>NC_081291.1:98305420-103305420 GCF_030435805.1 Mustela lutreola | reverse complement strand
GGTGTTACCGAGAGCCTTGGAACCAGGAACCCCAGGCCTGCCAACTGCCTGGCAGAGAGGACACGAGATTAAAGCGAGTGAGGGTGATCTCTGGCTTGGGATAAAGGGAGCTGGAAGGAGAGAAGAAAGGAAATAACCGACAGGGAATGACCCCAGGAAAAGGCCAGTAACATTACTGTCCCAAGCTGAGACAATTAAGCAAAGGCATTTCAGTGTCTTGGAGAAGGAAGTCTCCCTGTGGAAACGGAGTCCCTGTGCATTAGCAGAGGGGAGAGAGGAAGAAGAGGATTGGCCGTTGGCTACTCACTAGTGGGCACAGACAGCCTGGCCCCACCTGGACTGAGGTGATCCCTTCACAGACCCTGGAGCCATAGAGACCTTAGCAGCCAGGGACAGGGAGACCCCACACCTCAGTCACTTTCCTGTCTGTCCAGAGTTTTCCAGGTGAGGGGTGATGGGGGTCAGTGTGGACTGACTGCCAGTCCCATGCTGGCTGCAGGGAGCAAAGTCTTCCCCACACCAACTAACACCCAGACTGTGACGGAGTCGTGCTGGAACTGAACCTGGGTGGCAGAGGGGTCTGGGTGGGGAGGGAGATGGAAGACAGGAAGCCCCTTCTTGCCACGCCCCTCTTGATACAGGCCAAGGGGCAGGCAAAGGAGAAAAGATTTCTGGTCCTTATATTCCCTCCTGATGTGATGAAGGGAGCCTCAAGGCATAGCCAGACTTTGTGGGTAACAACAGGACATCCTGAATGCAGGGAAGGGTCCAGGGATCTGAGTCCCAAGTTTGCCATCCCCCCACCACACACATGTCCCTGTGCCCTAGCCTGGCTCCCTCTGACCTTCTGTCCCTGTACAGAGCTTACATGCCGTCACTGTCACCCCACCCAGGGCCAACTCCAGCGTGTCCTGGCGTGTGTGTCCAGCCTGCTCTAGCTGCCCCTAAGGACCCCACCCAGTGCACATGCATGCAGCTTTGGGTTGGGTGTGTATCAGCACGCTTCTGTGGCCTGGTGGGGGACAGGTTCCCACAACAGAGTCCCAGGCTAGGCAGAGTCTTCATGATCATCTACAGCAGGATGCCAACCTTGGTGAGAGGAGAACTCAAGGCCTGGAGAGTTGACAGGACTTATCCAAGCCACATGGTTCAGCAGCAGTCAAGCTGTACCGTGCCTGAGCTCCAGGTCTGCCCCTGCCACGCCACCCCTCGGCCCCAGAGTCACACATTGCCCTCACCTGGTGGCAGCCCATGCTGCCCTGGCTGCTGGAGCTGCCTGGGGAGGTGCCTGGGGGTGCCCTCTCCCCACACTTTAATCCAATCTGCAGTTCTAGCTTGTTAATTTTATGCTTCATCAGTTGGCAGCTGTAGGAGCCTTTTACTTTGGCGGTACGAGGCTCTGCAGACAGCCTTGCCCTCCTCCACCTTGACTGCCTCCAGTTCATTTTTGTTGGATATTTTTTATTTGTATTTTCAATTACGTAAGTAATGCATGACTACAAATCCTACTGTAAAAAGATTCAAATGCTAAAAATAAGCAGGTGACCCCTTTTCCAATCCCCTCTTCCCATAAGGGGCTGAAACAGTTCAGGGTACCCATTTCTGCTAACTGATTCTTCAGCAGAAACTCAGCCTGCCCGATCCTGCCTTATGAAAAGAATGTCCTGGTTCCCAGGAATTCCCTGATGTCAGCAGAGTCTATTCAGGAAAGGGAGCTGAAGTGGAAGGGAGGGAAGTAGAGGAACCGAGGGCTGAGCAAAGTCAGGGGCAGGACAAGAAATGAGGAATGGTATCCTTACCTTTCGGTCCTCTTTGAAGACGTTGGCAGTGGCGGTAAAGTGTGGGATGACCTTCTTACAGTGCGGGCACCCTGCGGGGGAGGGGAAAGATCAAGTGTTGCACATGAGGGAGGCTGCAGGCCCAGGGGTCCTTCCTGGCACTGAAGAGAAGCCTTTCCAGGGGCTTCCCTCCACCCAACAGCAGGTGAGGGTTCATCCGACTCCCACCCCTTACACACCAGACTGTCAGGGTCCACGTGTCAACCCAGCCACTCAAACACTGCCCTGTGTGTCTGCTGTCAGCACAAGGACTTTGGGGAGAGGTCTGCTCTTGCCCGGGACCTACCACCCCATCCTCCTGTCACACACTGGGGCTGAAGAGGCTGGGGTGGGGGAGACAGTTGCTGCAGTCTTGCTCTGCAAGCTCCTTCCACAGAGGGCTGCCCTCGGAGCCAGCGTAGAGGGGGGAGCTCTGGGCTCGGAAAAGGAGGATGTGTGCTCAGGATTCTCTGAGCCTGTCACAGAGTCCCCTTCTTCTTCCCTAGGGACTGCGGTATATACTGTCCACTTCATGGCTGAGAGAACGGGCTGGGAAAGGTGTGGGGAGGAGGAACTACTTCACCTGAGCCCCCACTGCTCAATCCCCACCCCGGACCACATGGCCAAACCAAGCCCCTGGTCCTCAGGCTAGCCTTCCACCCTTCGCTCTACAGTCCACCGGAACCTGTGATTCAGGGGCGGGAGATCCAAGGTCAGGCTGAAAGGAGGATAAGCTACAGTGAGTCCCCAACGCTTCTCAGGGCCTGGGTTCCTGACTAAGGGAAGAGGCTGATCACAATGGACAAGGACCCATAACTCCAGAGGCCCTGGGTGTGACAGTGGTGCAAGTGTCACCTGACATGACAGACCCCCTTTCCTGGCAACCTCCCTCAGCATTAGCCGATCCAAACCCAAGCCCCCTTCCTGTAACCATTCTCCAGATGCTGCACCCAACTGCACCAGGAGAGCAGAACTGCTCTGAGGGAGGAGTTCCCTGACACTGGTAATTAATTCTGATCAAAACACAGGTGGGAGAGGCCAAATGCCCCACAGGGAGAGCTGGCAAACAGTCGGGCCAGCCAAGGCGGGGAACAGAAATGGCTTTGCTCATTTGCTTTCTCTCTTTTTAAAATAAGATAATAATGACTGGCATTTCAAAGAGTTTTGTGAAACCAAATTAAGGCTAGGCTACAACTTTAATATGAATTTAACATGTGAGCCAATTCCTGAGAGGGGCAGAGCAGCCAGCTGGCCCCAGAGCAGTGGGGACAGTGATGAGGAGGGGCAGTCAAGGGATTCTGCCCACATCCACTGCAGGTGTGGAGAAGAGAGCTGGGCTGCCTGTGGGTTCTAGCAGCATCGGATGCAACAGAGTGCCTAGCACAGCCTCGCTTGTGGCAGATCTAACAGATGATTGTTTAACTGGCTCAATGGCAATTATATATGAACACTTTACTAATTTGACCCAGCAGAGGGAAAAATAGCTCATATTCATAAAAATGTTACACTCAAAAGGAACGATGGTTTATACATTCCAAAACATTCAGAGGGCACAGTGTGCTGGCTGACAAGGTCTGTCAGAGCACCAGCCCTGTGGCCCCTAGAAGTCCCTTGGGAGTGGCACATGGATGCCCCACTAACAGCGTTAGGCTGGCCGGAAATAAGCCGTCCCCTCCCCCCAAATCTGGTATCACTATTAATTTTTCCTTTTAAGCTCTTTGCTTACTGAAAGTATAAAGGCAACTGTCAGCTTAGTGCAAATTCCTATTACCATCAATTTAAAGTATCTAGGTCTCAGATTAATCACCTGGTGGATCTAATTTTATCATTATCCAAAAGAAAAGGTAAGGCAAATGGGTAACTGGAGGGGAGGTTGTTTTAGAAAGGGCATGCACACGTTTCCCAGGGGTCTCAGGTGGGCCAGAAGAGACGTGATTTTTTAATTGGGGCTCTTTAAAAAGGCACCACCTTTGTGTAGCAGGAAACCAAAGATTTCCAGAGCAGGGAGTCAGAAACAAAGACCGAGGACAGGATAGAAAATTCCATAGCTAGAGACTCAGCAAGCCGGCCTAAGAAGGGCAGTCACCGGGACCAGACCACTGAGAGCGAAGTGTGTGTGTGTGTGTGTGTTGGGGGGTGGAAATGTTGGAACAGGAGAGAACAATGAAACAGCTGGAGGAAGATCTGTGTAGAAACTAGGGAAGCCGGAGGTAGAGGGAGGCGGGAGGCTGGGTACCTGGAGCTGGGAAGCAAGGGACATGGTGGGGAGGTGGGAAGTGGGGCAGGGAGGCAGGAGGTGGGAGGGCACTGGGGAAGGCTATGGCGGTTGGTTTTTGCTTTCACTTTATACCTACTTTTAGCAGGGGTGTGACCTTCCTATAGTATTGGTTCTTTATATGTAAATAAGCATCAAGAGGTATTACATAATACATAAATATGTATTATTTTTGTAATTGAAAAAATTTTTGAAAGACTTGTCTTTGGATAGATCCACTTTCCTGATGTACACGTCTCAGGAATCTGGAGTAGAGTTCAGGGACAGGAACATGCAGTGGAGGAAAAGGGAACCTCTAGGTGTGAGGCCCTTCGACAGAAGCTGAGTCACAGGGTGGACCAGCCCTGAATGGGGTTGTTTCTTGCTGGAGTGGACTAGGAAGCCCTTGAGGCCAAGCAGGGACCACACCTCCTTCCCTTGTATCCTGGGCCCCAGATACCACCCAGCACCCAGTGGTTCTGTGAGGGGGGTCATCAGCAGCCCAGAGGGTAGGAGTCCTGACCCCAGAGGTCTGGGGTAAGAGGGGAGCATTTCTGGGGGGAATGTATTTAGTCTGGACATACAAAAGCCCACCCAGTATCCGATCAAGGACCTTGACTTGTGCGGCCAGGCCTTCACTGCTGCAGAGGAAGCTCCTCCTCTCAGAACGAGATCTGGGACAGCAAGAGCCCCTCTGTCCAGACACGCTGCTCTGAGGCCTCGGGACGGTCACATGCCCTCTGCTGTCTGTCCTGCACACCCCATTCTGCCCAGACAGAAGACAGCTTCTTAAACCCCATTCAGCCTTCCAGGCATGCCCTAAGGACAGATGAGGACAGCAAGAAGCTCAGCAAGAAAGAACCCAAAGTCCCACTCCCACTTAGAGAAGAAAAGGCAAAAACAGAGCGACGGGCAGCCCGAGGGTGGAGGTCTGAGGCTGGGAAAGGTAGGCGGAGGCAGCCCCTCCCAGAAAGTGAGAGGGAGGAGAGGCATTAGGTACTACTGACACTGGAAAAGTGGGGCAGGAGGGGAGCCAACAGGAGGGCTGGCTACAAGCAAGCAGGTTTATGACTAGATTGAGTTGCCTGGCTTCTCCGCGGCGCAGAGCTTTATTATCCCCACTCCATTAAGCAGAGCTGTAACCCGGGGGAGAGAGACAAGGGCAGCGGAAGAGTGGGAAATTCAAGAGCGTTCCCTGTTAAGTATCAATTAACTTCAAAATTTTATGCACAAAATCCAAAGGTCACAAACACACGTGTCACTTCCTCAACTTAAACTCTGATGAAAATGGGGATCAAGGGGAAGCTAGCTCAGAACAATGTAGTGTGCTTTTCCCATAGCCTCAAACCCGATGGCGTCAAAGCCATGTGGGGAGGTCAGGGAGGTCAGGGAGGGGGCTGGGCTGGGGATGCTCAGGAAGACAAGGAAAGCAGAGGCCAAAATGGGTCAGCTAAATTCCAAGGTTTGAAGGTGAAGTCAGTGCCTAGTGGGGGATACCAGGAGAGTCAAGGGGTGGAAGGAAGGGGCAAGTGGGAGGCAGGCAGCCTAGAAGATTCCAGGGACCAGAGGAGACTGAGCAACTTTATGGCGTCCCTGCCACAAACAGAAGTGGATGGCTTTAGCACTGATGTGAGAAAGGCTCCCCAGAAAGAGGGAGAGACCCTGACAGAACTGACAGAAGGAGGCCCTGGATTTTGAAGGATATCAGCCTGCAATGAGACAGCATAGAGGAGCCCAGAGTCCCCCTGTGGCTGCCCTGGTCCCTGGGAGGGGTCTTCTTGGTCTGGTCTGGCCCGCCCCTCTGCCTCACACCATGGTGAGCACCCCCAGCTACTTACAAGGGGCATAGAACATGACCAAAGTGTGCTTCTTCTTCTTCAGGGTCTCCCGGAAGTTGTCCCCGGCCAGGTGCAACACGCTGGTCTGCTGCTCTTCCCAGGTGGGCTCTGGGGGTGGCGGGGCCTCAGGGCTGCAGGAATGGGGGGGGAGGGTGGGGAGAGAGTCATAAGGAGAGGCTTGGGTGAGGGCAAACACTTCCACCCCCACCCAGAGGAGCACTCAAGAAGAAATCACTTCACATCCTTTCTAAAATGTAATTCACAAGCTGAGTTTAAACTGAAAAACTCTGTACCGTCCATGAAGATACTCTGATTCCCTCTGAGGAGCCTATCAGGAAGCCATTTTGTGAAGATGTGGGAGACCTGAGCCCCTTGCAGGGCGGGACACCTCTCCAGGTACCAGCTATCCTCTTGCATGGGGATAAAAGCTCCTTTGCTCGGGATCCTGTGTCCCCAGGCCAGCTTGCTGATGAGCACGTCATAGTCACCCACAGCACGCCCCTTGTGCACAGTCTGGAAACACTACCGGACTCACCAGTGCCCACCCTGCTCCTGGGTGACAGATCTCAGTCCTGCCTGAGGATGCTCAATCCTCAGCTCTGCCTGAGGATGCTTTCTGAGCTCCCAAAAGAACCGCTATTTGTGTCTAGACAAGGCCCCTATTCTCTCTCTGAACTTTAGTCCCTTCGTCAAGGAAACAGGAATAAAAACTCTGACCTGGGCACGCTCACATGGCTCAGTCGGTTGAGCTTCTGCCTCTTGGTTTCGGCTCAGGTCATGATCTCGCGTGGGATCGAGCCCTGTGTCATGCAGGGCTCCGTGCTCAGTGGGGAGTCTGCCTGGGATTCCCACCGCCCCCCCCCATGCACATGTGTGCATGCTTTCTCTCTCAAATAAACAAATCTTAGAAAAACAAAAACTAAAACCCCTGACTTCACAGGATTTGAGCATGAAATGGGCAGCAGATAAAAAGGCACTTGGCAAAGGCTGGGAGGGAATTACCACTTACATAGTGATACGGTCAGTGACAGCTCCAAATAGCAGCTGACATCAGTAATAAAAACAGCTTCCTTCCTCTGAGCACTGCCACACCACACACCTTGCTAAGCACAGGAGTCTAATTTAATTCCCTAGACAAGTCTTTGGGAAAGTGTTGTCTTCATTTTCCAGATGGGAAGCTGGGGCATAGTGGGGTCAAGCAAATGGCCTGGGGTCACCATCGGAGTGCAGGGCTCTCAGAATCCAAAACCCCTGCTTTCTCTCAAGTGCTTTTCAGGTGCTCAGCAGCAGGGACAATGCACAAAAGGGACAAAGATCCTCGGGGCTCCCTACCTGCGTCCAGGCCACTCCAGATTCCCTGGGCTCTCTAACCACAAGTGCAAGTCCCAAGGACTTGCCTGAACCCCCACCCGGCTAATGCTCTCTGGGTACCAGCATCGGCCCCTGATGCAGGCTAGCGAGGCAGGTGTGAAGAGCAACCTGCTTCTGACACTGAGAGGCCCAAAAGGGTAAGTACCTCGTCTCTTCTAGAAGTGAACCACTGAACCTGCTCCCAGTGATGAGCAGGACAGAGCGGGAGGAGCTGAGACCAGGAGCTTGCTAGCACTCTCACCTCCTCCCAGGAGCCTCTCCTGAATCTAGTGGTAACTTTGCTCCCAATCTTATTAAGCAGGTATTTCTTAAAACAATGGCTAAGGGTTCCAATTCCCAGCTCCCGAATCAAAGCCTCAGGGACAGCAGGCCCAGAATCTGTACTTTAAAGGAGCACCTCAAAACCAGGTGGCACATGCGTACACCCAAGTTTGAGCACAAACATCCTAATAAAGGAATTCGATTTGGACACTGCTATTTTGGACAGTTCTCATGTCACATTCTGATTCTAAAGTCTTGGTTGTCACTTGGGCACCCTGATGCTGGGTACCAGGAACCTCCGCAAAGGCTGGAATATGTCTTCTTTTACGTTATCTTCCCCACCCTGTGCTAAAATGAGGAAATATTCTCAAATATTCAAGCTCTATGTGAGTGAGAGAGAGAGAGAGAAAGTGTGTGTGTGTGTGTAAGTGTGTGTGTGTGTGTGTGTGTGTGTGTGTGTGTGTCTTGGGGGAAGAGCGTAGACAGGAGAAAGTCTTCTTAACTACAACTTAACAATTTCTGGCTCTCTACCAAGGCCTGGGGCTTCTTCCACACAGGACAACTGTGTGATGCTTCCTCTCCCTCACAGGAGAAGGAAATGCTCAGAACTGCAGGTTCCAAAGACCTTGCGGAAGTGGGAGGTCCTTGGGCTAGTAATTACCAGGCTACTCAGGTTCTCTGGACTTGTAGGCGGTTATAGGCTGAGCTGTGCCCTGCTCCCCATTCACATGTTAAAGTCCCAGCCCCCAAGTACCTTGGAATGTGACTGTCTTTGGAGATGGGGGGGGTGTCTTTAGAGAGATGATTAAATTAAGATGACGTCACTGGGGTGGGCCCTACCCTAATCTTACTGGTGTCCTTCAAGAAGAAATTAGGACTCAGACACAGAGGGAAGACCCTGTGAAGACATGGAGTGGAAGACAGCCAAGGAGAGAGATCAACCCTGCCGACATCTCATCTTAAACTTGTGGTCTGTGGAACTGTGAGAGAGTAAACTCCTGCCATTGAGCCGTAAGTCTGTGTTTCCTGTTGTGGTAAATCAGCAAACTCCTACACAGACCGAGGGAGCACTTGACCGTCTATGTTCTCAACCCCAAACCACCACAGGCTGACTCGTGGATACTCCCAGAGGTCCAGTCAACCACTAGCAGACCTGGGCCTGAACGAGTCCAGCTCTGAATGTCAAGAGCTGTGTATGTCCTTCAGCCATTTCAAACAGATGGAGTAAGATGCCATGATGAAGCCTGGGGCTAGGACATAGGGAAAGGGGGGGGTCCCTCAAGAAGAGAAACATGCCACCCACTGCCCCCGGTACCAGTGAAACATGCTGGGTGAGGACAAGTGGCCTGCACACCAGAGATGGCTCTGGAACTGGGGAAGTCAAGTCCACCTTGGCTCCTGTGGCCCTGAGGAGCTCCTCAGGGTTCCTCTGTGTCCATGGGGCCAGCTCCAGGGGCCAGCGGCCAAGAGTCGGATGTGCTGCTGAGCCCGCCACACTTACTTTCGCATCCAGTCAATAAAGTTCTTCTTTGTTCTGAGCGCAGGCACTGCGGATTTCTCTCCGTTCTTAAAATACTTCAGTGTGGGAAACTCGGAGATGTGGAATCTCTCTGCCAAGGCCTTGTTGACGGTGGCATCGACAGCTGCAAGGACACCAGAGCTCTGGGATGGGGGAGAGGCCAACCATGCATCACAGCCTCAGACACGGTGCCAGCAGAAGAGGAGCCCAGATGCCAGCCCCAACCCCCGCAGGACCTGCCAGCACTTCTCTGGGGTGGCTGGCCCCCAGGGCTCATACATCCCCAGGATACGTCCACGGGTGTCCACGGTTTATTTGTGGGCTGAAGGGAGACTTTTAAATCTGTCCTACCAGCTGGGCTGTGTAGACCCTGGCTGTTCCCAAGAGCCAAGGTCCCAGAGAAAAGAGGGTGAACTCTGGGGCTTCACCCCAGGGCCACAATCTGGCAGAGGCCACATGGACAGGGCGGGAACAGGACCTTAGAGTCACTCTGCGCCCCTCCATCCCAGGTAAGGGCCCCTCCGACCTAAGACATGTGTATTTGGGGCGATGAAGTGCTGTAGACCTCCGGGAGCTTGCAGGGGAAAGTCCCTGCAGGGATCCGTGTCACTGAGTCTTCAGAGAAAAATGGTGGAGGGAGGTTCAGGAAAGGAAGCTTACGTCCGCTTCTGCGTGGAGGACTTCCGCTGCGCTCTCAAACTCTGGCTTCATTTTCTTACAGTGTCCACACCCTGTGGGAAGCAGAGAAACCACTCCCATGGCACGGAGGCTCCAGTGAGGTCCCCTGCCTCTGTAAGACAGCGGCGCCCTATTCCCAGACACCAGGGGCACCTGAGAGAAAAGCAGCACCAGCGCAGAGGACAGAAACCTTTCCCCAAACCACTCAGTGCGGGAGTGGGAGGGCGTGCCAGAGGCAAAACCAAAGCAACTACATAAAAAATACTGGCAACATACACACATATATATATAGGTCCTGAGGGCCAGGCACTGCTCTAAGTGCTTCAGAGCCTCACAACAGCCCTACAAAGGTATAAGCTGATATTATCTCCATTTTACAGATGAGAAAACTAAGGCACTAAGAAGGTAGGCAACTGGCCAAGGCTACAGACACAGCCACCGGCAGTGTGTGCCTCCCAGCCCCATGCCGCTACCCCTGTCATCCCCCCCACCCTCTAGGCAGAAGGGGGTCTGCACCTTGAATTGGGAATAAGCATTCCCAGAAGCAAGAATACATTCCAACTGTTCCCACGTGGGAGGACGTATGATAGGACAGGCGCAGGGATCTGGATCATCGTCTCCGAATGCCTCCTTCTGGGTACGAACACTGCTCTACCTTCTCCTCACCACCATGCAAACTCAGTAATGTCACGAATAATCAAACATGATACATTAACAAGTAAATGATCACTTTGATAGGTGACGTCAAGACATTTGCAAATAACTTTTGTTTGCATAAAGAGTACTTTCTGGCTTTTAATGCTGCAGGGGCTGTTTAGCGAGGTGGTCCAGACTGGCTCAGGCCCCCACACAGCCAGCTTCGGGATCTTTCCAGACAGGAAGCAGGCTAAGCAGCAGATGGGGCAAACCACCACCTTCTCATGACGGGGGCTGCTGTGTGGCAGCCGACAGCACCGCGATTCTCATAACTGTCTTGAGAAAGAGGGAGACAGACAAACCTCCAGGATTAGCCGAGGACACCTCTGACAGCCTCTAGAAGCCACTGAGCCACAGAACGGGCATTCCTGCTTTCATTGGAGCAGGGGACTGGGACAAAAGTGCCTCTCTCTTCCAGGTCATTCCCGCAGAGCCCAGCTGTAGGTGGCACTGGGACACAAACCTGTCCCCTCCGCTGCTGCCCATCCCCACCTTCCTCAGTCCCTGCATATCTGTCCCTTGTAGGGACAAGGGGTCCACAGTGGCTATGCTGCACCCACCAGGCACACTGACAGTAGAAACTGTAAATGATCATCCAGCTCCCCGGCTGGAGAGCTGCCGAGCTCCTCGCCTGGACAGAACACTCGGGAGCCAAGACATGACCCATGGACGGAACAGTCCCCGATGGCATCCAGCCCAGGGAGCAGCTACGATTCTCAGCTACAACAACATTTTGACCCTTCTCAAATGCGCCAAAAAATGAGGGATACCTATGGGCCTGTGCTCTGACTACAGCCCACTCAGGACTTTATGAACCATAGGGGTGACATGGTTGTCATGAAATTGAAACACAAGAATGTTGTTTTCCAGCTAGAAACATCTCATGCTATCACAACCCATTTGTTACATTCTAAGCCACCAGGTTACAAAGGTTTTTTGTTTTGTTTTGTTTTAGTAAGGGGGTTGTTCGGAACTGAAAATGTGCTTTCCCCAAAGAAACAATTTAGAACAAAGATTCCTTGCAGATTTTCAGGAACAGCCACAAAACCCCATTTAACAGAATGTGCCTGAAGCACACAGAGCACGCACTGCTACTTCTACTCCACTGAACCATCGCCCAGATGGAAAACAGGCAGCCCACCGTCCGCCACCCCGGCCTCTCCCCACACTCACTGTAGGCAATGGCTACCCACAGTGGTGAATGGAGAATGTCTCTTTTGGCTCAGCTTGGGGCTCTGGGCCTTCCTGGGTCACTGACACGCTTGAGAATATAATAAGGCTTCTTTTTCCCTCCTCTAATACTGATGCCAATATAGTCCAAATTTATGTATCACTTCACAGGGATCCAATCCCCTGACTGACTCCCAGATCCCAGGTTAAAAGCCATGGCAGACAAGGCCCAGCTCTGAGGCATTTACTTTCCCGTGGTGGGGGTGGGCAGAAGAGCACAGAGTTGCCCCATGGGAGTTCAGGCTTGGGTTCCCTCTCACACCCATCCAGGTAATGAGATGTTCTCAAGAAGACTCCACTGACATAACATGGAATATGTAAAAATGAACTTTTTTTTTTCTGGTTCTCACTAAAACAAAAGGAATAAGTCATTTTGGGGGGGGGGTTATGGTGGGAATGAAGGGATTCTAGACTCTTAATGGGGATCCCCCTGCCTACCTACCTCCAGGCGGACAGCTCCCTGCAACCCACTCCAAGGTACCAAGCACCCCACTGGCCTCTGCTAGGCTGGCGTTCCCTGTCTGGGGTGCTGGAGGCTCACCTAACATGAAGACAAGTCAAGAAAAGGAAGCTCACTCCTGGTGCTGATCTGTCACCCAAGAATTCAGCCTGCCCCGGAAAGGAGGAAGTGAGTGGCTTAAGTCAGACCCACTCAGCCCAGGAGGCACAAGGGAGAACATCAGGGCAGGCCTAAAAACACCTGGGCTCAAGACTCCAGCTGGCCTCCAAAGAAGGCAGGAGAGGCAGGAAGATGTACCCCTCATCACCCTCTCCCCTAAACAGGAGATAAGTGCTGCAGTCAAGGTGGGCAGTGGGATGGAGTGGGGAGGGTGGACGAAGAAAAGCCGGCCATTGCCCCTGACAGAAAAACTGTGCTTTCTTCCCAAAATATCCCAGTCAATATGGCAGGACCCGTGAAGATGAGAAAATTCACCTTCAAACCTTTATGAGATTCTGGCCCTTTGATGTCACTGCCCAGATGAGGTAGCACATAGACTCCATATCACTGGCCAGCTTCTCTCAGTGGTGGGCCAGAGATACAATCTGAGCTCGAGAACTTGCTCACTGGGACGAAGGGTCTGTCAGACATAGGAGGGAGAGGTAGAAGATATGGCAGGAAACGTCCAGACTCTCTAGCTTGCACTCACGCCTCTCTCCTGAACTTCCAGCTCAGTCTCCCAGGACTCTCCTTAAAATAATGAAAGTACTTGCCCTCTGTCCTGGGCTTCCACACACTTTCTTTGGCAGCACAGTGTGACAGACAAGACAAAGCTCCTTAGAGCCAGAAGTGGTGGCTCTGGGAGATGAAGTGACAAATGTGGGGCCTCCATACGGGATGAAGGTGGAATTTCCGGCTGGAGTTCCCATCACCATGTCCACATGAGCCCACCTTTTCTCCAAAGTTCTCCTGGCCCCCAGAACCCGCTCCTCATCACCACAACCACCGCCCCGATGGACCAGGCATCTCCACACAGTGCCTACCAAGCTCCGGGCCCTGCTCTGAGTCTTCAGTTCATTCCACCCCACCAAACCGCCCATTCCTCTTGCACTCACAAAGTCCTTCTTATGCATACATTTCCACGCCATTTAATTTTGGCCGGCCTTGTGACTGTTCCATTGCTGTCTTCTGATACTTAGGAGCAGCCAGGACATCTTTTCAAGACAAATTAGGTTATACTCCCTCGGCTGTAACTCTGCAATGGCTTCCCGTCACAGGCAGATCAAAATCCAGACCCTACGATGGCCACAGGCCACGCACCATTGGTCTCTCCTACCCACCAGCTGCAGCTCCGGTCTCCTCCCTCCTGTCCTCTGCTCCGCAGCCCGTGGCCTTCTTTCTGTTCTATCAGACCAAGCTCCTTTCCACCTCAGGGCTCGTCACGTACAGTTACCTGGAACACGATCTTTCCCCCAGGTCTGTGCATGGCTGATCACTTCACATCATTCAGGCTTCAGCTCAAATTTCACTTCCACAGAGAATCCTCTGATCAGCTAACCCCAAGGAGCCTCACACATCACGTCTCTTCCAATATCCTGTTCATCTTCTCAACGGTACTCAGAACAGTTGGAGTAACCTGCTTATCTGAACCAGTCCATCCCAACCAGAGTGGAAGCTCCCCACAGGCTTTGCCATCTGTCCGCTCTGTCCTGGTACTGAGGATGACAGTCTGCACGCTTTTTGGATGAATTAACCTCATGGCTGGATGGTTCAGGTTTACACCTGTGTACACAAGGTTTAACTGGGTGAAATTCTTTTGGGGCAAGAGTCCTGCCTGGACATGAACAGTTGCTGATTTGACTAAACACCTCTATCTAGCATCACTGGCAGCCAAGCCCGTCACTAGGCATGTCCCCTCCCTCCCCACCACCACGTGTACACTTCTCCTGCTTCTTACAAGGTCTAGAAAATAGCTCTGGAAATCCATCTATGGATGTTGTTCTACAGCTTCTCATTCATACCCTAAACTAGCCGTGGCTTGTGCTTCCACCATGAATTCCCTCAGCAATCTGAACAAGATAGGAAGGCCAAGCAACAAGCTTCTGTAAAGAAAGTTTATGAGAAGCAGACTGGTCAGGCCCCAAAGAGGAGAAAGGTCTGGCTGCGCAAACATGTCCTCTGCTGGCACCCACCTATTCTGGAGATCCATGGGTCTTGGGTCATGCCAGCCTTGACCCCAGCCCCCAAATCCTGGGCCTGGCCTTCAGGACATCCTGGCAGCGTGGGCTGCGGGATAGCCAGAAGGGGAGGTAAGAAAGCAGGAGCAGGACTCCAGCCCACTGCGTTTTAGTGTTCTGATTGTGATTTGATAGGCCATTAAGTTTTACTGCCGAAGTTCCTTGTTGGGTTTTTATCATCTGTGTAAGTGTGCGGACGCTGATTTTCATGGCCTGGCACAGAGGCTGCACATCAACTCTTTAAGCACACTCCTTTCTGGCTATGGGAATGCTGCCTCCTGTCAATCCCAAGCTTTCCAATTCCCCTGGATTACATTAACTTTAGATACACCTACAACTTTATTACAGACCAGCTATGGAGACTTTCCTGGATCCTGGAACAGGAATTTTCTAGGGAACCAAGATTAATCTGGAAAGCTCTCTTATAGCTGAGCCTCTACAGGAGCCTGGATTTTCCTATCCACATTCCTGCTGCCTTGCCTGGAACCTGGCTGAGGGCCTGTGAGGGAAGTGGGGCTCCTACAGATGCCAGCAGAAACACTCATGTTCTAACATTGTGATGAGCACCCCCAGAGACCTCAGGGCTCTTCTAAGGCTTCCAGCTGTCTACACAACAAAGCTGACTCGTAGATACTCACAGATACTCTGGGGCAGACTCACACACTGACGGATGTTTCCATCCATCATGTGGCCCTCTTCGTGTGCAAAAACAGAGTGGGGTTTTTTTTTCTTCCTTTGTATTAGTGGAAAATATAGATAACAGGCTTTTAGATTTTTTCATCTAGGCTTCTATCCTAAGGAAATAATCTGACATGTGGACAAATATTTATGCATAAAACTGTTCTCTGCTGTGTGATTTATAATGCAGAAATACGGTAAACAACTCGAACCTTCAACATTATGGAGCTGGTTAAGTAATTTATGGTGCCATTATACAATGGAATATTATGTGACCACAAAAAGCATGTACAGAAAAGCATTTTTAATAACATAAGAAAATATAAGAAAATCTTAAGAAAAATGTAAGAGAAAAACATGCATGGGGAAAAAAGGACTTAGAGAAATAAAATTAAATCCTTTCCTCCCATCTGGCACAACAGAATGAAGAATCCAGATGAATTAAAGAATGAGACAAAAAAAATATTATAACAAAACACAGGGCACTAGTTTTATATCTGAGGGGTGGATTTCCCAAGCAAGCCATGAATCCCAGAGGTCAGGGTGAGGAAAGGCAGTCTTGCAGAAGGCACAAGGGTGCAGGTTTTAACCCTAGTTCTACCTTCTTAGCTAAGTGAACTTTGGCCAGTTTCTCAACATTCTGATGCCTTTCTTTCCTAACCTGTAAACTGGGGATAATCAGAATACCTACTTCATAAGATTTGTTATGAATGTTAAATGAGTTAGTATACGGAAAGTGCTTAAAGGAATGCCTGATCCATAGTAAGTATCCCATAAATATTCTACTTACTCTTTACCACACAAAAGGTAAAACTTTTGTGCAATGAAAGGTACTACCATGAAAGTAAAAACTGGCCATAGACTACAAAGAGAACATTTGGAACACAGAAAAGAGATAAATATTACTACCCATAAGTACAGAGTTCTAGGTCAAGAAGAAAAAGACAACCGAGTAGAAAAATGGGCAAAGAATACAAATAGGTGGTTTGCAGAAATACAGAAGGCTGACCAGCACATGAAAGGACACTTGATTTCCCGGAGGCCGTGGAGCTATGCACAAGTTGCCCTTTTGCCCAGTTTGGCAGGAAGATGAGAGGCTGACAGTGTCCACAGCTGGCAAGGATGCAGGCTCTGTCACACACAGCTGGGGCATGGCCTCTGTGCAGCTCTGTCATACACGGCCAGGGTGCAGGCTCTGTCACAGACAGCCAGTGCACAGGCTCTGTCACACACAGCCAGGCGCAGGCTCTGTCACACACAGCCAGGCACAGGCTCTGTCACACAAAGCCAGGCACAGGCTCTGTCACACACATGGCCAGGGTGCAGGCTCTGTCACACACACAGCCGGGGCGCAGGCTCTGTCACATGCGGCCGGGGAGCAGGCTCTGTCACATACAGCTGGGGAGCAGGCTCTGTCACACACACGGCTGGGGTGCAGGCTCTGTCACACATGGCCAGGGCACACTCTGTCACACACACATCCGGGCACAGGCTCTGTCACACACATGGCCAGGGCGCAGACTGTCACACACGGCCGGGGGTGGTGGAACCTTTCTGGAGGGAAGCTAGCAGTATGTATCGAAGCTCAAGCACACATCCTGCAGCCCAGAACTGCGGTTTCAGGAGTTAGTCATAAATATTTAGAAGTGTTCCCAAATACATATGTTTACAAATGTTCATGGCATTGTTTGAATAAACAAAGGCTGTCGGCAAATGTCTATCAACAGGAAATGATTTAAAATCTGTATCTCAATGGTTAATGCTATTCAAAGATTAAAAAGACTGAGGTAGATTTATACACCAACATCTACATGTATACAAAACAATCTTCACGGCCCACTGCTAAGTGAAAAGAAGGGACAGAACAGAAAGACAGGAAATGATCCTATTTACATAAAGAATAAAAACAAAAACACTGTTATTTAGGTAGAAGCACAGAAGGAGAAGGTCGTACTGACTGGTAGCAGTGGTCTGCTCTGGTCAGGGAGAAGGGTGAGCAGCAAGGGCTTTCACTGTTTCCCCTACAGTCTATGTCTCCCTTGGACTTTGGATGGTCAGTAACAAAAATGCCATTATTATCCTTACATTATTGGTACAATTAAAAATTAAAGTGATAGCACGAAGGAGTTTATGGCATGATGGTTATACAAATCTACACATCAGAAAAATAAGTCAGTTAACTATATGCTAATTGAAAAGCCTTAAAAAATGGGGGAAAAGAAACTAGAAACCAAGTGAAAAATGGTTGCTTCTGGATAATAGGATTATAGCTAGGTTTTGGTTTTTTTTTTCCGATATCATTTATACTTCTCTGTACTTTCTAGATTTTCTACAAAAGTCATATTACTTGAGAATAAGAAGGAAACTAAGAAGCAGAAAATCTGGAGTCTGACAGCAATCTGCCACCAAATCTAAAGGGAAAGCCCAGCAGCCTCCAGCACACATTTCTAAGAAAACATCTGCGGGGGGAGGATGGCATCTGGGTGGCTCAGTTGGTTGAGCATCTGCCTTCGGCTTGGGTCATGATCTTGTGGTCCTGGGATTGAGCCCTACATCAGGCTCCCTGTTCAGCGAGGAGTCTGCCTTTTCCTCTTCCTTTGCTCTCCCCTTGCTCATGCGCTCTCTCTCTCTCTCTCTCAAATAAATAAATAAATAAAACCCTAGAAAGAAGACAGGCTGCTCCTCAGGGACACCCTCCCCAGAAGCCCCCTACGTTCCTTCTGCTGTCCCCACATGAGTGATGCTCGCTCAGGCGGTGTTATTTCAACACTGCAACCTGCTGTGGCCCAACGGAGGTTCTTGGAGAAGGAGGAGCAGGTGGATGTTAGTGCAGCAAAGTAAGCAGGACAAGAAGAGGAGTGAACACGCGTAGTCTGACTTTTCTCCTTCAGGATGCTGCAAAAAGAAACAAAAGGCCCGGGGAGCGGCAGAAGTCTGTGTCCTGCTGCCACACCCTTTGTGGACACTGTGTCCTCTGGGGGATTGCAGAGCTGGGCCTAGTGCTGCAGTCTCCTGCACCCATGCCAGGCTCCACACTGAGGGCCAGATAAAAGAAAGGGGGAAGTGCAGAGTGACGGCGGGCTGCCCCCAGGGCTCTACGTGAGGCCCCGGCTCCGTCCTTGCCCTGTGCAGTGCACACCCTCCTCTCAGAGCCCGCTACTCACAGACTGTCCTCCCAACGAGGCTCAGCCTGATACTGGAAAGCAAGGTCCATGGGGCAAACCCGCTTGTAAATCTCAGCTCCCATCACTCCCACGGTGTGACCTAGGTCAGGACTGGAGCTCATGTGCGTGGAGGGGCCCACCCTGTGCTGGGCCTGTGCTTATTTGCTCAGTGACCACTCAGACATCAGGATGTAGAGGAAGCAGAAGGATCTGTGTGATTTCTAACCTACTCCAGTCAGAATCAGAGGGGAAAGGAGAGAAGGTGATGAGGCTGAGGGGGCAAGTGGCAGGAAAGCTGGAAAAGGGAAAGAAGCAGACCACTGGACTGCTGATGATATCCAACAATGAGGGGCCCGTGTGCCTCTCCTCAAGAACCCAGGAGAGTAGTTCCATAGGTCCCCCATGAAGGTTCTAGGCACGGAACAAAGTAATTTGCCTCTGGAACCTACACATGCCAGGGAGCAGCCACCCGAGGCAGGCAACAGTCAGGTGGAAAGCTGAAGGCCCTTTCTCTTCCTGGCCTTTCAAGAGCAGAACCCAGGAAGAAAGAGACACTGAGCATATACTCTGTGCATAGAAATAACAGTGTAAAGAGGGACTGCGGCTCTCTCTGGGAGTTAGTATCACGAGTGTGAATTTTCTTCTCTATATTTTCCCATATTATCCTGTTATAATATGTACATGCATTCCTCTTTAATTACCAGAAAGTCCTAAGAATAAATTCAGCTTTTCGGTTTGGGCTCTACTATTCCAGTCTGTTGGCATCTTCAAAAATCTTACATGCAATTGTTCAATATTTTAGCTAGTTATCCTTTTTCCAGCTCTAACCTTTGGAGATTTAGAAGTATGCCTTTTTTTTTTTTACATATATAGTTTTAACGAAACTGCTGAATAAAAAACAAGTACCACGCTCCAGCTAGAACGAAGCTAGACTCACAGTCATTCAGCACCAAGAAGGTGGGCCACTCCACCCCTTTTCCCCCATGATAGTCAGGAAAGCACAGACTCGCTTTTGATGAAACAAGGACATGCTAGGAGCCTGGTGGTAGGTATTATGGAGGGCACATATTGCATGGAGCACTGGGTATGGTGCACAAACAATGAATTTTGGTTGGATCACTGAAAAAAAATGAAATTAAAAAACAAAACAGAACAAAGACATGCTAATTCATCAACCCAGTAGGCCTGTCACAAGAAACAAACCAGCGATCCTTTATATAAACTATGGTCTTTTCTGTTGACAGACCCCAGCTTGTTTTTCTAACTCTCCAGCATGGTCTGTTTCTAAACCACTCCTTGTTTGGTCTGAGATGGAAATGTGCCATACTGCTGTGATTTCCAGAATTCACCTTTTATGCACTTGGGAAACTTAGGACAGCATGGCCAGTCTCTGGCCTCCTGATGTCTGTCCTTTTCTCCTGGTTACCCAAACCCCACAAAAGTGGTTCACAACTGCTCTGGATTCCCTGGAGCTCCAGCATGAGCTGCACTGGTAGGCAGCCAAGAGTTCTCTGCTCCCAGCTATCTCCTCCTGGGTTCCGAATCCTCTCGAAACCCACACACAGTCCATCCTTTGCCAGATGACATCCTTTGCGTGCTCTTGGATACGGAGGGACTGTGCAGAGCTAGGACTTAATGGAAGCTTTAACAGGAAGCTTCACTGCATGCTTGTGTCCTGATCCCTGTCCCTGTCAGTCTAGCAGAAATAAACCCACATAGGTGTGTGCACGCATGCACACACACACACGGGGCTAGCCTCCTCAGAGGGTTCCTCCCGAGCAAACACCCACCAACAGAAGCCTCAGACGTCTCTGTTTGCTAAGTTTGAAATCAGAATCCCCTCAACAGGGCTCTGTAAGGAGTGTGGTGGGTTTCAAAATATTTATTAATAACAATGACTGATGGGGAAAACAAAAGCTGCCATTTGGTTACCCGTTCTCTTTCTCTAACTTAGCTCTAAACAACTTCACTGGTTTGTTTCTTGTCCATTAAGCCCTCACTGTGCCCACAAAGGCCCTTGGGTGGGGGAGGGGGGAGCGATGAACAAGATCCTTCTGGTTCAGGGAGGGAAGAGCATGAGTCATGAGGGGAAGAGAAAGGGAGGGACACTACAGACAAGCTCCAGCCCCCAGACCCTGGAGGCATTAGCTCCTACAGTGAGTTGCTCACCACCTAAGACTATAAGAAAGAACACAGACAAAAAATTCCAGTCTATGTGGTACATACTGTTTTTGGATACCACACAGGATTCATCAAAGGGGATACACACTCTTCATGCTCAGATGCATCAACCATGAACCCCTGCTCAAACCACTCGGTACTGTCGGGCTGCAAAGGACAAAGCTCCAAGGGAGGAAGTGAAAACGGCCAGTCACTACCAACCTGCTCTGTGGGGACAGGGACACAGGTGGGCTGATCCCAACTCCACGTACCACATGACTTCCCGCCGGCCTGGCTTCTGCCCCAGCTCTGAGATGGGCCCGAGAACATGTGTCAGCCGCGAGCATACTGTGCTGTGCTCATTAAGGCCTGGGCAGAGCTGGGGGTGAAGTGCTCTTAAGGCCCCATAGTTGCCCTTAATCAGGAGGCTCTCCGAAACTTAGCTTTTGGGGGCAATTTGTCAGTTTTCTAAAAATTCAGAAGGGTCATAAGAAGACTTTACCTCTGGATCTGTTCAAGAATTTGGTACTTCTCAGAAAGAAGGAGCTGGGGAAATCCTGCAGGGAGCGATCTGCTTTCGAATAGCTCCTGACTAACCAAACCCACATGCTACCCCAAGGCAGGGGCGCGCGGAGGGGGTCAGCAGTACTGCACTTGGGGAGCCATGAACAATTTGGGCCATTTCTGTGTGACAGTCTCCTTATCTGTAAAATGGGGCTCTGTAAAATGGGGCTCATCCTCCTGGCCTTGAGGCACTGTGGGTAAGATGAAAGAAGGGGACCCTGCGGGGAGCTGCTTTATCGCCACAGGCTGAAACACTACTGTTAGCACACAGATCCTCACCCCTGTGCTGATGACCACTACATTCCCCGCTGAAGATGCCTCCGTGGACTGGACGGTTATGGCACTGGTCTACAAAGCAGTTATTTCTTGCTCGTTCTTCTTCTTCATAATCCTTCCCTACCATCACTGGGCCAAAGAGCCAGCAAGAAGCTCTGAGAGAAGAGCACACCGCCCCCCCCCCCCCCGCCATGCACCTGTCCCAGGGTTCTGAGGACCCACCTTGCTCACCCATGGGGGTGGGGGATGGGCCCACCTTTCCCAGGACCTCTGCATCCCTGGGCTGGCATCCCTTTGCTTACCTCCACAGGAGCAATCTGCTCCTGCTTAGTAACAAATTACAATCAATTTTCCATTCTCTGTGGGAATGGGGAAGACATTGGCCTAGGAAATTCCTGGACTGCAGGCTTTCCAGCTATTACTGCAAACGCCTTCTACAGCATTCGCACATTTCCCTTCCTTAATCCACTGTGGCTGCTTCAGGCTACGAAACTCTCAGGTTGAAGCGGAAGGAAGGCATTCCAGATGCTGGGGGATCTGAGGCTCTGGCCCTAGCCTCACCAGGCCGTCTTAGCTATTTGGCAAGATTCAGGGCCTGCTGGGGGCTTCAATTTCCCCACCTAGATTCGGGGGGTGATTACTATTCCAGCTGGTATCTCAGGGCCCTTCCAGTCCTAATTCCTCCAATTCTGGGCAATTTGTTTGTATTTCCCAATTTGTGCTGACCTAGAGGAAGCCGCTCAGGCCCTCCAGGTTGAGGCAAGGAGCCCTGTGGCCTGATCAGGGTGCCGGAGCTATTCCGATGGTGACGTGGGGTGGGCTGTGTGAGCTGTGGGGGTGGGGACCTCGCTTGGCACCAGGGCATCCGCACAGGGGAGGCATCCAACAGGCAAGTGCTCACTGGACACACGTCCCAGAGCAGTGCCCGCCCTATGCTCAGGGAGGAGAAGACGTGGCGGGAGGAGCAAGGTTCCACTCACATGGGGCGTGGAACATGACGAGGACAGAGGAGTGTTCCTTCACAAACTGGTCAAAGTCTTCATCGGTCAGGTGATAAACGGAGCCGCCCTCATCTGCCCAGGGAGTCTCGGGGACCTGGGGCTGTGGCGGCTGCGGACTGGAAGACCAAAAACAGGCAGAGCTCAGAGCAAGCCCGGGGCCTGGGCAGCCCTTCCGAAATCCAGCCCCCTGGCCGTAGCCCCCACAGCTCGCATTGCCTGTGGCCAGGGCTCACTGGAAACCCCTCAGGGGAGGAGCAGGGGCTGAGCGATCTGGCCCTGCGCACCTCGCTGTCCCCCCAGAGCCACACGGGGGCTTAGCCGAATGTCTTCTTACAAACAGTGGCTTTTAGCTAGAGCTTCCCAGGCAGTTCAAGAAATCCCCCTGCCTCCCAGGAATCTGGGGGTTTGACAACATCTCAAGCTCTTTCAAACTTCCAGCAAACCCGAAGAGAATAAATAACAACAAAGAGTGACCTTTGGCAAGGCTCACTGTTGTGTTTGGTTTGGTAGCTCCCCACAGGCAAGGGCGGAGAGTGGGGAGAGGAAAGAACGGGTTGCGGGGGGCAGTGGTACGTGCAGTGGTAAGGAGGAAAGAGAGGCCAAGTGTCTGAGAAGGACCAAACCTGGGTCCCGGGTTCTGGGCTGGGAAAGGAGCGGGCTGTCACATGAGTGCTGCAACCTGTTCCCTGACCAGCGTGGGAGAATGGTTATGAGGAGGAAGAGTGGGGGGCCAAGGGGAAGCAAGTTGGGGGCACCCTAGCCTTGACAGCATCTACACCACATCACTAGTCCTTCCCAGAGACCAGGAACAAAGCTATCCAGCTCCCCCAGAGGTAGAGAGCTAGAGCAGAGGAGCCGGGCTTGGAGGTCAGATGCCCACTCTCCACCTGCTGGCTGAAAACCTTGGCAGGGTGCAAGCCGCTAGCTGCATCACCAGCTGCTCCAAGGAGAGGCTTGAAGGGGCCCTCTACTGCTCCAGAGTGGGGGACAAGGCTGCCGGAGGCCACAAGCTCCAGCTACTTTGCTGCCACGGGCACCTTTGCCAGAGCCCCTTAACTGCCGTGCTGAAAAAACCCTTTAGGATGACAAATGTGAAAAGACAACCATTGTTTTCTGTCTTTGAGAGCTTACTGTAGAAAAATGTGTACAGTGTCAGCAGCCAGGGTAGAGATCATGAGAACATGGCTGACACAACAGGATGGGCTGCCCCCACTGAGAGCCCAGGTTCAATGTCACCTTCAGAAGCCCTCCCTGCTGGAGGCCTCAGCAGGGCCTCCTAGGCCCAGGCAGAGAGACCCAGTGGGAAGGGGGCAAACCATTTCCAGCCTGTGTACATACAGTGTCACGGTGCTGGTGGCAAAATCATGCCTTGGGATGAGTCCCTAGCCAGACAACAGTCCCAGACCAGCACACAGAGACCCAGGCTCCTGTACTTGGGCTCCAAACATCACCAATTCCACTTCAGGGAATTTGTCGTTCAAGTACAAATGCACACGTGCAACACTATGTATGTTTGAAGCATTCACTGCAGACGGTGTGCTGTGCCAAAGACTAGAACAACCCAGTGCTCACTGGGAGGAAAGGGTTACGTAAGCTGCAGTCCAGCCACACAACGGGGGTTGAGCATGATAAGGAGGAACAAAAAAAGCTCTCGAGGCACTGACGTGGATAGACCACTGGGACACACAGAACAGGCCACAGTGTACTAATTTTTGCATAAAGGAGGGAGAGATAAAACATAGTCATCCGTATTTGCTTGCATCTGCATAAAGAAACTAATCAAAGTTGTTGCCTCGGGGGGGGGGGGGGAGATAGAACAGGATGAAGAAAAGCGGTGAAAGCGAGACTTTTCAATGTATAATTTTCAAGTATCTTTTAAAGAATTATTTTAATTAAGTGAATGGAATCTATTCAGAAATTAAAATAACTTTTAAACATCCTATGAGAGCACAGAATGGAGAAGCCACGGCTAAGATGCGGTACAAGCATATATGAAAGCACCTGAGAAACTTCTAGTTAAACACAGAGAACGAGAACACACTCTCAGACCACTAAAATAACAGAACAGGACTTAAAAAACCCAAGAACCCACAGGAACAAAAGGAACAGGAAAGAAGATGATGGTGAAGAGAGGAAAAGAGGTCTGTGCAATTTTAGAAGCGAGGAAAGTGACCCAGCAAAACAGAGGGCAGAGACCTGAGGTGCAGGTGCGGACAGCGGTCCGGGGCCCGACAACCACACCAGGAACAAAGGCGAAGGCTCTGAAGGACCCCAGGGCAACACCCCTGGAAGCGGGGCCACGGCAGAGGCTGGAAGCAAGGGCATATACCAGAAACCTGAGCAGCTCGGCCCTCAGATCCTTGCCCTCAGGCTACCAGCCAGGTGAACACCCCTCTCCCACCCAGCAGACAACAGCTGAACTTTCTAGAGAAGATTGCAAACCTAGGCATGGTGGTAAGACGGCTCACTGCAAAGAGAAGGACTGAGTAGATGTCTGAAGCCAAACACTATTCCTGACTTAGACCTTTCACAATCTGTCTCCTTGAAGACCGGGGCAACCTTTGACCGCTCCTCACCCAACAGGCAGCACACACCCAGTGAATGCTTTCTGAGTAAATGATGGAATGAGAGAAGAATAGTTGAAGGAACCTGGAGAAGAGAAGACGCAGGCAACACAATAGCGATCTTCAAATATTTCAGACTGCCATCAGAAAGAGAAATTAACTTCTCTGTGGCTCTGAAGAAGAGAAGCAAAGCCAACAAGTGGAAGCTCCAGAGAAGGAAACCAGTCACTGGAAGTAAGACTCTTCTCTCTAGAGCGGACTCGAGGAACGCTGGGAGTCAGACGAGCTGGGTTTGAGCCCGCTTTCCTCCATTCACCAGCTCCAGGGCTTAGGCAACAAACCTGACTTCAAACATCTATAAGGCAGTGTATCTGGAGGCCTTTCTTTCCCTCTTTGCTACATCTGGACAGACCATGCTCCAGAGTAAGATACTTTAGGAATGGGTAAAGTCCTACCTGCATGTTCCTAGAGATCATTTATATGAAATGCAGAAATTGTTCCAGCAGGAGCAGATGACCCCCAACATGAGTGAAGCCCTTGTTCTCTGAGATGTCTGAGTGGGGCTGGGGTAACGACGAGTGTCCTGAGGTCATGCAAACATGACAAGGCAAACCGCTAGGGGCAGAGTCACAGATGTTTCTATTTCCTTCCAACCCCGCGACTCCGATTTCCTGGGCTCTCCAGACTGGGGAGTTCCTACAGATCAGACCCTTATCTGAGGCCAGTGCCCATGCGGTAGATAAGAAGATGCAGTAAGCATTATAAGTCAAGCAAACTTTGTGCTCAGTACGCTTCTGGCTGAAATAAAAATACACAGGCAGAAACATGGGCTCAGTCAAAATAGACTACCGCGCATACACCCTCTAGGTGCCAAGCCCAACACAGCAGCATGAAGCCTGTGGAGAGAATGAGAAACGCAGCCAGTGGGAGCACAAGGGAGCAAACCTGCCATGATCAACCCACCCACTCCAGCGTCCTTGCACACTCAGACCCCAAAGTCTCCACCTGGCCTCACACAGTGCCCAGTGGCCAGCCAATCATAGCGGGGGTGGGGGTGGGGCAGGAGGTGAGATCTGGGTTCCTCTCTCCTGGGCTACTGAAAGTCACGCAGAGTGTCAATAAGGCCAGATCCACGCTCATTCTTTCATACTTGGCCACACGGAAGCCCTGAGCAGCCAACAGAAAGACCAGGGGAAGAGGTGCCAGAAAGCAGGAAAGGTGGGAACACTGCCAACCACCAGGATGTGGGTCAAAACCGGTAAAGACTTAAAACACCTGCCACAGGGAAAAATCACATACACGTAGGGGGGAAACTGAAGGATATTCACCAAAATATTACAACACATTATCTTTGGGTGGGGAAGAATGAAGGGCTTTTCCTTTTGTTTAAATATATTTTTAGGAGCACATGGGTGGCTCAGTCAGTTAAGCCACTACCTTTGGCTCAGGTCATGATGCCTCTGCCTTTGGTTCAGGTCATGATGCCAGGGTCCTGGGATGGAGTCCTGCATTGGGCTCCCCGCTCAGCAGAGAGTCTGCTTCTCCCTCTCCCTCTGCTGCTCCCCCTGCTTATGCTCTCCCTGTCTCTCTGTCAAATAAATAAATAAAATCTTAAATAAATAAATATATAGATAAATATTTATATGTATAAATATATATTTTATATAATATATATAATATATCTTTCAAGTTTCTCTATAACAACATATCACACTTGAAGAGCCTTGAAAGCAAAAAATATTTCCTTAAAAATTAAGACAGCTGGCAGCACAGACAGATCCTAGCTCTTGCTGGGGTGTGAGATGAGGGGGCTCACTGGGGGTCCTTTAGGAGGTGGTCCACTACCCTTGCTGTGTTGGGGGGGTGGGCTATGGTTATGCCTTCAGAGGAGCTGCCCCCATGAGTGCCCCTGACACAGCGATCACTGGTGGTCAGACAGCTGGACAGGGCTGCCAAGGGAGACCCAGAAGCTGTGCCCCACTCCTTTAAGTCACTCCACCAAACTTCTCAGCCTAGAGACCAGCAATGAACCAGGAACTGCTAACATTTCCTCCCCACATGGATGAGAGGAGGGAGAAAAGAAGAGGTCGGAAGTGGGGGAGGGGGCACCAGCCCTGGGCTGCTCCCGGGTCTCCATCCAGAGCAGAGTCTGAAGGAGGAGCTGGGGTGGCTGTGGGCAGAGCGGAGGGGACAGGACAGAGTGCTAGGCTCCACTACAGAGACAATTACCTGTCTCAGAAACTCCCCTGACATGCTCCCCTTGTGTAGGGTTAGCAAGCAATTCTCGACACTTAAAACAAAACAAAACAAAAAACCTAAACCTTATCCGTCCAAAAGATAGGAGTATATTTTGAAACCAGAAAAGGTCAGAGAAGGGGGAGGGAGGCAGACAGATTTTATGCTCCGGTGACAAATGAGACTGCTATTTGTTGAAACCTTTTCCCGAAGCAGAGTAAGAGGTGTCTGGCTGGAGGCAAGGACATGCTTATTATCAAATGAAAAAGGAAAACAGGGGAGTGAAGGCCCAGGTTAAAACCATGCATACATGAGAAAAGGGGGCCACCTTCCCGGGCAGAGGTGGGAAACGAGGAGGGAAAGGAGGGATGGGGACAGAGACATGAAAATGCTTCCGAGGAACAAAAGATGCTGTGCACCCACGGGGTTAATGTTGGGTCTTATCTCCCAGGGACCCACAGGACGGAAGGCTGAGAGTTTCAACCTTTAGAATCTGCCAGTTTGTTTGAGGTGGGGGTGGGTACAAAATTCACCCTCCTTCCCATTCTGAAAATACACATTTTCAACTTTCGTATCTTTGCATAACTAATTCTTTTTAACCTTGTGCTGCTCAGGGAACGATGTCAGTGAATATCCACCGTGCCAGCAATTGGGGCGGGAAAGGGGGCTCCGACCAGAACCCCGGGGAGCTGCCGCCCAGAACAAGCCCCGCGCTGCTACCTGTCCACGGCAAAAGCCTGGAGAAGCTCCTTATCACTGTGCTCCACTACTCATTCATTAAATAAAGCTGAGAATAATGTCTTCCTTACCGGGCTGTTCTGAGGATTCCATGAGAATCCATATATGGTGTTTAGAATAGGCTCAGCCATGAAGTGGAGCCCCCAAAAATGTGAGCTGGTATTATTCCAAGAATTACACACAAATAGCCACACACTGGCAGGGGCCGGTGAGTGCCAAACTGATGACAGGCAGAGCTCAAAGCAGGCAGGTCAAGTGCTTGGGATGGCCCAAGGAGGCTGCCAGGAGAGGTGGCCCCTCCCCAGCTCCCAAAGTGGGGGACACAGACTCCCCATCCAACATACCAGTCAAGGACATGCCAGTCACGTGCCTAGCATGGTGGGGGTCCAGTACGGGATACTCTGCATTATGAAGTTCTAATCACATTACAAACAAGGATCCCAAGGTTGCCATGAGGCAGCATCTGTGGGGAGTGCTTATGAATGGCAAAGCACTCCACAAATCTAAGGTATCAGAGTATTTCTTAGAAGCTTCACAGCACCTAATACAGTACAGCATTTGAAGTAAGCGTTCAATTGACAGTGCAATTTTCAGAAGGGCCTGCAGGGGAGCTTCTCTCAAAACTGACATCCTAGATGAGAAATACCCCTATCACAGGATAGACATTAAGGGGAAAAGAACTATTTGACATGCAATCACCATGGCCAGAGTCATACCAAATCCTCCTAATTCCCACATCCTAAACCCACAAAGACCCCATCTTCTCCTAGAGCTAACCCAGAAACCATCATTTGGGCAGCACAGTGGGACCTTTCCCTTCCAGGTTCTCCTTCCCAACCCTAGCCACAGCCCCAGCCCGGAGACTGGAGGCCAGCCTGAGGTCTAGCTGAGGCCCCTCCCTCTAGGCACAACCCTGCCCACCGCCCCTCCCCCCCCCAGGCAACTCTCCCACTTACTTCTTCAGCCACTCCACAATGTCCTCAGCTGTGGACCCATAGTTGTCATACTGGAACAGAAACCGTCCTTTCCTGTGAAATGCGGACAGACAACATGGACTCAGCCAGGGAAAAAGCTATCCAGGAGGCAAGTGAGCATCGGAAGGGAAGCAGGGGACTTACTCGAAATAGCAGATGGTGGGGTAGCCTCGCACATTATACTCCTCCTTGATGTTTTCAAATTCCGAGGGGTAGACGTTCATCCCAGCCAGCACCTAGGAGCAAGGGGAGAACAGGCCTATCCACACTCTGCCCTGCAGACACCCCCGCCTTGTCCACCTATCCCACCGCAAAGAGACCAAGGGGACAGAGCCTCACAGACTGACATGTAGCCCTGGGCAGTGGGGGAGTAAGGCAAGCCAACCCAGCTCTGGAAGACAACAGGGTCTGGGTCAGGAGCTGCCCTGTGGAGAGGCGTTCTTTTTATTTGCCCTGCAGGGGGAGCTCACCCAGAGCAAAAACAAAATTCCAAGGGCTGAGGACACCTGGCCTTGCTACCAAGTTCAAACAGTTCCTACTGCCATCCAAGTATGCTTTAGCTTTCTCCTTGCCGATGTGAACTCGGGCTTAACTCCTCTCCTAGGTTATAGCCACCACTCAGCCGCTCCACAACGTCCTCGCGGCCTGCCCCCCATCTGCCCACCTTGGCTTTGTGTGCAACATCCTCACACCTCATAGCTCCTGTGCAGGAGCTGACTCTCCTCCCTCCAGACTGTTAGAGCCCTCGCCTCTCTACTACTGTTTGTAACCATCCCCGACAGCCTAGTGGAACCACCTCCAAAGTCTGAACTTGTTCTGGCTGCAGGGTCCCCATATCCAATAGCCCTAGGTGGGAAAGGAGAATTGTAGTAGTTGGGTTACTAAATACTAAGAACAACTCAGAGTCCCTGGAGAGAAAGAAGACGGAGTGGCCAGACACGGGAGGACTGTTCCACAAAGCAAGGCAGCATAGAGGGGAGGGGAAAGGGAGTTCAGAACCACCAAGTTCTTGATTTCCCACCAAATTCTCCCAGTGACAGAAGTCACCTGAGCCTTGGGCAGTGCCATCCCTAGAGGCACTTAAACACATCTTCCCAACTATTTTAGGTATCTAGCACAATGCCTGGCATACAGAAGGCACACAATTAATGCTTACTAAATTACTGATTTTGCCCCATCTGTGGGATGCTGCAATGAGAATAAGCCTGAAATAGAACTTACTAGAAGCCCTGGGACCCTCTCATGGCCATTCTGCTCATTTCCCCAGACTGATTCAGCAGCCTGTTCCAGTAATAATTGTCTACTTTAAAGTTCTGTTTTTATTCTAATTGATCTCCCTAGTGTGGGCACACATCCACCACGAGATTAATCTTCCATGTCCTCCGTGTTTGTGATATCACTTTCCCGCACAAAACCTTTCAATCCCACAGAATACGGGCTAGCATCTAACTCCACACTCAGAGACCATAGGGTCCCTATCTCATTTTTGAGTTTTTCTTTCCTACAAAACCCTTAACTGTGCACCTTCTAGGATCCCGGGAATGGGACAGTCTGACACGGCTGCACAGGGAGGAAGCTGGACTGCCTGTAGTCTAAGGGACGCGGCAGATAGGGGTATACCATCGTGACTAGGATGCTGGGGCACAGGCATCAGGGTGTTGCATTTGGGTCCTAACTCCCCACTCAGTAGATGCATTTCCTTGAATAAGTCGGCTGCCTGTGTGCCTTAGTTTCCTCAGCAGCAGCCATGTTCTGTGATTGCTGGGAGATGGTAAAGGGAAGAGATCTTCAACACTCAAGGTATCTACAGCTCTCAAAATGTGTTAGCTGTTAATGTCCACAGTAGCTGAACTATGAAACAGCCCAGATGCCCATCGATAGATGAATGGATAAAGATGTGGTACATATATACAATGGAAATCTTGTCATTTCCAATGACGTGGATGGAACTAGAGGGTATTATGCTAAGTGAAATAAGTTGATCAAAGAAAGACGATTATCATATGATCTCACTGATATGAGGAATTTAAGAAACAAAACAGGATCAGAGGGGAAGGGAGGGAAAAATAAAACAAGACGAAATCATAGGAAACCAACTAAGGGTTGCTGAAGCAGAGGGAGGGAGATGGGGTAACTGGGTGACAGGCATTAAGGAGGGCATGTGATATAATGAGGACTGGGTATTGTATAAGACTGATGAATCACTGACCTCTATCTCTATACCTAACATATCACTATGTTAGTTAATTGAATTTAAATTTTAGAAAACAAATTAATAAAAAAAAAACGTTACCTATTTTCATTAATACTACTAAGAAGCTCTGTGATTCTGCCCAAATTTGTTGAACACATGCTGTGTTCCCCTGGCCCTTACTTTGTGTCTTCTAGTCCTATTGCTTAGGATGGCCACTCCGACCTCTCAATTTCTACCAAAAATTGATTCATCCTTGAAAGTAAATCAAATTCTACCTTCCTGTGCAGCCTTTCCAAACCACCTTTGCTTGTGATGAACTTTTAATTCTCTGAGGTTTTTTTTTTTTAGTACTCTTGTGCCTCTTGGGGATACTTATTAACTAGGTAAATGTTTTTTAATGATTTTATCTATTTATTTGACAGAGAGAGAGACAGCACACAAAGCAGGGAGAGTGGCAGGCAGAGGGAGAAGCAGACTCCCTGCTGAGCAAGGAGCCTGATTCAGGGCTCGATCCCTGGACCCCGAGATTATGAATTAAGCTGAAGTCAGATGCTTACCTGATTGTACCACCCAGGTGCCCCGAGACAAATATTTTTTGAAAAACTATGTACAAACACTTTCTGGAGTCCATAAAGCCAAATGAGGCAAAAGCTGGTCTCAGCTTAAAAATTAAGTCCTGACCTAGAACCACACGAGCTTGTGCCTCACAATCCAACAGGAACAAGATGGAAGCTTCATGGAGCTGGTGCTCAGGGAAGGGTAAGACTTCCACAGACATGGAAGTGAGACAAAACAAGACGCAGGCCAAGAAACAGGGAATATGCTGGTTTAACAGGACTGTAAGACACAGAAGGGGGCAGAAAGAGAAGGGTGACAGGTTCACTGCTGAGCTCACTCTGGAAAAGGCTTTAATGCCTAAGAAACCAGGACTTTATTCAGGGGGTGCTGGAGGCTTTTCCAGCTGCATTTTGTTTTTTTCTAAGATTTAATTTATTTTGAGAGAGAGAGACAGAGAGAGCACAAGTGGGGGGAGGAGCAGAGGAGAGGGAACAGCAGACTCCCCACTGAGCAGGGCTCCATCCCAGGACCCTGGGATCACGACCTGAGCCGAAACCAAGAGCTGGATGCTCAACTGACTGCGCCACCGAGGAACCCACTGCCCCCATTTTCTTTTTTAAATATAAACAGGTCACGGTGTAAGGGGCAAGTCACGGGTCAGAGAGAGAAATCAGCAGTCCCTGGCAATCACCCTGTGTGAGCTAACCAAGCCTGACCCAGGCTGGTGGGCAGAGAGAGGACAGAGGACATGAGGGAGAGAGATGTATGAAGAGGCCCCAGCAAAAAGGCATGTTGGCAGAGGAGCCTGGGGTACTTGAGAAGAGTCATGAAAGCAAGCTGGCGGTCTGCTGGGTGGGAAGACATGGAATTTTATTTTAGACATCCTGCATTTGGGACATAAAGGAGAAAAATTCAGACCAAGATGTCAAGCAGGGAGTCTGATACACAGTCGTGGAACTTAGGGACTCAGGCTCCATGGAGCTACATTTTGTTGAAACTGTGAACGTAGATAAAATCACTGAGGGAGAGGCCATCACAACAAGGAACACAATGCTGAGCCCTTGCTCCACCATGCTAAAAAGAAAAGAGGCTGAAAAGAGGAAGCTTGGGAGCACCCTCATTTATTGAGTGGGAGGAACAGTAAGCATAGGGCAGTGGAGGGAGTCAGTTGTGTGCATCTGTGAATTATCTGTAGGTTACAGAACTGTTTCCACATGCCAGCCATTCGCTCTTCACAACAGCCTAGTGAGGTAGACGGGGTTTGCATCATTATCCCCATTTTACAGATGGGGAAACAGAGACTCCAAGGCTATTTGCCCAAGATCTCCTAGCTGGGTAGTAAGAGCAAGCACCAGAGTCTGATCTGCCCCAGTCTGTCACCATGATGATGCCTGTCATGGTGTTTGTACCTAGACAGCCCTCACAGCCAAGGTTAACCAAAGATTCAGTGTGGACCTCAGTAACTAGCAAAGCTGGGAAGAGGAGGCAGATGGGGAGAGGCTCTGAAAGTTGCTCAGAGGGGGAGCATCAACGGCTGCTGATGAGGATGTCAATTAGCAGCAGTACACAGGACAGACACCGATGAGTCAGCAGATGTTAATGACAGCCAAAGAGAGGCAGATCTGAGTCTGGAAAATGGCAATGGCTGATGAGCATCGCTGACCTGGCCTGGCTTCCATCTTAAAGACATCATCAAGTTGAATATGCCCCAAGAAATCTGTAGAGGAGGAAGGTTTCTGACCCTTGCCACAGACACGGCTTGCCCGAAAGGGTTCACAGATGAAGGAGACAAAGAGGAGATTGGAGGTGCTAGTCCAGCTTGCTTGCAGCAGTGGTGAGGGGGCAAGTGTTTGATTTCAGGGGCCTACCATCCATCTCTGCCCTTATGTGAGGACACTAAAGCATCATGCTTCTGGTCGCCCTCTTTCTGGGGAGCTATGGCTGTACCATGAGCCCCTGCCTCCAGGAGCTTCCTGCAGTAGGCTGTGTGTGTGCGGCCACATCTTTCCCCAGTTATGGAGCTGGGAAAGGCCGAGAATTTTCTGAAGGTGCTCTCCTAAGAAATGTTTTGTATAAACGTACCCCAAGCCAGAAGACACAGAAGCGAGGCAATGAATGAGCTCACACAACACAGATGCCTTACGCCAATGTAACTAACACCTGGCCAAAGCTGGGCTTGATCAGTCAGGCTCTCCAGGCACCCAGACAATCCCACTGGATTTTCTGTAATGTTGTCTAGGGAACTGGAAGGGTCACTTTCATGTTTCTGGACCTGGGCCCAGGCAGGAGAAGCATACACTGCTTGTTTGGGTTTTTTTGTTTGTTTGTTTCATTTTTTTGGAAGCAAATACCCTTAAAACAAGTAATCTTCAAGGCTAATCTTGAGAAAGAGTCTCATATGAGCCCAAGGCTAATGGGAAAGCCCTCATCCCACAAACATTCGTTCCACTTTGTCTCTGTCCTTAATAACTGATGCTCTGAATTCCCTTAAAAAGGAGGAACATCAGGGCACTTGGATGGCTCAGTCGGTTGAGCATCCAAATCTTGGTTTTGGATCAAATTATGACCTCAGGGTCGTGGGAACACGTGCAGGGTCTGCTTGAGAGTCTCTCTCCCTATGCCCCTCCCTCCACTCTCTCTCTCAAATAAATAAGTAAATAAAATATTAGAAAAGGGGAACATCAATTTTTATGTAAATACAGAGCTTAAAATACAATGTCCCCAGGAGTGATAAGCCACACACTCATTCATTCATTCATCAACACATACGGGGCACCACTCTGAGCTTGGCCCTGTGCTTGTGCTGAAGAACTAGACACAAACCAAACAGAGCCCTAGTGTTCAAGAAGCTCACACTACATTGAGAAAAATCATAATTAGTATCAACGGGTGAATGTGATCTGGAATAAAAGCGAAGATGAGCAGACCCGGCCATGCATGGCAGGGACAAGCTCTGTGGGAGCACAGGAGGGGTTGGGAAGAACACTGAGCTCAGCAGGGAGATGCACCATCAGCTGAGAATCTTCCAGATGTTGCATAAGACTGGCCCCAGGACCTCACCTGCTCTGATGGAGCTGGCAAGGCATTTGTTATTTGACTGGGGCTAGAGTTGTTTGACTTCCCCAACACCACAGAGCCAAGAAGTAGAGTCAAGGACTTTTCTAAGGGTATGTGTGGGCAGGCAGAACACTAGGTAATTAAGTCTTTTCTCCAGGCGAAATAATCGTGAAATATGCTATCTACTGAGGTCCCAAAATGCAAAGTGAAACTTCCCCCCAAGTGATGTATCTGTGCCCCAAGGCCAAACATCTCTACGCAAGTTGCTAAAAATTCATTAGTGAGAAACAAGCAGGACCTTGGTGTCGCCCCAAAATGAGGTCAAGAGAGAAAGCACCAGTTCTCTGCAACCCAATCCTGTAGCCAGACTGGCTGGCAGGGCTGTCACTATGCCCAGGTGCTGCCATGTCAACTTTTTAAATTGACTTTGAACTAATCACCAACTTAATTTGATCTGTAAATATCATGATTCAGATTTAAGACCTCAGAACTCCCTTCATGGGACTCTGGCTGGCTCCGTGAATTTTTCCATGCTCCTTGGAGGAGCCAGCAGCTCTTTCTGCTGCCACTAACAAAACAAAACCCCAAATCTCTGTGGCTCAGGATATATGCAAAACTGACCAGACCATATGGTAGAAAAGAGACAAGGTCAGCAGGTGGGGGCCACACAGAGATGACCAGGACCATCAGTGAGGGGTCCTCAGCTTGGTGAGCTCTGACTGTCCGGCTTCCCTGCCCTTCCTGCACCATCCTGGCTGCTCTTCCTTCTTGAGGACCGTTTCCTCAGTGACTCCTCTTCCCCATCCTATTCCTGAAAGGTGGGCAACCCCAAGACAACCCTGCCTCCTGTCGGATTCCCATCCCTTCACATTCTGCACCCTCTCCTTCAGAGAGCGCCCGTAAGCTTAGGTCTTCAGCTTCCTGTCTGGACTATTTCTTCCTGCTGTCAGTTCCATGGTCATCCCACAGCATGGGAGCCAGAGCCTTGGCAAGCCTGGCAGGGAACTGCCCCTGAACCCGCTTGTACTTTGGGCCCACCACTGGTTACTACGCCCCTTTCTTTACCACTGGGCTACCCAGCACCAAGAGCCTCAGCCCACCTTGGCACCTAGCCCCCATCATTCTGGAGCCCTGATGGTCTGCTAATGGCCCCTCATCACCCAGCAATTCCACCTGTGCTTCTTGCTGGTTTCCTGGCTATTGTGTTACTGGTCTTGGTAGGACAGGCACCAGATTCTCCCGGTCTCAGCAACTCTGCAGAGTTCTTACCATCCATCAAGGACAGGTCTGGGTCACAGGTTCAGGGAACAGGGGCAGTAGCAGGAGTGGGTGGGCTCACAATTTTCAAACCCGCCCTCCCCCTCCCCCTGCCCTGAAGCCCTCCTCCCACAACTTTCCGGGTGAGCCAGCCAGCCCTGCCAGGCCCATGGGCCTCACTTACAAAGTGGCCTCGCAGCTGGGTGGCAGCCTTCTGGAAATGTGGCATCATCCTCTTGCACATGCTGCACCCTGGTCACGGGTGGGAGAGAAAGCAGATGCTGTTATACCAGGTACCAGGCCCCTGTCCCCTGCCCTCCTCCTGCTCCCCCTCACCCCAGGCTGACCTCCGGCTGCAAACATTCACCCAGCCTGCAGAAGGGCAGGGCCACCCCAGGGCCTGGGAACACAGAAAGAACGGGAGGTAGAGGCCCGGCTCTCCAAAGAGCTTACATTCTCGATGGCATAAAATAGGATACAGCCCAGCAGTCCCTCACCAAACATGGGCCTAAGCAAAAATAACATGGCTGGAGAAGGGCAAAGCAGGGAATAATTTAGGGCTGATCAGGAGTTCACCAGGAATTCTAGGAACCAGAATGGAGACAGGAAAGCTCAGCTAACAGCCTCCCTTCACTGCCCAGTCAGGGGCTACGAATGAACATGAACCACATGCCATCAGGAAGAAAGTGGTCCAGCCACCGAGACGATAAGCTTTGGATTTCCACAGCCCTTTTCCTTCCACCCACAAGAATAGCTGGGCAGTGAGTGGAGCACCAGGCCAGGATTGGTGTGCCTGAGTGCCCATCTTCCCATCATGCACTGCATGGCCCTGGACAGGTCACCTGTCCTCTCTGGCCGATGCCTCCTTCTGGCAAATGAGGAGGGTTGAAGCACACAACCTCAGGGCCCCTCCAGCTCTGACATCGGACAATCCTATGAGGTCAGCTCAGTCTTCTGTGGGGTTCTGTGGTCTACCATGGTCACACTCTTCTCCCAGGACACTGAAGGTCCCCCAAGACTTGGGGGACACAGGGCCCAGAGAGTCAGGCTCCAAAGATCCACGACTACTTCCGAGTGACCTTGATTTAGAAGCTCGCCCCACCCTGCATCAGTCGGAGCAGTCCACATTTCGGCACTGAGTCCCACAGGACATGAGCGCAGGTTTCTTCAGACATAAGGAATTCTGACATGACAGGCTGTTCCCCTTTCTGACAGCCGCTCTGCTGCAAAAAGGCTTTGAGATGCAACCTAAAGGCCGCAGACACCAAAGCTGCCTAGAGCCCCATGTCAGGCTAGATCTCATCTCAACATGACACTGTAGGGACAGGGCCATGCGGCAGCAGGCCGACAAGCTCTAATCCATGTTAGCTAACACGCGGCAGACCTCAGGCAGAGTGATACTGATCAGAGAGGTGCTCTTCCCCACTGGACCACACACAGACACTGCAGAACTGTGAGCAGGTCCAAGCTACCCCCAGGGCCTCAGGAACCTCCCCAGCACCAATTCTACTGGACCACATGTAACGCAGGCTATTCTGACATGGAGTCCCCCAAGTGCCCACAGTCCCTCCCTGACATGCCGGCCTGGCAGACCGATGGACACACACTGGACACATGCCAGCATATGAAGCGTGGGCTCAGGCTCATGCCATTAGTTCAGGCTTAGACTCCGGGAGACTCAGGAGAGCAGGAGCTGTTGCCAGGCCAGCACGCAGCACAAGCCCACTGCTTCTGCCCTTAGGAGACATGTGAGGTACCTCTCTCCAGCAGCCTACACAGCACCACCCCCACAAGTGTCATGAAGAAAGGAACATGACATTTGCAGGGGACACTGTTCCCACTGTGGGACAGCACAGAGGCTGGACACAGGGACAACAAGGGCGCCTCAGCCAGGTGCCCGTGCCCCATGCTGGATGCCACACAGTAGGGACAACAGGCCACACAGAAGAGTAAGAAGCTCGGCTCTGAGAGAGTAGGAGACCCAGGCCTGTGCCTCCCCTTGGCCATTTGCTGCCTCTGAAAGGCTGGCCATGTGGTCTGAGCCTTAGCTTTGCCATCTGTGGAGTGGGGACAGTACTTGTCCCGCAGGCTTAAGGATAGTGCCTGATACTCAGCAGGGGCAGCACTGTGAACACAAGACCTAAATGTATGTTCCCGCTACATCTGTGGGGGGCAGGGAAGCAGAGTAATTTCAGAGGGTGGGGGGACACTCCTCCACAGTGGACAGAGGCTGTCACTCTCGGGAGGGAAAACGAATGGGGGTGGGGGGCACTTGCTTTCACCCACTCTTTACCTGGTGACTGGATGAGGGGGTGAGAGTCAGACACCCCCTGGGCCATGTTCATCTGTCAGGAGCCTAATTTATGAACTGTCCCCAGAGGGGTGGCGTCTCTCGTCCAGCTCTGACCCTCTGCAGCGGCAGTGACCTTACCCTCTGCCACAACCTCCCAACTCCACGCCCTCCCAACTCCCTGTGGGTGGAGCTCGGCAATTCTGGAAGAAGAAGTTAGTGAGATGAAGAGGTGATAGGAAGAGTAATAGGAAGCTCCAAGCCAGCCAGTTTCCAATTTAACCTCACCAAAAATAGAGATGGGACTGTGATCCCTATCTGAATTTATCTCTCAATGGATTCAACTGAGAGGCAGGGGAAGAAATAAGACTAACTGTCACTCTCAAATCCCCAAAGTTATAGTAGTCACTCTTTTATTTGTTCACTAATTCAGTCAACAAACATTCACTGAATAAGCAGTAGGTCCTGAGGACCTGGATTCCTTGTCACAAGTAGAGCCTCCCAATGCCTTAGGGTTCATTCACCCCAAACATGATCAAAGGATCAGAGTCCTAAAAGTCTTCCCACTTAGGGAACTGGTGTTTCCAGCAATAAGCTGAATTATGAAGCCATGAAGGCTTGAGTGGACTAGTATAATAAAAGCACAAGTTTGTTTCGATCAAAACAACCACAAAAAAGAGTCCTGGGGTTACCTGAGACCCAGGAGGCTGTCCAATCTGAACCCTCCAAGAACCGAACTTAACAGCTCCCAGTTTTCTCCCTCCTTCCCCAAATGCTGATTGCTCTGTGACCCCAACAAGGGGTCTAACTTCTCCTACCCCAGCTTTCCATTCCATAATAACTATGCTTGCTTCTCTGCCTGCTGTGGTGAGAAGGATGGGCCCACTGCCAGACAGCCTGGGGAAGGGCTAGGGAGAGATGGCTCGCATATTCTAATACAAACTGCTAGGGAGCTACTCTTTTAAGTGGTCTACTAGTATCATTATCCTGAAACCCACACAACTGTACCATGTTCCTGCCTTGTGACACGTACTATGTACCGATATGCACTCAACTTTAGTCTCATTTAACCAATGCCTTGAGCTCTGAAGTGTTCTGAGATGAACCATAAGAGGCCCTGTCCCCAAGGGCTGGGTAGGCAGGACAATTCCTGGGGCAACTGGCAGCTGGGCCATTAATAATGTCCCTCCAAGGAGAAACAAAACGGGGGTAAACCAACCAGTGAACATTAATGAAGAGAATGACCCAGGGTTAAAGTGCAGATCATTCTGAGCAGAGACAGCTCTAACAAGACACCAGGATCTCCCTTCTATATGCAAGCAAGGTTTCTGAGAATAGGATGGGTTAGAGGGATACCTGGGTAGCAGAAAGGCTATTGTCATGGTGAATAAACCATAGGTCCAAGTCAGGGAGAACCACCAGATCCTCCTAGAAGGACAGCCATCCAGAGAGGCATGATCATTCAGGTGGAAATGGGAGGAGTCTCTGCTCAAAGAACTTCTCAAGAAGGGGGATTTAAGACAGGCTTTCAAGAGTAAACAGACCTGAAATGAGAAGTTACGACTCATATCACAGAAATACAAAGGATCATAAGAGACTAGTATGGATGATTGGTCACCAACAAACTGGACAATCTAGAAGAAATACATAAATTCTTAGAAACATACAATCTTCAGGGCACCTGGGTGGCTCAGTGGGTTAAGCCTGTGCCTTCAGCTCAGGTCATGATCCCAGGGTCCTGGGATCAAGCCCCGCATCAGGCTCTCTGCTCAGCAGGGAGCCTGCTTCCCCCCCCCTCTCTCTGCCAGCTACTCTGCCTTCTTGTGATCTCTCTCTCTCTGTCAAATAAATAAATAAAATATTTTTAAAAAAGAAACATAAAATCTTGTAAGACTAAATCAGTAAGAAACAGAAAACCAAAACCAACCTGAATAGACCAATTACTAGCAATGAGACTGAATCAGTAATCAAAAACCTGTCAACAAACAAAAGTCCAGGACCAGATGGCTTCACTAATGAATCTTCCAAACATTTAAAGATTTAATACCTATTCTTCTCAAACTCTTCCAAAAAAATTAAAGAGGAGGGGAATACCAAACACATTTTATGAAGCCAAAATTATTCTGATACCAAAACCAGAGAAGGACACCAGAAAAAAGGGAAAAGTATAGGCTGATATCCTTGATGAACACAGATGTAAAAATCCTCAACAAAATATTAGCAAACCAAATTCAACATTAAAAAGATCACACAACACAATCAAGTGAGATTTACTCCAGGGATGCAAGGATAGTTCAATACCTGCAAATCAATCAACATGATACACCATGTCAACAAAATGAAGGATAAAAATCATAAGATCATCCCAACAGATAAAGAAAAAGCACTCAGTAAAATTCAACTTCTGTTTATGATAAAAACCTTCAACAAAGTGGGTATAAAGAAAACATATCTCAACATAATAAAGGCTATATACAACAAACCCATAGCTAACATCATACTCAACAGGAAAAAGCTAAAAGCTATTCCTCAAAGATCAAGAACAAGACAAGTATGCCCACTCTTGCCACTTTTATTCAACACATTATTGGAAATCTTAGCCACAGTAATTCGGCAAGAAAAAGAAATGAAAGGCATCCAAATCAGAAAGGAAGAAGTAAAACTGTCACTATTTGCAGATTATATGATACTATATATAGAATACCCTAAAAACTCCACCCAAAACTGTTAGAAGTAATAAGTAAATTCAGTAAAGTCACAGGATACAAAATCAATCTACAGAAATCTGTGGCATTTCCATACACTAATAACAGACTATCAGAAAGAGAAATAAAGAAAACAATCAGATTTAAAATGCATCAAAAAGAATAACATATCTAAGAATAAACTTAACCAAGGAGGTAAAAGACCTGTACATATACTGAAGACTATAAGACATTGACAAAAGAAAGTGAAGATGGCACAAATAAATGAAAAGATATTCCACACTCATAGATTAGAAGAATTAATATTGTTAACATGTCTATACTACCCAAAGCAAACTATAGATTTCAATGCCAACCCTATCAGAATTCCAATGGCATATTTCACAGAGCTAGAACAAATAATTCTCAAATATTTATGAGCTGCAAAAGATCCCAAATAGTCAAAACATACGAAAGAACAACAAAGCTGGCAGGATCATGCTCCCTGATTTCTAACTATACTGCAAAGCCATAATAATCAAAACAATATGGTACTGGGATAAAAACAGATACACAGATCAAAGGAAAAGAATTGAGAGTTCAGAGATAAACCCACACATACATAGATAATTAATTGATAATGAAGGAGTCAAGATCATATAAAAGAGAAACAACAGGCCCTTTAATAAATGGTGTTGAGAAAACTGGACAGCCACATGCAAAAGAATGAAACTACTAGACTGCTATCTTACCCCATACACAAAAATTAACTCCAGGTGGATTAGATACTTGAACACAAGACCTGAAACTATAAAATTCTCAGAAGAAAATGTAGGCAGTAAACTCCCTGACATGAATCTTAGCTACGTGTTTGTGGCACAGACTCCAAAGGTTAGGAAAATAAAAGCAAAAATATACAAATGGTACTACTTCAAACTAAAAAGCTTCTGTACACTGAAGGAAATCATCATCAAAATGAAAAGGCAGGGGCGCCTGGGTGGCTCAGTGGGTTAAAGCCTCTGCCTTCAGCTCAGGTCATGATCCCAGGGTCCTGGGATCGAGCCCCACATCAGGCTCTCTGCTCAGCAGGGAGCCTGCTTCTCCCTCTCTCTTTCTGCTTGCCTCTCAGCCTACTTGAGATCTGTCCATCCAATAAATAAGTAAAATCTTAAAAAATATATATATATAAGAAATAACAAGTGTTGGCAAAGATGTGGAGAAAAAAGAAGACTTGTACAATGTTGGTGGGAACGTAAATTGGTGCAGCCACTATGAAAAACAGTATGGAGATCCCTCCAAAAATTAAGACTAGAACTACCATATGACCCAGCTGTTTCACTACTGGGTATTTACCTGAAGAATACAGAAACATTAATTTGAAAAGCTATATGGACCTCCACATTTAGTTCAGCATTATTTACAATAGCCAAGATATGGAAACAACTTATATAACCATCAATGGATGAATGGATAAAGAAATCTGGGATATATGTACAACAGAATACTACTCAGCTATGAAGAAGAATGAACTCTTGCCCCCTGCAACAACATGGATAGACTTTGAGGGCATTATGCTAAATGAAATAAATCAGAGGGAAAAGAAGAAAAAACTTAACTTTACTTCCATGTGGAATCTAAAAAGAAAACAAAAGTAGGGGCACCTGGATGGCTCAGTCGGTTAAAGCGGCTGCCTTCGGCTCACGTCATGATCTCAGGGTCCTGGGATCCAGCCCTGCATCGGGCTCCCTGCTCAGCAGAGAGCCTGCTTCTCCCCATCCCTCTGCCTGCCACTCTGCCTACTTGTGTTCTCTCTCTGCAAATAAATAAAAATCTTTAAAAAAAAAAAGGCAAAAATAAGCAAACTCCTAGGTACAGAGAACAGTTCAGTGGTTACCAGAGGGGAAAGGGGCTTGGGCGTGGGTGAAGGGGGTCCACTGTGGGGTGATGGATGGTAGCTAGCCTTTTGGGGGTGATCACTTTGCTGTATATGCAGAAGTCAAATTATAACTGGTATGCCTGAAACTTACATAATTAAAAAAAAGGGGGGGGGAGAAAATGAAAATGTGCCGTATGCCATATGTCTTCTAGGCAGAAATCCAGTCTAGGCAGGGTGATATATAATTGATTTGAGCACCTACACTGTGTCTTATGCATACTATTGAAATAGACATAGTAGTTCCAAAGTGGAAAAAACAAACCAACCAACCAAAAAACTAAACAGAACTCTAATGCCATAGCCTCTGAGCCTCATCCAAGCCACAGACAGGCTATGGCACACTGCCCTCCCACCACACATGGCCCCAGCCTTCGGGCTGTTGGTTTCCTGAAGGGCATATGTTGAACACAGAGTCACTAGGGGACTCCCATAGGCTATAATCTGAGGATTTTCAGTTAGTGGGTTGGGACCTATCAGATCACAGGGGTGGCCCAGGCGCAGTATTTGAGGCTTTGCAGAACATACTGTCAAGGACTCAACTCTGCTTGGCCTGAAAGCAGCCATAGACAAGGTATAAACAAATGAACGTGTCTATGTTCCAACAAAAGTTAACTTACCAAAAAGGTGGACAGTCCATGGGCCACAGTTTGTGGACACTTTATTAGAGGGTTATGAAATAGTAGGAAAAACCAATAACTTCTAAATGAAACACAACAGAAAAAGAAAATAGTGTGTACTGCATCTGGCAGAGTGGATGGCAAGTAGTGAGAGTTTAAGTATGGTTTTGTAAAACTTGTTTCAGCTTATGTACTATAAGTATACACAAATTCTGTAATTTATGTATATGTATCATTTGTGCATAAATATTATATATGTGTATAGATATATAATTTGTGTATACTTATAGTGCTAGGCTACAATGAAAAATATTTCTTTTTTTATGGCATTTAAAAAATTTTATTCATTTATTTGTCAGAAAGAGAGCATAAGCAGGGGGAGCAGCAGTCAGAGGTGGTAGCAAGGCTCCCTCCTGAGCAGGAAGCCCGATGTGAGACTCGATCCCAGGACTGAAGGCAGACACTTCACTGACTGAGCCGAACAGGTGTCCCGAAAAATATTTTTACATGAATACTATGAAATACAGTCACAAATTCTGAAAGCCATTGCTCTGATCCAACCTTCTTTCTTTCTTTTTTTTTTAAGATTTTATTTATTTATTTGACAGAGAGAGATCACAAGTAGGCAGAGAGGCAGGCAGAGAGAGAGAGGGGAGAAAGCAGGCTCCCTGCCAAGCAGAGAGCCCGATGCTGGACTCGATCCCAGGACCCTGAGATCATGACCTGAGCCGAAGGCAGAGGCTTAACCCACTGAGCCACCCAGGCGCTCCCAACCCTCTTTCTTATATAAATAGCAACTGGGGGGCAGAGAAGTGAAGGATTTGACCAAGGTCACCCGGCTCGCTGGTGGCATAGCTGGGATTAGAACCTAGGTCTTCTGGTTCTCATCTCAACAGTCTTCCTGCTATTCCTGTGGCCTCCTGTCTCATCTAGAGACTGAACCAGAATTTGGGGCCCTTTCTTCCGTGGTCCCCATCCCTCCACGCCTCGTAGGCAGCCTCAGCAGCTCTGCTGGGCGAACAGCTGCCCCGAACAGCTGCCCCAGGAGGCCAGCCAGCCTCAGCAGGGTGAGCAGCAGCAGCAGCACCTTGGAGAGGACACAGGAGGCAGGGCTCCAGGAGCACATGGCTCCACCAGGCAGACGGCTGGGGGGAAAAGGCTTCGGGCCCCCTGGGTGCAGGGGGGCAGGAAGGGGAGCCAGCGGGAGGATCTGGAGAGGAGACCTGTGCTGTTGCTGGGTGGAGCTCAGGGCAAGGAGGGCAGAAGAATGGATTCTAGTGAGAGACAAACTGATGCGGACAGCAGGAAGGGAGGAGCCAGGTGAAAAGGCAAAGAAGCAGAGAGACAGAGCAGGGTGAGGGACACACTTTGCACTTTCAGGAAGCTGAGGGGAGTTCCCAGTCCCCTGCCTCCCACCCCCAAGCTGTCCCTCCACAAGTCTGAAGGGGAGGAGAAAGATCACTCACAGGGAGCATAAAACATCATGAGGAGTGGCTTGTCTTCCTTTTTCAGGAGCCGTCTGAAGTCCTGAGGCACAAACAGAGAACACGGCAGGTCAGGCACGAAAGAACACAATGGGGAATCAGCATCCTCTGGGTGGGGAAGCACCTCGGCCAGAGAGCGTGGATGGGCCCTTCAGAAGCCCCACGGGCTGACCTGAGCTGAGGGACATGTAATCAGAGCTACAGCCGGTCAGGAGCTGGAGGACTGCGACAATCTGTACCATGTCACCACATGTGACAGATGGGGAAACAGAGGCCCCATGGGGGCACACAGCTTTCCCAAGGCCACTTAGTGGGAGGAAGTAGTCAGCATCAGGCCAACAGCTTCACTTTTAGCTCTGCCTGAACCATTCAAAGACTGCAAGGAGCTAATCTTGTCCCACATGGCTGAATGAGGCTGCCCCTTCATGGGATTTATGGAGTAGTTTGGTCTTGGGGGTGGTTGTGGTTGCTTACTCATAGCCCAGCTTGGCCAGATGGGGATCTAGCTGCTTATTAGGGTAACACAGAGTTAACCCACACCCGCTAATCTCTTTCCCCAGCCCTGCTGCTGTCCTAGCGCCCAGGAGTCCACTTTGGGCACAGAAGCATACAGAGAAAGCGAGCCCCAAAGCCCCAGGAGGTTACAAGCTAAACAGATCATCTGTATTTGTAAAACCCTAAGAATAGCACCTGGCATGTTATTAGACAATATATAACTGTTTCTTAAATAAATACAATAAATGTACAAAGACAAACGGTCACAACAGTGCTAATAGAGAGACTTGGTGTGAAGCAGGGCTGGAGACCTTTCTTCCAATGAGAGTCAACGATGTTCCAGAAAAAGCAAATCTTTGAGGGACTGCAGAGAAGCGCAATGACAGAGCATATTTTGATTAAAATGATTTGCTTCTCTAACCAGTCTCCATAGAAGAAAATTAGAGGTTTTTCTCTGTTGAATAATAAAGAAAATAAAAGGAGATTACAAAATGCCACTTTCTGGCAACAACAAGGCATTAGGTAAATAGATGAGGGTTCATCCCGCACAATGGAATACTAGTGCATCATTAAAAACGATGAAGAGGAATATTTAACGTCACAATAAGATATGCATGTTACATTAAGTTGGGGGGGGAGCAAGTTACGAAGCAGCATATAAAATGCAACGACACTTTTGTGAGTAAAAATGTTTATGCATGCGTTATGTTGAAAGCCTGGAAGGCCAGAGAAAATACCAGCAGCGGGTATCTCTCAATGGGAAGGGAAAGGGTAACTTTTTTTCTTTTAAGCTTCAGCTGTATTTTCCAAATTTTCAACAATGCATATGTATTACTCATAATTTTTCAGTTAGATAAAAAACATTACAAAGATTTTGTAGGAATTCAAAACATTTTATAATAAATTTTGAAAATGTTCACTCTTGTTTAAGTAACTAGAAATATGTAATTCTACTCACTGTAAGGAAGAATTACTAAGATCTTTGACCCTGACAATGGGTAGAAAATGCAAACGCTTTGAAAATGATCTTCTGAAATCCCTGGAGATAAAACCTCGTAAAGATCTGAGACAAAAAGGTTTTTCTGGGCCTGTAACAATGTGGTTTCATACCCTGGGCAGAAACAAATATTACATTACATTCAAAGATCCTTAACTGCCTTCAATGTGGAATAATAAGCTCACACATACGGATCGGCAATTCAAACCTGAATTTGGAACTTTTTGTTATTTTATGTGGGGACTCAATCAGGAGAAAGGCAGCTGTACCTTAGACTTCTAAAAGAGAGCAAACAGCACAAAGTGTAACAAGAGTATTGCCTATAGGTATGAAAAAAAATTTTCTGCTTAATATTTCTAGTTACAGAAGAACGATCTTTGGACTTTCAGGACATAAACATTTTAGGAGAAATATGAATATTAGGAGAATACAGACCGGTGCAGCCACTATGGAAAGAGTAGGGAGGTTCATCCAAAAATTAAAATAGAAATTCCATATGATCTAGTAATTCCACTACTGGGTATTTACCCAAAGAATATGAAAACACTAATTTGGTAAGATACATGCACCCCTATGTTTACTTCATTATATACAGTAGCCAAGATATGAAAGCAACCCAAGTGTCTGTCGACAGATGAATGGATAAAGAAGATGTGGTGTGTGTACACAATGGAATATTACTCCGCCATAAAGTCATAAAGAGATCTTACCATTTGCAACAACATGGATGGATCTAGAGAGTATAATGCTAAGTGTAATAAGCCAGTCAGAGAAAGACAAATACCATATATTTGTCACTTATACATCTTAAAAACAAACAAACAAACAAGCAAAACCAACCAACCAACCAGAAACAGACTGATAAATTCAGACAACAAATTGGTGGTCGCCAGAGGGGAAGGGAGTGGGGGGATGGGTGAACCAGGTGAAGGGGGTTAAGAGGTATAACTTCCAGTTATAGAAAAATAAGTGACAGGGAAGAAAAGTACAGCATAGGGAATAGAGACAATAACACGAATAACTTTGTATTGTGACAGATGGCAACCACACTTTTCATGGTGAGCACTATGTAATATACAGAACTGTCAAATCATTGTCAATATATTTGAAACTAATAGACCACTGTGTGTCAACAGTATTTCATATTTAAAAAAAAAAAAAAAAGGACATTCTCCTTCCATCTACAACACAGCACTGCCTGCCTCACTGTTAGAGTCCCTGTTAATACAACAAAGAAGCTCTTGCCCATCCTATATGAAGGTACCCATGGGTAAAGATGCACATTCAGGACAGGTGGGACAGGTTTAGAAAGAAGGAGGGTCACAGTTGTCTGAAGATTATCATTCAACCACCATTCCACCCCAACCCCCCATTCTAGCCAAACCCAGAATTGAAAGCTTAAAAGGATAATTTGTTCAAATTTATATTACTTAAAATTGTAGAGACCTGACCCAAGTCTCTGGAAATCCAACCCAAACCTCTGAGGTTATTCTTAAAGAAAAGGAAAAACAAAACAAAACAAAACAAAAAAAAAACCCACGCTTTTAAAAACACACACGCACAAAGCCAAACCCAGCAACAACTGAGTTACATTAGGAAAGGACGTTTAAATGGATATTCCTATGAGGAAATCTAAACCCATTAAAATACATTAAATAAGGCGGTGAAGAAGGGAAGAAGCTCTCAGGCAGCAAGCCTGTGATCTCCTGTGGGTTCCATCAAGGAGCTGGGAAGGAGAACAAATATTAGGGGCCTGGCAGTCCAGCTATCTCGGAGGAAAGCACAACTCGTCCTCGAAGACTCCCCTTTCTCATTTCCTTGGGCATCGCTCCTAGGGAGCGCCTGGTTAGGGGAGGCTTCAAGAATTGATGGGGAATAAATTACCTTTTCACTGTCAATGTGGACAACATCTTTGGCTCCAGGATCTTCCTCCCACAGTGGGGGCCCTTTTGGATCCTTCAGAAAGGCCACTATAGACTGAGGAAAGGAACAGAAAAGGGAAAACTCATTTTAGCCAGGAAAAGAGGGAGGTGGGGAAATCAGGAACCTGCCCCATCTCCCTACCCGGAGACCCATGCACCTGTGGAAAGAGTCTACGTGTGGCATGTGGCCAAACACATGGGGGGCAGGGGTGCAATTCCATTGCCCACAGACATCCCTGCTGAGAGCCCTAAAAAACGCACCCCCACCACCTCCACCAAAATTTTTCAGCCATGTGACACCTGACTCTGGTCAGCTGATCCACACCTCTGTGCTTCTTCATACACAGAAATGAGATTTGAGACAATTCACTGGTTTACTAAAATCAGAGACACACTCATGCTTCGGCTAGGTTTCATCTCCAGGAAGCTCTCTGATCAATTTGACTAAAGGCCTCCAGTCCTGTCCAAGTGCTCCACATTCAGGCACCAAAACTGTCAGTTGTATCAGCAGGTAAGCACACCTACTTGTCACCTGCCCAACACTGTGTAATCTAAACTGGCTAGGGAGCAGGTTAAATCCTGCATCCTCTGTGGGGCTCAGGCAGGGTGCTCAACCCCAGGCCTGCCTGGTTGGTGCACTTCTCTCCCTGAAGACTACTGCCCCCTTCTAGATGCCCAGGATGAAGATCTGACAAAGACCTGCAGGTTGAAGGGCTTATTTAGCCTTTGTCATGTGGACAACTGCCTCATATCTCACCCCCCTCTGCGGAAGACACACATGGGACAGGAAATAGGGGCCACGTCCCTCCACTGCCCTCCAGCCTTGCCATACTTCACTGGTCCGGGACAGGAGTGGCATTCCCTTCCCTCAGACAGCCACTCTGGAAACCGGTGCTCAAAGTCTGTGAGAGCCAGGAATGAGTACCAGAAACCAGCTAACTTCCATCTCTCCATCCCCAGAGGGGAGCTGCTGGTCTCCGTGTCAACACACAGAGCCTGCAGTGTCCCCAGTTTGATGCAAGATTTTGAGACTTTTTTCCACTTTGATCAAGTTCCAACAAGCAGATGACAAGTTGGGCGTGTCCACAAGTGTGGTGGGAAGGAGGTGGGCTTGGGCGAGAAAAGGAAACACCCTCTTAGCAAGGCGGTTCATTTGGCCCAGGCACTGGTCACAGACACAGGACCTCAGGGAGGCCGACTAGTTCTGGAAACTCCTATTTGGAAAGAGCTACCAAGGAACACTGGGAGACAGCTAAGATTTCGCAGAATTTCATTCAGGTAATGCTCCTTATTTGTCCAAATGGAGCTGTGAAACAACTCCTGGCAAGAGAAGAGGGGCCATTTGCACCATGGCAAAGGCAGGTCTGTCCTTGCAAAAGCTTCGCCTCGACAAGATAAGCCAAAATGGAAATGGCGGGGCCTCCTGAAACCCATGCTCACCCACAGCTGCAGAGGCACCTGCCGCCCAGGCCATGTGAGAGAGATGCTTCTAGGCACCCACCTGTTTCAGAAACACCTAGGGCAGGGGTTCCCAACGCAGGGCATGTGGCAGCCTTCGGGAGCCAGTGAGACCTCAGACTCCCAAGAGAGCCCTCCTTTATACACTACTTTACTTAGCATTTCCATTTGCTCGCACGCCCACATTTTACATTTACTTTATGCGAACATACTGTTTCTAGGGAGAAGATCTATGCCTTCCAGTAGATTCTCAGTGGGATGAGGAACCCAAAATAGGTTAGGAACTCCTGCTCCCAGGGGGCTCCTGTCCACACGGCAAGATGAGCTGAGTTGGAGAGTGAGCCCTGGCTCCCATCCCCCCTATGCCAGCCCCAGCCCCGCCTCAGCGTCAGGGAGAGAAGACATGGGGACACCAAAGGGAAGGGGTCACCTCTGCTGATGTAGTAACTGAAATCCTCATACTTGCTTTTCAGGTGGAGATTACTCTTGTTTAACTGAAGATGACTAACCCCATTCAAAGGTTCTCTCTAAGTCCATCTGCTGACAACATCTGAAGTGGAGGTCTGCACCTGGAATGCCTCCCTCTCCCAGCCCTCTTGTTCTCTGTGCCCTGAATCCCGGGGAAATGGCCCCAGGACTCACACCTGGTTCTCAGAACATCTTGGTGTCTGAGAAAACACACAGCCACACAGCCTTGGGAGGTCATCAGAGGCTCATCTGAGTTTTGGCTTCCAGGCACCTCCGGGCCTCACTGCTTACACACAGTAAGGATTCTGCTGGACAGAATGCTGACCAGCAGAAGGCCACTTACACAGGAAGGTCCCCTCTTTCCCCTCCCTTGTCTGGCCTCTGGCTTCTGCAGGGGCCACCGCACAGTGCCGGCGGCCAGGTCCCTGCCGAACCATCCAGCAGGACAGCGACAGCAGCCAGAGCAGGGGCCTGCACAGGCACCCAGCCGGGCTTGGACTCCTCTAGCTCTCTGCACATTGAGGCCCAGGAAACTCCCTGAGAGGAACACCAACCTGTGACCAAGGAGGGCTTTGGTCTTGACCACTCCTGCTGGACGAAGAGCAGAAGCCCTCAGGCAGTCATGGGAAACACTATGCCACTTCCTCTTAGCTCTGGAGAGCTCCAGGGGCTCTACCCCAGGCCCTGATAGCCCTGGGGTCTTTAGAGACCCTGGGACTAAGGATGCTTTCTCTCTACTGAAGACCCTGATCCTGTCCAACACTTAGACCTCTTCTCCAAGTGGAAGTCACAGAAAGGATGGAGAGTGAGCAGATGCCGCACACCTTGTCTTGGTAAAGGGGTGGACAAAGACCAGGCCTCAGCCTCCCCTACCTAGGCCAGCTCCAAGTGCTCAGGCTCCCTGCTCCTTCCCCACCCCCACAGCTCTGAGCAGCTGCTATCTCCTGCTCCACGACCCCAGGACAGCCAGCTCGGAGGGAGCCACGAAACATAAATTGGACACAGCCTCAGATATGAAAACGAAGAGCCCCCAGCACCCCTTCCATCCCTGCATGGCACTTCCCCACCTTGTTCCCGGGGAGCACATGTTCTCTCCCAGGGCTTTAGCTGACGTCTTAACAACACAGAATAAGAGGCTTAAGCAACCCTAGTTGGGAGAACTTTCTCTAAGTGTCTAAGTGGGTGTTAAGATAAGTAATCAGGGTGAGTCTGTAGAAGGTAAAATCTGTAGATTTAAAAAAGAAGGAAAGTTGGTAGGCAAACAGGAAGTGACCGGGGAGCTGAGGATGAATGGCAGAGGAGAGGGGTCCTGGCGGCTGCACAGACAGACGGATGGACAAGAACGAATGGAAGGAGATGGAGAGAGACAGAGAGAGAGGAGCATGGGGTTCAAGCCAGTGAGATAAGCAGGAGAGTCTGAAAAGGTAAGTTCTGCCTGTGTTGGGAAGAGAGGAAATACATGGCCTCAGGTATTTCTGGGGCAGGGGGATTCCGCCTGGACCAGACACAGAAGGGGACAGGCTTGATGGAGAGGATGGGTATGCTGGAGGAGGAGAATCCAAGGGCAACAGAAGGTCTTGGGGTCTTGGGGTGACAGCACCTGCGGGTCACAGCCCCTCCACACTTATTTTCATTGATGGTTTTCTCCACTGACTTCCCAACTGGCTCTGTAGCAGGAAGCAACTCGGTGACATGGGGATGTCATCTGAACCGAGCTGCAGCCGCTGATGGGGCCTACCTGCCTATGTCCCACCCCCTGTGCTCACCTGGGCACAGGGAGTCCCCCCCCCCCCCCCACCAAGCCTCTGGAGAGCCAGCATGGACATTGCCGTGGAGACGAGGCGAGGTTCACACCACAGCAAAGGGAGACCCAGGCCTCTGGAGGAGAGAGGCAGATGGTGGCTTGCCTCCTGGGATGACTGCTGATAGATTTGCACACTTATCTACGAGGCCAGTCCCCCTTGTGTTAACAGTTACAAACTTCTCCAGATATTCTGCTGACATGTGCTCCAGAGATAAGAATCCCTCAGGTCATTTGGAAGAGCTATCTGTGCAATCTGCCCTTCCTTCTCTCAGAGGGAACCTGCCAGGCCTTTGGCATCTGTTCAGACGCTATCTCTGCTGAGAATGAGGGAAGTAAATTTACCTTAAATGTCACAGCTCGGTTATATTCAGTATGAAATGCACCATCCCTGTCAAATGAGGAGAAAAAGGTGTTAACTTTAAGAATGGTTGTGAAGATACATACCTTTGGTTTCCTGCAGCATCTCAGTAACATTCAGCTATTGAACACGGTTCAAGATTTAAAGAAAGAAAAGAAGAAAGAAAGAAAGAAAGAAAGAAAGAAAGAAAGAAAGAAAGAAAGAAAGAAAGAAGAAAGAAAGAATGAACTGTAAACACAGGGGAAAAATATCGTTCTGAAATAAAATTAACCTAACTAAAAACCACCATTCCCTGAGAATACCAATGAAAGCTTTCAGCACTTACTTGGAAATTGGAAATGCCCACAGGTACTTACTGGTAATGGAATAATTCAACCTTTTTGTCCTTTGGGCTCAGGTCAACTTTCATCTTCTTGCACAATTTTCTACTCTCTGCATCACTGAAAGACACAAATGTCGGAAGCCATTTGTTACTGAAGGTCCTCACAAAGGTGTTGTCAGAGTAAAATCTGCTGTTGGTCTAAGAAAAGCCTGGTACCTTAGAATTCTCAACAGCAGGTAAGGCCCTGATGGCAGATGCATATTCCAAGGACTGGAAAAGGAGGGTAGCCAACGGGAGAGAGGCTCAATCAGGAAAGAGACAAGCAGATGTGGAGAGTGTCTCCCTACATGTGAGGGGATAGCGTGGACAGCTCTCGACAAAGCCAGGGCCCAGCAGCACAGAGGGTGGGCAGCCCATTCTAAGAAGAAAACAAACTACGGTATACATATGTGGTCCCCATCTCGGTTGCTCATCAGAATCATCTGGGGAAGTTTAAAAAAAAGACGGATTAGCCCAGCCCTCCCCAGATCATTACTTCAGACTCTCTGCCTCAGGGCCACGCCAGTTTTTGTTTTTAAAGCACAAATGTGTGCCATATGCCACCTGCTAGACACCATCTGACCAGGGTAAGAGGAAGACGTTCTACAATGCTGACGAAGATATGAAATTGGACCAGGTTTGACCAAAGCCACCAGGAGAGAGGCGCGAGCTTCTGCCAAGTGCAGCATCTGCAGTATCTACACTCTAGCAATTCTCCTACGAAACATCGATGGCATCCGTCCCATGCCATCAGTCCCCTGCCATTGATGGCTTACAGAGTGCTTATGCCTGATCTCACCTGACCTGGCTTTCTTCCTGGAAGATCAATGGATTTCAAAATGGGGTCCCTGGACCAGCAGCATCAGCACCGCCCAGGAATCTGTTAGAAATGCAAATTCTTAGCCCCATCCCAAACCTACTGAATCAAAACTCTGTGGGGACTTGAGCGAGTGTGTTTTAAAGAGCCTGCAAGGTGATTCTGATGTAGGCCCCTGTCCTGTTTGGGCTCTTCCTCCTCTCCCCAATCTCTCCAAGGTCTGGTGTCCCCTGTGGCCTCCACCAGCTGCTCAGCGGCCTCATCTGACTCAGGGCTTTCCCCATAACCTCACCATACTCAGCCAAGTCTGCCCAGCCAGAGGCAGCCAGCTGCCCCACCCCCGCAGGGCCATCTCCCCAGATCAGCATTGGCTCGGCAAGGGTATGTCAGCCACAGGTCTCCACTGGTTCCCCTTGGCTACACTGCATGAACCACTCTGTTCTGCCGGGAGTCACAGCCACTTGAGAGAAGTCCCTTCATCTCCCACCTGTGCATACATCCCACCATCTTCTACAGCCACTGGCTCCACAGAACTGTGTGCTGGCCTCAGGACAGGCAGATTAAACCATTCAGCTCAGCTCTAAAAGCAACTCCCATCAATGGACAAGTGACATTGTGGCATCTCATTTTCAGTGTGAATAAGCACTATGCAATTCAAGAAGCCTGTCTGACTGGAGAGATGTGTGGGGATGAGAGAGGGGACCACTCTCCCGGCCCGAGCCTAACTCAGGCCCAGGCTTTTCCCTCCCTATCTAGTCTTACCTGGGGCAGGCACCCCTGCAGCCACTGTGGCTTCCAGCCCCAGGCCTGGCAAACAGCGGGGACTCAAACGAAATGCATGATGAACTCCAGAATGAAAGGCTAATTCACATGACAGTGGTTGCTCCCCCAAGGAGGCAAGGACACTCAGAGACAGGGAATCCCCAGAGAAGGAATCAGCAGGGGCAGGGAGGAGATGCAGATAGGCCAGGATGCAGCAGAAGGCATGGGGAAGGGCAGCCCCCGGAATCCAGGAGCTAGAAAGCCATACCCAGAAGCCCTGTGGGGATGCCATACACACCTCCACTGACAGGAGCCATTACAGCCTGGGCATGTGCTGGCTGCAGAGGCTCTGTAGTGAAGTCAGGCTGAAGGGGTGGGGAGGTCTGTTTCCAGACGACTGCATGTAAGGTGCCCTTTCCCTGCCTGAGCTCACTCCCCACAAGAGAGGACTCCACTCTGGGTGTTTACAACCGTTCACGTGGCCCTTGCCTGGTCCAGCTTTGTTCTGCTGCACTCAACTGTTCTCCTGGGCGACCACCTGCCGTTTACCCAACCACAACAAGAAACAGCGGCCAGGTCAGGAAGGGATCTTGAGCGCTCAGGCCTCCCTCAGCTCCATCCCGGCACCCAGCAGGGGCACCCAACCAGCTTGCTTCCACTGCCACACCTGAGGGGGTCGCTCAGACTACACAAGGCAGCCAATGGAGGGGTGATGTGCCACCCCACGCTGGCTCTCCTCCAGGAGCCCAGCTGGCACCCTCTTTGATGTGACTTTCACAAAGAGAGTTTAGGTGGAACAGGGCTCAGAGTCATTCGAACCCCAATCCCCGCCTTGATCTGCCAGAACCTGCTCCAAAGAAAAGTCTGGCTGCCACAGCTCTAGGTCCTTGGTGAGCTCAGGACAGGCTCAGGGGCTGATGCTCCAATGCAACCTGCTGGGCTGAGCAGAGCCAGGAGGGTACAGAGGGTCCCCCGCCGGTTCCTCAGCATGGACCCCCAAGCTGCAGCCCCCGCCCCGGTAAAGCAAGTCACAGCTGCCTCTGCCACAGGATTCCTTGTTGCAGACTCCGTGCAATGCGCTTCCCTCTGGGTTGTGATACTCCCCAAGGATCTCCTCCTCTTCCCTGCTCCCTACACTCACAAACGCACATACACAACTGTGAATGCATACGTGCTCAGAGTGGACTGTGGGGAGGTGGCCTCCTGGCCTGTCCGAGCACCTCTGGCCCAGACCCCAGAGCCTCAGCCGAGCACCTTCCTCAGGCCCGCATGCCCTTCCCTATGGTCTTCTGTCCACGGCAGTGTGGCTCCACATCTGACCGTGTCCACTGTCACCCCTGTCTGCTCCGGGAAGGCGAGGGCTTTGCTTGGCTCAGAGACAACTCTGCAGCTGGCCCATAGCGGGCACTCTCCGAAGCCTGAGTGAGCGAGGGAGCGAACGAGGGTGTCTTGTCGCTCCTGGGGTAAGGCTCTACACTTCTGGCTCTCTGGGCTCGTCTCCTTAGCGCCAGGAATCCTGCCAGGTGACAATTCCTCATAGTACTTCCTCCGACTGGCGCCCCGTCCTCCTGTTTCTCAGAGTCCGTGTGTATGCGTGTGCGCACACATGCACATGCTAATCATTCAGTACACACAATAAACGTCTTCCAAGAGTTCAAGAAAGGCAGAGAAATTACCCAAGCTCAGGACCTTAAAAGGATCTGAGCTGATAGATGAAGCACAACTAATTGATTTATTGGCTAGCTCCCTTTCTGCTTCCCTCCCCCAGCCAGTGAGTGAGGCTCTGGGGGAAAAAACGCAGGGAGACAAAGGCAGCAATCAGGAAAATGAGAGACTTTGTTGGGATAAGGAGGGAGGGAAACCCAGCATGGATCAGAGAGCGGACTGCTGTGCAAAGGCCCTCACCTGCCATTCCCCACAGTCCTGCAAGAACAGACTGTCAGCAGGTCTGTCTGCCAGGGAGGCTGGAGCCCTGCCTCCCTCTGCTGTTTACTCACCCAGACCCGCTGTGTCCTGTCCCACCCCACCCCCCTTGGCCCTCCTCTCCACAGAATGTGAGGGAAAGATTCCAGAGGCTGCCAGGCCAGAGGGACAAAGACACACACACATGTATTTGTAGGTGTTGTGGGCTGGCGGGCTAGGAGCCCGGTGTGGCCCCCATGGGGCATGCTGCCGTGTTTACTAGATCTTCCTGTGGGGCACGGTTGTCCAAGAGGCTGGCCACTCTTGCTCCAGGGAATCAGACCCAGGAATGAAAGGTTGGGGGAGGCAGCAGAAAGGAAGAGAAGAAACAAGGTGCTGGAAGCTCAGAGAAGGGAGGCATGCCCTTCCCAAATCACAGCCTATGGAACCACGCCCTCCCTGGAGGAAGGTCTAGCTCCCGGTGGGAGGGACTGACAGCTTCTAGATCCCGCCCAGCCATCAGCCAGCCTGTGACCTCTGGTGGGGCCTGTGGTGTCCCGAGCTGCAAAATGTTGGAGCTGCCCACACAAGGCAAATAGAGCTCTTAATTCCTCTGTAGGATCCAATACTACTAACACATAAAGCGGGCTGCCTGTATCCTGACAGGTTCATCAGGAGCCAGGCCCCAGGACAGAAGGTGGAGACTCAGAGAAAGCTGAACCTCAGGCTTCTCCCTCCAGCCCCTCAACCGTGTCCTGGCTCAACAAGTCGGCATCCTTAGAGCCACATGGGCAGGATGTGGAACACGCTGTCCCAGCCATGGCGTGCCCGCTGGCTAACCCAGACTTTCCAGGTTCTATAGCCCCCTCAAAGCAGAATAAACCTCTTTCTCCCATCTGCCGGGTCCAACATGGTGGGATTCTGAGCAGATGGACCTGGGACTTCCTACAGGAAATGTAAGAAGGGTCTCACGCCCAAGACATGAAGAAAATGGGAGAGGACTAGGAGCGAGTGAGCAAGAAAACGCTGTCAGAGTGACCGCTAGGTGCCACGTACCCAGGACAACCTGAAAGAACGCTGCTGGAGGGCTTGCGGAAGGAGACAGAACAGCCTGGAAGGGCTGGATCTTAAACCTGGACCAGCCTTGGTGGTTACATAGCACCTTCTGATGAGGGGCTTGCAAAAACAGGGATCATCCCTGGTTGGCCGTTCTGTATGGCACCTACCTCCAGACGGCACAGGGTGTAAGAAGATCTCCACAGTCCTCTCCTCCCCCTCACCACCCCCCACCAGCCCAGAGATTCTCAGGCTGTGCTCCTCAGCAGGGAGCACGGCCCCCCTCTCCACTAGCAGGGGGCGATGTGCCGGAAGGCATCTGAAGCCACAACATAAACACAGCACTTCTCCTGGGAGTCCCCTTTATCCCCTGATAAGTAGTGTTAAACATGCTTACATATGAAGAAGCAAAAGCTAAATGCAAAGAATTTTTAGAAGAAAACAGAAGACTTCAAAATATGTGATCCCTGCCCTGGAAGACCCCACGGCTTGGATCTGGGAAGCCAGCACCACTCAGGGGGAAGGAGAGCAGATGGGAGAAAGAGAGCAGGGAAGACGGAAACTGCAGCTAGGTAATGGCCTTACACCCTCAGGAAGAGCCGAGAAGTGAGCTCCAGATAGATGTGCAGTCTCGGCCCAGTGAGAATCAGCCTGAGGAATTAGCATACCAGGCTCAGCTCCCTCCTCCTGGCTCCAGCTCAGCTGCCCCGACAGCAGCTCTCCGCGCCAAGGCCGAGCGCGATGCCAGGCTGCGGGGCACGAGGGGAATACCAACGCCCTCACACACAACCCACTTCACAGCTGGACAACCGTCGCCAGCCAACCCGAGCATGGCTGCTGAGCTCTGAGCCAGGAGGTGGACTGAGGGGAAGGGAGAGCTGACAAATCCCTGGACAGAAGCCAGACACCCCACAGACACCTCACAGCGACAAGCTTACAGGGTCTGGAACCTGGGAGAAAACCGACAGAGGGGCACGTGTGACTGCAGCCACACGTGCAAGGGTAGGGAGGGAAGAGCCTGAAAATCAAGAAAAAGGGAGAAAGAAACACCCAGAGAGAAAACAGAGGAGAAGAAAGACCAAAAACCTAGGGGAGGCAGGGACCCAGAGATGGGGAAGAGGCGGTAGAAACTAGCAAGGAAAAGGGAACAAAGCAAGAGAGAGGCCAGCAGCTCCGAGGGAAGGACAGGAGAAACACAGGAGAAGACACCCAGAATGGGGGGAGACACAGAGGAAGACACCCCCCCTCCCCAAGACTGCCACATATTCACGTGCATACACACACAACAAACCTGGCAGCTTCCAGGATTTTCTGAGCCATGCTATTCAGGGATGAGAGCAAACCGGAAAGCCGAACTCCATAGTTCACACAAGATTACGCTGAAGCCCAGAGAGGGGCAGCGACTTGCCAAAGGCTCTACAGCTATTAGCTGTCCATCTAGACTCAAGGCCAGGTCCCATAACCTACAGTCCTACACGTCCCACTGTACCCTAAACTTTTTAAAGGTCAGAGCAAAACAGCCTGTGCACTGGGGCTGACTCTCATGCTCAGAACTTACTTCAGGGGCATCCTCTCAACACCCAAGGGACCCTCCTCCAAGAAAGCCGTTGAAGAAGGCACGCATGGTTTCTCCCCTCGGCTTCTTCCAGGAATGCTCAAAACAATCCTGTCCAGATGAAAAGTAACAGGAAAAATGGGATCTCACACTTAAATTACGTTCTAGAAAGAACCTGCATTTACGGGCTCCTCACCACGGACCTGGAAAGGCAGCAGAAGATATACTATTGTTGCACTTACAGATGAGGAAACAGATTTGTCCAAGGTCATAGGGCTCATAAGTAGCAGAGCTGACCCTTCTACCCAGGCTTCTGCCATTATTCCACACACATTCAAAGACATTTCACGCCATAGCACTGCCTTCTCTTGCCCTAGGAGGCCTTCTATCCCCATCACCTGCCCTCAGAGGGAGAAAAGCAGAGTGGGCTCTTCACTCAAGACCTTCCCGTCACCCCCTTCTAAGCCCTGGCATCCTCAGTCTAGCCTCCAACCCTCTGCTGGCAAGCCAGAAGGCACAGCTGGAAAGGAGGAGAGAAGGGGAACCTCAGGAGGGCCCATGGGAGGGGAGGCACGCTCGGGCTGACCACCTGCCATTTAGTAGCTGCTAGGATAAAAAGTGAGCAGACGTTGGCTCCATTCCCCCTGCACACTCCACTGCAGATAATAAGAGGAAGTCCTCCCGCGAGCGCTTCTGCCCATCTCTGATCCTCTCATTCAGACTCAAAAACACACACTGAACACATTTGGGACACAATGAGAGCTGTCATCACCGGGCCCTCGGGTCAACGTGGCGGGTTCCCATTATGGTTTATAAGTCATGTTGAGAAGTCTATGACCTGGAGCAGCCGAGCAGGAGGGCAGAACCAGCTCACGCCCCTGGGGAACTCCCTGTGTCATGGCTGTCCCTGAGAACTGCCACCCCCAATGGCCTGCATGGACTAGAGCCCCGGGTTCTGTCTCTTGGGCTGCTCTGGGAAGATCTCACTGCACCCTGCCTCTGACTTCAGATTTGGACTCAGATCCTCCTCCTCCTGCTTCCAACACAACCCATTAGAGCTCCATAACCCATCTACTTATCTCAGCTATTTTAAAAGCCATCTAACATTTCAGTTCATACTTCCTCTTGGAGGGATGAACTGAGTGGCAACTATGTGGCACAGTGTGTCCTTCTGTCTTAAGGTCACCCCTTTAAGCTCTAAGGTGTCCCCCTAGATTTTCATCTTAGCACATAAGAAGTCACAGGGTTATTTCTCCCACTGGTACTCTTATTGACTCCAGATGTCGTGTCTCCAAGCAAGCACTGGATTCTGATGTTCTAACCTGGTCCCCTTTAGTCCTGCCCCTGCAGCGAGCAGGCAGACTGCTGCCTCCTTGTCCAGCTGCAGAGGGCCCCAGGCCATGCTCGGGGCCCATACCACAGGGAGCTGCCTGCAGGGAAAGCCGGGGCACTTTTAAAGACCGGGTACTCAAAGGTCTTTGCCCCAAACTGTAACTCTGCTTTCACCGTGAAGCTTTTCTCAACCTTTCCAGGCAGAATAAAGGGATACCCCTCACACCCAGAGCCTCTGCTGACTGCACTTCTCACAAGAATTATAATCACTGGGTTCAGTGTCTGCTTCCGCCTCACACGCTGAGGACACTATTATCCATCTGTGTACCTTAAGGCATAAAGGAAGTGCTTAGGAATGTTCCAGGAGAAGGCAGCAACTACATCAAAGCTCTCCTTCCCATTTCTGCCACCTGCAAGACTATGAACTCTCTGGGATAGGCTCTCCTGGTTGGCAGGCCAGTGTCATCTCCAGATACGGAGACTCCACAGTGCCCTGTCCCCTCAAAGAGGCTCTGTCGCTTTGCCAGTCACACAGTGCACTCCTGGGAGAATGCAGGAGACTCAGACACACCTAGGACACAAGAACACTCTTGCACCAACTATGAACTAGAATTAACCAGTGGCCAAGATCTCCCCAAATGTCTGGTGAGCAGTCTCTTCCACTAAATCAGGAGGGGTGAGGCTGGAGACAGGAGCGTGCACGCACACAGATACCCCTACGGCAAACAGCACTCAGCTAAGACTTCTCCTCCTGGTCTCATCCAGTGCTTTGTCAGAATAAAATCCCCCTTCAATTTTCACCAATCATGCGGAAGATAAACTTGAGGCCATCAGCTTATAAATCAGTGTGTCCCAGAAGTTCATGTCCAAAACAGCCGTTTCGAGTTCCAAATGGAGTGGGAGAAGACTGGACTGGAGCGAAGTCTGCAAAGCCCAGTTAACCCATGGTTCATAGCTGGGCTGTGGCCCGGGCAAGAACAGCTACAAGAAAGGTTAGAAAAGGTTAGGATGGCCTTTGCAGGCCATCCAGGAAAAGAACTGCCTCTTTTCCCAGCAGAGCCCCGCCTCTTCCTCATACTAACAACAGTGCAATATCCTCCTTTCCCCTCCTCTTCCCAAGCCCATACCCCTGAGGGACCCGAAGTCCAGGTGACATGTGGCTAGACACAGGGGCTCTGGAAACACCTCTCATCCTCAGTCAGAAGCAGATGTCCGCTGGCATCCACCAAGGGCAACACAGAGCCTTGCATACAGTAGGTGCTCCAAACATACAAAGGACAAACCTGCTCCCGGTTAGTTTTCCCTACGTTCATTCACTCTCTATGTGCCTTTTCTGTACTTAGGCCAATCTATACCAAATTGGGAGCTAATTATATAACGAGGGGGTGTGTGTATGTGCACACACACACACACACACACACACAAAGCACAGACAGATGTGGAAATTATTCCTGATGATTGAAAGGAAAGGGAAGCTGAGCACACCCTAGACTCAAACTCCCACACTCGGAAGAATCCGAGGAATTCCATCAAGAAAATTCCATCAAGAAACCCCAGACTCCTGCCTGTGGGCTGGTTTCTGATCCTGCCACCTTAACACTGACAAGAAAGTCTCTGGGTAGAGGGAGGTCAGGAAGGAGGAAGGAGGAGGAGGAGCGGGCAGTGCTGGCATGGGGACAGATGGGGTGGGCAGGGAGACATGGGTCAGAAGAGAGCACTGGAAGGACAAAGCCACCTGTCCGGGCCTGATCTAATGGAGCTACCTCAGAAGGCAAGGCAGCCGTCCCTCAGACCAGCTGATTCCACCACTTTCATGCTGTGGGCATCGGAGAGCTCTATGAATGACCTGGGCTGGGGGTAAAGCCCCTGGTTCTTGCCACAGACCCCTTCTAGGCAAGCCTGCCGGGTGACCCTGAAAATAACGTTGCTCTCAGGAAATCAAGTCCCCCTCTCCCACCCACTGGGAAGAAAAAAATCATGTCATACGTGGCACTATGCAAAAAGGGAAGAAGAGTGGTGGGGCTGGAAAGAAAAGGTGGGAAGCCAGAACTGCCCCTTCTCCAGAAAGCAGGTGGCCCTGCGGTAAGGTGAGAAAGGCTTTCCTACCCCAGTCTCTCCATCACATCCTCTCTCCCAGAGCCTTCATCAGGAACCATTCCCTACCCCACCCAAAGGTGGGGTTAAATCCCCAAGGAGGCCCTGCCCTTCAGCCCCCGTGCCCCATGTCCCCCGGACATACCCACAGTCTACCCAGCAGATGGTGCCTTGTCCTTTCACTGCCTGGGCCACAGTGGATAATAACCTGAGATGACTTTCAGCTGCAGCCTCTGTAAAAAAACAAAAAAAAAATTAAACATTTGTGCCCGAGCACACCAGCCATCTTCCCTCAGGAGCAAGGAAGGATGGAGACCTGTCCCAGGGAGGAGGTCTAGAGCACCGGTTACAACACTGACCCTGGGATTAATAGTTCGGTGAGAATTCTTCTCAGAAACCCCTGCTTCCGCCAGCCTCTGGAGCCCTCCTCAAGACACAGAACCCCCAACTCACCCCTCCTTTCCACCACACCTCACACCCCATTCTTCTAAGAATCTCTCAGCCAGATGCTCAACTCTCAGTAGAATCTCTGACTCATTACTCTTCTGGGACAAACTGTGAAAATCCTGTAACCAAACGATTACAACTCTATAACTAACACTGGGAACAAGTCTGCCCATTCCACACTCCTCTGTCCTGAAGCCCATGCTGGGAGCTCACAAGAGCAAGAATCAAGACTCTTCCTTTACTTGTGCGTCACACCCTCGCCTCAACAGGGGCTCAGGACAGCCTGGTGGTTAAAGGAGGTTTATATGTGACACTAGTCTCTGATGGACCAATGTCAAGTAGATCCGGGTCACAATTCACAGTCCATTTCCCCAGCAGTGACAATAGGGCCATCCCTGGCAGTACCTGGAGGGTCACCTGCAAAAACAGGCACTATGCCTTGGGGACAGGGTGGAGTGAGCATGAGAAAGTAAGTTTGTCACTGGGCCTCTGGGCCAAGTGTCACAGGCATCTGGGCAAAGCCCTGGAACCTATGGTGGGAGGGCAGGTGCTTGGGGACAGAGCCTCACAGCCAGGATTCCAACATGGCCAGCTTGTGAGGGTCTGTGGCCGGCGCCTCGCCTTTCCCCATCACACCTGGGAGCTCACTTGAAGGGCTACCGTGCAGACATAAGGAGCGAGAACAGGTCCGCTGTCCCGCCCTACCACCCCAAACCATAAGATACATTCCAAAGCCGAGCAGAAAAGATGTCTGAATTATTTGCTTCCACAGATTCCCTTTTCTAGCAGGCATAATGGTAGCTGTTTGTGAATACAAAGCACGCTGAGTCTTTCACAGAAGTGAACAAAAAGGATCTTTCTAGAGAACTGCATGAAGCCACCCAAAGGAGGCACTCCTGGGAACCCCCACAAACCCAACTGGAGGAGGAGGTGCAGCAGAGGGGGAAAAGCCATCGCCCCGGGGCTTAGATGGGGCTCCCTGGGGCAGCAGGGGAGCTCAACTTGAGCTATATGAAGCACCCCTCTCTGAACCACATCTTTCAGCCGGGGAAAGGAAGATGCTGCTTGAGAGGAGAGAAGTGGAGAAAATCCAGTTACTGCACTGCTCCACAGCCCACTGTGCTCGTCACAGCTCAGGCAGCCCGGGTAAGGGGGCAGGAAGGTAAAATTTTCACATGGGTCCTACTGCCCGGCAGTCCAAGGCGGAGAAGCGCCCAGGAAGCACTGGAACCCCACTGCCAATGAGTGAGCCAGAGGCTGGGTAAGGGGCAGAAGAGAAAGTAAGAGTGGTCAAGGCCCTGCGTCCTGCCCCACAGCTACCCTAATCATCTCCTGATCTCAGAGCCCCCCCTCCCCCGCCATTGCAGGATTCACACATTTCTTCCTAGGCTCCAGCAGAGGAAATGAGGTGGGGGAAGCACAGAGGGCCAGCTGTATCATCCACCAGCCAGTGGAGCTCAGACGAGTCAGCTAGTCTCCCCCTGCCTCAGTTTCCCCACCAGAAAACCAGACGCTCTCTGACAACCTGCAGTGCCTCCCTCATGGCAAAGGAGCAGATGGGAATGTGTCCCACAAGTTCCCTGTGGAGCCCGTGTAAGGTGATGAGCTCCTGTGATGGGACGGACCCAGAGAAGGGACGGAGCATGTTTTTGCACTGGCAGCCGCATAAGCATCCCAGGAGGTAAACCAGGCTTATTCAGAGCCCTGCACCCCAGGCTTCAGGAGCAGCTCTGCTTCTCCTTTGCCTCAATTTCCCCCTACTCCTGACAATGGAGAAATGCTAGACACGGGCCAGGCTCCCAACAACAGCTCAGGAAGGGTGTGCCAAGCCCTCCAAAGGGCAAGAAGTAGCAAGTGCCAGGGTGCTTAGCGGATGCAGGCTTCAGGAGAGACACACGTCCAAAACATCCATCAGCCCCCAGTGCCAATGAGTGTCGAGGATGAACTGCCAAGGAGAACTGGGCCCGGAACTGGCCCAGCCTCTGGCTGCTGCTTCTCCAGGGCACAGAAAACTTGGCATCCTGAGGAGCAGTGAAAACACTTAACTCTGCTGGAACAACATCAACAGTCAGATGTTCGGATATTCGTGGCCAAGAGCTAAGCAAACCTCTCTCCAGCCACTATGCCCTGGCCAGCCTCAAGGTCAGAGGAGGCAAGCCACAGCTCCTACCCCCGCCCCCTAAAACTACTCTGTCCTGCTCCTGGAGCCCACTGCCAACTCCATTCTGTGTTCTGACCCCAGAGTGGGACAGATGGGGACCGGGCAGGACCAGGGCTGCCAACCTGGTGTGTGCTCCCAAACCTGGGACCAAGTCAGCTGACGACAGCCCAGCCCCATCACTGAATCAACACCTCTGGTGAAACATAGCCCGTCGTGGCCAGCCTGCACCTGTCCAGGAAGCCAGAACATCCGTGCCCAGCGACTACCATCCTCCATTCCCCTTCACACACACCCTCTCCCTCCTGATGTAGTGAGGGCTCCAGAGGCTCTACCTAAGAACAACTGATTACAGGGAATGGAAACAGCATCTCAGAAATCCAAAAAGACAGGAACAAACACCCCTCTGTGCCTTTGCTTCATTTTCTGGGGAAAGCTGACAAGCCTGATGACCCTCAGACCCTCCCTGAATGCTTTCTGGTCCTGAGGTCTCTGTCTCCCACCTGTGCCCCGAACTCAAACCGTCCCATTCCCGATGGATGACCCCCAAAACTAGGTTGGGCACTCACCAGATTTGGAGTAAAGCACCAGCACATTATTCCGGGTCCTGAGAAGTTTTTTCAAGTCCTTGGGGTCAGAAATTCTCTCGATGAGCGAGGAGACCTTTGTGGAGGACAGCCACGTTGGCAGGACCACCTGGGGATCAAGAGACCAAGGACCGTGAGCCCCAGCTTCCTGCCAAGCCCAAGGAAGGATGGGTGCCTGCAGACACACTGCCTAGAACCCACTTTATTTCAGAGGGATAAGAACACACCAACCCCTCTCGGGACACTGCATCAACCTTTCCACCTTATTGCTTTGCCAAACCACCAACAGCTCTCCCCCAGGACACTGCCCAGCTCACTCCCAGTCTCCACCTCAGCATTCCTCTTCAGGCCCTTATACAAAGCTATAAGAGCTGCATTCTACACAAGCAGGCTGCCGGATGTACCAGCCACCTACTCAATCCAGACCTCTCTGGAAAGTCTGTATCTGTACCCCACACCGCACTCCAACACCACACACCAGAGCAATGTGCAAACTCCATCCCACCTAGAAGCACTGAAGCACAAATCCACAGAGAAGTAAGATCACTTCTCATATTTAGGATGGGAATGGAAGGTTTTCTGCTTTTCCCACTCAGCCAGTGATCTCAGGAAGCCAGCCAACAAGAAACGAGCAATTCTTCCCAGAGAACCCGGAGAACAACCTTGGGTACTGGAGGCCCCAAGCACCTCTGCAGGCACGAGGAGTGGGCTGGAAGCAGTTAAAAGTCTGAATAAGGAACAGTCACACAGCAGATCCCCTTACCCAGCCCACAGAGCTGGCCAGCAGCCCCTTGCCTCGTTGAGGGAAAACACGGGGTTACTATATGGAGAGACTGAATAAGAAAAGCTCTGCTGGGAGACACCAGGCAAACAGAAGAAGTATGGTCCTGAGAGAAAACAAGGGGATTAAGGGAAAGTCTGCAAACTGAACCTGGAAATCACCCATCCCCGTGAGCCCCCACTCCCCTGACATCTCCCTTCCCTCTTCCAGAATGCTGCCAGTCTTATTCCCCCAGGCAGGAGATTAGAGAATTTTTCTCTGTGGAAACTGAGGAGCACAAGAAAAACAGCCTAAAGATGGTGTTTTGGAGAGCCTCCAGTCAAACACCTGAGTTCCCACTGAAATGCCCACTGTGAGGCCCTCTCAGTAAACAAGTGCCCTCTACCTCCTCCTCACACTCACAGTCTCCAGTGCATGTGCCAGTGACTTGCTATTCAAGACAGATAACCCAAGTTCTCCAGATATTTGAGAAAAGCCCTCAATACAAAAGATAGGGATGAAAACAAAGTAGAAGAAAGAGGATACTTAGAAGAAAAGAAAAAGAACAGAAAACAGAAAAACTATGATTATTATTCTCAGAGAAATGAAATGCCACATCCATAAAACAAGAATAGAATGCAGGGCGCCTGGATGGCTCAGTAGGTTAAGTGTCTGCCCTCACGTCAGGTCATGATGCCAGGGGTCCTGGGATCAAGTCCCACATTAGGCTTCTGCTCAGCTGGGAGCCTTCTTCTCCCTCTCCCTCTGCTGCTCTCCCCTCTTGTGCTCTTCCTCATACTCTCTGTCAAATAAATTTTAAAAATTAAAAAAAAAAAAAAAAAGAATAGAATGCCACGAGTAAGGAATAGTCAAAGAGGATCAGGAAAAACTCTTGGAAAGTAAATTCTCAAAGAACTAAAAAAATTCCAATAGAGTTGAAAGTAAAATTAAAAAAAAAAAAACTCCTAGAAAATAAAATATAAAATTAAGAAATACAAAATAGAAGAAAAAGTTAAGGAAAATAAGAAAATGGATCCATTAAGTGCAAGAGCCAAATTAAAGTAACTCGAGGAAAAGAAACTTAAAAAAGAAAAGAAAAAAAAACAACTTCAAGAAAATACCCCAGACTTCAAGAATATAAGTCTCCAGTTGAGAAGGTCCCACACAATGAATAAAAAAAGACTCTCACCAAAGAACATCACTGAAAACTTTCAGAACACTGCTGACAAAGAAGAGATTCTGAAAGTTTCAAAGAAAAAAAAAAACCTACCACACACAAAAAGATCAGGAGTCAAAACTGGCCTAAGACTGCTCATCAGCACACAAGATGACAATGAAGCATTGCCTCCATGATTCTCATGCAACACTATCTCCAACTGGAATTCTATATCCAGCCAAATTATCTGTCAATTATAAGTACAGATTTACTTAGGCTTAAGAGCTCAGATGTGAAAAACTTACCACCAATATACCCTTTCAAAGGAAAATACTGGAAGTCATGCTCTATTAAAACAAATTAGTAAAAAATGAGAAAGACAGGGAATCTAGGAAACAAAGGATCCCACAAAGGGAGGCAAGAATTACTATGCTGATGGTGAACAGGAGTCCAGGATATATATCCTGTAGACTACACAGCAACCAGCCCGTAATGGAGCAAGGACAAAGAGTTATGGATGAATGTGGCCAATAAAAGGAGGCAACTGTAGATTATCTGATAAGCTTAACTGTATTGATCAGTTAAATAATCTGACCAAAGTTACACAGCTAATAAGTAACAGGGCCAGAACCTGAGCCCTAGTCTCTCTACTGGACCCAATGCTCTCTTAGTCCATTGCCTCTTTGCAGCCAGAAGTCTTGGGCTGCATCTGAGCTCTACCAGCCAGTAGCTAAGATGCCTAGTCCACATCACCTGACCTTTTACAGCCTAGTGCCTTGCATCTGACATGGAAATAATGATACCTCCCTAGTGGGATGGCTGTGAGGATGAAATGGGTAACTTCTCAAACATGCTTTATAAATCATAAAGCACCCCAATGGTATCAGTTACCATAGTATATAATACAATGTCCCATTTCTGCAGAGTAGAAGACCAAAATGTGGCCATATTATAGCATTTCTAAATCTGATCTGCCATTGGAATTCAAACGTTCCTTCTGCCCAGGGTCAAACCATCAAAGAGGAAGAGTTGAGGAACTGTGTCCCTCATTCTGCCCTGCCAGAGCCGGGCAACCCACCTTGAGAGCCCACCAAAAAGTTCATTCCTTATGTTATTACCTGTTATTCTACTGCTCTCAGGTTGCTAATGGACTTTAGACTAAAAACTCCATAGCTCAATACACATGACTGTAGGAAAAAAAGAAAAGAATCTGTTGGAAAAACACACTGATGTTGCTGTGGTTTTAATCCTCAGATAATACGGTAACTTGAGAAAAACAAACTGCCCTTGCCCAGTGCCTCAGTACTTTGCCCTGTAGACCAGCCCTCCTGAGACTGGCAGGCACCTACCCTTGTGGAACAGGGAAGAAGGGGAGGGAAAGGAGCCAGGCCAGGCCCAGTGCCTACCTGTCCAGGCAGTGCAGTGGCACACCGCTGGGCCACTGATAGCAAAGGGTCTACAGCAGAAACCTCAAGAGTCAAGTCCAATGGCATACCCACAGCTTCCTTTCTCTAAAACCCAATCAGTCCCTCCAATCATCTAACCAATAGCCCCCCTCATAGTAAACAAACCACTCTCTAGCCAGCCATCAAAGCCTCTGACCCAACATTTACCCTCACACAGCAGAGAACTTAAGTTCACCCTAAGAAATGCACTGAGCTAACGGAATACTTGAACACTATCACCCAGTATGATGCTAGGGTTTAAACTGGGCACTGCCCGTGGCCAGCCTGGTTTAGAACTCCCTATGGAAGTGTCTCCTTCCCCCTCTCCCTCCATCCCTACCACACCCCTAGACTAAGAACTCTGGAGGGTGGAGCCCAGCATGGTGCCTGGCCCCTTGAAAGCCCTCAGGAAGTGTCTGCTCAGCATCATAACCATGAAGAATCAATGGTCACCACACTCCTGACCTCTACAGAGGAGGTCATAAAGTGAGTCCGTGGCAGCTCCTGCGAGACCCAGGATGGACCACCGAAAGCAGACAGACCACAGGGCAGTCATCATCTGGACTGGAGAATCGTGGGAGAGCATGGCTGGGACCAACTGGGGGGTCTGGAAAGCCTGGCTCAAGAGCCTCATCCGGCCATGACCTTAGACTGGGCAGCCACCAGGGAGGCTGGAGGTGGGAGGACCAGCTGGGCAGCTGCCCAAGGGGATAGAAATGGGTCTACCCAAGAGCCTCAGGGGGAAACAAGAGAACTCAGCAATTATTCCTATGTAAGCAAGGAAGGAAGGGAGAAGAGGCCAAAATGATTCAAAGGGTTCTGGGCTAGGCGTGCACAACGACAGCCAAAATGGAAGAACTGAGCAGTGGTGGCAGGAAAGGCTGTGGTCTTCTGTTGAGAAAGTTGGTAGGTAATACACTCAGGTGTGGACATGTGGCCAGTACAGACATCCTCCAGGCTGGAGAGTGAGCCCTGAGGCCAGTGAAGGCTCCAGGGCCACGTTCAGAAGGAGACAACAAGGGAACACCTCAGCTGAGGGGAGGAAGAGGACTGAGAGGAAAGTCGGGAAGGAGAAGGTGAGAAGTGCTGCATCAACACAGACCAGGGAGGAGACCCACAGAAAAGGGGGTGATGACCCTGCAGGCAAGGCCATGGCGAAGTCCCCTGGGACATCATGAGTGAACCCCAGCAGTAAGCAGGGAGGGCGGCCAGAAGCCAGCTTGCACACCCAGCCTGCAGTGACTGACAACAGGAAGCCGCACAGGTGACCCAGCCAGTCAGGAGAAGGGTGGGCGGTCTCCCCTGTGGAGGGATGCATGCATGTGGGCACAGGGGAGCAGGACTGCCTAGAGAGGCAGGAGGGGAGGAGATTCAGGAGCAAGAGAGAAAACACAGTCAGCAGAGCCTGATCCAGGGGAAACAGATGGCGTGGTGTGCTAGGAGCAAAGGTGGCAGGCTTAACATCACTGAGAGGGGGAAGGATGAAAGGCCCCCTGGTGCCTGGCCCCAGAGGGACCACCCCCTTAGCTCACAACCAGGGGGCGGCCAGGAGGCCGTCCCTTTCCTTCCTCCCCTAAGCCTCTCCTCCAGCCACTTAACATTCTCCCTTCTCCTCCACTTCCATTCTTTAACCTTTGCAGAGTGCACGCTCCTTCCCTTCCTTGAGACCCCGCTCCAGTGAGCCTTGGATCGCCTTGCCAAGCACCTTCCCACAGACTTCCTAAGTCACAACCCACAAATAACAGCAATAACAACCATGTTAATGGTGCACACACGCTCAGGTTGTCAAGCCTTTGGGGGAGAGGGCGGTATCTGAGAAGCCAGCCACCTGCCCAGATAGCCACGGAACTGTCCCCAGGTGCCGCAGGCTCTTTACATTCTAAGTCACTAGCTTTGGTGTTAGAGGAGAGAGAAAAAAAAAAAAATCCCCTTTGTCCACCATGCAAACTCCTTCTGACCTTTCCCCATGATTGCTTTCTTTCTGCTCACCATCCCTCAGCTTCAGCAGTGTTTACAGCAAGGCTGGGCTGCCCATCATGGGCTGGGCTGAGGCTCGTAAAACTGCCCCCCACCCACCCACCCAACGCAGGGCAGGCCATGGCTGGAAAGGACAGCTGCCCTCTTTCTGCGGCCCGGGAATCCAGGTCCCCAGTGCCACCCCCGACCCCGTCGCAGTGCACACCCCCTCAGAACACCAGGCACCTCCATCAGAGTAACAGCCACCTCCGCCCTCGGGCCTCCATCCACTGCCCCAGGCCCTCTTCAGCCAGGCAATGGGTCCTCTCATCTTCCAGACGCCCTGAGCGTGCTCCTGCCTGTATCACCGCCAGCCTAGAACCCCACCCTCGTCAGAGTCCCACCCCTCAGACACCAGGGAGAGTGCACTGCTTCTGGAGCCATACAGACCTGGGGTCAGACCCAGGGGCCATTATTTACAGCAACATGACCTCAGATGTTAGTAGCCCTCTCAGGGGGGCATCTCCCCACCCATAAAGAGGGGAGGACAGTACTGATACTCCCTTGTGGGGCTGGCTGAGGTTAAATGAGGGGGAGAAAAGTACATAGAGAACCTAACATAATGCTTGGCACACAGAAGTACATAATAATCATAATTATCTCTATTAGTACTATTAGTGAGACAAATCAGAGATAGAGCAAGAACAACAGTGAAATGGGCACCACCTCTTCCTCTCCAGGGCCTTGGCTGCAATCAGGCAAAACAGCAAGTCCAGGCAGGAAGGAGCATGCACGTACACACACTCAGGATGTAAAACCTGAAATCATCACCCATCCACATGGCAACCCAGACCAGGAGCCCACGCAGCACAGGCAGAGTGCTCCTTCCAGATTTCATGCCCATTTGCCCCTCACCAAACCCAATAACTGGGGACTAGCTTCAGCCCACGAAAAGGAAACAGGCTCAGCAAGGTTCTATCACTTCCCAAGGTCATACAGTAGGTAAGCAGCAGAGCAGGGACTACACCTCGGGTCTCCCAGCTCCTGGCCAGAGGAAGTTTATTTCTCTCAACCCTATAAGCTCCCTGGACCCATGCAGAAAAGGAGCGCCTCTTTCCCAAGCAGGGCCTTTTGGAGAAAAGCCCCCAACTTCCAGAATCCCACAGCAAGAAAGGATTTCTAAACTTCTGCTTCCTGCAAGCCCACAGTGCCCAGTTGTCTGTCCTGGTTCTCAGTTTGCTGGGGCAACTAGTCCAGATCCGCTGCTCATCAGAGGTCATGTGCAGGAGTTTGTGCCCCTTTCCAGCTCCCTCTCTCCCTGACCCACAGCACGCATAAGCTCATCTCTCTTCACTTAACCTCACCCATGATCCCTACCAGACTAACGAGATAAAGAGCGATACAATTCTTGAAAATAACAGGGAGAACACTCCTTGCCACATCACACCCTCAGCTTTAAAAAGCTCCAGCTCTCTGGGGTGCATGCCGGTACCCTCATGTTCCCTCCAGCCAGGGAGGCTGGTGTTACAGATTCACTCCTCAATGCTGACCACGAAGCTGGAGGTATTCCGTTATGTAAAAGCAGTTTGCTGAAGAAGGAGGATTTGAAGACAGAAATTTAGCATTTAGGAAAAAGGGTGGAGGTGGGACTTGACCTTTTTCACTCTGTCACCTGAAAAAAGATACCCTTCTTATGTTGGGAGCTGTGAAGAAACCAGTTTAATTTAGTGTAACCCACATTTGGCTCAAAATAGTTTTCAAATGTCAGAATCTGAAAGTCTAGACTCTTAAGAAGCTGGTGGTAAAGGAATCCAGGAAAAAAATGTTAAAAACAGATGACCTGAACCCAAGATCAGAGAACTTGAGGTGGCTGAGAATTTAGAGGGGAAGGTTCGGTGGAAACAGCTAGAAACCCAAGTTTTGCACTAGTTTTATTTACTGATTGTGTGACCTTGGACAAGTCCTCTCTATTCTCTAAGTTCCTGTAAAAGGAAGGGGCCAAAAGTGATTTTTCCAAAGCTCTTTGCAACTGTGACATTGTGGTAAATCCATCCTCATGACCACTACCAGAGAGTACCTCAAAGTAATTATACCTTGTGAAAAAAACCTGCCAAATTTCTCTGATTATATGTCCACCCACATTAAAAGCCACTCCTCTCAGTCTCCCCTGCAGCAAGTGTAGCTATGTAACTAAATTCCAGCCCTTGGAATGTAAGCAGAGGAGTCATGTGCAAATTTTAGGAGCTGTTCCTAATAGACATCTATGTCTTAGTCCCCTCCTCCCCCTGCCAGATGGAATCTGGACAAGATGGCTGGAACTCAGGCAGCCACCTTGAGACAATGAGGAGAATGGATCTATTAAAGATGTATAGTAGTACGATAGAAGTACCTGGGTCCCTGACTTCCACGGGTATATACTGGCCTTAGAACACTGCTTTCTAGGCTTTGACATGAGTGAAATATATGATCTTTGTAAGGTACTATCATTCTGGGTGTTCCGGCACACACACAAATAGATCTTGAGGATCTATTGCGGAACAAAAGCTTAAACTAGAAAGAAATATTAACACCTGCTCCAGTTGGGATATTTCAAAGTGTCTAAGGCATTAAATCATGTATTATACTTCAGATAAATTGCTATAAGGAAGGAGACAGAGAAAGTATCAAAGGCTTGATCTATTGTGATCTACTTGATCTACTGTGTGCTTCATTATGTCTGTTCCAATCATGTGTATTGGTCCGTTAGTGACAACTACCCACAAATGAAAGGAAAATTAGCTAGTAGCTCTTCAGTTTCCCAGCAACCTCGGGCTTTTACTACTAAGAAGTGGGGTCACTGCAGGAGACCAAAAGGCCTTGCACTTCCCAGACTAGAGTAGGGCTGATCAGTTTCCCCGATACAGGACTCCTCTCCACATTCCTCACATGCCATATGCAGCCTCCAGGTAACCCTCCAGACCAACGACTCAAAACTGGATGCTGTTCAACGTAGTGGGTCCCCAAGGCTTTGGGAACTAAATATTCATACGTCCATGCCCTCCACACTACCATCTCGTCCCAGATAGCTTTGGTCATTAGAAAGCAAAAATGGCCCCCTCTCCCAGGCCACTCTATCAGCCCATCACACTCTGAAGATGGCAAACGCATTCCTTCTTAGAATTCTGTAGGCAAAATACCTCAGTTTTTTCCTCACCTATGCCTTCAAGCCCTTCACCGTTCTGAATGACGTAACTCAGACAGGACAATGCTCATGGCTCTCAGAGCTATCCCACGCCAGCAGCCGAGTTTTAGAGCTTGGAAAGAACAACGTGCTATATTCCTAGAATTTATTCTGGGAAATAAATACTTCTGCTTTCATAATTCAAAATATAGGAAATTAATCTCAACACAAATCTTGACCAGTGGGTCACAGTGAGAAAGAAAAAAAAAAAAAAACTGAGACACATCATTAACGAATCTCTTAAGTTATGGCGCCCAAATGTCATACAGCACTGGCAAAAGTACAGTTCTTTTGGAAAGCTACTTGGCACAATTGGTCAAGTATCTTAAAAGTATTTATGCTCCTTGACTTCGTAATTCCACTTTTGGGAATCTGTCCTGAGGAAACGAGCAAAGGTTCTGACAGATGACTCACAGGGTCCCACTTGTAAGAGTCAAAAATTGTAAACAACCTCAATATTCAAGAGCAGGGGAATGGTTATTTCGAGGAAACCACTCAATGGAATAACACAGCCATTTAAGTGATGTTTTCAAAAACTGCACAATGAAAAAAATATTTGCTTTAATATTAAGTGTTACAAAATAAAATCCAGGGAGGCGCCTGGGTGGCTCAGTCAGTTAAAGGTCTGCCTTCAGCTCAGGTCATGATCTCAAGGTCCTGGGATCAAGTAGCATATTGGGCTCCCTGCTCAGCATGCAGCCTGCTTCTCTCTTTTCCTCTGCTCCCGCCCACACCTCATGTGTGGGCCCTTGCTCTTTCTCTCTCTCAAATACAGAAATAAATTTTTTTTAATAAAAATTAAATAAAAAACAATTCAAATGTACATAGTATGATTACAACTATACACAAAATTATGCTCAGAAAAAGACTGGATGAAAAAATGCACCAAAGTAAAACTCTGTCCTTGGATAGATTTTATTCTTCTTCCCCTTTGTCTATTTTTCCGTCACCACAATATGCATGTCCAATTTAAAACTTAAAAGAAAAAAGGAATTATCACCATTTGGACACCATCATGGAAATAATTAACAATCTCACACTATCACCCCATAAGCAAATATAACTTCAGAGGGGAGAAGCCTGGCAGAAACGTCCTTAACTAAGGGACCAGTGCTAGCAACACAGATAATGAGTAAAATTGACATCATATGCCTCCAGACAGAATGCACTGAATAAAAACATCATCAAAAACCCAGCTGAGGGGCGCCTGTGTGGCTTGGTCGGTTAAGTGGCTCAGGCGGTTAAATGTCTGCCTTTAGCTCCGGTCATGATCCCAGGGTCCTGGGACTGAGCCCGCATCGGGCTCTCTGCTCAGTGGGGATGTCTCCCTCTCCGTCTGTATATGGCTCTGCCTACTTGTGCTTTCTCTGTCAAATAAATAAATAAAATCTAAAAAAAAAAAGGTGAAGGACATTCTTAAAAATTATCAAGGTCACGAAAGACAAAGACTAAAAAACTAGTCCAGATTAAAGGAAACTAAAGAGATATGACAAACAAATTCAACGTGTGATTCTGAACTGGGTTCTGAGCCAAATGCCACAATCCTGACTGCGATCATTGTACTGTGGCTGTGTAAGAGAATAGCCTTGCCTTTTAGGAAATACTGAAGGGGGCAAAGGAGCATCATGTCTCTGAACTTTATAAACGCTGGAGGAGAATGTGATAAAACAAATGTGATAAAATGTTAATATGTGTGGAATCTGGGTAAAGAGCAGATGGGAATCCTTTGTATTCTTCTTGCAACTCCTCTGTAAGTCTGAAATTAGTTAGAAAAAAAAAAACTTCCCTAAAAAAAGACAGGGAAGAGAAAAAAAAAAAAAAAAAAGATGCCCAGAACACAAGCAAATACTGTCCCCACCTCTTCCTGAAACCCTGTGCCAGCCAGCACACACTGGTGGCACCTTCCAAGGTAGGAGGAGTGCTTATCTGCCTTCTTCCCTTCCAGCTGACTCTCTGCTCCTCTGCTCACCTGACACTGTAGTTTTTTATAGGATCTATTATATGAAATCTGCAAAGCACTCTGCATGCAGCACAAACCTAGAACGGCTTTGATGAGAGAGAGAGAAAAAGAAATACAAAAGAACATTCCTTTTTAAACATGGGTAATTTATGCCCTTTAATAAGGCAAATTTTAAGCATCTGTCACCAACTACCACGGCTAAACAGCACTCTTTGCCAGGATGAAGGCCTCACCAGAAACCAAGTTTGGGAATTTCACCACTGATCCTTCCCAATGTGCAAATGTCTACCCAGCAGCCTTTGAAATGAAAACAAGTACCGTGAGTCCCTAAACGGGGTGTGTGCGTGAGTGTGTGTGTACGTGTGTGTGTGTGTATGTGTGTGTCAGACACACAGAGAGGGCCTGGCTCTGAGTGGTGGAGCCCTGACTAGCTGCAGCTTAGGAGCTAAATGTGCTTATTAAGAAAGAGAGATAGAGGGGCGCCTGGGTGGCTCAGTGGGTTAAAGCCTCTGCTTTCAGCTCAGGTCATGATCCCAGGGTCCTAGGATCGAGCCCCGATGTCAGCAGAGAGCCTGCTTCCCCCTCTGCCTGCCTCTCTGCCTACTTGTGATCTCTGTCTGTCAAATAAATAAATAAAATCTTTTAGAAAGAAAGAAAGAAAGAGAGAGAGAGAGAGAGAGATAGGAAAGCACTTGGCACAGAACAGACCAAATTCTCCAGTCCCTAAATCCAGGGCCTAGGGATGAGCCCCCAGTCATGACAACAGCTCCAAGTGCGGAGTGCTTCCTGCGGGACCAGGAGCAGCTAAGAAATCCACAGGCCCGTCTCACTTAATCATCTTGACAAGAGAACTCTGCAGGTCCTTTTGGTATCACTATTTTATAGATAAGGAAACTGAGACGAGGAGGAGCTAAGAAACTTGCTCAACATCACACAGCGAGTAGATAGGTGCATAGTGACCCAGAGCCCCATCTCACATGCTCGGATGCCCCGGCCGGAGCATGGAGACCACAGACCCCTGGAGCCACACACATGTTCCTGCTGGGTCGTCTAAACACCAAACTAGGTGCACTTCCTCTATGTTGCTTCCTTTAAACGCCACACCGCACATGTGGGCCACGCAATACAGGGTTCCTCCCTAGTGCTCCCCACAGCATGCGGCGGTCAACAAGGGACAACTCAGGGGCAGGACAACTGATCCGAGAGCTTAAGAAAACAGGTTTTCTTATCCTGAAATTGCAACTGCAGTGCATTTAACCAGGACTTAAGTCCCTAAAGCTTTTAATGTTTTGAAAAACCTCTCCTAGCGCCAAGAGGGCTTTGGGCCGCTGCCAGCCTGGTGTGCCAGGCCTGCTAACAAGGAAGAGGGGGTAGAGGGAGCAGTGAATCAGGCAGCAGGGAGGGAGGGAGAGCAGGTAAATTCCCACTCCGGAAATCCAACTGCCTCGAAGCTTCGTTAATTGAGAAGAAGGTAACAATTCAGGCGCTCACGACCCATGGTGTATATCCATGCTTTTACACACATTCTCTCTCTCTGTCCCTTAAGGTTCAGGGTTTAAACCAGTGTTTTCTCCCCTTCAGGCTTCAACTCATGAGCCGAGTCACAAAATCAATTCAGTGCATTACCACCAGCATTTTAAAAATGACGCTAACTAGAAAACATCAGTATGTACCATAAACAGCAAGACTAAGTGTTCTGTAAAACCTTTATATCTGTTGTAGTTATGTACATATACACTTGGCAATGATGTAAAATGTAGAGTTGTGTTTGCAGCAGTTGCAGTAAAAATACTCAAAAAACTGTCATAAACAATCTGGGCGGGAGGTTGTGTTATCCCCACTTTAGAGATGTGAAAACTGAGGCTCACAGAAGCGAAGGGAGAGCCCTCAGGTGAAGCCGAAGACTTGCCTGACTTCTGAAAACAGCGAGTCCACACAAACACTTCCCAGATATCCCTCAAGCCCGCTGGGCTCCCTAGAGCTCCACCCAAAACAAGACCAGGGAGGCCACCAGGACCGCCTGCCCCTCTGGGGCAGCCATTAAAGGACACCAAGTCAAGGAGATGCAGCGACAACCTGACCCATCTTCCCTGCTACCTGCTCCCTGCAGTTTCCTGCACGCCTTTAGAGGAAAGCAAAGCAATGTAGGCTCGAGCCAAGGGCCACCTTGCAGCGTCCCATGGATCATGACACAGGAGAGCGTGTTCCACGCCACTCAGCCCAGAGTAACGGCCTAGGCGGGCAAAACACTATGCACAAAACCGGTAAATCTTCCTGCTTTGTAGGCACAATAGCTCTAAGTATAGGTTTTTTAGAAATAGATTCTTGGGCCTTATCCTTGAAGAGCATCAGCCCACAGATCCGGGGAGGCCGGGAATCCAACCATACACATATCCCCTTCTAGGGGATTTGGATCCACAGCCAGGTTGGGAAACCTCTGCCACCCACCCATGTTTGGACTCCACGCCACTCCGTTCTCCTTCACAGCCAGAATCCCCCATCTCCAGTCACCCCCTATCCATTCCTCAGCCCCCTCATACGCTCCCCTACCACCACCACCAAGAAGACGCTGATTGAGGAGGACCCGCAATGACTTCCACACAGATAGCCCCACAGACATCTCCAGTTCTGTGCCTCAACCTGTGAGCCCCAGCGGGTCACTCCTGGCCTCCCTCTACCTCTCCAGTCATGCTTCCCATCTTCTTTGCAATCCCTTGTCCCCCCAGCCTTTCAATGTGGAAGCTCCTCGGGGCTCACTTGCCTCCACCTTCTTTCCCCTCTCTACACTCGCCATGGGGGCCTCACCCACCTCTGGAGCAGCACCCCTGAGTTAACATGTCCAGCCCAGACCTCCCTCCTCGGTGCCATGTCCTCACATCTTACCTACTCAGTGGCTCTTAAATGGGGGTCACATAGAATTCTCAAGTGTTAAAAACCTAAATCTCAAACAAAGAGATACAGAGCCTCTTCCAAAGTGTTACTGAGCTCTTAATAAGGGACATCAAAAAAAGATATAAGGAAAAAAAGACTTAAAAATATTTCAAAAAAAGAAGTTACAAGAAACTAATATGCATATAGGTCATAGGGAGGAAAAGGCATCCTGTTAGAAGGCTGCTAAATCCGTATCAAACTGGTTAATGTCCTGCAGGGAAACCACCTCGTCTCTCTTCTCTACCAAAGAGAAATCATTTGCATCTCATCTACCTGTAGAGTATGGGTCCTAAAGAATGATAATCAAAGTTATATTCCCTAGAGCACCAGATGGCCCTTAGCCATCCTTCTTAGACAATGCTCTAGTATGACATTATAAAGACACTAAATCAGCTTTTCTTTCCAAGTTTTGGGATAATTCTTCCTTACAATGAGGTCTATGAACTTGGGTGGGGAAAAATTCTATCTTTATTTTCACTAACCTCTAAATGAAATTTGGCCTTACCTTTATTACAAAGGTAGGTAACAAACTACAGAAGCACTAGCAGGTGTCTGTGACGCAGAAATCATACAAATTTTTTTACTCTCGTCCCCCAGAAACTACATTTTTCTCATAACAAAAGGTGCAGAGATCTTGAAACATCGTTGATGCTCATCACTAAATAGTACAGAAAATACCAAACCTGCCATCAGTTCTTCTTAAATGATGCATTTATGAATATAAATATTTTTATTACGTACTTGTTGTAGTATTTTGGTAACTGTACTTCAGTACCATTGGTTTGCTCTGTAATCTTGTGCATTGTTTTATACATTTAAAAACGTTATTCTAAGAAAGGGCCCATAAGTCCTCAGAGAAGCCTTTCCTGCCTCCCTGCATTAAGGTTAGGGACCCATGTTATACATTTGTTTATCACCTTATATTTCCTCTTTCCAGCACTTCCTGCCCGAATTAATAAATTAGTGGCTCCCCCACCAGACAAGGGGAGGAAGGGATGATGTCCATCTTATTTACCATTATGTCCCTAATGCCTCAGCATGATATATCTAACTCGTAAGACCATCAAGAAATATCTGTTTAAAAAGAAAGAAAAAAGAAAGACCTGGGGGATGAATGAACACCGTGACACAAGTAGCAAGCAGATGTCTGTCCACATGCCCTAGAGATACAGAGCATGTACCGTACTCTGTCCAGGGCCTAGCAAAGTCAGACCCCTCGACAAAAGCAGACCCACTTAGTGTTTGCAAGCCAGCTCTACTCGACCCAACAACAGAACTTTCCAGGCAACCCCACTTCTCAACTCAGATACTAGATCACCTCCATGTTTCAGCCCCAGCATAGAGCCCTCGACTTATGTCTCCATCAACACCTTCCAAAGCAAGGATTAAAGCATCTGCTCATGAGTTAAAGACATCTGCTCAAGCCAAAGGGTTGGGAGAATGGTAAAATGGGGGGGGGGGGGGGGGGGCGGGGCAGAGGGTGGCCACCTCTACCCTGACCCCAGCCAGCTGCCATGAAGTCAGCCACAGGCTTGCCATCAGGCCATCTGGCAAAATGCACATCTACCTGGGGGCTCAGGATGACCCTGGAGAATAAAAAGACATCAGAAGGATATTCTAAACCTATAGTCCATCTGAGTGTATTTAACCCCCCCACCCCATGATGGCAAAGCTAGTATTTAGAAGCGGTTTCACCAGCATAAAATACATGGAGATGCTTTGCAAACTCTAACATCCTCTACAAATGTGCCAAGTGTCATATAATCCTCGACAACAGATCAACTGGGTAGCCAGAAGCTCCAGTCAGCGCTGCAAGATACGCCAGGCAGTCCAGCGACGGACAGGCATCACTGCTCCTCCCTTCCCCGCTGGGACCTAAGATGCTAGGTATGGGGTGGGTGGGAGTCAAAGAAACCACGAAGTCCTCGGAACACAAGAGAACTTGGGCTCCTTACACCCCATGCATCACTCTCTGACCCACTGTCACTAAGCCTCCAAAACCTGCCACCACCACTAAATGACACACAAGAGCCCCAGGGAACAAAACCACACAGCTGGAGCAAACCCTCTGGGGAGATGGTGTGGTTACTCTCCTCATTCTCAAGAGAGGACCCACATTCAGAAGAAACGGGACAGAAACCCAGAGCGCCTAAATCTTTAGCTCCTCGGCAGCCTCTCCCACTCATCCAGGGCCTCTTGTGGGGGCCCACCCACTGAGAGGGACAGAGAGTCCAGAGCCCAGCTCAGAGGACCTGTGACGGGAGAATCCCAGCACCAGAGCCCCCCAACTCCCAGCCTGAAGCCTCTGCCTACACCCCCTCTGGCCCTCCACAGCCACAGCCTCCTGGCTTCCTGAGTACCTCTCCTCTCCAACTTGAGATAACTGCCATGGCTCCCATTTACTGCCCCCCCCCCCCCGCCCACCGTGTGCTGGCACTGTGCTGGCTGCTTCCTGTGTTATTTCTGATGCTTTCAACTCTGCAAAAGGGTATCATCACCACGACTAACAGAAAGAAGACGGAGGCAGGGCCCAAGGTCTCACAGCTCCTGAGTGTCAGGCTGGCTAAAAACCCATGTTCTGTCCACAGCATCACATTTGACTTTATCTTGTAGATAACAGATAAGAAAGTGTTGTTCTGGGAAAATTCATCGAGTCTCTTCCACTCCAACCCAAGCCTACACTGTGCACTGACTGCTCTTGTTATTAAAAGGGCAGCTTTCATCACATCTCTCCACTACCTACAGAATCAAATCCCCAAAGCTTTGCCAGTCATGTAATCTTCTTCACAATCCACTTTCCCACTCTTATCCCCCCTCGCCAGACTCAAATCTTTCCTTCCATTCAGCCTGGACCATAACTCCTCATTGCCTGTATTTCTGTCTCAGACAGTTTCCTTTCTCTGCCTATGACAATGGTTCCCTCGGCTAACTATGGACTAGGGATGACTGTATGCTGGGTCCTGGGCTAGGTGTTGGGGACACAACGGGCAGAACCAGGAGGATCCCCACTGGCACAGAGCTCAAGAGTCAGCTCTCGTTGTAAGGCGTGAGCTGGGACCCTTCTCGTGACAAGGTGCCCCACGGTCCCACCCCAGTCCAAATCCACAGCACTCAATGACGAGGTGCCCCATGGCCCCACCCTGGCCCAGATCCACAGTGCTCAGTGTCTCCCTTCCATATGGCTCTCAGCTGTTCCTCCAACTCATGTGCCGGTTGTGTTTTAAAACTTCCTCTGTAATGTGTTTATTTCTGTGGGAAAAGTGCACTCCAGTTTCCAAACAGCATTATAAATGGCAATTAGGTCCCCAGGCCAGCCCACAAAAGCCTATTAAATATATAATGGTGTAGAACCTAAATACGTGTACATTGAAAGCTCTGCAGGAAAGACTGGAGACAGACATCTGCTTCCTGCAGCCCCGCCCACCGTCCCACCAGGTGCTGAGCGTCAAGCCACTGTCAAGGGCAGAGACCAGAGCAGGGACTGGAAAAGAGGGAAGCAGGTGGAAGGTAGGGGGCTGGGATGGCAGTGATGGAGCAGTAAGAAACCTGATTTATAATTCAGGAGCCTGGCACCAATCCCAGCTCTGCTTTTACAAACATGGTGGCCTCGAGACCCTTCCCTCTCAAAGCCTCGCTTTTCTAAAATGAAAGAGCTGAGTTACGTTGGTATTTCTCAGACTTCTGAATCTCAGAGATTGTCAGGATATATTTTTTTAAATATATTTCATATATTTTAAAAATACTTTACATACATATGTTTTAAATATAATACATAATGTATATTAAATATTTAAAAGAATTTTATCAATACCTTCTAAAAAGCATACAATATATGATTCCTACTTTAATTTTTCAAAAGGACACTGAAAGCCACCCCCCCCCAACATGACATCATGTCAAAAAAAAAAAAAAAAAAGGCAGACAAGTTTTTAAACTGAAAATATCTTGATTGATTCATGGAAAAACCATTCACTGTTGTTACTTTTCCAATGTGTCTATTATCCTATGAAAACTGTCAGAGCCCAGCTTCGGTCCTTGGCCTAACTTTGTAACCAGCTGAGCTGGGTGACTTAGCCTTAGCATCCTCTCCAGCTGCAACAAGTCTCCATCCTGAGGACTGGAAAAAGACTACACCACAGTCAGCGTGGATGGTCTGGGGAAGGGGCAGCCGCAGAGGGGAGCTGAGCTGGGCAGCAGGAAGGGACAGTCAGCCCCAGGAGCATGGGCAGGACAGCACAGCCTCCTCAGGCCTAGGGCAGAGACACCCAGCCAGGAGGGAGGGGCTGGAACTAACTGGTCCAAAGAATTAACTGTGACTCTCTTCATCCCCATATTCTTGTGCAAGGCTGAAAGGCCGGACCCAAAGGAACATTTTTTTCCTTTATTAACTTTTCTGATCAAAAACTAATACATATTCATAGAGAAAACTTGGGGGAACAGAAAAAAAAGCATAAGCAAAGAAGTAAACAAACATCACCCACAACTGTGCCTTCCTAAACAATCACTATGGGCGTTCCAGTGCAGGGCTAATTCCTCAACCACTTACGCAGCTACCATCAGCCACCCTGGGACTCATGCTGTACCCTGCTTCTCCCCTAATTATCACACTCGAGCACTTTGCCACGTCCCTAAATATTCCTCATAAGCATCATAAAATATTTTGATAATCATGGCATTCTAGTAAATACAAACATTCTTTATAAACATCACTTTCCACGGCATGGACAGGACCAAAAGTCATTTAAACCATGCTGTTATTGTTGAGCATTTAAGCCATTTCCAAATTTTTGTTGTTGTAAAAAATGTGGTAGGTATGGATCACTGTCCATGAATCTCTGTAGACCCCTTTATACTGCTTCATGTTCCTTGGGTCACAGCCTACTGCTCTGCACATATCAGCTCTCGGTAAATATTGAGTGAACAAGGAAACCCAGTACACTCCCAGGACCTGGGAGCCCTTATCAGATGGACATAGAGTTTAAATTTACAGAGGCCCACCCTGGTATCCACAAGCCGCTCGACAATGAAACTGCACCAATGACACCTGCTGAGCCGAGCTGGGGCATGAGGAAAGGATAATGTCTATTTCATTCTGCAGATTACCCCTTCTAGTGCTCCTGGCAAACCTACTCACCACCCTTCTGTACCTCAATGCAGGAGCAGACCTCAAAGGCTGGTCTTTGCACTTTGCACTCTCCCCACACTCCCTCCAGACTGTACAACCCACTGCCTCAAGAAAGCTGGGGCTGACCTTCCCACCAAATTAATGTGTGGCCCCCCTCTTCAATGGAGGCTCTCAGCCTTTCGGGTATTAGAGTTCACTGTCCTGTCTTTATTTGCTCACAGGACTCACTCCCCTGCCCAAACCAGCACAGCACTGGGGAGGGTAGGGACAGTCTGTGCTTTGCTCTCCATCCAAAATCCAATCCAACGCCAAACAATGTGGTTGACAAATAAATGTTTGCTGAATCAAACTTCTTCCCAGTCAGGTTCCCAAGCCCTCTACTTTTACAGAAGGGTGGGGGAGGGAAGCAGGACCCGCTAAAACAGCCCAAGTGCAAAGACCTGCTAGGGGCTCCCACTGGAGCTGGCCCCCTCTGCCCAGTCCTGCAGCACCACCTGGCCTAGAGACCAGCCCTGGCCAGCTGGCTCCAGAAAATAGAATGCAAAACAGATCTTACACACACAGATGCAAGTGAAGGGACACTGTCCCACTCCACACTCTCTCCCAGAACGAGAAAGGCCAGATCCAGGAGGCAGGGAGCTTCCTTTCCCACCCACTTCCAGATAACCGGAAGAGACAGGGCCACTCCTCACTGGTGAACCCCAAAAGGCAGGGTATCTGGAGATGGAAGTGTTTCAAGTAACTAAATCCACACTCCAGTTTTCTTCATGTTGCCCTGCATCCTTGCCACACCCAAAAGAAAAAAAAACTGAAAAATCTGGGCTGGAGAGGGTGCTAGCAGCAGAAAGTTTTCCACTGGAACTTCAGGGAATAAAGAAAAAAAGGAACCAAGATTGCCCTAAAACAAGGGAGACCAGGAGTTATGGAGATAAGTGAAAACAGGCCAGATTATCCCATCACACCCCCACAGTAACACCAAGTCCAAACCCAGAGAGTCCAGGGCACGGTGGCCACACCCATTCTGGCCTCTTCTAGGGATGCCCCGGGACAGCTACCACCCCCAACCCCAAGTGTAGCAAACTCCTCTCAGAGAGTCCACCACTCCCAGCACACCGACCCGACCACCCCTCTTTCACTCTCCTCCGATTTTGCAATTCCCAGAACTTCCTTCATCCGACCCCCTTGACGGTCTTGTGAGCCGGGTGCCTTTACCGTCCCCATTTCATGGATGAAAAGACTAAGTCAGATATATTAAGTGATAGTCTGCGTCACAAGCTAGAAAGTGGCTGGGGTTCGAGCGGGAGGCCGTTGGGTGTATGAGCAGAACTCCTCCGCGGACCCCACCCAGCCCGCCCGGCAGTGCCTGCAGGCGGGGGCCCAGGCGGTGACAGGCAGTTTCCCCGCTGCTCAGGGTGGAAAACCCCGGCTGCTCAGGGTGAAAACCGAGAGCGAGGTGGCCCTAAAGCGAGGTTTCCGGCAGTGCAGGTATAAAGCACCCCCATGCCACCCGGCACTCACACAGGTGCAGGGCCCAGAGCCCGGGCGCGGCGCACCCCCCAATCTGCCGGAGTCCCGCCCTAGGCGGCGGCTGCCCCTTGACTTGCACCCCCGCAAAGTTGTGCCTGCGGCGCAAGCATCCAGCGCGGCTCCCTCCAACCCTTGCGCCCCGGAGCGCTCCGTGAGGAAGGCGCAGGGGCCGCCCCGCCGCCTCCCCCCACAGCCACTGGGTCCCTGCCTGCCCAGCACGCACGCCTCCACCCCGGGACTTGGGGGCTTTCTCCCCGTTTGTCCCACGAGGGCCGGGAGCAGGGGGCGCGGACCCCAACGCCGGGCGCACGTGCCGCCCCCGCCCGGACCCCAGCTCCGCAGCCTCACCGAGATCGCCAGCAGCAGCAGCCATGCCCGCCCGACCCGCGCCATCCCTGCCGCCGCTGCCTACGGAGGGCTCCGCTCTCCACTCAGGCTCCCGCTCCCGCAGCTCCGTAGGGTCCAACAGCCACGGCCACTTCCCAGCCGCTCCCCGCCTCCGAGTTCCCGGTGCCACGTCTGCCAAAGCATGCGCACCAGGGTGGGAGAGGCGGCCGGGAAGAGGTGCTTGCTGGGAGTCGTAGTTTGCAGCAAGGCTGGGCTGGGGGCCTCTAGCGTGGACTTGGCCCTAAACGCACAGAGGGGCCTGAGTGGAGTGCGAAATCGCAAGGTCAGCCTGTAAGGGAAGACAATTAATTTGCAGGGCTAAGTCTGTGCCTGAAGTTTCAGAAACGGAGGTAAGTTTTATTTTCCCCACTCTGAGGATGAAGAGGCAGCCCAGAGAAGTTAAGTAATTTGACTCAAATCACATAATTTGCAAAAGGTGCAAAAGCAGCAAAACGTGCTGCTTGTGGAGGGTAGAAAAATCTCACACTTACCTTGTCTTTTGTTCATTCAGAAAAACTTTACTGAGCTATTGGAAAACACTATGGCAGTTCCTCAAAAAAAGTTAAACATGGATTATCACATGACCTAAAAATCCACTTCTAAGCATATACATAAAAGAATTGGATATAGGTATTCAAACAAATGTTTGAACATAGATGTGCCTGGCACCATTATTCACAATAGCCAAGAGTTTTCCGACTCAAGTGTTCATTGAGGGATTAATGGTTAACAAAATATAGTACATCCGTACAGTGGTATATCACTCAGGCATATAAAGGAAGTATTGATGCGTGCTATAATGTAGATGAACCTAGAAAATATTATCTATTGAAATATTATGATGAGAAAGAAGTCAGACACAGAAGATTGCATATTGTATGATTAAATTTAAATGAAATATCCAGAAATAGGTAAATCCATCAGGATAGAAAGCAACTAGTGGTTGCCTGGGGCCGGCAGGGAGGAGGGTTTGTGGAGTGAATGCTCAGTGGGTACAGGACCTCCTTTGAGGGTGGTAAAAATATTTTAGAAAGAGGTAATGATTGGACAAAATTGGAGTGTACTAAATGCCACTGAATTGTCCGTTTTAAAATGGTTACTTTAATGTTATGTGAATTTTACATCAGCAAAAAATTTAAAAAAAAAAAAACCCACAAAACTCTACTGGGATGCCTGGATGGCTCAGGAGGTTAAGTGTCTGCTTTTGGCTCAGGTCGTGATCCCAGGATCCTGCGATCGAGTCCCACATCGGGCTCCTTGCTCAGTGGGGGCCTGCTCTCCCTTTGCCTGCCTCTTCCCCTGTTTGTGCTCCTTCTATCAAATAAATAAATAAAATCTTTAAAAAAAAAAAACTCTATTGAACTCATTTCATGCTAAAACATTCTTGCATGCAGTTATTCATTCAAAAATGTTTATTGAACACCTACTAAATCTTGAGGTTCAAGATACACACTAGTAAGATGAACAAGGGAATGCACAGACTGAATGCACTACAATGCTTAGTAGGTTATAGGTGAAAGATCCTTGCCCACTGTCTAGAGGTTCAAAGCTCAAAACCTAGAAGTCATCCTTGACTCACTGTCGGTTCTCAACTGACAGTGAGTTTATCCAACCCATCACCATGTCCCATCATTTCTACCTCCACAATCTATCTCTTCTGCCACTTCCTGAGTTGAAGTCACTAACATGTCTCACCTGAGCAAGGGTAAAATCTCCTGGTGTACTTCCTGCTTCTTTCTCCTCATACCCCCCATAATGCATTTGTTAATGTCAGTTAGAGGTTGCCTGTCACTTCCTTGAAACCCTCTAGTGGCTTGCTGTTGCCCTTAGAATGAAATTCAGACCCTCCACAGGACCTGTAAGCCCTGCATACTCTGGGCCCAGCCCTCTAGACCTCATCTCCTGCCTCTCCCCTACCCTGTGCACTTGTCTCCAGTTATACAGACCATCATTTTTCTGCCCATCTCCCACCTGAGAGCTGTTACTACTTCTGGGACAATACTCCTCCTATATCCCTTGCCTTGACATTTTCCCTTGCCCTTGGTCTGACTGGCTCCTTCAAATCCTCCATGACTCTCCCCTCAGATAGGCCCTTGGAGCCACCCATCTCCAGGAGATTTTACCCTCCCCACTCCCAAGCCCATTATGCTCTAGCTCAGGGTCTGTTCATCTCTTGCCTAGCACTTACCACAATCTGCAATATACAGTTAGTCGCATTGTCTATTGCTACAAACGAAATGTAAGTTTCACCTCTCTCTTGTTTGCCACCCACCTTCTGAGCCTAGCACAGGACCAGAGCCTCTGGTGTTTCTCAGAGTTCTTGATGAGTGACTGGATGATTAGGTAAGGGGATATGTTTGGGACTTTCAAGAACTCCTAATGCAGGTTGGGAACAGGACTTTCTCTGTATGTTCTGCTCTGAACTTCAAGTTCGTGATCTATATTGGGGAAAGTGGGCCTTTCAGCTCTGTGGGTCTCCATTTCTCATCTATACGATGAAGGGGCTGGTGAGGATGTTAGGACAACTGTGCTCTCATACTTACTAATAGGAGTAAAAACTGGCTCAACCACTTTGGGCAACAGTACAAGGTATGTACCAAAATGTTCATAGCAGTTATATTCATAGTAGCTATTGTGGGCTAAGTTGTGTCCCCCAAAGTTCATATATTGAAATCTTAACCCCCAGTACCTTGGAATTTGACTGTTTGGAGAGAAGGCCTTTAAAGAATTAATTAAGGTTAAGTGGATTCATTGGGTGGACGCTCTTATCCAGTATGACTTGTGTCCTTACAAAAAGGGACAGTAGGGAAGACAGAGGGAAGACTATGTGAAGACAGAGATAGACAGCCATCTACAAACCGAGAAGAGAAGTCCTCAGGAGAAACCAGTCCTGTGGAGGAGAGTGAATCCTCGTGCACTGTTGGTGGGAATGTAAATTGGTGCAGCCACTGTGGAAAACAGTATGGAGGGTCCTTTAAAAAAATTAAAATGGAACTACCACACAATCCCAGTAATTCTGTTGCTGGGTATTTACCCAAAGAAAATGAAAATACCAATTTGAGAAGATATATGTGCCCCTTTGTTTAGTTCAGCATTATTTATAATAGCCAAGATGTGGAAGCAATCTAAATGCCCATTGATAGATGAACTGATAAAGAAGATGTGGTATATATATACACACATAATAAACAATGGAGTATTACTTAGCCATTAAAAAGAATGAGATCTTAGGATACCTGGGCAACTCAGTCATTTAAGTATCTGTCTTTGGCTCAGATCATGATCCTGGAGTCCTGGGATCAAGTCCCGCATCAGGCTTGTTGCTCAGCGGGGAGCCTGCTTTTCCCTCTCCCTCTGCCCTTCCCTCCATGCCCACTTGTGCTCTCTCTCTCTCACTCTCTCTTGTTTTCTCTCTTTCAAATAAATAAATTAACTCTTTAAAAAATAAGAATGAGATCTTGCTATTTGTGACAACATGAATGGACCTACAGAGTATTACGTTAAGTGAAATAAGCCAGGCAAAAACCAAATACCATATGATCTCACTTATATGTGGAAACTTAATAAGAAAACAAGCAAACAAACAAACAAACCAACCCCCATAAATACAGAAACAATCGAGTGGTTGCCAGAGGAAAGACGGTGGGTGAAATAGGTGAAGGGGATTAAGAGGTACAAACTTCCAGTTAAGTCACAAGGACAAAAAGTACAACATAGAGAATACAGGCAAAACAGATGAAGGGGATGAAGGGGCACAAACTTCCAGCTATAAAATAAGTAAGACATGAGGATGAACAACACAACATAGAAATATATAGCTAATAATATTGTGATAACTTAGTATGGTGACAGATGGTAAGTACACTTATAATGGTAAGCGTTACATAATGTGTAGAATTGTGAAACCACCTGAAACTAGCATAACATTGTATATCAACTATACTTCAATAAAGAAATTAAAAAAGATTCTTCTCCCACTAAAAAAAAAAAAAAAAAAAGGCAGCTATCCCTGCTGATGCCTTGATCTTGGACTTCTAGCTTCCAGAATTGTGAAAGAGTAAATTTCTCTTGTTTAAGCAACCCTGTCTGTGGCACTTTGTTAGGGTAGCTCTAACAAACTGATGTAGTAGCCAAGACTGGAAACAGTCCAAATGCCCTTGAAAAATAGTTAAATAAATGATAGCATATTGCGCGATCAAAGAGAACAATGTAGAGATATACAACATGAATGAATGTCAAAACCATAATGTTGAATGAAAGTAACCAGAAAAAAGCACATACTGTATCATTCCATTTATCAGAAGTTCGAGAACAGGCTAGCATGATCTATTGTGTTAGAAGAGAAATAGGAATTACCAATGCAGGGTGATGTGGAGTGGGGCGAGATGGCAAGGAGAAATCAACTGGGAAAAAACATGAGCAAATCTTGGTGCTAGAAATGTTCTGTATTTTGATTAAATAATAGTTACATAACAGCCTTCATATGTAAAAATGACTTATTAATTGAACTAAATTATAATGAGCTGTACTCTAAGATCCATGCACTTTATGTAAATCATGCTCAATTTTTTAAAGTAAAAAAAAAAGCAGGGTCGAGTGAATCCACTCATCTTTATCATCCCTTGTAACTCTTGTATCTCCAGAGTCCAGGGCTGTCTAAAAGCTCCTGGGTTGGGAGGAGGGCTGGACTCTGCAGAAATTTAAGTGCCAAAAGGGAAAGAGTCCGGGAGAGGAAGGAAGGAAGTCATGAGCCTGTGAGCCAGAGAACCAGAGGGCAAGGGACTGAGAGGGGAAAATAAAAATTGCCAAGAAAACAGGCCATTTCATTCTGCAATTGAAACTAACTAAAATGAGATTTATGGCCCTTCTGGGAATGTTTAACAATTCTAAGCTCCATTCTCCTTGAAATATTAGGAGACTAGCACAGGGCAAGTGCTGTCCCTCCTCCATTACAGCCCTCCGTGGGAGCCATCCGTTTCCCAGCAGTGGCCCCAGGGGTCAGGCCAGAGAAACCTCTTGTCCTGCCGTTTATTGTGAATTGTGTCGCCACCTTATATTTGTGTTATATATTGTGTAGCTCTTCTCCATCCTCTCAGCTCGGATGAGGTCTAGCACAATGACCATTTTCACAACATTCAAGCACAGATGAGAATTGGCCAGAACAAAACAGGAGGAATGATGAGCCAAAAAGCCAGACACAGAGAGTATATTCCATATGATGCCACATATATTTAAGGTACAAAAAGGCAAAAGTTACCTATTTTGTGAGAAGTCAAGGTAGTGGTTCCCTTTGAGGGAAGGGTGTGGGGAATGGCCAGAAGGGGTCTCTTGGAGTGCTGGGGTTCTGTGACTCTGAGCACAGAGCACCTGGGGAGGCCGGCTTGGTGAAAATTCATCACCCATATTCACAGGGGAAGCTGAACATATGTTACATTTCATTAAGTTTACAATTACAATTTACAATTAAGAACAAAAAAGAAGAGGAAGAAGATGGAGGGAAAGAAAAGTCAACTCTGAAAAGGAAAGGTGAAAAGAAGGGAACTTGTAAAGAAGAGGTAGCTGGGAAATCATTCTGTAATCCCTACACCGGGGTGAGCCTCTAGTCCCAACAAAGAGAGAGTGAACACGAGGACTCCTAGTGTCCAGAGTTCCTGGTGCTGTTCACCAGCCTTTGCCTCGGCTCTTCATGTCAGCGGGTGTGCTACTCCCCCAGCCCTCCCCTGCTCGGCTGGTTCACACCGAGGTGGGGCACCCTCCCCACTCTGCTCCAAACACCTCTTGGGACACTCATCAGCCTCCCACCAATACCCCCACCCATCTGGGTCTAAGTGTCCCTTCTCAGGGCTCCCACACAGCATGGAGCTCTTAGTTCCATCCTGTTGGAATGTGGTCCTTAAGAGCAGGGATTGTGACAGATTCCTAGACCAAAAAAGTAGAACAGTGATTTCCAGGAGCTGAGGGGAGAGGGGAATGACAAGTTTTTGTTTATTGGGTAGAGAATTTCAGTCGGATGATGAAAAGTTCTGGAGATGGAAAGTGATGATGTTTGCCCCACAATGTGAAAGTGCTTACTACGACTGAACGGTATGCTTTAAAATGGTTAAAAGTGGAGGATAGTTTTTTCAACAAATGGTGCTGGGAAAACTGGATACCTGTACCCAAAAGTATGATGCTGGAACCTTACTTATACCATATACAAAAATTAACTCAAAATGGATCAAAGACCTAAACGTAAGAACTAAAACCATAAGACTCTTAGAAGAAAACACGTGGGGAAAGCTTCATGGCATTGGATTTAGCAACAATTTGTTAAATATGAAACCAAAAGCACACGTAACACAAGTAAAAATAAACAAATTGGACAACATCAAAATTTTACAAAAACTTTACATCAAAGGACACCATTAACAGAGTGAAAAGGTAACCTGCAGAATGGAAGAAAATATTTGCAAATCATATATTCAAGGATGCATTAAAGAAAAACCAAAAACACAGGCCACAGTTTGAATATACCCCTGGACCCATCATTCATAGTCACATAACCAGAATGTAGACTCGTCTGATGTTCCTCAAATGCTGACTTGGAGCTTCAACTTAAGCTTTCTTCAGATCTTCTAGCTTCCAAGCCAGTCAGCTACAAATAAGCAAGTTTATGCCATGAGAAGGAATATAAGATTCTAATAATCAATCACAATAGAGAAGAAGGTGTTGCCTCATTCATCCTTTAGAAACTGAACTGTCATTGCTGAAAACAAGCTTCTAACCATTTTGGGTTTGAAGCCCTTGTTTTTGAACAGTTTGTTTCTTGCTCAATAAAATATTCATACTAAATAAAACTTTCCGAATGTTTCTTTTGAGAGGACTAAATATCCAGAATATATAAAGAATACCTGCAACTCAATAACAACAACAACAACATTAAAAACAAGCAAAGAAGTTGAATAAATATTTCTCCAAAGAAGATATACAAATGACCAACAAGCCCATGAAAACATGCTCAACATCACTAATCATCAGGGGAAACGCAAAGCAAAACTACAACAAACTACTATCTCACACCCATTAGGATGTTACTATTTAAAAAAAAAAACAAAACAGCAAAAAATAACAGGCGTTGGCAAGGATGTGGAGAATTTGGAATCCTAACACACAGTTGGTAGGAATATAAAATGTTGCAGCAGCTATATAAAATCATATGGTGATTCCTCAAAAATTAAAAATAGAATTGCCAAATGATCCAGCGATTCCACTTCTGGGTATATACCCAAAAGAATTGAAAGTAGGATCTCAGAGATATTTGTATATAGGTGTTCATAGCAGCACAATAGCCAAAAGGTGGAAGCAACCCAAGTATCCATCAACAAATGAATGGATAAATAAGATGTGGAATATACAGTTGATCCTTGAACTATATGGGTTTGAACTGCGAGGGTCCACTCACAAGCAAATTGTTTACAGGACAGTACTATAAATGTGTTTTTTATTCTCTATGATTTTCTTTTTTTTTAAAAGGTTTTATTTAGTTATTTGAGAGAGAGAAAGAGAACACGAGTGGTGGGGAGAAACAGAGGGAGAGAGAGAAGCAGACTCCCTGCTGAGCAAGGAGTCCAACCTGGGGCTTGATCCCAGGACCCGGAGATCATGACCCTAGCCAAAGGCAGATGCTTAATCACATGAGTCACCCAGGCACCCCCATATGTGAATGTTTGACTGTGCAGAAGAGCCTCTGTGTTGTTCAAGACACGGAGTATGATCCACATTAAAAAGGAAGGAGGGGTGCCTGGGTGGCTCAGTGGGTTAAAGCCTCTGCCTTCGGCTTGGGTCATGATCCCAGGGTCCTAGGATCGAGCCCCATATCGGGCTCTCCTCTCAGCAGGGAACCTGCTTTCCTCTCTCTCTCTCTCTCTGCCTGCCTCTCTGCCTACTTGTGATCTCTGTCTGTCAAATAAATAAATAAATAAAACTTAAAAAAAAAAAAAAGGGAAGGAAATCAGAGCACCTGGGTGGCTCAGTGGGTCATGATCTTAGGGTCCTGGGATCAAGCCCTGCATGGGGCTCTTGCTCAGCAGGGGGCCTGCTTCCTCCCCTCTCTCTGCCTGCCTCTCTGCCTCTCTGCCTACCTGTGATCTCTATCTGTCAAATAAATAAATAAAATCTTAAAAAAAAATAGGAAGGAAATCCCAACATGTGAACAACACGGATGAATCTTAAGGCTATTGTGCTAAGTGAAATAAGTCAGTCACAAAAAAGACAAATATTATGAGCTGATTTATAGGAGGTACCTAGAGTAGTCAGACTCATAGACACAGAAAGCAGAATGGTGGTTGTCAGGGGTTGGTGGAGGAGGGAAATGGGCAGTTGTCTCATAGGCATACAGTTTTAGTTTTGGGAAGTGAAAAGAGTTCTGGAGATTGGTTGCACAATAGTGTAAGTATACTGAACACTACAGAATGTATACCTAAGAGTGGTTAAGATGGTAAATTTTATGTTATGTATATTTTACCACAATTTTTTAAAAACTTAAAGTATAGGGGTGCCTGCATGGCTCAGCTGTTAAGCATCTGCCTTCGGCTCCGGTCATGATCCCAGGGTCCTGGCTCAGCAGGAAGTCTGCTTCTCCCTCTCCCACTCCCCCTGCTTGTGTTCCCTCTCTCACTGTGTCTCGCACTGTCAAATAAATAAAATCTTTAAAAAAAAAAACGTAAAAAAATTGAAAGTATAAAAAATGAAATGTCAAAATGTCAAAATAAGTTAAAGAATAAGACTCCAGGGGCGCCTGGGTGGCTCAGTGGTTTGGGCTGCTGCCTTCGGCTCGGGTCATGATCTCAGGGTCCTGGGATCGAGCTCCGCATCGGGCTCCCTGCTCCGCAGGAAGCCTGCTTCCCTCTCTCTCTCTCTCTCTGCCTGCCTCTCTGCCTACTTGTGATCTCTGTCTGTCAAATAAATAAATAAAATCTTTAAAAAAAAAAAAGAATAAGACTCCAGTTTTTTTGTAAGAGGCGATTAAAACGGTAAATTCTATGTTATGTCTATTTTACCACTATTTTAAAAAAATGAAATGTGACCTTACAAAGGTCACATTTGAGTCCTGTCTCTGCCACTCACTAGCTGTGTGACCTTGGAGAGGTCATGTGATTTCAGATCCCCATTCTGTAAAATGGGACAGGAGTACTTTCCTCCCAGGGCAGTATTGAGGATTACTTGGGATTATATGTGCAAAATATCTAGGTAGCATTTCTACTGTATGAATGTTTATTTCTTATCTGACAACCCTCTTTACAAAGCATTATAATTTCCTACAGCTTCCCATTTCTCAATCACCATAACTGCCTACACCCCGGCACACACATGCGCATTAGATGCAAACCCTTGAGGACAAAGACTACCTCTGTTTTACCTTGTTTGCCTTTGTTCCCAGTGGTCAGCCAGTGCCTGGCACATAGCAGGAGCTCATTAAATGTTTGAAGTGAAGTTTAGCAAAAGGGTTTGACAACACAGAAAAGGAAACCTTCTCAACATTAATCCAGACAAACGGCAGAACAGGCTGATCAAGTAATTTGAAGACCCAAAATAATCCTCACAGGTCTGGGTTAGAGCATGTCCTTCCCAAAACCAGGGTGTGGAGGTGACGCTTTCAGGGTCTCTGTCAGCCCCCGTTTCCATGGCAGGCCTGGAAAGAGTATGCTTGTTCATTGAACAATAATTAGTAATTCATTATTGGACATCGATTGAACATCCATCCTAGCCTCGTTTGCAGGGTCTCCCTCTGACATTTCATTAAAAAAAAAAATCACATTAAAAAGCCCAGTTCTTAAGTCAGTGAGAGCACTCTTCTGCTGTCCTCTCGGAGACAGACCCCTCTCTTCCAACTGCCTCACCCTCCTTCCCACCGGCCTCTCTTACCTATGGTTAGCAGGCTACTGCCTAAACCTGAGGCCCCTCGAGCTGACCCTTTGTCCTTTGGCTGGAACCGTCATCCTTTCCATGTGACTGTCCTCTGGCCTGAGCTTTTAGGTCTTTTTAGAGGTGAGACCATAGCACCCTGAAATTGTGCACCCCGACTCCTTTGTCATGGTCAGAAGATGTCCGAGAGAGTTATGTCCCTGACCTCTTTTTCACTTTCTCCTTTCTTCTTAGAACTTAGCTAGCTCTCTATCTGACTTCACCTACACGGCCTCAGGCTCTAGCTCATTAAAAAAAAAAAAAAAATCTTTGGCTTGCTCCAACTAAATCCTGAATTGACCTTAGATGATACCATTTTCTTCCTTAACAATGGTATTCACATTATGGAAGACTTCGAGTTGACATTTAAAGCCCAGTGTCAAAAGCCAGGATGTCCTCATATCTTCTGCCTTGTGGGGTCACCCTTCTGTTAATAGTTACATGTAAATGGCTCAAAACCACATCCCACATAGGATGGAAAACCCAAGACCCTCCCCCACCAACTACCTCTAGAGGTTTTGGGAATAATCAAGGATGGGGTTTTGAGAAGTCTCAGGGCTGAGAACGCAAATCTGGTTTCCACTGAAGCTTTTGAATCTCACTGGCACTTTGATTTCTCTCCGTCCTGTGCTGGCACAAACATGATGCAGCCCACTTTCCTCCCATTCTTGGAGGCAAGCATTAATACAAGGATCCAACAGAGTTTTATTGAAAGCTTTACTGATTAGGGAGGAGAGTTGCAATATGTGACTAACAGGCAAATACCACAAATGGCAAATGGCCTAAATGGAATAAAAAATAAATAATAAAAGCCTGTGGCATCTGCCCCCAAGGAACTCCTCGCTGGCTGGGGTTTCTTCTCAGACCTCCTCCTTCCCCCATCACCATGCTACTACATCCCCTCTCTCTGGAACTACGGTATAACCAAAATATATTTTGGGGTGCCTGGGTGGCTCAGTCAGTTAAGCATCTGACTCTTTATTTTTATTTAATTATTTTTATTAACATACAATATATTATTTGCCCCAGGATACAGGTCTGTGAATCGTCAGGCTTACACATTTCACAACACTCACCATAGCACATACCCTCCCCCATGTCCATAACCCAACCACCCTCTCCCTAACCTCCCCCACCTCTCAGCAACCCTCAGTTTGTTTCTTGAGATTAAGAGTCTCTTATGTTTGTCTCCCTCTTGATCCCATCTTGTTTATTTTTTCCTTCCTTACCCCCCAAACCCCCTGCCCTGCCTCTCAAATTCCTCATATCAGAGAGATCATATGATAATTCTTATTTCACTCAGTGAAATTGACTTATTTCACTCAGCATCTACGTCATTGCAAATGGCAAGATTTCATTTCTTTTGACGGCTGCATAGTATTCCATGGTATATATACGCTACATCTTCTTTATCCCTTCATCTGTTGATGGACATCTAGGTTCTTTCCATAGTTTGGCTATTGTGCACATTGCTGCTATAAACACTGGGGTGCACGTGCCCCTTTGGATCACTACATGTGTATCTTTAGGGTAAATACCCAGTAGTATGATTGCTGGGTCGTAGAGTAGCTCTATTTTCAACTTTTTGAGGAACCTCCATGCTGTTTTCCAGAGTGGCTGCACCAGCTTGTATTCCCACCAACGGTGCAAGAGGGTTTCCCTTTCTCTGCATCCTTGCCAACATCTGTTGTTTCCTGACTTGTTCATTTTAGCCATTCTGACTGGTGTGAGGTGGTATCTCATTGTGGTTTTGATTTGTATCCCCCTGAGTATCTGACTCTTGATCTCAGCTGAGGTCTTGATCTCAGGGTCTGGATTCAAGCCCCACCCAAAATATTCATATTTATATTCATGTTCATATTTGGTCTCTGTCCCCAGGTCCTGGCACAGAGCTTCTGAAACCTTTGGGATTTCCCAAGGGGTGACAGGAGTGTCTTTTGTTATTCATAAAAAGCCTCTTTTGACTGTATCTGCGTTTTTGCTAAGGAGCATAAATCTAGAGAGCTTCTGGATGGACCTGTCACCAAAAAGACCCAACACCTGATTAAGGGGGTGGGAACTTAACAGCCACCACCCTAACCTCCAGGGAGGCATAGGAAGCTGGAGATTGAGATATAATAAACACTCCTGAAAAAAGAACATTGGGAAGGGCTTCTGGGTTGGTGAACACACTGATGTTCTGGGAAGATGGTGTCCCCGGAGAAGGCGTGGTAGCTCTGTGTGCCCTCCCCGCCATGTACTGTGTTGTTTGGCTATTTCTGAGGAATATCCTCTGTAACAAGCCAGTAAACATAAGTACAGTGTTTTCCTGGGTTCGTGTGTCATTTTAGTGAGTTATCAAACCTGAGAGGAATTGTGGGAAACCCCAAGTTTATAGTCAGGCAGGCAAAAGTGGGGGTCATCTGAGGACTCCATTTGTGGTACCTCTTCCAGCCTGCTTTTCAAGTCTAGTTCTCCCACTTTCCTGGAATGGTTTTCACTCAAAAATATGCCGACAAATTCTTTGATATTCTTCTCTCCGGGAGCTGGGCCTTCCTTCCCCTCCCATCAGGGATAGGCTCGATTTTGTGACTCACCTCTCATGAATGGAATATGGTAGAAGTGACAACGTGTGACTCGCAAGACTGGGTCATAAAAGGCATGGCAGCTCCCTCCTTATACTCTCCTAGATCACTCCCGCTGGAAGAGGCTGGCTACCATGTCATAAGGACACTCAGGCAGCCTTATGGAGAGACCCATATGCAAGGGAAAAGGGCCTCCTGCCAATAGCCAATGAAGTACTGGGGTTTCCTGCCAACATTCAAGTGAGCGAGCCAACTTGGAAGCAGTTTCTCCAGCTTTAGTCAAACTTCAGATGACTGAACCCCCCTGACCCCCACATCTTGACTACAACCTATTGAGAGACTCCAAACCTGAACCACCACCACTAAGCTGCTCCGAATACCTGACTCCAGAAACCACGAAATAATAAATGTACAGTGTTTTTAGCCTCTAACTTTTGAAATAATTTTGTGATGTAGCACGAACCGTGAAGGCCCTTATGGATTCTGTAGGCCACCCAAAAACCTTCCAATAAATTCTTTTTCTGTGGAAGTTAGCTAGAGTCCATTTGTGCTGTTGGCAACCGAGAGCGCTGGCTAGTACCACCTCTTCACACCTTCCCCCTCTTCCCCCAGCCTGCTGCCTCAGGCTCTCAGCCCTCCCCCTTTCTCAGGCAGGGGAGTTCAGTCTCAGGTTTCTCTTGCTCTCCCAGGCATAGCCCGGATTTGTCCTGAAGTCTTCACCTTTCTCCCTCAGGCAGACCGTCCAGATATTTTCCCAGTTGTGAGATCATCCCTGCCACTCCCTGAGAAGGCAAAAGCAGCTGCAGACTGCTGTGGCATTCAATTCCATAGGGCCCGCCTCTCCCTGACTCCCTGAACATTTATCTTCCACCCTCATCATCACCTCACACCTCCCTGGGAGTTCCCATGCTCTCTTCCCTGCGGAGTTAGAGCGCCTGGTCTCTGGCCCCTGAGGACCACTTCTGAAACTGTCACCTTCCTCCGTCTCTCCTACGCTGTCCGTGCCATAGGCCTGCCCCATCTTTCAGCTACTCTGTTTTTTTATTCTCTGGCTTCCTGAGCAAGGTGCCTCAGGAAAAGCAAGGTGTCTTTTCTTCGGAAGGTTCTCCTTCAGTTGCCTTGGCCTCTCAGCTGAGGGTGACCCCCGGGTCTCTACTCTTACTGCTGACCCCTCTCCCGAATGCCAGGACACACTTCTTTCTGTTCAGTGGATCACTTAGTTCTGTCCCTGGGAGCTCAGCTCATCAGTGTGTGAAAGCCTGCTCATTTCTTGCCTGCCTCCCTCTTTCTATTAATGCATCATCCTTCGTCCTGGAAACCAGGCTCCAATTCCCTGTCCTCTTTGACATTCCTGGTTCTTTACCCTCACATCTCATGTCCTTTCTCTTGGCATCCCCCATGTCTCTCCAGCCACGGAGGCCCAGCCCCTCTCTCACACTGGCTTCTGTAGGCACCTCTCCAAGGCTCCCCCAAGGAGTCTCTCCCACACACAGGTTCTAGAGTGAGATTCCTAAGGAACAGTCCCCATCCTACTCAGCCCTTCCCTTAAAAACCTTCAATTATAGTTGAAGCATTGTGTTCCTACTGCGTGTGTATTATTTATGATTCTTTGCATGCAGCCTGCAGAAACCATCGTGCCACAGCTTAAATTGAGAACAGGAGTTGATTACTCGAATAAGGGGAGACCTCCTAGAACCCAAGGGCAGGAATGTAACCAAGCCTCACAACTGGAAAACTCTCGGGACTCCGCGGGGTTCTCTCCCATCCCCTCTCTGCTTTTCTCAGCCTCTGCTTCTCCATGCACCGGGCTCTCTCTGGTACTCAGCCCCTGGCACAAGGGTGCTGCCTCACTAGAGCCAAGGTTGATTTTTATCCCCACCACTCAAGCAACTCCCCAGTGGAAACGGAGTCTCTCAGTCCCGGGTTCCAATCTGCAGGTGTGCCCGTCAGGAATCTTCTCCTTGCAAGTGATGGACAACCAACATAACTAGCTTGGACAAAAACATGATTTATGGCTCTGATAAACAAGCTTCAGGATGGGTAGGGCGGACGTGAGGCCCCCTGGACAGAGGGTAACAGGGACTGGACGTCATTCATCTCTCCGCTTCTCATCTCTGTCTGCGAGTGTCCTTTTCTTAACGTACGCCTACTCCTTCCACATGGTAAAGGACACTAATGGCACCCGATAAATCTTGGCTCCTGAGAAGGTTGGCTCTTCTCCACAAAATCCAATTTAAGAAAATCCTTAGAGTGTGCTTGCATTGATCCAGTTCGGGGCACGTCTTGTCACTCCGGGGCCAGGTGGGAGGGGTGCCAGACCAGCGCAGAGGATCGAACACAGATGCCAGAGCCAGACTGCCCGCGTTTTAACCCTGCCGCTGGGATTAATTAGCAGTGTGACACTTGGCACTTATGGTCGCTACGCCTCAGTTTCCTTGTCTGTAAAATAGGGATGACAAGAGGCCCCACCTCACAGATTATTACTAAGATTGCATTTAGAGTGCTTGGAGTGGTGCCTACCATGAAGGACCTTCGGCTGGCTCTGTGTTATCAGCACAGCCATGGTCCTGTGGAGGGAGCAGGAGCAGAAGCCAGAAGAGTAAACCATGGGCTTGCAAGGGGAGGAGACCTTTACCAAAAGCAGTGTGTATATGAGTTTTCCGCGACTGCCATAAAAAAGTACCACAAACTGGGTGTCTTGAGCAGAAATTCACTGTCTCAGTTCTAGAGGTTGGAAATCTGAAGCGAAGATGTCAGCAGGGTGTCCTCCTGAGGGCTGTGAAGGAGAATCGGGTCCAGGCCTCCCTCTGAGCTTTGGTGGCCGCTGGCATCCTGCCACCCGGTTCCCAGCACTCCAGCCCCCAGCACTCGAGATGTCTTGAGGAGAGGTGAAAAGATACAGCACAGAAGGCAGCTACACAGATGACCTTTAAAAGATAATCTCTGTAGGTGTGGTGTTTTATGGGGCTCTGACAGTGTTGGAGGTGTTTTCTGTGTGTCTGTCTGTCTGTCTGTCTCTCTCTCTCTTCTGTCGTCTCTCCCTCGCTACCTCTCTTTCTCTGTGTGTGTCTCTCTGTCTCTGTCTTCCCTCTTTCCTCTCTCTGGTTCTCTCTCTCCTCTCTCTCTCTCTCTCTGTCTCACTCAGTCTCTCTCTCCTGCTCTGGAGGGCTCTGCCCCAGACCTGGGGGAATTCAGGCCCAGATTCAGGTGGTGATTGATGGTTAACCGTTTCTGGCCAGGTTTGACAGGGTTGGGCTGGGAGCCAGGTCTTGACTGCTCAAAGAGCTGCCGGTAAGCTTCGTGCCATGTGTTGCATTTTCAGTTGTCCATGATTGTATTTCCTCCTCTCCCCCAAAACCCTTCCAGCCAGCTCACCCTCAGACTGCCATTCTCCTCTGTTCAACCCACAGGCTGGGAGGCAGAGACCTATCACCGTAGACCCTCCGGGAAGGGGGTCCTGCTTGCCTCTTGGGTCTCATCTCTGCCATTGAGGTCCTGGAAGGTGAGCTACCTAGCTCTTCTTCACCTCCCATCTCCTCTGGGCTCCTCTGATACTACCTGAGGCCTCACCATGTATGGGGCAGGGTCAGGAGAAGCTAGGACAAATGAAAATAAGTGTTTTCTGCGTCCTCCGAACCCTGTTCCCCTGGAATTTGCTTCTAAAGTATGGGATTATGGAAAGGATGCTGGGGTCAGAAGCTGGAAGTCTGGAGCCTTGAACTCTACTTCTTAGTAGTCCCAATGCTCTTTACTTCTTTGAGCTTTGGTTTGTCTTTAAAACAGGAAAAATACTGACACAACTCATCTCATAAGAGATAGTAGTAGTGCTTTTAGAATGCTAAGGTACTGAAGGACGTACAAGTTTATTATTGCTATGGTTGTCTTTCTTTCCTGCCCCTTGTTACTGGGAAACCTTGTAATTATTTTCTTATACCTACAATTAAAAGTAACACATGCTTGAGACACACAGTAAAGCGGGAGAGAACGGCCTGAGGTGAAGAGCTCAACTTCCCCTCATTCATCCCATGCCTCCACCCCACATCACGATAACCACTCCTATTCATTTCCTCTTTTTTTTTTTAAAGATTTTATTTATTTGAAAGAGAGAATGCAGGCGGAGGGGCAAAGGAAAAGGGAGAGAGAGAGAAGTTGATGCAGACTTCAAATTCAGTGTGGAGCCTGACATGGGGCTTGATCCCATGACCCCAGGATCACAACCTGAGCAGAAATCAAGAGTCAGTGGCCCAAACGATGGAGCACCCAGGCGCCCCTCCTTTTCTTTTCTTATGTAGCTCTCAGATACCTTCCGTGTGTATGCAAGTGAACTTGCTATCAATAGGTTCTTTTTATCTCCAAATCAGAACATTCTGTACTTCCCTTCTGCATCTTGCTTTTTTCATTCAATATCTTGAAGAACATTTCATTGTAGCACAAATAAATTCTGTAATGTTCGAATGACACTCCACGAAGTGAATGGAGGTACTCAGGGTTGGACATTCCCATCCTTTTAAGTTCCCTAAGGCTGACAACTCAGAGTTTCCCCAGTTGTCCCTGACATTGTACTCTTCCACATGTCTTTTTTTTTTTTTTTCCCTAAAGATTTTATTTATTTATTTGACAGACAGAGATCACAAGTAGACGGAGAGGCAGGCAGGGGGGGCGGGGAAGCAGGCTCCCTGCCGAGCAGAGAGCCCCATGCGGGACTCGATTCCAGGACCCTGAGATCATGACCTGAGCCGAAGGCAATGGCTTAACCCACTGAGCCACCCAGGCGCCCCTCTTCCACATGTCTTAATCGCTGGACTCCCTGGGCCTCTAAAGTCAGGGCGTGAGAGCTGGATGCAGCAGACACATCCGGCCTCAGGATGGGAGGAGCAGTGGGAGACTTTTTGGCACCCATGGGCTGCAGCCTCGCTGGGGCACAGGAAACAGAGAAGGAAGTATGTCTGGAGACATCACTCAGGGTCTTTGCTTCTGTTGACCTCTTCTGCCTCCCTGCCTGCCTCTGAGTCCGTGCAGGGGAGCTCGCTTGCCCATTAGAATCACCTGGAAAACTTCTGCAATCTCAGAGCTGGACCACACCCCAGGCCAATTAAACCAGAATCACTGGGGACCCGCCCAGGACATTAGAAGTTTGGGAAGTATTTCAGGTGATTCAGGAGATGATAACAACGTGACAAGCCTGAGGGTCTTTACTCTCATCCTCTCTTTCAACCCTGTGAGAGAGGATTATCCCACAACAGACAAGTCAGAGTGCACTGACCTGGGGTGCATACATGGTGCATACATGAAGGGGTTCTTAATTCCGTGCTAAGTTTTTATTTGGTCACCTTTTTGACTCTTCTTCAAAATTGTTCATGTAAATTGGTAAGAAGCTTTTAGCGGTCAATTTAGCAATATGTGTCAAGAGCCGTAAAACTATTTAGAATCGTTGGCCTAGTTATTTCACTTTTGGAAACTATCCTAGAGAAATAACATAAATAAGGGGAGGGGGTGGGGTGCTCTATGCGAAGACACTCATTGCGGCATTATTTGTATTGATGGGAAACCGGAGCGACCTGAATGTCCAATGATACAAGAATGGGCAAGTGAGTGGTGGCACATCTATTTGGTAAAATATTAAGTAATCCTGAAAATTACAGTCATGGAGACGAAGCAATAATATGGAAAGTGCTTGTGCCATAAAGTTAAATGAAAATTTGTTTCCATTTGTTCAAATGAAGATTGTGCAGATACACGCTCTTCACAACTGCATGCAGGCAAGACTAAATGTAAAGGAAAAATAATTAGAGAGGAAAAGAACAAAATGCTAACATAGATTGTGTGATGATGACGACGATGATGATTGGATCATTTTTTTTCTCTTCCCTACTCCCCAAGATTTTATCACGTGATTGCGTTACTATTTCAGTGGAAACAAATGCCTTGTGAGTATTTTCAGATGTCTGTCTGAGACTGGGAACACCTTAATGAGGAAGTCACTACACACCTTGCGGAGGCCCCTGAATAGCTCCCAGTGCTTCACCCTGCCCAAGAGTCCTGATAATTGTCAAAGGGTCTGCTTTGCAGTCCCGCCTGCATTTTACAGGATGACCATGAGCAAATCGGTCCCCATTCTGAGCCTCAGTTTTTTCATCTGTGAAACAATGGGTTCAATGAGGAGGATGCCCAAGAAATATCCGGTTCTGAAATGTGACAATGCAGATGATGTTAACGGGCGACAGGTGCATTCGGAGTAGTTGAATGGGAGACTAAGGAGGCAGAAAAATATCTTCCTTAAAATGTCTGCAGACCGGTGCCTTTGCTCCTTATTTCTACATTCAGAATCGCTCTGGCTCCCCAGCCTGTGTTGATATCCTTAAAAGCATAACTGAATATGTGTAAGGCAAATCACACAGCTCTGTTCAATATTTGGTAATTTCTCTCCCCATCACTCACACGCAGTCCTGATGACTTGTAGCTCTAAGTGCTTCTGGAATATGCAGGAGAGTGCGCGGAGCCAAACAGGAAACCTCGCTCCACCCCCACCCCTGACTTTTCATCTTGATAAAGTGATTTCCCTCAACAGGCAGAGGACAGGGAGTCATAAATCAGTGACAACACAGCTCCTTGGGGTCTGTGCAACCCTCCGCTTGGGAGAGATGGCTCTCTTATAGGATGTGATGCGCCAGCCTAGGGCTATAGAATAACAGGGAGAAAGGTCTGGGGTTGTTAAAAGCAGAGTCATTCTGATGGGAAGGGAAATTGAAACCCCAGGATTTAAAGAGAGCAATAAAGGTGATGATGGGAAACGGGATGCCTCACTCATCTGGCAGGAGGGGATAAGCTGTTAGGATTAGGACATTTTCCACAGGACTGATGTTTAACTGTTGAAGTGCCAGGACTTGACCTTTAACCCCACTAAGATGCTCCTCCATCTTATCAGGGTCTGTATGGGGCATAATTTAGCCTTTTTCTAACAACGCGAGGGAAAAGCACCAAGAGTATATCATATATCTATTTGGGTGATTATCTGTGTGAATGCCCGTGTTCCCCAAGGAACTGGGAGTTCCATGAAGTTTGGGACCATATACCCCATCCCCAAAGACATGCCCGGCACAGAGCAGGCACAGAGACATAGTTGTTGAATGCGTGAGAACCCACTCTTGTATAATACACTGTATTACGGAGGACTCCGTCGCTACTCTCAGAAAATGACTGTTGCTAAGGTAGGCAAAAATGGAGATGATCAGAGCGATTTATGGGGTCGCTAATTGCAGTCTGAGCACCAGGAAATGACTGGGACCAGGCTGGAGCCTTGCCTTGGCGGGAGGGGGCGGGGAAAGGTTGGGGAAAGCAGGGGAAATCCCCTCTTCTCATCTCTACTTATCTTTGGGCTTCTCCTTCCTTTTTCTCTCTCTTTGCTGACTATGTTTTTCTGCTCTACAATATAAGGCTACCTTCTTTTCAGTTTATTGGTTCTCAGTTTCAGAATGAGACTAGCCTTTCTTTCTGGGTTGTTTCAGTTCTTACACTTCAGTTAGGTCCGTGTGTGTGTCTCGGGCCCATCAACCGTGGCCATGAGGCAAGGGTCTTGGTTCCAATTAGATGAACACTCTGAAAATCTTATAGGTAGAGAGAAGTATTCTAAGACAAAGGGGTATGGATCCACAAAGCAGTAAGCATCCACTGTATTCATATTATCTCCTTTAGTCTTTATAATAAGGCAGGTGAGCCTGTTATCTGTACTTTATAAGAGGAAAAAATAAGGTTTAAAAGAAGATCAAGAATTTGCCAGAGGTCGCAGAGCTGGGGATGGGTGAAGACTGAAGGCAGGAGTGGTAGGAGGTAGGTGGAATCAAAGCCCGGGATGTCCCCACCCACCTCCTGTGCCATGCAGTCTCCCGTCAGCCTCTCAAACACTGGCCATCACTTTGCACTGTAGTAATTGCGGCAGACAGGATGGCCATGGGGCTAAATGATCATTGACCCCAGGAAACCCTGCACACTGCTCTCCTGGAAAATCCCAGAGTCAGCTTGCTTTTTGGCTATTTGCTTCTCTCTCATAAAGCTAGGGGAAGGTTGTATCCTGCCTGCTCTTGGGGGCAATGTACTATAACTTGGCTTTCTGCAAAATTAATTAGCCAATCAAAGGTCAGAGCCGCCTCCTCCCCAGTGATTGGTTGGTCCTCCAGAAGAGCTTTTCCCTTTCACCGTGGCCATCCTCTCTACCTGGTAGATTGTACTGGGTCCTACTATGCCTTCACGTGTGTGAGAGGTTTGTGTTGGGATGTGAAGGAAGATTATATTTTGCCATGGCCAAGAAGTTGTGCAAGAGTGTTTGGACACCAATTTATTCAAAATATCATTGATATTATCATCCTCTTTTTCATCAGGTGACACTTTTCTCCAAATATGCCACTGATCATGATTTCCTCAAGTTGTTTTTTTTTTTTTAAATGTTTGACTTTTGACAGACTCCCGGGCACAAGCAATATGAAAGCCATATCTTTAATATTGTCACAAGACAGAAGAAATCCTCTGTAGTGTCTACATGATAAAGCAGCTTGCTCCTGACATTTGTTTTGTAATAATATTTCATATTCAGCGTATCCCCTGGTCCATGGGCCAGATCGGGAAAGTAACACGGAGTAGGGAGGGTGATGGGGGATGGCAGGAAGCTGGTAAAAATATTATCAGACCGTAACCTTAGGGAGCATTTTATAATTATCTAGTAATAGGATAGCTTTGCTTACCCAGGGAATTCTGTGGTTCTCAAGTAACCTTTCATATAAAGTTCAAACGATGTTAGTACCAGTTAGGAAAAATATCTTTGTCTGACAGCAACTGCAAACATTTTAAAAGAGAATGTAAAATCCTCAAGGAACAAGCCTTCCAAATATGGAAAACAACTCCAAATGACTGAAAAAATAAAAAGATTCACCATTAATTTGCAGAAGTCTAAAGGTAAGACAGTTTTAGAGTTGGTCAATTAATTGACTTAACATTACTGGTGATCCAAGTTCTGCCTGCCTTTCCTGTTATCCAAGTATATTAGCTGGCTTTCCTCATAGGCACAAGGTAGCTGCACTATCTCTAGGCACCACATCCTCAAACACCACCATCCAGAGGTAGAAGAGGGGAAACCTCTTTCCGGTGTTTTTGTTTAAGACTCAGCAGTCTCTCTTGAAATGTTCTGCTCAGCAAAGAGATACTAATATCTCAGTGGACAGAATTCAGTCACATGTCCTTTTCAAAGCTGCTTCCTAGAAAAATAAATAGAATTATTTTAAAGGACTAAGGTAACCCGTTGGACTGGTGCTGGGGTGACATATCCTCAAACTGCATGACGGCTTGACATCTGAACAGCACACATATTCTATTAACAAAGAAGTGATGGTGGGAGAATGGCTCTGAGCAGGGCACTGACAACGTCTGCTGCAGGGCTCAACACATTTCTTAATTTTAATCTATTTTATTCCACTTAAACCTCAGGACATTTGATTCACTGACACCTACTGGGATAGAGATCATTAAGCCTCACGTAATAACAAACCAGTTTCAGAAACACTATAAAACTGCTCAAGAGAGACAGTAGTCAGGAAACAGTTTCCTGAAAAAGCCACAAAATTGGTCTATAGCTTCGTAACGAAGTGATTACTTTTCACTAACTTGGTATAACCTTCTAATTATGTGCCTCATTTTGAAATGCCAAAGCAGCTCTTCAGAATATACGTGATTCCGTCAGCCACACTTGCTCGTTCACAGCCATATGTCATTTCCATACTGGGCTAGAGAGATGGCTGTACAATATATGAAATAAACATTTTATCCATATCTGCATATACATCTGGCTCCCTCCCTCCCTCCCTACCTGCCACCTAGCATAACTGTCCACATTCCACAAAAGCTGAGATGTGCTCTGTGACATTTTCATTAGAGGAACTTAGGAATCCCCCTCATAGGAGGATACTCGTCACGTGGCCAGCTCTGTTCTGTCACATACGGTTTCTCTCTGGTTTAACACTTAGGATCTTTCTGCTACAAGCAGTAGAAACTGGCAATGACGCATATATGTGTAAAAGAAATTTATTTAGGGACACTTGCGTGGCTCAGTCATTAAGTGTCTACCTTCGGCTCTGGTCGTGATCCTGGGGTCCTGGGATCGAGCCCTGCATCGGGCTTCCTGTGCAGTGGGAAGCCTTCTCCTTCCTCTCCCACTCCCCCTTCTTCGGTTCCCTCTCTTGCTATGTCTCTCTGTCAAAAATAACAAAAACAAAAACAAAAACAAAAAAAAACAAAAATAACCAAAAAGAAAAAAACTTAAAATAAAAGGTATTTATTTGAAGGACATGGGGTGGCCCATGGAGTGAGGGACGGAAAATTCCAGAGTTCCTATCCTGGGTAGAGGATCTAATCGGAGGGGCAGGAATGAAGTAATTCCAGCATACCAGTCTTGCTTTCAAGGTCCAAGACTCCGGAGACAAAGTCCAACAGACTCAGCTTGGGTATGTGCCCTTCTTAGCCAGAGTGAAGGTCTGTCTGGATTAACATGTCCCCAAACTAGCACCTGGAGGAAGGCATTTCCCCCACCCACACATACCCAGGGAAATCCGGGGGATGCTACTGGGGCAGGTGGGTGCTAGACAGGCAAATACAGCCATCCATAGCAACAGCAGACCGCCGCCTGAAAACAATACACAATCAGTAAAAAGGAATCGTAGGATGCAAAAATAAAACATTTTTCCTGCTGCCCATGTCTCTTTAATCCCGCTTAGCGAACAAAATTGACTTTCTGTCCCTGAATGTATAAACTTTACTCATTTTTAAAGAGCGAAACAGCCTGTGATCACTCCAAGATGCAAACGCGGTGTTAAATTCAGTAATAGAATGTTAATTCTATTAGCTCTTTAATCTTCATTCAAAGATAGGTCTTCTCCCCCATTCCCCAACTGGGATCAGCTGCGGGCAAGCTGTCTGCCTTTGGCAGTGTGAGTGGTCAGCCTATTTTCTTTCCTTTTCACTACCTAGTATTTCTCATCCCTCCATGGTCACAGCAGGGGAAGAGGGAATGGAAAGGAGGAAAAGAAAGTATTTAACTGGTGCTATCATGAAATGGCCTTGTGCTCCTTCATAGCACAGCAAGTATTTAAAGCTGACTCTCTTATGGGAACTTTCATGTATCTGTTTGAGGTTACCCTGCTGTGTCTCTTTGACGGCAGCAGCTCTCCTGCTCTCAGCCTCCCAAGGGGTCCATTGGTTTCACTTGCCCTCTAGGTTCATGGGAACAGATACCAGCCTCCTGCACTCCCCTCCTGCAACTGTAGGGGTCACATATCTAGTTTTCTGAGCCCTCCTGTTGAAATCCCCTTCACCAGGCTTGGGTTGATGGGTAGGCACTGGGATCCTACCTTGACGGGGTGTGTGTGTGTGTGTGTGTGTGTGTGTGTGTGTGTGATTCTCAGCACAACACTCTCCAAGAAATCCTCTTAAAATAATTCTTTCCTCCCCAATCGCCATCCCCTGTACTTCATTTATATCTTCATAGAATGTGAAGGATTCAAGAATTATACTTTTTAAAAATAATCTTTGCCAACAGGTGAAAATGATATTTTGTTTTCATTTGTGTTTCTTTAATTATTAATAAGTACCCATTTTTCATATGCCCTGTGGATATGTCTAATAATCAAAATAATTAGCAGAACTCTTACTATATGCCAGTTACTTTGCTTTTGCTAACTCATGTAATCTTCACAGGGATCCTATGCAGTAGACTAATGTTTTTTTTTTTTTTAAGATTTTATTTTCCTTTTTTTAAAGAGAGAGAGAGAGTGTGTGTGTGTGTGTGTGTGTGTGTGTGATCAGGGAGAAAGGACAGGGGGAGAGGAAGAGGGGAAGAAGACTCCCACGAGCAGGGAGCCCTACCTGGGGCTGGATCTCCTGACCCTGAGATTGTGACCTGAGCCCAAACCAAGAGACGCTTAACCGACTGAGCCACCCAGGTGCCACCACCCCTTTTTAAAAGATTTTATTTTATTTTAGTAAGTACTATTATTACTCCCGTTTGGCAAACGAGGTTCAGCACGATGAGCTAACTTGGCCACACAGGTCACACAGCTAGTGGGTCTGGCTCTGGAGTGCTCCTGCCTGACTTTTCCACTGTTTATTGCTCTGTAAATTCTGCTCTGCTCCCTGCCCTTTTTCTTCTTCCTTCTCTCCTTATCCCTCTTCTTATATTCTTCATTTTCCCAAGGAGCATTCTGACCTTACTAGCTGTGGTCAACCTGTTCAGCTTAGTTCAAGTCACATACAGTGAGCAGTTAGCCCTGCTGAGCACTGGATCAGGGGCTGAGAGGCAAACCCAAAGTCATGGTCTGATAGGGAAAGTCTGCATTGCACGTGTGTAGCTCGCTGAGGTTTCCCAAGTGTGCCCACACATCTCCCATTGCAGTTCTTGGTCTCTGAGAGGTTAGATGACTTATCCAAGGTCACACAAATAAGATGTGGTGGAAGACAAACGAGACTGTAAAGACTTCTGGCATAGAAATCAACCATCTCAGCGTGAGCTCTTCAGACATTTCCTGCTTTTACCATTTCGTTGTCATTCCACATCCGGGGACATTTGTCATTAGAAATTGCTTTAGTCTCCACTTTGGGGCTATGCCTGAAGTTTAAAGCCTGGAATGCTGCTCTCTGGTTAACTGAAGTGTTACTATAGCAACAGAGACAATAAAAACCAAAATAGGAAGTACAAATTTCACATCCACAGATTAGGGTGTGCGAACATCAAACCTCATTTCCTTATAATTCAGGTTAATTCCTGTTCTCATTCTGCTTGATGCAAGAAATAAATTCTAGTCACTTTCAAGAAAGCTCTATAAAATTCAGATTTCTTGGCCATTTTTTACTTAACATTTAGTCAGTTTAAGATGATTTCCCCTTTTCCCCTGGGGATGGAACGGAGTTCCTGAAGGAAGATGGAATTCTGCAAATGCTCCTCCTACATTGGGGTTGGGAGGTGGATGGTGGTGTCCTTCTGTAGCTTCTTTAGACCCTGATATTTGAGGCTGGCTGGGGTAACGTTTGGTCCTCCTTTGAATGGAGACTGCACGGTCCTGGTGCTGATGCTCCCTGACTTGTGGTCACGCCCTCATCAGATTCGCTGTGGGGACTGTCCACATCATATCCCCTGACGGCTGTCTCCTGATCCTGAGACACTCCACGCAGGGTTCCAGTTTTCTCAGAAAAGTGGAGGGCTCTCCAGTGGTCTCTCAGTTAACGCTCTTGCCCCATTCACAGGAGCTAGAGGTGCCCTCTCATGCCACTCCCAAGGTCTAAAAAATCCAGGGATCTTTCTCTTCTCTTGCTTTGAGGCCAGAATGAGATGGAGAAGCAGAAAACGAGGTGAAGAAAAGAACACAGTGGTTAACATCTCAAAAGTCATTCTGTTGCATCACACGAATTGTCTTCTTCCAAGCATTACTATTTTTCATTTCCAAGTTTAAATCGATCAACATACCTTTTTTGTTGCCTTTTCCTTTAAAAAAATTTTTTTATTTATTTATTTGGAAGAGAGAGATAGAGCACAAGCAGGGGAAGTAGCAAACAGAGGGAGGAACAGGGAGCCTGATGCGGGGCTTCATCCCAGGAATCTGGGATCATGACCCAAGCTGAAAGGCAGAAACTGGGATCATGACCTGAGCCAGACAGATGCTTAACTGACTGAGCCATTCGGGGGCCCCTTTTCTCTGCCTTTTAACCAGATCTACTTTATTCTTAGATTGACCAGGAAACACTGAGCACTTTCCCCTCATCCAAGAGCTCCCACAGATGTACCCCTATAGCACAAGCACACTCACCTGTGAGTGCTGCTGACGACCATCTCTGCCCTCCCCAGCCACCGGGCCCTGCACCTTGGACGTGTCATTCTGTCCCCAGCCTTACTCTCTCCATACTTTCATCACATATGCCTACCACTCTGGTTGACATATTTATTCTTCTTTTCCTTCTTTTATTATATATGTGTTTGTTTTCCAACCTTTTTACTTGCCTTCAATCCTGTCTGGAAGTAGATGAGCATCTAAAGTAAAATTGTAATAAATAAAATCCACGTAGCCTTTTTAAGGTTCAGTGAGTAGAACTACCCACATTATGTCATACGTAGCTGCACCATAATTTTCCTGTTTCCAAATGGCTTTCGTTTTGAGTCAATTTCTTTGTGTGAAGCCTTTGATGTTTTTCCCCCTTCTGAGTCAGTGATCCTAGTTAGGCAAAAGAAAGAAAAGGGATAACAATGCTGAGTTATCTATGATATCCCAGGCTCTATGCTGGACACGTTTATCTACATTAGCTCACTGCACGCACCTCAATTTATAAGATCCTAGCTGAAGCCTAAGCCATGTTTACCCTAAGCTTCAGACAAGCCCATCTGGAATCTGAAGAAAGAATGAGGCGAACAAGTATTCAGGGGCTGGTTTGAACCTCCTGGGAAAAAAATTAATTTCCTAAGTTTAAAGAGAGAATCCACTGTAAGAGAAATTTGCACACTAATTCACTGGACAAATATTTGTTGAGTCCTTACAATGTGCTGGGCACCACGGATACAATTGTGAGAAACTGAAGGGCAATGAGCCAGTTTTGGAGAGGAGGGTGAATTCTGAGAGCCGCAGGCAGTGAACCACTCAGACTGTCCTGTGACCCAAACCCCACTCCCAAGGTATGACAGCTGAAGTACAAAGTGAACCAACACCAAGAATCATTATGGTTCCATTTAAAAAAAAAAAATACAAAAGGGCAGTGGGAGGAAAACAGGGCTTTCTGCGTCCTGTGGGACAATGTTCTGTGTGCCAGCATCAAGACAGGCCTTGTAGGTACTCTTGGCCACCAAGATAGGACATCAGTACGGGTTGAGGACATTAACCCCATCAACCAAAGCAAAGAGGAAGAATAAAGCAAGAGCAGCCAATATGTCTTGAGCCCAGAACTTGACTGAGATCTCTGCTGGAGTGTGCAAGGACTAACCGGGAGGGAATTGGGGGAAAGCTACAATTCCACAAGCTGAAGGGGGCTGAGTCCGAGAAATACAACTTTTTGACTTCTGCCAAGTCTCTGCTTTTACCCCCAGGCTAATGCGGCCTGGGGAGGGTTATGTTATTTCTCAGAGGCTCGGAGGAGGTTAAGACACTTGTTAAAGGTTATTGATTTAGTAATGATCTTTCTCCAAAGTCCTTCCCAGACCCAGACCACTGTGTGGTTTAATAGAAAAGCCTCAGGATTCTTGTCTCTGCTCTGCTGTTAACACATTGTGGGATCCTGGGCAAGTGAATTCATCTCTTTGTGCTTAAGTTTTCCATCCTAAAGAGGAAAGGGATGGACTGGAAGAGCTACAACATTCTGTGGTTCTTGAACTAATTTTAGCCCCTCGGCTCCACTCTGGGCACTCTTGATAATCTAATCCAGTCTTGCATATCCAGACCAAACCCCCTCACTTCCTAACACGGCCCCTTTACTCTAGCCAAACCAGTTTTCTCACTGTCGCTGAACGTAGCACATTCATATTGATTCTTGACCCTTTGCCAAATCCTTCCATAGGGACACTAAGAAAATTGCAATATACATCCTGGTCAGACCGCAGTCTCCACAGCCATTGTTGGAAAGGACAAGCTCATTGCCTTCCCCAACCCCGACCTTCAAAGTGGGCATATGTCAGCTTCCCTGGGCATCCGTTTACATTCTGACATTAATTTGTCCAGATCCTTTGTGAATTCATTTATATCTCCCTCATGAGCTCCATCTTGGAGTTTATTATCCATTTCCTTTTTTTGTCCTAACTGTTCCTCACTCATCTTCCCCTCCAGCGAGTGTTTGAGTTGAATAACTCTTGGTTCATCTTCTCCTGGTTATTGATGAGTTTACTGATTTCCATCGTGTCCTTTTCCAGGCTGGAGAATTCTAACCTTTATGGCCTGTCTGCCCTCCTCAGACCTCAATTGTTCTATCTCCTTTCCTTCTCCAGGGTCAGAATATCCCTTCGGAGGTTTGCTGACTAGAACTCACCACGAGAATCAATGAGGGGAGGATGTATGGTGTTTAGAGAAATGCAAGGGTGTAAACTCATTCTCAGTCTCCGCCCCCACCCCTTGTGGATGCCTGTTCTCTTGGCCTGGAACAAAGCAGCCCTCCATTTCGTGTCTTCCAAAGACACAAGCTCTTTCCTGGCTTTTGACAGAGGTGTTAGTCACAAAGTTTGGATTTGCTTATTTTTAAACATATTTGCACATGCATGTTAAATTCATCTGTCCCTTCCCCACCAATTTACACGCGGTTGGTCAATAACAATAGTAATTAACACTTAGTAAGCTCTGAAAATGCCCCAGGCACCGTGCTAAATGCTCAGTATCTTTCTTAATCCTCTCTGCAACCCTCCGAGGTAGGGATTATTATCACCCAGTTTTGAAGACGAGAATACTGACAAGCAAACTATTGACAATATTGAGAAATTAGAGTATTAAGAAATATTGAGAAAAAGTAACTTGATCATTGCACAGCTGGTAAATGGCAGAGCTTAGACTCAACCCCCGAGAGGCTGAGATTTTTCAATCTGAATGTTCTATGCAGTTAACTGGCTGTAGATTAGAATCATCCGGGAGTTTTTGAAAAAAACACCAATTTCCCAGCCCTCACCTCACAGGACAGTGGAGTCAGACTCTCTGGGGACTGAGGTCCAGGATACAAATAGCCATAAAAACGCCCCCAGGCAATTCCATCCTCAATCCAGGATTGAGGACCATTGCTCTGGTGCCTCCTACTGTCAGAGCCTGTTAGTTTATTTCTACCGTATCCAGATTACATGTAGTCATTTGCTAGGTGGAGGTCTGTCTTGTGACTTTCCCTCCCTCCAGAACATGCATACACATGTTAAATCTGGTCAGTCTTGGCATAGATTCTTTTGTTGTGGTGGTGTTGGTGTTGGTGATAAAGTATACATAATGTAACATTTAGCATGTTGACTAATTTTTTTTTTAATTTCCTTTTTAGGGGAGCCTGGCTGGCTCAGTAGGTGGAGTACGCGACTCTGGTTCTCGGGCTGTGAGGTCGAGCTCTGCGTATGGTGTAGAGATTGCTTAAGTCAATATAAACTTCAAAAAATGAAAAAAAATACAATCTTTAAAAAATATGTATTTCCTTTTAAACATATAAACTGGATTATCCTATCTATATTGGGTTCCCCTGCATTTTTAATTGTGGTGAAATACACATGACATAAAATTCACCATCTTCATGATTTTTTAAATGCACAGTGGGGTGGCATCAAGTACATTCCCACTGTTGTACAACCTTCACCACTATCCATCTCCAGAACTCTTTCATCATTCCAAACTGAAACTCTACACCATTAAGTACCAACTCCCCATTTCCCCATCACCCCAGTCCCTGGCAACGACCATTCTAGCTCTACTCTTCTAGGTATCTCTTATGATTGGAACCAGACAATCTTTGTCCTTCTGTGTCTGGTTTATTTCACTTCGCAGAATATCTTCAAGGTTCACCCATGTTGTAGGGTGTGACGGAATTTCCTTCCTTCTTAGAGCTGAATACTATTCCATTGTACGTCTTACCCCATTTTATCTCTCCACGCATTGCGTCCATACTTGGAGAGGGAGTCTGAACAGGGCATCATCTGGAGAGACCAAAATTTGCTCCTAATTTTGTTCACTAATCTTAAGAAAAGAGACTTCATTCCCTCCTGTAGCCACAGGGCAACTTAAACTTTTAAAAGAGCCTTTCTTAGAGAACTTAGTCAAAAGTTTTGAAAAAGTCTCAGTAGATTATAGTTATTTCTCCTTTCTATTTATTTATATATATTTTTTACTGTCTCAAAGAACTCCGTTAAGTGGGTCTCTTCCCTCCCCAGTGTCTGTCTGCTCCTCCATTTTCTGTGTGGTCCAGGCAATTCCCATCATCAAGAAGCCTTCCCAGACGCAGCTCCACGGGCTCCTTCTCCCTTGAGCCTGTCTGCTGTTGACTGCCTGCAGCAGCCAATCTGGCATTTACCTGCTATTTACTTCTTGCATGCACCTCACATTCGCAATAACACGATCATCTCCTAAGAATTGCTCATCCTCTGTTGTCTTCTCCGGCCTCACTGCAGAACTGAGCAAATAACAGAGGGGGGAAATTCTTATTTAATTGAAATGAAGGAGTCTGCTGCTCCTCCCTGAGAATTGGTGCCTCTCAGCCAATGTCTGAGATCCGAGCTGCCCCCCGGCATCACCAGGTTGCCTTAAGGGCACAGATCATGCCCCTGCATTTCCCGGACTTGGGGAAGAGTCAAGGCTAAGCCATACTGGAGGTGGGGTTGCGGTGGCAAAGTTCTCTTTCTCAGGCCTTCCCCATTATTCACTTGGCTCCTGCTCCCAGCTCTCCTGGGCACGCGTATTCCTGCTTCTATTCATTCCACCCCACTCTGTCTCCATTCTCCATCCCGCACTCCAATCCCTTAGATTCCTACTTCATGCTGCAAAGGTAGACATGGTTTTTCATGACTTTTTGTCATCTCTGCCCTGGTCAAAGTCTCAGCAGCTTGTAAGGGCTGTCCTAACAGTCTCTTAGCTGGCCTCCCTCCCCCATCCACCCACTGCCACCCAGCTGAACCCATCAAATTCCTGCTCCAAACCTCAGATGATACTCCTTACCTGGCCGGTAGGATTAAATCCAGCCCCCTTCCATGGCATTCAAGGCCTTTCCAATCTGGCCTTGCTCACAGGCCAGACAGTCATCACTCCCTACTATATATCTCCTAGTGTTCAATGAATAACAATGTATGGAATGATTCTTCTCTTCGGGCTAGTGTTCTGGGACCATTTTGAGTAAATAATAAGAAAGTGTGCTCAGTAAATAAATTGAAAGGAATGATTGTTTATCCCCACTCCTGCAAAAGTGCTGTTAGTTTATGGGTTACTTGTCTAGATAAGGCATTATGCCAACCTATTGTTCTCCCAGTGGGAGGATTTCTGAGGTCACTGAACATCAGAGGAGAGATGTTTTAGTCAGGGCAAAGGAAACTTTCTATAACCTCTCAACCAGGTTAGTGGTTTTCCATGCCCACTCAGGCAGCAGGTCTCCTTCCCATTCCTCCTTGTTTCCTGTCCAGAGGTCTGGCCCTGCTCAGGTCCTCTTAGGGCCAGGCCTGGGTCTCTTCTTGGTTACAACTTGGGATCCTCGTTTTAATAGGATTCAGGTCCTCCTTCTGGGAACACTGCCTTATGTTTCCTTGGCCAACATCCATCCTGTCCTGATCAGTATGGGACCTCTGTGGCTTCACCCTGATCTTGGGAGAAAATCACAGACGCAGATCTTATGTTTTCAAATGTCTTTGAGAAGAGTGACCACACTTTATGTTCTTCCTTGAATCCAAATGTCCTGACAGTGACCCCTGCTTGCTGGCTTAGAGTTGAGTCCTTGACTCGTCCATGTAGCTCATGCACTGGGAAGTCTGGTGTCATCTGTTGGGCCAACTGTGCCTCTGTCCTTTCTTCTGCTCTTCACACCCCTCCCATACCTCACTTCCTCCCAACTCATCCGCAGGCCAGACCTGACAGTATTTGCTGGGACAACAGGAAAGAGGAAGGTGGAGAGGCCCTCTTGAGTGCCTGGGGACAGACATGTGATTCTTCTTCGGTGTTGGTCCCAGAGCGAGCTACGCAGGGAGCCTTCCTCCTCTCTCACCACACCGTTGATTTAGGAGACATGAAAATGGTGTGTGTGTGTGGGGGGTGCAAGCATGCATGCACACACTCACTTATACATGTTGCCAGAGACAATGCGTGAGGATAAATATGTGATGGCCTGGAAGGGGATTTACTTTTTCAGGAGTTGAGAAGAAAAACCAGAACTGTAACACAAGAAACAAAAATGATGCCAGGATGAGGGGCGCTAGGGTGGCTCAGTGGGTTAAAGCCTCCGCCTTCAGCTCAGGTTATGATCCCAGGGTCCTGGAATTGAGCCCTGCATGGGGCTCTGTGCTCAGTGGGGAACCTGCTTCTCTTCCTCTCTCTCTGCCTGCCTCTCTGCCCACCTTGATCTCTGTCTGTCAAATAAAGAAATAAAATCTTTTTAACAAAAGGATGCCAGGATGAGTATGTGCATGTGGGATTAGTGACACTAGAGGTTCTGGGTTTTCAGAGCTAACTCTACTCTGTCTTAACTGTGTAGGTCAATAGACCTGTGTGGTTAAGTGGGTGGAAAACAATTAATATATTTTCCCCTCTTATATGCATTTTCCATTAAAAAGTTTTTTTTTTTAAGATTTTATTTATTATTTATTTGACAGCGATAACAAGTAGGCAGAGAGGCAGGAAGAGAGAGAGGAAGGGAAGCAGGCTCGCCGCCGAGCAGAGCCCGATGTGAGGCTCGATCCCAGGACCCCGGGACCACGACCCGAGTGGAAGGCAGAGGCTTTAACCCACTGAGCCACCCAGGTGCCCTCCATTAAAAAGTTTTAAGCGCAAATATAGATGTTAATTAATAACCAGTTGGAGAGCACAGTTTAATATGGGAAAACCTAAGCTCAAATCCCTACTTTGAAAATGACCAATTTTGCTATCGTGCCTCAGTTCTCCTACCTGTAAAATGGGGATAATAATAATTCACACAAATAATTGTCATCGCACAGTTCTGTTTACCAAGCACCATTCTGTGGGCTGGGATGATAGTAATGAACAGATCAGGCAATGTCTCTACTTCCGTGGAATTCATCTTCTGGTCAGGGAAGACTGACAATAAATAGGTATGAACAATGTTGGGTGATGATAGAGAGTGAAAGGGGTTTGCTATTTTTGAAAGGATAACAATGTATCTCTAATGAACTGATATTTGAGTGCAGACTGAAGGAAGCGAGGGAATGACCCAGATGGGTATCTGATGGAAGAGCTTCCAGGCAGAGAGAACATCAAGTGCAAAGGCCCTGAGGTGACAGTCTTAGGTATTTTGGAAATAGTGGAGAGGCTGGTGGGGCTGAAGAGAAGTGAAGGAGGGGAGAGTGGTAGGAGATGGTGTCAGCAAGTCCTTGTGTGCTTGTTAAGGATGGAACATTTCATCTGGCAAGCTGGGGAGCCATGGGAGGTGTTTGAGCAGAAGAGTGACAGCATCTGATTTAGAATGGCTTCTATGTAGAGAATAGACAGTAAGTACAAAGGTGAAAGCAGGAAGAGCAAACAACCAGGTGAGAGAAGACAGTGTTTTGAATTGAGGTGTTTGAGGTGTTAGTGGAGGAGGGGGTGAGAAGCAGTTTGTTTCTAAAAGCATTTCAAAGGTCGAGACCATGGAATTTATGATAGCTTGGGTGTGGGTGTGAGATGACTTCAAGATTTTGGCCTTGAGGAATTCTAAGAACAGAGTTTTTATTTACTAGATTAGAGAAGTTGGGAGGAAGATCTGGCTTTGGAAAAGAAAATTGGAAGTTAGGCTCGGGGAATGTTAAGTTCGAGATGTCTATTAGATGTTCACATAGAGGAGAGCAGCAGATAGTCAGGTCTGTACATCTGGGTCTTAAGAGAAAGGTCAGAGCCTCGGATAAAACCTTGGATGTGATCAGCACAGAGGTGGTGTTTACCACCATGGAGCTGAGCAAAATCATCTAGAGTGTCAGTGGAGCTATCCCCTTCGCAGGAGTGTGAAGGTCAAAAGATATCAAATGGAAAATTCTTCTGTAAGCTGGAAGTGCTCTACACATGGAAAAGGCAAAGTGCATAAATACGGTAAAGAACGTAATTGTACAGAGTGTCTGCAGAAGGGTGAGAATCATAGCAAGGGGACCTTGGAAAGCAGCTGACCCACCCCTCACTTACCCTCTGTTACCCTCGAGGACCTGAGATCAGAGAGGTTAAGAGGCCTGCCCAAGGACAGTCAGCTCATCAGTGGCTGAGCCAGTCCTACAACTGAGAAGCCCTAACTGCTGGTGCAGTGCTCTTTCCAAACACCACGCACCTGCTCACATTTACTGCTTCAGCTCTCTGAATCTGTTAACCGGGGCCAAGTAATTCTTCCAAAACAGAAATCTAATTATATCGCCTGGTGCTTTCATACATGCTATTTCCTCTGCCTGGAATACTCTGCATCCTCCTGCTTCTCTGTCTGGCGAATCCCAGCCCTGTCTCCATTCCCAGCCCTGTGCCATGAAGACTTCCTTGCCCTGCCGAGTGGAGCTGGTCCCTGGCCCTCCACAGGCCTGCGGTCCTCTGGCCCTGAGGCAGTCCTCAGATTTGCTGTGATCCTGCCTGCTTCTCCCGCTTGCTGGTGCGGCTCAGACTCTCTCCTCTTCCTAAGACCTCTCCACCCAGCCTTAGTGAATGGTGCTTAAATGTTTGGAGAGGAAGGAAGGAAGGAAGGAAGGTCTTTTCTCTTGCATTAGCTCAGGACAATGGCAAAGCTGCCATTTAGTGACACTTCAGTTCCTCTGACCTAAGTGTGCTCTTGGTTCACAAATTGACAATGACTGGTGGGGTGGGGAATGTCTTTTTTCTTTTCTCTCCCCAGGCGCAATAAGCAGGTGACTGGGGACCAGGAAACTATTCAGACATTCTAAGTGATGGGTGACTTCTTTTCAATTCTCTCCTATCAATATATGTGTGGCTATTGTTTGTTTCCCTTTTGCTACAAGGGCAGATTTGTGCTTGTGTCTGGGCCGTGTAACAGGTGTGTATACATACATACACACACCTCTACACGCCTTCCTGAGAGAGGCTGCACTCTAGTTTTCCAGAGGGACCGAAGATCTCCCAGAGAAATGCCCTCAGGTGGGAGGCAGGAGGCGGTGTTGTGCTCAGACTTGTCATCCTCGAGCAGAAAATTTGGACTTACTTCTTAACCTCTTGGCAACTTAGTTCAAGGTTAAGTTTGGAATTTCTAGGTCAAGTGTGAATTCTAAGAACTCCTTTCCACCACCTATGTTGACTGCTCTTTAGCATGTTTGTTTTGGATAATTCTGTATTAATTACTGTATTTGCATTCTACTTAATTAAGTACCGTTCCGGAAGGTAGAGAATTACTTCTAATAGAAGTCATTACTGTACAGGTTATTGCCAAGTTTTAAGGAAGGGGACGGAAGGTGATGGGCATGCTGTGGTGATGGGGTCAAAGCCCCAGGTTTTGTTCCCAGTAAATGGTCAGAGATCCTGATAGGTTGGATTTGTCCAACTCAGGAGCTGCCTGAGGCCTGTGATGAGCCAGGCTAGAAAAGCAACTGTCCTTTCCTGAGGTTCGGACTTCTGAAGCTCTCTTTTATTGAGAGCTCTTGAGTAATCACTGTTAATCAATACAATACTGTAGGACACAATTAGGATTAATTAGCCCAGCATCCCAAGCAGCTCTGTTCCTCTGTGTGTGTCTCCTTGGTGTCTCCCCTTCTTGGCTCCTCCTTCCCCTAGAAAGAAAGAGTCTGACCAGTGTCCCCCATCTCCTTGCTTCCCATACTGCATCAAGTCCCCTGTCATTCATTTACTCATTCATAGTGTGGAGAGGGAGAACCAGGAAGCGGCATGAAGTGATGTGGGAAAGGCAGAAAGATAAAGCAATCAGATCATGGTAGAGAAAGAGAGGGAGGGTGAGAGAACATGGTGAAGGATGGAGATGATTTTTATTAGCTTTCAAGAGAGAGCTGCTGCCACAGAAACACTCAGAAGGCATTTTGTCTACTCTCCCAGCAGACAAATGGGAAACTCTCTGGCTCACCCCTTACCCCTGCAATACATGGAATATTTTCCTCTTCCTGTATTCATTAAAGGGTGTCTATCTATTGTACACATTTATGTTTTTGCAATGACAACAGTTTCATGATTCTGTAGGGAATGAGAATGGGGAGGTGGGTGTGGGGGAAGCAGATCTCACAGTGGTAGAAGGGTCTCAGGGGATCAGGAGACCTCCTCCCCGCCCCCAGCCTGGAACTCTGGGAGAATTGCTTTCCTTCTCTAGATCTCATTGTCCTTACCTATAATATAATAGATTTGGATTCAATGCCTTGTATTTCCCCCTTCCAACTTGATTTCGACCCCTAATTAAATGGATCGCTACCAGACTGGTATGCCCTGACACACAACTTCCTTTTCTTCTCTTGTCTGTGTCTCTCTCCTCTTGTCCAGAGTGTGTCTTACTTTTGCAAGTTCCTCTCCATTCTACACTTTATGAGTTCTGGCATTTCTGTTGCCCTAGAACGTCTTTATTTCTGAGATTGTGCACTGTTTCCCTTTTTACAGCATCCCATAAACTCCCTTCTTGGATTCTTTCTTTCTTTCCCCTCATCCTGGCCAAATTGCTTCTCATCTTAGTTAAGGGGTGTGTGTGTGTGTGTGTGTAGGGAAATGCTTCTCTGGGGCTCTTATTGTCTCCATCCCTCTGCTTTATCTGGGATTTCCTTTACCCAGAATTTCGTTCTATAAAGTGATTCACTCTAATTCTTCCATTTCCGGCATATTCCAGAAAATATTTTAATGTTTTTCTTCTTCTGACTTATCCAGTTTTATTTCACAGTTCTCTTTGGTTATCTCTTAAAATCACACTTCTCCATGTTTAATTTTTCTGGTCTTTTGTCTTTATCCTTCATTCTTTCGTTCTAAATCTTAGGTCACCTCTTCAAATTTTTAAAATACCTTTTTTTGTTCAGCAGAGGGCTCCCTTCCCATCTCTCGCGCAGCCCGGGCAGATAGAATCTGAAGCTCCCCGCCCGCCTCCCCGTCTCTCCCTCCCGCTTTCTAGCCATCAGACGCTAGATACTTAAACTTGTAAACAATCAGCCCTGATGCGTGATCTCGGTAAACCTTCGCTCTTAACCGAGAACACCCCTCTGCCTCCCAGGATCGCTAATCTCCGGGATGCCCTCCCCATGTTCCTGAGGTTATTTCATTCACTGCAGCTCCTACTGTTCCTCCAATCGTTCCGTAGGGTAGGTGTTGCTAACCCTAATTCACAGTTGAGGAAACTGAGGCTTGGAGAGGTTCACTCAAGGTCGTGTCCAGTGTAAAGTTAACCCTGATCCAGCCAGTTCTGGCTTTCCAGTCCAGCCCCACAGCCTCGCCTCACTCCCTTCGACTGCAGTTTATTCTAGATTTCCCCTGTTTCGTACGAGATTCTTTCTTTCCCACTTTCAATCCACAGGCAGGAAGATCGTCTTTAGCTAACAGGGCTGGAGAATTTGGGAGTCGGGTGGCGGGGGTGGCGGGGTGGAGGTGGGGGTGGGGTTCCTCAGGCTCCAAGGGTTGGGTGGGCAGGGTTCGGGTGAGCTGACACCCCGGAGAAGTCATGTTAGAGATGGGGGATGTCACCGAGGACAATAAGGCAGGATGTAGCAAAAGGTAGCAAGTGCTCAGGCGGACCTGGGTCTCGCCGTTCGAACGCCGGCTGCGGAGCGGGACTTGTGTCCACCCCCCGTGCGGCACACACTCGGCAGGCCAGGGGCGGGAGTCGGGCTGAGCCTGGGGACGTTGCGATGCAGGGCGCCCCCTCGCGCTGCTCCGCGCGCCTCGGGGCTGGCGGGTGAAGCGCCGGCCGCGGCAGGTCCTCGCCAACCCCCTCCTCCTTTTCGCTCCCGCTCCCTCCTTCTCTCCCTTCGCTCCCAACTCCTCCCCCACAGCCTCTCCCCCCGCTCCTTCAGCTCCCTCGGTCTCCTCCTCCCCGCTCTCACCCGCGCTCCGGGTCGGGAGCTAGTTGGAGCGCGGGGACTGCTGCCAGAGCCCAGCTCCGCGGAGCCGGGCGGGTCGGCCGCGCGTCCAGCGGCTGCGGGAGCAGCCGGAGCGCAGCGGGCGCGGGCCTGGGTCCGGACTGCACGGGGAGCACCGAACCCAGAGCCGGGGCCGTTCCGGCGCCGCCGCCCCATTCCCAGACGGGCCGCCAGCCTTCCTGGTTCGCCTCCGCCGCTTCGTGCCACCGGGAGCCGGGAGCCGCAGAGAGCCGGGCACCTGTGCTCGCAGCCCGGAGGTGAGTCCCGGGAGCCCCGGGCGTTTCCCCTGCGTGGGCTGGGGCTGCGAGTTGCAAACTTCAGCAACTCGGGTGGGCAGAGGGGTAGGGGCCCCGAGGCTCCAGCAAGTTGGAACCAGGTGGGAGAGGCCGCCGGCGGGAGGAGAAGGGGGTCCCTGTGCTCCCTCGCCCTCAGAGCTGCCGCTTTCCCGCCGCCCGCCTGCTCCGGGTCCGGGCGGCGCGGGGCCCTCGCGGGGCCGCGGCCAGGGCGTCTGGGTTGCAGCCCTGATGAGGACCCGCGGCCCGGGCCTGGAGAAGGGGACGGACGAATGAAAAGCTGAGAGAGCGCCGGGCAAAGGCGCTGAGACTGGCGCCGAGATGGAGGCTCACGGAGGGCCGGCGAGTAAACCGGGTGGAAGGAGAGTGCGGGCGGCAGCGCGCGTGGGAACGCGTGGCCCGCTCGGAGTGTGAAATCTCACGCTCGCCGGCGTCCCCGCTCCGCCGCCGCCTGCGGGGGCCCCCACCCGGGCTCTTCTCAGACCCCCTGCCCCGCCAGGGCCCCGCAGAGCCCAAACTCTGCCCTGCCAGGCCCCACACGCCGCGGCCCGGGAGCCCCGCGCTCCCGCCTCGGCCGGTGGAGAGAGGGGTGCGGCGGCGGGAAAGGGGGACGCGAACGGCGATTTCCTGATTTATTTTTCTCATGGTAATTTGTCTTTGTGGTTGGGGCTGCTCATTCACTTTCTGCTCACGTCGTGCGGGAGATCCAGCGCGGAGGGAGGGAGTGGGGGGCGCTCGGCCACAGGGAGGGATGGAGACAGGAGAGGGGATCCGGGACCCGCGCGGGGCGGGAGCCGAGAGGCAAGTGGCGGTAGGACGCGCGGAGGAAGAAGGCGAGACTGAGGCGACCCGGCCGAGCCGAGCAGCGAGCCCGCGGCCGGGGCCGTGGGGGAGGTTGGGGGGTGGACAGAGCCGGCTCCTTCGCCTGCCGCAAACTTTAAACAACGAGGAGGAGCCACCTGAAGCGCGGTTCCTGCCTCCTCCCCATCTCCCGGTGTCCAATCCCGGGGTCATCCCGCCCGCCCAGCCGCCTCGAGCTGGAGTGGGCCCCGAGTTGGATGGGGACGGGTAGCCGCTGGTCTCTGCCCCCACCTCTGCGATCCCCTCCAGGCTTTCTGCGGTGGGGATGGGAGCAGCTGGAGCTGGGAAGGGCAGCTCACCCTCGGGATGCGCTCCTTCCCAGCCCTAAGCCTGAACAAACGCAACTGGCCTTGGAGGCTTGGAAGCTCGCCTGTGTCTCGACCCCACCACGATCTTACCTTTTCTGCCTCCAACCCCCATCTTTTTCCTTCAGCCCCTAGCAATTCCAATCTCCTCGCACATTTTTCAGGCACCCCGCTTCCCATTCTCCCCAACCTCCCACTTTGGCCTCATTTTGCTCTGAAGGCAGCAGCGCCTCTCTCCCAAGCGCCCTCCATGCCCGCCTCTCCGTCCTCCCCACCCCCATTTTCCCTCATCTTTTAGTCTATTCTTTCCCATCACTTCTCACCCCCCCCCCTTCTTGTTGACATTTAAAAGTGACCTCTCACCCTTTCTGAGACTGGATAGGTGACCTTGAGGGTGGGGCAGGGTGAAATCTTGAGCCTGAGAACTGGACCTCACAACTAGGAAAAGGGGAGCAGGTTAAGAAGCTGACTGGGAAAAACGGTCAGTATCCTGCCCCAAAAGTCGACCCCCAACCGAGGAGAAAATGGGAGACTATATCAAAGAGAGAGGGGGGTGTGCCACTTGGTCCACCAGAAGACAGTTTTGGGAGACCTGCTCAGCAGGAAAGGCTGCCTCTCTCTGAGCCAGGAAAAGTGTGTGTGTGGTGGGGGAGGGGTATCAACAACTACCAACACCAGTTTGGGAGGGGGGTGACAGATATTCCGTCTCTTTTCTGTTTCCAGGGAGTAAGTTCAAGAGCTGACAGCAGTCAGCATTATCATCACTTGGACATCAAACACTTTTTAAGTACCTACTGTGCTGGCTGCACCAGACTCGGTGACTAGAGATACAGAGCGGTCCAGGGCTGAGCTCATAACCAGAGAGGCTGCTAAATTCACCAGTTTGATTCAAAGAAGACATGTGTGTATTTGTTTGAGGAGGGGAATGTGAAAGGGGAAATCCATAGGCAATACAAAACATCAAGGACTTGGTGCCAAATGGTGACCTAGGGCATAAGAGAGTACTGTTTGAAGAAAGCTCTGGGACTCAGGGGGGACCAAGAGCTGGGCTTGTTGACTCTGCCTCCCTCCCCAGCAGCTGTCTATATCTGGAGGGTGGGAGAGAAAAGGGAAGGTCAGGAAGGGGCTCCCTTTCCACTTCTAGAGCCAGACCAGGAAGACAGAGAAGCTGAGAGGTCCACCCTGGTTCTGTGGCTTGATCTCCCATTCAGAACTGGTGGATTGACAGAAGTTTTCTTTTCTTTCTTTCTTTTTTTTTGCGGAAGCTTTTTTGTTTTGGTGTACCCTTCTTGGCTTGTTTGAAAGCCCCTCAGTTTGTTACTTCTTGTTGAGGCTCAAATCTGGAAGAGGGCTTGGAGATTGTCCATATCGGGGGGTCACAAACTGTGATGCCTACAGAGGGCAGGCAGGGAACAATGTGCTGATCAGGCAGTTAGAAAGGCTGGACAACTGGATGCAAAAAGTCAAATTGTCCAAATAATGGTCTAAACAAAACCAATGTGTTGCCCTTGGGCAGTCATATCGCCTATATTTATAGATCAAGAAATCAAGATCCTGAGAAGCATTATCTCTTTGTGTGTGTGTGTTATCGTGTCTCCCAGCACCTTGGGGATTGGTTGGAACAGCCCACAGTCTCTTCCCATTTCTGACCTGTTGGACTCCCAGCTCGCTCTCATCTTCAGGACCCATTAGGATTCTTCTATGATGACTTCTCTAGATGATGAGTTCCTTGAGGGCAGGGAGTCGTCTGTCTTCTGTAAATCTGAGCATTTCACATCCACTGATGCAAGATTCCAGATGCAGAGCCAGGATTGGAACACCTCTGCCAGTCCCTACTTCCCCCTCCCTTCCCAGCACCCTAGGAACCCAGTGAATGTAAGCCAGCTTCGTTCTTTCCAAAGGAAGAAAATCCAACCTTGACTTTTTGCTTCCCCTAATGCAGTAAACCTTATTCAGGGTTTAGATAGGAAAAATCTAGAACCTCACCTAGGGGATGTTCAGGGATCCCAAGAAATATCCAGAAAGTCTTGAGCCTTGAGTGTGGGTCTAAAAAAGGGAAGAGGAACCCCAGCAATGGGGAGAGGGGTGGCAGACATTTACAGATTAGCTTGGCAAGGCTGAGGATTAGTAGGTAGAGTATGTGCCCTTGGGAGGAAGATGCTATTGAGTCCAATTATTTTGAACATTGATCATGACATTCTTGTTCTTAATCTTGGTAACTCTCTTACATCCCACTGGGAAATTTAACAAGGTAGCAACTCAGATCACTACCGTATAATCAACCAGTTTACTACTTTCTTTGAGGATGGAGGTGATAGAATGGGCACAGAGGGCAAAGGAAGTTACCTGATTAGAAGTGCCTGCCACCATGTAAACCTTAAATGACACTGGGCTGAGCCCCATGCCTCCAGCCTCCAGATGTTCCCTAAGATCCTCAAGTGTTAGCATTGTTATTGCCTAGGTGCAAGGTAGATGAGAACAATAGTGGCAGTAAACTCACATGTTCACCGTTTACTAAGCACCTCCTATACGCCAGGCACTGTGCTAAAAGCTGTGGATATTAGTAAACAAGACATATCTTTGATCTGAATGGAGGTAAACCGATATGACTAGGAGGACATAATGACTAGCCTTGCCTCGACTTCTGTGATGGAATTTACTGTGAGGGTTTTTTCCCCCCCTCTTTTCCCTGTAGGTTTGTCTGGGTGATCTGACAGCTAAGGTGGAGTTGTCCAAATGACCTGTCATCCAGGGTTTGTGGCTGGCAGCTCTAGGATGCCACCACCTCAGATCGTCCCTCGGTTCCTCAAATTTCTCATTCATCAAGGGCACTGAATACCTACCTTGTACCTGTGGTGTATACAGAGGCATAGCCAGGCACCTGGAGATGTGGAGATGAGAACTGTTGGGAGGGAGTGTTGGTTAATCTTCAGAGTCTGAGCCCCACTGAGACCTGAGACCATCCTTCGCCTCACCCAGGCACCTAGATCATTAGTCTGTCTTCACTGACTGGTGACTCCGTGTGTGTGTGTGTGTGTGTGTGTGTGTGTGTGTGTGTTGGAAATAGGTACCTCTAATGAATGAGTTCTCTTCATGTTCAGATCTTTGCATATTAGTTTAGCCACCGCAGAGCTGGTCTTAAATCTACGACAAAGCTTAACTAGCTTGGTGTTAAATACAGGAAAAGAAGCCAAAGCAAGTGGCTTAACTAATGGAGTTTCATTGAATTGCCGAATGGAGCCCTTCTTTTCCAGCTTGTGTGGGCAACACCTGAATTTCACAGTGCTCTACCTTTGTGAACCTCCCTCTCTCCAACTTTCCATTTGATAACACGTGCCTTAGCTAAAGAGATGGCTCAACAATGGGTAATCTGGAAGGGGATCTTTGCCTATGCCATTCTCTGTCTTAGATGGAGGACTCTCCCCCAAGGCTTTCTTTTCGGGGGGAAAAAAAATTCCCTTATTAACTGGCTTGAATGCTAGAAAGTAGCAGGGAAAAATTCCAGCTGGGAGCAGAGTTCTGACAAGGAAGCAGGGTGCTGAATGTTCTGTGGCTCTGCCGTGTCACTTTCCTTTCCTTCTGCTGTAGTGCTTTGCTTTAGTGAGCATGAGAGATGAAAACCAAACCTTTGCAGAATGCACTCTTTAATCCTGACATTAGTCAGGGACTCACCAGTGAGAAATTACTACACTTGATGGCTTCTAAATGGAAGGGGAAAAAAATGAAGAAGAAGCTGGTTTCCTGTCTAATTTGCTGCTAGGCACAGGGAGGAAAGCAGGAGGAGAGACCCCTGGGATGGAGACCAGGCTTGGGAGAGTTTGACCTTGAGCACACCTCCCAACAGTTGGGCTGTTCAGCCTCCTCCAGTCTGACTTGAAACAGGAGGACAAGGATTCTGTTGGGCTGTTCCTGAGCAAATGGAAGCTTTAAAGGCAATGCTGTATGTGCTGAGTTGTGCCATGACACTGCCCTCATTGATCTGCGTTTAATAAGGATGACTTAATCAGACTTGCACCTGGAACTCGTTTGAATTTGAAGCCTTGTCAATATTATCAGAATATCTTTGCATTTGAACCAAGAATGTCTCTGGCTGGCCTCTTCTGTGATAAGAAAGGGTTGGTACGAGAGGATGGCTGGTGACCATCTGCTCTGTCAGTCCACTGCGGATCATATCGGAGCAGATCAACAGTTTAAATTCCCAAAGGAGGAGGCCTAGAAATGAGGGAGTCTGCCCCATTTGAGCACCTCTGCTAGACCTCGATTCCCCATCTGTGAAAACGAGGAGGTCAAATGGACCCTAAGACTTTCTGGCCCTCCAGTTCAGCCATCTTGAATGGAGACTCCAGTTACTACTAGATTTTCCAGGAAAATCTTTTTTTGTGGCTCACTTGTGGAGAATATTTAGTCTAAGACCAGTTTCTAGTTCCCTCCAGCCCCACTGCCGGTGAGACACCTGACTGCCGGTGCCTTCAGAGGGTACATGGTCCTTTTAGCCTCTGCCTGAGCCAACACCATTTGCAAGGTAAATCTGCTGCATATTAGGTATATGCATGTGTGTGTGTGTGTGTGTAAACATATGCATACACGTCCATGTATAAACATAGATGCGATGCATTGCAAAGCGGTGTTATCATTTGGCCATCTGCGATTTTGGATTATCCACAGCTCCGTTCACCTGCTAGAGTTGATGTAAGGCTGCCCCTAGAGAGACAATTTCAGGGAAAGGGCTGGTGGGGTAGCAATTTAGATCCATCCCTACTTGCTAACCCCATTTTTCCTCCTGAACCCCAACTCCCTCCATACTGCCCTTATCATTGTCCTGAAGGGCCCCCAGGAGCTCCCCTTTAAGGAGTACAAAAGAGCTTGCAGTTGGCTCTTAATTATTCAGGGATGGATGGATTCAGTGTGTAAAGCACCCGACCCAAGTCTGTTCTTTCCCTTCTTTTGGTGCCTGGGGTAACCCTATACCTGTAGTTTGAAGCTGGGGGAGATCTTATCATTTAATACAAACTTTTGTTTCTTGCAGCTTGTTCCTTCTGCTCCTCTTCCCTCAAGGTACCCCGAGGGAACCAGGAGCCTCTGAGAGCCCTCCTCCACCTAGAACAGACTGCCTTTAAGGTCTGCACATTGCTCTGTTGACCAGGGTGTGTTTCTGCCCCAAAGCAGGACAGAAGAGGAAAATACCACCAGACTAAGTCTAGCTTGTACAGGGTCAGGTCCCTGTAGGTTTCCTGGGATTCTGGTTTTCTTCCCTTCTCCTGTTCATAGAGCTAGCTGGGCCCCCTCAGGAGTCTCCGTGGAGAGTAGGATCCTTGTGGTGAAAACTCCCAAAGGGACCAGCTCCAAGGAGTACTTCTGGGAATGCCCTTCCTGGCTGAGGGGGCATTTTCCTGCATAGACCAGTTACCTTGGGGCCACCTGCTCCCTTTCTCCCTTTCCTCTAACTTACGGAGCAAGTCTCTCGGCATACAGGGCCCAGCCTGGAGAGCAAGGCTCCACTGACCTCTGTATTCAAGTAACAGTAGCCTGGCCCAGTTCAGCTCTAACTCACTGGTTTCTATTAGAATCACCTGGAGAGCTTTGAAAACCTATAGATGACCAGCCCCATCCTAGACCTTTTAATTAAGTCAGAGTCCCTGAGCAATTGATATTTTTTTGAGCTTCCGATAATGCAGCCATGGGTGAGAGCCACTGACCTAAATCTTCGTTCCTAGGCTCCCCCTGGACTCACGCCAATGGCATGCAGAATCTCTTTGCCCTCAGCCCTTCAGAACAGCCAGGTCCTTTCTAGTAGTTACCAGCACAGCTCCTGGCATTCGGTTCATAGCTACTGTTTGTGTTCCTGTGTTCTGAATTTAATGACTTTCTATTATAAGCTGATTGTGGGAGCACCCTTCCAGGGTAATTTCTCTGTGGTCATTTCTTCTTAAAAAGCATTTATAAAAGCAATGCATATTCCTTCAACATCATTGCTTATTTCCTTCTAGATATGTAGATAACAAAATTGTGATTTGTACCCTGCGGTGCTCTGTAACCAGCCTTTTCTATTTCATAACATACTGAGAGAATTTTCCCGTGTCTTAAGTATTCTTCTCAAATGGGCTTTCTAATGGCCTCCAGTATTCCATCATATGGATATGCTATAATTTATTTAATGAACCCTCTGTGAGTTGGACATCTAGGCTGTAAACCATTTTTTACTGGTTTAAATAATGCTGCAGTGAACATCCTTGTACGTAAATCTTTGTGCCCATTGATGACTATTTCCGCAGAACAGATTTCTAGAAGTGGGGATATTTATGCTTCCTTTTAACATGGACCTTCTAGACATTTTTGACTGACTTCCGATCACAATAAAATTTTTTCATATTCAGAGCTGAAAAAACAAACTGTTTTCACTGAACTCCTCTGAGCCCGCAAGCTGGCTGTTTCACCCCCACTTGACCTGAAGGTCAGAATCCATGCCCTCGCCTGGTGCCTCAGCTCTACCTCCAGGTCTGTTCCACAAATTACTGCTACCCCTCTCCAGGTGAGCTCCAAGTCTCTCCTGCTCCTAACACCCACCCCACCCTGCCCACATATTTAGTTTCTTCTTTCACCTGCTTGGCTTTTTCTTCTTTGAATTTCCAGCCCAGGAACTATCTACATTTTCTGCCTTCAAGCTATTGTTCCGTAATAACAGCTATTATTTATTGAGCTGTTATTATGCACCAGGCAGTCTCTTACACTTTGTATACCCATTCTCTCTTTTAATACTCATGGGTCTCTGTGTGTGTATTCTGCACAAAGTAACTGAAACCTTGAGAGAGAAAACAATTTGCCCAAGGTCACCCAGTTAAAACATAGCTGAGCTGGGATTTAAACCCAGACTGCCTGATTTCAGAGCCTAGCCTCTTAACTATGTATACTTTGTATACTTTGAATGTCTGTATGTGTGTGTATACTTTGTTTCATCCTTGGCTTATGGTATCAATACATTGTTCACAAAGGCTCCATCAGCATCCTATGGACACAGACTGTGCCTTTCTCTAGCAGAAGAGCAGTTCTCTCCTACGAGTGGCAGGAGAGTGGCTATTTGTTAGGAACCCCTTTCCCTTTTTCACTTCCTTGATTCTGTCCTCATCCCTTCCTCCAGGTACCCCATGCTAGAAAACATTTCTTGCTTCCTCACTGACCAGCTGCCAAGATCCCAGCATGCCTTGCAGCTGAGCAGGCCCAAGTTTGACATATCCATCCCTATTGCAGCTTCCCTACCCAGTCAGAAGAATTTGGATGCTACTTGCCCAGTATGGCTTATAAAGCTGTCAGGGAGGCATGCTACAGCAATGATGAGGGGATAGGCAGTCTGACTTCTGTTGGATGTCAAATACTGTTTAAAGTGGAGGAGTGGATACATTTTTTTTTTTTAAAGATTTTATTTATTTGTCAGAGAGAGAGAGAGGGAGAGAGCGAGCACAGGCAGACAGAATGGCAGGCAGAGGCAGAGGGAGAAGCAGGCTTCCCGCTGAGCAAGGAGCCCGATGCGGGACTCGATCCCAGGACGCCGGGATCACGACCCGAGCCGAAGGCAGCTGCTCAACCAACTGAGCCACCCAGGCGTCCCAGGAGTGGATACATTTTTGTATTCTTGCCTCTTTAACGTCGTCCTTGCCCAACAGATAGAGAAATAGCAACTGAAACTATCCTTCTGATTTGATTCTGACCAGGTGGTGATGTCATGGTGCTTGGATGAAAGACACATCAGCCTAGTGTTAATAACAGCCAGAGAAAGAAATGACATGCCCACAGACCTTCCCTACAATCTAGGAATTCTGATTTTAGGAAGTCGGATCTTGTGATTAGGGATTCCAAAAGGGAAGATGGCTTATGGCAGGTGAGATTCTGAAAAATGAGGCTTCACATTTTTATCCATGAGTTGGATGAAACTGGAGTAAGCGAGCTTATCAAATTTGTTGATGACAAGACTGTGATGGGCAGCTCCTATAAAAGACAGAATAAATATTCAAAATGATCTCAACAGACTGGAATGCTGGGTTTAAACCAACAAGATGAAATTTAACAGGGGCAGATGGAAAGTCACATTTAGATTGCACAAATTAATTGCTCAAGTTCATGAGGGGATGGGGGCGGGAGCAGACTTGGCTTGGCTGCGGATCCTCAGGAAGAGATCTGAGGGGTTTAATTGTGCACAGGCTTTATAGGAACCAGCAGGGCGAGGGGCTTGCTCAAAACAACACCGTCTTCAGTGGTACGAAGAGACGTGCAGGGACTAGATTGGGTTCTTCCTGGTCATTATGTCCTCATCTCTGGACACGGATTTTAGAGGGGAGCCGACCAAGTCCAGTGTGCTACACGGAGGGCAGCCAGCAACAGGAGGGGTTAGGGAAACCCAGCTACAGAAGGTCTGGTGAAGGGAACTTGTCCACTTAGAGGGGGAGAAAACCCTGGGGTCCTGGATGCTGACTGCCAAAGAGGCAGGACTTCCGGTAGGAGAGAACATAGCTCATCTACCTGGGAGAAGCGGGAGACTCCAGAGTGGGAAGTACAGGAAGCTGGATTTTTTTCAGAATGAGCATTTTCCCAACCAGATGGGTTGTGGTGAAGCAGCACCAGCTGTCAGTCTTGCTGTCCAGGATGCTGCTGGGGGACTCCCGTCCTGGAGACAGATGATCGACCCGGAAGTGAACCTCTATCTCTGTGTGGCTCTGAGTCTGGAGGACACCTGCTTCCTTTCCTGATTGCTCTGGAGCATTTGTTCTCAAAGCCACATCCCTGACCAGCAGCATCAGCTCCGCCTGGCACCTGCTGGGAATGTGAGAGTTCTTGGGCTAAACCCCAGACCTACTGACTCAGCAATTCTCAGGCCAGCACCCGGCAACCTGCCCTCTGACAAGCTCTCTAGGCCATCTGGATGCTCGCTGAAGTTTGAGAGACACGACTTTAGACCACACTAAGCTCTTCTTTCCGTTGCTGGGTGCTTGTGGCATTTCTACAACCCATAACACTTTCCTGGGGACGTAGTGTGGAAACTTGGAAGGAACATGGGTTTCAGGATGAAACAGACTTGAGTTCAAACCCAGCGTGACTGGTTTGTGTTTGCGGGTCTTGTATGAAATCCATTCCCTCCCTGAGCCTGCTTTTTGCACTATAAAGTGAGGAGGGAGGACTAGTTTAAGGGAAGATTACCTGAAGTAGAGGAACTCCTGTATATAGCTTACATTCACTGTTACTATCATGTCATCCTGGGAAGGGTCTTGTTTGCATAGCCATTGCTCAAAGGGAGGCCTGGGTGAAGCCTCCTCCGTTTCCCCTTAGCACCCACCAGCAGAGCACTCCCTCAAGGCAGAGGCTGGTTGACTCTGGGTCTGCCAGTTTACTCCCCTTCTGGACAATGGAGAGCCAGGACCATTTTCCTTCCCACCCCTATTCCCGACCTCATCCTCGTGAGCATGAGCAAGTCCATCCTTCCAGTGGCCTGGGTCTTGCCAGACCTGATCTTCTAAGGTGTATGAGTCTAGCATGCAATTTGACTCACGAGAGCCTCGATGAAAGGACTTGGGCCCCAATAGTCCTCAGGAGCCTCTAAATTTACATGAATAAGGAACTTGAGTTGCTGGTGTCAGCCAAGCTGGGCAATTGGAGTGGGTCCCTTGGAGCTGGAAGGTGCCAAGATCACCTCTGCAAGTCCCTACTGAGTGGTCAGTGGGTAAAGTCTCCAGTTCTTCTTGCCCACAAGGTGCCCATTCTATTTTTGGACAACAATATCTAATAGAAAGTTCTTCTATTTCTCTGAAGTCCGTGTCTCTCACTGAGGGTTCCATCCTTTCTCATGTGGCTGTTTCAGGTGAACCCAGCCACTTCCATGCCCCAGCTTTTCAAGCTTTGGAGACCAACTGCCTTCCCCACTCCTGTTAGTGCTCCTCTGACTTGTCTCTTCATCCCTAGGCACAGAACTCTGCAAGTCCTCCCACTTGTCTTAAATTGCGGTCACCAGGACCAAATCTAGTCTTCCAGGTGAGGGCCTGGCCAGCATACCCACATCAGTCCAGGCACCACAGCTTCTCTTCCTGCAGCCTCAGTTCTGCCCTGGCTATTTTTGGCAGCCGCGTGTCCCTGCTGACTTTTACTGAGCTAGCAGCCAACCATTCCCCTCAGGTTTCTTTATCATAATCTGCAACTCAGTCCCATCTTCCAGTCGTGTCTTTGTGTTGCACCAGTTTGCTAGGACTGCTATAACAAAGGACCACACACTGGTGACTCCAACAATAGAAGTGTACTATCTCACGGTCCTGGAGACTAGAAGCTCGAGATCAAGGCGTTGACAGGGTTGGTTCTTTCTGAGGGCTATAAGGGAGAGTGTTCCCCTAGCTTCTTGTGGTTTCTGGACAGTCCTTGCCATGCCTTGGTTTATAGAAGCTTCCCCCTCATCTTTACCTTTATCGTTGCATGGCATTCTCCCTCTGTACCTGTCTGCCTCCAAAGTCCCCCTTTTGTAAGGACACCAGTCATATTGGTTTAGAGACACACCTTACTCCGGTATGACCTCATCTTAACCAATTACATCTGTAACGACCCTCTTTCCAAATAAGATCACATTTGGAGGTGATGGGGATTGAAACTTGAATGCGTGAGTTTTAGAGGGACACAGTTCAACCCATAACAGCTCTGTAGCCTTTTTGGTCTTGTGTTTGGGACTCTATATTTTTCCTTAATTCATTTCATCTTGTCTAAGTTCAGTCCATCTCCCTAGCTGATTAAAATATTTCAGATTCTGGGGATGTCTGGCTGGCTCAGTCGGTGGAGTGCACGACTCCTGATCTCAGGGTCGTGAGTTTGAGCCCCATGTTGAGTGTAGAGATTGCTAAAAATATAAAATCTTAAAAAGATTTCAGATTCTGTCTCTGGCATCCAATATATCTGCCAGTAGCTTCCACCTTCAAATGCTTCCCATCTATTGATCCAAGGAACTGCTAAGATCTTGAATGCAGTGGGATAATTCAGAGCCCTACCTGCCCCTGGACAGTTCTGTCCCAGGGGACTTGATCCATGGGCAAGCACCCTTGGGCATGATGCTGTGGGCCGGCTCTGTCCTACTCGTTTTCCCACCCTATAGCTTCCTTTCTTTAGCTTACATGCAACATTTCATGACGAGGTTGTCAGATGGTTTCAAGATCAGCTCTCCCGGCAAGCCCCATTTCCCTCGTCTACCAGCCTGGTGACCCTGTCAACAGAGAAGATGAGCTTTGCCTGACAGGACTTTATTACTGAACACACACTGCCTGCTCGCGATCTCAACCGCCTTTCCCCAGTGCCCACCACCCCTCGTTTATAGTCTTTGCAGGAATTTTTCTCGGGCAGCACATTGAGTTTCCCTCTGTGTGGTTTGCAAAACCCACCCCAGACCCCTTTCTGGAAATGAGGGCTGTGTAGCCTGCCTGAGGCCTCCCAGCGCCTCTCATGCTTGCCAGGATCCTGTCAGGATTCCTGTGAGATCCCCACAGCTGCTCTCCGCCTCATCTGCCTGTACCCCGGGTGTGCGGCTGGGTCAAGTGGCTGGCTCTCGCCCTGGCTGCAGAGCAGCTGGAGTTCTTACAGTCTGCGCACCAGCCTCCAGCTTGGGCCTCCTGCACCCGACGCTCGGCTCCCCTTTTCCTTTCCGCGGAATCCCAGGTCCTGATGGGGAAAACAGAAGCAAAGCTGGAGGAAGAGCTGACGGCCCACTGGAGAAGTCCTCGAACCTTTGGATGCCGGATCCGTTCCCTTCGGCCTTCCTTCCCCTTCCGGCTCTTCTCTCCTTCCCCAATTCCTGTCCTGTCCTATAGTCTCTCCTCTCTTTTTCTAATTGGACTCTTTGACTCCTTGAGGATAAGACAGAAGTGAAGGTGAGGTGGGTGTATCAGGAGCTGGGCGAGCACGGGGCTCCACTGGGACAGCGGAGGGGGGCGGGGAGCGGAAGGTCTCAGATGCTCTGCTGAGGAGTCCCATGTGGAAGGCGGCCTGATCCCCACGGTAGGGCTTGAATTCTGGCTCTGCCATTTACTGGTGAGTGACTTTGGGCAGATGATTTCTCCTCCCTGAGGCTCAGTGTCCTCATCTGTAAGGTGGCCATAACACCTGTTTCCGAGGGTGAGCGTGAGGACTGAATTAAATGAGCTTCTTTTTAGTAGAGCGGGACGTCTGGAAAAGTACCTGGGGACTGAGGGTACCAAGCACATCTGCCCTTCTGCAGAGTGGACTGGGGAGCTGGAGGTGGATGTGGTGGGGGCGGGGGAGGCCCTTGGGGAGGCCCGTGGGGAGGCCTGTGGGGAGGCTGGGGAGGAGGTGAGGTCACAGGCTGGGATGAGGGCCATGACTGCCTGAGGCCGTGGCAATGGGGAAGAAGAAGTTAGTGTGAGAGAAAAGGAGAGGGAAGAAGCTCTAGGATTCTGAGCAATTTGTGGACAAGGATGCGGGTGTTAAGAGGATTTCCCAGAGTTTACTGAGAGCTTAAGTTGTGCCAGGCCATTTAAAAAGCTGTTTTCTGTATTTTAGCTCACAAAGGTCCCAAGAGTAAGTTTGACTTTATTACCTCCATTTTATAGGTGGCTTGACTGAGCTACGGAGCTAGTAGATAACTGTTAAGCCAATCCAGGCCTCCAGTTCCCAGCTCGTGCTCTCCTCCTTCCGACCGACAGGCTTCTCCCTTCCCCATTCCCTTCCAACTGTCACATCGCCCCCACCCCTGGCTGGATCCTGTCGGATCCTCGCCCCCCATCTCCTCTTCATGGTTGTGGGGTGGGTCACAAGGCCCTGCCCTTCACTAAGGACCCTTCTCAGGGCACCTTCCATGAAGCCCTAACTCACATCCACGTCTGTTCTTCCCATTCCCACCGTCAGTCTGTAGAAGGACGGATTTAAGTCAGAGCACAGGGAGCCCTTGTGAAGTACGAACTGCAGGAGATACTAAAACAGCTCGTTGAAGGCAACGCTGGCATGACTTAGCTGGAGACCTTTAGGGCTGAGGTGGAGGAGCGCAAGAGGGAGAGGATGTGGAGAGGTGGTATGACTCCCGCGTCTGGACCTCTGGGAGGATGGCTTTGGATGCAGGAGGAGCAGCAGTGAGGTGCTCCTCTGGACAAGATGGCTGCCGCTCGTAATTAACCCGTGGCTTTAATTACACTTCACAGGCTGGTCCTGCTGAGAGAGAGGATTGCTCTGAGATTGTCACACAGGGCTAAATGTTGGAAGAAGTTTCCACTTCACAAACTCCTCTCCTGGAGTGGGCAGAGCCTGGGAGGATGGCTTTGCCTGGGTCTGGGCCTGGGGGTTAGGAAAGGGGGGCATGCCTGTGACTGTGGCTTGCCCTGTCCTGCGCTGGTCACCTCTCTGGGGAAACCTCCCTGACTGTGACTTAGACTTCTGCTGGCAGTTCGGTGCTGTGGCCTCATTCAGGGGTTCTGATAGCAGGAAACAGGGAGCTGGGCAGAAAGGAGCACAGGGGGGAAGGCACAGCTAGCCCTAGGGGTGGGTGAATGCCTCCAGCCCCAGGGATCAATCATGGAGGCATTTACTTTGTAGTCACAAGTAACAACCACTAATGGGGGTCAGTCTCTCATTAAGCTCCCGAGGTTCCGAAGGAGGGATTTAGCTCTTGGTTTACACCGGATGGAAAGACCTCAGTGAGGTGAAGAAATTTATCTAGCATGGCACAACTATATAGAAGTAAGGTGGAAGGATTTGAACCCAGGCCCCAGTCAACCCAGAACAAGTGCTCTTTCCTCCTGACGGTAGGGCTCTCCCAGTAGCTGTTTGCCCCTCCCAGTAGCAATCTCCTGTAGGTGGGGAGTGCCAGACAGAACCAGGGAAATGCACGTTGAGCTGGAGGGGGATAGGAAACTAGGGGATTCCGGCATTTGGGGTAGGCAGTGTTTTCTGCCACAATATTGTGTGTGAGTGCTGTCACTGCTAGGAACCCCGAGGCTCTGGGTTTCTCTGGGTCTTTCTGGGTCCTGAGGAGGTAATGGGGAAGGAAGCTTTACAGGAAGCCATCCTGCTCTCCCATCCTGCTCAGCCGTGGTCTCCCTCCCCCTGACATTCTCTCTCTTTCTGTCTCTCCCCAACCCCCACCCCCAGCCCTGTCCTGGTTCTCAGGCTGTCCCTCTCCTGTGACCTCCCTGGGGCAGCTACCTCTGTGCCATCCTGAGCCCTCTAGTGACCACTCCCTGGCCTGCACCTCTGCCAAGATCCAATGTCCTGGGCACTTTCTGAGCCTTCAGGAGAGAACCGTTGGCCCTGACTTAGAAGCGTGTATGTGTCCTTCTATTGAGGCAGGGAAGTCTTTTCACAGAAGCCTGAGGGAGAGTCTGCTGCCCTGTGGAGGCCCCATCTCTCATCCCCAGTCAGAGTTCATATTCCCATTGCTCTGGGGCAGAACTCCAGACTCCATCTCCTGTCATCCCAGATGTCCCACAGTGCTCTGTGTTGGACCTGAGCTTGCTCATGTGTGACAAGGAAGGCTAGACCAGGGGGACCATGTCTTGGGTGCTCAATATGCCTGGCATTCTGCTCTCCAAGTAATTACCAGGGAACCATCCCAAGAGTTGTTCCCTCATTTTGGTAATGGGGAAACTGAGGCTCTGGTAGCTAGGTAACTGGTCCCAGGCCATACTGACTGATACCCTCTGTTTCCTTGCAGCCCTTGAGAGGGCTTGCAAGAGAAAGGGGCTCAGCAGCTCAGAGAGGGGCTTACTACCTCCCACCCACTTTCATTCAACAATGGCTTTTGGGCCTCCCCACCAGAGGCTGGGCTCCCAGGACCGGGCACCATGGCTTTGCATTCAGACATTTAGCCCAAACCGCACCCCATATCTGTCTTAGAGATTTCGGGTGGTGAGGCTGAGATGGAGAGCCTCTCATCTCAGAAGCACTGGTAAAAATCAAGCTCCACTCACTGCGGGTCTGCGATGATCTTTCCATGGTAAGAAAACCTGTTTTGTGGGCCTGACACAAGCTGGTGCCCTTTGTGAGGGTGTGAAGGTCAGTGGGAGGGAGACGGGGCTTCAGACGCTGGGTGGTCTGTGTGCTTGGACCATCCATCCTTGCAGGCACTAAGGAAACTGAGGTTTTTCCTGTTGGGTTGGCTCTGATGGGACTGTGCCAAAATTCTTCCTGGTTCTAAACTCAAAACCTTGTGCAGTGTTTACACTGTGGATAAAAATGTTTGCAGTGAACGGGAGAACCACAGGGCTTGGAAAGATCTGGGATAACATCTAGTGTAGGCAGCAAGAGCTGGGATATGGAGGTTGTAGTGGGTCTGGAATTTCAGCCATGGCAGTCTGTGAACTTGGCTTCACAGCCGAGCCAGTCCTCCTCATTGAGTGACATTGATGAGAGATGGGCTCTTCTGAGTGTGGGTCACAGTTGTTCTCAGGGTTTGGGTTTTCTTTTTAAGATTATTTATTTATTTATTTGAGAGGGAGAGAACAAAAGGCAGGGGAGAGGGGCAGAGAGAGAGGACCCCATTGAACAGGGATCCTGATGTGGGGCTTGATCCCAGGACCCCAGATCATGACCTGAGCTGAAGGCAGACACTCAACTGACCTGAGCCACTCAGGTGCCCTGTTCTCAGGGCTTTGAAGGGACAAACTTCTGGAGCTCTCATTATCTGTTGATGATACTCACATTTCAGAGTGAGAGGTGGACCCAGGGATACCTGGCCTCCATCAGGTGGGGAGGCTGAGATGTGAGGAAATGGCAGCATCTGTGTGTCAGGATTCCCACAGCCTCGCCACCCCACGTATGTGCCCACATGCGGCAGAGAAGAGCCAGGGCAGAAAAGAGAAGGTGGAGGCGACAACAGTACCAGGATTGAGCTGGGCACCCCCGAGTTTCCTGCTCGGTCGTCTGGGCTGACAGCTCTCCCCGCAGCACAGTATGTATATATACATTTTTTAGAAATGAAGAGGGGCCTCTGGATGGCACAGTCGGTTAAGCATCCCACTCTTGGTTTCGGCTCAGGTCACGATCTCAGGGTCATGGGATCGAGCCCCGTGTCATGCTCCGAGCTTATCATGGAGTCTGTTTGGGATTCTTTCTCTCCCTCTGCCACTCTGGCTTGCTCTCTTTCTCTCTCTCTCTCTCTCTAAAATAAATATATAAATATTGAAAAGGAAGGAAGGAAGGAGGGAGGGAGGAAGGAAGGAAAGAAAGAAGGAAGGAAAGAGATTCTCCAGAAAGAATATGTCTCAGTCATACATGTAGTAAGAGGCAGTTTGAGATCCTTGTTTCCAATCCCAAACTCCATGCTGTGTCCGAACATACCACATAGTATCTGCTCTCAGGGTGAGTATCTGGGGGGACTCTGTTGCCAGGCTCTCATAAGCCCTGGTGTTCTGGACTTTCTGAGGCCTCCCTGCCCTGCACCCTGCAGAGCTAGCCATCTTGGCTACCTGCTCCATTTCCTTAAGGGTAAACCCTGACTGCTCCTCTCTAGATCTGTTCAGAATTGGACTTGAAGGTGCCCACCCATAGTGCTTGTAGTTATCAGCAGTGTCTCTCCCTTCCCTGGGCATCTAGGACACTCAGCAGGGGTGCTGTTCCTTTTCATTCCTCCAGCATGCTGGAGTGCTTAAAAAAGGCAACAATAAGACTCAGAATGAGTTTCAGAAAGAGAGGGACAGGATGCTTCTGGGCTCCATGTCAACAAAACCTCTTGGTTTTTTCTACCTTTGAGGTCAAAGTTGGGGGGAAAAGAGCCCAAAGCATTCCCTTTCTTGCTCTGGGCTGTCCTGGAACTGGCCAGAGTGGCCATTTGAGGAGGGGAGACTGTTATGCTACTTGCCATGCCATGCTTTGGTGGGGAAGGGCGAATTTGAGCTGGTAGCATTTCCCTGGGGCCCTGACTCCTTATCCTTTTTCATGTCTGTTTTGAAAAGGAACATATGCTTTAACAGTTCTCTAACCTGGCAGCACAGTAGAATCATGGGGGTGGTAGGGAATGATGGGTGTGGGTTGGCTTAAAACTACTGAAGCTCAGGTCCCACCATCAAAGAGAGTTTCCACTGGCCCAGGGGTGGGGGAAGGGTGCTGGACAATTGTCTAATTTTCAGGGCTCCCCAGCTGAATCTCAGGAACAGTCAGGGTAAGAAACCCTGGGGCACATCTTTCTGCCTTGCCCTCAGCCTTACCACTGTCTGTACTGTTTGAGAACCGGTGATGGTGTCCCTGACATGAGCTCCGTCACCCAGGGCAGGGAGAGAGCCCCATTTGTTTTCATGTCCCTTTGCCCAGCCCAATGCCTGGCACCGAAGCCTCAGTCGATGTGTGTTGAGTTGTTAATGAAAGCTGAAGCAGAAAACATCCTGGCCACCCCCTCCCTTTCTCTTTCTTTCAAAGCATGGACCAGCATGTTCTCGAAAACAGGGTCCTTGATTTTATATCTCCAGTGTAGGGTGAGGAGAAGGGTCCTGAACCCCTCCAGGAGTTCAGGGTCACTGGTGAGTGTCTGTGGCTGGAAACAGAGCGGGGGACATGGGCAGGGTCCTTTATAGGGTCGCCATGAAGCTGCACACTCTCATGTTTTCTGTCTCTGTCTCTCTCTCATACATGGTTTGAATTGTGAATGGAGGTGCTAAATCTCGAAACACGGGGGTGGGGGAGCCGACAGGCAAGGGCTGAGGGGACACCTTTTGTGTCTGTGTTTTTACCTGATGTATACATGGCACCCTCCCTCATCCCACAGGGGAAGCTTGTTGAAACCTGCACAGATAAGGAAGACCCTTCTCTCAATCCCCAGTCTCTCTCGTTACAGACACCCCACTGGGTGATCTTCTCCTCAGTGAAGTGAGGACATGGAAGAGAGAGTAGCAGCCTGCTCCCCACACTGAGAACCCCTCCCAGAGGGAGAGAATGGAGCTTGGGTGTGTTGGTAGGAGTCTGGGTACAAACTCCCTTTCATCTCCTGCTGAAATGTTGTGCCTTGATTTCCTGCCAACCCCGCTACGCGCCCACATCTTCTGCGACCCCATTGAAGACTGGGTGGCATTGATGCAGGGGGCCACGCTGGGAAGCTCGGGTTTCCTCTGCCCCACAGCCTGAGCCACATCAAAGGCGCACGTGCAGTGGGGGGTGGCCGCCTCCTTGGGTAGCTGCAGGCTCTCCCCCTCCCGCTGGAGGCCCCGCCTCCTGCCACGCCCCCTGAGCCCAGGACCCCTGGGAGAGCCCCTTCCAATAGGTCTGCAGCCTACCTGCTGCTTGGACAGTCCTGCCTCTCTCCTCCCATCTCCAAATGGGCCCAGTCTGGCCCTTCTCCACAGACCTGCCCCTAGCTTGGCTGCTCCCCGGACTGCCTCTGCTTTACCTCTGCTCTGTCAGGTTTTCCCATGTGCCGTCTCTGCCTGCGACCTCCGACCTCCGTGCCGTCCCTTCCCCCCATTCCCACCTTAGCCTCCCACACTCCGGTGGCCACTATCCCTTTCCCTGAGTGATCTTCTCGGAGGGCTTCCAGGGACTCAGCCCAGGGGCCACTTCTTAGGGCTCCGCCCCTGGGATCCCCCACCTTTAACGCTCTGCACAAAACCCTGTTTTTCCCGGGGCTTCTTTCTGGCCAGCCTGCACCCCTTGTCCTCCTGCTCTGCTCCCTGACAGCTCTCCTCCCCTCCCGTGCTGATCCCACCCACCCCCTTAGGGCCGGGACCAGGCCCCCAGAGCGGTGGAGGGTCTCAAAGAATCCTTTCACAAGTACCTACTGTGCGCACAGCTGCTGCTGGCCTTCCGCTGCTTGCGGCCGGAAAGCACTGATGAGAAGCCCTCCCCACCGAGTTTCTCTTCTAAGCAGGAAACACTGAGAAGAACCACAGTAAACCATGTAGTGTGTGAGAAGATCATAGACATGGGATAGGATGTGGTCTGAACTGTGAGCAGGACAACAGCTTGAATAAATTCCCAAATATATGGGTTACATGCATTCCTTACTTTGCCTCAACAGTTAACAATACTTAAGCCCATTTTGTTTCACCTATTCCACGTGACCACTCCGCCCCATCCCCCACCCCCTTCCCCCGGCCAAACTTTTATTTGTCCCAGCATATCAATCAATCAATCAATCCCAGGTTTCTTGAAATCTTATCTATGGAGAATTCAATGTACATCACAACTGGTTAAGATGTATTTACATTGTACGTAAACACTGCCTTTGTCAGGTAGAACAGAGTTAAACAGTTTAACTCTGCTGTGTCTGACAGTCTTACTTTGCCAGGTGTTGGAAGCCCCTTGAAAGCAAGGACCAGGGTGTCAAAAAAAAGCATCCAAAGCTTGGAGACAAGGCAAAAGGCTGATTGCTTGTCTTAGCAACCTCATACTGTTGCCTAACAGGTGCACCCAAAGGTTATATAATTCTCTAGGGGGATGTACTTTTGCTTGACTTTCAATGTATTATTGATTGGGGGCCAGACTTTATGAAGTTAAATGTTAACATATAGGTTGATAAAACACAGGTCTTTACCCAGCAGAGATGCAAATGATTTCTGTTCAGTGGAAGAGATAACTGCAAAGTTATGGGTTTTTTGCCCTGTAGGTCATTAACCAGTTTTGTCTGGGCTTTGCAAACTCATTTCTGCGTGCCTTCCCTGACTGATTATACAAACCCCCATTTTCAAATTCTCTTTGGAGCTAGCTTCACCATCCCTCATGAATGAGTTAAATCATAAATTACATTTACATGAGAGCATTGGAAAACCATCCTTTGACAGGGGCTTGTCCATTTTCTTCATCTGTCCTTGTTTAGTCTCCTGCTTGGCGTGGACTAGATTTTAAGGAATTGGATTTATACTTGACTCAGTCTCCTATTAAAAAGGGAAGAATTGAGGTTTCAGGTTGGGATGTGCTTAGCAGATGTCAGGGAGCTGGGGGGTGAGGGTGGAGGTGGCTGAAGGGGGTCCCCTGGCTCTGGCTCCCTGTGCTCTACCCTGGAGAGAGAGAGGATGGTCGGGTTCTGTGGATGTGGGACTCTCCAGAAAGCCCTTGTCCGCCCTCTGCTCCTGGGAGCAAGGCCCTGTCCAGCTCTAACACGGTGTGGGGAGGAAGGAGGGGTCAAGAACAAGATGCGTGTGTATATGTGTGTGGCAAGGATGTACCAAGAGGGTGTGCTGGTTTGCTCCCACATTCAGAGGGCGAGGGTCACGTAGCGGGCATATTCTTTTGTGTCCCCAGATTACCACCTTCTGATTCCTCATGCTTTTCTGAGTTGGGAGGGGGTTCTCCTTCACAGTGTATCCCAATTATGCTATTACAGTTTAGGCCTGGGGATGCAACGGAGGCAGAAATGTTGACAATGAAGCGGAGATTGTAGTAGGAGGGATTGTGTGTGGTGAAAAGCAGCTGTACTTTTCATCTCCTAAGGGGTCATGTTTCTGTTCTGAGAGCAGGGGTGGTGGTGGTGGAAGGGTAGGTGCGGGGAGCAGAGCTGATGGTGGCGGACGGTAGGAATTGCCTGTGAGTTCCCAGGACCGGAGCTGCTCCATGTGTAGAAATAGTTCCTACCTTGACTTAAATTACCCAATGGCTATCCTGGCTCCCTCAGCCTCTGGAGGGCCTGTTTCTCCAGAAAACCAGAGCAACATGGAGTTAGGGGAAAGCTGTGCCCTCCAGGGCCCCACCCCAAGCTCTCAAGTCCCGCAGTTCCCAATCTCAGGGTTCCCTGCGGCACCAGCCAAGGCAAGCAAGCAACCTTGGAAGGTTGTTAACAAAAAGGGTCTTTCCATTTAGCTTAAAGGTTGGATATGTTTGCTATTTATTTAAATTGGCATGGAAAAGCCTTAATAACATCTTTTTCTATTTCTATTTGGAGCTAGAGTAGCTTTTCAAAACTACCTCTTTAATCAGTGGTAGGGGAGAAGCATTCGGCAGACATTGTTGCTCCTGGAGACTGGAGGGTGATAGGAAAGAGGAGGCATTTCTTCTCTCCCCAACTTTCTTCGTTTTCACTGTCCTGGCTTGGCAGGCACGCCCATTCTGCTTTATTGTCCTGTCCTCATTCAGTTCATGTACCACCCACGGCCCTTCCTCAGGAGACATTTGCCAACTCCAGACACTGGAGACACAAAGATGAATGAGACACTTTCCCCAGCTGGAGATGCTCTGAGCCCAGTGGACAGTGATCCTTCGTGAGTGAACAGTGCTTTCGGGTTGACGGAGCACTTTCACATTTGTTGTGTGTTTTCAGCCTCATGAGAGTTGGGGAGATGAGCCAAGACAAGCATTATCCATCCCAGAAGAGGGAACGAAGGCTCAGAGAGGTTGCAGACCCTCTCCGAGGTCACACAGGTGGTGCTAAGTGGGGCCAGAACTGGAAGAGCCTTAAGGCCTTGGCCAACTCCGTAATCTCTGGCTGCACAGAGGCTGATAACTAAAGGCCACGGGAGTTGGGGAGGTGGAGGCAGAGTGTCCGAGAAGCTGAAGGCCGGCCTGCAGAACATGGTGACTTCTGTCTGGCCTGAGACCCGTGTCTCCCTAGCTGGAGTGTTTGAGGTCAGGATATCACGCTTTCCCTTGTTCGAGAAAGGTAAACGGGAGTACATGTCTCCCGTTCAGGCTAATCGCCCTTTGGTCCCTCGGAGCACGGTCTGGTGATCTTGGAGTCGTGAGTCCCAATTCCACCCCATGCTCAGCCAATTGTGATGAGAGGGACTGGATATAACATGAATAAGGCCTTGAAGAGTGAGATGGGATGGAGAGGGAGTTGAGGGTAGGGTGGGGTGGTCGATTGCAAAGAGAACCTGTGGAGTAGAAACTGGTTGTGGTGCCATGTGACAGGTGACAAAGAACATCCTTCCTGGCTGGGAGCTATCGAGCTGTGGGGCTGGGGACTGGCTGGGGAAGACTGGGGACCGAAAGAGGTGGAGGAGGGGAGCAGCTGGGTCTAGGAGGTGGACTGGCGGTGATTCTTGAGCAAGAGACTTAACCTGATGGTGGTGTGTGTCGCGTACTGTTGAGACATTCCTGTTGGGGTTGGGGCAGAGTGGTGCCCGTCCCCAGAGGGCTAAGTACCCAGAACACCTGTGGTTTCTGACATTTCATGCTGGCCTTCCTATTGCAAGACTCTTGGAGTCCATGAGGCCTGGCTCTGTCCTTTGTAGGGCTTTTCCCCTTTGCAGAGCTTTCTGGATTCTCAGCAAGGTAGCATGAGGTTTGGTGTGGCTGAGGATCAGGTTTTTTTAGGGGGACTGTTAAGGAAAGAAGAGTGTGGGCCACACCTGTGAGACTCTGCTGTGATAAATCTAGGTGGGGCTGGCAGTCTGAATATTTGTTCTAGAAGAGCAACACCATAATACAAATACCTACTATTTGTTTGGCATTGGTAATCAGCCACCCCGTCTGGAGATGAGCGGCAATCAATTTCCATCAGTGCGAAGGAGTCTGGGAGGAGGCCAGCCGTGACATCTTGCGGCCTGCCGGGGATCCTCTTTACACTCTGCACACTAAAGCCCCGCTCTCCAGGGAGGCTGAGCTGGGTCATTCCAAATTTCAAAGTTTTCTAACTCGTTTAAGGTTTGTCCACTTAAACAACAACACTTAAGAAAAATTGTCAGCCACTGCATTTGCGATTCTCTGTAAAATGTATTACATGCACCCCTGCCTTTTTAAACAGTCACACAAGCATAAATGTAACCTTTTCTTGATGTCCCACGGGTGTGTTAGGGACCTTAATTAATGTATGGGGCTGTAATTCAGTGGGGTTTACAGGACTCTTGGCTTATACCAAATGGCCCCCTGAGGTTCTGCATTTTTGTGTCAGCTTTTTAATTTTTCCAGCTGTGGTTCTTGCTGAATGATGTCCCTTCTTGCTAGACACAATGTACCTGCCTAAAGCAAATGTCTCTTCACTTCCAATTTGCATTTATTATATAGGTTTGGGAAATGGACAACTAAGGTCCTTGTAATTGGGTAGGATATCTTGTGGTTAACTTCCCATTTTTCATTCCACACCCTCTCCCCGAGTAGCAGCAAGGACATCTGGGATCGACCTCCGCCTAAGGAGGTGGCCTGATTGATTGGTATAAGGAGACACTCTTTTCTTTCATTAGTGGTTGGGTCATAAATGGGCACATGATGGAATTTTGACTAACGGGATTTGAAGAGAGGTTCTCCACTGATTTCTGAGAAAGTTCTTCCTCACTAGCAATGGAGGGCCATGGGAATTCATTTCCCAAGTAGATAGAAATGAGACACACAGCCCTGATTGCTTTTGGCAGCCAAATTGTAACTTTCAGAACTTTCTTCAGGGAAAAACACCTCCTGGGGATGGCAGAGCGGAACATGGAAATGTGACAGAGGCTGCCGTAGTGGAGAAATCGGAAAGAACCACAAGCTGGGTGGGTTTTTGGAATGTCTACACCTCCTCTCGTGTGAATTATTATATTTGCTTTCGTTTCAGCCCCTTGGAATTGAATAGGGTTTTGGGTTACTTATAACGAAAAGCATAACAATGTTTAAATATCAAATGTACAAAATAAAAGCGAGTGGGCTCCAGGTGAAGCCCGGAGATTGTAGTATGTGTACTTGTCACTCTATTCTGGTTTTTGTGTTTTGATTTTGGAGGCTTATTTCTTCCTGCATTCATCCAGGGATCTGGTGACTGCTTCTTGTTCACCGTTGTATCCCCAGTACTCTTCACAGGGCCTTGCCCTTACTAAGCATTCAAAAAAATGTCAGATTGACTCAAACTGCGTGTTTCTTCTCCTTCCTGCGGGCACTCACCTACCAAGTCTATTATGATGTTAAAGACAGACCACAAAGTCTTAACACTAGTAAGTTTTTCATAGCGCCTTCCAGCCCGTAAGTAAAATAGTGCCTCAGCCTTATCTCAGGAAATAGGTAGGGCCTGGATCATGGTCCTTTTCCAGATAAGAAAACCAAAGGTCAGTGGACTTACACAAAGCTTAATTTTATAATTAGTTCTTAACAAATTTAATTTTGAAGTGGCATCCAAAGCACTTCCTTTGAGAACAAATAACCCTGGGCTTAAAAAGGAGCCTGTCTTACAAGACTTCTCCTAAATGGGTGCTCTTCTGGTCGCTAAGAGACATAAATCACGTAATGATCAGCCACTGCGGGTCGGGTCTTGAGGATGGCACTGTCTCTACCTCCCACTGTCACCCGAAGAATTGCAATTTGCCATCAGCTTAAAGCTCTTTAAGATTCACAGTTTGAGCTTCTCACCTAGCTAATTGGTGCTTACTCTTCAAATTGGGCTGCTCTCCCCCGTGGAAGAGAAGCAGGAGTTTGCCTCTGTCTGCTCTTGTAAGTTTCGCAGCTAAAAACAGCAATCGTGAAGCTTGGGGTTTCCTGCTCTGGACCTGCGTCATGATGGTGGTCCACACAATGGCCTTTGGGAGCTCTGAAGTGGGTCTGCTGCCGAGGGAATGCATTCCCCTCTGTATAGCAAAGCTGTGAAGGGCTCCTTCGGTTTACATGGCCCAAGATTCATTGGAGAGTTAAAAGTGATCTCTACCGCATCCCCTGCACGGCCTGAACCAGCCCAGAGCCCCCAAATGATCCTATCATAGGGCATCTTCCCTTCTCACTTCCTATCGCCCCATGGGCCTAACCCATTTTTGTTTCCCTGCTTGAACTTCTGCCAGGGCCTCTCTGACGATGCTTGCCACGCTGGGGGTGCACGGCCTGTTCTGATTCCTGTTCCTTTGGATATGGCGAGCTGATCTCTGCTGCATTTCCAAACAGCAATAGAAATTATTGTGTAGAACGCCTATTTTGACATTATTTCAGAAATGACATTGTGTGTATGCCTTGTTTCCCACAGGGTGAGGATCATGATTTGAATTGCTCTTCAATGACACACCGCATCTAGCATTTACCTTATCCTATAGAATTTTTAGAGTTTTCAAATGCATTACCCAGTAAATACCTAAGAAATGTCCTTGCCTCCTAGAGTTCGACTTTATGGATTATCGGTGCTTCCTTCCTCTGCTGAGTACCTTGCCTGGCCACTCACTGTGAGACTGAATTCGGGACTCACGAAGCCTAGGCTTTTAAGGGGATGAGTGGGCGTGGATGTAGTTTATAATGTCTGAGTGCATTCCTCAGGACCTTACAGGTACGTTCTGGGTGTCTGGTCTGCAGGAGTCTGAAGGGGAGAGCGGTGGGAAATGCAGAGATACATGCCATGCGGTTAGTGTATTGAATACTAGGAGAGAGAGGTTTGAAGGTCCCGGGCTCTGCTCTGATGTCACATCTGTTGATGAAGTGGAAGGGTCCCTGATGACGGGGACACAGGGCTCTCCCAGACCATTTGGGGCTTGTACAGCTCTTCTTGAATTTTCTGCTGCCACCAGCCATGTTTTTAAAAATGGCAACAGGGGTGTGGGGCCAGGGGACAGGGGGGCCTGTGTGGCTCGGTCAGTTAGGTGTCCAACTCTTGATTTCGGCTCAGGTCAAGATCTCAGGGTCATGACCTCAGGGTTGTGAGATCAAGCCCCGCACTTTGTCAAGCCCCTAGGAGAGCCGGGCATTGAGCCCCACATGGGGCTCCACATGGAGCTCCCAGCTCAGCGAGAAGCCTCCTGGAGATTCTTTCCCTCTCCCTCTGTCCCGCTCCACCCCCTCAAATAAATAAATAAATCTTTTAAAAAATGGTGGTAGAGGGATAGTTCCTTCTCTAAAGTCAGTGGCTTGGGTTCTCAGACTTGTTTCTCTTTTTCTGCCTGATACTCTCGCTGCTACCCTGGCCTCCGTGGGAAAGGTCACCCTCTGAGATTCGGAGGACTGCGGCCGCTCTGGCCAACCGTATGAGAGAATGAGATGCTGGGGTTAAGGGAAGACAATTGAGGGAATCCCAGACTCACCTGGGGTTTCCCCTTCAAGCGTCTGTGTCTGGCTTTATGGCTTCTTCTTCTTCTCTCCCTTTTCAGGCCAGCATCACCCTTGCCTACACCTCCTGCAGCAGCCCAGTTCCCTGCTCCTCCCAGGCACCCCTCCTGTGGTTTGGCCAGCTCCTTTGTCACCGCACCCCCCACCCCAGAGGGAGCCCAGCCTCTGGGAGTCAGGGCATCTCCCCACTGCCTCCTTCATTTCCCACTTCAGCGGGTGCCCCCATTTCACAGAGTTGAAGTAGAATTTGATGTGTTGATAGACATAGAGACTTAGGACTGCCCATGTATCACAAGGGCCAGAGAACATTCCCTCTTCCTGATGGGCCTCCAGGACCAACCCTCAGCCTAAGGTCGAAGCTGTGGTCCTAGCAGACATTTGCCTCATAAACAGCTGGGCCCCCAGCCACCAGGACTGAGAAACTTGGCCCCAGGTATGGGCACTTACCCAGGGTCCTGGACCCGAGCCCCCCAGCCCGGGACGCTGTGCTTCCTTGACTCTGGCCCCTGTCCAGCTCCTCCCTCTTGCCCTCATTCCATTCGATCATTCTGGAGGGCGGCTTCTCGGATCCTCTCGTTAGAAGTCTATTTCTATGGTATTTCTCTTTTTCTCTCTCCATAGTATTTCTTTATGTTTGTTCCTGTTTCTTTTTTAGAACCTCTTTTAGGCTGTGGTACTCAAATTGCAGGTTCTTGGGCCCCACTCCAGAGCTTTTGAGTAGGATATCCAGCCGGGGACCAAGACTCCGCATCTGGCTTGCTGCTGGTGGCATCCACAGAGCAGCCTCTAGCTCCAGAGGTCCAGTGTCTGTGTCTGCTCTTGTCCAGTAAGGGGAGGACCACTGCTGCCCCCACTCCCAGGAAACATGAGGCCCATTGACATGTTAGAGCTGATCACTCCTAGGCTCAGGTACATATATCATCATTTAAAAATATCTACTTAAAATTCCACATTTATATTTTCTTCCAGCTAGGGTCATACCTCAATCTAGAATCGCTCCTTTGAGAAAAGGATAGAGGAGACAGGTAAGGGGTGACATTACTTTGCTTTAGAAGAGTGATGTAGTGGGAAGGAGGGTCTTTGGGCTAGAAGTCAATGGCTTGGGGGGCACCTGGGTGGCTCAGTGATTAAAGCCTCTGCCTTTGGCTCAGGTCATGATCCCAGGGTTCTGGGATCAAGTCCCAAGTCGGGCTCTCTGCTTAGCGGGGAGCCTGCTTCCTCCTTTCTCTCTCTCTCTGCCTGCCTCCCTGCCTACTTGTGAGCTCTGTCAAATAAATAAATAAAATATTAAAAAAAAAAGTCAATGGCTTGGGTTTCGAGCTCTGATTCTATCACTAGCCTGTTGTGTGAACTTGGTTGAGTCATTTAACCTCTCTGGGCCTCACCTTCTTCATTGCTAGCCTAAGTATGTTAAACAGGTTGGAGTTGCCAAAGTTCTCTTCCAACTCTAAAAGTTTGTAAGTTTACAAGTCTATTTAAATGTGCTGACAGCTTCAGAATGGCTAATTAATGAGTTTTTAGTGGGAACACAATTAGGTGATAATGAAGGCCTCAGAAGTAAATCTCTCCACTTCTTGTAATGAGTTGAGTGGATGAGACTCGGATTGTGTTTTCTCCTAATGGAGCCCTTGGGAAGAGGGAGCCTGGAGCCACCCACCAGCTCCTACCTGGGGACTCCGGGAGGCCAGGAGTCAGGATCAAAGCCACACATAGAGAAAGCTAGGTGGCACTGTCCTAAAACAAAATGAGCCACCTCTCAGGGTAGGCTTGGAGCCATGTGGATAGAGTGGAATATTGGCAGACTTGCAGATCTGGGGAATTGTACTTCTGCCTTACATCCATTTCCAGAACACGTTCACCTGCATTGTCTTGTTTAATCCTCCTACACCTGGTGAAATAGATAAGCTTGGAACTTTTATCTCCCCCATTTAACGGATGAGAAATGGAGGCTCAAAGGGGTGGCTCACTCAAGGTAAGGTTAAGTTGCTAATAAGTGATCATCAGGATTCAGCTCAAAGCCTCTTGATTCCAAAGCCCATGTCCCTTCTACCTTACTAGGGCTAGCTTGTCCTGCCTGGCAGGCTACCTCTACTGGCCTCCCTATGGAGGGTCTGCAAACTACCCAAGATACATTGTTGTGGGCTGGCCCTGGGCACGGGAAAGATCAGGAGGGTATGGGCGGTGAAGTCATCCAATCTGCGATCAGAGGGCTCCTAGGGGGCTCCTAGGGAGGCTCCATGGTTCTTGACCAGCTGTGCCCTTGTGGCTGAGAGTGGGACACAGCCACGCCTGCCACCGAGCCCAGCATGGCAGTCCCCAGCACGGTGGCGCTCAGTGTTTTCTGGCCCCCTGAGGTTGCATCTCAGGGAGGGATGCCCTAAAACGGGGGTGTGAGGACAAGAAATCGTGATCCACAGGAGTGGGGAGGATCTCTGTCCCAGGGAGACAAACAGTAAGGAGACCAAAGAACAATAAGAACCACCCCCAGCTGTGTGATATGGGGAGGGGCAGGGTCTCCTGGCCTGGGACTGGGGGGCAGAGAGCAAGCAGGAGAACTTCTCCAAGTCCTGGACTGATGACATTGACTGCAGAGACAGAAGACCTTGACCTTTCCCTTCTGAGTGAAATAGGGTGCAAACATTATGCAGAGATGCAGTCTTTGCTGCAGAGGGAGGGAGGGAGCACGCCAGCAAGCATTTGTCTGTGTCCTGCCCTAGAAATGCTTCAAGTAATAAAATCAGGTTGACTTAAGAAATCCATCACCCCTCTTGGCCTCCCACAGGCACCCACGTGCCTTGGTGGAGCTAGGGGAAGAAGCCTGGGGACCCAGCCACATAACGTGGCCTCAGTCTCTTCATCTGTGCACCAGGGGATGGGACTGAGAAGAGATACCAGAAAGAAAGGGGCGGGGAGAGGAGGGTAGGGATAGAGGTGAGGAGAAAAAAACCACGGTAAAATGAGAAACACACAGAGCTCAGAGGTTTAGTCTCTGGTGAGTCAGGGCCTCTGGGCCGTGCCTTCCACACCTAAAATGCAAGACTGGGGCCCTGGGGTAAAACAAGCAGGTTATAAACCATAAAGTACCACCCAAATTCACACGCTGAATTCACAATAAAAAGCACTGAGAAGAGAGGCAGGGAAGGCTGGGGGCAGGGAGCCAGGGGAGATCCTGTTAGGAACCTTTCACGTCTGGGGACGTGGCTAGACGAGAGGCAGAGGGATGGGGAGTGGGAAAGAAATGACCAAAGATGGACCAAGGGACACATAAAACCTTCCCTTGGTGAGGGAGTTTGTGTTCCCTCTGGGAGACAGAGAATGCGGGCGGCTGTCAGTCGTGGGCTGTGTCTGCATCTCCAGCTGAGGAGCCTGTGCCTGGGTGAGAACAGCTGAGGCGGGGCTGGGCCAGGAGGAAGGTTCCAGGAAGGGAGAAGGCAGACTCGGGCTTCGAGGTGTTGTGGAACTCCCCGATTTCCTGTAACTCTCGACTGAGGAGGCTGGTGTGAGGGGGGCGTGGTAAAAGCCCGAGGCAGTGATTCGAGAGGCAAAAAGAGAAAAGTCTGGATGAAGGAGTTCTGGAACGCCAAGCCAAGCTGGGACCTTCGGTCCATGTGGCCCAGCTCCACCCACGATCCCTCCTTCTGCTGCTTGTGTCTGGATCGCCATCTTGGCATGAGGCAAGGCCGAGACGGGGGAAGCACAGGGCCGGGGTCAGGGCAGCCAGCTCCCCTGGCAGGCTAGATTTATGATTTGGCTGAATTGGGGAGAGCGGGAGTCTGCAACAATCCAGGGTATGAAAAGCGGCCCAGTGTTTCCTGGAGGAGCCGCTGTGCCAAAGCCAGGGGCATCCATCTGGCCTCTCTGTGTAGTACATTTATCACCCTGGAGCCTGGAAGAGGGCTGGCCTCCCCTCTGCCATCTGTGGCCACAGCTCCCAGCCCCAGCAGGTGCTCCGAGGCGGGTAGCCTGCTCCCTTTCTTAGGACCCCCTCACACTAGGCTCTCTAACTGGTGCCCATCCTAGCTGGTAGCTTCTTCGCTTCCCCTGGGGATAGAAAGCCTTGGTGTCAGAGAGGTGAAAGGACTCCAGAGACAGCTAGTGCTGTAGTTTTAGACTTTGTTCTTGGAGGAGCTCTGGGGTTTCCCTGAGCCTCCTCGAGACTTGCTGAGAGATGCAGAGCATCCAGGGCCCCGTCCCCGCCCATCTGTGTAACTCTGCTTTTATCTGATTTAGATAAAGATATTCTAGAGAAGTTTGCATTTGAAGAATGGTTTCGGCTGCTAGAAACAAAGTTTGAAGGCCACAGATCTGGTCTCATTTCAGAGAGGAAGATACAGAGGGCCAGAGAAGGTCAGTACCCTGGCCAGTTACCGGCAGAGTGGGGACTGGAGCCCAAACCCCTCGGTTCCCCTATTGCTCCAGGGTACTGGGCTGCCTCGAAGCACTCTCTGTTTCCCCTCCCTGTCCAACAGAGTCAGGCCCACCTCTTGAGTCTGGGTACGAGGCTTTCTTAGCCTTTCCTCTGCCAGAAAGGGCTTCAGAATGTGCACCAGTTGCAGCCTAGGCAAACCCATTGCAGCTGTGAAGTGAGACTTTCATGGGCAGCCCCTGCTTACCACCTCTTTAGCCCTGGAGCTGTCTCCAGGCCCAGATCCTTTGGTTGGGGGCCCCACATCATCCCTGTTGGCACTGATGATTATCGAGGGTTTTCTGGAAGAATCTGGTAAAGTTGGCTCTCTTCTATTTAGGCTTCAGTTTGTCCATTTTGGCTTTATCTTCTTCTTCTTTTTTAAGATTCATTTATTTATTTAAGTAATCTCTACACCCAACGTGGGGCTCAAACTCACAACCCTAAGATCAAGAGTCACATGCTCCACTGACTAAGCCAGCCAGACGCCCCTGTCCATTCTGGTTTCTGATTATTGGTGCTGATCCAGCCACTCTCTGCCTCAGTCTCTGGATTCTTTTCCAGAAAACCCCAAACTAACATTTCGTTCTGGGTGGGCGGCTCTCTCTGCCACCAGTACCAGCAACCGTGCCCATTTCTCTCCTACGGTTCCTATGGGTCCTGTTCTCCAGCACAGTTGCTCCGTTTCTGTTCTGCCTCCTCTGCTGGGCTCCATTTCCCAACACTCCGCCCTTCAGCCTCTCCCCTCCAGCTCTACACACTGACTCTGCTCCTTCTCCACCGCTCTCTGTGTCTCAGAGCCGAGCCCTTCTCTGCTCAGCCCACCTGGAGACCTTCCCGTTGTAAGGACCCGCCTCAACCATCTCGGCATTCCACAGATGAAGAAAAGTAGGGACCAGGCTTTCCTGAGGGCCTGATATGGGCCAGGCATGGGGGAGGCACCTTACATATTTTATCTCTTTGACTCCTCACAGCAGTCCCATAAAGTAGATGTTAATATTCCCAGTTTTCGTGCAGGGACACAGAATGTCAGAGGTTTGGCACTTTGCTCAGGATGCCACGGTTAGTGAGTTTCAAAGTCCTAGTTGGGCCTAACTCCTGAGCCCAAGCCATTACCTACAATATCAAGCTACCTGGGTGGTCAGCTAGTGTGGTCAAGCTCATGACCTTTAGGTCTTGGGCGGGACCCTGGTGGTCTTTCTCCAAAGCACTCATCCTGTTCCAGGTCCTTCACCCAGCTGGCGGCTTCCCCATTTTCCCTGACGGGAAGTTCCATGATGGCTGGCTTCTCCTTCTCCTCTAGCCCAGGACCCCTGCGGAAGATAGAGAAGAGGGATGTGGGTCTGTGATGGGAGAAGATGGGGGAGGTATCTGGGCTCTCTTCGGGAGCATGGGCCTTGGGAGGGGCGCAGGGAGGCGAGTGACCAAAATGGGGACAGAAAAGGACACGGGCTGGGAACAGGAGAGATGGTGCCGCTGACTTTTGTGAAACACTGCTTCCTCCGAAGTTGTTCCCCGAGAGTGTGAGGGAGAGGAAGCTGACTGCTGACAGCAGCAGCTGTGGAGGCGGCAGGAGCTGGAGGGGTGGCGTTATCACCCTGTGGGGCGGGAAGGGGGATGGCGTCTCCTGCCTGTTCTGGAATCTGTGTCTGTCACCACCCATCCCTCCCCCCACACACCCTCAGGCTCAAAACCCAGGAGGAGAGAGAGAGGGACAGACACCCCAGGAAGATACACACACGCTGCCTCTCACACTCCTGCTCACATGCACACCCACACACACACACGCACACCAGCGCAGACACACACACACACACACACACACACACACACACACACACACGAACTCTCGCAGGTCTCTTTTTCTCTGTCTCCGTAAGCATTGCCCTACTGCTCTCTGGTCCAGCCAAAGTTGAAGTATTTCTGGGATGAGCAGTCTACTGCGTGAGGATAAATCATCCTAAACCATCCTTAGGCGCCTTTGAAGAAACTCAGGAGGCAGAGCCAGCCCTTGGTGGGGTGGCTGGGAGGACAGCCTGGGAACTGGCGATTGGTGTGTCACCGGCTGGGGCTGGGGCAGCGAGCTGTTTCCAGTGCTTTTGTCTTGGTGCTGGGAGCAAGGCTCAGCAGAGGGAGGGACAATCGGAGCCACTCAGGCGGGCCGCTGTCTTGTGTCCTGCCTTTCTGGTGGCCCGACCGGGCTGCCAGAGCCCCCAGGCTGGACCGAGAGCTTTCCTTGCTAACCTGAGCGCAGAAGCCTGGGTTGATTTTACCAGCAAATGTTTCTGAAAGCAGTGGCAGCAGCCTTGGTCCCCTGGACTGAGAGACACTAGCAGGGACTCAAGCCCTGGCCCTTCATCATCCCAAGGAAGCCCTCAGTCCATTTCAGAGACCTGGGAACTGGGCTCCCCTGTGACCCGGGCTCTGCCCCCAGGCTGCAACTAGGGTCCTCAGCGCTAGTGCTGGGGGTGAGGAGCAGGTGTGCGGCAGCTTGCCTGGGCTCTGACAGACAGCTGGGCTGCCAGGCTCAAGGAGCTGGTTTCCTCGGGATCGCTTCTCCTGCCTGTGCTGTGTTTGGGTCTTGCGTATCCACGGTTGAGCTGCTAGTGGTGAGTACTTGGACAGATGTGCCTTTTCGTGTTCACTGGCCATGCCCACATGAGTCACCGTGGCTAGCTCTGCCACGTGGCTATCTCTGCCATTTATTTTCAGAGAATAGATATGAATTTGCCTCACCTCATGCCAGCTGGGTGGGGTGGAAAATCTAGGGAGCAGGGCCAACTCAGGCTAAGGAGGTGAGCTTTCACGCACCTGGGGCCACAAGTGTTTTTTCAGAGGACTGAGGGAACCTTGGAAGAAGAAGCCTGTCTCACTGAGTCCCCATCCTGGTTGGGGGGGGGATGTGTCTAGGGCTGTGTGGAGGAATGGCCGCCCCTGAATGCCCGCTCCTCATGGGTGTTTCAGGCTTTGGGGCCAACTTGCCCTCTTGCTGCCCAGCCCCTGTGGGTCGAAGGGCTGAGTGAGGTTCCCCTCTTGTTTTCTGCCCTGTGGCCATCAGAGAGGGCCCTTCGGTTCTTCTCCTTGCTCGCGTGCACACTGGGCTGCTGAGGGCTAGATTGTGCCTGGCACTACCAGCACAAGACATTGGGACGGGGGCAGGTCTCCGTCTCCAGGCCGGGGAGATGCAGCCTTGGGACCCAGGGGCTCTCTGTCATCACTCCATTCCCTACCTACCCCTCTAAAGCGTGGGCCTTGCTGGTTACAGACATGTTTTCAGCGTGGGCCACCTCTGGGAACAAGGAGGTCTGGGAGGCTGCCCCATGCTGCATGAAGTCATACTTCTTATATTCCTTTTTTTCCCCCCAAGATTTTGTTAATTTATCTGACACAGAGAGAGATCACAAGTAGACAGAGGAGCAGGCAGAAGGAGAGGGAGAAGCAGGGTCCCCACTGAGCAAGGAGCCTAATGTGGGGCTCGATCCCAGGACCCCAGGATCATGACCCGGGCCGAAGGCAGGTGCTTAACGACTGGGCCACCCAGGCTCCCTGATACCTCTTATATTCCTACATGGGCCCTCCACTGTCTCTTTGGACTCCATGGTCAAAGGCCCACTTTCTAGCGTTTCAGATGTGTCGATGATCGTGTTTTCTGCTCCCTTACGATGGCACAGTCTTTGCTTATATCTGCATGAATTTCATACAGGGAATGTGTTTGGACATGATGAGATCTGAAGTCCTTTTGGGGAACATTTCCAGCTTTCTGGAGATCGTGGTGGGGGGGGGACAACTCTGTACCCCCATGTCCTATTACACCCCAATCCTTTGGGGCCCATCTGAAATCTAACGCATAGGTGGAAAACTGGGATTCTGACTCATTTGAGAATTTCGATCTTATGATTCCAAAATCACAGCAGGGGGCTGGGGCGGCAGTGTGTGGTTAGGGTGGGTTTTCTCAATGGTGGCGCCATTGACATTTAAGGCTGGATAATTCTTGGTGGGGTGGAGGGATTGTCCTGTGCCTTGTAGGATGTTTAGCAGCATCCTTGGGTTCTACCCACCAGTAGTACCCTTTTTTGTGACAGCCAAAATCATCTCCAGACATTATCAAATGTTGTCCCAGAGACAAAATTATACTCGTTGAGAATTACTGGTTCAGGTTAGTGCTCCTCTTGCTATGTTCTCTTCTTCGGCCTCATGGGTGTGCGCCCAGTGTGGCCAAGTGAAGTGTAGCCATCTCTGGTCCTGGAATGCAGACACCTGGGTTCTGGGCCTGAGTGATCTCACATTCCCACCCAGTCTGGCCTGAGAATCACTTCTAGTCCTCCCCTGACTCCGCCAACTTCCAGATCTCCTAGTGGAAACATCGTGGTGAGGCTCAGAGGAGCTGGGTAGGAGTCCCCAGGAGAGATGGGGCCTGGGAAAGAAAATCCCACTGCAGGATACCACCATTTCTTCCTGACATTTGCCCTAAAGCCAAAAGCAGCATGGAAGCCAGGATGGGTCCAGTCCCCAGGGCCAAGTGTAAATGCACACATATGTGTACATGTATATACACACATACTTGCTTGCAGCTTTCGGACCCTGTCCTGAATGAATGATGTGGAAGCGAGCCCTGCCTTGGGAAACTTGCAGAGTGAGGTGGACATCCTATTATGTACCAAGAAAGAAATAAACCAATCCAAAGGATTCTGTGCCTTGCCTAGATTAAGTTTCATTCTTCTAGGCAAATTATTTCTGAGGAAGACTAGACAAGGGGAGAAGAAAGTTCTTGAGTTTTTTGCTTATCAGAACCTCCGTGGGGTCACAGTGGTCTTGTTCTTTATCAATTCAAGAGGACTTCCTGAAGGTGGGGATATTTTAGAACCTATAATGCGGGTGGGAGGCAGCATGGTCTGTGTGTGTGTGTGTGTGAGAGAGAGAAAGCATTGGACCTTTTTGCTGACAGTGACTTTGCGGGGGCACGTAGAGAAGTTGGCTAAGGAGTGTCTATCCTTCCTCCTTGAGTAACCAAGGTGCCAGCACTTTTTTTCCATGCCTCCCACGTACTCTGCTGAAACTTGTCTTCTGAGCTGGACGGTAGACTCTTTTACCCCCAGCACAGAGGAGGGACTTACAGAGAGCCCCATGCTGCAGAGAAATTATGGCCACGTTCTAATTTGTGGATAGAGCAGAGAGGTGCTTCAGGTGCACAAGCCGGCAAATCATCGCCTAATCGGTCTGCTGGGCTTTGAAATGCCTTGTGTGGTCCAGTTGCAGCAGATTATGTCTCCTAGTGAGCCTTGATTCTGGTGGGTAAGTTTACAGGCTCCCACCAAACAGCATCTTGATGGCAGGGATGTGGAGGTGGCTGGGCGGTGGCCCCTGGCATCTCTAGTCACCCCCGATGAGCCACAGTGCAGCGTCCTTCCACCCGACTCTCCACGGTCTCACCCGACTACGTGGACTCTTTGCCCCAGCAACTCTTTGGGGGCCTTTGACCTTCCCTTTCTACCCCCCATGTCCCTCAGTGAGCCAGTTTTCCCTGAAAAGCTTGATGGGCCACGGAGAAGGGGAGAGAAATCTCATTACACGGAGAGTTTGGGGGCAACACAGAACTCTGTGACCTGCAGCTTTTGAACCCATAGTGTTGTGGTAAGGCTCTGAGGTTTGCAGTGTCGTGGTCCTAAGACAGAGCTGGGTCCTCACCTATTATTCTGTTCTGTTCTGAGCTGGTGGCCTGCAGGCAGGGCCAGGCCTGGATTTATGAAACTTCCAGGACTTCCATGAAGTTCATCCACCCTGGAACAGGGACAGAGAGGTCACTCAGAGGCACAGAGGCCCTTGTTTCTTCCAGAGAGAGAGAGCTCATCAGTGAGCCCTGCCAACATTAGGCAGCAACCCTAGCCCAGTCCCCTGAGTAGTGGTCAGACTGTCAGCGCATGTGCTCTGTGCTGGGCAGAGGCAAAAAGAATTTTTTCCCATCAGGATCAAGGAGAGAAAGATGTGGAGAGGGCATGTAGAAGGGCGCTTCTGCCCATCCCATGCCAGTGAGCAGCAGGAGCGCTGCTGGCCAGCCCCGCCCTGGGACTGAGCCTGAAATCTGAAGCAGATGTGATTCCTCTTGAGGAAGTATACGAGGACAGAGCCCACCCCTCCGGGAGCCGGAGGCCACATTCATTATGGCGTCCGTTTTGTCATCCAGCTTTTACGGAGTGCTTGCTAGCCCTGTGCCCGGTGACCCCATCCCTGGCTTCCCGGAGCTCACAGCCAGGGGGAGGATGGAGGCTGGTGGAGACAAGGTGGCCCGCACACATCTGTGGGAGCCCACTTGAGGTCCAGATTAATTGGTTTTTTGGCTCTTCTCCCAGCAGAGCTTTCCAGGCTCCACCCCAAGGCTTTTGGGGAGATAACTGAGATGCGGGGTCAAGTCACAGCGGGTCGCAGTAGAGCTGTTCCCAAACTGCCAAGTCCTAAAGGGGCTTGTTAAACTCTGCTCCCCCGGGGCTGGCGGAAGGCTCCTCGATGCCCCTCAATTCTCTGCACTCAGTTAATTGCTTTCCACGATCTGTTCGCTCCCTCCCGGCCTTTCCTCCCCCTGCTGGGTCTGCCTGTTCAGGCTCTGGGACTGTCCCTTCCTCCCCACTGGCCCATTCAGACCCTCCAGGGGGAGCCACGTGGCTGGTGTTTCTGTAGAGCCTACCTGAACGCACGGAGTATAGAGAGGGACTGTGTTGGATTTTCACTGCGTCTGGTGTTTTTCCTCTCCTTCAGCTCACCTCCACGTTCCCCTGTTCCCATTCCCCTGTTCCACGGGAGTAGGGGGGTGGGGGGGCTCTGGAAAAGGGGCTGTTGGGTACCTGGTTCTACATTAAAGCCCCGATGCTTTCTCTTGTCCCTCACATCTAAAGTGAAGGGGAGTTCTAGATAGAATGGGGGTCCTCATCGTGAGGTCCTCAGACCAGCAGCATCAGCAGCACCTGAGAGCTTGGTAGGAGTGAAGACGCTCAGCCCTGCCCCCCACAAGACCACTGAAACAGAAAGGCGGCAGGGTTGGGGCCCAGCAACCTGTGTTGGACATGCCCTCTAGGTGATGCTGGTTCAGCCCACGTTTGGGGACCACAGCTGGAACCCAGTCAGGCCCCTCTCCAACTGCAATACTAAGGCTGGGCTCATCATGTTCCACCTGGCAATAACTAGTGACTTGCAAAAATACAGCAGCCACACTCAGGAGCATGGCCAGTTATCCCGAGGGCGTCATTAAATTCTCAAAATTAAAAAAAAAACAAAAAAAACAAAAAACCCCAACTCAAATCAAGTAGAAACAAAGCCCACTATTTATACCCTTCATTTTTTCCAGAAAGGACTTAAGGTGGTTTGCATCCCAGGGGCTTTAGGGAGGACCCGCGGAGCTGGGCCACAGTCTAGTGAACAATAACAGGGCATCTGCTATGGGGGCTGCGGCCCTGAGAACCGCCGGCCAGCTGCAAGCTGCTCCCCTCTTTTCCACAGGCCCCCCACAGCAGTGCACAGAGGCCTGTGCCGGTGACTTTAATAACGCCTCCCTCCCCGGAGGAGCAGAATGCCCTAACATCTCTCTCCTGCTGCTGGCATTTAGCCCATTGCTGAGTTAATTCAAGCAATACTAATAACCGGCTTGCCGGTGTGGAGACCTCTCGCAGACCCCTAAACCCTACTCGCGGGGTGCTGATAACAGCTTAGGAAGCCTGTCTGGCCCCCTGCAGTCATTCACAAAAGCAGCGCTAGACTGGATTCTGTGATGATCCCAAAGGAAATGGAACTTTTGTCCCTGCCCTCTGTGAACCAGTGGTCTAGCAGGGGGGCCGGGGGGCCATGCCGCCGTCCTCAGCATTTGCTTCGGGCTCCCTCCATTCCCCTGCAGGCCTTTCCCCTGGCCCAAAGCCTCTCTCCTTCCGTGGTGCAGACAGCTGGCATCAGTTTCCTGGAGGTCCTCAAACCCCTGCTGGTCGGGCTCCATCGGGTCACACCCAGCATCCCACTTTGCGCTGGTTCTGTGAGCAGCCGGCCCCAGCTGAGACCTTTCCCGGCCTTTCTCTGGTCTCCAAGGAGCCTGCAAGAAATGCAGCCTGAGAAAACGGCCTCCCTTCCCTACCCCCACTGCTCTGTTCTCCTTGCCCACTCTTCCCCCCAACCCCCAGCTCCCCAAGGCTCCCCCAGGCCGGCAGCTCCTGCCCTCCCACACTCATGTTTTATGCAGAAACATCCCCATTCTCATGGAAAGTGCAGCAAAGTTGGGGAAGGAATTCCAAATCTCCTTTAAAGGGGGCAGAGAGAATGAAGGCTTATGGAGGTTAACCTCTGCTGAGAGTGTTTTCCTGGCTGAGTGGATGCCCGTGTGTGTGTGTGTGTGTGTGTGTGTGTGTGTGTGTGTGTGTCCCTTGTTTCCCTTGTGTCCACCGTTTGCAGGGGAGGGGCGGGGTAAGGAGTGAGGGAGGGGACAGACACACACAGACACCCACGCATGCACACTTGCGTCTGGAGCCGGCCTCACCTCCCAGTGCTCCACCCTGCCTCTCCTCCTTTCCGGGGAGCACCAGAAGAGTCTTATTTTGGATGTAAGCATTCTCATAAATTTGGGAGACACAGGGAAAAGAGATGGTATGTTTTTTCAAATAATAGAAAATGAACATACATACAAAACTTTCCTTTTTTAAGTTTTTTTGTTTGTTTATTTATTTGACAGAGAAAGATACAGCGAGAGAGGGAACACAAGTAGGGGGAGTGAGAGAGGGAGAAGTAGGCTTCCTGCTGAGCAGGGAGCCCATGGGGGGCTCAATTCCTGGACCCTGGGATCCCGACCTGTGCCGAAGGCAGTCACCTAATGACTGAGCCACCCAGGCACCCCTGTATAAAACTTCCTTTTGGTGATTTCACAAAATCGGATGCTTCTTTGTTTTGAAACATCAGAATGATTGTAGATGATTGATTTTTTTTTTTTTTTTTTTAAATAAAATGAGTTTGTTGGGTATGTCAAATTTCTAGTCTATCCTGCTAATTCTAAGTTTCCGGTGGTAAAAGCACCTGCCCATTCAGAAGCCTGGCATCTCTTCTCTTCTGATCGTTTTTTTTTAAGAAGTAGTAAAACCTTGAACAGAAGACTCCATCTGCAGTACACTTAGAACAAGATAAAGGACAGCGTTATGGTTTCTGGACTTGCTGCTGGGAGAGACAGAAAAGCACTTATTTTCAGGAAGGAAATTGTGCAAAGAGAGAGACGTTCCCAATCTCACCGGACACAATTTGCTCCGCAGAATGTTCTCCAACCAGCCAGATTCTCGGAGCCCCGACCTTGAGTCATTCTGGATTCTTCCAGCGCTGCATTTTTAGGGCCTTCCCAGAGTCTTGGAAACTGAGGATTCACCTAGATTGAGATAATCTGCTCTCCTTTTTTACCTGTTAACTTATCTCTTGATCTGCGTGTGTCACGTTTTTCCAAATACGGCTCCATGGCAGCCACATGCAGTGAGAGTTGGGGACAGATGGGAGCATGTTGGGGACATTAGCTTTGGACACCCCCTCCCCCAGCTTTCCCTAGATCCAGGCCCCCCAGCAATGCCCACTGTCTGCAGCACTGAGCAGCTGAGGCATGTTTTCGTGGCTTGGTCAGGCGCTGTGGCCGTTTCCCTCTCACCTGTGCACAGATCTGCCTCTGAATCCTGGACCCAGGGCTTTCACAACAATTTGAGCTGCTGAGGACAAAATTTTTTCCCATACTTGATTAAAGCAATTTGTTTTACTTTCCTCTGTACTTATAAGTGGAAATGTATTTGGATTCCCAGGAACAATTGATTTTTCTGGAGGTCGTTTCGAAAGGAATGTCAAACATGGTGCACCATTATATCCAGACAAAAAGATAGATGTAGTTCGTTTAACATAAAATCTTACTGCATAATTTTTAGAAACAGCATAAAAACACTCCATCCTCAACACTTTATTCATTCTGAAAAAGTTTCAGAATCCAGAGATATATTTGAAAGTAATCTGTTTCAAAGAAGTCCTTGGGACCAAACCAGGGTGGGGGGAATTTTTTTTTTCCCCTTATGTGTTTCTTCTAGGCCTTCACATTTTCAGTCTTATCCCTTGGGAATCTTCTGTGTTGAGCAAATTTAGGATGAAGTCTTCCTTCTTCGTTCCTCCTCTGTAGGTTCCTTTGTCATTCTTAAAGAAAACCATCTAAGGTGATTTCAGAATTCTACTATGGCTTTTGGTTGGAGCAGAGGAGGCCGAGAGTGTCAGAGAGCGAGAAAGCAAAGAGATGAAGACACAGGCCCAAACCGAAGACCACAGATGGGTATAAAGAGACATGGACGTGGGGTGCCTGGGTGGCTCGGTCGGTTAGGCGTCTGCCTTGGGCTCAGGTCCTGATCTCAGGGTCCTGGGATGGAACCCTGCATCAGGCTCCTTGCTGGGCAGCGAATCTGCTTCTCCCTCTTCTTCTGCCTCCACCCCTCCCCCCACTTGCGCTCACATGTACTCTCTCTCTCTCTCAGGTAAACAAATAAAATCTTTCAAAAAAAAATAAAAGACATGGATTGTCAGATTGGCAGCGCCAACTGACAAGTGACAAAGAAAGAGGACTCTAGTGTCAAACCCAGATGCCCTCCTAGCAATGAGCCTGTCCCCTGGCCACGATGGGAGTGAGGATCTCCCAAGCACTTTGCCAGGCATCCTCCTTAGCTCTGGGTGTGGGGAGGTTGGCCGGGCAGATGGCAGAGGGGGCCGGCTTTCACAGCTTCTGATACCTGGAGGCTGGCCCTACGTGAATGAGCTTCTGGGGTGCCCTGAGGGGAGGCAGCCAATGAGAAGGGCATGGGGAAGTTTAGCTGGAAAACTGTGGGCAGATCCTCCGAAGCAGAGCACTGCAGGATGGCAGGGGTGGCTTTTCTCCGCCCTGCCAGCTGTTTCTCAATTTACCCCCCTTCATGGCAGGGCCGCTTAGGAGGCTGAGGGATTAATGTCTTTCTAGGGCCAAACCCTGAGGGTGACCTGCCCTTGCCTCTCTGCCCTCCTTTCTCTTTTCCCTTCGTGTGCCATGACCATGGCACACCCTCCCCTTCTTCACAGCGCTGGTGATGGGGGGAGTCACAATAGCCACCTTTTACTGAGCAGTTACTAGATGCTGGGCTGAGATGAACTGCCTGGGTCTTAGGTTCTTTTTGGTCAATTTGAGTACTTCCAACCTTGAAGGGTCAGTGAGGGCTATGGGCCCCACCTCACACTTCACTACCAGGTTGCCAGGAAAGGCAGTCTCAGGCCACATTCTATCTCCTTGTATTGATTAGTGAACCAGCAAGAAACAGTCTTACCTGTTCTGGAAGTTTGGGGAAGGGCCCACTCTGTCCTCTTCAGTGGGCCAGCAGCACCTCAGTTGAAAGGTTGCCTTAAGACAGATGTCACAGGATTTGGCTAACCATCTGGTGCAGGGGCTCTGAACCTTGGAGGAGATGCTAATGAAATTGGGTTTTTTTACCCCCAAAGAAGAGCTCATAGGGAGGGGGGCCTGAAGAATGACTCAAATGACTGGTTATTTTTAACACCACAATGATTTATTTTTTCCTTTTACCTTTAATTGAGATATTATAAAACAAATATAACAAACCACAACATAGGTGTTTTAGTAGTGGGCTATATTAAGGTTCGTGCCTCACACCCACCCAGGTGCGGAAAGAGAACGCTGGCAGCCATTCCAGAATCTTCTCTGCATTCCAATCTCCATCTCCATGAAAAGGTAGATTGACTGCCTGTGTGTCTCTATGGGGTTTATTGTTTGTTAGTTTCCCTGATGATATATTATACAAAAAAGCCGAGGCCTCAGCTTCCTGAACCCAGAACAACCCAGAATTCATTGGACCTACAGCAGGAAAGATTAAAGTGAGACCGCACAAAGAATTTAGAATACTAGAAATCAGTGACACGGAGCTACAAAAAGGAAGACAATCCGTGTGATGACTGGGATGTGGTTCTCGTCAGGGATGGGGAAATAGAGATCACCCCAGTCCTAGGGCTGCCCTCAAAGGGTTAGGCAGGCCGGGTACCCCACTACTGCCAATAATGACAACAAGCCAGTAACAAAAGCACTCATGTCTGCAGGACACTGCCAAGGCTTCATGGTGGGGGAGATGGAGACAGGTGGCAATTCTGCCCACAGCCCGCGGGCTGGTCTCAGAGGTTGCCTGGTGTCGTGACCCCTTCTTCTGTGATCTGAGGCATGGTCTTCCTCCTGAAGCCTTCTAATCCTGCCATAGCCCATCAGAGAGAGTGACTCTTGAAAGAAAGAGTGACCAGCTGGGGGACAGGCCTGGGATCTGAGCCCACCCCATTCCCGGGTGACCAGGGCAGCCGAAAAAAATACACTCTGGCTCCAGGCCCAAGGGACACCAGGCAAGGTGCCTGGAGGAAATGGGGCAGTGGAATAAGAGGAGAGTGAATGGCCTCCCTGCTTTCCTTCCATTCAGTGTGTGGTTTCCATGGGGCCCCAAGTGTGTTTACAGGCAGCAGACCTGAGCGGTGGGGGCCACCGGGGACTGGGGCTGCAAGGCTGCGGGGAAGAAAGGGAGGACTACGGGGCGGGCAGGGATGGTGGGGGCACTTGGAAAACCAAATGAAAAGTTGGCTGTCGAATGCTTTTTGCCAACCATAGTCAATTCTTAATTATCCCCGTAATGGGAGGGAGCGGTGGTAAGAATGATTCAAAGCAGCAAATAATCCCAAACCATTTAAGCTACATGATTTTTAAAAGAGAGAGGAGATTTCCCTTCCTAATGATGTCTGGCTCAGGCTGATGTTAAATGAGGGAAGTATTAACAGCGAGCTCCCCAGGGATCAAGGCTAGAAGCAGTCTTATTTAACATGTTTATAAATTATTTAGAGTTCACATTTCATGATTTTGTGAACGGGTGCTGGGAGGGGGCTGTAAGTCCTCCCAGAAGCCAGAGGAAACCCTCTTTCAGGGATTATGCACTCATGGGCGGGAATCCCCAAAGTGGGAAATGAAGATGAGATTGGAGGTATTAGGCTAACCAGGCCCATCGCACAAGAGGGCCCTGCTCAAGAGGGACACCTTCCCCACTCCCCCTCCCTCCCACCCTCACCAAGCCAATAGCTAAAAAAAGAGGAGTATGAGTCTCTTCTCTAGAACATTGAATGGCTCCCAGCTTCTCCCTGAATTAAGTGCACCTAAGGCCTTCCGTAGCAAGGTTCTAACCTCCTCTCCCATCATTCCAGCCATGCCCCTGACATTAGGAAAAACAGCCTGCAGGGCCTGGCAACTTGCCACAGTCACGTGGTTAGATGCAAAGCACTTGGAATTGTACCCAGAATTCTGACTCAGAGTCTTCCCATTCATCCATAGCACGCTGGATCCTGGCTAACTCCCAAAGCCGCACCTCAGTTCCTGCCTCTTCTCTCTCTGCTGTCAGGATTCTGTTGATCCGAGGTGCCACCTCTTCTGAGGACCTGTCCCTGTTCCAAAAGTGCTCACTCTCTCCCTCTCTCTCCCTCTGCTCAGAAAACCGGTGGCAGATGTGCCTCTCTTATGGTTCATGTCAAGCTTTACCTATGTGACAGCCTTGGCGTTCTTGTCTCTTTCCACCCAGACACCCTGAAATTTCTTGCATAGTCTGTCCTCCCTGCGGAAAGCACGGAACCCTGCCTTGCCATCAACGTGTGCTGTCCAGGGGTTCCTTGAGTAGAGAAAATGGGATCCTCCCCTGGAACGGGTGTAGCGAGTTAGAGCTGAGTGTCATAGGACCGGCCTGCTCTCCAAAACATGGTGCTGTCATCTCCCAACAGAGCCTTCGCCTTCCGTTTTTCCACAAAGCCATCCAAAGCTGACTGTCTACACATGAGCTCGGTCTGGGGTGAAGGCCACCATTTGTTGCACATGGAGCGGTTCCTGTGACTATATGCCTCCCAAAGTGTGGTGCCCGGTCCCCTGCCTCAGCATCACCTGATGTCCCTGGGCCACTAGGAAGCCCTGCAGAGCCTGGAACTGGCATTGCGACCAGATTGTCATGTGTGTCTAATGACAAGGAGGTCTGAGAACAGCTCCCAAAGGGCAGGAGGGCAGCCCTCTGGGATTTGTGAAGGTCATGTGGGAAAGAGTGTGCAAGCACACGTGCATTTGCATGCTTAGACCCATAGGAGTCAAGTGTGTGCTCATGTCCATATTTATGGGTGCCACTCTGGGAACTGGGCCCCTTCTTACATCACCATGCCTCCAAAGTGCCAGCTGCCGGCATGCCTTAAAAATATTTTGGTGAGGGGAACCTGGCTGGCTCAGTTGGCAGAGTATGTGACTCTTGATCTTGGGTTATGAGTTCAAGCCCCACCTTGGGCTTACAGCTTATGTAAGGGGAAAAAAAGGGGCACCTGGGTGGCTCAGTTGGTTAAGCATCTGCCTTTGGCTCAGGTCATGATCCAGGCATCCTGGGATTGAATCTCACATCAGGCTCCCTGCTCAGCGGGGAACCTGCTTCTCCCTTTCCCTCTGCTGCTCCCCCTGCTTGTGCTCTCATGCTGTCTGTCAAATACATAAATAAAATCATTAAGAAAAATGAAAAGAAAAAAAAATTGGTGAGATGTTCCACAGTATGGATGAATCTTGAGGACATGGTGCTGAGTGAAATAAACCAGTAACAAAAGCGCAAGTACTCTATGATTCCACTAATATAAAGTTCCTAGAGTAGTTACATTCATACAGATAGAAAATAGGATAATGGTGATGAGGGGTGGTGAAAGAGGAGGAAGTGGAGCGCCACCGTTAGAGAAGATGAAGAAAGTTCTGGAGATGGATGGAGGTGATAGTAGCAATGTGAACGAACTTAATGCCACTGTAGATTTAAAAACGGTTGAAGTGGTAAACTTGTGTTATGTGTATTTCATCACGATAAAAAACTTTTTAATAATTTGAGCCATTGCCCTGCCCCTGGGAAGAGCGCTGCTAGCTAGAATGCTCCGCCTTGCCCTGGCCTTGCAACTCTCCAGAGACGGGGGGTCTGTGTCCAGCACGGCCCTGCCCAGCATCCCACACCCTGGAGACGGGGTCCTTCTTTGGGTCCTTGGGTCCTTCAGATCCACCCCACAGTAAGTCATGCTGGGACAGGAGGGGTTTGTGTCATGCATGAGTCAGAGACTGGCCTAATAAAATGGAAGGAAATGATACTTTTTCGAATGGGGGAAGCCAAATGCAGAGTCTCCAAGAAAATGTGGATGCCATCAGAAGCTTCCAAGTGATGAAATTTTGGGTCAGCTGGTGTGCATGGCTCTAACCAGAGTCAGCTTCCCTTTACCCCAGATGTGTAAGGCTATACATTTAGGAAAAAATAAGTAATGTCATGTCCTCGATCTAGCCGATACAGCCCAGCCAATCTAAAAAGCTGTTGGAAACATTCTCCCAAAGACTTTAGACTCATGTGCTGCTTTGGACAAAAAGACCAGCCAAACAGCCAGGCCTTATAGTGAGAGTGCTGGAAACAGCAAGGCATTTGGGTCTGACCTCGGCAAAAGTTGGACATGTAGCCTGTTGCTTCTTCTTGAAGGGATTGTCTTTCTGAGGTGAGACTAAATCTACCAGGACTCCAGGATGGGAGGGCAGTCATGAGGCAGGGGCCATCCCCCACCGTGAATGCCCTCTCCTTAACGTTTTGGCTGAGGTGACATATGAACTTGATCTCCAAGTCCCCCAAATCAGAACGAGGACCTGGCGAAAGGCAGCTTTAGCACAACCATGAGCAAGTGTTATTTACATGGCGGGTAACAAGCATCTTTGGAACTTATAGCCCCCAGAGGTGGCGTAAACTAAACACAGGACTAGACTCAGGGAGAGTGCGGAAATGTTCATAGATGACAATCCATAGTGGGTGGTCAGGGGGTTCTGGACTGGGAGGCCAGCTTCTGAGTTCTGTGTCACGTGGAGTGACATTTCCCCCTGGGGACACTCCTGAGTGCCCTCAGAGAGCTGGATCTGCCCCACGGCTCCAATTCTGATTCTGATTTTCCTTATACTCTCTTTGCCTTGTTTTGTTGGCTGTCTCTGGTCATCCCCTCTAGGTGATAGCCTTTCAGAGACCTGAAGATTTTGACTCTCTCCCCCCACCTCCTGTTCCATTGATATCTTGTTCCTGTTCCAATTTGTAGAGTTCCAGCCCATTATCTTTTTTTCAAGGTGTTCGTTGAAAAATGTCTCATTAAATGTCTCTTCCACTTCTCCCTCTGAACCCCCATTCCTAGGCACTATGCAATGGCAGGGCAAGCTGAAGAAGTTAAAAGCATGGGGGGAGAGGCAGGGTGACTGGGGGTGAGGGATCATGGTGGCTTTGAGATCATGGGAAAAGGGCAGACAGAGCAGCCCAGAGCCATAGGACATAGAGACAGGAGCCCAAGGGGCCTGGGAGGAGGAACCATCATCAGCCTCCCCTCCTGCCCTGTTCTCTCCCTTACCATTTGCCCAGGTAAGCTGATCATGCATTTATGGAGGACCTACACACTCCGTGGAGGCTGAGGGTGAGCGAGTCTTCCAGAAAGGACCCCCTGTCCTTCCTCTGTACCCCTGCAGAGCTTCACTCTGGGCTGCATGGCCAAGACCTCCATTCGCCTAACTCCCGTTACTCTGCGAAGCTGGTCCTGGAAGACAGGCTAATCAACCACCGAGTTTCTGTCTGCCTAACTCCCTCCACTCCCAGGCTGTTTCCTATTTAGCTGTTAGGTTTTCAGGGACATAACTTTGACCCATGGTTTATGGGAGTCCATTAAAAAACAAGCTGTGTTATAATGGGCTTCTACTGTCCTGGATCGATTTTCCTCCTTTCTGCAGGAAAGGAAGAATGCTGGCTGGCTGGTGTTTGGGATGCTGTGATCCTGCAGCCAGGCAGCCCGCCTCCCCCCCAACCCCAGCCTGTGAGCATTCAGCTGCTCACTTCCCCAGCTGAGTGAGAGGTTCTTTTCAGGGCCAACCAACTGCACACGGATTCCTGAGCCATGATCTCATCGGCTCATGAGAGGCTGAGCACGTACACCAACTCCCACTGGAGAGAGAGGGGGTTTCTAGGGTCCAAGTGGGGTGAGGGGAGGTTCAGGGCTTCACCCTTTAGTTTAGGGCCAGGGCTGGTGTAGGCACAAGTCTTGCCATCTATCTCCCATGGCTGTCTGCCCACGCTGCTGTGCATCCCCACCTGGGCTAGGACTGGCTGGCAAGGCTCCTCTTCTGCCACGGCTGTCTCCACACCAGAGCTCCAGGACACAGTCTTGCAGGGGTGATCTGGCCCTGGCTCGGACATCTTCCTGCCCACACTGTTGACTTCGACATTCCTTTAGTTGGCAAATATTTATTGAACTCGAACTGTAGTGCTTCCCGAAGTGGGAACATGGAGCTTTTGGATAGGAACCATCTGGAATGATGGTTAAAATGCTGGCTCCTGGGCACTATGCCAGACCTAATGCATCAGAATCTCTGGGTGGAGCCTGGGGATCTGCATTTTAATCAGTTCCCCAAAGTGATATTTTTGTGCCCTAATGTTTGAGACTTGCTGGCTGTGATGGTTAATTTTGTGTCAATGTGGCTGGGCCATGGGGCCCAGATATTTGTTCAAAAATTATTCTGGATGTTTCTGTGAGGATATTTTTGGATGAGGTTAACATTTAAATTGGTGGACTTTGAATAAAGCAGATTGCTCACTGTAATGTGGGTGGGCCTGGTCCAATCAGTTGAAGGCCTGAATAAAACAAAGACTAACCTCTTCTCAGTGAAAGGGGATTCTTCCAGCCCACCCTGCAGATTTTGGGCTTGCCAGCCTCTATAATCACAGGAGCCAATTCCTTGAAATAAACCTCCCTTTCTGACACACACACACACACACACACCCTTTTGGTTCTGTTTACCGAAAGAACCTCTACTAATACACTGGCTTGCTATGTGTAAGACCCTGGCCCTCACATCACAGTCACACCTGGGCAGATGTCAGCTTAAAGCAGTCCACTGTCTGCCTCTGCCCACCAGTCCTGGCTTTGTAAGCATGTGTTCTAAAGCACCTGAGAGAGGCTGGCTGAGCATAGCAGTACTGCTGTTGCCCAGCCCTGACTCTTCTCTGGGCTGAGGGTCCTGACCTGCTGCCCTCCCCAGGACAGAGCCTCGATTTTATTGTCAGATTCAGCAAATAAAAATACAGGATGCCCAGTAAAATTTGAATTTTAGATAAGCATTGAAACTTATTTTAGTAGAAGTGTGTCTCGTGCAATGTTTGGGGCATACTTATACTAAAAGACTTCATCTGCAATTCAGATCTCACTGGGCATCCTGCATTTCAGGATGTGACAGCTCTGCACACTTTTCTCTTGAGCCTGGAGTCCGTGATTGGTTCTTGTTAATTGTATTTCTTTACAAAGGGCTTTCTCTGATGTGATCTCTTTCCACCCTTGCAACGATGGGGAGGCAGAGCTGGCATCATAGCCATTATCCCCATTTCACAGTGGGAACTGAGGGTAGGAGGCTGTCAGAAGTTCCCAGCTGAGATCAGAGCAGCCCCTGCTACACAGTAGAACCACCTGGAGGGATTTTAAATCACTCCCCCTGTGTTTGGGTGATGTGTATGATGTCTGCAACTTACTTTGAAATGCATCAGAAAATAAAATGGATGAATGCATGGGCAGAGGGATGATGGATAAATATGTGATAAAGCAAATATAGCGAAACATTGATGACAGAATCTAGACGGTGGGTATACAGGTGTTCACTGTTCAATCGTTTAACTGCTTTGTATATTTGAAAGTATTCCTTAAAAGTTGGGAGGAAAAAACCCTGGATGCTTAGGTCCCACCCCAGAGCAATTAAATCAGAATCTATGCAGGTGAGGCCCAGGCAGCAGTCTTGTTTCAACGCTACCCAGGTGATCTGAGCTCACCCATCCCACCTCCCTGTGTACCAGGCACCCCCTGCAGGCTACAGGTATCCTGCATCAGTGGTTGCCCAGCTCCCAGTGCATCCGAGTGTGGAGGGCTGGGTAAAACAAATGACTGGGCCTCTTCCCCAGACTTTCTCATCCAGTAGGTCTGGGTAGGGGGCTGAGAATTTGCACTTTGTAGAAGTTCCCGGGGGTTGCAGATGTTGCTGGTGCCAGGACCACACTTTGAGAAGCACCTCGCACAGAAACACAGCCAGACACAGGGTGGATGCATGCTAAGCCATAGTATCAACCACACGCCGATCTGTCAGCCAAGGAAGCCATTAGCTGTGGGAGGGTCAGAAGAGGCTTTGTGGAAGAGCCTGCATTTGTGCGAGCTTTAGAAGATGGGAAGGTTTTCATGATGGGGAGGTTTTCAGAGGAGGAGAGTGCCTTCTGTGCAGCGGAACAGTAGAAGCAAAGACAGGGAGGTGGGCAAGTGCAGGAGGGGTAGCTGGATCTGGGGATGGACCGAGGGGGTGGTGGGGGATGGAGAGGGAACGGCCAGAGGGGAGGCAGGAAGGGTAGCTTGTGCCAGATGGCAAGAGCTCTTGGATTTGATCATGTGGGCAGTGGGAAGCCAGCGAAGGTTTATTAGCAGCAAAATGATGTGACCAAATCATCGCCGTGGACTGTTCATTCTGGCAGCTCTGTGTGGGACAGATTGGGGAGGAGAGATGAAAGATAGGCAGCGTTCTTAGGAGACTATTGTGAGCATCCGCGGTGAGTCGTGTGGAGGGTCCACATAATCACAACACGGATAATGATGATAAAATAGTGGCTGACATTTATCCAGTGCTTTCTGGGGGCTAGCCAGTGCCGTGCTTTTGCAAACGTTCCTTTTTAATCTTTGCAACTGCACTGCTTGGTCTTCCCGGTGAGGAAACCTACTCGGAGTGCCCGGGTTGGGATTCGAACCCAGGGCTGTGCGTTTTGTGTGGGTGCTCCCACAAAGGTGAGGAGAGTGGTGGGGAGGAGGAGGAGGCTGGCAGGTCCCTGCCTGGGTCCTCACATCCCCAGGGAGTCATCATCAGTCCCTAGCTCGGGGTCTTGTGCACGTCCCTGCTGAGGCTGGGCCCGAGCTGGGAGAGGTGCAGCTGGACGGGGGGAAGCCATCGCTCTTCCTCTGCCACCAGCCACGCGTGGTTTTCCTGGCAAGCAGAGGCTCAGCTGTGCCTCCCTCTACCCTGCCCCGGGCCTAGCACCCACTCTCTGTCCCTCCATGTGCAGTGCTCCCTACGGCTGCTTGTACACCACACCTGTAGTCACTTAACTAAAGCTTTTAGGAGAAAAGTGACCTTGCTTCCCACTCCCTTCGAGGTCCCTACTGTCCTTGGGCCTGAGGAAAGGACACTTCCAGGTACTTCCCCAGAATTCTCGCATTTCGGGCATTCCTCTAACCCTACCATGGCCACTGTATACCTAGGCAGTTCCATTACTGAAAAGGGAATGGGTGTGGGGGCAGGACCTGTAGGGTAAGTAACAGTCCTTACAGAAACATGCCTGCAAATAGTAAGGCTGTTAGCTGTTGTTCTTTTTATAACTGGGCTCCATGAATGCAGAGCTTGGGGACTTTGGCACCAATGACCAGGTTTAAAGAGAGACATTCATTAAGCACTGGAAGGGCTTTGTCAGATCTTGACCATCTTTCTGTCTCTAAGAAGGGCTGCTTTTATACCAGGTCAGAAAGAGCTCACTGTACTTCTCTTAAAGAACCCCCTCCTCTCTTCCCATCCCCTGGCCCAGGGCTGAAGCTCTCTGTCCTGTCCTCCACCAAGCCCCAAGGCTTGCTCAGCTCCTGGACACTCTCCACCTGGGAGGTCTTTGAGCACGTGCCCTGCCCCGCCACCTCCCCCTCCCACCAACCAGAAGGACCCGCCTCATAGATGCCTGGGGCTAGGGCAGCAGTGAGGTTCTTACTGTACCTGCAGAAGCCTTGTAGGCATCTGTGTGCGTGTGTGTGCATGCAGCTGAATGTGCACCCATGTGCGTATTCCCATATGGAGGGTGTGTGTTTGGGGCAGTGGTGGTGGTGCAGTCCCAGACCTGCTCTTCATTCAAATCTGTTTTTTACCTGTTTGTGCAGGAGGAATGGGGCTCACCTGGCAGGGGAGGATGATGGAAGCATTTTCTGGAAAGGCTTCTTGCGAGGGCTGGACAGTGGGGCTGTGTGCGCCCTGTCTCTGTCCCAGCCTCCCCTTGCCATCAGCCAACCACCTGTAAGCCTTCTTCCTCCCTGGGCTGAAGTGTGTAGCATGTGTGGGGAGCAGCTGGGGTGTGGTGTCCCTGGGCTTTTTCTCCCAGCTTCCCTCAGCCAACCAACCACGTGCTGCCAGATGGATCTGGGTGCCGATGGGGTATGCGCAGGGAATGGCAACCAGCTCCCAGCCCGTGGCCTTGCCCGATGAGTTGGAACACAGTTAAGTTCTGGAAGTTCGGGGATCTGAGCTGGCAAGACCCAGATCAACAGGAACTACGCCTGGTGGAGAAAACTCTCGGCCCTCCAGGAGGAAACCCTCCTGGAGTGGCTCCCTGCCACTCTCCGCCCCCAACCTGGGCTCTACACTCGCTGCCCTCCCTGGGAATCTTCAGGCCACCGACTCTCCTTGAGCATGAACTCCGGTCTCTTAGCCCTCCGCTGTTTTATTTATTGCACAAACACCACCATAACAGCAATAACATAAACCAAGAAAAAGTCTCCCTCCATTTCATGACCTTAACAGATGAGCTGTTCAATTTTCTTTGTTCCCTTCTAGTCCCTGTCCATATTATATCCCTCCTTCTTTTCTCCTCCACCCTCCCCCCAACTCCTTTCCTTCCTTCCTTTCTGTAAGAGGAAAGGGGGCAGATTTCAGCACCTCCTGCAGCCTGCCAGGCCCTGCCCAGGTCACCGAGGGTAGGGGAGAAGACTCGCCTGCAGGATAGAGGTGTGGGTGCTGTCCTTGGCTGCTGGCATCTCAGAAGCTGAGCTGGACCAGCATGTGCACCCTGGGCTTGATGACTAGCTGTTGTTTCTCTCTTTTGCCATGGTCTCAATACTGCTCACTCCCCAAAGCGGGTATTAAGAGTGATTTTTCTGGAGATGGTGGGATTCAGTCATTTGCAGCTTCCAGATTTCTGAATCAAGGTATGTGAGCCCTCAGAATTACCTGTCATCAATGAGGACAGGCTCTCAGTTTCAGGCTCCCAGGCCCACGTTGCTCAGAGCCTTATCCAGTGTGGGCGGCCATCAAGGCTTGACTTGGGGAGAAGATTGCATTCAAGATCTGGAGAGGGTACAGCAGGGGAGGGCCGGGGTAGGTTAACTTCGCACTCTGAACATTCGGATCTGTGGCCCTTCTTAGGGCCTGCAGACTTCATAGGGGATCTGACGGGGTCCTCAAAGGGCAGGAGGTGTGTGTCCTCCCTGACCCCAGCCTTTCCATGGAGCCATTTCATCTGCATCCAAGCCAGCATCCTAACCACCCTCACTAACTCCCGGGGAAGTCTCTCCCCAGGGCTGGACCTCTTAGCCCAGGAGCAGGAGTGAAGCCAGTGGGTTAAATGAAGAGCTGAAAAAAGTCAAACCGTAGCCCAAGGCACAGATAGTGCAAAACAGCGTGCAAACTGTGAATAACTTGTATTTGATTCACGTTCTGAGGATGACAGGTCTAGACTGAGTTTTGCGCCTCTGCAACTGGGGGAGGGGAGAGATCCGGGGAGTGCTGGATGGCAGGGGAAAGAGCTGGCACCCTTCCCTCGGGGCAGCAGAAGGATACCTGTTGCTGTGTGGTCTGAAGTTGTGTTCATTTGAACACATCACACGTTCAACGCATACTCCCCGCGACATCAGTGCGCGACTCCCAAAAAGTGTGTTACTGCCGGTTTCCTAGAAATACTGAAGAACTAGTTTTGTGGAGAGGTCTCACCAGCTGCCACTAGGGACATGATTGGGCCCCCGTGGGTCTGGTTGAGAGGCCTTCGTTGAACATTTATTTACTCGACTCGTGGTGCCACCACCTCCCCGGCATTTCATCTTCCTGCAGAGTCTATGAAGTAGCTGTCATTACCACTAGTGTTGTTGTAGTCATGATCCCTCTTTTGTTTTATTTTTTTAAGATTTTATTTATTTATTTGACAGAGAGATCACAAGTGGGCAGAGAGTCAGGCCAGAGAGAGAGAGAAGGGGAAGCAGGCTCGCTGCTGAGCAGAGAGACCGATGCGGGGCTCGATCCCAGGACCCTGAGACCATGACCTGAGCTGAAGGCAGAGACTTTAACACATTGGGCTACCCAGGCACCCCATGATCCCTCTTTTAAAGAGAAAGGGGCCAGCGGGGCCCCATGATTCTGAGCACAGCGTCTGACCCTGCCCCGCCTGGGACAGTGCCCTTTGACTAGCTCAGGGAGAGAGGCAGTGCCGGCACAGCACATACACTTGTCCCCACACCCCACCTGGCTGCCCGAAAGCCTCAGGGAAGGCTTCCTCCGCAGAAGCCTGGCACCACCCATGCAGCCGTGTGTGGAGACCCTCCTCATTGGGCATTCAGGATGGGGCCTCCTATTCATTCATTCAACAGACATCGGGGCTGGGGAATCCAGAGAGGAATATGACATTATTCTTGTCACCTCTTAGCAGACCTGTTAATATATTTGCTTCTCAGCCCACACCGGATTCCAAAAACATTTCCTATCAATTACCTTGAGCAGAATTCTCACCTGCCACGTTTTCCTTCTCCAAGCTGGCTGCTTTATGAGTATCTAAACTTTCAACCACGAGTGGGCACGTTATCTAACCTCCCTTTGGCTAAGAGCAAGGATCCCCTACCTTTTGTTCCACCGTTCAGTCATCCCCTCAGTGAACAAATAACTCTGGGTCTGCATGTCAGGTACTGTGTTAGGAGCTGGGGATACAGTGCCGAGCAGAAAAGACAGGATTCCTGCCCATGGGAGTTTACAGACATTAACCGGATGATTCCCTCGTCGTGCTCTGATGCATTCCCAAGGACTGAGGTGTTTTGTTCAGGAGTGGCTCCCTCAGGCATGGCGTTCCTAGGGTCCTCGACTGCCCCACACTCAGCCTGTCCTGTCTGCTGTGGCAGTGCCCGAGGACCAGGTGTTGGTGGATCCTTCCCTTTGGAATGAGGCAGAGGACACATGCTCACTCTCTTAGTCTCTGGCTCTTGATCCAGCCCTTCTTATGAGAGCTGCCTGCAGTGGACAAGCTTAGCAGGGCCTCTGAAAAGAGGAGGCCATTCTGCTCCACCCCCAGAAAGAGGGCAAAAGAGAGGCCTTGTTTCTCTATGGAGTTTGGTGGCTCGGCAAAGGCGACGCTGCAGTTAGGCAGATGTGGATTCCAGTCCCAGAACTGTCACCTACCTAGCTATGGGGTTGAGCGAGTTGTGAATGTCTGTGCACCTCAGCTCCCTAGCATGACATGGGGGCAGTAATCTCGCTGCAGTAATTAAATGTGATACGATACATGAAAGCTTCTGGACTGTTTGTCATTTAATAGAGGGGTGACCACTCTTCCTTCAGTGTCCAAATGACTTTCAGCTTCTTAAGGGCATGATTGCCTCTGGAGTTGACACTTCCCAAGAAAAAGCGAGCAAATGCTAGAAAATAAGGAATAATTAAGCCCCCTAGCGTAGGCCCACGAGGATAGGACAGTGGTTCCCAGAATGTGGCCCTGGACTCAGCAGCACCTGGGAACTTACTAGAAAGGCAAAGTCTCGAGCCCCACCTCAGAACTACTAAACCAGAAATCCTGGGGGAGGGACCCCAATCATCGATTTTCACAAGTCTCCAGGCGATTGTGATCGAGGCTAAAATGTGAGGAACCTCTGGGCTGGAGATTGCGAACCCGCTGTCAGGGGGCCAAGTTCTTGCACAGATGTGTTTTGTTTGCCTTCTGTCATCAGCTGGAGCTGAGCAGCAGCTGCCTCTGAAGAGTGGCTGTGCCCTTCTGAAGGGGTTACAGTCTTCGCTCTGCCGCTCCCTCCTGTGTACCACCAGCTGGCCTCCCTCCCTTGGCTGCCCAGCCCCTGGCAGCGGGCATCTGAGTTTGCAGCCAGGGCTCTAGGTCAGGGTCTGACTCACACAGAGGGAGCTGCTCTGTTTCACCAGATCCTGAGTGTCGCGGGGTTGGGAGAACATCCTGGGACGCTGAGCTCCCGGGCCCAGCAGGCAACAGGAACAAGGAAGCCCGTACTCTAATTCCCAAAGCCAGCCATCAGGTCCTACTGGTTTCACTTCGGGATTTGGTCTGAAGTGTTGTGAATTCCCAGCACATCACACACACCCACATTCCACTGTAAGTCCAAAAATACCTTCCACAGCCAAATTGAGATGATTTTTACATTCCCCACTACCTTGGATTATCTGCCTGGCTGCTCTGTGCCACCCTCGCCACTGGCCCAGCTGATGGCTAACGTGGAGAGACAGAAGGGCCAGCAGTGGGCAGCTCAGCTGGGGGCGGGACTTTGCCTGCCCCAGAAGTCTACATCCAAGTGGGATCCAGGAAGGCTGGGAGGACCGGGGGCTGTGGTGTCTGGGGGATGGAGCAGGGGAGTGTGGAGCTGGGAGCTCTCAATGCTGAGGCTGGAACAGATAATCATGACTGAAAATGGACCCAGATCTCAGTATGAAGAGAGATGGAATGGGATGTGAGGAGCAAACTGTGGGCAGTGGGAGAGGGACCGAGTTGGGCTCAACCTTGGACACAGGGGTGTGGAGGAGACTCAGGAAGCTTCCCTGCTTTGTACCCCACCCCACCCCACCCCCGGGGCCAGACCAATGCTTCCTCCCTTCTGGAGAGAATACACCTCAATAGCAGCTCGATCTGGACATAGGAAACAGGCTAAGAGTACAGGCTTTGACATCCAATGGATCTGAGGTCAGATCCTAGCTCAGCCACCTCCTGTGTGACTCTGGACAAGGGACCCAACCTCCCTGTTTACTCACCTATCAAAAGTCTGGAAAGCCTATTTCATAGGCATATGGTGAGGATGAAATGCGATAACATTTGTGAAACCATTAGCATACTGTCATAGAATAAAGAACATAATAAGCTTAGTTATACTTATAATTATCAGACAGCAGAAACCATGTCTTTTCACCGGAAACCCGGGTATTGAATTTGGCAAAATGGCGTCATTGGTGAGGAAAATGGATTCAGATGTAAGCATTAATCAATGATCATGTAATTCTTAAAAGAGAGGTACTGCAAAGAAAGAGACAGTGTCCCTAATATTTGGGGCTCGTGGCATTTATTAGGGCCCTTGATAAGTATTGGTTTGTGTAGCAAAAGAGATGCAAGAATGTCCTGTTAGTGGTGGGTGCCAGACACGGATGAAGTCACTAAGAGATGTTCATGTGACATGACTCCTCCTCCCCTCCTTGAAGCCAGCCTCAATGGAGTGGGGAGGATCTGTGTTGCCTAGACCTGGGGGTGATGGACAGATTTACCTCAGGTGTCCGCACAAACATTATTAACCTCAGGAAGATCCAAATTTGCCTGATTTCCCCCTGCCCTTTCTCACAAAAAAATGGTATGTCCCATTGTGTTTTGGCTTGGGGTTTGGGATGCAAACAGCTCCTCTCTCTTCTAATCTAAAAGGGATAGTACTGGGGCACCTGGGTGGCTCAGTTGGTTAAGCATCTGACTCTTGATTTCAGCTCAGGTCATGATTTTAGAGTTCTGGGATCAGGCCCCGTGTTGGGTTCTGTGCTCAGCTGAGTCTTCTTGTCCTTCCCCCTCTGCTCCTTCCACCCAACCCCCTGCTCGCTTCTCTCACGCTCTCTATCTCTAAGGTAAATAATCAAATAAAATATGTCAAAAGAAGTAAATAAAAGGGACAGCACTGGGAGGGCTGGACCCCTCCAGCCACCCAGGCCACCACTAGATCACCCCCAGGATCACTATTCCTTCTGACTCAGGTTCTTGCTTCTGAGGAGACCAACCCTGAAAGAAAGGCCTGGAGTGGGGGATTAGCATCCATGCATTTCTGATTCTGTCCAGCTGTGTAAATGGCTTAGTGAAGACTAAAGCAGCCCGTAATTATAACAATTATAATGAGCAGGGAGAGCATGGATGCAGAAGTATAATCCAAATTAAACGGCAAAGGGGAGTTACACTATTCCCCCAAGGCTCTTTCTGCCCGAGGACTGTGCGAGTCTGTGAGCCTAAACGTTCCTGGGGGCCCATCCTGATAATCGGGTGACATGGAGACCAATTGATGTTTGGATTTTTAGCTTTCCAGGAAAACATCCTGGAGCCTTGGAGAGGATTCACGAATTTCCTTGGAGGGAGGGAGGAATGGAGGAGAGAAAGACAGGTTAGAGGAAGAAGGTGCCCACACCGGCTCTGGTCAAGGTTCCAGCCCTAGAAGGGGTTGAGGGCTGGGCCTGGCCCACACTTTGTCATACCAACAGGGTGAAGGGAAGAGCCCCCAACCAAAGTTTCATGCAGTTTGGTCTTGACAACAGCGCGCTCCTTCCCCCAGCTCCTGTCAGCCCTCCTCTTCAAAGCCTCCTAAGGACTTGTTTTTGGGCAGATTCCCGAGAAGCAGAGTCTGAGCTGGTTGGGATTCCCGTGCAAGTGGTCAAAGGGCCCTTTTGAAGCACCTGCCAGGGTGTGAGGGAAGTTGGACAGAGCAGAGGACAAGGCCAGCTGAAGACGTGCTATCCGGGGAAGCCTGCCGATCTCCGGGGGAGCTCTGGGGCATGAATTACAGACCAGAAGCTGGTGCACCCAGGACTGGGGGCTGGGTTTTCTACTTCGGTGATTGCCCACTCGTCTCCCAGACATAACTCCAGGAGGAGCCCGCCCTGGGCTCAGGGCCAGCCTCTCAAGAAGGTTGCTGGGGGTGGGGGATGGGTACTCTGGCTGCGGAATGGGGGTCTGGGCAGGACGCCAGCAGCACCTGCTACACAGCTATTCCAACCCCACACTCGTCCTCTCCTCTTTCTCTCCTGTGAAAAGCCACATTAATTAAACTCAAGAAGTTCCTCATGTATTTCTGAAAACCATATAGAGGTCATTTGTGGGGTGATTGGAAAGGGGGGTAGTCTAAGGTTCTTCTCTATCCTAAAGTCTATAAGATTACACTCCACAGTGAGTAATTATTGGGGTAATTCTTCCAAGACCAATCATATGTAAAGGCTTATTCTAATAAATATTCTTATGATGAAATTTCACGCTGACTCGCTTCTCAAAAGGGCACTGGGAAGCAGCTTTTTTATTATTGTTGTTGTTGTTATTCCCGCTGCACAAACTGCTGCTCAGAATGGCGAAGCGCGTTACTTGAGGTGACTCAGCTAGGCAAAATAGTTCATTTCTAACAGTAAAATTGCAGGTAACACTACAGACATCTGGGGACTCTTCTTTTTAGGAGAGCTCATTCTTTAAAGGAACTCTTTAAATCATCAACCTCTTAGTCCCACCCCACCCCCAAAGCATCAACCTCAAATGAAAATATTTATCAATGGTCTTCAGTGTTCAAGACACTGGTAGTGTCTGGGGACTTTGAAAAGATTGTGTTATCTGCCTAATGGGCTTTTGGTCTAACCAGGGAGCCTGATACGTAACAAACAGGCAGGTTGGATCAAATGCCAAGTAAGAGGATAGGTGCGCATCGTAGGAACTGGATGGGTCGGGGTGGGGGGGTGGTTTTCTGAAGGGGAGTGGTGTTCCAGGCTGGCCTTAGAGAAGCATGGGTCTTGAATGAGCTAGATTCAAGCTAGCTGCTAAATATTCCCTTCCTGCCAGCTGGTTGTCACTGGGAGACCTCTGCCAAGCAGTGGCACATCCATCCGTTCCTCCATTCATTCGCAGAACACGTGCATGTCAGCTGAGTTCTCACTACATGGCAGGCTCTGTGCTTGGCTCTGGGGAGGCAGGGAAGAGAGGGCTCCGCCTGAAGCTCACCATCTAATGCAGACACGGCCCACCCTGCTGTCATCTTTCCAGTCCCTAATCTCCGGTCCTGAGCCATCCAGGCTGTGAAATGCTCTGAACAGCAGTGTGTGTTCTTGACGTCACTCACCTCTAAATAAGCAAGGGATCAGTTTGTGACCTCCTTGAATACTTTTGGTGCAGGTAACAAAAGCACCACCAAAATAACTTTAAACATAAGGACATAAGAATAGAGGTGACTGCAGCTGCTGGCCTTTGTCTCCTGGCTCAGCATCATCAGGGTGTGCTGTCATTCTCTCAGCCTGTCTCTCATAGTGTCAAAATGGCTGCCATAGCTCAAGACATCACATTCAAGGAAGTCACCAAGGAGGGTGTCAGGACAGAAGGGGTTGGTGCCAGCTTACTCTATTCTCTTATAAGGAAAGCAGCACTTTTCCAAAATCTGTAGCTGACTTCTGCTTATTTCTCATTGGCTGCAATGATACACAGAGCCATCCCTAACTGCATGAAAGTTGGGAAAGCATCTTACCTGGGGCTGGGAGCATTGCCACTCTGCAACATGGGGATGTTACTGAGAGTGGTGGGGGAATGAATATCATCCAGTGGGGAGGCAATCACAGGACGAGCTGTGAACTTCCTTGTACGATCCTAGGCACTGAGCTTCCGCCCCTGCTCCTGCCAAAGAAATTTGTGGACTGATCTGAGTCCCACCTGCTGAATCGTAAACCTGCTTCTCCCTAGCCTGTCCTCTTTCCCTTCTGCACACATGGACTTCACTTCTCCACCCTTCCCCCTGCCCCACTGCCAGCCACGACTTCCCATCCCATTCCCCACATCTGCCTTCTGCCCTCCTGCTTTCTGATTTGCTTTTTACCCACCATGAAGCCCCCTTGGGAAAGGAAAATGGGAAGGAGGATGAAAGAGGAGGGAAAGTGTTAATTAAACACCAGATGTTTAACTCTGTTAATTAATGGCTCTGTTACCCTGAGTGGCATCAGCCTTCTCTTATCTGTCTCCTTCACCCTCACTACCCTCTGTACCTGGAAAGCCCAGATTGGTGCAGGGGGCCTGAGACCAGCAGAAGGAAGTTGGGGAAAGTGGCCCAGGGTGACCCTGAGGGGGTGGTGCTCTTGTCCAGGAGGGGAGCATGGGCATGCTGGAGTAGTGACACTGGGAACAGAGAGAAGGAATAATAGGAGAGACTGAAGCCCTGAGGTCACAAACAGACATGTTTTGATTAACGCACCTAGGGATTTCAAAAAATGCAAGTAATTGCCAGCATTTAAACAATAAGGGAATTTCGCATGAATCCAGATGGATAGACTTTCTTTAGAAATGGACAGATGAGTCTACAGCCATACCACCCTGAATGTGCCTGATCTCGTCTGATCTTGGAAGCTAAGCAGGGTCGGGCCTGGTTAGTAACTTGGTGGGAGAAATGGACAGATCAAGGACCGTGTCCTGAGAAGGCAACAGTCAGCTGGAGAAGAGGGATCTGAGTCCCAGCTGTCCTGTCCATATGGGGTCCATGCCTTTCTGTCCTCTGCTGTCCCCTCCCCATCCACCTAACTCATGTGCCCCTGCTGCCCCTGAGGACTTCTGGGTTTGGGATCTGCAGCAGAGTACAAGGGCCAGGATTTGACAGTGGACCAGACAGGGGAGGCAGGGGAGGTCTGGAAATACTGAGATGTGAGTCAGGATACCTGGGGACATCATAGTTCCATTGACAGAAATGGGGGACATGGGAGGAGCAGGTGAAGAGAGAAAGGTGACAAGTGAATTTGGGACAGTCTGCTGTAGACATGTCTGTGTGACTTGATGTGGAGATGGCCATGTGGTCTGGAGTTCAAAGAGAGGGGGTGAGATCTGGGGCACTCACGGAGCTGGGGTACAAGTGAGAGCCCTGGCAGGAGCGAGTGGGGGCTGAGACCACCCTGGGAGCAGTCAGAGTGAGAGGAGAGGGAACGGGGAATAGAAACCTGGAGAAGCACACGTCTGGGAGAAAGAGCTAGAAATGAAAGTTAGGGCCAACATAAAGGTTGAGGAGGAACGTGGACAGTGTAATGACAGAGAAGTAGGAAGTGTCCAAGATTTTGATGACCCTTCTTCTATGTTCTTTGCTTTAAAGACCAAGGGCTATTTCCAGCAAGTTCTATGGCCCCAGGGAGGGAAATGGAACTAATGCCCTTATTCCTTCGAAGACATGTGAAATCATCCATTTACATCGTGGCAGTTTTGCCCTTTTGAGGCCATCCAGCGTCTTTAATAACTTTAGAAGGAAAGGCTTTTGTCCCTCATGGAAAGTTTCAGTGTCATCCCAGAAATGACCCCGTAGGCAACCAGCAGCCCCTTGTGCCTGTGCACCTAAGAGGGATGCAAGCTTCTCTAACCAACACCGATGCACAACTCCTTGCCACCCTGAAAAAGTCTCTCATCTCTAAGGCAAGGCAGAAGGCGCGGGGCTGTGGAGTCCTCGAGGCATGGAGCCCTTCCCCAGCCTGTGGCCTGCCTCCCTCTCACCTCTCTACTGTCGGTGTGTTTGTACGTGTGTGGAAGGGTGGCAGCTGGGCATGAGCACAAGGTGGGTGGCTTTCGTGGGGGCCCAGGCTGGAGTCTGAGCCCCACCCTGTCCGGCAGAGGTTCCCTCCCGCTCCCTCTGATACTCCCACCCCCCACCCAGCACAGAAGGCAGCAGATGTTACTGGTCTCACTTCATTTCAATAGATTTACAAGCATGCCTTTATGTGTTACTGAAAAATTGGGTGTAAATCCTATTTTAAGAACACAGTGGAACTCATTACTTGAAGAACACATTGGAAAATCCTTGTGGGAAGTGAATAATAATCACCCTTTGGTACAACTTTTGCGCCAGTGTCTGAAGCGCAGTTCATGGAAGGTCTTTCCCATGATCTCCTCTTAGAATTTTGGGACCGTCTTCCTTCCCACGGGACACGCTGTTCCCCCTCCCTGTACGTCCTGTCCCCCATCTGTAGTACTCTCTCCCCACTGCCCCCCTCAGGCTCTCACGTCATGCCCCCTGACCCTTCCCTCAGCAGTAGCCTCTTCCCCCCACGCCCCCACCCCCAGACTGTGTGACCACGACCTGCTGGTGATCCTTTACTGCTCTTCCTTCTTCCACAGATGTGTCTGGGGGGAGGGGAGGGGGTATCAGAAATGCTTGCCAGGTGTGAACAATTGGGTAGAATACATTGGATGAGTGTGGTAGGCAGAAAAACGACCACCGAAGATATGCATGTTCTTATCCCTGGAACCCGTGAGTGTTACCAGAATGGCCATTGCGTCTGTGATTCGGCTAAGGACCTTGAGGTGGGGAGATGGTCCTGGATTACCCGGCAGGGCCCATTGTAATCACGAGGGTCCTTCAACGCGGAGACTTTTTCCCAGGTGTGATAGAGGGGGAGGTAAATATGGGAGAATGCTGGAGGGAGGCGGTGCTGCTGGCTCTGAAGATGGAAGGAATGTGGGCAGCCTCTAGAAGCCAGAAAAGGAAGGCAGTGGCTTCTCCCCTAGAGCCTCTGGAAGGGAATCCAGTCCTGACGACACCTTGATTTTAGCCCATTGAAACAGATGTCTGACTTTTAACCCATAGAACTGGAAGAGAATGGACGTGTTGTCTGAGGCCGCTCGGTTACAGCAGCAACAGGAAGCGGGTATGGTGACAACCCCACAGTCTGTCGGGAAATCTGGCCACACACTGAACCTCGTCTCTTTGGCCTCGCTCACCGCATGTTCATGGACTCACCCGAAATTCTCCCCTTTCACTGAGTGATTTCAGCTCGTTCCAGGGTCTGTCCCTTTGGATGCTCGGTGGCTCCCCTCCCTCTCCTGCTGCCCACACCTCATCCCTGAACTTCCCAACGTCCCATACACACAGCCAAGGTGCGGATGAACAGGAGGGGGCTCACTTGGCCCTGGTCAGGGATCAGGGTTCCCTGCAGGAGGAAGAGGGAGGGGCTGGCAGGGGCCCACGCTGAGGGAAGAGCAGAGAGAAGACCTGACCATTTGGGGGGCCTGTAGCCCACCTCCTGAGATCTCCTGGTCCTCCTCAGCCCAGCGGATTTTAGGAGCTCTTTTTTTGTTTTTTAAATTGGGGCCACATACAAGAAGATAAAATGTACCATCTTAGCCACTTTGAAGCGTACGGCTCAGTAGTACCAGTATACTCACATTCCTGGGCAACCCGGACCGCCAACAGTCTCCAGAACTCTTTCCTCTTGCAAACTGAAATTCTGTACCCAGGAAATAACAACCCCAGTACCCCGTCTTCCCGGCTCCTGGCAACCCCCCCTCTACTTTCTATGGCTATGAATTTGGTCATTCCAGGTACCTCATGTAAGGGAAATCATACGGTATTGGTCCTTTTGTGTCTGGCTTATTGTAATTCAGGGTCAGGCCCCCAGAGTTTATCCATGGGGCAGCAGGTGGCCAAATTTCCTTCCTTTTTAGGCTGAATCATAGTCCATTGTATTTAGTTTACCATTCGTCTGCCAGTGGACACTTAGGTTGCTTCCCCCTTTTGACTGATGTGGGTAAGTCTGCTGTGAACACGGGGGCACGAATACCTTTTGGAGTTCCTGCTTTCAGCTTTTTTGGGGGGGCGTATCCGAAGTGGAACGGCTGGATCAGATGGTGATTCTACTTTTAATTAATTGAGGGGGCGTCATACCGTTTTTCATAGCGGCTGCTCCATTCTGCATTCCCGCCAGCCCGTTTCAGCCGGTTTTCACTGCGCAGGCCAGTGCAGGCCATCAAGTACTCACACAGCTGTGCAGCCACCTGCACCCCCCATCTTTTTAGGAGCACTGGCTTTCTGGGTGTCAAACCTCGCTCGGGAGCGGGAACAGAAATGGGCCCTCCTTTGCAAAGGTTTATGTGGAGCCAGTGAATCTGTCATTGAAACCCCAAGGAAACCTGGGCCCTTCCCGGATTTGCTGTCTATTTTTGAGTTGTAGGCATGTTTTCAAATGCAGTTTTCATTTTATACAGCAACTGAATATCTGATAGCAAAATGTTTCCACGGAGAGAGCTTGCCCATGGGGAGGAGAGAAAGGCGGCTGTTCTAATGAATAGATAAGCTTGATTTGTGTTTGGCAACATCCTTAGCATTTAATTTCAGCAATTAAAGTAGGCAAGTCTGTTTTCCTTTTCTTTGCAAAAACAATAAAATATTACAGAATGTTTGGGGGGGAAAGTCCCTATTCGTCATCATACTACCTTCGTGGGACCGCCATCGCCATTCCTAATACTGATCTGTGCCAGGCATGAACCGAACATTTGTTCCCCTTCACTTGAGCTGCTCTGCAAATATGAGGCAGCGTCCTGGGTCTAACCTGTGCAGCCCCCTCCCACACCGGTTCTCTCCTCATGCGTTTGGCCCATCTGCCATCACACATGTGCCCTCTCCTACGGAGCTCGCTTGCTTTCCCAAGTGATGTGAACATTCCCTTTGTATTTTTGTTTTCAATTCTTACCTTGGGTGGACATCCTTTGTTCCCTGGAGCAAGCCAGGGATCCATGATTATAAAGACAGAATGGCCGTGGGCTTGTGCGTTAGAGGGCTCTCATTTGCAAAAGATCACCGGAGCCGCCTGAGCCCTGGTGAGAAGCTCACGAGGCTATGTCAAATAATGCCATTTTCCAGCATGATGTGCACTAAGACTGTGCAAAGGGCAGGCTCTGGAGCCCGACGGCCTGGGTTCTGATCTGGCTGACAGTTTGACCTTATGCAAGCTAGTTAATTGCTCTGTGCCTCAGTTTCCCCATCCACGAAATGGATATGATAATAGTGTGTGCCTCCCGGGGGTTATTGTGTGGATTAAATGGCAAAACGAGCATAGAATACCACCTCATATATGGTAACACGGTCTCTGTTGTTGCTATTTATTTAGTCTTGGTTCCCCCACCACCTCCCTGCCCAGTCTTGAGCTAGACACTCTCCCTAAAGCCTCAGTCTTCTCATCTGTAAAATATGGGGTTGAACTAAATGATCTTCAAGAGCCCTTCCTGTTCAACTTTCTGTGCTTGCCTTTTTCCTTTGATCTTCCATCTGGGTTTGACTGCAGCTGGGGGGATATGGGTGGGACCGCAAGAAGGAGTACCCCTCGCTGATGGGGCAAATGCATTGCCTGGAGTTCGTGAGGGGAGAGGAGAACCCAACCAGGACCTGTCCTGGTCAAAGAGCCGAGAGCACCTTGCAAAGGCAGGGAATGAACTTGGTCCTGGAAAAGTGGGTGGGGGTGCTCACTCCCAGGTTCCAGAGCTGAAAAGTGCTGGGAAGTCTTTCTGAGCCTCTGTCCCTCCCCCACCTGGTCCCAACCTTCCCTCTGGGCCCCAGTTGTCCAGATGGTCTAAATGGGAAGAAAAGAGGAAAATCCGTATCCAATCTGCTCTATTCAGAGCAATGGGAAGGAATCTGCATCTCAATTTTATCTTTGTGCTGAGCTTGGCTAAGCTTTGCCCCCCAAGTGGTGAGTGATGGGTGGGTGGGAAGATGGCATTGGTGGCCCCGGTGGGGGAGTGAGGGGCGCCCCCACGCCTTCCCCTCCTTACCAAACCGCAGACAGAATGCATTCTTTCCTGCTCCTGGTATCCCCCGTTTCCTCTTCTTTTCTTTCCTTCTCTTTCTCTCCCTTTTCCCCAGGCAGGCAGCCAAGTGGAGATTTTGAATGGTGGCAAGAAGGGAGGGGCTGGGAAGGAGGACCAACCGTGCCCCCTTCCTGAAAGATCCTCAAGGGCTCCCGGGCTGAGCATGAGGTGGGCACAAAAAGAAGAGTCTCGTTCTCTCCCACCCAGCCTGGCCCCTGGCAGTCCTGCAGTGCTGGGGGCTGGGGTGTGGCTGTTAGCAACGAGGCTGAGGTCTGGACTCAGCCCTGTCTGTCAGCTCTGGAATTTCCTTTTCTGTAGCTGCTCAGGACCTGGAAAACTGGGTCCCACAGCCCCAACTCACAGGAGACTGATTTGCAGCAGGAAGTCAGTTTAATAATTTATAGCCAGAAAGTGCTCTCCCTGGTTGGGAAGCCAACTCAGGAAACCAAATGAAACTCTGAAGGCTGCCTGGAGAGAATGTGGAGTTAGGGCTCTGGAAGGTGCCAGGAGGGCTGGGATCCCATCTCCTCGAGGTAGGATGGCGTGTGTGGGGTGGTCCAGACTTGGGCTTCTGCAGCAGACCGTCTTGAGTTCAAATCCCTCCTCTCTTAGCCACTGGCACTGGGACCTTGGGCATGGTCCTCAGCCTTGCCAACCTCCACTTCCTTCTATCAACTGTGAAGGGTAATCCTTGAATGATAGCAAAGGCATCTCTCAGCGATCTTGCCAAATGGCCATGAAGTCTTGCAGGGAAAGAACTTAGCACTGTACCTGGCATTTCTCAGTACATAGCAGCCTTGTTTATGTAAGCCCTCATCATCAGGGTCATAGGTTGTCTTTTCCTTTCTGATTCCACCCTTTTTACCAATCAAAAGAAAAGGGTCCCCGGTCTCTCTGGAGAGGACCCCCGGCAACAGCAACATGAGTGGTCTCCATTGCTGCCTTGATTCTGCTCTGGGACACAGCCTTTCCCACCTCATCCCCCAGTCCCTCCCTGCTTCTGTCCAGGACCATCACTTGCATTTGAGCCGGGGTGTCCTCTGCAGGGTGCAGATGAGGCCTGAGATCCACCGTGCTCTGGGTGTGGGGCTGGGGTCTCTTGGAGCAAGAGGTGCCCACTTCCATTCTCTGAGCTGCCCAGCAGGCCAGCGGCCAGCTCTGACCCATTGCTCTTGCTGCCACCGCCACCCAATTTCCCAAAGCACAGATCTGACCACATCCTTCCGCTGCCCCAACCACCAACTAGTCCTCCTTTCAGCAGAAGGAACCCTCCTGATGTTGTAGGTTTTTGTGAAAGTTTGCCATGATTTGGCCTCGGTCTTTCTCTCCAGACTCAGTGCGCCCTGCCCGGTTCTCCAGCCTCTGTAGCTCATGTGAGGATGGTCCAGGGCTGAGTGCTGTTTGCCATTCCGTCCTTCTGGAATGCTCTTTGCCCCTGATGTCCCGGGAAGCTCCCCACTTCTCTCCTTCAAAGAGTGCTCCCTTCCACAGGAGGCATCTTAGACCTCCAGCCCCTGGCCTTCCTCTCTCTTCCCTTTCTCAGGACACCTTGCACCTCTCTGCAGACCCCCCTCATAACCTCCCTTCCTGCTCATTCTCCACTCAGGCCTCCCTCTCCTTTGTTGGACTGTCACCTGCAAGACACTGGGACGGACCCCCTTGTCTGTCCCCGTACTGAATGGCTTGGTAAATGAAGATGGTCTCCCGTGTGACGCAAGAAGGCCTGGGGAGTTAGTCATGCAGCAAACAGTGGGGGCCACTTTGGGTTCTATGGGAGGGTGGGATTCGTGTGCCCTCTCTTTGTCTCTCTCTCTCACCCACACACACACTCCGCCCCTGCCTCCCTCATCCTTTGCCCCAGAGAGAAGAGCAAAGCTCCTTTTGTCACTGGGCCTCCCAACAGCTCTGGCCCTGGTCCTCTGCCCTTCCCTTGCTTTCCTGCCCTCGCACTCAGCAATTCCACGCTCCCGCCCCACCCCCCCAGCCCGGGTTGCTACTAATCCTCCTCCCACTGTCTGTGCTGGGAAAATGAGCCCGGGAGAAGTCCCATGGAAGGCGAGGAGTCCTCAAGAGGGTGCCTGTGTGGGTGTTCGTTCTCTCTCACACACAAGCACATGCATCACATGCCTCCCAGCATCATTAGAGTGACCCCATATCGAGGACCGCAGGGAATTGGGGCAGCAGCAGGAGAGAAGGCTGTAGAAGCTCTGGCCCATGATTCGGGAAAATGCTTTCCTTATCACTGGCGGTTTCCCAAAATAGCAAGAGTCGGCTGGTGCTACAGTCCTCTCTTCCCCACTCCTCGAGAACCCTGCCACAGTGCCAGTGACATGTGGCTCTGGGGCAGGACGGAGTGCAGGGTTTCTGGGTCCCCTTACCTGTCCGAGCCCGGGGCCCGGGCTGCTGTGTCTGTCTAGTGATATATTGGCCCTGGGAAAATGGTCTACTCTCCTTGATTGTACTGTGAGCTCCTTGCAGACAGGGACCATGCTTTTGTCCGTCCCTTGCTTCCCCTGTCTGTCCAGACACCTGCATATAGCAGGTGTTCAACTAATGCCCAGGCAAGTGTGGTATAAGTGAACGAATGGCTATACGTGGGAAGACACTTCAGTAACTAGTGAGGGTTTTATGTGTATGAATACACTCATACAAGGGGATTTCATAAAGGGCCTACGCTGTGCCAGACTTAGTTCTCAGGCAGGGAACTATAAGCCCCATTTTACAGGTGACAAAACCGCCAATCTCCACAGGCCCGGTGGCCTCCTGAGCTCAGGACTACAGCCCTCCAGAAGATGGCGGGGAGTCGGGGGAGACCTCTGTTATGCACTGCCTGCGGAGAAATTCCCAGATTATTTTAATGTCAGATCAGACAAATGTACTAGAAATAAAAATTCCTGTTTGTCTGAGGCATATCTGGTTACAGGAATGAAAACCTGAACTGTATGAGATAGGAACTGTATGGGATAGGTGATTCCCGAGACCTGAAGAACAAGGGCTTCAACGGATGGGCAGTGAGTTATTCAACAACAACAACAACAACAACAACAACAACAACAATAGCCAACCCCCGTGCTCTGTACTTTAGGGCAGGTGTGGTTCTAGGGAGGGGCAGAGAGAATTTTCAGCAGGCTTCATGCCCAGCGCCAAGCGAGATGCGGGGCGCAATCCCACAACCCTGAGATCAGGACATGGGCCAAAATCAGGAGTCAGACACTTAACCCACTGAGCCACCCAGGTGACCGGAGCCATTTTTTTTTTTTTTAAAGATTTTATTTATTTGACAGACAGAGATCACAAGTAGACAGAGAGGCAGGAAGAGAGAGAGAGAGAAGCAGGCTCCCCGCTGAGCAGAGAGCCCAATGCGGGACTCGATCCCAGGACCCTGGGATCATGACCTGAGCCGAAGGCAGCGGCTTAAACCACTGAGCCACCCAGGTGCCCACTGGAGCCGTTTTAAGCCTCATCCAATCTTCACAACCCCTTTCCGAGTCAAGTGCCACGAGTCTCCCCATGTCACAGACAAGGGAACAAGCACAGAATTGTGATGGGCAAACATCACAGAAAAGGTTTGGATGGGGGCAGACCAAAGCCGACTGATTCTGTCACCCTCCCAGGTCCCACCTACCCTCCTGCACCACCATCCGTATCATGCGGCTCAGGGAAGTCAATGTGGCACCTTACATCCCGGCTGTAGGCCAAGTGGGGAGAAGGAAACCCTCCTCTCATGGTTCCGCAGAGGCCCCACTGATGGCTTCCTCACGCATCGCCCCGGCCATCCCTGTCTGGTTTGGTCCGCTGGCAGAGGCTTTGAGCAGGGCACCTTGCCCGCAATGCCCACCAGTGCAGAGGCTCCTTTAGGAAGGAGGAGGAAAGCATGCACATGCAGAGTTGATAGTGTGAGGCAACTCCAGGTTTGACATGACTCTGGCTGACTTAAGCAAACATGGAAGATTCTATTACAGGGATTGGGAAGTAGGCTTATGCCTCATGGAAGTAGGAAGTATCAGACTTCAGGAAATCTATTAGCATTCCAGAGAGTCTCTGTTGTCTGTCTCCCGCCAGGGCTGGCCATCTTTAGATGGCCATCTCCTCGGCTACCCCACTTATCTCATGTGACAGGGGGAAGGCAGACCCCCCACAGGGCCCATGTTGCTCTTCTCCGTTTCCTCCACAAAGACTGACTTGACCCTGGGGTGGGATGGGGGTCATACTCCCAAATCGCCACGGGAGAGCATCTGATTGGTCTGTTTTGACCACATGACTATCCTCCGTGCTTTGGGCTATGGTGGGTGGGGATGGGTGTATGCAAGACTGGCCGGACTACCCCCTTGACCTGTGGATGGAGGGGAGGTAATTTCCAAAGAGGGACCCTCAGGGGTTGGAAATCCACCCCCTCAACACACACACACACAAGTGTCTTACACTCTGCTCACGAAGACCAGTCTTGTAGGGCTCAGTGATGTGGGGATGGACCACCTTTCTCCTTTATTCGGGATGGCATCCTCGACTTCGGCGGACATTCACAAGGCTGCAAACCCTGGCTTATCAGGCTCTCTGCCGTGACCAGCAGCACTCCACACTCCGGCCCCATTCCTCGCTGTCTTGCTCATTCTGTCCCTCTTTTGCACCCCTCTTGGGGTCTGCTGGCTTTCTTACCAAGGGCAGAGGAGGTCCTTGAAGGTGATGCCAAGGAGGTGCATGTGTCCCCACGGGATCCCTGAAGTCAGCTCCTTGGCCCGAACTTGCATTCCTAAGACTCGGAACGTTCATCAGAATAAAGGCTTTTCCTGTCTCCTCCCTGATTAGCGTTCAGTCTGTCTCCCTCTGGGGGCCTGTCTGGTCTATGTGCAGTGTGCATGGCTCTCTCTTCCCCTCTTCCTCCTCCCTCATTTGAGTGGAGCTGATCTGAAATAAGGGTCCTGCCCCCCACCCACCCTTCCCCGCCCACATTTCTGTGCGCCATTCCCTTCCCGTCTCAAACAGCGCAGTGCGGGGCGCCCAAGGTGGACCAGGTTGATATTAATCTAGTAATTATTGATTCAGGAGGGACTTGGAGGACATATTTACATAAAAGCCATGATGTGACTGGAACTTCTGCTGTGGAAATTGGGTACTTTAAGGCCTGTGGCCTGGAGGAAAGATGGGGCCAAGGGACCGTGGGGAACAATGAGGGGAGGGCCGTTGCCATAGCATCTCCAGGGAGGGGCCGAGAGAGGCAAAGCCCCAGCTAAGGTCTGAAAAGATGGTATTTGCCTCTGTGTCGAGTATCACCCTGTGAGATGTTGTTATCAGTCAGTATCCCCCCAGGAAACAGATGGCACACTTAGGTCGGGATAGGGAGGGCAGCTTAATAAAGGAACTATCTATGAAGGTCTGGGAAGGGGTTGGGAGCCTTATGGGACTGCTCATCGGGCTCTACCCTGCAGCTGGTTATCAGGAAATAGCCCTAGCCCCAGGCCAAGGGAGGAAGGGTGAGCCAGGTAATTGTTGAAACCAGGGGGCTTAACCCTGACATTCTGGGGGGAAGGGGTGCAGCCACTCACCCTGCTCCCTTCTCCCTCCTTCCTCCCATCTCTTCCAGTGCCTCCATTGACCAAACAGAGGGAAGGAGTCCCCTGTCGCAGTCCAGGCACAGTGGGGAGGAGGGGACGGAGTAGAGGGACAAATAGAAAGCATCTAGCACAAGTGTCAAAGGGCAAGAGGAAATTCTGTAGCAGTGCCCAGCCCTGTGCAGCAGGAAAGACTCCGTTCAGCTCTCAGGAATGATGCCATGCCAGTGGCCATGTGAAAATCACTCGAGGGGGTATGCCTGGACCAAACCTCCCACCCGGTGGGTTTCCTCAAAGAGGGATGGCCAGCTCTCCTGGGGAGGAACAGAGAGTCCCACGTTTGCCACTGAGGCTCAGGGGACCAAGGAGGTGCTCTAGGGACCTCTGCCCCGTGGGCTGTGCGGGATGGGCCAGGGTAAAGGAGAAGGGGGCTCTGCTGAGTGCAGAGTCCACAGAGTCACCAGTGGATTTCCTACAAAACTCGAAGCAATACTATGTCAGGTGTTAGCCCATCTCACACGTGTGTGCCGGAACAGGCAGGAAGAAAATCACCCTGCTCTCATTTTCTAGACCTAGCGTAAAGCAACGTCAATAGGAAGGGAAGAAATAGGAGGGGTTGGGAGCAAAGGGTCTTAGAGTGGGAAGGACCCCCAGGGATCTCTAGTCCCTGCAGAAGTTGGTCGGAATCCCCTTTGGGATCACTCACCTGCTGGACCCAGGACCCCACCCCCACTGCAGGTGATTCTGATTTGCTCCCACCTCCAGCCAGAAATCTCTGGCCTGCTGCAACCTTGTATTTCCCAGGTAAGGATGTGACTCCAAGGAGGGGTCACAGGTGAGGGATGTGCTGTCACCTAGGTTTGGTGATGGGGAAGGAGAAAGGTGGGAGCTGATTCAGAGATTCTGAGTCAGACTCCAGAGGAACTGCTGTGCTCCCCCATATTAGACATTTTAGGGACCTAAACTAGATATAAACGGTCTTTAAATTTTTTTATGGAATGGGTAATATTAAACATATTTAATAATCAAAAGCGAAAATAACATAAACAGGTGTATGTTGAGAAGCCTCTATCATGATTTTTCTGCTTATAGTTAACCAGTTTTACAATTAGTTTGGATTTATTTATGTTAATGCTAATACAAGCATATATAAATATATAGTCTCATTTCTACCTTCTTTTTTTTTTTTTTTTTTGCATGCAAAGTTGCATACTATTACACTGTTCTGGTTTGTGGGTTTTGTTTTGTTTTGTTTTCTTCACTTAATATACCTGGAGATTTTTCCCAACCAAAATCTAGAGAAAAATCACCATTCTTTTCTAGAGCTGCATAATATTCCATCACAAATATATGCTGTATCTTATTTAAGTGGTGTCCAGTGGCTAGATAGTTGGTCGTGTCCCCATCTTCTGTTATTTCGAAGAATGCCCCATGGGATCATCTTGTACATGAATCACTTCGCATATGTACAGGTGCCTCTTTAGTCTATTTCTGCCTCTCCATGATCTCTGGTGAAGGAGCAGGTTTTACATTTCAATTTACAATCTGTCGCAGATGGGTACTTATATAAAATTCAATAAAAGTGAATTACTGGAGAAGTGAATTGACAAAAAAAATAATAAAACTAGGAAAGATACAAGCCCCCAAATTTTATTAGATCCAACGGACATAAAAATCACTGTGTCGCATTACCATAAAGTTTTTTCACCACTCCCTCTCAAGTTTCTGCGTTTATCTTACTCCAAAGTCATTGCAGGTTGTGGGTGGTCACTGCTCCATGGACCACACTTTGAGTTGCACGGGTTAAGACTCCCAGAAATCAGGTCGAAGAGTTCACACCTCTGCCGTTTGGCCAGACTTCTGTCCCTGGTAGTTGTACTGTTCTGCACCATGGTTTCTACGAGCACCCCCTTTCCCACAGCCTCGCCGAAAGTGCCATCTCACTTGGATTTTTTCTAAAGTGATAGGTGAACAGTGCTTACCTCTGCTAAGTCTTAATTTGCTTTGCTCTCATTTTTTTAAAGATTTTATCCATTCATTTGAGAGAGAAAGAAGGACAAAGAGGGCACAAGCAAGGGGAGAGGCAGAGGGAGAAACAGACTCCCCGCTGAGCAGGGAGCCCAGCATGGGGCTCGATCCCAGGACCCTGAGATCATGACCTGAGCGGAAGGCAGATGCTTAACCATCTGAGCCACCCAGACACCCCTGCATCGCTCTTATTATGAGTGAAAATAGGGTCATGCATATTTTTAAGCCCTGTTTGTATTTATATTCTTGGCCCATTTTTCTAAATGATTGTTGATCTTTTCCCTCTGGATCCCCAGGAATTATTTATGTATTAGGAATATTAGCCCTTTGTTTGTATTGCAAATAGTTTTTCCTGTTTGTCACTTGCCTTTTTGATTTTGCTTGTTGTTCACTTTTGGGGGAAGGGGGCCATGCAGAAGTTTGGGGTTTTATGTAGTTAAATTTGTCGATCTTTTCTTTAACAGCTTTTGGATTTTGAGTCATGGTTCTCTATTCCAAAGTTATAAAGAATTCTGCCCACATTTTCTTCTAGTATTTTTATGATTTTATTCTTAACGACTAAATCTTGTATCCAGTTGGAATCTTTCCTAGTACAAGGTGTGGATTATGGATCCCAATTTATCTTTTTATGAATGGTTACCCTCTTGTCCCAGCTCCACTTATTAAAACCCCTAGATACCACCTTTATCATGAAAACTAATTTTAAGCCGTTGGGGATCATAATAGAAAAAGCTCAGTAATTTGTCAGTTTTATCCAGAATACCATTACAAGGGAAATTAGCTCTCAAGATATGATCTATTAACTTTGTGTTACAAGGGCGAGGTAAACTGTAAGTCACATAAGTAAAATATAAATTTATTTACACCGACAAACAAACAGAGCCTGGGGGGACGGCTCACAACCTTGGAGAAAGCGGGAAGACGTGGGCGCTGCTGAGGAAGCGCGTGGTGAGATTCAGTGTATTTGCCTTGCAGATCTTCCCCACCTGCTTCCGGGAGCTAGGACTGCGGAGGGGCCCACCATGGTGTTCCCGGGACCCCTGGCTATTACCCTGTTGCCGCCTAGCCTCACACTGCTGGTGTTCCACCTGTCCAGCTCCCAGGATGTCGCCCCTGAGCCCAGCAGTGAGCCGCAGCTCTGCAGCCTGAGGGAACACCCCACTGTGGCCTTTGCAGGTGAGAACCCCTTCCCACTAGTTCCTGTTTCGAGATGCCTGGTTCTAGAAGGACTTAGGTCTGGACTCGGCAGGGTCTCCAGCTCTCAGAAGTCCCAGATGTCCCCCCTTGAGGATAGATATAAGAAGGATGGGCAGCCATGGGCTGGAGGGCTCTGCTTTGAGTCTCCAGACTATTTATTGAAGCTTTCATCCATGTTCACCAGGAGGAGGAGGGCCCTGGTTGGAGTGGGCAAGGGTTCTTTGGCCACCTCAGTTCTAGCTCTTCTGGAAGCATGAGCTCTGTTTCGTAGTTCCCCTGGGAGGCAGAATGAAGATAACTCACTGCTTAGGAAGTGCTGGAGCTCTCCGGAAGCTTCCTGCTGCTCTAAGACAGTTGCAGGGACTCCTGTCTTCGGGGCCCTGGGAACCCACAGGGACAGGGGGCTTGATGACTAATAACTCCCTTTGTCTGTCAAGGGAGGGCATAAGATGTCCTATTAAAGTGTTTCACAGACTGGGATTTGTGAATCGCTGGACATTTTCTGAGGAGTCTATAAATTCTCAGTAAAAGTTTCTAAAATGAATATACATGTATTCAATGATAATCTAAATCCCAAACAAAACACAAATACCAGAACATCTCGGATGTCCTCCCATAACCTGGTGGCCAGTGTGGGGCTCCCCGGTGGGGCCACGATCACATCGACCCTTCCAGAACCATCACCTGCATGGCAGCTCATGCTGGAATCTGCGGATGTAGCTTGAATGGGTCCCCAGGTTCATAAGTCTAATAAACAAACACCCGCCCTATTTCCACATCACAATGACCCTAACAGGGAGGCAGGGCAAAGATGGTCGATCTCCTTTAATAACTTGGAACACTGAAAAAAATAAAATAAAAATAAAAATAAAATTAAGATGTTAAAAAAAGAAACCATTTCAATCTTTTCCAACTTAAAAAACAACAACAACAACAACAAATGGGAGGGCTGAGGTATAGTGCTTTGGAGAGCTTTGTCTGAGGCAGGACTTAAGGGCGGGCATCCAAGGGCTCTTCCAGCTCCCTTCACGGCCCCTCGGCAGGAGGATGAGAAGCCGTCCTCTGGGATTCCACACAGCTAGTCAAAGGGGGCAAGACGGAAACTGGAGCGGAAAAATAAATGCAAGAATCTGAGGCTGGCATGGGATTTGGAGGGTGGGACAGGTGGGGGGGGGTGGCAAAGTCGGGGAGGCTGGGGTGGTTTAGAAGTGCGGGATTCCCAGCTGTGGGCTGGCTCCCGTCTGGGGGAGGAGAATCTGCAGCTGTCTCCTCCGTGCTGTCTTGTTTGAGCTGGGATCCAAGGCTTTGAAGGCTTAAGTGGATTAAAGTAAATTAGCAGTGTCTTTAAGCCTACAAAACACGAGTACACTCTCAGACTTCTGATGGCTCCGAGTTCTGGTACCCGTCACGGAAGGGAAGGACCAAGTAGGGGACAGAGAAGGTGGGATTCTGAGGGCTGTCCTCTTGTTGGATGCCCTGTGACAGCTCCTGATGGACCATTTCCTCTCAGGGGGCCTTGCTGGGGGACATAGTTGGCCTGACTAATTCTGGCAGCAGGGACAGTGGAAGGAGAGCATGGGAATTCCTGCCCCCCCCCAACCCCCACCAGGCTGGTCTATACCTGTACTGGAGCCAACTGGGGAGGGAGTGGTAGAAGATGTGTTCCTCGAGTGCCTGGCTTCCTTGTCACCCTTTTTTTTTTTCCTTGACACCATTTTTAATCTGCAGGTGTATATCACTTGAATGAAACTAACTTTCCGCCTACCCTCTTTCTGAATGGAGAAATGAGGCTCCAGCTGACGTAGAGTAACTAAGAAATCCCCTTCCCCCCAGCAAGCAGAGATGGTCCATCATCTAGACTGACAGCCCAGGAGAGAAGCATCATGTCTGCTTCTCCCTGCCCACCCCCACCCCGCTTCCCCCAGCCTTCCTGGCCTGCCCTCCACCCACTCAGTTCTCTACTCTGACGACTTTGTTTTCCATTCACCAAATTTTTTATTGAGCCTTACTTGACACCAGGGGCAGAGCTCTGGGTGCTGTGGGACATCAGGGGAGTGAGAGTCCCCTTTGGGTACTCGAATACCTCTTGTTCCTTACAGGTCACTCCCTTTGGTTCCCTAGAGCTATTGGTCCTGGACCAGGACTGGATCTTTCATCTCCTCACATCTTTTAGTACCGCTGAGCACACACAAGGGACTCAACTCATGTTGGGTGACTGACTGTTCTGGGTGATGCCATGTTCCAGAGAAGTTGCCACACGACCAAGCCCAGTGCCAACCCCCAGCTCCCAGGATCCCCTCAGATGTTACATTTTATTTCTGACTGATCAGTAGGCTTCCAGCCCTGTAGCTGTGAGTTCCCTTCTCCCCGACACCTGGCTGATCTGTGAGTAACCCCTAAATGCCCTAGAGGAACTGCCAGTTGCAGAACCTGACAGGCATTTTTCCATTTCGTAAGGTTAAATTTTCTCCTACGGGTTTCTTTTAAGGGGGGCCCACCTGTGTTTGTCTTTGGCCTGCACATCCTTCCTTCTGCCAGAGCATGGAATTTCTAGGAGGCAGGGAGAAGCCAGTATGGAGTTAACACTGACAGTGGTTAATCCACAAAGTGGGTAATTGAATTGACTATAATTAAAATCACAGGCGCGTCATGGAGAATGTCATTTTTCTCTTAAAGTCACCGTCCAAAGCCTTCTCTGCACACGGAGCTCAGAACGTGCTTGGTGTTTTAAAGACAGCCTTCCCTCTGGTCCTGTTTGCCTGTTTAATAAGAGGAAGCTGGCTCCCTTCCCGAGACAGCTCCCCCAGGATCATCGTGCTGCACCCGCTGCATCTCTCTCCCCTCGCCTCTTTCCCCTTGCCCTTGTCAGGGGGTCCCTCTGGGGCCGGGGGAGAGGGACAGAAACTGGAAGGGGCTGCCACACTCCACTCCTATCGCTGCCCCTTCCTCCCGTTGCCAGCCACCCCCCTCCTGCTCTGTATTGTCTTCCCCTCCCCGCCCCCCCACCCCAGGAAAGGACCTGAGTGGAGACCAGGCTGAGAAGTCCCCAGACAGAATTCTTCTGGCTTGCTGCACACCAATCACACTACCTCCTCCCCTGTTCAGCTGCCCACACCTGGAAGATCCCCATCGGAGGGGGAGAGGAGAACTGAATGAAGTGTGACCCAGTTGCTACTGTTGGGGAGCATGCAGTCTGATGGGGACAGGCAAGCCCCTCGTATTCCCCCCGTGCACACACAGAAAACAGACTTGAGCACATTTAGAGCAACAAAAACATACAGTGTGAGTAAACCAGACAAGGTAGAGAGAATATGGAACAAAATAAACTCAGGGTGGGGAGATTACAATTCAGGAAGTCTTCCTGGAAGAGGAGGACCCTTGGCTTAATCTCTAATGTAGTATACTATCTGCCAGGATTTTTGAGAGTGGCCCTGAGTTCTACTCAAAACCCAGCCCACCGGACTCCCAATCTACTCCTTACACCGGTATTGCTCAGATGGCGTTGCAAATTCATGACGATCCTGGCTAACCTGCAGTCACCTGCTGAGGGCTGAGGCAGACCCAAGGGGTTTGCTACATTTTGCTGCAGAGTTTCTTCCTCTTTTTTTTTTTTTTTTAATCGTGCATATCACAGTTTTCTGAAAAACATCCAGCTCACAAAACTTCGAGTTCTCCAGGGAGCGATTAAGTGTTTGCCTATCGTGCAGAAATGAAGGGCTGCTTTTACTCTGTAGTGGAGGATAATGAGCAATGATTTATTTCCCCTGGATTACACACACACACACACACACACACACACACACACACACACTCTCCTCTGGACCTTCTGTGAGCCAGTTGCTAATGCACTGCGGGGAGACAGCACAGGGTCTCACATTTCCCCCCTCATCTTCATCCCCACTGACATAAAAGTTCTCTGCCCCATGGCTTGCTCATTGTTGGCCAGGTCCCTCCCCCCACCCCATGAGGCCAGGGCTGAGGGAAGCTGTTAAGGGGCTGTGGACCTGGATAGGAGAAGGGGCTCTCCAGTGGGAGGGTAATATGGAAGAGCTAGGCACTGTGCCCCAGGCACTGTGCCCCTCCTCAGACGACTGCCCATCCATCCATAGGGCTATGAAGTCTCTGCCCAACCCTCAATCCCCTGGTGGGCTTTGGCCTTCCTTGGAGACAGGACTCAAGACTGACCACACATGTCCCTGTTATTCCCACTTCCGTGGAGTCTTGTCCGAAAACTCGATTCTTCGTATACAGAAGGGAGTGAATTACTCATGCATTCACTAGACTCCTTTCAGGCGCTGGGCAGAGCCTACAGATCTAAGAAGCAAGATCCTCCCTACCTCCCAGAGAAAACAACGGGACTAGACCCCAACAAGATGGGGGTTTTGATGGCAGTAAAGTAGAGACCTTACTCTGGCTTGGAGGAGTCAGGGAAGGCTTCTCGGAGGAGGTGCAATAGCGTTGGGGGTGAATAGGACCGTTCCATTGAGGAAGCACAGAGGGGCAAAGAGAGATCTGCGCAGTGTTCTAGTTTAGTGTGGCTGGGGTGGTTGTTTGAGGGGGATGTAAAAGATGAAGCATCATTCTCTCGGTGGGTCACTAAATAGTTAATGTACCTGGCATTCAAACCGGGAAGGAAGACAGTGAGTGCAGAACCCAAAGGCCTTCCCAGGAATTGCAACTTTTCCTTAGGGCAACTGGGAGCTAGTAAAGGGTTCTAAGGAGTCAACTGGCATGAGTGGAAGCCAGGCTAGAGAGGATGCTCTTGGCACCAGTCCAGGCAAGAGACCCTAGTAGCTTGGAATGGGAGTGGCGTACGGAGGGCAAGAGGGATGGATTTCTCAGAGGTGGAACAGTCGGGATTTGCAAGTGTTTTTAAGTGCTGGGGAGGGTCTAACGGGAGTCAAGGATAATTATAGTTTTCCCTTTGGATGGCTAGGGGTTAGGGGGAGCCCTTCTCCAAACTAGGGAACACAGCAGGAACAGTGACAACACCCCCACTCCCTGTCCCCCAGCTGGCTGCTCACAGAGGGGGCAGGTGGAACCGAGGTCTCGGTGGTGCCCCTGCTTCGTTGCTCCCTGACCTCATGCTGACTTTAGCTCTTCCATTCTGGGGGTGGATGCTGGTAGAGCAGTAACCAGAATGGTTGCCTCTCCCTCCACCAGATCTGAAGCCGTGGGTCTTTAACTTCACCTACCCTGGAGCCCGGGATTTCTCCCAGCTTGCCCTGGATCCCTCCAGGAACCAGCTCATCGTGGGAGCCAGGTAAGGGGGTGTAGGAGGGCTGGTGCCACCAGTGGCGGTGTGCTTAGACCTGGGTAGAGGGAATATTATTTGGGATGAGCCCACTATGGGCAGACTCTCTCTTGGGCCCAGGTTCCTTTTCTGTAACTGAATGTCTGTCTCCCACAAAAGGAAGCATTAGTTGAAGCAAGGTGTGGGGGGAGCAGAGGTGGGAGGTGACCTCTAGATCTCCAGATCTCAGCAAGCCATATTCCTTCATGGTTGGTAGTTACCAAGAGCAGAATACCTGCCGGCCACCTTCTACCCCCTGTCCCTACCCTGCTGCCAGGACTGCCCTGTCCATGTCCTCCCTGGGAGCTCCCTGCAGAAAAGGTGCCCAGGAGCCCCCTGCTGGCTGGCCGGCTGCCTGCACCTGGGATGCTGGACTTGGGCCGCGGGCGTCTCCTGTGAAGCCCTTCATTTCTCTCTGTGCTGCTCATCTTGCTGAACTGTTCCAGCTCCACGGAGGACTTGGGGACGCAGTATGGAGTAGAACAGAAGGACAGTTCTCACAAAAGCATGGACCATCGACTCTAGAAGGGAAGGGAGCTTAGAGACGTTCACTCCAGTGGGTCTCAAAGTGTGGTCCCTGGAGGGCAGGAGCAGCAGTCCCTGGGAACTCGTTAGAAATGTAAATTCTTGGGCTCCACCCAAACCTGCTGAATCCAAAGTTTGGGGCTGGGGGCTCAACAATGTGTTTTAGGCAGCCCTCCAGGTGAGTTTGATGACTCTCAGGTTTGAAAGCCACTAGTCTAATCCAACTGCCCTTGATTTAAACATGAAGAGGCAAGGGGCAGGAGAGGGGGAGGGGAGCTTCCCAAGATCACATGATAAGATGACAAGAGGGTACCACACATGCAGGAGAGCAGCCACAGCATGTAGTAAATGACGCATGTCATAAGTCACCTCATCTTCACATTTGCCTCAGGCAGGGTGTTCTGTGATTATCCCCATTGTATGGACTGGCACGCTGAGGCTTGGAAGGGTTGGGCCACCCACCTGTGTTCATTCGGCTCTTTCTCACCCACTCTAGGGCTTTCCCACTCCGTGAGCCTGCCTGTGCCCTCAGAGACAGGGAAAGTCAGGCCTGGACTTGGTCCCTCGCAGCCCTCACAGCAAATCAAGTGGGTCCTCAGTTTCTTCTCCCCCTTTCTCTAGGTCACTTTCCTTCCTCCTTTTCTTCTGCTAGACATTTCCCCCATTCTTTCTGAGCCCCTGGGTCTCTGGCATTCAGGCTGGGATATTTTTCACTCATGGATACCCTGTCTTATTCCATAAGGGATTCAGGGGCCGGTCAGCCTGCAGAGATCTCTCTCTGTTCTCATCTCCCAGAAGAGCAGACTGCAAGCAATGCTGTGATGAATGATTTTTGATGGGATAATAATTAATAAAGTGATGCAATGCTTCCCCTAATTTTTTAAAGTTGTGAGCAGATGCTGGTGTTCCCTGAGAGCAGAGCCGGAGCCCATCTGTCCTTAGGCCAGGACGGAGGGGGCGGGGAAGCTCTGCAGAGCAGGGGCTAGGGAGGTCCAGCAGAGGTCTGGAGCCAAGGTCACGGGGAAGGCCTGCTCAGCCCCAGCACAGCGAAAAAGTTAAGTGGAGGCTGGGCCTGGAGCCACAGCTGGGGAAGAGAAGTCCCTAGGCTGAGGTCTCCTTCAGGTCCCCGGATTCCTACAGCAAGGCCTCCCTTCTCCTGCTGGCCCACGCCACAAACTTCTCCTCAATTCTCTTCTCAGTACAGCTGAGGTACGCCAGAAAGTTCTAAAGCAATTATTCCCAAACACTTCAGTAACCAAAAGACGAACGGCCAAAAGAAGACATTAGAAGGAAATAAAGAAAATTCTTAGGGAAAACCAAGACTTTACATCTGCTTGATATTAATAAAGCTTCTTAGCACACATCACACCATTCCCTTGTCTCACAGCACTGTGAAATGAGAAAGGCAGGTGTTTGTTTCTCCATTTCCCAGATGCAGACACTGAGGCTCCCAGAGGGCGCCCAGCAGATAGCCGAGCCAGAATTCTCCCTGCCTCTGCCGAGGGGTCTGCTTAGTGAGCCTGCCGTCACTTTTGTGTGGCACGCTGACCAGTGGTCCTGCCGCCCTCCATGTCCATGATGAGTCATTGCTCCAAAGTCCATGCAAAGCGATGTCCCCGGTGCCCACCGCTCACTTCTTTTTTGCTCTGTGGAATGTTCTAGTATCTGGATACACCACAGTGTATTGACCCGTTCACCCACTGAAAGGCCTCTTGGTTGCTTCCAAGTGTGGGCAATTGTGAATCAAGGTGTGAAAAACATCCATGTGCAGGCTTTTGTGTGGACACGTTTCCTTATTTAAGGTTTTCAAGCAGCAGGCCAATGGGATGAAAACAGTGTTTGGGGTCAATGAGGCTGTGGTGTGGGTTGGGTGGTGTGGGACAGGAATCAGGAGGGGACGGACGTGGTGATCTGGGCAAGAGGAGACACGGTGGTCCAGGGAGGTGGCCGTGGGAAGGTCAGATCCAGAGTCCCTGCAGGAGGGACGGCAGGAGATGACGAGGCAGACGGGACTTGGAGGGGCCCAAGGCCCCACACTGGGAGAGAGGGCTGGCCTGTCTGAGGAGCGGAGTGCGTCGGGCTGGAAGGAAGGAGATGGCTCATTAGCAGGAGGTCCATGAGGCTCCCAGTTTCACAGAAGTAGGCTCCCTGGCTGGGAAGATGGTGGTGGGGCTGCTCCCTGGGCCTGCCAGCACCACCAGGGGGCAGGAAGTCTGGGTTTTAATCCCAGCTCCTTTGCTTGATCCAACAACCTGTTTCCTTGTCTGTAAATCAAGTTTTCTCTCTCTACTCCCGGGGTTGCTGGAAAGTCAAAAGAGCCAGTGGGGGTGAAGCTATCCCTGGGGTTGGCCTACCATAGGCCCTCCGCACTCTGCACCCAGCCCCGCATGAAACAGGAGCCAAGAAGCTGCTTCCTGGGGACCTATCAGCAGAGCCAGCTTGACTTACGATTTCTGTCTCTGTTTTCACAGGAACTACCTCTTCAGACTCAGCCTTGCCAATGTTTCTCTCCTTCAGGTACATTTGCCTCCTTTTTCTTCCCTTCCCTTCCCTTCCCTGTGATTTCCCTGGGGTTTGGGAGCTGGGGCTGGGGTAGCAGAGGGAGCAAGATTCAAAATTCAGCCCTTGGGGGCAAAAACAGGAGCCCCATGGGCATGGACTCAGACTGGCTTCCAGGTAACTGGGGGAAGGTAGCTGCAGGTGGGGACATGGCCACATAAACACGGAGACACCCCGGGGCTCCTGCATCATGGAGAGGGGCTGCTGCCGCCGGAGAGAAGGAGCACGTGGGTGGGGATGACCAGCTGGCCCTGTTTGCCTGGGAACAAGGGGTCCCAGGATGCAGGAATTATGGTGCGAAATCTGGGACATTATTGGGCAAACTGGAATGGTTGGTCCTTCGTAGTCCTACAGGAAGGTCTGAATTTTGGCCTCGAGAGAAAGGGTGTCCCTGGTTCCTTTCTTAGCTTGGCCTGAGTGATCCCATTCTAACACAGCATTTTCACTGAGCTGTGATTGATTTATTATCTGCTGCCAAGAAGGACTCCCCAAGCATAATTCCCTAAGTGCTCTGGGAGGCATTTTAATGGGACTCCTTGATCCAGAACATTTATCCCAGATTGAGAAACAGATGCCAAACCACCTCTGCAGAGGCAGAACATTCTAGAAAAAAGTCCATCTCTTCCTCAGTGAAGGAAAAGACTCAGTTCTTGTGTCTGGGAGGCTTGAGTGTTTATTTCATCAGAACTGGGGTGGGGGCGGGCAGGGGCTCTAAGACAAGCAGACTCTGACCTCTAGAGCTCACAGTGTAGCCGAGACAAGATGATAAGTGCCGCCTCGGACCTTATTATGGAACGGTTATAGGAGGTGGTCAAGTGCTGGGCTGTTTGGTACAGGATTTCACAGCAAAGGGCATTTGGGGAAGGGGCACCTCCTTGGTGAGCTGTTGTGACATTCTGGTCTGGTTTCTTCCAGCTGTGCCTGGGTGTCTACCCACAAGGGCCACATTGCAACTGGTTGCCAGAGGGGCGGGGAAATAGAGCAGGAAAGGTGCAACCATCAGAAGGGAAGGGCCCAGAGGACCTAGGACAAATTGAAAGGAAAATGCCATTCGTGCATTTATGGGTCCATCTATCCTTCAGTCCTTACCTTAAGCAGCCAAGCCGCCCTCCATTCATCCACCAACCCATCCAATAAACATTTATTGAGTACCTACTGAAAGCCGAGTCTGGTCTCAGGCATGGTACTAGGCATTTGAGATCCAAAGTCTCAGTCACTGGCCTCAGGAATAAGCAGGTGAGATCACAAATGATTCCCTGTCCTGGATGGGGTATCTGTAGCATGGTCCTGGGTCTGGGCTTTGGCCTTCCAGTGGCCTGCCAGCTTGGTAAACAAGTGCCCGTCCAGAACTTAGTCACCAATTGACAGCCACAGAAAATGAAGCCAAGATGCTAAGCCCAGCAGGTCAGGGCCTGGGGAAAGTTGGTGCTGAGGTGGTTTGAAGTGGGTGGAAGGAAGTGGATCCCGGGGCCCTGCCCTGAGCTCAGGTAGTTGGCTTTTTGTTAGGTCCCCAAGGTCTGCAAATGAAGGTCTTCTAGGAGCAGTACTAGAGCAGTAAAGCGGTCAAAGAGAGGAGAAACGGATGCACAGAAATAAAAACAATGCAGTGGGAAGCATGCAAGGCGGGGTGAATGCTGGGTTCAACCACGGCCCAGAGGCATGAGGAACCCATCAGGCTCCGCATGGTCTGCAAAGCTTTCTCGGAAAGCTTCCCTTGGGCTGGAGCTTGAAGGATGGGGGTTTGCCAAGCAACTGAGGGGGGTACACAGAGGTGTGAGATAGCATGGGGTGCTGAGGGGCCCAGTGCTCGGGATCATGGGGTGTGCCTGGGAGAGGGGTGGCAAGTGAGGCCTGGGGAAAGAGAGGGGCCACACTGGAGGGTCTTCACTGCTGAGCTGAGGAGTCTATATGTTAATTTGGATGCAGTGGGGCTCACCAAAGTGTTTTAAGCAGAGAAGTGGCATGACCAGTTTTGGTGTTTAGATCACTTGACCTGGTGCAGGGAATGGATTAGTGGAAGAGCCAGTTAGGAGGCAACTGCCAGAACCCAAGTGTGTAGTGGGGAAAATGGAACTAAGGCAGTGGAATGGGGATGGAGAGAAGAGAAAGATCTTCAGGGGACAGAAACACAGGGTCACAACATCAAACGTACCCAGCACAGTCTTCCCCGTGAAGGTGACCCCTGGAGTTGGGGAAGTTAGCAGCCCCGGAGGGCTTAGCCAAAGGCTTAAGCCCCTGTGGTGCCATCTAGGTTTCTAGCTTCCAGAGCTGGGTAGCATAGATCAGGTTGGGAATGGAGCTAGCCTGGCTCGTTGCTAGTGGCTAGTGGCTAGTGGCTAGCCAGTGGCTAGAGGTTCACCCTTCACTGCCCACTAGAGTCATCAGGAGAGATTTAAAAAACAGTGATGCCTGGGTGCCACCCTCAGAAATTCAGACTTGATTGGTTGAGGTACAGCTGGGCACTGGGATTTTTTTTTTTTTAATTGCAGGTGATTCCAGTGTGCAGCCAAATTTAGTATCTTTTCTGTAGGAGCTACCCAGCTGTTTTGGCCTCCCCAGGTGTCCTTGACAGCAGATCCCAGGTCCCACACCTGATCAGATGTTAGGACTCTCTGGCTTGCTGATGAGGCCTGGCATTGGGTTCATCCTTTTCTGTGAGGACCTGGCCTCAGCCCTAGGAAGAGACCTTATGCTGGCCCCATAGGCACACTGGGGACTCACACTAGGGGCAGGGCTCAGCTTCAGCGGTGGCAAATCAGCCACAGGTGCACCAGGAATTGGTTTTACCACCTTACCAGGGGGTCTCTTTGGGGCCTGATCTCAGGAGTCCAGAGTGGATTCCCCATGACAGAACTCAGGAGAAGAATAAATACTTTTCATGCCCACATCCACCCCCCATAGTGAGTACCTTCTAGCCACAAAGTGGAGAGAGGGAGAGAAGTTGGAGTGAGCTGCGTAGCATTTCCTGGAGAGGCTGGGAGGGGGGGGAGCCCCAGCCTCCAGTCCCCTCGTCTGTCATCTGGCCTGGTGAACAAGCCCTGACTTTTGACCACAGAAGCCTGACCTCAACAAGTGCCCTTCCATTGCCCTCTCTGGGGCTTTGGGTTCCTGCTTATAAGCTTTCAGTCTGAAGCATTTGCTATCCAAAGTGGAGCAGACCACTGCCCACAGTAGAGAGGAAGGGCCTAGCAACCCCCCTCCTGCCCGGCTTCCTCTACTCCCCATATGCCCCGGGAGTCCCCATGGCTCTACCTCTCCTTGCAGCCAAATGATCACCCCACTGGCCCCAAGGTAGGATTTAACCAAACTTAAAGCTCCATGCTTTATTGATAGTTTAAATAATTAAAGAAAATCTAATCACAAACAGTTTATGCAAACCAGCGTCCATTAAAAGGACTTCTAAGTACCCGACCCCTATTAAACAATTTATGTAAATGACTATTTCTTCAGGAAAATCGAAATGCTGAGCATGCTAAAGGGAGGGGAGATGCGTGAAGCAGCACAGAAGGGGTGTGTGCGCGTGCAGGCGTGTTTGTGTGTGTGTGTGTGTGCATGTGCGTGTGTGTGTGTGTGTGTACTCATGCTTGTGGACAGGAAGGGGAAGTCAAATCGCCTCATCTGTGGAGGTTATTTATTAGTGTAACTTAAAGTGGTTTGGGGAAAGAAAAGGTGACCAGTCGTCCACAGTGACAGGGGCTACAGTGTGATGAGCTAACTTGGATTTGTCAATTTTCTGCCCTTTGCTGGAGGGGTTCCAGGGGATGAGTTGACTGGCGGCCTAATTGCAATGGATTTATGATCTTGGGCTGCCAGATGTCTCGAAAGTGCAGAAACGCAGTCTGTTCTGCACATACGTGTCAGCACGCATATGGGGCTTTGTTCGGCCTTGGCAGTGAAGCTGATTTTGAGCTCTCTTCTAGTTATCGCTACATTCTCCAGCCTCGTCTGGCAGCGATCAAGTTCTTTGAAATCTAACCTCTGCTGAATAGTGGACTCAATGCTCAGAGGATATTTTAATGTTGAGCCATTGTCACTGGTGTCCAAGGGAGGTGCTGAGTCTCTGCAAAGAGTTCTCCAGTTCCTGACCAACTCGTCCATTCTCTCCCATAGCAAAAAACCATGTAGTTACCAGAGATTAACATACTGGAATTTCTGGGACGGTCCTAGTTTAAAACTTTATGCATGGCACATTGCTTGATCATACATATCTATCTCCACGTCTTCACAAAAACCCATTAAAAGGACAGTGAAGAATTTTTAATTGTTTGGATCCACGATGACAGAGAGATGTCAATGGAGAAGAGATTAAACATATTTCAGGGAGATGGGACATGGATGGACAGTCATAACTGATTCAGCAGAGCAGAACAGTTTACAGAAGAAAATATGGCACAGAAGTAAGCTGCACCCCCTGCACCCGAAGGGTTCAGAAATTGGGTTGCTAGGTATTGTGGAATGTGAGGATGAGGTATAACGATAAGACGGGGAACTAGTTGAAATTGTCTAAATTGAGAGGTTAGAATCCAGGGTTCCTATCCCATCCCACATAGCAGTCCCATCATCCATTTTACCCCTCCCCCAACAAAGGGAGACTAAGACCCTTTCTCTAAAGAGCTAACTGGCGAGTCTCCAAAATTTAAGACTCCAAGAAGGCTAAAGACACTAATGGGGTATGCAGCTAAAACAGTGTTTCTCTCCTTTCTCTCTTTGTGCAATTATTTATTGAAGAAACTTGGTCATTTGCCCTATAGAGTTCTCCACAGTCTGGATTTTGCTGATTGCCATGCAAGTGGTACATTGTAACACGTTCCTCTATTCTCTGTATCATCTGTAAATTGATTGCTAGATCTAAAGACTTCATTCAGTTTAGATCATTGCAAGATTGCTTACTTTGTAGATATTATTGTGTGCTTTTTTTAGAACACACAGAGTATTCTGTTTTTATCAATGTTAGCAGCCATTGATGATTGTTTCCCAGATCCATTAATTCTGCAGATGTTACAGTGTATGAGCTGGATTCTACAAAGAAAAACTTTTCATCTCCTATTTGGTTACTCAACCATAGAGTCCTATAGGAAGCGCAGGATAAATTTTGATATTCTTTATTTACCACTTTTCAAAGAATATGCTAGTGTCTGTCAATGATCAGTCTGTCAATGATGATCAGTTAATTTTATTCTTTTCTTATTATTACAAACTCAAAATGGCTTTAAACATTATTGAAGTGTTTCAGTCCATTGGAGTTATCTTTCATGACTATCCCTTCTCTGCAAGTAGGTTGCCTCTTCATTTTAGTTCCTGGGTCTTCTGACATCATGACCCTGGTTGCCTTTGGTTGCATCCTTGCTGTTTGATGTGAGGAGATGTTCCAAACTTGCCTTGTTGTACATTTCCTAACCCCAGACCTGGAATCAGCCATTACTCTAAGAGGCCAGTTCCTTTCAGTGGGAAATAGCTAGTGGATTTATTTTTAAATATTAAAAAATAGCCCCAAATCACCAGACCTATCAGGAAAGCCTCCAAAGGGAAGGAGAAAGACCAAAACAAACAAACAAATAGAATTAAGAAAGCTGTAAGAAAACAGGGACAATAAGAAAAATATAAGAAAACATTTTTTAAAAGGAATTAGAAAAAATGAATTGAATCTTCTGAGATATAAAAATGTTTTGTAAAACAATAAATAAAAATATGGAAATTTAAAATGAGATTGGGGAAATAAAAGTTGAATCAAAGCAATAAAAGAGGAGGGTGAAGAAAAATCTCCCACAAATTAGAACAACAACAACAAAAATAAGTAATGAAGAACAGGAGAGAAATAACAGAAAATCAGAGGATCAACGGACAAAGGCCAACAGTTGACTGCATTAATGAACTACAAAAAAGGGAACCAAGGAAAAGGTGAGGAAGAAATTAAAGATGAAATTGCATAAGAATATCTGCCAATGTGGAGGACCAGTCTTCACATTGAAAGGGCTGAATGAGTCCCCAAAAGGGACATGCACTAAAGCACATCAGTGTGAAATTTAGGATATTGTTATGAAAGAGAAGATCGAAAAATCTAGAGTCTAAAGAAAAAGAAAATGGTCACTACAAAAGTTGGGGAGTAAGAATTACATCAAACTTTGGGGTGCTTGGGTGGTTCAGTTGGTTAAGCATCTGACTCTTGATTTTGGCTCAAGTCATGATCTCAGGGTCGTGAGATCCACACCCACGTCTGACTCTGTGCTGAGCATGGAGCCTGCTCAAGATTGTCTCCCTCCCTCTCTGTCCCCATCTCCTAAAAAAAAAAAAAAAAAAAAAAGAATTACATCAGACTTCTCATAGCAACACTGGAATCTAAAAGACAATGGAAGAACAAATGTCTTTAAAATTTTGAGTGAAGATTATTTCCAACCTAGAACTCTGTATCATAGCTACCGATCAAGTATGAAAATAGATGAATCAGACATGCAAGAATTTAAAAAAATTAATCTGCCATGGGGAACCTGGCTGGCTCAGCCAGAAGAGCATGGGACTCTTGATCTTGGGGTTGTGAGTTTGAGCCCCATGTTGGGTGTGGAGATTACTTAAATAAATGAATAGATTAAAACTTTTAAAAAATTGATCTACTATGTTCCTTTTCTTAGGAAGATACTGGAAATGTATTTCACCAAAATAAGCAAGTAAATCAAAAAAATGGGAAAAATGGGATTTAGCAAAAAGGAAAGGAGAGAAGGTAAGTCCCGGGATAACAACCAAATAGGAGACCCCAGGAACAACCAGGGCACACTGGGGCAGGAGGGAGAGGACAGGAATGAATGGATGATCAGAACCATTTGTATTTACATGATACAAGTGATATTGAGAGGGATTTGTAACATCTGTTGAACACTCGGGAAGAAATTAATGGTAAGTACATCGCAAAACAAGCAAATGAAGAAAGCCAAGGCAATTATTCAGTTCAGGAAAATAAAAAGTTGGTCAAGAAGGAAACCTCATCAGAATAGACATGATTGCATTGACTCTCAGATGCACATTTTCACATTTTAATGAGTCTGAAATCAGGCCATGTCTTTCTGTGGCGTCTTACCATCCCCGACAGCCAGACTGTCGTCCTGATTGAGTTGTCCTCGCCTATGCAGGCGTGAACTTGGTCATTAGTCTGGTAACAGCAACCCATTAACATTTCAGGCCACAAACCATTTTAGGATCATATGAGGAGGGAATATGAGTCCTGATTTTTTGGAAAACTTTCTGTGGACACCTTCTCATAAGACCAAGAAAGTACCAGCATCCCAACTTCCAGAATGGGATCCATAGCTTGGAAGAAAATTCTGGAGACCAGAGTGGAATACCCTTTAAGAATTGCTGCATCCCTGAAGCCCCAGGCAATTCAAAAACATGATCCTCGAAAACAAGCAAACAAAACAAATGAGCACCGACCACTGTAAAGTGACTCAGAAGAGGCAAACTCTGAATTCAAAGAAGGTTTAAGAATACTTAATTAATCTTGTTTCTGTTTTTCTTTTTTGTACACACAAGATTGATAGATGATAACACTTGTAAATCTAAATAAGAGTACTTTCAATAAGTTTACATTAAAATTTTAAGTAATAAAGATTTGATTGGCGATATATTTCCTTTCTTGGTATTTCATATTGCAATCAACGGTGTTTTATATTCAGCGAAATCCAGGGCACTGGTTGGTAGTAGTGAACAATTTGTATATATTCATAATAATGCAAATACCAATGTTGATTTTAATTTAAAAACAAATAACTGTTTTAACATTTTAAATACTATTATATAATTACAATGAGAGGATGGGGAAAAGAGAAATGTATGTGTGCTTTGGGATGGGGGAGAATGGGATGGGTGATTGGGAAAAATCTTTACCTCCATAACAGGAAGTCAGAAGAGAAAGTCTGAGACTGATACATATTTCTGAGAAATTGGATTAAAAAATTAAGTTAAAAGAAATTCTATTAAAACATACACATACACAGAAATAGCTAAAAGCATTGGAAGTAGTTGTCTTTAGGAAATAGGAGGAGTTGGAGGAGGAGTGGGTTGTCGGGGGTTTTTTTTAATTAATTTTTTCATATCATTTGACTTTTTCAACTCTGTACATCATTACTTGGACATAAATAAGTTTTAAAATAAAATAAAAATTTTCAAAATGACTCAAACAAGTCTGTTCTGTGCTGTTATCATTATAAATATACATATCCTTTTCGGGCCATATGTTCTAACTTTGGGCTTGAGAAATGTATTCACTGTGAGTGAGAAGCTGCAGGATATAACAGAGAGGGCTCAGCTCTAGTGCTAACTGTCCGGGTTTGTATCTTAGGTTTGTTGCTAACTGGCTTTGTGACCTTGGGCAAACTGCTCAACCGCTCTGAGCTTCATTATCCTCGCCTATAAAATGAGCAAAAGTCTACATGTTTCACTGGCAGTGAGGATCCAAGAGGGAGGTATTGTCAAGTCCGTGGCATAGTGCCTGTCTGGGTGTTCAGCCCAGGGTAACTTGAACTGCTTTTGATGGTGCACAACTGTCCTCCCTACCCACCCAGTGGAACTCCCACCCCCTTATGAGCAAGGCCCCTTTGCCCACCAGCTCCCAGCCCCTCCTTCCCACGCAGTTTCCCACTGTCTGGAGCTTCAGGCCCAAACCTCTGCAGTGTCTGTGGGCCATTGCTCTTGTCGGGTCCCTGGGGCCCCCTGAGTTGCTTATTTATGTCCCTCTTTCCTCTCACATCAGGCTCAGCCAGGGAGCTGATGGAGGTCTGAGGATGACAATGGTTCCATTGTCCCTGTCCAGATAAACCCTATGGCTCTGAGGTCAGATGCCAGGGGTCCTTTGCCCTCCAAGGTCTGGGAGCAGAGGTCAGCCTGTGCTCCAGGCCTGGCGTGGCAGAAGGAGCCCAGTCTGCTCATAGCGCTGACGGAGGCATGACCAACTTGTCTCCCCCCACTCCCCACCTCCTGATTCCAGGCTCTGCAGGAGTCAGCCCTCCCTCTGCCCCACAAAGCAGCCGCCTGGGGAGCTGTGGGTGGACAGCAGCCTGCTGCTTCCTCTCCCAGCCCCCTTCCCCTCCCACACCCTGGCCCTGGAGCTCTGCAGGCAAGAAGGAGCTTTGTGAGAAATTAAAAGCAGGTTGGCTTTGTTGTTTTTGTTGTTTCCTGTTTGGATAGAAGGACTGCTTGCTCCAGGCTCCCTCTCCCAGGGCAGATAGGCAGTTCAAGTTTATCCATGTGACCCAGAAATCTATAAGGAGCCCCACTCCAGGGCTGGTGGCATTGCCGGGACATGGAGGGTAGCGTTCCTCCTGCCCCTGCTCTTCAGAGGCTGGGAGGGATGTGAGAGAGTAGAGACAGAATGGGTGAAGAGGAAGGGGCGGGTTCCTAGGTGGAACCGCCCTCTCCTAATGCCAAGAATACTGGGGAACATAAGTCCCTGAGCGGAAAGCCCCATCCCCAAGCACCCCATGGTGCACCCCACGACAGAGCAAGGGTCATGCTACAAGGGAAGCTGGCAGCACAGAGTCGGGGAAGGGGGAGCAATTAGGAAACAGGAAGACTGAGGTTCTGAGACAGTGGGATGAAGAGAAAAAACACACAGAGCCTCTGAATCAAGAACCTGGGTTCCAATCCCTGCTCTACCACATGGCAGCAGCAAGTCACACAGAATCAAGAGTTTCTTTACCTGTTAAGGAAAAACAAAACTAAACAAAACACTTTGCAAGATAATAGTGGGAAAATGAAATATGTCTGTCTCTAAGGTTTGCAAATCTAGCCTTTCCTCCCTCCCCGCCTCCTACCCATTTGAGGGCCATCTGGCCCATAAGGGAGGCACATTTTCCATCTCCCACTCTGGGTCTGGGGTGGTCCTAAAGGTCCTCCTTGGCCACTTCCAGCTCCCCGGCTGGCCTGGGGGAGGAAAAAAGGGGAGGTCCTAGGACAGAGCTGCCTGGGGATGGTTCAACATGGAGACATTGTTACTGCAGACCTCCCTGACCCAAGTGGGGGCATTGTTGGACTGAGGGGACGACCTCCTTAAGGTCTCTGTGTAAGGAGATCTGGCAGCCCTCTGAGTTCACATGGATGCAGTGAGGGGGACACTTACCCCACTGGCTGTCATTGACCCTTTCCCAACTCTGGTCCTCTCCCAACCTTGCCTGCTGCCTGCCACGACGGTGAGCAGCACAGCCGTGTGATGTCTGTGTGCTCCTCCCACAGGCCACAGAGTGGGCCTCCAACGAGGACACGCGCCGCTCCTGCCAAAGCAAAGGGAAGACCGAGGTAAGTGGCTCTGGGGGTCCAGGGGACTGACTTAGAGCTGGCGGGAGGCTTGACAGAGGGGCACCATGTGGGGACAGGGGCCGCCTGCAGAGAGGCCCAGCCTGGAGGAGTGTGTGGTGTGTGTGTGTGTGTGTGGGGGGGGTGTTCTGGGGGCAGTTAAAGAGGCAGCACTGAGCATGGGAGCAGGCACTGGTGGAGCGGGCTGACCTGGGGGCAGAGGTGTGAGAGGAGAGGAGGTCCACAGAGGCAACCTGAACTTCGGAGCAGGGTGCATCAGGGGCAGAGGGGAGTGTTCTCAGATGTCTGTGGTGCAGTGGCGTGAAGGAAGGACAGCTAGGCCCACATGGGGTGCACGGGTCCCTCTCTTACTTCTCTATCCCGGTTGCTTTAGGAGGAGTGTCAGAACTACCTGCGAGTCCTGATTGTCACTGGCCGGAAAGTGTTCATGTGCGGGACCAATGCCTTTTCCCCCGTGTGCTCCAGCAGACAGGTGGGGCCCCCTCGGGGTAAGGCAGACTCAAGAGGTCACGGAGGGGTGCCTGGGTGGCTCAGTCATTTGGCTCAGGATCGTGGTCCTGAGCTCATGGGCTTAAGCCCTGCTTCAGGCTCCCTGCTCAGCAGGGAGCCTGCTTCTCCCTTTTCTTCTGCCTGCCACTCCCCCCTGCTTATGCTTGCGCGCGCTCTCTCTCTCTCTCTGTCAAATAAATGAATTAAATATTTAAAAAATAAAAACAGTAAAGGGCATGGAGAGAATCTCTCACCCAGACACCACAAAGAGTGAGGTTGCCAAATTTAGTAAGAACAAAAAAACCCCAAAACAAAAAAAGAATGCCCACTTAAATTTAATTTCAGATAAACAGCAAATTATATTTTAGCTTAAGTATATCCCATGAAAACTTTGGGACATACTTATGCTAAACAGTAATTCATCAAAATTCCAATTTAACTGGGTCTACTCTATTTTGTCAGTCAACCTCACCGTGGAGGGTCCTGACTTGGGGGTGGGGCAGGGAACAGAGGCCGAAGGAGCTCCTGGCACAGCCTCCTCCCTCCACGATGGCGGCTCTCTCGGAGGGACGATGGTGGTGGGGGGGAGTAAGGAAGAGGTTGGAGACAGGGAGACCAGGGGCCCAGGAAGAAGCAAAGTCTGGGGCTCGGTGGGGAGGGGAGAGCATGCAGCCCCTGGGTCTCAGGGAAACGTGCCCCTATCTCCCCATCATCCCCAGGTGGGGAACCTCAGCCGGACCATAGAGAAGATCAATGGTGTGGCCCGCTGCCCCTACGATCCGCGCCACAACTCCACCGCTGTCATCTCCTCTCAGGGGGAGCTCTATGCGGCCACCGTCATTGACTTCTCAGGTCGGGACCCCGCCATCTACCGCAGCCTGGGCAGCAGGCCACCACTTCGCACGGCCCAGTATAATTCCAAGTGGCTCAATGGTAAGGGGGCCCAGGCCCAGGGGTGGGGGGATCTCCTGGCGGCCAGCCTGCCCTGACCCCTTTCGATCCTCGTCCCTGCCCGCCTCTGAAAGGGATCACACCGCCTCCCTTGAGATGCCCAGAATTGGGCCAATGTTTCACCAAGGACAGTAGTACATTGGAGATGGACTTCAAATGATGAAATCACAGGTGTACCCAGAACCAATGGAGGGGAGGATATGAGGGCTGAAGAGGAGTCGGGAATTCATTAGGAGAAAGGGTTACAGGAAAGAACAGATTAGGAGAGGGCAGTAGGAGTTTCTTTTCCCTTGGAGTTGAATTCCTGCTTCTCCACTGACTGGCTGTGTGGCCTTGAGCACGTACTTGACCTCTCTCTGCCATAATGTTCTCATCCGTAATCAGAGGATAATCACAGCACTTACCTCATAGGTTGTTAAGAGGATCATATAAAGTACTTATAATAATGTCTGGTGTGCAGTGAGGGCTCAGTAGCTCATAGTAACTATTATTATAACTTCATAGTGGAGGTGGGAACAGGGTTAGCTAGAGCCCCCAGGTCCGCCAACTGTCCAGGAGTGTCAGGATGCCCATCTGGGAAAACAGAAGTCACCTCTCCCCTTCCTCCCCACTGGCCTGACCCACCCCTTTGTTCCTCTTCTGCCCCGCAGAGCCAAACTTCGTGGCAGCCTATGATATAGGGCTGTTTGCATACTTTTTCCTGCGGGAAAACGCGGTGGAGCACGATTGTGGACGCACTGTGTACTCCCGGGTGGCCCGAGTGTGCAAGAACGACGTGGGGGGCCGCTTCCTGCTGGAGGACACGTGGACCACGTTCATGAAGGCCCGGCTCAACTGCTCCCGCCCAGGCGAGGTCCCCTTCTATTACAACGAGCTGCAGAGTGCCTTCCACCTTCCTGAGCAGGACCTTATCTATGGGGTCTTCACCACCAACGTGTGAGTCCCTGGCCCGCTGCCATCCCTTCTCCGCCTCGCAGACCAGTGGGGTTGGGCACGTCCCTCTCTCTGGGCCTCTGTTTCTCCTTCTGTAAAGTGGGGAGTGCAATAGCGCTCCAGCCGGTCTTTGGGGTAAACTTGCTCCCAGATCCTACATTCCTCCCTTGCTCTGGCTTGCTGCCTTTGGAGGGGGGAGCACTTTTTCTGAATTGTTGAAGGGCAGGCTGAGGCCAGATCTGAAGAAAGTAAGTGGAGTTGGATTGTGGCTCCGTGCAGGAAGAAATTGCTGGGGGAGAAAGGAAAATGGCCTGCCTTGGATGAGGGGATAGCAGCCCTGGGAGGGTCCAGGAGCAGCCACCCTATGGGCAAACTCAGAGAGAATTCTTTCTGGTCCCTTCCAACCTCAGGACTCCACCATCCTGCTAAACCTAAGCAGCAGAGTCTTCTGGCAGTCCTGCCAGCACTGGGAGACACAGGCTGGGATTCGGAGCCCCTTTTGTTTCCTGGGTGTAAGGAAGAGTAGCCCTCATGGAGATCACGAGGCCCTCCTCGCCTCATCCCCTTCTGTGTAAAGGCTGACCCTGTCAGGTGATTGTCATGTACAGAGTGCTGAACAGGCAGCAGAGACCGAGGAACTCGTTTGTCTTACACAACTCTGTGCGGGATTCTTGGTGAGGACCTCGGAAACATGTGAGCGTAGAGTGCCGTGTGCTTACCCTGGGCCCCCAGTAGCAGGGACTGGAGGAGGGCCAGGCTAGCTACAGGAAGCACAGTCTGAGGGGATGGACAAGGATGAGGGTAAAACTGGGAAACAGGAGCAGAGAGACCATCCAAGACAGAGGGACACCCAGGCATCACAGTCCATGCACGCCATGAGCCAACAACCAGGAATTAGTGACCAGTCCGGCAGTTGGCACCAGAAAGGGGACAGTCATGAGGCAGGGGCAGGAGCTGCTGTAGAGGCATGGGGAGAAAGTGATGACATTGGCATGGATTGGAAATAGTTTCTGTCTTGTGTACCTTCTCCATGTCAGGTGCCTGTTGTGGTGGTGCCTGTCACAAGCAGGGGTACCAGTGAGCAAAAGCAAAGCTGGCTCTGCCCTTAAGGGACTTACCTTCTAGAAATGGGAGTTATTAAACATCCAGTTTTAACTGTGTTGAATGCTACAAAGGGAAAGGGCAGTGCTCAGGGAAGTCTCTGCCAGTGTGGAGGGAGGGATGGTGATCAGGGAGGGCTTCCTGGAGGAAGTGCCATTTACAGGATGAATGAGAGTTAACTAGGGGAGAGGACCATTTCAGCCCAAGGGAACAACATACTCAGAGCTTTGGAGTGGGAAGAGAGAAATGTCAGGAACTTAGTCGGACCAGTGTGGCAGGACCCTGGGGGGTGAGGAAGAGGAGAAGCAGGAGAGGAGGCTGAGGGGCTGGGACAGGAAGAATTATGTCCTTAGAGACTGCTTCAGGGTTTTGATCTTTATTCTAAGAGCAAGGAGAAATTATTGAAGGGCTTGAAGCCAGCCAGAGACTAGCTTGGATGCGTATTTTGAAATGTTCACCGTGGCTGCTGTGTGGAGAATGGATTCCACGAGACTGGACAGGCTGTAGTAAGGGCAGCCATGAGATCAGCACAGCAACCATGGAGGTGATGGAGGTGCTGAGGCAAGGCAGAAAAGGCAGGGAGGGTAATGGATACCTTTGGGAGAGGGAATAAATGCAGAGAACAGAACTAGAAACATTTGTTGGCATGTTATGGGTTCTGTGACCTGTTCACATCGGACTCCCAGAAACGCCTGATCCTGGGACTGAACAGGTCTCACGAGGCTGTCCGGCCCAGGCTGGGGTGGGCAGCAGCAGGAATCAGTGGTTTGATAACCAGCTTGAAACGTCAAGTAAAATGAAAAAAGCAGAATAAAATGGAATCAAAAGAGTGGAGTACAATGCATTTGGTAAGGGTATTGTTTCATGAAAATGCTTTACAGATGTGTGTGCTCGGGTGCATGTTGTCATGGGACATATTTCTGACAGTGGGCTCCAGATTAAATGTCTGAAAAACACTAACTTTATCTGACCCTCCCACTGGAGAAGGGAAAGGGGTGAGGAGCTAGCACAGAATTCTCCCAGAGGGCTTCTCCTCAGGGGGCCTTTCCCAGGGTTTCCAGAGTGCGAAGACTGCATGCCCTCCTTCTGTGACACCGCTGGTGTGCAGAGCACTGGTCTTGTGCTAGGTCCTCAGCAGGCCTCGGAGCTGTGCCACGTCATGCCTGGACGGCCACCAGTGGGGTTTAAGGCACCAATGCCCACAGGGAGGGCAGTATCCCACCACCTCTTGCCTTTCAGAAACAGCATTGCGGCTTCTGCTGTCTGCGCCTTCAACCTCAGCGCCATCTCCCAGGCTTTTAATGGCCCATTTCGCTACCAGGAGAACCCCAGGGCTGCCTGGCTCCCCATCGCTAACCCCATCCCCAACTTCCAGGTACAGCTTCTCCTCCCCTTTCCCTCTCCTCACAGAGCAGCTTTTCCTAGATAACCAGCCCCCAGCTGATTCCCAGCTGCTTGGTGCAAACACCGACCCATCCGTGCTGGTCTGCACCCATCTGTGGGGTCTGCGAAGATTCCCTAGCACAGTGGAGTGAGAGCGGGAAAGTGGGTGGCATGCAGAGCAAGGGAGCACGCTCTGAGCAATCTCTAAATGTGACTTCACACCTCCAGGGAGACTCAATGTAGGGAACTAGGGGAGCACTTACAAGCTGTCTGGTCAGAACTGGGGGATTTTTAGCTGGAATTTGCTTGCAGTCTACCCAGCCTGGGTACTATTTCCTGGAGGGTCTGAGTGCCAGGAGTGGTCAGGGTCCAGCCATGGGTGATGGGAACATCCCTAGTGCTGTGATGGAGAAGGGGAAAGAGCCATGAGGCAAAAGAAGCTACTGATGGTTAACTTTGGAATCCATCCAACTTCCTGCCCACCGGGCAGTATGGAGTATGGGAAGACCTCAAGTTTTGCAGTGGGATCATCCTGATGGATGGGTCAAGTCACCGAACCTCCCAGAATCTCTTTACCCTTATCTGGTACTAGGGATAACACTCTCAACCTCAAAGATAAGTGCAAGGGTGGGGGGGGGGGCGCCTGGGTGGCTCAGTGGGTTAAAGCCTCTGCCTTCAGCTCAGGTCATGATCCCAGGGTCCTGGGATCCAGTCCCACATTGGGCTCTCTGCTCTGCAGGGAACCTGCTTCCTCCTCTCTCTCTGCCTGCCTCTCTACCTACTTATGATCTCTCTCTGTCAAATAAAGAAATAAAAATATATATTAAAAAAAAAAAAGATAAGTGCAAGGGTTAAACACGCACCTGACAGGATGCTGCATAAATGGTAGCTGCCCTCCAGCTCCGCTTTAGAAGGCACAAGAACTTGGAGCTGGTAGGAACACAGGATCAGGAAGGCAGGTTGTGGCCCAGCATGGGGGAGAAGCACCTACAGAAACAGTAGAAAATCTCAGGACACTTGATATCCACACTCAAAGGATTCATTTTTCGATAACCCAGCCCCTTTTTCATCCCCCGCCCCCCCTTCACTGTCCCTCGCAGGTCCCTCCTCTGCATCTTCCCAGCCTCATTTTCCCTTAGTTCTCAAGGAAGAGGCATCTCTCCTCCCAGGAAAGGGTTGCAGGGAACGGAGAGAGGATATCAGGGTGGGGGTGGCGGGGCCGGGATCGAGTAATCACGACCTGCCCGCGGGCGCCTGGGTTATGATAAGGAAGGACAGGGGACGGGGCGGCCCATCGGCTGGGCCCGCGTGACCCCCACGCCCTCCCCTCTGTAGTGCGGCACCTTGCCAGAGGTGGGCCCCAACGAGAACCTGACGGAGCGCAGTCTGCAGGACGCGCAGCGCCTGTTCCTGATGAGCGAGGCTGTGCAGCCAGTGACCCCCGAGCCCTGTGTCACCCAGGACAGCGTGCGCTTCTCACACCTCGTGGTGGACCTGGTGCAGGCTAAGGACACGCTCTACCACGTGCTCTACATCGGCACCGGTGAGCCCTCGGCGCGCGGCCCTGTCCCGGGTCGGGAGGTGGTTGAGGGGCGAGGCCGGGGCTGGGCCTTCAAGGCCCCCCTCTTCTGGCCCCTCCAGAGTCGGGCACCATCCTGAAGGCCCTGTCCACCGCGAGCCGCAGCCTCCGTGGCTGCTACCTGGAAGAGCTGCACGTCCTTCCTCCGGGGCGCCGCGAGCCCCTGCGCAGCCTGCGCATCCTGCACAGCGCACGCGCGCTCTTCGTGGGGCTGAGCGACGGCGTGCTGCGGGTCCCCCTGGAGAGGTGCGCCACCTACCGCAGCCAGGGGTAAGCCGGGGCTGGGGAGTGGGGGAGGTGTTGCAGGGCGGGTGGGCGGGCTGGCCCTGGTCCTGGTCCTGGTCCTGGCCCTGGCCCTGGCCCTGGCCCTCTCCAGGCTTAGGCCCTGCCAGTCACACCTCGGAGGTGGCTCTAGAAAGGCAGAGCTCTGAAGCCGCCTGGGGTGGCTTCCTGACCCAGTCTCCAGTTGTTTGCTTTTGGACAAGTCACTTAACCTCAATTCCGGGGTCATAAAATATCCGCAGGCTTTTTGTAAAGGTTAATTGGGCTAGTCTGCATATACCACTTATCACTGCCCGGGGAAGGTGTGTGCTTTCCCAAATGAGGGTGGCTGCTCTATTCCTTGTGTCAACCCCGCAGCTCAGGCCTGTCAGCCGTCTCTAGCTTACTTGATTTATTCTCAACCCCTTTAATCCAGAGAAAGGTCTTTATCTTTGAAACCACAGGACTTACTACCCAGATGTGTGGGGAGATCAGAGAGGACTCTCTCTCTGAGTCAGCATCAGAATTTTGCTTTTCTTCCTTCAGGACTTAGAAGAGACAGAGAGACCTGGCTTGGGTGGGGTGGGGATCAGGAACCATGTGGAGCTGTTGGTTGTATTTGCTTCCCAACTGCTTTTGGGACCTCAGCTTCAAGTGGATTCATGAATTTGGCAATGATGGCACTGGCATTTCAGGGGAAAAACAAAAACCTATTCTGAAGCCAAATGGAAATGTATCTCTGATTCCTACCATGTGAAGCGCCCCCCGAGCGGTGCCCCTTCATTTTCGAGATAAATCAAAAGCTGCCTTAGCTGGCACAGCCGCAGCCATGTGGGCTCCCGTGGTCTTTGCAACCCAGAAGCTTCCTGGCCACGCCCATCTGTCCTTGAGATCTGAGAGACACATGGTGCCCCTGCTGCCAAGGGTCATTCTCCAGTCCCTGTGGGATGTGCCAGGAGCTGAGCAGAGGGCCGGACGCCCGGGGAGGAGGCTGGATGGTCACGGGGTGGCAACCAGGGAAGAAGAAAGGGAGAGCAGACACTTAGGCTCCCCTCGGCCCCAACCCCTGGCTCCAGCCACAAAACACCTGACATTTACCAAGCTCTAGTGCTCAAAGCACTTTGCAGGACTGTGGATGTGGGAGGAGGGAGACAAGATGAAATGGGCCCAGGACACTCATTTCCCCCAGCGCTGTGGATGTCTGGTAGTGGACATGTGGGGAGGGACAGTGGGGCATCGTAAGCGGGGCTCCCATGGCAGAATTGGGCTTCTCCTTCAGCTCCGTCATCTCCTAGCTACACAATCCTGAGCAAGCTACTTCAACTTTCGAAGTTTCTTCTCAGGGGAAAATAGGAGGAAACTGTGATGGAGCAAATGATAGTTCATTCTGGCAGAGATATTGTAAGGACTGGGAATTCCATTCAGGAAGTGCTCGCGCATGGTAGCTGGCGTCCTTATTCCCTTCTTATCTCCACAAATGCATGGCGGGGCCCTGCAGCCGCCTGGGTTCTCGGGGGCTTCAGCACCTGTCACGCTGAGTTCAGGCAGCACTGCTTGGCACGAATCGCAGGCTCTCTGCTGACGGCCTTTCCCCCGTACCTTGTGTTCTGCTTCAACTCTTGTGTTGTTATTAAACTTTTCATGTGTGTCTTGTTGCTTAGGAGCTGGTAAATCTTTGAAGGCAAACCCACTACTATCCCAGTAGTTTTTAGACTTCACCAGGGGGCCACGTCCAGCCCAAGGCACAAAGTGGCCTTGCACACATGACTTCAGCTCATTGATCATATGGCCTGAGAGGAGGTCGGTGCAGGAGAGGAGTGGGGAAGGGGACTCGGGCCAGCTGGGAACGCCAAGGGAAGATGGGATCTGAACCTTCGCCTGTGGGCACTGAAGTGGTCTTTGAGCCGGGGAGGGGAGTGATAGGCAGCATGAATAGGTGTTTGACAAAGATCAATCAGACAGTGGTGAGTGGCATTGTCAAGGGGACAAGACGGTTGGCCAGCGTGAGCTAGCGTGGCTCCGGGCCAGATACGAGGGTCTGCAGGGGAACCAGGGGAAGGAAAACGCCAGGACATTGCCCCACTCACGTGACGCTGTGGAGAAGGGACAGGGAGGTTGCGTCCCGTGGCCGGGTGGAACCGCAAGGTAGAACAAGGTCAGTTTGGAATTTGATACTTTCACCCTCTCTGGATTCCTGAATTTGAGATAAGAGTGCTTGACATGTACAGTGAGACGCTGCTGTAAGGCTCTAGGTGGATCTAAAAATGTGAGGTCTCATGATCGCGACGGTAATAAAATGACCAGAGTGAGGCCCTGTAGTCACCAACCTTGTGCACCCCAGAGTCTGGAAGCCAACTGTCACGCTATATCTGAATTTGTGCTGTTGGGGGCAGGTTGTCACAGGGTTTTAGGTTTTACCGTGTCCTAGCATAGACATTTCATGCTTTTTTACCTCATTCCTTCCAAAGCTGGCAGGAGGATGAGGGTGGATTGGCAGAGGCCTTTTCAGGCCCCTCCACTGCCCAGAATCCAGGGGCTTGTCTCCATCCCCCTCCTTTGGCTCAGGCAAATCACAGCCCCATGGGGCATACCCAGGACCCTGGGCTGGCCAGAGAGAGATCGAGGCCCACAAGAGGTGGGGCAGAGGGAATGAGCTGTTGACAGGCTCTGCAAAGCAAGTGTTTTATGTGTGAACCGCCTCCTCCCTCCCTTCAGCATGCCTTTCATGCTGCACTGGAGGGGGTGTGGGGGTGTCTATACCGGTTGGCTCAGGAAGGTGCCTCACTCCCTATAGGAAATCTGGGTTTTCCTCCTTGGCCATCTGAAATGATGGCCACTTGCTCCCAATCTCCACCTTGGACAGCTCCCGCTGTGAGACTAGTGCTACCCCGTGCTGGAATCTGCCCGCTCTTCAACTTATACCATCCGTCTCTGTCCTGCTTCCCAGCCCACGGAATGAACCTGTTCCCTTTTGTAATGGCTGCCTGAGACACTGCAGTAAAGAAGACATGGTGATATCTTATTGGTCTAATGGCCGCTTTTATGAAAGGAACAATCAACTGATACCCATTTTTTGCAGGCAGACACGCTTTAATTCTCTCCTTGGAGCTTTAATTTTGTTAAAAACATTCCCTGCTCTATAAGCTTTGGAGTGGTCTTGGGCCAAAAGCAGCAAATGTGGCCAGGAAAAGAGCTTGAATATTGGCTCTGGGGGAGTCGTGTAAGCCCCATCAGGCGCCCAGGAGCGGGGAACGGCAGAGCAGGCATGTTTGTGGGCAATCTGGTCTCTTTCTTGTCTGGGAGAACTGAGAGCCGGCTGAGAGAGTAAGGGACCCCAAGTCAGGGTTCTGGGGCCAGTCTGGGCTTTTCTTCCCTCCCTTCTTATTCTGTCATGGATTGGAAAGACAAGGCATTTGGTCTCTTGGCTTGGGAGCCCTGACCAACATGGCCCCGGAACAACAATTCTCCACCATGCTGTTCCTGAGAATCACCTGGGGAGTGTTTAAAAGCTTCCAGTGGCTGAGCCAACTTTGGTCCCTAATGCCCAGAGATAGGGGGGGGGGGGGTTATTTTGTTTGCTGAAGCTTTTTAAAAGATCCCTAGGAGTTTCCAATTTGACATCAAAAGTCTAGTCTACTGGCTAGACCATAGATGAAAGAAGTAGCATGAGGCAAAATTGCATTCCTCAAGAATCATCTGCTTTTATCTTGTACAAACTGATTCAAATTTTCTGCTCTTCTCCATTTTCTCTACTGACAGACATTAGTTTCTGATGAGTAGAATTTTATTTATTATTATTATTCATCCCTAGTCATGGCTCTCTTTTATTTAATTTGTGTTGCTTCTGAAGCGCCCTGTCAGTTGGTTCTGGAGTTTGATTCTGCCTTCTGAGACCTGACGGAAATACCCTCAGAAGTGTGGACTTTAGTGAGTTCTGATGGGCTGGATTTGCTAGCGGCAAGTTTGGTCCATGCATCAGCCAGAGAGCAGAATCTCGAAACCACATGTTGCTGGGACTACTTTGCCTATGTAATGTATCTAGTCCCATGGTGTCTAGTTTGATGCATTCTGCTGGTGAAACACCCCCCGCATCAAACCAGTGGCCCCAAATGAAAATACGAACACACTTATATTGTACAATTTACACAAATTGTCCTTGAGTCAATAAAATGAAAACAGATTTTTGAGTAACAGATGAGCATTCTGGATTCCCGGGCAGGCGATGGTGTGCTTGCTAGGGTCCAGCATGGGCCTCACCCACTGAAGCCCCAGGCATCACCCCCCTTAAATGAGGTCATGGGCTGCCTGAGCAAGGGGCAGCATCTTCAGCTGCTTCTGGCAACAAGGGGAAGCCCCACCCCCCGCTTGGTGAGCTCTCTCATATAACCTTATTTCTCTTTGGAACCTGACATGGTCCATTGAACTCCACTGAAAATAAAGAACTCACCTGATGGGAGACTCTCCCTGAAGCTTTGAGAGGAAAGAAAGATTCTACCCTGGAGACACCAAAAGGAGAAAACCGTTGACTCCTTCATAGATTCCTTTCACCTTTGACATCCTTGGCCTCTTTGGCCCATCAAAAATCCCTCTGCAGAGTCACGTCATGGTGTGGACTCCCCCCACCTCCCTTTACCTGAAGCGTATTCTGCTTCCTGGCCTCCAGTTTCTGCCCCCACTCCCAGTGCTCTCTCTAGACCCTGTCTTGCAGGCCCACTGCTGGGGAGCAGCCATGTCTGGTAAAAGGGGTGGAAGTTGGGAAGGGGAGGCAGAAGGGACCCAGAATCCCCTGGGGTTGGCAGTGGGTTCATCCCAGCAGAGGGTACTTCCTTCAGGCTCCAGAATCTGTTACTCCATTTACTTAGCAATGAATAGCCAATTCTGATTCCATAACTTCCATACTCTTTTTCTCCTCCTTGAAATCTTACTATTAGAGATTTGTTTTATAAAAGTTTTATGTGTTTATTTAGTTTAAGTAATCTCCACACCTGAGGTAGTGCTCAAACTCATGACCATGAGATCAAGCATAACACACCCTTCTGACTGAACCAGCCAGGGACCCCCAACATTAACTTGTTGCTGTTGTTGTTGTTAAAAACTGCAAAGGATATTCTCTCTCTCTCTCTCTCTCTCTCTCTCTGTGTGTGTGTGTGTCAAATAAATAAATAAATAAATCTTTGGGGGAAAAAATTGCAAAGGATGGGATGCCTGGGTGGCTCAGTTGATTAAATGTCTGTCTTCAGCTAAGGTCATGATCCCAGGGTCCTGGGATCAAGCCCCACCTCAGGGTCCTTGCTCAGCAGGGAGTCTGCTTCTCCCTCTTTTGGCTTCTCTCCTTGCTTGTGTGCTGCCTCTCTCTCTCTCCCTTTCTCTCTGACAAATAAATAAATAAAATCTTTAAAAGAAAAACTATAAAGGATACAATGAATACATCTGAAGGAGAAAGGGAAGAGAGGAGCCCTAGAACGTGAGAAGTGGAGGCATCTGGGACATTCATTGCTGTGTGAACCATTACCTTCTCTAGGTCATTGCAGATAGACCAGCCCTGAGAGCCCGGGAAAGGGGATGTGAGCCACGTGATTCCCTCTCTTGGCAGCCTGCACTCATTTTCATGATGCTGACGCACTAGACTCTGGTTCCTGCCGCTGAGCAGCACAGGCATGTGGGTGCCCAGGAGGGGACCATGCCTTGGTGTTCCCTGACCCTATGCCTGTGGCTTGAGGCATGGGGCTAGGTTCCCTCAGTGGGTGAAGTCAGACACAGCCTCCAGCTGGGAGGCAAGAACATGGTGGAAGAATCATGGTCAAGAAGTCTAGGCTCCTAGAAAGAAGAATTCTAGTCTCTAGCCCCAGCTTTGCCATGTGTAATTCATGTGATCTAGGTGACACTCCTCTTCCCTCTCTGTAACTGTCTCTTCCTTTATACAATAAAAATGTGGTGTTGTGGATCCCAGTAATTCTCACCTTGGCTTCCATTAGAATCACATAGGAGCTTTTAAAACCTCCTCCTTCCTCCCTGGACATTTTTGTATGAACGGGGCAGGTATTGGTGTTTTCTAAAAGCTTCTTTCGTGATTCTAGTGTGCAACCAGGGTTGAGAACTCTGAGCCGGACTGTCCCTCATCCATCACTCATGTTTTATGGAGTTATCTTCATAGTGTCTGGCAGAGAGGCACAGCACTGCTGTCTTGGATTTCTGTTCCCCTTATCTTCTCCTGTGGGGCCTAGATGGGGAACACGGGACACCCAGGCTTGGGGAAGGCAAGGTTAAGTGTGTGGGCCCTGGAAGGCAAAGGTTTGAGTCCTTGTTCAGCTCTCTGGGTTTCCTCTATATAACATGGGGATAATAACAGTACCTCCTGCATTGGGTTGTTGTGTTAAATTAACTCATGCTCATAAGGTGTTTAAAATTATTCCTGGCACAGAAGGTGTTCAGTGAGCTTAGTTATTACTTTGGAGGGCAACTGGATGGATCAGGGCACCCAGAGGGGAGTGGCGAGGTGTGCTCATGGGTTACAGGTGAGGCTGGGAGGCCAGCAGGCTTGAGTCTCAGGACCTCTGTCTGGCAGGGCGTGCCTGGGGGCACGGGACCCATACTGCGGCTGGGACGGGAAGCAGCAACGGTGCAGCACACTTGAGGACAGCTCCAACATGAGCCTCTGGACCCAGAACATAACAGCGTGTCCTGTGAGAACCCTCTCATGCTCCCCACCTGGGACCTCTCCCCCCAATTCATGCGATGACTCTCCATCAGTATCCGCGTGTCCCCTGGGACCTGGTATCTTCCCTCTCCCTGCCTCCTTTGACCCACTGATGTGTATCTGCAGGTTCGAAACGTGACTCGGGATGGGGGCTTCGGCCAGTGGTCACCATGGCAACCATGCGAGCACTTGGATGGGGACAATTCAGGCTCTTGCCTTTGTCGGGCTCGAGCCTGTGACTCCCCCCGACCCCGCTGTGGGGGACGAGACTGCCTGGGGCCAGCCATCCACATTGCCAATTGTTCCAGGTATGTGAAGATACCTGGATGGTGGCTGCTTTGGACTGGAAAAGGGGCTGGGGTAGAATAGAGGAAATGGGGCATCCCCAGACAGGTGTTCCCACAAAGGGACAGAAGCCACTTCAGAACTGTGCAGGGAACTGGAGAGGTGGCTAAAATATGAGCCCTCCACTCTAGTGGGAAAGAAGTCTCTGCCTTGTGGGGGCTCTTGATACAAACAGGAAGGCTGGACAGGCCCAGAGTCACAGATCATGGCCTCAATAAGCCTTGCTGTTCCAAACACGAGGGATAGCATAGGATGGTGGTACAGTAGGCAGAGCTGGTGCCCATCCTGGATTGCCATCCTCTCTAAGTATGACCCTGGATTCTCTTAAAATAACTCAATTCTCTACACATGTATTGACTGAACTGTCAAAACAACCTCATGGGGTAGGAATACAATCATTATCCTCACTTTAAAGATAAGAGTTTTATGAGGCACAGACATTTTCAGTAACTTGCCTAGGCTCATACAGCCAGTAAGTGATACAGCCAAAACTTGAAAATTGGAGTCAAAGTAGACAATAGTGAGTGGTGTCTGAGATTGGAGCAAAGCGTGGGATGTTGGAGAACAGGGGAGAGAGCATGGCATTGAGTGCGAGTGCAAGGGTTGGGCAACCCAGAAAGATGAAACCAAGTTTGCATATTGAAAAGGCAAATGGAGACTTTTCTAGAGAATGTGTCCTTTGGCCCCACTAGTATCTCCAGGCCCTGGGTCCTATCTCTATGCCCTTAGCCCTGGAAAAAGGCCCTCAACACATGTTTGAGGAATGAATGAATACAGGAACGAATAAATAAGTCTGCCTGAGCCGACCTGGCTAGGAGCTGCCATTTCCCAGAATCACTGTCTAATAACAATATAAAACCCACCCGCCCAGATATAGATAGATCTGAGTAGCTAGAAGTCGGAGGGTCACCTGTTTCTGTCCCCTCTGACCCCACCAGGAATGGGGCGTGGACCCCGTGGTCCTCGTGGGCCCTATGCAGCACGTCCTGTGGGATCGGATTCCAGGTCCGCCAGCGAAGTTGCAGCAACCCCGCGCCCCGCCACGGCGGCCGCATCTGCGTGGGCAAGAGCCGGGAGGAGCGGTGAGCGAGCGTGTGGCCAGAGGTTTTGGAGGCAAGCTAGCCCTGCAGTCCCAGACTTGCCCGGCCCCCTAGGAAGTGGCCTGGATTCTACGAGTGAGCCAGTGGACTCTTGTCCTTCTCAGGCTTGCACTCCCAGTGACCTCTTGTTAGGGAAAGGGGTGCCTGCTCCCTAGTGCGTTGACTGCTCCCCCCCCCCCCCAACACTCTTCCCCTCAGGTTCTGTAACGAAAACACGCCTTGCCCGGTGCCCATCTTCTGGGCGTCATGGGGCTCCTGGAACAAGTGCAGCAGCAACTGTGGGGGCGGCGTGCAATCGCGGCGGCGGTCCTGTGAGAACGGCAACTCCTGCCCTGGCTGTGGTGTGGTGAGGCCCTGCCGAGGACCTGCCCCCAAGGAAGGGTGGGGGGAGGCGGGGCCGCAGGGCAGGCCTGGGGCTGCAGGTCCACCAGACAGCACCCGGTCCCATCCCAAGGAATTCAAGACGTGCAATCCGGAGGGCTGCCCAGAAGTGAGGCGCAACACGCCGTGGACACCGTGGCTGCCGGTGAACGTGACTCAGGGTGGGGCGCGGCAGGAGCAGCGTTTCCGCTTCACGTGCCGCGCGCCCCTGCCCGACCCCCACGGCCTGCAGTTTGGCAGGAGGAGGACAGAGACCAGAACCTGCCCAGCGGACGGCTCGGGAGCCTGCGACACCGACGGTACAGCGCCGCGCCCCACACCCTCCCAGGCCCAGAGCGCTGGCGCGGGACTGGGGGAGGCCAGAGTCGGACAGAGAGCAGGGAGGTGGATCACGTGGCTTGGAAGGAGCCGGGAGGCCTGTGGGGCAGGAGTGGGGCCGTGGGGTGTGCTCCTCACTGAGACCAGTCTCCCCACCCGTGCCCCACCCAGCCCTGGTGGAGGATCTCCTGCGCAGCGGGGGCACCTCCCCGCACTCGGTGAGTGGTGGCTGGGCCGCGTGGGGCCCGTGGTCGTCCTGCTCCCGGGACTGCGAGCTGGGCTTCCGCGTCCGCAAGAGAACGTGCACGAACCCGGAGCCCCGCAATGGAGGCCTGCCGTGTGTAGGCGACGCAGCCGAGTACCAGGACTGTAACCCCCAGGCTTGTCCAGGTGACCCTGGGCTCAGGGAGCCCCCATTTGGGAGACCCACTAGGCCATACTTCGTAACCAGATGACCTCTTCTTTTTGCCAACTCTGTAGACTGGGCCCTAGAGCAAGTCTGTGGCCTGACCACAGACACCACCTACTCCCGCAGAGGGGGGGTCCTTTCCTCATCTTCCCTGTCACTTTTTTCTCTCCCCTAACGGGTTAGCCAGATTAGAGGTTTGATTTGCAGTGGGGTTGGTTTTTGATGTCTCCTCTGCATCCTGCATTTCCCCCTGGACCCCTGAGGAGGAAGGGGCAGTCCCTAAAAATGGGCTGGGGGTGGGGGTGCAGGTGATGGGGGCAGAGTGGCCTAACTTGGGATAGGGTAGAAGTCTGTCTTGGGTCACACCTGCCCCTGCAGCCCCCTTCACACACCCCATCCCCTTGTAGTGCGTGGTGCCTGGTCCTGCTGGACCTCGTGGTCCCCATGCTCAGCTTCCTGTGGTGGAGGCCACTATCAACGCACAAGGTCCTGCACCAGTCCCGCGCCCTCCCCAGGAGAGGACATCTGTCTTGGTCTGCACACAGAGGAGGCACTGTGTGCGACACAGGCTTGCCCAGGTATTAAGAACATTGGGCCAGGGCTGGATCCCTCTGATCAACCTCATGGGGGCCCAGGTCAGTTAAACTCAAGCCAGCCTGCAACCCACAGAAGGCTGGTCCCCGTGGTCTGAGTGGAGCGCGTGCACTGAGGATGGAGCCCAGAGCCGCAGTCGGCACTGTGAAGAGCTGGTCCCAGGGCCCAGCACCTGTGCCGGAAACAGCAGCCAGAGCCGTCCCTGCCCCTACAGCGAGATTCCTGGTAGGCCCTGAAGCCAAAGGCTTCACCTCAGCCCTTCCCACCCTGAGCTCCCAGCCTCCTTCCCCTTCTAAAGAACCTTAGTAAGTCTCAAATGGAACACCAGGGTGGGCGGTACGCCTGTTTGGGACTGTTGCCCCTTCTCTAGTGAATGGGCTGACCCCTCTTAGAGACAGAGTCTGAGTGGGGACAGAGTGGAATGAAGGCCTCCGACCATGTCCCATGGCTCTGTGCTGACCCAGGGGTCCTCCTAGAGATATCCCTCACCCCAGAGGGAGCCTTCTCTCCTACCTACACCAAGTCCCTCTCCGCTTGTCTTCCCACAGTGATCCTGCCTGCCTCCAGCACGGAGGAGTCCGCCGGCTGTGGAGGTAAAGGGAACCTGCCCCACCTCATGACACTGTCTTTCCACCTCTCCTCCCCAAAGAGGAGACCAGCTCTGCTCTGAAATCTGGAGTCTCTCCACTTCCTGCTCCAGAGAGACAAACCTTGTGGAGGTCCTGGCTGCTCTGGACCGTGTATGGGGGGTCCAAGAGGTTCCATCTCTGCCCCCCAACTAGGAGGCAGTTACCAAACCTGTATTCAGGAAAAGTCACCCAGCTCCACCCCCTCTGGTGGCCTCCTCTTACTCAACCACAGGTGTCCTGTGAGAGAGGCCCCTGGCAGACTGCCCAGCTTTCCTGTTTTCAGTGGCTCTGGCCTCAAAACCCTTCCCTTTATGTCTCAGAGCCTCTTCTTGGGAGGCTATCAGAACTGGAGTCTTTCCTCTTCACAGTGGGCCTATCCTTACCACTTCCTTCTTCCTCTCCCAGGGTTCAGTCTCATCCACCTGGTAGCCACAGGTGTCTCCTGCTTCCTGGGCTCCGGGCTGCTGACCTTGGCAGTGTACCTGTCCTGCCAGCACTGCCAACGTCAGTCCCAGGAATCCACACTCGTCCACCCCGCCACCCCCAACCACCTGCACTACAAGGGTGGGGGCACCCCCAAGAATGAGAAGTACACGCCCATGGAGTTCAAGGTGGGAGCCTTCATACAGAGACTGTGGGGTGAAGGGTGTCTGGGTTCTGGCCCTGAGTTGGGCTGAACTGGGCTGGGCACTGGGGAGGGCGCCCTAGTGGTGTGAACTGTGTCAGCGGCCAGAATGTTTTTTCACTGCCTGGTGCCTGATCCCCTTGCCCTGGCCCGTCCCTTTTCCCATCTCTCCCTTACCCTTTCCTCTCTGGTTCCTTCCTTCTCCCACAGACCCTGAACAAGAATAACCTGATCCCCGATGACAGAGCCAATTTCTACCCATTGCAGCAGACCAATGTGTACACAACCACCTACTATCCCAGCCCGCTGAACAAACACAGCTTCCGGCCCGAGGCCTCGCCTGGACAACGGTGCTTCCCCAACAGCTGATAACACTGTTCTGGGGACCTGGGCTCCTTGCCTTCTTGAGACACAGAGCAGATGGAAATGGGACGGCGGAGCCAGTTTGGTTTTCTCCTTCTGCACTAGGCCAAGAACTTGCTGCCTTGCCTTCGGGGGTCCCATCCAACTTCAAAGAGCTCTGGCTGGCGGTGACCATGGGGGAGAGGGCTGGCACATGGCTGCACTTCCAGCTCAGCCCAGGTCTCTCATGGCCTCCTTGTGACCCACTACCGTGCTGATCTCCCCTGCCGTGTGTGGGCTGTGGACCTACTGGGCATGAGAGGAGCTGGAGAGTGGAGATGGCAGGACAGCAGACTTTTAGGTTTGGGCTGGAAATGAGGCTCACATGGCCCCCATGGGCCGAAGCTGTCCCTCTCTGGCTGGCCCCAGGAAGGGCCAGCCTCCACCCTAATTATCTCTGAGAGGAACTAAGCAAATGGTCCTAGAAGCTGCGGATTCTCTGCCCAGGGCTGGGCCACTGTGGTGCTGCCCCTGTGTGACCTGGCGACCAAGGCTGGCCCAGGTTGTCCACTTTTGCCTAGCAGTCTGTGCTTTGCCCAGGAGACATCCCTCCTCTGGTCAGAGGCAGTGAGGGCTGGGGACTGAAGATCGATCTTTGCTAAGAAGCCCTTTAATCTGGGCTGGCGCAGGCCTCAGCTTTGCCCTCAGAATGCAGGGATTGTGGTCCAAGAGAAAGGGAGGCAGGAGTCCACCCTCCGTGCCACTATGGAGACTGTCTTCGATTGTTGTTCGGTAGAGCTGTTGGCTGAGACCTGCTTGGGAGTCTCTGCTGGCCCTTCGTCTGTTCAGGAACACACACACACACACACACACATATGCACACACTTTCTCACACACACACGTATATACACACTCAACATGCTACAGCAACAAGAAGGATGTTGGACTGAGGCATTATTAATTAAAGATGATATCCAGTCTCCAAATAGAATTCTGTCTTTGTGCCTATGTGTGTGGGCTCCTCTCAGCGCGGGCTCGTCAAGCCGAGCAGTGCACTGGGGTAATAGGTGGTCTTCTCAGGGCTCGGGGAGTGATCCACAGAGAATTTGACTTTCATAGAGGGTATCTTTCCAAAGTGACAATATGTACATACACACTTGCTGCTCTAAACCCTTTTTGGGAAAGAGATGAGGGACAAATCCATAAGTAGGAACACAAAGTCCACCAAAGGCAACACAACTGGAGATTTTTCTGCCTGTTCCCTTAGTAGCTCTTCTGGACAACAGCTCCAGAATGGAAATGCATGAGTGCAGCAACAGAGTATTGATGGGGGTTAATTTATGACGTATTTATAAGGCTAAGTTTAATAAAAAACCAAAGCTGACTGAAACAATGAATAAACCAGTGAAGTGGGAGAAGCCCAATATAGTTTTTGCTGGATTAAGTAAAAATAACCTCAAAGCCTCAGCCCACCAAGTCAGAAAGAGAGATAAATGGATGGATATGTTCAATTCAGAGCAAAATTTCCCAACTTAATTGGCTGGATCAATTCTCCCAGGACTCCCAACGAATTCCACTTGTAGGTCAGACTTTAAGGCCTATGATCCTAGGAGTAAGGAGGAGGAAAAGCGCATTCCTGGGCCCCAGTCCTACAATCCCTTGTCCTTTCTGGGACAAATTAAGTAGTGGTGTCCTCAGGGCAGGGTGGAGCCCAATCAGAGAGAGCTTAGGGGACAAAGGAGTATTTCTGCTTTGGGGTTTCTCACCAGGTTCCTGTTAACATGAGCGCAGAGCTTGTGGGAACCAAGGGTGTGTTAGATCTTGAGGTCTCTGATTCTCTTGGACCTGGTAGAAGCAAGTGAAGCTTAAGAGTGTCCAAGGGCCCAGGGCCTACTTCTCAAGGGCCACTTGTATGTTCAAGTGGAGGGACTGGATAGGTCTGTAGGAAGTAGTAACGGAGAGTAACTAGCTAATGCTCACCCCCTATTGACTGGAATGGCACTGGTGGGAATGAAAAACCTATGGGTGCAGTGGAAAAACACCATACGCACACACACACACTGAATTCACTTTTTATTAATAAAAACAAAACAAAACTGTTGTGTCTTTGGACGCATGACCACCAGAATGCATTAAAGGGATCCACACTGCCTGCAAATGAGCTTGCGTGGTTGGCAAAAGCTGCTCTGTAGCCAGCCCTGACCCACAGATGAGGAAGCCAAGAATGTTCTTCCTGGAGGCTGTGTTCTCTGGCAGGTGTTTGAGGCCACCTGGATGACTGTGTAGTGTCAGGAAGCTGAGGTATGAAGAAGAGGTGCTTCTTAGGCTCAGCTGGCTCAGCCAAAGGGGAAGGGAAATGTGGGGTTGGGCGCTCTAGGCCTTCTTGGGCCATCTTGTTTTTGGATAACCCTGTATGTATGTTTTCTTGTCTTTAAAGTAATACATGTTTATTGTAGACAATTTGAAGTTTACAAAAAACAAAAAATATAAACACAGTTATAGGTAAAAACCAAGGCAGAGACTTAGGGATTTTTAAATGGCGATATGAGACATTTCTTTTCTCAACATCACTCTAAAAGCCAAGAGGACAAAAAGCAAAAGCTGTCACTATTTTCAATAAAACTAGGATATAGCTATAATCCCAAATCATAGTACATGAATACAGAAAGCAGATAGAGGAACAGAAATCATCTGGAGGAGTGGGCATGGGTCAAACCTAAGCACCTAAGCAATTTCAGAATCAGCAAATTGGAAGACCTGGTATCAGGAAGGTGGGGTTAAGGTGGGAGCCTAAAAATGAGGTGTTTGTTGAAAAACTGTGTTTAAGCTTCATCTAGACCCTCAAGATGACATCATTCTCTAGTGTTAAACCTAAGTCACTACTCCTTTCTCTCCACAGAGGGCAATAAGTATATTCCCTTGAGACTGAACTAGACTGGACATGGAGATATCAGGCGCAAAGTGGGTGTGTGGGAGTCTGTTTGGACAACTAGAGGGTTAAGAAACACACTATGATTATTGGTGGGATACAGCAGTTTCCTTTTTGACTAACTCCAAGATTCTGGCAACCAAGCTTCTCCCTATCCCCTCCTCTAGGCAGGAGATTGGAAGATAATTCTTTGAAGAAGCATGCTAAGTCTACAGAATTTGAATAAATAAGTCAGCTGGTCATCTGTGCAACAGTCTTAGAGTGAAGACACAAGCAGTGTCCGAGTACACAGAACGTGAGTCAGTTTTTAGCACCTGACTCATAAACAAGAACACGCAGATAAGGGTCACAAACATCAGAAAAAAGTGCCAACATGAAGGGAAGACCAAGAGGAACTCAATGAAAACAGAGATGGTAAATATAGAGAACATTTCAAAGACACCATAATTCTTCAGGATAAGATACTGCAGGATACTTATTATCCTGAAATAATAAGATAAAATAAAAGGGACAAATTAAACCTCTTAGAACTTAAAAAAAAAATGACAACAGTAAAAAATAAAAAGGATTTAACGATAAAAGGAGTTCCCCAAAAAGTTGAATGAAAAGATAAAGTAATGGAAAATAGGAGAGAAAAGAAAATTAGAGGACCGAGGGCACCTGGCTGGCTCAGTTGGTGGAGCATGTGACTCTTGATCTCGGGGTTGTAAGTTTGAGCCCGATGTTGGGTACAAAGATGACTTAAAAGAATCAAATCTTAGTGACCTGGGTGACTCAGTCAGTTAAGCATCTGCCTTCTGCTCAGGTCATGATTGAGTTCCACATGGGGCTCCCTGCTCAATAGGGAGTCTGCCTCTCCCTCTATCCTTCTCCCCTGCTTGTGATCTCTTTCTCACTCTTTCTCTCAAATAAATAAATAAAATCTTTAAAAAAATTAAAGGATCAATCCAGGAGGTCTAACAGCACACTGAAAAACTCACAGGAGGAAATTATTAAAGAAAGACTATGGGAAAATTTGCCAGAACCAAAAGACAAGGTCTTCAGATCAGCACCTAGGACCAAGAGACAGACATGTGACATTTCAAAACAACAGCCTTGAACAGAAGATTCTAACAGACAAAAAAATTCAGGAATATGAATAGTATAAACCTTTTACTAACAAGATTTAAAGTTAGAATGCAGTGGAAATTATCCTCAAGATTCTAAAGTAAAAATAATATTTGGTTGTAAATTTTATACCCAGCCAAACTATGAGTCATAAGAGTAGAATAAAGGCATTTTTAGACATGAAGAATCTCAAAAAAAACATACATCACATGTACTCTTATTTTGGTGAAACAAGAGAAAACAAAGAAAATGTGGATCCAAGGGAAAGGGGACGTAACACAGAAAGGGGAGGAGGACAGTATCAGGCTGACAGTGATGCGACAGGCCCAGAGAGCAACAATCTAGGTTAGTGTAGGAGGAGAGCATGCATCCAGGGAGAGCCAGGAAAAATAACAGGCAGATTACCTTGCAGATTTGTATGAAAAATTATATGAAGATTTATTTTATAAAACCATTATTTTAGGGACACCTGGGTGGCTCAATCGGTTAAGTATCCAACTCTTGATTCTGACTTAGTTCATGATCTCAGGGTTGTGGGGTCGAGGCCCCTGTCAGGCTCCATGCTTAGTGGAGTCTGCTTGGGATTCTCTCGCCCTTTCCCTATGTCCTTCCCCACTCCACCCTATGTATGCACACTGTCTCTAAAATAAATAAGTTAATCTTTTAAAAAAAAAACTGTTATTTTATAAAACTGTGTACGGAAAGACTTAAGCTTGGGTCCAAAGAAAACTAAGGACAAAAAGCATTTTTTTGGTTCTTAAACGATTTATTTAAAATAAAATACAGGTGCAGAAAAACCACACAGGACAAAAGTATAGCTTACTGTGTATAGGATTAATATCTTTGTAATGACCATCCAGGTCAAGAGATAGAATTTTCACAAATACTCTAGATCCCCTTCTTCTGTGCCATCCTTGTTACAACCCCTTCCTTCCAAATATGAGATAATTGTTAACACTTGTCACTTGGTGCATTGCTTGTCACTTGGTGCAACCATGATATTTATATAATTGTAGTAATTAAAACACTATAGGTCGACTTAAGCATAGCTTGTAATACAGATATAGCACACTTTTTATTTTTTTAATCATGGGAAGGCACCAAACGGACAAGCCCTAACTCTTGTTGCCAACTGAATGTTGGGTAGATATTGGGAAAGAAAGGAATAAAACTTTTCTTTAAAAGATTTTATTTATTTGTTTATTTATTTGACAGAGATCACAAGTAGGCAGAGAGGCAGGCAGAGAACAAGGGAAGCAGGCTCCCCTCTGAGCAGAGAGCCCAATGCGGGGCTCCAGCCCAGGAACCCGAGATCATGAACTGAGCCGAAGGCCCAGACCCAACCCACTGAGCCACCCAGGCGCCCCAGGAATAAAACATTTTAAATGATTTTTTTTCCTGATTATAACTATGGTACATGTTCATTAAAGAAATTTTGGGACAAGCACCTGGGTGGCTCAGTGAGTTCAGCATCGGGCTCTTGATTTTGGCTCAGGTCAATGACGTCTCCATCATGAGATCGAGCCCTGCCAGGCTCAGAGCTCAACGGGGAGTCTGCTGGAGATTCTCTCTCTCCCTCTCCCTCTGCCCCTCCCCTATAAAATAACTAAATAATTTTTTTTTAAAATTGGGTGTGAAAAAACCCAAAAATCTTATAAAAAGAAAATACAAATTCTCCAAATCCAACCAAGAAATAGCCATCTTTATTTCATTATGTTCTCTTCCAGGCTTTTTTTTTTTTTAATAGCTGTGTGTGAGTTTGATAAAATTAAGATACATACATGGTTTTTATTCTGATTTTGAAAATGTATTTATTTTTTTATCTAAATTCAGTTAACATATAATGTGTTATTGGTTTCAGAGGTATTGTTCTGATTTTGATATGTAACGTTATGTCCCTATTTCCCCACATTATTACAAATTCTGGGAGCCTCAGACCCCTTTCAGGGGCTGCCCTAGGAAGGGGTCAGGGAGTGGAGAGAGGACTTGTTTGCAGAGCCCCACAGGTACCAATGTATCCCCACCTTTCCCCCCTTGAAAGAGAGAGTTCAGTTTTTATATATTTCATTTGTTTACACCATGGAGGAAGATTTACTTTGAAAAGTTTGCATAATATTTGAAAAATACTGGCCTAAAACACTCTGTTATATAAATTCTATTTCTGTTACATAGATTTATTCTATTACATACATTTTTTTACTCTATTATAGACATATACTACTCTATTACATAAATTTATCATAATTTATTGAAACCATTCATTTGTTTCAAAATTTTCTAGGGAACTTCTTATGCATATCTCTGACTATATTTCCTTAGGATAAATTCCCAGGAGTGAAGGGTCTCAATGTCTCTGGCCAGGTCTTTTGCTGATGAGAACACACTCCCTCCAGCAGTGTATTCCCATTTTCCAATTTCTAACCCTAGTAGACAACACTGATAAGTCTTATCCCCTCTAAACACTGGATCAGGGGGTGAGCACTGACACCTGCTTCCGTTGTCACAGCAATCCTTAGACAAATGTCCTATTCGCAGGCCAACTCTCAGATGAGGAAACTGACGTTTAATAAATTTAAGTAACTTGCCCAAAGTCACATTGCTAGTCAGTGAGGGTCCCAGAATTTCAACCCAGAGAATCCATGTGTTTGTTATCAAGCTTTTTAAGTGCAATTGCTTAAATTTTCATTTAAACATATTTAGTGAGGGACCATTTCCCCTATACACATATTGGTCATTTGCATGTTTATGTTTTAAGGGAGGTGTTCTGTACTTTCTGTACTTTTTCTCTTAGGTGGTGATCTTTTCCCTACTGCTTTGCATATAAAGTATAAAAAGGAATTCTTGTGTATATAAGTATATTAATCCTTGGTCAGAAAGATTGAAATATTTCTCGAACTGATCATATGCCTGCTTGGACACACAAATGTTTGGATTTTTTACATAGAGCTACAGATTTTTTTTAAATGAAAATTGCTCTGATTTTGCATGAATGACCCTGAAGTAATGAGTCTTGTCACGGTTAGCAACATGAAGCTCAAAAACATAGAGCCTGGGGACATATTTCTTTCCTGTACACCTTACATGGTGTCAGTGACCCTAACCAAGTAAAGCCCTGAACAAGCTGTTACCTTAGAGAAGAAAAGATAGTTCCAGGCTGGGGAACTATTTATTTTGGATTTGACTTAAGGGAGCTCACATTCTATGCTCTTCAAAGGAAGAGGAATGCCTAAGAGTGAGAACAACCACAGGGTGTGAGGTGAGAGGTTCATTTCTCTGGGAGAAGGAAATATAGACGGGCCCCTGCTGTCTGTCAGGGCAAATGAGGTTTTTTGGGTTTTTTGTTACTGTTGTTTTGATTTTTATTTGACACACACACACACACACACACACACACACACATACACAGAGATCACAAGTAGGAAGAGAGGCAGGCAGAGAGAGAGGGAAGCAGGCTCCGTGCTGAGCAGAGAGCCCGATGTGGGGCTCGATCCCGGAACCCTAGGATTATGACCTAAGCTGAAGGCAGAGGCTTTATCCCACTGAGCCACCCAGGTGACCTGCAAATGAGGTTTTGATGAAAAACAAAACCCAGGGGTTCTTTCTTAGGTGGCAGAGACGGGCCACAGTGGGGGATGGCTATGCCCAGAGTACAGGGGCCCCTGGATCACAGCTGTATCTCTGAGCAGGTCAATCATAACCCTCATGCATTCACGGTGAAGAGTCCATTGATCTTGCAAGGAGATGATCTCCCTACAGAGCCAGGGAGGTGCTGTTGACAAGAGGCGGTACCCCCGGGTGAGGGTCAGATCTTCTCCAACGAGGTGCTGGCTTCCAGGTCTTGATTCCAAAGTCATACAGCACAATTCAAGCCTCCATATTCAAAATGAAAATATAGGGATGCCTGGGTGGCTCAGTCCATTAAGCATCTGCTTTCAGCTCAGGTCATGATTCCAGGGTCCTGGGATGGAGTCCCACATGGGGTTCCTTGCTCAGCAGGGAGCCTGCTTTTCCCTCTGCCTCTGCCTGCTGCTCCCCCTGCTTGTGCACTCACTCTCTCTCCCTCTCTCTGACATATAAATAAATAAAATCTTTAAAAAGAAAGAAAGAAAATGTAGTCTCACTTGGTACGTGTCATCTGGGGACAGAAGATATTGACCCAAACTTGCTTTGGCAGCTGGCAATGGACAGACACCTGTCCCATAGTAGCCATTCTGGGTATTTGTTGTGGGGGAGATGCTGGACAGACAGACAGCTGAGAGCTCAGAGTTTCCAGCTTTATCACTCACCAGCTGTGTGGCCTCAGCAAATCTCTTCCTCATTGTGGGTCACAGTTTTCTGGCCGATAAAATGGAAGGGTTGGGCCCAGGATCCCTGCCAAATTCTATGATCCGAGAGCTTTTGAAAAAATCTTGTACATAGTATTTTTTCTGTCTTTTCTTTGCTAGCCAAGTGCTGTGGTGTCACCCTGGCGCTGGGCCTTTTCTCTGCCACCTATAACGTGTCTCAGACTCTGCTGGGCTACTCAGGGCTGGGTCATCTGCTGGAGAAATCAGCCTCCTGAACTCACTGCCCTCACACAGAACTGGGGAAAATGTCTTTCTCGGAGAGCCAACTGGACGAATGTTGTTTCCTAAGATGGCAGCATTCTAAAGCTTTAATTAATTAATTAATTAATTTAAGAGAGCTCATGCATGCAAGCAGGGGGAGGAGCAAGGGGGGAGAAAGAGGGAGAGAATCTCAAGCAGACTCCCCTGTGAGCATGGAGCCCACTGTGGGGCTCGATCCCATCATCCTGAGATCATGACCTGAGCTGAAACCAAGAGTCAGACCCTCACCCAAAGAAGACATCCCGGCACCCCAGAATGGCAACATTCTAAAAGAGGAGCTTCTGTTAGGTAAGAGACAGCCGGCTGTTAGTACCAAGCAGTGGGTTCTTATCTTGGTCTGCGGCCCTGTGAGTTCCTAAGGCCTGATTCCGTCCCTCAGGAGAGTCTTTCAAATGGCCGTGTCTGTGGCCCTAGGACTTCTCCTAGGGCCCAGCTGCTCTAGTCCTAGCTAACCTTCTGCTCAGGTCCTCCTGTGCCTCCAGTTACACTACTAGGTCACCCCAGATGATTCACTGGAGAACGCTTGGCCAGTCTGACACGGACTCAGGCAAGGCCTTTCTCCTCATCCCAAGCTGCCAACAGGATGACCAATGCTTAAGGAGCGGGGGCTCTAATTCCATGACTATGGTGACCATGCTGGTGACTATGGGGGGCTGGGGGTGGTTCAGGCCTCAGGCTCTGGAGTCCTATCTCTGAAGTTATTGGAAAATTCATCCCTACTCATGAGGTCCTTCCAAACATTCTAAAAGAGACAGTTTGGAGTGTCTGGGGAACTCAGTCAGTTAAGCCTCTGCCTTTGGCTCAGGTCATGATCCCAGGGTCCTGGGATTGAGCCCCAGGTCAGGTTCTCTGCTCAGCAGAGAGTCTGTTTCTCTCTCTCCCCCTGCCTTTGCTCATGCTGCGCACACGTGTGTGTGCTCTCTCTCTCTGAAATAAATAAAATCTTTAAAAAACATTAATAAAAGAGACAGTTTTCCCTAGGACTGTACCCAGTGTCCAGGGGCTGAAGGGACATAGCACCCCTCCCCCATATACCCGGGACATTAAGCACTCGCAAACACAAGGCTCTACTTCCCCCACCCCACCAAGTCTCCCTGATTTCCCAGAGGAGTAGGCCCCAAATAGCTTGTGTCATGAAACTCTCCTGGATATAACCAGGGATAATCAAGATAGAGCCAAATTCCCACTTGACCATCTGCAGTCTTTCTTTACTTGAAGGTAAGCTCACAATTTCCCTTAAGTGTGTGTGTGTGTATTCTTTATTTCTTAAAAAAAATTTTTTATTAACGTATTTTTAAATTAATTTTAAAAATTAATTTTTTTAATTTCTTTAATGAATATAGCAGGTGTTTAAAAGGAGTACATGCATGGAGTAAAACAAAACAAAACAGAAAACAGTACTAAAAGATACTCAGTGAACACTGGATCTCCTATTCTTGATTCCTGGGCCCCAAGTTCCCCTTCCCTAAGCTAGATAGAGGCTGACAACAAGACACGTGCAAATAGGTACATTTTTGTGTGTGCCCATAAAATGTGCCAGTCTGCCTTTACCCTTGATAGTCAGCCAAAACTTGGCCTTCGGCTTCAGCTTTTGGAAGTCTAAGTGCTGACTGTGTACTTCATCGTCATTTACAGTGACCCTGAGTTTGAGCCTGGTCTACAGTCACGGGTACACAGGTTGCTGCTGGACCAAATCAGTATTTCGACTCCCACAGTAGGCACAGGCATGCCTCTCAGATTTACTGCTAATACATGATACTCACTGTAAATGTCTAGATAAATTTTTAAGTGAAACTCAATGTTTCATACGTTCAAATCCTGACAGTGGGATGATATATGTATGTTTAGTATTGTAAAAAGTAAAATTCCAGATAACTAATGATTGTGAAAGCTGGTAATTTTATGTTCAAACATACTTAAGCACTTTAAAATAGCAAATAAATATGAAAAAGACTGAGAGTTAAAAAGAATACTGCAAGAGGGGTGCCTGGGGGGCTCAGTTGGCTCAGCATCTGCCTTCGGCTCAGGTCGTGATCCTGGGGTCCTAGGATGGAGTCCCGCGTCGGACTCCCTGCTCTGTGGGGAGTCTGCTTTTCCTCCTCCCTCTGCCTCTCCCAGCACTGGTGCGTGAGTCCTCTCTCTCTCTCTCTCTCTCAAATAAACAAATAAAATCTTTTAAAAAAGTAATGCAAGAAAATGTGAGCAGGAGAACTTTAGGAAGAACATTATGGGTTTTGGGAACCAACATATGTTAAGCAATTTTAAAATATTACAGGGCAGAATAATAGAGATTTGTTTAAATAATAATTCTAATATTTGTCAGCTGGGTTGGCATCTTTCTATAGCATTCATTATGTTAAACAAAATAACCTTGAAGCAGTCTGTTTAATTCTGGGTATTTAACTCCATTTCAGTTATGAGTCTTTCAAGAATAAATTCTACTTGGGAATTTTTACATCTTAAGAAATTGGATTTTAAGGGGTATCTGGGTGGATCAGTGGGTTAAAGCCTCTGCTTTCCGCTCAGGTCATGATCCCAGGGTCCTTGAGTTGAGCCCCGCATCGGGCTCTCTGCTCAGTAGGAAGCCTGCTTCCCTTCCTCTCTCTCTGCCTTCTTCTCTGCCTACTTGTGATCTCTGTCAAATAAATAAATAAATCTTAAAAAAGAAAAGAAAAAGAAGATGGATTTTAAAAAAAGAACATCAGCTTTTCTACTTCAACATCTCATAAGCAGAAAAAATTACCAATACGTGTACAATATCTATGATAAATCCCCTTTGATCTAAACCGAAAAGAGAACATAAAGGAAATAGAGAAGAGAAAGAAACCCAGGAAAATTTATTTTCCAAAAAATATCTGGCTTCTCTGCTGTTTCCAGTGACGTGAGCATCGAGTCTGTGTCACAAAACCGTGGGTGACCATCCTGAGCCACCTTGGCTCCTGCACCGTCATGTGAAATTTAAAATGTGACGGATAGGGCGCCTGGGTGGCTCAGTGGATTGGGCCGCTGCCTTCGGCTCGGGTCATGATCTCAGGGTCCTGGGATCGAGTCCCGCATCGGGCTCTCTGCTCAGCGGGGAGCCTGCTTCCCTTCCTCTCTCTCTCTGCTTGCCTCTCTGCCTACTTGTGATCTCTCCCTCTGTCAAATAAATAAAATAAATAAATCTTAAAAAAAAAAAAAAGTCATTACATCTGACATTTAAAAAAAAAAATGTGACGGATAGCAACTTTAATAGCAAAACCGTTAAGAATCATTTCATTCTTTGGGATGAAATTGCAGATGAATTCTTGCATCCCCCTGGTTTTGGCCTCAACTCGAACCCCACATTGATAAATGTGTTTGCTCTGGTCTGTGTGGTGGGTGGCATGGAAGCCTGCCTGCATGTGGCTCAGCGTCACCTTGTCCCTCTGCCACTTTCCCTGCAGAGTGCTCGATGGTTCTTTTTTTTCCTGACAACTACACCCCATTTATTTAACGAAACCCCAGTGATGGGACTTGCTGGCTGCGTTTTGGTCTTTTGTTATCGACAGTGCTACAAGGTCGATCCTTGGATGTGTACAGCTGGAAAAGAAGAGTGAATTCCTAAAAAAGGCATTACTCAAAGACTATTCACATTTGATACATTGTCCAACTTACTGGAACATGGCATCGCACTTTCTAGTTTTTTCTGTCTCTTTTAGAGTTAATTCTCTAGTTTTAGTGGTAGGGCTCATTCCTGGGGGGGAAAGACAATCAGGCAAGGTGATTTCTATGGCCCTTCGTCTCCAAGGAGCTCCCTTCTTGCCTACAGAGCCCTGATCACCTAGGGCACCTGGTCAAAACTCCCTTGAGGGCTCCATCACACCCCTTCTTCCTGAGCCATCAAAGACTGACTGCCAGAAGTTCCAGGTTTCCTGGGTCCCTGTTCTTTAAAATAGCAATTGGATAAGCCCTGTCTGTCAAAGCTCCCTGGGATACTATGACCCCACCCCCACCACCCACACACTTCCACCCGTTTCTTTATTTCAGGAGTTAGGAAAAGGCCTGAGTTTCCTTGAATTCCTCCAGGCCTCCTTCCTGACCCTCTACTTTTAGTACTTTGATCTGAGCAAGAAGCAGTTTCCCTTCTGCTGCTTAGGGCATCTTTGTGGACTTCCAAGTTCCTGTGTTTTTTTTTTTTTTTTAATCTTTATTTTAATGTCTATATAGGACCATGTTCCTACAATAATGATATTAAGGCCATTTCTTCAACTTAATTTGTGGGAATGGCTTGGGACAAACAAGCATAGAGAACACTGGACTTCCATCCCAACCCCAGAGAATGACATTCAAATGGATGCTCCAGTCATGGTCCTTCCTCTCAAGGCTATTGGTCCCAAATTTCTGAAACAACCCCCACCCCTACCCCAGTCTTCCTCCCATTAGGCTGGTGTTTGCATTAAGGATGACTAGTGATTGACTCTATCTGCCACAGGGTGGCCTGGCATGAAGGACTCTGCCCAAAATCCCAGAGGGAAATCACCTAAACCAATCCAAAGATTGGCTCTCTATGGGATTTGGGCTAAAAGAATGAAGATTAGATCGGCCAGTAACAATATAAGAATGGAGTAGACACACAGGGATTCCATGGAGAGACCAGGCTGGCTGGGGGATAGAGGCTTGGCTGCACCCTCTCTAGGCTCCAGCCCATATATCCAGTCACACCATCTTGCTAAGATGGCTGAAGTAACCCACTCTTGTAACCACAGGAGTACACTAGCTCATGGATAACCATGGTGCTCCTCAGAACTCTCTCCGGGCCCAAGTCTTCTATCTCCTCCTTCCACCCAGATGCCCCACCAAGGGGATTCTCCACTCACAGGGTAAAAGATTGGTTTGGCTTCTGATCTTTATCTTTAAACTCCCTTTCAGAGAAAAGAGGAATTTGACACATTCACATTTGCCTGCCTGGGGTTTATACAGAAACAGTCTTCGTGCTGAGGTAAATCCAGTTCCCTGAACATATCTCCCTCCTCTGAGGAGTGTGCCTTGCACTCAGCCAGTGCCACGCATACACCTCTTTTATACGAGGTACAGTGGGGTAGAGCAATGGTTCATAATTATTCCTTTTTTTTTTTTTAACCACACAGTTTCTGAAAGAATTTTAAAGAATTTAGTTACACACTTACAATTTTTACATTGACATCTAGTATTTTCCATCCAAGTTTAAAGATCCACAAAGAATGTAATTGCCAGCATATTGTAAATACTGACATTTAAAAATAAAGCCGTTCTTTTAACTGCAACTAATAGAATCTAAAAGGTACTGCATTTTTAAAAATACAGGAAGGGTTCCACTTTAACAACTGAAAAATTTACATTGTTCCTTTTACCCTTTAAAGGTGTGTATCATTCCACTTCCCCCAGAGAGTTTTATCCTAATGTAATGTATTTTTAAGCTTGAAAGTCTTTTATTGTTCACACTATCTTACTTTTCTGCAACTAAAATATATATGTGAATTATAATGTTAATTTTTAAAATTTCCTGTGAAGATGAGATCTAAGTTAAAAATGATTTGGGATTGAGATACCACGATTATTACTAACATCAAATATTTTAGAGTTCCCTGAATTTTGACAGTTATTAAATGTCAAGTAAAATTTTAGAGAGCAGTGGTGTAGAATAGATGTTACTTATCACTAGAATGAAAAAGATTAACAGCAGAGAGAGAAGAGTGAGAGTCTGAAGGCTTACGAAACATGTTTTTACACTTGTTGCCAAGTGCATCATTTCCAGAAGGCTCCACAAAGCACTCCTGCTAGAGTGGGCACACTGAAATCTACAGTAGGAATTAAAAATGATAGAGAGAGGGATGCCTGGGTGGCTCAGTCGATTAAACCTCTGCCTTCAGCTCAGGTTGTGATCCCGGGGTCCTGGGATTGAGTCCTGCATTGAGCTCCCTGCTCAGCGAGAAGCTTGCTTCTTCCTCTGCCTGCTGCTCCCCCTGATTGTGCTCTCTCTCTCTGATAAATACATACATACATACATGTCTGTTAAAAAAATAAAAATATAAAAATGATAGAGAGTTGGCCATGATGATGAGGGGACTTGTATCCAAGTAAAGGATGTATTTGGGACTCTTTGGATGAAATTTATGAAAAATGATAAACCTTTTAGGAGAAAATCTTTAGGAGCTAGGGTTAAGTAGGGATCTGATATGACATCCAAAGCACAATCTACAAAAGAAAATATTAATAAAGTGTACTTCGTGAAAATTAAGAACCTTGTCAAAAACAATTAAAAGATAAACAGGTTAGGAGAAACTACTGACAAATCTAGAATATATAAAGAACCGAAGTTCAATAACAAGAAAACAAACCACCCCATAACAAATGGGCAAAAAGTTTGAAGACACCCTTCACCAGAGATTTCTGGATGACAAATAAATATGTGAAAAGATGACCAACATCATTAATTGTTGGGAAAATACAAAATAAAGCCAAGATAAATATCCCAACACACTATTAAAATGGCAAAATTAAAAAGGCTGATCACAATAAGAGTTGGGGGACACCTGGAACTCTCCTATACTGCTGGTGAGAATGTAAAATGGAATAACCACTTTGGAAAACAGTTGGGCCGTTTCTTAACTAGTTAAGCATACATTTACTATATGATCCAGTCATTCCATGCCTAGCTACTTACCCAAAGGAAAAGAATGTATGTGTCCACACAAAGACTTATACACAAATGTTCGTACCAGTTTTATTTGTAAGGGCCCCAGACCAGACACAACCCAACTATCCATCATCAGGTGAACGGATAAACACCTTGTGGTAGATCCATACAATGGACATAAACAGCAATATAAAGGAATGAATTACTGATACTCACAGCAACATCAATGAATATCAAAATAATGACTGTGGGTAAAAGAAGCCAGGCAAAGGTAGAGTACATACTGTATTGCTCCACTGACACACAGTTCTAAAGATTTCATTTATTTTGACAGACAGAAATCACAGGGAGGCAGAGAGGCAGAAAGAGAGGAAAGGAAGCAGGCTCCCTGCTGAGCAGAGAGCCCGATGCGATGCGGGGCTCCATGCGGGGCTTGATCCCCGAACCCCGGGATCATGACCTGAGCCGAAGGCAGAGGCTTTAACCCACTGAGCCACCCAGGTGCCCCGACACACAGTTCTAGAAAACGGAACCTATGGTGACAGAAGGCAGACCGCTGATTACCTAGGGATGGGTTAGGTGGATCATTGGGGTGACGGGAAAAAGGGATCTTAAAGGGAGTGAGAGAGATGTTCCCTTACCTTGATGGTGGTGACAGTTTTGTGGGTGTATACATGGATCAAAACAGACAATGTACACTTTAAATATGTGAGGCTAACTGCATGGCAAGTACATCTCAACAAGCCATTTAGAAAATGTGAATAAATGTCCAAGAAAACAGTACTAACTGGTTCTTAGCATGTGTGTCTTACCTGAAGGCTTACTATTCATCTGCCTGAAGTACATGGGGAACGTCTTATCCTCTTCCCCTCTTCCCGAGTCCTGCCCTGGGGTGGAGAAGAGGCACAGGTGGGTGGCTGGGGTGGGGGTGGCCAGAGAGGACTCTCAAAGCTGTTCCTCAAGACTGAATGGAAAGAACCTAGATGTCCATCAACAGATGAATGGATCAAGAAGAGGTGGTATATATACACAATGGAATACTATGCAGCCATCAAAAGAAATGAAATCTTGCCATTTGCAACAACGTGGATGGAACTAGAGCGTATCATGCTTAGCGAAATAAGTCAAGCGGAGAAAGACAACTATCATATGATCTCCCTGATATGAGGAAGTGGTGATGCAACATGGAGGCTTAAGTGGGTAGAAGAATAAATGAAACAAGATGGGATTGGGAGGGAGACAAACCATAAGTGACTCTTAATCTCACAAAACAAACTGAGGGTTGCCGGGGGGAGGGGGTTGGGGAGAAGGGGGTGGGATTATGGACATTGGGGAGGGTATGTGATTTGGTGAGTGCTGTGAAGTGTGTAAACCTGGTGATTCACAGACCTGGGGATAAAAATATATGTATATAAAAAATATATGTTTATAAAAAATAAAAAATTAAAAAAAAAAAAAAAAAAAAGACTGAATGGGGACCAGGCAGGGAGGCCGGGCTTCAAAAGCATCCTGTTTTATTCCAATCTTAAGTATTCTTTTTGACTTAAAGATTTATTTATTAAATAAACAAATAAGAGAGAGAGCAGGAGGGAGGGTGAGAGAGAGAGTGCGGTGCTTGCAGCGGTTGGGGAGGGGTGCGGGTAGAGGGACCGAGAGTCTCAGGCAGACTTCCCCGCTGAGCACAGAGAGATGTGAGGCTATGGGGCTCCGATCCCATGACCCTGAGATCACAACCTGAGCTGAACCTGAGAGTCGGAAGCTTAACTGACTCTGCCACCCAGGCGCCCCTCAATCTTGAATATTCCAGGAAAGATACAATTAGAAAAGGGATGCAGCCTTGCCATACTTGCGTCACAGCGGAGATAAGGGCCTGCCTCTTTCACTGTTTCTCACACTCTCTCTGCTTTGCTTTCCTGGGACTCTCTCAGGAGCTTGGCAATCTTTGACAATATTTAGGGGATGAAAAAGTGATTAAATGACCAAGGTTTTTCGTCTTGTTGTTTTTTTTTAAGAGTTTGTTTGTTTGTTTATTTGAGGGAGGGCGTGCGCTTGCGCAAGTGGTGGTGGAAGCGGAGGGGGAGGGAGAGAATCTTGGGCAGAGTCCACACTGAGTGCGGAGCCCAATGGCATGGGGCTCCATCTCAACAACTAGAGATCGCTGTCTGAGCCAAAACCAAGAGTCAGTTGCTTCACCGACTGAGCCACCCAGGACCCCCATGACCAAGGTTATTAAATGACAGCTGTCATCCTTCTTGCTCGCCCACTCTGTAATATGTCCAAAGGTTGAGCATCTCAACATGAGTCAAAGCCTCACTTACAATGCCACGTCGTCTGTGACAGAAACTGTGTGAGAGAGGGAGAGCGCTGAGGCCCCACCGTGGGCGCAGAACAACTGGTTAGAAGAGGTATTGTGGACACGTGCATTCCCACTTTTTTGCGGGGGGGGGGGGTGGCGGGGGCGCAGTCAGAGTGCAAGTGTGAGAGACCTACTTTTCATTTGCAAAGTGGGAGAAAGACAAACTTGAAAGGGGAGTGGGAAAGGGGAACCCAGCTCTGACCTCAGGTTAGCGGGAGGGTCTCAGATCTCAGACCCGGTGTTAGGAAAGGCAGTATTTGGTTTTCCTTAAATCCAGGGCACGTGAGTGCCCTGATCTGAAGGCCCCAGACACAGAGGGATGACGTTGGACTTTCGAATTCTAGACCCCGCCGTCCCCACTGCCCAGCTATGGGATGTGTGAGGTGGGCGTGTAGTGGCACCTCCCTTGTAGGACTTTGTGAAGAGTAAATGGAGTCTAGAACGGGCCTCCAACAAAGTCTGGCAATACCAATACACTGCTCTTGGAAAAAAAACTCCTTTGCGAGCCCGTGCTAGATAGAGAATGGTGGGGAGGAGGCGTTACCCAGGGCCTACGTCCACGGAGTTGAGGGCTGGAGTTCTGCAGCCACACAATCTGGGCTCAAACCCAGCCCCACCGCTCACCAGCTATTTGACCTCGGGCAATTTGTTCTTCTAATGAAAAACGGAGCTAATAATAGAACCTGCTCTGGGTTTGCTGGGAGGGCTGAAGCACGGAGAGTGCTTAGAACAGTATCCAGCACGCACCCCAAATTATTCCCATTGTTACTGAGCCGAGCATGGGAGGGTGAAGGGTCGATCCTGCAATCCGCGTCGCTAGTATGTCAAAGTAACACGGAAAATGTGGTCTTGAGTTGCACAAAAATTGCTTCACAGACAAAATTCCAAAATGTGACCTAGCTTCCTTTGGGGGAACAAATGATACCCGTCTGGTAAATTATGCATCAATCAGCTCGTGCAGGACATCGCTAGTGAAAAACTAGTCTCCCACATAAGGCCTTCCCACCTTCATTTATCTACTTGAGAATTTCCCTTCTTCCCTCCATCCCTTAATATGCTGCCTCCTTTCTGCCTCCTACTTGCTGGAATTCAGAATTGAACAGAATCTTCAAGATCATTAGGTCCAGGATTTTAATGTAAGAAAGGACTAAAGGGCTGACTCAGGGCCCACCCCAGTGCCAGGGAGTGCGGTTTATGAGAAGTGAAGAAAAGAGCAGGAAGAGGAAGGAGAGAGCAGTGTGACTTACCCTTCTGTCACCCCTCTTTGTCACCTTTCCCAGCTGAGGAGACTCCCTGAAAAATTCATTTGCTGGTGGACCCTAATGGGGATTGTGACACCATAAGAAATAAACCTTTGGTCTCTGACCCCACTTCTAAGCACACAGCTCCCGAAGCCCTCAGAATCTCTAATGTGATGTGCCTTTTGTCTGCTATTGAATGACTGGCGGCTGGAGGCTCCTGGACAGCCTCTAGATGGGGGATGGTTACCAGGGGAACCAACCACGTGATTAGAAGGTGGACACTTCAGACCTCCCCTCAACAGCCTAGGACGGCCAAGGGACTGGAGATTGAGTTTATCACTAATGACTAATGAGTTAATCAGTCATGCCCACCTAACGAATCCTCCATTAAAAACCTTGACTGAAGGGCATTTGGAGCTGGGATCCTGGGTTGATGATCACGTGGTGGTGCCAGGAGGTGGTGCCAAGCCTAGAGAAGGCCTGGAAGGTCCTTGCCTCTTCCCCCACACCCTGCCCTGTTCATCTCCTGCATCTGGCTGTTCCAAGTTGTAATAAATTGGTCATCTAGTATACACACCGTTTTCCTGAGTTTTGTGAGCCCTTCTAGTGAATTATCAAACCTGAGGATGGGGTCAGGGGAATGGCTGATTGATAGCTTTTTATTGATCAGAAGCAGAGGTGACAGGCAATTTGGACTTGCAGTTGGGGGTCTGAAGTAGGAAACAGGGAAGCACTCCTGTGAGACTGAGCCTTTAACCTGGGAGGATCTACCTTAACTCAGGCAGTTACTGTCACAATTGAGTTAAACTGTTAGAGTCTGGGGGTGCCTGGCTGGCTCAGTCAGTAGAAATACGACTCGTGATCTCAGGATCGTGAGATCGAACCCCACGTTGGGGGTAGAATTTACTTTAAAAAGTAAAATTAAGAATTAAAAATTTGAAAATTAAAAAAAAAAATACCGTTGGTATCTGATGAGATTCACAGAATTGCTTGGTGTGAAAAAAACCTACACGTTTGGTGTCAGAAGTGAGTGTAGAGAAGTAAAACTTTTTTTTTTTCCATTAAGCCGGATAAATAATTAAGTTATTGTGGGGATACTTGTCAGAAGTTAAAAGTCTTCATACCTGAATCAAGTAATTCCCCTTCTAGGTATCTTTTCTAAGAAAAGAATCAGAAACTAGGTCGAGGACAAATATACAACATGTATTCCCCAGAATAAAACTCCCCAGAAACAGCCTTAATGTCCAATAATAAAACTAGATACTTTAAAGTATAAATTTTTCCATGGTCATGGGAAAACATTCATGATATAATGTTAAGGAGAGAAAATAAAAATACAGCTGCAATTTGTTCTAAATTAAAATTGTTTACAGTAAAAAGTAAAGACAGCAGTACACTTTTCTCTATTTTTAAAAATGAAGACTTTAGAACCTTAGAGGGGAGAACAGGACTGTTTGGAAACTAATCCAGAAAGTGTGAAGATAAACATGCCTCCAAAAGGTTGAAGGACATTCATCATTCCGAGTCTTTCCAAGCCCAGGCTCTCCACCACTTCACCATGGATGTCCTTGCTTTGGAACTGAAAAAGAAGGTTCTTCCATGTTTTCTTGACAGAACTGGACCTACCTCAATAATTATTGCTGCTGGTTCTTTTGTTTCAAATTCCACAAAGGCAAATCCCTTTGGATCTCCAGCATACTAATAGTCTGGCATACTTAGATCAACAACATTGTCACATTTCCCAAAGACTCTTTCAATCCAGCTGTGATCAACCTTTCTGGGAATTAACACCTATGATAAGTCAGAGGTAGTATTAAATCTGTACAGATTTAATAACGATTGCCTTACTTAAATGGTCAACAAGTTTAACCTCGAATGTTTTAAAAAATTAAGTGAAAATTAAAATGAAGACTTTGGGAGGCATACAAGAGAAAAGGAAAGAAGGCGGCAAACAAAGCTTATTAGGCAACCAAGATGCCCGGGGCTTTATGACCGTTATGTTCGCTGCTCTGTTCCGTCGTCACAAAATCCATGTGAGGCAAGTATGATTATCCCCCTCTTTCATGTTAATTATACTTTTTTTTTTTTTTTTAAGATTTTATTTATTTGTCAGAGAGAAAGAGAGCACAAGCAGGAGGAGCGGCGGGCAGAGGGAGAAGCAGGCTCCCAGATGAGCAGAGAGCCCAATGCCAGACTCCATCCCAGCACTCTGGAATCATGACCGGAGCCAAAGGCAGATGCCCAACTGACTGAGCCACCCAGGCACCCCTGATTATACCTTTTTTAATGGTGGAGAGCGCAGGATCACCAAGAGTTGAAAGAATTCCCAGGGCTCAGGGCTTATTGGTGAAGGAGTCGAATTCAGCCCAGCCTGTCCCGCTCCCAAGCTCACATCTTCCTACTGTATCTCGCTGCCCAAACACTCGTGGAGCTTTGGCTTTACTTCTACTGCCATTTGGAGTTTGATTAAAAACAAAATACGGACCACTTTATCACGAGTGCTTTCAGTACACATTTATTGCAAAACCACAGCACAGTAGTAACTATAACGTCAACATAACAGTATTTCCGAACGGAACAGGAGATCGCCATTCCAATGTGCATTCTCCAAAGGCGCGGAGGCTTATATGGAAGCTCCCGCAAGGTGAGTAATGACTAGAACCCCATTCTGAACTGGAGTTCTAAACCATTAAACATTTAATTACCACTTTGGCAAAGCAATGCACATTACCATTTTCACAATGTAACAGCACAGAGATTTTAAATGCATCTTTATTTTTCAAAATCTTCAGTCTTCACAATGTGAAGTGAAGCAGAGTTTGAAATAAAGCGCTTTGCCAAAACATAAGTTTCTTAAAAAGACCTGATGGAAAGGAGGGAAAACTGCATATGAATACTATTTTTCAGTGCTTACAGTTGACATTAACTATAGAATAAAAATACTCAAGACTTCAACATTTCCTTACAAAAGTATACTTGGCCATAAAATAAAAGTCTATAAAACCCCAAATATTAAAAAAGTAAAATGCAAAAAAAATTTTTTTTATTAAAATGTAATACAATCTTTACATGGTAAGAATTGTTTAAAAACGCACAGAACACTTCCTAAATTGTGATGAGTGTCAGAGGGCATTTATCACACGCTCTCATGCTTTGACAGTTGCATAGACCCACTGGGTCACAGAGCCAGGCGGGCAGATATGCACACAACCGCCCCCTCTCCCCCAGCATCGAGTCTCCGGCTGGGCAGGGTCTATGCTCCCTCCACACCTGTTCATATTTACACCATGTCTTGTGCTGGGAAGAGGAAGTTTGCCCAGGCACATGGGGTGTCATAGGAGGTGGGCCCCCGCTGCCAGAGAGTCTGCCTCTTTGTGTTGCCTAGATCTTAGCGTTGCCATGTGAAAAATCAGTTCCTGGAGCTGGAAGGAATCACAAGAGATCATCTGGTTTATCCTCAGTCCTCTGGCCCAGCCCTGACCCATGCTCCTCCTTAAGTGGAGCTTAAGGCTCTGCCCCCGAAGTGCGGGGTCGGCTGCAACCTGATGGAACGTTATTTCACTCTGGCAATCAGAACTTCTTGTGTTTAACTGTAGCATTTTCAGCCAAAAACCATTCTCAGGGTGGACCCAGATCCTGGCAGGAAAGGACTTTGCTTTTCTGTAGACTGAATGAAAGGAATCAGGGGAGTCACTTCACTGCAGCCTGGGACTAACCAGAGAGAATGGGGGGCATGAATGGTAATGAGACTCAAGGCCAAGAGGGAGGCTGAAGGCAGGGTGATCTATAGGAACCTCCGGGAATGGGAGTTGGAAGCCTATTTAGTACGTTAGCCCCCGGGCGCCTCTCCCCCTTCCCCCACCCAGTGTGGATGGTGGTGGCCATGGGACTGTTGCAGGCTCTTGCTCCATGAGCTGCCTTTGCTGTTTCAGCAGCCGTTTGACCTGCCACCTGCTTCCCCGGCCTCTGCCTGCCTTCCTGCTCTGTCAGATAGCGCACAGCCACGTAAGCCAGAGAACTATGAATGGTATAAAATTAGTCCAAATCCATGATGGCTTAGGAGCAGAAGGAGAACAGCAAAGTGTTCGGGCTTTGGGATAGTGATTTTGGTTGGACAGGCTTTCTGGCTTGCTTCTAGGAGAGTGACCCAGAGGATGGAGATGGACAGAAAAGTCCAAATGGGAACTTTACTTGGATCTAAGTCCACTTGGACTACTCAAGATTTCTTTGCATCCAAAAATTGGCATGAAAAGCCACTATTCTGGCAGAGTGCAGGAAATACAATAGGTACTGAAGGCATGCCTTCAATTACAGAACATTCCTTGGAGGATGGAAGGGAAGGGGATTGTTAAAGTTACAGCATTTCGAGTAAAACACAGCTCTTCTTGGGAGGCGCTGGATGTCTCCATTCCCACTGCTTTCTCGGAGCAGAACAGGAGACCCCCTATGCCAGACAGGGCATCTGTGGGGGCGGGGTTTCCAGATGGTTGGTTCCCACTTCAAGCGCTCCCACAGGCTTGCACTAACTCGAAGTGGGAAATGTGGGGACTCTTTCCTCACCACTACAATTCCTCTTCACCTGGGTCCTCTGCCTTGACTGTTCTGCCAGTCCCCCTCTGCCTCTCTTTTTCTTGAGCATCCCGCTCTGGCCTCCATTCCTTGAAAGCAAGAGGTTCTCAATGCAAACGGGGAGTGGCTCTGGAACAGATGACTGGGAAGCTGTAGCATCTCCAGCCCTCTTGAGCTGAGAAAGCAGTTGGCCAGACGTGCCACAGGCGGGATGTACTTGGAGGCAGGAGGCTGGGCCAGATGACTCAGTGAGAATAAGCCAGTTTGGGGGCTGTTTTCCAGAACCTGCTTCTACCACAACTCTGCCTCCAAACCTCCTTCTCCACTTTTGCTCAGCAGATATGTTAACACATGCCTCCTAGGCCTGGCTTCTGTCTCACTGACTCTTTCACGGTGGTCTCCTGGGCCTCCTTACATAGCCTTGTCTCCTCCTTGCTAAAAGGCTCTTCCCTCTGCCTAATCCTGTGTTTGAAAGAGCACGAATAGGTCAGAAATCTTTGGAAGCTTGTTAGCTTTCCCTAAAACCTTTCCCCCTCTTCTCAAGTCATCAAAACGCATTTCCCTGCCTTTCCCTTCAAAAGCTTCCCAGGAGTATGGTATAGTCTGTGAAGGTTACATGTATCCATGTGTTGGAATCCACTGTGTTGTTTCTACATCCTCAGTGCCTAGCCCAGTGCTCAGCAGGCAGTAAGAGCGCTGCATTGGATTAGGAGAGCCAGCCTCCTTCATCCCAGATCTTCTCTCTTTTTTTAAATATGATCTGCCTCTCCCGGCATTTAATATTGGCTATGATGAAATCCCTGCCTGACTTTATTTTAGAATGTTCCATTATGTTCAAATTGTCTTATAAAGTACGCAGAAGGAAAAAGATCATAGTCTGCTCTAAGATAAAAGAAGCAATTTTGTAGGAAAAAATTAAAGTTTAAAAAAACAGGAAATAAATTCCAGGACCTAGCCAGCGAAGAACTTATTGGTAGAGCAATATTGATAAAAGACTGGATGGGAAGGGGATCAGTAGCTGGTTCTTAGAAAAATCTTTCTCCCAGTTAGGTAGAAGGATGCTTACAGGCAACAGAAGGGCAGCACGGAGTCGCCCTGCATGGGGGTCGACACTAAGCTTGAGTGAAAAAGACAACAAATATGGAAGGACTTCTCTATTCTAGATAAAAGAGGGTGAGGTGTCAGGGCTACGATATCAACTGATGTTTTTTCCACGGAAAGAACAAGGGTTACTACTTTCCTTGGAACACGGAACAAGGATTCTAGGGCACAAACCAAAAGGATAGTGGGATTACGGAGAAGAGGGATGGCTGCGTCTGAGACATTTCTAGCACTTTCTGAAACAATTTCTCAGCAATAACATACTGATCAGGAAGAGCAAAACAATGTGAACTGGCGAGTTCAAGAAAGAACTATGAAGAAAGGGGCCACCCCGACACACCCCCTCCATCTTGGCTAAATTCCACTGGGCAGGCCCCTCCTGCCTCGGCAGGTGATGTGGGACCAATCACTCCTCCTGACTTCTGCCTGTTCTCTGAATCACAACAAAACAGAAATAGCATGTTATGAGTGTAGGTCAAGGACGCGATTTTGTTTTGGACTTGTAGATGCAATCTAGTAGAAGGGAGGCAGGATTTTCCCAAAATTTAATTTTTATAAGCCTCCAAAATGATACATTTCTTGTGGGCAGGGAGATAAATTTGAGATTGGGGACATTTGTAGTAAATAAAATTATCTGCAGGACTAAAACCTGCCCCCACCCCTCCACCCCCGCCTTTAAAGCATTCTTTGGGTTTCTGCAAAAAACCCAAAGGTCTTCAGAGGCCAGGGCTTCACTAGTGCTGCTCAAGTGCACTTAGGTTCACTCACAGGTGGGGAGACCTGAAAGGCTGCCGGAAAGTCTCCAGTGTTCAGACTAACCCTTCTCTATCTATCTGACAGGCTGAAATCCCAAGTCCTATCATCAAAAATCCTTCCTTTTGGTGTTTAGTCTTTGTTGTTTTTAAAATTCAAATTTCCCTTAGAAAGGAGACTCACCAGGCCTTATGAAATCTTTGGAAGATTTCATGCTTTTGTTAAATTTGTCTTCAGAGGAAGACAGAGGTGCCAACAATCTCCCCAACTTCCGGAAGGACTAGTAACTGACCCGGCCGTGATGGTGAGTGTTGGGATTCCTAATGCCAAAATTGATGCTATGCTCCCAGAGAGATGAAGCTTCTGTCTGTGATGAAAATTTCAATGGAACCAAATATCCTTTCCTTGAAATCAGTTATGGTTAATGATGGTATGAGAAAGATACTTAGGTTCCTGCTGTGCATAATTAAGGATTTGGGAAACTGTCATTCCTTCTTTTAATCGTTAGTTCAGGAGAGTATTTTGGTTTTTAAAATACATCTAAAAGGTCCTGAGGATGGAAACATTTTTGGTTTTTCTGATTCTCTTTCACAGGCAGACACTGCATACATAATGTTAGTCTGTATCCAGAATAAATAGAAGGATGACTGAAGAAATGAGTGGGTATATTGACAGACTGAGTTTCTCCCACTGCCCAGATCCTGGTAACACATCACTAACAGCTAAGAGGGCCTTGTAGAATTCCTCATTTATCTGGGGTGATAATGCACAACTGGAAACATTGGGAGATAGGTTTTGCACTCTACTGTGGTCTTCTACTTTTGGTGACATGTGACCACTAAGTGTAAAAAACTTTTCAGCCAAAAGGAACATATACTCTAACTCTCTTAATTTAGAGGTGTGGAAGCTGAAGTCCAAGAGGACGGGTGGTTTGCCAAAGGCCCTGAGGGTGCTCAGCAGCTGCCCTGGAGACAGAGACGGAGACCCAGGCCTCTAAACTCCCAGCCTGGTCCCTTCTTTCAGTTTCTTTCTCCACCAGCTGTTGTGCTCACATCAGGGCCTCAATGAAGCCTTGCTTACGAACACCTGTGTATAGATCTGGCCTTGACAAGGTGAGCCTCTGCTCTCACTCTGTAATCTGCAGAGCTCTCCTGACAGAATGTGGCCTCGTCCAGGATGACAGAGTGGCAAAACAACTTACAATCAATCCTTGATTGTGCCATGACTCTAGAAATATAAGTCCGAGGATGGGCTTTACCATCTGATCTGACAGTTTGATTTCTACAGGTGCAAACCCATCACTGACTCACAATGAATCAAACCAAGCCAAAGGATAGGTTCCTGGTTTGGCTTGATTCCAGACAGCAAATGCAGTGCTCTGACCTGGCTTCTGGAATGCCGCTGTCTCAACATAAGATGGCAGATTTCTCTCTTATTGCATTTGATACATTTAATAAGCCCCGCATAATAAGCCCCGCATTTCATATACAAAGTCCTTTGGGGGAAATAAACAGCACCTGCAGCTTATCTCCTCCCACAGACAATGAAAAAGCCAATTCTTCTGGTCAAATGTGTTCAGTGGAATAGTCCATGTGTTCACAGGAGGAGGGCCACTGTGCAAATGGAAACAGGAAAGTGCTGGGAAGCTTTGCAATTTTAGAGACAGCTTCCATCATTTCTTCCTACTTAAATAAAAACGGACCTGAGTTTTTTAACTGGAAGAGATCTTAGGGATATCTTTGTTTGCTGCCTTAATTCAGAAATGTGTTAAGTGGGAAATGAAGTGACTTGCTCAAGGTCAAACAGCTGAAGACACTAGGCCTGAGACCCCTGCCAGGCCTAGGGGCTCCTGGGTGTCTCTAGTCTAGTTCATTAAGGAACTGGCCTGCTTTCCTCCCTAATGCTGGTAACTCGGAAAATCTGATGCAATCAGAAAGGGGAAAGCCGGGTGGAGAGGAGGGCAGAGAAGGAAGAGGTGACAAAACCAAGCTTCGCTCTTGCCCACTACAATGCATCCATTTTATGGGTAGTGTGAGTCAGGATAGCTAAGGAAAGCAACCAGGAAAATAGGATCACCGGGATCTTCATTAGTTAGTGTTTTTTTTTTTTTTTTTTTTTTAAATGGAATCACAGAGTTTACTTTCTTGAGTTTTTGCTTTCTACACTGTTGTGTGTCTTTGCTGAGACAGAGCTGAAGAAGCCCTGTCAAGAAAATCGATTTAGGGGCACCTGGGTGGCTCAGTGGGTTAAGCCGCTGCCTTCGGCTCAGGTCATGATCTCAGGGTCCTGGGATCGAGTCCCGCATCGGGCTCTCTGCTCAGCAGGGAGCCTGCTTCCCTCTCTCTCTCTCTCTGCGCCTGCCTCTCTGTCTACTGTGATCTCTCTCTGTCAAATAAATAAATAAAATCTTTAAAAAAAAAAAAGAAAAGAAAATCGATTTGGATTTCGGGCATGGGTCATTCACTTTCTTCTCTCACAGCACATGGGCCCTAGTTGACATCAAAAGAGAAAGTCCATTTCCAATAAGAAAAAAGGAATATTGCATATTAGAATTCACTTTTAAACTTCTGGATGTGATAAGAGTCTGATGGTCTGCAACCATGTTTGTGAGATGTCTCTATTAACTACTCCTCCATTTGGTACAGACGCATCTGGGAGAGAAACAAGGATCTCAGAAACTCCTACTTCTGCCCAAAAAAAGCTAATGCCAACATGGTGGAAGAAATAATTACCTAGATGACTTAATTTTAAATCCCCAAGTTTCTATAAATATGTATGAAAATGCATAGAAGAATTTCTGAAAGGATTAGTAAGGAATACTTTGGAAAAGGGGCATGGATAGTCAGCACGTGTTTGTATAGAGATAGACCACTCTATTTCTGTACTGGGTATTTTAAAATGGCTATGCATTCATGCATTCCTTGTTTCATTTTCAAAAACTTAAAAGAAATGAAAAAATTACTTAATTTTATTTCTGGTTACTGCATTGACCACTTATGGAAAGAATGCTGGTCTAGGACTTAGGTTACCTGCTAAAGCTTTGCTTGGCATTGAACCTCAAAGATTCTCTGTGAATTTGTAAAATGAGGTAGTTGGATTAGATCACCTCTTTGATTCCAAGGGAAAAAAATCAATTGGAATTAGAAAAAGCCTAAACTAAGTGGTAGGAAGTAGAAGTTTTACTTTTTAACATTTAGGTAAATGAAAAGTGTCTCCCAAGTCCTGCTTGCCATTCTGGTCAAGACTGTGGAAGCCTCCCTCGCAGATGAGAAGAGCCAAGAGGGAGCTCGAGAGCACTGTGATGTGTGCTTCAGAGCTCAAATGGTTTGATGCGTTTCTACATCTTATCAAGCTGCTGAAATGAATTTCAGCTTTCATTTTTTAGTCATTTAAGAGAAAAAAGTGTAATTCTCCCTTGTTGAACGAACAGAACAGCTAGGGCAGAGCAACCTTTGCTCTCACTTTTTGAGCATGGGTTGAGATGGAAAGCTATCATCGGAGGCCTTCCAGATTTCCAAGGCACAAAAGAAAGACTCCAGAAGGCTATCGAATCAGTCCATATTCTAAAAAGCAAGAAGGAATAACTAGAGAAGCCTGTTAGAGAGACCTTTGTCATTTCCACATCAGGGGATATTCTAACTTATGAAACTTGCTATGGGAAGAACTGTTAGAGCTCTCTGGACTGACCCGTGCTAGCGTCCCGCTCAGGAGACGGAAGCCCAGGCATGTGGCCTTGGTCTAGTTAAGCGTGAGGCTGGGCTTCAGGGTGAAGCCTGTGCCAGAAAGTCAGGGCAAGGAAGAGACCTAGAGAGTCTCAGACACCTGAGAGGACACGTGTGCTCAGGGTAGTCAAGGTGTCCCTTCCTGAGCGCACAGCTACCTCCACCGAGTACAAAGTACCCATGGGCGCTGTTAAGAGTGCCCCAAAATCCTTCCATCAACTTTTGTTCTTCTGGGATGGTCTAACACTACCTATCCCCAGAATATTGCTTATATTTTCCTAACAGACTAGTGAACTGTTTGATAGTATGGAAATAAACTTTAATTTGTCCCTTCCTGTACAATTCTAAATTAAAGGGGGATTCCTAGATTCACAAAATAGGTGTCATCAAATTTCCTCATAGTTTTCTTTTGCACTTGCTATATAAAATGGTATAATCACCGTGATTCCCGTATTTACTATTTTAGGCACAGGTGTGGAATTAATGTGATTTTTAACATTAGTTTAAAGCAAGTTTACTATGCATTTGTATTTGATCTTCAGTTTAAAACGTAGCTTCCACTTACGCAAATAGCAAGATGAATGCCTAGATTTTAGTAAAAATAATATGAAAAAAACCCCAATTTAAAGTAGATAAGAATTTAATCTCTTCAATTTAAAATCTCTTAGCTTGAATCCCTCATTAAAAGGGCTTCATAAAAACAAGCTGTAAACATTCTCAATAATGAAGCATAAATATATGATCTATGATAAAGCTTGGCCCTGAAGCCATATATGTTTAAATATACAAAATTATACTTTAACTTGATTCCCTCTTGTTATTTTATTAGCATCATCCTCCAGTGAAATGCATTTGTGTGCGTAATTATCTTGTGCCTATACCTCGACCACAGACCATATTAAAAAATGTATCTTCCCATAAACTGTGAAGTATTCATTGATAAGCCACAGGGAACTTACACTATACATGTTCTTACCAATTAATGCTGTTGACTTGGTTTATGAGGATTGAATTATTCATCAGAATCTTTTTATATCCTGTCCCTGCAGGCTAAGACTCCGAGATGTTAGAGCACCAACAGGATGAAGAAAACAGAATGATCTTACTTAAAAACCAGTCACCTCTGTTAGATCCCTGTACTTTCCATACTCCAAATGATGATTTGTTCCAAGCCCCACCATGTACAAACACGGAGGAGTAGTTATGACCCCCCCAAAATGTCCCAATTAAACTGCGGTTTTGTGAGGTAGGGAAAAACCCTGCTTTGGGAGTCACAAGGTGTGGGTTTCAGTTGGTTCTACTTTTGTTACTAACTAGGACTGTGACCGTCAGCAAGATCCTTAGCCTCTGTGGCATTGCTCCTATAAATTCTAAAATGAGGGGCTTGGCTTAGTGGAGGGTTCACACTTCTTTGGTTATAAAATTTCATTAGGACTCTGTAGTGTTTGTTTAGAAAGTACAAAGACAACAGCTGGTCTATTTTGATGCACGCTAGAAATAACAAGTAAAAAAGGCATATGACTTGAAATATTCAGGGAAATGAATAATGTGCAATCCTCTCTCCCCACCTCCAAAGCCCTTTGGTTCTATCAGGTTTGGTATATGAAATTTTGATCACTTAAAACAGTTGCAGTTTGGGATTAGAACAAGCATCTGCCAGAGGGGTAAGCAGATAGAATAAATGAGATGGAAGCATTTCACGTGTGCTTTTTAAAAACATGGTTGGCGTCTGGTAAGATGTAGGAATTTTCATCACTACCCACTTGGGATGTCATGAAATTCGTCATTTAGGTAATATTTTTAAAGTGTTTTTCTTTACTTCGTATTAAAAGTAGAATTAACTATAATTAGAATGTTCTATATCATGTCTTATTATAGAAAAATTTCATATACAGTGTCCTCAAACACTGTTCTGACTAAAACTGCGTACTTCCTAACTCCTCCCTCTCCTATCTGTCTTCTAAGAGGAAGGGGTGGGGGTTACCTGAGCACTGCTCAGGGACCGCTCATATCCACAGTGGCTGACTTTCAATTACCTTCAAGAATTTTGCTTTCCTTTACTGAGGAATGACAGAGGTAACTGGAACTAAGCCTAGCCTTCATGGGTTTTTTTCTTCTTTTAGCAAGTTCCTTAGTTCCCTCGGTTCTTGATTCTAAGTCAGCAGGGTGGTTATAAGGGCGGTGATTTTAAGGTGACGGAAGACAGAGGCTGAATTCCTTACTTTTCAAGAAGCATGATTTAGGATCTCAGAAGAAGGCTTAGATCCTCCTCTGAGCCCGGGGTGAGTTCCCACATGACCCTGGACCTAGGAAGAGGGGGCGGGCTTTGGGACCATGTGTGAGGATGTGTGCACACATGATGAGATGAGCAGAGTGGAGGACTAAGCAGCCCCTCTTTAACCCCATTCTACCACCATGGCTAAGAGAAGGAGTCGGCTTGCACTCTGTTCAGAGAAAGACAAGTAAAATATATATTTAGCTGACAATCAAGATATAATTTCAAGGGAGAAAAAAAAAAAAGAGAGGTGGTTGAATAAAGCTGAGAATAATGAAGGCAAAGAAAGTATTGTTCTTGTCTTTCTGGGAAAACATTTGGTTTTCCTATGTAAGGGGAATGATGTAAATGTCAACAGTGGTAATACCATAATCCCACCGGAGCACATCTTATGTCACAGTGAAATATATGTCTGAGAGCTGTCCAATGAGTAACTATCATTTTTAAGAAAGCTATCATCCACACAAAGAAAACAGGCACTGACAAAAGATTGCCTTCTCAAACATGCGGACTCCATAGAGAATGGAGTATTTTACAACCTGAATTGAAATACAAGAATGTAATCCAGAAATCACTCAACAGGTTTGGAAGTTTCAATGTTATAAATGGTTATTTTCAAACAAGGGTCATTTAATAAAATGCAGCCCAAGTAAATAATAGCTGGTGCTGGGCTTTACACCCCCTGCCACCATCTCTCTCTCTCTACAGCCTGACGACACAGAATGTTCCATGGGATTTGTCAGTTCACTTTTAACAAAGTGCTCAATCAGAATGGAATTACAGTTTTCATACAATATTTAATGGGACTATACTAAACATTTAGTCACCTTTAATATAATTATTTAAGAGCCTAGTAGATGAAATTGCATTTCACAGAAACAAGGATAAGTTGAGATCGAGACACAAGTATGTGTTCTGAAGCAGTGGGAAGCACTTGCTCACTGTAATAAAGATGGCCCAAGGTTTCCGACCTGGTTAAAAATAAGGACTCATATAAGAAATGGCTTTATTAGAAAAAACGTAGTGTACACGTGGCTAATTTTTATCATCAACAGACCTCGTGGCTACTTTATAATTAAAATCTGATCGAGGGTTTAAACTTCTTTAGAAGTTAGTGGCATTTCTTCCTATTCTGATATGTGACTTAGGTAAGGTATGTGACAGATACCCTTTATTTCTTTCCATAATTACAATTAATCAATCAGTAGTTTAGCACTGGCACAAAACATAGAGGACATCATTCGGGTAGTGCTTTATGTGTAAGCTACCCACACTTCCAGTCCCAGAACCAGGCACGGGTGTGCCGTTTTATAGTCTTTCGATCCCCTGCAATCCCTCCGGTCCCGCGTTATTATTACCTAGTAGTCATGAAATGAACGCGATCATCTGTAACCTAACAACACCGCTGAGTGAAGTTTCTCTCTTCTCCTTTTTTCCTCCTGTTAGGTGTGCAACTCCAAGCAAATGTGAGGTACGACTGCCAGTCCCTCTTTCAACTCCTTCACGTCTGCGCTATTACACCGAGACAACCACATCAAGATAGAGTCTGTCATATGATTCCCTGAAGCACAGAATGAGGAGGAGACTGAGCAAACACGACCCGGGAAGGCACCAGTTGAACCAAGACAACTCTGGAAGACAAAAACATGCAACTGTAAGCATTCAGATGTCAGCAGCAGAACCACCTGTAAAAATCTATTCCTCCAAAGGTGGAGGCGGGGGGAATCAATCATCTTTAGATGTTTGTTCGCTATTTTTAAATGCCCTCTATCACTATCACTCTTGTCTCTGTTTAGAAATATCTGACAGTTTAGAAAGACAAGTAAGAAAAGCACCTGAATTTGGAGACAACACTTTTAGATTTTCTTGGATAGAAATATCTAGTTCTCAGCAAGCAGTCATCATTGTAAAACATGTTAGAAAATACATTTAAAAAACCGAAGTGAAATATAACAAATTAATCCTAATTCTACCCTCAGAGAAACTGCTGTGAATATTTTGGCTTATTTCTTTCTAGTTGTCTTTTCTTCCCCCACTAGCATAAATGTACGTATGATGCCAATTATCCAAAAACCTACAGGAATTATCTAAACAGGCAATTCTGTCATTACTCAGTTTAATGGTATCAAGAACATGCTTTTTCAAAAATGCTGGCTCATGAACTCAGGGCTGGCCCACAGGCCAGCCCCAGCCTCATGCTACCAAGACACGTCAGTTTCCTGTAGCCACCTGCCTCCAGTGGCCCTGGGGCCGTGCATCTCTTCTACCTCCTTCGACCAGTCCTCCTTGCCAGGCAATCCTGAAGCTCTGGGTGCAAAGTGAGCAGCATCTTAGCATGAAGGGGTTGTGTTGTTGGGGGGAGGGGATAATTTCCCTAGTTTAATATCCATTAAGCAATTTCCATTAAACAAACAACGGGATGCCTGGGTGGCTCAATCAGTTAAGCGTCTGCCTCTAGCTGGGGTCATGATCCCAGGGTCCTGGGATCAAGCCCTGTGGCGGGCTCCCTGCTCATCAAGGAGTTTGCTTCTCCCTCTGCCCACCGCAACCCCAGCCCCATGACTTGTGCTGTCTCTCAAATTAACAAATAAAATCTTAAAAAAACAAATGAGGGAGAAAAAAATGAGGGGGAAAAGCTCCCTTGTACATTTTCTTTCCTTTGGGCACCGCTATAGGTTTATATTTTCTTTTTGTACTCCTATAGAATACTAATACTGGCTTAATCTTCAAAAATCATCCTAAAGATTTCTACACTGCTGCTTTAGTTCAATCCATAATTCATATGGTTAAAAGAGCAATTTATGCTCTGAAATGGAAATCAGAAAACCAAGTGGTAAGAAAAGGTGCTGAAAGACCTTTTTTCTGTAATATGCTTACAAAAGCAGCCTTCCCACATCTCAATTTTTACATTTTAGAAGTCAGACATGCTATTCTATAGCATATAACAAAGACATATATTTCAGTGGTATTTCTCTGCAAAGCTGTTTTCTGTGCTTTACTTGGATTGACTATAATCTAAACACCCAGGAAGGCTGTGCCCCTAGAAGCTTGTCTTCATTCCGACATTCCCTGAAATGACACACCAGAATTGTCAGCTTTTGTATTAACCATACAGCTTCTGGATTTCAGATAATAATTTAACCAGGCAAAAAGAAGCAATAAAATAAAATAAAATAAATAAGCAGAGAAAAGACAGTAAAATAGAACAGCATACTATTTGTATTTAAAGTGAGCATTTTGACTGTAAGGTCAAATTTTAAGCAATAGCTAAAAAAAAGTATGGCTTGACAAAGTGCTCTACAAGAAGGACATTTTCTAAATCTCAAAGAGATTGTATTTTATGGGGGGTTAGAGCAACATACATGTAGCAACATCCAACTTGTCCTTGCTCCCCTGAAACCCAGAAATTTACCAAACATTGCCAAAGAGACCTTTTATTTCATCAGAGTTATAAAATCATTCCTTCTCCCTGGGTTCAGATGAAAAGGGTTATGGTTTACAGGCTGGTTTTTACTATTGTGCCCCACTCTGAGAAGTCAAATTCACCTTTCAGTTAAGTTCACTTGGCTCAAGCAACTACAACTGTTCTTTGAAATTACTGGCCTTTTCAGAGGGCAAAAAGATACACATCTCTACATTTTCCCACTGCAAACCATTCACATCATTCACAGCTTAGGTGCTCTAATAAGCAGGAAATGGCTTGCTTAAACATTTCATATGACTTTGCAGTAGCAAAGTCACCTGCTGTCCTTTATGAGCCTGGTGTCCTATGACATAATTGAACCAACAGGGTTCTGACTCAATGAAACTTTCTTATTCTTAACCATTATACGCTTTTCTTTTTTTTAAGATTTTATTTCTTTATTTGGGAGAGAGAGAGCGAGTGAGTGTGCGGCCCCTGAATCTTTTGAGCCACCATGCAGCCTCAAATTCATGGTCAGCTACTTAAAAGTGAAAGGCCTGAGGTGTAAAAAACCTTTAGTGCATTTAGCCAAAACCTTCTAGAACAAAAAATAGCGAACAATACAAACTTCAGAACAAGTTACAAACAGAAAAGAGAACATTAGAATATATTTCACAAGCAGAGGGAGTGTCAGGCAAGAGGGAGAAGTAGGACTCCCACTCAGCAGGGAGTCCAACATGGGACTCGATCCCAGGAGCCCGGGATCATGACCCTAGCCAAAAGCAGATGCTTAACTGACTGAGCCACCCAGGTGCCCCAACCGTTATAACTTTTTAAAGAGAGCATGGTTTTCTAATATTCCTTTTTTTTTTTTTTTGGTCTTCCACTAGAGAAATTACAAATCCATACTTTAAATCTGCCCCTCTCTCTACTTCTACTGGTTCTTTGTCATTTATTATATATAGTGCATCCAGAATAGTCTTTGCTAATTTGGACAAGCACTGTGTCTTACTTGGTGAAGCAGACTCTGCACCAAATGGTGCTCCTTTGGGTCTTTTGGGACTGAACTAATCAGGATTTGACTCATCCTCTTACCTTTTTCTTCTAGAAGTACTCTTACATGTTTTAACCACATCTTTCTCTTTAATGATGCCATGCTTTCAGTTTCTACCATCTTCAAGTACTTGTCTGGTCTCAGATACCACCCTCCAGAACCAACCTTCTACCTTCTTTGGGGATTTAACCAGAATTAGGATGATTTAACAAAACTGTCTCCATTTTCATTCAAAAGGAGCTGCATGACCTCATGATTTCATGGTGTAATGCCCTGCTTCCTTCACTCCCATTAACTACCCAACAGATCTGACCATAACATTGTGTAATTAATTATTCCCTACTTACAAAATTACTCCTTACTAGTCCACATCTGGAGAACATGTTCTGGTAACCAACAGACAAAGCCTTACTCTTCAGCCAGGCCCCTGAATCTTTTGAGCCACCATGCAGCCTCAAATTCATGGTCAGCTACTTAAAAGTGAAAGGCCTGAGGTGTAAAAAACCTTTAGTGCATTTAGCCAAAACCTTCTAGAACAAAAAATAGCGAACAATACAAACTTCAGAACAAGTTACAAACAAAAAAGAGAACATTAGAATATATTTCAGAGCATATAAAGAAAATAACAGCATCTTCAAACTGATTTTATATGTGAAATTATTAGGATAGAGTATCACTGTACTGCCTAGAATAACTCAGAGATTCTCCAAGCAAACATTACTGGAAGCAACTCAGTTTTACAAACAAGCTTGTATTAGGGAGCAAGTAACAGTTTGTGTGTGTGTGTATGTGTGTGTGTGTTTTAAAGTAACCTTGAAAAACCCAAGACAGAAAAACTCTAAGAAACTTCTGATACTGTTCCAAGTACTCCAAACAGAAAGAAAACAGGACATGGGGGATCCTGCATCCAAGAAGCCAGCAGCACTGGCATCGAAGCCGGTGTGATGTCTACCATCCATGATGGCAATGGCCATAATCTGCAAGCAAATCACCAGTGGAGGCTTTCTTGCTAGGCAAGTCCTTCTAATGGGGTCATTTTGGGGCTAGTCTGTACAGCCCTGAGAAATTATCTCTTGACAGTCACCCACTAAGAAGCACACTGTGGGGAAATAAATGCTAGTCCGGAAGATTAGTACTTTTTTGAGAAGTGACCCATGAAACCACAGATCTTCATGATGATTAAAAAGCAGACCTTCTAATCATGTAACTGACAGAATTGAATCCTGACACATAACTAACTTCTGGGTGAGTTTTTCAAGTTCTAACATGACCAAATTATGGTGTTTGAATACTGGCTGTAATGGAAGGGAATTCCATTTATCCCAAGACATGTTTAGGGTACTAGGTCATGGAGCTAAAAGTTATTTTTAGGAAATAAGTTTGCAGAATTTTCAGATGTCGCCTGTCCTCAAACCTCAGTCACAAGGTGTGAGGGCTTCTGCTGAAGGACTTTTGAGGCAGGATCATTGGGGCAAGGGTAAATCATTTCTACATGAAAGAGCCTCAACAAGGTTGTCATTGTTCTGGTAATCTTGGCCTTAGAGAGATGTGGGCATAGTTGTGTGCAATTTATTACACACATTCACACATAAACAGGTAAAAGCATCCCCTTAAAGTAGAAACCTAGATATTTAAATTCCTACTAGAAGGAGCAAATTATCTAGAAGGAAACAAGACAAACATTTTGTGAGTGCCAGGGACGACCTGGCCTCGGCTCTTTCACACAAACCTTCTGATTAACTCTCTAAAATGTCAAAATGTACTGGGATATATTTTTTTTCCTGAAAATCGCCTTGCTGGATTAAAATTAATTATTAAAGCTTCATTTTCCACAATAATCATGGAGATAAGGCAAAAGCCTTTAACATGGACACAGACATGTATATATACAAACACGTGATCGGAATCCAACAAAAAAGAGGGAAGCTTTTTTTCCCCCAGCTAGATAGATCCTTGATTATATCAGTGAGATAGGAATTAGCAAAAATACTGCCACGTGTTTGTTCTGCTACCTATGCCAGAGAAACAAAAACATCTGCTTGTATCTGGTCACTAGGAACCTGCAAAATTGGCGGGGGGAGGTGGTGAACACTGATTGATGCTTCACCCCAGACTCATCTCTGTTGAACAGATTGAAAGCTGCGGGTGGACCAGCAGAGGGACACAGACACTCTACTGGCCAAGCAAAATGATTAGGAGTACACCGGGCTCTTCAACACTCAGACAGTGGAGGGGTACTCTCTGCCTTAAATGGATTAATAAATATATGATATATTTTAGAGACCACATGCAAGAGGTTTATTTATTGGGGAATAACATTATCTGGCCTCTACTGCTTTTATATACTGGGAAAACAAAAATCTATTTCCAGCAGACAGAAAAAAACACACTCTAGCCAGGCTGCAGGGATCACTTAGCAAAGCTGTGCCCATGAGCTGGAAAATTGTTTCTACCACCTGAAGGGGCAACGCTGCCATCCGCACACTTTACCATGCAAAAATAGAGAGGCACTGAGCCTCTTAATTTCAAATGTGACATACAGAAGTGGATTAAAGCTCATGTGTAGTAACTGTTTATTCTATTTAGAGTTATTTGTTCTGTTTTAGAAAACACATTGGAAGCAAGACCTTATTCCAACACCTCTTGATGGCATTTTCCCTGATGGGAACACATGTTTTCAGGAGGACTGTAACCGTGGGCTGACTTCATTAATCTCTGTCCTTCCTATGTAAAAAACTCAACTCAGACCAGGTTTAGGAAGGTTAGAACCTACAATACCTGCATTACTGATTGATGGAAATAATCTAGTCTGTTGTTAGATTGTTAAGAAGTTAATACATCATTCAGATCCTTTTTGCTGTTAGGTGAAAATGCTATGTCTGAAGTTGTTCAAAACCTAGGCCAGACTGTTTTATCAGCTTTGGAAAGTTTCAAAAATTTACTTTCCAGTCAAGGTAGTTATCATGGCTATTATTTCTATTATAAAACCTGTCAGAAAGTTTCCTATAAACTTAGATTGTCACATTTTAGAATGTTTCTTACATTTGAATCTTATAAATTAGATTCTTCCAGGTACAAATTATCTGAATTTACTGGTATTTTGATAAGCAGTTAAGAGAACAGCAAACAGGAAAAAAAGGTAGTAATAATGAATTAAGATGAGGAAATAAAATAGGATCCAAGCCTAGTAGAAATTAATAAAAGCTTTACATTCAAGAATCCCAAGTATAAGTACTTATTTTAATATGCAAAAAAAGAATACCAGAAAATTATACTCAAATTTTCCAAAACAGTAAGACAGATTTTGGGCAGGAGAAGAAAGAATATCAGAGAAAACCAAACAACCATGCAAAACGGAGTCACTACAAACCCAGGGACCCCAGCATGAGACAGGCCTGCCTTCAACCTGCCCAGCAACTTTTCCAGCTGTTCCCATAGCATCTCTTTCCACTCCTCAAAGATAATTTTAATGCTCCATTCTCTCTGTAAGCCCTTTCTCCACTATCTTCCCACCAGCTCTTAACAGATTAGCTTGTAAGCAGAAGTTGGTGCCATCAAAGAGCTCCTTCATTGATCTTCCTGGGAAATGTGTCTGCTTTTCTGCCCACGCACGCTGCTTCCTCTCCTAATTCCTTTTGTCCAAGGCTAACTCCTCCAGCTGAGTTCGGGACCCCATCCTCTCTCTTGCCCCTTTTCTTCACATGTGTACTCTTGGGTTCTCACTTCAACCTTCTCTTACTCTCCCCATGCTACTAATTCACTAGCCACTAGCCACATGTAGCTATTTAAACTTAATTAAAATGAAATTTGAAAAATCCAATTCCTTACTTGCACTAGTTTCATGTGGCTAGCAAAACTGTATTGGATAGTACAGATAAAGAGCACTGCCATCATCATAAAAAGTTTCATTGGACAGAGCTGTTCTATACATTCTACACACTCCTTAGGCGACCTCACTCATCTTTAAGGCTTTACACTACAAATATACCCTAGACATTAATTTATATCTTATGTTAAGACAGTAGATTCTAAGCACCTTTTAAAAAGCAACAGCCCAGTGGTTCTGAAGGAAACTGCATATTAGAATCACCTGAGGGACTTTTAAAAATACAAATGCAGGGCCCAGTCTAGGTTAATGAAACCAGAACCTCTAGGGAGCGAGGGTGCACTAGACAAGGCTCAGAATGCATTTCAAGAAAAACAACTGAGGATTTTTTTTTTTTTTTTAAACCGGCACGTGAAAGCTCAAAGTAATTTGCTTTGCTGAGAATTCTCCATATAAATTCCCTATACATCAGCACCACAAACCTCTCTCATAACACATTTAGCTAGGAGATAAAAAGTCAAATTTCTTACCTGTGTGATAAAATGTGAGAAAAAATAAAAGTACTCCCATGAACATATTACTTAGGAAAGTGACAACTCCACAAGTAATTCCTTCTGGAACTGGGTAGACAGTTTCCACAAAAAGCTCAAAAAATATAGGTATACTGCTATTCAGGAACACTCCCAGGAGAATGCAGGAGGCATACAATGTCACTAAAATAAAAACACAAACATTTTAGTTTCATGGCAGCAGCAGGGAGTCCTAGCGGATAGATCTTCTGGGTATTCTCTTTCATAAGTAGTAACTCTGGAATTTCACATATTTTCAATGGCAGCTGATAAAGTTTGACAAAGTATCATTATCTGTCAGCTCTTTGCTCAGGTTTTGTGGAGTGATAGGAGAAAGTTCTGTTGATGGATGATAGATAACCAGTTTATTTGCTTTGTCTTTTTGGTATGGATTATTCCAAAGCATGGAAAAAATTTTGCCACTATAATAATAATTAAAAGGATTCTTCTCCCTTAGTCACACTCCTGGCTGATAGATGCTTAGATAAAATATAGGAACTTAATTTGAAATCTAAACTCATTCTACAATTTTAAAGAGAACTTAAAATCTAAGAGTAAGTGTAAGATACATTAAGTGTTATGGAAAATTACATACTTAAAAGGAATCTCCCTCAACTAAAAAATAAAAATATCTAGTATGTAATTCCTGGAGACGCACTTAAAATAGAGTTAATCTTCATTTTGGAGCGAATTTTATGTCAACAGTTTAAAAAATATATATATTAAGTTTCTTGGAACACAAAAAAATTTCACCCAGAGATGTAATCAATAGTGGTTAGGATCTCAGGTTAGCAATAAAAAGCCCATTAACTGGATTCTATAGTGAAATCTTCGAATAAGGACATTATTCTTATTCTTAGAAGAATGTCTAGGGAAATGTACCCCACTCCAAATAGCTATGTCACAGCTACTGCCTGCATACAAACCTTCATTACCTTAAATTTAAGGTGAAAAAAAACCAATGAGGGAAAAAAATGATATCCTACAGAAAATTAAAACACATCCCTTATAGACTAATACGTATATCATATACACAGATATAATAAAGAGTAGAATTTATTCTAAGCCTAAGGTTATTGAGAAAATGTTTATTTTTTGTTTTTAAAAATTCTGAAGATCTAAGGTTATTGAGAAAATATTTATTTTTTATTTTTAAAAATTCTGAAAATCCAATCAGCTTTATTTAACGGTTCAGGAACTGAGCAGCATCTCATCTAGCAAGTAGAGGGAAATTCCCAGGAAAATACTTATTTTTTATTTTTTTCTCAGAAGAATATTTTAAATAAAAATATCTGTTAAGGAAAAAAGTTTCTGTATAGTAACCTCAACTCCCATTTCTTTTTCCAAATATACTATTCTTCCAGGATTATAAAATATTTAATAATTCTATAACACAAATGGTGGTGATCATATTTTTTCTTTGACTAGAAAACACACATGAAGAGAGAGAACAAAAGGATGACAGAGAATAGAGAACACACAGCAGGCTAAAGCAGTGACCCAACTATTCACAGAATTAAATGGGAAGCATCTGCTAGTTAAAGTAAGTACCACTTACAATATGTAGTAATTTTCAAGATTCTTAAAAACAGAACCCCTCATGCTCACTATGTACTTGCCAGACATAGATCCCATAAATCAGTCAACACACTCCCCTTTACACGTGACTCATCAGTGGCACATGAGGAAATGGAAGGATGGAATGTCTCTGGCAGCTTTGATAGCATAATCTCCCTACAAAACACTTGATAATAATTTATCAGTCAGTCAGTGGTGGCTACTGACCCAAACACGGATGGGTCCAGGAATCTGAAATATGAAAATATTGAAAAAAATAACAGCAAAAATCAAACTCTTAAGAACCGGGACATGCTACTTCTAAGGATTCACAACCCACAAACAGAATGAATGAGCTGTTTTTAGGGAACATGTCTGGAAAGAATCCTTTTGACATTTTTCTTTCTGAAAGAGATGAACTCTCACATGTAATTTGTAAGCAGGCAAGTTAAAATAACTGAAAAATTACCATAATCTGTATGGTATATTTGCATGTGGTAAAAGAAGGAAGAATGATACTATAATGATGAGGACATACAGAAAGAGGACTATCAGTCTGAAGACTTGAAAGGAGAGGTTTGGTTTTACTGTTTTTTAATCAAGCATGGTACTGAGACAGAGAGCGAGCGAGCGAGCGCGAGAGACAGGATGTCTCAGAAAAGTAGAGCCTGGTGAGACAGGCGGCCCTGTCTGAAAACCCCTAACACCACTCCACTCCCTTGGCTTTACTGCATGCTCATTAAAAATCTTCTGATTTTGGTCTCCTAGGTATCTGATTTCAGGGAAGGGAAGAGGAAATCTTTATCATGGGAAAGACACAATTTCTGTTGTAAATTAAACCTTGTTGATGGAACTGTAAAGAGCTGATCTTCTGACAGGTCATTTGAAAATGCCTATCAAAATAAATAATGCACTTACTCTTCAACCCAGCAATTCCACTTCCAGGTATTTACCCTATAGCCATTAAGGTATAAGAATATAGAGAACACTCACTGCAATATTGTTTGTAGTATGAAACGATAAAAAACAAGTTAAATGTCCACCAATAGGGGGGTTGGTCATTTGAAAATTTATCAAACACCCAAAGGTGTATTATTGCAACCATTCAAATTGGCAGTAACTCTGTTTATAGTGATATTAATGACATCTAAGGTACGTAAGTGAGAAAGGTGTGGGACAGTGTGTTATTTCTTTATAAAGGACAGACACATGGACACACACACACAAACACACACAGACACCCATTTGTAAATTTATAGAATTCTCTGGGAAAATACCCATGAAACGGACATTCAGGGTTACACCTAAAGAGAAAAACTGGAAGCCACAGGAGGGTAGACATTTTTTATCGTATACCTTTTCACTACTAATTGAATTTGGATTATTTATTTTGTGCACATCTTACCTATTTAACAACAAAGAGAATTTGATTGTAAGCTAATGATACAGCGGTTGATCCAACTCCCCTCATGCAAATTTCTTAGCTCACAGATTCAAAAATGGTTATCACTGGGTGGTCTGACCCACAGACTTCCCCCCAACCCCCTGGGAGCCACGTAATCCAGCCCCTGCGCAGAAACCTTGACACAAATATTCCCACTTCATTTTGTATTAAACATAAGATAAATGAGCTGAGATGCATGAAATAACTTCACAGGCTAGTAAACAAAAAGCTTGTATTTTCATTCAATTCATTCAATTCTCTCACTCTTGGGGTTTGTTTTTTGTATTATATAGAAATGATGACCAAGACGGTGTTTTACACTGGATGAACGTACTGCAATCACCTGTTATTCCATAAAGAATCAAAATCATTTATACAGGAAAGGGTTAAATTAGGATCATAATCAGAATGGGAAAAGCAGCTGTGTTAGGACTGATTTCATAGGCTCTGCGGAGCTCTGGGACACGTATACATAAAGCAGAGGCTGATTTGAATTTCACTTCCATTTGAGTTTTCAGTTTAGAGGCTGATATAGTATCTTTATACACTGGTTTGGCAGATCCAGTGGGTGAATGTCATCTATTAAAAGTCAGGCAGACAAGATAATTTCCTGCTCATCAGAGAGGGTTCAAACTACATGATTGTTAAATATTTCTTTGGCTTTTCTATAGTGCTGATACTAAAATTATAATAAACTGCCTTTCAATTAAAAAGTCAAGGTAATTTAGCAGAACAAACACAATGCTGATGCAGGGTTTTTTTCAGAGAAGTTAATAAAATTTCATGGGCCCACAATTCAAACTGTGAAAAATAAAGTCTTGTGTAGTACAAAATGCAGTTACAATGGATATATTTCAAGAACATGAATTGGGTCATAACCCTGAAAGTACTACTTATCCCATTCTTGCTCCCAATGATGAACTAAATTAGTAAACTTTAGGGAAATAAACTAAGTTTAAAATACATTTTTATTAACCCAAACACTTGAACCTTAGATGTTACAAAACAAATGACAAAATTTCAAATTAAGAACTATTTCATTCAGGGGCACCTGGGTGGCTCAGTCGGTGAAGTCTCCGCCTTTGGCTTACTCAGGCCATGATCTCTGGGTCCTAGCATCAAGCCCTGCGATGGTCTCCTTGCTCCCTAGGGAGTCTGCTTCTCCCTCTGCCCCTCTCCCCACTCATGTTCAAACTCTCTCTCTTTCAAATAAATAAATAAATAAATAAATAAGATCTTAAAAAAAAAAAACCTATTTCATTCAGCATTTAATGAGATTCTCAATATATCATTAATAACAAAACAACTTCAAACCTTGGATGTATATAATTTTTAAAACACTTAAAAAACTGCTTTCACATATATTTTCATATTTGATCATCCTACTGACTCTTTGAAGCAGGTAAGGCATTTTATAGATGAAGTGACCAAAGTTCTGAAAGTCAAAATGACTTATTTAAAAACAATGTAAATTAGCGTTGCTAAAAACAATATATTTGGGGCACCTGGGTGGCTCAGTGGGTTAAGCTTGCCTTTGGCTCAGGTCATGATCTCAGGGTCATGGGATCGAGCCCCACATTGGGCTCTCTGCTCAGCAGGGAGCCTGCTTCCTCCTCTCTCTCTCTGCCTGCCTCTCTGCCTACTTGTGATCTCTCTCTGTCAAATAAATAAATAAAATCTTAAAAATAAAAATAAAAACAATATATTTAAAGTTTACAGAATCTAGTGGGTTTTCAGCCACTGTGTCAGATTGAAAAAAAAAAAAAAAACAACAAGACTTGATATTTCTTTTATTCATTGGTATTGACACAAAAGGCACACTTCCCAAATCTGTCTTGAGCACAAAAGCTGGAAGTCATTGCACATTAAGACAGATGACAAAATAAAAAAATAGAGCACCAAAAAGTTACAAACAAGATGATGAACTTTAGTCACGATAAATGTAAAGTGGGTTCAAAAATTAGTGTTTAGGTACGTGATAGGGAAAACATAAGCTTTTCTTCAAAATCATTTATCAGGCACCTACTATACATAAGCTGCTATGCTGGAACCATAAATAGGACATATTACTCCTCATTAGTTTATCTCTGTGGATAAACTTTATATGCTCTTGCATACCTAAAAGCTCTTGCTCATCTAAAAGAATATGATCCACATCTATGGTTTAGCAGCCATCTACCTGCACAGTGCTAAGAAGATAATTAGACTTCATTCTTTTTTTTTTTTTAAATCTATGTCTAGTCAAGAGCAATAATAGCCTCCAGTATCAGGTACTGAGTACAGCAGGAAAAGTATGCTAAATTCTAACAGAAACAGGTTTTCAGGAAATCCCCAACAAGCTATAGTAGGTTTGAAGAGGCTGACTTGGGGCACCTGGATGGCTCAGTTGGTTAAGCATCTCCCTTTAGCTCAGGTCATGATCCCGGGATCTTGGAATCAAGTCCTACATCTGGCTCCTTGCTCAGCGGTGAGCCTGCTTCTCCCTCTCCCTCTCCTGCTGCCATTCCCTGTGCTTGTGTGCATGCTTTCTCTCACTCTACCCCCGTGACCAATAAAGAAATAAAATCTTTAAAAAAAAAAAAAATAGAAGAGGCTGACTGTGCTGGCCAGTGCTGGGAATCCATGTCTGATGAGGACAGCTTGTGAGAACCGACGGATGCTGAGATTAAGGCAAAGGACAGATATGACAGGACTAATATTTTGAGGATGTCAGTGGAAGAGGGAGGGAGCTGACTTGCCCTGTAAGCTGTGTTGCTCCAAATCCATTATCTCAATAGGAGGAAGAATTTCCCAGGACCCAGAACCGACAAACAATGGGACAGGGAATAGCTTCCTCTCTGAGGCAGTATTCCAGTTGCAGTCAGATGGACATACATCTGGATTGTAATGGAAGAGATTCATTTACTGAAGAGATAAGTATCAGATGATAACTAAGGTTCATTCAAAGATCAATAACAAATACATTTAGGTAGAGACCTTAACTAGGATATTTTAAGATTTTATTTTTATTTATTTGCCAGAGAGAGAGAGAGCACAAGTAGGTAGAGCAGCAGGCAGAGGAAGAGGAAGAGGGGGGAAGCAGGCTCCCCACTGAGCAGAGAGCCAGATGTGGGACTTGATCTCAGGACCCTGAGACCATGATCGGAGTCGAACGCAGTCATTTAACCAAGTGAGCCACCCAGGTGCCCTTAACTAGGATATTAAAAACAAAAATTTTAAAGGTGTCTCTAGGTAGTCTCTAGGTTTCTTTCTGTATGTTAAGACTTACAGAGAATTTATTTACAGTTTTATTAAGACGTATGACACGTAAGAAATAAGGATTATAAAATAGTACAATAAATGTTTACCATGAAAAGTTTAAAGGATTAGAATCGAGTTGGTTTATAATATTAATATACTTTATTGGATAAATTTTATTATTATGCATGCTGGCTGAATTTTATTTTATGATAAAGTGAGGAAAGATAACTAGGAATTATTAGATTAGACCTTTATTAAAAAATATTTCTACAATCTGAGTTAAACTTGATATTGCAAATGAAAATGCTCCTTCAGGAAATAAAGACACATGTAAAAAGAGAAATTGTAAACATTCACAGTGTTTGTTAACGGCAGTTTTTTCCATCGGTTCTGGGTGTGCCAAATATATGGGATACAATTCTATACTTCTGAGCTGTGCTTCTCCTCTCAGCCTCACATTTTCTCCTTAAAAATATTTGCTGTGGCCTTCATGATCTGCTGCTGATTAAAATATGCTACTGCATATTTCATGTACTCATAAAATATGAGCTCCAAAAGAGGATAGGGTGTATTTTGCTGCAATAATCATTAATGGTGCTGATTTTCTTTCTGTATGTTATTATTTTGCAGATATCCTTTGTTTAGCTGCTTTGTTGGCTCAGTTTAGTCCTATAAAGGCTGACAGTTAGGTTCAGAGTCTCTTCCGGCTAGAAGGCCAAGTGGTTGTATCTCACAGAAATTTGAAATGTTGGGCCCAGAGTTGAGATGGGTTGTGCTATCAGATATCACAGATATAGGTTTATCAGTGACTTTTAAGTTCCCAAAAAATTACTCATGGTTCTGTATAAGGCAATACATGGTTATATCATAGAACACTGACTGATCACCTGGTCAAGCCCTCCATCTTCCAGAACCAGGGTCTGCTTAGAGACTTGTTCCTCTTCTTGAAAATCTGTGGATAAACTTGATATGCTCTTGCCCAATAGGCCCTATCAACATTTCAGGATTCTTACATTTAAGATTTTTCACAAATCCATTCCCTTCTTTTAATCCACATTCTATTTTTAACTTCTTGATCTGACAGTCACGAATGTAAATAACAGTCATGTCCATTCATAAAGGTGGAAAGAATAATGAAGTCATTTAGCTTTCTTTCCTTAAATCCCTTTTTTCCTTAAAAGTGTGCACATCTTTGGGGTGGCTAGGTGGCTCAGTCAGTTAAGCATCTGACTCGATCTCAGCTCAGGTCTTGATCTCAGGGTTGTGAGTTCAAGCCCCAGGCTGGGCTCCATGCTGGGCATGGAGTCCACTTAAAAAAAAAAAGTGTGCATATCTTTAATCATGCCTATCATCTCCTTCTGGATTTTCTCATTCCTATTAAGAGGATCACCCTCTAGCTTATACATGTCACATGCCTCTCAATACAACCGAATATGTTTTCTTCCCTCAAATGCCTCTTGACATCAGCTTGTAGTCACCTATCACTCTCATGGGGCTCACGTCTAGCTTATCTGCCCCCCCCTTACTCCCCACTCACTATCTGTTTCTGACCTTGCTGCTGTGGTCTTCCAGTAACTTGAGTTAGATGAAGAACCTCCCAAGGCAACTTCCGCTAAAACCCAAATTATATTGTTTCAGCAAACTCAACACCAAAGTGCTAACATTTTTCAAAATGTCATTTTCAAAGCGTTTTTATCTGTTCAGTGAAAAATGACTGTGTGAGTTGTGGCTAACAGGACTAGATACCTACTTTTCAGATAAGGTGAAAAATGTCTTTTCATAATTTTGTATATAGAATAAGCTTCAAGATTTTGAAACTCACATTATCTAGTCATAAATTAATTTATCTGCCATATTGAAGACACCTGAATTAATAAAGACATAATGCAATTTTAAATGCTGAGTTTCCTCAAAGAAATAAAAGCATACTACTGATATCCTCCAAGGGGATGTATATAGGCAAGTACGTGTATCAAAACAGTCCACCTCTAGATAGAATGGAATGATCCTGTTTTTTTTTTCCATAGAGATGGCAACAATAATATCAAGATCAGCAGATCACAAAAAATACTGCAACAGATGGTTTTAATAGTACCAGCACTTATAACACATGGTTAACAAAATTAACTAGCTTTTACTTTATTATGTCAACAATTATAATTAATGCATATATTTTCACATTCTTCATGTAGATTCTTCCGCTATTTAAAAGTAACAACAGGAATACTAAATTTACTAGAAATGGGAAAAAGACTAGATATTTTCTTCCTTAAAAAAAGAAGAATGACTCTGGTAAAAAAGAAATACGAATCTGCCGTTACTGGCTTTAAATATCAGTCTAAAGGTCTAGATTTGTCTATAATTAGATTTTGTTGTAAGTTCCCTTTCATGAAACCTCTTTTACTTAAAAGGAATTAGGTCAGATTTTTATAAAGGCAGTAAGAGTATCTGTGACAGATTTATTCAAATTCTCCATTGGTTCCATTAAAATGTGCCCTTTTGCCTGCATACAGCTAGTGCTGAGTAACAGAGTGACCACGGTTGCTATTACTGGCAATAAGTCCTATCTACTGAGATTCAAAATGGAGATAATATACACTTCGTTCATTCATTATTCACAGATTGTGCTAAGTAGTAGGGTGAGAGCTGGGGTCAGAACTGATAAGGCACAAGTCCATACTCCAGATTTTCAGATTGGCAGGGGAAATAAGATGCACTCGAGTAAGAGTTAGGTGGTAAGTATCAGGAAAGAGAAAAAAAATACCCACCATGATCATTCAGGAAAGAAATGTGAAAATCTAGTTTTTAAAGCAGTATAAGTTAAAAAAGTATCTACCAGGAGTTTCTTTTTTTTTTCTTTCTTTCAGGAGTTTCTAAGTGACATTCAAAAACTGACCTGCAATTGGAAAGAACAGTAGAATTATAAATTCAGTGGTAGTGAAGATGGCTACATCAGATTCAACCTTTCTGTTCTGGCCTTAATTTAATTTAGAATCCTGCTTTCCTTTCTGTCCAACATAATTATTTTCAAGGACAGACTGTAAAAACATAGTCCTGACCAGGGTCACCTATATCAATTTTCCTTTAAGATTTAAAAAGATGTATACTCAAACATAGTGATCCGAAGGGGCATGTGCACCTGAATGTTTATAGCAGCAATGTACACAATAGCCAAACTATGGAAAGAACCTAGATGTCCATCAACAGATGAATGGATAAAGAAGATGTGGTATATATACACATACACAAACACACACACACACACACACACACACACACACACAATGGAATACTATGCAGCCATCAAAAGAAATGAAATCTTGCCATTTGCGATGACGTGGATGGAACTAGAGGGTATTATGCTTAGCGAAGTAAGTCAATTGGAGAAAGACAACTATCATATGATCTCTCTGATATGAGGAAGTAGAGATGCAACGTGTGGGGTTTGAGGGGTAGGAAAAGAATAAATGGAACAAGATGGGATCGGGAGAGAGACAAACCAGAAGAGACTCTGAATCTCACTAAACAAACTGAGGGTTGCCAGGGGGAGGGGGGGAGGGAAAGGGGGGTGGGGTTATGGACATTGGGGAGGGTATGTGCTATGGTGAGTGCTGTGAAGTGTGTAAACCTGGCAATTCACAGACATGTACCCCTGGGGCTAATAATACATTATATGTTTATTAAAAATTTTTAAAAATTATTAAAAAAATAAATAAAAAAGATGTATACTTTTCAACACATTTTTTTCTGATTATACAAGTAAAACATAAAAGAAACAAGTAAAAGTAACACACTCATTATTACAGATCTAGACAAAAAAGGAGGTAAAAAATAAATTTTCTTGATGCCCCCAACCAGAGATAAAACTGTTACTTTTCTCATAGCAAATAGAAAACACATAAAATTTCATGAACGTAATGTCATGAACATAATTTCATGAACGTAATTCAAGGGCAAATATATGTTCATTATGTACTCACAACTTTGTTCTTGTAGAATCTAACAGATATGTACTTGACATACAGTATAGAATCTAACAGATATGTACTTGACATACAGTAACACACACACACACATACACACACATCCGAGTGTAACGCACTCAAAGGGTTGCAAACTAAAACTATTCCAACAGAATGTTGTGCAAATGCTAAATTATGAAATCATACCCGAATAAAAATAAAATAAAACAAAAAATTCTGGCTCAGAATACTTGCCAAAATTGTTCCAAAACCGTAATGTAGGAATGTTAGAATATAAAAAGCACACATTATCCAAAAGCTATTACTCTGGACGACTGGGCTTTACAGGCAAAGCAATAAAAATTAAAGAGAGGGATTCCTGGCAGGATGGTACAGGGTAGAAATTTCCAAACCTGCCTTTATAGCACACTTAGTGCCTCAGTATGTCCAAGGCCAAGAGAAATAAGTAACCATTCTGTTAATTACATAGTTGGGGCCAAACCATTTAATAAATGTGTATGTCCCAACAATTTAGTGGCCATTTAAAAAATAATACCCATATATTGAAAGAAATATATTTTTATTGCATTCTCAAATAACCACAATCACTTACTAATGAGATATGGGCAATCTGATGGGCACTGCATGACTTCTCAAATCTTGGAATCAAACCTGAGAATCAGACTGACACCCACCCTTATATCCTGTTCCTGATTTTTGTGCAGTATTTACTTTTTATCACAGCCACTGCAGGAAACCAAACTTTTCAAAGATATGATGTTATCAAAAAGAATGCAGCAGGGATCTAATGAGGAGACTGGACACTCTCTCGAACTAGAGGTTCACAAAGGGTCTGACAGATAGGGAATATCCCTGTGTTTCCTTCAGAAATTTAAAATAAGCCATGATGCCCTTGTGAATTTGCTGTGGTATTCCAGGGCAGATGGATATCTAAAATAAAGGTTATCTTTGAAAAATTTGATACATAAATTGATATATAAACTGATATATAAATTGCTGGTCATTTTATTACAGAGCACATATATGCAAATTGGGATACTATGACAGATCATTTTATAGACCAAGAGAGCTCTGTTATTGCTTTTCCCTTTCCTTTCCTTTAACAAAAGGAATTCTGCTAAAGATGCTGATTTTTTAATCCATCTGCAAGTAATAGCCACCTATGGGATTATGTGTTTAATTATGGCTTTATTTGTTATAAGGGTAGACTGGAGGACTGTAGGATTATTTGTTGTAACAAGCACTTGCATGGATAAGAGTACACGAGAGTCTGAAAGTAGCTCTACAGGGACTAACTGCCCAGTGGCATGTATGTTTTATGGGGACTCCATAGGAGGAAGGTCCCTTTAGTCTATGTATGAGTAAGACCGCAGATGGAATTAAGGTTGCTAGTCACTTGACCTTAAAATGCGGAGATTATCTGGGATTATCTGGGTGCACTCAAGGTAATCACACGGATCCTTAAAAGTGGAAGGCAGGGCAGAAGATGAGAGCTCAGAGGAAGATGTGACTTGGAGGAAAGGTGCTGGTATGTTGTATGAGAAGAACTTGACCCACGGCTGACTTTACAGATGGAGGAATGGTGCCACGAACTCAGGAATGTCGGCAGCCTCTGGAATTTAGAAAAGGCAAGGACGTGGATTCTTCCCTGGAGGTTGACTCTTGCCTAGTGAGACCCAGGTTGGACTTCTAACCGAAAAATGTAAGACAATAAATTTGTGTCATTTTAGGCCACTATATTTGTGGTAACTTGTTGCAGCAGCCATAGAAAGCTAATGCTGACTCCCAAAATGATACTATTAATAACAGTACAATAGCAACTATAAATATTTCAGGTCAATCAGATGAGCTAAGTAAGCTGCCTATAATATACTTCTAATAGGTATTTGCCAGTAAGTTTTGTTTTATATTAATGATATAAGAAGACTGAATAACCTATAGGTGTTGGTGGAAGAAATTTTACTGGTATATACTTCAAACATCAAAGCTTTATGCCTTTACTCATTTTCCTTATTTCTTAACAATGATGTAATGGCTATAAAGAAGATAAAAATCTCTGTATTATGCTCTGATATGAATTTTAAAAGAATATAGGCTTTTCTATGCTATATATAAGTTTAAAGATTATACTTCTTTTCCATAGGTAAAATACCAGTGAAAGTATTTTTCATTATTTCTTGAACTCTTTTTATTTTTAAGATTTTATTTATTTATTTGACAGAGAGAGATCACAAGTAGGCAGAGAGGCAGGCAGAGAGAGGAGGAAGCAGGCTCTCTGCTGAGCAGAAAGCCTGACGTGGGGATCGATCCCAGGACCCTGAGACCATGACCTGAGCCGAAGGCAGAGGCTTAACTCACTGAGTCACCTAGGTGGTCCTTGAACTCTTTTTAGTTAGGAAGATAGTTTGATGCCTGGACTTGGGAAATATTTTTTTACATTTATTCGTTTTATAATTTTTATAGTTTTATAACTATAATTACTTATTCTATTTCTATAGAATAGAAAACAAGAAAAATTCCTACTTTTGGGTTATATATATTTTCATGAACTGAAAATATCTATTCAAAGTTCAAAATAGTCTCTGTTTACCTGTGGTTAAAGGCAGGTGAGTAATGCTGTTCAAACAGGTCAGGGTGAACCACGTGGATGAGAGGGTAGCCCCAGAAAACAGGAGGAGAAGAATTAGTTTCAGCATACCCCTGATAAAATCTGCAAACCTGAAAAGAAACAACATTCTATTATAAGCCTACCCAGATTTTGAAGATACTATTTAAATTAATGACACACTTTCATTAAACAATGCTTTCTTGAAAAAAATTTCCATGAGTTCTTTTTAAAGCAAGTAACAAAACTTTTTTTAACTAGTACCTTTTATTTTGTATGTATGTGATAAATGTTACTTTGTGGCAGGTATTTTTTTCCTCTTACAAAACACACAAAATGTGATCTCTGCTCAAGATCTGTAACTGACAGGATGGATTCTGTGTTTTCATTATTTATTTATTTATTTATTTATTTAAAGATTTATTTATTTATTTATTTGCCAAAGAGAGAGATCACAAGTAGGCAGAGAGGCAGGCAGAGAGGGGCGGGAAGCAGGCTCCCTGCTGAGCAGAGAGCCTGATGCAGGCTCAATCCTAGGACTCTGAGATCATGACCTGAGTTGAAGGCAGAGGCTTAACCCACTAAGCCACCCAGGTACCCCTGGATTCTGTGTTTTTAAATGCTACTTTTACTTTCCTCAAATATTTTTCTATACTTCCCAAAATTCTATAACGAGCACCTACTATTCTAGTTTTAGAAAACAGTCTAACATGTTGACACAAACTGGCAAAGATGGCTCTCCCCAAATTCAAACTCAGAGAATACAAATGCTTACCCCTAGAGCCCCTTGGGCTCCTATATAATCTGGTCTCTGCCTCCATTCTCCCTCCGCCTAACTATTCTCCAGTTGGACAGCCCTGTTTCTGTTTCTTGTACAAGCGAGGGTTGTTTCCCACAGCAAGATGTAGCTTTTGCCTTTGTCCTGTTTGCCTGGAATGCTGTTTCCTCCCATTCCTGATGTGACTCACTCCAGCTTACTCCACAGGTCGTTCAGGTCTCAGTAAGTTCAATAAGACTCTCCATGCTCATGGAAGAAGTCCTCACCATTCATCCCATCTCCATACCCTGTTTCTTCACAGCATTTATCTCTATTGGCATTTCTCTTGTTTTGGCATGTGTATATTTTTTGTCTTCTGATTAGACTGTAAGCTTTTGAAAGCAAGAATGTAGCTCTGGAGTAACAAATACTATCCTATAAAGGTTGTAACTTATGTTTCATAGCATTTTAAGTTTTCAAAATTCCTGCTTTTCTCTGAATTAACATGAAATAAAAAGGCAAACGGTAGAGATGCTTATTATTTAGTTAAGACCCACAACTTTTCTATTTGCCGACCACTTTTCCTCACCTATAGTTGTTGGCTGTACAGGCACAATTCTCTGGCTGTGCCAACATACAACTTACTCTGTCCTTGAGAATTGTTTCTATTGTAGAAAAAGCGATTCTATCCCAAATATAACACCTACCATGTTTCCTCTACTTTGAAGCTTTAAAATTGATCTTAATTTTTATTGTAATTACATTAGTGTCCCTCTTAGAATTTTCAATACTATCTTTTGTGTTTCATGCTTATTTGATGTGACAAGGTTAATCATGTTTGTAAGCCTTATCTAGGCTAAAATAGCTTCCTATGACAGCTGATGCCATCTTTTGGTGGAAAAAATTGATGCATCTTTGCCCAATGACTTAGGTTTGTTCTCGACTATGAAAGTTCACTAGCAGAAAATTCTTAAGTACTCTGAAAAAGGTTCTACAGCGTGGTAGAAATTTCCCTAAAGAAAATCCAAAAACTGTTATAATTTCACGCCCACCAAACACTTTTTTGATTTATGTTTTGGTATGCTGCAAGAATGTACTTGTCTCACAGGCAGATGGCGAGGTATGAGAGAATAAAATAGTTTTCTGGTACAATCAGAACCGAAAAAAGTTGAGCAGTGAGGACATTGACAGGGCCAGATCACACAAGAATAAGCTAAGCACTGTGATCTTATCTATTTTTGTAAACCTAGTCCTTTCTTTTTTTTTGTTTTGTTTTAATTTTAAAATTTTTTATTTTTTATAAACATATATTTTTATCCCCAGGGGTATAGGTCCGTGAATCGCCAGGTCCACACACCCCACAGCACACCCCCCACAATGTCCATAACCCCACTCCCCTTCTCCCAACCTAGTCCTTTCAAATGGGTTAATACCATTTGAACAGTGTAACTATTAGGACATTTGCTAGTGGCCTTTAGTACCATAATTACAAAAAAAATCACCTAAGCACTAATGTCTTTAAGGAGATTCTGTTCTAGGGATCCCCCAAATGGTGTTATGAACATAACTTTAAAATTGATTCTAGGCCTAGCAAATAGCTACAATTGATTTCAGATCCCAAAGTAAGGGTAGTATTTTTTAAAGAACTTCCATTTCAACAAATTAAAAACAGAAATGTCCTCACTCTCAGTTTCTCCTCTAGCTCTATTTCTATATAGATAAAATAAAGGGTTTACAGAAAAAATATAAAGTGAAAGGTACACGTGAGATGTCATTTTTGATACATCTTAGTTCCCTCTTTGACCTATGTGGTGCTCAGAATAGGATTTGGTTAATGATGACTCACTATAATTGGCTTGGAGATTTAATTAGAAAAATTAGATAAGATTCTGTCAAATGTGACAGGTCAATGTATTTCAGTATCCATGTAGTGATTTCCCACAAATGCTCCCTGCCTATTCCTCTTCTTTAGATTTTAGATTTTATTCTTATATTTCCCTAACTTGTAAAAACCTTAGAGTGATTTAGAAATTACAGTGTCAATTTATTCTTTCATTATCCCAGAAACACTATGTAAACTTTAAGGTCTAGCTATAATATTATCCTGTGTCAATTATGTTTAAGTATTTAGAAATTGAGGTGATTTACATATCTTATTTGATCTCCCCCAATATGTAATTAGATTCTTCTCTTTCTGGTAAAGTTGATTGCCTAATTTTGTTTTTGATGAAACAAGGTAAATGATTTGGGAAGTGAATGAGTATTATCTCCTTGGAAACACCAAGAATAGTTTTACAGGCAGTCATCTGGATAAGTGATATTTCCATTCTTTTTTTTTTTTTTTAGAAAGAAATGAGACTTTTTCCTTCTTCTGACTCATTCTAAAAATGTGTTGTCATAATGGGTTAAGATCAAAGGGAGTTTGGTGAAACCGGAAGTCTTTATGTGCATTTTTCAGCAAAAGGGAATAAACAGGGATGTACCTGCCAAAAAAGACTGAAAATAAATTTCTGCTAATCAGATCCTCCCTTTTCATGGAAAGTTCTAGAGATGCTCTTACAAATAGTTCATTTCAATTCTTCTCTATTCTCAATTAAGTAATCAATTTGTCGTTATTATTGTAATGCTTTTCTCTGGGTTCCACTTGTAGATCCTGTTCTCCAATAATAGGGGAGTGAGGCAGCTTACACTGGAAATACATCTCCATCCTCCAAAAACATTTTAGGACAGATTACTCCTGAGAAAGGTTTCTTGTAGCAGGAAAATTCTTACTGCATATGAATTTTCTTATAGTCTGAACAAGTGCCCTTCTCGGACCTTTGCCTGTTTTATTTTTCCCTGAATCTTAACATTTATTAAAAGCAGTCATTTTTCTGGTTTTTGGTTTTGGTTCAGCCCACTCACAGGGTTAACGTAAAATATTCTCACCTTGCCATAGCTATTCCAACAACACAGCCTCCAACTATGGACCAAAATCCAATCCAGCCAGCATCTACCTGTGGAGAAAGTGGCAGACACATTTAATATAAGACTATAAGGCTGCAATTAAGAAAGCATGAAAAAAAGATCTTCTCTAATCAATACATAATTCAATATATATGTATGCATTTCTATATACATGCATAATTCAATATTTTATCAATAACTAAATGGCAACAAACTCGGAAATACTATTTAAGAAAATGAATAAAATAAAAGGATTCATGTGTGACTAATCCAATTTATTTAAGTAAGTATATTCTTGATTAACTTTTATCGGAATATTTAAATCAACAAAATAATCAGTTTCACAAATAAATGTTTTCAAGTATGTACTACTTTGTACTAGAACCCTTAAGAAAACAGGAAAAGGACAGAAGACAGTCACTGACCCAAGAGTTTTAAATATAACCAACATACGGGAAACTACTGGGAAATAATCAGGTGCTCAAACATCTGGCAACAATTAAAGATGTATCAAGAGTCACAGAAGAGAGAACTCACAGAAGAGAAAGCAAGTGAGAGCCTGAGAAATGGGGGTTAAGCACCTAGGGAGACTACTGAAAGACAATCTGGAGGTGGTTTCAAATATATAGCTCATTGCACTCGTGGGAAAACATTTCCAACCCTGCCATTTAGCAGCTTTATGACCCTGGACAAATTATGTCTTCTTACCCATAGAATGGACTAAATGAGATAATTTGTGTACAGGACTTAAATCAGTGGTCAGTGTACAGGAAGTGCTCAGTAAAGGCTGTTACTACCACCTGATGATGATTCTCCATCTATCTAATAATGTCTTTAAGTCTTTCCTCCGCTCATGGCCAAACTTTCTCGAGCAATCTACAAATACTGCCTAGATTCACCCATCACTCACGTATTTTTAACTCCTCCTATGACTTGGCTTCTGTCCCAATTCATACTCTTAAGTCTCAGTTTCCTCATTATTATAATGAGGATAACAATGGTTTTTTTTTTTTTTTTTTGAGACTTAAATAAGCTAACATGTTCAATACATGTTACTGGTTACCATTGGAATTCCACGTATCCCTAATAGTATCAGTGCATTTTGTCTCCTCTTTCCCTTCCCATGGCCACCATGCTTGCTTATTACCTTATTTCTTACTTCTAGATTCCTGTAATAGCTTCTTAAATGGTCTCCACAATCTATTCTGCCCACTATTGCCAGAATAATTATCCCAATCATTCCACTTTCCTGCTCAGAAATAGTTACTGGCTTTCATTGTGGTTACAGGGCCAAGTCCAAACTTGACCTGTCAATTGAGAGCTGCCCAAACTAAATTCTACCATTTATTATTTTCCTAGTCATATTTCTCATTACACCTCTTCACCAAAATGTTCCCTAGGTAGAACCTAGGCACTCAGGTGGACTGTATGTCTTAGCGGTCATTCAAACACATGGGACTATGCGCACAAGTTCTCAATGGAAGTGGGCAGAATGAAAGTGTGCCACCACCAAGCAAGAGCCTGGAAGACGGCTGTAAGCTCCTCCGGGCTTCCTTTCCCTTTCCAACCACTAGAATCGGGATGTAGTCACCAGCCTAAACCATGCATACAATGACAGGGTCATAGGCGACAGGATTGTTGCAGAGTGGAAGCAGCCTGCAGAGTGGAAGCAGTCTCTAAATCAGTGGGAGGAAAAGAGCTATCCGAACTGTGGACAAATGTCCTAGATTGTTATGCAAACCGTCCTAGATTATGATGTAAATGAGAACTAAATTCCTTAAGCCTCAGAATTCTGGGATTCTACTTCTCATAGCAGCTTAGCCTACTCTAAGTAATACAATTACTTAACAGTGTTTGGTGCCAGAACAAAGATAAGTACTCTCTGGAGAAAGAGAACAGCCTGAAGCTTAATTTAGCTCCACATTTTTTTTTTCATCATTGGCATTTGGGGCCAGAGAATTCTCTGTTCTGCAGAACTGCCCCCTCTCCCTGCAGAGCATTTAGTATCCATTGTCTAAGGCCCACTTAATGCTATTAGGCCCTCCCAAACATTTCCATCTATCCCCTGGGTGAGTGGGGCCCTGTGTCAGGCGAAGAACCACTGTGTATCCAACTGTAGTAATCCTGGTCCTTTTAGGCCAGTGGTGCTTTTCTGCTTCCTTTGTTCATGAAATTTGCTTTAATTAATAATATTCTACCCACTAATTTATTAAAATTTTTCTTTAATTCTTAAAAAGATGTATTTTAGAGAGAGTGAGTGCAGAGGTGGGGGGCAAGGGAAAGGGAGAGACAGAATCTTAAGCAGACTCCCTACTGAGTGCAGAGCCTTTCTCAGGGCTCGATCCCATGACTCCAGGAACATGACCCTCAGCTGAAACTGAGAGTTGGTCTCTTAACTGATTCATCCAAGTGCTTCATTCTTCCTCATTTAATTTTAAATTTCACTTTATTTAATACCTGGTGTGACTCCTCATGTCTCTCTGAGTGTTTATACAGAGAAAGACACTTGAAAGGGTGTCTCGAGATTTATAATGAGAAGCATAAAATCTGCAAAATCAGAATTTTTAAATGGGTGCTACAATAGGGAACATAGCCAAGGGTACTATAATAGTGTGGTATGGTGACAGACGGGAGCTACGCTTGTGGTGAGCAGAGCATCATGTACAGACTTGTTGAATCACTATGTTGTACACCTGAAGCTAATGTAACATTGTGTGTCAACTATACTTCCCAAAAAATGGATAAATAATAAAATTTTTAAACAGAGGGCTGAATAAATATATAATAAATGAAAAAAATAAATAAATGAGTGCTACACTCTTCTTTCTTGGAACTGAGCATGCTTGGAATACCTGCCTCGGAAGGAAAAAAAAAAAATTGACTTTAGGGCCTATTGTAGGATGGGTGGCCTTGTAAAAAAAAAAACCCAACCTTTATTTTTATTTTTTTAAGATTTATTTATTTATTTACTTGACAGAGAGAGTGCATGAGAGCACAAGCAGTGGGAGCAGCAGAGAGAGAGGGTGAAGCAGGCTCCCCGCTCTGCAGGGAGCCTGACGTGGATGTGGGATCATGACCTGAGGCAAAGGCAGACACTTAACCGACTGGGCCACCCAGGTGCCCCAAAACCTCAGCCTTTAGATGGTGACTTTGAAGGGCTATTACCTAAGATACCACACACTCAAAATAGAATAGTATTTTGTGGGACTGAAATGCAGTTACCTCAATTCCTAAAACTGGATTCCTGGATTCCTGTAAGAAAAAACCTAGTTCTTTCTCAGGTTAAATAACATCATCTTGATGCTTAAGTGAGCTCTACAATTTTTTATATACGATGTCTGGCACTCAGTCAAAAATAAAGGCATACCTCATAAAGCGATAAGAAAACATAAATGGATACCACAAATATAAAGAGACCCACAGGGGATCCAGATCAAGAAATTATGAGACTTTAAGCAACTATTTTTAATAATTCAAAAAAGTTAAAGATTGAGTACTTCTATAGAAATTTGTAAACTATGAAAAAGATTCAAATAAAAATGTTATAACTTCAGAATACAAGTGAAATTAACAACTTAGAATGAGTTTAACAAAAATATTAGAGCTGAAAACTGAAACAGTGAGTTGAAAGAAAGGCTAGATGAAACAGCGAGTCTGAACCAGAGAAAGGCAAAAGGACAGAAAATTCAGAAAAGGGATTAAGAGACATAGGGCATATATAAAGTGAAAGTATAACATACAGAGTCTCCAAAGGAAATTAGAGAAAATAGAACCTAAGAAAGTTAATTTTTATTTTATTTCATCAACTAATTGAAATTTCTTTTTTTAAAAAAGATTTTATTTATTTATTTGAGAGAGAGAGAGAGAGAGAGAGAGCACAAGCAGGGGGAGGGGCAGAGGGAGAAGCAGATTCCCCACTGAGCAGGGACCACAACATGGGGCTCGATTCTAGGACCCTGGGATCATGACCTGAGCTGAAGGCAGATGCTTAACTGATTGAGCCAGCCAGGTGCCCCACAACTAATTTAAATTTCAAATTAAATAGACACAAGTTGGCCAGTAGCCATTTTACTAGACAATGTAGTTGTAGAAGTTAACATAGGGGAATTTATTAATAAATGTAGTATATGGCTCACAAAGAAATTAATTACAAAGAAGTTAATTCTTGAACTGATTTTGGAGATTCAAAAATTTCTAGCCAAAATCTCAATAAAGGGGTGTATTTATTCTATAAAATACCGGTTTATTATAACACTAAAATACTTGAGACATATGGGTAGATAAAAGTGATAAAAGATAGGCAAATAGACTGGAGGGAAAAAAGTTGTTTAAAAACACATCTGTGGGGCGCCTGGGTGGCTCAGTGGGTTAAAGCCTCTGCCTTCTGCTCAGGTCACGATCCCTCGAGCCCTGCATCAGGCTCTCTGCTTGGCAGGGAGCCTGCTTCGCTTCCTCTCTTTCTCTGCCTGCCTCTCTGCCTACTTGTAACCTCTGTCTATCAAATAAATAAATAAAATATTAAAAATAAACGCATCTGTGCATATAAGGGCACTTCAATATGACAAAGATGACACTAGAGAGCAAAGAGAAAAGCACGATCTTTTAAAACTGATACCAGGTTAATGGATACCTATATGGGGAAAAAAAGAAACTGAACTCCTACCTTATAACAAGCACAAAATTCAATTCTAGGTTTAAATGTGAAAGGAATAATGATAAACCCATCCAATGGTGCGTTCTATGATGACAGAAATGTTCTGATCTGCACTGTCCAATATGGTATGTATGGTATATTTATTATATATATATTAATAAACTTCAAGCAAGCAAAGATTTCTCTTTCCTGCATTTCTGTGCTACATTCAACATGTACCTCTGAGTTGGTTTCTATTCAGTACTTCCTCTTTATAAATTCGGGTCACATTTTCCTGTTTGTCTAATTTTTTTTTTTTTCTTTTAACAGTAGGGTACATGCTGTGGATGACATAATATAAAGATTCTGGATCCTTTTATCTTTCTCTAAAATGGTTCATTTTTGCATTTTGTATTAGTCTGCAGTTCAATTAATAACTGATCACCTTGAACTTGTACAGGCTTAATTTTGTGTTTTATTAAGGTATGTAAGTAGAAACCACAGTGTTTCCCGAGCTCCCCTCACTTGGTAGGACTCAATCTCCAAATTGTCTCCTCAGCCGATTTTTTTCAGGGCTTGCGTACTGTGGGTCTAAGTAGAACAGGCCTTATTTTATCTAGAGTATGGTTCTTGATTCTAAATTCTGGCCTAGATTCTTGTGTCTCAGAAGAAGCCCAAATATATTAACAAGGTATTAATGAGGACTTACCATTCCAGCGGAGCAAGAATCTAAGAGCCCAGCACTGCTTGCCCTCTACTCTATTCGCTCTGCTTTACACCTCCTGGCCATCTTTCCGTTAAGCCTCTGGGAGCTCTACCCTTTATATGTGCAGTCCATCTCTCAGCCAAGGCTTGCTGAGGACCCCACATAGTCATAGCCTTCTGGGGAGGCCCCTTCTGCACAGCTCTCTTCTTTATAATCAGTAAGAAAAAGGCAGCCCAAGAGTGGGCAAGAGACTTGAACAAGTGTGTCACAAGAAAGGATATTCAAATGTTCAACACTTAAAAAGATACCACTACAATGGCATTTAACTGCAGAGCCATTAGCATTTCTAACTTTAAAAAAGACTAACACTGCCAAGGGTTGGTGAAGATGTGGAGCAATGAGAAACTTCACATAGGACTATAAACTGATACAGCCACTTTGGGGAAGTTTGGCATCATCTATTAAACTGGGCATATACCATCACCAGTAATTCTATTCCTAGCTAGATATCCAAACAGAAATATATATAGAGGTGCCTCAAGAGCGTATGAGAATATTCCTACACCTTGTTTGTGACAATCAAAAATCATACACAATCCAAATGTTCATCATAAGCAGAATGAGCAGATCATTTCTCATTCATACAGTGGGAAGGCATGCCCGTGTGGTGGACTTCTTCCATTTGCCCCTTCGAAGCCCTCTGTGCCCTTCTACCATGCTACCTAGAAATGAGGAGAAGGAATATATGGCCTGAAGCATATAGGTGAAATGATTTTAAAGAAATGAGATTACTTTTAAAGAAATGAGATTCTGAGACTAGAGAGATAGTGAGAAATTAAAAAGATAAAGTAGCCATATATATGACAATGGGATCGTGAATCTTTATAAACTGTGAAGCAAGATTAGGATGCAGTCAACAAATGAAGTTTTCCTCCTCTATTCTTCTGTTTATTAACATCATTAACAACAGCCAATAAATGTAGATAAAGTTCATGGCTGTTAACAAAATCCAGGAAGAAAATCAGTATTATTTTTAACTATCTCCTAAGGATTTTGCTTTTGCAAAAATGGTATCAGATAATGTTTTACCCAGGTCTTGAAGTTTAAACCAAGACATACAGACAATATTTATAATTTAAATGAACTAAAAATACCTACAACATATAAAGAAATAAAATGTTTACCTGGCTGACATGCACTGGTGTTAAAATTAAGTCCAGAACTCCAGACCAACCAGCAAATACACCAAGTGGTATGGCATACGCTAAAGCAATCATCAAAAATCTCATGTTGCTGTAAGAGAAGTAAAAGAAAATATTATTACAGATTCAAAAATCTTGATTTTAAATTCTTAACTCATGAAAAATGTAAGTCCTTTGGAAACTAGAATACCAGAATCACAAATAGAAAATATTTGTCAATTTCTTAATAAATTTAAAGTTCTTTAAATTTTTTTTTACAAAAATCCTTTTCATTTATATTGTTTAAAGTTGTCAGTATTTATTATATAAATGAATTACCAACATTATTTCATAGAGTAAATAGGTAGGTATAGTTAAAAAAAGCTTTTACTTGAAAGGATAAATTATTCTCCTTTGAATAAGGTGGAGGGGAAAAAAATCAAAGCTTAAAAGAAATACATAATTTGCTAGTTTTATTATTTTCAGAGAGCAGTTTTAATTTTTATTTTATTGCTATTAAAGTCTGAATTAGTCAATGATTTTTAATAGGCAATACACTGCAAATGGCTCAAAACCAAAAAGTATAAAAATATGGGGAAAACATGTCCCTCTTACCCCATTCCTCTCTTCCCACAATTACCAGCATTAGCACTTTCTTGGGTAACTCCCAGAAACAGAAATATACAAGCTTATATATATATACACAAATGTGTATATTATATATTATATAAATTTATATATTATATTCTTTTTTTTAAAGATTTTATTTATTTACCTGACAGACAGAGATCACAAGTAGGCAGAGAGGTAGGTAGAGGGAGAGGAGGAAGCAGGCTCCCACTGAGCAGAGAGCCCAATGTGGGGCTCGATCCCAGGACCCTAACGTCATGACCTAAGCCGAAGGCAGAGGCCCCAACCCACTGAGCCACCCAGGCGCCCCTATATATTATATTCTTATATAAGAGTTTATATATTATCATAAATTTGTACTTACATATAATTTATTATATATAAAATTTTGTATACTCTTTATATAAATTCGTATATATATATTATAGATACGTACATATTAATATATATATTCTCAACTGTGTGTGTGTGTGTATATATTCTTTCCCCAATCTTTCTATATAAATGGTAGCATATTGCAACCATTTGCTGAATTTTACTTTTTTAAAAAATTTTTGTTTTTTCAGTGTTCCAAGATTCATTGTTTCTGCACCACACCCACTGCTCCATGCAATACATGCCCTCCTTAATAGCCACCACCAGGCTCACCCAACCCCCACCCGCACCCCTCCAAAACCCTCAGTTTAACTTAATAAGTCTTAGAACTCTTCCATAGTCAATAAAGAGTTTCCTTCTCTTTCAGAGCTGCGTAGTCCTCTACTATGTTGCTAAATCACAATTTATTTAACCAGCACTCACTGAGAGATCTGTATTTTATTACACATATAATATATAAAGATATTACACACACACACACATATAATTTTATTCCTTTGCTCTTAACAGTCATTTCACATGTGCACTAGTACATATGGGCAACTGCCACATCAGAAGAATATGCGTATTTGTAACTTCAATAGATAATGCCAACTGCCCTCTACAGAGACTGTACTTTTCTACATAACTATCAAAATGGTTAAAACAAAAACCAAGTGATAACACTAAAGTCTGGTAAAGATGCACAGAAACTAGATGACTTGTGTATTGCTTACAGTAATGAAAAATGATATAGCTGTTCTGGAAAATAGGCTGGCGGGCTTTAAAAAAAAAAACCAAAAAACTAAATATGCAACCACCACATAATCCAGCAATTGCACTCCTGGGCATTTATCCCAGAGAAATGAAAACTTATGTCCCCACAAAAAACCGCATATGAATGTTTATTTGTAATTGCCAAAACATCCCTAGAATCAACACAGATGTCCTTCAACAGGTGAACAGTTAAACTGTACATCCACACCATAGTATTAGGCAAGAAAAAGGAGTAACACAAAACAACCTAGTTGACTCTCCAGAGAAACAGGCTTTTAAAAAAGTTTTTACTTAAATTCCAGTTAGTTAACAGTGTAATATTAGTTTCCGATGTAGAATTTAGTGATTCATCACTTACACACAACACTCAGCGCTCATCACTAAAAGTGCCCTCCTTAACCCATCACCCATTTTACCCATTCCCTGCATGCTTCCCTTCCAGCAACCCTCAGTTTGTTCTCTGCAGTTAAGAGTCAGTTTTCTGGTTTGCCTCTCTCTCTCTCTCTCTCTCTCTCTCTCGTTTTAAAAGCCAATTCCCAAATTTATGTACTATATTATTCCATTTATATAACATTCTTTTTCCTTTGTTCAAGATTTTATCTATTTATTCATAAGAGACAGAGAGAGAGAGGCAGAGGGAGACACAGGCTCCCCACTGAGCAACAAGCCTGATGTGGGACTTGATCCCAGGACTCCGGGACCATAACCTGAGCCCAAGGCAGATGTTTAACCATCTGAGCCACCCAGGCGCCCATATATAACGTTCTTGAAGCAACATATAGTAATGGAGAACAAATCCGTGTTTGCCTGTAGAGCGGAAGGGATGTAGACGTGGCTACAAAAGGACAAAAAACGGGATCCTTGTGATGATGGAAATGTTCTTTATTGTGACTACCAATGTTAATTTTCTAGCTGTGATACTGTACAACAGTTTTTAAAGTTGTTATCACTGGAGGAAACAGCAAAAAGAGTCCATATCATCTGTATTATTTCCTACAACTGCATGTGAATCTACAATTATTCAGGCATCCTTTGAAGGGCCAGAGAAAATTACATTGATAGGCTCGGGCGGGGAGCATGGCAGGTCCAAAGAACTCCCCTAGAGAGGCTTCCCTTAGGGGCAATTCTGAAGACAAATAATGGAAGAAATGAAGGAAAGTTAGGCATTGGTGAAAAGGGTGTTTTATAGAGAGGAAAGATCTTATACTCTATGGTTTTAACAGAGAATAGTGATCTTGACTCTAGAGTAATTAGAAGCAAACACAGGGCATTTACTGTGGTCAGAGTGATAATTTTATGTTGTTTTTCCTTGTCAGAACAATTTTTTACAGAACTTGTTCTTCAGTGACTTCTCATTTTCCACAGACTAGTCCAAATTACTAGCCTGGCATAGTATGACCTAATCTACCTTTCCTGATTGCTATCTAAACTCTGGTGCTGTGCAGGGAAGAACTTAAATAGCATTAAATAAAAAAAAAAAAAAACTATCATTTTGAACAATCACATGTATGTGCCACTGGTCACCATCCAATTTAACAAACATTTTTATTTGCCTATTATGTGGAAGGCAATATTCTACATGCTACAGAGATGTGATTTTTAAAACCTTTTTTTTTTTTAAGATTTTTATTTATTTATTTGACAGACAGAGATCACAACCAGGCAGAGAGGCAGGCAGAGAGAGAGAGGAAGGGAAGCAGGCTCCCTGCCGAGCAGAGAGCCCGACGCAGGGCTCGATCCCAGCATCCTGAGATCATGACCTGAGCCAAAAGCAGAGGCTTTAACCCACCGAGCCACCCAGGTGCCCCAGATTTTTAAAAACTTTTTGCTGTATTCCAAAGTAGTATATTTTTACATTGTGATCTCCCCACATATACATAAATACATACATTCTGAAACAAAAACTATGTACCCTTACTACATGTGATACAATATTTCCATTCTAGATTATTTCATTCTACCCTTTTTTTATTTTTTAAGATGGTCTACCTACTAAATTAGGTGGCTGTGAACCAAAGTTTCAAAAATAGTGTTACCTAGCTATGCTAACTTGGTAGGCACCAGCCACATGTGGCTTTTGAACATTTGAAACTTGGCTAGTACAATGGAGAAACTGAATTTTTCATTTTATTTCATTGTAATTAATTTAAACCAAATTTTAAAACAGAAGCGGTGAAAAGTACTTCCCTATTAACCACAACTTTATATTTTTGTAGGACTACATTTCACTTTAACTGCTGTATCAGGTAAGATTTTATTGTAATGTGCCGGCTGTAGCATGTGTTGTTTCACTGATCTTGATGTCAATGAACTGACTCAGTTCTCATTACTTTTTTTCTACACAGATATAACTTTGTAATTTGCTTATTTGAATATTTATGAAGAAAAAATTAGGGAGTAGAAGAAAATACATTGCAAATTTTACAATGAATGGCAACTGCATTTGTTGCAGCAGAGCAAAATGAACGCTGTGTAAAAAAATTTTTTTAGACAATTAAGTGGACAATATTAAGGGATATGTTCAACAAATACATAGTAAATTTTATAGGAGGTTTCTTCTTATCAGTCAAAAAAGGAATAAAAGAACTAGTTAGCCAAAATCAGAATTAAATGTCCAATAAACATTAAAAATTTTTTTTTTCCCACAGATCTGAGTTATCACTTTGGCCAGCAATGAAGTGGTTTGGATTCCTCTACAAAAAGAAAACAATTTTTTTATTAAAAAAATTTTTTTTTAGTTTTTATTTATTAATTTGAGAGAGAGTGTAAGCATGAGCAGGGTGGGGGCAGAAGGAGAGGGAGAAGCAGACTCCCCACTGAGCAAAGAGCCCAAAGCAAGGTGGGGCTCGATCCCAGGAGCCTGGGATCATGACCCGAACCAAAGGCAGATGCTTAACTGACTGAGCCACCCAGACGCCCTTGTTATTGGTGATTTTTAAAAATAGATATCTGATAGGGGTGCCTGAGTGGCTCAATCAGTTAAGCATCTGACTCTTGATTTTGGCTCAGGTCATGATCTCATGGGTCTTGAGATCTAGCCCCACAGTGGGCTCCACATTCTGCCTGGAGTTGGCTTGGGAATTCTTTCTCTCCCTCTCCCTCCACCCCACCCCCACCATGCACGCGTGTGTGCTTTCTCTCTCTCAAATAAATAAATATTAAAAATAGATTTCTGATAGGAAACCCCTCTAAAATATTTAATCAGTATTTTATCAGTTATTTGTAACCTGATTAATGGGTTGCTGAAAAATTATCACTCTAAATTATCTTAAATAAATGTGAAATTATCTTGAAGGTAGTAGTCAAAACCACTCAGCAATTCAAAGTATAGTTACCTTAATAATCTACAAAAGCTCCGCCGATAACTCAGCCGCTGGCTAGCTGCAGCAACACTGGGAGGAAGTGGAGGCCGGGGTGGGAAATAAGCTAGTGTTGCAGAAAATAGTAAGCAGACAACTCCAAATTCTGGGGACAGGGGAGGGGAAAAAAAAAAAAAAGAATAAAATGTTAACCAGACAACATAAAAGTTCAATGTTTCAAGTATTTATTTATCTAACAAATTGTTACCCAAGATGTAGGCACAAAAAGATAAGCAAAATATAGTACCTAGCAAAATTAGTTGTCTTGTGAAAAAAAAAATAGATATTTAAAGATATAAATTTCAGCAGGTCACAGGCAAGAAGTTAGTACTACGCTACATTACGTAGACGAGAAGTTCGAGGAAGAAACAAATGTTATTCTCTGGAAAAAAAACCATGAGAAACCAACAAAATTGTAGTATCAGATTTTGAAATGGATCTAAGATGATTGTCTAGTAAGTATGGTACTCAGAAAGAAAGTATGATACAGAAACTATAGTAACAGGATAGGAGAAGGTTTATTTAATCAATGACTGGATATTCCAAAACATATTTCCAAAGATAATCCATCAAAAAAATGGGATATTCCAAAACACAGTGCAGGACAGACTCAATTTACAGGCTATATGGGGAATTTGAACACAACAGGAAAGCATCCAAAAACAAGAAACCAAGAAGCAGAAAGCAAAATTTAATGAATAAAAAGACTAACTATTGTAAAATACTAAACAATTACAAGTAAAATGAACATCCACAACCTTAATTTGGTACCATTAATAAGAAAAAGATCCTAGGAATCCTGATCATTCCCTCCAGAGTTCTGACACTTCTCAGTCCCAGCTTCTGTTGTATCTAATTTAATAGAAAAGTGTGACTCCCAAAAGAAAAGTTAGGAAACTTGGAGTGAAGACTGCCTATGCCATTAATTAACTTTTAATTTGAATGAATCCTTTATTCTTTGCTGTCAACAAAGGGATTAGACTGAGTGATTTCTTGAGTCTGCTCAGTTGGATAATATTAATTATAATTCTAGGTCTATATTCTTAACAAAAGGTATAATATTCCTATAAGACACTTAACCATAGATAATGTCTTTGTTCTTTGTCAGTCTGAGGAGCAATAAGAAGTTAATGAACTGTTTTAATTTACAGATCTTCTAATTAACAACAATGAATGAGCACCTTCCATATACTTAACAGCCATTTGTATCTCTTCTTCTGGGATTGCCTTGTCTGTACTCTCTCTACTGGCACTTTTGTAAACAGCTTCAGAGAGATAATTTGCACAACCCAGTACTCACACACTTAAAGTGCACAATTCAGTGATTTTAGTATATTCACAGAATTGTGCAACCATCACCACAATAAATTTTAGGACTTTCTCATCCTCTCCAAAAAACCCTCTGTACCTATTACCCACCCCCCCCCCCATCCCAAATTCTCCCAACCCCAAGCAACCATGCCTTCGTCTTTCAGTCTCCCTGGACTGGAGTATAATGGACATCTCACATAAATGAAATCACACGTGGTCTTTTTGACCTGCATCTTTCATTTAACATGTTTTCAAGGTTCAACCATGTTGGAGCATGTATCAATACTTTTATTCTTTTCTGTTGCCAAATGATATTCCATGTAATGGATAAAGCACATTTTTTATCCACTTAAATTGATAGATATTTGGATTATTTCTACTTTTTGGCTATTATGAATGATGCTACTATGGACATTTGCATAGAAATTTTTGCATGGATGTGTTTTTACTGCATTTGGGTATATACCTAGAAATGCAGTTGCTAGGTCATATGATAATATATGTTTTAACACTTTGAAGAACCAAAGTGGTTATGCCATTTTATTTTCCTACCAGCAATATATGAAGATTCCAAGTTCTCCACTTGTTCACCAACATTTATTTCCCATTTTTTAAAAAAGATTTTTACTTTTTAAAAATTTATGTACTTGAAAGAGAGAGAGAGGAGAGAGAGAGAGAGAGAGCATGAGTAGGGGGAGGGGAAGAGGGAGACAGAAAGGAAGAGAGAATCTCCAGCAGACTCTGCTCCCGTGCAGAACCCAGTGTAGGGCTCAATCGTATAACCCAGCAATCATGAACTGAGCTGAAACTAAGAGTCAGACACTTAACTGACTGAGCCACCCAGGTGCCCCCTGAAAGATTTTATTTTCTTAAGTAATCTCTATATCCAGTGTGGGGCTTGAACTCATGACCGAGTTCAAGAGTCACATGTTCTACCAACCAAGCCAGCCAGGCAACTCATCCTGTTTTATTGATGACAGCCATCCTACTGGATGTGAACTGTATAGCATTATGGTTTTAATTTGTATTTCCCTAATGACTAATGATGACAAGCATCTTTCATGGGCTTCTCGGCCATACGTATATCTTCTATGGAAAAATTTGAGTCCCTTGCCCATTTTCTAATATGGTTATCTTTTTGTTGAGCTATGAGAGTTCTTTATATATTCTAGGTATAAGTCCTTTATCAGATAATGATTTGCAACTATTTTCTCCCATTCCCAAAGTGGGTTGTCTTTTCCCTTTGTTGATGGGTATCCTTTGATACACAAAAGTTTTTCATTTTGATGAAATCCAGTTTATCTGTTTTTTTTTTCTTTTGCCCCTTGTGCTTTTAAGATTTCAGACCTAATCCAAGGTCACAAAGATTTACTCTTATGCTTTCTTCTAAGAGTTTTTAGTTTTTGCTCTTATGTTAGGATTATAATCCATTTTGCATTCATTTTTATGTATGATGTAAGGAAGGGGTTCAAAAGGATTCTTTTATATATGGACATCTAGTTATTCCAACGACATTTGTTGAAAATACTATTCTTTCCCCATTGAATTGTCTTCTTACTCATTTTTTTTTAAGTTTATTTCTACATCCCATATGGGGCTTGAACTCATGACACCAGGATCAAGATTTGCATGCTCTTCTAAGAGCCAGCCAGGTGCCCTGAATTGTCTTGGTACTCTTATGAAAAGTTAGTTGACCATAAACGTAATGGTTCATTTTTTGGAATCTCACTTCTGTTCCATTGACTTATGTCTATCCTTATGCCAATACCCTGCTGTCTTAATCAGTGAAGCTGAGTTTGTAGTAAGTTCTAAAATTGGGAAGTGTGAGTTCTCCTGCTCTGTTCTTTTTCAAGACTGTTCTGGCTATTCTGAGTCCCTTGCATTTCCATATAAATTTTGGGATCAGCTTTATTAATTTCTGCAACAAAGGTAGATGGATTATACTGAATGTAAAGATCAATTTGGGGAATAGTACCATATTCACAATATTAAACTTCTCCACTCACGAATATGGGATGTCTCTATTTCTTAAGTCTTTCTGTAATTTCTTTCAACAGTGTTTCACAGTCTTCAGAAAGCAAGTTTTATATTTATTTTGTTAAAGTTATTCCTAAATATTGTATTCTTTTTGAGGCTATTGTAAATTGAATTGTCTTCCTAATTTCATGTTCGGATTGCTCACTGCTAATGTATAGAAAGAAATACAAACACATTTTCTTGCACCTAAAATCTGTGTTTTTAGGATGAACTTGTTCATTCTTGCTGAACTTGTTAGATCTGGTAGTTTTATAGTGGATTTCAGAGGATTTTCTATTATGATCAAGCTGTTTTCTTTTTCTTTTTTTTTTTAAAGATTTTATTTTTATTTTATTTGACACAGAGAGAGAGATCACAAGTAGGCAGAGAGGCAGGCAGAGACAGAGGGGGAAGCAGGCTCCCCGCCGAGCAGAGAGCCCGATGCGGGGCTCGATCCCAGGACACTGAGATCATGACCTGAGCCGAAGGCAGCGGCCTAATCCACTGAGCCACCCAGGCGCCCCAATCAAGCTGTTTTCAACAGAAATCATAGATTTTTTTCATAGATCCCATCTGTTAGGTTGAGGGAGCTCCTACTGACTAATTTGTTGAATGTTTTTATCTTGAGAGGGTATTGGATTTGTCAAATGCTTCCCCCTCCCCCTATTTTTTCCTCCTTTATTCTACTGATATATACGTTAGTTGAATCTTAAATGTTAAACCAACCTTGCATTCTAGGAATAAATCTCGTTTGGCCATAGTATATAATCCTTTTAAAATATGTTATTAGAATTGGTTTGCCAGCATTTTGCTCAGGAGCTGTGGGTCTGTAGTTTACTTTTCTTATGATGCCTTCTAAATAATTTAGAGTCATTAATCTTTTAATGTGGCAATTCTAGCAAAATGTTTTTAATGGAATGAAGGGTCATGGGACAATATCTCAGGAAAACAGGTTGGCAAATATGAAAGCACTAAAGCAATAATTGGGAAGCTCTGAGTAGAGGCTTCGGCTTCACTGGAACCATGAACCAGAAGGATGTACAGCATTAATACCTGCCCAATAATGCCTAAAATCCAGTCATTTAAAAGACACTATTATTGTATAAGTTTTCAATAAAAAGAACAATGTAACCAAAATAAAGTTTAAAATTTATGTGACACTGCTTTCAGTTTTACTTATTTACATTTAAATTTCATTTTTTCTTTATTTTTTAAACAAAGAAAAACTTGTTTATTTTATATTTTTAAGTATTTTATTTTTAAGTAATCTCTACATCCCATGTGGGGCTTCAACTCACAACACCAAGATCAAGAGTTGCACGCTCCACCAACTGAGTTCAGCGAGGTGTCCCTCAATTTTTTCTCTTTAAAAGGAGTTGTTTGGTGGGCGCAGTGCGGTTTAAAGGCTTTATATATGCCACAGCCTCTGCTTTTGCTTCATTCCCTCTAAAACATATTCTGAAATGTAAATCTCATTGTATAATTCTCTGGTGTAAAATTCTTCAGAGTATGGCCTTTGCCTGCAATCTAATCAATTTCAAACCCATCAGCTCAAACCCATCAAACAAGAATGCTTGTATGGTCTGGCTTACCTCTCTAGCTAATTATCTTTCATGACTCTCACCAAGCTGAAGCCACTGTGGGCTCTGAATTGCTTGAATATGCCAAGCTCTCATCCCTTACAAGGCTTCTTCTCCTCCATGGCTCCCTCTCTTTCCAGTATGTTCTGTATTTGGGTAACTTCCTCTCATCCCTCAGGCTCCACCATAGATGCTGCATCTCCAGGAAGTTCTACTTGGCCTCCAAAATCTAAGTGAGCTTCCTCCTCCTGAGGTCTCAGAGCAACTGTCAGCCTTTGGCTACAGCAATTACCACCCTGTTTTACAACTATTTTCCTGTCTGCTGTTTTACAACTATTTTCCTATAAGTTCTGTGAGAGCAGGAACCATGTCTATCTCGGTGCCTTGCACGGGGACAGATACACAGGAGGTCAAAATATATGTGTTCGATGAATAAGTGAATAAATTAATACAAAGTTCATCGTAATATGGTCCCGTTTCTCTCCAGCCTCATTTTCAGCCACTTGTCACCTACACCCAAGCACACATATTTACACTACTTCAGCCATATGAAATTGTGTACAGTTCTTTGGACATACTGAGCTCTCTCATACCGTATCTGCCCCTGAAGTGGCTATTCCTTCTATACAGAATGCCCTATCTCATTTGAACACTTGCTGAAGTCCTATGAAATTCTTAACTTTAATGATCACATCCTTGATGAAGCCTTCCACACCTCCTCAACTTTTCTCCAAACTCAGGCAAATTAGGTCTCTCAAACTCTGTATATCCATTTGTATTGCAATGGTCTTCTCAGTGATCTCACCAACTCCCAGTGCTTAGCACAGGGCTTAGTATATATATAAACTTACAAAGAGTTTTCTGAATGCAGAAGGAAATAACAAACAGGCATAGAGGGTCAGGGAGTGTGTAAGAGACTGTAATGTAAGTGCGGAGTAGGGCTTAACCCTAGAAATAAAGGGAAAGGACCAAGAAAATGTTTTGGAAGGGTCTATCCCTTATTAATAGGCTAAACATAGAGAGGATAAGAAATGAAGAAAAGAGTAAACTGTGCATGACCAGGGTTTACCAGGTCAGAGAGGAGTGGGGAAATTGCAAGGGCGAAAATGGATTTAACGGCTACCAATAGATGGTTGACAAATATTTACTGTGAATCATGATATTTAGTTTTCTGTTCTCATAAGATATTTACAAAAGACACTAGACATTGTGTTCTACAGTGCTTAGTTGTAAACGGATGGGAAGAGTAAAATTAAGAAATAAACTTCCATGCAGCGATGATACATTTTAAACTTAATAACTTCCTGAAAAGGGTAAGTTTTAAAAAGGCATCTTCATATTCCATCACAAGAAAAGCACACACGTGCATATGTACCCGTTGGTCCTCGTAAGTATTTCATAAGAAGGGATCTGGCATATAGGGTTGAGTAAAGAGGACTGGGATAAAGACAAAGTAGAGCAGGAAGAAAATAAACTGCAAAATACCTGCATACAATACAGTCTCTATGAGATCTTTAATGTGGGTCCTGCTCGTCTCCGAAGCAAGAAGAGGTGACGTCCCATTGGGGGCTGGAACAACAAGGGGCCCCACTAAAAACGCGCATGCTCCACCAAGATAGCTGAGCATGGATGCGATGGCTGTGGCAGTGGCCCGTTCGTCGGCAGAAAACCACGTGGTAGAGAGGAACGGAGCTGCATTCATCACCGTTGGGCCTGCCAATCCATTCAACAACTGTCCTCCGTGGATTAGCCTGGAATTTAAAAAATTGGAAGGCTGTGAAGTGGCTGAAGCAGACATTTCTATACAAGAAGAAGCTAGCCAAACTGCAGTTTAACTCTGGCATTAAGGACACATATCTGTAAAAAACAGGACACGTCTGCAGGTGAAGCATGTCGACTCCCCATGAGGGAGACCAAACACAGTAATAGTTACCCCTTATTCATTTCACAAATATTTACTGAAACCTCTGGCTTATGTCACACTCCAAACCAAACACGCCAAATAACCTTGTTTCATTTGTTACAACTACCCTATGTGGTAGCTATTATTAGCTTTATTTGTTGAGATGTTAAAGTCTCTGTTTAGAAAAATTAAGGTACTTGCCCAAGTGCTACTGGGCAAAGTGGAGATTTGGACCCAGGTTGACTCCAATATCCGTATTCTTTCTACTAGACTGCCACTCATAAACAGACCTAGTAAGTGCCACCAGCCACTCACATAAATAATAAGGTTGAGCTCAAAATGTCTTAAAATAAAATGGTATTTTAAAAAGTACAATGAAACAGCATTCAGCCATAAAAGGAATGAATGAAATATTATCATTTGCAATGACATGGGTAGAGTTAGACAGTATTATGCTAAGTGAAATAAGTTAAGTCAGTCAGAGAAAGACAAATACCATATGATAACACTCATATGTGGAAACAAATGAGCAAAGGGAGGGGTAAAAAAAGAGAGACAAACCAAGAAACAGACTTTTAGCTATAGAGAACAAACTGGAAGGCTGTGAAGCGGCTGAAGCAGACATTTCTATACAAGAAGAAGCTAGCCAAACTGCAGTTTAACTCTGGCATTAAGGACACATATCTGTAAAAAACAGGACACGTCTGCAGGTGAAGCATGTCCCTCTCTTCCAGAGGGGAGAAGAACGGAGGGTGGGGGAAATATGTGATGGGGATTAAGGAGTGCAATCGTCAGGATGAAACAAATAATAATAAAATGAGATAAAACATTTCATGCCTACTCTGTGCCAGGTGATGGGAATTTTAAAAAGAATTAAAAAAAGAAAACCATCATTATTGTATCTTCTAGTAGAAAAGGAAGTGGTTGAGAAATTGGAGTACTTGGGCTCTGGTCCAGTTCTGCAACTAACTAGTTGAATGGTTCTGGGCACTAGATCTTTGTGGGATTCAATTTCTTCTCCTGCAAAATGGGGTATGTCTACATTCAATACCCACTTATTGAGTATCTGTTAGGTTAAACTACTATAATTACAGGAGCACTGCATTCCTTCCAGTCCTAATACTTTGTGGCTTTAATTGCAATGGTTAGTGAAGAGTAGTTTCTTGCTTCTATTCCAGTAGTTCTCTTGCTCATCTCTTCTCAGTATCCTGTTTAGTGCTCTATCCTGTGCCTTGCCAACCAAACCCTCTTCTCCCCTTGCTCCCTCTACCTCCAACATACACATTCTCACTCCAGAGAACCCCGAAGGGGAAGAGAAACCAGAAGTCCAAAAATCATATCCAAGAAAGGGAGGCAAGTCAACCTCTCCTGCTCGGAGGCAGAGGGAAGGAACGGTGTATGTGACACATATGTGACACTACTTTTTCCCCCATTTTGCTATTCAATTACCATGAGGTCAACCCCCCCCCCCCCACCTTTTAAATAATTGCCACCTTAAGAGACTCAGAAAAAGTTTTTTAGGCATATGAGGAGAGGTATGGCCTTACTACAGAGGCATAAGTGAGTGGGAAGTGAAATATGTGAATTAGGGCCGCTCAAATCTTTGTAAATGTTGGAAAACTTATTGTGAAGGCAAAAAGAGCTCCAAGAATCATTACTACTACTAAATTAAGACTGAAGACATTTCAAAATCTTGTGAAAGGGGAACTATTTTCTAGATGACAAAAACAATTTAAACTGTTTATGAAACCAAATTCCTACTCCAAATCCCAGTAGAGCCCAAGCTGTAACAGAGTGTTTCATCACAGAAATACTCTTCCATTTTCACTGAGGGGTTTTACTCATGATTTGTGATGGCACAACAGACTGCATGATGGCATGTAGAGTAACTGCTTTGATATTTAATACCTTTATTGAGGTGTTCCTGAAAGACTCATCTCATCTAGGAGGAGAAGCACTGGAATCAGTAAATTTTATTATGCCTAAAAATGTTAAGAGTAGAGAGTGAACACAGAAGAAACAAACTATCAACAAAACAAAACACGATAAAACATTATGAATCCTGAGAGGATTGAGGCATAAAACTCAACTGTTGCTGTGGCTTAACTATGTGTTACCTCTCAGTGGAATCACGAGTAGATTTTTTTTTTTTTAAGATTTTTTTTATTTATTAGAGAGAGAGAGAGAGCAAGAGAGCACCAGCAGGGGGACTGGCAAGCAGAGGGAGAAGCAGGCTCCACGCTGAGCAAGGAGCCTCATGAGGTAGTACTCGATCCCAGAACCCTGGGATCATGACCTGAGGGGAAGGCAGACGCTCAACCAACTGAGCCACCCATGCACCCCGAAGAAACTGCTTTTTAAGCAGCAAATGTGAGTTACAGAATGTGTGAGATTATGATAAAAATAGTATCTGAAGTAGGTATATAAGCACTAGAGACATTTCAGGTGGGTTCTAAGTCCACAAGATCACTGAACTTGGGCGGCCAACCTAAAACATGAATTACCATAGTGAAGTCAGCTAGTGAATTAAAACATGCTGATTTGGTATTTAAAATTATTCTAATGATTGTGTGCATTTTATATTAAAAGTCATCATGCACAAACCCAATGCTCACAAATGAACTCAGTAGTGCAACTGGACTCATAGGATCTTGGGGTTCCCCTCTGAATTCATGGGAAACCTGGCAGGGAAACCCAGTCCCTGCTCTTCCCAGCATCTCTACATTTTCCAGATAGCCTTGCTCTTTGTCATACTTGTATTCCAGAGTCCCTCAGGATGTGGCAGTTATTTTATCTTATTTTTAAAAAGATTTTATTTATTTATTTGTCAGAGAGAGTGAGCACAGGCAGACAGAGAGGCAGGCAGAGGCAGAGGGAGAAGCAGGCTCCCTGCTGAGAAAGGAGCCCGATATGGGACTCGATCTCAGGGCCCTGGGATCATGACCTGAGCTGAAGGCAGCCGCTTAACCAACTGAGCCACCCAGGCATCCCAGGATGTGGCAGTTATTAATATAACTAGTTATAAGAACTACTGTCCTGCTATATCAAGATTTTCATGTTTGCCTGACCCTGTTTTCTGTGACCTACCGTTAACTTACCCTATTTTATGAAATTAGTTTGTAAAAATATATTTAAAAATAAAATTCAGTTTTATATCTAAAATCTAGTTTTCCCATTTAATGATAATACAAAATTAGAGGGTTTTTTTTTCTGGAAAAAAAAAGGGCAGTCATGAGACTAAAATCATATAAATATTACAATAAACTATAATGACAATAAAGGAAATGGAATAGTTATAAATGGTTCAATACAAGCTGTGTTATTTAACTTATTTGACAAACATGTACTAAGTATGTGTATTGTGTAGGCATTGTGATAGGCGTAAGCATATGGGAATATAAAATTAAAGCCCTTGCCCTTAAAGTCCTTACGGGTAGTTGAACCATCGCCTATCAGCATGTACCAGGAATATAAAGAAAAATAAGGTAACAATTAGTCCTGCCCTTAATGCTTGTGGAGCCAGTGATAAGAGTAGTAATGGAGGACCTTGCATATCCTCCTTCTCTTCTGACTTCTGGCTCTGGTCTACAACACTGTCGCATATATGCATGGGGACCTGAAGGTCTGACAGCAAGCTTTCCTTTCTTCCAAACAGCTGCCCCTTGGTGACTCCTTGAGCCTGGGGAGTACACACCAGGAATGAGGTCTACTCATAGAAGAGATTTAGAAAAAGGCCTGTTGCAGGGACATCCAAAGTCCTGTGTAGCTAGAACATGATGAGCAGGCTGGGCATATCTCCTTGGCCCTACACATTCCTCAGCACATAGGAAACAGTAAAGCTGAAGGAAAGCCAGAGTGGGATACTCTCAGGCATGAGTCCAGGACAAAGACCCTATGGCAGTATTGGCAAGAGCAATAGTGGAGATATGGAACAAGGGATGGTTTGGAAGACTGTTCTTAGCCATACAATAGATATGGCTAGGTGAATGACTGCATATTGGGAAGGCATCCATTACTCCGTAAAAAAGTAAAGTAAGTAGTTGAATATAGATCAGAAGCTAAACAAAGAGGTCTGAACTAAGCAACATATTGGGGATGGGGAAAAAAAACCACTGGAAAATAACACTATTTTTTAAATAGAGGAAGAGGAGTTTAGAAAGACAGCTGAGAAGGAGCAATTACAGAGGCAAAAATGAATGAATGAATGAGCAAAGACTGGAACCACAGCAGAGAGAAGCGTTTTGAGGAGAGGAGAGTGAATGGCTGATAGTGTCAAGTCATATAGAAAGATCATCTGGGGGGCGCCTGGGTGGGTCAGTGGGTTAAAGCCTCTGCCTTCAGCTCAGGTCATGATCCCAGGGTCCTGGGATCAAGCCCCACATCGGGCTCTCTGCTCAGCAGGGAGCCTGCTTCCTCCTCTCTCTCTTCCTGCCTCTCTGCCTACTTGTGATCTCTCTCTGTCAAATAAATAAATAAAATATTTAAAAAAAAAAAAAAAGAAAAAAAAAAAAGAAAGATCATCTGGTAACTAAAATGTAACCACCGGATTCGGCAACAAGGAGGGTCATTCCTGATTTGAGTAGAAGTAGTTTCAGCAGAATTCTGAAGATGAAGTTAAGACTCGTGAGGAAATGGAAATTGGGATTTAGACTATATTAGTAGTTAGAAACAGATGCTAGAACAAAAATTAGGTATATAAGCTTGGCAGTGTGACAAGAAAAAACACCCAGCCTAAACGAATGGTCTGGATGGAAAAGTGTTGCCTTCGCATACTGAAAGTTAAATGCCACTCATTGTGATTGTCCTAATGCTTTCTTAGCACTGGAAAGAAGCTGGCTTTCAAAAATTAACACCTATTGATCTGGGCTGACTGTCAAGAAGAGTGATTCACATTTTCAGTAAAGGGAAGTAGATCCCATAACTTAATGTCAATTTTTCTGCATCATCATTATATGTTTCAATTTTGTTTTGCAAGTAAAAGTTCATTGCAGATAGGGAAATGGCTTCTAAATTCTCCAGTGTCTCACGAAGTGTGGATGCTCTCTAGTGCCCAGAACACAGACTGATTCAAGCAAAGCGGTGTTGCTGAAATACACAACTAACACTATAAAACTCTCAGTTACCAACAAAACAAAACAACTCTCAGTTATCTAAACACATACATCAGCTTCATTTACAAATTTTATTTTATTTATTTTTAAAAAGATTTTCTTTGAGAGAGAAAGTGAGAGAACGAGCAGTGGGGAGGAACTAAGGTGGGAGGGATGCAGACTCCCTGCCCAGCAAGAAGTCCAACACAGAGCTCGATCCCAGGACCCTGGGATCAAGACTGGAGCTGAAGGGAGACGTTTAACTGAGTCACCCAGGTGCCCCCATTTATAAATTTTAAAAGCCTAAATTCAGTGATACAAAAACCAACGTCATTAATAAATATTCCAGAAATAAAGCTTTTAAAACAAGCAAACAAACAAGTCAACATTGAGGGTGGTCCAAGCATGGCCAGAGCTTTATTCACTTTATTCCCATCTTGAGCCAGTGGCCCCGGGAAGGGTGGGCAGTAGTTAGGAACAAAGGCAGCCCCTGGGCAGTAAGCGCTGCAGCAGAAAGGAGGCTCTCTGGAAAGTGGACTTGTTAACTCCAGGGCTCTAACTCCTGCTTCAAACGCCTGATGATGTCCAGTACATGTTCACAGTAAGGGGACTGTAAATCTCCAGCTTTGCAGGCCAAGCTGTGACAGATCTGCCAGGGGCCGCTGTGCTGCCCTCTTCCTTCATCCCAGTCTCCTCTCCTTGCGTCCTTGATTGACTCCCTCTCTCCTTTGCCCTCTGGTCTTTTCCCCTTTTCATTTTTAACTCCTACCTACCTCCTCCCTACTTCTGTGTTTGTACCATCCCCACAGGCCAGGTGGGAAAATGGGCAAGAGGGTAATTTCCCGAGCTGGCTGAGAAGATAGTAAAGACCCGGAGCTTCTCCGTAGCCGAGATGGGAGAGCCGAAGAGCCGGTGCTGCCCACTAGCACTGTGGGGTGGGGTGTGGGGTTGTTAGCCTTCTGCAGGCCTGGCAGGAGGAGGGGAGAGGGGGGATGGGGACTGGACATGACGGACTGATGGAAGCTTCATGAAGTCCTGCCCTCCCTGTGCCCCTTCACCTTCAGCCCTCAGTTAGTACCCCGCCTCTCGCCCCCACCCCAATGGCTGAGGCCTCAGCGGCATGTGGTATGGCATTTGGGCACAGCTGCATTCCATTTCATATCACTCCATATACTATCGCTTTTCAAACAAATGCCAATAGCTAAAGTTCACACTGAAGATCTACAGTTCATGGTTTTCTAATGTCCTTGACATTTTAGTTTGTATTTAATCATATTCCAGTATCCTAACCTTTTGCTTTCTGACATCCTGGAACAAATACCCAGGATTCCTCAACTATTTTCTACTTGGAATAGGTTTTAGAATTAGAATTTTTATAGCTGGAAGAGACGTCAAACCTCACCTAGATAACCCACCTCTGCATTTTACAGATATGAAAATTGAGTTCCAGAAAGGCCAATATTACATTTAAAATCACACTTATAATTTTATAACTTTCTTTTCTCCAAAAAGTAAGGGCGGAGCGGGGGGAGCTCCAAAGTCATATAATTTAGCTGATGTCTACACCAGGACTGGAAATCAAAATCAGGGCTTATTTAATTGGTTTACAAATCTCTCTACTCTTCCAACATGGTCTCATTCTGAAGGTTCTCTGTTGATAGTATAAATAAAAATCATTGACTGTTAAGATAACTCAAGGTTCACAGATCCAGAGGCATGCAAGTAGCTGGAATATTGTGATTCCCTTTAGAAACCTTTAGTTTATTATGACTAGCATTGGTGACAACATTAGAAAACTGGTTTAGAAACTGAGCAGATACTTCCTCACTGTAAGTTCAGCATTCTTTTTTTAATGATTTTATTTATTTATTTGACAGACAGAGATCACAAGTAGGCAGAGAGGCAGGCAGAGAGAGAGGGGAGGAAGCAGGCTCCCTGCGGAGCAGAGAGCCAGATGCAGGGCTCGATCCCAGGACTCTGGGATCATGACCTGAGCCGAAGGCAGAGGCTTTAACCCACTGAGCCACCCAGGCACCCCAAGTCCAGCATTCTTAACTTAAATTCTATGTATTTTTAATATGATGTAATTTGGAATCCAAAAAAAATACTTATCTCTAATATTCAATATGCCAATGGTTCACAAACATTTCCCAATTCCTAATTATCCTGCATCAGAATAAACTGGTATGTTACACCATTTCCTGGGTATTGAAAATGGCAGAGTGTTAAAAATAGTTTTCCTTTATTTAGTCCAAGAAAATATAGGGCAAAAAAAGGGTCAGAGATACTATGAATTAATTATAGGAAAAAGAAAGTTAGGAAGGAAGAAACAGAGATAGTAGTAGAAAGGAAGAAGCCTTTTAGGGACTGTTGCTATAGTCTGTTTTTTTTAAGAAACTCGATTTCACTTCTTTATCCTTTAATAATCTGGGCTAATTATGATTTGACTAGAAATATCTGTTCAATGTCTACTATGGTCAAGGAAACTATAGCTAGACACTAAAGGGAATATAAAGATGAATATTATAGTCTTGGCACTAAATAAACTCATAATAACATCAAGTACCAGTTATAGAGAACACATAAAAAAACACAGTGAAGAGTATTAGATTAGGTATCAGAAAACTCAGTTTCTAGTCTGAGCTAAATTTATTAACTGTGTAATCTTTGGTGAATCGTTTATTCTCTTGCTGTTTCAATTTCTCCAAAGGTACTTTATGTCACAGGGTTTTTATTAAGGCCAAATGCAATCATCTCTTGGCCAGGAAGAGGGGAAAAAATAGATGTCTGCCTCACCCCATTTTGTCTCATAGGTTTTTTTGTCTTATAACTTTTATTTTGTTCTTTTAGTTTAAAAATATATATACTAGAAAAATGCATACAGAAAATAGCCATAAATTCAATAATTCAATTAAATAACCCAACCACTACTACTGTATTTTTTAGCTTTTTTTCCAATGCATATTGAGAGATGCATGTTTGCCTGTTTTATGATTATTTTCCTAAACATAGGTAACTAGATACCATATTGAATATAGTTTTATGCACTAAATTATTTTAACTTTATAGCCTGTCATAAGCATTTTTCTCATTAAAGATTCTTTATAATCATAATTGTTATGGCTCTGTGACAGTCTACTGTATAAATGTATAAAAACTTATTTAACCATTTTCCTAATGTTTGCTATTTATTTGCTAATATAATAATCCTGCTGTGATAATCTTTCTAACATAAATATTTGCTATTTTCCAGGTTACTTCTTTAGGGTCAAAGGATACTAACATTTTAGGCTTTAGGAAACCTACTCTCACATTGTTTTCAGAAGGATTTGTAGTAATTTCTATTCCTGTCAGTGATCGACAGTGCCTGTCTCACCAGTACTGTCATTATTTTTAAAAATACTCAAACACATGCACTCAAAAACTTGGCATTTAGTTTTCTATTGCTTTTATAATGAATTATCACAGAACTAATGGCTTTAAAACAACACAAATTTATTATCTTACAGTTCTGTAAACCAGAAGTCCCTGGGTCTCAATGAGCCAAAATCAAAGTGTCAGCATGGCTATGCTCCTTTCTAGAGGCTCTAGAAGAATCCACGTCCTTGCCTTTTTCTAATTTCTAGGGGCCACCTGCAAACCTTGCTCATCATCCCCTTCCTCCCCTTCCTGTCTTCAAAGTTGGTAAGAGATGAGAGTCCTAGCATGCCACATCTCTTTGATTTCCTTTTCTGTTTCTCTTTTAAGGACTTTTGTGATTACACTGGGACCACCTGGATAAACCAGGATAATCTCCTTATGGTCAGCTGATTAGCAAGTTTAATTCCACCTGCAACCAAAGTTTTCCCTCACCATGTAATGTAACAAATTTACAGGTTCCAGAGATTAAGACATGGATATCCTTTGGTGATGGGAGCATTCTTATTTCTCCTTTGGTTACTGGTCTTTCTTATTGGTGTACTGCAATTTTTCTCTTTTTGAATGAATGCTTTATATATTTGTCTACATTATCTATCTGAGTTTTAATTGGGTACATGGCTGCTGAGCTACATTTCCAGCCTCTTACAGACAGCATGGCCACGTGACTACGTCTGCACAGGTGGATCTGAGGACAGATGACATATACAACCTCTTAGTCATCACTGAACGATGTAGTCATTGCCCTACACATTCACCTTCCCCTTCCTGTGGGCTAGAATGAGAGTAGGATTATGAGCCAGCTTTGACCACTTGGACAAGGAATCACCCTACGAGATCTTAAAGCAACAGAAAAGAAACTTGGGTCCTTGGAGGGCCTTGTGAAACAGAGCTGCCTATAAGCAATCCACTATCTTCTAGGCTTTTTTCAGAGAAAAATAAACTTCTTTCTCATTGAGCCCACGTATCTTTGTATCTTCATTACATAGCTTAACCTATACCTTACTAATACATGGGCTGTCAAATCAATGTTGACCGCTGAATTATGAATTTAAAGGATGAAATCTGGGAACCAACATTTGTTATTTATGTCTACTATACCCAGTTTTCCATTCACTTTCCTAAATTCCTTATATAGTTTTATATTATTTTATCCATTATCTATCATACATGCAACACATTTTTCCCAGTTCATGTTTTGACTTTGACTTGTTTTGAAGCCTAAAGGTTCAAATGTTTATGGAGTCAAACCTATCAGCTTTTCCCTCGGTGATGTCTTTCATTATTTTTATGCTGGGAAAAAAGTAATCTCTTTAAGGATAAGAATAATTTTCTCTTATATGGTCTCATTTTTTAAATGCACAGCTCATCAATCCATCTGGAATATATTTTGATGCATGTAAAGCAACCAAATAGCTAAATGATTTTCCCAAACACATATTAGATAAACCTATTTAATAAAATATGATTTAATAGTCCTACTAACCTAAGTGTTTTTCATTACATTAAATTATTATCAACATCTACTTCTAGCCTATTTTGTATGATGATTTTGATGCAGATAAAATAAGGTTTTAATTGTTTCTTCTTTTTGGTATTAAGAGAAAAAAATCTAGAGTAAATCTTTATTCGGGAGAAAAAGAGATTTACGATAGACTTTGAATGTATTCTTCCTAACTTCCTAACTTTCCTAACTTCCTAACTTTCAACTCCATCTACTTCGAAAACCCTATCAACATGTGTGATTATAATTATGTACAGTAGGGAAGGAGAGGACTATGATGAGGGAAGGACCCATGGGGAGTTCTAGAATTCTAAATTGGGTAATGGGTACATGTTTGCCTGCTTTATGACTATTTTCCTAAAGTATATGTATATGTTATGTACTTTCTATATGAATATAATATTTAATCTAAACAATGTAAATAAAAACATTCATATAGCTACTGCATGGGCCCTTGGAAGAAATGTCTCAGAAATAACTATATCCTAAGGACAACCAAAAAGGGAAAAAAGTATTTTCTATACCTCTCTACTCCCTTTTTTCACTCTGTTTAATGCTAATCAAGATGAGTTATCCCCCCTACCAATCTTTCTCATGTGAAGCCCATATTACCACCATGCAGAAATAGTTGTGAAACTTGACCCCTGACATTTAAGAGTCAAATTAGGGCAAATAAAATTATTGAATAAAGGCTAAATCTTAATCTTGCTTTAAGACATTAAGTATATTATATGATTATACCGTAGGATGGGCAAGCACAATGCAATTTGCTTAATCAGTTACCATTTAAAGTTAGGATGCTAGTACTTAGGACAGTAGTTCTCCAACTTAAACAAGCATAAAATTAACTAAAGAAGCTTGTTAAGATGTTGATTCTGGGGATTCATTCCATAGACTACATGAGTGGAACTGTGGGGGGGGGGGAAGGAGGGGTGCCTGGGATCTGTATTTTTAATAAGTAGGTAGTGTGCAGACCATACTTTAAAAAAACATTGACCTAGGAAAATCTGAATCTTAATGTATTTTACAAAGAAGAGTCTTGGTTTTGAAATCTACCAATTGTTCACTTTTACATCATAAGCTTTCTATTTCTACACTGGGGAAATCTGCGTATAACCCTTGCCTTTCCTTCTCTTGTTCTCATTACTGAAACTCTCACATGATCATTTTAGTTTCACTTAACTAATGTCTTCAGTAAAAAAGGTAATATATGCACACGGTAAAAATATTCCCAAGAGTAGGAAAGAGCACAAAATAAAAAGTAAATCTCCTTCCCACCCCAGACTTCTAGTTCCCCAGACCTCAGAAACAACTAATGGTAATGGTTTCTTTGAGAAACAGTCCTTACCATATACTGGAACATACATAGATCCCTCCTACTTTTTCTTTGAATAGGAACATTTTAAATATAACATGTTACATTATATGTAAACTACCTTCTAATAAAACCAGACAATATCCTGGAGATATTTCCATTCAGCATGTACAGAACTTTTACTTCCTTTTCATAGCTGCATACTATTTCACTAACATTCTGTCATGACCAGTCCACTGAAGACACTGGCCTTCTTCCTTTGTTTTTTTTTTTTTTTTTTTAAGTTTATTTATTTATTTGAGAGAAAGAAAGAAAGAGAGAATGAGAATGGGGGGGAAGGGTAGAGGGAGAGGGAGACAGAATCTTCAAGCAGACTCCCCACTGAATGCAGAGTCTGCCAGAGGGCTCCATCTCAGGACCCATAGGATCACGACCTGAGCCGAAATCAAGAGTCAGATGCTGGGACGCCTGGGTGGCTCAGTTGGTTAAGCAGCTGCCTTCGGCTCAGGTCATGATCCCAGCGTCCTGGGATCGAGTCCCACATCGGGCTCCTTGCTCGGCAGGGAGTCTGCTTCTCCCTCTGCCTCTGCCTGCCATTCTGTCTGCCTGTGTTCACGCTCTCTCTCTCTGACAGATAAATAAAAAAAATCTTTAAAAAAAAAAAAAGAGTCAGATGCTTAACCAACTGAGCCATCCAGACGTCCCAAAGACACTGGCCTTCTGACAATAGCCTTCTACTATTACAAGCAAGGCTGCACAAACATGGTTATCCCTGCAAACTGGTAGAATTTCACATATGGGCTAATTTACTGGGTTAAAGCAACTGCATTTTGAATCTAATAAATACTGCCAAAATGTCCTCCAATAGGAATGCCCCAAACTACTCACACATCAGCGGACCTGTTTTCCTACCCCAAGCAACATATGTTATCACACTTTCTTATCTTTGCCAATAAAGACAGCTACATACTATTTTCATTTTCATTTCTTTAATTATGACAGAGTTGAGCAACTTTCCCTAAGCTTATGACATATGTATTTTAATTTCTGTAATTACTTGCTCATATCTGTCACTCATTTTCCTACTAAGTTGCTTTTTTAATATTTGAAGAAATTCTTTTCAACTAAGGAAATTACCCATTTGTTTTATTGCTGCAAATATTTCCCAGCTTTTAACTTGTCTTTTGACTTTGTTTTATAGTATATTTAATCATGCAGATATTCTAAATTTTTATTTACTTAAATGTATGAAACCTTTCTTTAATAGCTTCTGGGACTTGTCTTTTAGTAGGAAGATTTTAGTAGGAATCTTTTCTGGTATTGTCATTTTTTAAATTAACTAATTAATTTAAAAAGATTTTATTTCAGGAGTTCTACACCCAACATGAGGCTCAAACCCACAACCATGAGATGAAGAGTTGCATGTTCCATTGACTGCACTAGCCAGGCCCCCCTGGTATGGTTGGTCATTTTAAATGTAATTTTGTCAGCGGCAAGCTTTTCAAAGTGGAATTTATCTCTTAAAAAAAAACGATGTTTACTAGAACCATCCTATTTAACTATATAGCACATTAGTAAATGTTACCTATTACTTATATTAATGAAAATTACACCTAATTAAAAGATAACATGACATGTGTTACAGGGATCACTGACTACATCTACAATTAAAAGCAGATCAAACTTACTGCAAGTTCACCTTCCAGAAATCTTTAAATGGTTTGTTTACTGGACATGCAATATCATACTTCATGCTACAGAGCCATGTCATCCAGTGCTATATACAGCAATGCCATCTGAAATACTTTTGGTATGATTTGTTTCTTGATCATAGAAGAAATGCCTTATGGTGCATTAGTCTAAGTTCCTGATTCATCCATGATGTCACTAGAAGTAGAAAATAATTTTCCTGGGGCGCCTGGGTGGCTCAGTTGGTTAAGTGGCTGACTTTGGCTCAGGTCATGATCCCAGGGTCCTGGGATCAAGTCCTGCATCGGCCTCCCTGCTCAGTGGGGACCCTGCTTTTCCCTCTCCCTCTGCCTGCTGCTCCCACTATTTGTGGGCTCTCTCTCTCTCTCTGTCAAATAAATAAAAATATGAAAAGAAAAGAAAAGAACTGAATTTTCCTGAATCTTTACTGGTACTATGCAGGTAAAAGAAATACTGATACCATGCAGTGATAGAACCATTAAGAGGTGGTGAAAAGAGTCTTGGTTGAGGAAAGAAGCCATCAGAAGCTGCTTTTCTCACGTCTGGAGACCTACTGAAGCTAAAATACAGGAAGCCAAGGGTGCAGGGACACTATTCTAGAAGCTGGGTCTGAGGCTCAAAAAGTGCCAAGCAAAACGGGGGCACAAAAACGCAGATTGCCAAATACTTTTCAGTGCTGGCCAAATGGATGTTACAGGTCTTTACCCCTTCCCGCTGAGTATCAGATGGAGATGGAAGCTTAAAAGTGGTGATCTACTAAACCTACTAGTCAAAAACATAGATTTTAATTGTAGCATTTTCATTTTAACAGCTGCATATGCATTGTTAATACTACTGCTTAAAAGAGATACTGCATGGACATAAAACGAAGCCTCATTTTAAAGGGCTAATATTCCTACATTCTTTATAGCTGAACATGCAATGACTGAAAATTCAATTTATACTCTCTTTTTATCAAAGATCCAATCTCTCTGAACTCTTTATTTTAGCAATTCTCTTTCATCTCCTCTATCTTTGTTTACATTTCTTTATGAGCTCTATTTCTTTTCCATATCACCTTCTTCACTAAGATGGAGACTCAATTCTTTAGTACTGTTGGAGTTTTATATCTGGAAAGGATATAAAGGGAAATAAGACTAGAGAGAAGAGTATGGATGGCTCAAAACAGAAGAAGAGCTAATAAAAACATTAATGGGCTTTTTAAAGGAATGCATTATTAAAGTTAAGCTTACTGAAATTTGTATTTTAAAACTGGTTGCCATATGTTTGAAAAATTAAGAACATCTCAAACACAATAATGAAACTTACCTGTTAAAACCTCACTCAAAAGGATAGGAGATGAAGACTAGCTTTCCAGAAACCATCATCTCTTAGTTGATTTATTGCAATAGCTCCCCAACTGGTCTTCTTACTCCTGCCCTGACCTCCAGCTTCAACCTGTTCTCCACAAAGCAGCTTGTGACAGGGTTCTCCTCAGCTCAAAATCACCAGTGGTTTCCTAGCTCAGAAATAGCTAAGGTCTTCAAGGATCTTGTCTCACACTCCCACCACCACCCTATAACTGTGCTGATCTCATTTCCTATCACCCTTCCCACGAAGCCTCTCATGTCTCACTTGGCTCCAGGCGCACCAGCCTGCCTGCCAGGAGAGCTCTTTCCTTCTAGCACTTTACATTTGCTGTTCAGCCGGAATGCTTGGCCCCCAGATAATGCATGGTCCACTCCTCTGGGTTCTTACCCCCGAAAGTTATCTTCCAAGTAAGGTGTTTTTTGTTTTGGTTGGTTTGTTCATTTTTGGCCATTCTTTCTGAAATTTCACCCTCCTTCCCCTGACAGTTCAGATCTTTCTTTCTTATTTTATTTTTTCCTCCATTACACAGTACATATTTTATTTATTTATCTAGTTTAGTGCCAGTCTCCCCAGGCAGAATGGAAACTCCAAGAGGCAAGGATCTGTCTTTGGTATTCTCTGCTGTGTTCCCCATGTCCAGAAGAGAGCTTGGCACACAATAGGAGCTCAGTGAATTTCGTTGAGCAAGTGAACTGATAAATGAATAAACAGAAAATGATTCCAGTCTGGGCTCTCACTTCTTTCCTGGTCTCCTCCCAGCTACCTCCAGCTTCTGTAATCAATCCCACATACCTCAAATCAGTAATTTGCCCAACACAGGTTAGGTCCTATTGCTGCTGTGAGCCACTTAAAAATTAATTTTAATTAAAAATTTTAATAAAAATTTTATTAAAATAAAAATTTTAATAAATAATTAATTTTAATTTTTAAGTGGCTCATAACTACCCTGTGAGGAAAACACAATTCTACATCAAGATAGACGCAGAATTACAATTCTACATCTTTTTTTTTTTAAAGATATTTTATTTATTTATTTATCTGACAGAGAGAGAGAGAGATCACAAGCAGGCAGAGAGGCAGGCAGAGAGAGAGAGGAGGAAGCAGGCTCCCCGCTGAGCAGAGAGCCCGATGCGGGACTCGATCCCAGGACCCTGAGATCATGACCTGAGCCGAAGGCAGTGGCTTAACCCACTGAGCCACCCAGGCGCCCCACAATTCTACATCTTAATGGCATCAAGATCCCTCATAATCTGGATAACCTTTTCTAAACTCATCTATTTACATCCCATTTTTATACCTTAACCTATAGATGAGTGTCTCCCAAACTTGAATAATTTATGGGTCCTTTTAAAAGAGGAAAAACTTTTCAATGACCTTCAAGATCACATCCAAGGACCCCAGTTTGAGAAACACTAATGTAAGAAAATGACATTCTGGTCAAGAAAAGTATCTTTTAATTACAGATTATTAGTGGTAAAATGATTTTTAATATTCTAACCGAAAGGAAAACAAAACTTTAAAATCTTTGTATACCTCGTAGCCTCTGAGAATAAATCCACAGACCCAGGAGCAGACATGCTGCTGTACACAATTGCAGCTAGCAAACCATCCCGAAGAGACCTATGCTTACCCGGCTCCATGTCTTTGTTCCTGTTATTCCTCTACTCTGCAATATTCTTTCCCTATCGTTATCAAATTCCAGGTCTATTCTTCCTTCAATGCCTACTTTAATTATCACCTCCTTCATGAACTCTTTCTGATATCCTCCGCCAAAACTTCTCTCAGTCTCTCGGGACAATTTTATACCTCTTCTGCTGCATTAGCTACATCATTCTTCCTTATGTTATACCATTATTTTCCTGTGGTTATTACAGCTCCTATATAGCATAAAGATTAACTTGCTCATTTTTTATTTACACAAAAACCAATGCAGTCATCTTCCATATGACAGTTAAGAAATGTCCACTGAACTAATCATGTAGGGAAAAAATAAATGCTAATATAACTATGACCCTCTACTGATCCTCTTAAAAATGGAACCACTTAGGGGCACCTGGGTGGCTCAGTCAGCTGAGCATCTGCCTTTGGCTCAGATCATGGTCCCAGGGTCCCAGGATCCAGCACCGTGTCAGACTCCCTGCTCAGCCGGGAACCTGCTCTCCCCTCTCCTGTTTGTGTGCTCTCTTTCTCTTTCTCAAATAAATAAAATCTTTAAAAATATTATTTAAAAAATAGAACCATTTACTAAAAGCTTATAACCAAACATATATTTTCATAACAAAAGAAGAAAAATGTGGGGGAAAATGTAAGTTATTTATAGGATTTACCTTCTTTTAAGCATTAAGTCTGATACAGGTATGCATCTTAGACCAGTTCCCAAAACCATAAGGAAGGATGTCAGAAGCACAGTTACCCGAAGACCTAGAGGGAAACAAAAAAATATCTGGGTAATTTTTATATTCTTTTCATGTGAAGTCCAGTGTTAAGAGCAAAGATTTTTTACTCAATTACAGATATGTTGTATTCTAATATTTTAACTTTTTGCTAAAAATCCACACATAGGGAAAAAAATTCTCCATGCTGAAAATGAAATGATTCTAACATTAATAGAAAACTTGAATGATCACATCAAGGAAGAAGCTCCATTAGGTACAGTTTTTCAAATGAAAGGCTACAATGTTTTGTTCACATATAACAGTAAAAAATACAAAAATAATTTTAAAGGACTAGGTATTTTAGTTTAATACTTCCAATATGAAATTTCCAATTTTCAAATGCAAGCTGTAAAAACTCTAAACTGCCCCTAAATAGTTTAAGGTAGAAAGGTCACGGCTTTAAATTTTCTTGAAAAATGACAATTGGCCAATTTTGTATTTTATTTAATAAACAGGACAAGCTAATGCTTGTTATATGAGGTGGTCCTTTAGAAACCTTTGATTATGAATACAACAATGGTCTTTTAATTTTTCTTGACTTACCAGATGGCTTTCAATTTATAGAATGATACTGTTAAAAAAAAAAAAAAGGCTTGGCTTAGGACTGTATAATATGGATCAAGTAGCATTCCCCTTCTGTCCCAAATATAATCAATTATTTTAAAAATGTGTGCCAGTGGAATTGCATGGAGCACTGGGTGTGGTGCAAAAACAATGAATACTGTTATGCTGAAAATAAATTTAAAAAATGTGTGCCAGGGGTTGGTCACATAGATAACAAGGTAAAAAGCAATATTAAAATAAGGTAATCAAAAATAGACACAATATTCTAGCTATGGCAGAGTAATACAATGGGATTATATACTCCTACTTGCTGGAAAGCCACGCTCTGTCACTATTACATTAATGCCATCTATTTGCAGCAGTCACATCACACAGGTGGCTCATGCTGAGCATGTGGGGAAAGCGCCAACATTTCTTCCAGTTTCTCCCAAATTCAATGCCTCCTTGAAACCATTTCATAGTGAATAGACTGATGCAAATATTTATTTTTATTTTTTTTTAAAGATTTTATTTATTTATTTGACAGAGAGAAATCACAAGTAGATGGAGAGGCAGGCAGAGAGAGAGAGAGGAAAGCAGGCTCCCTGCTGAGCAGAGAGCCCGATGCGGGACTCGATCTCAGGACCCTGAGATCATGACCTGAGCCGAAGGCAGCGGCTTAACCCACTGAGCCACCCAGGCGCCCCAAAATGCAAATTTTTAAATCTAAATTATTCTTTTTTTCCCCAGGGCTCTTTTTGACAGAGGGGAGATAGTTAAGCATTTGGTTTTCAAAGGGCTTTTTTACTTGAAGGTGTTAAAATGAGACAACAGACCCAAAATGGAGTTGCTCATGCTAAACTTCATGCCACCAAACTGCCTTGACTTAATGACAGGTTTGGTTCTCCCAGAAATGGAACACTATTCTAATCAATCAGTGCTAGTGAGGCGATCTGCTTGATAGACCCCCTCCAAGCCCCTAAAGGAAAATGACTTTGCCACAACAGTCTACTTTTTGCTAGTATAACATGCTTGTTCCCTGTCCCTTCTGCTTGTAAAAGTCTTTCATTTTGTATAGCCCTTGGAACTCCTTTCTTTTTCTTTTTCTTTTTTTTTTTTTTTAAGATTTAATTTATTTATTTGACAGAGATGACAAGCAGGAACAGAGGCAGGCGGGGGCGAGGGGAGAGGGAAGCAGGCTCCCTGCTGAGCAGAGAGCCCGATGTGGGGCTCAATCCCAGTACCCCAGGATCATGACCTGAGCCGAAGGCAGAGGCTTTAACCCACTGAGCCACCCAGGTGCCCCAGAACTCCTTTCTTTATGCTAGAGGAGATCCTGCCTGATTTGTGAACCATTGAATAAAGCCAGTAAGTTCTTCAAATTCACTCAGCTGAATTCTGTTTCTTAACCAAGGAAACTGAAAGTCAACAAAACTGTAATTATGCAGATTAAACATAGCAAGGAAAATAAACTCGAGATCTGGATCAGGCACACACATGCCACATTGAGGGTAATTTGTGATATGAACTGAGTTAGCTTTATAATATTCTTATATGATTTGAATATGATTAATAGAATTTGGCAGAAGGAATATCACAGAAAATTGTGCTTCCCAGTAAGAAGTAATGCATACATACTGCTCATTTACTGCCTCTACTAACAGAATACAAATTGTAAACCCACATTATAGCCATGGGAAATAGAGTATAATTAATAAAAAGTATACTCCATGGTCATAAATAAGCTAAACTTGCAAAATGTTATTCTTATAAGGGTGTATGGGGCGTCTTATGAGATACTGATTAAAATGTTACAGATTTGGGACTATAAGGCTTTACCTTCTACATGGTATTTATTTTTTTCCTAAGTATTTGTTTTATAATTAAGGTAAGCAATCACCCAGTAAGCAGTGAGGCATTGTTTATGGCCATATAGTCCAAATAACCCAGTTTCCTATTATTACTGCTTAAGGCTGGCACACTTTTCTATGCAATTATAGTTTTTATCAAATAAATGGTAATATAACAGCTAAATATATACATTTCATTATAAAGAAGTTCTGAAAAGCTGATTATTAAAGCACCTCACAGTTAGAGCTTGTGGCTTTCTTGCTTATTTTTAATTGTTGCCAATTATTACTTAACCCACCCCAGATGATGCTCAATTCTAAATAAAATGTTTTATCTCATTTGAATCTCAACAAGGCAGGACTCTCTAATTTCATGTAATCAAAATAACATCAACTGACTTTAGGAAGGAGGTGTAGGAGGACTCCAGGAAAATAAGCCTATGAGACATCTAGTACTTTTATGTAAATAAATAGATCCCAAGTGATTACAGTATTAGGATGTGACTGCAAGAAAACATCTAATGAAAGGTATTAGAACAATTTCAGAAAACCAAACATATTGAAAATAAAAATAAATTCTATTCAAATAAGGCACAGACACTGCAGGAAGCTTCCTTCCCGTGGATGAAATAATTCCTTTTGCTGGGAACTGATTTGGCACAGGAATGGCATCTCTACAACAGGTTTGTCTAAAAAATCAGGATACAATGTTAACTGGAACACACACACACAGAGACAGACAGACAGACACACACACACACACACACACACACAAATCCATACTGGATGTATAGGAAATTAATTATAGCTGTAAAGTTCATCTGGTAAGACTGTTCTCAGACTCTATACTTCCATCAACCGGAGAGAAGACGAGCTCTTATTTGTTTTTGGTGAGGAGAGCTCTAGTCTTCATTTCCCCAAAAGCCACAGCCCTGCCACCCCAAACTGCTTTGGAAACCATCAGAGGGGCGCCTGGGTGGCTCAGTGGGTTAAGCTGCTGCCTTTGGCTCAGGTCATGATCTCAGGGTCCTGGGATCGAGACCCGCATTGGGCTCTCTGCTCAGCAGGGAGCCTGCTTCCTCCTCTCTCTCTGCCTGCCACTCTGCCTGCTTGTCATCTCTCTCTGTCAAATAAATAAATGAAATCTTAAAAAAAAAGAAAAAAGAAAAAAGAAAAGAAATCATCAGAAACAATAACATTGTGCCTGTTTTTCCCGTCTACATCAGTCCTGGGAGACCCAAGATTCACAGGTCATCCCTGCACAAATGTGGCTTCATATGTTCCCTAATCTGAACTCATCTCTACAGCTTCCCCAACTCCTGAAACCTTGCCACTGTGCCTTCTGGAAGGCTCACAATCAGTGAATCAGTGGAATCCCTACATTCTCAAGCCCTTCTCCAAAAGTTCTCTTCACCTTCTTAATCCCACCAAAACCTCTCCCCCCATGACCCTGCTTCCCCAGCATTTTCGGATCACTATTGCTCTCTGCTCCCTTGGTTTCTTTTCTCAGCACTTTTAAGATTTTCTCTGGTTTTAAGCAATATGGTTATGATGTGCTTCAGTGTAGTTTTCTTCATGTTTCTTCTGCTAGAATTCTTGTATTTCTTAAAGTTGTGGGTTTATAGATACAGATTTTTTTTGCCATTATTTCTCCAATTTGAGGAACCCACCCTCATCTTACTCTATGCCCTTCCCTTTTCTCTTCTCTTCTAGATTCCTAATTACATGTATATTAGGTCACTTAAAACGGTCCCACAGCTCACTGATGCTGGTGGAGTTTTTGTTTATCTTTGTAGTCTTTTTTACCCACTCGCCTCCATTCTGGATAGTATTTATTGCTGTCTTCAAGTTCACTAATCTCTTCTTCTGCAATGTCTGATCTGCTATTAAATCCTGTCCAGTACACTTTTTTTTCTTTTGTCATATTGCATTTCCATCTATAGAAACGTAATGTTGGTCTTTTAATGTTTGTCTTTTTATGTTTCCTGTGTCTCTCCTTAACATGTTCATGCTTTCATCTATCTTCTTGAACATACATAGAATATCTAAAGTAGTTGTTTTCATGTTCCTGTCTACTAACTTATCATTTGTGTCATTTTGGGATCTGTTTCTATTCATTGTTTTTTATCCTCTTTATAAGTTGTATTTACCTGCTTCTTTGCATGCTTGGTAAATTTTTATTTCAATGTCAGGAATTCTGAATTTTACCTCTTTGGATGATGGGTTCTTTTTTTTTTTTTTTTTGCACTTTTTCAAATGTTTGTGAATGATATTGTGAGATATAGCTGAGTTACTTTTGATCTTTCTGAGGCATAGTTTCACACTTTACTAGGTGAAACCAGAGCATTCTTTAGTTTAGGGTTCTTTTGTCTTTACTACTGAGGCAATGCCCCTATGAGTATTCAACCCAACCTCTTATGCATTTTGAGGTTTCTCCCTTCCTGGTCTTGGGATTGTGAACTATTCCAAGCCTTGTGTGAACTTTGGGAATTGTTCCACCTGTTCTTTTTTGCTCACAAGTATCTGCCGACCAGTTATCGGCTGAACACTCAAGAGAAACTCTGTATAGACCCAGAGCTTTCTGTAAAGCTTTTTTCCCTCTCTGATATTCCACCCTAAGTATTCTAGTTAAGTTGGTCTCTTGCAATTCTTAAAATGTCTCCTCAACTTACCTGCAATACTCAGTCTAGGCTTCCCATCTCTACATTGATACCTGGAAATTCTCTCCAGGTAGTTGGCTGAAACATTCATAGGGATCACCAACCTATCCTGCCTGTTGTCCAATGTCTGAAAACTTTGTTTCATATACTTTCATATACTTTAATTTTTTGTTTTTAGTTGAAAATTACACTGAAACCCAGTTCCCAATATTCCATCATGGCCAGAACAGCCATTGATCTAATTATATTTAATTTTCATACTCGAAAGTCCTTGCTGCAGCTGTCTAGAAACTACCACACACCTGTCTCCAGGGTATTCACCCTCACCATTTGCAAATGCCGTGGCTCGTTATTCCACCCTATGACACTACTTTTTCATAAACCTGGTGATTTTGATATCCACTAGATGATCAGTTCAACATCCCTACCTTCCAGTCCTGACTTCTTGTTCTATAATCATGTCCTCTACTCTATACCTCAGTAGTCTGTTCTCTTGTTTATAGTCTGACCTTGTCTTTACTATGATGGCATCCATGACAATCTCAATTTCAAGAATTCCATTCTTCAATCATGACCTCCTGTCTTTCGCTCTTGCCTTGTTTTATAGTCCTACATAGTATTTATCACCATCTGACATACTAAATATTTAATTTTGTTTGTTGCCTAGATCTCCTCATTAGTATATAGGTTCTGTGAAATCTATCTTCCCAGTACTTAGTACACATTTAGGTACTATTTCCCTGAAACTTTCTTCACTTGGCTTCTAGGGCTCACTTGCTCTTGGCTCTCCTATTATCTCACTGGTTTTTTTTTTTTTTTTTCCTTTTTTTTTAATCTCTGCTGAAAATTTTTTTTCAGTTTTTTTTTTTTTTTAATCTCTGCTGAAAAATGAAAATGGGTAAGAGGGCACAAAACCTATCTTAGGAAAATAACCAGTCTTTTATGCTAAGCTGGCTGGGACCCATGACAGCAGGAAGACCAGACAACGATCTACCCTCTGGGGAGCAAGATCTTTTAGAATGTTGGAATTTACTTTCTATGTATGCAGACAGGACATCTGCAGCAGGACAGTCAATATATGAAAGTATATTAGCTTTCTCCTACTAAAAAGGAAAACCACTTCTTAAAAGAGAATTTTAAAATTTCTTTTCCTTTGCTTCAACCAATGGTGAATATAAAATTGAATTCTCTATCTGGTTACAGGAGCTATTGAAGGACTCCTAAAGTAACTTATTTAATAAAATGAACAGGTAGTCTCTAATTTAGCCAAACAATTATACAATTATAATAAAAAAGGTAAAAATTAACATTCTTCTACCATAAAAACAAGGTTAGTTAAATTTAGAAAATAATATTGGAAAATGCTCCTGGCAAAAATGTAAATAAAAAGAAAGAACAAAATAACATTTTCCCCTAAATTTAGCCAACTTTGTAAGGAATGACAGAGGAACTGTCACAGACTGGAGATTAAGTAGAAATCATGGTAGAAATCATAACTAAATGCAGTTTGGAACCCTAGACTGAATCCTGGAATGGGGGAGGGGGGAAGATGTTAGTGGAAAAACTGGTGAAATCCAAATATCATCTATAATTCAGCTTAAAAGCAAACAAAAAACCTCCAATCTGGGGGCTTCTGGGTGGCTCAGACAGTTAACCAGTTGCCTTCGGCTCAGGTCATGATCCCTGGTTTCTGGGATGGAGCCAGCACAGAGTCTGCTTCACCCTCTCCCTCTGCCTCTACCCCTGCCTTTCCCTCTGTTCATGCTCTCTCTCTTGCTCTGTCTCAAATAAATGAATAAACAAACAAATAAATAAATAAATAAAGTTTAAAAAATTGAAGAAAAAAAAAGAAAGAAAAGAAAACTTCCATTCAGTACAAGAAAACTTTCCTCAGCATCTAGCACACATCTTCTGCAAAAGTACTTACTCTATCTGGAAGTTCTATGCCAGTCGAGACATACCTCCACCGCCAACACCTTTTTGTTCTTAGAAGGTTCTTCCTTTATTGCTTTGAGTTACATCCTTTTGTAGCTTCACTCAATTTAGTTCTTCCTTCTAGAACTACACACAGTAAGTCTAATTCCTCTTTTACTCGACCTTCGCATATTTCATATTCTGCCTCAAGTCTCTTTGTGAAGGTTGACACACCGTTTCCCTTAATCTTATACATTATGATTTTTACATCATTATTCCTGTCACACAACTTTTAATGTGCTCTGGCTCATCAATGGTTTTAAAATTGATGCTCAGACTAAACACTAGAGTATATCAAACTCTTTCTGGTTGATGCTGTACTTCTATGCCTCAGACCGTCCTCCTTTTTCAGCAGCTACATCACAGTGATCATGAATCATTTACCCATACCTGTGTGATACACTTCAATGCCTTATCATTTAGTTGTGTGACCTCTTTTTTTTCTCCTAACAGAATCGCACTGGCAAGTGGTAAAGTGAGAAACGTCTGCCCACATTATTCCTCAGAGAGTCTTCATTCACCTGGCATGCTTTATCTGAGAGTCATAAATCTCAACGGACACAACGTCCTAGTCACAAACACACACTCTAAAGCTGCCATGCACCATTTTAGAGAAATTAAATCACTCAGATGTAGTTTCCCCGAAAGCCCTGGGCTGGAGTCATCTATTATGCAAAGCCAACTCAATACTTCCTCATATCTGGGCATCATCAGTCTATTTTCTGACCTTTCACCCTCAACACCTCCAAATCCCTCTGAAGTCAAAGCATCAGTCATTTTGGTCAGGTGTAGAAATCATAAATAGCACGTGCACGGGAATGCTCTCACGTCCACATCGTGCAAAAACATGAGCATTTAGAGATCACTTAATCTCTGCTGTTGCATAATGGGTAACAGTGATGTAAACATAAGTACAGTATCTGCAAAGAAGCCTCCCCATGTCTGTCGCTTTGGGGACGGAGGGTTCCTGGTCTGGAATGGGATACCAGCAACACTCGGTCACCTCACATAACCCTTAAGACGAAGCTGAGAGCGGCGGCTGGCGGGCTCTGGCTCGCCCGGGGAGTGACCGCACCGGCCGGCACTGCCCGGAGCCTCTCACCTCTCTTGTCCAGGAGCCACATGAACGCGAAGCACGGCAGGAAGCCGATGGGTCCCCACAGCACGAGTAGCGCGATGTCCCAGCTGGAGAAGCCATAGGCCTGGCGCGCCGAGTTCTGGATGGGGCCCCAGGTGTTCCAGACCAGGCCCTGCGCAAAACCCAGCAACGAAAAGAGCAGCAGCACCAGCCAGCGGCGCCCGTACACCCGCCCGGGACCCGGGGCCGCCGCGGGCAGCGCCGCCGCCGCCGCCTCCCGGCTTCTCCAGACAGCTCCCGGCGCAGGCCCGAGTCCGGGCCCCAGCAGGGGCTGCCGCTCCTCCTCGCTGCTCCAGCCCGCGCCCATGGCGACGCGCGGCCCGCGGGGCCTCTGCCCAGCGCGGTCTCGGTGACCGCCGACTAGCCCCGCGCGGATACGGTCGCAGGAGGCGGAGGCAGAAGCTGCTGAGGTCTGGCTCGGCCTCAGGGCCGCGGCCGGTGCGCCTGCGCCGCGCGAGCCGGCCGGGGGCTGGAAGGCGGGGCAGGTGCCGCGAGCTGGGAGGAGGCTGGGGTACCGCACTGGGGCACCCACCTCGCGGGTAATGGAGAGGAAACTGAGGCAGTAGACCCCCCGTCTCTGAGGGAGGACGAAGAGGAACCAAAAAGGAGGGAGGAGCGCGACTAAGCCCTGGAAAAGGAAACTCCCAAAAGGGCTGTGCTAAGAGGAGGTTGGGATTGCTGGAGGAAGTGCCTAAGTTTACATCACGTGTCCATCCAATAAACAACTCGGATACCTCTGGTCACTTGAGCTGTTCCTTGCTTCTATATTGCATTTATTATTTTTGTTGGGTTGATAACTTTAGAAACTAAAGGGGGTGATAGGATAAGATTGAGTTATTGGATTTGCCCCTTGAAAATAATTTATTTTTCACAGACAGTACTGCCTAGTTTTATTAGCTATCTTTTGTCTTAAATACCCAATGAGATTATAAACTAGTCAATGACATTCGTATGTATATAAAAAAAGATATAGCTATCTTTCTACCCCCTGCCTGTCATTAATAGGCATATGTTAATATATTAATACGTTAAGGCTAAAAGATTTCTGCCCCTAACGACTTAGATCCATCTCCGGTCATTACAATTTTGACCAGACGAAAAGTGAGGAGGTGGGGGCTGTTGGCCTCTTGATCAGGCAGCCGGTTGTTTATTTCATTATATAAATCCAGACGCCTGACAGCTGTCGGTTACTGTCCTTGAAACCATAGGTCAAAAGATTTGGCTGTGTGGGTCGCGAAATGAGTCACAGAGAACGCAGTTAAAGGACGTTTGCTTGAAGTTCGTATTCCCCAGAAGCCACAAAAAGCAGATGGAGTCAGGTTGCTGTCAGAAGGGCAAGAAGGGTGGAAGAGAAGCCCGAGCTCTCCTTGTAAGCGCGGCTGCAGAGTTAGCAGAGGCAGAGCCCCATTCCACAGCCCCGCAGAATGCAAACCATCCCCTAAAACTCCAATATTGTTGGGTGTAGGAAAGTGGCAAGACAGAGAAGAACGACCTGCCTGCAAAAAGACGGGGAGCAGAAACTAATCCTAGAAAAGACCACGATGAAAGAAGGTTAAAGTCTGGGGGAGATACAAAGCACTACAGCCGACACCACGTGCTGACAGTTCAACAACCCGGGAATCAAAACAAACCTGCGTGGCCCCGCCCGGCGTCCGTCACGTGACCGCCGGGCGCGTGGCGCTTCCGGGGGAGAGCCGGCGTTGCTACCGCGGCTGCTTCCTGCCCTGCGACTCCAAAGTCGGGGTTTTGGTGGTCCTCTGAACCCACTCCCACTCCACTCCCCTTTTGGGTTGGGGCGGAGCTAGGCATGGCAGCCACCCGGGGGGCGACCACTGAAACGGCCCCTGCGGCTGGAGCTGGAGAGGTGGAAGGTAGGCGCCAGGCTGAAGTCAGACCACGAGTACAACCTTGTGCTAGTTCATTCCTGGCAACTCTCCTGAGGCCATTTGGTCTAGCTCTTATTTCACGTCTTTCCTGCACTGCATAAAACTGTGAGGAAAATTGTTATTATTTAGTGAACGTGGCTTTTCTCAAATTGGGGCAGCCAGGCTTCCAGTCATCGTTCAGGCCCTGTAACCTCCCATCCTACCGGGGCTGATTAACGCAAGAGGGTCGTTTGAATGGGTTGAAATTAAATTTGTGAAGGTGGAGCCCACTCTTGAGGTAAATGGAAGTATCTGGAGCTTTTATGAACGGAGATTATGAGCGTTTGTTAGATTTTGGTGGAATCCTGCCTTACGTGACCAGTGAGGTTGGGTGGCCCAGGTACGAGAGACCTCAGCATTTATTGAGTGATTGCTCCGTGCCTGGCACAGTTTTCTGGGTACTGCTGCCAGAGATCTAGAGACTTTTGAGTGTTTACAGTAATGCCTTTTTCCAGTTGCGCAAAGGGGCCTAGAAAGGAAAAGAATGGTTAATACCTGGTAGCATGAATAATACCAGCAGTACAGGTTGAGTGAGGGCTGTCACCAGGAGATCAGATCCCCCTGGGGAAAACATAAATGCTTCAAAGAAGGAGTAGTTGGCGGTGAGCCTTTAAGACTGAATGAGTCCCTAAGGAACTTAGGTGATAGTGCTGGGAGGTTATGAGAAGACAAGGAGCAGAAAAACAGGATGGCTGTGGTTGGAGATCAAATAGTCATGTTTGTCTAGAGCAGGAAGTGACCAATCCCAATTGAAGAAACAATTATAACTTGGTCCTGTCTGACCACAGTCTCTCGTCTTTATAAACTCCCTTATGAACCCCAAGGATACAATTCTTGAACTTCATCTAACTTCATCTATACCTCCCATCCGTGGAGTCTTACATTTTCTGTCCATCTGTACCCTCTTGTCCAGTTTATAATGCATGTTCTATTTTATGGTCTCTCCCTTGAAGATGCACCATTTCCTTGTCCCTCCCTGCCTTTTATTCTTCTGGCAGAACTCATACTCTTGATGGACCCAACCTTTTGTTCCCTTTGCACCTGCACTTATATGGCTGAATTTTGCTGGAAAAAGTCCTGGGCAAGTTGATGACAGTATAAAATGAAAATGATCAACCTCTTGAATATTCAGTCAGCATGGGCTTGAGATCCTCTGAATCTGTTTCCTTGGTAAGCTTACTTCCTTCAGTGACAGTTCCCTAAACTCTGTATATCCTCTCTTCATCTCTTTCTCACTTTCAGTGGATGACTTGCAAGTCCGCTCAATTCTGCATCTAATTTGTCTACTTTTTCCCTCCTTAACTATCAGGCCCTTGTCCAAATCATCCACATTTCTCAGCTAAACCACTGCTATATCTTTAGGCCATGCAATCCTGCTTTTATCTTGTGGCCCTCCAATCCCTTCTCTATTAGCAAAAATTGACACTCCCTTACTTAAAATGCTTCAGTGAATTCCATTGCACTTAGTATAAAATCCAAACTCTTAACCATAGCCTGTAGAAATCCTTGGGCTCTGCTGATGTCCCCAGGAGCATCTGTTGTCACTCACTTCCCTCTCCTCTTATCTATTTTTAGCATACTTGGTTTCTTAATCTTCAGCTTTCACAGTATGTCCCCACCTCAGTTCTTACCAGACCAACAACTAAAACTCATTTTAGTTTTCCCCTGACTCCTTACCAGGGATATTCCTGCTTCCTTCATTTCACTTATTGCAAAATCTGAAATTACTTGTTTATTTTTGTTTCCTCCACTTGAACTTAAGTACTGTGAGGGCAGGACTTATATCTGTTTTGTTCACCACATGTGCCCAAGCAGCAAGTAGAATGCCCAGGCACAACGTGGACACTTAATACAAATTTTTGAGTGAATGAATAAGGGAATTCTGCCAATTCAAAGGCAGGAGGAGAAAGAGCATGGCATCGTCCAGGCACCCAAAGAAGCTGGTGTTAGAAGTGGTGAGGGAAGTGGGATTGTGAAGGGGACTTTATACCAAGCTAAGGAGTCTGGACTTTATGACAGTAGGAGGCCTTTAAAGAGCTTTAGGTACGGGAGTAATATGATCAGATTTATTTTAGGAGGATCACTGCCTGAAGGGTAGAGGATAGAAGGGAGGGAGAAAGACTAAAGAACAGGCACCCTTTAAGCTTCGCTTTTTGTCCTCTGTAAAATGTATGATGATTGTGAGAGTTAAAGGTAATTGTGGATCATCTAGCATAGTGTCTGGAATGAATTACATGTTCATTAGTGGAAACCATTTTTATTATGAATACAAAGGCGTGGCATTGGTGACCGATGGATATTGAAACTGAGAGAAAAAAAAAATTAGAAAGAACTTTGGAATTTTCCAGCCTGAGAAACTACATGTAAATTAGGAACCTAAAAAAAAGGAGGTGGTTCAGAGTAATATATGAATGCGTAAAGTTTAGGTAGGGAAATACGATGCAAAAGATATCAAGCATGCAGTTGGGTAAGAGGAGGGTTTTTTAGATTTAGTATTCACTTTCCATAAATTCAGCCTTTTAATGAATACAATTCATTGGTTTTTAGTATGTTCACAGAATTGTGTAGCCATTACCACTATAAATCCAGAGCATTTTCATCACACTGAGAAACCTGGTATCTATGAGTAGTCACTCCCAATTAGACCCTCTCCCCAGCCTCTGGCAGTCACTAATCTACTCTCTGTCTCTGTGGATATTTGCCTACTCTGGATGTTCCACATAAATGGAATCATATGATATGGGGCTTTTTATGTCTGGCTTCTTTCAAGCTGCATAATATTTCCTTCCTCCTTTTCTTCCTTCCTTCCTTCCAACAGAGGGAGACACAGTGAGGGAACACAAGCAGTGGGAATGGGAGAGGGAGAAGCAGGCTCCCCCCTGAGCAGGAAGCCCCCTGTGGGTCTCAGTCCCAGGACCCTGGGATCATGACCTGAGCCGAAGTCAGATGCTTGATGACTGAGCCACCCAGGCTCCCCTGCATAACACTTTTCAAGGTTCATCTGTGTTTTAGCATGTATCAGTACTTCAATCCTTCTTATGACCTAGTGCTATCCCATGGTATAGTAATACCACATTTGTTTATCCATTTATCAGTTGATGGCATTTGAGTTGTTTGTACTTTTTGGCTATAATGCTGCTGTGAATATTCATATGCACATTTCTGTGTTAGCATGTTTTCAGTTTTCTTGGGCATGTATCTAAAATTGGAATTTCTAGGTCGTAAGATAATTAACTTTTTGAAGAAACTGGTGAATTTTTTTTTTTTTTTTTTTAAAGAGAACACAAGCATGGGTGAGGGGGGTGGAGAGGGAGAGAGAAAGAATCTTAAGCAGGCTCCTTGCCCAACACAGAGCCCCATGCAGGGCTCAAGCTCATGACCCAATCCAAAATCAAGAGTTGGGCACTTAACCTGACTGAAGCCACCCAGGGGCCCCAGGGGAAACTGGTGATTCTTAATCTTAAAGTCCTAAGGAGGGAAAAAAATCTGATGAAAATGTGGATTTGCTCCCCTGAAAAATTCAGCATGCATATACATTTTTGCAGGTGACTTTGTATTTTTCTATTAGATTCTCAGTATCCTATCTGTGGAACTTTCAATCACATTTTAAGCTGTCATCCTCCCCAGAATCACCAGTTTGGGGTGACTGTTTATTACCATTACAAAGTAAGTTAAATAGAGAAAATCCTACCAGAAGAGAAGGCTTTGCTTTAAATTACATAAGGCTTATGTGAACAAAGGGTAGAAAAAAAAAGTGCATACATTAAATACATGATGTGAAAGGGTCAGTATATTCAGGATAATGATGAATATTGTGGGAGTCATAGGAAAGTTAATTTTTTTTAAGAGTTTCATTTATTTATTTATTTGACAGACAGATCACAAGTAGGCAGAGAGAGAGAGGAGGAAGTGGGGTCCCTGCTGAGCAGAAAGCCTGATGCAGGGCTCGATCCCAGAACCCCGAGACCATGACCCGAGCCGAAGGCAGAGGCTTTAACCCACTGAGCCACCCAGGGGCCCCAGGAAAGTTAATTTTTGAGCAAACTTATTACCATTCCATTATCAAAAAATATTGGAATGTATATTAGAAACAGAAGACTATTTTATACAGTGAGCAGATAGCTCTTGCCTTAAAATAGCTTGTAAATACAGTTTACAATATATTTGGGGGGGAAGATATAGACAAAGAGTTATAGTATAAGACATAACCACAAGCAGGAAGAAATTAATTGGAAAGTAAATATTACACACCTTCACCTTTAGGGCTGAGAGAAGAAAGAACTAATGAAAACTGAATTGGTCTGTACTTCCTGGAGTAATTTGAAATTGTGGTATAGTTTGAACATGGAAATGAATGGAAGAAGCCATTTCTGGCCGTCAAGGTTCGGAGTAGAAGTGAATGGAGAAAAGCCTGCGTCACATAAGGGCCAGAAGGTGCGGAGGAAGGTGAGGACACAGACTGGTTCCACTAGAGTAGAATTGGTAGCAGAGAATGCAGGTGAAAAGAAGGAAGATGGTGTCCTTTGAAAAACTAAACAAGAGCAGGGTCAACCAGAAATGAAGTGAAGAAGAGGGAAATCATGGGTTTTAGATTTCTAAGAAAAATAGAGTAAGGCCACCTCAAAGAGTGAGGAAGTGGAGAGAGGTACTGGGGATTTGAGACTGAAGAAGCTTTAGAATGGTTGCTGTAGGGGCAAGGGTGATTAGGAATCAACCGGTGATAACTAACGTGCTGAAAGTAAGAAAGGGACTGGTAGAGGTGAGCATAAAACTGTGGACCTTTGTTCCATTATGGATTCCTTTGTCTTGAGATGGTTTCTGATTTTGCTCAAGTGCACATTATGCAGAAGTAGCAAAAGCAAATGGTTAGTTTTAATAAAGCTTCAATATTTTGTATATATTGCTAAAAATGAGGTATGAATTCAGAAAACACTTATTTAACATCATTTTATGCCAAACATTGTGCTAAGCTCTAGGGATAGAAAAGTAATTATCTTGCCTTCAAGAATGTGGTATTTTTTGTTTGAAGTAACAGCTTGAAAGTTATTAAAAGCAAAACATGATCATATTGATAATCAAATATATTAGAATCCTTATTTGAAAATAAAGTGGACCTAGGGGTACCTGGGTGGCACTAATGGTTAAGTGCCTGCCTTTGGCTTAGGTCATGATCCCAGGGTCTGGGATTGAGCCCTTTGTAGGGGCTCTCTGCTCAGCAGCGAATCAACCTCTCCTTCTCTCTCTGCTCCTCCCTCTGCTTTCTTACTCCCTCTCTCTCTCAAATAAATAAAATCTTTTTTAAAAAGTACTTATTAAAAAAAAAGAAAAAAACAGGACCTTAAAAATGCAAAATAAACCATGTTACTGCTATTACAGCTTAGAGTTCATTATATTTTATTATTTAATAAAGATGCTCTGTTTCCTTGGCACTGGGGTGGCTCAGTCAGTTGAGGATCTGGTTATTGATTTCGGCTCAGGTCCTGATTAGGTCAGGTCCTGATTAGTTAGAGCACAGAGAATTTTTAGGGCAATGAAAATACTCTGTATGATATAATGATGGGCCTATGTCATTATATTTTGGTCCAAATCCGTAGAATGTACAACATTAATACTGAACTCTAAGATAAACAGTGGACTTGGGTGAGTATGATGTGTCAATTTAGGTTTATCCTGGTTAAAAAAAAAAAGTTTCATTCTGGTGAATGACATTGATAATGGGGGAGCCTTTGCATATGTGGGAAGGGGAAATCTTTACCTTCTCATTTTTGTTATAAACTTAGAACTACTCTAAAACTTAAAAAACCAAACCAGCAAACACGAAACTACTTAATGTTAAGAATCAACTTAAATTCTGAGTGTGAGATGTTAGAGGATCACACATTGTTTGAAGCTTGTCAGTGAAATTAAAAGTTGCAATTCTTTGAATCTGATTCTGCCTTTCAGACTGAGGTTGTATTTCTTTATCTTGGGCTCTAGTTTTAATTGTAACCAGGTTTATGTCTTTATGAAGAGAAGAAGTCACTCTTAGTGACTCTTCTAGTCTTTCTTGAAATGAGTGAACATTATCATCAGCATGAAGAAGGCCAATAAGAAGTAACTTGGTAAGGGAGGACAGTTTTCTTGTAGGAATTTATCTCCTACTTTTAAGAGAAGGGGGGTGGGGTTATGGACATTGGGGAAGGTATGTGCTATGGTGAGTGCTGTGAAGTGTGTAAACCTGGCGATTCACAGACCTGTACCCCTGGGGATAAAAAGATATTATATATTTATAAAAAATAAAAAATTAAAAGAAATTTTAAAAAAAGAGAGAAGGAAGCTCCCTCCCTGCCCCAGTAACAACGTACTAACCACCCCTTACAGCCGATGAGAAACCGCCACAACTTCCAGCTCTTGTTTTTTTCCAATGAACTTTTGTTTAAAACTTCCCAATTCCCTCCTAACGTCAGTGTGCTTGTCCTGAATTGTAATTACCCTGCTACTCCCAAATAAGTGCATTTTGGTGGTAATATAACTGGCTGTTTTAAGGTTGACATTCCTAAGGGGAAAAAAATCTCATCCCAGAGTTGTAGGGACTTGAGTTTCGTAAAGAGCTGACATTTCTATATGACTGGATTTACTCCTCCTCAGTTGGAGACACCATACTCTATATGTCATTTTTTTTCCCCATTAAAAAAAAAAAATGGCAAAAGGAGACAGGGGAGTTTAAAGAAAAGCAAAAGCCTATATAAATAATTTCCATGTTAGAGTGTATATTTAATCCATGTATAGCTAAATACTTTGTATTTGATAAGGACAAATAACAGAAAAACTATACTGTTGAATTTTTTTAACTGCAGTAAAAACCAAGTAATGTAAAATTTATCATCTTAACCATTTTTAAGAGTGCTCAGTAGTTGGGACACCTGGGTGGCTCAGTGGGTTGGAACTCTGCCTTCGGCTCAGGTCATGGTCTCTGAGATGGAGCCCTGGTGGGGCTCTCTGTGCAGCAGGGAGCCTACTTCCCCCCATCTCTCTGCCTGCCACTCGCCTACTTGTGATCTTCTCCCTGTCAAATAAATAAATAAAATCTTAAAAAAAAAAAAAAAGCACTCAGTAGTGTTCAGTATATTCACATTGTTGTGAAACAGATTTCTAGAACTTTTTCATCTTGCAAATCTGAAACTCTGTACTCAGTAAACAACACTTCTTTTCTCTCTCTCCTCATCCCCTGGTAACTGCCATCCTACTTCGTTTCTATGAATTCAGCTATTTTAGATACGTCGTGCAAGTGGAATAATACAGTATATGTCTTTATGTGACTGCCTTTTTTCACTTAGCATAATGTCTTCAAGATTCATTCATGTTGTAGCATATGACAGGATTTCCTTCCTTTTTAAGGCTGAATGATATTCCATTGTATGATGTCAGTGGACATTTGGCTTGCTTCCATTTTTGGCTATTATAAATGTGTGGCTATGAATATGAGTGTGCAAATATCTTTTTTAAGACTGCTGTTGAATTTTTTTGATGAATGGTTAGATTAAATAGCCATTTTATTTTGAAATACAGAAAATTTTCCTAGTGGAATTTTGAAGAGCTAGATGGAAACGTTTTGGTAGAAATTTTGAAGATACTTTGGAGCCTTAATTTTAAAGAACTTTAGTCTTTAAGACACTATTCTTTCTAGTAGTTTTTTTTGTAAATATTTTATTTGAGAGAGAGAGAGTGAGAGAGAGAGAGCATGAGAGGGGTGAGGGGGAGAGGGAGAAGGAGACTCCCTGCTAAGCAGGAAGCCCAATGCAGGGCTTGATCCCAGGACTGAGGGATCATGACCTGAGCTGGAGGCAGACGACCGACCGACTGAACCCCCCAGACACCGCTATTCTTTCTAGGTTTAACTTGACTTGAAATATAGATTACTTTTCTTTACTTTAAGTTTAGGACCAGTATTTCTTTTGAACTAAGTACTATAAGTACTGTAAGTACTATTTATGAGTTCTGGTATAAATAGATTAAACTGAGGAGGAGAAGATAATTTTCTGGCTTAACTGGGCAAGGGTTAAAAATGTAAGAAGATGGGAAGAAGAGGACGTGAAGTGTCTAGCACATAGCTGTCTCCTGTTCCGAATCTGAACCTGCTTAGGTGTTCACTATCGCTCAAGCGTTGGTATTGGAAAGATTATGTCATAACAGCCTCAACACTTCTGTTTATGGTTTTGTCAGTCACACCACCTCTCACACCTTCAAATTCAAAGGGTTTATGACTAATTATTGTTTTACTTAAGCATTATATTAACTTTCAGAGGAATTTTCTTGGTGGATATTGACTTTTTTTTAAACAATGAGTATAAAATGAAAATTATTATTGGTGTAAGTTTTACCACTCAGTCTTCAGTATGAATATAGTCGTTTTGTTAAGTAGGACTTGCATAGTTCCATCAGTGTTTTCCTGATATGGCCCAGATGTTCATTATTTTTAACTCTAATATCTATCATTCCAGAAGTTTGGTTTTTTTTTTTTCCCCCAGCTCTAACTGGCTTTATTTTTATTTATTTTTATTTTTTAAAAATTTTTAAAATTTTCTAATAAACATATAATGTATTAGCCCCAGGGGTACAGGTCTGTGAATCGCCAGGTTTACACACTTCACAGCACTCACCATAGCACATACCCTCCCCAATGTCCATAACCCCACCACCCACTCCCTCCCCCTCCCCACCTCTGCCACCCTCAGTTTGTTTTGTGACATTAACAGTCTCTTATGGTTTGTCCATTCCAGAAGTTTTTAAATTTCTTTTATGTGTATATAGAGTTGTTAAGATTGATGAAACCACCATAGGCTTACGTGTATATATTTAGAAATAATTTAGCTTACCATGTGACCTGCTCTTCTGTCCCCTTCAAAAAACTTTTAAATAAGATTTTAATAAAATTAGTGAAATTTAATTGAAATTTTATACTTATTAATATTTCTATTAAAATTATACCTGACATGCAAGATGAGTTATTTTCAGTTTCAGGATCATTGTTGTATTCTATCAGTATTAGGAATGAATTCTGGAAACTTAGTAAGTTTTTCTTATTATTATCTTGAATTCTAAATCTCAAATACAAATCCAAGCCAGGTATTAATTGACAGAAGGCATATTGCGAACAAATTCAGAGAAATTAGGTTTCAAATTATCTTGTAGCTTGCATCAATTAAAAAAAAAACTTGCAGATAAAAAGGCAGTTTGCTTTTAATCATGTTTCACAATTTCCAAAGAATTAGTTGAAACCAAAGCTGGTAATAAATTGTGTGAATAACATGCTACATTTAGAGAGAGAAAAGACTATTTTGCAACACCTAGATCACTAATCTTTTTTTTTTTTTTCAGCAGTTTCTAAGTCATTTCATTAGAAATTGTTGCTTGCTGCAAGTTTAGACCTAAATAAATACATTTATCCTTTAAAGGCTGTCAAGGTTGCTTCAGAATTTTTATAGCTCTTTGCAGACATTCCTGGCTTGGAGTGACTGAGTGCTTCCTTAGGCTATTTAATTAATACAATGTAGATTGCATTCTTCTTTAAAGAAAGTTGTAACACTTAAATTTGTTAATTTAATGGCCCAGTTCATTGTTGATTAAGCTATCAGAAACCAAATTACTTTTATCTCACAACCAGCTGATTGTTTTATTTCACTGGTAGGTATGAGATTCTGTAAATATGCTAATTTGTTTTATGGTAGCATCCTGCAGCTCTCTTCTGCATATACTTTATAGTACTTTTTATTCATTTAGCAAATGTTTAAGCATTTACTATATCCCAGTCACTGGGCCAGGTGCTTTCTCAGCAAATTTTAGTTTTTAGGGTCTCTTATTAAATAATTTCTGGGATGTCTGGGATTTTTAAATTAGATCATTAAATACATTTTTAAAAGGCATCATGTTAGAGGAAAAAATATTTCTTTGAAGCTATTCGAAAAGTAGTGTCAAAACACTACCCATGTGTTACTAATGACCATGTATTTATTTATGGAAGGGTGGCAAGATATATTTTCCCCAAGTATGAGAATTCTTTGGGGAACGTTCAAAGCCAGTTCTATTGGCTCTGATTAAAATAAGCAGAATAAATAAATCCCTACCCCAGAAGGACTGGTGCTTCTCTTATTCTCTGCCGTTTAAAATTCTAGAAACAAAGTTTTCAAAGCTTGGATATCTTACAACTATAGAACTGAAAGAGTGCTGCAAGGTCAGACCAGCCATGATTCATTCAGTGTAAGTCACAGATATTTATAGAGATAATATAGTAGTCCTTGAAAACAATAGCCTCAGAATGCCAGGTGTTAAAGCAGTTATGAACTAGTACCAGTCTTGACTCTAAGAATTAATTTTATATGTGAAGGTCTTTAGGAGGTAGAATTTTGCTGATACTGGTTTAGTGGACATTTTTGCATTCTTTCACCTGAGGTTTGCGATTTCCTGGGCCTTTTTTTTTTTTTTTTTTTTTAAAGCACAATGTGGGGCTTGAACTCATGACTCCAAGATCAAGGGTTAAATGCTCTACCCTCTGAGCCATCCAGGCATCCCCTGGGCCTTTCTTTGATATTGCAAGGTGACTAGCCATTATGTCTGTTTTCCAGACAAACGTAGGAGAGAAGGCTAAGGGCAAAAAGGCTGACTGGGCAACTTCTGGATATATATCTGTCCACTCTGTCTGCACAGGAGGCTAGGAATTGTAATTATCAGCCACACGCACTGTGCAGAGTTCTGTAAGTAAGAAGGAGAGAGTGGGTATGGGCTAGGGTTGGTAATTAGCAGTCTGTACTACAGGTATTATCCCACGACCCACTGCCCACAGAGGCACAAAGCAAAACATTCCTCTCTCCCTGACTGCGCACATGGACTTCTTATCCATGAATCGGGTCTCCAGCTTTCCAAAACCAATTTCTCTTTTCAGATTATACTCTCCCCAAATTTGCAGTGTTTGTGTAGGTCCCCCAGTTTGAATTCTCTGGAAGCAGGATGGTACAGTGGAAAGAGCGCTGCATTTAGAATCAGGGAACCTGACCTAGTAGTTGAGTTCATCACTGGTGTGTTGGACTTCGATATCTGAGCTTCCTATTGTTCCTTTGGATAATGGAAACAAAATGCCTTTTCTGCCTGTGTTTTGTAGGTTTCTTAGAGGATCAGATGAGCAGTTTTAATGTATACAAAAGTACAGGGCAAATAGTAAAGCAACATGTGAGGAAATGTATTATTATGGTGATGATGTTGAAAACCAAACTCTTCATCTTCTCACCAGAATGAGCTGCTGCTCCTTACTTTTTTTTTTAAATGTCAAGTCACAACATCTGGAAACCTCAGTCTCCTTTATGGCTGCATATACCTCCCACCCCACGTCTTTGGTTGTAATGGTCTTTGATATTATTCTCTTAGTATTTCTATATCTCTGTCATCTCTGTCCTCCTTACTGCCTCCACCTTGTTGCTCAGGGCCTTCCTCTGACACTTCTCACTGGGCTAGTACAGTAGCTCTCTGAGTCAATTCTAGTTTCTACATCTCTACACATTTCTGCATAGCCCTCATTTTTGTTGCTAATGGATATAATGTACCATGGGAAAAATTTACATAATATTTAGTAATAGTCAATAAATATTTTTCTACTTTTAGACATTAGGTTGTTTATATTTTCAGTTTTATATTATGGTAGTAGATATTTTACGTGTATGTGTATACATATATAATATATATGAATATGCATATAGCTGGTGATTACTTTGTTAAAAAACAAATTCCTGTAATATGAGTTACTAGGTTAATGGGTGGTTGTTTGAGACTTCTGCTTCATTTTTACAGTTGTTTGCCAAAGGATAGTACTAATTTATGTGCCACAAACAACAGAGGATTATCATGAATGTATTGCAGCTTCTCACTGTCTAGCAAAACTTTAAAGATATATAATAAAAAAACTCAGCTTGTCCATTTTTCATGTACACAGAATCTGGGCACTCCAAATCTAGGAAGATTTGGTGGGTTGTGATCCAGGTAACCTTGTACTTCTATTTATAGGCGAGAATGGGTCAATACCCCTAATGTGAATTTATCAAACAAGTGGAAAGTAAGAATCTCAAGGAAAGAAAGTTTTGTTCCTGGTCCTGTTTCCCTTATAGGCTCTTCAGCACTTAAAGATGAGCTTGGGGCTTTGTTTACTTGGAGATACCCAAGGGTGCCTTCTCTCTCCCTGCCCGCACACAGCCCCCACACAGCCCCCAGCTCTTCTACTGCCTTTCCCCTCTGAGTGTCCCCCCTTGTCTGCTCACTTGGGAGCCCTGACTGTGTAGACAGTGACAGGCTGGCCTCACATGTCTTGCTTACTTTCATCAAGGGTTTATGGAATGATTCTGAGTGTTTGCCCTTGTTTGAGCAAAGGAGCTAAATTGACTTAAATTTTCATTTCTTTAAAAACAAGCCTTATGGGGCACCTGGGTGGCTCAGTGGGGTAAAGCCTCTGCTTTCAGCTCAGGTCATGATCCCAGGGTTCTGGGATCGAGCCCCGCATTGGGTTCTCTGCTCAGGGGGGAGCCTGTTTCCCTACCTCTCTCTCTGCCTGCCCCTCTGCCTACTTGTGATCTCTGTCTTTCAAATAAATTAAAAACAAACAAACAAACAAAAAAACAAGGGTTACATTCAGACAAGTACAAATTACTCAGGTTCCTTGATGGCACCCTCCCCATCCCTCTTCCTTTTATCAAAAAGTTTAGAAGAAAGTTGGATGATGGGAGAATTTGGATTATTTATGAGCTTTTATTTTTTTGAATTAAGTGTAATCATAAAACAGATAATGAATTAGAAGGTTTAGCTGACTATTCTAGAGAATCAAATCTAGAGAATCATGAATATTTGCTGATGATATACATATATATCTGGATTCAGAGTATGAAGCATTTTTTGACTTTCCCAAAAAACTTTCATGTTAAGATGTCTTTAAGGAGAAACTTACCTGTTCTTTTATTTAGCACGTACTTATCATTACCATGCTATCCAGGATTTATAGTCTATGATTCTGTGAAATTTATTGAAATAATCAGTCAATCACAGTTTTTGTATATATCCCATATCTCTTATACTGTTTGTAATGCAATTGAAGTCAAGGATTAACACTGATACCCACCCTAGTACATCTTTTCCCTTTTAAAATCTTGAAATGAAAATAATCCCCCCTTTACCCCTTTGACTGATGTATGAATTCAGTAGTCTTCTTGGGTAAACACATGATATGGCAAGTGGAATCATTCCTGACTCCGGCAACTCTAGTTCTAGAGTAGTTCCCATCAGTATTTCATATATAACCCTCTATTTAGGAAATATAATTTTCAAAAAATTGTGTCTTTTAATATTTAAATATAGTTGGAACGCTTTTTTTAAAAGAATTTTTTGACGTTGAAATTTGTAAATATTTTCCAACATTTAAAATGTTATATGAGAAAAATCACTTAAGAATTATGGTTGTTGAGATCAAATATTTATGTAAATAGTAGTAAATGAAGTGTAAAAGGTAGTATCATTGCATAGAAAGATTTATTGTAATAGAAATGATATTGGCTATTCTTCCTTCATGTTATATGAAATAATTTTATAGTTCTCTCTCTCTCTCTTTCCCTAGGTGAACGTGTCAAACCTTTTACGCCAGAGAAAGCAAAAGAAATTCTAATGTCTTTACAACGACCTGCAGTCTTCTGTAACATGGCTTTCGATTGGCCAGCCCAACACTGGACTGTTAAACACCTTTCTGAAGTCCTTCCTGGCAAGCAGATACGATTCAGGATGGGAATGAAAAGAACAGATACAGGTTAGGACTAAAAGTAATTATCATAATGTGTCTTCAGTAGCATTCCCATGTTCTTAGCAGTAGTTTCTTTAACTCTACAGAACCCTTTGTTTCTAATACTGTTTTGACTATTTGCAGATGGGAAAGTTTTATTGGAAGTTTTAGAAGGACAGTCTGTGTTAAGATTCTTTTTCAGACTAAACCTATAGTTGATAACCTTCTATAGTTGTTGATAACCTTTAAGTTGTATTTGTTTAGGTATCATGGTTCACTGAATGTGGTAGATACTTAATATTTGTGAGTGTGTTATTATCTATGTTCCCCTGGGACTGAGAAAGATGATCACTAAGTTTATGGTCCCTTCTACTTTTGACTCATGTAGAATGTGTCCTTTTGTTTGTGGCTTGAGGCACTATATTTATAGTGTTTACTCTTGGTTGTAATTTTATCTCTCTCCTCTATCAGCTGCCTGACCTCTGTGGTACTGCATAAATATCAAAATGTGTAAAGCTCTTTCTTATCCTCTTAAGCAGTTAGATTTTGCCAGCCTCTTCTTCTTCCCTGGAGACTTGTAACATTTTGATATTTTGCCTTATAGTCAGATAATGTAGTTACTGTTAACTCTAAATATAATTAATTTAAAAGAAAGAAACAGTGCTGTTTTGATCTGAGGGGGTCTCTAACTATTGTCTAGCTTTAGAATGTGTTTAATAACTTCTATTTTGTAATTTGGTGTCTAGAGTTTGGTAGTCTAGAATTTCATAATGTTTGAAGCATTGCTGTGAAGTGGCTCTATGAGTATCTATTAATAACTCAGAAGGAACTAGAAAATTACCCCATTTCCCTACTAGGTTCTCTAAACTTTTTCTCATGTTGACCTTCTTGTACATTTTTCAGGAGTTACGTGGTTTTCGGTGTCTAGAACCCCCTTATACTCATGGCAGGTAGAGGAGGCTTAATACCTAGCACTCTTTAGCATCTCATTCTAATCACAGACCAAAATGTTTACTGTACCTTAAAATTAAGTGCTAGATGAGCAAAAGGCACGTAAAAGTTTAGCTTGTGCCTTTTCTTTCTTAGTTTTAGTCAAATAAATCTCCCATCCTCTGAGGTTATTAGACAATTTGGAGTTAAAGAGGAACTGTAATTTTTTTCACACACCTGGTTAGACTCCAAATACAACACGACCCCTAATTGCTAACAGTTACTGAGAGCTTTTGTGTTAGGCACTCTTCTGAGTGCTTTATACATATTAGTTCTCTTAATCTTCTTCAAACCCTCTTTGAATGATACTATTATAAGCCTATTTTGTAGATGAGGCACAGTGGTTTGACACATTCAAGCTAATACTTAAGCATTAAAGATAAAGTGAAAGGTCTCTGCAGTTGTGAGCAACAGCTCTGTTTTTACTGATTTTTAAAAAAAATTTAGATACAATTCACATAACATTAAATTTATCATTTTAAAGTATACAGTTCAGTGGTTTTAACATATGCACGATGTTGTTCAACCATCATTACTGTCTAATTCCAGACATTTTTATCATTTCCTAAGGAAACCGAGTACTCTTTAAGCAGTCAGGTCACTTCCCATTCTACTTTACCCCAGCCCCTGGCAACCACTAGTCTGCTGTTTTTATGGATTTGCCTATTTGGGACATTTCAGTAAATAAATGGTATCATTTATATATCATATCGTTATATATCATTTATTCATTAAATAGATGGTCTCAATAAGTAAATGGAATAATTCAATACATAGCCTTTTGTGTCTAGCTTCTTTCTGGTAGCATGTTTTCAAGATTCATCGAGGTTGTGGCGTATGTCTATATTTCATTTCTTTTTCTTTTTTATATACCACATTTTGTTTATCCGTGTATCCGTTGATGGGCATTTGGGTTGTTTCCACTTTTTGGCTATTATGAATAATGCTACTATGAACATTTATGTACAAGTTTTTATGTGGGTATATGTTTTCATTGCTTTTGAGTCTATACCTAGAAAGGGAATTGCTGAGTCATATGGTAACTCTGTGTTTAACATTTTGAGGAACTGCCAAAACACTTTCCAAAGCAGCTGAACCATTTTATGTTCCTATCCCACTGTATGAGGGTTTTAATTTCTCTACATCTTTGTCAATATTTACCCTATTTTTTATTCCAGCCGTCTTGGTGGAGTGTGAAGTGTTATCTCATTATGGTTTTTATATGCATTTCCCTAATGACTAATAATGTTGAGTATCTTTTCATGCATTGATTGACCATTTGGATCTTTTTTTGAAAAAGGTCTATTCAACTCCTTTGCCCATTTTCTAAGATTTTATTTATTTATTTTTGTGAGAAAGAGAGAGAGAGCAGAGAGAGCACAAGCACATAAGTGGAGGGGGAGGAGGAGAGAGAAAAGCAGACTCCCTGCTGAGCAGGGAGACCCATACCAGATATGATCCCAGGATGCTGGGATCATGACCTGAGCCGAAGGTAGAGGCTTAACCAACTGAGCCACCCAGGTGCCCTTCCCGTTTTCTAACTGAGGTGTTTTTTGGTTTGTGGGGGAGGGTAGGTTTGGTCTTGCTGTTGTGGAATGTTTTGGGTTTTTTGTTGTTGTTGTTGCTGTTATTTTTTTTTATTATGTTATGTTAGTCACCATACAATACATCATTAGTTTTTGATGTAGTGTTCTAAGAGTCATTGTTATGTAGTTTAAAAGAGATCTTTACAGGTCTTTCCCTACTAATGATAGCCCTATAAACCCATCATAAGTTGAAAATATCTCAAACTAAAACTGCATTTAATACACCTAACTGGACACATGGGTGGCTTAGTTGGTTAAACGTCTGCCTTGGGCTTAGGTCATGATTACAGCGTCCTGGGATGGAGCCCCACGTTGGGCTCCCTGCTCAGCAGGGAGTTTCCTTCTCCCTCTGCCCCCCTCCCACCCCCACTCAAGCTCTCTCTCTCTAATAAATAAATAAAATCTAAAATAAAAGGATACATCTAGTTTACCAAACATTATAGCTTGGCCAGCCTACCTTACATGTGCTCCGAACACTTACAGCTTACAGTTGAGCAAAATCATCTAACACAAAGCCTTTTTTTTATGATAAAGTATTGGATGACTCACGTAATTTATTGAATATGGTAGTAAAAGTGAAAAACAGAATGATGATATGGGTACAGAATTGTTGTAGGTTTATCTGTTGTTTATCCTTCTAATGGTCTGGCTGGGAGCTAGCTGTTGCTTGTTGCCACAGTCCAGCATCATCAGAGAGTATCAGTATATTATCACTAGCCAGGGAAATGGTCAAAATTCAAAATCTGAAGAATGGTTTCTATGGAATATGTATCACTTTCACTCCATCATAAAGTCGAGAAAGTGTTACGTTGAACCACTGTAAGTAGGAGACTGTATATATTCTGGATATTAGATGCTTATTAGACTTAGGACTTTTAAATATTTTCTTCTATTTTGTGGGTGTCTTAATTGTTCTTTTTTTTTTTTTAAAGATTTTATTTATCCATTTGACAGAGAGAAATCACAAGTAGACAGTCAGGCAGAGAGAGAAAGAGGGAAGCAGGCTCCCTGCTGAGCAGAGAGCCTGATGTGGACTCGATCCCAGGACCCTGAGATCATGACCTGAGCCGAAGGCAGCGGCTTAACCCACTGAGCCACCCAGGCGCCCCTTAATTGTTCTTTTTAAATTTATTTCTTTCAGTATAAATGCAGTACTTCCACAAGCAGTAGAGGGTGGTTGTATAAGAGTACTAACTCCTGAATCAGCTTGCCTGGGTTCATATTTTGGCTTATCATGTGACTTTGGGCAAGTTACTTTACTTCTCTGTATCTTAGAAATGTTTTCAAGATTAAGTATGTTTGTATGCATAAAACATGTAGGACAGTGCCTAGCACATTGTAAATGCTTAACAAATATTATTTAGAAATAGCAATAATTAAGAAATAAAAGTATGACTTCCTCATTGTAGAGAACGTTAAAAAAATGGGAAGATCCAAATAAATTTAAAAACACTTTCTCCTATTACCAAGAGAAGACCACCAGTTACACAGGCTTTTTTGTATTTTATAAATACACTAGTTACACAGGCTTTTTGTATTTAAAAAATAAAGTTATATTAATTTTCACAGCCTGCTTTTTTATTCCCTTCACATGTCCTGAGCAGTTTCTCTTCATGTTAAATGTGATTTTTAAATGGCTAATACTCTGTTGTATGCTAGTATCATAATGAATTTGAATTTTTTTCCTGTTTTGATTATTTAGATTGCTTAGAAACTTCAAATTTATAAATAAGTCTGTAGTGAGCATCATTGAAAACAAATCTTATTCAGGTTTCTGATTATTTCCCAGGGATAGATTCCTAGAAGAAGAATGACTGGGTCAAAGGGTATGAATGTTATCACGAGTAGCAGCACTACGCGTGAACCTGCTTACCCAGAAACCTCTGAGGCATCTGATTGCCCCTCCAAGTAGTGTCTGGTGACCCTGTGACTTAACCCTAAGTATGTAGCACATCCACCTGTTTCTCTCATGCCACATGGCCATCCTTTAGGCAGGGTTGCCCTGCTCTCTCTCACCAACATAGCTGCAGTAGTCTCATCCCTGGTCCCTCTGCCCCCCTTCCAGCCCATTTTTCGTATTGAAACCAGAGACAGGTTTTTAAAAACACAAGTCTCATCCTGTTTTTCTGCTTAAAACCCTTAGGTGGCTTAACCCTTACGCTAAAGGCCAAAATTTTTGTGTGGTGTAGAAGTCTCTCTTTGCTTCATTTCCAGAAGTTTGCTTCTCCTTTGTTCAAGGCCTTTGCATATAGAGTCCAGCCATTCTTTTCTCCTTTCCCTTTTCCCCTTACTGCAGCTTTCCCTAGTTAACTCCTCTTCCTCCTTCAGAGCTTAGCTCAAATGTCATTTCCTGGAAGTCTCTCCCGATCACACAGCACCTCTGCCTCCCAAATCAGGGGCAGCCACTCAGTTGTTTCCCAGCACCTTGTATTTCCCAGCAGCACTTAGCTTAGAATCACGTGGTTAATCTGTAAGTAATTAACTCTTTCAAGTCTCTCCTCCCCCCAAGAAAGCCACCTTCGTGAGGGTCAAGGTCAGCCCTCACCATGGGCTGAGCACCAGATGGACACTCAGGTATTTGTGGAATAAAAGAATGAAAGGCTTTTGGTGCATATGGCAAAGTGCTTCGCAGAAATGTGGTTTATATGTACTCCCCTGTCAAAACATGTGAGGGTGCCTGTTTTGCCACTTCTTTCCCCAAACTGAGATTCATCCTTTGGGGGAAAAAAAAAAAGGACTGGTATCTATATATAGTCCATTCTCATTAACATTTTATTTTTATTTTGTTTACTTAGAAATCCTTTCTTTTCTAATATTTTCTCCTAATAGCTTGATTTCCCTTTTACATTTAATCTTTATCCTTTCCATGTTTATTTTGTTGTATAGTATTCACTGACTTTTTTAGGTTAAGTTGGAAATAACAATACCTTTTATTTTAGTTCCATATACTGGATAATTCTTTTTTTTTCCCTACTGAGTTTGAAATCGTCTTTATTATATTACTATATTCTTACGGATTCCAACATCTGTTTTTCGACCATGTATTAAGCTATCAGTTTGGAAGCCAGTAAAACGTTATGTAAGTACTATTTTAGTATTTATAGTATTATACTGATACGTATTTTAATATTTGAAAGAACGACTCATCCTCCCTAATTACCCTTCTTTCTCAGTATTTTCTTGAATGTTATTGAATTTTATTCCTCTAAATGAATTTTAGAGTTAAATAATGTACTCATATTAAACAAATCCTGTTGGGATTTTAAGTGAAAATTCAATAAGTGCTGTTTTAAGTTAATTCAGAAAGAATCTCCCTTGTGATAATACTGTTATCTGCCTATGCTAGAACCTGTCATTATCACCTAGAAAGTCCATTTCATCTCTCAATGAAAATATTTGGGGTTTTCATATTTCAGATTTCTTAAAATATTAATTATAAATATAAACTTTTTATAGCTGGTATAAAGGAAAATATTTTTACCTATTATATTTTTCTAACTAGTTGTGATGACTAGATTTTTAAAAGCCAATTTTTGTATGTTTATTTTTTATCCCACTATTTATTAGTATATGTAATTTTTTAGTTTATTCTTGTGGGTTTTCTAGGAAGACAGGCATCTGATCTTAAAATTAGTTATAACCTTGTTTCCTTCCTATTGAATGTATTTCTTATTTTTGTTTTATATCTTAGCTTGATTTTTTCTAGAATGCTTGAGATAATAGTATTAGTAATTATACTGTTTGAGTTATATGTATCTCTTAGTTTATTTTTATAAGCAGATAACAACATCTCACAGCTCTTTGAAATGATTCTGGATCAAATTCATTTGGATCATATGGGCCCAGGGACATGGCAGTAATTTGGGAAAAACAGTGGTAGACATAACCCAAAGCATTTGTAGATGGGGGTGCAAGGATGGCCAAAAGTACACCTGCCTTCCATGCAGTGTTTCTTGCTTGTAAAATGATGAAGTCTAGGGTTACCTGGGTGGCTCAGTCGGTTTAGCGGCTGCCTTTGGTTCAGGTCATGTTCCCCGGGTCCTGGGATAGAGTCCCACATCCGGCTCCCTGCTCAGTAGAGAGCCTGCTTCTTTCTCTGCCTGCTGCTCCCCCTGTTTGTACTCTCTCTCTGTCAAATAAATAAATAAAATCTTTAAAAAATTAAAATAAAATAAAATGATGAAGTCTAACAAAACGGAGAAATATTTGTTTCCCTACTCTGGAAAACCCATTTTAGGACTCCCTTTTATGAGAGTTAGAAGCAAACTCAACTTATATATTCCTTCCAAATCCTGAGCTCGGTTGAGCTTCTTCTTACCTAACACTTTGACAGTAAGTGGGATAAAAATTGTAGCTGCCTAGGCTACTTCAATGTTAAATGAAAGAACAATAATAATAAAGTTAGAAAGGAATAATTGCATTGCAAGAAATAAACTAAGAACAACTGTACTACCCAGAAAGAAATTGTCATGATAACAGAATGAAAACAGTACCTTTGGTGCTGCTACTTCCAGGAAGGAAAAATTTAAGATTCTATTTTGAAATCACTATGTAAATGTAAAGAAGTCTGTCATTTCCATTCATTCCATTCATTGTAATTTTCTCCTGACAGTTAAAGTTCTCACATGTAATTTTTGCCCTTTTAGATTTTCATTTTTTTAAAGTACAGAACTTGCTGTGACAGAATACAAAGTCTCCTGATAAGGCTGCAATGCAGACATGCCTGTGAAAACTGGCCTACTACTGTACCCCCCCAGGGACAAATGTCTCAAGTAATGGCTTTGGTATTCAGTTCGATCAGTTGGATTGAATTTTATGAAGAGAAAACTCTTAAGACAGTGTAATGACTTCAGGCTTCCATTGGAGCTTACTGAAATGACTATGAAATGACTCCTGTTTCCCAGAACCATGCAGCTTTCTTGCCACATGGGTTTTTGTTTGTTTAAAAAAAAAAAACAAAAAAACAAAAAAAAAAACTGTGTATTCCTATATTGTTGGGGTAAATTCTTTTTTTTTTTCCCCCTAAGATTTTATTTATTTGAGAGAGGGTTCAAGTGGAGGGGAGCAGCAAAGGCAGAGGGAGAAGCAGGCTGCCTGCTGAGCAGGGAGCCCATCGCAGGGCGCGATCCTTGGGTCCCAGGATCATGACCTGAGCCGAAGGCAGACATTGAACCAACTGAACCACCCAGGTGCCCCTGTTGGTGGGGTAAATTCTTAACGATGATGTTGATAATATTAAGAATATATATATATAGATAGATAGATAGATAGATGGGTTACTAAGTGGCAGGCACTGTTCTGAGTGCTTCTCAAAAATTGTCAAATTTAAATCGTTTTTAAATATTGCAGATTTTTATCTTTTAGATAAATGTACTCCTATAAAATCTTCCTGCTTCTCAAAGTCAGATGACAAGTTGATGAAGTAGATGAGTTAGGATGACTCTCTGGCATACACCCTCCCCTCTGTTACTTCTCTGCCATTTTGAGTTACAGGAAAAAGAGAGGAGTGGGGGGAAAGATGGTCAAGATAATCCTAGGCAGTTCAGGCAGAAATGGAGGGAAAAGATAGAAGCTGTTGAAAGAAGAGTTTGAATACCTTTCTCCTCTTGCTACTAACTCAACTAACTTTTAAAGTTAATGTAAGGATTAGAATTAGTGCCTAATTGTTATTGAGCATCTGCTGTGTATCAGCTATTGTGCTAACTGATTTACATGCAGAACATCTATATCTCTTAAAAGGATTTCATGCTGATCATAATCAGAATTCTTGAATATTAACCTCCCAGTGAGTGTGCATTGAAAATATTCTGCTTTTTACCAAAAAAAATTCATTTTATCACTATTGGAAGAATAATTCTTATATACATGAGTCATGCCCATAGTAACGAACCATTCTGGATAGACAGTAGTCTTCTCTCTAAGCTTTCCTGATCAACCCTCTTCTTTGGGTCTTTGCCTTTCCTATGTGTCTGTGGCACAAGATTTTGCATTTAATTAAGTAATGCCTCAAATTTCCCATTATTCTAGCTAAAGCTTTATCTTTGTCTAAATATGTTCTCGATCCTAGAGTCTTACATCTCTTTTATGTTCCTACAAGCCTGAGCACAGTGCTAGTTACCAGTTAAGTACTTTATAAACAATTCTGAAATAAATGAGTTAATGAATAAATGAACAGACTTTAGGGGCGCCTGGGTGGCTCAGTCATTATGTGTCTGCCTTCGGCTCAGGTCGTGGTCCCTGGACCCTGGGATCGAGCCCTGCATCATGGTCCTTGCTCAGCAGGAAGCCTGCTTCTCCCTCTCCCACTCCCCTTGGTTGTGTTCCCTCTCTCGCTGTCTCTCTTTCTCTGTCAAATAAATAAGTAAATAAAATCTTTTTAAAAAATGAACAGACTTTAAGTTGCCATTGGCCACTTAATGATTCTGAGGAGCTTTTATGGTATGTGTGCAATATAAAGTCAGAAAATTTTCAAAAGAGGTCTTTGCTTTTTTTCCTTCTTAATCTGAAGAAGTAGCTCTCAAAATTTTTATCTCAGGATCCTTTTGCACTTAAAAATTATTGAGTTCCCAGTACAAAGGAGACTAGCATGGCCCCTGCACAGAGATGACATACAACTTTATGCAGCTTTCCATATTTTCTGTAGTATTTGGAAATGCAATAAATGTTATACCTTTAAAAAAATTATTGAGTTTCCCAATGAGCTTTTGTCAGTGTGGAGTCTATCTAGCGATGCTTATCATATTGTAAATTAAAACTGAGACATCATTAAAATACAAGTACATAAATACGTATTCTACTAGCAGTCACAGCAGTGACATCAACTAATGTCATGTAGCTTCTGGTAAACTCCGCTGTACACTCATAGGGGAATGAGAATGAAAAACATGAAAGTATGATTGTGAAAACAGTTTAGATCTCACAGACCTCTGAAAATGTATTGGAAAATTAATTATCTAAAGTATACCACTGGGGCACCTGGGTGGCTCAGACAATTAAGCATCTGCCTTCAGCTCAGGTCATGATCTCAGGGTCCTGGGATGGAGTCCCATGTCTTGCTCTGTTCAGCGGAGAGTCTGCTTCCCCCTCTCTCTCTATCCCTCTCCATACTTGTGCTCTCTGTCTCTCTCTCTCTGTCAAATGAATAAATAAAATCTTTTAAAAAAGTTGAATATACTGCTGGATTACTAAATCAGGATATACTAAGGGTACTGTTTAATTGTCAAGTTAAAACCTTGTTTTTTACCTTTATGTTAAATCATTTTGTATTGTTAGTGTTGTAGACGGTTCTAATTATATAGCAAGCACAAAATTAATTTTTAATTTATGTTAAATGATAGTGAACATCTTTTTGGTTGAAATTATCTTCATTTAAAAAAAACAATAGTATCTGGAAATTGTGTTCAGTGTACATTTAAAATTGGGTTCTTCTCCATTGCAGTTCCGCAGTTTGAAACGGCATGTAATTATGTGGAAGCTACACTTGAAGAGTTCCTGACCTGGAACTGTGGCCAGCCTACTATGTCTGGACCATTTAGAGATTATGATCATTCCAAATTCTGGGCTTATGCCGACTACAAATATTTTGTCAGCCTATTTGACAACAAGGCAGATATTTTCCAGGTAAGTCAATGCATTCCTTTTAACCATGGTAGTAATTTATTCTTGGGAAAAGATCACAAATTAGAACTTATCTGGTACCTTATTCTTTCACTGTCATCTTCTCTCAAAAGTAGTCACTGTGTGTCTTAAGTATTTTATCCATTCAAGCTAAAAGATTTGCCCAGGTGAAGTGTAATGTTTGGCTCACACGGATGAGCAGCTTTGTCACTGTTTTCCTACTCACAAACTTCTTCCATACTCCCTCGTTCACCTTTAAACAGTGCCCAGCTTGTTGTATATGAATATGGAAGTGTAGATTGTGTATAGAACTTTATTTCCCCCTGACCTACATAAATGTTTTTATTCTGTTAGTGAGGCAGATGGAAGTACAGCACTGATTATTACTTGAAGAAGCATTGGCGAAATCCTGGAAGCATTCCAGGCTGCTGCTGCCATCCTTTCGTGCTCTGAGGGGTTAGTACAGGTTAATGGCCCGGGGCAGAGAGTGCTGGGCTCCTGGTGTTTGATTGCAGAAGTCCTGCAGAAGTATGGGAGTGCTTGCAGAAGTAAGAATGTGGAAACTCTTTGTCATGTGTTGACACAACTGACAGCAGAGTTTGCATACCACCATATCCTTTTTTAAATATTTTCTACCCCAAACTGCCAGCTTATTTTGTGGGGTGATTTCGCAAACTCCCTGTTCTGTTTTCTGTGTGTCTTGGGCATGAGGCAGGAATGGGAGTAGTTCCAGGAAGCTGTTTGGATGACTCTGCCTTACCCACAATCAGGTCAGGGCTCCAGAGTCCTTTATCCTGCCCCTGATCCTTTGTCCAGAGAAGTATTCCGCCATCACTGCAGGCCGTTGTGCTGTCAGAACCGAGCCCCCTGGACTGCTCTCCTCCTGCTCGTCACCATCACCCCCTTGCTGGACTTCCCTCTCACATAGGCTGCCAGTCCAAAAAACTTGTTTTTAAGTTTGTATTTAAATTCCAGTTTGTTAACATGCATTGTAATGTTTCAGGTGTACAACATAGTGATTCCGCATCCCATAGATCACCCCCTGCCCAGCACTCCTTAATCCATATCACCCATTTCCTTTTCCATTCAGCCTGTGTTTTTCTGTTTTCACTTCAAGTCAAGGTGTAGATGCTGAGGTTACGTAGTTATATAATACAGTGATCAATAATTTGTAGCTTTAAAATTTTTTTTTAATGCTTGCTTAAATTTTGCTTTTTATTTAAAAAGGGAAAATGTATCACTTGTCTCAGAATTGTTAGTTGAAAATATATTCTTCTTATAACTATGAAAGAATGCATCAGTTTTGAAAACATTCTGTAGATGCTTTCTGAATCCAAAGTCTATACCAAACCTATTTACGCATTTTTAAATGATACTTTTGAGATAATTTTTTTTCTTATAACATTATCTGTGACCACTTTATGAGTCTTTAACCCTGGAACTTGTAGATATCATAGTTAACTTTTAGAGTCTTTTATTATATTTCTTGTACTCTCACCTATCCTGTAGATTAGACTAGTACTTTTATATTCCATGTTTCAGGTAAAACATTGTGTAATAGTCATATTTATTGAGTACTTCTTATCCTTGGTATTTTTCTAAGTGTTTTACGTTTATAATCATCAAGTAACCATATAATATAATAATTATCCCTGTTGGAAGAGAAAAGAGGCACAAAGAAGTAAACCTTTTCTGAAAATCTGCAGCTAAGAAAAGAGTGACCCAAGCAGTCTGTCCTGTGAGCTTTATCTGCCACACTGTATGCATACACAGGGTCTGAAGACATCCAGTATTTTAGGGACCCCACAGCGGGGTAAGGACTTCCATGTCAGCTGAGTCTGGGCTTGCTCTGCCTTGCTTGAATCTCCCATATGACTCCCTGACTCTCAGTCACTTCATCTCAGCCCAGGCATGAAGCCCGGGGCAGGTATGTGTCCTGTCCAGTAAGTGCCTTTTGGTAGTGTGCCGGAATTCTAATTGAGCTCTTATACAACCTGGTGTTTTCATTTGAAATGAGTTTTCTGTCAGCTCACATTATGGTGATTAATCCACTGGATTAGAACAGGGAAATCCGCTATGAATAACAAAATTTATTATGATTATATCATTTTTTATCTCAGAGATTTCTGAGCACCAAGTCTTACATCACAGGTATCTAAGATGTTTTCCTTTCATCACCATAATTCATTCATTCACCTAGTCTTATTACTTTACTGTTTTAAGCTTTCTTCCATCTGGTATAAAATGGTGGGTAGTTAAACATTAAAACAGATGAATTTTTATTCATTTATATTTGTTTTGTTTTTGTTTTTCATTTCATTTTATTTTCTTTCCAGTGCTCCAAAATTCATTGTTTATACACCACACCCAGTGCTCCATGCAGTACGTGCCCTCCACAATACCCACCACCAGGCTCAATAAAATCATTATTATGTGAACATAACATTTTTATGAAAATAACTATAATCAAATTTTTTTAAAATTTGTTTTGAGAGGACTGGCATTGTTTTTACATTTTTGCAAGACTTGTTAATGTCTGCCTTCATAGAAGACAGCTATAGTCTGCTTCCTTGTATAGTCTTAAAATTTGTTGGTTTGTTTGAAGTATATGAGGAATATGTTGCTCACACACATATGCAGCTGAAAAAAATAGGACTATTTTAGAAACTTTTTAAGATAATTGTGAATTTTTTTTAATACTCCACCAAACTTGGGATGCCTAAGTGGCTCAGTTGGTTAAGCAACTGCCTTTGGCTCAGGTCATGATCTTGGAGTCCATTGATCAAGTCCTGCATCAGGGAGTCTGCTTCTTCCTCTGCCCCTCCCCCGCTCATGTTCTTGCTCTCTCATTCTCTCTCTTTCAAATAAATAAAATCTTTAAAAAAGAAATACTCCACCAAACTTGACAAGAGGTAGTTTCTTAAAGGTTTATTTGTTGCAATACAGAATCTGAATGCATAATCAATGAACTCTTTATACTTTTACAATAAAATCCATTGGTCCATCTTGCATAGAATGGCTCTTTTGTAATGCCTCTCATTGGCCATTTGGAAAATACTGGTTTGCTGAGTTATATAGATCTTCCAAATGTTGACACATTTCCATATACTTCATTTTTTAAAAAGTGACATTTGTTAATGTCACCTTTCTCATTAGGGAAGTATTTTAAGTATTAAGAAGCTTTCAGGTTCTTGTGTTTCTTGATACCAATATCCAAAATAATTTTCATTCTGTTCAAATATTTTCTAATTCCCCTTGTGATGTGTTGTTTGACTTATGGATTATTTAGAAGTATAATGTTTAGTTTCCAAATATTTGGGGATTTTCCAGCTATCTTCTGTTGTTAGTTTCTGTTAAATTAAATTAAATCCACTGTTGTCAGAGAACATATTTTATGATTCCAGCCCTTTGAAATTTATTGTTTACTGTCCAGAATATACTCATTCTTTTTTTCCCCCAGAATATAGTCATTCCGATGAATGTTCCAGGTGTACTTGAAAGTAATACATATCCTTCTGTTGTTGCGTTTTAAAAACGTCACTAAAGTCAATGGTTTAAGTCTCTTGCATTCCTACTAATTTTCTGTATGCTTGTTCTGCCCATCGTGTAGAGAAAGGTATGGAAATTTCCCAATTATAATTGTATATATGTTTCTTTTTCAGCTTAGGTTGGTCAGTTTTTGTATCATGTATTTTGAAACTGTTATTAGGTTCATATACATTTTGGATTATTATGTCCTCTTCATCAATCAATCTTATATCATGATGAAATGATCCTCTTTCTCCTGGGTTTTTCCTTGTTCTGAATTCTACTTTGTTTAGGTTGTCTTTGGTTAGTGTTAGCATGAAAAAGGAATACTTACTATATGATTCCATTTATATAAAATTGTAGACTTGTAAATAAATTTATAGTGACCAAAAGATATCAAGACGGAGAGGGGTTACTAAGGATCACAGGGAAACTTGGACATGATCAAAATGTTGCCATCTTGATTATAGTGATAGTTTCTCCCATGTCCATATATGTAAAAAATTCACCAAAATTGTACACTTTAAATATATGCTGTTTATTATATATCAGTTATACCTCAATAAAGCTGTTTTCACAAAAGAATACAATGCTGCCTGGTACATTTTGGTTCCAGCATCTTGACACCAGCGGTTTCATTCACCACTTTTTTTGTGCCATCAATGTAAATGTTAACACAGTAAAATAGGCAAATATCATCTTAATAGTATTATGAACATAATTTCAACATTGCAGATCCTTTGAAAGGGTCTCATTGACTCCCAGGGGGGTCCACGGACCACCTTGAGAACTTCTGGTTTACAACATCACTTCTATATTACTCTCTATTTCTCTAGTTCTGACTCCTCCTTCAATCAATTCTAAAACAGTTTCTCATGAAGATACATGCTAAGTCATGCTACAAATTAAATTTTGAAATATATTTATCATGTTCACTAAAATTTCATGACTTAAAATTGTATAAGAATAGCATTTAAAACTCTCCCCAATATGACTGATGTGACCTGTCCCCTAGGCGTATGTCCCTGTTGTCTCCTTGCTGTGGGCTGGACCACTTTGTCCTATGTCATCTTCTGACTTTTGCTCCTGCTCTTCCCAACTTCTGTCTCTTAAAATTCTACTTCTTAGGGTCCGGCTCAGATTCAGTCTTGGCTATGAAGCCTTCTCAACCACCGTACCCATGGCTATCCATCCCTTGCCTTCATGCCTGTATGTTTTATTTGAATTGTTATTTAAATGATGTGTGGCATAGAATATATGTGTCTTGTTTCTCTAACAATGTTAGCTCCTTGGGAACAGGGACTATGTTTTACAACTTTTTATTCTCCTAAACTGCTAACATGGTGCTGAATACATAATAGGTACTTGAATGATTACAGAAGAGAATTTTTGTTTTATCTTACCATTTCTTGTTTTGATAGTTCTTTGGTTCTTAGCATCGTTCAAGGAATGCTTTAATTTATACCCCTAGTTTCACCTTTGTCAAATTTTCTGTGGCTTTTAGTTAATCATAGCATTTGTCAATCTTGATAAGAATTTCTTAGCTCTCTTCAGGTTTCTACTAGTTTTATAAGTTTTTTGCTTATAAACTCTAAAATTTCCATCTATTAACCCTTTTCTTCCACAAATTAAAATTATCTACTGATAAATATATAAGATTTATATATACTGGTAAATACACTAGTGCATATACTGATATGATTGAAAAATATCCTAGAGTCTTAGAGGGGGCCAACAGTTGTGATTTTGACACTTAACTGGCTTTCATGTTTGGCAAATGAAATTAGTCCCATTCTTTTTTAGTTGTCCTATCACATCATTGAAAATCTAAATAAAACTTAATTTGGAACATTTTGTTCTCTACTTCCCAAGAAAGGTAGGGTATTTGTGACAATATCACATAAAATTTCTTTCACTCATTAGATGAGAATAATAGGTCTTATCTTTTGTAATTATCAATAAGAATCATCATAATTGAAGCTATTCGAATCAACCTAGATCAAAAATGATTTTGCCCTGAGAATGTTTCCCAGATACGTTCCATTTAGTGTTGTGATTGAGATTGGCTGCTGTGAGTCTGGAGCCATGTTAAGTCACCAGGACACAGAATTGCACAAAATGCAATACTTGGAAGAATAGTTCTGACCTGTCTTGGACTTTATAACGTAGTTACGAGAGTATCTTGAAATTCAGCCAGGTGGTTTAGTAATGATTAAAAGGGTTTGATGGTTAGTGATGCTTTCTGATGAGGCAAATTGGAGTGTAAGAATTTGAGTTTTTATTCAAGCCTATGTGTGTAGAAAGCTAACTATCTCTTTCCTGTTTATGTTACCTATGGTTGTTTCCTAAGGAAGAAAGAGCCTAAGTACTTGGTAATTTATAATGTACATTTAAGGGTCTGTTTAAAACTTAAACTGAAGTATTTATCCTTTAAAAGTTTTATTGTAATTATAATTGTATTGTTTTAAAGTTTCATTTTTGTTGTTTTAACCAATATCGTGCCTTTTTTTAAGGCAAAAAGACTCATTATGGAATTACGTATAATCAGTTTTTCTATATTTTTTGATCTAGGCATGGAGAATTAGTAGAATGAGACAAATTTTTATGTGACAAATAGAATCAAATTAACCATGACTATGAATCACCCAAACAGTATTTATAGGTAAAAGAAAAAATAGTTTTGAGTTGGAGTGTTCTCAGAGCCTAGAGCTTGCACTAACTAGCTCATACTGAATCTGGGCTCTGAGAGTACCCTAACTCAAAATATACCTTGTAGAATGAAATGGTTTAAGAATAGATTATTTTTTGGCAGTGTTTACATGGTAAGCTTAAAAAAAAAAAAAAGCCGCTATTCTGTGTTATAAGCATTTACTAGTTTTCTTCAGTTCTTTGATTAAAGCTAAAATTATGGCAGACTTGGTTACTTGTACAACATTTTCAAGACGGTGTTTGATCCTGGAATAATTATTTAACTTGTTAATTGAAACAGATTTAGGAGTTACTCAAGTTCAGCATAAAAATAGATCTAGTTACCTAGATCAGTAACTCAGAAAATTTTTTTTAACAAAGACTTTATTTATTTGACAGAGTAGGACCCAGCGAGAGAGGGAACACAAGCTAGGGGAGTGGGAGAGGGAGACGCAGGCTTCCTGCTGAGCAGGGAGCCTGGTGCAGAGCTCAGTGTGGGGCTTGATGCGGGGCTGCATGTGGGACTCGATGTGGGACTCGATGTGGGACTCAATCCCAGAACCCTGGGATCGTGACCTGAGCTGAAGGCAGACGCTTAACGACTGAGCTACCCAGGCACCCCAGTAACTCAGCAATTTTTGAGCATTTGTTGTACTCATTGTGTGAGGCCCTGAAGACACTAACCTAAATAAAATAAGACTGGCCTCCCATGGGACTTTGAAGTAGAATGCAGAAATCGAACCTTAGGATTGAACAGTATAAAATGTGCTATTAGAATTCAGTATTGTTCCTAACATTATATTATCACTTAAACATACTAATAGTTTTAGAATATTATGCATAATCTAGAATATTGAAGTGTAGACATTTTGAATTTTTTTTTTAATTCAAGCAGAGCTTTAAAGCCTCCTATTTAAAGTGTTGGGAACATTTTTAATTAAACAATTTTCAAAACGGATCCCCATTGCTGTTATATTTACATCACAAGGCAGGGCCACCTGAAGGAAAGAGAATAAAGTACCTGCCCTACTTTTGTGTTATAAACGAAGTTCATTTTTGTTGGTCAGCCAGTTTTCAACTACGAGTGAACAATAAATTTTGCTTATAATGCTCATTCTCTACAGAAGCTGTGCTACATTTATTTTTATCCTGAAACACTATAATGTGTTATTTCCACCTGTTTCTCTTAAGGCATCTCTTAACTGCCAATAAACTTCCTAGATAGGTTCTGAGAAGCAGCTGGGAATCGGGGCTGATTACCTGGGGTTGGAGGAGGATAAAAAAGCAAGACTGGATTCCTGGTTAACTTCTTTAAGTGCTGGAGTAAAACGTGATATGATTTTCTTCTAGAATTGACCCTCCCCACTAGAGTATCTAACAAACTACCAAATTATAACAGGCCTATATTAGCACTTCTGTAGTAAATCTAATCTTCCTCTTTAATTAAAGAGTTGATGATCTAGACTTTTTGACTCTTTGTTTTATTGTCTTTTGTCATTTTCATTGCTTATGATCTATGCATTTTACTTGTATATCAATTATTTGGACTGAGAACATTTTTTTTTCTCTTTTTCCCTGGAGAAATGATGCTGATCTTGGCGGTTAGCTCTCCAGGCCAGCCTGGGGAAGCCTACTAAATTCATAATCTACTCAAAGCAGTTTGTAGAACTCTCCCTACTCCCACCCCAAAATGTCTTTAAGAGTATGCTTCTGGGATACATTTCTGTGATACGGGGTTTAGGACTAGCCAACTATAAACCTGGGAAAAAGTCTCTTACAGAATGGGATTATTGGGGAAAGACAGGTTTCATGGACTAACCTCTTGAATAAATTTGGATTAGGCCCATTAAAAAAACAAAATACAACCCAGTAAATTTGAAGATCTAACTGGACTTTATTAAACAATTCATGAATCAGGCAACCTCCCATCTAGCAAGTAGAAGGAAACTCCACTGAGCTGAACAAATTTTTAAAGGCAGAGAGAGGGTATTAAAAGAAGAAGAAGAAGAAGAAGGAAGAAATGTATTAGCAAAGAATGCATTGTTTAGGAAAGGTTGCCCTCCTAAGGGGAGTTTAAGAGGTCTGTTAGTAAATTTTCTACTCTTAACCAGAAATTCCATGTTGACTGGTTAAAGGTTACAGTTGTGGCAGGGAGGGGGATGAAATGCCATTAGGTTAAGTTTTAAGTCTTGTTTTACTGATTTAGGGCCTTAACCTCAGTGATGGCCATTTTGAGCCTGTGGTTGTTTGGGGGTTTTGTTGTTGTCTTTAGCAGACTTCATGGCATATAACAGATAACCCTGAATAGAAGTTGCCTAACTAAATGCATACAGGTGATTTTTTTTTTCCCCCTCATGTAAGGAGAGTTCAGAGCTGCAGTAGCTTGGGCTGTAATGGAGGCTATGTTATACCAAAGAACCCAAGTTTTAATTCTTTCTGTTTTAACCTTCTAAGCATGTGGCTTCCGTCCTCAGGACTTTGGAATACATCCTTGCATTCCAGGATAGCCATCATAACTATATCGCTGAAAGGAGGAAGGAAGGACAGAAGTCTGCTCTCAGCTCTCTCACTTTTGGGGAACTTTCGCAGAAGTCCCCCTAACAACTTCTCTTTAATACTTAGAATTTAATCTCATAGCCCCACTGAACCGCAGGGGAGGCTAGAAAATAGGTGTCTCTTAGCGGACATCTCCCTGAACACAGTTGGAAGATACAAAGGAATACGGGCAGTTTCTGCCACATCCTGCTCATGGAACAGCATGAAAAATTAAAGCAACATTTATTTAAATAAGAAAGTATAGTTATTACAGGGTATCTGCATGGAGCAAGCAAGTGTAGAGTCTGGGAGAATTGCATCATTTTAAAGGGAGAGTTCCAAGATGAGTCCTGCCCTCTGTACCATCATTCTTTTGTGCATTGCTCAAGATGCTCAGGGCTAATGCCTGTGTAGCAGGGGAAAGAGGCTTTTGAAGTTGGTGGAAGAGCAGTTCTCAGGAAGCCACAGGTCTGCAGTTTCAAGGGGAGTTCCTATGGCCAGATGCTTGGGGCAAGATTATTGACAGTCATTTATTTCATGGCTAATTCCATAGGTTAGCAATCTGCTGTATTTCTCACTGGAGCAGAGGAAGGGAAAAGAGACTGAGAAGAGTGAAAGCCAAATTCAATTGTTCTTGACCTCTTAATTTATTGAACCATTGTGTGATAGTGATAGACATTGCCTGTGGCTTTTTTTTTTTTTTGGTTATTTATATTGTTTCAAGTTGATATCTCCAACTACATTGTAAAGTTTTAATATGATAATAGAGATGTTTATGTCTTACAGTCTCCATCCTTGATTAGCATATCCCATGTTATCAGTCAGTTATGTTGATTTAAGTAGATTTGGTGTGGTCCTGATTCTCAACTCCCTCAGCTCCTGCATTCCATTTATGATCCTGAAATACAACTTGTAGATGACATAGTTACCTTCGCATGTAATTTTAAAAAATTGTTAAAAATACCTTACTTGTGACAGAAAGGAACATTTTAAAGGAAGTAATTTAAAGTAAAACAGCATATATTTTGGTGTGTTCATGCTCAGTGACTACACTAGAAGACATAATGAAGTAGTCAGTCCAGGTATGTGATTAAGTAAATCACCTCCAAAACCATATGCCATCCTTTTGAATGGATACCACATTCCATTTACTCCAGAAACCAGGGCCAACACTGATGCACACTGGTCTGCAATGCTCTTTTTCTGATATTGCAGACTGTGAAGGAGCTTGCTAAATTCTAGGTGAGGCTCTCCCAAATGACTGTTGTCATTTGCTTTGTGTTAGAATTGTTTAGACTTGGGCACTGGCCTGGAATGATGAAAGAATCCCAGGACCATACCTACCAGATTTATATTCGCCCAAGGGAAAAAAAAAGGATTCCAGAGCAAAATAGAGTAATTAAGTGCGCCAGCCAGTAAAAAACATTAAAGGTAAGGTAAGGTAAGGATAGATAAATGTGGTAAGGATAGATAAATGTGGAAACTAGATTTAAGCTCTGCTATGTTAGACTCTGCCAGTTGCTGAAACTAGTGAGGTATGTAAGTGATGAAAAGACAGAAAAAGACTGTAAAATGTGAGTGTTTATTCATTCTACAAATGCCTGTTTTTCAGGTACTGTGCTAGGCTAGATAGTCGCAGAGCCCTGGTCCCCTTTCCTCAGGGAGCTCATATTCTAGTGGAGAAGACAGACCAGTGACTCTAACCAGTAATGGCCAATTGTCCTAAGTGTTATGAAGTAAACAAAAATGGGCCCAAATTAAGAACAACAGGAGAGGGACTTCCTTTACATAGGGTAAGTTGGGAAGCTTTCTCCAAGGATATGATAAATTTAAGCTGATTCCTAAAAAATGAGAAGCTAGCCATGTGAAGGGAGGGTCAGGAGCTTTCTAAACAGAGTGAATAGCATATGCAAAGCCCTTGAAGAAGGGAAAATTTACCCTTTTGGGGGCAAAAAAAAAAAAGCCATTGTGACTAAAGCCTGGCCAATGAGATATGCAGAGGGTTAGAAGGCATCAGAAAGGTAAGAGGGCCCTCATCATACAGGCCCATGACTGAGGCATTTGGACCTAATTCTAAATGTAAAGCAAGGGAGTGACAGGTCTTAAAATTTTTAAAAGATTGCTCTTGCTGTCGGGACGCCTGGGTGGCTCAGTTGGTTAAGCAGCTGCCTTCGGCTCAGGTCATGATCCCAGCGTCCTGGGATCGAGTCCCACATCGGGCTCCTTGCTCCGCAGGGAGCCTGCTTCTCCCTCTGACTCTGCCTTCCACTCTGTCTGCCTGTGCTCGCTCTCGCTCGCTCTCTCTCTGACAAATAAATAAAAATCTTTAAAAAAAAAAAAAAGATTGCTCTTGCTGTAGTGAGGAGACTGGGTCAGAGGCAAAAAGAGTCAAAGTTCTTCAGAAGGAAGAGACCAAGAGAGAATGACACGGTTGCATGAGGGGGAGTGGAAGCATTTAAAGAAGTGGCATTTACACTGGGTCTTCAAAGAGAAATGTGAACTGGGGTGTGGGAGAGCTGCTGGCAGAGGGAACAGCAGAAGCAAAAGCAGGGAGGTGTGTGGTCTATACCAGGAGAGCTGTAGAGATGGTGGGGCAGAGGTCTCCTACCAGAGCCTGCGTCCCCTTCACTATTCCGGAATGCCATTTGCGGCATTTCACACATACCTTCACACATAATTTTTAAAAACAATTGAAATGCCCCTGCTATAAAATACAGGAGAATTTAAGCAGAAATATGTGATTTAATGTATATTTATTCAAACCTGACTATATTAGGAGTCATAATGAACTAATCAGATACCTGTACCTACTTGTGACCTACAAGGAAAGGTTCAATTTTTAAGAATTAAGATGAAGTCCCACAGAGTATTTCCAAAATTGTATACTTAACATTTTTAAATGAGGCTAAATAAGTATATTTGTATCTATATTTGTAGAGTTATTACTATGAGATAATATAGGCACAGACTGATCTTGGTGGATATATTGCTGGCCCAAAAGCTATGCGTTGCAGTGCTGTTGGTGGTCTGCTTTTCAAAATGGTGAGCAACTCCTGGTAAAGCTGCACAGAACACAAAGCATAGTCCTCTCTTGACTTACTGAGTATTTTTGTTTCGGGAAAACTCAGTATATATGAAAACCATGCCAAAGATCTTCTGATGTTATGTGAAGTGGAGTTGGAGTCCTACTTTCAGGGAATTAGAATCACATTTTTCAGCAGTATGAAAATTGTGCAAGATACAGAACCTTTCTTTGTTGTGTTGAGCTGCCTCCTGACCTCTGTACACTGAATACCAGTAGCACCCTCCTCCCACTTGTTATGACAGACAAGAATGTATGCGTGTTTTGTTTTGTTTTGTTTTTAACAGTACTGTCAAAAGTTGCATCCCTTGGGTTCCACGTAGAAAAATGAGTTAAATGGGTGTATCGACCTTCAATCTCATAAGGATTAAGAGAGATAATACACATGAAATGTTAGTACTGGGGTCTGGCCTGCTATAAAAATTCAATAACCAGGTGGTGATAACCTGTTAGCAATTGAAATGGTGGGTCTGGCCTTAAATAGGAGAGAAGTTAGGACTTGAGATAAGGCTTGGGAGTCTTGTAGACAAGTTGATTTAAACATTGTAAAATGCCAGGCAGAAATGAAATAAGATTTAATTTAAGAGAGATAAATGTAGAATCCCATGGCTTTTTCCTACAATCTGTTAGTAAGTCAAGGCTGAAGAGATATAGGCTAGTATAGCTAGGCCACCATTCCTAAGAAAAAGGCAGGCAAGCCAAGATGAGCTATGGCATAATTCCGTTGCTGAAACTGTCCGATAGTACATGAATGGTATAATGTCCAGGTCATTCAGTGCTGTCCATAGACAGGGTTTCATGTAGGCTGTGTCTGGGGTTGGGGAGTCAGGCTTAAGAGTGCTGTTGACAAAGGTAGTTGAGAAGATAACAACTGGAGGGGAAAGTTAATGCTACTGAGTTTAGGTGTTAAAAAAAAGAAGAGCCATGACAGTTTTTCAGATAATTTAAAAACAGCAATTTTTGGCAGAAGAGAAAATAAATTTGTCTGTAGAAGGCAAATCTACAACCTTCTGTGAATTACATGAAAGCAGATATTTTATTGTGAGCAGTTGTTTAAAAAATTCAACCAAGTAGATTCAAAGAGCCCATTGGCTTTGTTGAAGAAATCAAGACAGCATCCCATCTAGCAAGTGGGGAGAGCTAGAAGATGGAAGGTTTTTATAGAAAGAAGGCTGGGACAAGAAGTTATTAGCAAAGGTTAAAAAAGGGTTGATTCAGGTAAGAACACCTTCCTTAGTGGGAAGGGCACATGGAGTTTTATCAAGCAGAATACCTCAGCTTCCTGTGCGGGTCGGTGTGGAGATGGCCCATGCGATGGATTACCTCATTGGTGCTGACCAGAAAATTCCTGATCTACTATTTAAGACCCCATTTCTGGGAGAGGTTGAACTACAGTTAAATATTAAGGCCTGGTTTGGTGACTTGGCCTATCACTTATGCAAGTAACTCCATCCATAGTCTGCAGTTTTCTTTTTAACACAGACACTTTTCAACCAGACACTTGATTGTTCTTTTCAGCGATGGTGTCAAATAGAATTTTATGGATATAGATGATTTCTAGACTTTTCCAACTGTTGAGGTGGATGTGGGAATAGACTCCAGGGTAGATCACCCCACCAATCACCTTTATTCATTTCACTGTTTCCAGCAAGACTCAAGGTAGATTCCTTCTGTACCCACTTTGATTTCAGACATTTGACTCTTTAAGTAGCTGAACACAATTGGCAGAAAAGCCTCAGCTCTTAAGAGTCTGGGAGTGGGGGCACAAAATAGGTACACTAAATGCTATTTTCTGACAGATTTCCTTTTCTTTCAGCCTTTGGTTTTCCCGACCAATCTGCAGCTGAATTTTAGGTAGTTTAGGTCACCCTGATCTAATCATTCCCAAATAATTTTTCCTTTTTTGTCATTGCTGTCAGTCAAAGCCTCTTGCCAATTTCTCATATAACCCCTATCCCCCATAGGTAAATCTTCTTCTGTGATTCTTTCTAAAGCAGTGCTCTAGAGTAGAGTTTCTCACAGGGAGTCTTCCAGGTGACTCCCTTAGTATATGTGAATTGTGTACATGTGTGAATTTCTCTGAGGAGAGGGGTGTTACCACTCATTAGTTTCCTAAAGGAGTTTATCTCTAAGATTAAGAATCACTTCCACAAGGCTCTTCTTAGGTAAGGCAAATCTCTGTTTGTTGTTGTTGTTTGTTTCTACATTGCAAGTCTTCCTGCTACCTTTAGTTAAATTCCACACTGAGGCGTGGTGGATTGTTCAGCAAGGACCAGAATTAATTGGAAGCCTCTTCTAAGTTCCCTGCATGGACCAAGAGCCTTTCATTAGTGACTGTAGAGCACCTTCTGCTCACTTCTGTCAGAGCACTTGCCACATTATATGAGTTGATTTATGGGACTGTCTTCTATTACTAGATTTGAAAGATAGCCCTGTGTTGTGTTAGTTTATGTATTCTGAACACTGAACACCATACCAAGACCAGAACCATTTACCCATAATAAGCCAACAGATTCTTCTTTCCGTGCCAAGGAACAAATGTTTTAAGCACTTACTCTGAGACAGGTATTATGTTAGGCATGGGGAATACAGAGGTGAGCTCCCTGTGCGGAGCTTATGGACCCTATCAAGAGGGCCAGGATCTTTGCCACTCCTTGGAGCAGCTGTGTGGGAGTCGTATGTGAACGCATTTACAACAGCACTGACCTTATAAGAATTCCCCCTCTGTAACAGACATTAGTAATATGCCCGTCATCCACTACTTTCATTACTCAAAACAAAAATGAAAATGCTTTTTCTTGTCTTCCTCAAAACCACCCATTAAAGGTCCCTCTAAAATCCTCTTTCTCTTTGACTAAGGCTGTTAATGGTTTGTCTCTAAAAGTAGAAGGGGTAGATGGAAGATACTGATAACAGAAGTGTCAGCATTTAGGCCCAGGTCCTGCACATCGAAGTTTTTTGTTTTGTTTTATTTTTTAAAACTCAATAGGAAAAATTCATGATTTAAAAAAAACAAATAGGGATACCTTGGTGGCCCAGGTCATGATCTCAGGGTCCTGGGATCAAGCCCTGCATCACATCAGGCTCCTTGCTCAGCATGGAGTTTGCTTCTCGCTTTGGCCCTCCCCCATGTTCTCTCTCCCTCTCTTTCTCTCAAATGAATAAGTAAAATCTTAAAACAACAACAACAACAAACGAGCAGTTAGCCCCTTATTCCAACCTAAAGAAGAACAGAGCAGTTTGTTGAAAGCAAGAAGCTTTGCTGCTACCTCCTGGCCCCTAAGGGGATGCAAAGGATCCAGGTTTGAGAACTGTTGGACTAGATGGTATTTATAGGTCAGTAGTTGACTAGGGCATGATTTGTCCACAGAACCAGGCATAAGGAGAGCCAAGTTGGGAGCACTGTGCTGTCTATTTTAAAGTTCATTTCTCTTAAGGAGTTCATGATTTGGGGGAGCATAGCAAAAGTCATCTATGGATATGTATTTCAAAAGATATGCAGACCCTACCTGGAGGCTCTGGTTTAGTAGGTGTGAAATAAGGTTCCAGCATCTATAGTTTTAAATAACTCCATTAACCTAGGAGAAGGCTTAATGTCACTAGAGTGTAAAAAGTTAATACACTAATTACACCTAGAAATATCTGCACTGCTTTGAGAAAGTATGGCTTTCCAGCTTCCTGAGTTGAGCTTCAGAAACTTATACATTTATATTTTTATTTTTTTACATCTTTTTAAGTTTTTATTTGAATTCTAGTTAGGTAACATACCGTGTAATATTAGCTTCAAGTGTACAATATATAGTGCTTTAGTAATTCCATACATCCCCGGAAGCTCATGCAAGTGCACTCCTTAATGAGTTACATTTTAACTTTTAGAATACATGACATAACATTCTATTTTTGTCATCAGAGACTTCAAAAAACTTCTGTTTCATTGCATTGCTGTTCCTGCTGCCTGAGTTAAACATTCTTCCTCTAGATATAGGCATAATTATGTCTGTTGTTTATTTTCTCTCTCCAACCTCTAAAATGTAAGCTTCACTTGGCTGGACATACTTGTCTTTCTTATTCACTGATTCATCACAAGATTATAGAACAGTCAGTATTTGTTGGAAAAACTACTCATGGTGAGGTACTTCTATTGGTTTAAATCTATTGCTTTAAAAGATTTCTTGGATTTCTCTGGAAGCCTAACCTCCTCTGTCTATAGCATTTTCTATAAAAGAGTATTCCAACTGCCAAAAACCGAATGTGCAAGTACAAATATGTAATACTACCATACAGTACATTTGGTTGGTTCTTGACGGACTGTAACTTTATTTTCAAAACAGGATGTGATATGGTCTGACTTCGGGTTTCCTGGAAGAAATGGACGGGAAAGTACATTGTGGATCGGCTCCATGGGGGCCCATACACCCTGTCATCTGGACTCCTATGGTTGCAACTTAGTATTCCAGGTCCAAGGAAGGTAATGCACAGGTGCATGCGTGTGTGTGTGTGTGTGTGTGTTGCACAGGAAGAAGAATGAGGATCAGGCAGGTGGCAGACCCCAAGGTTTAGTCCCAGCTCCACCCTGTCAGCCTGCCTCATGACCAAGACCGATCTGTTGGCCTCTGGTTCAGTTTCCTCCCTTTTGAAGTAAGGGGGACAGGTCAAATGATGGTTTCCATGTGTGTCTCAATTCTGATCAGGATTACCTTTAGAGTCCTGATCCTAGAGCTCCAGGATTCCACTCTCAGATCAGCTAGACAACTGTCTGCTTAGCTCTGTTATGTAAGAGTCTGCATTTGTAGTGTTCAAAATTCTATTTAAAAGCAGGAAGACCCTTTTTTCAAATCTAAATAAACAAGAGTGGAGCAAGGTTGCTGAAAGAAAGAGGCTTTGCTGCTACCTTCAGGCCACTAAGGAGATGCTAGGGGGCCTGGTTTGGGAACCACTGAATGAGATGATATTTATGGCCCCTTTCAAGTCTAAATTTTAGTCTGTGCCTACATGTTGACACAATGCAGTATGTTCTTACTTTAGGTAAGTTCTTCTCCATCTGTCAGGCATACTTCTGATAGTCCCTGGTTCCAGGATTTCCGTGAGAATTTACATGTTTCTGCTAGTTGGAGGATCCACTCAGAATGTTATAGTGTAGCTTATTTTCTCCCAATTAGTGATGCTCAAGTCTCCTTTCCTGGTCTTTTGAAACATTTATAGGACAGTACAGAGGGAAAAAGAGAAATGGCCATTTCTAAGTTCTCAGACCCTTGAGACATGAAAAGGATTATCAGTGGATCCAAAAGAAACAGTGAATAAGTATGTGAATAGATTTCATAGGTGATGTATTTTGAAAACTATAAAATAGTGTAAGACAGTGCACTTCTGGATTCATTAAGTCCTTATTAAAGGATCTAGGACATTTCAGGTACATTATTATGTGTTGTGGATGCTGCAGTGATCCACGAGTACCTGGTCCTTGCCCTTAGGAAGTTGATAGTCTGAACCTTAAACTTGGTAAGAGAGGTATCATTGCAAGCAGCTGTTTCCCATGTGTTCTGAATTGGGAAAGAAATTCAGTTGGGAAAACATTATCAATGGGGTGCCTGGGTGGCTCAGTGGATTAAGCCGCTGCCTTCGGCTCAGGTCACCATCTCAGTGTCCTGGGATTGAGCCCCGCATGCTCAGCAGGGAGCCTGCTTCCCCCTCTGTCTCTGCCTGCCTCTCTGCCTACTTGTGATCTCTCTCTCTGTCAAATAAAATAAATAAAATCTTTAAAAAAAATACCTGGGTTCTTTCTGTACCATAAAATCAATATAACTTTATTTTAACTTTATAATAGAGCATATTTTCTGGTTTCATAAGCTCTGGAATAGTAAAATAACTCCTCAGTAAATACTCCTGGAGTAGGCACCATGTGTTACAGAGGGAATGGAGTTGAATGAGTAAGACACTTCTCTGCCTGGAGGGAGTTTATAGTTAGAGTACAGGCAAGCCCACAGGCAGTGTGATAGAAGGCAGAATGAACATGCTCTTGAGGAAGGTTTCATAGAGCTGTGGGACTGAAAACTAGGAGAGATATCGTTTCTGCTAGAAAGATTAAGGAAGATTTCAGAGAGGAGCTGTCATTTGTGATGGGCTTTGAAAGATGGGTGAATGGTCAAGACATGGGAGAGCAGAGCCCTAGAAAAGGATGTGGTATATAGAGAAAGAACCCTGTGAACTGTCCAGTATAAGTTGTGCATTGGAAACAAAGGGTTTAGGTAGGAAAGGGAGGTTGGAGTCAGAAGTTTACTATCAGGCAAATAACCTCTTACTCTCTTTTCAGCAAGCAGGACAATGAAACGTTTTTTGATCAAGGGATGACCTTGTGATTGACCACCTTTTCTGATTAATAAGACAAGGATGCATATGCAGTTGACCCTTGAGTAATGAGGGGGTTAGGAGTACTGACCCCCGCATTGTTGAAAATCTGCATATAACTTTTGGTTCCCTAAGAACTTAACCACTAATAGCCTACTATTGACTGGAAGCCTTACCAATAGCATAAACAGTCAATTAACACATATTCTGTATGTCATATGTATTATATACTGTATTGTTACAATAAAGGAAGTGAGAGGCTCCTAGGTGGCTTAGTCGGTTGAGCATCTGACTCTTGGTTTGGCTCAGGTCGTGGTCTCAGGGTCATGGAACCCAGCCCTGCATCAGACTCGGTGCTCAGCCCAGAGTCTGCTTGAGATTCTTTCCTCTCCCCCTCCTTCTGCCCCTCTGTCTGTTCACATGCTCACTTATTCTCTCTCTCTCAAATAAATAAATAAACAAAATCCTAAAAGAGAAAAAGTAAGCTAGAGATAAGAAAATGTTATTAAGAAAATCATAAGAAATCTAATACAGTACTGTATTGTATTTATGAAAAAACATCTGCACGACGTGGACCCATGCAATTCAAACCCCTTGTTGTTGAAGGGTTGACTGTATATTTTAAGTGGAGCAAAACAAATTGTATGTGATTGTTATCTTCATGGCTATTCCTCTAGGAACACAGCCATGAGGCAGAGGTAGGAAGTGGGATCTGAAGAGGTCAGGAGCTCTGCAACCTAGTTCTGGGCCCACCACCAACACTAGTCCGGTGAATGACACTGAACCAGCACTGGGTCTCTTTCCCACTACTTTGGAGGTAGAATTAGCCTGATGATCTCTTGAGAGTTCTTCCAGCTCTGACATTCTAAACACAGTAAATGCCAAGAATTCTCCCAAACTGGTCATAATTATGGTGGAATGGAGCAGCTTTTATCTCTAAGGCAAAGTAAGACTTTAGTGTCTACTTCTTCATTTGAAAATTGCAGCCAACTGAAAGGCACACAGTGGTCCCGCCGTAACTGCAAGGGGTCACGAGAGAGCTTTAAGCCTTTCCTCAGAACTAGTTCTCTCCCTCTCCCTTTCCCTGCCCCGTTCTTCTCCCTGTCCCCCTCTCTCTTTCTCTTTCTCTCTCTCTCCACTTGCCCAGCTGTGTATTTTTGTCTGCGTGTCTTCCTTTTTCACATTTCCCCTTCCTTGCCTCAGATGTCCCCGCTCTGGACTTGAAGTATGGGTGTGTCTGGTGTCTTGTGGTTTAAGATTTATCCACCTCAAGTTTTCAAAAAATTTTAAGTACTGAAACATTTATAGTTTTCTCTTTTTGAAAATTCCAATATTTTACCACTTTTTAGTTGGGTGGCATCATTTGGGCCTCTTTCTTCCTTGTGGATTAACTTAACACAAGGTTGACTTAAGGAATTTACAATCCAAACTGGGAGAAGAGTCTGGAAACTCTTTGATGGCTAGCAGTATGGGTGGCTGCTCTGCAGAAGATAAGAACACAGATATTTGAAAGGGAAGGGTCATTCAGGATAGCCCTAGAATCAGGGACAGAAACAACTTATGAGAGGTAGACTTTGACTTGAGTTAAGAAAGAATGATCGGATGGGGCACCTGCACCCCAGTGTTTATGGCAGCAATGTCCACAACAGCCGAACTATGGAAAGAGCCCAGATGTCCACAGGCAGATGAAAGGATAAAGAGGATGTGGTACATACAATGAAATACCACTCAGCCATCAAAGAAAATGAAATTTTGCCATTTGCAACAAGGTGGATGGAACTAGAGGGTATTATGCTAAGTGAAATAAGTCATCAGAGTAAGACATTTATCATATGATCTCACTGATTTGAGGAATTCAAGAAGCAAAACAGAGGATCATAGGGGAAGGGAGGGAAAAATAAAATAAGATGAAATTAGAGAGGGGAGACAAACTGTAAGAGACTCTTAACCATAGGAAACAAACTGAGGGTTGCTGGAGTGGAGGGACGGGTGCAGGGATGGGGTAACTGGGTGATGGACATTAAGGAGCACTGGCTGTTATACACAACAGATGCATAGCTGTACTCTACATTAGAAACTAATGATACACTATATGTTAACTAATTGAATTTAACTAAAATACATTTTTTTAAAAATGATCTTACGAACCATATCCTGTCCCAGCAATAAGGTTGCCTCAGGGCATTAGGAGATAATCCACTGGCTGCCGCCTTATCTCCACCGGGTGTCTGCCCAGGAGATTCCGCTACTGAGAGATGGGCCAAGTGACCCCTGAGATTTCCCCTGTATTCCTTTATGGACTGAATGAAAATGGAGACTTAGCTCCTGCCTTCTTAGATGTTTTGTCTCAAGTTCAGAGTACTAACTCTTACCTTTTTTTTTTTTTTTTTTTTTAACTAGGAAAAGATGGCATCTCTTTCCTCCTGAAGACACTCCTTTCCTTTATCCAACTAGAATCCCTTATGAAGAATCTAGTGTGTTCAGTAAAATCAATGTTGTCAATCCTGATTTAAAACGTTTTCCTCAGTTCCGCAAAGCTCGAAGACATACGGTTACACTAAACCCAGGACAGGTAATGGCAGCCTTAAAACACTGATTGCCTGTCAGTGCGTGCCCCAGCTAGAACTTCTTTCATGTCCTTATACCATATTGCCTCCCCACCAACACAAATGAAAATGATTTTTTTCCCTGCTGCTCTCTGCTGTTAGAAGGCTTCGGAACAAACTTCTCAGCTTCACAGGTCATGGAACTATGGGAAGAGGGAATATAGCTCTTTTTACTGGTGAAGAGGAGAATAACTTTGGAGGAAAACAAGGACTTACAATCTTTTTTTTTTTTTTTTTTTTTTTTTAAGATTTTATTTATTTATTTGAGAGAGAGTGCTAGAGAGAGCATGAGCCAGTGGCAGGTGTGGCCGGGCATAGGAGACAAGCAGACTCCCCGCTGAGCAAGGATCCCAGACACGGCCAGATCCCTGAAATCATGACCTGAGCCAAAGGCAGACGCTTAATTGCCTGAACCACCCAGACGCCCTTCACAGTCATTTTTAACAAGGTTAAGAGAAAGTGTCAAGGCATGGGTACTTGAACACCCCTGGAACGTCTATTCACAGTTACTGTCTTTTCAACTATACCAGAACCCAGACACGTAAAATGCAGTTGGGAATGCATCCAGGTGGTGAGACAACAAAGGCAGAATGAACTGAGATTGATTTGCTTTAAACAAGCATGGATGGTCCTTTTATAAAGAACTGTGTCTGAGGGGCGCCTGGGTGGCTCAGTGGGTTAAGCCGCTGCCTTCGGCTCAGGTCATGATCTCAGGGGTCCTGGGATCGAGTCCCGCATCGGGCTCTCTGCTCAGCGGAGAGCCTGCTTCCTCCTCTCTCTCTCTGCCCGCCTCTCTGCCTACTTGTGATCTCTGTCAAATAAATAAATAAAATCTTTAAAAAAAAAAAAAAAAAAAAAAAAAAAAAAAAAAAACTGTGTCTGAAACATTTCCAAAGATTTTGTTCTTAGTGCTGCTGTCCAGTAGGGAAAACCACCTCTACAACATTGGCATTTGCTATCTGATATTTTATTAATGACATGAAAGGTTTTCTTCATCTCTTAAGGAGATTTTCTTCCCTCAATTATTCCTGCTTATTTTCCTTTACTCCCTTCTCACTGGCCCTTTTCTGACTCCCTTCCCATGTGAATACTCCAACTCAATTCATTTGACTTGAGCAACGTGCTTCAACCTATTAGCTGTTGCTCCCCAGGCACCTGTCCCCCAGCCTCTGACAACCCCTCATCTATTTTATATCTCAATAGATTTACCTAATCTGGACACTTCACTTACATGCAGTCATACAAGTGGCCTTCTGTATCCGCCTTCTTTCACATAATATAATCCTACAGAATAGTATCAGTACTTCATTCCTTCTTATGGCTGAACATATTACATTGTTACACATATATTTTTGCTTATCCATTCATCTGTTGATAGACATTTGAATTGTTTCTACTTTTTAGCTATTACTGAAGAATGTTGCTGTAGACATTGGAGAACCAGTTTTTGGGTGAAGGTATATTTTCAGCTCCCTTGGTTATATACCTAGGAGTGAAATTGCTGGGTCCTGTGGTAACTCTGTGTTTAACTTTTTGAGGAATTGCCCAGCTGTTTTCCATGGCAGCTACACCATTTTACATTCCCACGAAGTAATGTGTGAAGGCTCTGATTTCTTCACCTCCTCACCAACACTTGTTCTTTTCCATTATTCCTGTTATTATCATAGCCATTCTGGTGGATGTGACATGCTTGGTAATTAATTTTTTCTTCTATTTTAATAGCCAGATTTAAACACATGGTTCTGTCTGTGGTATCAGTGTTCCTTACACCCTGCTTGTTCTTTAATCTACCAACAACTGGGTCTGTCTCTTACCACTGTCTTATCAGATGAAACATACATGAACTAATGATTTAAGTGCAGTGCCCTTCTTAGAGCTCCGTTCTCCTAAAAGGTGCTCTCTTCCTATCTCCTAGCTTCACCTTGCTCAAAGCTAATGCCACCCATTTTCCAAATCTGAAGCCCCAAACCCTTGGATCAGCCTGTCTGCTCTGCTCAAACTTCCATGGGTACTAATCTCATACTGAGTCTGGACAAATGCAGTCCTTCTTGACTCTGGCTGTTGCTTTTGTTTTCTATACCTTCCTGTTTAGATCTCTAGATCTTACTAGTTGGGCCACTGTAAGAATCTCCTGTCCTTCCCAGACTCTCCCATGATACTGCTATTTTAACTATCCCCCTACTAAAAATTTCTTAGTGAGGCACCTCGGTCATTCAGTCAGTTAAGCATCTGAGTCTTGATTTCAGCTCAGGTCATGATCTCAGGTTCGAGAAATTGCTCCCTGTATCAGGTTTTATGCTGAGTGGGGAGTCTGCTTAAGATTCTCTCTCTCCATCTGCACCCCCCCCAAAATTCCTTAATACTTACAGAATAAAAAGGAGATTCTTTGTTCTGAGTTAAGGGCCCTCCTCTGGCCCTAACCTAACCCTCTCAATTTATCTCTCATTGCCCTGTCTGCCACAGTGAGACCGACCTACTTGCTCTCCCTCAACAGTCCAACCTCCCTTGTTGGCACTACCTATCCCTCCTGGCATGTCCTAATTCTTTGCTGTCTCTACATGGTCCCCTAACCCTGGTTCAGACCACATTTCATGCATGCCAGGCTGCTCCTGCCATCCATGGTTCATGCCGATGTCTCCCTCTTCTGAGGCTCCCTGGCACCAGTGTTGGCTCCTTTGAGTCATATACCTAGTGCCCCCTTTCAACGTGCTGTTTCTTCAGTGGCTAGATTTTACACTGTGAGAAGACAGAAACTACTTCCTCTAGTTTTCCCTATACCCTTTCTCAGAATGCATGCAGCTGTTTTGCAGTGGAAAGGAGGAAAAATTAGAATCTATGTCCTTTACTAAGATTTAGTTGCAGGCAGTGCAGACCCAGGATTAAGGAGAGTAGAAGTTGGGGAAGCTGGCAATAACATCCTTTATGGAACATATGAACTCGCTGGTTAAAAAAAGAAAGGGGTTGTGAGGTTTTTTTCCTTGTTTTCCTTTCCAACAGAAATATTGCTATGAATTCATATTGATTCCTAGCTTTGTCAATTAGGGTCTGATTCTGACATTAAAACAAAATGTGCTGTTCTTGTGCTAACTTACTTTTTGTTTGTTCGCTTTTCAGGTTCTGTTTGTTCCCAGACACTGGTGGCATTACGTAGAATCCATTGATCCTGTCACTGTCAGTATAAACTCATGGATTGAGCTGGTACTTTTTTTTTTTTTAAACAAATGTAATCCCTGCTTTTAAGATATGTGTGTGTGTGTGTATATATATATATATATATATATAGCCTAACTATAAAACTTAGTGATTAAATTTAACCAACCAATACTACTTCGGTTTGATATGCTACAATTTCTGTATTCAGTGCTCTGTTAATGGGTATTTAGGTCGGAATTAGGGTTTTCAGTGATGAATTATTCTCTTTCTTTTAAGGGTGCACAGTGGGCCCTGATGCTGGTGTGCAGTCTTCTCCTTAGCTGGTGGTGTTAGGAAAGCGGTGTGGGGCTGTCAGGATTTGCCATGTCTGTCCCACATTACCAGTTCTGTCCACATCCAGATGGGCTGGAGATAACTGCTTCTTGGCTCAGGGCCCTTGTTACTAATTGCACAATTCTCAGTCCTGGTTTCTGCCTTTTCTCAAAGAAGAGTCTTTGAATGCTAGGATTTTATTGTTTCATTTCTGCTGGGAAATGAAGGAGGCATTTTCCCTACAATACACTTTGTGTGACCCTAGTTGCCTGCTCTACTTGACAATTAACATGGCTGTCCCGTGAGGCTGAACCAAGGCTTTCTCTGCACCTGTGCCTCTTTAACCAGAGGCTTTGAAGCCTCTGCTTCAGTGGCATCTTACTGTCCTGTACCCAAATCCTGATTGCATTTCTCTTCTCCGTGTGGCTGCTGCCTCCTCCCCTCAGGCTCTCCTTATCCATGGGTACTGGGGAGGGCTTTGGCATAGGTGGAGCCTCAGGGAGACTCTGACAGGAAGCTGCACTGTCTGGGCTTAGAAAAGAGATGTGGCCTTTGTGGGTTAGATGAGCGGTGTGGTGGGAGATCAGTGGACTCAGCTGGTTAGTTACTTAGCTGCTGGTAGCATGCTGAATTACAGTCAGAGCAAATGTCAAGATACAGTCCAGTCCAAGTCCAGAGTCACATCTGCTAGTACTGACAGTAGTACTGACAGTACTTAGCTTCTCAAGGTGGCTCTTTTCATTGTTAGATTCACCTGCCTGCTTGTAACTATACCCATTATTTCTGAAACTCTACAGAATGTTTTTTTTGTTTGTTTTTTAAATATTTGATGATACCTGCCATGTGTCCCTTTAAACTTTTCTTTCCCAGACTCAAAGCCTCTGTTTGCTTTGGTTTCGTTTGGTTTGGTTTGGTTTGGTTTGGTTTGGTTTGGTTTTTTGACAGAGAGAGGGATCACAAGTAGGCAGAGCAGCAGGCAGAGAGAGAGAGGAGGAAGCAGGCTCCCTTTTGAGCAGAGAGCCCAATTTGGGGCTTGATCCCAGGACCCTGAGACCATGATCCGAGCCGAAGGCAGAGACTTAACCCCCTGAGCCACCCAGGTGCCCCAAAACCTTCAGTTTCTTTAATAAGTTTTTTTATATGACTTCTTAAAAATTTTTTCAGACTTTTCACCATTTTGATCATAGACTTCAGAACTAAATGCAGGTTTAAGTTATAGGTCTGCCTTTGTTAGCTGTGTAACCTGGATGATCAGTTCATCTCATCTAGCCCAGCTCTCTGCACCTGGGGAACAGGGATTATAATCACACACACTCCAGAGGCATTTAATCCAGCGCCTGCCACATGAGAAGTGTTTAAAAACGGAAACTACTATGAAGAGGAAGAACTATTATGTCGAGAACAACCCTCTTAATGTATAAATACCAGGAGGTCTCAGTTCACGGAATCAAGGTTTCTCCCTCGCATGACTTAGATCCTCAATTTCTTTTTGCTGCTTATAATATTGCAGTAGCTTTTTTTAGGGATCTGATCTCGCTTTGGGCTCATACTCAGCGCGAGAGTGTCCCTGCTTTTTCACCCAGTCAGCTCCCGTGTCAGGTTGCCCTCCGTCGTGAAGCTGTTAAAGCTGGCTCTTTAAACCCACATCCCACACTTCACACTCCCCTCCCTCAGCTTGTACTGTGTTCTTTGGGGTGAGCATTCCAGCTTGCCAAGGTCATTCCAAATTTGATTCTCTTCTGTGTTTTTGGTAAACTCCTTCAAGCGGGCCTGTGCCCTTTTGGTACGTCATCATTTGTCTTGGAATGTATCCTTGCTCTCTGGTACAAGAGGATACCCCAGGATTGCCTTGGACTTTACCTGCCTCCAACTTGGAAGCTGATCATTTCTCCAAGTGGTCATTGTTCCTTTTAGTGGAGAATGGTATTTAGAAACTGAGATTGGGGCTCTAAAGCTGTTGTTCATTGCTATTGGCATGTTGCTGTTTCTAGACCTTTAAATAATAAAACCAGAATGTGATATAGATAGATAGGTAGATAGATAGATAGATAGATATAGGTATATTTATAATTCTAATTTAAGGTTAAATATAGATATTTTCTTATTTGTGTCCATATTTTTATCTCTTCTCTTACACTGAAAATCATGATCAATCCTAACAGTAACATCTACTTATTTGATACATATTTATGTATCTATATCTATATATATACACACATATATAAATACACACACACACACACAAATATATATAAATATATATATATTTTACCCCTGCCTTGGATGGGAGGGCAGAGAGTGAGAGAGAATCGTAAGCAGGCTCCATGCCCAGTACGGAACCTGTCATGGGGCTCAGTCTCATAACCCTGAGATCATGACCTGAGCTGAAATCAAGAGTTGAATGCTTAACCAGCTGATCCACCCAGGTGCCCCACCCACTTATTTTTTTCCTTTTTAATTTTTAAATTTTTTTATTAACATATAATGTATTATTAGCCCCAGGGGTACAGGTCTGTGAATCAAGCCAGGCTTACACACTTCACAGCACTCACCATAGCAGATGCCTTCCCCAGTGTCCATAACTCAACCACCTTCTCCCTAGCCCCCTACTCCCGGCAACTCTCAGTTTGTTTTGTGAGATTAAGACTCTCTTACGGTTTGTCTCCCTCTTGATCCCATATTGTTTCATTAATTCCCTTCCTACCCCCCAAACCCTCCACGCTGCCTCTCCACTTCCTCATATCAAGGAGATCATATGATAATTGTCTTTCTCTGATTGACTTATTTCACTAAGCATAATACCCTCTAGTTCATCCATGTTGTCACAAATGGCAAGATTTCATTTATTTTGATTGCTGCATAGTATTTCATATATATATATATCACATCTTCTCTATCCATTTATCTGTTGATGGACATTGAGGTTCTTTCCATAGTTTGGCTGTTGTAGACATTGCTGCTATAAACATTTGTCCACCCATATATTTTTTTAAGATGTTATATTTATAATTTCAAAATTCCAATATTATTATTACTAATAATAAAACTTGCAAATAAAATTTAGGATTTCTTTTTAATCCTTTTTATCATTAGACTATATCCCACTAAGGGGCTACAAAGTACTACTGCATTCAGAATTCATTGTGAAGGGATTCTTTTCATTTGTGGCTATGTTACTTAAATTTTAGGTAGGTTTGTTTTGTTTCAGTTTGTTTTCAGCATTAGGATTTACTTTTTTTCATAATTTGACTTTATTTAATATTTTGAATATGTAAAACATTAAATTGTTAAAATGATATTAAAACTCTCCTTTATATAGAGAAGTTTTCTCTTCCTCTCTGTCCCCTCCACTCCATCCCTCTCTCCCCACTAACCCCCACCACAGGGCTCTGTTTCTGTTCTTTTAGTTCATCATTCTAGTGTGTCTTCTTTGTAAACATATATGTAAATAATTAAGTAAATGAATAAATATATTTATGCATGACTTTATATGTGAATAAGAATAGAAACTTTTTTATGTTTCATGTGCTTATTCACACATACTCATATTCCTCTCCTTTCTTATACAGAAAGTAATAAACTAGTGTTCCGCACCCTGCTTTTTTCACATTACAATACTATTCTGAATTTGGTGAATCATAGTACGGAGCAATTTTCACTTTCTTTCCAACAGCTGTGTAGTATCCCACTGTATGGGTGCACCATCGTTCACTTCCTGGTTCCGATGTGGATGGATGTTTGCGTTCTTTCCAGTCTTTTATAATTAGAAATAATGCCAGTGATTAACATTGTGCATATGTTGTTTTATATTTGCTGGAAGAGTGTCTTTGGGGAGAGTCTTAAAAGTGAGTCAGCTTTAATTTTGTTAGGCTTTGCCAAATTTTGCCAAATTTGACAGTGATTGTGCCATTTTGCCTTTCTATCAGTAGCATCTGAGGAAGCTTCTTTTCTCCACAGCCTCACCAACAGGATGTACTGTTGAATTTTTTTGCTTCTGATTTTTGAATCATAGCTGGAAAAAACCTTTCCCTCTTCCAGGTCGTAAAGGAATTCACCAATGCTTTCTTTTAGTTTGGATTGTTTCATTTTTTTACGTTTGGGTCTCTCATCCATTTCAAGGTTTTTACTAGTGTATGGTATAAGGTTGAGATCTATTATTTATTACCAAATGACAATAGAATTGTCAGGGACATCATTTATTTTAAAGTCTGTCTTTTCTGTGATGATTTGAAATATTACCTTTTTTTTTTTTTTTTTTTTTTTAAATTTTTTATTTTTTATAAACATATATTTTTTATAAACATATATTTTTATCCCCAGGTCTGTGAATCACCAGGTTTACACACTTCACAGCACTCACCAAATCACATACCCTCCCCAATGTCCATAATCCCACCCCCTTCTCCCCAACCCCCTCCCCCCGGCAACCCTCAGTTTGTTTTGTGAGATTAAGAGTCACTTATGGTTTGTCTCCCTCCCAATCCCATCTTGTTTCATTTATTCTTCTACCCATTTAAGCCTCCATGCTCCATATACCACAATGGAATACTATGCAGCCATCAAAAGAAATGAAATCTTGCCATTTGCAACAACGTGGATGGAACTAGAGCGTATCATGCTTAGCGAAATAAGTCAAGCAGAGAAAGACAACTATCATATGATCTCCCTGATATGAGGAAGTGGTGATGCAACATGGAAATATTACCTTAATCATATACCAGATATCTCTGTGTACTTGGGTCTGTTTCTTCCACTGGCCTTTCTTCACATTGTTTCAATGCTTCCTACCCTTTTTTACTTAGAGGGGTCTTATAGGATATTTTTAGTATCTGTAGGGCCAGAAACCTTTTCTTTTGCAGTGTTTTCCTGGCTCTTCTTAAATTTTTTTTTTTTTTTTTTTTAGCATGATCTTTAGAATACATCCACCTTCAGGGAGAAAACAATTGATATTTTTATTCCATTTATATGAAATTTAATATGAGCTGTATGGTGTTGAATTGTCCTAACCAGTAATGAGATACCTTTCTTTTTGTCCAAGTCTAGTTGTCTTTGTTCCAGGAGTGTTTTAAAGTTTTCCTCACACTGGATTTGGACATTTCTTTAAAAAAAGGTTTATTCCCGGGCATTTCCTCTTTTTTGGCTGCTGTGGTTAAGTGAGGTGGGTCTTCTCTTCCGTTATATCATCTGAGTAGATATTGTTTGTATATATGAAGGCTATTGATTTTGTGTTAATTTGAATTATTTTCTTGAGTGTGGTGATTTTTTATTGACTTCCTTGGTTTTTCAGGTTTCTCTCCTATTATCTGAAAATTAAGATACTTTTACCTCTTCCTTTCCAATTTATTTTCCTGTATCTTATTTTCCCTTGTCTAATTACATTAGCTAATACTTCTAAATCAATAATAAATAATAATGGAGATAGTGGGCATCTTTGTCTTTTTCTGATTTTAGAGAGAATTCTCTAGTGATTTTTTTTTTTTAAGTAAAATACTGGATTTGGGGGTGAATTGTGTATATATTTTACCATGTTAAGTATCTTTCAATTCATTACTTTTTTGTTTTTTATTTTGTTTTTTAATCCAGAAAAGATGTTAAATATTATTGAATGCCTTTTAAGCACTAATGGAGATGATCATATAATATTCCTCTTTAGTAAATATCTGGTATTTGAGTAAATTAAATCAGTGGATTTCTTAGTATTGATTGAACCATCCTTAATTTCTGGAACAAATCCCATTTGGTTATGATATATCATTTCTTTTTTTTTTTAAGATTTTATTTATTTATTTGACAGACAGAGATCACAAGTAGGCAGAGCAGCAGGCAGAAAGAGAGAGAGGGAGAAGCAGGCTCCCTGTTGAGCAGAGAGCCCAATGTGGGGCTCGATCCCAGGACCCTGGGATCATGACCTGAGCTGAAGGCAGAGGCTTTAACCCATTGAGCCACCCAGGCGCCCCGATATATCATTTCTTAATGTACTGTAGAATGCCACTTGTTCATATTTTATTTAGATTTGAATTCACCTGGCCTCAAGAGTCTGAAAGCCTTCACTATGGTCTTATTAGAAGCTTGTTTTATACCATTTGTTCAGCTGATTCTCAAAGAATTTTCCAAAGGATTGGTGTCAATGAGTATAAACAAGTCATGAGATAGTACTTACAAGTTTGGTACCCAAGGACTTGATGCTGACTTAAGGTGGATGATTTCTGTCCTTCACCAAACCAGGACTCTCATTCCTCCTTTAACTTCGGCGTACATCACAGTTTGAAAACATTCATTCTTCCTTAAATAACTGGAATGCGGACTAGGATCTAAATGACTATATTTTCCTCTGTCACATGTTGCTTTGATTCTTGTCTCTTCAAGTACTGAACCGTAATTTTTTCTTGTTGCCAAATTTAACTCCAAAACCCCTTAGGTTTTAAAACCAACCATATTCCACATAATAACTCAAGCTAAATCCTGACTGTAGTATTCTTGTCACAAGTCACATAGATTTGGGAAAAAAGTAGAAATTCTAGTTCTGTCCAGCTGGCACAATATTCATCTCTTCTCTTTTTCTCTGTTAAAGTGGTATTCTATCTTAATGTATTCCAAAGGATAAAGTATATTCTCAGTTCTTCTCAATTGTGCCTTTTTTTTTTTTTAAAGATTTTATTTATTTATTTGACAGAGAGAGATCACAGTAGGAGAGAGGAAGGGAAGAGATCACAGAGAGAGGAAGGGAAGCAGGCCTCCTGCTGAGCAGAGAGCCCGATGTGGGACTCGATCCCAGGACCCTGAGATCATGACCTGAGCCCAAGGCAGCGGCTTAACCACCTGAGTCACCCAGGCGCCCCTGTGCCTTTTTTTTTTTTTTAATTTTATTTATTTATTTGACAGAGATCACAAGTAGGCAGAGAGGCTGGCAGAGAGGGAGAGAGAGAGAGAGAGAGAGAGAGAGGAGGAAGCAGGCTCCCTGCTGAGCAGAGAGCCCGATGCGGGGCTTGATCCCAGGACCCTGGGATCATGACCCGAGCCAAAGGCAGAGGCCTTAACCCACAGAGCCACTCAGGCACCCCTCAATTGTGCCTTTTTTAATCCTTTTCTTTTAGTATTCCTCCTTATTCTTGTTGTATTGAAATGCATTTATTTTATTGGTACTTTTTCCAAACTTAAAACAATTTTTTCTGTTAATTTTTAAAGGCTTTCCTTTTGCTCTAATAATTTTTCCATTATTATGTCTTTCATTGTATTTATACCTATAAAATAATATGTAGGTAACATATTTGTAGTGGTGTAATTTTGCTCACCCCCTCTCCTTTCTGGATGCAGGGGAGTGGGAGGTACAGCCTTCCAGTTACAGAATGAGTAAGTCACAGGGATGACAGGTGCAGCGTGGGGAATCTAGTCAGAGGTGTTGCAGGAATGTTGGATGGTGACAGATGGTACCTATGCTTGTGAGCACGGCAAAGCCTATAGAGCTGTTGAATCCTGATGTCATACACCTGAAACGAATGTAACACTGTGTTGATTATACTTCAATTAAAAAAAATTCTTAGAGGTTCTGAGAGCTTCTAGGAGTTTTACTTCTTTAAAATTTCACTTGCTTTAAACAAATGCAGCTTTCTAAAACCCTGTTAAGAAGAAAATGGACTTTAGTTTCCCAAATAAATACATTTGAATACTCAGTGGAAAAACAGTAAAGTGTACAGTTCAGAAATTTTATGTATAGTCAAGAATTATGCAATACTACCATAATCAATTTTTGAACATTTTCATCAACCTAAAAAGAAACCCTATATATATGAGTATTTGCTCTCTGATTTTCCTCTGTAACCGTAAGTGGTCACCAACCTATTTTCTGTCTCTCTAGATTTGCCAATTCCGGAATCATGTAGTACATGGTTTTTTTGTGGCCAGCATCTTTCATTCAGTATTACATGTTTTCAGGATTCATCTATGTTATAGCATGTATCAGTACTTGATTCCTTTTTATGGCTAAATAATATTCCATTGAATGGATATACACATTTTGTTTATCTATTCATCAGCTGGTGGACATGTGGGTTGTGTCTACTTTTTGCAGTTACAAATAATGCTATTACTAACATTTATGTACAAGTTTTTATGTGACCATATGTTTTCATTATCTTGCATGTACATTTAGGAGTGGAATTTCTGGATCCTTTGGTTTGGTATAATGGATCGTAAAGACTCTGGTCTGAGTTTCAGTCTGGAGTCTGAAATCTGTAGGATGGCTAACAGACTAGAAACCCACTCATTCAGGATTTCTGTTAGAATCCTGAGGCACAATACCTTATTCTCTAGGAAACCTTAGTTTTTGCCTCAGGCCTTCACCTGAGGTCTACCTACATTATTGAAGATAATTTCCTTTACCTAAAGTCAACTGATTTTAAAGGTTAATCATCTTCAAAGTATTTTCACAGCAACATTTAGACTAGGGTTTGACCAAACAACTAGCCTAACCAAGTTAGCTAATAAAATTAACCACCACATTTGGCAACTCTGTGTTTAGCCTTTTGAGGAACTGCCAGGCTGTTTCTTTCTTTTTTTTTTTTTTTAAAGATTTTATTTATTTATTTGACAGAGAGAAATCACAAGTAGGCAGAGAGGCAGGCAGAGAGAGAGAGGAGGAAGCAGGCTCCCTGCTGAGCAGAGAGCCCGATGCGGGACTCGATCCCAGGACCCTGAGATCATGACCTGAGCCAAAGGCAGCGGCTTAACCACTGAGCCACCCAGGCGCCCTGCCAGGCTGTTTCTAAAGCCATTTACATTCTGACCAGCAATGTGTGACTATTCTGATTTCTCCACATCCTCACCAACACTTGTTATTATCTGTCTTTTTTATGATAGTCATACTAGTGTGGAGTGGTGTCTTATCATGGAAATTTCATTCATTTTCACTGTGGTATGATATTCTCTTATATAAGTGTACCCCATTTTATTGGTTCCCTGTTCTGTTGATGGATAATTGAGTTGTTTCCAATTTTTTGCTTTTATAAATAGGATATTCTTGTACACATGTACAAGAGTTTCTCTAAAGAATATATATTTCTTGCCCATGTGGGTAGCTCAGTTGGATGAGTGACTGCCTTCGCCTCAGGTCGTGATCCTGGAGTCTTGGGATCAAGTCCCACATCAGGCTCCCTCTTCGGCAGGGAGTCTGCTTCTCACTCTGACCTCTTTCCTCTCATGCTCTCTCTCTCAAGCTCTCTCTCTCTCCCCCAAATAAATTAATAAAATCTTTTTTAAAAAGTATGTATTTCTCTGGGTGCAGAAATTCTGGTCTGCAGGGGGTACAATACCCAAGTTTACAAGATAACACCAACATGTTTTCCAGATGGCCATACCAGTTTGCACTCCCACCATCAGTGAGTCCGTCAATGCACATTTTTCTACCACTTGGAATTATCAGACTCTCTTTTGCCAATTTCACCAGTTTCTCGATTTGCATTTCCCTGATTATTCATGAGGTCAAACATATTTTCATGGGTTTTTTAAAAAGATTTTTATTTATTTATTTGACAGACAGAGATCACAAGCTGGTAGAGAGGCAGGCAGAGAGAGAGAGAGGAAGGGAAGCAGGCTCCTTGCTGAGCAGAGAGCCCAATGTGGTGCTCAATTCCAGGACCCTGGGATCATGACCTGAGCCGAAGGCAGAGGCCTTAACCCACTGAGCCACCCAGGCTCAGTTTATTAAAGGTTTATTAAAACCTTTCACGTTTTAATAAATATGTGATTGCTCTTTTTCTGAAATGCTTGTCTTCATGCCTCTTGCCTATTTTTAAAAATTGGATTATTTGTTTGATGTGTATAGATTCTTTATATATCCTGGATATTAACCTTTATCAGTTTTATGTATTACACATATCTGGTTTGCTTTTTTTCCTTTTGTTGCCTTTGGATGAACAGAAGTCGTTGATTTTAATGTAATTTATCCTTAATGCTCTAATTTATGCTTATTATGTCTTTAAAAAACCATATTTGGATTTTTAGCCATTTCATTCTTGTGGCCAAGCATGTTTATTATAATTTTTCTTCCATTAAGAAAGTTTTTAAAATTCTTAAGTATTATTTCTATGTATGTAGTGCCTTTTTTAAAAAATATTTTAAACTTGTCAACAAATGAAAGAGATTGGAAGAAATATCACAAAGTAGTTCATTCTTAAGGGCTATGTCTTATAGACAGGATAAAACTTCAATGTGGTCGGTGAAATATTTTACAACTCTTCTAGATGTCAGGTGATAGTGAATACAGAAAAGTTGTGATCTGCCAAAACATGTTCCTTCCTTCTCTAAAAAAGCTTATATTAATGAGCAAACAGGGCCCACAATTAATAGAGACTCTACTCTGTTTTAAGCCATGAGACAAAGTGACAGATGAAAACAATGTGCTTTTTAAATCTTGCCTCAGGAAGAGGACCACCAAGCCCGAGTAGAAGAGGCAATCACACGCATGCTTGTGTGTGCCCTGAAGACCGCAGAGGATCCAACCAATACCAGAGCTTGGTTAAACCCAACTGAGGTAGGCTGTTCATCGTGGCAGTTAGTTTCCTGTGATTAATCAACCCTTGCTAGAACATTTGTTTTCTAATTTATGTAAGTGCATATAGCCATTCTAAGGAGTTTTACTTTTTCCCTAGGTTGAGGAAACATCCCACGAAGTCAATTGTCGCTACTTAAATAGAGCTGTTTCTGCCCTTTTTGATCATTACAGAACATCTAAGGTCATAGAAATCCAAGCCCTGAGAACAAATAGAGAGGACATGAAACAGGAGGGCTTGAATGTGCACAATCGCACGGCGGTGGAACAAACAGGTGGCCAGGACGTAATCCTGGGAACAGGAAAATGGGAGGCAGCAAGTCCCTTTGGCCCTGATCTGGTTCCTGTAATACTGAGTTCTGAAGAACTACCCTCAGAGAGAGGAGGCATATTTGAAGGTGATGGTAAAGACTTTGTAGGCAAAGATGGAGAACACTCTGGAAAACTGCGTTGTACCAAGAGGCAACGAATGATGAGTAAAAGTGAGGATGCAGTTGTGGAACAAATTGCTTCAAATAGTAGTATGGCTCCTTCTCAAACATTCATTTCTACAGATGACTTGCTGGACTGCTTGGTGAATCCACAAGTAACCAGGATAGTGGCACAACTTCTGATACAAGGAAGGAGTTTGTAGTTCTAAGGAAATGACTTTTAAAATAATACTTTAAAAATATTTTTAAGTAGTTTGATCATTAAATTAAAAAATGGCAGAGCACAAAATTAATTTGTAGGCCAGCGTGCTTGTAAATGCACTTGTTCTTTAGACCTAATTGTGTTTCAGTCTCTTGCCACCTTCATTCACGAACATCGCTCTCCGAGCCAGCCAGCTCTTTGTTACTTGTTAGGCCTTCTTTCTTCAGTGACTTTGCCTTTCCTCTCACATCTGGTCCTTTTAGCTGATCTCAAATGTAAGCCCCAGGTGTTCTTAACAGAAAGTAATACCTCTTCAGCAGTCTCAAGGCGAGGTCGGCCTGCTGCTTGTTTTTGTAAATAAAGGTTTACTGGAGCACAGCCATGCCATTCATTACATATTGCTGATGGCAGCTTTAGAGTTACAGTGTCAGAGTTGAGCAGTGACCAAGCCAGTGTGGCCCGCAAGACTGAAAATACTGTCTATCCCCTCAGAGAGAAAGTTTGCCAACCCCTGGCCAAATGCATCCATTGGGTGGCTTCTAGCCTTGATCCAAAGTGATTGATTACACCTATGACACCTGCAGAATTTTCACTGGCTAATCCCTGTCACCCAGAGCAGGATACCAATCAGGAAAAAAGTCGGCGGGGTCCAATATAAGGCTTCATTATGGAAGGAACTGGGACATCTAGGAACACTAGTCCTGGGAAGGAAAAGCACTGGATGTTACTGGCTCCTGCAATGGACTAAAGGTTTGGTCTAGTGGGATTGAGCCTTCTTTCATTACATTTGCAAGAAGATCTGGGGATAATTATTACCATTACTGTCTAACTAAGACTTTAGAAATTAGGGCACGTGGGTGGCTTAGTCAGCTCAGGTCATGATCTGCCTTCAGCTCAGGTCATGATCCCACGTCCTGGGATCGAGTCCTGAATCAGGCTTCAGGGGGTCTGCTTCTCCCTCTACCCCTCTCTCTGCTCCTGATCTCGAGCTCTCTCTCCCTCTCTCTCTCTCATATAAATAAAATCTAAAAAAAAAAAAAAAAAAAAAGAATTTAGAAATTAGAAAAGTGTATGGATCTCTGAGTAACCATTTGTGAAACAAATATATAACAAAAGGTAAGCAAATTAATCTTTTAAGATGAAGTGACTACTGGCTCCATCCTTGTCAGTCTTCAGATTCAGGGTATCAAGTACATCCAAAGAAAACATATGCCTTCTAGCAGTGAGGGAGGTGTTATATGAACATGTCCAGGAAAAGAAGGGTCTGGAAGAGACCTGTCTGTAGCACTTACTATGATTGACCATTGTATACCTATTTATTTTCTTCCCCAATCAGAATGTCACTCCATGGGGTATGGACTTTGTTTTGATTATTATGGAGTCACAGAGCATTGATCAGAGTGCCCAGCATAGGGTAGGGGCTTGTTCAGTATTTGGCTGAGTGGATTATAAAAGGAAGAACTTGTTGGCAACACTCCATCAAACACATTGTGGTAGAAGGTGTTGTGGCCAAGGATAAGATGTCTGTTCCCCTTAGTAGGTAGATCCTTATTGCAGAACTAGACATACTGTTTTCTTCAGATATTTTATTTTTGATGTTTGCTACTCCTTTGACTACTGTTTTTCAAATTGCAGATTGTGGCCCATTAGTAAGTAATAAAATCGATATAGTGGGCAAGACCAGCATTTTTTTTTAAATATTTTATTTATTTATTTGACAGACAAAGATCACAAGTAGGCAGAGAGCGGGCAGAGATAGGAGGAAGCAGGCTCCTGCTGAGCAGAGAGCCCGACGTGGGGCTCGATCCCAGGACCCTGGGATCACGACCCGAGCCAAAGGCAGAGGCTTCAACCCACTGAGCCACCCAGGGGCCCCAAGACCAGCATTTTTTAAAAGTTAAATAGAATAGGTTATTTCAGTTAATTCATTAGTAAGTATAAATATTATTTCATGAAATTTCCCAGGAAAAGTATTTTTTTTTTTGGATAAATATATTTCATATAACTTTTCAGTTGTATCTGTGTATGAACTGGGCCTGATATAAATTGTTTTTCTTCATGTCCTCCTGTAGGTTGGGGTCACAAAAGTTTGAAGGAGATTCTGAAACAAAGCACTTGATGCAGTTGGAGGTAACAGTCTTTGACATGCAGAGAGCTGGAAAGAGAGTTAAGACATTAGTATGAAGGGATTTCTAAGTATAAATGGGTGATGGGAGATAGTTTCCTGATTTTATCAAGATAGAGATCTTGGCTATCTGTGAAGGAGAGTATGTCAGTGAGGAAAGATAGTCAAACGGGGGGACCATTGGGCGCTCAGGGAGCTGGGTCCCATTTCATCCTGCATTTCTTGTATAAGCAAGCATGTGTGAGTGAAATTATTAGATAAATATATTGACCCTGCAGAGGCCAGAGGCCTTAAAGACTACAGGCTCATCCCCTGCTCCCAGGACCGGGCCACTCCTGGGTGGGGCAACAGGTTCCAGCTCATCTCACTGAGTCTCACTGAGACTGTAAGAACTACAAACAAAAGTTCTATTAAGAATATAGCTGAGCAACAGCAAAGGAAACAGTCAACAAAACAAAGAGGCAACTCACAGAATGGGAGAAGATATTCACAAATGACTCTCTAGACAAAGGGCTGATATCCAAGATGTATAAAGAACTCCTCAAACTCAACACTCACGAAACACATAATCACGTCAAAAAATGGGCAGAAGACATGAACAGACACTTCTCCAAAGAAGACATACAAATGGCTAACAGACACATGAAAAAATATTCATCATCATTAGCCATTAGGGAGATTCAATTCAAAACCACATTGAGATACCACCTTACACCAGTTAGAATGGCCAAAATTAACAAGACAAGAAACAACAAGTGTTGGAGAGGATGTGGAGAAAGGGGAACCCTCTTACACTGGTGGTGGGAATGCAAGTTGGTGCAGCCACTTTGGAAACCAGTGTGGAGATTCCTTGAGAAATTAAAAATAGAGCTTCTCTATGACCCTGCAATTACACTACTGGGTATTTACCCCAAAGATACAAATGTAGTGAAAAGAAGGGCCATCTGTACCCCAGTGTTCATAGCAGCAATGGCCACAGTTGCCAAACTGTGGAAAGAGCTAAGATGCTCTTCAACAGACGAATGAATAAAGAAGATAAGGTCCATATATGCAATGGAGTATTATACCTCCATCAGAAAAGATGAATATACAACTTTTGTATCAACGTGGACAGGACTAGAGGAGATTATGCTGAGTGAAATAAGTCAAGCAGAGAGAGTCAATTATCATATGATTTCACTTACTTGTGGAGCATAAGGAATAACATGGAGGACATTAGGAGAAGGAAAGGAAGGGTGAATTGGGGGAAATTGGAGGGGGAGATGAACCATGAGAGACTATGGACTCTGAGAAACAAACTGAGGGTTTTGGAGGGGAGGGTAGAGGGATAGGTGAGCCTTGGTGGGTACTAAGGAGGGCAGGTATTGCGTGGAGCATTGGGTGTGGTGCATAAACAATGAATCTTGGAACACTGAAAAAATAATTTTTTTTTTAAAGTTAAAAAAAAGTACGGCTCAGCGTTGCACCTAACATGTCCGGCATCAGTAAGGCTAACCTGTCCAGTTGGCACAGTGGCTAAGACCCATGAGCTTTTCATGGCCCCAAAATGTTTTAGTTTCTTTTGAATTTTTTAAAAAAACCCATATAATCTAGTTTTCATTGCATTCATGTTCGTATCAGTGCAGTTGGAAAATGTAATTGTTAATACTTTTTCACTTTTTATGGAGTAAGGGGCCCATGAAGGCAGAAGTCTCTGGAGCCATGAAAGTCATAGGCAGTTCGAGTATCAGGATTATCAGAATCATTTGAGGTGTTTGCTGAAAATGCAGATATCTAGGCACCTCTCTAGAGCTACAGAACGTGACTCCTTTGGGGTGGGCCAGGACTTGCTAGCTCAGCAAACACTTAAGGACCTAAGATGATACCTAAGGACCTAAACACTAAGGACCTAAGAATACCAAAAATGTTTAAAAATCTCTGGCCCTAGAGGAATCCCCTAAGACCCATCACAGTCTTGAATTGAGCTTGGTTTAGCAGGAGCTTCCTGTGGGAGTCCATCTGCCCTTCAGATTTACTGAACTAAACCTGTACTGCGCTCTTACTGTCATTTTCAGCTGAATATTATTAACACTCTGGGCACCCCCTGATGCTCTCATGGTTTCTTGTAGTCTTTTATCAACAGTGGCCTGTGTTTATCATTCAGCTTTCCTGTATCTAGATGCCCTTAAGGATAAAGAGGTTTACCACCAGATAGTTTCCAAGTATTTTATTCAAAAAGGAGGTACATGACATTTCTTTAGATTGAGGATAACTATAACATTTACTGACTGGATGAGCTGAGCTCAGAGGCCGGTGGCTGGGAAGCCATGCCCAAGCAATAATGAGTCAAGCCACTTAACAAACTAACAGCAACAGGGGCACTTGGATGGCTCAGGCAGGTAAGCATCTGATGCTTGATTTCAGCTCAGGTCAGATAGGGCCCCGTGTCAGGCTCTGCACTCAGCAGGGAGTCTGCTTGAGATTCTCTCCCTTTCTCTCTCTCTCTCTCTCTCAAAATAAATAAATCTTAAAAAACAAAGCAAAACAAAAACCAGCAAGAAAAACTTCAAGATGTCCGTTAATGAAGTGGAACTCTGGTCCCCTCAACTTCCTGTACTTGAGGCAAGTAGTTCACAGCAGCCAAGGAAGAGCTCCTTTCGCCTCCTCGCAACACCCCCTAGTGTCAGAGCGCACCACCTGCACAGGGCATCAGCTCTAGCCTCTTGGCCTACAGAGCTTCAAATGAAGACTCTAACAGAAACCAAAGCCAGAAGGAAAAAGCCAAGGAAATATGAGGGTCATTCATAGATTACCTGAGATGCTCCCGAAATGGTAACATTAATCTAAAGGCTATGCTCTGTAGTGGTGTAGTGGTAACACAGGAATCGGGACTGGGTTTCTGTCTCTAAGGGCTACCACCTAGGTGACCCCAGGCAAGGAAGCTTCTTATACTCTGAGCGTCAGTTTCCCCAACTTTAAGATGGGGATACAATTCTTACCTGACAGGATTGTTTGGAGGAATAAGATAAATACTATAAAGCACATATTATATTACCTGGTACGATCTAGGCACTCAATAAACCGTATCTGAATCTGAAATTTATCTGGGGAAAATTTTTTAAAAAACCAACACTACTATTTAATAGATACTGAGCTAGCAAATTAGCAATATGGCTGCTTAATTCCTCTGGTTTATTTAAAGTCTTTAAAATCATCAAAAGCTAGACTGCCAAGGAAAATATTAATAATACTGGAACTCACTTAATCTTAACATAGTAGAAGGGTTTCACCCTGAAAGTATCCCACTGTTGTCACTGTCATCTAATTTCTGTCACCAACAGAAGTTAGATGAAGGCAGATTTGGGGTCAACATGGAAAAGGACCACTCGGAGCCAGAACTGCTGTGTTGCACAAGTCCATGGGACCCAGTTCCCATGGGCCACAAGCTAGACCACGGCCCCTCAACTGTACAGGACACAGAAGCCAGGCTGGAGTTGTCCCACATATCCCACTGCACATGGTGCAGTTTGTGAAGAACAGAATTCCCTGTCACAGAATCTTTTCAATTTAAGGCAAAGTGACAAGTCAAGGATATTAAAGAGATGGCTCCTACTTTGGTTGGAGTCTAACTAATTTTTTTCTTTCTTAGTTGGTTTATGGAATGTTCTGGAGCATCTATTTACATCAGGCACAGATCTCATCCCAGGAATTAAAAAAAGAGAGAGAGACAACATCCCTGGCCGCCTGGAAATGAGCAGTCCTCCCCACTCAGTAATACTGTGCTTCTCACAGGAATATGGCATCCCGACATGATATACAGCTGTCTCCTTTGCAGCAGCGCTGAAATTGCATAGCTGTGCTCTCTGCCTTTAAGGTGAACTCATTCTCTCCTTCCCAAGACTACACCCTGTTCTTTCCTTCTGCAGATTTGATGTCCATGGTTGTGGATACACAGTTGTAACTCAGTTATGTGATTTAAATTCTCAAATGTATTGCTGTTAAGACAGGTTCATTCCAGGTATGAAGGAGAAGTTGAAGAAAGTCTGATTTCAGTGACAAGGATCCTTTGATCTTACAAAATGCTGTTAAGAGGGAAAAAAATCTAAAACTTGTTTTACAACTTGGCATGTATAGATGAGCAATGTCTTCTGGGAAGGATACTCAGATGTTAATTGGTAAAAGTAATGAGGTACTCTGGGTAAGCCTGGTAGTCATAAAATACCACAAATAAGTGGGGATTCCGCACACAATCTGTGACAGTGTCATACAGGTCAGTAGGGTTTTCAGGGCTCTTTGGAGGAGGCACAATTAGTGAGTGATTTCCACGTGTGTAGTTTCCAGTAAGTACTCGCACATAGTACATATGCTTTCTCCCATGGCTGTCTGGTCTGGAGTATATATCATTAGCAGAATAACAGGCATCAACAGCGAAATAGGTTCCCTTTCCATATGCCACAGCTGTGAAGAGAAAAAACATTTTTAAGAGGTTCAGTTTACATTGGGTATTTACCTCCAAAGATAGAAATGTAGTGAAAAGAAGGGTCATCTGTACCCCAATGTTCATAGCAGCAATGGCCACATTCGCCAAACTGTGGAAAGAGCTAAGATGTCCTTCAACAGACAAATGGATAAAGAAGATGTGGTCCATATACACTATGGAGTATTATGCCTCCATCAGAAAGCATGAATACCCAACTTTTATATCAACATGGATGGGACTGGAAGAGATGCTGAGTGAAGTAACTCAAGCAGAAAGAGTCAATTATCACACGGTTTCACTTACTTGTGGAGCATAAGGAATAACACGGAGGACATTGGGAGATGGAGAGAAGTGAGTAGGGGGAAATCAGAGGGGGAGATGGACCATGAGAGACTGTGGACTCTGAGAAACAAACTGAGGATTTAGGAGGGGTGGGGGTGGGGGATGGGTGAGCCAGGTGGTGGGTTTTAAGGAGGGAATGTATTGCATGGAGCACTGGGCGTGGTGCATAAACAATGAATCTTAGAACACTGAAAAAACAAAGTTAAAAAAACAACTTCAGTTTAGTCTATAATCTTATGTGTTTACCCAATACGTCAAATAAGGTTAAAATAATGTTCAGTTCTTCTCTCCAAAGCCTCCTAAAATTTTTTTTTCATGTGTTTTAAATTTTTAAATGTCATTCCTCCAACCCAGAGGTCCAGGCAGTTCTTCTGGGGTGAAACATAACGAGCACAGCCTTGAAACTCTGGCCGCAGCATGGCCGCCAACCACGAAGGGACACAATGCAATCAGTCCACACTGTCCCTCGCCAGTTTGGGTTCTCACAGCTGACACCCCATTCAGAGCAGCCAGATTACTTGCTTTCTTACCGTTCTTTCCAGCATAACTGCGGTTAAAGCCATTTCGGTTGACATGTGGCACGGAGTCAGCATCTGTCCCATGGAAGAGCTGCTTCTCATTGTTTTTATGCCCGTTCTTGGTATCCATGGTTTTCTTCCTTGTTTGGTAGCAATTCCAGAGATCTGGATTCTGGATCCTCTCAATCTGCAAATCAACAAGGAGAAATATTCTGTCGGTGCCAAGAGCCTTTGGCAAGATACAGATATGACCATTATTTTTCATAAATAAAAATTAAAATAAGTTCAATGCCAGATGGCACCATTCTACATTCAGAAATCTTTTTAGATCCAGTGTTTCACAAAAGCAGACCTTGGGAAGAGATTTAATTTCAGTTTTTAACATCTTGTACTGCACTACATGAGAGCAAACAGTGTTTAGGATTTGACCAAGCCTCTCCAACTCCTGCTTTTTATCTTCAGTTCAATGGCTGCTCTGGTTGCTGTCTACTTCACTCAGTCCCTTGGCCTCTCTCCTCCTCAGTCCTTTTGGGACACTGGTTCACCTGGTTAGCCACGTTCTACTGGTGGGAGAAGCACTAGAGGATCTAGTCCAGAAGGAAGTTAATTGATGAAAATTAGTCTCTGATGCGGTTGGAAGAGTGGGGCACAAGTCCTGGTGGGGTGAGATCTGGTTGCAGATCATAGTGTCCATGATTTGACCATCCTCTTTGGGAAGTGGCCTCTATTGTGTGTTGGAAATGCCTTGTGTCCTGGATAGCAGGACCCAGGAGGAATCAGACAGATCTTGACTCTATAAGCAAACTTGCTTGAGTTCTTATAAAAAAAAAGAAAAGAAAATCTAGACAAGACAGAGTCAGAATATAGGACATTCTATAACACAACTGGCTTAAACTCTTTTAAAAATTCAGTATTATGAAAAATTATTTTTTAAAATGTAAGAGTGCCATTCTAGATCAGAAGAGACAGAGGAGACAGAATGACCAAAGGCCTACTGGAGAGGGGAGAGTGATAAGAAAGTAAGCAGTTGGGGAAATCTGAATATGGATTCTATTAGATATTACCGAACTACTGTACATTTTTAAATATGGGATAGCAGTGTTGTTATTTAGGAGACTGTCTTTATTCACAGGAGATATGCACTAAAATATTCAGGAGTGTCATGATATCTGCAACTTACTTTCAAATGCTTCAGCAAAAACCCAAAGAGAAAGGCAAGTGTGGCAAAATTATTCCATCAATGTGGAAGTTTATGGATGTTAAAAATCTTAGTCACAGGCCCTAACCGTCATGGAGGATAATAACCACCTATTTTTAGTGTTTTCACACTGTTAGGGATTTCTACAGAGGTACCATAAGTAGCTTTACGTCTATCTGTTTCACACACTGGACTTTCACATAGGATTTTATTTGAGAGAAGGATCCACTAAAAAAAAAAAAAAAAAAACAAAAAAAAACAGTGAAATCATTTCTATGGCCATTCCCTAAAACATGGCAAGGGCCCCCTGCAGACATTGGTGGTCCACTGGACTGTCCTTTTCTGTCTGGACTTGGCATCTCATCAAAATGGGCCAATCAGCCACTACCAGATAGATGACTGTGCTTGGTATCTGAAATGAAACTTACTTGCTTTCTCAGAATCAGCCCATGAGAGTGCTGCATACTTGAACCACATTGTTTTGGTACCTCAGAATTGTTTTGCTTGAAGGGATTAAAAATAAAAGCAATGGTATAAAATATGATACTGAATATATTGTGAGGTTGATTTTGGAGATATTCTCCAGCACCTGTTCACAGGCCAAATCTCTCAAGTAGTGTCAGCACTGTGAAAAGCTGAGAGTCTCCCGAGCACATGGTTTTCTTTCTGATTGACAGAAATGGTGACTCTTGAGGCTGGGTGTTTACTTCTTCACTTTGTCTACTAGGAAGCTCAGAAACAATCCTGTGAACCTCTCGTAACTATCCAGGAACTCGTGTATTTTTGTAAATAGATAATACCTCTGTATTTATTTTTTCTTCCCTCTTTTTTTGTCCATTTTCTTCATTTATTTATTTTATCTGAAGGTATGATGCATATCTTTGTAAGAAACGCCAAGTCTTCTTGAGTTATGTACTTAAGTACATGAATAAAGAGCGGTGTTAGAAATAGGGAGTAAGAAAAATTTGCAAAGAGAGAAAACGCAGGGCTTACTGGCAAACTCGTTATGATGGATGAAGGGAAGGCACCCAAAGATATCTAGGTTTACTCAGAAAGTGGTGGACCAAGGACAGAAGTGAGAAAGGAAAAGGAAATGGTGAGATGATGGGTTAGGTTGAGAGAAACTGATTTGCAGCTACATAGGCAAGCAGAGATTTTATAGGTCCCTGGAATATGTTGTAAAGCTTGATCAAAGGTCCAGGTTGATGAGATTGATTGGGAGCTACCAACATTGAAATAACAGCTGAAGCCAAGAAGGGAAAAACTTTTCCTGGAGAAGTGCAGAGACAGAAGACCAAAATATAAGTAATGTGGGTAAAGCTAGGATTAGGGATTTGGAGGAGAAATAGATAACCAGGATAACGAAAGGAAAATTAGTTAAAGAAGAAAGCATTAATATCAGATTGCCCCAGATCAAATGGGAACATAATTTCAAAGAGCAATAGTGATGTTTGAAAGTGGAATGTTCCAGGGGTGCCTGCGTGGCTCAGCTGATTTAGTGTCCACTTTTGACTTCGCCTCAGGTCATGATCTCAGGGTTGTGGGATCAAGCCCTGCGTCAGGCTCTGTGCTCAGCTGGGGGGTCTGCTTGAGATTGTCTCTCTTTCTGCTCCTCCCCCAACTCGTGTGTGCTCTCACTCTCTCAAATAAATCTTTTTTTTTTTTTTTTTAAGTGGAAGTTGCCAAAATAAGGGAGATGAAAAGGAAAGGACTATTGGATTTATCCTGGAAGCGTGCACTGCTGATCTGTGCATGGCAGGGCAGGAGCATACAATCCTGAACTGAGGGCCTCTGCCTCTGTGGTGTCTGCTAGTTGCCAAATCAATCCTGAAGCTCTGTCTTTGTTTTTTTTTAATTACGTGGCTTCAGGAATTCTTGTGATTTTGCTTTATAGGGTTGGGTGAGGGAATGTCCATCTTAATCCTCCTGGGCTAACTTTTGGAACTTTTCCTTTTTCTTGGAGCCGCTGGTCTTGCTTCCAGCAGCCTCCACACGTCCACCACTGAGTGGCTTCTCCTCGGGAGGAAGAGACTTTCCTTTTTTCTTGGGGACCTTCCCCTTTCTTTCCTCTTTAGAGTCACTCACTGGTTCTTCCTCTGGGGGAAGATTTCTTCCTCTTGGGAAGACTTCTACCAGCTGTCTCTTCAAGATCACTACTAACCAGCTCCTTCCTAAGTCAACACCTGGTTTTAGTATTCTAATATCATATGGCAATCTAATATTATATTGTAATACCTGACAGGATCTCCATTTTAACGTGTCTGTAATAATGGTAATAGGAGTAGAATCTACAACCTAAAATCTGATTACCATAGAATATTCTAATTCTGAGCCAAAAAAAGGGGGGGATGGGAAATTAATGCAAATGTATTTATATATTTATCCAGGACCACTCATTTCCATCATTAAGAAAATTCCATGTCAGGGGCGCCTGGGTGGCTCAGTGGGTTAAGCCGCTGCCTTCAGCTCAGGTCATGATCTCAGGGTCCTGGGATCGAGTCCCGCATCGGGCTCTCTGCTCAGCAGGGAGCCTGCTTCCCTTGTCTCTCTCTCTGCCTGCCTCTCTGTCTACTTGTGATCTCTCTCTGTCAAATAAATAAATAAAATCTAAAAAAAAAAAAGAAAAAGAAAATTCCATGTCAGCAGAAGGCTTACCTTCTCTATGCAGAAGTGTGAGCAGGTCTGATTAAACTTGCTTGCCACCGTGTTATATTCTGCATGCCCAGGCTGGAGCTCTACCACACAGAAATCCTGCTGCTTCATATCATCCCAGTGCTCGGGGGTCTTAACTGTAAAGAGGACATTTGAGAACTCCCACACACCTGGGAAGGCCCGTCCGCACATTCCTGGTCTACTCTGAAGAACCGAGTATCATCTGTGTTCTTACTTTACAATCCCCTAACTCCATGTGTTCAAGAAGTTCCTTGTCTTTCTAGGAGAATGTTTCTCAAAAGTGTGACCGTTGGACAACTGACAGCAGAAGCAGCCGTAATGCTTGTTAAGAAAAAAACCCAAAGATCTATGACTCAAACTCTCAGAGCAGTGGAGCCTGGGTACCTGCATCTTAGTAAGTTTTGATCACGCTTACATTTGAGAATTGTGTAGTGTAACTCAGCTGCATATTCTGTTCAGTCTCTAATATGTCATAATTTAATAACAGGAAATTATTTCCCTATGATGGTCTTGTTGCAACAGGGTGGATTTTTGTCAGAACTCCTCACCCTCACAAGGCCCTCCACATCTATTCTGTCATTATTCTTCCCCGCATCCTTAAGGGTTGGGTGGACGGCAGGTTTGGCTCTGTCGCAGGTGATGGCAGTTCTGCCTTCCCTTCTGCTGAACAGAATGGTATACTTGATTTGTTCTTTCCTTGGGGTTGCTCAGAGTCTGAAGAATTCACTCACACAGATCTCACGAGACACGAACATTCTATACTGGAAGCCAACTTACTAGTCTCCCTTGGAGGACCTGTGTGGTTCATAGGCAGGAAAGGCTATCTACACAGCACAAGCATTCCCTTCATGGGGGGCAGATCCAGTCAGAGAATCTGAAGTCTTTTTCCTGGTGTGTGCCTTAAGGAAACCTTATGTTCAGGGCAGGGGAGGAAGTAAATTCTGGGAGGAGATCCCATAGGCTCCCAATCCTCCCTGGGTTATCAGTCACGGACACAGCGAGTGCCCACTCTGACCAGGCTGTCTTCTTTTGTTCTAGAAAACCTTAGGCCACTCTTCTTTAAAGCCCATGGCTTTCCATCAGTTCCACAGCAGAACTGACTCTGGGAAGCATGTAAACTGTAGAGACAGGAACAAATGCAAGGTTTGGGTCTGGTCACCATTAAGAAGGTCGTCCTAGGGCTGTTGAGTGCACCCATGCTACATCTCCCTGTCCATGACATAAGCTCCTTAGCTTAGAGACCAAGTTTTCTATTTCATTCCAGAGGGGTTGCTTCAATTTTATCTACGTGAATACAATTTCAACATATGTACAGAATGGTGTTAAATCCAAAGGAGGTGTAAAATAATGGATAGCAAGCCCACAGTCCGACTCACCTTCTGATTTCATGAGGCGCTGAACAGGTAAACTGTGTCCTTTTGCATCTGTAGCGGTGTGTGTAGTCAGGTCCACTGTGTAGCTCTGATGATTAATTTTGACAACAGTTTTCCTTTTCTTTGCCTTCCATGCAGTCTCCAATTGCAGATTGGTTATTTTATCAAAACTCTGAAAAGTACTATTTTTGCAATATTGCCATTCTATAAATTCACTGATTAACTCTGCCTGGGATTTCTGTTCCTTGGCCAATCTCATTCCTTTGATCATTTCCTCAATTGCATTTCTAGCCTGTGTCAGATCTTTGCCAAGTCCAAAAACTTCAATCAAGGCTCTTTTGTAGTCCAAGCAAATGGCAATATTTAAGTTCTCCTGTAGCTCATTCAATTTCTGATATTCTTTCTCATTAAAATCTTTGATACACTCATCTTCATAGGTGTAAGGACATAGTTCCTTTGTGATCAAATCCTGTATCCAGGAGACAACGTTTTTTATACATTTTCCACTTTCACCACACACCTGAAAACTCGCTGATTCTGTTTTCTTTTTCAAAACCAACGGATTCTGCTTTTGTGGAAATGGACTTGGGGATTTCATAAATGCTAAAAAAAGAAAAGAAAGGAAGATTAGCTATTGTTTTCTCTCCCTCCCTCTCTTTGTCACCATGCTACACATGACATCTCCATGCCTTACTTATCTTATATCCACAAGTTTGTACCTTTTGACCCCTTCATTTGTTTCACCCATCCTCATCTCCCACCCCATCCCTGCTCTCTCTGGCAACCTGGCAACCACCTATCTCTTCTCTGTGTCTATGAGTTTGTTTGTTTTTTAAGATTCCACATATAAGTGAGATCAGACAGTATTTGTCCTTCTCTGTCTTGTTTCACTTAGCACAGTACCCTCTAGGTCCATTCATGTTACCACAAATGGCTGATTTCCTTCTTTTTTAGGGCTGAATGATATTTCATTGTGTGCATGTGTGTAATATACACATTCATGCTACATAGGCATGTGTATATAGATACAGATAAATATATATGCCACATTTTCTTTATCCATTCATTTGTTGGTGGGCACTTGGGTTTTCCCATGTCTTGGTTTTGTAAATACTACTGCAACGAACATGGGGGTGCAGATATCTTTTTGGAAATAGTTTCTTTTATTGTCACCTTAAGATAAATACCCAGAAATGGAATTTTCTGGATCATATGGTAGTTCCATTTCTAATTTCTTGAGGAACCTTCATACTGTTTTCAACAGTGGGTGTACCAGTTTACATTCCCACCAACAGTGCACAAGAGTTCCTTTTCTCTACATCCTCACCAACACTTGTTTTTTGTCTTTTTCATAATAGCCATTCTATCAGGTGAGGTGTATCTCTTTATGGTTTTGATTTGCATTTCCCCAATGATGAGTGATGTTGAGCACCTTTTGATGTGTCTGTTGGACATCTGTATATTTCTTCCTTGGAAAAATGTCTATTCAGAGCCTCTGCCCATTTTTTAAAAAAGATTTTGTTCATTTATTTGACAGAGAGACACAGCAGGAGAGGGAACACGAGTAGGGGGAGTGGGAGAGGGAGAAACAGGCTTCCCGCTGAACAGAGAGCCCAACAAGAGGCTTGGTCTTAGGACCCTGGGATCAAGACCTGAGCCCAAGGCAGATGCTTAATGACTGAGCCATCCAGGTGCCCCTGCCCATTTTAAAATCAGATTATTTGTTTATTGATTATTTATCTCCTATTGAGCTATATGAGATCTTTATATATTAATCCCTTTGTTTATTGACCCCTATCAGATATATTAGTTATAAATATCTTCTCCCATCCCATAGGTTGCCTTTCATTTTGTTGATTTTCTTTGCCATGCAAAAGCTTTTTAGTTTGAGGTAGTCCCGTATGTTTATTTTGCTTCTGCCATTTGTGCTTTGGTGTCAAGTAAAAAAAAAAAATCATTGCCAAGCCTGATGTATAGAAGCTTCCTCCCCATGTTTTCTTCTAGAAGTGTTATAGTTTCAGATCTTTAATCCATTTTGAGTGGATTTTTGTGTATGGTATAGGATAGTAATCCTGTTTCATTCTTTTGCATGTGTCTGTCCAGTTGTCCCAGCACTGTTAATTTCAGTATATGTGCTGCTGAAGCAAGCATCCAAATACTATTTATTGAAGAGACTATCCTTTCCCCCATTGTATATTCTTGGCTCCTCTATAATAAGTGAATTTATTCCACAGAGATGGTCCCCAACTTACAATGGTTCAACTTATGATTTTTTGACTTTATGACAATATGAAAATTATACACATTCAGTAGAAACTGCACTTTGAATTTTGAATTTAGATCTTTCCAGGAGCTAGTAATATATGGTGCCACACACTCTTGTGATGGTGGACAGTGGCAGTGAGCCACAGCTCCCAGCCAGCCAAGCAATCATGAAGATAGACAACCAACACACTCACAACTATTCTATACCCACAAAGCCATTCTGTTTTCACTTCCATTACAGTGTTCAATAAAGTACATGAGACAGTCAACATTTTGTTATAAAACAGGCTATTATAAAATAGGCTAATGTGTTACGAGTATGTTTAAGGTAGGCTAGGCTAATCAACAGATGAATGGATAAAGAAGATGTGGTACATACATATACAATGGAATACTATGCAGCCATCAAAAGAAATGAAATCTTGCCATTTGTGATGACATGGATGGAACTAGAGGGTATTATGCTTAGTGAACTAAGTCAATCAGAGAAAGACAATTATCATATGATGTCCCTGATATGAGGAAGTTGAGAGGCAACATGGGGGGTTTCAGGGGTAGGAAAGGAATAAATGAAACAAGATGGGATCTGGAGGGAGACAAACCATAAGAGAATCTTAATCTCACAAAACAAACTGAGGTTTGCTGGGGGAGAGGAGTAGGGAGAGGGTGTTTGGGAAGGTATGTGCTATGGTGAGTGCTGTGAAGTGTGTAAACCTGGCGATTCAAAGACCTGTACCCTTGGGGCTAATAATACATTATGTTAATAAAAATTTTTTTAAAGAGGTAGGCTAGGTTAAACTATGATGTTCTATAGGTGAGATGTATTAAATGCATTTTTGACTTAAGACATTTTCAACTTACAGTAGGTTTATCAGATATTACCCCATTGTAAGTGAAGGCAGATCTGTATATTCATAGATTTATTTCTGGGTTCTCTGTACTGCCCCATTAATCTATTTGTTTTTATGCCAATACCATACTGTTTTGATTACTATAGCTTTGTAATGTAGTTTGAAATCAGGAAGTGTGATGCCTCTAGCTTTGTTCTTCTTTCTCCAAGATTGCTTTGGTTTTTAGGGGTCTTTTGTGGGTCCATATATTTAAGATTCTTTGTTCTAGTTCTGTGAAAAATGCCATTGGAATTTTGATAGGGATTGTACTGAATCTAGACTGCTTGGGTTAACACAGACATTTTAACAATATTAATTCTTACAACCCATAAGCATGGTGTATTTTTCCATTTGTGTGATCTTCAACTTCTTTCATTAGCGTCCCATAGTTTTCAGAGTGCAGGTCTTTTATCTTCTTGGTTAAATTTATTCCTGGTATTTCATTCTTTTTGATATAATTGTAAATGGGATTGTTTTCTTAATTTTTCTTTCTGACAGTTGTTAAAGATTAGTTATTTCTCATATGACATCAATATTAGGAACAGGCATTTCATTAAAAAATGGTCAACTCACATGTCAATTTAGACCTCAAAGATGGCTGGAGAGAAGCCAGAGATGCCTCTCTTTTTTTCATGCTGTCACAAAACACATCCAGTAGGTGAGGCAGAAAGATAACAACTTTAACTTTTTTCACAGACTGGAGCATTCCATTCTGGATAGAGTCTTCGATGGCATCAATCATGGCATTAGCAACCTCCTCTGGGTCTTTTTGGGCATTTCCTGGAAAGGCAGATAATAAAAACTGGGGTGAGGGAGACCCAACTGGGAAGGCTGAGAAATAATTTGGGGATTTGAGTCCTCACAGAATGAATGCCCACTGCCCAACTCATTCATCGTCACAGGATGGCCTTTCTAGCAATGCATGAGCAAACACTTTTGAAGCCCTAGATGCACCAGGGAGCTGCTATTCCAGGACGTCAGGAAGCCAATAGCCCAACAATTAACAAAGGACCCAGGATATCTAGCTTTTGATATCTGATGTTTGTATCTCCTCTGTTGAGCTGACACTCGCTCACTGTGTTCCTCTGTGTTACAAAGCACAATTAACATTTTTGGACTCATTCGTATCCTCAAGGGTCTATAAAAAGCAAAAAAGGCAAATATATGTTGAAATCTCATGCTCTTTTTTTTTTTTAATCTCATGCTCTTTAAAAAGAACAATAATTTTTCTTCTTTGCTCATAATCACCTGACTAGATGCATGTATCCTTATACTTCCAGATGTTTTTGGGGACCTGATTCAAGCTAAGCTGATTTTTGTAAGATACTTGGAGCTCTAAATTATCTGTTATAATCTATAATTCTTTGTACACCAGTTATCCACAAACTTCTAGGAAGTCTTTTCTAGCATACTCAGTGAGATTTTAGCTTATTTGCTGGGTTCAAGGTGGTCACCACAGCAAGTCTTTTTCTTTTCCCAGCATGTTCCATATCTTGTTTCTCAAGTCTACTGCCTAGGTAAGATCATGAAAACTCCCATGTAAAGCCATGGAAGCAGTCACATACAAATAAATGGCAGCTGGCAAATGACAATGGAGAGCAATACCAAAGTCCCCTAGCCAACCCAGTATGATAGACTAACAGCCCACTTGGAATTTCCCTTTTGATGGCATCCATAGTTGTTGCCAAAATCAGAGTAGACCAACTTTGGCCTGGCTATGTAGACACTTGTGTGAAAGTAGACAAATCCCATACAGGACTGAGCAAGAGGGTTCCTTCAGTTTTTTGGATTAGATGATCACGAAAAGAGAAATTCTCCTTTGCAAAGCTATGATTATCTCACGATTTTTGGAAGAATTTAAATGGGAGAGTTCAGATACATTCATTCACTCTCAACATTTACTATGTCCCATCATGGGCTCACTCTCATCTAGTCACTTAGAACACAAAGGGTGTGATATATGGACACGAAGAGGTAGTCAGCAGTCAAGTATGAGAAACTGAGAAAAAGGCTATGGCAGACAGAACTATGTAACAGGGGTGTGGTATGTTCAGTCTGGTGTGTTCAGGGCAAAAGATCTGTTTTTGAGATCCTTTTTTTTTTCCAAGGCAAATTCAGGGGTGAGGTATGTGGAGGAGAAACTGGGGCAGGGAGCCCAGGTCTAGATAGGAGGCTACAATAAAACTTTAGGCAAAAGACAAGAGCCAAACAAAGAGAAGAGGCCAGAATGAAGAGTCTGGTATAGGGACTGTGAAGATAGTTGGGAAGTGAAGTCACCAGGACCTAGTGGCCACCTGGGTTTATCTTCAACCCTTGGTTCCCCCTTTTTTGCCACAAACACACACCTTGCTGTGTACACCCTGAGTTGTGCTGTACTGCAGTTGTTTACATATCTGTCTCTCACAGTAGGCTAGGTGCTCCTTGGGGACTAGACCCTTTTCTTAGCTTTCCGTCCCCAGTGCCTAAGCACAGTGCCTGGCACATGGCAGCCACTTGAGAAATAGTTAATCAAATTAGTTAATAAGCCAATGGACATAGGAGTGATCAAGAGGATAGAATCAAGGATTCTAGGTAGAAAGTGATGTTTTTAACGTGACCAGAGATATAAGAGGAAGGACAAGGCAATGAATTGGAGTTCACAGTCTGCTTTGAACTTGGAGTTCACAGTCTACTTTGAACTTGAAGTGCTGGCAAGTATCACTGATCACCCACTCTCTCCCCCTAGGCAGGTATGTGTAAGGTAGGAAGGAGAGGGCTTCTTTGATTGCCAGAAGCCGTCTCAATCGCAGTCCACCTCAACTCATAAACACCACTAAAGGAGAAAGTTCCCCCATCCGTTAGTCTAAGGAGCAGCTCAAGTGGTGATAGAGATTAGTAAAGATGACAAACAAGGAGAATCTGCTAATCTTGATGTATCTGTGCAGACCAGCAATGCAGCCAGGTCAGTGAAAGAAACAACAGGTTTGCAGTAACCCAGAAATACTCAATCACATATGCATGCAAAACTAAAACATCCTCATTTTTCCTTGTTTTTCTTGGGAAGGGCTGGGTCACCCTTGGGTTGTCTGATTTCTTGGCCCAGATAAAGTTTATGTACTTTATCACAAGTACCAGAACACAAGACCAGAGCTCAGGAAAAAAATCAATGGAGACAGAGACTGGTGAGTCATTAGAGGGTGTCCATAAAAGACAGAGAGGAGAGAGACAGACAGACAAACAGGCAGACAGACATGCTGGCTAAACTGCCAATCTGGATAATACCACAAGGGGCATGAAAACATAAAGGAACTATAAATTATACTTTCAGAAATATAAAAGTAATAACATATATGTAGCATTCCATGTGGGGACATTAAAAGGAATGGTAGAGAATTATAGAAATTAAAATAACAGAAGACTAGAAGAAAGCTGAGGTGACAAGGTTGGTTAAATGTACCGAGGCTAAGTTTTCGGAGGACCGAGCATGTGAGCGTGAGACACTCAAAGAGATTCCTGCACAGTGGAATCACTAATCCAGTGCAGAGTACTGTCTTTCTGGGACCAGTCAGCTACATTCCACTTCAAGACTGAGAGATATCTGCTCCCTTGACCAGCTCTCTGAGGGGAAACCAACCAGAAATTCATAATCAACACCCATGACTCCGATTCCTGGGGAAAGAGCTCAAAGAGCATCACCTTACTCATGATAAACCCGCAGCGCCATCCTTATATATGAAGACTTAACACAACTGTTATGTTGTCTGAGGAAAATAAAAGAGGCAAGTAGGCTGGAAAGAAGACAGTTGGAGTTGTATTTCTGACCCATTAGAACCAGAACCCATTAGACTCTGGGGACTGAGAGGCTTCTGTGCAGAGATGTCCTAAGGCCAACTCATAAAGCTGACTGTGTAAGAGGTGTGAGGAGAGGGCCAGGAATACTTATCTCAGAGTACTGGGAGGTACAAGCTGATGCTCTGATGATCTCCATGGAAAAGGGATGGAGGAGGGAGTTAAAGACTAAATAATGTAGGGGACTGGGAAAAAAAGAAACAGAGGAATAAGAAGGAGAGATGATGGGCTTTCTTTCTTTCTCTTCCTTCCCTTCTTCTCTCTTCCCTCCCATAGTACAGAGCAAATGGACTCTAATATTCAACACTATCCTCAGTTTTCATTTTTCTCCTCTTCCTTAAACCACCCACAGTCCTTGCTTATTCTCTTAGGGGCTGCCTTGGGGTGAGGAGCCCCCTTGACTCAGACTCTGCATTGACTATATTGACTGTATTAATAGCACCAGAGCGAAGGAAAGGGGGATGCCTTGACAGCCAGAGGTTACAAACCTGTCCCAATGGCTGGGAGGCAAACTGATGAGTATTTCCGTTTTTCACACTCTTGCAAAACAAAGAAGATTGATTGCTTGACGTCACTTCCGCCAATGACGTGAACAATGTTCTTGCACCTCAGTAATCCACCTTCGGTAACTATGTAATCACTGTTGCCCTTTTCAGCTGGGAGACGCGAGACAGAGAGATGCAAAATCAGATCCCGAATCCATTCTTTGATTATTTAGAAAGCAAAATGTTTGGTTTGCCATATAAAGCATTTTATGTGAAAAGAAACTCCTAAGATAATGGTCTTTGAGGAATCTTTCTTATCTTTTCAAGTGTGAGATTACTTTTCACTTCTAATTGTCTATGATTAGAATTCTTTGGTCAAATGTATGATTTTAAGATTCATATGTTGTCTCCCCAATCCCAAGACTCTCCCCAGCCTCTCCAAAGCCTCCCATAGTCAGCCTACTACTTATAATTTTGGACCAAAAAACAGTATGGTGCCTTACCTAGGTGAGAACATGCCATTTCCACATTTTGTCCAGCACATTCTAGAATTGCTCTGGATACCCCTATAGGAGAAAAGCAAGAGGCTTACAAACATGAATTGAAAAAAATCAGAATAGTACATCTGGATCAGAATGATTGCTTTATTATCTAAAAAAGCTTTCCTAATCATCAAAGGAATCCTATAACCTGGGTATTTCTGATAAGAAAGAAGAAAAATTTATAAATTACATGTTACCAATTATTAGAGACCATGTCTAAATAATCTTAAAATTATTACTATTAATGAGCCAAAGTTGGGGAAACCAGTTTGGCTATAGCATCTATAGGACAGTTGACTATTAACACTACTCAGATCCTACAAGTAAAGTACCTGCTTTGAGATTAAATGCTTTTGATGTTGAATTTACAATCACATCAGCCTCTTCTTTAGTGATATCTCCAAAGGCCACCTGGAAGGTGACGGGACCAATTTTCATTTCATGCACATCTACATTAGAGCTAGGCATAGTCCCGCGGAAACCTGAGAAGAAAGGAAATGGAGTCCCTAAACAAGTTGGTAACAGCAAGAATGACTCAGATCTCACACTCTACAGATGCATTTCTCTCATACTTCCTCCCCTCCGATCTCCAGCCCTTAACCAGCCCTGACTCTGAACCCCAGTGATGGTCAGTTTCTGAGAAAGGATTATAAAATAGAGTATCAAATGTGGACTTCTGCTGCTGGCCAAGGTAATGTCAGGCCCCCTCGCACCTATCCCACTCAAGAATTATAACGAAAAATGCAGGATAAATACAAAGAAGCCACTAACCAAGACCTGAAAAGTAAACAAACAGACTGGAAGAGGGAGTCAGAAGAAGAGGGAGTTGAAGAAGCCACCGGTAAGGGGCTGGAAGAGTTTCTCATTTTATTTTGTCTTGAAATTTTCCCTCTTTTTCTCTCAGCACTGCCCCAAGGTGGCCCCAGTTGCAGAACTGTGCCATAAGAATCCCTATCTTTGCAGCCAGAGGATTAGAAAAAGGGTCCCTGTGAACTGAAGAGTATGAGAAGGAATCCTCATTACTGTCCAGATTTTTCCTTTTTTTAACTCAGGCCTTGCCTCAGGATGAGCCCAGTTGCAGAGCTCCATGGTGGCACCACAGGGAGCCAAAATTCTGAGAGGCATTCTGTCTTTCTGTCTGGAAGAATGAAAAGAAAGGGCTCTTATGCTCTGAAAAGCATGTATGTGGGAACACCTGGGTGACTCAGTCAGTTTGGTGTCTTACTCTTGATTTTGGCTCAGGTGATGATCTCCTGGTGGCCAGACCAAGCCCCACATGGGCCTCCATGCTCAGCAGGGAGTCTGCTTGAGATTCTCTCTCTCTCTCCCTCTGCCCCTTCCCCAGTTCCTGTGAGCACATGTACTTTCTCTCTCTCTGAGTTAAAAATATTTTTTTTCTTAAAAAAAAAAAGCTGTTTAACTATTGGGTATTTATCCTAAAGATAAAAATGTGGTGATCCTAAGGGGCATGTATACCTGAATGTTTATAGCAGCACTGTCCACAATAGCCAAACTCTGGAAAGAACCTAGATGTCCATCAACAGATGAATGGATAAAGAAGATGTGGTGTATATATATATACACAATGGAATACTATGCAGCCATCAAAAGAAATGAACGCTTGCCATTTGCAATGATGTGGATGGAACTAGAGGGTATTATGTTGAAAGACGTAAGTCAGTCAGAGAAAGACAATTATCATATGATCTCTCTAATATGAGGAAGTTGAGAGGCAGGGCAGGGGATTGTGGGACATAGGGAGGGAAAAAATGAAACAAGATGGGACCGGGGAGGGAGACAAACCCTAAGAGACTCTTAATCTCATGAAACAAAATGAGGGTTGCTGGGAGGTGGGGGGTGTAGGGAGAGGGTGGTTGGGTAATGGACATTGGGGAGGGTATGTGCTATGGTGAGTGCTGTGAAATGTGTAAGCCTGACGATTCACAGACCTGTACCCCTGGGGCAAATAATACATTATAAGTTCATTTTTTTAAAAAGGGTATTCACATAATAAGAAAGTCATAGTGCTTACATGAGTATACATCAGTCTATTTATTAATATGCTTATATAATGGTAAATTACACAAAATTTTATTTATGATAATCTCTATTTCTTAAGAAAAGATAGAGGCTTATTATAGAAAAATATGCTTCATAACTACTGATTTCAATATCTGTGATTTAAGCATTCTTCTATGTGATATATTTCACAGCATTAAAAAAATATATATTCTTTTTTAAAAAAGTTGTATGTGTGTGCATGGGCCATACCTGTGGCTCTCTCTCTTTCTCTCCCTCTTTGTCTCTCCACTTTGCCCATAAGGGCAACTCTTACCCGCAAAATTATGAGGCAGATGAACAGGCAGCTTAAGCTCCCAGAGAACCCTGTGTTTCTGGCCAGAGGACCTAGAAAGTGGGCTCCCTTGAGCAGAGAGTATAGGAGTCCCAGACAGGTGAGAGCTGGAGAAGGTAGCCCCTATTCTGTGTACAAATACAGAGCTGGAGCTGCAAGTGTGGGGACAGACCCAAGCTGCATGGCAAAGACCTTGAGAACTAAATTAACATTGGAATTGCTGCCCACCCAGAAGGTGAGACAGAGTGCTTAGAATTAACTTAATTGACTGACCACCTGCTAAAACAAACAAAACGATCACCATTTTCCAGAAGATTTTAATAGGACCCAAGTTTCACAACCTAATATTTAAAATGCCCAGTCTATAACCCAGAATGGTTTGTCCTGTAAGGAACCAGGAAAACGTGACCAGTTCTCAAGAATCAAGACACTCAATTACAGACGCTAATCTCAAGATGATCCAGCTGTTGGAATTACTTGACAAAGACTTTAAAGCATCTGTTATAACTGAGGTCAAGGCAAACACAGCCGAGTGCCTGAAAATGATCTAGAATGAATGGAAAAAGAGGACGCTCTGCAGTTTACAGTTTATAAACCATAAAGAAAGGAACCAAATGGACACTTTAGAGTTTAAAAATACAGTATCTGAAGGTAAAAAAAAAATCACTGGATTTTTCTCTGTCCAGTGGACAGAGAAAAGAGTCCACGAACTTGGAGGTGGGTCAATAGAAATTGACCAACATGATGAACAGAGAGAAAAGAGACGAAAAAAGGAGAGGAAGAAAAAAAGAGAGATCCCAGGGTCCATGGAATGCTATCAAAACACTTCACATTCATGTTATTGGGGCACTGGAGAGAGACTAGTGTGGTAAACTAATTAAAGAATGACTGAGGGGTGCCTGGGTGGCTCAGTAGGTTAAGCCTCTGCCTTCGGCTCAGGTCATGATCTCAGGGTCCTGGGATCAAGCCCCGAATCAGGCTCTCTGCTTCCGCTTCCTGCCTGCCTCTCTGCCTACTTGTGATCTGTCAAATAAATAAATAAAATTTTTTTTAATTAAAAAAAAAAAAAGAATGACAGAAATCCCCAACTTTGATGGGAAACATACACATTCCGATTCAAGAAGCCTCAGCAGACTCTAAGCGGGAGTTTGGATAAAGTCAAATCTAGCATCAGCAGCTCTGATGCAGCAGAAGCATTTGGTTAGTGTTGTCTCTCTACATGTACCCGTTCCTGCAAACACCTGTCACATCATCCTTAGACACTGGTAGCCGCGTCACTACTCACAAGCCCACTGTAGAGATGTGTAATTTACCCGTCTGCTCTTCCCCTTCAGACCTCATGAGCCCAGCCAATGCTTTACATACTCAGGGGTGTGGGATATAATTTAATATCTTCTTTATCACTAGCTGATTCTTTCATTAGAATCATCACCATCGTCTTTCACTGAACGGTTATTCAGCAACTAGAAATAATTTCTCATCTCACAGCTTTACTGAACCTTGTGTATCTTCGGCCTTGGGCACTTTGGCACTGACAAAATTTCCATTCGTCCTTCTGGCAAATTCATCTGAAAATGCCTGGAAATACAAAGACAGTTTTGACCACTACAGTCCTCCGTAGATGAATAAATCTGATTCATCAGGGATTTTGATCTTACGTGAACACATCCTTAGGAGAGAACAACTCTCAAAGTGTTACTCTCAAAGAAATCATGAAAATACTACATATAATTCTGTTTTTACAAATGTGTTCTAGGAGGGACGCCTGGGTGGCTCAGTTGGTTAAGCAGCTGCCTTCGGCTCAGGTCATGATCCCGGCGTCCTGGGATCGAGTCCCACATTGGGCTCCTTGCTCCGCGGGGAGCCTGCTTCTTCCTCTGACTCTGCCTGCCACTCTGTCTGCCTGTGCTCACTCTCGCTCTCTCTCTCTGACTAAATAAATAAAATCTAAAAAAAAAAACACAAAAAACAAATGTGTTCTAGGAAAACTATTAAATAGGTGATGAAAGTTATAAATATAAGCATGTTCATTACACACTATTTGTAACAGAGAAGAAACAAAACAGTTTAAAAATCCAACAGGGAAATGGTTAAGTAAATTTTGGTATATCCATGTGTCGAAATGTTTAGCGGCCATTAAGAATTCCATTTTCAAAGAATAGTTTTAGTGGAATAGAGAAATTCTCTTTTTATACTATTAAATTTTAAAAAAGAATGATATGAAATTGCACTATATAATCCCACTTCTAAAGGCGCACATGTATAAAAGAAGATTACAATGAAACGCGATAAAAAAAAAATGTACACATTTTGTAAGGTTCAAAGTTTCCACAGTGAAGTATTGGCTTCATAATCAATAAAAGCAAGTATCTTGCCAGTTGTAAAAAACAGAGTAGTTAAGAGAAGGACAGTCACAATGACAGCAACCACTTCCATTTTTTTACTTCTTATTTGTCCCAGGAGAGGAATCTCTTGGGGACTAGTGTTCTCTGAAGTAAGAGGCTGGTGTATGTATTCTAGGGTTAATGAACCTGTGAATTCCATTTCTTTGCCTGCTGGGGACATCCTCAAATCATTACTTTCTTCCTCCTTTAAACAAGCAAGAGAGATTTGGGGCGGGGGGTGGGGATAAGTAACATCTCTCCTAAAAGCTTGATCTAATAATGGGAGGGAGATGTGGGGAGACTACAGAGCCAGGATCCCAGGCTCACAGGACTCCAGGGGTGGCCAGGCTGGCTGGCAGGCAGGCAAGCTCCGTGGGTAAAGGTGGACTGTTGGTTGATAGACTCTCTAGAGCAGAAGATGGTGCTGGTATTTCTAATCCCAACTCTCCTACTCCCATGGGGATGTGCTGAGTTCATTCTAACTACACCTTTCAATTGAATCTCATCCTGACATTCTCCTAACATTATTTACAGGACCATAACCATTCTTCCTCTTACTTAGAGGACTACAACTTTTATATTATGTACTAAACTTTCTATGTTCACATGGAAGGGAATCCTATAGATTAAAGGAGGATTGAGGGATGTCAGCTCCACTGTGATGTACAGGCCTTATTTGAATTGTGATTCAAACAAACAAGCTATAAAAACAAAATAAGGCAGGAGCACCTGGGTAGCTTGGTCAGTTGAGTGTTGGGTTCTTGGTTTCCACTTGGTCATGATCTCAGGGTGATGAGATCGGACCCAGCCCATGGGGTGGGGGAGCCTCTGCACTCAGGGGCGTCAACTTGAGATTCTCTCTCTCCCTCTCCCACTGCCCCTCCCCCTGGTGCAAGTGCACGCACACATGCATGCACTCTTGCTATCTCAAATAAATAAATAAATCTAAAAAAAAAAAAACAAAAACAAAAGACAAAACAAGGCATTTGTGAGACAGTGGAAATTTGAACATTGACTTGATAATTGAGGAAATAGGGAGTGATTTTCAGTTTATTTTAAGTGTGAAATAGTATTGTGGTCATGTTACTTTTTAAAAAGAATCCTATTGCTTAAAATAAATACTGAATTGTTTATGGGTAATGTATTTCTAGGATTTGTTTGGAAATAATATAGGAAGGAGGGAAATAAATAGAGATAGAGATGAAACATACTGGCCATGGTTCGATAATTATGAAGGCGAGTAATGGGTACAAGGGAGTTCATTCTACCATTGTCTATTTTTATTTATTTATTTTTATTTATTTTATTTATTTTGGAGTTCTCCTTAATAAGAAGTTAATTTTTTTTCTATATCCATTAATTTGCTTGATATTTCCCATGCTACAACTAGTCTATACTACTCCTTCACTTTCCTATACGGGAAATACATGGAAGAAACAACCGAATAGACAAACAAACAAGACATTTGAAAACGTTAGCTCTCGGCTGCCAAAATAACCAGAAATGAGTGAGACTGTACCTTAATAGTTTCATGATCACTTGGGTGCAGCAGAAACTGAACCTCTTGTAAAGCTGTCAGTTGAATCTTGCTACTAAAGTTTAATACTTCTGAAGTTATTAATTCAGCAAACACAGTTTTAGGAAATCCCAGATTTCCGGTTCCTATTGCTGGAAATGCAATTGATCTTAAGAACAAGTTCTCAGTGATTTCCAGACATTTCCTGATTATGTCTCTCATGACCTGCAAAGCACAAAGCACATCTTTATGCATCTCTCCTAGAAATGGGAGTTAGAACAAAAAGGACAAGAATTTAGCAACTTTGACTGTGGTCTCTGTCTGCTCTTCTCCTCTCAAAAGAGGTTAAGGGCTGTCAAAAAAGGAAAGAAAAGCACACGGCAGACAAGGAAAAGGGAACATCAGAGACCCTCTAAAAAGACTCAAACTCACTCAACAAGGAAAGAAAGACGCAAAGCAACTACTGTTCTAATCCTTCGTTCTCTTCCATTCTTCATGCCCTCACTTTCCTATCCTCACTGCAGCTGTGTCACCTTCAGTAACTCTTCCCTGGGCCCCAATAATGATTGAGCGATGTAATCAATTTATATCATTAACTAGTCTTCAGGCGAAGTCAGCTATGGCTGAAAGAAATGGCCATCGTAGTAGAACCCGTTGATATTGAGACAGACAGAAGCCACCCTACGTTATACGGAGAGGAGGGTCCCAAGGGTGACCCAGTTTCCCAGAGAACCTAGAACTTGGCCGCACCTTGTGTGAAGACGTGCACCCATCTCTCCAGTGCGGAGCCACTACATGAAGCACATTCCGGCAGTGCAGATTGTGTCCACTGGTTCGGAGAACTGTGCCCATGCCAACAACCACTGCTTGGCCGACTCTGTCCAATTCCTCCTGGAGCTTTGGCCCCGCTTTTGTCACAAGGGCCCGAGAAAGGAGCCCTGTATTGAGCCTGAGATTCATGGGAATGGAGTTGACAAGAACATCAACCTTGAAGACAAAACCAATTTGTTTCAGATACTAACAAAGAGCATTCACCAAAGCATCTCTATATTTGAGCCCCTGGGTTTGACACTAGAGGTGGGGACGCAATGATGATTAATTTCAGAGATTGAAATGCCACCTGAGGCAAAGGGTTACAAGATGACTTATTTAAATAGCACTCCAGGATGACAGAGAGCTGTCAAAAAGCAAGATATAAACAGCACAGGGTTTCTGAAAGAGTGCAGAGGCCGCTGCCTCTTATGGGCTCTGGGAAACAGGCATCAGGGCAGCAAGCAAAGAGAGCAGGGCAGTCATATAATAGGAGGGGATACACCGGGGAGCTTGGAGCTGTGAGCAGACTGGTTTGATCGGACAGAGCTTTTCTAAATTGGGATCGAGACCAAGAACACCAAGAACACCAAGAAAAGAGAAGAGAAGGCATGTGAAAAGTGATATTCAAAGCTGCACGGCCTGGGTCACCAAGGAGGACTATAGTTCACCCTGGTTCGGCGTCATTGACAAGATTCCGGTCTCTGTCCACATCAAATGCTCTAAGTGTTTAGTATCTGCCCTCTGCAAATGAGACAGGAAATTCACCTTAGATTTGCCAAAATGTGACAGGTATAAAGGCACTGAAAAAGTATACATGTAAAAAGGTGAGATAGTATCGTGGGGTTTTGCATTTACTGGCAACCTCATGATCTGAGTACACTTGCAGTTCCCCCAATCGACTGGCCGGTCTCTGTGGGTCAGTGCCTCAGCAAAGCCTCCCAGTCTTCGAGGAAACCACTTCCGAGGCTGGGAGAGCAGGGGTTCTTCCCCTGGGTCCTAGTCTGCCTTGGGCTATAGGCTAGCTGGAGTTGCGGGGGCTCTACAGGCAGGGACAGAAGGGACACTCACAGTAGCATTCTGCACATCTCCTTCCACCAGCAGGAGCCTCAGGTTTCCCTGGGACAATGAAATCTGTCTGTTTCCAGGAACGTTTGTCAAGACCGGCTGAACTGCCTGTGATAAACCGGGCAGAGGACCTGTCGGAGACGGGACACTCTCAAATACAGATTTCACAGTTTCCGCAAAAGCCTGGACAGTCTTCTCAGCTGTATCCACAAGGTAGATCTCTTTCAAGGTGTGTCCGTCCTGCTTACACTGGAAGTTTTTCTTGATAGCCAAAATAATCACCTTCACACACCGGGCTAAGGGAAAGCCCCCAGCTCCGGAGCTGATGGCCGGGATGGCTATGGACTGGCACTGGTGTGTCTCAGCCAAACGGAGAGTTTCTTCTACAGCTCTCTTTAACAGGAGCATGCACTTCAGGTCCTCGTCGTCCTTCCACTCGGGCCCCACGGCATGGATCACATGGCGGTACGGGAGCTTTCCTGCTTTTGAGATGACGGCACTGCCTGGGGGGATCTTGCCCCTTGTCTTCACTATCTGGTCGCAGGCCTCTTGGAGCTCGGGGCCAGCTGCTTTTGAAAGAGCTGCTGCCAGGCTGCTGCAGAGCTGCAGGTCCTCCTTGGCGGTGCTCACCACCACCTCGACAGGAAACCGGGTCAAGTCGCCCTGCTGCACCATCAGCCAGACTCCAGGGGCCAGCTCCACCCGAGACAAGCTGCTCTGCGGCATGGTCAGTGAGACTCCCGGGGCCAGCTCCACCTGGGACGAGCTGCTCTGCCCATCCCTGCCCCCTCCCTCCCCCTCTCCTCCATTCTCCTGTAGGTCAATGGAACATCCAAACAACCGTTTGACCTCTCTTTTATAATACTGTGCTTTCTCCTGGAAGAACTGGCTGACCAATGGCCTATCAATATGGACGTTTTCAATACAGACGGAATCCACAGCTTGCCTGACGATGTTCACCCCCTCCAGGACTTTGGCCTTTGGCCCAATTAGCAAAATGCCCTTTTGTTTATTTTCAAGATTGAAAATTACCTGAACATTTGTTGTCTTTATCTTTTGCCAGAATGGCTTTTTTTCTATCCTTAAATAATCAATGATTACGGGAGGATTTATTCTAATCAATCTCTCTATTTTCGTGTGTTTTTCCACAAAGTCAAAAAGCGAGCTATAGGATTCATTCACTTCTCTCACACAGCCCGCGATGATGACCTCCGCTTTGGTTTCTGAAGTTAATTCATCGATTATTACAGTCTTTGAGGAGGAATTGTGTCTCTTATGCAAGCTGTGAGTGAGCGCTTTCCATTTCTTGCCATTTAGAACTTCCCTGTCGTCAATGTTGATGCGCTTGTAACTGAAGGCACTGACCATTTGCTTTTCGGCATCTAACAGGACTTTAGGGGAATAGCCGATTAAGAGAACAGTTTTACCCTCTAGCTCACAAACGGCAAGAATTTTCTGTGCCATGAAAAGAGACTTCGAGAATTCTGTACAGTCTCCTTTTTGCAAAAACTGGAAAATCTCAGGGGGAAGCTGGATGCTTTTTTGAACCATGGTGCACACCTCTTTCTGTATTTCACACTTGGCTTTATACACGTCTGTGTAGAGGCCTTTGAAACACACATGTTGAGAGTCTTCATCATAACAAATCTCCATTTCTGGGCACTCGGTGCGGAGACGCCCGAGGACATCTCTGTGACACAAAAGAAAATACCTCCCTGGAGAAATGGCCACTTTCTCCTTTAGACTTTGCTCTTCTCTTTTAAGTTTTTGAGTGGTACTTTCTATTAATTCCTTGACTTGTGGCTCAATGTTCTGTACATCCTCTGATCTCCCCACTAAGGTTACAATACCCTTCAGGGTATCAAATTCAATCAAAATCCTGTCGTCTCCTACATTATTTTTTATGGTGTCCCACACTACGGGATCCACTTTAAAGGGGGTAACTTTATATTTAGACCTGATGCTAGAGAATGCTGTGGAAACATCTTCCTTCCAGTTCCTGATTCTCAGTCTACCTAGACAGAATAATGTGGTTGCAGGTCTGATGGTAACTTCACATCTGAGTTCGGACCATATTAGATCACTGTGACAACGTATCGCTTCCTCATTTATCTCATCAATCAGATGCCTCTTTTTCTGTAAGAACCTCCATAAGGGAAGATCTAATGATTCTCTGAATGGTGCTGGAAGCTTGATCAGAGGTTTCTCCTTTCCATACAAGGCCGTGCCCAAAGAGGTGTAGTATGGAAACACAAAGAGTGGCATATTATCGAGGTCAAGTTTCTTGGTCATGATGGTGTGTAATGCTTAAAAGGAAAGAAATAAAGTAATCCCAGTGTTAACATGTTTCAAGTGAAAAAAAACAACAACAACACTTTTCTCCTAGGGAAAAAAACTCTAATGATTGTAAAATTATGATGTTATAACATGCTATTAAAAAGCAGCACTACTCTTAAATTGCTCAGATATAAACTGATTTTTATTAATCCTACATAGCTATCCCTTGCTTAATGGAACACTTTCCAACCAAGATCACTCTATGTTGAAATTCTGTTAAGTAAATTCTATTTTCTGTTTTCTGGTAACACCAATATATCACCACCAGGTTAATAAAGAGATAAAAGTGTGTTCACAAATATGGGGGTAATGTTTGCCCCAGTGCAAAGAATATTCTGGTGCCCAAAGCAAAGCTCATGTAAGAATCAAGCTATTTTGCTGTTTTCTGTACAGTCTCACCGTTTTACGCTTCCTAGCTGATTTAGATTCCTTTAATACCTGTAACAGGAGGAGCATAACAATAATTATCAGAGCTGACCATGTGTCAGACCCATTCTAAGTGCTTTCCATATATTTATTTATTTCAGCGTCCTAGAAGCCCTCTGAGAGGCAGGATTATTATCATCCCTATTTACAAATGATAAAACTGAGGCTAGGGAAGGTTAGGTAACTCAGGGTGATGTAAAGGACAAATAACTGAGCTCAGATTTGAGCCAGGATCTGTCTAAACCCAAAGCCCACGCTCTTGCCCCTTTTACCAGGGATTCCAAACAAGATCACCTCACAGCCATTGGAGAGCCCAGCCCCTGGGACCTCAGATTCAGTAAGTCCTGTACCTCCCCCTTGTCCTTGCTATAATCGCTCTCCTGCCACTTCCATGGGAGCAGTCCCTACAGTGGGATGTGTGTGTGTGTGTGTGTGTGTGTGTGTGTGTGGCAGGGGAGGGCGTACTCTTCTTCCTCTTGTATTAGTTATGAGACAGGTACAGGGAGTCTAAGAAGGAAGAGAATTAGAATGAATTCCAATAACAACTTGGATTAAAATAACATCCTTGCAGAGAGATGTTAAAAATAACTTTACCTTGTACATGATTGTTTCCTAGGCCTGGAGCCAGACGTCATCAAAAGAACATGGCCTTCAGAGGCCAAGACCCACAGCCTGAACTTCCCAACGTGGCTCTGTAAAGGCTCCAAGCCTAGGCAGGACCTGGGACCATTAATGTGTACTTAGGACCCACGATGTGCCAAGCACATTGCAGGCATAATTTCATTTGATCCTCACAAATTCCTCTGAGGCCAGTAGTAATGTGGGCCCTATTTTACAGATAAGAAAACAGGCTTTGCTGGGTTCAAGTAACTTGCCCAACAGTGGACCTGAATAGGCATTTTTCCAAAGAGGACATGCAGATGGCCAACAGACATGCATGAAAACGTGCTCAGCACCACTAGTCATTAGGGAAATACAAATCAAAACTACGGTGAGGTATCACTTCACACCAATCAGAGTGTCTAGTATCAAAAAGACAAGAAGTAACAAGTGTCAGCGAGGATGTGGAGAAAAAGGAGCCCTCAGGCACTATTGGTCGAATGTAAATTGGTGCAGCCACTGTGATGCATGGATAACGAGGACAGGGAGATACAGGCTTTTAGCTATGGAACGCCTAAGTCATAGAGAGGAAAGGGACAACATAGGGAATAGAATCAGTGATACTGTGATCACGCTGTAGGGTGACAGATGGTGGCTACACTTGTGGGCAGAGCATATGGAGTTGTTGAATCACTATGCTGTCCACCTGAAACCAATGTAACCTTGTGTGTGGACTATACTTCCATAAAAACATGCATGGGGTGCCTGGGTGGCATAGTCAGTTAAGCGTCCAATTCTTGGTTTCAGCTCAAGTCACGACCTTGGGATTGTGAGATCAAGCCCCACATCAGGTTCTGCACTCAGTGTGGCATCTGCTTAAGGTTCCCTCTCTCATTCTCTGCCCCTCCACCTGTGCTCTCTTTCTCTAAACTATATATATGTATGTATATACATGTATATACATATATATATACACACACATATACATCTATCTATCTATTTATCTATCTATCGGTAAATTATCGATAGATAGATAGTAGATAGATGGATGTATATGTACAAAGTAAAGTAATCAAGTAAGTTGCCCAAGATCACAAAACTAGTAAGCACCAAAGCCAGGATTTGAACTCTGATCTGTCTGACTCAAGAACCATCACAGATGTCACCTTACTGTGACTTAACTTCTCCATCCTGTTTCCTCATCTTCAAGAAAAAGTTACAATATGCATGGCATTACTAGGATTCAGTGAGCTACTGTAGCAGAAAACACAGCAAAAGATCTAACCTAGAGTAGGTATTAGATAAAAGTTTTTTTCCTTAAGATTCTGTGAATCAGATTTTGTAAAACTGAACAAAATTAATTCCAGAGTAAGTGCTCAACTTATTCCTCTCAAATAATCTACATAAAATGTAGACTGCTAAGTAAACTGTGTTTTTAATCCAGCTTTAACTACAGTTGGCCTCCTTACTAATAACCCATCGTAAGGGGTGAGACAGCCTGTAAGAACCCTTAATGGTATAGGTGAGCAAATGACTGGCAAAGAATGGAGAGTTTAAGAGCATAGGTTAGCCAGACTAGCCAGGTTCAAATAATGGCTCTGTCACTTACTAGCTGTGTAAACTTAGTCAAGTTATTTGCCCTTTTTTGTGCCTGTTTCTCATGGTAGAACAGGGATTACAGTCACAGACCAGGGTCTGCGAATGCACTTTGCAGCACCCTGCAGAGCTATGCAAACATAATCATAATTATAAGAAGGAGCGGCCAAAGAAAGAAAGGGAAAATCGGTGTATCTCAGATCAGAGAGAACAGAGTTATGAGCTTAGATGAGGAGGCATGGTCGGCGTAGTCGGATGATACAAAGAGGTCAGGATGAAAGGGAGCCTTTGAGAGTGCCCTACTGCTCACATGTGTGGCTCCGCATAAAACCACCCCAATTAAATAGTTCCTATTATTAGTCCTACGTGGGTAATGTAGACATTCCGAGGACACATCCAACTGCCCCTAGCCTTCAAAAGGTCCGAAGCCCCACCATAAACGGGAGGCTCGCTTCTAGAGTAGGCAGCTTTATGGAGCTCCCTGCCTGGGCCCAAGCCCAAGCTCTGGGAGATTTAAAGAAATTGTGACAGAAGCTCCTCTTTTGTCCCCTTGCCCAAGGAATACTAGGACTTTCATTCCATTTTAAGCCAAAGCATACCTTCACCCCAGTTTCCCCAACTCTTCAAAGCCAAAGGGAGTGTCCTCCACAGATCCTCCATGGATCCCCCACGGAGCAGTTTATCTCAGTGGGTGGAATACCACGTGATGTGTCTTATGCTCCCCCTGTTGGTCCCAGACCCACTGTTCCTTCTCTTCCTAAGGAGGCTGGCCCCCTAATTCCCACTCCTCAGCCTTCACCTCTGAACATCAAGTGGAATCTCCAACCTGACATTGTATGTGCCTCAGAGAACTGGCAATCTAGTGGCAATCAAGTATCGACAAAACCCTCAGAAGTGTTTCCCTAAGGTTCAGCTGAACATGGTTTTCACAGGGGTGCCACGAAGAACAATCCAGCGGACATCCACTGGACCACCCCTATTAATTTCTGAATGATGACACTGACAGGTGAAGGGGAAGTAGTGACACATTAAAGGAAGTGTATGTGTTTCTGAGTATTTCTTTATCCAACCTTATTGGAATTAACTTGAGAATTTCTACCAAGTATACAGCTAAAACACAGATCATCTTTTTTTTAAATACAGTATTTCAAAGATTGTAAGAATTATGGGGTTTTCAAGGCAGAGACTCATGAGAGAATCTCCTTGTATCTTTCAAAACTGGGCCCTGCTTCTCTAAAGTTGAAATCACTGGACTCATTAACTATCATATCCCAGATGAACAGGATTACTAATTGGATTTCCAGTGAAATTTATGAATTAAAAAATAAAATGCATCAGAACTCAACTGATAACTGTTAAGATCTGCTAAAATGGCTGAGTCTGTGAGGTAGGTTCACAAAATCAGGCTCATAGACATTACCTTTTTTGTCAAAAAACTCAATCAGAGCCGAATTCTCTTCAGGCAAACACTCAATACTGGCAATTCTCCCTCCTCCATTTTGAGGATTTTCAAATAAACTTTTCAGATTATAGTCATCAACACCAGGTGGCAGGTTTTCAACCCTGATAGTTCTTGTCACTTCCAGAAGTCTCGGAGAAAGCTGGAGTTGTTTCACGAAGGGATGCCTGACACAATTGTCAACAAATTTCACAGCATCTACAAATCAAAATCAATCAGTCAATCCATCCATCCATCAGAAAATTATGATCATACTTTTATGTTATACAGAAGAAACTGTCTGAATATTAACTGAGATAAAGGAGATAGCTAAGTGCTCAATTTTTAGAGGCAAGGTCTTCATTTCTATATGAGAATTTACACACTTACAACTCCTGCTCTGAAGAGTAACACACATGTAAATGTTTTACCTGGTGTACTGCCGCTGAGCTGTGTCCCTCCTACAGGCACAGCTCTCTCCCACTCACCTTGACGTCCTACTGAGTGTTCTCTGTGCAATATAAATCTCTCACTCTCCTCCTTTCTCAAGACCTATGATGGCTCCCTTAGCTAGCCTTAAAATGCCCTTGGTTGGCTATCTGACTCCAAACTAATTTCCAAACATCACCTCTGGTTACCCTCTGCCATTCCTTTTATTTTCTTTATTGCCACAAAAACTAGTCATTATTTTGAAAACCTTATTCTCTTTTGCCTTGCTATATATAACCACCTGTACCTGAAATGCCCTTCTTGGATTTTTTAAAATCCTGTCCTATTCCTCTTTCAGGACTGACCCTGTTTATCTCTTTCAAATTAATAAATATCGATAGTGGGCTCACAATGAGCCAGGCACTGTGCTAGGATCTGGGGATAGAGAAATGAATATGATAAGTCCTTGAAAATTTACCATCTAGGAAGGGGTGGGGGTCTTGAAAGCACACAAATGGCCTATTGTGGAGTCAGATGTGGCAGGAAGACAAATAGTGGGAATCCCACAAGGATTGCCAGAGTTAAGTGCCTGCTGATCTGAGTTTTGAAGGATAAAGAGGAGTTTAGCAGATAGATTAGGGGAGGAAACTTTTCCTGCAGAGAGAAGAACAGTGGCAGGAAACAACAGTGTATTGGGGACCTGGGAGACTAGGGCCACTAGAGTATAAACCAAGCCACCTTGTTTGGGTCCCCTTTCCTCTCATTCCCCACAGCCTGCCACTTACGTGGAAGCAGGCAGCTTCTTCTCTTGCGTCTTCATTTTTCATTTACATATGGGTCTCCAGCTCCATAGGCATTCCTCAAGAGCAGGGACCAAGAATTATTCATCCCTGTACTCACAGCACCTCAACAAGTGCCTGGCACATTGTAGGCGTTCAAGATTTTCGATTAATGAACAAAAGCAAGTCCACTTAGTTTTTCCTTTATAAGAAATACTTATGGATTTGACATAAGAATAGCTCCCTTCGTTGAGTCTTTACCATGTGTCAGGAGATATACTAAGAGCTTTGCACACATTGTCTCATCTAATCCTCTTAGAAGCTGTATCAGGTAGGTCATTTTTCCTCCACTCTATTGAGGACAGAAGTCAAGCACAGAGGGGAGTAACTGGGATAAGCTCTGAGAAGTAGTCAAATGGCAGAGCTAGAATTCTGATTTCACAACCATCCTCCTGCTGCGGCCATGGCATAGCGAGGGCTCAGATTGGAAAACTCCGTGGTCCTCCTGAACATGACTCCTCACACACACCTTGAAGAGCCCTCATTCCCTGCATCACGTACACTTCCTCTCCTGCATGCAGGATGACCATGAAAGTACTAAGACAAATACACAGGAAAGGACGTAAGGGAAGAGGCTATGTAGAGGTGGGCAATGGGGTTCAAATCCAGGAATTTATTAGCATCTCTGCACCTCTGTCTCCTCAACTGTAAAATGGCGAGTAGTAACAATGTCAAAAGGTTGTTAAAAGGAACCAATGAGTTAACACATGCAATGAGCTTCGTGTAGTGCCTGGCTTACAGTGTCCCTAGCTGAGTGTCTGCCATTATCAGCATTATTGCATTCCAGTAAGTCCAGCCTGGTAACATAGATCAGTGTTTACTTCTCCCAGTGAGATAATGCATGTGAAAATGCTGATTCTTCTGCTTGAATCACTTCTATAAGTTTAGACTTTAGATTTCTTTCTGGGTGTGTTATCTCTGTCTCTCTTTCTCTCCGTCTCTCTGTCTCTCTCTCTCTCACACACACACACACTCATACGATGAAGTCTGATTTACTGAACATACCAGAATTTAGTTTTAAAACAAATTTGCTTCTCTTTCAAAATAAAAAAGCACCTATATTAACCTGTATTAATTTCTTATTAACAAACTAAGAGAAAAAGTCAAGCTTTCAGAAACATTGAATTAGCTGGGTGTCTCAAATCCCAAAGTGGGGCGCAAAGAAGATTGGCAAATGCGTGATCACTTGATCTTACCCACATGCGTTGGAAAGGTAACTACAGCAACGTCAAAATCCTGTAATACTTCCACTTGAAAAGCATCACTGGGCAGGCCACTTACATTCTCCACTATCAAAATTAACATTATATCGGTTACATTTGCCTTGAGATTTTCAAATGCAACCGAAGATGAAGTATTTTCACATTCTTCTGAGGTATCTTCCATTTTCTCCCATCTTCTACTGGGAGAAAGTTCTGTACCCACTTCTTCTGACACATCTGATTTTAGAAGAACAAAAGAGGTACAAGATGTTATATTTGTCTGACATGGTCTTAGCAAATTATCATAAGACACTGTCCTCTTTCTTTTTCAATCTCTTGGCTAAGTCAAATAAAAAAAGATCTGAGAAGGCTTTTCGCTTAATTTAGTTAAAAATAAAATGTAGCACTTAACCATCTATTATTGTTAAGTTTGGTTTTTATTATGGCCTTTTCTGCCTCGTCTCTCTGAGGAAACAGTCTTTCATCACCTTTACATAGGCTTCCAACAAGCACTTAATTTTAGTTATGGAACTCAGTTTCTCCAAAGCAAGGGACATGTTTATTCATCCCTGTATTGCTGGCACCTGGCCCATACTTGAGGCTCAATAGGGTTTGCTGACTTACAGCTTGGGCCACTGGAGGAGAGCGAGACTATCTGATGATGTAACACCTGAGGCTCCAAAAAGTAGTATGTTTTCCTCGCTGAAGAAGAAGAAAGGATACTCACTGAATGACTAAGGAACACACATAGAAAATAAAATGGTCTGGAGAGCTGTATGCATACATCAAGCTCACGGATCAGGAATCCTCCCAGCCAGTCTGTTCCCCTCCATTGCTGGCCCTACGTTGAGTTCCATCTATGCATCAAGTCAATCCCACACTAGGCTTGCCCAGTGCACCAGGATGCATATGATATAATCTTCAGACATTTTGTAAGTGACTGTTCAACTAGGGCTCTTATTATGTTCAAGGCACTGGAGGTGTGGAGAGGGGTGCATACAAAAAACATCACATAAGAAACTTACAGATTTTCTAATGGAGGTATACAAGAAAAATGATGAAAGGATCTGACATTTTGTAAATGTTTATCATGACAGAGTAAAATGCTACATGCTCACCAAATCCATTTTGTTTTCTTTCCGAGCAACAGTTGCCAGACTTCCCACAGCCAAGTTCATGTGGCTAATGGAATATGGGTGGAAGCATGAATTGCGCTTCCATGCCTGGCAAGTACAAATCTCCTTTATGTGAATTTCCACTCTCCTTGGCAGTAACTTTGGAGGCCGCATATCAAAAGTAATCTTGTCAAAGGATAGAAGGAACCTGAAGCAGTCTAGACTCCCCGCTTCCCTAGCTGCTGACCCCACTGACCTCTGATGTGGAGGGGTGTTTGTTATAGCAGTTAGGTGACCCTGACACATACTCCTGTTTTGTGCAGATGTAACATCATGCACTCATGCCAAATAAAAAATAATTTAAGGTCAATAAAAACACAGCATTCCATGAGACAGGTGTGACAAAGCTGAAGGACTGCTGAGCTGATGGTGAGGTTGTCTGAGTTCAACCCCTGACTCAGCCACTCTTTAGCCATGTGACCTCAGGCATGTCTCTTTACAGGAGAGTCCTGGATGAACTGAATGGTAACAGCCTTTCCAGCAACATAGTTTTATAACTTTATGACTAGTAGGGGCTTCATCACAAGAGAGGCTTGCTTAACTGCCAAATAAAGGGAAGCATCAATCCAGCCAGGAGTCCGAGAGACATAGAAGGGGACAGGGCTGCCCTGGAAAGGATTCAGGAAAAGGAGAAGCTGAGCAGATCTTGAAAGCTCTCTAGAGTTTAGATATAGAGAAGTGGGATAGAGGGGATTGTGGACCCCAGAAGTACAGGCAGAGTGCCATGACTGCGCCAGACTCCTTAGGAAATTGTGATCTGACCGATGCAACTCAAGGAGCACTTGTGTGTAGATGTAAGAAATGAGGTCAGAAAAGTTGGCTTCATCCAGGACGTCGTGTGAACTTTATGTTGTGGTCAGTAGTAAGGGTGAATTATAGAAGGTTTCTGTGATAAGAAGGACAGGATATTTAGCAGTATAAAAAGCGCTGGTCAGACTTAAGGAGAAGGACATCAGATACAGAGAGACCAAGCAGGGTGCTCCTGCCATGTTGGATTTGTTAGGTAATAATGGCAGCCTGGCACAAGGGAGGGACAGATGATGAAAACCTAAAAAAATAAAAAAAATTAAAAAAAAAAAAAGATTAAGTCTCTGTGACTAACAGATGTGAAGGCTAAAAGAAGAGAGATGACCGAAGTTTCCAGTAGGTGATGGGCAGACGGTTGTATACTTCAAGAGAAATAAGGAAGCCAGAAAGGGTACTGGTTTGAGGAAGAAGATGATACAGGTGGCTTTGACATGGTGGCTCTAACATAATTTCCAACAGTAAGGTCAGACACAAGGTCTGGAATTTAGAAGAGAGTCCAGGGTGGAAATGTAGAGTTGAAAAAGCTAGAATATGCTGACCACAAGTGACCAGTATCTCTCTGCTCTTGCATGTCTCTCTTCAATGGGTTCTTCCAATTGTTGGCTTCCACCTTGCAGACCCAGCCCAACTCAGCTTAGCCTGGAACAGGACGTTAGCTCAGTGCTCACATCCTCTGGTGTTGGTTTGTGGCTTGACTGACCTGTCCTTCCTCTGACTACTGCTTGCCCATCTTCAACTTTACACCCAGGGTTTCAGGCATGCCTGGTGCACTCAGCGTGCTGTATTCTATATTCTCCTCACCCCTGAAATGTGGGACCTATTAGGGAAACAACCTCTACCCTGATTTTGCTTGGTTGTGAAAACTGTCTACACCATTCCAATTAACTTCAAGAGTCCTAGCCTTAGGATCACAGTCAGGATTCAGTGTAGAGCAACCAAGCGACAAGGGACCTCCTCTTACATCTCTGAAAGGGGCCAATGACACACTTTGTTAAAGACTGCCCATCTTCCTGGCTGTGTACTATCATTGGAGTCTGAGTCATGTAAAAACAGGGCAGCAAATGAGTCTAAAGTCTCAGGACAATGAAAAGTCCATTGGTGGGGTGGGGCTGGATGGCTCTTCCTGAGAATATCCTTGATGTTGTAAGCATATCTGAAACAGTGCTGACAAATCACTTAAGTCAGAGTTAGGGTAAAATCTATGAATCCATAAGAAACACAGACTTGATTAAAGTCTAGACCCAGGAAATAGTACAGATATAAATGTACCAATATAAAACCACATTGGTCTAAAATTGAGCTTGAGGGTACAGCACATAAGGCATTTTCCAAGAATAGATAAGGATTTAGGGAGACAGAAGCAAGATGGTAGAGGAGTAGCAGTCTGAAATGACATCAGATCCCAGGAGTTCAGCTAAATAGTTATCAAACCATTCTGAACACCTACAAACTCTAAACAGGAGATAGAAGAGAAGAAGAGCAGCAATTCTAGGAACAGAAAATCAACCACTTTCTGAAAGGTAGGACGAGCAAAGAAATGAATCCAAAGCGAAAGGAAGATAGACCGTGGGGGAAGGGGATGGCTCCTGGCAAGCAGTGAAGCAGTGGAGCACAAAATCAGAACTTTAAGAAGTCTGCTCCACTGAGGGACGTCACTCCAGAGGCTAAGCGGAGGTGGAGCCCGCATGGAGACAGTGTGGTCTCAGGTCTTGCAGGGTCACAGAAAGATCGGGGAAAAAAGCTGTGTCTGTGTGTGGCACAGCTGCCAGGTACCAGAGCGGGGGAAGTCGACTACAGAGACAGAGCTGAAGAGTGAGATTTCAGATCAGGGTAACCTTAAACCATGTTCCAAAGCACATTCACGCCACTGTTCTTCAAGCAGGAACCCCACAAATGGTACATCCAGGGAGGCACACCTTGCTGCTCTGGGAGAAGCAGCATGGCAGGAATCTGCTGGGTGTGGAGACCCCAAACAGGGCTGTGCACCAGAGATAAAAATGCCTGGCCACAGGCTGGATGAGCAGGAAGCATGGCCAGAGACCAGGAAGATAGAGGGGATTGACTGCTTTTCTCTGAGGGTGCACTAAGGAGTGGAGCCTCGAGTGCTTGACTCCTCTGGGCCAGAGAATGGGAGGCTTCCATTGTCATTCCAGTCCTCCAAAGCTCTATGGAAAACATTTAGGAAACAAAAGCTCCAAGAGTGAACCCAAGCAGATTACTTAGCCTGGCCCCTGGCATGGGTGATGCAATTCGCCTTGGGCAAAGACATTTGAGAATCATTACAACAGGCCCATCTGGAAGAATAAGAGCAAGAACATCCAGCCAAGACCAAGTTCACAACTCAAGGAGAACAGCAGAACTCCAGATCTAGGGGAAAGTAACATATAGCATTCATGGCTTTTTCCCCATGATCCATTAGTCTTGCAAAGTTAAACTTTTTTTAATTTTATTTTTTTCTTATTCTATTTTTTTTAACTTTTCCCTCTTTCTTCTTTTAATGTTTTTTAACTAGTTTTTCTTAACAATACATTTCTTAAAAAAATTTTTTTTTCTAAACCTTCATTGTTATAGTCATATTTTATCCCTTCATTGTATTTAACCTTATTTTTTTGTATACATATAGGTTTTTTTTTTCCCTAAAAAATTTTGGGATATAATTTCTTCTAATAGCTCAAAATATACCTTAATCTAGCACATGGCTTTGTTTTAGTTCCCAGCCTGAGCACATTCCCTCCTTCTTTTTTCTTTTTCCAACCAACTTATCTGATCAATTCCTTTCCTGGAATTTTTAAAAATTTTTTCATCTTTATGGTCATATTTCATTCCTTAATTGTGTTTACCCATATATATATATATATATATATATATATATATATATGTTTTTCTTTCTTTAACATTTTGGGAGGTAGTTTCTTCTAAGAGACCAAAATATACCTAAAATCAAGTGGGTGGCTCTGTTCTGTTCTATTCAGATGAATAGATGTTCTATTCATCTATAAATAATACAATTTTATATATATATATGTATATATACATATATATATAATTTTTTATTTTTATTTCTTTTTTCCCCCCATTCTTCTCCCCCTGGTTTTGGGCCTCTTCTGATTTGGTTAGTGTACTTTTTTCTGAGGTCTTTGCCACCCTTTTAGTACTTTATTCCCTTGTTCATATATTCCTATCTGGATAAAATGACAAGGCCAAAAATTTCACCACAAAAAAAAAAAAAAAAAAAAAAAGAGGAAGTACCAATGGCTAGGGACCTAATCAATATGGACATTGGTAATATGTCAGAACTAGAGTTCAGAATGACAATTCTCAAGGTGTTAGCTGGGCTCAAAAAAGGCATGGAAGATATTAGAGAAACCCTTTCTGGAGAAATAAAAGAACTAAAATCTAACCAAGTTGAAATTTTTTTAAAAAGGTATTAATGAGGTGCAATAAAAAAAGGAGACTTTTTCTGCTAGGATAAATGAGGCAGAAGAGAGAATTAATGATATAGAATACCAAATGGCAGAGAACAAAGAAGCTGAGCAAAAGAGAGACAAACAACTACTGGGAGAATTCAAGAGATAACTGATACCATAAAATAAAACAATATTAGAATAATTGGGATTCCAGAAAAAGAAGAAAGAGAGAGGGGGGCGGAAAGTATATTGGAGCAAATTCTAGTAGATTATTTTATTATAGTAGAGAATTTCCCTAAAGGGAACATCAAAATCCAGGAAACACAGAGAACCCCTCCTTAAAATCAATAAAAATAGGTCCATGCCCTGTCATCTAATAATAAAACTTACAAGTCTTAGTGACAAAGATAAAATCCTGAAAGCAGCTTGGGACAAGAAGTCTGTAACATACAATGGTAGAAACATTAGATTGGCAGAAGACTTATCCACAGAGACCTGGCAGGCCAGAAAGACCTGGCATGATATATTCAGAGCACTAAATGAGAAAAATATGCAGCCAATAACACTATATCCAGCTAGGCTATCGCTGAAAATAGAAGGAGAGATAAAAGGCTTCCAGGACAACAAAAATTAAAAGAATTTGCAAACACCAAACCAGCCCTACAGGAAATATTGAAAGGGGTCCTGTAAGCAAAGAGAGAGCCTAAAAGTAGTAGACCAGAAAGGAACAGAGACAATATACAGTAACAGTCACCTTACAGGCAATACAATAGCACTAAATTCATATTTTTCAATAGTTCCCCTGAATGTAAATGGGCTAAATGCCCCAATCAAAAGACACAATGTATCAGAATGGATTAAAAAAAACAAAACCTGGGGCGCCTGGGTGGCTTAGTGGGTTAAAGCCTCTGCCTTCGGCTCAGGTAATGATCCCAGGGTCCTGGGATTGAGCCCCTCATTGGGCTCTCTGCTCAGTAGGAAGCCTTCTTCCCTTCCTCTCTCTGCCTGCCTCTCTGCCTACTTGTGATCTGTGTCTGTCAAATAAATAAATAAATAAATAATCTTTCAAGGAAAAACAAAACAAAACCCATCAATATGCTGTCAAAAAGAAACTCATTTTAGACTCAAAGACACCTCCAGATTTAAAGTGAGGGGGTGGAAAACAATTTACCATGCTAGGGACATCAAAAGAAAGCTGTGGTGGCAATCCTCATATCAGATAAATTAGATTTTAAGCCAAAGACTCTAATAGGAGATGAGGAAGGACACTATATCATACTTAAAGGGTCTGTCCAACAAGAAGATCTAATAATTTTAAATATCTATGCCCCTAACATAGGAGCAGTCAACTATATAAACCAATTAATAACAAAATCAAAACACATCAACAATAATACAATAATAGTAGGGGACTTTAACAACCCCCCTTCACTGAAATGGACAGATCATCCAAGCAAAAGATCAATAAGGAAATAAAGGTCTTAAATGACACACTGGACGAGATGGACATCACAGATATATTCAGAACATTCCATCCAAAAAAAAAACAAAAACAAAAACAGAATATACATTCTTCTCTAGTGCACATGGAACATCCTCCAGAATAGATCACATCCTGGGTCACAAATCAGGTCATAGCCAGTACCAAAAAGTTGGGATCATTCCCTGCCTTTTTTCAGACCACAATGCTCTGAAGCTAGCACTCAATCAATCACAAGAGGAAAGTTGGAAAGAACTCAAATACATGGAGGCTAAAAAAATTCTACTAAAGAATGAATGGGTCAACTAGGAAATTACAGAAGAATTGAAAAAATTCTTGGAAACAAATGAAAATGAAAACACAACTGTTTAAAACCTGTGGGACACAGCAAAGGCGGTCCTGAGAGGAAAGTATATAGTGATACAAGCCTTTCTCAAGAAACAAGAAAGGTCTCACATACACACAACCCTACACCTAAAGGAGCTAGAGAAAGAACAGTAAAGAAAGCCTAAACCCAGCAGGAGAAGAGAAATAATAAAGATCAGAGCAGAAATCAACAAAATTGAAACCAAAAGAACAGTAGAACAAATCAACAAAACTAGGAGCTGGTTCTTCGAAAGAATTAATAAGATTGATAAACCCCTGGCCAGACTTACCAAAAAGAAAAGAGAAAGGATCCACATTAATAAAATAATGAATGTAGGAGGAGCAATCACAACCAACACCAAAGAAATACAAATAATCATAAGAACACATTATGAGCAACTATATGCCAGCAAATTTGACAATCTGGAAGAAATGGATGCATTCCTAGAGACGTATAAACTACCAAAACCAAACCAGGAATACATAAAAAAAAAACTTGAACAGACCCATGACCAGTAAAGAGATTGAAGCAGCCATCAAAAATCTCCCAACAAACAAGAACCCAGGGCCAGATGGCTTCCCAGGGGAATTCTACCAAACATTTAAAGAAGAATTTATTCCTATTCTCTTGAAACTGTTCCCAAAAATAGAAATGGAAGGAAAACTTCCAAACTCATTTTATGAGGCCAGCATTACCTTGATCCCAAAACCAGACAAAGACCCCACCCAAAAGGAGAATTACAGACCAATACCCTTGATGAACACAGAGGTGAAAATTCTCACCAAAATACTAGCCAATAGGAACCAATAGTACATTAAAAGGATCATTCACCACAGCCAAGCGGGATTTATTCCTGGGCTGCAAGGCTGGTTCAACATCTGCAAATCAATCAATGTGATACAATACATTAATAAAAGAAAGAGCAAGAACTATATGATACTCTCAATAGATGCTGAACAAGCATTTGACAAAGTACAGCATCCATTCTTGATCAAAACTCTGCAAAATGTAGGGACAGAGGGTACATGTGTCAATATCATCAAAGCCATCTATGAAAAACCCACAGCAAACATCATTCTTAATGGGGAAAAGCTGAGAGCTTTTCCCCTAAGGTCAGGAACACAGCAGAGATATCCACTATCACCACTGCTATTCAACATAGTACTAGAAGTCCTAGTCTCAACAATCAGACAACAAAAAGAAATAAAAGGCATCCAAATTGGCAAAGAAGAAGTCAAACTCTCACTCTTTGCAGGTGATATGATACTTTATGTGATACTTCCACTTTATGTGGAAGTTAAAAGACTCCACTCCCAAACTGGTAGAACTCATACAGAAATTCAGTAAAGTGTCAGGATATAAAATCAATGCACAGAAATCAGTTGCATTTTTACATACCAATATCAAGACTGAAGAAAGGGAAATTAAGAAGTCAATCCCATTTAAATTGCACCCCAAACCATAAGATACCTAGGAATAAACCTAACCAAAGAGGCAAAGAATCTGTAATCAGAAAACTATAAAGTATTCATGGAAGAAATTGAGGAAGACATGAAGAAATGGAAAAACGTTTCATGCTCATGGATTGGAAGAACAAATATTGTGAAAATGTCTATGTTACCTAGAGCAATCTACACATTTAAAGCAATCCCTATCAAAATACCATCAATTTTTTTTCAAAGAAATGGAACAAATAATCCTAAAATTTATATGGAGCCAAAAAAGATCTCAAATAGCTAGAGGAATGTTGAAAAAGAAAGTCAAAGTTGGTGGCATCACAATTCCAGACCTCAAGCTCTATTACAAAGCTATAATCATCAAAACAGTATGGTACTGGCACAGAAACAGACACATAGATCAATGGAACAGAACAGAGAGCCCAAAAATAGACCCTCAACTCTATGGTCAACTAATCTTTGACAAAGCAGGAAGGAATGTCCAATGGAAAAAAGACAAGTCTCTTCAACAAACGGTGTTGGGAAAACTAGACAGCCACATGCAGAAGAATGAAACTTACATTTCCTTACACCACACACAAAAATAGACTCAAAATGGATGAAAAACCTCAATGTGAGACAGGAATCCGTGAAAATCCTTGAGGAGTATATAGGCAGTAACCTCTTCAACCTCAGCCACAGCAACTTCTTCCTAGAAACATCACCAAATGCAACAGAAGCAAGGATAAAAATGTGAACTATTGGGACTTCATCAAGATCAAAGCTTTTGCACAGCAAAGGAAACAGTCAACAAAAGCAAAAGACAACTGACATAAGATATTTGCAAATGACATACCAGATAAAAGGCTAGTATCCAAAATCTATAAAGAATTTATCAAACTCAACACTGAAAGAACAAATAACCCAATCAAGAAATGGGCAGAGAACATGAACAGACATTTCTGCAAAGAAGACATCCAGATGGCCAACAGACACATGAAAAAGTGCTCCACATCACTCAGCATCAGGGAAATACAAATCAAAACCACAATGAGATACCACCTCACACCAGTCAGAATGGCTAAAATTAACACATCAGGAAACGACAGATGCTGGCAAGGATGCAGAGAAAGGGCAACCCTCTTACACTGTTGATGGGAATGCAAGCTGGTGCAGCTACTCTGGAAAATAACATGGAGGTTCCTCAAAAAGTTGAAAATAGGGCTACCCTAAGACCCAGCAATCGCACTACTGGGTATTTACCCTAAAGATACAAATGTAGTGATCTGAAGGGGCATGTGCATCCCAATGTTTATAGCAGCAATGTCCACAATAGCCAAACTATGGAAAGAACCTAGATGTCCATCAACAGATGAATGGATAAAGAAGATGTGGCATATATATACAATGGAATACTATGCAGCCATCAAAAGAAATGAAATCTTGCCATTTGCAACGACGTGAATGGAACTAGAGGTATTAAGCTGAGCAAAATAAGTTAATCAGAGAAAGACAATTATCATATGATCTCCCTGATATGAGGAAGTTGAGAGGCTGAGTTGGGGGGTGTTGGGGGTTAGGGAAGGAAAAAATGAAACAAGATGGGATTGGGAGGGAGACAAACCATAACAGACTCTTAGTCTCACAAAACAAACTGAGGGCTGCTGGGGGGAGAGGGATTGTGGAGATGGTGATTGGGTTATGGACACTGGGGAGGGTACATGATATGGTGAATGCTGTGAAGTGTGTAAGCTGGACAAGTCACAAACCTGTACCCCTGGGGCAAATAATACATTATATGTTAATTAAAAAAATTTTTTGTAAAGAATAGCTAAGGATTCAGGGGGGTCCCCATGAACACTGGGAGTTACGTGAGCCTGTTCCATATCTGAAGAACAGAAAGCAGGAGTTATTCCAAACAGACAAAATATTCTTATAACAATCATGAGCTTTCTTTTTCCCTTCTATATTTATTTATTTGTCATAGAGGGAGAGAGAGAAAACAAGCAGGGGAGCAGCAGGCAGAGGGAGAAGCAGGCTCCCCGCTGAGCAGGAAGCCTGATGCAGGGACTCAATACCACGACCCTGGGATCATAGCCTAAGCCAAAGGAAGACGCTTAACTGACTGAGCCACCCAGGTGTCCTGAATCATGGAATCATGAGCTTAAGAAAACCACACATCCTATATTCTACAGCTGAATAGTGCCTCCATGTTAGGTAAAAACAATCCATGCATCCCTGTCCAGTCAGTTTGCCAAGTAAAGGCAGCTCTCAGCCAACTGCCATTTTGAAAAGAGAAAGTTGCAAAAATCGAAACATGTTCTCAAGACAGTGTCAATTTTAGAAAATAATAATTTACACATTTTTTTGAAATTCCTTTTCCCTAAGATTTGGATATACATAATCACTTCATCTCTGTTGCCCAGCCATTCAGCCCAGGTCACCATCTTCCCCAACCCCCTTACAAGAGGATGCTTAGTCAGGAAAACAAGCTGCTTCTTCGGGAAGTGACAGTTGGTACTATAGGCCAACACCCAGACACTAGGGAAGCAGCAGAGGCCACAAGAGTTGCGAGGTGGCAGGCTGTTTCCTACAGCAGATGGGATGAGAGGAGCTGCTGCACCCACATCCTCCACTCAGCACTTAGAAGCTTTTGCCCACCCTCCAGTTGTGGTCCCGGAGGACGGCACCCTCCAGACCCAGTGCTCAGAAACTGACTGAGCCACACAGGACACACACTGACGCAATACGTCCTTGCTTCTCGATGGCTGGCTGGGCAAAGGTGGGCAATACGAGTCAATTTATTCCCGTTTCCCAGGCACCTCTTTGCCTCCCTTCAATTGCAAGGTGTCCCCAGTACCCACAGAGAGAGCTGTTCCCATCCTTTGGACCTGAGCCTGAAGATCTCAGGGGGCTCCCCCCATGCTCACCCTCAGCACAGCTGGCTGCGAGGACACAGATGGCATCTCTAGGCTGAGCACACGCTGCTTTGTGAAGTCAAGAACAGAACTATGAGCCCTGCAAGGGCTATCTTTAATGAAAGCAAAACTGCTGGCGAAGGTCAGCCATATTGTTTCTTTCCCCTTACCTGGTTCTTGGATGTGTGCTTTGGTCTCCGATTCCTGAAATCCAATAAACAACAGAGTAGTATCAAGAAATGACTGATAATTTCTTTACATTGAGAAGCTGTCCCTGGGATGGACCTGGAGACATCAGGTCCACAGAAACAATCATCAAGCTCTGGCACTTATGCTACTGAACGTACCTCACATGGAGTCGCATCTACTTTGCCCAAGAATCATGGGTAAAAACAAGTCACAAATAAATTAAACCCCAATTAACACCAAGCGCCTGGGGGATGGGATAAGACCTAAATCTTTTCCCCATTTAACATTTATTGTTTACTATTAACAAGCACCGTGCCTTCTGCTTTACAGAGATTGTCTCATTTAATCCTCACAAAGATCCACCACCCAACGAGGGTTGGATTACTGTCCCATTTTACAGTCGAGGAGAGAACACAGGTAGTATGGGTCGCTGTCCCCTCAAAATGATGTACAAATAAAACAGAGTGAGTTCCAGGTTAAAATCACCCAAACCCAAAAATTTACATCTCAAACCACCCTTATTATAACCTGTAAATTCAGACTTTTCAAATCGCATCTAAAATCAAACAAAAAGTGCCCCCCTACTTCATTATCCCATATTTTCCTCATGACTGCCTTCATGCCCTCCACATCTGTCAGGTGATTGCTATTCCAATTTGATTTATACTTCTCATCCCACTATCTTCTCCATATTGTGATTTCCCACACACCCTGGCAGAACACCCTGCTGCCCTTTACTCATGCCTTCACTTACCTTTGCTGGAATGTCCCCCTCTAAGACATCCTGGACTTCCTCTGTGGCTGTGGGCAACTGGACAGTTAACTGGAATGTTCCTATTCCTGGCCATAGTAACTCATGGTTCTTAGTCTCCAGAACTCTTTGCCGAACTAAAACGAAAGAAAGAAAGAAAGAAAGAAAGAAAGAAAGAAAGAAAGAAAGAAAGAAAGAAAGAAAGAGAAAGAAACTAACTGTCAAGCAATCTTTATTCACCAAATTACTCCATGATTTCCATAGGGCTTCATCATTTTCAATCAATGGCTTGGTCAGTTTCCCAAGCAAGTCCTTACATGGTGAAAAGCTAAAAAGTTTAGCAAGCAGACATGGGTTTCAACCCCATCTTTACTCTTACTATTATTTTTTTTTTAACCCTTGGGAATGTTCCTTAATAAGTCTTATTTGCAAAGCCTCAGTCTTCTTGTCTATTAGCAAATAATTAATGAACACTGTCTTACATAGGTGTTACATCAATTAAATTGACAAACATTATAAAGGACTTCGTACCGTACATAATGCTCGGTAGGTACTAAGAAAAGTAACAATATTTATTCTACAAGTGAAGAGAAATAATCAAAGCATGGCTAATGATGAACAGTGAAGACTGGGTGCTGGGAAAAGGCATGATGAAAGCTGTGTTTCAGGGGCTTAGCTGTGTTTCTGGGTGGCTCAGTCAGTTAAGCATCTGCCTTCGGCTCAGGTCATGATCCCAGGATCGTGGGATCAAGCCCTGGATCAGGGTCCCTGCTCCACAGGAAGCCTGCTTCTCCCTCTGCCACTCCCCCTGCTTGTGTTCCCTCTCTCACTGTGTCTCTCTCTGTCAAATAAATAAATAAAATCTTAAAAAAAAAAAAAAAAGCTGAGTTTTAGGAAGGTGATTTGAGTGACCATGAGCACAATGGCTTGGGACCTAGTGAAAAAGGTATTTCGTTCAGTTCTTTAACCTAGTATGGTAAGAGCCAGTCATCCAATAATCAATGGAGTAGAAAAGAAGGGATGGGAGAGATTTAAAAAAAAGAAAAAGAAAAAGAAAAGAAAGAATTAGCATAGCAGGCAGCTGGGTTGTAGTGAAAAAACTGAACAATGAACATAAGAGTCCAAAGACTGGGATTTGAATTCCAACTCTGCCAAAAAACTAGATGAGTGACATTGAGAAACTACCTTAACCTCTTGAGTCAGTTTCCTCCCTTAAAAGGTGTCTGCTCTCTTAAAAGGTGTTTTATAACACCCACAAGGGCTATGCAAATGTAAATTTATAATTACAAGCTGGAGCAGCCAGAGAGAGAAAAGGAAAATCAGTGTATCCCAGGCCATGGAGAAGCGGTGGTGAGTAAGTTTAGAGGAGGAAGCATGGTCAACACAGAAGGTGCGAAGGTTCCGGGTGAAGGCGAACCTTTGAGAGTGCCCAGCTGCTCCCAGACGTGGCTCTGACGTGAATGTTGGGCTCCGTGCTGCACTCGGGTGCGGGTGGGTGGTCTGAGAGGTGGAGGAGATAGGGAATCTTCCCTAAGAAGGAGTTGGAAGAGCTTTCCCACCTCACTCATCCATGAAAGGGTAGAAGTGAGGTCTTCACCAGATGCTAACTTAGAAACAGGCCCCAGAAACAATATGAGAAGGAACACCAGACTCTACTTTCACTCTTTACGAGAGAGCAGTCCGTTTTCACACAGACTCCTGCGGGGCTGGCCTAAGCTAGTGAAAGGACTGAGGATTGGATTAAGACCCCTAAAGCCTGAGAACCAGCCAAGTTTTGTAAGCCAACTTGTCTAGAGCCGTGGGCTTCTGTGATGCATTCCTTTTATAATCCCCCTAGACTTTGGGAGAGTCTTATCCAGGCATCCAAATGCAAAAGATCTGAGATCGTGCACAATCACGCAGGGCACCAGGATTTCGAGAGAGCAGACAGTAGCAATAGGGGTTAAGTGACCCGCAACCAAGACAAGGTGAATCTGGAAGGAAAAAGAGCTGAAACTCTGACGTCCAGCCACCCCTCCCCATGTGGACAGTCTCCCTTCCGCACCAACCTCAGACCACTGACATTCCACACCAACCTCAGACCACTGACATTCAACTTTACCTAAAGAGGAGATGGATTCCCTTTCCCCAAAGAGACGGACAATCAACAGAAGCCAAGTTATGACCCAAAAGGAGGATAAAAGCACACATCTAAAACAGGACTTAACATCTTCTAAGTCAATGTACACTGGACTTCGAAGAAGTTGAGTGAACTATTTAAGAGAAAGATACAGCTTCCAAATACTTCTGCTTGCCATACATTAATTTCTTTTTCTTTTTTTTTGAAGATTTTATTTATTTTTTGAGAAGGAGAGAGAGCATGAACAGTGGAAGGCAGAGAAAGAAAGAGAGAAGCAGGCTCCCTGCTGAGCAGAGAGTACATTTGGAGCTGGATCCCAGAACCCCAGGATCATGCCCTGAGCCGAAGGCAGACGCTTAACCAATTGAGCCACCCAGGCGGCCCAGCTATACACTTATTTCTACACAGCAGTGCTGCTGGGCTCATTCTAACTACATGAATCACATGAAAAACGCACTACACGGTGGCCCACCTGGTAAAGCCACTTCCTTGTGGGAGGGGGTTGGGGGAGGGAATCCCTGCTGGAGAACGAGGATCACTGTCAGCAAATTTCTGGCCACATTGTGCTGGGGCAATAGCTTCTCTGGTAGGAAACTGAAACTGAATAGGCACTTCCTGCCACCCCCCCATCCCAGGGCCCTTGTCCATAAAACGTTTTGAGTTGTTCTAAGTCTGAGTCATCTGTGCTGGGGTACCATAACAGAGGTCCTGGAGCAGCCTGGGGATGGAGGTAGGGGGAGGTGGGCTGGGCCATGAGAGGAAGGAACAACCATTTCTGCGTTCGGGGCTAGAACAGAAGGACGTCATCGACACAAAAGTGTACTTTGCACTGCTGGTATTTTTATGCTGTTTGTATTTTCTATTGATTATTTCCCTTTTCTTTTTCACTCAGTGTTGGCAACAAACAACAGGGCTTCCCAAACTTTAGCACACCAGAATCACCATGGTGCTGGTTAAACGCATGGATTCCCACTCACCTGCACCTGGGGTTCCAAAATCTCTGAGGCTGCCGGGAATGGGTCTGATTAGTCTGTTGTGAGTCAGATACAGAGGTCTGTGTCCCCAATTTGAGAACTACTGGGGAGGATAATGGGATTCTAAAGAAGAAGTAAGTGTCCCTAAGGGCCAAGTCTATATGATGTTGATGGCTGGCAATCAAAGTGGTAAAACTCCTTGAAGAAAATGAAATCGAGGGGAAATGGCTGACATTGCACAGCAGCCCTTCTGAGCATTCCTCAGTGAAATTAGTCCTTGGAAAACCCGGTACTTTGTTTTCATAAGGGCTCTGAGCCTAGTAGGTCTCCTGTCCCCAACTGGCCTCCCCTTCAACACACTTAGCTGTGGACCCTTCTCCTCCCTGGGTTTCATTCTTTCCCTTCTGGATCTCTGCCTAGAGCATTCCAGTTTCTCTCAGGTTAGCCGCATTGCCTCTCCTTTGGCTCAAATGCTTCTCTAAATCCTGCGGCAGGAAGGTAGGATCAGGGGTTGTCCACATCCTTTCCTATGAGATTCCAAAGGAAAAAGGACACCCTCTGGGAACAGCAGCTCACAGGCCTCTCACTACAGATCTGGCAGTGTCTGGACCCAGCAGATCATAACTGGGTGGGTACTTATCTTCCCTCTCCTAAAGGCAACAGCAAGGAGGGTGGGGAACTCAGCTGCTCAACCGCCTGTAAGGCGGGGGCTCAAAACTCCAAACCCACATCAACTCAGAATGTCACCCTTGTCTCCAGTCTGAGAACCACCCTGACACTGAGGGAAGAGGTACCAGCACACCCCCAACAAAGATTCCGGATGTTCATCAACAGCACACAGCCCTCCAGTAACCTTCTATATTTACACCCACTGTGCTTTTAGGCAGCAATTTTGTACCTCCTCCAAGTGACCCCAGAAACATGAAGAATCTCAGGACCTGTGGGAAAATCCCCGTAACTCCTCACATTCCTTAATACCTTTGTCTCCAAAAAAATAACTGAAGGAAAGGGGGCCTCTCCCTCTCCCTACCTCTCTGTCCCTCTCTCTCTGAGCATTGACCTCAGTTACCAAATCCACGAATATGTACACGAATATGTATCTTCCAGCCCCACGCTGATTTTCATTGCTCAAGGATTCAATTGTCCTCACCTAGAACATTACATGAATCTCCTGAAAGTTGTGATTTCCAGGGTCTCTTCCAACAGAAGTCAAGGTACTTCTTTTCAACCAGATTTATCTCCCTAAGGTGTACTGGTGTACTTGGACATGTCTCCCCTCTGCCTATTCGGGAAGGGGGGGGTAGTTCATAGTCCTTATGGTGTCATTCAAGGCCCTCTACCATCTCAACCCAACTTTTTCTTAGCGTTAACTTCCTCCCCAGCACTTCACAAGAAGGAGGTTTAATAAGAGTGCCTAAGATTTTTAAAATATAGGCGTCCCCCGCCCCTCTTGGCTTTTTGAAATTTCCCAGGCCCCCGTCGACAGATCTTGCTTGTACAGAGATTAGCAAAGTCATCACTCAACCCAAACCTCCCCGAGGGCGCCCTGCGTGTTGCTGAAGATGCCCGGTGCTCTCCTGGCCCCAGCACCTGTTCAGGAGGAGTCCGCCCGCCTATTCCGCCCCGATTGGCCCTCAGGAATCAGTTGAGATGTGACTGTCCCTGGAAACTTCCTCTTCCCTTACAACGGTGAGGGAACCTTTGGAGTTCAACCTTTGGAGTTCTGAACAGCTGCTTTAACAGAATGAAAAACAACTGCGACGGAACAGCTCGGCCCCTAAGGCTCCAGGCTGGCAGCCATGTAAAAAGGAGGTGAGGCAAGCAGCCTATCAGCTCCTTTCCGCCCGCCGCGGGGTCAGCGTCAGAACTCACTTGCGCGGTTCTGCCGCCACCTCCCGGCAGCACCTGGGAGTGCTTCTCGCCCCTCGGGCGCCCTCCCTCCCCCAAGGCTGCAGCAGGAGCAAGTTACCCCGCGGGAAGCCCACGGTTGTCCCTCTCACCCCCACCCTCGCACCCCTCACCGGCGTCTAGATGGAAGAACGCCAGGAAGCGGGTCGCGGTGCCCGGCTCCTGGCGGACCTCACACTCCCCGCCTCCGGATCTCCTCGCGCTCTGGAAGTACATCTGCAACTTGGTGCTCAAGTTCTTCGGGGGGTAGGAGCCCCAGGACCCTTCGACCCGCAGGGGGAAGGAGCCGGGTGCAGCCATCCTCAGCTCCGCTCCCCTGCCCCCGCTGCTCCTCCCGCCCCACTTGAGTGAGGCCGACTTTGTCCCTTTAAGTTTCAGTTTCACTTTCCTAGAAAACTCCTCCCTTGGCATTAGTTTCTGCCAACAGCTGTTAATAGCTGTGTGGGCCTCGAACTAGTCACCCCGCACTCCCACCCCGCAGTTCCTCGCCTTCAGCTCTGGCCCACGGCCAGGGCTGGTCGCCACTCCAAGCAACTGGTCTTGCACTCGCTGTTTTCTGCACTTGGGTCCCTAAGCTCGGGCACCGCGTGCCACGTCGTCCCCCAAATGACAGCTGAAATCAGCGTATTTGACGGCGCACAACACCTGCTGCAAACACAAAGACAACTTCACTTTTGCCGCAGGGCAACGTTTTACAAGAAAATAACAAGGCTTGGCAAACTGATTCTTTACAATGTAGAAAGAGGTCCCCGAGTAATGATCAGAATTGTATCTGACCTTTTTTTTTCTTTTGCATTTTGTTCCTGATCTGTTACTATTATACGTCCAAAAATATGGGGGGGGGGGTAATTCACAGTTCTTTATGGAATATTTACTAGGTTCCCTGTGCCTGGGATGGATTCAACAAACAGTTTCTGCCCTCATTGAGCTCCCAACGCTGTGGGGACACGGTGGAGTAAGTGCTCTTGGAGGGAATATACAGGTGGTCCTGGAACAAATCAGGAGGAGCTTGGGTGTTCAAGCTCAGGGAGAATTTATGGGGAGGTGACATGTAACCTGACCGCTAAAGATGATGGGGATGTTGGCGCTAAACGTAAAAGTCAGCTATTTTACCAGCAAAATGGGTTTCTTTGGGACTAGCAGAGAATTGCAATTTCGGACAAGTAGCAAACTACTGTAAAAAAAAAAAAAAATCAGTCCAACAAAGCTGAGCGCTAGCAGGAGGAAGTTGGGAGGGGTTGTTTTCAACGCAATTCTATTGGAGAAAACCGAGAGTTCTGGGTGATGGCAGTTTCTCATTGGCTGAGTCTAGGGTAATCGAGTTCCTTCCTCTTTGGGCTTGTCACTGATGACACTCTCCACCTGAAGATTCTTCTGTTGGGGTTGATAATAGTCGATTCTTCCTGTGATTGACATGGAGGGGTTTGGCATGAGCACTCTACCTTCTGGCCTCCCGGTTCCATTTAGTGAGGTTTCCCTTTATGAATTTAGACAGAGGATAATCTTGGAGGGCTGAGAAGAGGAAGCGGTTTCCATAATGTAACTGACTGGTACAGAATCACTCTGGTTGCTGTGTAGTAGCTAGAGCAGAGGAGGGAGATCAGCCATGTGGCTACTGTAGTGTCCCCAGTGACTGAGACCAGAGGAGAACCTTCTGAGAATGAGTGAGATTCCAAATCGGTACTGAAGGCAGAGCTGCAGGACTTGCTGAAAGATGTGGACAGGGAGCCAAGATGCTCAAGCATGCCTCCATGATTATCCATGAACGATCGGAGCGACTGGCTCAGTAACAGTGGCATCCACCAGATGGGAGAACCGAGATGTGGCCAGAAACGTGGGAGAGGCTAGGAATGTATGTGTCTTTGACCTGTCATAAAAGAGTGTTTCAAGTTGGAAGGAGCGGCTTTCGTTCAAACACTACCAATACATCATGTGAGAGAAGGTGTCTCAGGCTTCGGACCCACAAGCACTGTCTCTATGTGGGGAGGGAGGAGAAGGACCTGGCAGTGGACGGAGGTCTGGAAGGAAGGGAAGGAAGTGGAGGCAGGCAAGCATAGTCAGCTCTTTCCAGAAGCGTGACTGTGAAGGGGCAGAAGGAGTTGGGCAGCAGTGTTTGGGGTTATAGGATCAGGGAGCTGTTGTTTCTGTTTTCTGGCTTTTAAGATATTCTTAGGATGTAAGAGTCTGAGGCATGTTTGAATACTGGGGGAACGAAGTGAAGGGCAGAGGGAAGGTGCAGGTTGTGGGAGGAGGTGGGAGGGCTTTCTGGAGGCATGAACCCTTGGGGGAGAACAGCTGTCCCACTGCCGTGGAAATGAGGCGGAGATGGAGAGCAAAAGCAGGTGATTCTGAATGACCGCTGTTGGGAAGTTATGGGACTTCTCTCTGATGGCTTCTGTTTGCTCCGTGAAGGAGGTGATGTGGTCTCAGATGCAGCCTAAATTAGGGCTGCTTTCCCTGGGCTTTACTTCGGCTCAGTAATACTGCGGAACGCAGGTATTTCCCCCTGACGCCAGCTTTCTACCTGCAGGTGGCGCGTATCATTCAGCCCAAACCACCCCCCCCCGCGCCCCCCCCCCCCCCCAGGGAGGACACGGAAGGGCCAGCCACAGCTCTCAGCCACACAGTGGTGGCCCATGGCCCCAGGGAGTCTCACCCCAAGCCACAGCTAATATCAGCACCCTCCTTTCCCCAGAGTTTGAGATTCCAGAACTGAGCAGTTTATCTTTTTCCTCACATTATCATTTTCCAAGAAATAGAGGAAAACAGAAATCATTTATTTATAGTGGAAGTTTTATCTGGCCATTTTTTTTATTTCTTTCAAGAATTTACTTAATTATCAGCAATGTGTGAGAGCTGCTCAGCCTGTTCTTCAACCCTGTGAGCACTGGGAAGGAGTTACCTGGGGATAAGGATGGCAGGTCTTGAAAACCAAGCAAAGAAAGTTCTAGAAAAAGCTAATTGCTGCTTGTCATCAGCCCCTGAAGTACTTGAATACTTGTCTTTTCTCCTAAATGGTTTTGTCACCATTCGCTTGCTGAACCGGTACCCTACCCCCTCCCACTGTGTGCTTATTCTCTCAATTCTCCATCTGCAATGGGTGTCTGCCTCCTGAACTCCATTTCCTTCCAGCGAAGCAAATGTCCATTCAGGGCCTGGGAACTGGCCGGGTCCACTGTGAAAGATGAAATGAAATGGTGTCATTTATGTCAGGGGTTTTTAAATGGAACCGGACGGCCATTTAGGAAGTGGGCCTTATACACGTTCTCACCCGCTGGAACCGTGAACTTCTGAACTAAGCCATACAGCAAACGCTCTAAGGATTCTGCATTAACACCTATAACTTCCTACATAACTGACTTCTGCTGAGAGAGGACCTTAGCAACCAATTATGTTTAACGAAGATTAGTTTTCTGCCACCAACACCAACCAAAATTCTTTGTAAACAACATATACAACCCTTCACATTTTGTCTTTAAAACCCCCCAGAGCTTCACTCCCTAGGGAGACAATATTTGGGTCGCTGCCCAAAACCGTGTACCTAGAATTTGAAATTCTAAGACCCCAAATAATTGCTTTTGTTTTCATCCTGTCCTGCCTCTTTCCCTCGTCAACACCCCCACATAACCACAGCTGATCTTGATATAACAACTCCCAACTGCATTTTTGGGCTGAACTTCCCTTTCTCTACTTCTTCTAAATTTCTCTGTTCAGCTTCTCTACAAACTTCTATAACCCAGCATCAGGCTGCTTTCAACTTCTCTACAAACCAGGATTTCTCCCATTTGAAGTGGGGTTTTTTGTTTGTTTTTTGAGGGGGAAGGGAAGGGTAGCTTTCCCATTTGTCTTGAATCCGTTAATTCTGAGGACCTCATGCCCACCTTTCCACTTTGCTCTGGAACTCCTGGCCCAGTCCCTTAAAATAGGATGTGACTTCAGAAGTAAGGCAAACCACCCTCAGTGGTAACACTCTGCTACCACTCCAAGTTCAGTTCTCTGGTGGAGTCACCTGATGGCCACACCCCATTTCTGGCCTTCTTCCCTGTGTTCAGGTCCCTTTCAGGAGCTGTCTGTTCTTCTTCTTCTTCTTTTTTTAATTTTATTTTATTTTATTTATTTGACATGGAGACACAGCGAGAGAGGGAACACAAGCAGGGGGAGTGGAAGAGGGAGAAGCAAGCTCTCCGCTGAGCAGGGAGCCCAGGGAACCTGTTGCGGGACTGGATCCCAGGAGGCTGACATCATGACCTGAGCCCAAGGCAAATGCTTAACGACTGAGCCACTCAGGCACCCCATGGAGCTGTATGTTCTTCAAGCTTCCATGGGGTAAATCTCTAATACCTTCACTCCTCCACCAGCATAAGGATCCTTCATGGTCCATTTTCCCAAACAGGAGCCATTTGGACTCACTAATACTATCATTGGGTGGGAAGTGGAGGGAGGATTCTGCAGTAGAGTCCAGATCTGCAGTAGAGTCTAGATCTTTCCAAGTTTGGGAGAGGTAAAGAATAAAACAAAGCAACAATCCTTCCTGGCCACTGAATCAGACACACATGCCTGTGTCTCAAGACAGGCATTAACGCTCAGAGAAGTATAATCTAGTTCATATTTACAAAGAAGAACATACAATATTTCACTCCCATATCATACCACACATGATCACCATGAGTGACATGCTATTAAATGTTGAGCAATCAGCTCTCTGAAGAAAAAAGTTGTGTATGTGTTTTTGTTTATTATACGTTTTCTGGGTATAAAAGTTGTATAGCACAAAATTTGCAAATAATGAAATATACAATACTTTTTATTGTAAATTTCAAAGAACCAACTGATCCTCACAGAATGTTTCAAAGATTTTTGTCCAACTCATATTTGTAGCCAAACTATGGTTGCAATCATGAATGAGTGTAATTCTTGCATAAATGCTAGTTATTTACATTAAGTGGGATGAAAATGAAACAATAAAGACATATATCAGAGCTCCTCTGATTGTCACTGACATGAGCTCCTTCTTTGCTGAATTGGATAATGGTTTTCAAATGCTGGAAGAATACTTCTTCATTTGTGTTCTTTAAAATGTAATGGCTGCAGACATGACACACATTTAAATTTAATCTGCCTTATTAAGATATTCTCCGCTGGTTTCTGAAGTCTAGACAATTAACAAAGCAATAAATCAAGCCCTGATGCGCAGTGTTTATCAATTCCATGGTGTAAATATCCCCATGATGGCTGACTTGTGTTCCCGATGTGACATCTCTGAATGCAGAATTGAGCAGAGATGAACAGTAACACCATTATACAGTCCTTCACCATATGGATACAATAGACAGAAAGAACTCAATATAGACAATAATAAAATGTAATAAAATAATTAGGAAGTGATGAATTTTCAGTATTTATTATTTTTAAAAAATATAATCTATTTTTACAGGTGACCTTTGAACAACATGGGTTTCAGCTGTGTGGGTCTACTTAGACACGGATTTTTTTGATACAGTGTAATATTGTAAATGTACTTTCTCTTACGGTTTTCTTTTCTTTTTTTTTTTTTAAGATTTTATTTATTTATTTATTTAAGCAGGCAGAGAGAGAGGAGGAAGCAGGCTCCCTGCAGAGCTGAGAGCCCGATGCGGGGCTTGATCCCAGGACCCTGGGATCATGACCTGAGCCGAAGGCAGAGGCTTTAACCCACTGAGCCACCCAGGTGCCCCTTTCTTACGGTTTTCTTAACATCTTTTTTTCTCTAGCTTACTTTACTGTAAGAATATATTATATAACACATCTAATATACAAAATGTATGTTAATCAACTATTTATATTATCCATAAGCAGGCTATTAGTTAAGTTTTGGGGAATCATAATTTATATGTGGATTTTTTAAAGATTTTACTTATTTGTCAGAGAGAGAGAGAGCACACAAGCAGAGGGAGAAGCAGATTCCCTGCTGAGCAAGGAGCCCAGACTTGATCCCAGGACCCTGGGGTCATGACCTGAGCCATCCAGGTGTCCCATATGTGGATTTTTCACAAAAGATCAAAGAGTTGTTGGCACCTCTAATCCCTGTATTGTTCAAGGGTCAACTGTAATTCTGAATAATGGTGGTTAATAAGACTTCACAAACTTCTGAAAATTTAGCAATCAGTTCTGGTGAGCCAGTATGAGCTGTTTCTGGCACAAGACTGTACTCTCTCCCAACAGAGGTATTATTAAAAAACAGAGCAGTCAGGATACTCTTCCACATTCAGTCCCCCTCAACCCAGCACCAAACAGACACCTCAGTATAATTATTATGCTGATGGTCCTATAAAAAGTCAAATAGATTTTAAAGCTGATTGCTTCCCTTCATTCCTACAGCCAATTAATCACCCACACAAACTTTCATTAATCTACTCATTACTTTTGAAAAATCGCCTCTGGAAGAAATAAAAGCAATAACTGAAATCACAAAACAGTGACAAATGTAGTAAAAAAAAATTAAGGTGTAACAATTAATACAACAAACTTTAAGAAAATTAGTATCAACTCCATTTTACTGTAAGGAGACTGAGGCACAGAAAGGTTGAATATACGCCCCAAATTTACAGCTAGTAAATGGTGGAGCTGGGATACGAACCCAGGCTAAAGACAGGGATTTTCTGCTGAGATCCCTTCTTCAGGGCAACAGACCCATTGTCCGGCTGCTGGCGGTGCTGGCTGCCCACAGCTCACAGCGGTATCCCTCACTGCCTTGCCCTTCCTCATCTCTCCCACCTAGAGTTTCCTCTTGGCAGAGACTATTTCTGTCTCCTACATCTAAGTCCGGTTCTAGCCCAGGCTGAGCTAACAGCGTGTCTGTGTGATCTCAGTAACAAAGCCGAGGTAGTGAGGGTGTGGGGAAACGGGGTCTCTCACATGTGATGGATGATTTGTCCATTTCTCCTTGTAATTTTGCCACTTTTTGCTTATCTTCCTTTGCTTTTGCTTAATTTAAGGCCATATAGGTTCAAGGTGTTTGTATCACCCAAGTGAAGTGTTCCTTTTCTTCATGGTATGCCTCTCTTCTTTATTGATTTTCATTGCCTTAAAGTCCATTTTGTCTTATACTGATACTGCTATTACTATGTTAATTGGGTTAGTCCTCTCAGAGTGTGACAGACATTTTGAGTGGGTTAGTTAATTACTCAAAGACAATCACTCCTTCCTTGTTAGGAGAACTTCAGTTTTTTTCAGATGCTCAGCAGCAAAGTGCTCAGGTAAAGTAGAGGATCTTTCAGACCCAAACTTGACTCGTGGTTGGGATAAGCCAGTTTTAGTCATCTCGTTACCTTCTAGGAGGATTGGTTTAAAGATGGCCATGTGACCCAGTTCAGCCAAGAGATATAAGGGGAAGTACGCTGTCTGTCCTAGAAAATGCTTCCTCCATAAAGAGACACTTAGGAGAAATCCTTTTTCCCTCATTTTTGAGATGTTGTCACGTGAGATGTGATCCTGGGAGATGCTGCAGCCATTTTGTAACCATGAAGGCCAATATCTTAGAAACATTGAGAATGGCATACTGGAGAGATAGAAAGAGCCTAAGGTCTTGATGGCATCATTTACCTACAGAACGAGCTCTAGAACTACCTACCTCCATGTCCTTAGTTTAATTATATCTCTCATTACCAGAATATAGCTGCATTGTTTTTAATCCTATTTCTTCTAATTAGTAAATATAAATGTAGGGACATTGTAAATAAGTAATACAGCGGGTCTTATTCCTACCATTTTATTTTACAAGTTTTTAATTACTTGTGTTTTATTCCTTGCTTTTCATTCTTTCTTATTTCATATTAGATTGATAGTTTTTCTTCCTTTCCACTCTCCATTTGGTTTGAATTTACAAATTCTATACCTATTCTTTTGCAGGTCTCAGTCTTAACAGTCTCAAGTTAATCAATACATCTTCTCAACCCTTGGAAAAACTTATCCCTAAATTGCTATATTTTTGTTATTATTTACTGTTTTTTCTAAAGTTTATTTATTTTTTAAAAGATTTTATTTAGGGGTACCTGGGTGGTTCAGTAAAATACATACATACATACAAACATACATACATAAAATAAAATAAAATCTTTTAACAAATTAAAAAAATAAAAAATTTATTTATTTATTTGTCAGAGAGAGAGAGAGAGCACAATCAGGGGGAGCAGCAGAGACAGAGGGAGATGCAGACTCCCCACAGAACAAGGATCCCGATGTGGGACTGGATCCCTGAACCCTGGGATCATGACCTGAGTCCAAGGCAGACACAACAGACTGAGCTGGCCAGGCATCCCTAAAAGATTAAATTAATCTTTTTAAAACTAGTCAATATTAATTTAGAGTGAACAACATGTTTAATGATTTCTTTGTCTTTGAAGCCCTCTCCTTTCTTTTTCATTCAATATTCTTCTTCCTAAAGTAGACACTTACCTTTTACAATACTCTTTTCAAAAGTGAATGGTGAACTTTCTCATGAAAATGTTGCCTGAAAATGTTACATCTTAAAGGTGTTTTTTATTTTGAAATAATTTTTACCTTACCAAAAAATTGTAAGAGTAGTACAAAGAACATTTTTTTTCTGAACAATTTGAAAGTAAGTACACATGATTATTTCCCATAATGTATAATGGGGTTAACTTGTACAGTTGTTACTTAATTTTATTAAGAGAAGCTAACCCGGGGCACCTGTGTGGCTCAGTCAATTAAACATCTGACTATTTTTTGGGTTAGGTCATGATGTCAGGATCATGAGATCCAGCCCCAGGTAAGGCTCCTTGACTTGTTTTGAGTTTAATTTGCTCTTCTTTTGCTAGTTTTTTAAAGACAAAGTTTATACCACTGACTTAAAGTCTCTTTAGAAAAAAAATGTAAGCATCTAATGTTATAATGTTACATTGCTTGGGCTGTATCCCACCCTTTGTTTGGGGTGGAGGGCAGGGAAGGGTGATGAGGAGTGGTGAGGTGAAGCTGTCTTCCTGGATCTCCTTAGAAAACATACTGGAGGGGTGCATGGGTGGCTCAGTGGGTTAAAGCCTCTTCCTTCTGCTCAGGTCAGGATCCCAGGGTCCCGGGATCAAGCCCCACAGCGGGGGGTGGGGGGGTGGGGTGGTGGTGTCTCTGCTCAGCAGGGAGCCTTCTTCCCCCCTGCACCCCCCACCTGCCTGCCTCTCTGCCTACTTGTAATCTCTGCCTGTCAAATAAAATAAATAAAATCTTTTAAAAAAAAAAGAAAAAGAAAAAGAAAACATACTGGAATTCTTGGTTAGAGATTCTTGGTTCCAGTTTGTATCAGCTCTATGGAAATGGCTAATAGTAGATATAGTAACTTTCATAGTTAGCCCTTAAAATCTATCCTTTGGGGGCACCTGGGTGGCTCAGTGGGTTAAGCCGCTGCCTTCGGCTCAGGTCATGATCTCAGAGTCCTGGGATCGAGTCCCGCATCGAGCTCTCTGCTCAGCGGAGAGCCTGCTTCCCTCTCTCTCTCTGCCTTCCTCTCCATCTACTTGTGATTTCTCTCTGTCAAATAAATAAATAAAATCTTAAAAAAAAAAAAAAAAAAAAAATCTATCCTTTGTCTTCTGTATTAACCTTCATTCACCTAATTTTGTGAGTAAATATGTATATTTCTGGCTTTCATGAAGGAAAAAGTATAATTGAGAACTACGATTTATATGTGTAAACTTTCAGACAGAAATACGACGTAAGTGCATGTAGGGTAACATTGTGTTGGAGATCCCCAAAACCAACCCATTTGTGCAGTAATTCTCTCAGAGGACTCAGCAGACTCAGCATGTGGTCATACTCACAGCTGGGATTTACTACAGAGAAAGGGTACTAACCAAAACTGGTGGAGGGGAAAGATACATGGGAAAAAGTTTAAGGAAACCAGCCTAGAGCTTCCAAGGGTCTTCTCCCAAACAGGTCACACAGGATATGCTTAATTCTTCAAGCAATGAATTGTGAAAATGCATATGAAATGTTGTCTACTAAAGAAGCTCATTGGAGACTCAGTGCCCTAGGTTTTTGGGGAAGCTGTTCATGTAGTTGTTGGGCTGGCAGGAAAGGGCTACTTAAGATGGCGAAAGTTCCGGCCACAAGACCTAAGCTCGGACAGGAGAACAAAGGCCCAAGCAGGAATCTGAGACCCTCCCACTCCGAGTTCCCATGGACCAATGGGACCCTGACAAGCAGGAATCTGAGACCCCTGCCCCGGGCTCCTGTGGACCAATGGGACCCTGACGAGCAGGCGAAATATCCAAATAAGGGAAACTTCCAAAAGACCCCTGAGCTTCCTCCGAGACCCCTTAAAAGCCCCCTCCTCCCTGCCTTGGGCGCGACTTCTGCCACTCTGCTTGCCAGAGTCGTAGAACCTAGCCCTAGTGTGCCCACCTCCTCCCGGCGCAACTTTCCTGGCTCCCCTTCTCCTGAGCCCTGAAACTTCGCTGGAGACCGTTTTTAATAAATCTTGCCTTGCACCCACTTTGCCTGGCGTGGTGTTTATCTCACCGGAAAAAACTTTACATTTGGTGCCGAAACCCGGGAAGGAGATTGAGCTCCCACTCCAGTGGGGAGGCTCTCTCCTTTCCCTGGCCTGACCTGACCTGCCTTTTCAAACGCCACTTCTGAAGCTGTGGTGAGTTTCCCCTGATTCCGTGCCTCCTTCGGGAAAGCCCTGCCCTAATCGCGGCCGCATCAGGGCGGACCCTGCCGGTCACCAGGTGACCTCCGTGACTCCGAGAGGCTGGGAGACGTCCTAACCTCTGTGGCAGTCGACACAGTTTTTCCGCAACCCAGTGGTGGACAAGGGGACGCCTTCCTCCAGCCCTCGGGTTGCCCGGCAACGAATCGTGGGGACCTCCCAATCCAAATTCGACCTTAAAACATCCCGGGGGTGTTTTAGGCCTGCTGGCCAATCTTAAAACCCTGGAACTGGACCAGGACCTGTGAAAACGACATTACTGTATTGTTGCTTGGCCACAATACCGATTAGACAATCAGTCCCAATGGCCTCCGGAAGGCACGTTTAACTATCAGATTTTCATGGACCTAAATAACCTCGGCAGACACCAAGGCAGATGGCCCAAGGTCCCTTATGTTCAGGCTTTCTGGACTCTGCACTCTCACCCCTTCCTCTGCTCTCACTGCTCCACCTCACAGGTCCTCTTGGCCCTACCCTGCCACCCACTGCTCCCAAAGACTCGGACCTCTCCTCCCTGTCTCCTCTCTCTGAACCCCCGGAGAGCTTCACCCACCCACTGACAAGAGGGCCCCTGGTTCCTCCTCCTTACCTCGATCCCTTATCCCAAGGTCCCTTAAATTCAGGATTTCTGAACAAGCACCCTCGTCTACGCCTCCTCCTCCCCCTCCCCACTCCTATCCGAACTCCTGACAAATTTATCCGCAGTAAACGGGGAACTCCAATCAAAGTTTACTGAAGGTCAAATAGGCTCTTGTTATTTGTTAAAATCTGCTAGCAAAGAGATGACTAGAACTGATGGTTAATTGTGTGTCTCGGAGTTTTAATGGGTCATTCTTAAGGTAGCTTTCAAATCTTTGGTAACCTTTAACAGAATGGGATAAAATACCAGAGCGCTGGTCGCTGGAACTAGGTTTACGCTTTTGAAATCTGTTCGTAAACATCTTTTGTGCTTAATTGAATTCTGTTGTAACAGCCGCAGGGCTACTGTTTGAGCTAGATCCTTTCGTAAAGAATGGAAGGGGAGACTGATCACCTCCCATTAGCCAGGGATACCCAAAGGGGAGGGTGTCCAATCTGAAGAGTGCCTGACTGCGTGAATGTGTCTGTATGGCTCCACCTGCACTAGGGCTCGAAAGCACTCCCCTGATTTAGTCTGCCCCCTAAGGGAGGTTGCTGGAGTTGAGGGAGTTGTTCAAGTTCATGTGCCCTTCTCTCTACAAGACCTTTCCCAAATTGAGAAACGTTTGGGCTCTTTTTCGGCCAATCCTGATAACTATATCAAAGAATTCCAATATCTGGCCCAAGCCTATGACCTCACCTGGCATGATTTACATGTGGTCCAGACCACCACCCTCACCACAGAGGAGAGGGAACGCATCCAGGCTGCTGCCCGGGAGCATGCACATCAGGTCCAGCTCACTGATGCTGCCATGCCAGTTGGAGCCTGGGTGGTCCCAGCTGTAGAACCAGGTTGGGATTATCAGGATGGCCAAGATGGCCACTGGTGCCGCGACCGCATGGTCCAATGTCTCATAGCCGGCATGCAGGCAGCCTCTAATAAGGCCGTTAATTATGACAAGATTAGGGAGATTGTCCAGGCCCCTATGAAAACCCCACCATGTTTCTTAACCAATTGACTGAGGCTTTAACCCAGGACACTCACTTGGACCCCACCTCTCCTGCAGGGGCCACAGTACTTGCTACTCATTTTATCTCTCCATCGGCACCGGATATATGGAGAAAGTTAAAGAAGGCTGAAGAGGACCCTCAGACCCCCATTTCTGACTTGGTGAAAATGGCATTTAAGGTCTTTAATTCCCGTGAGGAGGCGGCTGAGCTTAAACGACAAGCCAGACTCCAGCAAAAGGTTCAGTTGCAGACCCAAGCCTTGGTAGCAGCCCTGTGGCCGGCCGGCTCCGGGAGCCAGCAGAGAGGGGCAACCAATCGCACCCACCCCAGGGGCCTGTTTCAAATGCGGGGCCGAGGGACATTGGGCTCGCCAGTGCCCCAATCCAAAGCTGCCAACTCAGCCTTGCCCTCAATGCCATTTGATGGGCCACTGGAAATCCGACTGCCCTAACCTTGGGGTATCTTTGGTGCCTCAACGTGGGGGACCCCCCGAGACAGTAAGGCCGGCCTTTCAACTGCTTGGATTGGAGGACGACTGACAAGCCCAGACTCGGCCACCCCTCTCACCCAGGCCGAGCCCAGGGTTACGCTCCAGGTAGTGGGTAAATCCATCTCTTTTTTGCTGGACACAGGGGCTACCTACTCTGTTCTGCCTTCCTACTCGGGACTTACTCGAACCTCACCAATTACTGTTATGGGGATCGATGGGACCTCCTCCAATCCTAGGGTGACCCTTCCCCTTACCTGTAGCCTGGATGGGTTCCCCTTCTCCCACTCATTCCTAGTCATTCCTTCCTGCCTGGTCCCTCTACTGGGGAGGGACATTCTCCAGAAACTGAGGGCAACTGTCTGCCTCTCCCCTTCCTTCCCTCTATCCACCTCAACCCGTCTCATCTTACACCTCTCCACTCCCTCGACCCTCACTCCAGATGACCTACCTACTGTAGATCCTCAGGTATGGGACATCTCAGAGCCCATCATTGCTTCCCACCTTACCCCGGTTCAAGTACAGCTTAAGGATAACTCTAAGTTTCCCTCAAGCTCAGTTCCGTATTTCCTTAGCCCACCGCTGGGGCCTGAAACCTATCATAGAACGGCTTTAACGTCAGGGACTCCTGATCCCCATCATTTCCCCCTGTAACACCCCATCCTCCCAGTACGCAGGCCCTCAGGGGCTTATCGACTGGTACAAGACCTTAGGCTTATCAACGAGGCTGTGGTCCCCCTCCACCCAGTCGTTCCTAACCCTACTGTCTCGTGTTCCCCCAAACACTTCTCACTTGACTGTACTGGACCTAAAGGACGCCTTTTTCACCGTCCCCTTGCACCCTGATTCCTATTTTCTTTTTGCCTTCACCTGGGAGGATCCTGACACGCATGCTTCTGGACAACTAACTTGGACTGTTCTACCCCAGGGGTTCAGGGACAGCCCTCACATTTTCAGCCAGGCCTTGACTACAGACTTACAGCAGTGTGTCCTTAAGGCCAGTACTCTACTACATATGTGGATGACCTCCTCCTCTGCAGCCCCTCCCTCTCGGTCTCCCAAGACGACACCTCCACCCTACTTAACTTTCTGGGGGCCAAGGGATATCAAGTCACCCCCTCTAAGGCCCTCAACCTGACCTTAGGGCAGCCCATCACGGTCTACTCTCCCGCCGACTCACAGACCTTAGCCACCCATCCCTGGCCCATCTGACTCCTCCTCATCTCCAGCTATTCCATCTGCTATTCCTAGAAAACCCGCATCTCTCTCTCTCTACCTACCCCCGCTTAAACCCTGTAACTTTACTGCCTATACTCTTGCCAGATAAGGGGCGGATCTACATCCAGGACAGGATTGCCCTGCCAGGCAATCTGGCGCACACCTTGATTACTGACATCCACCGATCCCTCCATAGTGGCCCATAGGCTCTCCACCAATTTCTTCAGCCATTGTTCTATCATCCTTCCTTATCTAAGGTAATCAAAGTTGTCCACAGGGCTTGCAAAACCTGTTCCTCCATGAATTCACAAGGAGGAATCCACAGACCAGGGCCTAACCATCAGCTCTGAGGTCATCAGCCGGGGGAAGACTGGCAACTGGACTTCACTCAGATGCCTCGCCATAAAACCTTTTGCCACCTATTAACCTTGGTTGATACATTCACAGACTGGATCAAGGCATACCCCACGGCTCGAGAAACAGCGGACACGGTGATTACAATACTCATCGAGTGCATCATCCCGAGGTTCGGATTGCCCCGGACCCTCCAGTCGGACAAGGGACCCGCCTTCATCTCCAGTGTAACCCAACAGGTAGCTGAGAGCCTCAACATAACCTGGAAACTTCACATCCCATACCACCCACAGTCATCGGGTAAGGTAGAGAAGGCCAATGGGCTGCTCAAAGCCCAACTCACCAAACTTACCCTAGAGACTTGTCTTCCCTGGCCCACACTTCTGCCCATGGCTCTCACCAGACTCCTGGCTACGCCCCACAGGCCTTCGGGCTTAAGGCCATTTGAATTACTATTCAGCTGGCCCTTTCTTATAAATCATAGCCTTCCAGCCATTTCCCCGCCTCTTTTATCCTATCTACCTTACCTCACTCTACATCGTAGGGATACCCCTCCCTATTGACTGGCCACTCCCCAACTTCAGGGCCACAAATAGTACGGTTCATATGGGCCCCATTGGGGAAAACATACCTATTATTAATGTGTCCTCCCCCCTTACCACCGCAGCTGCCATATCACTAACTCCTCCCTCCTGTATTGTACTCCCTCGGGAATATTTCTCTCCTGCCCTCAGGGAACCTATTGCTGCCTGACCACTAATGACTCCCTGGGATGTATATTCATTCGACTATCTCCTTCTACCACCATGTACTCTGAATCCCAGCTGCTATCCATCCTATTCCCCCAACACCATGGAGGAAGGGCTGCCTTCCTCCCATTCATAACAGGGGCAGGAATAGCCACAGGGGTGGCAACTGGAACAGCGGGGACAGGGACTTCCATAGACTTTCATAACAAACTCTCCCAAGCCCTGAATGATGACATGGAACGGGTTGCTGACTCCCTCACAGCCCTACAGACGCAAGTCACCAGCCTGGCAGCCTTAGCTCTACAGAACCGACGGGCCTTAGACCTTCTGACCGCTGAAAAAGGGGGGACCTGCCTATTCTTAAATGAAGAATGTTGTTACTTTGTTAACCAATCAGGTATAGTTACCTCCAGAATCAAAGAACTCAGGGATCGGATCCAAGCACAGCAGTGAGACACGTCCTCTTGGGGCCTGGACCCCTACAACTGGGTAACCTGGCTGCTCCCTCTGGCGGGACCTGTATGCATAATCCTCCTTCTAATCTCAGATGCTCCCTGTCTTTTCCGGTACTTGCAGGGTCGCCTACAAGAACTTGCCTGAGTATCTGTCAATCAACTCCTCCAGCCCTACTCTCGCCTGCCCACTTCTGACTACCCCTATGACTACGCCCCCTGTCAGCAGGAAGTAGCCAGAAGTCGAAGCCCCTGACACCATTATATTAAGCAAAAGGTCGGAAAGTTGGGCTGGCAGGAAAGGGCTACTTAAGATGGCGAAAGTTCCCACCACAAGACCTAAGCTAGGACAGGAGAACAAAGGCCCAAGCAGGAATCTGAGACCCCTGCCCCGGGCTCCTGTGGACCAATGGGACCCTGACGAGCAGGCGAAATATCCAAATAAGGGAAACTTCCAAAAGACCCCTGAGCTTCCTCCGAGACCCCTTAAAAGCCCCCTCCTCCCTGCCTTGGGCGTGACTTCCGCCACTCTGCTTTCCGGAGTTGTGGAACCTAGCCCAAGGGTGCCCAACCTCCTCCCGGTGCAACTTTCCTGGCTCCCCTTCTCCTGAGCCCTGAAACTTTGTCGGAGAGCGTTTTTAATAAATCTTGCCTTGCACCCACTTTGCCTGGTGTTGTGTTTATCTCGCCGGAAAAAACTTTACAGTAGTCACCTTCTGCCAATCCTGCACCAAAATTCCAAATACCTTGAAGGAGAGCAGATGTTCAGCAAAAGCCGTGATGTTTGTACAGTTCAGACACTCCACGAGCCAATTTTCTTATCAGTGAGGAATTGGGGAAGCCCTCCCTGAATCTAACTTCTGAGGCCAGCCAGGACCACCCTTGCAAGCAGACCTTTCTGAGAATAGCAGGATACCTCTTTTCTACACAAGCATGTTCCTGTCAAATCAATTAGACTAAACCATATTCTTCAAAGTATACTTGAAATATAACATGATCACCTGGGATTACAAGCTTCTTATAGTTAAATCACAAGACACAGGAAAAATGGCTTTTGACAACACAACATCCAAATCTTTTTTTAATTAAATCCTGTGTCCTTAGTAATTTTACTTAAAATTTTTTTCAAGTCCAGTGACCAGTGTGAGATATCAAATCCAAACTCAACCAAATAAAAAGTCATGGATATGCAGTTCACAGCCAGACCTCCAAATACACTCATAGCCTTGAGTTGACACAAACTTTGCCCAGAATTTGACCACATACCTAGAAACTTTAGAATAATTCAGATGTTCATTAAATCCTCCTGAAACTCCATGGAAGACTTTGTCATCTTCTTGAATCTTCTTTTCTCAAAGATGAGACAGTTCCACTTGAACTCATTGCCCTGGTTTGGCTTACTGTGGGCTAGTCATTACTCTCAGTTACCAAGTCCTTTATTCTGTTTGAATTATTCTTCACTTAATAACCAAGTAAAATATCCTAATTCCCCATCCAGTGTACTGCAGGAAGGTCCAGAACCCTGCCCAATGTATCATTTTCCAAAGGGCTGCATTTTTCCAGAGAAAGTCCACATTGAAATCTGCTTCTTGGTTCCTGTTTCCACACTGTAGAAACCATTTTTAGCTTGCAGGGGGTGGGCTGGATCTGGTTTGCAGGACAAAGTTTACCAACTCCTTTGACGGGGGTGGGAACTCCATATAAGGTACTTTCCTAAAAACAATGAACCATGGATTTTACTGCTGCTTTGGAAGCCAGAAGTCAGTGGCAGCCAGTTTTTTGTTTTAATTAGTGTTTCCTGTAAGGACCTATTTAGAATCTGTCCCTGCTCCCCTTCCCCCAGGGGATTTACTTGGAGACAAATCCCTGAAACCAGCTTCAGGTAACAAAGCCCAGATACAAAGGTCGGTCAGGCCAGGTGGAGACATCCAAATCAGTAGGGGGACACATACTGTCTCCCTGGTTACCAAGGAGTATGGGCCCCGCCCTTTGGGAGCCTTTTTGGCACCAGTCCCAATCAAGGTGTAATGGGCTGGTTCAAATGTCTACTAGGGTAACTTGTAACTCAACTGGTCACCTAGCATCACTGTGGCTTTTCCTGTGTGTGTTACAATCTCATTGGCCACCTATGCGTGGCCAGGCCCTACCGCATGGCCTTTGCCCTTAAAATCTAGTCTGTGAAACAATGAAGGGTCGCCATCTCTTGTAAGAGGCGCGTCCCCGAACATTCGGTTAGATTTTTGATGCTTGGCACGAAATAAAGCTTTGCTTGACCTTCGCTTTATATCAGTCTCGCTCCTTTAATCACGGACCCATTATTGGGTTATAACATTTCCACCAGACTATACGTATTTAGTCCCTGTCTCGATTTCTCAGGGCTACTGTAAGAAAATGCCACAACTAAACTTAGAACAACAGAAATTTATTCTGTCAGAGTCCTAGAGCCGGAAGTCTGAAGTCAAGGTGTCAGCAGGGTTGGCTCCTACTGGCGGCTCTGAGGGAGAACCTTCCTGTGCCTCTCTCCAAGCTTCTGGTGTTTGCCCCCAGGCCTTGGCATTCCTTGGCTTGCAGCTGCATCATTCCCATCTCTGCCTCCATGGTCCTATCACGTTCGCCCAGTATCTGCCTGTGCCCACAGTCCCATCTTCTTCTTCTTTTTTTTTTTTTTTTAAGGTTTGTTTATTTGAGACAGAGATCGAGAGAGAGAAAGAAAGAGAGCATGCAGGGACGCCTGGGTGGCTCAGTTGGTTAAGCAGCTGCCTTCGGCTCAGGTCATGATCCCAGCGTCCTGGGATCGAGTCCCACATCGGGCTCCTTGCTCCGCAGGGAGCCTGCTTCTCCCTCTGCCTCTGCCTTCCACTCTGTCTGCCTGTGCTCGCTCTCACTCTCTCTCTCTCTGACAAATAAATAAATAAAATCTTTAAAAAAAAAAAACAAAAAAAAAAAAAAAAGAGAGCATGCACAAGATGGGGGAGGGATAGAGGGAGAGAATCTCAAGCAGAAGCCCTGCTGAGCACAGAGTTCAATACAGGGCTGGATGTGGGACTCCATCCCATGACCCATGAGATTATGACCTGAGCAAAACCAAGAGTCAGATGCTTAACTCCCTGAGCCACCTAGGCACCCACACCCACCCACCCCCCATCATCTGATTAGGACACCAGTCATCAGGTTAGGGCTTACTGTAATCCAATATGAATTCATTTTAGCTCGATTACATCTGCAAAGACCCTGTATCCAAATGTCACATTCACAGATATGTTGGTTAGGACTTCAACATATTTTTTTCAGGGGACACAATTCTATCCACTGCAGTTCCACTTCTCAAATTATTTTCTGACAGTGGCTAGGACCTAACAGTTCCTCACTAACTAGAAAGCAGTCCTTTTTGCTAGCATTCTCAGCTGTAGGTGAAGGGTAGCAGAACATGCCACTCCAAAATAGGACTAGGAATTCAGGACACACCACTCCCAAAACATCTTGCTTTGGTATATTAATTGTTTTGAACATTTGTAAAACAGTACACGCAGGGAGGCACTTTCTCTGCATTCACCTTATCTACCTAAAGACAGATCCTCCTAGAGGAACTCAGTTGTCATAAACCTCTTCCCAACAGTGTCATCAACCAGGGAAGATTGACTTCACAGGAGAAGAACTAGAAGTCACCACCACACCCAGACAAACTTTGCCACAATCTATCATACCTCCCATCTGTTCTTCTAAGGGCCCATTCATTGTTTCTAAATAAGTCATTTACTCTCTTCTAGGAGATCTGCATTCCCCCAACCCCTTTCCCTATTCATGATTATTTAAATTTGAATTCTGAGCCACCTGGGGCACTTATTCATTCTCCCTCCTTATCTCCCACATATACATGACATATACACATTAATAACGGTCTGTTTGCTTTTCTCATGCTCATCTTTTTTTTTTTTTTTTAAAGATTTTATTTATTTGACAGACAGAGATCACAAGTAGGCAGAGAGGCAAGCAGAGAGACAGGAGGAAGCAGGCTCCCCGCTGAGCAGAGAGCCAGATGCGGGGCTCATTCCCAGGACCCTGGGATCATGACCTGAGCCGAAGGCAGAGGCTTTAACCCACTGAGCCACCCAGGCACCCCTCTCGTTGTAGGGGTCTCAGCTAAGAACTCAGAAGGGTAGAGGGAAAATTATTTTTCCCCCATTATAGAACATTTTCCTGAAGTGGGGTTACCCATTCTGACCAGCATTTACCTCTGACCCTTTATCTATGGAAACATAACTTCAGTAAGTTTCACATAACTAAGTGGAAAAACCATTTTCCTTCCATCCACGTAGTCAAACAGGCAGCAAATTCCTGTATTTCTACAAGCTCGTGAAATGTCCTGCAAAGAAAATCTTTCTCTCATTATAAAAATTGAAATTATTTAAAAATCTAGTTTTAACAACCTTACAGAATAATTCACTAGAAGTCTGTTGATCTGAACCCAACTAGAAACGTTCCCTATTCTGTCCTTTTGCCTCATTTACCTATACATATTCATGGTCATATGACAGTTATGACAGGTACGTGTACACAATTTGGTATTCATCCTTTTACATAACGTGATTTAACCAAAATTTCTCTACTTCCTGTATCATCTTCATATTTAACATTTTTAGTGTGTTGCTAGAGTACAGCATCTTGATATACCACAACCAACCTCTACATTTCTGTATTGCTGGGATCTTCCCTTTCTTCCAGTAAAATAAACATTGTATATGTGTACTTTTTGTTTTTATTAAACATTATTTCCTCAGGATAAATTCTATCACTTGGTGAGAGGTTAGGCATACTTATGATTCTTTCAATAAAGTAGCATTTTGCCCCTCAGAAAAATGGAACCCATTTGCATTGCTATCATTTATATGTGAGCGTATCTGCTTTCTCAAAGCCTTGCAGGCTTGGGGTCTGTCACTTCTCAAAAGTGTTTCTTACTCTTTTTCAGGTACAATATGCAACTTCACAGTAGGTTTAATTTGCAGGTATTTTACCAACAAGGTTGACTGAATATTTCAAAAATCATGGATAAATTCATGTTTCTTCTTGTATGAACTGTCTTTTAATCATTTGTGTAATGGACAGCTGGTATTTTTACCCACTTATATGAGCTCTTCATACTTTTTAGTTATTAAACTTCTGTGTTTATGTGCAAACATTGTCTCCATTCTTCTGAATTTTTAAATCTCAGCTTTATTGGTATTCCTGCCATCAAAGCTAAAACTATCTAGGTAATGAAACTGTCCATCTTTTTTTCTATTCCATCAATGGTCAGAAAGTGATTTCTCCTAGTGCTAGTCTGTTCACATACATGAGAGTGTGTTTATTTTGACTTTTAAGTATTCAACTTTCAATCTGCTTGGAATTTTTTGGAGAATTAAATTTTTTGGAGAGAAAGTGTGGGTCTTTTTTGTTTTTTAAAGATTTATTGATTGAGGAAGAGAGAAAGCATGGGGCGGAGGGGCAGAGGGAGAGAATCCGAAGCAGACTCCCCATTGAGCACAGAGTCCAACATGGGCAGATCTCACGACCCCAGCATCAGGACCTGGCTGGTCACCTGAATCCAATAACATACCATGTTGAATTGAGGCATGAGTCTGTGTCTCATGAATGTCACACGGGAGTGTCCCCAGAGATGAGTTACTCAAAGGTTTGGTTAGAATTTGAGTTTATACAGCATCTTAGCAAAGGAATGATAAATTTTTAATTTATTAAAAATAAGACAAAGGAAAAAGACTCTTGAGTATCTATAAATAGAAAATCATAGGAAGGCAAATATATGGGAAACTAATGGTAGCTAAAGACTAGTTAGTAAAATTTGTTGTGTAGATGTCTCTAATGCTGGCTCCAGGCTGAGAAGGGTCTAACATTGTCTCCAATGATTAAGTTTTCTTATTCCTGGTAGAGAGGGGAGGGTTAACCTTGGTTAATTTATATCCTGTTTTTAGGCAAATAGGGAAGAAAGTGGAGAGTTTCTTGTACTTGTTGCTGCTCAATTGCCTTCAGCTCAGATAATTCTTATGTCAAAGGGCATATTTTTGGATGACATTCTGGTTTCCTTCATTCCTCAGGAAAGCCTCCCCTGACTTCTCAGACTCAGTTAAATCTTCAGTTAAGTACATATTATAGCACCCTTTATTTCTCCTCTAATACTTATTGCAATTTTGACTAATTAATTCTGTAATTATTTCCTTAATGTCTCTCTCAACTGCTAGACTATGTGCTCCCTGGAGGTAGGAACTTTATCTGTCTTGTTTATTGTTAGATTCCCCAGTGCCTAAAATAATGTCAGAGATATGGTCAATAATTGTTGAGTGAATCAATGAATATCATTTGTTGAATGAGTGAATGATGTTCAAATCATTTAAAAATAGTTTTACTTCTTTCAATTTCTTCATGCATTTTTGGATTGTTTCTTCTATTTTATTACCTTATGTTTTTGTTATAAATTTAAACTTTTTATTATTTCCTTTGCTATATATATTTAGTAATCATTAGAGATCTAGTTTACTGGTTTGTTTTTTTTTTTTTACTTAAAATATATTTGTACTTGATTGCTATACTTTAACTTTTAAATTCCCCAGTACAGACCACCAAAGCATACCCAGTGAAACCCAAAATTGATAAGCCCCATTCACTAGTTCATAGCTTCCCATAGCTTTTTAGACTTCTGAGAATAGACAACCAAGGTTTCTCAGACATTTAAGGAAAACTTCTAACTCAATATAAAACTTAAAGAAAAAGAACTATTATTGGAAAGAAAATTCTTTTACAAGGAATATTTTGAAATATATATTTATTTATTATTTGAGAGAGAGAGAACGTGTGCATGAGGAGGACGGGGGAGGGGGGCAGCAGAAAAGAATCTCGAGCAGACTCCTCACTGAACACAGAGCCTGATGCAGGGCTTGGCGTCATGACAATGAGAGTCAGTCCTGAGCTCATGACCTGAGCCAAAATCAAGAGCTGAATGCTGAACCAACTCTCGAGCCACCAGAAGCCCACATAGAACGTTTTTTTTTTTTTTTTTTTTGAGATATTTATTTATTTATTTGACACAGAGAGAGCACAAGCACAAGCAGAGGGAGTAGCAGGCAGAGGGAGAGACAGGTTCCCTGCTGAGCAAGGAGCCTGATATGAGACTCAATCCCAGGACCCTGAGATCATGATCCGAGCTGAAGTTAGATGCTTAACTGACTGAGCCACCCAGGCTCCCCTAGGAACATTTAAGAAACAAATAAGAGGTCTTCGAATTAAAAGAGGTCTCGAAATTAAAAAGTCTAACAGCAGAAATGAAAAATAGAGAATTTCTGCTGTCAGTATCTGTAGGGTAAACTTTCCTCTCGACAATAACAGGTGCAAAGTAGAAATGTCCGATTCTTGTCTGAAGAGTAAAAGTCTGGCTGCTGCTGTTTGGGGAGTCCAATATGGAAAGGTGGCATTGGGAGGGACGTCCCCTCAGGATTTAGTATTTGACCACTAACTCCTCTGTTTTTGCTATGACACCTAAGACCTCATCTGTGCCTGGTGTCCTGCTTAGAGATTCTCTCTTTTACCATCTGCAGAAAATAGCCTCCAGATTGGGGTAGGTAAGAGGTAGTCACCCTGGGCAAGGAGGGTGGGGAGAATATCTGGGGATTTAAGTGTTTCCTGAATGGCTTTCCTCCTGTCCTTATTTTAGCATCTGCTCTTCTCAGCTTCACTATAGCTCCAAAGGCTCAGATGTTGTCAGTTCCTGAGCTTTTCAAGGGTAAAGCAGATGGGTCTCAGCTTTCCTCCCACTTCTAGCTTCAGATTGAGCTGTCTATAGTCATTAACAGAGATCTATCTGCTTTTTAGCTTCTAAAATGCTTTTTGCTATCATCTCCTATTCTCCCTGTTCTTTAGGACTTATGTGTCCTTTAAATCCCTTCACTGAGGCTTTCTTAGGGTTTGAGAAAGAAGCAAAATTAGGTGCATATATTCAATCTTAACCTTGAACCCCAATTTTATTTATTTATTTATTAAAGGTTTTATTATTTTAAAAAAATAATCTGTATACCCAATGTGGGGCTTGAACTCACAACCCTGAGAGCAAGAGTCACACGTTCCACAGACTGAGCTAGCCAGAGGACCCAAACTCGAACCTCAATTTTTAAAGTGTTAATGAAATGAATCATATTTACTTTGCTTCTATAGTTTGTACTATTTGTGTCTTGCCTTCCAATTTTTAGTTTAAAACTGTAATATCTATTTTTTCAGCATAATTTTGGCATTATCTTATTTAACCCTGGAAAGTGGCAAGGCAGGTGTTATTATCTTAACATGTCTTAGATTCTAAAATTCCTTTTGGAGGGGGCTCTTTTTTCATTTATACAGAAAATTTTGATTTTTTTTTTTATTGACCCCCAGATTTGTTCAATTTTTGTGGTTGATTTTGTGTTGGTGAGTACTTTCCTTATTTCAGGTACTTTGATTGGTGTTTTAGTGGAGTTAGTATGAAAGAAACCCCATCCTGCACTATAAACTACAAAGGCCTTCAGAGAAGCATTTTCATTCTTTTTTCAATCTTTTGCAGAAAGTTTGTTCTGGTCCTGTAAAAATCCTTGCTAGTGTATTCTATCTGACTATGTGCAATGTGAACAAGGTGTTGTGAGGTGAAGGGGATGCTGGGTTTGGGTGTGGAGAAACAGGAGCACATTAGGCACATAAAAGGGCACATAAAAGGTTTGGATTGAAGAAGTGGGGGTGGATGTTGTAGAAGTCAAAATTACTTATTCAACAGGTTTTTATTATAGAATTGTAATTGTAGGCAACAAGAGGCTTTGGAGACATAAATTATTATGTTGAAAATGTCCTTTTTAACGAGTTAAGAAAAAGAAATTTAGAAGTTATTTATACCCTGGTGACCACAAAGGTAATACAAACAGAGAGGGAGGCGAAGCAGAGGTCTTTTAAAATTAAGTCACTAGAAGTTCCAGCATGGGGAATTATAGTCCATGGTAATGTGATGGTGTTGTTGTATGGTGACAGGCGGTAACTACACTCGTGATAAGCTCAGCATAACGTATAGAGTTGTCCAGTCAGTACGTGTACACCCGAAACTAATGTAACATTCTCTGTCAACTGTACTTCAATTACTATTAAAATCATTATCACTCTGAGAGTTTAATTACAAGATTTCCTTCGTATGTTTACTAAGAGTGGCAGAAAAGTCCAAAGCTTGTGTGAGATAATAAAAAATATTATGTTTTATATCTTTATTATTTTTATATCTTGGCTTCTATCCCCGGTTCCTGGCTCAGAGCCATTAGAAGCATCTTTTGATCTCAAATTTGGTCTTTGACCTTACTTCCTGACACAGAATTCCTAAATACCTTTGAATTTCTTGGGTGTGTATCTTTGGTTCTAATGAAATGACTTTTGCTGGTTTCCTGGATGGGAACCAGTCACGAAAAAGACCAAGCCACGATTAGAAGGCTTGGAGCTCCATCCCCTATTCTCCAAGCAAGGGCAGAGGGTCTGGAAATTGAGTTAATGATCATTCATTGCCTGCGTGTTGAAATCTCCACAAAAATCCCAAAGGTATGAGCTACAGGGAGCTTCCAAGTTGAAGAACAGGTGAAAGTGCTGGGAGAGTGACATGCCCTGAGAAAACATGACCCTTCCTATGTGCCTTCTTATGTGACCCTTCCTATGTGCCTTGCCCAATGTAACTCTCCATCTGCACCCGTCATCATAGCCTTTCAGAATAAACAAGTGAGTGTAAGTGTTTCCCTGAGTTCTGTGAGCCATTGTAGCAAATAAATCAAGCCCAAGGAGGGGGTTGTGGGAACAAGGGTTCATAGCCTTGACTCACAGTCAGTCAGAAGTACAGAGAACCCCCCGGGATTTGCTGTTGGCATTTGTAATACAGGAGGAGGTGAGACAGACAGTCTGGTGGGGCTGAGCCCTTAACCCGTGGGATCTGAGGTTATTTTCAAGCAGATAGTGTCAGAATTGAGTAAAATTGTGGGACTCCCAGCTAGTACTGCAGAGGATGGCTTAGAGCTGGGGAAAACTGCAGACATTTGCTGTCAGTGTTGTGAGTATGGAAAGGAGAGTAAAGGAGAAACAGACAGCAAGAGTTTTTCCTACACAGCTTGTAAGCGGAATAATTTAATCAATTAAGCTCATAAAGCCTATTTACTATAAGAAACTGCATTTGTTCAAATAAACTATTGAGCAGAAATCGAATTGATCATAGCTGTAAATGATCTTACCAGCACTGTGATAATTAACCCACTACCTGTAAATGAATTCACAGACCCCGTGTTCAATGAACACATCTGCATACATACTACATGGATTTTATTTCTCTACCATAGATGAAGAAAAAAATTTAAAAATCTTTCCTCTGATTCATCCAAGCAGCGCGTGTGTCCTCATTCCTCCACAAGTGAAGGGAAGGACTGGAGGTGAAAGAAAGGAATGAGAAGGGGAAAAATGCTAAGAGAAGTAAAGAGAGAGGGGGAGAGAAGATACATGGGACAGTAAGCCATCTGACTGCCGGTCAGAGCTGTGCCTCAGGATCTCTGGTCTCAGATCAGTCAGGTACCATCAGCCAGAACTCTGGAAATCCATACAAAAGAAACCCATTTGGAAAGTAATTAGCGAAGTTAAAGATTTCTAATTTGCGTTAACCTGAAATGGTGGGTTATTAGGAAAGAAGTCAAGAACATTCTAATAATATGGATGGAGAATGCCAAGCAAACAGGGAGGGAGATAGACATAAAGGAGGGAAAGGCATTTAGCTTCAGACTAATGGAAGGTGGCATTTATAATAGCGGTATAATGATCAGTTGGCTGGGGGCACCTGGTTGGCTTAGTCGGTTAAGCATCTGCCTTTGGCTCAGATCACAATCTCAGGGATCAAGTCCTGCATCAGGCTCCCTACTCAGGAAGGAGTCGGCTTCTTCCTCTCTCGCTCCCCCTGCTTGTGCTCTCTCTCTCTGTCAAATAAATAAATTAAATAAATCAACAAATCAATAAGTAAAATTAATATCGACTGACTTAATTTTGTTCCTCAAGAAACCATCACAACTTTAATAACATGGATGTACTATACTCAAGACTTCCATGTCATATAGTGAAGTAGGAGTACAGCAAAATAAATTGGGGGGTTTTTGAGTAACAGCATTGGAGGAGACAGAAGACAGCAGTTTACATTGCAACTAAAAGCCTACCTAACCTAAGTAAAAAGGGTCCTTTTATGTTCTAACCTGGCTCACTAGGATTCTACACTGGAGTTGGGAGCCAAAGCCCATGTACAAACAGAGAATTATTTAGACTTGTTTTGCTCTCTAGGACTGTATTTTCTCTCAAGAAGTTCAGGATGTGGTGTCTCACTGAAAGTAGATTATGCTCTTTGGATCTCATAATCCAACCATACATTTATCTAGCGTTATAGGGCACCCTACTTTGACATGACATTTACAGTGAAATGCTATATGTACAGTGAAATGCTATGCAACCATCAAAATGATAGATAAGATATTTAATGACATGGGGCAAATAACACAGATACGTTACAAAAGAAAATTGGATTATTAAACTATAAGGAAAGATGATGACATTTAAAAAAACTTTACATTTTATATATATACATAAAAGGAAAATATACAGTGGAATAACTTGACCATTAAGATGATGTTTACAGGAAAAATTAATAACATGAGAGTAACACTTATAATGTTAAACGAAAAAGGTAGATATAATATTGTGTAATTAAGTAAGTGAATAAAGTGTGACTTTGACTTTGTTAAAGGTGGATGTAGAAGAAAGGAGAAGGGAGAAGAGAACATAAGAATTTTGCCAGTGGGGGACACCTGGGTGGCCCAGTAGGTTAAAGCCTCTGCCTTCAGCTCAGGTCATGATCCCAGGGTCCCAGGGTTGAGCCCCGCATCAGGCTCTCTGCTCAGCAGGGAGCCTGCTTCCCTCTCTCTCTCTCTCTCTCTCTGCCTACTTGTGATCTGTCTGTCAAACAAATAAATAAAATATTTAAAAAAAAGAATGTTGGCAGTGGTTTCCTCTGAAATGTTCCTCTGAATGTTGCAATTATGAGTGATACAGTATGGTGAAGGGAGTTATTTTCTTTAAACTTCCCTGTACTCCTTTTAATGTGCATCTGCTTATTTATGATGATGTAAACACTTCTTAAATGTCTTCAATTCCTGATAAGTAACGCTTCAGGATAAGCTGCTAAGTATTTCAAGAATTTACCTAACTCTAGTATAATAGAGGGAAGAGATGAATCTGAAGGGCCACCATCTGTAAAAAGAATGATAAATGCTCAGTGCCCTCCAGAAGGTGAGACAGCGACCAGCAGGCAATAGACACAGAAGAAGAGATTTCAACTCATGTGTAAACAAGAGTTTTCTAATAGTTACAGTTGTCTTGGGATGGAATAAGTTATTCTTAAGATGAAGAAGTGGTCAAGCAGAGACTTGAGGGCTTTTTGCCCTGGGAGTATGGATGGGTGAGGAGAAAATTGAGAGGACAGTGAGCTTAGATGACCTCTAGAGTCCTTTTCACTGCTAACATTTAATCAATGTATCAGTCCTTCACTCATCTATACAGCTTCTAAGATGGTCCCCGACAATCTCTGTCCACTGGTGTCCAGGTCCTGTGTAATTCCTGGTTACACTGAAAGAGCTGATCTGTGGAACCAACAGGATGCTGTGGAAAAGGTGGAGTATGACTCAGAAGCTAGGTCATAAAAGACATCATGGCTTCAGCCTGTCTCTCTCCTGAATTACTGGCTGTGGAATACCACATCATGAGCAATGTAAGCAGCCTGGAGATGACTATGGGAAGAAAAACTGAGGACTTCTGTCAACCAGCAAAAACTCTATAGCTATCTGAGTGATTTATCTTGGAAGCAGATCTTCCAGCTCTAATCAAGCCACTGCAGAACACTGCATCCCCTGCTGACATCTTTATTCACCTTTAGGAGAAACCCTAAGTCAGAATGACCCAGCTAAGCCACACCTGAATTCCTTATCCACTAAGCCCTTAAATTTTGTAGTAAGTTGTCATGTAGCATCAGATAGTGGTACAACACATTTTTACCTGATTTACTCCATAACAGATTTGATTCAGTCATTCTAGCTGAACTATAGCTACTAAGTACTTCTTCAGGGGGGCAAAATTCTTAGCGCTTACAGATACACATTAGCAGCCTATTCATTTAACAGTACAGTTGAGCCCAGCACAGTTTAATGTCTTAACATGCTCTATTAGAGCAATGACATCTTGGCTTTAAAGAGATTCGTCTTATTTCTTCTCTACTAGACAAAAGTAATGTGCTCTTTGTTCTTTGACACATTTGGTGTCTGTAAATAGTTGTAGCTATAATTATGTCACCCACATTTCTTAGCTTCCACCCATCAGTATGCTCAGAAAAGAGGTATGCTACAAATTGCAATAGAGCATTCTTGAAAGGCTGTTTTCAGCATTTTAGCACCTAACAGAGACATTTTTATCTACATAAACAAGCCAAAGGCAAAGACAAAAATTCTATAAATTTGTTCTTATAAATAGACAACTAAACAATCTCTTAGAGGTTAAAAAAAAACCCATTTTTTAACACCTAAAAGTTATGAGATATTCTGGGTAAGCTTGATTATCAGAGAATACCACAAATAGACTTGGATGTTGTGTATCATCTGTGACAGAGTCAAAGAGATCTGTGGGATTGTGAGGATTCTTTGACGGAGGGGTAACTAATCTTGCATGTCCGCATGTGTAGACTCCTGTAAGCACTCGTACAACATAAACATGCTTTCTCCCATTGCTGTCTGGTGTGGAGTATTTATCATTAGCAGAATATTTGGCATTAACAGCAAAATAGGTTCCTTGTCCATAAGCTGCTCCTATAAAGAGAAAGACAAAAAGTCTTCCTAAAAGCAGAAAATTATCACAGTATGTAGAACCATGCCCAAACCTGACACATTTTTTTAATGTCGTTCTTGCCCACCCAAGCCAGTTTTCATCATTTCTACAATTCACTCCCTCTAGCCTTAGAAGGTTGCCAGCCTCCTTTCTAGTGAAACACAAAGAACTTGACCCTGATAATGACAAGATGGCTGCCGTCTATGGTTCTACACTGCTTGGGTGTGAACAGTCAACACTAGAGTTCTCATTCATGTCATTCTAGTCAGCCAGATTACTTGCTTCCTTACCATTCTTCCCAGCATAACTGCGATTAAAGCCATGCTCATTGACATATGGCACTGAGTCTGCATCTGTCCCATGGAACAGGATTCTCTCATTATCTGTATGGCCATTCTTCATGTCCATGTGGTTTTTCTTTATCTGGTAGCTCTGCCAGATGCATACATTCTGTATCCTTTCAATCTACAAATGACAAAAAGCAAAATATTTTGAAAATGACTTTAGAGCTCAGTGTATTGTGCTTGTTGTGGATTTAAAATAGCAAGTTAGAGGAGAAGGAGGACTGGAGGAGGGGAAAAAGGAAAAAGAAAAGAAAATGCAAATCAACAGCCAATTAATTCAGAGAATAGGTAACTTTCTGCTTTTATTTTTTTAAATATTTTATTCATTTATTTGCCAGAGAATGAGAGAGAGAAAGAGCGCCCAAGCAGGGAATGGCAGGCAGACGGAGAAGCAGGCACCCTGTTGAGCAAGGAGCCCAATGCAGGACTCAATCCCAGGACCCCGAGACATGACCTGAGCTGAAGGCAGACACTTAACTGACTGAACCATCCAGGCACCTCTGCTTTCTTCCCTTAGGAAAAGGCTAGGTTAAGAGTATCTATACTTTGTAATAGTGCTTATTATAATCTATTTTATATAATAGAATTTATGTTATATAAAAACATTTGCCTATAGATATTATCCTGAATTCCTGGAGATTCATTCACATTCAAATTCTTATTCAAGGGGCGCCTGAGTGGCTCGGTTGGTTAAGTGTCTAACTCTTGATTTCGGCATAGATTGTGATCTTAGGGTTATGATAGAATCCCATGTCAGGCTCCACACTGGGCTTGGAGCCTGTTTAAGATTCTTTGTCTCTCCCTCTCTCTCAGCTCCTCCCGCATTTCTCTCTCTCTCTTTCCCCTTTATAAATAAATAAATAAATAAGGGGTGCCTGAGTGGTTCAGTCAGTTAAGCATCTCACTCCTTTTTTTTAAATTTTAAGATTTATTTATCTATTTGAGAGAGAGACAGAGACAGAGACAGAGACACAGAGTACAAGCAGGAAGGGCAGAGGCAGAAGGAGAGAGTATCTCAAGTAGACTCCACGCTGAGCCTGGAGCCAGAGGTGGGGCTCAATCTTATGACCATAAGACAAAACCAAGAGTCAGATAGTCACTGACACTTGATCTCAGGTCAGGTCTTGATCTCACAGTTGTGAGTTCAAGCCCAGTATTAGACTCTATGCTGGGCGTGGAGCTTACTTAAATAATAATAATAATAATCTAAATAAATTAAAAGAAAATAAAAACAAATTCCTACTCAAAAATTTGTAGTCATTTGGTAATTATTTCCTTAAGTCCTTCTGATCTCTAAAACCATTCCATTGGCTTCTTCCAACAACAGTTCTCCTCCATTGCTCTAATTACGGTCACAAATCACCTCATAACTCTAATGACTATTTCTTTCTAGACTCTCAATAGCATTTCAAACCATGAATCATCCCCTCCTTGAAATTTTGTCTTCCTTTAACTTTTTTTTTCAATATATCATTCTCTACTGGTTCTCCTTCCTTCTAGAAAATGAATCTAATATATACTCAGTAATCATCTATTCAAGATATTCTAGATATTCAGTAGATGATTACTGAGTATATCTACTATGAATGAAGCATGTGTTGGATCTCTGAAAGAAACTTTCAGTGTAGTGGGGGAGAAAGACAAGTTAAAAATCTCTGCCTCTCAGAGTGATAAGGGGTTGGTAAGGAGAACACAACACAGAGTATGAAAGCAAAAGAAAAGGATCCAGGTAATCTAAGTCTAGGGAAAGAGGAAAAAATCTGAAAGCATGATGTCCTAGAAACAAAAGAAGAGAGTTCAAGGAGAACTGTGTGCACCCCCATGTTCCCTGCAGCATTATTCATAATAGCTAAGATATGAAAGCAACCCAAGTGTCCAGTGATAGATGAATGGGTAATGAAAATGTCACATACACACACACACACACACACACACACACACACACACACACTACTATCCGGATATAAAAAAGCAAAAAATCTTGCCATGGACCTTGAGGGCATTATGCTAAGTGAAGTAAGTCAGACAGAGAAGGACAATTACCATATGAGAAGAATGGAGCAGTTACCTATAGCAGGTGTTGAGGAGAAGTCAAGTAATAAAAGCAGGAAGGAAAGTTGTTTTGAGACAGATGAAGATCTCAAGTAGAGTGTTGAAATTCTGCAAAGGGGAATGCATGAAGGAGTTTACGGGAAGAAGCAATAAAGGATTCCAGCACCTGGAGAGTCCAGCAGAGGTTGGCAACCAGGAATTAATAATGATTTTATCTAGGGGCAGCAAGAGAGAAAGTATATTATGGAATTAATCCAAAAGTGAGGTGTTTCAACATGGGTATAATAGAAGAATAAGAGCCAAGAAAGTTGGCCAGATATTGGGTAAACACAATTGAACAAGGTTCTTATACTCTCAACAGCTTTTAATATCAATGAAGCATCTCCTCCTTTAAATTTTGTCCTTTCTGCAGGAGTCTCTCTCTTTGGATTCTCTTTCTTTCTCAGGAAGAAAGTTCATTCTGTAGGTATTGTGTCCTACGATATGCTAGGCACCAGGATAGGTAATGGGAATGCAACTCCTACTTTAAGAACCCCATTGTCTAATGGGGGAGTCAGGCACATGAAAGCTTATGAAAGCACAATTTCTTAAATGCTATAATGTGGTTGAGTACACAGTTTTATGGAAGTAGCAGCCAGATTTTTAAATGACTAGGATGCCACACCCTGCTCTGATAACAGGGTATGATAATGACCTTCTAATAAACTCCTGTACTTTGCTGGCTCAAATTTTTATGCAGCATGGTGAACATTGTGAGAATCCCTGAACATCCATTCTAATTCATTCCCATTGTACAGCAACTGCTGGTCTGGGTGGAGTTGGACTCACTACAGTTCTCCACTTAAGTAGAGAATTAGGTGGAGCCTAAGTGGGTCTAACCAATCAGGGTAATCTCATGATTGGGATTGTACAATGATGGCATTTGATAGCCCAGGTCCAAGCCAACCAGCAAATAGCACTCTTGGGACACAGACTGGTTGGAGTGCTCTGCTCAACTCAAAGCCTGGGACTCTAGTCCAGTGGTTGTGTCCCTTCCATGGGTTGTGAATGGAGGAAGCAGAGACCCTGATTGCCACACACAGCCATCCTACAATTATGAAGAGAGTCCAGCCTCTACATGAAGCTGACTCTGTGGATGGCAAAGCCAGAGAAACTGGATCCAGCTATTCCAAAGACCATCCTACTTCTGAACATTTCTAATACATTTCTCCTTGTTTAATCAGTTTGAATGGGTTTGTTTGTAAATTGTAAGTGAAAGTATCCAAACATATAAATGTCACTTTGGGGAATATTCTTCATTACTGTTAATGAATGAACCATTAGATTTGAAATCTATGGAGGTTGAGTTAGTCTAATTAAAATAAATATAGTAAGGTACAAAGGAAGGAGGAGTGTTATTTTAAAAAGATGGCTTTCATGTTAGTAGTTCTTTGATAGTTAAAAGAAGTAATTTTTTAAAAAGAAGTAATTTTTAAATAAAATATTACCTTCTCTATTTCGTAGGCAGGACAAGTTTCAGAGAACTTGTCCTTTATGGTGTCATATTCTGACTGTCCGGGGAGTAGCTCAATCACACAGGATAGCTGCTGATTCATGTCAGCCCAGTGTTCAGGAAGATTACCTGAAAAGTCAACATTTGGTGAAAACACAATATCCATTTCCAGGGATCTCTGCAAATCAGGGTACTTCCTATGCTCTTATTTCACATTTATCTAATCCTGGTCTTTTGGATAAGAAAAAACAAAACAAAACAAAACAAAAAACAAGAAAGCTACACATTTCAGTTGCTGCTTTTATCCATTCTCAGTTGGTAAACACAGATGGAATGAACGGTTCTGATGTTAATATAACATATATTAACTAATGCCCTAGCTCAAGTATTTAGGTATAATTTCATTCACTATAGCTTGAAATTATAATTTCCCCAGAAAGCTCTATGGAATTAATTCCATAAGAATTAAGTAACTGATATGTTGGGGTTCCTAGGTGGCTCAATTGGTTGAGCATCCAACTCTGGATATTAGTGGGGTCAGTCTCATGGTCATGAGTTCAAGCCCCACTGTGGGCTCCATAGTGGGTATGAAGCCCACTTTAAAAAAAGTTTTTTTTAAAAAACCTGATGTGTAAACATGAAAGCCAATTCATCAATGTTTTCATGTTTATCAGTTTTATTTATTGTGGTTATTATTTTTCTTTTGAAATGTGATTACCTTGTTAAAGATATTTAAAGACATTGTTCTATAGCCTACCTTCTATTTCCAAACTAGAGAAAGCACCATATAAAGAAAACAGTGGAAATACTAAGTAAACACTTTCACATAAGGTGATGATGCTCAAAATTTTCCTTTGCTTTCCAATGGCCTCCAGAACCTTCTAATACATTGAGGCTACACACCAAGTTGCTGAGATGGCATGACAAGTAGAACTATGGACAGACTGTGTTAGAGAAGGAAATGCCAGAAAATGGCAAAACACCACAGGTAAAGGCCAAAGGATTTCTCCTTACAAACAAAGCCAGAATTTACTCATTTTTAGTACAAGATATCCAGGGCTGGGAGAGCAACCAGGTACTCTCTTCCTGTTTAGCAAGTCCATCCAGGGAATGAAGTTCTGTTCACAAAGGCAAGCATCAAAGCCTAATCTGGAAGCGGTCTTCAAATTCTACTTTAAGAGTTTTTCCTGGAGAAGTTTCCCACAGCAGGATGTGTAGTGTGTGCAAATTAAATTCTTTCCATTCTCCCACTGTCCACTCCCTCCAAAGCTTTGGCCTAGTAATGTGAAGTCCTAGGTCTTAGAGTCTCCTCAAACCTGCTACTTTCTTTTCTCCAAATACAGAGGCAAGCCTGAGAAGCAAGTCAAGTTTTTCTTTGGGCTCTCTCTTCCTTTCATGTCATGAGGTTGCAGAGCAGAAAATACCAGGGCTTGGAATCAGAAGACCTGCTCAGCCTCAACCTGTGCCCAGCCACAGGGTATGGAACAAGTAGTATCAAGTTTGAGTGAGTTTTCATTTTCTCTTTTGTAAAATGGAACTGATAGAATCTGCTCTATTTGTCACCTAATGGGATTGTTTCAAGTTTAAAATACAATAAAGGTTGTAAAAACGCTTTTAGGGAATCCTTTACAAACATAGTTATTATTCTTAAAAAAATAATTAAACTTGATATTTTCTATATCCTAGAGGCATTTGCATTTAAAGGAGTAAGGAGCACCTAGGTGGCTCAGTCAGTTGGGCGTCCAACTCTTGATTTCAGCTCAGGTCATGGGATCGAGGTCAGTGGCAGGCTCTGTGCTCAGTGCAGTCTGCTTCAGATTTTCTCTCTTTTCCTCTGCCCTTCCCTACCCTTCCGCTCTGGCACTCTCTCTTTCTCTCATTTTCCTCTCAAAACTAAAATAAAGAATCTTTAAAAAATAAAAATAAACATAAAAAGGGAGGAAAGTTTAAAGACAAGGGTATTTTCTTGAGATGAACAACTCAAATCACTCCCTTAAACCACACCAAACTACACTACTTATTCTGCTTGTGGACAGAAGGTGTCCCTGGACAATTTAGAGATGAGAAAGCTGAGCTCCAGGAAGGCTGAGTACTCACATATCCAATGTTACGTGGAAGGCCACCATCCAAGGAAGGAAAGGATTGTGTTCTAGTGACGCTCAGCCCAGTGCTTTATCGGTGGTAATAAAAAGGTAATACCTTTTTTCAAGTGTTTACCAGGTACCAGGTACTTTCCTGAGTGCTTTTCCTATAAATCTCTTTTAAAAGATAAAGCTCAATCTACTTTTCCATTCCCGATGTTTGGGGTAAATGCCCTCCTACACCTCTCCTTGTGCAGCCTGCCTCAGGTTCCTCTCCACAGGTAGGGGTGGGACGACACACCAAGAATCCTGGCTCTGCCTTCAGCTTCATTCTCTCCACCTTCACAGTCTCCATGGATAGTTGGAGCCACACTCCATGACTTCAACTCCCACCTATTTACATGACTCCCAAATCTGTGTCTCTAGGGTGTGATATTTAATTCGTGCCCAGTAACAGTGCTCTGAATCAATGAATAGCTTAAATGTGCTTTGGAAAAGCAATTGTGTATCATTTGCTCAAATGAAACTCCAAGTTGTCCTCTGTAAGTTCTCTTTAAAGAAGTCCACAAGATGAAAAAAAAAATCCACATGATAAATTCTTACTAAAATCCAAGTTTATCTCTGCCAACAAACTTGTTTTTATCTGACATTTTATCTGTATTATTCCTTTCATCTAACAACTGTAAGGCAGTTTTGTTGTTGTTTGGTTTTGCCCCAAGTGCCATTCATTGGGTCACTGGTCTGCTCATTTTACTTATCTTTTGTTTGCTTGTCTCTTATTCTTTCTTTTCTTTCCTTTTTTTTTTTTTTTTTTTTAAGAGAGAGAAATGAGCAGGGAGAGCAGAGGGAGAGAAGGAGAGAGAATCTTAAGCAGGCTCCATGCCCAGGGCAGAGCCCAACCTGGGGCTCCATCTCATGACCCTGAGACCACATCCTGAGGGAAAATCAAGACTGGAACATTTAACCGACTGAGCCACCCAGGTACCCCTTTCTGTTTTTTAAATTTCAGAAGTCATTTTAAATTCTTGGTGTAAGCAGGGAGTGGATGAACCAGTTAATTTGTATTTAAATACAAATTTTCTTCTGCAAGGACCGAAGGGGTAAATGTTAATTTATATATCCCTTGGTACTCTAGTAGGTATATGTTATTTTTAACCATCCAGCAGCCTCTTCCCCTTCTTCTGTTAAAAGCATCTTGAATTTCCTTTGGTGAACAACTCTTCCTCATTGCTTCGGAGTGATCCCCTTCAGTTCAAGAATAGAGCATGTGACTCTGGGTTGGCTGATTTGTGTAATTCCAGTTCCCTAGCTGCAATGATGACCTAAGCTGATTCAGTCAGAAGGAATTTCTGCCTTATGTGAACATCTCTGTTCCCAGGCATCACATTCCTGTGATGAGTATATATTACCCCCGGATATACCTTTTCCTATTGGATCTGACTGTGTAGGCATATGGTCCTGAAACTGTTAGCTGCCATCTTTAACCATGTGAAACCTGAAAATAAAGACAACACAGCTGACAAGAGAGTGAGAGATGAAGAAATTCAGATGAAGAAGAGAGATGAAGAAATATATATATAGATTATATAATATGAGCACCTGGATCAAACTGGCCCTGAAGCCAGGTATGCCTGGACTTTAATAATCATGTGAGTCAATTAATTTCATTTTTCCATAAACCAGTTTAAATTGGATTTTCTATTACTTGCTATTGCAAGAACATTAATAGACCCAACTGCTATTTTCATTTTTATTTACTTTGTGTGTGTGTGTGTGTGTGTGTGTGTGTGTGTAGCTCTTACATGTGTTATATGTGAAGGCACATTGAATAGTTATCAGTAGGTTAATTATAGAGAGAACTGAAATTATTACTGGCAGGATCAGGCAATAATTTCCAGTTTAGAGACAGCTGCTGATGACAGGTGTGCTTCATCACTAGTAAAACCCACACTGCTCTATGAGTGAGTGCCCAAAATGGGCAAAAACCGTGATTGCAAGAGGAAGCTGCTTTTCTAGTTATTTTCACAGCAGTACAGAAGCCTCAAAATGGGGAAAGAGGAGCAGGTCAATAGATACTTAAACATTATGCATAAACACCCATCTTACAGAGAAGAAACTAGGAATCTGCCTGCTCAGGAAGTAGTACAACCAAATGGCCCTGACCACTCCCTTCTTCAATCTGCTTCCATTGTCAGGCTAACTTGTCTAGTGGTGAATAATCAATAAATGAGTATCGGTCAGCTGGTTCATAGCTACAAGGAGCACTGAGGGTTGATAATAATCCATAATTAAATAATGAGGTAACTGGCTTAGGATTTTCAAAGTCCATCCCGCTCTTCTGCTTTCTCATCTATATTCTCTTCCTGTTCCTTTGCTATTCCTGCTTCCCAGGAGTGATTCTGCCCTCAGAATAATTGGCAGATAGGAGGCTGCATTCCATAGTTCTTGTATTTTCCCACATATTATAGGAGGCTATCTGTAGAATCCTAAAACTGATAAAACAATGAGCATTAATAGCTACACATTTGCTAAGGGATAGGAAAGATAACCCCATGATTTTCTGAAGAAGATCATTTACATGCAGTCTCGAAGCGCGTGGGCTGAAGGACAGGTGACATGGACTTCTCTCTCTTTTTCATGTTGTCATAGAATACATGTATCAATTCCAATAGAAAGATGACAACTTTAACTCTCCGTAATGATGGGATGGGATGTTTCCGTGCGAAGTCTATAACAGCACTGATCATATCATCAGCAACTGTGGCTGGGTTTTTTCCAGCATTTCCTGAAAAAGAAACATTTTTTTAAGTGACCAAAAGAAGCTTTAGCTGGTGTTAGTCAAGTGATGAAATCTGGAAAACATGGGTTTTGGTGTTGAGACAGAAGCAAGCAGCCCGACAGCAGAAATGGATCTGGCACTCCTAGCTGGGTGTTCGTGTCCTCTGGCTGAACACAATTTCATAGAATATCATCTGATGTAACCACTCTGTGGCTGTGATCAATTTAGTCCAGCACAACCACTGAATAATCATGTCTGACCACAGGCAAAAACATGAACACTATCCAAACCACAAAAATGGCCAAACATTCCCCATCTTCACTAGTAGGAGCAAGTGCTGCTTCATTAATAATCACAACTTTGGCCATTTTCTTTGCCTCTTCCAGGTAAGATATCCAATCATAGAACCATGCCTGCTTCCTCAAAGAATCCAATCCAGAGCAAAACCCCATGTACTTGAGACTACCACAAAGTTACCCAGCACAAGCTCAGATCTACTAATAGTCCTTAATGACCTCTTGGTGAGATGCTGCATGGTTCCTCATAGTGTGTGCTCCTGGTGGTCTTGAACTGTAGGGCACTGGCAGCACAGAGAACAGACCATGTGATCCGGGTGCAGAAAAACTGGGTTCATGTCCTGGCTCTCCAGTGATTAGCTGTGGGATCTTGGCTAAGTCATTCAATTCCTCTCATACCAGTTGGCTAGGGATGATAACAAACTGCCGTAATTGGTGGCTTAGGCAACACAAATGTATTTTCTCACAATTCTGGAGGCTAGAAGTCTGATATTGAGGTTTTGGAAAGACTGATTTGAGTTCTCTGAGACTTGTAGATGGCTGTCTTTTCCTATGTCTTCATATGGTCTTCTCTCTGTATCCGTGGATGTTCTAATCTCCCAACTAACAAGGACACTGGTCATATTGGATTAGGGACCACCCTCATGACCTCATTTTAACTTAATTATCTCTTGAAAGAATCTCTCATCAAATATAGTTACATTCTGAGGTACTGGGAATCACAGCTTCAACATACGAATTTGGCAGGGAGAACATAACTCAGCCCACAACACCTCCAAACTTCAATTTACTCAATTTTATACAATTGCGGTGATAATAGAAGTAATAGCTCATAGAGATAAGAATGTGGCAGCTAACAGTATCGTAATTAAGAGCATAATGGTAATAAAAAAAAAAGTATAATATAAAAAAACAATGTAAAGTTTGAAATGTACAGACCATGCTGCCTGGGTTTGATCCTCGCTATGTTGCTGACTAGCTATGTGACCTTGTACACTAATACTTCAAATTCTTATCTGCAAAATGGGGAAACTAAGAGTCATGGGTGGGTCTAGGTTTTAAAGGGTTTAAAATTTATACATCTCAGAAAAAGAACACAAAATAAAAACATAAAACTATATATAAAAGGGACTATTTATAATCAAAAAAGAAATCACAATAAAGTATAAATTTTGAAATTTTGAAAAACTGTAATTCCTACATCAACTTTCCTTAGCTATATTCCAAAAATGCTCGCAGCCTTTCCAATGCTCAGTGTCAGGAAAAGTCTGAGAAGTCAAAGTGAGAAGAAACAGCGATGCTGACCCACAGAGGTTAAAAAATCTTACTTTTGAAACTTTATGAATCATACGATCATGTGATGGCATTGTTAGGGCCCTCCCAGGCCCTTTTAAAAAGCTTGCGCGACTGAGCATGAATGAATCAGGGAACTGGTCATTAGCATCACCTTCAACTAAGAGCAACTTCTTGTATACTATGATAGAGATGAGGAGGAAAAGTTTTCCTAGAAACTGGGAGTAGGATGGACCCGAGCTTCTTGCTTAAGGAAAGCAACTGCACCCTACTCATGGCTTTATGCCTTGGAACTTGCAGCAGGCCTGGGAAACAGCCTTTCAATCTAATAAATGCATGAATGAGAGCCAGTAGGAGATGCTGCAGTCAACCCAATAGCGGACATATTAAAGGTTTGGAAACCAGAAGCAAGGCTGACACTGAATAACCCCTGGGAGAAGACTAAGTAGAATGTGCTGAGTGTAGGGTCTGGGGACACAAAGAAGCAAGCTGGCAGGATAGCCAGAGCATCGTGGTACCACCGAAGGAGGAGATCAGAAAATGGGACAACTCAGGAGAGGTGGCTGTTTGTAAGGGATGATGAGGATGAGTTTGGATTCTGCCATAAAGTCTCTGGTGACAGAAATCTGCCAGAGGAGATCCGGGGGAAGGAGAAATGCTGATCCAAAAGTCAGTGCAAAAAGGGTAACAGATACAGTAAGAGCAAACAAATCACCCAAAGGAAAAACATGAACAGTAAGAACACCATGGCGTTAAGGGCCAAACATGCAAAGATACCTGGCGAACATGCAATAAAGAATAAAGATGTATTAAAGAGGCATAGGCCCCAGAGATGGCCCTCCGGGTCTGCAAGTTGGTGGACTCTCTGATTTACGTCACTATCGCTGCCTGGACTCAGCAATGAATTCACTAACAGTGAGGCAAAGTCTAAAGGAATGTGGATGATTCAGAATCTTGGATTGATGAGAGGCTACAAACCTGTTCCGATGGCCGGAAGGGAAACAGAAGTGTACTTCCTCTGCTCACACTCTTCTAGAACAGTGGAGACCGTTTTCCTGACATCATTTTCCCCAAGAACATGGATTATTATCTTGCACATCAAGTTTCCACCTTGTGTAACTATAAAATCTCTGTGAGGCTGTGCAGCTTGAACAGGGAAGAAAAGGAAACACACAGCAGTTACTTACAGGAAGCGGCAAGAGGATCACCGAGCCATGAAAGCAGCTGCCGTTGTAGAAAGCTGTGATGATTTCTGAACAAGTCCAGCCTCCCTCCATCTAGCTGGTTTCACTCGCTGGGACTGTGCCAGGCTCATTTTCTGTACAATCAGGATTCTTTAACTCGACAACGACATTGTTGAATATGTGGGGTGCTATTCAAAACCACTCTACCTCCTTTGGTCTACTCAATCCTCAAAACAAGGCTATTGGTACTATTTTGTCCATTTCACAGATTCAACAGAAGCTCAGAAAGGTAAGGTCCACAGCAAAGATTGCCTGGGATTTGAACCCAAGCAGTCAATGTCCAGACCTCTTAACCCCCAAATTGTTGTCCAGAAGAGCAATGTCTATGCTTATTCGGCTGGATTTGTTTTTCAAGGAGAGAAAAGCAATGCATTTGGTGGTGTACAAGAATTGGAGAATTGAAAAAAAAAAAAAAAAAGAATTGGAGAATTGGTGTCCAAGAACACCTCAGACCCACCCAGGTTCCACCCTGACTCATGTCAGGTAGACGATGTCCTATCACAAGTAGAACAAGGTTGGGGAAAGAGAAAGATGACTTATATAGCACTTTAGGCAACTTGTCCTGTTCCTTGTCCTGATGCTCACACCCACCTGCGGGGAAACTATTACCATACTCCTGCCTGGTTAATAGAACCCAGAACCAGCTCACAGATAAGAGAAAAAAAGCTCTTATAGATGAGATGGCAGGCTCAGGATCCCTCAGTAAGTGGTGGAGGCTGGACTACTAGGAGCCAGGCCTAGGCTCTGTTTAATAGTTAGGAAAAGACAGGTGGGATGGTGAAAGGGAGGATTACTTCCCAAAGCCATAGAGTCACACCCCCTGGATCTGCTCTCCCAGAGAATCCACCTCTTTCCAAAGTACTCAACACTTCCTCCTCCTGTAGGTCCTATTACAGTCTTCTCAGCCCTCTAATCTCCTAGGGGTTGTAACCAAAAGTAACATGTAACCATACCTAGTACAACACATTCATTTTCCACAGCTGGTCCGGCACCTTCTAAAATTGCTTTTGACACCCCTAAGTAAGAAAAAAACATTAAGTTAAAATTAATTAAAATAAATTAAACTTATTTTAAGTTAATTAAATGTAATATTTAATTAATGAAATTAAAATAAATTTAAATTAGTTAAAATAAAAAGCATTAGTTCAAATGCAATGCATGATTATAGCTTTTGTACATTAAACTTTTGTCCAGCTCACCCCTTTGTGCATAATTCACTGATGGCCCCCACAGAAAAAACCACCGTTTCCATAGCAAGTTTCATTCAGGCTGAGTAATAAACACTCTGAACTACAGCGTGAGGGAACTGCCCAATAGTGGACAGTCCCCTGTGTCTGGAGCTCTACAGGCTCTATCTGTACAGAGATATTTTTGCAGTTATTTGAAATTTTTTGCATTCTACCCTTATTATTTCATAAAGTTGAAAAACATAAAAATGAAAGTTCAGATACTAATGAGAAGCATGGAGCTCAAAACTGAAACACCACTGAGCATTTCACAGAAGTTCTGTGGTTTTTGTGTTATTTTTTCACAGGTAGACACACAGCTGGCTGCTTTCAGTCCTGTGAATCTTCCGGTCGAGGCTGGAGCTTCACCACCTGGTTATTGCTGGTGACGGCAGGGTTGAGTGGTTGAAAGCACAGCCTATGCATGTGACAACCTAAGTTAGGGTTGCCTCTGCCACTTACTGGCTAACATGGACCTAGTCAGTTCCGCAACTATTATAGAGTCTGGCACACTACTCCCCTACCATGGGTTATTTGAACATTGAAAGAGACAATGGATAAAAGATGCTTCGTGCAGAATCTGGCCCACTCAAAGCATTGAATAATTTTTAGTTATTTAATCATTATAAAGATCAATCTATCCTCTATCTATTTATCTACCTATCATCTATCTAGGTCTCCTTGATTATATATGTATGTTATGAATTGTCTCTCTTTTTTTTAAGATTTTATTTATTTATTTGACAGAGATCACAAGTAGGCAGAGAGGCAAGCAGAGAGAGAGAGAGGAGGAAGCAGGCTCCCTGCCGAGCAGAGAGCATGGTGTGGGACTCGATCCCAGGACCCTGAGATCATGACCTGAACTGAAGGCAGAGGCTTAACCCACTGAGCCACTGAATTGTCTCTTTTTTTTTTTTTTTTTTTATATGAACTATTTTTGTTTTAATATTTCAACTGGATATATTTAATGTGAAGTATACATTATTAATTCTTCAATACTAATATTAGCTTGCCTATAGTGCTTTACAAGATATAATACAAATATTCCAATTACAATGTATTAATACACTAATATACTAATTTTGATTTTTGTAAGCAAATGTTTTTTTTTTTTAATTTTTTATTTTTTATAAACATATATTTTTTATAAACATATATTTTTATCCCCAGGTCTGTGAATCACCAGGTTTACACACTTCACAGCACTCACCAAATCACATACCCTCCCCAATGTCCATAATCCCACCCCCTTCTCCCCAACCCCCTCCCCCCGGCAACCCTCAGTTTGTTTTGTGAGATTAAGAGTCACTTATGGTTTGTCTCCCTCCCAATCCCATCTTGTTTCATTTATTCTTCTACCCATTTAAGCCTCCATGTTGCATCACCACTTCCTCATATCAGGGAGATCATATGATAGTTGTCTTTCTCTGCTTGACTTATTTCGCTAAGCATGATACGCTCTAGTTCCATCCACGTTGTTGCAAATGGCAAGATTTCATTTCTTTTGATGGCTGCATAGTATTCCATTGTGTATATATACCACATCTTCTTGATCCATTCATCTGTTGATGGACATCTAGGTTCTTTCCATAGTTTGGCTATTGTGGACATTGCTGCTATAAACATTCAGGTGCATGTGTCCCTTTGGATCACTACATTTGTATCTTTAGGGTAAATACCCAATAGTGCAATTGCTGGGTCATAGGGCAGTTCTATTTTCAACATTTTGAGGAACCTCCATGCTGTTTTCCAGAGTGGCTGCACCAGCTTGCATTCCCACCAACAGTGTAGGAGGGTTCCCCTTTCTCCGCATCCTCGCCAGCATCTGTCATTTCCTGACATGTTGATTTTAGCCATTCTGACTGGTGTGAGGTGATATCTCATTGTGGTTTTGATTTGTATTTCCCTGATGCCGAGTGATATGGAGCACTTTTTCATGTGTCTGTTCGCCATCTGGATGTCTTCTTTGCAGAAATGTCTGTTCATGTCTTCTGCCCATTTCTTGATTGGATTATTTGTTCTTTGGGTGTTGAGTTTGCTAAGTTCTTTATAGATTCTGGACACTAGTCCTTTATCTGATATGTCGTTTGCAAATATCTTCTCCCATTCTGTCAGTTGTCTTTTGATTTTGTTAACTGTTTCCTTTGCTGTGCAAAAGCTTTTGATCTTGATGAAATCCCAGTAGTTCATTTTTTCCCTTGCTTCCCTTGCCTTTTGCGTTGTTCCTAGGAAGATGTTGCTGCGGCAGAGGTTGAAGAGGTTGCTGCCCGTGTTCTCCTCAAGGATTTTGATGGATTCCTTTCGTACATTGAGGTCCTTCATCCATTTTGAGTCTATTTTTGTGTGTGGTGTAAGGAAATGGTCCAATTTCATTTTTCTGCATGTGGCTGTCCAATTTTCCCAGCACCATTTATTGAAAAGGCTGTCTTTTTTCCATTGGACATTCTTTCCTGCTTTGTCGAAGATTAGTTGACCATAGAGTTGAGGGTCTATTTCTGGGCTCTCTATTCTGTTCCATTGATCTATGTGTCTGTTTTTGTGCCAGTACCATGCTGTCTTGATGATGACAGCTTTGTAATAGAGCTTGAAGTCCGGAATTGTGATGCCACCAACGTTGGCTTTCTTTTTCAATATCCCTTTGGCTATTCGAGGTCTTTTCTGGTTCCATATAAATTTTAGAATTATTTGTTCCATTTCTTTGAAAAAGATGGATGGTACTTTGATAGGAATTGCATTAAATGTGTAGATTGCTTTAGGTAGCATAGACATTTTCACAATATTTATTCTTCCAATCCAGGAGCATGGAACATTTTTCCATTTCTTTGTGTCTTCCTCAATTTCTTTCATGAGTACTTTATAGTTTTCTGAGTATAGATTCTGTGTCTCTTTGGTTAGGTTTATTCCTAGGTATCTTATGGTTTTGGATGCAATTGTAAATGGGATTGACTCCTTAATATCTCTTTCTTCTGTCTTGCTGTTGGTGTAGAGAAATGCAACTGATTTCTGTGCATTGATTTTATATCCTGACACTTTACTGAATTCCTGTATAAGTTCTAGCAGTTTTGGAGTGGAGTCTTTTGGGTTTTCCACATATAGTATCATATCATCTGCGAAGAGTGATAATTTGACTTCTTCTTTGCCGATTTGGATGCCTTTAATTTCCTTTTGTTGTCTGATTGCTGAGGCTAGGACCTCTAGTACGATGTTGAATAGCAGTGGTGATAATGGACATCCCTGCCGTGTTCCTGACCTTAGCGGAAAAGCTTTCAGTTTTTCTCCATTGAGAATGATATTTGCGGTGGGTTTTTCATAGATGGCTTTGATGATATTGAGGTATGTGCCCTCTATCCCTACACTTTGAAGAGTTTTGATCAGGAAGGGATGTTGTACTTTGTCAAATGCTTTTTCAGCATCTATTGAGAGTATCATATGGTTCTTGTTCTTACTTTTATTGATGTGTTGTATCACATTGACTGATTTGCGGATGTTGAACCAACCTTGCAGCCCTGGAATAAATCCCACTTGGTCGTGGTGAATAATCTTTTTAATGTACTGTTGAATCCTATTGGCTAGTATTTTGTTGAGTATTTTCGCATCTGTGTTCATCAAGGATATCGGTCTATAGCTCTCTTTTTTGGTGGGATCCTTGTCTGGTTTTGGGATCAAGGTGATGCTGGCCTCATAAAATGAGTTTGGAAGTTTTCCTTCCATTTCTATTTTTTGGAACAGTTTCAGGAGAATAGGAATTAGTTCTTCTTTAAATGTTTGGTAGAATTCCCCCGGGAAGCCGTCTGGCCCTGGGCTTTTGTTTGTTTGGAGATTTTTAATGACTGTTTCAATCTCCTTACTGGTTATGGGTCTGTTCAGGCTTTCTATTTCTTCATGGTTCAGTTGTGGTAGTTTATATGTTTCTAGGAATGCATCCATTTCTTCCAGATTGTCAAATTTATTGCCGTAGAGTTGCTCATAGTATGTTCTTATAATAGTTTGTATTTCTTTGGTGTTAGTTGTGATCTCTCCTCTTTCATTCATGATTTTATTTATTTGGGTCCTTTCTCTTTTCTTTTTGATAAGTCGGGCCAGGGGTTTATCAATTTTATTAATTCTTTCAAAGAACCAGCTCCTAGTTTCGTTGATTTGTTCTATTGTTTTTTTGGTTTCTATTTCATTGATTTCTGCTCTGATCTTTATGATTTCTCTTCTCCTGCTGGGCTTAGGGTTTCTTTCTTGTTCTTTCTCCAGCTCCTTTAGGTGTAGGGTTAGGTTGTGTACCTGAGACCTTTCTTGTTTCTTGAGAAAGGCTTGTACCGCTATATATTTTCCTCTCAGGACTGCCTTTGTTGTGTCCCACAGATTTTGAACCGTTGTATTTTCATTATCATTTGTTTCCATGATTTTTTTCAATTCTTCTTTAATTTCCCGGTTGACCCATTCATTCTTTAGAAGGATACTGTTTAGTCTCCATGTATTTGGGTTCTTTCCAAACTTCCTTTTGTGGTTGAGTTCTAGCTTTAGAGCATTGTGGTCTGAAAATATGCAGGGAATGATCCCAATCTTTTGATACCGGTTGAGTCCTGATTTAGGACCGAGGATGTGATCTATTCTGGAGAATGTTCCATGTGCACTAGAGAAGAATGTGTATTCTGTTGCTTTGGGATGAAATATTCTGAATATATCTGTGATGTCCATCTGGTCCAGTGTGTCGTTTAAGGCCTTTATTTCCTTGCTGATCTTTTGCTTGGATGACCTGTCCATTTCAGTGAGGGGAGTGTTAAAGTCCCCTACTATTATTGTATTATTGTTGATGTGTTTCTTTGATTTTGTTATTAATTGGTTTATATAGTTGGCTGCTCCCACGTTGGGGGCATAGATATTTAAAATTGTTAGATCTTCTTGTTGGACAGACCCTTTGAGTATGATATAGTGTCCTTCCTCATCTCTTATTATAGTCTTTGGCTTAAAATCTAATTGATCTGATATAAGGATCGCCACTCCTGCTTTCTTCTGATGTCCATTAGCATGGTAAATTCTTTTCCACCCCCTCACTTTAAATCTGGAGGTGTCTTCGGGCTTAAAATGTGTTTCTTGGAGGCAACATATAGATGGGTTTTGTTTTTTTATCCATTCTGATACCCTGTGTCTTTTGACAGGGGCATTTAGCCCATTCACATTCAGGGTAACTATTGAGAGATATGAATTTAGTGCCATTGTATTGCCTGTAAGGTGACTGTTACTGTATATGGTCTCTGTTCCTTTCTGATCTACCACTTGTAGGCTCTCTCTTTGCTTAGAGGACCCCTCTCAATATTTCCTGTAGAGCTGGTTTGGTATTTGCAAATTCTTTCAGTTGTTGTTTGTCCTGGAAGCTTTTAATCTCTCCTTCTATTTTCAATGATAGCCTAGCTGGATATAGTATTCTTGGCTGCATGTTTTTCTCGTTTAGTGCTCTGAAAATATCATGCCAGCTCTTTCTGGCCTGCCAGGTCTCTGTGGATAAGTCAGCTGCCAATCTAATATTTTTACCATTGTATGTTACAGACTTCTTTTCCCGGGCTGCTTTCAGGATTTTCTCTTTGTCATTGAGACTTGTAAATTTTACTATTAGGTGACGGGGTGTGGGCCTATTCTTATTGATTTTGAGGGGCATTCTCTGAACCTCCTGAATTTTGATGCTCGTTCCCTTTGCCATATTGGGGAAATTCTCCCCAATAATTCTCTCCAGTATACCTTCTGCTCCCCTCTCACTTTCTTCTTCTTCTGGAATCCCAATTATTCTAATGTTGTTTCGTCTTATGGTGTCACTTATTTCTCGAATTCTCCCCTCGTGGTCCAGTAGCTGTTTGTCCCTCTTTTGATCAGCTTCTTTATTCTCTGTCATTTGGTCTTCTATATCACTAATTCTTTCTTCTGCCTCATTTATCCTAGCAGTGAGAGCCTCCATTTTTGATTGCACCTCATTAATAGCTTTTTTGATTTCAACTTGGTTAGATTTTAGTTCTTTTATTTCTCCAGAAAGGGCTTTTATATCTCTCGAGAGGGTTTCTCTAATATCTTCCATGCCTTTTTCGAGCCCGGCTAGAACCTTGAGAATTGTCATTCTGAACTCTAGATCTGACATATTACCGATGTCTGTATTGATTAGGTCCCTAGCCTTCGGTACTGCCTCTTGTTCTTTTTTTTGTGGTGAATTTTTACGTCTTGTCATTTTGTCCAGATAAGAGTAAATGAAGGGGCAAGTAAAATACTAAAAGGATGAATTGTCTCTTTTTAAGAAATACCTTTTTGGGGGCATTTGTTTTGGTCTCTGACTTTGCAAGAATGGAGATTTTCCTCAATTATCAGGTGACACTCACCAGGCCATTCCTATTCAGAGTGAGTGTGGGAGCACCCTGAAAGGAGGCTTGCTGACCAGGAGGCTTTAGTGTAAGGTAAGCAGGTGGTAAATACTAGACTTCAGGGCAGCTGGTTTCTCTCCAGAAGGATCCTCCAATCTCAGAGGGCATAAACCCGTCTGCCATTCCGGGAGCTGCACGGGGACAGGGCTGGACCTCACTGCTCAGTACGGAAGCTTTCACTTGAGCACTGTCTAGCTCCCACTCTCATCTCACCTGCTGTTCTAAGTCCAGAATCTCTCTGGTTGGTTTCCCTACAGAATAAACCTCCCATCTCTGGCCAGGGAAGACCAAGGGAAATTACTGGGGCACCAGATGGATGGAGAATAGAATAAATGGGTCTAAGTGTTGCTCATACAGAATTGCATCTGATTCTGTTTCCATATTTTCCTTGTCCCCTGCCTTCCCAGGTACCTGATGCTCCAACTTCTGTGTCTCTAGGGACTACCATTCTCTCCTGCATATTCTAAGTTTTCACTACTGGCTAGCTTCTTCTCATATTCTAAAAATACACTGCTGTGTCTTGTTCATTATTGGTTTTCCTCCAGCTCTCTTTTTCCTTTTGGGTTTACACCCTTTTATTTCCTTTACTGTTGCTTTCATGGAATTTTAAAAGAAGGCAGGTAAAAATGCCTATGTTCAATCTGTCACATTTTACATAATTGAATGTCCTTTATGTCTGCATTTGTGAATGACCAATACATTGGATGGAGAGTCTACATAGTCACTTTCTACATAGTAAATGCTATAGTATTTTGCAGCTTAGAAAATACTGAAACTTCTCTTTCTACTTATGTTTTATCTTACCCTTTTAATTTAAAATTTAATACTTTGTAATAAAAATATATTCGCATGAGAGTACATGTATGCAAGTTATACACAAACAGACACATGGGGAGGACATGCTCAAAGACGCTCCTTCACTGGAGGCGCTCAGACATTCCAGCAAAAATCAAGAAAAAGGGGTTGAATTTCATTTCTGGGTCAGTGTAACATAAGGAAGATTATAAGAAGTGAGATATGAGTGCCAACTCAGTTATATAGAAAGGGAAATAAAAATAAAACAAACTTATTATTAGAGAGGAGAAGGGAGTTGGGGGAAATTGGAAGGGGAGGTGAATCATGAGAGACTATGGACTCTGAAAAACAATCTGAGGGGTTTGAAGTGGCGGGGTGGGGGTGGGAGATTGGGGTACCAGGTGGTGGGTATTATAGAGGGCACAGATTGCATGGAGCACTGGGTGTGGTGCAAAAATAATGAAGTAATAAAAAAATAAAATAAAAAATAAAAAAAAATAAAATAAAAAAAAGTAAAAAAATAAAAATAAAAGATGGAATCTAAAAATAAATAAATAAATAAATAAATAAATAAAAATAAAACAGACTTATTAAATTAGAAGTGTGGAATTTTGATGGTTCAGAGCTAGAAAGGGGACAAGAGCTAACCTAGACTAAGTCCAGTGAATGGCTCCCACCTCATCTTCACATTGCTGTGCTCCATCTAATCCTCTGGGAAATCAACATTTGACAGGCAGAGAAACTGAGGCTCAGAGGGGATAAAGTGATTGTCCCGAAGCCACACAATGATAAGTGGCAGAGCTGGGATTCAAACCCAGGTCTTTCTGATTCCAGGGCCTACATATGTCCGGCAACACTATTCTACTCGGGCAACATTAGCCACAATTTCCTTCCCACACATGAGTCATGTTAATAGTTACAATCGCGTACATGGCTTAAATAAAGTACCTGATTTCAGATTAAATGTTCTTGTCGTTGAGTTTACAATCACATCTGCCTTTTCTTTGCTAATATCTCCAGTAGCAATCTGGAAAGTAATTGCACCAATTTTCATTCCATATGAAATGATTCCAGGGCTGGAGATAGGGCTGAAGGCCCCTGAAAAAAAAAGCAAGCAAATGAAAGAGTAGCTGGAGAATGAACAACAAGGGGCCACTGTTCTCTTCCCAGTCTTCTTTCTTTCCACCTACATAAACCCAAACTGTACCGTGCCTGGTTGGGTTTTCTTTTTTAAGGAAATTAAAAAATAAAGCTCCGTGGCAGAAGGAGGATCAATTTCTCAGTTAGAGAGGATGAAGCAGGAACACCTGACTAGACCGTCAGCTTGTCTGCAAAAGTTGCTGCCGCCTCATGAGAAAGGCATGAGGAAGGACAGAGGGCCAAGTATCCCCTCATGTCATGCTCATGTCTCTGGGAAACTTTTTTTCAAGCTTTTTTGAGCTACGACAAATAAGAAATGTAAATATTTAAGGTGTACAATGTGACTCTCGAGTGAACGTACGCTGTGAAATGATTGTCCAGTTGGGCTCACAGCACACCCATCATTTCCCACAGTTACCATTTTGTGTAGGGAGTGTGTGTGTGTGCGCGTGTGCACGTGTGAGTAGTGAGAACGCCCGGGATCTGCTCTCTTAGTGAGCTTCGAAAATACAGAACATTATTATTAACTCCAGCTCTATGCTGTGCATTTAGTCTCCAGAATTTACTTGTCTTATGACAGAAAGTATGTCCCTCCAGGTGATTCTTTTATATCCATTTTGCAGAAAAGGGAAATGGTCTCGGTGTGGAGGTCATTTGTTCAATTATTTGGGGGAAGATTTATTTTTGTTTATTTGAGATAGAGAGAGAGAGCACATATGCACATGTTGGAGCAGGGCAGGGGGCCAGGGGCGGGGTGCAGAGGGAGAGGATCTCAAGCAGACTCTGCACCAGCATGGAGTCCAACACGGGGCTCGACCTTACAACCCTGAGATCATGACCTGAGCTGAAATCAGGAGTCAGATGCTCTGCCAACTGAGCCACCCAGGCGCCCCCATCCAAGGTTAAATAACAGCTCACTAACTTCACATAGGAGCTCTCCTATGGCTTCGCATCTTGCTGGCATAACAGGATCAAGGCTGCTCTGAGGAAATCAGCCTTACAGTGTTGGCATAATGTTACTGTACGCTCTGAGGCTTTATACCTTAGCTGTGCCTTTTCTATTTGTCCCTTTCAGTCTCCTTTTCCATGTGATGCAGTGGCAAGAGAATCACCCACCCAGGAGGCCACTGTATAGATTAAATTATATATATAGAAAAGCAATCAGAGAAGTTTAGTGTGCATCCACATTTTAGTTATCTGTGTGTGGGTGTGTGGTTCTTCAGGACCTTTACTGGATGGTTCCCTCAGAGCGGGAGGACACATGCCCAGGAGGCTGTGGGGGGGGGGGCACTGCTCTCAGCTACCCACCCCTCTGTGGAATGAACTCTGGGCAAGACCCAGCTGCCCGTGGTCAGCGTGGTGGACAGGCTCCAGCACCGTCACCTCTGCAGGGTCACAGCTTCTTGATCATAAGCACGTGAGCCAATGGCATGTGGAGGCAACAGCAGTGCTTCAGACCCAGCCTGTCCAGGGAGTCCCCCTCTGTGCACTCAGCCCACAGCAGCCCCAGGTAGGCCTTCACTTCGTGCTAGAATCTTGCTGCAGGTGAAGCAGCACACAGGGGATGGTCACTGCTCTCACCCCAGGCCACTGCCCCCCTCCTCCATCCTCAGTTATCTTTCATTATCATATCTTAGAAACTCTGGCCTCATTACCAGATTTGGTTCACATCTGGTACGGTACACGTTGGATTGCTAGTTTGTGCAAGCATACCCCAAAGGCCCCCGTTAATCACGGTCTTGAAAGTAGAGATCCCGTCCTCCCTCTATATTCCCACCAAGCAGAACATGCAGAAAAGCGTGGCGTTCAGTGTTCAAAGTCAGGGGCTGGGTATGGGGGGAGGTGACCAGCCCTGTACATCCCTCTTATAACGATGACCGTCCAAGAGGCAGGCCTTGATCTCCTTGGAAACGCTGGCCGTGCAAGGAGGGGGACGGGCCCTTGACAGTTGTTAGAGTGAGTAGCTAAGATATAAAAACTTGCTTTGTGTAGATCCTGGCAGTGGAGGCTGTATCCAGTTGGCCACTCCGGACTCCCTGCACATAGTTCCGCTAGTAGACCTGTATCGCCATTGGTGTCTCTGGGTCTTTTCTCTGGACTCACTGGACATGACCCACCCTAGGCTTAGAGTCTGCGGGGTGTGCAGCACGTATCCATATAACTTATTCTTTGTGTGCTCAGACAGTGGAACATGCTCTAACATCTCCTTCATCACTGATCTGTCCCGCATGTGAATTAGCTTTGTCTCCTTCTATTGATGTCAGCTACCACTGAAGAACCACTAGGCAGAGCAAAATATTTTCTGAGCAGAACAACTTTGCCAGACCTTGGTTACCTTCAGTTGTGAGAATCCTGTCCTTGTTGGGATTTCCATATAACCCTTTGGTGAATTCATCTAAAAATGCCTGGAAATAGAAAGAAATATAGTTACTGATTACAACAATGTTCTGCAAATATATTAATCCAATTCTTTGTAGTACTGATCACCAGACATCAATTAGAAACAATAGTTCTCCCTAGATTTCCTCTTACCCAGAGACTTTTTCATTACAGGATTGCCATAGAACCTAGGCATTTTCTCAATAAATACCAGTGCTGATTTCTTTTATTTCATGGGAAGACCACAATTCTATCCCAGATGCCTGAGAGTAACTAAGAATTCAGAAAAGAACCTTATATTTGCTATCTTTTTAAAGTGCTAATGTTCATAATTTGTAACAATAGCCCTTAAAGTCAGATAACAAAAGGGTAGTAACTACTACTTCTTTTTTTTTTAATGTTTTATTTATTTATTTGACAGACAGAGATCAGAAGTGGGCAGAGAAAAAAAAGGGGGGGGGGCGCCTGGGTGGCTCAGTTGGTTGGACGACTGCCTTCGGCTCAGGTCATGATCCTGGAGTCCCGGGATCGAGTCCCACAATCTGGCTCCCAGCTCCATGCGGAGTCTGCTTCTCCCTCTGACCTTCTCCTCGCTCATGTTCTCTCTCACTTTCTCTCTCTCAAATAAATAAATAAAATCTTTAAAAAAAAAAAAAAAGAAGTGGGCAGAGAAGCAGGCAGAGAGAGAGAGGAGGAAGCAGGCTCCCCGCTAAGCAGAGAGCCCAATGTGGGGCTTGATCCCAGGACCCCGAGATCATGACCTGAGTCGAAGGCAGCGGCTCAATCCACTGAGCCACCCAAGTGCCCTGGTAGTAACTAATTCTGCAACCAGATTTAAGCCATGCTACATGCTAGACACCACACAAAACATGTCAAATACATCTTTTCTTAGTTTCAACATCGAGTTTGAGAGATGTTCTTGCCACATTCACTTGACACACAATAAAACCGAAATTCGGAGAGGTGGCCTCCCTCAGCCTTTAAGTGGCAAAACCGGAATTTAAACCTAGCTGTACTTTTCTTCTTTGCACTTCTATATTGTTTGCATTTTTGCTATAGCTATGCACAATTTATAAAATCAATATAACTTTTCAAGAATGAGAACCAGATTTTGGTACTCAGACTGGGCCAACCAGCTCTAGGTCAACATTTACAAGGCTGGTGTAGGGTGCTCAGTGCTTAGTTCATGTGCTTTGACTGCCTCTCTGCTACTGAATACTGTACTGTTATTTTTAGCTTTAGACCCTCAGAGACTTCTACAGACGAGCTGTGCTCTATCCATAAAACCCTTAAATTCTTGAGGTTTCTCTTATTTGGTCTTTTCCCTATAAACAGAGCCATAACTTGGGCTTCATTCAGTCAGTGTTAAAATGTCTGGGCCACTTTCATGCCAATGACTTTCTGCTTCCTCCTAGGAATTTAAGTACAATTATCTTGTGTCTTGTTAACCTGTCTAGGAAGGACTGTGTGAGTTATCAGCATTATCTCATAAAGTCTTATGACAACCCCTCCACAGCAACCAACACTTATGGACAGGGAAGTGAAAACATTATTATTTACAGATCCACAAAGACATCTGGTTGCACTTAGGTTCACTTGTCAGAATGATGAGAAGAGATATGTAACCATACCTGTTGGATTTCATCATCACCTAGATGTACCAGCAAGTAAACTTTTTGTAAGGCTTTCCGCCAGCTTCTGCTACTAAATTCGAACAATTCCGAAAGGATTAGGTTAGCAAAAATAGCTTTAGGAAATCTCAAATTTCCTGTTCCAATCATGGGAAATACGATGGATGAAAAAGATAACTCTTCTACAGTTGCCAAACATTTCTTGATTATATTTGCCATGATCTGAAATGTACAAAATACATTCATCTAAGTTAGGGCTTAAGCTGGCAGAAAGGAGAAAGAGCTATGGCTCTAACAACTGTGACTAGGTCTCTTCCGCTATTCCTGGCTTTGTCTGGGTCTAGGGAGTCAGAAAGGAGAGAGGATATTCCAGAGAAATTGCAATTCATGCAGGAAGGAGGCTCCAATAGTATGGGAATGGCTACATAAACAATGGTGTCTTGTTGCAATTAAAAGCAATGTTTATGGACATTGGATAAATGTTTGTTAATTTTTTAAAAAGCAGGATTAAAAAAATGTCTGGAAGGGAATCCCAACTAAAAAATATAAAATTGCCCTGAAGAGAATACAATAAAATGTTAACCACATTCATTTCCAGATGACTGGATTATAATTTTTGTTTTCATCTTTGTACTTTCTGTATTTCCTGCAATATACTTGTATTACTTTCATATTCTAAAAAAAGAGAGTTGGGAGTAAAGGTGAGAAGTCATCAAAAGTAGAGCAATGACCCCTCATTCTTCACCACAGCTTTGGCTGCATCTTGTTGTCATACTGAAGGATGATTACACTAATCTTCAGATATCATTCCTGGGGAACCCCAGGATGGTTACTACTTTCAAGGGTCAATTATTCTGAAATCACTGGTAGCTATGATGGACTGTTTAGAGAACATAATAAAGATGTCAATAAATGGACAAGGTCCAATCAATACTAGGGCTTCTCAACCTTGTCCAGAAAAGTTTGCGTTGTGGAGGCCGATGTATACATTGTAGGACATTTAGCGCATCCCGGGCCCCCGCTTCCCAGTGATCAGTAACCAATGTAACAAGCCAAAGGTCCCCTGGGGAATACATTCACTTTGCTTGAGAACCACAGATCTCTACAGTGCCAGAAGACTACCAAAGCTACCAATGAAGTAGAGAATGAAGGATTTTCTCTACCTGCTGAGAGCGCCCTGCTGCATTATCCCAAGTTGGTGCCACGACATGGAAGACAGCTTGGCAGTTCAGATTACAGCCACTTGTTATGAATATGCTACCTATTTTCTCCACTGCTCCCTGCTTGACAGCATACAACTCTTCCTGGAGCTTTGGACCAGCTTTCTGCAAAATAGCCCGGGATAGTGGTCCATTTCCAAGTTGAAGTGTCTGGGAAACAGTGTTGACAATTACATGGGCCTTAAGGAAAACAGCAACATTTTGTTAGAGATTGAATCAGTAATTATTAAGCACCTACGACTTGCCGAGTATTGTGGAATAATGCATAAGACATGTTTTGTCTGTCATACTGACCTGTCAACCCTACCCTGGGGGGCTCACAATCTATTGTTACCATAATGAGTTGAGCCCCAAAACTTAGAAATAAAGGAAATGCATCACCCACCAATGTCAAGTCAACATGTGATGAATCAGAGTAGGGCTATGAAAATGAGCAAACCAAAGACCATAGACAAAGAAGGAGAATCTGAATGAAAGGTAGATGCAGAAAGAGGAAGACAGTGAGACAGACAGAGACAAAAACACAGAATGTTGAGAGAGACCTTGGAAGAAAGAGTTGCTTTTAGGCAGGTAGGAACTGAGAGTAATTGTTCTGACTTTATTAACATACCTAAAGAAAGAATGGGTCTGTCTGAAGGGTAATGGGGTGGGGTCTGATCAGCCCTGAAGGCCTAGATAAGGGAAAGTCGTTGAGGTGAGGGTAGGCAGTGTCCCCTCAAGCCTGTCCAGGGGTATCAAGAGTTCTCCAATGCCTGCTGAGGCTATCCCTTTGGTGAGATGGGGTCATGACCTGATGCCAATAGCTATTAAGTATTCAATTCATTCAACTCCATTTATTCTGATTTTATATTCAAATTTGGAGGGGAGAATGCTTTGATCATGTGGATTTTGCGTATTTTGGTTCCTTGGGGAGCACTTCTTCATTGTAAATTAAAAGGTTTTTATGTCACTGGGCCACTTAATAGTTTCATTTCTCACTCTCATGGGTCCACCTCCATCTTATATGAGGTTACTTAACATAAACTAATCTTAGGACCTGAGAAGTTCCCCGCAGGGACAAAAGTCAATGAGCTTGAAAAAAAAAAAAAAAAACAAGATCCAGCCCACCTTCACCCCACTCTCTGCTTACTGATTCCTACACAGTTTGGGGAAGTAATATATTAACATGTAAAACAGTAAAATATTCTTAATGTTTAAATCAGTTCAAGATAATCGAAAGAAACTCTGTGTTAAAAAATACAATTAGTAATTGCTATAGAACTTCAAATACGGCAGGAATCCTTTAGACTGGACTGCTCAGTAAAGTCTTTACAAAGAGGATAAGGGATGGGGCACCTGGGTGGCTCAGTCAGTTGAGCGTCTTCTTTCCACTCAGGTCATGATCTTCAGGTCCCACACTGGGCTCCCTGCTCAGGGGAGTCTGCTTCTCCCTCTCCCTCTGCCTCTTCCCCTGCTTGTGCTTTCTCTGTCTCTGTCTCTTGTTTGTGTGTCTCTCTCTCCCTCTCTCAAATGAATAAATAAAATCTTAGGGAAAAAAAAGATAAGGAAGGAAGCTGGGACAGGGAGAAAGAAAGCAGTAAGGATTCTGGGTGGGTGAATGTTTGAGAAAACACAGGAGAAAGGTCAGAAAGTAGTCCAGTTTAGCTAACAGAGAGTGCTAATGGTGAGAGACAGGGCTAGAAAGAGATTTGGGGCCAGACCGTGGAAGACTCTGAGAGCTCTTATTTTTTGGATTTTCTGATACAGGCAGGAGGAAGCACTTGATGAACATACATCAAACAGCTAGGGAGAGGGCAGGCTGGAGGGTAAGAGAGGCGACTAGGGATGCTGAAGGACAATGAAAATGAAAGGGAATACACAAGAGAGAGGGTGTGAGGAGGCTGGGAAACTGGTTGGATAGAGAAAAGAACTCAAAGAGTTAGAGGACTCCAAAGTTTATATGGCACCATCCAATCGTGAGACTAGGTACCCTGACAGGGATGAAAAAGTTTAATAATCAACTTAACAAACTGCGTAGTGAAAAGACCTCAGTTTCCTCGTTTCTAAGATAAGGATAAGGAATTTTATCTCAACTAGATTGTACCACAAACTGGGTGAGATAAAATTCAAAGTGGTCTGTTGTGGGGTCTGTTGTGACCTTAAGTCATAGAATGAGTGAATCAGACCCCAGTGTTTCTTGTTGGATTTACTGAATAGCGCCACTTACCTGGAAATTAGTAACATTTCAAGCCATTAATACGAGGTTTAGACCTTCTGTGGTTTGGGCTGAGGCTATCACATTTCCGTCTGGAAGACAGTTTTTCCCGCTGACTTGGTCTTTTGACTGTGGAGAAAACAGTAAAAATAATGACCAGGCAATGCTATCTGTAGACTTTCCTCTTAGGTTTCCAAACAGAAAATAGCTATTGGATTCCACACCTAACTCAACTCATAGTCCAACCTTAAGATTCAAAAGCAAATAATTTGTTACCACAATTTTTTTTAGTATCAACTGTATTTAATACTCCAGTTGCCTGTGAGCTCTTTTACTTATTCCCCAATTCTAGCTTAGCAGACCCTGCTCATGCCCCCTGGCTCTTACAATTTAAGGGCACTCTGGTCATATTTCCAGCTGTCCTTATTTCTTTCCTTTTTTTTTTTTTTTTTTTTTTTTTAGAAATAGAGAGAGAAGAAGCAGGAGAAGAAAGAAAATTTTAAGCAGGCTCCGGGTTCAGTGCTAAGCCCAATTTGGGGTTTAATCCCATGACCCTGAGATCATGACCTGAGCTGAAATCAAGAGTCTGACGCTCAACCAACGATCCACCCAGGCACCCCTCCCATTGTTATTTCTTCTCTGAAGACTTTCTGTAGTGCCAAAGCCTGCTTTCCTTGCAGGCTCAACAGAGAGAAATTGCAGGTAAATTAAGCCACCCTCCCACTGGCTCAAGCCCTCATCCAATGATTGACAGTTCGTTTAAAACCAGGGAGCAACCTTGCCTCCCAGGTAAGACTCACTCTGAGTTTTCCCAGTGAGATCAAGTGGTAACTGATTTGGTAACACACCCTATCAGTATCTTTTACTTCCCTATTTAGATCATTTGCACTTGAATCCTGTTTCAGGTTCTCTTGGGGGGGGGGGGGACCCAAACTAAGACACACCCCTCAGTTCTATGCATAATGCATTTATAGTTTTGACTACTAGACAGCCAGTTTTATTTTTTTTTTTTTTAAAGATTTTATTTATTTATTTGACAGATCACAAGTAGGCAGAGAGGCAGGCAGAGAGAGAGAGAGAGGAGGAAGCAGGCTCCCTGCTTAACGGAGAGCCCACTGCAGGGCTTGATTCCAGGACCCCGGGATCATGATCTGAGCCGAAGGCAGAGACATTAACCCACTGAGCCACCCAGGCGCCCCTAGACAGCCAGTTTTAGAATTTAAAGGATCATCACAGATCATCCAGTACAGAAACTTCATTCTCCTGGAGGAAAGAGAAAATCCAGTGTACAGAGATGAAACCATTTACTCAAAGTCAATCTAGTAGCTGATGAAGGCACAATCCTTTAATCTGCTCTTCAGAGAAACTATGAAGAGGAGCTGATCTATCTGACTGTATTTTCACACTTACCTATGGTAAAAACATGGTGCACATCATCTCCCTATCCCCCTATACCTCATCATCCACACGTGTGACAGATGTTAATTGGTATCAACACTGTTTTTCAATCATCCAGATAGTTTCAGAGTCTTAGTCAACACAGAGCCCCAGACAACAACTGTCTCTCAGTGCTAAGTAACCCATGAAATGAAATGTACTTTTCATGCCTGATCTAACTCAAAAAGGTTATGAGTTTTCTTTGCTTAAAACAAAACAATGTTAGAGAATTTTCCACACTCTACTTTCTATAAAAAACAGAAAACCCCAGCAGAACTGGGAATGCACTTCTTGAGCAGTCCTTTTCGCTCGCTCAGGAATTTTATTCTTTGTATTCTCCTGCATGGACTCTGGTATGTTTGGTGCAAGCATGATTAATGAACTCCCACCCCAAGAATTCCTTTGGTACAGATTCTTTCAAAGCACTGATATGAAAACCAGAAAAAGAACCAGCCACATTCCCTGTCAAATTTTGTTTTTTCCTTCTCAGTGTTAATGGCTGATGTCTTTAATTGTTGTGAATTCTTTTCACCTCGTCCAAACAACCTGTTATCATGATCTTCTCCTTGAATGTATCACACTCAATCCAAATCCCATCATTCTCTGCTGTTTTTTATGTCTTCCCATAGCATTGACTTCACATTCAATCTGGTGACTTGATATTTAGAAATGAGATGGCAGACGTTTTCATATATACCCTCATTCCAGGTCTTGATTATATTGATCTTTGTTCTTCCTTGAGTTCAATGGCCACAGATCTGAGTGATACCTCTAACTCCTTAACAGCTGACTTGGGGCCATGTTACCTCACAGGGACACTGTCCCTTTATAATTTATCGTTTCAATCAGGTGATGCTTCTTCTTCAAGATCTTCATATGAGAGGATCCAGAGCCACCAGAAATGGTGCTGGCAACTTTCTCAGTGGCTTCTCTTTTTCATACAAGGCTACGACCAAAGTCACATCATAGGGGAAACAGAGATGGGCCTTTCACTGAAGACAGGCTCTTAGCCCAAGCAGGTGTCCACCACTAAAAAATAAAAATCAAAAGGCAGGTATTCAGACAAAATCTTTGGCATAAAAACAAATCCTGATATTGGCGTGCCTGGGTGGCTCTGTCACTGGGCATCTGCCTATGGCTCAGGTCATGATCCCACGGTCCTGGGATCAAGCCCCGCTTTGGGCTCCCTGCTCAGCAGGAAGCCTACTTCTCCCTCTGTCACTTCCCCTGCTTGTGTTCCCTCTCTCACTGTGTCTCTCTGTCAAATAAATAAACAAAAATCCTTAATAAAGAAAAAAGAAAGAAATCCTGATACTAATGAGACTCTGAAATATAGTATGTCTACCTAAAATGGTACCACTGTCAGACAGCTCAGTGAAAAATGTGGTATTCATGAATGCAATAGAGCTAATCGTCACCTAATGGAATAGATCTATTCCATTAATAATTACTTTGCAGTGAAGGTTTGTACAATTAATCTGATTTTCCCACTGACATTCCTTATAATATTGGAGAGGTGATTTTTTTTCTGGAAAAAAAAAACAAACAAACCCTGGCTCTTAAAGATTCAATAAATACACAAAATAATGCACAGTTAAAAATGAACTGTTAAGGAGTGCCTGGGTGGCTCAGTTAGTTAAGCATCTGCCTTGGGCTCAGGTCATGATCCCAGGGATCTGGGATCTAGCCTCCCATCTGGCTCCCTGCTCAGCAAAGGGTTTGCTTCTCCCTCTGCCCCTGCACCCTCTCTCTCTCTCTCTCTCAAATAAATAAATAAAATCTTTTAAAAAATGAACTTTTAGAAGTAAATGCAATATTGAGGGACTGGGGTGGCTCAGTTGTTTGAGCATCCAACTCTTGCCTTCCACTCAGGTCATGATCTCAGGGCTGTGAAATTGAGCCCTGCCATGGGCTCCACGTTCAACAAGGAAGCTGCTTGAGATTCTTTCCCTCTGTCCCACCCTCTGCCTGGGTTCTCTCTCTCTCTCTCAAAATAAATAAATCTTTTTTAAAAAGAAGCAAATACAATACTATTCTTTAATAGTTACAATAGTTAAAAACGTCAAAAACAGTTGTGTGCAGTAATAATTTTAAAAAGTAATAAAATTAGGTCTGATTCCCTAGGTGCAGAGCCTGTGACGAGGATTCATGTGCAATTGAATTATTAAAGTTGTACCCTCAGGAAAAACATGTAGGAAGTGAGAGATAAAGACAGAGAATGTGGTTTAAGTAAAACTAGTTTCTGCCTGATCCTGCAAGGACTCTGGAGTATATAAATTACATCATGGTGTTGTCCCAACCTTGAGACAGGGAGCTGTTTTTGCACCTGCATACCAATCATTTCATTGTCTATGGGTCATCCTGGTTGGGTGATGAATGTTAACTCCCAGGCACTCCAGACTCCAGACCTTTAGTCTGCTAAAGGCAATCCCTCTGGAGAAGATTGTAAGTGTGAGTCCTTCACAGCAATATATATATAGCAGCTGACTGTGAGTGAACCTAATAAGTAAAAGAGACTCTGGAACATCTGGAGAAGCATCAAAAGGAAGGAAAAGCACTAAGCGAGGTCCAAGGAGTAACTGCACAAGAACGTGGCTTAGCAGCTAAGTCATACAAAAATATCTAAGGGATTTTGATTGATGACAAATTCTGTATAAATCAACAGTGATGTAGCTGTATTTAAGCAGAAAAAAAAAGTCACCAAACACTGGGAAGAACACGGAGCAACAGGAACTCTAATTCTGCAACATGGTACAGCCATTTCAGAAGACAGTCTGGCAGTTTCTTACAAAACTAAACATACTCTTACCATAGGATCCAGCATTTGTGTTTTGTGGTATTTACCTAAATGATTTGCAAACATATGCCCACACAAACCTGCACATGAGCTTTATTCATTATTGCCAAAACTTAGAAGCAACCAAGATGTCCTTCAATAAATGAATGGATAAATAATGGACATGATGCCTCCATAAAACAGAATATTATTCAGAGAAAAAGAAAAGAGCCATTAAGCTACCAAACGACATGGAAGAAATATAATGCCTATTGTTAAGCAAAGGAGCCCATCTGAAAGGCTAAATATCATATAATTCCAGCTACATGACATTTTGGAAAAGGCAAAACTGTGAAGACATTAAAAATATCAGTGGCTGGTGCACCTGGGTGGCTCAATGGGTTAAGCCTCTGCCTTTGGCTCAGATCATGATCTCAGGGTCCTGGGATCGAGCCCTGCAACGGGCTTTCTGCTCGGCAGGGAGCCTGCTTTCCCCTCTCTCTCTCTGCCTATTTGTGATCCCTCTCTGTCAAATAAATAAATAAAATCTTTAAAAAATAAATATCAGTGGCTGCCTGCAATTTGAAATTATTCCATACGAAATTATTCCATATGAAACTGAAATTATTCCATATGAAACTGTTACTGAGGACACACGACACTGTGCATTTGTCAAAACCCAGAGAATCATCCAACACAAGGAGTGAACTCTAATATAATGGACTTTAGTTAATAATAATGTAGCAATACTTTTCAATTGTTAACAAAATTACCATTAATCCAATACCTTAATATTAGGGAAACTGGGGGCAGGAAGAATTATCCTTACTTTCTGTTTAAATGTTCGTTAAACCTAAAACTGCTCTAAAAATAAAAACCATTCATTTAAAAATGGGTAGTGATGAGATTTGGGGCTATAGTAAGAAAAACATAGTAACAAGAATAGGTATGGTGAAACATAATCCTATTCTTCTCACTGGTAAAAACGGGCAATGCCTGGGGTATTGTATTTTGTTCAGGGTGCTAAACTTTGCAAAGGGTTTATGAAAACTAGCTATGGTGTTCAGAAGAGGGAAACTGATGCTGTAAAAGGATTCAAAACCATATCACATGAGGGTATAAAAAAAGAACTGAATATATTTAACTTGCAGAAGTACAGATTTTAGGTAGGATGGGAGCCACACATAATAGTTACCCTTAAACATCTGAAGGACTATCTTATAAAGGATTTATCTCTACAACCCTAAAAGGAAGAGCAAGGATAGTAAGTAAAATATGTTTGGGCTTCATACAATGCTATTTTTATTTTTTTTCTTTTTCTTTATTATTTATTTATTTATTTATTTATTTATTTTTGGTGATTAGTACTGTTCTAAGGTAGGATGAGTCAACTCGGGGAACAGTGAGTTTGCAGCCAAGCAGAAGAAGGACAATCACCTAGTGGTCTGATTTTACATCTGAACTATTTTGTGTTTTTAGAGGTGCAGGGGGCATTTTTTTCTAAATGAAATTCACGAGTCTATTTCCAGTGCATGTTACCTAGTAGAAATAGTTTGTTACAGTACTTTTTTGTCGGAAGTCATAACAACATCAAAACAAAGGACAGTGAACTATTCAAACACCACTTAGTAATAATACTTGACCCTGTAGCAGCTGAGACATATAGCTATCTAAAGCACAATTCATATCTATCATTTCTCATCAAATTAATAACTTGTGTTTTCCATTCTTTCCTACTTTGATAGTTAAATATCTTTATCGATTGAATACCTGCTATGTGTCAGTTAACAAATATTATCCTACTTAATTTAATCTTCACAGTGACCCTGTGAGATAGATTTTATCTCCACTTTTTAAATGAGGAAACAGAGACTAAGGAAGTAATGTTGCCATTGTTATCCAGCTAATTACAGAAGGATTTAAATATATACCCTTGGGGATCCCTGGGTGGCTCAGTCAGTTAAGCTTCTGGCTCTTTATTTCACCTCAGGTCATGATCTTGGGCTCACAAGATTGAGCTCCACATTGGGCTCTATGCTCAATGCAGAGCCTGCTTAAGAGTCTCCCTCTCCCTCTCTCTCTGCCCCTCCCCGTCTCTGTTTCTCTCTCTCCCTCTCTCTCTCTCTCTCTCATAAATAAGCGATAAATAAATAAATAAAATCTTTTTTTAAAATAAGAAATGAAAAATAAATAAATATATATCTTTGGGATTCTAAAGGCCAGTGGTGCTCTATTGTGATAGAGAAGACTGTGTAAGTAAGCCTTCTTGGACTGTGTAAGTAAGATGGCACCCAATGATCCCTACCACTTGGTAATCATGCCTTTGAATAGTTTCCTTCCATATTGTATCAGAGTTGGTCTTTGTAACCAACAGAATATGGCACAAGTGATGCTATATCCCTTCAGAGGCTTGATTACAAAAGGCACTTAGAGCCCTCCGCACCCCCTCAGATAACTTAGTCTGGGAGCAGCCAGCTGCCATGTCATGAACACCCACGGGGGCAGGCCCTAGTGGCAAGGAGCTGAAGCCACTGGCAGCAGTTGTGTAAGCAAAGGTAGAAGAAACCCTCCAGTCCTCATCAAGCATTCTGATGATTGCAGCCCTGATGAACAGGTTGATAGGAACCTCATGAGAGATCTTCCACCAGGATTACCCAATTAAGCCTCCCCCAAATTCCTGGCCTTCAGGAAGTATAAGACAATAAGTGCTTGCTATGTAAAGCCACTAACTTTGGTATGCAGCAATAAAAAATTAACACAGACTGCATGCTTATTTAGGATGGCTTGAAGAGGCTGGCTAGTGGAGATAGCAGGGATAAGGTTAAAACCTCTCCTCCCTCACCCTTTGTGTCAGAGTCATTGCTGAAAGTCAACCTCTAATGACTATACCAGCAATATGAATGTTTAAGGATCTTACAAAAAATTAAAAACAAAAAACAAAACAAAACTCAAAACCCGACCAAGCAAAAACAAAACAAAATAGAATCGAAAATAGAGTACATCAGTTCCCTAGCAAGAAATGCATGTTGTAGCAGAAATTTTTTCCAAATTCCAACAAATGTTTTTATTTGCAAAACAGATATGGGTTGGGATATAAACTATATATATCTATTTAGGGTGCACTGTGGTTTCCGAGAAGTTTGTAAACTGTTGCACTATACTCTGTATCACTCTGCCTCCCCTGCTGGCTTCTTCAGCTCACAATGGCTGGAGTGCAGACTGAGGCTCTCTACTAACCCTGTTAACTCCAGAGGTGCTGAATATGCTTAGATATTAACCATTTACTAGTATACCCATAAAAAACTGTTAAAAAAAAAAAAAAAGCTCTTCAGATGTCAATACTCTTCAGGTTCAGGTGGCAAGTATGTGGAGAGAGATGGGCCTTCATATTTTGCATCTTTGGGAGGTTAGTACGAATCCCAAGAATGAAACAGTTTTAAATGTAGAAGTCTGCTAAGTGAGGGATACCAAATGTTTGTCTTTTCACAAAGTACCAACTAAAAATGTCCAATGGTATCAATTTCTTGCTGTATAAAGAATCAGATATTATTTTAGTCTGGTCCTAAGACTATTAGCTTCTTAAACCATTATTGAAAGTTGAGCTTCTTTTCTCTCCAGAGAGCATCTCAATTTCTGGCTTTCCTGACTGACTGGTTTCCTTCAAAGCTATGTAAGGAAGATCCTAATTTCTGTTTCTCTTCTCTTGACCTCATTCATTCCCTAGCACTCCCCACCCCCCAACAAGTCTTCTATCCCCACCTATAATTTCAGGGATACTTCTTGGCTTCATCAACTCTTCCTAAAGATCATAGTTGGGAGGGGGTGTGCCGGTGAAGTATGGCCATTAAAAATGGTATTTATTTCATCTTATTATCTAAAATATAAACTGTTTTGTGGCTTAAGTTCTTTGGGAGATTACTACCTTTAAAATGGTTCATTTAATTTTCTAAATTCTTACTGTCTTCCTTAAGGAGTGATCAGATTCTGAATACATCTCAAAGGTAAAGTGAACAGGGTTTCCTAAAAAACTGAGAATGGGATATGAGAGACTCCCAGGTTTTGGTCTGAGCAACTAGGATGAAGTTGCTATCAACTGAAATCGGGAAGCCTGTGGATAATGTAGGTTGGTAGCGTAGAGTGAGGAGGATGGGGAGTTTTGTCTTGGACATGTTATATTTGTATCATATACTTTTAGACAACCAGGTGAAGAAGTCTAGTATGCAGTGAGTGTAGGCATTGGAGTTCATGAGAGAGTATTGACTACAGATATGAACTGGGAGTCATGGATATGTACACAGTATTTAAAGCCATTAAACCTCCCAGGAACTGAGTGAAGACAAAAAGAAGAAAGGAGCTGAGCTCTACCTTCAGAGTTGAAGAAAAGAAGGTAAATGAAGAAAAAATGAGAATGAAGAGCACCTGGGTGGCTTAGTCAGTAAAGCATCTTCTCTGGTCATGATCCCAGGGTCCTGGGATGGAATCCCTCATCAGGCTCCCTGCTCTGCGGAGAGCCTGCTTGTCCTCTCCTCTGCCTGCTGCCCCTCCTGCTTATGTGTGCGTGCATGTGCTCTCTCTCTCTCTATCAAAGAAATAAAATAAAACCTTAAAAAAAAAAAAGAATGAGAATGAACAGCTACAGAGGTATAAAACAAAAATAAAAACAAAAACAAAAAAAAACCAAAGTGTGGCATCGTAGCAGCAAGTGGAGAAAATGCATTTGGAAGGAGCTATTGAATATTGAGTCGAATGTTATTAAGAGATCAAGTAAAATGAGGACTGCTAAGTGGCTAGTGAATTTAGCAATAAATGATTCTTGTCACTGGCAAAAATAATTTTGGTGGAATGATGGGGTAAAAGCCTTTTTTAGAATGGATTTAAGAAAGAATAAGAGGGGAGGGAATGGGGATGAGTAATGACAAATTCAATTGAGAAATTTTCCTGCAAAGGGAAACAAAGAAGAGAAGCAGCTAACTACCAAGAAATTGAGGTCAAGAGAGGTTTTGCTGTCTGTTTTTTTGTTACTGCACAAAAAACAATTCTTTCAGCTAGGTTTTCACAGAGAACTGTTCAAAGCCCGAGTTAATTCCAGTAAGAATGGGTGTCTTTGATGGGTTTCCTAAGCACTTGTGTGGCCTCTAATCTGACTTCATTTGTCTATGAAATGGGTAATAATAACTGTAAAGATCAAGAAAGAAGAGAAATTGATTACCTTTGTAGTCAGAAAACTCAACCAGGGCTGAACTCTCCTCTGGGAAAAGCTGCATGTTGGTTACTCCTTCTCCTCCATTGCTATTAACTATTATTAATTTGAGGTGGCAGATTTTCAACCCTAATGGTTCTTGTCAGTTCCAGAAGTCTTGGGAAAATCTCAAATTGCTGAACTCTGTTGTGTCCGACACAAGCATTAACAGATGTCCTGACGCCTACAAATAAAAATCAGTTTATTGGTACTATAATTTCATTTCATAGCAAAAGAAAACAATTTTGAAGTGTAATTTGATTTAGAGGCTATAACTAAGAATTAAAATTTAGATACTAAATTTCTATATAAAGTTATATTTCAGTGTCAACCTCAACCTATCCCACATTGCTTACTGTGAGTGCATGAGTACATAGCTATCATTAACAGTGGCCTCCATTTAAGACCATTTTGGGAACATGGGTCGACACTTACCTTTCTAAATAAAATCAAGTACGTGCAACCATTTTGTAAGCTCATAGTAATAATGATGATGATTATAATACTATATTGTTTCCTAAATCTAATTTCCTTCCCCGCCCCCTCACTTTACCATAGCTTGGTCTCTATTTGGACATGTCATTGTCATAAAAATAAACTCCTATAACTATTAAGTTCATGGGAAATTTGAGGGTATATTCACAGTGGTTAAGAAAATACACTCAGAAGTCAGAATGTTTAATTTGGAATTCTGATTCAAATACTTACTAGCTTTGTGCCTAAGAACAAGTCGTTTAACTTTCTTGAAACCTAGACTTCTTCATCTATAGAATGGAAAAAATAATGTACCTATCTCATAGTGCTATATGTTTTGAGAGTGAAGTAAGTAAAAGCTTAGCACAGTGCTTAGCATAGAGCAAGGCACCTGATAAATGCTAGTTATGGGTAGTACCAGAAGTGATAATATGTTATCCCTTGCAATCATCTTACTGGGAGTTAGAAAGAGCACAACTTTTAAACAAAACCCATTGTGGGATGCCTGGAATCTCAAAATAGGATACAACCACTATTTGCAAATGAAAGGTTAAAAGTTATTGTCTGCCTTACCAGTATTTTTGAGAAAAGTCATGACAGCAACTTTAATATTGGATATTACTTCCACACTGAAGTCACCATTGGCTTCTGACAGGCCACTAATCAACTCCATAAGCACAGAGAGCACATTCTCTATAATGGTGCCTTGGATATTGTGAAATGCAACCAAAAGGGAGGCTCGTGAATGGTCTTTTGAAAATTCATCTGTTTCATCCACTTTCAATTCATCCGTTTTGTCCACTCTTCTGAAAAGCATTGCTTTTGCATGAGGTCTTCCAACTTAGCAATTTTTAGAGAGACAGAAACACTTAAGATGTTAGTTTTACATCTGATTTGAGATCTGAAAGGATTTGGCCTGTATCTTACTTTCTGATGTTTTCAATGCTTTGGAAGAAAATAGATTTCACTCATTGCAGAAGGAAGGAAGAAAGGAAGGAGAAGGAAAGGAAGGAAGGAAGAAAGAAAATAGTAATTGTGGCTAAATGATTGCATAAAGTAATACCTTATTCTTTGTAAAATCAGTTTTACTCACCAACACAGGGAAAAAAAATAATAACCATGACAATAAATGATGACGCTCATCCACTGACATAAATTATTAGTGCTACAATTCATTACTGAAAAGAAAGAAGTTTCTGTTACTGCATAATGAAAGGGCAATCTACAGATAACCAAAATAAAAATGTTGCATGGTCATAAAGAAGATTGGGTATGGGGTAGCTATTTATGAGGAGAACAGAGATTATTACTTCCATTTTTCATTGTTTTTAACCCTTGAAAGAGAAATAAAGGAACTTTTAGTATGATAAAGAGACTTACTCTGAACTCAGAAGTTAATAGTATTCACAGTGAAGAAACAGGACAAGTCTTTGTGTTAAATACCCAGTAGTGCAACTGCAGGGTCATAGTGTAGCTCTATTTTTAATTCTGAGGAATCCCCACACTGTTTTCCAAAGTGGTTGCACCAATTTGCATTCCCACCAACAGTGTAAGAGGGTTCCCCTTCCTCCACATCCTCTCCAACATTTGTTGCTTCCTGCCAAATGGAAGGGATTATGCTGAGTGAAATAAGTCAAGCAAAGAAAGCCAATTCTCATATGGTTTCACTTACTTGATAAGGAATAACATGGAGGACATAAGGACAAGGAAAGGAAAAGTGAATTGGGGGAAATCGGAGGGGGAGATGAACCATGAGAGACTGTGGACTCTGAGAAACAAACTTATGGTTTTGGAAGGGAGGGGGTGGGGGATGAGTGAGCCTGGTGGTGGGGATTAAGGAGGACACATATTGCATGCAGCACTGGGTGTTGTACATAAACAATGAATCTTGAAACACTGCATCAAAAACTAATGATGTATTTTATGGTGACTAATATAACACAATTTTTTTTAAAAAAAGGAAACAGGACAGCCACTCTCCTTAAAAGTAGAGGAAATAAAACAAAAACTAAAAATGTACTCTGGTACCACTCCTATTTGATATATTTTTCAGAATATTTCCTGGTCATCAAAATAAGGTGGTGAAAAGAAATAAAAATAAATATAAAAATGGAAAAGATAACAAAAACATTCTTTACAAATACCATAGTCACATATTGTGAAAAATTTTTTAAATCATCAACACCATCAAGAAAGTGAAAAGACAACTCATAGAAAGGGAGAAAGGATTTGCAAAGCATAGTTGATAAAGGGCATGTAATCTAAATAAAGAACACTTAAAACTGAACAATAAAAAAACCAAATAATCCAATTTTAAAATAGGCAAAGGATTTGAATAGACACCTCTCCAAGGATGACATACACATGGTCAATAAGGACATAACAAAATGTTGAACATCATTCATCATTAAGAAAATGCAAATCAAAACCACAATGAGCTAACACTTTACATGTACTGGAATAACTAAAATTTTAAAAGATGGACAATAACAAGTGTTGACAAGGATGCAAAAAAACTGGAAACATACCTTGCTGGAATAGAAATGGTACAACCACTTAGGAATACAGTTTCACAATGGAGTTACTATATAATCCAGGTGTTCTACACTCAGACAGGAATATACCATAGAGGTGAAACATATGTCCACACAAAAACTATTTCACAAATCTATGGACAGAATGTTTGTGTGTCCCCCAAATTCAGGTTTTAAGTCCTAATCCTCAATGTGATTGACGGTATTTGGAGATGGGGTCAGATGGGAAGTGATTAGGTTTAGATGATGTCATGAAAGTGGAACCCCCATGAAAGGACTAGTGTCCTTATAAGAAGAGGAGACAACTAGAGCTCCCTTTCTGCCATCTGAGAAAATAACAAGAGGAGGTCATCTGCAAATCAGGAAAAGGGTTCTCACCAAGAACTCTATCATGCTGATTTCCTGACCTCAGACTTCCAGCCTCCAGACTATGGGAAATCAGTGCTGTTTAAGCCACCAAGTCTATGGTATTTGTTCTAGCAGTCCAAGTTGACTGAGACAACAAATGTTCACAGCAGCATTATTCACAATAGTCAAAAGGTGGAAATAACCAAATGTCCATCAATTAATGAATGGATAAATAAAAAATGGTATATCTGTACAATGGCATATTATTTGGCCATAAAAACTAACAAAGTTTTGATATATTCCGCAACATTAATGAACCCTGAAAATCTGCTAAATGAAAGAAGTCAGTGGCAAAAAAAAACACATACTAAATTATCTTATTTATCTGAAATGTCCAAAATACATAGAAGTATATTAGTGGTTACTAGTCTGTGGGGAGGAGGGAAAGGGGAATGATTGCAAATGCACTTGGAGTTTCTTTGGGGTGATGAAAATTTCTAAAAATAGACAGTGGTGAACACTGTGAACATACTAAAAACCACTGAATTGTACACTTTTAAAGAGTGAATTTTGTGGCATGTAAGTTATATCTCAACAAAACTGTTATTTAAAAATAAGAATCTGGTTGCCTGGATGGCTCAGTGGGTTAAGCCTCTGCCTTTGGCTCAGGTCATGATCTCAGGGTCTTGGGATCAAGACCCGCAACGGGCTCTCTGCTCAGTGGGGAGTCTGCTTCCCCTTCTCTACCTGCCTCTCTGCCTACTTGTGATCTCTCTCTGTCAAATAAATAAATAAAATCTTTTTTAAAAAATAAGAATCAATAAATTAATCCTTAGAGAAAGTATAGATAAAGACATATGAGATCACTTTAAAAGAGTATCTAAATATTAATGACAAAAATAGTCTCAATAGTCTCCGGCCTTGCATAAATATATTACAAATGATAATACTCTCCAAATTACAGATTATAATATATGAAATCCCTTAATTCAAGTCCAGTTAAGTGGTAATTTATAAAATTTGACAAAATGAAAGCAAACTGTGTTTTAAAAAACAAGACAATACCAAATGAAATGATGAGGGACTCAGCATGCTACACCTTAAAATGCATTTTCCACAAACTGGAAGAAAATATTTGCAAAAGAAATAACTAATAAAAAGCTGTTACCCAAAATATAAAGGACCTTTGGGATTCAACAATAAGAAAACAACCTAATTTTAAACCAGGCAAAAGACCTCAATGTAGGGACCTACTTAGCCAGAGTGACTTCATCTCAGTTAAACAGCCATTTTGTCGTTTGTGCAGTAAAACTTAAACTGACCTTGCCCCCCACTCCCAAGAGGAACTTACTTAAAAGCAAGTTGGTCGACCAATATGGTCAACAGTCCCTGATAACAGAGCTCAAATACCAGGACGGGTCAGGTCAGGTGGAGATAACAGAGCCCAGAATGCAAAGATGAGTCAGGCCAGGTGGAGACAATCTCATTGGCCAGGCTCAACCACATGGTCTTTGCTCTATAAAAGCTAGTCTGTGAAGCTGGGGGTGGTCGCTCTCTCCCTAAGAGATGGCCCCAGCCAGTCGGTTTGATTCTCCGTGTTGGCATGAAATAAAGCTTTGCTTGACCTTTGCTTTGTATCTGTCTCGCTCCTTTGATCACGGACCCCATCACTCAATAGATGCTTCACCAAAGAAGATAGACAAATGGCAAATAAGCATATGAAAAGATGCCTAACATTATATGTCACCGGGGAAATGCAAATTAGAAAAACAAGGAGATCCCACTGCACACCTAGTGGAATGGTGATAATACCAAACGCAGGCAAAGGATGTGGAGCAATAGGAACTCTCATATCATACATAGTTGGTGGGAATGAAAATGGTATTCACTTTGCAAGACAGTTTGATAGTTTCTTACAAAACTGTACATATTCTTCCCACATAATCCAGCAATCATGCTGCTGGTAGTTACCCAAAAGAGTTAAAAATTTATGTCTACAGGGGTGCCTGGGTGGCTCAGTTGGCTAAGTGTCAGCCTTTGGCTCAGGTCATGATCCCAGAGTCCTGGGTTTGATCCCCTCACGGACCCCTGTATGGAGCCCTGCATGGAGCCCCACATCTGGCTCCTTGCTCAGCAAGGAGTCTGCTTCTCCCTCTCCCTCTGCCTGCTGCTCCCTCACTTGTGTTCTCTTGCTCTGTCAAATAAATAAATAAAATCTTTTTAAAAAATTATGTCTACACAAAAACCTACAATAGATGATTATAGCAGTTTTATTAATAATTGCCAAAACTTGGAGGAAACTAAGATGTTCTGCAATAAGCAAATGGATAAATAAACCTTGGTATATCCAGACAATGGAATATTATTCAGCACCAAAAACAAATGAGCTCTCAAGCCATGAAAAAACATGGTGGAAACTTAAATATGCATTACTAAGTAAAACAAAGCAACCTAAAAAGGTTAACATATGATTCCAACTATATAATATTTTGGAAAAGGCAAAACTATGGAGACAGTAAAAAGATCAGTGGGTGCCAGGGATTAGAGTAGTGGGAAGGATAGACAGCAGAGTACAGAGGATTTCTATGGTAGTGAAACTATTTTGTATGATACTGTAAAGGTGGATATATGTTATTAAACATTTGTCAAAACTCAAAGAATGTACAACAGCAAGAGTCAATGCTAATGTAAACTAGGAACTTTAAGTGATAATAATGGGTAAATGTAGATTCACCAATGACAACAAATGCACCACTCTTGTGTGAGATGTTGATAATGGAGGAGTTGGGGGTGACAGGTGGTATATGGGAACTTTCTATATCCTCCACTCAATTAAAAAAAATCTTTAAGTAGTAATTATAAAGCTAAATAGTTCTAAATTAAAAATAAATGATATGACAAGAAGTAAAATAGAAGTTCCAGATATAAACCTTAATGTATCAAAAAGCTTAACATAAGTATTAAGAGGAATAAGAAAGTGAAGAGCTGAATCATAATTTAATAAATATTGTTCAGAATGTTAATTTTCATTATGAAGAAAATAAAATTAGATATAAATTCATACTTCACAGTCAACACCTAACCGCAGTATATTAGCCCCTGATAGGTTAAAAATGTTAACTTTAAACACTCCAAAAGTAAGGACACCCGAGTGGCTCAGTGAGTTAAGTGTCCATCTCCTGATTTCCACTGTGGAATTAAATTAGAAAGCAATAGCAAATTAGCAATAGGTCCAACGACATGGATGAAACTCAATTGTATTATGCTAAGTGAAAGCAGCAAGGCTCAAAAGACCACCTGCGGCATGGTCTACAGGGACCAAAATCTGACCACTATTTGCCAAGTTCTCACCTTGAGTGCAGAAGTTGATTACAAAGGAACCAGTGGGAATTTGGGGAGTGATGAAACTCTTTTTTATACCTTTATATCTTTGTATATCTTATATCTTGTGGTTATCCCATGATTGTATGCATTTGTCAAAACTCAAAGAACTGTACACTAAGAAGTATGAATTTGCTGTATGTAAATTATACCTTAAATTTTTAAATGAAAGGAAGTCAATAGCATTCATATACACAGAAGATACAGTGAATGAAAAACCTTATGTAAAATAGCAAAATAAATAAATGAATAAAATATTTAGAAACAAACTTAGCAAGAAATATTCTATATAAGAAAATGTTAAATATTTTTTTAATTTGAATTCAATTAGTTAATATATAGTGTATTATTAGTTTCAGAGGTAGTGGTCAGTGACTCATCAGTCTTATATAACATCCAGAGTTTATTACATCACATGCCCTCCTTAATGTCCATCATCCAGTTTCTTCAATTTTGTTATTAATTGGTTTATATAATTGGCTGCTCCCATGTTAAGGGTATAAATATTTACAATTGTTAGGTTGTCTTGTTGGATAGACCCTTTAATTATGATATAGTGTCCTTCCTCATCTCTTAATACAGTCTTTGGTTTAAAAATCTAATTTGTGTGATATAAGGATTGCTACCCAACTTTCTTTTGATGTCCATTAGCATGATAAATGGTATCCACCGCCTCACTTTAAATCTGGGGGTGTCTTTGGATCTAAAATGAGTCTCTTGGAATGCCTGGGTGGTTCAGTAGGTTGGGCGTCTGCCTTTGGCTTGGATCGTGATCCTGGGGTGCTGGGATCAAGTCCCACATTGGGATCCTTATTCAGTGGGGAGGCTGCTTTTCTTTCTGCCTGCTGCTCCCTCTGTTTGTGCTCTCTCTCTGACAAATAAATAAAATAAAATCTTTAAAAGAATAAATAAATAAAATGAATCTCTTGCAGACAGCATATCAATGGGTCTTGTTTTGTTTTGTTTTTTATCCAATCAGATACTCTAGGTCTTTTGATTGGGGCATTCAGCCCATTTACATTCAGAGTAAATATGAATTTAGTACCATTGTATTACCTGTAAAGTCACTGTTTCTGTGTATTGTTTCTGTTTCTTTCTGGTCTGTGTTACTTCTGGGCTATCTCTTCACTTAAAGGATCCCCTTTAATATTTCTTGCAGGGCTGGTTTAATGACCACAAATTCTTTTAATTTCTGCTTGTCCTGGAACCTTTTTATCTCTCCTATTCTGAATGACAGATTTGCTGGATAAAGTACTCTTGGGTGCATATTTTTCTCATTTAGCACCCTGAGTATATCATGCTACTCCTTTCTGGCCTCCCAGGTCTGTGAATAGTCTAATGTTTCTACCCTTGTAGGTCAAAGATCTCTTGTCCAGAGCTGCTGTCGGGATTTTCTCTGTTTCTGAGATTTGCAAGCTTCATTATTATATGTCAAGGTGTAGACTATTTTTATTGATTTTGAGGGTGGTTCTCCATACCTCCTGGAATTGAATGCCTGTTCCCTTCCCCAGATTAGGAAAGTTCTCAGCTATAATTTGCTCCAATATACCTTCTGCCCCATCCCTCTCTCTCCTCTTCTTCCAGGATCCCAATTATTCTAATATTGTTTCACTTTACAGTATCACTTATCTCTTGAATTCTACCCCCTGTGATCCAGTAGTTATTTATCTCTCTTTTCCTCAGCTTCTTTATTCTCCATCTGTTTGGTCTTCTATATCACTAAATCTCTCTTCTGCTGCATTTATCCTAGCAGTTAAAGCCTCCATTTTTTTTATTGCATTGCATTAATAGCCTTTTCAATTTCAACTTGATCAGATTTTAGTTCTCTATTGTTCCAGAAAGAGATCCTCTAGTGTCTTCTATGCTTTTTTCAAGCCCAGTTAGTATCTTTATAATCATTATTCTGAAGTCTAGTTCTGACAACTGATTTATATCCAAACTGATTAGGTCTCTGGCAGTCAGTACTGCCTTTTGTTCTCTTTTCTCTTTTTTGAGGTGAGTTTTTTTGTCTTATCATTCTATCCAGAGAACAGATGAACAAGAGAACAAAATACTAAAATGACAACAATGAGCCCACAGAAATATACACTAAATAAATCAGAAGAGACCTGAAACTGAAAAAAATTAAATGAAAATTTTTTAAAAAATAGAGAGAGAGGATATAATGGGACAGGTGAAAAGAATAGAACAATACACTATATCCTGGGTTTATTTTGGTGTCTTTGTTAGAAGACACTACATGTGTAACCTTAGATTAGGCAATAGTTTTTTTTTTTTTATCTATGAAACCAAACATACAAGTGACAAAAGAAAAAAAAAAGGAATATTGGACTTCACCAAAATGGAAAACTTTTATATTATCCAGCCTTAAAAAGGAAGGAAATCCTAACACATGTTACAACATGAATGCATCTTGGAGACATGAAGTCAAGTGAAATAACCCCATCACAGAAGAACTGCATATTGTACGATTCCATCTATATGAGATACCTAGAGTAGTCGAATTCATAGAGTCAGAAAGTAAAAGGGTGGTTGCCAGGGACTTGGGGGGTGGGGAGAATATGGAGTTAGTGTTTAGGAATTAGAGTACTTTCCAAACTTCAGTTGGGGAAGATGAAGTTCTGGAGATGGTGGTGGTGATGATTGCATATCACTGTGAATGCACTTAATGCCATACAACTATACATTTAGAAATGGTTAAAACGGTAACTTTTATGTTGTATATATTTTGCCACAGTTAAAAAAAAATTATCTCTTGTACTTCAAAAAAAAAAAAAAAAAAGAAAGAAAGAAAGAAAGAAACTACATCCCAAAATTGTAAAGAAAAATCTATCTCTATATACAAATAAATAAAATTAAATATAATGAAAGGATAGAATATAACTCTCAAGATGAAAATTTTAAAAAGACTTGTTTTAAAAAGCTGATAAAATAAGAAATCATTTCAAAAGGAAAGAGAAAAAAATTAAAATGTAAAAACTAAAAAATCATGAGGGGAAAAAAAATCCATGAATTTTATATACTATTTTCCCCTAGTGCTGGAGTTTTGCAATTCTGTGTGATTTGTAAACTTGGTCTTAGCTAGAAGTTCTCCTGATCTTTGACTGTTGTACTAAATCTTATGCCCTTTGCCCTGGGTGGAATTGTACCGTCCTTGCCGTGGCCAGGTTAAGCTTATCGGCTCCCATTTGGTCTCTGCAGGACTTTTGTTCCCTGAAGGCTTTCCGCCAGCTTTGGAGGATGAGAATGAAAATGGTGGCCTCCCAATCTCCAGTCCCAGAGCCAAGAGCTCAGGGTCCCACTCCTCAGTGAGCCTTCAGAGAAAAGCAGTCACTCATTCCTGTCTCCCTGGTCTCCGGCTTCACTCCATGCTCACCCAGCCTATAACAGAATGTTTCTATCTCAGGCACGTGACCCTGCTTTGAGTCTCCAAACCCACTCCTGTGGCTTTCCCCACAATGCTGCTGGCGGGGGTGGGGGCAGCATCTTGCTGTGGTGCTGCCACTTTCTGGGCCCCTGCTTGGAAATCGGTTGCTGGACTGTGTCATGGTTTGCAGATTACGGAAACCCCAAGCTGAGAGCTCCACTCCCGGGCTCACTGTTAGTAGCTGGCTTTCCTGTGCCAATACCTGGAAGCCATGTCATCCTCGGGCACCCCGGGTCTTTCTGTGACCCCAGGGATCCTGCGACTCACTGTCCCACCCAGGATCACACCCGCTTTACCCCCTGAGCAGTTTGAAGACAGGGATGTCCTTCACCAGAGCAGACTGCTTAAAGTTCCAATTTTGTGCTCCACTCCTATATCACTTGCTTGGGAGCCACCTTATGGAGGCTCTTGCCCCCCAAGGTCTATCTTCGGATATACTGCCTGGAATTCACTTCTCTGCACTTCTACCTTGCAGAAAGTTGTTGTTTTTCTATTTGTAGAATTATAGCAATTCTTTTCTTGGATCAGCAATTGAGTTCACAGGTATTTGGAATGATTTGATGGCTATCTAGTTGAATAACTGGGACCAGATGAAAACTAAGGTCTCTTACTCCTCCACTACCTTGGAAAGACCTCTATAAACACTCCTTAAAGACACAGAAGTAAACCTGAACAAAGAAACGACATCCTTGGGGTGCCTGGGTGGCTCAATTGGTTAAGCATTTGCCTTTGGCCCAGGTCATAGGCCCTTCCTGGGATCATGCCCAGTATCAGGCTCCTTGCTCAGTGGGGAGCCTGCTTCTCCCTCTGCCTGCCACACTCCCTGCTTGTGTTCTCTCCCTCTCTCTCTGACAAATAAAGAAATATTTTAAAAATTTTAAAAAAGGAAATGGCATCCTTTGTTCTTGGTTAGAACATCTCAACACCATCTCAAGATGTCAGCTACCTGTAATTTAAAAATTTAATGCAAATCCAGTATAAACCTCAGTGAGCTTTTTATGCCACTGATCATAAATCAGAAGTCAGTCCCAGGGGCGCCTGGGTGGGTTAAAACCTCTGCCTTCAGCTCAGGTCATGATCCCAGGGTCCTGGGATCGAGCCCCGCATCGGACTCTCTGCTCAGCAGGGAGCCTGCTTCCCTTCCTCTCTCTCTGCCTGCCTCTCTGCCTACTTGTGATCTCTGTCAAATAAATAAATAAAATCTTAAAAAAAAAAAAGAAAAAAAAAAAGCCAGTCCCAAAGTTCATAAGTAAAGATAAGCAGACAAGAACAGCTAGGAAAACAGCAGGAAGGAAGAGCTCTTAGGGGAACTAGCCCTGACATTAGAATATATAATAAAGTCTCTGCAGCAGATGAATAAACATGTCAATAGAACGTAAGTTCCAGAAACAGTCAAAATACATGTAAAAATCTAGTAAGTGATAAAGGTGGTATCTTGGGCAGTGCTAATCTTTTTAATAAACAGTGTTGGGACAACTGGATACCCATTTGGAAAAAAGATAAAATTTGATCCATGCTTCAAATCATAAACAAAAATAAACTCCAAATGTATCAAAGATCTAAATGTGAAAAATAAACCATTACAAATAAAATGGGTGACCATAACCCAGGTGATAGGGAAAGTTATTAAAATATGAACAAAATTCCAAATGCAATAAAATAAAAAATTAGTAAATTTTAAAAAGGGGGGGGCACCTGGGTGACTCAGTGGGTTAAGCGTTAGGTCATGTGATCTCAGGGTCCTGGAACTGAGCCTCCCTGCTCAGCTGGAAGTCTGCTTCTCTCTCTGCCTCTGCCCCCGCCTCCCTCATGCTTTCTCTTTCTCTCTCAAATTAATGAATAAAATCTTTAAAAAAAAGTTTTTACCATAAAAATAAAAACTGTTTGTATGGGAGAAAAAGCCACCATAAGCAAACTCAGAAGACAAATGACAGACTGAAAGGAAGTAGCCATAACATATATCACAGATAAAAGATGACTATCCCTAATGTATGAAGCACTTCTAAAAGTGAAGGGGAAAGAGACCAAAGATTCCATGGGAAATGACGCCCTGCACTCTATTCTCTACCGGGACAAGTCAGGGTGGTAAGCTCCTCCCCAGAGACAGGGGGTTAGAGGGCTGTGCGGTCTCCCCCAGCCCAGTCCTGAAGTGTCCATTGCCGCCCTCCGCACTCCCGCCCATGGCGCTGCTCACCATTCCTCTAAGCATGAACACCAGCCAGCCGGACATGCTGCCCAGTTGAGGCGGACCTCACGCTCTAGGCCTCTGGATCTCCTAGGCTCTGTACACAGTGGCACAGCCACCAGTTCCTGAGCAAGTTCTTCGAGTGTGGGGTGTCAGGCTTCCGGCATCTGGGCCCAGGGGAGCAGGGTGTAGTCCTCCCCAGCTCCACTCCTCCACGCATGAGGCCCCAGCCCCACCCAACTGGCCCGTGCCTTTCCTTTCACTTTCTTTTCTCTGCAAATCACTGTTCCCTAGGTTTTGGTTTTCAGACCTCAAAAACAGCTGCCTCAAGATTCTATCACCCAGGGGCTCCTGGGTGGCTCAGAAGTTTCAGCCTTCAGCTCAGGTCGGGGTCCCAGGGTCCTGGGATTGAGTCTGGCATCGCCTGCTCAGGGGAAAGCCTGCTTCTCCCTCTTTCACCCCCCCTGCTCCTGTTCTCTCTCTCCCTTTGTCTCTGTGTCAAATAAATAAATAGATAATTAAATCTTAAAAAAAAAAAAAAAAAAGATTATCTCATCCATTTGAGACAGACGTTGCTGTCAAATTTGGGGTGCAAATTCTGGGCTCTGAGATTCTTCAGGCGTTTAACCCCAGTCAATGAAATGTCAGTGGGCATAGATACCTTGTATTATCATGGGGATTAAATGAAGCAAAGTCTGAAATACTCTTTCGGTTTCTTTCCCTAAATGAAAACAGGTACTCATGGAGGTCTGGCATAAAAGCAAAGTGGCAGTAAAGGCGAACTTTTGAAAAGGAGTTTGGGCAACCTGTATACTCAACGTGGGTAACTGATGAGAGTTTAATAAAGGCATTACCTTTGTAAATGGAGGCAAAGGGCTAAGAGAAACCTGCGAGAAATAGTGAAGCAGCCCCTCTCCCCTTCCTCCTCCCCTTCTCACTTCCCCTTCTCCCCTTTCCCCTCCCCTTCCCCCCTCCCCTTTCCCCACCTTTTCCCCTCCCTTTCCTCCTCTCCTTTCCCCTCCCTTCCCTTCTAGGTTAAAGGGGAAAGGGAAGAGTGTGTACTGAACCTTTTATCTGAGGGCAAGTTCAGCGGTTGGAAAGGAGTATGAGCTTTATTCAGGAGGCCGGCCTCCTGGGGAGAAGGCTGACTCTCGCCCAAAAATCAACTTAGAGGTTTCTTTATTAAGAAGATTTCTGGCAGTTAATGAGTAAAAAGGGGAGCATAGTGGTTTGTAGCACTGCTTGATTGCATGCAGACTCAATGGTGCCAACTACAGACATTATCAAGGTGTTCCAAAGCTGTGTATGGGGGGTGGCTGGCGCAGGAGGTTGTGCAAGAGGATTTGGTTCCAAGTCTTTCTAGGAAACAATGCATTATCTATAGACACACAAAAGAAGTTTTAGTTAATCATGTGGCTTAAAGGTGCTAAAGGTTAGACTACTAAATTGGCCAGAGGGGCGTAGGTGGTGGCTTCAAACCTGGCAAGAGCCATTTACCCATAGGAGAGGAAGGGACATGAAGTGAACAAAATAGAATGAGAAATGCCTAATGGCCATACTGTGTCATTTGAACTTTATGTTCAGGCCTGTGGTCCTGAAAATGTGGTGCCCAGACCACCAGCATCAGCATCACCAGGAACTTATCAGAAATGCAAATTCTGGGCCCAATCTCACATCTACAGGGTTAGAAACTGGTGGGGGTAGGGAGTGGGGCATAGATCTTAGCATTCTGTGTTTTATTGAGCTCTCCAGTGATTCTGACCCAAGATCAAGTTTGCTCTAGGTATCAGGGAGTGACTGAAGGCATATTTCAGAGAAACGATGAGATTGGAGCTATTGTTTCTCTTATTTTTTTAAATATATTTTTAAATTTTATTTATTTATTTTAGAGAGAGAAAGAGGGGTGGAGGGAGAGGGAGAGAGACTATGAAGCAGCACAGAGGCCGACATGGGGCTCGATCACACGACCCTGAGATCACAACCTGGGCTGAACCCAAGAGTCAGACACTTTACCGACTGTGCCACCTAGGCACCCCAAAGCTATTGTTTTACAAAAGGCAGTTTGAAGTATAAGGAGGGGCTGGGAATCGGGACAGAGAAAGTCTTTAGAGGTGAGATTCTGGTGAGAGAACTATGAAGATGCCAACTGTGCAGCGAGATTTGAAATGAAGGAGAGACAGGGCTGGTGATAATGGATACGCAGGAAGCAGGACAGGGGGAAGTCAGAGGTGCCACTAAAGGCCACATTTTAATATAATATAATATACGCAATATATTTAATGTAATATAACATAAATGTAACAGGTTTTACATTGTCTGGTGTTTTTCCAGGAAATAAAACTGAGTTTCCTCCTCTATGAAAGAAGACCTTCAAACAAAATGCTTCCTACAGTCTCTCAACACATATGCCAAGCAAACAAAGCTGCTGAGTGACATGCTAGATCTTTTCAAGGCTCTCTCTGGCCAGGGTGGGAAGCTGCATGGCCCTGCATTGCTTCTTAGGGTGCCTGGCTTCCCTTTTTGTTCATCCTTATTAACTTCCCTGACCTGGGCTTGCATCTCCCCCCAAAACTGTTAACAATTGATCTTTTCCTTAAGGCTCTGTGCTTTGGAGGACTCAGGACCCCAATCAGTAGTAAAGGAAATTGTGCCCAACTCCCATAGGGAAATCAAAGCAAAAACAGTACTTATCCATAAGGTAAATGTAAAGAAGCCCAACAGAAGGTTATGTTTTTCTCCTAAGGACCGCCTTAGTGCTCTCTGTATTGTGATTTATTGTAACAAATGTATATTTGGTGGTCATCCCTCTTTCTGGCACAGAGCTCCTAAAATCCTTGCAATCTCCTAACGGCTGAGAGTGATAAAGTTGTCTTTTGTTAGTGAGAGGACCTAAGGCTGGTTGCCAGAGGAATCAACTACATGATTAGACGGTTGGAACTTTTAGTCCCAACCCCTGACCTCTGGGGAGGCGGGGAAGGTGGAGGTTGACTTCAATCACAAATGACTGGAGATCTGATCAATCACGCCTACATTTTGAAGACTCCATAAAAACCTGGAAAGGATGGGGTTTGAAGAGCTTCCAGGTGAATGAACAGGTGGAGATTTGGACATAGTGGTTTGCTTGGAGGCCCGGAAGCTCCAAGTCCTTTACCCACACCTTGCCCTATGCATCTTTTCCATCCAGAAATCAATGAGTCATATGCTTTTATAATAAACCAGTGATGTAATGAGTAAACTGGTTTCCCGAGCTGCTTTAGCAAATTAAGCAAACCCAAGGAGGGGATCATGAAGGACCAGAGATTTACAGCCATTCAGCCAGAATCACAGGTGGCATCCTACGCTTGCTTTTGGGATCCAAAGTAGACAGCAGTCTTGTGGGGATGCAGCCCCATTAGCCTGTGAAATCTGATGCTATCTCTGAGTCCAGGGTGCCAGAATTGAGTTGAATTATAGAACCCCCAACTGGTATAAGAGAATTGGTTGGATGTATGGAAGGAGAACCCCCACATGGGAATTGGATGCAGAAGACGTCTATCTTTAAAAAAACATGAAATATCTTAATTTCAATTCTCTTTTTCCCTCGGAGAGAAGGTGCCCTGATTTGCTGATACCCAGTGAGCCGTCTGGGTAATCCAGCACTGATGTTGGAAAGGTGAAAAAGAAACTCTAGGAGCAAGGAGGGGACAAAGGCTATTTAATAGGGTCTGGCATCCGTTTTTCTCTAGAAGGAGAGAAGAGATGAATCCTGTAGCCTACTTTTATCTTATGATACCCTTTGTGTTAAGGAAAAAAAAAATATTAAGGATTGTGATTTTCACAGCTGAAATTGATGGTAGTGAAGTCAATCCTATTACATTTTACTGCGATACTACTTAGCAAATAGCTACACAGAAAATCAACAGCGGACATCTGCTCACGTGGTATATTGCTGTACACTGGTGGTGGTGTACAGAACTCACAGAATCTCATCCCAAGAGAAGAGAAAGAAGGAGTATGGGGAGGAACATAGACAATCTATTCCTCTATGGACATAACTTTCTTTCTTTGTAAGATTTTATTTATTTAATTAGTTATTTAATTTGAGAGAGAGAGCAAGCAGGGGGTGCAGGGGGAGGAGCAGAGGGAGAGGGACAAGCAGACTCCTTGCTGAGCTTGGAACCCTACTTGGGGCTCCATCCCACAACCGAGAGATCATGACCTGAGCCAACATCAAGAGTCAGACACTCAACTGACTGAGCCACCCAGGTGCCCCTATTTAAAGCAGATACAGGTGATAATACCTTCCACAGAATGAGAGCAGTAATCCAAAGGCTCACCAACCAGTCTCACCATGAAACTTTCCTTTGCACACACATTGCAGCCAAGGATCTGGAACTTAGCAGGACCCAGACTGTAGCTTTTCTGAAGCAAATTCAGCTAAAAGATCGTAGACATAAAACCATCATAACAGTAAAGACTTTAATGAATCACCAAAAACTAAATGTATAATCTGATTTTTTAAAAAAATGACCTATCACTTAACTTAAGCTTCCTCAGCTCTCTGGATAAATGAAAAGATTCTGGGTTTTTAAATTCTTCATACAGGACGTCCTTGGAAAAAATCTACTTTGAGTACTGTGCAGGAATGCACTTCTGAAAGAAACGCAAAAACATGGGAATTCCTCAGCCAGCTCCAGGCAGAAGTCCCCTCTAGGAGACAGGGTGACTCTGTGCGGGGGAAGCCTTAGGGCCAGACTATCTTCTTCAAATCCCAGCACGTCTACTTTTAAACTATGTGACCTTTGTCAGCGTACTTATCCTCTCTATGCATAAGTTTTCTCAGTTACAAAATGGGGATAATATTAAAGTATTAATCACAGATATAAAGCTCTTATAAAGAGGACAAAATAAATCCATAATAAATATTAGCTACTACCATCTGATTAACAAATGCAGACATGTGTGTATGTGTATCTTTAGGAAAAGAAAAAGACTTCTTTTTCATCTTCTTTGGAGAGGGGCTGGGACAAGCAGATAATTTGCTTGTATGATTTTCTTCAGACTTAGAGAACCACTTAAAAGTACGTTTTGACATGCTATATATCTCTAATAGTAGGCTCAACTACAACCTTGTCTCTGTCTACAGAGAGTATCATGGAGAGACTTTAAGGGAGAAAACAGGACTTGGTGGGACTTCTTAGTAAAAAGCATGGAAAAACTGCTACGGTGGAGGCTACACCACTGAGGAAATCATGGTCTATGGAAACTGAAACTAATTTATTTGTTGAACTGGAAGCAGGGAATACTTAAAAAGTACAGTAATATCCATAAGAAAAAAATGTTCAGAAACATTTTTGGTAGCATTAGTATGACAGGGAAAATGCACCCCATACAGCATATTTTAAGTCAGGAGGGAGCAAGGGCAAGTTAGAGGCTGGTCAACAACATTCAGAGTTGAGAGTTCAGAGGCTGAGTGTTCTGGAGTAAGAAACTCAAGTTTTCCAAATCAGTGGTGAGGTCCCCAGAAATGGCTTCCTAACTCTAGCCTCTGTCAAAGGTTTAGGGAAATATATCCCTCTGTTGGGCTATTAGCAGCCTGGGCAGGCAGCAAAAAATTATGAAGCACCAACTGTGTATCAGGCTCTGTACTGTGAAAAATAGTAGCCTTACTCTATTTATTACCAAAGGTTGCCCAATCTCTGCTTCTTGCCACTTTTCTGGCCATGAGGGAGGGAGGGAAATGTGTGTTTCTACTTTTCCATAACCAAAGCCCCTCCCCCCAGGCCCCCTTCACACTAGGATTTTACTTTTAGGGTACTTAAGGAACAAAGAAAAAACCAAAAGTCTACCTCAGAGATGGCAATAAAAAGAGGATTGATAGACAGCTACTATTTCTTTCTTTCTTTTTTTTTTTAAAGATTTTATTTATTTACTTGAGAGAGAGACAGTGAGAGAGAGCATGAACGAGGAGAAGGTCGGAGAGAGAAGCAGACTCCCCATGGAGCTGGGAGTCCGATGCGGGACTTGATCCCGGGACTCCGGGATCATGACCTGAGCTGAAGGCAGTCGTCCAACCAACTGAGCCACCCAGGCATCCTGACAGCTACTATTTCAAATTAAGAACACAGAATATGATTTCAGAACCACAGCACTCCCTCTACCCTCACCGAAGATGACCCAAGAATGAGGCCTAACACCTACAAAATCACACAAATATTTGGAGCTTTTATCTTCCATTAAAAGTAACATTCCAGAAATGATAGACTAGCACATTCTCACTCTTACACAGACCACTTCTTGAGACAAACAAAAATTTTTTTTAAGATTTATTTATTTGACAGAGAGAGAGAAAGAGAGAGAGAGCGCAAGCACAAGCAGGGGAAGTGGGAGAGGGAGAAGCAGATTCCTTGCTGAGCAGGGAGCCGGACTCAGGGCTCCATCCCCAGACACTGGGTCTTGACCTGAGCCTGAAGGAGATGCTTAACTGACTGAGCCACCCAGGTGCCCCATTGAGATGAATTTATTTATTTATTAAGATTTTTATTTGTATATTTGACAGAGAGAGATCACAAGTAGGCAGAGAGGCAGGCAGAGAGAGAGGAAGAAGCAAGCTCCCTGTCAGGCAGAGAGCCCGATGTGGGGTTCGATCCCAGGACTCTGGGATCATGACCTGAGCTGAAGGCAGAGGCTTTAACCCACTGAGCCACTCAGGTGCCCCAAGAGGAAATAATTTAAAAAGTGTTTCTTCAACTGTGTCTTTTGAAAGCTTGGCTCAAGACATCACTTCTTACTCAATTCCTTTACTTTTCAGCTCCAATTTGACACGTTTCAGGTAATCTGGATCAGGGTAGCCATACCTGCAGAAGGAAAAAGCTCCTTAGTTTCTTCACAAACGGTCTTGAGGAATCTGTACAGTAGATCCCTGACATTAACATTCAGGGTTGCAAACATTCAAAAACAAAACTGCAAGCAAATGAATTACAATCACTTGTAAGTGTGCAGATGTGCGTCATTTAGCTGATAATTGAGCCTAGCTCTCTGCCCAGTATCTGCCTTCCAATAAGAATTTGTTTTTAATTTTCACCTCATGGTAAGTAATGACTCTCCTAAAGTCGTACTACACTATATATTATGAAGGGTAATCATATTCTACAGGAGAATTTTCTAATTTGGGAAATCTTCAAAATTCTCAGGGCACATTCCCTTTTGGACACTAAGGGTTTGAGGCATTCTGTTTGAATTTCATAAAGAGCAAGTAAAGACAATTGGATTACCTATAATACAACTTCCACCACCATTAACTGAGACTTTTCCTAGAGTACTACTGGCCAAGTGAATTTAGGATCTCTATGGACCATTGGGAAGGGAGAGTAAAATAAAGGGTGATTTTAAAGGAAGGCAAAGTAAATAACATTGCTAGGATCTATCTTCCAAACAGACAGGAAACCCCAAATTAAATCGCCTTAGATACCATTCATCCTATATTTTGAAGTTCCCTCCCTTTAATGCAAAATTTAGTAACTGTGTGACACTTTGTGGTTTGGAGGGTAGAAGGTGATAGAACCAATATTTCTGCTTTATATTATCATTCCAGACTAGCATCTCTCAAAATACTTTACTGTAGTTAAGAAATGAATTCAGTAAAGTTGCATGATACAAAATTTATATATTACAAATCAGTTGTATTTCTACACACTAATAACAAAGCAGAAAGAGAAATTGGGAAAACAAGCTCATTTACAATTGCATCAAAAAGAATAAAATAACCAGGAATAAATTTAATCAAGAAGGTGAAAGAGCTGTACTCCAAAAACTGAAATCTGATGAAAGAAATTGAAGATGACACAAACAAATGAAAAAGTACACCATGCTCATGGATTGGAAGAATTACTATTGTTAAAATTTCCTTACTACCCAAAGCAATCTACAGATTCCATGCAATCTCTCTCAAATTACCAACAGTATTTTTCATAGAACTTCAACACTTAATCCTAAAATTTGTATGGAATGACAAAAGACCCCAAATAGCCAAGCAATCTTAAGAAAGAGGAACAAAGCTGGTAACGTCACAATTCCAGATTTCCAAGCTATACCACAAAGCTATAGTAATCAAAACAGCATGCTATCAGCACTAAAAAAGACCTAGATCAATGGAGCAGAACAGAGACTTAGAAATAAACCCACATTTACATGGTCAATTCATCTACCACAAAGGAGATAATAATATATAATGGGAGAGGCAATCTCTTCAATAATTGTGTTGGGGAAACTGGACAGCTACACGGAAAAGAATAAAACTGGGCCACTTTCTTAAACCAGACACAAAAATAAATTCAAAGTGGATTAAAAACCTAAATGTAAGGTTTGAAACCAGAAAATTCCTCAAAGAAAACATAGGTAGTAATCTCTTGGACATTGGTCTTAGCAACTTCTTTCTGGATCTCCTCCTTGGGCAAGAGAGACAAAAGTAAAAATGAACTATTGGGACTACATCAAACTAAAAAGCTTTTGCAATAAAGCAAAAAGGAAACCTACTAAATGTGAGAAGATACTTGCAAACAATAAACCTGATAAGAGGTTAATATCCAAAATATATAAAGAACTCATTGTAGCTCAACACCAAAAATCTCACAAATAACCGGATTTAAAAATGAGCAGGGAATCTGCATAGACATTTTCCAAAGAAGACATAACATTTGTATGGAATCACAAAATGAATGGAATCATTTGATGGCCAACAGACACGTGAAAAGATGCCCAATATCACTAATCATCAGGGAAACGCAAATCAAAACCACAATGAGATATCACTTCACACTTCGTATCAAAAAGACAAGAAACAAGTGTTAGCAAGGATGTGCAAAAAAGGGAATGTGAATTGGTGCAGGCACTGTAGAAAACAGTACGGCGGTTCCTCAAAAAGGCAAAAATAAAAATACTGTATAATCCAGTAATTCCACTGCTGGGTATTTACCCAAAGAAAATCAAAGCACAGTTCTAAAAGATATATGCACCCCTATGTTTATTGCAGCATTATTTACAATAGTCAAGCTATGGAAGCAACTTGAGTGTCTACCTATAAATAAGTGAGTTAAGAAGATTACATATATAATATATATATATATAAAATATACATTTATATATATGTACATACGTGTGTGTGTATATATACGCACACACGGTCCATATAATGTAATAATACTAAACCATAAAAAAGAATGAATTCTGGCCATTCACAACAACATAGATAGACCTAGAGGTTATTATGCTGGGTGAAATAAGTTAGAGGACCAAAACCATATGACTTCACATATATGTGGAACCTAAAATACAAAACACACACACAGAGAAACAGTCTCATAAATATAGAGAACAAACTGGTGGTTGCTAGGGGAAGGGGGCTAGAGGTTGGGAGGTTAGGCAAAAGAGGGGAAGGGGACTAAAAGATACAAATCTCCAGTTGTAGAATAAATGACGGATGGTAACTACACTTACTGTGGTAAGCACTGAGTTAATGTACAGAATTGTCAAATCAACTGTTGTACACCTGAAACTAGTGTAACATTGTAGTCAACTTTACTTCAAAAAATACTGTATCCAATGCCACTGCTATAAAGTCTCCTTCTAGCAACCCTCTCAAACTGCCGTATTTTACAACCTCTAAATCCCGTTTAGCAATCATTATGTTTCAGAAGTTTCTCACATTTGTGGTCCCCCAAACGGAGACGTTTTGTGGTGGATATCATTCCATGTAATGACATTGGAGATTCCTAGCATTCGAGAATCCCCCACTGTGAAAATCAGCTTTTGATCAAAGGCTCTACGAAGCAGTCTCAAAACCTCATTTCCTTCCTCATTATCAGGCAAGTAAGCTCTTCGTTGTAATCCATTGTATTTCTTTCCTGGGTTTGGGTGCTCTTTCTGTATGAAGACAAGAAAATAACACATGAAAACACTCAAGTCTAAAGTTTACTGTACAGATAGATGTGCTCATTTGCAGATAGGGCAAATAAAAAACAACAAAAAAAAATTTTTTTGGAGGTTTGCACTTATTCCCAATAATTCATATTTCTCTCTTTGCCTAAATTCATGCTGGAAACACTATCCATCTTCTGACTTGCCCTATTCTTTTTTTTTTTTTTTTTAAGATTTTTTATTTATTTATTGAACACAGAGAGAGAGAGAGAGAGAGATGACAAGTAGGCAGAGAGGCAGGCAGTGAGAGAGGGGGAAGTAGGGGAAGCAAAGAGCCCGAAGTGGGGCTTGATCCCAGGACCCTGGGATCATAACCTGAGCTGAAGGCAGAGGGTTAACCCACTGAGCCACCCAGGAGCCCCTGACTTGCCCCATTCTAACACAAAATCATCACCTGCTCTTTCTCTGCCTTAACAGACACAAAAGATACCTAAGTTACAAGCAAACATTGCTGCCTTTACTACTGATATTATTCTTATTCCCATTTAAAGCCGTTGCACATGGAAATACACATGGAAATTATTCCCTGGGATATTCAGTAATCTGCACCAGAACAGTCTCATGAGTCTCTGCTCATTCTAGCATATTGAAAAGAAACGCGTGTACCTCAGAAACACTTACTGTTTGTATGCCTCCTTTCATATTATAAGTAATCATAATGGAGCCACAGGATTCATAACCTGGAAGTGAGTCTTTTAGGACGGTAACAGTCATGGTTCCCTCTGGCTGATTGCCTTTCTGGATACCATAGCAAGTCTGGCACACAGGACAGACCGGCTTATAGGAAAAAGCTTTGTTAATACAAGAGGTGCAGAATGCGTGCTTGCACTTCGATAGCACTTGTTTGTCTCTAATGATGTCAATACAGATGCTACATATGTCCTCTTCCTTCTCCCCTCCTGACGCCCCGGAACTGGCAGAGTGCTGGAATGTCGAGAGAGCTACTTTTGAGTCATTACTATCAATGTCCACGCGTGTTTCTTGGTCCTCATTCTTTTGATCTCCAGCTAACAGGGACATTCCCACTTTTTTAAAGATATACTGCTTTGCCTTTGCAAGGTGATTTGGCAACCCAGTCAAAGTCATTGACTCTTGATTTAGTACAAAGTGTACATGCGGATGGTTTTCTCTGAAGTCATCTGCAAACTTGTTCTGATGTAAGTGCTTTCTCTCTTTGCCCAGAGGTTTCAGTGAAAGAACTTCTCTCATCAGCTGACTTGACACATATTGATAGGCATCGATGAAACTGGAATAAGCATGGGCAGACAGATCGAATTCCTTGTCCTTAGGTTCAAAGAGAATGTGGATTTTATTACTGTCTCCCCAAACCTCACAACGAGTATCGTACTTTTCTTCTAATTCTGTCATCTCCTGGAGTAATTCAGCTTTTACAAGCATATAGTGAGCTGTGTCAACTTCAATTCTATTCATCAGGCATGTGGGAGTCGATATTTTCACAGGTCCCATGACAAGACTTTCAGAGGCTTTTAGGTCAAAAAAATATCTGGCAGCGAAAATGTCATCTTGGGTCCCAAGGAGAGTTAATTCTCTTCCTTTCTCCTTTATAGGGAGCTTTGTAAATCGTTGATTCAGTTTCTGTTTGATCTCATTGGTCTGTTCAGTGTCTGCAAAAGCAACACATTTCTGCTCCAGAGATCCCACGGTTTTCTGAAATTCACTGATAAAAGACTCTCTAGCGGCTTGGAGATCACTTGATGGATTGGAGGTGAAGTCTAAATAGACAGTATTCGGAGAACTCTCCTGAGTTATTATTTTAATTTTTACACCAAATCTTTTCTGTATCGAGTCTATTTTATCAGGATAGGTATACTGGAAATACTCAAAGAAAGGCAAGGGAATTTCAAGACGGTGGCTTTCGTCTTCTGCCTTGGTTTTTGGTTCCAAGGGAGAAATACAGCTGTTCTTCTGGTTCTGCTGATGGAGTGGCTTCCTCTCCATTGTCAAAGGGGAAGATTCAAATTTGCACCCACTTTCTTGGAGTTGCTTATTCAAGAAGTGATATATTTTTTCAATATCTCTGAAGGTGCCGCACACCTTCTCAATTCCATCGTCCCCTTCCATCTTTTTGACCTTGGGGCACATAGTGGTTATGTGTTCCCTTTGCTCTTTAGAGAACAGCTTACAGTTCAGGTCTGCTGTGACGCTAAGAAAGATCTGAAATTTTAAAAGGAACAAATAAAATCTCTCGGACATCAGTCCTCCAGTCTCTTATCAAGACAAAGTCTATTATACTGAGTGAAATAAGTCAAGCAGATAGAGTCAATTATCATATGGTTTCCACTTATTTGTGGAGCATAAGAAATAACATAGAGGACATGGGGAGATGGAGAGGAGAAGGGAGTTGAGGGAAATTGGAGGGGGAGGTGAACTATGGACTCTGAAAAACAATCTGAGGGGTTTGAAGGGGTAGGGGGGTGGGAGGTTGGAGGAGCCTGGTGGTGGGTATTATGGAGGGCACGTATTGCATGGAGCACTAGGTGTAGTGCATAAACAATGAATTCTGTTATACTGAAAAGAAATTAAAAACAAACAAACAAAAAAACCACCTAGGTTTCAGGAGCTTGGGAGCCTCAGTTAGTTTAAGCAACTCTTTTTGGCTCAGATCATGATCCCAGATTCTCAGGATCGAGTCCCTTGGTGGGGAGTCTGCTTCTCTTTCTGACCCTCCCCCACCTCATGCTCTCTCTTCCTCTCAAATAAATAAAATCTTAAAAAAAAAAAAAAAAAAAAACCCACAAAGTCTAGGACGGTAGACCAGAGAAACAACCAGAGGGTGACTGCTTTCAAATCCTTTTGGCAGAGGATGCAGCAGGCTATAGCCTAGAGGTTCCCAGCTCGTTCTGCCCATTAGAATCACCTGGGGAATTAAAACAAAACAAAAGCAAACAAACAAAAAAGCCAAGGCCCAGGTCCATCTCTAGAGATTTTGTTGTAAATGCAGAGCCTGGGCATGAGCATATTTGAAAAGTGACGTGGACACAAAGTCCGGATTCTAGAGCTGTCCTCTATGTCCACTATTGGGGAATGGGGTGGAGGGAAGGTACATAGGCTTTCTGGGAAAGTTGCTACGGTTCTCAAAAGAGCCTATGAACTTCAAGGGAAGCCATAAATCTGAAAAGGATATGTTTTCCTATTTGCTGCTTTTTTCTCATCTTTAGTCCCCCTCCCCTTTTTAAAAAAAACTAAAAAACTAAATACCTAACTGCATGCTCTCTAAGTTCTTACCTTTAGAAGCTTGCATAGAGGACAGAAACACCAGATTAGGCTAAAAAGGACAGATGCATACTGAATGTAACAGAAAAGCAAGATTTCTCTGGTTTTTGTACATGCTACTTCCTCTGCATACAACATCCTTCATCCAGATCATCCTTCAGATGTTGCCCAAATCCAGCCACCTCTCACACCTCCATCAGGACCACCCAGACTCCAAGCCCCTGTCACCTTGCTCTCCTCCTGCCGCAACCCCTCCTATCTGGGCTCTCATTTTGTTTTCCCTTTGGCCCCTTCCTACACTCAGTCCTCCACACAGCAGCCAAAGTGAGCCTCCAGAAGTATAAACCAGATCACCCCACTCCCTTGGCTCAAAACCATCAGATGGACCCCCTAAGATTGAAGTTAAAATCCTAAGTCCCTGCCTTCATCCCCCAAAGACCTGACTTCTGGCTACCTCTCCAAGTTCCTCTCCTTCCCCCCCTTCCTGCCTTCTAGCCACAATAGTCTCCCTCCTTGAAGCCCCTGGGCTTCAGGATAGAAGCTCCTGTCTCAGGGCCTTTGCACTTGTACTTCCTTCTGCCTCAAACATTCTTACCTCACTTAGCTTGCTCCCTTACTTCATTCATGTCTCTACTCAGACAGTACCTCATCTGAGAGGTTTTTCCTGATATGTTTAAAATAATGGTCTGAATAAAAATAAAACAATAATGTCACTGTTTATCATCTATCCTGTCTTATTTTTCTTCCTAGCACTTACCACTGGCAAACATTTTATTATATATCTATTTTTTTTTAACTATTTTTATCTGTTTCCCTCAATAGAATGTAAGGTCCCTGGAAGCAGGGTCTGTGATCCTGGCTATATTCCCAGCTCCCGTGACAGTGCCTAGCACACAACTGGAAGTTGATATTCATTTGTCAAATGACTACATGGCTGGCTCCTTCTCATCACTCAAGTCTCAGGCCAAATGTTACCTCCTCAGAGAAGTTGTCTCTGACTTCTGGTCAGAAGCAGCACCACTCCTTCCCCTTCCTCAATTTGGCCCTGTCACCCTCTAAGGCCAAACCCTATCCTATTTTCTTCTTAGCACATATCACTGCCTGAAACTGTTTCTTTTATTTTGTTTACTTGCTTGTTGTCTTTCTGTGTACCTCCCCATCCAGCAGGGACTTTGTCTATTGTGTTCACTTTTGTGTCCCCATGCCCAGAAGAGGGCCTGCCTCCTAGTACACCATCAGCAAGTGGTGGTCAGATCAATAGTGAAAGGTATGGTGAACGGAGAGGAAGGTGCAGGAACATACCCCTCCCAACTCCTTCTTTCAAACCTTACCTTTTGCAGACAGGAATCCATAACATCAGGAATATGTTCTGCGTTTTGATGCTTCTCACCAGACCTGACCCGTTCCTGTGACTGTGGCAAAAAAGATGTTCTGGGTCTTGCATTCTTCTCCATTGGATTCTTAGTGGGTTCCAGAAAAATAGTCACAAGTTTGTTTTCAACCATAATCTGATGATTTTCTTTCTTCAAGACTCTTTCTTTAGCTTTGGTGGAGACATTATAGACACACATACACATGGGGAAGACTTTATGTTTATTTTTACTTGTTTACTTACTTTTTAAGATTTTATTTATTTATTTATTTGACAGACAGAGATCACAAGTAGGCAGAGAGGCAGGCAGAGAGAGAGAGAGGAAGAGAGGCAGGCTTCGCGCTGAGCAGAGAGCTGGATGCGGGGCTTGATCCCAGGACCCTGGGATCATGACCTGAGCCGAAGGCAGAGGCTTTAACCCACTGAGCCACCCAGGCACCCCAGTTTTTTTTTTTTAAGATTTTATTTATTTATTTGACATAGAGAGAGAGATCACAGTAGGCAGAGAGGCAGAGAGAGGAGGAAGCAGGCTCCCCGATGAGCAGAGAGCCCGATGCGGCTCTCAGGACTCTGAGATCATGACCTAAGCCAAAGGCAGAGGCTTAACCTACTGAGCCACCCAGGCACCCCAGGAAAGACTTTAAATAAACCTCTTCCTCATGTGTACCCTGCCCCAGCAGCTTCCCAAGAAGGCAGTTCCCTGCATCCTGGAATAGTGGGTTGGGGACCAGCGGTGCAGGAACAATTCAAACTCTAATGTGGGCAGCTTATGCTTTTGTTTGTTTTTAAAGATTTTATTTATTTAAGAGAGAGAGAGAGAGAATGCATGCTCCCCAGCATGAGCAGTGGGGAGGAGAGGAAGGAGAAGCAGAGTCCCCACTGAGCAGGGAGCCTGATGCGGGCTGGATCCCAGGACCCAGGGATAATGACCTGAGCTGAAGGTGGATGTTGAGCTGACTGAGCCACGCAGGTGCCCTGGCTTATGTTTTACTGTAGAAATGAAAAGCTCAGGATAAGGAAATACACTCTTTAAAAGTCACATTTCTGAAATTGTCTCCTGCTTCCCATTGCAGTGATATGCAATAATACTCATTATATAAAGTTAAGTGAAAAAAGCAGGAATCAAAGGTATAGCCTCAGAATTTTGTAAATATATGTTGATTGACTGACAGTCATAGAAAAAAGGCTGCAAAGAAGTATGTCATATTGTTTATCTCCAGATGGTTTTATTTATTCTTTTCCCACTTTGCTATAGTGATCATATATTACTTATGTAGTTCTCAAAAACAAATCAATGTTGTAATTAAAACATAAAAATAGAATACCTTAATGACAAGAGTATACAAGTGTCTGGCGGGAGGGAAAGGTGTCCTTCCCAGAGCTGAGAAATTTGAGTTAGGATCAGGATACCAGAAAGCATCAACTTTAAAATGTGGTCAGACCAGATCGCTGACTGGGCACTTCTGGGCTCTACCTTCCTCATCGGGCTGTGTCTTTGGGCAGCAGCAGCCCCCGGGTCCCAGCCCCATCAGACGGTGCCATACTTTCTCCCGCCGTCTCTCCTAGGTCAGCATGAGCTGGGTCTGCCTGGAATCCCGCGGGGCCAGGCGCCTTGACACGCGCAGCCCCGGCCCACCGCTCACCTGCCCGTTCCGCGAACTTCACCAGGAAGGTGACCTGGTCCCTGTGGTAGAGGGGCTGGACGGTGCACTCCCCGCCGCCGGACTGCTGGCTCTGGAAGTAGATTTCCAGCTTCCAGCGTGTTCGACGGCTGGACTCGGACACCCGCACGAGCAGCGGGGACGGCGGGGAGAGGGCGGAGGCCATGGCTCCGGGCTTGGGGCTCCGGGCGATGGGGGGCAGCGGGTCCGACCCGCGCCCGGCAGTCCTGGGCCCTCAGAGTTTCAGTTTCGCTTTCCCCGAAATCCCTCCCCGCGCCAGGCAGAGCCGCTCCCCTCCCCTCCCTTGGGCGCTCTTCCTGCGGCGGTCAGCTGGGTGAGTAGGTCCGGGCCCCCAGGCCCCTGACCCGCGCCCCGCGGCGGCGGTGGTCGCTGCCGCTGCCGCTTCTCTCCTGCGGGCTCCCGCGGGGAGGTGGGGGTGGGGGGCGGATGAGAAGCGGGTTTCCAGGGCCGGCTGCCCCCTGTGAGGATGGGGACGGCTCAGAGGTCTAAGTCAAACTGTCTCCTGTCTTTATGATTCCTTTACCATTCTTCTTGTTGTTACTATTATTTGCAACGAAAATGTAACTCACATTCGGAATTCAGGTGAAACGCACTCACATTTGTCTTAAAATTTGAATTCGTTCACCTGCATTATCAGAGGTCATCAGTGACCTCCCTCCAACCCTATCCTTTAGACTGGCTCTCGGGACTTTCCTCCGATCATGCCTTGATTTGGCTAACCGTGCCCACCCCCCCACCTCCGTGTCTTAGGGAAGAAAGGTGAGAGCAGAAGCCCTGCCCTCAGGGCTGGTAAAAGAAGGCGGACTTGTGAGTAAGGAAGCAAAATCTCTTAAGGCCTCCAAGAATTAGTTTGAAGCCGAATGTCAAAAAGCATGAGAGGTGGGGAGCGTTGGAGGGGCTAGAATCCCTGAGATTTGAAGCAGAGAGGAAGCGCTTGGCCTTGGAGGAAATGATAGGGGACCTAGGAAGGGTCTAGATCAGTGCTGACCATTAGAAACAGAAGAGGAGGGACATATGTTACTTCAAGTGTTTTAGTAGCCATATTTTTAAAAGTATATGCCTATTCATCAGTTAACACCTGTGTGAAGTGACCTGTGTACACAGTTGTTCTTTACAGTCTTTATTACAATAGCAGAAGATTGGAAACTCCTGAAATGTCCATAAATAGGGGGACCTAGAAGTTTAACAGCCTAGAGTGCATCTATACAATGGAATGTGAAGAGCAGTGAAAAGAATGAAGAAGCTCTTTATGTGCTAACACGGAGAAATCTCTAGGATGCATGATGTGAGAAAGGCAAGATGCAACAGAGTGTATGAAAGAGGCTACCTTGTGTGTAAAAATGCCTCTGGAAGGATCCAGGAGAGGATAATGACAGTGACTGCATCTGGGAGGGAAAGGTAGTGAGGGAGGTAGAAGGGAGGCTTTCAAGTTTTTCTAAATTTGAAGCAGTAAACACTCTACTTTTCAAACAATAAGATGTAAAATTGAATACATTTCAATCCTTAAGAAGAATGAATGTATGGCAAGAGGCTCTGAGGCCCTGAAATGAAATCGTGTCAGTACAAAAGGAGGGTAGGGGCATATTTGAAAGCGATTTAGGGGGGACCCGGAGGCTCAGTCAGTTAAGCTTTCATCTCTTGATCTCAGCTTAGGAAGAGTGGAAAATTGAGGATCAGGAGAAGCATATCCTAGAGAGAGGTGTGGGATTCATCTTGGCGGCTGGTGAGCTGGACCTTTGACCTAGGTGGGGCTCTGAGCTGAGCGTGGCCAAAGCTCAAGACTCTCTCTCTCCCTCTGTCTATGCGCACCGCCTCCATGTGCTTGCTCTCCTGCTTTCTCTCTCTCTCTCTCTCAAAAAACAAAAACAAACAAACAAACAAAAACAAGCAGAAGAGACTGAATGGGGCACTATGCTCCTTTTTATTTTGGGAAGGTTAAATGAATGCTGCCCCCACGCTCAAGTCTCTCCCTGGGTCTTCAAGGAACATCCCTAGGTCTGAAGGAAAAAACAAGTGCAACCGCATCTAAAACAAAAGTCCATTGGACACCCACAGCCAAGCAGGCAGGACCTTATCCTCCTTTTGTGAAAGCAGCAGTGCCCTCTGGAGGCAAAAGTGGGAGAAGAGGGAGAAGGAGGCTCCCCACTGAGCAGGGAGCCTGATGGGGTGCTCAATCCCAGGAGTTTGAGATCATGACCTGAGACACCCAGCCCTCCCCCAACCTTTTAATGCTGTGCTCAGTACCTCTTGGTATTCTCCTCCTCTCCTAGATATATAACAGGTTTGCTCCATCCTTCAAGCCTGGCTCTGCCCTCCGCTCCTCCCTAAAGCTTTCCCTGCTTTTGTCCACAGAACTCTTTTCCTTCTCTGAACAGCCCTTCCGGTTTCAAGGGGATCTTTGTAAAGGATGGAATGTAAACAGCAGCAACAACAACGTGTGCGATTTCATCAAGGAAACTGAAAACTACTCAACATCAGAAATCACACTACTCTTCCCACAGTGTTTTCTTTCCTTTCCTTTCTTCTTTTTTTTTTTTTAAGATTTTATTTATATATTTGAGAGACAAAGATCACAAGTAAGCAGAGATCACAAGTAAGCAGAGAGAGAGGAGGAAGCAGGCTCCCTGCCGAGCAGAGAGCCCGATTCCATGCGGGGCTCCATCCCAGAATGCTGGGATCATGACCTGAGCGAAAGGCAGAGGCTTTAACCCACTGAGCCACCCAGGCGCCTCCCCCCCTACAGTGTTTTTTTTACCAAATTCCCAAAGACACTAGCCCGTGCTTATTGCATCCTTTCTATTCATTCCTAGAAGCAGGCAACCATACTGGGAATAACAGTTTACACTGGGAAACGCCAAATGGAGTGTAAACATTTAAAGACCCCAGGGACTTGGAGAATGGACTTTCCTGAGGTAAAAAACATTAAGTGTGTATAAATGATGAACCATGGTCTTACGAACAAAGAGTTCTTCCTGTAACAGCTAGAAACCTGGGGTCTTTAGTTGTACTTGTCATTCTTCTTTGGTTTGAATAACCCAAGGACAGTTTTTCTTGTGCACCATGTGGGAGATGGGAAATCACGAATATGCTAATGTAAGCAACAGAGTCTACTTGAGGATAGGTGATTTTTTTTTTTTTTTAAATGTGACCTTGGTGTCATTTTGATTGTGTCTACTTACTCAACAATTCTGCCTTTGCAGGGTAAGGGGAGGAGTGGGAGGAATGAAAACAAGGAAATAGAGAAAAGGAACCTCATTTGTTTAAGTGGAAAATTCCACGTTCAGGCTTATGTCTTGAAATAAGCAATTGAAAGTAGGTCCTATTGGTAGATGGGGAGGTATGGCTGATGAGGTTCCTGTTCCCCTGTCTCCTCTTCTGTCCAGAGAAACCCCACAAGCCTTTGGAGACTAAAGGCCTACCTGAGAGTTTGGGATCATTTTGGTCTTTGACCTTTGGGCCTTTTCAAGTGTTAATCTCCTACTCTTCATCTCATCCTGAATTAGAAGCTCACTGGCCTCCAGTGAAGGGCAGGGTAGTGTTTGCTGGGACATTGAGTATTTCAAGTCTGTCAGGTACACAGATTAAACAAACACGAGTTCCCCTTCTCCCTGAAACCTAGTGTATTTTGCAGGGTTGTTGTAGCTCTGTGTTTATTAGGCTGTCTTAGCTATCAGTACTCTGTAGTCATCCCGTTGCAATTTTTTTTTAACTGCTTTTATTTCTTGTAGGGTTCCTATGGAGCAGTGGCTCACCAAGAGACATCAGGTAGGATCACCTCACTCCTGTTTCAGAGGAGCTCAGGGGGAATATAGAAGCAAAATGTCTGTCCCGCTCCCCAGGTGCTCAGGTGTGTGACTGCAGAGCATTGTGGGACCCAGTGCATAAAGGAGACTGCTTCAGGGGCAGTGGGACACCTGCAGATGTGTTCTCTCAGCACTCCCACTGATCCTTGCCTTTGCCCACTCAATGTGATAATCTTTTGCCTACAGCCCTAGAGCTGATACAGGCCAGAAGATGTGACTCTCTGATGTCCCTTTGCTAACAAGGGTTCCATGAGCCAAATGGAACTACCTAATCAAGTTGGTGACCAGCTTGAGGTTTTCAGCCAGAGCACGGGTCATCTGGATCTGTCTGTCCAGGTGCAGCTTCTTTTAGGTCATTGAGGCCATCAGAGATCTTTCTAGGTGGCTTAGATTAGAAATGGAAGTGGAAGTAAAATGTCATTAATGACCCCATTTTATCTATTTCAGGACTCCCGGTTTTTTCGCATCTCTGAAATAGGACCACTCCTCCCTGTCAGTCCGTAGAGTGCCATGGTTTAATTGGCATAATTTTTCCTCTCGAAGTAGCATATAATAATGATGCCCTAAGCTCCATGAAATACAGTGTCGCAGGGTGGGTTCTCCAGGAAGCATAAACTGACCTGGAGTTGGGGGTACACAAGGTTTATAGTGAAAGGACAAGAGAAGAAACCAGATTGGGCAGGTGGAGCCATCAGACCATAATGAAAACCTGACAAAGTTCTGCCAGCCCAAGAGCGCTCATTTCTGGAGTCCCACATTGAACATGAATGGCCTTGCTCAGCCACGGATGAGGGCCACCCCTGAGAATAGCGTGACCTTGGCTCGAAAGCGGAAATAGACCCTGAGTGACTAACCACTGGACGCTGTTGCCTAGCGGTATTGCCCCTCATAACTGCATTGGGGTGTGGGGGTAGGGGTCCAAGCAGCACACCTTCCTGTCAGCCACATGCAAGAAAAATAAGAATTTTAGTCAGTTTTAATTCTACCAGAATTGTGCAATGAAACTGGAGTATGATGAAGAATTATTTACTGTAGCCCCATCAGTGCTCCACACCCTTGCTGGACCAGCCCAGTGACTGATGGGCAGTTGGAAAAATGGGCCCCAATTTTTTTACCCGCTGGTGGTATAGCTATGAGACATATGATCTGCACTGCCCCCTAGTGGAGTCAGGCTTCATTTGCTTTGTAACACACCTTTTATTCATTTCCTTTCTTGTATTCATTTCCTTTCTTGTCCTGTCTCTTTCCCACTCCTCCCTCCTCATCCTCACCCACCCATAGTGTTTTCTAGGATCACCTCCCAAATACACTGACCCTCAAATCCTCATCTCAGAGTCTGCTTCTAAAAGAACCCCAAACCGAGACAATGACAAAAGGAAACAAGTTATGAATAAAACCTCTGTATATATTTGGGTGACCTACCATGAAAAACTCTTGTATATCCTTGGTCAAATTACACGTCCAGTTAAAAGGAGGATAGGGAAGGGGGTGAGAGGACCGTCATCTCACTTTTGCACAAGGCAAACAGTCTTCTGGTGTGAAGTGAAATGACATCCTTTTCAAAGGAACCCACGCTCATTTCTTTATTTTTTGTCTTCTCTCTTTTTCCAGAGATGGCCACTCCTGAAGAAGACCACAGTTGGCAGATTTTCATTAATCACAGTGACTTCACAATTTTAAAAAACAATAAGAGTCAGCTGTGTGAAGTCCTTCAGAATAAATTTGAGTGTGTCTGTACCCTGGTCTCTCCATCCGTGGAAGGGAACAGTGAGTCTCTGCAAGTCTTCAGAGAAATGCTAATTCCTGGGCTGGAGTTATCTGTTTGGAAGGACGACCTCACCAGACATGCCGTTGATGCTGTGGTGAATGCAGCCAACGGAGACCTCATTCACGGGGGAGGCCTGGCTCAGGCCCTGGTGAAAGCCGGGGGCTCTGAAATCCAAGAGGAGAGCAGAAGATTAGTTTCCAGGTTTGGTAAAATACCAACTGGTGAAATAACTACCACAAAAGCAGGGAGACTTCCCTGCAAATTAATTATCCATGCTGTTGGGCCTCGGTGGATAGCGAAAGATTATCAGACATGTACCTATAAACTGCAGAAGGCCATTATAAATATTCTGAATTATGTTACCTTTTACAATCCAGACATTGAGACAGTAGCAATTCCAGCCCTCAGCTCTGGGATTTTCCAGTTCCCTCTGGACTTGTGTACAGAGATCATTGTGAAAACAATCAGTTTATATTACCAAGGGAAGCAACTGGCCACTAATTTGAAAGAAATTCACCTGGTAAGCAATGAGCACCCTACTGTTGTTGCCTTTAAAAATGCTTCAGAAGTAATCCTAAGGACGAACAAGCTGGGATCCCGGATGAGTGAAGAAGCCACCCCTCCTTTCAAGACAGTTCTTGTGAACAATGTGACTCTCCAGATTGTCCAGGGTTACATCCAGTTGCAGGAGGTAAGTATTTGTTTCTGTCCTCTTATACTGCCAAAGGAGGTCCCTGAACCGTTTATGACCTATCAGGTATTTTTAAAGAAATTTGTACTATTTCAGATGCTGTTTAGAAAGCATGTTGTTGAAGCTAAGAGTACAGACTTGAGAGAGACCCTCCGGGTTTGAATGCTAGCTTTGCCATTTGTAACTGGGTGATCTGAATCAAGTTATTCTATCTTTCGGACCTTGGTCTCCTCATCTGTAAAATAAGAACAATAAGATCACATGTATCAAAGAGCTGGAATCAATACACCTAAAGTGCTTAGAATAGAGCTTGGCACATGGTAACTATTTATGGTGATTATTGCAACTATTCTTGGGCACCAGGAGGAAATAGAACAAGCTTCTATTCCAAGGAACTTAAAATCAATTAGACTTCTTTTATGTAAGAAAAAATTCTTGATTTGAAAAAATCCCATTGGGGAAGCAAACCATTTGAACATTTCTGAAGCAACCTATCAAGAGTAAACAAAAAAGTCTTAATAAAAAATGAACTCATAGTATTTAAGAGTATGTAAATTTACGACAAGAGGGTAAGGCAGTGGACCAAGAAAGATTAATTCAGAAGCTAGGAGTTTGATTATGACCTCAAGTTATGATGGGTATGAACTGGGTGGTTAGAATGACTTGATCAGAGAGACACAAAAGTGGTAAGAGCCTGAAAATCATGGACTGGACCAGTCAGGAGATCTAGGTCGAGCTATAAGTTGTATACTTAGTATACTGCTCTCTGTCAGGGGTTGGAGAGATACAAAGGGCAAGTTAGGGTTTAGCCAGCGCTTATGGAACACCAAGGCCAGAGCCCTGGCAAGGAGGGGAGAGAATCATGGTAACAGTGAACTTGGGGATTTCTGGGTTGGTGCAACTCTCCTGCTAGGCAGAGCACCTTAGGGCTAGGAATCAAGGCATGTTCATCTTTGTAGCTGCAGGCAGGGCCCTGTCTCAGCATGCATCTGGGTGTTCAGCAAATTATTGATGCCAAAGTGAAGGGGGCAGCAGGGAAGAGAAAGAATATAAGGCTATATTCTTTTTATTTCTGCATCAGAGTTGTCACTCTTAAGCTTCTCCTATGGCCACAATCAAATAGACTTCATCATAAGTGAAAAAATGCCACTTCTTTTCTTGTTCTTTTTTTTTCTTTTAAGATTTTATTTATTTATTTGAGAGAGAGAGAGAGAGCACTTACACACACATGAGCAGGGGTAGGAGAAGTAGACTCCCCTCTGAGCAGGGAGCCAGATGTGGGGCTCAATCCCAGGACCCTGGGATCATGACCTGAGCCAAAGGCAGACACATCACCTACTGAGCCAACCAGGCACCCCAAAATACCACTTATTTTCTACAAGACACTATTAGAAAAGAAGACAGGGGACCCCACAGGATGAAACATTGATTCAGTAAGTCATTAATACACCACTTTAAAATTAAGGTGGAAACATCCTAGTTGAATAACTTACCCTTTAACTAAACTTTCATTATATTTCTTTGTTGCCAGCAACATTGAGAACCTTAAAATTTTTCGAGGGTGCCAGTCCTCCCAAACTGGAAATTCTGATTGCACTTTCGAAGTGAAGCATTCATTAACGTCCATTAAAAGTACCTGGGTTGCCCTCAAAGGGACCCAAAGCAATCAGGATGACTTAGGGATATTTGAGCATGGGGCAGAAGCAAAAGGAGACCTTCTCCTGTAGCCCAGGCCCGAGGGCTAACTAGGAGGCGATACTACTGAAAACACAGCCCATGTGTATGCAGTCTATTTCCAAAGGGACAGATGAAGAACTGGTAAAAGTGGTTGCCCTCCAGACAAGTGAGTGCTTGGAGTATCCAAGGAACTCACCAAGAGGGAGGCCTATTTCCACTGAAGACTTTTTTGTCTCATTTGTATTTTCTTTGACCATGTACTGCATTTTTTTTTTTAAAAAGAAAAGCATTAGGAGGTAGAAATTTCCCAAGAAATTTTATTTCCACTCTCTTTAAACCAAACAGAAAATCCACACAGAAATAGCAAAAAGTGATAGCACTGGGGGAGGGGATAAAACCGTGTATTGATGATGGTTTAAACAAATCACAAGGAATGCCCAGAATCTTGGAATATGGAGGATATAAAGCAGCAAGAGGCTGACAGACATTTACAGTCAGAACTGTCTTATTCACACACTTTGCCTAATTTCTGAATAGGACAAATGACTCATGGCAATCAAATGAAATTATGAGTTTCTGTCCACCGCTAAATGATAACCTTGTGCAAAACAAAGACACAAACAAAAGATGTCTTGTGAATTTATGATCTTCAAAAGTATTTTTCAAAGCTCCTCAGCAAACTAAAGATTGAAGAAAAAGTAATTTAACAATGGATCCTCTGGTTTTTTTTGTTTTTGTTTTTCCTCTTCAGACGGATGTAATTGTTAATTCTGTAAATCTGCTCTATGGTTTGGGATTTGGAGCTGTGTCAATATCAATTCTACAACAAGCAGGAAATGAAATGGAATTGGAATTTAATGAAAAAATTACTGAAATACTAGAGTCTCAGTTGGTACTGGTCACAAGAGGATTTCAGTTGTCCTGTCAGTACGTATACCATGTGTTGTGGGATTTAGGACATCACAAACTGACTGAGGTAAGTTCAACATGAGTTTATCTTTATGTAGCCCCATAGACTACATAGTCTTTGTTGAATTTCATTATGTCATTACATTTATGAAAATTTGATGAGTGAGATAGTCCTCATTTTCTACCATTCTGAAATACAGGAAAAGCATTATTGTCACAAGTTATCTTAAGAAATTGAATTTTAAATATTACCTAACTCATGTCTAAATTTTAAGCAAGAGTACTGCAAACAGACCTGGAAAGAGTAGGTTCCCTCAGTCCACACATCTGTTCACCTTACCCCTCTGTGACCCTGTTGGCCTTTCCCTAAATGGACCTGGAATTCAGCCTCTCTGTATTTCCCTGCATCAGTTAAGTGCCAGGGGCACCTGGGACTTCCCTTCCAGTACTGCTCCAGGTAAATCTGTCACCTGTGGTGTCTTCCCACCAATGCCTGCGGTAGAGATTGACAGATTGGCTTTCTGGCCAACTCTTCACCCAAGACACATAAAATATACACATTAAAGAGTTGGGGGACCCATTCAAATGTGGAGAGAGGGAAAGAGTCTCCTTCCCTGCCTTTGTTTATCTTTAGTTTGTCACCATTTCTGGGCCTTCTTTGACTAAAAGCCCTCTAGTCCCAAACTGGCCCTCCAGTCACTCTCTGCCCCCCAGTTTTCCAAGGCCCGTCCACAGACAACTTTTCTGTACTTCAGTTTGGATGTTGAAATGTTGATGTAAAGTTTATTTTTTTTTTTTTTTTAAATCTTTTTTTTTTTTTTAAGATTTTTATTTATTGTTGATGTAAAGTTTAAATCTGCCAAATACATTAGCACTTCTTGAGAAGAAATGACATATCTTAAAGATGTTGGATAAAACTGCTTACTTATTTTTCCCTCTGTCTCCTTTGTTAAACTCCTGAGAGCTCTTTGTTTCAACCTGGAAGCAGCAGGTAAATGGGAATAAACTGATGGTTGGCTCATAGTCCCAGGGAGATGAACAAGGCTATATAAACTGGGAGAAATCATGGCACCCAAACAGACTCCTCAGTGACTTGTGTTTCTCATCATCTAACCATGTGGCTGTCATGGGGTCTCTAAAGAGGCATAACCATGACCCTAAGGGGGAATAGAGGTGGGCATTGTAAGATGTGGGCAGGATCGAGAGGTGAAGGAAATTTTATTTTGACTCAAAGGCTGATCTGTTTTTCTTACAGATACTGAGAATTGCAATGAAGGAATGTTTGGAGAAATGCCTTGAACTAAATAAAACTTCTATTTCCTTTCCTGCCCTTGGGACTGGAAACTTTGGTATACAGAAGAGTGTAGCAGCCGAGATTATGTTTGATGAAGTTTTAACTTTTGCCAAATGCCATTTGAAAAAGCAATTAACTGTAAAGTTTGTGATCTTTCCAGAAGAACTGGACACCTACGTGGTAAGATAGTATTTTAGAAATGTCCCATTCAGGGACACCTGGGTGGTTCAGTTGGTGGAGTCACTGCCTTCAGCTCAGGTCATGATCCCAGGGTCCTCGGATCGAGTCCCGCATCAGGCTCCTTGCTTGGCAGGGAGCCTGCTTCCCTCTCCGCCTCTGCCTGCTTGCGTGCGCTCTCTCTCTCTCTCTCTCTCTTTGACAAATAAATAAATAAATAAATAAATAAAATCTTAAAAAAAAAAAAAAAGAAAGGTGGCATTCTGTTACCTATCCGTCTTTAAAAAAAAAAAAAAAGGAAATGAATGTCCCATTTATTCATTCATTCATTCCATAACATCTGTGTAATATCTCCAATGTAAGACATGAGCTAAGCACTGGACAGCACGGTATTGTTCTAACTTGGTGAATTTATTGTTTTTTTAATTGCTCACCTCTGACCTAGTGAAGAATGTCATTAAAGCAGCCACGTTACCCTGCTCCCTACATTCTGTCCTTTCCTTTGTTGGCCTTCTGCTCCTCAAAGATAAGCAACCTTCTCATTTCAGTGTGGGCGTCCTCTGCTCCTCTGTCTTCTCTCCTGCTCTGAGAGCACAAGTATTCTGACAATTTCTGCAAAGTCCTGTCTTCTGAGCCACCTTCAGACCCATACACTTAATCCTGTCTCATTTCCACTTGGTTATCCCATTGTCATCTTAAAGCCAACATATTTAAAACAAATTCTTTGTCTTCTCCTCTCCGATTGATCAACTTCTTGGGGCAAGTTAATATACTTTTCCGTGCTTCAGTTTCTTCATCTTTAAAGCGGGATAGTAGGGAAGCTTGGCTGGTTCAGTCAATAGAGTACAAAACTCTTGATGTCAGGGTCATGAGTTCGGCCCCACTTTGAGCATAGAGCTTATTTGGGGGAAAAAAAAAAGTAGAATAAAGTGAGGATAATAACTACCATCCTATGGAGCTGTCGTGAGCATTAAATGAGTTAATACACATAAAAACACTTAGAACAGTACCAGGCATGCAGGGAAGCCCTCCATGAGGGCTAGCTGTTGCATCAGCTGTAATGAATTGTAATTCACAGAGTGCTGACCTAAAGAGGAAACCAAGTGACCTGTTTGTTATCTTTTCTTCCAAATTAGATTATTAATTATTTCACAGCAGAGGTATCTTTGACTACTTTTGCCATGTCCCCAGTACTGTCCCCAAATTCAGTCTATTGTTTAACTTCTCTGTGGGTGACCCCAGAGGGAGGTCAGTTGTGGTCTTATACAAAAACCAGTGTGTAGGGGCATGTGTCCGTGTGTCTGAATGCAGAGATCTGTGTGTCCATCTGCTTTAGTTTTCACTTCATCTCAGCTTTTTGCTTTAGAGTGGGCAGATTAAGTTGAGTTTCTAACATGTGAAAAGGTCCAGCATAATTAGTATATTGTGCTTTATCAAGTCCAGCAGGAGGTGGTCCCCCATAGAAGGCACTGCTGACATCTGTCACTGTTATAACAAAGGCTGCTGTGGCCTTCCAGGCCATTCCAGGAGGCTGTCCCGTCTAGAGAGAAGGGGGTGCAAGTCTGCTTCCCAAACCCGAAATCGCAGGCATGTGACCTAAGAAGCAGAGATCACGGTGGGGCCTCTGATCTTCCTGGGAAAGGCTGGTGTGGGGCAGAGGGGTCCACGTCCCCTCACGCCTCTGTGATGCTGGGCTTATATTGTTCTTCCATTAACGTACCATCTCTGGGCTTTATGCTCACTTAACTGGCACTTCGAGAAGGAACTTGTCCTAATGTTAAGGAAGAATTAAAAAGGAAATGAAATAAGATACAGTGACTTAAAACAGATTTTCAAGACAGGTTTCTGATTCTGCCAGTAGCAACATCCAAGTGCTAGCACAGCCTCTCAGGCGTGGGTCCAGGTATTGGGTATAAAGAGCCTTGCTCGGTGCCTGGCAGAAAGAGTGGCTCTGAAAAATAGTCCTCTGACTGCTTACTCTTCCACCCTGCAGCCTGTCTCCAGGTGGGTGGTTGCCATTTTCTCTCTCCCGACAAGAAAATGAACTTATTCTTGTTCCAGCTTGCTCTTTCCTGGAACAAGTATTAAGGTTCTTTTTCCTTTTGCTGCTTGACTAGGCACAAGGAAGTTTGTAGCATTTGCTGATGTTCATTGCTGACATTTCTGAAGATGGAGTTGGGAAGAGATGCCCACAGTGAGCTCTCATTAGCCCATGTCAGCCAGCTCCAGGACACCAGGGTGTCTCACCCACAGACTTATAAGCCAGTTACCCCATAAAGTAGCTCACCTTCCAGACACAGGGAATCCAGTCTTGCAAATGAAGTTCTCCCTGAAGCAGAGCTCGATCGATCAATCGATCGGCGGGCCCAGGTAGGTGCTTCGGGCACATTCCAGAACAGCTCAGGAAAGACCATCTTCCTACAAGGGGAATGAACTGCATGTAGAAAAGAAGGTTCATTCTCTTCAATATACAAACAAAAATGTACGTGGTAGTTCAAAAAACATAGAAAGATCAACCACAATCTGAGGGCTCCCCTAAGCAATGATAATAAAAACAGCTGCTGTGTGTTGCATCAACCAGGCCCTGGGCTAAGGCGAAGCTGCAGAACAATCCTCTCCAAATGAATTTCCATTTTATTAGCTAAAAGAGCATCTGCCTAGTTCTCCAGTGAAGTGTCCACAGACTTGGTTCAGTGCCTCACAGGCAATAACCAGAGCATTAATGTTTATGGAATGAATGAATGATTATATTTTGCCTTGGGATATACATATATATTCTCTTTATTTTAAGACCAGATTTTGGTTTTCTGTCTGGTTTTTCTATACTTGTTTCCCCTAGGTGTTCTAATAGATCGTGGTACTACACGATTTGGTGCTGTGATCGCTGTTTCTTAGGACTTTCCAAAAGGCTGCTATAGATTTGTGGTAATGAGGATGGAGACTGACAGAGTGGATGAGGCCAGGTGTGGTCTGTGCAGGTAGGAAGAGGGATTTTGAGGACTATGGCCAAAAGCCCCACTTATGACTCTGCTCTGTTTTGCTTCTTATAGGCTTTCAGCACTGAAATGGAAAAGACTAAATTCAAGCTACGTGGTTTCAGTAACTACAATGGTGAGTAAGAAATTCCCGGGTCTAAAAGTAGAGTCCATGGGACGCCTGGGTGGCTCAGTCAGTTAAGCCACTGCCTTTGGCTCAGGTCATGATCCCAGGGTCTTGGGATCGAGTCCTGCATCGGGCTCCTTGTCCAGCAGGGAGCCTGCTTTTCTCTCTGCCTCTGATTGCTTGTGCTCTCTCTCTGACAAATAAATAAATAAAATCTTTAAAAATTTAAAAAAAAAAATAGAAGTAGAGTCTACTCACCAGAAGCTCATCCTCTTCATCATCTTAACTAATAGAAGGGACAAAAGGAAGAACTAAGCCCAGTATATTTTCTCCTGTTTGGATACTAACCGGCTTGGCATCTGAACATCATTCTGGTTTTGCCTAGTCCAGTTTCATGATATGAATAGAGAGAGGCTAAGCTGCAGTGGGTAATTCACAGTGTGGTTATTTACTTCACAAATAGCTCTCTATAATTTTTCCCTAAGAAAAGTTCTGTCCTTCATAAGATGACTGAGCCAGTTACTCTTTCTGCTCTGAATGGGGTCACATCTAAATAGTAATTTTAGAAAACATCTCAGTCATACCAGATAATAATAAATGGATTCACCTGATGCTACTCAAACCTGAGAATCACTAGGATCATAATAGAAACTTTAAACAAATAAACAAACAAAAATATGTATGGCCCCCAACCCTACATATTCTGACTCAGGACCTTTGGATCTGGGCCAAGCATGTGTATTTTTCAGTAGCTCCTAGTCAGTTTTGCTGCTGAACTAGGTTTGGGGATCCCTGGACTTAACTAACCATGGCCGATGTTGGAGAAAGATGAACTGTGTCATGTAACTCCTTTCCTTTAGTGGAGTTGGAGTTGATGGGGTTGGAATTGCTTCATGACAACCAGGATGCGTACTTGTGAAGTGGTCTTTTGATCTACAGTAGTGTATAAATGTCAAGAACACTAGACATTCAGTGAGGAATAGAAACTGTTGGGGTATTTCCCACTAGGGTCACAATGATTTGCTTATACCCTTTAACAGAACAGTTCACTTTTGGATGGGCTATGGTCCAGCAGTGCTGGAAACAAAGGAGGGGTTACTTGGAGAGAGCTGTGGTCTGTCACTTTGCCTCTTATGAACCTCTTTATTTATCTGTAAAATGATGATAAAGACAGACTTTTGTCAGCATAAATAGAGATTATGTATGTAAAAATGTTCTGTTGCAAAGCATTGAATGAAGGCCAAAGAATAATGAGTGAGAGGATGGACAAACAACCCAGGGGAGAAACTGCCTGGACAAACTACCCAGAAGAGGCAGAAAGTCCTACTGACCTAAAAAGATCGAGAGTGGCTTCCTGGTCAAGTGGGTCTAAGTTGGGCTTTATTGAGGATGGCAGATTTTCAGTGGCTCGAGCTGCTGCGGTGGGGCATCCAACGTGAAGAAAATGCCTAGAAGCAAACAAAAGCAGTGCAAGTGGGGGGAATCACACTGAACCAAGGGAAGGTAGACCGGAGTTTTAGGCGAGGCTAATATGGAAAACGAACATACAAATGTCTCTGTTTTTAGTCCAAATAATAGGGCCATGTGTTACCATTTACTTCGGTCGTTTTAAAGGACATCTGTAAAGGAATTATAATTATAGCGCAGGACAATAATTGACCTTAATGATGGTTAATGGTGATGATCTCAGATTATCAAGGAAAAGCTGAACTATTTAGGAAGGCAGGGAAATGTGTTTTCATTAGAAATATTTAACTAATAAACTAAGTAATCTAACTCATAAATATTTAACTAAGGTATTTGGTGCTAGAAGTGTATCCCCTAGTGATCTGAAAAATTAGTTTCCCAGAAGAACAATTTTTCCCTCCAGTAATGATGGGTAAATGAAGTATCACCATGTATTGCTTCTCTTTTCTCCTAAAAAGTAATATAAACTCCCAGGGAGAAAAAGGGTTAAAAAATAAACAAATAAACAAAATCCCCGTGTCTCTAGTTTAAGAACTTTTATCACTTCATTGTCCAAAACATTGGCTTTTTTTTTTTTTTTTTTTTTAAACTCAGACCCTCTTCCTTCTGTCTCTCTCCTGGTACTGTTTCAGAGTTCCTGGTACCACTCAACTATTCCAGAGGGGAAAAGATGCTAATTACCACTACTAACCTCAGATCATTTATGAGGAGGCAGAATTATGTGAGTGCTAGAGTCAGACTGCCCATACCTAGTAGCTCCACGGCTCCTACTAGCCAGGCCTTTAACCATGGGCAAGTTACTTAATAACTTTATTTTTTTTTAAGATTTTATTTATTTATTTGACAGAGAGAGAGATCACAAGTAGACAGAGAGGCAGGCAGAGAGAGAGAGAGAGGGAAGCAGGCTCCCTGCTGAGCAGAGAGCCCGATGTGGGACTCGATCCCAGGACCCTGAGATCATGACCTGAGCTGAAGGCAGCGGCTTAACCCACTGAGCCACCCAGGTGCCCCTACTTAATAACTTTAAATAAGTTTCTTCATTTGTAAGATGAGGCTGTTATTAGTACTTATAAGGTTGTGAGGAGTGAACAGAATAATTTTTGTGAAGCATTTAGAAATGCCTAGAACATAGTAGGTGCTCAATTTACTTTTCCCCTTATGTTATGTATCCCCATATTCTTGTGTTTTTGAGATTCATCCAAATAGCTAAAGTTCACTCCTTTTCATTGCTTTAATAATATTCCAATGCTGAAGGACATTTGGGTCATTTCCAGTGGGTTTTGCTGTTACAAAGGAGAAGGTAAATTTTCTTGTATATATCTCCTGATGCACACATACAAAAATTTTTTACAGAACATAATTATGGGAGTAGTTGTTCCAGTTTTACACCCATCATAAATATATACAGAAGTTCTAGTTCCTCTGTATCCTCCCCAACACTTAATATTGTTAGACTTATTTTTGCCGATCTGTTGGATAATTTTTCATATCCCTGATTGTCAATGAAGATGAGCATCTCTTCACACATATCTGGGCCATTTGTATTTCCTTTTCTATGAAATCTTTTGTCCAGCTGAGAATCTTGTCTATCAAGAAAAAGGTTCTTCCTCTTTCTTGATAATTCGAGAGAATTCTTTATATATTCTGGATACTGCTTCACCTATGAATTTCCTCGGCTAGTTCCCACAATTTCTTTCTTTCTTTCTTTCTTTCTTTTTTTTTCAATTTCAGTTGAGAGTTACCCTAATCCATCAGAGATTCTAATTCTTTATATATATATCTTTGCTCCTTATACACATGGGTGGGTTGGAATCAAGTTCCATGGCCTGTTCTGCTGGGATATACCATGTCAAGTAGTAGAAGCTGCTAAGCTGCAAATTCTGTGGAGATGTAAATTGTCCTGTTACATACAGATATGAAATCAAAAGGAATCCCAAGTAATGAGGTTATGGCTATTTCTTCTTTTCATTAAACTTGGATAATTTTCTAATTTTTCCAAAATAAATGTATTATTTTTATAATCAGAAGTACGTATTTTTCAAAAGGAATTTTTGCCCTTTAAGCTCTATGGCTTTCAGAGATGTTTGATTTCAAACTCGATAGTAGTCTCAGTCAGCGGGACACAAAGGCATACCTCATTTTATTGTACTTTGTTTTATTGTGCTTCACAGATACCACTGGGTTGTTTTGTTTTGTTTTTCCAAATTGAAGGTTTGTGGCAACCCCGCATCAACCAAGCCAACTAGTGCCATTTTACTAACAGCCTTTGCTCATTTCATGTCTCTATATCACATTTTGATGATTCTTGGAATATTTCAAACTTCTTCATTATTACTGTATTTGTTAGGGCGATCAGTGTTCAGTAATTATGACTCATGGAAAGTTCAGATGATAGCTTTTTTTTTTTAAGCAACAGAGTGTTTTTAAATTAAGGCAGGTACATTGGTTTTTAGACATATTGTTATTGCTCCCCTAGTAGACCACAGTATAGTGTAGACACAAATTTTATATGCACTAGGAAACCAAGACATGCATTTGACTTGCTTTATTGCAACAGTCACTTGATTGCGGTGGTCTGCAACCCGACCTGCATCTCTGAGGCATGCCTATAATCATTGGTTAACATCCATGGTGATATCACAAGGTGAGCTCATCCATGAACTGACAAATGCAACATAGCAGGGGCGAGGCATGATAAAACCAACCCCTCACAGGCTAAACTCTGCTCTCAAGGAGACTGTAAACCATACATTTAGATTTCCTTCATATCTGACACAGCAATCAGAGCTAGACACTTAATTGAAGCTGCTGCCGCTGGCAATGGTCATAATGTCCTCGGGACAAACATTGGCCTTGGTGTTTTGTTCAGCCCTGGTTTAAAACCCACCTGCCTTCTGTGGATGTTTATGACAGTCTTTTCAGTCCCCCAGTTGGCCAGAGAGGAGAAAAGAGAAAATGGGCTCCAAGCTAAGTCTCCTGCCATCAGTCTGATAGGATCCAACCTGGAAAAGATGAAGGAGGCCCAAGCGTGGATCCAAAGGATACTGACCCCCCAGGACCACCATATCATTGAGAATAATCTTATCCTCTACCTTGGGAAAAAAGAACATGACAGTTTGACTCGGCTTCAGAATACCTTGAGGGTCTCTATCTCAGAGATTATCAGTCTGGAAAAGGCAACTTTAGAGATTAAAGGAGCCCAAGCTGACGTCATTGAGGCTGTTATGAACATTGAACATATGTTGTGTGAAGTTCAAGAGGAAGTGGCAAGAAAAAAGGAACTAGCCCTTTGGAGCTTGTCAGGTGAGTGACTTTAAGTTGAAAAGTCAGCTCTTGCAAACTATTCCTTATGGGTGTGAGGACGTCTGTATGCATGTGGGTCAGAGATAGCATGGAAAAGAGAGCAGACCACGCTGCTTCTGTGTTAAGCCGTAACCTTTTATAACCGTTTTTTGGCTGTCTTTCTACCAGCAAGGTTAATTAGTAAATGAACACACACACACACACACACACTCACATGCACCCATGTGATTGGATTTACTTACGATGATGTGGATTGCCTAAGAGGCAATTAAATAGAAAGCCTCCACCTACACAAGCCCAGGCTCTGGGGGAAATTGTACATCTCTAATTCCACAAATGGAGCGTTTGAACATAGACACGTTCCACTTGATCAATTCATTTCTTTGAGTTTTATTGCATTTATGTATTTATTGCTGGCAGCATTAGGAATCTTGAAATTACTTTGAGCTCTCTCATCACAGTAAATTATTCATTCACAGTGTGAAGTACACTCAAGTATCTCCCATTCAGTGGGGCAAAAATCATCACAATGACTGGGAATTTGGGTCTGGAGAAGTCTTTTCAACATGGCCTTAGAGCTAACTAGGAAAATTACACTGTTGCAAATGTCAGCTTGGGAAACAGAAGCTTCTTTCATTTATTTACTTGACTAATGTATATTGTATCCATGATATGTGTCAAGCATGTGATGGGTGCTGGGGATACACTGATAAGGTGGACGTTGTTTCCACTGAAAATCTAATTGAGGATACTGAGCAGATTATCTATGAAAGAGGGTGAAAATGCTCTGTGGGAGCACCTCGGACAGGCACTGTGATGTTGTAATTTAGAATATTTCTTCATTCATATGATCCAAACATATTTGTTATATATATTTGGTCTTCCTCCACATTCCTGGCTTACAGCTATCAAACCCTGTGGATTTCCTAAGTGTGGAGAGTGATAAAGTTGTCTTTTGTTACATTGAGGAGGTGACTTTGGAAAGCACCTAAGGATGGGGACTGGTCACCAGGAAACTCGACCTGTGATTGGAGGATTTGGGTATCCTCCAGTGCAACCTCTGGGGAGGGGGCTGGAGGTTGAATCAGTTGCCAGTGGCCAATGATTTAGTCAGCTATGACTAGGTAACAGACCTCCATAAAAATCCAGAAGGACAGGTTCAGAGAGCTTTCAGGTTGGTGAGCATGTGGAGAGCTAGAGAGTGTGATTTGCTGGGAGAGAGAACAGAAACTCCACACCTTTTCCCCATTCCTTCCCTGCCTTATTCATCTTTTCTGTCTGGTTGTTCCTGAGTAATATACCTGTATAACAAACCAGTAATCTGGTGAGTAAAATGTTCCTCTGAGTTCTGTGAGCTGCTCTAGAAAATAAATTGAACCCGAGGAGGAGATCATGGGATCCTCTGAAGTATAGTCAGCCAGTCAAAAGTACAGGTAACAACCTGAACTTGCAACCAGTGTCTGAAATCCAAGGAGAAGTTCATTGGAACCTTCAGTTTGTAGCTAGTCAGCCAGAAGCACAGGTAATAATCTGGTTTTTGACTGGTGTCTGAAGTGTGTGTATGTGTGTGTGTGTGTGTGTGTGTGTGTGTGAGAGAGAGAGAGAGAGAGAGAGAGAGAGCAGTCCTGTAGGACTGAACTCTTAACCTGAGAAAATCTGATTCTATCCTTGGGTAGATAGTAGCAGAATGGCTTGGTTGCATACATGAGAAACCCTCCTACTTACACAGACATTGGAACTAGGTCTCAGAATACCAGTTTAGACACCTAACCCAGACTTGGGAGGTCAAGGGGAGCCTTCTCAGAAGAGGAGTCATAAATGGAGAATGAAGAATAGAAAGAAATTAGTAAGGTAAAGATACTTTCAAGCAATCAGACCATGGCAGGGTCTAGATTAGGAAAGACTTAATAAATTCTATGAGAGTTCAGAGTTTTTCTTGAAACAAGGGAGAGCCTTAAAAGATTTTAGCAAAGATAAGGTCATTTTCACTGTAATGTTCATGGGTTTGGTACAAAAATTCAGATGCAAATTTTCAAAGACACCTCATTTTCACCTTGTGTTTATAAAAATAATTCAGGCAGACATAATCAAAGTGAGTGGGAGTTTACAGTAAGTAAAAGCATGGGCAAAAATAATACATAAGAGGGGCACCTGGGTGACTCAAAAAAAAAAAAACCAGTAAAAAAAATGGACAGGTCACCTGGGTGGCTCAGTGGGTTAAAGCCTCTGCCTTTGGCTCAGGTCATGATCTCAGGGTCCTGGGATACAGTCCTGCTTTGGGCTCCCTGCTCAGCAGGGAGCCTGCTTCCTCCTCTCTCTCTCTGCCTGTCTCTCTGCCTACTTGTGATCTCTGTCTGTCAAATAAATAAATAAAACCTTAAAAAAAAATGGTCTCTCTCTCTTTCTCTCTCTCTCACACACGCACACACACATTCTCTCAATCAAATAAATAAAAAATATTTTTAAAAAATTAAAAACATTGAACATAAAGAAATAGAATTCAAAAGTAATACACAAGAATGAGACCAAAGATATGATTTTTACTTAGCTTTGGGAAGGTAATGACTATGGATATTTAAACTGACACAAGAGTACACTTCCCAAGAGAACAAGAGACAAAGAAACACTGTTCTATAAAGCTTGTGGCATTGCTTTAAACTAACTGCATTCATAGGGTTGACCTATTCTCCCAGCTATTGACAGTTAGTCCTGTTAAGTCCCTGGTTCTGCTGCAAGATAGCACTTTTGATAGTTGATGACTAAGCATATAATTCCACAGCTGTGTTTCAGAGGCTCCTACACACTCTCTCTCAACCAGATTGGGACCTTAGTTAACAAAATTAATACATTTTCTTTTTTCTTCTTTTTTTTAAAATTTAATTTAATTTTTTCAGTGTTCCAAGATTCATTGTTTATGCATCACACCCAGTGCTCCATATAATACGTGCCCTCCTTAATACCTACCACCAGGCTTACCCAACCTCCCATCCTTCTCCCCTCCAAAACCCTCAATTTGTTTCTCAGAGTCCACAGTCTCTCATGATTCGTCTTCCCCTCCAATTTCCCCCAAATCACTTTTCCTTTCCTTCTCCCAATATGTTATTTCTTATGCTCCACAAATAAGTGAAACCATATGATAATTGACTTTCTCTGTTTGACTTATTTCACTCAGCATAATCTCCTCCAGTCCCGTTCATGTTGATACAAAAGTTGGGTATTCATCTTTCTGATGGAGGCATAATATTCCACAGTATATATGGACCATTTCTTCTTTATACGTTCGTTTGTTGTAGGGCATATTGGCCCTTTCCACAGTTTGGTGACTGTGGCCATTGCTGCTATGAATATTGGGGTACATATGGCTATTCTTTTCACTACATCTGTATCTTTGGGGACCCAGTAGTACAATTGCAGGGTCATAGGTTAGCTCTATTTTTAAATCCTTAAGGAATCTCCACACTGTTTTCCAAAGTGGCTGCACCAACTTACATTCCCACCAACAGTGTAAGAGGGTTCCCCTTTCTCCACATCCTCTCCAACACTTGTTGTTTCTTGTCTTGTTAATTTTGGCCATTCTAACTGGTGTGAGGTATTATCTCAATGTGGTTTTGATTTGAATTTGCCTGATGGCTAATGATGATGAACATATTCTCATGTGTCTGTTAGCCATTTGTTTGTCTTCTTTGGAGAAGTGTTCTGTTCATGTCTTCTGCCCATTTTTTGATGTGATTATCTGTTTTGTGAGTGTTGAGTTTGGGTTCTTTATAGATCTTGATATCAGCCCTTTGTCTGTAGTGTCATTTGTGAATATCTTCTCCCATTCTGTGGGTTGCCTCTTTGTTTTGTTGACTGTTTCCTTTGCTGTGCAGAAGCTTTTGATCTTGATGAAGTCCCCAAAGTTCATATTTGCTTTTGTTTCTTTTGCCTTTGGAGACACATCTTGAAAGAAGTTGCTGTGGCTAATGTCGAAGAGCTTACAGCCTATGCTCTCCTCTAGGATTTTGATACATTCGTGCCTCATGTTGAGATCTTTTGTAAAACAGATACATTTTCAGTGAGTTATTACTACAAGGAATGTCAGCTATCCAGCAGAGCGATAAAATTTAAATACGGAAGTTAGGCGTTTCCTCTTCCATACTGCTATTGTAATCCTTCCTGGGGAGCACTTCTGCAGCAGGAGTTTGTGGATCTTTGAGTCTGCAGTGCTCAACCCAGGTGCCCAACCCAGTGCCAGCAGGTGATAGGAGCTCAGCGAATGGTTGCTGAACTCAAGTGAGCTGAACTCTATTACTATACCTTATATATGTCGGCTCTTGCTCTTGAGATTTAATTTATAATCTCCTCCTTTGAAATTTCCCGGCTCTGAAATTTCTCTGCTATGGAATTTTGTTCCCCCTGCTTTCCAGATTTACAGCTTGGCCCCTCTAGTGAATTTCTTTGGATTTATCATCTGCTTTCTGTGGTTAGATTGAGCACATTCAATTAAATAATGTGCTGGGAATTATGTCATTTTTGTTTACTTGGGTTTAAGTCAAACTGAAAATAAACTGAGGGGTGCCTGGGTGGCTCCGTAGGTTTATCCAGTGCTGCATCAGTCTCCCTCTGCCCTTCCCCCTGCTCATGTGAGCATGCTCTCTCTCCCCCAAATAAATAAAATCTTAAAAAAAAAGAAAAGAGAAAAGAAACTGAAAGAAAAGAAGTCTTTTTGGGGTTTTCTGTTTGTTCACATGTATGTATATTTATTCCAACAAGCAGTTGGTGGGCAGTAACAGGTTGTCCCTTGAATTTAAAAAGGAAGGTAGGAAAGTTAAGGAAGAAGAAAGAAAGGAAGGAAGGGAGGAAAGAGAGAACATAAACTCTTAATCTCCAAAGTTTGCTTTTTGTGGTTGGGTGCATGTGAGTGATGTATGTACCAAATATTCTGCCTTTCCACTTGCAGAGAGCACTGGTGAAAGCCAGGTTTATATTAGCTGTGTGATATCAGCCAAGTCACTTAACTTCTCTGAGTTTTTTTTTTTTAAAGATTTTATTTATTTATTTGACAGACAGAGATCACAAGTAGGCAGAGAGGCAGGCAGAGAGAGAGGAGGAAGCAGGCTCCCTACTGAGCAGAGAGCCCGATGCAGGGCTCAATCCCAGGACCCTGGGATCATGACCTAAGCGGAAGGCAGAGGCTTTAACCCACTGAGCCACCCAGGCGCCCCTTCTCCGAGTTTTAATTTTGTTTTTTGTCAAGGTGTGTGTTAGTTATTTCAGTGGCAGTGTTGTAATAGTCAAATGAAGTTGAGATATGAAATCTTTTTGAAAATCTTTACGTTTTATATAAATGTGATACTATTTTTCATCATTCCTTAATGTTTTACTCTGTCTGTGTATTTTTGTTGATGAGCATCCTGGCCAGAAATATAAGCATTTCCTATTAGCAACATACTTATACATTATCTTACAACATCGATGGGGGAAATATATACTAATGCTCTTTTTTCTCTCACCCCCTCAGGCTCGTGATCTAAATCACGTGAGGACAAATTTATTAACCCCCTCTTCTATCCCATGCCTTCTTGTTATACTGTATTCTCCTTTCATGTCCTAAACATATAAGGCATACAATTTAAACTGGCTAATCCGTTTCTTTAAATTTCTTTAATTTGTTTTATTAAATTTCTTTACAAGTCTTTTTCCTCTCACAGAGCACTGAAACAAAGTTTTATGTTATTCATTTTTAGGGCAGTGGACTAATTGGCAACCCCCAAACCAGGATGAAATGAAAAAGAATACGTTTCTGAAATGCCTAAATCTTTCAACGGAGGAAATTCAGGCTCAGAAGAAACAGTTTGAGAGCTGTGGTTTGCAGGTTATAAAGGTATACGTAATTGAGGGAAGGATTCTACTCGTCTTGCTATTATTTGTTTCTGTAACTGAGAGAAAAATTCAGCTGCTGAGGACTCTAAGCCAGCTGCTCATTGACCTGGACCCGGAGGATTAAGACTGAAAGTAGGGCAGGGGTGGGCAGACACAAAGTGTATAGTTGGAATCAGGAGGTAGGAATGATGAAAGCTTTAAAGCACCCATCAAGCCTCAGGGCAAACTTGTCTGCCTATCTCGAAGCAGTATGAAAAAAAAAATAGAATAGCATTTATTATACTGTATTATAATTGTTCACCTATTTTTTACCTCTTGTTAAACCATGTGCTTTTAAGAAGGCAAAGACTGTCTACACAGTTAACCCTTTCATTAGGTAGGGATTCACTCAGTGAATTTTTATTACATGGATTTATCAAAGAAGGGACAGGGAATTTTGAAGAGCCAGAAGTCAAAGTAGGAGAGGGGTGGGAGCCAGGAGGACTCTTAAAACACTTTATATGAAAAGCAAGTTGCATGCCTAGAATACACACAGCCTTTCTCTTTGAAGCAGACTATCAAGCAACATACATCGCGCTTCTCACTTTTTTTCCCAGTTTTTTTTCAGTTTTTCATATCTTGGGTCATAGGTGGAGAAAATAGACAATGAGGTTCTCATGGCTGTCTTCCAAAAAAAGAAGAAAATGATGGGAGAGAGAACACAGGGGAAGCCTGTGAGCCACAGGCTGTTTCAGCAAATTCCTTACCAGTTCTGCGAAGCCGTAAGCAGAGTTGGCTTTCAAAGAATGTACTCGGCGCCCTGCGGTAGGTGTCAGCTCCTCATCTTCGGGGTCTCTGTATGTGGGGAGTGGTGAGCAGACCCCAGCAGATGACTCACCATTTGTGGTATTTGTTGCTTTGGTGAGGGGAACCCTTGCAACTGGGATATAGTGATTGAGTCATTTGGAAAGGGTCATATTTTTTGTTTGTTCTTCTTGTTTTGTTGCTGATGGGTTTAATGCTGATGAAAGCTTTTGCGGTAAGATGTACATTTCACTGTTTTTCTCTTTTCTGTGGTTATGTGTTTTATCTGCCGAAGCTGTTGTTTGTTTGTTTTTTTTAATGTGTTTATCTGCTGAAGCTGTTTTTTTTTTTCTTAGCTCCACAAAATAATTATTGACACTACCAAACCTCATCCCTTAATTAAAAGGGCATTTTCCTGAGCTTAATAAAGTTGCTCTTTTCTCTTCCATCTTCTTCATTTCCTGTAGCCTGCTAGTGAATGAATTAGATAGCATCTGGCAGGTGAAGTAAACAATCCTTTAAGATCCTTTTCAGCTATGGGAGTTCTACTGTGTGTAGCTTCCACATCTCTTTTCCGTTGTACAACAATACTGCATACTTAATTGCTGTATTGTCCCCTCTGAATGTCTCCAAAGGAGGCAAAGAAGTTTAGTAATAATCATAGAGGATAGTAGCCATACAGCTTGATTTTGCCTGATCCATTGATTCTGTTCTTGATTTTTACCTTTCAAAATATGTAGCTTGATCCTTGCTGTAAAGCCAACTCCAGGTCTTGATTTCTAGAAAGCAACGGGTCTGGAAATCATCTCTTTGCCCCCAGAGAGAACATAAAAAATACCTGGAGTAAAAACTGAACATAGGAAGTTCCTGGGGGTAAAAAAATTTTAAATGGATCCCTACCAAGAAAAGAAGTCTTTAGCCAGAAGAGTGATATTGGTTAAAGTCTTAAAAATTCACAACTTCGGTTTGCTCCCAAACCCGTCATAACTGGCTGCTTCTCTGCACTCCCCCTCTCCCACCCCTACATAATCTACTCTTACTAAGACCATCACTGTCCTCCTATTTATCAAAAATCCAGTAGTGCCTTTTTTTCAGTCCTGTGGCAGATGCTGCAAATTGCCTGACATTTGCACACATCTTTCTTCCTAAAAGGCACACACATCACCTCCCAAGGAAGACAGCCCCAAAGTCTCATCCTATCTCATCAGCCTCGAGTCCAGAAAGTCCTCTTTTAAAGCTTAAAAGCAAGGTAATTGCCCTAACCCAATCATTATATAATGATAGGAAGAGCAGGAAAACTGCAATAAAAAAACTCCCATTTCTAGGGATGCCTGTGTGGCTCAGAGGGTTGTGTCTACCTTCTGCTCAGGTCATGATCCCAGAGTCCTGGGAGAGAGCTTCACATGCTTCTTCCTCCCCTTCTGCCTACCACTCCCCCTGCTTGTACTCTCTCGCTCTGTCAAAAAATAAATAAGCGCTTTAAAAACAAAACCAAAAACACTCCCATTTCTATAGGGGAGAAGGAAAGTCACTGGTCCATACCACTAATCCCATGTCGCTGGACAGGGATAGTGAAGACTGTATTCCGGGAGTGGACTAACACCGTGGTTTTGTACTCTGGGAAGAATCTTCCCTATGTATTGCCATCTTCGGTCATTTCTGGACCCATTGGGGCCCGTGGCCTATCAGGGGTCCCTGGATTGCCTCAGGGACTAGAATGCTCTCAGGCTACTGACAGCCAGGCTTACAGTTTCTTCAGCAATATAGTTCCTTTAAAACCGTAGCACGCATGAAGCCTGTTTACTGCTGGTCAAAGCCCAGTCAAAGGTCTTGTCTCCATCTAGTCTTTAAGCCTCAAGATTCTAGTCTTTTACCAACTGGCCTCGGTGCTCTGTCCACATTCCTAGCTCTTAGCTTAAAGCCACTGCCTGAGGCGATTCAAATAATAGATTCACTGGGGAGATACTGTCCAAAATGGGACTTGAGCCAACATGTCTGGTGAGCGTGGGTAACCAAAGGTGCTTGAGAAACCCAGGAGACATTTGATCACCGCTGAAGTTATTTTGCAACTCTTCTTTTTTAACCTAGTTTTCATTTGGAGTACAAAGGTTCTTGGCTTTATTTATTTATTTCTTTTTTAACTGCAGTTATTCCCATAACTGCAAGTTTCCCAGTTATGGGATTCTCAGTCAACTTAGATGGCTAACTATAGGCAAAGTAGGCTTCTACATTTTCTGTCTTGGCTTACATTCCAGCCAGTTCTGATTACATCTCTTGCTTGCAGGATTTGCCTAAATGTAGCAAGAAGGAGCCTCCATGCTTGCAATGTGTTTTATTGTGTTCATACATTCATTCTTGAGCACATTCTGTAAGTCAGGCCCTGTGCTCGGTGGGAGGAATACAACAGTAAACACAACACAGAGTTCTTGCCCTTATAATTTATAATCTAGTGAGTCCATCTGTTGGGTGTTTTCTGGAGTTCTAAAGGTAGCTTTTTATTTTTCCCAACCCTATGATGTCCCCCTGGGTGATTGCACCTATACCTATAGCTTCAACTCCTACCTCTGATGACTTACAGATTTGTAACTCGAAGCCCCTTCTTCTCTCCTGACCTGCAAGTCCATATCTCCAACTGTCTTTGGAATATTTCTGCCTAGATGTTCCATAATCACCTTGGACTGAACTTTTTCTTGGCCATACTTTTCCCTAAGAAATAGGTGCTTTTTCCTTACCCCCCCCATACCCCCTATCCTGGCTTATACCATCACCATCTATATATGAGGTCTCCTAGCTGGAAACGTTATCTTCTTCCATTCCTCCTTCCTCTTACTCTAGGTTCAGGCAGTCACACAGCCCTGCTGGTTTCCTCTTGAAACATTCTCAGCCCAGCCTCACCTCTCTATTCCTGTTGCCTTTGTTCTTCTTCCCCTGGGCCCAGACGATGACCAGGTCCTTTCTTGCCTCAAAACCACAACCCTTGGGCACCTGGGTGGCTCAGTGGGTTAAGCCGCTGCCTTTGGCTCAGGTCATGATCTCAGGGTCCTGGAATCGAGTCCCGCATCGGGCTCTCTGCTCAGCAGGGAGCCTGCTTCCTCCTCTCTCTCTGCCTACTTGTAATCTCTCTCTGTCAAATAAATAAATAAAATCTTAAAAAAAAAAAAAAAAAAACCACAACCCTATCCAACCTATCCTTTTCTCTGCTTCCAGAAATTGTCATGCTAAAAACATACATGCCTGTTTAATATCTACCTACCTAGCTGCCTGCGCGGTAAAACTCCAACCCCACTGGCAGAGCATGTAAGGACCTAGGCTCCCCTGCTCCCCCATCATTTCCCCCCTCATCACTCACTGTGTTCATCCACACGTCAGCCAGGAACTGCTTGGAGTTTCCTAAATGTGCTTGATATTTCATGCCTCTATGCCTTTGCATGTGGAATGCCTTCCCCCCTCACCCATTTTTAGCCCTGCAAAGTCCTATTCCTTTTTCCAGACACAGCTGAAATGGCATCTCCTGGTTGACACGTTCCCTCACGCCTGCACCCAGGGAGTGCTCTCTGCTCTGTGCTCCCACATGTCCTACATTCCCATGTTACCGCATCTGTAACTCCAACGGGTACAAAAATCTATAGTTCCACACAACTCAGCTATGGAGCCTACCTTCCTTATTAGCTCTAAAATGGAATTTTACCTACCTTTCCTGCCCCCATGTCCACAGATGTGGAAAAATCCCATCTTGACTGTTCGAGATGAACTCAGTCATTTTCAGTTTTCTCAGTCCTTTGGGGGTTTAAACTCAGTTCCTGCATGTTTTTTTTTTTTTTTTTTCCTCCTTCTTCTCTTCTAAGAGTGTTTTAGAGGGTGGGACAGGCATTGTGGAGAGAATGGTCTGGTTCTCCATCTGTCTGTTCTCTGTCTTCTGATGTCCTCTGCTAGAAAAACCACCCTGGGGTTTGGTCATTAGCGCCCTCCTATGCTTAAATTTATGATGCCCTTTGTTCTCAGTGTCTTCACAGGGCACTCCGGTTTTCATACCAAGGGAGTTCCTTTCTAGGCCATTGTCTGTGCCCCTCCTGCAAAGCGGGAAATGTTTGAGTGTGCACATCCTCCAAGCTGAAATGCAAGGTCTTGTGTGGCAGTCCTCACCTGTTGTGGACATCTTCTCTGGCCATCGCTGCTTTCCATTTAGCAGCCTGGCTAGCTGAGGGGGCTGCACCCAGTAGAGGCAGGCAATGGTTCCTTCTACTCTGGAAGTCCCCTACTCCCTGTTTTTCTGAGATTCTTGTAGTTCTTCCCTATCTTGACTCCTCAGGCTCTCTTGAGGGAGTGGGGCAGTGAAGTGAGTCCCTTCTCAGCGTCCCCAACAGGTGATTCTTATCTTTACACCAGGTGATTCTTATCTTTACACCAGGTGAAAGGAAGAACTTTTACTTATTTTGAAGTGAGAAAACTATTCTAAGAATATCTTTTATCCTTCTCTCCTGTTACATATGGCATAAACTCCACGCTCTGAATCCTTTAGTTTTTTAGACTTCTGGTTCAGAAAACCCTTTTCCTCTCCCAGAAAGCCTTTCAAGACCATAATCTATGCTTTGATTAAAAATAATTATAGGGGCGCCTGGGTGGCTCAGTGGGTTAAAGCCTCTGCCTTCAGCTCAGGTCATGATCCTGGGATCGAGGGTCTTGGGATCGAGCCCCACATCGGGCTCTCTGCTCAGCGGGGAGCCTACTTCCCTCTCTCTCTCTGTCTGCTTTTCTGCCTACTTGTGATCTCTGTCTGTCAAATAAATAAATAAAATCTTAAAAAAAACCCAATAATTATATATGATATCTGGGGTGCCTGGGTGGCTCAGTCAGTTGAGTCTCTGACTCTTGGTTTTGGCTCATCTGACAAGCTTAGGATCCTGGGATCAAGCCCTCCCCCGCCATGATCCTGGGTTCTGTGCTCAGCAGGGAGTCTCCTTCTCTGCCTCTCTCTCCCTCTTCCTCTGCTCCTCCTTCTGCTTGTACTATCTAAAATAAAGTTTTTTAAAAATTATATAATTGAGGGACACCTGGGTGGCTCAGTTGGTTGGACGACTGCCTTCGGCTCAGGTCATGATCCCGGAGTCCCGAGATTGAGTCCCTCATCGGGCTCCCAGCTCCATGGGGAGTCTGCTTCGCTCTCAGACCTTCTCCTCGCTCATGCTCTCTCTTACTATCTCTCTCTCAAATAAATAAATAAAATCTTTTAAAAAAATTATATAATTGAATGTGTGTGTGTGTGTGTGTATTCAGTTGACTTTGTTATAAGCTTTATCTTTTTTGCCCCAATATAATGAGTAGCAAGAACTCAATGGGTGGAGAAACCAAGAGCAAGACGAAAATTCCAGGAAAGAAATCTTTGATTTTTATCTCAAAATATTTTCTCTTTACATAAAACTGTGCTGTACTTTACCTGTTTACATGTGGGGATTTCTCTTTGTGAATTTTTGAGAACAGGGATCATGTCTTAGTTATTCTAGAAGCCCGAGAGCTGAATTGTTCAACTGGTAGCCATTGGCACATGTGGCTATTGAGCACTTAAAACGTGGTTAATCTGAATTGAGATGGACTTTAAATGCAATATATACACTGATTCTAAAGACCACTACCCAAGGAGAGAATGTAAAATATCTCCTTAATAATTTTTTATATTGATTACAAGTTGAAATGGTAACATTGGATAACACAGATTAAATAAAAATTACTAAATTAATTTTACCTGTTCCTTTTTACTTTTTTTATGTGGCTACTAGAAAATTTAAAATTACATATATGCTTACATTGAACTTTTGTTGTTCAGTGCTGCTCGTGAGCCTGCAACAATATTCGGTTAAATCCGAAGTAAATGTAAAGAAAAAAATAGGGAGGAAAGGAAATAAAAAGGGAAGTAGGTATATAAACGTAAGCTGTTATTAGGCTGATGATATCAATGATAATTTGCCTCAGTAGCACAACTTTAGGTGTCTTTGCCTCAGACAGGGACTTGAGACCAGGAGGTGGTGATTACTTAGAGGACTAGAGAGAGATTACATAGTAGTACCCACATAGGCAATACGATTCATCAGATCCTAATAATCTTTTAACTTCTTTTTCTCTTTTCAGACCAAAAATATGGAGTTGGTATATACTTCACCAAGAGCCTGAAAAACCTAGCATACCGGGTCAAGGAAACATCGGCCACAGACAAACTGATATACGTATTTGAAGCTGAAGTACTCACAGGCTCCTTCTGTCAGGGTCATCAGTTACAGATCACTCCCCCACCATTGAGTCCTGGAGACACAGACTACCATGACAGTGTGGTTGACAATGTCTCCAGCCCTGAAACCTTTGTTATCTTTAGTAACACTCAGGCTATGCCCCAGTATTTGTGGACTTGCAGCCAGGATCATGTACAGCCACGGGATTACTCTTCAAGACCAAGGATGCAGTCTTCACAGCAGCCTAGAGCAAGATTCTCAAGGGGTAGCTCTGTTGACTAAATTCCACATCATTTTAACAAGTGCCATGTGCTTGCTTTGGAGGAACTTTCCAAATAATGACCAGTAGTGAGTCAGAGAGTGGTCTGAATAGGTCAGATGGGTTGTCCATGTGGACCAATTGGGTTATTGAAGGGACCCAGCACAAACTAGCATCCTGGTTCTTTTATCTTTGTCTTTACCTCTTGGGATTGGGATGGGTAGATCCCAACCCAAACACTCTCAGGTCTGTTCGCTCTCCTTCAAATTGTCCTTTCATCTGTTTTACTATAGGTAACAGCAAAAATGTTTTGCATATGATGAAGGGGAATTTCTAGTATATAATCCAAGCCTTTTTAAATGATAGTGTAACACTTGGGTGATTTTAGATTTTCCAGAAAATCTTATATAGCATTTTACATATTAAAATACACAAACTTTGTCTGAGTAACTAGCTTTGAAAAGTTCTGTGTAAAATGACATTATTCAAAGTGGAAGGACAGCAAAAGGCTGATATTCTACTGATACCCTATTTGGATTCGACCATATCAGGCAATACCACTCAAGCATCATGAGGCCAAATTATTTATTTTTTTAAGATGTATTTATTGAGAGAGAGAGGGAGAGAGAGAGAGGATGAGTGTGAGGGGGCAGGCAGAGGGAAAAAATCTCAAGTAGATTCCTCGCTGAGTATGGAGCCTGACGTGGGGCTCAGTCCCAGGACCTGGAGCTGGAATCAAGTCAGACGCTCAACCAACTGAGCCACCCAGGTGCCCCAAGGCCAACTTATTAATTCATCAAATATTTCTTGATCACTAGATGGGTTTCAGTCACTTTCTGGATGCTGGGGATATGATGCAGGACAAGACAAATGTCTTCAGAAAGTTTTCAGCCTGAATCATCAGAAAGACAGCTATGTGATTGAATATAACAAAAGAGAAAGTACAGATTCTTTGAAAAAACTTAAGAGGGAGGGGATAAATTGATCAAGGGTTGGGAGGAAGAAGAGAGAGTGAAACTCTAGCTGAGACCTGAAGTATTTATAAGAGTTATGTGAATGAGGGATGCAGAGAATAGTACTTATAAAAGGCTGAATCCTCTGTGACTTTGCCCAAACTTTACATCAAAGTCCTATAGAGGCCAACAAATCTCACTAGGTATCTCTTGCCTATTCTGAAACCCATATTTCTCTATATTCCCCAAATTTCCTGACCCTCTTCTCTTTGCACAGAATACTTCTTCTGCCTCACCTTACTGTAACCAGTGTTCTTCCTCCTTTTTTTTTTTTTTAATTTTTTAAAAATCCCCTTCATCTATTTTCCCACCCCACCTACCTCTCCTCTGGTAACCATATTTATTCTCTATAGTGATATAGTCTGTTTCTTGGTTTCTATCGGTTTTTTGTTTTGTTTTGTTATGTTTCTTAAATTCCACATATAAGTGAAATCATATGGTATTTGTCTTTCTCCTACTGACTTTCACTTAGCATTATACTCTCTAGCTCCATTCATGTTGTTGCAAATGGCAAGATTTCATTATTTTGGGGGGCTGAGTAATATTCCATTGTGTATATATATACACCACATCTTCTTTATCCATTCATCTCTATCAATGGACACCTGGGCTGCTTCCATAATTTGACTATTGTAAATAATGCTGCAATGAACATAGGGATGCATATATCTTTTCAAATTAGTGTTTTTGTATTCTTTGGCAATAGTGGAATTACTGGATCATTTGACAATTATGTATTTAATCTTTTGAGGAATCTTCATACTATTATCTTTTTTTGTTCTCCATACGGTTTTCCATAGTGACTGTACCAATTTGCGTTGCATGAGGGTACATTTTCTCCACGTCTTTGCCAACAGTTGTTGTTTCTTGTGTTTTTTAAAAAATTTTTAAAGTTTTTACTTAAATTCCAGTTAGTTAACATACCATATAATATGACTTTCAGGTGTACAAATTGTTTCTTGTGTTTTTGATTTTAGCCGCTCTAACAGGAACGAGTGATAGCTGATTGTGATATTGATTTGCACTTCCCAGAGAAGTGATGTTGAGCATCTTTTCATGTGTTTGTTGGTCATCTGTATGTCTTTTTTGGAAAATGCCTATTCATGACTTCTGCCCATTTTTAAATTGGATTATTTGCTTTATTGGATGTTAAGTTGTATATATATGCAGCTTTATATATTTTAGATCCTGAGTTGTTATCAGATATGTCATTTGCAAATATCTTCTCCCATTCTGTAGGTTGCCTTTAAGTTTTGTTGATTGTTACCTTTGCCATGCAGAAGCTTTGCATTTCGTTTCTCTCCCACACCATGTCCCTGCACTTCATACTTTCCTCGATGTGGCCTCTTCTCTCCCTCTAGTTGTGCAACTTGTTCTGTCAGTACTCAGGTCATTTTTACAGATATTCCAAATGATTTGATAGTTATCTGGTTGTGCTCTAGGAATGAGAAGAGCATAGGGTCCTCCTGCTATGCCACCGTCTTAGCTGCTCAGAAGCATCTAATGTTGATGGAGTCTCAATAGGTTATTTTTGCCCTCGTTTCCCTTACCTGAGGAAACATATCTAGAAAAATGTCAAAGAAATTACTGCCTATGCTTTCTTCTAGGATTTTTAAGGTTTCAGGTCTCACATTTAGGTCCTTAATCCATTTTGAGTTTATTTTTGTGTATGCTAGAAGAAAGCAGTCCAGTTTTATTTGTTTGCATTTTGCTGTCCAGTATTTCCCATCACCATTTGTTGAAGAGACTTTTTCCCATTGTATATTCTTGCCTCCTTTATGGAAGATTAATTGACCTTATAATTGTGGGCTTATTTCTGGGCTCTCTACTCTCTTCCGTCGATCAATGTGTCTATTCTTGTGCCAGTACTATATTGGTTTGATTACTATAGCTTCGTAGTATATCTTAAAATCTGGGATTGTGATACTTCCAGTTTTGCCCTTTTTTTCCAAGATTGCTTTGGCTACTCAGGGTCTTTTGTTGTTTCATACAAATTTTAGGGCTATTTGTTCCAGTTCTGTGAAAAATGCTGTTGGTACTTTGATAAGGATTGCATTAAATGTATAGGTTGCTTTGGATAGTATGAACATTTTAACAATATTTGTTCTTCCTATCCATAAGCATGGAATATCTTTCCATTTGTTTGCGTCATCTTCAATTTCTTTCATCAGTGTTTTATAGTTTTCAGAATGGAGGTATCTCACCTCCTAGGTTTAATTTATTCCTAGGTATTTTACTTTTTTAAAAAAAGATTTTATTTATCTGTTTGACAGAGAGAGAGATCACAAGTAGGCAGGCAGAGGGAGAGGGGCTAGCAGGCCCCCGCTAAGCAGAGAACCGGATGAGGGGCCCGATCCCAAGACCCCGGGACCATGACCCGAGGCCAAAGGCAGAGGCTCAATCCACTGAGCCACCCAGGTGCCCCAATATTTTACTCTTTTTGATGCAAGTGCAAATGGGATTATTTTCTTGATTTCTCTTTCTGATACTTCATTATTAGTGTATAGAAATTTGGTGAATTTCTGTGTATTTAGTTTGTATCCTGCAACCTTACTGAATTCATTTATCAGTTCTAATAGTTTTTTAGTGGAGTCTTTAGGGTTTTCCATATATAGTATCATATCATCTGTGAATAGTTGAAGTTTTACTTCTTCCTTACCAATTTGGATAACTTTTATTTCCTTTTCTTATTTGATTTCTGTGGCAGCATTCTTCCTCTTGAAAAAAGCTTGCTTCCTGTCTTATATAGTACTGTCTTTGGATATGGACAAGAGAGACCTGAACCTCTAGTTTGAGAGGGCCCCACTCTGGCCTTCCTCCAGGTTTTCTCATCTTTACAAAGTGAGTAGTCTATAGGATCAAGAGAATATATCCATTTGAAGCCTGCATACTTCACTTCTAAACCACCTACTAGGTAGCTGGAACCCCCCAATTTCCTGCCTAAACAGCTCCAAGTCTATTTTCACAGCCTAAATTGAGTCTCTTTCTTGGGTCTGTCCTCTTGAGGTGGATTATCCCACAGTCTGCATCAAGAACGGCCAAAGGGTGACTGTTTGCAGGGATGGAGCTTAGACATGAAGGCTGAGTTGGTCACAAGGCTGTGTGTGAGTTTGTGACATAAAGCTAAAATAGTGTTTAAATTATCTATAAACTTAAAGTTGTATTAAGAAATAATAAAGGTAGAAATTATTAGCTAAGCATCCAACTTAAGAAAGTCAGAGTAAACTTGAAGGGTTAAAAACAGAAAATAATGAAATAGACACAAAAACATACAACAGAGAGAAATAAAAAAGTCAATAGCAGTCTCTTTGTAAAGATTCTTAAAAATAGACAAATCTTTCGTAAGATTGATAAAAAAAACAAAAGGTCAAATAAAGAATTTGAGGAATAAAAAAGGATGTAACTAAAATACATTAGAGATCTAAAGGTAACAAGATAATAGATAATACTAGAAACAATTTCGTGCTAATAAGTTCAAAATTTAGAAAAAATAGAGATTTTGTTAAAAAAAATACAAACTGCCACAATTGACTGAGGAACTAGAAATCCTGAATTTTCTAATGTCTATTAAATAAGTTGAATCAGGGCACCTGGGTGGCTCAGTGGGTTAAGCCTCTGTCTTCGGCTCAGGTCATGATCTCAGGGTCCTGGAATCGAGTTCCGCACTGGGCTCTCTGCTCAGCAGGGAGCCTGCTTCCCCCTCTCTCTCTGCCTGCCTCTCTGCTTATTTGTGATCTCTCTCTCTGTGTAAAATAAATAAATAAAATCTTTAAAAAATTAAGTTGAATTGACAATTAAAGTTTTACCTACCAAGTAAACAAATACAACAGGCTAAGATGATTTTGCTAGTGACTTCTACCAAATCTTCAAAGAAAAGATAATTCCAATTTCATATAAAATCTTAAATCTTCATGGAAAATTTTAATAAATCAGAGAGAACATTCCCCAATGAATTTTTCAAGGCTAGTTTAAACTTGATAGCAAAAATGGACAACCAGTGTCTATAAGAAAAATACAGACTGATTCATTTATGTAAATAGATGCATAAAGCTCAAATCTCAAACTGTTAATAAATATAATTCAGTTCTGTATAAATAAGTAAATCATGGTCAAGTTGGGTTTATTTCAGAAATACAATGATTATTTAAGAACATCTACTAGTGTAACTCACCATATAAGTGTATTAAAGAGTATGCTCTCTTCAATATTCAGAGAAAAGTCATTTAATAAGCGATTCATAAAAGGATATTGAAAACCTAGAGCAAGCATAATATTTCATGGTAAAACATTAGAATGATTCCCTACAAAATCAGAAGTGAGACAACAGATGTCTTCTATCACTACTAACCTTCCGCAATGAGTTAGGACACATGTTCAACACAGTAAAGAAGAACAAATGAAAAACATAAGTAGTGGTGGTAAAATAAAAATGTCATTAATCACAGGAAATATGATTGTTTATAGAAAATCCAAGGAAATCTGGAGACAAATTATTAGGATGAATAAGAGCATTCTGTAAGGTTATAAATAGAAGTTTTAAATAAGTCAATTTCATTCTTATACATGAGAATAAAGATAATGACGTTTTTACCATTACAATAGCAATATCAAAAAAATAGAGGGACTAGAAATAAGTTTAACAAAAGATGTATAAAACTTCCATTAAAAAATTACAAAATATTATTCAAAGGCAATAAAGAAGACCTAAATAAACAGAGAGCTATACTATATTGTCATCAAAAAGAAGACTCAATATAATAAAGATTTGTATTCTCCAAAAATAAATCTTATCAATACATTTTCAATCAAAACCATACATTTTCTTCATAGAAATTGATGGAGAAATTTTCAAATTTATCTTAAATCTAAAGGCTCAAGAAGAGCCAAGTTAATTTTAAAGAAGAAAAACAAAGTAAAGGGCATTTGACTATAACATATCTCTTTTTTTTAAGTCCTTTATTTTTTTTTTAAGATTTTATTTATTTATTTGACAGAGAAATCACAAGTAGATGGAGAGGCAGGCAGAGATGACTATAACATATCATGACTTGTATACATCTATAGTAATTATGATGTGTTATTGGTGCAGGAATAGGCAAACAGACCAACTGGCTAGAATAGAAAGCTCCAAAACAGACCTATGTCCATGTAGAAACTTGGGAATACTTGGATATATATCCACATACATATATATCTCAAATATATCTCTCTCTAATAGATATTAGTTTAATATATATAAAATACATATAAATTTATAAATATATTTATTTGAGAAATATATCTCTTAAGTTTATATATTATAAAAATTATATACTATAGATATATACTATTATATACTATTAAAATTATATATTCTGTAATATTTATGACATAACTTTTCACATTACAGGTTTGATGGTGTCAATATTTTTATGGTACATTTATAAAATTTTGCAGCAGATATTTCCAATTAGAAGCTAAGTGCCATTTAAAAGTCAGAACTCAGCCTGAGTGACTCAGTCAGTTAAGCATCTGCCTTTGGCTCAGATCATGATCCCAGGGTCCTGGGATCGAGTTCTGAATCAGGCTCCTTGATCAGCGGGGATGCTGCTTCTCCTTTCGCCTGACACTCCCCCTGCTTGTGCTCTCACTCTCTCTGACAAACAAATAAAAAAAAATTTCAAAAGTCAGAATTCGCATGATACAGAATACAGTTGATTTCTTATTCAAGTTTTCCATATCAAGTCAAAACTGGCTATTTGATGCTTACATTTTTGCTCACTAGTTCTTCTCACTTTCTAAGTATCATGTGACTACATACATACTTTTCTCAGAATAGAGCTCTGAGAGTGTGTAGATATATGAATGAGAGAGGTAAAAACTATGGATTTCTGGGAAAACAATGGACCAGTCTCAATAAATGGTCTTAGACAACTGGTTAAGAACATGGAAAACCATAGATTTGGATCTTGTTCTAGGTCTAGACAGGGCCTAAGATGGGGATTCTTGCTCAAGTGACTTATTGGGGGACTGCTTTCGGAAATAGGGGGTTAAAGGCAGCAAAGGGCAGGGGGAAAGCTAACAGGAGTATGGTTTCAGTTGAAGATGATCTTCAGTATAATTCCGAGGGAAATCACTAGGGCACAAACTGCACGGTTAAACTAAGTTGAACATTGTAACAGCAGTTGGTCTTTTGAAGTGATGTCAATTATTGGCCTTCCTCTGTCCTTCCTCCGCAGGTAGGAGTAGGAGCCTTCTAGCAAGCTGGCTCCTGTGAGGCCTATACTTCTTCAGAAAAGGGGGCAGATGAAAGTTATCTGCCAGCACTCATATCAGGTTAGGGAACAGGGATACCAGCTAGATGACGTGAATTCATTTGACTTCAATACAGGTAGGGAAGAGTGACAAATGTCCTGATTTACCTGTCTTTCCAGGTTTTGGTTCCAAAAATTCCCACATCCTGGGAAACCCTTGCAGGACACACCAAAGAATCCTCATCCATGATGGGTGTGGAAGATTGGGGGGAAAGTACTAAACCCATCCATACAACAGCCCAAAAAATAGGGTCTGAAAGCAACCACCCTGCTTTGAGTGTCAAATAGATAAAGCATAGATTCTCTAACGTCTGCTGGTGTTTTTTTCCCCCTGGCCATTGATACTGGTAACCATGGTTTGCAGTTTATGATAATCGTCATCCACTGTTAAATCATTCTGAGGGATCTGAGTTAAGGGTGCAGTTTAAGTGCACTGTAATCAGAAGCATCAGCAGTCTATGTTTGGCTTTGCCTGTGGGTTAACTGGTGTGCCTCATACAAGATGAATTTTTTTAAACATTGTCAATGTAGTGACCATATTTTATGGTTAAAGCAGGAGCAGCATGACCCAGACATCACTGCAAAAGAAAGCTAAACAACTCTGTAATGTTGATGACCAGTGGAAGACAGTATAACTGGATTAGGGAGAGAACAAACAGAAATAGGGCATACTGCGCACTACGCAGAGAAGAATTTCGGATTGGCTCTTCTGGAGAAGAGGCTGTGACAGCGCATATGGAGACCGCATCTTCCAAATCTGGGATAAGAGAGACAAGGACTCCAGAATCAGCCAAAAGTTTTTAGCTTCTCAAAGACACCAATGCGCAGCTGAAAATAGCAGCTGCGGAATCAACTTGGGGTATCCCATGAACCAGTGCGAATGCATGTATGTACCTTTGACTGCTCTATGGAACTGAATAAGGTTACATTTCCTGATTCAAAACAAAATAAAACTCCCCTCTAGCTCCTAAGGCAATTTGACCTGAAAAATGGGAGCTTCAAATTGGCTTCCTAATGTTGATTAAAATTCTAAATGAAACCATACACACACAAAACAAATGGTGTTCTATTTTGTCCAAAGACAAAGTGGACTTGGCTCATTTATCTGTTTTCAGTACAAATGTTAATTTTGACAAATTCTATTCAGTCTCTAAACTTCCAAAGAAAATGAAACAATCTCATCTGCATAACACCTTATACACAACACTACCGGGAAAAAAAAAAAAGAAAAAGAAGAAGAAGAAAGAAAAAAGGTGTGGTTTTCTTACCTGGGAAACAGAGGTTTCCATAATGGAAGTAGTTGGTCATTTCAGTTTCCTCAAAATGTGCAGAAGCATTTAATTAAATTTTGACTTTATAGAAATGGAAGGAGATAGCTACCTGAAACATGGGCCTACAAGATGATTGTCAATGGGGGTTGCCTGGCTGGGTTGTGAGTTCAAACCCCAAGGTGGGTATAGAGATTACTTAAAAAAATAAGTCAGTAAATAAATAAAACCACATTTTATACATGCATACATATATATGTGCATATATATGTATACATATATACACATAAATACAAATACATATATATATGTATATATAAAAGATGACTATCATTGTTGCTAGCCATAGAAAACATGTTAAAATCATGGCCTGCCATAAAATCTTATTTTCAAAGTATAAAACAAGAAGATTGTCCTGCTTCAATTTGGAAATATAATGAGGATGAGAATGGAGAGGACTACAGTGAAACAGAAATAACATGCTGGGGCGCCTGGGTGGCTCAGTGGCTTAAGCTGCTGCCTTCGGCTCAGGTCATGATCTCAGGGTCCTGGGATTGAGTCCCGCATCAGGCTCTCTGCTCAGCAGGGAGCCTGCTTCCTCCTCTCTCTCTGCCTGCCTCTCTGCCTACTTGTGATCTCTCTCTGTCAAATAAATAAATAAAATCTTAAAAAAAAAAAAAAGAAAGAACATGCTGATTCTTTAAAACTGTCTGACAATCCTTGAAGAGGGCACGAGGAATCTAGCAAAAGGTGAACCAACTGCACCTGAGTTATTCAGTGTTATGTTAGATTGAGTCAAAACTCCAGCAGATAAAAAGAAAAAGATGAATTTGGGGGAAATAAATTATTTCAAAACTTTTTAAGAAGTCCCTAAAGAGGGGCACCTGAGTGGCACAGTTGATTAAGCTCCCAGCTCTTTCTTTCCTCTCAGGTCATGATCTCAGGGTCCTGAGATGGAGCCCTGGGTCTGGCTCCGTGCCCTGTTGGGAGGAGTCAGCTTGGACTCTCTCTCCCTTCCCCTCTGGTCGTCCTCCTTGCTTGCACACACACACTCTCTCACTCTCTTTAAAATAAACAAGTAAATCTTAGGGAAAAAAGAAGTCTCTAAAAAAAGGCAACCACGTTTAGCAGAACGTTCGAAATGTCTTTATTGAAACTGTAAACTTACTTGGAAGCTAACTTCAATTTCACAAGTTTAAATTACTTTTGTGCTTCAAAATAATTTTCCCTAGGAAAGAGAGGTTTAACGTATGATGACATAAAATGTGCTTCAGAATGTTTTTAGAACAATGAGCATTTTGGATAGGGATAACTTACTTGGTTAATTTAGAGAGGCAAAGAACCTCACTGACAAACATCTGGCTTACCAAAGCAAGTCTGTAGATACGAAGTAGGTAGACACTTTAGGGAGCTGGAAACAAAACCCTACAATTTAGAAATGTGCAGTGCTAATAAATAAAATCCTAAGTATTCTGTGTTCAAACGCTTTCATTGAGAGAATATAGAATAATACAATGAATACTGTTACGCTGAAAAGAAAAAAAAAAGAATATAGAATAATATAGCCCGCAAAATTTAAATATGCAAAAAAGAGTTAAAACAGTTAAAATAAATTGCTGTATCAGAGGACAGAAAAGAACATAAAGATAATCATGTTATAAAAATATTGGGGTGCATGGGTCACTCAGTTGGTTAAGTGTCTGCCTTCAGGTCATGATCCAAGGGTCCTGAGATCAATCCCTGTGTCAGGCTCCCTGTTCAGTGGAGTCTGCTTCTCTCTCCCTCTGCCCCCTGCCCTAACTTGTGCTGTGCATGCGCTTTCTCTCTCTCTCAAATGAATACACAAAATCTTAAAAAAAAAAAAAAGTAAGAAAAATTTTAAATGCCCAACTCTTGATTTCAGCTCAGATAATGATCTCAAGATTGTGAGATCAAGCCTCATGTCCTGTTCTGCACTGGGCACGGAGCCTGGTTAAGATTCTCTCTTCCTCCCTCTGCCCCTCCCCCTCTTTCAAAAATTGTTTTAATTTTCTCACATATGTTATTTGCTTAACTATATTTAGTCTTCCTGTTATTACTAGTTGCCACTTTCACCTAGTCCTATTGCTATTTTAAGTAACAGCATTAATGCCTCAGAAAAGAAATACAACAGTATATATAAATTCAAGTAAATAGATGTTTTTATATTAAAGTAATAACATATATGTATAATTATACTATTATTTACTTTTACATCTACCAGATTGACAAAAAATTTTTAAAAAACCAGACATTTCCAAATGTTAGTAAGATGTTTAGAGAAGAGAATCTTAATATATTGCTTGTGGGATATAAATTGATAAAGCCACCTTGTAAAATCATCTAGCAGTATTTAGTATATTAGTGTTCTATTGTTGTGTAACAAATTACCAGAAACCTAGTGCTTAAAACATATTATCTCACAGTTTCTGTGTCCTAGGAGTCTAGGCACAGCTTGACTGTTTCATCAGCTCATAGTCTCACAAAGCTGCAATCAAGGTATAAGTCAGGCTGTCTTCTCATCTGGAGGCTTGCCTGGGGAAGAGTAACTTCCAAACTCTCTAAGGTTGTTGACAGAATTCATTTCCTCCTGGTTGTAGGACTGAGGGTCCCGGCTTCTTATTGGCTGTCAGCTGGAGGCACTCAGGTCCTAGAAGCCTGCTTTGTGACCCTATTCTTAGGCAGCTCATAGCATAACATCTCACTTCTTCAAGCCCAGTAGGAGCATGTCTAGTCCCAGTCTGCTAAGATGAAATGTAATCAAGGGACTGACGTCTGATTATCTTTGCCATATTCTATTGGTTGGAATTAAGTCAAAGGTCCCACTCACACTTGAGGGGTAGGGATTAATACCACAACACTAGGGGACAAAGATCATGGGCCATCTTAGAATTCTGCCTACCACGGCTAGTGAAATTAAAGATGTAGTATCCTAGGATCTAGCAGTTTCTTTATACACACAAAGATGTGTATAAAAATGTTCATAGCAGTATTGTTTGTAATAGCAAAATTATTCTTCTACAATTTTAAAATTTCTCAAACTACAAAAAGATAAAGTCAGAGAAATATTCATTAATAAAATCTGTTGTGTCGTATGATAACATTTTTGTAGAAGTAACATATATATAAGAATTTTGCTTCATCAATGGCCTATTGTTGTTGAGCAAATCCTCCCAGCACTGAGAATAACTGGACAAAATATAAAAACACTAATGCATGGAGGAGCCACCAAGACAGTGAGAATTTGTGTGTCCCAGATCTGGAAGAAAACAGAAACCATTAGAGGAAAGCCTGACATTTGCCATCACTTTTCCACCTGAGGTGATTGTTAAGTCTGAAAGCAGTGGCTGAAAAACTGAGGAGAGCTTTTCGCTGTCTCATGGGGCTGAGGAAGCTGGGCCCAGAGAGAGGCGGGGCCAAGGAAGAAGGCCCCCAGCTAGGAGTAAGGGTGAACTGGAAAAAATCTAGTTTTCACAAAGACCAAAGCCCAGCTCTGAATAATCTTAGTTCTGACTGGAATAAAGTGATCTCTCCACAGTTTAGCTGTGGTCAGGTATACTTGCCCCCAAATTTCTCCCTTAGAACACCTTGCCTTTCCCCAGTCCCCTTGCTCACACTGAATTCATCCTAAAAAACATACCATCCACCAATGGAGAATGCTGATGCTGCAGGAAGAGATACAGGACAAATGAATATTTCATAGCCTAGGATTCAGGTAGTGAGTGGTCCTCCCTCCCACACTTGTAAATGAATTAAGCTACCAGATTTCTTCCACGTTGCTTCTCTGCCAGTGTTTTAAATCAATCTGATAAACCATGTCACATGTGAGACTTTCTATTCTGTGACCTCTGTTTGGTTGGCTTCAGTCCTTCCTCTTTGGAAAGCAGTGTTCAAAAAGAATTCCATCAAATTTAACGGTAACATTATTTGCCCAAAATTTGTTTGCGAGCACTTGAGAGTGAAGCAACGATTTATGTTTTATTTAATTTCTTAATTATTTTTGATACTTCTCATACGTTATCAGGCAAAAGGGAAGGGAGAGAACAGCAACAAAATACCCAGAAGCCTTTTCACACGTGCTGCCTGTGAATGCTTTAGACACGAGGCATTGACTTTTGACACTTTTGCAATACTCCCTCAGCCTTCATTCATTCCATCGTTCATTCAATAAATGTGTATTAGGTACAAGCTCTGTTAGAGGCTAGTTATAGGCAGGTGAGGCGAGGATCAATTCACCTAGACATAATTGTAGACATAATTTTGCAATTCAACCTAAGTACCGTCCTGTGGTCACTCCACCGCGTTTCTGCAACCTTTGCCATTGACTGTCAATCTCCTCATCGAGACCTTCCCGATCCCCCGCTGTTCACCGGTTTCCCCCTAGCCGCTAGGACTTCCCGTGAAAGACGGGTGGAAAACTACAACTCCCGGCAGCCTCTGCAGCGGGGCAGCAGAAGAAAACGCGCAGGCGTGCGGGCCGGCCCCCGCGCGCAGACGCTCTGCGAACGCCCGCTGAGCTGGGTCTCACTGCTGGGTGCGCGGCGGCGGAGAGCGAGGCCTGGTGAGCACCGGCGCTGGCCGGCTGTTGGAGCTTGTGCGCGGGAGAGGTACGGCGGGCCGGTTAGCGAGCGAGCGCCTCACCCCAGCATCGGCACCGGGATCGGTTGCCTTGAACCTGGTGAGTGCGGGGCCCCGTGGCTCCGGCCCCTCCCCCTCCCGCTGGCGGATCCGGCAGTCCTCGGCGGGACCCGGGAGAGGCCCCGGGGCGAGGGCGGGCGCCGGTCGGCCTCGAGCTCGAGTCCCAGGGCCCGGGCGCTCGCGGTCGTCCGTGCGTCACGGGCCCGGCTGTCCTAACGGCCGCGCGGCCGGCGGAGGGGAAGGTGGGGGTGGGGAGCGCTGGTGTGATTGCCATCGGGAACGCCGGTCGAGGCGAGGCGGGGCGGGGCGGCGGCGGGGCTGGAACCGGCGTTGGGGACTGCGGGGCGCCGAGGCAGCGGGGCGGAGAGGAGGCGAGCGCTGAGTCTGCGCGGCGGCCGGGCGTGAGCGGGCGGGAGGCGGGGGTGGGCAGCGCGGAGTGCTGGGACTAAGGCAGAAGGGAGTGGGGGGCGCGGGTGGAAATCCTGATCGGGGCTGGAAGGGACGGTCTCGGCAATTCACAAGTTAGAGCCCGAGCCGGAGCCGGTGGTTGGGAGGGAGAGGGGCGGGAGTGGAGAGGGACGACTGCAGTTTACAGATGTCATAACAACACGGGCCTGAAGCGGCTGACCGGGGTGTGGTAATTATAGGAATGACTGAACTTCGTCTGCTCAGAGTGTGAGGGGTGATGCGAGGGAAACAGCGAAGTAGGAGATGAAGCGCAAAATGGGAGGGGAAAACCCAAGGATGACTGGAGTCAGGGAAGTCGTTTCGAAGGAAAGAATTTAATGTGCCACTTCTCAGGGAAAGATTGCAGAATTGTGGGGTTTTTAGGTTTTAAATTCGGAATAAACATTTTGAAGTTATTTTTCTAGAACAGGCTAATAAATTCTATTCTTAATTTTCCCCGTCCTCTTTTTCTTTAAGAAACAGTTTCTTCAAAACCCCTATTTCTCAGCGGTAGATGAGTAAGTGATTTTCCCCTCTCTTGTTGTTTCAAGGCTCTTTCTTGACAGTAACTTGTTCTTGTGTTTGTAATATTTTGAAACGGGTTCAGGAGTTATTCCCCCTTAAAAATTGAGGAGATGAAATTTTAACTTTTTTGTTTTTTAATTTTAACTTTTCAAAGGAAAGTGATAATGAAGTCTGTTGTAGTTTTACTGAAATCATTTATTCTTGGAGGGCACTGTATATACCTGATTGTAAGATGGAGGACTTGAGAGAAAGGAATGAAATTTGCCCTCCTTTCCAGATACTGTGCTGAATCCCTTAGGTATAGTAAAACATCTAATCCTCATGGTAACTTTGAAGTAGATGTTAATTTATTTGATTCTACCGATAAAACTTTGAAGGCCAGAAAAGTAACTTAAGCAAGGTTATGTAGCTCTTGTTGGAACCAGCCTTAGAACCAAAGATTACTGCCATTTTAAGAATTATTCCTTAAAAAAAATAAAAAAAAATAAAAATCTCTCCTCTTCTTTCATGTTTTGTTCTGTTTTTTGTTTTTTGTTTTGTTCATTTAGTGAATACTTACTGACTGTGCTGAGACTAGGGACACAACTGGTCAAAACACTTTACTATGTCATGGAAATGATAATCTAATGTAATGAATATATGTATTAACTGCATGGCATTTTATCAGTCTTTATAATTGAGCAGAAACTATACTCTAGTAAACAGCAGAGGAAGTTCAGATGGAATCAGACATGAGCCTTGAGGAATTTACAGTCTAGTAGAGAAACAAAACATATAAAAACATAGAATAAACTAAATGACAGAAGTAAAAACCTCTCCTGAAGTCAGTATACTTGCATTTTGTTACTTAGGTCCTCTTCGTAGACCTGTGATTTAATATTACGGGCATTGGCTTTTATCTAGGATTGGTACATAATAAAGGAAAAAAAAAAAAAATCTTCATTGCCATCCAAAACACTTTCTCATTTATTTATTGGTCTTTATAAAGGAGATAAGTTAGAGATAAATTCTTTTTAAGACAAATTGATACACTTTTTTATTTTAAACAAGTGACTGATTTTATTAGGTCATTTGTGTTTTGTAAGCCCTCCTCTTGCTCTTTACACTTTGGCTGTCAGGAGGTTCAGAGCTGTGTCCAATTTTTACAATTTTCTTTCTTTCTTCTTCTCTTTTCTAAGATTTTATTTATTTGGCAGAGAGAGAGAGCCCAATGTAGGGCTCCATGTGGGGCTTGATCCCAGGACCCTGGGATCATGATCTGAACCCACGGCAGATGCTTAATGACTGAGCCACCCAGGCGCCCCTGTTTTTATAATTTTCTTTAGCCTCAACTGTTATAAACTATACCAGATAGTTTGGAATTTCTGTCAGTTGTTTCCTGGTCTATTTTCTTTGTTCTCTGTTGCTCTCAATTTAGTTTCTACCTTTTCCCTTTCATTTGAGATTAAGGATTATACCTTGTTTTTAGCTTCAGTTGTTTTAGCATAGTGTTTGTTAAATTAATGATTGTCATGATGATTTATGATGTTTGTGTTAAGTCTGTCACATTGTTTTTTAGAAATATGTGAGAATACTTTGTATAAAATCAGTTTTGAGACTTTGGGTCATGCAAGTAAAAGTGACTGACCTAGTGATAAAGGTAATTCCCTATTACTCAAAGTCTTTGTTATAAGATTGCTGTACTTTGCAGATATTATGAATTCAGCCATAATAATGGAAGAAAACGTTGGAAATGGTAAACAATTCAATTAGCTGATTGGGGCTGATTTCATTCTGTTCTTGCTGCAGTAAGCAGGATGTGGCCCCTGGCCAATGGGGGGCCTGCATTAGAAACTTGAGGTCCTGCAGTGGAAGAGCAGGGATGAAGACTGATGGAACCTACTGTTCTGTTTTTTTTTTTTTTTTTTTTTTTTTTAAGCTGTTACAACTCCACAAAGAACTGTGAAGTGATAAAATGTTTCTGACCTAGTGAGGTAGATTAATTAGGACAGTTCTTGAAAGCAGGCAATAATCCAGAATGTGGATAATAGGGATAATCTTCTTCACATAACAAGAATAATACTGCCCTTCATATACAAAGATAAGTCTGCTTACTCATCGTGATTGATTTTCCAGTGTGAGGAGGGATATGTGCTGAGTAGTCCATGAGTCTCTGTATTCTGACCAACAACGCAGCTTGGGGCCAGAATGGGGGCTTGTAGCTAGGGAACAGAAAGACAGGCATGAGGGACTAACATCTATTGATGGATCAGGCATTACATTAAGTATTTTCACTTAATTATCCTTGCAAAACCACTTTGAGGAGGTAGTTTCATGTACAGGGTGATTAGGTAACTTGCCCTATTTCACATAGTATGTGATGGAGCTGGAATTCAGACAGGGCTATTTGTACTATGTTCACATCAACCATTGAAGCTTGGTTTTTGTCTTAGTTTGCAGTTCACTCTCTAGAGCAGAACAAACTAGGTGTAGTTCTTTTAGCATCATGAAATGATATTGTGAAGACCTAATTTGCTAACAGGGGAAGAAAGACTGTTCAAGTCCTTGTTATATTGCCATTAAAAAAAATACAGGTTTTTAATTAGAATACTGTATGAAAAACAACTGTCCCTTGTCCCAGCCCCTGCACTTTAAGAGCCTACCCTCCCCCCCCAGCCCCTTTTATAAAAAAGTAGGCTCCATGCCCAGTGTGGAACTCTATGCAGGGCTTGAACTCATGACCCTGAGATCAAGAGTCAGATGCTTAAATGATTGAGCCACACAGGTGCCCCTACCTCTTTTTTTTTTTTTTTAAGCTGTTTACTTTCATATTAATTAATAATTTGCTTCTGTTTTTTTCTTGATATAGCAATTTCAGGCGTTATCTGTTGACTTTCCTCTGTATACATTGCCTCTCCCATCCTCCCAGTATAATTGACATAGTTCTTTATTAAGTCAATATTCAAAGTGTTTACAGTATTACAGCCATGTAAATATTCATAGTTGCACCATGTACTTTATTATGATGTCATTTCTTCTGTTAACCAGTTTGTGTTTTTCCAGGAGTTAATACCTTTTTTTACCCTCCCTTCATTTCCCGAGATAGCTGTCCTGGAACTTGCCGTGCTTTTATTGCTGTCTGGACTGGTTATTTTCTAGGCCTACTTGCCACCTGTTACCCTGGAACTTCTCTTTACATCACTCTTAAAATTCTCTTTGCCTTTCTCCTATAATGGGTCTTCTATTTCCCATATTTTCTTTAGCCTCCTGAGAAAGGATACCTGGGAAGTAAAAACTTTCTGAATGCATTCTCTCTTACCATTTCATCAGTAATTTGGCTAGGTATAAAATTGTAGGCTTAAAAAGTTTGGAAGTCATAGCTTGTTTTCTTGCATTCCATTGTTGCTGTTGAAATCCAAAACTATTCTGATTATTTGTTTGTGACCTTGCCATCTTATAGAAACTTTTCGATATTATTTTTAACCCCTGAAATTGAATGATAATGTGCCTACGTAGGGTTTTTTGGTTTTATTTTGTTTAATTTAAGGGAACTCCATGGATGCTTACAAATTGGAAGCTTATGTCCTTTAGTTCTGGAAAAACATTTTTTATTATGTTTTGGACTTTAGGTAAAAAGGGTTTTAAAGTTAATTATGCTTCTCAGTTCTTGATGTACTATCATGAGGCTGTACAGGGTTCTTTAAATTTTCCTTCCATTTCTAAGCCCTACTTCCCCATTGCCCTTTTTAGCAGGTATCCACTGCATTGTGATTGATAGGTTTCTTGATTTATGTGAATCATTGAATCATTGTGAAATATGTTGTATTTTGTGTCTGTGTGTATGTATTTAGTTTATGTATTATAGACCTTGTTCTGTTTCTTATTTTTTTTATTCAACATTGTTTTGGAGACCTTTCTGTTCTGTGTACATATAGTTGTATATAATATAATTCCATAATATGCATCTACCACATTTTTTTCTGTCCCACCTTGCTGGCATCAGAAATACACTGTAGTAAATATACTCTTAGTTGTATATTATTATGGACCTGTGTGAAAAGTTCTCGGGTATATATACCTAGGAGTGGAATTCCTGGGTCATAGAAAGGGAGCACTAATTTATGTGCTCACTAGAACTTCAGAAGGGTGTTGTTTGCCCACATCTTTGTCAGTACTTGGTTTTATTCAACTTTCTAGTATTTGCCAGTCTGATGTATATAAAGTAGGTGTCTCATTGCTTCAGTTTACCTTCTCTGATTACTAATGAGTTTGAGCACCTCTTGGATTCATTCAGGTTTTCCCTTTTGAAAACTGTCAGTTTTGCCCTTAGTTTCTTTTTCCTTTGGGTTGCTGTTTTTCTTTTTGGTTTGCAGAAATTCCTTGTGGAGGTTAATTTTGAGTGGTCTGTTGATTTTAGGCTTGGAAAATATCTTCTCTAAGATATTGTCTCTCTGTTAATTTTGTCTCTAGTGTCTTTCCTTGAATGGATATTCTAAATTTGATACCTTGTTTCTTTGATAGTATGTTCTTCATCAGTTCTTTTGTTCTCTGTTGGAATTTGTATTATTTGGGTATTGGAACTCATAGGTTGTTCTTTTATTTTTTTTAAAGTCTTTTTAAAAGATTTTATTTATTTGGTAGGGAGAGAAAGTACAAGTAGGGGGAATGGCAGGGAGAGGGAGAAGCAGACTCCCTGATGAGCAGAGAACTTGATGGGGGATTTGATCCTAGGACCTTGGGATCATGACTTGAGCTGAAGGCAGATGCTTAACTGACTGAGCCACCTAGGCAACTTTCATAGGTTGTTCTTTTAATTCCCCCCCCCCTTTCTTTCCATCACTTAGTCTTTTTGTTCTGCTTCCTAAGAAATTTCCTCAGTGTTATGTTCCAACCTTTCTATTGAGTTTTTAATTTCTGTCTACATTTTATTTCTTAGAACTCATTCTGTGTTATAGTATCTTTATATTGTTTCATAGACACTATAATTCTTTTGAAGATTTTAATGATAGTTTTTAAGTTTTGTTTTTTCTTCCCTCTTTGTTCTGTTTCTTCTAAGTTCCTTTTTTTGTTGTTTCTATTGCGGTCTTTTCTGTATAGAGGCTTTCCCCAGCCATAATCATATATGGTTGTCCATTCATATTTAAGAGTGAAGTGCCAAAAACTGAACTGAAAATTCTGTAGGTGCGGCTTATTAAAGATGGTCATTTATGGGAGGAGGGGACACTATTAGGTCTTTTTCTTGGGCTGGTCAGTTTCCTTGAGAAAGAGAGCCTCCAGTCCCTTGAGGGGAGGTTATGTACACCTGGCTGCTATGTTTTGAGAACTTAGAAAAGGAGCTGGAGTTCTCGCTGTTCATTGTGTTCTTGTAATCCTGTTTTCTGTGTGGCATATCACTCCCAGTTTACCTGTACTGGAGACCTCCATTTTGGAGTCTCTTTAGTTTGGTTTCTTCAGAGTAATCTCCACAATTGTAGGGTTAGGAGGGATGGTTGCTTACTTTGGAGCAGTGGGGGAGGAAATCTGGCTGTGATGACTAGTTTGTAGACTTCCAACTAACCTTCTGGGTTTTTTCCTCCCTAACCCTTCAGAGGGTTATGGGAGTACTGTGAGGACTCCTGCTTGTGGACAGTGTGAATCAGCTTCTTTGCAGGTGCTTAGGCTTTAGAGTTCTCCACTTTGCTAGTATAATATCACTTGACCATCTGTTTTATAGTTTCTGACAAGGTTTTGACATCTTATATGTGATTCTGTCCTTTTCTCTCTATCCCGTGGGTCATTCCTTAAAAAAAAAAAAAAGTTAAAATTTTAGTGTTAATCGGTCTACCATATTTACCATTTTATTTCTTTATATAGACTTTTTAAAAAAAATTTGAGTTTAGTTGAAACACAGTACTACATTAATACATAAACTTTATTTTCTGGAACGTCCATTCTTTTCATAACATTTGAGGGACTGCTATATGCCTAGTCCTATACTTAATATTGAAGATTAAAATTTAAAATTTCTGGGGGGCACCTGGCTGGCTTGGTTGGTGGAGTGTGCAGCTTTTTGGAGGGTTGTGGGTTCAAGTCCCATGTTGGGTGTAGAGATTACTTAAAAATAAATTTTAAAAAAAACGATTTTATTTATTTATTTGACAGAGAGAGACAGCACAAGCAGGCAGAGGGAGAGAGAGAAGTAGGTTCCCTGCTGAGCAAGGAGCTCAATGTGGGACTCAGTCCCAGGACCCTGGGATCGTGACCTGAGCTGAAGGCAGCTGCTTAACCTACTGAGCCACCCAGGCATCCCTTAAAATTAAAATCTTAAAAAATTAAAATTTCTGAGCTTTGTTAATATATTTCTGAGTTGTTAATATATTTTGGGAAGAAGGTTACATCCTGTATGTGCTGCTTATTTTGGAATGTGAAAACCCTCATAAGTGCCCTATGTGGTAGATATGTTACAGAATTTATTAATTTCAGTAATGAATATGAATTGGATTAAGGCAGATTTGCAGTTTTTCTTTTTTCACATGAAGGAACGCTTTACATGCATTACACCATTTTGAGGAAAGATTTATTAAAAAAAAAATCCAAGGTCCTGAGTGGCTCAATCAATGAATGGAGTGTTAGACTCTTGATTTTGGCTCAGGTCGTGATCTCAGGGTCCTGGGATTGAGCCCCGCTTCAGGCTCTGCACTCAGAGAGGAGTCTGCTCTCTCCAGGATTCTCTCCTTCTGTCCTTTACCTTCCTCTGGTCCCCATGGGCATGCAGTTGCGGGCTCTCTTTTTAAAGATTTTTTATTTATTTGAGGGAGAGAGACAGCATGAGGAAGGGAAGGGGAAGAAGCAGAGGGAGAAGCAGACTAACCCCTGAGCAAGGAACCTGAAGTGACCAGATCCAGGCCCTGGGGTCATGACCTGAGTCGAAGGCAGATGCTTAATGTACTGAGCCATCCACATGCCCTTCTCTCTCTTAAATAAATAAATCTTTAAAGAAAAGTTAAAAAATAAAAATAAAAATTCCAACTACATATATAAAGGAAGAGGTGGTTTTTTTTTTTTTTTTTTTTAAAGACCTAAAGTGTTCAATTAGAACTTTGATGAAATAGCAGAACATTGAGTTGATAAAATTCTAGGCGAAAGTGAAGAACGTAGTTTTCAGTGTTTTAGGTAGGCTGGGAAGCTTCACTGTAGTAAATAATATGCTTTCAGCTCTACTGTTTGAAAGTATTTCTTATTGTATAAATAGTATATTGCTTACTGTAGAAAATTTGGAAGATAGAGAAAAATATGAACTTGCTCTTGAAATTTTTATATACCACTTTAAATTATGAATGTTTTAAAGGTATAGAGAATAATATTAGTTGGGTTTTTGTTCCCAACATCCAGATTTTTTCATATGTTTGTATTATTTTTCTCATTTCTCAGTATGTCATTTCCTTAATATCCTCATTTTGGAATTTTTAGGTTTACAATTTTTCACTAATAATTACAGTGCAGCAAACTGTCTTATACTTACTGCTAATTTTATTTCCTCTTGGTATATTCCAAAAGTGGAATTACTGAATCCTAGGGTATGGGTTTCTAAAATCCTTAGTAAATATTTTCCCTTAAATGTTTTGCTATTGAGAAGGTCTTTGGAGAACACTGCAAGTTGGGAACCTTGAGATACTGGAAGGTGAGGTCAATATTAGGGTCAGAGGTTACAGTCAGCTCTTCAGTGGAAGAAAGTTTGAAGCTGGGACTTGAAAGAAAGTAGGTATTTCTATTAGATTAGTGGGGTTAGAACTCCAAGATGTAACCAGAGATGGTACAGTGAATCATGTCTGCAGCATTGAGGTCTCATAGGAGAGACTTAAGGCAATGTTTTTCAGACTTTGCCCCCACTAGAATATCTCTAAAATAAAGGAGCTCTTTGAATTATTTTATAGGAAAGGAAATGGGTTGGATATTTTCAATTTTACTTTTCTTCTCTAATTTATTAAGATCTTTTAAAAGGACCTGCTACCATTTGATTAGAAGTTGGTGGCAAATGAGTAATTAATAGTCGCAAATGAACTTAAAACCTTTTTATACTTAAATTCATTTATGCTTATATTTATAGGTCCATAACTTATTTTGTAGTCATACTTTCTTGTGGTCATGTATTCTAATACAGTTATGCTTGGTTTATATGTAAGTAAATTAACTGTATTAGCGTTTCATGGTGTTTCACAAAGAATATGGTGAATGTTAAATATTCAGAATTTTTAGTGTGTGTTTGTGATTTACAAACTGGGTGGATTAACTCAGCACCCTAAATATGTACTATCTTGAATATAATAAAATATAAAAAGATAGACATTCAGTGTGTTGGGTATAGATTGATGTAGGATGGAGAGTATTTATTGACTCAGTCAAGGCCAAGGATCTTGTAGGACAAAGAAGTTCAAATTTGATTTAAGATGTGCTAAAGATTCATTCCTAGATCCTTAGGCATTGAAGTAATACAGTGAAAAAGGTGTTGAGATTAATAGAGAGCTGTGTGAAGGATGACTTGAAGAGCAGAGAGCCAGAGGTTAAGGAAGGGTGGGTTAGAATTCTTGCAGTTCTGTGGATATAGGGTTGACAAGGACCGGGACTAGACTGGTGGAATACACAGGAGCAGATAAAGTCAAACACTTTGGATAGACTAATAAGGAAAATTTGATAACTAAATGAACATGAAGAAGCAAGTGGAAGATTTCATTTCGGAAGAGAAATGCATTTATATTTACCACCAAGTTTGCATCTGGCTTTTAATTTTTTGCTTTCTTAGCTTTATTTCCCTAGAAAACATGGAAAATTAGGCATAATGGCTTTAATTTTAAAGGCTTCTTGTTCTTGAGAAGGTATTTTGAAAAGTTATTAACAGAAATTTAGGATTTTTAATTAATTGTCTAAGTGATAATATAAAAATATTTGATTAGGATTAGGAAAATTTTCATGCTATTACTTTGTTATTTCTCCTGTAATCCTCTGTAGATTTTGTTTCATTTCTTCGTTACCAGAGTTCCTTTCAATCCAACTTAAGCCCACATTTCAGCTGAATTTTGCGTTTTTGGTAAAGATTTTGCTCCTTTATAGTTTTTTCTTTTCTTCTTTTTCTTCTTCTTTTTTTTTTTTTTTTTTTTTTTTAAGATTTTATTTATTTATTTGACAGAGATTACAAGCAGGCAGAGAGACAGGCAGAGAGAGAGGAGGAAGCAGGCTCCCCGCTAAGCAGAGAGCCCGATGCGGGGCTCGATCCCAGGACCCTGAGATCATAACCTGAGCCGAAGGCAGAGGCTATAACCCACTGAGCCACCCAGGCACCCCTATAGGATTTTTCAACTGCAGATGTATATCAGAATATATTTGGGAATCTTTGAAAGAAGAAGCAAAACACCAGAGACCTAGTATGTGCCTCAGGCTTACTAATCAAATTCTTTGGAAGGACAGTTGAGATATGTTTTTTAAAAAACTCTCCCATGTGACAGATCAAATCCCCTCTTGAACCCACAAGGAGGGGTAGCCAACCAATCTCAGTTACCAATATGAGTAAATACATATTTAAGATTTTTTAATACAGGCTTTCTATTTTAGAGCACTTTTAGGTTCATAACAAAATTGAGTGGAAAGTAGAGTTCCGATGTATCCCACTATCTTCCCCACCATCAACATATGCATCAGCTTGTTACAATTATTTTAATGGAACCAACACTGATAAATTGTTATCATCCAGAGTCCATAGTTTACATTAAGTTTATATTCATTCTTCATGTTGTATATCTATGGGTTTTGACAAATGTATTTTGACAGGTATCCACCATTAGAGTATCATGCAGAATAGTTTCTCAGTTCCCTAAAAATCTTTTCTGCTCTGCCTTTCATCCCTCCCACTCCATAAACACTTGGCAACCATTGATCTTTTAACAGTTTACATAGTTTTGCCTTTTGAGAATGTCATATAATTGGAATCATACCCACATGTTTTTTCAAAACATTCTCAATGTGACATATACCCTGTCCTCCACAAAAAGGCGGGGAGGATGGTGTTATTTTACATAATCTCATTTATGGATACTGGAAATTTTTCTTTTTCCTGGAAATTATGGATACTAGAAATTTTTCTTTTATGGGTTTTTTTTTTTTTTTTTTTTTTAAAGATTTTATTTATTTGACAGACAGAGACCACAAGTAGGCAGAGAGGCAGGCAGAGAGAGAGAGAGGAGGAAGCAGGCTCCCTGCAGAACAGAGAGCCCGATGCGGGGCTCGATCCCAGGACCCCTGGGATCATGACCTGAGCCGAAAGCAGAGGCTTTAACCCACTGAGCCACCCAGGCGCCCCTATGGGTTTTTTTTTAAATTGAAGTATAGTTGACACAATGTTACATTAGCTTCAGGTATACAAGGTACTGATTCTATAATTTTATACCTGTACAGTGCTCATAAGTGTAGCTACTATATGTCACCTTATAACATTATTAGAGTACCATTGGCTGTATTCCGTAGAAGGTGCTGTACTTTCATCCCTGTAACTTACTCATTCCATAACTGAAAGTCTGTATTTCCCGCTTCCCTTAACTTCTTTTGCCCATCCCCCTACTCCCCTTCCCTCTGGCAAACCGCCAGTTTGTTTTTTATATTCTTGGATTGGTTTTGCTTTTTTGCTTGTTTGCTTTGTTTTTTAGGTTCCTCATATAATTAAAATCTTAGGGTATTTGTCTTTGAGTTATTTCACTTGTGTAATACCCTCTAGGTACACCCATGTTGTTGCAAAGTCGCAAGATTCTTTTTTTTTTTGTGGCAGAGTAATATTCCATTGTATATATATATACACCATGTCTTTTTAATTCATTCTTGGTGGACATTCAGGTTCCTTCCATATCTTGACTGTTGTAAACAATGCTGCAATAAACATATGGGTGCATATATCTTTTCAAATGAGTGTTTCCTTTTCTTTTGGGTAAATACCCCATTGTGGAATTATTGGATCATTTGATGATTCTATTTTTAATTTTTGAGGAACCTCTGTACTGTTTTCTGTAGTGGCTACACCAATTTGAATTTGCACCAACAGTACATGAGGGTTCCTTTTTCTCCACATCCTCTGCAACACTTGATATTTCTTATCTTTTTGATACAGATTTGATAGGTGTTAGGTAATATTTCATTGTAATTTTGATTTGTGGTATAGAAGTTTTTAAGAAAATACTAACATGGAGTTTAAAAGGATGATACACCATGACCAAGTGTGTTTATTTAAAGAATCCGTCTTTCAATATCAAGAAATCTAGTAATATTTCACCATATTTAATATGTCAAAGTAGATAAATTTGATCATTTTAATAACCACCAAAAAGTGATTTGATAAAATTCAACACACATTTCAGGTTTTAAAAATTAGTAAAGTAGGGACGCCTTGGTGGCTCAGTCATTAAGCATCTGCCTTCAGCTCAGGCCATGATCCCCGGGGTCCTGGGATTGAGCCCTGCATTGGGCTCCCTGCTCAGCAGGGAATCTGCTTCTCCCTCTCCCACTGCCTTTTCTGTGTTCTCTATCTTGCTGTGGTTTCTCTGTCAAATAAATAAATAAGTAAAATCTTTTAAAAAAACCTAGTAAAATAGGTATGGATGGCTGGTACTTAGATGTCATTTTTTGTTTGTTTCAATTTTTTTTTTCAGTGTTCCAGGATTCATTGGTTTATGCACCACACCTAGTGCTCTATGCAATATGTGCCCTCCTTAATACCCACCATCAGGCCCACCCAACCCTCCACTCCCCTCCCCTCCAAAACCCTCAGTTTGTTTCTCAGAGTCCATAGTCTCTCATGGTTCATTTCCCCCTTTGGTTTCCCCCAACTCACTTCTCTCTTCCTCTCATGTCCTATGTGTTATTCCTTATGCTCCACAAGTAAGTGAAACCATATGATAATTGACTTTCTCTGTTTGACTTATTTCACTCAGCATAATCTCCTCCAGTCCTCTCCATGTTGATACAAAAGTTGGGTATTCATCCCTTCTGATGGAGGCATAATACTCCATTGTATAGATGGATCATATCTTCTTTATCCATTCGTCTTTTCAAGGGCATCTTGGCTCTTTCCACAGTTTGGCGATATGGCCATTGCTGCTATCAACGTTAGGGTACAGGTGGCCCTTCTTTTCACTACATCTGTATCTTTGGGGTAAATACCCAGTAGTGTAATTGCAGGGTCATAGGGTAGCTCTATTTTTAATTTCTTAAGGAATCTCCACACTGTTTTCCAAAGTGGCTGCACCAACTTGCATTCCTACCAATAGTGTAAGAAGGTTCACCTTTCTTCACATCCTCTCCAACACTTGTGTCTTGTTAATTTTGGCCATTCTAACTGGTGTGAGGTGGTATCTCAATGTGGTTTTGATTTGAATTTCCCTGATGGCTAATGATGAACATTTTTTCATATGTCTGTTAGTCATTTGTATGTTTTCTTTGGAGAACTGTCTGTTTATGTCTTCTGCCCATTTTTTGATGTGTTTATCTGTTTTGTGACTGTTGAGTTTGAGAAGTTCTTTATAGATCTTGATATCAGCCCTTTGTAGATGTCATTTTTTAAAAAAGTATCTCAGAACAGCAGTGCAACACAACTGGAGCTCGTTGATTGCTGTTAGGGATGCATGGTGGTACAGCCATTTTGAAAAACAGTATGACAATCTTACAAAAGTAAGCATATTGTTACCATATGACCCAGCAGTGTCACTGCAGGTTGTTACCCAAGAAAAATGAAAATACTTGTTCATACAAAAACCATATATGAAAGTTTATAGTGGCTTACTCATAATCACCAGAAAATGCAAACAACCCAAATGTCTATCAAGTGGTGAATAAAGTGTGGAATACAGTGGAATACAATTCAGCAATAAAAAGAATGAATTACTGCTAGATAAAACAACATTATGAATATTAAATTAGTTGATACTGACTAAAAGAAGCCACACTCAAAGGTTACATATTGGATGGTTCCATTTATTTTACTTCCTGGAAAATGCAAAACTGTAGGGACAAAAATAAATCACTAAGTGCTTTAAGTGTTAAAGAGTTAAAGTGTTAAGTGTTGGAGTGGATTTACTAGGAGGAGACCTTATAGAACTTTTTCATAGTAAAGAAAATATTCTGTTTGTGGTGGTATTTACTTAAATGTTAAGTTTTACTTTATGTAAATTATAAATAATACCTTAGTAAACCTGACTTAAAAAAAAATACCCTAGTTATCATGTTTAGTTAACAAAATATTAGACATAGATCAAAACCAGAAATGAGATAAAATTGCCTGCTCTAACCTTTGTTGCTTAATTAACATTGTAACTTTGTCCTGGAAGTATAGTTAAATATTTTTAAATAGGAAGTGAAATGGAATACTAACTTTAGAATGGAGGAGGCAGAAGTTGCAATTGTTTAGAGATATTAAATATTGAGAGTGTCAGAAACAATTCAGTAGCTGATTTAATTCATTGGCTGGATTAAAAAATTTATGTATAGTAATTTTTTCATATATAGACAGTAGCCGATTAGAATATATTGGAAGGAAATTTTACATTTATCATTGCAATAAAAAAGATAAGTGTAATACATGTTTAATTCCTGACCAAGAAGACAGTATTTTAAAGATGTTGAATTTCCTTAATCTATGATTAGAATGTTATCTGAATGTCTAATGACTATTTTTTCCTTAAGACAAAAATGATTGGGAACGCTTGGGTAGCTCAGTCGGTTAAGTGTCTGCTTTCAGTTCACGTTATGATTCCAGGGTCCTGAGATCGAGTCCTGAATCAGACTCCTTGCCTGGCGAGGAAACTGCTTCTCCTTTTGCCTGCTGCTTCCCCTGCTTACGCGTGCGTGCTCTCTTTCTTTCCGTCTCTGACAAATAAATCTTTCAAAAAACCAAAAATGACTGGATTAAGGGTTCTTAAAGTTTTTGGCCTGGGAACTTGTTTACACTCTTAATTTACTGAAGACCCCAGAGAACTTTTGTTTATGATGCTTTTTTGTATTTGTTACTGTTTACTGAAGAAATTAAAACAAAATTTTATTTTATTTTTTATTTTTTAAAAGATTTTATTTATTTATTTGACAGGCAGAGATCACAAGTAGGCGGAGAGGCAGGCAGAGAGAGAGAGAAAGAAGCAGGCTCCCTGCTGAGCAGAGAGCCCGATGCGGGGCTCGATCCCAGGACCCTGGGATCATGACCTGAGCCGAAGGCAGAGGCTTTAACCCACTGAGCCACCCAGGCGCCCCAGAAATTAAAACAAAATTTTAGAACAGAAATACATAGCACACATTCTATTAGGTGTCAGAGTGATGAAGTCATCATGTAATAAAGCTTCTGAAAAGCTTAGGCGTGAAAGTAAAAAAAAAAAAACCATATATAAATCTTAGTATTACAAAAATCGTTTTCACGAGAAGCATTTTTTCACATATGATACAGTCAAATGTGGAAAAGTTTGAATCAGTCTTGAGTTAACAGTGATGGTGGTGGGGAACTGATGCACTCATATTCACTGGTGTACATTGGCACACTAAGCACATTGTTTTACGGCGTACTTGGACTATCAAAATTTTGAGTGCACATACTTTAGATCTTAAGTTCCACTGTTTAGAATTCATTATTGGATATAATTGCAGAATATGTGCAAATACATGAAGGAGAATACTGGTTACAGCATTGTTTGTAATAGAAAATTGGAGATAAGCTTAAAGGTCAGTGATGTTTAGGGTCTGGTCATTATGGTATAAAAACTAGTATATTAAAAGTAATTTAGCTCTGTGGGCATTATATGGAAGATTGTCCAGAGTTAAAGCAAAAGTGCAGAATTGTGTTTCTAATTTCCCATCAGTGTACAACAAAAACCAAAAGGTTTTATAGTCGTATAACAGTTTTTGAAAGGATATGCAGAGAGCTTGATGGTGGTTACCTTTAGGCGGGGGTACATTTTCATTTCTCTGTTTATACCCTTTCGTATTGTTTTTTTTTAATGTGAGCCTTTCTGTAATTTAAAAGGGAAGAATATTTCAAAGGCACAAATGCACTATATGGATGATAGAAATTATTAGTTTGAGCATTAGAGCCATTTGTGAGTTCTTGGATACTGCAGTTTAGCAAAAAAAGAAAGAAAACGGGTGCTTGCTTTTCTCATGTCTGTGTACTTTTGAAGAGCAGTTTTTCTAATCCAGTCTACTTACTGCTGTTCTTTATCAGTTGTATTTTCTAACGTCTGTCCTTTAATTTGTACGCTTATGTTTTGTGGGTCTTTCTCTTTTAACTTCCAACTGCTGAAATTTTATCTATCCTTCAAAACCTAGCTGAAACACCATCTCCTTAATGGAGCTATACCCCATCACTTTAGTCAGAAGAGGTTTTTTTTTTGAACCTTTAGAACTATTTATAGCCATTTCTTCATTACACAAATATCAGGTGTGAGCTATATATGGGCTGGACAGTGGGAGTATGCTTTCATCTTCTCTTCACCTTAGAAGGTAATACCCCCATTGTGCAAATGAGGAAACCAAGGCTGACAGAATTTAGTATTTTTTCTACATCACTGTGCTGAGAAGTAAATTTGAAAACAGGACTTCAAGGCCAGCCCTTTTCTCTGGGCTAGCTTCTTATGTCACTGTAATAAAAGGAAGCAAGTAAATAGTAGTTTTATATGAGCATTTCTTTCCTTTTAGATTTTTTTTAATTAAAAAAAATTTTTTTGCGGTAATTTCAAGCTTACAGGAGTTTTAAGGAGTGTACAGAGGTCCTCTTTTTACCCTTCACCCCACTCCTCAGTTGTTCATTTTACCTTTAACTCTATCTGTTTTATCACTTACTCTTTCTTTCTGTATATGTGTATTCCTGACATTGCCTTCCCTTAATTATGTGCCCTTCCCGCTCCATGTTGAGTACAGGTTTGCAGTTACTGAAGCCCAGTTGTTTTTTGGTATTGTTAAACTTTATCTAGGTCTTGCCTGTTGCCATAGTCTTTCTCCTTTCTTTGGCCTAAAACTTCTGATTCTTGAACTTGGGTCATCATTGTAACACTGCTATTATAATGCTATACTGTGATACTTCAGAGCCAAAATACTGCTTGCATTAGGAATCCAGCTTTTTTCTCTAGATCATTTCTCAGCACCGTTAAATGATTCCTTCATAATTATTTTCAAATTCTCATCTGCAGTTTCTCTGCCTTTCAAAAACAAAATACCACTGAATGTATGTATTAGTTTGCTTGGGCAGCCATAAAAAATAACACAGATTGGGTGGCTTAAACAACAGAATTCACTTTATCCCAGTTCTGGAGCTTAGAAGTCCAAGATCAAGGTGCCAACAGGGTTGGTTTCTGGTGGGGCTTATCTTCCTTACGTGTGGATGACTACCTTCTCCGTCTTTCCTCACATGCCTTTTTTTTGTGTGTACATGGCAGGGGGAGATGGGGGAAGGTATTGCTGGTGTCTTTTTCTCTTCTTGTAAAGACAGTAATCCTGCTGGATTAGGACCCCACTGTTACAAACCCATTTAACTTTACCTCCTTAAAGGCCATGTATCCAAATGTAGTCGTTATGGAATTTAGGGCTTTAGTATTATAGTTGGTAGGAGGGAGCACAGTTCAGTCCATAACAGTAGAACATCAGGTTTATAATCAGGAACCTAGGTTCATATCCTTGCTGTGTCTTGTATTAAGTGTGTAACCCTGGCTGAGTCACTTAACCTTTTTTAGCATCCTGAATCCTTAACTGTAAAGGATGAGAATAATTTTGCCTTGTATGCTTGTTAATAGATTCAGGTAAAATAGATGTTGCAACATAGCATGTTATAAATCAAATGATTCTCAATCCAGGCTTGGAGTAAAATCATCTTAAAAATAATTGTTTTATGAATTCCAGCCTGACAGTACAGGGAGCTCTACAGCCTCACTCCCTAGTAAAATTGGGGGAAACTTGAAAAACAACTATTAAAAGCTTCTGGAAGTGATCCTAGGGCATACAGTAAATGAAGAGCTTCCAGTTGGAGAGAAGGTTTTCTTGGGAGGAGCAGGATATCAGGATTTCTTGTCCTACGCTTAGCTGCCTGGTGCTTAGGTTAAGTTCTGGGGATATGTGGTAGAGAGGCAGAGGACTACCTTCTATCCAGTTCCCACTGTGGAACAGAAGCTCTACCTGGGTGCAGAGCTGGTGGGAGTACTGGGGAATAGGTATCTTTTCTGTTTTCTAAGGTGGTGATTCCATGTCAGAAGAGGCAAGCTGGTAAGACCTCAGGCTGCCACCTACCCTAAACAAAATAACTCCACTCCAAAAGGGGAGCTCTCAGAGAAGTGTGCTGTTGCCTGGGCTCCCACATTGGGGTTCTGGGTCAGAGATTTGGTTGGGTAGTTAGGGGGAAAAGTCTGTCAGAAAATAGCTCTTAATCTCTTCAAGGAATTGACTTACCAGGGATCCCAGATAAGAGTAATAGCTGACTTCTCAGCAGAAACAATGGAGGTCAGAGGCAGTGTAATAATATATTCCAAGTACTCATAGACAAATACATACAGTCAACCAAAAATCCTGTATATCCAGCGAAGCTCTCTTTTTAAAATGACAGTGAAATGAAGATTTTCCCAGATAAACAGGAACTGAGAGCGTTTATTACTAGCAGACCCTTGCAAGAATGCTAAAGGAAGTTCTTTAGGCTGAAAGCAGGTGATCCCAGATGGTAATTTGAATCCATATGAGGAAAGAATACCAGTAAAGGTAATTTTAAAAGAATATAAGAATACGAATATAAGAATAAAAGAATATAGTATATTTTTCTTCTTTTCACTTTAAACTGATTTAAAAAGCAGTTTTGGGGGTGTGTAGATGGTGCAGTTGTTTAGGTGTGTGACTCTTGGTTATGCTTAGGTCACAATCACAGGGTCATGAGATGGAGCCTTGTGTTGGGCTTGTGCTTCACCTGGAGTCTGCTTCAGATTCTCTCTCCCCATGCCACTCCTGCTTGTGCTAGCTTTTGTTCTCTTTCTCTCCCACTGAAATAAATAAATAAATCTTTTTTAAAAAGTTGTATAAAATAATATAATGTGTTCTTGGGCCTGTAAGGTGTAGAAATGTAGTATATTTGTAATGTATCTGTCAATAGCAGCACATAGGAGGTGAGTAGAGGCAAAGCTATGTCAAACTAAGAAAATGACTATAGGTGTTAAAGTCATAATTATAATGCATTGTTGGATTTGTAACATTAAATGTAATATATATCACCACAATGCCGTCAAATGGAGGAAAAGGCAATAGAACTATATAGCACAACATTTCTATATCTTTCTGGAATTAAGCTAGTATAAGTCTAAAGCTGCTGTAAGTCTGAAGTTAAAATGTGTATCGTAAGCCCTTGAGCAGTCCCTAGGGGCAAAAACAAAACAAAAAAATACAGTGAAAAGGTCATTAAAGAAATTTAAGTGCTGCATTAAGTAGTCACTTAATGCAAAAGAAAACAGTCAAAGAGTAGTAAAGGGACAAAAAAGACATGAGACACATAGAAAATGAAAAAAACAGTCATAAATCAACTATGTAAGTAATATTAAGCATGAATTGATTAAACTATATAATAAAAGGCAGAGATGTCAGAGTGTCCAACTATATGCTCTCTACAAGAGATATACTTTAAGTTTAAAGATACAAATACATTGAAAGTATAAGGATGAGAATATATCTATTCAAACAGCAACCACAAGAAACGTGAAGTGGCTATACTAATATCAGAAAAAGTAGACCTTAAAACAAAAAATGTCACTAGAGGGAAAGGGATGAAAGAGCCAACCCATTAGAAAGGTGAAAGTTTTAAATATATATGGATCTAGTAACAGCACCAAAATACAAGAAACAAAGCCTGACAGAAATGAAGAGAAAAATAGACAATTTAGCAGTAATGGTTGGGAGACTGCACTATGCCACTTTAGTAATGGACAAAACAACTAGGCATAAGATCACCAAAGAAACCATACCACAAGCCAGCTAGAGCTAGGAGACATCTGTAGAACACCACCAGCACCCAGCCACAATAGAATATACATTCTTCTCAAGTGAATGTGGGACATTTTCAAGGATAAACCATTGCTAGGTCACAAAACATCTTAAAAGGATTGAAATAATACAAAAGTTGTCCTCTCACTACAGTGGAAAGAAACTAGAAATCACTAACAAAACTTTGGGGAACTCACAAATATGTGGAAATTAACATACTTCCGAATAACCAGTAGGTCAAAGAACAAATGAAAAGAGAAATCAAAAAATAGTTTGAGATAAGTAAAAATGAAGTTACCACTTAAGAAAACATGGAATACAGCTAAAGCAGTGCTTATAGGGAAACTAATAACAAGTAATAGATGCTTATATAAAGAAAGAAGATCTCAAATCAATAACTGTCCACCTTAAGTCACTGGAAAAAAGAAGAGCAAAGTAAACCTAAAACAAGCAGAAGGAGGGAAATAATAAAGTAGAAATTAACAAACTAGAAAATAGAAAAAAATAGAGAAGATTAAGGAAACAAAAACTGGTTCTTTGAAAAGATCAGCAGAATTGGTAGGCCTTTAGCCACACTTACATAGAAAAAAAGAGGACTTAAATTACTTGAAGTACAAATAATAGATGAAACATTACTACTGGGATTACAAAAATGGGAAGGGTTGTAAAGGAATACTATGCCCAACTGCATGGCAATAAATTACATAGCTTAGATAAAATGGGCAACTTTGTAAAGATTTATTTATTTATTTTTGAGAGAGTGAGCACAAGGGGGAGGGAGGTAAAGAGGTAGAAGGAGAGAAAGAGAATCTCAAGCAGACTTCCTGCTCTGGAGCCTGTCATAGAATTCAAGCTCACAGCTCTGAGATCATGAGACCTGAAACAAAACCAAGAGTTGGACACCCAGCTGTCTGAGTTACCCAGGTGCCCCCCAAATGGACAAATTTTTAGAAAGATGGATACTGAAACTGACTTATATAGACAGACCGAATAGACCTAAATAGCAAGTGGAGAGATTGGATTAATCATAAAGCTACCCACAGAGAAAAGCGCAGACCCATATGGCTTCACTGCTAAATTCTACCAAACATTTAAAGAAGAATTAATGCTAATTCTTCCTAAAAACTGAGAGGGGGAACACTTCTCAGTTTATTTTATGAAGCTAGTATTAGTGTTACCTTGATACCAGAGACATCACAAGAAGACTACAGACTTCACCTTACAAAGATGAACACAAAAATCCTCTAAATACGGGACGCCTGGGTGGCTCAGTTGGTTGAGCAGCTGCCTTCAGCTCAGGTCATGATCCTGGCGTCCTGGGATTGAGTCCCGCATCCGGCTCCTTGCTCGGCGGGGAGCCTGCTCCTCCCTCTTCCTCTGCCTGCCATTCTGTCTGCCTGTGCTTGCTCTCTCCCCCCCTCTCCCTCTGATAAATAAATAAAATCTTTTAACATTTTTTTTTTTTTTTTTTTAGAATTTATTTATTTATTTGACAGAGAGAGACCACAAGTAGGCAGAGAGGCAGTCAGAGAGAGAGAGGAGGAAGCAGGCTCCCCACTGAGCAGAGAGCCCGATGCGGGACTCGATCCCAGGACCCTGGGATCATGACCTGAGCCGAAGGCAGTGGCTTAACCCACTGAGCCACCCAGGCGCCCCAATAAATAAAATCTTTTAATAAAAAAAAAATCCTCTAAATACTAGCAAGCCTAATTGACCACATATAAAAAGGATTTTACACCACAACCAAGTGGCATAATATCCCAGAAATGCAAGGTTAGTGTGAAGTGCACAAACCAATTAATATAACATATAACATATCAGGAAATAAACAAAAGTCACATTGTTCTCATAATAGAAAATAAATTTGATGAAATCTAACACCCTTTAATGATAAAAACACCCAAAAAACAAGGACTAGAATGGAACTTCTTCAATATGAATAAAGACACCTAAAAAATACTCAAAGACAACATCATACTTAATGGGGAAAACTGAACACTCTTCCTCTGCAATCAGGAATAAGACAAGAGTGCCTGCTTTCTCCATTTCTACCTAGAGGTTCTAGTTATGGCAATTTTGAAAAAAAAAAAAAGAAGGAAAAGAAAGAAAAATACACAAAGACCTCAAGATTGAAAAGAAAGAAAACTGTCTCTGACAGATGATATGATTTTTGTATGAAATAACTTAGAAAAATCCTAAGGAATCCACTAAAAAATACTAGAATGCTAATACACAAGTTCAGCAGAGTTGCAGAATACAAAATTGGTATACAAAAATTTATTGTAATTTCTATAGACTTGTCATGAACAATCCAAAAGTGAAATCAAGAAAAATTCCATTTGCAATAGCATCAAAAAAATTAAAATAGAAAAAAATTTAACAAAGAATTATGAAACACTGAAAACTATAAAATATTGTTGAAAGAAACTAGAGAAGATCTAAGAGAAAAATATCCTGTCTGTAGATTGGAAGACTTAACATTAAGATGGCATATTGACCTACAGATTCAGTGTAGTCCTTATCAGAATCCCAGCTTGCTTCTTTGTAGAAACTGACAAACTGATCCTAAAAATCATATGGAATTGCAGGGTGTCTAGAAGAGCCAAAATAATCTTGACTAAGATAGGAGGACTTATACTTCCTGATTTCAAAACTTACTACAAAAATGGTAGTCAATATTGTGTGGAATCAGCACAAAGATATACATACAGATCAGATCAATGGAATATAATTGAGTTGAGAAATAAAACCACATAGATGTGGTTAATTTGTCTTTCAACAAGGGTATCAAGACCATTCAATGGAGAAAGAATAGCCTTTTCAACAAATGGTGCGTGGAGCAAATGGGTAGCCGTATGTGAAATAATATAGTTGGACCCATACCATGAATAATAATTAACTCAAAGTAGATGACAGACCTAAATGTAAGAGCTAAAACTTTAAAACTCTTAGAAGGAAACTTAGGGTTAAGAATCCCAAAGTATGACACTAAAAGCATGAGCAACAGGAAAATAGATTAATTTGTACATCATCAAAAGGAAAAACTATGCTTCAAAGGACACCATTAAGAAAGTGAGAAGAAAACCTGTAGAGTGGAAGAAAATATGTAAAGACTGTATATCTGATAAGGGACTTTTCTTTTTTTTTTTTTTTAAAGCAGTCCATTATTTTTAGAGAGAGAGCACTTGAGTGGGGAAGGGGAAGCAGACTCCACACTGAGCAGGGAGCCCAATGCAGGGCTTGATTCCATGACCCTGAAATCACGATAGGAGCTGAAACCAGGAGTTAGATGCTCAACCAACTGGGCCACTCAGGCACCACTCTGATAAGGGACTTCAGTCTAGAATATATAAAGAATTTTTATAACCTTAATGATAAAAAAAAAAAAACAATTTAAAAATGGGCAAAGAATCTGAATTGACTTTTTAGGGAGGATATACAGTTAGAAAATATGTGAAAGGACAGCAAACATCAAAAATTATGATAATAGAGAAATTGGCAGCCCCTTTACACTGCTGGTAGGAATGTAAAATAGCTCAGCATTTTGGAAAAATAGTTTGACAGTTCCTCAAATGATTAAACAGAGTTACCATGTGACCTAACAGTTTGATTCCTAGGTATATGCCCAAGAAAAATAAAAGCATATATCTACATAAAATCCTGTCCAGAGATGTTTATGGAAGCAAGATGTTTATGGAAGCCCAAAAGTGGAAAGACCCCAAATGTCTATCAGTTGATGAGTAGATATAAAATATAATGGGGTATATCCATATGATGGGGTAGTATTCAGTCATAAAAAGGAATAAACTATTGATACATGTTGCAACATAGATGAACTTTAAAAATATGCTAAGTGAAAGAAGCAAGGCACAGAAGATCATATGTATGATTCTGTTTGTATGAAATATCCTGGATAGGAGTGATACCCAAGTGGTACACAGTTTCTTTCTGAGGTGATGAAAACGTTAAAAAATTGACTGTGGTAATGGTTTGCATATAGATGTGAAAATATGAAAGCTATTGACATGTACACTTTAATAAATCTCCTAAAAAAAAATAACGATTTCAGCTGTGCTGTTAGAATAACAGAACTCTTTACCATGAGCCAACCTCATTTGTTCTCTTCCTTTTTCTCATTTTTGTAGAAATCATGACTACCCCAGGAAAAGAGAACTTTCGCCTGAAAAGTTACAAAAATAAGTCCCTGAATCCTGATGAGATGCGCAGAAGGAGGGAGGAAGAGGGATTGCAGTTACGCAAGCAGAAAAGAGAAGAGCAGGTAAATCCTTTATCCTTATTAATTTATTTTAAAGAACTAAATTTTCCATTTTAAACCTGAAACTACTTCAGTTTTGATTTTGTTAGATATGTATATGTGTGTAGATATGTGCCCCTGTCATAAAATCTATGTGTTTCGGGAATTGGGAAGAGGAAGTGATGAAAAGTCAAGAATAAAGAAATCTCTCAAGTTCTCATATTTCCAATACAACCACTGTTTAATATTTTAGCCTGTTTGTTTTTAGTGTATTTTATTTTTTTAAAGTTGCAACTTGCTTAAGTTTTATGTGCATGTTTGGTAATGAATTCTCAAGTGATCAGTAAAATGCTGTTTTTCATTATCATATTTAATATGAAAATTTGTAAACATACAAAATTAATAGTGAACTTCATAAATTCCCGTTTGCAATCAGTAATTGTCAGTATTTTGTTGTACTTGCTTCGTGTCTGTCTTTACGTTTATTATGTAGTATTTTAAAACAAAAATCTCCAGGAATATGTCTTTTTACCCCTAAATTAATTCTGTATGATTCATTAGGACATTGATTTTTTTATTTTTAAAAAATTTTTGGTCATTTTTAACTGACAATGTCTGAACATCTGCAGGAGGATTTGGGAGTCACTGTCACTTTACCTTCCTCCTAAAATGCCTAGAATGAATGGTATATCCCTTTTGGCAAAGAAATTTAAAGACACTTAGGTGACTTTTTTTTTTTTTTTTTTTGCTAAGGAGAGACTTTTGAGCTTGGAAGGACCATTTGATCCCCATGGTACAAAAGCTCCATAAAAGACGAATGAGTCAGAATTTTTCATACATGAGAAATAAAGTAATCTGTCATAAATATTTTGCATTTATAGTGAGCTGGTCTCAAAATACACTCTTCTTTTGGGTAACACTGCACTGCAGAATCCAGTTAGTTAAAGTCCAAGAGTACATTACAACCCCAGTGTTTTTTTTGTTAGGGCTGTAGATGTTTGACTTAAACACTGTCATTATACTATTATTTTGGGGGCAAAGAATTTATAATATTATAATGGAGTTTATATTAAGTGGAGTAAATTAAGAGTAAATTAAAAGGATGAGTTTCTCTGGGTTTCTTATCTCTTTTTTCATCTCTGTGTCTTATTTGAAGTGGAACCTTTCATTGAACTTTTGTAGTAGCTTCTATTGTGGAGGTAAACTTCAGAAATCATAACATTGTTACATATTTATATTCCCGTATGTGAATGTGAATACATGAATATATACACATGAGCCCAAGTGTAGGTCTGAATAGAACCACCAGCCTATGCATCATATTTGGCATAAAGCCATTTGAAGATGTGATAATGACCCTCTGCTATTAACAGTGTTCATTTTATTGTCTTGGTGATAGGTGATGCCATGTTATATCAATAAAATAAATTTTTCGTATTCACTTACTTGCCTGAAGACAAATGCTCTGTATCCTTAATATATCAAGTTTGGCCCCATATATTGAACTGAAAATATTTGTAGTTGAAGTTCTATCATGTTCATTGTATGAGATCTAAAATTGTACTAAGGCTTTAATAAGTTTCTGGAATATTGCTCTATTTCAGATCTTAATTTTTTTATTTCATCCTTTATTATATAGAGAGAACTGGTAAAAGCAATCAGGCTTCATAATATCATAACAGTACTTATTTGATGCCTCATTTGTAAAATAGTAAATATTAGTAAAATATAGATTCATTTAGGTACGTTTATCTTTCACAGTTGCTTTGTCATTTATCGGGAAAAGTCACAGGCTTAAGCCAGCTGACAAGCTAGATGTGAGGGTAGCGCAGGAGTTAATGTTGCCAAGTGCTCAAAAGATAACTAACTGCATCTTGAGGGCTGTCCTTTTATCAGACTAACATTTAGTTTTTGTTATATCTAGGCAACACTTACAGGATAGAACACTTAATGGATAGAGGATAAGTGACCTCTACCCATCTGGCCCTCACAGACCAATCTAAAATTTATTTTTGGCAAAAATTATACTAGTTGGTGTCATTCTGATTAAGCTAGTACTTGTAAATTTGAATTAAGCAGACTCTTGTTAATTCATAGTGAATAGGTAACCTAGTGCTGCTGAAAGTTCATAAAACCCATTATGGTGATGAATGGAGGTTTGCTTGATGTTTTTAGTTAAAAGAAATATTTTGTAAAGTGAGCAAGTTGATAAACTTGTGGACAGGCAACTTTCCACATTTATTAACTTGGTTGACAAGTTCAGTTAACATGTAGCCTGTAGTTAAGGTGTATAGATCATGATTGTTTTGGCAGATTTTTCTTTTTTATTATTATTTTTAAAGATTTTATTTATTAGAGCACAAGCAGAGGGAGAGGGAGATGCAGACCCTCTGCTGAGGAGGGAGCCCGATGCAAGACTCGATCCCAGGACTCTGGGATCATGACGCAAGCTGAAGGCAGCTGCTTAAACGACTGAGCCACCTAGGCGCCCCAGTTTTTTCTTTTTTAAAACCTATTTTTCTCTAAGTAAGACATGCACATTTGAAAAAATTAAATAATACTATAATACTTGAAACCCAACCACCAGTGTTCCTGGTCTCATTCCCAAGGTAAACCACTTTCAATCCTCTTGACTATTTATCAATTTAAAAATATTACCTATTGATGTTCTGTTATGATAGGTGAAGATTTAAGCTCTTACACTATGTTTCCCTTGCTTGTATTCTCAGTATAGTTATACTACAGTATATAAGTATTATTTATTGCTGAACTGAATAGTATACTGTGGTTACATTTCCTTTCTTTATACTTTGTTTTTACTGGAGTTGTCTGATTTTTTTACCTGCTTGGCTTCATATTCCTAACTGTCTTTTTTGTTTGTTTGTTTTTTTTCAATTCTCTTCTACAGCTCTTTCAAGTAATTTTTATCTAATTTTCTGTGTGGTTAAACTTCTCAGATAATTTCTCAGCTCTATTTTTTTTTCTGCTAGAGACCTACACCCTACATTTTTTGTCCTCTTGCACCAGTCAGAATTGTTAATCCTCTGTTCTGGCTGGATAGCTGTAGTCTTAGGACTTCCCTCTGCTGAGTATTTTTCAGGTCTTATCATGTCATCATCCTTATAATGTACATGGTATGGTGTTTCCAATTTCAAATTCTAGTTGTTGATCTGCAGTTGTATTACAAATCATAATTGTATCTTGCCATATTAAAGACCACGACTTACGGATGTAAATTTTGCAATACAGGGGATGTAATTTTAGTTACTAGGTGTGATTTTGGAGTCATGCAAATGCTTTTAAGTAATTGTGAAACAAAAAGAAGTAATAATGAAGGAAGAAATCCTTAAAAATAAACGAGGAATTAAATGGCCCTAACTGTGTGTCATGCTTGTAGCTAAACCACACTGAGAGGCAGTACTTTAATACACTTTAAAATGTGGCAAATAATTAATTTTCTCTACTGGGCAGTATTTTAAGGACAAAAAGAAGTATAAACAAATCTTCAACTGCTTTAGTAATCATACAAGATTGATTCTGAACCATGTGTATTTGTTTTTCTTTCTTTTCTTAAGTCTTTTTTTTTTTTTTAAATTTGACAGACAGAGATCACAAGTAGGCAGAGAAGTAGGCAGAGAGAGAGGAGGTAGCAGGCTCCTTGCTGAGCAGAGAGCCTGATGTGGGGCTGGATCCCGGGACCCTGGGATCATGACCTGAGCCGAAGGCAGAGGCTTTAACCCACTGAGCCACCCAGGTGCCCCAGAAACCATGTATATTTGTATATGGATATAGCAAATAACTATGTTAATATTAGGAACCTAGATTTTTTAGGTTAAGAAAGAATAAAAATATAAAATCAAAGAAGTTAGGTAAATTTGAATAGGTACTATCAATAGGGATTCATGAGGTATTTTCTTGCAATACACATACACACACAAAACCCAGTTCTGTCCTAGTAAGGCTTAGAAATAGCAAAATATCTTACATCACTGAGCACTTTGAGCACCCTGAGATATTGGCCATTAGAGAATTTTTCTCTCAAGGGATCAAGGCTTCTTGGAAAAAACACCTGATTCTCGATTAGAGATAGGGAATATTCAAGGTGAATGTGTAGTATTTTTTCATAACATAGAGCAAGGAGGTTTAAGATTATCAAAGCTTATGTTGAATAGACTCAGGAGATAGCTTGAACAGGCTCCCATTAGCCGTAAGTGGGATATATTGAGTATTAGAAAGGGCACTTGGAGGACTTCTGCTTCCAGCCAAAGTGGAATAGCAGGGCCCACATTTACCGTGCTACCTGAAACAAACTAGAAATAATCAGACAAAATGCATGAAACAGCAGTTCAAGACACAAGACATTAACCAGTGAAGGACAATGATCTCTAGAGATAGGAAACCAATGAGAAGAGCCCTATGATTGTTAACCCCTTACTGCCCAAGAGAGTTTCCAAGTCGCAACACAAGGAAAGGGAACTAAAGAACACAGCCTTCCTGTGTTGAAGAGACAGAGCTGAGTCAGACGAGATCAGGTCATCCATTTACAGGAGGGAATACGAAAAGGGAGAGAACTGTATACAGAGAAAGAAGCCTGGAGATCTTCAGAGTTTTTCTTTGAATATTCAGCAGAGCACTGACCAGCAGATGTGCTTGAGGAGACTGCACAAGGCTAGAGAAACTGCCCTCCACAGATGATAGATTAGAGGGAACACTGCCTGGCCCTTGCACAGTGCTGAGAATAGTGCCTGTTCTTCTAGCCAGACTGGAAAAAGTCATCTTCCACAGGACATTACGTAGTGTATTCAGGAGACTCTTGCCTCAGTATTGGAGATTAATTAGCCATAGACAAACTACTGCCCCAGACCTCCCTAACAGAGCATAAAAGCAAGATCCAAGAGGTTGACCAAACTGCAGTTTTTAGTTTTTCTTAATTAGTAATCAAATGAGGAAAAAGAAATACTTGAATTTCTTCATTTCCTCATTTTCAAAATAATGAGTTGGTTTCTTAGCATCCTCCAAAGGGAACAGGAATGTGTGAATTTTAATATTATTAGGAATTTATAGTGTTAAAATAGATGTATTGCAGTTTATTTCAGCTGTTTTTTTGTATGGTTTTAAACATTATGGCTGTATAGTTGACATACAATAGAGTGTACAGTTTGTTAAATTTTGACATATGTACCATCACCATAATTAAGGTAGTGAACATATTTATTGCTCTCAAAATTTTTCTGGTATACTTTGTAGTACCTTTTCCTCACCCCTCACCTATCTCCAAACAATTTCTATTCTGTTTTCAGTCACCACTGAATGTGACTGCATAAATGACTTATAATATATATTCTATTTTGTCTGGCTTCTTTCAGTCAGCGTAATCATTTTGAGATTCATTTATGTTGTGTGTATCAGTAGTTCATTCGTGTTCCTGTTGAGTAGCTATCTTGTAAAGATAAAACCGCGAGTGGTTTATTCATTCACCTGTTGATGGCAATTCCGATTGTTTCCAGTTTTGGGTGATTATCAGTAAAGCTGCTCTGAACATTCATGGACAGCTGTTTGTATGGACGTGTATTTCCATTTCTCCAGGATGGATATCTAGGAGGAGAATGGCTGGGTTGTATGGTAGGTGTGTACACTATTCAGCTGTTTGCTAAAATGGGTTTATCTTCACATCAACAGTGTATGAGACTTTCATTTGCCCCTCTTGTGAGCACATACATACATAAGCATCACATCTCCATTTATTTAGACCTATAATATCTCTCAGGGATTTGTAGGTTTGCCTTTTTAAAAAGATTTATTTATTAGAGAGAGAGAGAGAGAGAAGAGGTGCAGAGGGAGAGAGCGAATCTCAAGCAGACTCTTTGCTGAGTGTGGAGCCTGACATGGTGTTCAGTCTCAAGACTCTGCGATCAGGACCTGAACCAAAACTAAGAGTTGGACGCTTAACTGACTGCGCTACCCTTGGTGCCCTGATTTGCAGTTTTTCTTGTGAGATTTGCTTCCTAAGTATTGTGTAGTTTTGATGCTTTTGCAAATGGTATCTTTTGAATTTCAGTTTTTGATTGTTCATTGTTAATATTTAGAATCCCATGGGACTCACCGGGAGAGATGGTTCCCCAATCTTGTAGCTCATCTGGGAGAGGTGACAGGGACAAAAGAGTCAGTGGGCACCATTTCCTTCCCTTACCCCTCATCATAGGTGCAGAGATACCTGCTGAGGATGACTAACTTGGACAATGGCTTTTTACTGTGCTTTATTTCAAATTCCATGCACCTGCACTTTGGTGCAGACTGCCCCTCTGGGACAAACCCGCATCCGTCCCGGTGCAATGAGACCCTCCCCTTGAAGACCACAGGCCCATGCCATGCCAGGTCCCTAAAGTTTGGAGTTTCAAAACTCAGTACTGCCTGCTTGGGATAGTAGGTGCACTGCCGTCCAGACAGACCGATGGCTGGAACACACACAGGGTGAAAACAGCAAGCTGAGGGATGCCTGGGACATATGAGGGGAGATTGTTTGCTCTTCTGGGATGGCTTCCTGGATAGTGGTGTATGCAGACTCTCCTCTCTGGGGACTAGGGAGCTGGGTTGACGCCATTTTCCTCCCTCTTCACTTAGCGTAAACTCACTTCAGTAAGCAGCACAGGCCAACAATAGTGGCCTAAACTGCTTACACCAGGCCTTAGAATAGCAGGCCTCTCCTCCAGAAGACCAGCACACACCCCTGCACACAACATGTCTGCTGACCATAGGGTTCTGCAAAGCTTCGGCTCTAGTGGAAATAGCATTAAGTGTCTTTAACAAGTGGACCAGACCGCATCTAGTTAAAACTCACCACACTCTGGCCAAGGTCCAGACACTCCCCACTGCAGGCAAGGAGAAACTGCAGAGGACTGACCTGAGGAAAAGAGCAGCCAAAACACAGCAGCAGAGTGTACACAGCATATACCAGAGACACTTCTAAGTGCCAGACTCTGGACAGTATATGACCTTTTCTACATAAAGTCATTACTTATAGGAGCAGGAAACATGACAGGCTTTCCTAACACAGAAGAAAACAAAGACCTACACAGAATGCCAAGGCAGAGGAATTTATCCCAAAAGAAAGAACAAGAAAAAGTCATGGCCAGGGATCTAATCAATACGGATAGAAATAGTATGTCTGATTTAGAATTGGAAGGAAGAATCATAAGGATGTTAGCTGGGCTTGAGAAAAGCATAGAAGACTCTAGGAAGTCCCTTACTATAGAGATAGAAGCCCCCAAAATTAGGCTGAAATGAAAAATGTAATAACGGAGATTTGAAGCCAACTGGATGTAATGACCACAAGGATGGAAGAAGCAGGGCTATGAATAAGTGATAGTTTCTAATTATAGAATATAATTTCTAATTATAGAAATTAATGAAGTTAAAAGGAAGAGGGAAAGAAAAATATTACATCACGAATGTAGACTTAGGGAACTCAGTGATTCCATAAAGTGTAATAATGTTTGTATCATAGGAGTCCCAGAAGCAGAGAGGGAAGGGGGGGGAGCAGAAGGTTTATTTGAGGAAATTATAGCTGAAAACTTTCCTAATGTGGAAATAGACATCTAAATCCAGGAGGCACAGGCAACTCCCATCAAAATCAACAAAAGCAGGCCAGTACCAAGACATATCATAGTTAAATTTGCAAAACACAGAGGTAAGGAAAAAAGTCCTAAAAGTGCTAAGACAGAAGAAGTCGCTAACTTGCAAGGGAAGACAAATAAGGTTAGCAGCAGATCTCTCCTCAGAAACTTGGCAGGCCAGAAGCAAGTGGTATGATATATTCAACATGCTGAATGAGAAAAATCTGCAGCCAGCAATACTTTTTCCAGCAAGGTTGTGTCATTCAGAGTAGAAGAAGTGATCGTTTCCCAGACAGACAAAAACTAAAGCAGTTCGTGACAACTAAATCAGCTTTGCAAGAAATTTTAAAGGGGACTCTTTGGGAAAGAAAGATCGAAGTCAACAAAGATTAGAAAGGAACAGAGAAAATCTCCTGAAACAATGACAAAACAAGTAATAAAATGGCACTAAATTCTTATCTATCAATAATTACTCTGAATGTAAATGGACTAAATGTAAATGCTCCAATCAAAAGACATAGGGTGTCAGAATGGGTTAAAAAAACAAGACCCATCTACATGTTGCTTATTAGAGACTCATTTTAGATTTAAAGACACCTGCAGATTGAAAGTGAGGGCATAGAGAACCATTTATCATGCAGTGAATGTCAAAGCTGAAGTACCAATACTTAACATCAGATAAACTGGATTTTAAAACAAAGACTATAAGAAGAAATGAAGAGGATCACTATATCATAATAAAGGGGTCTATCCAACAGGAAGGTCTAACAATTGTAAATATTTATGCCTCCAACTTCAGAGTACCCAAACATATAAAACAGTAACAAACATAAAAGAGCTCATTGATAATTACACGGGAATAGTAGGGGACTTTAACACCCCACTTATGTCAAAGGACAAATCGTCTAAGCAGAAAATGAACAAGGAAACGAAGAATGACTTTGAATGACACACTAGGCCAGATAGACTTAACCAGATATATTCAGAACATTTCATCCCAAAGTGGCACAGTACACATTCTTTTCTAGTGCACATGGAACATTATCCAGAAGAGATCACATACTAGGTCACAAATCAGGCCTCGGCAAGTACAAATCAGGCCTCGGCATGTACAAAAAGATTGAGATCATGCCATGCATATTTTCTGACTGCAGTGTTCTGAAACTTGAAGTCAACTACAAGAAAAAATTTGGAAAGACCACAAATACATAGGAGGCTAAAGAACAGCTTACTAAAGAATGAGTAGGTCAACCAGAAACTTAAAGAAGAAGTTAAAACTATGTGGAAACAAATTAAAATGAAAACATGACAGTCCAAAGCCTATAGGATGCAGTAAAAGGGATCAGAAGAGGGACTTATATAGCAATACAGGCCTACCTCAAGAAGCAGAAAAATTTCAAATACACAATCAAACCTTTCTCTGCTTTTTTCAGCTAGGAAAAGAACAACAAGTGAAGCCTAAAGCCAGCAGAAGAAGGGAAATAATAAAGAGTAGAGCAGAAATAAATGCTGTAGAAATAAAATAGTAGAACAGATCAATGAAACCAGGAGCTGCTTCTTTGAAAAAATTAATAAAATTGATAGATCCCTAGCTAGATTTATCCAGAAGAGAAAGGACCCAAATAAAATCATGAAGAAGAGAGGAGATCAGAGCTAACACCACAGAAATACAAATACTTACAAGAGAATGTTGTGAAAAATTATATGCCAACAGATTAGGCAATCTGGAAGAAATGGATAAATTCTAGAAACATATAAAGTACCAAAACTGAAACAGGAGGAAATAGAAAACTTGACAGACTGATAGCTGGCAAAGAAAAATTAAATCAGTTATCAAAAATCTCCTAACAAACACAAGTCCAGGACCAGATGGCTTCCCAGGGGAATTTTACCAAACATTTAAAGAAGAGTTAGTACCTATTCTTCTCAAACTGTTTCAAAAAATAGAAATGAAAGGAAAACTTCCAGACTCCTTCTTCGAAGCCAGCATTACTTTAACTTCAGAACCAGTAAAGACCCCACTAAAAATGAAAATTACAGGTCAGTATCACGGTGAACATGGATGCAGATATTCTCAACAAAATACCAGCAAATCAAATCCAACAATACATTAAAAGAATCATTCGCCACAATTAAGTGGGATTTGTTCCTGGGCTGTGAGGGTGGTTCAGTATTCACAAATCAATCGATGCAGTACACAATATTTACAAAAGGAAGGATAAGAGCTATATGATTCTCTCAGTATTGATTCAGAAAAAGAATTTGACAAAGTAAAATGATAAAAACCCTTAACAAAGTAGGGGTAGAAAGATGTATGTATGATACCTCAGCATCATACACAGAAGGTCATATACAGAAGACCTGTGGCTAATACTCTCAATGGGAAAAAACTGAGAGCTTTTACTCTGTGGTTAGGAATGAGACCTGTGATGTCCATTCACATCACTGTTATTTAACATAGGACTGGAAGTCTTAGTCTCAGTAGTCATATAGCAAAAAGAAAAGGCATCCAGATTGGCAAGGAAAAAGACAAACTTTCACTATTTGCAGACAGCATGATACTTTATGTGGAAGACCCAGAGAGTCCACCAAAAAATTGCTAGAACTGATAACATAAATTCAGTAAAGTCGCAGGATATAAAATCCCACATATGGAAATTTGTTGCATTGCTGTATACCAACAGTGAAGCAGCAGAAATCAAGGAATTGATCCCATCTACAATTGCACCAAAACCCATAGGATACCTGGGAATAAATCTAACCAAAGAGGTAAAAAAAAAAAAAATCTGTACTCTGAAAACTATAGAACGAAATTTGAAAGAAATTGAAGAGGACACAAAGAAATGTAATGACATTCCATGCATATGGATTAGGAGAACAAATGCTGTTAAAATGTCTATACTACTCAAAGCAGTGCACACATTGAGTGCAATTCCTATCAAAATCCTACCAGCAGGGCGCCTGGGTGGCTCAGTGGGTTAAGCCGCTGCCTTCGCTGCCTTCGGCTCAGGTCACAATCCCAAGGTCCTGGGATCGAGCCCCACATCGGGCTCTCTGCCTGACAGGGAGCCTCCTTCTTCCTTTCTCTCTGCCTGCCTCTCTCCCTACTTGTGATCTCTGTCTGTCAAATAAATAAATAAAATCTTAAAAAAAAAAATACCACCAGCATTTTTCACAGAGGTAGAACAATCAATCCTAAAATTTGTATGGAACCACAAAAAACCCTGAATAGCCACAGCAATCTTGAAAAAGAAAAGCAAAACTGTATGCATCACGGTTGTGGACTTTAGGTTATATTATAAAGCTGTAGTGATCAAGATTGTATGATACTGGTATGCCTGTGTAGCTTAGTCAGTTAAGTGCCTGCCTTTGGCTCAGGCCATGATCCCAGGGTCTTGGGATTGAGTCTCACATTGGGCTCCCTGCTCAGTATGGAGCCTGCTTCTCCCTCTGCCTGCCACTCCTCCTGCTTGTGTGCACTCTCTCTCTGACAAATAAATAAAATCTTAAAAAATATATATATATAGTAGATCAGTGGAACAGAATAGAAAACCCAGAAATGGACCCACAACTATGTGGTCAACTAATCTTCTACAAAGCAGGAAAAAAATATCTAATGAAAAAAAGTCCTTTCAATGAATGGTGTTAGGAAACAGCATTCAAAAAGAATGAAACTGGATCACTTTTTTACCCCATTCCCCAAAATAAATTCAAAATGGTTGAAAGACCTAAATGTGAGACAGGAAACCATTAAAATCCTAAAGGAGAACACGGGCAGCAACCTATTTGACGTTGGTCGTAGCAGCTTCTTATTAGACATGTCTCTGGAGGTAAGGGAATTCCCACAAAAGCAGAAATGAAGTATTGGGACTAATAAGATAGAAAGCTTCTGCACAGCAAAGGGAACAATGAACAACCTACAGAATGGGAGAAGATATTTGCAAATGACATGTATGGTACAGGGTTAGTATGCATAATCTGTAAAGAACTTATAAACTCAACACCCAGAAAACAGTCCTGTTAAGAAATGGACAGAAGACATGAATAGACATTTTTCCAAAGAAGACCTCTAAATCTAGATGACTAACAGACACACAAAAAGATGCCCAGTATCACTTATCATCACGGAAAGACAAATCAAAACTGCAATGAGATATCACCTCACATCTGTGAAAATGGCTAAAATTAGTAATGGAGGAAACAACAGATATTAGTGAGGATGTGAGAAAGAGGAATCCTCTTACACCGTAGGAAAGTAAACTGGTGCAGCCATTTTGGAAAACAGTGTGGAGTTTCCTAGGATCTGCCAATTGCATCACTAGGTATTTACCCAAAGGATACAAAAATACTGATCAGAAGGGATACATGCCCCCTGATGTTTATAGCAGCGTTATCAACAATAGCCAAATAATGGAAAGAGCCTGTGGAAAAAGTAGTAGTACTTCTTTACAATGGACTATTAGCCATAATAATGAAATCTTGCCATTTGCATGATGTGGATGGAGCTAGGGTGTATTATGCTAATCGAAGTAAGCCAGTCCAAGACAAATACTGGGCACCTGGGTGGCTCAGTGGGTTAAGTGTCTGGCTTCGGCTCGGGTTGTGATTTCAGGGTCCTGGGATTGAGCCCTGTGTCAGGCTCTGTGCTAAGCGGGGAGTCAGCTTCTCCCTCTCTCTTTGCTGCTTCCCCTCCCTGTGCTCTCATGCTCTCTCTTTCTCTGATAAATAAGTAAAATCTTTAAAAAAGAGACAAGTGCCATATGATTTCACTCGTATGGAATTTAAGAAATGAAATGGGTGAACATAGGAAAACAAGAGAGGTAAACCATAAAACACACTTGACTATAGAGAACAAACAGGTTGATGGAGGGAGTGAGTGAGGGATGGGTTAAATGCATGATGGGTATTAAGGAGGGCACTTGTGTTGATCACTGGGTGTTATATGTGACGAATCACTAAATTCTACTCCTGAAGCTACATTACAGTATTACGTTAGTTAACTGAAATTTAAATAAAAACTTGAAACTAAAAAACAACAACAAACTTTTGGCCATTTTCCAAATATATTTCCCCCACCCCAGTTTTAGGGCTCCAGTACCTGTATAGTGGGTCACTTACATTTTGTACCTATTTTCTCACCTTTTTTTCAACATGTCTTTAATTTTGGAGTGTTTATATTGCTATGTCTTTAAATTAAGTAATCTTTTCTTCTGCAATATATAATCTGCTGTTAATCCTACCCAGTGTACTTTTCACCTGAAAAATTGTATTTTTCACATCTAGGTATTTGCTTAGTCCTTTTATCTCTTCCTATCTCTCCTAGTGTTTATACTTCTACTTTTTGAACATGTGGAATATATTTTTAACAACAATTTTAGTGTTTCTATTTCTACCGTTTTTGTCATTTCTAGGTGATTTTGATTGGCTGGTTATTTATTTATTTATTTATTTATCCCTTCCTCATGGGTAGTCTTTTCTGCTATTTAATGCTTGGTAGTTTCCAGTTGAATTCCAAGCATTCTGAATTTTACCTTGCTTATTCTTAGAGTTTTTATATCTTTTAATATATATGTAATTCTGAATTTGTCTTTGGATTTAGTAAATTACTTGTAACCTGTTTGTTTTTATGTTTCATTGGGATGGATTTTTAATACCCTTTAACCTAGAACTAATTGAGCCTTACTTCGGAATCGGTATCCTTCTTGAGTATTCTACTAAATGCCCTATATATATTAGGAAATCCTTTTTATTGTATGGTTGAAACATGAATAATACTTGACCCATATAACTTCCAAAATTATTCTGCATGTTTGTTGGAGGTGGTTCCTTTCCCAGCTGTCTTTCCCTTATACACCTGTGCTTGTAGTATGAAGCTAAAGACTCATGGGGAATTTTCTGCTGAGCCTTAAGAGTTCCTTCTGTGTTTATCTCTTCTCTTCTTTACTTTACCTATGGATTCTAGTTGCTTTGGCCTCCTCATTTCTAAACTCTGTCTCCTCAGCTCAGGGAGCCTGTAGGCCCTGCTTGGGTTTTGCCCTCCCTACGCTACAGCATGGAAACTCTGTCCAGGCAATAATCTGAGCTAATCATGGGGCCAGTCTTATTTCTTTTCTTTTCTGAAGGATCACTGCCTGGGCTGCCTGTTACCGATTAGCTAAAACCCAGTATTTTATGGATTTTGTCTGCTTTTAGAGTTGTGTAGGATGAGAGGATAAATTATTGTTACTCCGTCATTGCTTGAAAAAGTGAACTGTTTATATTTAAAGATAGAACGAAGGCACCTTAGTGGGCTGCCTTTGGAAGGAACTATTCTTTGCCTACACAAATTAATAGATGCTTTAAAGGTAGTGTTCACACAGTGGTCACTTGTTATCGCTTATTGCTGGGCAGGTTGGAAAGGTCTGGAAGTCTAAGTTCGTAAACTTTGAGCGTTAAGAGGGAGTATTAAGTCATTCTGACATCATTTTTATCATTTCCCCTAATGTATTGGTAAGACTATGCTATCACCATCTTAACATAGAGGAAAGAGGGGAATGGCCAGGCATACCCTAACTCCTTTTTCAACCTTATCCTTTTTATGTGTCATGCAGTGTCAGGCTTCTCTCAGTAATTTTATCACATCAAGTGTTGGTAACAGCGTATTGTGATAGTTAATTTCTTTAGATTATAAGATTGGAGAATTCTGAAATAGTTCCTCATCAGGAAAGGTCAGAGGTGGCACAGCCTTTAGAAGTTTTAAAATGATTTTCAAAAAACTCCATCCTTCCTTATTGCCTTTTAAATGGGGTTCCTAGTGTTTGCATGTTGGACTTCTTTGTATTAGAATACTTGAGTCACAGTCTTTTTTGTTTTTCAGTTATTTAAGCGAAGAAATGTTGCTACAGCAGAGGAAGAAACAGAAGAAGAAGTTATGTCGGATGGAGGCTTCCATGAGGCTCAGATTAATAACATGGAGATGGCACCAGTAAGTAAGATAATGAAAGGAACTCTTTCTTAGTGTTTTTCTGAAGAAGACAAGGAGGTGTCGCTTGCTACTTTGGTTTTTTAAAAAGGTGTTAGTAGATGGTTATAGAAAGTACTTGGCATTTCTTTTCTTTTATTTATTTATTTATTTATTTGACAGAGATCACAAGTAGGCAGAGAGAGAGAGAGAGAGAGAGAGGAAGGGAAGCAGGCTCCCTGCTGAGCAGAGAGCCCAATGCGGGGCCCAATCCCAGGACCCTGGGATCATGACCCGAGCTGAAGGCAGAGGCTTTAACCCACTGAGCCACCTAGGCACCTTGGCATTTCATTTTTAAAAAGAAGCCATATACTTAATCTCATGGTTCATTAGATGTTTGTTATAGTTTGAATAACATGCAATTAAACAGAATTAACTAAATTATGAAGATTAATTCAGCTATTAAAACTTAAAAAATAAAAAAAATTTAAAAAAAAACTTAAAAAATATAATTACAAAATTATTCCTTAAAAGTTAAATAACAAGGGATACTTTAAAGGAAATTCAGTTTGCTATTCATTTATCAAATTGGGCATGCTTGTATGATTTAAAAAATTGATTCCACATCACAGCTGTTGGAGTTTTCTATTATAACCCATTTTGTAACAGTTCATCTTGTTGACTTTAACCCTTCATGAAACGATGAGAATTTTATTTCATTATGACAAGTCACCCTGAGCAGGTTAACTTTAAATATTGGAGATGGGTTGTAGAAAATGGAAAAGTTCTAACAAAGCAAGAAAATAGTGGAAAACTGAAAAGTTTTAATAAAGAAAATAGAAATTTTAAATAAATTTGAGTCAGTAGAATTTGATAGTAGCTAGAATCTGTGATTTATACAAGACTATTCTATATTCACTCAGTAAATACTTGTTGCGCATCTGTTATATGCCAACTGTCAGTGATAGAATGGGAAGATGGGCTGGGTCTTTGGCTTTCAAGAAGCTTAAATTATACTGGAGGAACCTGGGCCTTAAACACATAACTGAGAAAAAATATCTGAGAGTGAAAAGGGCTGGGACAGGATTAAAGTAGGGTGATATAGAGAGGAATGGCTGCTGTAGATTTAGAGGTCTTAAGGAGCCAGCCGCCTTTTAGAACCTGAATGACAAGGACCAACCAAGCGAGTGATGAGCAAGGGAGGAAGAGTAATAAACACCTTGTCTTAATATTTACTACTAAGATTACTTTCTTATTGTCATGAGCTTCTTAATGATAGACAAAGTATTTGGCTTCATCACATTATTAATCATCTCAGACATTTTCTTCGTGTAAAGATTATCCTGCCTTTGTGTAAATCCTCTAGATAAATATGATTAACTTAATAATGTGGTCACAACTATACTGTCTTTGTTTTCCTTTGAATTAAAGTTAAAATTTTATAAATATGCTTTTGTTTGTGTTCCCAGGGTGGTGTTATTACTTCTGACATGATTGAAATGATATTTTCCAATAGTCCAGAGCAACAGCTTTCAGCAACACAGAAATTCAGAAAATTGCTTTCAAAAGGTGAGTTCTAAGTATCTTAAAGTACAGTTGGCCCCTGAGTGACAGGGCTGAAGATCTTTTTCATTAAATTCAGTACCGTACTGTAAGTGTATTTTCTCTTCTCTATGATTTTCTTAATAACATTTTCTTTTCTCTAGCTTTATTGTAAGAATACAGTATGTAATACCTAGACATACAAAATATGTGTTTATTGCCTGTTTATGTTATTGGTGAGGGTTCCTGTCAACAGTAGGCTATTAGTAGCTAGGATTTGGAGAAGTCAAAAATTATACAAGAATTTTTGACTGTGCAGGGATTGGCACCCCAACCTTTGTATTGTTCAGAGGTCAACTGTGTATCTTTTCATTTAGTTTAAAAAGTACTACTTTCCCATAATCTATTTTTCATATCAGAGATAAATTGCTTTGGAATGTGTCTATCAACAAAACAAAGGGACACACAAAGATATATATGTAATTATGAGCCGTGGCTAACTTCTGAATTTCTTTATGCAATACCAGGACCAGAAATTACCTTGTGCAATTACCAGGACCAGAAAGCAGCATTCTTTTCGTTTCTGGGCTATTTTAGAAAAGACCTTTAAAGTGATAAGAACAGGAGTCAGTATTTCACATTAATTCAGATAAAGAAACTTTTATTTTAAGAAAAACTTTTTTGTTGTTTTTTTTAAGATTTTACTTTTATTTTTAAATTTTATTTATTTTTAATTTATTTGACAGAAATCATAAGCAGGCAGAAAGGCAGAGAGAGAGGAGGAAGAGGGCTCCCCGCCGAGCAGAGAGCCTGATGTGGGACCCGATCCTAGGACTCTGGGATTATGATCCAAGCCAAAGGCAGAGGCTTTAACCCACTGAGCCACCCAGGCACCCCAGATTTTATTATTTTTAAGTAATCTCTGTACCCAGCATGGGGCTTGAACTCATAATCCTGAGATCAAGGGTCACACGCTCTACCAACTGAGCCAGCCAGGTGCCCCAAGGAAAACTTTTTTTTTTTTTTTTTTTAAAGATTTTATTTATTTATTTGACAGAGAGAGATCACAAGTAGGCAGAGAGGCAGGCAGAGAGAGAGAGGAGGAAACAGGCTCCCTGCTGAGCAGAGAGCCCGATGTGGGACTCGATCCCAGGACCCTGAGATCATGACCTGAGCCGAAGGCAGCGGCTTAACCCACTGAGCCACCCAGGCGCCCGGAAAACTTTTTTTAAAATATCAGTAATTGTTGGTTTTAATGTTGTCATTTTATCATGAAATTTAAGAATGGATTTATTGGTGGTTAGGGTAATTACTTTTTTTTTTTTTTTTTTTTTGGTATAATTAGGGGTAGACTAGAATATGATAACTTTGACATTCTAGACAAGTAAAAAGAACTGTGGAACTCTGAACCACATTAAAATGTCGATAGTAAATATTGACATTAAATTAGCAGCACACACCCCTCTCCCTCAAGGAGTAAGGTATTGTTTTTTGGAGTCATAAGTGATAATATATCCCTTGAAGGACTTGGAATAAGAGCCTCTATAATATATAGACATAACAAAATTGGTGTGACATAACAATTTTTTGTGTGACAAGTTAATCATTTGAAGGCCATTATCATGTACAGCTTCCCCATTCCCCTTGTCTCTTTTCAGCATGCTGAGTCTGCTGCCTTTCTCATACCATGGGGCTTTTTAGGACCTTCCATTGCTCTCTACTGCTTTTCTGCCTGGATTGTTTGCCAGCCATCCCTCTTAAAAATATGATAACTAAAATACAGTGCTTCAGATGTGTTCTTACTACTGTAAGGTGTGGGGAGAGGTTGCCTTCCTGGTCCTGAGGCTATACATTCCAGGAGTGCACTCTAAGATACCATCGCTTATTTTGTTAGTCATGGCACAGTAATGGTTCACTTTATTTGCACCCATCTAAGCTCCCTAGAACCTCTTTTCATGTACTGTTTTTAGGTTTTGTCTGTAAAGTCTTGTAAATTTTTTTTAAAAAATTCAGTTGCTCAATCCTGCTCTCTCCCTGCCAACTTCAGGTTATTGTTCTTCCTATATGTAATTTCTATAATCTGGCATTTTAACTACTTCATCTTTATTACCATCATCAAATTTATTTGTTGTGTTATCTGAATGGTTGATAAAAACTTTGAACCAGATTATTTTTCTTCTTTCTTCTTTCCTTTCATCTTATGGGGAGACAGAACCTAATCCTCCTATTGATGAAGTCATCAGCACACCAGGAGTAGTCGCCAGGTTTGTGGAGTTCCTCAAACGAAAAGAGAACTGTACACTGCAGGTATGAACCATTTTCAATTCTTGCCTCCTATTTTAATTCCCTTTGCAAGCTTGTATATAAATTTATATACAGATTTGTTGCTTATATTAATTTATACAAGGAATTCATTCTTGATACGGGGCTCATTTTTGATATGGTGTTCCTGACAACCACATTGCAAGCAGCTTTGGTAGCTTTGTTAACATCTAGGCCCTGGTTTTACTCTTCAGAATTCTTGTCATTTTTAGTCACGAGAAAGATTATTTTATGGTGATTGTGGATAATACTTATTTAATAGGTAATAGTGTGTGGTAGAGGAGTCCTTATAGGTAGAACCTAAGTGTGGGCTATATAAAATTTGGTTTTGAAGAATTTTTAGATTGTTTTTGTTGGCTTTGCAAGGCTTTGTAACATGGGCTAGGTTAGAGACTCACTAATCCCCAAACCTGGTCCTAATTCAGTCCTTCCCCTTCCCCGCAAGAGCTGACAAGTAGATAGCTTTGTCGTGAATATTGGTGATCGGTGCTAGGTAAATTTAGTCTGTCAGTACTGTATTATATAGGGTTTCTAGGAGGAAATTCTGCAACTTCTGGGTTGTATAATTTTCATAGTAGAAAGAACCAGCTGTCAACTGACTCATCCTAGTGGTTACCTAGAAATTTAAAAATACGGTTTGGTTTTGTTTTTCTCCTGAATGAAGTTGGATTTTTAGTAAACTGGTAATTTTTCAGGAGCTATGCTTCCTTGGAGTAACCAATTTATGAGTTTCTGCATTATTTAACCAGTACCTGTGATATCTAAATTCTCACTTACTGTAGGATGTAATCTGAAGGGCTCAGGCCCTTTGGAGAGAGACTACAACTATAAAAATGGGTTAGGTGCAAGGTAGATCACAAATGAGGTTAGCTTTCCAACTAAATTTGCCAATAACAAGTTAATCTTAAAGATAACTTTTGACCTTCTTGTTCTTTTTTGCCTTATTCTCTAAGGCTGTAGGGAGTGGGGCATTTTTGTAAATGGTAATAACCCCTCTTCCCAGGTTCTTTACTGTCCAGAGGATTGTAGATGATTCATAAGACCTGATGCTTTGTCTTGATATTTTCTCTGCTTTCCTCCCACCCCATCTTTTTCCTCCTTTTACTCTCTTTGTTGCGGTGATGAGTTCTTTCCAGAAGAAAAACAAGAAATCCAGAAAAGGTAGAGTACTTCAAAGTCCCATCAGTTTTTCTTCTCCAGCTTGATATTTACTAATCCCCAAGTTCATTTGAATTAAGATTCTGTTTTGCTAGCTGCCTCTTGGATTGTAATTCTGGTCCCCATCTAAGGCCAGGATCGTCGGACACCTGAAAAATAATCAGGTTCACCTAGAGAGCAAGGAAAGAGACTTTTATCAGGAAAAAAAAAAAAAAAAAAAAGGAAATCCAGACAACCAACACTGCAGAGTACTGAGCCTGAGCCCTAAGCAACCTGCCAAGAGAACCAGAGGGACCAAATGAAGAGCCTTACTGCAGTTTATCATTTGAAAAGCTTTGTAGGAAGAGGGAGGTAGGGAAAATTACCATTTTGGTCATGTGAAAATATGTTTGTATCCTATCTCTGACAATGAGAGTACTTGAGTGATACTGAATTTACTCCTGGATCTAGCAGTTTCTAGTCGGTGGTCACAGAGGTCCAGTTCCTTAATCTCTTAAAGAATGATGGTATAACCTCACTGGCCTAAAATGAAAAAGGTGAAATGGGCTTTTCCCCATCTTTGCATTTTCCAGTGCACCTCAAAGAGTGCAGTATGTTCTTTCAGACAGTGCCCTCTCCTGGCTACCACATGTAAATTCTACATCTTTTTGATTCTGTAATCATAGAACTTGGATCTTCTGAAGGTGAAAGCCTTTGGAAATCTCTAATTTGCTTCTATCTAAAGTCTCAGATTCCACCCTTGTGTAAACTAATAGGCTGAAAGATTGAGAAAAGATTCCTTTGGAAGTGAGCATCTTATGATTTTCAACTTAGTTCTCCAAAGACTGAGAAATACCCAGTCTGTTTATTATCTAAAGGTCATCATCTCCAGCTTTTCTTCTTGCGTACATTTTAAGTACAACATGGTATTCTTTCTCCATTGTGATTAGTGGCTAACGTCAGCCACTCCAGAAACAAAACAGAAAGAACAGATATTTTGAGGGAGAACCAGGCGGCTTTGTGCCACATAATTAGACATGCTCTGGGAAGCTTGGAGGGTACTCCTTCCTCTATCTTTTTGGAGAGCACTAGGATGTAAGCTGTTCCTGATACTCTCCTACCTGCTTACTAGAAATATGAGTAGTGTGTTTTTGGAATGGGGCTTTTGCCAATTCTCTTCCAGAAAGAGTGTAATAATTTATAGTCCTAATAATAGCTTATGCTTATCTCATTGATAAATCCTGTGGACAAACTCAATCTCTTCTTTCCATAGATAAAAAACTGTGAATCCTAGTGAAGGCTCTCTTCACTTATGTTCTGGCTCTCTGTATGCCTGAAATCAGTGAGGTACCTCACAACAGGGAGATGATGCCTGTTTTGCTCATTTGCCTTCAAATGAGATGAACAGGGGTGGAATCTAGGATTTTGGCAGCAGATAATGCCATCTAGCTAAGAGCATTCTCAAGCTCAGTGACATGTAGGCCTCAGACAAATTCAGCCTTTAATATGACATTGGTCTGCCTTATGGTGTATTCCCTGGGCCTGCTTTGTTGTTGTTGTTGTTATTGTTGTTGTTGTTTTTGGAGTCTATTCCCTGTGTGTTTGTATTGTCCTTTGTAGTGCTGAGATGTTGCATTCTCACACCTTCTTATGGAAGCTTATTATGAAAATAGCTAGAAGTAAGTAAATTACATCCTAGTTCCATTCATTAGGTACTCCTCTTCAAATTGTAAATTTAGATTAAATTGGTGTAGTTTCCCCATTCTTGCCTTTCTTGTCCCATATAAAAGCTTAATGTGATAAACTGCAGTAAGCCTTCATCCCCCTGTGCCTTTTCCCATCCTCATTGATCCCTCTGCCTTTCTTGAAAGGTTGCTCAGATGACTCAGGCACTGTTCTCTGCAGAGTTTGATATCTGGGTTTATTTTTCTGATGTGAGCCTCTCTTTTCACTTGCTCTCCAGGTGAGCCTGGCATTTGCTAGGAGCCAGAGTGGACCCGGCAAAGTGGCCAGCAACAGAGTCCTGATCCAAATGGAGAAAGGGAACCAGGCGTACCTCAACCTGGAGTGGGAAACTTGATAGGAGGTCAGAAGTACTTCAGCTTTGGATTCTCATTTTCCTTATTTAAGGAACTGAGCACCAGAAGGTAGAGACTGAGAAAGGGAAGAGAGAAAATACCAAATCTCCAGTGTGACCTTCAGATTTCAACTGTAGCCTTCTTTAGCAAGTCTGGACAGTGAAAAATAATAGTGGAGTTACAATTTATAAGTAATCACAGCATGACAGGTTGTTTTCCTTGCATGGTACCATTCTTGGAACATTAAAAAACATAGTAGTTTAAAACAAAAAAGAGGAAGTAAGGATCATAGTAATTTTGGCTGCCATTTATTTACTTCAGGTGATACCAGTTCTTAGGCTTCATTCATCATGTTACCGATTTTTTGAGTCTCATGGTTACTTAAATTACTTTTTCTGGCCATTTCTCTCATAACCTTATGCAGTCGTTTTTGCTGTCAATTCTGGACTTTCACATTTCCTAGCTCTCTTGCATGTTAAATTCAAATCTGGGACCCAAAACCAAAACATTAACAACAACACAGTGATGGCAATAGTCTGAAAGAGAGGTTAGTTTGAAGTACACCCTGTTTTTAAAAAGCATCCATATTAAACAACATTCGAAAGTTGTTTCTTTTAGCACTTTATTAACAGGGGCATGTATGATGGGGGGGGGATAGTTTCTTCCTCCCTCTCTCCTCTCTCCTATCTACATATGTACATTTTACATAAATACACAGATGGGCATACAAAATTGCACGAGTACAGCTTGATGAGTTTTTACAGGGTAAACATCAAAGTAAACACTGTGTATGTGTGTGTGTGTGTGTGTGTGTGTGTTCGCATGCACACGTGCGTGCACGTGAAAGAGAGAATGCCTTGTTCATGCATGAATAGGATTTTCAGTGGCTCTCTAGTTATAAGGTACTCATCTGTTTCTGTCCCTGATGCTTTCTGATTTCTCTTCTTACCAGGGGAGGCCTTGAATCTTGCTTTTGGAGATTATCATCACTATGTACTTCTTAGTAATAAACATGACTCTGGTACATTCTTCTTTTGCTGAGATAGCCTAATTTCCCTTTTTCTTCCATCCCTTTTCACTTATTCTCTATTTTCTTACTCATTTTCACTCTGTTTTGCTTTTCCATTTCATTCTCTTAAGTAGCTTCTGGAATTCCCTCTCACTTCCTGTGAGACTCCTGGTACTAAACCTCATAAGAATGAGAGCAGCTTCAACTCTGGCAGCAATGACTATTCTAGTTTTATCTCATTGGTAGTTTTTTAATAAGCCTTTATCCATGCAGGTTATTGTTGTCATTTCATTTACATCAGAATCTCATCGCAGTCTGTTTTCTCTTTGACAGAGACTGGTATGTATGCCCATCTCACTCATTCTTCATACACAGCTTTTCCTCACAGTTGTCATTTCTTTGACTTGGTCTCTGCAGTATCTCATGATTCTTTGTTCAACTTGGAGCCTGCCGTCTGGTAGGAAGGTTTGCTTTTGTATTCACATCATCTGTCTCTTAGTTTTAACTCTGCTAGTTAGTTTTCCTAGAAAGCAAAAGAAACTGCATTTTAGGTGAACTGTTTTCTTTTTAGCATCCCCTAAATAATCTGCATATCATTATTTGAAATTTCTTGCGTAGATAGCAAAACTCAAGGAATTGAAAGATTCTTTTCAGTGTTACAGGTGTGTGTCTGAGACGAGACTATGGCTGGGCTTCATAAGCATACTCTATTGGGAGGCTGTAATCTAGTTCTCTCTGAATGGCTGCATAACATAAATAGATTATTGGCCCTTTTTCTAATAGTTTCCTCATTCATAAACTACCCAAGCCAGACTTCTCTGGGATGTTGTGAGAAATATATGTGAGTAATGCTTTGAAAATACAAAGTACTGAACAAATGTAAGGTTTCAATTCAGACAGATTGAAAAGGCTTTGAGCATGGGTTTCAGGAGTGATTCAGTTATGAATATGGTATGTAATGGAATTTTTATTTTATGGTATCCAGTGCTTAGAAGTCTCTTGAACTTCTTTTAACAAACTTATCAAAAAGAAAATATTTTCCCCTTACCTGTGGTGCTCCTGGTCTGGACCTCCTTGCTACTGTAATATCATTGTCCAGTTAGGCTGCCTAACCTTTGTCCTCATTTGTGTTTATCACTTTCATAGGTTTCTTGGAATGTCCCCTTCTTTAGGCATCTTCTCTTGTGAATTTGCTGTCATTCACATGCTTTGGATCATGATAACCAGATTGTCTTCCCATGTCTTCTGTTTTCCTTCCCCCAAATCCAATGACTGATGATTTAGTTTTCCATATGACAGCTGCCTTTCAGTTGACCCAAAAGCTTTTAGAAGAGTCACAGCTCTGTCTTTCAGTGACTTTTTATTGATCTCTCATTGAAGGGACATGCCACTGAATTTTTTTGTGTGTATGTGCTTCATTAAGGGATAAATAGAAAGAACAGAAGAAGGAAACAAAACTAAAGTTTAGTAAGAATAAGAACTCTTTTAAGTAAATAGAATTTATGAGTTCATTCTTGGATTTCTCCATTTTAGGGTAGAATCAAATTACTGCGCAAATTGACAGATTAGTAAAATGCTGTACTTTTTGTTGGCCATGATTTCTTTCATACTTTCTGTTTACCAGTTTATCAGGCTTAAAGAATGCTCTTTTTAAAAACCTTACCTCCGGTATGGAGAGGGTGGTTAGGTTATGGACATTGGGAGGGTATGTGCTATGGTGAGTGCTGTGAAGTGTGTAAGCCTGGCAGTTCACAGACCAGTACCCATGGGGCAAATAATACATTATATGTTAATAAATATAATTTAAAAAAAATCTTACCTCTGTACTTTAGTTGGAGCCCTCTCATTTGTCAGAAGCTCTTATGCTCTAATGTTGCCATTTCTATTAATTGAATGCCAGTTAGCTCCTTTTGGCTCACTTATCATTTAAAATATCTTTGGCCTTTTTCACTGTCCTTATGTCTTACACATTTTCCATTAGTATCCTCTCAACTTTTCTCTGTGTCCATCTTATAGAAATTATTTACTTTTTTTTATTAGATAATATACATGGTTTAAGGCCAAAATGATACATAAGGATTTCTTTCCCATTCACCCTTACCTTTCCATGTAGTTAACAAGTATTTGCAGTTTCTTATGACTCGTGCCAGAGATATTCTGTACCATAGGTAAATTAATGCATATATTCCTTCTTAACCCTTTTAGAAAATACAGTATGATGCTATCTTAATGTACACTATTAGGCTTTTTTTTTTTTGTTTCCTTTTTTTCATTTGTTTCTTGGGAGATCATTTATGGCAGCATATGAAGCAGTCCCTCATTCTTTTTTTAGTATTATGTCAGCTCTACTTTGGTCTGAAATTTTAGACCAAATTTTAGTTTGAATATTCTAGGTTTTTGTACTGGGAATTCTTCATTTAAAATTGATACAGAATCCATCTGATAGATTGTGTGTAAATAATGATTTCAGATTCTTTTCTTCACGTACAGAAAACCTTATTGTTATAGCTAAAAACAAGCTATTAAATGCTCATAATATAATAAAATTATTTTTATCTTTATAGTTTGAATCAGCTTGGGTATTGACAAATATTGCTTCAGGAAATTCTCTTCAGACGCGGATTGTGATTCAGGCAGGAGCTGTGCCTATCTTCATAGAGTTGCTCAGCTCAGAGTTTGAAGATGTCCAGGAGCAGGTAAAAAAATGAAGCAGAGAAGCAGATGAAAGAATACAATTTTTTCCTTTGGTCTTACATTCAGGGCCTGTTTCACTACCTGGCCTTGATAATCCATGATTCATCACAGGGAGCGTTCTAGAAATCTAAACCAAAATAGAAAATTTCATAGTGAATGTAGGCAGAATCTCTTTTTTTTTTTTTTTTTTTTAAAGATTTTATTTATTTATTTGACAGAGAGAGATCACAAGTAGACAGAGAGGCAGGCGGAGAGAGGAGGAAGCAGGCTCCCTGCTGAGCAGAGAGCCCAATGCGGGGCTCAATCTCAGGACCCTGAGATAATGACGTGAGCCGAAGGCAGCGGCTTAACTCACTGAGCCACCCAGGCACCCGGCAGAATCTCTTCTGGAAACAAAACCATTTTCCCCTTCTGAACCTGAATTTTTAAAAAATTCCTATATACTTTTTATTTTTATTTTATTATTATCATTATTTTTAAAGATTTTATTTTTTAAGTACTCTGTATACCCAGTGTGGGGACTTGAACTCATGAGATCAGCTCTTGCATGCTCCACCCACTGAGCCAGCCAGCCACCCTGAGCCATATATACTTTTTATTTTTTTAAAGATTTATTTATTTTAGAGTGAGAGAGCACATGAGCAAGGGCAGGGGTTGGAGGAAAGGCGGGAGGTGGTGGGGGGGAGAGAGAGAGAATCCCAGGCAGAGACTCCCTGCTGAATGTGGAGCCTGATGAAAGGCTGGATCCCAAGACCCTGAGATCAGGACCTGAGCTGAAATCAAGAGTCAGATGCTTAACTGACTGAGTCACCCAGGCACCCCAGCCCTATATACTTTTTAGATCATGTAAGCAGTTACTGAGCATTTACTTATAGGGATCTCTAGTGTTGATGGAAGGAGCAGGTCTTTGCCACATTTGCGTAGAAAAGGACCTAGAAAACATTTATTTTTTATTACTGCAAACTTTGTCAAATTCATAAATCTAAATCATTGCTAAATGCGTATGATTTTCTTCTGCAGCTTGAGGTATAATTTACAGAAAACTGCATATATTTAAAAAGTACAATTTGATAAGTTTTGACATATGTATATACTCATAAAACCATCATCACATTCAAGATCTATATCCATTACCCCCAGAAGTTTGACAGCTTTCTGCATTTTGATTGCTTTTAAAATCTCTGTTCACTGTTTTCTTTTGTAAGCAAGCTTAAAATACATTTTTAACCAGCTGAGTATATAAGAACTGGTTCCTCCCTTTAATAAGTTTATGCCATGACTGTTCAAATATATACTTTATAGTATGATTGATCTTCTTCCCTCAATCCCACAACTATTTCATTTGATTCCCTGATAATGAACTTCTATGAGAAGTATTAATAGTGCTTATGTGTATGTTGATTAATTACTATATAATTTTATAAAGAGTTATTGTGGTTGTTTTGACATCTTTTCTGAGAGAATTATACTACACAACCTATCATTAATGAATAATTCTTTCTCAGGCAGTCTGGGCTCTTGGCAACATTGCTGGAGATAGTACCATGTGCAGGGACTATGTCTTAGACTGCAATATTCTTCCCCCTCTTCTGCAGTAAGTTTATTTCTATTATTATTACTATTTTTTGAGTAGTAAAAATATGGAAGTTTCTCAGAAAGTAGTGCATCTTTAGAAATAATTTTGGATTTTCTGTTGTTATTTTTTATTACAGATACTTTCTTACTAACCTGTTCAGATCATTCTTCAGGCATTTTGTCTTACTCCAGTGCCAAAATTTGGGATTAGTGCTATTAGAATTAATTCAGCTTTATTGTTCTGGAGAAAAGCTATTTAAAGACATGTGTTGATCAGTAGCTCTAATATTTATCTTATGCTAGGAGAAAATTAATGTCCATTATATAGTTTATCATTGTATCATGCTTACAGGTTATTTTCAAAGCAAAACCGCCTGACCATGACCCGGAATGCAGTATGGGCTCTGTCTAATCTCTGTAGAGGGAAAAGTCCACCTCCAGAATTTGCAAAGGTAAGGATTATGCTTGTGGGAAATGAGCAGAAAAAGTACAGTTAAAAGAATGTAGCAGCGAATTTTAATGTGAACAGAAAGAGATGATAATTTTTCATAAAATCTAAAGTGTTAGAATTTTATCTGTTTCTGGAGAAATAGGACTTTTTGAGGGGGGGATGTTAATTTGGGATAAATTTTCACTGACCATAAAAAGCTCTAAATTAATCTTAAAACCTAGCATTTTTTATTTATAGCAAAGTATTTAAAACAAAAATTTTTTTAGCTCTACCACTTGTGAAAGTTTCTTTACCTCTTTGGTCCAGAAAGAGTGTGTTTCAACAAGGAACCTCACTCTGAAAATTGGTATATACTTCCATCTTTGAAATTATTTTCCTTAGTCTCTGACCACCTCATCAAAGTAAATTGCAGGGCACTGACAGCATTCCCAAAGATGGAAATGCAACTTGGCCATTTGCTACTCTATTAATCACCCCAGAAGTTATCATCTGTGTGCCTGATTGCCTTTTGGAGTTTCTCTCCTCACTTCTAGCTTTTGTTCTGCTAAATTATTATATCATTATAATATTATATCATATTATCATATCATCTTCCCTTACAGGTTTCCCCCTGTCTGAATGTGCTTTCCTGGCTGTTATTTGTCAGTGACACTGATGTACTGGCTGATGCCTGCTGGGCCCTCTCATATCTATCGGATGGACCTAATGATAAAATCCAAGCCGTCATTGATGCTGGAGTATGTAGGAGACTTGTGGAGCTGTTGATGTAAGATATCTTAAAGTGTGTCTATTCTTTTGTCCTTGTATTAGTTTATTAGTTTTCTAGATACTGATAAATATTAATACGTTATACTGATTTACTGTGCTTTGGGCTGCTCTCTTTTGTTACTTATATTGATATCAAGTCTGTTTGTTTTGAGGCTTATATAAAGAACAGCTCTTTCTTTTGCTGCGAACAGTCTTTCAACAAGAGCATTTGGAAAACTCTCGTATGTGTAATTAAGCTAATGTTTAATGACCTGAGCCCAGCCTCAGGATAGATGGCAAAAGGCATATTGCCACTTAAGAGTCGATCCTGAGGCACCTGGGTGGCTCAGTCAGTTAAATGGTAGACTCTTGATTGGGGCATAGGTCACGATCTCAGGGTGGGGAGATGAGCCCTGCGTCGAGCTGTGCACTGGGCATGGAGGCTGCTGAAGATTTTCTCTCCCTCACCCTCTGCTGCCCTCCCCTGTTTAAATAAGTAAAGAGGAAGTGAAAACTGTATTAATGAGAGGGAAAAGTAATAATCCAGGTGATTGAATACCTGGGAAAGATTATTAAGAAAGATTTGTAGTTTTTATCCAAAAATAGTAAAGGCAGAGCTCTCCCAGGGAATACCAAACCCATCCTCACAGGGTTCCCTTGAGAACCCCCACAGACAGGTACCTTTGTGCTCTAAAGTTACATCGCATTATTTGGTTTGGATTTCAGCCCTAAGGAAAAGAGACTAAGGATAGAACTGTTGGATTAATATTTCTTTTTATGGTTGCAGGCATAATGATTATAAGGTGGTTTCTCCTGCTTTGCGGGCTGTGGGAAACATTGTCACAGGCGATGATATTCAGACGCAGGTATGAGTAAGTGGTAACTTTTTTTTTTCTTTCAGAAACAGTACATTGAACCCCATGGTTATGTTCCTATTAAGAGTATTTAATTCCATATTATTAGGGAGAATTGACACTGTTTCATTAATGTTTGTTAAAAATGTTGCCTTGGCTACTTTCAGTACCCTCACTGGCTCTGTTTTGACCTATTGCTATTACAGCAGTTTTGGGTTCCCCTTTGGTTATTCAGTTTATATGAGTAACATCTTTTCTCTGTCATCTTCATTTCGTCTTTAATATCTTCCTTTTCTTTGCACATGGTAAATCTCCAGTGTGATGAGGAGTCTTCCTTGTTCTTAATGTCACCCCTCCCCACTCCATTCAGCTTTTGTATCAAGATATATTCACAGTGGATTTTTCTAGGTATTTTTCTTTATCCCTCATATGCATTGGCCTTGTCTTTAACATTCTTTTCCTAGGCTTCCATGGTGTTTAAGTGTTTTGGGTCTCCTGCTTCACTGACCATTTCTCTGTAGCAAGCTCCTTTTCCTGTTCTTTCTTGTTTGTGGGATTATCCCCTGAGGGGGATAATTATTCATTGATCTTACTTATAACTTCAGCCATCACCCTGGTGCTGCTTGATTGAGAACTCAGACTCAGGTTTTCGCCTTAGCGCTTAGCCAGTCCTGACTCGCAGGAAGGCAAATTTAATGCCTACACTTTTCTAATCCCTAAAATTTTGATTTGTACTTGAAGGTCTTCCAGTTCTAATACTTACTTTAAATTTATGCTGTCTGGAAGGGAACTCATTATTTTCCCTGGTATATCTGGACCTCTGCTTATTTATGTTACCTCCCTCAGTGAATGAGGACACCCAACAGTTGACCATGTCCAAAACCTGTACATTAGCTCTCTCATTAGTCATTAAGTGCCATCCTCCTCATCCTTTGCAGTGCTTAGTTCAGACATTTCTTGTTCCATTCTTATATCACCAGAAGGATGCTTGCAAAATGCAAACTTCATCAGGTCATTCTCTTACCTAAAATCTTTTTATGGTCCTCTGTTGTCCTTTGAGGGTGTTTGAGATCCCTTAAAATGTGGCGCACCTGTTTAATGGAATGCTGTGTAACAGAATGAGGAAGCTCTTAAGCACTGATACAGAGATATCTCCAGGTTACATCATTTAAAAAGAAAAACAGGCAGAAAGTGCATAGAATCTGTTACTATTTATATAAAAGGAGGCAGGGTGGAGAGGAGAAAAAACCCAACATATATGCTTGATTATAATTGCATAAAATTTCTCTGGAAGGAAACACAGGAAACTGGTAACATTGGTTATATGTGGAGACCTGGGTTGCTGGGGTACAGGAATGGAAAGGAAGCTTTTGCCTCTGTAGTCCTTTATTTGCTGCTCATAGAAAGTTTGTCTTTCCCTCCCCATACCATGCTCTGTGCTTATGCCATGTTTATTCCTTGAATTCGCTATGACTATACTCAGCCCTAAGGTTGTTTTTTTTTTTTTTAAGATTCTATTTATTTATTTGACAGGCAGAGATCACAAGTAGGCAGAGAAGCAGGCAGAGAGAGAGGAAGGGAAGCAGGCTCCCTGCTGAGCAGAGAGCCCAATGCGGGGCTCGATCCCAGGACCCTGAGATCATGACCTGAGCCAAAGGCTGAGGCTTTAACCCACTGAGCTACCCAGGCGCCCCTCAGCCCTAAGTTTTAACACACACTTGCTTCCCTCTGCAACAAACATAGGCTTGCATCCCCATCCCCGCTCTTAACCACTCCCGCACATGAATCCACACTCTGCCACTAATGTCCTCTCTCATTCTTCAGGTCTTCCCATTAATATTATTTTCTCTGAGAGGCCTTGTTTGCTACCAGACTCTGAAGTTAGGTGTGCCTTCTTTTGTTTCATCCATCATAGCACATGCCACATTGTATCCTAACTACCTAATTATTAGATTGTGAGCTTCTAGAAAGGGGGTGGTGTCTGTCTTGGTCATTTTTGCCCTTCTGTAGTCTTAATAGTTCCTGGCACAATGTAGAAGGACTCAAAAATTACTGAATGAAGGAAGTTCTATATCTATACATCTAGTTCTGATGTCCCTCAAGTACTGCTTCTGGGTCTCCAATAGCCTATTAGATATTTCTGCTTGCATGTCTCACATTTGTATCTCTCACAGTTTATCTTCTTCCCCGCAGAAGTCTGGTAGCAAGTCTTTTTTTTTTTTCTTTTCCCATTTCAGTTAATGAGGTAACTATTCAACTGCCCTCCCCCCCGAAACCTTGCAGTCATATCTGGTGTCTCCATCTCTCGTTGATTCTTAGTGTCTCAGTATCTTCATCTAATTACCTTAGTTTGGTCTATGTTTTCTCATACACAAGGGTCACTGCTGTACCTACCTGATTTATCTTCCTAGTCTCCCCAGCATTTACCCCTCTCATTTGACTCTTCCTAGTAATAGTTTAATCTTTCCTACAACAACCTTGTTCACATTACCTTCTGAAAACAGTGAACTTCTTTAATGATTATGGGATAAAGAATCTTGAAAGACTAAAGAATTTGTACTTCAGGATTTTAGTCTCTTTCTTGTAGCCTACTGTTAATTTTGGGGTTAATGAACTCTTCCTTAATAAAGCCTTACTGCCCTATTCTTTCCTTATTTTGGTACTTTGTGGTAGCTTGTCTCAGCACTTTTTCATTGCCAGCCTTTCTTCTCTGCTGTGTCCTCCCTCTTCTTTGCTTATGAAATCCTATCTGCGTTTCAAGGCACTTCCCCCAACCCCACAAAGTCTTTTTTCCTGACCACTCTGAGAGTATTGTCTTTAACTGGTGACAGGTTTATTATTATTTTTTTGGCATGTGTATTTTCGAAATCACATCTTTGGTATTTAAAAAATTGCTTTGTAGTATCTTTTATACTGTTAAAATTGTGTTTCTTTAACCACATGTTTTATTATTTTTTGAGCTGTATTAGATAGGCAGAAATGGCTTCGTTTTAATTTGCATTTCTTTCATTACTTGTGAGGGAGGTAATCTATTAAAATTGTTTCTTTTAACAATTTACGTATTAAAGACAGCAATCCTTTTATCTGTTGAAATTTTTTTTATGTAGTGTGCATTTTAATTTTTATATATTTTTGACATGCAAATATTTGATGAAGTTTTATTTTCCCCTGTAATTTCTTCCATTGTTTTTATGCTTGTAAAGTCCTTCATTATCCCCAAACCAGTTATTTACTGATATTTTCTTTGTTTTTTGGTGTGTTTGTATGTGTACTCTTTAAATTAGTTGTGGGTTTATTTTGGTAATGGGTTAAGAATTGGACTTTCTAAAAAAATACTTTTTAAAAATAAAAAAAATGTTTTTCCAACTAGTTAACTTCTGTAGGAACTTTATTATATATTTAATTCCTTATAAAGACCTGTATTAGTTTCTAGACTAGATGCCTGTTCTTTTACTATTACTCAGTGATTGATTCTTGAGCCTACCACATACTCTTTCAGTCATTGTAACTTATGAGTTTAGTTTTGGTAGACTAGATCTCCTTCATGTGTCTTTGTCTTACTCTCCCTCCCCTTTGTAAGCTGTTTGAAAGCTGGAGACATATCCTGCCTTTCTGTCCTCTGAAGCACTTCGTGTACTTCAGTAAGTGGGTATTTGTCGATTGTGTTACCAGAAGACTTAAAAATCTGAGACCACTTCTGAATTTCTGGCCACTTGATCTATTTACCCACCCAAAAGACTTTTTCATTCCTATTAGGATAGGAAGGTGAAGGACTAATACATTATTATGCCTTATGAGGTAGCAGTTATACAATTGTAATGTGTATAACAAAACTGCTTTGATAATCTTAGAAACTAATACTTACTGGCACTGAATACTTTTTTACATGTATAAAGTTATTACTAAAATTTCAAGGGGAGACATTATTTCTTTGCTTATATTGTTCCTAAAATAAATGAGTTAAAGATTTACCTTTGGTCAGTAGAGAGTAAGTTTCAAACTTTTCTGTTTAGGTAATTTTGAATTGCTCAGCTCTGCAGAGTTTATTGCATTTGCTGAGTAGCCCAAAGGAATCTATCAAAAAGGAAGCATGTTGGACAATATCTAATATCACAGCTGGAAATAGAGCACAGATTCAGGTAATCCCATAGCATCTGTCTTTTTTCTTCTATTTTTATTTTTAGGTTTTAGTTTTTTTTGTTGCCTTAAATTTTTTTTTCATTACTACCTTGGAGACCATGAACTTCCAACACTGTTGTCTTGTTTAGTTTACTTGTTTTTTTTTAAAAATTTTAACCTACCTTACAAAAGTACAGAATTTTGAAACTTTGGTTTTTTCCCTTTGCCTTCAATATTTGATGATTTGCCGAGACCCAACAGATAGTGTCTTACATTTTCGAAAGGTTTTGATGGTCTTTATTAAACAGCTTGGCTTTACTCTTGCCAAATAAAATTTTTTTTCTAGTAGACCCATGTATTGGGTAATTTCAGTTTCTTATAAAACCTTTGGGGACCCACTTTTCTCTAAATGGTTATCTGCCTTTTCATTTTATTCTTCTATTAGGTGGGAAAGTAACCCCAGTGGAAGATAAAGCAAGCAGTGGGCTGAAGGTCACCATAGGTCCTAAGAAAGGCTAAACAACTGGTTATGAAACATAAAACACAGACCAATGGGACTTTGAGCTGAGTGGAATCAGAGAGGTTATCTCTTCCAGTATTCTCTTTTAAGGATGAAACTAAGGATCAGAGAAAGTGATTTGCTCAAGGACATCCCTAGTAAATGACAGGATCGAGATGAAGTGTCTTTCCACTAAATTTGCTGACTTTCTTCACCAGTATAACAGAGTTCTTGATCAGGAAACCGTGGTTGATGAATCATTAAATTCTACTCCTGAAACCAATATTATACTATATGTTATCTAACTAGAATTTAAATAAAAACTTGAAACAAACAAAACAAAAAAAAAAGCATGGTTAGTCATCCCCAGAATGCTGCCAGGGACTGAGATTGATAGCTATTAACAGTACATACGAGGTGATTTAAGCTGTAGTTGATTGCCTGCTACGATCAGGCTCTCCTGTAGAATTTCTCAGTTTCTTGATAGAGGAAATGATACAAAACCCATTTTAGGTTTTTTAACTTAGGAGAAAAATGAGGCAGATCGGTTTAGTATTCATATATGAGGGGGAAGTGAGTGAAAGTGCTTTGTCCCAACTACAGGCTATGCTGGTAATCTGGGTGGGAGGTGGTAGGTTGGAATAGGATCGGGATGTTTTAAATATAGAATGTAAAGGAGACTTAGTGACTGATAATATTTAGAATAAGTAAATAGAAAAAGAGCCTTTGTAAATACAAAAAGAGGTTTGAGAGGAGACCTTATGTAGAGGGTGGATGAGGTAAAGTGATTAGCAAATCTAAAGCAAGCTGTTGGCCACCATGGGCTGGGGCACCCAGAAGTGAGGACTGGAGGATTACAGTACACATGTCAGAGTTGGATGCTGTGAAAGAAATGAGACTAGCAGAGGAACAGAAAATTGAACTTTTGTAATTTATTACTGTGGGTGGAACAAGAGAGGACAATCAAAGAGAAAAGAACTCAAGGAAAAACCAAGAGATTATAAGATCCCAGACTCCAGGGAGTGTTACCAGTGATACCAAGTATGGTTGAAAGGTTATGGTAAGAGAATTTAAACTCCTTCCAGTTAATTTTTAACAGGGGGAGGGGTGTTATTAGTGAAGCCAGCTATAAAGTTAAAATTAGCATCATGAACATTTTTGAAATTTGTAATTTCCCTTTTCATTTAATTTCAGACTGTGATAGATGCCAACATTTTTCCAGCCCTCATTAGTATATTACAAACTGCTGAGTTTCGGACAAGGAAAGAAGCAGCTTGGGCCATCACAAATGCAACTTCTGGAGGATCAGCTGAACAGATCAAGTAAGTACTAGTTAGGTAGCATCTTGTAAATTAAAGGAAAAATCAGGTCTGCTAGTTTAGAATGCTCAGTTCTAACCTCTTAGAAGATTGTTCTGAGTTTCATAACTAGACTCAAAGGTGTATTTAATTTTTCTCCCATTCCTTCCAGCTGAAATAATTTCAGGATAATAGAAGTAAGGCACAGTTGAGGTTTGAGAGAAAAGAAGTATTTATGGGGTGGCTTTAGCCTAATCTGGAGTTTTTTGATCAGAAAAATCTTAGGTAGTCTAGAAAGTTAGTAGAGTCCTTAGAGTCCAACTTTGGTATTTAACTTTTGCTATTTTAGTTTAGATGTCATAATAGATTTCGATCAGACTTTGAAAGAGAGGTGTATCTGAGAATAAAATGCCAAATTCACTAGAGTCAGTGGATCCTAAATTCCTGTAATGTTCAGTAAAGGGAGAGAGCTGTAGTAGCTTGAGACTTAAATGGCCCCTTGGGTGGTTTATAATCTTAATGGCTAGAGAGGGCATAAATATGGACAGGAATCAGTTCCTCAAAGAAAACATCATATAGTTAAATGTTAAATTATGGACAGTTTTTCAATTAAAAGATTAATGATGAATATAAGAATGGTACTTAGATTCTTCTTTAGCCTGCCTTAACTTTCTTTATGGGGAATTCAGATGAGGGGGAAGGTGAGTTTAAATGAACGTTGAAGTTATAACCCCTTCCTTATATATACTATCAGAACGATACAGCTACTTCTTATATTGTTGCTTTGTGGGTTAAGTGTTGGCATTAATTAACCAGTACTAATTTTTAGGTCTCTATAGGAATGTAAAAGGTAGTCCTAACATTTCAGAAGTTGATTAGGTAGAGAAGGTAGCTGTGTACCTAAAATAATAAAATAAATTAACACTGCAGATAGCTGTTTTGGTAAAGTTCTTCATGGAAAGGTTTTCAAGGAAGACTAAGTGGTCTTCAGAGGCATTTTGTATGAGATTAAGGTCTTTTTTAACCTCCTAAGATTCTGGTTCTGGGGTACTATGATTTTAAGTATGCCACCACTGGTAATGACATTTATCTCAGTGATGGTAGTAGAAGTACTGCAGAAGTTATAATATGGTTTCTTAACTGAAGTGGTTAAACTATACACATATTTTTTTTTAATCTTTTTTTTTTTTTTAAGATTTTATTTATTTATTTGAGAGAGAGACAGTGAGAGAGAGCATGAGTGAGGAGAAGGTCAGAGAGCGAAGCAGACTCCCCATGGAGCTGGGAGCCTGATGCGGGACTCGATCCCAGGGCTCCGGGATCATGACCTGAGCCGAAGGCAGTCGTCCAACCAACTGAGCCACCCAGGCGTCCCCCAATACACATATTTTTAAAACATTTTTAAAATACTGTAGTAGATTTCATCAGAAAGTGTTCAGGGGTATTTTGCTTTGTTAGAGAAGAATAGAAAGGCTCCTTAACTATTCCTTTTTAAAATTCAGCATAGCTGTTTATATTAATGAAGCTCATTTTCAATCTCCTAGCAGTTTCTTCTTAACCAGATGAAGAATTATCTTGAAAAATATTACAGTCCAAATTATAGAAAATAAACTGACTTTATCAATGATAAAAGACATCTGTGTGGATTTGCTTATTCTTATTGAGTAGACAAGACTTAGATGCAAGAACCAACTAGAGTAACTTAGGAAATATTCATAATTTTAGGTTAAATATAAAGAATAAATGTCATTCTTAAGAACCTGTAGATTAGCATTTGATTATATTTAGCCTAAAGATTTAAAGCTTTTTAACAAAAAGAATCTTTTTTTAAAAAAGATTTTATTTATTCGAGAGAGAGCTATCACAGAGGGACAGGGACAGGGAAAAGCAGATGCCCTGCTGAGTGGAGAGCCCATCGTGGGGCTTGTTCCCAGGGCCCTGGGATCATGACCAGAAATGAAGGCAGATCCTCAACCCTGGGCCACCCAGGCACCCTTCTATAAATTGTTCTTTTGCAAGATGAGGAATTAAGTAATCAAAGGGCTTTGGAAACTGGGATGAAGGCCTTAGTCTTTTTTTTCCTTTTTAAGATTTTTATTTATTTATTTGACAGAGAGACAGACAGACAGACACCAAGAGTAGGAACACAAGTAGGGGGAGTAGTAGAGGGAAAGCAGGTCTCCTGCTGAGCGGTGAGCCTGATGTGGGGCTTAGTCCCAGAATCCTGGGATCATGACCTGAGCCGAAGGCAGAAGTTTAACCGCTGAGCTAGCCAGGCGCCCCAGAAGGCCTTTGTCTTGAGTATTGGGAAGACTCTGTCTTTAGCCTTGAGAGTAATATGAAGAACATAATATTTTGAGGAGGAAAGAGCAATTAAGATGCCATTACAATAGTTAGTGTATGGCCAGGATTAATAGTTGTAGCATGAGATAATGAGTCTCAATGCAGGAATGAAGGATCTGTAGGACTTGCTGGTAGGCTTTAAGTAGCAAGGAAAAGGAAGAGTCCAAGGTAACTAGGGAAAATGGTAGGTGTATTTAATTAGGACACAGAGGAAGCAATAGTAGGTTATAATAGTGGTGGTTAATTTCTGTGTACTTTTTATGCTTTTCTGTTTTTCAAATCTGTAACTAACATTTATAATTGTAAAATAGGCTTGGTTATTTTTTATTTTTAAAGATTTATTTATGTGAGAGAGAGAGTGAGTGCGAGTAAGGGGAGGGGCGGAGGTAGAGAAGGGCAGAGAAGCAGACACCTCACTGAGTGCAGAGCTTGATGCAGGGCTTGATCCCAGGATCCTGAGATCCTGATGAGAGCTGAAAACTTTTTGTGTTCTATACAATTTTTGTGTTGTGTAATTCTATAGGTATTGGAATGGTAGAAATAGGACAGAATAGTTCTACTATACTATTTTTTTTAAACAGATTTTTTTTTTTTTTAAGATTTATTTATTTATTTGACAGACAGAGATCACAAGTAGGCAGACAGGCAGGAAGAGAGAGAGGAGGAAGCAGACTTCCCTGCTGAGCAGAGACCCCCCCCCCCCCCCGACTCGGGTCTCGATCCCAGGACTCTGGGATCATGACCTGAGCAGAAGGCAGAGGCTTAACCCACTGAACCACCCAGCCACCCCAGAATAGTTCTACTTAAAAAAAGAAAAAGAATAGTTCTACAGTAGGATTCTGTCAGCTTCACCTATTCCTCACTAGTCCTCTACCCCCATAGCTCATAACCTCTGGCAACCACTATACTTTTTGTTTTGTTTTGTTTTTTTAAGGGAGAGGGGCAGGGGGTGAGGCAGAGAAGAAATCTTAAGCAGGTTCCATGCCAAGGGAACTTGGCCCAGGACTGAGCTGAAATCAAGAGTCAGATGTTTAACCAACTGAGCCACCCAGGGACCCCACTTTTTATTGTCTTTATAAAAGTTTGTCTTTTCCAGAATGTCATGTGTTTGGAATCATATAGTATGGAGTCTTTTCAGACTGCTCCTTCATACACTTAGCATGTCTAAGTTTTCTTTCATGTCTTTTCATGGCTTGATAATGCATTTCTTTTTATCATTGACTAATAGTCCATTGTCTGGATGTACTACAGTTTATCCATTAGCCTGTTTAAGAACATCTTGGTTGCTTCTGGTTTTTTATAAATCTTTTATAAATATCTGTGTATAGGTTTTGGTGTGGACCTAAGTTTTCATCTCAATTGGGTGAGTGTCCACAGTATGATTGCTGGATTATACAGAAAGCTTTGTAAAAAAACTGCCAAGCTGTCTTCAAAAGTGATTATCCCATGTCACATTCCCACCAGCAAGAAAATGAGAGTTCGTGTTGCCCCTCATTCTTGTCAGCATTTGGTATTGTCCATTGTTTTGCATTTTAGCCATTGTAAAAGGTGTGGTATCACTGTTATAATTTGCAGTCCCCTGATGACATTTATTAATGATGTTGAGCATCTTTTCATATTTAATTTGCCATTAGATCTTTGGTGAAATGTATGTTCATATCCTTTGCCCATTTTTAAATTGAGTTATTTGTTTTCTTGGAGTTTTAAGAGATCTTTGTACAAAATAGAATTGGCCTGTTGGGCCTGTGGTGCCTTTAGCACCTGTTTTAGAGGTGTGGTTCTATAGAAACAAAGATGAAATTAGTCAGAAGTGTACTGTTTTTTGATGAGTTGCTCATATTTCAGAGTAAGAGGGTATTCAGTTTCTTGGAATCCAGTAATTGTGGAGGGGGAAAAAATGGGAGATGGTGTTAGAGAATTGGTTTTGTTTAATTTATTTGTAGCTTTGTGGTAAGATGTGGCCTATATGGTTGAATGGGTGCTTATTTTTATCTCTACAGTTTGAGGATGACCCACTTACTTCATGAAAGTTTTATGAAATTAAATGCTTTGTTTGACTAAATTATTCTTTGTATTAATTTAGGTACCTCGTAGAACTTGGTTGTATCAAGCCACTTTGTGATCTCCTCACGGTCATGGACTCTAAGATTGTACAGGTTGCCCTAAATGGCTTGGAAAATATCCTGAGGCTTGGAGAACAAGAAGCCAAAAGGAACGGCACTGGCATTAACCCTTACTGTGCTTTGATTGAAGAAGCATATGGTAAGATAGAGTGTTTAGTAGATGTCCTGAAATTATATTTTTCTTCTTGGTTTTCTGACTTGTCCATATCTGTCCATGAGCACAAACTCATATGAAAAATTTATTCTCTTATGAATAATAACATTTAGTAGGTAGAATAATTATAAAAGAATATGCATTAATTATGCAGAGAAGTGAGTACCCTTCAGTTTAGCCATTTTTACACTGGGCTTTAAAGGATCTTCCCAGTTCCTAGACTCTGCTTGCCCTTATGGGTCCTCTTATATTCTTACTAGTTCATCTGAGCCTCAAGAACATCTGTATCTACTGTAAAGGATTCTACTCCTTTTCTCTTGTAAGATTTAGAGGTCTCATTTTGAAGAGTCACTATTTACCTTTTGGTTTCTTGGTTCTTCCAGTCTCAGTGTTAACTTGGTTACTTAAGTACATTTTTGTTCCTTAAGTGATTTTCATACCCAGGGTTGAAAACCACCACTCTAGGGTTTGTTTATTCCTAAAGTTGGAATTAGGGATCATAGGCTATGTTTGTCTTCCCGTTTATCAGATAATACAGAACTGATTGTATCAAAGTGATTTTAACAAATTACCATTTAAAAAAAAAACCTGACAGTTCCTGTACCTGGAGATGTTTCTCCACAGAAATAACTATTGTTAATCTTTTGAAGTATATATATTTTAACATGGTGATGTGTATGAATATGTATTTTTTTCTTTGAGCAATATTAACATTTATTTCCAGTATTGCTCTAGCGATTAGGTTGCTTATGGCTGCTTACTTAAGTAAAAGAAAAACCTAGCTCAGATGGGCTTAAACTTAGTAAAGGGAGTATGTTGGCTGGTTGTTCTAGTTCGACTTCTTAGTTTAAGTAGTAGAAATGGACTCTGGCTATTTTAAGGGTATTATATACATTTGTTGAAATATTGGATAGCTCAGAATTTAGGATTAGAGCCAAGAATTAATTAGGTCATAGATACAGGTCAAAAGGAACACTTCTGCTACTGGCCTTAGCCACTGGGTGATATGTGAAGACTGTTAAGGAAATTGCTGCTTCTGGGGACTGATTGTTGCTTGCATTGTTTAAGATGCCATTTTGTAATAAGAGCATTCAGATATAATCCCAGTGATACTTTCTATGCTGTTACAAAATACTAACAAGATATAGAGAAGAAAATCTTCCTTTACAATAAGGAGGCATGGCAAAATACAGTTTCATTGGCATTTCCAACAGATACATACAAAGAATATGTATGTACACAGACACAGATTTTTCTTTATTCTTCATTCTAGGTCTGGATAAAATTGAGTTCTTACAGAGTCATGAAAACCAGGAGATCTACCAGAAGGCCTTTGATCTTATCGAGCATTACTTCGGGACCGAGGATGAGGACAGCAGCATTGCGCCCCAGGTTGACCTTAGTCAGCAGCAGTACATCTTCCAGCAGTGTGAGGCTCCTATGGAAGGTTTCCAGCTTTGAAGCAATACTCTGCTTTCATGTTCCTGTGTCAGACCAGGCTACCCAGTCAAGTCCTCTTGTGGAGCCCACAGTCCTCATGGAGCTAACTTCTCAAATGTTTTCCATAATACTGTTTGCGCTCATTTGCTTGCCTTGCGCACCTGCTCTCTTATACACATCTGGAAAACCTCTGGCTCTCTGTGGTGGAATACCCTTCTAATAAAAAGGGTAACCAGAACGGCCCACTCTCACGGAAAATCCCTAGGCTTTGGAGATCCGCACTTATATATTATAAGAGTCATGGGATTATACACATATTAATGTGGCTCCCTGTCTTTGTGGGGGAAAAAAGAGGACTCCTCCTCATTCCCTTTAAAGTGGGGAAAAACACTGATATTAAAAGATGAGACTAAACCTTTATCTTGAATTTCACACAACTACTTGCAACAAGGGGAGATGTTTAGACCTGTTGTGTACACTTCAGAGTACTTCTCGTGAGTTCTTCCACAGTGAACCCTTGGATTACCTGGTGGCTTTTCTAGCCAAATTTGCATTAATCCTTACTGAGACTGGATGGTTTTCTTTCCTCTATTGGCGCCATTCTTCACAGATATTAAAGTTAAACCATCCGCTCCCTCACCTTCAGCCTTCAGTGAATGTGCTTTCTAGTTGTCAGGAATGCTGAAGAATTAACACTTTGACTCTTAAATGTGATACTGGTTTGAAGATTCCCTTAGAGCAGAAAGGAGAGGGGCACATTAATTTGTATGGCTCTTGCTTCTCTTTGGTCTTATGTGTCTTAGGATTTGGAAGTGGTTCAGTTTTAATGCTGGTATGAAGACTTAGAATCCTTAGTAATCAAAACAATATCCTGTAATTCAGTATAAAAAAGTAAAAACAAACAAACAACCTCCCCCCCCCCCCCAAATCCCTCCAATTTCCCCAGACTCAACCAGTGTGATTAGAGGCTGTGTTTCTGCATTAAAACAAATGTTTCAGGCTTTGTGGTCCTGATCAAGGTCCTCATTAAATTGGAGTTCACCCTAGGTGCTTTTCCCCACTGTGACTGGCAGATAACACATACTTTTAAAAGTTACTTAGGGAAACCTTTTTTCATAGCCCAGTGCAGCTTGATTTTAATATATTCGTGCTACACACATGATCCTTTTAATGTAGCATCCTTTCTTAAACAAATAATCATCTTCTCAACATGACCTGTTCAACCTAAATAAGGGCAGGGATTTTTTTTTTTTTTTAATAACCTAATTTTTCCCTAATCATTTCATCTACTAGTACTGCCCAGTCAAGTCCCTCCATAAAATGAAAAGTTTCTACCTTCTGGCTCATTTAATGATAACTGCAATGTACCTGCAAATGGCGCTTCCAGTACTGTCTTCAGTGATCCACATTTGTGCTTGGACTGGAATGAAAATATAAGCTTAATTGCCAAGAGAACTGCAACTGAGTTCAATATGACTTCTTGGTGCTAGTTGGCCATCTTGGCTCAATGTTGGGACACACTATCAGAGAAGATTTTTTTGTTGATATGCTGTTCAAAATGAATTCTGAAGGAAAAGTTGCTAACTTCTGTTTCAGAGAAATATCCTTTTAAGCCTCTTTAATCTTGTCCTCTTCTAGAATTCATTATAACCCCAAAATGTAACTATTTGGAAGTTCCCCTGACAGGTTATTATGCATCTCTGGTAAATCCTGCTGAATGTTAGGGATATTCAGAGCTTTCATACCTCATCATGTTGTTATTTAAACAGCCAACTTACGTGACCTGATTTAAACTTTTAAAAAAGTCCACTTCATTCAAAGTAGAAAGATACAAAGACAAAGGACGTTTATCAGCCAAGTGTGTGACGCATTCTTCGCATCTAGTCTGTAGTTGTGTCTGTGCTCTGGATAGATACCGTCTGCCTGTTACTGATGGAGCAGCCACTGCAAAACTAGTCAACTCCCATCTATAACTTTTTCTAGTGCTGCTTTGTGCTGAAAGGACATTTTAGTTTACTGCACTTGACCTGTAAAAGACTTTGATTCTTTGTAATTTTAGGGACAAATTAGGTGGTTAATTTAAAGAAAGACTTTAAATTTTGCCTTTACATCACATTAAAATATAACTTCTTTCAGAAGGGTAATAGAAGCACTGATTCATAGTAAAAATCTTGTTTTTAGCTTTGATTTTTCTTGTGGCTGAGTTTTTTTAACCTGTACATCGCTGGTAACACACCATTTCTCTAGGATATTTTAAATTATGTACCTTCTGCTGGATAATTTTAAAAATTTCAATTCATTTTTGGTAAACCAATTTGAATGGAAAAAGGATAAAGCACACAAAGTTGTTTCCCTGGGTTAGTAAGAAGAGTGTACATTGGGAGTTTTGCATTTGCGGGTGTCTCAGTGAATGAATTAAAGTCCATTTAACTATTTTGGTCTGTTTTCTATTGAAAACAGGAATTTATCTTGTTCCTGTCCTGGAAGATCATGAGAGATTAGCTAAATTTTTTTTTTTGCAATAAAATACTCTTAATATAAAAATTGGAATTAACTGAAAGTTAAATCCCAGCATAACAGTTTGAACTGATAAAGCAGCCCTTTTATTTACAGAAATGAGACTTTAGGAGGTAACTGAGTCCTAATTTTAGTTCTCTGGCTGGCAGATTCTATTAATTTACACTGCATTTATTGAAACCCTATCACTAAGATGTTACCTATAACAAAAGTGTTAATTTCAACACAGGAAAACTCTTCTGCAATATATACTAATCTGGGGGGAAAGTAGCTTGTTTATCTACCCCCCTCCCTTTTTCCTCCTCCACATTTTCAAAGTATATTCTTTGAAATGAAAACTTAGGTGGGGGATAAAAGGCATTAAAAGCATTTAGGATATAAAGGCACCCTGTATTTGAAGGACCAGCAGGGTAGATATGGTTAGATTGAGAAATACCAGGAAAGGAAAAGAGATTAAGGAGAGAGTTTTCTGTGTAACATTTTAACTCATCTTGTCACTACGTAGGGCGCCTTTTAAAACCTTTGTCAGCTACACTGTTTTTGAAAACTATTGCCCTAGGATTGTCTAGTGCCAGATAAAGCTAAATGGGCTCTGAGCCATTTTTTCATATTGTTACAAATACAAGCAATAGCAGTTACCCCACAGTAAATTTGAATTATTATATCAGATTGTTGCTGATTTTGCCCAAGTATAAAAGTATGTAACATATTTTAGAAACCAAATTTTGTCAGTTAAATCCTGTTTTATGTGGCCACTCACAGGCAACTTTGAATTTACTTTCCAGTGCTAAACAAACATTTATTTATAATCCCTCAATTTGGGGTTGCATTATAAAAGGGTTTTCCTCAAGTTGAAAGGTTTTTCTTTCTTGCTTGATTCGTTTTGTGACATTTTTTCTATCAGTAGGCAAGTCATTGCATGTTGATGTTTTAGGGCTTGTGGACACATATATACACACATATGTGTGTGTGTATAAATATATATATATATACATATATATGTATATATATATATGTATATATATATATATATGAAATCTTGATGTGTAAGAATGTTTTTCAGTGAAGAAAAGGGATTCACTTTTAGAAAGGGGCATTGTTTGCTTTTCATATTTATATACTATGTTCTACCTCCTACATTCCAAAATTTGCTCATTTGAGAAACAGGTGTACTTATCTATATATGAAGTCTCGAATCTGAATTTTTTGCCACCTGAAACTAACAGTCACTTTCATCTGTTGTTAGGTGAGAAGAGTAAGTATGTATCTGCCAACCTGGGAAATATTTTTGGCTACATTTCTCTATCAAAAGTTACAGTTTTTATCAGGAACCTGGATGGGTCAGTGGGTAGAGCATGTGACTCCTGATCTCAGGGTCCTGAGTTCCAATCCCACGCTGTGGAGCGTGGAGCCTACTCAAAAGTTATCTTACTTTAAAAACAATTTAAAAATGAAAAAGATTGACAAAAAAAAAATTTTGCTTCCTCATGGGGTGCTTGGCTGGCTCAGTCAGTAGAGCATGCAACTCTTGATCTTAGGGTCATGAGTTTGAGCCCCACGTTGGGAATAGAGATTCCTTTAAAAAAAAAAAATATATATATATATATATATATATATATATAAAATCAAGCAATTTTTAAAGTTCAACTAGTGGAAGGCCAGATGGGACACCAGTACCATTAGTCTACACTAATGCAGAGTATTTTGTAATATGCTTATTTCAGAAAAGGATAGGTAATAGCAGTGAGTACCAGGACATCACAAAAATGTGTCATGAAGTAAAGCAAATATATGCTAATTTTAACAATATCAAATTGCTACTGGGTATAAAATTTGGAAGTGTGGGGCAAGAAGAAAAGATTATGGGTAGATTCTCATAGGTCAAAAAGGCATCTAGTCTTTCATCCTCTGTTGTATGCCAGGTGCCTGGGTAAGGGCTTCCATTTTTTCTCTTTTAATCCTCCAACTGCCTTTGAGGTGGATAACTGTCACTACAGATGACAGAGTCAAGACTTAGGAGAGTTTACTTTGCCCCAAGGTCATAACCTCAGACACTGTCTAGTGGTGGGACAGAGCTATGCAGTTTGTGTCTGGAAGAAAGCAGCAGTCACGGTGGAGGTAGTGTTCTGGGCCAGGAACTCCCAGAACTAGACTTACACAACAGCCAGAGCTGGTCCAGCTTTTTGTCAGACCAGTTTTCCTGGCTCTTTCTCAAGAGCACCCTTAAAGTAACTAAGGTACGAAGTTACATAATTTGGTAAAGTAGAGCTTCTCAGCCCAAACTTCTTTTTCCCTTCTGTGGTGCTAAAATTCTGTATATAACCTGACAAAACAACAGAAGTCAAAAAAAAATATGCAAATGATAGATTTTGAGTTTAGTAGCATAATGGATAAACGTGTTTCCATTCAACAAACTCAAATGTAGAAGGTACTGACAAAGTGAAAGAAAGGCTTTGGAACGAAGAATTCTGCCTTAAAAAGCAGTGCCATCCATGGACGTGAATTTAACACAGCTGACTTCCTAAAGGAGTACTGTCCCCAGGAATATCAAAAGTTAGAAAGATCACCTTTTAATGTATGTTGAGTATGTTCTGCTTACTTCATCATTATGACCACTCTATGTTGTTGTTCAAAGTGTTCTTACGCTTTGATTTGGAATGGATCTGATGATTCTTTGTACTTGAATGTGGTCTGTCAGGCCATGGGTGAGTGCCTTGCACATAGTAGACTATTCAATAAATACTAAATGACTGAAGGAATATGCATCGATGTGATATTAGTAAAGGGTACTTGGTTACAAAAGAAAATTCAAAGGAATTCTTTTATGCTGCTGTTTGAAGCCAGAAATTAACAGCTCTTAGACTTAGTGTCTCAACTTGTGTTTTATATGTGGTTATCTTTCAGGAGGACATTAATTTGACCTTTAGTTTACAAAAGCAAGACACTGTCATAGCAATTCATTATATAAAAACAAAAAACCTTATGCCTTCTGTGAAAAGTTATGGATATATTTTACAGGATAACTTATATAATCAACCCCATGTGTTTGTATTATCAAAAATAGCACATTAATCTCTTCTGACCTAAAGTTAAGAAAAACAACTTTGTCAATTATATCCAACTTATGTGGAAGCAGGTGGTTGCCTTAGGCTATTACGTAGGTGTGTTTTCCTTTCTCTTTTCTTTCTTTCTTTTTTTTATTTTTTAAACATTTTTACTATTGTACATATTGCTGATTCTACTGGCCAGGTATTTTTTTCTGAAAAGAATCTTAAAGCAAAATAGAATTAGTTCCTGCAGACTACACTGCCATCTATAGTACAGAATGGCTGAGTTTACAAATTTATTAAAGCTAGCATAGATGACTGTTGCCCCTTTTTTCATTTGCCAATTTGAAAAAGTCTTTTTTTTCTTCTTCTGATTTTAAAGGCAATATATGGTACTATCTGTGATCTTGAATGTTTCTGCAGAGAATGGAATTACTCTCTAAATTCCTTTAGATACTCATTTCACCTGAGGAAGCCCATGGAAATCCACAGTTTGGACCACTGCCTTATCTAAACCACTTGTGCCTAGCATTATTTAGTGTTTGGTGAGGAGAAAATAGAAACCCAGGAGACTACAGTGGTGGGGTAAGAGCACAGGGTTATCACCATATGGAGTGTAGAATTTTCCAAAATTAAGTTGTGATTTGAGGAGAGTCCTCCAAAAGTCAGTGATTATACTGGTTTGGTATAGTCCTGGGTTTTAGATCAATTAACATCAGCTGATTATTTTAGTGTCTCCCCTTTCACTTTAAAAAGGTCTCAGTTTAGATAAATTCTGCACCATTCCATATTTAGTCCAACTAGATTTTTATAGATTTAAATTGCTAATCGTCCTAAGCAACTATACATCGTTCTGTTGTGCTTGATTTTGAGGACTGGATTTGGTAACTGGAATTGCAATGAAAGCAGTCAATCAAGACAGTCCTTAAAATAGGACTTAATCTCAGTCCTGACATACATTACCAAAAAAAAAAAAAAAAAAAAATTATTAAAAAACAAATGACCTAAACTTGTGGCATTTCTGTTTATAATTTCTGCAAACTTGACTGAGAGGAAGGGAAATAAACCTTTCAACCATTGAGGACTTTCAGTTCTAAAAGTTTTGTGGGAAATCTAAAGAAAACAAACTGGTTTCTACAGAGAGGGAAACTTCCAAATCACCTATCTGGTGATTAGGAACAGCAAAAATAGTTAAAAACAGAACCGTGTGAGGAACTCTGCTTGACAGCAGCAAATGCAAAGCTCTAATTATGGTTTCTGCCACTTTAGGTTTACCCGTATCAGTATTTCCTACTCCTATGCACTCCACATTGCTGATGCTCCCCTCCTCCCAAGGACCTATGCCACAAAATTCTTAGGCCCAATTTATAAGGACTACAGTATCAGTACTACATATTAGAACATGATAAAAAGATTTTTATATTCAGAGCTTTAATTTCTTTACACAAATTCCTGATGCTATTTGTAAACAAAAAATTCTGACATCTAGAAATGGATTTTAATAGTGGAAATTTCTTCACATTCTGGGAAAATCTGGAGAAAAATTTCTAGTTATTCCTATCAACACTTTTTTTTTTTTTTTTTTTGTAAAGTAAACTCTACCCCTAATGTGGGCTTGAACTCACCATTCTTAGATCAAGAGTGGCATGCTGTACTGACTGAGCCAGCTAGGCGCCCCCTACCAAGACATTCTTGGCTGTTCCTCTCATTCGTGTGATATTCCTAGTGGGTTACTAAAACATACCCCAGCACCAACACCCCGTCCTAGCCCTCACGTCACAAATTGTCTAATTTCCTTCTTTACTCTCCTACTGTATATAAGAGTTATTGGAAAAATACAAATTAAAATCTTTGAACCAACGCCTACACTTTGTTCTCTACAGCACTTTATTTTTTCTTTTTAAAGATTTTATTTGACAGAAGAGGTGACAAGGAGGCAGGGAAGCAGGCTCCCTGCTGAGCAGAGACCCGGATGCGGGGCTCCATCCCAGGACTCTGGATCATGACCTGAGCCAAAGGCAGAGGCTTTAATCCACTGAGCCAACCCAGGCGCCTCTATTTTTTAATGAGTCAATAAAAATGAAAATAGTCTCAACTGATGCAGAATTTTAGAGTGTTTCTAAGCTTCCCAGTAAAAATGATAGCAATTCAGGCTAACAGGAAGAAAGAGAGGGAAATGGCAGAGTTTAATAACAACTGACCTTTAAGATATATAAAAGGGAAAAGTTCTTTTTCAAATGTTAGAGGGAAAGGTCCATGTGGCCTTGCCTTAAAAAAGATCTAAGAAGAATCCTAATTTTATGTATATAAATGGGTGTTTCAAACCACTTAAAAGATCCTCTTCCTACTTCCAGCATCTCGTTATCATTACACCATTAATTTGCACTACCTAAGACTGAAGCTTTTGTTCAATTCCTGTCCAAATTCCAAACTAGAGTAGTAGGGTCTTAAGGTAATGAGGTTATATTATTATACGATTGTAATAGGTGATTTAATTATGTCGTTGTGCCTCATTTAAAGGCCAGACTTTCAATTATCCCTAATAAATATAGGCTAAGAGAATTCGTTCCTAAATGCTTTTAACTGCTGGCTAACAGAAAACATCATTAAGAGATACTTGCGGCGGGGAGCCTGGCTAAGTGGTATAGCACGTAACTCTTGAGTTTACGTTAAAAAGAAAAAAAAAGCAAAAGAGGTACTTGCCTCTAGACTTTAGCTCAGCGAAAGGGGAAACCTTGTAAACAACAACATTTTTGAGCACTCTTTATTGAGCAATTACAGGTAAGTAGAAATTTATCAGGCTTCCAATTTTTTTGGTAAACTTTTTTTTTTTTTTTTTAAGTTAGCGCTCTTCGCCCCCGGTGGGGCTTGAAATCGAAACTCGATCAAGAGTTGCATGCTCTGGGACGCCTGGGTGGCTCAGTTGGTTAAGCAGCTGCCTTTGGCTCAGGTCATGATCCCAGCGTCCTGGGATCGAGTCCCACATCGGGCTCCTTGCTCAGCAGGGAGCCTGCTTCTCCCTCTGCCTCTGCCTGCCATTCTGTCTGCCTGTGCTCGCTCTCTCCCTCTCTCTCTGATAAATAAATAAATTTTATTTATTTATCTCTGATAAATAAATAAAAAATCTTAAAAAAAAAAAAAAAAAAGAGTTGCATGCTCTAGGGACTGAACCAGACAGACACCGCAGTAAACCTATTCTTGTTTAAAGACAGTAACTTAACATCTGAAAAGCATACATCTTTACATAGCACTCTCAGGGCCATTAAACAGGTCTTACAACTTCAGACTCTCTGCAGCCAATTAACTTTACACCTTTCTCAATCACGTCCCAGCAACTTCTCTTTTTCGGTCTCAAGCACCTATGCAGATTTGACCTGTTCTCTTAAAAAGTTTAAGAAAGCGCAAGGAAATGCTAAAACAAACGTTTGCTCGTTTCCCCGGCACTACCACGTCCTAAGCACTGGCTTCTGGAGGCCCACAACACATTCCTTCCCGAAATGTTTACCCCAAACTTTTAAACCAGAAACTTTACAATCTGGGCATAAAGTCAGTCAAGCTCCCCCTTGCCTATCTGCAGTCTTAAGCACACGCCACCAGCTCTGTTCCACAAGAGTAGAGAGGAGCAGAAGCCGCCCGTGAAGCCGATGCTCAGTCACCGGCGCCTGGGGCGGGGGCTCGACGACTAGCTAGTGCCAAAAGTGAGCTAACTCTCCACTAACGGAATCGGAAAATTCCGTTCTTTCTTGTGACACGGCTTCCAAAAAGAAATGAATGTTCTTTGAAACATTCACTGCTACTGACGCTGGTCAGTCAGGTCCGGGATAAGACCAGTCAACCTACCCACAGGCCAAACAAGGAAGTCCTGCGTTTGCGTGCGGCCGCCTCCGGCGAAGAAGACCGGAAGGAACGCCAGCGCCTTCCTTTGCGCAAGCGCAGGCCGACCTCTCCCATTGGTCATCTCAGCTGAAGTTGGCGTGCTCATGCGCTCCGCTGTCCTGCCGGCTGGGTTGCATTGACGTGGACGTGTGCCCTAGTGTTTATCCGGCGACTGCAGCCCACAGGCCCGCCGGGCCGCAGTTCATGATGCTTACGGAGGTTTTTTTGTTTGTCATTATTATTTTTTTTAACCTTCTGAAATCGTTTGTTTAAGCGGGTGATTCATTCATGCTCAAGTACCGAAAGTCTGACTGGTAGGCTTGCTTAGTGTTCTAAACATTTCGGGGTAGGGGGAGGGGAGGGGAGAAAATACTTCCTGTAGGTCACCCACGCCTCTAGTCACTTTGCACGGCTTTATACGTTCACAAAACACCCAAAACATACCTCACTTGCCGACAGCGCATTGGACCCTTTTAATGTTTTTATCAAGTATTTGTTGACAAAGGAGGAAGAGAGGAAAAAGAGGTCCAAGCCGTGCTGCTGAATCATTGTATAGAGAAGTTTAAAGACAGTCCGGAAATTATAATCACTAAAAGGCTGTTTATTTTTGAGTCTGATGTTTTTATCTTCATTTTGCTGGGCAGAAAGAATATTGAGCTTCCTGGTTCAGGGCCGGACGCTTACCTAACCTACTGACTTGGGAGCTTCAGAACCATGGGGACAAAGGAGGCAGGGGATGCTAGAGCAGCAGAGTTGGGCCTCCTCCCCTCATCAACCAACCCAAACAAGCAAATGTCTGAAAAACCAAACTATGCTCTTAAATTTACTCTCGTGGGACATACGGAAGCAGTATCATCGGTTAAGTTTAGTCCTAATGGAGAATGGCTAGCAAGTTCTTCTGCTGACAAAGTAATTATAATTTGGGGAGCCTATGATGGAAAGTATGAGAAAACACTTCATGGTCACAATCTGGAAATATCAGATGTTGCCTGGTCATCAGATTCCAGTCGCCTTGTTTCTGCCTCAGATGATAAGACGCTAAAGATTTGGGATGTGAGATCTGGAAAATGTTTGAAAACGCTGAAGGGGCATAGTAATTATGTTTTTTGCTGTAATTTCAATCCACCATCCAATCTCATCATTTCAGGATCTTTTGATGAGAGTGTGAAAATATGGGAGGTGAAAACAGGGAAGTGCCTTAAGACTTTGTCTGCTCATTCTGACCCAGTTTCTGCTGTTCATTTTAATTGTAGTGGGTCTTTGATTGTGTCAGGTAGCTATGATGGTGTTTGTAGAATTTGGGATGCTGCATCAGGTCAGTGTTTAAAAACACTTGTTGATGATGATAACCCTCCTATCTCTTTTGTAAAATTTTCTCCAAACGGAAGATATCTTCTAATTGCAACTTTGGACAATACTCTTAAACTGTGGGATTATAGCAGAGGCCGATGTCTGAAAACATACACTGGTCATAAGAATGAGAAATACTGCATATTTGCCAATTTTTCAGTTACTGGTGGAAAATGGATTGTGTCTGGATCAGAAGATAATCTGGTTTACATTTGGAACCTTCAGACTAAAGAGATTGTACAGAAATTACAAGGTCATACAGATGTTGTAATCTCAGCAGCTTGTCATCCTACAGAAAACATCATTGCATCAGCAGCATTAGGAAATGACAAAACAATTAAACTGTGGATGAGTAACTACTAAACCCTTTAGAAATCAACTAGTAGAGCCAAATTGGCAAAAAAAAAAAAAAAAAAGGGTATTTAAAAAGATGGTTTCTCTTAATTTTGGTATGGTTTTGTGTTTCTTTTTAACATTGTCTTACTCTCTCTAACAAATAAACAAATAAAATCTTTAAAAAAAAAGAAAGGGGGGTTGTGGTGGAATGCCTGGGTGGCTCAGTCAATTAAGTGCCTGCCTTCGGCTCAGGTCATGATCCCAGAGTCCTGGGGTCAAGTCCTGCATTGGGCTTCTTGCTTGGTAGGGACCCAGCTTGTGCTCACATGTTCTCTCTCTGACAAATAAATGAAATCTTAAAAACAACCCAAAAACCCATTGTCTTAGATTAAAAGATTTCAGACCTATAACCTAAATTTACAAAGCAGGACAACTGGAAAAGCAAGTCTAGAACTTAGGGCTTCTGACTTTTAATCTTCAGGTCTGGTATTAACTCGTGTCTATTCCTGAATAGGTTCCCACTCTGTTCCTCTGAGTGTATTTGAGAAATATTTGAAAGTAAGGTTGACAAAACAGGATGACTGATTAAGTGAGGGGAGTCAGAGTTTGGCATAACTCCAGTGCTCCTGATTCGGGAGATCAGATGAGTAAGAACATAATCCTGGGATAGTGATGGAATGGAGATGTATGGCAGATGCCACTCACACGTGAAATGGTTCCATGGAATCAAGTCTATAAATTGGGAAAAATAAGTCATTGGTTCGGTCTGTTAAACATCTTAAGTTTTGTATCGAGATAAAAACTGAAAGTAAATCAAAACATTATAAATGGCATTTTGCTGAGGGACTTCTCACTACCCTGGTTAGATTGTGCCTCATGATGATCAAGCAAACTAAATGTCTAAATGGTGTGGCTATTCTCTTTCACTATGTGTCTGACCTAGTAACTTGAAACAGAAATCACCACTTTGTGGACCAGCACTGCCTGCTTGACTGGAACCACAACTGACAGCTGAGTTAGGTTTTGTTTCTTTCTACAGCGACTGTTATATAAAGTTCAGAATATATCTTTTACCAGTTTGTATTGTAGCCGTTTCATGGGCCATGTTTCCATAAATTATGAGCTCTGTAAAGAAGTATGTTTTACTCATTTTGTATTCTCAGTATTTATATATATAAGGGATTAAGGTAATGTTTGATGAATGACAATGAATTATACCACGACTTTATTCACCCCTTGCCTACTTTCAATAAACATTTGGAATCATGTCCCCATACTATTTTTGTTTATTAAAATAGTATCTGACCATAGGCTTGTCTATTAACTTTATTCAGATAGGGCTTATAGGAAATAAAAAGTGGGAAATGGTTTCTGCCCACTTTACCTACAGAGACATGATAAACGTGAAAAAAAATACAGAAATCAAGCAAAAAAAAAAAGTAAAACAATAATTGAAAGTAATAGGGGTAAATTGCCTTTTTTTGTATACTTTAGTATCTTAAAATAGCGCTCATTAAGTCTGATTTGCTTGATAAGTTCTGAGGAATATAAGGTATTAGGGTTATTAATAAGGAATGACTGTCAAGAAGGTGTTATGTGAGGGTAGTGAGAAAACTTGGATTGGACAGAGACAACTCCAAAATTCTGGCCAAGAAATTTATATTTAACCCATAAAGTAGTAGTTACTCTAAGTAACTGAATAGGAAAATGAGACAAAATGAAAAATGATTATGAAAATTCTTGCTGTACAGTAACATTTGTGAGTTTTGGTTTAATGAAACTTTTTTTTTTTTTGCAATAAATCTCCAAGATAACACTTTAAAATACTTATTTAGAAGTTAAAAATGATAGTGTTCTATGAAGAAAAATTACTTATTTTTAAAAGAAATAGGTTAAAGTCAAAGAAGTTGGTATCTAAAAAGCTAAGGTCCAATTACTCTAAAAGTGTATCAAGAAATATCACCAACATCATCAGATAAAGAAATCAAATGTGGTATATTCCATTTCACTTAGTAGTTTATTAAGTCAAGTTCCAATGCAGATGCATATATTACTTTCTATCAGCTATACTCCTCTGGAGACAACTGGCTATGCAGACTTGTCCATGTCATCCATTAATATGAGGCACGTGAGAATATATGAAATATATAAAATAGAATATTTAAAATAGAATCCAGCATCCAATACCTAAAAATGAAATGGCTTGGCATCCCAAAATGTAAATGAAGTATATAACCATGTGCAAATGCTTATCTTTCAAAACTTGTTAAGAAAATGTATTTGAAAGATATTCATAATTGAGAAATTCAGTGTAAAGGCAAAAGGAAGAGGACCAATTGGAAATTCTAAGCTATGGAGTAGAAAAGGTGACTGATGGCCCCAAGCAACTTCATGGTGCTGGGATTTCAGAGTTCTCAGAAACTTGTGGCCAGACCACTGTCATCACCTTACAGGAACCTTTTATAAGACTGCTCTCTGACATGCCTCTGTCTGTCAGCATGCCCGAAGATGGAAGAGTCTGATCAGGCTGCTTTGCAGGACTCTCAGAAGCACCACTGCATTTGGGGAGCTTAGCTCTCCAAGATGCACCTAGGCAGAGTACACAGCTGGCCTTCCTTATCTCTCTAGAAATGAATACACAGAAATATAGAACTATAAGCCATTTAGCTTCTGCAGAGAAAATCACTTCGGTAATGGAAATTAAAGATATGGTATCTGACTCTCTAAAGAGTTAATACTAAGGTTTAAATAACTTGCCCCATTTTTCATTCATTTCCTCCAAAAAGCTGAAAGGCTGCATTTAACCTGGATCAGAGCCACAAAAATATAAACAAGTCATTTCTTTAAAGAAATTTATTTGTCCCACTGTATCAGGAATGGGGAAATTACAAATCTGTGCAAACCATACTTTCATGAAATGGATCCTCGTACCGTATTTTTGAATACAGGCTAATTGCTGCAACATTATTCCTGCAATTTCAAAATCCAGCCAACACAGATACCTCTGCTACTCTGTTTTGGCCTTCAGAGCTGCTTCTTCTCTCAGGCGAGCTTTTTTTTCTAAGTTCAGGCTTGTTAAAGACTCGTTTCTTTTGACAGCCTAAAATGAAACAAATTTGAAAAAGGGTTTGGGGGGGATGTCATTACCCCACACTTAGGGCAGCAGATTAACTAGGCCAGTGCAGTCCCAAAACGCTCTGCCATGGGCACACTGAGCACGGAAGCCCCCCTCTGTGTGCCTTCTGCTTCCTCTAGAACTTCACAGTCCAATAGCCCATCCAGTCAAGCGTAAGAGAAATGCCATACCCTCTACCTTTTTTCTGGCCTATTTCTTTAAATCCAGCTTCTTCCCTTATAATTTCTTCCCTTATCTTTTTCCTTTCCCACTCTGTAGTATTGAATACCTTTTTATTTCCATTTCTATCTTTTTTTTCCTTTCCCTGTTCTTTATTGCTACCATTTCTCCTTTCCCAACTCATTTGTATACTTTCATACCCTTCTAACTCCTTATTCCTCTCTTACCAAAAATATTCAGCTCTGGGATCCCAGACTTGACCAAATACTGTGATTAATGAGTCTCAGCAGTATCTGTATCGCACTACTCCATTCTTTGACAGCAAACAGGAGTGCGGGAGAGCCAACCGTCCTCTTCCCGTTTACCTCCCTGTGAGCTGTTACGTGCTGGTAAGTCTTACATAAGCAGACCAGTTTCCAAAGTTTTAGACCAAATAAATGAAACTAGCACCCTATCTATAAGGTGGGGTTTTCTTATATCTTTATATGTGTAATTTCACATATAAAGAATTAGGTATGGGAAGGAGAAAGGGAATGGTAAGTTGATGGTGAGGACAAAACACAATGGCTAATTCCTCTCTTTTAAACAGCACTAAGTCTAAAAGTTCTCCACTCTAGTAGCACTTCCCTACTTGTAAGGAATGGATAGTTCCATGTCAAACAAATGAGATGGTTTTCTGGCACATAAAGGAGAGAAACTCTCAAAGTTTATGGTATGTACCATTAGATGAGGCTAGAAGAAGTCTCAAGGGTAACTCGTTTCTAGAGTATGTAGACTCAGCTTAGTACAATCAGGTATACAAAAGCAATGCAGACTTCTTGGAATTCTAGAAGTCCCTATGTCCTGTCCACATGCTTCTATAAGTTTCAGTCTGAGAACTAAGCATGAGAAGTCAAAGAGGAAGCCAGAAGAAAATCTGAAGTGGGGGAGAATAGAGATGTCAAAAGAGCTTCACTCAGTCCTGCACACTCGTCTTTCATGCTCCCAACAGGTCAATCTAAATGGTCAGTATTTTCCACTCCTGAAGTCTGAAGAGAGCCAGAAGTACATTTCCTTTTACTCTGCACTCACTGGAGATAAGGGAAGTTAGTTACTGCTAGGTTGGTAGGAGAACCTTTTTAATATCTGATAATAGACACAAGCCATCTCTTTGCACATGGAAGCTATGATTTATAAAATTAGACATGGTATTAAAATAAAGGTTTGGGGGCACCTGGGTGGCTCAGTGGGTTAAGCCACTGCCTTTGGCTCAGGTCATGGTCTCAGGGTCCTGGGATCGAGCCCCACGTCAGGCTCTCTGCTCGGCAGGGAGCCTGCGTCTTCCTCTCTCTCTGCCTGCCTCTCTGCCTGCTTGTCATCTCTCTCTGTCAGATAAATGAATAAAAAATCTTTAAAAAAATAAAAATAAATAAAATAAGGGTTTGACCATTGCTGCTGCATATAAAAGAACCCTATATTTTAAGCACAAGATATTATTATTGAGAGTTTGGGAACTTGCAAACTTGGCTCTAAATTTTTATCCTGCCCAGCTATGTGACTTTGGGAAAATGACTTAGTATCTCTAAGCTTCAATTTCCTCTTTTATAAAGCACGGATAATAAGAGAACCTACTGCTTAGGTTCTTAGGATATTGTGATGAGTTTAACAGTGCCTGCCGTATAATGAGCCCTTAATAAGTGGGAGCAATTTAATATCGCCTCATTTAGGTCTAGATTCAAACTGTGGCTTTGCCATTTAGGAGATGTGTGGCCTTGGGCAAATTAGCAGCGCTTTCTTAGCTATGTTTCCTCATCTATAAATGAGGTCCTAATAATAGTACCTATTTTGTCATGCTGCTGTGAGGTTCAAATGAAAGAAAAGCCAAGTGCTTAGAAGATTGAGTATTCAATTAATGATAGCTATTAATAACAGTCTAGGTTAAAACAAAGATTTCTAGACTTGAATGCCTATGTACTTGTTTAGGAGCTATTGTCCTTACACATATGGCTCCATGTGGCCAAGCTTCAAGTCCAGAGCACTGACTAGAATGCTCACCAGGGCTAAGGCAGCTGGAGCATGGATAAAGACGCTCACTTACTAGGAGTGCTGTACAGACATGCCAGTGTCATCATTAGATACACCAGGGACATTTTTCTGGTTTCACATTACTTACGACATCTGTGATAACTAAACACTTTCTCTTTACTTTGTGTGAAACTAATTTAGTCCTTTACCTTGCCAAAATTAGGATTTGCTATTTATCCCCAGGCATGACATCCCAGGTTTGCCCCTACTGTGCCTCATTTCTTATCATTGTTTGTTTCTTATCATTTCTCATGTAGAAAGTAGCCCCCTCTTCTCAAGAGAATAAATAAAAGGGTCAACCCCCTGATTTCCTGTAGATCCTTTGTAGAAAACAGCAGCAGAGAGGAAGTTTGTGCTCACCTTCTTGCCCTCAATAACCATCCAGATGCATCCTGCCACTGTCAGGGCAATCATTGCATAGCTGACCTTCACTCGGATCTTGTTCTTTGCAGCATCAAGCATCTCAAACCTAGTAACACAATGAGATTATGAAGGAAAGTTAACTTTTCTCTTTCTGAAGTTGCCAGTAGGAAATAAAACTCTGTAACACAAGTCAGAAATGGAGTGGTACCACAAATAGAAAAAAAAAAAGATGTGGGCCTGGAAATCTTGCAGGATTTGGGGAAATGTAAGGGGGAATATGAGGCATTTTCACAACTCACCTTAAACTTATTAATAAAATAAAGTAAGATAGCACGAACTTTAAAGTAAGAAAAAGAGAAGATAGCATGAAGACAGGAAGTAGATCGAGGAACAAAGGGGGAAAAAAGGCAAGGGGTATTACTCTATGCTTGCTATTGGCTTGGAAGTCAATTCTGGCTTCCAAGTTTCACACTAGCAGCCAATGCTAAAGTGAAAACAGGAGCTGTTTCTCCCGGGGGGTTCTTAAGAAGATGCTACATGATACAGTGACTGTTTAATAATAAGAGATACTGCAGTGAACTTCATGAGTTTTGTACATTTCAACACAAATCACAGTTCAGAAAACAAATGTGGGAGAAAGTCAAACAATATGATCTTTATACCTAAGTTTTCGCTCTCTGCCTTGAAGCAGGAAAAGTTTTAATAATCTAAATCTAATGCTTAGATTTAGAACCAGGTATAGATACCAGAGACTATCTGAAACAGCAGAAAGATTCTTTAAGCAATACTTCCTCAGTGTTTACCTTTTAACTACATTTTGCTGAAATTGCATGACAGTGAACTTGAGACCGTGCTCTTTGGAAAGTTCCTCTTTGAACCTGCCCACTGAATAGAGACCCGTGTGCCTTAACAGAAAATTGAGGGTTGGATTATTGTTCTTGTGTGAAAGTGAAGAGGTCCACCAAGGGAGAGTCTAAAGGGAAGGCCACTGCACCCTTGTGAGTCTGTCTGTAGCCAGTGAGTTGTGGTTCTGTTACATGAGTCTTACAGATCCTCAGGGCAGGGCATGAAGAGTCCAAACGGAACCTTGAGAGAGCACCAGCCTACTCCTAGGGGTGTGGATAGGAAGTGATTGTCTCGAGATGATGGGATTCAAGTGCTAACTTCCTTCTTTCTTTTTACCCCCGGATTTTTATCACACAATACTCTTTAAATCAGGAGGGAAAAAGTACTTTAAAAATGCTTGGAAGGAGGTATAGGGTCCAGGCATGGTAGGAGAAGCCTGAAAGGATAGATGTTGTGATGTAAGAGGGGACCCAGGGAGGTAGCCATGTGAACAGAGTTCTCCAGGCACTGAAGCTGGGCCTGCAGCTGGGTGAGAGGAACCAGGGACAATTGCTAAGGACGATGGATTGCTCTATTAAGAGCATCTGAGAGTCCACCAACCACAAACTACCCATGTTGACAGTATTTTATGTGAACTGGCATTTCCAACTAAAGTGCTGTGATATTCCTGAAAAGTAATCTATTTTACTTTTCATTAGAAGTATTTTACATTCGGGGGCACCTGGTGGCTCATTCGGTTAAGCAGCCAACTCTTGATGATTTTGGCTCAGGTCATGAGCTCAGGGTTGTGGGATCAAGCCCTGAGTCGGACTCCTCGCAGAACATGGAGCCTGGTTGGGATTCTCTCTCTCTCTCTGCCCCTCCCCAACCTGCTCTTACGCCAGCGTGCTTTCTCTCTAAAAAATTTAAACAAGTAAGTATTAGGGGCATCTGGGTGGCTCAATGGGTTAAGGCTCTGCCTTTGGCTCAGGTCATGATCTCAGGGTGCTGAGACAGAGCCCTGCATTGGGCTCTCTGCTCAGTGGGGTGCCTGCTCCCTGTTCCCCCTCCCCACCCGCCTGCCTCTCTGCCTACTTGTGATCTCTGTCTGTCAAATAAATAAATCTTTTTTTTAAAGTATTATACATTAAAAATATTTTACATTATAAAAGTAAAATACATTTAAATAAGGTCATGAGATTGCCCTCCATTCTATAGGAAGCAATCAGAATGGGCAAGTTAAGCAGCGCCTGTTCAGAACTGCCGGCATAAGGATAAACACTTGCCCAGGCTCATAGCAGAACATTCTAGGGTGACTCAGTAGGTAGTACTTTAGGCCTGAGGGGGATCCTGGAACCACCCGTAAGGCAGACTGAGGAAAGTATTCCATGGCAAAAATCTACATAGCACCTATTAGGGCCATGGGTATGCAGCAGCTTGTTTTCTCCTGAAATGCTGTGGAAGAAATTAAGACACAGGCAAGAACTTAATATTAGGGGTGCCTGGGTGGCTCAGTTGGCTGAGCATCTGCCTTTGGCTCAGATCATGATCTCAGGGTCCTGGGATGGAGCCCCAAGTCCTGCTCCCTGCTCAGCAGCGAATCTGCTTCTCCCTCTTCCTCTGCCTCTTTCCCTGCTCCTGCTCTCACTCTCTCTCTGTACCTCCATCTCAAATGAATAAATAATCTTTTTAAAAAACCCCACCTTAATATCATTGCTATTTCCAGCTTGCTCTTATTTCCCAGGAGAGCACACTGTCATTTTGACCAGCAGAAGTAGAATGGCTATTAAAGCCCTTGTAAACAAAAAAAAGCAATTAACACTTCTCTTCCTGGGAAAAGATAACCCTAAATGAACTCAGATTGTTTAAAATCGTGCCTTGAAACAGAAGCCAGAAGTTCAAGGAATAGGTTCTTATTAGAAGGAAATGTCTATGAGCTTTGTCCCAAGTCCCTATCTCCGAATGATGGTGCCCCACAGGGGAGATGGCCCCTGCTTCTCAGAATCTCTCTTGGCCAAGATGCAAACCAGTCAGGGTCTTTAAAATCAGGCTAGAGCAATGGTTCTTAAACAGGGTTTTTTTTCTGTCCCCTCAGGGGACATTTGACAAAGTTTGGAGACCTTTTTCACTGAGTGTTCCTTGCATCTGCGAAATGAAAAGGCCAAGCGAGGTGCTGCTAAACATCCTACCATGTACACAACAGCACCCACCAACAAAGAACTATCTGGCCCAAAATGCTGATAGCACTGGGGTTGAGAAACCCTGGGTTAGAGGAATCTACACTCGTCCAGACTCTGAAAAAGTCCCAGGATCCTGGGTGGGCTGGGTTTAAGGAAGTTGGTGAGAGGGATAGGAAAGCATGCTTTCTGGGATCTCAGTAAGAGAATATGTTACTCCTAAATACTTATATGCTATTATGAATAAAAAAAAAACCTTTATTCAAGAATTGTTGAATACCTGAGTGGATTTTATAGAATATAACTATTAATTATTGTCAATGGTACCTAACTGATACACCCAGATTAAAAATAATCTAAGAAAAGTGAACATTACTGCTTAGTCACATTCCTGTAGCTCAGGAAAGAAATCAGTCAATTGACTTCAGAGGACCCGACAGCTCTCCAGTAGGCACAACACAGCGTATCAATGAGATACAAGATCTTCCAGCACTGTTTTTATTGCAGGTATTTGCCAAAGAGGAAACATTTTGAGATGTGACAACTATTCTAAAATTTGATTGAAAGTTCTTAGTGCGATTCAAAGGAAATGCTTTGCCTTTGAAATCAGCAAGGAAGAAAAGCTGCTTATAACCCCTATGTTCGGCACTCACGAGATAGTCTCTGGGATATCATCCTCCTTTTTGAAGCGGCCTGACCATATCAGGATCTTCCTCTCCCAGTTTGTAGGTTTGTGTAATGGCACTCTGTGGCTGTAAGTGTCTATGAGAAAAAACAAGACAAGGAATCTTATTTGAGGTTATGACTCTCAAATTTAGCAATGAAAAAAAATGCTATTTGTGCTTTTTTAGCTATTCATGAAACAGAAGCATTGAGAAACCTCAAGCTAATTTGAGCTTTATTCAAATGGGATTTCTTAGGATGCCTCATTTCTCAAATAAGGTTCCAAAATTCTGTGGGGACTGAGGTAAAATAAAAATATTTCTTAGCCATTGAAAGTTGAAAGAACACCAGAAACAAACGTAAAGGTAAAGATGAACTAAGAAGGGAACAATGAGAAGCTTATTTGACTTCAGTAGAAAAAGAGAAAGGTTATAAGGTAAAATAAGATAACAAAAGATCTTGAATGCCAGGCTATGCTTTTTAAACCTGATTTGGGAACCACTGTACACTTTGAAGCAAGGAAGAAGTTAATGTTTTAGAAGATTAATCTGCATAATAGACAGAAGAGAGAAAAGAAGGATAGAAGAGAGTGGGCAACAAGTTCAAATGGGAAGCTGTAAAGAGAATGACGTGATATGTTCTGAACTGGAGTTGTAACGGTGGGAACAGAGACAAAAAAGTCTACCTGAAGAAGACTGAAAGGGTTTGGAGGCTGATTTAATTAAGACCAGGAAGGGATCAAAGAAGAACCTCAAACGTGAATGAGTAAGACAACAGCAGTACTGTTAACCAAGACAAGGAGACTGTGAAAGGAACCAGTTAGGGAAAGGAAAAAGCATGTATGCCTTTTTATATAATATTGAGTCTAAATTTATGCCATCCGAATAGGTCTCATTAATGAAGTCAGAGTCGAGATAATCAATGGTGCAAAGGGAGAGCCAGTGAAGGTGATAAAGACCCAAGAGAGGGGACAGGAGAAAGGGGCAGCAGAGGAAAATGCAGTGGCAAAGAGGGAGATGAGTAAGAAAGGCACACAGCCACAGACTGTAAGAGAAAGTCTTTCAAAAAAAGATGTCACTGAAGGAACAGAAAAGTTAGGGAGTCACAGAATGTTAGTATTAGAAGGGACCCTGAAGATAATTTCATCCAACTTGCATGTACTGCCTACATCTCGTGCAGACAGACCATCTCCTTGACTTTGCTGCCTACATGACACACTCATGCCCACCTCCGCACCTTTGCTTGTGCTGTTCTTTTCGTTTAATCAGAAGGCAACAGCAAAGGAGCTGGAAAGTCCCTAGGAGAAAAATCCATAAAGAACTGAAAGTGAGAAAAGAGGTTTAAAAGTATAGAAATAGTATTGCTCTAGTTTTATCTTTTAACCCTTCCAGCACTTAGCACAGCTCTATAGTTATTGTTTTTTGCTGCGTTCATTTTAAGTACATTAACGACAATTTGGAAAGTACAGATGTAAAAAAAGACGATAAAAACTATCCCTAATTCTCCTGCCATAGCAGAATCACTGTATTTTTATTTTGGTAGTGTTTCCTAAGTCTTAACCCCATAAGTATGGGGGTTTATATGTCTCTTTATATAAATTTACATATTTATATGGGTACCATGCTACACATGATATAAAAGTCTGTATCCTGATTTGTTCACTGACATTATGACAAACATTTCTCATGCCAGTACATGGTATTTATAAGCACCATTTCCTACAGCTGCACAATCTCATCAAGTAGATCTAACATACGGTTTAATCATTCCCAGATTATCTGACATTTAGATCAGTTCTCATTTTCCTATTATATATAAAATATGGGAATAGCTTTATATTCAGAGCTTTTTTTCATATATAGGGATTATTCCTGAAGACAGATCCCCAGAAATGAAATACCAGGTTGAAGGGTATAAACATTTTTAAGCTCTTGATAAATATTCTTTCCTATATACCAAGACCTGCCTGATGCTAGTATACTCCCATGAAGAAGTAATAAGCAAATAGCTCATTGGAGCCCACAATTTATATATTATACTCCTTGTCTCCACAGTGGACAGTGACAAGTGTTTGAGTTAAGAATAAGACTAATGATGGCTGAAATTAATGCTTAAGCCAGAGGCTAGCCCTAGTTTTATTGTAGCTGAAATACCGTCTCCCAATTTGGTTCATCTTTGGGGTTCCTTGAAAGACCATTTCAAGATTTCTACTTACTTTGGTGCATCTATTCTCCAACAAAAAGCTCCAATCTAATCCTGGAAATAAGAGGTAAAAATGACAGACAAGGAAAATGAAGAAAGCACTGCTTCACGTGAGCCAATGTAAGTACAATCTGGGAGGCATGGACTACAAGATCGGGAAGGAGGTAGGAACCCCTGGAACAACCTGTCTTTTAGGGTCTTTTGATTCCAAGTTGTTTCACTCTTTGGGAACTGCTTCATCCATATCTGGAAAAATGAATAAAAACTTACAGGCTGGAGCTTTTGGACTTTCTTGTGGCTTGGCACAATATCCATTTATTCTCTTTAAATCAGAGTTTCTGGTAAGTCTTAGAGATGAGGAAGAACCGCTTTCATATAACCTAAAATAACTTCCTAGAAAAGACAAAGAAATGTTTCAGAGAAAGAAAATCTAATGTCTCAAAATGAAAAATGCCTACAGAATATATATTTCACTTATAAAAATTAACTCATTTAAAAAGTGCATATACTACTCTCTATGTAAGACAAACATATTTAAGATATGATACTTGGTGCTGTTTTAAAGTATACATGTTTATATTATACATTAGCAATTTATACTATAAATATTTTATCAGCTGTAATCTTTATAAAAGTACTTCTCACATGTATCTTGTCCTAACAATGGTTCTGGTGGAAATATTACATATTATAGCCCTGGGCAGTTAAACCAGATGCCAAGATGCCAGTACTAAAGTCTGGGTAGCCTGTAATGGCCAGCAAGTGGCTCTAGAAAGCCTTCTTCCACCCAAGCTGTAATTCTCCAACTGGAAATCAACTTTAGGTGTAGTCATGAATTGTGTAAAATTTTAAAACTATATATTTAAAACTGTATAAAACTGTGTGTGTGTATAAATTTTGAAAATCTAAGTACACATAGGGATCAATATTATAAATCTCCACGTACTTACCACCCAGTGTCAACAATTAAGCCAATAAATACGGTTTCATCTGAACACCCCTAACTCTCAGCTAGATTATTTTATTATTAAAGATTTAATTAATTTATTTTTGAGAGAGATAGAGAGAGAGAATTGGGAGAGAGGGAGGGAGAGGAAGAGAGAGAATCCTCAGATTCTGTGCTGAGTGTACAGCCCAACCCAGGACTCAGTCTCACGACCCTGAGATTATGACCTGAGCCAAAGTCAAGAGCTAGATACTCAACTGACTGAACCACCCACGCAACGTTTGATGAATTATTTTAGAGCAAATCCCAAATATCCCATTAGTTCATCTATAAATACTTCAGTATGCATCTCAAAACAGCAACTTTTCAAAACCACTATCCAGAATACCATTAGCTTAATTAAAAATATTAGCATGTGATGATCAAATAATATTAGCATATGATGATCAAATCAAATTTCCCCAATGGGCTTGTAATTTTTTTTAATAGTTGGCTTATTCTAAATAGGTGCACACTGAATATGGTTGATGTGTCTCGTGTAGGTCTCCCCCTCCTTTCTTGTCATTTGTTAAAGAAGCTAGGTCATTAGTTCTACAGAATTTCTCTCATTTGGGATTTTGCTGATGGTGTCCCCTTGATGTTGTTCAACATATTCTTCTAAATTCTTTTCCTTATAAACAGATTTTTGAGGCTTCATCAGATTTTGAATTTTTAGCAAGAATATGCCATAGGCAGTACTGTGTATTCCTACTGTATCCTACTGTACTGATCCAACTGTAGCAGTCTGACTCCTCATACCTTATAAAGACCACCACCACTGTTGACCTTTCATTTGATGTTTTTAGCAGACAATGATGATGTTACCTAGATCTATTATTTCAAAATGGATTGTAAAATGGTCATATTCTACATGAACTATTTGACTATCCTAAGGTAAAAGTCCACAAGAAATGTGTAATAAATTCTTGGTTCTTCCAATTTGCCAGTTTTCACATTAATGGATTGCTTTCCTTATAGCCGCCACAGGTGATAATTTGTTTAAAAATAAGATAAAGGTGGGGTGCCGTGCCTGGGTGGCTCAATCGATTGAGGTTCCAACTCTTGGTTTTGGCTTAGGTCATGATCTCATGGGCTGTGGGACTGAGCCCCATGTCCAACTCCATGATCAGCAGAGGATCGGTCTGCTTGAAGATTCTCTCCCTCTGCCCCTCCCCCCACTAGTATGCATGAGCTTGTACATGCGTGCTCTCTCTAGGATTAAGTGGAGAAAAGAAACAAAGAAAACAAATAAAAATAACACAAGGAACTCTTGCATTTTAACACATGTTCCCCAGCCCATTTGAGTCATTTTTATTTTTGATGCTCAGATAATCCCATTTTTAGTCACTAGGGACCCTTCTATGTTGGCTTCTGAGTACTTTCAACATGTGCTCAGTGATCATTGATACCTTCCTTACTTTCTGACATGACATTCCAGATTCATTTTGAATGCTTCTTAGTGTGCTCTGGTTCCTTTAAAGAGGAAGCATTTTTACAGGTGCCTTAGGAAGGCTCATTATTAGTGAGTTTTTCATTGTTCCATGCTGTCTCACTGAGCAAAACTAGGAAATTAATTCATCCTTAAAACAAAGGTATGCTTAAGAACTTAGTTTCAGGGGCTATGGGGCACAGTCAATTAAGCATCCAATTCTCGGTTTTGGCTCGAGGTCATGGATTGAGCCCTGTGTTGGGCTCTGCACTCAGCTTGGAGTCTGCTTGAGATTCCCTCTTCCCCTCTCTCTGTCCCTCCTGCTTATGCTCTCTAAAATAAAAATAAATGTTTCAAAAAAATTTAGTTTCTGTTAGCCATTTTCACTTTCAGCCTTAGCATAAAATTTTTAAATCAGTCATAATTAATCAGATTTCAAAGCACAGACAGCCAAAAATAGTTTGGAAGAGGATGAGAGAAAAGGGGGGGTGTGATTCTAAGTATGGGGGTCATGGTACGGAGAGACCAAGGCTGGTATAGGATTCAGAATCAGAATTGCCCTACAATCCTAGAACATGGAAAAAGTGGAGCGCTATGAAGTACAATGGAACAGAAAAGACAGTTGGAAAGGCACCAGTGCTAAATCTGATTACTGTCCTGGCACTGCCTGATGCTCCATGTAACCAAAAAAGGAATGCACAAACCTTGCCTTTAACGCAACAAGAATGTGCTCTCACAGCTATGTGGATAAAAGCTCACAGGAAAGTTCAAGTAGTTTTTGAAATACATTTGTTAATAGACAAATGGTCTGTTTGGTCCAAACTCCAACTTGGATATTTTTGTAGCTTCAGAGTTGGAGCAATAAAGGGAAGCAAAAGAGGGAATAGGAATAAAATATGGTTAGAGGTAGACTTCCCAAAGCTGGTGAGAAACATGATTTCTTCACCTTTTTTCAATTTAAAAGATATTTCTATAGACTTTATATGGACATATGTTTATATTTGTATAAAGATTTTTAAAATAACTTATAAATATGTAACTCTGTATCATAAAATCCATTTTTAAAAAGATTTTATTTATTTATTTGGCAGACAGAGATCACAAATAGGCAGAGAGGCAGGCAGGGGGGGGGGAAGCAGGCTCCCTGCTGAGCAGAGAGCCTGATGTGGGGCTCGATCCCAGGACCCTGAGATCATGACCTGAGCTGAAGGCAGAGGCTCAGCCCACTGAGCCACCCAGGCAACCCTAAAATTCATTAAAAAATACATATATATTTATTTATTTATTCAATGGGGGGGGGGACAGAGGAAGAGGCAAAGAGAGAATCTAAAGCAGATTCCCTGTGACCCTAAGATCATGACCTCAGCTGAAACCAAGAGTTGGATGCTTAATTGACTGAGCCACCCAGGCACCCCAAATTCGTCCTTTTAAAGTGTACAATTCAGTGATTTTTAGCTTAATCACAAAATTGTGTACTGATCACTACCATCTAATTCCCAAAGATTCTCATCATACTAGAAAGATGTTTCAGATTTCGATGAGGTCCAACTTAACCCTTTCTTTGGTTGTTGCTTGAGCTTTTGGTGTCTTACACACGGTCACAAAAGCTTACTTCTATGTTATCTTCTTAAAATGTTATTGTTTTATTATTAACATTTAGATCTCATCGATTTTGAGCTAATATTGGTATATGATGTGTGGAAAGGATCCACCTCCATTCTTTTGCAGGTTTTCAAAATTCAGTTTTCCTAGCATCATTGGTTGAAAAAAACACAAACAATTCTTCTCCCTGTTGAATTATTTTGGTACAAAGCAGAAAAATCAACTGACCATAAATGTGAGGGTTTATTTCTAGACTCTCAATTCTGTTCCATTAGTCTATATTCCCTTCTATTCTATGATGTATTAGCTTAGTGGTTACCTAGTCATTGGACAGAGATGTCCTCTGATGCTTTCCACCAAGTTGTTTGCCAGCCTTTGCCAAACGGCTTCATGTGCCTGTTGTAGCATGCTCTGGGGTGGGTCGGGGAGAAGCTGTTTCCACTGAATTAGCTGAGTCAGGTGAAAAATAGGCAAGCCCGGTGAGTGGGAATTTCCAGGGAAGTGCCAGATAAGCTAATTGTAACAATTCTTGGGGGCTGGGGACTTTAGGGAGCTCCAAATCCATTCTGCCCTCTTCAGTGCCTGCTAGAACTGCAGGTTTTCATTGAGAGGCTATTCATTTTCAAGCTACTGGGAAGCTGACAGGTGACAGAAAACTGTTAAAGCTATTATAAATTTTGCTATTCTTACCATGTAAATTTTGCTATTCTTACCATGATTAAGTCATTTTTCTTGGGTAAATGCTACTCAGATTGTCACAAGCCTCTGGTTATTTCCTAGTTCTGAAAAAATTTGATTTTAAGGATTTTTGGCAGTGTTTTCATTGATTTTACTTTTTAAAGATTTATTTACTTGAGAGTAAGAGAGAGAGTGTGTGAGAGCGTGCGTGTGTGTGAGCAGGGGAGGAGCAGAGGGAGAGGGAGAAACAGATTCCGTGCTCGGCAGCGAGCTATACAGGGCTCTATCCCACGACCCTGAGATCATGACCTGAGCTGAAATCAAAAGTTGGACACTTCACCAACTGAGCCACCTAGGTACCCCTCATTGTTTTTATATAGGAGTGGATTTTCAGAGGTCCTCTTACATACCTCTTACATAAAACTAGAACCTGTTTATATAAAGATTGTGGTTATTTGTCATCTGATTTCTTTCATAAGGGGCTACATTTATTTCATTTTCTAAGTCTGTAATCCCAGAAGGTCTTACCCCAGTCTGGGTTAACCATGCCACCACTGCCACCTAGTGACAGTTAAGTGTGCACCAGGAAGAATGAATCACAGTGTAATCGATCTCTGATTCCTTCCTCATTTTAAATGTGGATAGTGTAGTATTTACTGCTCCAGCACTGATTTGAGGGATAACCGGAAAAATAACGGTGAGAGCATTTGGCAAGATGCTTGAAACACGGCAGGTCCTCTAAATTTTCAGTTTGTTTTTGAAGCATGACTAAAACCGGTAATTTTCAAAACATTGCCATAGCACTTTTCAATTTTACCTTTAGAGTAGTCAGAATTTCTCACCAAGGTAATTTTATGCAGTTACCAGGGCATGAAGATATTCTATAAAACTTTACAACAGTTCTTCATAGCTCTTGGGATTAAAACAAAATGCTGTAATGTTGTGAGTCTCAAGCGTCAATGTGCCAGAACCACCTGAATGGCTTGTTCAGAATCAACAGTTCTGGGGTGGAGGATGGGAATCTGGATTTCTAACAAGTTCCTAGGTGAAGCCGCTACTAATGATTTGACATTACCGTTTCAGAACCACTATGCTTCGTTTTATTTATTTATTTATTTATTTATTTATTTATTTATTTATTTATTTGACAAACAGAAATCACAAGCAGGTAGAGAGGCAGGCAGAGAGAGAGAGAGAGAGGAGGAAGCAGGCTCCCCACTGAGCAGAGAGCCCGATGCGGGGCTCGATCCCAGGACCCTGAGATCATGAACTGAGTTGGGCAGAGGCTTTAACCCACTGAGCCACCCAGGTGCCCCCGCTTTTTTTTAAATTGTGGTAAAATATACATAAAATTTACCATTTTTGCCATTTTTAAGTGTACAGTTGTGTGTCATTAAGTATATTCACACTGTTGTACACCATCACCACCATCCATCTCCAGGACTTTTTCATCTTCCCCAGAGAACCCCTTATTTACTGTGACCTACAAGTCCCCATCTCGCACCAGCCGGCCACATTCCCTTCTTGCAGGCACAGAGACAGAAAGGAACAAGGTTAACTGGCAGTGAGCTACAAGGTCCACAGGAAGTAAGAAGAATCAAGAATTATTTCCTTAGGTATTGCCCTTCCCCATCCCTTTTAATTAGAACAGAGACAGCTTAGGAGGAGAGAAGACAAGATGCCTCTCAGCTCAGTTTGGGTAATACTGACAAGGCAAAAATACTATTGTGTACCCGTAATTACTACCAGTCACATAAATGCATGTTTGGAGATATTCATTCAACAAAATAATAACTGAGTACCTACTATGTATCAGACATTGTTCTAGACAATATACAAAAAGACAAAAATCTATGCTAGTAAAACTTATGTTTTCTACTGGAGAGAAAATATACATACATATGCACACATACATGCATATATACATATATGCACATAGAGATACACACACACACACACACACACACACACACAGAGTTAGACAATAAATGACCGAGAGAGAAAATGAACACTGGGAATGTGACACGCAGAAGTGTTTGTGTGCCTGGAATTGGGTGTGTGTATGAGATTTTAGGTAGACTAGCAGGGTGAGCTTTCTTTGAGAATGCCACTGTCAAAGGAAGTGAGGGAACTAGCTACACAGATATCTGGTGGCAGGATATTCCAAACAGAAACAACTGTTAAGTGCAAAGGCCCTACAGTATATTCTAGGAACCACAAAGAGGAGGCCAGTGTGGCTGGAACAGAGTAAGGCGAGTAAGATTTGAAGTCATTGAAGTATCTGGAGTGGAGGTGAAATTAAGGACTTGAAGGCATGAGAGGTTTACCTAGATCAGAAAATATCTCCCAACTTTTTTCTTACTACAACTTCATATTGGATGCCAATAATTTTTACCTCCCTAAAGTATAAAGGCTAATTAAAACATACAAATATGGTCATATTATATATATTAGAAATAACAAATGTAAAAAATTTAAAAAGCCTGAAATCACTAAAGAAAATTGTGAAGTACTTAATGTGATTTCAGTTATTTTGCAAGTACAAAAAAACAAAAGCACATAAAAGTTTTAGTGTCATTAAGACTTCCTTTTCTGTCTCAAAGAGATAACATATCCTGCCCTAGAGACATCCAAGACAGAAATTTTCCATCCTTGGTGGATCCCAATTAAGAACAAACATACAAACCAAAAGAAAAAGAGCCCTTTAACCCTGTGGCTGCACTTGCAGCCTGCCCCTGGCTGACCGGTCCCGGATCCCCCAGGGACCTAACAAGAAGTCAAGACGAACCCTCACTCCTGCCTCTAAGGATGTGACTGAGGAATGTCTGGTTAACCTAGTGTAGAGGTTCTCAAACTTTATTGTGCCTCAGAATCACCCAAAGGACTTGTAATAGATTACCAGAATCCAGTTGCAGATTTTTTGATTCAGTGAGTATGGGTGGAACCTGAGAATTCCTATTTCTAAGTTTCCCAGGTGATGCTGCTACTATTGTTCTGGGAGCTCACAATTTGAGCTTTCCTAGTAGCAGGAGACTGAAATGGGTCAGCTGGGATGAGTCTGGTTCAAGTACTGGCTTTTGTCTTGTTGCCCCCTCCTTTCCATAAAAAGCCTTTCCAACCTCATGATGGACAGTGCAGAGGTGGAGATGCTTTTTTTCTCAGAATCTTTCAACACTCCTGGAGAGAATCATCAGTGATGTGACCTTAGAATTGATAAATCAAGGTTCAATGAATGCTATGGGAGAAAGAGGCTTTTAGATTATCTAATTTAGTGTTTTATAACCTGTGTGAAGACCAGTTGCCAAGTGTGTTTTAAGTACATTGCTAACTATGAAGGCCCTAATGATTTGCTTAAAAATAAAATCATGGCATTTGTTAAAACTCTTAAAACTGTGTATCACAGACAGCTTTAATATATGCAAATTTTTAAGTATCAAGCAGGATGTTGGGACAATCCCAGAATGGAATGCAGATTGTGACAAAAGTATCAAACTGTACTAGAAATGTATAACATGACCTAACCCCACAACCTTCAAGGTGGGAAAAAAGAAGCTAACCTAAGTTAACTTTGGAAAAATCCTTTTGACCAGAAACTTTAAGACTAAAGATAAAAAGAACTATACATAAACATTGCACTCTAGTTGGCAATTTGTTTCTTGCAGGAGTATGGGTTAACAATCCTGAAACTACAAGTATTCCAGGCCTGAACAAATAAGTAAATAAGTGGTAGATAATGACAGCCCAGAGAAAGAAGTTCCAAAAGCAAGGGGAGAAGGCTAGAATGAATGAGGTGCTGGATCAGTCAGAGAATTCAGAATAAATAGTCTTACATTGCTGTTTATTAACATATATAAATAAACATATATTTATTTATAGGTTATATGTTATTTGTATGTATTATGTGTATGGAGAGTTGATAGATGTAAGACAGATACAGACATAATCCTAAGTATGTGTGTACACACGGGTTAGTATACATACATGTATTTCCTAGCTCTACCCAGTGGGAGGGCCTGGAATCAGTGACACTTCAGTGGGAACAAGCACACTCAGTGCCCAGATCTTGATTTCTAAATACCATTATCTAATAAAGGGAACTAGGGCTCCTTGGAGAAAAATGGCTGGTTCCAGGCTGAAGCCGAGAAAATACGAGATGAGTCTAGAATACCCTGTAATGCCAGAAAGGAAATAGTAAAAAAACACAACAATGTTTTTGGATAGGGGCAAAGGGACATAAGAGCTGATCTGATACAGCCTCACCTGGAATAATTTAAGCAACAAAATAATGTAGTAATAGATTACAACTTAAGGTATACAATATATAAATCCATATTAATATAAATAATAATTGAATAAAAAAATGAGGGAGAAGGGACAAATCTTGCCTTTTGAGAAAAAATCCCAAATACAAGCAGATTTTCTTTCCTCCTGGATTCCTTTCCCCTTGTGGGAAAGTACAAGTTGGACTTTGGGACTTGTTTCCAAAGAACAGAGTATGGGAAGAGAGAAACAGTAACTTTACAAGGAAGGAACAAACTGACCAAGGTTAAAATCACCAGTCATGAATCATTTGGATACTGTGTACCGTCAGAAAGACACTTGACCTCTGTGCTAGTTATTCTGTCGTCAAACCCATAACCCTAGTCTCATCATGAGAAAGCATCAAACCCAAACTGAGAGACATTCTACAAAATATCTGACTTTTATTCTTCAAAAGTATCACGATCATGACAATCAAATGTGAAGCTGGCACAGATCAGAGGAGGCTAAAGAGACATAACAACTGAATGTGATGTGGCACCCTGGAACAGAAAATGGAACATCAGTACAATAACCAGTGAGACCCGAATAAAGTCTGTCCTTTAGCTGACAGTAATATACCAATGTTAATTTTTTAGTTCTGACAAATACACTAGTTTTACAAGATGTTAACATTAGGGGCAACTGGGTGAGAAGTATACAAAACTCTTGTACTATCTTTGCAACTTTTCTGTAAATTAAAATTATTCCAAAATAAAGATATTTTTAAAAACATGAGTACTGGGGCACCTGGGTGGCTCAGTGGATTAAAGCCTCTGCCTTCGGCTCAGGTCGTGATCCCAGGATCCTGGGATGGAGCCCCGCCTCAGGCTCTCTGCTCGGCAGGGAGCCTGCTACCTCTTCTCTCTCTGTGCCTGCCTCTCTGCTTACTCTGTCAAATAAAATAAATAAAATCTTAAAAAAAAAACAACACACGAGTACTTGACTAGTGTATCTTGTTTTTACTTTTTACATGTTTTATAAATATTTTATTATTTGATATTTATTTCTTTTTAAAATTAGCAAGAATTTGATGTTATCTCTATAAAAATGTCATTCTCACTCATTTGCACTCCAATATGCTTTTGGAATGAGACAGAAAAAGAAAAAAATAGGGTATAGTCGGGAATGTGCCCAATCCAAGGTAGACGAAAATGAAGGTCATCTGACTAATGTACACTGGTAGAAAGGAGATGAGAAAATTATACATGTTGGTATGTATCTTGTCACACCTCGCTATTCTCAAATGTGCCTGACATTGCCTGGGAGCTTGTTAGAAATGCAGATTCTTGGCCCCCCAGCCCAGACCTACAGAATCTGAGTCTGTATTTTTTACTTTTGTTTTGAGAATCGGAACGATTATAAGTCTCAGGAGGACAAAGCTAAAGGTATGCTTATCCTGACAACTGCAAAGCTCATACACCCTTCAGTGATGTAAATTAAAATGATTAATTTAAATGATTCATATGAACATTAAATTTTGAGATGCAAATAGATACCCATATTCACTCAATAATTAACGAGTACTCACTATGTGCCAGAAACATGGAGACTAATACCACATATTCTAAAGTCTAGAACAGTATTATTTATTCAGCCTCAGCTGGGAGCTTCATAGAAATTCAAGTTCTCAGACTCCACCCCAAACCTTCAGAATCTCCTGGAGTATGGCCTAGGAAAATGTTTTAATAAGCCCTCTAAGTTGATGCTTATGCACACTAAAGTTTAAGAAGCAGTGTTCTAGAAAAGTGAATTTCAAATCGTGCATAAAAGAATCACGAAAGTTCTAGAAAAGTGAATTTCAAATTGTGCATAGAAGAATCACCGAAGTAGCTTTAAAAAATTTAAACAATTAAAAAATTTTTAAAAATATTTTTTAAAAATTAAAAAAATATTTTTAAAAATGCACAAGTCCATCCAATTAAGTCCCAATGTCTGGGAGTAGGAGTCTGGCATAAATATTTTTTAAAATTCTCCAAGTGATTCTAATGTGCTGCCATGTTTGAGAATCACTGCTCTTCAACACAATCAGTGGGAGTCCCTGTTGGAGCACAGGTCACGTGGATGACCAGGGCACCTCCAGAGCTCAATACTGGTCTCTGGCAGAGTCCAAAATCCCTCTTTTCAACAACTTATTTACTGAAAAGAAGTTCTGTTTTATTTCTAACTTCTGCAGATCAGTAACATATAGCTCACTACATTACAAGTTTGGAATCTCTGTAGAGTTGTATACCCAACTTTCAGATTTTACAAGAGCATGTTAGACTCCTACACTACTCAGTACTTAACGGCATGCACTGTCAATTGTTCTACAGTTGTCTTACATCCTCATCCCCTTTGGAAAAGGCTCTATTTCACATCCCTCCTCCAGCCTCCACAGCAGCTGACTACCCCTCATGGGGAAAAGATCACTATCTGACTATCTCACAATGAATGATCAGAGCCCACCAGGCTGATCCTACTATGCTGCTATGACACTGTTTGCCCAATCACCTTCTCTTTTCCTAGTGTACCAGAAGGCCAGGAGCTACCATGACCCTGGCTGGGAGAAACAGCTTGTTTCTGGGGAACAATGTTCCCTTTTCATATCCTATGGAAAGATTTTTTTAAATCTAAATACTTAGGTGAACGGTTCTCATGTTAGCCCACAAATGCCTATTTAATCCTCCTAGAATTCAAATAGGATATTGCTAGTCCTAAAATGTTTGCTATGATAGGGAAGGGCAAATCTGAGGAAGGAAAACTGAAAGGTTGATTTGAGAATCAAATCATTTTTAAGTGTCAGGAGGACAAAGCTAAATGTATACTTTTTTTTTTTTTTTTTTTAAAGATTTTTATTTATTTATTTGACAGAGAGAGATCACAAGTAGGCAGAGAGGCAGGCAGAGAGAGAGAGAGGAGGAAGCAGGCTCCCTGCTGAGCAGAGAGCCCGATGCGGGACTCGATCCCAGGACCCTGAGATCATGACCTGAGCCGAAGGCAGCGGCTTAACCCACTGAGCCACCCAGGCGCCCAAAGCTAAATGTATACTTATCCTGACAACTGCAAAGCACGTACACACCCTTTAATCAATACTATATTTTATATCATTACAATGAAACTGTATGTCAAATGTTTGTAGCCACTCAGCAGACCTAGAAGGAAGAATGACTAAGTGAGGGTAATTATCTTGCTTAGAGAAATTACAGATCTTATCCCTACTCATTTAAATTAGAGAACTCATTTAAATTAGAGAACCACTGATTTCGTTTCCACATTATAAGCAAAACTGGGCTACTCAGTTTTGTTGTGAGCTGGCCACAACAAAACAAACAAATGAACCTGAGATATTAACTTACTCTGAGCTTTTTCAATGATCAGGTTTGATATTTCCTATCTGGAATTATTCTGAAAAGGATGGAATATTTTGGCTTCACACTCTGATTTGCCCAGCTCTATACAAGAGCAACAAAGATTTCCAAATCTGCCTCCCGGGCTCCCATCACTCACAAACCTGCCTTCTTCTATGAGGTCCTTGCTGATGTTCTATGGCTTCGAATTTAAGTTAAGACTCTAGCCTAACTCACTCTGAATCTGGGTACTGTGCTTATCCATGTTTCCCCCACAGTAAGATTCCTTTCGTCTGCCAAACTCCCAAAAGGATTTGGGAAACAGAGCAGTTTTAGGCAGGGAAAAAACACTAACAATGGTGATTTCATAAAGTAAATCTAAGTGCAGGATGCAGGATGGGCCAGGGGCGAGGAACAAGTCGGGGTAAAGGGAGCAGGAGTAGCAAGGCGTAATTATGGAAACCTCCTTTTTGGTGGTGTCACAACACTGTAGTTCAAGTGGGTTGTATAAAGGAAATAAGACAGCTATAGGTCCTAACAGAGAGGACCTAACAGATGACAAAAATACTACGGAGGAAAAATGGCAAGAGAGATTGACATTATGAACTTTTGTGGGCTGAACAGAACCCTAATCACCATTTGTAACATTTCTTCTATGGGAAAAAAATTTAGAGCTCAAAAAATAGATTTAAAAATAAACCTTTGAAACCTGGCCAGTTTTTAAGTGGGGAGGAAACTATCTGGTGGCCAAACTTTAGTGAGATGGGGCCATTTCTTGGTGATTTGTTTCACTCCCATTAACATTCCAGCCCATTCCCAAGAGTGGTTATTTGAAACTCTCTTGGCCTTAGCTGTTGCCCTAAATCTGCTTTTTGACAGGAACTGATTCCCTTCTCCATCTATTTCTCATCCTTCCCTTCAGGTTTATAAGAACACTAGGCCTTCCTTCACTCTAAACTAGTGAACTGTTCCATCTGTGATCCCTCTTACTAAAGGATGTTGTACCAAACTTATCTTGCCACCTCTAGATCCTTCCCTCAGCCCCTTTCCTGCCAAATGTCTCCCTGCCCTTAAAAAAATAAACTTTAAATTACAAAAGTAACACTTGCTCATTACAGAAAATTTCGAAGCTTGAAAAAATGTATGAAGAAAAATAAAAACACCTATAATCACATCATTCAGGGATAACACTTGATATATCTTTCCCAGACATTTTCCTATGCTTACATATAATATACACATTTTTCATAAATAAGTACTACTACATCTTGCTTATGTCAAAATACTTCTCCAAGATATTAATTAAAAATTGCTTTTGACAGCTATATAACAACCAACATATGGATATAAGCTGAATTCAATCATTCCCTTGTCTTTATGTTTCCCAATTTCACTACTACAAATGAACAGTTTTATATATAAATCTTTGATGATGTTTCTGATTATTTTCTTATACAGAATCCTGGTAGTGAGGCGTTAGCAAATATGAGCCTTTTTAAGAACAGAACTGCTTTCCAGAAAGGCAGAACCGGATTTACATTTTTACCTGTAGTTGATGAGAATTCTTATCTCATTATACCAGGGTGGCACTGAGGGCAAGCTATCTTTGACAAAAAACAAAACAAAAAAACAACAACAAAAAAAACCAATTAATTGTTCTCAACAGTTTCTATAAATAAAATACTAATCTCCTTCCTTTCAAAGTTCAAATGAATGAATAAGTGGCATGTATTTAACTTATTACCTTGGCCTCACTACCCACACATTTTACTGTAATGTTTCTTCCCCCACTCACTTTACTAAAATTGCTCTAACATTAGTGATCTCTTTCTAGTCCCATGATTATGTTTTTAGAATCTCATCATTAGCTCATTTGATTCTACTCTTCCCATCTTTAAAGCCATTTGACTCTACTGACCCCTGCAAGGCCTCTGTCTCTCCTAACATTTTATTGCCACATTCTCTCCCTTCCAACTCTGAAGGGAGTTACATTATATCAGGCCTTACATTATATCAGGCCTCCAAGACTCAGTCTTTGCCTCTATCCCACATTCATCTGCCTCGGGGAAGACTCCCTCCTTTGTCCCCTGGTCTTTGACTAAGAGGTCCCATATTCACCTATAACTCAGTGCCACCTACCACTCAATAACACATGACCCTCTCTGCCACAGCAGTATCCCTTCTTACTTTCCTTACTTCAGACAACAGGGCAATACTCTTTCAGCTCTCCACACTCAAAAACTTCAGTCTCCCTTAAATCAACCTATGTCTCACAAAGCCGCACTGATTTCTTCAAAAACACTTCCTAGATATATTCCCTTTCTGGCACTTCCATCATCAACTCACACATGGATTTCTGCAATATCTTCACAGGATGTAGCTATTCATGTTGTATGTAGCAACCATGTTAATTTTTTTTTTTTAAAGATTTTATTTATTTGTCAGAGAGGGAGAGAGAGCGAGTACAGGCAGACAGAATGGCAGGCAGAGGCAGAGGGAGAAGCAGGCTCCCTGCCGAGCAAGGAGCCCGATGCGGGACTTGATCCCAAGACGCTGGGATCATGACCTGAACCGAAGGCAGCTGCTTAACCAACTGAGCCACCCAGGCGTCCCACAACCACGTTAATTTTTAAAAAATGTTTCTTTAATGACTTCTGCTGGAAGACTTCCTTTTGCCCAAATTCAAGTGGTTCAAAACCCTCAAAGGCCACACCTTATCTATTACCTCCTGACTGAAATCCATGGTAACCCTTCCTCCTTACTATATTTTCTCCTTCCACATCCTCTCCAGACTCATTACTGCCCCTACCTTTGCTCCTGTCTCTCTCCTATGCCTTCTGTTTCAACGAAGCCTTCGGTAATTTTAACCTATACTTCAATTCCTTTCTCAAAACCAGTGCTATGTTGGGTCTTGGGAGGAGGAGCTCAGTGGGGAAAAGCCCTGATTTGTAGTGTTTGTCAATAACCCTCACCACAATAGATTTTAAGCTACCAATATAACATGACTAATTGGGAAAAGATGTGCACAAAGCCAATAGGAATTGGCTCCAAGTCACCAGAGCAGCACTTAAAATCTGTTCTGCAATCCAGAACTTAATATACTGTCATGCATAAGCTCTCCAGATGTATTATACAGGTATATTTGTTCACTGCAACAAACTCCAGCTCTAGGAAGAGTGGGAGTCCACTCATTCTAGAGTTTTCATAGTGTACAGGGCACATAGTGTGTGCTCAATAAAAACCTGATGACAAGACCTGGTGGGAGTGAAAGCCAAAGAGCAGTAAAAATGGGCATGTACTCATTTAGGGTTGGTTAGGAAGAACCAACAGAAAGGTCAATGAAGGAGTAGAATGTAGGTGAAATAAAATCAGAATGGGAGTCAGGAGATATTGGTTATGTCCCAGCCAAGTCAATTTCCCTCTGAAGCCTTAAGTTTCCTCACCTATAAAACTAGGGGGCTAGACTACAAGACTTAAATGTTATCTGATTCTAATGCTGTGGAATGTCAGTTAAATTGACAAGGATGCTGTCTATGGTGCACTGTATTGGTATAATAATGATAATAACTAAATCATTTAAAAATCTGTTGGTGGGTGCCTGGGTGGCTCAGTGGGTTAAAGCCTCTTTGCCTTCGGCTCAGGTCATGATCCCAGGGTCTTGGGATCGAGCCCCGCATCAGCTCTCTGCTCAGCGGGGAGCCTGCTTCCTCCTCTCTCTCTGCCTGCCTCTCTGCCTACTTGTGATATCTCTCTCAGTCAAATAAATAAATAAAATCTTAAAAAAAAAAATCTGTTGGTAATCCAGCAAAGTTTAGGACAAAAAAATTTTTCTGAAGGTATGAAGAAACATTTTTGTAAAGTCATTCCATTCTTTTGACTTAATAATTATTCTGTAGAAAGTAATAACTTATTAAAAATAATAATTTTAAGTTAATTTAAAAAAATTATTAGTTATTTAAAATAACTAAAAATAATTATCCCGAAGAGGGGCGCCTGGGTGGCTCAGTCGGTTAAGCGTCTCACTTTGGCTCTGGTCATGATCCCAGAGTCCTAGGATGAGCCCCACACATGGGCCTTTCAGCTCAGTGGAGAGTCTGCTTCTCCCTCTACCCACCTCTCCTGCTTGAGCGCATGCACTCTCTCATAAATATATCTTTAAAAAAATAATAATTATTCCATAGAATATTACTGCCTGTCAGTGAGCTGGACACTGATAAGTGCTAAGCATTTAGTGAAAACAGTTTAGTCTCTACCCTCATGCAACCCACAGGCGTATGGGTCAGTAGCCATTTAGGTCCAAATCATGTATCAGTGCCTTTTAACTTAAAGAGCACAGACTGCTCTAAGGAATAGATGCAAGCTATGGATCTCTCTTCCCAAAACATAAAAAATGAATACAATTTTCAGAGGTTCACAGGACCACTCATCTGTGAAAGGGTCCAAGAACCACAAGTTAACAACTCTGACCTGTACCTCCAGCTACAGCCGCAAAATGAGAAACAAATTCATGCTCATAAAAACCTGTACTGTTTGCTAAAAAAATACAGCACAGATTACTAACAGAAACAATTTTTAAAAAGGTCTGTTGTTTAAAGGATTAAGCTTTGGCTCTTTGAAATTTCACTCACCTAGAGTATCTTATTCCATATAATATTCTGGATAAGTGAAGCATGCCTAGATTAGGTTTCTATTTGATCTGCCTTTCCTTTGGTTAAGGTTGCCTGATAAATCAGTCTTCTTAGGTGAAAATCCATTTGCACATAATTGTGTGCTTCCATTTCACAAGTAAATCTATTTCATGACTCTTACATTTCATATCAGAGAGACTCAATTAACCATGACAAACACATACACAATACACACATATCCTGAATAAGCATCTTGAATGAAATAAAGAGCACAAGTTCTTGAATTAGAAGGCACTTACTCAACTCCTGGCTCTAACATTTTTTCGGCTAAATGATCATGAACAAGTCATTTAACCATCTGACCTACGTTTATTCACTTGTACATTGGAAAACGGATGATAAGACTTACCTAAGAAGGATACTATAAGAAATCAACCAAGTAAAATAATGTATGTCAAAGTATTTAGCTATAAAATGGACACAAGTAGGTGAAAGGGCAGATTGCTTAGAGTTGCTCACAAAACATCAGACATTCAAAGAAGTTCCTTTGGAAAGAGTTCTTCATAAAACATTCTTAGTGGATCTAACTGGAATAAAATAAATTGTTCTTAAATTGCTCAAGGAATTTTGTTTTGACTGAGTGCCCAAAAGTGAGGTTCTAAAATATCAAAAGTCTGCAGAGAGGCTTTGGAATCTTTATAATGCTTAAATATATTTTCAAGGCAGGAAGATAAACTACTTAAAACCATAGGGTCTTAGTTCCTTTATAGTCGAAGTCCCTTCTACTCAATGTATTTTAGCTTTTTTATAAAGCATTGGTTCTTTGATTTACCTTGTTAATAGCTAACAGATCAAAAGGATGTACACAAAAGATTTTAGGGTAAATTAGTTCAACAGAAGCTAAACAAATCAATGAAATCAATCTCTTTTTAGCGGAGGAAATGTTTATTTTAAAGGAAGTAAAAAATATTCTCCAGTTTGAGACATGTTTTCCAGTCCACTCTCCACTGGAACACAAAATAAGGATATAAAAGGTAACTTTACACAACTTTACATAATTCATTTACATATGCAGTGTACATTTACATTATTTCAATAGGCAAGTCTGGGGTGATTCTTCCTTTAAAATTTGAAGTAAACAAGTTTTTAATAATTTGTTACCAAGAAATAAAATATCAGTCATTACACCTTACCAAAGTTCATAAAGGTGACCAAAAGTGTTTCATGCAGGTACCTAGAAAAGAGCCAAGCAGCAAACATTCTGATTTCTCAGCCCCTACTAAGCAAAGGCTCTGCTGGTTCCCCCAAGAAGACAAATTAAGCTCTGACTCCAAATACTCATTATACAAATGTCTACTAGAAAAATAAACTGCAGATTCTACGTAACACTTAACTGTAGAATTGTTTAAAATAAATGTATCCCCCATTTTAGGAAAACAATTAGTATTATTTGGTAATACTTTAAATCCCTTTCCTAAACAGATACTAAGTGAGTAGGAAATTCTAGACTCCAAGTTTTCTCTGAGAGCAGGTATAATAAGCTCTTGAGATGGTGGAGGCAGGGGAGACTCAAGACTCCAGTAGAGCTACGGACAGGAGAGGTCAGGGTGGAAAGTTAAATTAATCAGGAAACGGGGGAGTTCCAGGGTGGCAGGTGCATTAAGCACTGAGCTCAGAGGACACTGGGGATGGGGGTTCGATAAGAATCGGGGAGCAAGGGCTCGTCAAGTTGGTGGGAGGTGGGTGGATGGAGAGCCAGGCGCGACGGTCACTCTGCCAACCCCTACTACCTGCTTAGCAGTTGCTCGCTCAGGCTTGGCTCTCTCCCGTCACTCCAAACAACTTCGGAGTGTGCGGTAAAACCGAGCAACTACCAGACCTGGGGAAGCTGCACGATTCCTCAATCTCCAAACTGGCTTCCCAACCTCCCCAAGCCCGGCCCGCGTCTCACCCGCTGCCTGGCGCAGGCCGCGCAGGCTCCCCATGGCCGCCTACTCCGCTGACCCGACAGCGCCTCCCGGGCGGTGACAGCGTGTGCGCATTCAATGTCACCGAACGCCCGCAATGGGCAAGAGGCGGCGGGCGCAGGCGGGCGAGACTTGGGCTATTTGACCGCCGACCGAGCGGGTCGGGCGTGACGCGGCGGGGCGTGTGGGCGGGGCCTGCGTGGCGCGCGGAGCGTGTGGGACGTGCGTGACGCGCAGACTATGCGGGCGGTGAGCCGGGTTCAGCCCCGCACAGTGCCTGACGCATCTTTAAAGAATGCCTTTGTGGGATGTGGGTAGCCCGGGTCTTTGCAGTCGTCCCTGCGTCTAAGAAAGCGCCCTTTAAAATAGAAGAAATGTGCTCACTGTAGAGCTTTTGTGAACTGTAGACCCTGGAATCTCATTGCCTGGAAAACCAGTATTTAAATACTATTTTTCCAGCATTTTCAATGGATATGTATCAGTTTATCAAAACCACACAGTCGGGCTCCTAGTAACTGAGCGACCCCACGTGTTACTGGCTTTGAGAGTGTTTCTCAGTCTGAGAAATCAACACACATGCTTTCCTATTTCTTTGATTTGCCTATTTTTATAAACCAAACATTTTATTTCCACACCTGAACACCTTATTTAACTCTTACCCCAAAGTCTTTTCTAAAAACTTTTCTTAGTTGTCCCAAGTTCTTGACGAACAAAGGCCCCTCTGCTCAAGGGACGGTTGGTAAATAATGAAGTGGGAGGGCTAAGAAAAATCTCACTTCTACTCTAGATTTGCTACTGGAACAACCAGGTAGCTGCGGCCAAGAAACCGTTTCCCTTTGTGTAAAAGAAAAAAAAAAAAAAAAAAAACGGGATTGGAGTAAAGATTCCTTCAAGTTCTAAGACTCTCCGATACATCTAGCCGGGTTCCAGGAGGCCGTGTTAAAGGGGTAGGAGCGAAAGGAAGGACAACAGGGTTACAGGTTTGGATGTAGATAAGGACCAGGGAAAAGACAAACCTTAGCTTAGCTTACTTTAGGTTCCTCGCCGATTGCCTTTGGAATAAATTTTGTTAGGCGGCGGCGCGGACACCCTTGCTCAGTGGTGATTGGTTCGCGGCGGGGGCCTCGCGTTTGTCCAATATGGCGGCGCCCAGTGGCGGTGTGAACTGTGAGGAGTTCGCTGAGTTCCAGGTGATGGGGTTTTCCTCATGTGGCAGGCGTGTCCCGCCGTTTGTCCCCGTACTCTATTCCCTGCTGTGGCCTGGGAGGGAGTGCGGACCAGTTGTGGAAGAAGCGGGCAGTTCAAGGCTCCTTTTTCCAGCCATTGGAGGTCACGGGGGCGCGGGCTTGGCCGTAGAGAGCGAGGCAGCTCCGTGGGGGTCATGGTTCTTTCTGCAGCGCCCAGACCTTGAGTAGCGTTCCGAGGTGGTAAAACCGAGCTTGGGCCGGGTGGTAGGGATTGTAACCACCTTTTAAACCACTCCCTGAACCCAGTTCCTAGCCTCTTCGGTACCCCTCCTACTTAAGTTGAGCATTGGTAGGAGAGGGGAAAGTGAAGAACTTAATTGCTTGATAAAACAAAACGAACTTGGTAAAAGTTTTACTATTTTAGTGGGGCAGAACGTATGGAGCCTTGGAGGGGCGATTAATTTTAGTACCTGCCGTAGTGCTTCTGCCTTTCTAACAATTAGAGGAAATGTAACATGTAAGGAAAAGGCTGTCTCTTTTTCATATTCAAATACCAGAGGACTAGGGCTAAGATCAGGCTATAAATTAAAGAACAAGGGTCTAGATTCTAAGTTGCTATAAAAGTTTTCTGTTCCAATGTAGGCATAAATGTGCTGCTGTCTAGATAAAGATTTGAATTTTAAAAAATGACCTTACAAATGTATGTTTAATTAAAGATAATGAAAAATAATTTAAAGTAACGCTGATCTATCTGTAGGAAGTTTTGTGATGTGAGCCATTTTGTAGAGAGTGGTATTCTTGAAGATAACCTCAACAGACCGAATTATTTGACAGATACTATTTGGCCAAAGAAATTTATATGGGGTCTTTCCACCATTGCTTGCACCCTCTTCACCCTTCAGCTGCTCCTGAGATTAGATCAGCACAACAGCAGCCAACTTCACATGTGATCAAAGTGCCTTACAAATACAGATACTTGTAAAAATCTTAAATGAAATGGAAAAAGACCATTAGAGTATAAAATGTATGGAATATTTAACAGGCCCGTCTGTGGCCTTGGTTTTCCCATTACTGCTATGAATTGATTTGAGTTAATGAGCTCAGATAACTGAGCCGTGATAACTTTAAGGTTTATTAGAATGAGCACTGGTTAGGGAGTTAGATGATCTGGGTTCTAATACTGCTTTGGCCTTTAACAGCTTTGGAACTTTGAGCTAATTGCTCAACATTTAGGAATTAACTTTTGAATCTGTAAAATAAGATTATGTTGTGTAACATTTAAAACTGCTTCCATCTCTATAATTATTTGAATCTCTAAAACTGAATTTAAGATTTTATTTACTTATTTGAGAGAGAGATTGTGCACAAGTGGGGGGAGGAGCAGAGGGAGAGGGACAAACAGGCTATGCGCTGAGCACAAGCTTTGGCTAATGGGGAAGCTCAGCCCCACCATCTGGAGATCATGACCTGAGATCATGATCATGACCTGATCTAAGATGGACATTTAAGCAGCTGAGTCACCCAGATGCCCCCTCTAAAACTAAATCTCAAAGGATCTCTGTTAAAATACCCAGCAGTGCTTTAAAAGCACTTGTATTTTTCTTTTGGAAGTCACATAAGATATAAGGGGAAGAAAAGCTAAACTCTGATTGTAGAACCATTCCATTCACAGAAAAATGTAAATAAAAAGATCATAAAATGAGTTTCATGGTTTATAATAGAGAATACCATGGATAAAAGTCAGATCTGGTTTTCCAGAGCTGCCTTGGCATATCATTTAACCTCATTGTAAATAAGTATAAGAACATTTGCCCCAACTATGTCAGGCACACGTGAACATAAGTGAAGGTGCGGTAAAACTTAAAAATTTAGTATAACATTTAGGTTTAGGTGAATTGGGTAAAATTAGAAGCTGTGGTTAACAGACATACTCACAGATTATCAATTAAAGTTAGTATTTTTTTTAAAGATTTTATTTATTTATTTGACAGAGAGAGATCACAAGTAGGCAGAGAGGCAGGCAGAGAAAAAGAAGAGGAAGCAGGCTCCCTGCTGAGCAGAGAGCCCGATGCTCTATCCCAGGACCCTGAGATCATGACCTGAGCCGAAGGCAGAGGCTTTAATCCACTGAGCCACCTAGGCGTCCTAAAGTTAGTATTTTTTTAAAGCTATGAAACCATTGCATTTTGTATGTAAGTACCCTAAATGTGAAAAGCACTGCACTCAATACGGTGGAAGAGAAACAGGAAATCATGTATTTTTATTATAAAGATATAGGTATTTTAGAATTTTATTATGAAGATGTTCAAACACTATAGAAAACTTGAAAGAATCTTGCAATGAACACCTCTGTACATCTAGATTCTATAATCAGTGATTTGCTGTATTTACTGTTACAACATATCCCTCTCTCAATATAGTCATCAATTCACTCTTTTTATTTTTAAAAGATTTTATTTATTTATTAGAGAGAGAGAGGAGAGAGTGAGACATCACGGGTGAAGGGCAGGTAGGAGGAGAGGGAGAAGCAGACTCCCCGCTGAGCAGGGAGCCTATAGGGGGCTCGATTCCTTGCCCCTGGAATCATGAACTGAACCATAGACAGAGGCTTAGTTGACTGAGCCACCGAGGCGCCCTGCCTTTTTATTTTATTTTATTAATTTTAAAAGTTTTTTTTATTTTTAAGATTTTTAAGATTTATTTTTATTCATGAGGGAGGTAGAGGCAGAGGGCGAAGCAGGCTCTCCATGGAGCAGGGAGCCTGATGCAGGACTAGATCCTAGGACCCTAGGATCACGACCCAAGCCGAAGACAAACGCTTAACCAACTGAGCCACCATGCCCCGCCTTTTTATTTTTTTGATGCATTTCAAAATAGGTTGCAAACATCCATATTACTCCTAAACATGTCACTATTCATATCATTTACTGTAGTTCAATATTTGTTCACATTCATTCTATAAAATTTGTATGTGGTGAAATGCACTAATCTTAAGGACACCATACTTTTAACATTTGCATATACCTCTATCAAACAGAGAGAGTAATACCATCACCCTCAAAAGTTTCTCATGCCCTTTCCCAGTCAATCCCTGTCCATATATCCCTCCTTCTCCCTTCCTAGGACTACTTTCCTGATTTCTTTCCATGTGCGTGTTTTTTTTTTTTTAAGATTTTATTTATTTGACAGAAATCACAAGCAGACGGAGAGGCAGGCAGAGAGAAAGAGAGAGAGGGAAGCAGGCTTCCTGCTGAGCAGAGAGCCCGATGCGGGACTCGATCCCAGGACCCCGAGATCACGACCCGAGCCGAAGGCAGTGGCCCAACCCACTGAGCCACCCAGGCGCCCCTCCATGTGCATGTTTTAAAGCTTAAGAATTTTTAAGTTATTTTAAGTTTTTATAATTTTTATTTTTCTGCTATAAAAGTTGAACTTAACACTCCTGGAAAACATACTGTTTCTAAAATGACATAAAATCCATAAAACGTTTAAAACTGAGTTTCTAGGATTCCATTTGAACACTCATTTAGCAAGAATTTATTGGATATTTTATTAGTCGGCTAGGGCTGCCATAACAAATTCCACAAACTGGGTGGTTTAAACAACAAATTCATTTTTTCACAGTTCCGTTCCAGAGGCTCAAAGTCCAAGATCAAAGTCCTTTCAGAGTTGGTTTCTGGTTCACCGTCTCTTACTGGCTTGCATATTATAGCCTCATTGCTGTGTTCTCATTAGGCCTCTTTGTGCACAGAGAAAGAGAGATGGCTGATGTCTCTTCCTCTTATAAGGACACCAGTTCTGTAGGATTAGGGCACCACCCTTATGACATCATTTAAGCTTAATTACCTTCCTATAGGCCCTATTTCCAAACACAGTCATTTTGGGGGTTAGGGCTTCAATATATGAATCTGGTGTGTGGGGGGACACATGTCTGTTCATAACAGATACTGTGAGGTACCAGGCACTTGGGAATACTTAGTGGACAGAATATAAAAGAAGGAATGTAATGCAAGCAAGGATACAAAACATGTAGAAGATACTGAGAATGTGAATAAAGTGCTCTAACAGGTCAGGGAGAAATAAATCTAGAGGTGGCAATTAGGTTGGGCCTTAGGTGGGCAGGACCAGGGGAATTCTAGGTAGAAGGAATAGTAGTATGTAGGCAGAAAATTTTATGTATTTTACATATGTGGGGCATTCTTTGAAGTACATTTTTATTTTACTGTCCTGTAATAGACCTTTAACCACTCCCTGGATACCCTAGAAGCTGCCCAAAATAACAAAAGGCATTTACTGAAGGATTAACCCTAGAGGTAGTGTTGTATAATTATAGGGGCGATAGAAAGTTTTCTCTACCCTTCCCTACTAAATATGGACATTCCTTTGATACCAAAATTGCTTCTCAGTGAATGAGATTTTCACCCCACAATGACAGATAAGACATAAAATGGAATTCTAAGATAAGTGTCTGAAATAATTTTTAAGGGCCAGCCTAAAATTAGAGATTCATGATTTATCAGATTCTGGTTTATTGTGTATGGTGTCTACTCAGGGGTTTTTTTCTGTATATTTTCTTAGTGAATTTGTGAGAGAAAGGGAGGGGAGGGTGCCATTGGAGCCAGGCATCAGATAGGTAGTCAGTAATTCCGTATGAATAATAACACGTGATTTAATGGCGGCATTGTGGTGTCAGCGTTAACTTTGATTTCCTCTCAGTCTGTGAAGGCCACTCCAGCTTTTCTTTAGACCCTTCTGCAGCTGCCTTAAGAGCTCTGGCACTTTTTACACTGTTAAAAAACCACCTAGTGAAGTGGTTTATAGTTCTTTTCTTTCTCCCTTAGTGGTTTTGAAAGAAATTCCTTTCTGAATCTTACCTCCCCCCTTTTCCCCTTTATCTTTATTTTTTGGGTATCTTTTCTGAGACATATAAGAATAGCTTATAGTTTTCAGCAATCCATGGACATGTACATTATCAGTTCAGAAATTGTCATTCTATATTCTTGAATTCTGCACTGTCCACTAGAACTGTGGTGGTGGAAGTTTGTGCCATCTACCAGCAATATATGGCTCTCGGGCGCTTGAAATGTGGCAAGTGCAACTGAGAAACTAAATTTTAATTTATTTAATTTTAATTAAAATAACCTCATAGCCAGTGTCTGCCATATTAAAAGTCAATCTCTAGATCGTATATTGATGATTCTCTAGAACACTGAGAATTGGTATATTTGAAAATCCACAGTTGTAGGTTCCATTGGTATGACTGTGAAATTACCTAGTTTAATGCAGATAAATTCATAATTTATCTTAAATTTATCTTAAACTGTTATGTTAAAGTAACATAACAGTTATGTCCACATTGTTTTAATGGAGAGGAATTTGGCTATATAGCCAGTGTTCAGACTCAAAACTGGTTAAAGTTCTGAGTAAATAAAAATCCCATAGAATGTAAGCTTTATAATCTTTTACCTGGATTGCTGTATTTATCTCTTAACTGATCCTTTTGCGTTTACTCTTATTCATTTTCTGTATTTTAATACTTTACCTAAGCAATCATTTCAGAGTACAAACTTGATCATGTAACCCCACCATACTTAAACATTTATTTGGTTCTCCATTCTCTCAGAAAAAAGATTAAAATCCTATAATGTGACCTGTAATGGTGGGCTTCATTTTATACCCTGTTTTCTCTTACTCTCTCTACATAAGCCACATTAACTTTCAGTCCATTAAACATTCTATTCAGATGACTCTTATTACGATCACCCAGGTTTCCATGCTGCTAAATCGAAAGTTAATTTCTGTTCTCATTATTCTTTGACTTCCTAGTAACATTCAACACAGGTGACCATTCACTCCTTGCAGCCTTTCTTCTGACTTGTTCGATATCACAGTTTTTCTCCTGTACTTTAATTGCTAGAGTTCTTTCTTGACACCCCCCTCCCATTCCCTACAGTCTCCCAGTCTCCCTCAGTGATCCCTTCTCATCACGTGGCTTTTAATAATATCAGTGTGTTAATGTAACTCTAGCCTGGTTCAGTGTCACACTGGTATTTTCAACTTTTTCTTCAACTTGTCGACTAGATATTTAATAAGCATCTCAAACTTAACAGAAAGAAAAACTTTTGTGTGTGCAAAATTTCAGTCCTGTCCAAAAGGAGAGTTCCTGCCATGAATTGCTATGTACCCAACATTTAACTTCAACAATCAATTCATGGCCACTGTTGTTTTCATTTATATTCTACTACTAACCCCATTTTATCCAGATTATTTTGCAGCACACCCCAGATAGCTTATCTTTTTTCTGTAAATAGTTTTAGTCTGTATCTCTAAGAGATTGTAATTTTGAACACAATACCAGTATCACATACAATTAACAGAAATCCTAAGTATCGTCAAATATCCTGTGTGTCATGACAACCTTGATCTTCTCTTTCCTTACAAATCTTCCTCCTCCAGTCTCTCCCCAACATATGTTAATGGCACTACTGTCCATTCAGTTGCTCAGGCCTCATACCTAACAGTCATCTTGTTTTCTTTTCTCATTACCCACCACCAGTTCATCAGCAAGTCCTATCTACTCTTATTTTCAAAATACATCCAGAATCTAGCTTCCTCTCCTGAACTCTACTGCTACCTCCCAAACTATCTTTATCTCTTGCCGAGACCACCACATTAATATAGTCACCACATTAATATAGTATTTCCATTCTCTCTATAGTCCATTCTCCACATAGAGGCAAAGTTATCTTTTTAAAGAACTAATGTTAACAGCATTCCCTTGCCTAAAACCCTGTTTCCTTTAGAACAGAATCCTTAATTGTTTCCCTGGTCTCTGTTGTTCCTCATTTTCTGGTCTCTCTGGCCTCACCTAACACCACTTTCTCCCAGATTCACTCCCAGTCCACTTGCCTTGTTTTAGTTCTTCAGAGACCTCAGTTTGTTCTTGCCTCATTGTGACTTATTTCCCCAGGTGTTCTTCTAAGTTGGCTCATTTCTCTCATCCATTTCTCAGCTCAGATGCTACATCCTCAGGCCTTTCTTTCTTTTTCCCAAAAGATTTTTATTTATTTATTTATTTATTTGATAGAGACCACAAGTGGGCAGAGAGGCAGGCAGAGACAGAGAGAGGGGGAAGCAGGCTCCCCGCTAAGCGGAGAGCCCAATGCAGGCTCGATCCCAGGACTTGGGGATCATGACCTGAGCCGAAGGCAGAGGCTTTAACCCACTGAGCCACCCAGGCGCCCCCTCAGGGCTTTCTTGATCTCCTTGTCTTAAGTGCTGGCCTCTCAGCCCCACTGTCATTCTTTATCCCATTACCTCAGTTTGTTTTCTTTTTCATAGTATTATTCAGTACTAAAACTATCTTGTTTATTGAGGTACTTGCTTATTGTCTGTCTCCCCATATGACAGTTTTGTGCCCAGAGAGTAAGGACCTTTTCTGTTTTAGTGACCATTGTGGCCCTGGTGTTTAGAATGGTGCCTAAACCATACTAGACAGTACCAAATGTTTTTTGAATAAAGTGTGAGTTAGTAAATGAATTGTGCTATGTTCTAACTGCTACATATGTTTAAAGAAGAAAGATTTCGAGGACTCTCAGCCAAGGAAAGCTTTATCTGGAAAGTGTAACTTAAAGAAGATCATTTCTATTCAGCTAGGGGAAAAGAGATTTTTAAAAGAGGTGGTGCAGCAGCTACTGCTGCTGCTGCTGCTGCTGCTTTTTGAATAGTCAGGTTGTAGGTGCTGAAGTTTCAATGAAGGTCCCTGTCTGCTAATACCGCTACTTACCTGGTTTTTAATACCAAATGGTGGTGCTGCCACTGTTTGTTTGGAATTTGCCACTCAGACACATGTATCCTCCACTGTACATAAAACAATTAATGTGGTGGTTTCTTAAGGAGTATGTTGAGATTAGCCCTTAAGAATTCTGTTTTATAGAGAATACTACTAAATAGAAAGATACAGGAAGAGGGGGTAAGATAGTGAAATTGGTTTTAGACCTGACATTTGCATGTGTTTATTAGTCTAAATTATGAGCTTTCTATAAGCTGTTTAACTTCTAGATTGAGATCTAAAAAAGGCCATTAAATTACTAATTAAAGATTAATAGACCAATAGGAACAGAATCTAAACTGCAGATTTAGACTGGCTGGCTTAAATAGTTATTATAATTGGAAACACTTAAGTATTCATTATTGGGGAAGTGGTCTTAGGTGTTGTGACACCTCCACAGGATGTTCATGCAACTATTAAAAATGTCTTCACGGCACTTTTAGTAAGAAAGGCAAAATGCTAATGGCATAATGTCATTAAGCAGGACTTTAGAGTGTTACAAAGAACCTCAAGTTTATAAAAATATAAATATGTACAGAAAAAACTAAAGGTACATCTTATAATATTAATAATGGTTAACTGTAGATGATTTTTATTTATAAGTTTTTCTAATTTTTGTAAAATGACTTTAATCAGTTTAATCATAATAGTTTAATCATAATAAAAGGGTTTATTTTAACAAACAGATGAAGAAAGGAATGAAGAAGTTGGTTTCAGTCATGGATTTCAGTTTGGCAAAGGAAAGAAATGGTTTGGTATTTTGAAGGAGGCGAGTCAGAGGTTCAAGCAAAGTTGCTTTTAATACACTTCAATATGGACTCTTAACATGTTGGGGCTTTTTAATAGATATATTTCTAGCATTATATACTTCAGTTTTCCTTATGATTTTTCAGTCATTATGTTTTGCTGGGCTCGGAGGCAGAGAGGAGAATTTAAGAAACAAAAAGAAAAGAAGAGGGTATACTCGTAGAAACTGGTTGTAGAGTTTGTGTTTTCTGGAGACAGAGTGTAGCTGATGCCCAGCCTTTCTCTAGTGACAAGTGAAAAGAAGTACCCTAATCAAAATGTAGAGCAAAGGCGCTAACCTGTGTAGGTATACTTACCAGAGTCTTTCCAAGTCCTCTGCCCTTTTGGTATTATTTTTCTTTTGGTTGTTTTTTTGAGAGTCGGAGCCTTTTCAGGAGTGGCAGATCCTTGGGAAATCTGGGTAGGGTCATTAAGAAAAGATAAAACTAATTGCTGTTTGTTCTAAGAACAAGAAAGCCATGAAGAAATTTGATTCATTCTCAAGCAGCATGCTTTGTTTTACTTATTTTTGTTACAAAAATAATACACAATCATAGTAAAAAATTAAGAAAAACAAAAAAACTAAAAGGTTATAGGTTAATTTCTACAAGTGAACCACAACTGAGTTTTCTTGTATATCTTTACAGAATTTTTCTATCTACCACCACATTTTAGAACAATAGACAAAGAGGGACTAGAGCAAGCAATTATGCTGGATTGTCTGGGACAATTTGAGGTAATTGAGTTCAGTAGAACCCTTTATTTTCTGTGTGCTGGGAATGGAAAAAGCACACACAGTTTGGGAAGCACTATGTTAGCACGTGGGGTTTAAAAGTGAATAAAACAATCTTGACCCTTGAGATGGTCACATTTGAGCTGAGGAAACAGTGTTGGTGCCCATTCTTAGAATTACTATTACATAACGTACCTATTCTTGTAATAAAGATTTTCCTGTGGTTGCACTAAATTTAGCATGGTTTTTCTACTCCTAACTTAGAAAGTTGTAAAATATCCAAGAGCTTTATAATTTTTTTTGTTTAAATGTTTCTTTTTTATCACTTAACTTTCCATTCAGGTTATTATTCTTTTATTTTAAACATATATAGGAATTACTCAAGGTGATGAGGACGATTGATGACAGAATAGTACATGAATTAAACACTACGGTTCCAACAGCTTCCTTTGCAGGGAAAATTGATGCAAGCCAAACCTGTAAACAACTTTATGAGTCTGTAAGTGTATCTTTTGAGTCTTTTGTGCTTCCTTTATGCCTTTCTTTGCAGACAAAATAAGAAACCAACTGACATACAATTAAACTGGATAAAAGTATGACATCTTCATGTTTTTTTGCCTACATCTAGGGGTGTGTATAAGTTTTGGTCTGGTTGCTACAAACTTAAAGAAAATGTGTGATCTTATGCACAAGTCTGTGAAGAGACCATTCTAAGGAATGAGAGCAGTAGTTGTTTTGGCCCCGTCCAGGGTGGCCTTTAACTTAAGGAAATCTTATGCACCAGGCAATGAAGGAGAGAGTGAAATAGTCAAGTAAAACAGTGAAACGAGAGCAAAGGCTTCGATTGAATCAATCCTAGGAACTCAGACATCTGATAAAATGAGGAATTAAAAGGTTTCACATTTTCCATATCTTTTTTCTTCCCTCAGTCATCAGGAAGGGGAATAGAAGCACTTAGCAGTTGGGAGAGAAGCCACAGATAAATTGTCCTTTCCTGAGGCTTTGGTTTCTCAAGTACATATTTTTTCATTGCCTCTTAAAGATCCCCTTTATGTCTCTTTATAATATCCAAAAGCAGAAGGAAATGGTAATGTAGCTAAGTATTTTTTTTTTTTTTTTTTGTAATTTACTTAACATCTTTTTGTTAACTTGGAAGCTGATGTTCAAATGGCATTTGCTTCTTTAGCACAAGATTACTATTTGGATTCTTGTAAAGAAGATATTACATAAACAAATTTTTTATTTGTCGGTTATGAAAAAACAGTTTTGTATAAGCTTATTCATATCAGTTAAATTCAAAGCATTAATAATTGCTGATATTTTTATTCTGCTTTTATGTGAAAGTATGTTACTTCATTGAGTAGTCAGGTAATTCTTGTGGCTTGAAAATTTCAGGGTTGTAGGTGTTAATGAGTAAAATCCAGTATTGGAAGTAGGGAGCCAGAGTCCAAACCCTGGTTTATTTTGAAATTGTTTTGACACTTCCCTTAGTTTCTTTGGGTAATTCTGTCTGAAGAATGGGAAATTTATGATCTCACTAACTATAAAATCTCTATAATCTACTCATTTGTTTCCATTTACAATCTTTTATTAACTTGAAAATTTGTAGTGTAGGGATTAACAACATGGATTCTGCATCTAGATTAAATCCAACCTCTGCTACTTCCTAGCTGGTACCCTTGAACATGTTACAAAACTTTTTGCCTCAGCTTCCTTATTTGTAAAATAATATCATAATAGTTCCTAGTTCATAGGGTTGTTAGACGCCTAACTGAGGTAATGTGAAGTGCTTACTGTACTAAATGTCTTACATATAAATGTTTGCTGCTTCTGTTACTGTCGTTGTTATTTCTTAACGCTTTGTTGGATGAGGATAATCTTGCACACTAGAACCTTTTGATTTGGATATTTAGGATCTTTCTGTTTTGGATATTATGTATGTGTTTGGATTTTGCTCTGTCTGAACCCTAAAGGCCTCCAGTGACATGACCATCAGAGAAAGGATTGTTTATCTAGTAGTTTCGTGCCTGTGATTGAGCCTGCAGCAGAGCGCCCATGCTAAGAAGTCTCACTGAGTTCCTTTAAATATTGTTGCAGTTAAGAGTTGAACTCTGGGGCGCCTGGGTGGCTCAGTGGGTTGGGCCGCTGCCTTCGGCTCGGGTCATGATCTCAGGGTCCTGGGATCGAGTCCCGCATCGGGCTCTCTGCTCAGCGGGGAGCCTGCTTCCCTCTCTCTCTCTCTCTGGCTGCCTCTCTGCCTGCTTGTGATCTCTCTCTATCAAATGAATAAATAAAATCTTTAAAAAAAAAAAAAAAAAAAAAAAAAAAGAGTTGAACTCTGTGAAATGTCCAGGTTACTTAAGGTTACCTTGACTTTCTTTAGCCCCAACCCTTCGTTCCATAGCTAAGGAAGGAATCTAATGATAATACTTCTTCATAGCAGATGATCAGCAAAGTTATTATGAAGCACTAATTGTAGAAATTCCACATCTTAAAAGTATACTCTTAATAAAAATAATTTTAGTGAGATACCCCTAATAGAGCATATTCCCTTGAATCTATGAAGTTTTTCTAGTTGTGCATTGTTTATTGTTTATTCTCAAGTTAAATATAAAATTCAGTACTGAGCCTTAAAAGGTCTATGAACTTGGAACAGTGCTTTACAAATGCAAAACTATTATTGGTGTCACAGTGATTGATTTAGGGTAATTCTTAAAGGTATCTCTTTAATATAATGAAGAATTTTACATCTTTTTGTCAGAAGTTCTAGAGGAAGATTTAAAACAAAGTGCCATGACAAAAACTTAGTAGTTTTTATTTTGTTTTTGGCTTTTTTTTTTTTTTTAAAGATTTTATTTATCTATTTGACAGAGATCACAGGTAGGCAGAGAGGGTGGGGGGGAGCACTCTCCCCACTGAGCAGAGAGCCCGATGCGGGGCTCGATCTCAGGACCCTGGAAGGCAGAGGCTTTAACCCACTGAGCCACCCAGTTGCCCCTTTTATTTTGTTTTTAATGATAGTTAAATCAAGGATCATTGTCAGGGTTCTAAAACAAATGATGTTTGGGAAATTAGAATTTAGTGCAGAGTTAATTTAGAATCAGCCTTTGTTCTAGAAAGAAAAACACCAAAAAAAACTACAGTCAGAAAAACTCTAGGCATTGTTTCCCTTAAAGGCAAAAGGCATTGTTATAAAACAGTGGTTAAAAGATAAACTAGGTGAAAATTTGACTAAAATAAGTTCTTAGCATTTTGGTAAAGTAAAGTAAAACTGGGAAGTCCTAGATAGACCCCTGTTAGACTAGTTTTGAATCATTTTCCTGCCCCATCCAAATGCCTTCATTTCAGTATCGCTTACCCCAAATCAAAGGAAGTTTGGTTATGATAATGGTTATCATTCAGGAATTTTCTCCTCTAACAAAGGCCTTGCCTTTTACCTTACCAAGTTTCTTGATAAATTTTATCTTCGTTCCTTTGACAAGCACTTTGTATAACAGAAACAATTCTCACGTGACCCAACTTCTGAAACATCTGAATTACTGATGAGCTAGTAAGTCTGATTTTGTGCTGTTTTTCTCTGGTAGGTTTATGTCACACTGTCTTATTACTAGTTATCAAGCGTCCTCATTTCTTTGACATATGTGCACAGAAGTCCATGCATAATCCTCTTGCCAATGGCTCTTAATTCTGAATTTTGTTGAAGGATGGTCATGACCGCTAGACTAAAATAATTGATAATCTGAGTAAAAGATGATTTGATCAGTAACTTCTGTCCACAGGGGAGTGGGTTCACAGTGGGGCTAATCTGAAGGAAAACTATGCAGGCGAGGGTAGGAGGGTGATGTTCAGCTAGAAGTGTATCCACAGGAAAGGGGCCAAGTTAAAGAGGGGAACAGTGGATGAAAGCCCAGCTAAGGGAGGAAGCTCTGTGGTGAGAGAGACTAGAAGGAAAACCTTGAACATTCTAACAAAATGTACACAATTGGAATTTGATTTTAAAATGCAAATAGAAAAATGAAAATACTGTGACAGACTCCTAGTTGGTCTTAATGTGACTTCACCAATTGTTGGGGGTTTGGACAAAATATCAGTCATCTGAGCAATGTATTGAGTTGAATTACCCTTAAATTTTAGGGGTAGAAAAGATGTTAGTGATGATTTACTCATAATCCATAGTTTTGCAAAAGAGGAAGCTGAAGCCTGGAAATACTAATTATTTAGCCAGTCTCACACAGGGAGAGCCCTTAACTCTAATGATGGGTCTTCTTACTCTATTTAGGGAAGTTTCCTACCCTCAGTGGCTCCTTCCATTTTCTGGAATTATACCTGAAGGAGGAAACAAGTAACAGAAGCAGCATATTAGTCAATGAAATATAGGCCTTGGGCTGTCCTTGTGAATCCTAACTATTATGATGAAAAAAATTAGCATATTAGAGAAATTTACTATAAGTGGGGCTAATGTCTGTTGTTTTAATTTCCTTCTCTTCACATAAGTATGGTTTATAACCAATACACTTTCAGTAATATTGCACTCTAGAAATGCAAAGGTTTTTTTTTTTTTTTCCTGGTGCATATTAGACCAGTAATTCTCAACTTCAGGGTCCTCAGATGATCATTTAAGAGATGTGTTTCAGCTAACTTATGAAGAATGCTTATAGAATGGCTTAGTCCTAAATTTTGTATAAATATATGTATAATGGTTAGGTTATCCCTAGTATAACTGTCACTAGGGTAGCATTAAGATACTTTCTCAAGAGGGAAGGAGGAATGATTTAACATGATTACTTGGAGCAAGTTAATACCTAAATTTTAGTTGGTGGTGAATCACCTTTTTTAATGCTCCATTAGTTATAATGGCCGTTACATATATTTTAGTGCTTTTTTATTCCTCCCCCACCAGATTATTGGGGTGTTGTCATCAGAATTTGGTTATGATCATGGGAATGTATTTGAGTCATGGCCATCATATTTTGTGAATCAAGGAAGAAAATAGATGCAAATTGTTGTATTGGATTTGTTATATAAAGATGAAAGTTTAGTAAAGAATTGCCCTGCCAGATGTCCTTTCATGGAACCAGTAGTCTGCCCCTCATACACAATTTTTCCATATTAATACTAGAACTTTGAAATCTTGGAAAGGGCTCTGTCTTTCATGGGTAAATGTAGCATTCTTTGTTTTTCTTCATGGTAGTGAATTGCTTCTCTACATCACTTACTGTATAATTTCTTAAACCTAGAAAGAAATTATACAGTAATCACAGAAAGTGATAAGTCCCAGAAGCATATTGAGGAAGAAGGCAACCTGACCACATACTTTCTACCAGGAGAGGTGCTTCCTTTGATCTGTTTTTAGGTGTTTAGCTGGTTCAGCAAAATCTTCGCTTCCAAAGATTGAATTTTTAAAAATTGCTTAGAAAGTATTACATTTCTGTAACCTAAAAATGGGATTTTTAAAAAAAACTAAAATGTAAAAAATTAGTATGATTTTTCTCTTTTGTTCCTTTGTTCTTTTAGTTAAGGGAGGCTCATGCCAGCAGGGACAGAGTCATAAAAAATTGTATAGCTCAGACCTCATCAGTAGTAAAACAGCTCCGAGAAGAGAGAGAAAAGAATTTGGATGATTTAACGTTATTAAAGCAACTTAGAAAAGAACAGACAAAGGTAAGTTGAACAAGATTTATATTTCTGAACCAAAGATTTCCAAATTTAAAGAAGTCGGGTTTTTTTTTTAAGATTTTATAAAGGCAGTTTTTAAATATGAAAATTTTAGAATAAGAAATGGTCATTACTTTTTTCACAAAAGTGACCGGGAGAGTAATACTTCATTTTTAGTGGGCTTTACTTTATTACATTTAGGTATTAGTTGGTAAGTTAATGTGCATTTCATGCATATATGCCGTGTAGTAACTTTAGCTTAAAGAAGCATGTAGTCATATTTTCTTTCCATTTCTTTATATGTTATACTGTTAAAGATAAAAGGATTAGTATTGATCCAGCACTACATCAAAAAATCTAGGGAAATACATCTGTATCAATGTTTAAAGGCTTGACTTGAGAATAAACTTTTAAAAATATATTTACATTTTGAGATAGTTTTGAGGTTTCATGTGTAGGAATGTGCTGAAATGCAATACAGATATTTCAGAATAGTACCCTCTTCAGCCATAAAAATATAGTACTATTCGAATATAACCAGATACACTAGAACCTCATTATAATTTATTTCCCTACTGCAGAGAAGTTGCTGTGGGTCTTTGGCCCTTTTTGGACACTTTTTTGTTTCCACTTCATCTCCCATCCCTGCAGTTTTTGCTTTTAAGAAAACAGGTGTCCACTGAGTGATGTGTCAGAGGAAGCCGTATTTTCCCAAAGTCAGCTAATGTAGATAGGGTGTAGACAGACCTCAGAGTATGATAAATGGAAAAGAACGGTTTGTTTATAGCTCTTAATGATGACATATCAAAACAGTTGAGATGTGTACCAGATTTTATTAAGTGGAATGCATTGCTGTCTTCCTTTTGGGAGTGGTGTTTAAAGAGTAACTTTTTTATTTTGGTATAATTTCAAACTTACAGAAAAGTTGCAGGAGTAGTACAAAGAACTCACATGTACCCTTTACCTATATTCACCCATTGTTTACATTTTGCCCCACCTGCTTTGCAATACATTATCTCTACCCCTCCTTCTCCCTCTTTCCGTCCTTTCCCTGTTTTCCGCCACTTCCTACTACAGGTAGGCATTTATTTTCCTGAACCGTTTGGCAAGAATGCTGGATACATGCTTCCTTTGACCCTTACATATGTTGGTCATTACCTAAGAAGAGGGGCTTTTTTTCTACATGACCACTGAGCAGTTATCAAAATGATGTCTGTGTTTTATTTTTTTTTAAAGATTTTTTTATTTATTTGTTTGACAGATAGAGATCACAGGTAGGCAGAGAGAGAGGGAAGCAGGCTCCCTGCTGAGCAGAGAGCCTGATGCAGGGCTCTATCCCAGGACCCTGGGACCATGAGCTGAGCTGAAGGCAGAGGCCTCAACCCACTGAGCCACCCAGGCGCCCCGATGTCTGTGTTTTAAATGGCACAATAGGTGACTTACTGATCCTTGCATGTAGTCACCTTTCAGGTGATTGAAAATCCAGTACTTATCATTACTAAACAGTCATGAAGTCTGCCCCTTGTTTAGTAATGTAGCCAAACTTTGAAAAGGGGACCTTATCTTCTCTCCTAAGCCTTTATTAGTTGTAACTGCCCACCAGTGAGTATGCGCACTTGCTCAGTCGTCCGAGTGATACAGCATGTCTTGCTGGGTGTGGGATTCATCCCGTCTTCACTGCTCTTTGTTCATGATGTCTGCTTCAGTCCTGTATTCCATTCACCAGGCAGTGGAGGGTTCCTCATGTGAACTTGTGCTGTAATGGTCATCTTACTCAGTGTTCATGAAGTCTTATAGATAATTTATATAAAGCAGGATAAAATCTAGTTATTTTGGATTTTGTATTTTAACAGACTTTTGAAGGTATTGACAAAGGAAACAGCAGGGCAGGCCTATTATATCTGAAATGGAAAACTCACTATTTGAATGTTAAGTCAAACAAAGACTAGAATGACTCTTGTTAGTGGAGAGCAAAGTTCAGAAACCATTGAGTACTTGGGAGTGACATATCACATAATTTGGTCCACCCTCATTTCTGCCCTTTAGCCTTTAGGGCCCAGAGAGAATCATCACCAGGATGACCAATGCAAGGAGTAATTTTAAAAACCAGTTAGCAAGTTATAAAAGGTAGCTTTCTAGACCGATACTTTATAGAGCTAGAGGGTGACTAGGAATAGTACTTAGCCCAGTAAGGAAGCTTGAATTATTTTTTAAAATTTTCAAGTTTGTCGTGAAGCTTAAGGAATCAGAAAGAGAACTCTTAGAGGTGATCCAGCTCTACCTCTTCCTTTTCTGAATGGGGAAACTGAGACTCAGAGATACTGACATCCCTGAAGCGATAGAGCTAGGACTTTAACCTATCTCTTCTGACTCTGGATTCAGTGTTTGTACATTAAATTGTTACTGATAGTCAAATTCTGATAGTTAAGTGAACATATTTATGTGCAGAAACACTAGTCAAAAAGTCCCAGTTCTTTCCCTGAGTTCTTAATGCAGAAAAAATACATTCCTTGCTGAAACTATGTTACTGTTGTCACCTATTAGTGGCCTTTGAAAGGAAGTTTACCAGTTTAAGACCTAGAGCCTCAAAAACAATCATCTCAGAGGTAACATTTTGTCAGTAGCACTGAAATTGTATTAGATGTTGGTCATAATATCTGCAGCATTCAAGAATAGAGAAAACATGGGTTATAAAGGCAGATAGCTCAAAGGAATAAATGCCATCCACCACATGGTGGCTTTGTACACTTATAAATTAATTGCCCTGAAGTAATTGGATTTTTAGTTTGTAAAATGGAATTGAGACTTTCGCACTTTCATTTTTAAGGTTTAGGATTAAATTATATAATGTGTGTAAGAGCTCGCATATCCCTGATACACTTACTAGTTGCTTTCCTTTCCTTTTTTAGTCTCTGGGATCTATGTTTGTTACATTAATCCTCCTTACAGTATCTCCCAACCAGTGGTTTCTACCTTTTGTTTAGCTACTACTTAAGGAGGTAGGGGAGGAGGAATACTGGAATCTTCTGTAGCAGTGTATTCTCTTTTTGGATGGTTGTAATTATTCAGAGATTTTCTTATATATTGTGAAAATCTGCCTCCCTATAACATGTGATTACTGCTCCTTAATCTTCCCTCTGTGGGTGTATAGGATAAGTTGAAACCCATTTCTGCATGACCTTCCTTTAAATATTTGAGAGCAGTTATGAAGACTGCCCTAGTGGCAGTAAACTTTTTATTTTATTTTTATTTTTTTTTTTTACTTGAGAGAAAAAGCATGAGCAGGAGGGGCAGAGAGAGAGCGGGGGAAAGAGAATCCCAAGCATGGGGCACCTGGGTGACACAGTAGGTTAGGCCTCTGCCTTCAGCTCAGGTCATGATCTCAGGGACCTGGGATCAAGCCCCGCATAGGGCTCTCTGCTCAGTGGGGTGCCTTCTTCCCCTGCCTACTTGTGGTCTCTCTCTGTCAAATAAATAAATAAAATCTTAAAAAAAAAAAAAAAAAAAAGAGAGAATCCCAAGCAGACTCTGCGCTGAGTGCAGCTATGCCACCTAGGCGTCCCATGACTGTTTTTTGACTGAGCTTGTTAATTTTTTTTTTTTTTTTTTTTTTTTTGCCTTCAGTTCGGGCTTTGACAGAGAGCAGTGAAACTTTACTGATTTCTGGTCCATGTAGCTGATCATAGTCTGAAACTGTGATTGCTTTGATATAAGCAGGGGGGCTTCTTCAGGTGCATTACTATTTTATAGCATGATACTAGTTATCAGAAATGCAGTTCTTCCTCTCATTCTCGTTTGAGTCTTTTATGCCTGTCTATACTCCGGCACTGCTTCTGAGTCTAGCAAGGGAGTTTACAAAGAGCCACTGAAACAATACCAAGTTCCTATCTAATTAGTGTTATATGCTCATTGCTTAAACATCCCCTGAGCTCTGCTTCTGACTTGTCAGGTCCTTTGGTCTGGGTGCCTAACTCATGGTTGCCTAGATCTAGTCTATTTCTCTGCCATTTTGTTCCCAAGTCTCCTGGCCTGAGAGTGGAGCCTGAGGAGATCATCCTAGTTTTAATCTCTTGGCTGCTTTGACCTATAGCTCATGCTTTTTTCCACCTTATTTTCCTGAATATTTTCAAGCTTCCTTCCTGGAACTAGCTAGCTTTTTTAAGTTTTTGTGACTAGAAGAGACTATGAGTATGGTGGGCCCGGCAGTGGAATTGGCTACTTTTCTGGTGGTGTAATTAGGTTGGCAGTTGTCAAGAAACTTAGAAAGACTTTAGCATCTTTAGTCTCAGACCTCTGCCTGTATGCTCAAGGTGTGGAAAGCTCATGCCTTTCTAGATCTTTTGGGCCTTATGGTCTCCCCTTCTCTTCTCTGTTTTTCTTCCTGATTCTTTTTTTCTTCATCCAAATTAGATTGCCACCTCTTTCTTTTTATTCCTCTGTGCTGTCTTTGCAAATCACTATTATAGGATCAGTAACTACAACTGAAATTATTGAGTTCAAGGACATGTGAATTTGTGTTTTTATAAATCTTACCAAATTGCCTTCCATGCTAAAAATGTGTATGTGTATCTTTTTCCATACCCTCACTGGTAGTAGGTTTTATCAGATGTACTCATTTTTAAACATTTTTGTCATATTGTGGCTTAATTTGTGTTTCTTTATATACGAGTAAGATTGTACATTTAAAAAACGTTTATTGGCCATTTGTATACTTTTTGTGAACTTCCTGGACATCTGATTTTTTTTAATGACCCTTCAAGGTGATTATAATATGCTTGAGAACCATGGCTTCAGAAGGTTTAATAGCTGATTAGATATGGGGAGAATGGGCTGTATCCAAGATCCAGCCCAGGTGATACCATTAACAAAGAGTGTAGCAGCAGGAGCTCCTTTTATTAGGAAACTATAAATAGAATTTGGTTTACCAAATTGCCTTTTTTTGTTCTTTTTCTTTTTTTTTAAAGATTTTATTTATTTATTTATTTGACAGACAGAGATCACAAGTAGGCAGAGAGGCAGGCAGAGAGAGAGGAGGAAGCAGGCTTCCTGCTGAGCAGAGAGCCCGATGTGGGGCTCAATCCCAGGACGCTGAGATCATGACCTGAGCCGAAAGCAGAGGCTTTAACCCACTGAGCCACGCAGGCGCCCCTGGTTTTAGTTCTTTAATTTGAATTTTCCTAACTCTGACTTTTTTCTTTTCCTTTTTACAGTTGAAATGGATGCAGTCAGAACTGAATGTTGAAGAAGTTGTAAATGACAGGAGCTGGAAGGTATAAAATAATGCTGGTTCAACTTTGAAGGAAACTGAACTAGCAAAGGGAAACCAAGGGAGGGGGAGTAAGGAGTGCCTTCAGCCTCTTAAGAAAAGACATGTTTCATTTATAAGTAACTGAAGGTTTTAATTTTGAGAAGGGGCACAGTTGGCATCCAAATAGAGCCAATTTATAAAAACCAGCTTTACAGTCATATGGTAGATTGTATGACCTGTCATGGTAACAGAACTGGAGATATTCTGTATGCTTCTTAATAGTAATTATGGGCTTATTTGTTATTTGGGTTATTACTAGTTAACTTAGAACCTTCAGTGGTGTTATTTGTTAAAATTAAACTTTTTGAGCCCTATTACTTTGCATAAATTTTCATATCATTAGCTACCCGTTGCAGTTGCTTGCTTTCTAACATAGACTTGTTTGCATATAACTTTTCTCATATCTGACAATAGGGCTTCTTATGGCTCCCAGGTTCACATGTTCCTTATTACCACCTGCATAGTTCTGAATAGGAATGAGATTGGAGGACCAGGATTCCAGGACTTTACCTGTAGTTAAAAATTATAAAATGCTGACTTCAGTTGTATGAAATGGTGTATTTTTATACCCTTCTCTAAAAGTTCAGAGATTTCTGAAGGGGAGTAATCTATTAAATCTGAAGGAATGAACGGAAAATTCTGTTTCATCCTTTGAAATTGACCAATGGAATGAGGTTAAACACAGAGAGGTTAATCGAACACAAACTAGAATGACTCAGCTTGCAGAGTACGAATAAATTGCAAAGTACAAATAGATTTTCTTTGCCTTATCACTTTTCTTTATTCCATCCACTTTGCCAGTGTTTCCTGTTCCTGCCCTTTCTACCATTATGAGGAGGTGTTTGCTACTTGAAAGATTCTGGTGTTACTTGTTCATTTATGTTCTCCAGAGAGAGAATATTTACTCATGGGATGGGATAGGGGAGGAGTACAATGAATATCTGGTTTGAAAAGCCCAGTGGAGGGCACTGGGTGGCTCAGTGGGTTAAGCCTCTGCCTTCAGCTCAGGTCATGATCTCAGTGTCCTGGGATCGAGTCCCACATTGGGCTCCCTACTTAGCAGGGAGCCTGCTTCCCTCCTCTCTCTCTGCCTGCCTCTCTGCCTACTTGTGATCTCTGTCTGTCAAATAAATAAATAAATAAATCTTTAAAAAAAAAGAAAAGCCCAATGGAGAGGTTGATACATGTCAAATGTAGTGGGACAAGGGAAGCATTTTTATTTTATTATTATTATTATTTTCTTAAATTATTTTTAAGTAGGCACTGTGACTAGTATGGAGCTCAAAGTGGGGCTTGAACTCACAACCCTGAACTAAGGACCTGAGCTGAAATTAAGAGTTGGCCGCTTAACTGACTCAGCCACCCAGGCACCCCAAGTGAAGCATTTTTAGATTTGACCTAGTTTTAAAGAAAATATGCTTCATCCAGTCTACAAAAACTCAGGTTCCCTACCTGATATTATAAAAAGAAAATGTGACTATGGTATAGTAGGTCAGCAAAAGTGGTTAGGAAGGCGTTTAGGAAAAGGATTTGGAGAAGTTCAGCCAAGTCATATGTATCATGCCACCCAGGGTTCCAAAGCCACTAATCCGAAGCCTTGGGAACTTAAGGGAGATATCAGGGCTGGGAACTGACAAGAGATGAGCTATAAGATAGAAGGGCCAGAAAGAGTCTTGTATAATTTCTACACTCTTTTCTTTTAATTATGAGATAGCACATATCGAAGAGTATGCAACATATAGAATTTAAGGAATATTAAGCTCCCTGTGTAGATTTTTCTTTTATTTTCTTATGATAGTTCATAGTGGCCAATATAGGTTGTTTTTTGTGTTTTGTTTTCTAACCTTAAAAACAGTTTGTTCCTTATGTCAGTGAATTATGAGGGTAAATTCTAAGAAGAAATTCTTTCAGATTTTTATCTTGAACACTTAAAATTTTTTAGGAATGATTAAAATTTTTTTTTAATATTAAAATGTAAAAATTCTACTTCTCACTCCTCCCTTTCAGCTACCTCCTTCCCCTTCTAAAACGATGGTACATGCTTTTTTAGATATTTGCACCTTTTCTGATTTTATGTATGTGTGTTTCCCATTTATCACCTCTATGAAAGTATACTATCCACACTTTTTTTTCTTTAATATATCTTGGAGAGCTTTCTAAATCAGAACATACAGAGCTTCCTTATTCTTTATGTTTACATTATATTCCATTGAAGGGCTGTATCAAAATTTTTATTTAACACAGTCCCATACTAACAGACACTGAATAATAGAATGTTCTTTTAACATTTATAATGTGTTACTTGTTTAGATTTTTAGGAAGCAAGATATATAGCACAATACATTTTGTAAATTTATACAGTTTAGCAAAGACCTGATCTCTTTTCAAGTATACTTACTTGTGAAAAGGATCCAATACTCATTTAGAAAATCACAACAGATAACTAAATAAAATCCACATTATAAAAAGAGGGGAAAAAGCTTTATCTTAAACCATTTTAGATATTTTTGTCTAACTCTCCAGAATATGTAATGAAAATGTTTGTTAGTTATTACTACTAAATAAGCTAGCTTGTGATGATTTTTTTCTTGAATAATATAAATCTTATTAAAAAATCAAAATTGTCTTATAAATGGATATCAAAGTTTTCTGTATTCTTAGTGCCTGTAAGTCATTTTGAACTCCTAAGGAAAAATCTCTGTTCCCTAAATCTGTTGACTTGGGATAAAAATAGTTATATCCTCCTGAACCATGCTAAATTTAGTTTAGTTCCAGGCTCGATTTATATAAGATGACTCAACAACGTTTATTTCTGTTTAAATACCTTAGGTGTTTAATGAACGCTGTCGAATTCACTTCAAGCCTCCAAAGAATGAATAAAAAGATACTTTAAAAAAAAAAAAAGGACCGGGACATCTCATAAGAGCTAAGCATGACAGACATCAACAAGGTGGGCTTCCTAGGATGATTTCTGAGCCAACAGTCCAAGACCTTTTGTTGATTTCAGCCCCACTTAGCCAAGACCTTAAGTACAAATAATTCTGATAATTATGGAGAAATCAACTGCTATTTTATACTGATTCTGTAAAAAAAAAAAAAAAAAAAGATGTTTTGTAACTATTAAAATAATTTTCTGACTCAGTGTACATATTTATTTGATTGTTTTCCAAGTTGAGATAATAAGTTCTTATAACAGAATTTGAATATAGTTTTAGTATCTGATTTGATTTGTATTACATCTTACTGATTTTTACAGATTTATTGGTAGGAACGTGGACCTTTTTGGGTCACTGATGATTTTATCCTTTTATTTATCTTTGTGGGGTTTATTGATCCTAATAAGTAGGAGGGTAATAATATAAGCTGGATACTGTCCAAAGAAACTTTCTCTTGGTACCTTAATTTATCTTATTTTCATATGCAAAAACTAATTTTGGGTGGAATTTTCCTGGACAATATTTTCATGGACAGTGAAAAAGAAAACAGTAAAATAAATTTGGGAAAGGCAGAGGAGGGCTTGATGATAGTATTCAAATGAGTCAGTAAAAAACACATCATTGCAGAATTCTGTCATTGCAGAGAAAGTACTTTCTAGGACAGGATAATCATATTAGTTTTCTATTTCTTCTTAACAAATTATCACAGTTGAGCAGCTTAAAATCACACATTTATTGTTTTACAGTTCTGTAGGTCAGAAGTCCAAGACTGAATTCTCTTTTTGGGGTCTCATAAGCTGAAATCAGGTCAGCGAGGCTGGGCTCTTGTCTGGCACCTCAATAGAAAGAATGTGCTTCTTGGCTTATTCAGTTTGTTAGCAGAATTCAGTTCCTTGTGGTTGTAGGACTGATGTGCCTATTCCCTTGCTGTTAATCAGAGGCCACTCTAAATTAGAAGCTACCCACATTTCTTGGCACATGGCCCCTCCTTCTAGCTAACAGTGTATTGAATTCTTCTCATGCTTGGTATCCAACTTCCTTTTCTGCTATAAAGCAGACAAATTCTGCTTTCAAAAAATCCGTGTGATCAGATTAGGCCTACCATGACAGTCTTCCTTTTGATGAACTCAAAGTCAAATGATGATAGCCTTAATTACATCTGCAAATCCCTTTTGCTGGGTAATGTAACATCAGAGATAAAATGTCTCCTAGGCACAGTCTAAGGGATTACAGTGGGATATTTTAGGATTCTGCCTACCATGATGATTTAAACAAGCCACCTGGCTCTGGCACAGATTGACCAAGTGGGTCATAGGTTGGCCTATGTTTCAGTATGTGAACCCTCACCAGATTACGCATTTAGAAGTAAGCAATAAAAGTATAAAATGTACACCATTCTTTCAACAGATCTTTTGAGCACTTACTGTGATGAAGTACTGTCTTAGTTGTTGGGGATATTGATACATAAAACCTACTTCTGTGGAGATTATAATTTAGTCTTCTTAAAAAAGGAAAAATCTCTTAGGGCAAGCAGTAAACAAGATTTTCTGTAGGACTTAAAGTGAATGGTGCCTGACAGAAAGTTGATATTTTTTTTTCTTGCATGTGTCCTTTCAGTTGAAAGGACTCAATAAAAAAAAAGACTCAATAAATAAAAATCTCCCTGATGATCAGGAGGAAATTGAGAAACAGTCATTGAAAAGGATTTGTAACAGCTTTTCCACAATTTCAGGTCTGCTAAAATACTACCTAGCTAATCCAATTATGGTAGTAGGATGCCTGAATCCTCCCAATGTAACATGAAAAAGGTACGATTGCGGCAATCAGTGACTTATAGTAAATGAATATTAGTATATTTAGTTTGTGATCAATAGCATTTAAATCCTCACATATGAAGAGAAAGGGAGGGCATACTATTGAAAGTTGATTCTGGAAAGTGTCTTGCATACACTTGCTGCTTTAACAATAGTTGTTGATTTTGTTGGTTTGAAGGACAGTCAGGGAGAGAGGGAGAAGAAGCAGAATACAAAAGTTCAGAGGTGAGTTTGGCTCTTCCTTGGCAGGACAGAAGATAGCCATAGAAGAAACACTGATTTTTAGAAAGCGTTTGACTGTCTCTCATATTCTAGGCACTGTTACCCAATACTAATACATCACTGAACAAAACATTAAAAAAAATCTACTCTTGAAGAACTTGTATGTGGTTAAGAGAGACAGTAATAAGTAAAGCATATAGTATGCTTAAAGGTAATAAAGCTACACGCCAAAAAGAGAATCTGGAATGGGGACTGGAGAGTGGATGGCAAATGACTAATTTCAGCTGATTAGAGAATATTATAATGCCCTTGCCTTTGAAAAACCCTAAATAGAGACAAATATACAAAATAAATGCAGTAATAAAAAGGAAGTGTCCTAGTAAGTCATTCTCTTTCTCTCTTTTTTTAAAGTAGTAGGTATACCCAACGTGAGGCTCAAAACCCCAAGATCAAGAGCACATGGTCTACCAACTGAGTCAGCAAGGTGCTCTGGTCATTCTCTTTTTCTGAGTCGTGCTTCAAAAGATACCAGTTTAGGAAATGGTGCGATATTGTACCCAGTGCCGTACAGTAGTCTCTGCTGTGCCGTGCTACCTATTTAAGATCATCCAGGGATAACTTGTAAACTGGAAGATTAGTCCAACATGTGGTCTCCCTGCAAAGCAAGAAAAATGAATATTCTGCCTCGAGTTATGTGAACTAATCAAATGTTAGAGATTACTTAGGTTACTCATGATATCTCTGTATACTTAGCCTAAAAGTTAAGCCTCGATTGTTCCTTAAAAACACACACACACACACACACACACACACACACACACCAAAAAACTGCTGCCTACATAGTTGAGCATGAATGTTGAAGAATAAAGAAAGTAGTCAAAAAATGATTCTTCTGATGGGGGCAGCATTACTAGAAGAAGCCTAATTTACACCCCACGGAATTATTTTGGGGGGAAGAAATGCAATGTTAGTGAGTTTTAAGCAAAGATAGCTCCCAGGTTCTGAATGCAGTGGCCTGCTGAGGGTAATCCCTATAAGAGGGAAGAGGTCTTAGCTGAGATGAGTTTGTGGATCTCCTGATGCATTAAGAAAGGATAGCAAATCCACTGACACTTAGTTGCTACAGATGGAGTGGTTTTTCCACTCTAATTGTAAAAACTAGCAGGCAAAATTTGACTCGTGCTGGCTTCTCCCCAAGGATAAGTACCGAGTTCTTAAAATGATGTTTGAAGTCTTTTGTGCCCTGGCTCCTGCTTACCTCCAACCTCATCACTCTCTACAAAGTACTCTGCCCCCCACTAGTAGGAAACTGCGTCTGTTTCCTAAAAGACCCAGCATTACCTCGGCACTTCAGCACGTGCAGTCTCTTCCCTGGCCAACTCCTACCCATCCTTCACATCTCAGCTCTTACTTCCTTCAGCCAGCCTTTCCTGACTTTTCAAATACAAATTAGATGTCCTTATGTGCCCACATGATAAACACCTCTTTCATGTTCTTTATCATGCTGTTCAATTGTTGGTTTCCCTTTACCCCACCAGGTTTTGAGAGCTGGCACTATGGGGTACTCAGTGCTGGGGATAGTTAAGCCGGAGACACTGCTAATTTTCTACCCTATATCCATTTTCCTCTTCGTGGTCAATAGAATCCCTGATTTTGTCTATAGTAGCAGTGTGCCCAGCTTCCCTTGCAGCCCCAGCTTAGCAGTGAGGTAGTTTTTGATAATGAGATATAAGCAGGAGACTGTTGGGGCATTTTGGGGAAACTTTCCTGGTACGGGCATTGTCCTTTCCTCCTTTCTCCCTGGAGTGATTAGGGTTGCTAGGAACAAGAAGGATGCGGACTGTTTGCTCACTGTGGTGGTGAACACAGAGATAAAAACCACATGTTGAAGATGACCAAACAGAAGACGGAAGGAGACTGGACCCTTGATGGCATTGAGGTTTGCCATCCCAGCCCTGGGCTGTCTCCAAACTTGTTATTAAGTGAGGGCAGGGATTTTTAATTTATTCATTCAGGGATATAGTAGGACTGTTTCACTCGTTTGGTTAAGCCTGTATGTTTAGGATTCTGTTACATGGAGCCAAATGATGTGTTCAATGAACAGTATATTATTAATAGCTCATTTTTTCAGGGCTTACTACAAATTAGGTAACATTCTAAGTATTTGCGTGATTGCTGTATTTGGGAGTTGAAATTTGGGAAAGTCTAATAGGCAAAGGCTAGAGAAGACCCGGCCAGAAGGGTATGAAGGAACTTGGGGGAGATTCATCTTTCTCCAAGAATGACTTAGCTTTAAGAGCTAGTCAGGATCTTTTCATTTCTTAGCACCTAAGAATGTGGATCATATCTCATTCAAATATTGCAATGAAAAAATGTGGAGGGTTTTTGTTTTGGTTTGTTTTTTTTCTTCTCAGTTGTGAAACCTACATTAAATCTCTTTCCCTCCTAATCAATCATGCCCTACTTCTCTAAGGGCACAATATTCCTATCTGTCCACCCATCTACCCATTCATCCATCCATATGTTTGTCATGTGGATCAGATACTGGCCATACTACAGCTCTTTCTAGGAAAGATTCTTTGGCCCACAGCTCCTACTGAAAGAACACCCCTTGGTAGCCCATTTGCACTATGCTCATTCAACCAGGGCTGGGCAACTGCCCGAGAACTGCTAGCCTTAAGTTGGCCAGTGTCTTAGGACATGTCCTGCGGCAAGAAGATGATCTGGACAATCAAATTCAAGGCTTTGAACCGAGAAATACTGAGGAAATGACATAATTAGCAGTGGAAAGTGAAGCTTGAAGTGCCAATGAGATGCAATAGGGGACCATGACAGTCCAATGTGCTGAGAGAGCAGGACCCACGAGGACACACAGCATGAAGCAGTGAAAATTATACAGAAGAAAGAATGCCAGTTGGAGCTGGCACAAAAGTGGACAGAAAGGGGTGCCTGGGTGGCTCAGAGGTTAAAGCCTCTGCCTTGGGCTCAGGTCATGATCCCAGGGTCCTGGGATCGAGCCCCGCATTGGGCTCTCTGCTCAGCAGGAAGCCTGCTTCCTCCTCTCTCTCTCTCTGCCTGCCTCTCTGCCTACTTGTGATCTCTGTCTGTCAAATAAATAAATAAAATCTTAAAAAAAAAAAAAAAGTGGACAGAAAGAGATGCAGATAGCTGCTTGGGGGAGGGAATAGCTGAGGCCATTAATAATAGAGCTCTAGAATAAAAACCCACATCCACAATTCCTCAGGTTCTTAGAGCTGCCTTGCATTCTGGTTCTTGGGTCTCCAGCTGTGAAACCCAGTTCTGTATGGCCTTTGCAAGGCCTGGTTGTTGGACATTTCCTGGATTCCTAACCAGATGCGTCTTTATGATAAATCTGTGCAGTACATAAAATAAGTTCTCTTCAACCGGAGGAGTCTATCGAGAACATTCCCAATGAGTCAAGTGACCAAGCAATATCTCCCTATTTAAACTATGTATTGACATTAGGACATTTTTCCCCATCCAATACCTCCTCATGTCATTTAAAGCACCAGGTATGTGCTTGGATAGTTCCTTGGGAAAAACTCCCCACTGTGTCTGAACCAAGTTCCAGCAGGAAGCCTCAGAAGCCTCCACGGTCCACGATGAGTCTTTGGCTCTCTCCTAAAATAAGAAACCAGGCAGAAAATCATAGATTCACTCCCTCAGGCAAATGAAGAAACCTGTTTCCCAAGACAGAACAGAAAAGGCCTTGTCTGCAACGCTGAACAGAATCACGCCCTCTGAGTTGTCACTTGGCCCAATACTGCTCATTTAGAAACTGTGGCAGAGAATTTGGGAGGGCTTGACAGATGCTGGGGTTGAGTCCTTGCAAGGCAAGGGTACATTCTCCCAGTTTTTCTCTTGGGTTAAACAAGACAATTTTTGCAGTAGAGTACAATTCTTGCTCCCAGATTCCATTTCAAATTTGATGGGGGGAAATGCTTCAGAAATGCAATTTTGCCTTTGGTTGCAATGATACTGTAAAGGAAGGCAAGGATTTTTTGTTTGTTTGTTTTTTGGAGAAATTGCTCCTTGATCTGGATAAGCCCTCAATGACCAACGAACTTTTAAACACCCTTTCCATCAACACGATGGCCTACAATTATCCAGTTCTTGATCAATTTTTTGTTTTCTTGGAATCCCAACAGTTCTTGGAAAACAAGTCTAATTGTTCAAATACCACTTCCTTATTTTTTAAAATAAGTCACTCCCTTTAAAAAGTTGTCTTCCATGTTAAAATTGCTTTTAAAAGGAATAATTTAATTTTCAACATAGTGTAAATCTTCAACAATAGTGTAATTTTTCAATAACATTTAGTAAATGAAAAATTATTTTCACACTTTATATTTTACCAGGACTTAACAGATTTGGGTTACATTTTCTGACATGCATTTTTTGTTTTATTTTGTTTCATCATCTTGTTTTAGGCTGGTTTCAGCCTATAAATAACCAATATGACTGGATCAGCACTTGAGGTTCTTATTATGAATGCAAGACACCCTTCAGCAATAACTATCAAGAAATGTTGGAAGGGAAGCATTATTACTTACAAGACCTGGACATTACAAAGCACACCTGAGGCCACAAAGTGAAGTCACAAGGAGAGAGAAAGAGATTGTACCGGCCAGGAGTTTTGCTTTTATTGGGTAGAGGGTGGGGGAACCTAGGGTTTTGCAGGCTCACTCTTTATTGGTGAATTTAAAATGTAAGAGTGGAAAGTTAAAGCATGGGAAGAGAGAAAGAAAGGAAGTGGCCCAGATGGTTAGTTACCTAAATTAACCAAGATCTCTAAAACAAGGGAGCCCACATTTGGGGGAGGTGGCTTGGTTCTTCATTTGGCCTGTGGGTGGCGCTGTGTTTATTTGAGATAGTTAACTGCAAAGAGGATAGGTCTTTGCAAGATGCCTCACCAAAGCTTAAATGAGGCACTTGTATTACAAAAGCAAAACAAATAAACAACTGTCAGGGTTTACCCTACACACCTATTCTGTTTTTAACCTAATATCAGAAATTTTTTGTAATATTTTAAGCTTTGAAATATATTTTCAATTCTGTTAGGGGAAGTATTTCCATTAAACCTTTCCCTCTTACCTTTATATCACTCTAGTACTCAACGCTGGATGACATTAGAATCATCTGGAATCTATTTCAGATTCTTATTCAATTAATCTGCGTGAGGCCTGGGACGCCTGGGTGGCTCAGTTGGTTGGGCATTTGCTTTCCGCTCGGGTCATGATTCCGGGGTCCTGGGATCGAGTCCCACATCAGGCTCCTTGCTCAGTGGGGAGTCTGCTTCTCCCTCTGCCTGCTAATCCCTCTGCTTGTGTTCTCTCTCCCTCTGACAAATAAATAAATAAAATCTAAAAAAAAAAAATCTGCGTGGGGCCTGACTTGGGACTTTTATTTTATTTTAAAGGTTTTATTTATTTCTTTGCGGGGAGAGAGAGCATAAGCGGGGGGAGGGCGCAGAGAGAGGGAGAAGCAGACATCCCACTGAGCAGGGAGCCCAGCTCTGGGTTCCATTCTGGGACTCCTGGATTATAACCTCAGCCAAAGGCAAATGCTTAACGGATGGAGTCACCCAGACGCCCCCTGACTTGGGACCTCTAAAAAATTTATAAATTAAGTGACCCTAATATGCAGGGATGATTGAGAATCACTGCACACATTACTTGATCTTCTTTCCTACTTATTCCTATTAGCTACTATGTTCTCGCTAACAGGAAGTCTACTTAACCAGTGATGGGATATGTTTATCCATTTATTCAAGTCTCTTATTTCTGACAGTGAGGTGCTGTAATTGTCTTTGCATATGTTCTGTATGTCCCTTATTAGACTAATTCTTAAACATGTGTTATATTCAGTCTTCTATACCAAAATCAGGATAAAGTACAAATAAATCTAATCAATCTGATTATAGAGTTTTGTGTATCCTGCTCTGAGTTTATAACTACAGATGTTTGTGTCAATGTTTGCATTGCTCAGAAAAGGATTCTTATTATTAGGCGATGAGATAATTTCTGGTAGTCTCTGTTACCTAAGAGCCCTATGGCATTAATATTAGCCAGCCAGTGGAGATCTTTTAGTTCATTGATTGAACTTAATATCTATGTGCTAGGAGCTGAAGGCAGATGAATAGGACAATTTCTTTATTATGAAGCATCTAGCAGGAGTCATTACATACATATATATCACTACACTATTTCAAACTCTCCCTTGCCTCCTCCAGGGGTCAGAATAGCTGAGCAAATGAATTCTGAGCTTGTGTTAGTAGAGTGTAGGAGTGAAGAACATTGGTCCTGGAGGCAAATAGCTTGGGATTATATCTTCACTTTATTAACTAGCCATGAGGCCCTGGGCAATAACTTAACCTCTCTATACTCAGTCTTCTGTAAAGAGGGGATAATAACAATATTTACTCATGAGGTTGTTATGGGAATTAAGTGAGTTGTAGGTGTAAATTCTTTAGAATACTACCTTGTATATAATAAGCGCTTAATATATAGTATTATTATTTGGGGATGGGAATTAACAAGTGGCACTAATAGGGTGATGAACATACTGCAGAACACAGAGGGAGACATTATTTAGGGCATCTTTAAAATGAATTTCTTTTCCCTCCTCTCATTTCTCTGTCCATTCCTTCTACTTCTTCCTTATACGCCTTCCTAACAATCCAATCCAAAATCCATTAGGTAGGCCCAAGGAAGGAATGCAATGAACAATTATATGCCAATAAATTAGATAATGCAGATGAAATGGATAAATTTTTAGAAAGACAATACCAAAACCATCTTAAGAAAATCTAAATAGACCTACAACAAGAGATTAAATTAGTAATCAAAAACTTCCCATAAAGAAAAGCCCAGGCCCAGATAGCTCCACTGCTGAATTCTACCAAACATTTAAAGAAGAATAAATACCAATTCTACACAAACTCTTCCAAAAAGTAGAAGAGGAAGACTTTCCTACTCATTCAATGAGACCAGTATTATACAGATACCAAAGCCAAAGACATCATAAGGAAACTACAGATCAATATCTCTCATGAATATGGATGTAAAAATCCTCAACAAAATGCTAGCAAACCAAATCTAGCACATAAAAAATAATTACACACCATGACCACATGGGATTCATTCTAGGAATGTGAAGTTGGTTTAACATTCAAAAACCAATTAATGTAAAGCATTATAGTGAAAGAATAAAAACAAAACCACATGAACATCTTAAAAGACACAGAAAAAAAAGGCATTTGACAAAATCCAATAGCCTTGGGTACCTGGATGGCTCAGTGGGTTGGGCCTCTGCCTTCAGCTCAGGTCATGATCTCAGGGTCCTGGAATCGAGCCCCGCATCGGGCTCTCTGCTCAGCAGGGAGCCTGCTTCCCCCTTTCTCTCTGCCTGATGCTCTGCCTACTTATGATCTCTCTCTGTCCAATAAATAAATAAAATATTTTTAAAAAATCTTTTTAAAAAAATCCAATAGCCTTTCATAATAATGATAAAAAAAAAAAACCCTAAAAGAAAATGTCACCAACTTGATAAAGGGCAATTCTACAAAAACCCCACAGCTAATAGCATACTAAATAGTGAATGACTGGATGCTAAGATCTTGTTCTCTAAGAATCCCTTAGGGATCCTGATCCCTAAGATTAGGAACAAGACAACAATGCACACTCTCACCACTTCTATTTAACTTTATACCAGAAGTTCTAGACAGTAAAGGCGAAATAAAAGATACTCAGATTGGAAAGGAAGAAGCAAAACTCTCTCTTTGTAGATGGCATTACCTTGTTGTATAGGAAAATCCTGAGAAATCTACCAATAAACAAAGTTCAGCAAGTTTGAAGAATACAAGGCCCAATATACAAAAATTGATTGCATTTCTATACATATGCAATTAACAAGCCAAATGAAATTAAGAAAATGATTTCATTTACAATAGCATCCATAAGAATAAAATCATTAGAAATAAATTTAACAAATATGTGCAAAACATACTCTGAAACGTATAGAACACTGTGGAAAGAAATTACAGAAAATGCAAATATTTGAGGAAATATCCCATGTTCATGGGTTGGAAGGTTTCTTGTGTTAAAATGGCATTACTCCTCAAATCTACAGATTCAATATCCTAGCTGACTTCTTTGTAGAAACTTAGAAGCTGATTCTAAAATTCATACAGAATTTCAAAGGGCCAGAAGAACCAAAACATTCTTGAAAAAGAAGAACGAAGTTGGAGGATTCCAACTTGTTGATTTCAAAACTTACTAAGAAGCAACAGTAATCAAGAAAAGTGTGGTATTGGGCACCTGGGTGGCTCACTCAATTAAACATCTGCCTAGGTCATGTTCAGGTCATGTTCCCAGGGTCCTGGGATCGAGTCCAAAATTGGGTGCCCTGATCAGTGGGGAGTCTGCTTCTCCCTCTTCCTCTGCCCCTACCCCCCTCTCATGCTCGTGCTCTCTCTCAAATAAATAAAATTAAAAAAAAAAAGTGTGGTACTGGCTAAAGAAAGATATGTAGATTAATGGAATAGAAATGAGGGTCCAGAAATGAATTTATGACTGTGATGTTTTGACAAGGGTGCCAAGACCATTCAGTGTGGAAATGAACAGACTTTTCAACAAATGGATAGCCACACAAACAACTAGGTAGCCCACTTACAAAATGATCAGGTTGGATCCTTACCTCACACTATTTATAAAAATTAACTCAAAAGGGATTAAGCGCCTAAAGGTAAATATTAAAACTACACAACTCCTGATGATTCACAGACCTGTACCCCTGGGACAAATAGTATATTATATGTTAATTTTTAAAAAACATTAAAATGTTTTTAAAAGTGGAAAAAAAAAGATAAACAACTCTCTAAGTTTTCTTAAAAAAATAAAACTATATAACTCTTAAGAAAACATAGGAGTAGGGGCACCTGGGTGACTCAGCGGGTTAAAGCCTCTGCCTTCTGCCCGGGTCATGATCCCAGGACCCTGGGATGGAGCCCCGCATTGGGCTCTCTGCTCAGTGCAGAGCCTGCTTCTCTCTCTCTCTCTGCCTGCCTCTCTGCCTACTTGTGTTCTCTGTCAAATAAATAAATAAATAAAAATCTTTAAAGAAAAAAAAAAAAAGAAAACATAGGAGTAAATCATTATGTGCTTGGATTTGGTAAAGGATCCTTAGATCTGACACCAAAAGCACAACTTAAGAGAAAAAAAACACAATTTGGATTTCATTAAAATAAAAACCTTTTATAATTCAAAGGACAGCATCAAAAAGTAAAAAGAACCACAGAAGAGGAGAAAATAATTACAAATCATACATCTGATGAGGGACTTGTATCCCAAATACGCAAAGAAATCTTATAACTCGACAATAAAGACAAATTGATTTAAAAATGGGCAAAGGATCTGAATAGACATTTTGCCAACTAGGAAGATATGCAAATGGATATTAAGATCATGAAGGGGGGGTGCCTGGGTGGCTCAGTGGGTTAAAGCCTCTGCCTTCGGCTCAGGTCATGATCCTAGGGTCCTGGGATCGAGCCCCGCATTGGGCTCTCTGCTCAGCAGGGAGCCTGCTTCCCTCTCTCTCTGCCTGCCTCTCTGCCTACTTGTGATCTCTGTCTGTCAAATAAATAAATAAAATCTTTAAAAAAAAAAAAAGATCATGAGGGGTACTTGACATCATTTGTCTTCAGGGAAATACAAACTAAAACCATAATATGATACCACTTCATGCCCACTTTGATGGCTAGACTCAGAAAGGTAGAAAATAATAAGTGTTCAGGATGGGGAGAAATCCCAACCCTCCTACACTGCTGGTGGGAATGTAAAATGGTGCAGCTACTTTGGAAAACAGTCTGTAAGTTCCTTGAACAATTAAACATACAGAGTTGCCATATGAAACAGCAATTTCACTCTTAGGTATCAGTCCAAGAGAAATGAAAACATGTATGGACAAAAAAGAAAAGTATGCAGATGTTTATACATTTCCATAATAGTCAAAAAGTGAAAGCAACCCAAATATTCACCAACTGATAAGCGGATGAGCAAAATATCCATGAAACTGAATATTCTTTGGCCATAAAATGGAAAAAAATATCAGCACATGCTTCAACATAGATGAATCTCCAAAATATGCCAAGAGGAAGAAGCCAGTTGCAAAAACCCATATGTGATTTCATACATATGGAATGCCTAGAATAGGCAAATTTACAGAGACACATAGAAAGTAAGTAAATTAGTGGTTGCTTAGGGGTGAAGATGTGGAGGAAGATGGGGGATGATAGCTATAAGGTATGGGGTTTCTTTTTGAGGTGATGAAAATGTTCTCAAATTAGCTAAGCGACAGTTGCACACATTTTTAAATATACAAAAAACTATTGAATGGTATAGTTTAATTGGGTGAAGTATATGGTATATAAATTATTTCTCAATAGAGTGTTAGAAAAAAGAAAAATAGCAACTAAATGAAACATGTGGTTTTGGATTGGAGCTCTTAGCAATTAAAGACATTTTGGGGACGACTGGGGAAACTGAATGGTGTCTGGGGACTAAATGTTAGTAAATCTATCAGTGTTAATTTTCTGATTTTGACGGTTGTATTTCAGCTATTCAGAAGAAAATGCTGGTTCGTAGGAAATGCACCCTGAATATTTGTTAGTGATGGGTCATCACTGTAGGTAACTTACTCTCAATGCCTGGGAAAAAAAGTTTTTTTGAGACTTATCTGTAAGTTTGAAGGCATTTCAAAATATAAATGTATTTTGTAAAATTCCTGATTTAATTTTAAAATGTGAGGCTAGGGGATGGAATAGTGGATTCTCCTCAACCAGAGGGCACTGCTAGCACATGATCTAGCCTGCCTATGGTGTGTGGGAATGGTCGTAGTGGTAGTCTTATCCTTTAGCAGGTCTCATTGGGCCTGACCAATTTCTCTGTAAGATTTCCAATTGACATTAAGTTGCACGGAATTTCTTCTCTAAAACAATAACGTTGACTTTGAGAAAGAAAAGGTAAATACTATTTAGTACAATAAAAGAGAAATGGTTGTAGAAATCAATTTATTTGAAAAGGAATGCTTCTTTATTGATAGTTACATTTATTAGCAGGGAACATTAATCAGTAGCCAGTGGAAAACATCAGACCACTTCGGGAACATGCTGCTAAAAGCCTGTGATCTCATCGTCCTTGCTTTTGTCAGTCTGGTAAGCAGTAAGTGTCAAAGTAGAATTTTGTTGAGGAAGGCCTTTGAATACTTTCATGTGAATATAACTATTATCACCTACTCGCACCTGAAAGATAAACAAAGAAAAAAAATGAAAAGGAGATTCATTCAGATGCATCTATGCCAAGGGAAATAAGCTTTTCAGGAACAGTATTTCTAGATCAGAATTCTTAGACCTTGATTTTCATAAACCTACCACCTTATTTTATGAGAAAGGACAGGCTAAAGGCATGGCAAGAGGCATAAGCCCTTATTTTATTTCATTATTTTATTTTATAATTTCCTACTGCTTGGGCACAATGAAAGTGTATTTCATTTTCAAAGATGCACAGAGCAAGAAAACAAGTGACAGTCTCCTTATTGATTCTGTTTTCTGACTTCCAGACTGGGGTACTTTATTAGCCACATGATTTGAAAAGGGAGGAGAAAATCAGAATTGTCCTAGAAAATTTGGGAGGTGTGGTTCCCATATCTATATTAGCACCTACATTATAAAAGCCCACTGATAGGACTGAGCAGAGAGCAGGGGATGGACAGTCTATAGTGTCCCTTTAAAGTAAAGGGATCTTGCTGGTTAGTCATTGGTGTGAAAATTGAAATGGGGGCACCTGGGTGGCTCAGTGGGTTAAGCCGCTGCCTTCGGCTCAGGTCATGATCTCAGGGTCCTGGGATCGAGTCCCGCATCGGGCTCTCTGCTCAGCAGGGAGTCTGCTTCCTCCTCTCTCTCTCTCTCTCTCTCTGCCTGCCTCTCTGCCTACTTGTGATCTCTGTCTGTCAAATAAATAAATAAAATCTTTAAAAAAAAAAAGAAAATTGAAATGGTAGTATGGGCATGAACCTGAAACCTAGAAAATCATGATGAGAATTTCTACTTTTGTTTTTGGTTGGGACAATAAAAATTTTGTCTTAGAATAATGTTTTTTATGTTCTGATGTCCCTTCCTAATTAACAAATGCCATTCAGCAAATGTTTACTATGATTCAAAGGCTATGATGAACATTGTATATACTTCTTACTATAGGCCTGAACAAAGGTAGAAAAATAACAGTTTTACAAATGGAGAAGCAGATTAGAAGAGATTAAATAATTTTCCATAAATCTCTCAGCTAGTAAGCGACAGAGTCAAAACCTAAATCTAGAGTCCAACATCGATGTTCTTTTCACTCTATAGTGTAACCACTTTTTTTTCATGTAAGTTCCACATCCAGCATGGAACCCAGTGCGGGGCCTGAACTCACAACCCTGAGATCAAGACCCAAGCTGAGAGCAGGAGTTGGATGCTCAACGAATTGAGCCCCCCAGATTCCCCTACAGTTTAACGTTTTAAAAGTATTCTGCGTTTGGACAGGACATCAGCCTTTGCAGACATTATTAGAAGCAGCACAGCCAGTAGATAAGAATCAGACCACCCGGGTTCAAATCCTGGCCCTCTCTTATAATTGTATGACCTTTGTTAGTTACTTCATCTCCCTGAGGCTCCATTTTCTCATCAGTAACACAAGGGAAATGATCATACTTATCTCATAGATTTGTTGAGAGGATTAAAAGAGAATACATGCTCAGCTCTTAGAGCCTGGCACGTTGTAAATTTCTAGCTCTTTTATTTCACACAACACCTGGGTTTTTTTTTTTTAATTTTAATTTTGTATTTTGTTAAGAGATTTTATGTATTTATTTGGCAGACAGAGATCACAAGTAGGCCGAGAAATAGGCAGAGAGAGAGAGAGAGAGAGAGAGAGAGGAGGAAGCAGGTTCCTTGCTGAGCAGAGAGCCCCATGCGGGGCTCGATCCCAGGACCCTGGGATCATGACCTGAGCTGAAGGCAGAGGCTTTAACCCACTGAGCCACCCTGGCACCCTGCAAAGTAGGTTTTTATCTGAATCGTGCAGATAAGGGCATTGCGGCTCAGGGAAGATGAGGGGCTGTGATCACACAGGGACTCCTAGTGGAACAAGTTGAATAAGGTTCCAACCCGGAACTGTCTGACACCAGAAAGCCTGTAGCCCTTCCATTCCTCCACCTGCCTCTTGATAGATAGATACTTGGGAAGGAACACAGAAGGTCACTTCACCAGAAAGACCTTAAATGTAGAGAGCGGTTCAGAGCAGAGATCAACTAGACAGCCAGGAAATAATGAGGGAACTGGAGTTAGGAGTTGTAATCCAGTAGGAGAAATTTGACTAGGCAGGTGGTCTCTCTCTCTTTTTTTTTAATCCTTTTAGGTAGGTGGTCTTAAGGGATGGAATTTTTAAGTTTTCTGAGGAGTTTTTTAAGAAATGCATCAGCTGGTTACTATATGAAATTTATGAACTTAGACTAATTATAAATTATTAAAATAATGATCCCAATTTTGATGGAATGTTTCTTGTCTTCGAACAAAATCATTTTTAACTGGAAAAATGTTTTTCAGCTGTGAAGAAAGCAGATTGAGAAAGGGGGAAACAATGTTGCTGCTTTCTAAGTATCAGGCAGGATCTCATTCATGTGAGCCACCCCAGGACCTGGCATATACTAGGAGCTCAAATTTGGTAGGACTGGGCTGATCCATTTACATGACCCAGTGTTGTAATTTTCCTATGCTGAGGTGGTTAGGACCTCTTACTTTATTGTATTTTACTTTATTTTTTGCAGAAAGCATTAAAAAATATTTCATTTATTCATTTATTTCTCTGAGAGAGGGAAAGAGAGAGCACAAGCAGGGGGAGCAACAGGTAGAGGGAGAAGCAGGATCCCCACTGAGCAAGGAGCCTGATGTGGGACTTGATCTTAGGACCCTGAGATCATGACCAGAGACCATGGCAGATGCCAACAGCAGACGTGAGCCACCCAGGCGTCCCTGAAAACATTTTTTTAACATTTTATTTCTTAAGTAGCTAATTGTTAAAGAGGAATAAGCCAGACTGTGCCTTGGTCAAATGGTTTTGTAAATCTCAAGTATATGTGTTTGAATGTCTGTTGTTATTATTTATTTATCTGATTTATTAAATCAGAATTATCATCTCAGTGCGAAAGAATGAAGATGGGTCTCAAATATCGATGGTTGACTAGTTGAATTGTTTCCCTCTTAACTTCACAACCATTTTCTTCAAATAGAACTGGATAGTGCATCATTTAGTTTAATGATATAGTTATAAAATTAATCTTAAAATTATTTTAAATGCTCCACTGTTTTAAACTATACCTACAGTGTCACAAATTGAATCCACTTACTTGAATTGACAAATGATTTTAATTTTACTAACCAGAATACTGTGTAAAAAACAACAGTAGCTTTAGTTATTTTCCCACCCAAAATTACTTTAAATCATTCCTAAAATCCATTTAATTTAGACACATAGATTCACAAGGATTCCATAAAGAGTGGAATAAGTTTCAAGATAGCATCTGGTCCAGCTCCAGGCCTTCAGGCAACCGAGATATCCTCTCATTTCACACAAAAAGCGCCACGGCCACAAACTAAGCATTCTTGGAAACGTTATGAAATTTCTTTCTATACAATTTCCAAAAATTGTAATTTGTAAATTCTAATTGTAATTTGGAAGGAGTCAATTTGGAAAGCTTTCTAAATTCACAGGAAACAGATGGTGGCAATATATCATCATCTGCCAAATTTAAGAGTCTAACACTTGGGAAATTTCATTTAGGACAACCAGAAGGGACAAAATATACGGTCAGGGTAACAGGGAACATCACCCAAAGTGGGAAATGCAGTATCTTTTAGTACTGATGTGAACCCAGTAAGGATGTTGAACTCTAACCTTAATGTAGTAATTTATTCCAGCAACTACTTGAGTTTTATACTCTACAGCTTCAAATTCTTCATAAGTCTCGTTTGTTTTTTCTTCAAGCTGAGGTTTAACCTTAGGAGGGAAAAAAAGGAAACACATTATATCAAAGCTATAGTGGATTCCACTTATGTGATTTTCAAGTCTGGGAAACTCGTGCTTCTAAAGGTCCTCAAACATCATAATAAGAACTATTTTCAGTATTTCAAGGAAAAGAAAATATCTGCCTTTAATAAGATTACATGAGCTAGCTAAAATGTTAAATTTTGTGGCTTTTGGCTGAATTTGCATCAAGTCAGTGTGGTAATATGGCAACATGGTAATCTTTTCACTAGTAGAACTCTGATATATATGTCTTTGATTAATAAAAATGGGAGAGCAATAATTACTATTTCACCTGAATTTTTTTTTATTTTGAAGTAATTTCAGACTCAAAGTTACAAAAATAGTATAGTATACCTCAAGATCCTTGATCTAATCACATCTGTAATTTCCTTTGCCATGTAAGATAGCACATTTATAAGACTCAGGGATTAAGATGTTGGCCACCATTCTGTCTACAACAGAGGGATTATAAACTTTGGTGGCAGCATGCCTAAACCCTGACATGACAAGGGAATGGTGTGTCTCAAATTCAATATGTGAACTTTTACTGGATTTACCAGTTTTCAGTATCGGTCTTTCATTCCTTCTCTCAGCTGAGGCTGATACGCTAGTTGCCACTCTGTTCTCTCTGACTCTCTGTGAAGAGTAGGGCTCCAGAATTCTGCCAGAGCTTGAGATAAATGAAAGGGAAAGATCTGGGGGGTGGCCTAACTGCTCCTGATACAGATCTGCTGCTCTCAGTTTTCCCGGCTTTAGCCCCGTGCCTCACTCTCATTGTCCTACGTTTCTGGCATTGCTCGTGTTTGAGCCGTTTGGAATTCTGCACCACGAATCCGCTTGCTGCTGGCTCATCACTCCCATCTGGGGTTGGGCTCCATCTAAGTGGCCAGTCATTTTCCATTGTTCATCTGTTTCCCATCTTCCAAGGTTTGGTCAGTATCTTTGAGGTGGTGTTTGCCTATCTCCATTGTCTCTCTAGGTGTGGGTTTGTGCCTTTTCCCCTTTATTTTTTCCTGTCATCTAGAGGGAAAAGAAAATAGATGTGTATGTTCAATATACCTTGTTTCTTGGATAGTTGCCTCCCTGCTATTCACTCAAGCATTTTACATGTTTCAGGCTGGTCTCCCATGCATCTAGGTTCTCCCAAGGCCATTCAGGCCTTCCCATCCGTGGGCGGACATATTGAATTCCTTTTCTATCAGCCCCTTGGTTTGGGTGCCAGAGTTGGTTTTCAAAGATGTAAATGTTTCCCAACTTTTTGAGTTCTTAGACCACTTTTGAGGGTAAAACACTTCACGGACCACCACCCATTTCTCCTGTGACCTTCAGAATAGATGGGAAGAAGGTGTTATTGCTTTCTTGAGATGGAAAATGAAGCTTCAGAGTGGAGAAAGGAAGAAGACAAATTGTGAGGAGGAAAAAATCAGAAATGGGAAGTGGGGAATGAGAGAGGGGGAAAAAGATAGAAGTGCAGAGAGAAGTCAAGTAAGGAGAAGAGTTACTGTTTTCTTGCTTCTCCTATCTAACACTTCTGAGTCAATGCTGGGTACTGGTCAAGTTAAAAGCTGAGTTGGAAAGGGTTAATCTCCAAACCCAAAGTTATCCAGTTAAATCTTATTTTACAAACGAGAGGACCAAGGCTATGAAGAGACCATGACTGCTTAAGGCTGAAAAATTATTAATTACAGTTACTTAAGGTTTTCAATCCCTTGCCCGATAGCTTAAGTATCTGATTTATCTGTTGTAATGATCTGTATTCCTTCTGGTTTCCAGTCTTTTGGTCATTGTTTTTTTTAACCACATATCAGAAAATTTTATTTCTATTTGTCCTTGTCTTAAAAAACATACAAAATCTATAACATTTTCACTGCATCGGTGCAGTTTACAAGTCCAGAGTCTTCCATAAGAGAGCTGATTTCCAGTGTCCTGGTTTGTTTTGGTAAGTACACGGGCACCTGTCAGACTGTGTGCCGTGATTTCAGGTTTACAGCACTTAGAGCCTGTAGCCTTGCTCTCTCTTCCCAGTAGAACAGGCTGGTATTCTTCTAATGTCGGATGCTATGAACCAGGGGTGGGAGGGGTAGAGGTTGAGGTCGAAGCTGAGGAGCAGGAAAGGGGCAAAATAAGAAGGAACTGGTCAGTGAAACCTTAATTTTCAGAAGGCAAGCTTGGTACTGAAAGACCCCCCCCAAGGGATGGGTGCTGGGAGGGTGGATGTCAGCTGGGAGTGGTGGTCTGGGACCTGCTGGAACACAGACAGACCTTGAGCTGAACACAGTTGGTGTTCCCCTTCCCTAGCCTTCCATACACAGTCGTGGCTGAGATGATGGAAGAAACAGTATGAGCCCAGCCACTGTCACTCGGGCCCCAGCCCGGAGAAGGACGCTCTCAGGGAGGAGCGGCTGGTCAAATACAATTACCCTAGGGTTGTTCATATATTTTTACTGTTGTAGGGAATGAATCTTGGTGAGTTGTTAGTCCTCTGGGATCTGAGGATTTGAGCTGTGTTGCACCCAACACACCTAGGCACTTTCCCTATCTATAATCATTCTGCAAAAACTTTAGACTATGCATAAAATAGGGAAGAATGGATAGAAAGGTAATAGTGGCAACATGGGTAGGCCATATTTTGGCATGTTTTCCAGAGAAGGAAGGAGAGTTTGGGTTTAGCATGAAAGTGTAGTAGGGCTGATGAGAAATGACCTATAGACATTTGTCATCTGTTCGTTTTTGAGGGAAGGGCAAGCGTGGGGCAAGGCACCTAGTATGCAAGAAATGATGGCACCCCACGTAAGAGAGGAAAGGCAGAGTCTTTGACTAGAGGGAGGAATGAGATCCAACAAGGGATATGGAAATTGGGAGTGTTCTTGTACCAGCTGACGGCAATCTTTAGGAGACGGAACTGAGACACAGGCTGGAGGGGCCATGGGGATGGGAGAGATTGAGAAGCCAAGAAGAGAGAAGGCCCAGGTCCACCTCTCTGGGGCTCTCTAGAAAAAGGCCAACAGGATGTGACTGACAGGATGTTCCAGCAGCCCCAGGTTCCTGTTGCAGTTGTTCGCTGGCATACATTCATAAATTTGTACTGAGCGAGTTTCTGTGGTTCTGCAACTTCCTTGAGCAAAGTTCTCTGAACCTGGAGCAGAAGCTGAAGAGGAAGTGGTGGCAATGGGGGTGATGTGTAATTGAGGACTGGAATGCCGGAATTTCACAGGGTCAACAGAAATCAAGGGTGGAAGAATGCCTGAAGCCAATCACGGTCCAGGCTGGATGAGCACTCAAGTGGGCCTGAGCATGTTCTGTTGATGAAGATGGGAGGGTGAGGGCCTGAAAGACCGTGGTGTGGCTGAATGGCAGGTTCTCTGGGTGTGGGGCAGTGGCAGAGGTGATTGATGGGGAGGCGCCGGTCAGAGAGGAGAACACAAATGTGTGGGTGAGTGACAGCGGTGACACGCTGAGCTCCAGGGTGTGGTATCCATGATGGTATGCAGAGGGGGTGTTTGTATGGTGTATGGTCTGTGTGGATGCCAGGAATGGCATTCAGCAATTAGGTCTGACGTAGGGGGTGTGTGTATGTGTGCGTGTGTGTGTCTGTATCTACCTGTGAGTGCGTAATAGTACCCTTCATTTCCCAGAGTAATTATTGAAATAACAGTTCTTTCCTGCAATAAACGTACTCAGAATTCCCATCCCAATTCTCAGGTCAAATATAACCCTTATTGCCTTGAGTGTATCCCCTTTCTAAATTTCTCTGAAGGCAAGAACCATCTTCCCTTCTGTCCCTATAGCAATTCACACAGTACTGTGTACATAATGTTTTCGGAATGAAGAAACCAGGGCTGTTTTTCTTCATGGCACCTTGTCTTCCTAGAAGGAATAAGAGGATATAGAAGGGGATAGCAGAGACACTCAACTAATACAGAGAATCCTGGGAAAGGGGATTTCTTTCATGTGTACTTGGGAACAAGCTCTATTTGCATCCTTTAGTAATATGTGATACATAACTACCATTCAGTTCAGTCTCCTTCATCTTCAGAATGGGGACTCTTTTCTCCTGCCTTCAGAAATGTTCAAGGCTCCTCAACCTGGAACTCTTTGTTTGATTTTCTTCTCTTTCTGACCTTATCCAACATCCCTCTTTCATTTTTTTTTTTTTTAAGTAAGCTATTTATTTATCGGAGAGAGAGAGAAAGTGGGAGCACAAGCAGGGGAATTGAAATGGCAGGCAGAGGGAGAAACAGGCTTCCTGCTGAGCAGGGAGCCAGATGTGGGACTCTATTCCATGACCCGAGCTGAAGGCAGACACTTAACTGGCTGAGCCATGCAGGCATCCCTCCCTTTTTCATTGTGACGTCAAATTCCTTAAACCTGCAGTTCCCACTTTTTCTTTGATGCTTTCACCTCTCTGTGAGATGGCCTCCCATTCCTTCCCTTCTCTCCCAGATGGAGTTCTTCCTTCAGCTGGCATTCCACTGAGAAAACTCTCTGTTAAGGAGAGCGAGAGCCGATAAACTTAAGCTCCTCTAAGAATACCTGCATTTTAAAAAGAGTGGCAGTATCGTAGCCAATGCGGTTTATCCGAGGCGCGATTATTGCTAATTAAAAAGTGAGTTAAAAAAAATAGAATACATTAAAAAACAAAGGGATAAAATGACAAGGGAAACGACAGGTAGTGGTGGTCTTCCTTAGGACCACCTCAGATCAGACTAAGTGTATAACTCCCAACACCTGCCCATTTGCCTGACTCTGACTGGGCACCTAACTAACTCTGTAATCTTGGAGAAGATGTTTGATTATATTTCTTCACCTACAAGTGGTTTTGGTAATACCTGCCTCTTGGGGTTGTGTGTGTGGAGATTAATTTTATCCTTCATGGGAAAGTGCTTCCTAAACTGCCCATTCTTCTGCCTTCTAATAGTTATTTGGGAATTGCCCCCTAAGGTTCTCCTGGGAGAGGGAAGCCAAATGATAACTGGGAGCTTAATACCTGAGAAGCTGAACTACTACACAGTAATTATTCACTTGAAAGTTAGGAGCTTTGATGGGCAAACTCTAATGTCCTTCCTGGTTCCAAACCTATGATTTAAACAATGTTCTTAATTGGAGATTGTTTTATTATGTTTCAGTTATCCTGGCTTCTCTAAATGGACTCTAAACCCCTTGAGGACAGGGACCATGTCTTAAAGTCCTTATGTATCTTCTGTAACATTTAATACAATGCTGGACACCTAAGAGATAGTCAAGAAATGATTCATTGGTATTCATTTCTCAAATTGATTGAAATCCGAGGCTGGCTGCTCACACGGATAAGGCAATTTGCCATACCACATATTTCCCTCAACCCCCATGCTTCTCCATGTTCCTGCCACTGTATAGTGGAAAAGGCAAGTGGTCAAAAATCTGAAGATAGGCTAGCTTCTTAACTAGGCAGGTATTAACCTCTTTGAATCTCAGTTTGAAATCTCATCTGAGATATGGACATGATGATTTCCTTCCCTGTGCTGGGGGTTATAAAGACCAAATGAGAGGTCAAATGGAGGACAAGGCTTTTAAAACCACAGTGCACCTTTCTAAGAGTGATATAACTATTGTTCATACCTATCTCTCATTCTGCCTCCTTGACAGGGCTGGAGCCTGAGGTAAGCAGCAAGAAACACGCTTTCAAATTAGTTTCATAATTTAAGATGTGGCTCACAGATGGTTTTTTTTTTTAATGCAAGGCCTTCTTATAGCTTCTTACTAAAAAAATTATTCTTGCTAACCAAGATAGGCTTTTTAAAAATCATTGAAATTTTCTGCACACTCTCTTTATGTGGAATCTCTGTTATTCCCCCATTTCCCTTATAGCTCTGTTTCCTGGAAAATCTCAGGGGGATTTTCCAAGGTCACGGGTAACTTTGGGCAAAGATTTGAAGCAAATAACTGTGAAGCCTCACCTATGCATATTTTTTTCTTGTTTTCAGGTCATTTTATGCACATCACCTTAGGTAGTCCTTACAGCTCTGAGATCAGCAGAGCAAAAGGTGTGATCTTCATCTTACAAATAGAATTAAGAATTTTTTTTTGCAGGGCTCTGCTTTTGTTTTTTATTTATTTTTAAAAAAGATTTATCTATTTAAGAGAGAGAGAGAGCAGGGAGTGAGGCAGAGGGAGAGGGAGAGAGTCTTAAGCAGACTGTGTGCTGAGCGCAGAGCCTGACACAGGGCTCGAGCTCAGACCCTGCGATCATGACCTGAGCTGAAACCAAGATTCAGAGGCTCTACAGGCTGCACCACCCAGGTGCCCCCAGTGTTCTGCTTTTAGAAAACCCATCTCCCGTAGGCCTCTTGGATTTACGTATCTCCAGATCTGTAGCCAGTGAGGTCATGGACAGCAGCCTGGGTATCACCAGGGAGCGGGCTAGAAATTCAGGTTCTCAGACCCACCCTACCCCAGATTCTGAGTCAGAATCTCCATTTTAACAAGACCCCCAGGTAATATATGTATACATTGAAGTTTGTGAATACTGAAGATTGAGAATTCTGACCTCAAATAAAGGTACTAATGACTTAACATTATCTTTTGGAAGAAGGAAAGCTACAAAAGTATCTTTTTTCAAAAAGAACTCTTGAAAGGGAAACATTTATCCCCAAAGAATGAGTTGACAGAAATCCAGGCATCGCATCTCTAGAGAACATTCCAGAGCCTTAACATAGAAATCCTATCTCTTTCACTTACACAAGTAGCCAGTCTTATTTGCCAGGGTCATAGAAAGAAGTTTCAGAGAGAAAAAACAAGGAATGATACAAGAAAATAGGGAAACAATTTACAAACCTAACATGATAATTTATATATATTTTCTTTTCATAAAATAAACAGTATAATAAAATTTTATCATATAGATGATAGCTAATCAAACATGTAAAAAATGTATCAACTTGCTAAAAACATTGAGTTCTGTTTTCACCATCATCAGTTTCAGAATCAGCATAGACTATGCCACTCCCCTTCTAGTTTAATCATATTCTCAATATGACGAGACTATAATTTTTTCTATGTAGTCAAATTGGCAGGAAGTGTGGAAGTGGATTGTCTTTGCAATGTTGCTCTTCATTTAACCCATTTAAAAAAATTTCCCCACAAAGCGTGCGAAGTCTAGTTTGTCAAATTGTTAAAAAGCTGATTTAATTACATGTTGGCTCCATTTGGTAAGATTAGAAGCTTCATCAGAAACTGAATTAGTAATCCTGGACTCATACATTGGAAGCCTATAAAGATGACCCAATATAAATTCTTTTATAAATGGGGAAACTGAGGCTCTGAGAAGGGATGTTACATGTTCAAGATCACTCTCGTGGTTGGGATTATTAGAGGTTTCAGCCGAAAAGGTTTTTAGTTGTAAGGAAGCCTGAACAAAACCGCACATTTCCCAATGTTCTGCTGGTTTTCATGTTCACCCACACGCGTAACACGGCCCCCCTAGGAACCAAGATTTTGGATCAATCCTCTTCATGAGATATACCAACTCACCTCATTAGCAATCTCCTGGATTTCTGGAGTGGCCGGTTTGGCTTCAGTTAAGCCTCCAGGTATCATTTTGGCTAATTGCTTCTTTGCTAGGCAGGATGCTGGAACTGAAGTGATCAAGGAAGCGTGGAGACTCTGGTTTTTAAAGAGGGTGTTGCTCAACAAGCTCCACCTCCAGAAGGTTCTCTTTTTCACAAAGAGCAAAAAGGCACAGGGAAAATGAATATTTCTCAAAGCAAGCCATGCTGCTTCCTCAACAGAATAGGCCAGTAGGAATTGGGGAGATTGAGGGCTGAGGATGAACAAATGGGTGTGCCTGCCGAGTCACGTCCTCACAGGGAGTCAGACTTCCCCGCGTTCTCTTTGACGTTGGTTCCATCCTGTTGCATCTGAAGAATGAAATCTGGAGCCACGACCAGAGTTTCCCAATGTGTAAAACCTCTAATACAAAGTTTTATACTTTAAAGGTATATGTATTAATAATGTCAAGGTTGGTTGTTTAGAATTTATTCGACTTTATAAAGAAAGTAAAAGAGTCTGTCTGGAGAGCCTTGGCTGGATACTTGAATTTTACTGTTTATTTGTGTGTTTGTTTTATACTTCTAGAACTACAGAAAAACACAAAGAGTAAAACAACAATCACCTATATTCCAATCACCCAGATTTAAAACTTTTAACATTTTATCTTATCTACTTTCCCTATTTTCTTTCCTTCCTTCTCCCCTTCCTTCCTCTCTCTCTTTCTCTCTCTCTCTTTCTCCCTTCCTTCCTTCTTTCATAGTTGTTGTTAAGAAATACAGTATTACCGGTCTCCCACTCCCACCCCCGAGCCCCCAACTTTGGCCTCTGCAGAGATAAACTACACTGTGAGTTTGGTATCCTTCTAACCCATTTCATACATTTACCTAGTGTATTTTTTAAAAAATTTACTTATGTTATATGATAAACATGTACTCTATATATACTTTTTTCTGTCTGGCATGTTTTTGAGATTTTCCATGTTGACACACAGATAGATCAGTTTGGCTTATTTCCTTTAATTGTTACTTGATGATTGATTGATCTCTATCTATCTACCTACCTACCTACCAACCATCATCTATTCTATCTAACTGCTATATGCTATTCCACATTTTACATACTTCTTCCCCTACCGATGAAGACTTGGGTTTTTTCTAGCTTTTTACCCTTATAAACAATATTGCGGGACGCCTGGGTGGCTCAGTGGGTTAAAGCCTCTGCCTTCGGCTCAGGTCATGATCCCGGAATCCTGGGATCGAGCCCCACATCGGGCTCTCTGCTCAGCATTGAGCCTGCTTCCCTTCCTCTCTCTCTGCCTGCCTCTCTGCCTGCTTGTGATCTCTGTCTATCAAATAAATAAATAAAATCTTTAAAAAAATCCAATATTGCATCTTTCCCTTTTGTACATATGTGACAGCTTCTGGAGGGAAATTATCTTGAAGCAAAATTGCTGTTTTGAGTGATATTTACCTGCATTATTTTATTCGGTTTTTAGAGTATATAACACACACACATGATAAAAATGTTCAAAAGTAACAAAAGAGTTTCCAGTATAAGGAATTCTTCACCACTCTATTCCTCAGCCACCCTTCTGTTTTCTGTCATCAGCTTCTGTATCCTTCAGAGATATTCTTTATATGTACGAATATGTAAATAATTAACTACACACATGCATATATGTCTGTATATACTTTTCTTCTATAAATGGTACAAATGGTACCCTACCACATAATCTATTATATGCTTTGCTTTATCCCTAACAATATATTTTGGAGGTTGTATTATATTATATATATATTTTGGAGGTTGTGTTATATTATTATCTATTATATAAAAATTATTATATAATATATAATATATGTATTATATCATATATTTAATAATATAATACAACCTCCAAAATATATTGTTAGGGATAATAATATAATATATAATATTATTATATATAATTATTATTATATTATTATTATATATATTATATAATATATATTTTATATATTATATATAATATATATATTTTGGAGGTTGTATTATATTATTATTGTTGTATTATATTATATCATATTATAGATAATATATATTATATTGTATTATTATATAATATATTATACATTAATATTTTCATATTACAATTGATTATATAACATATATTATATAAATTATCTATTAGAAAGGTGCTTCATTCTTTATAAAGTTTGGCAGGTACTTGAAAATTTTTGGAGATAGGTGGGTGTCTTACAGGATAATCTAAGGCTTGCTATGCAGATGGATATCCATGGAATGCCCTCATCCATGTATTGAGAGAAAGAGCAAATGTGAATGACATGGTACTCACTCAAGAGGCCACCGGTCATCTGATGACTTAGCTCTGGCCATAGATAATCCTTCACATCTTCCTGTGACCTTTCTAAGTCAGGTTCTCTCATATTTAGGCCTTCAACTTTTTCTCAAGGTCACGTCCATTTCTGCCTTTCTGTTTACCAACTAGTTCAGGCGATACTTATCTAATCTCCCCAATGGTCAGGCATGGGGTAAGCAGCATATCTTCTGTTCTCTTTCTAGAGTCTATGCCTGTTACTCTTGGATATTCCCCGTTGAGACTCAAAAATTTCTTTTAGAATCAAAAACTGACACAAAGTAAATATTGCTTTTGTCTTTACATTTCTACTATGTCCTAGCTCTTCTCAAGGTAGTATGGATGCCTCTGATAGGGAAAAGTCACACACACGGAAGTGCAGAAAAGAAAAGCACAAAAATTAATATCTCTGTTAATAAAAATTAAAGTGACAAAAACAGATCAGAGGTTGCCTCTGGCTGGAAGTGAGAGAAAGGATCTAATACAAAAAGGCGCAGGAAATATTTTCAGGAGATGGTACTGTTCTATATCTGGATGGTGGTGGTGGTTATGCAATGGTGTCAATTACCCAAATTCATGAAATTGTACACTTAAAATGGGTGGACTTTATTGTATGTAAGTTACCTCCCCCCAAAAAAAGCTGAGGTAAAAAAGCACTACCTTTTAAACACCTTGTTTATGTGTCTCTTGTTCTTGCTTTTATATATATATATATATATATATATATATATATTTAAATATTTTATTTATTTATTTGACAGAGAGAGACACTGTGAGAGAGGGAACACAAGCAGGGGGAGTGGAAGAGGGAGAAGTAGGCTTCTCGCTGAGCAGGGAGCCTAACGTGGTGCTTGATCCCAGGACCCTGGGATAATGACCTGAACCAAAGGAGATGCATAATGACTGAGCCACCCAGGTGCCCCTCGCTTTTATATTTTATACTGCTTCCTCTAATATCTTCCATTAGAGTCTCAGCTACCACTGCATCAACACATTGCCTTAAAAAGGGTTGTAAAGACCCCATTTGAAGTGTGTGCCCCAAAGGAGGACAAAGTTATTCCTCCTGGCAATGCTCATGGTGAGGCGCAAAGTAAGAGGTAAGGTTGATTGAAGATCGGTCATAGAAACCGGTGAAAGATTTTAAACTTGAATTGTCAGGTAACAGAGTTCACTAAAATTTTTGAGCTGTACAGAAACCGTGTGTGCTTTTGAAAGATAAAATTGGAAGCAATGTGTAGGCTGGATTGAGGGACAAGATCTTAAAGACAGAAAGATTGATCAGGGAGTTTTCGAAGTGGAACAATGAAAAGTTAATCCTGATCCAATGTTGTCTCAAGTGAATTGGAGAGGAATGGGTATGACAATTTATAAAAAGAGTATTGGGAGGGAAGTGGGGACAAGAAAAAAGGGAATCAGTGTTTCATGGAGGTATTTTGTTTGGATGACCAGGAAGATAACTGTACCATTAAATAGAATTTGGATATGTAGGAATGAAAACATATTTAAACAAGTTGGTCAATACTGAATATATAAATGTATAACTGGGAAAAGAAAACCATCTCTCCCCCTTTCCCAGGCAAATCCTAGGGAGAATGAAGACCTTGGCAAAAGAATTTAGTCAAACGATTGCTAATGTAATGCAGAGGCCTTAGTTATAAAAATTTGATTTTCAACCATATTTCATAAAAAGTCTTGTGGAATAAAAAAAAATGCTAGACTGGACATTCTAACTCCATGAAAATGAGAAAGGAGAGAAGTCGAAGGAACTTAACATACCAATGATCTCTGGCGCAAAACAGGAGTGCTGGGTATATGAAGATCTTGCTTAATTTGAATTTATTCCATCTTGGTAAGTCACCAATAATTTAAACTTCTGTCTTGTTACTTCACTAAGAAGCACAAGAGTCTCTCCCATAGTAGCCAGATGTTAGCTTCCATGAAATACAATTATTTTTCAAATATGGTCTAGGACAGAACCTTTTTTGTATTATATAATTTATAATCTCTTTCTGAGAAGAAAGTAGCTTTCTTGATAACATACTTAAATTTCTGATGAACTTTGACAGGGATAAGACTCGTTTGGCAAACCCAATTATTTTCTCATAAAATAGATACTTTTTATGAATGATAAGAATAAGTTTCTCATACTTTTCAGAGGACTATGAAGCTTGGGCTTTCCTTGTCATCATTAGGGCTGGACAAGGGCCTTGTGGAGAACTGCAGAGAACTGAAGAACCAGCCTTCAAGGAGGTGTTGGCCAACACTGGAACTGAGGAAAGCCATGTCAGTCCTGCCAACTAAAATCATGGTAGACCTGGAGGAGGGGCTAAGACCGTGGGAGGTGGGAGGAAGAGCCCAGGGGAAGGTGAGGAAGCATCAGTGGAGGGGAGGAGAGTTGGGGGTCAACAGCCCCTGTTCAGCAGATATTATGTTAGAGATGCACGTGGGCTGTTGAGCTAGTTGGTGGGTGGCAGCCTGTGACCATGGCAGACCTCAAAGGGCCCAGTGCTATCAATACTCATGGAACTAGAATCTCTGCTCTCGCTCTACTCCAACTCCATACACGGGAAAAGTGTAGGGAGTGTCTCTGACAAACTCAACTTTTGTCAGTCTTTCCTCACCCCATGTTACTACAGTAGTTTTCAAATTGCCCCCAAGGGCTCTAAAGGTTTCTCAGAGCTCCCCCAGGGCTTGGAGGGGAGGGGGAGAAGATATGGGGGAGGGGGAAAGAGGACTTAGCTACAAAGCTTTGCCTCCATTCTTTGCTTCAGCCAGAGCGGTGTGGCTAAGCACAGAGAAGAGGGAGTTCTCTGAAAGAATTCCTTTCAGAAGGAGTGCTCTATTCCTTTCAGAAGGAGTGCTCTATTCTTACGAAAGAATTCCTTGTCCAGACCTTTTGGGGACAATGTTGTGACTCTGTGATCTGGGTGTGAAGGTTGGCATCTTGTCTTTTTTTTTTTTTTTTAAAGATTTTATTTATTTATTTGACAGACAGAGATCACAAGTAGGCAGAGAGGCAGGCAGAGAGAGAGAGATAGGAGGAAGCAGGCTCTCTGCTGAGCAGAGAGCCCGATGTGGGGCTCGATCCGAGGACCCTGGGATCATGACCTGAGCCGAAGGCAGAGGCTTTAACCCACTGAGCCACCCAGGCGCCCCGGTTGGCATCTTGTCTTGAGAAAAGCAGCTTTTATTCTGCTTTTGGAGAGAAGGGGAGACAGTTCAGCTAGCCAGGTTTCAAGAGGGTCAGCCTGTGCTTTAAGATGAGACTGTTCTCTGTGACTTTGAACCGCAAGCTTAAAAAAGTTGCCTAAACTTACAAAATGTTTGATAGGAGTGGATTTTTTTTTTTTTTTTTTTTTTTTTTTTTTTTTAAGGGAGCTCGTTGTCAGAGTTTCATGCCTGAATTGCTGTGTAGCAAAATAGAGCGGACAGAAGCGAATAAGAGAGTGAGCCCTTAGAGCTCGGCCAGACTCCTGGGGAGGTATAGTTTTCTCCTCTCCAAACTGGTCTCTTTGGCTGGGTAGTTCCCAGTTCCCATCTGGATCGCACATATTTGAGGTTTCATGTGGGATTCTCCCCCCGCCACACACTTCTTTTAAATTGAAGTACAATTTATATGTGGCAAGATGAACACATTTTTAATGTATACCTCAATAATAGGTGCTTAAGTTTTTATAGTTGTATACACCCACATAATGTTATAGGATAGTTTCATCATCTCAGAAAGTTCCCTCATATCCCTTCCCAGTCACTACAGTCTGCTCAACCAGTACTTTTCCAGTTTTTAAATTTTATATAAGTGGGCTCATACTATTGACTTTCTTTTTTAAAACTTTAAATTCAATTTAGTTAACATGTAGAGCATTATTAGTTTCAGAGGTAGAATTTAGTGACCTGTCAGTTGCATATAACACCCAATGCTCCTTATATCACATGCCCTCCTTAATGCCCATCACCCAATTATCCCTTCCCCTTACTCACCTCCCATCCAACAACTTTCAGTTTGTTCTCTCTAGTTAAGAGTCTCTTCCGGTTTTGCCTTCCTCAGTGAAGTTAAATTCCACATATGACAGAAATCTCATACTATAGATATTCTTTTGTGTTTGGCTTCTTCAGCTCAGCAAAATGATTTTGACATTCACCCATGCTGTTGCTTATATCAAATAGTTTACTTCTTTATTTCTGTATGGTATTCCATTATATGCATAAACCATGTTTGTTTATTCTACTGATGGGCATTTGGGTTATTTCTATTTTTGCTTATTTTGAATAAATCTACTATAAATAAGTCATTTCTCTTGAGTATATACCTAGGAGTGGAAATCCAGGGATATAAGGAATGGGGAAGGTTTAACTTTATTAGAAACTGCCAAAAAATTTCCAATGTAGTTTTACCATTTCAAACTCCAATCAATGATTCATGAAAGTTCTGGTTTCACCATCCACTTCAAAAATTTGTAGTGTTATGTTAGTCTTTTTAAATTTTAGACATTTCTGTGAATATATAGTGTATCTCCCTGTGATTTTAATTCACATCTCCTTGATGAGTAGTAATTTTTAGCACCTTTTCATGTGCTTATCAATCACTTGGATATTTTCCTTTTTAATTTTAATTCCAGTTAGTTGACATACAGTGTTATGTTAGTTTCATTTGTATGATATAGTGATTCAACAGTTCCATACGTCACCCAGTATGCATCATGACAAGTGCACTCCATAATACCCATCACCTATTTAAGTGATGTTTCTGGTAAACATCAGTTTGTTCCCTATAAGGAAGAGTCTGTTTCTTGATTTCTCTCCCTCCCCCTTTTTTTCCCTTGCTCATTTGTTTTGTTTCTTAAAGTCCACATATGAGTGAAATCATATGGCATTTGTCTTACTCTGACTGACTGATATTGCTTAGCACAATACTCTCTAGCTCCATTAATGTTGTTGCAAATGGAGAGATTTCATTCTTTTTTATGGGTGAATAATCTTCTATCATATATATACCACATCTTCTTTATCCATTCATCAATCAGTGAACACTGGACTACTTCCAAATGCCTTTGAATTAGTGCTTTTGTATTCTTTGGGTAAATACCAAGTAGTACTAGTACTACTATGGTTGTAGGGTAGCTCTATTTTTAACTTTCTGAGGCACCTTCATATTGTATCCAGAGTAGCTACACCAATTTGCATTCCCACCAACAGCGCATGAGAGTTCCCCTTTCTCCACATCCTTGGTAACACCTGTTGTTTCCTGTGTTGGTAATTTTAGCCATTCTGACAGGTGTGAGGTGAGATCTCATTGTAGTTTTGATTTGCATTTCCCTCATGGTAAGTGATGATGAACATATTTTCATGTGTCTGTTGGCATCTGGACTAATGTCAGCTCATTTCTCCTGTTCATTTTTTAATTGGATTTTGTGTATTTTGAATGTTGAGTTGTATAAGTTCTTTATACATTTTGAATACTAACCCTTTATCAGATAATGTCATTTGCAAATATCTTCTCCCATTCTGTAGGGTGCCTTTTAGTTTTGTTGATTGTTTTCTTTGCTATGCAGAGCTTTTTATTTTTAGATAGTCCCAATAGTTTATTTTTGTTTTTGTTTCCCTTGCCTTAAGAGACGTATCTAGAAAAAAGTTGCTAAGGCTGATGTCAAAAGGTTTCTGCCTGTCCTCTCTTCCAGGATTTTTACAGTTTTCTGTCTCACATTTAGGTCTTCCATCTATTTTGTATGTGGTGTAAGAATCATTTCGATATTTTCTTTCATGAAGCCTCTCTTCAAGTCTTGCCTCCTCCTTTTTTTCTCTATGGAAAAGTTCTTTATGTATTTTGGATGTGAGTTCTTCATCACACATGCATATATTTATATTGCGAATTTTCTTCCAGTCTGTAGCTTGTCTTTTTTACTTTCATAATGGGTGTGTTTTGATGAGTAGACATTTTTAATTTTGATGAAGTCCACTTTTTTCATGGTTATTGCCTATGTCCTGTTTAAAAAATATTCACTGACATTAAGGTTCAGTAATATATCTTCCTATATTTTCTTTTAGGCATTTTATGATTTTAGCTTTTACATTTAAATGTATGATCCATCTCAAATTTATTTTTGTATGGTGTGTGAAGGAGATCAAATTTCCTTTGTTTTTCTTTATGGATAGCTAATTGTTCCAATATCACTTATTAGGGGGAAAATCCATCTTTCTTTCACATTGAATTTTCTTGATGTCTTATGCAAATAAGTTGACTATGTAAATGTGGGCTTATGCACTTATTATTAAGGCCTTTTCCCTGTCAGGGCCTGGTAAGCCAAGGAAATGGGGAAAGACAGCAAATATCAGGTATCTTGCCAAGGAAATCTAGATCCAAAGAGTAAGAAATATGGAAAGAAATGGTATATGGTTGTTAAGTTTGTTCTATTGCCTCTAAGAACAATGTTCCTATTGTGTATGTAGGTCTGCTCTTGGTAAAGGCCCTAAATGCCAACAGCTTATAACCAGTTACATGAACTTAAGCAGTGCTGTAGCCAAAATTGTGAGGCTCTCAGATTTCCGTCACTCCCTCAATACCCTTAGGTGTTACTGTACTCACCTATTTTTCCTATCTCATCTATTAAAAATTACTCTTACAAAAGAATCTGCAAATCTTTCACAAAAAAGTATAGATGACTAACAAAAATCACCCATGAGTGTTGACATGTGGCTGAGATGAAGAAATGTAATGGTGAGTTTTATGCATGCAATGAACAAATAAATTACAGGAAGTAGAGTGTTCATAGTACCTATCAATCACACAAGTTTGGTGTTCACCTACATTGTTGACATGTTAAAGCTGGTGTTTCCTTGCTTCAAAAACTTGTTCTAACTTTGTTAGACCCCAAGTGTTTCTTCTACCTTCATACTTCCTCAGGGACCCATCTCTATCCATTCCAACAGTCTAAAGTTGGCAAAAGTTGCTCACAAGGAAGGAGGTAGTTTTATATTATGGAAAACAACAATGTTGGATTAAATAATTCTAGAGAATAGTTGAAAACTTAATGAAAAATGTATCTAATTGTCCCCAGGTGTTTATATTACTTACATATTCTCTAGATTATAAACTTTATTTAAATATACATTTAGTGACTGGTAAGTGTCTGCATTAAATCTTCTTTAGTGATTCTTTTAGTCTTGTTGAGGTATAATTGACAAAATTATAATATATTTAAAGTGTACATCGCATTGTGGCTTTGATTTGTATTTCCCTGATGACTGATGTTGAGCATTTTTCACTTGTCTGTTGGCCATCTGTGTGTCTTCTTTGGATAAATGTCTGTTCATGTCTTCTACCCAATCCATGACTGGATCATTTGTCATCAAGGAAATACAAATCAAAACCACAAAGAGACACCACTCTACACCAGTCAGAATGGCTAAAACGAACAAGAATAGGAAACAACAAATGTTGGTGAGAATGTGGAGAAAGGGGAACCCTCTTACACTGTTAGTGGGAATGCAAGTTGGTGCAGCCACTCTGGAAAACAGTATGGAGATTCCTCAAGAAGTTAAAAAATAGAGCTATCCTATGACCCAGCAATTGTACTACTAGGTATTTACTTCAAAGATACAGATGTAGTGAAAAGAAGGGGCACCTGCACCCCAATGTTCATATCAGCAATGTCCACAATAACCAAACTGTGGAAGGAGCCAAGATGTCCATTGACAGATGAATGGATAAAGAAGATGTGGTCCATATAGACAATGGACATCAGAAAGGATGAATACTTACCATTTATACTGACGTGGATGGAACTGGAGAGTATTAGGCTAAGTGAAATAAGTCAGTCAGAAGAAGACAATTATATGGTTTCACTCATATATGAAGTATAAGAAACAGCACAGAGGATCATAAGGGAAGGGAGAGAAACTGAATGGGAAGAAATCAGAAAGGGAGACAAACCATGAGAGACTCTTAACTCTGGGAAACAGCTCATCTCTGCTGAAAAGGAGACGAGCGGGGAGATGGGATAAACTGGCGGGTGGGCATTAAGGAGGGCACGTGATGAGAAGAGTACTGGGTGTTATATGCAACTGATGAATTATGGAACACTACATCTGAAACTCACGATGCACTGTATGTTACCTAATTGAATTTAAATAAACAAAAAAGTGTATATCACTATGATTTGATGTACGTATACATTGTGAAAGAATTCTCACAGAGGTAATGAATACATCTATCTCTCCATCACCTCACATAGTTACCTTTGTGTATATGACAACACTTAAGTTCTACTCTCTTAGCAAATTTCAATTATACAGTATGGAATTATTAACTATAGTTACCTTGTTATTTATTAGATCCTCAGAGCTTATTTGTATTATAACTGAAAATTTATACCCTTTACCAGCCTTTCCCTATTTTTCCCAGTCCCAAATTCTAACAACCACCTTTTTAAAAAAATTTACATATATATTTTTATTTATTTTCAGCTTGACAGTATTCATTGTTTTTGTACCATACCCAGTGCTCCATGCAATACATGCCCTCCCTAATACCCACCACCTTGTTCCCCCAACCTCCCACCCCCTGCCCCTTCAAGACCCTCAGGTTGTTTTTCAGAGTCCATAGTCTCTCATGGTTCACCTCCCCTTCCAATTTCCCCCAACTCCCTTCTCTTCTCCATCTTCCCATGTCCTCCATGTTATTTGTTATGCTCCACAAATAAGTGAAACCATATAACTGACTCTCTGCTTGACTTATTTCACTCAGCATAATCTCTTCCAGTCCCATCCACATCGCTACCAAAGTTGGGTATTTTTAAAAAAAGATTTGCTTATTTCTTTTAGTGAGAGGAGAGAGAGATGGAGCAGGGGTGGGGGCAGAGGGAGAGGTGGAGAGAGAATCTCAAGCAGACTTGCCACTAATTATTGGGCTCAGGGCCTGGTCCTACAACCTTGAGATCATGACCTGAGCCTAAATCAAGAGCTGAATACTTAACCAACTGAGCCACTCAGGTGTCCCATCTAGAAACCATCCTTTTGCTCTATTTTTGCACGTTATACTTTTTGTTGTTGTTAGATTCCACATATAAGTGATACTCTGCATGTTTTTCTCTGTCTGGCTTATTTCATTTATCACAATGCCTTCCAAATTCAGCCATGTGCAGGGTTTTCTTCTTTTTTAAGGCAGAATAATACTCCTGTGTGTGTTCACATTTTCTTTGTCCATTCAGTTGTCAACCGACACAGATTTTTTCCATACTTTGGCTATTGTGAGTATTATTGCAATGAACATGGGAACATAGGTATCTCTTCAAGATAGTGATTTGTTTTCTTTGGATATATATCTAGAAGTTGGATTGCAGAATGATATAGTAGTTCTATTTTTAATCTCCTGAGGAACCTCCTACTGTTTTCCATAGTGGTTGTACCTTCCTACCATTGATAGCTTACCTTCCTAACAACTGTATAGGGTTCCTTTTCTTCACATCCTAGCTAGGATTTGTTATCTCTTCTCTTTTTTCTCTCAGCTTTATTGAGTTATTATTGACATATAATACTGTGTAAGTTTAAGGTGTGGTGATTTGACATATGTACATATTTCAAAATGAGTATCACAGTAAGGTTAACACAACCATAACCTCTCATAGTTACTTCTTTTGTATGGTGACAATTTTAAACATTTTCTCTCAGCAACTTTCAAATATGCTATTAACTATAGTCACCATGCTGTATATTACATTCCCAGAACTTACTAATCTCATAACTGGAATTTTGTACCTTTTAACTACTCTCACCCATCCGTCCACCCCTTCCCCCAGCAACCACCCATTCACTGTTTCTAATGAGTTCCATTTTTTTAAGTTTGCACATATATTGTCTCTCTCTGTCTGACTTATTTCACTTAGTTAAATAATGCTCTTGAAATCCATCCATGTTGTCACAAATGGCAGGATTTCCTTCTTTTTTAGGGCTGAATCATATTCTATTGTATCTATTGTCTTAAAAAAAATTTTTTTTTTTTAAATAAGCTCTATGACCAACATGGGGCTTGCACTCATGACCCCAAGATCAGGAGTCACATGCTCTACTGACTGGTCCAGCCAGGTACCTCTCTCTCTCTCTTTTTTTTTTTTTTTTTTTTTTGATAGTAGACATCCTAACAGGTATGAGATGTTCTCATTGTAGTTTTGATTTGCATTTCTCTCATGATTTGTACCTTTTTGAGTACCTGTTGGCTATTTGTATGTCTTCTTTGGTCATTTGCCCTAAAAAAATTTTTTTTATGCTATTAAGTATGAGTTCCTTGTGTATTTTGGTTATTAACTCCTTACTGGATGTGTGGTTTGCAAATATTTTCTCTCATTATATAGGTTACCTTTTCATTTTGATAATGATTTCATTTGATGTGCAGAAGCTTTTTAGTTTGATGCAATCTTACTTGTTTATTTTTGCTTTTTTAACCTTTGTTTTTGGTGTGAAATCTAAAAAAATCATCACTTAGACCAATGCCAAGGAGTTTACACACTGTGTTTTCTTCTGGAAGTTTTATAGCTTCAGGTCTTATATTCAAGACTTTAACACATTTTTATTTGATTTTCACATAGAGTAAGAGATAGGAATCCAATTTCATTCTTTTGCATGTGGCTCTCCAGTTTTTCCAACACCATTTATTGAAGAGAATATTTCCCCCCATTGTATATTTTGGATCCTTTGTCAAAAATTAATTGACCCTATACATCTGAAACTAATATTATATTAAATAAATATATTATATTATGTTAAATAACTAGAATTAATAAAAACTTAAAAAACAAATTGAGCATATTTGCATGGGTTTATTTCTGAGCTCTCTATTCTGTTCCATTGATATGTGTGTCTGTTTTTATGCCAATCACATACTGTTTTGATTATTAGCCTTGCAATAAAGTCTTTAATTAGGAAATATGATGCCTCCAGCTTTGTTCTTCCTTTTCAAGATTGCTTGGGCTATTTGGGGTCTTTTGTGGTTCCATACAAATTTTAGGATTAAAAAAATCCTGTGAAAAATGCCACTGGAATATTGATAGGGATTTCATTGAATTTGTGGATTTCTTTGGGTAGCATGGGCATTTTAACAATATTAATTCTTCCAGTCCATCAAAACAAGATATCTTTCCATTTGTGTCTTCCTCAATTTCTTTCATCAATGTTTTATACTTTTCAGGGTGCAGATCTTCCACTTCCTTGGTTAAATCATTACCCAAGTATTTTATTCTGTGTGATACTATTGTAAATGGGATTGTTTCCTTAAATTCTCTTTCTGAGAGTTCATTGGTAGTGTATAGAAATGCAACTGATTTTTGTATACTGATGCCAAATCCTGCAACTTTTCTGAATTTATTAATTGTAACACATTTTTTGATGGAGTCTTAAGAATTTTCCTATATATCATATCATCTGTTCATTCTCAAAGAGAGACAATTTTACTTCTTCAATTCCAATTTGGATTCCTTCCACCCACCACCCCGCTGATTTCTTTGGTTAGGACTTCCAAGATTATTTTGAATAAAAATTGGTGAGAGTATGTACCCTTGTCTTATTCCTGAGCTTATAGGGAAAGCTTTCAACTTTTCACCACTAAGTATAATGTTAAAGGATTATCCTTTATTGAGCTAATAGTAATTCTTTTAAAAAGTAAAAGGTACAGGGGCACCTGGATGTCTCAGTCAGTTCAACGTCTGCCTTTGGCTCAGGTCATGATCCTGGAGTCCCAGGATCGAGTCTGAGGATCATCAGGCTCCCTGGTCAGCAATGGAGTCTACTTCTCCATCTCTCTCTGCTCTTCCCCCTGCTCTCTCTTGCTCAATCAGTCCCTCAAATAAATAAATAAATAAAATATATATTTTTTAAAAGTAGAAGGTACATATGAAAGCATTTCTTAGCTAATCACATCCTAATTATTGGATTCATGGCATTCTAGCTTCTTGGAGTTTCCTCGACATCCTTGTCTTCTCTGTCCGTGGAAAATTCTTGAAACTGCAAGAAAAATCTTTCCATTGCAAAGGTATCAAAAATTCTAGCCAATACAAGGCAAAGGAAAAAAGGGCTTTGGCTTTCCATTGGTGGTGGTTGCCAGTAATGAGCAGAGAGTGAAGCCCCCAAGGAGATCCCCTGTAGAGAGCCAGACGGAGTCACTATGGTCAAGCAGGGACCTGTGTCAAGCAATGACTCAAGCAGCTAAGGGCATTGCAGCTAACACCAGGTATTTCTGAGACCAGCATCAGCTGATGATACTCTCAGAACTGATAACCAGCAGAAACAGAGGAGGTCAGCAAAAGCCCAAGACTGATTAAGTCCCTTTAAAAAGAAAGGATTTTTACAAGTCAAACTCCTCAGACACTGATCCCTCTGTGTCTGACCACTTCAGAAAGGGAGCTGCTGCCAAAGGCTCTGCCTGATCAATCTCTGAAAAGAACAAAGCCTGTTCACCGTTTGAACATAAGAAGCAGTAAGTGCCAAGACCTGATCCGTACGGGACTGCCTGTTCACAGACTGACTTTGCATTGGATTTGTTAACCTCCTACCCTCTGTTCTATCTTGTTTGTTGTGTGACTTGTCTTGTGCTTTGCTTTGTGCGACATGTACGAAGCCAAGTTAAACACGTAGTGAAATGTCCCTGAGTTTAGCATCCTGACCTACTTAATCATTCTGTCAGCTTTGCTTCATGACTAAATAAAGCAGACATTGTTGAGAGACACAACTCATGTGTGTGCCTTCATAGTGTGTTCATGATGTTCCCTAAAGGTGAGTTCTGAACTTCATGAGTTAGAGGTGCGTACCTTGCAGGGGTTAGGCATGGAGACACACTAGGGGTAGGGAAGGACGGGATGGGGATATAAGGTGGGTTTGTTTTTTTTTTTTTTTTTAGATTTTATTTATTTATTTGACAGACAGAGATTACAGTCAGGCAGAGAGGCAGGCAGAGAGAGAGGAGGAAGCAGGCTCCCTACCGTGCAGAGAACCTGATGCGGAACTTGATCCCAGGATCCTGGGATCATTACCTGAGCTGAAGGCAGAGGCTTTAACCCATTGAGCCACCCAGGTGCCCCTATAAGGTAGTTTTTAACCCACAGCTGCTTTAATGGTCCCTGACTTGCCTAACTTTGAGGAGATTTATCCATGTATGCTGAGACTGAAGGTGGGACTAATGTACTTAAAGCCAACAAGTCTGGGTGCCATGCTGGCCCCAGGACACCCCTCTTGGTGCCAGGACACTAGGTGAGATTGGGAACATAGTTTGGAGGGTTGTAGAAACAACCAGGTTGTCATCCTTCAAGAATAAATCTTTCAGGAACCTACAGTTTTCCTCAATTCTAAAGTGAGTGTAACAGCAATCATTCGCCTCCTACTCCACCAGATAAAGTAAATGGTGTTCTCAGCAACCCTGGTGGCTTTTGGGTAGTCTCCAAAACAATGCAGAAAAGCTTGTATGACCTTAGGGATCATTCAGACTTTAGCTCAGCAGCCTGGTCTGTGAGTTGGGTTGCACGTTTACTCTGAGTGGAGAGGGAAGTGAATTGTAAGGTCTACCCACATAGAATGCTCGTAAAACAAACTGGCAATACTGGAGTTGGCTCAGTCAATTTATATGACTAATAACAAATGCCAGGGTGGAGTAATATTAAGCAATCAGTGTTGCTGCACCTCTCCCTAGGGAGAAAATTCTGTCCCTGCCCAAACACACACTGGGATCACAGGCATCTCCCAACACGACTTTGTGTCAGTTTACACCCTGGGAAAAATCAACTCATGAATAAGAATAGGGCCATGCTCTCAAAGGATTCTTGGGAAATGGTAATTTATGAGTTTTAGCTTCGTGGATGTATTGCTGGGTTCAACTTAGCAGTACTTCCCAACATATGATCTAAATCCCCTGGGATGCTTTCTGTGTTCTATCCCATATTTATTAAATTCACGTTCCATGGGGGTGAGTCTTAGAAACTGCATTTTAAAGAAGCTCCCTTGATGATTCTTGCACGTACTAAATTTAGAGGCCTAGCAACTTATAATGTTGGTGTCCTGAGTTTATGGATGCATTAGGGAGGTGCACAGTTGGAAATCTGGAAGAGCAATTCATTGCTAGAAGGCAGCCATTTTTACAAAGAGAAAACAAATGAAAACAGCCCAAGGAAAGAGTTAAAGCAAATGCTGGTAACACGTGGTATTTACTTCAATTACATGCATGGGTTCTGGGTTTGTGTTGTGGAACATCCAATGTGGGCCATGTAATGGGCTGGAACTTAAAAGTGTTTGTCTTAGCTCAGTGACCACACCCCCGTTGTAGCTGAGGATTCTGTGACTGGGCAAGTGGAGCTCTTTAATCAGAAGGGGACAGATGGTAAATATAACACTACCACATCATCTATTGAAAACCAAGCTGATCAATATTTCTACACAACCTGTGGAGTCCCTTTGCTTTCTGTGTCATTTCCATTTGTTTTTGTGCCCTATAGATAACCAATGTGTGGCTGGACCAGCCTTGTGGTTGGTTTTCTTTTTCCTTTTTCTTTTCTTTTTTTTTTCAGCCTGTGGTTTTTATTATGATTTCAAGACACCTTCAGCAACAGTATACTTTGGGTGGGGGGTAGTATACTATTTCCATGTCCTGGAAATTACATGATGCATGTGGGGCCGCACAGCGAAGTCACAGGTAGAGAGGTAGATGAGGGAGCCTGAGTGAGTGCAAGTGTGTGCCTGCGGGTCTGCTTTTATTAAGGTCGAGGGTGAGGTTTTGCAGGGTCATTCTTTATTGGTGAATTTAAAACATAAGAGCAGGAATTTAAAGTGTGGTAAGAGAAAAAAAATAGCCCAAACGCTCAGTTGTTGAAACCGACCAAAATCTCTAAAACAGAGGAGCTTTGGTGTGGGTGAGAGGGGGAGGAGTGGCCTGGCTCTTTATCTACTCTTGTGGCTGACAATGAGTTTATTCAAGATAGCCATTTCTGAAGTGGATGCTTCTTTGAAGTGGATGTCCCGGCAATCAAAGCTTCTGTCATACATTTGCATTACGGAAAAGAAAAACCTACCTTGGGCTTAAATTACACCATTTTAACCTTTCCTGTGTTCCTTTTCCCTTCCACGGAACCAGCCACCCTGAGAAGGAAGGGAAGGCAGAGCTAAACTTTAAAACTCTTATGTCACATTCACTGATATTTGGAAATACTCTATTTTTATAGAGGGACCTTCTAAGGACTGAAATAGAATATTAGTAATATAAACCTTACATTAAACTGAATAAATGAGGTCTTGGCATTATACTTTTGAGACACTAGAAAACTCTAACCTCAAGGCTCAGTGTATGGAAATCCAGGGGCAATATTGCTCAGATATACTGCAGTTTTGATTTCTTAAGTCTCTCAAATTCACCCTTCCTTGCTGTTTCAAAGGTGCCACTTCAACAAAACTTTCATCATATACCCTTACCAGATTATTGCTGACACTTCCTGGCTGCATCCCACCCTTCCAGCTCCTCCGGAAAACCAAACTCTTTCTCAAATACTTAAAAAAAAAAAAAAAAATTGTTGCTGCACAACTTGGGAACTTGTTGATTGACTGGATAAACATGGTTTATCCAGTCAACACGTTTATCCAGTCAATCACTTTGCCAATAGGTTGGAACTCCTTCTGGAGTCCATCTGCATATTTGTGTCTCTCTAATGATAAAACACAATTTCACAGAGGGAAGAAGGGTAAGAGTCACATTTTTCTTTTCTTTCCCTGCTTTCCTTTTCTTTCTATAGATAAGCTGGGCTTATATTTTTCAGATAAGTTGAGAAATATTTTCTGTATTTTCAGACAGAAAAAGGCTGTGCTCCAGAGAGACAAGCAGCTTCCTGGCAAGAAAAACAAGGCACCCCTGCCAATGGTGGGTAGCCAGAACCTTGGCAATCTCTGCTATGGGCAACAACTGTGGACAAGCCAGGGACCTGGCCAGAATTGAGAAACCTGTGAAATAACTAAAGAGGGGTTTATAGTTGCAAACAGAATCATTATTTGGCCCTGGTTATTTTCTTTAATGTCTGGGTTTAAATATAATTCACACAACCTAGACTTTCTGTCTTGAAAGCATTTTCTGTTTTTACCCTGCAATATGCTAAAAAGGATTTGGATCAGCATGCCTAGGTACTTCAAACACAGCAACAAAATGAACTTGTACTGTATGTAATTGGGGAAATCTGGAATGGAGGAGAGAAGGAAAATAAAAGTAAGAAGAAAAAAAATTGAAACCAAGGTGTCGTTTTTACACTAAATGGTGGCTTTTCTAAGGTAGGGCTAGTTGTCAGAGGCAAACTACAGATTTGGATTTTAAGGTCCTTGAAGCCAAAGCAGAGAGGGAAAACAAAATTAGTTAAACAATTCATGGAGACGAGAAAATAAACCAGTTTCTTTTGATTAGCACATCTATTCCCTGATGGCAAGGCCTGATGGACATTTCCGCCATAGTCCTATAAGAGGAGATTTGGAAAGCAGTGACAGAGCTGCCTTCAACATATCACTATGGTACATGCAAGTTCCACAAGATTTAGAAATTCTGTTTCTTTTATACTGGCTGAAGGGCAGTTCAGCAAAATCAATTTTGAGTAATAAAATGATCAGCATGAAAATCCCTTGAGCTCACTTAATTCAAAGTTAAAATCTAAAATATCCAGAACACTAGATTCATTGGATCTCCTTTAAACATTCTTCCATAATCATTTTTCACAGATGGGCAGCCTTGACAATCAGCTGGGCTTCAGATTCTCTGCTCTGCTGGCCAAGGGCTGGTCCAGATGTTTCAACAGTTTGCTCAGTCACTCATCTAATCTGTTCTTATAAATAAGTTGCTTGGCAGTCTGTATGCCTGTTCTGAATTTAAGCTGAAGGCCTTGTAGTTTGATCTAAGCTGGTACAGATATGAAGATATTGGGTTAGACAATTCCAGGGGCATTCTTTGCACTATATTCTAAAGTGGAGCTCTAGTCTGTGGGATGTTTTTACTAAGGACAGTTTCCTATTTTTCAGTAAAAATGTACATAATGAGCAAGAAGGCTTTTATGAGATTAAAGTCATTCATGTTCTCCAGGGAGAGGTCACTGAGGTAGAAAGCATAGTGGTTAATACAATGGGCTTCGGAGTCAGAGATGGCTGGGCTCAAGAATCTGTCTGATTCTGTAACCCTGGGCATGTGACTTTGCCCTTTTGAGCACTAGTTTAATTGTCTGTGAAATATAAATTATCATAACCACCTCACAGGGCTGTGAAGGTTCAATAGAGAATGTGTGTGGAGCATTTCACCCTTTGTCTGGCATATGTAGTGTCCCATAAATGGAAGCTAGTTATATTTTCACTTCCAGATAGCCTAGCGAGCATCCTTACATTTTGCATCCTCAACTGCATCTTTGAAGGATCTAGAAATATACAGAGAAATAAAGAAAATAAAACATATTGGAAGAATGCATTTGGGTTTTGGATTAATTTTCTATATTTGAGATTGGTGAGATTAAAAAGCCTCATTATTATCATTAACCATATCAGGCTGAGTACCTAAGTATTTTTTTTTCTTTCTTTTTCTGATATAACGTGTGGTCCTTAGTGGAGCTATTGGGTAGGTCATGATGGATGGTCTCTTGGTTGCAGGGTCTATCTACCTCTGATGACCCCCTTCATTTTCTGTTTCTTCTCCTTCTGTGTTCCATGTCTTGGTCCTCTCATTTCTCAACTTGGAAAGATGGGTGTCACTCTTCACTCTTTGCCCACTCTCAGCCCCCTCTTGAAGTGATCACCATCTACTGTCAGTTAGAATGGACTCCATCTGCTTCTTTCCATTGGGATTGCACCACCCACATTCAGGCCATGATTATGTCTCTCTTGAATAACTGCAGTAGCTTCTCCAGCCTTCCCCTTTTGACAATGCTCCATCCTTACACAACAGCCAAATATGTCTTCTAAAAAGCAAATACGATCATATTGTTTCCTTAGTTAAAACCCTTCAATAACATTCTGTTGTTCTCAGGGTACACTTGTCTCCCTTTAACATGGCTTATACGAACTTCCTGATTTGGTTCTTGCTAAATTCTCCTAAGGTACCCTTCTCTTTGCCTCTTTGCTTCTGCTGGGAACCCCTCTCTGTGCTTCCATTTGCCTGACTCCTCTTTATCTGTCAGGCCTGTTATGGGCTACATTATGTCCCTTCCTCCCAATTCATATTGAAGCCCTAATCCCCAGTACCTCAGAATGGGACTGTATTTGAAGATTCGGCATTTAAAGATGTGATTAATTTAAAATGAGGTCACTAGGGTGGGCCCTAATTCAATATGACTGGTGTCCTTACAAGAAGAGGAAATTAGGACACAAACATACTGACAGAGACCATGGAAAGACAAAGCGAGAGATGACCATAGAAAAGCCAAGGACGGAGGCCTCAGTAGAAATCAACCTTGATCTCAAACCTCCAAGCTATTACCTACTCCTGTAGTACTTTGTAATTTCTCTATCAGACCTTTTACTACAGTGTATTATAATGTCCTGTTTTTTCTTTCTTTTCTGTTTTTTAAATCATTTATGTTGCTTTTATGTTTTTGGTCTGTACTGTCTAAACCAAAAGCTTCATAGGCAGGAACTGTGTCTGTTTTGTTCAAGATTTTATCCCTGGTGCCTCACATAGTCTTAAACTTCCTGGCATTCAATACATAGTTGAATGAAAGGAATGAATAAATTGAGGATAATCAAAATCCTGGAGGTTAAACTAATGTTAATCAAAGGTCAACTAGATCTAAATACCCGGGATGTAATTTTGAGTGTTGGAGTTGATTAAAAGACTGTTAACCATGGTGGGGCACTTGGGTGGCTCAGTGGGTTAAAGGCTCTGCCTTCAGCTCAGGTCATGATCCTAGGGTCCTGGGATCGAGCCCCGCATCGGGCTCTCAGCTCAGTGGGGAGCCTGCTTCCTCCTCTCTCTCTCTCTGCCTGCCTCTCCGCCTACTTGTGATCTCTCTCTCTCTCTGTCAAATAAATAAATAAAATCTTAAAAAATTAAAAAAGAAAGAATGTTAACCATGGTACAGTTCTCAGCACAAAGATAGAAACCATCCCCTTTCTACCACTCTCGTTAGAAGCAATGCTAAAATCAAACAAGACAGCGGAAGATGACATCGCTGAATGAAGCAAACCACTTTATAACTCCAAAGGGAGCTAAAGATCACTGATTCAGATATAAGAAGAAAATAAAGTGGCTGTAGGTTGAAATTAGACCCAGATTCAGGGTGACAGGTGGGTTCTTATCCTTCACATTCATAATTCTTCACCAGACATTCTTGGATCAAGTTCCAGTCCTCCTTCTAAATACCATTGCTCCTCCTCATCTAACCTGCAAGCCTATGTGAGTAGGTGGGGCTGTGGAACAGCCAGACAGAGCCTGGAGACAAAGGGTGGAGTCAGGAGTTATGAAGTCCAAGACAAGTCGTCAGACCAGAATTTTACTCAACGGATTCTTGATGACTCACTTAACCTGTGAACCAGCACACTGGAAATCTGTATGACATATTCAAGTTACTTCCTATTTCTGAAGTGAACTGTGGAGAGACAGTACTCTTGTAGTACAGTCTCTTTGGATCAGCAATTAGTGTGCCCATGAATTGCAGAATGGTTTTACTAAGCATATTAATATCTGAGAATTTAAAAAAATCAGTACTATATTTTCTATGGGCTAGCTAAGAAATTTAATTATTGTAAAACATTTCTTTAGTGAGCAAGGAACCTAACCAGGGCTAAGATTATCTCAGCAAATGTTTCTTTTCTTTCTTATTCTTGTTGAAGATCTCTGCTCTTGTTTATTTATTTATTTTTAAAAATATATTTATTTGAGAGAGAGAGAGTGCATGAGTTGGGAAGGAGCAGAGGGAGAGCGACAAGCAGATGCTTTGCTGAGTGCAGAGCCCCAGGTTTGATCCCACGATCCTGAGATCATGACCTCAGCTGAAATCAAAGAGTTGGATGCTTTACCCACTGAGCCACCCAGGTGTCCCTGCTCTTATTTATTTATTTATTTTTTAAAAATCCTTTTGTAGGGGCACCTGGGTGGCTCAGTCAGTTAAGCATCTGTCTTCAGCTCAGGACATGATCTTGGGGTCCTGGGATCGAGTCCCAAGTCGGGCTCCCTGCTCAGCTGGGGAGTCTGCTTCTCCCTCTTCCTCTCCCTCTGCCCCTGCTCATGTGCCCTCTCTCTTGCTCACTCTTTCTCTCAAATAAAATCTTTAAAAAATTCCTTTTGTTGATATATAGCATCTAGATGGTGCACAAATCATAAGCTCAATAAATGCTTTTGGTTTTTCAAATAACATTATTTCTCTGATTATGAAAAAATATATGCACATTGTAGAGATATTTTAAGATATGGAAAGAAAATAATTATCATTAATAATCTCACTCATAATACCAACACACAAGGATCATTTTTAACATTCTGATAAGGAAATTTCCAACCTTTTTCTATAGGTGCTATAGGTATTTTATATAAAGTTGTAATTGCATTGATTGTACTAGCTTTATTATTTTTATTGTGAATATTTTCCTATATCATCAGATAGTCTTCCACATTTTGACATTTAACAGCTGCATAAAATTTTAATCCTGTGATCTTCGCTATTTAAGCAATTCCTGGGGCGCCTGGGTAGCTCAAATGGTTAAGCATCTGCCTTATGCTCATGTCATGATGCCAGGGTTCTGGGATTGAGCCCTGCATTGAGCCCCCCATTGAGCCCCACATCGGGCTCCCTGCTCAGTGGGGAGCATACTTCTCCCTTTCACTCTACTGCTCCCCATCCTTAGGCTCTGTGGCTCTGTCAAATAAATAAAATCCTAAAAATAACCCCAACAAACCACAATTCTCTAAAATTGGACATTCAGGTTGTTTCTAATTTTTTTGCTAATATAAATAGTGGAGCAGAACCATCATGCTATCTAGGCTCCTGCCCACCTATATGATAAATCAATAAATGATTAGAAGATGTTACTCTTCCCGGTTTCCTTAGTGCAGATGATCAGATGCCCTGATTTTGTGGGTCAGGTTTAATTTATCTTTTCAAGTCCTATGATTCTTGGTATTTTGGAAACATAGAGACACAGCAGAGAAATACTCAATTGAGGAAAGTGGGGTTAAAGGTAAAAATGAATTTATTTATTTTAATAGGGATGCTAATAACAGTTACAAAAATGTTTTGGAAAGATATCTGAGAACCCATGTAAATACTGAAAAATAAAAGTGTGGCCAGATAATATTTCAGGTACTTACTTATATTTTTACTTTTCTTATACTTTTCCCCTGCCTATTCAAGCTATCTTAGTGACCTATCTTAGTGGTCATCCTGTGCTTATAGTTTGAGATTTATACCCACTAGAATTTCTCTATTTTCTGAGAAATTAATAAAATTTTCAAAAATCCTAACAAGAGTACTAATGGGAAACAGTTTCATTGCTTCAAATTAACGTATATATTTTTATGAGGCATAAAGCTTTATGGGGCAGAGTTGTAGGATATAATTCGTGCAAATTCTGATAGTATCATGAAATTATTTAGAAATACCTGAAATTTCTTTATACTGTTTCCAAGGAATGAAGTAGTGAATTGTGCACTTTAGGAATTGATTTATAGTATTTAGGAACTTTAGATTTTGCTTGAGAACTTTAAAAGTAGACTTTAGCTTTTTATATTAGCTTTCAGTGCAGATTAATGACATCACATGTTTTACAATTCAGAAAAGTCAAACAGAGGCTGAGTCTCTAATCTAAGAGTTAGATTAATCTTAGATCTAAGAGTTAATTAATCTTAATCTAAGAGTTAAGGTTGTGGTAATTAGAGCACGAGCTCTATTATCCCTAGTTATCCTTCAAAAATCACATTTCTCATAACTGGATTTGTGCTAAAGATTAGACAGAAAACACTACAGGTTATTTTACCTAGTAAATTCTCAGTGGGCAAGCCTTTCACTTTCAAGCCTTTCAATCTAATTTGATTGGCCAACTGACTCTTAGGGGACTTTAATTACTCAAACATAAGTGACCTAATGCTTTATAGGGAGAGAGATCTGGAAGTGAGACAGAAATAGAGATAGAAGAGGCAGAGAGACAGACAAACAGAATGAATGGATAAATGGATAATTGCTTTTTTGGGAGGTCTGAATTAGAGTCCTAGCTTGACCTTGGTATCTAAGGGACTTAAGAGACCTGGGGTAAGTGGATTAAACTTCTAGGCCCCAATTCCTCATATACCCCAAGGGTGTGAATAGTCTCTAGTGACTTCAGAGGGTGAACAGGAACTTCCTTTCTTCTTCTAAGCCTCCTTATCAGCAAAATACTTCTATATGGTAGATGGGCGATTTTATAATCCCTGTCTCCTCCCAGAAGTGTGTTTTTTGTTGTTATTTTTCATTTTTTTTTAATGTGGCAGAAAGATAGTTTATTGAGCCTCCTCAATCCTATTCATGTTCTCCTGCATTGTCTTGGTTTCTCTGAGATGCCCAGTCCCCTGGGCAGTGAGGAGATCCATTTCGCAGCTGGTGGGGGCATCTCTGAGGATGGTATCAGGTTTGCTCATGAGCTGGTAGTTACCACCTCTGAAGAGATGCTCCACAGGGTTCATGATCACATCCTGTATGCATGGTGCATCCTTATACTTGTGGTAGGCACAGTGGCCTTCAGGATGGGCTTTTAAGTGCAGCCACCTCGGGCCACTACACAGACCACAACTCTGCTGGCTGAGGAGATGACCTTCTTGGAGCCCGAGGGCAGCTTCATTTGGGTCTCCTTGGTTTCAGGTTGGGTAGGTGACAATGGCATCGTTCATGAAGGCTTGGGCCAGTTTGCCTCTGTCACAGGCTTCTCCTCCAGACAACACACGATGGCACATTGTGCATTTAGAAATGGTGTCCACTGGGGGCACATGGCCCATGCTGAGCTGGACCTTCTTGCCACAGGACAGGAACTAGCTAAAGTGGATGCCTTCAGCTGGGAAGAACAGCTCTGTTTCTCACAGGGTAGGGATCTTGGAGGACACCCTTTAGCATCAAGTGTGCCCCAGCCTGCAATGTGGATGACGTCCTTCCTGATGACCTTCTTGGACAAGTGTGGCGCAGTGAAGGAGGTGCGCAGGCGCACAGCACCTTTCAGAGCTACGCACGTGTGTCACGTGGGCCAGACAGAGACTTTCTGGTTCCCCGTAGATATATGCTGCTGGGCATGGCTTGGGGGTGCTTCACGGGTATTCCTGGCTGCCCAGGCACCTCGCTGTGGCCCAGGGACCATTGCTGTTCCTTCGGAGATGTTTCAAGGCTTCTTCTAGTCATGTATGGATTTAAAAGCAGGTAGCTTCTTTCTTTCCTTCTCTATACAGTTTGAAGATATGGTTTTTAAAGATTTTATTTATTTGATAAAGAAGGAGATAGAGCATGGGGGGGGGGGGCGGTGTAAAGGGAGAAGGGCAGGGAGAAGCAGACTCTTGCTGAGCCCGGAGCCCAAGGTGGCTGATCGCAGCACCTTGAGATCATGAGCTGATTCGAAGTCAGACGCTTAACGACTGAGCCACGCAGGCACCGCCAGTTTCAAGATGTTTTGTACAGACGGACCATACTGAAGGTTCCCTAAGTTTTGTTCTTGGAGCTATTTTAACCAATTATATAGTTTCAAGTTGATCATATCTGGTCTCATGATCTTGGGTGGACAGGGGAGAAGGAAAAATACAGGGATTCTTACTCCCTCTCATACTTTGGATTCTGACCAGGTGGAAGAAAGGACTGAGAGGAAGTCAAGTGGAGGTCATGCCTGGAATTGGTAGTTCCACGAAGTAAGTGTTACATTTAGCCACCATTCTTTAGTGTTCGTGGAAAACTGATGTTCTTTACTAGCAGAAAGGAGAAGTGAGGTTTTTGGAGGGCTTTCCAACTTGGAATTTTCAAGTCTAAGCATCTAAAAGGCAGTGATCTTCAGATGTGTGAAGACAAGTCTGGGAATCTCTTTGTGGTAAGAGGAGGAGAAGGACATGTAAAGTTTGAAAACCCAGGGTTGTATATATGTTTGGAACACCAAGCATTACTATTTTAAATAATATGAGTTTTATGAGAGGTAGTATTTTTTTTATAATAGATCTTTTTTTCAGTGTTCCAAGACTCATTGTCTGTGCACCACACCCAGTGCTCCATGCAATACGTGCCTTCCTTAATTAATTCTTATTTAATGGGTATGTGAGTAAATACAGCTTGAGAAAATGCTTTAGGCTGTAAAAGAAGGTGCCAAAAGGTGTAAACGAAGTTTAACCCCAGAATTAGGTTAAAGTAGGGAATCAATAGAAGTTTAATTAATAGAGACCTAGCCAGACCTGAGGGACAGACCGTCCAGCACAGGGATTGCCAAAACCATAGCTCCAGGAGCCAAGTCCAGGCTGGCAGCTGATTTTTTAATGACCTGCTAGCTAATAATGGTTTTACCATTTTTAAATGGTTGAAAACAAAAGAAGAATATTCCATGACATGTCAAAAGTATGCGAAATTAAAATTTCAGTGTCCATCAAGTTTTATTGGAATAGAACAAAGCTTAATTATTTATGTATTCTTATTTGCTGCTTTTATGCTGCAGGGACAGAGTTGAGTAGTTGTGACAATGTATAGCCCATGAAGCTTAAAGCATTTATTACCTGACACCTCACAGAAAATATGTGCTGATCCTCTTGATCTTGCTCAGAAAGAAATTAAGTCTCTGTAAAAGTAACTGGCTTGCTCAAACTCAGATGGTCAAACAGTAGTAGGTTCTTAATATTCCTCATATCTCTTTTCAGCATATCTTTTTAGTTATCATTACTATGTCAACACTTCTCCTCCTTTTCTATCTCCAAAGATCTTTCCTGACAGAATTTTCTAGGTCATACCCACAACTATATTTTTGACAAAGACAGCACATGCTGTGCTTTGCTTCTAAGGCCCTTTTAAAGGATATTCAGCATTCAGCTGACCTCTCCAACTAAGTCAATTTGTGACCTGCCCGAAATGTCTTTATAAATTAGTTTCTAAATCAATTAGAAAGCTGTTTGTACCTTTTAAGAACTTTGCAGGCATTTAGGAGTCTGTTGCCACCAAGTGGCCAATGGCATATTGATTATGCTTGCCAGACTGAGCAGTCATAGAATTATCAGTATCACAGGTTCTCATGGCTGGAGGAGACCTGAAATTCCAACCACTTAGCAATAAATTGTTAAGGAGATCATAACGCTGTCTAGTCAACTGTTAGAAATAAAAGTAGTTTTTTTTTTTTTTAAAAAAGGTAAGCATACATATTTACTCACTTTTTAAAATTTACTCACTTTTTTTTTTTTTTTAAGATTTTATTTATTTGTCAGAGAGAGCGAGCGAGAGCGAGCACAGGCAGACAGAGTGGAAGGCAGAGTCAGACGGAGAAGCAGGCTCCCTGCGGAGCAAGGAGCCCGATATGGGACTCGATCCCAGGACGCTGGGATCATGACCTGAGCCGAAGGCAGCTGCTTAACCAACTGAGCCACCCAGGCGTCCCTAAATTTACTCACTTTTTAAATAAATTTTTATATGTTTAAAATGTTATTTATTGATTGATTTTTACTTACTCACTTTTTTTTAAAAGATTTTATTTATTTGACAGACAGAGATCACAACTAGGCAGAGAGGCAGACAGAGAGAGAGGAGGGAAGCAGGCTCCCTGCTAAGTCGGGAGCCCGATGGGGGCTCGATCCCAGGACCCTGGGATCATGACCTGAGCTGAAGGCAGAGGCTTAACCCCCTGAGCCACCCAGGCACCCCTACTTACTCACTTTTAAAGCCAGATATGAAGACTTACAAAATGCAGATATACTTTGGTGTTATCCTCAGTCCTCAGCTGTCATTAATCATAGATAAAACTGACCCTACTGTTAGACTAATGACAACTTTCTAATTCATTCTATTATTTTTAATTAAATGGCCCTCAGAGGTGTTTTAAAACAGCCTGATATTTAAAGTAACCCTTGGGAACCCTCCTACACTGTTGGTGGGAATGCAAGCTGGTGCAGCCACGGAAAGAACCTAGATGTCCATCAACAGATGAATGGATCAAGAAGATGTGGTATATATACACAATGGAATACTATGCAGCCATCAAAAGAAATGAAATCTTGCCATTTGCAACAACATGGATGGAACTAGAGCGTATCATGCTTAGCGAAATAAGTCAAGCAGAGAAAGACAACTATCATATGATCTCCCTGATATGAGGAAGTGGTGATACAACATGGAGGCTTAAGTGGGTAGAAGAAGAATAAATGAAACAAGATGGGATTGGGAGGGAGACAAACCATAAGTGACTCTTAATCTCACAAAACAAACTGAGGGTTGCCGGGGGGAGGGGGTTTGGAAGAAGGGGGTGGGATTATGGACATTGGGGAGGGTATGTGATTTGGTGAGTGCTGTGAAGTGTGTAAACCTGGTGATTCACAGACCTGTACCCCTGGGGATAAAAATATATGTTTATAAAAAATAAAAAATTAAAAAAAAAATAAAGTAACCCTTGTGGCTTGCTAGTATTTATCCTTCTTTTAAAAGAGAAGTTGGTGGCTTCTGTAACTGCGTATGGTCAACAGAACAAGAACTTGTTCATCTTCACAGCCTTTTCCTCTAGCACATGATGGTGAATTATGTATTCATACTTTTTGCCCATTTTTGTATTGGGTTTTTGGTCTGTTTCATTTGATTTATAAAAATAATTTACATGTAAGGAGTATTGCCCATTATCTGTGATACATGTTGCAGGTATTTTTCTTGCAGTGAGTTATTTGTAATTTGACTTTACTTTTGGTGTTCTCTTGTGACAGTTTTTAGTTTTTTTTGTAGTCAACTTTATCAGTATTTTCTTTTACTGAATCTGGATTTTGAATCAGAAAAAGCCTTTTCCCATATTAAAGTTATAAAGGAATTTACCATTGATTTTATATAGTATTTATATGATCCTCCCGCTTTTTAAATAGGATTTTATTTATTTATTTGAGGGAGAGAGTGAGAGAGAACATCAGCAAGCCAGGGGAGAGGGAGAAACAGTCTCCCCCCCCCTGAGCAGGGAGCTCAGTGTAGGGCTTGATTCCAGGACCCTGGGATCATGACCTGAGTCAAAGTCAGACTCTTGACCAACTGAGCCAACCAGGCTCGCCTGATCTTATTTCTTAATTTTAGAACATCTGATCCATCTGGAGTTATTTTTGAGTATGATTTGAGGTATGGATCAATTTTATCTTTTTAAAAATGGTTATCAAGTTGTCCTCACACCCTATATATGCCCCAGTGATTTTTTTGATACCACTTTGATTACATTCCAAATTTCCATATGTTCTGAACTTTGTGTTCCATTACATAGATCTATTTATGTGCCAGTACCAAACTATAATTATAGAAGTTTTATATTTTGTTATCTAGTACAGTTACTTTCCCCTTTTAGCTCTTCTTTTTCATTTTTAAAAAAAGCTATTCTTGCATATTTATTTTTCCATATGAAATGTATTATCAGCTTTCTAATTCTAGAAAAAAGCTTATTAGTATACTTATGAAGAATCTTATTTAATTTTTAAGTTATCTTAGAAAGAACAGACAACTTTTTAATATGAGTGATCATATTTAAGGACATAAAATGTCTTTTTTCATTGGTTCAAGTCTATTTGTGGGTGTTTCAAGAATGTTTCAAAGTTCTCCTTATGTTGATTTTGCAAATTTATCTTTTTTGGTTGCTGTTGTAAATAGAGCCTTTTTCCCCTCAATTATGTCTTGAAGCTGATTATTGTTAGTATATCTAAAGTATATCCTCATGTTGATTTTGCATATTTTTTATGTTTATACCTTAGAATTTATCTTTTTGGGTTGCTGTTGTGAATAAAGCATTTTTCCTTCAATTATGTCTTGAGACTGATTATTGCTAATATATCTATTGCTAGTATATCTGTATGTTAGTTTTATATCTTGCTAACTTTAGAATTCTTTTATTATTTGGTTAGTTTTACCATGGATTCTATAAGATTTTGTGCATATGTAATAATGTCACCTGTAGGATGCTGGGCTCAGGACTGAGGTGTATACATTTTATTATCTGAAGGAAATATCCATTAATTTCTATATTTTGAGGTATTTTTAAATTTAAGGAATAGATTTTAAGTTTTGTCAAATATTTTTTTCAGCTTTTGTGGGATCATCATATGATTTTCCTTCTTAGATCTATTAATATGGTTAACTATAGTAATTGATTTTCTAATAATGAACCACTCTCGTAGTTCCTGAAATAAATCCACTGGACATGCTATGTTATTTTCTTAATGTGGCATTGGATTCTTTATCTTAGAATTTTTGCATCAATATACATAAGTTGTATATTTCTGTTATTTTTTTTTAAGATTTTTAAAATTTTTATTTTTAAGTAATCTGTACACCTGACATGGGGCTCAAACCTACTACCCCGAGATCAAGAGTCACATGCTCTACCCACTAAACCAGTTAGGCACCCAGTTCTTTCATTTTTTAAAAATAAAGATTTTATTTATTTATTTGAAAGAGAGAGTGAGAGAGCGAGCAAGAGAGGACACAAGCAGGGAGGGGCAGAGGGAGAAGGAGAAGCAGGCTCTCTGCTGAGCAGGGAGGCCAAGGCAAAACTCAGTCCCAGGACCCTGGGATCCTGACCTGAACTGAAGGCAGATGCTTAAACAACCGAGCCACCCAGGTGCAACTGTCATTTTCTTTATGCAATTTTTTGTCAGGTTTAGGAGTCAATGTTATGCTTCAGCTCACGAAAATAATTTGGACGTTTCTCTTCTTTAGAACAATTTATGTTGTATTAAGATTATTTGGTCTTAGAAGACCTATACAATTTTTCTTTGAAACTGAGCCTGAGGGGTGGGAGAGAGGAATGGTGCCACCCAGCTCTCTTGAGTCTGGCCCAAGGCACCTCCATGTACACTGCGTCTCAGCGAAGCACTTTGAGAAAAACAAATAATCTCTCCATGTGTGTCCCAGATAATTTTCAGATTGCTGTTTCTTGGCTGAGGTGTTTGCCAGCATTTCTGTAGGAGCAGCACAGTGCCCTCTGGGCTCTGCCCTGGCCAAGCTGGTGACTTTTAAAAGAAGATATGCAGATGGCCAACAGCCACATGAAAAGATGTTCAACATCACTCATCATCAGGGAAATGCAAATCAAAACTACAAGGAGATTACCTTACACCAGTCAGAATGGCTAAAATTAATAACACAGAAAACAAGCGTTGGTGAGGATGTGGACAAAGGAGAACCCTCTTATACTGTTGCTGGGAATGTAAACTGGTGCAGCCACTCTGGAAACCAGTGTGGAGGCTCCTCAAAAAGTTAAAAATAGAACTACCCTGTGGTCCAGCAATTACACTACTAGGTATTTACCCAAAGGATACAGAAACACTAATTTGAAGGGGGTACATGCACCCTGATGTTTATAGCAGCATTATCAACAAAAGCTAAATTATGGAAAGAGCCCAAATGTCCACTGACTGATGAATGGATAATATTCCAAACACACAGTGGAATATTACTCAGCTATAAAAAGAATGAAATCTTACCATTTGCGGCAACATGGTTGGAGCTAGAGAGTGTTATGCTAAGTGAAATAAGTCAGAGAAAGACAAATAACACGATTTCACTCATGTGGAATTTAAGAAAGAAAACAACAGGTTATAGGGGAAAACAAGAGAAAGGCAACCTAAGAAACAAATTATTAATTATTGAGAACAAACTGATGGTTACTAGAGGGGAGGCGGTGGGGGAGTGGGTTAAAGAGGTAATGGGTATTGAGGAGAGCACTAACTGTGATGAGCACGGGGTGATATATGGAAGTATTGAATCACTATATTGTACACTTGAAACTAACATTACACTGTATGTTAACTAACTGGAATTAAAATAAATACTAAAGAAAGAAAAAGAGAAACAGAACCTAGTACTTTTTTGTGTGTAGTTATTTGGCAACTTTTTCTTTTTAAAAATATGGACATTGGTTTGTTAAAGCTTTTTATCTCTGCTGGAGTCAATTTTGATAGACAGTATTTTAGTAGGAAATTCTCCATTTCATCCAGCTTTTGAAATGTATTTGCATAGTGAGGTACAAAATATAGCTTAAGATTTAAAATATTTTCTGTTTTAATGGTTATGTCCCTTCTGGTAATTTATTATTACTTTTTCTGATTTTTAAAAATTTTCAGAGAACCAGAATTTTGATTTATTGGTTTTGCAGTTTTTTTGTTCTTTACTGTATTAATCTTGGTTTTTAGATTTATTAGTTCCTTCTTTATCCTTTCTTTTGGTTACTGTTTATATTTTTCTAGTTTTTTCAGTGTGAATTTAATTCACTTATTGTCGTTCTTTAATTGTAATTACTGTAAGTGTTTAAGACTATGAATTTTCCTCAGATCACTTTTAAGTGGATCTCATAGACACTAATATGTAGTGTTTCAGTCTCGTTATTTTTTGCAAACTCAGTAAATTTCAAGGAAAACTATTAATATTTTCCCTTCCACCCAGAAGGTGTTTAATAGAAAGTTTCTTTTTTTTTTTCAAACATACAGTGTTAAATCAGTTTCCGGTATACAACATAATATCAACAATTCTACACATTGCTTAGTGCTCAAGGTTAGTGTATTCTTGATGGCCTTTATCTATTTCACTCTTTTTCCCACCCACCTTGCCTCTGGCAACCACCAGTTTGTTTTCTGTATTTAGGAGTTTTTTGTTTATCTCCTTTTTTCTTTGTAAATTTGTTTCTTAGATTCCACATATGAATGAAATAATATGGTATTTGTCTTTCTCTGAATGAGTTATTTCATTAGCATTATACTCTCTAGCTCTAGCCCTAGCCATGTTGCTGCAAATGGCAAGACTTCATTCATTTTTTTTTGGCTGAATATATATATATATATGTATATATATATGTATATACACACACACACACATATATATTTATGTATGTATATATAACACATTATCTTCATTTACTCATTGACACTTTGGTTGCTTCTGTATCTTGGCTATTGTAAATAATGCTACAGTAAACATAGGGGTACATATCTTTTCAAATTAGTGTTTCTGTTTTCTTTGGGTAAATACCCAGTATTGGAATTATTTGATCATATGGTAATTCTCTTTTTAATTTTTTGAGGAAATGCCATACTGTTTTCCACAGTGGTTATACCAGTTTGCACTCCCACCAACAGTGCACAAAGATTTCTTTTTCTCCACATCCTCACCAACACTTCTTACGCCTTGTATTTCTTATTTTAGCCATTCTGACAGATGTAAGGTGATATCTCACTGTGGTTTTGATTTGCATTTCCTGGATAAGTGATGGTGAGTATTTTTTTTTTTAAGATTTTATTTATTTATTTGACAGACAGAGATCACAAGTAGGCAGAGAGAGAGAGAGAGGAGGAAGCAGGCTCCCCACCAAGCAGAGAGCCCGATGCGGAGCTCGATTCTAGGACCCTGGGATCATGACCTGAGTCAAAGGCAGAGGCTTTAACCCACTGAGCCACCCAGGCACCCCTTGAGTATCTTTTCATGTGGCTGTTGGTCATCTGGATGTCTTCTTTGGAGAAGTATTTATTCATGTCCTCTGCTCATTTTAATCAGATTATTTATGTTTTTTCAGTGTTGAGTTTTGTAAGTTTTTTTTATATACTTTGGATATTAATCCCTTATCAGATTTATCATTTGCAAATATATTCTCCCATTTTGTTTTCTTTTTTTAATTTGTTTTTTCTTTATTTTCAGCATAACAGTATTCATTATTTTTGCACGGATTGCTCCGTGCAATCCGTGCCCTCTATAATACCCACCACCTTGTACCCCGACCTCCCATCCCCCGCCCCTTCAAAACCCTCAGATTGTTTTTCAGAGTCCATAGTCTCCCATGGTTCACCTCCCCTTCCAATTTCCCCCAACTCCCTTCTCCTCTCTATCTCCCCATGTCCTCCATGCTATTTGTTATGCTCCACAAATAAGTGAAACCATATGATAATTGACTCTCTCTGCTTGACTCATTTTGTTTTTTTAATGGCTTCTTTTGCTGTGCAAAGCTTTTTATTTTGGTGTAGTTCCAATAGTTTAATTTTGCTTTTGTTTCCTTTCCTCAAGGAGACATCTAGAAAAATGTTTCTACGACCAATGTTAAAAGAAATTACTGTCTCTGCTTTTTTCTGAATGTTTTATGGCTTCAGGTCTTGAATTTAGGTCTTTAATTCATGTTGAGTGTATTTGTGTGTATGGTGTAAGAAACTAATCCACTTTCATGGTTTTTCATGTAGATATCCAGTTTTCCCAGCACTATCTGTTGGTTGACTATCTTTTCCCTATTGTATAGTCTTTCCTCCTTTGTCATAGATAAATTGACCATGAGTGTTGAGTTTATTTCTGGGCTCTCTATTCTCTTCTATTGACCTGTGTGTCTGTTGTTGTGCCAGTATCATGATTTTTTGGTTATTACAGCTTTGTAGTATGTCTTGAGATCTGGGAGTGTAATACATTTAGCTGTGTTCTTCTTTCTTAAAATTGCTTTGGCTGTTTGGAGTCTTCTGTGGTTCCATATAAATTTTATTATTCTTTGTTTTATTTCTGTGCAAAATGTTGTTTTGACTCTGTAGATTGCTTTGGGAATTATGGACATTTTAACAATATTTGTTCTTCTAATCTATGAACATAGTATATCTTTCTATTTGTTTATATCCATCTTCATTGTCCTTCATCACTGTTTTATGGTTTTTTGAGTACAGGTCTTTCCCTTCCTTAGATAAGTCTATTCCTAAGTATTTTATTATTTTTGGTACAATTGTAAATGGGTTTGTTAATTTCTCTTTCTGCTCTGTTTAATAAAAGGTTTCTTAACTTCAAGGTGGAATGGCCTTTTTATATTTGGTTTTGCCATTAATATCTAGTTTTCTTTTACATTGTGATTATTTTATGAAACTGACAAGCTACCTACTGCGCTAACAAGGCACCTACATTGTGATTATTTTAAATCTCTTTTCAAATAGTATCCTTCTTTTTCTCTACTGATTTATTGGAGAAACCAGGTCATTTATCTCATATGTTGTTACATATCTAGGATTTGGCTGCTCGCTGCCTCATATTTTCATTTAACCTACTTTCTTATATTCCATATTTTTTGTAAATTGCTAATTACACCTCAGTCTTGATTAGATTGTTCAATGTTTTATGCAGTAATACTTCATGGGGATGCTATATACCTCCCTTTGCAATAGATCATGAAACATGTTATGTCTTGTTCCACTTCAGTGATACAGACATTATTCTCTGGGTTTAGGTGAGTAAGCCTGGTCCTCCATTAGAAACCTATCAAGCTTTAATATAATAGTTTTAACATTCACCGATGTCGTACCCTTAGCCTATTAATGTATTGGGTGTAGGAAAACGATGATTTTCTTCTCATTTCTTTTGCTATTTTTGGTTGTGATTATGTTTATTTTTTGATAGATTTATTTATGTCTAATTAATATATCATAAAATGTACATTTTTGAGGTATACAATTTAATTAGTTTTTGTGTGCTAATATACTTACACTGATGATTATATAATGCATTATTATATATTGATAACTAAATTGTTCTATAAAGAAGAATTTTTCAGTAACTATTTTTCACTAACTATTAGATTACCCTGAAATTCGGTTGGTTCATATAGGAAAAGTCAAACTAAATGCTGATTCTTTCCCTTAATTTATCAGTTAACAGATAATGATTTGATGCTCTGGAAACTTCCACTGGTAACAATTAGTTTTTTTTTTTTTTTTCCAACGCCTTTTTTTTGGTGGGGGGGAGGTTGGAAGGGTATTATTATGAACTCATGCATTTTTATGTATCTGAAATGTTTCAGTCAGTAACTGTCATTGTCTTTTCATTGGTGCTTGTGTTATGCCACTGTAGGCTATTGGGAGCCTCTTTGAGTAGGCTCTTATATCTTTTTGATGGAATTTCAGTAGTCTTTAATAGTTTCTTTGCTTTTTTGGCACAAAAAGATGTCATAGATTGATCTTGTATATTTTCTACCACAGACCTGGAATCAGCCATTTTTCTATAAGCTTTTCTTTATGTTTTCATTTTTAATCTTTCTAAAATGATATATTGGTTCATTACTAATGGTATACATTAATGACACACATCATTTAATTAATGTTTTTTATATTGTTTAAGCTTATAGTATTTAATTAGGCTTGTTTTTAAATATCAGAGCTAAGAAATAATCTATGGTTATTTAAAGTAACATTATTATATCTTGCCTATTACCTTCCTCATGTAGTTAGATTTTTAAAAAGATTTTATCTATCTATCTATCTATCTATCTATTTAGCGTGTGCAGGTGGAAGGAGCAGAGGGAGAGAGAGAATCCCAAACAGAGTATAGAACCCTATGGGGTGCTTGCTCTCATGACCCTGAGATCATGACTTGAGTTGAAATCAAGAGTTGGATGCTTAACCAACTGAGCCACCTAGGTACCCCTGTAGTCAGATTGTACTTACCACAAAAACTATATAAAAAGGTCCCTGGTACCAACAAGTTGGGAGACCTGGGGACTCATGCTCACTCTATGGGTCGTATAAACTTTAATGAATCACCAGCTCTCTTAAATTTCTGACTCCTCTTTACCTATGCAGGGGCAAAGACAATGGTCTGCCTCTGAGGACAGCTGATGGCTCTAAATGCTATTGGTATATATTATCCACTTATTGACATTGACAATCACTTTAGCCAGATGAGTGAAGGCAGCCAAGAGAGGATGATACGAGTGGCCAGATAAGTTAGAGACACTTGTTACTTTTCACTTTTCAGACCAAAAAGAGGGAGAGGGGTAGGAGTGAAAGAACAGACCATAGCTATTTCTCATTCTGAGTCTCTCAAGCCAAGGTTGGCCTGCTGATGGGATGAGGAAAAGGTGTGATCATTAAATTGGATTTGAAATTCAAATTTTACTAGTACTAGAATTTTTAATAAATAAAAGTGACCGGAAAGACAGATTCTGCCCAAAATGTTGTTAAGGGATGGGAAAAAAAAGATTCAGCAAAGCCTGGTCAAAGATAGTGAGGATGGGAGAAAAGCAAAGCTATTTGAGTATGTAGCCTATTGTGTTCAGAATGTGCAATAAACCGGGTCTATTTGGTAAACATAATGGGAAAAGTTAAATTTTTTCGTGCGTCAATATAAGAAACAGAGATTCTGGAATAGAAATTTTAGAAGGATTTTTCATGCTTTAAACTAGATATTGGTAATCTCCCCTACGTACTTATCGCAGGGTTTTCCTGTAATTCAGTCATTTCTCCACTAGGTGACAGCAGATATCTTGGTTATGCTATCCAAGCGCTCAGATTTTTAATTTTCTACTCAGATTTCATTGTAGATTTTAGCTATACATTTTTCAAATAAAAATTAACAACATCATGAGGCGACTGGGTGGCTCAGTGGGTAAACGCCTCTGCCTTTGGCTCAGGTTGTGATCCCAGGGTCCTAGGATTGAGCCTCTCTCTGCCTGCTTCTCTGCCTACTTGTGATCTCTATCAAATAAATAAATAAAATCTTTTAAAAAAAATTAACAGCATCATGAGTATTTTTTTTTAAGGAAAGACCTTTTTTTAAATTTTTTTTTTAAAGATTTTATTCATTTATTTGGAAAGAGAGAGAGCACACGTGAGAGAACAACAGAGGGAGACGGAGAAGACTCCCCAGAGAAGGGAGCTGGATATGGGGCTCGATCCCAGGACTCCGGGATCATGACCCGAGCCAAGCTGAAGCCATCCTTGTGGATGGCAACCAACTGAGCCATTCTGGTGCCCCTCATTTGAGAATTTCAATAAAAACTTTTATTGCTTTAATACAAATAGGAAATGTTTATCAATCGTATTTTTAAATAAAGTGTAAGAGACAAACTACATAGAAGTATTTTTCATTGTTTTGCTAACTAATCCTGTACTTATCGCTACACTGACTAGAATGGTATTTCTTAATTCTCTCTGATGTCGTTTTATAATAATATATCAATAGGAAATGGCTGGCACAGTTCTGAGACTTCAGTTAAATTGGTAACACAAATTCATTGTAGTTTCCCTCTGCTACTGGTTTTAGGATGTTGGGTTTAGGGAATAATTTTTGTGTTTGTCTTTTTTTTTTTTTTTTAACTTTCCATAAGTTTCCATTTCTTATTTTCAGAGTTTCATTTTTATCCCTTGTCTTGGCAAAAGCAAGAAATGAAAATCTCTGAACTGCTGAGACCAAAAATCCCCATTCTACCAGGTTACTTTCCTCAATTACAGGGCAGTAATTTTCCACTGATTCATAGAATGACATCACTTTTTTCCCATCAGCTTTCTAACTGGAAACTCACTTAAACTACTTTACATATGATAGTATTTATCTTGCCATAGCCTAGCCACAACTCTAAGTTCCTACAAATAATTTTAGAAAGTTCTATACACAAAAGGCATGTTAAGATAAAATGTAAAGTTTCTAAGCAGTAGTTCAACAAACATTTAAAAGCAGTTCTAAAAAATAAATTTCAAAAAAATCCTCAGCTTTTTATTACAAAGTTGTTAAACATACAGGAAAATTGTGCAATAAATACCTGTATACCACCACTCAGATTAAATAATTAATATTTTGCCACATATTTAAATATATATCTCTTTTTGGTGAAACATTTTAAAATTACAGATACTGTGATCATTTACTTAGCCCTAAAGAGTATCCCCTAAAAAAGAGGACGTTCTCTGACATAACTGTATTATTATCCCTGAGAAAATTAACAGTACTTCCTTAATTTTATCTTATAACCAGTCCATATTTATACTTCCTAAATTTCCCTCAAGTTCAAATTTAACACATTACTTTAGGCGCTGTTTAGAATATTATAATTTAGAAAGATTTAAAAAATTTTTGTGTGGGTGTGTAAGATAAAGTTTTATTTATCTATTTATTTATTTATTTGTTATGTTAGTGACCATACAGTATAGTTTTTGATGTAGTGTTCCATGGTTCATTGTTTGTGTATAACACCCAGAGCTCCATGCAATATATGCCCTACTTAATACTACCCACCAGGCTAACCCATCCTGCACCCCTCACCCTCTAAAACACTCATTTTGTTTCTCAGAGCCCATAGTCTCTCATGGTTCCTCTCCCACTTCGAATTCCTCCCCATCTTTTTCCCCTTCCTTCTCCTAATGTCCTCCATGCTATTCCTTATGTTATACAAATAAGTGAAACCACATGATAATTGGCTTTCCCTGCTTGACTTATTTCACTTAGCATAATCTCCTCCAGTCCCATCCATGTTGATGCAAAAGCTGGGTATTCATCATTTCTAATGGCTGAGAAATATTCCATTGTATATATGGAGCATATCTTTATCCATTCATCTGTTGAAGGACATCTTGGCTCTTTCCACAGTTTGGCTATTGTGGACATTGCTGTTGTGAACATTGGGGTGCATATGGCCCTTTTTGCCACTACATCTGTATCTCTGGGGTTAATATCCAATAGTGCAATTTCTGGGTCATAGGTTAGCTCCATTTTTAATTTTTTGAGGAACCTCCACACTGTTTTCCAAAGAAGCTATACCAGCTTATATTCCCACCAGCAGTGTAAGAGGGTTCCTTTTCTCCACAGCTTCTCTAACATTTATTGTTTCTTGCCTTGTCAATTTTTGCCATTCTAACTGGTGTAAGTAAAGTGGCATCTCAATGTGGTTTTGATTTGAATTTCCCTAATGGCTATTGATGATGAACATTTTTTCATATGTCTATTAGCCTTTTGTGTGTCTTCTTCGGAAAAGTGTCTGTTCATGTCTTCTGCCCATTTTTTGACTTGAATATTTGTTTTTGGGTATAGAGTTTGAGAAATTCTTTGTAGATCTTGGATATCAGCCCTTTGTACTGTCATTTGCAAATATCTTCTCCCATTCGGTGTGTTGCCTCTTTGTTTTGTTGATTGTTTCCTTTGCTGTGCAGAAGGTTTTTATGTTGATGAAGTCCTGAAAGTTCATTTTTGCTTTTGTTTCCCTTGCTTTTGGAGACGTGTCTTGAAAGAAGTTGCTGTGGCCAGTGTCGAAGGGGTTACTGCCTATGTTCTCCCCTAGGATTTTGATGGATTCCCTGTCTCACACTGAGGTCTTAAATCCATTTTGGGTTAATCTTTGTGTATGGTGTAAGAGAACGGTCCAGTTTCATTCTTCTGCATATAGTTGTCCAATTTCCCCAGCACTATTTATTGAAGAGACTGTCTTTTCCATTGGATATTTTTTCCTGCCTTGTCGAAGATTAGTTGACCAAAGGGTTGAAGGTCCATATCTGGGCTGTCTATTCTGTTCCACTGATGTATGTGTCTGTTTTTGTGCCAGTACCATGCAGTCTTGGTGATCATAGCTTTGTAATAGAGCTTAAAATCAGGCAACGTGATGCCCCCAACTTTGTTTTTCTTCTTCAACATTTCCTTGGCGATTCGGGGTCTTTTTTGGTTCCATCCAAATTTTAAGATTGTTTGTTCCAGCACTCTGAAAAATGCCAGTGGTATTTTGATCTGGGTGACATTTAAAGTGTAGATTGTTCTGGGCAGCATAGATATTTTAACAATGTTTATTCCTCTGATCCATGAGCATGGAATATTTTTCCATCTTTTTTGTCTTCTTCCATTTCCTTTATAAGTGTTCTGTATATGGATCCTTTACCTCTTTGGTTAGGTTTATTCTAGGGTATCTTATGATTTTTGGTGCTATTGTAAATGGAATCGATTCTCTAATTTCTCTATCTACAGTTACATTGTTGGTGTATAAGAAAACAACTGATTTCTGTGCATTGAGTTTGTATCCTGCCACATTACTGAATTGCTGTATGAGGCCTAGTAATTTGGGCCTGGAGTCTTTTGGGTTTTCCACATAAAGTATCATGTCACCTGTGAAGAGAAAAATTTGACTTCTTCTTTGCCAGTTTGAATATGTTTAATTTCTTTTTGTTGCCTGATTGCTGTTGCTAGGACCTGTAGTACTATGTTGAATAATAGTAGTGAGAGTGGGCATCCTTGTCGTGTTCCTAGTCTTAAGAGAAAGGCTCTCAGCTTTTCCCCATTGAGAATGGTATTTCCTGTGGGTTTTTCATAGATGGATTTTATGAAATTGAGAATGTTCCTTCTATCCCGATACTCTGAAGAGTTTTAATCAGGAAAGGATGCTGTGTTTTTGTCAAATGCTTTTTCTGCATCAATTGAGAGGACCATGTGGTTCTTCTCTCTTCTCTTATTAATATGTTCTACCACATTAATTGATTTGCAAATGTTGAATCACCCTTGCGTTCCAGGAATAAATCCCACCTGGTCGTGTTGGATAATCTTTTTAAAGTACTGTTGGATCCTGTTAGCTAGGAACTTTTTGAGAATTTGACATCCATATTCACCAAGGAAATTCTCCTTTTTGATGGGGTCTTTGCCTGGTTTGGGGATAAAGGTAATGCAGACCTCATCGAGTCTGGAAGTTTTCCTTCTGTTTCTCATTTTTGAAACAGCTTCAGGAAAATAAGTATTATTTCTTCTTCGAATGTTTGGTAGAATTCCCCAGGGAATCCATCAGGCCCTGGACTTTTGTTTTTTGGGAGGTTTGTTTGTTTGTTTGTTTTTGTTTTTATTTTTGTTTTGTTTTTCCTTAATCATTGCTTCAATCTCATTACTGGGTATTGGTCTATTCAGGTTGTCAATTTCTTCCTCTTTCAGACTTAGAAGTTTATAGGTTTCCAAGAAGGCATCCATTTCTTCTAGGTTGCTTAACTTATTGGCATATAATTGTTGATAATAATTTCTGATGATTGTTTCTGTATCCTTAATGTTAGTAGTTATTTCTCACCTTTCATTCATAATTTTATTAATTTGGGTCCTTTCTCTTTTCTATTGGGTAAATCTAGCCAGTGGTTTATCAATCTTATTAATTCTTTCAAAGAACCCACTTCTAGTTTTGTTGATGTGTTCTACTGTATTTCTGGTTCCTTTCTTTCTTTCTTTTTCTTTCTTTCTTTTTTTTTTTTTTTTTTTTTTGTATTTCTGGTTTCTAATTCTTTGATCTCTGCTCCAATCTTAATTATTTCCCTTCTCATGCATGGGTTAGGTTTAATTTGTTGTTGATTCTCCAGTTCTTTAAGATATAAAGTTAATTAGTGTATTCAGGATTGTTCTATTTATTTGAGTGAGGCTTGGAAATACTTCTCCCTTAGGACCACCTTTGCAGTATCCCAGAGGTTTTGGACCAATGTGTTTGGTTCTCATTGGTTTCCATGAATTGTTTAAGTTCTTCTTTGATTTCCTGGTTTACCCAAACATTCTTGAAGAGAATGGTCTTTAGATTCCAAGTGTTTGAATTTCTTCCAAACTTTTTCTTGTGATTGAGTTTTAGTTTCAAAGCATTGTGGGAATATCAAAGCATATGCAGGGAATAATCTCAATCTTTTGGTATCTGTTGAGACCTGATTTGTGACCCAGTACATGGACTATTCTGGAGACAGTTCCATGTGCACTCGAGAAGAATGAGTATTCTATTGTTTTAGAGTGGAATGTTCTGTATATGTCTATGAGGTCCATCTGGTCCAGTGTGTCATTCAAAGCTCTTATTTTTTGTTGATTTTCTGCATAAGTGATCTGTCCATTGCTGAGAGTGGAGTGTTGAGGTCTCCTACAATTAATGTATTGTTATCAATATGTCTCTATTTTGATTACTATTGTTGGCTTATGTAGTTGGCTGCTCCCATGTTGGGGGCATATTATTAATAATTGTTAGATCTTCTTGTTGGGTATACTCTTTAAGAATGATATAGTATCCTTCTGTATCTCTGACTACAATCTTTGGCTTAAAATCTAATTTGTCTGATATGAGAATTGCTACCCCAGCTTTCTTTTGTGGTCTGTTGGCACAAAAGATGGTTCTCCAACCCTTCACTTTCAGTCTGGATGTACGTTCTGATCTTTACGTTCAGAATGAGTCTCTTGTAGACAGTATATAGATGGGTTCAGTCTTTTTATCCAATCTGGAGATATGTGTCCTTTTATGGGAGCATTTAGGCCATTGACATTGAAAATGATTATTGAAAGATACAATTTTATTGTCATCATGTTGCTTGTGAAATCCTTGTTTCTATAGATTGTCTCTGTAAATTTCTGTTCAGCATCACTCTTGGGGTTTTTCTCCTTTTATAGAACCCCCCCCCCTTAATGTTTCTTGCAGGGGTGTTTTAGTGATCATATAGTCTTTCAGTTTTTGCCCGTCTTGGAAGCTTTTTATCTCTGTCCATTCTAAATGAGAGTGTTGCCAATAAAGTATTCTTGGCTGCATTTTCTTCTCATTTAGTGCCCTGAATATGTCTTGCCAGCCCTTTCTGGCTTGCCAGGTCTCTGTGGACAGATCTGACATTATTCTAATGTTCTTCCCTCTGAACATAAGGAATATCATCCCCCTAACTGCCCTTAAGATGGTTTCCTTGGTTTTAAGATTCACGAATTTTACTACTATATGCTGGGGCATTGGTTTATTCTCCTTCATCTTGGGAGGGGTTCTCTCTGCCTCTAGGTCACGATTGCTTGTTTCATTCCCTAGATTAAGGAAGTTCTCAGCTAGGATTTGCTCAAACATATCTTCTAGACACCCTTCCCCACCTCAGAGATCCCAACAATTCTGACATTGGATTATTTCATGGTGTCATTCATTTCTCTAACTCTGTGTTTATGGATTCTAAACTGTTTGTTTCAGGCCTCCTCTTGTTCCTTCTTTTCTATCAGTTTGTCTTCTGGATTCCTAATTTATTCCCCTGCCTCGTTTATCCTAGCTGTTAGAGTAACTAGATTAGATTGGATCTCATTGATAGCATTTTTAAGGTCGGCTGGATCAACTCTCTGCCTTAGAGAATCTATGTTGCTGTTTATGGTTTTCTCCATCTTAGCTATTGTTGCTGCATAACTGTTACCCTGAAGTCTATTTCTGACATCTTGCTTATATCCATATCTGTTAGTTCTGTGGCAGAGGTCACAGTCTCGGAATTTTTCCTGTGTTGGGGGTTTCCTCCCTTTAGTCATTCTGTTGAGGGGTGGTTGAGGAAATGTACAGATTACAGATTACAAATTATTGACCACAACTTTTATAAGGACTTATAAAACTTTTATAAGTTTTATAAGGACCTTAGGGTTGTTGGCCTCTTATTCTTTCAGCCTGTCTTTTGGGGGAGAGGGTCTGCCGTGCTGTTGCTTAGGCAACCTTGTTTGGGCAGAGTTGCCCTGCCCCTGTTGTGGGGGGGAGATGAGCTCAGTGAAAACTGGTTTGGGGGGACTTTTGTTCTCTGGTAGCTTTTCCTGGTGGCTTTCCATGTCTCTTCTGAGAGTCAGAGCAGAAATGACCATATCCAAACCTCTATCTCAGAACAGAGATCACAGCCTGTTCTTCAGTAAGCACAACAAGCCACACTGTCTCTGCTTTTGTCTGTGCTGCTAAAAACTGCAGTGTCCTGGGTGGTGCACCCCAAGGCAGCACTCCCAGCCCTTGCTTCTAGGGCCAGGCACATCTCTGCCTTTTGTGCTTCTAAAACCACCAGCTGCTCCCAGTTCACACACATACCCCTGCAGCTTCCAGTTTCAGTCTGGGGAGCTGCCCTAAAGTCCTTTCCCTGCTACTACCTGTCTGTGAGTCTGTACCCAGTCCCCAGCATGGGATACTTTGCCCTCCAGGAGTGCAGGATCCTAGAGGCTCTCTCTCTTTTCCATTTATCTTCCAATATCTGCCTTCAGAATTATGGCTCCCCGCTTCATACATCAAAACCAACTGCCGGAGATATTCTGTTTGTAGAGATCCAGATATACCTTCTTACATCTCAGGCTAATTTTGTGGGTGTTCAGTGGTCTAGTAGATATCCAGCTCAATTCAAGGGACCAGTTGAAATAGAGTCCCCTACTCCTTCACCATCTTGCCCCATCCCTAAAATCTTTTTTTAAAAATAATGATACTAATGTTTTGAAGAGACCAGGACAGTTGTCTTATAGAATGTCCAATATTTTCGATTTGTCTAACTTTTATTTATAGTGTCACTTGAATTTAAGAGTATATAGTCAAATTAATTTGATGACAACCAATTCCTATTATCATGTGAAAGTTTTCAGAAGTTGCAGTGGTTTGAAGCCACAAAATTATTTTACTGTCTCTTCTATTACTCTGGAAGCCTTGTAACCAGAGAATGTCAGAGCAGGAGAGCCAATCCCAACTGACATGTTAAAAAGGCTAAATATAATAGACTTCTATTGCTCCTGTAACAAGTTACCACAAATATGGTGGCTTCAAACAGCACAGATTTGTTACCTTACAGTTCTGGAGGCCAGAAGTCCAACATGGGTCTTGGCTAAAATCAAGGTGTTGGCAGGACTTCGTTCCTTTCTGAAGACTAAGGGAAGCTTTATTCGTCACTTTTTCCAGCTTCTCTAGGGCATCCCTTGGCTTCTGGTCCCTTCTTTCATCTTCAGGATGTTACCAGTAGTGTAACATCTTCAGATATCTCTCTGACTTTCCTGCTTCCCTCTTCCATTTATAAAAACTACTGTGATTACACTGGGTCCACCTGAATATAATCCAAAATATTCTTCCTTTTTCAAGGTCGGCTAATAAGAATCTTAGTTCCATATATAACAATTCTTTCTTGCTGTGTAACAAAACATATTCAAAGGTTCCAGGAATTAGGATGAAGACATTATTTGGGGCCACAATTCTGTGACCTGACAAGGTCACAGAACCACTGCAACCTTATATGTTTGTTTTGCATTGGAATTCAGTAAAAGGTGATGCTGTATTGAACCCTGATATATCTGAAGTCAGATAGTTTCATTTGCTAGTTTTCTTTTACTTTGATAAGGAAGTTAAGTGTTTTCTCTGATTATAATTGGAGGATCCAAATGGCTCAAATCTTGTAATTCACCTCAATTTAACCTCTTAAATTCTGGTTTTCTTTTTCTCTCACTTGAAGGTATGATGAAAGAATCCATAAACACAGGTGGGTCACACATACCTGGTTCTGGGTTATCTGTTCAAATGAGAACATCCAGACTCATGTAGTGTCAAGACTTCATACTTACAAAAATGTGAAGTTCTGGTGTAGTGTACAGCCACTTAGCATCTACAGGCCCCTCTGGGTGCTGACTTCTTATTTTGATAATTTTTATAGCTCTTAATGCAATGCAAATTGTTTCTGGCTCAGCTAATTTTCTCAGACTTAAGAAAAATCAGACTTATTGGTGTCTCATTAAATAAAATACAATCTGTCCACTCACTTTGGTGGGGTTTTTCTGAAATGGCAAATGAAAATTGTTGGATATTATTGGTTAGGTAGGGAAAGGAAAATGATAAGGTTTTAGTTAGTAGAGTGAAATGTTTTAAATTAGTAAGTTTAGGTGGATTTTGGGGGCAGTCAGACAAAATAAGAAGGAAAAAACTACAGAATCTTAGGTATACAATAGTTTGTTGAACCAAGAAGGTATCTACAGTTGAACCAGGTGTATTAGAGGCTTCAGTTTAAGTCAAAATCTCTACTCTTGAGGCCTACTCTAAGTTAATGATGTTATAATGGGAAAATCTGCAACCTCCACCTTGGAGAAAGTCTGGAAGGAGATTGGGAGGGGCTTGCGCAGTAGACCAAGTAGTGATTTTGAAGGCATGGTCTTGAATTCCAAATAGCAGTTATTATAGGAGCCTGTGAGCTTAAGAACATCTTGGGAACCTCAGCTATGTGGTTGTGCCAAGTTTTAGCAAACTAGTGCTTTTGTGTATCCACACTGTGTTATTTATTCTTCCCAGTGGCCATTGCTACTTAGGAAGGAACCTCAGGGCAGTGGGAACCTAGAGCTTATCTTCAGCATGTTCTTAGATCCTGACTGAGAGGGCCACCTGCATGAGCAAACAGAGAAACTAGAGATACTGTGGAATATTTGGGAGTGAGGAGAGTTCATCACCCACATTAAGGAACCTGCAGGAGAGGGGACCCCAGCAATGGAGGGAATCTCTAAGGAACACATGGAAATACTCATGAGCAAGAGTAATCTGTAAAGACCTGCTGGGTATGAATCAGTATGGGGACTTTCCTGCCCAGTTTACTTTTTCTTTCTCTCTGTGCCCCATCCTTGAGAGGATAGCCATATATGTAAGGAGGAGAGGGCATAGCACTTGTGGGATAAATAGGGAAATGGCTGACCAGAGCCCTTTCCCTGACTAATGGCTTCTCTCTCTGCAGGAAGCTGGAGCTGAGGGAATGGGAGGGGGACTAAATTAAACCAAGAGTTTGACTATAACAAGAAACTAGACATTCGAATTACTGAATAGGATCTTGTATCACCTTACAGTTACCAGAAAAGTCATACCTAAGTTTTTCACTTAAGGAAAAGAGAATTAGGCCCAAGGAGCAGATTTAGGTGGATAGGAAAACAAAAATAAAGTTACTTTAGGATTATATCCCCTGAGTTTTGCTTTTTTGATAGGACTGTTAGAGTTGTGAAAGATCAGGACATAGATGTCTGGTGCCATAATTAGCGTGCTGGGGGAGAAGGGAAAGTCAAGAGACTAGAAAAGAGATTGAGAGATGCTAATAATATTTTGTGTGTTTTATATTTGGGTTACATTTACTTACCACATTTTTGTAACAAAGATGTGTGTTTTTAAAATTGTTCTTTGATACAGAAATAAATTGAATGGAAAAGGCCATTCAAAAAAATAAAATTATTTTTTGAATGTTTTATCTTCCACTTAAAACTTTAAAAAAAGCTTAGAAGTTTTTTCTTTTCTTTTTTAAAATCTTATTTATTTATCTTTAGAGAGAGCGAGCACAAATACAAGCAGGAGGGGCATAGGGAGAAGGAGAGAGGATGCCCAGCAGACTCTGCAGTGAACATGGAACCTGACATGGGGCTTGATCCTGTGACCCTGACATCATGACCCAAGCTGAAACCAAGAGTCAGGCGCTTAACAGACTCCACCACTCAGGCATCCCAACCTTTCACTTATTTAAGGTCACTTAATAGGGGCCAGGATGTAGGGAAATGGATTAACATGGTCCATAGCTTATCCAATCAAGAATTCTGATGGATTTAGCTCAAGAACTCACAAATGGTTTCTTCTCGTCTGCTGTCCACTATAATCTTGGCTTTATTCATCCTTAAATTGTAGATAAAATACTACATGTAGTCTCGTTTCTTTCTCTTTCCCTCCTTCCTTTTTTCTTTCTCTCTCTCTTTTCAATGATGTTATATAACATTGAAAAAGAAAGAAGCAAGCAGACAATACTCTGTTTTCCTTCCCTGTATTTTCTCTTCTTCCTTTTCAATGAAACTTCATTTGTGTTATTCTGCTTTCCCCCCTAACCTTACTTCTAAACTTGATGATGTGTTTTGATATAGTATACATGCTTGTCTTATCTGATGTTTGTGGCCTCTCTTGCAACGAGATTATAGTGTAATTTCCTTATCCATGCCCTGGATGTTGGGCATCTGGATTCTTTCTTCTTTGTATCCCAGAACCTCAGCAGTGTGTTAGTGCTCCCTTGGGTGCAGGCTCCAGGCATGTGGCTCAGGTGGGTTCTCATGTTGCTGGAATATGGTGCTGCTTAATTAATTGTTTCTTGTTGGATTATTTTCTTAGGGGTGTATACATAAAAGAGAAACTATTGGCACGAAGGCTGAGAAGGATCTTTATAGAAACTTTAAACCTTTTGCCAATGGACAATCCAGAAAATGAAACCAGCCTGGAGTTAATTTACCTAAGGATAGATCCTAATAGAGGACATCAGAAGATCCAGAGGGACTGGTCTTCATCAGCCTCCAAGAAGGCCTTTCTGATATGCTTCAAAGAATTACTTTTTGAAATTTGTTATAAATATCTTAATTTTATTTAAGTATTTTTTCTTTTCAACTACAATAGTTTTAGCTGCTTGGCAGACTTTCAGGTTCTTGTTTGAGTGTTTGATGGACTGACTTCTCTTGTGACAAACTGGGGCCAGTCAAATCACTGAATTTCTATTGTGTGATCTTTTTGGCTGATGAATTCTCATTTTTTGGGATTATTTTTAAAAACTTCTTCTATTATGGAAATTTTAAAATCGTAACAAAAGTAGAAGGAGTAGAAATATAGAGGCCCGTGTACTCATTACCCAGCTTCACCAACCATTAGCTTTGTGTTGTTCTTTCTTTTCTTCCTATATACTTATTTCTTCCTTACATTATGATATTTTATTTTATTTATTTATTTTTAAAGATTTATTTTGGAGAGAAAGCGCACATGAGTGTAGGGGCTGAGGAGGGGCAGAGGGAGAGAGAGTCTTAAGCAGACTCTGTGCTGAGTGCAGAGTCCAATGCCCAATGCAGGGGATTAATCTCAAGACCTTGAGATCCAAACTGAGCTGCAACCAGTGGGTTGGATGCTTAATGAATTGCACCACCCAGGTGCCCCAACACATTGTGATATTTTATTTTAAGATTTTATTTATTTATTTGAGAGAGAGACAGTGAGAGAGAGCATGAGCGAGGAGAAGGTCAGAGAGAGAAGCAGACTCCCTGTGGAGCCGGGAGCCCGATGGATGTGGGACTCGTTCCCGGGACTCCGGGATCATGACCTGAGCCAAATGCAGTCGTCCAACCAACTGAGTCACCCAGGCGTCCCCATTGTGATATTTTAAAGCAAATCCTAGACGTCATATGATTTCACCCATAAATACTTCACCCTACATCACATCTTATTGACTGACCATAGTACATATGGCAAAGCCAATAGAGTAAAATGTTAACAGTAAGTGAATTTGGGTAAAGGGTTATATGTGTGGTTTTGTAGTACTTACTTTTACACATTTTCTCTAAGTTTAAAAATTATTTCTAAATAAAAAGTAAAACAAATGAAAGAAAAAAAAAAACACCCAGCCAAACAAAAACATGACCATGATAATATCACATTTGATAATTTAAGAACACTTTTTTCTAGTTTTGCTACAAACCATGATTTTAGAAAGAAATTAATGGAAAAACCCAGATAAATATTAAAAGGAAAAGAAGAATCACTCATAATTTTAACACCCAGCACAATCACTATTTAATGATTATGTATTTTTCTCCAGGCTATTAAACAGACACAGGTACACACAGACAGATACATACAAAATATGCCTATCATTTAGAAAGTCAAATAGTACTAATGGGCTTAGGATCAAGCACATAATTCCCATCATTCCATCCCCTCCAGTATCCCCACCTGAAGTACTTTCCACGTTCTCTCTGTTATCTGCTGGCAGCCTCTAATGGCAAAATGCCAGCTGCAGCTCTATTTTCAGGGTAGTAACTTTTTATCTATCATAGCTGTTAAGATGAAAGGGAATCCTATGTTTCTTGCTTTTTCTCAGAAGAATGTATTTTTCATTTTCTGTTTGATCTTAAAAATGCCTTGTTTGTGAGCATGGTGTACTGCAAATTGGCATGTCTATCATCCTCTTGACCTTGTCCTAGCAGGTCTTTCTATACTGTAGAGGCTGGACAGCAAAAGCCACATTTCCAGACTCCCAGAGCCAGTGGGAAGCCTGGAAGGTTGAGGTGAATGGGCCAAGCACAGTTGCAGAAGAGTTTGGTTCCTCCAACTGCAATGAAGAGTCCAGTGTCCATTTCCCTGTGCCATGGGTACTAAGTAGAAGGCAGGGGAAATGGGTTTGCTAAAAGAACCCCATGGAGGGATTAGGTATTTCTCCTGGCCGCATTGTTCCTGATTGTGTAGCATCCAAGCTTGGATGATCATAATTTTATAAGCATTTTAATATCCTTGTAACAGATTTTTTTTTTTTTTTGCTTAGACTAGCTAGAATGAATTTTATTGTGTCCAGCTAAGAAACTTGATAGAAGACATTATTGAACTCTTTGAGATTCTAAAAGCAAATCTTCTAAACTTCAGTCATCTGTGGTTTTAATGGTTTTCTATCTTTTTCCTATACTCCTGAAGGGGGGAGGGAAACTTTTATGTCAGTTATTTTATTTGCCAAATAATTATGGCAGGTAATGTGGTATCCTCTTTCCATAAGAAACTGAGACAAATGAATTGGATACTTCGCCTAAGGACATATATAGTTTATGTGTTACGCTGTTTAGAATTCCACTCCTGGTGTTTCACGACTCCAGTACTAGACCTCTTCATGACTAACAATAAAAAATAGTCCCGAAGAGTCCTTGAGCTAATTATAGCCTGAGCAAAACTTTATAGTGGCAATTGACCTAATTAGATCATTCTTATTTAATATAGTTTGCTTATCTGCTTTAAACTTCACTCATAGCAATTTTAAATTCTTTTCTTAATTTTTCTGATACAATTTTGTGCTTAATATACAAAACTTGGGAACTGCAGATAATTCTAAAGAGGTGGAAATGATCGGTCCGCCACAAGCAGCAATGTCTAAAAACATCTGAATATTTTTATAGGTCAGATAGAAACAAAACACTTAAAGAAAATTGGGAGATTTTGAGCAATAACCACATCTTTGGGTTGATGTCAAGAATCACATTCTTCCAGAAACATTTCCTGATAATTCTATGAGGGATCAAATCCTGTTCCAACCCTGAGGGTTAATTCTTGGGCTTTGATCCATTATACTCACAAATATTTGCACTCCATCTGCTGGGAAATTAGTCCTAGAGTTAATTGTTTTATTAGTTCTAGCCTCCTACTCTAGGTAGTGATCCAGGTAGCTAATGCCCCAGTTTCAGAAGGAGATTGCTGGTAATAATTTCTATTGCTCCCCTATCCATTTCCTCTAATTCAGCTCTTGTTATAAACAGGTATCCTTACCTCTATTCCAAACTCTCCCCACTCTAGTGCATGATTCAGGGGAGGGGATGGATATGGTGGTCATTTCAGCACAGGAGGTGGTCCCCCTTGCCCACTTGATGCCTAAATACGCTAGTCCCTAAATACACTTTCTGCTTGTTCTGCCCAGTCTCCTGCCCCTATTTAGTCTTTTCTAATTGTTCTCCACTTACACCACTAGCTGAGCAGCTCCCCTCAAGGCTAAAATTCTTCTCTCTGTCTTTGGAATTCACCTTTGTTCCGTGACTCATCCAACCCTGTACTTGTTGTATTCCTGACCCCTACCTCATTCCTTGCAATGATAGCAAACTTCTCACTACAACTGCTGGTATTTTCCCATGATCCAGGACAGGAGAGCCAGGGTATCCTGGAAAACAGTGATTACAATAACTTTCTTCCATCTACGCCAATTCCACCCACCTTCAAGATTCATTTTATCTTCAGTGGACTCTTAAAATGACTGTCCAGGCTCAGGCCAGGGGTGATTAACCAGCACCCCTTACTGGTGTTCCTTTGCTCTGCTAGCCCAGATGTGTTCAGGTACAGGAGGTAACAGAAGAAAACTGGCTCTATGCAGAGCTAACCCACAGCTTCTATGACTTTACCCAGTCCCAAAGGAAAAATAACATTGGTCAGAAATGCAACTTCCAAAAGGAGAAAGGAGAAAGATGGAGGGAAGTCTGATTTCCTCAGAATTGAAACTAATGCAGTTAGACTTTTGGTGATCATAGGGACTTTCAGAGTGATAATGTCACATGCTGATTGTTACCTGTGGTGTTCTAATGTAAATTCTTAAAATCTGGGAAATGCTTTCATTTGAGTGAAAATTCTTCATAACTATATAATTCATTTTTATTTTCAAAAGAAAGATAAACAGTTTTCCATTGCCAATGGATTCTAAAGAATCTTAAAAAAAAAAACCTCTTGACTTACTTTATACAAGAGAGGAAACACACCGTTGTTTGTTGAGGCTACTGTTTTTTAGCTTTCTGCTACTAACAGGTGAGATTGAGAGCAAATGGCTGTTAATTATCTAAAACTGAAACCCAGAAAGACTAAGAACATAAGGTTTATACTTCCCAAATAGATTTGAAGGAATAGAATATGGGGTAGAACTTTCTTTTGGGAGGAGAGAGAAAGAGCTAGTTGGTGGCGAGAGCAGATGGATCTCTGAGAAAACCCTGACCTGTTCCTTGAGCCAAAAAAACTCAGGAAAGGGAGGACAGTAAAAATTTATCAGTTTCCCATTGCTTCTGTAACAGTACCACAAACTTACTGGTTTAAAACAACATAAATTTATTATCTTACAGTTCTGGAGACCAGCAGCCCAAAAAGGCCCCTGCTGGACTAAAATCAAAGTCTTGACAGGGCTGGTTTCTCCTGGAAGCTCTGGGGAGATGATTTATTTTTTATTTTTTTTTTTTTGCCTTTTCAGCTTCTAGAAGCCGCCTGTGTCTCTTGGCTATCCTTCCCCTCCATATTCAAAAGTAGCAATGATGTGCGGAGTCTTTCCCGCATCACATTATTCTGATGCTGATTCTCTGCTTTTCTCTTCCACTTTTGAGGAGCTGGTGATGATATTGGGCCCACATGAATAATTCAAAATAATCTCCCCATCAAGGTTGACAGATTAGCATCCTTAATCCCATCTACAACCTTACTTCACTCTTGCCACATAATTTGTCATTGTAGGTTTTGGGGATTAGGGCGTGGGCATCTTTGAGGGGCTGTTATTCAGCCTTCAACCAATTCCTGTACAGATCTGGAGACACGCGCCCTCTCTTCCCTCTGGCACCTTTGTGGAGACAGCAGCGAAGTAGAGACCAGGAAGGAGGGGCCTGGGAGCTGCCAGGCAGTTCCCAGGCCCCAGTGTTCTCTATTCATGAGAAAGCTGGCAGGCCTGGGAGGATACTATGGTTGGGACAAAGTAATGCAGCTGTGAAAATCACCGTGGATCCCATGACTGGGGACCATGTGGGGATGCAAGGCCCCAGAGGATGCCGGTGTGGAGGTGTAACAATTACAGAGGGCCCAAGAAGAATGTTCTCAGAGATGTCAGTTGGAGTTGTTGATGTTTGACGAACACCAGCTCCCTTTTCACTAAAAGCCCTCACGGAAGGGGGAGGCCTCTGAAGCGATTCAGAAAACTCTGAAGTTACTGAGAATACCCTAATTTAATTAAGATAAATTGGGCTGTCACTAGGCTGAATGGGAATTTGAGATAGAAACTAGGTTGTTACAGAAAAATAAAGTTCATGTTTCACCCTGCTGATTTTGTCTGAGAGTTGTGCCTGCGGCATGTAAATGAGGACAATGATGTCGAGTTTACCGTTCTGACAAGAATATTGGGAAATACTGTTTTATTTGTAAGCACTTGGTGAAATGGAGCTTAATGTAAATGTTGTGTGTTTTCTAGATGAGCCCCCTCCAGATCAGCAACATGGATGTTGCTGATGAAGGATGAAGGGGTGACATTTTGTACAGCGAAATGTGTTTCTACATGGCTATTTTGTTGCATAAAAGCCAAGCCCTCAAACTTTTCAGTTACCTTTGTTTGTTTGTTTTTGTTTTTGTTTTAAGGTGAAGTAAAATGTTGAATGTAAATCTTCACTTAGCTCTGTGCCTTGCTCAGTGGTATGAGGAGGGCAGGAGCAGCAGGTGGGGCCTGAGGCCAGGGCCCTTCCTGGCTTGGGGAGCAGATACCTCACCAGCATCTTCCAGTCACGCACCCACACGGTGTCCTAGAATGTGCCAGAGGAAGAAGTCATCAAGAGCTGTGAAGTTGAAGCCTCACATAGATTTAGTTGCTATATTTTGGCTTTCCTTAAGAGCAGCATTTAGAGTGATCTAAGAAACTACTGCCAAACTGGTGACCGTCTTCCCTTGGTGCTGGAACCAGAGAAGCAGAGCATGGGGACCTTTGGGGGTCTGACTGACTTTTTGGCTTTGCCACCCAGAGCCAGTGTTGCTAGGACTGACCCAATCCCTTGAACCAGGTCCCAGAATTCTTGGGGGTTATTATGAAGGAAGATTTTGTCCTCAGTGGACTTGTCATTAAAATCTGAATGGTAAACAAATAAGTTTTGTTTTATATTCTAAGCAAGTGAAAAAAATAATTGCAGTATCAGTAATAATATTAACTAATATTTATTGAGTGTTTATTATGTGCTAGGCACCATGCTAAAGTACTTTACATACATTATCTTGTTTAATTCACATAAGCGCTCTGTGGGGAAAGAATGATTATTACCTTTATTTTAGAGACAAAGAAATTAGGGTTTAGTGAAATTAAGGTTCCCTGCCTGTGGTCACCCAACTTGTAAGTGACTGGCTTGAACCCAGGTCTCTCTGACTCCAGACCCTGAATGCTCAGAAGAAGCTGTGCCATTCAATCACTTTAACCACCCATAGGCAGATCCCCATTTCTGGAGGGAATACAGGTATGGTATTTGGTGTGTGTGTGTGGAGGGGGAGTGCCAGGCTAAGGTTCTATGAGACATCTCTTGGAATCACACTTTCTTATCCCAGCAACTGGTAGAGGTTAATGATTGGAAGCTTATTCTCCACAGGGTCAGGTGTGGATCCGGCTTCAGAAAGCCTTGGGGGCAGGATGGGGGGAATTTCTGGATCCCTGGGACTCACTTGGTCTTAGTTCATGGCGGTGAAGGTGGTGAGGTGGGCAAGGGTGGGCAAGGAGCTCAATAATACTGCCTTTTATTAACCAGACTGTGACATTTTTTTTCCAGTTTATATTGTCCATGAACTATTATAACAGAAGCATTTTCTTAAAGATAAAACTAGATGTTAGAATATTAATTACAGATACAGCTCATTGGATTCACGGGTCCCTTCCCAGCAATCTGAGGTGATTCTTGTGATCCTGGAATCTAAACATGGCATCATTATCATATTCTTGACCAAATGCAGTTTGTACAGGAGGGATGCTAACCTTCTAGATGTTACATGATAGCAGCAGCAAGTAGGAGACCAAATATCTTACAGTTTTCATAAATAGGAGGGGACATGTTCACCTTATGGTTTTGAACATTTGAAGTTCTTCCCATTGTCGAGGTGCTGGACAGCACTGGTGACGTTCTGTCTTTCAGACTCTTAAATTTAGTGGTGGCCAGCCTGATGTTTTGTCACTCTGCACACTTTTGTCTCTGGGCCAGGGTGTCTGCAATGTTCAGAGTAGGCATTTCAGTGTTAAGGGAAAAAGAAGGGAATAGGTGGGTTGCTTACAGCCTTTGTTTCATCTCTTGGCTTTTGGGTGAATTGAACAGAGGACGAGAGCAGAGAAGAGACGTGAGGAGCAAATCTGATTATGGTGTTCTCAATACTCTGACATAGCCAACCACAGAGTCGCGCGGCTCCTCTTCTTTTTTTTTTTTTTAATTTTAAAGGGAACATGAGTCAATTCACTGTTATTTCAAACAGTTCAACAAAGTATGAGGTGTTTGGTGTGTTTTATTCCTCCTTCCACAAAAGAAAGGAGTCTGGGGTGATTCCTCATTCCTGTCAGAGAATGTGTTCCCAGGAAACCCTTCTGGATCCTCCCTGACTGGCCATCTTCTTCCATTTTACGAATGCAGTATGTTTTCTGTGACAGTGCTACCTCCACTGCTGATGACAAAGCTTTGTGAACTGGACACTACAAGTGCCGGGGACATCTCCTCGGGGTCTTCTGTCTCTGGTCGGTGGTCCCCACCCACAGGCCCTTGCAGGCCTGTCTCCTGCACAGTCAGTTCTGAGTCTGTCTCTCCACACTGCAGCGGGAGCAATGCCTGGTGTCTGCTCAGGGTCTCATTGCTTCTCTGGGCCTCCAGGGAGTTCTGGTGTGTGGAATTCCTGTGAGCCATGGCACTCTTCTGAGGCTCGTCAAAGCTCAGTGAGAAGGTGACGGTGCCACTGCCAAAGATGACCTTCTGCTTGCACCTGGGCTGAGGCTGTGGCTGTGGCTGCGGCTGCTGCTGGAGAGTCAAGGGTTGCTGTGGCTGCTGCTCTTGCTGGGTCAGGGCCAGTGGCTGCTGCTGCTGCTTCTGCCTCTCGGGCTGTGGGAAGGGGTCTTCACTGTTGCTCTTGCTGCTGATGGAGGAGGAGGGTGTGGAGCCCGTGGAGCCCCCGAGGCTGCTGGACCGCTTGCGGGAGACGTTGCTGCGGCGCAGTGTGGCCCGGGCTGCCACCTTGAAAGCATGAGCAGCAGTGCTGCAGCGCACCTCCTCAATGGTGTTACGGGATGGCTTGAAGAGGATGATGTAGACCTTGTTGAAGAAGATGCAGGCCAGCAAGCCAAAGCTGGCTGCCAGGATAGCGATCACTTCCACGGCAGAGACAAACTTGCCGTAGGTGCTGGCGTAGGCTGGAATGAAGGAGATCCAGACGATGAAGAAGATGAGCATGCTGAAAGTGATGAACTTGGCTTCATTGAAGTTCTCTGGCAGCTTCCGGGACTTGAAGGCAAAGAAGAAGCAGATGGCAGCCAGCAGGCAGGTGTAGCCAATCAAGAAGCCCAGTGCCATAAGTGAGCCCTCATGGCATGTGATAAAAATGATCTCATCCTCCAGCTCATGGTTGCGGTAGCTTGAGGGTGGGGCGGTATAGAGCCAGATGACACAGATGACGATCTGCATGAAAGTGCAGAGAAAGACCAGCAGGAACTGCAGGTTGAGCCCCCACCACTTGCGGTGGAAGCTCGTGGGGATTTTGGCTTCAAACACCAGCAGGACACGGTTGGTTTTCACCAGGATGCATGATATGCAGAGCACGAAGCTGATGCCAAAGGCTGGCTGGCGCAGGCGGCATGTCCAGTCCTGGGGCTCACCAATGAAGAACAGGGAGCTAGAGAAGCAGCAGAGCAAGGAGAAGAGGAGGAGGTAGGAGAGCTCTCGGTTGGTGGCCTTGACGATGGGTGTGTTACGAAACTTGATGAAGACACCCAGCACGAAGGCTGTCAGGAAAATCCCCAGCACGGCAAAGAGAGTGAGTGCAATCCCAAAGGGCTCTGTCCAGGACAGAAACTCAATCTCTTTGGCAATGCAGGAAGTGTGATTTTCGTTGGACCAGAAGTCATCGGGGCACTTGTCACAGGCACTTGCATCTGTAAATTATTCCAGGAAAGAGTTAGATACTGTATGGCATAGACTGTAATTTGTGAGTTTGGGTGTGGTGGTAAGGGTATACAGGTTATTGGATGTGGTCACTTTAAATTTTCTTTGTTGATGAAATAACTGTGATTTTTACATTACAAACACACTGAACTTTGACTTATGTTTAATAATATACTTATTTAATTTCATGTATTTATAATAGTTCTGTTATTTTTTCCTTTATACACAGTGGGGGGTCATGCCACATGTTTTCCTTAGATGGCTGATGGCTTATAGCAGGGAATGATCCATCTTGCTGGACAGGTGGCTACCTACACACTAGGTGTCTAGCATAGTTCATCCACTTTCTATAATGATATGCACTCAGCCTGACTCATTTTGCATATATGGATGGGCTCTGTGGACATGTCAGAATAGACTTCCTCTTAGAGCAAGGGAGAGTATCCCACACAAAAGACCTTGCCTTGCTTACTCCATATCTATGCCTTTTCAGTGAGGGAGTCTGCAGACTCATTCAGACAATAGACATTTATTAAGTCTCTTCTATGTCCCAAACAGCATGCAGTTTTGGGGAGTAAAAGAAGCATGGGCTTTCAGTCAGCGATTTGGATGGGAATCCTGGCTCTGCCATTTACTAGCTGTGTAGATTTGGTCAGGCTCCTTAACCTCTCTGAGTCTCAGTTTCATCTCTGAGTCATCTCTGTAATGGAAACAATAATCCCATTATTGTGGTGAGGATGAAATGAAATAATAATAATAACAACAATTACATTTAATATTTATAGGGTGCCTCCAATATGTCAGGTAAGGTTTTTATTTAATATTTATCTAGAACTTACCACTTGCTAAACTAACATTAACTCATTTAATTTCCCAAACTCTATAAAATGGGCTTATTTTTCCCATGTTATAGATGAAGAAACTGAGGCACAGGAAAAGCATAAGTAGACAGCAAATGCAATGCCAAGCACCCAGCAGGCAATATATCATGGCCTATGAACTCTGTAGTCTGGAACAGACAGAACTTTGTCTATTCAGGGTTCCTGAGCTATAAGAAAAGGAATACAATGTTGAAGAGTGGTATCAAAGTAAAAGAAAGATGTCTAAGCTTTTATAGTATTACAAGACATCTAATATTTCTTTTCTATCCCCCTCAGTGCTTGGCCCAATGTGACTTTCAGGCATACCTTGTTCAGTGAGAAACTGCTAAGTACCTGCTCAGCATAGCCCTTTCAGGGACATCACTGACCTGAGGGCCCCAAAGTGGACAAGGCTTTGTGTGGTGTCCATATGGGCATGTTCCTTTACCTGTTTCATCACTGTATTCCCCATCAGGACACTCCACACACTCAAAGCAGCAAGTGGGCTCCCCCTCAATGATTCCTTTCCTGGTCCCTGCCAGGCAGTCTCGACTGCAGTTGGAAAATGGCACCTGGAGAACCGAGAGCACAAAAGTGAAGGGCTGCAGCTATGGAATCAGGTTCACAGCTCCTTTTACGTAAGTACAGGGGAGGAGTTTGTGCACAAGGACCAGTACAACAGACTTCAGGCCCATTCCAGACAGAGGAAGCTCCAGAGATCCTTGTTCCTGTTATTTATGAAAAGGAGAGATGTCCATGGGCAAGTGCCTGCACCTGTGCATGCACACACACACACACACACACACACACTCACTCATGGGATTCTGGAAAGATTAGTTGTTGAGACTCCACACAGTGACCAAAATCCACTTTAAATAATCCCCTGTTCCATTCCCTCCAAGTCTCAGAATGGGACACCTGTTTACTTTCCATGGAAACAGTAGTTTAAGACAAACTAAAAGATACAGGGACATGGACCTACACACGATAGGACAATTACAAGGGGGAGATGCTGAGATGAGAAATTTGTTTGGAAAATGAGACTTTGAACTTTGTAGTGAATTGTAATTCCTGCAATTTTATTTTAGGCTTTATAGGGAGACTTCTGAGATACTTGTAACCATTCAGCAAGGAAGGCAGGACAGGCATAGAGGGGTCAAAAGTAAATGGATCAGAAAGATATGTCAGGCAATTACTATCCAAAAGAAATCTGCAATAGTTTATATATTAGTTTCAGGTAACAGGTAACAGAGATTTTATTTATTTGTTTATTTCCCTAGTGGACTCAGGGTGCATGGAATTTGATTGATCATAATCCTTGGTTTTTTTCCCTATCATGTTTTTATTTATTATTTATTCACTATTTATCCATGTTTCAATCTCTTTTAGTCATTTTTAATGATTACCACCCAAAACAAAAGCTTGGACCAGGACAATAACCTACACCTAACTGTATGGTTTCCTCTATCACTTGCTTCCTCCCCCACCAGATATTCATAACCGAGATGATCACTATTCTATGTTTACCACAGGCAAATAACACTAAACTTTCAAGGAACAGATGAATTTATCTTACGTAAACTCTACCAAAGTTAAAAAAAAAAAATAAAGAAAGGAACACCTAACTCTTTCTTATAAGGGCAGTGTAACCCTGATTCCAAAACTGAACAAGAGCAGTATGAAAAAGAAAAAAAGAAATTACAGTCTCATCTCACTACTTTGTCTTCAGAAGCAGACCTGAGTTGAGAATCTATGTACAGGTAGTTTATAAAGAAAGTTCTTTCAAGGGAACCGGGAAGAGAATGGAGAAAGTCAGACACAGAAGGTAAGAAGACAACAAGGGTGTGATCTTGAGCAAAGACCCTCAAAGATTAGCTTCTGCCTGATCCCACAGGAGAACCCTCAACTCTAAGTTATTCTTCAGAGCTCTCCTGACCTGAGGAAAAGGGAGCCAGGGCTTTCATACTTCCACACCACTAATTTTTAAGGGTCATCTTAGGGAAATGTAAATTCCTAGGCTCTTCTACCTCTCTGAGCCTGTGGGCAAAGTGGGATCCATTAGCCTGCTGGTTGTCTCCTGAAAAAGAGTGGTGAGTTCTGGTTATTGGAAGGAAAAATACACCGAAGTCTGGAGCTATATACTAAGTATAAGGAATCTGAAAGGATCTGGAAAGAATGTAACTGTTTTTCACCACTTGAAAAAAGATGAAAAGTACTAAAACAATTAACAAACTCAAAGGACTTAAGAAACAATATATATCATGATCATGTTGGGTTTATGCCAGCAATGCAAACAAGTTTATCATTAGAAAAATCTATAGGTGTCATCCCCTGCCTTAATAAGTTAATGCAGAAAAATCATATGATCATCAATAGATGAAGAAAAAACATTTGATGAAATTCAACATGAACTCATGATTAGAAACTTAACTGAGAAAGGAGTTAGGAAGAAATATCTTTAACTTGTAAAGGATGATACAGAAAATTCTTAGGTAAACATCATTCTATATGAGAAAATATAAGAAGCATTTCTTTTAAAACAAGAATGCCCGCTATCACCACTATTATTAAACATTGTGGAGTTCATAGCTAGTGGAATAAGACAAGAAAAATAAGGGCATAAATATTGGAAATAACTCAATAAAACTTATTATTTGCAGATGATATGATTGTCCACATAGAAAACTTAAAAGAAATAAAACCAGATTGTTAGAAATAATTGGGGAGCTGCCCGAAACTAAAATGCTAGACTTCTCATATCCGAATTTCGTTAGTTTTTCTTAGAAAGATACTTCACCTTTTGTTTGATTTTGGTTGACTGCCAGATCCTTAAATGGTTGTTTTTGACAGTTTTGTCTAATTTATTGCTTCATCATTTCAGAAGCTCTACTTCTGCCTCATTCCATGTGATCATGTCAGATAACATGGCAGAGCTCATGCTATTTTCAAAGTGTCTCCTTAATAAGACTCTTCCCTTCTCTTCCCACCTATCTGCATGGTTTAGAGAAATCTTACAAAGTTAAACACATGGAAAACAATAATATAATTTCTTTGTTCTAACAGAAAAGAAATAACTGATTTGACAAGAAGTTTTTAAAAAAAAAACCCAAATAGAAGATGACTGGCATTATCTTCTAATGAAAGAGGGATAGAAAGGGCAGTATTGGACCTGAGGATTTCTAAGTTTCCTGGGACCCTGGGGAGGGAAGAAAAGGAGAAGAAATAGTGAAGGATGGTACACATTAGCACTCTCAAACATCGTAACACAGTACTCTCAGAGATTTTCTCTTTCCCAAGTCATCAACCCATATATATTCTAAGAAATTGTCCTTTTGATTTATAAGTCCATCTTGAGCTATTTGGATGACAGGGAACTAACTGTGAATAGTCCAGGCTCTGCCTTGAATGATGTTTATGTTTGCTTAAATATTTTGCACTAGTTGGGGAAAGTTTTAGACAAGAAAATTGTTAGCTATTTAGCCAAGGAGTCAGATTTATAAAGAATAAATTTTCCAATATAGTAGGTATGGGGCTCAGGTTCTGAGGATTCTCCTCTTTAGTGTACTAAACACTGATAGATTTCACAGAGAACCTTGGCAGTGCACAGTTAGTGAGTTGAAGGATGTGGACTTACCATTTTTCAAGTCCAGTGGTGAAGCCCAACCCTCTTCCCCCCAAGGCCGAGCACAATTTCCTCGGCGCATGGTAGAGCCATCTGTTGTTCTGGTGGAGAGCACATACCTCCCTGGAGAACCCACTCCACAAGATTTTCTCTTCATTGATGAAGAGCCTTTCTCCTTTCTTGGCATAGACGTTGTAATAGCCGACTTCCTTAAACACTATGGAACCATCCTCTGGGGAGAGGTGCCAGTTGATGATGGAATAGTTCCCCATCAGGTCACCACATTCATCGAAAGTCACCTGCTCCCCCATATTGTTGGTAAAGTTTAGGTGCCGGAGGTGCTTCAGGACCTAAAGAGGAATGAAGATTCTGAGTACAAGCCACAAGGCTGCCATGTATGGTTAAATATTTTGGGAAGAGACACTTTTTCTAATTTACACTAAGGTACTTGCATGTGTTAGCAACAGCCCCGGTAAGCCATGGGCTTTACTTGGTATTCAAATTGAAACACTTTCTTGAAGTCAGGCAAATAGTACTGTCACCTCCATTTTTTTTTTTTTTTTTTTGATGGGGAAAGTGAGGCATAGAAATGGAAGTATCTTGTTTAGGGTCACACAGTTAGCAAATGGTGTAAAGCCTGTGTTCTTAACAGCTGTGCTCTGTTGTTGCATCATTAGGCTTCTGGCTTTGCTTCCCGTATGCCCCTGATGTGGCTTGGAGGAGGCAGTGGACACTCAGCCCCTTCCATGTGGGACATGCCAGGGGTCACTGAGCCACCAAGAGAGATTAAGACACAGTCCTGCCTATGAATGTAGGGATGCTTGCTTCTGCTGTACCTCACAAGTCACTGGGCTTTATCATTCTCTAACTCTGAGCATGTTTTTTTACTTTTGTAAGGAGAGTGCTGGGCCAAAGAGGCTACAGGGTCTCTACAAACCTTGGTATGGACTTCTTCTATTCTGTGGTTTGGTGGTCTCAGAAGTACATCTAGAGGCACTTCTCCCTTTTATCATAAAAACCAGCATCTAATTTGACACTGGGAAAAAATTTTGGGTTGATTTTGTCTAGTGGATGGTCTGACTGGGGCCTAGCAGCCATTATCCATATTAATGTGCATGACAAACTCAGCTGATTGAGCTAGACCTTAAGTGTTCCACTACTTGAGGGCCGCTTTAATGTCCCATTCCATTCCAGAGTTGACACTGCTTTTTAATACATCGGTAATGAGATTATTTTCAGGAGTTACCTGAATTTTCTCAAAACAACTCTGGGACAAGTCTGGGGACAGAGTCTATGGCAGACCACATATGTACACGAACATAGCACCCTGGGTGCCTCACCTAACCTTCTCTGTGTGATTTACTCCTTTAGTGTTCTCATTGCTATCCTGCTATACTCTGGCCGCCCTGACTTTTGTACAGACCTATGGAGGAAAGGGGTTACCTTACTCCTTGCTACCTGTTCTTCTGCTCTGCAACCAGAACTGCTAAGCTATCCTCAAAAAGATGGAGACTGAATCCTCCTAAGGATTCATACCACCTGTGTTCTCCAGAGCTTTCCTCAATGGTCATCAATCTTATATTTCTTTCTTAATTTTTACTGAGCTCTTAATCCTGTCTGCAGAGTGGTACCCCAGATTTGCTCCTTTTTTATACATTCAGCTCTCCTTCTTTTTCCTCCTTGCTCTTGGAATGATCTGGCCTCCTATAAAGAGTGGTATCTGTGGTGTCACTTTTGTCTCTACCCCAACACAACCCTGTCCTGACACAGCTTTCTTCCCCTGAGAGGAATATACAGTCCTTCTACTCTGTAAGGCTAATGCTCTTTTGCAGTACTTAGAACCTCATTCCTTCCACCCACCCTGGAACTTTTCTGACATGGTCAATATCTGTCTCCATTCCACAATCATTCTCTTCCCACAACCTGCTGGGGATCTCTCATGTCTCAGAAGAAATGTGCTTCAAACTTCTCTAAGTAGCTTCCAAAACCTTCTATACTTTCATCCCACATACCCACCATTACTTTCAGTGCAAGGGTTTTATCCTAATTGTACAGGGTCCATGGTCATTTCCACAATTGTGCTAACTCTGTCTTTGCTCTGTTGTGTGTAAAAGGAGATGAAAAGAGTGGAGAGGCAGGGAACTACCTCTTGTTTATACTTCCTATGTGTCAGGCACTGTACTAATGCTTTACACAATATCTCTTTTAATCCTCACAACAACTCTGTTATTATCTTTATTTTATAGATGAGGAAACAGACATAGAGAGGTCAAGAAACTTGCCAGTCAGAAGCTAGGAAGTTCTTGAGCTATGATTGAAATATGAGCTCTTCCTACCACACCATCCCGCCTCTGATAGAAATTGTTTAGAGGGTCCATGGCAAGTATTTGTCAGTAATATTTCCTCATTAAATATATTTTTAAAAAAGCATCACTCTTATTTGAAGAATAATCTTAAAAACATATATAGTGGTAAAGCTAGAGTATTTAGTATAAATTTACTTTCTATTCAGGTTTAATTCCTTGGTTCTCAATTATGCCAGGCATCAAGCTCCCTTTATCCTTTTTTCTGTCTATAGGTTCTCTGCAGTGAAACTCTCCAGGCGTCAGTGGGTGAATAAGAAAAGGAACAGGGACAATCATTTTATAATTAAACGGTTTTCTTCTACATTGGTCAAATTGGGCAGAAAAGTGACTCAAAGATAATCATTGGCTATAACCCTTTTGCATTTCTAGTGGCCTGGGATGGAGATTTCTACCATAATCTTAATTTGAATGAAGAAGGAGCTAATCAAAAACCATTTTCTTAAAGTTTCCACTAAAAAACTCATTTTAAATATAAGGGGAGATTTGTATGCTGTTAGGATGAATCAACAATAAATATTTATAGAGTATCTACTATGTGTTCTGAACTAGGCTGCAGTACTATAAGGCTTAGTAATATAGTCCTCCTGGAGTTTACAAATGGGTTAGAGAGATAAGGAATAAGACTTAAATATTGGATGAAATAACAAACCATGTGAGATAAAATATAGTTAAGCTCTAACTTACGGGCTATCAGCTCTAAATACAGTTATGTTCAGGAGATATGGAAATTAAAAAGGAATACTAAAAATCTCAATGCAGGCTTGAGGCATGGTAGAAATTTGGACTGGCAGAGGACAGAAGGAAGGATGGTGTTAAGAACAGTGGGAAAGGCATGGACAAAGATCAAGTTAGGAATAAATATGAAGTGGTGTGGGGGCAAAAAAGAAACCAGCTTCTTAAAATTTGTGTATGTGCTAGAGAACAGAGGGACATAAAGTAGATAGGTAAAGAGGAGCTAAGGCACAGAGGCTAGATTTCATAATAAAAGGCATAGGACTAGATAATAATGGGTTGATGAGAATGTAGAGAAATCAGAATCCTCCATACACTGCTGGTAGGGATGTAAAATGGTGCAGACACTTTAGAAAACATTCTGACACTTCTTCAAAAAGTTAAAAATAGAGTTACCACTCAACCCAGAAATTCTACTCTTATGTGCCATCCCAAGAAAAATGAAAACCTATATCCACACAAAAACTTGAACTCAGCTGCAGCAACTTCTTGCAAGACACATTTCTAAAGACAAGGGGAACAAAAGCAAAAATGAACTATTGGGTTCATTGATGAACATTATCAAGATAAAAACTTCTGCACAGTAAAGGAAGCAGTCAACAAAACTAAAAGGCAACCTATGGAATGAGAGAAGATATTTGCAAATGACATATCAGATAAAGGGCTGGTATCCAAGATCTATAAAGAACTTATCAAACTCAATACCCAGAAAAACCCAAATAACCCAATCAAGAAATGAGCAGAAGACACGAACAGACATTCTTCCAAAGAAGACATACAAATTGCCAATAGACACATGAAAAAATGCTCCACATCTCTTGTCATCAGAAATACAAATTAAAACCACAATGAGATATCACCTTAAACCAGTTAGAATGGCTAACTAGTGTTAGCCATTAAGTTAGAATGAACAAGACAGGAAACAACAAATGTTGGTGAGGATGTGGAGAAAGGGGAACCCCCTTACACTGTTGGTGGGAGTACAAGCTAATATAGCCACTCTGTCAAACAGTATGGAGGTTCCTTAAGAAGTTAAAAATAGAACTAGCTTATAACCCAGCAGTTGAATTACTTAGTACTTACCCCAAAGATACAGATGTAGTGTTCTGAAGGGTACCTGTACCCCAATGTTCATAGTAGCAATGTCCACAATAGTCAAACTGCAGAAGGAGCCAAGATGTTCTTCAACAGATGAATAGATGTAGTTTATATATACAATGGAATATTACTCAGCCATCAGAAAGGATGAACACCTACCATTTACACTGATGTGGATGGAACTGCAGGGTATTAAGTGCTAAGTGAAATAAATCAAAGGATGACAATATTCATATGGTTTCACTCATATGCAGAATATAAGAAATCATGCAGAGGATCAGAGGGGAAGGGAGGGAAAATTGAATGAGAAGAAACCAGAGAGAGAGAGAGAAAAACTATGAGAGACTCTTGACCCTGAGAAACTAGCTGAGGATTGTGGTAGGAGAACAGGGTGGTGGGAATTAAGAAGGGCATGGAATGTGATGAGCACTAGGTGTTATATGCAAGTGATGAATCATTGAACCCTACATCTGAAAATGATGATGTGCTATATGTTGGAGAATTGAATTTAAAAAAACTTTAACACAATTGTTTATAGTAGCACTATTCATAATAATCAAAAAGTGGAAACAAGCTAAATGTCCTTCATTTGGATTAATGGATGAATTATTATATCCATATAATGGTATACTATTCAGCCATAAAAAGGAATGAAGTACTAATATATGCTACAACATGGATGAACCTTGAAAACATGCTAAGTGGAAGAAGTCAGTCACACAGACCACATATTTTATGATTCCATTTATATGAAGTGTCCAGAAATATCCAAATATATAGAGACAGAAAGTAGATTTGTTGTTATTTACTAATGGGGGAGTGAAGGGGGTGGAGTGATAGCTAAAGATATGAAGTTTTTTTTTTAATGTGGTGAAAATGTTCTAAATTGAATATGGTTATGGTTGTACAACTCTGCAGATATATTAAAAACCACTTTAATAGGTGAACTGTATGGTATGTGAATTATATCTTTAAAAAGCTGTTTAAAAGAGGAGGTATCAAAAGGGATTTCACATATCCAAATATGACTTTCCCAGTGAAGCTGGTATCTAGCAGCAGGGATCTTGAAACAAGGTAACCTTGAGCATACTTGATGTTGAGAATTTACTAATGAGACATAGCAATTCTAACCTCAAATGAGACAGGGAAAAAAGGGTAGGCAGACGGTAAGAGCAGTACAAATATCTTATCCAGAAAAGGAAGCACCCAGAATTTTTGTGGCTAGAAATTTTATACCTAAGATTAGGCACATTTCTTCTAAAGAAGATTTATTCCTTTTTCTATCCCCAGTGTTTTGTAGAGGGCCTGAATTTTTTTTTAATTAAATTAATTTATTTATTTTCAGAAAAACAGTATTCATTATTTTTTCACTACACCCAGTGCTCCATGCAATCTGTGCCCTCTATAATACCCACCACCTGGTACCCCAACCTCCCACCCACCCGCCAATTCAAACCCCTCAGTTTTTTTTTTTAGAGTCCATAGTCTCTCATGATTCACCTCCCCTTCCAATTTACCCCAACTCCCTGAATTTTAATGGATATTCAAACTATGTCTTTTAAGTATGGGCCTTAAACTAATACTGTTGCATTTGTCAGGTAATGTCAAACCATAATGAGGTTTTCACTAGTCTGAGGATAAATAAGAAAAGGTCAACATAGTTTCTGTATTAGTTAAAAGAGCAAGTAGGTAGAAAATCAATAAGGATATAAAAGACTTGAATAATACTTGATCAACAGACTTGATCTAATTGAGATTTATAGAACACTGAAGCCAATAGCAGTAGAATACACATTCTTTTTAAGGGCACATAGAGTATTTACTAATATAAACCATATTCTGGATCATAAAACAAGTTTCCACAAATTTAAAAATATTCAAACCAAGTATATATTTTTTGACTCCAGAGGATTTAAATTAGAAATGATCAACAGAAAGATATTTGGAAAATCTAGATACTCAGATACTAGTAACACTCTTCTAAATAACCTATTCATTTCAGAAGGAATGAAAGGAAAGTTAGAATATATTTTTTAATTAAATGAAAATGAAAACATAGCATATAAAAATTGAGGGGGCTACAGCTAATGCAACATTTAGAGGGAAATTTGTAACACTAAAATTACTATATTAGAAGAGAAGAAGGGTCTCAAAACAGTTACCCCACTTTCCAAGTTAAGAAACTAGAAAAAGAAAAGCAAGGTAAATTCAAATAAAGCAGGAGAAAGGAAATGATAAAGATCAGAGCAAAAATCAGTGAAACAGATAACAGGAAAATAGAGAGAAAGTCACTAAAACATAAACTGGTTCTTTGGAAGATCTGTAAAATCAGTTGATCTCTGGGGCGCCTGGGTGGCTCAGTGGGTTAAGCCGCTGCTTTCGGCTCAGGTCATGATCTCAGAGTCCTGGGATCAAGTCCCGCATCGGGCTCTCTGCTCGGCAGGAAGCCTGCTTCCCTCTCTCTCTCTCTCTCTGCCTGCCTCTCCATCTACTTGTGATTTCTCTCTGTCAAATAAATACATAAAATCTTAAAAAAAAAAAAATCAGTTGATCTCTACCCAGATAGACAGAAAAAAAGGAAGAAGATGTATAATTCCAAAAATAATGAGGGGAGTGAGATCACTAAACATCTTGCAGATAGTCTGAGAATATTAATAACAATTTAATCAATAATAATCTAAATAAATTTATGTCAGTATATTTAACAATTGAGATACAGTCTTTGGAAGACACAAACTATCAAAGCTGTCTTCAGAGGTAACCAGAATAGCCCTATAAGTGTTGTTTTTTTTTTAGGAGAGAGAGCGAGTATGCATGTGTACATGGAGAGCTGTGGGGGAGGGACAGAGAGAGAGGGAGAGAGAGAATTTAAGCAGGATCCACACCTAATGAGATCCTAAAACAGGGCTATTTCATGATCCCGAGATCATGACCTGAGACAAAATCAAGAGTCAGATGCTTACCTGACTGAGCCAGCCAAGTGCCCCAGCATTATAAGTTTTAAAGAAATTGAATTTACAGTTCAGAATTTTTCTCACAAAGAAAACTGGCCCAAGCTGGCTTCACTGATGAATTTTGCCGCATATTTCAGGAAGAAGTAATATCAATTCCACAGAAACTCTTTCAGAACATTGAAAAGGAGGCAGTACTTGCTAACTCATTCTTTGAAGCCAGTATTACTCAGATACCAAAACCAGATAAAGATAGTACTCAAAAATAAAACTATTGGCCAATATCTCTCATGAATGTAGAAGCAAAATTTCTTAACCAAATGCTAACTATCTGCAAAAAGGAAAATACACTGTGACCAAGTAGAGTTTATCATAGGAATGCAAGGTTGGTTTAACATTTGACTACATTAACATACTACAAAAGGAAAACAATCTGATCATCTCAGTAAATATAGAAAAAGAAGTTGATAACATTCAATCTCTATTCCTGATAAACACTCTCCATAATCTAGGAGTAAAAAGGAGCTTTTTGAATCCTATTAAGGACATCTATGAAAAACCTGTAGTTAACATTATGCTTAGTGGTGAGAGTATGAATGTTTTTCCTCTAAGATCAGGATCAAAACAAGAATGTGAATTCTCACTGTGGCTATACACTGTAGCTATAGAATGGAGGTTCTAGCCAGTACAGTTGGCTGAATTCTGCTGATTCAGACTGAAAAGATAAAGTTCTAAGTTCTATATATAAACAAAAACAAGCAAACAAAAGAACTTTCAAATAAGGTGAAAAGACTTAGGATTCACTTTTTGAAAAACTTCATTGAAGACCATAAAAATTAAGGCTTTTATATAAACAGTTGTAACTTAAACCTGTTTTTAAAAGCAAAATACTTAAAATTATACTATAGGATTAAAAGCCAACACAAATTTTCCCTTTGAGATATAACTGTAACTTAAGTTCATACATTCTGAATTAAAAAGAAAAACATCCTGGATTTAAAAAAAGGTAAGTCCCCCAAACAACTGTTCCATGTAAGATTGATGACAGAGTACGCCAGAAGGTGAAGGGAGCGGCCAACACCTAAAATGTAGGACTGGCAGTCCCTTAATAGAGAGAGAACCAGAATTATTCAACTAGCTGTGGTAAATTAATTCAAACTAATTGCAGGAAGGACAACCCCCCCTTTAAAAATTTAAAATAAAATGCAAAAATGGATTTTTTAAAAAAGTGTCTTTTCTCCTTTTAAGGAGATTCATTAGTACAAATCAGGCTAAAAAATTGTTCCTGATTCTTAGGACGCCTGTGTCGATTAAAAATAAGAATAAAATTTAATTGTTTCTGTATCTTCATGTATGAATAATCCTGTTTGTACTCTTTTTTTATACTCTTAAAATCCTTACTGAAGTGGTATTTTTCCCATCATTTATCTCATTGATAATGAAGAGGTAAGTTTCAGCACAAATTTATGAAGTCCGAGTTATTGTGGAGTTTTTTGCATGAGCATTTTCTGCTAACTTCTTCCAGACCACTCACTTTCTTTTTTCTGTGCCTATGTCTCTATACTGTTTTGTAGTTATTCATTTAACCACTGTCTTCTCTCAGTGTTTACCATTGTCCTATCCTCTTTCTTTTCTTATTTGTTCATTCAACAAGTATTTATTAAGCACCTAATATGGGCCAAACAGGGACTTTTTTAGTTATAAGAGATACAGTTATATTCAAGATGGACAAAAGGATGTTTGGTATTCTCTAATTTGGTCTATTGTGTCCACTCTCACTTATTTGCACACTGTACTTTGTCTTTGTGTCTCTATATGAATCAGTTTCAGGATGGTGATCTGCTGATCATCCAGGTTTAAGGTATGGACCACTGTCTTCATTGCATTTGCAAAGCCATTGGCTGACCCAGCGGTCACTTAGGAGCTAGAAAGCCTGTGCCTAGAGGGACAATTGGGTACATGGTTCTTTTAACAGGGGCGATCTTGATGGTGTTAGGGGAACAGACTGCCTAGGGCAGATGTGGGCTTTCTTATTGGCTAGACATATGACTTTGGGCAAATCATTTTGGTTTCTTTGAGTCTTACTTTCCTCACCTCCTCACCTCCAAAAGAATAATACTCAAGACTAATATTTAATACTAACATGAACACTTATGTATAGGTAGTATCCTAAGCACTTTTTACGTATTAACTAGTGTCATCCTTATAATGAACTTATACATTTCATTATCTCCATTTTTCAGGTGAAGAAGATGAGACACAGGCACATTAAGTGACTGCCCAAGGTCATAAAACCGTTAAGTAGCAATTTAAGTGTCCAAACTGTTAACTAGATACTCAATCTATTACATTGTCTATTGCTAGTTACAACAGCTTAACTAGTATAAAATTTAAGTTGAGAAGATGGGTTTATTTTTAAAATGGGATCATGGAGACATGTATAATGCTTGTGGCAACATAAAAGGCCTTAATCAGAAAAGGGGTCTATACCGAATAACATCCGTCTCCAATCATGGCATGAACTTGCCCAACTCCAGGGACTTTTCATTATTTTATATTTTTAATGAACTATATTGAAGTATAGTTTACATAGGATAAAATATGCCTATTTTAAAAGTAGAGTTCTGGGTTTTGGTAAATATGCTAGTATAACCACCACTGCTATCATCCCAAAAGTTTCCCGGATGTCGCTTCCGAGTTCGTCCCCACCCCCACTTGGAGCCCTAGGCCACTGTGGATCTGTTTTCTTTCTACCATTAGAGAAAGTGTTTTTTTTTTTTTTTCCTATTGTTAGAGAAAGGATATGATATAAGTATAGTAATAAAAAGAGTATGACTCCTTTTTAAGTCTGGATTTTTTCGCTCAACATGATGTTTGGGGGATTTACCTATGTGGTTGTACATTTGCCTTTGAATTTGACATTTTCTCCAAGGAATAGACCCTTTCCAAAAATCTTGTTCATCCTTCAAGGTCTATCTCAGATAATATCTTTTGTTTTTGTCCTTATTTCAAATCCTAACCAGCATGGTATTGTAGTTTCATCCTCATAGGTGGTGTATAAATAAAATCATGAGTATTGAATTTTTCTAGTCAAAATTGGTACCTTGTCCATTAAGAGTCAGTTATTTGTTTTCTAAGTCATATGTCTAAGTAATCTTTTTAGACATCTTTAATGTTTCTTTTAACTGTTGACTTTCAAGTTTTGCCTTTGAACACCTAATTTTCTACACTAATACCTTGCATAATAGGGAAGATTGAGATGGAAGCTGTTTTACCCTTAAAAGCAATATAGGGGATCTTTAAAGTGATATTCATTGACCCACAAAAGAGAATATACATTACAAAATAATTTAGGTATTTTCCTCAGAGCACTCTTCTGGAATTTTAAAAGAAAGGACTAATAATTCCATTAAAAAAGAAAATATAAAATTTTAATTGAGATTATAATCGAGTATAATATGCCTCTAAATTATTTTACTTGGGGAGAAATATGAGGAAAATAAGAATAAATGTAGGGGAAGAGAAAGGAAAACAGCTAGTGAGAAGACTTAAACATAGAAAATAATATTCAGACGAAATTGATGGGCTCATAAAACTAAAGACTGCGAAAAGGACAAAGTACAACGTATAAACACTGAGATGGTCATTTACTGTCTTTTATGTGGTACTATTTCCATCTTGTGGCCTTTTAGGGTATTTCCTCTCAAGGATTTTAAAGTCAAACTTGCTCATTATAAGCATAAATGGGAACCACTTCTTGGCACATTCTCTAATGTTTAATTGAACGAAGCCAAAGACTAGAGACTAGAAATCCCCCACTGTCATCTAGGATTTCCAGCTCTTACACTTGGCATTATAGCACAGAGGGAAAATGGGATGGGATGGTACAAAGCACCCCATCCCCACAGGGGTGAATAGTGGATGGTTTACACAGATAAAGAGACTATTGTTGCCCACTTCCTGTACTAAGAGTATTGGGAAGATCCAGGACCAGTTCCCTTCTCTACTCTCAACCATATTTCCTTATATACCCCCATCTTTTCTGGTTAAAATTCACCCCCCTCTCCAAATCCCAGTAGTACTAGCAATTCCTGGAGTGATCAATTCCATTTGACTTCTGTTATCACCGTGGTTCTGTCATTATGCATACCTTTTTTTGACTAGTGAGTGGTTGGTTTAAGGTGGGGGAAAAGTATGCCTTATGTACAGTCATCCTGAGAGAAAGAAGAAGGTGGTTCCATATTTCCTTACGTAATGTTCCATACAAATTTGATTGTTGGGCATTGTGACACAGGCTTATCCAATCAGAGTCTAGAGTACTGGACTAGAGTGATTGATTCAAGGATGGGTTGTTGGATTGAACAGTTTTCTGCAAGGCCAAATTAACTAGATTTCTATTCTTTCTTTCATTTATTCTATACATACTCAGGTATCAGGTATTCTGGCCATAGTTCTGAGCAGTACATTAGAGGAGTCAGAGTGAAGACAGAGAGGAGCAGTGGAGAAGGACTTGGCATCTCCAAGGAGGTCAGGAGGGAATTGTATATTGTATGTTCATAAATTATCTGTTAGTGATACTTTAAGGCATATGAATTGACTGACAAATTTTAGGGGGATCAAAGATCAACAAAAGAAAAAACTTGTGATTGACCCAGTTTAATGAGAAATTTAATTAATAAGAATTTATTTCAGTCAACTGAAGAGTTATAGAAGCTTAAGTTGAGTATATAAATGGCAAAAATGAGGAAGAAGGAGTGGCCATAAAGAGTGTGTGTGGGAGTATGACTTGCAAAGACTTTTAGGAGAAAGTTTTGAAAAAGGGTTAAAAGTTTGTGGTGGACAGAGGATAAAGGAAATGAAAATTGATGGCCCTTCAGGTGTGGGATATGATCTAAGTAAAAATGCTATGACAGAACCTCATAGATGGTTTTGTGGGGATGTGTCAGGCTGGTTGGCTTATAAGAGAATTGAGAGAGATGGGGGTGGAATCCCAGGCTGAGATCTTTGGATGAGATTATGTATACTGATCAGGTGATAGGTTTTCATGTAGGTCTTCATAATGAGAGTGAATAATTGTGAGTCCATCTCTCGATAGATACAGACATGGCCAATATCTCAAATTCCAGAATGCCCACCAACTGCGTGGGTTCCCGAGGCTTAAAGGAGACTTAGAGCAAGTACATGGACGTTTTGGCTAATGATCACGTTATTCCCTCCTAGAGCTGTGCCCCTACTTTCCTATCTGTCTTCTCTGCTGGATGAATTGTGCCAGGCTGTATGTGAGCCAGGAGTGCACATCTTAACCTGTACTTAACCTGTCGGCCAAGGTGTCTGTGTGATGGCTCTTTATTTTGCCTACTTTGCCTCTCTTTTTTCCTTCATTTTGGTAACAGCATCCTGATTTCCCTTTGGGGATCCACTCTCCCTCTTACTCTGTTTATATAATTTGAAAGGATTCCCCTCCTAGCTTCAGGGATGGATGTGTGATCCTGGACTGTTCAATCAACGTGGCTTCTGGGAATTTTACAAGAGATCCTGGGAAGTAAGAGCCTAACAGTAAAGACCTGATGAACCTGAAGCTACTGTAGAGACTGAAAACTGCTAACCATGGGGAATAAGGAACATAGACTTGTATCTGGAATACTTCTCCAGTTTTCAGTATTATGAGCCTCTAATAATATGAGTTTCTTCTGATTAAGCCAATTTGGTTTGGGTTTTCTACTGTATGGAACTAAAACTCTTGACTGTAGCCTCCTTCTTACAGTTTTTTTTCCACATATGCCTAAGCTTTGATTTTAACCATCTGGATCTTACTTCCTGGTTTGGAGAGGAGCCACTGAAGAACAGAACTGTCAAATTACTTACTGGAAGCCTCTTCCCCCTTCAACCTCACCTTTGTCCTATAGGCTTTTCAAGGACTGGAGTCTTCCTTTCAGGGGACATGGAAGGGAAGGGAGGAAAGACAACAGTATTTAGTAAAATATTGTCCCTTTATTCCTCCTTTTTTAAAAACTCCACTCCTTATCATTATGGCTCCTCAAGTCTTTTTTGTTTTTGACTGTCATTAGAATTCCTCCTGGCTTTTTTTTCTTTTCTTTTCTTTTTTCTTTTTTTTGTTTTTTGGCCAGAGTACAGGAAGAGGGTGGTGCAGTGTAAGGAAAGAAACTTTTAAGTACCTCATAAAGATGACAAAGTTTAGCCAACAATGACATCTGAGTGAGATTTTCTCTATATAAGAAGGACTAAGAAGTACTTGCAGTCCTGGCTCATTCTGTCACCCAGTCACTCCTGATCCCATGAGAGGGCTAAAATGACTGACATAGGTTATACATTCTTTGTTTCTTGGTATCTTTTTCCAAGGATCTGTGGTAGTTGGGAGTTGGTTTCTACATATACAGTTGTTTTAGTTACCATTTAACCTGATAGCTTAATTAGAGGCATAATACTACTATAATAATCACCATCCATTTAGAGCTTGAAAATTTATAAATTGCTTTCACATATGTCATCACATTTCACCTTCAAAAGAACCTTGGGTGGAAAGTAGGCTACATATTAGGGCCATCTTACAGATGAAGAGACTGACTTAAAGCATGGCTTGCTAGGAATGATACAGCTAGTAGATTAGGGAGCTGGAGCTGAAGCTGGAGGCTGGGTGATTCAACTCATGTTCAGGAATGTCCCCTTCCCTTCCCCTTAATGATCATGCACTCTCTGATAGGTCAGTCTGGAACTGAGGAAAATACAAAAAGAGTGTAAAATGAGGTTTGGTTGAAAATTCAAGGTATGCAAGACAACAGCTATGTAGGATTTAAGTCAGTCAAACTTTTATCTTCAGAATTTCTATGAAATGAAAAAGATTATGATGTCTCTTTATGTGCAATTCAAATACAAAATACAAAACAAGACTAAATCATAAAATAAGTATAGAAATTCCACCTTCATCTAATCATTTTCTATGATAACTACTTCAGTGTTTCTTTTTGAAATATCCAATATGAAATCTTTGTAAGAAGAGGTTTTTTTTCCTATGCCCTTAATTTGCTAGCGTCCTAAACTTTGTTGGCTTACTGGGTGTTCCAGCACATTATATTGTGAATAATATTATGGTAAAAGTAGTGGCTAAACACAGTAACTCTAGTTTTATGTCCCTTAGTACATGGAATATAATAGGTACTCAATAAATACTTGCTAAAAGGGAACAATATTTGTAATTTAAGCATCGAAAAAAAAAATACTTGACACAGTACTAAATCTGTTCCAGGATATTTAAAAACTTTTAGAGGCCATATTCTAGGTATTCTGAACTGCTGGACTAAAGAACAGTTGAGTCAAGTCTTTAAACAGATAGTCAAATTAAATGACTATTAATTTTGTGGAAGTCAGTTGCTCAGATGTTTGAAAAGGCAATTTGAATCCAAAGCTATGTATAGCAATGCCATTTAAATACTGCCTTTCTGAGGTAACCACTTTATCTGTCTTGCCTGGATCCACCCAACTCTGCCTTAATACACAGTGAACTGCTATCTGAGTGAAGGATGTACCTGCCAAGCCTCAACTTTCTTGATATCGGCACAGGAACCGTTGGTGAAGAGCCCTCTTCCAGGTAAGCATGTGTATATATCTTGTAGGGCATGAGCAATGGAATAGACAGCTAAGTAGACATTGTAGGATATCCGTAAGTGTGTGTAATCCATGTAAGGGGTCTCCACACTGCTGATGTTCTCATCCCCTGTGCAAAGAGGTCGGAAGGCAGTGGAACTGTTACTTATCCTGCCACCACCTTCTTCATGACCTCTCATAAAAGTGTCCATGGACAAAGTCCCTTTGGCGCCTTCCTGGAGGTGGCAGTTAAATGTTTCTTCCCAAAACTCCTTGGCGAAACCATTGTGGACAGACTTTCTGGGATGGACTTTCTGCAGGAATTCCCGGAAACCTGGGATCTTCCCAGCCTTCAGAGCGAATCCAATGGTGCCTCCAACCACATGGAAGTACTCAGGCATGGCTATCAAGGAAGAGCTGGCCCAGGCCTCACTGGCCAGCCAGATCCTCCCTGTGATATTACGCCGTACAATCTCCTTGATGAGGGGTTCAAGGTCTGGGCCACTGGAAAAAACAACAATGACTTTGGCTGTGGAATTCTGGATCACCTCTACCACTTGCTGGATCTCTTCCTCATCAGAATACTGGGAGATGAGTTCACTGAAGTCGATGCAGATGTCCCTCTCCTCCGCTTCCTCTCGAAACTTCTCAATACCTGGCCGGCCATAGTCATCATCAGCTGCAATTGTGCCCACCCAGTTCCAGCGGAAATACTCAATAATGTCTGCCATGGCGGTGGCCTGGTGTTCATCATTGGGGATGGTACGGAGGAAGGACTTGAACTGATTCTTGTTGCTGAGGAGTCTGCTGGAGGAGGCATAGCTGACCTGGAGAGAACATATAAGTGAGTGAGGTACCAGTGAATGAGGCTGTGCAGAGGTGGTTTTTTGAACATTTATTAATTTAATTTATCAAACATGCTGTTCATGGTAGATAGGATGAAAGGGTGAAGACAGCCAGTAGTATCTGTTCCTCTCCAGTGTGAGCCCTCAAACATTTGTCTTTCAGGGAGCATTCTAATTCCCAGTGGGTGATTCTTTAAAACTACCTTGAGAAATGGGTCTGGCCATTAAGTCAACACAGCAGTAGTGGAATCTACTTATCCTATCAAGGAAAGTCTTCTATACACTGTTTTGTAGTTGCTCCTAACTTCCTCTGTGCTGCCTCATTGGTTATAATATACCCATGTTCTGATCGAAACGTTTTTAACTTCCCCTTCACTATGACGAACACTTTGTCCATGACTCACTTCTGGAAGGAATGAGGTTCCCCGTGGGTTATAAACCCACAGCTCTTCAGAGGAGCTCCAAGGAAGCTCCTCTTTCCTATTCTGCCTAGTTTCTCTCTCCCTCCATTTGTTCTCTTCTGGTAATGAAAGAGTGTTTAATATCTCTTGTTCTCTAGTTTTCTAGAGAGGTTTTAAAGGAAGCCAAGTTGAAAAAATTGGGGAGAATGTCCTTTTAATAATTCTCACCAGTTGAAACAACTAGTTTTCTATGTTCAATGTTTTAAAATGAATTTTCCTTTTTTAAAAATTTAAATTTAATTAGCCAACATCTAGTACACCATTAATTTTTGATGTAGTGTTCAGTGATTTATTAGTTGCATATAACATCCAGTGCTCATCACATCATGTGTCCTCCTTGAATTTCCCAATATATACCTTCTTGTCAATGAATAGTTTCTACATCAAAAACATGAAAGACATTGGTGTATGAAAGATCAGAGCCAGGGCACCTGGGTGGCTCAGTCAGTTGAGCGTCCCTCTCGATTTCTGCTAAAGTCACAATCACAGGGTGGTGAGATTGAGTCCTGTGTCAGGCTCTGTGCTGGACATGGCAACTGCTTAAGATTCTTACTCACCCTCTCCCTCTGCCCAGACCAGGGCGGGTCCATCTTTACTAAGGGGGCATGATTTTTCTGATAAGAGCTTTGATTATGGAAGTTATAATAGGAAATCGACATTTTTTCCTTTTATCGGAATAAGTTCCTTCTGGCTGTTACGAGAGTTCATGACGTATGGGTAGTTAGGTTAAGTAATTTGTTGAGATGTTACTGTTTTTACAGAGCTCTACTTGCAGACATAAACAGCAAGCTTCTGAATCAGATATTTGCAGATGAAAAACCTACTCAGGCATTTTGTAAATTCATCCATTATTGTTTACTTCTTCTTTTGAAAAGTGGATTGATAAGCACTTTAAAAGGATTAAAATTACAAACAAATATATCTGCTATGGATATGTTTCTCTTAAAATTAAGATTTATAATATTTGTCCAGTTTTTCAAAAGGAACCAGAAAAGTGGACAAAAATACTAGTTCATTATTTGTTCTCCCTACCAAAATACAAAACAAAACAGAACAGAACAAAAAACCCTTAAAAACACACAAAACGTTTTTTTTATTGTATGAGGGGAGAAGTTCATGAATGATTCAGAAAACTTCTAACCACAACTGTTCCAGCTGGTCTGCCTATTGCATCCACTTGGTGGCATGAGTGGCCTAAGAAATACCCCTGGGCCTCTGCCCCTACCCTGCAGAGAAACTGTTCCCAACTCTGCTGCAGAGGATTACTTTGGGAACTTTCAAAATTCCTGCCGCCCAGGCTGCTTCTCCTGTCACCTAAACCCGGACCTCGGACCTCGGGGGTGTGAGACCCAAGCATCAGCATTTTTAAAGCTTCCCATGTGATTCCAACATGCAGTCACAGCAGAGAACCACTGCTGTAGATACACTTAACATTGTTTTGACTGAGAATTATTATAGTTTTCACTTTAATAATTCCAATTTAGCTTAAAGTCATCTTTCATCCAAACCACAAAAAGTTTAAACCTTTACTTTGGGTTCTTTATTTATTCGGTGGTGATTATATCTTATGCCTTGTTGGCTACAAGAACTCATTTTGTGTATTTAAAAAAAATTCTGTACAATATGCCAAAATTATAAGATGCATATTTGCATGTTGCCCAGCACATTTACTGATAAGGGCATTGTTAGATCATTTTTGCGTGAAAGTTATAGTCAGGGCTTCCCCATGGGAAGCACCTTTAATTCCCTGAAGTAAGGATTTGGGAAATGATGACAAGACTTTTTGAGTTGCCACATGTATATAAAAGGATAATGTCTATCACCAAAGAAATGGAGACTCCCAACATATAAATGTGAATTTATGAAAGGTACTCTTACAAATTTTATATATTAGACATTGAAAATGATAAATTCAATTATCATTTATAATTTGATTTAAAAATTGTCATAACGGATGTTGCATTTGAGTTGATTCTCCCATCCATGGACATTTAGGTTGTTTCCAATTTTTCACTCTTACAAAATGATGTCATAGATCTGTGAATATTAACATGCAAAAAGGTGTACTTCACAGGGGAAAAATATGCAACTTTGAATAAATGTTTATGATAGCACTTGTTTCAGTGAACTGTTTACTAGTATTTCAAAATACAGACATCTTCCCACCTTGGCTGAGTTCCTGCAGGGTGGATACTATTTATTCATATATGTTCTATAAATATTTGTTGAATGAAATAGAATATTTTCCATTTCTAGAATGTGCAAGGTAGTGAGTAAGTTCCTGTTCTGTGAGGAAGTATACTCTTCTTCCCCCTGAGCTAAACCCTCAACCAGAACATAGAGAGGTAGACTTTTAAGGGAATAGGATTAGGGACAGATATTTTGAGTTTGAAAGATGGGATTTACATCACATGGTCTCATTCCTTTTAGTAAAATCAGAAGAGTGGGCATTCACTGAAGGAAGGGAGTGAAAAGTAAATAACTGAACACTCTGATAAAAAAAAAAAAAAAAGACAAAGTTTTATACACAGTATTTTAGAAAGAATTTTGGAAGAGTTGTGAAGGTTTAGTTGACATGATGAAGTTGGGGTCTCAGAAATCCCAAATGGTCATGGTAGAGTGCCCTGACTAATTAAAAGGTCTTCTGTGCTAATGTAAACCAGAGGTAGGAAAATAGCAAGCTGTATGGACAGTGGGCATGGCAGCTCTTTGAGTCCACACACAGCTTACCCTGCTGCCCCACCTGAGAAGGCACATGTACCTGGGGGATGTAGAAGAGGCCTAGCAGGTTTGCCACCGCCGTGGAGATGCCCGAGCCAGTTGCTCCCACTACAGCAATAGTAGAGGGGATATGCTCTGAGCAGTTGCAGAACTCGTCAAGGTTCAGAGAATCAATTTTATTCTGTGCCACAAAACTCAGGGTAGCCTCCAAGGCTTTAGAAACGGTGTTGCAGGTGTCAAATATTCTGTATCCCAGTGTCATGTTGGGAAGAAGGGCTGGGCTGCTGTTGATTTCCTCAATGGCAAATATCATTGCTTGTAACCAACGAAACCCGCGGAAATTGTACCTGGAAGAAAGAAGAAATGGAAGAAAATGGAGGCTTTCTGGTCAATTCCTTGAGACTAGGGACTGGGCAAAGCTGTGCTGGAATCATGCATGGCTCTGTTACCCTTTTGTTTCATGATGTGTTCTTTGAGACTCAGAGACCTCTCTGTAAAATGGGGACATTGCCTATCTTTTATATGGTAGCTGTGAACATGAGATAATTATGTAAAATTCTCACTCTGGTCCTTACACAGAGGGAGTAATGATAGCAAAGATTGTAGTAATAGAATGAATAATTTGTTTCTGCTTCATCCAGCAAAGAATTTGAAGTTGATAATGTGGAGTATTAAGAAATAATACAGATAAAAAAAGATTAGGGAAAATATAAATAACATTAGGATTTTAATAGGCTGGAGCCTAAAAATTACTTGAGGTTTGCACAAATTTAGATTATGACATTATTGGAGCTTAAAGGGGAAAGGGAAATGATGAGTCTCATCTTTGTAAACTAACAAACATATCTAGAAGGGCTGTTTGCAAGCTGGTTATTTCTGGGTGGTAGAGGGATGGTTTTAAAACTGTGGACTTTTGCTTTATTTATATATTCTGTTTTTAAAAATAAGGATACATTGCTTTTCAAAGAACATTATTTTAAATAAATATCAAGCAAATTTAACAAAGAGAAGTAGGGTCAGTGACATAGTTTTCATCTCTCCGGATCTGGCCAAGAGTAAGAGCTAGAATCAGTCCAAAGGAGGAAATGTAACAATTCCTCAGGTTCTCTCTTTATATGGTAGATTACAGGAACTCAATGATAGGTGGTAAAAACAATTTGCTGTATACTCCACTGTATTGTTTAGGTTCCTAATTTTTAACGTGACATTTTCTCCTAGTTATTTTCTTTATGTTTCCATCATTTATTTTTTAGTTATTTGTTTTAAACCTGAAAAATTAGAGAGGTTATAGACTATTTCTTTACATAAAACAGTTATACTGCTTTTGTTGTCTTTCTTAAATATAATTTTAAAAATACAGCATTTCAGGGTTTCTTAGTTGATATTAAGTATGTATATAGCACACACACAACTCTGTCCAGTAGGGCACAACAAAGAGGGTATGTGAGGTATATAATCAGCATAATTGAAATTCTGTACTTAGTTTTTCTGTATTCATGAGAAAAATGTGAAAATTTTATCTATTCCAGCTTTCATTAGAAACATGAACAGAAATCCAGTTTTGTTGGAGCAATTGTAGTTTTCATTTTCATTTTCCAGCAAACAGGAAGAGTAGGAAAAAAAATGCAGGATCCCTTTTGAGCATTGCAAGTCTTTAGAGAGAAAGTGGTATTTTCTCTTAAAAGGTGGGTAAAAACTTGGGGTGCATTCCTGGTCTCTGATACCCTTGTGAAGGGAAGTGATACACAGTCCATTCTACTCTGCAGAAGTCAGATCTTGTTTGAAAGAATTGTGCCTAATTCTAGATGCTGTATCATAGTCATGATAAATTAGGGAACATTAGATGGAGGGCAATGAAAATGGTGAGGGGTCTGGAAATCATGTCATGAAGTAATTGTTCAGAAAACCAAGACTCAGGCGCGGAAAAGAAGTGATTCAATGGGACATGATAACTGTCTTCCAGTAACTGAAGAGAGAGTTCAGTTGAGACACTTAGATATCTGTGTTTTCTCCATTGACGTTAGGTATATTCTGTGTTAAGCAGCAGGATTGCAGCCTTCTATAAGAAGGACTTCCAAAATCCTGCAGTCTGCATTTTGAAGATGCCTGGATCATATCAACCACTGAAGTTTCTTTCAACTTTAAAATCCTTTTTAATAAAAAGTGAGAGTGAGGCAGCCAACACTCCGGTATTACTGACTTTAATACCTGGGGCACTTAAGGAAAATGGGAGATTTTACTACTCAGGTTTGCAAGACCTGTAATCAATTTCCATCTAGGTACTTAGTCTTTCATTCAGCAACACTGCTGCTAGATGAACAATGTCGATTCATTTACGAAGTGACTGGACACGTATCCCCAACAGGCCATGGATTTTTTTACTCAATATTTTTGACATTCTACTTTTTGAAAAATTTCGTTTAAAAAGTGGAATGGAGTGATTTCAGCATGACTACCAATCACCATCTTTAAAAAGAGAGAACCAAGTTTCAAAAAAATTACTTTGGGTTTGGTACAGTTTTTCTACAATAGAAGATAGGCTTTGATTTGGCTCATTTCCTTACCTGATACATTCCACAGACTCCGGCCTTGATTTTAGATCTTGATCTTTGGCTGCTACTCCAAAATGAATAGGAAAGAGCCCCCCGAGGATAATGTCCCCTTTCTTCTGGGCTCGTTGGTCAGGCCCATAGGCAGAAGTGCACCAGGTACTTGCCAAGAGGATGAAACAGCAGCTATAAAACGCCATAGTTCTGCTTTCTCTCCAGGGGGAAAACAAGAGTGCTGGTGGTTTGGGGGCCCCTGGAACTCTCCCCCTTGGTGCAGTTCACTCCCTACAGTGTGGGCACATGTCTACAGAGTAATTAATAACAGAACGGAGGCTGTGGTGTTTGAATATCCATTTCTGCCTTTGCCTTTGCAGACTACTAGGTGGGTGGTCCTTGAGTCTTTAGAAGCCACATCACGTAAAGGGTGTCTGTGAGGCTTTCTAAAAGAAAAGAGATAAAATGAATTCAGCTAAGCCTAAATCCCATCTTGTTATGATGACTGCAACTAACATGGCTTAGAATTTCCATTTAGAGAGGCTGATGGGTAACAGGAGGGTAAGGCATGATTGAGAGTCTCATTTTTATAGCACTGCATGAGATACAGAAAACTTTACTTGCCCATATTGGAGAAGGACTGTGTTCAGTTGTGAGGCCACATTTTGAAGAGGTAATTGATAAGCTAAGGCCTCCACTGACGTCATTGCTGGATTTTAATTCATTCATTCTTCTGCGTGAATAATGCATAGAATTTTCTTAGTAGTAGTAGTTCCTTGCATTATTGTTATATAAATGATATTTTATTCAGCACCTATGTTCTTACAGAAAATACAGAATAGTCATATTTAAGTTTAAATTTGGCTTTAAATCAATCAAAAATGTCAGAAAAGGCCATTTTTTAATTCTTTCTTTATTATAGTAGATTCCCATTTTTGTAACTTATCACAGATTTCTGGTTTCAGTTTATAATATAATACTCTGTAAACTTTTGAGGAATGATTCTTGTAGAAGATGCAGATAAATCAAAGGTCAGATTATGCTGATAAGGCTTAACAGCTGGATCTAGGGAAAAGTCCTTCTGCTAGGAAATCTTTGTTCTTCTCTACACCCTATCACCCACTTTCTGGGTCAATTACCAATTATATGTTCATGTTGGGTAACTCTACAGCTTCTCCTGAGGTTCAGAGCCAGTACTGAACTGTCATGTGGCCATCTCCACCTGGATGACAGGTGCTTCCAACTTGGCACGCTCTTAACTCACCTCTTTCCCAAGGTTGCTGGTTGCTACTTCATTGTTTTTTAATCTCAGCAAATGGTGTACCACCCACAAAGACACAAAATAAGGAGTCATCCTAGCCTCCTCCCTCTTCTCATCATTGCCTTTCATATTCAAACAACCACCAAGTCCTGTGGATTGTGCTTCCTAAATCTCTGAAATCATTTACTCCTTTCTATTTCCAAGGCCATCTTAAGTCTGCCAGCATTTCGTATCTGGATTTCTGCAACTATTTCCTCATAGACTTTTCTGCCTCCAGTTTCATTCCTTTGCAATCTGCTTTTACAAATCTTTGGATGCCATGGAACGTGTGGTTTGGAGCACAGAGTCTGAAGTTAAACCTGGCTTTGAATCATAGTTTCACTGTTTTCTAACATATGACTTTGGTAAAGTCACTTTCTGTGATCTGAATAACTATGCATGGAGGGTCATTAACACAGTGTAAGTAGTAAACTCACAGAAAATGCTAGCTGTGATCCAGTTTCACTCTTGGTGGTTTTCTCTTTGAACTCCACGCTCCAGTCATCCCAAAGTGCCTTCAGTTCCTCAAGTACACCAGACCTTTTGTAAAATTCTCAGACCCCACACATCCCATTCCCCCTCTTTGGTCCCTCTGGCCTAAACTTTGCCTGGAAAACATCTAATCTTTCAGTTTTTAGGAGCTCATATCCACAGGATGTAGCTTGGCAAACTCGGGCCTTTGTGTGAATGGAGAAAAGAACTCCTCTGGGCCAGACAAAGCTCCACACTGAGGCATCCAGCTTAGGGGTGGAGCACAGCCTGGATTTCCCATGTCCCATGCTGCCTGCCTCTTGCCCTTTAGGAACGCTACCTCCTCCAATAGCCATTCTAGCAGATGCTGGGCCCCATGTGGAAGGAGTACCCCCACGGACACTCAGCATTCATGGAATTGTCTCCCATAATGTCTGAACTTCTCCATGACCTCATGTCTGAACATCCATGATCCATCCAGAACTACCATAGTTCTCTGACTCCAGTCCTGCATTTAGATTTTTGGCTTCATTTCTTGGACCTTGGTCATGCATTCATTCATACACTTAATAAGTACATGTGTTGAGGACTGGGAATATAAAGGTAACAAATGTATGTATGTTCCCTGCCCTCAGGAACTCCCAGTCCAGTAGCAGGCACATTGGTATAGGGGGTCAGAATTTATCTCACCATTCAGAAGTGAAAAAAAAAATGATAACTTTGGTTTCAAGAACTAAATTCAGCTGTGTTCCCTAGCATTTAGCCATGTCTGCAATAGTAAGTGCTGAATAAATGTTGAATGAATGCATTAAAAAAAAAAAAAAAAGCACTTTGGAAGGAGACAAAAACTAGCATTTATTGAACCAGGCCTTGTGTCATGTCCTTTAAACATCCAGTGTATTTTAAATTTCACAACTGCAATACCAACTTTATTTTCTAGATGGGGGAATAGATTCTCCATATATTCAACTTACTCAAGTGAGAAATTCTGGCACTTGAATTAAGAATACCTCAAGAACTAAGAATTTTAAGGAGTCTGGAGTGGTGTACTGAATTCGGAGAGTGAACATTATTACTGATTAAGGTAGGTCACTAAGACCTGTTAAATTTTCTCTGTGAAAGATTAACTACTTGGAGAAGTTTATTAACTTCATTAGTCTGTTCAAAAGAAAATTCATGGTGAGAAGTAAGAGATCAAGGAGAGATTTCGGGTCAATTTGTAGCAGTTAACTCCACCAGTCCAATGCAGTCTCCAAACTGCCCTTTCTAGTCCAATTACTAGGGTCTAATTTGTTTGAAAGCTAAATTGTTCTAAATTCTCCCTCATTCTTTCCTCCAATATCCAACCACTTTGTCCTGTTGATTCTACCATCTTTCTCCACCCCGTCTTCCCCTTTCAATTGCTATTGCCACTGCTGTTGCTGCCGCCTTTCCCAGACTCCCACGGCCCCCCAGTTTCCTTACTGCAAAAGCTTTCTTTTCCTTCTCCCTCAGTCCTGCTGTCATTGAAAGTGACACTCAGAGCAGTGTCAACTGTGATCATAGCACAGTGAATTAACACTTGGAGTTCATTGTGACTTCAGCTTTCAGGAATCAAGTCACTAACACTTCAGTTGCAGTATCTGCAGTAAGGACATCTGATTGTATCCCTCCTTTTATGCCACACTAAAATTGTTTTTAGCTTGACATGTGGTTACCCGAAATAAAAACCACTTCCCTCAACTTCCTTTATGACCAGTGGGATGTCAGCTGAGGTGCCTCCAAGAAACTGCTTAAGAGTTCGTGTTTGTCCTTTGTCTTTTCATCCCTCTTCCTTCCTTCTGCTGCATCGGAGGTCTAGGTGACAGCTGGAGCCCATCTTGACCCAGGCACCCTATCTTAGGGAATGATGGTGCCATGAGCTGATGATTTCATGGAGCAGAACCTCTGTATGAGACTGTTTCCAGACTTTTACATGACAGATAGAAAATGCTTCTAGCTCGTTTAAGCCATTGTTATTATATTTCTTCTTTCTGTAGCTATATTAACAGTATCTATCCAAGAGTCACAAGTGAACCCATTTGTTTTCCTTACTATAAGTTCATTTCATTTAAATCATATATAATCATGTTTGTCCTCCTGTAAGAAAGTATTGTAAACACAAGCTGAAGCTAGTATTTGTTCTTTATCTCAAAGGCAAATATATTTGGAAGAGGAAATGACCCGTGTACCAGCTGGTTTTATGTTTAGAAGGTCCTTGAAATCATGATGGGTGTTTCAGTACTAACAGATGACTGATTGGTGAGTTCCTAATCCAGGAGATGTGGGATGGGAGGTCAGGCAGATTGGTCTGTGGCTCCATAGGTTCATTAATTTGTAAATTCATGGAATTATTGGTTCATTCAAAAACAGTTATTGAGCTCCCCCGCAATGTGTTAAACACTAGAGGATGTGAGGAACCTAGGAGAGGAAGTTGAGATTGTTGCCTTCAAGGTACTCATGGTTTAAAAGGAGATAAAGATACGTATTATAAGTAGTGATGCAAATGCTACAAAGAGGCATGAAGTAGGTGTTGAGAAAGTACAGAGGCAGAAGATACTTCAAGGAGAATTAATTCAAAGTGGGGACCAGAAACTTCTTGAGGGTATGGCCTGTCTCTTCTCATCCCTGTAGCTTGGCACCAAGTATAATGCCTAGAATTTAATATGTGCTCCACAAATATTTGCTGAAAGAAAGAATGAATGAAACATGACCAGTAAAAACGAGCAGTTGTCTGGGGGGGAATTGTAGGACAAAATAGAGAAGGGTCATCCCACAAGACCAAAGGTTCCTGAGGGAAGGATTTTCATCATGATCACAGTTGCCTTCTCAGTACTGAACATGGTACCTGATACTGAAAAGTGTCAATATCTCTTGAACTTGCATTTGTCCAAAAAGCTCCAGAGTCAGGGATGAATGAACAGAGGATGGAAGGGCAAGATTAGAAGACAACATTGCAACATTTCGATTTCCAGCAAAGTAAAAACCACCTTGGTTCTTGCCCCCTTGGCTTTAACATTTCCAGAAATTGTGTAACTCTAGAGAAGAATGATTTTGTCTACATTTCAGCTAGACAAAACCAAAGCATAGACCTCTAAACATAGAACGACTCAGAAATAAATAAATAAATAAAACCACTCAGTAAATTAGAGGCATGACAAGCTCAAAAAAATATAATTTGTTGATTCTTAACATGCAGACATAAAAATTCTAGGTTGCCTAGAGAAAAGGTGGTTATGAAACCAAAATTGATTTCCAGTACAAATCATTTATCTACATACAGTGAATACATTGATTTGTCTGTAATCTTTGGCCTCTTTTGTCATACTGATCATAAAGAACAGTAACAGAAAGGTGTGAAGCCACCATTGCAGAAAAGGTGAAACGTGTACACTTTAATGAGGGTGAATAGGGAAAAACCTGAGAAAGTTCAACCAATAATCACAAAACCCATGTACCTGGCTCTGGTTACAGCTTTCTTTACCTCTAGCTGAGGACACATCCACAATGTGGGTTTTTATACGCACCTGGGGTGCATTTGTTAAAAAATTAGAGACATCTTATCTGTCATCATTAATGTGACCATCCTCAGGTCTGTGTCAGACTTCATTCCTTCTGTATTAAAGCAAGGGACATCTTGTTTTAAAATGAGGGCCCTCTTTCAGCACTGGGGGAACACAGCCTGCCGAGTCACACTCGGCTGCCTCCCTCCAGCCTGGCTTGCTGTTCACCCGCCAGCTGCACAGGTTCTTACCCTCCATCTCCCTGACAACAGGTGTGACTTTTGGAGAGTCCATGCCTCATTTAGTCCTGGTAATGGCTTAATTGAGTTGGAAAAATGCAAGGACAGGAGCGTGATAAAAACCAGCTGAGCTGGGTTCCTGTTAGTCATTGGAAAAAGCTATCAAGGAAGGGAGGAGAAAGGATGAACAAGACTGGGGAGGAACAGCATAGAGTGTCAAGCAAAATGGGGAGAAAGAGCCAAGGCAAAGCAAATAAAGGAGATAAGTAGGAGAGGAAATGAACATTCATTAATGTTGTACTAGGAGCTCTGTGACAACATGGCCTGGTCTTTCCCATTCGTGGCCCTGAATCCAGAAGGACACCATGAATGATTAGGCGAGTGAATATATATGTAGGCTGCCCACATCACAGTAAACCTTCTTAGGAGTTTATAAAGCTATTAAGAAGAAGGAAAAAGACAAAAAAGGAAATGGAATGGGAGTTGAGGGAAGGTGAAAAAGTCAAGGTTAAAAAATGATGAGAAATGCTCATTCTCTGCTGTAGAGTCTTAGAAGTTGAAATGTGTGCTGGCTTTGGACTTTGACATTGCCGATGCCTGGTTTCCACAACAGGACAGAGTGAGTTCCTGGGGACACAGGCTATGAGTTAGAAAATTTCTTGTCCTAAAATGATTCCCTTCATGCCTTAAGTAAGCTCTGCTGATGGATGTGTGGACACCAAAGGGCATAATTAAATGGTTCAGGTGAAAAGCAAAGATATGCAACTCATGTCTTTATAAAGAAAAATGTCAGAGCTTCAAGTCCTATATGAAAAAAATATTTCTGTGGAATAATGTCCTGGTACAACTTTTCAAAACCGCAAGGAACCCTGATAAGCCAGGTGTTTTTTTTAGCCTGGTGTCCCAAGATATGCTACTACAGTGTCCTCAGGTAAAGTAAGTTTGGGAATTGATGTACACTCTGTGCCACAAGGACAACATTTGCCTCCCAAAGGCTTTGAGAAGTCCTGCATTAAAGATAACTTTAACCCACTCATTCTGAAATTTATTTCAGCATGAAGCTCTTAGTAACAATGCTGTGAAACACAGTCTTGGGAAATGTTAACCTCATGAAAAGCATAATATCCTTCCCTGGGACCTCCCCAGTCTCTCTGGATGCATTTTTGAATGGGGAGGTATGTCCATCCCTCCTGGGCATAGCATTTCTTGTAATCCCAGGAATGAAATTCCAAAGGATGGTATTGGAAATAGGGGGTGGGGTCCAGTCATTCTCTGATCTTGGGCATACATGTTCCTGCTCTCTTCTCCTGTAAGATGTTTCCATGGCATTCAACAAACTTGTACACCAAACCTTTCTCCCTCCCACTTGCAGCAACTCTGACCTAGAATAGTGTTCCCCTACAAGGACCTTTGGAAAATGCAGGGTGTGCTGGTAAACTGGCTCTCTGGAGGCAAAAATAAAATAGGGAAAGAAAAGGAAAAAAAATGAAAGAAAAAATGACCTGATTTGTAGTGTTTGCTGAATGTTCCCACCTTGGCAGATTTCAAGCTACTAATGATTTAACAACCAACTTGTAAAAATCCTTGCTATTTAGCTGTTGGCTCTCACGGGCCGATAGCAGAAGCCTGTCGAAACACACTGCTGGGACACAGCTCTAAGCAAATGGAAATGCAGTCTTTGGAAAAACTGGCTCCAATGTTATAGGCATTATGAAATCTTCTCTTACCTCCTGTTTGCTTCTCTGCTCTGCCTGCTAGGAAGCTGAAGCCAAATTTGAGTTCCAGCTCTAGAGAATATAGAAATCAAAGAGTGCATTTTTGTGTTCTAACATTACTCAACATATTGCTTTTTCTTTCTGTGCTTATTTCATCCCATTTCCTCACCCTATTAAATCTTTCATTTTTATAACAATGATAGGGATATAAACATAGAAACAAATATATATCGGGGGTTCTGCTATGGGGAATAAGAAGTGCCCCCGGGGACGACTGCAGTGAGGAGGAGGGAGTCTGGGAAAGCCATTCTTGCCTCAGTAACTGAGTGGGTAGATTTAAGTGACTGTTTTGGGAGACCAGGTCATTAATCAACACTGGGTGTTATATGCAACGAGTGAATCGTTGAACACTACTTCAAAAACTAATAATGCAATATATTTTGGCTCACTGAACATAATAAAAAAAAAGAAAAAATAGAATACAGAATTTTAGAGGTGGAAGGGACCTGGGAAGAATAACAGGTTCACCCTGAAACCTTCTGACACTTCAATGTTTGGATCATGGTGGCCACTCTTACCCAGTGTGGGAGTTGGAATTCAGAACCCATGGGGAAAACTGTGAGATTCAGCAACAAAAGGGAAGAGAAGTCATTTCCTTTTTTCCCTGTTTGTCTGGGCACCCAAAAGTATCTTAGTAATAGCATTTTAGGTTTTTAGGAGACTAAGCTACTTTCATTTCCAGCATAAAATCTATTATGGGAATTCCTAGAGTTTTGACTGGCCCTTAGGTACATAGAGTTGTATTAATCATAATCCTTGGTTGGTGATACACCCTCACCATTGGCCCATACCTGCTCTGTTTTTATTTATTAAATTATTTTTATTTTTATTTTTGTTTATGGAAAAATTTTTCTGTTCATTTATCTTTCCCATTATTCTATCAGAGTTTTGGGTTTTCCCCCTCAAAATTTGAGAGTTCTTTATATATTATGGATATTAGTCCGTAAGCTAATATAATACCTTAAGTTGTGGGATATGCTACAAATATTTTCTTTTTTTAAGATTTTATTTATTCATTTGACAGATGGAGAGAGGCAGAAAGAGAGGGAACACAAGCAGGGGGAGTGGGAGAGGGAGAAGCAGGCTTCCCACTGAGTAGGGAGCCCAATGTGGGTCTCTACCCCAGGACTCTGAGATCATGACCTGAGCCAAAGGCAGATGCTTAACTACTGAACCACCTGGGTGCCCTGTTACAAATATTTTCAACGAATTTGGCAGTTCTTTGACTTTATTTTACCACCCAACTTTAAAATACATTTTATGTGGTCAAATTTATGAATTATTTCCCTTATTGTCTCTGGATTTTGAATTATTAGAAAGATTTTCCCTACACTGAGTTTATAGAGGAGCTCACCGTATTTTTTTCCACTCTAATTTGTTAATTTATTTTCTATCTAACTTTTTAAATTTTACATTTAGTTTCCTGATCAGTTTTTGTGTATATTATGAGATATGGGTCTGATTTTACCCTTGTTTCCAAGTGACTACCTAGTTGTGCCAGCAACATTTATTAAAAAGCTCATCTAAACTAAATAAGTAAATAAATAGCCCATCTTTGCTCTGTGGTTGAAGATACCCCTTTTATCTATTCTATCCTTGTCTGTATGTCTATTCTTATGGCAGTGGCAGTAGCTGTTTTTGCTTTTGTTTTTAAGTAGTCTCGTGCCCAGCATGAAACCCAACATGGGGCTTGAACTCATGTACCCTGAGATCAAGACCTATGCTGAGACAAGAGTCGCAGTCTTAACCTACTGAACCACACAGGTACCACAGTAGCACCTTGTCTTAATTAGGGGTATTCATAGTACAGTTTATTACCTGGTAGGACTAGTCTACATTTATAGCTTTCATTTCTTAGTGTGTTCTAGGCTATTCCTGCATGCTTTTCTTCCTTATAAACTTTGGCATCAACTTGTCTAGCTTCATAAAAAAAGCTTGTAGATATTTTTATGGGGATTATATTACATTGACATCATTATGGTGTTGAGTTGTCTTATCCAAGAACTTCAAGGATGCCTTTCCTTTTGTTTCAAGAGTGATTTCATGTAGGGGTGCCTGGGTGGCTCAGTGGGTTAAGCCTCTGCCTTTGGCTCAGATCATGGTCCCAGGGTCCTGGGATGGGGCCCCACATGGGGCTCTCTGCTCAGCAGGGAGCCTGCTTCCTCCTCTCTGTCTCTGCCTACCTCTCTGCCTACTTGTGATCTCTGTCAAATAAATAAATAAAATCTTTTAAAAAAAGAGTAATTTCATGTCTTTCAAGAGTGTTTCCTCTCATCGGTTTTGCACATTTTTCTTAAATTTATTCCTAAGTATTTAATTATTTTTGTTGCTATTATAAATGGCACTTTCTTTACCATTATGTTCTCTAGCTATTATTTGTGTTTATGGAAGCTGTTGACTTTTGTATGTTAATTACGTATGTTGATAACTAACTGAATTCTTTTATTATTTAAATTACTTCCATTGTTCATTGATTCTCTAGTATTATCTGGAGATTTTTTATTGAGATAGAATCGACATATAACATTATATTAGTTTCAGGTGCACAGCATAATGATTCAGTATTTGTGTATATTGTGAAATGATCACCACAAAAAGTCTAGTTGACATCCACCATCACACATAGTTATAAATTTTTTTTCTTGTGATGAAACTTTTTAAAATCTAATCTCTTAGCAACTTCCAAATATACAATGTGGTATTATTAACTATATAGTCACCATGTTGTACATTACGTCTGATGACTTACTTTTTTTGTAATTGGAAGTTTATATCTTTTGATCACCATTACTCACTTTTATTTCTTTATTTTTAAGTTATTTTTAATAATAATGAATAAGCATCCCAAAGAACATTAGTAGTACCCTCCCTGTAGGTTCCCCTCCTGCATCCTGTGCTCCTATGTCTTTCCCACTAAAGAGACCATCATCCTGAACATATCCATCATTTCTTTGCTTTCCCCTCCACCCCACCAACCCCAGCTTTAAATTTTTTTTGGGGGGGGTGGTGCGCCTGGGTGGCTCAGTGGGTTAAAGCCTCTGCCTTCCGCTCAGGTCATGATCCCAGGGTCCTGGGATTGAGCCCCGCATCGGGCTCTGTGCTCAGTAGGGAGCCTGCTTCCTCCACTCTCTGCCTGCCTCTCTGCCTGCTTATGATCTCTCTCTGTCAAATACATTAAAAAAATTTAAAAAAAGAAATAAAAAAATTTTTTTTAATCATAATGAAGACTGGGAAGATATACATCAAAATGTTGAGTGATTTGTTCTCAGTGGTAGAATTATGAATTTTTCCCATTTTGCTTTTTGTTTTTGAAACTTAAAAAAATGTATAATTTTTTAAATCAGAAAACATGTTACTGTAAAATGTTATTTAAAAGGTTGGGATAGGCATATTTGAGTTTTCCCTATCCTACATAAATTCATAATAAAAATAGGTTGAAAAAAATTTTAAGAAAAGGGTTACCTAAGGAAAAAAAGATGGCTATATAAATAGATATAAACATTAAATATGAAGGAAAAACACTGCAAAAATGATTTTACTATCTGGTCATACTATATGTACTTTGAAATATATTTTGAAAAATATGCTTAACCCATAAGCATACTACTTCTTCATTCTTTTTACTTCCATTTTTACATTCATTCCACTTTTTACTTCATATCTCCCATTCTTTTTAAATAAAATTTTTACCTTCTTTTTCTCTCTTCTCTGTCTCTCAAACTTTTAATTGAAATATAAGACATCAAGACATATACACAAATCATAAGTGAATTTTCACAATGTAACACATTCATGAAACCAGAATCCAAGAAACTAGATTGAGAAATAGAACCAGAGCCCCAGAGACCTCACTCATGCTTCTTCCTAGTCATTATTCTCATCCAAAGTAACCAGTAACCTGACCTTTACCATCACAGATCAGTTTTTCATGTTTTTGAACTTTATATACATGGAATTATGTAGTATATACTCTTTTGTGTCTGGCTTCTTTTTTCCAATGTTATGTTTGCAAGATTCATCTATACTGTTTTGTGTAACCATGGTTTGTTTTCTTCTCATTGTCGTATAGCATTTTTATATGACTATATTGCACATTATATCCATTCCCCTGTTACAGTTTTATTGAAAGATTTTACTTATTCATTTTGAGAGAGAGTTCACAAGCAGGGGGAGGGGCCGAGGGAGAGAGAGAGAGAATCAAGCTGACTCCACACTGAGCACAGAGCCCAATGCAGGGCTCGATCCCACCACCCTGAGTCTGTGACCTGACCTGAAATTAAGAGTCGGACATTTAACCGACTGAGCCACCTAGATGCCCCACAGTTTGGGGTTTTAGTGAGTAGTGCTGCTGTGAACATTATTGAATATGTCTTTTTGAGAAATATGTTGAGTACATGCCTGAAGTGGAATTGCTGGGTCATAGAGTTTGTGTATGTTTAACTTAGTAGGTAATATCAAGAAGTTTTTCAAATGGTTGTAACCAGTTTATCTTCCCATCAGCAGTAAATGAGAATTTCCACTGACCCGTATCCTTGCCCACCAGTGATATTGCCAGGCTTTCTCACTGTAGCCATCTCTTGTTTTCCTTTTATATGGTTATGTTGTATTTACATGTATTCCTAAGAAGCATTAAAATTATTTTAATTGTTTTAAACATTTTAAAAGGGCATCATGCTACATGTAATCTTCTGAGACTTTTTTCACTTAATGTTATATTAATACAATTCAATTATTATGTGTTACTATATAGTTCATCATTTTGACTGCTTTTTAAATAGCCCTTTGTGTGAATATATCACAATTTATTCATGCACTTTCCCACTGGTGGGCATTTGGGCTGTTTCAGTGATAATGGCAATTGCTTCCTTCAGATTTGCTCTTGTCTGTGCAGGAATCATGGAAGAGTTCTGTGAAAATCCCAGCTACTATTAGTTTCTTGCAAAATCTAAGGCCCAAAATGACATACTCCCATCATCCTATTTTAAAGAACATTTTGCCTTAAAGTTAACCAAAATCACATATATTTTAAAAATTAGGGCTATTTCCTTTAGCTACATTATCACTGCAGCAAAAGTCCAGAGGCAAAAAATTCTAATTCATTTAATGGTGCAATAGAGTTGCCTTCCTTTTTCTTTTTCCAGGCTTAACAATTCAAATTTCTTTCAAATCTTTCTGCTTAGGACTATTTAATATTTTTCTAGAGATATATGTTAATATCCTGTGAACTTTTTCTAACCTCTTCACGTCAGTCTTTAGAGTATGCTAACAAAAATGGAACCATGCTTGAAACTGACTTGAGGTTGACAGGCATTGTGTCCTTGCCCTTTTGTGACAGATCTCAGGACATGTTTGCTGCCTTTTGTTTACACAATATAATTTGGGTGACTCGCATCAACATTCTGGTCATCTGGGTTCTTCTTGTTTTTCTAATATATATTTGTTTCACAGTCCTGTCAGAATCTATACTGGCATTTTTTAAAAAAAATCTCCAGATATATCACAATGCAGTTGTTCAAACTGAATTTTATTTCTGAAGAACTATCACCCCCTGTTAAATTCATTTTGAGTTTGTTTCTATTTTTGAAGAAACGTCCCCCTGGCAAGAAATGCCAGGAAATAACTGGCATCTCCAAATGTGTACTTGTTGGAGGATCATGAGTTGTCATTTAAAAACATGGTACATTAAAAACATGGAACATGCTACATTCATTTGCCCCCAGGAGAAGATTCTCCACTAGACACCTGAAGCTGTTTTGGACAAGACAATCTGGAAGCATAGTAACACTTTCCCCAAATAAAGCCACATATGTTTCCATAAGCCTGACTTTGAAGCTGGATTATCCAGCATACCCTCACTTGTGGTGGAAACCCATCCAACTGATTTCCTGCAATGTGGTAAATCTCAGGCAGAAAGGTAATATTGAATAGATTCTCATATCTGTCAGGCACTGGGCTGGGGGCATGGCAGTGGGTCTCAAAGTAAAGTCCTTGGACTACCACATCAGTCACAGCATCACCTGGGAAGTTGTTAGAAATTCCTGCATCCCACCCCAACCTAGTGAGTTAGATACTCTGGGAGGGGGTCCAGCAATCTGGTTTTAATAAGCTCTATATCCAGTGTATACTCAAGTTTGAGAACTGCTGCTAGACTATTTTAAACAATTCTTTTTTATCTGCATTGGCATGGGTTAGTAGTCTGTTCTTGGCTCTGGAAAATCTGGTTCCTAAGAATAATTTCAAAATGAACCTTTTTTCCCCAATGTTATAACTTTTTTTTTCTAAGCATAACCTAATAAGGCAGAAATGCATTGGCGCACACACACAGTAGTTTCCTGTCAATGTCAATTCATTCTTCAGTTTCTCTGAAATTCTTCTCACGTAATAATTGTTAACATCTTACAAAACCAGTATTCCAGGAAACATACTTCATAAATCACTGCTCAGTAGCTAGGGTGAATTTCTGTATCTATAAAAAGTATGCATGATTTGTGAACTATAGAAAATGTCCATTAACCACAGATTGGCCACTTCTGGCCTTCCCTCCCAGCCAGGGGATTTACCTATCTAGTGATCCTTCTCTTCTACCTTTCTCTGGCAGAATCTTGGGAGCTCTAATTTTAAACTTTTTTTTTTTTTTTTTTACAGATTTTATTTATTTATTTGACAGACAGAGATCACACGTAGGCAGAGAGGCTGGCAGAGAGAGAGGAAGGGAAGCAGGCTCCCTGCTGAGCAGAGAGCCTGATGTGGGGCTCGATCCCAGAACCCTGGGATCACGACCTGAGCTGAAAGCAGAGGCTTTAACCCACTGAGCCACCCAGGCACCCCGGGAGCTCTAATTTTAAACTTAATTCTTTCATTATTAAATTCCTCTTTCAGATTTGCCAAATGGATATATATTCCTCACAACCAGTGGATTAGCTCCAGATAGGAAGGTTCAGGATCCTGTGTACATGTGGCCATTAGAAGTCACTTTCACAGGGACACCAGGGTGGCTCAGTCTGTTAAGTGTCTGCCTCCGGCTCAGGTCACGATCTCAGCCTTCTGGGACTGAGCCCTACATAGGGCTCCCTCCTCAGCAGAGAGTCTGCTTCTCCCTCTGCCTCTGGTTCTCCTCCTCCTCATGCTTGCATGCTCTCTCTCTCAAATAAATAAACAAAATCTTAAAAGAAGATTTAAGATTCTGGAAGATTTAAGAATCTTAAGATTTAAGATTCACAAATCCCCTCTGTCCTGTACCCCCTGTTGTCTTCTGCTCACTCTGTCAGCCCTTCTGGGGGCTTAGAAAGACCTCTCCTTCAGAAGCTGGAACGGTCCTGAACATTGAACAGTCTGTGTCTATCCAGTGCACTATCAGTGTCTCTCCACTTGCTCCTGAGAGACAGGAGCCTCCTGTGAGAGGCTCCTGAAGACCTGTTAGGGTAAGAGGAGGCCACAGAGGCCTTACAAAGATCTCCTTCCACTTTGATGCCTCCACTCCTCTTTTGAAGTGAAATCCTATTTTATTTTGATTTTCTTCTCTCTTCTTTGCCTCTTTTGCTTTCTTTGGTCTTTCTGAAGTTTCCAAACTGGGTTATAACACTTCTCCCAATCTCTCTGATGAGAAATGAGCTCTTTTAAAAGTAATGGTAAAGGTTATTATTTCTGTTCCTATTCAGCTATGCCCATGTGCTGACTATATTAGACCAAGGGGCCAACTGTGACCAGATTTGGCCCACCTCTTTTTGTAAACATTTTATTTAAATATATGCAGGCCTATTCACTTGCATATTATCTATGGTTGGTTTGGTGCTACAAGGGCAGATTTGAGTGGTTACAACAGACATTGGCCCACAAAGCCTAAAATATTTACTATTTGGTCCTTTACAGAGTTTGCTGCCCCCTGAAGTAAACTGAACACAGAGAAGACTCCATCTTTGCCAGGACTGTAGGCTGACAGTGTTGGAAATCGTTACGTGCCTGGTATGCACGATGGTTTCTGAAAGTTCAAAGGAGCCGATTCCATTAGCCTTTTCAATTAGGGCAATGAGTCCAACAGTCTGTTTTGTGACCAGAGAAACAGGCCACTTCTTCTCCCTGGTTGCCATCTGACTCACTCAGGAGACATCAGGGGTCTTGTTTGTTTGCCATTTTTTCACATGAAGAGAATGGAGTGGGTTGTGTAGTGGGGACTCCCCCCCAGTGAAAAAAGTATAGCTAAAGATGGGAAGTCCAAGCTGAGACACTGAATCACCAGCAGCAACAGTTTTTACCCCCTTTGATGCTGCCAAATGAGTCAGTTCCCTGGGAACCAGCTACCTTCCTATGAAGATGACCTTAAGGGAGGGTATGATTGGTGTGGTTTGGTTGGGAAACAGAAATACCACTACCTCCCATGTAGCCCATGCCTGGTCTTGGCAGGGTGGAGGCCTGAAAGGAGGCGGCCCAGAACTTCAAGTGAGAGAAAAAATGTTTGCTTTGGAGATCACTTTCATTCTGCTTTTATCATTGATGAATGCAAATGCCTTTGTGAAGCTGTCCTCTTGCATTTCTCTCATTTTCTTCTCCTCCTCATCACAGCTCCACTTCCCAAGACCCTGAGGCTCAGAGTAGGGCTCTTGATGGGAGATTAGAGAACGCTGGAAGGGGAGGGGACTTATGTCAATGCCCTGCAGCCAGGCACCAGCAGGACAAGAGGGAAGGGAGGCACCTAGGGTGCAGAATGGGAGAGGCACTGGTTGTGAGGGCTGGCCCTTGTCCTGGCCCTTTGGGAGGCACAGCCCTATGGTTGGACAAGTGTGGTTTGTTACTCACTGCGGAGAAGCAGAACTGTGGGTCATCTCAGAGAAGGTAGTAGGAAGAACTACAGGGCTGAGGTTTGTGTGAGGGGAATTTGGAGAGGGCATTTTAGTGACTCTTGTCTAAAGTGAAGGAAGACTAGAGAGAGGCTGAAGCTGCAATTGTAAAGATGCAGTAGTCATCTGAGCCAGGGTAGGGGGATATTTGGTTGTTTTTGTGGTTTGGATAATGTTAACATTTTTTTTTTTAATCTGTGCTCAGACATGATTGTGAAGTGCTTTTTTTTTTTTTCTGTCTCTGTCCTTCACAGTCACAGACTGGTCTTGTTTGATGGTGAAGTTCTATGAAGTTGCTTATGTTCGGCAGGAAAACATCAGGGACTTACTGATAGTGCCACCCATCTCCCCAGTATCAGGGGCCAGTTTTCTCTTTCTCACTGACCAGTTAGTCTCACTGACTCACTCTTTTTCACTTCCTTAAAGTCACAAAAGTCACAAGATAGTGGAGCCAGAAAGGACTTTAGAAGCTATCTAGTTCGAACCTTGCATGTTTAAGCTAAGGAAATGGAAGATCAGAGATGTTGCCTTCCTTGCTAACATGACACAGCCAGTTAGGACTGTCTCTCTCTCTCTCTTTCTCTCTCTCTCTCTCTCTCTCTCTCTCTCTCACACACACACACACACACACACACACACAGCATCATACAGCTGGTTCTGGGACCCATGTTTCTTGACTCCAGGAACCCTGCATACGCTGGTCCTGCCTCCTTCACCAGCCTCATTGTAGGTGTGGGGACAGCCTATACCACTCTCTTTCCTGTGCTCTAGTCGGCCCAGCCCTTCACTTCCTCCAACGGGCCAGGTTCTTTATTGTCTCAGGTCCTTCCCACAAACTGTTTCCTCTGCTTCGGGTGCTCTTCCCGCACTCTGACCTGTATATCTGGCTTAATTCATTCCTACTCATTCTTCAAGGTTGGCTCACATTCCATCACCTCACAAGGAAGCCCCTCCTGCCTCTCCAGGCCTCACTCCTCCTAGTGCTCTCCATCTTCCTAGCATTTCCCTGCTAGTCCCTCTGAATCTCCAGGCAGTCAGGGATCTGGTCTTTCACTGCCCTATGCTCTGGACATTGCAGATCGTCAATAATGAATGGACAATTTACCCCAAGCCTGGTGGAGTTTCCACCACTAGAATTCTTTTTATAGTATAATTAAAAAGGGTTCTGAAATCTTTTCTTGATGTCTCTCTATACAAACTTAGAGTCTGGTTGCAAGTAACGAATACAACAGGCTAAAGCAAAAATGCTGAGGTGTTGCAAATAGGTAGAGGATGAATTTGATGATCCCATCCCGATGTGGTCCTTCCTGTGATCACTATCTGGACATGCGGGTGTGCTGGAAAGGCCAGCATGAAGCCAGGAGCCCTGGACAGAGAGGTGTCCTGGAGTCTGAAGCTGCTATTGCATCATTATTTAAAATGTTAGAAGACAGTGTAGAGTAGGCTGTTTGGCAAGAAAAAGGCTATAAAGATGAGATAGTCCAGAGCACTTATTTATATGCCTCTCTCTGAAATGCCAATGCAACTATGTCTGCGCTTCCCAGAAAAAATGCACATCTTCACATAATTCTGTATGTTTCAGGTGTTTCATATAGCCTAAAAGCAAGGTTATATGATTGGAGGTTTTTCTTCCTGTGGAGAGGTACCACTCTCTTACCTCTGTGAAGAGGCAGGGCAAAAATGGAAGCTAAATTTCCTTATTCCCCATCTGCTATCTTTTCCTTTAAAATCAAAATGTTCATTCCGTCATGAGAGACAACAGGGCATAACAGTTTAAGGCACAAGCTCTGAATGAACCCAGGGTTCTCATCTCCGCTTTGACAATGACTAGGTGGTGACTTGGGGCAAGCTGTATCATTTTTGTGCTTTTGTTTCCTCTTTTAGAACACAGGAATGATGGGGTTGCTGTAAGGATTACATTAAAATAATCTTGTGAGAATTTATCACAGAGCCTAGCACGCAGTCGATACTTGATAAATGTTACTTCTTAACATGATGATAGCAATGCCAGCTCCCCTCCCCACCCCGCCCGTCGCTTTACTTTAACTGAGCAGAGAGGTTACTTTGCTGTTTCTCTCTGGTCCCAGAATACACCGGGTTGAGCTCACCCACGGTGCAGCTACCTTCAGATAGCAAGTGTATGATGATGACACAGGACTGGAGCATAAAGTCAGACATGCCACCTAGCAGCTGGGTTAGAGATGCAGTTAGCATCCTGTCCACAGGGTGGATATTAGCTGTGTGACACACTCTTACAGTGGGATCGTGATCAGGACGTTTTCTCATGTCTCCCAGGGTGACCATAGGCCAGAGGATGACAGTGTGAAAGCTGCAGAAGTTCTGAGCTAACGGCAAGTAAAACAAGCAAGGAAGTTCCGCTGTAGATCCCAAAGGGAGAGATGGGTTTCAGGTTTCAACTGCGCAAATCTCTGATGCTTTATGTATCAGTCCGACAGGTCAGTGCAATAACTTGGAAGTATGTTTGTGGAGAAACCAAGAAAAAGCCTTTTGGCTGGGAAAACCTGTTGGTGACAGAGAACTAGAAGGGGCCAGGGGACCCCGGTTCTAGTCTCGGCTCTGCCACTCCCCCTGATTGAGTTGGACAGCACCGATTTGGTGAGTCCTGCGGGCGGAGCCTCAGCAGAGGGCTGGCCACTCTGCCTGTCCCCACCCCTCGCCTTCCAAGGGTGAGAGGGTCTCCCTCCTCCCTTCGCCCAGCCCCCTGGGCTCAGCAACCGTCCTGGGTTGGGGGGATAGTGGGCTGGAGAGGATGCTCCTCGCGGAAACCCGCTCCTTTCTCCGCAGTCAGCAGCCCCTGCCCGTCGCTCCGGCGCAGCTCCCCGCCGTTTCGCCCGCGCGTCCACGCGCCCGCATGGGCCAGGGGCCCGGCTGTGCTGGAGCAGAAAGATCGCAGATCGATTTCCAGCCTCAGCCTGGCGGTGGCGTCAGCAAGGAAGTGAGATTGTTTTGACTTGTAATGCGTGGAGCTGGGGGAGAGGTCCTCTATGGCCTTGCGCGCCGGCCCCGCGGCGAGAGGGGACACTGCCTTTGCACTTTCCTGCTCCTGGCAGGGGACTGACGCAAAAGGTCTCCCAACACGCCTCGGGCCAGTTTGGGGGATCGCCTCCCAAGGCCTTAGGCTCCTTTAGGAGTCATTGATAATTTAAGACCAGAGACACACTCTGAGCAAAATGAATACATAATCGGAATCCAGTAAAATCCAGGCGGCATGTCTATGATTAGTCTGAATCTGTCATTTACAAACGGGTTAACTGAGGCTCAGGGAGGGGACACAACTTGCCAAGGCACATGACCTTTGGCAGTGCCAGGAATAGAATGTGAATGTTCATTCTGTCACTTCATTGCTTAGGTAAGGAATGGAAGCCGAGATGCAAACAAACCTTATAAACGCACTCCAGTAGGGAAGTAGGAAATTTTGGTTCTAGTGTGCATCCTGATTTTGAGGGTGGGATGGAACTGGGAGAGAGTAATAGAGAGGCTGGCAAAAAATGTTTAGCAGATTTAAAGTGTATATTTAAATTTAAATATACTAAATATAATTAAATATATTTTAAATAAATTTAAATAAAATTTAAATTTAATTTTAAATATAAGACTGTTCACAATAAAACAAGCATTTGGCATAGATTATCTTCACTGTACTGTGGGATTATTAAATTTTAACAATATTTCAGAAAAACAGGGATTTTTCTATCTTGTAGGCCCTTTATTGCACACAGGCAAGGCTGTGTTAATCAACTGTGGTAACCCAAAGGATCTGAGAGTTAGATCATTTATAATAAAATGCTAAATATGTGATTGGGAATTCCAGATAGGGTAAGTCAATGGGTATCTGGGGGGTGTACCAGAGAGGAGTATTGGGGGATGGAATATGTAGATGGGGGAGGGAAGGGAGGATACCTGCTGGGGAGTAGAGAGGGTGAAGGCACAGGAGCAGGTAGTTGTGGTCCCTTCTTAGCTTCCCCTCTAAGCTGGTAGCCAGGAGCACACATTCAGTTCACCCTTGCTAGGGCGGCCTAGCTAATGCCCCGAGATAATGGGGGACAACCGTTATCTCATAGGGTTGTTCTAACAGCCATACAAGTGTCTGGTACCTCAATTCCCAATAAACAGATGGCATACAGCTCCTGCCCTGTTCTCCTGAGCCTCTTCCTCTCCTCTGAGTGACCAGTCCTTCAGTCCTTTCTGTCCTTGGGATCTCAACTCTCGCCAGAGATAGATGAGTCTGTCTAAGTAGCCCATGAGAGATCCGATCTCTATTCGAGAAGACCAGATTCTTTCCTGTACTCTGCACTTGGCAATACTATTCCTTTTTTTCTTTCCTTCTTCCTCCCTTCCTCTCCTCAATTCATCCTTCCCCCCCTCCCCACTGAGTGAGGAGCCCAATGTGGGACTCAATCCCAGGATACTGGGATCATGACTTGAGCCAAAGGCAGATGCTCAACTGATTGAGCCACACAGGTGTCCCAATACTATTTATTTCTAATAGCAAAAATGGAACTCCATGTCCCACAAGTGAGGACTGGCATGCCAAGATGGTACAATTTCAGAAGACTGTGCAGTCCTTAAAAACAGGTAATAAAACCACCAAAAGGCATATTACAATTCTCATAATATGCTGTTAAAAAATTGAAAAACAAATTTACAGAACAGCATGTATGGTGAAACTAACTGGTTTTAAAAATATGCATAGACATAGAAAGAAAAAATGGAGCGTTATTAACATCTCTGTGAGCTAGACAGGGAAGTGATTCCTAGTGTTAGGCCCATAATGCTGAAAACAAACAAACAACCAGAGCTACACCAAGATTACCTGAGACTGAGGGGGTTTAAGTGATTTGCCCAATATCACACAGCTGGTAACTGGCAAAGCTTCAGCTGGAACCAGACTGCAGATTCCTGATTCAGTGTTCTTCCACTGGACCACTCTAATCCACTCCTTCCTCAGACTGCTGGTGTCCCTCATAGGTATGTACATTTCAGGAAGGACTTGTTACTTTGAAGTGGTCACATTAACCTGGCCAGAGAGTCATTTAGATGCCATTTTGTTTTTGTTTGCTTTAAGAAATGATACAGTAATGTGCTCAACAGACATCCTACTTGCTTCCTGAGCCTCTCATGGGCAAGTGGTGCGGGCAAGCTGCCAGGCACCTTAGGCACACACCCTGGGTATGTGGACCATCAGCGCTGGTGGGAACTTTGGGAATCACTTAGCAAATGAGAAAACCAAGGGTCTAGACAAAGTGAATTGTCTTTACCTCCAGCTGGGCGTGGATCCTCCCAAGGGCCTCCATTACCTCTCTGTAGAATCTGTTCTGAAATAATGACGTTGTCTTTTAGAGGCTTTCTCAGAGAAAGCCCAACCCCACTTCAGTCCTAGAAGAAGGTAGTCAGCCACGTTCTCCCTTTCTGGTAGAATTCTCAGCTAATATGTCTGTGGCAGGAAGGAGGGGTCTGAATCGCTGTAGATTCAGGTGTTTGTGTGGAAAATGTTCTAGCTTCATGGATCTAAAAGGAAGTGGGAGAAGATGGGAGTTAAATGACAGATAAGACAGATGTGAGTAAAAGGTATTTTATATTTGCCATAGTTGGTCATTAAGATTCATTGAGTTCAGGGTTCAGTTCTCAAGGTGGCTTAATAAAAACTGCAGAAATAGAGCCTTTTCATATCACCAGCTTCATTCTTCATATTCACTGAATGAAAGGATAATGAATTCAGAGTTCCCTCTGAACTCCTTTTAGATCCCCATTCTGTACCATGTAGACCATTTAGGTAAAAATTTGCTATGGGCTGAGATGTCCTAAAGCTGTAGGGAGAGGCTGGGGATGTGCTCAACAGACATCCTCCTTGCTTTATAAGACAAGAGAGACTTTATAGCACCAAGATGGCAGCTGGAATGGTGAGCTTTGATGATTTTCCAAGGGAGAAAATGAGGGGGAAAAAATAAATGATAACCATAGATTCCCAAAATGTTCTTGATCAAATATATAAGGAAACACTGTCTAAAATAAGAGTAAACATGTCTGTTGACTATAGGGCTTATCAGTGCCTTCAATAGCCTAATGTGAATTGTAGAATCTTCAAGAAAAGGACACAGTAAATAAAGTTGAAAGGCAAGACAAATATAATTTCATTCTGTTAATTTTCTTGTTCTTATTGTTTTTCTTCTCCAGGATTTCAAGTTAATAGTGCTGTAAATCCTTGGTATTCTATGATCGTTCTGTTTATTTGTATTTAACTGTGATCATCAGGGATACTGATGATGACTAACACGGATGCTGCTTTGGATTTGTCTAGAAATTTTCAGTCTGTGTCGCTGAATTCCCGATAGTTGGAAATAATCAGTACTGTCCGACACTTCACTGAACCTGACTTATTGGCATAAATTGTCAACCTTTCTATATGTGGCTGGGTAACATTAACATTGCCTGGGGATTGAGACTGGAAGCAAGATAGGAAGGAGAGGTCAGATGCCAGCAAGCTCTGAGGGGAGACACACTGCTACTCCTTTGGATTGTTACTAGGATGGACCATCATTTTGTCTTATGTGCTTTGGGTTCAGGTATCTCTTCTATTTCTCTCTCTAATAAAAACATTTTTATTGAGCATAACTTAATGAAGTTCACAAATTATAAAACTACAACTTGGTGAATTTTTACAAAGGTACAACAGCCATATAAACACCATCTAGATCAAGACATAGAATATTCCCAGCATACCAGAAGACTCCCTCATGCCTTCTCCCAATTACACCCTCAAATTCTATTCTGATTTCTATCACTCTAGATTAGTTTTGCTTATTCTTTAACTTCGTAGCAAGCATGGAGATGCTTGTTGCTCTGCAGGCTAATGCACCTGGATGTAGCTATTCCTCACGCCCCAACTTCCACACATGCTCATCATGGTTGACCCAATGTGTGTATATACATATGTACATGCAGACAGAGCAGTACTGGCAATACTGAACTGAAACTTCTCACAGAATTCTGAATAGTTTACGTTATGTGCACAACGTTGAGAAGGAGAGAAACAGAATGGGATCAGAAAGGCTAGTAGATTCCTAGGGAGGCTGCCCAAAGGCCTCACACTCTAGAGCAAACCAAGTCTTTAAGGTAGGAGCTCCTCTTGTCTAAATCACAAGAAGCTAAACAACATTGAGTTCATAGTATTTGGTATTCTACGATAGAGCTCACATGTCTGCATCATCCACTAAATGTCTCATCAATCTGGTATCATAGATGGTACCTCTTCATCCCTCTAACCTTGAACTGGTGGGTTTGCCACTCTAACCTTCATTGCTGGCCTAGCCCTGACCAAGGTTTTGAACCAGTTCCCACTCCGGCTCCAGGAAGGCACCACTTGTACACATAAGTATTTCTTTACTGCTTGCTGCCTTCATTGTAAGCTCCATGGGGATGAGAGTGATGTCTGTTTGGTTCACTGTTGTATCTCCAATGGATGGCACAATGCCTTATGTATAGTAAATAATAAATACATGTTGAATGATTAAAATATAAATTGTAAGACAATCCAAATGGTGAAATTAAATCTGTATATATAAGTAATATTAGCTCATTATTGCTGAGGTATTCTTTTACATGCCAAAATTTTCTGATAGCATGTCCTGATGTTTTTATAACTTAAAAGTCTATAAATTCAAATCTTTGTATTAATAAAAACACCAAAAATACTAGCTAACATTGAGCACTTTTTATGTGCCAGACTGTACTGGCTACATAAATAGTGCCTAAAATTTAGTCCTCCAGGACTCAGTGGGTGGCTCAGTGGGTTAATCCCCTGCCTTCTGCTCAGGTCATGATCTAGGGTCCTGGGATAGAGCTCTGCATCAGGCTCTCTGCTCAGCGGGGAGCTTGCTTCCCTCCCTTTTCACTGCCTGCTGCTCTGCCTACTTGTGATCTCTCTCTCTCTCTCTCTCAAATAAATAAATAAAATCTTTAAAAAATTTAGTCCTCCCAGCCAACTATTAAGATGGTACAGTTATTATGCCCATTTTTGAGGATGTGATAAGTTTTTAGTTTCTTGCCCTTTTTAATACATCATGGGAACTCCTAACTGTTCTCAGATTCCCTTGTTCTGTGAGAGATAATGTCAAAAAAATATTTCAGGTAAATGATAAATTGACCAGATCCTTTTAAAATTCCAAAACAGGCATCCCAGACTGAGATCATTTACCAGGCTTTTCCCCCAGGCTTCTGAAAGCTAGAAATGCCAGTGGTGGTGATTTAAACAATGTCTCACCACTTCTTCTCTGATTTCCCTTGCCTATGCTCAGGTACTGGAAAAATCAGGTAAAATGATCATGAGGTCAAGGGCAAGGCAGCCTTGAAGGGATAAATCTCCAGCTGAAGGAAACTAGAAGGCAAGAGAATAGTCCTACCCACTTATGTTTTGATGATGTGGCCGTCCATGGAGACTGTGTGTGTAGGAGGTGTGCCCATCAAGAAACAAGATTAATCTGACACACATACTTAAATAATAGTGCCTTACATTTGTACAGGGCTGGACAGTTTGCAAAAGTGCTTTCATGTCCATGATTGAATTAGATTCTCATAACTGCTCATGAAAATTGGATATTATGAACATCCCATTAAAGATGAGCAAACAGAGGCTCCTCATAGGTAAGGATCGAGGCTCATAGCTTACATGGGACTCAGTCCTGGCTTGGTTCCAGAGCTTATGGTTCCCAAGGCTTCTGCCACCCCATGTACACATCCTGTAGAGACAGCCCTTCAGAGGATAGCTCCTGGAGTTCAAAGCACTCCTGACACGGGTGCCTCTCTGTCCAAGAAAACCAATTACACCTGACTTGGCACCAAAATCTTGTCACTCAGGTAAATCATTACCTTATTCACCAGACTTAGCTGGCTCCTGGCAACTCTGACCTATTTCCAAAAATCAAATTAAAAAACTTTCTCAAAGGTGGAACCTTTGTCAATTGAAAAACTGATGAAATTCAAAAGAATGGCATATATAGAGAAATTCTTGGAATTTACACCAAATATTAATGATGGACCTTGAGGTGTTTAAAAAAACCTTTCAATTTTTGTTCTGGTCTGCATTACTTGAAATCTCTATAATAAGCCATGTTTTGCTTTAATGAGAAACAATAGAAACAGATTTCTTAAAGAAAAATGTTGAAAGCAAATATAGCAAAATATTAGCAGCTATTTCTAACCTGTAAATATAAATGATTGTCATTGTGTGCAAGTGTGTTTTCCTGCACCCAAATCCCCCTAGATCTTTTGAGCAATAGAACCATCATGCAATAAGTGGAAAGCCTTTCAAGGGGCTTTACTTAAATGGAGACCACACTAATTTGTCTGTGCACACACCAGTATGTTGATTTAAAATAAATTTGTAGGTCATTTTATGCCTCATTCATAGCCCAACTGTCAGTTGTGACTTTGGCTACTCTTGGAGTCAGGAGGCTTTAATCATAGCATGGCTCAGCTTTCTCATATGTTTGGTCAAAGACTCTCTATCCATCTGTTATTCAGGGTAGTGAGGTGGCCATATTTGGGAGACTAGCAAAAACAAGGATAAACCTACTTCCTTTCGACCCTCCCCCTTAGTGATCCAGAAAACTCTGGTTTATGTCCTTCCAGTGGCAAATATTAGTCTCTCGGTGATGCATTCCACAATCCTGAGGTTAATAAATGACTTAGAAGAAAAGCAAGTCATTTATCATGGACTTTGGTGTGACCCTTAGTCCAGTCATTGAAAAAATACTGTGCTATGGGTGCTTTCAAACAAAGAACGGAACTTACTGCTCTGTTGCCATATGTCCAGTTAGGGCACATGGTGTTTTCTTTGTTATTTTCACTCCAAGGACCCCTTAGCAGCCAAAAGAGATTTTATTTGGCTAAATTCTCATCATTAGAGTCCAGACTATAAAGCATTCCTGTACAATCTAAGTACAGAGTGAATTTACCTGAATAGTAGTACAACTTTCTCTTTTGGGCCAGAGTTGGGACTTAGATGTGTTCAGCATGTGTCATTTGATGATCTTAATGTTCCCAGTACACTCTCACCCCTTTTTTCTAGTCCACTATCTCCCTGGGGTTTTTGAACATACTGAACTAAGATAGAACAGTAAGGTTGTGTCTGCATTCTCTTTTCTTAGTCATCCAAGTGAGAGATTGGAGAACTTGATTCTTTTCCAGCTCTGAAACTGCTTGTCTGTACCCCCTTTTAAGATACCATAAAATTACTGTAGCATATTTTTAGAGAAGTTCTGAAGAAAACATTTTTTTTTAGAAGCCAGCGCAAATCAAAGACTTTAATAAGCAAAGTAGACAGTCCCCATTAAAGACTCTTAAAAGGATCTTTAAGTGAATACTGTAGGCAGAAAAAAAGAGAGCAGGGTCATAAAGTAGAATCGACAAACCTAAAATTGCAAATGAAAGAATCTGGTAGATGAAAGTTCAGAGGGACAAAAGGATAAGGAAATAGTATACTGCAACAACAAATATGCAAGTACTTCCAAGAGTCACCTTGGAGTTTTCAAGAAGAGGGGATAACACAGGGTCAGGTGTTGAGGAGCTAAATGTGGGCAGAAAATACACTGATAAAGGTCCACGGCAGTTGGCAGAATTTGGCCAAGAGAAGGAAGCACATGGAAGAAATGAGAAAGGTATCTTCAAGTGGAGGGCTTGCATCTCTTAGAAACCACAGCTGAAATAGTCAGGAACCAGCTTGTGCAAGTCATCTTAAATTATTTTTGACCTCTTTTTTCTATGGTTGTCCAACTGATGGATAAAAAAATGAGTGTTGATTTGAGTAATTTAGATAGGTGTTTTGATACTGGCTTAGCAACTATACTCATATAGTAAGAAAAAAGATAGAAGGAGTCTATAGTGTTTATAGCCAATATGAGTCACAGGGTCAGGTGACTACTAAAGCAGTGGGTTGTTAACAAGGACCAGGAGGACAAAGAACCCTATCATACCTACCCTTTGCCTACACTTGCTATGCCACACGGTGTTCAGGTATGTATATTTCAGTCTTAGAGAAGGGTATCCAGACAAGCTGGCTTCTGTCCAGAGAAGCAAATAGGACAATAAAAGCTTGAAAATGAAGTGGTGGGGCATTTGGGTGACTCAGTCGGATAAGCTTCCAATCCCTGGTTTCTGCTCATATCCTGATCTCAGGGTCATGCGATGGAGCCCTGTGTTGTCAGGCCCTGAGCTTGGTGGGGAGTCTGCTTGTCCTTCTCCCTCTATGCCCCCTGAAATCTGCTCTTTCTTTCTCTCTAATAAATGAATAAATTCCTTTTTAAAAAAAAGGAAATAAAATGAAACAATGAGGAGGAAACAGTTGTGGGAACTAATACTGATAGTTTGTTGGGAGAAAAGAACTCTTAGTTGGGACATGATTGGAGTCCTCAGGATGCTGAAAGAGGTCTTGGGTTTTTTCTCAGTGGGTACAAAGAATAGGATTGGACAGAGAGGCAGATATTCCAGGGAGATAGATTTTGGTGTGAAGTAAGAAAGAATATTCTAACTATCAAAACTGTACAAGCTATAAACCTAGTAGGTTTATACCTACTAGGCATGGGAAAAGTTTCCTATTACAACTGTTAGGACAATGCAACAATGGAAATATATGCCTCCCAAAGTGAGCGTGCAAAAGTGTTCAGGAAGAGGCTGGAGGAGCTGGTGTGAGGGAAGCAGAGGGAACATCGGGCCGTGGGTGAGTGTGGACAGATGATCTCCATGTCCCACTAGAATCTACAATGCTAAGAACTACCTTGAATTTATACTGCACCTTTCTTTGAAATTAAAGTGCTTTTACTTCTAGCCTCATAAGAGCAATGAATCACAGAGTAATGAAACAACTTGCTTAAAAATGGTTTGAACTAATTTGGGATAAAAATCCTTCATAGGGATATAATTCTCAATGGTTTTTATAAACTTAAACACATGAAACTATTTGAGTTTACCTAGCGGCAACATGCTACATATTTCCAAGGCAAGCTTTTCAGATTTTATAGGGTAAATATGGAGATACTGATTTATATGTTTTAATATGTATATAAGTTGAATCAAAGAGTCCTAATGCCAAATATGTAAAATAAAGTAAACGAATGCATTTACTCACATTGACTTTTGGTTAGTCACTCCTGCAGTATGGGCAGTATGAGGACCACCTATGTGATTCCTTCTGGCTATGAGATGTTGTACACTATCAAATCCAAGAAGCTTTCAAACATGATGTCCCAGAGAGCCAGCTAGCCCTTGACAGGAAGTTGGCTGGCAGCAGGTATGGAAGGGGAGTGGAGAACTTACACCCTTCCTATGTTTTATCAGTCGCTAATTTACACTGTAGGTGAGTAAAAACCCAGTATCAAAAAGCATCATTTGATTGTAGTCCTATGTTCAGTTAGTCTTTGTCTCTCTCTGGCACCTCTGGTATTGTTTTCCCTCCAATAGGGCAATGAATCCAACTTCTTCCTTTTCCCTGTCCTACCCCTGCCACTTCACTGGCCCCAAGTCCAAGTAAAAGCATCTCTGGTAGGGACTGCAGCTCCTGAAGTAATGAACATGACTTTAAGGCTTTTCTGCTTGAGGTACCTTACATTTTTAGTTACTTTAAGAATAAATCCAGTTTATCTGCTTAAATCTGTTACTTCCTAGGGCTTAGGTTTCTGATTTATCCAGCACTTACTATCTTAATTGGCAGGGGCCCACCTCTTTGTGGAACAGATCTTAGCAGAGAATTTTCACTTAAATGGCCATCCCATCACTGCCCTTCCCAAAAGCTATGCAGGTCTCACTGTCTTCCTTCCCCTCCGTGTCCTTTGTTGGATGCAGACTGAATAATCAGCACCTCCTGATTTATTTGCTTATTTGTGGTCTCCTTCATACTTTCCCATGAGTTCTTTCATTGTTCTGTCCCAAATCTCCCATTTCCTCCTGTGTTTTCCCCTTCTTTCATTTCTCCCATGTTTGGACTGACCATCTCTCATCCCCCAGTCATGGAGTCCAGGACTGGTATTCATGGTTACAGTCTGCCTTGTTCTTTCCCAAGCACTTTAATAATTTTGTTTCCTTGTCTCTTGATGGTCACTCTTGAGATGTTTTAAAGAGATGGTATTAGGACAGTGTTTTGCTTTTGTTTTTAAGTAGGCTCCATGCCCAAGTTAGGTTTGAACTTACAACGCTGAGATCCAGACATGCACTCAGACCAACACCAAGATATGAGCTGAGACTGACAGTAGGATGCTTAACCAACTCAGTGACTCAACTGAGTCAACCAGGTGTCCCAGGAAATGTTTTCTAGAGGTGTTCATGGACCTTCAACATCAGCATCACCTGGGAACTTCTTAGAAATGCAAATTCTCAGGCCCCACTCCAGGCCAGCTGAGTCATAGACTTTGGGGTGGGAGCCCACCAACATTTGATTCTGATACTCATCCACTGCATTAGGAAATGGTTTTGGCTGGGACTCAGAACTACTCAAATCCTGCCTCAAGGTCTCAGAGGAAAACGTTTGTACAGAGAATATAGGACTTTGGCTCCAAACCCTAATGTCAAATTCTAGTGGGCCACATAGAAAATCCTTTTTCTATACTACATTAGCCTAAGTAATCTAGATCTAAGGCATATGATTTTGCCTCTTGTTCCAAGTCTAAACTTGAGTTGAGGTCTTACTAATCAAGTATGAAAAAAGTGTGCTCCAAATTAGAAGGTATCTCTGTGCTACAGATGTCAAACACTGTATATAATGATGAAATGTTAAAAGCCATCCTTTTAAAATTAGAAACAAGATAAGGATGTCCCATCATCATTTCTCTTTAACATTTTCTCAGAGGTTTAGACAATTTAGTAATATAATAGGAATGTATTGGAAATGTAAGATTTAGAAAAGAAAGATAAAAATATCAATTATAGACAATATGACAATCTTAGAATCTACAACATATAACTAGAATTCATAAGAGAATTTGGCAAAGTTGCCAGTTATATAGTAGATAAAAGCCAATTGCATTTCTATTAATTATCAATAATAAATATATACTTTATAAATAGGTACTATTTATAATAGAAAAAAGTTAGTTTCTTCAGAAGAGAATGAACTAAAGATGCGCAAGAACTTTTTGGAGAAAATTTCACATTATTGAAAGACGCTGAAGAAAATCTAAATAAATTGAGCTCTCTCCTGTATTCATGGAAAACTCAATATTGCTATCATGTCAGTTCTTCCCAGATTGATCTATAGATTCACTACATTCTAATTAAAATCTTAACAGATATGTGTGTGTGTTGCATGTACACACCTTGACAAACTGCTTCTATAATTTATATGGATGAACAAAGGCCTAAAATAGTCAATAGTCCCAAAGAAGAAGAAAGGGGAAGGGAGACTCATCTTACCAGCTGGCCAAAACAATATTATGCTAGAATAATTGAGATAGTTGATAATGGCAGGGAAGACAAATAGTATAGAACAGAGAACACAGAAAGAGACTCATGAATACACAGAACCTTGATAATTAAGATGATATTGTATTGGTGGGAGATGGAGTGGACTGTACCTAAAAAGTGTTGAGACAACTAATTACCTGTGTGGAAAGAGTGAATTTGGACCAGTACTCAGACCATACACAAAAATCAACTGCAAATGGCTTGAAGATTTAAGTGTGATAGGCAAAGGATGCAAGGCAGCTGAGTCCCACACACGCATCCCTCCTCCCATGCCCACCTGTACTCCTACTTCACCTGCCACTATTAAACCCCACTCATTCTGAGTTTCCAAGCAATCAGATGCACAGTTGAATCTCAAGCCAGAGTAACCTTGAACTTGTAGAATCTTTTAAGAAATACAAGCAAATCCTGCCACCATGATGCAGCTCAATACCATGTAAATCCACTTTAAAAAAAAAATGTGACCTTCTCTGCCATTTTTAAGACAAGATTTCCATTAATAAGCCACTCCATTTTCCGTTAATAAAGTTTACGGTTTGCACAAAAAAATTTTCGAAGAAAATGTCGAATGTCGTATAACCCAAGTATGGAGATTTCTTAAGGAAGTTTAAAAAAATACAAATAATACAAGAAAGATGACAAATTAACTTTAGTTAATGTAGTTTCAGTTAATGTAGCTTAGCTACATTAAACTAAGAACTGCTCATAAAAAGATCCTGTAAAGTGAAAAGATAGGCTGCAAACAGGAAGGGAATAGTTGCAGCAATCTAACTGAAAAAGGAGGAGTAGTCTGAATGTACAACATTCCTATTGAAAGGAAAATAGAAGCCTCCTAATGGAAAAGAAATGCCCAAAGGACATGAACAGGCATTTTTGAGGGAAAAACTTCTGAATAGACAAGGAAAGAAATACATACACATCTGTAATCAAATCAAAACAATAGGGGTGCCTGGGTGGCTTAGTGGGTTAAAGCCTCTGCCTTCAGCTCAGGTCATGATCCCGGGGTCCTGGGATTGAGCCCCGCATTAGGCTCTCTACTCAGCAGGGAGTCTGCTTCCCCGACCCCCCACCTCTCTCTCTGCTTACCTCTCTGCCTACTTGTGATCTCTGTCAAATAAATAAATAAAATCTTAAAAAAAATTAAAACCATAACAATTTGGCAACCACTCAACTGTTGGCAAGGATGTAGATAAATGATAACTCTCATACAATAATTCTGGAAGTTTAAGTTGGTAAAATCACTTTGGAAATCTATTTCACATTGTCTAGGAAACATGAAGATGTGCATACCCTAAACCCAGCATTTTTATTCCTAGGTAGAATGAACTAGAGACTCTTGCATATGTGCCAAGGAGTCATGTACAAAACTGTTTATAACATTTTAAAAATAACACCAGAGAACTGCAAATACCAACTGCTGATCAACAGGAGAATAGATAAACTTTGTTACTCCATTAGAGTGAAATCTATACAGCAGTGAAAACGGATGAACCACAGCTATAGTCATTAACATGGATTACTCTCGCAAATATAATATTTTTAGAAGTACACATTAAAGTATGCAAATAGCATGATTCTATTTGTACAAAATTCAAAACAATGCAAATTAAACAATAGTGTTAAGGGATACAATGTGTCTCTGATATATATACTAAAAAGCCACTTATTTTGTAAAACCATGCATTAACAATAACAGAGATTATGGACTATTTTCCTCTGGAAAATATAAAAAAAATTTCCAGATAACCTTGTAAACAGAATACTAATAAAGCCAATAAAAATCCTAGTAAAAAATTAGTATAGTTAGAAGTCATATTACATTCTTAGTAAATAAAGATGTCTGCAAATATTATAATTAATCTTACAGAAAAGAGGAAAATAGCTTCTTAGAAGGCTGAAAGGAAGGTTGAGGAAGCTGATTTGGGACAAAGATTTTAAGCCTGAAGTTCAGGAAGAACTGTGTAATAAACATTTCCTAGACAGGTACAAGCACTTCCCAGACAGAGTGAGGCTAAAATGAGCCAAGAGAGGAACTTGGGGTGGGTAAGTTTTGTGTACAGAAATTCTCAGCTTGCTCCATTCAGCCTTGTGAGTATACTTTGCAGTTAGCTACTGCTCCTTAGTAGTACAGAACATATATGCGGGGAGAAAAATATTATATAAATAATGTGACTTTTGTGTATATCGACATAATTCCCTTTTTTACTCATTGCATATGAACTAGTGTGCATTAAAGTAACACAAGTTGTAGCATAATCAACTGAACATACACCTGTATTTCATAAAACTATTAGGTAAGAGAATGTGAAATACAAATTCCTTCCTTTTTGGAGGAAGGAACAGGATGGGCTTGATTAGAGGCACAGAAGGGTTCCAAAGGATTAATTTTCTTAAACTGATTATTTTATTATTACCCTTTAAACCATACATGTATATTACATACCTATAGTATAGTATGAATAACATACTTCATAATTAATCAAGCAGTGTTTGATATTTTCACTGTAAAATGTTAAGAAAATATAAAAGGAAGAATTAAAAATTAAAGTTAGTTATGTAATGTACTAAGAAAAGAAACTAGGGTTTTTTTTTGTTTAAAAGCAATATTTACTAACTGAAATATATATAAGCAATGTACAAAGGTATAAAGAAGACATCAAAATAAACAAAATTAAAAATCACCCAAAGAGTCCATCACCAGGAGCCCTCCTTCTGGTGACTACATATACACATACATGTATAATTTTACAGAAAGGGATCATATTATACATTCTGGACTGCAACCCAGTTTTTTTTCTTCCATTCAACAAATGTGTTTGTTTCCATAAATAAGTAACAATCATATTTAACAGCTTCATAGTGATTAATGGTGTAACCAGTCATCTATTGCAGGGCATTTAAGATATTTCTTCTTTTTCTCCTATTACAAACAATATTTCAGTTAACTAATCTTTAAATACTTCTTTAACACTTCTCTGATTATCTCTTTAGGATTAATTCCTAGAGGTGCAAATACTATGTCATGAGCTTTTTTGGCCAAGGATGATTTGCTCTTTTCAAAGATTACTTGCTTTAAAACAAACAAACCAACCAATATATACATTTTTTAAAATACAGAGAGTGCTAGCTGATGTTTTGTTTTAGTATTTTATTTTCTAAGGTTAAACTAGTCCTTCTACAATTGATTATGCTCTAAAGAAAAAGGCACGATTCAGAAAGCTCCACATCCCCTTCAGGAGCCTGAGTGGTGAACTTGTTTTAAAAATATCTGAAAAAACACTTCAGAGAAGGTCCAAATGAAAGGCTGAAATGATTAGACTAAGGATTACCAGCTAAATGGAGGATATAAATAGATGAGAGACAGATACATTCTCTAGAAGCAGAAATGGGGACTGCTAAACGGTCAATGAAGGAAGTCAGCAGAGAGATGATCAAAGCGATGAGAGCAGAAAGAAAGCAAGAATGGGAGGTGCTTTCCAAAGACACCCTGAGACCTGAAAGCAGGGGAGACAATGTGATAAGGCTGGGAGATGTATATGAGTCAGCAGCAAGAGGCAGTTGGGAGGTGTCTCTTGGCTAGGAAACCAAGGTGCCCTGAGTCTAAGAGAAAAAAAAAAAAAAAAAAACGAATGAAAACCTGCATTAAGAAAAAAAAAAAAAAGTTATTAAGGAAGCTGAGAAGATGGAACTCAACGGTCTGTAGAAAACGGTCTGTTTGTGGAGGAAATTATAAATATAAAAAGAGCACTGGCAAATATGAACCACAGTCAAAGATCTTGTAATGAAAGAAAAAGAGTGAAATTTTCTTCACAGTGTAAGTGAAGGTGAGGAAAGGTGGTGGCTGGCTCCTGCTCTACAGGAGACATAAGGGTTGCCGGGCACAGAACCAGGCAGCAGAAGGAAGAGGAAACAGCATTTAGTTCATTTAGACCAGGAAAAGGATTTGGTTCAAACAAGCTATAAATTTGCTACCTGAACCACAAGGTACAAAATACCAGACAAGAGCTTAGCTTCATGCAAACATTTCCAGCACATACGATCAGCTTCCCAGCTCAGCCCTGCACGGGGATGGGCCAAAAGAACAATCCAAGAAGTCTTTAGCATAAAAGCACAAAACAGAGGGAATGAGCAAGATGCAGTTCCAAAGACTCCATGTCTTCAGACAACACACAGGCATTTTTTCCAATTAAAGAAGGAAAATAAGTTTTTAAAAATGTCAGTGTCAATTTAAAAAGTACACAGATAAAAGAAGAAAATAAAAATTAGTCTGAATTCTATTTCATTAATCTCACAACTCTTCACATTTTTTAATATATATTACATATCTGTGTCTCTAGCTCTGTGTCATTTCTCTTTGACTCTACTGTATCATACCTGTTTTTATAAAAATGGATGTAATCTGAAATCCTGTACTAGTTACTATATCATGAACACATTTATATGCCACTGAATATTCTTTTTCCAAATAATTTATAATGACTACTTGGTATTTCATTACCTCTGTGTATCATAGTTAATTCCCTTCTGTTGGACATGGAACGTATTTAAAATTTTTCATATTATGAATATTGCCTCCCTAACCTTCCTTAGGGTTAAATCTTCACACTTATTAATTATTCTTTCCTTAGTATAAATTCAGGCATGGGAATTGCTAGATTAAAAGAAAGGAACATTTTAAAAGCTTATAATATTGTTGCCAAATTGCCTTCAAATAAGGGTGTTTCCATTTATACTGTCAAGGTAATACACAAGTGAGCTTTTGGCAAAATCATCATATTTTTTAAAATTTATTTTCAGTGTAACAGTATTCATTGTTTTTGCACCATACCCAGTGCTCTATGCAATCCGTGTCCTCGCCAATACCCACCACCTGGTTCCCCCAACCTCCCACCCCCCGCCCCTTCAAAACCCTCAGATTGTTTTTCAGAGTCCGAAGAATGGAACAAAGCTCCCAGAAACTAAATTTTGACTATGGGCTTTGGAATTATGTGACATAGGTTTGAATCTAGGCTGGTTCAACTAACTGGCCATGAGCCCTCAGGCAAGCCATTTAACCTCACTAAACCTCAGTTTTTTCATTGTATTGGGATAATACCTAACTAAAGTTTTTGATGGTATTAAAGCAAGGTATAAAAATGCTTAGCGCAATGTCTAATACATTATGAACACTAAAGAAACAGAAAATGGTATTCCTTAGAATTTTTTTTCTTATGGTTTCATATTGAAAGCTACCAACAATAGCATATGGAATGAGGCGCCACAGAGAAGGAATTCAGATTACATGGAATACTAAAGGAAAGCATCAGGGCTACCACAAAACCACCTCATTAATGTGGGTCAGAAAAAGAGCCTTCTTCAATTAGAAAATGAACTGACTCTACAATTATGTCCTAGTGGTGTCATTTTAGCATCATAGCTACACCAGGCTACAACACAAACAAATGAGCACTCTCCTACTGATGGGCAGGGAGGAACGAAAGCGCTATGGGAAAGCTCACCCCTTTGTTAGGAGGCCCCAGCTGCTCGGCAGACTCCTCCTTCCAAGGAGATAATGACAAGTTCTGGGAAAATTATAAAAGGAAGATTTTAAGCCCTGACATGTGTAAGCTGACCTAGCGGGTTGATAGCACCACTCAAGCAATAACAGGAATAGTGACCTCAAAAAGAAGGAGGAAGGCAGGCATGGAAAGAGGAAGGGAAGGAAAGGAGAAGGGAGGGGAGAAAATAACCAAAGTGTGCAGACCAAATGAATGGGTCCCACCATACTGGCCTAATAGATTTCATTGGGGGGGGGGGGGGAGTAGCTCCACAGATGTACAAACTGGGAGCAGGCAGTTGAGAACTCCTGACACACTTGGGTAAAGACATTCAATGAAGGATGAATGGAATTAGGAAGTAAAATAATGGAAATGGAATTTGAGGAAATATGGAAGGAGAGGAGGGTGTCTGGAAACCCTCAAAAAGAACCAGGTGTTACAGGGCATTGCTAGTGCTTCTCTGCCAAACACAGGGTCTCATAGAAAAGTTCCTTCTCATGATACTATGGAACAACAGGGTACACTAGCAAGTCATCCATAGCTGACACACAAGGGAGGGGAAAGAGGGTTAAGGTTGGCTTATTTTTTGACTTCTTGTTAATGTGTCTTGATTTCACCAAATTAGGAAGGGATATGGTAGAAACGGAGGATAGGAAAGGAGAAGAATAGGAAGGGGGGTGTGGGTAAGGGAAGCAATCAGTCCCCACGATAGCTACTCCACAGGGGATCCAAAGATGCAGGAGATGGGCCCTGCTTTCGAAGAGTTTCAAATTCAGTTAGACAAAAATCCCTTAATATGAAAATGTAAACACATATGATAAATGTCAAGTAGGAACATTAGATGTGGTGGGTTTTTGGCTGTGGGCAGGTGTAGGTGAGAAAGCTTCCTGGTATAGAAGACCTGCATGGGATCTGGATAGACGATGATGAGAGAGGAGGCTCTCGACTGGGGACTTGGCAGGAGCTAGGCAGCTGAGGAAGGACCGAGAAGCCATGTTGACTGGAGACCTGGTGACATGTACCACCACGGACAGGACAGTGAAATGGAAAGGGTCTGGGCTTTGGGGCCAAGAGGACTTATTCTTCTCACTTACTAGGAGTCCGAGTACCTCAGTTTTCTCACCTCTAAAATGAGGATGGTTGAAAGGATGAAAAAAATACTATGAATTAAGCACTACACAGTTACTGGAGCATCGTAAGTGCTTGGAAAGTGATATAAAATTTTAGTATATGACTACTTCTGGAGATAAAAGCGCAGCATAGGAAGGAGAGGATAGGAGAACAGTAACATAAAAAACAAGTTGAAGATTTCTAGAAACCTAAGTGTTCAAATAAGAAAGGTACAATGTAAAGGGTGATTAAAAATTAACGACAGAATGGATCCAAGCAAGGCTACCTAAAGTGTGGTCCTTGGATCAGCATCCCCAGTATCACCTTGGGAACTGGTGAGAATTACAGACATTTGGCTCTACTCCAGAGCTACTTAATCAGAATTTCTGGGGGGGGTGGAACTCAGCAATCTACATGTGAAGAATATTCCCATCCTTAAAGTTTAAAAGTCCTGGGCTGGAGGAATTGGAAAAATTTCTTGGCCAAGAGATTGGCTCAAAGTAGATACACCTGATTCCAGTTAGCTTTGACCTTAAAGTTAATCTTTCCACAAGCACATGAAGGTTATTAATTTATAAAGAACTTTAGAGATTCTGCATGAAACGTAAAACTATGGGAAGTGATTAAGATAGATGATGGTTACAGAATATGGGTACAGTAAGTGGGATTAGTTTATGTCAGTTCATTTATGCTTTGTTGGTAATAAAGTTATAAAAAACCATTAGCCCCAAAGGTTTTCAGGGCCTTGAGGATTTTGGAGTTGTAAATGATATTGATTCATTTAAGCCACAAAACAAGCCTATGTCGTAGGTACCCTTGTCATCCTCTTTGTGTAGAAGAGAAAAGTAGGGCATGGAGAGGTTTCCAAGGTTACAGGCTAATATGTGGCAGAGCAGAATTTGAACCCAGGTGGTGAGACTCTAGAATCCATGTTTTTAGCTGCTAGACTATGTTGCTTTCCCCCCGCCCCCGACTATAACTGATATAACCATTCCTTTTCTATTTGACATATAGGTTGTCTCTAGCATTTCACTTTCATAAATAAACTCTGTAGAGGACCTCTTCAGATATAAGACTCTAACCATATTCCTGATATTTTATTTAGGACGGAGTCCCAGAAACTGAAATCCTTGGTCAAGGTCCACTTTTAAGACAATTTTAAGACAATTGTTTTCCAGATAATGTGTTACGAGGGTAGCCATTTCATCCCACTCCACCTATATTATCTTTAAAGTCTTAGTATCTTTAATAAATAAACTAGCATACCATTTTTAAAAATTCTTATTTCTTTTATTCATGTAAAGTTAAAATATTTGTATATACCCACCAACCACATGCTTTTCTTTATTTGAAAACTGTTAAATCCTTTGCCCACTTTTTTGGAACCACAGTTTTAATGTTCTTTCTATTAAATTCTATGTGCTCTTTAGATACTGAAACTTTAAACCTTTTGGCATATTTGGCCTGATTTGTTTTAGTTTGTTTTCCTTTTAATTATGACTTTTATACATAGTATTTTAAATGTTTAAGTAATAAAGTCTATCAATATTTTCCTTCATGATTCTCTGCTACTTTCACACTTAAAAAGAATTTCCTCATCCCCATAAAAAATCCTTTTTTCCTCCTCACATGTCCAAAAAGAAACTTTCCAAACTTCAAGTTTAGCTTGAAGTTACAATTTGAGGGAGTATATTTACAGTAAGAAGTTCACTTCTTGAGAAAACTATAAGAGCTATGTGTGTTCACTTTTGCTAATAGATATCCATGGAGTTGAGTTCCGTGAAACCTGCATACAATCAAGAGACAGTCAGCTAGTGGGAAAAGTCGAGGGCTAGAAATAAATGTACTCAGGAACGTTAATCCTCTTTGTCATCTATAGTCGTGTTTTCTCTGGCAAGTCATTCCACCTTTCAGTGCCCTGTTTTTCTCATTTGTAAGATGATGATGCCTATCTTGTGCATCTCCCTTATTGACCTCCTGAGATGTTCTGAGGATCATATGAGTTAATACTAGGAAAGTGCTTTACCACCACGGAGTGCGATAGCAGTCTACATCTTGAGATTCGTTCCTTCATTCAGCTCCTCCAATGGACTCTGGGGTTTCAACATCGAATAAGACCTGTTATTTGTGCTGGATAAGGTTGAACAATGTGTGTTAGCTCTTTTAGGTCTTTTAACAACCAATGAGTGGGCGAAATGAGGTGGTTGAAATGGGTGAAGGGCTTCAAAGGGTACAAACTTCCAGTTATAAAAATAAATCACAGGGATGTCATGAACAGCATGGTGACTGTAGTGCATATTTGAAAGTTGCTAAGAGAGTAGATCTTAGTTCTCATCACAAGAAAAAAATTGTTCATGGTGATGGATATTAACTAGACTTATTGTGGTGATCATTTTGCAATATATGCAAATATCAAATCATTATGTTGTATACTTGAAACTAATATAATGTATCTCAATTATAACTAAATAAAAAACCCCAACAAAGTAGGTGATATTAATAATAATAATAAAATAAATAATCCCAGTTTATAGATAAGGAAACTGGAGCACAGAGAGGTTAAATAACTCACCCAAGGTCACACAGCTAGAAAGCTGTAGAGCTGGGACACAGGCCCAGGCAGTGTAACTCCAAAGTCTGAACTTTAAGCCATGAGGCTGTGCTGCTTCCCAAAAGATGAAGGTGATAATTAGATAACTGCAGAGTGAAACTTTATTTGGAATATTTTCATTTTTAAGAATAAAGAAAGGGAAGGCCATATGGCCTCCTCACTACCTTTATCTCTTGAACTCTCCATTGACAAACAGTGCTAAAGGGCTCCCTTGGATAGCAGTTTGCAGTATAGGGAGGGGCCGACTAGGATCCTGACCTGAAGGAGCTCTGATGGACTGGGGGTCTGAAGCTGTGGTAAAGAACCTTGGTCTGATGGTTCCACTCTCACTGGCTCTCTCTGATCAGCTGGCACGTCCCCTCCTCTCCCTACCCATCATCTCCCACAAGGGCTACCAGACTGGAGATCTGGGTGGGTATCAAGACTGGCCTATCTGAGTGAGTAGAGCTAACTGAATGCCTGACGTGCAGCTGGAGCTCAACCAATGCTGTGGAACTAAACTAAAGGCTTATGTCGAATTACAGAAAATTTAGAAGGACCAAATGGAGGACATGATAATTTTTTCAACCATCAACTTCCATTAAGAGGAGAAAAACAACTTTTCTCCTAAGGACGACAGCTCACAATTATTGTTGGGGGGTGGGGGAAACAATAACAGTGTCTTTGAGCCTGCTTCTTTCTTTCTACATGAAAAACAGCAAGTAAACAAGAAACATGCTTGTTAGGAACTCCACCAACAAAAGACATGGGAGGAAGAAGTCAAATCACTTCATTTTCTTACTGTTAGTAATTTTGCTTGTATGCATGTGAAAGACTTGTTGAAAGAGTAGCTAAAATTAGTTTTCTCCCTGCGGGTATCACATTACCTTTGCCCCCATCATACCGATAAGCATTTCCCGAGGGTGGAGGAAAACAGGTTTCCACCCCAGTTCCTAGGGAAAAAAATCAATTATAGATGAGAAACACCTAAAAGCCAATTAATTCAGGTTACTTAACCTAAGAAATCATCATTCTTCCTGCTTTATCAGTGTAAGGAAAGGTCTCAGACAGGAGCTGAGCCAAAGCATGTGGACCAGTTAAGCGGCTACCATATGCCAGGCATTGTGGTAAGCACTTTCCCTATATAGTTCATGTAAACCTCACAACCACCCTTTCAAGGAGACATCCTCCATTTTACAGATAACTAAAGGAATATCCCCCAGTAAAAACTGGGGCTCAGAGAGGTGAGGTATGCTGCCCAAAGTCACAGAGATGGACAGTCCACTTTTATCCAAATTCTAGACCGTCTAGTGTAGAGGCAGACCTTATTTTTCCTCATTTTACACTTTACCACTTACTCATTGGCCCTGTCTAATTATAATGTCTGTACATTTCTGTGGCTTCAAGTAATGATACAGTTGTTCAAGCAAGTGAATCCAACACTCAGTCAGCATTTCCTAGGATCCACGTTTGGGGGAAACAGGCACAAAATTCCCAGCAACGGTCCACCGAGCACTACCACACACATCTGGATAATTTTCCATCTTATGAAATGGATGATGTGGTTAGCAAGACTACATTGCATTATAAAATAGGGATGATCTAAATCCCCTGATTCTCACTGGCTTTAATAGAGGCACCTTAGCTTGTGCATATTGAACTGTGAGAGGGCATTTGAGAAAAAAAGAGAAAAAATTCAATCAGGTTAGTGTCAGGCAAGAGTGAAAAACAAAACTACCAGGCATGAGTGAGTGTTGTATGTGCCACTTTATGACAGTGGCAAATGGATGAGATCTAATGTTCATTCACCTTGAACTAAAAGCCTCCCAGAGATGAGAGAGACAGAGAGAGAGAGAGGGAGATAATGGCTTTTATTTGTTCTGGATCAACTAAGCCTTCCTGACATTATTTTATGTTGTAACATAGAAGTTGTCAAGGAGTCTTCTCAATTACAAAGACAGGGTTTTTTGTTGTTGTTGTTGTTGTTGTTCTAATCATTAAGTCCTCTGCACAGAAGCACATCCTAGATACCTGATCCCTAGTCCTTGTGGATACCTGGTTTCCTTTTGTTATCCTAAAGTCATTTAGATGACAAAACCAAAAAATGACAGACTAGAATCCTACTCCCCACAAGTAATGAGTAATTGAGTTTTGTGGACTTTACAAAACTTGCAGACATCTCAAGCTTTGGTTCCTTTTCTCCATGGCCACTGCCACAGCCACCATGGTTCAGGCTATCATCATCATCATCTGAATGGGTATAATTTCTGTAAGTGGTTTCTCTGTTCCAAACTTGTCCCCCCTTTAACTCAGCATCCTTATGCAGCCAGAATGATTATGGTCTAAATAAAAATGTTCATGAAGTCACTCCTCCACTTAAAACCCTATAGTGGGGCGCCTGGGTGGCTCAGTGGGTTAAGCCGCTGCCTTCGGCTCAGGTCATGATCTCAGGGTCCTGGGATCGAGTCCCGCATCGGGCTCTCTGCTCAGCAGGGAGCCTGCTTCCTTCTCTCTCTCTCTGCCTGCCTCTCAGTGTACTTGTAATTTCTCTCTGTCAAATAAATAAATAAAATCTTTAAAAAAAAAATAAAATAAAAAAAAAAATAAAACCCTATAGTGGCTTCCTTTGTATTAGGATAAATAATGAAAAAAAAAAGCACGCCAATAATAACTAGATACATAATCTGTGCTGGGTACTACACGATTTATCCTCAGTTCTTGCAAGAACCCAATATGGGAGATGCAACCGTTATTACCATTACTTATTGAGGTCAAGATACTTAACCAAAGCCTCACAGCTAGAAAGTGACAGAGCTGTGACTCAAACTTGGGTATGTGTGCTTTCACCGTGCACATTTTAAAACCGGCATCTATCCATGTGATGGCACGCTGGTTCTCCATGACCTGGTCTGCTCACCACTCCAGCCTCATCCCTTCGTGAGCTCCTTTTTGCTCTTTATGCTTCAGCTCTTTGAGCCACTTGCATGTCCTAGACCTTGGCATGCTGTTCCACACTTCTGTTTTTGTTTGGTTTTCCACACAAATCCCTTCTTTTATAATGCCCTCTTTCCTTTGTTTACCTTGAGGAATGTCTCATCTTTCAAGATTCATCTCAAGTGTTAACTCATCCCTGAACCTTTCCTCAACTTCTCCTCTCCTTGGTGAAATAGACCCCTTGGCTCCCTGTGTATCACGTTCCTTAATTATGCTTTCATTATGGCAACCACAGCGCTTTCCCATCCTTACATGAGTAAGTATGAGTCCCCCGTCTTAAACTTCTATGAATTCCTCACCTGCTGGGACTATATCTTACTAATCCATTTTATCCATAGTATCTAGCACAGTGCTGGGCACATAGAAGATTTACAGCAAATATTGTTGGATGAATGAAAATATTTGTTCACATGTGAAGTATGTCGCTTGGTCAGAGCATCCCACGTTAATACATTGTGAAATTTATATTGCTTTTACTTAGAGCATCAATGCAATTAGTAATTGTTTTTCTTTACTAAAGGACTGAATATGAAACTCTGAAGAGGTACTTGCAGCTTTAGAGTAACTGAACATTTTGACATCCTACCAATTACAGCAGTGGGTAAGAGTGGAGAGAAGATACTGTAGTCTATCTGCCACACTTCTTTTCACTGGGAAAGTGATAACAATGAGTTGTCATGTACAAGTCAAATTTGGTATGGCAGATACATGCATATCTATGTTAGCAATGGGAATATAGATCATTTATTTTTGAACCATAATGCACATATTTTATTATGCATAGTAAAATAAACAGATAAGAATGAAATTAAACACTTCATTTAAAAGCATGAGTAACAGCAATGGAAAACCATGACCAACTTAAGACAGCACAGATGATACTGTGACAGCAAGGAATCCTTTTCCAGAATTTCAGAAATGCTAGTTCTACATGTATACACATGCTGTATGGCAAACACTACGTGGCAGCCAGACTTCTTGATTACTAGCAGCCAAATGCAATTTCTAGCTGATACACTCTGCTCCTATCTCAAAACCGTATATATCTTCAATATTTCCACCTACTCTGGAATCTCAGCTGAAGGGAAACCTCCTTGAGAAACCCTTCCTTGGTCTTGCAATACAATCTGTATACACCCTCAAAGAACTTTACTTCTTTATTTTAGGGAACTTGTTTTAATTTGTAATTACATATTCAATACTTTGTTATTTTATTAACAGTTGCTTCCCTGATGCATCTATAAGCTCCAGGAGATCAGAGATCTTTCTTTATTTTTTCACCATTTTTTCCTCCAGTGACTGACACATAGCCAGATACTCTATAAACATTATGAATGAATGAATGAATCAATCAATCAATCAATCATTGCCATGTTCTCTTAAGAATTATACCTCATTCCTTATGAGACTCAAGCTGGTAGTCAATTTATTCCTCCTCATTATTTCCCTTCTCTACCACAAGGATCAGTCCTTATTTTCAAATCTCCCTTACTCACCTCCATTCAAAAAGGCTTCTTATGGGGCACCTGGGTGGCTCAGTGTATTAAGCCTCTGCCCTCAGCTCAGGTTATGATCTCAGGGTCTTGGGATCGAGCCCCATATTGGGCTCTCTGCTCAGCGGGGAGCTTGCTTCCCCCACTCTCTCTGCCTGCCTCTCTGCCTACTTGTGATCTCTCTCTCTGTCAAATAAAGAAATAAAATCTTTTTAAAAAAAAGTCTCCTTACAAGTGCAGCTTCTCCCCAACCTGAACTTTCTGACACGTGTGGGATCCAGGTCTAGGTAATGCAACATGAATAAAATGAACAAAATAAAGGAAATGTAGTGACTTAGAGTACTTATTAGGGTATTTTATTTACTTTATTATTTTTTAAAAGATTTATATATTTATTTCAGAGAGAGAGAGAAAGCAGGATGGAGGGGGAGAAGGAGAGGGGGAGAGGGTCTTAAGAAGACACTGTCCATCCAGGGCACCAGGGTGGCTCAATGGGTTAAAGCCTCTGCCTTTGGCTCAGGTCATGATCCCAGAGTCCTGGGTTCGAAACCCGAATAGGGTTCTCTGCTCAGCAGGGAGCCTGCTTCCTCCTCTCTCTCTCTCTGCCTGCCTCTCTGCCTGCTTGTGATCTCTGTCTGTCAAATAAATAAATAAAACCTTAAAAAAAAAAAAAAAAAGATACTGCCCTGAGCACAGAGCCTGACTAGGGGTTCCATCCCACAACACTGAGGTTATGACCTAACCTGAAACCAAGACCCGACCACTTAACTGACTGTGCCACCCAGGTGCCCCCTATTAGGTTATTTTAAACACTACATAACTTCTAAAAAAGCCTATTAGTTCTTAAAAATAATTCAAACTACTTCTATTTTGTCAAATAGATAAAAATGGGTTTATTTGCTGATTTTTTTTCATTTCTCAATACATTTTGGCCTTGCCTAGTAAAAGCGTTGGAACAGAGTTGATTGTGCTGATTGTTAGCAAGAAGTTACGCCACATGTGCGGTCTCATAGCAAAATTATCTGGAGATTATTCCTAAATGCCAGGGCCCTATGCTTCAGGATTCTTCTCTTCTCAAGAATCTTGGCCTGCTCCTCCCTTCCTACTTCTGTGTTCCTCTCTAACCCTTCTTCTACATCTCTCCCCACCACCTCCCCACCTCCGTTGTCTGCCACAAAGCTATGTCCCTGAGCCCCCTCACAAGTATAAAACATCCATCTTTTGAGGTTCTTTTGGAGGAAGAATCCTCTGCCTGCCACTCTGTTGGGCCTGGGTGGAGAAGGGAGAAGCTACTAAGAGCCATAATTGGCAAAACTGTGTTTTCAGGAATAGGAACTCCTGAGGTGTTAATTCCTGGAAATCAAGCGCATTTTAGGAAATACCCTTCATCAATTCCCCTCAGTACCAGACTCTACTTAAGTCACACTTGGAAATTCTAGTTTAAGGAAAAGAACATACTTTAGCACTCATCATGGACTCTTCCCTAAGGCTGGGAGAGTTAAGTAAAGTAAATGAAGTGTCCTCTCAGTAGTGGGCTCCCTACCCCAAAGGGCTACCCCAGTGAAAGACTTTGAAGACAGCAGGGGCTGTGCCAATGGGGAACACTGGCGATTATGAGATGCAGGCACTGGCAGTGATGTCATTTTCTTCTGGTACTTTCTTTAGGCAGGAGGTAGGATAAAGAATCAAAAGGAGGGGACAGAGCAAGAATAAGAAAGGACATAAGTTAAAAAAAAAAAAAAAAGCTACAAAGTGGAAGACAAGATTTTTGCAATATTTGATTTTAAAAACCAAGTGCATGTGTTATCTGTTAAAATTACAGTTTTAAAATAACCTAAAAAATAATAAATGACCACCTACTGTCTGGTACCTTTTATTTTTCTCCACAGGGAATGTGGCAGCTGGTGATCAGGTTTGACACCTTAATTTGGTGCCACAGAGGCAGTGTCCTCAAGGCACCTGGAGGCTTTGGCTAAAGAGGCTGGATGCTGACACGGTGGCCCTCCCTTTCCATTGCGAACATACTAGAAAGCTGCCCGGTTCCTTGTTAAGACACAGGGAAAGGGAGTTCTTTCTGACAACGCCACAGGCAGAAACAAGGCGCAGGCATAGCACACTACCCACAGCCCGTGTGTTGGTACGCACTCCCGTTCAACCCAAAGGGCGACCCCCAGCAGCTTCTGCGGGTAACTGAACAGTCGGTCCTGCTCCTGGAGTCTTTGGTCTTGACTTCCCTCAAGCCACGCACCCGGTGTTCCCGGGGTTGAGCTGCTCCGACGGGCGCCCTTCGTTTGCTCCTGAGCCCATGCGGTCCCTGGACCCCGCCACTGCGCATACCTGCATTGTGGCACTTTCCGCCCGCCCCCCTCGCGTACCTTGGTCCTACCTGCAGCCCTTGCCCCAGCTCTCTCACCAGGGGCAGCGCCGGCCCGTTGGCTGTGGATCTACACGAAGATGGGCAGGAACTTGAGCTCAGGACGCCAGGTGGGCCCAGCAACCACGGTCTCGGTCAAGGTCTCGGAGAGGCGCCGGCTGTCAGGGCGGCCACCGCAGCCCCCGCAGACCCTCTGGGCGGCAGCCGAGGCTCAGGCCTCGGAGCTCCGCCCCTCTCCCGCTCCCCGCCCGCCTGTCCCTTGGGGATCCCAGACTGCGGAGCCCAGCTCCCTTCGGAGCCCACTCGCCCGCTGCTCCGTAACCTCGCACCCCTGGTAACCCCAGCACCCTCACGGTCTTCCCAGCCCAGATCCAGCTGCGCTAACTCCTCTGGAGCCCGGCGCCCAGGGCGCCTCTTCTCTCCCCCGGGGGCCACCCACTGGGTCTGGTTCCCGAGAACAGCGGGTCCCACGCTCAGGTCCTCCCCTGTCCTCTCCGCACCAGGAATTTCCCGGACCCCAGATCCTGCTCCCGCAGTCGGAGAGAACCCCTTCCCTCCTCCTCGAAAATGGAAAGAGGCTTTAAGACGTTGGGGGCTTGCGACTCCACTAACGTTCTCTGTGCCAACAGTGGGAAACTTTTTTTTTTTTTTTTGTAAAAGACCAGAGAGCCACAGTAAAATAAATACAAATCCCATGCCCAAACTCTTACTCATTCTGTAAGACTCGGGTCAAGCGCTGTTTACGCTGCGAGACTTCCTCCGTGCTCGAAAACAGCTCCCTCCTTGCTTCTGTACAAGCTCCTGCTCCGAAGGACTCGAGATCCTGCTCCGCCAGATGCAGGCACCTGTAGCTTGTGGTTTCCTGCACCGACCCGACCCTGCGCTCCTGGTAGACGGGGACCGATGCCTTGCTCATTACAGTCCGGGGCGCCTGGCATAGCGCCCGCCACCTATCAGACGCTCGAATATTTTTTCAGTAGGGAAAATTAATTTCTTTTGTAGAAAACCCGTGTTTTTCTTTTTATCCTCCAACAACACATACCCCTTTGGGTGGGCAGTTTGCTAGCATCTATAAAGAATGACAAAAATTATTATCCCTTTGATGCAGTAATTTCATTCTTGGGGAAATTTCCAAAACAAAATAATGTTTATGTGTAGATATTTGTAGCAAGATTATTATCTTTTTACATAAATTAATGGTAATAAAAAACACAAAAAGCAAACAAACAAAGCCAAACTGTCAACAATAGGAAATCGGTTAAATAAATTATGGGAGGATAACTTAATGAGATATTGCACAATCCTTAAAATGAAAAACATCAAGGCATGTGTGCCTCAAAATGTTTTTAGAACAAGAGGGGAATAGTTATTTTTAAAGGAAAAGATGAAGTAACGTGGTGGTGTTTACAAAATAACATTAAGCCAAAAGAGTAAAAAGTTGCATAGTTACTAAGCTTAACAACTTCAAGTAAAAAAATCAAATTTCTTCTCTGTAAAATGGGGCTAACACCTTGAGGGATTCTTGGAGTATTAAATGTAGTTAAGTATTTGGGGGAAATGCCGGATACATAGTGGTTACTCCACAAAAAGTTTCCGTTTTCTTGGTTCAAAGGAGCATAGACTCAATGTAATCTCTCAAATACATCCTCATCACAGCCAACTTCTGCCCATTAACTTACTTCCCCTCGAAGGCAGCATAAGGGGAGTTGCATAAATGTTCAAGCACCAGGATAAAGTGAAGAGGAGAATCTAGTTAATAAGAATAAATGCCAAGCCCTCCTTCAGGCCCAAATGCCCAGCAATGCAAGTTCATAGTGGGGGATTTGGCTCAGCAGGTGTCCATATCAAGATGTCTGGAAGATTGTAGTTGGCTACAAGCACAATGTAGTCAGTGCCCAAAAGCTGAAATAATTCCACCCCAAAACTGAATAACACTGCAGCCTTGGGCTGAATTAATACTTTTCTGTGATCAACTCACACCTGGGCATAACGTTTAAATGTCTTTAAGACATTTAAGCTCTTCACTCTGAAGAGCTTTTATTACATTTTAAAGAAGAAGAAACTGAAACTTATAGCAGTTAGGAGGTGGCAGAAGCATGACCTGAAATCTGAGTAGTTTGACCACAGTCAAACCCTTTGCCAGTGAGTTCCAGTGTGTACATCTCCCACCCGGGATGTAGTAGATGGCTTTGAGTGGTATACAGGTGAGGAAATTAAATAACAGTGGATCACATGGTGAAAGAAGTTCTGTCCTTTTCAGTTCTCTCCACTCTATAGATTATGCCTAAAGAAGAACAATCGTTTTTGTGATTCTTTGTCTTTACATTTCTCGAACACTTGCTAATCTGTTTTTAACAAAGAGAAAGCCTGCCTCAGGCTCAACACCTTTGCTAGGCAACAGTTCCTAAGTAGAATGTAATATCATTGCTTTTGCTTCCTTCTGATATTATTCCTTACACTGTTAATTTCTGACTGATACAGGTTTTCCACTTACAAGATGTTGTAGCTTTCATTTAAGGTAAATTTACTTACCTAAGAAAATTGGGTAACCTCAAAGAAAGATATTAAAGAATGAATAAGACCAGTGCTATTTGGATATGATAGAAATGGCCAAATGATGAAGGTGGTAACAGATGCCTAACCTTTGGGAAATCCTGCCTCACACTCCGTTATGACCAGTGGATGAAAGGTGTGGTGGGACAGGTTTCAGTTCAAAATGAACGGGAACTTTTTTTTAAATTTTTTAAAAATATTTTAGTTATTTATTTGACAGACAGAGATCACAAGTAGGCAGAGAGGCAGACAGAGAGAGAGGAGGAAGCAAGCTCCCCGCTGAGCAGAGAGCCCGACGTGGGGCTCGATCCCAGGACCCTGGGATCATGACCTGAGCCGAAGGCAGAGGCTTTAACCTACTGAGCCACCCAGGCGCCCCGAAAGGAAACTTTCTGACAATCAGAGCTGGGTGAGAAGATTTGAAAGGGCTGCCATGGCAATATTTACCACATTGCGCTTCCTTCGGGAACTGAAGCGGAATTTAGATGACTGCTTGTCACTAGTGATGGCATGGGAAGGCAAACACACTAGATAGTTTATAAGCTCTGACGTTCCTGCCAACCAGGAGAATCTGAGATTCTTGACAGCAGAGCTTGCCGGAGACTTGACCTCTGGAAAAACTGCATTTTGAAAAAAGTCACATTAACTCCCGTTGAGGACAAATTCCCAAAGAAGGGTTCCAGGTGAACTTTGAGCAACAGCAGCATCAATGTGACAATTGTATTATGTATGAAACACTGGTAAATTACTCTGAAGGTAATTGCTTTGAAAGAGATAGCATTTGGGGAAGGGGGTTTGAAAATGTTAGGGTGTTTGTTTACAATTCAATCATCTACTCTTTAACTTCACTTTCTTCTGGTATCGTCTGTATTCATAACGATTTCCAAAGACCAGGAGGACAGGGCATCTCTTCCTTCTTTCAAATATCCGTATCTGCCAGTCTCATGTTTGTGTGGTGTCTGCTTGCCCCAAAGCATCCGTCTCTGCTGTTCATTTTGACAAGTATAAAAATGCGTATGTGTGAAAAAGGTACACAGCCATTAAAAAGTGACTCTGGTGTAGGAAATTTATTTTACAACTGTATGGGCTAAAAATTCATCAAGTACAGGATCACTATCAGACTGTCTTAAAGCTTCAGAGTATTTGGCACTTGGAATATTTTAAGATGTCACTGGGGCCTTTTGCCTCTAAAGGCAGGAATCCTCTTAGGATCTTACACGACAGGCAAGCTAGAAGGAAAAGAGCAAACAGATTGAATGAGTAACTGCCCCCATTAGAATAACTGCTTTCAGAGAAGCTCATTCAATAGACAGCTCTTTAGGTTAGAAAGTTCTTTCTTAAGGCTTCCCTGAAAGACCTCTCTTTCCCTCTCATTCCATACCCAGTCCATCTGCAAGTCATGCTGGCTCTAATTTCAAAATATAGCCAGAATCAACCTCTTTTCTCCACCTCCAGCACTACCAGCTTTATCTAAGCCAGTGTCCCTTAGAAAACCTCCTAATTTTTCTTGCATCCTACCTTGCCTCTCTGCAATCTGTTCTTCCCTTGGCACCTGGAAGGATACGTTTGACACAACTTGGATTATGTCATTTCTTTGTTCAAAACCCTGTCTGGAATGACTTCCTATCTCACTCAGACTAAAATCCAGTAAAATTCATAGCCCAGAAAAGCCAGCGTCCTCTGGCTATTTCTCTGATCTCATCTCCTATAATCCTCCTTGGCTCCCATACACTGGTTTCCTTGTTGGGTTTTGAATATGCTCACCAGATCCTGCCTCAGAGACTTTCATTTACTTTTCCCAGTCTGGAACATTCTTTTTGATCTCTATTCGAGTGTTACCTTTTCAGAGATGCCTTCCTCTGGGATTCCTATCCCTTAATAGCATAGTCCTTTTTTCTCCACACATCATCCGTTTCTTTATTCTGCTTTACCATATTTTAGGGTGTTGTGAACTTTATATATGGCTTGAGGGAAATAAAGTTGAAGGGGGAGAGGTGATGGGGTCAGAGAAGTTGGAGCAAATTGCAGCCCAGAACACAACTTAAAAATGAATACGTAATACTCTGTTCTTTACAAACACGTAGGAATCTAGCTGCCATGAATTTCTCCTTGGCTGTCTTTCCTCCTGGATTCCTAATTTCCTATGTTATTGCTAGAGGATGTTCTCACACTCTCATTTCTAGCCCATGTCCTCTTTCACCCTGATCCCTCTTAAGATGGGCTAAGAAACTCAGATGGGGCCTAATCATTTTGTTTTTGTTTTTATTGAAGTGGAACACATGTTTAGAAATATGTACAACTTGACCAGCACTTGTACCTTTTTTCCATTTGGTAAAAACCCCAGAAAGTAACCATTGTCCTGATTTAGAACACCGTATTTATATTTATATCAATGGAATCGTTGAATAAATACTCTTTTATATTTAACTTTTCTCACTCAACAGCTTGTGACATTCAACCATATTGTGCAGCACTTTGTTCCTTTTCATTGCTGTGGAGTATTCTCATATGACTGTATCACAATTTATTGATCCATTTTACTTGATGGGCATTGAGTTGTTTTGAGTTTTTAACTATTACAAATGATGCTGTCATGGATATTTTGTGGTGTACATGTGCTTGCATTTCTGTTGAGCAATATATCAGAGTAGAATTACTGGGTTAAGATAACTAAGAACTCTCATTTACTACTGGTAGAAATAGAAATTACTCTGACTTTAGAACATTCTTTGACAATCTCTTCTGACACTAAATATTTGCATACCTTTTATAGTCTAGTTCTTTGCAATTATTGATATGAAAAATGTCTTTTCCAATTTTGTGGTTTGCCTTTTAATGAACAGAAGTTTTATTTTTAATGTGGTCTTTTCCTGGGGCTCCTGGGTGGCTCAGTTGGTTAAACGTCTGCCTTCAGTTCAGGTCATGACGCAGAGTCCTGGGATCAAATTGTACATCTGGCTCCTTGCTCAGTGGGGAATCTGAATCTGCTTCTCCCTCTCCCTGCTGCTCCTGCTTGTGTGTTCTCTCTCTCTTTCTGACAGATAAATAAACAAAATCTTCAAAAAAAAATGTAGTCTTTTCCTTTATGATTAGTGTGTTTGGTCCGGCTTAAGAAAGCTTTGCCTACACCAAGTCATGAATATATTCTCCAATGTTATCTCTGGAAGCCTTGTTGTTTTCCTTTTACTTTAAGATCGATGATCCTCCTGGAATTGATTTTTTTATGGTCAACTTTCTTTTTTTCCCCAATGAATATCCAATTGACTTGGCACTATTACTGAAAAGATCAACATTTCCCTTCTGTTCTGTGTGTCATCTTTGTAAAATACCCAATTATGTGTGGGTCTGTTTCTGGACTCTCTATTGTGTCCCATTATGTATTGGCTTATTGTTTTGCTGAGATACCAAACTGTCTTTTTTATTGTGGCTTTATAGTAAGTTTTGAAATTTGGTAAAGTTCTCTAAGTTTATTCCTCTCTAAGATCATGTGGGCGGCTATTGGTCCTTTGTATTTCCATATACATTTCAGAATCAAATTGTCAACACACACACATACACACAGCTCTAGAATTTTTACTGGAATTACATTGAATTTATAGGTCAATTTGGGAGAAAATTAACGTCTCATAGATTTGCAATCCATAAACATGAATATTCTCCTACTTATTTAAGTCTACTTTAATTACTCTCATTAATAACTTGGAGTTTTCTGTGTATAACTTTTGCACAAATTTTCCTAGATTTATTCCTAGGCATTTGAGGGAATCCTTTATTTTTAAAGATTTATTTATTTATTTAATTTTTAGAGAGGGAGTAGGTGAACAAGTCGGGGAGGGACAGAAGAAGAGGAAGAAAATCTTCCAGCAGGCTCCCCGCTAAGTGCAGAGCTCCCAGTGGGGCTGGATCCCAGAACCCTGAGATCATGACCTGACCTGAAATCAAGAGTTGGCTACTTAACCTGCTGAGACACCCAAGCACTTCTTGATGGTTTTTGATACAATTGTATCTGGCATCATTTTAAAATGTCATTCTTAATTGGTTGTCACTGATACGTTGCTTTATCTTCTTAGGATACATTATCACCTCATCACCTGACGTATTTGTGTTATTGTCTATCTCTCTTATAAAATGTAAACTCTTTGATAATAGAGATTTTGATCACTACTTTATTCCCAGTGCCTCAAACAATTCCTGGCATATAATAGGTGCCATAAATATTTGTTGAGTTGAATTGACTTATATCGAACTGACATCTTCTAGCAATTCATACTTCCTTCCTCTGGACAATACAGAATAAGTCTTTTTTTTTAAAAAAAAAAGATTTTATTTACTCTCTTAGAAAGAGAGAGAGACCGTACAAGCAGGGGGAGAAACAAAGGGAGAAGGAGAAACAGACTCTCTGCTGAGCTGGGGCTAGATCCCAGGACCTGGAGATCATGACCAGAGCAAAAGACATACATACACTTAACCATCTGAACCATCCAAGCATCCCTAACAAGTCTTCTAGTATGTGCTGGCTCTTCAGTTATTCCCCAGCAGCACTCCCTTCTCTGAGCCATGTGCTTCAATTCCTTTAGCAGTTCCTCAAAGACAGGTTTTAAGACTCTCTCATATTGTTCTTCTTTCCTTAGTATGAGCTCTAGTTTGCTAAAGTTCTCTTTCATTCTGGGCTCCCAGACTGATTTGACTGATGCATATGGTAAATTTAGAATATTACTTGCCTGAGTTGGCTCTTTCTAAAATTTTCTCTCTCACAGTATTGATACACAATAAGATTGTGGTCAAACAATATCTCCAACTATTCTCTGAAACTAATATTACACTATATGTCAACTAACTGGAAAAGAAATACTAAGTGTAGTCCTTTAGGTTCAAATGAAAAGAACCAGGCAGTAACTCAAACCCACATGAAGAAATAAAAAGCACAGTAAAGGTAATTACAAAGATAGATAAAAAAGAGGATATACATGTACTTTTTGTTTGTGACCTTAAAATAAGCCTCAATTGGGGCATCTGGGTGGCTCAGTGGGTTAAGCTTCTGCTTTTGGCTCAGGACATAATCTCAGGGTCCTGGGATCAAGCCCTGCATCCAGCTCTCTGCCCAGCAGGGAGCCTGCTTCCCCACCCCCTGCCTTCTTGTGATCTCTCTCTCTGTCAAATAAATAAATAAAATCTTAAAAAAAAAATAAGTCTCAATTAATTTAAAAGGATTAAAATAATACAAACCATGCTTTCTGGCCACAATGGAATGAAATTAGAAATTAATTAATGAAGAAATTTGGGAATTCATAGATATGTAGAAATTAAAACATATTATTTTTTAATTAAATTAATTTATTTTCAGAAAAACAGGATTCATTATTTTTTCACCATACCCAGTGCTCCATGCAATCCGTGCCCTCTATAATACCCACCACCTGGTACCCCAACCTCCCAACCCCCCACCACTTCAAACCCCTCAGATTGTTAAAACACACTCTTAAATAACAACTATGCCAAAGGAAAAGTTATAAGCTAGATTAGAAATTTTTTGAGATGAAAAACACACCAAACATGGAATACAAGTAAACTAGTGCTTAGAAATTTATAGCTGCAAACATCTATATGGAAAAGAATGAAAGATCTTTAAGTCAATAATCTAGTCTTCCATCAAAAGAAACAAACAGAAAAAGATGGAAAATCTAAACATATAGATAGCAGAAGGAAGGAAAAAAGGACTAGAGTGGAAATAAGTGAAATAGAGAATAGAAAACTAATAAAATCAATAAATCAAAAATTTAGTTCTTTGAAAAGACCAACAAAATTAACAAAACTTTAGCTAGGTTAACTAGAAAAAAGAAACCACAGATTACTAAAATAAAGGAATGAAAGAGGTGCATAACTACTTACTTTACAAAAATAAAGAGCATTATAAGAGAATATAATAGAAAGTTATATGTCAACAAGTTAGAGAATCATACATAAAAGTGAAAGACTAGTTCTTTGGGTAAAGAACAAGGTGAGTATTTCTGCTCTACCACTTCTATTCAATATTGTACTGAAGAGTTTAACAAGGGTGTTTAAGCAAAAAAAATAAATTTAAAAAGTCCATGTTGGGGAAAAAAAAGTAAAACTATCTTATGACTTTATATAAAAACAAAATTAAGAAATCTATAAAAATTATAAGAATGAATAAATGAGTTCAGCAAAGCAGTTGAAAAAATTAAAGAAAACCTCAATACACGGAAAGACACCGCATGTTCATAATTCAGAAGAGCTAATATTATTAGTTGAGCCTGATGATGGGTATTAAGGTGGACACATATTGTATGAAGCACTGGGTGTGGTGCATAAACAATGAATCTTGGAACACTGAAAAAATAAAATTAAGTTAAAAAAAAAAGATGGTAATACTCCCCAAATTGGTCTACAGAGTCAATGTAATCCTTATCAGAATCCTAGCTGACTTTTTATAGAAATTGATGAGTTAATTCTGAAATTCATATGGAATTGCAAGTCACTAAGATAGCCAAAACAATTTTGAAAAAGAAGAACAAAGTTGAGGACTCACATTTTTTAAAATTTCAAAACCTACTACAAAACTGTGGTCATCAAGATCATGAACTAACTACTGGCATAAGAATAGACATACAAATCAATGGAATAGAATGGAGAGTTCAGAAAAAAACCCACGAATCTGTGACCAACAGATTTTTTTCTTTTTCAGTTTTTTATTTAAATGCTGGTTAGTTAACATACAGTGTAGTGTTAGTTTGCATCTATAGAATTTAGTGATTCGTTGCTTACGTACAACATCCAGTGCTCATCACACATGCTCTCCTTAATATCCATCACCCATTAACCCATCTCCCCGCCCACCTATCCTTCCAATAGAGTCTGTTTTCTGGTTTGCCTCTCTTTTCCCCCTTATGTTCATCTGTTTTGTTTGTTAAATTCTACATGTGAGTGGAATCATGGTATTTGTCTTTCTCTGGGTGATTTATTTTGCTTAGTATAATACTCTCTAGCTCCATCCATGTTATTGCAAATGGCAATATTTCATTCCTTTTTATGGTTGAATAATACTCCATTGTGTGTGTGTGTGTGTGTGTGTGTGTGTGTGTGTAACATATTTTCTTTATCCATTCATCAGTTGATGGACATTTTGGTTCTTTCCATAATTTGCCTGTTGTAGATAATGCCATAGACATTGGGGGTACACATATCCCTTTAAATCAGTATTTTTGTATAATTTGGGTAAATATTATCCTTCTGAGTAAATACCTAGTAGTCAACTGATTTTTGACAAGGGTGCCAAGACCATACCATGGGTGAAATAATAGTCTTCTTTTTAAAATTTGATTTAATTTAATTTTTCACTGTTCCAAGATTCATTGTTTATGCACCACACCGAGTGCTCCATGCAATACGTGCCCTCCTTAATAGCCACCACCAGGCTCATGGAACCCCCTACCCTTTTCCCCTCCCAAACCCTCAGTTTGTTTCTCAGAGTCCACAGTCTCTCGTGGTTCATCTCCCCCTCCAATTTCCCCCAACTCACTTCTCCTCTCCTTCTTCCAATGTCCTCTGTGTTATTCCTTATGCTCCACAAGTAAGAGAAACCATATGATTGACTTATTTCACTCAGCATAATCTCCTCCAGTCCTGTCCATATTGATACAAAAATTAGGTATTCATCCTTTCTGATGGAGGTCCATTGTATATATGGACCATATCTTCTTTATCCATTTGTCTGTTGAAGAGCATCTTGGTTCTTTCCAAAGTTTGGCAATGGTGGCCATTGCTGCTATGAACACTGGGATACAGATGGCCCTTCTTTTCACTACATCAGTATCTTTGGGGGTAAATACTCAGTAGTGCAATTGCAGGGTCATAGGGCAGCTCTAGTTTTAATTTCTTAAGGAATCTCCACACTGTTTTCCAAAGTGGCTGCACCAACTTGCATTCTCCCACAACAGCGTAAGAGGGTTCCCCTTTCTCCACATCCTCTCCTATACTTGTTGTTTACTGTCTTGTCAATTTTGGCCATTCTAACTGGTGTAAGGTGGTATCTCAATGTGGTTTTGATTTGAACTTCCCTGATGGCTAATGATGGTGAACATTTTTTTCGTGTGTCTGTTAGCCATTTGTATGTCTTCTTTGGAGAAGTGTCTGTTTGTGCCTTCAGCCCATTTTTTTTGTTGTGTTTATCTGTTTTTTGAGGATTGAGTTTGAGGGGTTCTTTATAGATCTTGGATATCAGCTCTTTGTCTGTATTGTCTTTTGCGAATATCTTCTCCCATTCTGTGGATTGCCTCTTTGTTTTGTTGACTGTTTCCTTTGCTGTGCAGAAGCTTTTGATCTTGATGAAGTCCCAAAATTCATTTTTGCTTTTGTTTCCTTTGCCTTTGGAGACGTGTCTTGAAAGAAGTTGTTGTGGCCTATGTCAAAGAGGTTACTGTCTATGTTCTCCTCTAGGATTTTGATAAATTCCTGTCTCACGTTGAGGTCTTTTATGGTGTAAAAGAATGGTAGAGTTTCATTATTCTGAATATAGCTGTCCAGTTTTCCCAGCACTATTTGTTGAAGAGACTGTTTTTTTTCCACTGTATATTTTTTCCTGATTTTTAAAAGATTATTTGACCATAGAGTTGCAGGTCCATATCTGGGCTCTCTATTCTGTTCCACTGGTCTATGTGTCTGTTTTTGTGCAAGTACCATGCTGTCTTGGAGATCATAACTTTGTAGTAAAGCTTGAAATCAGGCAGTGGTGATGCCTCCTATTTTGTTTTTCTTTTTCAACATTTCCTTAGCAACTCGGGGTCTCTTCTGGTTCCATGCAAATTTTAGGATTATTTGTTCCAGCACTTTGAAAAATGCCAGTGGAATTTTGATTGGGATAACATTGAAAGTATAGATTGCTCTGGGCAGTATAGACATTTTAACAATGGTTATTTTTCTAATCCATGAGCATGGAAAGCTTTTCCATCTTTTTGTGTCTTCTTCAATTTCTTTCATGAATGTTCTGTAGTTCCTTGAGTACTGATCCTTTACCTCTTTGGCTAGGTTTAAGCAGAGTCTTTTTTTTTTTTTTAAAGATTTTATTTATTTATTTGACAGAGATTGCAAGTAGGCAGAGAGGCAGGCAGAGAGAGAGGAGGAAGCAGGCTCCCTGCCGAGCAGAGAGCCTAATGCGGGACTCCATCCCAGGACCCTGAGATTATGAGCTGAGTCGAAGGCAGAGGCTTAACCCACTGAGCCACCCAGGTGCCCAAGAATAGTCTTCTTTAACAAATGCTGCTGAGGGGTGTCTCACTTTGAAACACAGTTTGGCAATTTCTCAAAAATGTTGGAGAGTTATCATATGATCTAGTACTTCCAAGTATGTTTAATTGTATATACCTATAGCCTATGTATATGCCCAAGAGAATTGAAAACAAATGTCCACCAAAAACTTACATATAAATATTCATAGCAGCATTATCATAATAATCAAAAGTGGAAACACCCCAAATATCCATCAGCTGATGCACCGATAAATGACATATGGTATCTCCAATTAATGGAGCTTGACATAAAATGGAGTTAAGTTCTGATAACATTCTGACACATAGATGAGCACTGAAATCATTATAGTAAGTGAAAGAAGCCAGACACAAATGGCCATGTATTGTGTAATTCAACTTATATGAAATGTCCAGGATAGTCAAATCCATAAGTCATAAGGTAGATTAGTACTTGCCAGGGGCTATGTGGAAGAAAGAAATGATGAGTGACTGTTAATGGATATGGAGCTTCCATTAAGGGTGATAAAAATCTTCTGGAATTAAATAGTGATGATCAGTGCAAAACTCTGTTAATATACTAAATATCACTGAATTAGACACTTTAGAAAGATGGACTTTATGGCATGTGAATTGTATCTCAATAAACTTGCTATAAAAAGATAAGACAAAGTGAAAAATTTGAAGATATCAATAAAAATAGACCAGAAAAATAGTCCAGTAAATAAATAAATGGAGATTGACTCACCATATAACAGCCCCAAGCCCGTCTACACTCACGCACCTGTTTCCCCATTCCCTGCCCACTTATCTGCAGGATTCTCTTGTGTCTGCCTCTTTCTGAGTTTATCCACTCTGCAGCCTGCCTCTCTACTCTTTCCTGGCTTCTACCATTTCTTTCAGTGTCTGTGGTCCTCTCTTCCTTGTGCTTCATTTCACATAGGCACCATCCTTCTTCCTCCATTCCCCAAAGTCTACAGGAATATTAAGGTGATTATCTATATTGGATTCTGACTGAGGAGTTAGGGAGTTCCGAGGGGAATTTGAAAGTAACACTGAGAAAAAAAAAAAAAAAAAAGGCATCAGAAGAATGTACAAGAGAACTAGTTGTTCTCTTCCCTTAGTAGAATTCCATGCTAACTGTTGAAATAGTAACTTGTTTTCCTTTCCTGGTGAAAAAATAGTATGAACTGTTGAACTGAGGAAATATATGATGGTTTTAATCACACATACCTACTCTTGTTGTTAGTGGGGCTGCCAAGACTTCTGTATTCTGAGGTCGGGCTTAAGTTCAGTGAGAAGGATTAGTGCTGCTGTCTGCCATGGTCCAGGGAAGTCCTCCAGTTGGCATCTTAATGTGCTTAGTATTATCAATTTGTGATTAAATAGGGTCAGATATGGAGCCCATTTCCACAAACAAGAGAGGAAATAAAATTCTCTAGCCTTAGAATAGGGACAGCTTGTGCTGTCCCAGAAGCACATTAAACAATGTAAAACAAAATTGTGCTTTCCTGTGAGATGGTGCTGCCCTCATATCCGTATGCTTGGAAGATAGATGAATCATGGCCCTGTGCCCTGGTCAGCCATGTCCACAGGCTGCTGCCGGGAGTCAAGAGCAGGGCAGGAAATGACTCTGAGTTGCTTACCACAGTTTGATGCTAGAGAGGAAAGCCACCAATGTCTTCAGGATATTTAAAGGGGGATGCAATCTTATTAAGCTCCTGTTAATAAGCCCAACTTCCTTATTTATCAGGATAATGTGGTCTGGGATTAAAGAGAAAGCCTAGTCTTTAGTTTTCAGGAAATAAATTATCTTTTTTTTTCCTGTTTTACTGAACAGCTAAAGCCCACGATTAACCATTTTACTGTCATAGGATTGACCTTAACTATGATGTATAAAACTCATATCTGAGTGTTTAATTTTGTCTCCATTCTTGATTTATAAAATTGTTGCCAGCTGATTACTAAGAAACCCATAGTTATAAATATCAAACTTCCTTTCCAAAGAGTAGCTTTGGTTCTTTTGAGAAGAAAAATTCTGACCTTATTTTTCTTTGTGGTAGGAGCAAATCTCTTTGAATTTTAGATGATTTATTGGTTAGGTCCATCAAATTTTCTAAGGCGAACTTTACCCTTTCAGGTGGGGAGCCCTGCAGACTGTCTCTCCTTTCCTAAGAATACCTTCTTTTTCTGTGCCACAGACTGGTTTGGGACCAAGTGTTGTTCCAAGAGAGTCTCCTTATACCCCAGGTAGCAGGGCCTTAACAACAAAGTTTCCTGTAGAGCTTAAGTTTCCATTAAATACTCAGGGAGGCAGCCAGAGGTGGTGACCTTGCAGACAGCCCCTGCCCCATCTTCTGACAGTTCATGATTTGCCATTTCGTAGCTACGGAGCTGAAGCGGGTGACAGAATAAAGAAGGTAATTGCTGCTGCTTCATGGGGAAAGTTAAAACATATGAGCTGACCGAAGACCACCAGGGTGTGGGCTAGAACTCTGGTCAGGAAAGAGGTGTAGGGCCTGGGACTGTGTCGGTGGTCTTCTTGTAAAGCTAAGTCCATGCAACTGTTAGTGGTTTGGAGAGGCTACATTATGTGAAAGATTTACATGAGGATCCATGCTTGAATAAAGACAGCCAGAAGGAAAGTAGTAAGCACAAAGCAGTTTATTAAGGACTGTACACCCTCGAGAAGGGAGAGTGGGCAGGCCCCTCAGGTGTGCCCTGAGGCTACAGGGGTCTTTTCCTTTTATGTGAGCTGGGTCTTGGGTCATGGAGAGTGGTCTCTAATAAAGGGATTCCAAACATTTGGCACAGTTTTCTCACAAGTTGGGAGGGGAAGTTTTTGACCCTACAAGGTTTGTACCAGAACAGTCATGGCAGCATTCCCCATGGTGGGACTAAAATCACAGTGCATGTGCATTATAATGAGTCTATGGGTTATACTGAGGCAGAAATAGAAGGATGGGGTGCTTGTACTGCATAGGTGGCTCTTGGTCTGTTAGTCCTGGGACCTTAGAAGCCGAAAGGCCAGGATGTTGAGGGGTCTTAAAAGCCACAAAGTCAGAATGCTGTGCCCCCAGTCTTCTAATGTGCAACCTATTTATCAGTGTTCTTCCCTGCAGCTCATGTCTAACTAACTGTCTACTCTACCACAACCTTATATGTTGAGCCGGTGGTTGGCAAAGCTCCTCTAGTCAGTTTGAGTTTTCATTTTAGCTCAGCTAGATTAAGAATGTTTATAATCATTACCCAGTGTTATTTATTTATTTATTTATTTATTTAAAGAATATGCAAATTGTTCTGTTTCTGTGACCATGTCTACCTAAGGAGGTGGAAGATAGATAGGTCAAGCAAAGCACCTGGCCTAGGTAAATGGAAAAAGTATTTTCCTTTCTGTGCCTGGGAAGCTTAGCTTGGTGAATGTGTCTTGGAGTACCTTTGTGTCACTCTTTGTAGATCTGGTCACCAGACCTCTGAAAGCCTCTGTGAGGCTGCAGATACCACCTACCCATTTATCTTAGAGATGTAGCCTCACTATTTGAGGGGGGCTTCAATAATAAAAGTACATCTCATAGAACATTTATTGAGCATTTAATATGTGCTCGGCATGGAGCTGGATGCCGAAAAAATTATATATTATAAAATTATAATACCTATCACATGTTAAGTATCAACCCCCCCTAGAAGGCCCATTATTACTCACATTTTATGATGAGGAATTGAGCTCAAAGTGAATAAGACTTAACAGTCTCCCTAAGACCATGTAGCTGGTGGAGCAGAGATTTGACGGTAAATGCACTCAGCTCAAGGAAGACACTGGTAGGAAATTTCCTGTCATTTTAGGACTTTTTTAAAAATCCTGAAACCCTGAGAATTTAATGGTTTATTTTCCAGACTCTGGTGTTAGGGAAATGTGGATTCATTGACTGCATGCTTGGTTTTCTGTTTTTTCACAGTCTAAATATTTAGGTTTTATTTTGTCATGAGATCTCTATTAGTGTGAGGGTTTTTCTCAAGGCACAGGAGGTATTTATGTGCCACTGTTCCAAACAGTACTCAAAATGTACTTTTATTTACTTCTCTATCTGTTTGCTCATCTAAGCACAGAGTATTTTATCTGGATCAGTTTCATCTAACAACTCCAGGGTGATTTTTCCACCCCTACATGCTCCAAATCCCTTACGCTAGGAGTTTTATTTTTTTGTCACCTCTTCATTGGCTCAGTTTTCTCAGAACTTTGTTTCTCAGAGCAAGACTGACTCATGCCATGCTAGGTCAGCAGGGAAGCCAGGGTAAAGAGAAGCAGAGTCAGACTTGGGTGTATCCCTATTAGGGATGATGGCTCAGAGAGGAATAGTGTCAGACAAAAGACAAGTTGGTAGCTAAGAAATAGCCACAAGTATCAGACAATTAGAATAAATCAGGATGCGAGCTTTCGTGAAAGTAAAAGAGGCACAATGGAAACTCCAACGCCCATTTCCTCTCCCAATATTTTGTTCTTCTTTTTCATCATATTTATTACAATATGAATGAATGTGCATGTTTAAGTACCTCCTAAATGTATGTTCTTTCTACTAGATTGTGAGCTCCATGAGGGCAGGGGTCTTGTCTGCTTTACTCACTACTATTTATCCAAGTTTATTCATCCACTGTGCCTGAAACATAGTAAGTACTCAGTGTTAATTGCATAAATGAATGGATGAATGAATGACAACCATTTTATTTTGAGAAGGACCAAGAATTTCATCTCACAGTAGATGAAATGTAGAAATGTTTAACAACAAATTAGATATAGGTAAAGATATAGTTAGTGAATTACAAGATAGGGTAAGAAAAAAATGTCTAGAGGAAAAAACCCTGGAGAACACAGACAAAAAGTTAAGAGGCAAGGAGGGTAGTATGGGGAGACCTGAATAAATTAATCAGAACTCTAGTAGGAGAAGAAAGAGAAATTTGGAAAAGCAATATATGAAGAAATAATGGATCAAAATTTATTGGAAATGAAAAAAGAAATATCAATACAGCAATTTAAGAAGCTTAATGAAACCCAAGCAACATAAATAAAAAGAAATCCTATACCTAGACACATCATAATGAAATATCAGAGTTCCAAAGATAAAGAGATTTTAAAAGAAGCCAGAAAGGGAAAAAAAAAAATAGATTGCTTTCAAAGGAGTGACAGATTGTCAGTTGACTTCTCCATGTAACAAGGAGAGCTACAAAACAGTGGGGTAATATCTTCATTGGACTTTAAAAAAATTGCCAACATAGAATTTTATATCTGTCAAGAATAAGGGTTAGTAATCAAAACAGAGTTTTTCAGCAGCAAACTCTCACTGGCAGAAGGCCTAATGCATATGCCTTAGATAGACCGAAAATGATCCTAGAGGGATACTTAGAAGAAATGCCTAGAGTTTAAGGAGAAATAAAGAACAGTAAAAGTAGTAAACATGTGGGAAAATTGACTATATAAAACAGTAATGATGTCTATGGTATTAAAAAAAAAAGAAAAGATATGGTTAAATACATAAAAAATAATTTGTAAGTTGCAAGGGGTTTAAATGGTATTAAAAGTGTAGTTGGGCCTTGTATTTTCCAAGAGGAAATGGTAATTAATTGTACACTTTGAGAATTTGTATTTTTTTATTTTGTTTATTTTTAATTTTTCAAATTTGATTAATTTTTAATTTTGTTATTTTTATAGAAGTCTTTAAAATAATGGAAACAAAATATTTAATTTCACAGTAGAGAATAAAAGTAGAATACTGGAAAATACTTAATCTAAGAGAAGGCAAGAAAGGAGAGAAAAATTTACATAAACAGAAGGAACAAATAAAAAGCACCAAAAAGGTGATATATTTAAGCAAAATATATCAACAATTACAATAAATAAAATAATAATTGATAAGCTGGATTTATAAAAACTAAGAATAAATGTTTAGACACATCTATAACATAAAGACACTAAGAGGTATCTTAAAAGGATGAAAAAAACTACAGTTTGCAAATACTAACCAACAAATGTGGTATGGCTAATTACATAACACAAAGTATACTTAAAGGCAGAAGTACCATATGTAGTGAGAATCACTCTATAACAATAAAAGGCTTAATTCACCAGGAAAACATTACAATTTAAAATTTACAATGCATCTGATTATATAGCCTCAAAATATACAAAGCAAAAATTGACAGAATTATAAGAAATGGAAAAATTCATAGATATCATGGGAGAGTTAAAAAGTTTCTCTCAGTAGTTGATAGGATAACAATACAAAAAAAGATCAATAAGAATTTAAATGATTTTACTACATTAATGGATTTGACACAATGAATTTATATAGGACACTGTACCCAACAACTACAAAAGTACTTCCATTTCAAACTCAAGGAACAAACTAAAAAATTTGACAACATACTGAGCTATAAAGAACAACAACAACAACAACAAACCACAGACTAGGAATCATGCAGATCATGTTCTCTGATTATGATGTAAAATTAATCTAAAAATTGGTAAAAACAAAGCAACAAAACCAAAACCCCCCTAGAAAATCCCTAAATATTTAGATAGTGAGAAGTACATTTAAAAGTAAACCATGGGGACGCCTGGGTGGCTCAGTTGGTTGGACGACTGCCTTCGGCTCAGGTCATGATCCCAGAGTCCTGGGATCGAGTCCCACATCGGGCTCCCAGCTCCACAGGGAGTCTACTTCTCTCTCTGACCTTCTCCTCGCTCATGTTCTCTCTCACTGTCTCTCTCTCAAATAAATAAATAAAATCTTAAAAAATAAAATAAAATAAAAGTAACCCATGAGCTATATAAGAAATCACAATAGAATTTTAAAAATATCTTGAACTGAACAATAATATAAATGCTGCATGGCATAGTATTGGGATATAATTAAGCAGTTTTTAGATGGAATTCATAGCCTTATGTAAGTAGATCAGAAAGGAAATCACCTGAAGATCAATGGATGGATTCTCTATTTAAAGAAATTAGAAAAAGCATGACAAACTAAGCCAAAAGAAAGTAGAAGGAAAGAAATAACAAATATAAGAGCAAAAATGAATGAAGTAGGAAAAGTATAAAATAGGAAGGATCAACAAGGCCAAAAGGTAGTTTGTTGGAAAGACTAATAAAATTGACAAATCTCTGGTGACATTGAGTTCATGTATGGGAGAGAGGTTGGCATGGAAAGAGAGAAAGGGAAAATAAAGGTACAAATAACTAATATTAGGAATAACAAAGGAGCCATCACTACAGATCTTGCACACATCAATAATCACACCAAGGAGATTTTATAAATAATTTTATGCCAATAAATTTGAAAAGTTACATAGATTGGACCATTTCCCAGAAAAATATAGCAAACAAAACTGATTCAAAGAGAAAAAGTAAACTTGAATAGTGCTATACTACTAAAGAAATGGAATCAGTAGTCAAAATCTCCTTACAGGAAACTCTGGGCACAGATGGTTTTACCAGCAAGGTCTGTCAAACATTCTAAATAGAAATAATTCTAGGGTCTCCTGGGTGGCTCACTTGGGTAAGCTGCTGCCTTTGGCTCAGGTCATGATCCCAGAGTCCTGGGATTGAGCTCCATATGAGGCTCCTTGCTCAAGAGGGAGTATGCTTCTCCCTCTGCTTGCCACTCCCCCTGCTTGTGCTCGCTCGCTCTCTGACAAATAAATAAATAAAATCTAAAAACAAAAACAATAAAAAACAAAAAGAAATAATTCTAGTATGAGACAAACTCTTAGAAAATAGAAAAGGAGTAACATTTCTCTAACTCATTTTTGGAAACTAATATACTTTTGATACCAAAACTGGACTAGCACTAGAACACTGGAGAGGAAAGGAAAATTACCAGACATCTGACTCATGAAAATGGATACAAAAATCTGAAGCCAAATATTTAGCAAGCCAAATCTAGTCATATATAAAAAAGATCAAGACTAAATAGCATTTATCCCAGAAATATAAAATCAAATAACTTTGGAAATACTATGAACATAATTAACCACATTAATGGAATGATACAGAAAAATTGTATTATTGTCACAAAGGATACAGAAAACCATTTGATAACATTAAATATCCATTTATAATTATAGGATGAAAAATCTCTTAAACTAAGAATAAAAATATATTTAAACTGATAATGAATCTGTACAAAAACCTACGGCAAACATTCTTAATGGTAAACCACTAGAGAGCATCTCCTTTGAGATAAAAAATAAAACAATGCCTGCTAATTAAAATGCCTTCTAATCAGTATTGTACTGAAAATCCTAGGAAATACAGTAAGGCAAGGAAATAAAAAGATGGTATAAAGATTGGAAAGGAAATAAAAATATCACTAGTCTCAGATGAAATGACTGTGTAAGTAGAAAACCTCAAAGAATCTACAAATAAATTAGTAGAACTAACAAGAGCATTTAGGGAGTTTTCTGGATACAAAAATCAATGTGCAAAAATAAATTGTAGTTCTCGATAATGGCAACAGTTCATTAGACATGAAAGAAAACTAAAAATGTCACATTAAGTGCCAAGGATCATTTCTATCAAAAGATGGGCAAATGAGCATGGCTACCATGAAGAAAATTTAAGCATTTTATTGAAAGACATCTAAGAAGACATAAGTGATTGGAGAGTTCTACCATACTCATAGGATAGAAAACATGATTTTGTGAAGATGTCCATTCTTTACAAATTGATTCATAGATTTAATGTAGTAACGGTCAAAATTCAAAAAGATCTATTTGTGGAATTTGGTAAGCAAATTTTAAAACATATATGAAAGTGCTGATGGCTAAGACTAGTCAAGATAGAAAGTGGAATAACTTGTTTACTAGACTTTAGCTTAAGACTTCTTGGTAATCACTAACCAGGCAGTGTGGTGGTAGGTGTAAGGATGGAAAAATAGATAAATAGCTAAAACAGATATTCCCCCAACGAATCCATGCATATCTGGACAAGTGACTTATGACAGAGGTAGTATATCAGAGCAGTGGAAAAAGGGTGGATTTTTTTTAGTACACAATGCTGGGAATATTGGGTATCCAAATTGAAGAAAAAATTATTTGGGATATATACTCTGTATGATACAAAAAAATAAATTGTAGATAGTACTTATATGTGAAAGGAAAAGACAAAAATATTTTAGAGGATAACACAGGAGGAGAATATCTTCATGATTTGCATGTAGGGACTGGTTTCTTAAGATATAAAAAGTATTGATCATGAAGGAAAAGATTGATGCTTTTGTCCCTTAAAATGAGGAACTTCTGTTACTCAGAAGGTACAATAAAAAGAATGAAAAGACAAGTTATGGAAGAGGAGAGGATATTTTAACATATAAACTGATAGAAAAACTCACTCGTAATCAAGATATATAAAGAACTCCTATGAATCAAAAAGAAAAAGTTAGATCTAATATAAAAACTGTATAAATGGGTACCTCATAATACAGCAAAATTTAATTAGCCAATAAGAATATGAAATGATGTAATAAGGGAAATGCAAATTAAAACCAACCAACCACAAATAAAATGTCACCACACACCCACTAGATTGGCAAAAGTTAAATGGACTGACACCACCAAGATTTGACAAGGATATAGAGTAGGGAAAACTGTCATATATGTTGGTGGGAATTTAAACTGGAATGACAACTTTGGAAGAGGTTGGCTTTATCTAATAAAATAGAAACTAACCATGGCCCAGGACCTATGTATGAACCCTGGAGACATTTGTTCAAGGTGCACGAGGTCATGTGTGTGAGAAAGTCAACAATGGTATTTTCCATAACAGCTGTACTTGGGAAAAATTCAACTGTCCATCAAGATTAAGTAGATTTTCAAAACACTGCTGAGTCAAAAAAGCCAATCACATAGGAATAATACATACTAGTTATAGAATCACTGTTGTACACCTGAAACTAATTTACCATTGTATGTCAACTATACTTCCATAAAATGTTTTAATTAAAAAATACATATTGTATAGTTTCATTCATGTAAAATTCTTGAAAATCAACCTGTCATCTGTAGAACAATCTATAATGACAAAAAGCAGATCAGTGGTTGTCTGGGGGCCAGGATGGAGGGAAGAGTGGACTGCAAAGGATATTAGGAATCTTTTGGGAAATGTTCTGAATCTTGGTTTTGGCAGCAGCATCATGGGTGTATAAATATGTCAAACACATCTAATTATACATATTTTAAGCTTTATTTATTTATTTTAGAGAAGAGGGCAGGGAGAGGCAGAGGGAGAGAGAAACTTAAGCAGACCCTGCACTGAGTGTAGAGCCCCACACAGGACTCCATCTGATGATCCTGAGTGATCACAACCTGAGCCAAAACCAAGAGCCAAATGCTCAACTGACTGTACTAGCCCTTAAATATGCATTTTTATATGGGTACAATTTTTAAGGTTTGCAAATTGATTTAAATAATAATGGACAAACAAACTATAGCATCAGGGCTGGCCACATCATTTGCCAGGCCCAGTGCCAAATGAAAACGTGTTCACCTTCCAAAAGCAAGAAGAAAGGGTTTTCCTTTCTTCTGTGGTTTCTCTCGACTTGTCAAGGTGGTTTTGATTTGCTGTCTAATGTATGCTTTACTGGATTCAGGGACATTCATGGAGCAAGTACAGATTCTCTGGTGCAGGCACAAAACCCACCAACTGCTGGGTTACTCTTCCCACCAGCTTCTAGAACTGGCCCCCAAAATTGAGGCAGTCCTCTCCCCTTCTAATCCACAAAGTATTGATACCTCCTGAATCAAATGTCTGAAAGTGCTAGGTTCCTGGACATAGGTGGATGAGAGGTTCGTCTCCATCAAGTTACCTCTAAATTCACCATGGCATTCCCAGCCTAGAGGGATGATTGCAACCATATTCCACCCCCTGCCCACACCCAGATACTGTAGGAGACTCTCCTAACCCTTTCTGGGCCCTTGCCCAGATCTCTGATAGGGTGTTAACCATTGCTGAATGGGGCTGGGCCAGGAATCCTGGGAAGACTGGGGTTGGGAGTGATTGGCTGAAACCTACTCCAGGAAGATGGCAGGAGGTAAGATCATTTTTGAGCCGAGACTTCAAGCCTGCACCGCATGCTGCATTGTTCCATCAAACTTCCCTTACCAAACTAAAATTCAAAGATAAAACTATTAGACCAAAAACAGGTCCTTCTGAGTGTGAGAGCCTGTATGACTATCCTGGTTGCATGTCCCACAAAGCAGACCTTGTATAGGATATTCATACAATGGAATAACATGGAGGACACTCGTGATACATATGAATCTCACAAACATAATATAGAATGAAGGAAATTAATCACACCTAAAATACTAAAAACTGTAGAGTATAATTTTATTTATATAAAAGTTGGAAACTGAGGGAAACTAAATTATGTTGTTTAGGGTACATACATAGGCTACAAAATAATAAATCAAACAAGAAAAATTTATCACAAAGATAGAGATTACCTCCAGATGTAGGGTGATGGTGGGCTTGTGACCTCAGTTTTCTTATCTGTTCTGATCCTTTTTGGTTACATATGTAAAACAGGACCTCTGAGGGTGGCCCATTTCCTTGCCCCGAGGGGTACCATTTTTAGGAGTCATCTCTAGGGATCAGTGAGGTCCCCTACCTACTGTTCCAGTCTTGCTGCCCATCACATTAATTACACCTATTACCTCTGAGGTTTAAGAGCTGCCCCTGCTCTCTAGTATTCCAACCTTCTGAGGCTTTCTCCACACTTTGCCATCACAGTTCTGACACCTCTACTTCATTTACAATGAGCCATGTTTTTCTCCAATCATCAAGTGCCATTTCAGTAATATATTAGGAGTTGTCACACAGGATCCTCTTAGGGCCATGTGTTAAATCCTTTGTCTAGATTTTCATTCCTCCTCCCTTTATCCAGCACCTCAGGATTCACTCCCAGGAATACTTTCCCAATTCCTGCCAGTACATGCCAGCCAGGTCCTTAGCTCTTTTGGTATAGTTTCTCTCCTATTCCTTTAGCAAGCATCAGACTTCCCAGTCAGGTTTTTAGATAGCCCTGGTATTAATGATGCGTCCTGTAGCCAGATGGAAGTGGGGGCAGACCATGTAGAGGGCAAGAATTGCCTTAAAAATAGGATTGCCAGTAGTGCCTGGGTGGTTCAGTCGGTTAAACATCCTGCTCTTGGTTTTGGCTCAGGTCATGATCTCATTGGTCATGACATTGAGCACTGCTTCAGGCTCTTGGGCTGGATGTGGAGGCTGCTTGATGATTTTCTTCCTCTGTCCCTCCCGCCCCAAATGAATAAATTAATCTTGAAAAAATTGGTGTTGCCAGCTTAAGCAAGTAACAATACAGGATACAGGAGACTGGGATACTAAAAGATTATTCACTGTTTATCTGAAATTCAAATTTAGCTGAGCATTTTGCATCTTATCTGGCAACTCTACTTGTAAAGCACTACCTCCTGGAGATCTCCTTATAGCCTTTAAGCAGCAGGAGAGCAGTATCTTTCAATAGGGGAGACAGCTGGTCAGTTCTATAAGCCTAGAGTGTCAGACAATTTGAAGTTCTTGATATAGCCTCAGCCTAGTCTCCAGCCATGTCTCCCCTCCAGCTGCAGGAAACAGAGTGTCTCTTTACATGTCAAAGAGATACTCTGACGTTTCTTCTGTTTAAAATTGTTCATTAATAAAATTATGATTTTTCTCTCTGCAAAAAATTAGTGAGTTCCAAGAGCTGATTCCACAGTACTTTCTTGCAGTCACTATTGCTCCCATACCCCTCAACTGCCTGAGACAGTAGATCCTAAACTTGTCAGCACATTGACATCACCTGGAAGCTTCTAAAAAGATTGGTGCCTGTGTCCTTCCTCCCAGGAAATTGTGATGTAATTTTTCATGTGGTCTGGACTTGGGAATTTTTTAGAGATTCTAGGTGACTTTAATGCTAGGACATTGTACCAGTTAATGCATCTTCTTGTGTCTGGATCCCATAATAGCTCACTGCAGGTAAGTTTCAATAATCTACTGCCACAGCATCCAGGCAGTATCAAAACCTAGTTCTCATTGTTATCCAACTGGTGAATAACTGAACTACAGAAACTCACCTTCAGTTTCTACTTTCTAGAACTGTTCCGGGTAGCAACTGTTTTAAGTAGGGTTCCCTGAAGACAGGCATTCTTTTTTTTTTTTTTTTTTTTTTAAATTTATTTATTTTCAGCATAGCAGTATTCGTTGTTTTTGTACCACACCCAGTGCTCCATGCAATCGTGCCCTCTCTAATACCCACCACCTGTTTCCCCCAACCTCCCACCCCCTTGCTGCTTCAAACCCCTCAGATTGTTTTTCAGAGTCAAGCATTCTTATCCATATAACTTGCAGGGAATGCTCTCAGAAAAGGAAAGGCAGAAATGAGGCAGGAATAAAAACCAGCAAGAATGTGGTCCTAGCTGGAAACTAACTATAGGATCTAATCCTATGGGAAGCTCCTCCTGCAGAGTTAGAGCTGTCTTGAGGCAATGGGGCCCGACCTTTTGTACCCTTACATCAGTTAATCATTGACTGAGGTCTGTCCCCAGAGGGGATGGTGGAGGGCTAGCAATAGCTTCTTAGCTGGGGCCAGGACTAGGGTGAGGGGAGCAGGGTAAAATTTGAAGGTTGGCAAAGAGTCATTAATGAAGATGAACACCATTTTAACGCAACATTTTAAGTTAATCAAAATTAATTAAAAATCATAATGAATAAAATCAAATTTCAAATATAGAATTAGGAAAGGAAGTTCTTATTTGGCCAAGGGCAAGTCTCGGAGAGAGAGAAGGCAGTTTATGGGTTGTTTACAATGTCAACATTCACAGCTCCAGGGGGATGGGTGCATTGTCCAGATAAGGGAAACTGGATGGGGCACCAACACCCATTACACCATTTCTCCCCAATATAACATTATACTGTATTCCAGTTTGAGTTGACTCCACTCCCCTGGGATTTTTGGGAGGGAGAAGAGAGCAATATTTGGACCTATTTAATAAAGTCAGAAATCCCCGGCCATGGTGATTGGTTCAGGGATGAACTTGTGACCCAAACAAACCCAACTGACATTCTCTCAAGAATATTTCTGTTGTGGCTGACAAAAAAGATTCTCCAGACAACAGAAGCTGGAACTTCTTGTGACCATCTTTCCCAGCTGTATTGAAAAAATCTTCCTATGATAGGAGAGGAGGTCAAAATGCAAAGACAATCCAAGCCAAAAGGAAGCAGAAGCAAGGATGGGAGTAGCTTGAAGATATTGATTGTACCTTTGGACTCAGCTGAACCAAGACTTTCCATTCTATGATACATCAATTAAGAACTGAAAGTCTGACTTAAGAAATAAGTGGAAAGAACCAAGATGCCCTTCAATGGATGAATGGATAAGGAAGATGTGGTCCATATACACTATGGAGTATTATGCCTCCATCAGAAAGGATGAATACCCAACTTTTGTAGCAACATGGATGGGACTGGAAGAGATTATGCTGAGTGAAATAAATAAAATAGAGAGTGTCAATGATCATATGGTTTGGAGCATAACAAATAACATGGAGGCCATGGGGAGATGGAAAGAAGAAGGGAGTTGAGGGAAATTGGAAGGGGAGGTGAACCATGAGAGAATATGGACTCTGAAAAACAACCTGAGGGGTTTGAAGGGGCGGGGACTGGGAGTTTGGGGAACCAGGTGGTGGGTATTAGGGAGGGCACCTATTGCATGGAGCACTGGGTGTGGTGCAAAAACAATGAATTATGTTACGCTGAAAATAAATTATATTATAAATAAATTAAAAGCAGAAAAAAGAGAGAAAGAAATAAAAGCAACCTAAGGGATAAGAAAGGATGGGAGGAGAAAAGAAGAGGGAGGGAGAGAGAAAAACTATTGGCTCACTTAACCAAAGGTGTGGCTAGAAAGAGGATCTGCATGACATTGCCATGATCTAGCCATCTCTTGGATCTGCTTTCTTGGGACTGGCTCCATTTTCAGGTTAAGCATGGATCAAACAATAAGCTGGAGGAGAAATACTCTCGTTTCCTCAAAATCCCTTTTGAGGGTACACTTTTGGCAGTAGTTCCATGATACCTAGATACTCTTCTCTGAATTCTTTCTTTAGAAATTATTTCATAGTATTCTCAGTTTTCTTTGCCAATTCTGTCCTCGTGATCACTTATACCTGTCTCTTAATGTAGGACTACACCTCCCCATCCTGTCCCAAAACAGTAAAATACTTGTTCATTGCTGCGCTCATACTTTTCCTCCCTTCTCTAAATTCAGATACTACCTTACCTCACCATGCTTTCCTTTTGGTGTTCCCTTCTCAAACAAGTTCTTAAACTTCTGCAAGATGATGCAGCCTTTCTTTCTTCTTCCCAAGGTGGTTAACATAGTGCCAGACATATGGTATGCTCAGTAAATAGCTATGATAATGATGATGACGGTGATGACAATGATAGCAATGATGCAACATCCCTTCCTTACATTGTTTTGGGATGATTTGACCAAACCAATGTTTAAGACCCTGAAGCAATGTTTTCTTTATAACTTACCTGTACTTCTGCTACAAATAAACTACATCTAGTAAGTTCTGAATATAAGCAATTATTCGAGAAGAATGAAATTCTTAAAATTTTCATTGACATGTCACCTTGTTCCTATAAGTCTTGATACAATATTTTTTTTCTGGTCAAGACTCTTTGAAGCCTAAGGACACTGACAGATGTTAATATGCATGCCTGGTTTCAGCACAGGAATAGAATTTATTTTTAGCATTAAAAAAAGCATTCCCTTTTTTTTTTTCTTTCTAAATTGACAATGAGAGTCTCAAACTCTGAGATTATGACTCTAAGAGGATTCAACAAATTAATTGAAAAGTAGAGGAAAAAGTAAATCAGTAAAGAAACGCACCATGTTTTGGATTGTTCGGGTTTGGTTTTTTTGTTTGTTTTTGTTTTTTTTTAGTTTAGTTTTTTTTTTTAATGGAATAGACTTGATGTTTTCCCATCAAATGGATACAGCTCAATTGTTCTACAAAGGTTGTAAGGCTTGAAGCCTAAGGGCACATACTTGATGTGTGCAGTTAAAAAGTGGCAGGTGGACTGGTGAAAACAGCATGTAACTAGTTTGTGTTGCCAGTCAGCATGGCAAACCTACCCTGGCATGTTCTAATAAGAAACTTCAGGTATATGCTGTGAGTTGCAAATATGAACCTAAAGAGTTCATACCGATTATTTGGTAGCCAGTGCTCCGGAAGCAAAGAGCCTCTGCTTCCTGCTCCATGTCTTTTGTGTCTCATTTCTGAAATTACTTTTTTTTTTTTTTTTTAAAGATTTTATTTATTTATTTGACAGAGAGAAATCACAAGTAGATGGAGAGGCAGACAGAGAGAGAGAGGGAAGCAGGCTCTCTGCTGAGCAGAGAGCCCGATGCGGGACTCGATCCCAGGACTCTGAGATCATGACCTGAGCCGAAGGCAGCGGCTTAACCCACTGAGCCACCCAGGCGCCCCTGAAATTACTTTTGCTCGACCCCCATACTGGATCTGTGAAATAGAAGAGAATCTTTTCATCTCAGTAATTATATCAAAGACTGTGATTTATGTATTTATTAATTTTTTTGAAAGATAACAGTATTACTGAATATTTAAAGTTTCCATTTTATTATCTATTATTATATATTAAATACTATTAATTATATTTATATATTTATCATTAATATATTAAATTATTAATAAATCAATATATTAAATGATATATTATAATAATTATAGTATATAATAATTATAATAATTAAATAATATATTATTATAATATAATTATAATATATTATAGTTATAATTATAATAATATATTATTATATTATTTCCATTTTATTAAAGAATCTAGGTCTTTTTCCTTCCTTAAATTTTAATTCTAGTGTAGTTAACATGCAGTATTAAATCAGTTACACCTGTACAATAGAGTAACAACATTTCCATATGTTATTCAATGCTTATCAAGGTAAGTATATTCTTTTTTTGTCCCATTTTATTTTCTTTTATTTCTTTTCAGTGTTCTAAAATTCATTGTTCATGCACCACACCCAGTGCCCCATGCAATAGGTAAGTGTACTCTTAATCTCCTTCACCTACTTCATCCCTTCCCTACCTTTCCTCTGGTAACCATCCATTCTCTTTAGTTAAGGGTTTGTTTTTTGGTTTGTCTCTTTTTTTTCCCTTTGTTCATTTGTTTTTTAAATTCCACATATGAGTGCACTCATGTATTTGTCTTTCTCTGATTGGCCAATTTCATTTAACATTACCTTCTCTGGTTCCATCCATGTCATTTCAAATGACAAGATTTCATTCATTTATTATTTATGGCTCAATACTATTCCATTACATATAATAGAATATTATATAATTGTGTATATATATATATATATATACACACATATCAGATATATATATATACATATATATATATCACATCTTCTTTATTCATCTATCAATGGACATGGGCTGCTTCCATTATTTGGCAACTGTAAATAATGCTGCAATAAATAAGCATTCATCTTTTTGAATTAGTGTTTTCATTTCTTTTATGTAAATACCCAGTAGTGGAATTACTGGATCATATGGTAGATCTACTTTTAATTTTTTGTGGAACTTCCATACCGTTTTCCACAATGACTATACAAGTTAACAGTTTGCATTATTACCAACAGTGCATGAGAGTTCTTTTCTCTCTACATCCTCACCAACTTGCTTCTTGTATTTTGGATTTTAGCCATTCTGACAGGTGTGGGGTGATATATCATTGTAGGGTTTTTTTTTTTTTTAAGATTTTATTTATTTGACAGAGATCACAAGTAGACAGAGAGGCAGGCAGAGAGAGAGAGGGGGAAGAAGGCTCCCTACTGAGCAGAGAGCCCGATGCAGGGCTCGATCCCAGAACCCTGGGATCATGACCTGAGCCGAAGGCAGAGGCTTTAACCCATTGAGCCACCCAGGTGCCCCACTCATTGTAGTTTTGATTTGTATTTCCCTGATGATGAGTGATGTTGAACATCTTTTCATGTGTCTCTTGGTCACCTTATGTCTTCTTTGGAGAAATGTCTGTTCATATCTTCTGCTTATTTTTGAAAAAAGATTTTATTTATTTATTTACTTGAGAAAGAGAGATGGAGAGAGGGACAGAGGGAGAGGGAGAGTGAAAATCTAAAGAAGACACCACCCTGTGTACAGAGTACAACATGGGGCTTGAACTCACGACCCTGAGATTGTGACCTGAGCTGAAATCAAGAGTCAGATACTTAATGCAATGAGCCACCCAGGTGTCCCTCTGCTGCTCATTTTTAAATTGGATTTTTTTTTTTTTTTTGGTGTTGAGTTTTAGAAGTTCTATATTTTGATACTAATGCTTTATCACATACATCTTTCGTAAATATCTTCTGATTCCATTGGTTGTCTTTTAGTTTTGTTGATTGTTTCCTTCACTGTGCATAAGTTTATATTTTGATGCAGTCCTAATAGTTTAATTGTTTTTTATATTTTTTCCATGTCTAATAGACTGTTAGGACAAGTAAGTGACTTTTTACTTTGTACTCTCTATACTTCGGAAACACAGTGTATAATCTCAGGAGCAGTATTATACAATCAGATCATGGGAAAAGACGCCACTTTGCCTCATGCAGTGGGTAGGAGTAAACTGGCACTACCGCCATGGTGGAGAGCACCTTTCTGAAATAACTTCACATGTATTTTTAAAGGGCTTCTTTTCACAATAAAACATTTAAAAAGCAGTAAGTACTCTAATCTTTGTCACGTTACACTTGTTTATAAAAATACTACATTGTTCTTGTGTATATGTGAATAGGGAACAATGTAAATGGTGCCAGGATGAAGAAGGCACAGGTACTTAGTTTTCTCTGAAGACATCATTAGTAAAACAGACTTGACCCAAGCCACAGCATCTATTGTTCCTCCCACCTGTGATTCTGACTTAGACTTTATAGGTGAAGGATCCTACAAAAACTGAAATGTATTCTCCTCATTCACTTAAGACAATTTACTGATTGCTATAACAAAAGTGTAGGTTAACAGGAAATACTTTGAGAAGTGGGAAATCTCATGTGCTTTATAAGATGTGTAAACTACTGAGTCTGATCTCTTTGCCATTTCATTCATTATCTGTGCCTTTTATCCTTAATGCTTGTTAACGCACTGTTTGCAGATAAATATTTTCTTAGGAAATGTATAAGGAACAGACAACAACTGCTCACATAATTAGAAGTGTCTTATTACATGCTAGCAAACTTAAAGTGTAGCAAGGCTCAGAAATGTTGCTGTAAACAGAAAGTTTTCCTTTTCTATTCATTTTAGCCTTGCCACCACCCTACCCATCTCTGAGTGAGTCTTGCTTTCTGTTTCCACATCTCTCTAGACCCTGCTTCTCAATTCCTGTGGTATGCAGTTTCCACCTCCCACGAGGACCAAGAACTATTTGAGTTCTTCTAAGCTCTAAAATTATATGATTCCATGAAATGAGAGGTTTTACTTAAGTTAATGAGGATGTCTACTAAAATTAAGGAGTAGATACAGGGCACACCTTTACCTCCTGTGTAGGGCCATGTGACTATAATCCTGCTTCCGGTTGGCTGGGAAGATCTGGTCTGGTGTGACTGCTTTGAAATAATGGGCTCAGAAGGCTGAGATGGGTCAAGGGATGATTATCCTGGGTGGCCAGCGGCAGCTTTTTTGGGGAGTGAATCCAAGCCATACTTAAAGTGAGGAAACGAAGATTTTAACGTGGGAGAAGGAAATGATTGTCAGGTCTAAGTGGTATGACAAGGACAGGAGGCAATCGGGTGGTCAAAAGCCAAATCTAGGATGAGTGGGAGAAGTTGGCATGTAGAGCATGAAACTACTCGGACTGAGTGGTTTAAGACTAAAGGTGTGTGTAACAAAATAACACTTGCTTATTTGGTGGCCTGAATTCCTCCTGGGAAACTTGCAGTTTCTCCATGTATTGGCCAATGACCAGAATCATGGAGCTTGGTAAGGAAGGAACGTTTTAGTATAGGAATGAATTATTGCCTGGAAGGGGTATTCTGTGATCCAAGGATATGTGTAGTCGTTAGGTATACGGCCCAGCAGAGGCAGTGATATTTGAGCCAGGCTTTAATGATGAATAAGAGTCCAATAAACAGAGGAAGATGGGGAGAAATATTCCAGAGAGATAGAATAGCATAAATGGAAGCAGCCTGGATAATACAGGGTGTATTTCAGAAATTATTAGTAGCTAAATCTGGCAGTATCATGGTTTTCCAATATGATGAGAAGAGGGGAAAAATAAAATTGGTAAAGAGTTGAGTTAGTTTCAAGACACATTGTTGATGACTTGGATATTAGACTGAAAGCACTCAATGGTAGAGTCCTAGAATAGTGGAGTTCCAGGTACAATGGAGATTAAATACACACATCTAATTCCATTACTTCTGAAATTCCACTAAAATTAAAGAAAAATTATTTTTTTAATTTAAGTGGAAAAATTTAGCAGTACAAGAAGAGGAAAGGAGATGACAGTTTGGAATCTGAAAAATAGATGGATGAGTTATAACTAACTTAATAAGGCCAGACAGCCAAGTCTTATCTCTCAGTACAGAAACCCAAAAAACAATCCAGTTTACACTCCAGTATCATCAAAAGCCTCAGGAACTGGCAGGATTGAGAACAAATTGAGGGTGAAGTTTGGGTGGAAAGATAAGGGCCAAAATAAGGAAGACTGGGTAAAATTTGTTTGATAGTAAGTTAGAGCTAAGCTCTCCTTTCTCACTCCACACCACTGGGTAACTGCCCTCTCCCACCCTGGAGGAAGACTAGAGTCTCATTCTCTGGAAAGGGTAAAGCAGAAAGTGTTTCAACTGGGAAATATCTCACTCATTTGAGGATGAAGTTGCAATACTGAAAGCATATAGATTAAGTACATTTATTCATACTGAATAAAGCCTGCAGAAACCCCACCACCAGCACACACACACACACACACACACACACACACACATCTCTTTTCTTTCATTCAGCTCCCAAAGTGCTGACAGCCAAACTCCTACCTTCCAGGCAAAATATTGGAAAACTACCAGCAGAAGAGGAAAGATTTAAATATGGTTTTCCAGCCAAGGCTCACCTAGGTCCCTTTACTCTAATGCTAAAGTTAACAAGTTGATCCACAGACTTAGATCCTCCAAACAAATTTTTAATTCCTTACTCTTAATCATGAACAGACACCCAAGCATCGTCAGGCATCAGAGGAATCTTCCAACATGGATGATAGAGACCAAAGGAAACAAACCACAAGAAACAACTTGGAGGACACAGAGATAAGGTAGGAGAAATAGACTTAAACCACCTATCATTAACATCTTCAGAGAGTCAAAAGATGATATGCAACAATTAACAGACTCTTTGCAGAAATATTCAGAGAACAAAAACGAGCTCTTGAAAATTAAAATATGATAGCAGAATACAACAGAAGGTTTGGAAGATAAGCTTGAGGAAATCTTTAAGAAATAGAACAAAAGACAGAAAGATGGAAAAGAGGGGAGAAAGATAAGAAAACAGGAGGATCAGTCTAGGAGATCTGATATTGGAACCCATGTCTTAGAATGAGAGACCAGTGAAATACAGGAGAAAAATTAATCAGCAAAATAATTCAGGAAAAATTCTCTAGAGTGAAGGACATACATTTTCAGATACAAAGGCCACCTCAGTGTAAATCACAGTAGATGAATAGGCATATCATTACAAAATTTAAGAACACTGAACATAGAGAGAAGATCTTAAAAGCTCCCACATAAGAAGATAAGGAGTCAGAATTTCTATAGCTTTCTCAAGAACAACTCTAGAAACTAGAAACTGGAAATAATTTCCAATCAAAAATTCCATGTTAAGACAAATGATTAATTAAGTGGGAAAGTAGGATAAAGACATTTTCAGATTTCTCATTAAATTAATTTCCCATATGTTCTTCTTCACAAAGTTACTGGCATATTGTGCCAGCAAAGTGAGGGAGGAAATAAAGAAAGACCAAAAAAATGATACACAGGAAATGAGAGATCCAGTTCAGGGTGACTGTTGTTGACGAGAACTAGGGTATAATTTGTTCAAATTGGAGAGGCTTAAAAATTTGTGTCTAAAGGGATGGCCAGGTGGCTTAGCTGGTTAAGCATCCGACTCTCAGTTTCCGATTGGGTCATGATCTCAGGGTTGTGAAATTGAGCCCCGTGTTGGGCTCCTGTGCTGAGTTTGGAGCCAGCTTGAGATTTGCTCTCTCCCTCTGCCCCTTCTCCTGGGCCCTCCCCCCACTGCTTGCACATGTTCTCTCTTTAAAAAAATGTGCCTAAGAATAGTGCAAGACTCCACATCTGTAAGTATTTTTTCTTATGGAGTGAACAGGCAGACATGGTGAAAGCCAACGAATTTTATTTTTATTATAAGATGCACAATAATGCTGGTATATGGGTGAGACTAAAAACTGATACAATAATGTTTTTAATATGAAGGATTATATTGAAGGCTGGTTTCTCTCTTGTCTTAGCAGAAGTCTTATGTTTAGGCTGTTTAGTTAGGTGTAGAATAAAACCAAATCTACCTGAATAAGGAAGAAAATGTGTACATATGCACATGCACACACACGTTTATCTATGTATAGGTATATATGTATGTTCACTATTTTTATGTATGTATATGTACACACACACACACACACACAGAGGCATAGTGTGTCTATGGAAAGATACATAAGAACCTGGAGATCATAGTTGCCTCTCTGTGGCTTGGGAAAAGGAATGTGAGGTGACCTTTTTTTCTTCACATTTACCTGCTTGTTCCTTTTGATGATTGGATCGATTTCATCGATAGCCATGCTCTTATACTCTTATAATGAGGAAATAAGGACCCACATGATAAAAGAAACAGTAGTTGCTGAAGTCAGAGAGGAATATTTGCTTGGTCTTGTGATAACCAAATGTGGCAGGGAAGTGGGGTGGCAGTGGGTCCTGGGGGAGTGGTTGGAGGGGAGTAGTCAGAGATGACTCTGCTTTCTAGCCCAGGTTAACAAATGTGAGAACAGTGAGTGGATGAAACTGACTTCAGAATGTCAGAGGGAGGAGGGTGGATTGCAAAAGAGTAAGTGTAGGGGTGGAGGGGGAAGAGTTGGAGGCAGCAGTTGTAGTCCCTTTCCCCCAGGATAAACTCGTTTATTTATTTATTTATTTTGGTTTGCCAGTTCTTCTCTAATGATGAATATAAAAACCTTTCACATCTAAACTTTCAGCATGGCAAATAGTGTCTTCTTAAATTTATTGTCTTAAAGTCCATTTAGTTTCTCAACCCTTTGGGGAGAGTGGGAGATATATGATTAAAATTTCCCCATCTACACAAATTTTACTGTGTTCTTTTTAAAATTTAAATTCAACTAATTAACGTATAATGTATTATTAGTTTCAGAGGTAGAGGTCAGTGATTCATCAGTCTTATGCAATATCCAGTGCTCATTACATCATGTGCCAAAAACTCATTTCTGTTGACCATATCATGTGCTTTATCACCCACAGCTTCTGGAAAACTCAGTGATGCATTCTCTGGAGGCACCACCTCAGAGGGCTGGTGGTGGGGACTGCAGTGCAGGATGTGGTGAAGGCACTTAATCTGCAACCAGCCAAAGTGTTGTCTCTTCTATGGCTGGGAAACAAATGGGTAGAAAGAGTGAGGCTTTTGCAAACCTTTCCCCAGCTCTGTCACTTACTAAGTTAGTGACCTTGGGTTAATCACTTTGACTTGTCCGTATCTAGGTTTCCTCATCAGCGAAATGATCATACTATCCCCATACCTGCATTACAGGGTCATTGTGAGCAATAAATGGGATAATGAGTTTAACAGTTTAGAAGAGTCCCTGATACAAGGTGAGTAATAGAAATGTTAACTTTGATAACCTTTCTTGGCTTTTCTTTCCCCAGATTTGGAACATAGAAAATCTAGAGAATTTAACATACAAAGGAGGGATGTTTTCGCCAGAAGCACATTCTGTTTCATTCAGTCTTTGAACAAATAGCTTTGAAGTACTCTTAGGTGCCCAGGATTCATTGGTAAAGAAATTAGATACCTTGGTGCCCTCACAGAGCCTGGAGTTTTCTTTTTTCTAGAATTTTCCTGGGTCTTCTCACATGCCAGATATATGCGCTACATGTAGCAATATATGTTAAGTGCATGCTATATGCTAAGTGCATATATATATATATATATATATATATATATGCTAAGTGCATATATATATATATACATGTATTTACTTTTAGTTCAGGTATAATAGATATATAACATTGTATTAATTTTAAGTGTACAACATAATAATTTGATATATGTGTATATTGTGAAATGATTGACACAGTAAGTTTAGATAACATCCATCACCACACATAGGTACAAACTTTTTTTTTCTTATGATAAGAACTTTTGAGATTTACTTTTTTGGCAACTTTAGAAATATACAGTATAGTTATGTGCATTCATTTTATAATCAAAGTATTTTAAGGAATATTTTACATTAAGCTTTTGTTTAATGCACATATGAGAACATCATTTAAAATTATAGAATTTAAAAAGTTACAAACTGAAAAGGAAGTATTGCTTTCTTAACTCCAAATTTCCCAGTTATCTCCAGAAAGAACCTCCTTTGTTTGATTTTTTTATGTCTCATAACTAAGATAAACATTTAGAATCATATAAGCCCCTCTTTCTTACGTAATAGGTAAGGGGAAAGGGAAGAGGAGAGGGTTTGGGATGAGCCAGAGGCCTCTTGCCAGGGTGACCAGAGAATGAGGCTTCCATGGAGAAGTTAAGAGGGAGGAAGTATATTAGGAGGACAGAGGAGGTAATGTCAGACTATAAGGGTTGAGTAGTTCTGTTGAAGTAAAAGCAGAAAATGGAGACTTCTAAATCAATTTAAGAAAAATTTATTTAGAACTCACTGTATAAAACACGTTAGGAACCAACAAGATGCTTAGAGCCTAATGAAAGCAGAGGCAAGGCACAACACACAAATGGTAATATTAAAAGGCAAGCATGGCTAGCAGAGCTGTCTACAATCTTCTAGGTTCCTTTATGTAGAATAAGAAGAAATATTTCTGTGGGTTGGGCCTCCCAAAGTTCTTTCTGGATTTGGACTGAGATTGCTCCATCTGTTAGTGATGCTGCCCTAGAGCCAGGCTTACCCAACTCATTTCTACTGGGCAAACATAGTCCTCTTGTCCACCCAGTTTTCCCATCGTTGAGAATGACATAGACAGTCCTCAGACACAAATTTGCGAGCCCTACTGTGGGCCAGTTGATCCCTTCCTAGGACACCCGCCAACTATGTTGGCCTCTAGATGATTTGCATTTTGGTCCTCCTAATTCCACTCTAGCTCCTTCTCTCTCAGCCATGAGTTGGAAGAGTCCTAAACCTCCTTCCATTTATCCTGTATCAAGATGATAGCTCCTCCTCCCTGGCTCCGCCTATAGCCAGTTTGGAATATTATCCAAATTTCTCACCAAACACCAGGGATGGTGCTGTCTGTCTTAAGTCCTTTTGGACAGTCTGTTCACTTGTTGCTTGCTGGAGCTAGACAGATAGGACATTCATGTGCATCTCTGTTGGTTAAGAGCTTTCCTTTTCTTTCCTTTTTTATTTGTTTTTTCCTTTCTCTCTTTTGAGTATTGTGATCTATCAATTGGCTCTTGAACAGTTGCCCTGGGCCATCATCTCAGTCATTTCTTTCAAGAGGAGAAGTTGGGTTCACAGTGCATGATGCTTTCCTGCTTTAGCTCTCTGCTAACACTTACCAGTAGCTTGCTGGGCAGCTGGATCCTCCTCAGATTAGCAGCAGCCCAGATCGAAGTGGCTCCAGGATTCAGAGCAGGCTCTATCTCCATCGTTCCTAATTTTCCAAATTTTGAATTGGTCTGCTCATTGTTATCAGCCCACTAAAACACCGTTTTCCTACTGATCCTCACAGAGCGCTGGGTAGCCTTTTCCCAAGGCACAGTAATTAAAGTACACATGATTAAGGTACACACCTCTTTATGTTTCAAAATATTACTAGCAACACTGTAAAGCCATAACATACATAACTCCCACCCAGACTGAAGAGGTAGTCACTCACAAATATACAAGATGGAATGAAGTGCTGTTTTAGAATTAAGCATTTTTTAAAAGCCATTATTCTAGTAATTGAGAGTTCTACATAAAGCGCAATTTATAAAATTAAGAAAAGAAGGCTGAATCTGAAACAGGAGGTGTTAGTCTTAAACATTTGTCCTGAGCCAGGAGCCAGTCAGGTGAGGTTGGGCCACAAGTGTGCTCTGAAATGAAAAGAAGCAGTTAAAATCTGCTCCTGGCATAGGGAACAGAACTGGCATTATAGGGAGTCTCTCTCCCTTAGAGAGAGTCCTGGAGCCCCAGCTATTTTTAATGGTAATAATAATAGTAATGGACAAGAAAAAAGGCAAGCCAAAATTTGAAAGTGAAGGCATATAAACAACGGATGGTCAGACTTTAATTAAAAATGTGTAGTACTTTGGTCGCCTGAGGTTGTCTTCGAAATGTTAACACACTGGGCCTCATCAGATCTTTCAGGTACATGGTATTGTATTCTGGAAAAACAATAATAGAAAAGGAATTGGGTGAGATTTCATAATAGAGCCACTTCCTTTTTCTAGATTTCAGTGAGAGGGCAGAATACAGGAGCCATTGAAATAGCAACCAGGAGAAACAAACTGTTGGAGAGGTAGAGATGTGCTGTTCATGCTTCTTTCAATTAACTACCCTTTATTTATTAATTATTTTTCGTCTGGATCTGCCCCTGCCGTATGTTGATTACTTGCTGGCTTCTTCCTGCAGGTTCTTCTGGACCATATCTGAACTGAGTCTAGGAGGACAGGCAAGATCTCAGCACCTGCACTCACCATCCAGGATTCCTAGACTTAGCAGCGTGCATGTTCAGGTAGGCGCTGGGCACTCTGGGGCTGTTAACCCTGGGGTTGTGACTGTATCTTTGTGACCAAGCTCTTGACTTCGGTTTGCCTGACCCTATGGCTGTGTGGCCAGAGCCCTGATATTCTTGAGAGCCCTGCTCCTCAGGGAAGATGGAGGTGCAGGTAATCTGATTTCATCATGTTGTGAAAGGACTGATTGCCAGGAATTCTTATGTATTCCTTCATGTATACATTCATTCTTTTAACAAATATTTATTACAATAGCCAAGGTATGGAAACAGCCTAAGTGTCCATTGAGAGATGAATGGATAAAAAAATTGTGGCATATACATATAATGGAATATGATTCAGCCATAAAAATGAATGAGATTTCACCATTTGTGACATCACGGATGGACTTTGAAAACATTGCGATAAGGGAAATAAGTCAGACAGAGAGAGACAAACACAGTGTGATCTCTCTTATATGTGGAATCTAAAAATAAATAATAAAAACCCACTTCATAGACACGCAGAGGAGATTGGTGGTTGCCAGAAGTGGGGGGTGACAGGTGGGAGAATGGATGAATTTTTTTGTTTTTAGTCTGAATAAATTGAATTTAAAAACAACTAAAACTTGGGGTGCCTGGGTGGCTCAATGGGTTAAGCCTCTGCCTTCGGCTCAGGTCATGATCTCAGGGTTCTAGGATTGAGCCCTGCATCGGGCTCTCTGCTCAGCAGGGAGCCTGCTTCCCTTCCTCTCTCTCTGTCTGCCTCTCTGCCTACTTATGATCTCTTTCTGTGTGTGTCAAATAAATAAATAAAATATTTTTTAAAAACCCCAACAACTAAAACTTGAACTCTTAAAGAAAAGCACCTCATCACATTTTGTCTTCTAGAGCCCCTAGTAGTGGACAAAAGAGAATATAAAGAAAAGGATTACATATTTCCCCTGTGCCATATTTAGTATTGCTTATTTGGATTTGATTAGGTAAAGAATCTACAAAGTAAGTAAATAAATGAAAAATAAATAAAAATCAAACAACTTATACTATTGCTCAGCTGAAAGCAAATGTAAGAGAAGCTAAACCTTGATGAATAGCACTTGTTTCCATGAAACTCTTTTCAACATGTTATATATTTATCAAACCACTACAGTGCAAATTTTCTGAATAAGTCCTGTTATCTGTAAACCAGGAGATGCCATGAAATTAAACCTACAGAAAATTGTTAGTATTATAAAAAAGACTACTTTCTATGGATTAAAAAATATCTGCTGTTATAATTTCACAGTAGAAGAAAATTTATTAAGCTCCTACTATGTGCCAGGCACTGTTTCTAGGTGCTGGCAGCACAACCATAAGCTTAACTGATATGATCTCTACTCTCTATAAAGTTTGGTATAGTTCATAGAGTTTAATGGATAAACTCTTGTGTAACTGTAATTATGCAAAAATGTAAGTATTACCTCGTGTTATGGAGAAAAAGCAGAGGAATCCATATGACACAATGACAGGCTAACATATTCTAGTTTAAAAAAGGGTTGTTTTTTTTTTTGTTTTTTTTTTTTTAGATGTGCAGTTTGAACCAAGATCTGAAGAACAAGGTAAAGAAGTGGCCAAAGAACATTCTAAGCAGAGGACGCAGCAGATGCAAAGACACTGAAGCTAAAGGGAACACGTTATCACTCCTTACTTATTTACTTGTTCATTCCACACAGGTAGGATTCCCATGAGTCCAGGCACCAGGATAGGTACTGGGGTTACCATGGTGAATAATACACAGCTCATGCACACAACACAGACCCATTTGGTATTAAATTTTTAATTTTCCTTGACTCAGCTTGCCGTGCCACTTGAGCCTTGTGTATTGGACATCCTGACATCCATTTATAGCTAGAACATTTCCTTCCAGATCCTCACTTTCCTTTCCTTCTCCATTAGTTCATGTTTGCTGAGGTGTCAGCATGCCTCAGACTTAACTAATGGTCAAGTTAAAGATCCTCTGGAGATGGTACCTATTTCAGCAGTGTTGTAAGGTCAGGACTCACCTTTCCTTGGTCTGTTCGCTCTCTTTTCTCCCCATTTTGTTGGTTTCTGAAAGAGACCAAAACAACTTCAGAAAATGTACTGCCTATAGATAGTAAAAGAGGGGAAGTTTGAAGAGAATTCAAAATCCTAGGACTCACAGAGAAATCATTGTGTCCTTATATGTGAAACAGATGCTATCTGATGCAACTGAGGTTTTTTGCATCCAAAAAGCAAATGCCTTCCTTTATTCACTGTGGAAATGAGTTTTTCACTTACAGCTCTATTCTTTACTAAAATAAAAATACTGCTGGGAGGGGTAACACACTTAGTTTTAGCTATCATTTAGTGATTGGAAAAGTTTTCAGTCCTTTTCTGAAAGTAAGGAGGAAGAAAAGTAAATCTTGGAAATGCTGATGCCTAAATGGGTGAGTCAGCTGGCACTACCAGTATAACACGGGGTGGCATGGATGGGCCCAAGTGAGAAATCTCTAACTAGCTAGACTTGCCAAAGCCTGAGTTGCTATTGCTATGGGCTTACTACTGAAGCAGCTTGGGGTTTAAATTCTTTTGGTTGACTGTTGTGATGATGGTTTTGTCCAACTCAGAGCCTTGCAGCAAGGGTTGTTAACCTGGGTGTCCATGCTGGACTTTAGGGAAGGAAACAACATTCTTGATGGTTTTGAATACTTACTACCATTGGCAGTTTTCAGTTGTGTGCACATGTGTGTGCTTAAAAATAATCAGCTTTATTGAGGTATAATTAATACACAATAATTTCCTGTATAGATTTTGGTGAGTTTAGCAAATGTATACCCTCATGTAACTACCACCATCACCAAGATATAGAATATTTCTATAAGCCCCAAAAGTTCTCTCCTGCCCCCTTTCAGTCAGTATCTTTCCTGATCCCACCCCCTGATAACTACTGATCTGGTTAATGTCACAGTCGTTTTGCATTTTTTAGAATTTTATAATTCTAAATGATCACATATGTACGGTCGTGTTGTCTTTTTGTGCCTGGTCCTGGTGTCTTTCTCCTAGTATGCTGCTTTTTTTTTTTCACCATAGAGATACTTAAATGAAGTGTTTTAGAAAATTCTAAATATTATCTGATTTATACAAGTTTAAAACCTATTGGTAACACAAAACAAGAAATAACTATATTAAAAATTTAGACAAAATGCTCAGAAAACGCACCATTTCCTGTTATATTCTTCAGGGAAATGCAGTTATTAACTTTATGTTTGGTATTTGATATCACAATGTAATTCTTGACTCAATGTTTACCAAAAAAAATCACTTTGATTGGTTGTCCTCTTCTAAGCTAAATCCAAAGAGCTAGAATCCAAGATTGATAAAGAGCTTTACAAACTCAACACCCAAAAGACAAATAATCCAGTCAAGAAATGGGCAGAAGATATGAACAGACATTTCTCCAAAGAAGACATACAAATGACCAACAGACACGTGAAAAAGTACCCAATATCACTCATCATCAGGGAAATACAAATCAAAACCACAATGAGATAGCACCTCCCACAGGGCAGAATGGCTAAAATTAACAATATAGGAAACAACAGATGTTGACGAGGATGTAGAGAAAGGGGAACCCTCTTAACACCGTTGGTGGGAATGCAAGCTAGTACAGCCACTCTTGAAGACAGTATGGAGGTAGCATACTGCTTTTGAAATTCATTATCTTGTTGCATGTTACTAGTAGTCTCTCTAGGGCTCGGCAGAATTTCCTTATATGAATATACTACCGTTTGTTTATCCTTTCACCAACGGATGAAAATTTAGAATGCCAGGCTTTCAATATTATGAAGAAAGCTGCTATGAACATTGGTGTGTGTCTTTGTGAGGACATATATTTTTATTTCTCATGAGCAAATATCTGAGATTGCTGGGTTGTATAGCGGTGTGTGAGAGTTTCAATTGTGTCACATCCTCTCCAGCACTTGATATTTACCAGTCCTTTTAATTTTAGTCATGTTAGTGGGAGTGTAGTGGTCTGTCATTATAGCTTTAACTTGTATTTCCCTAATGACTAATGATGTTGTCACTGTGTGACTGTGCTTATTGGCCATTTGTATATTTTACTCTATGAAGTATGTGTTCGAGTCTTTTGCTCCCAGCCTTTTGTTAAATGGATTGTCTTGTTTACTGGGTAGTAATATATAATTACATCTTATGGATATAAGTCCTATTGAGATATATATTTTGCAAACATTTTCTCCTAGTTTGTGGCTGGCTTGACTTTTAATTTTCATAACAAAGTCAAAGGGCAGATGTTTTCAATTTAAATGAAGTTCAGTTTATCAATTTTTACTTTTTATGCTATGCTTTATGTTTATTGTGTCCTAAGATCTGCCCAACCTAAGATCACAAAGATTTTCTCCAAATTTTTTTTAAGTCTTTTAATTTTAGGTCTGACATCCACTTCAAGTTGTTTTTTGTGAGTTGAGGTTCATATTTTTCAAGTGCATATCTAATTGTCCCAAAACCATTGTTGAAAAGACTAGCCTTTTCTCCATGGAATTAATTACCTTGGCTCCTTTGTCCATATCAGCTCACCATGTGAGTTTCCTTTTGATTTTCCATCTAGTTCCCTTGGTTGGTATGTCTGTGCTTTCACCAATATCACACTGTCTCGGTTATGTAGCTATTTAATAAATCTTTTCTTTTTAAATTTTTATTTACTTTTTAAATTTCTTTTCAGTGTTCCAAAATTCATTGTTTATGCACCACACCCAGGGCTCCATGCAATCTGAGGGTTTTGGGGAGTGGGGGGGAGGTTGGTTGAGCCTGGTGGTGGGTATTTAATAAATCTTGAAGTCAGTGGTATAAGTTGTCTGTGTCTGTTCTTGTTTTTCAGAATTATTTGGCAATTTTATGTCTTTTGCATTTCCATATAACTTTTAGAATTAGCTTTTTAATTTACACTGAAGAGTCTGCCAGGGTTCTGATTGGTATCTCATTGAATCCATAGATCAGGTTGGGCTGAATTGATAACATTTTCTAAAGAGATTTCATTTATTTATTTGACAGAAAAAGAAAGAGAGCAGAAGCAGGGGGAAGGGGCGGAGGGAGAGGAAGAAGCAACTCTGGCAGAGCAGGGAGCCTAAGAGCCAGACTCAGGACTTGGGGCTTGATCCCAGGACCCTGAGATAATGACTTGAGCCGAAAGCAGATGTTTAACCAACTCAGACACCCAGGTGTCCCTGGACTGAACTGATATCTTAATATCTACTCCTCTGGGGGCCCTAGGTGGCTCAGTGGGTTAAAGCCTCTGCCTTTGCCTCAGGTCATGAACCCAGGGTCCTGGGATTGAGCTCTGCATGGGGCTCTCTGCTTGGTGGGGAGCCTGCTTCCCCTTCTTTCTCTGCCTGCCTCTCTGCCTACTTGTGATCTCTGTCTGTCAAATAAATAAATAAAATCTTTAAAGGAAAATTCTACTCCTCTGATCTGTGAACATGGCATACTTCTCCATATATTTAGGCCTACTTTAATTTCTGTCAACAGTAATGTCTTTTAGTTTTTAGTGTATAGGTATTTAACTTGTTTTTAAAAACTTACTCCCAAGGTTTTAATATTATTTGATTCTACTTTAAACGTTATTTAAACTTTTTTTTCAGTGTCTAAACTGTTTGTGGTGAGTATATAGAAATATAATTGATTTTGTTTTTGTATTTTTTTAATTTGCAACTATTTTTTTAGGAAGCAGGCTGAATATATTTTTGACTTCCCTAGCCATTTACTTCAGATATGCAAATTGTTTTTGCAAATGCATTGCTTTTATGTCTTGGGATCTGTATGTTTTTATTGCATTTTGATCCCATTCTTTCAAGGAAAGAATGGCAATTTTTTTCATGAAATATAACTGATTTTGATTTTGTGTATTGACCACAATTGTACCTGGAGACTTAGCTACATGCAGTTTGTTCTTTTTTTTAAACAAATTTATTTATTTATTTATTTATTTGACACAGAGAGAGAGAGAGCATAAGCAGCGAGAATGGCAGGCAAAGGGAGAGGGAGAAGCAGGCTCCTTACTGAGCAGGGAGCCTGATGTGGGACTTCATCCCAGGTCATGACCTGAGCTGAAGGCAAATTCTTAATAGACTGAGACACCCAGGCACCCACACAGTTAGTTCTAATAGTTTTTTTGGATGCCTTAGGCTTTACTACAAACATGGTCACGTTATCTGTGGGCAAAAAAAAAGTTTTACTTCTTCCCTTCCACTATGCATGCCTTTTAGTTTTTTTCCTGGACTCCTTCACTGCCTAGAACCTCCAGTACAATGTTGAAGAAATGTAGTGAGAATGGTATCCTTGTCTCATTCTTGATCTTATGGGGAAAGCAGTTATTCTTTTATCATTAAATATGGTGCTAACTGAAGGATTTTGGTATATTTCCTTTGTCTGTTGAAGAAATTCCTCTATAGTTCAACTTTTATGAGAGTTTTTCTTTCTTTTTTAAAATTATGAATAGGTATTAATTTTACCAAATGCTTTTTTTGTATCCACTGATGGGATTACATATTTTTGCTTTTTGGTTTACCAATATGGTGAATTTTATGGTTTGACTTTTGTGTATTGAACCTATTCCTGGAATAAACCCCACTTGATCATGATATGTCATACTTTCAATAGATTGCTAGCTTGTAGTTGGTAATTTTGTTAGGATTTTGCCATCTATTTTCACAAGATATATGTATAGCATTCTTTTCTTGTAATGTCTTTTTCCAGTTTTGGTATCAGGGCTCCCCCCTACTTTTAGGGCAGTCTGGAAACTGACTCCAGGCAGTAAGCTGGGGGCAATCAGAGGCTCATCTCATCTTTTTCCTTCTTTCAAGGACTACAGTTTTCTACAACTTATTGTCCAATGTCTGAAAACAGTTGTTTCATATTTTGCCTGATTTCTAGTTCTTTACAGTAAAAGGGACATTTCTGTAGCAGGTAATCCTTCATGAGAAGAAGATTTTGTCTTCTATGTAATTTTAAAAGAGCCTTAACCATTGCAAAACTCAGTCTTTTCCTTTACATCTTCTCATAACGTTCATGTATTGAGATGCCCTTGAGAGCCATAGTTAAGTACGATCTTTGTATCCTATAGCAGCTCTTCAGATATTTGAAGGGAACACTTTCTCCTCCCAAGACTTCTTTTCCCAATGCATTCTCAGTTACTTCAACTATTTCTTATTTAACTGAGCTTCTGGACACTTTATAAATCTGGTTAGGTTCTATTTTTTTTCAAACTTTCTCTTAAAAAAGGTTTACTTCACTGAAAAAATAAAATTAAATTAAAAATACTTATAACTGAGTATAGTATTTCAGATGTCTGTAGACCAATATATAATATTTAAATTGTCTTTTCATACTATGACAAAATCATCACCATTTCAAAAAAAAAAAAAAAAGCTTCTATTTTAAAATGAAGGCAGACAATAAAAAGGTAGATTCTAGGGGCACCTGGGTGGCTCAGTGGGTTAAAGCCTCTACCTTCGGCTCAGGTCATGATCCCAGGGTTCTGGGATCAAGCCCCGCATCGGGCTCTCTGCTCTGCAGAGAGCCTGCTTCCTCCTCTCTCTCTCTGCCTGCCTCTCTGCCTACTTGTGATCTCTGTCAAATAAATAAATAAATAAATAAATAAATAAATAAATAAATAAAATCTTTAAAAAAAAAAGGTACATTCTAAACTTGTGGATTTGATTACAAATTTAACATTTTGAAGGCCAGATATGATGATATAATCGTCTTCCAGTTTTTAAGTCCTGTTAAAGTCTCTGTCTAAATAGTGGTTAAAATTACTTATTTCAGAAAAAAACACTTGCGTGGTTAAAATTACTTATTTCAGAAAAAAACACTTGCCCTTTAAGAAACCATTCCTGAAAGAGCTGAGACTCTTCCAGGTTTGGTGGAGGGCAGCAAACTGTAAAAACTGTTTGTTGCTAGGGCTCTATTACATACAGATTTCAGTCACACAAGACCCAAATGAGGAAGTAAAATCTCAGGAGGATCTATTTTAGTCTCTCTCCCTGATGGGTAAGCTGATAGGGTAACTTCTGATTGGGAAAAGACTGTAATTCAAGGTTATAATTTCTCATGCCTAATTTGCCCTATTTGACAAATCAAAAAAGAGAAGAGAGATTAGAAACCAGCTAGAATAACTGTGGCATTTCCCTTTTATTCATTTAACAGCCTGACCAGAGTAAATGTGGATGGTTAGGGCATTGAAAAACTGTAATTACTGAACAAACACTGGAAAGGACTTTTGATGTCAAGTTAGTTTGAGGGCTCTCTCCTCTGAGAACCAGATTAATATTGGGCTGGGGGAAAGCTCCATTTTTAGAGAAATTCCTACTGGTTATCAGTAAGCTTGTGTCTCTGTGGATGGATCATGACTGCTTCCATGTCTGTTTTAAAGCAGAATTTAGTTCCTTGTGGTTGTATGATTGAGATTCACGTTTCCTGGCTGGCTCTCAGGGGAGGGCCAGTCGCAGATTCTAGAGGACACCCACATTCCTTGTCCCATTGCCCCTTCCTCCATCTTTGAAGCCAGCAGTTGTGGGTTAAGTCTGCCTCAAGATTTGGATCTCTCCTCCTTCCATGTCTTCTCTCTAACCCAGCCTGAGGAAGGTTCTCTGACTCCTGTGATTAGATGGGACTCACCTGGGTGATCCAGGATAATCTCATCATCTTAAAATCAGTTCCCTAAGCACATATGCAAAGTCCCTCTCACCATGTGAGATAACAGATACTAGGGTCTGTGAACAGGAGGTGGATATCTTGGTGTGCACATTATGCAGTACCTCATAGAGAAAATGCCAGAGGTTTCCACAAAGCAAGTGCTGACGTTGCTGAATTACAGAATTCATATTTACAAACATATCTACATGGCAGTCTCACTTGGTACATCTTCCTCCTCCAGGGATATCCAGATTCTTCTCTTTGACCAAACTCACTAGCATAAGAGACTCTCTGACCAAACTTTCCTAGCAATAATCTTTATCACATTCTTGGGGGGAGGAGGTCTTATGCTATACTGTCTTGCTAGAGTCTGCCTTTTACCACTCCCAACTCAGTTTGACCATTTCCTATGCATACACACAGCTTCTTGGGCCCCTTTTCAGCTTCTTTCCTGGGTACACACACATCTTCTGTAACTCTCTCTCCTGAATTTTTCTGATTGCCTCTGTGGGCCTCTCTCTCCATCCCTTATTCTGTTTCATTTGTAAGCTAATCATTCCAATGTGAAAGCAGATTAGGGAACAGCTTATTTCCAAGCTGAAGGTGCTTCTGTGCAGTTAGCTAATTCTAAATGGCAATGAGACTGAAAGAAACAGCTCGAAATTCTCACCTTAAAAAGTCAAAGCTTCAGTAAACATAATCTGTACATCTGGCCCTGTGCTCTGAATTTTACACTTTTGTATCATAGAAATTTATTATTATATCAGCACACCCCATATTTTGGCAGTTAGAATATGACTCTACCAGAAGCTTTGTATTCATTTCTTGAAACTGGATAATCTCACCCCAGTTTCTTGTTTTTAAAATATAGCAGGATGAAATGAATGACTGCTAATGCCGTCCATCTATTTTCTAGTGGATCTTAAAATCAGTACACTGATCAGAAGCATTACTCATCTGGTGCTTTTTACCAAAGTGAGTAAGATGACCACCTTAATTATTAGCACCAACCAAACTTCTACTACAGGAGTTACCTTACCTTGCGACTTTGCCCAGACCAGCCCAAACCACAAAGAGGCATAAAATTATTATAAAGTCAGGGACCCTCTTGTCCCCCATTGAGCACAGTACCACTTTTATGAGAGTCAGTGAGGAGGCTGCTCAGGGCAATGCTATTTACAATAGCAAAACTATGGGAACAACCCAAGTGTCCTACAATGTGGAGTTGGTTAAATAAACTGAGGTGTATCCACAAAATGGAATATCTCACAGCCATTTAAAATGATGCTATAGAATGATAATTGATGGCACTGACAATTTTCTTACTATGCTTAGTACAAATAACTTAGAAAACAGTATATGTGATAGTATCTAAACTGTGAAAAATAGTCCTTATAATATAACTCCACTTATGGAAAATAACATAGATTCCAGAAAAACCTGGAAGATATACATCAAAATGTTGTCTGTATAACCATTTCTTTCTTACTAGTGAAACTATAGATTTTTTTTTCAGCATATTTGGTAATGGGTATGTAATATTTGGTAATCAATAAAAGTTAATTATTATTTTTAAAATGTCAGTGGGGAACAATTCATCCCACTCTTTTTTTCTCAGAAACCCAGATTTTAGAAATGAGAAAGGAAGTCTTTGTTCATCTAATCCTCCCCCTCCCCTGCCTCCCCAAGCTTCCCTGCTTGAACACTGCCAGGTCCATAGCCATTGACATTTAGAAATGTTTTCACGATTTTACTTCATTGAATTTAGTAACTTCATGAAATGAGGTAGCTAAAGCAAGGAATAATCAGTTTTGTCTGGAAACCAAAAGTACATTTGTAGACCTTAGCTTAGAAATACTACCTTTCCCAGAAATCCAGAACAATGTTGAGTCCCATCTATACGGGCTCCAAACCCTGAGGGAAAACCTTTTCCTCCAACCACTTGCTGACTTTTTGCTAATCTGAGCTCAGCCAATGAGCTCTAGAAGGCAGCTGACCGGAGGTAGGTACAAAATGGCAGTCTGCAGAGGGGACAAGCACTGACTCACCACATTCGTGAGAGGGGCCAGGCTGCTTCTTCTTCCTTTTCCTTAGTGTTAGAAAGAACACCAACACCATCCCACACAAAAAGACCATTACAAGTAGAGCTGCAATCCAGAGGATGGGGTCTCGGGCAGGGGGGGGTTTCGTATGTGCATCTAGAAATGACCACAAGTTTTTAATCAGCCAGGAAGATTGATTATAAAAGGTTTATAATTACTGTCATCTTCATTTATAAGTCAGCATGTCCCCAGGGCTCTGCTGCCAGAGGAGCTTGAAATCCAAGATATGAGACCATAGAAGCCCCAGGCTTAGGGCCTTAGCAGCTTAGGACCAGTGCTTCTGGCCAAATGCCTGGACTAAGCTGTCTTCCCTTCCCAGAGGGTGGGATGACAATGACTGTGATCTAGAAGAAGAAAGCCAACCTGGCCCTTGGTTCTGCATGTGGGTGTGGTACCCAGGCTGAAGCTTTGAATGTACAGTCATCTGTGCAACACCCTGCTTCCTCAGCCCAGGTATAGCCAGGCCCGGGGTCCTGAAGTTTCCCTTGTAATAATTTCTCTATCCACTATCATCTCTAGATCAGGCTCCAGATACACCCCCTTTGAACAAATATAACTGCTGCCTACCTCCAGTTTTGCTTGTTTGTTTTTTCCACTGAGGTCACAGTGGAAGAAACAGGGCTTTCAGAATGTATCACCTAGTAGAAAACCTTTGGTATCTCTTCATGACCTGAGGAATCAGGGTTAGAATCAGTTCCTGAGAGGTCAGGACTTTCTTCCTTGCACGGGGACTTCTAAGTTTCCAGGAAGTTGAAAAACAGACTTTGGGGGGGAAAGCTTAGAGCTGAGTGGTCTGTTTTAAAGACATTTGTGGGACTCATTCTGATGGTTAATCTCAAATTATAGGAAAATAATACCAGTTGACCTATTAGTTTAGCTGCAGTTGTGGTTCCTGGGATATTAGGAAAGGAGTTGCTGCATTGCAGGTCATATTCAACCCTTTTTGAGTCTGTCCAAGTTTTATCCCACTTGAGCCTGTTGGACATTCCCAGCAAATGCAGGTTGTATTTGATAACATGGAGATTGCTACCTTTTGACACCCAAAAAGTAACTTTGCTTCAGGGTCTATACTATCTCTGGTCAAGCCATAGAACAGGGATACAGAGAGGCAAGCCCTGGCTTCCTGAGGCAGCTGGAGCTGAAATATTTCTGAAGTTGGTGGGAGCTGGGAAGGTTTGGGCAGTATTTGAGAAACAACAGAAAGGTGAGTCATGATGAAGCTGCAGGGATTCATTTGTAGGAGCCAGGGCAGAGGACACCATGGCAGAAGGTCCCAGGGCATGTCATCTGTGGTGCTGTTGCTGGCTCCAAAAAGGATCTGAGCCTCAAGCATAGCTTGAGAGAGAGGCTTCTTCTTCTTTTCTTTTCTTTTCTTTTCTTTTCTTTCTTTCTCTCTCTCTTTCTTTTCTTTTTTTTTTTTTCTTTTCTTTTTTTGGGCAGGGGACGGGGGAGAGGCTTCTATTAAGCCAAGGGAGGCCACAGTAGAAGAAATCAGGCTTCTGTGTAGCCTATTTACTGGGCTCTCAGAGGCAGAGATGTCTTAGCAGAAGGAAATCAGTACCAAGAATAGAGATTGGCTCACTGGTCAAGCTTACTGAGAGGCACTGGCTCCAGGGGCTGTCCACAAGAATGTGTCTATAGACCAAGTTATGTTTGAACAATGAGAGAGTAGGAGAAAGAAAGCTGCAAGGATGAAGCAAGGAGTGAGCTGGATGCCTTAGGAGAGGGAAAACCAAAGGACCAGAATCAGAGAAGGAGCTAAGGTAAGCAGAAGTCACATGTATAGGAAGAGAGGGGTCGGGATCAATAGAAACAGTGATAGAGGCAGTGCGGGTGCAGAGTGCCTTTATTTCAGCAGAGAAACTTGCAGTTACTTCTCCTCAAATGCGGGTTCTCAAACATGGATGTTCTCCCAGGGTAAAGCCAGGACTTTAAAATGTTAGGCTTCTACAATGTCCACAATAGCCAAACTATGGAAAGAACCTAGATGTCCATCAACAGATGAATGGATAAGGAAGATGTGGTATATATATATACAATGGAATACTATGCAGTCATTAAAAGAAATGAAATCTTGCCATTTGCGAGGACATGGGTTGAACTAGAGGGCTTTATGCTTAGCGAAATAAGTCAATCGGAGAAAGACAACTATCATATGATCTCCCTGATGTAAGAAAGTGGAGATGCAATGTGGGGGGTTTGGAGGGTAGGAAAAGAATAAATGAAACAAGATGGGATTGGAGGGAGACAAACCATAAGAGACTCTTAATCTCACAAAACAAACTGAGGGTTGGCGGGGGGGACGGGGTTTGGGGGAGGGCGGTGGGGCTATGGACATTGGGGAGGGTATGTGCTATGCTGAGTGCTGTGAAGTGTATAAACCTGGCGATTCACAGACCTGTACCCCTGGGGCTAATAATACATTATATGTTTATTAAAAAATTAAAAAATTATTTTAAAAAATGTTAGGCTTCTATTAGTGGACGCTGTTTAGTTTCAACCCCTTCCTCCAGCTGGACTGGACCCTGTACTATACTATCAACATGCTACAAGAATTTCTGCTTCTTAGTCTTTCCTTGATACATACACCCACCACCACCACCTGTACCCAAATCAAATACTGTTCATCGATTTTAGTCCTCCCACCTTCTAAGCCAGGATGCTGTCTGAGAATTCTTCTTTCTGTTCAGGAAACCACAAGTCTGATACCTGTCATCTCTTCACCATACTTTTATGTATTTTTTTAAACTTTTTTAGACGATTTTATTTATTTGAAAGAGAGTGAGTGAGCGGAAGAGAGAGAGCACGAGTGGGGGTAGGAGCAGAAAGAGAGGGAGAAGCAGATTCTCTGGCTGGGCGGGGAGCTGGACATGGGGCTTGATCCCAGGATCCCGAGATCATGACCTGAGCTGAAAGCAGACACTTCATTCAGTGAGCCACCCAGGGGGCCCTTCATGCTTTTAAAGCCCAGTTATCTTTTATAATGTTTTAAGGTCCCATTTCCTTTAGGAAGGCTTCTCTGGCCCTCAAGGAACCTACCTTTCTCCAGAGGTCTATAAAACTGATTATCAGTCACTCTTGTTTTTAAATTTAGTTGTATATTTCCGTGGGATATGCTTTAGATCCTAATTCAATCTTTTAAAAATCCAGTTTTTCATGTGTGCACATTCTGTTGGAAGGTACTTGAGGGCAGAGAGCATGTCTTATACATTTTAGGATTCATGTCTACAGCCAACAACATCTAGAGTGACTCTGTACTCAAAGCATGTACCATATATATGAATGGATGGCTGGAAGGATGGGTGATGATGACGGTGCGTGTGTGTGTGTGTGTGTGTGTGTGTATGGAAGAATTCTAGCTGGAGGAATCTTGCATTTTCTGACTTAAACTTTAGAATCTTCTATCCAAAGGTAGCCCAAAAGACTGGGTCAGTTTCGGGGCTAAGAACAGATTTCCTTAAGTGCAGCCTCTGTTCATAGTCTCGGGGACCCTACAGCAACACTCAGATGAAGAGAGGAGCCCTCCAATTTGTTCCTTCCTAATAGTACCACAAAATGGCCCTGTTGGAGGCTTCCTGGCAAGCAGGACACGTTGAATGATCTGCATCAACCATTTGGGTATAATACCTGATGAAAGAAATAAAATTTGGGAAGCAGCTTTACCTATATTGTAAGGTAGGGAGTGAAGCTCCATTGTCTCAAGTTTCAGGACACAGGTGATGCTCACATTGCTTGCTTCAGGGACTGAAAAAGACAAGCTGATAGAAACGTTGTAGAGCTCTGTGACATTGCTTTGAGATTTTTTCATGGCAGTATCATACTTAGTAGTCGAATTCTCAGTTTTTAGCCTAAAATACATTTCCTTAGGTGCTGGGTAACCTTCTACAGATGAGCAGGTCAAATTAATGATGCCAGAATTTTCGGTTCTATTAGAAGTTACCATTATTTCAGGTTGACTGAAGTTAGCTGAAAGCAGAATAAAGATACAAAAAAAGAAATCAGTCTAAATTTAGATGTGTCAGAAGACAACTGCAAATAACTGGCTCTGATCTGGGAACTTCCTGGGGGCACACTTGGGAGCTTCTGGGTATCTAAAGTGTGGGCCTCAGTTCATGGCGAGAGCCACATACAGACCCCACATTTATTTTTCAGGAATGGAGTTTTGGGCCATGCTTACTTCCTGCTTACCCCAATCAGGGTGGGTAGTGCTTTCTGAGTGACAGGAGGGCTGAAATTGAGTCACCAAAGATTCACAGTGAAGTTATTGTTCTGAGGAGTGGAGTTTTGGGACAGAGAAGTAGTCTGACATTAGAACCCAGCTGTCTCATGGGGTACATTGCAGCTTGCCAGACTAAGGAAGCAGAAAGGGACGGACACTAACAGAGTTCATGGTGTTGGCATACTCTGGGTCGTATCTTCTAGAAACCCAAACAGGATAGTGATAAGTGAGTGGATGGGGATTTTGGATTTAGAAATTCAGAATATTGGTTTTGGGCATGACTGTCAAGCTTTCTTCATCATGCACTATAAGATGAAGGCCAAACCCAGCCATTTTTAGGGAAAATATATGACCTTGATAAACATAGAGTTTTTCTTGCCTTAGTTTGCCATTCAGATTTGATGGCTGTTGGAGATCACTGGCACCTAGCCCCTTCTGCTAGCAAAATCCTTGCAACTCTTCAAGAGTAGTTTTCAGGTTCTACATACTAATTTCTAATTTACTTTATTTCTCTAAAACCAATGATTTGCATGTCACTTTTCTAAGTTTTGCTGTATCAACACACTAATTAAGTACTCTGCTTGTACTTTATGCGGTTTATAGAAAGTGTTACCTCCTTTGGCCTCCTTAACAATATCTGTGAAATCACAGGTTGGATAAGTTAGCTATTGTTTTTCCTAATACATTTAAATAAATATAAAATTGTTAAAATAAAAAAAAGATCATGTCCACCTAAAACATACCATGTTCCTCAATAGTATCTGGCCATACCTTGAACACACTTATTTATCACTTGGTTAAATGTTCCAAAAGTCCTGCAGCCTCGTTTGAATCATACAAGGCTTAAAGGGAGGACTCCTCATTCTATTTCTACTTTTGCCTTTTCTTTATTCTATGGCTTCATAATCATTGCTGATCTGCCTTTTCCAGTTTCATCAAAAGTTAATATGAATCTAGTAATTGCACACCTGGGTATCTACCTTAGAGAAATGAAGACTTGGGTTCACACTTGTATATGTTTACAGCAGCTATTTATAATAACCCCAAACTGAAAAAAAAAAAATCCCAATGTCTTTCTATGGGTTGAGTCAATAAAATAGAATGCTCCTCAGTGATAACAAGGAACAGGTTTTTGATACATGCAACAACTTAGATAAATCTCAAAGGCATTATGTGGAATAAAAGAAGCCAATCTTAAAAGGTGGCTCCATTTATATGATGTTCTCAAAAAAGATAAGACTCTAGGATGCAAAACAGGGTTTGTGGGTATGAAGAGGGCATGATTACAAAACAATAGCATGAAGAAATTTTTTGGGGGGTCATGGAAATGTTTTGTATCCTATTTATTGTAGTGGCTACATGAATCTATACATATGTTAACAGAACTGTGCATTAAAATAAAAAACAATTTTACTGCATTTTAATTAAGTCTGTAGTGATATTTAGGCTTTTCAAGGCCGGAAAAAAAGAGGAGCTGAATTATCAGTTTGGGGATTATGTGTGCTGGGTTATTTCCCTTCTGTCTCCCGGGCTTTTGTTGGGCAACAAACAACTCGTAAGTAACCTCCAGGAGGTTGAAGGAAAAATCCAAATCAATCAGCTGTCATCTTTGCTAGGAGCTCTAGGCAAAGACTTAGTGGGTAAGAAATCTTGGACCAAAGGGAAAAGATGAATGTAGAAGAGATCTGAAGCCTGTATAGTTATATAAATTTAGTAATAGCCAAATTACCCATGGTTTTCCCTTAGACACATTAGCTTGGTTCAGTTAGCTCTAGTTTGTACCCAAAGCAAATTCTTACTGATCCTTCAGAAGCAAACTATAAAAAGTACAAAAGATTTTCAGTTCCCTATCACCAAACCCTGCATTCCCTTCAAATGGATTTCCCAGAAATGACTGTTTCCTGCCTTCTCTCTACAGGTACCGCCCACAAATCCTCCTCCGCCTCCCGCAACATTTCTCTGCTCATTGCAGTCCCATCGGAGAAGGCCAGGGATCTGAATGTGCCATTGACTACATACCAAGCACTGATAGGTCAGAGCTCATGTGATACAAGGGAACCAGTCCTTTGGACCCTTTATGATGAATGAAACATTGGTATGAGCCCTTGTCCTTGATCTGAATGTTGTGGAGTTTCAGGGTCCAATTGTCCTTGTCAAACGTTGTGCGGCCTTTATACTTGGGATGAACATTTTGAGGGTTCTCTTTGCCTTTGAATAGCTCATACAGAACCAGCTTATTCTGGTCCTGCCAAAATACTACCAACTCATCCACGCTTATGTTTTCAGAGTTTATAAAGAGGCATGGCAGTTCTCCAGTCTTGTTGAAATATGCTTGACTCTTCACAGAAGCAGCACCTAAAAAGGGAATGGTAGAGATTAGGGAAGGAGAAACAAGAAGGAAGAAAAACAACCCCGTTTCTCTTTATACAATACCCCATGTTATCTTACCAGTAATGATACTGAAGAACTAGGTATTAAACTCTGGAAAGTGCATATACATACTGGCATCTGGAGAATGGGACTTTTGTCCTCACTCTGCTGCTAACTAAATGTGGGCCTTGTGCAAACTGCAACTACCATGAGGCTCAGTTTCCTTAATCAGTTTAATGAAGGGGTGGTCTAAGGGTTCCAAGAATCTTTCTAGTACTATGGTTCTGTGAATTTAAATCCCATTCCAGGGAAAAACAGCAGAGTTAGACAAGGTATCCACCCATCTGTTAACCTTCCTTTAACCTGAATACCGATTCTCTTCACTGTAGCTGTTTTAAGCTCCGTTACTTCTATGCCATTACCAAAAGCTCTTCCTTCCCCTCCCCACTCCCTTATTCCTTGGCCTGTTATACTGAAAAGATTTCTGATAAAGGTAACAAATTTAATATCTGTCCCCCTCGTTATGCCTTACTAGTTGGGTATCACATTGAGTAATATATTTGAAATTCACATAGTTCCTGTTAGAGAGTTTTCCTCATGAATGCTGCTTCCATGGCCAGCTTGCCCAAGGATGTAAAACAGTTTGGAAATGACACAGTCAACCAAAGCCTCTATTTTCAGTGACCTCTCTAAGCTCTTTCAGGGATCAGAAGGAGAACTGGGCCTTCTGATGGTTGTTTTGGGATTGTGGTGGTCAAAGACCATTTAGCGTACATGAATGAAATGCTGGAAATGATTCATAGATGAGAAGGTGAGGATGTGCTTTTGGAGTATTGGGGAAACCCCAGGTACGAGACATTTGCTCTTCCCAGTATGCATTGCCAATGGAAATTTTTACAGCCCCTGGAGGACATGCTGGGAGAGTTCAGAGAAAGGCTTTCACTCCCAAGGACGTATTGAAGTTTGTGGAAGGGATGTGTGCCACCTAACTCCTTAAATGTGATTGATTCTAAGGTTTGTAGGACCTGTTCTGGGTCACAGAAATACTTGAGAGTTGGCCAAGAAATTAAATAGTGGTGGGTGAGAAGAGCAGGGTTAGTGGGAAATGCTATTTCTTAGTTAATATATAGTTAAATGTTGCCCTGGGGAAAATGTTAGGGTGGGTTTTGAATAAAGCTTCATCATTGCAGAATTCAGTGAAGAGTCTTGACATTAAGGGCGAAAGGGGAGTTAGGTTGTTGAGAGAGATGAGAGGAGTTTCCTTTGAGGTGTTCTTTGAGGGCGGTAGGAGAAATTAAATTGATCTGATCAATGGTTTTCTCTTCTAAGAGGGAGTAGGACAAAGAACAGTGACACGCACCAGGCAAAATTGAACTGTCCACAGGGTGGCCCAGTGAGAACACATAATCAAGAAGGTTGGTGGTGGTTTGAATTCTAAGGGAAGAGGACTCAGGCCACTGTGAGTCTGCACAAGTTCAAATCATTGCCTATTGCATTTTGCTTGCTAGAAGACTATAAAGCACTTGGCAAGTGTAAAATGCAGCCTATGTATAGGATGTGTTCCGATATGGGAGGACAGTGGGAAAATTTACTGAGTACCTGGAACTGTGAAAAGGGAACAGAGGGAAGGTTTACTGTATTCAGCAATTGCCTTGCAAAGCAATCCTGGGGCTCCTGCTACTTCTTTGCTAAACTCTGAATGATAATGGAAGAGTGCCACCTGCTGTAAAAGCTTCTAAGCGGCTTCATCTCTGGAGAAACTCATTCTGGTTTTAGAGCAGATGAGCTAAGGGAGAAACCAAACTCAGAGCTGAAAATTCTCCCAGTTCACAGGTCAATGTTATATTATTCCTTACTGGTCAGCTGTACCTTCTGGGACTGGAAATGACTTCACTTTTGGCTTCTTCTCTCTTCTTGATTTATGACTATTTCTCTGCAGAACCTCACAGTATCTTTCCTTCCCACCAACTTTTTCCAGTAACAGACCAGTCCCAAATCTCTGACTTAGGTTCCTCCGCCCAAAGATTATAAGGGCTTTTCCTTACACCCATCTGACTGCCCCACTCCTCACCTACCAATCAAAAGTGTGGTTTGTGTTCTAAAGGCATGGGCATCACCAGGGAGCTGGGCAGAAATGTGGAATTTCTGTCCCCCCTTCCCCAGAAACACCTGCTGTTCAGAATCAGCATTTTAACAGTAGCTCAGTTTGAGAAGCTGCAAGAGAGTATCTCTACCTCTGTTTCCAGAGTAGAATAGAGAAAGTAATGATAGGAAAAATTTGTTCCTATCTGTCTTTTCTCCTTCTCTCCTCCCTCTGGGGTGGAAATATCACTGAGGTCCATTTTGAGTGGAACTGGAAGTATTTCACAATTTATACTCTTTAGTTCCTCACCAACCACTGCCTTCCATGACATCACTCAGAGCTATACACGGTGCACATCATGCTGATTCCTGATGATGTAGGCAAGATTTATCTCAAGGAGGCTTTAGTCCTCCCCTGCAATGGTACCACATCTTAGGTCACCCAGCTCCTGGAATCCCTGGGACTCCATTGGTGGGTACCTATTGAGATTCTCTCCCTTGCCCAGGACTTGGGTAATAGAGAAGGTCTGGGTCTAATTATAACTGATTGGTTGCTATGATGATTTCAGGAGCCAGGCACACAAGATCCATCTAGACAACTCCCTAAGCAGATAGAGAAGTTGGTTCCTAAACAATATACTGTTTGAATGTTACTCAAAAACTGCAGTCTTCTAATCTTGTGAGATCTCTGACTACCCCTGGGACTTAAGTCTTCCCTGGCCATTACCCCAAATGCACATCTCATAAATTCAAGAACCATCTTTTCCTCAAGTTACTACAGTCATCTGTACTCATAAATTGTTCCTCTTTTACTAAACTTTCTTCAAAGCTTTACTAGGTCTTCTGGAAATCTTGTTCCATTATAATGAACTCCTCTGTATCTTCAACTCTCCAGCAAATATGTCCCATAAGGTTATGCTTTTGTTGAAATCTGGCCCTACCTAAAGGACAACACTTGTCCTTCGACACTGCCTGTTTTACCACATTTCACAGAGAGCTTGAGTAACAACATCCTTCCCATTTTGAGGTGCCCACCTCTCTCACTGCTGGTCGCTACTAATCATTTGTCATTACTTCTCTGTTCACTGAGGATTTTGGCAGTCGACATAAGGTTCTTCTTTCCAACTATTACTGTCAGTTTGAGCTATTTCGGCATGGATAAATTCCCCAACAACCTTGCTTCAAAGTTCTTTGGTCTTTACCATTTCAAAGATCTTCATACGCAGGCTATTTCAGCAGCTCCTGTCCCATGACATGAATCTATACATATGTTAACACCAAGAACCTTTTCACCAAGAACAGCTCTAATCCTAAAATCTTAAACCTCAATGTACCCTATCTCTGTCCACAAGATGTCTCCCTCCAAGATTTGCCCTTTATTACCCCACCAACATTTGTTCTTTGACTTCATCAAGACTTCAGCTCTAGTCAGTTTAGCCCCTGCAGTGCAGTGCTTTTCAAAAGGCTTCTCTGCAATATTGGAAATGTTCTATATTTGTGCTGACCAACGTGAGAGTCACCAGACACTGTAGCCTTTGAGCACTTGATATGTAGCCAGTGTGACTGAGAAGGTGGAGTTTTAATCTTTTAAATTTTTAATTAATTTAAATTTAAATGGCCCCATGGAACTAGTGGGATTCATATTAGACAGCACAGCAAACCTTTCCAATCATTCTGTTGCCAAAAAACTTGCCCCTTTGTGCAGAATTCATCCTAAAAACACTTCACTTTTGATGTACATGCTAGTTCTTATAACTAAATGTTTGAGGAATACTGGAGGAACTTACTCAATTGTTCAGACTGATGATATCACAAACCTGTTCCCATCCCATTTAATTTGTTCTGTGGGCTGCTTACCCTGCTCACTGCCCTCTCCCTTCCTCATCGTAGTTACTTCAGCAATTCCCTTTGCTAATGCTTTTAGTTTCTTTTTCTCTTATAGTCAAACTCCCTGAACGAGTAAGTAGCAATCGCTGCCTCCACCCCCAGCCTCTGTACCCAACCTCGGTGCCAAAACTTCCCTCACAAAGGTTGTCAGTGACTTCCCACCAGTGCCAAATTCAGAGCTCTTTTCAGACCTCCTGTTATTTGACCACTCTGCTGAATGTCACAGTGTTGGTCTTACCTACTTCCTGAAACTCTCTTCATTCCCATTCTCTGACCTCTTGGTCAGTTTTCTCTGATCACTCCTTAAATGCTATCTCAAGTACCTGTTCTTGATCTTCTTACTCTCCACATTCTCTGGTTTTTCTCTTCTCCCCCCTTGGATTCAACTGCTGACTATAAGCTAATAATTCACAGATGCTTATTTCCAGCCAATCACTTGCCCTAGAGCTCCAGATATCCATATTCAATGTTTTGCTGGATACTGCTGCTTATATAGCAACAGATACTCTCTTCCTCCCCTGTCCTCCATCTCAGTGAGATGATCCCCCCCTTGCTGCTGTCAGTACTTATCTGAACCATCTGTAGAAAGGGTCTGCACAGATGTGGCTGAGGAGATGTAAAACTATGATAACCAGAGCTAAACTCTAATATGGATAAGAAAAGGGTGAGGAGACAATATGAAGCAAAGAAAAGTACCAGAGAAAAATGGTACTTTGTGTTTATCCAGAAATCTTGTAGACATTGTCTTTTAGGTATGACAAAAACTTTTTGCTTGATCAAACTTTATTCAGGCTCCTAATCCACTCCTCAGTCCATCTGTGCACATCCTTGTAAAACCCAGTTTTAGTAGGAACCCTGCTAAGAACCCAGTTTAACCAGAATCCCCAACCTTGCTACCTGATTATGCTTGAATCTGATCGGTTCCTCATCCTCCACAATCCCCCAGGTGATGTCTGTTTGCCCTGGCATGTCCTTAGCAAGAATTAAGTGGGTTTGGGCAGAATCCCTCCTTATCCTTATTTCCCCTTAGTAATTTTCCAACCATTGACCACCCCCCATCCTGCCCCACCTTTCTTCTTGGTTATAAATTCTCACCTGCCCATGCTATATTTGGAGTTGAGCCAAATATCTCTCCGTCATTGTAAAATCCCTTTGCAGTGGTCCGTATGCTTATCTCAATAGCACTCCCCTCCCACCCCTTAGATAAAGTCTTCTTTACTGTGCTTTAACAAGAGGCATCCAGTATTTTTTTCGTTAACAGTAAACTAAAGAGAGATCCTGTGTTCTAGAACAGGGATGGTTCTTCAGGAGATTTCATGGCCTACATGATATTTCTACTAAAACAAGCTTTGCTTTCAAGTTTACCATGTATCCTATTATCTACATAAACATACAGATAATATATATATATATATTCACATATTATACACAATATCTGTATATATTTTATAAAATTATAAAAAATACTGTTTTATGAAATATGATCTATTAAAATTTATGAACCATCATATAATATAAAATGGAAAACACATCAGTATATGTTAAAAAAACAACAACAACAACCCAGCTCCTTCAAGGCAGAAGTCGTCAGGCCATACTACCCGCAGCCCCTCATGGTTGCTATTGTGCGTCTTCCTCCTAGGTGCCCCTTATTCACAGAAGATCTGAGTACCTGGCATGCTGCAGCCAACTTCTCCTGCCTTCTCCTTCACTGCCCCTGCCCAGGTGATTTCAGCCTCATGCACACAGTGCCGAGCCTCTCACTTTCTTGTCCTATTCCTCTCCAATAGTCTTGTTGTCCACTCTGTCCCAGTCATTTTTTCCTTGGACCAGACCCAAGACCAAAGTGCTCCCTCTCTATCTCCTGAAAACTCTCAATATTAAGCACCTCACCTTATGACGACCACCTCCCATCTTTTTATTTAATTCCTCCTTAATTAATACCACCACTCCATCAATTCTTTTGCCTCACTGAGACTGATTATGAATTGGGATATTTTTCACTGGGTCTGCAGATAGTAACCTTGACCAAACCCCCATTACTGCTTGATTGGATAATTGCAATTGCTTCTTAATTGTCCACTTTCATCCTTGCCCCCAAGTCTAGTTCCTCAAGCCAAAACCATCCTTTAGATGACATAATTCTCCTGTTCAGAAGTCCCTGATGACCTCCCACCACAATGAAAATTAAATCCAAATCCTTTCCCATCACACTGAGAACTAAATCCAAAAATCCTTTCCTGGCGTACAAGGTTTCATGTAATCTGATCCCTGGTACCTTCCAAAGCCCTTTCCCTCGCTCAGCTCCAGCCACACTGGCTTCCTTGTTATTCCTCCCAAAGGCAGGCACACTCTATCCCAAGGCCTTTTCTCATATTAATCCCTCTGCCTAGAAGACCCTTCCTCCATACAATCTCATAGTTATTTCTCCATTTCATATAGGTCTTTCATAAAATGCTACCCACTCAAAGAGTTCTCTGACCATCCTATTGAAGATAACATCCTTGTCACTCCTTATTCCTGACATTGAATTATTTTTTATCAGAGTACTTATTATGACCTGACATGATGTGGTATGTTGGTTACTGTCTGTTTCTCCTGAGTAATCTAACTTCTAGTTAAAAACCCGTGTTAATTTTTTTAGTTCTGACCCTAGGCAATTACAAAGGTTCTACCTGGCAGGCTTCATGGGGGAAAACTGTCCTCCCTACACCAGATTTAGTGCACAGGTCATGCACAGCAGTGTCTAATGGGAGTTGGAGTCAAAACTCAAGATCTGTGGCTAGTCATGCTAATTCACATATTTACATTCATAGCCCAGGCACCTTTATTCCTAGATTTCTTTATCTGAGGCCTCAAGTAGAGGTCTGCTTCAAGTGCCTCTGCTGAGGGCTCCTTATATTGGGGAGGAGGGAGAGCCTTGAAGACACTTTCTTCATGATGACTCATTATGTCCACCCCGACACTTGCCCTCATCTTTCTTCCCTACGCCTGCCCCAGGGTCCATACACTGCTGGAATCTTTTGCTCTGGGCTCCCTCAACAATGAGAAGCACCCCCTCTATCTATGCTGATCCATCGGATCCTTGGTTGGCATGCTGTACACAGAGAGAAAGAAGTAATAATGTGGAACAACAGATTAATAAGAGTCATGAACAGTTAGTCTGAGAAGCTCTAGAGTTTCTTGAAAAGAGGATGGAGGGAATGGTAGATAAACAATGGTTGAAGAGATAAGACTGTAAATTTTCATATTGAGCAGGACATGAGTCTTTAGATCAAAAGGGCATTCTAAGTACCAAGCAAGATATATGAAAATAAATCCACACCTAGAAATATTGTGGTAAAGCTGCTAAACATTAAGCATAAAATATTTTTTCAAACTTACAAGCCCATTCTTTAAAAACTAGAGAAAGAATACCTATAAAACAATGACAATTAGACTGAAAGCTCTTTAGCAACCAAAGAAGTCAGTGGGGCCATAACTTCTAAATGAATAAAATATACATGTGCACACACACAAAATAAAGCAAATTGTATTTTCAATTCAATGGACTAATACAATTTCAAAAATTATAAAAATGAGAAAAATTTAGAAACTTTAGAAAGTATGTATGAAAGAACATTGAGTAAAACATATTCAGAGATTTGCATATATATTGTGATCATGACAATATATAACTATTTTTACTCTCTTGTCTGTTGTTTTATAGAAAGAGCCAGAAAAGTGATTTTTAAAGGGAGAAAGGTGACCAGGTGGTGGGTATTAAGGAGGGTGTGTGTGGTGATGAGCACTGGGTGTAATAAGCAATTAATGGATTGTTGAACACTACAACAAAAACTTATGATGTACCACATGCTGGCTAACTGAACATAATGAAAAATTTTAAAATTTAAAAATTTAAATAAATAAATAAATAAGTGGAGAAAAGAGTTGCATAGTTTTTAATAGAGACATCTGTAAGATGAAGAAATGAAAGAAAGTGAAAATGAAACCAAGAATGGGTAAATACTCTCAGGGGGGTTAAAATTATTTTCACAGCTTTGAGGCCCGGAACTTGGCCCAGTGGCCTGGCAATGTAAGACGGGTCACCTCCATGGAATTGATCAGCTCTAGCGATAAAATCTTGTTTATAGAATAAGGCCTACAAGTGTTTGTTTTTGTTTCCGTAAATCTCAACAGTCCCAGTGTGGAGGGTGGGGGGCAAAATCCAGAGTTACATATTCTGGAAATGGTATTAGGATCTCTCACAAAGGAAAAACAAACCACAGTCTGTCAAACTCCTGCTCCTTTCTGAAGGAGTCTATCTACTACCATTGCAGCCTCCCTATTCCCTATTCAAATGGAGCAGGACATGGGTCCTCAGATCAAAAGTGCATTCATTCTAAGTACCAAGCAAGATAAATGAAAATAAATCCACACCTAGAAAAAGTCTCTGTTCCCACTTTCATTCTTGTTTTCAAACAACCCTATACTTACCCTATTCAGTGACTATCTTCCTCTAAATTATCATGACTGACAGCCCATACTCTTTGAAACTTACTGAGCACACTACTAGAATGATTAATTACATTGGGGGTAAGATACTCCCTACTGGGTAGCATAATGTATTTCAAAAGACCCTGAAACAGTAGCTTACCATGAAGGAGTGACTCCAATATGAGAACTATTAGGCTTCATGACAATTCTTTGGGAATTTTGGAATTAAGTATGAATAATCTGTTCACCTCCAGGTGGTAATTTTAGTGACCACTATCAACAGTAGCAGGAAACAGAAGTAAACGTAACCATATACACATAATTCCCATGCAGTCATCCATTGGGAACCTGCAAGAATCTGAGATTGGGGGAACAGTGGACATTTCCATATGATGTGGGATGAAGGCTTAAGCTAATTTTGTGTAAATTTTAAAGTGAATAAAGATTTTCCACCATACTCCGGGTACATTCCTTGAACCTGAGGTTTTGTTCAAGAGAAATGGGAAGCACTATGACCCGGAGAAACCCCAGCCAGTAAGAGAGCCACCATCAAAAGTCAAAATGGGAAGAAATTTCCTTCTGACCTGTGAACTAGTGATTTTCCAAATACCACTCTGGCCCCAGCGTAAAGAGTTACAGAGGTGCTGGGCTAGCAGCAAACAGAACTTGAGATTTAAAGGTGCCTTGCAAGTTGCACTTAGAAATTCCTTTATCTTTGTAAATACAAAGCACAAATTGTAACCTAATTCTGCAAAGCCCTCCTGCCCTTTTCAGTCTTAAACTTTCATCTAGTTTTCACTGCAAGGGCAGGGGCAGCAACTCTAATGTCTAATTTCCCTGACTAGGGGAGGACATATGGGAGAGAGGAAAAACAGAATTATTTTGCTGCACTGTTTTCCCTCCGCCATCAAATAAATTATTCAACCCTACATTTTTGCTGTGGATTAACCTGGCCAATTGCATCTCCTTTTTTCCCTTGAATGCCTGCCTGTGGCCAGGTCAGTGCTCACCGGCCCAGTATACAGAGATGCATCCTGAGAAGAAAGATAAAATTGCAGTTGACTTTTTTTTCTTTCTTTAAAAAATAATGGTATCTGGGTTTTTTTGTTTTGTTTTTTTTTGTTGTTGTTGTTGTTTTGTTTAGTTTTTCTTGTTGCTGTTTTTAATAGCATGTGAAATATTGGCAATGTGATATTCTGATCTGGTGTCACCATTTCCTATCTCAGCATTGAAATTTATACCACCAAATATATAATCACTGATTCTTTTACGGCCATAAATCTTAAGCAGTTACCATTTGGGGAGGTTACTTTTAGGGTTTCAATATTGGTAATTCTCTTTTCTGAGGCTAAGAAGTATCCAAGCAGTATACTTTGAAACTTCAAAAGCAAGGCAAGGGCAAAAGTGACATCTGGACTCAGTTTTGATAGGGCTTCTCAGCTTTATTCTCACTTTCAGTGTGCAAAGTCAGAAAGTTTGGGGGGAAATGGCATCAAACTTTTCTAAAAATTTGCTTCTAGGCCCTTTTTCTTCATTTTTTCCCAGGTCATAAGAGCTAGGCTGGTCACTGCAATGAGTAATTTGGGGCCCAAGCATTAGGGACAGATGATGTGTTGACTGCAGGGAAGGTGATGGACGTGCTCCTGAAGAGCTTGTGAACTTGGCTGAGGGATAAGTGACATCATCCACTAAAGCTGTTTGGGTCTCCACGGAACAAATCCTACCAATTATGAATAGTTCATGGGAAAGAGTTGGAAGAAGCAGTATAATGTCAAGGTTAAGTGAGCAGATGCTGAATCTATACGTGTGGAGCGAATCCAAGCCTTGCCACTCCTTACCTATGTTGATCTTAGACAAATTACTTAACCTCTCTGGGCTTTAGCTTCCACATCTATATGCAAGTTACTGTGATTTTTAAATAAGTTATCATTTATAAAACTCTTAGAACAGTACCTGGCACAAAGTAACTGCTACATCTAAGTATTTGTCAAGTAAATAGAATAAGAAGTGGATGGGAAGGGCTTTCTGCTGGATAATGTTCTCCAGAGCCTTGTCTTGTGCCCTTCCTCACAGTTAGCAGGCCCTGGGAAGTAGAAGGTTCTGTTCTGACCTATAGTACTGGAGTGGTCAGTTAGCACATATATAGACCTCCCACCCATGGACTCAACAGTTTCCAAGGGGCTAAGCAGAACACAGAAATCCCAGCAAGCATCATTCTGAGGGAGCATCTCTCCCTAAAGTCTTGGCTCCTTGCCACACACAGGAGGCAGGAGGACATCGGCCAAGGGCCTGGTGCAGAGCCGTCAGGAGGATGTGAACTCATGGGCAGACCAGTTAGTTAAGGGCAGCTGCCTGCTGCTGTGGCCAAGCTCAGGCTCAGCTCACCACCCTCCCCTCACCCCCGCCACTGTGCCCCACATCAAGACTGGGATGGCTTCTCTCTCAGTAAAGAGGGTGGGGAAGATGTGCCGCAGGAAGGGGCAGCGGGAGAGGAGAAACTGAAGTCGCCCAGTCACAGGATGTGTGGCAGGAACCTCAGCCAACCCCAGGTTATAGATGAAGAAACTGAAACTCAGAGAGGAGCAGCAAACAGGGAAGATCTGAGTCTTGTGAGGCCGACTCTTCTAAAACTTCTTCTTTGAGGGAGGGAGGGGGGGAGTGCTCTTGAAGAGACAGAATATAGATTTCATGCACAAAATGCCTATGGCCACTACACTGCCAGCCAACAGAAGGAGAACATGATGGAGGGAAAAGTCGCAGTGGAAAGAGACAGTGGTCTTAACTATTGTGGTTAAAATACCATACTTATGAAGATTATACCAAAGAATAAGATATGTGACCACACTGCTAGGGCCCCTAACAGAAGCTTGGAGGGGACTTTGCGAAAGGCTTGTGTAAGTGAGAAACCCTGAAGATCAGCTTCATTTACTTCATGGTGACTCAGTTGCTGTTAACTAGCTGAAGGTCACTGAAGTAGGGGGTAGCAGAGCTGGGCTTCTGGGTCCTCCCAGTAAGCAGGGGCCACTGTGATCTATGGGCATCAACTGGTAGAGCAGGCTGTGGAGGAGGAGAGGGAAGGCAGGGAACATGGAAACCAATATTCCCTAATAGAAGGCTTTTAGAAGCCCATTGACTGTTTTCTAAAACCCTGAGAATGCCAGGAATGGGAATAGAGAAGACCAGAAGGAAATATCTATGGAGCAAAAGAGTTAAGCCTTGGGGGTGTCGGAGCAGGGGTCTTTCCCTAATTCCCTGGGTGCTGCTGGATAGGCCAGTCTACCCTACTTTGTGCATCCAGTACCATGGGAGGAAGAGGACAGAGGGTGGGGCACCATCCCAGGCTAGACCTCCTATAACATGATGCCTCTTTCTTCTCCAGGAAAGTTTTTTTTCTTTTTCTTTTTTTTTTTCCCATGTGGTTTTATGCAACACTGGATAGAAAGAAGTAAAACCCACCTAGTCTCAGGCCCAGTCTTGCAGTGGCCAGTTCATCAGAAGACATAGTAGGATTCTAGGACTTTAAAAAGCCAAAAGGTTCTTACCATAGAGCAGGAGGGCCATCACAAGGAGAGTGTTACTCAGTCCCATAGTGCTAGAATTAAAAAAAAGAAAAGATAGAACTTGATTAGAAAATGACTAAAAACCAAAACATGACAAGTGGAGCCTGGGGTTTGCTTGGGCCCATGCGTGTAGCAGATAAGCCCTACATCCCAGGCTCCCTGAGGTTCGATGGGTCATGTGATTAGGTTCTGGCCAATGGAATTGTGGGCAGAAAAGAAAGATGTTATTTCCAGACCTGCCACTAAAGCGTCTCTCTCTTTCCTCCTTTTCCTGCCTTCTTGATGCAGAGAATTCAGAGAGTCCAAGGTCCTAGAAGATGGCAAAGCCTCACTATTAAAGGAAGCTGGATCAGTGAACAAATTGATAAAGCAGCTCTTTCTACCCTAAAGCGATCCATACTGGACTGTGACATGAGCAAAACATAAACTTCAATTGTGTCAAGCTAATGAAACTTGGGGGATTGTTTATTGGAATAGCTAGCATTACTTACCTTGACCAAGACAATGGCTATGATGGGACAAAGGAAGTGTATTTATGTTTAGAAATTGACTTGCCTTTGGTTTCCCTGTGATTCTCAAACTTTACTGTGCATAAAAATGATCTGGAAGATCATGTTAAAGCCATTATCTGGGTCTTGTCCACGGAGATTCTGATTTAGTAGGCTCCGTGAAAGCCACATCAAGAAACTCACAGGTGATACTGTGCTGCTGGCCTAAGGACCCCACTTTGAGAACATGATAAGCCAAGGAAAACAGCACGCATTGCTTTATAACGTCTAACCTCTCTTTCTTCCTCTCCCTCCCTCCTTTCCTCTTCACTCACCCACTTATTCCAACTTAGACCAAAAAGGCTGCAGAGCGGCTTACAGTATAGCCCAGAATAGTGGAGAATGACCAAAACTAGAAATAGCTAAAAAGCCAACCAAGTGCAAGTATATAAAATGGAGCCTGGTACAAGTCCAGTGCTAAATGTTTACCATTTAGAAATCTGCCTACCCTGTATGGTTCAGGTCACAAGTTTGGCCTATATCCTTTTAACAGCTGATGTGAAAATGAAAACCTAATCAGTAAATTTACAGATCTATCCATTAGGATAAAACAAACCAATGTTCAGGAGAAGATGCAAAACTCTTTGTGATCCAATAGCAGAAATTTCATCCTTGGGGGTGGTGTGGCTAGAAGCCATTCCTGGTCCCTTTGGGTTATGCTAGATACCCTTCCTCTCTGCTCTCATAGCACTCAGCATGGGGCTTTGGGCTAAAATTGTCTGCTAAGTTTCTTCCCTTCTAGACTATAACCTATCTTTTTAGTTTAAAAATTTTGATTAGATCATACTTGCACATAGTATTAAATTTTAAAAGTACAGGGGATAAATAGTGGAAACCAAGTTTTTCTCCTAATCTTGTCCACTAGCTATCAAGTTTTCTCCCACAGACATGACTGGAGAGACCACTGTTACCTGTTAACAGCTTCATGCCTCTACTTGCAGTTATTTTAGGCAAAACAAAATAAAAACATCGACCCATATTCTTTTTTTCATTTTATTTTTAAACACAAACAATAGCACTTTATACACAATTTTGCACACTGGCCACTACTTTAGAGATTCTGTATTAACTACATCTTCATTCTAACAGTTACATATTCTGTTATATTCTATTGAGTGACAATAATTTATTTTACCAGCCTCTATCAAGGGACATTTAGGTTTTTGCAGTATTCTGCTGCAATGAAAAACCTTGATCATATGCCAAAACACGTATGTGGGAGTAAGCTATCTTCCTTGAAGTAGAAATGGTTTGACCAAAGGGTCAAAGGGTAAATGTAATTTTAATCTTCAAAGACACTGAAAAATTGTTCTCCCCTAAAATTAAATATTTATGCTCCCCCACAACAAAAAAGCATAACTATTTTCACAGAGCATGTTTTCTATCCTGTGATCTTTACCAAAAGGGAGAGTTAAAATGACATCTCATTGTCATTTTTAAAAATTATTTTGCATTGTGGTAAAATGCACATAATATAAAATTTATCATTTACTCATTTTTTATGTGTACAGTGGTGTTAAGCACAATGTTGTGCAACCATCACCACTATCCATCTCTAGAACTCTTCATCTTGCAAAACTGAAACTCCTTACTTTACTAAGCACTGACTCCCTGTTCTCTCCTCCACCCAGGCCCTGGAAACCACCATTCCATCATCTGTCTCCATGAATTTAACTACTCTAGCTACCTAACTGGAATCGTACAGTGTTTGTCTTTTTGTGATTGGCTAATTTCACTTAGCATAATTTATTTGAGGTTCATCCTTGTTGTAGCATATGTCAAAATTTTTTTCATTTTTAAAGCTGAATAATATCTGCACTGCATGTATACCCCACTTTGTATATCCATTTATCTGTTGATGGATATTTGAGTTGCTTCCACCTTTTGGCTATTGTGAATAACGCTGTTGTGAACATGGATGTACAAATATCTCTTTGAGGCCTTGCTTTCATTTCTTTTGGGCGTATAGTCAGAAGTGGAATTACTGGATCATATGGCAATTCTATTTTTAATTTTTGAGGAACTGACATTCTGTTTTCCACAGCAGCTGCATAATGTTATATTCCCATTAACAGTGCAGAATTGCCCTGTTGCAATTTCTCCACATTTTTGTCAACACCTGTTATTTTTGTTTCCTTATGGTATCCATCCTAATGGATGTGAGGTGGTGCTTACTGTAATTTTAAAATTAATTTCCTTTATTATGACTTTGAACATCTTTTCAAATGTATTAGAGATAATCTTTCTTTCTTTCTTTCTTTCTTTCTTTCTTTCTTTCTTTCTTTCTTTTTTAGAGAGAGGGAGATAGAGATGGGGGGAGTGGCAGAGGGAGAGGGTGAAAGAGAATCCCAGGTGGGCTCCAAGCCCAGGGTGGAGCTGGATGCAGGCTTGATCTCACAACCCTGAGATCATGACCCAAGATTAAATCAAAAGCTGGACGCCCAACTGACTGAGCCACCCATGCCCCAAGAGATAATGTTTCTTGTTCCATGTACTGTGCATATATTTCTTCTACCTACTTTTAATTAGAGACTTTGGGTTTTTTATAAATTTCTCTTAACTTGCAGGAGCTCTTTAATATTTTTAAAAAATAGTGTTCATTAGTAACTAGTTAGAAAGGTAGTGCTTTGTGACTATGAGTTACACATATATTCAGTTACTAAAGGATACAGTGGGTATTCAGTATATGAAACTCACACTTGCTCCTGATTACTCTCTTTTCTCTCTCCCAACAATTTCAGTAGGTTACAGAGCTTGGGCTTTAACTCTTGGGCCAAAGCTGACACCACTCAATGGTAGAGCCTGGAAAGAGATTTCTCTGTTTGATTCCTATGGACTTCCTCATACTAAATCACCACCAGCATCCTGTTTGTCATAGAATCTGAGGACTAGGAATCCTTTAAATCTGAACTCCCATCTAATATAGGAATCTCCCATTGTTTACAAACCAAAAATCAGCATGCCTGACCCAACCAAAGATTTGTCTTTCCTCAGGGCAATGTATTGAGCAGGGACACAAAATCAAATTATATTTCACTCTAAATTTAACAAATACCTTTGATTCAAATTATTACATGGTTCAGTATGGCCCACGGTATTTTGGACAAATTATGTCTATAATTCATGCACTGGGGAGAAGCGCTGTGTATGACAAGGAAATCAATACCATTTTAACTTCTCTATTTGGAAATTCTCTCTTCCCCTGAGCAAGAAATGGCCTCTCCTTAACTTCCTCTCATTAATACTGGTGTCATTCTCTGGAGCTATGCAGAGAAACCTTAATACACTTCTGACAAAGTCCTTTAAGAATTTGGGGACAGAGATCACATCCCTCCTCAAAATCCTGGCCCAGCAGAGAGTCTTTCTAATAAACTTTACCAACATTAATTTGAAGATTGGATCCTGTCCTGTCCTGGATAGCACTTTGGATACTTCATTTGTCAGAGACCCTAATAAAATACAGTGCTAAAATGCTTGAGATTGACATGTTCCTCTACACGCCATGTGAAGAACTTCTCTCAACTCTAGCCATGGAATATGTGTGAGGATGGGGGCTTAGGTTAGGGAACCAGTTTCTTCAATGTTGTTGTTTCTGAAGAAGAGCAGAAATGTCACTGTTTCCTCAGGAATGAACTCTCAACCACAACCACGAGTCATTGCTTTCTCCAGAGGGCCTGAGAAGTAGAAATACTGGCTTTTGAAGGGAGGGAGCAAAAAGGGGAATGGGAGAGGAAAGAACCTAAGAATTTACGGGGGGGATTCTCTGAGAAGAGATTTCTGTCAGCTGTGTTCAGAATAAGGTCTGTAGGTCGGTGAACTAGACAATAATTTAAAGCAAGTAGCCTCCATGTAGCTGAATGTTCACTACAGAAACCAAAGAGCTCCTACTGTACAGCACTTTTCCTTACTATATATATGCCTGACCCATCATGGACCGTGAGTGAGAGGCAGCTGAATGACTAGTTACAGTCTTATTCCTCATAGCAAAGTGGGATTACTTACCCCCTCCCCACATTGCAGATGAATAAATGGAGCCTCAGAGAGGTTAGGGAACTTGCCCTAGCCACCCAGTAGTAAGTGATAGAGTTGAGGTTTAAACCTACACAGCTTCATTGTGTTCTTTTTAACACTGGTATAGTTGAGCAGTTCCAGCCAGTTTCAGTGGGGCTGTGGGAGCAAGGGGAGAGGATTCTGATTCTACCTACTCTTAGTGTACTGGGGGAGCAGCACATTCCAAAGGCCAGATGTGAGGGTAGCTCCTGGGATCAGAGTGCACATTCATGGGAGACAGGCTGTGATGGGGGAAGGAGGACCCAAAGTGTCCCTCCCTGTCAGGAGAGTTTCTATCCTAAGCTTCCATTCATTCCACAAATATTACTTGAGCATCCTTTACGTGTCAGGCAGAGAATGCATCTCTCCACTCCAGCCCTGGACAGGTTATCAGTTTTCTAGCATGGACCTAGCTCCAGGCACACTTCAGTGTGTTTCAGCAAGTCTCACCTAGAAGAACTCTAGGGAAGTACGTGTATTTGGGAGGAAAGAGAAGGGGATAAACAAAGGATCTTTTGTATCTCAGATCTGAAGGAACATCTGGGATCTAGTTCAGGCAGAAGACGGGATGTGGGGTGGTGGTGGCCAGCTAGATGGTGGGACAGGAGTGCAGATATGCTGACATTGGAAGGGAAAGAAGAATTCAAGGTAGAAGTTGGGGATCAATGGAGAAAAATGTTCTCTGTTTCACAACTTGACCAGAATATTAGTGGTGATCAGGGTATCAGGAAAGGTGCTAAGCTTGCTGGTGTCTAAGGAAAATTGTTCATTGAGACTGTCTCTCATGAAAACATTTACTGAATATACTCAGTGACAGGCTTGTTCTAGAGCTTGTGGGGGAAATAAAGGTGTATGGGCCTTGCTCCCTGACTCAGTACTAAAAAGAAAGATAGGGTATACTCATATAACTACAATTTAAGCTCTAGGATCAGTGTGCCAAGTGGCAATGCATACCTTGTCCTGGCACACACAAGAGTCCTTGCTTTAAGCAAAGCAGGAGATGATGCTACAGCCTCTGAGGAGGGAGGATTAGGTCAGCCTCAGCCTAGTGCTCAGGACCTTCTGTCAGTTCATCTTGTCATTGGACAAGCCAAGCTTGTGGACTGGCATTGTGAGTGAGGTCCAGGAGGACCACAAGCTGCCTGGGGCCTTGGCTTGCCTCTATTTTGACATGCTGTATGAATTACTTCTCAGATCACCAGAACCTGAAGCTATACTGTTAGAGCAGCTATTACTACCTTTGAGGTACTGGGAGGAATAGGGTAGGTTTATTTCCTTTTATATAAAGTTTCTGAACTGCAAAATAGTAAGGTTGCTGGGATTGAAATGTGTCTGACTTTTTTTTTTAAGATTTTATTTATTTGAGAGAGAGACAGTGAGAGAGAGCATTAGCAAGAAGAAGGTCAGAGGGAGAAGCAGACTCCCCTTGGAGATGGGAGTCCAATGCAGGACTTGATTCCGGAACTCCAGGATCATGACCTGAGCCGAAAGCAGTTGTCCAACCAACTGAGCCACCCAGGCGTCCCTGTGTCTGACTTTTAACAAGGCTTCTGACAGGGTGTTTTATGATATGCTTGAGAGGTATGTGGAGAAATGTGGGATTGAGATTAGTACCGTTAATGGCAAAGAACTGTGCTCTAATATTGTTCACTCATTCAACAAATATTTATTGAGCCAGACATTGTGCTAAGTGCTTGGAATATAATGATGAAAAATACCAGGAATAGCTCCTCATCCCATGGCTGCTTATAGTTTAGTTGGGGAACAAGATAATCACACAATTAGGTGTAAAATTGTAATGATGACAAGTGCTGCAAAGGAGAGGTTTGTGGTACTTTGCCTAGTATAGGACGAGTCTAAACTGAGATTTGAAGAATGATGTGACAAATTAAAGATGGACATGTATTCTTTGCTACTCCTCCCATGAAGAGGTGAAGTCTAAACTCCTCTCCCTAAATCTGGGCTGGCCTTAGGGACTTGTTTAACCAATAAAATGCAGCAGAAAGGATGTTTGGGACTTGGCAGGGTGATCATAAGAAGGCTGACAGCTTCTATCTTTCTTGGAATACTCTTTCTCGGGCTTTGAAACATCATGAAAGATGGCCCACTACCCTGAGACCACCATGTCAAAGAGGCCATGTGTAGGTGTTTGAGTCAACAGTCCCAGCTGAGGCCTGCCTTCCAGCCATTTCTACCAAGCCACCAGACACTGGAATAAAATCTTCGATCCCCTAGATCCAAGGTCAGTGAACTACAGCCTACAGACCAAATCTGGACACCACCTATTTTTACAGATAAAGTTTTGTTGGAATGCAACTATACCCATTTATTTAATTATTGTCTGTGGCTGTTTTTCCATTATACTTGTAGAAATGAGTAGCAGTGTTAGGAATGATACAGCCTGTTATAGAAAAAAATGCTGACCCTTGTTCTAGGTTAGTACTCTCCAATAGAAATATAACAGAATCACATATGTATTTTGAGAATTTTGAGTAGTCACATTAAAAAATTAGAAAGAAATAGGTAAAAATCAATTTTAATGATATATTTTATTTAATTCAGTATATCTAAAATGTTATAATCTCAGCATATAATTAATATAAAATTATTCATGGATATTTTACCTTTTTTCTGTATAAAATCTTATAGGTATTTTACACTTATAGCACTTAGATAAGCTACATTTCAAGTGATGAGTAGCCACATGTGGCTAGTGACTACTGAATTGGACAGTGGAGCTCTAGAGCAGCCCACTCACTAGATTAAAACCAACCACCAACTGACTTCAGTTGATGCCATGAGGAATAGAAAAATCACTCAAAAGCTTGCCCAAATTTCTGGACCACAACATTGTGAGGCAGAGTAAATATTAGTTGTTTTAAGCTGCTAAGTTTGGGGACAGTTTGTTAGGCATTAATAGGTAAACAGAAAAGATTGAATAAGTGTTGTATTGGTGAAGTAGAGCGGCTTGGAAGGATTCTAGGCAAAAGGAACAGCAGGTACAAAGGCACTGAGGCAAGAGGGAGAATGAGGGAAGGTTGGTGTGGCTTAAATGACTAGACAAGTGGGGAGAGAAGCCTGCAGAGGTCAGCAGGCAAGAGACCATGCTTATCTTAGGGGTCAGCAAAGGATTTTGGTGTTTATTCTGAGTACAACATGAATCACTGAAGAAATTAGAGGAGTGACATAATGAGTTTTGCATTTTGAAAAGATGACTTGGCTACTGTGTAGCAAATGGATGGTAGGGAAGTCAGAACAGATGCCAGAAGACCAATCAGTTGGCTACTGATTGTACTGATGTAAATGAAAGAAGATGGCTGCTTGGTTTAGAGTAGTAGTAGCAGATGTAGAAGTGGATAGGTTCAAGCAATATTTAGGATTATAATCAACTGGAAGTGAAGATGAGGGTGAGAGATTGATTGATTCATTGATTGATTCATTCATTCATTCAACAACTGAGTGCCAAGAATCACTCTTGTTTAATAGACTAACATGGTGGATGCTGCAGGGCTTTTGTACTTTTTCACTTGCACAAATAAGTGAAATTCTGTAAGTAGAGTAGGATAGCTTAATGGAGTCTGGAATGTCAGATGAGTTTGTATTTGATGTGATAAAAAATTGAGAGTTTGAGATTAATGGTTTGGGAGCAGGAAAATTTATGTAATGGAAGTTTAAAAAAATAAGCCTATCAGTGACGTGAGGAAGGAGATGAGGGCTGGTATTATGGTGGTCAAGAAAGCCAGGATTAAAGTCTCATAGACCTAAGATGAAGAGGCTGAACCAGCATAGGGACAGTGGGTATGACAAGAAAGAGGATGAGCATGAATACCACCTTGATGAAAACATGAACACTTCTTGGTGTCTTACAGACACGGGAGATGATGATTGGCTATGAATGTGCATCACCCATCTTGAACTTAACTGAGCTCCCCTTGCAGCCATGTCTCTCTCTCTAGCTCAGGCTGGATCATATGTCAGACTTGTTTTCCAATCTCTTCTTGGAGCAAATCTTTCTGGGCCCCATTTGTGGAGAGTTTTTCATACTTAACACTGACTTACTTTGATTAGCTGTCCCTCTCCTCACCCATTTGGGAGCATGGTGTTTCCACACAGATATGAGGGGAGCAGCATCAAAGATGCATATGTGCAAAGAAGAAATGTCTATATAGACTCATAAGGAGGAAAGGCTGCTTTTATTCATTCCCTGATATATTAAGTAACTAAGTATTAAAATCAGAAGTCCATTCCCTCACTTACCCAAAAGAAGTAGCGTAACATGGCGAAAGCATTTAGCTTTTCCAGTCTCCTTATAGCAAGTTTATGTACAAGACAGATGTCCAGTTCTCAGTCATATCTAGAATCAGATCTTTCTAAGTCAAGGTGCATCGCTTTTCCAAATTATCAATGGTTTTGGAAACCATCTTTTATTTTTTTTATTTATTTATTTTTTTTTTTGTCAAAAAAATGCCTATGGGTGACCATCATGCAAAGTTTACAGGCAACTCTGTGTGCCTCTGGTCAACGGTTCCACCTACCACAAATAAGACCCACAGAACTCCCTAAAAGGCATTTATGCCAACGCTGGAATAAAAAAGTAAGAGGGCCCCTTCCTGTTCTCTCAGAACCAGAATCATGGTCAAAGAGAGAAAACCAATGTTTCAAGAGCACAAATTGAGGGACGTCCCCTCTCCGTATTCTGTATACCAACCCTAGCCTGGTGCTTGGAATTCCCAAATTACTCATTCCTTGGGTAAAGGCATTTTTGAAAGCCCCTATTAAAATACAAATGCTAGCTAGGAGGGAGCAATATTTTTTGTTTTTAGCCATTAAGAGTTAAGTGCAAGTTAATTTATCTAAATGGGAAAAGGAACTCAGAAAGGAACCATACTCTTAAATAAAAGAAGGAGAATAGTGAATGGGAACCTCCCTATTCTGATGGGGAGATGGAAAGTGCTGAAAACACATTTTTCTTCCACACATATTCAAAATGGCGTCTGTTTCCCAAACCTCACCCTGACTATACTCCGATCTACTGTTCAGAAACACGTCTGTATATGAGGTTAGAGATGAGGATAAAGGTCAACTAAAGGATTGTGTGCCCAGCCTATGTTCTGCCCCCTAAATATCCTTATTTGCCTGACCAAGAAAGGTGAATTGTCAACACTTGCTTGGACTCTGGATAACTACTCGGGAACTTTCCCACCACCCTCTTTACTTGTTTCAGACATGTTTTTTTCTTGCTCTATTTCTTCACAGCTTTAGTCTCCTGGTCAGAGACCCCTAGACTTACCTCTTACCTCTCTCCAATTTTTGAAACTTGGTATTTGAATCTCGATTTTCTCCCAAAGAATCTGACTTGGCTTAAGTTTTCACCTTTTATGTTCTTTCCTCTCCCACCTTAGCCTCAACTCCAAAACATCTGATCCTCATCTCCACCAAGAAGAGATATCTGGTATCCAGGAATATTAGAGTAATGAAAATATTAAGCTCAAAGACATAGTTAAACAGTTAGTGCAATCGCAAGGAGCCATTTCCTTGCCTTCAAAGCTTGGTTGCTATACAATAATTTTAGTGTGACTATCTAATTAGTACTGTTTGCCCACTAGGCTAAAATGCTCAAAAATATAAGAACCATGTCTTTTATGCTCCCTGTTAAATACCCACTACCTGTTACATCATTAAGCACTCAATAAATATATTTAGGACACACCAATTAACAGATATTTATAAAAGCTTATACACAAGATAGCTCATGTAAATAGCATTATAGCTATAGCAACAGCAAATAGATGAAATAATAGAGAACTATGAACTTGTGCACATAGTTAGACTCATTTAAGTCCAGAGCCTTAGTCCCAAGAGTTTGCATGTCAGAGGAATAGACCATCTCCTTAGTTATTACCATTTGAGAGGAGTGGGAAGTTCCCTTGGCCAAAAATTATTTTCACCTGTCTCTCCTTAAATAACTATTAGTGGAGGCACTATTTTAAGCCTATTTGCAAATGCAAATATGTTCATGGTATACAGAACACGAGCCCACTGCCTGGGCTCTTTTTGACCTAAGACTTTCTTTTCAAATGAGCTGTTGGTCTCTAGTGCCAAGAGGAGCCAATATTGTGATGGAGCATTTAGAGGGAAAGAAGAAATGTAGAAAAGAGAGGAGAAAAAAAGAGAGAGAGAGTGAGAAACAGGAAGAGAAAGGCCAAATAAGAAAACAGAGACCACTGCAGAGGCTGTGGGTTTTGCTCCAGATCTCTGGACTTCTCACTAGCACAAGGGTCTCAGGCAGGGCCAGGATCCTTGGATAGCTTCTCCTGCAGTAGAGCTACCTGGAGCCCCCAGCATCCTGATGCCAGGGGTGGTTGCTGGTCGTTTGGTAAGTGGCCCCTTCTGTTTCCTGCCTGTCCTGACTCTTAGCTCACCAAAGCAGACAAAGTTCTCTGGCTGGAAGAGAAACATTTTTGTAATGTCCTACCTCCAATGTAGCCAGTCTCAACACCAAGCCTGATGCTCACAAGTTTTATGCATGTGCTCCACAAACCTACTTACCCACTCCCTTGCCAGTCGTCAGCCCCACCTCTGAGCATTCTGCCCCAGACACAGCTTTATCTAACACCACGTTTCCCAAGCATACGAGCTTCATAAGAACATACCTGTCACAAATGCCCATCTACTGCAGCTCCCAGAGACCAGATGCATAAGCCCAGTGGCATTCCCGAGGAACACGGAAGCAAGGTATTTGGAACAAACGAAAAGGAGCCTTTGTGAGCTCCCCCAAACCTCCTAACACTCCTTGTAGAGAAAGAAATAATGTCAGGGCTGAGGCTAGAACTCAAATGCAGAAAGGGGAACTGACAAGAAAGAAATAGCACCACAGACAGGGGCTGGTTCCAGATAACTTCTGATGGCAGGTGGGCATTTCCACCGATGAAAATGACTACAGATGCACTAGCGGGGAGTGAGTGAATGTAAAGCCCTGAGGAAACTCCCCAAAGACAGCCCAGCCACAAACATGACAAACACTGACAGAGATCCAGGAGTGCAAATTTTGAGGCCTAAAGGTAAAGGTTCAACTCAGTTTAACAACAGTTTTACTGGACTGCCGTGTACCCCAGACTTTCTGGCTTGGCAGAGCTGCAGGAGACAGTCTGCAGTGAGAAAACCCAGAGACTGAGTATTTCTCTTCTCACTCCCCACCCCCAAACCATTCATTTGAGTGTACCTCCGTGGATCTCGTTAGAAGCCAATTAACATCCACAGCCCATTTTTAAATTATCCTGATCTAATCCTAATTGTCATAATCTACAATGTTTCTATTGCCTTGGCTCCTATTTCTGGAAGTGGGTGGTACTCTCGAGCCTGGAAACAAGTCCCAAGCAGAAGACTGAAAGCTGTGTGAATGCCAAGTCGGATTTTTCCAAACCTAGTGCTTCCTCAGGGTCAGGGTTCACACATATAATAATCTTGTCTCAAATGTCTGGTTTCTTTTTCTGACCCAGTCGGGCCTTGAGAAGGCCTCTGCTCAATGTTTGGAGGCATTTATATGCCTCTGAGCGTGCAGCATTTGCACTCAGGAGGGGAGCAGCTCCCTCTGAGCATGTCTCCTCCACTCTCTCGGAGGCTAGTACTGGAGAAATTAAAAGTAACAAAGGGAAATCTATGTGTTGTCTGAGTTGAGAAGGAGCACCCAAGCAAGGATGTGTAATGCAGGGGAAGTAGCATAGCATGGGTTTGGAACTGGTGGCTAAGGTCAAATCATGGCTTGACCCCTGAGCTCTGAACCCATTACTGAACATCTCCTCATCTCAGTCTTTTCATGCAAGAAAGGTGACCAGCATCCTTGCTGCATTGTTCTGCAAGACAGGTGGGATCTTGCATGCAAATCACTGGGCACAGAGCAAGTTATGCAGCTACCTAGTCTTTATTCATACTTTTCTGTCTTCCTTTCAGACTTCCCGGTTCTCACTTTGACCTTTTTTACCACAAAAATTATCCTTAACCACGGGAAAGGTGATGGTCATTCTTCCCCAAACTGACCTGCCAACTCCTTCACCTTCCTTCCAGGGCCTCCCAAAGCCGAAGGGCTCCTGCGTGAGTCCTGGCCCCTGACTCATAGGGTCTTCACTTCCTCTCAGCCATTCTGTGTGCATACCTTGGAAACTTCATCCTTTATTCGGATAGGCCCCACCTGGGGTTTTCCTCTGGATTTTACAATCATATATATATTTTTTTTATTTGAAAGGGTCCATTTAGTTTCCTTATTGTAACACGTGAAATTACCCATGTATCAGGGCACAAAAGTATTAATTTACATTCCACTCAGTTTTCAAGTTTCCTTCTTTTCCTTGTACTCAGCAGTCATATAAAATAGACTAAATTGGAAAGTCTTGCTGTCAAAATATTTGGAATTAGTACTTCCCAAACTTTAACTAGTCTAGCTACTAGTACCACTTCATATCATTGTCAAATCTGTATTATTTTTTATATACTTATTTTTCTCTTGACTTAATTTGAATCAGTTTATTATAGAAGGAATCTTTATAGCAACATGAAAATTTTTAAAAACCAGTATCATTTACCATAAATAAAGGGTGAGTAAAAATAACACCTCACACAGGGCTTTGGAATTACAGAAAACTGCGTTCAAATCTGGCTCCACCAGCTGAAACGTGTGTGTTCTTGGGGAAGTCACTTAACTTCTCTGAACGCTAGTTTCATCACAGAAGTAATACTAAATATCTCATGAGCTTGTTGTGAGGATCAAATAAGAAGACATATATATGGTGCCTCACACAGATCCTGACATACAGCAGGTTCTTTTAAAAAAGCTGTTTTATCGTTTTCTTTCCCATTTCTTCTCTTATCTCCTCATTCACCTCCTGCTTAGAGCAGTGTCCAAATGCACTACAACATTGAATTCATGGCAAATAAGGGGTGAGGCTGGCAGCAGAAATAGAAGACATCGTGGTGTCATGGAGTTCTCTGACTTTAAGACTTCATTAGCTTTTCAGGGTCATCCCAGTCTCTCACTGTGAAGCAAAGACCCCTTCAATGTTCTCTCTAGTAGATGGATGTCTAGTCTTTGCTTTCTCACTTATGTTAGAAAACTTGCTACCTAATAAGACAGTTAAAAGAGAAAGGTCTCCTTTATAATAATCTCCTACCTCTCCCTCCCCAGCCATATAGGTACTATACAGCTGTCCGTGTCCTGTTTTCTAAAACTATTGGTGTATGTATTTTAACCTCTTTACTTTGAACCCTCCACATAGTTGGAAGCTTTTTATCATAAATTTCCTTAATAGCCTCTTTTCTTGGCTAAAAAGTATCAGTGTCCTCAACTGTTCCTCATATGATGTGGTCTCTAGAACCCTAATCAACTTGGTGGTTCTCCCACTGGCACCTAACTCCCTGAATTTATCAACATACCTCTTTGCAGAGAGGGCTCATGGAATGGAATGGACAGTGATAAGATGACTTTCACTAATGAGTCAGAGATCACATAAGCCTATAAACAGTTGTATTAGACAGATCACACCTCCTGGCCCCATCTTATTTATGTGTCAGTGTTCAGCCAATCAAAATTACTGTGAATCCCATACATGTCTTTCACTGTATTAGTCATCACTCTAAGCCTTGTGTCACTCAAAAATTTGATAAGGAGGACTTACCCAAGGGTCATCAGAGCCAAGGATAGACAGGGTTCAGCACTGATGGCGTTCAACAGTATGAAATGCTGAGATGACGTTAAGCAAAATGAAGAAGATCAGTTCCTTGTGTTTATTAAGGAGGAAGTTACTAGAAACCTCAGAAAGCTGCTTTCTGTATGGGCTGCTTCCTCCATGCCTTACTCCCAAATGTCCTCGTGTCTGAGGAGGTCACGGCTACAAGAAAAAGCAGCAGGAGGGGAGTGGCCATGGATGGTAGCTGAGACAGGGAAATAGATACCTTCCTGATATTTTTGCTCAACTGTGTCCAAGAGATATTCCTCTGGCACCACATAGTTAGGACCTACTCGGGGGTGGGGAAGGGCAGAACTAGAAACTTGAGGACATTTGGAAAGATCAGACACTTAGCCAAATTTTCCAATTCCAGCCATATATTTGTTTGCTATACATAAATGGCTTCCTGTGGTCACTGGTCAAGAGGCAATCTAAAAATGTTCTAGGTTGTGGTGGTTCCAATGTAAGACAAAATCGGTTCCACAAATAATGGTAGCAGCATTAGTTTTTGAAATGTCAGTGTTTGTTTTCCAAGGTTTCTTTTTTCCACGATTTTACTTATTTATTTGACAGAGAAAGAGAGGGAGCACAAGCGGAGGGAGGAACAGAGGGAGAGGGAGAAGCAGGCTTCCTGCTGAGCAGAGAGCCCAAACTGGGACTCAACCCCAAGACCCTGGGATCATGACCTGAGCAAAAGGCAGATGCTTAACCAACTGAGTTATCCAGGCACCTCTGTTTTCTGAAATTTCTTGACACATAGATTTTTTGCAGGGGATAAAGCATAACAGACCTAAAGTCAAGACACATTTAGACTCTGGTGAAAGCCCATGGAAGAAATATAGGTGTCCTAGAAGAGAAAGAGAGTGTTTTTGAGATACAAGAGAAAGGAAGGGCAGATGTGTTTGGGTCCTGTGAGCAGTGGGATCCAAGCACCCCCTTCTCAGTGCTCCCAAGGGGATAAAAGCTTTGGGAGTATGGTTCTTGCCTACAGAGACAGTACACTTGGACCCTAGGCATCAGTTGATAACCTCATTCCCCATTATAACGTGGGGGCAGAGCTGCCAGAATTCATAGACTACCATGTTTCAGATGGTAAGGTTGCCTAAGGCAACGAAGACAGACTTGGGATTTGAAGCACTTCCTCCATTTCCAGACATTAAGTAAGCTTCCTGAATTCTGGCTGGGTGCAGGAAGGGAAGGGCACCCCTGTATGATCAAGATGGAGTCCCTTATCCAACTGGCAAGATGGGTCTCACAGGTGAGATTCAGTTGAATGAAAGGAAATATGGAAAGTGATTATTTCTTACATACTTGGATTCATGGACAGAAATTCAGACTGTACACATAGTTCCAAAACTCCTTTTAGTTTACAAGTCATGTAGCTCAGGATGGTACTGTTCTTGTTCCCAGCCCTGCTGCACAAACTCACAAAGCAGAATAGCCAGCCACCACTCCCAGGACCTGACTCTTCCCTTTTATTGGAACTCTTCTGGATTCACAGACAGGGTTCCCTCGTACTGATTGAAAGAGAGTGTAAAACACTTGCTATAATTTTTTTCTTTTACTGCTGTTGTAAAATGCATTCCTAAAACCCTTCCTCCTAAAAGCATAAACCCAGTAACTGCTTAGAGAATGCAAAGACAAGCCACAAAGTGGAAAAAAATATTTGCAAAACATATACCTTGTAAAGGACTGATATCCAAAATGTATACAGAACTCTTAAAACTCAATAAAAAGAACAAGTTAGTCTAAAAATGGGCAAAAGGTTGGATTATACACCTTACCAAAGAAGATACACAGATGGATGGTAGATAAGCATATTAAAAAATGCTCAGTATCATATGTCATTAGGGAATCATTAATTAAAACAATAATGATCTACTACTACACACCTATTAGAATGGCTAAAATTTAAAAAAAAACACCTGACAATATCAAATGCTGACAGGGATGTGGAACAATGGGAACTTGCATTCATTGCTGATGGGAATGCAAAATGATATAGGCACTTTGGAACTCATCGTGGCAGTTTCTTACACCACTTAACCTAAGCCTACCATGTTACCCATCAGTCAGACTCATAGGTATTCACCCACATGAGTTGAAAATTTATGTCCACACATATGGACATATATTCATGAATTCATATATTCATGAATTAAATATTCATATTTATAACAGATTTATTCATAGTTGCCCCAAACTGGAAGTGACTAAGATGTCCTTCAGTAAGTGAATAGATAGACAAACTGTGGTATATCCAGAAATGAGGTATTCTTTGGTGATGAATAAAGATGAGCTATCAAGCCATGAAAAGACATGGACAAACTTTAAATGCATATTGTTTAATGAAAGAAGCCAACCCCAAAGGCCTCTGTACTTTCAACTAGATGACATTCTGGAAAAGGCAAAACCACTGAGACAGTAAAAAGATCAGTGGCTGCCAGGGATCATGAGGAGGGATGAATAGTGGAGAACAGGGAAATTTTTAGGGCAGTAAAACTTTCTGCACGATACTGTAATAGTGGATACTTGCTTTAAATTTGTCAAAGCCCATAAACCTGTAGAACCCAAAGAGGGAACTTAATATAAGTGTGAGTTTTAATGAACAATATTGGTTCATTAATTGTAGCAGATATACTACACTAATGCAAGATGGTACTAATAGGGGAAACTGTGTGCAGGGGAGAGAGTAAATGGGAATTCTCTGTACTGTTTGCTCAATTTTTCTGTAAATCTAAAACTGTTCTAAAAATAAAGTCTCTTAATTACACACACACACACACACACACACACACTAACCACATGCCCTGATTTCTGGTAAAGCAACTAAGTTAATGACATGATATTTTAGAGGGCTTCTCCACTAGTGGGTAAGAAAATTAGCATCAATTTCACAGTCCACTGTTCACTTCTCCATGTTGCACACTTGGAATCAAATACCACACATAAAATATTGCTGCAAAACATCTCTAGTTTTGTATTTCTGCCCTCTATTTTGCCATTTTCTGCATCTTTCTCATGCAGAATCATAAGTTTTTATGTCAGTTCCTTAGGTACATTAAAAAGTCCCATTGTTTTCTAAGGGCCAAATTAATAAAAAAGAGCTTTCAGTTCCATGTTTCTGGAGGAACATTCTTAGAAACGTAGTAAGTTTCTTTTTTCTTTGAGGGGGAGATACAGTGTTGGCGTACATTTAAGAGCAATTTTATACAGTTAGGCACTGGAGGTTGAACCTTATTTTTCTCAGCCAAAGTTTTTCAGCCTCCATACTTATATCCTAGAAGAAGGTTACCAAGGTAGGGAGAGACCCTCACTCTTACAACGTCTAGCTCAGGCTCCTCTCTAGTCCTGGGCTGGCGTCCCTAGCTGCCCTGGGGTGTCTTGCTTTTTTCACTTTCTCATGATGCAAATTCACTCCCATCATTCATGCATGCTAAGAAAGAAGGAACATGTATTTTTCTAATTTATATTTGATCAACTTCTTAGCACAGAAACTAGGACTCAGTGACACACTTTTGCCTAGGTGTCCTCTAAGGAGAAATCAGAAAGGCAAAGGACGCCAAGTGGTTTATAAGATTCTATCAAGTGAATGCAACAGATCCTTGTCTGTACTTTCTCTCAAAACCAAATGTTGGCATAATAAAGCATATCCGAACTTATTGCAATAAGATACATTTATTTGGACTGAAGATTATATTAGCATTTAGTAAAAGGTAGGATAAGGAAAAATTGTCAAAAGGCCAGTATCAGGATGTGCACATTTAGAAAAAGTACTGTTGTACCTGGGATGGGTGTGGTCTTTGGACGAACTGTTCCGTTAGCAGTATGGGCAAGTGGGGAGATGAAGGTCATGGCATCACGTGGAGCTCAGGCTGAGGACAGCAAGCCCAGCCGGTAAGGAGCCAGCCATCCCAAACCCAGGCTCTGGGAAGGGTTGGGGGTCTGGCAGAGACATGGCAGAGTGGGGTGGAGGTGTGCTATGGCACCCCCAGAATTGGGAGTTTCTGGGAAGTGTCCAGGGGGACTAGTAACTATAGACTCTCGTGACAAACAAATACATATGTTGTATGCTTCACATTTGTTTCTACCCATCTTTGTATCTTAATAATATTTCCCATTTTCCAATAATACTTCAAAATCCACTGACATAATTGCACTGCTTGGAATTTCAACTTTTATTTGTCCTCATCCATTCAATAAACGCTTCGCCAGCTTTAATAGAGTGTAAACCTTGGGCTGGTCCTAGGATACAAGATGAGCAAAAGCAGGTCTCTGCCAGGGCCTGCAGGTGAGTGCAGGAGACCTAGACCAATCCAATAATGTCAAGGGACTACCACCGCGTGATTTTCAACATAACTTCAGTTTCGTAGGGCGTACTAGTGATTAAATAACTCCTTAAGAGCACGTGGTAGATTCTAACTAGATTGTATAGGTCACAATTAAGAAAAAGTCAAGCAGAGAAAGTCAATTATCATATGGTTTCACTTACTTGTGTAACATAAGGAATAACATGGAGTAAGAGAGGAAAGAAAAAGTGAATTGGGGCAAATCAGAGGGGAAGATGAACCATGAGAGACTGTGGGCTCTGAGAACCAAACTGGGTTTTAGAGGGGAGGGGGTGGGGGATGGGTGAGCCTGGTGGTGGGGATTGTGGAGGGCACGTATTGCATGGAGCACTGGGTGTGGTACATAAACAACGAATCTTGGAACACTGCATCAAATACTAATGATGTATTTTAGAGTGACTAACACAACACAATAAAAAAAGTAGTAAATAATGAGTTTTAAATACAAAAAAAAAAAAAAAGAAGAAGAAAGAAAGAAAAAGAAAGAAAGAAAGAAAGAAAGAAAGAAAGAAAGAAAGAAAAGAAAAGAAAAGAAAAGAAGTAAAAGGAGTAGGCTTCTCTAAGAAATATTGGTTCTTCTTCAGTTCATATTTTAAATGGTCCCTGTGTCTGCATGACCATCAGTCATGGACGGCACAGTAGAGAGCTCACTCGAGAGAAGGGTAAACTAAAGTGATACTTAACTTCTAACTTAATAATTCTATCTATTAATATTTACAATACATACAATACACACAGCTATCTAGTAATGTTTGCAATACAATCGTAGAATCTCCAAACTTCCGAGAGTTTACCCAAAAGATGACTTATTAGTTAACAAATAACAAAACTATATAAAAATCTTTCCAAGATGAATGAAACACATATAGCAGCAAGCTTAAAAAATTGATAACCAATAAACTACCAACATCAGTGATAGCACATTTCAGATTCAACAAAGTAAACATATGATTCCAAACTTGTTATCCTTCCAATCTTTAGTGTTACCTGGGAACACTAAACCCAAATTCGGAAGATTGTGATCTTTGAATTTAAAGTGGCCCATTTGCTTAAGGGTCTGCACTTACACATTCTGAGAAACTGTCATTTCTTTCAGAAAGCATCTGACATTTGCCATTTCCTTTAAACTTTACTTAGAAGAAATAAAATGAGGTAATACTCTAAATGTAAAAGTGGCTTGAAGAGTTAGGTCCATATGCTTTTTCCTATTTATGCAGAGGAGGGAATCTAATACATAACAAAACTAACACATTTTAACAAATGGCAGCATGATCTGTGAAAGCACCTGTTTATGCAAAATATTGACATAAGAGCATAAATAAAATGTGCTCTACAAAGTAAAATAAAATATGCTGGGACATATAGAACACAGCCAATATGACTAAGCTTTTTAAAAAAACAAAACAAAATAAAAAACCACTGGATTTTTTAAAGCTTCCATTTCACAAGAGGGTTGAGGGAGGGGAGCCCTGCACACTCAAAGGCTCACTTCCCTGTGGCGTTTCTGTAACCAAAAGCAATGCACGTAAGACTTCTGGGAACCCTTAAAATATGCATTTATTAAGCTGAATTTGCAATTTTCAAGTTGATGGTGCAGAAACATTGAGATGTAATTTTGCAGCTCCCTTCACATGCCTTTATCTGGAAGAGTCTAAGGGTCCATCACCACACAGACACGTTGCTAGTTGGAAGAAATTTTCCAGTAAAACAAGATGTCACTCTTCCTACTCTTCAGCCATAGGAGTAAAAGATAGCTTCTTTCGAAGAGTGTCTTAAATAGCTTTCCTCAGATCTGGTTTAAGGTGGGAAATAATCTCAAATAAGCCTTGAACTGGTCGGCTAACATTTTAATGCAAGGGGTTGGTGTTCTTAGGAAGGACAGCATTTGTAAACCAATCTCTGCGATTCATGTATTGGAAACAAAATATTGTATTTGTCATCATACTTGAGTTGCACTTTCACTGTGCATGGCCTATTTGCATACAAACAAAAGAGATTATTTTTAAAAGAGGTTTTCTGTGTTTTTGTTTTGGTCCTTTGGGATGACTGTGGTAAGTAAGGAGCGAGCCATTTTCATATCTTGGATTTCACACATTGTTTTATGTCAGCCTTCACTTCCTCTTCCTCACCACCCACTTCCAATTCATTGGTAGCCAGTTTTGGGGTCTCTGTCACCTCTTGTCTGGACTACTGCAATAGCCTCCTGGCTGTTTCCCTTTCACTATTCTTTACCCTATCTCTACCCTTCACCAAAAGCAATCTGATTATGAAACTTCCTTGCTTTGAAGACTTGCTCCCTTTTCCCTCCGTACTTCTTAGGAAGACACAGAAAGCCATTCAGAGCCAGAATCCAACTTCTCTCTTCTGCTTTTTTTTTTTTTAAGATTTTTATTTATTTATTTGACAGAGAGATCACAAGTAGACAGAGAGGCAGGCAGAGAGAGAGAGAGGAGGAAGCAGGCTCCCCGCTGAGCAGAGACCCTGATGCGGGGCTTGATTCCAGGACTCTGGGACCATGACCTGAGCCGAAGGCAGAGGCTTTAACCCACTGAGCCACCCAGGCACCCCCTCTCTTCTGTTTTTATCAGTCAACCCACATAACTTACCTTGTAGTCACACTTGAACTGTTTCACTGTCCCTTGGCCCTTCTAGACCTTTCAGGACTTTCTACATTCTTTGCCTTTGCACAAGCTATTCCTTCTGCCTGGGATGTCTTTCTTGCTTTTTCTGTATGGAAAACTCCCCTGTTACTTTGAGATTCAGATCACTTCATAGCTCACAGCTGGAAACTTCCCTGCCATCCTTCCCTCCTTTTTCACCATATCTGTATTTTCTCCCTCCCAAGTCACGTCATTTATTCTTTCATTACAACAGCTTCCTCCTTGTGTTAAAATTTCACTACTCACAGAGATGTCCTGTCCTGACTTCCACAAGGGCAGGAAACATGTTTAATTCCTTTTGCATTCCTAATACTTAGTGCTGGTCTAGTAAATATTAAAGTTAATATTGTTAACTGATCACTTATTTTTTTTTAAGATTTTATTTTTATTTATTTACTTGAAAGAGAGAGAGACAGAGAGAACACAAGTGAGGAGGAGAGGGAGAAGCAGGCTCCTGCTGAGCAGGGAACCCAACGTAGGGCTCTACCCCAGGACCGTGGGGTCAGGACCAAAGGCAGACGCTTAACTGACTGAGCCACCCATTCACCCCTAACTGATCACTTATAAACTAGCTATTCTGCTAAGTACTTTTCGTGCATTACTTCATTTAATCTATACAATAAATGTACAAAGTTTTACAGATAAGGAAACTGAGTTTCAGAGAAGTTAGGCCACTTGCCTAGGGAGATAGTGCTTGTGATCTCAAGGTTTTAGCAGAATATAGAATTGAATCTATTTTCATTTCTAGCTGATAACGCTATATGACTATCATTAGAATGTCAGTGTACTTTTTTGATGTGGTTTGGCTCTTTTTAAGTAAATCTCTCCATCTACCTTTTACTAATTTTGCAACCTTGAGTAAGTTACTAAACCTCTCTAAACCTCAATTTCCTCATTTTTTTCAATGGGGAAAATAATACCTAATTTATATGGTTATTATAAAGATTCAGGGACAACACCTATATAAGGTTCCCAGCCCCACCGCTGCCCATCACAGCAATCACTTATTCCTTCCTGCTCTCTGCCGTGTATTTCGTATTCCTCCATTCACTCACTTAATCCTTACCCTCTGAAAATGGGGAATTCTTAAACCTTCTAACAGATGAAGAAACAGGCTTAGAGAAGTAAGTAACCTGCCCAAAGTTCCTTTAATCCAAGGAGATGTTTTTCCGGAGGTATCCCAGAACTAAATAAGACCCTCAGATCAATACCTAAGTGATGTGTAGAGGGATCACTCTGCCTCTATGTGTGAAAACACAACTCGAGGCATTATAGAGACTGAGTTTGCATTTGTTTTCTTTTTCTTTTTTTTCTTTTTTCTAACTTTTTTCCCCCGGCAACCAGGAACACTTAATAAGCCAGAGAATTCTCTTAAAAACAGAATCTTGGGTGAGTCGGCTGCATGGACATATTAATTTCTCTGCTCCCTGCTGTCTAAATTCTCTATGTCCCTCAAATTTCCACTTCTCTGCTTAGCCCTCAGTCCAGTTCCCCTCTCTCTACCAATCCACTTCCTTCCAATCCCCAAGCAAAGATCTTGGGACCACTTCCAGCCCAGTCAGCAGGGAAAAGGTCAAGGCTCTCTGCCATAGGATCTGGCGTCCTGGGGGAAGTGTCTTGCTGAGTTCACATTCTCAAAACCCCTAGCTTCTATAACTCCTAGCTCTCTCCTATCTTATTCTACTTGGTTATTCCTTCCCACCTGCTGATGTCTCACTGACTAGGACAAGGCTTTTAGACTCAAGTGCCTGCAGAGTCCTGGCAGGTAATGGAAATCAATGAGCAAAGTAGTCCACATAATAGAAGAAGAAGTAGAAGTAGAACAAGTAGAACTACCCCAATGGCAGTTGAGCAGTCTCTTCCAGATTCACCAGTTCTTAAAAACATGGGAATGTGGGTCCAGCGTTACCAGGTATTCTGATTTATGTGAATTCTCTAGATTTTTAAAATATAGGTAACTAATTATAATTTAGTTTTTTAAATTTAATTTTTAAATTTATTTTTGTATTTTAATTAATTTATTTTTATTATGTTCAATTAGCCAACATATAGTACATCATTAGCTTTTGATATAGTGTTCAAGGATTCCTTAGTTGCGTATAACACCCAGTCCTCATCACCACTTGTGCCCTCCTTAGTATCCACCATGCCTTTACTCTATCTCCCACCTCCTTCCCTTCTGTAACTCTCAGTTTGGTTTCCAGAGTCCAGAGTCCATCATAGTTTGTCTCCCTCTCTGATTTCGTCCCATTCAGTTCTCTCTCCCTTCCCATATGGTCCTCCAGGCTATTCCTTATATTCCTTATATGAGTGAAACCATATGATAATTGTCTTTCTCTGCTTGACTTATTTCACTTAGCATAATCCCCTCCAGTTCCATCCATGCTGATGCAAATGGCAGGTAGTCATCCTTTCTGATGGTTGAGTAATAATTTTTAAAGATTATAGTCTATGTGTATACTATTTTTGGCCCACCAACCTTTAGTTTTTACCCACTGTGCCAGACCCATTGCTCCCTAATCCTCAGCTTTATCACTTGGTTGTCAGAGCTTGTTTTGGACCCTGAAACTAATATATGCTCTCATAATGCTTGTTCAGAGCTTTCATCTAGAATTAGACTGGGGTCCTGAATCCTGACTCTGTATCTGTTATGTGACCTGGACAAATTATTTAACATCTCTAAAATCTAGTTTTCACTTGTGGAAAATGGGGGATAATAATATTACCTACCTCCTGGATTTGTAAGGATTAAATGAAATATTACATGATGTGATATAGTATGCCATAATGCCTGCCATGTGGTAAGAAATGTTAGCTATGTTGAGACCTTCTCCCTTAGTAGCTGCGAAGTAGGATCTCTATCTGATTCATCTTCATTTTCTCAACTTTAAATAAAATTTTATTGAATAAATGAAAAAGCTAATAGTCTTAGCTTCCTCTTTTCTAGCTCTGATTCACTACAGCCCGGAATGTGATATGCTCTTAAGCTCTCCCATCCACAATGATCTCACTCTCTTCTCAACTGTGTTGTACTAACAGAGGTCAGAGATCAAAACTGGTGGCCTGAGCCAAACCCACACCTCCAGACAATGTGTAAAAAAAAATCAGGAGATTTCACCTATAAGTCTACCTTCCTAACATCTGTCAAACAATAAGATTAGGTTGTACTGCACACAGGACAACATAATGGTGACCAGCAGTATTTTTCAACATGGGACTCATCTGCTTGTGTAATGAAGTTTCCACCATTCATGTGCCACGAGGGTCTAATAAACTATAGGCCTGCTTCACACTTCTGTTCTCTGAGGGTAACTGTAGGCATTCCACATTTGCCACTCCGGACTTAGAGATTATACCTCACCACTAGATTGCTTTTTAACTTGATTTCATTCTGCTTAGCAGAGCCATATAAATTCACTGTAGATTTAGCAATTCCAAAGGAAAAAAAACCTATTTCTGCAATCTTACCAATCTAGAGGTAACCACTATGACTATTTTGACATACTTGCTTGTTATGCTGTTTCTGTGCATTATTTTCCTTATGTTTCCATAGACTTATGAGTCCTTCTATCATTAAAAAGTCATCAACACACGCGTGCGCACACACACACACACACACACATCATCATTATCACCAACTTCATTTTTAATTTACTTAACTGTTCACCTACTATGAAAAATTTAGCTTGATTCTTATTTTTCATCATATTAAATAATGCTATAATAAACATTTTTGTATGTAAATCTTTTCCATGTCTCATTATTTATCTATATCCTTAAAGGTGAAATTATTACAGAAGAGGAATAAGCATTTTTACGATAAACAAAAGTGGTAGTTTATAGATCTTCTAGAATTAGAAGTGCAAATTTGAATACGTTACCCATGATGACTAATAAGCAAAGAGGTCTTTGTAAATTAAGAGCAGACATTAGCAGATGTAACATATTTGAAGTCCAGAAGACTAAAACAGGGCTTTCATAGCTTTGTGAAGACATAGGTAATTACCAGCTATGGAACAGGATTATATTTTAATGTTTTTGGCATCCTACCTTACATAAAATATATTTTAGGTGGCTTTCTTGTTTGGCTTTCACCTTTTTCACCTACACTGAGCCTGTCCTTCTTTTATCTATAATTAGAGATTTACTCTAGTGACCTCTGGGTTTTAAGGAAGAATCCATTTGCTAGAAGTGAATCAGGAAAGGTAAAGCTAAAGAAATTTAAGACAATTTAAAACATAGAAAATAGATTTAAAGAAAAGAATGTGAAGACTGAAATATTTTATTCCCACGAGACTTCACATTCACTATAAATTCCCAAAAGCCTCATGGCATTGGTAAGTGTTCATAGCCACGTTTTACAGATGAAGGCATTGAAGTTTAGGGGGTGAGGTAGCTTCCCCAAGGTGACACTGCTGGTAAACAGAGAACTACTTATTAACTACTTATTATTTGACACCAGCCAGACTGACTCAGAACTCTGGCACTTAGCCAAGACATACTGCCTACAGACAAATGGAAAGCAGCTACCTTGTTCTGTGGAACCTCTCAGACTTCACTGTTATTTAAAAAAAATCATCATATTTGATATATTTACCTTGAGAAATCATGTTACTCATTTTGGCGTATTTCTAGTATGTAGTCAAGGGCCTGGAATAAAGGTGTTGAATGAACTGAAAAATTATTAAGAATAGAGAAATAGGCAGTAGGCCAGAATAGGTGTTTTTAAGCACTTTTAAGCTTCTTATGGCTGGCAAATTGCTTTCCAGAAGGGTTATATTCACTCATAATCCCACAATCAATAGTATATGAAAGTACTATTCTTCTTGTACACTCATTACTATTATTATTAGAGAGAGAGAGTGAACAGGGGAGGGGCAGAGGTAGAGAGAGAATCTCACAACCTTGAAATCATGCCCTGAGCTGAAATCAGGAGTCAGACACTTAAATGACAGAACCACCCAGGTGCCCCCTCATTAGCATTATTATCTCTGCCCCAATGAAACATACATTGTTAATTTGATAAATAAAAATATTTGCATTAGCATTTCTTTAATATTTAGTGAAGACAAGCATTTGGGGTTTCTTTAAATTACTTTTTTAAATTAAGTTTTAAATTTTAATTCAAGTATTGTTAATATACAGTGTTATAGTAGTTTCAAATTTGCAATATAGTGATTTAGCAATTCTACACATTACTTAGTGATCATCATAAGTTTACTCTTTAATCTCCATCACCTGTTCCACCATCCCCCTCCCATCTCCCCTCTGGTAACCATCAGCTTGTTCTCTGTAGTTAGAAATCTACTGGGTTTGTCTCTCTCTGGGTCTGACTCTCTCTTTTTTTCCCTTTGCTCATTTGTTTTGTTCCTTAAATTCCACATATAAGTGACATCTCATGGAATTCATCTTTCTCCGACTTATTTCACTCACCATAATCCTCTCCAACTCCATCCATGTTGTTGCAAATGTCAAGATTTAATTTTTTTTTTATTATGGCTGAGTAATGTTCCAATGTATACATATATACACCACATCTTTATCCATTCATCTATCACGGGCACTTGGGCTGCTTCCATAATTTCGCTATTGCAAATAATGCTGCAATAAGCAGGGGTGTGTGTATCTCTTTGAATTAGTGTCTTTGTATATCGGAGGTAAATACCCAGTAGTGCAATTACTGGATCATAGGGAGGTTCTATTTTTAACTTTTTGAGGAACTTCCATACTGTTTTCTACAGTGGCTGCACCAGTTTTCTTTCCCGCTAAACAGTGCACAAGGGTTCCTTTTTCTCCACATTTTTGCTAACACCTGTTTCTTGTGTTTTTTACTGTAAGCATTCTGACAGGTGTGAGGTGATATCTCATTGTAGTTTTGATTTGCATTTCCCTGATAAAGAGTGACTTTGAGCCTCTTTTCACGTGTCTGTTGGTCATTTGTAGATCTTTGGAGAAGTGTCTGTTCATGTCTTCTGCCCATTTTTAAATAGGATTATTTATCTTTTGGGTGTTGAGTTATATCTTTAAATTACCTTTTTAAAAGTTTATTTTGAATTGATGTAAGATGCCAAGAAAGTTGGGAAAAAATGTATAAAGAGGTCTTGTGTACCCTTCACATTTCCCCCGCAAAGATAATGTGTTGTATAACTGGTACGACAGTTAAAACCAGGAAATGCATATTTGTATAGTCCATAGAGATTACTTAGATTTCACCAGTTTTATGTCTTATGTGCATTCATCCGTGTGTGTGTGTGTGTAGTTCTATGCAATTTTATCACATGTGTAAATTCATGTAACAACTGCCATTCATGTAACAAGGAAATGTTCCATTACCACAAGGCTCCCTTGTGCTAACCGTGGTAGATGCATACCTCCTCCTTTCTCCAGCACCCATGGCTAAATCCAATCTGTTTTTTTTTTTTCTTTATAATTTTGTTATTTCAAGAATGACATATAAATGGGATCATATGATATATAACATTTTGGGATTGGCATTTTCACTTTGCATAATTCTTTGGAGATTGTTCCAAGTTTTTGCGTATATCAATAGTTCTTTCCTTTTAGTGCTAAGTGGTATTCCATGGTACGTGTGTACCATAGTTTGTTTAACCATTCACTCGATAGATATTTTCCCCCCAGTTTTTGACTATTACAATAAGTCTGATATGAGTATTGATGTATCGGTTTTTGTATGAACATAGGTTTTTTTATTTCTCTGGATAAATACCCAAGACTGCAACTGCTGGGTCATATAGTAAGTGTATGTTTAGTTTTATAAGAAACCATCAAACTGTTTTCCAGAGTGGCTATACAATTTTACACTCTCAACAGCAAAATATGAATGATCCAGTTTCTCTGCATTCTGCAAGCATTTGATGTTTCCATTATTTTTTTATCAATCCTAATAGATGTATATTGATATCTCACTGTGGGTTTAATTTTCATTCTCATAATGGCTAAATGATGTTAAAAATCTTTTCATGATTGAATTTGAATTTGTCATCTGAATATCCTCTTTGAGAAAATATCTTTGTATATCTCTTGCCTAATATCAAATTGGATTATTCATCTGTTTACTGTTTAATATGATAAATGAAAACATCTCACTGGAGCTTGAATCGGCATTTCTTTAATACCTAGCAAAGAGGATCATTTTTTTGTCATTTATATGTATTCTTTAAAATGGCTTAATTATTAATTGCATTAGATTGCTTTTGTCATTTTATTTTAATTATGTTATGTTAGTCACCATACGGTACATTGTTAGTTTTTGATATAGTGTTCCACGCTTTTGTCATTTTGTAATTGTTGCTCTCTCTTCCTAATTACACTATAAAGATTACCTGTTGGCTATTTTTTCCCCGTATTTTACAGTTCCTTAAAACAATCAGGTTCTTGATAAAGATTTATTGTTTTCTTGGTATTGTTTTCTAGTTGAAAATAGTTGCAACATGAGGGTGATGATTTAGATTTATCTTTTGGGTATTTTTCAGATTTTATCCCATGGTTAGCTCCTGGCTGATATTGACTAATTGGTTTACTTAACTATTAATTCCTTATTATTTTTATTAGATCTTTCAGTACAGTCAAATCAGATTAATTTGATCCCCTATAATATAGAGCTGTGATATTAGATAGTATAAGCTGTGATATTAGATAGAAAATATAGAACTGAGACTATAGAAAGCAAATTTTAGACTCATTTTGACTTCAGAACTTTCTAAGAGACTGCTTTAATATTTCTTAAAGATTTTATTTATTTATTTATTTGACAGACAGATCACAAGTAGGCAGAGAGGCAGGCAGAAAGAGAGAGAGGAGGAAGCAGGCTATCCGCGGAGCAGACAGCCTGATGCGGGGCTCGATCCCAGGACCCTGGGATCATGACCTGAGCCGAAGGCAGAGGCCTTAACCCACCGAGCCACCCAGGCGCCCCTAATATTTCTTTATTCCAAATCTACTATATTGTTCTGTTTAAATTATGAGTGAGCCCCAAAATTCTGCTTGTGTTTCTTTTTTATATCACCAGATTCACTGCAGTCTTCAGCTCTGAGAAGTCTCAAATAACGACTTGCTTACAGCTTTACAAAATAGAATGGAATCTGTGTCAGTACTAAAAATCTAATTTGTAAAATAATAGCTGCAAAAATCCTTTTCTTCCTGAAAGCCTTCTCAAACCAGTTTGGTGGGGAAAAGTATCTGCTTTCCACTCCCTGTGTTTAGCAATTAAAGTAGAAGAAGGAAAACTCCAGGTCTGGCTGACTGGACTCTAGGTTGTTTCCATGTGGCTGTTACAAACAGCGGAGGTGTTTGGTCCAGAGAGGAGGTCTCCTCTCATGGCCAAACGTTTACAGGAGTGGTCCATGTGCTGTCCCTGTATTCCCAGCTCTATGATTTACTCCTTCTACTTAGCTGGGAGATCTCTGCAAAGGTCACCAAAGGCCTCAGGACTGATATTTTCAGTCATTCTCCTACTTCACCTTTCTGCAGACTTTGACACTGTGGCTACCCTCTGCTTTGTGAAATATTTCCTTCTCTTAGCTTAGGTAACATAATCCTTTATCTTCCCTCCCTCCTTATACACCCAGTTTCTTTATCTAGCCATATGCACTCTTCTCAACCAATGTATTATGCACACTCACCAAGTGAATTAGTTTGCTAGGATTGTGGCAACAAAGTACCACTAACTGTGGCTTAAACAACACAAGTTTATTGTCTCACAGTTCTGGAAGCCAGAAGTCCTAAATGAAGGTGTCAGCAGTGCTGGATACTTCTGAGGGTTGTGAAGGATGGATCTATTCTAGGCCTCTCTCCTTAGCTTGTGAATGGCCTTCTTCTCCATGTCTCTTCACATGGTCTTCTCTCTATGCATGTTTCTCTGTCTAAATTTTCTCTTCTTCATCAGCACACCTATCATCTTGGATTAGGGCACCCTCAGGACCCCATTTTGACTTTTTTATTACTGTGAAGACCTTATTTTCAAATATGGTCACATTCTGGGGTACTGGGGTTAAGACTTCAACATATCAGTTCTAAGGGAACACAATTCAATCATTAACATTTAGTCATTAGATTGATTTTTTTCTATTGTAGCTCGTGTGTTCCATGTAGAAGTTTGGTAAATACAGTTTGCTTTTCCCTGGGGATGTCCTGTTTTTGCTTGCATCTATCTCCTCCCTTGGTTTCTATGACATCACTTTTTTCCTGCTTTGCTTCAATCTCTGTAGTCATTCTGTGATGTCTATTGTGGACTCTTCATCCTCATCTCTTCCTTAAATGTCAAGGTTTTCCAGGTTCCATCCTTGGCTTCTTCTCACTCTTTCATCTTCTCTGCCCAGTGATCTCACCCACAATGAGAATTTCAGCATTCAGCTGTACTTATGATGAATACTGTTAATATCTGTTTCAACCTGTACCTCTTTTTTGAGCTTTGCACCTGTATATTCACTTGTCTACTTGGGCATCACCATCCAGTTGCTCACAGGATCTCAAATTCAGCATGTTCAAAAATGAACTCACCTTCAGTCATCTCTTCTCCCTGGCTCAAACTCCATCCACTTCCTATATCCCTCATTTTATGAAGGATGCCACTGTGTACTTAGATCTCTCCTTCCAAGCTCCACATCTTTCAGAAACCAAATCCTGTCAATTCTTGTGCTTAAACATCTTCTAAATAGCATCTTTTTCTCTCTGGTCCTACCATAACTGCCCTGGCTTCATATCCTCAACAACTCTCCTTGGATTATGCCGATAATTTCCTGAATGATCTCCTTATCACCTGAATTAGTTCTGTGCTCGGCTGTCAGAGGAATTTTTTAAAGCAAATATTAGCATATTTTTGCTATTTATCATTCTTCAAACTTAGGCTGTAATTTTGAGATAACCACTGCTGGATACCTGGGCTCTGGGTCTCCTTGGTCTAGCCCCTCCTAGTTTCCACCTCATCCTCTGTTATTACTAGCTGTCAGGCACCCTCTCATAGCTATACTTGCAGCCCCCCCCCCCATCTGTCTATTTAATCACCCAGACCTTGGGTCTTTAAACCATGTTGACCCACCATGAAACCCAGAGCTGGAGGTCTATAAAAGCCCCAGCAGATCTCTGAGCCATCTCTTCTCTTCTGCACCATCTCTGCTCCTGCCTTCCCCCCTGCACCTAAATTTGACTCCCTGTTTTCCTAGCTTCACCCTCCTTTCTAGTATTTGTCTTCCCATTGGGATCAGAGTCATTCCTTGGAAGTGGCTGGCCTTGTCCTTGGGCTCTGTCTATTTCAAGTCAGTTTCACTGGAAGCCCAGCCTGTCTTAACAGGCCCAGAGGGTACTGCACACTTTTGTTGAAGAAAACCTTCCTGAATTCTAGTTCTAGCATTGCCATTGAATAATTGTGTAATCTTGGATGAAACACTTCCCCTCTATTTCTTAATCCTAATAGTAACCATAATAAAAACAACTAGTAATAATTACTAAGTACTTATCAGAGCAAGACTCTAAGCACCTTACATGGGTTATCGCTTACAACCACTTATGACTTACCACATTTATCCCCACGGTACAGGTAAGAAACTGAGGATCACAATTTTTAAGCAACTGGTCCAGGATCACACAGCCAGAAAGCAGGGGAAGGTAGGATTCAAGCCCCAGCATTCTGGTTCCAAAGCATGGCCCCTTAACCACTGCCCTGGCCTTCCTTCCAATATACAACTCACTCTAGATAGACCCATGCCATCACAGCTATAAACTGCAGAAGTAAGCACTCTGGTCTTTCCACATAGAACATTCTATGAAAACCAGGATCTTGTGAGTATATTTTGAAGAGGAGTCAAGTGAGAAAAAAGTTAAACACAAAAGGCCAAAACCCTAAAAATGGAATTCCACAAATTATGAGTGATCACATAGTACTGGACAGCCGTCTGCTTTTCTGAGAGAAGCCAAGTATTGATTTATTTTTTAAATTATCTATTTTTATTTTTCTGCCTGCAGATGTGATCCAAGTTCAAAAGCACAAAGTAGAAAACATCTGTACTTCTGATTAACACTGTGAACATACAGGCATCATGTATAAAAGTAGTAGCACTGTAAATTCTGCTTTTTTTTCTTTAGTTAAACACATTTAAAATTGTTCTACAATAGAATTTTTAATGGTTCATGGTATTCTGTTATGGATATTCCATAATTAACCAATTATCTATTTTAAGATATTTCAGTTGTTTCTTAGATTTTCACTATTAGAAACAGTAAGAAAAATATTTATGTCACTAAACTTTTACAAACATATATAATTATGTCTTTTTTAAAAATTTTATTTATTTGTCAGAAAGAAAGAGCAAGTGAGTGAAAGAGAGAGAGCATGAGCATGGGTGGCTGCAGGCAGAGGGAGAAGCAGGCTCCCCACTGAGCAAGGAGGTTGATGTGGGACTCAATCCCCGGACCTTGGGATCATGACCTGAGCGAAGGCAGATGCTTAACTGGCTGAGCCACCCAGGTGTCCCTATGATTATGTGTTTATAATAAATTTCCTAAATTTGAACTTCTTGGTTAAAGGGCATTTACATTTTAAGGGTTTTTTATTTATATCACCAAATTTTTGTCCAGAAAGATTACATTACCGTAAGCAGGTAATAAGGGTATAAATGTTCCTCCCTCCTTAGAAACATGTAGGCTTCTTCCTTGCATGTTAGTTACTTTTTAAAAAGAAACCTGCCATTTTGATAAAGAAAAATAATATTTCATTGTTTTAGTTAGCATTTCTTTTATTTCTGATGAGTTTCCACATTATTTATTGGTCATTTATATTTTAAAATTTTCTGTTCATTATCAATTTTCAGGCATTGTGAAACAGTGAATCTTAACAAGAACAGTAGAGACAGTGGCCTATGGTTCTATAGAGGTCTGCAGGCAGCGTTAGCATAGCACATAGCAATCAAGTGGTATCACTGCTCTATTTTCACAAAAAGGATAAATTCTGAATTTTTTTCATACATGTGTATTATATCAAAATTCGACTGCAAGAAAAAAGACTCTACTTAGAAACTAAATTCTAATCTTCTGAAATAAAATCAGCAAAGCTTTTTCTGGAACCAGTAAGCACTGAGTAAATGAGGGCTACTTAGATTTTCAAAGAACAATAATAAATAATAACTGGTTCCACTGGAGGGTGGATGTGACCGCTTCCAGTAAGTCACAGCCTTGGGCGTGTGCCACACGTGAGGAAAACTTGTGGCACAGAGCAAAGCAGCAAGAAAGATTTTAGTTTCACTCCTATATGAGCAGTGTGATCCTAGCAAGTTATTTAGGCTCTTTAAGTTATCTATAAAACAGATATTATCTGTCTAAGTCATTGTGAACATTAAAATCCAATGACATATCATACATAAAGTATACAATACATCATGTATGTTCAATACTGGGGAGCTAAATGAATTATTACTTTACTTTTTTCTACTACCTCATCCTGCTCAGAATCTCCCATGGCCTGTTTGTGACTCATTTTCTGGCTTCTGCATTTTCTTCTTGCTCCTCTTTTTCCTCTTCCTTTGCCTTGGCTTCTCTTCTACCTTCTCTAACTCATTCTTCTGCCTCCGGGGCCAAAATGGCCTTGGTATATCCAAAATTTACTCTCTAGACTTTGTAATGCTTATGCAGACATTTAAATTTCTGACTCTTAAAATCAACAACTGCAACATCTAAATTATTCGAAAAACAGAGAAGCCTGCGTGTTTCAGTCATGTTTCAGTTTTTAAGCATCTGCCTTCCGGTCATGATCCCAGGGTCCTAGAATGGAGCCCCACATCTGGCTCCCTCCTCCGCGGGAAGCATTGCTTCTCCCTCTCCGACTCCCCTGCTTGTGTTCCCCCTCTCACTCTTTCTCTCTGTCAAATAAATAAATATAATCTTAAAGAAAAAGTTATTCAAAAAGTAAATTTACAAAATCAAAATTAATTACTTTAAAAAAACCCAAACCAGTAAGCTTTCTCTGCAACACAAGTAATTCTTAAATTTGAGTGGCAGTGAAACATGTCTTCAGTAGAAATTTCTTTAAAAGATCCCCTTCCTTGGACCTACAGGATCAACCTAGAGTGGATGATCTCGGAAGGGGAGAATGGCTTCCAGGACTTCATCTAAATTAAGGGCATAAATATGCCCTTAATACAAATTAGCATTCTTGAGCAGGAAGGACAGAAAACAGAGTACCATCCTCAACCTCAGCCTGCTGCTGAGGTAACTTAACTCCTTTTTGTTTTTAAGATTATATTTTTTGAGAGAGAGCACCAAGAGTGAAGTGAGAGGCAGAGGGAGAAGTAGACTGCCCGCCGAATAGGGAGACAGATGTGGGGCTCGATTTGGGGCTGAATCCCTGGACTCCAGGATCATGATGGGAGCCCAAGGCGGATGCTTAACTGACTGAGCCACCCAGGCACCCCTGAGGTAACTTAACTCTAAATTGCCCGTCAAAGAATAATAAGAATGCTCACTCACCATCTGAGATACATCTTAGCTGTGTCAGCTGTTGCGCTAAGGTCTGGGAATGATTCTTCTCTGTCTGTCCTAGTCTGTGCTACAGTGGAAGGAGGAGCAACCCCCTCCACGCCTGTGAAAGCCTTCCTCCCGATGACTGTATATCCTGTAACTTTCTTTAATAAAGGCTGTTCCTCTTTTTTTCTACAGATTTTGCCAATACTTGTGGAAGAAATTTAACCATTTCCTTGCATTTGAATTCACTGACCTACATCTAAATATATTTCTAAACATAATTCAGTGGCTTGAGTTCCAGACCTGACATTAAGATGAGACTGACTAAAATTCCCCCTCTTGAAATTCCCTCAAAAAATCTAGAAAATAAAATAATTAAAAAGAAAGAAAATCTCTGTATTTATAAATAAAATAAAGAATATTCTACAGTTTTAGTAAGACAATAAAAAGTATGATTTATTATGGATGTGGGTTGGGATGAGTAGCCTCTTCCTACTGATTTCCACCACAGAGATGATAGAGATCTCACTGAACTTTGGTGGCAAAGTCTTGTGAGAGCTGCACAACTAAGGAAGGCAAACAAAAACTACTGCTTTTATTATTTCATTTTTACTTGAAGCAAAGATTAAATTGGTCCAAGAGAAGTTTCCTGAAATAGAGGCCTGGGGAAAAAAAAAAAAAAAAAAGAGCATATCCTAATATTAAGAGATGCACTTGAGAGAGAAACATAAAATTCATCAAGCAGAAACTATTTTCAGAAGAAAAGAAATTTCTTGATGAATATGAACTGAAAGGAACACTATGAAGGAATTTAAAGGATTCAGATTGTTGAAAAAACTTTAAGAAAATGGATTTTCCTCCAGATAAATCATTGTGAGCATTTTAAATTACAAAGACATTGAAAGCTAAAAGCAAAACAAAAAAGCTGGATGACTACAGAGAAAGAAAAAACCATCTTGACCTCATACTCAGCCCTAATATCAAAAAGGCACAGAACAATATCAGTAGAGTTGTTTTTTTGTTTTTTTGGGTTTTTTTTATCAATAGAGTTTTGAGGTAGGATTCTTTACCTAGAGAAGATGCCAATTAAGTATGAAGGGAAGGTCAATAGAAATACATTACCAAGCAGACAGAATAAGAAAAATACCACTACAAAGATAACCTTCCTAAATAAATTACTTGAAGATATGTTTTAGAATAGTAAGAAATGAATTAAGGTTGAAAGTATAAGGATATAGAAGCTATTGTCTTGATTTCCTGGCTGCAAAAAGGAGAAAAATGGAGGAGGAGAAAAAAGGGCACAGTGAAAGCAAATGCCAAAGTGGAAATTTATAGATGTAAACACTTGTTTTAAAAATGAAGAAAGATCTCAAAAAAAAAAAAAAAAAAAAAAGAAGAAGAAGGAAAGATCTCAAATCAACAACTTAACTTTATAACTTAAGGAACTAGAAAAAGAAGAAACTAAACACAAAGATACCAGAAGGAAGGAAACTGTAAAACTTGAAACAGAGATAACTGAAATACAGAATAGAAAAACAATAGAGAAAATCAATGAAACCCAAAGTTGGTTCTTTGAAGAAATAAAAAAAATTAACAAAAAATTAAAGTGAAGTGACCAATGAATTAAAGAAATCAAAAGGAAAATAAAAAAAAAAATCTTGAGGCAGACAAAAATGAAAACAAAAATTATGAAAACTTGCGGGATGTAGCAAAAGCAGTTCTAACAGGGAAGTTCATAAAAGTAAGTGCCTACATTGAGAAAATAGTAAGATCTCAAATAAACAATTTAACTTTGCACTGCAAGAGCCTAGAAAAAGAACAAACTAACCCAAAAGTTAGCAGAAGGAAGGAAATAATAAAAATTAAAGCAGAAATAAATGAAATAGAGACTACAAAGACAATAGAAAAGATCATCAAAACTAATAGTTGGGTTTTTTCTTTTTAAGATTTTATTTATTTATTTCAGAGAGAGAGGGAGAGAGCAAGAGAATGAGAGAGCACGCATCAGCAGAGGGAGGGAAAGAGGAAAAGAGAGACCCCCTGTGGAGCAGGAAGTGGTTTATCCACTGAGCCACCCAGGCACCCTAATAGTTGGCTTTAAAAAGACAAACCTTTAACAAGATAGACAAACCTTTAACTAGATTAAGAACAAAGGAGAAAAGACTCAAATCAATAAAACTATAAATGAAAGAGAAGACATTACAATGATACCACAGAAATACAAAAGATGGTTAAGAGAATATGATAAACAATTGTGTGTCCATAAGATAGGCACATGAGGGGCGCCTGGGTGGCTCAGTGGGTTAAGCCGCTGCCTTCGGCTCAGGTCATGATCTCAGGGCCCTGGGATCGAGTCCCACATGGGGCTCTCTGCTCAGCAGGGAGCCTGCTTCCTCCTTCTCTCTGCCTGCCTCTCTGCCTACTTGTGATCTCTCTCTGTCAAATAAATAAATAAAAATCTTAAAAAAAAAAAAAAAAGATAGGCACATGAAAAGGAGCTCAATATCACTAATCATCAAGGGAATGCAAATCAAAACCACAATGAGATACCACCTTCCATCTGTCAGAATGATTAGAATCAAAAAGACAAGAAATAAAAAGTGTTGGCGAGGATGTAGAGAAAAAGAACTCCTGTGTACTATTGGCAGGAATGTAAATTGGTGTGGCCCTTGTGGAAACCAGTATGGAGGTCCGTCAAAAAATTAAAAATAGAAATACTATATAATCCAGTAATTCTGCTACTGGGTATTTATTTTTAAAAAAGGAAAATATTAATTTGAAAAGATACTTGCTTCCCTATGTTTATTGCAGCATTATTTATTATAGCCAAGATATGGAACCAACCCAAGTGTCCATCCATAGGTGAATGGACTAAAAAAAAATACAAAATATATGCCCAGTAGAATATTACTCAGCCATTAAAAAAGATGAGATCTTCTGATTTGTGACATGTAACATGAATAGGCCTAGCAGGTATTATGCTAAGTGAAATAAGTCAGACTAGAAAGATGAATAACATATGCTTTCACTTATAGGCAGAATCTAAAAAATAAAACAAATGAATAAACAAACAAAAAGCAGAAACAGGCCCATAAATACAGAGAAAAAATTGATAGTTTCCAGATGAGAGGGTAGTGGAGGATTAGGTAAAATGGGTAAAGGAGAGTAGAAGATACAGGCCTCTAGTTATGGAATGAATAATTCACAGAAATAAAAGGTACAGGGTAAGGAACATATTTAATGGTATTATTACAGTGTTGTATGGTGACAGTTGGTAGCTATACTTCTGGTAAGCATAGAGTAACATATAAACTTCTCAAATCACTATGTTGTACACCTGAAACTAAAGTAACATTGTGTGTCAACAGTCCTTCAATTAAAAATTAATAAATAGGGGCGCCCGGGTGGCTCAGTTGGTTAAGCAGCTGCCTTCGGCTCGGGTCATGATTCCAGAGTCCTGGAATCAAGCCCCACATTGGGCTCCCTACTCAGCAGAGAGCCTGCTTCTCTCTCTCCCCCTCTCCCTGCCATTCTGCTTACTTGTGCTCTCTCTGTAGCACTCTGTCAAATAAACAAATAAAATATTTTTTTAAAAGAATAAATAGAATTGTCAAAAAATATATACAGCAACAAATTGGATAACTTAGAAGAAGTGGATTAAAATCCTAGAAACATATAGCCTACCAAAACTGAATCACGAAGAACAGAAAATCCGAAGAGACCAGTAATGACTAAGGAGATGGAAGCAGTAATCAAAAACTACAACCAAGAAAATGCCCAGGACCTGATGGCTCCACAGGTGAATTCTACCAAACATTTAAAAAGGAATAATGCCAATCCTCCTTAAACTCTTCCAAAAAATTGAAGAGTGGGGAACAATGCCAAACTCACTTTACAAGGCCAGCTTTACTCTCTCATTACAAAGCTAGGTAAGGGCACTATAATAAAAAAGAAAATGACAGACTGTTACTCCTAACGAACACAGATGCAAAAACTCTTAACAAAATACTAGCAAACTGACTTCAGTAGTACATTAAAAAGACCATACACAATGAACAGGTGGAATTTACCCCTGGGTTTTGAGGATGATACAACATATGCAAATCAATAAGCATGATATACCACATTAACAGAATGAAGGGTAAATATCCTATAATCATCTTAATAGAAATTCAGAAAAAGCATTTGACAAAATTTAACACCCTTTATTGATTAAAAAAAAACCAAACTCTTGACAAATTGGTATAGAATAAATGTACCTCAACATAATAAAGACCATCTACAACAAGCCCATAGCTAATATCATGCTCAACAGTAAAAAGCTTAAAGCTTTTTCCCTAAGATCAAGAATAATATAAAGATGCCAGTTCTCACTGAAATCTTAAAATTTGTTTGGAACCACAAAAGGCTGAATAGTCAAAGCCATCTTGAGAAAGAAAAACAAAGATGGAAGCGTCATTCTTCCCAATTTCAAAGCCTATTATAATTTTTCTTTTAGCACTTTAAATATGTTATTCCACTGTCTTCTTACTTGCATAGTTTCTGGGATAAAAAGTCCACTGTCATTCTTATCCTTTTTCTTCAGCAGATTTTTTTTTCCCCCTCTGTGTATTTTCAAGATTTTCCTTTGGTTTTGGTTTCCAGCGGTTTGATTTTGGTATAGACTGAATTGTGTCCCTCCAAAATTCAAATGTTGAAGTCCTAACACCAAGTACCTCAAAATGAGACCATATTTGGAGATATGGTCTTTAAAGGGGTGATTAAGTAAAAAGGAGGCCAATATGGTGGCTCCTAATCCAATCTGACTGGTATCCTTATAAGAAAAGGAAGTTGGGATACAAAATAAGACACCATGGGTGACATCCACAGACAGAGGGACGATCGATGTGAAGGTACAGCAAACAGCATACAGTTTATTAGAGTGGTTACGGCGAGGGGTTTAGGAAAGCCAAAAGGAGATGCCTCAGAAAAAACTAACACTGCCAGCACCTGAATCTTGAACTCACAGCATTCAGAACTTTGAGAAATAAATTTTGGTTGTTATAGACACCCAGTCTATAATATTTTGTTATGGTAGCCTTAGGAAACTAATACAATACAATATGTCTAAGAATGGGGTTTGCTTCAGTTTCTCTTGTTTTGTTTTTGGTATTTATCCTTCATGTTGTTTTCTGAGCTTCTTAGATCTGTGGTTTGAGGTATGGCATTAATTTTAGAAAATTCATAGTCATTATTTCTTCAAATATTTCTTCTATCCCATACTTATTCTCTGATCTTTCTGAGATTCTAATTACATGTATATTATAATGTTCGATATTTTCCTTCAGGTCTCGGCTGCTCTGTTCTGTTTATTTTCCCCCCATTCTAGTTTTTTCCTCTTGCTTATCAGTTTATATGATTTTTATTGACCTATTTTCAGGTTGCATTATTTATTTGCTGTGTGGTCTACTTATGGGTCTGTTTAAGGCATTTTCCATCTCTATTACTACTTTTTTTTTATTTCTAGCATCTCCATTTGACTCTTTTTTGTTTATAGTTTACATTTCTCTGCTAAAATTATCTGTCTGATCCTGCATGTTGTCCTGTAAGATAGTTTCAACATATGTCATATTTGTGTCTGGTTTTTTTTTTAGGTTTTTTTAAAAAAGGTTTTTATAGTGGGTATGAGAAGAATAAATGAAAGAAGATGGGATTGGGAGGGAGACAAACCATAAGTGACTCTTAATTTCACAAAACAAACTGAGGGTTGCTGGGGGGAGGGGGTTTGGGAGAAGGGGGTGGGATTATGGACATTGGGGAGGGTATGTGCTTTGGTGAGTGCTGTGAAGTGTGTAAACCTGGTGATTCACAGACCTGTACCCCTGGGGATAAAAATATATGTTTATAAAAAATAAAAAATTATATTAAAAAAAAAAAGGTTTTTATTTACTTGTTTGACAGAGAGCAAGCACAAGTAGGGGGAAGGGCAGAGGGAGAAGCAGTCTCCCTGCCGAACAGGGAGACCCATGTAGGACTTGATCCCAGGACCCTGGGATCATGACCTGAGTTGAAGGCAGATGCTTAACTGACTGAGCCACCTAGGTGCCTTGAGTCTGGTTCTGATGATTATTTTGTCTCTGCAGATTTTGATTTTTCTTGCCATTTTGTATTCCTCTGCTATAGATTGAATTGTTCCTCCCCCAAATTCATATGTTGAGGCTCTCTGAGTGTGATGGTATTTGGAGATGAGGCCTTTGACAGGTAATTAGGTTTAGATGAGGTCATTGGGTTGGGGATTTCATGATGGGATTAGTGTTCATATAAGAGGAGATACTGGGAACTTTGTCCTTTTTCTGTCTCCACCATCTGAACATACCTTCAGAAGGCACTTATCTAAAACCCACAAAGAATTCTTACCAGAACCCAGCTATGCTAGCACCCTGATCTTGGACTTGTCAGCCTTCAGAATGCTGGGAAATACATTTCTGCTGTTTAAATTACCCGGTCTGTGGTATTTTGTTATGATAGCTTGAGCAAACTAAAATAGCCTCGTCACTTTTTGTTCAAAGCCAGATGTGTTAAATAAGATTATAGATACTGAGGTATACATGCTTTATGCTCAGAGATAAGCCTGTCTTTCCTTTTGCTAGGCTCTTAGTGATTCGGGGATTGGTGTTAAATTTGTCTGGAGTTGAGTTGGGCTGGAAGTTCAGTGTTAACCTCAGTGTACCACAGGCTTTCAAATTTCTCTAGAGATACCTTGTGTGGGCTGTTTGTCAGAGTGTTTCTTTCAATGTCTGCTCTACACTTGGCTTCATCTTTCTGCTTTCCTCTGAGTCTTCCCTTTAAATTGCTTGCCCAAAATAATCTGTTTTTTGAAGCTCTTCTAGCTGTATTCCATTCTTAGTTTTACTTAATGTTTATTAGAGTGGTTATGGGGAGAAGAGTTAGGAAAGACTTAGTTCTCCGATGTTCTAATTGCTTCAGTTTTCATAAGACATTGTGAACCTGTGTTCTTGCCATCACTGGTGTTCTTGCCTTTCACTGGACATAGTGCTGGGCCAGAACCTATCCTTGACTTAATCCCAGGGTTAAACATTTATTCTCCTGTTCCCTACCCCACCCCCTCACCTCACCCCCTAGTGGCAATGGGCATCAACCAGTGCCCTAAGGATACAGTTTTTGTTTCCATTATCCCTGCAGATTGAGCCTTTTGTTTCATAAAAGACATAGAGCTGGGTTTGAGCCAAGTTATGGCAATGATTTCTAGTCCCCATCATCCAGCCATCCCTGTAAGGAAAATGTCCTCAGAGTTTTCTTCAATTTTCTTCAGTGCTCCTGGTGAGGGTCTCACAGAAAAACCCTTCAAGAAGGGCTTGCTTCACTGTATCACACTGGCCCACACTCAACCTTTAGAAATTGATTACAGTTTTCCAGTTATTCTTGTTACTGATAATCAAATACTCTGATTTTGTTTTTCTATAAAGGAGTTGTCTCTCCCCAATTTTGGGTTATATTTTTGCCCTGTGATAGCAATTCTCCTAAGGATTCAAGAATCTGTTAGTTTTGCAGTTTGTCCAGCATTTTCTTGTTGTAAGGGTGGGAACAGCTCTCTTCATAGCTCTCTAAACTTCCGAGGTGAAACCAGAGGTAATATCTATATTTTTTTCATATATTTCATACAATTTCTGGGACTCAACCAAAATAACCAAACACACCAGTTTGCTGAATACAAGATCAATATACAAAATTAACTGAATCTCTATAAACCAGCCATAAACAATAGGAAATATAATTTTTAAATGATTTTAAAATTGATATAATTTATCAGCAAATTATATCAATACCTACAAATAAACATCATAAAGATGTATGATATTTCTATCCAAAAAAACTAAAAAAATTTTTTTTGAGAAATTAAAGAATTTAAAAACAAATGGAGGCATACACTAAGTTCATAAATCAGAAAGCTCAAAAATATAAAAATGGCAATTCCTATCAAACTGATCTATTGATGTAACTCAATCCCAATTAAGATCCTAGAAGGTTTTTGTGTAAATTAGCAAGCTGATTCTAAGATGTGTATGGACATGTAAAGGACTAAGAGTAGTCAAGTCATTCTTAGAGAGGAAAGTGAAGTGAAAGGACTTGCTCTAGTAAGTATGAAGACCTGTTAGGAGGTTACAATTAAAAGAATGTAGTATTGACACAAGGGTAGTCAAACAAATAGAAAGCTCAATGAAAGAAAATAGAGAGTCCAGAATAACATAGACAAATGTATACACTTCACTTTTGGAAAAGCTGACATTGTTGAACAGAAGGGAAAGGAATTAATTTTCTTTCTTTCTTTCTCTCCCCCCCGCCTTACTTTCCTTTTATAGTATTCATGCTGCCCAAGCAAACACAGGAATTAATTTTCAGTAATTAGTCTTGGTCAATTGGATATCAGTATGAGAAAAAATGGAGGGCTACCTGGCTGGCTCAGTCAGTAGAACATGTGACTCTTGATCTCAGGGTCATGAGTTCAAGCCCCATGCTGGGTGTGGAGCCTGCTTTAAAAAAGAAAAATGAGAGAGAGAGAGAGAGAAATGGAACTTAACTCCCTACTTCATATGTCAGTTCTGTGTGTATTTTAAATCTAAATGTAAAAAGCAAAATATAATGCTCCTTGGAGATGACAGAGGAGAATATCTTCATGACCCTAAGAAAGGCCTGTATTTCTTAAATAAGACACTAAAATTTTAAAGACATTAAAAAAATATATTGATAAGTTAAGCTTGTTGAAAATAAATATTAAAAATATCTGCTCATCAAAAAATATCATTTAGAGAGCAAAAGACAACTCACAAATTGGGAGAAGATATTTTTAACCTGTATAATCACAGAAAGGACCATATCCAGACTACAATAAGAAACTCCTGTAAATCAAGAAAATAACAGAAAACTGGATAGAAAAAAATAAGCAAAAGATTCCACCAAAGACAAAAAAGAATATCCCAAAGTCCTGAAGGCAGTTAAACATATGAAAAAGTGCTCAACTTCATTAGTCATCGGGGAAATGCAAATTAAACTACAATACAATACCATCACAGACCCACCAGTAGAGCTATAATTGAAGACTGTTGATCCCATATATAGCCAAGGATGTGGAACATTAACACTTTCATACATTAGCAGTATGTATATAAATTGGGAAAAACCTAAGTTTGAACATATGCTTACTATACTGAAAATCTATTACTGCATAAAGCAATATTGTTTTAGTGGCTTAAAATCACAAACATATATTCTCTCTCTTTCTGTGGGTCAGGAATTTGACAGTAGCTTAGTTTTGTGGATTTTGGCTCAGGGTCTCTCATGAGCTTACAGTCAAAATGTTAGCTCTTCTGAAGACTTGACTATAGCTAGAAAATTTCCTCCCAAGATCGTTCAGTCATACGACTATCAGCAGGAAGCCTTAGTTCCTCACCATGTGGACTTCTCCATAGGATTGCCTTAGTGTCTTCATGATATTGCAGCTCTTCCCCCAGACTGAACAAGGAAGAAGCTGTAATGCCTATTATGACCCAGTCTTGGAGGTAATACACCGTCACTTCTGCTGTTCATTAGAAGCGAGTCACTAAGCCCAGCCTATACCTGAGGGTCATGGATTTAAGCTCCCCCCTTTTGAAGAGAGGAGGGTAAGAGAATTTGGGGATGTACATTAAAATCACCACACATACCCCATGACCAAATAATTTTACAGAAGCAAAAATGGGCGATTGTATGGCTCTCCAAACATTTACAACAATGTTTATAGCATCATTATTCAGAACAGCCAAATAGTAGAAACAAAATGCATATCAAACAATACAACTGATAGATAAATTGTGCTATATTCTAACATTATATTATTCATATATAAAAATTAACAAACTTACATGCAAAACCACAGGCGAATCTTGCTAATACTAATATTGAGCAAAAGAGACAAACTTCAAAAATGTGTACTACATTATTTTCTTTATATAAATGTTAAAAAAAGGCAAAACCAATCTATACTATAAGAAGTCAAGATTGTGGTTACCTTTAGGGAGGAGAAGGGAGGAAAGGATTAAGAGGGATTATAAGGAAATGCCTCTGAAATTACTATTTCATTTCTGATCTATAACTTGCCCAGAGTGGTAATGGCAAAGATATGTTTATGTTGTTATAGTTCATGGAGCCATACACGTCTGATTTGTGCAGATTTCAGAACTGTCTTATACTTCAACTTTGGAAAATTTTTAAAAAGATGCCAAAGAAAGAAAGTATTCTTCAGGTAAAAACACATGTCTGTGTTGAATTTGGTCTGCAAGTAGCCAGTTTGTAATATCTGCTCTAGACCAGATTGCTAAATATGATCTCCGGTTATGTTAGAATTTGGTGGTGGCATAAATCTATTCCTATAGAATTTAGAATTGTCAGATGTTGGTTGTGGAGAAATCCTTCTGGCTCAGTTAATCCAGTGATTTTTTTTTAAGATTTTATTTATTTATTTGACAGAGAGAGATATCACAAGTAGGCGGAGAGGCAGGCAGAGAGAGAGAGGATGAAGCAGGCTTTCCACGGAGCAGAGAGCCCGATGCGGGGCTCGATCCCAGGAACCTGGGATTATGACCTGAGCTGAAGGCAGAGGCTTTAACCCACTGAGCCACCCAGGTGCCCCAATCCAGTGATTTTTCAAACCAACCTCACTTGCAGAGGCAACCCCTTAGGTACTCGACAGACTGCAAGTGCTTTTTAGAACACTGTGTAAAAACCACTGATCTAGCCTAATGCCCTTGTGTTACAAATAAAGAAACTGAGGCTTAGAAAGACTGTTATTTGTTTAGAGTTATACAACTGCTTGGTGGTAATGTCCTGAGATTCACTCCCACCTGAAGTTACCATGAGTATGTGCTACTGCTCTGGTGAAGAAACCTAAAAAGGGAAAAATTACATATCTCAGGACCTTGGTATTTGAAGTAGCTACTCTCCAATTCAGTCATTCAAGGTGGTGGCAAAGCAGAATTATCAAAGATAAGCTGAGACCAAGAAATATGTTGGAAAGTGTTCTGTTTAGGGACTACCCTGGGAAATACCCCATTTGCTAACAAAGATGTGGGGCATTCTCTCATCCAGCTCACCCTTCAACTAGGTTCTCAGCTCTGGCTGTACATTACAACCACCTGGGAACTTTTGAAAAAATACTGCTTCCTGGGTCTCCCCATAGACAAATAGAATCAGATTCTCTGGAGTGGGCTGGAAAGAACTGGATATTCTAACCCCTACTGAAATTTACTGAGATGTGTATGGACTGAGCTCATCATCTCAGAGAAGCTCTGAGTCTAAACAACAAATTGGGCCTTGCCACAAGATGAAAAAAAAAAAAAAAAACAACAACACTAGAGAAAGAAAAAAAATCCCTCTGGTGGTAGCAAAACTCCAGGCTGCCTATCTTTATTAGTATGAGGACTTGGGCCTCTTCTCTTTGTCTCCAGCCTCAGGAAAGCAGCCCCCATTTGTCCCTAGTTTTTCTCCTTATTATAAAATATTGGGAACACCATATTCTTAGGCCTTGCGTGAAAAGTGCAATTAAAGTACCTTGGTCCCATGCATGGCTTTGGCAGAACATGGAGTCTACACCTCTGCTTAGAATGGGTAGAGCCCTTGGGGCGCCTGTGTGGCTCAGTGGGTTAAAGCCTCTGCCTTCCGCTCAGGTCAGAATCCCAGTGTCCTAGGATCTGAGCCCCACATCGGGCTGTCTGCTCTGCAGAAAGCCTGCTTCCTCCTCTCTCTCTCTGCCTGCCTCTCTACCTACTTGTGATCTCTGTCTGTCAAATAAATAAATAAAATCTTTAAAAAAAAAAAAAGAATGGGTAGAGCCCATTCTCTGAGGAAGGTTGCCCTTAGAGATGCATTAGTTCTGTATTCCTCTGTCCAGTCAAGGTACATCTTACTAATCTGTATCCTTTTCACCTTTGTAGAATACTAGAAGTGGGAAGGACCAAAGAGGTTATTTCACTCAGTTTTCCATTTGATAAAAACATTCTCGGCCATAAGTAACTTACTGAAAGTCACACAGGATGTCACTGGAAATGTCATAGCACAAATACATATGGTCTGATCCTGCACCCAGTGCTTGCTCCTTTTTGTCTTAAAAGCATTTTTAGTTACAAAATATGCCAAAGATAGAGACAAGCATATGAAATTTAACGATTTTACATTCTTAGCATATTGGTTTCAAGTATTTTTTTCTTTTTTAAATAAAATGTTACAAGGGGCACCCGGGTGGTTCAGTCGTTAAGTGTCTGCCTTCAGCTCAGATCATGATCCTGGAGTCCTGGGATCGAGCCCTGTATCAGGCTCCGTGCTCTTCAGGAAGCCTGCTTCTCCTTCTCCTACTCCCCCTGCTTGTGTTCCCTCCCTCGCTGTGTCTGTGTCAAATAAATAAATAAAATCTTAAAAAATAAATAAATAAAATAAAATGCTACAGATTCAGCTGAAGTCTCTCCTAACCTCCCATCCAAGTACTAACCAGGCCTGACCCTGCTTAGCTTGCGACATCAGACGAGATGGGGCGCATTCAGGGTGGTATGGCTGTAAACAAAGTTCCTCCTAACCTATACCTCTCTTCCTTCCCTCTCACAAGTAACAGCACTCAAAGATTGGTGAATCCTATTCCCTGGAATTTGTTGTACTTTGTTTTATATATATATATATATAGAGAGAGAGAGAGAGAAAGAGAGAGGCAGAGAGAGAGATCTATTGTATAGATTGTTAATTCATTTTAACAGTGTCATGTTATCTCATTTCATTCATAAGCTCCATTTTATTTACTTATTCCTCTCTGATGGAAAGTTGTTTCCAGGTTTTGCACAAATTGTTTCACAGTCAACATCCTTGACATGTATCTCTGTGTACAAGAGTGAGAATTTCTATAGATTGGAGACTAGAAGGGAAATCACAAGGTCCTGGAGATATGCACTTTCAACTTTATGAGATTTTGTCAAATTGTTCTCCAAAGTAGTTGAACCAGTTTATACTTCTCACATCTTTAGCAGCACTTCATTTGCTCAGACTTTAATATTTAAACACATTTGTCACAGGTGAAATAGCATTTTATTTTATTTATTTTTTATTTATATTTTTTATGTTTTTTTTAATTTTTATTTTTTTTTATTTCTTTTCAGTGTTCCAGAATTCATTGTTTATGTACCACACCCAGTGCTTCATGCAATACGTGCCCTCCATAGTACCCACCACCAGGCTCACAAATCCTCCCACTCCCCGCACCTCCCAAAACCTCAGATTGTTTTTCAGAGTCCATAGTCTCTCATGGTTCATCTCCCCTCTCATGGTTCGTCTCTCTCCAATTTCCCCCAACTCCCTTCTCCTCTCCATCTCCCCATGTCCTCTGTGTTATTTCTTATCCTCCACAAATAAGCAAAACTGTATGATAATCGACTCTCTCTGCTTGACTTATGAAATAGCATTTTAAATTTATAATTTCTGATTATTAGTCAGGTTGAGCATCTTTTAATAAAATTAATAGTGAATTAGATTTCCTCTTATATGAATTGGCTTTTCATCTCCCTTACCATCGGGTTGCCTCCTTACTTTTTAGGAGTTTAAAAAAAAAAAAATTGGTGGTTATATTTTGTTTGCCTTTTAAGTGCACAGGTAATATCTTTCTCCAGTTTGTGGTTTGATTTTTAATTTTGTATATATTGTCTTTCGTTTATAGAACTTTTAAATTTAATATAGTCTTCTGTATCAGCCTTCTTCCATGAATTATTGTTTTTGTTTTCTGTTTAAGAAATCACTTCTTTCCTCAAGGTCATATGAGTATTCTAACATTCTTTTCTTCCAAAAGCTTAAAATTTTTGCTTTTAATATTTAATTTTAATCACTTTGGAATTTTGTATGTAATATGAAGAAAAGATTTTAACATAACAAACACGAATTGTCCTAGCATCACTTATTGAATAGTTTATTGTTATCCCATTGAATCATGCCACCTCTGTTATATATCAAGTTCCCAGCTATATGGGTATCTGTTTCCAGAATCTCTTTTACGTTCCACTTGTCTGTTTGCCTATCTATGCCAATGCCGCATTTTTTAACTGCTCTAGCTTTATCATTTAAAGAGGCAAACTCCCCTCTTCTTATTTTTTTCAAAAATTATCTTGGCTATTTACAATCCCATTCCTTTTAATTTTAGGAATAACTTGTGGAGTTCTTGGGAGATTTTTCAGGTTTGTGTTAGAAATATTTGGAATTCATTAATTTGAAAAAAATTATCGTCTTTAGTGGTATTGTTTTTATCCATGAATACGGTACATCTTTACACTATTTACCCCTTTGAAAACTATTTTCACTAACTTTTTACAATTTTCTCCACAGAGCTATTTCACATATGTTGTTAGATCTATTCCTAGTTACTTTATAGATTTACTGCTATTACAAATATATATTTTAAAGTTATATCTTCCAAATGGATGTTACTGGTATATACAGATGCCAGTGACATTCACGTATTGACCTTATTTTCAGCGACCTCTCTTGTTAGTCCTTATAGATTCTCTTCAGTAGTTTGTGTAATCATAACACTGTGAATAACAACATCTTTATTATTCATTTTCAGCCTTTTAATTTTTTTATTGTGCTAATTAGAAGATTCAGCATAATGTTGAATAGGAGTAGTAATAATGAGCAAATTTGTTTCCCCAAATCCTTTCACTAGATTCTACCACCTTCTATTTTTATCCCTACTTCAAGATGAATTGTGTCTTTGGTTTTATCCCACTGACCAAAACGTAGATCCCCCAGTCCCTGCTGACCCAAACCTCCCTTATCAAGCACGCAGCACCTACTAACCTCATTCAACCAATTGCACTTAATAAAGGAGTCCATCACGCAGAGGAGTTTCATTTAGATACTCCACTATTCTCTCAGGTGCAATGTGTCTGAAATAATTCAAAACTTTTCCATATATCTGTGTTCTTTAAGGGCATCACCAACCACACAGACTCAACAATCAGAAACCTATATTCTTCTCTCAATTCCCACATCTAATTTACCATCAGTCTCATCAATTTCACATTCTAAATATCTGCCAAAGTATTTTCTCTTCTCCATTCTCAGCACCAATGACTGCGCTGAGCCCTCAGTATTTTTCTATCTTGACTAACTGATCTTTCCATCTTTCCTCTCAATTCTTGCTTACCATTCTTCTCACTGCTGTCAAGTTTATTTTCCTAATATGCAAGTCTGATCATGCCTCACCCAGCTTTAAACCCTTCACTGCTTCCCCATTGTCTACTATATGAAGTCTTAGTTCTTCAGCTGGTCATGCAAGGCCCTTTATTTACCCTGGCTCTCTAACGTATTTTCCTACCACTCCCACCTTGCCCTACAAAAAATGAAGTGCTGATAGTTCAGCTGTGCTATTCCCTCGTGCTATGATTTTTGCACATATAGTCTCTTTGTTTGGATTGCTCTGGCAAAGTTGTTCACTTTCAAACCCAGCTCACATGTCACTTCTTTCAGGAACTATGGATAAAGAGCTCAACAATAAATATTGAGCACTACCAATATGCCAGGTGCTTTGCTAGATGCCGGCATAGAAAATGAACAAGATGTGTTCCAAATGTTGCAGCATCAGTTAGCTACTTTCATTTTTTTGTCTCCCTTTAGGTTTAACTGCCTGGAGCAGTATTTTTACTTACATGTTTATTTTCTTTCTTTCATTCTTTAAAAAAAAATATTTTCTTTATTTGACAGAGAGAGAATATAAGTAGAAGGAGTGGTAGGAAGGGGGAGAGGGAGAAGTAGACTCCCTGCTTAGCAGGGAGCCCGATGTGGGGCTCTATCCCAGGACCCTGGGATCATAACCTGAGCTGAAGGCATACGCTTAACAAACTGAGCCATCCAGGTGCCCCTCTTTCTTTCATTCTAGATAAATACACAGTTAGGTGTACAAATATCGCACTATGCTTAAGAAGAGATGCACCTGCATATATAGACCCAGTATTCAGTAACATTTATGGACAGTTTTAACTAGAAAGTATGATTATAAATGATGAAATCATAAGTTCTGTACTTTGTGGTTAGACTCTAGACCATGAACACAAAGAAACACAGTATGGCTAGGGTAGTAATTAAGGGTGTGCTCTCTGAAGGCAGATTGCCTAAATTTGCATCTCAGCTTTGCTACTTAGCAGCTGGGTGACCCTGGATAAGTAACTGGACCTTTGTGCCTCAAGTTCCTCAGCTGTAAAATGGGAAAAAAAATAATCCCTGCCTCAGTGTTGTTGGGAGAATTATTGAAGTTATTACAATAGTACTGAGAATAGTGCCCTGTACTATATAATTGTTTAATAAATGGTATTTATTGTGACTTTGGGGAAACTTTTGTCTCAGTCACCCCAAGTAGGTCAAGTGACTTTTACTTCTATATTGAGCAATTAAAGAACTTTTTGTTGTTCTGAGCCAAATGTATATTCTTATCAAATTTTTACTGAACCAACGGCACATGCTGGCAGAATAACTGGCCCAGGAAAGCTCACAGTAGTGGAATGGAGTTTTACTTCATGGAGAGCTAAATGATCTATGTGGAAACAAACAGTAGTAGCAGATAGAGTCAAATAGCTGCAAATTCAGGTGAAGGCATAGCTAGGTGAGACTGTATGGTGTAAGAATTGACAGCTGAAGGTCTGGAGTCAGACTGCCTCACTTAGATTCGTGACTCCACCATTTACTAGCTTTGTTCCCTTGGGCAAGTCACTTCTTTATACCTCAGATGCCACATTATTATTAATGGAATTGATAATAGCAGAAAAACAGTCCCTATTAAATGTAGTTATTTTAGAAATGTAATGAGATAATGCATATAAGGCGCTTAGAACATTGCTTGGTACAGAATAAAAGTGGTGAAGAAAAAAGATGCATACAGTAGGCAGAGAAATATATAATCTGTGTGTTCACTCCAAGAAAAGCAAGAGAGGTAGACGAGCAATGGAATGAGTGATCCTAAGAAAAAATAAGGACATTTAATTCTACTGCACTTGGGATAACTTTTGTAAATGTTATATTTTGTTTCTATAGAAGCCTTCAATATGTCCCCAGTTATGTTGGGTTTAGACCTCCAGAACTTCCCAAAATATGTTCCATGAAGCATCTGCCCAAAGATATGTGTAAGAAAAAGGCTTTGGGGTTGAATAATGCTAAAAAATGCTATATGACTGATTTCCTTAGAAATTTCAAATGTAGGGGCGCCTGGGTAGCTCTGTTGGTTAAGGCTAACTTTGGCTCAGGTCATGATCTCTGGGTCCTGGGATGACGGCCTGCACTGGGCTCCTTGCTCAGCGGGGTGCCTGCTTCTCCCTCTGCCCTTCGCCCCCTGCTTGTGCTCCCTTTGCCTGCTTGGGCTCTCTCTCTCTGTTAAATAAATACATAATATCTTAAAAAAAAGAAACTTCAAATGTATAGTAGCACTCTAAGGGGTTGAGAGATGCTGCAAAAATGTTTCATTGAGTTTAATCCAGCATTTTTTGAATTTGATCACAGAGCTTTTTCTCTATATGGTATTTATTAACATGCCATGGAATAAAAATAGAGAAATGCCGGCTTCCGATGAGTATTAAAAATAACCTTACATCAAAACAAGGGCTGAGAGGCATGGGAGGTAGGTTTTGGAAAGAGAGGACTCATACTTTTTAAGGCTGGGATTGAAAATCTGTCTAGAGTAATTTACAAATCCAGGGGCTATACAATTCCCTCAGGGTCACAAACACTCAGATACATACAGTGTTCCTGGGAACAATGTGCACAGTCTCTGGAGGGCATTGGGTGAACACCCTTCACATTATAACCTGCTTCAGCCGCTTTGCTGAGATCCCACTGTGGAAGGTGTAAAGGCCCCTGAACATGTGGTACCACCTGCCTTTGGCCATGTACTGTCTGAATTTACTTCCTACTTTTTTGAAGAGAAGAGGCTACAAGAAAAACATTAAAAGTGGAGAGGCCCGATTGGGAAACTAGAGGCCAGACTCAGGGGGAAGAGGGGAAATTGGGAGAAGGGACTGGGTTGACCTCCAATCAGTTTCCGGACAAGGATGTTCCTCTGGGCGGAAGTGAGATGGGGGACACCAGTAGCTCTAACAAAGAGAACCCTTCACAGCAGAGCAGGTTAGGAGATAATACTTAAGAGAAATAATATTGCCTTCCAAGGGCAGTGATGAGAATGGGAGCTTCCTGAGGGGCAGAAACCCTGTTTAATTCATCTTTATAATTCTTTTCTTGAGGAAAAAGGTGATGGCTAGGAGGGAGAGCGCAATGAATAATCCCTAATAAGAGAGAGTTAGATAAAATAGCTTGCAATTTACATTGACCAGTGTTTAGATGACTTTCCAAGTAAATGTTGTTGGCTGGTTTCTGAAGGTAGGTGTATTTTGCCCCTTCCCATGGGTTGCTACCAAGAAAAGAGACACTGGATTATATCCTAGTTGGCCTGTTGCAAGGAGACCTAGAATCTCTGACTTGGGAGGGCTGACTCAGGGAGGGGCTGATGAGCCATCTTCATGCAGGTTGGAAATTAAGAACAAGGAATACATCAACACTAACAATGCCTAACTATGAGAGGGGAAAGCAGGACTTTTTTCTTATTTCCAATAATTCATATTTTTCTGACTTTTCTATAATAAGCACCTATGACTTTTATATTTGTGGAAAATTAAATCTATTTCTCTAGTTTATATGTACATCTTTAGTTTCTAGAAAACCCGAGCAGACATGATGGGCAAACTTCATATTGGAGTGTTTTTAGTGGGGAAAAAGTGTTCCAAACATGTTTGAGGGTATGGAAATACAACGTAGGAAACACACCTCAGAAAGTTATATCCACGTAATTCTACAAAGAGGGGAAGAAGTTTGCTAGGGATAAGATTTCCCAAGAACCTCTGGGGAAAAATGTTAACGCTGTCTATGTCTATAGGTGGGAGGGTGTGGCGAGAGACGGGGTTCCAGAGGGACGGATTACATGGCAGCCCGGGGAGCCGGCCGGGGGGGGGGGGGCGGGGGGGAGGTAAGAAAGGTGGCCACGGTCCTCCGGGAAGGGGGGAGGAGGGCGGAGCAGGAAAGGGCGGTGCGCGGGACGGGAGGCGGAGCCGTCGGCGCGCCCAGGTGGGGATGAGCCCGGGCCCTACCTGCTCCAGGACCGCAGCCGGTCTTCCCACCGCCCCGCGCGGAGAGAGGGGAAAGCGGAGGGATTCCTTGGAGAAGTGGTCCGTCCTGGAGCGGCTGCTGTTGCAGAGAGACGCGGTGTCCCCCCGGAGCTCCTGAGCAGGCAGGGGCCAGAGAGCGGCCCGCATGGGCCCGGAGCTGCCTGCGCCTTGGCTCCTGCTCTTCACCTGGCTCCCAGCAGGTGAGCCTTGGGAAAAAGTGGGTCTCACCCTGGGCCCGGGGAGACTGGAAGCCATTGTTGCTAGGCCTTGCACAACTGGTCACAGGCAGGCCAGTGGAGGCCTGGGCCGCGCTCTGGTAGCTCTTGGCACAGGCTCCAGGAGGTGCGGGACTGGCTCGAGTTTCTGCCTAAGAGAACCTGTTGTTTTCCTCTTTCATTAGCCCGGCCCTTCTGAGACAGGTGCAACTAAGGAAGAAACCCAGAGCCTCTGGGCTTCCCTGCCGCAGTCTTTAGGCACTTCTTGGTCTTGAAAGCTGAGTTGATAAACGTGGAAGCACCACTCTTTTGATCCCTCATTACTTGGCCCTTTCATCTGATATGGTGACAAAAGTGCATTGATGTCCCTCCTGGGGGGTTATAATGTGTCCTTAGAATCATGGGATGTTCGAGATGATTCAGAATCTATTTTACAGGGCTGAACCATGTGTCTCTTTGCTCATTATGTTCAGTGTCATTTTTCTACTTTCTTTGTACCCACCCACTTTCCTAACTTTAACCCTTGCTCAGTTCTCTCCCCATCAGGTGCCCAACCATCCACCCTCTCCTCCCTTCTCTTAACCTTCCCACCCTGTCTGCTTTGGAAAGTATGGTTTTTGTGTCTCAGTATATCTCTTGGGAATGTGACAGGCGTGTGTATCTGCAGGAGTAAAATCAGGTAGGAAAGGACAGCTGAGTGACTGCCTGTGCAGGACTTCCAGCCCTTTTCAATTAGGATGTAGGTGTGACCTTACAAACAGACCGGTAGGAGTTCCCTTGGAAATAATGCCCTGCTGTATTTCATTTTACCATTCCCCACCCTTTCTTTAGGACTAACTGCCCTCTTACCTCTAAGTCTTCAGTGGGAAGTCTGCTCAGTTTGCTCACAGACTAATGTAAGCCTTGTATTTTTCTGAGGGAAAAGATGTGATATGAAGGTATGGACAGAATTTCATTTTTACCAGCTTAGGTATACTTAGCTTATAGGACATGAAAACCACTCGGATGTAACTAAATCTCATTAAGACAAGATTCTACAATAGCTTAAGCTTAATGCTGAGAATAAAAAGGATGGAGAATTGCAAAAGGGTGAGAAAATCGGAAAATCAATATTCCCAATATCTTCTGGCTCACACCAGTTTCTGCAGGATATGTGTCCTATCAGTTGTCTGAAGCTGACAAGGATAGATGCTGGACACAGGATACACAAGGAAATGGACTAAACCTCACCTAAACTGGAGTGCCGAAATTCTACCAGAACAGTTACCTACTTAGACTGTGACAGCAAAATCCTAAACATCCCAGCTTCTTAGTCCTTTCTCCTTTGCCTTATGTGTTTAGCTCAAATTCCACAGCAGCTAGGGATTCCTGAAGTTGCTTGAGCTGCCTTTTCAAGAAAATTGAGGTCTACTCCCACCTCTATCCTTAGCACCCCATCCCCAGATTAGGACTTTGTAGCCAGCAGTCATCAAGGTCAAAAGAATAAGAAAAGAAGCCTTACAGACAAAAATTTTATTAGGATATAAACCGCAATCCTTAAATCATCAGCATAATGTTCTAAAAGCTTTTATTTTTATGAAGAATATTGAACACTGAACATTTTTCAAATACAGTGATTATGACCAAAGGGTATATTCTTATAGTAAACAGATTGCTAAATGGACAGGGACTTTTTTTTTTTTTTTTAGAAGATTTTATTTATTTATTTGTCAGAGAGAGAGAGAGAGCACAAACAGGGACAGCAGTGTGCAGAGGGAGAAGCAGGCTCCTTGCTGAGCAGGGAGGCAGATGTGGGACTTCACCTAAGGATCCTGGGGTCATGACCTGAGCAGAAGGCGGATACCTAACCGACTGCGCCACCCAGGCATCCCTGGACAGGGACTTCAGAAAGTGGAATTCCAACTGTTCAGGAACCAGCCATGTAGTGTTAATACCAGGATGCTGAAGTGTTGAAACTATACAGACTGCCCTGTTTCCTGCCATTCTTTAACTGGAAACCTACCTGCATGACCCACTTTAGAACCAGAGAATGCCGAAGTCAAAAAAAGTCTGAAGTAAACACTTAATCTTACCTTTATATCATAGGTGCAAAATTGACAGACTCCAGCACTTTGAGAGGAAATAACTATTTTAGCAGATATTTTCCCCGAATATGTGTAGGGCATGCTAAAAAAACAAACAAACAAACAAAAACCCTGCATTCAGCTATTTAATGTGCATTTGGATTTTACATCCAGAATGTATGTGTGACTCTGGTCAAGTTACTGAACTGCTGAAAGTCTGCAGTAAACAGGGATGATTATAGTACCTATCTCAAAGTTTTTGTGAGGGTTAAGTGAAATGAAGATTTTAAGGCACTGAAGATAGTGACTGAAACAAAATGAGGTCTTAATGAATGTTAAATGAATGTTAGTCATGGTGATAATAATACTCATGATTTAGACTCAAGGAGGATTTTTTTAGAGCTAACTTTAAAGAAACAATTGAAGTGTCCCCTCGTCCTTCCCCTACAGCTAAGAAACTGCAGTTAATAGTCAAGTCAGACCGACTGTCGGGTTGGAATTCAGATTCTGCCTCTTACTAGCTGTGACTCTGGAGAAATTACTTCAGTTCTCTTCATCTAGAAAACAGGTAGAATTCCCGATGAGCCCCTCACACCTCCCGCCTCTCACCCCCATAAGGCCAACTTACGTTGGGTGGGTTAAGATCAGGCACAGTGTCTACAACATGATCATCACTCAGGAAATACTGGGTCCTGCCTCCCCCACCTCTATTTTTAAACCAAACTTCCTAAAATTATCTAAGATCAAACTGAAAATCAAGTTCTTCTCTCACTTCCAGTATCTGCCAGAGCAATGCTTCTCAAACTTGTTTTCTTTTTATAGTTCTTACCAAGAAAGACAGTTTATGTTGTGACATGTGCACATATATAAGATTTATAAAACAGAAACAAAACTACATGCACACACAAACCCATTACTATGCTGGATGAAAGAATAACAAACTGACAAATAAAATAAAATGTTATTTTAATAACATTTAAATTAGTAGAAAACAGTCCCCAAATTAACATTCAATAGAAAAGTCCAGTAAGTTGATTTTCCCAAGATCTGCTGCAAATTGCATTATGAACTTTGAAAAACCCGAGAGTATGCTCATTTTGGTCCATTGCCCTGTTCTCTCCTGTTTCTAAAGAAGATTGAACCCAAGTTTCTGGTTGGAGTCCAAGTTTCTACAGTTGTAAAGTATGGGCCATTAAAGAAATTATGTCAGATTTGGGTACTGGCTACCTTTTCAGTGTGGCCAGAGGCCCTGACGAAGCTTCTCAGGTCAGGGAGTCCTGGGAAGTTACCACAGTCCCTGTGCTCTGAGCTGTGGACTGATCACTTGTCAGAGTTTTAGTTTGTTGGTTTTTGTACTTCTTCAAAGTTTTTTTTTTCCTTTAAAAAGAAACTTCTAGGGGCACCTGGGTGACTCAGTGGGTTAAAGCCTCTGCCTTCAGCTCAGGTCATGATCCCAGGGTCCTGGGATTGAGCCCTGCATCGGGCTCTCTGCTCAGCGGGGAGCCTGCTTCTCCCTCTCTCTCTCTGCCTGCCTCTCTGCCTACTTGTGATCTCTCTGTCAAATAAATAAATAAAATCTTTTTAAAAAAAAGAAAGAAACTTCTAGCCCACAAGTGATACTTGCTCCTTGAAACAACACACTAATATAATTCAAAGTAAGTACCTGCAGCGTTTTGCACTATTGGTCAATGGTTCTGGTTACCTCCATCCAGCCTCAAAGTTTATTCCTGGAATAAAAATTTACTTTTCCGGGGCACCTGGGTGGCTCAGTGGGTTAAAGCCTCTGCCTTCGGCTCAGGTCATGATCCCAGGGTCCTGGGATCGAGCCCCGCATCGGGCTCTCTGCTTAGTGGGGAGCCTGCTTCCTCCTCTCTCTCTGCCTGCCTGCCTCTCTGCCTACTTGTGATGTGTCAAATAAATAAATAAATAAATCTTTAAAAAAAAATTTACTTTTCTGCCCAAATTCTAAAAGGGTGTGTCTCATTGGGACTTCTGTGAATTTCTTTTTTTTTAGGATTACAGAGAGGTGTTAACTTACAGATTCACGCAGCTCTCAACTTATGTTATCATTTTTCAGGCAATCAGCCCACTGACTCCTTAGGGACACATTCTTAGAAAGCATCTTGGCTAGTAATTTTCCCTCGATAGTGGGGGAAAAGTGTGGGATCACACTGAGGACTGAATGACATCTCAGTCCGCAGTATAGTGGGTAGGAAAGTGGAGCTTCTCAGGCTGAGGGGGGTGTGGGTGGTGGATGGGAGCTGCCCACGTGGCTCCTTCCTTACCTCCATGGAGCCTCTGATGGACCTCCCCAGAGTTCTGGGCTCTGCTGAACTCAAGTACAAATCATGGCCAGTCCCTGTCTGTCTTCCTCTCTGGGCCAGTTTGGCAGATAAGGAAATCTGCATCCAGGAAGATCATAAGCCTTAGGTTGACACAGTGCAGTTACTTTGAGAGCTGAGACCAGAACCCTGGCTTCCTTGATTGTAGTCCATGGCTCTTTCCTCTGTTTCATACCATGGAACAAGTTTGTTTTGTCTAATTACATCCTGGTATGCAGAAATAGAAATAGATTGCCTCCTGAATGTCTAACTAAATGGCATTTATTAAACATCTTGCCCCAACAAAGATGCTCTGGAAATGAGATGCTGGGTAATTAATGTACTGTCTACCTGGGTTTCTTTCAGCCCTGTGCTGTATTACATTATGTCCCTAGGGGAGAAATAAAATGGTGTGTTTTAAGAAGTAGGAAGACTTAGATTATGTGTCATCTTTCTCTCATCTATTTTTTTTTTTGTACTAAGATTTTTTTATTTATTTGAGAGACAGAGATAACTACAGGGATAGCAAGAGAGGGCAGTAACAGGGAGAAGAGGGAGAAGCAGGGTCCCTGTTGAGCGGGGACCCCGATGTGAGGCTCCATCCCAGGACCATGGGATCAGGACCTGAACGGAAGGCAGATGCTCAACCGACTAAGCCACCCAGGTGCCCCTCATCTTTATTTCTATAGTTTTCAATCTTTAAGTCTTAGGGTAAGGTGGGGTCAGAGGAAAGCAGTTTTGACACTTTCCTCATTTCCCAAACGCTGTTAATCACCATGTGTTGTTTCTTAATCCCAGGATCTGCCGCCTCTTTTCTATTCCAGGTGATAAACCTAACACTAGCCTATTTTAAGGATCTTAAGCATCTGCTTGCCTTGAGGCCTGCTACTGTCTCTGTCTCATTCCAGCCAGCCTCACCCCAGATGATGGGTTACCTACCTGGGTTCCCCTTTCCCACCTTTACTCTAATCCTCCAAGCACCTCTACTGATCTCCATAGCTTATAAGAGTGGGTTAAACCTCTTTGTTTAGATTTCAAGGCTCACTCATTCTGGCCAAAGGGCAGGCTTCTCCCCAGTGATGTGGGCGCGCTCTGGTACTCCCTTTCCCTTACAACACAGTTTGTTTGTTTTTTGGTCTGGCCATGCTACCAATGGCTAACTTTATTATTTTCTGTACTTTTAGGGCACTTAAAATTTGTTCCAGGCAGTTTAACCTGTTTTGTATGAATTCATTTTTTTTTTTCCTGTCAGCAAATGTTTAATGCATACCACGTACAAGGCATGCTGGCCAACACTAGCTGTGTGGCCTAAGACCGGTTACTTATACTCCTTGAGGATTTTTCTCATCTATGAGAGGGTAATAAAATAAGGCTATCTCATGGGTGTTTTACAAGGGTTAAATGAGATGCTATGTAAGAAAGCACCGGATACCATGGCTAACAACGTAGCAAGTGCTCAGACTGTCGGTTTCCTTCCCAGGGTAACACCTCATATGCTTAGCACCACCCTGAGCTCACACTATTGAGTAGCACACTGCAGACCTTTGTTCAACATGGAATACATAGACATAATTCCTCCCCTGCCCCAGGCCACTTCTCTTTTTCCCTTTCCTCCTCTCCTGATTCTCTGGATCCCTTCCTTCTGGTTCATTCTCATGGCCACTCCCTCCTCTGCTTGATTCCTTTCATATTTGCACTGTTATCTAAGGAAATGTAACAAGTACAGATGGCAAATATACTTGGGGAGATAGCTTGCTCAGACATAAACTCTGATAGGATTAAACCTGTGTACTTTTTGTTAACCTGCTTAGTGGAGCATAGGAGCCTGCATCCGTGAAAAACACTCAAGAATGAGACCTTCTCTTAGGAGTTAGCACAAGGCCACCGCCCCTTGCCCAGGAATCCCCTGCTGCCTGCCACCCCTCTCCAGGCGGGACCCTTCATATGTAAAGGAGGGGAAATGCCATTCTGAAAACAGTTCTCAGTTTAAAAAAAAAAAAAAAAAAAAAAAAAAGCTCTGTACCTACATTCCTGTGTTGTATGGACAAAATATTCGAGAAACTATAAAACTATAAAACATCCTGCCCAATCTGATATGACACAGGGAAGACAGACTGAAAGAAATATACAAAGATATGTATGTGTTTGGAACACATAGCATTTCGTTGTAAAGCATTTAACTCTGTTGTTCGTGTGTTCTCCTTTGACAAGTTATGGAACACATAGCATTTCATTGTAAAGCATTTAACTCTGTTTTTCGTGGGTTCTCCTTTGACAAGTTATTTTCCCACCCTTAAATGACAGGTTTCCCTTCCTCTTTCAGAGCAGACAAACTGAATGGGTTTGCCAGGGGACAAAGTGACACAGCTTTAAAAGTTTTTATGCCAGTTTGCATTTGTATCATTTTAATTCTTTCAAAATCCTTTTTTTTTTTTTCAAAATTCATTTACATGCTGTTCTCAATTGATGTCAGTGTCTAAAGGTGGGCAAGATAAGTACTAATGATACAAATAATAGCTAATGTTTGTTCAGCGGCTATTATGTCCCAGGTTAAATGCTAAATGCTAAATGCTGGACATGTATTACCTCATTTAATCCTTTCTACAATGCTGTCAGGGGAGTTTTGTGGGGTTTTTTCAGATTTATTTATTTTTCTTTTATCTCTTTCCTATTTATTTATTTATAAATGCTTTGTTTAAATCAATATAATTAACATATACTGTATTACTAGTTTCAGGGGCTGAATTTAGTGTTTCATCAGTTGCATGTAACACCCAGGTCTCATTACATCAAGTGCCCTCTTTAATGCCCATCACTCAGTTACCCCCAGCCCTCCAGCAACCCTCAGTTTGTTCCTTATATTTAAGTGTCTCTTATGGTTTGCCTCCCTTTCTGTTTTCATCTTATTTTATTTTTCCTTCCCTTCCCTTATGTTCATCTCTTTTGTTTCTTCAATTCCACATGTGAGTGAAATCATATGGTATTTGTCATTCTCTGATTGACTCATTTCATTTAGCACAATATCCTCTAGTTCCATCCACATCATTTCAAATGGAAGATTTCCATCTTTTGATGGTTGAGTAATATTCCACTATATATATAGGTCTATATATATATGGTGTATATATACCACATCTTCTTTATCCATTCATCTGTCAATGGACATCTGGACTCTTTCCACATTTTGGGTATTATGGACATTGCTACTATAAACATTGAAAGATTTACTTGTTTATTTTAGAGAGAGAGAAAGAAAGAGCACATGCACTTGTGTATGTGAGTGGGAGAAGGGGCAGAGTGAGACAAGTAGACTCCCTGCTGAATGGGGAGCCCAATGCAGGGCTGGATCCCAGGACCCTGAGATCATGACCTGAGCCAAAATCAAGAGTTAGATGCTTAACTGACTGAGCCACCCAGACACCCCTGTCAGGGAAATACTTTGCATGTAAAGAGGCAACTATAGTTTGGAAATAATTTGTCAGGTCTTTTAGCTGGTGGGGAAGTGGAGGCAGAATGTGAACTTAGGAAGTCAGTCTCTAGAATTAAAGTTTTGAAAAGAAAATGATAGAGCTGGGGCACCTGGGTGGCTCAGTGGGTTAAGCCGCTGCCTTCGGCTCAGGTCATGATCTCGGGGTCCTGGGATCGAGCCCCACATCGGGCTCTCTGCTCAGCAGGGAGCCTGCTTCCCTCTCTCTCTCTCTGCCTGCCTCTCCGTCTACTTGTGATTTCTCTCTGTCAAATAAATAAATAAAATCTTTAAAAGAAAAAAAAAAAGAAAATGATAGAGCTATTTAGGAAATCGGATGGCAGTTAGCTAAGGGGAAGGAGATGCCACAATATGAAGGAAATTTAAGAATAGAAAGAGAGCACCTGGTTGGCTCAGTCAAGCATCCGACTCTTGATTTCAGTTCAGGTCATGATATCACAGTTGTGAGATCGAGCCCTGAGCTTATGATTCTCTCTTTCTTTTTCCCTCTGCTCTAACCCCCACCTCAAGAAAGAACAGAAAGAAAATAGAAGAATTTGAGAACAGTTTAAAGAGCACAGATCCAAAAAAGACATCTACCTTTCTGAATCTGTTTCTCTTTTCAGCTCAGATTCTACTGTTCTTAGTCTCTTCTTGAAAATGTTACCTGCCTCGTAGTGTGCATGCCCAGTGTGGTTAGTTTTACCGAGAAGTCCAAGGCTAAAGGACAAGGATCATAGAGATCTTTTGCCTTTGAGATGGACTGTCCTCCTCCCAATCTGGAAAACCCTCCTGCTTTCTGAGTCTAGCACCAAACTTCCACTTTGAAAGTCAAGCTTGCCTGCGTGGGAGAGAGTAGGTTTACCCAAACCTGCAAAACTCCAGCAAAACCAGATCCTGAAGCTGAGAGGCCTTGGCTTATTATAGTGTCTGAACCTTTGCCCATGTATATCAGCAGGTCTGTTCCCACCCTTTGGGGGCTTGTGAGAATTAGGAACTATGTGTGTATGTCACTGGGCACACCGTAGGTGCTGAGATCCAGAGCAACAGCTGAGACAAAGGGAGGGAGGGTTGCTGGTTGCTCCGTACCTTTGTCCTGGGACTCTACCCCACTCTTCTTGTGCAAGGCCAGGGGCAGAGGTCTGAGAGCTGAACTGGTTGCTGTGGGGCTGGCAGACCCCAGGAGAACATGTGAATAAGCTCAGTATGGCCCAAATCACGGGAACCTGATATATGTCAAGGCTTGAAATTCACATAGGGATGAAATCAAAGAGAGGATGAAAACAGTACCCAGGTGGCAAAGCCTGTGCTGACATTGGGAAAGGTGAGGGTGTCCCCGCAGGTATGTACTGGCCATAATAAAGGCATTCATGGAAGGGGAGCTGGGGGAGGGCTTAGTGATGAAGGTGATCACCCTTGTCCCCATTCTCCTCCCTCAGAGTGTCAAATTCAGCGATCTTCAAAGCTGCCCCAGAGCAACTCCTTTCTCTGACTCCCCGCAAACTTGCTCTCCCTCCACATGCTCCACCTCTACACACATACTGTTCACAAGCGCTCTTTGAATACATTGCTATTTATGTTGAATTACCATTCAGCAAGATAAAGAACATGTCGGTTGTTAGTCCCAGTATCAGAGTGACTGCTGCCAATTGTCGCCTGGCCCATCATTCCGGTTATTTGCAGGCCGATGAGTACCGAACATTTTCCTTTAAACTTTATTTAGAGAATAACCAGGCTGAGTGGAGAGACCACCCATTCCAGGGGTGGAATCTTGACTCTGACCTCCTTAGAAAATGAATGACCACAGACAAGCTACTCATCTTTTCCAGTCTCAGATTTGTGATGGGTGAAATGGCCCTGATTGTCTCCTTCCGGGAGTCAGATTTAGTGTGTAAAAGACAGTATTTGAAAGTACGGTGTGAACATAGGATTTTGTTTAGTGTTTTTATCTCTATTCTAATCTTCTTATTTACCGAGCAAAATAAACTAGGGTCAGCAATGCCGTCTTCGTCATTTTCGAAAGCTTACCTATAGTGACTTCTCATCCGTTAAAGCTGTGTTGGGTGAAAACTCCAAGGTCTATTTCAGGCCAGTTCTGGGAAAAAAACCAAGGTGGATGGTGAGAGTGGAGAAGCAAAAATAATAAGGCAGGGAGGAGTCAAGATGGCGGAGAAGTAGCAAGCTGAGACTGCTTCAGCTAGCCGGAGATCAGCTAGATAGCTTATCTAAAGATTGCAAACACCTGAAAATCCATCGGCAGATCGAAGAGAAGAAGAACAGCAATTCTGGAAACAGAAAAACAACCACTTTCTGAAAGGTAGGACCGGCGGAGAAGTGAATCCAAAGCGACGGGAAGATAGACCCCGGGGGGAGGGGCCGGCTCCCGGCAAGCGGCGGAGCAACCGCGCACAAAATCAGGACTTTTAAAAGTCTGTTCCGCGGAGGGACATCGCTCCAGAGGCTAAACCGGAGCGAAGCCCACGCGGGGTCAGCGTGGCCTCAGGTCCCGCAGGGTCACAGAAGGATCGGGGGTGTCTGAGTGTCGCAGAGCTTGCGGGTATTGGAACGGGAAAGCCGGCTACAGAGACAGAGCCGACAGTAAGCTCGCAGCTCCGTGTCACCTTGAACCGGTCGCAGGCTCGGTGAGCTCGGAGCGCGGCCGGAGGTCAGGCAGACGGGAGTAACTGGGCGCTGTTCTCTGAGGGCGCACTGAGGAGTGGGGCCCTGGGCTCTCGGCTCCTCCGGGCCGGAGACCAGGAGGCCGCCATTTGTATTCCCGTCCTCTGGAACTCTACGGAAAGCGCTCAGGGAACAAAAGCTCCTGAAAGCAAACCCGAGCGGATTACTCACCCCGGCCCCGGGTAAGGGCGGTGTAATTCCGCCTGGGGCAAAGACACTTGAAAATCACTACAACAGGCCCCTCCCCCAGAAGATCAACAAGAAATCCAGCCGAGACCAAGCTCACATACCAAGGAGTGCGGTTTCAATACCAAGGAGAGCAGCAGAATTCCAGAGGAGGAGAAAGCCAAGCACGGAACTCATGGCTTTTTTCCTGTGATTTTCTTTAGTCTTGCAGTTAATTTAATTTTTTCTTTTTCATTTTTTTTTTTTTTTTCTCGCCTTCGGGTAAAATTTTTTTTTTTTTTTTAACTGTTACCTTTTTCTTTTTTAACGATTTTTTACTAGTTTATCTAATATATATATATTTTTTTTTTACATTTTTCTTAGGTGTTTTCTTTTTTTAAAAAAAATTCTTTTCTTTTTTTTTTTTTTTTTTCTTTTTTCTTTCTTCCTTTTTGAACCTCTTTTTATCCCCTTTCTCCCCACTCACGATTTTGGATCTCTTCTAATTTGGCTAAAGCATATTTTCCTGGGGTTGTTGCCACCCTTTTAGTATTTTACTTGCCCCTTCATTTACTCTTATCTGGACAAAATGACAAGACGTAAAAATTCACCACAAAAAAAAGAACAAGAGGCAGTACCGAAGGCTAGGGACCTAATCAATACAGACATCGGTAATATGTCAGATCTAGAGTTCAGAATGACAATTCTCAAGGTTCTAGCCGGGCTCGAAAAAGGCATGGAAGATATTAGAGAAACCCTCTCGAGAGATATAAAAGCCCTTTCTGGAGAAATAAAAGAACTAAAATCTAACCAAGTTGAAATCAAAAAAGCTATTAATGAGGTGCAATCAAAAATGGAGGCTCTCACTGCTAGGATAAATGAGGCAGAAGAAAGAATTAGTGATATAGAAGACCAAATGACAGAGAATAAAGAAGCTGATCAAAAGAGGGACAAACAGCTACTGGACCACGAGGGGAGAATTCGAGAAATAAGTGACACCATAAGACGAAACAACATTAGAATAATTGGGATTCCAGAAGAAGAAGAAAGTGAGAGGGGAGCAGAAGGTATACTGGAGAGAATTATTGGGGAGAATTTCCCCAATATGGCAAAGGGAACAAGCATCAAAATTCAGGAGGTTCAGAGAATGCCCCTCAAAATAAATAAGAATAGGCCCACACCCCGTCACATAATAGTAAAATTTACAAGTCTCAATGACAAAGAGAAAATCCTGAAAGCAGCCCGGGAAAAGAAGTCTGTAACATACAATGGTAAAAATATTAGATTGGCAGCTGACTTATCCACAGAGACCTGGCAGGCCAGAAAGAGCTGGCATGATATTTTCAGAGCACTAAACGAGAAAAACATGCAGCCAAGAATACTATATCCAGCTAGGCTATCATTGAAAATAGAAGGAGAGATTAAAAGCTTCCAGGACAAACAACAACTGAAAGAATTTGCAAATACCAAACCAGCTCTACAGGAAGTATTGAAAGGGGTCCTCTAAGCAAAGAGAGAGCCTACAAGTGGTAGATCAGAAAGGAACAGAGACCATATACAGTAACAGTCACCTTACAGGCAATACAATGGCACTAAATTCATATCTCTCAATAGTTACCCTGAATGTGAATGGGCTAAATGCCCCTGTCAAAAGACACAGGGTATCAGAATGGATAAAAAAACAAAACCCATCTATATGTTGCCTCCAAGAAACACATTTTAAGCCCGAAGACACCTCCAGATTTAAAGTGAGGGGGTGGAAAAGAATTTACCATGCTAATGGACATCAGAAGAAAGCAGGAGTGGCAATCCTTATATCAGATCAATTAGATTTTAAGCCAAAGACTGTAATAAGAGATGAGGAAGGACACTATATCATACTCAAAGGGTCTGTCCAACAAGAAGATTTAACAATTTTAAATATCTATGCCCCCAACGTGGGAGCAGCCAACTATATAAACCAATTAATAACAAAATCAAAGAAACACATAAACAACAATACAATAATAGTAGGGGACTTTAATATTCCCCTCACTGAAATGGACAGGTCATCCAAGCAAAAGATCAGCAAGGAAATAAAGGCCTTAAATGACACACTGGACCAGATGGACATCACAGATATATTCAGAATATTTCATCCCAAAGCAACAGAATACACATTCTTCTCTAGTGCACATGGTACATTCTCCAGAATAGATCACATCCTCGGTCCTAAATCAGGACTCAACCGGTATCAAAAGATTGGGATCATTCCCTGCATATTTTCAGACCACAATGCTCTAAAGCTAGAACTCAACCACAAAAGGAAGTTTGGAAAGAACCCAAATACATGGAGACTAAAGAGTATCCTTCTAAAGAATGAATGGGTCAACCGGGAAATTAAAGAAGAATTGAAAAAAATCATGGAAACAAATGATAATGAAAATACAACGGTTCAAAATCTGTGGGACACAACAAAGGCAGTCCTGAGAGGAAAATATATAGCGGTACAAGCCTTTCTCAAGAAACAAGAAAGGTCTCAGGTACACAACCTAACCCTACACCTAAAGGAGCTGGAGAAGGAACAAGAAAGAAACCCTAAGCCCAGCAGGAGAAGAGAAATCATAAAGATCAGAGCAGAAATCAATGAAATAGAAACCAAAAAAACAATAGAACAAATCAACGAAACTAGGAGCTGGTTCTTTGAAAGAATTAATAAAATTGATAAACCCCTGGCCCGACTTATCAAAAAGAAAAGAGAAAGGACCCAAATAAATAAAATCATGAATGAAAGAGGAGAGATCACAACTAACACCAAGGAAATACAAACTATTATAAGAACATACTATGAGCAACTCTACGGCAATAAATTTGACAATCTGGAAGAAATGGATGCATTCCTAGAAACATATAAACTACCACAACTGAACCATGAAGAAATAGAAAGCCTGAACAGACCCATAACCAGTAAGGAGATTGAAACAGTCATTAAAAATCTCCAAACAAACAAAAGCCCAGGGCCAGACGGCTTCCCGGGGGAATTCTACCAAACATTTAAAGAAGAACTAATTCCTATTCTCCTGAAACTGTTCCAAAAAATAGAAATGGAAGGAAAACTTCCAAACTCATTTTATGAGGCCAGCATCACCTTGATCCCAAAACCAGACAAGGATCCCACCAAAAAAGAGAGCTATAGACCGATATCCTTGATGAACACAGATGCGAAAATACTCAACAAAATACTAGCCAATCGGATTCAACAGTACATTAAAAAGATTATTCACCACGACCAAGTGGGATTTATTCCAGGGCTGCAAGGTTGGTTCAACATCCGCAAATCAGTCAATGTGATACAACACATCAATAAAAGTAAGAACAAGAACCATATGATACTCTCAATAGATGCTGAAAAAGCATTTGACAAAGTACAACATCCCTTCCTGATCAAAACTCTTCAAAGTGTAGGGATAGAGGGCACATACCTCAATATCATCAAAGCCATCTATGAAAAACCCACCGCAAATATCATTCTCAATGGAGAAAAACTGAAAGCTTTTCCGCTAAGGTCAGGAACACGGCAGGGATGTCCATTATCACCACTGCTATTCAACATCGTACTAGAGGTCCTAGCCTCAGCAATCAGACAACAAAAGGAAATTAAAGGCATCCAAATCGGCAAAGAAGAAGTCAAATTATCACTCTTCGCAGATGATATGATACTATATGTGGAAAACCCAAAAGACTCCACTCCAAAACTGCTAGAACTTATACAGGAATTCAGTAAAGTGTCAGGATATAAAATCAATACACAGAAATCAGTTGCATTTCTCTACACCAACAGCAAGACAGAAGAAAGAGATATTAAGGAGTCAATCCCATTTACAATTGCATCCAAAACCATAAGATACCTAGGAATAAACCTAACCAAAGAGACACAGAATCTATACTCAGAAAACTATAAAGTACTCATGAAAGAAATTGAGGAAGACACAAAGAAATGGAAAAATGTTCCATGCTCCTGGATTGGAAGAATAAATATTGTGAAAATGTCTATGCTACCTAAAGCAATCTACACATTTAATGCAATTCCTATCAAAGTACCATCCATCTTTTTCAAAGAAATGGAACAAATAATTCTAAAATTTATATGGAACCAGAAAAGACCTCGAATAGCCAAAGGGATATTGAAAAAGAAAGCCAACGTTGGTGGCATCACAATTCCGGACTTCAAGCTCTATTACAAAGCTGTCATCATCAAGACAGCATGGTACTGGCACAAAAACAGACACATAGATCAATGGAACAGAATAGAGAGCCCAGAAATAGACCCTCAACTCTATGGTCAACTAATCTTCGACAAAGCAGGAAAGAATGTCCAATGGAAAAAAGACAGCCTTTTCAATAAATGGTGCTGGGAAAATTGGACAGCCACATGCAGAAAAATGAAATTGGACCATTTCCTTACACCACACACAAAAATAGACTCAAAATGGATGAAGGACCTCAATGTACGAAAGGAATCCATCAAAATCCTTGAGGAGAACACGGGCAGCAACCTCTTCGACCTCTGCCGCAGCAACATCTTCCTAGGAACAACGCAAAAGGCAAGGGAAGCAAGGGAAAAAATGAACTACTGGGATTTCATCAAGATCAAAAGCTTTTGCACAGCAAAGGAAACAGTTAACAAAATCAAAAGACAACTGACAGAATGGGAGAAGATATTTGCAAACGACATATCAGATAAAGGACTAGTGTCCAGAATCTATAAAGAACTTAGCAAACTCAACACCCAAAGAACAAATAATCCAATCAAGAAATGGGCAGAAGACATGAACAGACATTTCTGCAAAGAAGACATCCAGATGGCCAACAGACACATGAAAAAGTGCTCCATATCACTTGGCATCAGGGAAATACAAATCAAAACCACAATGAGATATCACCTCACACCAGTCAGAATGGCTAAAATCAACAAGTCAGGAAATGACAGATGCTGGCGAGGATGCGGAGAAAGGGGAACCCTCCTACACTGTTGGTGGGAATGCAAGCTGGTGCAGCCACTCTGGAAAACAGCATGGAGGTTCCTCAAAATGTTGAAAATAGAACTGCCCTATGACCCAGCAATTGCACTATTGGGTATTTACCCTAAAGATACAAATGTAGTGATCCAAAGGGACACATGCACCCGAATGTTTATAGCAGCAATGTCCACAATAGCCAAACTATGGAAAGAACCTAGATGTCCATCAACAGATGAATGGATCAAGAAGATGTGGTATATATACACAATGGAATACTATGCAGCCATCAAAAGAAATGAAATCTTGCCATTTGCAACAACATGGATGGAACTAGAGCGTATCATGCTTAGCGAAATAAGTCAAGCAGAGAAAGACAACTATCATATGATCTCCCTGATATGAGGAAGTGGTGATGCAACATGGAGGCTTAAGTGGGTAGAAGAATAAATGAAACAAGATGGGATTGGGAGGGAGACAAACCATAAGTGACTCTTAATCTCACAAAACAAACTGAGGGTTGCCGGGGGGAGGGGGTTGGGGAGAAGGGGGTGGGATTATGGACATTGGGGAGGGTATGTGATTTGGTGAGTGCTGTGAAGTGTGTAAACCTGGTGATTCACAGACCTGGGGATAAAAATATATGTATATAAAAAATATATGTTTATAAAAAATAAAAAAAAAAAAAAAATTAAAAAAAAAAAAAAATAATAAGGCAGATTACAAAACAACCCACGTTAGGCTTGAGATGCTAGTCACTGGCTCTTCCATTCTGATTGGACTAATTTCCAGGAATCTTACAGCTGGTAGAGACAGCAGCTGTTTTCCCCCCAAACTACTGAAGGCTCATTTTCAAAATGATGATCTTTATAACTGGATGAGGAAGTCAACAGTTTTCCTTAAAAACCACCTTTGCCCTATTACTCTACAGAGAAGTCTTCAGAGATTACCCATTAACTAGAAATAGATGCTTCAGTGAGATCTAGACTCCCCACCCCCAGCCACTACCACCAGCCCTGCCTTATTTATCCCTCTGTTTCCCATCAAGCCAGGGGTTGGTTCCCTCCAGGCTCCCCAAGTTACTGCTCCTTCCTGATAAGGGCTTCTGCTCTCTCTTTTCTTCTGTCTTGAAACCATAAGTTTCTCTGCCTTCTTCCCATTTTTCATGTGTAATCTTAATCCTACCTGAGTGGCAGGGCCCAGCTTATATTTCTTTCTTCTGTGAAATCTTCCCCACCCACAGGTCTCCCCTGTATTTCTGCAGACCCTCTCTCCAGCATGCCTGTTACAGGACTTCCTCATTTCAGCCCAGCCCCGGAGACAGTTTGCGTCATTCCTGGGGGTGAGGACCTGTCCTGTTCTTTCTCTGTGGATGTGAGAAAAGTGGGTGCACATGCGCATCCTAAGTCACAGCTTACTATCTTACGAGGGCTGTGTCCCAAAGGTGAGGCAGGATCCAGAGCCGTGTGGCTCTGGCCTTTGAGCCAGGCCCATCCAGCTGCTTTTTAAGGGGTGAAGATAGGGAATAAATTTTTGTGTTTGTCAGAATAGCTCAGTCAACATGAGGCTTTTCCACCTGAGGGCTCCCTTGGAGAGAACCCCCACTTGAACCCTTTTCTGTTTGGCCTTCATAATAAGAGAAAGGAGGGAAAGAGACTCAGACTCAGATGCTAACACTAATACAGCAGTGTATGGGCCAGGCACCATGCCAAATGCCAGAAGTGAATTATCTCATCGCATTCTTTCACAGACCTGATGAGGTTAGTACTATTATAATCTGCAGTCATAGCTGGGGGAAAAAAACAAACTCAGAGTAAATAGCTTATACCATGTCCAAATAAATAGTGAAGTTTTATTTGAATCCAATTGTATCGGAGTCCAAATCCTGTTTGTTTTTAATTTAGTCCACACTAGTGGTTCCCAAAGCTTGGTACCCAGAGCAGTTAATATCAGCATCTCCTGGAAACTTGTTAGAATTATAAGTTCTGGGGCCCTACCCAACTGCTCCTCAATCAGAAACTCCTCCTGAAAGTGATCTGGGCCGTTACAAGTCCTCTTGGTGGCGCTTGCTCAAGTTTGAGTACTGTTATTCTGCACTAAGCCTCCCATGAGGAGATCCCCACTAACTTGGCCTAGAGACCTTCTTGACATAGGAGCATTCTAAGGTGTTCTATGTGGACCTGCGACCGTGCCAAAGTCCCACCTGACTTTCTGTGCCTCCAGGTTCCTCATCAAGGCAGACCTGGAGCTGTGTTTGTAGCCTTGGAGGCTGGGGAGAGGGAGTCTTAAAAAAGAGAAAAGAAAAATCTTAATTACTTCAAGTCTTTCTTAGTAAAATTTGTCCCAGTCTGATCATTTGTATTTATTTTATATTCATGTTGATCACCTGTACTGCCAGTGTCTACCGTTAATGTATTCTTGTCATTCGTTCCGTTATTTATTCAACAAATGTTTGTTGGGTACCATGGAGGTGACAGGTACAGTGTGAGGTTGTGCTGTAACAGCATGTCAGAGGCAGAACCAGCCGGCCTTCTCAGAGCCTGCAGTTAACTGGCCATCACCAAGGCATGTGCAACGTGCTGCCTGGAGGGGAGGAGGCACCTTGGGAAAGCACAGGAGACCCTTCTCCCAGATTTGCAGTTAGGGAAGGTTTCTGGAGGAGGTGAGGGTGCTGCTGAAGACCTGAGGAATACATAGGAATTAGCCTCCTGAAGGGAAGGGAGCGGTGGCTGGTGCTCTGGGAATGTGCTCCAACCAAGAAGTCCACATGTGGGAAGACTTGGGGAAGACTGTGATCCTGGGATGGCGAGGAATGAAGCCAGTTCAGCGTGGCTGACACCGTGAGTGTAAATTGGGCTTGGAAGGGAGATGAGGCAGCAGGAAACGCTGAAGGCAGATACCTGACAGGCTTTGGAGGATTCAACAATCCTTCCCTGGGGAAGTGGGGAAACATTTTAAAAGAAAGTAACATGAACAAATACGTACATGTACTGGTGAGCTCACCCTAGTACTATGTGACCTTCCTTTAATGTAGTTTCTTTCTTGTTGGATGTGTTGACACTATCAATGGATCAGAGATCCGTTGTCATTCATGCCCACTCTTCATCTTCCCCATCTACCCCAGGTGTCTGCGTGGTCTCTGCCTCCCTCCCACTCTGTCTGCCATCTCCCAGCTAGGCAGCCAGTGTGTTTGCTTATTTGCATTGCTTTTATTACCCCATGAACAGAAGTAGGTCACCTCCCAGAGACATAGAGTGCCTTCAGCATTGTCTCCTGCTCTTGGCTGCAGGGTGCCTGTCCTTGCTGGTGACGGTCCAGCACACAGAGCGCTATGTCACCCTGTTTGCCTCCATCGTCCTCAAGTGTGACTACACTACTTCTGCCCAGCTCCAGGATGTCGTGGTCACGTGGCGCTTCAAGTCCTTCTGCAAGGACCCCATCTTTGACTACTACTCTGCATGTGAGTCCCTCACCCTTCTACCCATGTACCTCTGTGAAGCATGGCCATTAGGGCATAGGAATTATTTAGGATGGCAAATCCTTGTGAGAGGGAGCCACAAAGGCCACTTAATGCAGTCCCCTCCTTTTATAGATAAATAAACAGCCCAGACAGGTGAAGTAACTTATTTAAGGTCACATACTATTTTATTTTAAGATTTATGCCCTACCTTGTTCTAAAAAGATATGGGCAGCTCAGACATTAAGTTTTTAAAAGGCAGTGCCAGTCCTACGTCTTGTTTTGTTCCTGGTTGCTTGCGAGCACACTGAGATGAGTACACAGTCTGCCTCCATTCCCCTTACCACCTGAGAATGTGGACAAGAAGCCTCCTACATCCCCTGGGACCCTAAGGAGTGGCCCTCTGTGAACCTCCCTCCCACTGCCACACTCACATTTGTGGCCAGCCTTCCTAGTGGCCCAGGAAACTCCCCTAGTGAGTGAGAGCATACTGCCTCTAGGGAACACATTCTCAGCGCTACCCTCCCCCACCCCTCCCACCACACTTAGCCAATCCTACCTCTCAATAGTAGCCACCCCACTCATGTCAGCTCTCCTCCCTGGAACCAAAGCTCTTTCTAGCTGTCTACATCTGCCTCTCTCAAGGAACAAAGGAACCCAGATCATGACCATCAGCCCTGGACATTTAACCTTGTAGAAATTTTGAGAGTACAAGTAGACACTGTCTTTGTAGGAAGGAAGTGAGCTTCCTGAAGTGAGAAAAAAGGGGAGAGCCATCAGCTTTTCCTCTTTTAGCCCTGACTAATGTCTTAAAGTATGAATCTTGATACCTGAATGTTCTGCGAGTTACCAACAAGTCACCCATAGAATCTGGCAGTTGTCCCCAAAACATACATCTCTGAATCAAGGCATAATTTCTAGGGGGTTACTCTTCAAATAAAGTCGGAAGGGAGGAGAGACCAGGACAGAAGGCATTTGCCACCAGCAAATGTATTAAAAGGGCAGGTAGATGAACCCCATTGAAACAGAATCTGGGGTGACCAAAAATGAAGCAAAGGTAGATGGAATAGGATACAGGGGCATGGAGCCAGGATTTGGAAATGATGGCCTTTTAGGGGGTCTGGACTTGCTTCCAAAGGTTCATTTTGTCACCTGAGAGTTCATAAGAAATGCAGACTCTCAGAGCTCCACTCCAGACCCTCAGTACCAGAATCTTCATGTTTAGCAGGAGTAGACAAATGAGCTCAGGATAAAAATGAGAAGCTTCGCTGCTCTAGGGAACAGTAAGGGCTCCTTTCCTCCTGGGAATTCCCCAGTACTGTGTGACTTGACTGTCCTCTTTCCTCAGCATACCAGGCAGCTTTATCCCTGGGCCAGGACCCATCCAATGACTGCAATGACAGCCAGCGTGAGGTGCGCATCGTGGCTCAGCGGAGGGGGCAGAATGAGCCCGTGCTGGGGGTGGATTACCGGCAGCGCAAGATCACCATTCAGAACCGTGAGTGCAGGGGAGGCGGTGGCATCTAGGGCTGCCTGGAGGTGCAGATACTGGGCCTGGCTGGCTGAGTCATTGTGGGGATTTCCCTCTTTTCTTTCTTTCTCTTTCTTTCTTTCTTTCTTTCTTTCTTTTTTTTGTTTGTTTGCTTTGTTTCTTTGTTTGTTTGTTTGAGGAAAGTGCCAGATATATAGAAGGCTGTTACCACCATCTGAAGTCACTCCCCTGAAAAACTGGTCTCTGGATGATATATCCTACAGCTTTGGCTAAGAGTCTGGGAGTGGGTGGTTTCTTTTGCTTTTTCATGGCTGAGGTGTGGCTCAGGCTTGTTTGCTCCCTCCCATAAACTGCTCTCAGGGCCTGCATGAACGCCAGGTCCCCTGAGTTTCCCTCTGGCCACTCCTCTTGTACATGTTTAAGGGGCTTCCAAACAGATGGCCGCCTGGAAACCATCATGGCCCATTGGTAGAGGAAAGAACATTAGCCTTAGAATCCAAAGACCTGGCCGCGTCTCTGCCTGCTTCCACCTGCTAAGTTCATGGACCTGTAACAGACATTTTCTCTGGCCCCTGTTACCTCAACTGAAAGCAGGACATACTGGTCTCTGTACACTGAAGTAAATATCAAATGTGATATCTAAGAGCTATGTGAAAAGCATATTTATTCTTTGTGCTTAGTACAGGGACTGGTAGTTAGAGCCCTCAGTCTGTAGTCAGACTGGGTGTGGGTCCCCATCTGCACTAACAGGGTATGTGAACTTGGGCAAGTCCCTTCAATTTTTTTTTAACCTCAGCTTCTACAAAATGGGACATGCTGTAGTACTATCCATCTCCAGGAGAGTTGTCAGGATTAAGTGAGATGATATGCATAAAACACTTAGCAAATATTAACTGTGCAGTGAACTTTAGTTATGATCACGGAGAATACTTTTGGATGGATGGGCTAGTGCCCACATTCCTGTCTTGAAATCTAGGATTGCCAAATTGGGTTATTGGCAGAATTCAGAGCCTGTTTCAATGAGCTTCACAGGCAGTGTAAAATAAATATTTGCTGGTTAAAAGGGAAAAAAGAAGGGAGAATACATGAAGCAAGTCACTCAGGGTACCTGTAACAACAATGTGAAGAAATCAGTGAACGCTCTATGACCATTTAAATGAAGATCATTTAAAGGGAGCCAATTTAACATTTTCTTCCAAAATTGTGTATAATACTTTGGCTGTAATATTTAAGTCTGATTCTTTTACTTGCAATCCCTGATTTCCCCAAGCCAGCCCTTAAACTCTTGGCCTTAGGTACATCTGTCCTTTTCTGGTCTCTAGGTTCTTCCTTAAAGATTCAGGATGGTTCTCTTTTTCCTAGAGCCTGCAGAATTAGCCCTCATCTGACTCCAAAACTTAAAGTCTCTTTAATTGGCAAGTCTCCTTTATAGTTTTTGAAGGATGAAAGTTCTCACAGGTGACAGTCCCCACTAATTTTTTTTCTAATTTTGAGTAATACTATCCACTATCTCTAATCCCAGTCACCTTTGGATCAAACTCTGCTTCTCCCTTATACCAGTGGGAAAGCAGTATTTCCCCTTGGTTTTTATTTCTGCCTCCATAGTTGTCATGATTTCCTGGAGCCCTTGTTTTCTGTCACTTTATGCCTGTGTGTACATCATTTGAGATGACCATGTCAAGTCAGTTCTTGGATTATTTAAAATATTAACATATCTGAATGTCTCCATTATTGTGACATCCCTAGAAAAATCTTTATGTCTCTAATAAAAATTGGAGCAGATTTTTAATGCAGAGTAACACTGAGAGGGAATTTCCTCTGAAGCATTTTTACCATTCTTCCAAGTCTGGAGTAAGCTTATTTCTGGGAAAGGTAGTTTGTCTGGAAAATCATGGGTAGGAAAAAAAATCGTAGATATTGACGTAGAAAGAGGAGGAAACAGAAGTTGAAGTTAGCTCCAGTGGTGCATGACCTTGCATCTTTGTTTCATTTCCTCAATCAATATTTTTTGATGAACAGATAATGAAGAATTACAGATGGGACTGCCAAGTAAGCAGGAGCAAGTCTATAATGCTAAGGGTTTTTAAAAAGGAATTCGAAGATGTCCCCTGGCACTTTACCATGGAGGCTTCCCTGATGCATGACTGGACTTTAAGCCCTTTTAGGATGGAAATGAGTCTTGTTCCTCTGCAGATCTGTCATAGAGCTGGACCCACACAAGGTCTTCAATGACGATTTGTAGCGTTTACTAAACTTGAACATACCATTCGATATCTTAATGAGGTAGCCCAATGCATGGTGCTCATGAAAACTGAAAATCCTTTGTTGAACATTGAGTCACATACCCTTAAAATATTGGCATTTTATCCTTCCTTATTCAACTTCATCTCATAACCTGTTCCTCCAAGATCCAGAGGGATCTGTTCACAGCCGGTGAGGGACCCAGGCTGTGGAGTTCTCCACACACTTTGGAAAGGACATTAGAACTTCGTAGTTAAGAGCACCAGGGTTGCAGCAGAGATATGGATTGGAACCTACCTCTGCTACTCGTTAATTCTCTGTTGTTAGGCCAGTTTCTTAGCCTCCTGAAGTCTTGGTTTCCTCATCTGAAATGAAGCTAATAAGCATACTTACTGTGTCAGGATGGTATCGAGTTTGATTGTGAGTAAGCCAAAGCCCAAAGTATTAGTGACTTAAACAGTAGAGAAGTTTATTTCTTCTCATGTATAAATTTGGAAGTAGATAGTCCAAAATTAGTGTGGTGGCTCTGTTCCATTAAGACCTCAGGGATAGACCCAAGCTGCAGCTCCCCAAGAAAGTCTTTTTCTTCCTCATGGTCCAAAATTGCAGCCATCACATTTGCTTTCCAGATAACAGAGTAAAAGAAAAGAAGAGAAAGAAGAAAATGTTCCCAAACTGTTTTAGGAGAGTTGCTGGAAGCCATCATGTGACACTTCTGCTTGCATTCTGTCCACCACAATGGAGTTGCGTGTCCATGTCCACCTCTAAGAGAAGGTAGAAAATAGTAACTTTATCCTGGATGGTCACATCCATGAACAAAAGTTACATGACTGTGAGAGAAAATTATAATGTGTACCTCACTCACTCAAAGAGCTATGGTGGAAATGAAATGAGGTGATGTCCAAAATTCATTCATGGTACCTGGTAGGACTCACTGAATTGTCAGTTGTACCATCATTGTACTGTGTGGAGAAAGAGGAGGGTCTCAATAAAAGGACTTGAGGCCTACCCCTGCACTACGAGGGGCCCTCTTAGAGTGTGGAAGGACGGTGCTGGGTCTTTAAAAGCTATAGTTCAGAAACCCAGGCCCTCTCCTTTAACCCCTGGCAATTTCTCCCTCCCTTCCTGCAGGAGCAGATCTGGTGATTAATGAAGTGATGTGGTGGGACCATGGAGTGTATTATTGCGCCATTGAGGCTCCCGGGGACACATCAGGAGACCCAGATAAGGAGGTGAAGCTCATTGTCCTGCGTAAGTGCTGCTGGAGCTTTCTCTTAGCCACCCCATCACTGTGACACTTTCACATGCAGAAAAAAGAACAGAAGCAAGCAAGCCCAGGTTATTGTTGGATTCCCAGCCTCCAAAGTTCCCTTACAGCAGCTAAACCTTTTTTTTTTTTTTTTTTTTTTTTTTTTTTTGCCAGTATTTTGATTGAATGTAATCTGTAGGTTAAGAGCTGTATTTATTAGACCTCTAGAACATTAGACCTGGAAGCTCTCACCGGCATGTTTACTTAGCTTGCTGTTGGCGTCTCCCCTGCAGACTGGCTGACAGTGATCTTCATCATTCTGGGAGCCCTCCTTCTGCTCCTGCTAGTCGGGGTGTGCTGGTGCCAGTGCTGTCCTCAGTATTGCTGCTGCTACATCCGCTGCCCCTGCTGCCCTGCCCGCTGCTGCTGCCCTGAGGAAGGTGAGAGGGGACGGCCGAGCCATGGGAGGGGTGATGCTGCAGACTGCTTTCTCAAATACATCAGCCTCACACACCAGGCCAACACCTTGGGTCCTTCCAGGTTCTCCTCCATGCCCTTCTCCCATCACAGGTGCAGAGGTCTTTGACCTCAGCCCAGAAAATTATGCTCCAGGAAGTTGTAGACCCAAGGGGGAAGATTTCTGCCTGTCTGCATCCTAGCCTGTCTAAGGTCTCCTTCCAGTTGTTCTGCCTACTGATGGCATTTTCTCAGTGGCCCTGATAAACCTGTGCTTCAGTATTTGCTCCTAGTACTCACCTTGCTTTGAAAGGGAGTGGCTGGAGTGGGTGGTTTGAATGTCGTAGGGAGAGAGGAGGCCACCCCTTAGAGATGGCTTGAAGAGAACAGATAGAGGAGAGAAGTACTAAAGCAGTGGTTCTTAAACTTAACAATCACCTAGGGCTTGGTAAAACTTTGTTCCTGGCTCTACCTCCAGAGTTTCTCATTTAACTGGTTTTGGATAGGCCTGAGAATTTGTATTCTCAAAAAGTTCTCAAGTGATGTGATGCTGCTGATCTGTGGGCCACACTTTGAGAACCTGTTTTTAGATGAAGGAAGGAGGTTTAGAGGAAGGAGAGACAGAGCAGAAGATCTTGCTTTTAATGTGCTCTTTCTTTTGGTTGGCTGAAATTTGACATTTAGAACAGAATTATGTCATGTCCTAAAATATGTGGCTGTGGAATGCCAATCTTTTTTGTAAAAAATTATTCTATAAAATTCTTTTCTTAGTAAATAGATGGCATGGGATCAACTGCTTTAAATGGAGGGAGTTTTATGTCCTTAAAACCCTTTTCCCTAATATAAGTATTACATTGTAGAAAACTTGAGAATTTCAGGAAAATGTAAAGACTAATCTGAGCACTCAGAGATAATCACTTTTATCTCTCTTATCAGTCTGGTTCATTTGAACAGGAATTTTTTAAAAGAAAAGATAAGGAATTGCTTCTTAAGAAAGAAACAAAACTTAATCCACAATGTCAAGAAGGTCAGTAGCCTGCATCTGGTTTTAGGCTTGTGTTCCAGGCTGTCTTACAGGAAAAGAGAACTAAATTACTGGATGTCTGCCATGTATTGGCCCTTCGCATATATTTCCCTAGATGAATCCTCACAACCCTAGAAGGCTATATCATCTCTACTGAACAGATGAGGGGACTGAAGGTCAGAGTGGTCACAGCTAAATGGTAGCAGTGGCAGTATGGTATTGAATCCAGGTTCACCTGACTTATGAGTGCCTGAATCTCACACAGTAGAGGCTGCCACAGCCTCTACATGGAGACTACAATTGGCTTGGCAGTGATACCAATGGCTTCCTTAAAGAGAGGGAAAATAGCAGAGAACTCAATATTGGGCCGTGGAACCCCTTACCTTTCAGGAGCCTGTGGGAGAGATGCCATGGAGAAGTCACTGTCACTGGAGTAGTAATACACAAAAAGAGATGGGAAAATCACTCCCAAGATGCCTTCTTAGAATCCCTAGGTCTGTGGGGCACTAAAAACAGGCAGGACTGGGGACAAGGCCAACACAAATGATAAATGTATCCACTGTTTCAGTAAGCTGATAACAGGTTCTGGTGGGAGAGTGGTTTCTTCTAAGTTTTTAGAGTTCATTTAGAAGAACTGATAACAAAGAAATGCAGGCCACAAGTAAAGATCCCTGGACTTGAGCAAATGAGGTCACTTTCAGAGTGAGTCATTACGGCAGACTGTCCTGAGAATTTTGATGACAAGAGGAGAGTACATGGAGGAGGCAGAAGTTGTTAAGGAGAGGTCTTGGATGAGGAAAGAGGTGTGTATGATTGTTGGTTGGAATAAGATAACCCCAAGCATATTTGTAGGCAGAGAACCAAGGCCAGTAGGAAATGACTAAACTGAAGCTTTATGAAGTGAGACAATCACTGAGCAGGTGGAACAGGTGGGAGCGACATCAGGCATATGGAGAAAGGACTACATTTAGAAAGGAAAGGTAGGGCAGTCTGACCTCTGGAGAGAGAGAGAGAGTCATTAAAATGTGAGGGATGGTCCAAGTATAAGGGAAGCTGAGGGATCTCATACCAGCCTGTCTCGATTTCAGCAACTCAGAATTCTAGTGGCAGAAGGGAGCTTGAGAATGGCACTGGTGCTTCTTAACCTTCTCTGACCACAGTCCACCTCCCTAACTTGGTCCCACTTTCCAGTGAGTTAATAGAGGACCAGCGAGGAGAAAAATGAGAATGACAACAAATTTTAGTAACCCTTGGTAATTCACTTAGTGCTGGTAAATGACCCACAGTAGATCTTAAAGATGAAAGTTATTGAAACTGAATCCTAGATCAGTTGCTGGCCATCCTTCCCACAGAACCTCTAGACATACCCTGTGGTAGGCCACAGGGCACTCTGGGAATCTCTGATCTGTGCCACCCACCTCCTCATCCCCCTCACAACTGAGGGAAGTAAGGCCTAGAGAGACTTCAGCACAATCACACACAGCTTATTGGTGGCAGATCCTGGACTCTCAATTCCATGCCCAGGGCTGGTTCCTCTTTCTCAAATAAGATGATGTCATCAACTGAGAGTTCATGGGGAGGGGAAGACATGAGAAGAGGGGAATGTTTAAACTGCTCTCACGGAGGGAAGTGGACTTGATAGATCAGTCAAAGGAAGCCATGTTGGGGAGTGCTGTTTGAGTGAGGTCAGTTGCCTGGCTGTGCTGTCAGCACTGGCAGCACGGGGCCGGAAGTGAAAGCTGAAATGGTAAGAGTTCAAGCACATGGGATTCTAGGAAGCTCCTAATGGTGTCGCTGAAATGACTAGCCAGTCAAGTTAGAGGGGGCTGGTAGTATGGGGAAAAGTGAAAGGACTGTGTGATCATGGGTTGAAAGAGGGTAAAGAGTGAGTTCTGTAAGAGTGAAGAGGGGCTGGGAAGGGCTAGGAAGTCCAGAAGGAAAGCTTCAGACACCATGGGTGATGCTGGCTGCAGGGAAGGAGAGGTGCTGGTCTCTGGAGGAGGGGGATGTGCTGTGCCATTTCTCTCACAAAAGAGACATCTTAAAAGAATATGCCCTGGGTTTTCCTCAGAAATGAAGATAAATAGGCCTTTGGTGGTCTGGTCTCCAAATGTGTACTTTTATTTCCTGTGGGGTCTAAGGCAAAATAAGGGACCTGTTGTAACTATTTATTATGACAGTGAGAGCCACCGTCTCTTGGTTGTCTGACATCTATTAGGCACGTCACGTGTTTTGCTTCATTTAACATCTGCAACTTTATGAATTAGGTGTTTCTGTCCTTAGCTCACAGAGGAGGAGCCTGGGACCAGAGACTCTGGAAATTTACTCAAAACCACACAGCTGGTACATGCTGGGATTCATGCTAAAGTCCATCTGACCCTCAAAGCTTGTATTTAAGGAAACTTAACCCTGAGGACCACAGTTCTCAAAAGGATGTTAAGAACTCTCAATACTCATCTCCAGTTGGGCTTCCTGCAGTAGCATTAAGGAGCTTTTTAACAACTTGCACTTGCTTTGCACTAGACTGAAGGAGAGTATCTGGGAGTGGGATCTAAGAATCTGTATTTTTAACTAATGCCTTAGCATGATCAAGGCAGACTTTACTCTACTGAGGTTCATAGATAACTAATTAGGAGTCTTTTGAGGCTTAGCTACTTTCTCCATGTCTCTTCTTTTATTGCCTGATTCCCCATTAGGTGAACAGCAGAAAATCCTGACATCCCCATGGGACAAGAGGGCCAGGGAGAAGCTCAAAGACTATGTTTTCCACTCAAAAGTTCTATTACAACAGGGAAAGGTGGGGCCCTGGGAAAAAGGGTGTGGCAGCTAAGAAGAGAGCAGGTGGGTTAATCTTTGGAGTATGGAAAATTTTACAGGAAAGCTTATGGAGGATCTGTAAGGGTCTTTATGGAGCTGTCTGTCTGTGCAGAGGATCCTGTTAGTTAAAAAGCGTCATTCAGGGAACAACGTATAAGCCCAACTTTCTCTTTGTGAACTGTGGAATTGGGGGAGTAGGAGAAGGAAGTGGCCAGGATTCAGTTAGAGGGGTAGGGAGTAGGTAGGGTTTTTCCTAACAGAGTCAGATGCCCCAGGCCTTAGAGGCAGAAACTAGTCTGGAGTGGGTTTTGAAGTGTGCAGCTGATTTGGAGAGAAATAAAGCAAGGAGGTGCCACTGTGGAAATTGTGTTTTGTTTCATCACAGAAATAAAGGAGAGTGGGGACTCAGTGATTTGGCAGAAAGAGGACAGGCTTGGGCATCGGAGAGTCACCTCTATCATCACCAACTATGGGACTTTGAACTAGGAAGTCAACCTCTATGCATCCAGCTTCTTCATCTAATTCCCACATAAGACATTGCTCTGAGGATTAGTTAGCTTATGTAAAATGACTGGCACATGTGTAGTAAGCCAGGCATTATGTGTGCAGAGGGTGGCCCAGGAAGGGAGCCGGGGGAGGCACTGGTTAGCAAGAGGGAGAGGAAAGTGCTGTGCACGTGGAATGTCTGGAGTGCTGCCACCTGAAGGTGTGGCCGCTGGGGGAGCTGCTCCAAGTCTGCGTCTGCTTTTCTCCAGCCAAGGCTGTGATGCACTGTCCCGGCTGCAGCTCTGGACATTTTTGAGGGCTCAGCAGCAACCACGTTTTGTGCTGGAAGTGTGTTTCACACTGGAGCCACCGGGTCCAGATGGCCACTCAGCTGTTGGCCTCAGAAAATCCCTGACCCTGTGCAGCAGGGGCCAGAATGCCTGTCTTCTGCCCCTCTTACTGTGCCAAGAGGAAGCCCCAGGCAGAGCCCTACTGCTTTAGAGGTGGCCATGAGGCTTGAGGAACGCAAGAAGAGGTGAAAGTGTCAAGCCGGGGGCCTGAGGCAGGCACTTCCTGCCCTGAAACACACAAGTACATTTCCTGCATGCATGGATAGACAGAGACCTTGGGAGACAGTTACCTCAGAACAGAAATTCATGAACAAAACCAACTAAATGCTTTTGTTTTTAATTTGCACTCACGGGGTGGAGGGGAGGGAACTGTGGGCTTCACACTAGCTGCACCTGGGGTACTGGAGTGACGTCTATGGGTTCCTTGTACTGCTTTTTTATATGACTTTTTTTGCCCTGAAATGCTCCCTTCTTTACCTTCACTGCATCCCTTAGAGGTATCTCCCACTTAGGGAAAACCCAACACTTTCTGAGATAAGGAGAAGAGTAGAAAGGATCCACTGGGATCTACTTCAGCTTTTTGCATCTCTTGCCTCCTTCCTACTAGTTCTTCCCTGCAAGGTCTAGAACACCAGCTAGAAGGTTCTTCAGAGTCCTTCCCTCTACCAGTAATTCTGCCCATTGACCTCAACACCTACATCCTTTTTTGGTTTTTTGTTTTCCTTTTTCCACCTTGAGCAGGCAGACCTGAGGTTCCCTGGCAGCCCCGGCCTCACAGCCCCCTCGAAGTCCTTTGTGTCTGCATCTTCTGTATTTGGTCTGTGACTGAAGGCCTTGTTGGCCCAGGACCTGGGATTTCACATATTGCTCATATCCATGTATCTCCCTACATCTTAGGGGAACCTTGGAATGGCAGGATGATGCAATGTTTTCAAGACTGGGAAGTCAGATATTATATATATACTTTCCTGGAGTACATTTCCAGCCCCTTGCCAGATAACCAATGGGTTACTGCTCCTTTAACTCTGACTCCTATACAAGATAGGTTAGAAACTGGCCTCTTAGCAAGGCTGCTGGGTAGAAAGAAGTGAAGTGGGGGGTGTGGGACTTGTCCTGGCTGAGGGTCTGCATTTCTCCTTTTTCCCCTGCAGCCCTGGCCCGCCACCGCTACCTGAAGCAGGCTCAGGCCCTAGGCCCTCAGATGATGGAAAAACCCCCATACTGGGGGGCGGACAGGAGCTCCCAGGTTTCATCTTATCCAATGAACCCGCTGCTGCAGCGAGGTAAACCTTGCCCGAGATTTGGGATGGAAGGGGGCAGAGGGCAAGGGTAGGCACTGGGTCTACATTGGGACCCTCATGACCAATATGGCGGGTGTCTGGGATTGAGGATGGGGTCGGGATAGATGCAAGCTGATTAATGTGGCATTCTGGTGCCCTGGTTCTGAGGAGTATGTTTTGGGCCAGCAGTTCTGCATGTTCTTATCCTTGTTTCTATTCAGATTTGTCCCTGCGATCCAGCCTCCCACCGATGCCAATGACCCAGACCACCGCTCACACTCCCATTGCAAATGGTGTCTTAGAGTATTTGGAGAAAGAGCTGCGGAACTTCAACCCAGCCCAGCCTCTGCCCCATGACCTCAAAGCCATATCTGGCCAAGCCTGCAGCATGCTGTCCTCTCTGGGCTCTGAGGTTGTGGAGCGCAGAATCATCCACCTGCCCCCACTGATCAGAGACCTGCCGTCCTCAAGGAGGACCAGCAACTCCTCCCACCAGCAAAGGCTTACCCCAATTCCCTCTGGACCCTGGGATCCAAAGGAGGGGAGAAGGCAGCCCCACTATTCTGATTTCCACCAGGAGCTTCAGGACCAGGAGCCTAAGCGCTGGGCATTGGAGGCACGGGAGCTGAACCGACTTCGGAGGGGAAGACACCACCGCTCTGGGGTGCATGGGTCCCCTTTGCCCTGGTCAGACAGGGACAGCCTCAGCGACGGCCCCTCATCAAGGGAGGCCCATTGGCGGCCCGACCACCCACCTCTCCAGAGCCGGTACCTAGACGGACCCCGCAGGCCCAGACCCCGGGAGAATGCACAGAGGCACCGGAGGCGCAGACACCGTAGCTACTCCCCTCCCTTGCCTTCTGGCCTCAGTTCCTGGAGCTCTGAGGAGGATGAGCAGGAGAGGCACCCCCAGAGCTGGGGAACCCACCGCCACCACAGCTCACACTCCTCTAACTGGCCTGAGGAGAAGCCACCCAGCTACCGCTCACTGGATGTTATGCCAGGCAAGAATGGCAGGAAAAAAGGGAGTGTGGAGAGGAGCTCGGTGAGCCTGGGGCATCTTGCTGCGGGTGGGGTGTGGGCAGAGCGGGGCTTGGCCACAGCTGACACAGGCCACCCCGCCTGCCCCTGATGAGGGTACCTCGTCCTTGAGCTTACCCTGTAGGCATGGTGAGACCTCTTGTCAGAGCTAGAAGGGATCTGTGCCATCCAGAGGGCAGAGGAGGGCTCCATGCTTGATGCTTAAAAAGGGCCTTCTCATCCTCAGACCAGCCCTCCTCACAGTCTCGTGAGGCAGGGTTCCCCCATTTCACAGATGAAGAAACAAGGCCCAGAATAATTCAGCGCCCCTGAGTAGTGGAGCTAAGACTTAAATGCAGGTTTCGTGGCTAAGACTTTACTTCCTGTCATAGCTGCCTGTCTTTACTTAGCAACCCTATTTCCATACCCCAAATTAGACCACGCAGCCTGACAGAGGACGTTTGTGCCACTTCTGGGGATAGCAAGTCAGTGTGCAAGGCCTTGTATTCGAGGATGAGGTCCGGTGAGACCCCCTGGAAAGAATCCTTAAACTGATTAAACAAACAAGCAAATAAAAAACAACTTATATCCCAAATACGAGTTAAAACTTTAGGGTTCTGGAATAGGCAAGGTGCCAGTGAGTGCCAGTCATAGCTTACTAACCTAAAAGGGGTGCAAAGAGGGATCATAGGCATTTTAAGCTTTCATTTTTTTTGAAAGATGTGACCTAAAACATTTATTTTATAATTGATATACTAAAACGATGTTTTCCCTTATGTCACTTTGCAAAATTATGCTTCCATGGCTCAAAAATATTCATGAACTGCCTTCAGAGTCAACTTAAATGAAAACCTATTTCTCTATCTGACCAAAATCCTTTTCTACTTTGCTTCCTTTGAGATAAAAGGATATGTAGTAGGTTCTGAAGGAAGTTCTCAGAGTAGAGAATATTATAGGAAGAATTTTAGTCTCCCACACACTTCCAAGGATGTCTGGAAATGCAAGATTTAAACCAATCCCAGGCATGGAGTGTGCAAAGAAACAGGCACCTTATAGGAGCTATAGTGCTAGCCTTTCTAGATAAGAGCCATGGTGAAAGAGTAATTCATGAGGAAGGTAGCAAAGTTCTGTAGGTAGTTCTAAAATAATGACAGTTCTCATAGATGTCCCAGGAAAGAGGCAAAGGCCAGTAACAATGAAATTTAGTAGTATCCTTACTAAGTGGTACCTAACTATGGCCATTGATGCCATATTCCATTTAACCCTCACAGCATCCTGTGAGGTTTATACTCTTGTCTTCATTTTTATAGTGGATACAATTCTTTCTTCCATGTTATCAATAAGAAAATTACATCCTGGAAGAACACCTGGAACCAGTTAAAGCCAGGACAACCGCTGCTACTTTATTCAGAGAGTGACTAGACTGTCTCTTATCTTCATTTTAACAGAAAAAAATGTAATTTGAAAGGCAGTTTTTGGCCCCAAATCCAAACCCTATCTTTGAAGTTTTTCTTAACTCTCTTCTCTTTAAGTGAAATTATGTGGTTTCTTATAAGTGAGAGTAGGGTGAAAGGAACACTTGCTATGTTCCAGATATTGGGGTAAGCCTTTTCCAAAATTATTTATTTAATCTTTGCAACAATGTGTGAAGCTCAGTGACATTGGAGATCATGCTCGACGTCACATAGCGAATAGGCAGTGAAGCCAGAATGTGAACATGGGTGGCCTGCTGACTCTCAAGCCTGTACCTTTTCAGTAACTTTATGCAACCTCATTTGAAAGAAACAAGAACATTTCAGGCAGTGGTGTTTTCCTGTTATATTTCTTCCTGGTAACTTTATTTCTTCTTCATTTTCTAAAAGTCTCACAGCTTCCTTTATCATTAAGATGTACACACCACTAATTCTACCACAAGCAAACCAAATTTTCTGTTGTAAAGTTGCTCACAAGATGCAAAGATTTTGCTCAGGATCATTTTGAAGGCCTTCATTGTTTTGGATTTCTCTGAGCTTGTCTCCCAAAGAGTTATCACTTTATCACATTGAACTGTTTACTCATATTCTGAATGAGTACAGGCCCACGGCTTTGGCTGGCTTTAGAAGATTGGTTGGTTTGAAGAGCACAGTGTTTTGTTTATAGTCTGAATTTTGAATGCCTTCAGTGAAGCAAAAGCCTCCAGGGCCAAAGTCTTACTCTTTGCTGCTCTCCTTGGTGGGGCTGGATGCTTCCCATACACTTTTCTCCCTCCCCCTCTCCCCATACACTTTTCTAACCACTGAAGCCTTCAGGAGCTTGCTGCTAACTTCAGAACTTATAATACAATTGGGCCACTAGATGGCAATCTTTGATTATGTATAACGAAGCTTGCGGTTGCTCCCTGAGTTAATAAATGTATCACTATTTTTTAAAATCAATTTTTCAGCAGTTACAGCTTCACCATAACTTTTAACAAAATGCTTATTAAAAATACTTTATTAAATATCCAGAGAAGTATGCATTAATCAAAAAACCTCTTGGCTTACATGGAACCTTCTCTCTGAAGGATAATGTTTAGCAAGTAGATACTGAGGAACAAGGGCTTCCATCCAAAAAGGTAAGAGAACTATTCTCTGCACAGTGCACATGAGAAAATGGGAGTTATGTTGAGGAATCTCCCATTTGACTACAGAATCAGGATTCCAGCAGAGATCTGACCTCAGGTCTGGTGTTTTTTTCACTTCATCAAAGGCTACATCCTCAGAAATACAGGAAACTGTAATGTCAAGTTTTAAACTCCTGTGGTTTCAGACTGGGTTGCTCCTGTGTTCCTGGCCTCCTTCAAATGGATTATCTTTCTTTCTAATCTTGCCCTACAAGAAAGGGCTTCCCAAGGCATTTCTGGTTTGTTACAAAGTTGCCCTATACTCTCCTCTTCTAATACAAAAGAAAACTCCTGCATTCCTTCTTCTCCAAGTTAAACTCAAACTTTCAAAAGAGAATCCAAGATTCTTTTTTTTTTTTTTCATTTTTCTTGACTTGATTTAATAAAAAAATTTTTTACTCAGTATACTTAATCCTCTCCTTTTAATACAATGTCTATTCCTTGATCATGTCTAGGTTTCTCTTCAGCAAGCCCTGCCCAAGTTTCTTTTGTCCCATTTCATTGCTTTTCTTTGTATCAGAGAATATTCATCCCATTGCATTTTGATTAGAAGCCACGCTCCCTAAAACTCATTTTCCTGATAAAATGGAAACAATTTTTTTTATAGTAACATGAATGTATATACATATACAATGCATTTAACGATAGGTTTTGGGACAGATACCTTGTTTTGCCATTTCAAGGTCACATTCATGGACTATAGCTATAGATATTCAAAACTTAGGAATGATCCCCAATAATACATAGTTAGAGAAATATGAGAAACATAGAAACATAGACATTGTCCTTGCCCTGATAGAAAAGTTGAAAAAGCCAAAGGATCAAGCTGAAGAAAAGTCACTGAGTTTGATCAGAAAGAGATAATGATATTTTAAAAATAACTTGAGAGAAATACTAAGGTATAAAGCTCAACTTCTTAGAAAAGGGCCAAAAAGGAATGGTTCAAGAGAATATGAATAGGAAAAGAAGAACTGGGCCATGTCTTCATGAACAAATGGTAGGGAGATGGGCTGACGAATGGACAGGGTCCTTTTTTCAGTCTAAGGGAGATCTGAAGGTGTTAAAGTCATCAGGAGGCAAAGTGAATGAGACTGTAAGAAATTTTTAAACATTAAAGGTATTTGAGGAACGCTCCAGGAAGTTATGAAAGAAAAACCTAAGCCTGGGGAAGAGACTGGCTTCATGAGGAGTCAAGAAGTATTTTTTAGGTTCAGTTATGTTATCCCACAACTCACCTAGGATTTGCACCAGGATCAAGTGAACCTTGTATGTTGTATGCACAGACAATAGATTCCCCAGCTGACTGGATTCTTTTGTGTTCTATTCCCCAGGAGAGAGACAGCTCCCATAGTGGAAGGAGTGTGGTCATTTAGTCACCTGGCACAGCGCTACATCTTTGGCTACTCCTCAGCTCTCACATGTCATCAACATCACCCAGATTTCCAGCTGACTTGGGAGGGACACTGCAAGTCTCTATCTTGCAGATTCTGAGAACAAAATAGAAAAATATTAAAAACCAGAGTTTGAGGAATTAATGACTGTAGTGTTAGCCTTGGCTCACACTCTGCACATTTAGAGTATCTGACTTGTAATGGACTCTAACTGGTTTGTGATCTTTCAGGAAATTAGTAGCCCAAGGCTTCAACTAGGTTACAGAGCTCAGAACTATGGCCATTCTCAAAGTGAGAACTCAGGAATCTTTAAGAGGAAATCAAACATGTTTCAGGTACAGGAAATTTATTGAATATGGAAATTTCCACAGAAACTTATCTGTATCTCTATAACATACCTCCATTTTAGGAGTCCACCTTTCTACACCCCATGCCCAGTCCTGAGTGTTCCTGAGGGTCAAGTCAGAGATGGAACAGGAAATACTCTCATGGGTTATTTAGGCAAGTGTGGAAGATCACTAAGAAGCAGTTATACACCAAACTTATCTCTATCCCTTATTTTCTCCTCCCCCTCCTCCTTTTTTTTTTTTTTTTTTTTTTTGGCCTACATCTAATTTATATATCCTCACATATTATATATCCACTAAAATCACTATACATTCTTCTTGGGAACAACATAATATACAAGTAAATTAGAAAGAAAATATACTGACCTAAGGATTCTGTCCCAAATTAATACTTACTTTGGTACACTTGACTGAACTGAGTTTTCTTCCCTACTAAAGCTCAGAGAAGAGCCAGCTTGGCTTTTCTTGGATAGTTTGGAGTTACCGTGGACTTGGATAGTTTGGAGTCACCTTTCTCCTGGCACTGCCCAGCCTTGTAGAGTTGAGATTTTCTAAGCAGAAGCATCGAGGTAGGTCTGGCCACTGAGAGAACCCCAGGAGGAGAGGACTATGCCCTCTCTATAGTAAGCTCTACTACTCCCTCCCATTTTCCCCAATCCCTTCTCTGGTTTCATGAATCCATCTGTGCTTTATGTAGAGATGCTCCTTGAGAAGATTGGAAGGAGATGGTCTGAAAGGAGGGGTGTGTGTGTGTGTGTGTGCGCGCGCGCATGCTCCTCAACAGTATCTTTATGTATATGGCCTTATTCTCAATTTAGATTCTATTGTGTTGACACATTCGTTTTTTCCCCCCAGCCTCATTAACTATATCCAGAGAAAATAGATTAAATGCGTGCATGAGGCAAAGATTACTTTCAGATTTTTGATGTCTATAATGTAACTGGGTCTAAAATAGCAAAACAGAAACAAAAATTAAAAATTTTAACAGATAAAGAAGACATAAAATTCAGTAGGCGAGGGTCTTCTGGTCCAGACAAGATGGTATAGACTTTTTCCTTGCTCCTTCCCACTAAGCATAAACCCTGGAAATGGCATGAGAAACAGGCAAAGGAGAACTCTAAAGGATGCTAAGAAAGCGGCAAGGTGGTTTGGGAACTCAGGGTGTGAGGCATAACACAGAGGCAGGGTATCTTGAATCCCCCAACCAAAAAAGAGAGACACCCAGAGCTGGCATTTCCCAACTTCCCACCTAACAAAAGAAGGTAATAGCTCATTCCTCCCCCCTGGATTTAGTGGGAGTCGCTCTGACAACCTCGGGCAATGGGGACCATCTAGGAACCCTGCCAAAAATAAGTGACCAGGGGAAGTACGCTCCTTCCCTGTTAGGCCAGAGACTCTTCCATGAAGAAGTACTATGGTGAGTAGGAAGAACCAGTAAGAGGCTCAGATAAAGTGAGTAACCCAGCTGAGAAAGCTCTTTGTTCCCATGGACCAGAGACTTTCTTCCACTGCCCAGAGATAGTAGTGCTGACTACAAAACCAGGAAAAAGGACCTGACACAGCTAACAGCCTGAGCCTGGAAGCCACTTTGTTTCCATGAAACTGATACTCTCCTCCCTGGCCCAGATTAACTAGGGTAGCAGGGGAACACCAAGAGAAGGATTTCTACATACTCCTCACCAAGAGATATCTAGCAACCTAGCCAGGGGAAATTCTGTCTGTAACCTCAGGCAGCACTGACAGAGACCAGAGTGATCCTTAGCAGCACCATGTACATCAAATAGACCAACATAACATCACAAATGTTCTGAATCATTAAACTGCCATTGGAATCATGGCCTGCAAAAGTAGGTGACAACTTGTATGTTGAACCTAATAGGTTCAACATAAAATAATTAAAATAAAATAAAAAATAAATAAAATAAAATATTAAAATAGGACCCAGAGTATCCTAACATAATAGACAAAATGACCAAGATACAAACCAAGAACCAAGAAAATCACAACTTGAATGAAAAATGAAATCACCTGATGCCAACCTGATTTGAATCAGATGTTGTTATCATCTGATAAGAATTTGAAGGCAGATATTATAAAAATGCTACAATAATCAATTACAATTCTCTTAAGAAATAGAAAATCTCAAAAAAGAAATAATAATTGTGCAAAAAAGAAAAGGGAATTATAAAACTGAAAAATACAAAGCTCAGAAATTAAAAACTCACAAGATGAGCTCAACAGAAGAGTGGAAATGGGAGGCTACAATCAGTGAACATGAGGACAGAACAACAGAATTCACTCAATTTGAACAACAGAAAAGAAACTGGAAAAAATGAACAGAGTCTCAGAGACCTGTAAAACTACAACAGAATATCTAATATCATTGGAGTTCCAGAAAGTAGAGGAGAAAAGTAGGGATGAATGAGTATTTGAAGAAATAATGGCTGGGAACTTCCTGTATTTGATGAAAGACACCAACTTAGAGATTGAATGAACCTAAAAGCTAAATGAACCCAAACAGGATAAATCTAAAGGATCCATGACAAGATACATCATAATTAAACTTTTTTTTAAAGATTTTATTTATTTGACAGAGAGAGATCACAAGTAGGCAGAGAGGCAGGCAGACAGAGGAGGAAGCAGGCTCCCTGCTGAGCAGAGAGCCCAACGCGGGACTCGATCCCAGGACCCTGAGATCATGACCCGAGCCGAAGGCAGTGGCCCAACCCACTGAGCCACCCAGGCACCCCCACAATTAAACTTTTAAAAAAGGACAAAAACTCTTGAAAGGAGCCAGAGAGAAACAAGGTTTTCGCTGTAGGAAACACCAATTTAAGTGGATTTGTTATGTAAAACCATGAATAAGGAAAGGGCAGAATGTGTTTTGTTTTTTGATTTAATTCAATTTTATTTTATTTTATTTTGGGCGGGATCGTAAGTCAACATTTTAATTTTTTTTATTTTTTTTTAATTAATTTATTTTCAGCATAACAGTATTCATTATTTTTTCACCATACCCAGTGCTGAAAGAAAAGAACTGTTAACCACAGTTCTCTATCTGGAAAAGCTATTTTTCAGGAATGAAGGGAAAATAAAGACATTCATAGATGAGTGAAAGTTAAGATTCTGTGACTAGCAGACCTACTGTGAAAAGACTGAATTTCTCCAAGCAGAAAGGAAATGATAAAAGAAGGAAATCAAGAAGAAACAATAGAAAGAACAGAAATATGAGTCCATACAATAGTACATTTCCTTATGAGTTTTATAAACAGATTGAAATAAAAATTATAATACGAATACTCAAAACAATGATATTTAAAGGTGGGAAAGGTAAAGAGACCTAAATGGAAGTGAAGTTTCTATACTTCATCTGAAGTGGTAAATGTTGATACCAGGACATCATTATAATTAGCACCCACAGCAACCACCATAAACATTATACAGAGAGAAAAACTCAAAAATATTACTCAGCCATCAGAAAGGATGAATACCTACCATTTATATCAACATGATGGAACTGGAAGGATTATGCTAAGTGAAATAAGTCAAGCAAAGACAATTATCATATGGTTTCAATCATATGAGGAACAGAAGGACTAGCTTGGAGCACCATAGGGGAAGGGAAGGAAAACTGAATGGGAAGAAATGAGAGGGAGACAAACCATGGGACAAACCAGGAAACAAACTAAGTGTTATAGAAGAGAAACAAATGTAGAAGAATTGAAATCATACAAAATGTGTGCTCTGACTATAATGGAATCAAACTGGAAATCTATAACAAAGACAACAGGAAACTCTTGAAACACTTGGAAACTAAGCAAACACACTTCTAAATTATGGACAAAAAGGAAGTCTCAAAGAGAATTTTAAAAGTACATAGAACTAAATAAAAATGAAAACACAACATATCAAAATATGTAGTATCTAGCTAAATCAGTACTCAGAGGGAAATTTATAACAGTAAATGTTTACATTTAAAATGGGGAAAGATGTCAATTTCTGTAATCTATGTTCTTAATTCAATAAACTAGAGAAAGGAGCAAAACAAACCCAGAGTAAACAAAGATATGAACTAATATAAGAACAGAAAATAAAACTGCAAATAGAAAACATTACCAAATAACTCAAGAAACAAGAAGCTTGTTCTTCAAAAATATCAATAAAATTGATAAACCTCCATTAAGACTGACAAAAACAAAATACTTACTATCAATAATCAGGATGAAATAGGAAATCTCATTCCAGATACTGCAGCCAGTATAAAGTAAATACAAAAGTATAAAATAAATAATGAACATAAATAATTATCATATAGTTATTAAGCAATAATTATAAATAAAATGACAGTACTACCTATAACTTTATGCTCATAAGTATGGTGGCTTAGAAGAAATGAAATAATTCCCTGAGAACCACAAACAGCCAAAATTCAACTAAGATGTAATTAATCATCTCCAAAGTTCTATAGCCATTAAGGAAATTGAATTTTTTTGGCTTTAAGATTCTTTTATATTCAATTTGTTCTACTTTCACATCATGTCCGGTTTACTGATACAGGTAAGTGACAACTATAGAAGCCTGGATATCTCTCAACACAAATGAAGGAATAATGTTTGTTTTCAAAACATTATATGCTCCGATGGAGGAACCTGGGTTAATGTAAAAATTTTTTAATGCTCATATGCTTCAAATTTGTGCATATGAGATAAGAGTGTCCACATCAAACTACTTCTGTAACAGGGCTTAAGCGGGCTATATCTCCCATGGAATAACCTGATGCCCATATTTTCCCGTAGAAAATATGCCCATGAAGCAAACCGATTTTTGAACTGCCCAGCAGTTACAACTTTCTGTTCTAGATAATTCAGATTCTCATCAAAGTCACTTCTTACAATCTGAGTATCACGGGCCAAAGTCTTGAGATAGTCGTAGCTGGTTTTGGTCCAAAGTTTCCAGCACAGAGAATGTTGAATCTTTCCTGGCATCAGCAGTTTTTTTAGCTGGCAAACTAATATGGGGTAGGCAGGTCTCTTTTTACCAACACCAACATCCTGTCACTGGGCTCCACTCAGTCACCACAAGTGCTGCCACCTCAGGAAACTGGATTTTTAATTAAAAGCTCTCTGAAATGAAATCTCCAGACCAAGTCAGTCTTACTAGAGAAGTCTAGCACAACTTTACAAGTATAATTAACACTAACTTTATACAATTTCTTCCAGAAGAGGAGGACATACTCCCTGCTCATTTAAGGAAGACAGCACAAAGTCATTGCAAGTCATTACAAAAAAAGAGAAAACTATGAACAAACATCCTTCCTGAACTTAGATGTAAAAATCCTTAACAGAATATTACCAATATTTAAACATACAAAAATAATTATACACCATGAACAAGTGGGAGTCGGTCCTTATACATAAGCCTGTTCCCAGCATAGTAAAAACATTCTTGAAAGATGAAATTGGAGGACTGACTTATTCTTTCCAATTTTAAAAATGTACTATAAAGCTATAATAGTTAAGAGAGTGTGGTACTGACATAGTATAGACATACTGATCAGTGAAACAGAATTAAGAGTCCAGAAATAAATCTTTACATTTATGGTAAATTGATATTTTACAAAGCTTTTAAGGCAATTCTGTGAGGGAAGGATTGTCTTTTCTACATATGATGCTAGGTCATTTAGATAGCCACATGTAAAAAGATGGATTTAGAACCCTCATACACATGTAAATAATTAATTCAAAATGGATAACAGTCTAAATGTAAGAGTTAAAACTGTAAAACATTTAGAGAAAAAGAGAGAAGAAAACCTTTATGTCCTTGGATTAAGTGAAGAGTTCTTAGTATGACACCAATAGCATAATCCTTAAAAGAAAATAATTATAAGTTGGACTTCATCAAAATTTAAGTTTTGTACTTCAAAAGACACCATTAAGGAAACAGAAATACAAACCACAAACTTAGAGAATGTATTCACAAATCCTTGATAAAAATACTTCTAACCATAATCTATAAAGAAATCTTACAGCTAAATAAGACAAATGACAAAATTTTTAAAAATAGACAACGTTTGAATAGAGATTTCGCAAAGGAAAACATAAAAATGGTTAATGAGCACATGAAAAGATGTTCTAAATAATATTACTATCATTACTATCATAATAATACTATCACTACAAATTAAAACCACAGTGAGACACCACTTCATACCCACTAGAATGAGAATAAGGAAAGAGACAGACAATAGTAAGTGGTAGCATAAATGTGGAAAAATGGAAACCTTCATAGTTGCTGATGGAAATGTGAAATGATGGGGCTGCTTTGAAAGACTTTTGGCAATTAAAAATGCATATTAGACATAAATTTACCACATAACCCAGAAATTCCACTCTGTTATTACCCAAGAGAATTTATCTACATAAAAATATATATAAATGTTCATAGAAGCCTTATTTATAATAACAAAAAAAGTAGAAAAAATCCAGATTTCCATCAACTGGTGAACAGATGAACAAAATGTGATATAGCTATACAATGGAATTCTATTCAGTAATAAAGAAAAACAAAATACTGATGAATACTACAACATGGATGAACTTCAAAAATGTTAAGTGAAAGAAGCCAGATACAAAAGACCACATATTATATGATTCCTATTTATATGAAATGCCAGAAAAGGCAAATCTGTACAGATAGTAAGTTAGTGGTTGCCTAGGCCTGGGCTTGGAACAGGCATTGACTGCAAATGGACAGGAGGTTTCTTTCTGGGGTGACAGAAATGTTCTAAAATTGGATTGTGGTGATGGTTGTTGCACAATTTTGTAAACTTACTAAAAATCATGAAATTGTATGCTTATAATGTGTGAATTCTATGATATATACTATATCTTAATAAAAATCTTAACTATAGTAGGTCAAACATCATTACAAAATGTGTTTTCTGATATACAATGAGTGATAGAGATCCTTATAAAATGTGTTCATATAAATGATAATTTTAATTTAAAAATTTTTTCTTTTCTAACAGAAAAAGGGAAATTGAAACAAAACTGGAAGAATTGTTAAACTTCAAATATTTCATTTGAAGAGATTTTATTTTTGAAAAGAGTCCTCCTGGATTTTGAAAAAAAAACAAAGGAATATGTCGAGCAGTTGGAAATCATTGTGCTTTAAAACCCCAGGTTTTGAAAGCCCTATCAGATTATGAAAAAAGACAAAGGAAAATGTTGAGTAGTTGGAGTCATTGTGCTTTAAAACCCCAGGTTTCAAATGCTAGCCACTATCACATTCCCTGTAATCTCTGCTCACCTCTTGATTTAGTTTTGTTGTCAAAGTAAACAAAGTTCCCACTTATATTTATTTTTAAAAACCTAAAGAAGATATAATTTTTATTCAGTTATTTTTCAACTCCTACAAAAAGGATACAAAGAAACAGGCATCTTAAAAATTAAAACCAGTTCTCGTCTCAATTCTGTTGAGTAAAATGTTATGCTTCTTGGGGGTAATTTCATGGAGGGCAAAGTTCATTTTAAGTTCAGCTACATCAAGATATGAAATAGCCATAAGAGACTCTTAATCACAGGAAACAAACCGAGGTCTGCTGAGGGGAAGGATAGGGTGACTGGGTTATGGACATTGGGGAGGGTATGTGCTATGGTGAGTGCTGTGAATTGTGCAAGACTGATGAATCACAGACCTGTAAGCCTGAAGCAAATAATATATTATATGTTAATTAAAAAAAAAAAAGATATGGGGGCGCCTGGGTGGCTCAGTGGGTTGAGCCTCTGCCTTCGGCTCAGGTCATGATCCCAGGGGCCTGGGATCGAGTCCCGCATGGGGCTCTCTGCTCAGCAGGGAGCCTGCTTCTCCTCATCTCTCTCTCTGTCTGTCTCTCTGCCTATTTGTGATCTCTCTCTGTCAAATAAATAAATAAAATCTTAAAAAACAAAACAAAACAAAAAAGATATGAACGAGCCAGTCTTTCCCTCCTCACCATCTCTACCTACTGCTCAAGCTCTCCTTCTAATAAATAAATAAAATCTTTTAAAAAAAGGAACCTCAAATTTACATATTTTATTTCTTATAGATGAAATACATTAGTTTGTTTAGATAAATGTATATTTTATCATTTTAATATTTATTTTACAATCATAATTCTCTTAGTATTGGTTTTTTATTTAATGCAGGTTCTCCATTCCCAAGTTATTTTTATTCATCTTTTCTTAACAGGACTTCATCATTGCATAGCTTTTGCAAGAGATTCTCATAAAGGCAATTTTACTTGAGTTTGTTCATGTTTATAAAAGCTGTCAGGCCCCTACAATTTCAACCACATCTTGATATAATTTTTTCTTTAGAATACTGTAGCAGTTGCCCCATTATCATTTGGTATTGAATTCTGATGTGGAAAAGACTGAAGATGGTCTGTGGGAAAATTTTTTCTCTTCTCTGTAGATCAGTGGCTCTTAACATATATATAAATATATATTTATATATATAAATACCCATATCATGTTGATTAGCATCAACATGATATGGGTATTTGTTAAAATGCAAATTACCCAACCCCATTTTATGGCTACTGAATAAGGAACTTTGGTATAGAGTCCAGAAATGTTTTAAAAAACCATCCAGCTGTTTCTCATGCCTACTAATGTTTGAGAACTATTTCTTTTTTTCTGCCTAGATACTTGAAGATATCTTACCTTGAAATCAATGACCTACTCCACTAATCCAGGATATTTTAGAATTGAGAGTTCTCTGTCAAAATTTCCTGAATTCCTTTCAGTGTGCACTCTGACTGATCAAGGATACAAAGCAAACAAATTAATCACTTGGCTGCTATGACTGAATGACTATACATCTCAGGTTAGTTTTAATTTATGCCTATTGTCCCAGTGTAGGGCCTCCTTTCATTTTCAAGACTGTCCTAGTTTGGATGATAGATTATATGGTCATCCTCTTTATGACCAGTGAACCCAGTGGCTTGCAACATATCTATGATCAAATGCGTTATGATCTCTGGGGAAGCTCTGAGAAGAGATTCAGCATAAAGGCCCATAGTTTTGGAGTAAAAAGCTCTTGGCTTGCTACGGTGGAGACTGAATCCATTTGACTATGGATCACTGTTGCCCCACATGAATTGAGTGTTTTATCTACCAACCCATAGAATCAGCCATTTCCAGCAATACTCCTTTATCATGTGGTACATTTGGGACTGGGCTTGAGAAATTGTAAATTGGATGAGCTGGTAGCTCTTAATCCTGGTGTGTCTATTCCCATTACGCTGCTATCCTGCTCTCATTCTTGACTTTAGCCACATGCAATGCTCTTGATGGCCACAAAAAAATCTGAGTCTATTTTGCAGAGGGTTTTGCATGACAGTTGGTGATGACTTCTGCAATGCAGCAGAAGTCAATACAGTCCCACCAAGTTTGTGACCCTGCAAAAAAAGAAAGGTAACTCCATCCAGTGGGCAGAACCCTAAACATAACATCTCATTGCTCATTTAGTCCACAGGAAATCTGGCCTAAAGAGAAGCTCTATAGTAATACATGTCTAGAAAGCTAATGATTTGGCAGCACAGTCAGGGACATAAAAGGAACAATATGAGAATTGAGGGTGCCTGGGTGGCTCAGTTGGTTAAGTGTCTGCCTTCTGCTCATGTCATGATCCCAGGGTCCTCCTGGACTTTTCAAGGCATCTGCTTCTCCCTCTGATCCTCCCCCAATGTGTTCTCTCAACCTCTCACTCACTCTCTCTCAAATAAATAAATAAAATCTTTAGAGAATTGATACCAAGTTGGTCTGGAGAAAAAGGTATGCAAAGGGATCTCTCAGAATGAATTCAGAGGATTAGAATGTTTGTGTCCTATATAAATGCCCACCAAAGGGCCTTCACTCCATAGATTTTCTTTGCCTAGGTAAACATGATGAACTCCCTATTTCAGCTCTAGGGACTCTATAATCAATTATTTAATTCCAAATATTCCTGTGAATCGAACCATTATGACTGTCCCACCAGCACTTCTGTCTACTAAAGTAACCAGTCCAAGTTGTTCTTCTGATAATTTGGCGCTGCTTACTAGTCTCTGCCACCCTGAGATATCATATTCCTTATTGAAATCATAGAACCCATTTCAATATCAGTATTTGCCACCTTTGTCTCTGACCTACAGAAGCCAGCCACAATGTGCTTTTCAGATATCTTGGTACTCTCTTCATTAATGCATTTCTTTTTTTTTTTTTTAAAGATTTTATTTATTTATCAGAGAGAGAGAGGAGGAGAGAGCGAGCACAGGCAGACAGAATGGCAGGCAGAGGCAGAGGGAGAAGCAGGCTCCCCGCTGAGCAAGGAGCCCGATGTGGGACTCGATCCCAGGACGCTGGGATCATGACCCGAGCCGAAGGCAGCTGCTCAACCAACTGAGCCACCCAGGCGTCCCCATTAATGCATTTCTTTTTTTTTTTTTTTTTTTTTTTTAAAGATTTTATTTATTTATTTGTCAGAGAGCGCGAGCGAAAGCGAGCACAGGCAGACAGAGTGGAAGGCAGAGTCAGAGGGAGAAGCAGGCTCCCCGTGGAGCAAGGAGCCCAATGTGGGACTCGATCCCAGGACGCCGGGATCATGACCTGAGCCGAAGGCAGCTGCCTAACCAACTGAGCCACCCAGGCGTCCCCCCATTAATGCATTTCTTAATGTTATTGTGACTGGCATGTCCTTAGGGCTGGGATGGCTGAGTTGGTAGTACATGAGAGATCCACTCTAACATACTTATCTCCCTAAATCTCTCTTTTTTTTTTCTTTTAAAGATTCATTCATTTACCTCAGAGAGGGAGAGAGAGAGAGAGAGAACATGTGAGTGAGAAGGGGAGAAGGGGCCAATGAAGGAGAGAATCTCCACCAGACTCCTCACTGCCAGGGAGCCTGAGGCTGAGCTCCATCCCATGACTCTGAGACCATGACCTAAGCTGAAACCAACTGACAGAGCCACCCAGGAACCCCACTCTCTAAATCTTTTTATTCCTTATTCTATAGAGGATTTCTGGCATTTCAACTGAGCATAAGCCAGGAATGAATCCAATTTTCTGCCTACCAAAAACAAAAAGAGAAAATAAAACTAATATTACACTTTAAGTTAACTAACTGGAAGTAAAATAAAAACTTGGAAAAAGAAATTAAATTTATGGTAAAAGTAAAACAGAAAAACTTATCAAAAACAGACCAACTACTTTGAGGCTAAAGAGGATAATAATTAAAAAAGGAAGTTGGATTCATAAAAATATTGTTATTAAACATCTGTTATAATAAACAAGAAATGATGTAATAATAAGAAAAAGCTAACCCAAAAACACTGAAAATGCATGGTTGGAGAATTATAATTAGTACCCATATAACTGTCCTTAGAAAGGCATAATCCAGCTGAAACATTGTAGTCCCTATGAAAAATGTACACTAAAGAAGACTCAACAGAATTTCTATAATTTATACATATTCTTGTTTTCCAGAACTATGCTTACCACATTTAATTTGGTTTCCAAAGATCTATTAGTATGAAGAAAGGGGGTTTTGGGTTAGTAGATAAAATACTGTAATTATCAGAAAGATGTATTTCTTCTCTGTATTAATAAAATGTCATTTGTTTCCTACCACCTGGACTGAAAAATTTACTATGGTCTTATCAAACCTGGATAGCTGAGAGGTCAGGCCCTATACCAGATTGCACCATAAATACCAATTCTTGAGGTCCTAGTGGATAGTACAATTATGTTGCTTATGAAGAAACCTGAAATACCATTTCTGTTATTCTGCAATTTTACCCCTGAATCAATCCCTAAAAATGTGGAGTCATTGGTTCTAAATGGCAAGTAAAGTGATTCCCATATAACTCTACATAATCCCAGAAACTAATTCAGTTACACATTTATGCTTTTAATGGCCATTTAGAGATGCGAGGCCTTCTTCAGGAATACTACACAATGTTTACAGAGTTTAGTAACTGATGGGAAGATATAGAGTCTCGGGGGACTTGCTCTTTAATGTACTGGAATATCCAGTCCTAAAACTGCCTCTATCATGAGAGAAAAGTGGAGGACCTCTGCTCAGATAGGATGCTCCTTCCCTTCCCTAACAAGTAGGAGAAAAAAATGCCTTAGGATGGGTGATAACCAAGACCAAATCCCAGAAATGGGGTCTGGGAAGAGTCCAGGGAGCCATTAGAGCTTTGTCTTCTTGGTCTCCAGGTTGATCATATTCCCTTGGGTATAGGGAATCTGCTTATCTGCTGGCTCCTGTAAATCCTCTGGCTTTATAGGAACATAATTGTAGCCCATGATGGAGAAGATCAGGCAGACCACCAGCAGGAGACAGGAAAACAAAATGAATTCAGCCCACTGCAGGAAGAAATAAATATAAGAGAAGAATATGAAGAAACTTTAAACGGATCTTCATAGGATGAGGACTATGGAACAAACTGACTCAGGGTCACCAATGTAGGCAGAGGTTTGTTAAAAGAAGAATGGATTCACTGGCCTCTCCTCATATGGTCTATGGCAGCCATTATTGCCACTCTTACATGTCCATTCTCCTGGCAAAGTCTGTTTATATCTTAACCATCTTACAGGCAGCACTAAGTGAAGAATGTGGGCGGCAAAGGGATGGAGGAAGAGGGAGGAAAGGAACTTGGAGGGAAAATCTTGGGTAGACACAAACTCCTGCTTCATCAGATCCATACCTGTACCAGGCCACTGAACTGTGCCACAACAAGCACGATGATATTCCCAACTGCGACTGTCAACAACCAGGCTGCCTGGAGTACAGATTTCATACTAGTGGGAGCCTAAAGAGGACACAGGTTTGTGAGTAAACAAACTCCCCCAAACCACCCTATGACTCAAGCATCTATCCAGAAAACTTTTCCCACTAAAGTTTCTAAATTTGAACTCCTCCTCCTCCAACTTTAGCTATCATGTTGATTTAAGGGGTGATAATAATGTGAACAGTAATAAGAAGATGGAGCTCTTAATTGAATACTTCAATTCATTATTTCATATAATCTTCATTATACGCTAAGAGATAAATTCTATCAGTATTCTTACTTTACACATAAAGAAAAATAGCATTAGAGAGATAATTAACTTGCTCAAGCTTTACACGATAATTTATACAATCAAAATTTGAACATGGGCAATTTGACTCCTTATTCTTTTTTTTTTACATTTTTTTAAAATTTTATTTATTTTTTTAAAATTTCTTTTCAGCGTAACAGTATTCATTGTTTTTGCACCACACCCAGTGCTCCATGCAATACGTGCCCTCCCCAATACCCATCACCTGGTTCCTCCAACCTCCCACCCCCCACCCCTTCAAAACCCTCAGATTGTTTTTCAGAATCCATAGTCTTTCATGGTTCACCTCCCCTTCCAATTTCCCTCAACTCCCTTCTCCTCTCCATCTCCCCTTGTCCTCCATGCTATTTGTTATGCTCCACAAATAAGTGAAACCATATGATAATTGATAATTGACTCTCTCTGCAGCCCTTATTCTTAAAGTACCCTTTCCTAGATTCCAAACAGCATCAGTTACTATGCTGCACTGCTATGATCCTGGGAGTCTAAGGCCAAAAAAATATAGAGGTCTTGGCCAGGATCACATACTTTTTAAAGCAGTATTATGATTAAAATTCATCCTTCTCCAAGCAATATATCTGCCTCCACTTTTCACTTGCAAAAACCAACCTGAGAATAGGAAAACTCAAGTCCTGTGACAGAGAACATGACCTCCCCAGCTGTAACCAGGGCATACTGTGGTAGCTGCCATGCAATGGAGAGTTTGGTGGTAGGCATGTCTTCCATCTTCCAGGCCTGAGGATCCTGACTGGTGCGCTTAGTGAGGAAAAGAAGAAAAGGGTTCATCAGCAGTCTCAAGTAAATATTTCTGATCTACAGCATTCTATGATCTTATACCCATCCCTTTGTATTTTCATCCTTTAAGAGACTCAGCAAATCCTATAAATTTCAGTTTTTTTTAATTCCTTTTGGTAACACAGCACTCACTTATCTGGGTTTAGTCAGTCAGATACCATTATTGACAGAGTCCCTAGATGGCAGAATATTTTGATATTGGTGTTTGGATTTCCACCTTTTGACCTATAGGTACTCTGATCCTGGCCAACATTTTAAATATAAAATGGCATCTGAATTATACAAACACAATGAATTTTCAGAAAGCACATTCCTTTTTTTTTTTTTTTTTAAGATTTCTTTTATTTATTTGACTGAAAGGAACACAGTGAGAGGGAGTACAAGCAGGGGGAGTGGGAGAGGGAGAAGCAGGCTTCCTGCTGAGCAGGGAGCCCAATGTGGGGCTGGATTCCAGGATCTGAGCTGAAGGCAGATGCTTCACAACTAAGCTACCCAGGCAACCCCAGAAAGCTTTTTCTTGAGAAAAGTTTAATTCCTTGCCTAGTTTTCTATGTTAAGTAGAAAGTGTTTTTAACATTTTCCATTATTTTACTAAAATTACTTTTATCAAAATGAATTATTTTCTTGGTAAACATTACATTAAAGATTTTGTTGATCGGTTTTGAGAAATCTGTATCAAATACTGTCTATTTTAAATTCTATTTACTGGCCATCATTTCTGAACTCAAATCTTACACATTTAAATTATGCCAAAAAGGCAATTTTTTTTGTAGAATTTTAGTCAAAAAGAACTCTTTCAGGGTCAATATTTTTGTTACTAATCTTACCAAATATACATGACTATTTAATCTTTATTTCTTTGTCTAGAAGTACTTTTACTATGCAGGTTTCTAGTTATGGTTGGTTTTATTTTATATAGGTTATGTCTATTAATATGTGTTATGAACTGGATAAAAATTCTAAAATTGTATGTATTTCTTAAAGTGAAACCATTATTAGGTAATGGGTGTAATATCTAAAATATAATATGATTAAAACGGCAGTTAAAACATCAAGATCAAAAGTCTTGAAATCAAATGTCTATAGTATCCAAATGTCCTTGATTCTCTGTGTCATAGGGCCATTGGGTTCAAAATAGTTGATTTATCAGTTGATATTGTGAACAATACACGGGCATATGTTTGCATTTTCTTAGGCTAAGGGAAGACCATGACCCGAGCTTCTAAATCAAGATCACATACTCAAATAGCCATAGGCATATAATTAAGTAAATGAAGCAGGCTGAGTGGGAATGATGGGAGCTGTGGTGAAGTGGATAGCACAGGCCCCATCTAAAGTGTAAAGTCAGTACAGCCCCAGCCAACTCACATGGTAATACTTGTTATTAAATCTTCTGGTTTTGTTTTTAAGAAACGTTAAGAATCTAGATTCTTAGGTGATATCTCCTGAATTTTAAGTATTGTCAATTACTAATGATTATCATTACTTTTGTCAGTAGTGTGCAGGCCGAACAAAACAGGACTATGGAAAAAACTGGGCCCCCGGGATCCAAGTTATGATCTCTACTCCAAATGATTATTAGATCCACGCATTCAGAAACAATATATAAGACTTCAATCTTGAGTAGCACACAAAAGACAGAACAAATGATTAGTCGGATAACACCAGAAATTCAAGTGTTATGGGTTGCATTGTGTCCCCTTAAAACTCATATGTTGAGACAAGATGGCGGGGAAGTAGGAGGAGGCGCCCTTTCAATCTGTACCCTAAAGTGAGCTGATTACCTTCCAAAGAACTCTGATCACCCAAGAAATCAGCCTGAGATCAGAATTATACACGTCTGGATCTCTACCGGAGCAGAAGACGCCAGTGAGCAGGTAAAGTGGAGTGGGAAAGTCGGACTGATATCTGAAGATAAACAAAAAGGGGAGGGAGCCACCAGAGGTGACCCATTGGAAAGTAATATCCCAATACCAGAGTGCCCTGTATCTGGGGACCAGCATTAACTTGGGAGTCTGGTAGGAAGCACTCAAAAAGAGCAAAGGATCACTGGGCGGGGGGGGGGGGGGGGGGGGGGGGGGGGGGGGGGGAAGATTGTGGGAATCGGGGTGTTAGGGACAGGGGCTTAAGTCCCCAGACCCAGGACAGCCACCCCTGGCACAGAGCCAGAGAGAGTGCAGCAGAGAAACCAGGTATTGGTCCCTGAGCCACCAGCACGCCTGAGAGCTTGTGGGGCCGGCTCCCATGAGGGGCTGGGAGCCTCGCCAGTCAACGGCAGCACAGCCTTTCTGCAGTCCCCATGCGAGTGCCCTGCCCTGCCATCAGAGTCCGAATCGTGCCCCACGCCCTTCCCTGAGAGAGGTGTGCACAGGTGCCAGTCCGGTGCTCTCAGACCCGGAAAGACCAGGCACTCCCAGCCCAGGCCAGCAGGAAAATCTCAGTGTGCGATCACTGCTTGGAACCTCTCTGGCAGTCTGGAGCTGCCCAGACCTCTGCCATGGTTTTGGGTACAAGCAAAAAATCCTGAGTCCTGCTCCGCCAGCGGCCAAGGGGAGATTTATTTGGACTCTGCAGCCAGACTGAGGCTTCTCTCTGAGAGGGAGGTCAGGGTGCAGTTAGATTTCCTCTAAACCTACAAAAACCATCAAAAGCAGTCAAGGCGAGAGAGAAAAACAAAAGTGAACAAACATAAAAACCTCCAGAGAACAAAAGCCTGACAAAACCGGTTTCCTCAGAGCCCACCCCCTTGAGGGGGGTGGGAGGACTTAACTAAGAGAACATCATTGACTGAAAACCCACTTGGCAGTCCCCTCCCCCAGAAAACCAACCAGGAAAGGGGGGAAAAATAAAGACCACAAGAGAGCAACCACGACTACTTCATAGGACAACTTTTATTTTTAATTCGTTCCCACTATTCTGGCTCATTTTTTTCTATATAGATAATTTTTTAAACCTATTTACCATCACAGTGAGATGTCCAGTACATCAAATTCCATAATAATCTTCTAACCTGAACTTTTTGATACATACACCTGTGTTTTCCTTTTGCATTTCTATTTTTTAAATTTCTTTTTTTTTTAATTTTAGTTTAGTTTAGTCTAGTTTATTCCTTTTTTTATTTTTACTTTCTAATATTCATATAGAGTTAAACTTCAAGGTAATCCCCTTTCCCCAATCAATGCTACCCCTATAGGTAAACCAGTTTTAATCCCTCTTTATCTTAGGAAAGTTGAGTCCTTTAACAAACATATCAAGATACATCCAGGATGAATCAAAACAACCTTCCTCACCCACACTGAGAATTTATAACCACCCTCCCATCTTTTTCTTCCACCAGCATTTCTGTGTTTTTGTGTTTGTCCTGATAGTATATAAATCTTACACTTGGGGTTTTTTTTGACGAGGTTCTTCCTTTATTTGTTTATATATATATTTTTTTCTCTTCTCATATACTTTTATCAGTCTTTTTGTTTGTCTGTTTTTGTTTACATACTTCATAAATCTTACCTTGGGGCCCATTTGGGCTGAACCTTCTCTTTTATCTTCCCTTTCTTTCCTGTCTCTCTCCCTTTTTTTCTTTTCCTTTTCTTTTTTCTCTCATTTGGGTGGGGAATCCTGATTGCTCAGAAGCATTCCAGGGTGCACCTTGACTGCACCACGGTCAATACATCCAGCTACATCCATTCAGCCATCTCTCACCAAAATGACTAGGAGGAGGAATGTCCAACAGAAGAAAAATACAGAGGAAAGCCCACTTTCTGCAACAGAGCTAATGGCTATCAACATTGACAATATGTCGGAAAGAGAATTCAGGCTAACAATTATCCAGGCAATAGCTAGTTGGAGAAAGCATGGATGACCAAACGGAATTGATTAGGTCGAACTGAAATTGACAAGAGATCATGTTTTCAATGTAAGGGAAGAGCTGAAAGCTACCAGGGATGAGCTTCACAATGATCTCAATGAGTTCCAATCTAATCTAAACTCTCTCAAAGCTAGGGTAACTGAGACAGAAGATAGAATTAGTGATCTGGAGGACAAACAGATAGAAAGAAAGGATCAGGAGGAAGCTTGGAACAAACAGCTTAGAAGCCACGAAAACAGAATCAGGGAAATAAATGATGCCATGAAACGTTCCAATGTCAGAATTATTGGAATCCCTGAGGGGGAGGAGAAAGAAAGAAGTCTAGAAGATATGGTGGAACAAGTTCTTCATGAAAATTTTCCCAATTTTGCAAATGGAAACAGCGTTCATGTATTAGAGGCTGAACGGTTTCCACCCAAGATTTATAGATTCCAGAAAAACATCAAAGCACCTGATAGTCAAATTGAGGAATCATTTTGTAGATATAATCTCTTGAAAGCCGCTAGGACAAAAAGGATGCTTACTTACAGAGGAAAGCCCATCAGAATAATGTCAGACCTGTCCACAGAGACCTGGCAAGCCAGAAAGGGCTGGTAAGATATATTCAGGGCACTAAATGAGAAGAACATGCAGTCAAGAATACTTTATCCAGCAAGGCTGACATTCAAAATGGATGGAGAGATAAAGAGTTTCCAAGACCGACAAGGCTTAAAAGACTATGCAACCACCAAGCTGACACTGCAGGAAATATTAAGGGGGGTTCTATAAAAGAGGAAAAATCCTAAGAATAGCATTGAACAGAAATATAGAGACAATCTACAGAAAGAAAGAGTTCAAAGGTAACACGATGTCAATAAAAACGTATCTATCAATAATCACTCTCAATGTGAATGGCCTAAATGTGCCCATAAAATGGCACAGGGTTGCAGATTGGATAAAACAACAGGACCTATCCATATGTTGTCTACAAGAAACCCATTTTGATGGGGCGCCTGAGTGGCTCAGTGGGTTAAGCCTCTGCCTTCGGCCCAGGTCATGATCTCAGGGTCCTGGGATCGAGCCCCGCATCAGGCTCTCTTCTCAGCAGAGAGCCCGCTTCCCCCCCCCTCTCTCTCTGCCTGCCTCTCTGCCTCCTTGTGATCTTTCTCTGTCAAATAAATAATAAAATCTTTAAAAAAAAAAAAAAAAAAAAACCCATTTTGAACCTAAAGATACACCCAGACTGAAAGTGAAAGGATGGAGAAGCATCTTTCATGCCAATGCGCCTCAAAAGAAGGCCGGGGTAGTGATTCTCATATCAGATAAATTAGATTTTAAACTAAAGACTGTAGTCAGAGATATAGAAGGACACTACATCATTCTTAAAGAGACTATCCACCAAGATGATCTAACAATTGTAAATATCTATGTCCCTAATATGGGAGCAGCCAATTACATAAGAAAACTGTTAATCAAGATAAAGAGTCATATTGATATGAATACACTAATAGTAGGAGATCTTAACACACCTCTCTCAGAAATAGACAGATCATCGAAGCAGAAAATCAATAAAGAAACAAGAGCATTGAATGACACATTGGACCAGATAGACCTCACAAATATATACAGAACATTCCACCCTAAAACAACAGAATACTCATTCTTCTCAAGTGCACATGGAACCTTCTCAAGAATAGACCACATACTGGGTCATAAATCAGGACTCAACCGATACCAAAAGACTGAGATTATTCCCTGCACATTCTCAGATCACAATGCTTTGAAACTGGAGCTCAATCACAAGGAAAAGTTTGGAAGGAACTCAAACACCTGGAAGCTAAAGACCACCTTAATTAAGAATGCTTGGATCAACCAGTAGATCAAAGAAGAACTGAACAATTCATGGAAACCAATGAGAAGAAGACACTTCGGTCCAAAACCTATGGGACACAGCAAAGGCGGTCCTAAGGAGGAAATGCATAGCCATCCAAGCCTCCCTCAAAAAAATTGAAAAATCCAGAATACACCAGCTGTCTCTACATCTTAAAGAACTGGAGAATCAACAACAAATCAAACCAACTCCATACATAAGAAGAGAAATAATCAAGATTAGAGCTGAGATCAATGAGGTAGAAACCAGAGATACAGTAGAATGTATCAATGAAACTAGAAGCTGGTTTTTTGAAAGAATCGATAAGATCAATAAACCATTGGCCACACTAATCCAAAAGAAAAGAGAGAAAGCCCAAATTCATAGAATTATAAATGAAAAGGGAGAGATCAAAACTAACACCGAGGAAGTAGAAACAATCATCAGAAGTTATTATCAACAGTTATATGCCAATAAGCTAAGCAACCAAATGAAATGGATACATTCCTGGAAAACTATAAACTCCCAAAATTGAACCAGGAAGAAACTGACAACCTGAACAGACCAATAACTAGTAACGAGATTGAAGCAGTGATCAAAAACCTCCCAAAAAACAAGAGCCCAGGACCTGATGGATTCCCTGGAGAATTCTACCAAACTTTCAAAGAAGAAATAACACCTATTCTCCTGAAGCCGTTTCAAAAAATTGAAGCAGAAGGAAAATTTCCAGACTCTTTCTATGAAGCCAGCATTACCTTGATCCCCAAACCAGGCAAAGACCCTACCAAAAAGGAGAATTGCAGACCAATATCCCTGATGAATATGGATGCTAAGATTCTCAACAAGATCCTAGCAAACAGGATCCAACAGCACATTAAAAAGATTATCCACCATGACCAGGTAGGATTCATTCCTGGGCTACAAGGATGGTTCAACATTCGCAAATCAATCAATGTGATAGAACAAATCAATAAGAAAATAGAGAAGAGCCACATGGTCCCTCAACTGAAGCAGAAAAAGCATTTGACAAAATCCAGCATCCATTCCTGATTAAAATGCTTCAAAGTATAGGAATAGAGGGAACATTCCTGAACTTCATAAAATCTATCTATGAAAGACCCACAGCAAATATCATCCTCAATGGGAAAAAGCTTGCAGCCTTCCTGTTGAGATCAGGAACACGACAAGGATGCCCACTCTCACCACTCTTGTTCAACATAGTATTAGAAGTCCTAGCAACAGCAATCAGACAACAAAGAGAAATAAAATGTATCCAAATTGGCAATGAAGAAGTCAAACTCTCTCTCTTCACAGATGACATGATTCTTTATATGGAAAACCCAAAAGACTCCACCCCCAAACTACTATAACTCATACAACAATTCAGCAACGTGGCAGGATACAAAGTCAATGGACAGAAATCAGTGGCTTTCTTATACACTAATAATGAAAATACAGAAAGGGAAATTAGAGAATCGATTCCATTTACTATAGCACCAAGAACCATAAGATACTTGGGAATAAACCTAACCAAAGAGGTAAAGGATCTGTACTCAAACTACAGAACACTCATCAAAGAAACTGAAGAAGACACAAAAAGATGGAAGACCATTCCATGCTCTTGGATCGGAAGAATAAACATTGTTAAAATGTCTATACTGCCTAGAACAATCTATACTTTTAATGCCATTCTGATCAAAATTCCACCCGTATTCTTAAAAGAGCTGGAGCAAATAATCCCAAAAATCTCTATGGAATCAAAAGAGACCCCAAATCGCTAAGGAAATGTTGAAAAACAAAAATAAAACTGGGGGAATCACGTTACCTGATTTCAAGCTTTACTAGAAAGCTGTGATCACTAAGACAGCATGGTACTGGCATAAAAACAGACACATAGACCAGTGGAACAGAGTAGAGAGCCCAGACATGGACCCTCAACTCTATGGTCAAATAATCTTCGACAAAACAGGAAAAAATATACAGTGGAAAAAAGACAGTCTCTTCAATAAATGGCACTGGGAAAACTGGACAGCTATATGTAGAAGAATGAAACTCGACCATTCTCTTACACTGTACACAAAGATAAACTTGAAATGGATAAAAGACCTCAACGTGAGACAGGAATCCATCAGTACCCTAGAGGAGAACACAGGTGGTAACCTCTTCGATATCAGCCACAGCAACTTCTTTCAAGATATGTCTCCAAAGGCAAAGGAAACAAAAGCAAAAATGAACTTTTGGGACTTCATCAAGATCAAAAGCTTCTGCACAGCAAAGGAAACAGTCAACAAAACAAAGAGGCAACCCACGGAATGGGAGAAGATATTTGCAAATGACAGTACAGACAAAAGATTGATATCCAGGATCTATAAAGAACTCCTCAAACTCAACACACACAAAACAGACAATCATATAAAAAAAAATGGGCAGAAGATAAGAACAGACACTTCTACAACGAAGACATACAAATGACTATCAGACACATGAAAAAATGGTCATCATCATTAGCTATCAGGGAGATTCAAATTAAAACCACATTGAGATACCACCTTACACCAGTTAGAATGGCCAAAATTAACAGGAGAGGAAACAACATGTGTTGGAGAGGATGTGGAGAAAGGGGAATCCTCCTACACTGTTGGTGGGAATGCAGGTTGGTGCAGCCACTTTGGAGAACAATGGGGAGATTCCTTAAGAAATTAAAAATAGAGCTTCCCTATGACCTTCAATTGCACTACTGGGTATTTACCCCAAAGATACAGATGCAGTGAAAAGAAGGGCCATCTGTACCCCAATGTTTATAGCAGCAATAGCCACGGTCACCAAACTGGAAAAAACCAAGATGCCCTTCAACGGACGAATGGATAAGGAGGATGTGGTCCATATACACTATGGAGTATTATGCCTCCATCTTTTGTAGCAACATGGACGGGACTGGAAGAGATCATGCTGAGTGAAATAAGTCAAGCAGAGAGAGTCAATTATCATATGGTTTCACTTATTTGTGGAGCATAACAAATAGGATGGAGGACAAGGGGAGATGGAGAGGAGAAGGGAGTTGAGAGAAATTGGAAGGGGAGGTGAACCATGAAAGACTATGGATTCTGAAAAACAATCTGAGGTTTTTGAAGGGGGAGGGGGTGGGAGGTTGGGGGAACCAGGTGGTGGGTATTAGAGAGGGCACATATTGCATGGAGCACTGGGTGTGGTGCAAAAACAATGAATACTGTTACACTGAAAAAAATAAATTAATTTAAAAAAAAAGAAACTCATATGTTGAAGTCCTAACCCTAACTGAGTCCTAACAGAATGTGACCTTATTTGGATATAGAGTTGTTGCAGATATAATTAGTTGTATTAAAATGGGGGCATAAGGGTAGGCTCTAACCCAATATAACCAGTATCTTGGTGAAAAAAGAAGAAAATTGGACTCAGACAAGCATATAAGAAGAATTCTATATGAAGATGAACGCAGAGATTGGGGTGATTCTTCTACATAACAAGGAATACCAAATGTTACCAGAAAACTAGAAAACTAGAAGTAAGGGAAAAGCATGGAAAATATTCTTCTTCACAGCCCTCAGAAGGACCAACACATTGGTCTTGGACTCCTTGCTTTCATGACTGTAAAACAATAAACTCCTATATTTAAGCCACTCTACTTCTGGAACCTGGTTACAGCAGCCCTAGAAAACTATCACTAGGTTGTTTTATCATCTGGACATTAATTAAGGTAACATACCATATCAATAGGATAAAGGACAAAAACCACATAAGTCTCTCAATAGACATAGAACAAGCACTTAACAAAACTCAACCCCTTTTCATGGTAAAAAACAAACAAACAAAAACCTCAACAAGCTAAGAATAGAAGGAAACAACCTACTAACTGACTATGGGCATTAAGGAGGGCATGTGATATAACGAGCACTGGGTGTTATATGCAATTGATGAATAATTGAACTCTACATCTAAAATTAATGATATACTACATGTTAATTAACTGAATTTAAATAAAGTAAGAAAAACAATAGATGGTATCTATGAAAAACCTATAGCTAACATACATAATGATAAAAAACTGATTACTTTCCCCCCAGGAGAGTGTCTGTTCTCACTACTTCTAGTCCACATTATTCTAGAGCTTCAAATCCTGGCAATGAGTCAAGAAAAAGAGATAAAAGGCATCCATATTGAAAAGGAAGAAGTAAAGCTATCTCTATATAGATGACATAGTCTTGTATAAAAAGCCCTAAGGGATCCACTAGAAAAACTATTAAAACTAATAAATGAATTCAGTAAGGTTGCAGGATAAAAGATCAACATACAAAATCAATTGGTTTTTCTACACGCTTGCAGTGAACAATCTGAAATTAGAAGAATAACTCCATTAACAACAGTATCGTGGGGCACGTGGGTGGCTCAGTTGGTTAAGTGTTCAACTCTCAATTTCGGCTCAGGTCATGATCTCAGGGTTGTGAGATCCAGCCCCAATAGGACTCTGCATTGGGCTGGGCATGGAGCCTGTTTAAGATTCTTTCTCTCTCTCTTTCTTTCCCTGCCCCTCCCAACTGCTCTCTCTCTCTCTCTCTCTCTAAAACCAAAACAACCAAAACCCCCAATAGCGTCACAAAGAATAAATACTTACAAATATCCTTATGCCCCTCCCACTGCTCTCTCTCTCTAAAACAAAAACAACCAAAAAAATCCCAATAGCATCATAAAGAGTAAAATGCTTATGAACAAATTTAACAAAGTAAATGTAAATCCTATACTCTAGAAACTACACTGTTGAAAATGTTAGATGTTAAGGAAGATCTAAAAAAATGGAAAGAGATCTCATGTTCACTGATCAGAAGACTTAATATTGTTAATATAGCAATATTCCTCAAAATCACCTACAGATTAAATGCAATCCCTATCCAAATCCCAGCTAGCTTCTGAATCTAAACTGATCCAAAAATTTATATGGAAATCCCTGGGGGGTGGACCAGAATAGCCAAACCAATCTTGAAAATGAAGTATAAAGTTGGATGACCTATACTTTCTGATTTTAAAATTTTCTACAAAGTAACAACAATCAAAACAGTGTGGTACTGGCACAAGTACAAACATATAGATCAATGGAATAGAACTGAGAATATAGAAATAAGCCCTCACATCTATGGTCAACTGATTTTTTTTTAAGATTTTATTTATTTATTTGACAGAGAGAAAGATCACAAGTAGGCAGAGAGGCAGGCAGAGAGAGGGGAAAGCAGGCTCCCCGCCAAGCAGAGAGCCAGACGCCAGACTCGATCCCAGGACCCTGAGACCATGACCCGAGCCGAAGGCAGCGGCCCAACCCACCAAGCCACCCAGGTGCCCCTGGTCAACTGATTTTTGACAAGAGTACCGAGGCCATTTAATGGGAGAAGAACAGACTTTTCAACAAATTGTGCTGGGACAACTAAATATTCACAAAGAACGAATAAAGTTAACCTCCTAATTCTTGCCACATGCAAAAATTAACTCAAAATGGATTAAAGATCTAAATATGAGAGCTAAAACTATAAAACTCTTAGAAGAAAACATAAGCAGGGGTGCCTGGATGGCTCAGTGGGTTGGGCCTCTGCCTTCAGCTCAGATCATGATCTCAGGGTCCTGGGATCAAGCGCATCGGGCTCTCTGCTCAGCAGGGAGCCTGCTTCCTCCTCTCTCTCTGCCTGCCTCTCTGTCTACTTGTGATCTCTCTGTCAAATAAATGAATAAAATCTTTAAAAAAAAAAAAAGAAGAAGAAAACATAGGCATAAATCCTCATGACTTTGGATTATGCAATGGTTTCTTTGATATGACTTCAAAAGCATAAAGTAACCAAAGAAAAAGAGTAAACTGAACATCATAAAAATTAAAAATTCTTGTTCTTCAATGGACAACATCAAGAAAGTTAAAAAACATACTCAACAGGGAAATATGTTTAAATCGTATATTTGATAACAGACATATCTAAAATATATAAAGAATGCTTACAACTCAATAATAAAGACCCCAATTAGAAATTTGACAAAGGATCTGAATAGACATTTCTCCAAAGCAGGTATGCAAATCTCCAATAAGCTCATGAAAAGATGCTCAACAACAGTAGCCATTAATAAAATACATATCAATACTACAATGAGATACCATTTCATACCTATGATAGCCTACTAGGATGGCTATAAAAAAAAAAAACAGAAAAACAAGTATTGGTAAAGATGTGGAAAAATTGCAACCCTCATATACTATTGGTGAAAATGTAAAATGGAATTCATTTTGGAAAAGTTCCCAGTGGTTCCTCAAATGTTTAAACATAGAACTACTATGTGACCCAGCAATTCCACTCCCAGATATATACCCAAGAGATGTGAAAATATATGGCCACACAAAAAGTTGTATATGATGTTCCTAACAACATTATTTATAATAGTGAAAAGGTAGGAAAAACCCAAATGTCCATTAACTGATGAATTGACAAATTGAAATGTGTTACATCTATACAGTGGAATATTATTTGGTAATAACAAGAAATGAAGCACTGATACATGTCTCAATATGAATGAACCCTGAAAAACATGCCAAATGAAAGAATCCAGACACAAAGGGCCACATATTATTATCATTCTGTATTTCTATTAGATGCGTGCTACCAACGTTATCTCTTGTAACATCCCTTCTAGAGACCTTAGTAAGTTTTCTAAAGTCATGACAGAACCTATCACTTTACACTAGAAATAAGTATGTGATCGCAGGATAAATGCAGATCCAGACATAGACATATAGATACAAATATAGATACAGTTATATGGAAGGAGAGAGTGGCGGTGGCCATGAGCTACTTACATTAATAACAACAAACAGATAAGCTGCACCAGGGTCTAGTAGACCCATATTCAGTGAAAAGTTCTTATCTTCTGTTCTACAATGCACCGCAGGGTATCTGAAACAGGATAGTTTTAGTTAGAACAAACACCACAGCCTAGAAAAGCACTCCCATTTCCAGGGGAAAGACTGATCTCATCTCTCAGGCTGAGTCAAGCAGAAAAGCCACCATTTCTTTTGAAGGCAAGTCTCTAGGAGTGAAATATTTCTGTGCCAGGTTTTTCAGCCACTGATCTGAGCTCTTCATTCCTACCAGGTATTTTTTTTTTTTTAACTTTACAGCTAAATAAAGAAAGCACAAACATCTCCTTTTGTGGATTTCAGGGCCTAAGTTTTCTCACTGAATTCTTGTGAATTTTTCTCCTCTAAATCTTATGAATTAGTGGAATAGTGTAAAACAGTGAACCTGAGTATACTCAAAATTAGCTGAGATATACCCAATCCCCTCACCTATATGCAAAGAAATCATTAAAAAAACAGCTGTTGATAAGAATAAAATGTTCACAAGGGTAATGCTCTTACTCTCCACTTTGTAGAGTTGTGTAAGCAGACACACCGTAGTCTTCACCAACAGTGAGGGAGATATCTGTACCCAGGGAGATGTTGACCTCTTTACGTAAAGTATTAATAAACCTAAGGGTAGAGACATTGTTACACATCAGACAAACCCTCACAAACAGGGACACCTGTTTACCACTATGTTCCCAGTGCCTAGAACAGTTTTTGGCAGACAAAGGTCCATGTTATATATTATTATTATATATATTATTATATATGATTAGATGGATAAATAAATGAACTCACATGTAAGAAATAATCAATAGTCTTAGTTATCCTTAACTTTATCGTTCCTGAGGTATTAGTTTTCCATCTGTCACACTCTTACATCATCTCTAGCTGGGATGGACACAATCATGATCACCTATGGCAGTCTGAGTTGCCTCATTAATCCAGTTTAGGCACATCCAATTTCTTTCCCTCTTATAATAGTGGGATTCATCAGTTGAGACTCCACTAAGAAAAATTAGTGGATATATGTACACTAGAATATATATATATATATATATATATATATATATATATATATATATATATACACATATATATTTTTTCCAGTATTTATGTAAAACTGATACTGTATCTTCTTATAAATGAAGTCTGATTTGACTATACAAAACTCGGACTCCCAGGCATTAGTAGGTTGAGTTTTCATTTTGGAATCTGCAGACAATTCTGAACCCTTCCAGAATGATCTTTTTAGTGTCCTGAACCTGGATTCCTAAACTGTTTCCTCAGTATGGGTTTTGGTATTTTGATAGCTTTTGTACTAATCTCTGGCCCACCAGGTAAGAAGGGGAGTTTCCTCTAGAACATCTATGGTGATTCCTGCACTGATCTAGAAATTTCCTTTTACCCCTTCTGGAGGTTCCTATGGTTCTCTCACCCAGGGAAGTCCTAGCCTCACTATCATCTTACTTATTTCGAGTTGTTTACTTTTTATAAAACATATTCAAAAGGAAATTATTATGACAGTTCCACCCTTCAGCAAAGTTGAGACATTTCATTACAAGTTCTCCTCTAAAGTGCTAGTCTCAACAGCAGCCACCTAATCTTGATGGACATAGGCATGTGCATCTGTCTATTTCATGCCTGATTTCCTGCTGCAGAGAGCAGGTGACCTCTTGGATACTCCATTTCTGTAACTTTCATTGGCTGTCTGACATGACTTTGGGGCTTATCTGGATTCAAAAACAAGTCTTTTGACTCCAAAGGTATTACCTTTACTCCACCATGGTGCCTCTACAGGCTTATAATAAAACTATACTTTGCTTTAAAAATACAGTAACAATAAGAGATATTCAACTACCAACCATGAAGAGAGGATTATTTGCTCACTCCTGAATTTTTTCCCAGTGATCACAGAGATGAAAGTACTTAATTATTTTCCTGAGAGCAAAATAAGTGGATAAAATTCACCAGAAAGGGATGTATGCACCAGAGTACAGGGGGCACATACAGATACAGGGTCATATTTTTAATACCATATGGGAAAGCAAGCTTATCAGCCTCTTATTGTTCTAGAAGATGCCTTTGAGACCAATGCCCTTGATATTATAGGAGAGAGAATCCATGTACAAGACAAGTAAAATGTGAGGCTGCTTTATCTGAAGCCCCACAGATCAGAAGAGATCAAGAATCAACACAGAGGGGCTTTGGGTCTCCTTGACAACCAAACCTTACAGCTGTCATCCCATTGGTTGTTTTGTTTTCTTCAACCTTCACCTATAATAGAGGAAAGTAAAAATCAGTTACAGCTGACAACAAGAAACTGATAATCAGAAAATCTAATCATAAGACTTATCTTCGGTAATACTTATCTTTGATGAGCTGGTTAAAATACACTCTGATAACAATTTGGAACCTAAGCTACTCCTCAACTTACCATCATGCTGGAAATGTTTTTTCCATCTTCTAGAATGATCAGACTGTACCAGTTCTTCTCCTCCATAGAATGCTTAGTGTAGACAGACAGATTGTGATATTTTAGGTAGAAGTGGAAATCCTGGCTTTTTGTCTTCAGGTGGAGCTGGGCATAGTGTGGCATCTTCTATAGAATGAAGAAACTGTCATATTCACTTTCTACCCTATCATAGGCATCAATATCTCACAACATCCCAGGGTGGGTGAGCTCATCAAATACTTTCAACTTTGCCCTTTAACCTAGTAATTCTATCTTTAGGAATATGCCATATGAGAGTAATTAGAGACATGCATAAGGATTTACGAATAAGGATGTTCTTTGTAGAATTATGTATATTATTATTTTTTTTAAAGATTTTATTTATTTATTTGACAGAGAGAGATCACAAGTAGGCAGAGAAGCAAGCAGAGAGAGAGAGGAGGAAGCAGGCTCCCCGCCGAGCAGAGAGCCCAATGCGGGACTCTATCCCAGGACCCTGAGATCATGACAGAGGCTTAACCCACTGAGTCACCCAGGCACCCCAGAATTATGTATATTAATAATAAAAACTTAAACGCCTATAAGGAAATACTTCAATAAACTATGATATATCTATAAAATGGAATATCATGTGTCCATTAAAATCATATTCTCAAATTAAGGATACAGAAGGATGCTTATGAGATGATTAATGTTAATAAAAAAATCAAAGTTCAGTACTATAGAGTTTGACTACCTTTTAGAAATTAGTTTATTTGTGTATACCAATATGCTGATTGATCATCTCTGGGTGATGCAATTATACGTGGTTTTTATGTCTTTCTATATACCCTCCAGTTTTCAATAATAGATGTATATTAATTTCATTATTAAAAAGTAATATTTTAAAATAAATATTTCAGAGGCACCTGGGTGGTGCAATCGGTTAAGCAACTGATTCTTGCTTTCAGCTCAGGTTGTGACCTCAGGGTTGTGAGATTGAGCCCCACATCAGGGTCTGCACTCAGCATGGAGTCTGTTTGAGATTCTCTCTCTCTCTTCCTCTGCCCCTCCCACTCATGCTCTTGCTCTCTAAAATAAATAAATAAATCTTTAAAAACTATAAATATTTCACAACGTGTACAGTAGTAATGGTGAAAATAAGCGAGCCAAATCCTTCCAGAGGATGTGATGTTAGGAGACAGTTTGAAATAACAGTACAAATTACAACCTACTGAGACCGTACAGTGTCCCTGACACTATGCTAAGTGCTTCACATATAATACTTATCCTTACAACAGCTCATGGCATAAAAATTATTGCCATTTTATAGGTACTGAAACTGAGGTTTAGAGATAAAATAACTTGTTCAGGGTCTTATAGCTAGGGAATGGTAGAACCAGGAATTGGACTGGGGATAGTTTGCCTCTACAAGTGCATGCTTCTAACTACAATATTATGCTGTCACCTTGTTGCATAATCTGAATGTGTTTCTAATTTATTCAAGTCCATATCTTACCTGAAAGGATTTAATGGACTCTTCCAACAGAGTATTGTTTTCATCTCCCAGTACTGTCACCTTCACCTCATCATCCGCCAGATTCAAGGCTTGCAGGAAAATCTTTTGGGAACCGGGCTGCAGTGGGGTCATTCTCTTAGGACAGAGAACACAGGTCAGAATTACCAACAACCCTCGGAGGGAGTTCTCAGTCCTACCTCTGACGTCCTAGTCCGTCCAGTCAGGAGGATGCAGTTTTCTCCCTCTGGAGGGCATTTGGCTTAGAGAACTCTGAAGGCAGTCTGGAGGGGAGAAACACCAGCTCAGTGCAGGGAGCACTGATGCTACATGACAGACTCCATGCTTTTTGACTCAGTTGTGACCTCATAAGTCATTCCCCAATAATGACTATTTGATCTGCCAACTATTCAAAAGCCTGTCTTTCCAAACAGACAAGAAGATAGCTTGGATATTAGTGTTTGGGAATTCCTTGAGAGTATACTCTGGATCACTCAGGTGGGAGGTGGTCCTTGTTTTGCATTGCTCTTCTACCCGTATCTACTCATTTACCACAGATAGTTATGATGCATCTTGTCTAAAACAGGTTCTGTGCTAGGTCCCAGGCACAGAACTGAACAAGTCAGAAGAGTGAACAATGATATGTTTGACTCAGTTTGACTCCTCATGGAGCTTAAGATTTATTGAACTCACATCAATTTTTATCTCCACAGCTGCTGCAACTGCAAATGCTAGGCTTGCTAGGATCATACCAACAGCCATTTTCCTAAGCGATCTGCAGAAGGAAGGGATAGACAATTACATGGAAACTTTAGACTCAAAGGCTAAAATTGAAACCCTCTAAGCCTACCATTAAAGACCTTTCCTGATTTGGTCTCAGCTACTTCTCCCCTTCACACAGCTTTCTTCCTCTACTCATCACACTAAATAGTTTTCTATTCAACCCATTTCCTCACCTCAACTTTTGTTTATGATGATCTTTCTATCCATTATGTCATCATACCAAAAAATAGTAGTAACACACCCAAATTTATTGGACATTTACCATATGCCAAGCACGATACATTATTATCCCATTTTCTTTTCCTCCACAAGTCTTTCTTGACTCTAGCAGTAAGAAGGACTCTCTTTTTTCTCCATAACTCCCTGGCACTTTGCTTCCCTTCTTACTGAACTTAATATATTTCACGTTGGGTAATAATTATCCTTGCATGTGTTCTACCTCCCTTACTAAACAGGGAACTCTTTCAGCATTCATTTGTGCTGTTATATTTGCATGGCATTCGTGCTAAACTCAGTAATATCTGCTCAACTAATGAGTAAATGACAAAAGGCCATTTGAATATTATAATGTCATCATCAAAAAGAAAATGCCATTAAATCAGGAATAGAGGAGACTTGAAATCCTCCTCTGTCAAATTTACAAAAAATAACACTTCTTTTTAAGTTTTTATTTATATTCCCATTAGTTAACATAGTGTAATATTAGTTTCAGGTGTATACTGAATCACATTATAGTGATTCAACAGTTCCATACGACATCTGGTGCTTCTATTTAGAATGGGAGAAAAGCAGTAATTAGGGACAACCTATTTCTGCTCTTACCAGGTCCCTGCTTTGTTTCATATGGACAATAAAAGATTTAAAGGGATTAATTATCATCACAGGATTTAGACTTCTTTGAAGAGGCAACATTCAAGAACAAAGCAACAAGTTGCTTTAGGAGCCTATTCTCACACAATTTTGACTTTCTGTGAAGCTTAGATCTACCCTTTCAACATCATGCAGTTAAGTGTGCAGGAATGGCTTGGACTCTCTATAATGAAAATTAGCTAGATCTAATTCCCATCCTCCAGTACCAATAGGCATTTAGTTTAACTTGGGTACACAGAAACAGAAAAATGATATACCAAAACAAATCATACTAAGTATAAAGTACTGACATTGAATCTTTTTTTAAGCTGAGCAAATATTAAGTCAGTCTGAGCAATAAAGGCATGGTGAGCACTTACGAGAAATTAATTCCACATTTGGAAACCAGACGATAAATGACAAGGTCAAACAATGGGATGAAGAGAAGAACCAGGAGGGGATTTAGTACCTGTAATACCATGGTAAAAAGAATAGTTACAAAGTGTTCTTCTGTCTTGAGTGTAAGTGTTCTCATTTGCTTGTGTGCACTCTCCCTAACATCCAAACATATTTTCGTCATACTAAGTACAGAATGATTCCACATCTCTCAATCCCGTTACACCAAGGACTCTGATTTCTCCTGCATAGCACCTCAGCTTCTGAACATCCTACAGAATCAGTTTCACTCTGAAACTGTTTTTCTGTCAATCAGTTAGGATTTCTTCCCTATCATTTTCACTTATTTTCTCCTGTTCCACAGCTGAAGGGAAAATGTCATGGAGAAAAGAAGAGAAGGAAGTCTTGGGGATTAAACAAGGGTTAAAAAAAGAAATGGGAATCACCGGTAAACTGAGATTCTGACTTTGTTACTCACACAACAATGCCTTATACTTTCTTGGACAATATTTCCAAGGTACTACCTTAACAGGGAAAAATATCTTATGCTTATACATCTCCTGTGAGCTCAAAATTCACCCTCCTTGGAGCTGGGCAGGAGCTGCTTACTTAAAAGAGGATGTGAAAGAGAAGTGTGAGGCTTAAGGAGAGTATTTTCTCCTTATCCTTAACCCTCCTCAACATATAAGGAAACAAATGTCCAGTTACAGTTGGTAATCCCATTACTTCAGATAGAAGTATGGATGAGGAAAGCCATAAATCCCTATGAGTATACAGAAATCTCTTACCTGCATCTGGTCTGGCTGAAGCACAAAAAAACCCTGAAACATAATAACAAATTACATTTATACAGTGACAAAAGACAAGAAAAGCTTATATCAAAAATACTGTTAATTATCTGCCATGAGGGTGCAGCCTGCTTGAGATTCTCTTTCTCCTTTTCCCTCTGCCCCCCCCCCCATTTGTGTTCTCTCAAAACAGAAAATATTTTAATTAGCAGGTGAGACACAAAAGATAAAATCTACCAGTCATTGGTTCAGGGCCATATGGTGCTTTTAAGGGTATTTGGGGAAACAGACTGGGAATGGCTTCAGGCTATGTTTACTGAAGGCAGGTAGGCCTAAGGGAGAATATTCTTTTTCTTGAGAGAATAGGGTCAATGTGTTTTTGTTAATTTCAGTCACTGCCATTGTAGGAGGTAATGTGCAGCATAAGACATCATGGTTAGGGTGAAGACTTCCACTTACACATAGTGTTTCCAGAGTTGTTCTAGAGGGGTCAATAACAGAACAACCACAGTGAATCCTGGGCAATAAGAGAAGGGAGGGGCACCTGGGTGGCTCAGTGGGTCAAAGCCTCTGCCTTCGGTTCAGGCCATGGTCCCAGGGTCCTGGGATCCAGCCCTGCATTGGGCTCTCTGCTCAGCATGGAGCCTGCTTCCTCCTCTCTGCCTGCCTCTCCTGCCTACTTGTGATCTCTGTCTGTCAAGTAAATAGATAAAATCTTTTAAAAAAGAGAGAGAGAGAGAGAGAGAGAGAGAGAGAAAGGGAAAAAGTAACTTGAGTTTGACAGGCTCCAAACAGATTGGTTAATGAAATCCTAGCATCATTCTCTCCTGCCTCCTTTACCACGAAGATGTAGAAAAACATTATAATGAAGTAGAACAATTGAGAACACAGATGAAACTTTGAGCTGGCCAAAGAATGGAGAATAGAAAAATAGAAAATAATGTTTACAACTTTCTTATTCCTTATCTATGTACAAAATACTGCACTTCCAAGTCCTCCACATGATCTCAGCCCAGATGCTGGGCTACATGTGCAGTAGCACCAGTCAAACCTGAGCCTGCTGTGCCCCAGGAAGGCTGAGAGGGGAGCAAACAACCTCTATCCCACAACTGGATCACTTCATTGACTATCTTCTCAGTACTACCCTGTACACACTGAAACCTTTCCATCCTTATATTCCTGATATCTAAAAATAATATTCTGTTTTTTTTTTTTTTTAAAGATTTTATTTATTTGTCAGAGAGAGAGCGAGAGCGCGCGAGCACAAGCACAAGCAGGCAGAGTGGCAGGCAGTGGAGAGAGAAGCAGGCTCCCTGCTGAGCAAGGAGCCTGATGCGGGACTTGATCCCTAGACTCTGGGATCATGACCTGAGCAAAGGCAGCGGCTTAACCAACTGAGCTACCCAGGCACTCCCCAATAATATTCTGTTTTTTATTTCTAGAGTAGCTTTTTAAAATTTTGCGTACTCAGTACCTTCATGTTAAAGACAACTCTCTTCTGATCTTAAGTCTGTTTTCAGGCAAAAAACCCAAAGAAATCATTTTCCTTAAAAAAGGAAATTTATGTATTATGAAGAAAAGAATAGATTTCTCTGGAAAATCTTTTTCTCACCAAATTCCCATTCATCCTGGTGGCTTGCAAGGTCCATCGTGAGCCCTAGGGCAGACAGAAGTGATTATGAGAAATCTCTTTCTTGTGGGAGGAAAGGGGCTGGAAGAAGGGGTAGCTTTCAAAAGAACTATTCTTACCTGCTGATCCAAAAGAGCCCAGAACATGGGCAATGGGATATAAAGGAATAGTACCCTGGTCAGTGCCTTCACATCCATAATGAGCTGCTTCTGCAAGAAAGGGGAAGAAGGAACAGGCTGCATTGCTAAATTTGGTTGTCTGGCTTACAGTAAAAATGTGCCAGAACGGTAAGAGGAGAGGCCAAATGCAGCAAGAGGGAATCAGTTTGGACTTAGGAAGATCTCCATAGAGGCATATTTCCTCAGTTCCAACTTACAGGGTATTTCTCAGCTGCCCAGTCCAGCCAGTGTTGTCGCTTTGGAATGTCCCCAGAGCGGTTGTTGAAACGGTTGGAAATAGCAAACTAGGGCAGAGCATAGATATCACATGAGAGACAAAAAGAAACCATTCCAATTCATTATCCCTTCCTCAGACATACATACTTTAAGTGACTTACTTCCACCCTTTGCTTTCATCAGACATTGAATTTCAGAATATTTCCAATATAATTTTATCTATCCCTATATCCTGTTGGCAACATATATAATGTATACACATTTCAGATGATTTTGCCAATTTAAAAAATGTCAACATCATCATCATCATCATCATCATCATTATTATTATTATTATTTTACTTAATGGTTGAGTAGAGGTACAGAGGAAAATGGATTAATCTCAGCCTGCCAAAAGGTACAGAGGTAAAACAGCAGTCATTGGGGAAAATAAATACCTGTGTTTAAAGGCCTTTAAGCTCAGCATATAATTTTTTTCCATTGATTGAAAAAGGCAGGTAAACAAGTCAGACTTACCCAGATACATTTGGCAACTTGAGTTACTATGTTTCCTTCAGGAGGTGGTTTTCTGTATATTTTGCTTCCCATTGAAAACACAACTGCAGTTAATACACAAACAAGGTTCTTAGCTTCTCATTCAGCACATTCAGTATGTCAATGCTAAGGATAGGCTGCTGACGTGCAGGAGTGTCTGGCAAATCTTTTAAAGGGAGGGCTCTGACTTAAACTTCCCAACTTTCAGAATTATATAAATTATGGGACCCAAGAGAAGAATAAAGTTGTCAGTTGTTAAGAGAAGGAATCTGTTGAGACTTCCCTGTATCACAGAAAGGGAAGTCATCTCTGGATTCTCTCTTCTTTCGCCATCTCTACATCTGATATTTTATCAAGTTTTCATTTAGACTCTTTCTTCAATGTATTTCCCATCTGCCCTTCTGTTACTTTACTATTGCTACAATTCTTGTTTAGGGCCTCACAACCTCTGCCCTGGATTATTAAAATGTCTAGCAAGTACTTTTTCAATCCCTAGTATCTTCCTTCTCTTATCTGATGCCAAATTAAAACCTTCTTACCAGGACCTACCTAAAAAGTCCAAACTCCTGGCAGGAAAGGCCTTCCCAAATTCATATTATCCTGATGATGATTATTATTATCATTAACCACCTTTAAAGGTTTATTATTATATGTAAAGCATTAAGTCTTTTATATATATTAACTGATTTCATCTGAAAAAATAGGTACTACTCTCTACATTTTATTGAGGAAATTGAAGATAAAAGAAATTAAGCAATTTGTGCAGATCACATAGCTAGAAAATGCCAGAAATTGCATTTTTGACCTGAGGTCTGTTTGACTCAGAAATCTACCCATTTAACCACCATAAAACATCTCATTCACTCATTCTTGCACTAAACACTGTGCTAGACACTATTGAGACTGATGATATAAGAAAGATGTGGCCCCGTGGAGCTCACCTAAAGCTACTCCTTCCCATTTTATGTTTCATTATTTTCCAGTAGGTCTCTACATTCTAACCACTGATCATCATTCCTACAAAAAATTCTATTCTGTATCATTAATATACTTGAGCTCATTCTCTTTTCCTTACCCCATATTCTTTAATCACATCCCAACAACTAATTATAAGTAGATTTTATTTTCATATTTTTCTTTCTATTTTCTAAATTACCAACATTAGTTGATATTATTTTTATAATAATATTATAAAATAGTAAATATTATTTTTTTCAAATTTATTAACTAACATCAACAGGAAGACTATCGTAGTATGATTCCAGATATACTTCCCTCCTTAATGGATTTCCCAACTCCAGCAAGATGTCCCTCGAGTAGATCTTCTACCAAAGATGTCTTGTCAGTGACAAGTAAGACCTTCCAGCATCTTTGCACACCAGAATGCCTGAATCCTCTTACTTTTCCTTACCTTAACTTTCTAAATTCTCTATTCCACTCATATTCACATCACCATGTTTTCTTTATTCATCCTCTCAGTGTCTCCAAAACTTCTCCAAATAGCACCTTTTACCTACCACAGTCTTCTTATTGCTGACAGAAAAGAAATTGTTGGATGCCAATCTTGGGAGACAAGTGGGCAGATAAAGAGGTATCTAGACAAGAGGAAGATTTTGGAGAGGAAATAGGTTGGCCCTAAAACTAAGAATGACCTAGAAATCTCAATAGTGGAGGGGACAGTGGAAGTGGTAAAAGGAAGGCCAGGTGATGAACTGGATAAGTCCACACTTAAATGTCAAGGCCACTCAACTAAAGAAGAGGAATGGGAACCTTACGTTTCCCTACTAGTTCTTCCTTGCTGTAGAGGATATTGCTTCCTACTTCACAAAGAAAACAGAAGCTGTCAAATGGAAATTGTCTCAACTTCCTGCCACCAAATCTATTAAATCCCGTATCCACACCTATCCTCTCCTCCCTCCAGTTAGCTGAAGGCAATGTTCTTCCTCTGCACAAAGGTAATTCTGCCATTTGTGCTTTCATACTGATTATACTGTCTCTTCCTTGCATCTTCAACCTCTTTCTCTACTAGAGCCTTCCCAATAATATTCAAGCATGTCTGCCATCCTCTCTTGACTCCATGTCACATTCAGCTATACATACCATTTTCCCTTTTTCTCACCCCTTAGTCATTTCCTATTCTACTCTAATCAATCTTGAATCTTCGCCAATCTACCATAACTGACATTCTCCGAATCAATGGCCTTCTTATTGCTCTATTCAATGGGCATTTTTCTCCCTGATCTTACTTTCTGACTCAGTAACATTTGTTACTCTGAACAATGCCCTTAGAACTACCAATTTGGCCATTCCTTCTTTGTCTCGTTTGTGGGCTTTTCCCCTTTGCCTATCTTTTCTTTTTAGTAGGCTCAGTGCCCAGCGTGGAGCCCAACATGGGGCCTGACCTCATGACCCTGAGATAAAGACCTGAGCTGAGATCAAGGGTTGGATGCTTAACTGACTAAGCCACCCAGGCACCCCCTTCTTTACATATCTTTTTAATGCTGGTATTCCTCAGAGTTCTATTCTAGCCCTCTTTTTACTCTCATTATATTTTAGTTATTTCATCTATTTTCATGACTTAATTGCTTTCCATATACTAATAGCTATTTCATCTATTTTCATGACTTAATTGCTTTCATATACTAATAGCTCCAGATCTTTATCTACAGCCCAAACACTTACTCTGAGCTTGAAGCCTGTATTTTCAAATAACTGTTTGATAACTCCAATTAGATGTTTTAAAGACATCTAATATGTAACATGTCCAAAACTAAATTCATTAGGACGATGAGCCCACTATTTACCTAGTTGTTCAAGTCAGAATGCTACATTCAATGTTGACTTATTTTCTCAATCACATCACTTATCCAATCATATCAAGTTTTTTCAACTCTACCAGGGCTGAGACTAGTCTGAGCTGAGTGAGGCACTCATCTTGAGCACAAAATTTTAAAGAATGCTAAAAATTCGGTAATCAGGATAAATAATACCCTTGCCTCACCCTTAACCCATTCTTTCTCTACATTAGAGAGACAACAATGAAAAGTAAAAATCTAACAATCAGCCCTCTGTTCAGAATCCTTTTGTATCTCCCTACTCCAGCTAAAGTTCTAATTCGTTTATGACTTAAAAGTCCCTTGATTATCTGATTTCTGTCATTTTCTGCTTTTTATCTTTCTCATTTATACCTGGGGCAACCTGAATTCCTTTAAGGCCTTCAGATATGTCATAATTATTGTCTCACCTCCTTGATTTACAGATATCTGTCGTCTTTGATTAATTGCTGCTAATACTTTAGATCTCACCTCAGATGCCACTTCTCTCTCTCTCTCTCTCTCTCTCTCTCTTTTTAAAAGATTTACTTATTTATTTGACAGAGAGATGGAGAGAGAGCACAAGTAGGCAGAGTGGCAGGCAGAGGAAGAGGAAGAAGCAGTTTCCCCACTGAGCAGGGAGCCTGAGCCGGGCTCCATTCTAGGACCCCAGGATCATGACCCAAGCTGAAGGCAGCCACTTAACTGACTGAGCCACCCAGGTGCACCTAGGCAAAACTTTTCTGATCTTCACTGTTTTAGTCAGACATCTCCTCTATGTACTCCCATAGCTTTCTCTGTACTTCCCCAGTTGTGACATTGATCATATGATATTGTAAATTCCTTTTTACTATGTCTCTTTTTTCCTGCTGGACTATGTAAGTTTTTTGACTATGTGGCTCTCTAATTCACCAATGTGACCCAATAGCTAGCACAGGATTTGACACATGAATGTTCATTAAATAAATGTGTGTTGATCAATGAATGAAAAACATAGATAAATAAGTTAAATTATTGTGAAATGCCAGAGTATTGTTATTTATTGGTACCCAGAAAACTGAAGCAACTAATAATGACATCTAACACTTATTTAACATTTCATAATTTATAAAACATTTCACTTACAGCACCTCTTTTGATCTTCATAATTACTCCAATATGTTAATATTATTGTTGTGCCACGATCCAGAGGAAACATAGCACTAATAAGTACAAAACCAGAACAATATTTGGAAAAGTGTTCAGCTTCAATGGAAGGAGACATGGAATGTATTAACACAGCTCTCCTGGAATAACACATAAACTAACTTGGAATTGGAATTAGAATCTGACTGTTACTATTAACCACCTTCTGATAGAAAATAGTCAGGACTGAGCATTGAATCTCTGGCTTCTTTCTTCCTCTATTGAGTTCTTTATGTGTTTGGACTGGATACGTTCCAGGGGGGGTGTCACCCAAAGTTTCAGAGTGAGAACAGGTTTCCAGGTCAATGATTAAGAACAATCACGTCCAAGTTTCCCCTTAAACTACGAAAACTAAACAACACACACATCCTCTTTCCTCTTCCATTACTGTGTTGTCACTGGTAAACAGAACATACTTGACCTAAGCTGTATTGGTTTCCACTTACTTATCCAACCCCCCTTACTCTCTTTGATTGAGAGAAAACTCCTTGGGAGCATTGAAGAGCAGGGCAACAAAACAACTAAACCTAGATGCTACTTTAGAAGAATTAAAAATGTCTTCCAATTACCAGATAAATAACTGTCAAATGAAGTAAGCTAGTTTGAGAGAAAGGATTAATTATCTTCCTTGCTTCCTTACATATTTTAGTATAGAGCAGTGGATCTCAGCCTTGACTACACATTAGAATCACTTAGATATTTTAAAAAAATTATAGATACCTAGGCCCCATCCTGCCGAGATACTGACTTAATTGCTTCCATATGGAGCCGAGGGATCAGTCTAGGAAAGGTCTTAGTTGTGTAACGTTGAGTATGCTTTTCTTTGCTTGTCTCTTTTTTCTCTTTTCTTTCCCATTCTTTTCCTTCCCCTTCCTTCTTTCCTTCCTTCCTTCCTTTGGTTTCTGATTTCATTCAGTTAATTTATCTCCAATGTCTAGAGAAAATTTCTACAATAACACTTACCTAATAGGGTTATGGTGAGGATTGAAATAAATGGCTTAGATGATGTTTTTAATGTAACAGGCATCAGTGGTTATTCATCTCCCCTGTCCCAGTGCACTTACCAAGAGCTATCACCATAAGTAATCCTGGAACTCCAAAAGCCAATGCATAGCAGTCTTCCCCAAAACACTGCACATCTCCTAAAAACAAAATCAAAAACAACAACCAAAAAACCAGGAGCCCTGAATCTTGGGTCTTTAATGTTTGATATTCTATTCTGCAAGCTCAGGTTTGTAAAATCATAGATATAGCTATCTTCTTTCCTCCCAACACCTAGTTCATAATCCTCCTTTTGGGCCAGACAAATCAAGATATTAAAAAATTGTCTCGGTTTTTAAGTCCTTGTAAAAGGAGAGGATGGTCATCAGGAAACCTTGAAAAGGTTTTTGACTGGACAAAGGAAACCCTTAGACAAGGGCCCTCAGAAAAGATCCTAACCTCTCAGCATGGGTGTGATAAATGTAGAAATCAGGCTTCCTGCATTGATGGAGAGGTAGAAGACAGAGAAGTATCTAGTCCGTTCCTCTGCCTGAAAACAAAACACAGGACAAATCATCAGTGCAATGTACCTCCTAGCTCCAGATCCACCCTATGTTCAGACTAAGCTGGAGGTACATACAAAGAAACAGATTCAGACATTGCCTCCATTATCTGAAAATAATATTAGATACTTTAACAAATAACCCAAACATTTACCCATCTTTCAAACTCCAGTACCAACATCTTTAACATTCTTATACCCCTACTAGGCAAAATGGTCATCTTATACACTAAGCCACATGTGCACTATACGTGTTTATTCTAATATTAATTTCTTTGCATTAAATATCTATTTCTTTCCAGCAGGCTAAGAGTTCCTTTAGAGCAGAAATCATATCTTACTCATTTCTGAAATCCCTACTCCTCAGCACAGCACCTGACATATATTATACTCAACATGTTTATTGACTGAATTAATTAAGTGAATGACTGACTGAGTTAAATAGTAAACATTGTAGAATGTGTAGTAGAAATGGCACTAGAACAGTGGATTAAACTGTTGATTAAATAAGGTAGCTCACTTACGTGAATTCTACCAGAAAGTATAAAAGGAAACCCTGGGTTTAAAAGTGGTTAGTGGAAACTTGGAGGGGGGTTTGTCTTATTATTGAGATATCTTTGTGGAGCAGTTACCAAATGAAGCAACTTTAAGATAAAGTTGCTGATGCTTTATTCATTTGTCTCATTCTGGCACCACAGGTCTTTTCCTGACACAACAGCATAATCTGTCCTTCCTTATTTACTATTCACAGGGTCTTTGCTTTCTCCTCTTGTCCCCTTTTCAACCTATTCCACTCACCTATTTGTACAGTTCATTGTGCATAGAATCCCAAAGGCTGCCAAAGGTTGGTATTTCTCCAAAGTCAGCAAGCAATTATGATCTATGGTACCCCAGACAGATAAAGAATATAAAATAATAACTCAGATGGCCTGAAGGGTAGGAGAAACACAAGAAGCAGGGCACAGAGAAAGAACAGAGAGAGAAAAACCAGAAACATGAGAAATAGCTACAGATGAGGAAATAATACATGAAGATAGGCAAAAAAGAAAACTGAGAGCAAAAGCCAGAAAGCCAGAAATGTCAGCTACTCAAGAACAGACTCTTTTCCTTGCTTACTTGTCACAGCTTCCTCATATGGGCCCATTTTTAGCTTATTCATACTGCCCCCCACCCCCAATTAATAGGGGGAGAGTATGTAGGAAAGACGGAATGATATCCAGACAAGTTCATCTATAAAATCTCATTCTGTTTTATTCTGAACGATCATTTTCCCCTTTCACAGGATCTCGGCCAGAGATGCTTAAATCATCTCTACACTGCTCATCACCCCTTATTCTCGAAGCACCTACCAAGTTTCTTTTGAAACACCTCAAGTGAGGATAAGCTCACTACTTCAAACTCTATTTGAAGTTTTTCCTTCCATTGAGCAAAAAACTTATTTTAGCTTTCACCTACTAGTTCTGGTTTAATTACTGACAGCTTTCCAGTATCTAGACAGCTATAATATTCTCTTTCATTTGTATCTTATACAGGCTGAATTCTCCAATTCCTTCAACCTTTTTTCATAAGATGTGTTTTAGTCCATTCACCACCTTTGTTACTTTCCTTTGCATGTTTCTCTTTATTAATGACCAGTATCCAGCACTGAACAGAACTCCTGACCTGTGGATTACTTTAATCTTAGCAAATAGCTACCTGCCAGGTACATTTTTAATGTCTGCTCTACATTCTTGAAATTACAGAAATAACAGGATTCTTACATGCTTTTCTTCAAACTGGTCTCCACCAAAAGCTGCCACACAGGGTTTAATACCTCCTGTCCCCAAAGCTATGAGACTCAGGCCAACCAATGATAGGACTCTGTAATGGAGAGGGAAGGATACTAACCATACTGATGCTAAACACAACTGCAGAAATTAGATATAGATATCAGGAGAAAAAAATGTGCATAATGTCAAAGACACCCCCTTCATATTTCTTCACATTTCTGTGGGCACTTTCCATCTTCCTTCACTCCTCAAAGAAACCCAGGGACACTTACCAATCCTTATGACTGTTGAGCCTCTGCCAGAAAGTATACATTGCATGGGAAAGTTTTGTACCTGATAGTCCATTTACCTTTTGTGTGTAATAGGGAGAAGCAGATAATGAAGGAACTCCAAAGTTAAATCACTGGTTCTCAATCTTGTCTTAATTTAAGGGATAAACCAATAGAAGGACCTTACAACCACCTATCACACATACCCTTACTAACCAGAAAGCAAAATGGCAAAATTCATTATAATTAATAGAAAATTTTGTCATTCATTTTTGACGGGCACTGACAAGGAGGCATCTAATATTTATTAAAATTGAAAATTCTTAACTCATTGGATAAATACTGTGTAGCCCCATTATAAACATGAATATATATGATCTACATCTTGAACAACTGTAATCCTCTCTATTTAGCAAATTAACTATCAGAATGTATCAAATGCCTCTGGCAAAATAAACATCAATAACTTAAGAGGGACAGAGCAACTGGAATATATGGAACCACACATAAATGGAAATAATCCAAGCTTTGAAGAGGACTTTTACAATGTGTTACAGGGAAATATTATGTACCTTTTTAAATCCTAGCAAAGTACAGATGCATGGGTAGGTTAATAGGTGAGAAAATATGGGGGACATGAGGTTTTAATAATTGTCTTCAAGCATACGATGAGTTTTTATGAAAAGGATACTAGCCAGGCATTCTATAAGTCTCCAAGTGTTTAAAAAAAGCAAATGAGGACAGATAAAGTAGGAAAGAGTTCAACTGGTGATAAAATACTTTTTTTTTTTCAACCACTTTGGTAATAAAACAACAGGTTGGAAAATAAAGGGACGTCTCTGGTAAGGAAATAGAAAATCACCTGTAATGAATGTGTGAGACATTTACCTGTCTAAAAGAAGGACAGTGGTTCAGTTTATTTCATGATTCTACTCACGTGTGTACCATTTGTCCCCCTATTATTGGTAAGGCACCCAAGGACTTGACCACATGACCAAGCACATACACCAAGGAGAGATAGATGATTGTCCTGTTGAGAGAGTTAAATCAGTCAGTCTATAAACAGTTAAGAAATGGGCAGAAGACATGAGTAGACACTTTTGCAAAGAAGACATCCAGACATATGAAAATATGGTCAACATCACTTATCATCAGGGAAATACAAATCAAAACCATAATGATATACCACCTCACACCTGTCAGAATGGCTAAAATTATCAACACAAGCAACAACAGGTGCTGGTGAGGATGTGGGAACCCTCTTATACTGTTAGTGGGAATGAAAACTGGTGCAGCTACTCTGGAGAACAGTATGGAGGTTCCTCAAAAAGTTAAAAATAGAATGATCCTATGATCCAGCAATTGTACCACTAGGTATTTACCCAAAGGATAAAAAAAAATACAGATTCAAAGGGGTTAGCAATATCAACAATAGTCAAACTATGGAGAGAACCCAAATGTCCATCAACTGATGTACAGAAAAAGAAGATGTGGTATGTGTTATATAATAGAATATTACTCAACCATCAAAAAGAATGAAATCTTATAATTTGCAGTGAGTTGGATGGGGTGAGAGTGTATTATGCTAAGCGAAATAAGTCAGTCAAAGAGAGACAAATACCATATGATTTCACTCCTGTGTGGAATTTAAGAAACAAAACAGATGAACATATGGGAGGGGGGTAAAAGGAGAGAGGGAAAAAAACCACAAGAGACTCTTTTATTTAAAAAAAATTTTTTTTTTAAATTTTTTATAAACATATATTTTTATCCCCAGGGGTACAGGTCTGTGAATCACCAGGTTTACACACTTCACAGCACTCACCAAAGCACATACCCTCCCCAATGTCCATAACCCCACCCCCCTTCTCCCAACCCCCCTCCCCCCAGCAACCCTCAGTTTGCTTCCACAAGAGACTCTTAATGATAGAAAACAAACTGAGGGTTGATGGAGGGATGTGGGTGGGGAATAGGTTAGAGGGGTCATGAGTATTGAAGAAGGTACTTGTGATGAGCACTGGATGTTGTATGTAATTGATGAATCACTGAATTCTACTCCTGAACCCAATACTACATTTTATGTCAACTAACTAAAATTTAAATAAAAATTTAAAAAAGAAGAATTGAGAAGCTTGAGTAACAGTCTCAGAGTTCATACTGTTCTCAGTGCTAGGATAAATGGTACAGGAGGAGGAAGGAGTGGAGCAGGAAAGAACTGCCTGAGAAATGTACATAGAAATAGTAATGGTGAATGAACTCTTTACCTTTGTGGTGTTAGAGGTAATGGACTTTCCCTTCAAGCTCCTTTCTCATATGTGACCTGTCCTTTCCCCTCACTCACCGTATATACAAACAGAGCACCCACAGGATGGACCTGCAGCAAGTGATTTTTTTGTTTTTTAAACTAGGAGAACCAGGACAACAGGATACTTTGACCCGTGGTGTTTTTTATCAAAGAATGTCTTTGGCTCTAGAAATCAATAGGAGTCAAGAAAAACTCCAGGTAAACAGGAAAAAGGGACGGCTAACACAAAGAACTTTCTTTAAACCCAACCACTGGCATATAAAGAAAGATAAAGGGCTCTCAGTTTCAGCTTGGCCACTTGAACACTTGGGTTAATTGTAATCCCCACCACAGTTACCTCAGGTTCAAGTTACCAAGGGGAACAAGGACTCAGGGACTATGAATAGACTGCCCAGTGATAAAGATCATGCAGTTGGTAGGGACTTCTTGTTGTGCTATTTTTTCCAAGAAATCTGAATGACAATAGGAAGTGGAACAGTGAGGAATTCCAGAAAGAAGGTATGTAGAGATTTACACACTGAAATATGGCACACCATGCAATATATTTCTTAGATGCATTACTATACCAGCATTCTCTTTGTACATAAGTAGAATATTAGTACTAGAAGGAACCTTGGAAATTATAGGGTTTACATCTGTGATTTTAAAGCGTTATATGCTGGAATATAAATAATGAAATGAAGGTATCAGAAAGAGGCTAGAGATGCCAGCAGTCTCAGGTTGTGGATTTCTCATTCTAAATGCCTAATCTCTCTAGGATGGCTTTCCAGGGAAGGGACCTTAGGGGGTTCATAAGGGCAAGTAAGGTATAGGAGATTGGTTGACTAATCCATAGCATTAATTGCCCACGGCAATTAACATCAGAGGGAGGGGGCAGGCTTTCTCAAAAGGCCTTGTAGCATCTTCTAGAGGAAGTTTTCTTTGTGGGAATAAAAAGGGACTAAAAAGACCCACTATTATGAACCCAAAAGAGATGATCTCTGCTGGATAGTTAAAGAGAAAAAAACAAAAGGAGTGTGAGCTGATGTAATATAATAGAGTCTGTGCAGGGAGATCAGAACAATATCAGACTGTTAGACTAAATGGATGAAGAAAGTACAAATGGTTTAGAAAGAAAATAAGCAACCTTTTAGGCAGAAGGCTCAGGGAATTAGTCTAGGATATGAAGACTATACGAGAGGAAGCTCATGGCAGGAAACTTTAACAAAGAGAAAGAAGTCAAAATAGATTTGGGCATTCTGCATTTGGAAAGGGGTCACTGAAATCCTAGCCATAGGAAACAGAACTTTTCTGGAGAGACTTGATCTGGAGAGACTGATCTTCCATCTATAAATGAGGAAGGTAAAATTCAGAGAGGTCAAAGGACATTCCTAAAGTGACATTCTTGGAGTGCCTGGATGTCCAGGTTGGTTGAATGTCTGACTCTTGATTTTGGCTCAGGTCATAATATTGAAGTTAAGGGACTGATCTCTTTGACAGGTCCATGCTGAATGTGGAGTCTGCTTAGGGATTCTTTCTCTCTTCTCCCTCTGCCTCTCCTTGCTCTCATGCTCACTTTTGCTCTCTCTTTCTCTTTCTTAAAAAGGAAAAAATAAATAAATAAGTGACATTCTAATCAATTAATATTAGGGTTAGGTCTAGAATTTCTATGTCTTACTTATAGCCCAGTGTTTCTTTAGTTTTACTATATACAGGTTAATGTGGAAAAGAGGTTTTATTTCACCACCAAAGCCATTGTTAATTAGAGCTTAGGAACTGAGAAGGAATATGTGTAGTGACGGCAGAGAAAGAGACCTAGCATTAAGAAGTTCAGCTCTGATGAGACAAAAAAGATAGGAGACAGAAAGGACATGATCTAGACCTACTCAGAGAAAGAGTAAGGAGAAGTGTAGAGATGATATCCAAAAGCATATTTGGCAATAAACAAATTTAAGAGAGTGATTGTAAGCCTGAACTGATAGGCATGGGTCACAGGGTATAAAAACCACACTAGGGACCATGTTTGGCTCTCTTTAAAAGCAACTTGACATAAAAAATAGTGTTCTAACATGCAGTTAAGCCTCTCAGTAGATGTTTATAGACATCATGAAAAGCCATATCTGTGCTTTAAATTTAGAGGAAGTAATTTTTAAAATAGCCCAGTGAGGGGTATTAAAGAGGGCATGTATTGCATGGAGCACTGGGTGTTAGAAACAAACAATGAATCATGGAACAGTAATTCAAATCTAATGATGTACTGTATGGTGACTAACATAACATAATAAAAAATAAATGAAAGTACTATGTCATGTTTGAGAGTCTTTTATTCTGTAAGTATTTATTTATTGAATAAAGACCATGGTTTATACTTTTTATTTTGCATATAGTGTCAACCTCCTATCTGGAGGGACTTGGTGACCAATACTACATAAGCAGCAAAAATAAATCTTAAGCATCTTCCTACCATCCTTCTCTTAAGTCAAGAAACTGTGTTTACTACCATGCTATGGTTGTAGCTATCTATTAAATGCTGATTAAACACTTTAGGACAATGAATATATACAGGCCAAGTGAGGTATAAACCAATGTTTACTAAATATGATTCCCTAGAACACCACATCCACAAATTATTCTGGAAAAATATTCCATGGTCAAATAAGTTTGGGAATCACTACATACCATAACCTTCTCTTGGAGGCTGTACAGTATTTATTACCATGTTAAAGGCTATAAGAAGTCTTGCAGTAAAAAAAACAAAAAACAAACAAACAAAAAAACAACTTTTTAACTTAGTTTAACCTAGGCATTTTCCAAACTTATTGGACCATGAGAACTTTATCTTTCTTTATTACACTCATTGTATCCTATCAACCAATTTCCAAAAAATGCACTCTGAGAAATATTAATTAAAACAAATCCATAGATGATAAGACTATGGAAAATAACTTGGTGATGGATAGCCAAGATCCATCTCTAACCTATGAGGATAATGTTATAGGAGACAACAAAAACATTATCCCATGAATGTCTCTTATTGCTATTTTCAGAGGCTTAAAAGATATGGAACTGAATAGACCATTAGTCTAACTCGTGAAAATATTTATTATATTCTTAAGAAGGAAACCACAGAGATAAGGGAAAAGAAACAGTAAAATAGTTGAGAAGAGGGACTCATAAGAATATACTAAAGATGATTCAGCCAGAGAAGAGATGGACAGTATATGAAATAACTACATTGAGGTCTCTAAAATTATAAATTTTCGGCTGGGTAGCAATCCTTATTGTCCCTAAGATCAGAACAAGAATTGGTCTTAAAATACAGAATGGAAGATTAAAATTAGATTGAGGGAAAAAAAAAAATTCCTGACTAGAAAGGATGTAAACAATTAGAAAAACTGACAATGAAGAGAAATAGTCTTTCTGTGTTGTCAGTCTTAGAGAGATGCTTATTTGTCATGAATGACCTAACTATCTTCTTGGGTTGGAACCAAGAGACTATAAGTGACAAAATCTCAGCACAATTAGGCTGTGACGTGGTGATGTGATCTCCCATTTTCCTTACTTGAATTTTCCCAGCCATGAGTCAGCAATGGCTGCTCCCAGGATGGGAGTGAAATAACAGAGGCTGCTGAAGGCATGGTATATAGATGTGGAGGTGTCCTCGCTCCAGTGCAGGAAATACAGGAAATACAGGGTCAGCACAGCTGAGGTTGAAAAGGGAAAACAAAACAAGATAAATGCATTAAAGTGATTTATGGAGAAGTACATTTTATCTCTGGTCTCTGAAGGTGATCTCGACCTTCAACTCTCTTATTGGTGAAGTGACTGAGGGGTGACTGCCAGGTAGTAGAAGCAAGAGCCATGGCAACTGTGGGTGTGGGGCTATGCTTAGTGTACAATTGCAATATTCCTCCCTTCAGTCCATGCGCTTACATAGCAGCAAAGATCATATGGTGCTTCCAGTGTCTCTACCTTCTCCCTCCCAACAATGTAGTTCATATCTGAGAAACAGATATGAAAATGGAAGTTGTCATACTTTTATTCTTACAGACTGTGTTCTGGTTTCTTGGCTTGTATGAGTTGCTAGGTGAAATCCCATGAGGTATTTATTGGCAGTGTTGGCTAAAGGGAAAGACCAATTTGGATAAAGGCAGAAAGTGTGGAAAAGAGAAATAAGGGCATAAAGAAGACCAGGTTGTTCCAAATATGAGGATGAGTGGGGAAAAAGAAAGACCTTAGGACACAAAATTACCTTTCATGCCATAATAGGAAAAGCGCTCACAGAATTCATTCACCACAATGAAGGCAATGCTCAGTGGATAGTTGGAGCCACAGATTTTCTATGAAACAAAAAGACAATGGTTCAAGCATGAACTTCCCCCCTCCACCATTTAAATCAGTAGATTGTTCTATAACAGAAAAATATGTTTATTTTAAATCACTGTGATAGGTAAAGTGAAGCAATGGCTCCTACACTTCATGAAACAGCTATTATCACAGTGAAAGACCTGCAGTGCTGATAGAAGTTATTTGGAATATTACTTCACTTCTCATTACTCAGACATTCCTTGATCTCAGGCACCAGGACCTCCTTATCTTCCTACAACTCTTTACTGAAAAGCCTGGGGTTCTGAGCAGGAGAATAATCATACTTATTTCTAAGAACAGAACAAAGAATTAGACGGTGGAGCACTTGATGCCCAAGCAGTTACATTTAGAGGTCAATAATTTCCTTAGCTGCACTGTTCAAACTAACCTCTTTTGTCCCCACCTGCCATGTTCATCATGCCAGGAGGAATCCTGACAATATGATGGCTTCCCATTCAGAGCCTGCAGGAGCCAGGCTCAGAGCCCAACCGAAAGGAATCTGATTGATCACCTTAAACTTGGGCAGAGAGTTCTTAAATCTTCTAACATTAAATGTTCATTCTTCCTGTGAAAGACATTCTATAACATTTTCTTGTTAATCCTATTAGACATTAAAGAACTATGCTATTACATGTACCATATCAGTCAGTATAAAGGGACTGCCATGTTTATTTCAAATCCCTACCTATTATGATAGCCCAACTAACATGAGAGGGGATGGAGATAACTGTACTTGGGACAGTCAAATCTCATCGTGAAATTTTATCACCTCTTATTTCCTAAGAAATACATGCATCTTTTTAAACAGACTGAAATTGTTTAGGACCAGAAGATATATAATTAACTAAATAAATAAAGTCATAAGTTAATGATTTTATTTTTTACCCATATGGATAGATATGAAGAACCCTCCTAAATATTAATATATGTTAATATATTAACTTACTCGAAAGACACAATAAACTGGCTTCTTACCTTCCCAGCTCACATCTTGAGAATTATGCAACCTGGAGTTTAGTTAACACACTTTACCAGCTATGTACTATTGGTTTTGGCTGTGTTAATCTACTGACCCTGGGCATGCCACTGCACCTGTCTTTATGTTCAATCCTCTTATTCCAAAGAAATGAGAAAACTACCACCTCTTGGCCCATAGAGAAAACTCCATAAATATTGGCTATTATTCCTATACCCTCTCCACTTTTAAGATTTTGATATAAAGATTTAATGAGATGATAGATTTGGAAGTGTTTAACAAGTATGTAATACAAACATCATTATTCTTTGATTCTCTGTCCTGTCTTCCAATGTAAACTGGCACACATCATAAAAGAGACTGGATCTATTCCAAAACTTTCCTTGGTGTCTGGCATAAGATTCTGAATGCAGGGGGGAGCTAAGGGCTGAGTTTTTATATTGGTTTAGAAAGAACAATCACACACAGTTCTCCAGGCAAGAATGCTTGCCAAGTTTCCCTGGATATTCAAATTGCTTCTTTTTTCACCCCAGAGAAACTCAGAATATGCAATGAGATACAGCAAAGTCCTGGAACCCAGCTGAAGAACTCCTAACTACCTCTTCCTGATGCTTCTTCTCCTAAGTAAAGGAAACTTCTGTTTAAATTTGGTTTTCAGGTTAATTCTAAGTCCAAGTGAGAATAGTTTTTAATACCCTAATACAGCTCAGCCTGTCACTCCAGAGGCCAAGTAGAACCAAAAGAGCAATTCTGTTCCTGTCAGAAGGAGACTGGAATTTGGGGACTCACCGGAGTTGGCTTCTTTGGAAGGCTGAGAAGTCGAGGTGGTACCTCTTCAGTGGAGACAGGTGAAAAAAGAGTTTCCTTGGACTCATTTTTCTGGAAAGGATTCATAGCTGGTTTCTTACTCTCACTCTCCTCAAGCATTTGGCTTCGGTAGGCAGTTGGGACAGCTGCCAGCCTACTGTAAAAACGGGCACTGGGAGTGGACTAGGTTTAACCCTCTGTGTGTCAGCTTTTAGCAGCTGCCTGACCCAAAGCAAAGCACAAAGCTATGGGAAAAGAAAGGGTTAGGTCTCAGAGACTAGTCAGAATAATGATTAAGTAAAAGGTTAAGCATGAGGAAGTAAGAGTAACATATCACAAGATGGGGCAAGACAGTGCTGGAGAATTACAGAAGAGTACAAAATAGCTGAGAATACAATGCCTCAAGTATAGATTTAAAAACTGATTTCAGGAAAAAAACCTGATTTCAGAGTCACAGGAGCAGCCATTTATTGAACATCTATTATGACCAACAAAAATGTATATATAATACATACATATTTTATATATATATATATATATATATATATATATATATATATACACACACACACACACACACACATATAGATATATAATACCTACCTATCTACATTCTAATTCTTAGCACAATCCCCATTTTGTGTAGGAACTAATATCTTAAGAGGTTGAGCAATTTGTCTAAAGTTACGTGGTCAGCAAGTGGCAAGTCTGGAATTTTAACTGCCGTGATTGATGGAAGATTTGTATCAGTAATGCCTATGGTCATTATTCAGGAATGGAGGGTATGCAAATGGGAATGTAGGAATATAGAGGAATTGAAATGCATTGAAGAGGGAAAGTCATCACAAAATTGAATGTGCAAAGATAGAATAGATGTTGATTTTGGTTTTCAACATAATAAAGTTCAATTAGAAATAGCCTATAAACAGTTAAAGAGGTGGAGCTAAAGAAAATGAGAAAAAAGGTTTGAAGATGTACATTTGAGAATCATTCTTCTTTGCTAAATTCATTCCTTGTGTTTTCATCACTTCAAGATGAATCCGTAATTTAATTGATAAATAAAATTCAATTTGAGCAAAAATTATGAACTACTTTCTTTTTTAGAAAAATATTTTATTTATTGAGAGAGAGAGAGTATGCATGCACATGAGTGGGGCAGGGAGGGGCTGAGGGAGAGGAAATCTCAAGATTTCCTGCTGAGCACAGAGCCCTATGCAGGGCTCTATCCCATGACCCTGAGATCATGACCTGAGCCAAAATTAAGAGTTGAATGCTTAACCAGTGGAGCCATCCATGAACTAGTTACTTTCTAGATACTATCACAAACATATTTTCATTAATACTTAGTAAATGAACTCCCAAATTACTCCAGAATATAATATTTAGCCTTTATCAGAGGAGGAATAAAAACGGGTATTATGATGATAGATGCATTTAATACAGTAAGTTGATAGAAAAGAACAAGAGTATGATGCCTTTCCGGTTGTCAGTGAATAGAAAAATGAAAACAAATGCCAGAGAGCTATAAGAAAAATGAGGGTTAAACTAACAAGGGGATCATAAAACAGGAGAATTATTTTATTTGAGAATATGAGAGAGAACCTATAAATTTATGCCTTGAAAAATTCTTAAACTACTTATTTAACTTGTTGATGAATAAGGCCAGAACAAACTTTACCTCAGACTTTGACCTTGTCTTCTCACTCCTCATCGCCCCTCTCTTCTGCCAACCTTTAACCAAAGAAGAGTCCAGCTTCATTTTTGACTGTGGTATTAATGATTAAGCTGTAGTTATTCTTTCCAAAGGTATTATTCCTTCTGACTTATTGTGGTTATAACTTTAAATGCAAAAACAAATAAATAGTCATGATTTACTAATCAAATTAACCTCAAGATGCCTTGAAGATCTAATTATATCAATGGTTCCCCCTGCTCTGGCCTATACTTCTAGAATAGCATTTGACCTGGCAAAGCACCTGTAGATACAGTGCACCTGTAGAGGCATTGCACCAATTCCTTTGCACTCAAAGGTACCCCTAATACCAAACTGTAGAGTATTGGCATTGGTTCATTGGTACTCTTTTAGATGAAATTCTTGTTTTGATTATGGCAGTATAATGCTAGCATTCATAGAATCAAGTAATATCAGAGATGGAGGGAATCTTAATCTTGTCCTATGTAAACTAAACTTCCCTGATGGTGAGAGTGATATAGGGTAATTCATTCACATATATATATCTATTAATTTATATATGTTTTTTATATATTCCAGAACAATTCATATATACACACACACACACACATATGTATGAATGTAGGCATATGTACATACACACGTGTACATACACATATTCACACACAGATTTGCAGGCCTTTTTCTTGAAAATAACTTATTCAATAGATTTAAGTAGGGATCCAAGAACCTCTGTTTTTAAGAAGCACCTCTAGTGATTCTTTTTTTTTTTATTAATTTTTTATTTTTTATAAACATATATTTTTATCCCCAGGGGTACAGGTCTGTGAATCACCAGGTTTACACACTTCACAGCACTCACCAAAGCACATACCCTCCCCAATGTCCATAATCCCACCCCCTTCTCCCAAACCCCCTCCCCGCAGCAACCCTCAGTTTGTTTTGTGAGATTAAGAGTCACTTATGGTTTGTCTCCCTCCCAATCCCATCTTGTTTCATTTATTCTTCTCCTACCCACTTAAGCCCCCATGTTGCATCACCACTTCCTCATATCAGGGAGATCATATGATAGTTGTCTTTCTCTGCTTGACTTATTTCGCTAAGCATGATACGCTCTAGTTCCATCCATGTTGTCGCAAATGGCAAGATTTCATTTCTTTTGATGGCTGCATAGTATTCCATTGTGTATATATACCACATCTTCTTGATCCATTCATCTGTTGATGGACATCTAGGTTCTTTCCATAGTTTGGCTATTGTGGACATTGCTGCTATAAACATTCGGGTGCACGTGCCCCTTTGGATCACTACGTTTGTATCTTTAGGGTAAATACCCAATAGTGCAATTGCTCGGTCATAGGGCAGTTCTATTTTCAACATTTTGAGGAACCTCCATGCTGTTTTCCAGAGTGGCTGCACCAGCTTGCATTCCCACCAACAGTGGAGGAGGGTTCCCCTTTCTCCGCATCCTCGCCAGCATCTGTCATTTCCTGACTTGTTGATTTTAGCCATTCTGACTGGTGTGAGGTGATATCTCATTGTGGTTTTGATTTGTATTTCCCTGATGCCGAGTGATATGGAGCACTTTTTCATGTGTCTGTTGGCCATCTGGATGTCTTCTTTGCAGAAATGTCTGTTCATGTCCTCTGCCCATTTCTTGATTGGATTATTTGTTCTTTGGGTGTTGAGTTTGCTAAGTTCTTTATAGATTCTGGACACTAGTCCTTTATCTGATATGTCGTTTGCAAATATCTTCTCCCATTCTGTCAGTTGTCTTTTGATTTTGTTAACTGTTTCCTTTGCTGTGCAAAAGCTTTTGATCTTGATAAAATCCCAATAGTTCATTTTTTCCCTTGCTTCCCTTGCCTTTTGCGTTGTTCCTAGGAAGATGTTGCTGCGGCAGAGGTCGAAGAGGTTGCTGCCTGTGTTCTCCTCAAGGATTTTGATGGATTCCTTTCGCACATTGAGGTTATATGGAACCGGAAAAGACCTCGAATAGCCAAAGGGATATTGAAAAAGAAAGCCAACGTTGGTGGCATCACAATTCCGGACTTCAAGTTCTATTACAAAGCTGTCATCATCAAGACAGCATGGTACTGGCACAAAAACAGACACATAGATCAATGGAACAGAATAGAGAGCCCAGAAATAGACCCTCAACTCTATGGCCAACTAATCTTCGACAAAGCAGGAAAGAATGTCCAATGGAAAAAAGACAGCCTCTTCAATAAATGGTGCTGGGAAAATTGGACAGCCACATACAGAAAAATGAAATTGGACCATTTCCTTACACCACACCTCTAGTGATTCTTATGACAGGAATTTAGGGAGCACTGGTTTGAAATCCCTCTGCTAGTCTAGCTTACAGAATACTACAGGAGAGCTCAAAGTTCAGAAGGGGCAGAGTAAGGACTAGAACTCTAACCTGCCATGGCCTATTCTAGAGCTCTATCATACACCAAGATGTCTCTTACATGCTATCATTTTTGCTAAGTTGAAATCAGATAGAAGAATAAATGGAAGAAATCAAAGAAAAAAGCAACTCCTGAACAGAAATGAGTACAAACTCTTCAGAGACAAAAGGGGTAATAAAAGTGGAAGAATCTAAAATATCAATAATAAGAGTAAGAAATATTTATGGCCTCAGTGAGTGTATCAGCAGATTGATACTTTACACTCATATTCAGAAAGGAGACTAAGGCTCTAAAATGATAGATACTAATATAGTCAGAGAGAAGAGACATAAGAAATTAAAAGAAAACATGTTTAATAAGGTATATGAATATAGAATAAGCACACAAGGGGCACCTGAATAGCTCAGTCAGTTAAGCATCTGCCTTTGGCTCAGGTCATGATCCAAGTCCTGGAATCAAGCCCTGTATCGCGCTCCCTGCTCAGTGGGGAGTCTATTTCTCCTTCTCCCTCTGCCCCTCCCCCCGCTTGTGCTCTCTCTCTGAAATAAATATATACAATCTTAAAAAAAAAAAAAGAATCAGCATGCAAAAATAAGTTGTACTTAAATATGACCAAAAACAAAAAGAAAAGGGAATTTTAAAAGTGATACCAGCTATAATTGCATAAAAATACCTAGGAATAAATCTAATAAAAGATAGCCAAGACCTCAACATTAAAACTATAAAATATTATTGAAAGTAATTAAAGATCTAAATAAATGAAGAGACATACCATGCTCATGATTTAGAAATTTTTTATTATAAAGTTGTAAATCTTCCAAATCAACCTGTTGTTTTAATACAAACTCCTAGTAGGTTTTGTGAGTGTAGAAAATGACAAGATGATTTTTAAAATTCATATGGGGATGCATAAGCCAAGAATAGCAAAGGCAATCTTGAAGAACAATAGTGAATGACTACTCAGTATAAGACTTATTATAAAATATTGTAATTAGGGGCACCTAGGTGGCTCAGTGTGTTAAGCCTCTGCCTTCAGCTCAGGTCATGATCTCAGGATCCTGCGATCGAGTCCCACATCGGGCTCTCTGCTCAGCAGGGAGCCTGCTTCCTCCTCTCTCTTTCTCCGCCTGCCTCTCTGCCTACTTGTGATCTCTGTCAAATAAATAAATAAAATCTTAAAAAAAAAAAAACTATTGTAATTATAACAGAGTGGAATCAACACAACAATAGGCAACAAATGGAATAAAAAGGACTTTAGAGACATACACACTGCCGAGGTATCATTAATGGCAAAGTTGACTCTGTAGTGCAGTGGGGGAAATAATGGTGCTTTCAATAAACACCATCTGTATATCCACATGGAAAAAATAATTTTGACCCTTATCTTATACCATATGTAAAAAATAATTCTATATAGATTGTGATATGTTTTTTTAAAGCAATTTTTTTTTAAGATTTTAGTTACTTATTTGACAGACAGAGGTCACAAGTAGGCAGAGAGGCAGGCAGAGAGAGAGAGGAGGAAGCAGGCTCCCTGCTGAGCAGAGAGCCCAATGTAGGACTCGATCCCAGGATCCTGAGATCATGACCTGAGCAAAAGGCAGAGGCTTTAACCCACTGAGCCACCCAGGGACCCCTGTGATCTGTTTTTTTAAAAATAAAGCTTTTAGAGAAAAACATCTTTATGTTCCCTGTACAGATATATTCTAAGATTTTTCAAATAAGACATAAAATATGATTACCATAAAAGAAAAACAATTGATATTTTGGACAATATTGGATATTGGATTTTGGATTATAAAATTATTATAAATTTATAGTATTACAAAATTAAGAACTTTTGTTCACCAAAATACATGTTAAGAGTGAAAAGACAACTTACAGAATGGGAGAAAATATTCATATATCTGTCAAAGGCTTTGTGTCCAGACTACATAAATAACTCCAAAAAATCAGTACCAAAAAGATGCATGTCCAGGTTGTTTAGTTTCCTATTATAAATGACACTATCATAATAACTTTGTATATAATAAGTCAAATATATCTGATGGATAAATACCTAGAAGTGAGATTGCTAAGACAAAGTATGTCTTTATAATTTGTAGAACTGCTTATTTATTTCCTTTCCTCATTTTCTTAGTGAGTTGTTTCTTCCCTTCTTGTAAGTTTATAAAATCTATATTATTGATATTAATGCTGTCATTGTCTGCATTGCAAATATTGTTTTCTATTGACCTTGTATTTGGACTTTTAAAATTAAATATAACTTAATATGCACAAATCTTAAGTGTAAAACTCCATTTTTTTGTATTTGTGTAACATATAACCATCACCCAGATAAAATTTAAAAAAAAAATGTATTTCTAGTACCACTGTGCTGAAAGTTCTTCAGAGAATAATCCTTGCTGCTTCCCTCTGTCTCCCAAACTGTCCTCCCCCAAGTTAATCACTTTTCTGACTTCTATCACCACAGATTTGTTTTGTTTTGAATTTCATATAAATGGAACAATACTGTTTATATTCCTTGTGTTTGATTTTTTTTGCTCAACACCATGTCTGTAAGACTCAACCATTTTGTTGTCTGTAACAAGATTTCTTTTTCCCGTTGTTCAGTAGCATTCACTATTCTAATATAACACAATTTATTTCCCCATTCTTTTGCTGATGGACATTTGGGTTGTTTCCAGTTTTAGGGTTTTTTATTGTCAACTTGGTTTAAGCTAGGAACTGTTTCTAAGAATCATCTTCTCTGGTTGGGTCTAGGCCAGAAAAACTTGAGTGAGATTTAAAAGTGGAAGTGAAGCAGTATGTATTACTTGGAGCAGTCAAAGACTGGGCAGAGGTAATGGTTAAACACCTTGAACCATATGATAATTATCATATGGTTTCACTTATTTGTGGAGCATAACAAATATCATGGAAGACAAGGGGTGTTAGAGAGGAGAAGGGAGTTGGGGTAAATTGGAAGGGGAGGTGAATCATGAGAGACTATGGACTCTGAAAAACAATCTGAGGGGTTTGAAGTGGCGGGGGGGTGGAAGGTTGGGGTACCAAGTGGTGGGTATTATAGAGGGCACGGACTGTATGGAGCACTGGGTGTGGTGAAAAAATAATGAATACTGTTTTTCTGAAAATAAATAAATTAATAAAAAAATAAAAATAAAATAAAAAAACAAAAACAAACCAAAAAAGCCTTGAACCACAAAGGCTTTGTCTTTTGCTGATGGAACTGTGTGTGTAGGGGAGTGAGTTCAAAGTTCAGGCTATTTCCAAGTCTTCCCAGATTTTACTTTTTATCAGGCTTTTTCCCTGCGCACAAGCACATAGCTCCAGGGTTAGTTAGTTAGGAATGTATGAATAACTTGGGGCATCTCTGATTCCTGCTGTGCATATGCACAGCCTTAGTTAGAATGTCATCTCCCCAGTAAGGATTGCAACCTCAGGCTGCTAGGGCTAAGCTCTTGCCTCTTCTCCACTGGCCAGCATCTGAGAGGTCACTTCCATGTAAAATGTTGCAGGGCATGAATGTCACCTACTCTTACAAACTGAGTGAGACTCCTTCATGAAGGTAGGGTAGGAGAGCTATCAACCTTTCTAGAACACACTTTTTATGATATTTTTTCCATTCCTGAGTTCTTAATTTTGACTCATCTCTTACTAAACTGGAAATTACTAAAGTAATTATTACAGGAATGGAATGTGAAAGATATAATTCCTGAATTCTGACATGTCTAAGAATGTCTTCTTACCAAACTATGGATGACTATTAACGTATACACTATAGGTCACACTCATATCCTTGTGCAAATGCAGCTTTCCTAACTTTAGTGCTTTAGTACAGTCTTATGCAATGATTCAAACCCATTGATTTTTGTTCCTTTGTAGCCAACTTACTTTTCCCACTTGCAAGCATATATCATTTTCATTTTCATCAAACCATTCAGAACAGGCAAAATAAAATGATATTGTGCTTATGTCAACTAACCTTATTATAGTAATCATTTCATAATAATTATGTGGATCAAATCATCACACTGTACATCTTAAATTTATACAGTGTCATATGTCAATTACATTTCAATAAAGTTGGGGAAAAAGATAATAGCTTGGCATCATGTCAGGATCATCAGATGATTCTGGCAGAGAACCTCATATCTGGTAATCTGTCTCATCCATAGCTCCCTGCATTTCAGTGTCTGAAAAAACATCAAATGAGGAGGTACAGAGGCATGGAAAATATTATTTCATTCCTCTCTAAACCACTTATATTTATCCTTAAAGGGCATAGAGAATGATACTCTAGGTATTCAGACCATAAAAAAGAACATGTCTTTAAGAACATGTTTCATTTATGGGGTAAATAATAAGGAGGAAAAAGGAGGAGGTGTTTTGACTGCAAAAGTTATAGTTTGAGAATATAATGTTATATAGCTGGCATTATCAACTCAGACCACCATGTACTCATTCCTGGTACAGTAATCACTAATCAAAGAAATCTCAGCATAATAAGTTTCAGTAAAAACCATTATAATTTGTATTACTATGTTAAAATGATAAGCATGTTTTATTAGCTACATTAAATATTTGAGCTTGTTTTAGTTAAGTAATAAATGACATAGCTGTGGTTCTCAGATAATGGTTGACAAATAAAATAGATATAAAAATGAAGTTAAAAATAGATTAGCTGAGGGTAGGCCAAAGAGAGGAAGGGAGAGAGAATAAAGTAAGAGAGATTAAAACCAAAACTTAAAGATTAAAAAAAAAACACAGAAATTCCTATGGTAAAAGGCAATTATGACAAAATTTTTTATTGATCTTCAACTGCCGAAACTTGGAAACAGCCAAAATTCTTTCAGCAGGTTAGAGAATAAGTAAACTTTGGTACATCCAGACAATGTAATGCTATTCAGTGACAAAATGGAATGAGCTATGAAGCCATGTAAAGACATGGAGGAAGCTTAAATGCATATTTAAGTAAAAGAATTCAGTCTGAAAAGGCAGCGTACAGTATGATTCTAACTATATGACATGCTATAAAAGGCAAAACCAAGGAGAGAGTAAAACATCAGTGGCTGCCAGTGGTTGGGGTGGGGAAGGAGGAATAAATGAATAGACAGAGCAAAGGATTTTCAGGACTGTGAAACTATTCTGTATGATATTACAGAGATGGATACACATCACTATATATATGTCAAAACCCACAAATTGTATAATACGAAGAGTGAACTCTAATGCAAATATGGACTTTAGGTGATGACGTGTCAATGTAAGATTCATCGGTTGTAAAAATGTACCATTCTGGTGCAGATGTTTATAGCGGGTGAGGTTGTGAGAGGAGGGGAACAGGGAGTATATGAGAATTTTCTGTAATTTCTGCTCAATTTCGCTATGAACCAAAAACTGCTTTAGAAAATGCAGTTTATTAAAAAGAAAAAGAGAACTTAAAGAAGGAAAAAAGAACTTGCAGCTGGTCAGTGGCTGTCAACTATAATCTAATATTTATCATTTTCTCCATATTCAAAAATACTGTAGATATAAATATTAATTATCTACTTAACACAATTAATTGCTTATTTTTTCTCAGAAGCAAAATATTAAAATGACAAAAATATTATAAGATATACAAGAACAGTTTTTTCATTAAAACGATTATCTAGCTTTACTTTTACCCTAAATTATAGCTTAATTTTGTCAAGAATTAAAGTATTCTTAACCAAAATTTAAGGACTATCAGATAAGGCTCAGAGATATAATTAAAACCATGGGAATTTATTATAAATCAATTGTTTTGACATTTCAGAATTGTGAGACATCAGTATTTTAAAACAGAGTATTAAACTTGTACTCTAGAACACTTGATCTGCCACTTGTTAACTAACAACCTGTGGGCAAGTTACCTAATGTCTGTTTTCTCATCTGTACAGCCTAATAAAGAGGAAGCACATGAAAATGCTAGTATTTAAAAAAGGTCAAAAATATAACATCAGCCAAATTAAATTTCTCTAATCATCAAATGTTACGATACATTTTCTTCAGTATTAGGAATCTTTATTCTTAATATAAAATAAATATCACATCTTACAAGTTTTATATTTATAGCTGAATGTTTCTTCAGTCATCACTGTCACTTCCTGATTCACTCAGCTGCAAATCATTTCCTAAAATTAAAAAAAAAATCAAAACTGTAGTAATTAAATATTTTACATTTTCATATTCAATGTATTTACTTCTGGATAACATAAATATCATGCAAAATATAACACCATGGGTGAACCATTTAGCCACCATTTTGTCACTAATAACTAGATTGCTTATCCTATTTTTTAGTCATATCATTAGTAATTCCAAAAATTAATACTGCATGTAAAGAAAACATACACCATCAATCTTCAGCATAGTTTTATCACCTGGCATCTTTTTTAGTCTTCTTTCACACACCAACACCACCTTCCTTTGTTACTCCCACTGATTTAATTATATCAGGTAATGAGAAAAATGTAGTTTAGATGATCAGCCTAAATCATTTTGAAGAGTGTAAAAATGTTATACAATTTTGTACTTAAAATTCAGTCAAAATATTAAATAGTATATGTTATGAGTAACTCATCATTGGTTCTGTTTATTTATTTATTTAAAATTTATTTTCAGCGTAACAGTATTTATTGTTTTTGTACCACACCCAGTGCTCCATGCAATCTGTGCCCTTTCCAATACCCACTACCTGGTTCCCCCAACCTCCCATCTCCCGCCCCTTCAAAACCCTCAGATTGTTTTTCAGAGTCCATACTCTCTCATGGTTCACCTCCCCTTCCAATTTCCCTCAACTCCCTTCTCCTCTCTAACTGGTCCATATACACTATGGAGTATTATGCCTCCATCATAAAGGAAGAATACCCAACTTTTGTAGCAACATGGATGGGACTGGAAGAGACTATGCTGAGTGAAATAAGTCAAGCGGAGAGAGTCAATTATCATATAGTTTCACTTATTTGTGGAGCATCATTGGTTCTGTTTATAATTCAATGATGTGCTTATAGCAATGGAACTTAATTCCAGTGGGGAGAGAGAGAATAAACAAAGAAATATATAATATGATGCCAAGTAGGGATAAATACTATGAAAAATGAAGATAGGTATGAGAAGAGTGGTGAGAAGTGGTATTTTAGACAGGATAGTTGATAAAGCCTCCTTGAAGGGTGGCATTTGAATAGAGATCCAACCGTAGAGAGAAAGTCCTATTAATGTGGATGGAGGGCAGATACTTTCCAGGCTCAGGGAACAGCACATACAAATGCCCTAAGGCAGAAGCATGCTTGCTGTGTTCTCTGACAGCAAGAAGGCCCTGCAGCCAGAGTGGAATGAATGAGGAAGAGATGATAGGAAATGAGGTCAGAAAGATATCCAGATATCCAGAAGACTGGTTTATAGGTTATGATAAAAACTTTGGATTTTGTTTGAAATGTAACGGGAATTCATCAGAAAATTTTAAGTAAGCAACTGACTTGAAATGTTGTTTAACAAATAGCATGGAGGACAAGGGGAGTTAGAGAGGAGAAGGGAGTTGGGGGAAATTGGAAGGGGAGGTGAACCACGAGAGACTATGGACTCTGAAAAACAATCTGAGGGTTTTGAAGGGGTGGGGGGTGGGAGGTTGGGGGAACCAGGTGGTGGGTATGAGAGAGGGCACGGATTGCATGGAGTACTGGGTGTGGTGCAAAAGCAATGAATACTGTTATGCTGAAAATAAATAAATAAAATAAATTTTTTTTTTTTTAAAAAGAATATCTTATTTAAAAAAAACAAAGAAAGAAATGTTTCACAGTGAATATGGGGGCGCCTGGGTGGCTCAGTCATTAAGCGTCTGTCTTGGACTCAGTTCATGATCCCTGGGTCCTGGGATCCAGCCCCACATCAGGGTCCGTGCTCCATGGGAAGCCTGTTCTCCCTCTCCTACTCCCCCTGCTTGTGTTCCTTCTCTTGCTGTCTCTCACTGTCAAATAAATAAAATATTAAAAAAAAAAAAAACAGTGAGCACGCTATAATGGTATATATATACTATAATAAACTATAATCGTATTGCAGCTTCTCACATAAATAATACAGGCTTTGACTCAGGTGGCTCAGGTGGAGGTGGTGCTAAGCAGTTAGGTTTATAGTATAAAGACAGAACTCACAGGACTATCAAAAGTACTGGATATAGGCATGAGAGAAAAAGAAAAGTGAAGAAAGACCCCAAGCATTTCTGATCTAAACAACTAGATGGTGGTATCATTTACTGAGATAAGAAATGCCAGGGGAACAAGAGTTGTGAGAAAAATCAAGAAAAAAAAAAGTTCGATTTTCAACATGACACATTTGAGATACACTGTAAATATTCAAATAAATATGTTGTAGGCAATTGGATATACAAGCCTGGAGCTCTAGGTAGAGGTTACTCCTGGAAATAAAGATTTGGGGGTCACTAACTGCAGGGGTTTCTTTGAACACATGGAACTGGATAATACCATTTGAGTAGTAAATTAAAATGGTAAAAACATTCTCATATTTTTAAACTACTCCAAAATCAACAAAAAGCTGGCATAATTTGAAGCTCATACCCAATTTAAGAGGAGTGGTTTCTAGGCCATAAATAAGCTGTTGTAAGAGAGCTCAGTCCACTGCATGAACTCCAGAACTATTACATTATTCAATAAAGAAATCTGTTAAAGCTTCTTTTGTGTATCTGGTTCCCAAGACCATTTTATACTTTTCAAGGATTAAGTTTCCATTTATTACACAACTATTCTATGGCATAAGAATGTTCAACTTGATACAATGTCATAATAAGTTTCTTAGGTCAAACCCAAATGTTCCAAGTTCCACTTCTGTTAATAGACTTCATGTTGTACAGATCATATGCATATATTACCATGCTGTTGAAATGTTTGGTTGATTTTGAAGGTATCAGATTAGCCTGTGAACACGACATGCTGGTAAAGGAAACACATTTCCAATCGAAATGGTAATTGTGACTTGGAAAAAAGAGTTTACCCATAGCAAATGCACACAGACTCCTAAGCCAATGGTTTTCAATGAGAAAAATACTGTTCCATTAGAGATGTTACAGAAATTTATATGAAGTGTTGCTTGTCCAGATGATTTGCAGATTGCTAGTGGCATTTCATGGGAGGGAATTTAGGAATGGCAAATGTCTTACAATGAATGGACCAGTCTTGCACAATAACGAAGTCTATTACATTCTGCAGAACTTTTGAAAGTCCAGTATTATATTCATGTACGTGGAAGACTTGTTTGTAATCGTAAGGTGGAATCTAATTTCAGTTTTATAAACTAAAGAATTCTTTTACACAGATTTAAAATTCGCTGAAATTTACAAGGATGGAACTATCATGTAAACTGAAAGAATACTTTGTTTTTTCCAGAACTTTTACAAAGATTTTCTTTATTAAATTGTTTTGGAAAACATATTAGTGATATCAATGCTTTTCTAATCCCTATTTCAACAAATTAAATAGAAAAATTGTTGACATTATGAATGGTATGTTGTCTTGCTTTTCTTACTTCTAAATTGATTCATTAAATATTTCAAGCTATACTATAAAGCTGGTAGTAATCAAAACGGTATGGTACAGGCACAAAAATAGACATACAGATCAACTGGACAGAACAGATGGCCCAGAAATAAACCACATTTATATGGTCAATTAATCTATAACAAAAGAGTCAAGAATGTATAATAAATGGTGCTGAGAAAATTGGGAAAATATATGCAAGAGAATGAAACTGGACCACTGTATAACATCATACAAAAAAATAAACTCAAAATGGATTAAGACCTAAATGGAAGACTTAAAACCATACAAATCCTAGGAAAGAGCATAGGCAATAATTTCACTGACATCAGCTATTGCAACATTTTTCTAGATACGTCTCCTAAAGCAAGAGAAACAAAAACAAAACTAAACTATTGGGACTACATCAAAATAAAAAGCTTTTGCCCAATAAAGGACCCATCAACAAAACAAAAAGACAACCTACTGAATGGGGGAAGATACTTGCAAATGATATATTCAATAAGGAGTAAACATCTAAAATATATAAAGAATTTTTATGACTCATTACCAAAAACCAAACCATTACATTAAAAAATGGGCAGAGCCAGTAGAGGCAGGAGCTGCTTACACCAAATCCTGCTTCCCTCTACATGCCAAGTGCATATTTACTGGGGCAGGACTGACTCTGAGCTGGCAGAGTGGGCCTCTCCCCCAGAAGACCAGCACAGGCAGCACTCTGCATGCACAAGTCTACTGATTATACAGGGCTTCAAAGCATCATCTTTAGTTCTGATGGGAATAGGACCAAGGTGTAATTTTTTTTTTCTTCCTTCTCCCTCCCTCCCCCCACCCCCCGCCTTTGGAATCAGGCTTATAGTTTTTGTCTGTTAGTTTGTCTTTTTATTTCCCTTTCTCTTTTTCTGGATCAGGCTCCCTTTTTTATGTTTCTTGTTCTTTTTTCCCCCCTTTCTTTTTCTTTGGAATCAGGCTTATAGTCTTCTGTTTGTCTCTTTGGGGTTTTTTGTTGTCATTGCTGCTTTTCCTTTTCTCTCTCTTTCTTTGTTTTTGAATCAGGATTTATTTTTAATTTTTTTTCCTCTTTTTTTTCCAGGTTTATTTTAACAAACAAAGCACACCCGGTTAAAGGTCCAAAGACTACCTACTGCAAGCAAGGGGGAACCCAGAGGACTGATCTGTGGGAAAGAGCAGCCAAAATGCAACAGCAGAGTGCACATAGCATACACTAGAAACACTTCCTGAAGTGCCAGCCCTTGGACAGTGTATGATTCTTTTTTAATATAGCATTACTCTCAGGTACAGGAAACATAACAAGCTTTCATAACTCACAAAAGACAGAAACTGAGCCAAAATAACAAGACAGAGAAATTTTCCCCAAAAGAAAGGTCAGGAAGATACTACAACCAGGGACTTGCTCAAGGCAGATATAAGCGATATATCTAAACAAGAATTTAAATCAACAGTTATAAGATTACCAGCTGGACTTGAAAAAAGCATAGAAGACACCAAAGAGACCCTTGCTGCACAGATAAAAGGACCTAAGGCTAGTCGGGCTGAAATTAAAAATGCTATAACTGAGATACAAAACAGGCTAAATATAATCACAGTGAAGATGGCAGAAACAGGAATGAATAGGTGATACAGAAGATAAAATTAAAGAAAATAATGAAGTGGGGAAAAGAGGAAAATAAAACTATTAGATTATGAAGGAAGACTTAGGGAGCCCAGTGATTCCATAAATTGAAAAAATATCTGCATCATAGGAGTCCCAGAAAAAGAAAAGTGGGAAAAGGGGGCAGAAGTTTATTTGAACAAATTACAGCTGGGAACTTAACTAATCTAGGGGAAGGAAACAGGCATTCTAGTCCAAGTGGCACAGAGAACTTCCCTCAAAAATCAACAAAAACAGGTCAACACCAAGACATATTATAGTGAAACCTGCAAAATACAAAGATAAAGAGAGAATTCTGAAAACAGCTCAGGAGAGAAGGTCCTTAGCCTATAAGGGTAGACACATAAGGTTAGCAGCAGACTTGTCCACAGACACCCGGCAGGCTACAAAGGATGGCATGATATATTCAACTTACTAAATGGTAAAAATAGGAGTCTGGAAATACTTTGTCTAGCAAGACTGTCATTCAGAATAGAAGGAGAGATAAAGAGTTTCTAAAACAAGCAAAAAATAAAGGAGTTTGTGAAAACTAAACCAGCTCTGCAAGAAATTAAAGGGGACTCTTTGAACAGGAAAGTGACACAGAAAGCAATAAACACTAGAAAGAAACAGAAACAACCTATGGGAACAGCAACTTTACAGGTAATATAATGACATTAAATTCATCTTTCAATAGTTATTCTGAATGTAAATGGACTAAATGCTCCAATCAAAAGATACAGGGAAGCAGAATTGATTAAAAAAAAAAAAAGTCCCATTGATAATGCTGCTTACAAGAAATTCATTTTAAACCCAAAGACACCTCTACACTGAAAGTGAGGGGATGGAGAACCATTTATCATGCTAAAGGACATCAAAAGAAAGCAGGAGTAGCCATACTTATTTCAGACAAACTAGATTTTAAACCAAAGACTGTAGTAAGAGATGAAAAAGGACACTATATCATAATAAAGGGGTCTAGCCAACAAGAAGCTCTAATAATTGTAAATATTTATGCCCCTAACTTGGAAGCAGCCAAAAATATAAACCAATTAAAACAAACTTAAAGAAAATCATTGATAATAAAACAATAGTGGTACAGGACTTTAACTTCCCACTCACAGCAATGGACAGATCATGTAAGCTGGGCTTTGAATGACACACTGGACCAGAGTGACTTAAGTTATATTCAGAGCTTCTCATTCTAAAGCAGCAGAATATACATTCAAGTATACATGGTATATTCTCCAGAATAGATTACATAGTGGGTCATAAATCAGGCCTCAAGTAGTACAAAAAGATTAAGATCATACCATTCAAATTTTCAGACCATAATTCTACGAAATTTGAAGTCAACCACAAGAAAATATTTGGAAAGAACACAAATACATGGAGGTTAAAGAACACCCTACTAAAAAATGAATGGGTTAACCAGGAAATTAAAGAAGAATTGAAAAAAAAATACATGGAAGCAAATGAAAATGAAAAGACAAGAATATAAAATCTTTGGGATGAAGCAAAGGCAGTCATAAAAGGGAAGTACATAACAATACAAGCCTTCCTCAAGAACCTAATCTTACACCTAAAGGAGTTAGAAAAAGAACAACAAATAAAGCTTAATCCAGCAGGAGAAGGGAAATAATGAAGATCAGAGCAGAAATAAATGATACAGAAACCAAAAATATAGAACAGGTCAATGAGACTAGGATCTGGTTCTTTGAAAGAATGAACAAAATTGATATCCCCCTAGCCAGACTTATCAAAAAGAGAAAGGACCCAAATAAATAAAATCACTAATGAAGGCAAAGAGATCACAACCAACACTGAAGAAATACAAAAAACTATAAAGAGAATATTATGAGCAATTATATGTCAACAAATTAGGCAATCTGGAAAAAATGGATAAATTCCTAGAAACATATAAACTACCAAAACTGAAGCAGGAAGAAATAGAAAATTTGAACAGACCCATAACCAGCTAAGAAATTGAATCAGTAATCAAAATCTCCCAACAAATAAGAGTCCAGGGCAGACAGCTTCCCAGGGGAATTCTGCCAAACATTTGAAGAATCAATACTTATTCTTAAACTGTTCCAAAAAATAGAAATGGAAACAAAACTTCCAAACTCATTCTATGAGGCCAACATTATCTTGATTCCAAAACCAAACAAAGACCCCACTACAAAGGAGAATTACAGACCAATATTTCTGATAAACATGGATGTAAATATTCTCAAGTTACTAGCTAATCAAATCCAATAGCACATTAAAAGAACTATTCACCATGACCAAGTGGGATTTATTCCTGGGCTGCAGGGGTGGTTCAATATCTGTAAATGAATCATCATGACACACCACATTAATAAAAGAAAGCATAAGAACCATATGGCCCTCTCAAATAGATACAGAAACAGCATTTGACAAAATACATCATCCTCTCTTGATAAAAACCCTGAAGAAGGGATGCCTGGGTGGCTTAGTCGGTTAAGCATTTGCCTTCAGCTCAGATCATGATCCCAGTGTCCTGGGATTGAGTCCCACATCAGGCCTCTTGCTCAGCAAGGAGTCTGCTTCTCCCTCTGCCTGCCTCTCCCCCTGCTTGTGCTATATCACTCTCTCTTTCTGGCAAGTAAATAAATACAATCTTTTAAAAAAAACCCTGAAGAAAGTAGGGATAGAAGGAACATACCTCAACACTGTAAAGGCCATATAAGAAAGAGCCACAGCTATTATTGTGCTCAGTGAAGAAAAACTGAGAGCTTTTCCCCTAAGGTCAGGACTTTTCCCCTAAGTCCTACCCTCAGCAGTCAGAAAACAAAAAGAAATAAAAGGCATCTGAATCAGCAAGGAAGAATTTAAACTTTCATTCTTCATAGACCACATGATACTCTACATAGAAAACCCAAAAGACTCCACCAAAAATTGCTAGAACTGATACAGGAATTCAGCAAAGTCACAGGGTATAAAATCAACACACAGAAGCCTAGTGCATTTCTATACATCAATAATGAAGCAGCAGAAACAGAAATCAAGGACTCAATACCATTTACAATTGCACCTAAAACCGTAAGATACCTAGGAATGAACCTAACCTAAGAGGTAAAAGATCTGTACTCTGAAAACTACAGAACACCTACAAAAGAAACTGAGGAAGACACAAAGAAGCGTAAAAACATTCCACACGCATGGATTGGAAGAACAAATATTGTTAAAATATCTCTACTTCCCCAAACAATCTACACATTCAATACAATCCCTATCAAAATAACATGAGCATTTTTCTTCACAGAACTAGAACAGACAATTCTAAAATTTGTACAGAACCCAAAAAGACCCTGAATAGCTAAAGTAAGTTTAAAAATAATAGCTTGTTTCCCTCTCTCCTTTTTTTCTTTTCCCCCTTCCTGTATATTTATCTGTTTTCTTTCTTAAATTCCACATATGACTGAGATCGTACAGTATTTTTCTTTAAACAAGCCACAAGTGACTCTTAATGACAGAGAACAAACAGGGTTGATGAAGAGAAGTGGGTGAGGGATGGGCTAGATGGGTGACAGGTATTAAAGAGGGCACTTGATGTGATGAGCACAGAGTGTTGCATGTAAGTGATGAATCACTGATTCTACTCCTGAGATCAATATTATGCCATATGTTAACTAACAAAATTTAAATTTTAAAAAAAAGGAAGAAAAAGAAGAGCAAAGTGGGAGACATCACATTTCTGACTTGAAACTGTATTACAAAGCTATAATCATCAAAACAGTATGGCACTGGGTGTGGTGCAAAAACAACGAATACTGTTATGCTGAAAAAAAAGAAAAGAAAAGAAAAGAAAAACCAGTATGGCACTGGCACAAAAACAGACACATAGATCAATGGAACAGAGCAGAGAATCCAAAAATGGACCCACAACTATATGGTCAATGAATCTTTGACAAAGCAGGAAAGAATATACAATGGAAAAAAAGACATTCTGTTTAAATAGTGTTGGGAAAATGGACAGCCACACACAGAAGAATGAAACTGGACCACTTTCTTACACCATACACAAAAATAAATTCTAAAGGGATTAAAGACCTAAATGTGAGACAGGAATCCATCAAAATCCTAGAGAAGAACATAGGCAGCAACCTCTTTCATCCCAGCTGCAACAACTTCTTACTAGACACATGTCTGGAGGCAAGGGAAACAAAATAAAAAATTAACTACTGGGACTTCATCAAGATAAAAAAAACTTCTGCACAGCAAACGGAACAATCAACAAAACTGAAAGACAGTGTATGGAATGGGAGAAGATATTTGCAAATGACATCTTGTATAAAGAACTTATAAAACTCAATATCCCAAAAATAAAAAAAAATTCAGTTAAGAAATGGGCAGAAGACATGAACAGATATTTCTCCAAAGAAGATACACAAATGGCTAAAAAACTGATGAAAAAACGCTCAACACTCATCAGGGAAATACAGATTAAAAACACAATGAGATACAACCTCACACCTGTCAGAATGGCTAAAGTTAACAACACAAGAAACAACAGATGTGGAGAAAAGAGAAGCCTCTTACATTGTTGGTGGGAGTACAAACTGATGCAGCCACTCTGGAAAACAGTATGGAGGTTCTTCAAAAAGTTAAAAATATAACCCAGCAATTGCACTAGTAGGTATTTACCCAAAGGATACAAAAATAGTGATTTGAAGGGGCACATGAACCCCAATGTGTACAGCATAACTATCCACATAGCCAAAATATGGAAAGAGCCCCAGCATATTGCATATGATGAGTGGATGAAGAAGATGTGGTATACAGACACAATAAAATATTACCCACCAAAAAGAATAAAATCTTGCCATTTGCAATGAGTTGGATGGAGCTAGAGAATATTATGCTAAGCAAAATAAGTCAGTCAGAAAAAGATAAACACCATATGGTTTAATTCATATGTGGAATTTAAGAAACAAAACAAGGAAAAATAAAGTAAGATAAAGACAGGGAGGCAAACCATAAGAGACCTTTATATATAGACAACAAACTGAAGTTTGCTGTAGGGAAAGTGGGTTGGGGAATGGGGTAAGTGGGTGATGGGCATTAAGTAGGTCACTTGATGTAATGAGCACTGGGTGTCATATGCAACTGATGAATCACTAAATTATACCCTTGAAGCTAATACTACACTATATGTGAACTGACTTGAATTTAAATAAAATCTTGAAAGAAAAAAAACAAATGGGTAGAAGATCCAAACAGACATTTTTCCAAATAAGTCATACAGATAGTCAAAAGACACATGAAAAGATGCTCAAAATCACTCATCATCAGGGAAATGCAAATCAAAACCAAAATGAGATATTACCTTACACCTGTCAGAATGGCTAAAATCAGAAAGACAATAAATAACAAGTGTTGGTGGGGATGAGAAGGAAAAGTAACCCTTATACACTGTTGGTAGGAATGTAAATTGGAGCATCGAGTGGAAAACAGTATGTAGGTTCCTCAAAAAAATTAAAAATAGAAATATTATATGATCCAATAATTCCATCCCTGGGTATTCACTCAAAGAAAATGTAAACCCTATTTCAAAGAGATATACATACCCCTATGTTTATCATAGCATTATTTACAACAACCCAGATATGGAAGCAACCTGAGACTCAGAAGGATAAAGAATATGTGTTATGCATCTACAATGAAATATTATACAGTCATAAAAAAGGATGAGATCATTCCATTTGGGATGACACGGATGAACCTAGAAGGTATTATGCTAAGTGAAAGAAGACTGAGAAAGACAATAACCATACAATTTCACTTATATGTGGAATGTAAAAAAAATGAACAAAAAGCAGAGCCAGACCTATAAATCCAGAGAACTGATCGTTGTCAGAGAGGAGGAGAAACAAGGACAGGCAAAATGGATGCAGGTGAGTGGGAGATACAGGCTTGCAGTTGAGGAATGAACAAGTCACAGGAATAAATTAGGTACAGCATAAGGAATATAGCCAATGATATTATAATTGCATAGTGACAGACAGTAGCTAAACTTGAGGTGAACACAGCATATTGCATAAACTTGTGGAATCACTATGTTGAAATGTAACATTTTTGTGTCAACTACACTCGAATAAAACAATTTTTAATAAACAAATTTATTATTTAAAGTACATAAACATATGGCTGCTTCATTGTGTTCTGGTATAACCATGCTTGAATATTTACAAGGTGGAATGCATATTACTTTACTATAAGTTATTTTAATTTTGTCTTAATATTAAGTTATTTTCAAAGATGTATGTACCTAGGTGATACTAAGTTATGAAATTCACTTCAAGATAGTTAAAGGGGACTTTAAAATATCTTTTATAAAAGATGGTATTGGGTCTGATAAGGTTAAAAAATGAGATCATTATTATAACAGTAAGAGGATTTATTTCCCCTTTTAGGAATATTTAATTTGGATAAAATGTATCAGAAAAAGAAATTCACCGCTTTTTAAGAGAAATCCCTAATGGTTACTACTAGTATAACAAATCACTATTGGCTTTTGCATATAATTCTTGCATCTACAATTATTTTATTATTCCTATAGTTTGTTGATTCTCCTGAATTTTTTTTGTAGACAATTACATTTTCTTTCTTGTTTTCAATTCTTATATCTTATCTCTTGTTTTATTGCTTTTGTTAGAACATTCAGTACAATGTATGAATGAATAGAATAGAATGTATTAGTGAATAGAAATCATGGTATCAGTCTTCGTTGTCTTCTTCCTAACTTGGGAATGCATGTAGAATCTAAATTACCATGTCAGCAATAGTTTTGTTTTTTGTAATTAACTTTTATGAAGTTAAAGAAATTTTCCTATATTAGGCCTTTGGTAAAAGTTTTAAAACTAATAAATACTAAGTTTTGTTAAAATAAAATTTGCTAAAATGATCATATGACTTCATTCCTATAATCTCTTAATGTGGTGAATTATATTGCTAACAATTCAGATATTGAACATTTCTTACATTTCTGTGATAACCCTTATTTGGCCATGACTTAGCTATCTTGTTTGAAGTGCATGGGTTATTCAATTTTCTAATGTCTTCTTTAGCAATTTTGTAACTGTATTCTTTTTTTTTAAGATTTTATTAATTTATTTGAAAGGGGGGGGTACATGAACAAGGGTGAGGGAAAGGCAGAAGAAAAGAGAGGGGGAGAAGCCGACTCCCTGCTAAGCAAGGAGCCCAACACAGGGCTCGATCCCAGGATTCTGGCATCATGACCTGAGCCAACGGCAGCCACTTAACTGACTGAGCCACCTATGTGCCACTCAATTTTTTTTTAAAGAACATTTTTGAGACTATAAATTTCCCTGTAAATATCATTTTGGTTGCATCCTCAAATTACTGAGGTGTTATTTTTGATATTACTTAATTGTGAATATTTTATAATTTCCTTATAGTTTCCTTTTAACGTGTAAATTATTAGGCATGTGTTTTGAAGTTTGCAAGCATGTATTTTAAAATAATTTTTGTTGTTTATGTTTGCATTGTATTATAATCCTATAATATGATCAATAAAATGTGAATTCTTAGAAATAATTTTATTTCCTTTTTTCTCAGTAGGAAGAAATTTCTAAAATGTTTTACATATGCCTTAAAAGAATGTCTGCTTCACACTTTGGATTGTAGAATTCTATATTTACTATTAGAATAGGTATGTTAATTATGTAGTTCAAGGCTTTTATACCCTTATTAAATTTTGTCTACTTGGTTACAGATGGATTAAATATTCCATTATGACAGAGACTTGTAAATAACTCCTTCATCTATCAATTTTTATCTCATATATATATATATATATATATATATACACACACACACATACATATAGCTACACATTTTAATATATATGCACATAAATGGTGAAGATATATAATTATGGGCATATAAATTTGTAATTCTTTATCCTCCTGGTGAATGGGAACTTTTGTCATTATTTGGCCATTCAAGAAATCAGACTCTCCAATTTTACCTCTTAAGGTAGGAAGATTAGCACTAACAACATTAGTAACTAGAAGTTCAAAAGACCTTTCCTGGTCCCTATTTAATTCATAGTTTTACTTCCTCTGCCACGCAGACTTGGCTCCTTCCTTCTTTAGTTCTGTTATTTGGCTAGAGCTAGAGTCAATCCTTCTTAGCTGCTTTCTCTGTTATTATTAACACAGTGAGATCAGCTTTAAATAAACAGAAAGTCCCATTCTCCCCCAAAGAGTATTAACCTGTCTGCTTTTATTAAAAAGCATTTATTGAGCATCTACTATGTATCAGGGACTGTGCTAAACATATTTGGTGTCTTCCTGGAGCTTATACTTTAGAAAAAAGTAAATCACACTAAAGATAAACCTTTATAATGAATGATGACATTTGATATAAACAAGATATTGCTCTGAAGTTCTACAAAAGGGGGGATTTGACCTTGTCAGGAAGGTGTCCTTGATAAAGTATGCCTTGAATTGTAATTTAAAGGAGAAAAAGCTAACTACATAAAAGGAAGGAAGTGTTTCTTCCTGAATGAATAGCAGTGTATAAGAGCTCTGAGGTGGGTGAAAGTGTTTGAGTACCATGGTAAAAATTAGGTAAACATTGCTAGAACAGAAAGAGCAAGATCATTATAGTAAGATGTTTTGTCTCTGTCATAAAAAAAATTACACATGACCCTTGAACAATGTGAGGGGGATTTAGGGGAGCAGACCTTCTATGGTAAAAGATTTGTCTAAAACTTTGACCCCACAAAAACTTAACTACTAATAACCTACTGTTGACGAGAGGCCTTACTGATAAGAGAAACAGTCAATTAACACATATTTTACATGTTATATGTATTACATATACATGTTCTTAATAACATTAAGAAAATAGTAAGGAAAACAAAATACATTTGTAATACTAAAAAAAGTCTATTGAAAAAAAATCCATGTATAAGTGGATATGTACCACTTAAACATGTATTGCTTGAGGGCCAACTGTACTAGCTATTGAAAAGTTTAAAGCAGGAGGGGTGAAAAATTATATTTTAATTATGAAAAGATCAAAATGGCAGCAATGTACATAGTGGAGCAAAAAAGGGCTTGATTAGATAAGGGGTAAACCAGTTAGAAAGTCACTGCAGAGTTAAAAGCAAGGAATAACAGCAAGTGGAGCTAGAGTGATAGTGGAGATGCAGAGAAGTAGATGAATTTGAGAAACAGTAAGGAGGTAAAATAAACAGGACTTGATGAAGGACTGACTACACTATAAAAAGGGATTGGAAGTAAATCCTTGCATATAATTGGGCTTCTAGATTATATCATTAGATGCATCCTGCCTTTCACTAAGAGGAAACACAGTAAGCTAATGATTATGAGCTGGTTTTGGATAAGGCTAATTTGGGATGCCCTTACTAAAAGATGGTGTTGGACCTACCTGTTTCCAGAGCTCAGAGTCTGGGTCAGAGATGCAAATTTACAAGTACTAATTACATCAGAAAGATGGAGGCGATTATCTAGGGAAAGAATGTAGAGTAAAAAGAAAAAAGACCTAGAATTAAGGCTTGAGAACTCCAGCTTCTAATGACTAAGTAAAAGATTCTAAATTGGCAAAGGAGAAAGAGAAATGTATCTAGAGAGACGGGAGAAAAACCAGTAAGACATTACGTCACAGAGTGAAAAGAAGAGGAATGACTCAATAAAAAGTTAATGGTTAATCATAGTATCAAATGAATAAAATAAGAGTTTTTTTCTCTTAACCCAAATTTTAGATCATAATCACTATGGCTCCACTGTAAATTCTTACTTTTTCAATTACTCATGTTTATATATACTTACTTAAAGTATTCATCAGAAGGCCACTATTGTCATGAAGTCTATTCTGGCCAGCATCCATATCAGAAATCCTGCCATGTGGAATGGCAGACATGGCAGGATGTCCTGAGATATAATTCCCTGACTCAGAAGGAGAGGATGTACACTGTTCATCATCTGAGTCACTGGAACTATCCTCACTACTCGAAGATGATGAATTTTTGGAATCCGATGAACTATCACAACTACTCATTTGGTCCATTAGACTAGCTTCTGCCTTCAGTTCTGAAAATAAAACAGAAATTAATAGATAGGTTAAGTAAATAATATTAAACATAAATATTAAATAAGTAACATAAAATTTGAGTGTGTTAGCTTCTAAGAAACTGTTGATGAGGAATAGATGAGGTTAAACAAACATTTACAGCATTTTAAGCATTTTATTTAGAAAGCTCCTCTACCATTAAAAACACAGGCATTTCACTCAGCAAAAGAAACCAAGCAGACAGAGTCAATTGTCATATGTTCTAACTCACTTGTGGAGTATAAGGAATAACACAGAGGATACTGGGAGATGGAGAGGAGAAGTGAGTTGGGGGAAATAGGAGGGGGAGACAATCCATGAGAGACTGTGGACTCTGATAAACAAACTGAGGGTTTTGGAGGAGGAAAGGGTGGGGGGTGGGGTAAGCCTGGTGGTGGGTATTACGGAGGGCACGTATTACATGGAGCACTGGGTGTGATGCATAAAGAATGAATTTTAGAACACTGAAAAAAAATTAAATTAAAAAAAAGACATAGACAATGCCAAATCTAAATGCTACACTTATACCATTATACTTAATTAAATATATTTGTAATTTAAGTAAAGAATGTGAAAAATTAAAACTATAAAAATTAAAATCTATTTTGGCAGAAACTACCCTCCAAATCCTCTTACTCTCCCAATGTGTATAAGGGAACAGTACATACAGATGGATTTCTTTTTTTTTTCCTAGCTGTTCTGACCTATAGTTGACAAAACTGTATATTCAAAGTGTATGACAGGCTCCCCAGTCCCAGTGTAAAAAGCAGTTTGGCCTGAGAAAACACTTTGCCTTGAACCAAGAATCTGGACGTTCAGTGTGAGCAATTGGGTGATGCTGAGTGGAGAGAGCTCCTGCCTCTGATCCAACAGTTCAAGGTGGTCAGGCTGGATGACAGGGGTTTCACAAAGCTGTGTTGCAAGGATGTCAGCTGTGCTCTCTGGGCCAATCCCTCCCTGACTGAGCTTAGGCTGTGCACCAAAAGAGCTGGGTGATGCTGGTATGCACCTCGTGCTCCAGGGTCCATAGAGCCCCACCTGCAAGATGCAGAATTGCTGCCTGATGGAGGCTGCCTGTGGGGTCCTGTCCTGTGTGCAGCACTTGGTGCCCATCCTTCACAAACTGCACTTCACTGATAATTTGTTGGTGGATGCAGGCCTGCAGCTGTTCCGCAAAGGTCTCTTGGACTCCCAGTGTTGCTGTGAGATCCTTCAGCTAGAGTACTACAGCCTCATAGCTGCTAGTTTTGAGCCCCTAGCTGTGGTGTTCAAAGGCCAAGCAGCATTCTAAGGAGTTCATGGTGAGCAACGATGACATCTGCGAGGCTGTCGTCTGAGCGCTATACAACGGCCCGGTGGACTCTACCTGCCACCAGTTTGAGATGCTCGAGCTGGAGAACTGTGGCCTCATATGGGCCAATGGGAAGAACCTGTGTGGTATTGTGACCTCCAAGGACTCACTGCAGGCGCTGGATCTGGGTGACAAGCAGGGTGACCTAGGCATTGCTGAGCTATGCCCCAGAATGCTACACCATAGATCCTGACTCAGGGCCCAGTGGCTCTGGGACTGTGAGCTCACCACCAGGGGTTGTAGAGACCTGTGCCATGTCCTTAGGGCCAAGGATAGCCTGAAGAGTTGAGCCTGGTGGGCAAAGTCCTGCAGCTTACAGCCACCTGCTGCCACCACTTCAGCATGACTTTGACCCAAAACAGTTCTGGTGATGCTGCCAATGAGCAACAACCTGGGGGATTCTGGAGTTCAGGAACTCTGCAATGGTCTGGGCCATTTCCACACCACACTGTGAGTGCCCTGGCTCAGGAAATGCGACAGGATAGACAGTGGCTGTCAAAGCCTGGCCTTGCTCCTGCTGGCCATCCACAGCCTGCACAAGCAGCACTTCAGGCAATAATGACATGCTCTGGAATAATACGACATCTACTGGATGGAGACAGGATTGCCTGCAGGTCGGGGAAGGGCTCAAGCTGAGCCTGAGGCCCATCTCCTGAGTAGCCTCCAGCCCCAGCTTCTGAAACCTGCTCTTCTGACAGGCCCTACCTGGGACCCCACAGGGGACTGGCTGCTCCCAGGGGCTTTTACTCTGGTGTCCTAGCTTTGACTGAAGAAAAACACTAAAATCAACTGATTTCTATGAGAAAATTTTAGACATAATTATTAAAGCACTTTTTTTGGGCAAGAGGAAAAAAACCAAATGTACAACTTAATGCTTTGATGTACATTATTCATCACCTCATAGCTTCCATTTGTGTGTGTGTGTGTGTGTGTGAGAGAGAGAGAGAGAGTGTGTGTGTGTGTGTGTGATGGGAACTCGTAAGATCTGCTCTCTTAGAAAATTTAGACACTTGGGACGCCTGGGTGGCTCTGTTGATTAAGCGGCTGCCTTTGGCTCAGGTCATGATCCCAGCATCCTGGGATCGAGTCCCACATCAGGCTCCTTGCTTGGCGGGGAGCCTGCTTCTCCCTCTGCCTCTGCCTGCCACTCTGCCTGTGCTTGCTCGCTCTCTCTCCCTGACAAATAAATAAATAAAATCTTTAAAAAAAAAAAAGAAAAAAAAATTTAGACACCATACTACTGGCATAAAAATAGACACACAAATCAATAGAACAGAATAGAAAACCCAGAAATAAACTCACAACTTTGACAAGGCAGGAGAGAATATCCAGTGGGAAAAAGTCTCTTCAACAAATAGCGGTGGGGAAATTGGGCAGCAACATGCAAAAGGATGAAACTGGACCACTCTCTTACACCATACACAAAAATAAATGTAAAATGGATTAAAGACCTAACTGTGAGACATGAAACCATTAAAATCCAAGAGGAAAACACAGGTAGTAACCTCTTTGACATCAGCCACAGTAACTGCTTACTAGATATATCTCATGAGGCAAGGAAACAAAAGCAAAATTAAACTATTAGGACTTCATCAAAATAAAGAGCTTCCGTACAGCAAAGAGAACAACAAAACTAAAAGGCAACCTTCAGAATGGGAGAAGATATTTGCAAATGGCATATTTGACAAGGGGTAGGTATAAAAAATATATATAAAAAAACTTATCAAACTTGACACAAAAAACCACAAATAATCTGATTAAATAATGGGCAGAAGACATGAATAGACATTTTTCCAATGAAGACAGATGGCTAATAGTCACATGTTATGGAAACAGCCCAAATGTCCATCGGCTGATGAATGGATAAAGAAGATGTGAGATTTGTATATATATACATTATATATATAAACTTTAAATATATATTTTATATATACACACATAAATACCTCCAATGGAATATTACTCAGCCATAAAAAAGAATGAAATCTTGTCATTTGTAACAACATAGATAGAGCTAGAGAGTATTACACTAAGTGAAATAAGTCAGTCAGAGAGACAAATACCACAGGATTTCACTCATGTGGAATTTAAGAAACGAACAAATGAACATAGGGGGAAAAAGAGAGGCAAACCAAGAAACCTACACTTAACTGTACAAAACAAACTGAGGGTTGCTGGATGGGAGACTGCAGGAGATGGGGTAAATAGGTGATGGGGATTAAGGAATGCACATGTTGTGATGAACAATGGGTGTTGTAGGTGAGTGTTGAATCACTAAATTGTATATCTGAAACTAATATTACACTGTTAAGTAACTAGAATTTAAATAAAATCTTTAAAAAATTTAGAGGTGGTGGGTATTAAGGAGGGCACATATTATATAGAGCACTGGGTGTTATATACAAACAATGAATAATGAAACACTACATCAAAAACTAATGATGTATGTGGAGAATGGGGAACCCTCCTACACTGCTGGTGGGAATGCAAGCTGGTGCAACCACTCTGGAAAACAGCATGGAGGTTCCTCAAAAAGATGAAAATAGAGCGACCCTATGACCCAACAATTGCACTACTGGGTATTTACCCTAAAGATACAAACGTAGTGATCTGAAGGGGCACGTGCACCGAATGTTTATAGCGGCAATGTCCATAATAGCCAAACTATGGAAAGAACCTAGATGTCCATCAACAGGTGAATGGATAAAGAAGAGATGGTATATATATACATAATGGAATACTATGCAGCCATCAAAAGAAATGAAATCTTGCCTTTTGTGACCACATGGATGGAACTAGAGTGTATTATGCTTAGCGAAATAAGCCAATTAGAGAAAGACAGTTATCATATGATCTCCCTGATATGAGGAAGTTGAGAGGCAACATGGGGGGTTGGGGGGTAGGAAAAGAGTAAATGAAACAAGATGGGATTGGGAGGGAGACAAACCATAAGAGACTCTTAATCTCACAAAACAAACTGAGGGTTGTGGGGGGAGAGGGGCAGGGAGATGGTTATGGACATTGGGGAGGGTATGTGCTATGAAGTGTGTAAACCTGGCGATTCACAGACTAGTACCCTGGGGCTAATAATGTGTTATATGTTAATAAAAAAAAAAAAGAAAAAAATAAAGATTTCTAAACAGGGGGAAAAAAACTAATGATGTATTGTATGGTGACTAACATAACACAATAAAAAAAATTTAGACACCATAGCATATATTAGATCCCCAGAACTTATTCATCTTATAACTCAAAGTTTTTAACCCTTTGACCAATATCTCTTTTCCCTACCCCTACAGTCCCTGGCAACCACTCTCCTACACGGTATCTATGAGTGTAACTTTTTTAGATTGCTTCCACATGTGATCAAATAATATTTACCTTTCTCTGTGTAGGTTATTTCACTTATTTCTCTTTCCGATAGTTTGTTAGTATATGGAAATGTAACTGGTTTTTGTATATTGATTTTGTATCCTGCAACTTTACTGAATTCACTTATTCTAACGGTTTTTTGGTGGAGTCTTTAGGGTTTTTTAGGCATAAGCTCATGTCATCTGTAGAAACAAATTTATTTCCTCTTTCCAATTTAGATCAATTTCTTTCTTTTTCTTGCCCAATTGCTCTGGCTAGGATTTTAGTACTATGCAGTGTTTTGTCTTTTCTTGTCTTTTTTTTTTTTTTGCTTTTTGATTTCTTTTTTTTAATTATGTTAGTCATCATACAGTACATCATTAGTTTTTGACGTAGTGTTTCATGGTTCACTGTTTACATATAACACCCAGTGCTCTATGCAATACATGCCTTCCTTAATATGCATCACTGGACTCAACCTATCACCTACCCCAGAACCCTGAGTTTGATTCCCGGAGTCCATAGTCTCTCATGGTTTGTCTCCCCCTGTGATTTTCCCCACTCACTGCAAGTTGGTACAGCCACTTTGGAAAACAATGTGGAGGTTCCTTATAAAGTTAAAAATAAAGCTACCCTATGACCAAGCAATTGTACACTGGGTATTTACCCCAAAGATTAAAAAAAAAGGGGGCCATATATACCCCAATGTTCATAGCAGCAATGTCCACAATAGCCAAACTGTGGAAGGAGCCAAAATACCTTTCTCTAGATGAATGAATGAAGATGAGAGTGTCTTGTCTTATTCCTGATCTTAGAAGAAAACTTTCAGCTTTTCGCTGTTGAGTATGATAGCTGCGGGCTTCTCATATATGGCCTTTATTATGTAGATCTATATTTATTCTGTATCTAATTCATTGAGAGTTTTTAAGGTGAAATGTTGAATTTTGTCAAGTGCTTTTTCTGCATCTACTGAGATATGATTTTCAGAGAAAATCATTCTGTTAACATGATATATCACATCTATTGATTTGCATATGTTGCAATATCCTTGCATTCCCAGCATAAATCCCATTTGATGATGGTGTATGAACCATTTAACATACTGTTGAACCTGGTTTGCTAGTATTTTGTTGAGGACTTTTCCACCTATGTTCATCTGGGATATTGGTCTATAATTTTTTTAGTGTCCTCTGGCTTTTGGTATCAGAGTAATACTGGATTTGTAAAATTAATTTGAAAGTGTTTCCTCCTCTTCATTTTGCTGGAATAGCTTGAGAAGATCTGGCATTAATTCTTTTTAAACATTTGGTAGATTTCAGCAGTAAAGCCATCTATATGGACGTGGGCTTTTCTTTGCTAGGAGATTTTTGATTACTGATTTAATCTCCTTACTTATTGTTGGTCTGTTCAGATTTTCTCTTTCTTCATGATTCAGTCTTGGTAGGTTGTCTCTTTCTAGGAATTTATCCATTTGTTCTAGGTTATACAACTTGTTGGTATATAATCTTTCAGTCTCTTGTGAATGTATTTCTGTACTATCAGTTATAATGTCTCTCATTGCTCTTTTTTTCTTCATTAGTTAAAAGCTGGTTAATCTTTTTAAAAAACCAAATCAGCTTCATTCATCTTTTCTATTGTTTTTGTAGTCTATTTCTCTTATTTCAATTCTGAATAATCTTTGTTATTTCCTTCCTTACACTGAATTTTGGTTAGCTTGCTCTTTTTATAGTCCCTTGAGGTTATAAAGTTAGGTTATTTGAGATCTTAATTTTTTCTTAATGTAGGCATTTATTCCTATAAATTTCTTTCTTGAAGAGCTTTTGCTGTATCCTATAAGTTCTGGTATATTGCCCTTCCATTTCATATATTTCAAGATTTTTAAAATTTTAATTTTTTCAGTGTTCTAAGATTCATTGTTTATGCACCACACCCAGTGGTCTGTGCAATACGTGCCCTCCATAATACCCACAACCAGGCTCACCCATCCACCCACACCCCTCTCCTCCAAAACCCTCAGTTTGTTTCTTAAAGTCCACAGTCTCTTATGGTTGTCTCCCCCTCCGATTTCCCCTAATTCACTTTTCCTTTAAAATTTCCCTTCCGATTTCTTCTTCAATCCATTGGTTGTTCAGGTGCATGTTGTTTAATTTCCACAAATTTGTGAATTTCTCCATTTCTTCCATTGTTGATACTAATTTCAAACCACTGTGGTTGGAAAAGATACTTAATATGATTTCAGTCTCCTTAAACTCATTAAGACTTGCTTTGTGACCTAACATATGTTGTATCATGGAGAATGTTCAGCATATATTTGAGAGGAATGTGTATTCTGCTGCTATTGGATAGCATGTTTTATACAAATATGTTAGGTCTATCTGGTCTAAAGTCTAGTTCAAATCCAGTACTTTCTTATTGATTTTCTTGATGTCTTGATGATATATCTATTGTTGAATGATATGTTGATGATATATCTATTGTTGAAAGTGAGGGTATTGAAGTCCCCTACTATTTTTGCATTGCTAGCTCTATTTCTTCCCAGATCTATAAATGTGTAATATTATTAGGGTGCTCCAATATTGGATGCATGGATGCATATACATTTTCAACCGTTATATCCTCTTGATGAAATGATCCCTTTATCATTATCTAATGACCTTCTTTGTCTCTTGTGTTTCCATGACTGAAATCTTAATAACTTCTTACAAGGGGCATTATACACATTTAGATTTTACCTCTTTCAATATCATCCATGGGAGATGCTGGGGACATTTTGTCTTCAGATGGAGAATGTTTCACAAGATTGGGAGTCCTAGCTGAATTTCGCATTTGTTGCTGCTGTTGTTCTATACGATACTGAATTTTACTACTTCCTTCAACTCTGGAATAAAGAATATCAAAGCTCAATACAAGGATGATAGAAATTTAACAACTGCAACTTACAAAGTTACTAGAATTAACCGCTTATTCTTTTCCCTAAATATCCTTAAAATGACATTCAAAAATTAAAACATTAGTTTAGTTCATTATTTAACAACTATCTATTGGGCCCTGCTGTATGCATGATATATACACAGATCCAGTGGGGGATACAAATGTAAATAAAAAAACAAGATTACTACTCAAAATTGAAAAAATAAGATGTATACAAATTACAAAGATAAACAGAAATTATACATAAGTGTATAACAAATACAACATATCCCCTAAATTCTAAAATTATCATTTCTATTAAAATCAATTCACTCTCACATTTTTCATTCCCAACTTTAAGACATGTTACTAAAGGAGATTCATACACTTTCTTTTGAATATTTTTAAGAGAAAAGTATATAATACAGTTATGCTTGACTTCTGTATCTTCCATTTCCAGTCACCAAATCCTATCAGTTATACCTTCACAGAGTATTTAGAACCTCACTATTCTCTTCATTCCTACTTTCAAAAATCATGGTTTATGTATTTTTCTGTTTGCCACATTGTTTCATTCTACCCAACTTGTTTCATGGATTAATGTTTCAAAAAAATGTAAGCAAGTCAATCTCCTTAGACTGGGGCACAGAAACAAATGTCTGCTCTATTCAAACAGGTCTTATTCACTGGCTCCAAATAAGTCAGATAGATATATTCCTGCCTTCAAGCTTTGCCTACAACTTCCTGTTCTCTCTAATCAATTAAATATTTTCTACTAATAAAAATTACTAATAAAAATTACTGGGGCAGGGAGGGGATAATAAAAATAGAGCTTTCTAGGGTCCTTCTTTGATCTGAAGTTGGATTTGGGAACTCATATTTAATAAGCACCCATATTAATTCTTATCATAAAGTATGTTTGGAGGGGGAAGTCCCAAATCTTTTTTCTTTTTTAAAAAAGTTTTTATTTAAATTCTAGTTAGTTAACATACAGTATAATATTAGTTACAGGTGTAGAATTTAGTGATTCACCACTTATATTCAACATCCAAGTGCCCTCCTTAATTCCTACCACCCATTTAATCCTTCCTTCCACCCACCTCCTGTGTGGTAACCATCAGTTTGTTCTCTATGGTTAAGGTTATGTTTCTTGGTTGTCCCTCTCTCTTTTTTTCACCTATAATTGTTTTGTTTCTTAAATTTCACATATGAATGAAATCATACGTTATTTGTCTCTCTCTGACTATTTCACTTAGCATAACACTCTCCAGCTCCATCCAGGTCGCTGCAAATGGCAAGACTTCATTCTTTTTTATGGCTGGGTAATATTTCATTGTGTATGTACATATACCACATCTTCTTTATCTATTCATCAACTGGTGGACATTTGGGCTGTTTTCATATTTTGGCTATTTGTTGATAATGCTGCTATAAACATCAGGGTGCATGTATCCCTTCGAATTCTTAACCTCTCAAGACATCAGTAAGGACTCCCTAAATGCTCTAATAAATGATAACTTCTCCATTCCCTTAAGTCCTAGAACAATTTTTGTCTATGCTATTTTTATGGCTTTTAGTGTAGGTCCCTTATATTGCATGATAATGCACCACATGTTTACAAACAAGAATATGAGATGGCTATATTCTTACTGACTTTTTAAATAGAATTATCCGTTAATCCAGTTAAAATACAGACATTTTGAGGTTAGTATTTGTATAAGAAATTGTTCTTTTCTTAGTGCCTTACATGTTCTAGGTGCTTAATAAATTTTTACTAGTGAAGATGAAATTATTTTGCAAAGTATATAATGGTTCTTTTAAGTCCAATTCTATGAAAACACTTAAAATAAAATAAATGTAGACCTCCATATACAGAAAACATTCAGAAACAAAAAAGCTTTTATATGTCATAGAAGAAGGGGTAAAAGTCTTTGGCTAAGGATCTCTACCAAATTTAAACTTGGAAAAAGATTAAAACATTTCTGTATCATGCAGAAATAATCCTTGCATAATAATGTACTTGGTCCAATCATTTCTTTCATTGACATTTTCTTAGCAATTTATTTGTTGATAAAGTAATTTATTTCATTAACCACATACCTTGTTTTTTTTACAGTGATGTTACTGCTGAGTTTTTCTAGTCGACATTCTCCAGTGTCATGGTTAATAATTAAAATGCATTCTTTTAAGTAAGGTTTCTTTGAACCTTTGAAAACAGTTACTGGTGGAGTTGAACCCTGTTTAAAAAGTTAATTATCATTACTTGAAATTTATCATAGAAATTCAGTTGGGAGAGCCTTTTAAATCTTCTGTGTTTCTCAATCTATGTTATACCTCAAGTCATCTAACTTTCTAAGTCCATTAGTTGGACAACAAGGATTCATAGTAAAAAAAGACAGAGATGAAACAAAGCTGAGGTCTCAAACCTGCTATCACCGAGGAAAGGAAATAGAGGAAGTACTTGCCCTAAGTCATTAAAGATTTGTTTCATTGGTCTACAACAGGCAATTGGGATTCAATTTTAATGCAACCAATACTTTTTACAGATAAAGGAACAGAAGCCCTGAATTGTATTTCCTATCCATTCCTTCTTCCTATATAAGCTTAGTTTTTCAAATGTGGTATTTTCTTAAAATGGCACTTACCTACACAGGTTATCTGTTAGGCTAAACCTCACTATTAATTTTAGCATCATTAATTGAGATAACTGGATACACTTCATGATGCAATATAAAAGTAAACAGTATCACCTATAAAGTATTCTTGCCTAAACACACACACACACACACACACACACACACAATCTCTCATTAAACCTTTAGATATAACTATCAATTTACAGCAAATATGAGGAATAGAGGAAGAAATGAGTAGGATACCCCTAAACAGCAATTCAAGGACTCAAATTACAGTTAATAAGAGATTTGTGCAATGTTCTTCTTTATAATATTTGTATTCCTACTTAGGATAGATCTTAAAATTATAATACATTATTGCACGTTGAGTTCCTGAACATTAAAGGACTGGATTATGATTTCTTTTCTTGCTCCTAGCACCTGAAGTACCAAGGCCTTCACAAATACTAAATGGATATTGAATATGAACAATCTGAACATTTTGATCTGAAGTAACAGGTTAAATAAAATTTTCATAGTCTCTATACCTGTCTTCCACACTTTGAACAAGCTTTTAAAAAGCAAAGCTTTTTTATTAAATTGAGCACCATTCCTATCCTAAACTTTAATTACTGCCTATTCCCTTATTCTATACCCCAAGAAAGGAGTATTAAAGTATTAAATTACCAAGAAACTCCCAAGCATATGAGTTGTCTTTGCCTCTAAATTAACTATTTTCAGCAAATGAAATTTAAATCAGAGGCAGCCTGAAAGATAAGGACTCAGCCACCACAGAACTGGGGGTGGGGGGCTTCAGAAAAAGGAAACAGCAAGTGCAAAAGATCTGAGGCCAGAAAGATGAAGGGAGAGAAAAGGGCTTGTGGGAAAGGGAGATGAGCTTGGGCAGATGGATAAGTGTTAGATCCTGCAGGGTCTTGCTGGCTCTGGGGAGGGTTTGAGATTTTTTTTTTTTTTTTCTGTAAGTCATAAGAAGCATTTGCAGAAGAATGACCATTCATTCATTCATTCATTTATAGCATGCAAGAGCACACACAAGCAGGGGGAGGGGCAAAGGGAGAAGAAGAAAGAGAATCCTAAGCAGGCTTCATGCCCAGCATGGAGCCCAGCGTGGGACTGGATCTCAGGACCCTGAGATCATGACCTAAGCCAAAAATCAAAAGTCTGATGCTCAACCAAATGAACCACCCAGGTGTCCTCAGAATTAACCTTTTAAAAAGACTGCCTTGTATAAATATATGTGAACATCTACAGAATACTAGACACTGTTCCAAATGTTCTATATTTACAAGATTAAACTCATTCACTCCTTAAAAACGAACCAACAAACAAAAAAATTACTGAATACATCCAATCATCTCCATATTTACTATTACCCAACTTCATAATGCAATCATCATCTCACCTCGGTTCCTATTCTCCTCCCTACTGTCCTTTCAATTTTGTCCCCCATCTGCTGACAGGGAAATCTGATCATGCCTGACTATGAATACCAGGACAGGAAATTAATCAGTAATGAAAGGGAAAAGTACAATTGTACTCCCAAATAGGAGAAGGGAAAAAGAAAGAAGAGATGCTTAATGAAACTAATTTAAAAAATGAGGGAAAAACTAAAATAACTAATAAACATACCAAAGATGATAGATGTAAAAATCAGGCACATCAGCTTTGAACTAAATGTGGATAGAATTCTTTTAATAAAAACAGGAAGTGTCAAACTCGGTTTAAAAATGAAACAGAATAGGACACCTGGGTGGCTCAGTCTGTTGAGCACCTGACTCTTGGTTTTGGCTAAAGTCATGACCTCAGGTCATGATCTCAGGACTGTGAGATTGAGCCCTGCTTCATGCTCCATGCTTAGTGTGGAGTCTTCTTGGGATTCTCTCTCTCCTTCCCCTTCTACCCCTACCCCTACTCATGTGCTCTTTCTTTCTTTCTCAAAAATAAATTCATAAAAAAAGAAACAATATTCTGTTAACAAAAGATATATTTAAAACAAAATGTCAGCTGAATTAAAAAAAAACAGACACTGAGATTCCATGAACATGCAAATCAAAAGAAAGGGTGCAATATTACTATGAGACAAGGTACTAAGATTAAAATCACAAAAACAGGATTAAAAAATATATATGGTAAAAGATACAATTCATTAAAAAACATAATTACAATAAGATGTGAAAATAGAACCAGTCTTAAAATAAGCTGAGGTCCCAAGAATGTGGTGGGCTAATTTCTCATTTGAGCTAAATACTCGGTGGACAGAATCAAACAGTTCATCCTGGAAGGGACATTGCCAAAGAGGGTGGCTTAGAGTGGGATAGTAGCACATCTGACATATAGAATTTCCACAAGTCAACATTTGGGGGCTAACGTCAAAAGCAGCCATTAGAGATGCATTTCCTGCATAACAGGAAGGGTAGTTTGGAAGTTTGAAGTGGACTATTTCAATGAGTCCCACAAAAGTACTCCTCAAGATAGAGACAACACTAAAGAATGTCACACTTGGACAGCACCAAAGACAAATCATTATAGTTAGGTCTTTTCCCCTCAAGATTTAACATTTTGAAAGTTTATAATAGCCAAATATAGAGAATTATTTGTAAGGAAGAGAGATTTGTAAATGCCCAATATTAATCAGCTTAATAGTCTTCATTTTTATTAGGTTCTTCTACTTGGCATTAACAAAGGAAATCCAGAGGAATGAAAATAAGAAAATCTACCTTATGAAGGAATGGCCAGAAACTGAAGGTACTCTTGAAAGTATAGTATAATGAAAGTTCCATTTTATAGAATGACTTCTACCTTCTAGTCATTTTTACCCAAATGATGAAAGCAAGTTCATAGAGAAAATAGAGAATCTAAATACCCCGACCAACATTCATTACATTTCCATAAACTTAAGAACTCTGAAGAAATATTAAACCTCCTACTTGTTTAACGAAATTCTTAAGGGAAGAAAACCACAAAGTGTTTTTGAGAATGTAATTTCTACTCTTATTCACAATTGTTCTAGGACTGTATGGTCAGCAGAAAAAAATATTTGCTTTCTACAGGTGGTAATTTTAACTATTCTCTTTTATTTCAGCTGTCTAAAAGGGCTATAGAATAAACTTAAAATTCTTTCGCATTACACATTAAACACTTTTTTATTTGATTCCTAAATGCCTTTCCATATCCCACTATGTTCCTAGTGGACTCCTTCTGATCTAGCCAGAGTGGCTTATATGTAGTTCTTCAAACATAACAGACTTTTTTGTTGCCTTGTCTTAACCCATGTCTTTTTCTTTTCTCTGCCTAAAATGTCTTCCCTCTTTCCTTTACCTGGGTAACTTCCACTCTTCTTCAAGACAGGAAACCCTGGCATCTCTTCTTCCTCTGCTGAGTTTTCTTCTGCACTTCTGTAATATTCTGTGTATACCTCTGTGACAGTCCTTACATTTCAATATTTTAAGCAGTTATTTCCTGTCTTTCTCATTAAATGGTAATATTTTCCAGGACACTGACCATGTCTAGTTTTCTGCTGTTCCCAATAGCTACTTAGCACAGGAGTTGCCACACAGAAGGTATGTGCAAATATGGCCCTTCTGCCCTCTGTTTCTTTCTCATGCATACATACATGCACACAAATATTGAGACATATTCTTTTTGGATATATCTCTGGTGGACTGGTGAGGGATATTACTTCTTCCCAAATTATTTCTTTGCTCTTTTAGAAATTTACAGTGTGAAGGTTTGAAAACTTCTCTCTATATTTGTCATTCTCTAAAGAGATATCTCAATTGAGATCATAACCAAAAACATGGTGGATGGTAACTCTTGCTTAAAGAAGGATATGTGTGAATGAGAAAGTTTCATTAATAAATGTAAGAACCCCCACCTGCTTGTAAGAGCAAAGCAGTGCAAGGAATGGGGATGGAAGGATTGTTAATTTGAGGGAAAAAAATCTACATGGCAAAGTTAAAGTTTTTTTTTTCCACAAACCAATCATCACTGATCAATAATCCTATAACCTGAGACCAGGCTAGTGCTACCAGTTATCAACTTAAAGCTTTTCAATAACTTTTAGAATTAAGGGGATAGTTTAGGTTTTTCTTTAATAAACATCATAAAGCAAAATGGCCTTTGACTTACTGGTACAAAATTTCCGAACTATTTAGAGATGCCAGCTTTTCATAACAGAATAAGGCAAAAGTTTATTCATCCACATATCACACTGAATTGGTTGTTCATTTCCTTCAGTTTGTAAGGGAACAAATGGGAAGTCTTTCCACAAATTTAATTAACCTTAGGAATTCTTTCAAAGGCAGCAACTGATACAGTCTGACATAACAGTGGGGTCTCAATAAATAGTGTTGGCTGATAAAAAATAAGAAGCCTAGAAGACTAGAGGATAGAGAGCTTGCTCGCTCTACCTCCAATCACAACAAATCATCTCATAAATGCAAACAAGAATGTCGATGAATTAGCACAAAATAATTTCTGTTAAAAAATTCAACAGAACAGAGAAAAAATCTCAGTCCAGTGCTTTCTCTGTAGGTTAAAATATAAAGTTACAGTCTTCGTGTTCTCTGAGAATAGCTCAAGTCAGTATAAAAGAAAAAAAGAAACAAGTTGAATGCACATTTCTAACTCAAAAGCTGAGAAAACTAGAGCAACACTTAATTTGTCTATTTATGTAAATAGTATTTGAAACATCTGGAAATTTTTTAAATGGACAAAACTTTGGCTAAAGCCTCCTTGACCTAGTGTCTTTTTTTCCTAACCCATTCCCCAAACTATTGCTAAAACCACTCTAAAAGCAAAAATCTAATCATGTTACTACTCTCCTCAGAAACCTCTAATGGTATTCTAATACCTATGGAATAAAGCCTAAATTCTACATTAGAAGATGATAAATTTTTCACCATCTGATCCCAATTCATCTTTCCAGAGACTACTTCTATCGATCATTTTTCAAAATTCTGTTATTTACTACATTAATTCATTTTTTCCACAAACTTCTTATTCTTTCTCTATTAGAGCCATTTACATACTGTTCTTCTGCCTAGAATAGTCTACTCCCTTTCTGCCTGATGAAATTCTACTTGTCCTTCAAGGCTCAACTCAAACAGCATCTGCCTTGTGAAGCCTTTTAAGATTCTACCAAGCAGAGTATTTCAATCAATGGATGTACTAGCACAAAATTTTGTACATGCTCTAATATATACCATTAGACATCTGTGTGTCCTGCTATAACAGATTAGGACAAGAAGGCTGGGAACATGCTATTATTCCTAGTTTAGAGTACAAAATCTGGTTCATAATACTAGTTTAATAAGTATATGTTTAGACCTCTAAGTGTTTCAGATCATTTGAAATGATAGTTCCTGAAACTTATTAAATAGATCAAAGTATTTTTAAAAAGTATTTTCAGATTGCTTTACCTAAAATGGCTTAAAAAAAGTTTTGGGTTTTTTTTGTTTTGTTTTTTTGCTTTGGTGTATTTGTTAATTACTTCAACTACCACTGCATGAACTGTGCAATTATTTTCATTTGAATTTAGTAAAAATCCTGCAAAAAGATACTTTCAGTCTGAATATATACAAATACTCACTTCTATATTGGGCAGAGTTATTGTCACCTGTTCACCTTTGCCGACTTCAAGCTCACCTTCACAGGAAGTATCAATAGAAGCAGGTTTGAAGTCATCTAAAAATAGAGACAGATATGGATTTTTACAAAATGGAACAATATCTGGGTACCTGGATATTAAAAATATGAACATGTTTCAGTGATAAGTCACTTTGCAACAGCCAGTAATTAAAATGGTTTTAGAAGAGTCTTCATATTACATATAAAATCGAATCCACTTTATTTCCATATGTATAATTCTGATAAACAGCTAAATTCTAAAATAGTATTCCTCAAACCATGCTCCCTCTGAAACCTGTTTAGGTCAAGATAAACTAAACTAAGATGTTCTACTGCTAAAAAATACATAACGTCAATGTTTTCACAATTTGGTTAAAAACTAGTACCAGTAGAATGTTTTCAATTTTCAGGCTTTTACTCCTGTAATTTTTCTTTTTTTTTTTAAGATTTTATTTATTTATTTGACAGACAGAGATCACAAGTAGGCAGAGAGGCGGGCAGAGAGAGAGAGGAGGAAGCAGGCTCTCTGCTGAGCAGAGAGCCCGATGCGGGACTCGATCCCAGGACCCTGAGATCATGACCTGAGCCGAAGGCAGCGGCTTAACCCACTGAGCCACCCAGGCGCCCCTACTCCTGTAATTTTTCTTAAGCCATCTTGGGTGTCTGTTATCACTTGTCTTCTGTCCCAGCAGAATACATAATTAATGAATACACGGAAAACACACACTCATGGGAAAACTTAAGGAAAAGCAATCATTGAGCTAACAGTTTGAGTTTTTCATGAATCCTACCATTAAAGGATATGTAAATTTAACCAAATCTTCAGAAGAATTTAAAATGGGTTTTCATTTTGAATTAAATCATAATTCAAATGTTATTAAAATATATTATTCAGAAGGAATTTAAGGTGCTCAGATATTTCATATACTGAACAAGTTTATAAAACTCTAAGATATGGGAGCAACTTAAAAATAATTCACATGAATTCATATAAATGACTGATAATTCTGATATAGGACTCCTCGGGTAACATATATTTTTTCCAGGTTAACTCTTTATTAAAGGATACATGCAAGCTAAAACATGAGTCATAAGCTTGACGAATTTTCACAAAGTGACACATATGTAATCAGCAACAAGATCAAGAAGCAGAACATTATCAATCCCTAAAAGGCCTACCCCAATTACCCTTACCTCAAGAGACAGATCTTTATATTAACAGGGAAGCCAAAGACAAAAAGTTTAAATCCAAAGTACTGAACATTTATTAGAATTTAGGGAACTATAATAGGTAGATCTTGGGAAAAGAGAATATTCCAGTGTTCATCAAATTATCTTCTTTCAATAAACAAAAGCTGGTCCTGCTTCCCAATGGTAATTATAATCGCTAATATTTATGGAACACTTACTTCCTGCCAGGCATCTTGCTTAACACTTCATATTTAATTATTACAACGACTCTAAGAAATGAAATCCATTCTTAACTTCCCTAAGCACATATGAATATAAACAATTCACACTAAATGTTCTTTATAATGTGGTTTATTCTTTATGCTGCCTTATTAAAAACTGAATACATGCAATATCTCTTAAAACCTTGATGCTTATTTCTAGATTTTAAGAAACAGATAAAAAAATAAAATAAGCAACATAGAAAATGTGAAAGAATTTGATTTACAGTGTATCCTTAAGTAGTACCACTGAGGATAAAGACTGAAAATAAGTTGGGTAGTTAGTAGCAGTAAGGTAATGAGAAAGTTAAAAAATAATTTAGGTGTTAAGTTTTTGGTGCTTAAAAGAAGTTCTAGAGAAATAAGTCTTAGTGTTAATTGATTAAAAGGCAATAATATTTAAGAAAACAAATTTGAACTGAGCCTTTAGTATCACAGGAATAAAGAAAAAGTAGAAAGCAGAAGGCAGGAAAATACAAGAGAATAAACAAAGATACAAAAGTAAATATTAGTAACAGCTATTACTTATATATTATTTTAAAAATTTCCCTAATTACTTTTATCTCAAACATTCACAAAAATTCTTAAAGTAGGGGCACCTGGGTGGCTCAGAGGGTTAAGCCTCTGTCTTCGGCTCAGGTCGTGAACTCAGGGTCCTGGGATCAAGCCCCACATCAGGCTCTCTGCTCGACGGGGAGCCTGCTTCCCTTCCTCTCTCTCTGCCTGCCTCTCTGCCTACTTGTGATCTCTCTCTCTGTCCAATAAATGAATAAAATCTTTAAAAAAAAATAAAAGAATCTGTATTTTAAAAAAAAATTCTTAAAGTAGTGAATATCCCTCTTACAGAGAAGGCAGAGGATGGTGGGAGAAATTAAGTCCCTTGCCCAAGATCATAAAATTCATATTTGCTAAAGCTAGAATAAGGAACCATAAATTTAGTAGACTAAAAAGGTAAGAGGTTAATCAACAACCTTTGATATCAGCCTCATTTTTTTTTTAATATTTTATTTACTTACTAGAGAGAGAGAAAGAGAGAGCACGCACATGAGTGCACACACAGGAGGGGGAGCAGGTGCAGGGAGAGAGAGAAGGAGACTTCCCACTCAGTGGGGAGCCACACATGGGGCTCCATCCCAGGACCCCGGGATCATGACCTGACCCGAAGGCAGACACTTAACCAACTGAGCCACCCATGTGCCCCTGATTATTGATATCAACGTTTATGGAGAAAGAAGGTAAGCGCAATTTGAGCTAGTAAATATCATTTGAAACCTTAAAGTGAAAACTTCATTTTGTAAGGATGTATACAGAATATATGAAGTAAATACCACTTAAATATTTTTTTTAAGATTTTTATTTATTTATTTGGCGGACAGATCACAAGTAGGCAGAGAGGCAGGCAGAGAGAGAGGAGGAAGCAGGCTCCCCATTGAGAGAGAGCCCAATACAGGGCTCAATCCCAGGACCCTGGGATCATGACCTGAGCCGAAGGCAGAGGCTTTAACCCACTGAGCCACCCAGGTGACCCTAAAATATTTTTGATATAAGTAATTTATCATCATGGCCTATAGGGGTACCCAGTAAAAGCCTTTGTTTGTCTTAAAGTGTTCACAACCTTCTAATTTTAACTCTCCTTCAAGGTTCTGCTCACCAGTGTATGTATTCCTGTAAATGTTCCTCTATCTTCTTCATCACTCACATCTAATCACTATGTCTTTTTCCATAATATCTTTCAGAGCCATCTCCTTCTATTATTGCTGAGGGCAAACTAGTTTTCAATCAACAAAAAGCTAAACTATTAAAGTACCTATAGCTTGCCCATCTGTTTTTCTGTTTTTGGTCTTAGAATGTGAATCTTGTGGTGGGTATTAAGGAGGGCATGTACTGGAACACTGAAAAAAATAAAATAAAATTATGATGTTTAAAAAAAAAAAAGAAGAAGAAGAATGTGAGTCTTATTTCAAAGTCTCCTCTTCCCTAAAGTAGTCGCTGGGTGGAGCCCTTTCCTTACTCTCCAAAATATTCTTTTTGGGTGGGGGGCACGTCCACTTCTTAGCCTTTACCATACCACTCATCAAAACCTAACATAAATGACATGGCATTATTTACCTCTTCCTGTACATGTCCTTTTGGACTGTAATTATTTTAAAGCATAATGCCTCATACTTTTAATTCCTCCTGAAATATGACTCCTAGCATAATGTCTTTAATATAATGGGAACATATGAGCTCTTTATAATTGACTCTGGTTAATATATTTATCCTTCTCTGAACTACCTACAAGCTTATTTTAAGCATAAACTTATTTCAGCTAAATTATGTGCAAAAGGCTTGTTTTCTAATTGTTTCCTGAGGATCAGAGTCATCTGTACTTCAAGACTCTCATTTCTTTCGGGTAGATACTGCCATATTCCTTTTGTACTTTTCACTAGTACATTTCTATTCTCATAGAGGGCACCCAAACTTAATATTTGACAAAAAAGAATTCTCTGTGATATATAAGTAAAACAAAAATGACACCTTAGAGCAAAACCATGGTTCTCTGATCGCCCATATTTTTCTGACAGTGACACAAAGGACAATACTGGGAGATATGACTGCATTTAACTACAGCTAAATAATGCTTTAGAGAAGAGGCCAGAAAGGTAAGCCAAGGCAGTGAAGCAGACCACTGGGGAATCGTAGTGAATAAACCCAATATCAAGAAGACAATCAGCTGTGCCAAGAGGAATACATGTTTGGTGTGGCCAGGTTATCTCTAATTTTTGAAAGAGAAGCTGGTAATCGATTTCTGTATAAAATATCTTGATATTTTATTTACAACAAATTTATGTTTAAACAACAACTGTGTGGGTGAAACAAAGAATCTCTACTGTCAAATTCAGCCAATAGGCTGTTAATCTATAATCTCTGTTATAGTGTTCAAATACTGATTCTTTTTCTTTATAATATATCACCACTTTTTTAAAGATTTTATTTACTTATTTGACAGAGAGAGAGAAAGACAGTGAGAGAGGAACACAAGCAAGGGAAGTGAAAGAGGGAGAAGTGGGACCACCCTGCAGAGCCGGGAGCCTGATGTGGGGCTCCACGCTGATCCCAGGATCCTGGGATCATGACCTGAGCTGGAGGCAGACACTTAACAACTGAGCCAGCCAGGTGCCCCAATATATCATTACTTTTGATCTTCACAACAACTCTTTGAAGATTCTCACCCACAATTTACCAATAGGGAACTCCTCTAAAGTAATAAAGCCAGTAAAAAATCAAGCCAGGAAATCAAGCCACCTACTCCATCCACTCATAAAATATAGCTTTTTTGACTTATATTCAGTTCTTAACTTTTGCATGTATTGGGGGGGTTGTTAGGAGGTGAGGAATAGTTATAAGTCCCTTTGGAAATCTGATAAAAATTATAGATCAGCTATAGATCTTCTCCACAGGAAAAAATATGCATGTGTGAACATACATATCAAGTACTGTAATTTCAAGAGATTCACAAGTCCTTGAAGTTTAAATGTCTATGGGACAACTACAAGAGACAGAAATGTATTCAAAATAGCTGTAGCTTTACTTAATGATAAGGATGAACTTATAAACAATAAATCAAAACTATTCTGAACCTATTTATATATATATATTTTTTTTAAGATTTTATTTGTTTATTTGACAGAGAGAGACACAGCGAGAGAGAGAGCACAATCAGGGGGAGTGGAAGAGGGAGAAGCAGGCTTCCCTCTGAGCAGGGAGCCCAATGTGGGGCTTGATCCCATGACCCTGGGATCATGAACTGAGCCAAAGGCATCCGTTCGCTTAACAACGGAGCCACCCAGGTGTCCCCCTATTTATATTTCTAATTATTTGCTGTTTGAATAAGTTTTACTTTTTATTACTTTCTATATTAAGATTGTCTTTTATTTACTTTCAAATAAGTTTTTTTAAGTATACAACTTTTGATTTTCAAGTGAACAAAGTATAGACCTAGAATTATAGAATTTGTTGAGTAATCTCTTGTTTTCCATGTGCTTCCAAATGCCAAATGTATTTTCAAAGCTGCTATAATTCCAGACTACACAGTTTCTTTCTTTCAGTTCTCCTTAGTTTGGAAAACTCACCACTAATTTTACTATTTATTTATTCTCTGTAGATTTCCTTCATCTATGTTATTTCTTCTTTTTTTTATATAAGATTTATCTATTTTAGAGAGAGAGAGTGAGAGGGTGCAGGAGGAGGGATAGGGGAAGGGGTGGAGGAGGAAGGAGTAGAGGGAGAGAGAAAATCTCTTGATTTCATGATGGGCTTGATTTCATGATTCTGAGATCATGACCTGAGCCAAAATCAAGAGCCTGACGCGTCACCAACTGAGCCACCCAGGTGCCCCTATTATTTTCTTCTTTATAGTGCAATTACTTATATTATGCATAGAGTAGAAAAACATTTCCTACTTTGAACTTAATGCTTTTTCAGTCAATGCTGATCACTTTTGTGACTATTTCAGCTGTAGTGTCACATAATGTCTAATCGTAATTCTTTTATGGAGATATAGACATTATGTGACACTACAGCTGAAATAGTCACAAAAGTGATATCTCCATAAAAGAATTACGATTACTATCATAAATTTACTTCCTGGGATAAGAACTAATTCAACTAACTCCAAAACCCATACCCTTTCCAATATACAACATTGATCAGAGAACATTCATTGTAAATATCATTTTAATCCCATTTTCATTAGTGTACTTTCTAATGTTTGCTCACACCAAAACTTAATCACTTCTTGGGGAGTAGTCCACTTGAAGCCTCAGACGATCTTCCTGTAGTCGCTGCCCATGAGTTCATCATTTCGTGTCAGCTAAAAGTAGTGTCATTTACACACTTGGGAATTTCAATGTCTAGTTCCTTATCTAGATATAAATTGTAAAATTAGCATGAGCCCAAATTCAAAAGTTATTCTAGTGTGTGCTGTTATTCAAACTCTCCCACACAGTGTAGTATCTGTTGCTAAACATTTAGCTTATCATTTACAGACCATCCCATGTCTTCCCTACCACATGCCAGACTGTATTCTTGATAGGTTTTATTGCTAAGCCCTGGTAAATGCTTTTGTAAGTCTAAATTAATTATATTCATCAGCATTCCTCATACACACATGGATATAACCCTTCAAGCATAATAGTGACTACTTTATTCTCTACCAAGCACCAACTACTGTGCTAGGTTGTTTATGCAATTTTATTTAATCCTTAAAAAATCTCTGAAATGTAGATATTATTGTTACCATTTTTGTACAAGAAAACTGAGGCTGAGGGTTTAGAGCCTGTTCCAAAAGTTATATTACATACATAGGTGGTGGAGGCCAGAATTCATGTCCAGTTTTGTACAAGGCCTCAGCACATTAGACAGGCATAATTACCCCTGTACATAAACATAGAATATTATTTTCTCCCAGATTATACTGAGTAAGTCTAGTGTTTGTTATAAATTAGGTCCACCTGAACGAAAGTAAGATTTCCTGTTCTATAGTTTCCGTCCCTTACTCTGGGTCTTTAAGAGTGAGGATCATATGGTAAATGAACCTATCCTCAAGGATAATGATTGTTTTTGTTCAAATAAATCTAGAAAAATTCTGCCCGCTTCAACAAGAATAAAACTGAGGCTAAAACCTTTCTTATGTCTTCCACAGCACTAAGTATATTCAAACATATGGGTTTATTGTGATTGTTATTCCTATGGTTCTTTTGTCTATTTTTGTTGTTTTTTTTTTTTTTTTTTTCATTTTTGTAGCTAGATCAACTGATTCTTGAGCTCTAAAGGCACAATTCCAGCATGCTGAAGCACTTGCAAGGAGCTTTTCAAAGGCTATTTTATATTCTCTTCATTTAGGATTCATGTCCTTGAAAGAGAATATATACCCAAGTTATATGAAAATATAACAACCAAACAAATGAATAAACTTTCATAATCTTAAACTTTATGATTTGAAAAATTATTAAAAGGGCTACTGCAAATCTGAGAAAGAAGAGGAGAGAGGAGATACTATTTGCAACAAAGGGATGGAGAAACCAGGTAAAAGCTATATCATACTTTTGGAAAATGGGACTGAAAGAGAGAAACTACATAGCCGCACCAACTGTCTCACTGTGGTTAATGTTAGATGACAAATATGGCAAAGCAGAAAAAACAAAGGATGGGGTGCCTGGGTGGCTCAGTCTGTTAGGCAGTCAAGTCTCAGGGTTGTAGGGGAAAAAAACGAAAACAAAATAAAAGGACCCTGTTGAAGATCATCTGTTAACAATTATCTACCCTGTTTATTCTACCAACTGGATGTTAATTTTGCTTAACAAAACCCTTTTATAAAATGCAAATATATCCTTGGAAAGTTAAACCTATTGGTCTTTATACTTTTACCCTGAGTTACTATAATTAGATTGTCAATAATTTAACTATAAACTTTCAGAGTCTGTTGAGTTTTAAATTGGGTATTTTGATTTAAGCATGGAGCAGTTCAGATTAAAAACCATGAAGATCTCTGATAGTCTAAGCACTGACAAAGGTAGAATGATGAGACACTCAGGAAGAACAAGGCAGGAAAAAGGAAGTGAAAAAATACCTACTTTACAATTTTGCCACATAAAAATAAGAGGTTATGATTCAAAGATCTTAAAGTTTCCTTTCTGCTCTATAATTCTGAGGGCTACTATGCAAAGAATGAAATGTTTTACATACCAAATCATAGTATGCTATATTTTCCTTTTTGGAATCTATACCATCCAACATTAAAATAAAAGCTCCTTTTTCTAACTCAAGATAACAGAGGGTAATTTATCAAAACTAGTTCCAGAGGACAATCAAAGGACTTCAAAAGGAGAAATCGAAGGTCAGTAAATAACTTTCTAAAAAAAATGAATAACACATCCTCCAGTATTTTGATAATCAGTATTTGATCATTATCTGAACGAAATTACGGGTCAAAAGAGATACAGATTACTGGAACGGTTCAGAATATCTACCCAGGAACACATGAAACAAGAACTCTAAACAGCTAGAGGCAGAAAAAGTGAAGAAAAGAGGGACTATTTCCCTACCAGCCTCAAGGCATTCCTTTCCTCCGCATAATAATAGTGCGGTACTTTGCACCCTTCCATCTGTCACCTTACTATTTCCCCGTCCATCGCTGCATCATCTACCAGTCACGTCTGTCTCCACAGTCACCCCTGTAGGTCTCCTCCACAAAGTTTCCCTTTCTGCTTCTTGGTCTCACTCGAATCTCTCTACCCAGGGTTTACCCACACCTGCTCAACTCCGGCTCCTTCCACGAAACCCCTGAGACTCCAGGCAGAGCAACGGAGAAAGGCTGGACACCCCATTCTCCAGCAGACTAAGGGGATCTGTGGGAACACAACTCAGAGGTTTGTGCCTCCACAACCCCATATCCAGAGTTCCCTCTTACTCCCGGGGACCGTCCTCACTCACAGCGTACGGTGTGGAAGGCGCAGCGCGGCTGCTTCTCAAAACTCTCGCCTAACTTGAGAACCCGCTCGCGACGGTCCATGTACGAGAGTCCCGCTGCTCCAGTCATCATTTTTCTCTGGCTGCGACTTTGCTTGGCCACCTGCGCTGCCTCCCGTCTGCCACCTCATCCTGAAGCAGCTGCACTTGCACTAGCGGGGGCAGCCAGCAGACTCCGCCCCGCGCCTGACGCGCGCAGCCCCCTGGGCTCCTCTCGCGAGCTGACTGGCTGCCCGGAGGGAACGCCCCGCCCCCTCGCTCCGAGGATCCTGGTCCCGCCTCCAGGTCCTTTCCCGCGTTGCGACGCACGCCGCCGGGACAAGGCCGCGCTTCTGAGGTGATTGGTGGGAGCAGGGGCTCCTGGAGGAGAACGCGAAGAGAGGATGAGGTAACTCACCTCAGGTGGCGACTGGGGAAGAAGAGAATCTCGAGGTGCCGGGAAGCCAAGGCCACAGGGTTTCGGGGCCAAGCGTCCGGGCACATAGCCGCTCGTAGCGGGAGGATTTGCGCCCTTTCTGTGGAGATCTGTAGTAGAAACTGAGGCCCGGGGAGGGGCGAGAGCGGGGCTCAAGGCCCGGTGTCTTGCCCAAGGCCTGGTACCGCCGAGGCTGGGTCTAGAATCCGGAGCGAAGGAGCTCGCGGCCTCGGAGTCTCGGACCTTGGACCTCACTGGAGGCGACGCCGTTACCTGGGCAATCGCCTTAGGATCTTTTCCAGGGAAGTTCCCGGTGGTGTTGGGACAGTGGACGGGAAGGAAGGGGAGGAAAGATTCGGAGTTAGAAATTACAGATTTCGGATCAGTTGCAACCAGATTGCATTAGGTAGCCTCCTTTTATTTATTTCCTTCACAGTGATTCTTGGAGGCAGTAACAGGCACGGGCAGGAAGACGAAATTCCCAAAGGATCAAGGCCCAAGTTCCTGCTGTGGCAAAGGGTAATAGCATTAATAATTGAAAAATAATTGCCTTTTTTTTTTTTTTCCTGTTTAAAGTTAACGAGTTTCATGGTAAAGATGAGGAAAGTGTTTTATTAGAGGAGAATCATCCAACAAAAGTTTACAGATGGTTGTCGCAACCGGTGGTTGTTTTTCAGGGTAAGTATGTAATCAAACTCTACTCCCATGCTTTCTTAGCCAAATTCGTCTATTTATTGTTTTAGCCAAGTACATGCATATATCTCCCTTACTGTATCTGCTTGTTTAAATTCTGCTTTTTAAATAAGTATTAAGATTGTTTAGTGTGGTAATTAAATGCCCAGGTTCTGGAGCCAGAATTTTTGTATTTCAACCCCAGCTTCCTACTTTACAGTGTGACTTCATGCAAACTAAAATATGCTCTTCATTAAAATGGGGGGGATAATAGTGCTTACTCCTTAGAATTGTTGAGAGGGTTAATTGAATTAATACATGAAAGGATTTAAAACAATTCACAGCACATAGTAAAATCTCTCCAAATGGTTGTCATTATTGATGTATAACTCCACTGTGTGGCAATATTTTAGAACCACCCTTGGTTTCTGCTTTCTTTTCTAAATCTTGAATTATTCTTAAAAGTAGGAATTGCTGTTTTGTTTACAGATAAGAAAACTGGTTGAGAGAAACCCACTCCTCTGACTCTGGTTTGTTTTCTTATCATCTCTGTCATCTATTTGGCACTTAAAGTATTTCACATAAAATATTTGTTTTCTTATCATCTCTGTCATCTATTTGGCACTTAAAGTATTTCACATAATTAAGTATTTTATTTTACACATGTGTATAAACATGCATGTATACTTTTTCTTTCCCAACCAGAACATGAACAATAGGGACTCTGTCCCATATAAAATTCTTATGACTGATGCATCTAACATAGTGCCCTACACACGTGTTTGGTGATAATAATGTTTCAGTGGTGTTGTATTATGTTAACTAGAGGGGAACAACAGTGTTTTAAGCCTATTTTACTTAAAAAAGACTTTCATTTAGAAATTTGAGGTTTACATATTGTAATAAAAAAGAAAGCAGAGAGTCAAGAAATTGAAATACTACCATACACCAGTTAGAATGGCAAAAATTTACAAGGCAGGAAGCAACAAATGTTGGAGAGAATATGGAGAAAGGGGAACCCTCTTAAACATTTGCTGGGAATGCAAGTTGGTAGAGCCACTTTGGAAAACAGTATGGAGGTTCCTCAAAAAGTTTAAAGTAGAGCTATCGTATGACCCAGCAATTGCACTACAGGGTATTTACCCCAAAGATACAGTTTTGGTGAAAAGAAGGGGCATATGCACCCCCAATGTTTGTAGCAGCAATGTCCTCAATAGCCAAACTGCAAGGAGCCAAGATGCCCTTCCACAGGCAAATGGCTAAAGAAGATGTCCATATATACAATGGAATATTATTCAGCCATCAGAAAGGATAAATACCCACTATTTGCATCGACATGGATGAAACTGGAGGGGATTATGCTAAGTGAAATAAGTAAAGCGGCGAAAGCGGCGAAGGTCGATCATGTGGTTTCACTTGTGGAGCATAAGGAATAGCGTGGAGGAAATCAGGAGAGGGAAGGGAAAAATGAAGGGGCGTGGTGAAATTAGCGGGGGAAACAAACCATGAGAGACTATGGACTACTGGAAACTGAGGTTTTCAGAGGAGAGAGGAGTGGGGAAATGGGATAGCCTGGTGATGGGTATTAAGGGGGGGCACGTATTGCATGGAGCTGTGGGTGTTATATACAATCATGGAACACTACATCAAAAACTAATGATGTACTGTATGGTGACTAACACAACATAATTAAAAAAAAAAGTGAGTTTTGAAATGCCTGTAGAGCATGGGGCATTGGGTGTTATATACAAACAATGAATCATGAACACTATGTCAAAAACTAATGATGTACTCTATGGTGACTAACATAACAGAATAAAAAAAAAAAAGTAAATTTTGAAATGCCCAAAATTTGTATTTTTATTCCCTGCTTCAGCTTATATTTATTAACTACCTACCAGGTATAGGTTAAGGCACTGGTCTAGCCTCTGGGTAAATGACAGTGAATCAAGAGATAAGAAGGCAGCAACCAAGGGTGGTATGAGTTTTACTGACATGAATCCTACTGGTGTGAATTTTCACCAAACATGCATTAAAATGAACCAGGTTGTACCAGCCCTGGAATTTAAAAAAAAAAAAAAATTAGATTAATGAATTAAATAGAGTTCAAAAATGTACCCAAGTGACATTTCAGGTTGCTTTGTTTATATCATTCATGACATATTACTTCAGAAATTTATGATAGCTGTATGCGTTTGTTCTTTTCTACAAATCTATAACCTCATCTAACTTAAAAAATATAGTTAGGTTTCTGTCATATACCATTCACGAATAAGTGTGTATTGAAAATATAAAGATATAAGTGAATGAAGATAGCACTAAAACTAACCATAAAAACACCAGAAAAAATTAAGAGACTGTATTTTAGATTTTAAGGTAGGGAGAACTTTTCTAAGAATGTCACCAAAGTAGATGTCATATACTAGAAGATTGTTACACTTGAGTACATGGAAATTGTAAAACTGTGATAGAGACACTATATTTAAACTTAATAAATGACAATGAGAAATTGGTTACAGCCAATATAAAAGGTAAAATGTTCAGATCCATAACAAAAGCTGAAAGCTTCTACAGAAGAAACCAATATATAAATTGTTGAAAGATATGAATAGAAAATATATAAAAGAAGCAGACAGTGAACATGAGATGTGCCTAATTTATCTAATAATCAAAGCAATGCAAATTGAAACAAGATGATGCCATTTTTCATTTAGTAGAAATGTAAAAGATAACAGTTTGTATTAAGGAAGGCTTAGTAAAATGAGCACCCTCATGTGTTGCTAGTGGAAATACAAATTGGAACACCCATTTGAACACCCATGTGGTTTAAATAATATTTTGATGCACTCTTACAAAGGAAGCATAGCATAATGCAGCCACTGGAAAGAGTGAGATAACTGTATCTACTCTCTTGGAAAGTTGTATGTCTACTATGCACCAGGAGTGACACCAGGAGCTGTGGTGGGCTTTCTTTGAAATAGTTTCAGAAATTTTTTTTTTAAGATTTTATTTATCAAATTTTTTTGGTGATTTATGTTTTACTTAAAGGAGTAACATCTCGATGCTTGTATTATATCCAAGTCTTAGGTATAAAGTGGTGCCAGTGGTGAAGAATAATAGCTAAAAGTGAGTGAGTTAGAAGTGTCATTTGGGAATACATTTTGTGTTTTTTACTGTTTTACATGGAAGGGAAGATAATTAACATTGTAGCTAAAACCATAGACTTTGAAGTCAGACTGATCTGGATTTGAATACCTACTCCATCATATGCTGGTGGAATTATGGTAAGTTTCTTCTTGAAGCTTTATTTTTCATATCTGTAAAATGAGATGATTACAGGCTCTACCTCATACTCCTGTTATGAAGATTTAATAAGATGACGTATATAAAAGCATTTAGCCCTGTACTTAATTCATGTAAGTAAATATAAGTAAAGATTGTACTTTTCATTAAATAATGATATCTTTGAGCTTTGAATGCCTTAAAATTTTTTTGTAAAGTTTTAATGAATTGGGATGCATTTTTTATTTAATTTTAAGATAATTTTATTTATTATGCTATTTGTAAACAAGCTTTTGTTATCCTGTAATTACATTTCGTTTCTGAGTTGTATGTTGGGGATCCCCAAGACCAACCCTAGATTCAGTGATTCACTGGGAAGGCTCAGAGTTCTTAGGATATAGTCATATTTGTGGCTGTGATTTATCTCAGTGAAAGGATACAAAGCAAAATTAACAAAAAGAAAAGGCAAATGGAACAAAATCCTGAGGAAGGTGCAAACTTCCAAGAATCCTCTCCCAGTGTATTACATAGGACACACTTAATTCTTCCTATAATGAATTCTGACATTTTGAAGTGTTGTCTACCAGAGAACCTCAGTAGAGACTCAGTCACAAAGGTCATGTGGGTATCCTCTACTCCCAACTACTAGAATTTCAAACTTCTGGAAGGAAAGCAGACATTCTGCATAAGCCACATTATTTACACAAACACTTCAGGCACAATGAGCCACTCTTAATAGGGAATGATGGAAACCCTTCCAAAACCCAAGTTCCTAGGCACCAACCAGGGGCCAATCTTGTTTCAGGCCTATGTTAGCTCTTTTCTGTACTTAGTGTTTCTTTTGTGATAAAGTAATCTCTATTACAGGATTGCTGTGCAGATTAGAAAGAGTGAATATGGAGCGTCTAGCACTATTTATGACTTCTAGTGCATGATAAATCATATGTGCTGTAACTGTCACAGTAAATTATAGGAGTCTGTAGCTCTTTTAGATATATTTTAGTTAGAAAAACCAGAGCCTTCTATAAGAAAGAAATTGAAAAATATACCCTTCACTTCCCAAAGCAAGCAAACTTAAAGTTTTATTTATATTGAAACTGTTTTTCAGACATTATTTAGGGAGCAAATGTTTTAGTGCTGTTTAACCTTTATCTTTCTGATTCTGTTAAAATATAGGTGATATAAGAAATGAAGCCAACAGGTACAGACCCAAGGATCTTATCTCTAGCTGCCGAAGTTGCAAAAAGTCCTGAGCAGAATGTCCCTGTTATACTGTTGAAGTTAAAAGGTAAGAAAATCTTGGGGCCCCTGGGTGGTGCAGTCAGCTGAGCATCTGACTCTTTGTTTCAACTTGGGTCATGATCTCAGGGTTATGAAATCAAGCCTTGCATTTGGTTCTGCAGTCAGCCCAGAGTATACTTAAGACTCTTTTTCTGTCTCCCGCTGCTCCTCCCACCCCCCCAAAATAAATAAATCTTAAAAAAAAAAAATTTAAGAAAATCTTTTTGTGATTGGCTAACATTTTTTAAGTAATAGAATAATTCCATCATGGGTATAGTTTTGGCATTTGTTTCTAACTTGCTCAGAGAAATTTTAACTTTGTGATAAAGCAGTGATTTTGTTTTCTTTTTAAAAATGTTTTTAGTTGTTATTCAAACTAAAAAAAAAAAAAAGCTCTTGGATTTATTGAGCAAAAATAAGTATATCCTATTTGCTTTTGCCTTAGAAATAATAAACAACACACCTTTAGGAAGCTCAGAGTTGAAGAAAATCAAACAAGATATATATTGTTACGATCTCATTCAGTATTGCCTTTTGGTGCTCAGTCAAGATTGTTCTCGAATCCAGGGAGGTTGGACTACAATTTCTCAGCTTACACAGATATTAAGGTAAAGTGAAGCAATAAGTCCACTTGTTCTTGAGGGATGTAGTAGTAGATTCTTATTTATAACATTTGCTTCTTTTTACTCATCTGGTTAATAAGCACTGGCAACTTTCTTTGTGGTAAATATGGTTGTACTTTTCCTTCATACCATATATTATTATTTTTAACTATATTTGTGAATATTTCACTGTCTAAAATTTTGCTGCATATGTCCTATGAAGATGATAATCATGTCTTTTGCTTACCACTGAGTCTCAAGTACCTAACAGACTCTTTATTGATTATAGAATATATGAAGAAATGAAGATACTAAGGCCCCGACTCTAAATAGAGATGAGATGGCAGTTATGTGACTTTATCATACAAGGCTGAATGAAAGAGGTGTGAAATGAAAGATAAAGCAAAATACTATAGGAGAACAGATGTAGAAACTAGTTGTTCCATGCTGTATTGATTTAGTTATCTTAATTGTGTATTTCATTAGGTAACCCAAAATTCTGTGAATAAAATTCAGAAGCAGCATGTACTGACCTACTGCCATGCTAGAAATTGAGAGAAAAGATCAAAATCATTTATTTTTTTAAAAAGGCAAAAAAATAAACCAGTTGTTCTCAGTGCCTAAGCTACTTCCCAATTAAGTCACTAAAAACATGCATTACTAACTGATCTTACCTTTCAAAACTGCTATTCCTAATTTGTTTCTACGTAAAGGCCAGATTCAAGATGTATAGTTAGAAAAAACAATTAACAAATGTACATAATGTTCTTTCCTTATACTTTAATTTTCAAGATTATTTCCTTAAGTAAATAAAGCCTTTGTTTTGATTAGATATTTTGGCTCATGAAAATATTAAGGCTCTATGGGGTGGAATCCAAATATTAAGAAATCCCTGTGTTTGTGAATGTACAAAAAACAATTTTTATTTATTAATGTTCACAATCAAAATAGACACTCTTAAATAATTAACTTTAGCAACCAAAATAGAAAGAGAAACAGATCTATGTTAGCATTTGGCCATTACTTTAGGACTGGTGTACAAAAAAAAAGCAAATTGAGCATTCATTCACCAGTTAAGTTTTTAGCATACTCATGGGTAGTCACTATTGTTTATCAGTGTCTTCACATTATGTTGAAAAGTGTTTGATAGCAATATTTACTAATTAGAAACCATTCTTGGGTTAGGGACTCTTGTTAATAGTAGTCTACACAAATAATTTTTATTATTGAGGGTTGAGTATACCCCTCTTATATCCAGGGACTGACCTTTCTGAGCAGTTTCGGGAGGATTCATTTCTCTAAATGACTTTCTCTCCTTTATTAACACAAACTTAGTCACAGATTTGTGCTCTTATTTCAGCCATTGCTGTGTGGGCTTGGAGCCAGGAGAAGATGCAGAGGAATTTTACAATGAATTACTCCCATCAGCTGCAGAAAATTTTCTGGTTTTGGGGAGACGATTGCAAACATGTTTCATCAATGCGGCTAAGGTATATGTGTTTATTTAGTGTTTTAATAGCCAGAATTCTTGAGAAGATGTTCCACATTGTTTTTCAAATGTGCAGTACTTGACTGAAAGTACAATTAGAGCAGTGGATTCAAACATTTTTAAAATTGTAACAAAAAATAATCTCTAGGTGTGAAATTTTAAAATGTTGGCTGAAGCATACTGTAAGACTTTGAAGGATTTGCCTTGCTTCTTAACTTTAAGCAGCACCTATAGATATTTATTTCCATAGCATTTTCCTAAAACATATCTTTTACTTTAATTAAGAGTGGAGGAAAGTATTGTTCTGTGGCCCAGCACTTTCCTAATAGCTTCCGTGGCAAGAAGAATAAAGGTGAACTTTTTCTATTTGATCTTTCAGATCTTTTTTTTTTTTTTTAATTTTTAAGATTTTTTAAATTTATTTGACTTAGAGAGAGAGAGAAAAGTCACAAGTAGGCAGAGAGAGAGGGGGAAGCAGGTTCCCTGCTGTGCAGGGAGCCAAATGTGAGGCTCAGTCCCAGGACCCCAGGATCAAGACCTGAGCTGAAGGCAGAGGATTAACCCACTGAGCCACCCAGGTGCCCCTGATCTTTCAGATCTTCTGCAGTGGAAATATTTCAACCCAAACATAGGGCTTGTTTAATCCAACAAGCTTTTTTTGGGTGGATTATGCTAAATGCTATATGTACTATCTTTTTTTTTTTTTTTAACTGTCAGTTACTTAGAAGTAAGTTGCTTAATTTCCAAATATTTGAGAATTTTTTTTAAAGTTTTTATTTAAATTCAGCTAGTTAGCATGCAGTGTAATATTAGTTTCAGGTTTACAATTTAGTGATTGTACACTTCATACAGCACTTGGTGCTCATGACAAGTGCATTTCATAATCCCCATCACCTATTTAGCCCATCTGCCCACCCACCTCCCCTCTGGTAACCATCAGTTTGTTCTCTATAGTTAAAGAGTCTTTCTTGGTTTTCCTCCTTTTTCCCCCTGTGCTGGTTTGTTCTGTTTCTTAAATTCCACATTTGAATGAATTTTCTTGATGTTTTATTGTTACCAGTTTCAACCTTAATTCTTTGTGGTCAGATAACATACCTGTATCATTTCAATCCTTTGAAATTTTTTCTGACTTGTTTTATGGCCCTTTTATCTTGGTGAATGTTTCATTATAAGCTGTCTTTGCTTTGTACAGTGCCACCTTAATTGAAACTCATTCATACTAGAAACATGTAAAGATTTTGATATGCTCAAAAAGTTCATTTAACATGGTACCATGCAAAAAGCAAGGACTGCCTCTATACTTGAATGTGAACTCTGCATTTGTTGTGTGGAATGTTCTGTGAATGTCAGCTCAATTTGATTATAGGACCTATAGGAATCACAAGTTTATAAGGCTGAAACTCTTTTATCTTGTAGTAGTTCTTGGCTATATATACATTTGGGCCTACTGCTATATTAAAGGTTGAGCACATTCACCACTTTCATGAATTATGAAGAGAAATAACTAAGTCATCATAAGATATTAAATTCCAGTTGAGGTGCTTTAAGTAGATAAGGAATAGACACAGTCTTGTACTTCATGCCTAGGCTAGTAAAGTAGACCAGATCTTAAGATATTTCTTACAGAAAACCTGAGATGTGTCTTCCAATTAAAAAAAAAATTAAATTATGAGTGAAATTGAATGAGACAATATGGATAAGATAGTGGTTTCAGTATAAGAAACAAGGCAGAAGATCATAGGGGAAGAGAGGAAAAAAATGAAACAAAGCAAAACCAGAGAGAGAGACAAACCATAAGAGACATTTAATCTCAGGAAACAAACAGGGTTGCTGGAATGGAGGGGGGTGGGAAGGATGGGATGACTGGGTGATGGACATTGGGGAGGGTATGTGTTGTGGTGAGCACCGTGTATTGTGTAAGACTGGTAAATCACAGACCTGTACCCTTGAAACAATACATTTTATGTTAATAATAAAAAAAATAAAATATATACCACAGAGAAATTGGGAAAAAAAAATATTGTAGGTAGGGAATTAAACTTAGTAGTAGAGTATAGGCTTTCTATGTAATAGCTCACAAATTCTTCCAGCATCTCCATTGGCATTTTGAGGGATGTTAGCATTAAATAAATTTTACACATTTCTAGATTTAATTAATTCAAGTTAATTAAAGTGGCACATGGGAATTTGTGTTACTACTCTACCATAACACAAATTTTATAAATTAAGAAACTAAACACTATAAAATCATGAATAGCTAAGGGAACCAGGTCCTCTGACTCCCCAGAGACAAGTTTCTCTTTTTTTTTAAATAAAGCAATTACAGAAAAGTAAATTGGGTTTGTGTGTGTGTATTAAGGGTGAAGAAAAAGATGAATTACTACACTCATTCCAAATTGTGACTGATTCTCTCTTCTGGCTCTTGGGAGGCCATGTTCAACTCATCCACAATGGTAAGAGAAAGATTTTTAGGTAACTGATAGTCATTGTAAAGTACCTACTAACAACTTGATTTTTTTTCTCAAAATAAATACATCTATTAACTTTACAAATAACCACAGTTAAACAAAACTACATTGAAATAACTGCACATGCAAAAAAATAAAAGCCCATTTGGAAATTCCAGCTTTAAATAGCCAGCATTGACAATGTGAATATTAAAGAGAAAATTGCTTAAATATAATTTTCTCCTTAGCTTTTTCTATTTAGCAAATCCAAGATAAGGATTAATGATAATCTTAACAATTTAGGGAAAATTTTTTCAAAATTCTAAAGATTACACCTGTTTTTTAGGCTTACGGTGAGAGAAATCTGTACAGAGGAGATATGACTTAATTCGTAGTCTATTCATGTAAGAGTAAGCTTTTATATATTGAAATTTTTACTGACCTTGAAAGTTATTTTACAGGATATTTCTGCACTTACATTGAGAAATATAAATATACCTTAGTTTTATTTTTTTTAAGATTTTATTTATTTATTTGAGAGTGTGCACAAGAGATGGGGAAGGGGCAGAGGGAGAGGCAGAAGCAGACTCCCCACTAACTGGGGAGCCTGACCCTGGGCTTTATCCCAGGACCCCGAGATCATGACCTGAGTCCAATGCAGACTTTTAACCAACTGAGACACCCAGGCGTCCTGTGCATTAGTTTTATAGCTTTTAGTTTATAGTTTTATAGTTCTCTGTGGATTTTTTTTTTTTAAGATTTTATTTATTTATTTGACAGAGAGAGATCAGAAGCAGGCAAAGAGGCAGGCAGAGAGAGAGAGAAGGAAGCAGGCTCCTGGCTGAGCAGAGAGCCCGATGTAGGGCTCGATCACACGACCCTGCGATCATGACCCAAGCTAAAGGCAGCGGCTTAACCCACTGAGCCACCCAGGTGCCCCACCTCATTAGTTTTGGGGGTTTTTTTTGGAGCTTTTTTGTTTGTTTGTTTTTTGGGTTTTTTTTTTTTTTTCAGCATAACAGTATTCATTATTTTTGCACCACACCCAGTGCTCCATGCAATTCATGCCCTCTCTAATACCCACCACCTGGTACCTCATTAGGTTTTGATGTAGTGTTCCATGATTCATTATTTGAGTTCTATCCATTTGAAGATAATGCAGAAACCAAGTCCGATGATTCCCCAAAGAACAGTGTCTCTGTCTCTCTCAATACTTAGGTACTTCCTTTTCTTTTAAAGCTTTGCCTTTTAGTTTCCCCTTATGAAACAAATAAAGTTCCCAATTTAAACAACTTTTATCAAAAACATGAATTACTTAGTTTTACTATAGTATAACGTAAAAGACCTAGTAAAAAGAGAGACAGCAAGAGAGAGAACACCTGAATACAACTTTTAAAATAAGCCAGTTTTTTTTTGTTTTTTTTTTTTTTTTTTTTTTTAAATAATAGCTGTAACAAAATGACAGTGTTCTTCAGGTCAGTCTGTAGGTTTAAAATATCAGTAATGTATTAAAACCAAATGGTTGTGAAATTCATTTACAAAATTGGGGTCTCCAGTAACCTTTCTCTCTAAAAAGAATCCGCTTTTTGGAGAAAAGGCTGACACTTATGTCTGGGGTAAAAAATATGCAAGGTAACCCTGAAGTATTTTTAATGCCAGATAAAAAGGATGCAATCAGAGTTTATTAGGAGTCTGTGAAAAGAACTGAGGAGCCAAAATAAGGAGGTTTCTATTAGCCAAAAATGGGAAATTTGAAACAGTAATAGGATAATAACTGCTGAGGATTGAAACACATCAAATATAGTGAGTCTATTAAAAAAATTATCATTAGAGAACCAATTCATTTTGAAAACTGGTAAATGAAGAATCCATTTATCTGGCCCTTTCTTATGTATCAACGAGGAGAAATTTCTCTTTATAGAAGTATTCCAGCTAATAGGTGAGAAAGGAAAGGTAGAATATGACCAGTGTACAACTATTAATGAATGAACAAATTTAGGAGTTAATCATCCATCACTGTCAAAATTTCAGAAGTACCTCCTAATGGCTCATCATAACCTCACATATGAAATGTAGATGTCAAAAATTCAAACCTGCATCATTTTGATCCCCCAGTTCCAATTACCAATTTATAGAAGGTCAGGGAAACATTAAATTACACCCCACAGATGTAATTAACAAAACTAGCTTGTGGGAAGCTTAAAGGACAATTGACATAGTTTTGTCACTAAATAAAACCTAAGGGGGAAAAAATGGTAGAGGGGGAATTCATAGATTAAATTTGAAAGATAACCAATTATAATGTATAATATGTGCAATGGGTGGATCTTATTTGGATCTTGATTCAGACAAATTTAAAAATCTGTATAATATTTGGAAATTGGAGCTCTGACTGAATATTTGATAAAATTAAGGAATCATGATTATATAGGTTAGATAATGGTTATATTTTAAAATAATTCATATCTTTTGGGAATATATATTGAAATACTTGTGAATGAAATAAGTTGGTATCTTGGATTTGCTTCAAAATAAAATGGGAGGCTAGAAATGAATGGGCTAGGAGACATAAGATTGGCCATAAGTTGATCACTGATAAGGTTGAATGACCGGTACATGCAGAGTCATGATATTATTCTCTCTTGTGTAGGCTTGAAGCTTTCATTATAAAAAGCTTAAATGGGCAAAAGTATCAGTTTTTTGGGGGAGACCAAATAGCTATTTGAAACTTAATGAAACAACTACACTTGAGAAACAAAATAAGGGCTCCAAGTATAAGTTTTATTGAGTTTTTATTTATATTATTATATAAATTATATTTGTATATATTTTTTATAATAATATAAAGCAAACATTGTAAAAATAAAATGGAATGACTGTTTATTAAATTATTATAGCATAACTTTTTTAATATAGAAAAAAGATATATATATACTACATACTACATGAGATCAGTGAATTCAGAGTTAAAAAAGTTATGAATAAAACATCTTTAAGTAGACAAAAATGAAATAATATACTTTTCCCAGTTATAAAAAAGAATGTTTTTACTATTGAAGTAATAGAAAATAAGAAACCATAGAAATATTTAGTAGTAGTGGAATTGATTTTTTTAAAGTTGTTAAATGTTACAAAAATGATCTTTAGTAAAATATTAAATTTTGGACTCTGTAAATAGGAAAGTAATTAATATGTGAAAGAAATCAAATATGTTCTCTCAGGAGAGAAAAAGGAAAATAGTAAAGTTTCATGGAAGCTTGGATGGTATTTACAGGTATGCCTTGTCTGCATACCTGATCCTACTTTATTATTTTTTTTTAAAGATTTTATTTATTTATTTGTCAGAGAGAGCGAGAGCAAGCACAGGCAGACAGAGTGGCAGGAAGAGTCAGAGGGAGAACCAGGCTCCCTGTGGAGCAAGGAGTCCGATGTGGGACTCGATGTGGGACTCGATCCCAGGACACTGGGACTGGGACTCGATCCCAGGACGCTGGAATCACGACCTGAGCCAAAGGCAGCTGCTTAACCAACTGAGCCACCCAGGCATCCCACCTGATCCTACTTTAATTAAAATTCTGATCAATTAATGGAGAAGGGAATAGAAACTGACATTTACTGGGAATCTACCCTGTTCTAGGGCATTCTGCAATAGTCTGTGAGAGAGCTATTCTAGCTTTACAGATGAAGAAATACATGTTCTGAGAGGTTAAACAACTTGAATAAGCATCCAGTGTCAGGTCTTCATAACTGGCTGTTCAGAACCTAAAAATTATAAACCAGTAAAAAACAAGTGTTGTTTTGTAAGTAATAATTTCATTATTATTTAAGACAAAATATTATCAAACATGGTACATTGTATAAAATAATTCAATATTTTATGGATGTAAGCCACTGTTTACAGTCATATGTACCATTTCCATTCCTTCATATTTTCTCTTCTTCATAGGAAACTTCATTTTATTCACTGAAATTTAATGCTAGAAAGAGATTCAAATTTAGGATATGTTTTATTTTGTTTCTTATTTAATGGGAGATTACAGTAGAGTCTTAGCTTAGTATTTTTGGATGCTTTCTATTTATACCTTTCATAAAATGGAATGACTTATTTACGGTTACTTAAACTGCCCATCTTAAAATCTTCTTTATTGTAAAGTATACAAAAGCAGGAATGTTAGCAGATGATCATGCTTTGATCTGGTTTTAAAAAGACAAATGAACCCCAATTGTATCATAGAATCTTTTAATTTTAATTTTTTTTCTCTTTTAGTACTACAAAGTGATCATTTCTTGCACTTACTTCAAACTGACAATGTTCAAATAGGATCTACAGTCATGACTCTGCTCCAGAGCATACTACAGATCAACAGGTGATTTGGTTTTACAAAGTATTTATCAAAGTATTTATAATTTTTAACTTTTGGTCCAGAAGCATTACCAGTTTTATTCCAGTTTTGCTGAAATCATCAATTACATATGATTTGTACAAGTTACTTCAAGAGCTCTGTTATTACCACTGTCTTTTAGAAAAGAATATAAAATACCACCAAAGCCTGGAAGTTTATTGTTGAATTGGTATCTCAGAGCTTAAGAAGATTTTAGACCAATTTCAGACTTAGAGAAGAAATATGGTGATCTCTGAAGAAAAATATTAGGATCACAATAAAAAATGCTTAATCATATATTTATTTAGCAAATTGCAAACTTACTGTTACACCAGGTGCTTCAGAATGGCATAAAAGAACTAATGGGCAATGTTTTCCAGCTTAAAATGGAAAAAAGAATATGCACAGTTGTAATAATTGACTCTTCCAGTTCCATATGGATTTATTATGCATCTGTTATGTGCCAAATGGTATGTCTCTCATTGGGTTCCCAAAGTTGATTAAGATATAAAACTTGCCTTCAAGTAGCTTACAGTGTAGTGGAAGAGACCAGCCCATGAACATAATTATATTATAACATACTAAGTTGAAAGTATAAAAGTATGCACAAGTGTTAGAGGAGCTTCTATCACAAGCTGAAGGGTGATGCTCCCAGAAGAATGTAATACCTAAGGTGAAACTTCAAGGTTGAAAAATTAGCCAGAGAGGAAGAAGAGAAAACAGTATTTCTAGGCAGAGGTAACAATATAAGCAAATGCACAGAGATAAGAAACAACATGCTGAAGATAAAAAGTGAGTACAATTCATCATTGCTGGTATTTAAAGTTTGGCATGTGGAGGTGGCTGCAAAGTTCTTCAGACTTAAGTCATGAAGAGTTTATATGCTGTCTTAAGGAAATTAAATCTTATCCTATAAGTAATGGGATCATTAAAAGATTTTTAAAGTAGATAAAAATAAGTATATTTTATTACTTACATTACTCAGGTTACTGTGTGGAGGAAGAATTTAAGGGGGACAAAACTTTAGACAAGGCAATTAGAGGAAGCAGCTACAGTAATCTAAGTGAAGCGATAAAATCTTGGCCTCTTGCACTGGTACCAAATAGATTTTAAAGGAAATGGATCTTAAAAACTAATGAATTAAAATCATCAAGATTTCACTTCCACTTGTGACTGAGATGGAATAATAAAAATGGATTTACCCTACTACCTAAGAAAACAAACAACAGGCAAATTACAAAATAATTGTTTTTGTTTGTTTGTTTTTGTTTTTTTAGTATTTCATGTTTTTTTATTTTCCGAAGAAATAAAACAGATAGTGGTTTTCAGATTTCTTTTAATTAGCAAAAAACAAGTACTAATGTAGATATTTCATAGAAGTCAAGTGGTATAATACAAACTTTTGAAAAGCACAGGATACCTGTATTCGGAAAAAAAAAAAAGTATCACATCATTACCCTCAGCTTCCACTTTAGGAAACTAAGAAGAGGGAATTAAATTCCCTCTTAAAACTCACCTGGCTGGCTCAGTTGGTAGATTATGTGCGGCTCTTGACCTTAGGGTTGGGAGTTCGAGCCCCATATTGGAGTTAGAGATTACTTATAAAATAAAATATTAAAATAGAAGAAAGAAATTTATAAAGATCAAAACAGAAATCAGTAAAATAGTGAAAACAATGAAAATCAATGAACCCTTAAGCTGGTTCTTTGAGAAAGTCAGTGAAATTAAAAAATCTGTAACAGAAAATTGATCGGGGGTAAAAAGAAGAGAATACAACCTATCAATGTCAGGAATTAGGAGACAACACAATAAAGTCAATAGATATTAAAAAATATTAGAAGGAAATAATGTGAACAACTTTATGCTTGTTAAGGTAAGATGGACAAGTTCTTTGAAAGACTCAGACTACCAAATTTAAGAGGAACAGAAGAAAAAAAAAAAGCAGCAGCAGCAGCAGTAGGTAATCTGAATAGCCTATAACTATGGAGAAAATGAATTTGTAGCTAAAACACTTCCCACAAAGAAAACTTCATAATTAGACAGCTTTTTCACTGGTAAATTCTACTAAACAAATTCTTCCAGAAAAATTGAAGAGAAGGAAATACTTCCCAACTCATAATGAGGTCAGCATTACTTGATAACAAACCAAAGACATAATATATTAAAACCTAGCAGTATATTAAAAAGTTAATACATTTTAGTGCTTGGGTGGCTCAGTCAGTTAAGCATCTGACTTTGACTCAGGTAATGATTCCAGGGGCCTGGAACTGAGACTCAAAACAGACTCTGCTCAGCCAGGAGTCTGTTCTCCCTCTGCCCCTCCCCCTGGTCATGCTTCCCCCCTCAAATAAGTAAATAAAATCTTTTTAAAAAAAGGTTAATGTATTTTGAATAAGTTGCCTTTATCCCAGGAATTCAGGGCTGGTATAACATTCTGAAGTCAAGAAATGTAATTCATATTAATAAAACAAAAAGGGGAAAACATATTATATTAATAGATACAGAAAAGCATTTGAAAAATTCATTATCCATTCCTGATTTTTCAAAAAGAAAAACTTTCAGCATAGTGCTAGTAGAAGATAGAACTTTATTAGCCTGTTGAAAGGCATCTAGGAAAAACCTACTTAATGGTAAAGTGCTAAATGCTTTCCTTATATGACTATGGACAAGACAAGGATCTGCACTCCAATCACTTCTATTCAACATCACATTGGAGTTTCTAGCCTGTACAGTCAAGAAGAAAAAGAAAAGGTGTTTGTAAAGACAGGAAGAAACAAAGCTCTCTGTATTTGGAGACGACATTGTCATCTCTGTAGAAAAACCAACAAAATGTTCAAGGAAACTACTAAAACTAATAAGTGAGTATAGCAAGGGTAGTAGGATATAAAATCCATATAAAAATATAAATTGAAGTTTTATGTCAGAAATTGAAATTTTAAGATAATTCAACTTAAAATAGCATAAAAATATGAAATATGTAGGGTTAAATCTGACAAAAGATGGCAAAGACCTGTTCACTTAAAACTATAAGATGCTGCTGAGAGGAATTAAAGAATATGTAAGTAAATGGAAAGATATACCATGTTGCTAGATGAGTAGTACATTATTAAGATCTCCGTTCTCTCTAAATTGATATATATTTTAAATACAGTCCCACTCAAAATCTCATTTCTGTAGAACTTGACATACTGATTTCATATGAAAATCAAAGGGCCTAGAATATAAAATAGTCTAACTTTGAACATGAAAAAAGTTGGAGAGCTAACACTACCCAATTTTAAGACTTTATAAAGCTAATATAATTAGGAAAATGAGGGATGCTTGGGTGGCTCAGTCCGTTAAGCATCTTGTCTTTGGCTCAGGTCATGATCCCAGGGTCCTGGGATCGAGTTCTGCATTGGTCTCCTTGCTCAGCAGGGAGTCTGTTTCTTTCTCTGCCTGTCTTTTCCCTTGCTTGTGTGCTCTCTCTCTGACAAATAAATAAATAAAATCTTAATTAAGACAATGAGGTGTTGATGCAAAAATATGCAAATATATCTATAGAGCAGAATAGAAACCAGAAATAGACTTGCACATATATGAAGAACTGATTTTTAAGATGTGTAAATGTCATTCAGTGGGAAAAGGATAGTCTTTTTAAGAATGATGTAACAGTTGTCTATCAATATTTAAAGAAAAGAGGGGCCCCTGGGTGGCTCAGTGGGTTAAGCCTCTGCCTTCGGCTCAGGTCATGATCTCAGGGTTCTAGGATCAAGCCCCACATTGGGCTCTCTGTTCAGCAGGGAGCCTGCTTCCCCCTCTCTCTCTGCCTGCCTCTCTGCCTACTTGTGATCTCTGTCAAATAAATAAATAAAATATTTTTAAAATATATTAAAAGAATGTTGATCTATACTTACTAACAATAAAAAATTAATTCAAAATGGATAATAGACTTAAATGTAAAATATAAATTATAAAACTTATTGAAGAAAAATAGTAGAAAGCCATTATGATTTTGGATTGCATAAACTTTGTTAAATTCTTAGATATGACACCAAAAGTAAAATCCATGAAAGAAGAAATTGATTAGACTTCATCAAAATTTTAAGCCTGCTCTTCAAAAGACACTTTAAGAAGTGAAAAAGACAAAACACAATGGCAGAAAATATTTGGAAAGCATATAGCTCAAGTGTTTTTATCTGGAATATAAAAAAACTCAAAATTTTTTAAAAAGCCTTGTGAAAAAAAAGCAAAAGATTTGAACTTCATGAGTGGCAAATAAGCACACAGAAAGGGATGCCTGGGTGGATTTGTCAGTTAAGTGTCTATCTTCAGCTCTGGTCATGATTCCAGGGTCCCGAGATCGAGTCCCACATCAGGCTCCTTGCTTGGCAGGAAGCCTGCTTCTCCCTCTGCCTCTGTCTGCCGCTCCCCCTGCTCATGCTCTCTTTCTCTGACAAATAAATACATAAGATCTTAAAACACGCACACACACACACACACACACACAAAGATGTTCAGCAACACTAGTCATTAGGGTGATACCACTATACGCTTGGGATTTTGTTGTTGTTGGGGTTTTTTTTTGTTTTTTTTTGTTTTTTTAAGATTTTATTTATTTACTTGAGAGAGAGAGAGAATGAGAGAGATGAGAGGAGGGAGGTCAGTGGGAGAAGCGGGCTCCCTGCCAAGCAGGGAGCCCAATGTGGGACTCCATCCCGGGACTCCAGGATCAGGACCTGAGCCAAAGGCAATCACTCAGCCAACTGAGCCATCCAGGCGCCCACCACTCTACGCTTGTTAAACAGCTAAAATTTAATACATTGACCCAAGTGTTGACAAGAATATGGAGGAATCAAGTGCTGCTAGTGGGAGTGATAAAATTTTGGAAGGTAGTTTGACATTTTCTTATAAGCGTGTGTCTACCATATTATCTATCTATTCCACTTCTAGGTATTTGCTGGAGAAAAATGAAACCATATGTCCATACAAAGACTTGTATACAAATGTTAATAGTTTTATCTATAATAGCCAATGACTAGAAACAACTCCATTGTCCATTAGGGGTGAACGAACTATATGGTATATCCATACAATAGGCTACTACTCAGCAGGAAAAAAAAGGAATGAACTATTCACTCATTCATGTTCATAACATGTAGCAGTACAGGTGAATATCAAAATAATTGTGCTGAGTGAAAGACGTCAGGCAAAAAAAATACATACTGTATGATTCCATTTGTATAAAGTTCTAGAAAATGTGAACTAATTTATAGTGTCAGAAAGTAGATCAATTGCAAAAAATTTTTATTCAGCTCAGCTATTAATGAAGGAACCAGTAAGATGTTTATATAGGTTCAAAGGAGAATTTGAGGAGGGGAGATTTATAGAGTGGTTTGTCAAAGGAATGTAGAAATGAATTTGCTAATAGCTAAAAAAACAATAAATAGTAACCTTTACAGTTAACTTTTTCTACTGGCTAAAATCGATTTGTATTATTGAGTGAGACTCTATTTGCATTGCTCTCAGAAAAGAATCATTGTTACTTGTTTTCTATAAGCCAACCTCTGCTTACATATTCCTTACTGGGGGACTGGGGGTGGGGGTGGTGAGTAAAAGACATGCAGTGATTTCTTTTGACTATTTCTAAGTTCCAGATAAGTTTTCATATCATTGGTAACACAAGGTGTTAGTTGTTAGTATAATGAAGAAAATACCTAAGGAAAGGTAAATTCCTTCTATGTTAAGTCCATGATAATTGAATATCTGTGGAATTTTTGTCTTTATACATCATTAAGCAATGGACCATGTACTGTTTTGTGATTTTCCTCTTATTGTTGAAGTTTTTGAATCATTATTTAACATTTTGTACATTTATCTTTCCTCTGCAATTTGACTGCAGGTTTTTCATAGGATAGGGCATTTAGCTGCTTTGTATTCCGTTTTACCTAGCATAGTGCCTTAGACACAGTAGAAATTCAATAAATAGTAATTGGTTTAATGTGATGTGTCCTTGGAACTATGCTATATCTTTAAAAAATGCGTTATCTGCTTGCATGCTGGCACAGTTAAGCATCAAGTTGCTAGAATTTTTATGTTTAATTTTTTATGTTACCTCTGCATCCATCATTAATGGTATATTCCTTCTTTTTATTTTGTCTGTTAGTGGTGACCTACTCCGAATAGAAGGAAAAACTCTGCATTCAATTTTAGATGAAGTTGTTTTTAAGCTTTTGTCAACTCCTAGCCCAGTCATAAGAAGTACTGCTACAAAGCTCTTATTGCTGATGACTGAATCCCATCAGGAAATTTTGATTTTACTGAGATTAAGTGCCTGCTACAAAGGTAGTGCATATATTCTTTCTTTCCTGTAGATTCTCAAAAAGAAATAATGGTTTCTGGAACCATTATTTCTGTTCTATGGAAAACAAAATTCCAATTTTTTTTTAAGGTTTTTATTTTTATTCCAGTTGTTAACAGGCAGTATAATATTAATTTAAGGAACATGATTTAGTGGTCAAATAGTGATGGGGATTCTTCATCTCCAGAATCAAATGTGTATACTTACTAACACCAGACCATATTATGTGGAAATTTTTAAAGATTAGAACATTACATTTAGGACCCAACTACATGGGCCTTCAAAACATGCTTGAAGATTTGGAAGGCACTATTTATTTATTTATTTATTTGAATTTTAGATTTAAAAATTTTTTTTAAAGATTTTATTTATTTATTTGACAGAGATCACAAGTAGGCAAAGAGGCCAGGCAGAGAGAGAGGAGGAAGCAGGCTCCCCACTGAGCAGAGAGCCCAATGCAGGGCTCGATCCCAGGACCCTGGGATCATGACCTGAGCCAAAGGCAGAGGTTTTAATCCACCGAGCCACCCAGGCGCCCCTGGAAGGCACTATTTAGTAACTTACCTTGTATCAGTCATTACTTTGAACATTATAATTATGTTATGTTATAGGAATAGAGAGGGAAAGAAGGTGGGACTAATAGAATTATTTGATATTGTGTCAGATACATATTTTTAAATTCCATAGTTAGATTTCTTCTATAGAAATATGAATGTCCAACAGACTTCATTATAAAGGAATTTCACCTGAACAGTTCTTCTCCCTTTCTTTTCTCAATAGAACTTACTCAATTTCTTCAAGATATTTTACAGAATATGAGAACTTGAGTTTTAAAGAGAGTATAAAGACATGGACAGATCCATATAGTGGCTTCCCCAATTATACACTCCAAGGGCATTTTACTTTATTTATATTGAATATATACATTATAATACATTATTCCAATGTGCTTATAAATAGTACTTTATATCTTATACTACTACTGTGTTTTATTTTATGATGAAAATGCGGTATTTGTGGCACTTCTATAATAATTGCTTAGTAACCTATTGATTTGCCCCAAATTACATATAATACTATATTTTTATTTAGCAATAATTTTAAGAATGACTAATAATAACCTGTTTAAATGCTTCCACAGTGTAGGCATTTGCTCAGTATGTTATTATCTTTTAAAAAATGTTTCAGTTTAAGATATTTATTTTCAAACAGGAAAAAAATTATCTCCACTCTTTGACTTAAAACAGTGATTCCAGGGGTGCCGGGGTGGCTCAGTCATTGAGCCTCTGCCTTTGGCTCAGGTTATGATCCCAGGGTCCTGGGGTCAAGCCCTGCCTCAGGCTCTCTACTCAGCGGGAAACCTGCTTCTACCTCTCCTGCTCCCCCTGATTCTGTTCCCTCTCTCACTGTCTCTATCTCTCTGTCAAATGAATAAATAGAATCTTTTAAAAAAACACAAATGGTTCCACTTACCTTTTTTTTTTTTAAAGATTTTATTTATTTATTTGACAGAGAGAGATCACAAGTAGGCAGAGAGGCAGGCAGAGAGAGAGAGAGAGGAGGAAGCAGGCTCCCCACTGAGCAGAGAGCCTGATGCGGGACTCGATCCCAGGACCCTGAGATCATGACCTGAGCCGAAGGCAGCGGCTTAACCCACTGAGCCACCCAGGCGCCCCCACTTACCTTTTTTTAATTTAAAGATGCTGAATAGGTTTTTGCCTCAGATCCTACATGTGGGCACATAAAAACTCTTAGGATGGAGAAATATCCTAAAGACCTCAATCTAGAAGTCTTTGAGAAAAGGAAAGTCATGTGATTAATTTTGCTGTAATATTCATTTGTTTCTAAATCAGACTTTATAACCTCTAATTAATACTGATTAGATAACAAATCATATTTTATTATTAACTGTTATACCTTTGTTACTCCATTTCAGGACTCAGAAGTCTTCTAAATAAATATGAACCTGGGACAGAGTTCAGTCAAGAACTTGGACAGCTCATTGCCCTTTTAACCCCTAAGGTCTATCAGGAAGTAGAAGAACAGGTAATAAATTATAAAAATAATTTGCATATATGCTAACATTTCAGTAAACATTTTAGTTTGAAAATACTGGAGACTGGTAGCCTCTTGAATCTTTTATTTGCTGTCTCTTCCTCTTTCTTTATTTATCTCCCCTCAACATTCAGACCAGTCATAGTTTGATCGGGGAAGGGGTTTTTATAGAACCAAGTTTTTAACCGTAGAGCCCTTTTTTCCATCCTGTTCAGAGTTCTTCATCCCCTTGAATGCTTGAATAAGTGAGACCCAGCATGAGAAGTCAAACAAAGAGGGTGAAGCATTAAATAAGCAGAGCTATAAAATCCTGATAAAAGGAGTGGAAGGGATATTAAGGAGAATTCAGAGCTAATCAAACTATCTTTAACCCATTGAGCCACCCAGGTGCCCCTAATCAAACTATCTTGAATACATTTTAGATACTGTCTGAGAGCCTAATGTATCTCCTTTGGGAGATCAAGTTTAATATTCTTAGACATTACCTGTCCTAGACCTATGAAATTGTTGCCTCTTGCCCAGTTTATTAGAGATAGAGATTAATACTTGTGCATTATTTTAAGTTGATATTTTAGGTTGTTGACTTCTAAAAAAGACTTTCATGGAGATGCCTCTAAATTAATTCTGGCCTTTAATTTCAGAAACTACATCAAGCAGCTTGCTTGATTCAAGCTTATTGGAAGGGTTTCCAAACTAGAAAGAGATTAAAGAAGCTTCCATCTGCTGTGATTATTTTGCAGAGGAGTTTCAGGTAAAAAGTTTTGGTGAAAGGAATCATGATCTCAGAGTATAGCTGTATCTTATTATAGTATTACAGAGTAAAAACTTAGGATGTTTTTTCCCCCCAATTTTCTAATATGTTTCTCTTAATCTTTTTTTAATTGAAGTGTAGTTCACATACAATATTATGTGTCAGTTGTAAAACAGTGATTCAACATTTATATACATTGTGAAATGACTATCACATCAGGATAAGTCTAGTTATCAACTGTCAGCACACAAATATATTACAATATTTTTTACTCTATTCCCTATGCTTTGCTTTACATCCTGTGACTTAACTTATTTCACAACTGGAAGTTTGTACTTCTTTTCACCTATTTTATTCACACCCCTACTCCTCTCCCCTCTAGCAACCATGAGCAGGAGGGGCAGAGGAAGAGGGATGTCAAGCAGATTCCATGTTGAGTGTGGAGCCTGACGCAGGGCTCAATGTCATAACCGTGAGATCACGACCTGAACCAAAACCAAGAGTCAGAAGCTTAACCAACTGCACCACCCACATCCCCCTTTGTTTCTCCATATAAATGTAGAATCATATGGCATTTGGTTTTCTCTGATTTAATTTCACTTAGCATAATTCCCTCTAGGTCCATCCATGTTACCACAAATGGTAAGATTTCATTCTTTTTTTATGGCTGAGTAACATTCCATTTTATTTATATACTACATCTTCTTTATCCATCTATTGATGGACACTTAGGTTGCTTCCATATCTTGGCTATTATAAATAATGCTGGAGTGGAGATGGTGTGCATATATCTTTTTGAATTAGTATTTTCATTTTCTTTGGATAAATATACATAAATGGATTTGCTGGATTGTAAGGTATTTCTATTTTTAATTTTTTTAGGAACTTCCACTCTGTTTTCCATAGTGGCTACACCAAATTACATTTTCACCAGCATTGAACTTGGGTTGCCTTTTTTTTCACATCCTTGCCAAAGTTTTTTATTTCTTGTCTTTTTATATTAGCTGTTCTGACAGGTGTGAGGTGGTAACTCATTGTGGTTTTGATTTGCATTTCCCTTGATGATGAGAGATGGTGAACATTTTTTTCATCTGTCTGTTGGCCAGCTGTATATGCTCCTTGGAAAAATGTGTATTCAGGTTCTCTACCCATTTTTTAATTGAACTGTTTGTGGATCATCTTTGGTGTTGAGTTCTAAGAGTTCTTTATATATTTTGGATATTAACCTCTTACGGGAGATAGCATTTGCAGATATCTTTCCTATTCTGTAGCTTGCCTTTTTGTTTTGTGGATATTATATTACTGTGTATAAAAGCTTTTTAGTTTGACATACACCTGGTAGTTTATTTTTGCTTTTGTTGTCATGTCTGAGGAGACAGATCCAAAAAGTCTTGCTAAGACTGATATCTAAGTTTACTGCCAGTAAACTGCCAGTTTTGTTTTAGGAGTTTGGGGTTTCATGTCTTACATTTAGGTCTTTAATCCATTTGGAGTTTATTTTTGTGTATAAAAAGTGGTCCAGTTTATTCATTTGCATGTCCAATTTTCCCAACATCATTTGTTGAAGAGATTATCATTGTATATTCTTGCCTCCTTTGTCATAGATTATTGAACATATGTAGGTATATTTCTGGGCTTTATATTCTGTTCCACTGGTCTAAATATATTTGAGCCAACACCATACTGTTTGGATTATTATAGTTTTATAGTATAGTTTGAAATCTGGGAATGTGATACCTCCAGCTTTGTTCTTTCTCAAGATTGGTTTGGCTATTCAAAGTCTTATGTGGTTCCATACAAGTTTTAGGATTCATTTGTACTAGTTCTATTAAAAACGCCAATGTAGATTGAGACTACATTGAATCTGTAGGTTACTTTGAGTAGTATGGATATTTTAACAATATTAAATCTTCAAATCCATGAGCACAATATATCTTTTCACTTATTTGTGTCATCTTTGATTTATTTCATCAGTGTCTCAAAGTTTTCAGAGTACAGGTCTTTCACTTCCTTGTTTAAATATATTCCTGTATTTTATTCTCTTGGTATGATTGTAAATGGGATTGTTTTCTTAATTTCTCTTTCTGCTACTTCATTATTAGTATATAGAAATACCAACAGATTTCTATCAATTTTATATCCTGCAAATTTACTGAAATCATTTATTCTAATAGCTTTTTGGTAGAATCTTTAGGTTTTTCTAACTGGGTGTTATATGCAACTGATGAATTATTAAACATTACATCTGAAACTGATGATGTACTATATGTTGGCTAATTGAATTTGAATTTAAATTTTAAAAACTTCAGGGTTTTCTATATATAGTATTATATTATGAGGAAACAGTGATAGTTTACTTCTTCCTTTCCATTTTAGATGCCTCTTATTTCTTTTTCTTATTTAATTGCTGTGACTAGGATTTCCAGAACCATATTGAATAAACTGGCAAGAGTGGACATCAGTGTTTTGTCCTGATCATGGAGGAGAAACTCTCAGTTTTTCACCATTGAATATGATGTTAGCTATGGGTTTGTCAGATATACCCTGTATTATTTAGAGATATCTTCCACCTATACATACTTTATTGAGAGTTTTTACCATAAATGACTGTTGAATTTTGCCATTTGCTTTTATTTGTGAATATTGAACCATCCTTGCATCCCTGGAATAAATCCCACTTGATCGTGGGATATGATTCTTTTAACGTATTGTTGAATTCATTTTGCTAGTATTCTGTTGAGGAATTTTGCATCAGGGTTTATCAGGGTTATTGGCCTGTATTTTCTTTTTTTTTGTAGTGTTTTTGTTTTTGATACCAAAGTAATGCTGACCTTGTAGAATGAATTTGGAAGTATTCCTTTCTCTTAAATTTTTTAGAGTAGTTTGAGAAGAGTAGGTATTAACTCTAAAATGTTTGGTAGAATTCACGTGGGAACCCACTGATCCTGGACTTTTGTTTGTCAAGAGCTTTTTGATTACTCATTCAATATAATTATTAGTAATTGGTGTGTTAAGATTTTGTTTCTTCCTGACTCATTCTTGTAAGATTGCATATTTCATTTCTTCTAGGTTGTCCAATTTGTTGGCATATAATTTTTCATAGTAGTCTCTTATAATCCTATGTATTTCTGTGGTGTTAGTTTTAACCTCTCTTTCATCTTTAATTTTATTTATTTAGGCGTCTCTCTTTTTTTCCTTGATGAATTTGGCTAAAGGTTGATTAATTTAGTTTATATTTTCAGAGAAGCAGTTTTTAGTTTCATTGATCTTTTCTAATTTTTTTACTCTTTTATTTATTTCAGCTCTTGTCTTTAGAATATTTTCTTCAATTAACTGTGGGCTTTGTTTTTCTTTTTCTAATTCTTTTAGGTATAAGATTACATGATTGTACATTTTTCTTATTTTTTGAGGTAGGCATATATTGCTCTAAACTTTCTTCTTGGAACTGCTTTTGCTGCAACCCATAGATTTTGGAATGTTCTGTTTCCATTTTTATTTGTGTTAATTTTTAATTTACTCTTTGATTTCTTTGTTGACCCACTGGTTATTTTATAGCATGTTGTTTAGCCTCCATATGTTTGTGTTTTTTCTGTTGTGTTTTTTTTTCTTATAATTGACTTCTATTTTTTTACCAGTGTAGTTGGAAAGATGTTTGATATGGTTTCAGTCTTAAATTTATTGAGATTTGTTTTGTGGTCTAACATGTGAGCTATTCTCAAGAATATTCCATGTGCAATTGAAAATAATATGTAGTTTGCTGTTTGGGGATGGAATGATCTGTATATATGTTAAATCCCTCTGGTCTAATGTGTTGTTTAAGTTCACTTTTTCCTTATTGATTTTCTGTCTGGATGATCTATTCATTGGCATAAGTGGGTTATTGATGTCCCTGCTCTTGCATTACTGTCATTTACTCCCTTTACATTTATTAGGGATATATACTTGCTTTATATATTTAGTTGCTTCTACATTGGGTGCTTATATGTATTTACAACTGTTATATCCTCTTGTATTGATTTCTTCATCATTATGTAATGCCCTTATTTGTCACATTATGGGCTTTCACATAAAGTTTATTTTGTCTGATATATGTATTGCTACTCCACCTTTCTTTTCACTTCATTTGCATGGAGTATCTTTTTTCCATCCCTTTATTTTCAGCTTGTGTGTGTCTTTAGGTCTGAAGTGAGTCTCATGGGCAGCATGTAGATGGGTGTTGGCTTTTTATCCATTCTGTTCTCTGTCTTTTTTTGAGCATTTAGTCCATTTACATTTCATGTATTTATGACAGGTAGGTACTTATTGCCATTTTGTTACTATTTCCTAGTTTTTATAGTTCTGTTTTTTCTTTTTTCTGTGATTTGATGACTTTCCTTACTGTTATGGTTGGCTGTCTTTTTATTTGTTGTGTACCTATTACAGATTTTGGGTTTGTGGTTACCATGAAGTTCCTATATAACACTCTAATTATGGTGGTCTATATTAAGTTAATGGTCAACATGAATTTGAATACATTCTAAAACACTCCCTATCACCATGGGGTTTTTTTTGTTTTTGATGTCATATTTTGCCCCATAACTAATTATTGTAGGTACAGTTCACTTCATTGCTTTTTATTTTTAAGATTATTTATTTGACAGAGAGAGTGAGCGAGAGAGAGAGAACACAAGCAGGGGGAGTGGGATAGAGAGGAGCAGGCTTCCCACGCAGCGGGGAGCCTGATGTGGGGCTCGATCCCAGGACCCTGGGATCATGACCTGCACCGAAGGCAGATGCTTAATGACTGAGCCACCCAGGCACCCCTGCTTTTGTCTTCTAACCTTCATACTAGCTTTATTTTTTTTTTTTAAGATTTTATTTATTTATTTGACAGAGATTACAAGTAGGCAGAGAGGCAGGCAGAGAGAGAGGAGGGGAAACAGGCTCCCTGCTGAGCAGAGATCCCAGTGCAGGGCTGGATCCCAGGATCCTGGGTTCATGACCTGAGCCGAAGGCAGAGGCTTTAACCCACTGAGCCACCCAGGCGTCCCTCAGCTACTATTTCTTCAGATAAGTTTTCTACCCCTTGCTCTGACCCTACTCCTTCTGAGACCCGTAATATACAAATATACACTTGATGTTGTCCCAGAAGTCCTTTAAATTATTCTAATTTTTTCAAGTTCTTCATTCATTTTGCTATTAAGCTTGGGTAATTTCCACTACACAGTCTTCCAGATTGCTGTTTGGTTCTTCTGCATTACCTAATCTGCCTTTGATTTCCTTCTAGTTTACTTTTCATTTCATTTATTGTATTCTTTAGCTCTAATTGGTTCTGTTTTTTTTTTTTTTATTTTATTTGTCTTTGTAGAAGTTCTGTGTTTATCCATTCTTATCCCAAGTTTAGTGAGCATTTTTATGACCATTACATTGACTTCTTTATATGTTAGATTGTTCATCTCCATTTCATATGGTTCTTCTAAAGAGTTTTCTTTTTCTTTCATTTGGGCCATATTCCTCATTTGTCTGACTTACTGTATTTGCTTCTATGTATTAGGTCGATCAATTCCTGGTCTTGAAAGGGTAGCCTTATATAGAAGGCACTCTAGAAGGCCCAGAAGCACAGTCCTCATCCGGTCACCAGAACCAGGTGTTGCAGGGGTATTCCCTTTATGGGTTCCATTCTCTCACCTTTTATGATTGGGCTACAACTCTTGTGGGCACATTGGCAGGTGGGGCTGCCTGCAGCTCCCCCTGGCAGCCAATTTGGATGGGTGCTGATCCAGGCCAGTGCTTCTACTGAATGCGGTGAATGTCTGAAATGGAACATACCAGTACTACCATTCCCAGAGAAAGTCCCTATAGATCCTGGCCCTCCAGCACACAGCCTAAAATCAGTCAGTAAATTTCCTTTACATATGGCTAGGGACTTTTTAAAATTCTGCTTTTGTGCTGGTTCTCAGAGCAATTAAGTTTGAGCCTGGGACCTTTTAAGAACAGAGTCTTGATTTCCTATAGCCTACCTACTGTCCCAGAATTAAGCCCCACTGATTTTCAAAGCTGGACATTATGGGCACTTCTTCAGGTGCATGTCCTAGGGCAGGGTTGTCTGATGTGGAGTTTGTGTCTGTGGTATCTCTCCCCAGAGGTTTAACAATTGAACCACCCAGGTGCTCCCCCCTCTTTTTTTTTTCCAGTTTTACTAATAACTTTACTTAAATAAGACATAGAAACTTCTGTACTGAGAAATATAAAACAAAAGCCACACATTTCCTTGTGTAAAGCTATATTTTATGGTAACTAGAATAGTTAGAACACAGTTTGTCATTTATTTATTTGAAGTGGACCAAAAATGAAATACTAAAGACATTGCCCAATTTTTTATATGACTGACCCATCCAGATTCTTAGAGCAATGAAAAGAATAAAACACACACATATACACACACATGCACACAAATAAATGACTTAGCTCCTCGCCATTTAGGATGAAATAGAGCTATCTCAGAGGTGATTTTTTTCATGCAGCCTTAAACTTAAAGCTAAATTTTCGTTCACAAAGTGAAACTTGCATATTTCAGAAGTCAGTTTTTTAAGAGAACTAAAACTAGTCTTTTAATAACTGTAATAACTGCAGCTGTATTTTTCAGTTATAAAAATATTTTAAGGGGCTCCTGGGTGGCTCAGTGGGTTAAAGCCTCTGCCTTTGGCTCAGGTCACAATCCCAGAGTCCTTGGGATCTAGCCCGTCGGGATCTCTGCTCAGCAGGGAGCCTGCTTCCTCCTTTCTCTCTGCCTGCCTGTCTGCCTGCTTGTGATCTCTGTCTGTCAAATAAATAAATAAAAGCTTTAAAAAAAATATTTTAGGGGCACCTGGGTGGCTCAGTGGGTTGATGCCTCTGCCTTCAGCTCAGGTCATGATCCCAAGGTCCTGGGATCAAGCCCCGAGTCAGGCTCTCTGCTCTGTGGGGAGCCTGTTTCCTTCTCTCTCTGCCTGCCTCTCTGCCTACTTGTGATCTGTCAAATAAATAAATAAAATATTTTTTAAAAAAAATTTAATATAGTAAACTAAAATTTAGATTTAAGTCATTGATGAAAGTTTCCTTTAGAGAAGTTAGATTATTAATATGGGGCATGAGTTTTGTTGTTTTGTTTTGTTTTTTAAAACAAGCGTTTTTAAGATATATTTCAATTGCCTAATATATGCCAGAGGCAATGCTGGGTATTGGGAGAGTTAGAAAGACTAAATTTTGTATCCTCCCTCACCAACTTTGGGCTGAATGACTGGGGACAAGATGCCTAACTTCTCTGTGCCTTAAATTTCCCATCTATTTAATGGGGATAATTGTCTGTGTTCCTCCCAAGATTAAAATAATATAAAGGGTTTTGGGGGTTTTTTTAGCATATTACCTGGAACTTAGAAAAGATGACAGTGGGGAAAATGCATCTGGCAAGTTTTTTGCCTTTGAGGGTTTACAAATCTAGTTAGACAAATAGATACCTTAAATAAATTGTACTTGTGAGAGGCAGTTATAATCCATTACAGCATTGCTCAAAGTTCACTGTGTATCCTACAATGTATTTATTTAAAAACATGTTTAAAAGGATTTCTTGGTCAAATAAATTTGGGAAATGATGAATACTTAGAGAGTCACAATGTATATTATTCTTTTAAAAAATCTGAGATGTTCTTTGTATAGCCCTGCCTTCTGTGGTGAAGGTAGAGGGTTTATTACTTAACGGATTCTACTTGCTTTCATTCTCAGCTATCTGTCATCTTTACATTTAAAGGTACCCCTGTACCATGGATTCAGACATTTAATGTTTAGTCTCACTATAGTTGTCAAATTTGCCAGTCTGCTTTGTCTTGTAATATTAAAATCTGTATTTAAAAATATCCCAGGATTATGGATTTTTGTCCACTTAGAAGTATATCTATGGAGTCTAATTAATGTTCCACTATTTTAAAATAGAAATTCTATTACTTTATGTAATAAAATCAGTCCAGTTATAAATATTTCCATTAAAATTATTTTCCATTAATTTTTTAAAAGATTTTATTTATTTATTTGATAGACAGAGATCACAAATAGGCAGAGAGAGAGGGGGAAAGCAGACTCCCTGCTGAGCAGAGACCCAGATGCAGGGCTCAATCCCACAACCCTGAGCTAAAGGCAGAGGCTTAAACCCACTGAGGCACCCAGGTGCCGCTTCCATTAAATTTTAGCTGTGAAGCCAAAATTATTTAAATATCACATTATAATTAGTTTGTTTTTTCCAGGATTTTGAGTTTGAAGTTTTAGGGCAGATTGAAGTATAGATTTAGCTTTGGGTTCTCTTTATTAATTCATTAGTTTTGTTTTTTGTTTTTTTTTTTTTTTTTTTTTTTTTTATCATTAAATACCTCTTTATTTTTTTTTTTTCTATTAAATTTGCTAATTTTTATAGTAATAACAATCTAGAATTCTATAAACATATATTTTTATCCCCAGGGGTACAGGTCTGTGAATCACCAGGTTTACACACTTCACAGCACTCACCAAAGCACATACCCTCCCCAATGTCCATAATCCCACCCCCTTCTCCCAAACCCCCTCCCCCCGGCAACCCTCAGTTTGTTTTGTGAGATTAAGAGTCACTTATGGTTTGTCTCCCTCCCAATCCCATCTTGTTTCATTTATTCTTCTTCTACCCACTTAAGCCTCCATGTTGCATCACCACTTCCTCATATCAGGGAGATCATATGATAGTTGTCTTTCTCTGCTTGACTTATTTCGCTAAGCATGATACGCTCTAGTTCCATCCACGTTGTTGCAAATGGCAAGATTTCATTTCTTTTGATGGCTGCATAGTATTCCATTGTGTATATATACCACATCTTCTTGATCCATTCATCTGTTGATGGACATCTAGGTTCTTTCCATAGTTTGGCTATTGTGGACATTGCTGCTATAAACATTCGGGTGCATGTGTCCCTTTGGATCACTACATTTGTATCTTTAGGGTAAATACCCAATAGTGCAATTGCTGGGTCATAGGGCAGTTCTATTTTCAACATTTTGAGGAACCTCCATGCTGTTTTCCAGAGTGGCTGCACCAGCTTGCATTCCCACCAACAGTGTAGGAGGGTTCCCCTTTCTCCGCATCCTCGCCAGCATCTGTCATTTCCTGACTTGTTGATTTTAGCCATTCTGACTGGTGTGAGGTGATATCTCATTGTGGTTTTGATTTGTATTTCCCTGATGCCGAGTGATATGGAGCACTTTTTCATGTGTCTGTTCCCCATCTGGATGTCTTCTTTGCAGAAATGTCTGTTCATGTCTTCTGCCCATTTCTTGATTGGATTATTTGTTCTTTGGGTGTTGAGTTTGCTAAGTTCTTTATAGATTCTGGACACTAGTCCTTTATCTGATATGTCGTTTGCAAATATCTTCTCCCATTCTGTCAGTTGTCTTTTGATTTTGTTAACTGTTTCCTTTGCTGTGCAAAAGCTTTTGATCTTGATGAAATCCCAGTAGTTCATTTTTTCCCTTGCTTCCCTTGCCTTTTGCGTTGTTCCTAGGAAGATATTGCTGCGGCTGAGGTCGAAGAGGTTGCTGCCCGTGTTCTCCTCAAGGATTTTGATGGATTCCTTTCGTACATTGAGGTCCTTCATCCATTTTGAGTCTATTTTTGTGTGTGGTGTAAGGAAATGGTCCAATTTCATTTTTCTGCATGTGGCTGTCCAATTTTCCCAGCACCATTTATTGAAAAGGCTGTCTTTTTTCCATTGGACATTCTTTCCTGCTTTGTCGAAGATTAGTTGACCATAGATTTGAGGGTCTATTTCTGGGCTCTCTATTCTGTTCCATTGATCTATGTGTCTGTTTTTGTGCCAGTACCATGTTGTCTTGATGATGACAGCTTTGTAATAGAGCTTGAAGTCCGGAATTGTGATGCCACCAACGTTGGCTTTCTTTTTCAATATCCCTTTGGCTATTCGAGGTCTTTTCTGGTTCCATATAAATTTTAGAATTATTTGTTCCATTTCTTTGAAAAAGATGGATGGTACTTTGATAGGAATTGCATTAAATGTGTAGATTGCTTTAGGTAGCATAGACATTTTCACAATATTTATTCTTCCAATCCAGGAGCATGGAACATTTTTCCATTTCTTTGTGTCTTCCTCAATTTCTTTCATGAGTACTTTATAGTTTTCTGAGTATAGATTCTGTGCCTCTTTGGTTAGGTTTATTCCTAGGTATCTTATGGTTTTGGATGCAATTGTAAATGGGATTGACTCCTTAATATCTCTTTCTTCTGTCTTGCTGTTGGTGTAGAGAAATGCAACTGATTTCTGTGCATTGATTTTATATCCTGACACTTTACTGAATTCCTGTATAAGTTCTAGCAGTTTTGGAGTGGAGTCTTTTGGGTTTTCCACATATAGTATCATATCATCTGCGAAGAGTGATAATTTGACTTCTTCTTTGCCGATTTGGATGCCTTTAATTTCCTTTTGTTGTCTGATTGCTGAGGCTAGGACCTCTAGTACGACGTTGAATAGCAGTGGTGATAATGGACATCCCTGCCGTGTTCCTGACCTTAGCGGAAAAGCTTTCAGTTTTTCTCCATTGAGAATGATATTTGCGGTGGGTTTTTCATAGATGGCTTTGATGATATTGAGGTATGTGCCCTCTATCCCTACACTTTGAAGAGTTTTGATCAGGAAGGGATGTTGTACTTTGTCAAATGCTTTTTCAGCATCTATTGAGAGTATCATATGGTTCTTGTTCTTTCTTTTATTGATGTGTTGTATCACATTGACTGATTTGCGGATGTTGAACCAACCTTGCAGCCCTGGAATAAATCCCACTTGGTCGTGGTGAATAATCTTTTTAATGTACTGTTGAATCCTATTGGCTAGTATTTTGTTGAGTATTTTCGCATCTGTGTTCATCAAGGATATCGGTCTATAGCTCTCTTTTTTGGTGGGATCCTTGTCTGGTTTTGGGATCAAGGTGATGCTGGCCTCATAAAATGAGTTTGGAAGTTTTCCTTCCATTTCTATTTTTTGGAACAGTTTCAGGAGAATAGGAATTAGTTCTTCTTTAAATGTTTGGTAGAATTCCCCCGGGAAGCCGTCTGGCCCTGGGCTTTTGTTTGTTTGGAGATTTTTAATGACTGTTTCAATCTCCTTACTGGTTATGGGTCTGTTCAGGCTTTCTATTTCTTCCTGGTTCAGTTGTGGTAGTTTATATGTTTCTAGGAATGCATCCATTTCTTCCAGATTGTCAAATTTATTGCCGTAGAGTTGCTCATAGTATGTTCTTATAATAGTTTGTATTTCTTTGGTGTTAGTTGTGATCTCTCCTCTTTCATTCATGATTTTATTTATTTGGGTCCTTTCTCTTTTCTTTTTGATAAGTCGGGCCAGGGGTTTATCAATTTTATTAATTCTTTCAAAGAACCAGCTCCTAGTTTCGTTGATTTGTTCTATTGTTTTTTTGGTTTCTATTTCATTGATTTCTGCTCTGATCTTTATGATTTCTCTTCTCCTGCTGGGCTTAGGGTTTCTTTCTTGTTCTTTCTCCAGCTCCTTTAGGTGTAGGGTTAGGTTGTGTACCTGAGACCTTTCTTGTTTCTTGAGAAAGGCTTGTACCGCTATATATTTTCCTCTCAGGACTGCCTTTGTTGTGTCCCACAGATTTTGAACCGTTGTATTTTCATTATCATTTGTTTCCATGATTTTTTTCAATTCTTCTTTAATTTCCCGGTTGACCCATTCATTCTTTAGAAGGATACTGTTTAGTCTCCATGTATTTGGGTTCTTTCCAAACTTCCTTTTGTGGTTGAGTTCTAGCTTTAGAGCATTGTGGTCTGAAAATATGCAGGGAATGATCCCAATCTTTTGATACCGGTTGAGTCCTGATTTAGGACCGAGGATGTGATCTATTCTGGAGAATGTTCCATGTGCACTAGAGAAGAATGTGTATTCTGTTGCTTTGGGATGAAATATTCTGAATATATCTGTGATGTCCATCTGGTCCAGTGTGTCATTTAAGGCCTTTATTTCCTTGCTGATCTTTTGCTTGGATGACCTGTCCATTTCAGTGAGGGGAGTGTTAAAGTCCCCTACTATCATTGTATTATTGTTGATGTGTTTCTTTGATTTTGTTATTAATTGGTTTATATAGTTGGCTGCTCCCACATTGGGGGCATAGATATTTAAAATTGTTAAATCTTCTTGTTGGACAGACCCTTTGAGTATGATATAGTGTCCTTCCTCATCTCTTATTATAGTCTTTGGCTTAAAATCTAATTGATCTGATATAAGGATTGCCACTCCTGCTTTCTTCTGATGTCCATTAGCATGGTAAATTCTTTTCCACCCCCTCACTTTAAATCTGGAGGTGTCTTCGGGCTTAAAATGTGTTTCTTGGAGGCAACATATAGATGGGTTTTGTTTTTTTATCCATTCTGATACCCTGTGTCTTTTGACAGGGGCATTTAGCCCATTCACATTCAGGGTAACTATTGAGAGATATGAATTTAGTGCCATTGTATTGCCTGTAAGGTGACTGTTACTGTATATGGTCTCTGTTCCTTTCTGATCTACCACTTGTAGGCTCTCTCTTTGCTTAGAGGACCCCTTTCAATATTTCCTGTAGAGCTGGTTTGGTATTTGCAAATTCTTTCAGTTGTTGTTTGTCCTGGAAGCTTTTAATCTCTCCTTCTATTTTCAATGATAGCCTAGCTGGATATAGTATTCTTGGCTGCATGTTTTTCTCATTTAGTGCTCTGAAAATATCATGCCAGCTCTTTCTGGCCTGCCAGGTCTCTGTGGATAAGTCAGCTGCCAATCTAATATTTTTACCATTGTATGTTACAGACTTCTTTTCCCGGGCTGCTTTCAGGATTTTCTCTTTGTCATTGAGACTTGTAAATTTTACTATTAGGTGACGGGGTGTGGGCCTATTCTTATTGATTTTGAGGGGCATTCTCTGAACCTCCTGAATTTTGATGCTCGTTCCCTTTGCCATATTGGGGAAATTCTCCCCAATAATTCTCTCCAGTATACCTTCTGCTCCCCTCTCACTTTCTTCTTCTTCTGGAATCCCAATTATTCTAATGTTGTTTCGTCTTATGGTGTCACTTATCTCTCGAATTCTCCCCTCGTGGTCCAGTAGCTGTTTGTCCCTCTTTTGCTCAGCTTCTTTATTCTCTGTCATTTGGTCTTCTATATCACTAATTCTTTCTTCTGCCTCATTTATCCTAGCAGTTAGAGCCTCCATTTTTGACTGCACCTCATTAATAGCTTTTTTGATTTCACCTTGGTTAGATTTTAGTTCTTTTATTTCTCCAGAAAGGGCTTTTATATCTCTCGAGAGGGTTTCTCTAATATCTTCCATGCCTTTTTCGAGCCCGGCTAGAACCTTGAGAATTGTCATTCTGAACTCTAGATCTGACATATTACCGATGTCTGTATTGATTAGGTCCCTAGCCTTCGGTACTGCCTCTTGTTCTTTTTTTTGTGTTGAATTTTTACGTCTTGTCATTTTGTCCAGATAAGAGTAAATGAAGGGGCAAGTAAAATACTAAAAGGGTGGCAACAACCCCAGGAAAATATGCTTTAACCAAATTAGAAGAGATCCAAAATCGTGAGTGGGGAGAAAGGGGATAAAAAGAGGTTCAAAAAGGAAGAAAGAAAGAAAGAAACAAAAAGAAAAGAAAAAGAAAAAAAAAAAGAAAAGAAAAGAAAAGAATTTTTAAAAAAAGAAAACACCTAAGAAAAAAGTAAAAAATATATATATATATATTAGATAAACTAGTAAAAAATCGTTAAAAAAGAAAAAGGTAACAGTTAAAAAAAAAAATTTTTTACCCGAAGGCGAGAAAAAAAAAAAAAAAAAAGAAAAAGAAAAAATTAAATTAACTGCAAGACTAAAAAAAAAATCACAGGAAAAAAGCCATGAGTTCCGTGCTTGGCTTTCTCCTCCTCTGGAATTCTGCTGCTCTCCTTGGTATTGAAACCGCACTCCTTGGTAGGTGAACTTGGTCTCCGGCTGGATTTCTTGTTGATCTTCTGGGGGAGGGGCCTGTTGTAGTGATTCTCAAGTGTCTTTGCCCCAGGCGGAATTACACCGCCCTTCCCCGGGGCCGGGGTGAGTAATCCGCTCGGGTTTGCTTTCAGGAGCTTTTGTTCCCTGAGCGCTTTCCGTAGAGTTCCAGAGGACGGGAATACAAATGGCAGCCTCCTGGTCTCCGGCCCGGAGGAGCCGAGAGCCCAGGGCCCCACTCCTCAGTGCGCCCTCAGAGAACAGCGCCCAGTTACTCCCGTCTGCCTGACCTCCGGCCACGCTCCGAGCTCACTGAGCCTGCGACTGGTTCAAGGTAACACGGAGCTGCGAGCTTACTGTCGGCTCTGTCTCTGTAGCCGGCTTTCCCGTTCCAATACCCGCAAGCTCTGCGACACTCAGACACCCCCGATCCTTCTGTGACCCTGCGGGACCTGAGGCCACGCTGACCCCGCGTGGGCTTCGCCCCGGTTTAGCCTCTGGAGCGATGTCCCTCAGCGGAACAGACTTTTAAAAGTCCTGATTTTGTGCGCGGTTGCTCCGCCGCTTGCCGGGAGCCGGCCCCTCCCCCCGGGGTCTATCTTCCCGTCGCTTTGGATTCACTTCTCTGCCGGTCCTACCTTTCAGAAAGTGGTTGTTTTTCTGTTTCCAGAATTGCTGTTCTTCTTCTCTTCGATCTGCCGATGGATTTTCAGGTGTTTGCAATCTTTAGATAAGCTATCTAGCTGATCTCCGGCTAGCTGAAGCAGTCTCAGCTTGCTACTTCTCCGCCATCTTGACTCCTCCCCCCTCATTAGTTTTTTTAATTTCAAGTTTGCTCAGGCTTTACCACCTTTTCTAGTTGAAATAGTTTATGCAAATTTTTCTTGTTTCCTTTATAACTTGGCTTTCTGCAAAGGTTATTTCTGTCTTTTTGTGGTCAGGTCGTTATCTCAGAGTAATTTTTCCCTCCCCTGTTTTTTTTTTGGGGGGGCGGTGTGGGTAGGAACTACCCACCACTCATAATTATGGGCCCAGGTTCTTCAGAGCTTTTTAAATTCCAGCAAGAGGCACTCTTATATAGTCACACCTTTACTAATGCACTTTCTGGGGGGTTTCTTTTTTTATTTTTTATGATGCTTAAGATGCCTTTTGAGCTGCCTTTTTTTTTTTTTAACCCAAAGTATGGTTACATTAGTTTCAGGTATACAGCATAATGATTCGATGATTTTATACTTATGCTATGCTCACCACAAATATAGCTACTTTACTGTCGCTATGTAATGAATGCTATTACAATACTGTATTCCCTGTGCTACACCTTTCATTCCCCATTACTTGCTCATGATATAACTAGAAGTCTGTACTTTCCACTCCCTTTCACCCATTTTGCCCATCTTCTCACCACTCGGGGGGTTCTTTTTTACTGAATCATTTTTTTATGGTCAGAAACTTTATTTTCTGGTATGTGCCAACCAAGGTCTAACAGCTATACCAATTACCTTTGGGAAACCTCACAACTACCTCCCTTTATCATAGGGCTGATATTTTGGTGTCTTAATTGTACTTGTTTCATTTTGTAGGGGCAGAAAAAAATTTTCCCTCTACCATATTTTAGGTTCACTCCCTGGAAATTAGACTGACAAAAAAAAGGGGGAAAAACAATTAACAAAACACAAATGGTTTATTAATGTGTGCAGTGCACATGATGCAGAAGAAACCTCACACAATGAGTACCTCAAATGACTAGATAGAACTTGGGCTTTTATAGCATCTTAACAAAGAATAATACATTTGTAAAGAAGTGACAGATAAAAAGAAAAGGATTTTTGACTTCCAAAATCAGGAAATGATGGAAAGTAAATATATTTGGGAAACTAATGAGATTTGTGAGTTATTTGTCTAGGTCCATCTTGGCACCAGCTTTCCATCTTCTTCATGGCCTTGAGAAGGGGGATTTATGGCAGTCTTCATTTCTGAGACATTTCTGCTCTTGTCCAATAAGGACAGCTCTGGAAAGGCTCTTTCTACATTTGGATACTCATTTGCCTCCAGTTCAAATTAATCTTTATGCCAGAGTGACATATTCTGTTACACTTCAGCTTCTCCTTGAAATTGAGCTTCTGAAGGGCAGGCTATGTTTCTTCTCTGTTTCCCTGAGTCACAGTACTAAGCAGGCAACAGTCACTCAGATAAATGTTTGTTGAGTTAATGAATAGAGCCTGTCAACTCTTTTGGTAGTCAATTCATATAGTACTTCCCCAGTTCATACTTACTATTCTCCAACAAAGGAATTCCTAGAGACTTTCTGATGTCTTGGTAGTAGATAGTTTTGTCAACTCCCTCTTTGATGGTAAAGATTCATCTGATCACTCATTTCCTTTTCTGAAATGCTCACAGATGCTAGATGGTCAAATGCCTAGTCTTTCTTAGAAAGAGACCATTTAATGAATGCTCTTTTAATTTTGTAGTGATTAAAGAAACTCTTTAACTAGAACTACAGAATACCTAATTACTAAAATATTCCTAAATGGGGGGGAAACATTCTAATTCAAAATCACATTAATTCCTAATAAATGTTTTCAAACATGAAATTAAAGCATGTGACTCCAGGAACACACATATTTATGATTTATAGTCCTTTCAATCTCTGAATCTCACTTTTCTACTGTATTTCTGTTTGCATTTTACTTCTGCCTGCATGCTCCATAGTCCTTTAATTTTTGCCATATTTTATAGCCTGCATTTTTCCCAGACCCAGTTTTCTGACAGATTGTGTCTTAGCAATACACTTTCAATGATTACTATGTTTCTTATGTTAATTGTAAATTTAAAATAATGATAATGCAATATTAGACATTATAATCTATAACCAATTAGGTAATTTAAAAGGAAATTTTGTTTTAGGGCAACTGTTCTGTTTTACCCTCTGTAGGTAGATAAAGGTTAAAACATCCTAATCTATGTGCTCTATACAACTCAGAATTTTGCAAGGAAAGTTCTATAGGAGAGGCAGGTTTCCATCAGCCTTCTTTGAGAATATAAAGGCCCCTTACTTCATTTCCAACTCTTTGGAAGAGGAAGAGAAACTTAGAAACTATATGGCTAGCCCTATATCCTCTCTAGAACCTCTTCTCCTTTTGTCACACATACACTTTGAGGTCTCCTCTACCTTTCTGTAATGGGGTAAGAAAGATATTTTCTATAACTGTACCGTTTTGAAGTCTACCTATCTGCAAAGATATGGCCAAGTTCCTCATTTGTTGGCAATTTAATTCTGGGTAAAGGAATCGGAGAGCAAATGCTCTTGAGTGAGATACAAGCAAATTAAGTCTATAGAACTAAAATAAATAATATATTCTTCTCTTTTCTTCTTATCCTTTTTGGTTTCTTTTTCTGTGGGTATCTGAAAGCATTTTGAGTATATTCACTATAGACTAATACTTGTGATTTCCTTACATAGTAATATAGGAAGTAGGTAGAAATGGCTAAGGAGAAATTTTTGTTGAATAAGAGTAGGTAATATACAAATGCCAGTTAAATAATTTTTTGTGGCCACATGAAAATTTTCATAATTAGTTCTAATTATGAAATAATTAATAGTTATTAGTCTATAACTGAGAAATAGGTAGACATGAAGAAGAAAGAAATCATTCATAATCATTCTATGCAACAAAAATCACTGTTGAAATTTTATTATTTTTGACCATTTATTTTTTTATGTATATGATACGTATTTTAACACACCTTGGATATCTTCTATATCCTGATTTTATTGTCACTTGATATTAGATTTGGGTATTTTCCCAGTTTGCTAAATATTTTTTGAAATTTTTCTTTTTTATGGTTCATAGAATCCTGTCCAGTGAATGAATCAATAATTTATTTATCCATTTCCCTATTGTGGGGCATACAGTTTGTTTTCAGCTTGTTACTGTTGTAACAAGTCTACATGTATATAATTACTAGTGAGGTTAAACGTCTTTTCATATACTTCTTGAGTGGGTATGTCATTTATGAAAAAATTGTGTATAAGGTACTTAATGTTTCTATCACAGATCTAAACGAACCAAGATGTTACTCAAGATAAATAAGCAGAAAGAAGAAGAGCACCGCAGATTACAGTTGCAGCTTCAAAGACAGAGAGCCATGAGATTGTCCCGAGAATTACGGCTGCGTATGCTTGAAATAGTTCATCCAGGTGAGTGGCAATGTCAATTTTAGAAGTGTAAAAATGCTTAAAGTATTTTAATGAACCAGATTTCCCACTACCTGATGGTTTTTTGTTTTTTGTTTTTTTTTTTAATTTGGGCCTTTTCCCTGTTTCTCCCTTCTCAGGTAAATGTTATTAAATCTCGAGTCAAAAAAAAAGTTATTTATTTTTTTTTTTTATTAAGGCCTATTAAGTTGATGATGAGCAGTCTTTCCACTAGTTTTCTAATCTTTCAGATAAATTAGTAAAACATAGAAATACATGCTTTCAGAAACATAAAGAATCCCTGTGATCTTAAGGAATTAGAATATTGCTACATTCTGGAATCAGATCTGTACTGATACCCCAGTATAAACCTTGTGACATCTTGCTACTTTTGATACACTAAACTGAAATTAATATTATAGTCTAGGAATCTGAATGGTTTGAAGATTTTTCTTTTTGTTCTTTCCCTTCCCCTCCTATCACCCATCCTGAGTGTTCTTACCTAACCTCTTATTTCTTTTTTTCCCTTAAATATAGATGTTTCTCAGGGTTCCATCTTGACCTCTCTCATGTTACTCTTCCTCTGGTATCCTATCCATAACTTAGCTTCACCTACCAACTGAGTGCTTAACACACTCAAATCTTGTTTGCATCTTCACCTTCCCAAGCTCTAAACCAGCACTTCCTTTTTTTTTAAGATTTTATTTATTTATTTGAGAGAGAGAAAGTACACATTAGCATACTAGTAGAAGGGAGGGGCAGAGGAAGAGGGAGAAGCAGACTGCCTGGTGAGCAGGGAGGCCAATATGGGGCTGTCTCCCAAGACCCTGGGATCATGACCTCAGCCAAAGGCAGACACTTAACCAACTGAACCACCTAGGCGCCCCTAAACCAGCACTTTTTACAAAATGAAATGTTTTTTATCCGCACTGCCAAATATGGTTCCTACTGGCTAGACATGACTGGCTAGTACTTGAAATGTGGCTCGTACACACAAGTGCATGAATTTTTAATTTTACTTTATTTAAATTAAAGTAACCATTTGTAGTTAGTGTTTACTATTGGATAGCTTTACTTAGATATCCACAGGCATCCCCCAAACTAGTCATTACCCACCCACCCCCCATTTCCTCTCCCTGAATTTCCCATCTCAGGTAGTAGCACTAGCAATATACTCAGTTTCCCATCTGTGAGACATCCTAGAATTTTCTCTCTCACATTCAGTACCTCTCAGAAAGTAAAAAGAAAGTCACTTGTAGTCATCTGTAGACATAAGAGAAATTTGGAAGTACACAGTAGTTAACATACATGCATCTTATCTTTCCCTCTGGTGGTATGGATTGAATTCCTAACCATGTGCTTGTGATTCTTTTTTCGGAATATTCTTGCTATTGGATTTTTAACCCTTTCTCATTCCTTTGCCACAAAAATTATATGAATCTTTTCTCCAAAGAACGTGCATAATCTGGGAAAGCTTTTGGAGCTTTTTGTTTCTGCTATCTTAGAACCATTGTAAAATAATAAACTTGGGGAAATTAAGGAACAGTATTTAAAGAAACAAATAAAAAGACCAAAAGATTATTGTTTTTATCATTATCCTGCTTCCAGAACTTGAAAAAGCATAGCAGTTGAGTATGTTGTAATAGTGTCTGTCATCTCTTTAGGTCAGGTGGAAAAATATAATCGGGAAATAGAAGAGAAATCAGCATTGATTATCCAGAAACACTGGAGAGGGTACAGGGAAAGGAAAAATTTTCGCCAACAGAGGCCATCTCTCACGGAGTATAAAGCAGCTGTCATACTTCAGAGAGCAGTGAGTCTAATGTAGTAAAAAGATTACTGGATTAGAAGGCAAAAATATGGATTCAAACCTGACTTTGTATATACCTGCTGTAAAGTTGTGGTCTAATCACTTAGGTTTTCTGAGTCTTAGTTTCTTTCTCTGTAAAAGAACCTCCTTACCACTGGACTAACTGATTTAGATACTCAGTCCTGTACATCATTTATCATAGTACAGTGTTATTTGTTAATTTTTTTTTCTTTCTTTCTTGGGCTGTGACTGCCTCAGGGATAAGGAACTAGTCTAACCTAATGCTGTCAGCTCTCATCGTGTGCTTGTTGTATGATTGGATGTTTACCCTACCTTTTTACTCCGTTATGTAAATGTCATGACCCAATTTATGGGAAAGTACTTTGTAAATTGCAAAGCCCGTACCTGGATCACTATAATTCTTGAATTATAGAGTGGTGTTCTTAATAATTTTTCTGGGATTTAGTAATATTTATTGCCTTGTAAAAGCTTAGCACACAAGGCTACTAATTTCATTTAATGACCATCTGTTATTCCCTTATTCCTATTAACTTTCATATTGGGATTTCAGGTCCTATAGCATTTTAAGTCATTTATTGTTGAACTTTAAATTAATTTCAGTTTTTCACAATGATAGATTTTGAATAGTCTCTTTGTTAATTCTGTGATTAACATTTTACGAAGATTATTAAAAGCCATTCAAAATATAGGATAGAGTAAGTACTACAGGAATAGGAAGAGATTTGTCTGCTCCATTCTTCTTCCTTATGCTTTTTCTGGTAATGTCAGTCTATATGTGCAACAAACAGTCCTGTACCATCATCAAGCCACAGCTATACCTGCATTTTACTCTCAGTTAAACAGGGCCATCTAAGGATTAACCCATGGATACCAGTGTTGGACATACTTCTTTTAGAGGAACCCTTGGGTCCTTTCTAATACCTTTATCTCATGGCTACGTTTGTTTTGTTGTTGTTGTTGTTTTTAAATTTTTTATTTCTTTTCAGTGTAACAGTATTCATAGTTTTTGTACCACACCCAGTGCTCCATGCAATCCGTGCCCTCCCTAATACCCACCACCTGGTTCCCCCAACCTCCCCGCCCCCCCGCCCCTTCAAAACCTTCAAGTTGTTATTGAGAGTTCATGGCTACGTTTCTTAGATTGGAATTACTACCTTGCCTATTTAGATATGCTCAAAATTTTATGAAAGGGTCCTCTACTCTCAAGTGAGATACCCCAGTTTGTCCACCATTCCTTAAACAAGCACAAAGGTCATTGTAGGAGGATATTTTAAGGCCATGAAGGCAAAGTTTTTTTTGGCTTTCACACTTTTCTTTGGCATAAGAGGAATAAGATTAGTCACATCTGTCTCATCTCTCTCCTACCCGAAAGGAAAATGGGTCTCCATTTTAAGTACCAAAAAGGATGGGTCAAGGTCATGTTTTTAGTCTTTGCAACTCACTGCTAAAAATAATGGTGAAGTCAAAGCAAAGCTAGCCAAAAATAGAAAGGTAAGAAGAAGATTCCTTTCAAAGAGGGAAAAGAGAAAGAAAAATTAATGAAGTATAGAGAGGGAAGAAAAATGAAAATAGTAGAAAAAATTGGAATGAGGCAATCAGTGGTCAGTAAATGACACATTTTGCTACATTTGAAGCATCCTTTTCTAAGACATACTATAGACCTGCATATAGACTGTGTCCAATACAGTACCCACTAACTGTAAGTGACTACTTGAATACTTGACAAAACTAGTCGAAATTGAAATGTACTGTAAGTGTGAAATGCCCACCACATTTTGAAGACTTAATATGGGAGTATGGAATACTTTATTATTAATTTTTACATTGAATACATGGTGAATAATTTACATGTATTTACATATATTGTGTTTTAATATATTTACCTAACCCAGTATATGCAAAATATTAATTTCACCTGTTTTTGCCTTTTTTATATGGCTACTAGGAAATTTAAAATTACACATATGACTTCCATTATATTTCTTTTTTGCACTGCAGTTGATCTTGGTGAGAAAGAAAAAGGAATAATTCATTAGTTTCACTGAAAGTAGTAGGAATATCATTTCATTGAACTTGCCCCTTAGAAGGAACTGGTTTTTATTATTATTGGCAGGAAACTGGAACTGGAACAAAGACGAAAACTGTTGTTTACCTTTCTCCCTCCCTTATTTTGTGCAAAAGCCGAGGCTTTTTTTTTTCTTGTAGCTAGAAATTGAAAAAAAAAAACCTGTGTAAACTTGCTAATTTCAAATTATACATCCTTAGCATAGACAACTTGGAGTTCTCTTTAGTGGCATAGTGTTGAAATTAGATTTGAAGAATTGGCTGCATTTTCCCTTTTAATGCTTCAGGATTTTCTTCTCTTGCTTTCTCATCTCTTAAGGTCAGAGGGAAGGTGATTGTTGCTGGTGTCCGGTCTCTAGGGCCAGAATGATGGCAATTCTTGCTACTTGATTATAGCAGAAAAGTATTATTGCATTATTATACATATCCATCATAGACCACAAAAACACTTAGTAAAACAAACCATTAACAGTTAAGAAAATAAAAAACGGGGAGAGGAATATAATTTTAGAGACTTCTGAAATGACAAAGAATGAAGAAAAGGCCCAGGTGGGCTTTTTTGATACAGCGACAAAGATTCCTCTGTTCTGGTACTTTAATTCTGAAGTTCCTAGCATAGCATGATAAGCCAAAGGTGGTGCTAAAAACAGGAGGTAGAGGAGAGAGAAAGAGAAGCAAGGAAGAAGAATCAAGTAAAGGGAAGAATGCAAGGAAAGGAGAGGGTCTCTCAACAGGAAGATGCAAGCACAGTTGAAGTCTTTAGTAACATACTAAAATAGGGGTATTAGGGAAATTTTATAAACTGAGTGAGAAGACCTCCAGCCCTGTTATTCCCCCCCCCCCTGGCCCCATAGGTCCCAGTGTGCTGTCAGCTAGGCTTATCTCCTGCAAACTGTAGGTTGAGAGTATTTTCTTTGAGAAATCTGAGAAGAATGTTACAAGTACACTCACAATGGGGTACTTCAAAGAAACTATTCAGTTCAATAGTTCTGTGTTGAAGTATTGTAGAAAAACCTTACCTACCTGCCCAGGATTTCTAAATACCTTAGAGCTTTTAAATATTAGCTCAAAGTATCATTGGATATCTGAGAAAAGCTGAGCCCAGAAGAAACAGAATAAAACTACTTGGTGGAAATAGAAACATGGCAGGGATGAGAAAACTTTTTATAAAATCTATTATTTCCTCGGAACTAAGAGAGGATAATGCATGAAACAAAACCAAGATGCTATATAAAAGGGAACAAATAGAATAAGCATTGGCAGAAGAAAAAAATGAAAGATGTAATAAAAGAATGAGGGGGGAAAAGTTTGGGAAATCCAGAGAGCAGGGCAAAAAGAAAAGATAACCAGTCCAGTTATTTGAGACAAGGGACATTCAAACATTTGAGACAGGGACAGAAAAAAACCTGAGAGGAAATCAAATAATTCAGGATTTCCCAGAACTGAATGTTATGAGTTTTAGGTTAAAAGGACTGGCTAAATGTTTAATGTAAGGATAGAAACACACCCACATTTTATTTTACATTACTATGAAATACACTGGTGACACATATACTTCTCAGTAGCAATACTGGAATCTAAAATGTATTGGGGTAAGGCTGTTACATATTTGAGGGAAAATGATTTCCAACTAGAATTCTACATGCAGCCACACCATTGGTTTAAGGTAAGGGTAGACTAAAGACATTTTCATGCATCACAAAGTCTTTAAAAAGAAAAAGTAACCTAAGAAAAAAGGACAGTGTGGAATATAGGAAAATGCAAAGGAAAGATGAAAAGTAGTCACCTAAATGCTGGTGAATAGGGATCTCAGGATGATACCTATGCATCAGGCATAAAGAAGAGTCAGTCCAGGGACACCTGGGTGGCTCAGTGGGTTAAAGACTCTGCCTTCGGCTCAGGTCATGATCCCAGGGTCCTGGGATGGAGTCTCACATCGGACTCTCTGCTCTGCAGGGAGCCTGCTTCCACCTCTCTCTCTATCTGCCTGCCTCTCTGCCTACTTGTGAGCTCTGTCAAATAAATAAATAAAATCTTTAAAAAAGAAGAAGAAGAAGAGTCAGTCCAGATTTGAGCAGGCCAGAATGCTCCAGAAGATGTATGTCTAAGAAAATAAATTTGATAGAATGCGTGATGTATTTTAATGTATTAAGCATTAGGATAGTTTAGATACAGAAGTGATAAGTGCATAGAAAAGTAAGCACAGGAAAACAGTCTTAGAGAAAATAAAAAATGTGCAAGAAAGGAAATGTAAATCATATGCTATATCCTGTAAATCAAAATTGAATGGCTTGTATATAGTCATAATTATGAAACACTGAACATTGATTTAACTAAATTTGTAATAATATTGAATGTTTGGGGATACTGAAAGTATGTGGGAGGGCATGTAGTGAAAGAGTCTTGTCTAACTTTCTTCATATAAGAAAGTCAATAGATAATACATATACCTGAAAAATGACAGAAAAGTAGATGGACAGAAACATCAAAAGAAAAACCTGAAAGAGTTAAAGTTGTTGTCTTTGAGGGAGGGGGCAGAGAACTCTGGGGTTTTTTTGGTAATACTTAAAAAACTGACACTTATTTTATTTAAAAAAAATTTTTTTTAAGATTTTACATATTTATTTGACAGAGAGAGAGAGAGACAGTGAGAGAGACAGCAGGGGGAGTGGGAGAGGGAGAAGCAGGCTTCCCGCTGAACAAGGAGCCTGATGTGGGACTCAATCCCAGGACCTTGGAATCATGACCTGAGTCCGAAGGCAGCCGCTCAACCGACTGAGCCACCCAGGGGCCCCAAAAAACTGACACTTTAAACAATAGAATTACATCAATGAATTCTTTTCTGGAAAGCGCTGTATAGTAAAATATTTTACACTTTGTGAGCCATGTAGTCTATTGAAACTCTTCAGCTTTGTGGTTGTAGCACAAAGGAAACTAGGCAATACACAAGTGTGAAACATTAATATGTTATTTGTAGACACTGAATTTTGAATTTCATATAATTTTCACATATCACAGTATATTCCTTTTTGAACTTTTTAACCATATAAAAGTACAAAATCATTCTTAACACTCAAGCCATATAAAAATAGGCAGCAGGTTGAATTTGGTTGTGTACCATAATTTTCCAACCTCTTCCTTAAAGTGATGTGAAATATGACTTTGATGAAAATAAAAATTATAAGGAAGGGAGAAGAGTGAAAAACAATTGGCAGAATAATTTCAAATTTTCTCCAAATCTTGCCTGTTTCAAGACTTCTTTTATTAGGAGTTCTTTCTGAAAGACATGAGGAAGAACTATCAGAAACTACATTCATCAGTTGCCCATACTTTACAATTTTATAATATCTTCTCATTTACTAAGTTTTTTCTTAACATACTGTCCCTTGGATCCTCACTCTTTTCTAATCTAAGTAGAATTGCAGTTTGTGTTTTCTCTAGACTTAGGAATCCATCCCGTGGAGATCAAGTGACTCAATCAAAATCATACACAGTTTATAAGAGACGAATATTGAGACAAGAACTTATTTCCAGTTTTTTTCTCTTTATTGCTTACTATACTATGCCCCAAATCATACAGTTTATAAGGAATTAGAATTGAGAGAACTCACTTCCTATTTTTTTCCCTCTTTTTTGCTTTCCATACAAACAATACATGAATATATCCTTGTAAAATATTAAAACACTACAAAAGAATATCATCAAAAAGTCATTGTCCTCCTTCACTCCTGTCGCAGTCCCATCCTTCTCCCTATGCACACTCAGAGTTAACAACTGTTATAATGTTGTTGCTATGTTGTAGAAGAAAATAGTTCTGTTAGCCAGGAATGAAAAATCACAAAACTTCTTTTTGCCCCAGACTCTTAAATTCCTAGAGAAGTGTCGTAAAAAAAAGAAGCTATTTGCTCCGTGGCAAGGACTTCAAGATCTCACTGATGCACGCAGAGTTGAACTGAAGCAAAAAGTGGATGACTATCTCAGAAGACATCCGGTATGTAAGCTTCTGTGCCATGATATCAGTACTATATTTTTCTAGTGCACGATATTCATGTGTTTGTGTGTTTCTGTTGATATAAAGTAATACAGTGGATTTACCATAGAGTTAAGAGATTTGGAATCTTTTATAATTTTATGGGCCATAGTATAGTCAATAGGGAAGGAGAATGCTTCAAATTGGCTATTTCCTACAGTGTAGCAGCAAGACATGGTCATTGCTTTTTTCCAATAGTATGTAAAACTACTGACTGTTTTGAAGCTTCCATAACAAGTATATATAGCTTCCAATCAGTATATATTCATTGTTAATGTGTATACCCAAACACATGAAATGTATATGTGGGAATTGACATCTGCTATTAATGAAATCATTAGTGAAACCCCAATAGCTAATATTATAAAACATTTGACTATTTGCTTCTTATGATTTTATCACTGTAAAACTGCTAACACCTTTCTCCCAATAGAAATGTCGTCTTTTACTTTCTATGATCACAGTACTTACAGATCAGGTATTATTTGCTTCTCCCTTCTGATTCCTTTTTTTTTTTTTTTTTAAGATTTATTCACCTGTGTAATAGAGTGCACGCAGGGTATTGGGGTGTGGGCAGAGGGGGAGGGAGAGAAGCAGATTCCTTGCTGAGTGCAGAGCCCTACATGGGCTTGATCTCACAACCCTGAGATCATGACCTGAGCCAAAATCAAGAGTCAGATGCATAACCGACTGTACCACTCAGGCACTCCTCCCTTCTGAGTTTTTTATCTTATGCTCCTAAATGTCTTTGAAAATCATTTTCCTTTCTGCTTTTAGCATAACCTGTCATTAATTTTAATAACCTGTATTTCTTCCAGTTATCTCCACTTTTCTTTTGATGCTTTTTCCACACTTCCACACCTCAATAATTTTATGGGTAAAGTTGGGAGTTTATACATTTCAGCCATTTAGAATTCTTACTGCCCTCATTTGAACTAACCACTCATAAAAGTGCCATTTGGTATTTTTCACATCCATTTTCTTGTACTTCTACTATTTGTCTCTGGGTTCTCTCTCTGCCTCCTCCCTGGCCCTGCCTCCCCACATATACACTTTCTCTCTGACTCTGTCTCCAAAATCTGAAGGTTCTGGGTGACTAATGTTGGAGTTTAAGAGTAATGTTAGGTAGTCCTATAAATCACTGTTTCATTCTTGCAGCGCTCCCAAAACTAGAGAGCTTTATGCAAACAAACAACCCCCCCAAAACCCAGAAAAAAACCTTATATATAGCTGAACATGTGTCTGATATATAAGCAATGGAACACAGAGCAGAATTGAACAAGGTCCAATTGAAGAGGCCTGAATAAGGCCTCCTATGTTTCCCTTGTGCTAATCTGAATTTAAGAACCCATAAACTAATGTAAGCCTGTGAAGAATAAGATGACAGGCTTGCCCTTTTAAGTCCGACCCTCTGTGGTTACCACATAGAGATAGACTAGAAAAAAGTTCTGACTTCTACTTTTAGCCAAGATGGAGTTAACAGACACTGAATTTTACTTCCTGCCTGAAACAACTGGGGGAAAAAAGATAAAATACATGAAACTATGGTTTTTAAGACCATGGAAATCAGACAATGAAAGTTAGTAATTCCTGAGAGGAAAGATGGAGTAAAGGGGGCTGGATTTAGGATTTCTGCCTGAAACAACTGGAAAACAAAAAAGATGAAATATATGAAACAACAACTTTTAAGACCATGGACATCAAACAAAGAAGGTTAGTAATTCTTGAGAGGGAACAAAGTGTTCCCTATAATGGCCCTCACTTATTGCCCTGAGAGAGTTTCTAGGTCACAGCACAAGAAGGAGGGAAGGGGAGGATACCTTTGGGATCCCTGTGCTAAGGATATAGAACTGAGAATCTGAGAACAGGGCACACTAGATTTCATAGGACAGAGTACAGAGTGAAAAGATCTACAAAGAGCACCCCAGATATCTGCAGAATATTCCCCTTGAATATATTTCAGGAGTCTGATTAGCACATGTGTATAAGAAAACTATCTACAACCAAGGGAACAGTCATTTTCAAAGATAAGAGGGAACAATGCCTGGTATTCAACACAGGTCCAAGAATAGCATATGCTCCCATCACACAGACTGGGAAAACTTAATTCACAGGGCATCAGAAGAGTACCTAGGAAGGTCTTGCCTTAGTAGTAGAAAGTCAATAGTGTGGACTGATGCATTCTGTTTAAACAAATCATAAATGTAAGAGCCAAAAATATTTTTAAAATTATGTAATTTAACCACATCCCAGAAAAAGACTCAGCAAGGTAAAAGTTACTGTGTCTTGCAGCCAATTAAAGACTAACAGGCATATATAGAGGCAGGAAGACATGATCCATGATGAGGAAGATACTTAAACCAATCTGGAGACTACACAAATGTTAGAATTACAGAGAAGGACATTGTTCTTATATTCAAGTTTTAAGTAGGGATGTGGAAGATTACAAAAATACCCAAATCAGAATATCAAATCAAATCAAATACCCAAATCAAACTTCCAGAAATTAAAATTTCAGTGTTTGATACAAAAAATGCACTAGATCATTAGTAGCATATTAGATATTGACGAATAAAATATTAATACAGTCAAAGGTATAGTAGTATATATTATATAAAATGAGACACAAAGAGAAAAAAAATTTTTAATTGAAAAGAACATTTGTGATCTATGAGACTTCAAGTGGCCAAATAAATGAATAATTGGAGTTTCTGAAGAAGATGGGGAGAAGAAATAATGCCCCCAAACTTTCCAAACTATAAATTTACCCCCAAGTCCAATGAAGGCATAGGCACATGAAGAAAACCCTATGCCAAGGCATATGATAATCAGAGTCCTCAAATCAGTAATAAAGTAAAAATATTAAAAATAGAAAAACAAAAACATTATGTAAAGACAGAGATAGGAAAGATAAATTTCTTAGGAGGAACAGTGCAAGTATGAAGACATCTTTAAAATTTTGAAAGGAAAAAATCTATCAATGCAGAGTGCATTACCTCGAAAAATTATTTTACAACAAAGACAAAATAACTTTTTTGGACAAACAAATGATGAACTACTATGTCACCAGCATATTCAAACTATGAAAAATATTATATCCTTTAACTTATTAAAGGATTTAAGATTTTTCTCAAAAATGATACTAGGAAAATGATGCCACAGGATGTCCCAAATTAAGAACACTAGATATGGTAACAACATGGATAAATATACGGCTTTTTCCTCATCATTTAAATCTTTATAAAATATAACTGATTCTTTAAACCAAAATATCATCAAGTGTTCTGTAATGCATATAGAGAGTAAATATTTCCAGTTTTGTAGATGTTATAACCTTTATTGCAATCACTCATTTCTGTAATTGTAGCTTAAAGAGTTAGAGAATGTGTAAACAAATACCTGTGGCTGTATTTCAGTTAAACTTCATTTTCTTTTTTTTAATAAAGATTTTATTTATTATTTATTTGACAGAGATCGTAAGTAGGCAGAGAGGCAGGCAGAGAGAGAGGAAGGGAAGCAGGCTTCCCACTGAGCAGAGAGCCCGATGTGGGGCTCGATCCGGATTCCGGGATCATGACCTGAGCCAAAGGCAGAGGCTTTAACCCACTGAGCCACCCAGGCGCCCCTAAACTTCATTTTCAAAAATAGTTGATTTTAGTTTGGTCCTTGTTGGAAACAAAAATAATAGCAATTTTTAATGGTGTTTGTAACATATAAAAATACAAACTTCATTTTCAAAAATAGTTGGTTTTAGTTTGGTTGTTGTTGGAAACAAAAATAGTAGCAATGTTTAATGGTGTTTGTAACATATTTAGCTACAATAGTATAAAAGCCAGAGGGAGAGAAATTAGATGTGTACTATAGAAACATTTTTTTCTATATATGAAGTGAGATGATACTACTTGAAAATAGATTGATAAGTTAAAAATGTGTACTATGAATCCTAAAGCTACCAATATAATTAAAAAACAAAAAAGTTACAGGTAATAAAACTATAAATGGGATGAAATTGAATAATAAAATATAATTGATTAATCAAAGAAGGCAGAAAAGAGGAAATCTAAGGAAAGTGATGGGGAAAATGAAAAACAAATATGACCATTGGTAGGACCATTATCAATAATTATAATAAATGTAAGTGGTCTGAATAACCCCCAATTAAAAAGCAGAGATTGTCAGATTAAATAAAAAAGTTAAGACTTGATTATGTGTTGACTACAAGAAGCACACTTTAAATATGAAGAAATATAAAGAGTAGAACAAAATGTACAAACATAAGTGAAAAGAATTCTGGAATGACTATTTTAATATCAAAGTAGATGTCAGACCACTATTAGCAGACTGTTACCAGAAGTAGAGAAAACAATTTCTGATAAACGATAAAGAGTTCAATCAAAAGGACATAATCGGGGCGCCTGGGTGGCTCAGTGGGTTAAGCCGCTGCCTTCGGCTCAGGTCATGATCTCAGAGTCCTGGGATCGAGTCCCGCATCGGGCTCTCTGCTCAGCAGGGAGCCTGCTTCCTCCTCTCTCTCTCTGCCTACTTGTAATCTCTCTCTCTGTCAAATAAATAAATAAAATCTTTAAAAAAAAAAAAAAAAAAAAAAAAAAAGGACATAATCGTAAATGTTTATGCACCTAATAACAGAACTTTAAAATACATGAAGACAACATGGATGAACCTCGAAGGCATTATGCTAAGGGAAATAAACCAGACACAAAAGAACAAATATTGTATGATTCTACTTAGATGAGGTACCTAGAATAGAAACTGAAAACAGAATGGTGGTTTTCAGGAGCTTGGGGTGGGAGAATGGGGAGTTAGTGTTTAAATGGTATGGAACTTCAGTTTGGAAAGATGAAAAATTTTTGGAGATGATCATTGTAATGGTTGCACACAATGTGAATGTATTTAATGTCACTGAACCATACACTTAAGAATGGTTAACATGACAAATTGTATATATATTTTGTCACAATGAAATACATGAAGCAACAATTGATAGAATTATGATAAAAGAGAAAACACAGTTATAGTTGGAGATTCCAATACCCATCTCTCAACAGCTTATGCAATAAGTAGGCAGAAAAGCAACAAGAATGTAATAGACTTGCACGACACTATTAAACATCTTGACCAGACTGACATTTTTAGAACTCTCCATGGAATGACAACAAAATAAGCATTTTTCTCATGTGCACACAGAATATTTATCAAGGTAGACCATGTTCAGTGCTATAAAACAAGTCAATAAACTAAAAAAAGACTGATATCGTACAAATAAGTTCTCTGACCGTAATGAAATTAAGTTTGAAATTAATTACAGAAAGATCTCTAGATATATCATCCCCAAATATTTGGAAACTAAACAGCATACTTCTAAATAACTAAAGGATCAAAGAAGAAATAAAAGGAGAAATTAAATAGTATTTCAAACTGAATAGAAGCACATTTCAGAACTTGTGGATTTCCCTAAAGCAGTATTTGGAGGGAAATTTATGTTGCTGAACATCTATATCAAAAGAAGGCTCAAATCAAAGACCTCAGGTGATAAGTAATTAGTAAAAGAACAAGTTAAACCCAAAGTAAATAGAAGAAAGGAAATAATAACGATTAGAGTAAAATTAACAAAATAGGAAATAAAGACAATAGAAAAAAATTAGTAAAACTTAGCTATTTAAGAGGTTCAATAAAATTGATAAACCTGTAGCCAGACTAATCAGGAGAAAGAAGAGATACAAACTATCACTGTCAGGGATAAGAATGGTGACTTCCTTGTAGACACTACAGATGTTCAAGGATAATAAGGGAATATTATAATAACTTTATATGCCAATAAACTTGATACATCTCATGAAATAAATTCCTTTAAAGATAGAATTACCTAAGCTTACCCAAGAAAAAAGAGATAAAATGAATAGCCCTGTATCTACAAAGGTAACAAATTGTTAAAAACCTCTCCTCAGGAAAAACTCCAGGACTAGATTGCTTCTATGGTGAATTTAAGGAGGAAATAATGCCAATTTTATATAAAATCTATCAAATTGAAAGAGAGGAAATACTTCTCAGCTCATTTTATAAGACCAGCCTTACTCTGACCCCATAACCAGAAACATGACAAGCAAAGAATTTCAGAATAATATTTTTCATGCATAGATGAAAGAATTTTAAACAAAATTACAGTAAGTTGAATTAGTAATATATCAAAAAGTTAATACATCATGGGTTTATCTCAGGGATACAGAACTATTTTAACCTTTGAAAATCAATTAATGTAATTCACCATATCAACAGACTAAGAAAAACAATATCATGTAAATACATGCAAATAAATCTCAGCAAAGTAGGAATAGAAGGAAACTTCCTCCATGTCAAAAAAATATCTACAGCTGACAATGATGAAAGACTGGATGCTTCTTTCCTAAAATCGGGAACGAGACAGGATATCATCCAGTACAATCAAAATCCCAGCAGGTTTTTTTTTTCCTGTCTTTTTTTATTATTATTAACATATAATGTATTACTTATTTCAGGGGTACAGGTCTGTGGTTTATCACTCTTACACAACACAGAGCACCCACTATAACACATACCCTCCCCAGTGTCTATCACCCAGCCACCCCACCCCTTCCCCCCTCCTCCACTCCAGCAACCCTCAGTTCATTTCCTGAGATTAAGAGTCTCTTATGCTTTGTCTTCCTCTCTGGTTTTGTCTTATTTCATCTTTTTCTCATTTCCCCTATGATCCTCTGCCTTGTTTCTCAAATTCCACATATCAGTGAGATCACATGATAATTGTCTTTCTCTGATTGATTTATTTTGCTTAGCATAATACCCTCTGTTCCATCCATGTCATTGCAAATGGCAAGGTTTCATTTTTTGATGGCTGCATAATAATCAGTTGTATATATATACACCACATCTTCTTTATCCATTCATCTGTTGAGGGACATCTGGGTTCTTTCCATAGTTTGGCTATTGTGGACATTGCTGCTATAAACATTGGGTTGCAGTTGCCCCTTTGGATTACTACATTTATATCTTTGGGGTAAATACCCAGCAGTTTGTTTTTTGTTCTGTTTTGTTTTGTTTTAGTAGAAATTGACACAGTATAAAATTTGTATGGAAATGCAAAGGACCTAGAAAAGGCAAAATAATTACAAAAAAGAACAAAATTGAAGGCTACCGCTACCTGATTTCATTAGCTAAATAGCTATAGTAGGCAAAACAGTGATACTGATGTGAAGATTTAAAAAAATATATCAATGAAACAAAATCCAATCCACAACGCAGAGTACTAACCACTATACGATCACGGCCACAAAATCCAATCCAAATGTAAACGCACATACATGGCCAACTGATTATTGACAGAGGTACACAGTTAATGTGTGGAGAAACTGGGTATCCATATGTTAAAAAAAATGAACTTGGATCTCCATATTGCATTATATATAAAACTTAAAATGGATCATGGACTTCAATGGCAAATCTAAAATTATATAAAACTTTTAGAAGAAAACATTAGAGAAACATCATGACCTTTGATTGGGCAGAAATAAAATGCAACAATAGCATAATCTATAAATTTTAGAAGAAAACATTAGAGAAACATTATGGCCTTTGGGCAGAAATTAAATATAACAATAGCATAATCTATAAATGAAAAATTGATAAATTGGATTTCATCAATATTTTAAACTTCAAAAGACACTGTAATACAATTTAAAGAAATATTGGGGAAAATATATTTGCCAAGCATGTATCTAGTAAAGAACTAGAATCCAGAATATAGAATACATTCTCAAAACTCAGCAATAAGAAAATAAAGCAAAGCAATTTTTTTAATGAGTAAAAGATTTGAACAGATGCTTCACCGAAAGATGTGGCAAGTACGTGAAAAGATACATCATTGGTCAATAAAGGAAATAAAAACTTAAACCACAGTAAGAACCTTCTCCAGCTGTTAAGATGTCTAAAAAGTTGGCCATATCAAAGGTTGGCAAGTGTGTGGAGGAACTGTAGTTCTCTTATATACTGCTGATGGGAATGTAAAATAGTGCAACCCCTTTGGAAACAGTTTGACAGCTTCTTAAAAAGTTAAGCATATATCCGTCACGTGTTTCAGCTATCCCAGTCTTAAGTATTTATCCGAAATACATGTCCATCTAAGCATTTGTACATGAATGTTAGCCAAAAACTAGAAATAACCCAAGCATCCATCAAAAGATAGATAAGTTGTGGTATATCCGTGCAATGGAATACTAACCCACATTATAAAGGAATGAATCACTGATAAACACAGCAACATAGATGAATTTCAAGGTAATTATGCTACATGAAAGAAACCAGGCAATAAATACTTGCATTATTCAATTTATATGAACTATAAGAATGTAAACTAATCTATAGAGTAACAGAAAGTCAGTGGTTGTTTGGACATGGGAGAATGAGGACTGAAGGATTATAAAAGGGCAGTGAGACTTCTGGTGGTGGTAGATGTTCATTATCCTGATTGTGGCAATTGCACAAATGTTTACATAGGTCAAAGCATATCAAGTTGTACAGTTTTGATAATTATAGTTTATTCTGTTTCAGTTTTACCTCAATAAAGCTATATGTTAAAATTTTTTATTTAACCTAAATGTGGGGAGAAGGGCCTTTTCCCCAACAAATGGATCATTGGTTTCTGAGGTCTATAGAGAAGATGGTATTGCTTTAGAAATGTTAGAGTTATAAATCTAATCCCTTTTAGAAAAATAACATACTCAGGCCACACACATGTACATCAAGAAATTCTGAATCAGTAAGTTTGGCGTGGCCTCATGTTCTGTTCTTTGAATTTATTTATTTTAATTGTAAAATATATAAAACATAAAAATTACTATTTTAATCATTTTAAGTGTGTAGTTCACTGGAATTTAATTCATTTACATTGGTGTGCAACCATCACCACCATTCATCTTCAAAACGTTTTTCACTTTGCAAAACTGAAATTCATACCCATTAACCACTAATTTCCCATTCTTCCCGCCCATCAACTCTAGGAAACTGCTGTTCTCCTTTCTGTATTTATAAATTAGACTATGCTGAGTATCTCATATGAGTGAAATCAGACATTATTTATCCTTTTATGACTGACTTATTTCATTTAGTCTGATGTCCTCAAGGTTCATCCACATCGTATGTTAGAATTTTTTAAGTTTGGATAATAACTCCATTGTAAGTATATACACCATTTTGTTTATCCATTCATCTACTGATGGACACTTGGGTTGCTTCCACCTTTTGGCTGTTGTGAATAATATTGCCTTGAATATGGATATACAAATATCTATTCATGTCACTGTTCAAATTTTGGGGGCCATATACCAAGAAGTGGAATTGCTAAATCATATAGTAATTCTATTTCCGGTTTTTTGAGGAGCCTCCATACTATTTTCCAAAGCACTGAACCACTTTACTTTCCCACAAGCAGCACACAGGGGTTCTAATTTCTCCGCCTCCTCGCCTTTTGTTATTTTCACATCCTAAGGGGTGTGTAGTGTTATATCATTGTGAATGGATTTGTATTTCCCTAATGATTAGTGATTTTGAGCATCTGTTATTAGCCTTTTGAGTATCTTCTTTTTTAATTTACATTCAACCTAGTTTACATATAGTATATTACCTTCTTTGGAGAAATGTCCATTAAAGTTCCTTTTTTTTTTAAATCAGGTTGTTTGGGTTTTTTGATTACTGAGTTTTAGGAGTTATCTATATATTCCTGATAGTAATCTTTTTCAGATATGGGATTTGCAAAGATTTTCTCCCATTGTGTGTTATCCTTTTACTCTGTTCACAGTATCCCTTTTTTTTTCACAGTATCCTTTGCTGCACAGAATTTTTTAAATTTTTAATGTAGTTCAATTTGTCTGTTTTCCTTTTGTTGTATCTGTGCCTTCATTGTCATATTCAAGAAATGGCCAAACCTATTGTCATGAAGCTTTTCTCTTATCTTTTCTTCTAAGAGTTTTATAGTTTTATCTTTTACATTTAGGTCTTTGAGCTCTCTCTTTTTTAAATGCATTATTTATGATTTTGATGCATTCTCCTGTTTAAAAAAGAAGTACTGCTTTAGTCATACTCAGGTGCTGCTGTTTAAGATTCTGTGGCTGAAAAGTAAGATGTTAGCTGGAATGGGACTCCGTCCCAGACCAGAGCCATGGAATATTTGAGAAGCTATGATGTCAGAAGCTTTATCAGTTTCAGAGTTAAAATTTTCTTATTTTTGTCTAAATTAATTTCCCATTAAAGTAACTGTGTGGCCAAAGGACTATGGTCCTTTGGCTATTCTGTCCCTTGTTCTCTGAAACCAGAAGCAATCATAACATTATGGTTTAAATAAGTTCAGGAGTGGGGGTGAGATAAAAAGTAACATAGCCTGTCAGGTGGGTTCTGAAACAAGAGATTGGCCTTGTTACTCCTGTTCCAGGCCAGTATCTTTACTGAACCATTTGTAGCTTTCACTATGATCTCTAAGTCTTAACTCTTCTCCCAGAATTCCAATGTGTGAGGAGGTGAGGTGTAGGATCATACCAGGAAGAAACTACCCCCTGAATTTTCATGTAAATCTGCTTTTAAAAGGCTATTTAATGCTTGCACAAGAGTACAACGTAGAAATCAATTGTGAGATTCAATGGATAGGGTGAGAGACAGCTAAGCATTCTTGGATCTCAACTAAATAGTTGGGCAAAACATATGTGTGTTTGTGTGCTCTGTGATAATTTTTTTGTCTTTGTTCCTAGAGCTCTCAGATGTCAGATGTGACCAGCAGAGAGCTCCATTCCCAAGCTCAAGAACAACTGCAACACTACCTTATGGGCAGGGCCCTAGAAGAGAGAGCCCAGCAGCATAGGGAGGCTCTGATGGCTCAGATCAGCACCAACATTGAACAGTTAATGAGTATGTGCTCATTCCATTTTTGTTTCCTAAAATGAACAACCTGTGGAAGATTTTGTGGCATCCAAAATCTTCAGAAGGAAAATATCATTTAATGGTTTATTAGCCGATCTCTTGTCTTCAGAAATTTCTAGATCCAGAACGCAGATTTTCAAATAACCTTTCAAATTTTCAAATAACCTCAGATTTCATAACCTTTTGACTGCTTCTCCCAGCCTTGCTGTCCTTCATAGGTATCAACTCAGACAACAGTAAAGATGTTGAGCCCTACTAGCCAGATTCTGTTGTGTAGTCTTAAAAGCTTTTGATCATATTTTAGAAGTAGATGATGACAGTAGTTACTGTGCCATTTTATAATTTTCGCAAAAGTTAATCTGCTCCTCACAACCACAGGTACATTTAGGGAGAGATCTCATCCATGAAGCCACCGTGCTTCAGTCCACCTGTGAAACACTTTTAGTATATATGGAGGCGAGAAGGCCAGAGTCCTCTAATATTTAGTAATGGTACTAAATAATGGTAATTTCAAATTTTGTATTTTTCAGTAGATAGGTGGCTGTAACTGAGCTTCCCATATATGCAGTGGGGTTCTGCTATATGTTAAAAATTCATGTTCTTTAAATTATCTGAAAAAAAACCTACATATTTTTAAATTTTCTTTTAAGCACATTATGGGGGGTGCACAGTTGCTGCCAGCCACACCTACAACTTGTGAATAGTCAAATGCTATCTATAGCTAGCAATGATAATAGATTCTGAGTTGAAACCCTGTCCCTGCCTACTATAGCAGAGTTCCAATTCTATAGTTTCCTACATGTATGGTACAGAGCTCTTCTACTCACCTTTTTATTTTCTGTTCACTACAGAGGCACCAAGTCTGAAGGAAGCAGAAGGGAAAGAACCTGAGCTCTTCCTCAGTAGATCCAGGCCTGTGGCAGCCAAGGCCAAGCAGGCCCATCTCACCACTCTGAAGCATATACAAGCACCTTGGTGGAAGAAGCTTGGGGAAGAAGCAGGAGATGCGATTGATGTCCCAAAGGATGAGTTTAGTATAGAATTAGGAACTTTATTCATTGGTGGAACCAAACCCCCTTAGGGAGCTACCCAGAGAAATGACACAAATCCTTTATCACAGGAGATTATATTGGTTCTGCCTCTGGCATACTAATAGACTAGAACTATCCTAACTCGTGGTTTTCCAGAGAATCCTCTCCAAATAAGATTTGCAGGCAGTAAGCAAAGAGTTGTCTTCTACCACTATTTCAGTTCTCTTTTCCTTTTTCTACATGACCATTCCTGGCCACACATACAAATTAGTGTGGCTTTTATTGTGGAACTAACCTCAGCGTGGCATTCTATTGCTTATATGAAATGGGGTATTTGTTTTGTTTTTGCTGTTTTCCTACTAAAGTTGTTTTCTAAATAAATATTTTCTTTTTTTTTTTTTTTTTTAAAATTTTTTTTTTTCTCTAAAGATTTTATTTATTAATTTGACAGAGAGAAATCACACAAGTAGACGGAGAGGCAGCCAGAGAGAGAGAGAGGGAAGCAGGCTCTCTGCTGAGCAGAGAGCCCGATGCGGGACTCGATCCCAGGACTCTGAGATCATGACCTGAGCCGAAGGCAGCGGCCCAACCCACTGAGCCACCCAGGCGCCCCATCTAAATAAATATTTTCAAACAATTATTTTCAAAAACTTGTCAGGGTTACTTCAACTTTTCATATTTGTTACTGGAATTCACATTGTTCTACTAATATAAGAAGAGTTCTCTGGGCCTTTATTAAGGGGAGAGAAGGAAAAGAAGGGTACTTCACTATTTCCCATCAAACAGTGGTTGAACTCATTGTATATCTTCTTATTTATAAAAGAACTACATTTTTTTAAAAACCTAGGATTCAGCACAAGAAAAAAGTCCTTCAGATAAAATTCTGTTAACTGTGAGAATTATATAACTCATTAGTTCCCTTTGTTTTATCTCCTATAAATCTCAAAGCTAAATATAATGCTTAAGTTCTGTTATGATCCTAGGTACCTACATACTTATTTCGTTCCAACCTAATACTTTCTGATTTTTCCTTTTTATCTTTAATTTTTTTTTTTTAAGATTTTATTTATTTATTTGACAGAGAGAGAGATAGCAAGAGAGGGAACACAAGCAGGAGAAGCAGGAGAGGAAGAAATAGGCTTCCTAATGAGCAGGGAGCCCAATTCTGGGCTCAATCCCAGGACCGTGGGATCATGATTCAAGCCAAAGGCAGATGCTTAACCAAGTGAGCCACCCAGGTGCTCCATCTTTAATTGTGTTTTAATACCAAAAGTTGCTGCCTTTTTTTTTTTTTTTTCAGAAGCTACTTTTATTTGTGTTTGTAACAATGTGGATTTTAAGTTAAATACAATTAACAAATCATGGACTCAATACCATAAGGAACCTGGAGGGTACTTTTTTAAATAAATGAGTGAAAGTACCAGTATTTCTGGATGGAAAGACCAAGTAGTATAATGTCCAGTCCTTCAAAATTAAGTTTAGTAAAAGTCTAGTTAGTATCCTAATGTAGTTATTATTAATAGTTGGGAAAGAAATGTCTATAATTCATCTCTGATAATCAGATGGAAGTTCTGGTTTCACTGAGAATGTAGAAAGCTTTGTGACAATGTTGTTCCCATGTTAAAAAAAAATGCCAGATAATCTACAAAAATAATTTTTCCTCAGCCTGTCTCATAGTTGAGGCCTCAAAACAGCCAAGTAAATTGAGATGGAACTCAGTATCTGTGAAATGAAATCTTTTTTTTTTTTTTAAGATTTTATTTATTTATTTGTCAGAGAGAGCATAAGCAAGGGAGCAGCAGGCGGAGGAAGAAGAAAAAGCAGGCTCCTCACTGAGCAAGGAGCTCGATGTGTGACTTGATCCCAGGACCCTGGGATCATGACCTGAGTCACTCAGATGTCTCAGCTATTTCATCTTTAGTAGAGCACAGGAGACAAAGGTAGCTGGATAAGAAACCAGTTAAGCAGGGTAGCGGGGCTGAAGAGACACCATTTGAGGTGCTGGCAAATGTGATAGGCTGGTACTGGGTGACATGATCGAAGTCCTGCCTGCTTTCCCAAACCCTTCTCTTAAAAGCCTTAGGCCCCTAGAGCAGGGCAGTAAGCCCTCTTAACCTCAAGACCCAGAGAAAATTACACTGCATTTAAGGAAGAAAGAGAAATAAAAACTGTCTGTTTCTGATCATGGAATAGGAAACACTCTAGCCACAGACACATGCTACAGGAGGGATGGAAACAAAATTCCTCTCCTGAAAGAGTGACAAATCATCATAGTCCCAGAAATCCTACACAATAAAAAGCAGATGTCTGCTAATGCTGGGGAGGAAACTTGCCTGCCAAAGACCACCACAGATAATGACTGCCATGGGGTAGAAGAATAGGAATCCTGACAAAGCCCCACCTTCAATCACAGGAAGAAGAAATCTGCTTAAGATTTAAGCTAGATCAAGACAATACAATACCCATGTCCCAAAAATTAGCCTAGCACCAAATAGTAAGTGTTTATTATTTGGTAATAAGAATGGGAGTTTATCACCAGCATGGAGAGAAACCTCTGTGGCAAAGGCATACAGGGATAGCTAAAAGTAGAGGGCGGAGTTAGAACACTGAACCTTCAAGCTTCTCAGATCCCACTCTAAACACAAGGTAACAGCAATTTTAAAAATAATTAAATAATTAAACAAAAATATTTTAAAAAGCAATTTAAAAATAATTTTAAGTCTGTGGTATATTGAAGATAAAAAAAAAAAAAAAGGCTGGTTCCTGCAGGTGACCATGTGGTTACACTGGTGGGGTAGTTGGGTGAGGGAAATGGTGCCTGCCAGCTGGTTTGTTCTTGGCTAAGTTCCTCAGTAAAGTCTGAGATCAATAAGTATCTCCCATGTGCCCCAGAGTGTTTTTCAAAGGCTGTTTCTATGCTATATCCCCATGGGCTGTTTTAAAGGTGGGGACTCAGCTTTCTATCACCCTCTGGGCTCTCCCAGAAGGGAGCTGATTTCTTAATGGTCCAGGCTTTATGTCTCCCTGGTTGTAAGAACTCATGAAATTCAGCCTTTCTAATTTTTAAAGCCAAGTGCTATGAGGATTTTCTTCCTTGCGCAGACTCCTCGGTGTGATAGTCTGTTTTTTACCTTCTGTGTACCCATAGTTCCCTTCCTCCTGTGGTGGACCCACTGGGTTTAGCTCTCCACCATAACTCCACCCTTCCTACCCACTTTGATGTGGCCTCTTCTCTATCTTTAGTTGTGGAGTTTGTTCTGCCAGCCTTTGGGTTATTTTCTGGGTTATTTACATTAATATGAATAGTATTACTTAGTTGTATTTGTGGGATAAGGCTAGTTTAGGGTCCTCCTACTCCACCATCTTCCTCAGAAGTCTAATATTCTGAGTTCTTACAGTGGTTTCATTAAATAGGGTGATTGTCTGAATCATTGACCAGGTGACTGAAATTCATCTCCAGCCCTCCCTCACCTCCTAAAAGGTAGGGAGGTCAGGCTGATATGTGGCTCAAAGCCTCAACCCTCTAATCACATAGTTGATCTTTCTAACATGATTTGCCCCCTATTCTGAGTCTTTAGCATAAACTTATGTGTGGTCCAGTGGCCTAACAGAAAACAAAATGCTTCTATCACTCAGGAAATTCCATGGGTTTAGAAGCCCCACCCCACAACATGGGGCAAAGAGTAAACAAATTCCTCATTATAAAACATCCCCACACTTACTGTCTGATCTAAGAAGAGTTGTACTCTTATCCAGGCATGAGTAGTATCTACCTTAGTCTTTTCTATTTTATGCATGTCTGACATTAAATCAAAAATTGGGGCACACAAAAAAACTAGGGTAGAAAATAACCTTTTTATAAGAGATAAAGATTCAGAGATGACTTAAACATTGGAAATCACAGACCTCAAAAACTACTGTTAATATGTTAAAAGATATAACTCAAAAGTTGACAATATCCATAGATGGGGAGATTCACAGAGTTAGAAATGATTTTAAAAAGAAAGATCAGTGAAATGCTAGAAAAAGGACAGTATTAGCAGTTAAGAATTCCTTTGAGAAGTTCATTAGCAGACCAGAACTGAGCAAAGAAAAGAGGAATTTGACAATGGATCAATAGTAAATTTCCAAACAGAAACAAGACAAAAGAAAAAGAATAAAGAAGGGGTTGGGGAAGGAAGAGAAGAGAGCCTTCAAGAAACGTGAAACAATATCAAATACTATGACATAGATAACTAGAGTACCAGGAATAAAGAGAAATAAGGCAGAAATAGTTGAAGTAAAAATGGCCAAGAATTTTTTTCAAATTAATGAAACTACAGATCCAATCCCAGAGAACTCAAGCAGGATAAATAACAGGAAATTATATAACAATTTTAAAACACACTTCACATTGCTTCAAATCAAAAATAAAGAGAAAATCATGAAAACAGAAAAAAAAATACAGAAGAAAGAAAAATGATGTGCCAAGGAACAAATTTAAGACTGTCAAAAACTTATCAAAAATCGTGTAAGCCAGAATATAATGGAATAACATCTTTAGAATGCTGAAAGAAAAAATTATCAACTGAGGATTCCATATACATCAAGAATATCTTTCAAAAACTGAAGGCAAAGTAAAGATTTTTCTTTCCAGAAAAACAAAGCTGATTATATTCATTGGCACTGGACCTATACTATAAGAAATGCTAAAGGAAGTTCTTCAGACAGAAGGAATAAGATATAAAATAGAAATTAGATCTCAAAGAAATAAAGAATGAGGAAAATAGTAAAAATAAAAGTAAAATATAAAATGTTTAATCAAAGTAAAATTGTCAAATTAGTAACAATGTATTTTTTAAAGATTTTTTTTATTTTATTTGAAAGAAATAGCAATAGTGGGGAGGGGAGGGGCAGAGGGAGAAGCAGACTTCTGGCTGAGCAGGGAGCCTGACCTGGGGCTTGATCCCATGGACCCCAGGATCAAAAGCTAACCCAGGCGCCCCAGTAACAGTGTATGCAGAGGCCAAGAAAAACAAGGCTGTACCCACCTCGAGTCTAGCCCTGACATAAGTACAGCCATCTTGACAAAGCAAAAGCTGGCACCTTGCACCCCCTCTCTACCCGCTCCCCTCCCCTCGGTAGTATATGTGAACAAATAGTTAACTTGTAGAAATCACAATCCTGCAAGACAGGAGTCTTCCTCAGTTTACAAATGTCCCAGTGCTAAATCTCACTAACAAGGACGCTTGATAGGAGGAATGTGACATTCCACCAGGAAACTCCCATCTGTCTTCATGTTAGTGCCTCATTAGAGGGAAAAATGGCGTTGGCTTGATAATAACCAGGCCTCCAATATCTTGACAGTCTTCTTTACCCTGATAGCCCTTCTGAATATCCCCTTTGTCCTCACCCACCGCTGAGTCCACCCCTACTCTGCCTTTAAAAACTGTAATCTAGTTTGGGTCCAAGTCCGTACTCCACTGCATCGGGTATACGTGGGCCCAAGCTTAAGCATGTCACCTCTAGGTCCAAGTTCCTACTCTACTGTGTCGCGTCACTTGGGCCTGAGCTTAAGCTTGTCAAATAAACTCTCGTGTGATTACATTGATGTTAGCTCCTTGGTGGTCTCTCAGACGTGAAAACTCGGGCATAACATGTATTTGTGTTGTAACTTATGTGGAAGTAAATTGTGGGATAGTAGTAGGCCAAAAAAAGTTGAAGGAAATAGAATTGTTAAGGTTTTAAAATTATACATGAAAAGAGATAATATTATTTTTAGGTTGACTATGATAAGTTGTGTTTATGCACTGCAAACCCTAAAGCAGCTACAGGAACAATAAAAGAAGAGGTATAACTTATAAGATAGGGCAGTTAAAATAGAATCATTAAATAACTAGCAAAGTAATAGATTTAAACCTAACTATATCAATAATATACTAAATGTAAATAAATCATCTAGGTTTTGACTTTGAGAATTTTTACCAAAAGTGTAGGTGGGAGATGAGAAATGTTTTTTAAACCTGATTTGGCCCCTCTAAACTCCCTTTAAATTATGCTTATAAACTGGCATATTCTTTCCTTAGTTCATTATTTTCTTATATCCTAACTTCGTAGGGTATTTTTTCCTGAAAGTCTTATTTAGGTGAATTCATTTATCTAAATTCAAAAGTTTGTCAGATAAATTTTCACTCTACCAAATTTTTGCAGGTGATAGGTTTATAAATAAATAATTTTACTACTATATAATATAAGTTGCCAGTTTTCCAGTCTCCTTGCAATTTTTCCAGCCTATCACTGCTGCCTGGTCACAAAGCTAGTGCCACATATTGTTGGTTTTTCTCATGGCAATATCCCATATCTAGCTATCAATTTCAATGTCATTCATTACTATATCACAAACTACTCCAAAACTTAGTAATTCATTACTATATCACAAACTACTCCAAAACTTAGTAATTTGCAGCCATCAAAAGAAGTAATTTAAAGTAACAACCATTCCATCCAAGATCAAATGCTATATTGACTCCCCCCACCTAAAATCTGCATTTGAATAAAATCCTTAGGTAATTCATATTTACGTTAAATTTTAAGAAGTGCTGACCTAGGCTGCTTTTAAAAATTCAATTGTTGTGGCCCACCTCTAATTTAATTACCCTAGGGTGAGTACCAACCATCAGCGTTTTTAAAAAGCCCTTCAAGTGATTCTAATTTGCAGCCAGGGTTGAGAAACTACTACTTGTTGAGTTTTGGTATACAAAGAAGAATATCCACAATATGCTGAAAGGCTATTTAAAATGTTCCTCTATTTTCTAATGACCTAAGGCTGTATTTTCTTCAAATGCTTTGAACAAAACAGCATATGACAACAGATTGAATACAGAAGCAGATATAAGAATCCAATTTCTTCTCTTAAGCCAAATTTTAAAGAGCTTTGCAAAAATGTAAAAAAGTACCCCTCTTTTCTTCAAAACTTTCATTGGGAAAACATACTTATATTCATAAAAATATTTTTATGTTAACAAAAGTATTTATTATTATACTTTTAAATGCATCATTAAATACATACTTTAATATTTTATTTAATGATATTGATATTTATATTAATAATATTTAATAATAATTGTTTATTCTTTTTATTATGTTTTGATACTAATATGGTAAACATCAGGAGAAATAAATAGTAGTTTGCTGGAGCCTTCTCTTACTGGTTTTTACCAAAGCTGATTATTAAGTTTTCAGGAATCTTATTAACTAATTGTACCATAAGAATAAATTATATAGCGAAGATTCAAAGATGTTGGAGTAGTAAGCACCCGGAATCTGTCCACTCACCTAGACAAAAATTACACTGGCATAATATGTGTCATGTAACTGTCTTGGAACTCCTGAGTCTATGGAAGTTTCTTAACTTCTAGGAGGAGGTCTGGAAGATAAATTGCAATAAATTTTAGTCAATTTCAGCTCTAAGTACAAGGAGCAGCTTCCTTTCCCTCCACTTCCGCTCCCCACCCTGACACCCTGGCACTCTGGTAGGTGGCTTTACACGTTTCTGGAGCAGGTTGCATACAATTAGTCTGAGTCAGGGTGAGCAAGAAGGACCCTGTCCTCCAAATACTGGTGATCTGTGCTTTGGTCAATGATTGCTGCAGAGGTGCAGACAAAAAACAGAATGGTCATTGTTGTTGCACTTACTCCCATTGTTGCAAGTCACTCCCCCTCTGGTTGAAGTGACTTACCGGGGACTTAAAGGGTTGGCACCCCTTTTTACCCTCCTCTTATTTTTTCTTTTTCTCCTTTTGGAAGCTGGACATTAAAAACGAGGACATTCAAAAGCCAACTATGCATGAAAATGGCCCATCCACTTTATGGAAACCCTCTTGAGAGCTTATAGAATGATGCCTCGTATATTTTTTTTAGTCTCTCAACTATGCATTATGCACTTTGAAGTGCTCAATTAGTAACTGTTAAATAATGGAGTTCTCAGCATTTGGCTAAATGTCTATTACATCAGATGTTTAACCCTAAGATGCAGCTGTTTATTCAATAAATATCTTTAAGCATTTATGATATAAAAGAGGATGTGCTAAGTACAAAAGACAGGTACAGTATCTGGTAATGGAGCTTGTGTAGAGATAACATTAAACAAGTAAATGATTTAAAGTATGAGGATGATCATTTTGCAGGGAGTGATGTGAACCTGAGATCACTAACTTAGTCTTCGAGATGACCAGAAGAAGCCCCTTGAAGTGAACTGAAGAATGAACTGACTAGTTGGAGTAGAAATGCAGTATTCTAGGTAGGGGGAATATAAAAATGCCAAGTATCCAACCAACTTATTATGAAGAATTGTAATCAGTAACAATTTGTTGAGTCTAGATTTATTTAGCACACATTAAGAGATCCAAGTTAAGTGCTCTGGATGTTCATGTAATACAGTCTCAAGAATAAACAATAAGCAGAATAGAAAGATTAATAAAAATTAAATTAAATTAAAACTAAAGTAATAAATATAGAATGAGTAAGTTCGTTTCATAGAATGCCCACACAACACATAGAAGAGAGTTGGGGCAAGCTCTCTCTAGAATGTGCAACTCTCAGCACTACACAGGCATAAAGAGGAAGTCAGTATCTTAATGGAAAAGAGTCAGGGAACAGAGACTCAACACCTGTGTCCCCATGGGAGTCCTGTGAGATGTCTTATTACTGCATCTATAAATTATGCAGCCAAATCCTGCATTCATATTAATCAGTCTGTATTTCTTTTGTCCATTGGCCTAATTAAAATGTATGCAAGGAAAGTGAATGAGAAGGTTGGTAATCTTGAGGGTTGAAATAAGGCAGAAGACAGAGGCTAGGGCTACATTTCTTTCAGGGATCAGAAGGGAAGCTGTTAATTGCTGTTTATATAAAACTTCTTAATAATTTGATTTGGGTTCCAGATTGAATACACATTCCTGAACAGGGTGCTTAGTACTGTTAAGTAATAAATTGATGAAATCCATGAATTGTTAAGAAATCGCCTGGGTGGCTCAGTGGGTTAAGCCGCTGCCTTCGGCTTGGGTCGTGATCTTGGGGTCCTGGATCGGGCTCTCTGCTCGGCGGGGAGCCTGCTTCCTCCTCTCTCTCTCTCTGCATGCCTCTCTGCCTACTTGTGATCTCTCTCTGTCAAATAAATAAATAAAAAAAAAAGAAAAGAAATCTGATAAAAAATCAAGGGGGAGTTTATTGAGTAGGACATACCTAGGACAATTTAGAGATAATTAAGAGGTCCATAAATTTTCTTATGATATTGCTGTATATGAAAAGCTTCACATTTATTAGTTATATCTGCAACGGTGGGGTGACTTTGTTAATCTTGGTGATGTTTTAGTGATAGAGTCCTTGGAAGTACCTAGGAAACATGTCAGAGATATCAGTTTGATATGTAACTCGAGTTCCAGTGACCTCTTTGTGTTAACATAATTCATTAAGTATAGCTGTATCCTGAGGAAATTTTATAGTATTGGGGGGTTCTCCAAAAGAGTACCCTACGACATCCACTAAAATACATGATAAGATCCTTCAAACCGATGACCTGGAGAAGTCCACGTCACAAAGCTTGCTTAGAGACCTGAAATGTATTCCTAGATCCTAGATCAAAAATAAGCCACATCCGTTCCTGCCTGGCACATGGTCTGTACTTAGGAAATATTTGTTGAATGAGTGTTGAATAAGAGCTTTGTGGTTACACCTCCTGGGAATTTTCCACACTTGATTTCAGATTCCTCATGCCCTTGGCTCTAGGTGGAGAAAAAGGTCACCATTTCCCCCCCATATGACTTCCTCAAATATTTGTAAATGCTCAATAACAATTCATACAGAAATGTTATCTGACTTCTTGTGGCATGAATGCTGCTCCTCCTCCACAAAATACCTGACTTCATACCTTGGAGAGAACAAGCCCATGTTGAGCCATTCCCCACCCTTTGCTTACCATGTCTTTCAAGGTTTTCTGCCTGGCACCACATATTCCCTGAAGTACCCAGTCTGCTGATTCGGTGGGGGAATACTCTTAAAATACTCAATTCTTCAGGAGCCTGGACTATTCAGGCCTTTGAGTCAAATAGCTCTAGTATCTCTAGATCCTGCCGACACAATGGAAGTTTTAATAGTGATTACTTCCTCAGCTGCCCAAAGAGCAGCTTCCAGCCAGACTGTGGCTGGGAGACAACCTTTCCATCTCCAGGGTAAGGATGGTTGGTCTCTTTATCTCTTCTGCTCTTCCATGTGCCAGAGTTCCTGCAGGGTTCTTGCTTATTCCTGCCCACATTTAGGCAAACTGGGACTGGTTGAAGATGTTTAGCTAGAGCTGAAAGATAGACATTGGGACCTTAACCTTTGTAGGAAAAGAAACTGGCAAGCTTCTGCATCCCTCAGGCATCTCTGGTGTCTCTGAGAAGACTAGAATGAGGAACACCAGCACATTCTATACTTATAACCCTTCCAAGACTCAACCTTTCATTCTTGTTCCCCATCTCAGAGCTCATCCAGCAGGAGGAAGGAGGCACCTGCAGCTCCACACATAGAACAGGTCCCAAATCTCAATCTCTTCCATCCTCAAAGATAGATGAGGGGCGCCTGGGTGGCTCAGTGGGTTAAGGCCTCTGCTTTGGGCTCAGGTCATGGTCTCAGGGTCCTGGGATTGAGCCCCGCATGGGGCTCTCTGCTTCAACGGAGAGCCTGCTTCCTCCTCTCTCTCTCTGCCTGCATCTCTCCTGCTTGTGATCTCTGTCTGTCAAATAAATAAATAAAATCTTTTTTTTTTTAAAAAAAGATAGATGATATGCAAGATTGACCTGTGGAGACCAAAGCCTGGAGTAGGAAGAGAAAATACATATTAAGCATTGCTGAACAATCCAAGTTTTAAGGAGTACAGATGATGAAACAAAAGTCATCAGATCTGTTCTCAGTTTTCCTAAAGCCAGCTCTCCCCAGGGTCTGGTGCCTTGTCAAGAGTGCCAACATTCCCAGGAGGAAAGTGAGAACAAAAGTCCTGATTCCTATAGAGAGCCATCTCTGGTATCTGTTGCTAGGAATCAATTTGTGTGAAGTTGTGTGAAGAATGACTACTGACAAAGATATAGAAACAAATGATCTGAAATTGATGTCATATCATACTGGCCTCCTCGGGATACCAGAACAGATCCAAAATATTTCACAGAGGAGCAATCCCACTGTCCTCAGCATAGATGGGACACCAGTTCCCATCTGCTACAGGTGCAATCGTCAGGTACACAGGTCCTACTAAAAAAAAAAAAAAGAAGCATGAGCAGGAATACCTGTACTTCCCAGAAGAGACACCCATGACTTTTGATCTATGAGTGCCAAGAAATTCAGAGGAATTATCTTTTCTTGGGTTTTCAGTATGGGTGTTCAGTATATTCTGGATCCTTCTGGGGTTTTTGCTAATGTAGGGGAATGTAATCAATTTTTGCTAATGTAGAGGAAAGTTGCCCCGTGCTCTGCAGGGCAAGTATAAGCAGATGTTTTCATCCAAAATTCAAATCTCATAATTTAGACTTTACTTCTCCCCTAGGGAATCCTGATTAATGAGGATTTTATTTGATGGCTGCATTTAAATATAACTCAGAGAGACCAGCTTCGTGATAAATTCATACATCATCTATCAGGAGCTGTTTCAGCTGTTGATGCAGGCTGCTGGGTCCCTCTGCCCTAAACAGCTGCAGCTGGTACTCAGCCACATTCTCTTGCTAATTAGCCTCAGTTAGAAGATCTTGGAGAGACTGCAGAAAATGTTCTAAACACTGGCTCATGTTGGCCTCTGGAAAGGCTGTTCTGGCTCTGTGGCTCTTAGTTCTAGTGGCCTTTCTTTTGGACCAGCACTTGATGGCCCACTGTGGCTTTGACCCTCTTTTTCTTCAAAGACCCCAGGAAGCTCCCTTGAAAATAGCCTGTATTCTAGCACTTTTGTGCTTGTAAATAGTAGCTTTGGCTACTATTATTTATTACTATTACTATTATTTATACTAATAAATATGGAGAAAGAGAAGTAGTAATAACAAAGATAATCATAATTAAACTAGAGACTTTTTCAAACCTTAGTTAAGTGGATTTTGCTTGTTTGTTTTGTTTTGTTTTTGTTTTTACTTGGAGTATAGTTGACATAGAATGTTACATTAGTTTCAGGTGTACAACATAGTGATTCAACAACTCTATATGCCATGCTGTACTTACTACTGGCCACCATCTGTTGCCATACAACATTGTTATAATGCCATTGACTATATTCTCTATGTTATACCTTTTATTCCCATGAATTATTCATTCCATAACTGGAAGCCTGTATCTCCTACTGCCCTTCCATTTTGCCCACCTCCTACCATCCCTCCTCCTCTGGCAACGATGTTTTTCCTCTGTATTTGTGGGTTTGTTTCTGCTTTTTGTTTGTTCATTTCTTTTGTTTTAGATTCCACATAAAAGTGAACTCATACAGTATTTATCTTTCTCTGACTTATTTCACTTAACATGATGCCGTCTAGGTCCATTCACGTTGTCACGGATGGTGAGATCACATCTTTTTTATGATTGAGTGATATTCCATTGTATATATATGAATCATGCTAGTTTTTAGAAATTAGCTAGGAAGCATCCCATTTCTATATTCCATGTAGATTATCTAGCATGGGAAGTATCCATTCATTGAAAATTCCAAAAGTGTTTCCCTGTAAAACTGTCTGGGCTGAAAAAGTATACTTAGTTCAAGAAAAAATTAACAACTTCTCAATATTTTCTGTATGGTAATGGGCTATCAGGGTTTTCTACATTTTTTAAAAGCCAAATTTGAAAATATGTGTACACACACACTTCTTTATTTTTAGTAATTTTAGGTGTATAGAAAAAATTGAACATATATATGGTTTCATATACTTACCCCCATCTTCCCATCACCCAGCAATTTCTCTTTTTATTAACATCTTGCGTTAGTGTGGGACCTTTTTTGCAACCGGTGAGCAAATATCAATACATTATTAACTAAAGTTCATAGTTTAAAGTTCACTCTTTGTCTTACATAATTCTATCGATTTTGACATGGGAATGTCATGTAACCACCATGATGTAGCATACAGAATAGTTTCACTCCCTTAAAAAATCCTCCTGTGGGGGCGCCTGGGTGGCTCACTGGGTTAAGCCGCTGCCTTCAGCTCAGGTCATGATCCCAGGGTCCTGGGATGGAGTCCCACATCGGACTCTCTGCTCAGCAGGGAGCCTGCTTCTCTCTCTCTCTCTCTCTTTCTCTCTGCCTGCCTCTCTGTCTACTTGTGATCTCTCTCTGTCAAATAAATAAATAAAATCTTTAAAAAAAAAATCCTCCTGTGCTCCACATGTTAATTCCTTCCTGCTCCTCCAAACCCCTGGCCAACCACTGATCTTTTTAGTATCTCTAATTTTACCTTTTTAAGATTGTCATACTGTTGGATCATACAATATATAACCTTTTAAGACTGGCTTCTTTCACTTAGAAATTCACATTTAAGTTTCCTCATGTCTTTTTGTGGCTTAATAGCTCATTTTAAAAAAATTAGTGAAAGATATTCCATTGTGTGGATATACCACAGTTTATCCACTCACCTATTGAAGGACATCTTTGTTATTTCTAGGTTTGGGAAATTATAAATAGAGCTTCTATAAACATTTATGTAAAGGTTTTTATGTAGATGTAAGTTTTCACCAATATGAGTAAATACATAGGAGCATGTTTGCTGGATAGTATGGTAAGTCTATGTTTAGCTTTATAAGGAAACTGCCAAATTGTCTTCCAAAGTACTGTACCATTTTTGCATTCCCATGAACAATTAATGAGAGCTCCTGCTGCTCCACATCCTCACCAGCATTTGATGTTGTCAGTGTTCTAAATTTTTGCATGTCTAATAAGTATATGGTGATATCTCATTGTTATTTTAATTTGCAATTCCCTAGTGACATATGATGTTCAACATCTTTTTATAGGCTTATTTTCCATCTATATATCTTCTTTGATAAGGTGGCTGTTTAGATGTTTTGTTTACTTTTTTTTTTTTAAAGATTTTATTTATCAGAGAGAGAGAGGGAGAGAGAGCGAGCACAGGCAGACAGAAAGGCAGACAGAGGCAGAGGGAGAAGCAGGCTCCCTGCCGAGCAAGGAGCCCGATGTGGGACTCGATCCCAGGACGCTGGGATCATGACCTGAGCAGCTGCTTAACCAACTGAGCCACCCAGGCGTCCCTTGTTTACTTTTTTTTTTTTTTTTTAAAGATTATTTATTTATTTATTTGACAGACAGAGATCACAAGTAGGCAGAGAGGCAGGCAGAGAGAGAGAGGGGGGGAGGCAGGCTCCCTGCGGAGCAGAGAGCCCGATGCGGGGCTCGATCCCAGATCCCTGAGATCATGACCTGAGCCGAAGGCAGCGGCTTAAGCCACTGAGCCACCCAGGCGCCCCCCTTGTTTACTTTTTAATTGGATTGTTTTCTTAGTTATTTGTATATTTTGGATACTAGTCCTTTACTAGATAGGTGTTCCTCCTAATCTGTGGTTTGTCTTTTCATTCTCTTGGCAGAGCCTTTCAGAAGATTTTCATTTTAAACAAGTCCAACTTATCAGATCACCACCCCCCAAGACACACACACACACACACACACACACACACACACACACACACAGCCTCCCATAGCCCTTGCTTTTGGTGTTGTACCTAAAAAGTCATTGCCAAATCCAAGGTCCTATATTCTAAAATTCTTATACTTTACATTTTACATTTAAGTCTGTGGTCCATTTGAGTTAATTTTTGTGAAAGGTTTAAGTCTGTTTCTATATTCATTTTTTTATATGGGTGTCTAATTGTTCCAGTACCATTTTTTGAAAAGACATTTCTTCACTGAATTGCTTTTCCTCCATCAAAGCTCAATTGACTGTATTTGCATGGGTCTATTTTGGGTTTCTCTTACCTGTTCTGTTGATGTATTCTTTCTCCATTACCACACTGTCTTGATTACTATAGATCTATAGTAAGTCTTGAAGTCAGCCAGTCCCCCAACTTTGTCTTCCACCTTCTTCTCCTTTATTCTGTGTTCTGTTAGTTATTCCAGATTTTTCTTCCCATATAAACTTTAGAATTAGTTTCTTTTTTATTTTTATTTTTTTAAAGATTTTATTTATTTGAGAGAGAGGAGGTGAGAGAGAGCATGAGCGAGGAGAAGGTCAGAGGGAGAAGCAGACTCCCCGTGGAGCTGGGAGCCCAATGTGGGACTCGATCCCGGGACTCCAGGTGAGGGTTTTGTTGTTTTTGCTTTTTATTTTTTCTTAGTTTATTAGGGGATTTTCTACATATATAATCATGTTCTACAAACAAAGATAGTTTTACTTCTTCCCAATCTGTATATCTTGTCTTACATTACATAGAAATTCCCGTAAAATGTTAAATAGGAGTGGTGATAGAGGATGTACTTGCCTTGTTCCCAATCTTAGTGGGGAAAAATCTTTTTTTTTTTTTTTAACCAGTAAGAATAATATTAGCTGTGAGTTTTTTGTAGATGTTCTCCATCAGGTTGAGACAGTGCCCTTCTATCTATTCCTAGTTTTCTGAAGGTTTTTTTTTTTTTTTTGTTTGTGTCAAATTTTTTCATCTATTGATATAATTGTATGATTTTATGTTTTTAAAATTATTGTCCCCCAGAGAGGATTGTTTAAAAAATTTAGTTTATGTGTGTGTGTGAGAGAGAGAGAGAAAGTGCGCGTGCGTGCGCTCCAGGGAGAAACAGACTCCCCACTGAGCAGGGAGCCTGACTGGGTGAGGGGGGCTTGATCCCAGTACCCTGAGATCATGATCTGAGCCAAAGGGAGACTCTTAACCAACTGAGCCACCCAGGTATCCCAGTTTTATTTTTTTTGTATATACATTTATTTATCCTATGTTTCTCAAGAAATTTTTATTTCTTTCATATTTTAAGATATATTGGCATACTTATACATCAGATTCTTATGAATTTAAACATTTATTCATTTAACAATTATTTATTGAACACGTACTCTGTTGAAGATACTACCTTAGGTACAAAGAATACATTAATAAATAAGGCTGCCTGAAGGTTTTCAGATAAATTTTTATTTGGCATAAGGAAAGGTGAGAATGAGGAGGAAAAAAAGTGGAAAACAGAAGACCAAGAGGGAACTGGGTAATAGTAAATCAGAGAGGATGTGAAATTTCCTGTCCCCCAAATTGTTATCACTGAACTCTTAATTGAGGAGTGGTCACTCTGTAAGGGACAAGTAAATGAGTGATGATAGGCTTCTATGATTTCTGTAGTCCCTAACTGCTCTAGAGTTCAGAATAATATCCAAACCCTTCACCATAAAATATCACACACCACTTCATTACCTACTCCTTGTGTACCTGTTCATGTTACTCATGTTGTTCTTCAAATAGTCCTGCACATGCTGCTCCATTTGCCTCCACTGCTCTGTTCTCTTTTACCTGATGGGTCAACTCCTAGTTATCTTTTATTATCTTGATCATTTTCTCAAGGCCCAAACTGCTTTCATTAAATTGCATTCTAAATGACTTCCAGTCTTTCAGTGCCCTCAGTTCAGCTCTTAAACCTCCACCCAGCATTATTATTCCTTCATATGCCTAGTGATCACTGTAATTCTCACTGAATGACCACTCTGTGCTGACCCAAGAATGAAAGGCAGGGTCTTTTTTTTTTTTTTTTTTTTGAAAGGCAGGGTCTTAAGAAGACATACTTACTAGACAGACAATTTTCTAATCTTCCGTAAGAAAATTTCATTCTGTTAAAACTGAAGATCTGGGGGCGCCTGGGTGGCTCAGTGGGTTAAAGCCTCTGGGTCCTGGGATCGAGCCCCATGTCGGGCTCTCTGCTCAGCAGGGAGCCTGTTTCCCTCTCTCTCTGCCTCTGCCTGCCTCTCTGCCTACTTGTGGCCTCTCTCAAATGAATAAATAAATAATCTTTAAAAAAAAAAACCTGGAAGATCTGTTCTAAGGCTGAATGTGGAAACAAGGAATTTGGAGAAAGACAATGTTTGTGTATGGTTCCTATTTTCTCTGAGATAAAAATTAAGTACATCTGCTGGGAATGTGAAGAGGATGTTAAAGGTTTGAGTAACTGTTGTGGGAATTGGGAGAGGAAGCTGAAAACACACCAAAGATTTGGGGGTGTGCTGAGGATGGAGTGAAATTGGAAACTGAATGTGTAGAAGTAACCATCTCCCTTATGTCATATTTTCTCCTGCAGCATTCTGCACTCCAAATTTGGGTAGGGGCGAAGACTGGTGGTTGCACTGATCCAGGCTTTCCTGGGTGGGTACAATCAGGGATAAGAGAATACAATGTACTGATGAAGGACGGCAGCTTCGGCATTTAATAACTTCAAATCCTGGCTCTGGCCCTCATTATGTGAATTTATGCAAATTACTTAATCGTTTCAAGCCTTATTTTGTCCAGTGTAAGATGATGATAATCATACCTACTTCAAGGATTCCAAAGATACTGAGTGCTCTACTGCATACTGTTCTTGGACCTGGAGGGAGATACAGTTGAGATCAAGAGACAAAAATTCCTGTTCTGTGGAAGGAATAATTTAGTGAGGAGAGAGAAAATAAAGATAAATGAAATAAAGATGGCAAAGTGCTTAGGGAAAAAATAAGCAGAGAAAGGATATAGTGCATGCAGGGGACTGCTATGAAAGGTGAGTAGTCAGGGTAGGCCTTAGTGAGCTGTTTGAATCTCAAAGAGTTATGTAAACATTAGCGTGAGGATGCATATAGTGGGCTAGCAATAAATTCAAACTAATGGTCTTATTGTGAAGAGTACCTGAAGTCAAGGGAGCTGGCTTTCCCCTCTTTCCTTAGGCCTTAAGGAGAGCATGCATGATTTCGGTGACAATTACTGGAGCTTCTCACTGACTCCCATTGCAGACCTGGGACCTCAAATCTCACCTTCTGCTTAAGCCCCAGCTCAAACGTCACTCCCTCGTCACTCCCTCGGAGGCACTTTTCTAGTAGTATTCCCTATTCTCCCACTCGTGTCCTCAGAGACATCTCAGATTCTCTTTCATGAAGCTGCCAGGTTCTAGTCCGAGTTCTAATCTCCACGTCACCATTTATCTTTGGGTGACTCCCTTTATTCCGGTTCTTATTTTTTGTCAGTAAAATGAAAAAATCACATTAGACCACCTATTTTGGGGTTCTTGATATTTTACGATTCTAAGAGCAAAATCCATATCTCCTCTCCCTTCTCAAAGCTCATTCAACAATCCTATGACACCTGGTTCTCGCAGTACGGGGCTCCGCAAAAGCCCAAGCTGTAATCTAGGAGAGTCTCCACCAGCAACGCAAGGGCACTGGAGCCAACAACCTGTCCCCTTCACGCTGCTTAACACCTGACCTACCGCAGAAAGCCCGCCCTCCCGGCATTTCCGGTTCTCCAGCAGATCTTCTTCCGGAACACTTGCTCACGTTTGACTCCGCCCCTCCTCCACTGTTTAGAGACCATTGGCTCTTTCTTTGAGGAAGCAGAGAATTTCCTGGCGTTGATTGGTTTCCGTCATTGTTGATGGGTTAGTTACAAACAAGGCGTGCCTGGTCTCCCTGGTAACGCTCCGCCGGTAGCCGGGATTGGTTCATTCCCTAATCCCATCTTCCGTCCCAACTGCGAGTGGTTGAGTCCCTTGACGGGGCGCGGCGGTGGTAGGTGTCGCGGACGGGATTCCCGAGCTGACGTGGCTTAAATTTGGAACGGGGCAGCTGGTGCCTCCGGCCGCAGCCTCTTCCAGGTGAGTGAGGGATACTTGCCAACTCTTCCCTTCCTTGAGTCTTTTTAACGGTCACCCCTGCGCAGGGGCTGCCGAAGCGGCCACTCTCGGGTCGCTTCCCTGCCCTTCTTCTTCCTGATTCAGTCCGGGATCCGGCCCTACACACGCCTCCTCTCACCTACCAGGCCTACTTCTAGTTGCTCACAAGCAAACTGGCCCCGTCGAAGGGCTTCGGGATCTCCCTGCGCGGCCTCGAGGCACATATGCGCGGTCAGCCCCCAGCGCAGGACGTTTCTTCTCCGAGGGCGACGGAGGGGCTCTCGGGTCAGTCCTGTGCGCTCGGCCTCGTTCGGTGAGCGGCCTCTTTAGGCCGCCCTAGTTACGCAGTCGCTGACGTCGGAGAGAACCTGCCCGGCCCCTGCGTTCAGGCCCTAAACAAACTTCGTGTCGGGAAAGAGAGGCGAGACCCGAAGGAATCAAAGCTCCTGAAGGCGGAGATCACAGAAACAGTGGAGCTACAACACAAAAAGGGTGCATGTCAAACGATCCTGGTAATGAATTGCTGGTGAGATTCGGGGAGAGGAATGATCTTGGCGATGCCATCAGCACTAAAATCCCAGGAATCAGAGGTGGGCAGGCAGTTAGAGGAAAGGGAACCCTGAAGAAAGTTCTGGAGGAAAAAGAACTTGATTTGGTGGTGTGCACGATATTTATCTGCTTAACGAGAGTGCTGTGTAGGGGGAAGGGGAGGGTGAGTCCCTTGACAAATGAGGAATATATTTGTCTGACTTATTTAAAGAGTTCCAGTTGGTCTATGGGGAAAGGATAGTTTAAGTGTGGGACAGAGATATTTAAAGTCACTGCATAAGTACTTTCACTTTTGGCGATTGTTAGAAGCTTTCCGAGCTTTTTGGCAGTGGAATACTCTGTACAGAGAGTCTAGGAGGCCTTTCCAGAAACATAATTAAATTTGTATGGTCAGAATAACTATGACTAGTCAAACCCAGTAAATGTTAGGTTGGAAATGACAGGATTTGGTCATGGAATAGATATAGGAAAAGTTGAAGAGAACTGAAAAGTTGCAAATATTGTGCACTGATCGTTTCTCAGCTTTTAGTTTTCATCCCTTGACCGTGGAGTGAACATCTAATGCTTTCCTCCTCACTGCATTACATTTGTTTAACCATATCCAGTAGTTCACAAACATTTTTACACACCCTATCAATAAAACATTTTTAAGCAAGTATATTCCAAATATATTATATTTAATTACGAATAGCAGTGTGCACAGCACAGTAAACATAAAGAAAAACACATTTCAAATGATGGAAAGTAAATTCTTGCCCACTCTCTAGGACACTCCCAACCCAATTTGGGAACCACATAAGTTTGTTTACATATCTAAGGACCTTCAGGCTGGATGGGAGAACCCTTTTTTTTTGGACCTCCATTCTTCTGGGATAGAACCTCCTAAAAACCATAAAAACCATCTTTTTTTTTTTTTTTTTTTAAGATTTTATTTATTTGCCAGTCAGAGATCACAAGTAGGCAGAGAGGCAGGCAGAGAGAGAGAGGAGGAAGCAAGCTCCCCGCTGAGCAGAGAGCCCGATGCAGGGCTGGATCCCAGGACTCTGGGATCATGACCTGAGCCGAAGGCAGAGGCTTTAACCCACTGAGCCACCCAGGTGTCCCCATTAAAAACCATCTTTAGGTGATCATTTTTTTCCCTTCTGTTTGCATTAATGGATTAATTAAAGGGATATTGATTTTACTAATTTATAAAAATAATAAATCATTCATAAACTTCTTTTGGTTAAAAAAAGTATAAGGAATAAATCATTTGGAACTTATCACTGATCATTACATACCAGTCTTTTGTTAGGAACCACTACATAAAAAAGAGGCTAGGCTCAATAACACTATATTTTTAATTAAGCCATGTAAAAATCAGCAATATGTATTTTTGGTAAAATGAAATTCAATAAAAAAATATAATAACAAAAATCTCTTTCTTTAGCTACTGACCTTTTTTCCTGTTCTCTTTGCTGAAGTAAAGCGCTATAGATAATTTCTTGTTTCTTCTTAAGAAACTTTCTGATCATACTCAAGCACATATATCTTCCTCCTTTTTCTCTCCCACAAGTGGGATCATGATACACATACTGTTCTCCACCTTTCTTTTGCCACTTAATACTATATTTTCCTCTATCTATAAGTATTAAACTACCACATTCTTTTTTTAATATCATCCCTTTTATTTACTTTTTAAAAAGATTTTATTTATTTATGTGTCAGGGAGAAAGAGAGAGAGAGAGAAAGAGAGCACGTGCACAAGCTGGGAGAGTAGCAGGCAGAGGGAGAACCAGGCAGGGGAATGCAGGGCTCGATCCTGGGATCGTTTGAGCCGAAGGCAGGCACTTAACCAACTGAGCCACTCAGACATCCCTAACCTACCCCATTCTTTTAAAAGGCTATGCAGCATTCCCTGTAGAAATATCAAAATGTATTTAGTGTGTCCCCTATTGATGGACATCAGGTTGTATTCAGTATTAGACATCACAAACATGTACATATATCCTTGTGCCCTTGTGTGAATGTATCTATGGTATAAACGTGGGATTCTTTGGGCCATACCACTCTGAATCATTTTATTTTAGTTTATGTACTGCTCAAAAAAGAGTACTTGTAGAAGTATAAGTATTTGTAAGTATATGAGTGCTCTCATGGCCCCCCTCTATTTAGGTGATCATTATTCACTGGGCTGGCCCCAGTGAATAATGTTGGGTGATGAGGTTACTGAGAAAATAGATATCTTTTGTTTATCTCTTCTGACCTAGAAGCTTCATGGAGCTTTGTGACTAGTCAAATTAATCTCCTTTATGTTATAGTTTACTCAGCTTAAAACAGGAGATATTGATAGTACATCCTTGTTGGGTTTGTTTTAATAATAAAAAAAAGTAATGAGATAGATTAAGTTTTTATATGTAAAGCTATTGAAACAGTACTTAGTGCATAGTGCTGTGTATATAAATTATTAACCACCATTTACTTTTAAATTTATTAATGAATAAATATTATCTTTTCATTTTGTAATTGTAAAATTATGTCATAATATTGGATATGCTTTTCCCCTGCTATCTAGCATCATATCATATCCTCTTAGATCCTCAAACTGATTGAGAATCATGTTGAGAATTAAGGAAAACTACTGAGGCTTAACCAAGTACGCATTAAATAAATTAGAGGAGTGGCTTGGAGATCTCACCATTTTCTGTGTTGTTTCTTTGGGAAAACGTGATTTAAATTCCAAAGCAAATAGAGGAGCTCCCAGGCATGCAGTGTCTTCAGTTACTGCCTTTATTTTCCAAAGCCTTTGTCCTAAGTTCTCTGTGCTTAGAGGCATGCCTTATATTTCTTTTCATATTTTTGTGGCTCCTGGCATTATGCTCCATGCTAAGTGGGTATTTTGAGAATAATTATATATAGCAAGAAGTGAAGACTGTGAGAAAATAATACTTATGAAATTGCAGGTGCCACCTCAACATACAAATGCTGAGATCCTGTGGCAGCATTTGTGGAAGGTGTGGCCAGCAATGACGTTGGAAGATTGTTTTATTTGCCTAAGTGTTTTATTAGAGATTGGCCATTGCCTGAAGCCCTTTATTATTCCTTTTCCCAAGTTGGTACTCACGGTTCTGGTGCTTTATAAAACAGTAGCAAGAGCATTTTTTGTCCAACAGTCACATATATTCCTTACATAAATTTCTTACTGTGAACATGAGTGTTTTTCCCTTTACTAATTTTTACATATGCTTTTGTTCATATCTGCCCTATAGTGAGCCTAAAAAGAGGGAGAGATCCATCCTCCTTCATTTCGCTAATTAGTGCCTCTTGCCCTCAAGTTCTCTACCTTTGAAAAACCTAAAGCACTTAACTGTGCTTGAGATGCCTTTCCCAATTACATTTCCATATTATTCCTTTTATGTCAACAGCTATACAAATAACTTTTGAATCATGGAGTCATAATACTGTTCATTAGAGTGCTTCTTGTCAGTCTTCTTCATTTGAAGATAAGGAAACTATAAAATAACTTACCCAGCAGAGTATAGCCTCTTTCTTTTGGAGCCAGAACTGAAAACTCAGTTCCTGGCTCCTGATTTGGTGCTTTTTCCACTATACTACCTACCTTCTCATGGACCTCTTGGATTATTGAATCAATCTATGAGAAACTCCTTTTACTTTAACCTGAAATGGTACATCTTAATAGTGATCTTACCTCAGATATACATGGTTTTAAACTGTTATGTGAGAAAAGTAACCCACTTTTGATTCGAAGAGCTTTTTATCTTACTCAGTAATGCTTATTTAGCAGACAGATTTTGAAATGTATTAATTTCTCTGTCAGTTTTCCTTATCTTAAAATGGCAATGATGATAATACTGATCTTGTATATTTTGTGAGTATTATAGAGAAATGTATGTAAAGTGGTACATATTGCTTCGTAATTGTTACCATTACTATTATAGTTGTCCTATGTCCATGTGCAGTAATTTTTGATAGGATGCTGGTGAAGACACACTCTCCTAGGGAGGATGAATGAGAATCTCACACATGGTAGTGGTGGATACCAGTGGTGCGGGGGAGAGGAAGATGGAGTTTTAGTTTGAGAAAACATTCAGGATTTTAATTGTGTTTGGAAAATGAAAAAAAAAAAACTTTCCCAATTGAAATTATATAACCATAACAATGTTCTGGGCTAATGGGGAGATATGAAAGTTTTTTTTTTTTTTTTTAAAGATTTTATTTATTTATTTGACAGAGAGAGATCACAAGTAGGCAGAGAGGCAGGCAGAGAGAGAGGAGGAAGCAGGCTCCCCGCTGAGCAGAGAGCCCGATGCGGGACTCGATCCCAGGACCCTGAGATCATGGCCTGAGCTGAAGGCAGCGACCCAACCCACTGAGCCACCCAGGCGCCCCGAGATATGAAAGTTTTTATTTAGGTCATACCACCTTGGATGTGTACATATGTGCATATGTTTCACATTTCTCTAAAGGGCCTATGGTTTTAAAATGGTTGCAGACATTGTCACAATGTTTGAAATCTCAGTAATTTTCTATTTAGCTCTAAACGTAGTAGCAGTAGCAGTAAGATCCAGACTTCTTAGAGCAGAAAGTGTGGGTGCAAATAGCATGGCTATGATAGAGGAGAGATGGAGGTTAGTTGGAGAATTTGAAGTGAAAATTACGGAAAATGTCCAGTGATTAAGGTATTTATAGGTCATGGTTTGTGACCAGTCCAGGGGTTAAGTCCAGTAACTCGCTTATGGACAGCTCTAGCTATTAATTGATTTTTTTTAAAAGACCTTTTTATTGTAAAACAAAACTCAAGTACAAAAAAACACACTAAAAAGTATATAGTGTGATGAATTATTAGGAAGTAGGCATTCTTGTCATAACTCTGAGCTCAAGAAATCTAACTTTGTTAGTCATCCAAGAAACTCCTCCATGTTCTCCTTCTTTTCATAGAAATCATTTCCTTGTGGTTTCTCTCTAGTTTATCATCAAATGTGAATCTTGTCCCCCCCCCCCCCACCTTTTAACTTGTTATGTATTAAGTCTTTTCCCTATAATTTCTGTTGAAGAACTTGGATTTTTTTAACCTATGGAGTTTCCCATACTTCGAGAATTTCACTTTCATGGGGCAATTCAGCATATTCCTATGTCCTTTGCATTTCTTGCAAATTAGCATCTGGATCCAGAGGCTTCTCCAGACTGAGGTTTGATCTCCATCAAAACTATGGGTTGTGGTATAGTCTTTTATCAGAAGTTCAAGATATTTTTTTGTTGTTATTATCTTTGTTGATGCTCAATGTCTACATCCATGGATTCAAAAGGAGATGCAAAATAATAGACTAAATATTCCAGTTCTACCATTTTGTTTCCATTTATTAGCTGGAATAATTTTATATGGAGATGGATCATCTTATTTATATTTGGTTCCTGAATTGTAAAGTTCAAATAGAAAAGACCAGATAAATCCTTGACTTGGATAGTTTTCAAGATACTTAGTTTAGATGGTGACTACTTTAATATTATGAACTTGTCAAATTAAATATTTTTCATGGGTTTAAATATATTGCAATTCCTACTCTTCTTAGAAACTCACTTATTCTTTTGGCCTGTGAGAACCAACCCAGTTTGGCGTCCAGGTCTCTTGACATGACTCCAGTTAATTTTTTTAAAAGAATTAAAAAAAAACTTTTTATTTTTTTTTATTAACATTTAATGTATTATTAGCCCCAAGGATACAGGTATATGAATTGCCAGGTTTACATACTTCACAGCACTCACCATAGCACATACCTTCCCCAGTGTAAATAACCCCACCACCCTCTCCCTACCTGCACCCCCCACCCCCCAGTTTGTGTTGTGAGATTAAGAGTCTCTTATTATGGTTTGTCTCTCTCCCGATCCCATCTGACTCTAGTTAATTTTTGATAGCTTCCTTGCTATTTTGTATCACAAGATGTTTCAGGCTCATCTTGTACATTTCCTACTGCAGAACTGGTAGCTCTTTCTCTAAGAAGCTCTGCTATTTAAGAAAAAAGAAAATTTAACGGGAAATAGCATTTCAAGATGCCAATCTGGCACTAGAGATGTTCATTGCTTCTCAGTTTGTCCTTATTTTTAAGGCTTTTCGGTGGACAGAGCTAGGAAAATAGAAGTACTAAAGTAAAAATACCTTGTAAGTTCATACTGATACTTTGAATCCAAATTCAAGATCAGCTTTTATCTTGATGTTCTTAATTTCTTCTGTTTTATACCTGTATTTCCTTTTTTTTTTTTTTTTTTTGGATTTTATTTATTTATTTGACAGAGAGACAGTGAGAGAGGGAACACAAGCAGGGGGAGTGGGAGAGGGAGAAGCAGGCTTCCTACTGAGCAAGGAACCTGATGCGGAGCTAGATCCCATGACCCTGTCATCATGACCTGAGCCAAAGGCAGACGCTTAACGACTGAGCCACCCAGGTGCCCCAACCTGTATTTCCTTTTTTCATACTGAAAATCTGATAGAATTACTATGCCTGTTAGTTGCTCATTTATTTCAGTTCCACATGACACATACATAGTTGCCAAGGAGTAACTGTACTGATATACCACCACTAATTTTGGTTATTGCAAACAGTTCTAAAAGGTTTTTTTTTTTTTTCTTTTTGGATATGTTATTCACATTCCTCCCAGTTTTTCTTTACAGTAGCCATATGTATTGTCAGAGCATATAATCATTAAATATTATGTTCTCTCCATCTCAGTCTTAGTTTTACAATTAACTATGTATTTAGTGCTTACCACCAGTCTTTATGATGATGATTCTTTTTTTTTTTTTTTAAGTTATTTATTTGGAAGAGAGAGAAAGAGAGCATGAGAGTGAGAGAGCATGAACAGAACGAGAGGGTGAGGGAGAAGCAGACTTTCCACTGAGAAGGGAGCCAGGTGCAGGGCTGTATCCCAGGAACCTGGAGTCATGACCTGACCCAAAAACTGATGCTTAACTGACTGAGCCACCCAGGGACCCCATAATGATGTTTTTTTTTTTTTTAGTCATTTTGGTTGTCTCAAGCCTTCTCTTTAATAGATGCCTTAGGAAAGGCTCATGGGAAATTTTATCATGAATTTTCTTGCTTGCTTTTAACATTCTCTCTGTGTTTTTTATATCTGAAGGTCATTTTTGCTGAAAATAAAATCCTTGGCTCACATTTTCTTTCCTTGAATATCTCAAATCTGTAACTCCAGTTTTTTTCTGGAAAACACATTGCTGTTAAAAAGTCTGAGGGTGGTCTTCTTTTCTTTTTAAAAAATTTTACACATGATCTTTTGGCCTGAATCACAAAGGATTATTTTTAAGTCCATTAATTTTATTGGAACGTCTTGTTGATCATTCTGGGTTGTTACTCTCTGCTACATGGTGGGCTTTTTCAATATGTAGCTTCAGACTTTAGGAATTTAAAATTTCAGGTATTTTTTAGGGCTTTTTTTTTTTTTTTGGTGTGTGTTTTTCTGTAACTCTGTTTTTCTTCTTCAGGGAATTTGACTCATCCATCTTTACCACTTTCTCCTGATTCCTTTTTTATGGTCTAACTTTAAAAAAATAAAAAAAAAATAAGTTATTAGAAATAATTTTAGGTTTATTATAGAAAATATGCAAAGATAGTTTAGAGTTCAGTATGCTTCTGACCCAGTATTCCCTAATGTTAACATGTTACATTAACAAAGTGCATTTGTCAAAACTGAGAAACCAGCATTGATTCATAGCTAAACTCCATATTTTCTCCATTAACTATTCCAGGATCAAATTCTAGGGCATCACATTGTGTGTAGTACATTTCTTTTTCTTTCTCTTTCCTTTTAAAAATTGAGATAATCATAGAGTCATATGCAGTAAATAAAACAGAGATCCCTTATACAGTTTTTTTTTGTTTCCCTTAATGGTTAAAGTTTTAGAAAACTGTTGAATAATATCACAATGAGGATACCAACATTAGTACATACCTTGTTTTATTTATATATTTGTCTCTGCATGTTTGTGTGTGTGTAAGTTCTGTACAGTTTTATTGCTTGTGTAGGTTCATGTATCCACCACCACAGTTAAGATACTGATCTGTTCCAACACCACAAAGACCCCTTGTGTTGCTTTTTTATAACTTTAGCTGCCGCCTTCTACCCTCCTACCTCCAATCCCTCCCTAAGTACTGGCAACCACTAATCTGTCTTCCATTTCTAAAATTCTGTGATTCCAAAAATATTATATAGGAATAGGACTATATAATACGTAACTTTTGGGAAATTGGCTCTCTTTTTAAAATTCAGCATAATTGGAGACATATCTAAATTAGTGGATGTATCAGTAGTTTGTTCCTTTTTATTGCTGTGTAGTATTCTTTGCTGTGTATCTTTAATCATTTTCTTGTTGAAGGACTTCTTTGCTGATTACAATTTTGGGTTTTTAAAACCGAAGCTGTTATGGGCACTAATGTATAGGTTATTGTGTGAATTCTCTGAGATAAAATTGCTGGGTCATAAGGTAGTTGCATGTTTAGCTTATAATAGGTAATTTCTTTTTGATTTGTAAAATTATTCTTTATTTTTTAGCTTTTTTTTTTTTTTAAGATTTTTAATTTATTTATTTGACAGAGAGAGATCACAAGTAGGCAGAGAGGCTGGCAGAGAGAGAGAGGGAAGCAGGCTCCCCGCCGAGCAGAAAGCTCGATATAGGACTTGATCCCAGAACCCTGAGATCATGATCTGAGCTGAAGGCAGAGGCTTAACCCACCGAGCCACCCAGGCGCCCCTGTAAAATTATTCTTTAACTTTCTATTTTTCTTTTAATTTTTTTAAAAAATTTATTTGACAGAGAGACCCAGTGAGAGAGGGAACACAAGCAGGGAGAGTGGGAGAGGGAGAAGCAGGCTTCTTGCTGAGCAGGGAGCCCAATGTGGGACTTGATCCCAGGACTCTGGGATCATGACCTGAGCCAAAGGCAGATGCTTAATGACTGAGCCACCAAGGTGCCCCACTTTCTATTTTTCTTAAGGCATGATTTATTATGATTATTCATTTTACTTTAAAAAAAATTTTTAGTTTCATATTCATTGCCAAAATTATTTTTTAAACTTTCTGTTACTTCTTGAGTTTCCTCTTCATTTCTGGGTTTTTCTGTTTTATTTCAAACCAAGGAAAACATGCATGTGTTCAGCAAAGTTTGCAAGTAAATTTGATACATATCTATCATATACCTACTGTTTATGCTCTGCTGCGCTGTTAGATGTTGTATAAAATTTACAGTTAGCTATTAATTTTTGTTAAGAATGTTTTAATATTGGAAGTAGATATTGTCATTGTTATTTTTGAGCTTTATTCAGGTATAATTGACAATGTATATATTTAAGATGTACAATGTAATGTTTCTCTCTACATGTAAATTGTTAAATGATTACCTCAATCAAGCTAATTAAAAAATGGAAAATACCTATCACCTCACAAAATTGCCCTTTTGTGTGTGGTGAGAACATTTAAGATGTACTGTCTCAGCAAATTTCAGGTATTCAATGCAGTGTTATTAACTGTAGTCACTGTGCTATACAGCAGATCCCCAGAATTTGTTCTTTCTGTGTAAGTGAAAGTTTGTATACTTTGACAAACACCTTTTTATTTCCCTCACCCACTTTTCCCTGGCAACCACCATTTTACTGTCTGCTTCTACAAATTTGACTTTTTTAGATTCCAGCATAAGTGAGATCGTGCAGTATTTGTCTTTCTGAGTTGGCATTTATTTCACTTAGCATAATGTCCTCCAGGTTCATCCATGTTCTCATAAATGACAGGATTTCATTGTTATTTTTAGGGCTGAGTGATATTCCATTGTGTATATGCAACATATTTTCTTCATCTGTTCATCTGTCAATGGACACTTAGGTGATTCTATATTTTAGCTATTGTAAGTAATGCTGCAATGAACATGAAATTGCAGATATCTCTTTAAGATACTGCTTTCTTTTCCTTTGGATATATATCCAGAAGTGGGATTGCTGGATCATATGGTACTTCTATGTTTAATTTTTTGAGGAACCTCCTGACTGTTTTCTATAATAGCTGTATCAACTTATATTCCCGCCAACGGTGTACAAGGGTTCTTTTTTTTCTCCACATCCTGGCCAATGCTTGTTATCTGTTGTCTTTTTGATAATAGCCATTCTAACAGGTATGATGTGATATTGTAGTTTTGATTTGTATTTCCCTGATGATTTTTGGTGTTGAGCATTTTTTCATGTATATTTTGGCCGTTTATATGTCTTCTTTGGAGAAATGTCGGTCCAGTTCCTTTGCCCATTTTAAAATAAGGTTGTTTTCTTGCTATTGAGTTGAGTTTTTTGTGTATTTTGGATATTAATCCTTTATTAGATGTTTGCAAATATTTTCTTCCATTCTGTAGGTTGCCTCTTTATTGTCCTGTTTCCTTTGCTGTGCGGCTTTTTAGTTTGATACAATCTCATTTGTCTTTTTTTGCTTTTGTTTGTACTTTTCAGGTTGTATCCAAGAAATTATGTCAAGAAGCTTTCCCCCATGCTTTCTTCTACTAGTTTTATAATTTCAGGTCTTGCGTTTAAGTCTTTAATACAGTTTGAGTTGATTTTTTTATGTGGTGTGAGATAAGGGTCCAGTTTTGTTGTTCTGCACGTGGATACCAGTTTTGTCAGCACTGTTTATTAAAGGAACTGTCCTTTCCCCATTGTGTGTTCTTGGCACCTTTTTTGATGATCAATTGGCTATAAATATATGGATTTATTTCTGGGGCTTTATACTGTTCCATTAGTCTGTATGACTGTTTTATGCAAATATCTTAATGTTTTGATTACCATAGCTTTATGGTATATATTTTTCCCCAATTTATTAAATTCAAATTTTAGGTAGTTAACATACAGGATAATATTGGTTTCTGGAGCAGAGTTCAGTGATTAATCACTTACATACAACACCCAGGGCTCATCATAACAAGTGCCCTCCTTAATACTCATCACCCATCTAGTTTTGGTATATTTTGAAACCAAAAGCATGTTGCCTCCAGCTTTGCTTTTGCTCGAGATTGCTTTGTCCGTTCTGGTTTTTTTGTGGTTCCGTATGATTTAGACTTTTAAAAAAATTTTTGTGACAAAAAAAAGGCATTGGAATTTTGATAGGGATTGCATTGAATCTGTAGATTGCTTTGAGTGTGGTATGGATTTTTAATAATGTTCTTTAGGTCTGTGACTATGAATATCTTTCCATTTTTATGTTTTTTCTGAATTCCTTTCTTCAATGTGTTATAATTTTCAGTGTATAGATCTTTTACTTCCTTAGTTAAATGTATTCCTAAGTACTTTATTTTTTTTTAACTGCGAAGATAAGTGGGATTATTTTCTTAATTTGGGAGGGATAGCTTGTTGTTGGTATAAAGGAACATAATAATTTTTATATATTGATTTTGCATTCTGAAACTTTATTGAATTCATTTATTGTAATAATTTTTAAAAAAGATATATATTGAAGAGAGAGAGAGAGAAAAGGGATAAGCAAGGGGAAGGGCAGATGGAGAGAAACTCAAGCAAACTCCATGTTGAGTGCTGAGCCTGACACAGGGCTTGATCCCACACTCCTGAGATTATGACCTGAGCCAAAATCAAGAGTTGGACGCCCAAAGAACTGAGCCACCCAGGCACCTCTAGTCGTTATAATTTTTTGGTGGAGTCTTTAGGGTTTCCTGCATGTAAAATCATGTTATCTGCAAACAGAGACAATTTTACTTATTTCTGATTTGGATGCCTTTTATTTTTTTCCTTGCCTAATTGATCTGGCGAGGACTTCTTCTTCTTCTTCTTCTTCTTTTTAATTAATTTATTTTTTTCAGCGTAACAATATTCATTGTTTTTTGCACCACACCCAGTGCTCCATGCAATCCGTGCCCTCTCTAATACCCACCACCTGGTTCCCTCAACCTTCCACCCCCCGCCCCTTCAAAACCCTCAGATTGTTTTTCAGAGTCCATAGTTTCTCATGGTTCATGAGAGAACCTTCCAATTTCCCTCAACTCCCTTCTCCTCTCCATCTCCCCTTGTCCTCCATGCTATTTGTTATGCTCCACAAATAAGTGAAACCATATGATCATTGACTCTCTCTGCTTGACTTAATTCACTCAGCATAATCTCTTCCAGTCCCATCCTTGCTGCTACAAAAGTTGGGTATTCATCCTTTCTGGTGGAGGCATAATACTCCATAGTGTATATGGACCACATCTTCCTTATCCATTCGTCCGTTGAAGGGCATCTTGGTTCTTAACACAGTTTGGCGACCGTGGCCATTGCTGCTATAAACATTGGGGTACAGATGGCCCTTCTTTTCATTACATCTGTATCTTTGGGGTAAATACCCAGTACTGCAATTGCACTGCAGCCAGACTGAGGCTTCTCTCTGAGAGGGTGTTAAATTTTTTAAATGCTTTTTCTGCATCCATTGAGATGATCATGTGATATTTATCCTTCATTCTGTTAATGTAGTGCATCACGTTTGTTGATTTGTGGATGTTGAACCATCCTTGCATCTTAGGAATACTTCTACTTGACATGGTGTACCATCCTTTTAATTTGATGTTAAATTGGGTATGCTAGTATTTTGTTGAGGGTTTTTGCATTTATTTAATCAGGGATACTGGCCTATAATTTCCTTGCAGTGTCCTTCTCTGGATTCAGTATTCAGGTGATGCTGTTCTCATAAAATGAATTTTAAAGTATTTCCTCTTCAGTTTTTTTAGAATAGTTTCTATTTTGTGGCTCCTTTGTTCCTTTCTTCTCTTGCTGTTGTCTTGATTTTTTCAACATCTGATGTATGGCTTTTCGTGTCTTACACCATTTTTAATGCCTTTTAGTCCTTTTGGTTGATTTAGTAGGTTGTAGTTCTGAGTTATTTTGAGCATGGCTCTTTGAGATGCTTCCATTTTCTGTATGGATATTATTTTGCTCTTTTTCTTATAATAACTTTGTATGGAAATTGCGTTACTTTTCAGGTGCTCATTTTTATGTTAATTTAATGTTGCTGAATTTTTAGAAGGAAATTTATTTTGGATAGCTTTCCTTACTTTGCAGAGCTCCCTTTTACATTGTTTTCCAATGTTGGTTCAAAATGTGGCCATTGGATTTCTGAGATTTCCAGGCTCTTTTTCCACTATCCCAACTCTTTTTATCTGGGTCTTCCTTTGTTCTCTGTTGACTCTGTCTTTTTTTTTTTTCTTTTTTATAAACATATATTTTTATCCCCAGGGGTACAGGTCTGTGAATCACCAGGTTTACATACTTCACAGCACTCACCAAAGCACACACCCTCCCCAATGTCCATAACCACACCCCCTTCTCCCAACCCCCCTTCCCCCAGCAACCCTCAGTTTGTTTTGTGAGATTAAAAGTCACTTATGGTTTGTCTCCCTCCCAATTCTATCTTGTTTCATTGATTCTTCTTCTACCCACTTAAGCCCCCATGTTGTTGACTCTGTCTTTTTTTTTTTTTTTTAAAGATTTTATGTATTTATTTGACAGAGAGAAATCACAAGTAGATGGAGAGGCAGGCAGAGAGAGAGAGAGGGAAGCAGCTCCCTGCTGAGCAGAGAGCCCGATGCGGGACTCGATCCCAGGACCCTGAGATCATGACCTGAGCCGAAGGCAGCGGCTTAACTCTGTCTTAATGAATTTTGATTCCATCCTCAATAGAGACCCTGTTCTGAAAGAGAACCCTGACTTCATTTTTGAGAGTTCATGGGGCCCAGGCTCTTTAGCTATTTCAGACCTTGCAGGTTCCTTGCATTTAGGTGCTGTTGGAGAAAGGATATACCTCTTTTTCATTTGCTGTTCTTTAATTGGCTCAGCACATTTTCCAGTGAATATCCACTAGTTCCTTTCTGGTTCTCTTGGTATCCTGTCTGTCACTTCTTAGAGCTTCTATAGGGGAGCATTATTTTACCTCTGTACCTTTAAGGTTTTTCACTGGGCCTGAGAATTAAATTTACATAGGACAGGTTAACAGGGAAAGCATACAGATTTATTAAGTATAAATTTTAAGTGACACTGGAGCACTCATAAGGATATGAAGACCAAAATAAGCAGTTAGAGTAGAACACTTATATATTGAGTTGGACAGAGAACTATAAATTGTGATAATGATACAAGGCAAAGGGGTGGTTACTCATGGAGAAGTGACTAGGAAGATAAGGATTCACAGACAAGATTTGTTTTTACAAATTCCTCTCAGCCTCAAGTCTCCATCCCTGCAGATAAGAATGTTACTTTCCCAGGACATCTTCCATGTGGGTTTTTATATCTTGCTTTCAGGAAGAAAAAGGGGTGGTCAGAGCATCTTTTTGTTCCTGCTGTTTTTCAGTGACCTTTAGCTCAAAATAATCTTTATGTCCAGATGGCATATTTGGGGTGGAACATTCTGCCATCCCCCTTCACTTCCCTCTTCCTTCCATATGGACAGCAACTGACATGCAGATCTTGTGTCTGCTGGTGGTTTGTCTATATTGTGTTTATTTTAGAGTTTGTGGGAAATTTTGCAACATAGTTTTTGTTGTTTTGTGGAAGCTGTATATAGGTTTTTGGCTTTGTTATCTGCTTTGTCAGTTTTTATGTGGGAATTCAGGAAGGTCCACAATCAGTGCTGTCTCCTACACCCATCTTCTCAGAGTCCCATCAGTTGGTTGATTTTGTGTGTGTGTGTGTATGTGCTTGTTCCTAATGTGGTGTGAAAAATCTGAAGATGAAGTGAATTTGTTTGATAAATTAGTTTCTGCTATGACTTTCTTTGATTAGTACAAATCTCTGTGCCTAATAAAGACTTTAGTTTTAGTGTTCATTTCCTTGATTAATGATTACTATAGAAAATTCAATCTCTAGAGTTGAAAAGAAAGTTTAGTCTAGTAAGAAAGTTTAGTTTAGTAATGGTGGGTCGTGATTTTTTTTTTTTAAACTAACTATAGTTATGAGTCTCACAGCTTAAGTGAATGGTTATATATGATCCCATTTACTTAAATGTGAGCCTGTGTTGTCTTCTTAGTAGTTACATATATACTAATACATGGTCCTATGTTGCCCTTTGAGGAGTGGTTTTCTTTCCTGTTTCATACATCTTTCCTAAATGTTATATGCTAGTTAGATTATTCAGGATAACCTGTTATAGAAACAAACTCCACTACTTTCTTAGTTAAGGACCACGATTGCCCTAAACATTATTACTTCTCAGAGTAGAAGAAAACTTTAGCAGAAATTGGTTTTATTCAGGTACTTATTTTGTGCAAGAGCTCTTGTATTTCTCCCTGCTCAGGCTTTTAAAGACCAAACAACATTTTATCATTAAACATAAAATTTAGCATGATTACCTATAATAGTGCTATGTACAGTATAGTTCTTTTTTGATTTTTCCTATGAAGTATTAATACTTTCACTTTCAAAGAGTTTATGGACTAGCTATTGACATAATCTGAATGAGTGAATAAATAAATAATAAATAAGGGATGTAGGAATTTATGTGTATATGTGTGTATGTGTATTTACGTTGTCTTTTTCTTCTTTAATGAGTTTTGTTAGCTTGTATCTTTTAAAGAATTGTCCCATTTTTTTCTATGTTGATGAATTTATGGGAATTGAATTAATTTGTAGCATTATAGTATTTTAATGTATGTTGTAATATTTTAATGTATATTAGATCTATAGTGATTTTTCCTTTCTCATAATTGATATTGATAGTTTGTGTCTTCTTTGTTTTTCCTTGATCAGCCTGGCTAGAGCTTTATCAATTTTTTTTGATCTTTTCAAAAAACCAACTTAAAATTATTTTAATTCCACTTAGCTAACATGTAGTGTTATATTAGTTTCAGGTGTACAATATAGGGATTAAATAATTCCTTACATCACCCAGTACTTATCACAACAAGTATACTCCTTAATCCCCATCACCTAGTAACCCATCACCCCGCACCTCAACTCTGGTAACCATCAGTTTGTTCTCTATGATTAAGAGTCTGTTTCTTTTTTTTTTTTTTTTTTTTTTTTTTTTTTTTTTTTTTTTTTTTAAAAAGATTTTATTTATTTATTTGACAGAGAGAAATCACAAGTACACTGAGAGGCAGGCAGAGAGAGAGAGAGAGAAGGAAGCAGGCTCCCTGCTGAGCAGAGAGCCCGATGCGGGACTCGATCCCAGGACCCTGAGATCATGACCCGAGCCGAAGGCAGCGGCTTAACCCACTGAGCCACCCAGGCGCCCAAGAGTCTGTTTCTTTGTCTCTCTCTCTTTTGCTCCTCTTTGCTCACTTTTTTCTTAAATTTTACATATGAGTGATACCATATGGTATTTGTCTTTATCTGACTGACTTATTTCATTTCACATTATACTTCCTAGCTCTCCAATCATTCATTACAAATGGCAAGATTCCATTCTTTTTTTATGACTGAATAATATTCTATTATTGAATATGAATATTGAAGTTTCCTTCAATCAATAAATGTCCTATTGTCCTAGTGTCCTATTGAAGTGACACTTCTATTGAAGTGTCCTTCAATCAATAAATAGATGAAAAAGATGTGAGATATAGATAGATAGATAGATAATATATATATATACATATATCTCATATTTTATATATATATTATCTATCTATCTATCTATCTATATCTCACATCTTTTTCATCCATTTATTGATTGAAGGACACTTGGGCAGCTTTCATATCTTGGCTATTGCAAATAAAAAAAGGAGTACATGTATCCATTTGAATTAGTGTTTTTTATCCTTTGGGTAAATACTTAGTAGTGCAGTTGCTGGATTGTAGGGTAGTTCTATTTTTAACTTTTTGAGGAATCTCCATACTCTTTTCCAGAGTGGCTGCATGAGTTAGTATTCCACCAATAGTGCAAGAAGTTTCCTTTTTCTCCACATCCTTGACAACACCTGTTGTTTCTTGTGTTGTTGATTTTTAACTCTTCTGACACCTGATATCTCATTGTGGTTTTGATTTGCATTTCCCTTATGGTAAGTAATGATGAACATCTTTTCATGTGTCTGTTGGCCATTTGTATGTCTTCTTTGGGGAAATGTCTGTTCATGTCTTCTGCCCATTTTTTAATCGGATTATTTGGTTTTTAGGTGTTGGATTTTGTAAGTTCTTCATATATTTTGGATATAAACCCTTTATTGGATATGTCATTTGCAAGTATCTTTTCCCATTCTGCAAGTTGCCATTTAGTTTTGTTGATGTTTCCTTTGCTGTGCAGAAATTTTTATTTTGATGTAGTCCCAACTGTTTATTTTTGCTTATTCTCCCTTGTCTCAGGAGATATCTCTCAAGTTGCTATGGCCAATGTCAAAGAGGTTACTGCCTGTGTCTCTTCTAGGATTTTTATGGTTTCAGGTCTCACATTTAAGTCTTTATTTCACTTTGAATTTATTTTTTTGTATGGTGTAAAAAAAAGGTCCGGTTTGTTTGTTTGTTTCTTCTCAAGATTTTTTTTTGCTTTCAAGATTTTATTTAAATTCAAGTTAGTTAATATATAGTGCAGTATTAGTTTCAGGGTTAGAATTTAGTGATTAATCACTTGCATATAGCATACAGGTGCCCTCTTTATGCCCATCATCCATTTACACACACACAGTTCCAGTGTGTCATTTAAAGGCATTGTTTCCTTCTTGATTTTCTGTTTGGATGATCTGTCCATTGATGTAAGTGGGTTGTTAAAGTCCCATGCTATTACTGTATTATTATGGATTAGTTCCTTTATGTTTGTCATTGTTTTATGTATTTGGGTGCTCCTGGGTGGGTGTATAAATATTTACAGTTGTTATGTCTTCTTGTTGGATTGTCTCCTTTATTATACAGAGTTATTCATTGTCTTCTGCTACAGTCTTTGTTTTAAACTCCCATTTATCTGATATAACTATTCCACTCTAGCTTTCTTTTGATATCCATTTGCATAAGTATTTCTTCACTCCCTCACTTTGAATCTGCTTGTGTCTTTAGGTCTGAAGTGAGTCTCTTATTGGCAGCGTATAGATAGATTTTATTTTTTTCATCAGTCTATCACCTTGTATCTTTTGGTTGGAGCATTTAGTCCATTTACATTCAGAATAATTGTTAATACATATTTATTGCCATTTTATTACCTGTGTGGTCATTTCTTGTCTTTCTCTGTTATGATTTGCTGATTTTCTTTAATGACACATTTGGATTTCTTTCTCTTTATTCTTTGCACATTTGTTAGTGGTTTTTTTTTTTTTTTTTAAAGATTTATTTATTTATTTGATAGACAGAAATCACAAGGAGGAAGAGAGGCAGGTAGAGAGAGGAGGAAGCAGGCTCCCTGCTGAGCAGAGAGCCCGATGCGGGACTCGATCCCAGGACCCTGGGATCATGACCTGAGCCGAAGGCAGAGGCTTTAACCCACTGAGCCACCCAGGCGTCCTGTTAGTGGTTTTTGATATAAGGTTACCATTAGGTTTGTATATAACTTCTCCTTGATGTAGTTGTCTGTGTTACGTTTTAGGTCATTTAAGTTTGAACCCATTCTCGAAGAACCAACTTTTGGTTTTATTGATTTTCTCTGTTTTTCTCTTTTCAGTTTTATTGGTTTCTTCTCTAACCTTAGTTTCTTTTTTATCTGCTTTTATTTGTTTTATTTCGCTCTTCTTTTTCTAATTTCATACAGAAGGAGCATAGGTTGCTGATGTAAATTCCTTTTCCTTTTCCTTCTCTGCTAATATATGAGTTTAATGCTATTTGAATATTAATATTTTATTATATTATATTTAAATATTATATTTAAATTTTAGCAAAATCATATAGTTTATCAGGAAACCCTCCTGAAAGAATGGAGTTCATGGGGGGGTGCATAAAAAGAATTTTGCAACATAATATGCATGAATTTTTGGCAAAGTAGGAGAAAATAACGTGCTGGCCGGGGAAGAAATGTTAGAAGTTCATGTTTGTAAATGAAGTTATGATGAAAGAAAAGGGATTAAAGATAACTTCAAAAATATTATTTGCCACTAAACAATTACATATCTGTATTTTATTTATTTTATTTAGAAAATGTTGGTGTTAATTGAAGTGCAGTGCAGTTGCCACCAAAAAGAACACTATGTAACTACACTGTACATACTCAGATGTATTTTTAAAGACATCATGCTATTTTCTATGTCTAATATATATCACCTATACAGTTTATTTCACTTATAGATGATAAATGAGAAGTCTGTATCCATTATAGTGATTGCTGTGTTTTTTTTTTTTTCTTGCAGAAATGCTGAGCCGATTATCAGGATTAGCGAATGTTGTTTTGCATGAATTATCAGGAGAGGACACTGATGAGAATATGAGGGCTTCCCTAGACCCTGTGAGTAGCTCTGTTCTGAATTAAACTGATGAGACATATATTCCATGTTCTTCTGAGGGAAAGAATTTAAGATAGAAGGTTTTGAGCAGCCTCCATTTTGCTAGGTGGAAGAGAGGATTAAGAAAAGTATTGATACTTTATAATGATCCTTCTCCTGTAATTTTGTAGTCTGTGAGTCACAGTGAAGGGAATCAAATCCTGGATGAATTGTTTTAACTTCTCCTCAGATATATGTCCTGTTCCCTGGGAAAGGTTTGAATAATAAGTGGCAGAACTGGGGCACCTTTCAGATTTGAAAATATGTTTGCTATTGTAAATTTATCAACACTTCTCTTACAGCTTGTATTATATTTTTTGATAGCCACATGAGGAATCAAAAGAAGTCCTTTAGTTTTCTGAAAGACAAGCAGTACTGCCTAGTGGTTAAGATAATTTTATTCAACTGCTCCCTTAAATTTAAATTTTGGGCTCCTCCACTTAATAGTTTGTTATCTTTGCTCCCTTTTATTTTTCTCTTTGGTAAAGTTAGGATAATACCATAAATGAGATAATGTTTTGTTTTGTGAAATGCTTCACATTTACAAATTAATGATTTTAATGGATATGATAATAAGTATTATTAGATCAGAGTTGGAAAGATTTCTTAAGTATGGAAATGAGATGGGCAAAAGATAAGATGAAGTTGGAATGAAGAAACTCTTTTATGGACACTAATACTCTTTCTCTGATGCACTGGCAACTTTTTATCTAAATACTAGGCATTACCCCAAGAATCTGACATGGAATTTAATGATAAGACACAAGAGGATGTTCTGGAGCGCCTGGCTTATGCTGAGCAGTTGGTGGTGGAGCTAAAAGAAATCATTAGAGAGAAGGACATTCAATTGCAGCAAAAAGATGAAGTTCTACAGGTACTGCGGTTTTCTCTTTTCTTGCCAAGCATTGGATAAAAGATAGACACAATATTTGCTTAGACTTTTTTTTCCACTTCGATTATTGGAGAATGTGATTCTTATTTCCCTAATACTGTAAAATGATGGCTCCTAAGAATACTTTTGTTATGTATTAGGTACATGATGAATAAACATTTATATATTTACTGTCATTGTTCTCTGACAGGAAGAAAGAAAAGCTGCTGATAACAAAATAAAAAAACTAAAACTTCATGCTAAGGCCAAATTAACTTCTTTGAATAAACACATAGAAGAAATGAAGGCACAAGGAGGGACTGTTTTGCCTACAGAACCTCAGTCAGAGGAGCAAGTCTCCAAGGTATGGTAATGGGATATACTACACATTTTCTGAGTGGAAAAGTCTCCCATGATAGCAGATCTTCACAAATCACAAAAATTTATGAGGCTAAAGTAGTACAGCACTAAATGCTGTCCTTTCTAATTGAGCTTGCACTCTAGCTGGGCTCTAGGCCACACATACACAGAATACAAGGCCAACAGAAAATGTAGACGTGAAATGTGACCTAGGCTTTCAGAGAATTGAAAAAGGATAACGGGATCAAGAAATACTGCAGTGAGGCATTTGAATAGGAGAGGCACATTCTTTACGCAGGAATTTCATCTTTGATTAGAAGTTTAAACTGTGTGGTCTGTTAAGGTTTCTGCAGCTTCAGTTCTTTAATCCAGTGACTTGACACAGAATATTCTTTGTCCTCATATAGCCACATGGTAGCGGATTAAAGTTTCATCCACTGTAACTGAATCAATTAGATTGCCTTGGGTTCCTGTTGTAAGGGGTGCTTTCTAGGTTTATGACTGCCGCCAGCAAAATAATTTAAGGTCGAGGTTAGAGACAGGAGTACTGAAAGTGGTACCTTTTGAGAAATAGAGTATTGTCCCGATACTTACTTTCATTAGTTTCCTGTAGAGTTAAATCCCAAATATTCACATTTAGTCAGCCATTTGGTGAACAAGAATCTTCAATTTTTTTTTTTCATTTATTTATTTTCAGAATAACAGTATCATTTTTTCACCACACCCAGTGCTCCATGCAATCTGTGCCCTCTATAATACCCACCACCTGGTACCCCGACCTTCCACCCCCCCGCCACTTCAAACCCCTCAGATTGTTTTTCAGAGTCCATAGTCTCTCATGATCCACCTCCCCTTCCAATTTACCCCAACCCCCTTCTCTCTAACTCCCCATGTCCTCCATGCTTTTTGTTATGCTCCACAAATAAGTGAAACCATGTAATAATTATTAATAATTAATAATTAATAATAATAATTGACTCTCTCTGCTTGACTTATTTCACTCAGCATGATCTCTTCCAGTCTGGTCCATGTTGCTACAAAAGTTGGGTATTCGTCCTTTCTGATGGAGGCATAATACTCCATAGTGTATATAGACCACATCTTCCTTATCCATTCGTCCATTGAAGGGCATCTTGGTTCTTTCCACAGTTTGGGGACCGTGGCCATTGCTGCTGTAAACATTGGGGTACAGATGGCCCTTCTTTTCACGACATCTGTATCTTTGAAAATACCCAGGAGTGCAATGGCAGGGTCATAGGGAAGTTCTATTTTTAATTTCTTGAGGAATCTCCACACTGTTCTCCAAAGAGGCTGCACCAACTTGCATACCCACTAACAGTGTAAGAGGGTTCCCCTTTCTCCACATCCTCTCCAACACATGTTGTTTCCTGTCTTGCTAATTTTGGCCATTCTAACTGGTGTAAGGTGATATCTCAATGTAGTTAAAATTTGAATCTCCCTGATGGCTAGTGATGATGACCATTTTTTCATGTGTCTGATAGCCATTTGTATGTCTTTATTGGAGAAATGTCTGTCCATATCTTCTGCCCATTTTTTGATATGATTGTCTGTTTTGTGTGTGTTGAGTTTGAGGAGTTCATTATAGATCCTGGATATCAATCTTTTGTCTGTACTGTCATTTGCAAATATCTTCTCCCATTCCGTGCGTTGCCTCTTTGTTTTGTTGACTGTTTCCTTTGCTGTGCAGAAGCTTTTGATTTTGATGAAGTCCCAAAAGTTCATCTTCGCTTTTGTTTCCTTTGCCTTTGGAGACATATCTTGAAAGAAGTTGCTGTGGCTGATATCGAAGAGATTACTGCCTATGTTCTCCTCTAGGATTCTGATGGATTCCTGTCTCACCTTGAGGTCTTTTTTCCGTTTTGAGTTTATCTTTGTGTACGGTGTAAGAGAATGGTCTAATTTCATTCTTCTACATATAGCTGTCCAGTTTTCCCAGCACCATTTATTGAAGAGACTGTCTTTTTTCCACTGTATATTTTTTCCTGTTTTGTCGAAGATTATTTGACCATAGAGTTGAGGGTCCATATCTGGGCTCTCTACTCTGTTCCACTGGTCTATGTGTCTGTTTTTATGCCAGTACCATACTGTCTTGGTGATCACAGCTTCATAGTAAAGCTTGAAATCAGGTAACATGATGCCCCCAGTTTTTTTTTTTTAGTATATGTGCTGCCGAAGCGAGCACAATGCCCCCAGTTTTATTTTTGTTTTTCAACATGTCCTTAGCGATTCGGGGTCTCTTCTGATTCCATACAAATTTTAGAATAATTTACTCCAGCTCTTTGAAGAATACCGGTGGAATTTTGATCGGAATAGCATTAAAAGTATAGATTGCTCTAGGCAGTATAGACATTTTAACAATGTTTATTCTTCCAATCCAAGAGCATGGAATGGTCTTCCATCTTTTTTTGTCTTCTTCAGTTTCTTTGATGAGTGTTCTGTAGTTCCTCAAGTACAGATCCTTTACCTCTTCGGTTAGGTTTATTCCCAGGTATCTTTTTTTTTTTTTTTTTTTTTTTTTTTTTTTTTTTTTTTAAGATTTTATTTATTTATTTGTAAGAGAGAGAGAGTGAGAGTGAGCACAGGCAGACAGAGTGGAAGGCAGAGTCAGAGGGAGAAGCAGGCTCCCTGCGGAGCAAGGAGCCCGATGCGGGACTCGATCCCAGGACGCTGGGATCATGACCTGAGCCGAAGGCAGCTGCTTAACCAACTGAGCCACCCAGGCGTCCCTATTCCCAGGTATCTTATGGTTCTTGGTGCTATAGTAAATGGAATCGATTCTCTAATTTCCCTTTCTGTTTTTCATTGTTAGTGTATAAGGAAGCCACTGATTTTTGCACATTGACTTTGTTTCCTGCCATGTTGCTGAATGCTGTATGAGTTCTAGTAGTTTGGAGGTGGAGTCTTTTGGGTTTTCCATATAAAGAATCATGTCATCTGCGAAGAGAGAGAGTTTGATTTCTTCATTACCAATTTGGATACCTTTTATTTCCCTTTGTTGTCTGATTGCTAGGACTTCTAATACCATGTTGAACAAGGATCTCAAAGGGAAGGACGTAAGCTTTTTCCCACTGAGGATGATATTTTCTGTGGGTCTTTCATAGATAGATTTTATGAAGTTCAGGAATGTTCCCTCTATCCCTATACTTTGAAGCGTTTTAATCAGGAACAGATGCTGGATTTTGTCAAATGCTTTTTCTGCATCAATTGAGAGGACCATGTGGTTCTTCTCTTCTTCTCTTATTAATTTGTTCTATCCCATTGATTGATTTGCGAATGTTGAACCATCCTTGTAGCCCAGGGATGAATCCCACCTGGTCATGGTGGATAATCTTTTTAATGTGCTGTTGGATCCTGTTTGCTAGGATCTTGTTGAGAATCTTAGCATCCATATTCATCAGTGATATTATCTGAAATTCTTCTTTTTGGTAGGGTCTTTGCCTGGTTTGGGGATCAGGGTAATGCTGGCTTCATAGAAAGAGTCAGGAAGTTTTTCTTCTGCTTCAATTTTTTGAAACAGCTTCAGGAGAATAGGTGTTATTTCTTCTTTGAAAGTTTGGTAGAATTCCCCAGGGAATCCATCAGGTCCTGGGCGCTTGTATTTTGGGAGGTTTTTGATCATCGCTTCAATCTCGTTACTAGATATTGGTCTTTTCAGGTTGTCAATTTCTTCCTGATTCAGTTTTGCGAATTTATAGTTTTCCAGGAATGCATCCATTTCATCTAGGTTGCTTAGCTTATTGGCATATAACTGTTGATAATAACTTCTGATGATCGTTTCTACTTCCTTGGTGTTCGTTGTGATCTCTCCCTTTTCATTCATAATTTTATGTAAGAATCTTCAATTTTTTTGAAGTTTGTATAGAATATATGGAGGCTGGCATATCACATGTGCACACTGCAGTTGGCCTAGACTTAACTCTGTATAAGAAATCTGTTTATTTTTATTTTTAAAATTATACCTTGTTTTGCTCTTTGGTTCACTAGTATTCTTTTTTTTTAATTTATTTTTTATTTATTTTCAGCATAATAGTTTTCATTATTTTTGCACCACACCCAGTGCTCCATGCAATCTGTGCCCTCTATAATACCCACCACCTGGTACCCTGACCTCCCAACACCACCCCTTCAAAACCCTCAGATTGTTTTTCAGAGTCCATAGTCTCTCATGGTTTACCTCCCCTTCCAATTTTCCCCAACTCCCTTCTCCTCTCTATCTCCCCATGTCCTCCATGCTTTTTGTTATGCTCCACAAATAAGTGAAACCATATGATAATTGACTCTCTCTGCTTGACTTAATTCACTCAGCATAATCTCTTCCAGTCCCGTCCATGTTGCTACAAAAGTTGGGTATTCATCCTTTCTGATGGGGGCATAATACTCCATAGTGTATATGGACCACATTTTCCTTATCCATTCGTCCATTGAAGGGCATCTTGGTTCTTTCCACAGTTTGGCGATCTATACCCCAGTGTTCATAGCAGCAATGGCCATGGTCGCCAAACTATTCTTTTTTTTTTTTTAATTTAAATTCAATTAGCCAAAATACAGTATATCATTAGTTTCAGATGTGGAATTTAGTAATTCATCAGTTGCATGTCACACCCAGTGTTCATCACATCAAGGGCCCTCATTAATGCTCATTCACTACTATTCTTAGTAGTGTTTTTAGTTCTTGGGAAATAAGGTTGTAATTGATTCTGTAGGCACAATACTGGGGTAACTGGTTACTTTCCTGGTATCCTGATTAGTCTTTCCTTTCTGGGTCTAATGCTCAGAAGACATTACTTTCCTACTTCAATAGCTTTATTTAACTTCTCAAGGCTTATTTTAGAAGCTTTTTCATTCCTCTCAAATAACTTGTTAATCTTGATTTTTTTCTTACTTCTTGGTTTTTCCTCTGGTAATTTGTTCTTATAGCTGTGGTACCAGCCTATCCCCATATTGCTTTGTTTCTTCTAACTGTCCCCCTACTGTGATTTTTAAATTACCTATTTTGTTTTATTTTATTAACTTGTTTTTAAATTTAAATTCAATTAGCCAACATACTCTACATCATTAGTTTCAGATGTAGAGTTCAGTAATTCCTCAGTTGCTCCTTGCTCAGTGGGGAGACTGCTTCTCCCTCTGCCTGCCACTCTCCCTGCCTGTGCTCACTCTCTCTTTCTCTCTCTCTGACAAATAAATAGATAAAATCTTTATTTAAAAAAAAAAAAAAAAGGAATCTTCCATGGTTTGTCTCCCTCTCTCATGACTTCCCATTCGGTTTTGCCTCCTTTCCCCAACATCCTCTGCCTTGTTTCTCAAATTCCATATATCAGTGAGATCTTACGATAATTTCTTTCTCTGATTGAGTTATTCTGCTTAGCATAGTACCCTCTAGTTCCATCCACATCACTGCAAAGTCAAGATTTCTCTTGGTAGCTGAGTAATATTCCATTGTATATATACACACCACATCTTTATCCATTCATCTGTCAATGGACATCTCAGCTCTTTCCATAGTTTGAGCATTGTGCACATTGCTGCTGTAAACATTGGGGTGCAGGTGCCCCTTTGGATCACTACATTTGTATCTTTGGGGTAAAACCCAGTAGTGCAATTGCTGGATGATAGGGTAGCTCTGTTTTCAACTTTTTGAGGAACCTCCATACTCTTTTCCAGAGTGACTGCACCATCTTGGATTCCTACCAACCAATTCTTGGATTCCTACCAATGGATTCCCCATTCTCTGCATCCTCGCCAGCATCTGTCATTTCCTGACTTATTAATTTTAGCTGCTCTGACTGGTATGAAGTAGTATTTCACTATGGTTTTGATTTGTTTCTCTGATGCCAAGTGATGTGGAGCATTTTTTTCATGTGTATATTAGCCATTTGTATGTCTTCTTTGGAGAAATGTCTGTTCATATTGTCTGCTTATTTCTTGACTGGATTATTTGGTTTTTTGGGTGTTGAGTTTGGTAAGTTCTTTGTAGATCTTGGGTACTAGCCCTTTATCTAATATGTCATTTTCAAATATCTTTTCCCATTTCATACATTGCCTTTTAGTTTTGGTGACTGTTTCCTTTTCTGTGCAGAAGCTTTTAACTTGATTAAGTCCCAGTAGTTCATTTTTGCTTTAGTTTTGCTTGCCTTTGGAGACGTGTTTGGCAAGAAGTTGCTCCAGCCAAGGTTGAAGAGGTTGTTACCTGTATTCTCTAGGATTTGATGGATTCCTGTCTCACATTTAGGTCTTTCATCTATTTTGAGTTTGTCATTGTGTATGGTATAAGAACATGGTCTGGTTTCATTCTTCTTCATGTGGCTGTCCAGTTTTCCCGGCACCATTTATTCAAGAGACTGTCCTTTTTCCATTGGATATTCTTCTCTGCTTGTCGACGATTAGTTGACCATGGAGGTGAGGGTCCATTTCTGGGTTCTCCAATCTGTTCCACTGATCTATGTGTCTGTTTTTGTGCCACTACTGTACTATCTTAATGATAACAGCTTTGTAATTTAACTTGAAGTACAACATTGTGATACCACCAGGTTTTCTTTTTTTAACATTCCCCTAGCTGTTTGGGGTCTTTTCTGGTTCCATACAAATTTTAGGATTATTCATTCTGTAGAAACGAATGTTCATGATATAGTGATAAGAATTGCATTGAATGTGCAGATTGCTCTGGGTAATGTAGATATTTTAACAATATTTATTATTTCAATCCATGAGCATGGAATGTTTTTCCATTTCTCTGTGTCTTCCTCAATTTCTTTCATAAATGTTCTGTAGTTTTTAGAGTACAGATGGTTTACCCTTTTGGTTAGGTTTATTCCTAGGTATCTTATGGTTTTAGTTACAATTGTGAGTGGGATCAATTTCTTAATTTCTGTTTCTTCTGTCTTGTTGTTAGTATATCAAAATGCAACTGATTTCTGTGTATTGATTTTATATCCTGCCACTTTTTTGAATTCCTGTATGAGTTCTAGAAATTTTGGGGTGGAATCTTTTGGGTTTTCCACATTGAGTATCATATCATCTGCAGAGAGTGAGACTTTGATTCTTTGCTGATTCGGATGCTTTAATTTCTTTTTGTTGTCTGATTGCTTAAGCTAGGACTTCTAGTACTATGTTGAATAGCTATGGTGATAGTGGACATCCCTGCCGTGTTCCTGACAGGGGAAAAGCTCTCAGTTTTTCCCCATTGAGAGTGATACTTACTGTGGGCTACTCATATATGGCTTTTATGATATTGAAGTATGTTCCCTCTATCCCTACATTGTGAAGAGTTTTAAGAAAGGAACCTGTACTTTGTTGAATACTTTTTCTGCATCTATTGAGGGGAATCATATGGTTCTAGTGCTTTTATTTATGTAGTATATCACATTTGTGGATGTTGACTACTCTTGCAGCCCAAGAATAAATCCCAGTTGGTTGTGGTGAATAATCCTTTTAAGATACTGTTGGATCCTATTGGCTAGTATTTTGGTGAGAATTTTTACATCCATGTTCATAAGATAGATTGGTCTGTAATTCTCCTTTTTGGTGGGGTCTTTGTCTGGTTTTTGGATCAAAGTAATGCTGGCCTCATAGAATGACTTTGAAGTTTTCCTTCCATTCTGTTTTTTTTTTTTTTTTTGTTTTTATAAACATATATTTTTATCCCCAGGGGTACAGGTCTGTGAATCACCAGGTTTACACACTTCACAGCACTCACCAAAACACATACCCTCCCAAATGTCCATAATACCACCCCCTTTTCCCAAACCCCCTCCCCCCAGCAACCCTCAGTTTGTTTTGTGAGATTAAGAGTCACTTATGGTTTGTCTCCCTCCCAATCCCATCTTCTTTCATTTATTCTTCTCGTACCCACTTAAGCCCCCATGTTGCATCACCACTTCCTCATATCAGGGAGATCATATGATAGTTGTCTTTCTCCGCTTGACTTATTTCGCTAAGCATGATACGCTCTAGTTCCATCCATATTGTCGCGAATGGCAAGATTTCATTTCTTTTGATGGCTGCATAGTATTCCATTGTGTATATATACCACATCTTCTTGATCCATTCATCTGTTGATGGACATCTAGGTTCTTTCCATAGTTTGGCTATTGTGGACATTGCTGCTATAAACATTCGGGTGCACGTGCCCCTTTGGATCACTACGTTTGTATCTTTAGGGTAATTACCCAATAGTGCAATTGCCGGGTCATAGGGCAGTTCTATTTTCAACATTTTGAGGAACCTCCATGCTGTTTTCCAGAGAGGTTGCACCAGCTTGCATTCCCACCAACAGTGTAGGAGGGTTCCCCTTTCTCCGCATCCTCGCCAGCATCTGTCATTTCCTGACTTGTTGATTTTAGCCATTCTGACTGGTGTGAGGTGATATCGCATTGTGGTTTTGATTTGTATTTCCCTGATGCCGAGTGATATGGAGCACTTTTTCATGTGTCTGTTGGCCATCTGGATGTCTTCTTTGCAGAAATGTCTGTTCATGTCCTCTGCCCATTTCTTGATTGGATTATTTGTTCTTTGGGTGTTGAGTTTGCTAAGTTCTTTATAGATTCTGGACACTAGTCCTTTATCTGATATGTCGTTTGCAAATATCTTCTCCCATTCTGTCAGTTGTCTTTTGATTTTGTTAACTGTTTCCTTTGCTGTGCAAAAGCTTTTGATCTTGATGAAATCCCAATAGTTCATTTTTGCCCTTGCTTCCCTTGCCTTTGGCGTTGTTCCTAGGAAGATGTTGCTGCGGATGAGGTCAAAGAGGTTGCTGCCTGTGTTCTCCTCAAGGATTTTGATGGATTCCTTTTGCACATTGAGGTCCTTCATCCATTTTGAGTCTATTTTTGTGTGTGGTGTAAGGAAATGGTACAATTTCATTTTTCTGCATGTGGCTGTCCAATTTTCCCAGCACCATTTATTGAAGAGGCTGTCTTTTTTCCATTGGACATTCTTTCCTGCTTTGTCGAAGATTAGTTGACCATAGAGTTGAGAGTCTATTTCTGGGCTCTCTATTCTGTTCCATTGATCTATGGGTCTGTTTTTGTGCCAGTACCATGCTGTCTTGATGATGACAGCTTTCTAATAGAGCTTGAAGTCCGGGATTGTGATGCCACCAACGTTGGCTTTCTTTTTCAATATCCCTTTAGCTATTCGAGGTCTTTTCTGGTTCCATATAAATTTTAGAATTATTTGCTCCATTTCTTTGAAAAAGATGGATGGTACTTTGATAGGAATTGCATTAAATGTGTAGATTGCTTTAGGTAGCATAGACATTTTCACAATATTTATTCTTCCAATCCAGGAGCATGGAACATTTTTCCATTTCTTTGTGTCTTCCTCAATTTCTTTCATGAGTTCTTTATAGTTTTCTGAGTATAGATTCTGTGCCTCTTTGGTTAGGTTTATTCCTAGGTATCTTATGGTTTTGGGTGCAGTTGTAAATGGGATTGACTCCTTAATTTCCCTTTCTTCTGTCTTGCTGTTGGTGTAGAGATATGCAACTGATTTCTGTGCATTGATTTTATATCCTGACACTTTACTGAATTCCTGTACAAGTTCTAGCAGTTTTGGAGTGGAGTCTTTTGGGTTTTCCACATATAGTATCATATCATCTGCGAAGAGTGATAATTTGACTTCTTCTTTGCCGATTTGGATGCCTTTAATTTCCTTTTGTTGTCTGATTGCTGAGGCTAGGACCTCTAGTACTATGTTGAATAGCAGTGGTGATAATGGACATCCCTGCCGTGTTCCTGACCTTAGTGGAAAAGCTTTCAGTTTTTCTCCATTGAGAATGATATTTGCGGTGGGTTTTTCATAGATGGCTTTGATGATATTGAGGTATGTGCCCTCTATCCCTACACTTTGAAGAGTTTTGATCAGGAAGGGATGCTGTACTTTGTCAAATGCTTTTTCAGCATCTATAGAGAGTATCATATGGTTCTTGTTCTTACTTTTATTGATGTGTTGTATCACATTGACTGATTTGCGGATGTTGAACCAACCTTGCAGCCCTGGAATAAATCCCACTTGGTCGTGGTGAATAATCCTTTTAATGTACTGTTGAATCCTATTGGCTAGTATTTTGTTGAGTATTTTCGCATTTGTGTTCATCAAGGATATTGGTCTATAGCTCTCTTTTTTGGTGGGATCCTTGTCTGGTTTTGGGATCAAGGTGATGCTGGCCTCATAAAATGAGTTTGGAAGTTTTCCTTCCATTTCTATTTTTTGGAACAGTTTTAGGAGAATAGGAATTAGTTCTTCTTTAAATGTTTGGTAGAATTCCCCCGGGAAGCCGTCTGGCCCTGGGCTTTTGTTTGTTTGGAGATTTTTAATGACTGTTTCAATCTCCTTACTGGTTATGGGTCTGTTCAGGCTTTCTATTTCTTCCTGGTTCAGTTGTGGTAGTTTATATGTTTCTAGGAATGCATCCATTTCTTCCAGATTGTCAAATTTATTGCCGTAGAGTTGCTCATAGTATGTTCTTATAATAGTTTGTATTTCTTTGGTGTTAGTTGTGATCTCTCCTCTTTCATTCATGATTTTATTTATTTGGGTCCTTTCTCTTTTCTTTTTGATAAGTCTGGCCAGGGGTTTATCAATTTTATTAATTCTTTCAAAGAACCAGCTCCTACTTTCGTTGATTTGTTCTATTGTTTTTTTGGTTTCTATTTCATTGATTTCTGCTCTGATCTTTATGATTTCTCTTCTCCTGCTAGGCTTAGGGTTTCTTTCTTGTTCTTTCTCCAGCTCCTTTAGGTGTAGGGTTAGATTGTATACCTGAGACCTTTCTTGTTTCTTGAGAAAGGCTTGTACCGCTATATATTTTCCTCTCAGGACTGCCTTTGTTGTGTCCCACAGATTTTGAACCGTTGTATTTTCATTATCATTTGTTTCCATGATTTTTTTCAATTCTTCTTTAATTTCCCGGTTGACCCATTCATTCTTTAGAAGGATACTGTTTAGTCTCCATGTATTTTGGTTCTTTTCAAACTTCCTTTTGTGGTTGAGTTCTAGCTTTAGAGCATTGTGGTCTGAAAATATGCAGGGAATGATCCCAATCTTTTGATACCGGTTGAGTCCTGATTTAGGACCGAGGATGTGATCTATTCTGGAGAATGTTCCATGTGCACTAGAGAAGAATGTGTATTCTGTTGCTTTGGGATGAAATGTTCTGAATATATCTGTGATGTCCATCTGGTCCAGTGTGTCGTTTAAGGCCTTTATTTCTTTGCTGATCTTTTGCTTGGATGATCTGTCCATTTCAGTGAGGGGAGTGTTAAAGTCCCCTACTAGTATTGTATTATTGTTGATGTGTTTCTTCGATTTTGTTATTAATTGGTTTATATAGTTGGCTGCTCCCACGTTGGGGGCATAGATATTTAAAATTGTTAAATCTTCTTGTTGGACACACCCTTTGAGTATGATATAGTGTCCTTCCTCATCTCTTATTATAGTCTTTGGCTTAAAATCTAATTGATCTGATATAAGGATTGCCACTCCTGCTTTCTTCTGATGTCCATTAGCATGGTAAATTCTTTTCCACCCCCTCACTTTAAATCTGGAGGTGTCTTCGGGTTTAAAATGAGTTTCTTGGAGGCAACATATAGATGGGTTTTGTTTTTTTATCCATTCTGATACCCTGTGTCTTTTGACAGGGGCATTTAGCCCATTCACATTCAGGGTAACTATTGAGAGATATGAATTTAGTGCCATTGTATTGCCTGTAAGGTGACTGTTACTGTATATGGTCTCTGTTCCTTTCTGATCTACCACTTGTAGGCTTCTCTTTGCTTAGAGGATCCCTTTCAAGATTTCCTGTAGAGCTGGTTTGGTGTTTGCAAATTCTTTCAGTTGTTGTTTGTCCTGAAAGCTTTTAATCTCTCCTTCTATTTTCAATGATAGCCTAGCTGGATATAGTATTCTGGGCTGCATGTTTTTCTCATTTAGTGCTCTGAAAATATCATGCCAGCTCTTTCTGGCCTGCCAGGTCTCTGTGGATAAGTCAGCTGCCAATCTAATATTTTTACCATTGTATGTTACAGACTTCTTTTCCCGGGCTGCTTGCAGGATTTTCTCTTTGTCACTGAGACTTGTAAATTTTACTATTAGGTGACGGGGTGTGGGCCTATTCTTATTGATTTTGAGGGGCGTTCTCTGAACCTCCTGAATTTTGATGCTCATTCCCTTTGCCATATTGGGGAAATTCTCCCCAATAATTCTCTCTAGTATACCTTCTGCTCCCCTCTCTCTTTCTTCTTCTTCTGGAATCCCAATTATTCTAATGTTGTTTCGTCTTATGGTGTCACTTATCTCTCGAATTCTCCCCTCGTGGTCCAGTATCTGTTTGTCCCTCTTTTGCTCAGCTTCTTTATTCTCTGTCATTTGGTCTTCTATATCACTAATTCTTTCTTCTGCCTCATTTATCCTAGCAGTGAGAGCCTCCATTTTTGATTGCACCTCATTAATAGCTTTTTTGATTTCAACTTGGTTAGATTTTAGTTCTTTTATTTCTCCAGAAAGGGCTTTTATATCTCTCGAGAGGGTTTCTCTAATATCTTCCATGCCTTTTTCGAGCCCGGCTAGAACCTTGAGAATTGTCATTCTGAACTCTAGATCTGACATATTACCAATGTCTGTATTGATTAGGTCCCTAGCCTTCGGTACTGCCTCTTGTTCTTTTTTTTGTGTTGAATTTTTCCGTCTTGTCATTTTGTCCAGAGAAGAGTATATGAGGGGGCAAGTAAAATACTAAAAGGGTGGCAACAACCCCAGGAAAATATGCTTTAACCAAATTAGAAGAGATCCCAAATCGTTTGGGAGGAGAAAGGGGATAAAAAGAGGTTCAAAAAGGAAGAAAAAAAAAAGAAAAGGAAAAAGAAAGAAAGAAAAAAAAAAAGAAAAGAATTAAAAAAAAAAGAAAACACCTTTCAGAAAGTGGTTGTTTTCTGTTTCCAGAATTGCTGTTCTTCTTCTCTTCGATCTGCCGATGGATTTTCAGGTGTTTGCAATCTTTAGATAAGCTATCTAGCTGATCTCCGGCTAGCTGAAGTAGTCTCGGCCTGCTACTTCTCCGCCATCTTGACTCCTCCTCCCCCATTCTGTTTTTTGAAATGGCTTCAGAAGAATAGGTATTAGTTCTTTAAATGTTTGGTAGAATTTCCTTGGGAAGCCATCTGGCCCTGGAGTCTTCTTTGTTGGAAATGTTTTTTTCTTTTTAAAGATTTTATTTATTTATTTGACAGACAGAGATTACAAATAGGCAGAGAGAGAGAGAGGGGGGAAGCAGGCTCCCGGCTGAGCAGAGAGCCCAATGCGGGGCTTTATCCTAGGACCCTGGGATCATGACCTGAGCCGAAGGCAGAGGCTTTAACCCACGGAGCCATCCAGGCACCCCTGTTGGGAAATTTTTGATTACTGTTTTAGCTTTCTTGCTGGTTATGGGTCTGTTCGGGTTTTCTGTTATTTTCCTCATTCAGTTTTGGGAGTTGTGGTAGCTTATATGTCTCTAGGAATGCATCTCTTTCTTCCATATTGCCTAATTTGTTGGCATATAGTTGCTCATAATATGTTCTTACAGTTGTTTGTGTTTCTCTGATGTTGGCTGTGTTTTATCCTCTTTCATTCATGATTTTATTTATTTGGGTCCTTTCTCTTTTCTTTTTGATAAGTCTGGCCAGGGGTTTATCAGTCTTACTAATTTTTTCAAAAAGAACCAGCTCCTGGTTTCATTGATCTGTTCTGCTGTTCTTCTAGTTTGTATTTCATTGATTTCTTATCTAATCTTTATTAGTTCTCTTCTCCTGCTGGGTTTAGGCTTTAATTGGTGTTTTTTTCTCCAGCTTCTTTAGGTGTAAGGTTAGGTTGTGTATTTGAGACTTTCTTGTTTCTTGAGAAATGCTTGTATTGCTGTATACTTCCCTCTTAGGATTGCCTTTGCTGCATCCCAAAGGTTTTGAATAGTTGTTTTCATTTTCAATTGTTTCCATGAATTTTTGAAAATTCTTAATTTCCTGGTTGATCCATTCATTCTTTGGTAGGATGCTCATTAGCCTCCATGTATTAGAGTTCTTTCCAGAGTTGTTGTTGTGATTGAGTTCCAGTTTCAAAGCATTGTGGTCTGAAAATATACAGAATATAATCCCAGTCTTTTGGTACTCGTTGAGATCTGATTTGTGACCCAGTGTGTGATCTATTCTGGAGAATGTTCCATGTACACTTGAGAAGAATGTGCGTTCTGCTGCTTTAGGATGAAATGCTCTGAATATATCTGTGAAGTCTATCTGGTCCAGTGGTCATCAAAGTCCTATTTCCTTCCTCTGCTTAAATGATTTGTCCATTTCAGTGAGGGGGTTGTTAAAGTCCCTTCCTATTACTATATTATTGTCGATTTGTTTCTTCAGTTTTGTTATTAATTGGCTCATTTAATTGGCTACTCCCGTGTTAGGGGCATAAATATTTACCATTGTTAGGTCTTCTAGTTGGATAGTCCCTTAATTATGAAGAGTGTCCTTCTTCATCTCTTATTATAGTCTTTGGTTTAAAATCTAGTTGGATATAAGGATTGCTACTCCAGCTTTCTTTTGATGTCCATTAGCATGATAAATGGTTTTCTACCCCCTCACTTTAAATCTGGAGGTGTCTTTGGGTCTAAAATGAGTCTCTTGTAGATAGCATATGGATAGGTCTTGCTTTTTTATCCAGCTTGATACCCTGTGTCTTTTGATTGGACTATTTACATTTACATTCAGAGTAACTGTTGAAGGATACGAATTTAGTGCCATTGTATTACCTTTAAAATCACTGTTTCTGCATATTGTCTCTGTTCCTTTCTGGTCTGTGTTACTTCTGGGTTATGTCTTTGCTTAAAGTATCCCTTGTAATATTTCATATAGGGCTGGTTTGGTGATCACAAATTCTTTTAGTTTCTGTTTGTCCCGGAAGCTTTTTATATTTCCTTCTATTTTGAATGACATCCTAGCCCTGGAGAGTATTCTTGGCTGCATATTTTTCCCATTTAGCACCCTGAATATATCATGGCAGTTCTTTCTGGCCTTCCAGGTTTCTGTGGATAGGTCTTCTGCCAGTCTGATGTTTCTACCCTTGTAGGTTATAGATCTCTTGTACCCTGGCTGCTTTCAGGATTTTCTGTCTGTGTCTGAGATGTGCAAGTTTCACTATTATATGTTGGGGTGTTTACCTATTTTTACTGATTTTGAGGGGGGTTCTCTGTGTCTCCTGGACTTGGATGCCTATTTCTTTCCCCCGTTTAGGGAAGTTTGCTGCTCTAATTTGCTCCAGTATCCCTTCTGTCCCTCTTGCTCTCCCTTCTCCCTCTAGAATCCCAATAATTCTAATACTGTTTTGCTTTATGATATTTCTGATCTTTCAAATCCTCCCTTCATGGTCCAGTAACTGTTTTTCTCACTTTTGCTTGGTTTCTTTATTCTCCATAATTTTATCTTCTATATCACTTATTCTCTCTTCTGCCTCATTTATCCTGGCAGTAAGAGCTTCCATTGTTGATTGTATCTCATCAATTCTGTTTTTTATTTCAACCTGATTAGATCTTAGTTCTTTTATTTCTCCAGAAAGGAATTCTCTAGTGTCTTCTATGCTTTTTTCAAGCCCAGCTGGTATCTTTATAATCATTGTTCTGAATTCTGTCGCCAACATCTTACCAATATCCATATTTATAAAGCCTCTGGCAGTGATTACTGCCCCTTGTTCTTTTTTTTCTCACAGTTTTTCCTTCTAGTCTTTTTATACAGAGAAGACTAGGTGAACAAGAGAACAAAAAAGAAATAAAAAATAAAAATATCAATGATGACCCCAGCAAAATATACACTAAGCATATCAGAAGAGATTAGAAACCAAAAAAGAAAAAATAAATAAAAAGGGAAAAAAGATTATAATCAAACAGGTAGACAGAACAGGCTGATACACTTGGTCCTGAGTATATTTTGAACTCTTTGTTAGAAGAAACTTTATCCCAAAATTGCAAATAAAGAAAAACATATATATATTGAAATAAAATTGAATGTAGTGAAAGGAGATAAAAAATGAAGAATAAATCCATAAAATGTGTAAAATGAAAATAAAAAAAAGATTTAAAGAGAGTTGATAAAATAAGTGAGTTGTAAGGGAAGAAAACAAAAGAAAAGGAAAATTTTAAACTGAAAGACTAAAGAATTGTGAGAAGAAAACCCTTGAGTTCTATATACTGTTTTCCCCTAGTCCAGGAGTTTTTCAGTTTTGTGTGATCCATAAACTTGGTTTTAACCTAATGTTCCTCCTGGTCCACTGGGGGAAGGACCTTTTGTACTGATTCTCAGGTGTCTTTGCTTGGGCAGTTGCACTGCCCCTTGTCACAGGACTGGTTTCAGTGTAAGCTGCTTAGGGTTGCTTTAGTGTGGCTTTTGTTCCCTTCAGGTTCTTTGTGCTGCTTTAGAGGGTGAAAAAAAAAATGGTGGCACCCTAATCTCCAGCCCTGGAGCTAAAGATCAGGGCCCCACTCTTCAGCACAACCTCATGGAAAAGCAGTCAATCCCTATTGTGTGCACCAAACTACAGATTCTTGTGGTACACCCCTGCACAAATCCTCCCAGGGAAGTGGGTGCTGGTCAGACCTGGCTGGCTGCTTTTCTGGGCCCCTGCTCAGGGAGCGGTTGCCTCATCATGCCTGTACCTGTCCTGCTTCTCCCTGGGGAAGAAGCAGGGTCTCACAATGGTTTTGCTGCTTGCTGCACCCCTGCTGGGAGAGTGGTTGATCCATAGTGGCATGGTTCTGGTTTATGGGAACACCAAGCTGAGAGGCCACTCTGGGGCTTGCTAATTGTAGTCAGCTTCCCTGTTCCAGTGCTTGGGAACTCTGTTGCACCCACAAAAGCCCGTTCATTCTGTGACACCAGGATCCTGAGACCATACTGTCCCATCTAGGATTGTGTCCCACTTTGCCATCTGAGCATATTACCTGCAGGATGTCCCTCACTGGGGCACACTTCTAAAAGTTGCGATTTTGTACTCTGCTGCTATATCACTTTCTGGTAGTTGGCTTCCTGAGACTCCCTCCCCATCAGTTTATCTTCTGGTATGTACTCATTCATTTCTCTTCTCCTCCTACCTCGCAAAAAGTGGTAGATTTTCTATTTGTAGAATTGCAGCCATTCTTTTCTTAGATCTCAGATTGAATTCATAGGTGTTCAGAATGATTTGATAGCTATCTAGCTGAAGTTAAGGGACCAGATGAAATGACGGTCCTCTACTCTTCTATCATCTTCCCTCCTCCTCTTAAATTATCTATTTTATACTCTGCTTTTTTTTTTTTTTTGGCCTGGGACCTTAAACAAATCAACACTTAGAGCTTCATTTCTTCCCTTTGTTAAGTAAGATGGCCGAATCAAATGATTTCTATGTTTCAGTCATAGCAGCTTTACACTCTTGTATATCCATTATAGAGCTACACACTCTCTGAAAAGTATAGTTGAAGAGATTAGGGCAATCCTAAAATGCTTGACCAACAGTTATGTAGGAGAAAGTATAAAATTATTTTGTGTAGTTGTAAGAAGCAGAATTGATTGATTTGAGTGTGGTGAATTTATTAGGGAGGGAGAGTCTGGTTCAGTCTGAGGAAGAGCTTTTGAGGAAAACAGTAGACTTGAAAGATTTGGATTTCCTCTTAATAAGTCTTGTATGATGTTTTGCTCCTCACTTAACGGCATCTGTGCTTTCCTGAATTCTGTCCTCTGGTTCTTCAAGGCAGTGGGACTATGTTTTCTATTAAGTTTTAGTCCTGTGTGGTGCTGACTGGTTTAGTTCTTAGACTAAAAACCATAAAAAAGGGAAACTTGATGTCATTTCTTCCAAGTATTGACTGCCTTCCAGTATCTTCTAGATTTTGGTTGTCCTCTTGAATTTTCAAGTAGCTATTTTTCTATCATGTCCAGAGTTGATAGCTGTTATCTGAGGGAGGATGAATCTAAGAGGAGCTACTTGGCCATACTAAAATGGGAAGACTCTTAAGATTCCTTCCTGGTTGTTAGGTCAGGTGTTATTTCTTGCTCCCATTTATAAAACTGTAATCAAATGGTTATGGGGCAAGTTAGAGCAAAAGATCGAATATGTATTAATTATAGTTCTTTTATTTATTTATATTTATTTATTTATTAAAGGTTTTTTTTTATTCATCTGACAGACAGAGATCACAAGTAGGCAGAGAGGCAGGCAGAGAGAGAGGAAGGGAAGCAGGGTCTCTGCTGAGTAGAGAAGCCCGATGCAGGGCTCGATCCCAGGACCCCGAGATCATGACCTGAGCCGAAGGCAGAGGCTTTAACCCACTGAGCCACCCAGGCGCCCCTATAGTTCTTTTAAATAAATCACTTTATCTCCTTCATTTTCAGCATGATAAGAGTTCTACGGAAGAAGAGACAGAAGTAGAAAAGATAAAACATAAACTCCAGGAGAAGGAGGAACTAATTAGCTGTTTGCAAGTCCGACTTTCCCAGGCACAGGCAGAGCAAACTACACAGGTAGGGGTGTTAAGTCACCTCTTAGTCACTGCTAAAACCCAGTGGATTATTCTATGACACATACATTTTTCTAGATGGCCAGTGGATATTTACCTATGTATGTATCAATTTATTTTCTTCTTCCCTTTCCTTCTCTGATCAACTTCCTTTCCTTCCTACCTAAGTCTAGTAATTGAGTGTTTGCCATTCTTGGTTGAGGTTTGTGAAGATCCAGGATGCGCTTTAATACATGGTTGCACATATTTTTATTTCAGAAGAATTTTTTGTTAGGGAAAGAAAAAATGAAACAAGATGGGATCAGGAGGGAGAGAAACCATAAGAGATTCTTAATCTCACAAAACAAACTGAGGGTTGTGGAGGTTTGGGGAAGGTGGGTAGGGAGAGGGTGGCTGGGTTATGGACAGTGGGGAGGGTATGTGCTATGGTGAGTGCTGTGAAATGTGTAAACCTGATGATTCACAGACCTGTACCCCTGGGCTAATAATACATTATATATTCATTTAAAAAAATTATATAGTTTGTGGTATTTGGTCTGTTTTCTTATCTAGGGACTTCTATTATCTGTGTTTCCTTCTTTGATTATCTTTAGTATTTGTTAATTACTCTCAATTCCTTTTTATTTCTTTCGTCATTTTAAAGTTTCTTCTTTATTTGTCCTTCACCTTAGTCTTTCTATTTTGTGTTTATTTACTTTTGTGTTCCTTCTTGCTTAAACTTCTTTTTCTGAAAACTTTTTCATATATATATCAAATTTTTCCTAATTTCAGTTACCTCATTTCTGATTTTTCTGATTCTGATTATGCTGTTTTTCTGTGTCTTGTACAATTTTCTTAAATTTTTAAATACATTTTGAGATAGAGTACAGTTTTGATTTGTTTTTTGAACATGACTCTGGTCTGTTATTATCTGTATATTATTTTGCACCTTAGCTTTTTTTTTTATAGTAACTTTGTATGAAATTTGACCTTGACCCTTTTATATTCCTTACTTTTGTGGGCAATTAATTTTTCTAAACTTCTGGAAGTAGCCTTGGTTCAGGAAAGCTTTTCTTTACTTAACAGACCTCTTTCTTTTGTTGTTCTTTTCGTATTGTGTCCAAATATTTGGCAGCTGTATTTCCTGGTTTTCTTTCTCCTCTCCTTCACTTCGGCCTATACCAACATTGTGCAATAGTAATATAATGTAAGCCACAGGTAGAATTTAAAATTTTATAGCAGAAACAGGTAAAATTAATTTTAACAATGTATTTCATGTGTCCAATATATTCAAAATATATTTTGAGATTAATAAAATGATTATTTTTGTGTTATTTTATTTATTATTTTTTGCACTGTCTGAAATTTGGTGTGTATTTTTACATTGTATCTCAATTTGGATTAATAAATTCTCATTGGAAATAATACTTCTCTGTTTATATTTCAGAAAATGTCTGGTTGAAAAAATAGATTAATACACTTAAGTTGTTCCAGACATATGTAAAAGCTTTCTAATAACTGAACCGAGGGCTGAAACATCATTTTTCTTAAGATCTGCATAAGTATCCACTGTGACTCATGCTGTCTGCATGAAGCATCCAAATAAATACATTACAATGATACATGAGTGTGTAGGAAAAAAATCTTTCAAACTGAATGAATCCACTGACACTTACTAGTTAGGCAATGTGTTTCTTGTAATACTAGGAAGAGCATGCACACTTGTTACTTGTATAACAATTTAAGAGTACTATACATTATGCAATAAGGTGAAATATAGTTATATTTAATGGGAAAATAATTTACAGTTTAATTAACTAAAATTAAATAATATTAATAATTAAACTCCTCATTTGCATTAGTCATATTTCAAGCCTTCCGGAGGCTTGATAATGAATTATACAGCATGTGTACAGACCTTTTTCTTCTGTTTCTGTTATCTCTATTCTGCATAATTTTTATTTCACTTCTGGAAGTTTCTTCTTATTTCTGGTCCATGTCTTAGAAGAGAGCCCTGATGAGGCAGTTTTGAGAATTCAGAGGACCTAAGTTGCTCTAGCCTTTTAGTCCTACTTACTTGGACCCCTTGCAATTACCCAGTATTGGAGAATGGGGGAGCCCTGCCAGTTTAAGCTGCTGTTCTAAGATTGGCCAACTGTGCTTTCCAGTAAGAACTTGTTGGCTATTTCGGGGTTTTCCTGTTCTCCCGGCCAGTAATGTTGCTCTTTTGCGGCCTGCTTCCTCTTGCATAGATGCTAATGCCATGCAGGTCTTGTGCCTTTTGGTGGTTTACTCGACCTGCTTGTATTTTGGGGCTTGGGGGACAGCCATCTGAATTTTATTATAAATATTGTCCGCGGGTTTTTGGTTTTACTATTTAGTTGTACTGTTTCTTTTCTTTTTTTTTTTTTTTTAAAGATTTTATTTATTTATTTGACAGAGAGAAATCACAAGTAGATGGAGAGGCAAGCAGAGAGAGAGACAGATAGAGAGTGAAACAGGCTCCCTGCCGAGCAGAGAGCCCGATGCGGGACTCGATCCCAGGACCCTGAGATCATGACCTGAGCCGAAGGCAGCGGCTTAACCCACTGAGCCACCCAGGCGCCCCAGTTGTACTGTTTCTATGTGAGGATTCAGATAAGTTGAAAAAGAGCTGCTGTTGCTTTTGTTTTCCTCTGACAAATAATCCTGATAATTACTTTTAAAAAACCCCAGCACATGCAGTTCTTTTTTGTATTAAGTGCAAATTAGAAGGATATTGGTAGGTATTTTGGGCAGTTGAGAAAGGGAAGTCAAAGAATTAGGAGTGCTAATTCTTTTGTTTAAATACATACTTTTTTCCTTCTGTGTCTCCAGTTTGATAAGAGTTCAACAGAGATGGAAGAATTTTTAATGATGAAACAACAGCTCCAAGAGAAGGAGGAACTCATTAGCTCTCTGAAAGCCCAGCTCAGTCAGACGCAGGCAGAACAAGCGGCTCAGGTAGGTTGGAAGGTACCTCATGAGCATTAGAATAAAGAATTATGAAAGTCTAATGGTGACAAGCCAATTCAGACAGTCATTTTTTAAAACCTCAGTATATAAAAGTATAGTAGCTAGAATGTTGTAGTAGAAATTAGAAGCGTATAATAGTAGAAGAAATTAGAAGTGTCATTTACCTTGATGAATTTGCCATAGCCTGTTTTATGGCTGTTTCTTAGTTATATAAGCCTGAAAGTTGGTTTTAATAGCACACAGAAATTCAGTCTCTTGGGAATGGATTCACATTGTTTGAAAGAGACTGGTAGATAAACCAAAAGAAATACAAATGATTACGTCCATTCTTTCCCTATAGTAAAACCTTAATAGGAGGTTAAATTATAATCAGAAGATTACTTAAGTGGGCATATAATGAGATAGTGGTATAGGTTATGTGATTCAGTGTTATATGGCACTAATATGTAATATTCCTCATATTTATTTCTGATACCAGGATCAGACAGTTTGAACTGGCATTCTCAACTCCTTCTGTCTGTTTTTCTAAATTTCCACTGTGATCACCCACCTCTGCATTTTTCCTTTGAGAAAGTTTTTGACTTGTGAAACATTTTTCCCTGTGCAGTATCTTTGCATGATAGTTAGTCTTTTCCATTGAGTGTTTTTCATTTTTTGGTAACTTATGGTATTAATGATGTTTTCTGTCCATGGATGGCCTGCTGCTGTGTATACACTTAAATAGTATATCTTGAAATCCTTACTTTTATCTATTAGCTTTTATTGTATCCTTTTTATGTACAAGAACTATATACAATGTATGATAGAGAAATACAAAATGTGATTTTTACGAGCAGCTTAAAACATGGAAAGCCAAGAATATAAATACATTAACAGGTCCATCATAATGTAAGCCATTCAGAGTAAGTGAATAGTAAGCATCAACACAAATGTAAAGTATTTTAAGAGGTCAAAGAGGTTACCATGAGTGTGACAACCAAGGAAGGTACATGGAAAACTTAGGATTTAGGCAAAACTGTGATGGATAGATAATAATCTCAATAAGATGGTTGAACATATTCCATTTGTGGGAAATGGTCTGAGCAAAATCACAGAGAGAAAAACGAATATGGTACATTTATAGGGAAGGATGTGAGAGATGCATTTGGCTAATGAGGGACACCAGTGCCTGTACATTTGCAACACAGGATTCCAAATTCATAGTAATGTCTGAATTCAGAGAATCAAAAAAATTATGAAGATTTTTTTTCCTACCTAGAAGGAGAGCCATTCAAGATGTCACAAATTGAGAAATTAGCAGTAGTTGAAGGACCAATACAAAATGGGCAAGTTAAAATCAGGTCAGCATGCTCAATTACAGATCTTAAGGAAGTAAATAAGCAGACATTCATCTACAGACATCCACATCCTCAAAACAAAACTAAACTAAAACACTGGTACTAAATAGCTCACAGTCAACTTACTTCCATTTTATTTTGTTAAGAGCCAGTTACAAGTGAGGATGATCTAGAAACTAGCAAGTAATGACAGCTGAAAATAGCTGTCTGGGGAGGTGGTGTGGATTTGGAAATACATGAAGTTCTTTGGTAGAAGCAGTTCTTTGAAGACTAGCTAACATTCTTGATGAATATGGATGCAGAAATTCTCAGTAAAATACTACCAAAACGAATCCAACAATACATTAAGAAAAATCATTCACCACGATCAAATGGGATTTATTCCAGTTGTAGAGAATTTTGAATAAAAGATATTTTAGCTTGAAGTTTGCCTTACAGGACATGACAATTTCACTGAATGTGTGTGCTATTAACATGCCTAGGACTTCACAGAAATCTAATTTCACTTTGTAGTTTTAATATTCTAATCTCTGCAGAACTTTTGAAAAATATACCTCTTGTATATTTAAGCATTTCTAATAACCATGCAAATATAATGTTTAATCAGAATTTATATTTGGGCTGATTTCTGAGTTTGATAATAGGATTTCTCTTACATTGGGAAGTTACTGTCAGGCATACCTATTTCTCTTCCAGCATTCTCATCCTTGACATTAAAAACTGGATTAAAATCTATTGCCTATCAGTTCTTAGTGTTTGTCTTGGAAGAATAGGGTGTGAGTTTTCTTTGTGCAATATTCGGGGAGTGTAACATGTATAGTTTCTTTGGTGTGTGTCTTTAGTTGAGTTCCATGCAGCAGGTGGTCCGAGAGAAAGATGCCCGCTTTGAAACACAAGTTCGTCTTCATGAAGATGAGCTTCTTCAGTTAGTAACCCAGGCAGATGTGGAAACAGAGATGCAACAGGTGTGTTGCTAAAACTTAGTAGAATGACTGTCATTTGGTTAACATTTAAAATGATCACAGCCACTTTTCTACCCTTACATACTGCTCTCCACTTGGTCTTAGTATGCTCCTTAATTGGCTTCTTTTTGGTGATCTTGTCATCTGTTGCATATTAATATTTATTTTTTCTTGTCCTTACCTTGCCTTTTATGCCTCTAACCAGGTTGTTGGTACTCAAAAGCTGGCTTTAATTGGCAAATGTATGTGGTAGTCAGAAATCAGTTTCTCTTCAGTTTGCCAATTGTAGCTTCATTAAACACCTGATCCAAAGCTTCAAATCAATGAAGCTAGTTTTAAACTTTCAAAAAATTAAATGAAAAGTAGTGATTTTGAAACATGAAGTCTTTTATTAAATGGATTATTCTTAAAAAAATAATTGAGTATACTTTGGAAATTGGCTTCATTGTTTTTATCATCTACTAACTCCAAGGTATTTATTTTTATGTGTGTGTAGTGTAGTGTGGTAACCAGAAGTGCTCTAGTGGTTTTCATGGTTGATCCATTTAATTGTTTTTGAGTGAAAACTTCTTCCATATTCTAAGTAATCCTTCAGAATACACTTTTTGAACTGGAATATTAATGTGTACATGTATTATTGATTTATTTATCCAACAAATGTTTATCGAGTGCATGTCCTATGCATGAAAGCTAGAAGAGAAGGTTCTTGCCTGCATAGAATGCTTACGTTGGTGAGTGAGATATACATGCACTTATGTTACTGAGGTGTAGGACATTGACTCTATATAGTTTTAAAAGTGGTTGTATCATTTTCTTGAATAGTTAAAAAGACTCCCTAATTCAGGGGCTTGCTTGTGTCTCAGTTTAGCTATTGTCACTCTACTGGAGAAGTCATTTTTGGAGATTCTTTTTTTTGCTGCTGGTTGGGGAGCATGGCATGCTGGTGTCCCACTCTTTAATCTGCCATCCTCAACATTCAGACCTCTTAAATACACAAATCTACACAATCTTTTGAAAGGTAAACAGATAACGGTGCTCATTGGTGTAGCACACTGTATCTAAGACATTTCCTTCTCAGAAATTAAAGGTGCTGCAGAGGAAGCTTGAAGAGCATGAAGAAGCCTTATTGGGCCGTGATCAGGTCGTGGGCTTGCTGCAACAGGAGCTGACTACTGCTGAACAGAAAAACCAGGTACTACCTTGTGATCTTTACTGCCTGCCTTGGGAGTGGAGTATTCATTTTCACCTTGTTTTTATTTATTTATTTATTTTGGGGGGTTGGGAAAGGGCAGAGGGGAAGAGAGAGAATCTTTTTTTTTTTTCAGTGTTACAAAATTAATTGTTTATGCACCACGCCCAGTGCTCCATGCAATACGTGCCCTCCTTAATACCCACCACCAGGCTCACCCATCCCCCCACCCCACCGCCCTCCAAAACCCTCAGTTTGTTTCTTAGAGTCCACAGTCTCTCATTGTTTGTCTCCCACTCCTGCTTCCCCCAACTCACTTCTCTCCATCTCTCAGTGTCCTCTGTGTTATTCCTTATACTCCACGAGTAAGTGAAACCATATGATATTTGACTCTCTCTGCTTGATTTATTTCACTCAGCTTAATCTCTTCCAGTCTCGTGCATGTTGATACAAAAATTGGGTATTCATCCTTTCTGATAGAGGCATAATACTCCATTGTATATATGGACCGCATCTTCTTTTTCCATTTGTCCATTGAAGGGCATCTTGGTTCTTTCCACAGTTTGGCAACTGTGGCCATTGTTGTTATGAACATTGGGGTACAGATGGCCCTTCCTTTCACTACATCTGTATCTTTCGGGTAAATACCCAGTAATGCAACTGTAGGGTCATAGGGAAGCTCTATTTTTCATTTTTTAAAAAGATTTTTATTTATTTGACAGACAAAGTGGCTGCACCAACTTGCATTCCCACCAACAGTGTAAAAGGGTTCCCCTTTCTCCACATCCTCTCCCAAAACTTGCTGTTTACCGTCTTGTTAATTTTGGCCATTCTTACTGGTGTAAGGTGGTATCTCAATGTGGTTTTGATTTGAATCTCTCTGATGGCTAGTGTGGAAATTGCTGCTATGAACACTAGGGTGCATATGGCCCTTCTTTTCACTACATCTGAATCTCTGGGGTAAATACCCAGTAGTGCAATTGCAGGGTCATAAGGTAGTTGTATTTTTAATTTCTTAAGGAATCTCCACACTGTTTTCCAAAGTGGCTGCACCAACTTGCATTCCCACCAACAGTGTAAGAGGGTTCCCCTTTCTCCACATCCTCTCCAACACTTGTTGTTTACCATCTTGTTAATTTTGGCCATTCTAACTGGTGTCAGGTGGTATCTCAATGTGGTTTTGATTTGAATCTCCCTGATTGCTAATGATGACATTTTTTCATGTGCCCTTTGTATGTCTTCTTTGGAGAAGTGTCTCTTCATGTCTTCTGTCCATTTTTTGACATGGTTATCTGTTTTGTGTGTGCTGAGTTTGAGGAGTTCTTTATAGATCTTGTGTATCAGCCGTTTGTCTGTAGTGTTATTTGTGATTATCTTCTCCCATTCTTTGGGTTGCCTCTTTGTTTTGTTGACTGTTTCCTTTGCTGTGCAGAAGCTTTTGATTTTGATGAAGTCCCAAAAGTTCATCTTCGCTTTTGTTTTCTTTGTCTTTGAAGACATGTCTTGAAAGAAGTTGCTGTGGCCAGTGTCAAAGAGGTTACTGCCTATGTTTTGCTCTAGGATTTTGATAAATTCCTGTCTCACATTGAGGTCTTTTATCCATTTCGATTTATCTTTGTGTATGGTGTAAGAGAATAGTCGAGTTTCATTCTTCTATACATAGCTGTCCAATTTTCCCAGCACCATTTATTGAAGAGACTGTCTTTTTTCCACTGTGTATTTTTTCCTGCTTTGTCGAAGATTATTTGACCATAGAGTTGAGGGTCCATATCTGGGCTCTCTACTCTGTTCCACTGGTCTATGTGTCTGTTTTTATGCCAGTACCATGCTGTCTTGGTGATCACAGCTTTGCAGTAAAGCTTGAAATCAGGCAATGTGATGCCCCCAGTTTTGTTTTTCTTTTTCAACATTTCCTTAGCAACTCGGGGTATCTTCTGGTACCATATAAATTTTAGGATTGTTTGTTCCAGCTCTTTAAAATATGCCAGTGGAATTTTGATTGAGATGGCATTGAAAGTATAGATTGCTCTAGGCAGTATAGACATTTTAACAATGTTTATTCTTCCAATCTATGAGAATGGAATGCTCTTCTATCTTTTTATATCTTTTTCAATTTCTTTCATGAGTGTTCTGTAGTTCCTCGAGTACAGATCCTTTACCTCTTTGGTTAAGTTTATTTCCGGGTATGTTATGGTTCTTGGTGCTATAGTAAATGGAATCAATTCTCTAATTCCCCTTTCTATATTTTCATTGTTAGTGTATAAGATAGCAACTGATTTCTGGACATTGATTTTCTATCCTGCCACATTACTGAATTGCTGTATGAGGTCTAGTAGTTTGGGGGTGGAGTCCTTTAGGTTTTTCATATAAAGTATCATGTCATCTGCGAAGAGAAAGAGTTTGACTTCTTTGCTTATTTGAATACCTTTTATTTCTTTTTGTTGTGTGATTGCTCTTGTTAGGACTTCTAGTACTATGTTGAACAACAGTGGCAAGAGTGGACATCCTTGTCGTGTTACTGATCTCAAAGGAAGACTGTCTGCTTTTCCCCATTGAGAATATATTCGCTGTGGGGTTTTCATAGATAGATTTAATGAAGGTGAGGAATGTTTCCTCTATCCCTATACTTTGAAGCGTTTTAATCAGAACAGATGCTGTATCCTGTCAAATGCTTTTTCTGCGTCAATTGAGAGGACCATGTGCTTCTTTTCTCTTCTCTTATTGATTTATTCTATCACATTGATTGATTTGTGAATGTTGAGCCACCCTTATATCCCATGGATGAATCCCACCTGGTCATGGTGGACAATCTTTTTTTTTTTTTTTTTAAATTTTTAAAATTTGTGTTTAGCGTAACAGTATTCATTGTTTTTGCACCACACCCAGTGCTCCATGCAATACGTGCTCTCTCCAGTACCCACCACCTGGTTCCCCCAACCTCCCACCTCCCACCCCTTCAGCCCCCTCAGATTGTTTTTCAGAGTCCATAGTCTCTCATGGTTCACCTCCCCTTCTGATTTCCCTCAACTCCCTTCTCCTCTCTAACTCCCCTTGTCCTCCATGCGATTTGTTATGCTCCACAAATAAGTGAAACCATGTGATAATTGACTCTCTCTGCTTGACTTACTTCACTCAGCATAATCTCTTCCAGTCCCGTCCATGTTGCTACAGAAGTTGGGTATTCATCCTTTCTGATGGAGGCATAATACTCCATAGTGTATATGGACCACACGTTCCTTATCCATTTGTCTGTTGAAGGGCATCTTGGTTCTTTCCATGGTTTGGCGACCGTGGCCATTGCTGCTGTAAACACTAGGGTACAGATGGCCCTTCTTTTCATGACATCTGTATCTTTGGGGTAAATACCCAGTAGGGCAATGGCAGGGTCATAGGGAAGCTCTGTTTTTATTTTCTTGAGGAATCTCCACACTGTTCTCCAACGTGGCTGCACCAACTTGCATTCCCACCAACAGTGTAAGAGGGTTCCCCTTTCTTCACATCCCCTCCAACACATGTTTCCTGTTTTGCTAATTTTGGCCATTCTAACTGGTGTAAGGTGGTATCTCAATGTGCTTTTAATTTGAATCTCCCTGATGCCTAGTGATGATGAACATTTTTTCATGTGTCTGATAGCCATTTGTATGTCTTCATTGGAGAAGTGTCTGTTCATATCTTCTGCCCATTTTTTGATATGATTGTCTTTTTTGTGTATGTTGAGTTTGAGGAGTTCTTTATAGATTCTGGATATCAACCTTTTGTCTGTGCTGTCATTTGCAAATATCTTGTCCCATTCCGTGCATTGCCTCTTTGTTTTGTGGACTGTTTCCTTGGCTTTGCAGAAGCTTTTGATGATGAAGTCCCAAAAGTTCATTTTTGCTTTTGTTTCCTTTGCCTTTGGAGACATATCTTGGAAGAAGTTGCTGTGGCTGATATCGAAGAGGTTACTGCCTATATTCTCCTCTAGGATTCTGATGGATTCCTGTCTCACGTTGAGGTCTTTTATCCGTTTTGAGTTTATCTTTATGTACGGTGTAAGAGAATGGTCTAGTTTCATTCTTTTACATATAGCTGTCCAGTTTTCCCAGCACCATTTATTGAAGAGACTGTCTTTTTTTCCCACTGTATTTTTTTCCTGTTTTGTCAAGGATTATTTGACCATAGAGTTGAAGGTCCATATCTGGGCTCTTTACTCTGCTCCACTGTTCTATGTGTCTATTTTTATGCCAGTACCATGCTGTCTTGGTGATCAGAGCTTTGTAGTGAAGCTTGAAATCAGGTAACATGATGCCCCCAGTTTTATTTTTGTTTTTCAACATTTCCTTAGCGATTCGGGGTCTCTTCTGATTCCATACAAATTTTTGGATTATTTGCTCCTGCTCTTTGAAGAATACCGGTGGAATTTTGATCGGAATGGCATTAAAAGTATAGATTGCTCTAGGCGGTATAGACATTTTAACAATGTTTATTCTTCTGATCCAAGAGCATGGAATGGTCTTCTATCTTTTTGTGTCTTCTTTAATTTCTTTGATGAGTGTTCTGTAGTTCCTCGAGTATAGATCCTTTACTTCTTTGGTTAGGTTTATTCCCAGGTATCTTATGGTTCTTGGTGCTATAGTAAATGGAATCGATTCTCTAATTTCCCTTTCTGTATTTTCATTATTAGTGTATAAGGAAGCTACTGATTTCTGCACATTGACTTTGTATCCTGCCACGTTGCTGAATTGTTGTATGAGTTCTAGTAGTTTGGAGGTGGAGTCTTTTGGGTTTTCCATATAAAGAATCATGTCATCTGCGAAGAGAGAGTTTGACTTCTTCGTTACCAATTTGAATACCTTTTATTTCTCTTTGTTGTCTGATTGCTGTTGCTAGGACTTCTAATACTATGTTGAACAAGAGTGGTGAGAGTGGGCATCCTTGTCGTGTTCCTGATCTCAATGGGAAGGCTGTGATCTTTTTCCCATTGAGGATGGTATTTGCTGTGGGTCTTTCATAGATAGATTTTATGAAGTTCAGGAATGTTCCCTCTATCCCTATACTTTGAAGCATTTTAATCAGGAATGGATGCTGGATTTTGTCAAATGCTTTTTCTGCATCAATTGAGAGGACCAATGTGGTTCTTCTCTCTTCTCTTATTGATTTGTTCTGTCACTTTGATTGATTTGAGAATTTTGAACCATCCTTGTAGCCCAGGAATGTATCCCACCTGGTCATGGTGGACAATCTTTTTAATGTACTGTTGAATTCTATTTGCTAGGATCTTTTCGAGAATGTTGGCATCCATATTTATCAGGGATATTGGTTATTTGGGATATTGGATATTTCATTATCAGGGATATTGAAATTCTCCTTTTTGGTGGGGACTTTGCCTGGTTCTGGGATCAGGGTAATGCTGACTTCATTAAAAGAGTCTGGAAGTTTTCCTTCTGTATCTATATTTTGAAACACCTTCAAGAGAATAGGTATTATTTCTTCTTTGAATGCTTGTTATAATTCTCCAGGGAATCCATCAGGTCCTGGGCTCTTGTATTTTGGCAGGTTTTTGATCACTGCTTCACTCTATTTACTAGATATTGGTCTATTCCAGTTGTCAGTTTCTTCCTGATTCAGTTTTGGAAGTTTATCGTTTTCCAGGAATGCACCCATTTCTTCTAGGTTGCTTAACTTACTGTTGTCTAACCGTTGATGAGAATTTCTGATGATTGTTTCCATTTCCTTGGTGTTAGTTGTGATCTCTCCCTTTTCATTCATAATTTTATTAATTTGGGTCCTCACTCTTTCCTTTTGGATTAGTTTGGCCAATGGTTTATCGATCTTAATGATCTTTCAAAAAACCAGCTTCTAGTTTTGTTGATATGTTCTACTGTATCTCTAGTTTCTATCTCATTGATCTCTGCTTTAATCTTGATTAATTCCCTTCTTGTTTGTGGTGTTGGCTTAATTTGTTGTTGGTTCTCCAGTTCTTGAAGGTGTAGAGATAGCTGCTGTGGTCTGGATTTTTTAGTTTTTTTGAGGGAGGCTTGGATGGCTATGTATTTCCCCCTTAGGACCGCCTTTGCCATATCCCATAGGTTTTGGACTGAAGTGTCTTCATTCTCATTGGTTTCCAGGAATTAAGTTCTTTGATTTCCTGGTTGATCAAAACCATCTTAAGCAGGGTGGTCTTTACCTTCCAAGAGTTTGAATTCATTTTTAAGCCTTCTTGTGGTTAAATTCCAATTTCAAAGCATTATGGTCTGAGAATATACAGGGAATAATCTCAGTCTTTTGATATCGGTTGAGCCCTGATTTGTGACCTAGCATGTGGTCTATTCTGGAGAAGGTTCCATTTGCACGTGAGAAGAATGATTATTCTGTTGTTTTAGGGTAGAATGTTCTGTATATATCTATGAAGTCCATCTGGTCCAATGTGTCATTCAGTGCTTTAGTTCCTTTACTGATTTTCTGCTTGGATGATCTGTTACTGAGAGTGGTGTGTTAAGATCCCCTAGTATTAATGTATTCATATCAATATGACTATTTTGATTAACAGTTGTCTTATGTAGTAGGCTGCTCCTGTATTGGGGACATAAATATTTACAATTGTTAGATCGTCTTGGTGGATAGACTCTTTAAGAATGATGTAGTGTCCTTCTTTATTTCTGACTATAGTTTTTAGCTTAAAATCTAATTTATCTGATATGAGAATCACTACCCCAGCTTTCTTTTGAGGCCCTTTGGTATGAAAGATGCTTCTCCATCCCTTCACTTTGTCTGGATGTATCCTTAGGTTCCAGATGGGTCTCTTACAGGCAAATATGGACGGGTCCTGTTTTATCCAGTCTGCAACACTGTGCTGTTTTATGGGAGTATTTAGGCTGTTCACGTTGAGAGTGATGATTGAAAGATATGTTTTTATTGACATCATGTTGCCTGTGAAGTCCTTGTTTCTATGGATCGTCTCTGTAGATTTCTGTTCTGTGACACTCTTGGGTTCTTTCTTCTTTTATAGAGGCCCGGTTACTATTTCTTGCAGTGCCGGCTTGGTGGTCACATACTCTTTTAAACCCTGCTGGTCTTGGAAACTCTTTATCTCTCCATCCATTTTGAATGTCAGCCTTGCTGAATAAAGTATGCTTGGCTGCATGTTCTTCTAATTAAGTGCCCTGAATATGTCTTGCCAGCCTTTTCTGGCTTGCCAGGTTTCTGTGGACAGGTCTGATGTTATTCTGATGGGCCTTCCTCTTTATGTAAGGAATCTCTTCCCTGATTTCCTCTCAAAAGCTCTTGTCTAAAATTATGATTTGTCAGTCTTATAGTCAAGTGCCTCAAGGTCTTTCTAGATTTGTTGATCTTTGGGGGTGTTCTTTCTACCCCTAGGACACAAACACTGGTTCCATTCCCCAGATTAGAAAAATTTTCATGGAAAATTTGTTAAACTATATCTTCTAGTCTTCTTTCCTTCTTCTCCCCCTCAGGGATACCAGTAATTTTGATTTCGGAACATTTCATGACATCATTTATTTTCCTAATTCTGTTTCCATGGCTTCTAAACTGTTTGTTCCAGGCCTCCCCCTGATCCTTTTTCTCTATCAGTTTGTCCTCTAGAACATTAATTCTGTCTTCTGCCTCAGTTACCCTAGCTGTTAGAGTATTTAGATTAGATTGGATCTCATTGATAGCATTTTAAAAAAAATTAGTAGTGTTTTTTTTTCCTGGGTGTGGGATACATTGATGTTTGTTATACTGTTTTTTTTTTAATTTTTAAATTTTTTTATTAACATATAATGTATTACTAGCCCCAGGGGTACAGGTCTGTGAATCGCCAGGTTTATACACTTCACAGCACTCACCGTTAGCACATACCCTCCCTAATGCCCATAACCTAATCACCCTTTCCCTACCTCCTCCCCTGGCAAATTTCAGTTTGTTTTGTGAGATTAAGTCTCATGGTTTGTCTCCCTCCCAATCCCATCTTGTTTAATTTATTCTTTTCCTACCCCCCAAATCCTCCACATTGCCTCTCCACATCCTCATATCAGGGAGATCCTATGATAGTTGTCTTTCTCTGATTAACTTATTTCGCTCAGCATAATACCCTTTAGTTCCATCCACAGTCTTCACAAATGATAAGATTTCATTTCTTTTGATGGCTGCATAGTATTCCATTGTATGTATTTACCACATCTTTTTTTTTCATATTCATGTTTTATTTATTTTTTTCATATTCCTGTTTTATTTTTTATAAACATAAAATGTATTTTTATCCCCAGGGGTACAGGTTTGTGAATCGCCAGGTTTACACACTTCACAGCACTCACCATAGCACATACCCTCCTCAATGTCCATAACCCCACCCCCCTCTCCCAAACCCCCTCCCCCCAACAACCCTTAGCTTGTTTTGTGAGATTAAGAGTCCCTTATGGGGGGCACCTGGGTGGCTCAGTGGGTTAAGCCTCTGCCTTCGGCTCAGGTCATGGTCCCGGGGTCCTGGGATCGAGCCCCGCATTGGGCTCTCTGCTCTGCAGGAAGCCTGCTTCCTCCTCTCTCTGCCTGCCTCTCTGCCTACTTATAATCCCTGTCTGTCAAATAAATAAATAAAATCTTTTTATTTATTTATTTATTTAGCTAGTTGTTTTTAGATTTATTTATTTATTTATTTATTTATTTGACAGAGATCACAGGTAGGCAGAGAGGCAGACAGAGAGAGAGGAGGAAGCAGACTCCCTGCTGAGCAGAGAGCCCGATGTGGGGCTCGATCCCAGAACCCTGAGATCATGACCTGAGCCAAAGACAGAGGGTTAACCCACTGAGCCACCCAGGTGCCCCAATAAATAAAATCTTTAAAAAAAAGAAGAGTCACTTATGGTTTGTCTCCCTCCCAATCCCATCTTGTTTCATTCATTCTTCTCCTACCCCCTGAACCCCCCATGTTGCATCTCCACTTCCTCATATCAGGGAGATCATATGATAGTTGTCTTTCTCCGATTGACTTATTTCTCTAAGCATGATACCCTCTAGTCCCATCCACGTCATCGCACATATTACCACATCTTTATCCATTCATCTGTCAATGGACATCTAGGTTCTTTCCATAGTTTGGCTATAGTGGACATTGCTGCTATAAACATTCAGGTGCACGTGCCCCTTCGGTTCACTACGTTTGTATCTTTAGGGTAAATACCCAGTAGTGCAATTGCTGGGTCATAGTGTAGCTCTATTTTCAACTTTTTGAGAAATCTCCATACTGTTTTCCAGAGTGGTTGCCCCTGCTTTCATTCTCACCAACAGTGTAGGAGGGTTCCTCTTTCTCCACATCCTTGCCAGCGTCTGTCATTGCCTGACTTATTAATTTTAGCCATTGTGACTGTTGTGAGGTGATATCTCATTGTGATTTTGATTTGTATTTCCCTGATGCCAAGTGATGTGGAGCACTTTTTCATGTGTCTATTGGCCATCTGGATGTTTCTTTGCAGAAATGTCTGTTCATGTCCTCTGCCCATTTCTTGATTGGATTATTTGTTCTTTGGGTGTTGAGTTTGCTAAGCTCTTTATAGATTTTGGATACTAGCCCTTTATCTGATAGGTTGTTTGCAAATATCTTCTCCCATTCTGTCAGTTTTCTTTTGGTTTTGTTAACTGTTTCCTTTGCTGTGCAAAAGCTCTTGATTTTTATGAGGTCCCAATAGTTCATTTTTGCCCTTGCTTCCCTTGCCTTTGGCAATGTTCCTAAGAAGAAGTTGTTGTGGCTGAGGTCGAAGAGGTTGCTGCCTGTGTTCTCAAGGATTTTGATGGGTTCCTTTCTCACATTAAGGTCTTTCATCCATTTTGAGTCTGTGTTCATGTGTGGTGTAAGGAAATGGTCCAATTTCATTTTTCTGCATGTGGCTGTCCAATTTTCCCAACAGCATTTGTTGAAGAGACTGTCTTTTTTCCTTTGGACATTCTTTCCTGCTTTGTTGAAGATTAGTTGACCATAGAGTTGAGGGTCTATTTCTGGACTCTCTGTTCTTTTCCATTGAGCTGTCTGTTTTTGTTCCAGTACCATACTGACTTGATGAATACAGCTTTGTAATAGAGCTTGAAGTCCAGAATTGTGATGCCACCAACTTTGGCTTTCTTTTTCTTTGTTCCTCTGGCTATTCGACGTCTTTTCTGGTTCTACATAAATTTTAGGATTATTTGCTCCATTTCTTTGAAAAAAATGGATGGCATTTTGATAGGGATTGCATTAAACGTGTAGATTGCTTTAGGTAGCATAGACATTTTCACAATATTTGCTCTTCCAATCCATGAGCATGGAACATTTTTTCATTTCTTTGTGTCTTCCTCAATTTCTTTCATGAGTACTTTATAGTTTTCTGAGTATAGATTCTTTGCCACTTTGGTTAGGTTTATTCCTAGGTATTGTATGGTTTTGGGTGCGATTTTAAATGGATTGACTCCTTATTTCTTTTTTCTTCTGTCTTGTTGTTGGTGTATAGAAATGCAAATGATTTCTGTGCATTGATTTTATATTCTGACACTTTACTGAATTCCTGTACAAGTTCTGGCAGATTTGGAGTGGAGTCTTTTGGGTTTTCCACATATAGTGTCATATCATCTGCAAAGAGTGATAATTTGACTTCTTTGCCGATTCGGATGCTTTAATTTCTTTTTGTTGTCTGACTGTTGAGGCTAGGACTTCTAGTACTATATTGAAAAGCAGTGGTGATAATGGACATCTCTGCCATGTTCCTGACCTTAGCAGAAAAGCTCTCAGTTTTTTCTCCGTTGAGAATGATATTCACAGTGGGTTTTTCATAGATGGCTTTGATGATATTGAGGTATGTACTCTTTATCCCTACACTATAAAGAGTTTTGATCAAGAAAGGATGCTGTACTTTGTCAAAAGCTTTTTCAGCATCTATTGAGAGTATCATATAGTTCCTGTTCTTTCTTTTTATTAATGTATTTTATCACATTGATTGATTTGAGGATATTGAACCAAACTTGCAGCCCAGGATAAATCCCACTTGGTCATGGTGAATAATCCTTTTAGTGTACTGTTGGATCCTATTGGCTAGTATTTTGGTGAAAATTTTCACATCTGTGTTCATCAAGGATATTGGTCTGTAATTCTCTTTTTTGATGGGATCCTTGTCTGGTTTTCGGATCAAGGTAATTCTGGCCTCATAAAATCAGTTTGGAAGTTTTCCTTCCATTTATATTTTTTGAACAGTTTAGCAGAATAGGTATGTATTCTTCTTTAAATGTCTGGTAGAATTCCCCTGGGAAGCCGTCTGGCCCTGGGCTCTTGTTTGTTTGGAGAATTTTGATGACCGCTTCAATCTCCTTAATGGTTATGGGTCTGTTCAGGTTTTCTATTTCTTCCTGGTTCAGTTGTGATAGTTTATATGTCTCTAGGAATTTCTCCATTTCTTCCAGATTGTGAAATTTGCTGCCGTATAGTTGCTTATAATATGTTCTTATAATTGTTTGTATTTCTTTGGTGCTGGTTGTGATCTCTCCTCTTTCCTTCATCATTTTATTTATTTGGGTCCTTTCTCTTTTCTTTTTGATAAGTCTGGCCAGGGGTTTATCAATCTTATTAATTCTTTTAAAGAACCAGCTCCTAGTTTCGTTAATTTGTTCTATTGGTTTTTTTTGTTTGTTTTCCATTTCCTTGATTTCTGCTCTGATCCTTATTATTTCTCTTCTTCTGCTGGGTTTAGGCTTTCTCTGTTGTTCTTTCTTCAGCTCCTTTAGGAGTAGGGGTAGGTTTTGTATTTGAGACCTTTCTTGTTTCTTGAGAAAGGCTTGTACTGCTATACATTTTCCTCTCAGGACTGCCTTTGCTGTGTCCCACAGTTTTTGGACCGTTGTGTTTTCATTATCAGTTGTTTCCATGAATTTTTTCAATTCTTCTTTAATTTCTTGGTTGACCCATTCATTCTTTAGAAGGATGCTCTTTAGTTCCATGTATTTGGGTTCTTTCCAACTTTCCTCTTGAGTTCTTGCTTCAGAGCATTGTTGTTTGAAAATATGCAAAGAATCATCCCAGTCTTTTGATCCTGGTTGAGACCTGATTTATGACCCAGGATGTGATCTATTCTGGAGCATGTTCCCATGTGCACTAGAGAAGAATGTATATTCTGTTGCATTGGGATGGAATGTTCTAAATATATCTGTGATGTCCATCTGGTCCAGTGTGTCATTTAAGGCCTTTATTTCCTTGTTGATCTTTTGTTTGGATAATCTGTCCATTTCGGTGAGGGGAGTATTAAAGTCCTCTGCTATTATTGTATTATTGTCAATGTGTTTCTTTGATTTTGTTATTTGGTTTTTATAGTTGGCTGCTCCCATGTTAGGGGCATAGATATTTACAATTGTTAGATCTTCTTGTTGGGCAGACCCTTTGAGTATGATATGCTGTCCTTCCTCATCTCTTATTATATATAGTCTTTGGCTTAAAATCTAATTGATCTGATATAAGGATTGCCACCCCAGCTTTCTTTTGATGTCCATTAGCATGGACTTTAAATCTGGAGGTGTCTTTGGGTCTGAAATGGGTTTCTTGTAGACAGCATTTTGATACTTTTTTTTTTTTAATCCATTCTGATACTCTGTGTCTTTTGATTGTGGCGTTTAGTCTGTTTACATTCAGGGTAACTATTGACAGACATGAATTTAGTGCCATTGTATTGCCTGTAAGATGACTGTTACTGTCTATTGTTTATATATAGGTTATATATATATATATATATATATATATATGGTTTATATATAGGAGTAGTATTGATTAGGGAACGAAGATTACCTTGAAGCTTATATCTATATGTATATTAAAAAAAATAGAACAGAAAAAGAAAACAGAGGTATATGTATGAAAAAAGTTCAAGTTAAAAGGTTATTATAGTATATGTTATACTGAACCTCTATTGTAATGGTAAGTAGGTTAAAAAAAGAACAAGAATAATGAGAACGAATTAAAAATAAAAGTTGTTTCTATGAAATATACAGGTTTTTGGCGCAATATATTGTTTCCACCCATATTGGCATTTTACAGTTTTATGGTGACCCTGTGGTGGTTGTCCTCTTGTTCTTTTGGCTGGCTTTCTGGGGTAGGGGACTGCTGTGTTGTTTTTCAGTCAGTCTTGCTTGGGTTGAGTCCTCCTGCCCCCGGTCAAGGGGCTGGGCTCTGTGGAAACCAGTTTTTCAGGCTTTTATTCTCTGGAGGGTTTTTTTTCTTTGGCGGCTTTTTTGCAGGCTTTTTGGAGGTTTGTTGGAAAGCAAACTGTACCCAGACCTCCGTCTCAGAGAGAAGGTGGTCCAGAACACACAGACTCCTCCTCTGCAAACTCCGCTGAGTCATGCAGCCTCCCACAGGCAGACCACATCCCCAAACACTGTCTCGGGTTGCCTGAAGTGCCCACTTGTCTCTGCACCCCTGTACCCCTAAAACCATGAGCGATATTAGTCCAGGGAGCCCACTTCTGGTGGATGCCTTCACTGGGACTACTATCTGGGGTCCAGACCTCAGGCTGCCACCACAGAGATTGCACTGAGTTCCTTCAGCCCTGGCTGGGAGAGTCCAGACCATTGTCTGGTCCTAGAGACTGCTGTCTAGCGCCTGCATGGAGCTTTCTCGGGCACTGGCAGGGAGTGGGTCAGACCCCGGTTGCAGAGTGCGCAAAAATTCCTGGGAGCACAGGCTGGCACTGTCACCAGACTCTCTCATGTGGGGGCAGGAGTGTGCCCAGCTGAAGCGTGGTGCAATCCCTGCAACCCTGGGGGCTCCGCTGCATTCTCTCTGGCATGGATGGTTGCTGGTGGTGGCTGTTCTGGGACCGTGGGCTTAGGCTGTGCCTGTACTGCCCGATAACCCCAGTTGCCTCTTAAGATCTTTTACTCTTTTTGAGTGCTTTTAACCGGACTCTAAGTCAATGCTGGTCCCCATCACAGGACACTTATATTGGGGTATTACTTTCAAATGGGTTGCTTCTAGTGGCTCCCTCCCCTTCTGTTTATCTTCCTATATTAGTCCAATTGTTCCCACTCTGCTTTACCTCTCCACTGGTGTCTTCTGCCCTGTAGAGATCCAGAAGTGTATAATCCTACATCTCGGGCTGCTTTCGTGGGTGTTCAGAGTGTTCTCGTAGATAATTAGCTTATTTTAGGGGACTGGTTGAAATGGGGTCTCCTACTTTTCCGTCATCTTGCCCCCTCCAGAGATAGAATCTTAAGTAGTCTCCACTCCCAGGGCAGAGTTTGACATGGGGCTCGATCTCACACCTCTGAGATCATGAACTGAGCCAAAACCAAGAGTCTGATTGAGCCCCCCAGGTGCCTTCCATCCCCCATTTCCATTGTAGTTTCCAGGCAGCATGTATAAAATCATGTCTTCTGAGCATTGATGCCATTTATTCATCCTTTCAACAAATATCCTCTGCTTAAGTGGTGGTGATACAGTGATAAGAAAGACAGATATCGTTCTTTCCCTGACAAAGCTTGTATTTCACATCTTTCACTGTGACTGTTTTTCTTTGTGCTTTTAGGTCAAGGGTCCTAGTTTCTCTAGAATGTCATTCTGTCCTCCTCTAGTGAGTTTTCCTTCGTGTCGTTTTGCTCCTTTACTATCTTGATTGGTTCTTGTGCTTTATGTACTATCCCTTGTTTGTTTTTGTTGATTCTCTGTTGGCGTGAAGTAATTCACCATGCAGTATTCCCCAAATCTAAAGTGATCAGACACTGATACTCCAAAATCTTAAGCTCAAGTATCCCATCCCAGGCTGTATCCCATCCTGTCGTTCCCTTTCTCAGTCCGTCTTGACCTTCATTCTCATTAAGGTCCCTTGATCCTTTCACTTTGTTCCTTTGGTATGTTAGTTCTTTCTTGGCCTCTCTCCTTTCCCCGGCTGCTGTTGCCTCATGTTTGACCATTTGGACTAGTCTTTCATCAGCCCTTGGATTCCCTGTGTTTTTGTCTCATCACATCCAAGAAGCCAAGTACTAACATGGAATTGGTGCTGCAGCCCCCATTCTCTGCTTGTTCATCTGGGTGCTGCATGCTGCTGGAGATGGGCAGTCATATCCTTGATTTTCAACTGTCTTTGAGGAATTTCTTCCATAGAAACATTGTCCTGTATCTCCCATCCTAATAAGACCTATATCCTGATCCCAAGGCCCTTATTTAGCTGTCAGACAGTGCCTCTTACTAGATAGTTACTATATAAATAGTTATAGCTATGTGACTTTTGGCAAACTTCCCTTCTTCTCTGCTCCTGCTAATACCTTGTAAGTATCTCTTTACAAGGCCTCTACGATTTTTGAATTATAATTAGCTGGTTAAATATGACTGTCCAACTGAACTCTGAGTCCATGAGGGCAGGAACTGCATTCATTCACTCTTTATTGAGCAACAGGTACTCAGTATGACATATACTATGCTAGATGCTGGAGAACAATGATGATAAAACAAAGTCCCTTCCCTTATTGAACTTATTTTGTAATGGGAGAGATAGGAAGTAAGAGATAATGGCACAAATAAGTATGTGTGAATATAAATTGTTAAAAGTGTGAAGAAGTGAAAACAGGGTCTTACGCAATTGTAGGTTTGGTCGTGGGTGTCTTGCCCCAGGCTTCACGCAGAAGAGGCACTTCACTATGCTTATGAAAGAATGAATTTATGGCTCATGAGGATTTGCCTTTTTTTCTTAGATTCTCTCTCAGCAATTACAGCAGATGGAAGCTGAGCATAATACTTTAAGGAGCACTGTGGAAACAGAAAGACAAGAGTCCAAGATTCTGATGGAAAAGATGCAACTTGAGGTGGCAGAGAGAAAATTAGCCTTCCATAACCTCCAGGAAGAAATGCATCATCTTCTGGAACAGCTTGAGCAAGCAGGCCAAGCTCAGGCTGAACTACAGTCTCGGTACAGTGCTTTGGAACAGAAGCACAAAGCAGAAATGGAAGAGAAGATCTCTCACATTTTGAGTCTTCAAAAGACTGAGCAAGAACTACACTCTGCTTGTGATGCTCTAAAGGAGGAAAATTCAAAGCTTGTCCAAGATAAGAGTGAACAGGCAGTTCATTCAGCCCAGACCATTCAACAACTGGAAGGTCAGTATTTGATTGCCTTTCAAGTCCTCTTGTTTAGCACCTGAGTGGCTCCTATTTACAAATTTCTGGGATCTGTTAATGACATGATTTGCTCATGTCAATTGAATAAGTAGAAGAAATAAGAATTCATCTTTTTTGAACTCATTGTCATTTGTCCTTTTTCTGGCTGAAGGTATAATCTGGCTTAATATTATAATCATTATGGTCATTATAATGTCTCCTAGATTAGAAAGAATGCTATGTGAAAAGTGACCTCCATCTGAAGGGGTCAGTGACTGAAATGAGTAGGATTTGAATTGATTTTTGGAAAACTCAGGATAGATCTAGGTACATAGGTCAGGAGACTGAATTGAATGGAGTCATCCTTACTTCTAAAGATGGATCTAAATACCTATAAGTGATAAACTCTTTTTAAGGAAAACTTTTATCCTTTAAGAAGTAATACAGGTGTACCTGGGTGGCTCAGTTGGTTAAGCATCTGACTCTTGGTTTCAACTCAGGCTCTGATCTCATGGGTTGTGGGATTGAGTCCCACACTGGGCTCCACGCTCAGTATGGCATTGTGGCATCTGCTTGGGATTTTCTCTCTCTTCTCCCTCTGTGCCTCCCCCACCAGAGTGCACATGCTTTCTGTCTTGGTCTCTCTCTCTCTCTCAAATACATAAATAAATTTTAAAAAATAAAGTAATACATGCCTCTAATTTAATTTAATTCTGATAGAATGTTTAAAGGAAAGATTTCAGAAAGGGTTAAGTTGAAGATCTCTATTGAGGAACTAAACATTAACCAGAAAGCCTTGGGGGATATTATGTGGAAACAGTGTATTATATGAGCACATTGTCCTCTTATCTGGACTATGTACATGTTTAGAGTTGTGCTATATTATCTTAGTGGGATTCATAATGCTTCATTGAAGAGTGAAGAAAATAAAATTTAAAAATACTAAAGGCATTTTCAAGGGGGAAAGGAAAAATGACTTTGTGAAAAATTCTAAGACCATTTATTTGACCTTTTAAGGAAGAGGTTTACTGAGATGGCCTTTGGTCCTTCAGAGCATTTAAACCGTTAAAAACTGTTGTTAAAAACATGTTGTCATTGGTATCATAGTTTTAATTAAGAGTGAATAGCATGTGGTGGTATCTCTATAAGGTAATAGCTTACCAAGTTTCAGACTTGCAGCAGAGATCATTTCTATTTATTTACTTTCTTTTCCTTAGATCAACTCCAGCAAAAATCCAAAGAAATTAGTCAATTTCTAAGCAGACCAACATTGCAAAAACATGAAACAGCATCTCAGACTTCTTTCCCAGATACTGAGGATACACAGGTAATTAAATGTATACTTTTAATAATGAGTATGGTCTGTTAATATCTGCTGTATCATACTTGGGTGCTTTAATGAGAATATATTCCAGAAAGTAATATAGGCTTGCTTTACTCCAGAAAATGTTATGTCTTTTATGCCTGATAAGATGCTTTTTTGGAGTTGATTCCATTTGAAAGCAGTCTTGAAAAACATTAATTTGTGTCTCAACAATGATTAATGAAAAAAAAAATAGATAACAAGCACCATGATCTCAGGAGCCTTTCTGATTCTAAGGTATTAAAATTCTGTATTGAAAACAAATCATTGTTTTTGATCTTGTAATCAGTTTTCTCAGCTGAGAAGTCAGTTTTGTTTTTGGTAGACCGAGATTTGATCCACTTTAATGCACATAATTCAGTCTAACCAAACTTTAAAGTCTATTATAGAAATCATAATCCTCCCATTAATTAATTAAAAGTAAAAGCTTTAATTGCCAGTTAGCTGTTGTTTGGCCAGTATATTCTCTTTTCCTTCTCTAAAAATCTCCATGGGAAGCTAGATTATAATCACCAGAAGGCTGCTTATTCAGCATGATTATCAGAACAAAGAGATTTGTTTGATGATCTTAATTGGCTAGTGTCAAGCTAGGATAGCTGGATTTATTCATGTCCCTTATAAGATGGACAAAACTGACATACATTATGACCTGCAGAGTTCCATGGTCCCTGGGCAGTACTGTGCATTGATAAAAATTTTTTGCTCCCTGGTTTCTAGCATCTAGACTTTCCAATCTCTTCTATTCTCAAAATCACAACTTTTTCCTCCAATGTTTAAGAACAGTTTTCAGTAATTGCAAAAAAGGTTGAAAGAATTTGATACTGAACATCTGTATACCCACTATCTAGATATTCTGTCAACATTTTACTATATTTGCTTTATTAAATATCCATCCATTTATCCATCCATCAATTCATCTTACTTTTTTGTGTTTCACAACAAGTTGTAGACATGAGTACCTTTTTCAGCATGCATATATCATTGACTAAATTTTAATATTTATTAATAGTTCTTTTTCTTTGAAGTAAATTTTATAAAACATGAAATGTACAAATATTAAGTATACCTTTCACTGAGTTTTGTCAAATGCATAGACCTGTGTTATCCAAATCCCCGTCAAGATATATCACTATCGCCCTACAAAGTATCCTCATACGCTTTCACAGCCAATCACATCCTAACCTTCTAGAGCTGACCAATGTTCTGTTTTTTAACCATGGGTTAATTTTGCCTTTTTACAACATCATATAAATGTAATCACACAATATAAATGCTCTTTTTTGTGTAAAGCTTCTTACACTCAGCATGTTTTGAGTTTCATCCAAATTGTTGCATTTATCATAATGTACTGTTTTATATTGCTGAGAAGTACTCCGTTTTGTGAATATTCTGCATTTTCCTTTGCATGATTGTGCTGTAATTTCTTGTTGATGAATACCTGGGCTTTTTCATGTTTTGGCCATTATGTTTTAAGTTTTTTTTTTTAATTTTTTATTTTTTATAAATATATATTTTTATCCCCAGGGGTACAGGTCTGTGAATCACCAGGTTTACACACTTCACCCATTATGAATTAAGCTGCTATAAGCATTCTTTTATACAAGTATTTGTGTGGACATGTTTTCAGTAAATACTAGTTGAAGAATTGCTGGCCCAGAGAGTATGTATTTAGTTTTATAAGAAACTGGAAGATCATTTCCCAAAGTTGTATTATTTTATATTCCCACCTAAGATACCTCAGAATTCTAGTTGTTCGACATCTTCTCCAAGATTTGATATTGTTAGTTTAAAAAACTTTAGCCATTCTAATGGGTACATGGTGGTATCTCATAGTTTTAATTTTCATTTCTCTGATGACAAATGGTGTTGAACATTTTTTCTTGAGTTTCTTAGCCATTTGTATGTCTTCTTTTGATGAAGTGTCTTTTCAAGTCATTCCTCTGCATAAAAAATCAAGTTCTTTGTCTTTTAAGGATCAAATAGTAGGGATTCTTTATATATCCTAAATGCCAGTTTGTTTTCAGATCTGTTTGGTGACTGTTTTCTTCCACACTATAGCTTGCCTCCTACTCACATTCTTCATGATGTCTTTTAATTAGCAGACATTTTATAATTTTGATGAAGTCTATTATTTATCAGTTTTTTATGGATGTCATTTTTCTGTGTCCTAACTATGAAACCTTTGCTTAATGCCATGTCATGAAGAATTTTCTCTTGTGTCCTTCCACAGCTTTATGGTTTTTAATTTTCCCACTTAAGTCTCAACCTAACATAAATTTTTGTGTGTAGTGTAAGGTAAGGATCAAAGTTTATTTGGATTGTTGACAGTTTTTGGCGATCATAAATAAAGCCTCTGTGAATATTCTTTTACAAATATTTGTTTGGACCTATGCTCTCTTTGCTCTCAGTAAATATCTGCTAGTGCAATGCTTGGATCATACAGGTTTTTGGGAGGTTTTAAGATCCTGCCAGACTGTTTGCAAAGTGGTTGTACCATTTTCCATTCCCACCACTAGTGTATGAGAGTTACAGGGATAAGCCTCACTTGGTAATGACATATTATCCTTCTATTTTGTTGAATTACATTTGTTAAAATTTTGTTTTAAAGTTTTGCATCTGTGTGCATAAGGAATGTTTATCTGTTGTAGTTTTTTGTAATTTCTTTATCTGGTTTTGCCGTATGAGTAATGCTAGTCTTTAGAATGAATTGGGAAGTATTCTTTCTCTTCAGTTTTTTGGGGAATATTTTGTGTAGACTGGGTACTATTTTCTCCTTAAATGCTTTGTGGAAATTCACCAATGAAACCATTTAGTCCTAGAGTTATCTTTGTGGGTGCATTTTTCTTTACTAATTCCATTTGTAGCTATATGGTTATTCAGGTTATCTGGTTTTTTGTTTGTTTGTTTTGTTTTGTTTTTTTACTAAGCTTGGTGTTTTATATCTTTTAGGGAATTTGTCCATTTATCTAAAGTGTCATATTTATAGGAATAAAGCTGTCCACAATAATCCCTTATTATCCCTTTTAATATCTGTAGAACTATGCTGATGTCAGCTCTTTTATTCCTGATATTTGTAATTTGTGTTTTTTTCTTACACAGGTTAGACTGCCCAAAGGTTTACTGACTTTACTGATCTCAGAAAACCAGCTTTGGTTTCATTGATTCTCTGTTGTTTTCTGTTTTCTATTTTATTGATATCTACTTTAATCTTTATTGTTTCCTTTCTTTTTTTTTTTTTTTTTTTTACTTTGGATTTGATTTCCCCTTTTCTTAGCTTCTTCTTCTTCTTCTTTTTTTTTTTTTTTTTTTTCCCTTAGCTTCTTAAGGTTGAGGCTGAGCCCCCTGGTTTGAGAACTTTCGTATTTCTGACATAGGTGTTTTGTACTATAAATTTCTCCCTATGATCTTCTTTGGCATATCCCACAAATTCTGTTGTGTTTACATTTTCACTTAGTTCAGAATACTGATTTCCTATTTGATTTTTTCTTTGCCTTGGGTTATTTAGTTTCCAGATATTTGAGGGTGATGTGCCCAGAACTCTTTCTATTACTAATTTTTATTTTAATTCTTTTGTGGTCAGAACATACTTCACATGACTTGAACCTTTTAGAATTGATTGAGACTTTTATGGCCCAGAATGTTGTCTTTTTTGGCAATTGTTCTTTGTGTACTTGAAAATAATGAATACTTTGCTGTTACGGGCTGGAGGGTTCTATAAATGTCAATCATGTAAGGTTGGTTGATATGTTATTCAAATATACTACATCTTATTTTTCTGCTCGTTCTCTCAATATTAAAATATCAGTAGTTGTGGACTTATCTATTTCTCCTGTTCTGTCAGGTTTTACATCATATAATTTCAAGCTGTTACCTTGGCTTAAACATTTAGGAATTTTAGGTCTTAATTAACTGACCCGTTTATCATTATGAAATGACCCTCTTTATATCCCTGATGACATTTGTGACACTCTTTGCTTTGAAATGTCCTTTTGTTTGATATTAATATAGCTACTGAACTTTTTTTTTTTTCCCCAAGATTTTCTTTATTTGAGAGTGAGAGAGCGAGAGCACAGGCAGGGCAAGGGGCAAAGGGAGAAGCTGACTGATCTAACCTGGCACCTGACTTTTCTTTTTACTGGTGTCAACGATACATCTTTTTTTCATTCTGTTATTTTTAATCTGTTTGTGTTTTTGTATTAAAATGCATTGCTTGTATGCAGCACAGAATTTTATTCTGCTTTTTACCAAGTCTGTCAGTTTCTGCCCTGTAAGTTGCAGTGTTCAGACCATTTACATGAGCGTTATTGATTTAATTTTAAAAAGTCTCTCACTTTCTTTTTGTTTTCTTTCTTACCAACTGTTTTATCTTTTTTTAAAAAAATAGGGTGAGTGTTTGTTATAATTTTTTTTCTCTTCTTGCAGGTTATTAGCTAAATTCTTTGTTTTGTTATTCTAGTGGTCACATTATGGATTGTAGTCTGTATCATAGTTTACCTTCAAATAATATTATGCTGCTTCATGTATAGAATAAGAACGTTATACTCACATCCTTGCATTTCTTCACTTCTGGTATTTATGTTACTATTGTTTACTCACATATATATTATAAACAAAAAATACAAAAGTATAACATGTACAAATAAATGGTTACTTAAGTGGTTATTTATTCGATTATTTTTTAAAGACAGTAAAATATTTAACTGTCAATACAGTCACCATTTCTGGTACTTTTTATTCTTTAGGGTAGATCAGGGATTGGCAGTCTATTTCTGCAAAAGGTTGAATAGAAAATATTTGGGCTTTTGGGGCCAATATAGTCTTTTTTGAGCTATTCAACTCTGCCGTTATAGAGCAAGAACAAACATAAAGGTAAACAAATTGTTGTGACTGCCTTCCAATAAAACTTTACTTCTAAAAACATGTAGAAGGCCTCAAAAATGCTGAACCCTGGTAAAGTTTCATATTTCCATCTGATATTGTTTTCTTTTTGCCTGAAGGATGTCCTTTAACTTGCATATGTGTTCGTGCCTGTGTGTACATGTGCATGATGGTGCAGGTCTGCTGGTGATGAGTTCTTAAAGCTCTTATATGTCTCAAGACATCTTTATCTCTCCATTGTTGAAGATATTTTTGCTGACTACAGAGATCTACATTGACCGTTTTTTGTTTGTTTGTTTTTTCCAGTGCTTCAAGCCTGCTACCCTACTGTCTTTTTTCTTGCATTTTGCTTTTTTTTTTTTTTTTTTAATAAACATGTATTTTAATCCCCAGGGGTACAGGTCTGTGAATCAGCACTCACCAAAGCACATACCCTCCCCAATGTCCATAACTCCACCCCCCTTCTCCCAACCCACCTCCCCCCAGCAACCCTGAGTTTGTTTTGTAAGATTAAGAGTCACTTATGGTTTGTCTCCCTCCCAATCCCATCTTGTTTCATTTATTCTTCTCGTACCCACTTAAGCCCCCATGTTGCATCACCACTTCCTCATATCAGGGAGATCATATGATAGTTGTCTTTCTCCGCTTGACTTATTTCGCTAAGCATGATACGCTCTAGTTCCATCCATGTTGTCGCAAATGGCAAGATTTCATTTCTTTTGATGGCTGCATAGTATTCCATTGTGTATATATACCACATCTTCTTGATCCATTCATCTGTTGATGGACATCTAGGTTCTTTCCATAGTTTGGCTATTGTGGACATTGCTGCTATAAACATTCGGGTGCACGTGCCCCTTTGGATCACTACGTTTGTATCTTTAGGGTAATTACCCAATAGTGCAATTGCTCGGTCATAGGGCAGTTCTATTTTCAAAATTTGAGGAAACTCCATGCTGTTTTCCAGAGTGGCTGCACCAGCTTGCATTCCCACCAACAGTGTAGGAGGGTTCCCTTTTCTCCGCATCCTCGCCAGCATCTGTCATTTCCTGACTTGTTGATTTTAGCCATTCTGACTGGTGTGAGGTGATATCTCACTGTGGTTTTGATTTGTATTTCCCTGATGCCGAGTGATATGGAGCACGTTTTCATGTGTCTGTTGGCCATCTGGATGTCTTCTTTGCAGAAATGTCTGTTCATGTCCTCTGCCCATTTCTTGATTGGATTATTTGTTCTTTGGGTGTTGAGTTTGCTAAGTTCTTTATAGATTCTGGACACTAGTCCTTTATCTGATAGGTTGTTTGCAAATATCTTCTCCCATTCTGTCAGTTGTCTTTTGATTTTGTTAACTGTTTCCTTTGCTGTGCAAAAGCTTTTGATCTTGATGAAATCCCAATAGTTCATTTTTGTCCTTGCTTCCCTTGTCTTTGGCAATGTTCCTAGGAAGATGTTGCTGCGGTTGAGGTCGAAGAGGTTGCTGCCTGTGTTCTTCTCAAGGATTTTGATGGATTCCTTTCGCATATTGAGGTCCTTCATCCATTTTGAGTCTATTTTTGTGTGTGGTGTAAGGAAATGGTCCAATTTCATTTTTCTGCATGTGGCTGTCCAATTTTCCCAGCACCATTTATTGAAGAGGCTGTCTTTTTTCCAATGGACATTCTTTCCTGCTTTGTCGAAGATTAGTTGACCATAGAGTTGAGAGTCTATTTCTGGGCTCTCTATTCTGTTCCATTGATCTATGGGTCTGTTTTTGTGCCAGTACCATGCTGTCTTGATGATGACAGCTTTGTAATAGAGCTTGAAGTCCGGAATTGTGATGCCACCAATTTTGGCTTTGTTTTTCAAAATCCCTTTGGCTATTCGAGGTCTTTTCTGGTTCCATATAAATTTTAGAATTATTTGTTCCATTTCTTTGAAAAAGATGGATGGTACTTTGATAGGAATTGCATTAAATGTGTAGATTGCTTTAGGTAGCATAGACATTTTCACAATATTTATTCTTCCAATCCAGGAACATGGAACATTTTTCCATTTCTTTGTGTCTTCCTCAATTTCTTTATGAGTACTTTATAGTTTTCTGAGTATAGATTCTGTGCCTCTTTGGTTAGGTTTATTCCTAGGTATCTTATGGTTTGGGGTGCAATTGTAAATGGGATTGACTCCTTAATTTCTCTTTCTTCTGTCTTGTTGTTGGTGTAGAGAAATGCAACTGATTCCTGTGCATTGATTTTATATCCTGACACTTTACTGAATTCCTGTACAAGTTCTAGCAGTTTTGGAGTGGAGTCTTTTGGGTTTTCCACATATAGTATCATATCATCTGTGAAGATTGATAGTTTGACTTCCTCTTTGCAGATTTGGATGCCTTTAATTTCCTTTTGTTGTCTGATTGCTGAGGCTAGGACTCCTAGTACTATGTTGAATAGCAGTGGTGATAATGGACATCCCTGCCGTGTTCCTGACCTTAGCGGAAAAGCTTTCAGTTTTTCTGCATTGAGAACGATATTCACAGTGGGTTTTTCATAGATGGCTTTGATGATATTGAGGTGTGTGCCCTCTATCTCTACACTTTGAAGAGTTTTGATCAGGAAGGGATGCTGTACTTTGTCAAATATTTTTCAGCATCTATAGAGTATCATATGGTTCTTGTTCTTTCTTTTATTGATGTGTTGTATCACATTGACTGATTTGCGGATGTTGAACCAACCTTGCAGCCCTGGAATAAATCCCACTTGGTCGTGGTGAATAATCCTTTTAATGTACTGTTGAATCCTATTGGCTAGTATTTTGGTGAGAATTTTCGCATCTGTGTTCATCAAGGATATTGGTCTATAGCTCTCTTTTTTGATGGGATCCTAGTCTGGTTTTGGGATCAAGGTGATGCTGGCCTCATAAAATGAGTTTGGAAGTTTTCCTTCCATTGCTATTTTTTGGAACAGTTTCAGGAGTATAGGAATTAGTTCTTCTTTAAATGTTTGGTAGAATTCCCCCGGGAAGCCGTCTGGCCCTGGGCTTTTGTTTGTTTGGAGATTTTTAATGACTGTTTCAATCTCCTTACTGGTTATGGGTCTGTTCAGGCTTTCTACTTCTTCCTGGTTCACTTGTGGTAGTTTATATGTTTCTAGGAATGCATCCATTTCTCCAGATTGTCAAATTTGTTGGCGTAGAGTTGCTCATAGTATATTCTTATAATAGTTTGTATTTCTTTGGTGTTAGTTGTGATCTCTCCTCTTTCATTCATGATTTTATTTATTTGGGTCCTTTCTCTTTTCTTTTTGATAAGTCTGGCCAGGGGTTTATCAATTTTATTAATTCTTTCAAAGAACCAGATCCTAGTTTCGTTGATTTGCTCTATTGTTTTTTTGTTTTCTATTTCATTGATTTCTGCTCTGATCTTTATGATTTCTCTTCTCCTACTGGGCTTAGGGTTTCCTTCTTATTCTTTCTCCAGCTCCTTTAGGTGTAGGGTTAGGTTGTATACCTGAGACCTTTCTTGTTTCTTGAGGAAGGCTTGTACCACTATATATTTCCCTCTCAGGACTGCCTTTGTTGTATCCCACAGATTTTGAACCGTTGTATTTTCATTATCATTTGTTTCTATGATCTTTTTCAATTCTTCTTTAATTTCCCGGTTGATCCATTCATTCTTTAGAAGGATGCTGTTTAGTCTCCATGTATTTGGGTTCTTTCCAAACTTCCTCTTGTGGTTGAGTTCTAGCTTCAGAGCATTGTGGTCTGAAAATATGCAGGGAATGATCCCAATCTTCTGATACCGGTTGAGTCCTGATTTAGGACCGAGGATGTGATCTATTCTGGAGAACGTTCCATGTGCACTAGAGAGCAATGTGATTCTGTTGCTTTGGGATGAAATGTTCTGAATATATCTGAGATGTACATCTATTCCCGTGTGTCGTTTAAGGCCTTTATTTCCTTGCTGATCTTTTGCTTGGATGATCTGTCCATTTCAGTGAGGGGAGTGTTAAAGTCCCCTACTAGTATTGTATTATTGTTGATGTGTTTCTTTGATTTTGTATTAATTGGTTTATATAGTTGGCTGCTCCCACATTGGGGGCATAGATATTTAAAATTGTTAGATCTTCTTGTTGGACAGACCCTTTGAGTATGATATAGTGTCCTTCCTCATCTCTTATTATAGTCTTTGGCTTAAAATATAATTGATCTGATATAAGGATTGCCACTCCTGCTTTCTTCTGATGTCCATTAGCATGGTAAATTCTTTTCCACCCCCTCACTTTAAATCTGGAGGTGTCTTCGGGTTTAAAATGAGTTTCTTGTAGGCAACATATAGATGGGTTTTGTGTTTTTATCCATTCTGATACCCTGTGTCTTTTGATTGGGGCATTTAGCCCATTTAACATTCAGGGTAACTATTGAGAGATATGAATTTAGTGCTATTGTATTGCCTTTAAGGTGACTGTTAATGTATATTGTCTCAGTTCCGTTCTGATCTACCACTTGTAGGCTCTCTCTTTGCCTAGAGGATCCCTTTCAATATTTCCTGTAGAGCTGGTTTGGTGTTTGCAAATTCTTTCAGTTTTTGTTTGTCCTGGAAGCTTTTTATCTCTCCTTCTATTTTCAATGATAGCCTAGCTGGATATAGTATTTTTGGCTGCATGTTTTTCTCGTTTAGTGCTCAGAAAATATTATGCCAGCTCTTTCTGGCCTGCCAGGTCTCTGTGGATAAGTCAGCTGCCAATCTAATATTTTTACCATTGTATGTTACAGACTTCTTTTCCCGGGCTGCTTGCAGGATTTTCTCTTTGTCACTGAAACTTGTAAATTTTACTATTAGGTGACGGGGTGTGGGCCTATTCTTATTGATTTTGAGGGGCGTTCTCTGAACCTCCTGAATTTTGATGCTCATTCCCTTTGCCATATTGGGGAAATTCTCCCCAATAATTCTCTCCAGTATACCTTCTGCTCCCCTCTCTCTTTCTTCTTCTTCTGGAATCCCAATTATTCTAATGTTGTTTCGTCTTATGGTGTCACTTATCTCTCGAATTCTCCTCTGGTCGTCCAGTAGCTGTTTGTCCCTCTTTTGCTCAGCTTCTTTATTCTCTGTCATTTGGTCTTCTATATCACTAATTCTTTCTTCTGCCTCATTTATCCTAGCAGTGAGAGCCTCCATTTTTGATTGCACCTCATTAATAGCTTTTTTGATTTCAACTTGGTTAGATTTTAGTTCTTTTATTTCTCCAGAAAGGGCTTTTATATATCCTGAGAGGGTTTCTCTAATATCCTCCATGCCTTTTTCGAGCCCGGCTACAACCTTGAGAATTGTCATTCTGAACTCTAGATCTGACATATTACCAATGTCTGTATTGATTAGGTCCCTAGCCTTCGGTACTGCCTCTTGTTCTTTTTTTTGTGGTGAATTTTTCTGCCTTGTCATTTTGTCCAGATTAGAATATATGAAGGAGCAAGTAAAATACTAAAAGGGTGGCAACAACCCCAGGACAGTATGCTTTAACCAAATCAGAAGAGATCCCAAATCGTGAGGGGGAGAAAGGGGATAAAAAGAGGTTCAAAAAGAAAGAAAGAAAAAAAGAAAAATAAGAAAAGAAAAGAATTTTAAAAAAGAAAACGAATAAAGAAAAATACAAAAAGCAAAAAATATATATATTAGATAAACTAGTTAAAAAACGTTAAAGAAGAAAAGGGGAAAAGTTAAAAAAAAATTTTAGCAGAAGAAGAGAAAAAAAATGAAAAAGAAAAAAATTAAATTAACTGCAAGACTAAAAAAAATCACAGGGAAAAAAAAAAAGAAAATCACAGAGAGAAAGCCATGAATTCTGTGCTTTGCTTTCTCTTCCTCTGGAATTCTGCTGCTCTCCTTGGTATTGAAACCGCACTCCTTGGTAGGTGAACTTGGTTTTGGCTGGATTTCTTGTTGATCTTCTGGGGGATGTGCCTGGTGTAGTGATTCTCAAGTGTCTTTGCCCCAGGCGGAATTGCTCCGCCCTTACCCGGGGCCGGGCTGAGTAATCCACTCGGGTTTGCTTTCAGGAGCTTTTGTTCCCTGAGCGCTTTCCCTAGAGTTCCAGAGGACGGGAATACAAATGGCGGCCTCTTGGTCTCCGGCCTGGAGGAGCCGAGAGCCCGGGGCCCCACTCCTCAGTGCACCCTTAGAGAACAGCGCCCAGTAACTTCCTTCTGCCTGACCTCCGGCTGCGCTCCGAGTTCAGCGAGCCTGCAGCCGGCTCAAGGTAACCCTGAGCTGTGATCTTACTGTCGGCTCTGTCTCTGTAGCTGGCTTTTCCGTTCCAATATCCGCGATCTCTGCGACACTCAGACACCCCGATCCTTCAGTGACCCTGCGGGACCTGAGGCCATGCTGACCCCTTTGGGCTTCGCCCCGGTTTAGCCTCTGCAGCAATGTCCCTAAGCGGAACAGACTTTTAAAAGTCCTGATTTTGTGCTCCGTTGCTCCACCGCTTGCCGGGAGCCGGCCCCTCCCCCCTGGGTCTATCTTCTTGTCGCTTTGGATTCACTTCGCCGCCGGTCCTACCTTTCAGAAAGTGGTTGTTTTTCTGTTTACAGAATTGCTGTTCTTCTTCTCTTCGATCTGCCGATGGATTTTCAGGTGTTTGCAATCTTTAGATAAGCTATATAGCTGATCTCCTGCTAGCTGATGTAGTCTCAGCCTGCTACTTCTCTGCCATCTTGACTCCTCCCCTGCATTTTGCTTTTGACAAGAAATCTGCTATCATTCTTGTCTTCTTCTTTTTTTTTCCCTGGCTTTTAGGATTTTTATAACTGGTTTAGGCTTTACCTTAGTGTAGTTTTCTTCGTATTTTTTGTGCTTGGAGTTCATGGAGCCTTTTAAATCTTTGTGTTCATAGTTTTTATCAGTTCGGAAAATTTTCTGCCATAAACCAGTCAAATAAGTTCTTCTGATTCTCTCCCCTCCTTTGGGGGGATTTCATTCAGTCATATATTAGATTATTTGAAGTTTTTCCAGAACCCACTGATGCTGTTTTAATGGTTTTGGATTCTTTTTTTCTTTCATTTTAGTTCCTATTTCATGTCTTCAGGTTCACTTATCTTTTCTCCCTTAATGTCCAATTTGTTATTAATCCCATCTCATGTTTTATTTAACTGAAACATTGAGATTTTCTTCTCTAGAAGTGTTCTTGGGCTTTAAAAATATATATTCTGTGGTTTTATTTGATCTTTTAGCATATACAGAATGCAGTTAAAACTATTTAAATTAATTTATTAATTTATTTATTTTAAGTAGGCTCCATGCTGGGCATGTCAGGCTTGAAGTTGCAACCCTCACATCAAGACCAGAGCTGACCAAGAGTCAGATGCTTAACGAACTGAGCCACCCAGTTATATTTCATTGAAATATAGTTGACACACAGTGTTAACATTAGTTTTAAGTGTACAACCTGGTGATTCAACAATTCTTTACATTTTGCCAAGCTCACCATACATGCTATTATAATACCTTACTATATTCCCCAAGCTGCTGCTTTCGTCCATGTAACTTACTCATTCCATAACTGGAAGCCAGTACCTCCCACTCCCCTTCACCCATTTTGCCCATTCCTGGTTACCATCCCCCCCCTGGTTACCATCTTTTTTTTCACCGTATTTATGGGTCTCTTTCTGCTTTTTATTTTTTTATTTTGTGTTTTAGATTCCACATAAAAGTTTAATCATACAATATTTATCTTTCCTTGTCTGTAAAGTCCTTATCTTTTAATTCTAACATCTGTGTCAGTCCTGGGTCAGTTTCAGTTGGTTATTCCCTTCATTGTTGCTTATATTTTGCTCTGTGCATACCTAATGCTCTTCGATTGGTTGCCATACGCTGTGGTACTGTGTATATTTGTATTCACATAAATATTAATGGGATGCTGTTAAGTTACTTGAAAAAAATTTGATCATTTTGGGTCTTGCTTCTTTGATTTATTAGGCAGGTCTCTATCAGTACTCAGTCAGTCATTCCTTGATAAGGCACCTCACTGAGTGTGCTACTTGATACCTTGCAAAGTCTGTTTTCCACATTTGGCTGTGGGAATAAGCACTCCTCCAGGTCCTGTGCAAGCACCAAGTGTTGTTTTCTAATCTCTTCAGACGGTTTTGTATAGTTCTGATAGCCTTGTATGATTTCCTCACATCCATGTCCTGCTCTGTACCCTACCAGATACTTGTTGGGGATCGTCTGCAGACCTCCAGGGTTTTGTCTGTATGCAGCTCTCTCCTGTATGGTGCCGTTTTCTGAACTTCACATACCTTGATTTCCCTCCTCAACTCAAGGATTCAGCTAGGCTCTGCCTAGGTTCTCACTTCTTGGGTCACAGCCTGGAAATTGGCCTAATGCATTAAGCTTGGTCAGGTGTAGGCTCACCTCATTCTTTCCCACCTCTTAGGGATCACTCTCCTTAGTTGCCTGATCCCTAGTATTTTGAAAATTATTGTTTCATTATTTTTTCTTTTTTGTGTGTGGTGGTTTCAGGTGGGAGGATAAATCTGTTCCATTTTATTCTCTGTTTGGCAGAAACTAAAGTCTTCTATTGGATTTTTATATCTTTTTACAAAAATGTTAAGTGGTTGTTCTAGGAAGTATGATATACATTTTTAACTATTCTGTCTTCTTAGAGTAATTACTTGACAATTTCACCTAAAATGTAGAGACCTTGTCATCATAAATCATTTTCCTGTTCTTTATGCTGTAGGTCCTGTATATGTTACATTAATGAAAGAAGTCCCATAACACAATTTTAACATTTATATTTTAAACAGTCATGTGTATTTGAAAGAACTTAAGAGGAAAATGTTGACCTTTATATTTGCCAATATGTTTACTATTTGTGATGCACTTTCCTATCTGATAATCACATTTCTATCTGATAATATTTTCCTTTGGCCTCTAAAATGCCCTGTGGTATCTTTGTAATGAAAGTCTATTGGTGAAAAAATTCTTCGTTTTCTCTTATCTAAAAATGTCTTTATTTTGGTTTTATTCCTGAATGATATTTTATACTAGATATATAATTCTGGATGGACAGAATTCAGGACTTTAAAGATTCTGTGTTACTCTTTCCTGGCCTGCATTTTTCTCCCAGCAGTTGGTCCAATTATTCAAATTATTGTTCCCCTCCCTATAAAGTATTTTTTTTTCTTGCGTGATTTTAAGGCTTTTCTCCTTATCTTTGTCTGTGACATACTTAGTTGGGGTTTTCTTTGTAATTTTCTCACCAAGCTTTTGTTGGATTTCTTATATATATAAACTTATATGGGGGAAAATTTTTGCCATTATTTCTTCAAGTAATATTTTTCTCTCCATTATGTCCTTGCTCTCCTATGGTACTCCAATTACAAGTATATTGAACCTTTTATTTTTTTTCACAAGTTGCTGAGGCTCTGTTCACTTTCTTTTTTCTTTCATACTTAAGATTGGATAATTTCTGTTGATCTGTCTTAAAGTTCACTAAGACTTTCTTCTTTCATTAGATTCTACTATTAAGCCTACTGACTGAGTATTTCATTTCAGATGTTCTGTTTTTTAGTTCTAGAATTTCTGGGTAGCTCATTCTTTTGTAGTTTGTACTACTAAGATTTCCTATCTTTTCATTCATTATGACTATATTTTCCTTTATGTCCTGAGCATACTTATAATAGCTTCTTTAAAATTCTTTTTTTCTATTTCTAAAATCTGCATCATTTTGTGTTTGGTGTTTGTTGATTATGTTTTTTCTTGAAAATAGGTGATATTTCCTTGTTTCTTGGTGTGACGAGTGATTTTGTATCATAACCTGAATATTGTGAATGTTTTGTTCATAAGATTCTCTTCTTTCTAAAACTCTGAAGAGTCCTGATTACTTTTTGGAAGCCAGTAATTGGATTCAAACCACAAACTCTGGCCTGTCATGGGTAGCATTCAAAACTCAATTATTTTTGCCTTAACGCTTCTGTTTTGAGTCAGCCCTGCAAATGTATAGTTCATTCTTCAGCCAGAGATTGGGCTAAGTTTACACATAGAATTTAGGGCTCCCTCTGCTAGAGTTTTTTCTCCTTGCTTTAATTTTGCTTCTCATAGTCTGGCAGCTGTGGTTCTCCCAAAGTCTGTCTCCTCATTTTCCAAGTTCTCATTCTGTGGCTTTTCTATCAGTGTTTTACTTGCTCTGTGTACTGCAGACTGAGAACCTTCAGGATAAAAGTCATAATTCCTTAAACTCATCTCTTGTCATTTCTTTAACCATCAAATGAAGATTTAGGACAGAATGAGCTATAAAGACCCTCAAGGCTCAAAAATTCTACACTTTTATGAAGAATTGCATAGAATAATCCTCTTGGAGAAGAAAACATACAAAATGACCTACAACTAAGGATGTGTTGTAGGAAAACCAAACTAATATGTATGCATAAATGAAGCACAAGATAATTTTTATTATTCTTGGAAAAAACAAAAATGGTTACAGCTCTTCTTCCTTTCTTAAAGTTTACATGTTAACTTTTGTTCATGTTCTTTTTTGGGAGTCTCTCTTCATGTTTAGTCTCCTATACTAGAGTGACCTTATTATTAAATGCCATTAATTAAACTTTATAATATTACTTAATGGACCTGAAAATCTTTTTTCTTATGCAACAGACTTGAGATTTCTTTGTAATCCAGGGTCCATTTTAAAATTTGAAAGCCACTGAACTAGAAGTGTGTATGAAAGATTTTCTGTCTTCTGATAAAAAGCATTACTTTAAAGATGCAGAAAAGTAGATGCAATTTTTAATATATTTTCATGGTAGAGAACTTAGAGAAGACAAAAATGCCAGAGACTCTCTCGGCATTACTGTGAAGCTTTTCACTGAGAATCATTAATTTGTTGTCTTTCTATAATTTAGGCAGTCACTGAGGAGAAGATTGGCTTTTTGCCGAAGCAAGTGGTAGAACTAGAGAATGAAGAGAGAGCTTTTAGTTCTATAGAAGTGGAAGAGCTGAAAGCTGAGAATGGTATGTATAAATGAAAACAATAATTCTGTGTTTTTAACCCACATGAGCCTCTACTTTTATCACATATATAACATGTAGATTTTCTGATTCTATGACAATAAAGATTTTAGCACAGCTGGTAGTTATTGAAGATAGGATTAATAGACAATAAACAATTAAAGCACCATACCAGTATTTATGTAAGTGTAGCATTTTGCATTATGGGCTATAAATGCTGTAGGATATCTGTATTATATTTATTTTGGAGTAGTCAAGGAGTCTTTTCAAGAGCATGGCTTCAATAGGACCTTAATAAGATGACAGATTTTTAAATAGGCAAATGAAAAAAGAAAGGACATTCCTAGTAATAAATTTTGGGGATGAGGTAACAGAGATCGGTATAAATAAAAGTCCAAAAGTAGAAAACATTTTGGGTTTTGCTCATGCTCTATACCGCTTAGAACCCTATGCTTTTAGCCAGGCTAATTCTCACTCATTTTTCAGGCCTTAACTAGGATATTATCTTTTTCAAGAATTTGACCCTGATCCCTGTCAGTTGGGTTAAATTTTTGTACCTCTATAACATCTTGCATTTCTTTAACATTGTATTAAAATCATCTGTTAATGTTTATATTTTATTCTGTAAGCTCTTCAGAGATAAAGTACAAGCCTTTCAAGTGTAAGAACCCTTTTTCTTTTTCATCTCTGCTTTACTTTTTACCAAGAACTAGTATAGTTCCTGGCAAATAGTGGCTGCCAAATAAAGTTTTGTTGGATTGAAGTAAAGTTAGCATTTTATTCTGGTAGACTGTGTGTGAATAGTTGGTAAAAATACTTCCTTCCATTTATCATTTACCTTACAAGAACCTCAGTGCATTTAGTAACATGTAGTTAATAGTGCATTAATAATCTATTTTATTCTTGATAAACTGGACTATTGTGCTTTATCTTCTATGAGTGAAAATGAATTTGTACCATTTCTTAAACTCTAAAGACAGTATTTCACCTTAACTATCTTTCAGTTCTATTTAACTCTAAATACTATGGATTATATATTTTTATTAGACCATTCCCACCATTGCTGATAAATAAACACCACCACAAATTCTGCTCATTATTCAACAGCACTTAAAGTATTTCTTTGAGACCTTATCCATGATGTTTACTTTGCAATTTTGCAGACAATGCCTGTCAGTCATGTAGCTCATTGTAGTTTGCTTTTTCCTGCAGGGATCAATGGCGTTAAGATTTTTCATACTAGTTTTTGTGTTTGGTCTCAGGTTACTTTTGCTTTATGTGTCATATTCTATTCAACTCACCTTTTGTACTTCTATTTCTATGGAAACTTCCATTTCTATGACTGTACCTCTTCAAATAATCTTGTGAGCTGTCTGAACACATTATATACTGTCTTGAATTCATTTGTTTCATGAATTATCATTCATTCATTTAGCAGATTTCCATGGTATCTATTATATGCACAGTAATCTGCCACGGACACTGCCCTGAACATAATAGAGGGGAAGATAGGCCATAAGCAGGTATATTAATAAGAACATTTCAGAGAGTGATAAGTATTAGGATAAAAATCAAATAGATAGGTCAGGTATGCCTGGGGGAAGAGGAAAGAAGATTTAGAGTGGTCAAGGTAGGCCTCTCTGTTAACTTGAAACCTGTGATTAAAAGGGAATAGCCATGCGAACAGGCTAAGCAAAGAGCATTCCAAGCAGAGGAAAAAAAGGGCAGATACCATGGGGTCTGAATAAACTTGATGTGTTTGCAGACAGAAATAAGACCAGTATTTTGGGAGCAGAGTGAACAAAAAAGGGGCAGTGCAGAAGAGGTTGTAGAATAGGTGGGGTCAACTCCTGAGAGCCCATGTAAGTCATGTAAAGACAACTAGATGTAGTATACAAAATGTGCTTTTTTCCCTTTAATATATCTGTCTTAGCTTCTCTGAAAGAGTATAAACTTCTTGGGGGCATATTATCAGTAAGTTTTCTATCCTCCAAGGTACTACGTCCCCTTTATGTGTGAGTATGTGTGTGCATGTGCATGAAAATAGAACATGGGGTAGAACTTGGAAGACCGGATTATGAGCCTAGCTCTTTGTGAACTAGCTGTAGGTCATGTCATTCTTTGTTTCCTTAGATGGTCACTAAGGAGATTGGATAGCTCTTTTCTAGTGCTAAAATTTGCTGTCTTTATGAATATATGTGAAAGAACATTGAAGACATTTAATGACTATATTAATGTAAAATGTGTATATATATATTTTTTAAGATTTATTTAGTTTAGAGAGAGGGAAAGAGTGTGTGTGAGCAGGGGGGAGGGAAAAAGAAGATGGAGAGAGATCCTTAAGCAGACTCCCCACTTAGCGCAGAGCCCAGTGCAGGGCTCAATCCTAGAACCCTGACATCATGATCTGAGCTGAAATCGAGACTTGGCTGGTTAACCAACTGAGCCACCCACACACCACTAATGTAAGATGCATATTATGAAAAGAGTAGGATTATGGATAAACCAAGGCAAATTTATTCCCCTACAAGGCCCAAATTATGCCACAGAAATAGTTGCTACTTACATGCTCTGGCATCCTTCTCCTTTAAAGCCCTTCACTATTTATATATCTCACTCAGACTAATTAACCATTCTATCTTATTTTCACTATTCTGTCTTATATCTCATCTTCTCTTGCCACTTCTTTGCCACATAAATCTTTTATCTTCATAAAATATTTTATTTCTTTCCTCTTGATTATTTCATGTATCTCAAATAACCTCACACACAATCATGCCTCTGTTTTCTCAAACACTCTACATAAATCATCTAAGGATATTTATTTTGTGACTTTCAGAAAAACTATCTTCTCAGATTACTCTCTTGGAGGCTCAGAATAGAAGTGGAAAGGCAGATAGAGAAGTCAGTGAGGTAAGTGATATGTTCTTAAAATAACCAGAATGTGAACTAGATCAAGAGGAGTTAGCTTCAAATGTAAGCATTTCTGCAGTTTTCTAATGTTGACCAAGCATTACAATACCTAGAAAGTGCGATCTATTTTAAAAAGTCATAATGGTTATTATTTCCCATTTAGTCTCATTTATTTGTGAATATTTGGATTTTTAAAATATGTCCTGAAGCAAAGTACAAGCGCAGTAGCCATTTATTTGGAATTTTCTAATCCATTTCTCAAACTGGGTTATTATTTATCTCAAATTCTTTCCCATCTCAGAAAAGTTTCTCAGTGAGATTAGATAAAATCTCTAGTTCCCCTCCACTAAATTGGCATAGGTTCATTTCGGGTTATATTAAAAAGGGAATTTTTGGAGATTGGTGCTTTTTTAATAACCTGAAAATTACTATAGGAAATATGTGGCTCTTTAATATTCTGTTGATTTAAGATTATTGTTAGCTGTATTGTGTTTAATTAGCTTTATTCTTCCAATCAAGAAGTCCATAATAGAGTCATAAATGGCCTTGAGGAATAATGTAACTTTTTAACAGAAGTATCTGCAAAATAAATAAATAAATAAATAAATAGCATCTGCTTAATTATTAGAGTTCTTCAGAGAGACAAAATAGGGAGTATGTATATATGTAGAGAAAGATTTATTTTAAGGGAATTGGTTCATATAGTTGTGGAAGCTGGCAAATCCAAAATCTATAGGGTAGGTGAGCCAATAGGCTGGAGACCTAGGGAAGATTGATAGTTTCCTGTCTGAAGGCAGTCTGATGACAGAATTCCCTCTGGAAGTGCTCTGTCTTTTTGTTGTTGTTGTTAAAGCCTTCAGCTGATTGGATGAGGTCTAATTGTATTATGGAGGAGTAATCTACTCAAACTCCACTGATTTAAATATTAATCTCACCTAAAAAAAAAATCTTCACAGAAGCATCAGGAATAATGTTTGACCAAGTATTTAGTATGCCCTAGCCAACTTGACAGTAAAATTAACCACTACACTTATATTCAGTATCTTTTGATGGGGCTACTTGGGAAAAGGAAACTAAATTTTGAAAGTTGTAGCATTATATGGATACTGGCAGAGGAAAATGAATCTTGTTTGTGCAAGCAGGTGCTTAATTTTTTAAGATGCTTAGCAGTAGTATCTAGTGAAAGCAAGATAACTTAGATAAAAAAAAGAGGAACAGATAAGAAAGATGGTAATCTCTTAAGAAAAAGAAAATACCAGAAGGGAGAACAAATAAACAGAGAACAATGAAAAAGAAAGGGGGGGAAACACACACACAGAAATTGTGTTTGTGCCTAGGATGATCCTTTGGGGTAAGAGAAAGTGAGTAGAAAATGTTCATAGAATGTGTAAGCTCAGCTGAAAGGGGACTAGTATTAGCAGAAAAAGTAATGGCAGTAGCTGGGAAAAGCTACTTTTGGTTTTGGGAAAGTTCTTTGGTTCTCTGTTCTCTCATTGTGGATAACATTGATTTTTTTTTTTTCACTTGAGCCAAAAAGTTGATTGAATTTTATAGATATCCTAGGGAGCAGCAGAGGGTGTGACCAAGGGAAGGAGTAGAGTGAGTGAAGTGGCATGACAAAAAGAGGAAATAAGGATACTTAAGGTGAGAGAGAGAACAAAAAAGGAATCATATTGAAGTCTTCTGGCAGCAGGAGTGATACCTTGACTGTATCAGGTCTTTAATGTATATAGGGATGGATAAAATTGGAATGTGACTTGAAGAAATTATAAAGGAATTTTTCTATGTGTTTAAATAGTGTGTTTAGTTTTAGTCTTCAGAAATTTGAGTATGGATAATGCAGAGAGCAAAGAATTTTAAATGATTAAGAATAATGATCATGAAAAATGATAATCTTTCTTAAATAACTTTAAAAATGAATGTTTTTTGTTCAGTGGCTGAGAATGCTATCAACATAGTAGCAAATACTTCTTGAATATTTTCTGTGTGCCAGCTTTTGCTAATAGATGGCGGAGCTAAGATATGAATTCAGACAGTTGGGCTGCAGAAAATGTACTCTTGGCCACTACATTATTTGACAGTCCTATGGGTGGGGTTTTTTTTTTTTTTCTCATATCAAATTGAAATTTTTTTCTGGGAAAAAAAAAAATGGTGCTATTGGCAAAGATGGAGATTTTATTGTGTACACTGAACCCAAATTCATTTAGTAAAATTCTAATGAAATTTATCAGGAGATTAACTGATTCTGTTTCCCCGGAAGACAGTTATAAAAATAATATATATGGGTTGAGCAGTCTAACACAGTTATCTTTGTAATAATAATAGTATTTTGTCAAGCAAGTCTGTAATTTCATACCCAACCCTCTACAGAACTCCTTTTTGATTATTTGATAGTGGTAATTTATCTTAACCTACTTGTTTGATAATCTACTTATCTGGTAATAGCTATCTTATTCAATAGTTTCCATTTCAGTAGATAGCTTAGGAAAAAGAATGATAACTTCCTTCTTGGTTTGGGATGAAACAATATTTAATGCATTTCCTGCCTCCCTTTTATGTTTAAGTGGTTCTTAAAAGAAACACGTAGGAGTTTTAATACAAAGAAAATAGTTTCTCAAGTAAGGGATATCTGGAAAAGGAGTTCCCAGTTACCATAAGGTCTGATGACTGTGGCTTGGCCTCAGTATAAGATTAACAGGGTACTCTCAGAGGTCCAATTTGGGAAAGAAAAACTGATTTTAAAAGGATTTAGCAGTTTTATGGTAGGAAGTTTAGACTAGTAAGTTGTAGATTTGAAAAAATGCATGAAATAGGCGTTTTTAGTAGACTTTTTTTTCTAAGACATCTATCTGATTGAGGCTTTTCCTTTCTTTTTTAAAAAATAGATCAACGTGGTTGATATTACCAGGCTCCATAGGAGCAGCCCTTCTGCCCAGGAGAGTGGACAGGATGTCCTAGACAACACATTTTCTCAGAAACATAAAGAACTGTCAGTTTTATTGTTGGAAATGAAAGAAGCTCAAGAAGAGATTGCATTTCTTAAGTTGCAGCTCCAGGGGAAAAAAGCTGAGGGGGCCCCTGAGGTCCCTAACCAGAAAGAAATGAAGCAGACAGAGAGTAAAGGAATACCCACAGTTAGCATGAAAATACTGCCTGAAGATACAGGACAACATTTTCCCTCAATGCCATGTGAAGAAAGCAGTCTTCCAACAGTTGAAAAAGAAGAGCAGATGAGTAGTAAATATCAAAATAGAACATCTGAGGAAATATCTTTGAACGACACAGGGATGGAATTAAAATCAACCAGGCAGGATGAGGTTGATAAACCCCCTTCTGCTGTACAAGGAATTTGTAAGTGTCACCAGGATGAATTGGAAAGGCTAAAAAGGCAAATTTCGGAGCTTGAGATAAACTTTCATAAAGCAGAAGAAATCTATGAAGAAAATTTAGATGAGAAAGCTAAGGAAATCTGCAACCTCACCCAGTTGATTGAAGAGTTTAGGAAAAAAGCTGAAAACACCAACAGTGCATTCACTGCTTTGTCTGAAGAAAGAGACCAGCTTCTTTCTCAAGTGAAGGAACTTAGTGTTGTAACAGAACTGAGGGCTCAGGTACAACAACTGGAAGTGAACCTTGCAGAAGCAGAAAGGCAAAGAAGACTTGACTATGAAAGTCAGACGAATCATCACAATTTGCTTACTGAACAGATCCACAGTCTAAGCATAGAAGCCAAATCTAAAGATGTGAAGATTGAAGTTTTACAGAATGAACTGGATGACATACAGCTTCAGTTTTCTGAGCAGAGTACACTGGTGAAAAGCCTGCAAAGCCAGCTGCAGAAGAAGGAAAGTGAAGTGCTTGAAGGAGTAGAACGTGTGAAAGATATCTCAAATAAGATGGAAGAACTTTCCCAGGCTCTTTCACAGAAGGAACTTGAAATAGCAAAAATGGATCAACTCTTATCGGAGAAAAAAAGAGATGTGGAAACCCTGCAACAAACCGTCCTGGAGAAGGATCAGCAAGTGACAGAAATTAGCTTTAGTATGACTGAGAAAATGGTCCAGCTTAATGAAGAGAAGTTTTCTCTTGGGATTGAAATTAAGACTCTTAAGGAACAGCTGAACTTATTATCGAGAGCTGAAGAGGCAAAAAAAGAGCAGGTGGAAGAAGATAAAGAAGTTCTTTCTGGCCTTAAACAGAATTCTGATGAGCTGAGCCCAGTAGGGCTCCTAAGTAAAGAAGAGCTTCAGCATGAATTAGTCCTTGTGAAGAAAGAAAGTGAACAGAGAAAGAGAAAGCTCCAGGCAGCTCTTATTAACAGAAAGGAGCTTCTACAGAAAGTCAGTAGATTAGAAGAGGAATTGGCCAAAGTGAAAGATGAATCTATGAATGAGATCCCACTCAGTGAGCGTGAGAAGAGGGAAATGAAGGAAGATAAAGAAGGCAAAAAAGACTCAGAAAAATGTGTGACTGCTAAGTGCCACGAAGTAGAAATTTCTTTAAAGCAGACAATATCTGAGAAAGAGGTGGAATTAGAGCTTATAAGGAAGGATTTAGAAGAAAAGGTAGCAGCTGAAGAACAGTTACAGGCTGTGATCAAACAGATGAATCAAAACTTGCAAGAGAAGACAAACCAGATAGATTCGCTGCAAGCAGAAATCATGGAAAACCAAGCAGTTATCCAAAAATTAACCACAGGTAACAAGGATGTAGGTGATGGAGACTCAGCAGCGCCTGTAAAAGAAACAGTGGCGATCAGTCCACCTGGTGCAGGTAGTGGAGAGCACTGGAAACCAGAACTGGAAGAAAAGATACTGGACTTAGAAAAAGAAAAGGAACAACTTCAAAAGAAGCTACAGGAAGTGTTAACGTCTCGAAAGGCTATTCTACAAAAAGCACAGGAGAAAGAAAGACATCTTAGGGAGGAGCTGAAGCACCAGAAGGATGAGTATAATCGCTTACAAGAACAGTTCGATGAGCAGAGCAAGGAAAATGAGAACATTGGAGACCAGCTGAGACAACTCCAGATTCAAGTAAAGGAGTCTATAGACAGAAAACTCCTGGGTATTGACCAGCAGGATCCAGGCTCTCCCATTCCAAGTTTAAAAGAGCCTTTATTCAAAACCACAGAACAGCAACCTCCTCAACTTGTTTCAGAGTCTGACTTTCTTTCTCATCCAAGAGATGGAGATGCTCTGCAGAGCAGTAATTATGTTGCCCAGATTAAGACCCAGCTGAAAGAAATAGAGGTGGAGAAAGAGGAGTTGGAATTGAAGGTTAGTTCTGCAACAAATGAGCTTACTAAAAAATCAGAAGAGGTATTTCAGTTACAAGAGCAGATAAATAAACAAAGTTTGGAAATCCAAAGTCTAAGGACAATGTCCCTTGAAGCTGAAGCCTATGCAGAAAGCCTGAGGCAGAAATTGGAAAGCAGTCAGCTAGAAATTGCTGGATTAGAACATCTAAGAGAATTGCAGCCTGAATTAGATGAACTGCAAAAACTCATAGTCAAAAAGGAAGAAGAAGTTAGAAACCTTTCTGGACAGCTTAATGAGAAAGAGGAGGTGCTTACAAAAGTACAGGCAGAGATAATGGAACAAGAGGATTTAATCAAGGCTCTGCGTACCCAGCTGGAAATGCAAGCCAAAGAACATGATGAGAGGATAAAGCAGTTACAGGTGGAACTTTGTGAAATGAAGCAAAAACCAGAAGAGACTGGAGAAGAAAGTAAAGCAAAGCAACAAATACAGAGGAAACTACAAGCTGCCCTTATTTCCCGAAAAGAAGCACTAAAAGAAAACAAAGGTCTCCAAGAGGAGTTGTCTTTGGCAAGAGATACCATTGAACATCTCACTAAGTCTCTGGCAGACATGGAAAGCCAAGTTTCTACTCAAAATAAAGAAAAAGATACGTTCTTAGGAAAGTTAGCTGCTCTTCAGGAAGAAAGAGACAAGCTCATTACAGAAATGGACAGATCTTTAATGGAAAATCAAAGTCTCAATAGCTCTTGTGAAAGTTTGAAATTAGCTCTGGAGGATCTTACCGAAGATAAGGAAAAGTTAGTGAAGGAAATTGAATCTTTGAAATGTTCTAAGATTGCAGAAAGCACTGAGTGGCAAGAGAAACACAAAGAGTTACAAAAAGAGTATGAAGTTCTTCTGCAGTCTTATGAGAATGTCAGTAATGAGGCAGAAAGAATTCAGCATGTTGTGGAAACTGTGAGGCAGGAGAAACAAGAACTTTATGGAAAGTTAAGAAGCACAGAAGCAAACAAGAAAGAAGCAGAAAAGCAGTTGCAGGAAACTGAACAGGAAATGGAGGAAATGAAGGAAAAGATGAGAAAGTTTGCCAAATCTAAACAGCAGAAAATCCTAGAACTGGAAGAAGAGAATGACCGGCTTAGAGCAGAGGTACAGTCTGGAGGAGGTGCATCTAATGATGTTATGGAGGCACTTCTTTCTTCCAATTCCAACTTGAAAGAGGAACTAGAAAGGGTCAAAACAGAGTATAAAACCCTTTCTAAAGAGTTTGAGGCTTTAATGACTGAGAAGGAATCTCTAAGTGAAGAGGTTCAAGATTTAAAGCATCAAGTAGAAAGTGTTGTGTCCATAGAAGGTAGCCTAAAGGCCACTGAGAAACAGGATAACCAAAGAAATATCATTGAAGGGGCAACACAGTCTGTCCCAGGTGAGTCTAATGAGCAAGACTCTCGGGACATGAACACTGGGCCGGAAGATTCAGAATCCATTTTGTCAGAGAACAGTGCCAAGAAGCCTGATGAAGGTGAGAATGTCAGCTCACATGATGAAATTAATAACTATCTTCAGCAGATTGATCAGCTCAAAGAAAGAATTGCTCAGTTAGAGGAAGAGAAGCAGAAAGAAAAGGAATTTAGCCAGACTTTAGAAAATGAGAGAAGTACTTTACGGAGTCAGATATCAGCGAAGGATGGCGAACTAAAAATGCTTCAGGAAGAAGTAACCAAAATAAACCTATCAAATCAGCAAATACAAGAAGAACTTGCCAGAGTTACCAAGCTAAAGGAGACAGCAGAAGAAGAGAAAGATGATTTGGAAGAAAGGCTTATGAATCAGTTAGCAGAACTTAATGGAAGCATTGGGAATTACTATCAGGATGTTACAGATGCCCAAATAAAAAATGAGCTACTAGAATCTGAAATGCAGAACCTTAAAAAATGTGTGAGTGAATTGGAAGAAGAAAAGCAGCAGTTAGTCAAAGAGAAAACTAAGGTGGAATCAGAAATACGAAAGGAATATTTGGAGAAAATACAAGGTGCTCAGAAGGGACCTGGCAATAAAAGCCATGCGAAGGAACTACAGGAACTCTTAAAAGAAAAACAGCAGGAAGTAAAGCAGCTGCAGAAGGACTGCATCAGGTACCAAGAGAAAATCAGTGCTCTGGAGAGAACTGTTAAGGCCTTAGAATTTGTTCAGACCGAGTCTCAAAAAGATTTGGAAATAACCAAAGAAAATCTGGCTCAGGCCACCGAACACCGCAAGAAGGCAGAAGCAGAATTGGCTAGCTTCAAAGTTCTACTAGATGATACTCAGAGTGAAGCAGCAAGGGTCCTAGCAGACAATCTTAAGTTGAAAAAGGAACTTCAGTCAAACAAAGAATCAGTTAAAAGCCAAATGAAACAAAAGGATGAAGATCTGGAGCGAAGACTGGAGCAGGTAGAAGAGAAACACCTGAAAGAGAAGAAGAACATGCAAGAGAAACTGGATGCTTTGCGTAGAGAAAAAGTCCACTTGGAAGAGACATTTGGAGAGATTCAGATTACTTTGAACAAGAAAGACAAGGAAGTTAAGCAACTTCAGGAAAACTTGGACAGTACCGTGGCCCAGCTTGCAGCTTTCACAAAGAGCATGTCTTCCCTTCAGGATGATCGAGACAGGGTGATAGATGAAGCCAAGAAATGGGAGAGGAAATTCAGTGATGCTATTCAAACCAAAGAAGAAGAAATTAGACTCAAAGAGGAGAACTGCAGTGTTCTAAAGGATCAACTTAGGCAGATGTCCATCCACATGGAGGAATTGAAGATCAATATTTCCAGGTAAATGTGGAACTTTTTTGCTCTTCTAAATGTAACTGAAGGTAAAGAAGGCCTCTATTTAAACTATTTTTATGCCTATTAATATTATGGGACTAATTTTGGTTTAAATTTCACTAGAAATTTCCCCTATATTCTGTCTCACTTCTGACTCTCTCTTTTTTTGTCAGTGACTTTTGGCTAATATTAAGATGGAAAATCTATGTCTGCTTCTCTTCCCATCTTTCTCTTGGGAGAACTCTTTTATTTCTCCCTTTCTTTTCATTTTCATTTCCACTGCTTTGTCTGGATTTTTACTGCGGTACTGCCAAATGATTGTTATAGCCTTATAAATGATGTCCTCTTTTCTCTTTCCCATATTCAACATCAATTCATACTGCATGAGAGTTATTGTCCTCTAACTTCAATTTTATATCATTTTTCAAATTCAGGAGCTGATGGTGACCCCCATACTGGGAACTCCTCCACTTTTATTAGGATTTTTCTGCTTTGAGACAGGTTTCCTCATTGTCATACCAAGATTATTCCTTTAAGGAGCTAGACTTGAGCTTTTCTGGAGCAAAGTAAAGCAAAATAATAGAAAGTACTGCTTTCTAGGGTGTGCAAAGTCATGTCACTAAAATAAGCAACATGGCTTTGGAGTTTTAAGACTTAAATAACCTTAGGTGCAATATATCTTTAATGCAGACCATCCAGTAGAACTAATACCTCTTCGTTGGAAGGATGAGCACCTTTAATTACGAATACTGCTTCATCTTTAAATCTGAGTAATGTTGTATATGTCCCTTAGGCATCAAATAGTGTTCCCTTGAAATCTGTGATTAATGACCTTCTCTCTTTCTTTCCAGGCTTGAACATGACAAGCAGATTTGGGAGTCCAAGGCCCAGACAGAGGTTCAGCTTCAACAGAAGGTCTGTGAGACTCTGCAGGGGGAAAACAAAGAACTTTTGTCCCAGCTAGAAGAGACTCGACAACTATACCACAGTTCTCAGAATGAAGTAGTTAAGTTGGAATCAGAACTTAAGATTCTCAGAGACCAGTCAGCTGATTTAAATAACTCTTTAGAAAAATGTAAGGAAAACAAAGAAAACTTAGAAGGAATCATAAAGCGGCAAGAGGCTGATATCCAGAATTGTAAGTTCAGTTATGAACAGCTAGAGACGGATCTTCAGGCCTCCAGAGAACTGACCAGCAGGCTGCATGAAGAAATAAACATGAAAGAGCAGAAGATTATAAGCTTGCTTTCTGCCAAGGAACAGGCAGTCCAAGTAGCTGTTGCTGAACTACATCAGCAACATAATAAAGAAATTAAAGAATTGGAAAACCTGTTGTTGCAGGAGGAAGAGGAGAATGTTGTCCTAGAAGAGGAGAACAAAAAGGCTGTTGACAAAACCAATCAGCTTATGGAGGCACTGAAAGCCATCAAAAAGGAAAACATGCAGCAGAAGGCTCAGTTGAATTCCTTTGTTAAATCCATGTCTTCTCTCCAGGATGACAGAGACCGCATCGTAGGTGACTACCAGCAGCTGGAAGAGCGACATCTCTCTGTCATCTTGGAAAAAGATCAACTCATCCAAGACGCTGCTGCTGAGAATAACAAGCTTAAAGAAGAAATTCGATGCTTGCGGAGTCATATGGATGATCTTAATTCTGAGAATGCCAAACTAGATGCAGAACTAATCCAATATAGAGAAGACCTGAACCAAGTGATATCAAGAAAGGACTGCCAGCAAAAGCAGCTCCTTGATGCTCAACTTCAGCAGAATAAGGAGCTGAAAAGTGAATGTGTCAAATTGGAAGAAAAGCTGAAGGAGTCTGAGGAAGCAAAGGAGGATCTGCGAAGGTCCTCTCTTGCTCTAGAGGAGGAGAAACAAAGTTTGTCTAAAGAGATTGAGAGCTTAAATGTGTCTGTATCCCAACTAAAGAGACAATTGACAGCCTTGCAAGAAGAAGGAACTTTAGGAATATTTCAGGCCCAACTAAAAGTAAAAGAAGAAGAAGTACAGAGGTTAAGTACTATCGTTTTCTCCTCTCAGAAGAGAATTACAGAATTGGAAGAGGAATTGGTTCATGTTCAGAAGGAGGCTGCCAAGAAGGTGGGTGAAATTGAAGATAAACTGAAGAAAGAATTGAAACATCTTCATCATGATGCAGGGATAATGCGAAACGAAACAGAAACCGCAGAAGAGAGAGTGGCAGAGCTGGCAAGAGATCTGGTGGAGATGGAACAGAAATTACTCTCAGTCACCAAAGAAAATAAAGACCTCACAGCACAAATCCAGTCTTTTGGAAGGTCTATGAATTCCCTACAAAACAGCAGAGATCGTGCCAATGAGGAGCTTGATGAACTGAAAAGGAAATACGATGCCAGTCTGAAGGAGCTGACAGAGCTGAGAGAAGAACAGGGGCTCCTAAGCAGGAGAAGAGATGCTCCTGTTTCGAAAGTTGCCCTTTCTGTGAACTCCACTGAGGATAACAGCTTGCCTCGCCTCGATAAACTTAACCAACAGCTTCTGTCCAAAGATGAGCAACTGCTTCACTTGTCCTCACAACTAGAAGATTCTTACAACCAAGTGCAGTCCTTTTCCAAGGCTATGGCCAGTCTACAGAATGAGAGAGATCACCTGTTGAATGAACTGGAGAAATTCCGCAAGTCAGAGGAGGGGAAGCAGAGGTCTGCAGCCCAGCCTGCAACCACCCCGGCTGAAGTCCAGAGTTTAAAGAAAGCTATGTCATCACTCCAAAATGACAGAGACCGACTAGTGAGTGTCTGGTTCTCTTTCTGATCTTTATTTAAGAGTTTTTGAGCTTTTCTTTAAAAAATTTTCACTTCTGTAGGAAAAGATGAGCACGTTCTTGCATATATATATTATCTGGGCATTTTGGAACAGTATTATACATCCCACAGGTTTTATTTGGTCTTAGACACACAAACATTATTTAAATTACTTTAATTCTGCTAGTACCATTTAAAAATAATTACAGATTTTCTTTGCACAAAACTCTCCACGCTATAAAAGGACTAAAAAACATGGAGGTTGTTTTATGTATTTTGTACACACATGTCGATGTTTCCAGAATGTGTCACAGTTTAATTGAACTAAGGTATAGGAGTCATTCAGGGTCTTCTTACAGTAAGAGTTTAGCCTTAGGTCATCTGGTAGAATTATAGAGAGGACTCAGCTTATCTCATGTATAACAACCCTAATTTGTCACAAAAAAGTTAAATATATAAAGAGTTAATCTAAAGAAGTTTAAAAAAAATAATAAAGAAGTTCAGTACCCAGCTTTTTTTTAATCGGAGAGAAAGATAAGGAGGATCTCTCATGCTAAAATTTTGCTTTTAGAAGGATCCAGTAGCTTAGTTCAGGTCTTTTTTTCTAAGAACCTCCGGGGTATCAAGATTCAGAAGCAAAACTGGAATTATTATAAGCCAGGCCAAGTTCTACTTTGTGAGGTTACTATCTTCACTTTCATGACAGTTCTTAACTCTTTTAAGACCATGTACTTAGGCCAAATAGGAAATAAAATGAGGTTCAAAAGGCTGGATATTCCATTAAAAAGTGACCCATGTCCAGAATATGAAAATTCTAGTTTTTAAGAACAGCCTCAATAAAAAAGATCATTGCTCCTAACTACAAATTCTTGTTCTAATTTTCTTTTTCATTGTAGGCAATGTGTTCATTCATATTACATTTTATATCCAGTATTTATAGATACCTTTTTCACTTTTGTAATCTGAATAAAACCCCTTTTCAGCTGCAGTTTTGACAGCAGTATAATGTATATGTATTTATTTATGTCTTAAAATAGTTTCAGTTCAGCTGACTTTGTCCTGGGAGCTAACCCTTTTTTGTTGTTGTTGTTGCTTTCAGAATGCAAATGTAAAAGATTTTCATCAGAACAGGATATACTTCAAAGATGTAGTATTTTATAGCTATCTAGGGCTCGATTATCTTCAAAGTCAAAATCTTTTTCCTAAAAGCTATTAGGTTAGATTTTGAATTGACAAGGTTTCATTTCGTCAGTTGATTTACTCTTCTTATCTGTTCTAAACACTGGGGACAAAACTTGTTATCTCTCAACCCTTGCTATCTCTCAGCCTTTTCTATTTCTTAGTCCCCATTCCACATTTTTATCTGCTGGATATTTTCAAGCCAGGTCAGCATATTTTTACTTACATATTTCTATAACCCATAGTAATGTTCCTCTGTTCTGTAAGGCTCATAGCTGGCTATGATTTTATTTCATTTATCATCAAAGTCTGTTACTTTATTCATAATGGGCCTCAATTATCTCTTTTCCTTTCTATCATCATTTAGGATGAGTTCTTAACACTGTACGTTTAACTGTTGTGGTACTGCTTCTTCCAATTTGTCATTTTCCAGTATATTTTTATATACCATTGCTGAATAAATCTGAAGCTTTGCTTTCTTATTACTGTACTGCTCAAAAACCTTTAAAAGTTGTATTATCTCTAGAATAGGCTTGGGATTCAAACCTTTTAGTCTGGCATTTGAGACCCTATAATTTGGTTAGGTCCTTCTTTCCAGCCTTCCTTGATACTGCTGCCCTACTCATACCCTTCATTGCAGCCAAACTGATCTACTTATTATGCAGTAATCCTACCTAGTACTTCCACATTACCATCCTCTGAACCAAAATGTCCTCTCTATTTTCCTTTTTTGGGAAGATATTTCCCACTATTAAACATCGCCCTGGAGCTCAAACTTTCTGGTTACATTTCCAGACCTCTTAAATACCTGTTACCTTCTGTACTTCTCTAGTACTTTCATTTGTCTCATATTGTCCTGATGTGTATATGTCTATATGTCTGTGTGTGTAAGTGTCATGTCTTACACTTGTTTGTATTTCCTATGATTTTAACATAGGAGGAATTAATTATGTGGTAGATAATCAACCATTGGTGATCATTCTCTGTTGTTGTTGTTACTGGAAACACTGTGGGGTTTTTTTTTTTTTTTTTTTTTTTTTTTTTTTTTTCATTTTGTAAAACTGTCATATAGGGGAGTTCTGGAAACATTGGCTCTTAACATCTGCCGTAAATGAAAGCCAAGGCAGTGTTATAAATCACATGAAGGCCTGTCACTCTGACTTGGTGATACTACATTTGAGGTCCACTACAGTCTGCTGAGGCCCTTCTGCATACTTTTGGAATGTATTATTAACTGGCCATCAGCTCTTTTCCACATAACTTGTTCTCAGTCTGTGTCATGGGCATTGAAGTTTATAGTCTCTCAATTACTGGCTGCATGTATGATAAATACGGGAGCTTTCTTATGTCAACCACTATCAGTTTGAACATGCAGCTTAGGCCAGCAGTTTATCATCTCTGCCTACACTACACTTCCTTCCCATCAGGACCATCCCAGAAATGATTGAGATCCGAAAAGGATTTAGCTTACTTTGATTCTCTTCTTTACTTAGTTATTCAGAGGGGAGTTTCTCCAAGTCTGAGGGTCCCAGGTGCAGAGAATTAGCCCTGGGGAGTCTACTACAGTGTCACAAACAACTCTGAAAACATTCTGTAGTTTTTGTATCTATTTGAACTTCCTTTGGACTTTCCCATAATCAAATAGGTACTTAGGCAATTTCTATCTAAAGGGTAGAAAGCAAATCTCCAGAACCGCATTTATCTATACACATTTTGTTCTTTTTTAAAATTTGCTTTCAAATTCCAATATAATTAATGTACAGTGTGACAGTTTCAGGTATACAATATAGTGATTCAGGAATTCTGTACATTACTCAGTACTCTCAGTCTCCTTCACCTGTTTTTACTCCATTCCCCAGCCACCTCCCCTCTGGTAACCATCACTTTGTACTCTATAGAGTCTGGTTTTTGGCCTCCTTTTTTCTTCGATCATTTGTTTTGTTTAAGTTCCACCTATGAAGAAAATTATATGGTATTTGTCTTTCTATGACTGACTTATTTCACTTAGTATCATACACTCTAGACCCATACAAGTTGTTACAAATAGTGAGATTTCATTCTTTTTTATGGATGGGTAATATTCCATTATGTATATGTGCACCACATCTTTTTTTTTTTAATATAATTTTTTATTTTTTATAAACATATATTTTTATCCCCAGGGTTACAGGTCTATGAATCACCAGGTTTACACACTTCACAGCACTCACCAAAGCACATACCCTCCCCAATGTCCATAATCCCACCCCCTTCTCCAAAACCCCCTCCCCCGAGCAACCCTCAGTTTGTTTTGTGAGATTAAGAGTCACTTATGGTTTGTCTCCCTCCCAATACCATTTTCTTTCATTTATTCTTCTCGTACCCACTTAAGCCCCCATGTTGCATCACCACTTCCTCATATCAGGGAGATCATAGGATAGTTGTCTTTCTCTGCTTGACTTATTTCGCTAAGCATGATACGCTCTAGTTCCATCCATGTTGTCGCAAATGGCAAGATTTCATTTCTTTTGATGGCTGCATAGTATTCCATTGTGTATATATACCACATCTTCTTGATCCATTCATCTGTTGATGGACATCTAGGTTCTTTCCATAGTTTGGCTATTGTGGACATTGCTGCTATAAACATTCAGGTACACGTGCCCCTTTGGATCACTACGTTTGTATCTTTAGGGTAAATACCCAATAGTGCAATTGCCGGGTCATAGGGCAGTTCTATTTTCAACATTTTGAGGAACCTCCATGCTGTTTTCCAGAGAGGTTGCACCAGCTTGCATTCCCACCAACAGTGTAGGAGGGTTCCCCTTTCTCCGCATCCTCGCCAGCATCTGTCATTTCCTGACTTGTTGATTTTAGCCATTCTGACTGGTGTGAGGTGATATCGCATTGTGGTTTTGATTTGTATTTCCCTGATGCCGAGTGATATGGAGCACTTTTTCATGTGTCTGTTGGCCATCTGGATGTCTTCTTTGCAGAAATGTCTGTTCATGTCCTCTGCCCATTTCTTGATTGGATTATTTGTTCTTTGGGTGTTGAGTTTGCTAAGTTCTTTATAGATTCTGGACACTAGTCCTTTATCTGATATGTCATTTGCAAATATCTTCTCCCATTCTGTCAGTTGTCTTTTGATTTTGTTAACTGTTTCCTTTGCTGTGCAAAAGCTTTTGATCTTGATGAAATCCCAATAGTTCATTTTTGCCCTTGCTTCCCTTGCCTTTGGCGTTGTTCCTAGGAAGATGTTGCTGCGGATGAGGTTGAAGAGTTTGCTGCCTGTGTTCTCCTCAAGGATTTTGATGGATTCCTTTCGCACATTGAGGTCCTTCATCCATTTTGAGTCTATTTTTGTGTGTGGTGTAAGGAAATGGTCCAATTTCATTTTTCTGCATGTGGCTGTCCAATTTTCCCAGCACCACTTATTGAAGAGGCTGTCTTTTTTCCATTGGACATTCTTTCCTGCTTTGTCGAAGATGAGTTGACCATAGAGTTGAGGGTCTATTTCTGGGCTCTCTATTCTGTTCCATTGATCTATGTGTCTGTTTTTGTGCCAGTACCATGCTGTCTTGATGATGACAGCTTTGTAATAGAGCTTGAAGTCCGGGATTGTGATGCCACCAACGTTGGCTTTCTTTTTCAATATCCCTTTGGCTATTCGAGGTATTTTCTGGTTCCATATAAATTTTAGAATTATTTGTTCCATTTCTTTGAAAAAGATGGATGGTACTTTGATAGGAATTGCATTAAATGTGTAGATTGCTATAGGTAGCATAGACATTTTCACAATATTTATTCTTCCAATCCAGGAGCATGGAACATTTTTCCATTTCTTTGTGTCTTCCTCAATTTCTTTCATGAGTACTTTATAGTTTTCTGAGTATAGATTCTGTGTCTCCTTGGTTAGGTTTATTCCTAGGTATCTTATGGTTTTGGGTGCAATTGTAAATGGGATTGACTCCTTAATTTCCCTTTCTTCTGTCTTGCTGTTGGTGTAGAGAAATGCAACTGATTTCTGTGCATTGATTTTATATCCTGACACTTTACTGAATTCCTGTATAAGTTCTAGCAGTTTTGGAGTGGAGTCTTTTGGGTTTTCCACATATAGTATCATATCATCTGCGAAGAGTGATAATTTGACTTCTTCTTTGCCGATTTGGATGCCTTTAATTTCCTTTTGTTGTCTGATTGCTGAGGCTAGGACCTCTAGTACTATGTTGAATAGCAGTGGTGATAATGGACATCCCTGCCGTGTTCCTGACCTTAGCGGAAAAGCTTTCAGTTTTTCTCCATTGAGAATGATATTTGCGGTGGGTTTTTCATAGATGGCTTTGATGATATTGAGGTATGTGCCCTCTATCCCTACACTTTGAATAGTTTTGATCAGGAAGGGATGCTGTACTTTGTCAAATGCTTTTTCAGCATCTATTGAGAGTATCATATGATTCTTGTTCTTTCTTTTATTGATGTGTTGTATCACATTGACTGATTTGCGGATGTTGAACCAACCTTGCAGCCCTGGAATAAATCCCACTTGGTCGTGGTGAATAATCCTTTTAATGTACTGTTGAATCCTATTGGCTAGTATTTTGTTGAGTATTTTCGCATCTGTGTACATCAAGGATATTGGTCTATAGCTCTCTTTTTTGATGGGATCCTTGTCTGGTTTGGGGATCAAGGTGATGCTGGCCTCATAAAATGAGTTTGGAAGTTTTCCTTCCATTTCTATTTTTTGGAACAGTTTCAGGAGAATAGGAATTAGTTCTTCTTTAAATGTTTGGTAGAATTCCCCCGGGAAGCCGTCTGGCCCTGGGCTTTTGTTTGTTTGGAGATTTTTAATGACTGTTTCAATCTCCTTACTGGTTATGGGTCTGTTCAGGCTTTCTATTTCTTCCTGGTTCAGTTGTGGTAGTTTATATGTTTCTAGGAATGCATCCATTTCTTCCAGATTGTCAAATTTATTGCCGTAGAGTTGCTCATAGTATGTTCTTATAATAGTTTGTATTTCTTTGGTGTTAGTTGTGATCTCTCCTCTTTCATTCATGATTTTATTTATTTGGGTCCTTTCTCTTTTCTTTTTGATAAGTCTGGCCAGGGGTTTATCAATTTTATTAATTCTTTCAAAGAACCAGCTCCTACTTTCGTTGATTTGTTCTATTGTTTTTTTGGTTTCTATTTCATTGATTTCTGCTCTGATCTTTATGATTTCTCTTCTCCTGCTGGGCTTAGGGTTTCTTTCTTGTTCTTTCTCCAGCTCCTTTAGGTGTAGGGTTAGGTTGTGTACCTGAGACCTTTCTTGTTTCTTGAGAAAGGCTTGTACCACTATATATTTTCCTCTCAGGTCTGCCTTTGTTGTGTCCCACAGATTTTGAACTGTTGTATTTTCATTATCATTTGTTTCCATGATTTTTTTCAATTCTTCTTTAATTTCCCGGTTGACCCATTCATTCTTTAGAAGGATGCTGTTTAGTCTCCATGTATTTTGGTTCTTTTCAAACTTCCTTTTGTGGTTGAGTTCTAGCTTTAGAGCATTGTGGTCTGAAAATATGCAGGGAATGATCCCAATCTTTTGATACCAGTTGAGTCCTGATTTAGGACCGAGGATGTGATCTATTCTGGAGAATGTTCCATGTGCACTAGAGAAGAATGTGTATTCTGTTGCTTTGGGATGAAATGTTCTGAATATATCTGTGATGTCCATCTGGTCCAGTGTGTCGTTTAAGGCCTTTATTTCCTTGCTGATCTTTTGCTTGGATGATCTGTCCATTTCAGTGAGGGGAGTGTTAAAGTCCCCTACTAGTATTGTATTATTGTTGATGTGTTTCTTCGATTTTGTTATTAATTGGTTTATATAGTTGGCTGCTCCCACGTTGGGGGCATAGATATTTAAAATTGTTAAATCTTCTTGTTGGACACACCCTTTGAGTATGATATAGTGTCCTTCCTCATCTCTTATTATAGTCTTTGGCTTAAAATCTAATTGATCTGATATAAGGATTGCCACCCCAGCTTTCTTCTGATATCCATTAGCATGGTAAATTCTTTTCCACCCCCTCACTTTAAATCTGGAGGTGTCTTCGGGCTTAAAATGAGTTTTTTGGAGGCAACATATAGATGGGTTTTGTGTTTTTATCCATTCTGATACCCTGTGTCTTTTGACAGGGGCATTTAGCACATTAACATTCAGGGTAACTATTGAGAGATATGAATTTAGGGCCATTGTATTGCTTGTAAGGTGACTGTTACTGTATATGGTCTCTGTTCCTTTCTGATCTACCACTTGTAGGCTCTCTCTTTGCTTAGAGGACCCCTTTCAAGATTTCCTGTAGAGCTGGTTTGGTGTTTGCAAATTCTTTCAGTTGTTCTTTGTCCTGGAAGCTTTTAATCTCTCCTTCTATTTTCAATGATAGCCTAGCTGGATATAGTATTCTGGCCTGCATGTTTTTCTCATTTAGTGCTCTGAAAATATCATGCCAGCTCTTTCTGGCCTGCCAGGTCTCTGTGGATAAGTCAGCTGCCAATCTAATATTTTTACCATTGTATGTTACAGACTTCTTTTCCCGGGCTGCTTGCAGGATTTTCTCTTTGTCACTGAGACTTGTAAATTTTACTATTAGGTGACGGGGTGTGGGCCTATTCTTATTGATTTTGAGGGGCGTTCTCTGAACCTCCTGAATTTTGATGCTCATTCCCTTTGCCATATTGGGGAAATTCTCCCCAATAATTCTCTCCAGTATACCTTCTGCTCCCCTCTCTCTTTCTTCTTCTTCTGGAATCCCAATTATTCTAATGTTGTTTCGTCTTATGGTGTCACTTATCTCTCGAATTCTCCTCTGGTGGTCCAGTAGCTGTTTGTCCCTCTTTTGCTCAGCTTCTTTATTCTCTGTCATTTGGTCTTCTATATCACCAATTCTTTCTTCTGCCTCATTTATCCTAGCAGTGAGAGCCTCCATTTTTGATTGCACCTCATTAATAGCTTTTTTTATTTCAACTTGGTTAGATTTTAGTTCTTTTATTTCTCCAGAAAGGGCTTTTATATATCCCGAGAGGGTTTCTCTAATATCCTCCATGCCTTTTTCGAGCCCGGCTACAACCTTGAGAATTGTCATTCTGAACTCTAGATCTGACATATTACCAATGTCTGTATTGATTAGGTCCCTAGCCTTCGGTATGCCTCTTGTTCTTTTTTTTGTGTTGAATTTTTCCGTCTTGTCATTTTGTCCAGATAAGTGTATATGAAGGGGCAAGTAAAATACTAAAAGGGTGGCAACAACCCCAGGAAAATATGCTTTAACCAAATTAGAAGAGATCCAAAATCGTGAGGGGGGAGAAAGGGGATAAAAAGAGGTTCAAAAAGGAAGAAGGAAAAAAAAAAGAAAAAAAAAAAGAAAAGAATTAACAAAAAAAGAAAACACCTAAGAAAAACATAAAAAAGAAAAAATATATATATTAGATAAACTATTAAAAAATCATTAAAAAAGAAAAAGGTAACAGTTAAAAAAAAAATTTTACCCGAAGGCGAGAAAAAAAAAACAAAAAATGAAAAAGAAAAAAATTAAATTAACTGCAAGACTAAAAAAAATCACAGGGAAAAAGCCATGTGTTCCGTGCTTTGCTTTCTCCTCCTCTAGAATTCTGCTGCTCTCCTTGGTATTGAAACCGCACTCCTTGGTAGGTGAACTTGGTCTCGGCTGGATTTCTTGTTGATCTTCTGGGGGAGGGGCCTGTTGTAGTGATTCTCAAGTGTCTTTGCCCCAGGCGGAATTACACCGCCCTTACCCGGGCCCGGGTGAGTAATCCGCTCGGGTTTGCTTTCAGGAGCTTTTGTTCTCTGAGCGCTTTCCGTAGAGTTCCGGAGGACGGGAACACAAATGGCGGCCTCCTGGTCTCCGGCCTGGAGGAGCCGAGAGCCCAGGGCCGCACTCCTCAGTGCGCGCTCAGAGAACCGCGCCCAGTTACTCCCGTCTGCCTGACCTCCGGCGGCGCTCCGAGCTCACCGAGCCTGCGACCGGTTCAAGGTCACCCCGAGCTGTGATCTTACTGTCGGCTCTGTCTCTGTAGCCGGCTTTCCCGTTCCAATACCCGCAAGCTCTGCGACACTCAGACACCCCCGATCCTTCTGTGACCCTGCGGGACCTGAGGTCACGCTGACCCCGTGTGGGCTTTGCCCCAGGTAGCCTCTGGAGCGATGTCCCTCAGTGGAACAGACTTTTAAAAGTCCTGATTTTGTGCGCGGTTGCTCCGCTGCTTGCCGTGAGCCGGCCCCTCCCCCCGGGGTCTATCTTCCCGTCGCTTTGGATTCACTTCTCCGCCGGTCCTACCTTTCAGAAAGAAAGTGGTTGTTTTTCTGTTTCCAGAATTGCTGTTCTTCTTCTGTTCGATCTGCCGATGGATTTGCAGGTGTTTGCAATCTTTAGATAAGCTATCTAGCTGATCTCCGGCTAGCTGAAGTAGTCTCAGCCTGCTACTTCTCCGCCATCTTGACTCCTCTGTGCACCACATCTTTATCCATTCATCTGTCAATGGACACTTGGGTTGCTTCTGTAGTTTAGCTATTGTAAATAATGCTGCTATAAACATAGGAATGCATATATCTAATTAGTGTTTTTGTATTTTGGGGTTTAATACCCAGTAGTGGAATTACTGGATCACATGGTAACTCTATTTTTAATTTTTTGGGGACCCTCCATACTGTTTTCCAGAGTGGATGCACCAGTTGCATCTAGTTGCATTCTCATCAACAGTCCACAAGTGTTCCTTTTCCTCCATGTCTTTGCCAACACTTGTTTCTCTTGTTTTTTATTTTAGCCATTCTGACAGGTGTGAGATGATACCTCATTGTGGTTTTATTTGCGTTTTTCCAGTGATTAGTAATGTTGTGTATTTTTTCACCTATCTGTTGGCCATCTGTATGTCTTTTTTGGAAAAAGGGGTCTGTTCATGTCTTCTGCCCATTTTTAAATTGGATTTTTTTTTTTTTTTTGGTGTTGAGTTTTGTAAGTTTTTTGTGTATTTTATTTATTTATTTATTTATTAAGATTTTACTTATTTATTTGACAGACAGATATGACAAGTAGGCCGAAAGGCAGGCAGAGAGAGATAGAGGAGGAAGCAGGCTCCCTGCTGAGCAGAGAGCCTGATGTGGGGCTCGATCCCAGGACCCTGAGATCATGACCTGAGCCGAAGGCAGAGGCTTTAACCCACTGAGCCACCCAGGCGCCCCTTTTGTGTATTTTAGATACTAATCCTTTAGTGGATATATCAGTTACAAATATGTTCTCCCATTCAGTAGGTTGTCTTTTTTTGTTGATTGTTTTTTTTATTGCTGTTCAGAAGCTTTTTATTTTGATGTAGTCCCAATGGTTTATTTTTGCCTTTGTCTCCTTTGACCTGGGAGACATATCTAGAAAAGCGTTGCCAGGGCCAGTGTCAAAGAAATTACTGCCTGTGTTGTCTTCTAGGATTTTTATGGTTTCAGGTCTCATAATTAGGTCTTAAGTCCATTTAGGACTTATTTTTGCATATGGTGTAAGAAAAGTTGTCCAGTTTCATTCTTTTGCACGTAGCTGTCCAGTTTCCCATTCCATTCCTATTTGTTGAAGAAACTTTTTTCCCACTGCATGTTCTTGCCTCATTTGTCTTATATTAATTGACCTATAATCGTGGGTTTGTTTCTGGGCTCTCTGTTCTATTCCAGTGAGCTATATGTTTTTATGTCAGTGCCATACTGTTTTGATGATTACAGCTTTGTAGTATAGCTTGAACTCTGAGATAGTGATACCTCCAGTTTTGTTCTTTTTCAAGATTGCTTTGGTGTTTGGGGTCTTTAGTGGTTGCACACAAATTTTAGGATTTTTTGTTTTGTTTTATTTTGTGAAAAATATTATTGGCATTTTTATAGGGACTGTATTTGATTATAAAATTGACATTTTAATAATATTTGCTCTCCCAATCCATGAGCATGTAGTACCTTTCCATTTTGGTTTTTTCTGTCACCAGTGTTTTATAGATTTTATAGATTTCAGAGTACAGGTTTTCACCTCTTTGGTTAATTTTATTCTTAGGATTTTACCATTTTTGGTTGTAGTTGTAAATGGGATTGTTTTATTAATATCTCTTTCTGTTGGTTCATTAAGTATATAGACATGCAACAGATTTTTTTTTTTTTTTGGTTTTTGTATCCTGTGAACTTAGTGAATTCATTTTTCAGTTCTTGGTGGTGTCTTTACAGTTTTCAAAATATTGAGTTTTCTTTCTTACCAGTTTGGATGCCTTTTCTTTTTCTTATCTGATGCTGTGGCTAGGACTTCGAGTACCATGTTAAATAAAAGTGGTGAGAGAGAAAATTCTTGTATGGTTCCTGACCTCAGGGGAAAAGCTCTCAATTTTTCCCACTGAGTATGTTGTTAGCTGTGGGTTTTTATATAAGGCCTTATTATGTTGAGGTATATTCCCTCTAAACCTACTTTGTTGAGGGCTTTTATCATGAATGGATGCTGTACTTTGTCAAATACTTCATTTATTGAAAAGATCATATGGTTCTTATAATTTCTTTTATTAAAGTGGTGTATCATGTTGATTCATTTGTGAAAATTGAACCACCCTGCATCCCAGGAGTAAATCCTACTGGATCATGGTGAATGATTTTTTAAATGTATTATTGGATTTAGTTTGGCAATATTTTGTTGAGGATTTTTGCATCTTATGTTCATCAAGACTTGTTGACTGTAGCTCTCTATTTTTTAGCAGAGTTTTTATCTGATTATGGAATAGGGTAATGCTAACCAATGACTTTGGGAGCTTTCCTTCCAATTCTACGTTTTGGAGTAGTTTGAGATGAACAGGATTAACTTTGCTTCAGATGTTTGGTAGAATTCATTTGTGAAGATGTCTTGTTTTGGGGGAGTTTGTTGATTACCGATTCAATTTCTTTGCTGATTATCAGTGTGTTCAAATTTTCTATGTCTTCCTGCTTCAGTTTTGGTAGGTTACATGTTTCTACAAATTTATCCATTTCTTCTAGGTTGTCCAATTTGTAGACATATAATTTTTCATAATATTCTCTTAAAATCTTTGTATTCCTGTTGTTCAGTTAGGTCATCAGTTCTTTTCCCAGTTTTCTGGCAGCCATCAGAAATGAGGAATTAAAGAGCCCTATACATGAATTGCAGTGTCCATATTTTAGGGGATGGGAAGAAAGAAAAGCTGTTTGTAAGAATAGTTATTAAGTATTGAGGCCTGCAAGAAATTCATTCTGTGTTTCCATAGAGAGGACTATATGAAGTTGTAAAACATCCTTTACTTCTCTACAGTAAATATAAGTGTTTTATAGGGTTTAGTTTAGCTGCTCCTTGCTGTAACTGCTTAGCAAAAGAACTTTGTATAATTTCCCAAAGATACTTATACAGATGGTTAAAATGCAGTCCCAGACACACAGCTTTCTGATGATCTGGTCTATTTTAAGATTAACATTTAGAGTATCTGGATTAGAGAAGGGAATAAAGAATACCTTTAGCACATAAAAAGTCTATTGTTTAAAGAATAAAGTTGTATATATGTCACTAAATTCAGCATGTCACTGAATTCTGCATGTTTGATGAGAAAAACAAACAACACCTGTACTCCCACTCTTTCTCTTTCTCCCAAGGCAGTTTACTTTGAACTCTCTTATTGTTTTGGTGTTTTCTCAGTGTCTACATATCATGCTTATAATGCATCTTGGGTTTTCATTCTTTGCATTAGCTATTGACTTTCTTTTATGCTAACAGGGTTTAGTTCTCTTTTTTCTCCCCTTCTACAGTGTATATGCACCTACTCAATATACAGTCTCTTCCCCATTCTGATGTAATTTAAATTTTGGTTAGTTTAATATTTATGTTTATATCAGTGTTTACATTTTTAGGACTACAAATGAGAGCTGAGACATGTTATTTTTATTTTCCTCAGCATCTTTTTCCCCCTTAGAGTTAATACTCTTTTTGTTGTTATTTTGTTTTCTTTGTATTCATCAATGTAATTTAACTCCAGGTTTATTGCCATTTATTCACATGTCCTCTTTAAGATGTTTATTCCTATCAATTTTGTATTTATGAAGAAAATTTGGAGTCGCTTTCTTATTCTTACGTGAACCAGGATACTGTTTTCATCCTAGGATAGCTCCCTTCACATCTGTCCTCTGTTAGATCTCCTGTTTCTTCTATTCCACATCTTCTTCTTCTTGGTTTTGTATCATTTTGTTGAAAGAAATCATTTAGTAGCTCCCTAAGAAAAGATGCAGGGGAGGTAAATTTCTTGAAAGTGTCTTTTCATCTCTCATAGTTGATTGGTAGTTTGGCTGGGTATAGAATTCTAGGCTGAAAATAATTCCCCTTCAAAATTGTGAAGACTTCGGTCTGTTACCTTTTAGTTTACATTGTGGTGCAGGAGTCTAAAGCTGTTTTGTTCCCTAATCTTTAAATCTGATCCGTTTCTTTATCTCTTTTTCTCTCTCTGTCTCCTTTTCTCTCATCTTTTTCTGGAAATGTATAGAAGTTTTTAGAACTATGTATTCTGAAATTTTATGACAATGTACTTTGATGTGGGTCTGTTTTCATTCATCATTGTGTCTAGTCCTTTGAATCTAAGAAGTCATATTCATCAGTTTTGGGAGATTCTTTTGAATTATGTTTTACCAATTTTTCCCCATCCTTTTTCTCTGTTGTATCCCGCCCCCTGAAAAGCCAGTTATTTAGATTTAGGACCTTCTGGTTTGGTTGTATAATTTTGTTATCTTTCCTAGTCTTTTGGCTATACTCTGGGAAGATTTTCTCACCTTTATCTTTAGAGCCCCATATTGAGGTTTTCATTTTTGCTATCATGTTCTTAATTTCTAAGGATTTCTTTTTTTCTTTTTCTTATCTTTCCAAAAATAGTGGTGGCAATTTTGTTCTTTGATGTTTTCTTATAATGAAATTTTCTTTAATATTTTTTTCTGCTACAATGTTTCTGATTTCTATAAGCCTTCAAGTATATTAAATTCTTTCCCCTGCTAAGCTCTTTTGAATGACTTTTGTTCTAGTTCTTTTCATCCTAGCCTTAGTGATAGCCATTCTCTGGTGAGCGTTAACCCTTGCTTTACTCTTCATGTTTAAGGGTAGGGTCTAAAAATCTTGTAAATGGGGCTTACCAACTGTGAGGTTGGTGATTGCAGGGTGATGTTGCTGAGCTTTCTCTGGGTAGTCCCAGTCTTGGTATCTTTAGTTCCTCTTAGGCTGGTTAGATTTTCTAAAGAAGACTTATCATTTCATGCATGGATGGTAACGGCCTGGGTGCCAGCACTATCCATCTTAAGTAGGGGAAGGGTTCAAGAATTTAGGAGGCATATATTTACTTGATCACTGTTGTTTTAGAGCAGTACCTTTACCTTCAGTTGTGCCTGGTATCTAATGGTCCAGAGACGACTTGCCTTCTCCAAAGAATAAAACTCTAGTTGTCAGAGTTAACAAAAGATGTGCAACTGAGGAGAGTATTTAGGGATGCAGTTGTTTTTTAAGGAGCTTTCATTTAATCCTCCTTATTTCAGCTACCACCTTCTCCCTACCCCCATCACCATCTTCTCCAGAGGTACCTGGTGCTGTTAATTCCTGAGCCTTTTGAAGATTCTGCAGAGTAAGTTCTGTTGGTTCTTGGCTTTCCTTACTGCCAGCTTAAGATTTGGCTTTCCCAGATCTGTTAAGTCAGTTACTACTTATGCATCTGCTTTTCAGCTTCCAAAATTAATTTTGTTGCTGCTGACTCCTCTCTTGTTCTTCCTTCTTGTGTATTATGCTTATGATGCCTTTATTGTAGCTTTAATGATGTTTCCAAGAGTGGGTGAAGGAGACGTGAGTTCAAGGCCCCCTTTTAATCCAGATGTCCTAACATTTATTTCTTACTACCAAGCTTTTAATGAGTGCTGGGGATAAACAATTTGAAGATGCACCTGGAATGTAGATAGGCAATTTTGTTGATTAAAGGCAAGTCCATCATCATTGTATCATCATCATCATTATTATCACCACCATCGCCATTAATTTTCTCATTTAGTTCTCATAATCTAAGTACCATAAGAGAGGTAAGGGAAATTAAGATAAGGGAAATTTTATAGGTATGGGAAATTAATGCTTAGGGGTGTAAGGAATATGTGCCAGGTCACACAGCCTATGTGGGCAGGATGTTGGACCCCAAAGCCTAAGTAAGTGCTCTTAAACCATTGAACCTGGGCATCACTACCTTCTTTTTATAGTCAACATCAGCTAAGTTAAATTAAGGTTGATACCCATATGAGAACGTTTAAGAGCCTAAATAAGGCACAGAGCTAAATACAAAGTCAAGTTGTCTTTACATTTCTTGTTCTGGGGATTTAATACTTACAAAGAAACTGTAGGTCCTTTAAGTCTGTCCTATGTCTGAGCTTTAGATCTAGAGTCAACCTAAGACCTTGGGAGGAGGGGCCTAGGGTACAAGTTGCAGGAATGGTCAGATCCTGTAGCCTTGATGGTGGCTCTCTTTAGTTTACCGTTTTAGAGATTTGTGTTGCAACTTGTCAGGTGCTGACCGTATGTTGTCGTGTCTGACTGACTCTGTAGGGAGCTGTTGATGACTTAGAGCTTGGTAAATGAGAGGTGCTGAATCACCCTTTTACTTTTCCTTTGGTTAAAGCTGAAGGAATTGAAGAATCTGCAGCAACAGTACTTACAGATTAACCAAGAAATCACTGAATTACGTCCACTGAAGGCTCAACTTCAGGAGTATCAAGATAAGACAAAAAATTTTCAGATAATGCAAGAAGAGCTAAGGCAGGAAAATCTCTCCTGGCAGCATGAGCTGCATCAGCTCAGGTATGATCATCCCTGCTTTTTGACCCTTTTCTTTTAGGTTTCTTTTTTTTTTTTTTTAATTTTTTATTATAAAATAATTATAGTTTTATAAGAAGTTGCAAAAATAATACAGAGAGCTCCTGTGTACCTTTCATGTAGTTTCCACCAATTCTAACATCTTACATTACTGTAGTATACTCAGATCAGGAAATTACATGGGTGCAATTCAAAGACCTTCTTCAAATTTCATCAATTTTACCTTCACTCAAGTATATGTGTGTGTGTGTGTGTGTGTGTAATTTTTCATATGTGTAAATACATGTAATCATCATGACAGCCAAGATACACAAGTGCTCCATTTCCACAAATAATATCCCTTGTGGTACTAATTTATAGTCATAATCTTATTCCCCATGCTAGTGTCCCTAACTCTGACTACCACTAATTTGTTCTCCATCTCTATCATTTTGCCATTTTTGAGAATTTTTTTTGAGTTTTTACTTAAATTCCAGTTAGTTAACTTAGAGTGTTTTAAGTAGAATCCTACAATATGTAACCTTTTGAAATTACCTTTATTCACTCATCATAATGCCCTTGAGGTCCATTGACATTGTTCATATATCAGTAGTTCATTTTTTTTTATTGATGAACAGTGTTTCATGGTGTAATGTACTACTTTAACCATTCACCCATGAGTGTTAGTTCTGATTTTGTTATTATTAATAAAGCTGCTATAAACATTTGTGTATAGGTTTTTATGTAGACAATAAATTTCTGTTTCTCTGAGATAGTTGTCCAGGAGTACAAATGCTAGGTTGTACAGTAAGTATCTGTTTAGGTTGTCAAGAAACTGTAAAATTATATTCCAGAATGCCTGTACCATTTTATACTCCTGCCAGCAATATGTGAGTGATCCAGTTTCAATATCAAATGCTATATCCTTGAGCATTTGATATTGTAACTATATTTTAATTTTTTAATAGGTGTGTCATGCAATCTCATTGTGGTTTTAATTAGCATAATGGCTAATAATGTTGAACATTTTTTGATTACTTATTTGGCATCCATATGTCCCTTTTCATGAAAAGTTTGTTCATGTGTTTTATCTATTTTTTATTTGGGTTGTTAATTTTTTGCTATTGAGTTTTGAGAGTTCTTTATATGCTCTAGATATAAGTTCTCTATAAGATAGATGGCTTATAAATATTTTCTCCCAGTTTGCAGTTTATCTTTTCATTCTTCTCAATAAGATCTTTTTAATTTTAATGAAATCCAGTTTAATGATTATTTTTCTCTTTAAGCAGATTCAATAATTTCTGTTGTTCTGTCTTCAAATTCACTGATTCTTGATTTTGCATCACTTTCAGTTCTAAAATTTCCATCCAGTTCTTTATATCTTCTATTTCTTCACTGAGGTTTTCTCTATTTTTTTAAATTGAATAATAGTAACATAAGTTTCATCTGTACAACATAGTGATTCAACAATTGTATGCATTATGCAGTGCTTACCATGATAAGTATAGTTACCATCTGTCACCATACAAAGTAATTACAATATTATTTAGTATATTTCCTATAGTGAACTTTTCATTCCTGTGATTTATTTATTTTATACCTGAAAGTTTGTCCCTCTTAATCCTCTCATCTATTTTCCCCATCCTCCAACCCCCCTTTCCTCTAGCAATCACCAGTTTGTTCACGTATTTATGAGTCCACTTCTTTTTTTGTTTATTTGCTCTTTGTTTTTCAGATTCCACATATAAGTGAAATCATATGGTATTTGCCTTTTTCTGACTTATTTAACTTAGCATAATACCCTCTAGGCCCATCCATGTTGTGAACAGCAAAACTTCTTTCTTTTTTTAGTTGAGTAGTATTTTCATATGTGTGCATGCATGTGTGTGTGCACACCAGATCTTTTTTTTTTTTTAAGATTTTATTTATTTATTTGACAGAGAGAGATCACAAGTAGATAGAGAGGCATGCAGAGAGAGAGAGAGGGAAGCAGGCTCCCTGCTGAGCAGAGAGCCTGATGTGGGACTCGATCCCAGGACCCTGAGATCATGACCTGAGCCGAAGGCAGCGGCTTAACCCACTGAGCCACCCAGGCGCCCCCACCAGATCTTTTTTATCCATTCATCTACTAATGGACACTTGAGTTGCTTCTGTATCTTGGCTATTATAAATAATGCTGAATATGTGTGAATAATAATGCTGTATAATGTGAACATAAGGATGCATATATCTTTTTGCATTAGTGTTTGATTTTCTTTGTGAAAATACCCAGTAGTGGAATTACTGGGTTGTATGTATTCTATTTTTAATTTTTTGAGGAACCTTCATACTGTTTTCCATAGTGGCAACACCAATTTACATTCCCAGCAATGGTGTCTGAAGGTTCCTTTTTCTCCACATCCTCACCAACACTTACTATTTCTTGTCTTTTATGATTCTGACTGCTGTGAGGTGATACCTTATTGGGGTTTTGATTTGGATTTCTCTGAAGATTATGGGGCTGAACATATTTTCATGTGTCTGTTGTCTATCTCTGTATCTTCTTTGGAGAAATGTGAAGCTTTCTCTGTTTTCAGTGTGTTAGTAATTGCATTTTTGTGGTGGCTGCTTTAAAATCCTTATATAATCCTCTAACATATAATTCAACATCTCTTTCATTTCAGTGTTATCTGTAGATTTTCTTTTCTCCATCAAGTCATGACTTGATGAGTGATTTTCAGTTGTATCCTGAACATTTTATATAAGACTCTTAAGTCTTAAATCCTCTGCTTTAGTAGGTTTCCACTGATACTTTACTGCTAGATGGTGGGTGAAATCCAGTGGGCTCCCTACTCAGCCTTCATTGATGCTGCAGGGGAAGAGGTGCCTTGAGATTGCCAGGAAGAGGCAGAAGTCCAGGCTCCCCATCTGTACTCCACTGACAACTGCAATTGAGGGGGAAGCAGTGCGTCATTACTGTTAGGTGAGACTAGATGACCAAGCTCCACACATGGGCTCCATTGATACCACTGGAAGGTTGTGGAGAAGGGCATTTCATTATCACTGGGCAGAGAGAAAGAGAAAAAAATGATTTCTAGGCTATTGATGTTTTTACCTCCCTTCTATCCCTATTTACCTTTCTATTAGCTTTTCTCTCTTCATCTCACATTTGAGCAATTTTAAAGAAAAGTAATTAATTATATCTCGAGTAGAAGTAAATTTTAAGGGGATGGAGAGGAAGATACTTTACTTCATGTTTAGAAGGAAGAAGAAAATGAGGACACAGGTTTGATTCCCTGACTTTAAGACCAGTTTCTTTTTTTTTTTTCAAATGGAATAAATTTTAATTCCAAGATTTCTTATACAAGAAATAAACACATTGCAAAGGGTTAATAGACCTTATAGAAACAAAACCTTTCATGTTTCCAAAAGTCATATTTTAGTTCTTTTTTTAAAATTAAAAAAATTTTTATGAGTGCTGTGACATGTGTAAACCTGGCGATTCACAGACCTGTACCCCTGGGGATAAAAATATGTTTATAAAAAATAAAAAATTAAAAAAAAATTTATTAACATATACTGTATTATTAGCCCTAGGGTTACAGGTCTGTGAATTGCCAGGTTTACACTTCACAGCACTCACTGTAGCACATACCTTCCCCGATGTCCATAACCCAACCATCCTCTCCCAACCCCCAACCCAACAACCCTCAGTTTATTTTGTGGGATTAAGAGTCTCTTATGGGGGCTGCCTGGGTGGCTCGGTGGGTTAAACCTCTGCCTTCAGCTCAGGTCATGATCTCAGGGTCCTGGGATGGAGTCCCGCATCGGGCTCTCTGCTAGGCAGGGAGCCTGCTTCCTCCTCTCTCTCTCTCTCTCTCTCGACTTGTGATCTCTCTGTCACATAAAATCTTTTCAAAAAAAAGAGTCTCTTATGGCTTAGGAGCTGAATATCTTTAGGACCTCTCTCTTCTGTTCTTGATCTACTTTGGGGAAATTAACTTTTCAAATATGAAAAAGCTGGAACATCTTGTTCAAGCTTTGGTTGGCTATTAGCCTCAGGGTTGACTTATTAGGAGAGCCTGGATTTATACCATAACCTTTCTCTAACCCCTTTAGCTACTGGTTTGCTTATTCTGCTCTGGTTCCTGTACTGTGTTACATAAGCAGAGTAAATGAGTTATATCCCTTTATGGCTGAATTCTATGAAGTAATCAGCTTTGTTCCTTAGGCCCTATTTTCCAGTGAGCATCTCTTTCCATACCCTAACCACCTTCCAGAAAAATGGCAGCTTGAAGCTTTTATGGAAAATTATGATCTTTCTTCTGCATTCCACTCTAATTGTTCTTGCTCATTTTTCACAGACAAATATCAAAGGAAGTGTTGAAAATCCTGTGCCTTTTACATGTAATACATGTAAATACATTTACATTTTATAATACATTTACATTACAAATTACAATTACATGTAATACAATTTTTTTTAGTTTCTAAGTTTGGGCTCTCTTTGACAAAAGTTTTGGCTGTAATCCAACTGACTTAGCAAAGCAGGGTTATTTCATAACAAGTATATGCCATTTAGAAAAGGACTGTTTTGCCTCATTTCTAGAGTGAAAGACAAATCAGATGCAATTCAAACAAAACCTTGTACTGTTGGAAAAAATAGAGACATGGGTACTATTCAAAGTGAAGAGATACTGCAGGAATTTGATTACAATCCTAATGAGTTCTTTTAGACAATGGAGAGAGAAGTCGAACTAAAAAATGTGGCAGAGACACAGTTTTACCTAGTGCTACAAAAAAATGAGCTGGGGTCAAACAGAAGCCTCCCTCTTGGCCAAATTTGGTGAATACAAATAGAATATATCAGCAGCTCATATTTTTTGGGTGATTATGATATGTCGGGCTCTGTGTTTGGTGTGTAACATACAGTGTTTCATTTAATCCTTAGAATAATCCTAAGGAATAAATAGTTTATTCCCATTTTACCAGTGAGATTCAGAGAGATTAAGAAGTTTTACTCAGGGTCTCATGCCTCGTTTATGATAGATCCATTGTTTGAACCCAGTTCCTTCAACACTGTAAGTTGCTCTTGGTAGCATTGCATTTTTGTAACTATGATGTTAGTCTGCATCTGGCACTACCTTTCTGAAGAATTAAAGTGGTTTCCCATTGCTTACAGAATAAGATTTATTTAGCATGCTACTCATTACCCCACATGATCCAACCTCACTTCTCTATCCTTATTTCCTACCTTATCCACTTTATATACTGTCTGGTACAATTCCAAAATTCAGTATGTCTGTCTATATATTCATTTTTGTGTCTTTTGTTTAGTATGTTCCGAGAACCCGGAATGCTTTTCCATGAAATCATCTTCAGTCCTGCCAGTTGAAATCCTCTTATTAGTTCAACTTCATCATCTTGCTCTACAGTTCAGTTTATAATAATATTTTTCTCTGGTGATATGTTTTTTTTTACTAAATTTCTACAGCCCATAATACTGTTTTGAATATGTAATTATTCATCTCTGTATCACAAGTATTTTTTTGCCTTTGATTATTTTATGTGTTTTGTAGGATGGAAAAGAGCTCCTGGGAAACCCAGGAGAGGAGAATGAAGGAGCAGTACCTTATGGCTCTCTCAGATAAAGATCAGCAGCTCAGTCATCTGCAGAATCTTATGAGGGAATTGAGATCTCCTTCCTCCCAGAGTGAGGCCCTCAAAGTACAGTACCAAAGACAGGTGGGTAATTTCAGTGCTGGTTACTGCTCAGAGGTAACCACCACCCAGGAAGCATCAGCTTCCTGCAAGCCAAATGTCCAGCTGCCACTCTTAGGCAAGCTGTCTTGTGACTTCTGTGAGGTGGACAGAGTTCATGGAGGGAAGGGATTAAGCATGAACAGCATTAGGAGGGAATTTCATCAGTGTTTGTACCCTGGCAGGCATCCCCAGAGACATCAGCATCTCTAGATGGATCACAAAACCTAGTTTATGAGATGGAACTTCTTAGGACTCAGCTCAATGACAGCCTAAAGGAAATTCACCAGAAAGAATTAAGAATTCAGCAACTAAACAGCAAGGTAAGTGTTTCCTGCTAGACTGGAATTCAATTTCTTATTTCCATGACCAGAAGCCAGGAGGTAAGTAGAAACAGATTAAGCCTAATTTGTAGCTGTAGCATATATCAGGATACAGAAGATTTGCTTTTCTTGGGAGTCTGGGTTGCTCACCCCAAGGCATTGGACAGAGGGCTATTTCCTTTTCCGCACCCTTGGAGCATCCTTGGGAATGATTTGACGAAATCTATTCAGTAAGAATAAAAAGAAAAATCCAACTCTTTTAGGAAGACTTGTTCCCCAGCATTGTACTCCTTGTTAGTAATATTAAGGTGTCTCCCTACAAATCCTCCCAACACTTTCCTCTTGTTTCTCACCAGTGTGCAACAGCAAAATGTCTCAGGAAGGAGGAAGAAAGCTTTTCAGATGTGATTAGATAGCAGGGATAGAAGTGAGAGGTCTGTTCTTCATTTCACTTCGTTTGTAGGCTTCCTCACTGGTGTCTAATGTTCTTTAACTAAAGAAGCCATCTTTTTCCCAAATCCTAGCCATGCCCATCCACACACTCTAAGGAAGCATAGTGGGATAGATGGGATGTCTGTCTGTCTTTCTTTTTTTCCCCTTCCTTTCCTTTCCTTTACTTTTCCTTTCCTTTCTAATTTTTAAAAAAAATTTCTTAAAGATTTTTAAAAATATTTTTTATTTAATTGTCAGAAAGAGAGAGAGCATACAAAAGCTCTCCCTGCCTCAGAGAGAGAAGCAGGCTCCCTGTTGAGGAAGGAGCCCAGTGGGGGACTTGATGCCAGGACCCTGGGATCTAGACCTGAGGTGAAGGCAGATGCTTAACCAACTGAGCCACCCAGGCATCCCTTAAATTTTTTATTCTTAACGTGTTTTTTTTTATTTAAATTAAATTAGCCAACACTTAATACAATATTAGTTTCAGATGTAGTGTTCAACAATTCACCAGTTACGTGTAATACCCCCGGGATGTATTTCTATATGGAAGAGCCACTTTGCCATCTCGTCCCTAGAGCGAATCTCACCAAAGCATGATTAAAGAAAATTATTCTTGGATGCCTTCTCACATCTCTATTCTCTCTCCTCATTCATTCTCTGGCTTCTCTTCTTCCTTCACTGCCTCTCCTCCCCTACCCACTTACAGATGATTATACTCCCTGTTGCTCTCTGACCAGTCAAAGTATTCTCGAGTGGCACCTCCCTAGTTCTACCTTCTTCAGAGGAACCCAGCTATGTTACTATATTATTATATCTATAGGTATATATAATATATTATTACATTATATTAATATTCTGTTAGAATGAGAAGGGATTTAAAAGGTCATTTAGGCTCTAGAGTACAAAAATTGGCTGTTAGGAAAGCTATGAATGTCCAAAAATTTATATACAAATTGTGTGTATGGGGGTGTGTGTGTTTTAAATTTATCATCATGAGATCTCATCAGTTCACCAGGGATCTGTGATCCAAAAATGGTAAAGATAGGTAGGCTGTATCACAGATAGGGAAACTAAAGCCCAGAGGTATTAATAATTTGCCTAAGGTATTAGGAAGAGGTCATTCTGAGATAAATATGATAACATATTTGGAAAAGCATGGTACCTAGCTTATGTAGAAGGTATTAGATGTTAAATTTAGCTAATTCACATTGAAGTATCAGAAGCTGATAAACACCATTAACTTTGGCAGAAAAATTTATATTTTTAAAAATAGGTTTGTTGATCCAAATGAACAGATAAAACTGTAGACCCTTTATTGGGATAATTGTCTGGGAGTTTTCAAGGGGCCCCAGAGCAGCTTCTATACAGTTCTCATTCTTTCCATAATTAGATCCTACCTCAGCTTTGTTACATTTTCTCTCCTGAAAATCACTGTAAATTACTCTGGGCATTTGTCTTTTAATAATTAATCTCTATTAACCTGAGATTTAGGGCTATTAGTAGATGAGGAGGTCATTTTAGTGGGTAGAAACTAAAAATCTTTTAATGTAAATGTTTTATTGAAGTAAAACATAAAAAGCATACAAATCATAAATATACAGCTTATTTTCACAAAGTGAAGGCACCTGTATAAACAGCACCTAGATCAAGAATCAGAACATATTAAAAAAAAAAAAAAAAAAATCAGAACATACCAGAACTCCAGAAGTCCTTCATGTCCTTTTCTATTTCCTACTACACTGTTAGAACTACAGATGCTTGGAATCATATCTTCTGTCTTACGTCACTTCATTTATATTGTGAGATGCATCCATGGTTTTGTAGATAGTATGATTTTTTTCCATTCTCATGCTATATAACATTGCATTGTAGGCATATACCATAGTTTCTCTATTTTGCTGTTAAAGGACTTTGGGGTTTTTCTAGTTTGGGACTGTTGCAAGTAGTGCAAGTAATGTTTTTACAAAACAAAATAAAAGAGATTAGAAATATGTAGGAACTATGTAATGTATAGTAAAGAGTCTAGTTTTGGGAAGCTTTTAGTTTTATGTATTTATATATTAGGTTCTGGGTCATAAAGTTATGTTTTCTTTAACAGCTTTTTTGAGATATATAAATTTAAAGTATATGAATACTACTTTGGGTCACTGTGATTCTGGGTGTGAAAGAGTTCTTTAGGCATCTCTATCACTAGAGTCATCCATTCATTCATTCATTCATTCATCAAGCAAATAACTATTATTTGCCTTCTGTGAGCTTGGCCATATGTTAGTATACATAGCAGCCCCTCATGGAGCATATCATCTAACGAGCTTAGAGCCTCACTCTAAATGGGTCCCAGCTAATTAGGAGAATTGCTTCTTGGGTTGTAGAGTGGGATTGTTATAGATGGACTATTAGCATATAATGTTCCTCTCCAAACCATGTCCTAATTCTTTCTGTGGATGCTCAGACTGTGTATATATATTTCTGCCAGCATGGTTGGAGGTCTGTATGTAATACAAACTTAAAAACTTGTAACCTAAAACTTAAAAACGGAAAAGGAGTGACTATTGATATAATGCAGTCTAGGTTAGTCCCTCCTATTCTGTTTTCAAGTGTAGATATGATGAAGCACAACAGTTCATTAGCTAGAACTGAAGTCAGCAAACTCTCCCTTAAAGGCCCGATGGTAAATATTTTTGGCCTATAGGCTATGCTGCCACTATTACTACTTTCAGCTTTGTGGTTGTGTCACAAAAGCGACCGTAGGCAGTGCATAAACAAATAGAGCGATCATATTCCAATAAAACCTTGTTTCCAAAAAAATGTAGCAGACCCTGGATCATTGTTTGCCAACACCTAAACTATTAGGATCTGTCTAATCCGAAACAGAGTAATGCAAATAGTATAAAAGGTGGCTTATATGAGGGTGGCTTATAAGCAATTAGATTTCTCCAGTTAAGGGGATTTTGCTTCCAATGAGCTTTACAGAGCTATCCTTTCTCCTCTAGATTTGTAAAAGAAAAATAGTGTTGTATTTTTCAATACTGAGAGATTGTTTTTGCTTTTGTTTTGGGGTTGTTTATTTTTGGTTTTTTGGTACCATTTGGTGGCCAGGAAAATTAACTTGTTTGTTAGGAGATCATATTACTCTCTCAAAACCCAGTAGTTGTCATCTACCTGTCTTAAGATTAGTATTGCTTCTCAAACATTTATATTCTTTTCTTTACTAACTGCTCATATTCCCGTCCAAAACCCATAACCTGCTTCAGTTGGGATGCCATCTCAGAGTAGGTAGAGCTCTAAACTTGGAAGCAAGAACCATGCTTGACCCCTGGTCTGTCATCTGTTAGCCACATGATGTTGGACAGGTCACTGCTCCTTTCTTTTTTGTTTGTCAATTTTTCTTCAGAAGTTAAGTTTATTCATTCTGATTTTTTATTCAGCTGTGCATATATTTCTGTTATCCCATGTGTATATCTTTTTTTTTTTCTTGAAAATTTTTATTTACTTCAGCGAGAAAGAGAGAGAGAGAGCAGGAGCATGAGGGAGGGGCAGAGAGAGAGAGGGAGAAACAGACTCCCCCCTGCGCAGGGAGCCAATGCCCCAGGCCCCTGGGATCATGACCTGAGTCAAAGGCAGAGGCTTAACTCACTGAGCATGGGGATTATTATTTCTTCTCCTCCTCCTCCTCCTCCTCCTTCTTCTTCTTCTTCTTCCTTTCTTCTTCTTTTTTTTTTTTTATAAAAATTTTATTTATTCATTTGACAGACAGAGATCACAAGTAGGCAGAGAGGCAGGCAGAGAGAGAGGGAAGCAGGCTCTCTGCCGAGCAGAGAGTCCAATGCGGGGCTCGATCCCAGGACCCTGAGATCACAACCCAAGCTGAAGGCTTAACCCACTGAGCCATCCAGGTGCCCCCCCATGGGGATTTCTTATTCTAGTTTTCTGTATACATCAAATGTCCTTCCCAATCAGTCAGAGTATCCAGAAAAATGTATCTTCTTCTCTCTGAACATTGAGTCAACTTTTTAAAAAAAATTTTTAATTCAAGTCAGTGAACATATAGTGTATTATTTGTTTCAGAGGTAGAATTTAGAGATTTATCACTAGTTGCATCGAACACCCAGTGTTCATTACATCAGTGCCCTCCTTAATGCCCATCACCCAGTTACCCCATCCCCACCCATCTCCCCTCCAGCAACCTACATCAACTTTTTTACACAAATATTAACCCAGAATACTTACAAAAAGATTGAACATGCATCCAGTTCCACCAGTTCCCCTTCACATAACACATACAATCCTGTAGTAGGTACTTCGGAGAGACATCTCTGGTTGTTAATGTTTCCAGATGTTAATCATAACTAGAACTTGAAACTTGACCACCTACAAGTGATATCATTAGAGGACTGAATTCAAGTCACTGTGTAGGAGCTACAGTGGGTAAATTTTTCACTCAATATAAAAAAAAAATCTTCTGTTTTTGAAATGGTGAGAGATGGCCTGGGCTGCTTAGTCAGGAAGTGACAAACCCTGATGTTACTCAGGTAGTAAAGGAAGGTCCTGTTTTGAGTGATTACAGTATTTACACCTGAGAGTGTGTGTCTACACTGTGTGCTGCACTCAGTGTAGTTTCTTACACATACACAGGTGATTTAGGGTTTCTTCTGTTTCCCCTCCCCCCACCCACATACTGCAATTTCTTTTTCTACTTTCCTGGTAACTTGTAACTCTATAGTATTGAAGAGTCTGCCCAGTACTAAGGCTGTACGAATTTCTAGGTGACAAGTCTGTCTCATATAGACTTCTAAGGATGATAGTCCTTTGTTAGGAACTTCATCTTGGACCCATGCTTTCTCCGTTTACATACCTAGGATAGTTTGTGCCCTTGGATTGCTTGTGGGGCTCTGTCTTCTGGTTTCCCAGTTGGTGTACTACGCACCACAAATAAAGTTTCCTACTACTCCTCCAGAATTGTTTTCCCTTTTGGTTGGAAATTCTGAATTTCCTCACTTAGAAGGAACACACAATGCTGGTGTTACCATTATTGAAATAAAGGTCTTATATTAAAAACAATTAGAAATTTGAAATTCAGGAGCATCTTCTGAAGCACTGCTTGTTTCCTCTGTTTCAGTTCTCTCAACTGCTCGAAGAGAAAAATACCCTTTCAATTCAGCTCTGCGATACCAGTCAGAGTCTTCGTGAGAACCAGCAGCACTATACTGAGCTTTTTAATCACTGCGTGGTCTTGGAGAAGCAGGTCCAGGAGCTGCAAACGGTGAGCAAGAAGCTGGCGAGAGGCTGGGGAAGGTGTTAAGAGATTGAGCGCAATGGTAAAACATAAAGAGCAGCACAGAAGAGGCTGGTGCTGTAGGCTGATTAATTAGGTGTGATGGAGGAAAGTCAGAGAGAAGAGGAGAGCATTTGCTGAGATGGGAATAAGGCCTAAAAAAATCAAAGAGTGAAGGGGGATGAGAAGGAAAAACATCAGTGAAATGGTGGAAGAGAAATCAAAAAGTGAATGGGAAACAGTGGTGACTGAGGCTTTTGGAACTCTGAGTTCCAAAAGTGTGGATTTTGCTTTATGACATAAGAAAGCTATAGGAAGGGGCATCTGGGTGCTCAGTGGGTTAAAGCCACTGCCTTTGGCTTAGGTCATGATCCCAGGGTCCTGGGATCGAGCCTCACATAGATCTCTCTGCTCAGCAGGGAGCCTGCTTCCTCCTTTCTCTCTGCCTGCTTCTCTGCCTACTTGTGTTGTCTGTCAAATAAATAAATCTTTAAAAAAAAAAAAAAAGAAAGAAAGAAAGCTATAGGAAGATTTGGCCCTGGGAAACAAAAGAGGTGGGGCTGTTGACACGGTAGAGCCGGAGACTGGGAATGAGAATTGTTGTAGAGATGAATAGGCCAGGGAAGGAGGAGGTGGTTTGGGAGAGGGAATCCAACAAGGGAAGGATCACAGCAGCTTCTGGAAAATGCATGATCCTCTGCCAGAAGAAAGCAGATAAGCTTTTTTTTTTTTTTTTTTTTTATAATTTTTTTATTTTTTATAAACATATATTTTTATCCCCAGGGGTACAGGAGGTCTGTGAATCACCAGGTTTACACACTTCACAGCACTCACCAAATCACATGCCCTCCCCAATGTCCATAATCCCAACCCCTTCTCCCAAACCCCCTCCCCTCGGCAACCCTCAGTTTGTTTTGTGAGATTAAGAGTCACTTATGGTTTGTCTCCCTCCCAATCCCATCTTGTTTCATTTATTCTTCTTCTACCCACTTAAGCCTCCATGTTGCATCACCACTTCCTCATATCAGGGAGATCATATGATAGTTGTCTTTCTCTGCTTGACTTATTTCGCTAAGCATGATACGCTCTAGTTCCATCCATGTTGTTGCAAATGGCAAGATTTCATTTCTTTTGATGGCTGCATAGTATTCCATTGTGTATATATACCACATCTTCTTGATCCATTCATCTGTTGATGGACATCTAGGTTCTTTCCATAGTTTGGCTATTGTGGACATTGCTGCTATAAACATTCGGGTGCATGTGCCCCTTTGGATCACTACATTTGTATCTTTAGGGTAAATACCCAATAGTGCAATTGCTGGGTCATAGGGCAGTTCTATTTTCAACATTTTGAGGAACCTCCATGCTGTTTTCCAGAGTGGCTGCACCAGCTTGCATTCCCACCAACAGTGTAGGAGGGTTCCCCTTTCTCCGCATCCTCGCCAGCATCTGTCATTTCCTGACTTGTTGATTTTAGCCATTCTAACTGGTGTGAGGTGATATCTCATTGTGGTTTTGATTTGTATTTCCCTGATGCCGAGTGATATGGAGCACTTTTTCATGTGTCTCTTGGCCATCTGGATGTCTTCTTTGCAGAAATGAAGCTTTTAAGTGGTAAGCCTTTCAGCTTTTAAGAGGAGAGATTAAAAAATGAGAATCTGGGGACCAAATCTAATCTAGAGTTTGAGGTTGGAGGTTAATCTCCTAGAGCAGAAAATTCTCATTTCTGACTCTGCACTTGAAGAGGATGACACGTGGATCTGTTCCTCTCTGAGGTGTCTCAATTCACTCAGGTCTTCAGTGTGTTCTCATTTTGCCCACGCAGTTTCTTAAGTGCTTTCATCACCGAATGACTAAACTTACTCTCCTAGGGGCCACTGAATATGGATGTTGCTCCAGGAGCTCCCCAGGAAAAGAATGGAGCTCACAGGAAGAATGATCCTGAAGAACCGAGGGAGCCACAGCTAAGGTAGGGGAGCGGCCCACAGCCTTGACATGTGCACTCTGTGTACAGAAATGGGCCACCGTCTAGATGGACCTGGAGTCCAGTGTGTGGATTTAATATGTCTTCTTATCACCTTACAGGATTGATGTGAGGATTAAATAGTAACAATTTAATAAATTTGTAAAGTTGAAGAGTATATAAAGCAAAAGCACCAGCACACAGACAGACAGACACACACACACACACACACACACACACACACACACCATTAATCCTATGGTATTCAAATGAAAGATATTCCATCAATCCCTAAAATCTCTTAAGGCATTTTCTGCAGCTTATTTCAACAGTTACGCTTTTAAAATGTTCCTTTTTAAAATCTTTTCCTTTTTCTATTATTTGTGTTGGTACAAACTTCTAGACATTTTTCTGTCTTATAACCTTATGAACACTTGGAATCCCTTGTATCAGAAACTGTGTCCTGCCATCTACTGATGCTGTTTTTGTCCTTTCATTTGAAGTTTTTCGGAAGCCCAGCAGCAGCTATGCAACACTAAACAGGAGATGAATGAACTGAGGAAGCTGCTAGAAGAAGAACGGGACCAAAGAGTGGCTGCTGAGACTGCCCTTTCCGTGGCCGAGGAGCAGATCCGGCGGTAAAGTGCTGCAGGGGATAGCCTCTGTTCGCTTCTGATCCATTCTGATTACACTGTGTACAGGGACCAGGCTTGAGAGTCATTAGGATCTAATTCTCATTTTGAGATGAGTGCTGCAGCGTGTTTGGGGTCAAGACAAGCCACGTTAGTGCAGCCTTAGCCCCTCTGTGGTGTCCTCTTTGGCCCTGGTGCAGAATGCAAATGTAGGCAGCCAATCACGGGCTGCCTGCCTGGGCCCCATACTGCCATTCTTGTGTTAGAGCTTCAGTCACATGGACTCTGCAGTGTATGTGCAACTTAGTGAACTTATTTAAAAGCAGCCAAATATTCTAACCAATATTTATAGACATTTCATTTGTCCTTGGCCTAGCCTATAGGCTGGGTATCGTATAGTTGACATACTGGCCACATCATGCCAGATGTGCTGTCCCTGGTCATGGCTAACCCCAAAAGCTTACCATCCAGAGGACCAGACACAGAAGGTGTACTGTGCGGTCAGCCTGGCTCTCAAAGGGAAACTGGCAGGAGGGAACGAGGCTGTGTTCTCTCAGTTTCTCCTTCCAGACTCACAAATCAGATTAAGGTGTTCTTTCTCTCCAGGAGAAAACTCTGTGACCTGCAAAGAGAGGCCAGGAGTGTTAGGCTAATGGACATCCCTTCCTTTATGTGGAGGAGTGAAGAGTTCCACCCTCCCTAGCACAATTAAAAATACATCTCTACAGGCAAATGTTTGATCAGATGTGCTGTGTTACCTGCAGCCCCTTTGATACAGTTTGTGTTTTTGTGAGAAACCATTGAGTGAATAGGGCAGCTGCTTCATTAAGTGGAGAAGTTCCACTATTAAACAAATCAGCCAAAAATGAAGAAGAAAACAGCGGAGGCTGCCATTCAGTTTAATTCCAAGAACCCCACAAAAATCTTTCTTGGATGCCTTTGCCTACCAGCCTTTAGTAAATGAAAAAGAATTTAATGCATGTTTCTCTGGTATATTGGAAAAAAAGAACATGAGGATTAGAGACAAACCTGGGTTTTAAATTCTGGCTCTAACCTTACTTTCTGTGCCACCACAGGCAAGACATTTCACCTCGTTAAGCCTTACCTTGAAGATAGTAACACCAGCGTCAAACCTGAGGGTTAAATGTATGCACAGCACCCAATCCAGCATCTCTTATGTAATAGGCATCCATGCCTAGTAGGTATCCTTACCTTTTACTGCTGCTGAAAGAAACCACTCAGCCTGCGCCCTGCTTGTGTGGGGACAGGAGCTGTGGGAGCAGCCTTTGCTGCAGGTCTCTTGGGCTACATCACATGGCAAGATGACGGGGAAAGGTTCACCTGAGCAGCTGCTTGTGCTGTGAACCAAGCCATGACTCTTTTCTTTCTCAACACAGGTTGGAGCACAATGACTGGGATTCTGCTCGGTCTCCCATCATTGGCTCCTGCGGCACTCAGGAGCAGGCACTGCTAATTGATCTTACGAGCAGCACTTGTCGAAGGGTAAGAAGGGGAGAAATAAAGAGAGGAGACTATACTGTCACAAAGGGCTGGCTGCGTGAGGGCAAGGGGCCAAGGAAAAGGAACATGAAAATCCAGGCACTGATGGATCTCAGAGAGGAAAGGTATAGAAGGTTGGCAGAACCTAGTGGAACTGGCCAAGTGACCTTGCGGGTACTTTCTCTCGGGATACCTCTTTAGCTCCAGTGTTTGGAGGAGAGAAAGGGACATATCTCCGTAGGAGAAGACTCTCTGACTTTCATATTTTTCTTTCAGACCCGGAGTGGTGCTGGATGGAAGCGGGTCCTGCGTTCACTCTGTCATTCCCGGACCCGAGTGCCCCTGCTAGCCGCCATCTACTTCCTGATGATTCACGTCCTGCTCATTCTGTGTTTCACAGGCCATCTATAAACTGAATTCTCACCTTTTTGACCTCTCCCCTCCGAACTTGGAATTCCTCTAACATCAAAACTGTCAGTAGTAGTGGAACGGACTTCCCACTCACAGGTCCTCTCCTGAGCCCTCCACAGAAAGTGCCTGCACAGACAGAGGTGGATGTGAGCGCAAGGTAGAGCTGCAGGGACCGGCGAGTCTGCTTGCTTCTACTGCCCAGGCCTCAACACTTCCGCGTAATCTGAGGAGGCCACACAGTTGGTCGCTGAGCCCGGGATTTGTTCAGATTTTGCAGGGCCCTGATTTTTTGTGGTCCTGTAAAAAATGCTGAGGAATGTCTCTCAGAAGATGGTTCTAATAAACCTAATAATCTATGGTCCAGTATCATTTCCATTGGTACTTTCTTTGCTTCGTTTACCTTGCATTTCCTCTTGCTTCAGAGGGAAGGTGGACCTGCCATAAATGCAATTCTGGGGAACAGTAGTCACTCATAGAATGGCTGGTTAGGTCTCTTGCAAAATAGGGTGTGAGCTGAAGAACTCCCCAGGGGTTTTGGCTCCCAGATCACGGGGTAGGACAGCTCTCCTTCCCTGGCTGTTCAGACATAACTGGAGTTAGAGCTATGGTCCTGGACTATTAGGATAATATCCTATCGTGTATGCCCTTGATCCCATGTGTACTGAGGTAGTAAATGGCCCTGCCTTTCTCTTCATTGAAAGGAAGAACTGGCTATGGACAGTGGGAATCAGCTTCTTGTCATTCCTGTGTCATCAGGGCGTGCCTCAAATGTGAGCCCTAAAGCAGTATACTTGGAGCTAGACCTAGGTGAGACACTGCCTGCCACTGGGGGGATCTGACTGGTCTGATGACCATGCCTGGCTTCTGGTAGTACCCAGGTACTCTGCTACTGGGGACAGTTCTTCCAGTTTCTCAGCCTGTGGTCATCTGCCCTCTGTGGTAACAGAGAGCTGAGGAAAGTGGAGGGTGAATATAGAAAAGAAAAAATTTCTAAATCTAAGCCTGAGAATGGCAGCCAGGACTGAATTCCTTTTATGCCTGTTCCTTGCCTCCCCTTCCCCCACCCTTTCCTGCTGGTTATTTTCTTATTATGCACATGATGTGTTCCCTCCCTGCTCTTACCATCCAAAGAAGAGTGAAAACTGGTGGACTGTTTGATCTGCTGTGATCCTTTGTTCTGTGGTGACCAAATTCTTGGTCATAGCAACCCAGGAACTCTCCTGAACAACTGTAAAATAATAAAATTATTTTCAGAATCAAAAATTGTGGTGATGTGTACATGTGTATGAATGGATGTATACAGGAGTGCTCGTGTACAAGTGCTTGCCTGCTGGGGAAGGAAAGTAGTAGATAGGGGAATGCGGGGTGGGGCAGCCAGGAATGTATTCAGGGTTAGTAAACTCTCCCTACTGAGGCTGCCTTCTCCCTGGCCAGCACTAGTTAATGGCTGCATGTTGTCATTCTAGTCTTAGCCCCTAGACCCCAGGGTGATGAAGTGGAATGAGGAAATTCATTCTAATATGAGCCAAACAAACTGGGCCTTAGGGCCTGAGATTCATACTGTTCATGCCTGGGCCTGAGAGAATGTTTATCTGTGTATACTGAAAATATTAAGCCCCTAAGGATCCCTCTGAGTGGGAGTGGAGGGAGGGAAGTCTAATAAGGTATATAGCAGAATCAGCATTACTATTATTTTTATATTAAGTTGCTGCTTAGGAAGAGCTAACTTACTTTATTGAAGTACAGTAAGTGAATTGCACTAAGGTTTTCTGGCTTCAAAGCCCGTGCTATTTCTGTTGTACACCTCGCTGTCTCATTAGAAATGAACTTGGGACATTTGCTAAAAGAGAGATAGGGTTTCTCCATGTCATCTCTGGTTAAATTCTATGGTTTCTCTAGAGAATTGTATCTGGAAGGTGGTGGGTCACAATATCTGGTCTGATTATTCCCATTTTTTAAAGATTTTATTTTATTTGCCAGAGAGAGAGAGAGTACACACAAGCAGGCAGAGAGGCAGGCAGAGGCAGTGAGAGAAGCAGGCTCTCCGCCAAGCAAGGAGCCCAATGCGGGACTCGATCTCAGGACCTCGGGATCATGACCTGAGCCGAAGGCAGCGGCTTAACCAACTGAGCCACCCAGTTGTCCCCGATTATTCCCATTTTTGACACTGAATCAGGATTCTAAATCTTCTAAAAAGGTCTTATCCCCCTGTACAAATTGTTCCTTAAAATAAAGTTTTCCTTAAAAAATTTTGGTGCTGCCATAATAAGTAGGTCATGAAGTAGGAGAGATGAAATAAACTACCACCACCCCCACCAAACTGGCAGAGAATCCTTAAGAAGTGACTGTCTTGTTATTTCTAATACAGAGATCATGTCCACTGTATCTTAGACCACTTTTATCTAGTCTCTGCTTGAGTCCACTGGGAAGTTAAAACTGAACATATCAGATCAGAATTCCATATCAGGGTTAGGAGAGATGAGGTCCAATACAGTAACAAACACTCCCAATTTTTAGTAGCTAACCCAGCAAAGATTACTGTTTGGTCTATTTGTGTTGTCATTCTCAGCTGGGGACCCTCAATTGGTGACCCAGGCTGCCAGAGGAGCCATTCAAAAATTGAAGTTTGCCTTGGAGAACAGTGGGCACAAGAGCATGGCAAAGCTTGCACTGGTTTTAAAGTCTCCACCGGAAAGTGATGTATTTCACTTCTCACACTTAATTGGCCAGAATAAGTCACCTGAGCAAGTCTGACTTTAAGAGGGAAGGCAGGGGACACCTGGGTGGCTGGGTGGGTTCATCCTCTGCCTTTGGCTCAGGTCATGATCCCGGGGTCCTGGGATCGAGCCCTGCATTGGGCTCTCTGCTTAACAGGGAGCCTGCTTCCCTCTCTCTCTGTCTGTCTCTCTGCCTACTTGTGATCTCTCTCTGTCAAATAAAAAAATAAAATTTTAAGAGGGAAGGCAGGAGCAGCAAATCTTGAACAGTGATACAAAATGCCACAAAGACCTTCCAACATCTGATACTATCTCGTTTTTTCAGACTTGCTTCTGCTAACTAGAACTAAATCTTTTCTACTAGTTAACCCAGATTCCTCACTACCCCCTAAACAATCTAAAATTTTCTGTCTTGTCTTTCCCCTGTGACTTATTCTCTTCCATCATTCAACTGGTCAATGTTTATTTGACTACCTATCTGTGCAAATCCCAGTTTTAAGTTCTATGGGTAATGTAGAAGTGAGTTTTTTTTTTAATCTTACCCTTCAAAATCCACATAAAAATAACTTTTCCCATTAAGCTTTTCTTGATTACCCCACACGAAATTACTTTTACCACAAATTTCTTTACCATGCAATATATAACTGCCCACCTATTCAGGACATGAAAGCTCCTCTGCACCTTCTTTCCTGTGTTTTCTGGTTGAATGTTTTGCTTCCTTGGCCAGATATAAACTCTAAGAGCAGCATTTTTTATAACTTAACTTCCCTGTGACTCTCAGAGCCTTGCAAAAGACTAGGCCACAAGCATTTAAACCTTTTTTTTTTTTTTTTTTTTTTTAAGTGCCTAAGCAGAAGGAACTGACTCAAACTTCAGGAAGTAGCTGTGAGGACGGTATCAGGAAATGACAGAAAACCTGAATACGGAACTGAAGCAGCAGCTTAGTGTCTCTTGCTCTGAAGTGGCAGCACAGAGAGGGAGCCCAGTGACGACGTGAAAGGCTGAGATCTTAGAGCAAACACTCGCGCTACTGGAGGTGGGTATTCTGAGCAGTGAGAAAGTCGGGGAGCACAGGGTAAGAGCTGAATTAAGAGGGACCTACCTGGCTCTTAGTCCTCAGTGAGAGATGAAGTCATTGCTAATAGGCTCTTAAGCTCTTATGGCCAGAGGCCTGGGGGTGAGTGGTTGTGGGTAATTAATGTCCGGGTAATTAACGTCCTGGAAACAGAAATGGGGGTCTGGTACAGGATTCAGCAGCCATTCAGGACTCCCTAGTTTCTGCTGACAGTCTACAGCCTCCTCCTAAGGCCTCTTGCTGCTAGGCACTGGGGTGGAAGGAAGACCACAGGAGGTAAAGACAAAGTCTCTGTCCTTGGAGAGCATATGGTCTCGCCGAGAGACAAAACTCATATAGGAGACATTGTGACAGAGCAGGAAGTAGTTACTAGGGTATGCCGGTCTGAGCACCACTGCAGATGGAGGCCCAGTGCAGGCATGATGGCTCGATTAGGGCTAGTTTCTGTGATTGTAGGATTACATAATCCCAGAATGTCAGAAATGAAGAGGACTGGGTGGATTAGCTAGGTTAACTTCTTCATTTATTTTCCTTTGGGGAAAACTGAACATCAGAGATGTTCAATGATTTGCCAAATTAATACTTTTAATTGCTTACCCTGGTACCTGACAAGTAAATACATACCCTAGGTCATTCCCTTTCCCCTGTTTCCACAGGGGCTTAGTTACAGAGCTGGGGGGACCTGACTCAAGGTCCATGTACTTTACTGATGCTGTCAGGCAGCCTTGTGATGAGGCCCTTGATTGTCGGCAATCCTGGGCCCCATTCCTCACCAAGTTATTCCCCAGCCCTCTACCTCTAAAAGTGCCTTTGCTTTCCTATTTCTGGAGGGAAACTCAAGGACACCAAATAGTCTTTGTATCAGAAACTTCCCTTTGTCTCAAAAATACATGAGGATGAAAGGTCTTTTGGGTAAGTTAGGCTGAGGCTTCAGAGGAAGAGCTGGAAAGAGGAGAGGACCATCAGTCCTCATTGCTTCCTTTTTGATTATGAGTATTTCAGAAACTTCTCCCTTCCAGTTTTCTGTGTGAAGTCATTTTCTCAAAAAGCAGCCCAGGAGCTACCTGCTCTTGCTTCCATAATTGTTGCCCCACAGGGGAAGGCAGAGCTGTTTTGGGCAGGGACTCATCCCACAGTGCAGCTGATTCAGTCACTGTTTCTCCATTATCTCCACTATCCTTTTTGCATCTCTTTAACCAATCCCCCCCCCCCCCCCAATTTCCTTGGCCTAGTTTCCAAGGGGATTTTCAGAGTGTGGAGAAATATGTAGTTTTCAAGTGGAAAGGAAAATCGGAGGCTCTGAGGGCCTATATTGGAGGCATTATGGAGGCCTAGGAGCAGTTGTTAAGAGGAACTCATTTAGGAGACAGTGAAGAGCATAGGAAAAGATACCAGTGGAATGAGGAGTCCAGGGAAGGATGGCTAGGGGAGTTGCCAGCTAGTAAGTGGTGTCAGGGTCAAGAAGTCTCAGTGTCCCCCAAGCAGATAAGCATTGTCCATTGCTTCATCTTCACACAAAGATCCAGGATCCCACAGATGCAGAGCAACTTGCCAGTCCTCATGCATAATTGGCATGGCCAATGGAAACACAGTAGAATGACAATTTGGCTCCCATTTCATACTAGTGTTCTCTAAATATTTCTTTATTATGTACTTAGTTAATAAAAATCTAATAACTTCTAATATTCAAAATAAAGGATTCATTGCATGTTATTTTTTGAGCCAGCTATCTTCCTTAGAAATATAATTGAACTGTTTTTAAAAATTAAAGAATAGGTGATTCATTCCCAGAAAATAATGCTTCCCTATAAGTTATTCAGGGTAGGAGTTTCAGCTGACTGCCCTACTGACCTCATGCACCTGTTCAGTACCTGCTCTTAGAGTTGAGATGGGATAGCAACTTGCACTGGAGTTGGAATTTTCCTCAATAGAATTATGCAGGTAGTAGAGAGGAATGTAGGTGTTCACTCTATTCACAGCTGGACCAATACACACCTGTAACAGGAGTCATGTATAGAAACCTGAGTTGGGGGGCACCTGGGTGGCTCAATGGGTTAGGCCTCTGCCTTTGGCTCAGGTCATGATCTCAGGGTCCTGGGATCAAGCCCCATGTCGGGCTCTCTGGTCAGTGGGGAGTCTGCTTCCTCCTCTTTCTCTGCCTACCTCTTTGCCTACTGCTGATCTCTCTCTCTGTCAAGTGGGTAAATAAAATCTTAAAAAAAAGGAAAAAGAAAACTGAGTGGGATGGTGCCATAATTCTAGGGATACCCTAGTACCTCTCATTGATTGCCACTTCAAGCCACTGCCCAGCTAGCCTTCTGACACGAATGAATGATCCCAGCACTTATTTAACATTACCTCTATTACCTACATTTTTAAAAAAAAGATTTTATTTATTTATTTGAGGGAGAATGAGAGAGAGAGAGCATGAAAGAGGAGAAGGTCAGAGGGAGAAGCAGACTCCCCAAGGAGCTGGGAGCCTGATGCGGTACTTGATCCTGGAGGTCTGGGATCAGACCTCAGCAACCTCAGTCGCTCAACCAACTGAGCCACCCAGATGCCCTATTACCTACATTTAACATTAGTTATCATTACCGATACCCATGATGACTTCTCTCCAGACTCTGTAGGCCTAGATCATGTTAGTTTATCTTGAATAAATCATCCTCCCCATTCCTGTAACTGAGCAAAAGTATTTTCCTAAAACTTCCATCAGCTTTGCCTCAGGTTCTATTTTATTCTAAGAAAAAAATAGCAAAACCATTGGACTGTTCTATCATTGACTTCAGCTTTCTTGTTTTCTCTCCTCTTGATTTATTCCCCTAATTATTCCCATCTCTTTCACCCTCAGATGTGGAAGTCTGTAGTAGGGCATGATGTATCTGTTTCCGTGGAGACCCAGGGTGATGACTGGGATACAGACCCTGACTTTGTGGTGAGTTTGGGAATAGCTTTGCTTGCTTGGAAAATCAATAAAAGGTGGAGGTGGGGCAATGAGGGAAAGGCATCTGGGCCATTCTGTCATCTTTCAGGGGGTTTAGAATCTGGGACTGAAATAGTGCTAATTGTGGAACTGACTGGTAGGACAATTTGGCTGTCATGAGTGGGAGATGCATGATAGTTGATTTGAAAATGGGAGGGGACGGGGCAGTGGAGTTTGACATTGTGATTGAGGGGCTATGACAAGCTATGGTGAAGGTGAGGTGCAGGTTAACCTGGGTCTCCTTTGGCCTGTGAGCCAGGATATGAGCTAGACCTGTGTAATTTGTGGGGATTCAGTAGTCGTAGCTGACCTGAAGGGAGCGGAAAGGAAGATTTCAGAGCCCACCAGTTTAATTCTAACATGGCGGGGGGCAGGGTCGGGCAAATATAGGGAGAAGTCTGAGTAAAGACCCTAAGTAAAGACCCTGAGTTTACTTTTACAAAAAGTAAAGAGGAGGCAGCAGATGTAGGAGACCTGGAGGGCATGTGTGTCAGCTGCACATCCTTTCTCAATGTGGCCCATCTCTTGCCATCACTTACTGCTGAATGCTGTCTTTTGCAGAATGACATCTCTGAGAAGGAGCAACGGTGGGGAGCCAAGACCATTGAGGGCTCTGGACGCACAGAGCATATCAAGTAGGTGCCAAAAGGACTGGGGAACAGGAAAAGGGTGTGGGAAAAGCTTGAAGAAAACTTGGAAACTCAGGGGAAAGTGAGGAAATAAAGAGGAGAGGAGGAAGTTAATGTCTATGTGTCTTTGCATTTTTTTTTCTCAAATCTGTCCCTGTGTGTCCCTATCTATGATTGTGTATTTCTGTTTCATGTCTTTCCTTTTATCCCCCCCAACCTCTTCTCTCTCTTATTTATGACAACTATGCTATTTTCCCCAGTGGGTCTATTATAAGGGATTCAGAGAGGAAGTAGCTCGTATACTGAGGTTGTATTACTGTATAGCCTCATAAATATAAATGTGTGTCTAGAATGTAGGAGACTTCAGATGGGCCAAGAAGGATTCAGTAAAACATCAAGATAAACAACTGAATATATATTGTAAGAAGAGGGCAATATTAGGTCCTGTACCTGGCCTGGGTGATTTTTAAAATAAAAATTTGAATTTGGCTACTTGACAGAAGCTGGAAACCATTAATGGTAATATGAAGAAATGTGACACTTGGAAAACTTGTTGATTAAGCTATTTTAGTAATGTGTTCAGGGGTCTTAAAAATCATAACCCAATATTTTATCAGAAATAAAAGCAAACCAACAGTCATACTGTAAGAGAAAAGGAACATATCCAAGGGTTTCTGTGGTACATATTATATATTCACATTGAAAGTTACCCTCTTCTCCTCCGTGCATTGTTCAGGATCATCTAAACAGAGCTGTCTGCTTTGGATTGTATCAGAATGTCAAATATGAGTAGCAAAGTAGACACAATAAACAGCATAACAAGAGCAAAAATTAAAAAGCAAAAATTAATAATCACACACAAATTGGCAAAATTAATACCACTTAAAACTCCATTTTAGCTACCCACACACACTCTGACAACATTGTTATTACCTCTTTTCCCCCTAGATTTCAGTGGATATCACGTTACACAAACAACAAACAATGAAAACTTGCCTTGTGTTATATAATTTGATAATATTCAATACTATGCATTGTTGTTTGATCAGACATAACAATTTATCTTATGTAAAGATAATGAATATTGTTCTTAAATAAACCAGGCAATTCTGGAAGCACTTGGAAAGATGAAAAAAAAAAAAAAATGGAGCACAGCCATGCAGGAAGTTTCTTGATGCTCCTTTGCTCATAGATTAAAGGAAAAAAAAAAAAAAGATCCTTTTCTGAGTTTTCCTGAGTAAAGGCTACTCAGCCCTAGTATCCTGAGAACAGTTAAGAGGAGGATACAAATGCTCCTTGTACATTTCCTCAACCAGTGTCTGTCTCACGCATAGTAGAAGCGGAACATTTTAAGGAGGACTCTTAAATTTTTGCCATGATCTTTTAGAAAGAACTTGAGTTTGGCTATCAAATTAGAGTTAGGTTCAATGGATAACCCAGTAGCTACAAATGATGTGAATTTAGACATAAATGTCTCCAAATCTCAGTTTATTTGTTTATCAAATGGGGATAATAATGGCTACCCTGCAGAGTATGGTTAGAATTCAGTGGGCTAACATGTATCAACTTTCTAGTGCAGTATTTAGTACCTCTGAAACAGCTCAATAATCTTTCTCTTTCTTGTTAAATAGATCAGTTTAAATCAGATTTTCTTTCTAAAAACCTAGCATAAACTTGTAAAAAAAAAAAAAAAAAAAAGAGTCTTTCTTCTCCCTAAGTAGTATTTACATGGACTGTTGAGTTACACAATTCAGTATATCCATTACCCTAACTGCTGACCCTTGGAATTGTAAAATGTAGTGACCTTGGATGTTACCTTATTAGCCTAACTGGATTTCTATGATAGCATAAATGGTGGAGACATTTACACAAAAACCCACTCCCCTCCCATTTACCCATGCTACCAAGATGTAAAAGCCCTCTCCCTGCTATTTCCTAGCAGGTGACAGTGGACAGGGCCCTTTTCCTCTCTGATTCTCAGTTTTCCCACTGGGATCAAAAAGATCTCTTGAAGACCTCCCATTACTAAGTCTCTAATATTCTGGGATTCTCTCTGGCTAGTGGGGGTTAAGCCAATTTTGAAGGTTAAATGGGAATCGCTATGGGCTTTGGAAAGGAGGGGGAAGTTGGAGAGAAGAACAGTAGCTGCAGAGTTGAGATCACTCAGAACAGGAAAAGGAAGTGATTGTGGTTCTCACTAATCTCACTACCTTCCCCCACACCATAATCTTTCTTTTTAAAGACTGCCTAAAGTATACTTAGTTTGGGGAGTGGCTTGGTAATTCAGTGAATAGCTCAAATGAATAGCTCAGTGAAGAGCTCAAATAGTTTCCATTCCTTATTTATTGTATAGCGAAGTCCTAGGCCAGGCAACTCCAAGCAACCTAGTGTTTCAAGGGCTCTAGTCCTTTTCTCCAGCTTCTTTCTGTCAGTGTCGCTCTCTCTTGCTCATGAGCGTCTTTGCAGTCAGTATATCCCATGTCCATTCTTGTCTGGTTGTAAACACTGAGCTGCTTCTTGTCACTATATCTTAGTCTTGCTTGTTCCAAAATTTTATATAAATGCATCAATACAGAATGTATTCTTTTGTGTCTGTCTTCTTTCACTCAGCATAATTTTTTGAGATCTATCCATGGTATTTAATTATCAGTCTTTTTTTTTTTTAAGATTTTTATTTAAATTCAATTCAGTTAACATACAGCATATTATTAGTTTCAGGAGTAGAATTTAGTGATTCATCAGTTGCTTACAAAACCAGTGCTCAGTCTAAGTGCCTTCCTTAATGCCCATGAACCAATTACCCCATCCCCCCACCCACCTCCCCTCAAGCATCCCTGTTTGTTTCCTAGAGTTAAGAGTCTCTTAAAAGAGGGTTTGCCTCCCTCTCTGTGTATAAACTTTCTTTTGTTCCTTTTTACTGTCAAGCAGTTTCCCATTGTATGGATATACTATAGTTTGATTTAACCATTACCCTTCTTCTTCTTTTTTTTTTTTTTTTTAAGATTTTATCTATATTTACTTGACAGAGATCACAAGTAGGCAGAGAGGCAGGCAGAGAGTGGGGGTGGGGGAAGCAGGTTCCCTGCTGAGCAGAAAGCCTGATGCCAGGCTTGATCCCAGGACCCTGAGATCAAGGGCAAGGCTCAACCCAACCCAGGCACCCCTATCCATTACCCTTCTGATGGACATCTGGATTGTTGATAATTTGGAACTATTACAAATAAAGCTGTCATGAACATTTGGGTCCAAATCTTTTGTTGACATATATTTTTATTTCTCTTGGGAAATAACTTGGAGTAGAATTGCTGAGTTATATGATAAGTGTGTATTTATTTTTTTAAGAAATTACCATACTATTTTCTGAAAGGAATTTACCATTTTTTATTCCTACCAATAATGAATGGATTTTAATTGCTCTGCATCCTTGTCTATACTTGGTATTATAAGTATATTTGATTTTTACCACTCTTGTCAGTATGTGGTGATTTTAATTTGTATTTTTCTGATGCCTGATTTTGTTGAGCATCTTGCAATATGTCATTCGTGTATCTTCATATATCTTCATCTAAATTCTGTTCAAATCTTTTCCTCACTTTTAAAGTCGATCATTTGTATTGTTATGGAGCTTTAATGGTTCTTTATATATTCTGGATATGTCTTTTTTGAGATATGTATTTTACAAATATTTTCTTCTAGCTTAAAACTCACCTTTTCATTTTATTAATGGCATCTTTTGAAGATCAGAAGGTATTAATTCTAATGAAGTCTAATTTTAAAAAAATATTTTGACTAGCACTTTATATATCTAAGAAACTTTTGCCTACTCCTTCAAATTATGAAAATTTTCTCTTATATTTTGTTCTAAAAGATTTATAAGTTTACTTTTACATTTAAATCTATGGTCTCTTACAAATTAGCTTTTGTGTACAGTGTGAGGCAAAGATTTGAGGTTTTTTTTTTTTCGTTTTGTTTTGTTTGCTTGTTTTTTTTTTTGTTTTTTTGTTTTGTTTTTTGCATGGTTATTTTATTGTTCCAACATCATTAAAAGACTGTTCTTTCTAAAGAACAGTCTTTGGGGGCATCTGGGTGCTCAGTTGGTTAAGTGTCTGACTCTTGATTTCAGCTCAGGTCATGATCTAAAGGTCCTGAGATAGAGCCTCATTTGGGGCTCATCCTGGGCATAGAGCCTGCTTAAGATTCTCTCTTTCCCTCTCCTTCTGCCTCTCCCCACCCGCCCAAAAAGGTTGTTCTTTCTTCATTCACTTACCTAGCATCTTTGACCATATATATACAGGTCTATTTCTAGACTTTTTTTTTTTTTTAATCTATATGTCAGTCTTGAATTATACAGCACTGATTATTGGGGCTTTATGATACTTTATAAAGTCACATCATCCTCTAAATTTGTCTCCTTTAAATAAAAAAAAACTTTTCACTCTACCAGGACTTTACATTTCTACATACATTTTAGAATAAACTAGTCAATTACTATTAAAAAGTCCTGTTCATATTTTACTTGAAATTGCATTGAATCTGTAGATCACTTTAGAGAAAATTGTTAGCTTAATGATCTTGAATTTTCCTACCCATGAACATGTATTTATTTAAATCTTCTTTAATTTTTTCAGAAATATTTTTCCATGTTCGGGTCTTGGACAGATTTTGTTAAATTGATGCTAAAATACCTCATGTGATTCCATGTGATGATAAGGGGTATTTATTTTTAACTTTTAATTGTTTCCAAATGTCCATGGCTACTGTAGTCTTCATTCAGTGAAGACTACATATCATAATACATATCACTTCAGTGATATTGCAGGTTTGGTTCCAGATCCTTACAATAAAGTATATATCATAAAAAAGCAAGTCAAATGAACTTTTTTCCAAATTTCTCAGTGCATATAAAAGTTATATTATAGCCTACTGACGTACAGTAGCATTATGTTTTTAAAAAAATATGTACATACTTTAAAAACATTTTATTGCTAAAAAATGCTAAGCATCATCTGAACATTCTGTGAGTCATAATTTTTTTTTTTGCTGGTGGAGGGTCTTCCTTCATGTTGATGGTTTCTGACTGATCAAGGTAGTGGCTGCTAAAGTTGGGGTCACTGTGGCCATTTCTGTGGCAAAGTTTTCTGTGCCAAAATTGGAAGTTTGCTACATCGATCGACTCCTGTCATCATTGTAGCATGCAACACTGTTTGATAGCATTTTACCCACAGTAGAGGTTCTTTCAAAACTGGAGTCAGTCCTCTCAAAACCTGCCACTGCTTTATCATGTAAGTTTATTTAATATTCTAAATCCTTGTTGTTATTTCAACAGTCTTCACAGCATCTTCACTGGGGGTACATTCCAATTCAATAAACCATTTTCTTTGCTTGTCCATAAGAAGCAACTCTTCACCCACTGAAGTTGTATCATGAGGTTGCAGCCATTCAGTTGCATCTTCAGGCTCCACTTCTAATTCTAGTTCTCTTGCTGTTTCCCCCACAACTGCACTTACTTCCTCCACTGGGGTCTTGAACCCCTCAAAATCGTCCATGAGGGCTGGATGCAACTTCCCCTAAACTCCTATTAATGTTGATATTTTTATCTCTCCCTGTGAATTATGAGTGTTCTTAATCCTTTCCAGAAGGTTTTCAGTGTACTTTGCCCAGATCCACCAGTGGAAACACTATCTATGGCAGCAATAGTCTCATGAGATGTATTTCTTAAATTATAAGACTTGAAAGATGAAATTACTCTTTGATCCATGGGCAGCAGAATTGATGTTGTGTCAGCAGACATGAAAATGACATTAATCATGTAATCTCCATCAAAACTCTTGGGTGACCAGGTGCTTTGTTAATGAGCAGTGATATTTTGAAAAGAATCTTTCTTTCTGAGCAGTAGGTCTCAACAGTGGACTTAAAATATTCAATAAACCACGTTGTAAACAGACATGCTATCATCTGGGCTTTGTTGTTCCATTTAGAGAGCACAGCAGAATTGATTTAGCATAATTCTTATGGGCTCTGGGATTTTCAGAATGGTAAATGAACACTGGCTTCAGCTTAAAATCATCAGTTGCCTTAGCTCCTAACAAGAGAGTCAACTTGTCATTTGAAGCTCTGAAGCCAAGCACTGACTTCTTCTCTCAAGCCATGAAAGTCCTAGATGCCATATTCTGCCAATAGAAGGCTGTGTTGTCCACACTGAAAATCTCCTGTTTAATGTAGCCACCATGATGAATTATCTGAGCTAGATTTTTGGGAGAACTTGCTTGAGCTTCTCCATCAGGACCTGCTGCTTCCCCTTGCACTTTTATGTTATGGAGATGGCTTCTTTCCTTAAACTTCATGAACCCACCTCTGCTAGCTTCCAACTTTTCTTCTGCAGCTTTCTCACCTCTCTCAGCCTTCCTAGAATTGAGGAGAGTTAGGGCCCTGCTCTGGATTAGGCTTTGGCTTAAGCGAATGTTGTGGTTGGTTTGGTCTTCTATCCAGACCACTCAGACTTTCTCCAAATTAGCAATAAGGCTGTTCCACCGTCTTATCATTCATATTTTCACAGAGTAGACTTTTAATTTCCTTTACAAGCTTTTCCTTTGTATTCACAACTTGGCTGTTTGGTACAAGAGGCCTAGCTTTGGGCCCATCTTGGCTTTTGACATGCCTTCCTCACGATGCTTAATCATATCTGGCTTTTGATTTAAAGGGAGAGACATGTGATTCTTCCTTTCACCTGAACACTTAGAGGCCATTGTAAGGTTATTAATTGGCTTGACTTCAACACTGTTGTGTCTCATGAATAGGGAGGCTGAGAAAAGGGAGAGAGATAGGGAAATGACTGGTTGGTGGAGCAAGCACCATTTATGAATTAAATTTACCATCTTAAATGGGTGTAGTCTGTGATGCCCCAGAACAATTAGAATAGTAACATCAGAGATCACTGATTACAGATCACCATAGCAAGTATAATAATAATGAAAAACTCTGAAATATTGTGCAAAATACCCAATGTGGCACAGAGACAAGAAATGAGCAAATGGTGTTGGGAAAATTGTACAATGGACATGCTTAATGTAGTGTTGCCACAAATCTTCAATTTGTTAAAAACACAATACCTGCAAAGTGCAATAAAGTGAAGTGCTCCTAAAATGAGTTATGCCTGTATGTGGAAGTGAAATTGATTTTGATAGTGACCTTGTGTCCTATGAATTTGCCAAATGTACTTAGTACTTCTATTAGCACATTTTGTAGATCCTTTAGGATTTTCTACATCTATGAACATATCATCTGTGGATAAAATCTTAGTCTGTGTGACTCACCTTTTTGCTTTTACTTTTGTAACAGGAACAAAAAGATCGGTTCCTTCTCTTAGTTCATCTTTAAGACCTTGGATTTCACTTGGTTCCCATAAACTGCATTGCTTTATCAATTCCAAAGTATTTTAAAATTTAAAATAGGCATCTGAGAGTTAATGTGTCAAAAGTTTCTTATGTATGCCACTTGGCACATTGGATTATAACTTTTTGTATCTTTTTTGTATCTCTTCCAACAGCCACTATCTTCATAGTGGAGTGCCTTACAGTCAAAGGTGTAATTAATATTTAATATTTACTGAGTGAAGGAGCAATATATAAGACCTATTTAGAATGGCTTCAGTTATATTGTACAGAATTTGATACGAAGTTGGTCTTCTTTGGCCCCAACATTTTTATTTAAATTGCATTATCTATTGGCATGATCCTCTAACTAGCCTTGCTGTCATCTATGAGGTAGAAATTCCTGAATCTCATTTTTATTTACTTTTTTATAAAGATTTTATTTATTTATTTGACAGAGAGAGAGAGAGAGAGATCACAAGTAGGCAGGGAGGCAGGCAGAGATGGGGGGAAGCAGGCTCCCTGTTGAGCAGAAAGCCTGATGCCAGGCTGAATCCCAAGACCCTGAGATCATGACCTGAGTCGAAGGCAGAGGCCTAATCCACTGAGCCACCCAGATGCCCCTGAATCTGATCTTTAAGTCCCTTTTAAAAACTTGTCTTAACTATAATATAGTTATGACCCATGTGGCAATCTTTGGAGTCATTAAAACTGCACACTTTTCCTCATTTGAAAGTAATTCTTAGTCCCATTTCTTCATTCTTCATCTGAATATTTTGGTTGGGAAATAACAGCTATTTACATGTTCTTGGAGCCAACTGCTTTTTTGACACAGACATTTCTAAAGTGTCAGTGTTGTTGAACTAGCAACACAGGATCTCTGCCTCCACTGCTGCCAGAGGGTTTAGAGCAGGCACGGGAACAGATGGTTCTTCCAGCACTTGGCTTATTCCTTTTGGTTCAAAGCCAGCTTTCTAAAATTAACTGTGACTAAAGCCGAGAAGGCTTTTTTAAAAGACTTGGTGGGCTTATACTCCAAGGCCACCAGATGGATCTATTCTCCCATGAAAGAGGAGAATTTCTGCTGTAGGTTGGCTGTTCTGCCTGTGACCAATATATCTGGTTTTCTGAAGCTAGTGAAGTTCCAGTAACACCACTGCCTCAGTTCTCTAAACCTCTATATCTTGCTGCAGGAAGTCAACTTTTTAAATTAAGGATTCTCTTGCCCAAATATTTCTAAGAACCCCTTATAGGTGTCCCAAGTATCAGTCCTGATTGTCACTCATTGATACTAGTGCTAGCGCTGAGCTAGTACTTCATATCTTCAGGGCAAAGAGATATGCAGAGATGCTCTCTACCCTCATGAGAAGAAGAAAGTGAAGTAAGAAGGAGAATGCCTCTTTTTAGTGCAGGTGATAAGAGTGAATTTAATTCGTTTTTTTTTTTTTAAAGTCTCTGATAATGGCGTTATATTTTACTTATTTCTGGTACAGTTACTTTTTTCATTTTAATTTTTTATTTAAAATAAATTTAGTTAACACAGAGTGTATTATTAGTTTCAGGGGTAGAGTTTAGTGATTCATCAGTTGCATATAATACCCAGTGTTCATCACATGAAGTGCCCTATTTAATGCCCATCACCAATTGGCCCTTCCCCCAACCCACCTCCCCTCCAGCAGCCCTCCATTTGTTCTCTATAATTAAGAGTCTCTTATGGTTTTCTTCCCACTCTGTTTTTATCTTGTTTTATTTTATCTTCCCTTCCCCTATGTTCATCTCTTTTGTTTCTGAAATTCTGCATATGAATGAAATCATAGGATATTTGTCTTTCTCTGACTGACTTATTTCACTTAGCATAATACCCTCTAGTTCTATCCATGTTGTTGCAAATGGCAAGATTTCATTAGTTTTGATGGCTAAGTAATATTCCTTTTTGAGGAAACTTCATACTGTTTTCCTGAGTGGCTGTACCAGTTTAGATTCCCCCCAACAGTTTAAGTGGGTAAAGAAGATGTGGTATGTATGTATGTATGTATATATGTATGAATGTGTGTATATATATATATATATATATATATAGAAAAAGTTAAAAATAGAACTACCCTACAACCTAGCAATTGCACTACTCTGTATTTATCTAAAGGATACAAACATGGGGCACCTGGATGGCTCAGTTGGTTAAGCATCTGCCTTCAGCTCAGGTCATGATTCCAAGGTCCTGGGATTGAGCCCCACATCAGGCTCCCTGCTCTGTAGAAAGACTGCTTCTCCTTCTCCCTCTGCCTGCTGCTCCCCCTGCTTGTGTGCATGCTCTTGTGTGTGTTCTCTCTTTCTCTGTCAAATAAATAAATAAATAAATAAATCTCTTAAAAAATATAAATGATACAAACATAGTGATTTGAGGGGCACATGCACCCCAATGTTTATAGCAGCAATGTCCACAGTACCCCAAATGTGGAAATAGCCCAGATGTCCATCAAAAGATGAACGGATTGGTTTTAATTAGCTTTTTTAACATTTGGGTATAGTTCATACATAATGTTAAATTAGCTTCAAGTGTACAGCTTAGTGATTTGACAAGTTTGTACATTACGCTACATTCATCCCGATTGTAGCTAGTGTCTTTCCCATTACATCACTATTTTTTTAACATGATTTTATTTTATTTTTTTAAAAGATTTTATTTATTTATTTGACAGAGATCACAGGTTGGCAGAGGGGCAGCCAGAGAGAGAGAGAGGAGGAAGAAGGCTCCCTGCTGAGCAGAGAGCCTGATGCGGGGCTCGATTCCAGGACCCTGGGATCATGACCTGAGCCGAAGGCAGAGGCTTCAACCTACTGAGCCACCCAGGCGCCCCGCATTACATCACTATTACAATATCATCAACGATATTCCTTATGCTGTGACTATTATTCCTTTTAAATTATTACTATATTCAGTTAGGCAACATGCAGTACATCATTAGTTTTTTATGTAGTGTTCAACAATTCATTAGTTGCATGTAACACCCAGTGACTATTATTCTTGTGACATACTTATTCCATAACTGGAAGCCTGCATCTCCCCTTCATCCATTTTCCCCAACCCACATCCCCTCTGGCAACCATCAGTTTGTTCTCTGTATTTATCTGATTCTGCTTTTTGTTTGTTTTACTAGATTTTAGCTTTAAGAATTATCAGATTTGGGAACAGAGGTGAAGGGCATTCATTTTTGACAAGAATATACATAAAATATTTAATGTATAGATAAATCTCTCAAAACTACATTTTTCCTAATCATTAGGAAGTCATTAATGACTTCCTAGTATGCCATTGGGAGGTAATATTGTGATTTACTTAACTATTCTCTGAGTATTGGCCATATAAATTGTTTCTTAATTTTGCTATTAGATACAGTGTTTCAGTGCATAGTGTTAGACATTAAGCCTTGCTATGTTTAAAATTATTTCTTTGCAGTAGACTCTCAGGACAAGAATGTGTGGGTAAGAGGGTATATAAATATTTTTGTGCTTCTTGAGAGAGAATATCTAATGCCAGAAGGAAAATAACTTCCCAGTTTCAAGAATATAATTGGTGTCACTATCCTCTAATATTCAGGAGCATGAAAAATAAGGAACATATCAGTAGATTATTTAGTGGGCAAAATAACAGACTGTAGGAAATATTATTGGCTGATGGAGAATTTAAATCAGGCTATGGTCTTATTTCTTATTCCCAGACCAAGTACTGATATACTTTGGGGGCTCAGATTATTGCTAAAAATGAACAACATACCTCGAGACTTCTATTTTTCTGGGAAAGAGAATTCTTTGGCTTTTCTGCTAGATGAGTCTCTGTGATGTGGTTACTTCCAGCATCCACCAGCTGAGGAACAAAGTGTCAGAGGAGCATGATAGTCTCAAGAAGAAGGAGATGGAATCAGGGCCCAAAGCATCCCATGGATATGGAGGTCGATTTGGGGTGGAAAGAGACCGCATGGACAAGGTAAGTTGAAAGGAAGGTATTTGCTTAAAGACAAAAGATAGATTGATTTTTTTTTTTATTGGTATTATGGTTTAAAACTTGTTCAAAAGTCCAGTGTTGGGGTGCCTGGGTGGCTCAGTGGGTTAAGCCGCTGCCTTCGGCTCAGGTCATGATCTCAGGGTCCTGGGATCGAGTCCTGCATCGGGCTCTCTGCTCAGCAGGGAGCCTGCTTCCTCCTCTCTCTCTCTCTCTGCCTGCCTCTATGCCTACTTGTGATCTCTCTCTGTCAAATAAATAAATAAAATCTTTAAAAAAAAAAAAAGTCCAGTGTTATTTGTACTTTAAAATAGAAGTGGAGAGGCACCTGGGTGGCTCAGTGGGTTAAGCCTCTGCCTTCAGCTCAGGTCATGATTTCAGGGTCCTGAGATCGAGCCGCACATCAGGCTCTTTGCTTGGCAGGGAGCCTGCTTCCCTCTTTCTCTCTCTGCCTGCCTCTCTGCCTACTTGTGATCTCTCTCTGTCAAATAAATAAATAAAATCTTTTAAAAAAATTTTTAAAAAGATAGAAGTGGAAAACAGGATTCAAAAATTTAAAAGGGGTGGCCCATGGTAGGCCCAGTGGTACTGTAACTCCTAGACTAAGGAAACAGGGTCACCACTGGAGAAGGAAAAAATATGTTTTAAATCATTTACTGCTTTTAAGTGTTTGTATATTATGTTGATGTTGCAACTTCTCTTATTATTTTCTTTACTGTGTACTTTGTGTTCTTTTTGCATATATATTATACCTTATACCTTATATAATATGCACATGTGAAAAATGTTGATGTTAATTTGTTTATTAGATGCCTTCAAGTATGAATATTGTTTTCCTTTATCCATTAGCTACTATAAAAGTATGATAAAAATGATTGTATTATAAATCATAGTTTCCATTGATTTTTCTAACCTCAAAGATAGAGATATATGCCTATAACAAAAAACCGTTTATCTTCAAGGAGAAAAAAATCTATCCAGTGAAAGCTGTTCATTCACCCTCAGGAAGTGTTTTGTTTTGTCATTGTGTAAAATGCAACACAGGCTTATAATCCCCACAAAATTCCTAGGAAAAAACCAAAATAGATAAACATTCATTCACTCTTAAATTCACAAGCAAATTTGACCTATACAAACCTAAAAATACTGTAAAATGAGTTCCCAGAACCTCAAACAGGGCAGTGTTTTAACATCAGTCTCTGTATTATAATGTTTATCCTAGCATGAGCTTGGAAATACAGGAAGAAGGAGAAAATTTTCAATTTCTTGAGACCCTGCAAGATATCATTATTTGGTTTGAAGTACTACTCAAGTCCCAGATTATTAAAGTATCCATATCTAAATATTGGAAGAGAGAGAGAGAGTTTTCAAAACCAAATGGAAAGTAAAACAATAGCTGGAATAAAAAGTGGAAGGGAATAGGGAAGTTATATGCCCTCTGGGGCTACGTGCATTATTGTCGGTCAACCCCCTTTGGTGGAGAGTCAGTCACTGTTAAATATCAGGGCTCCGCTGGCTCTTCTGAAATTTGATGGACATCCAGGCATTCAGAACAAAATCATTTGGTTCTTTTCGTGAAATACGCAATTGGCTGCAGCATTAAGTCGGTTCCCTTTGATCTCTCTTCAGTAACTGCCTCATTCTATTTTGACCCATTAACCACCCCCCCCCTTTTTTTAGCTTTCCTTTCTGTTTCTGATTTAAATGCTCTCTGTCTACCTCGTCTCTATCTTTGGGGTTCCCAGTACATCCTATAGGAGTTTCCTGAATGGATTCCTAATAGTATTGAAGAAGACTTAGGATGTGCGAGCCTCCAGAAAAAGTAAACTTGCTCTCCTTGTATCACATAGTGCTTGTGTGATACACTGCTGGAGGCTGTGAGACTGACCCAGAATAGAATTTCTGGTATTCTTACATTCCAACCCATGACTGTACAATTTCTTTTTTTTTTTTTCCAGAATTTTGTTTAAATTCAAGTTAGATCAGATATAGTGTAGTTATTAGTTTCTGGGGTAGAATGTAGTGATTCATCAGTTTTATGCAATACTGCTGCTCATCACATCACATGCCCTCCTTAATGCCCACCACCCAGTTACCCCATCCCACCACATACCTCCCCTCCAGTGACCCTCAGTTTGTTCGCTACAGTTAAGAGTCTTTTATGATATCGTTTCATTTTTTATGGTCATTTTTATCTTTCACTCATTCCATCTGGTTTTTCTTAGAGTGCCGTGGGTCATGAGTATGTTGCTGAGGTAGAGAAGCACTCTTCTCAGACTGATGCTGCCAAAGGCTTTGGGGGCAAATATGGAGTTGAGAAGGACAGGGCAGACAAGGTAAGTCTCTCCCTGTGCTATGCAGCTCAAGTCATGTGAGACTTAGAGTACTCACACACCGTTGAACGTGGGTCTGTGCTTCTCCTATGGAAAGACAGGGTAATGGACTCAGGAAAGTCTGTCATGAGGATAGCTCCCATGAACTTCCTTAACAAGTTCCTTGGTGCCATTTTGGGAGACCACATGCTAGGGTGATAGTGTTAATTTAAATGAGACAAAGATTCTCAAACTCTATTTAGATAAGAAATCTGTCAAACCACTGATTTTTATTATACCTGTCTGTACACATGAAGAAAGAAGAGGGAAATTTCAAAGCTCTTTTTTTTATTCAAACATCAAGACATTGTAATTTTTTATGCCTTTCAGGAGAACACAGATGTTGGTTTAAGTATTATTACCACAGCAGTGAACAATCAAGTAAAACAGATAACTAGGGTTAGAATGTTTTTAAAAGGTAAAGGTTACTTTTCACAGGATTTAGCACCAAATCCCTGACGTCCAGCGGTTTTAAAGACTCCTTTGTACAAAAAAATGTAGCTTTAAAAAGAGGAGATTACCCAACTAACAGCACCATCCAGGTGCCCCAGATCAGACTCTTTGAGCTTGTTTTTTATGGTGCAGAATAGTGTCTTTTCCCTTGCAGCTGCATATGGACAGGACATTTCCTTCACAGCTAGCTGAGATTTTCTTTTTACCTGCCCTCGTTAATTAGGTGGGCCTGAATTCTTCAAGCATTTTAGGGGGTTGGGGAGAAAAGTTCAAAATTGCTATAAGGAAAAGGAAAAAGAAGTTAATTTTTCAAGGCAGTAATAGAGTATGGAACATGGAATGTTCTCTAACCTTCCATCTTGCCATTGCCTAACTCTCATCATTCTTTCTTTCATCTGCCTCAGGAGCCACAGACTGAATCACCTAAACAATCACAGTGTCCTGTAAATTATGAAACAATACATACTAAGAGCTCTTGAGATGTGAAATCTTGTCTTGCTTAGACATCCATAGGTACTGAGCTAGATGGGAATGCAGCTGTGTGGTGATGTTGGGTATTGGCCAACATATCCAGTCCTGGAGTAGCTAGGATCTCCCAGTTGCCTCTGTCCCATCAAAACACATCTCTGGGTTTCTGCTGCCACTTAGGGAAAGAGAAGAGGCATAGTATAATCAATTAGGAATGGAATAATATTACTTACATGTGCTTTATACTTTACAGGGCACTTTTCTAGCTCTTACCTCATTTTAGTTTCATGAGAGTTTGGGAGAAAGCACTAATTTACTGAGGGACACAATGCAAATCCTTTATACACCTTGCCCCATTTAGTATTCACAATATCCCAAATAAGGAGGGATCATTTCTCCCATTTTATAGTTGATGTTAATGAGGCAGGTTTACCTATTTTTAGTTCATATTTGAGGAGACTGAGGCTAAGTAATATAAAGAATATGCCTAAAGTTAAACAACTGTAAATAGGGAAGTTTGGGGTTGGGGTTTGAATCTGGAGCTGATGAACATACAAAGCCCGTGTTCATTGCTCTGTAGCACACTGGCACTACACCAGCCTGTCAGGCCAGAGTGCTCATCTGTTTCTAGGTTAAACCCCCATTCTCAGTCCTGAGCTCTTAGAAACTAGCCTCTGGCCTGAGCTAGGGGTAAGAGTATGTGAGAGAGGGGAAAAACTGTCAGCTCCAGTTCTAACTAATGCACTCTGGTTTTCTCTGTAGTCAGCAGTTGGCTTTGATTACAAAGGCGAAGTGGAGAAGCATGCATCTCAGAAAGGCAAGGACCCTGCTCTTCAGCCTTAGCAACCTGACTTACCTGTTCTGCTCAGACTTCACCTCCCAACAGCTGTCATCAACTCCCTCTAGTTCCACGATGTAGTTCCACAGTTTGTTTTATTTATTTATGTATTTAAAAAGATTTTATTTATTTGAGAGTGAAAGAGAGAGAGAGAGAGAGAGAGAGAGAGAGCATAAGTGGGGTGAGGAGACGAGCAGAGGTGGGAGGAGCATAAGGGAGGACCACGAGCTGGGGGGGGTAAGGGTGGGGGTTGGTGAGGGGCAAAGGGAGAGGGAGGAGGCTCCTCTCTGAGCAGGGAGCCCGATGAGGGGCTTGATCCCAGGACCCTGAGCCATCCAGACACCCCTCCATGTGTTTTTAAACCCCACAAAAATGAATCATTATTATTATTTAGTGGATACTTATTTAAATTGACCAATGTATTTGTCAAGTTCCTGGAGCATCACTGTATCTCATTATTTGCTCCTTTCTTCTGTTTCCTTCTTATTAAACTGTATCCTTTGATAATACTTTCTGTGAGAACCTACGAAAGAACTCTCAGACTTTGTCTGAAAAATACATTTTGTTCCATTCTTCATTGTTATTTTCCCTTCATCACTTTGAACACTTTGAAGGTATTATTTCATCCTCTTTGGCTACTTTTTTTGTCCTCTTTTTAAACTACTCTTAGGTCGTCTAACCATCATTCCTTTGTAGGTAACATGTCTTATCTCTCTGTTCTATTTTTTTTTTTTTCATGAAAGACTTTCTTTTTGTCTCTGATATTCTCAAATATCATCAGGATATATCTAGGAGTTAGATCTATTTCTCTTATCCTACATGAGATTTATCTATTCTCTTCAACCTGAGAAATACTTCCATTATGGAAAGTCTCAGGCGTGTTTTCTTTGGATAGTGCCTCTCCTCTTCTGTCTTTTATTCCTTCTTCTAGAACACATTATGGTGTATATTGGAAATTCTCATTCTCATTTGGATGTCTCTCTATTTTTTATTTTGATTTTTTAAAAGATTGGTTGATTTCAGCAAGAGAGTGCAGGGGTAAGGGGCAGAAGGAGAGGGAGAGAGTGTAGTAAGTAGGCTCCATGCCCAGTACAGAGCCAGTTGCAGGGCCTGATATGATCCTAAGAATCATGACCTGAGCTGAAATCAATTGTTAGATGCTTAACCAGCTCAGTTATCCAGGTGCCCCAACCATATGGACTATCTTGGTGAATGCTCTATGTGCACGAAAAAAAGGAAATTCTGCAGTTTGGGGATATAATGTTCTGTAAATGTCATTTAGGTCTTGTTAGTTGCTAATGTTGTCTGGGCCTTATATAATTTTAGATTCTTTTTGTCTCAACATTCTATCAATTAATGTAAGAGAAGTATCAAAATTTTTTATCTAGGATCTCAGATTTTTCTATTTCTCTTCTTGTTTCTGTCAGTTTTTGTTTCATGAGTTGTGATTCTGTTAATAGGTTATATCAGCATACATATCTCTCATTAATGGTGATTTGTTCTCTTATTGTGTTATATCTCTCTTGTCTCTTACAATGCATTTTATATTGAGGTCTACTCTGTCTCATATTCCTGCCATCTTTCTGATACGTATTCTTTCTGTGGTATGTATTTTTCTAGATCAGAATTAATTTCTCAGCTTAGAATTCCTGTGAAATATAAGTGGTATAAACTGGATATTTGCATTCGACCTACTCAGGGTAGGCCTGGAATTTCTGAGTCTCATTGATAAAATCTCCCCCTACCAAATGCTTAACAAACTACAACCCCCCTCACCATTTCCCCACACAAATGAGTAGAATTTTTCTAGAACTCTTTTATAAGAATGGGTAGACTGCCATTTCTTATTCTCCAGCCCCCTGTTTTTGTGTAAGAGCACATGATCCTATTTCCTAATCCACAGACAATAAATTTGGGACTTAAAACACCCCTGGGTTTTCTGAGTCAGCTCATAATTACCCTCATCTCTACTTCTGGAGCCAGGATTTTTTTTTTTTTTTCTTGTCTCTTGAGCTTCACTATTAACAAAAAGAAAGATTGTTCTATTTTAGCAGACATTTCTAAGTGTTTATATGGGAGTAGGGACAAGCATAAATTTTGTATGTATCTTCCTTTTTCCACCTAAAAATCTGTCCTTACATTCTCTATACCTTCCCCTTCCTTGAAGAAGGGAGAAAATTGAAATGGTCTCCTCTTCTTGGGATGGAAGTAAAGGAGAGGAAAGGAGTGAACAATGTTGAATTAAAGTTTACAAAAGATGGCTTAGGATACTTTCTCTTTAATCCATCTAGATTCTAGCCCTCTGCCTTCCCAGGCCCCTATCCCTCTGCGCCCATTCCTTCCTCTTCCACAACACCTTCCTGTGGGATGAGAGTGGGCTCTCATGACTATTCTTTCCACCATAGATTACTCTCATGGCTTTGGAGGCCGCTATGGAATAGAGAAGGACAAGAAGGACAAGGCCGCTATGGGATATGACTACAAAGGAGAAACAGAGAAACACGAGTCTCAGAGAGGTGAGTTGCAGTTGGAGAGGAAGGAGATCACACAGTAGCAGAGAGCTCTCCTTCCTTTCTGAAAGCTGGCACAGAGGACCCAGAATACAGAGGTCCAGATGTGCAGTGGAGGGGGTGGGATAAAGGGTAAGTATATATATGTGAGGTGGTGGGATAAAGGGTAAGTATATATATATGAGGGGTTGGGGAGAAACCAGGAAGGTAGAGAGGAAAACAGCAAGATTAGGAGCGGGACAGAGGAAACCAAAGAGAAGGAATTACTGAGTCAAGGGTAAAGACAGACAGGATGGGTAATGACACGTGGGTGATATGGCTATGTGTCTCATGGGCCACTCTGCCTCACAAGGACAGAGAGGTCTCTCTCTTCCCTGGGACACATAGGGGATGGCTGAAGGGCCCTCCTTATTGTTTTTTCCCCATTTCTTCCTTTATACTCCTTCCTTTTCTGTCACTTCTCTCTTTTTCTCTTTTGCTCTTCACATCTCCCTCCCGTCCATTCTCTCTCAATCCTTTTCTGCCGCTTCCCATCCATGCCTCTGTCTGTCCTCTGATTCTCATACCTCCTCATCCATCTGTTTTCCACATTCCTGTCTTCTGGTCTTTCTTCCCATGATTCCTCTACCTACACATCCCTAGCATTTTAACTCTTCTTATGACTCTCAAAACTTTTGTCCTGTAGATTATGCCAAGGGCTTTGGTGGTCAGTATGGAATCCAGAAGGACCGAGTGGATAAGGTAAAGCACCAGCACACCAATGTCTCGAGAATAGGTCCCTAAACTGCTAAGTGTCCTGAGCTGTCTTCCTATACTCCCCACTGACTGCCTTCAGCATCTCATGGACAAGTCTTCTACAGCCTGAGCTTTAACTAAGGAGAATGGAGGGGGTCAGAGAGAGACAAACACATAAACTTCAGGGCAAGGTGATGTTTGAAATTTCATTGATTGCTAGGCATTGCTTAATTCAATCTGTAATCTCTCTTCACTCTATTCACATCAGTTCTTCTCCATGCACTGGCTGGGGCCCTGCTGCATTCTAGGCAACTGGACTTAGAGTTGTGAGACTCAAGGTACACTGACCTTTCAAAAAGGGGAGCTGAGCCCACCAGTTTAGAACTTCTTTATCCTGCTCTCTGCCACAAAATAACAATATCATAATACCCTATTTAACTACTGACATCAAATGGTCAGGGATACCTCCTATAGAGGCCCCAAACCCCAATACTGACTTTGGGTCATTACCATTCCCTTCTCCTCCCCACACCATGGATACTCTTCTCCTCCCTGCAGAGCGCTGTTGGCTTCAATGAAATGGAGGCTCCAACCACAGCTTATAAAAAGACGACACCCATTGAAGCTGGTGAGTCTTAACAATTCTTTTCTCTATGTTCCTCAACCACCTCTCCCTTCTCATTCTTTCTTATGCCTAGACTACCTCCTCCCATGCCTAGACTAGCTGAGATAGACTTGAACCTGCCCATATATTTCCAGATTCATACTCCTAAAAAAAAACAAAACAGGTTAAGTGTATAGAGAGACAGAGTGACATTGGAAAGGAACTGTAAGCAGAGATCACAGGGAGGGAGGGATAGGGAGCCATTTGGGAAGAATACAGAAGAACAAGAGCTTGGGATGTGGCAAGAGAGGGTGGGTGGTTGTCAGAGGGCATACAGATTTAAGGAATGTAGAGAGGAAATGATGGTAGTTAGGGGAGTAAGGTTTATAACTTAGAAAGGACAATAGTCTGAGATTGCATGGCCTGACTACATGGAAATTTGGGCTTCAGAGCTCTATCCTCCTTCTGTAATCCCCTTGTTCCCCCATTAGTACCTCTTTACCTTTCCTCTCATGAGTTCCTCTCCATCTGCTCTCTGCTTGGATATTTAACCAATTCCCTTTCTTCCTTTGAGTGCCAACCCCCACCCCTATCTGTGACCCAAGACAATCCTAATTCTTCTTGCCCATGTCTGCAGCTTCTAGTGGTGCCCGTGGGTTGAAGGCAAAATTTGAGTCTATGGCTGAGGAGAAGAGGAAGCGGGAGGAAGAAGAAAAGGCACAGCAGATAGCCAGGCAGCAACAGGAGAGAAAGGCCCTGATAAAGATGAGCCATGAGGCTAAGCAGCCAGTGGACACTGTGGGAGAGCCAGAAGTGCCAGCCCCGGTGCCCAAGAAAATCTCTTCAGAGGTGAGTGCTTGGCCTTCTGGGATTCACATCCAGGATTCCTTGCCCAGATGTGAGCCTAAGGAGTCCAAATCATTGATGGAAAATAAGGCACAGGCCTCCCTGGTGTCAGGCAGTCTAAAATCTTTGTGTCTTCAGGAAGATTTCAGTCTGAATGATTGGGCCTCATATATACCAAAATGTTAGGGGAGGATAATCCCAGATTTACATAAACCAAGATTTGCATATTTGACTGTGCAGCTGGTCATTGTTGCAGGAACAAGAGGGAGGAGCTATCACTTCAGACTGGAGCCCACCTTGGGGGGGTGGTTGATTTGGATTAGCAGAGACAGGAAGAGGTATTCCTGGTCAATATAAGATAAAGGAGGGAGGTTTAGATACTTACAAGAGAGATGCTTTATTCTCCCCAGGCCTGGCCTCCAGCAGGGAGCTGTCTATCATCAGAGCCTGAGCCTGTGAGAACCAGTAAGGAACACCCAGTGCCTGCCCCGCCCTTGAGGCAGAATCCCCCAGAGGTAAGTGGACTCCCAAAGATTGTCTGCTCCTTTCCCATCTCCTCGTGTCCTAGGAAGGCGGGCCATATGAAGTGACCAACCATCCTGGTTTGTCTGGTACCATCTTGTCTTAGCACTGAAAGTCTTGCATTCTGGGGGTTATGCAGCCCCGGGCAGACCAGGACAGTTGGGCATCCTGCCTGTGGTATTCCCCAAAATGTATTTTTGCTTCAGTTTTTTCCTGATCATTCAAGGAATCAGACTTGTTTTCCATTTCCTTCTCCTCACTCCCTTTACATTTTCCTCCTGTCACCTCTTGGTAGGTGTTTTGAGTAGGTGGGTATGGGAGGAGGTCAAGGAATGAAGATGGATAAAAGACTGGGTTTTCTAGGAGAGGTTATTAGATGGAGGTAAGGATAGAGGGTAGAAGTGGTAGAATGGTGATACATGGAAGTCTTAGTTAGCAGTCCTCCACTGGATGTTTTAGAGAGGCAGCTCCTGGTAGGTGGAAGTTGCTTTGATCCACACCCTCTCTTCTCAGGAAGAAGAGCCCCCAGCTTTGCCTCCCAGGACGCTGGAAGGCCTGCAGCTGGAAGAAGAGCCAGTGTATGAAGCAGAGCCTGAGCCTGAGCCTGAAAATGACTATGAGGATGTTGGAGAAATGGATAGACAGGGGCAGGATGGTGAACCAGATGGGGACTATGAAGATGTGCTTGAAATTGAGAATCCTTCTTGTCCCTCCACTCTGGCTGGTGAGTGGTGGGGGAGAAACAGCTCCTGAATTGGGTCTAGTCTGGGGTAGGGCAAGAGGTAGAATTGCCCCATTCTCTGGAAGGACCTGTTTTCCTTCTCCATGTTGGTGAGACCATGTTTATATTTCTCATTATGCAGAATCATCTAGCCACCCAGCTGGGACTGGAGCAGGGATCTCAGCTATTGCCTTGTATGATTACCAAGGAGGTAAGTTTGGAGTTGACTCAGGGGTCTTATGCCTGGAGGCCCTTGCTAGGAGAGAGGGAGATGGATTCTGGGGGTCAGTGAGGGACCAGCCTTGGCATCAAGAAGAACAACCCTTTCCCTCCCTGAGGTTTATAGTGGGCACAGGAATGGAAGGATTACTGTTTGACCATACTAATATTCCATCAATTGCCTCCCCAGAGGGAAGTGACGAGATTTCCTTTGATCCTGATGATATCATCACTGACATTGAGATGGTGGACGAGGGCTGGTGGCGGGGACGTTGCCATGGCCACTTTGGACTCTTTCCTGCAAACTATGTCAAGCTCCTTCAGTAACTGGCCCTCCCTGTCTTCTGCACTGTGACTTCCCATGGCCAAAATGGTTCTGCCTCCACTCATGCCCCATTCCTGCTGCAAGAGTCATGAGTTGCCTGATATTTTAGACAGACTTTCCTCTCCTTCTCCACTAGGGGTTGCGGCAGAGACAGTGTGAGGAAGGGGTCTCCTTCCACTCAGTGTCCTTGCTACCTGAGATGAACTCATGGATGTTTATCTTGTGGTCCTTCCTCCTTCCCCGTGAATGCTTCCTCCAATACCCCAAGTGTTTCCTTGCTCTTTTTGTGAGCTCTGAGCCTCCAGGTTTGCTTACATGGGAAGGTACATCTAAATTGCCTGATTTGCCTGGCTGTGCTATTAACCCACTCTATGTTTCTGCAGAGATTTTTTTTTTTAATCTTCTCTCTGTTCAGTCTTAAATCAGAAATAAAATGGGACTATGATTCATTTCTTTGATGAGGTAAATAGTACTTTTTATGCAGCCCTCTGTGCCTCTACTCTCATGGCCCCAATTCTTCTCTCTTTCAGGCATATCTATAGGGCTTTCTCTTATCTTCCCTGTACCCTGTATATCAAGGGTTGGACCTTTTCCTTAGACTGTATTTAAACCCAATCCCAAACACAATGACCTGGAAAATGGCAGTAAGATAGGATGCCAGGGGGCCAAGAAGAGTCCACAGTAAAGCAGTTCAACTTTTTTGGCTTTAGCAGTTGTAAGAGGCTCTCCACTTTCTTCCTGGGAATAATGACTACATTCTTTTAGGACATGACTCTTGAGGAAGAAACCCAAATTGTGGGATTGAAAGGAGGAAAAGGGAGATTTGGCCAATAAAAAGAGACTAAAGCTAAAGGACCACAGACTCCAATAAGGTGTTAAGAGGATTTAGGGTCAGAGACAGTGGCTTCTACTAGAGAACATTCAGGCTCCCTTGTAGCTAGTTGACTGAAACTGATAACCAAATAGAAGGCAGACAGAGGAAACTTAAGAACATTCTATATGGTCCAGAGCCAAGGCTGATAAGAAAAGAGGTGAATCCGGTTTGGATAGCTAGTGGTAGACAAAAAGCAAATCACCAAACAAATGATGGGGTTGAGAAAGAATGAGAGGCCCCAGCCTACTGGGTTCAGCAAGGTCTGATAGGAGATCACGGGCAAAATCAGAATAAAAGTCAGGGATTTGGAGCAAAGATAAAGAAAACAGTTGGATCAAGGGGAAGCTAGGATTAGTGATTGAGATCCAGAATTGCTCTAGGGCTTTGTAAAGTTGGTGAGCTCCTCACATGACTAGAGCACTGCATCCCTCGGGCTGGTTCTTGGTTTTTCTTTAGGATACACACTCCTTTGTTTCCACAATGACCTGTGTGCCAGGGATTCACAAATCTGTCTTCAGACCTAACTTACAAGACTCACCCAGGTAGCCATCCAGATTGCAAAACAGCTTTTATTTCTGCTTCTAGAGACATTGGGATTTCCAGCATCCAGAGGCAAGTCTTCAGAGATATACACAATCTCATTCTTCACTTCAGTTTGACTTGATATCACACAGAGACCAGACTCTCAAAGTGGTTTTCTGGTTACAACTCCAAGCCCCACATTGCTTTTCAATTTTCCTTTCATTAGAAGACAGAAACGTCCTTTCTGTTTCAGTGCTACAGACTTCGCCCTCCACATCTGGCTGATCTCTACTCTGGATTACATTCTTGGTGGTGCTACTCATTAAGGGTCTGTTCATAGACACCACCCTGTCCAATCTCCTATCCCTATTCCTTTTCACTCCCCTCAGCTTCTTCTTAATCTGAGGCCATGTCTAGTTGTCTTGCCTCTGTCAGGTAATTCTGGCGCGCATGCTACTCACCACGGCCTCATCTCGTGAATCCAGTCATTTTTCTGTCTGATCTACAGTCTCTCTAAGAGGCTTCCTTTTTGCTCCCACTGCCTTCTCACCATAAAATGTGCTTGTTTGTGTAGACCCGTCGACACTTGTAGTATCCTGGTTTCCTGCAACATATTCAATTAGATATCTTAACACATGTGTTTGATGATGTTGATCAATATTGCTCCAAAGGCAACAACTAGGAAAATAAAGATGAACTGCAAGTGTGCAGCCCACAGAGCCATACGGGCAGTCTCCTGGCTGTTCTGTGGGACCTGCCCTGCCCAGGTTGTAAAGGAAAATACTCTACTCTCTTCCTTTCTCTTTAATTCTCATCTGCCCAAGAGCAGCCCCTGATTTTCATCTCCCTTGGTCAATAGCTCCCCTTTCTCTCTTTGTCTAATAAAAGAAGAAACCCAGAGTGGATTATAGGAGCTTTCTTTCTCCAGATAGGAAAGAGCTAGATTCAAAACACATGGAACTGATACCTGAAGAACTTTTCCCTTTTTCCACTTCAGTGTTCAGTTGTTTTCAGTTACTCATCTTCACTGAATAAAATCATAACTCACACTATAGTTGTATTTTTAGAAAATGGTGACTTATACACAAATATGAAATATAAACCAAGCAAAATGGATTAAGAAACATAGAGTTACATTACCAACTAGTAAGTTGTGGTGCACCATAATGAAAAGATGAGCAGGTTTCTACTCTGAGACTTGCTCAGACTTGCTTGTGACTCTTCTCACAAGTGTCCTCTACTACATCTATACTAGCTCTGTACCATGTTCAGAGAGAGAGATCCAGTCAACAATAAGCATCCAGATTGACTAGACTCTTTCTTTTTGTTATCAAAGTTCTTTGTTCTCTGCTTCCCCATAATATCTGTCCTCCTCTCCCCTCTTTCTCACTTTCCTCAGGACTGCTGGGAAAATGGCACTGATTCAGGTGAGAGGGAAAGAAACCCAAGATAAATAGTTCAATATGCCCTGTTTCTGCTACATCTGGAGAAAGCTGAAAGGATATGCTTTTTGCACATGACTTAAAGACATAAAGGCACACCAATCAATCAGCTCCATCTAGTTCCCAACTTAAAGTTACATCTGTCTAAAACTTATCTAGTAAATAAAGAAGAGCTAGATAAAATCACCACCACTGTAGATCATTATGTAAAGTTTTACTGTGCCAAAAATCTTACCCTAACTTACTGGCACTGGTATGACATTGTTTAGGGTGATTTTCAACCCAGAGTGGTTTCACTCCCAGAGGATATTTGGCAATGTCCGGAAGCACTTTTTGGTTTTTACAGCAGTGCGGATGCTACAAGTATCTATTGGATAGAGGCCAAGGATGCTGCTAAATATCCTACAACACACAGGACAGTCCCTTCCAACAAAGAATTATTCAGTTCAAAGTGTCAGTAGTTCTGAGAAACCCTGCTTTAGGGGATGGCAGATTCTATTATGTATTTTACTCTTGTCTTCATGAGTATTCACTGTTACCCAAGACCAATGTTATCACCCATTTCTGATAGACTAGAGTCATGAACAACAATAGGTAGGAGCAATTACAGGGATCTACTATGTTCAGGTGTGTTCCTTCCCATGGCCCCTGACCAGGTACTTGAGTGGTGTCTGGAACCGGGTGTCTGGGACCAGGTGTCTGGTGCCACAGGAACTGTAGTGGGCCTTGTCTGGACTTTGCCAAAGGAGAGGTCTCTCTGGGCATGCACTCTTGCCTGACACTGGAATTGGTATTAGTGTCTTGCTGTCATCTCAGCTAGCCTCAGGCTGGTGCCTATGCTATCCCAAATCCAGACCGAGAGTATAATCTTAAGAAGGAAATAACCTTGACTCTTAGTTCACTTTTGACATGTTTAAAAGTAGGCTTGTGGCTTTTAGTGCTAATTTTCTCCATTAATACAATGTCTCCTTTGAACTCTTCCTCATTTTGCAAGGCTCTCCTGTATATTGCCAAGATTCTCCACAGTGAACTCCGTGACCTCATTTCTGCCTCTCATTCTTTGGCCTGCGGTGCCTTTGATGCTGCTGTGCTCAGCCAAGGTCTCCATTTTATTGGGCTGTGCTGTGCTTGGACTTCCTGGGCTTACAGGTGGTAGAGTGACAAAAAGAAGACCTGGACTTAACTGTCAAGATAACCCCAGCTCCAGAACCGTCAAACCGTGTGCCTTTCACCCTGGGTGCCCTGGGATGCACCTCAGCTCCCACCCCTGCATAGCCTACCCTCTAAATTTGAAAGTGCTCATCAACTAAAATGTTCTCCACAACAGCACAGGGGCCATGCTGGTTCTGGAATTTCACTGCTCTCTCATTTCCTAAGACTTGGGCTCATCTTTCAAATGGCCTCAAGTTACCTATTTTCTCCTCAAACTGATTTGTTATAGGGGAAAGAAAGGGGTGGGGGGAGGAAATAGGTTATCAGTATGGCCCTTATAGCAAGTGTATAAGCCGTGGCTTCAGAAATTCTCAGACCTTGTGTACTTGCTCAGGTTTAGGGCAGTGCATGCTTCAACACCCCTAGGCAAGCACATATGCAGTTTACAGAAGGAAGTCCTCAAAATCACTCTGTCCTACTTTCAGTAAATCCAAGAATGGTGGCATCTGAATCTTTAGCAGGTGTGTCTACCTCGTGGTCTGTCTCTAAAGGTGGTAACTAAGCTCTCTCGAGCCTGCTCCTGGAGCTGACACATGCTGGTCAAAAGAATTGGGTCCGTCTTATGCTCTACAACGTTGAAAGGACAGGCCTTCAGGTGTTCAGCCATGGAGGCAACTTCATTAAACTCCCAGCTCTTGATTTTGGAGAAGAGGCTGCTGAATTGCCAGATCTGTTAGGAAATACGGAAGTTCAAAAATGAACACTGGGGCAATACCCTTAGGCTGGCTTTATCTAAAGAGTGTCATACCTTCAGTTCTTCACGTTCTTCACGTTCTTAGCTTCCAGCTGCTGCAGACATTTGCTAACTCTTTCGTCAATATCCAATTCCTAGATCACCCTTCCAATTGATTATCTTTCCAGCCAGCCATATAATTATGTGGGAATGCCTACAGCACTCTGCTGTAGACCCACACCCACCCCCTCCCAACAGTGACAGCTATCTGCTCTACAAAGACACATGGTTCAAATCAAGACAGTTTGCATCAATCGGACTCTACCCTAGGACTTCTATTTTTTTTTTTTAAAGATTTTATTTATTTATTTGAGAGAGAGAGAGCATGAGAAGGGGAAGGGTCAGAGGAAGAAGCAGACTCCCTGGCCGAGCAGGCAGCCTGATGTGGGACTCAATCCCGGGATTCCAGGATCATGACTTGAGTCAAAGGCAGTCGTTTAACCAACTGAGCCACCCAGGCGCCCTACCCTAGGACTTTTGCTAGAGATATCAAGAAGTGGGTTCCCTTTTTCCCCTCTCTACTTCAGCTGGGGAACTTCAGTCTTAGGAGCTGCTGGCAGCCCCCAGGGACCACCAAGGGAGAGCTGTGTTTTAGAATGGAGCCATAAGAGAGGAAGTAGAGGTAAGAAATAGAAAGTAAATAGGTCATTTGGGGGCATTTTGCTGCCAGATCAAACTTTACCTGAGTCATGGCCTTTGGACGACAGTTCCCTTTATTATTGATGCTGTTTTAAGTTGGTTTTCTGTTGCTTAAAACTAAAAGTATCCTAACTAAGAAGAGCCACACTAGAACAGAAACCTCAGGAGAAATCCAAGTGTCTGGTACAAAAACCCCTTTTTGCCCTTCCACCTAGGATGTGGTGGCAAAGTCACTAATCTTAAAATCCAGCCGTCAGGGTAGACATAACTTGATCCCTTTCAACTTGAAACTTTACCCTCAGTTTATTATCATTGTTCCAATATAAGAAAAGTGTTTCCAGGGATCTTAGAACTATTTCTGTTTTCACTTAAAAAAAAAAGGCATTTTAATATAAGCATTCTTGAGCTCCAACTAAAATTCTCTCTTTTTTTTTTTTCTTCTTCTTTTTTCCTTTCTAAAGGAAAATTAGTTTGTCTCAAATGATATTCAGGAGTGGTCAGCAATTACTGAATAGGGAACAAACATGAGCCAAAAAATAATGAAATTTCTAATATGTAAATTATTTAATCTGATTTTATAGAGGAAGATATTAGATAGTTCTAGACCATACAGTTCCTGAGGGCAGGATCTCAGTCTTATTCATGTTTATCCCTAACATGTGGATGGGTGGCAGTCAGTGTTTAACACATGGATGCAGGCCTGGCTACATGAAGGAGAGTCTGACAATTATTTTTTGAAGAAGATTGCTCAGGGAATAAATAATGGAAAACATATAAGATGTTTTAGACATAATCAGTGAAAATAGGTGTAAACAACTCTAACTCTCCAGTGTCATTCTGCACACACCCACATTTTGGGAAGAAATTCTATAGTGTGATTATGGAATTATTGATCTAAATGGGTATCATCAATTTGTAGTTCATATTACCACATATTTACCATGGGAAAGATGCCAAGCGCATCTCATAAGTAATGAATTAGGAGTTTCACTTTTGTATGATATAAGCTGATAGAAGTTATGATGCAGTTCAGTAAGATTAGGAAAAAGGAATAAGATTTTTCCAAAGAGAATGACTCTTTGATTTATATAGCAGAGTTTTTTGAGAAAGTAAATAGATATTTGAACCAGGTGGACCAGATTATTTTAGAATTTCAAAATGTCTTTAACAAAGGCAAAAACAGTTTGTTGTTTTTTAAATTAGTTGATATGGGACTGTGGAGAATTTGTTGGCATACTGTATCAGACTCCAAGGCAGGAAACAGATGGCACACTTAAATTGGGTAAATTGAAGAAAATTTAAAAAAATAATGATATGCAAATGTCTGGGCAGGGTGTAGGTAAGCCACAGATATAATGCAGTACCCAGGCTAGTAACAATCTAGAGTGTAACACCCTGGGCCTGAAAGGGAAGAAGAAAGGAGGTCATTGGAACTAAGAATGAGTAATTGTGTGGAGAGAGTCACTCGATATAGTCATCTTCAGTAGAGGGACATGGCCAGTGCTAGTGTCATGGAGGGGAGGAGGGGAGAATGCATGCAGGGAGGAAGCCAGAAGAATAGATTTGTCAACTCACTCTTCTCCCTCCATTTCCACTGACACACGCGCAGTAGATTTGCCCAACTGGAAGCTGGAGGGCAAGGTTGTTGATTGAGGCAGTCTGTAGAAATCACTCCTGGGGGACTGATCATAGTGGACAGGGTTGGAGAATGAATCACGTGAGCAAACCGAAGTTACCCAGGACATATACACAGAGATAAACAGGTATGACTATCTATATTGTCATTTATATGTCTATAGGTCTATCTTCTCCATCAGAATGACCTCCTTGAGTTCAAGGATTATGTCTTCTTCCCAGGAACCTAGTGCAATGCCAGTGCCTAGTACATTGCTTGCCACACAGAAATGATATTTGGCTCAAATATCATTTGAGACAAACTTATTTTCCTCTTACTAAATAGTTGTTTAATGAATGAATGAATGAGGGTTTACTTGCCTCTCTGTGGACTCTCCAGGAGGTGCCTCCATGAGAATACCTCTTCTTCTTCCACTGCAGGAGGACCATCCCTCTCTCTTGTAACAAAGTAGCACAGATATTTCTCATCAGCACAGACACCTGGGAAAGCTGGGACAGGCTGATGCTGTCCAAGAACCCAGCAATGTACTGCAAAACCTCCAGGGGCAGACTGGTTAGACAATTCTGGCTTTTTCCTCCATGACCTGAGAGATGGTTGTTCCTCTTTCTCTCACTCAGCTCTGAGGCAACCTCTGGCTTGATGGCAAATGTCTTAAGCTCCTGACTATAGATCACTTTTGCCTTTTGCCCAGGGGGACGGAAATGGTTTTGAATAAAAGTACACCCCAAGTAGGCGAGAGGGCATCGATGCTGGAACCAGCCATTGAGACATGATTGAATGTCTGTGTGGACATTCTTGAAATGTAGGGGGAATTCATCCCTCCTGAAGAATTTGTTGCAAGTGAAAGTGAAGGCAGAGCTGCTCTTGTTGTGTCTCCTGGTCACACACTCACTGTGGAGTTCCACATGGAGCCCTCCTGGGTTGGCATTGGTTAGGAGGTCAGCCAGCACTGTCCCAGAGGAAAATTGTTCTGGCTCAAAATTGTATGTCTGTGTAGCAAAATCCATGAACAGTCCATCAATGCTCCTGGATTCAGAGATGACATGACCTTTAAGTTCTCTTTCTAAAGCACACAAGAGGGTGGTCTTAATGAGATCTGATTTGGGTAGGTCCTCCACCGTGATCCCTAAATCTGAAGTGTCTACTGCCTTGTGTTCACTTGGCTTACAACTCGACATGGCATCTCCAACACGAGCCCGCTTCCCACAGTAGCTCACAGGAACTTTGAAGGTGTAAACAGTCTTCACTTCCTGAGCCTCAAGGTTGCCATAAACAAAGTCTCTCTCCTTAGGCGTGCAAGCAGGCATCTGACCAAAGTGAATAAGCATCCTCCCATTGTGCACCAGGTACATATTATAGTCCTTTGCATCCACAGCTGTTTTCAGTCTTTCCAGAACACCATCTTGCCAAGGCGCGAGCCCTGTTGTTTCCAGAGCTGCATGAAAGTCCTGCTGCTTCTGTTTTTCCTGTGGTTCTTTCTCTTTGAAAGTTTCCTCTCCTCCCATGTTATTGTCGCTAGAAAACTGTTCTTTCCCTGGGTTGTGCCCATTCTTACTCTCACAGCCTACTGATGAGCTTGTTAAAGCAGAGGCTGCATGCTCTTTGCTGAATATATTTTCCCACTTGTCAAACTTGGCCAGGTCCATCCCTTCTTTGGTTTTGGCTAACACCTCTCGTTCTTCTTGACTCAGTTCTACCATCTCTCCATTAGTTGCTGATAGGCCTCCATGTGGTACCAAACTGGCTTCTGCTCCACCCACTGCTCCTCCCATTTCCTCCCAGCTAGCTTCACCATTCATAGTAGGCTCCTCTTCAGTGGGCTCTCTAGTTTCTGGGAAAAGTTCTACCATTTTCAAAGATCTAAAGAGGACCTTCTGGTCCTGGAGGGCAAGAGCTGTGTCCAAACACTCCTCACTGGGGGTCTCTTTCATTATGTTCTCATGAAGGATTGTTTCAGAGTCCACATTCGGCCAGCGATTCCACTCCATGGAGCAGCAGACCACACTGGCGGGGCACACTTGTAAATGCTTGGCCAGCTTATGGCGGGACATGGAAAGCGGACAGCCATATTCAGAGTTGAGGCATGGAACCTCCTCCAGAGGGCAGAGGAGCTCATGCTCTGCCTCTTTGCACATGTGGAAGGTGGCACCACAGGACAGGTGACAGTTTATTACCAGACAGGAGACATCAGGCTCCACAGGAATGTGGCAGTGACGGTTGAAGCATTTCTCACAATGCCTGTGCTGCCCAGTTAGAGGCCTGCGTGCCCTGCCCTAGAGAAACCAACAGCAAGGAGAAAGAGAAAATAAATGCAGAAGAGAAGTCCTATGCATGACTGTGACTGTGTTTTAATTGACTTATTTCCTCTTTATACATCCTTATTATAGGAACCTTGGACAATCTAGAAAATCATAGAGAAGAAAGCAAAAAGCACTCATAATCCCACAACCCAAGAATAACAACTACCAACACTCTTCTTCATTTTCTAATAGTTTATTCTATAAATATAGTAGATGTGTTTAGAATAGAAAAAGAAAAACCTGAATATAATGGAATACACTATTGATAATTGTTTTGAGTTATAGATTAGGGGTGATCTATATGACCCAGTTAATACTATAAATACAGTTCTGCACCCTGCTTTGTAACTCTCTATTATAACATGAGATCACACTGTTTTATCGACTGTTTGCAAACCGTCTTCTTAATGATAGCATAACATTCCAGAGTGAGTGTGCTGTCATTCATTTAACCAGCTATCTATCCAGTGCTGGGAAGACATGGGCCATGTCTAGTTTTGTTCACATCTGCATCCCCAGCACCTGGACCATCATAGGTACTCAGTTTGCTGAAGGAAGGAATTGTCAGCCACTTCGTGTATTGCTGGATATTTGGGCTTTTCATTTTTGAAGTTTTACTAAAAATCTTTTCTCACAAATCTTTCTCAGCTCCCTGGTTTTCCCCTACTCCATGTCAATTTCTTCTAGATTCTGCTCTATCATCTCTGGTTTGGCCCAAAGTCAATAAATATCATCAACCATAAGGGCAAATTTGCCAGCTGTTTGGGCTACAGGTCAGATGAAGCCAGCCAGATCTGGACCCTTGAAAGATGAAGATCCAATAATCACCTGGTACTTACCATAGCTTCCTAGTTTCTTCTTGCTTTGTAAATCTAGGGAAAAACATGAAAATATTAATGATTAGTAAGAAAAGTATTTTTGTTATATATATGAACAGGAGTCATAGAGACTTTGCATACTCTTATTTAAATCCTTTCACCACCTGGAGATAAAATGTCATTGCCCCACTTTATAGTCCAGGAAATGGAAGCTGGAGAAGTTGAGTAACTTGTCCAAGGTGATAGAGCCGCTAAGCGATGGAATCCTGGGCCGTGCTAGCCCACACTCTTCTCACTGACCTACACTGCCTTCTGATGGGCATCTTAACAGTCATGGGATATGTAACTTCTGTTTCTTGTAATATTTTCCATTGTTTATCAACACTTATCCTGACATTCCACCCATCCATATATCCTATCATTGCCACATGCTCTTCTGGCCCAGGCTAACCTTCTAGCTTTCTCTCCCACTAGAGCTTCATGCCTACAACCTGATATCCAGGTTGGTCTGGGGCAGTGTACAAGTATCTGTGATATATCTACCATCTGTCCTTCAACATGGTAAATTTAGGTGTGCCATGGCTAGAGCAGGGGTCAGACCTCAAGGACCCAGAAGAGGGCCGGATGGGATTCTAGCAAGCAGAAGAGAAGTTGCCCTGCCTTCAGGAGAATCTAGCTCCTTGGCTCTGGTCATTTGGTCCCATGTGGGAATATGTTACCAGATCATCTGATTTTTCCAGAGAAACTGGAGATGCAGAGTTTTGTGAGTGGTCATATAGTATAGTGGTTAGGAGGCAGATTATACAAGATTTAACCCAGCACTAGGAATCAGTAGTTGTAAAACTGAAAAAGTTCCTTAATGTCCTTGTTCATCATTTTCCTCATCTGTAAACAGATTACAATAATAATACTTATCTCATAGTGCTGTTGTGAGGAGTAAATGATTTATATACCTGAAACTCTTACAATGGTACTTGTCTTATAAACATCACCTATGCATGTTTGCTATTATGAAATAAGTATTTTATATTTAATTATATTGCAAAATTTTTGTTATATAATGTATCAACATAGAAATTCTTGGAATTTTCAAGTTGGCAACTAACTTAATTTTTCTAAAGAAAACCCTCTATTTGAGCCAAGGAAAAACATGTACGCAAGTTACATAGGATCTGTGTAGCTTGCCAGCATGCATCACCTGGTCTAGGGAATTTGTAGCATAACGTCAGCCTTGTGTCAGTCTAGGATGGAGAGGGGTGGGGTGGCTGGGTGAGCTGGTGTGAGCACCCAAAAGTCAGAAAATGCAGTATTTTGAAATTTTATTTTATTTTACTTTAGAATCTGTCCGTTCATTGTGGATGATTTTTCCTTCAACTTTCTAGAGAATTTTTAATACATAAGAAAGGTGAATGAATGTATACAATGAATACCCATGCATTCTACCTAGATCCAAAAGTTAACATTTTGCCACTTTTGCTTTCTCTCTCTCCCTCTCTCTATACACACGCACGCACACGCACACACACAAGCACACACACACACACACACGTGCACGCACACAGAGTTTTTGTCAAACTACTTAAAAATAAGTTGCTGTTATAATGACACCTCACCCCTAAGTATTTCAGCATGTACTTCCAAAGATTAAAGATATTCTCCTTTGTAACCTCAATAACATTATCTCACCTAAGAAAACTAAAAGATATTTCCTAATATTGTGTAATATGCTACCTGTGTTCAAATTTATCGAATTGTCCCCAAAATGCCAAAAAAGTATTTTATATTTTTAGGACTTATAATACTATGTTGAACAAGAGTGGTGAGAGTGGGCATCCTTGTTGTGTTCCTGATCTCAACGGGAAGGCTGTGAGCTTTTTCCCATTGAGGATGATATTTGCTGTGGTCTTTTATAGATAGATTTTATGAAGTTCAGGAATGTTCCCTCTATCCCTATACTTTGAAGCATTTTAATCAGGAATGGATGCTGGATTTTGTCAAATGCTTTTTCTGCATCAATTGAGAGGCTTCTCTCTTCTCTTATTAATTTGTTCTATCACATTGATTGATTTGCAAATGTTGAACCATCCTTATAGCCCAGGGATGAATCCCACCTGGTCATGGTGGATAATCCTTTTAATGTGCTGTTGGATCCTGTTTGCTAGGATCTTGTTGAGAATCTTAGCATCCATATTCATCAGGGATATTGGTCTGAAATTCTCCTTTTTGGTGAGGTTTTGTCTGGTTTGGGGATCAGGGTAATGCTGGCTAAATAGAAAGAGTCTGGAAGTTTTCCTTCTGCTTCAATTTTTTGAAACAGCTTCAGGAGAATAGGCATTATTTCTTCTTTGAAAGTTTGGTAGAATTCCCAAGGGAATCCGTCAGGTCCTGGGATCTTGTTTTTTGGGAGGTTTTTGATCACTGCTTCAATCTCGTTCCTAGATATCGGTCTATTCGAGTTGTCAATTTCTTCCTGGTTCAATTTTGGGAGTTTATAGTTTTCCAGGAATGCATCTAGGTTGCTTAGTTTATTGGCATATAACTGTTGATAATAACTTCTGATGATTGTTTCTACTTCCTTGGTGTTCGTTGTGATCTCTCACTTTTCATTCATAATTTTATGAATTTGGGCTTTCTCTCTTTTCTTTTGGATTAGTGTGGCCAATGGTTTATCGATCTTATTGATTCTTTCAAAAAACCAGCTTCTAGTTTCATTGATACGTTCTACTGTATCTCTGGTTTCTACCTTTTTGATCTCTGCTCTAATCTTGATTATTTCCCTTCTTATGTGTGGGGTTGGTTTGATTTGTTGCTGATTCTCCAGTTCTTTAAGGTGTAGAGACAGCTGCTGTGTTCTGGATTTTTCAATTTTTTGAGGGAGGCTTGGATGGCTATATATTTCCCCCTTAGGACCGCCTTTGCTGTATCCCATAGGTTTTGGACTGAAGTGTCTTCATTCTCATTGGTTTCCACGAATTGTTTCAGTTCTTCTTTGATCTTCTGGTTGATCCAAGCATTCTTAAGCAAGGTGGCCTTTAGCTTCCAGGTGTTTGAGTTCCTTCTGAACTTTTCCTTGTGATTGAGCTCCAGTTTCAAAGCATTGTGATCTGAGAATATGCAGGGAATAATCTCAGTCTTTTGGTATCGGTTGAGTCCTGATTTGTGACCCAGTATGTGGTCTATTCTTGAGAAGGTTCCATGTGCACTTGAGAAGAATGAGTATTCTGTTGTTTTAGGGTGGAATGTTCTGTATATATCTATGAGGTCCATCTGGTCCAATGTGTCATTCAATGCTCTTGTTTCTTTATTGATTTTCTGCTTCGATGATCTGTCTATTTCTGAGAGAGGCGTGTTAAGAGCTCCTACTATTAGTGTATTCATATCAATATGACTCTTTATCTTGATTAACAGTTCTCTTATGTAATTGGATGCTCCCATATTGGAGGCATAGATATTTACAATTGTTAGGTCATCTTGGTGGATAGTCCCTTTAAGAATGATGTAGTGTCCTTCTGTATCTCTGACTACAGTCTTTAGTTTAAAATCTAATTTATCTGATATGAGAATCGCTACCCCAGCCTTCTTTTGAGGCGCATTGGCATGAAAGATGCTTCTCCATCCTTTCACTTTCAGTCTGGGTGTATCTTTAGGTTCAAAATAGGTCTCTTGTAGACAACATATGGATGGGCCCTGTCGTTTTATGGGCATGTTTAGGTCATTCACATTGAGAATGATTATTGATAGATACGTTTTTATTAACATCGTGTTACCTTTGAAGTCTTTCTTTCTGTAGATTGTCTCTATATTTCTGTTCAATGCTATTCTTCAGGTTTTTCCTCTTTCATAGAACCCCCCCTTAATATTTCCTGCAGTGTCGGCTTGGTGGTTGCATAGTCTTTTAAGCCTTGCCAGTCTGGGAAATTCTTTATCTATCCATCCATTTTGAATGTCAGTCTTGCTGGATAAAGTATTCTTGGCTGCACGTTCTTCTCATTTAGTGCCCTGAATATATCTTGCCAGCCCTTTCTGGCTTGCCAGGTCTCTGTGGACAGGTCTGATGTTATTCTGATGGGCTTTCCTCTGTAAGTAAGGAGCCTTTTTGTCCTAGCAGCTTTCAAGAGATTGTATCTACAATTATGATTCCTCAATTTGACTATCAGGTGCCTTGAGGTTTTTTTGGAATGTATAATCTTGGGTGGAGACCGTTCAGCCTTTAGCACATGAACGCTGGTTCCATTTGCGAGATTGTGAAAATTTTCATGAAGAACTTGTTCCACTATATCTTCTAGACTTCTTTCTTTCTCCTCCCCTTCAGGGATTCCAATAATTCTGACATTGGAACATTTCATGGCATCATTTATTTCTCTGATTCTGTTTTCATGGCTTCTAAGCTGTTTGTTCCAGGCTTCCTCTTGATCCTTTCTCTCTATCTGTTTGTCCTCCAGATCCAGATCACTAATTCTATCTTCCATCTCAGTTACCCTAGCTTTGAGAGAATTTAGATTAGATTGGAACTCATTGAGAGCATTGTGAACCTCATCCCTGGTAGCTTTCAGTTCTACCCTAATCAATTCTGTTTGGTCATCCATGGCTTTCTCCAACCTAGCTATTGCCTGGATAATTGTTAGCCTGAATTTTCTTTCTGACATACTGTCTATGTTGATAGCCATTAGCTCTGTTGCAGAAGGCCCATCCTCTGTATTTTCCTTCTATTGGGCATTCCTCCTCCTAGTCATTTTGGTAAGAGATGACTGAACGGATATAGCTGGATGTACCGACCATAGTGCAGTCAAGGTGTTCCCTGGAACGCTTCTGAGCAATCAGGATTCCCCACCCAAATGAGATAAAAAGAAAAGAAAAAGAAAAAAAAAAGAGAGAGAGATACAGGGGAAAAAAAGGGAAGATAAAAGGGAAGGTTCAGCCCAAATGGGCCCCAAGGTAAGATTTATGAAGTATACAAACAAAACCAGACAAACAAAAAGACTGATAAAAGTATATGACAAGAGAAAAAATAAATATATAAGCAAATAAAGGAAGAACCTTGTCAAAAAGAACCCTAAGTGTAAGATTTATATACTATCAGGACAAACACAAAAACAGAAACACTGGTGAAAGAAAAAGATGGGAGAGTGGTTATAAATTCTCAGTGTGGGTGAGGAAGGTTGTTTTGATTCTTCCTGGATGTATCTTGATATCTTTGTTAAAGGACTCAACTTTCCTAAAATAAAGGGGGATTAAAAATTGGTTTACCTATAGGGGTAGCATTGATTGGGGAAAGGGGATTACCTTGAAGTTTAATGCTATATGAATATTAGAAAATAAAAATAAAAAAGGAATAAACTAAACTAAACTAAACTAAAATTTAAAAAAAATTTTTAAAAATAGAAATGGAAAAGAAGGGGCGCCTGGGTGGCTCAGTGGGTTGAGGCCTCTGCCTTCGGCTCGGGTCGTGATCCCAGGGTCCTGGGATCGAGCCCCGCATGGGGCTCTTTGCTCTGCAGGGAGCCTGCTAACTCCTCTCTCTCTCTCTCTCTGTCTGCCTCTCTGCCTACTTGTGATCTCTGTCTGTCAAATAAATAAATAAAATCTTTAAAAAAAAAAAAGAAATGGAAAAGAAAAACCCAGGTGTATGTATCAAAAAGTTCAGGTTAGAAGGTTATTATGGAATTTGATGTACTGGACATCTCACTGTGATGGTAAATAGTTTAAAAAATTATCTATATAAATAAATAAATAAATAAATAATGAACCAGAATGGGAACGAGTTAAAATTGAACCAGTGGGAACGAGTTAAAAATAAAGATTGTCGGTAGAAGAATAAATGAAACAAGATGGGATTGGGAGGGAGACAAACCATAAGTGACTCTTAATCTCACAAAACAAACTGAGGGTTGCCGGGGGGAGGGGGTTGGGGAGAAGGGGGTGGGATTATGGACATTGGGGAGGGTATGTGATTTGGTGAGTGCTGTGAAGTGTGTAAACCTGGTGATTCACAGACCTGGGGATAAAAATATATGTATATAAAAAATATATGTTTATAAAAAATAAAAAAATTAAAAAAAAAAAAATAAAGATTGTCCTATGAAGTAGTGGTGGTTGTTCTCTTGTAGTCTTTTTTTTTTTTTTCCCTCTTTCCTGGTTAGTTTTCTTGGGGAGGGGCCTGCCAAGTGGGTTTTCAGTCAATGATGTTCCCTGAGTTAAGTCCTCCTGCCCCCCTCAAGGTGGTGGGCTCTGAAGAAACCGATTTTTTCAGGCTTTTGTTCTCTGGAGGTTTTTATGTTCACATTTTTTTTTCCCCCCTCTCGCCTTGACTGCTTTTGATGGTTTTTGTAGGTTTAGAGGAAAGCAAACTGCACCCTGACCTCCCTTTCAGAGAGAAGCCTCCGTCTGCTCTCCTATGGGTGCTGCAGAGGCCATATAAATTCCCCCTTGGCCACTGGCAGAGCAGGTTCTGAGTCACGGACCCTGGAGATGCAGGATCTTCTGCTTGTACCCAAAACCATGGCAGCGGATGCTGTCTGGGCAGCTCCAAACTGCCAGAGAGGTTCCAAGCAGCAATTGCACACTGAGATTTTCCCGCTGGCCCAGGCTGGGAGTGCCTGGTCTTTCTGGGTCTAAGAGCTCCAGGCTTGCGCGCACCTCTCCCAGGGGAGAGTGTGGGTCGAGTGTGCGCCTCAGGCTCTGATACAGTGGCTCGGGTCCTAGAGCACCAGGCTGGGCCTTAGAGAGCCTCTCTCAGGGGAGGGTGAGGAGCAAGCGCGTCTCAGGCTCTATCACAGCTCGGCGTTCTGCCCTCTGGTGAGGTTCCCAGCCCCTCACAGGAGCTGGACCCCATGCGTTCTTGGGCGCGCTGGCAGCTCAGGGACCAAGACTTGGTTTCTCCAATGCACTCTCTCTGGCTCAGTGCCAGGGGAGGCTGTCCTGGGTCTGGGGACTTAAGCCCCTGTCCCTAGCCACCCCGATTCCCACAACTCCCCCCCCCCCCGCGATCCTTTGCTCTTTTGGAGTGCTTTCAACCAGTCTCCAAGTTAATGCTGGTCCCCAGATGCAGGGCCCTCTTATATTAGGGGTATTACTTTCCAATCGGTAACCTCTGGTGGCTCCCTCCCCCTTTTGTTTATCTTCCAAGATCAGTTTGACGTTCCCACTCTGCTTTACCTGCCCACTGGTGTCTCCTGCCCCTGTAGAGATCCAGACGCGTTTAATTCTGATCTCAGGCTGATTTCATGGGTGATCGGAGTTCTTTGGTAGGTAATCAGCTCACTTTAGGGTACAGGTTGAAACGGCGCCTCCTCCTACTTCCCCGCCATCTTGTCCTTCCTAAATCCATATGAGTCTTTTATATTTTTTTTAAAAAATTTTAAATTTTGAGCCAGAATACATTTAATGTCAATTTATTACATTTGGTTGGTAAGTCTTCTTAACCTCTTTCAATTTGGAAAAGTCCCCTCAACTATTTTTTCCAGAAGAGACAGCCTTATATCTCAAGGAAATCATATTCTGATTTGTTCTTGTATTCGTTTGTTCATCCATTCCTTCAACACACATTTGCTGACTATCTGCAGTGTAAGTAAGGGAGAATAAACATCACCTGGACTGCTTATTTAAGTAGTTCTTAAACACCTGTGCTCAGTAGAATCAGCTGTCATGTGTGTTAAATCTATAAATCTGCACTATAAATATGGCAGCCACTATGGCTATTTAAATTTAATAAAATTGAAATAAAATTAATAATTCAGTTTCTTGGTCATACTAGCTACCTTTCAAGTTTCAGGTGTCACATATGGTTAGTAGCTACTCTATTGGACAACACGCATAGAGCATTTCCATCTGCATACAAAGTTCTATCCGACAGCACTGCTAGGCTGACTGCATCTCTGGGTTAAATGAGGGATGTCTGGAGGCGCCTGGGTGGCTCAGTGGGTTAAGCCGCTGCCTTCGGCTCAGGTCATGATCTCAGAGTCCTGGGATTGAGTCCCACATCGGGCTCTCTGCTCAGCAGGGTGCCTGTTTCCTCCTCTCTCTCTGCCTGCCTCTCTGCCTACTTGTGATCTCTCTCTATCAAATAAATAAATAAAATCTTAAAAAAAAAAAAAGGGATGTCTGGAATTCACGTCCTTAACACATTACCCATCTGATTCTTACGCACTGGAACTACTGAGTGTGAAAGAGGGATTGTGGCAGATAGTCCTACATCCCTAAGAGCTTGAATCAGGAGGCAGGTAAGAAGTTACAAGAGAGAACAACAAGCAGATTCAGGGCCCGGGAAAAGATAAATGAAGGTGTTAAATCCAGAGAGGGAATTGAGCAGAGGGGAGGGCTGTGAGGGCAGGACTGAGACAGAGCAGAATAAGATAGGGAAAGATGACATCTTTTGGACGCAGGAGTCTAGCTCCTGGACCTTATAACATAAAACTGAACATTCAGTTAGGCTTCTGATATATCCCAGATTGATCACACGTGGGGGGAAAAGTCCACTGAGGACTTGCTGTGAAAATTTGTAAATATGAGGCTAACACATATGGAATTATTTGGTGCTCAATAAAGGACCATTTAATACTGTGGAGTGATAGCATGGAAGGACAGAGCAAGAAACTGCTTCGTGGAGAGTGTAATGAAGCTGCGGGGGTTGGACTGATGGTAGTGGAGCTATGCAGGATGAGGCCGAGGGCAGGCATCACAAGGGAATCACAGAATTTTTGTTTCCAGCTGGATATGGCAAAAAAAGAGGAGTCAGATTTGATGCCAAGATTTTGAATCATTTAGTTCTGAGAAAAATAGAAGTCAGAAGAAGGAATCCGTTTTTTAGGGGGGGAGATGAGCCCCATAATTTTAATACAAGTTTGCTTAAGGTGATGACAGATCATGTGGATGGAAGGAGATGGGTAGAATGGGAAGGTGGAGATTTGAGAATGAGTCATTTAGAAGTGAGAGAGGAGGCCATAACTGGGGAAAGAAGAACATGGAATAGGCATCTGAGCCATGAAGTACATAGCTGAATCTGACCACTATGACAGTAAGGAGAAGTAAAGCCAGAGAAGGAGAGACCAGAGAGTGAAGAGTCAGGACCATGTGTCCTGATGTAATGGAAAGGGTGAGCAATGACCTTGAATGCCTCAAGATTAGGAACAATGCTAACAATGCCATTGCTCATGGCGGTTCCCCAAAGAGCTCTTGTCAGAACAAATATGGCATTTTAGTTGTGCAATGGGACACTTGCCATTCAAAATGTGGTATTTGCTTAGAGGGGAGAGGAAAGCCATTGAACACATGTTCCAATATTAGCAGGGCCTATGCCCTGGCTGGGAGAATGTGCTCATCTGCTTTCTATGCATAAAAGACACTCATGAATAAAGATGGATTCTGGATGATTCAGACTCCCCTACTGGTTTTGTTTTTAATATTTTATTTATCTATTTCACACAGAGAGAGAGACAGAGAGATCACAAACAGGCAAGCAGAGAGAGAGGGGGAAGCAGGCTCCCTGCTGAGCAGAGAGCCCAATTTGGGGCTCGATCCCAGGACCCTGAGATCATGACCCGAGCCAAAGGCAGAGGCCTTAATCCACTGAGCCACCCAGGAATACCCCCGCACTGGGTTTTAAGTGAGAAAGAAGAGTTAGGTTGCAAATAGAATACAACTACATGAAAGAAGCTACCAGCAGCAGGAAAGTCCAACTTCTTATTTGCCAGCCTGGTTCTGCCACAAAGTTGAGATAGTTTCTGGGAAGGGAAAAGCAGGTCTAGCTAGTTCTATGTGTTCTGTTTGTGTAGAGAGAACTCTGTCCCAGCTGCAGGGATATGTCTGGCTTGAGGGACAGTGGTGAAGAACTCCAAGACCAATCAGTTCTTATCCTTCAGCATTACAAAGAAAGGTTCTTGTGAATAGTGCTATTGAAGTTGGAAACATTTGTGGTGGAGCCCTGTTGCTCTCCACGTCTTCGAAGTTATTTTAAAATATTCCTTTAAGAGAAAAGAAAAACAATGCACATAGGCAACAAAGATGCTGTTTCTTATGTTTGTTTTGTTTTTAATGATGCTATTTAAAGATCTTCTGCCAGACTCTGGAGCTACATCAAATAAGTGACTTTGAGAGAGGACATGTGCTGAGCAGAAAGACACGGTAAGTGGAGACCACTCTTAGGAGGCATAAAGACTCATATCTGAACCTTCTGCTGTATATCTACAGGAATTTGTTCCCACTGAGATAAAGGACAATCCAAATTCTTTATTGTCTAATTATTGCTGAGTAAGCAGTATGGCCATCTTTCTGGTTTGCCTGGGACTCTCTTAGTTTTAGTTCTGAAAGTTCCAGATCCCAGGAAACCTCTTAGTCCCACACAAACATAGATACTTGGTTGATCATATTAGGTTGTAGCCACTTGGTCTTGCTCCAAGATGATCAAATTACAGTTATCTTGTGACACAGGATGCCTTGTTCTCCTAATCTCCACTTCAGTGTAAGGACTGGATCCTTATCCTCCACAGTGTTTGTCTGACTGTCCTAGATTGAGTGATTTTTATACATTTTGGATGCCAGGGAGAAAGAGTAGTAAGATTTTAGTTCTACCGTGTTCTCTACATAACATCTCATTTAATCCTCATGATGGCCATGAGACCTGGGTATTACCATTTCCATTTACAGTGGGACACAAAGATGCCTAAGTTTATCTGGTTTAAAACCCTGTACTCTTTGGTATATCATGCTGCATCCCTCAGAGACCCACAGAGACATGTGTTCTATCCCTGTGATTTGGGAAGAAAGCAAGCCCATAACTAGAGCCCATCAAAGGAGAGCTTCTCTTCCTCCAGCTGGGCACAGGAAGATATATACATCTATAATATTTCCAGATTATAGGGAGCTAGATATTCTTCATTCATAGGAAATTCATAGAAAGCACCTTCATCCCTATGATGATTTTTTTTTTTTTTTGTTCTCCTCTGGGCCACATCCCATATTGTGCCCCATCTGGATAGAGGAAATATGAAAAGTATCCAGGTCTCATGGCTTTGCATTGGAGGTAGTACCCATATGAAAGTGAAGTTTTTTTTTTTTTAAAGATTTTATTTATTTATCAGAGAGAGAGAGAGGGGGAGAGTGAGCACAGGCAGACAGAGGCAGAGGGAGAAGCAGGCTCCCTGCCAAGCAAGGAGCCCGATGTGGGACTCGATCCCAGGACGCTGGGATCATGACCTGAGCCGAAGGCAGCTGCTTAACCAACTGAGCCACCCAGGCGTCCCTGAAAGTGAAGTTTTTAGGATTAAAATCTATAATATAATACATATTCTGAAGTTTAAACTGGAAAATCTATTAAATTAAAGCATGTGCATTATACAAATTCTTCACTGTGGAAAAAGTTGACAAAATTCTATGCCTGAAACCATATATTTTTATCCAGGTGCTATTTCCTCCTGTAGTTTCTTTGCTCCTATGTTCATCTTTAAATTCTTACTTCCTGTCTGAAAAGGCAATACAGCCCCTCCTCTTAAAAATCAACTTCAACCAAGTCTATGGTCAAAACACTGTAAAACACTCTCCCCAAAATATGTCTTAAAGCTTCCCTGAATGGAGGAGATAGCAGTCAAAATAATATAATTTAGACTTCAGCATTTTAAAACAATCTACATAGACCTAGATTTTACTGGTTGCACTGGATGCAGTTTAAGTGGAATATGAATAGATGGAAAGACCAGGTACATGACTTTAAAGGATGGATATTTCTTTACAGAAATAGAGGATAATTAAGAACCTGGCAAAGGAGGAACATTTGATGCAGGTTGTGGTGCTGTGTTGATCACTCAGAAAGGAGTAAGTTAATATGAAAAGGAGAGTCAGCTAGAACAATGGCCTTTAAAGTGTGGTAACCTGACCCACAATGTCAGTATTACCCAGGAACTGGTTAGAAATATAAATTATTGGGCCCTACCAAATTGAATCAGAACAACTACATCCAACTGATGCTGTCATAAACTCAAGTTTAAGAACCACTGAGCTAGAAGCTGGTCGATTTTGCGCTCCCAATCACAAAAGAACTAGCACAGGGCCCCAAATTGGAATAAGTTAGGTAGGAAGGCCTTGGGGAAAGTCCCAAAAGGGCATTGGGCACTTCTGTCCATTTCTTTCCATCTCTACCACCACTGCCTGCGTCCAAGCACCATCATTCCTTATCCACTCTGGTGCCAAAGACTATATTTAGTCTCACCCCTCCCATCTAATGCTCTGTAATCTATATTTACCAGAAGAAGGAGTGATTTCAACAACTTTTTAAAAAAAAATTTTAGTTAACATACAGTGCAATATTGGTTTCAGGAGTAGAGTTCAGTGATTCATCATTTATATACAACACCCAGTGCTCATCAAAACAAGTGCCCTCTTTAATACCCATCACCCATCTATCTAGTCCATCCCCTATCCACTTCCCACCATCAACCCTCGGTTTATTCTCTATCGTTAAGAGTCTCTTACGGCTTGTTTCCTTCTCTCCTTTTTTTTTTTTTTTCTCCTTTAGAGCTCAAATGTCCATCAACTTATAATTGGGTAAAGAAGATGTGGTAAATATATATACACAATGGAATATTACTCAGTCATCAAAAAATGAAATCCTGCCATATGAAATATGTGGATGGAGCTAGATTGTATTACGCTAAGCAAAATAAGTCAGTCAGAGAAAGACAAATGCCCTATGATTCAGTCATATGTGGAGTTTGAGAAAGAGTTCCACAATTTTAACACGAGGTCACTATTCCCACTTAGAATCTCCAGTGGATTCCCATCACAAGGAATAAACTCTGACTCCTTATCTTGGTCCACAAGGCCCTGCATGATTGTCCCCTCCGATGTGGTCCACTGCTGGCCTCCTCTACCTCACCTTACCCTTGAGCACTTTGCTCCAGCATTGTCACTTATTCCTGTGTAGGGCCTTTATGCTTGTTCTTTCTACCAAAATTCACCCCTTCCTTTTTGTGTTACGGGCTCCTTCTTGCTCTTCAGATTTCAGCTGATATGTTACCTCCATAAGAGACCTTATCTGACTCTCCCAATATAAAGTAAACTAACGAACACTCTCATGTCTTAGCTATGTAATTTTGGACAAGTTAATCTCCCTAGAGCTAATTTATTCATCCATAAAGTGCAGTTCATAACAACCCATAGGATTATGACAAATGAGACAAAGTAGGGAAAGGGTCACTCAGTTGTTCATCCTTCCCCTAAGAGGAAGGTCATTCTCATGGTCACCTCCACATCTGGGTCTTTTTGTCTTCCCATTGCATCACTCATGCAGGTTTGGGCTGGCCTTTCCATGTCCAGTTCTCCCTCACTCCATTGTATCTTATATTCCACTGCCAGGTTAATAATCTTTAAATCCCATTTAAGAAAATTATTACTCCTGGGCACCTGGGTGGCTCAGTGGGTTAAGCCGCTGCCTTCGGCTCAGGTCATGATCTCAGGGTCCTGGGATCGAGTCCCGCATCGAGCTCTCTGCTCAGCAGGGAGCCTGCTTCCCTCTCTCTCTCTCTCTCTGCCTGCCTCTCCATCTACTTGTGATTTCTCTCTGTCAAATAAATAAATAAAATCTTTAAAATAAAAATAAAAAATAAAAAAAATAAAATAATTACTCCTTTAAGAGTGTGAGTCTCCCTGAACTCACCCCCTTGGGCACCTTGTATTCACCACATTCATTCCTTCAGCTCCTAGGAACTCAAATAGTACTGCATCCAGGCTGGAGGATCCTTCAGATGCCACAGAGGCAGATTGAGGCATCTTTGTTTCCTAGGTGCAGGTTTGTCATTTTTATTGTTTCTCTACATACATTATTCTGTTCATTAAGGAAAAAAAAAGAAGGTGTCGGTTGAAATTGGCTTCTTTTTTGTGATGGGCTGCAGAATCAGTTCCTCCAAAGGGAAGTTGCTGGGATGGTGTGCTCAGGGATGAAGGCCATAAATGAAGCAGAAATTTCCCGGCCAGGAGAGTGTGTTCAGGCAGGAAAAGAGCTCTGACTGGAATATCAAGGGAGAACAAAAATGCTCCCCAAAGAATGTACAAAATAGTTTCTGAGAGACTGAGAGAGTGAATATATCTAAGGTGCTCCTAGCACTGAATGTTTATTCAATAGCATTGAAATGAATGAAACTGAATAGAACCCTAAAGAAAGAAGCATTTTGAGAGAGCTGTGAGACCAGTTTGAAACAAATTTAGGAGGAAAGTGTAATGATGTCAAATGTATGCTAATTTGGGGCTTTTTTTTTTTTTCTTTTTAGAGAGAGAGAAAGCACATGCATTCGAGTGTGGTTGGGTGGGTAGAGGGAGAAGGAGAGAGAGAATCCCAAGTAGGCTTCATGCTCAGCATGAGCTGGACCTGGACGTGGGGCTCAATCTTATGACCCTGATATCATGACCTGAGTAGAAATCAGGACTCCAAACCTTAACCCACTGAACCACCTAGGCAACCCCCTGGGGCTTTTTTTTTTTTTTTTTTAAGGAAGAAGGAGAAATGTTTTCCATGTTATTAGGTGAATGGAGCAGTAACTGAATGGAAAAGACTTCTTCGGGTTCAAGTTATAATAGACACTCAGCTGCCAGAATTGTTTTCAGGAGGTTATAGCACTTGTTCGAAATGCTTGCAGTCATTAATCAGAAGTCTGGGTCAGGTGCATAACCACAGATCCTCTGCTCTGGAGCTCCTGAATCTTCACTGTATATATATAGGAATCACCTGGGCAATCTCTTTAAAATGCAGATTCTAATCTGGCAGAATGGGAGTGTGGTCTGAGAGTCTTCCCATCCATAACACGCTCCAGGCAAAGTTGATGGTCAAAGGACCTCCCTTTGAAAGGAAAGTGTCTAGTTTAACCTCTTCATTTGCTGCAAGAGAAACTGAGGCGCAGAGAGGTAAAGTGTCTTGCCTTTGCTTCTCACCTTGATGTAATAGTGAGAATTCTTTGGAAACCACATGCCACACAGAGCTACCTGTGTAGGGGTGGTGGCCAAGGGCATGGGGGGCAGCTTAGATGGTACCAAGGGCAAAATAGGGCAGAGTCTGGAAGAATGAGGAAGAGGCGGAGCCTGAGTGTCACTGGCCAACAAGGTCATGAGAAGGCATATAGCAAATATATTTAAATCACTGACACAAGCAAAAGAGAATGGGATTAACAGATAATAGCTTTAACATTCTTTACTATAATTTTAAAATTAGTAGGCAAACAGGGTTGAGGTCAGGGAGATATTTTTAGGCAAGGGACCCTTTCAGCAACCTTCACATGATGTCAGCAACTAACTATTTTGCCTCCTCATGTGGTTGGCCCTGGTGATAATTATTTATTCCTGAGCTTTAACTTCAGTGGAAGTGACAAGGTCAAAAGTTAAAGATCAGAGATATTCTTTAGCTCTTAATCTGTTTCCCAGCCAATTAATTAGTTACTTTAATTATATATTGTTAAATTGTTCCCCTGCTATGATGATATTTAGTTCTAAGGAAAGAAAAATGTATAAAGTAAAATACTAAAACAATCCCTTTGCTCGAGATTTTAAGACAAGCAGTTGGCTGATGATAATTCCCACATCTGGGTCCATAATCTTGGGCTTCTAGGCAATGATTCCAGCATTTTCATTATATCCTAGTTAATTCTCATATATGGTGCTTCTATTATTAGTATCAGTATTTTAAATTAATATTTTGTATTGGCCAAGAAAGTGCTAATTAGCCAGATTATCTAGGGGTAGCTATGAGTCAACCTGTCTGCTTGGCTATCCTAAATCAACATGCCCCACTCTCATTAGGACAGCATCCCAGCATATACCTTGAAGACCTTGGTGCCATGGAAACCCTGACAAAATTAAATTAAATGAAGTTAGGCACTGTGCCTAGCAAACCAGCCTAAGTATAACCTAGACATCCATAGCACAGTTATGGGATATGTCTGGAGGTTATAGAGGCAGGAAGGAAGGAATCCAGGAGGTAGGGTATCTGGGTAGGTCTCCTTTTACTTGGCATTGGTGGCTTTAGCCTGTAGACCGCAAAGTTCAGAGTGTACAGAATCCCTTTTGCTGCATAGGCTACTTCCTAGGATGTCCTTAGCTGAACTATAAACATTAAAGCGAGGCCCAGAGGAAAACAAGAAAATAAACACTGCTCACTTATCCCTGACAATTTATTTGTGCATGCAACACTATGCAGTTATTTTAAAAACTAGAAATAACTTACATTTTAAAGCTTTCAATACCTCAAGTATCATTAATCATTTTCTTTTTTTCCCTCTGGATGTACAAGCTTCAAGCCTGTAATAATTTTTGGTTTGCATGCAAAAGCCTGTGTAAGTTTTTCAGTTTGTAAAATATTTGCACTTCTATTCTCTGGGTGCATTTTGGAGTCCAGAGATTTGGGAAGGAGAGAACCGCATTTAGGGAATATTGTTAGAGAAAAACAGATCTTATGCTCTACAGACTAAGTGTAAAACAGTGCATGCAGTGAATATAACTGTGCCCCGTTAACCAGAAGCGTGACACGGGGGTTGGAATTTAAGGGACATAAAATGGTATGCACGCAAGAATGACTTGCAGTTAACACAGTCAATGTATATCCATGAAAAGATCACAGCATTTGGATTTTAAAAAATAGAAATCCTGGGTTCTAGCCTTTCCACCTACCTCCTCACCACCTCCTCTGCCCTCCCCAAACCCCCATTACTACTGTGTAGCTTTGGAGTTCTCACATAGCCCCGTTCTGTTGGTTGTAAAAGAAAGAATGTAAGCTGCCTGAAAGCAGGTAATTTTTTCCCGCTCCAACATTTTAGATTTAAAACAAGAGTTTCCATATGGCTGGGTCTTATTCTCAGAGCCAACCGCTTTCCCCACCACAGGTAACTAATTTGCTTAACCATCTTCTTGCTCAGAGCAAAAAGGTGATGCACAGCCCAGCCTCTGTCTCCATGTTCACCACTCCAAAGGCCCCCTTGGTTCACCTGTTCCCCTTTGAAAAGCTTACCTTGATTGCACGGGCTGAGTCAGCATCTGCTGCACCTGTGTCCCTTGACTGTGTGGCTGGGATCGCAGGAAGTGGCTGGGGTGCATCTGCTGCAGCAGAGGACAGAGTTCTGTTGAGGAAGCAGGGGAAGCAGAGAAAACTTCAGCAGAAATAGTTCAAGTGTTTCGAAGTTAAAAATAAAACTATATCACAAGGGGGCAATGTGACCAGGCTCAGCTTACGATTTTTTTTTCTTTCCCCCCTATTTATCAACACTTGGTCTCCAATGGGGCAGCGTTTAGCAGGAGGAAGCCAGAAGGGAAGTGAGCTTTTATATCAATAGGCTTTCTCTCCCTTGAGGAAGGGGGAAAATCCATTTAAAAAGGATCATTTTCAAGGCCAGAGTGGCCTCTCAGACTCGTGTGCCTGCAGTCAGCAGATCCAGCTGTGCTCACTGTGGCTGGTGGAGCATTCAGGCTGCTCTAATTATAACCGTGCTTTTCACCTAAACCCATCACTGGCTGAAGCAGCAACTTGTGCAAGCGACATGCGGTCCTGTTTCTGTTTCTCCTATTTCTTGTCATGACAAGTAAGTGGCTGTCCTCTCCGGGCCCTCTTCTTTCCCCTCATGTCTGGGAAAGAGGAAAGGTTTATAAATCAGAAATCAGGCACAACGTAAGTCCGATGTAAGAGAATAAGAGCTAGTGGGAGCCTTAGCTTTCACTTAGTCCAACTTTCTTTCTTTTCTTTTCTTTTTTTTCTTTCAGTAGATGAAGAGCCAGAGTTTTAGAGAAATAAATTGTCCATCCAAGGTCACACAGCTAGCTAGGGGAGGAGCAAGAGGAAAGACTCAGTTATTTATCTTTTCTTTCTTTCTTTCTTTCCTTCCTTCCTTCCTTCCTTCCTAAGATTTATTTATTTCAGAGACAGGGAGAGAGAGAAAAGGAGACAGGGAGAGAGAGTGGAGGGCAGGCAGAGGGAGAGAGAGAATCCCAAGCAGATTCCCTGCTGAGCACAGAGCCAATACCAGTACCAGGTCTCAGAACCCTGACACTGCAACCTGCGTGGAAACCAACAGTCTCATGCTTAACCGACTGCACCACCCAAGCACCTGACTCGGTTCTTGTAGCTCTGAGTCTGGTGCTCTTCCTTACCTCCTCTTCAAAGAAACTCTTTCAGCTCTCTTTTGAGGAAAGAAAATACATAATCTTGGCTTTGCTAATCTATGTATGTGACCAAGTTACTTAACTACTCTCTACCTCAGTTTTCTCAGTTGTGAAAAGGGAATGATAATACTCTCTGTGACTATGTGTTGATAAGCTAACACATTAATGCTTTAATACATGGAAAGCACACGAATAGTGCCCAGCACATACCAAGTGTTCACCAATGTTGTTATTTGAATATATGCACCTGTGTCCTGAAAACAGGTACTGAATTCTAGAGCAGTTAACAAACACTGAATTCCCTTTTCCCCAGATTCTTCCATGCATATATGTCTATGTAGGTAAGCTTATTTGAGGTGAGCAACTAGCAATGGAAAATTATAAAAATTTTACATGTTGATCTTGTGTCCTGAAACTTTGCTGAGCTTCTTTATTAGTTCTAATAGGTTTTTTTTTTTTTTATGGATTCCTTAGGATTTTCTATATATAAAATGATGCCATCTGTGAACAGAGATATTTCTTGTGTGATTTACTTGGAGCATAAATTTGGAAAAAACACCTGGAAAAATGTGTTAATATGTTAAAAGGTTTTTTTGGTTTTGTTTTGTTTTGTTTTGTTTTGCAGTGACCTTATGGGCATTTGTTACAGTATTCATTGTTCTTTTCTGTATTTTTTTTTTAAGATTTTATTTATTTATTTGACAGAGAGATCACAAGTAGGCAGAGAGGCAGGCAGAGAGGGGGAAGCAGGCCCCCCACTGAGCAGAAAGCCTGATGTGGGGCTCCATCCCAGGACCCTGAGATCATGACCTGAGCCAAAGGCAGAAGCTTAACCCACTGAGCCACCCAGGTGCCCCTCTTTTCTGTGTTTTAAAGAATAGGATTTTATTAAGACAATCAGCTATATTAACAGAAAATTTTCATGATCAAAATATGACAGAAAATTTAAAAAATTAAACAGTCATTTCTTTTCTTTCTTTTTTTGAAAGGATTTGGTAGTCTTATTTTTATTAGTAGTAAATGGTGCTGTTGATATATATATATATTTTTTAAAGATTTTATTTATTTGACAGAGAGAGATCACAAGTAGGCAGAGAGGCAGGCAGAGAGAGAGAGAGGAGGAAGCAGGCTCCCTGCTAAGCAGAGAGCCCGATGTGGGACTCGATCCCAGGACCCTGAGATCATGACCTGAGCCGAAGGCAGCGGCTTAACCCACTGAGCCACCCAGGCGCCCCAATGCTGTTGATATTTTAAAATTATTTTTTATTATGTTATTTTAGTCACCATACAGTATGTCATTAGTTTTTGATGTAGTGTTCCAAGATTCACCATTTACGTGTAACACCCAGTGTTCCATGCAGTCTGTGCCCTCCTTAATACCCATCATTGGGCCAACCCATCACCCCACATGCCTCCCCTCTAAACTCCTTCATTTGTTTCTCAGAGTCTACAGTTTCTCATGGTTGTTCTCCTCCTCCGATTTCCCCCTCCTTCATTTTTCACTTCCTTCTCTTAATGTCCTCCATGCTCTTCCTTATGTTCTGCAAGTAAGTGAAACCATATGTAACTGACTTTCTCTGCTTGACTTATTTCACTTAGCATAATCTCTTCCAGTCCCATCCATGTTGATGCAAAAACTGGGATTCTTCCTTTCTTATGGCTGAGTAATATTCCATTGTACCTATGGACCACATCTTCTTTATCATTTTGTCTGTTGAAGGACATCTGGGCTCTTTCCAGAGTTTGGCTATTATGGACATTGCTACTATGAAGACTGGGGTGCATATGGCCCTTCTTTTCAGTACATCTGTATCTTTGGGGTAAATATCCAGTAGTACAATTGCTGGATCATAGGTTAGCTCTATTTTGATTTTTTGAGGAACCTCCACACTATTTTCCAAAGTGGCTGTGCCAACTTGCATTCCAACGGTCATTTCTGATAAAACTTTGGTCAAGGTATGAATAGAAGGTATTTCGTTGATTGAAAGAGCTCTGCTTCAAAAAGGATAAATACTTAATGAAAAGACAGTAAGAGCATAGCTATTAAAGTAAATAAAGGCAAAAATGTCCTCTAACATAGGTACTGTGCAACATTGTACTGTTGTACTTAGCAAATGGAACAAAATATGAATAAAAAATAAGTAGTATAACAAAAAAACAAAAGTGTCATTTGTAAAAAAGAAAAAAGTACATTTTGAAAAATCCACGGAAAAAAAACATTGTTTAAACCATTTCAGTATGCTGGAAGAATATAAGATTAAGATGAAACCATTAAATGTGTTTTAAAGTAAATAAGAAATGAAATGTCAACATTGCATTTTAAAACATCCTATATATAAGATCCTGAAAATATACAGAATGCGAAACAGATGAACATAGGGGGAAGAAGAGAGAGGCAAACCAGAAAACAAACTCTTAACTATAGAGAAAAAAACTGAGGTTTTGCTGGAGAGGAGGTGGGCGGAGGGATGAGTTAAATGGTTGATGGGAATTAAGGAGGGCACTTGTTGCCAGGGATGGTGGGTGTTATACATAAGTGATGAGTCAGTAAATTCTACTTCCGAAACTAATGTTACACTATATGTTAACTAAAATTTAATTAGAAAATTGAAATTAAAAAAGGAAAGCATATTATATTCTTGAGATAAATTACTAAATACTAGAAAAATGTTAATCTCCCCTTCCAAATAACTGTACAACTTCAGTTTAATCCTTTTTTTTTTTTTTTTTCTTATTTGGTTATTTATTTATTTATTTATTTTTATAATTTTTTATTTTTTATAAACATATATTTTTATCCCCAGGGGTACAGGTCTGTGAATCGCCAGGTTTACACACTTCACAGCACTCACCATAGCACATACCCTCCCCAATGTCCATAACCCCACCCCCCTTCTCTCAACATCCTTTTTTGTTCTTTCAACCATTTCTTTTTATTTACAGTTTGTGTTCAAAGCAAGTCGATTCCAAAACATGAGAAATTACAATGAACCCAAGCATAAATACACAAACACAATATACAATCCAAAATAGGTGTATAGCATTCAGGAATGAAATCCAATAGAATGTTCATTCACACACACAGTAGCTAGAGATTTGCTGAATATGGTTGTTCCAGTATAGGTTCCTAAAGATGGGAAAAAATGATTTTGGTTATCAAGACTACTGTGGCTATATTAAATATTGGAACATCTAAGCATCAGTGTATGGCCATGTGAACAAAAGACTGAGAATGTCTAGTTTTAAAAAGCTTTCTATGTATCTAGGCAGTTGTGAAAGTATTTACTTTTCCGACTCAAGCCCACTTTAGGCTTAGGACCGGGTTCTAACTATCTAAAAATACTAACAGAAAGTGTCCAAATATGACAATTCTGAACCAGGTTTTTGTTTGTTTGTTTGTTTTTAAAGTATTTGCAGAAAGAATATAAAAGATTTTTTGAACTTAAGGTAAGCTTCTAGTCTTCACTTCCCAAATATTTTATTTACAATTTTGGCTCCTATACATATTTTGCCTTTTTAATATCAAGATTTGTCAACTTTACATTCAAAACAGATCATTTTTCATTTTTATTTTTTAAAAATATTTTATTTATTTGAGAAAGAGAGAGAGAGAGGGATAGTAAGAGATCACAAGTGGGGAGGAGAGGGAGAAACGGGCTCTAGCTGAGCAGGAAGCCTAATGTGGGGCTAGATCTTGGGACCATGGGTTCATGACCTGAGCTGAAGGCAGACCCTTAACCAACTGAACCATATAGGTGCCCCAAAACAGATAGTTTTTTAAACTGTGAAAAGTATTTAACATTTGTGGAAATAAAGAGCATTTTGAAATTAGCTGAGGTCAATGTGGTTCTACTCTCAGTTTAGCTAAATGAATCTCGCACTCTAGTTGAGTAAGAATAGGTGATAAGTATATAAGCAAAATCTACTCATAATGCTTCAGTCTGGTATAGATTACAATCTATCATTGCCCTGGCACATATCAATTACTATATAAAAAACCAAGGGACACCTGGGTGGCTCAGTTGGTTAAGCCGCTGCCTTCAGCTCAGGTCATTATCCCAGGTTCCTGGGATCGAGTCCCACATCAGGCTCCTTGCTCAGTGGGGAGCCTGCTTCTCTTTGCCTTTGCCTGCCACTCTGCCTGCTTGTGCTCTCCCTCTCTTTCTCTTGGACAAATAAATAAATAAAATCTTTTAAAAATAAAATAAAAAAATAAAAATAAAAAATCAAGTGCTATGTTAAATCCAAAGCCTCAGAAGAAAGACTTCAGTCCTAAGAAACAGGGATAGCTTAACAATGTAAAACTTTATCTAGAGTACATAGGTTATTAAGCTAGGACTGCTGAAACAACACACTGAGGATTTACAGTAACACCTGGAAGTTCCTTCTAATATATGTATAAATAGAATCATGGAAGCTTTTTGTGTTATCTGTTTTATGGTTTTAAAGATTTAATGAACCAAATGAAAACTGAATCTGTTTATATCCCATCCTTTATATCTAGGTAAGGTGAACTCTATTTTCATTTTCAAGGTAGAATTTTACATGTCAATGGTTTTTTCTTTTAGAAGATTTTTATTTATTTGAGAGAGAAGGAGGGAGAACACAGAGGGAGAGTGAGAAGGCAAAGCAGACTCCCCGCTGAGCAGACAGCCCGATGTGGGACTCCATCCCAGGACCCTGGGATCATGACCTGAGCTGAAGGCAAATGCTTAACTGATTGAACCACCCAGGGGCCCAATGTGTCCATACTTTTTAAGCCACATTTAAAGAAATCATGTCTTAACTAATCTTGGATGTTGTCTCTTAATTGTGTACATGAAACTATGGTAGATTTAATAGACACTCATCATCTAGGGGAGACAGTAGACCCTTCACATGTTCTCCAAACCAATCGAATTTGGGTTCCTCAACATTTTCTGTGTCAATAAAATAAGGAGTAGAATTAGCAGATTCAGTGAAGACTTGTGTTTTCCTTATCACATTGGATATCTAGATGCTGTTAGGATTGGGATTAGAAGATGGGGAAGTATAGATGTTTCTTGTCTTGAGTCTCTTAAAAGTAGAGATGTAGAGGGGTGAATGAGATCACAAAGAGACTAGCTGTTGACTGAAGAGTACAACCAGTTGCTATGGTAGTGGTATTAGCTGGATTTGGGGCAGTCCAGATATTTTGGGAGGAGTTACTTGAAAGTGTTACAACAGTTGTTTGATTTGGATAAATCTGGGTGGGCAGGAGCAGTGCCAGAAGTAGCAGCCCCAGTCCTAGCCTGGCCAACATGGCTGCCCAGGTCTGTTCCATTGACACCAGTGTGTGGCGCACCTCACTGGATGCCAGTGTGAGTGGAGAACTGCTGGCTTGGGGCATACCCAGGAAAGGTCCCTAATCAACATATTTTTTCTTTTTTAATATTTATTTATTTTAGGGGCAGGGGGAGGGGCAGAGGAAAGGGAGAGAAAATTTCAAGCAGACTCCCTGCTGAGTGTGGAGCTCCTCATGGGCTGGATCCCACAATCCTGAGATCACAGACCTGAACCAAAATGGAGAGTCGGTTCCTTAACCAACTGAGCCACCCAGGCACCCCCTAATCAACATCTTAATAGAAATTTTTATGGAGGGGCGCCTGAGTGGCTCAGTGGGTTAAAGCCTCTGCCTTCGACTTAGGTCATGATCCCAGGGTTATGGGATCGAGTCCTGCATTGGGCTCTCTGCTTAGCAGGGAGCCTGCTCCCCACCCCCCCCTCTGCCTGCCTCTCTGTGTACTTGTGATTTCTCTCTCTGTCAAATAAATAAATAAAATCCTTAAAAAGAAAAAAAGAAAAAAATTTTTTATGGAGCTTGATAAGATGGTTTCAAAATTGAGAACAGAACTATCTAAAGAGGGATGTCTGGGTGGCTCAGTGTGTTGGTCCTGTGCCTTTGGCTTGGACCCTGATCTCAGGGTCCTGGGATCGAGCCCTGTGTTGGGCTCTCTGCTCTGTGGGGAGCCTGCTTCCCTCTCTCTCAATGCCTGCCTCTCTGCCTAGTTGTGATCTCTGTCAAATAAGTAAATAAAATCTTAAAAAAAATTATCTAAAGGTATCTGAGAAATTTCTTTTAATTTTTATTTTAAAAAGGAAGCAGAATGGGCTAGATGGTCATTTAACATACTCTAAATATGTAATATATGGAATGAAGCAGTATTGGTGCCAAAAAATCCAATTTAGCACTACAACAGAATAGAGTATAGAGAAAAAACACTAACATAGATGGAAAGATGGCATTTCCAGGCAGTAGGAATAGAACAATTGACCACAAGAAATTAAATTACATTCTAACTCATGAAACTTGAAAGCAATTACAGACAGATTCAAGTTTATTTCTTAAGGTTTATACTGAAATAATAAAAGAACAAAAACCTTAAATGGTTAAAATAAATTGCACCAGACTAGAGAGAGTTGTAATATATATGGAAGGATTCATATACCTATTAAAAAAAAAAAAATGCCTCCTGGGTGGCTCAGCAGGTTAAGCGACCGACTCTTGATTTCAGCTGAGGTCATGATCTCAGGGTTCTGAGATCAAGTCCTGAGTTGGGCTACACGTTGGATGTGGAGCCTGCTTAAGATTCTCCCTCTTCCTCTTTGCCTTTCTCCAGCTATCTTCTCTTTCTAAAAAAAAAAAAAAGTTGTTCAAAAATAATGAGAAAAAAACACAAATTCCTTTATAAATTTGGGTCAAATTTATGAAAAAATAATGTCTAGAAAGAAGAGTAAAAATGTTTAAAATGGTGACAAATGCTCAACTTTACTGAGTGATTCATAATGTGTAAATTAACACAATAATGAATTAATTTTTCTCCCAAAAGACTGGCAAAACTTTTAACTATGTGTAATGCTTTATTGATAAGTGAGGAAATGCATGCCATTATTTATTATTAGTGGAAGTGTAAAGTGGTACAAAATTTGAAAAGAAATTTAGTAATAGCTTTCATTTTAATATATTTTATACCATTAAGCCCAGAAATTTACCACCAGGAATTGAAAATCTTCATCAATAGAAGACTGGTGAAATATTCTTCTGTATATCCATAACTTTGAATAGTACCCAATCATTTACATTTTTTAAGTTGTGGTGAAATATACATAATATAAAATTTCCTATCATAATAATTTTTTAGTGTACAAAGTGTTAAATACATTCATACTGTGGTGAAACCAATCTCCAGACTGTTTTCATCTTATAAAACTGAAACTTGGAACCATTAAATAACAACTCCCCATTTGTCCCTCCCCCAGCTCTTGACAGCCATTATTCTATATTCTGTTTGTATGAATCTGACTACTCTATATACTTCATATAAGTGAAATCATATAGCATTTGTATTTTTGTGACTGGTATATTTCATGTAGCATAATGTCTTCACATGTCATCCATGTTATAGCATGTATCAGAATTTCCTTCTTTCTAAGACTAAATAATATTTCATTATATGTATATACCACATTTAAAAAAATCCATTTATCTACTGATGGAAACTTGGGTTGCTTCTACTTTTTGGCTATTGTGGATAATTCTGCTATGAACATGGGTGTGCAAATAGCTCTTTGTAACCCCATTTTCAATTCTTTTGGGTAGAATTTCTGGATCATATGGTAATTCTATTTTTAATTTTCAAGATATAACCATACTGTTTCCTATAGTGGCTGCGCCATTTTACATTCCCACCAACAGTATACAAAATTTCTAATTTCTCCACATCCTTGTCAGCACTTGTTATTTTCCGTTTGTTTTTTGATAGTTGCCATCCTAATTGGTATGAGGTGGTATCTTGTGGTTTTGATTTGCATTTGCCTAATGATTAGCTATGTTGAGAATACTTTTCATTTGCTGGTTGGCCATTAATATATCTTTTTGGAGAAATGTTCTTTTATTATCGGATTTTGCTGTTGTTGCTATTGTTGTTGTTGAGTTGTAGGAGTTCTTTACATATTCTGGATATTAACCTCTTACTAGAGATCTGATTTGCAAATATTTTCACCAATTCCATAGATTGCCCTTTTACTTTGATTCTGTCATTTGGTTCACAGTTTTTCATTTAGTTTTCATTATAGTTTTACCTCTTACATATAGATCTTTGATCCATTTTGAGTTAATTTTTATATATGGTAAGGTAAGGGTCCACATTCATTCTTTTGCAAATGGCTATCCACTTTTCCCAGCATCATTTATCTAAGAGATTGTGCTTTCCCCAGTCAGTAGTCTTGGCATTCTTGTCAAAAATCAGCTGACCATATACATGTGAGACCAAATTTCTAGGCTTTCTATTCTTTTTTATTGGGGTATATCTGTCTTTATGTCAGTACCACACTGTTTTGATCATTGTATTTTGTTTTGAAGCTGTACGATTTCACTCTTATGTGGAATTTAAGAAATTTAAGATGAACATAGAGGAAGGGAAGGAAAAATAAGTTAAGACAAAAACAGAGGGAGACAAATCATAGGAGACTCAACTATAGAGAATGAACTGAAGTTTGGTGGAGGGGAGGTGGAAGGGGGAATGGACTAAATGGGTGATATGCGTTAAGGACAGCACTTGTTGTTATGAACACTGGGTGTTATAAGTAAGTGATGAATCACAAAATTCTACTCCTGAAACCCATACTACACTATATGTTAACTAACTTGAATTTAAATAAAAACTTGGAAGAAAAAAGAGAAAGAAAGAACTCAGGGAATCTGAGACTTAGTCCTTCAACTTTGTTCTTTTTCAAGATTGTATTGGCTATTTATGGTCTCTTGAGAGTCCAGATGAGTTTTAGGATGGATTTTTGTATTTCTGAAAAACATACTTTGGACTTTTGATAGGGATTGCATTAAATTTGTAGGTTTGTTTGGGTAGTATCGATATTTTAACAATATGAAGCCTTCTAACCCATGCTCACAGGATTTCTTTCCATGTATTTATGTACTCTAATCTCTTTCAGCAACATTTTGTAGTTTTTAATTTACAAGTCTTTTGCTTCCTTGGCTAAGTTTATTCCTTAGTATTTTATCCTTTTTGATGCTATTGTAAGTGGAATTATTTTCCTTAATTTCCTTTTCATATTGTTCATTGTATATAGAAACTCAAATAATTTTTGAACAGTCATTTTTTTAAAAAGGTAGATATTATGAATACAAAAAAATCTTTAGGATACATTACTGAATAAAAACAAATACAGGGGAGAGGAGTCAAGATGGTGGAGAAGTAGCAGGCTGAGAATACTTCAGCTAGCAGGAGATCAGCTAGATAGCTTATCTAAAGATTGCAAACACCTGCAAATCCATCAGCAGATCGAAGAGAAGAACAGCAATTCTAGAAACAGAAAAACAACCACTTTCTGAAAGGTAGGACTGGCGAAGAAATGAATCCAAAGCAACGGGAAGATAGATCCCGGGGGGAGGGGCCGACTCCTAGCAAGCGGTGGAGCAACGGAGCACAAGATCAGGACTTTTAAAAGTCTGTTATGCTGAGGGACATGCTCCAGAGGCTAAACCGGGGCGAAGCCCACGCGGGGTCAGCGTGGCCTCAGGTCCTGCAGCGTCACAGAAGAATCAGGGGTGTCTGAGTGTCGCAGAGCTTGCGGGTATTGGAATGGGGAAACCGGCTACAGAGACAGAGCCGACAGTAAGATCACAGCTCGGTGTTACCTTGAACCGGTCGCAGGCTCGGTGAGCTCGGAGCGCGGCTGGAGGTCAGGCAGACGGGAGTTACTGAGCGCTGTTCTCTGAGGGCGCACTGAGGAGTGGGGCCCCGGGCTCTCGGCTCCTCCAGGCTGGAGACCAGGAGGCCGCCATTTGTATTCCCATCCTCCGGAACTCTAGGGAAAGCGCTCAGGGAACAAAAGCTCCTGAGAGCCAACCCGAGCAGATTACTCACCCCGGCCCCTGGTAAGGGCGGTGTTTTCCGAGTGGGGCAAAGACACTTGAGAATCACTACAACAGGCCCCTCCCACAGAAGATCAACAAGAAATCCAGCCAAGACAAAATTCACCTACCAAGGAGTGCCGTTTCAATACCAAGGAGAGCAGCAGAATTCCAGAGGAGAAAGCAAAGCACGGAACTCATGGCTTTCTCCCTGTGATTTTTCAGTCTTGCAGTTATTTTTTTTTCTTTTTCATTTTTTTTCTCTTCTGCTAAAATTTTTTTTTAACTTTTACCCTTTTCTTTTTTAACGTTTTTTAACTAGTATATATATATATATATATATATATATATATATATATATATTTAAATAAACTTTATACTTTATTCATTTTTTTCTTTTAATTCTTTTCCTTTCTTTTTTTCCTTTTTCTTTCTTTCTTCCTGAACCTCTTTTTATCCCCTTTCTCCCCCCTCATGATTTGGGATCTCTTCTGATTTGGTTAAAGCATATTTTCCTGGGGTTGTTGCCACCCTTTTAGTATTTTACTTGCTCCTTCATATACTCATATCTGGACAAAATGACAAGGCAGAAAAATTCACCACAAAAAAAAAAAAAAAGAAAAGAACAAGAGGCAGTACCGAAGGCTAGGGACCTAATCAATACAGACAGATCTAGAATTCAGAATGACAATTCTCAAGGTTCTAGCCAGGCTCAAAAAAGGCATGGAAGATATTAGAGAGACCCTCTTGGGAGATATAAAAGCCCTTTCTGGAGAAATAAAAGAACTAAAATCTAACCAAGTTGAAATAAAAAAAGCTATTAATGAGGTGCAATAAAAATGGAAGCTCTCACTGCTAGGATAAATGAGGCAAAAGAAAGAATTAGCAATATAGAAGACCAAATAAGACAGAATAAAGAAGCTGAGCAAAAGAGGGACAAACAGCTATTGGATCACGAGGGAGGAATTCGAGAGATAAGTGACACCATAAGACGAAACAACATTAGAATAATTGGGATTCCAGAAGAAGAAGAAAGAGAGAGGGGAGCAGAAGGTATACTGGAGAGAATTATTGGGGAGAATTTCCCCAATATGGCAAAGGGAATGAGCATCAAAATTCAGGAGGTTCAGAGAACGCCCCTCAAAATCAATAAGAATAGGCCCACACCCCGTCACCTAATAGTAAAATTTACAAGTCTCAGTGACAAAGAGAAAATCCTGAAAGCAGCCCGGGAAAAGAAGTCTGTAACATACAATGGTAAAAATATTAGATTGGCAGCTGACTTATCCACAGAGACCTGGCAGGCCAGAAAGAGCTGGCATGATATTTTCAGAGCACTAAACGAGAAAAACATGCAGCCAAGAATACTATATCCAGCTAGGCTATCATTGGAAATAGAAGGAGAGATTAAAAGCTTCCAGGACAAACAAAAACTGAAAGAATTTGCAAACACCAAACCAGCTCTACAGGAAATCTTGAAAGGGGTCCTCTAAGCAAAGAGAGAGACTACAAGTGGTAGATCAGAAAGGAACAGAGACAATATACAATAACAGTCACCTTACAGGCAATACAATGGCACTAAATTCATATCTCTCAATAGTTACCCTGAATGTTAATGGGCTAAATGCCCCAATCAAAAGACACAGGGTATCAGAATGGATAAAAAAACAAAACCCATCTATATGTTGCCTCCAAGAAATTCATTTTAAGCCCGAAGACACCTCCAGATTTAAAGTGAGGGGGTGGAAAAGAATTTACCATGCTAATGGACATCAGAAGAAAGCAGGAGTGGCAATCCTTATATAAGATCAATTAGATTTTAAGCCAAAGACTATAATAAGAGATGAGGAAAGACACTGTATCATACTCAAAGGGTCTGTCCAACAAGAAGATCTAACAATTTTAAATATCTATGCCCCCAACGTGGGAGCAGCCAACTATATAAACCAATTAATAACAAAATCAAAGAAACACATCAACAATAATACAATAATAGTAGGGGACTTTAACATTCCCCTCACTGAAATGGACAGATCATCCAAGCAAAAGATCAGCAAGGAAATAAAGGCCTTAAACGACACACTGGACCAGATGGACATCACAGATATATTCAGAACATTTCATCCCAAAGCAACAGAATACACATTCTTCTCTAGTGCACATGGAACATTCTCCAGAATAGATCACATCCTCGGTCCTAAATCAGGACTCAACCGGTATCAAAAGATTGGGATCATTCCCTGCATATTTTCAGACCACAATGCTCTGAAGCTAGAACTCAACCACAAGAGGAAGTTTGGAAAGAACCCAAATACATGGAGACTAAACAGCGTCCTTCTAAAGAATAAATGGGTCAACCAGGAAATTAAAGAAGAATTGAAAAAAATCACGAAAACAAATGATAATGAAAACACAACGGTTCAAAATCTGTGGGACATAAAAAAGCAGTCCTGAGAGGAAAATATACAGCGGTACAAGCCTTTCTCAGGAAACAAGAAAGGTCTCAGGTACACAACCTAACCCTACACCTAAAGGAGCTGGAGAAAGAACAAGAAAGAAACCCTAAGCCCAGCAGGAGAAGAGAAATCATAAAGATCAGAGCAGAAATCAATGAAATAGAAACCAAAAAAACAATAGAACAAATCAACGAAAGTAGGAGCTGGTTCTTTGAAAGAATTAATAAAATTGATAAACCCCTGGCCAGACTTATCAAAAAGAAAAGAGAAAGGACCCAAATAAATAAAATCATGAATGAAAGAGGAGAGATCACAACTAACACCAAAGAAATACAAACTATTATAAGAACATACTATGAGCAACTCTACGCCAACAAATTTGACAATCTGGAAGAAATGGATGCATTCCTAGAGACATATAAACTACCGCAACTGAACCAGGAAGAAATAGAAAGCCTGAATAGACCCATAAGCAGTAAGGAGATTGAAACAGTCATTAAAAATCTCCAAACAGGGGCACCTGGGTGGCTCAGTGTTAAGCCTCTGCTTTCAGCTCAGGTCATGATCTCAGGGTTCTGGGATCGAGTCCCGCATCAGGTTCTCTGCTCAGCAGGGAGCCTGCTTCCCCCTCTCTCTCTGCCTGCCTCTCTGCCTACTTGTGATATCTCTCTCTCTCTCTGTCAAATAAAGAAATAAAATCTTTAAAAATAAAATAAAATAAAAATCTCCAAACAAACAAAAGCCCAGGGCCAGATGGCTTCCTGGGGGAATTCTACCAAACATTTAAAGAAGAACTAATTCCTATTCTCCTGAAACTGTTCCAAAAAATAGAAATGGAAGGAAAACTTCCATACTCATTTTATGATGCCAGCATCACCTTGATCCCAAAACCAGACAAGGATCCCATCAAAAAAGAGAGCTATAGACCAATATCCTTGATGAACACAGATGTGAAAATTCTCATCAAAATACTAGCCAATAGGATTCAACAGTACATTAAAAGGATTATTCACCACGACCAGGTAAGATTTATTCCAGGGCTGCAAGGTTGGTTCAATATCCGCAAATCAGTCAATGTGATACAACACATCAATAAAAGAAAAAACAAGAATCATATGATACTCTCAATAGATGCTGAAAAAGCATTCGACAAAGTACAGCATCCCTTCCTGATCAAAACTCTTCAAAGGGTAGGGATAGAGGGCTCATACCTCAATATTATCAATATATAGCACATACCTAATATTGCCATTTATGAAAAACGCACTGCAAATACCATTCTCAATGGAGAAAAACTGAAAGCTTTTCCGCTAAGGTCAGGAACATGGCAGGGATGTCCATTATCACCACTGCTATTCAACATAGTACTAGAAGTCCTAGCCTCAGCAATCAGGCAACAAAAGGAAATTAAAGGCATCCAAATCTGCAAAGAAGAAGTCAAACTATCAATCTTCACAGATGATATGATACTATATGTGGAAAACCCAAAAGACTCCACTCCAAAATTGCTAGAACTTGTACAGGAATTCAGTAAAGTGTCAGGATATAAAATCAATGCACAGAAATCAGTTGCATTTCTCTACACCAACAACAAGACAGAAGAAAGAGAAATTAAGGAGTCAATCCCATTTACAATTGCACCCCAAACCATAAGATACCAAGGAATAAACCTAACCAAAGAGGCACAGAATCTATACTCAGAAAACTATAAAGTACTCATGAAAGAAATTGAGGAAGACATAAAGAAATGGAAAAATGTTCCATGTTCCTGGATTGGAAGAATAGATATTGTGAAAATGTCTATGCTACCTAAAGCAACCTACACATTTAATGCAATTCCTATCAAAGAACCATCCATCTATTTCAAAGAAATGGAACAAATAATTTAAAATTTATATGGAACCAGAAAAGACCTCGAATAGCCAAAGGGATATTGAAAAAGAAAGCCAAAGTTGGTGGCATCACAATTCCGGACTTCAAACTCTATTACAAAGCTGTCATTATCAAGACAGCATGGTACTGGCACAAAAACAGACACTTAGATCAATGGAACAGAATAGAGAGCCCAGAAATAGACCCTCAACTCTATGGTCCACTAACCTTCGACAAAGCAGGAAAGAATGTCCAATGGAAAAAAGATAGCATCTTCAATAACTGGTGTTGGGAAAATTGGACAGCCACATGCAGAAAAATGAAATTGTACCATTTCCTTATACCACACACAAAAATAGACTCAAAATGGATGAAGGACCTCAATGTGAGAAAGGAATCCATCAAAATCCTTGAGGAGAACACAGGCAGCAACGTCTTCGACCTCAGCCACAGCAACATCTTCCTAGGAACATCGCCAAAGGCAAGGGAAGCAAGGGCAAAAATGAACTATTGGGATTTTATCAAGATCAAAAGCTTTTGCACAGCAAAGGAAACAGTTAACAAAACCAAAAGACAACTCAAACTCAACACCCAAAGAACAAATAATCCAATCAAGAAATGGGCAGAGGGGGGCACCTGGGTGGCTGAGTGGGTTAAGCCGCTGACTTCGGCTCAGGTCATGATCTCAGGTTCTTGGGATCGAGTCCCACATCGGGCTCTCTGCTCAGCAGGGAGCCTGCTTCCCTTCCTCTCTCTCTGCCTGCCTCTCCATCTACTTGTGATTTCTCTCTGTCAAACAAATAAATAAAATCTTAAAAAAAAAAAAAAGAAATGGGCAGAGGACATGAACAGATATTTCTGCAAAGAAGACATTCAGATGGCCAACAGACACATGAAAAAGTGCTCCATATCACTCAGCATCAGGGAAATACAAATCAAAACCACAATGCGATATCACCTCATACCAGTCAGAATGGCTAAAATCAACAAGTCAGGAAATGACAGATGCTGGCGAGGATGCGGAGAAAGGGGAACCCTCCTACACTGTTGGTGGGAATGCAAGCTGGTGCAGCCACTCTGGAAAACAGCATGGAGGTTCCTCAAAATGTTGAAAATAGAACTGCCCTATGACCCAGCAATTGCACTACTGGGTATTTACCCTAAAGATACAAACGTAGTGATCCGAAAGGGCACATGCACCCGAATGTTTATAGCAGCAATGTCCACAATAGCCAAACTATGGAAAGAACCTAGATGTCCATCAACAGCTGAATGGATCAAGAAGATGTGGTATATATACACAATGGAATACTATGCAGCCATCAAAAGAAATGAAATCTTGCCATTTGTGACAACGTGGATGGAACTAGAGTGTATCATGCTTAGCAAAATAAGTCAAGCAGAGAAAGACAACTATCATATGATCTCCCTGATATGAGGAAGTGGTGATGCAACATGGGGGCTTAAGTGGGTAGGGGAAGAATCAATGAAAGAAGATGGGATTGGGAGGGAGACAAACCATAAGTGACTCTTAATCTCACAAAACAAACTGAGGGTTGCTGGGGGGAGGGGGGTGGTGAGACATTGGGGAGGGTATGTGCTATGTGAGTGCTGTGAAGTGTGTAAACCTGGTGATTCACAGACCTGTACCCCTGGGGATAAAAATATATTATATGTTTATAAAAAATTAAAAATTAAAAATTAAAAACAACAAATACAGATTTCAGAATTCAGTAAGATACAACTTATGAAAAAGAAGTCTCTATATATTAATATACAACCACTCTGTAAATGAGTTTTTTTCACATTTGCCCACAATGGTGGACCACAATATTCCTGTGTGATATTGTGATTTATAATAAATATATATTTTAGCCTTTGCCCATGGTGCATGGCTCACAGATCCCCAAGCCCTTGGAATTTCCTAATTGATAAGAGTGATGGGAACATCTTTTGTTATAGTTATTTGGTCTCTTGTCCTCAGTTCTTGAATTTCTGCAGCCATAAGGGTGAAATGGGTGTCTTGATATTTATAAACACCCCTTTCAACCGTAATTGAATTTATGTTAATAAGGTACCTGTTGGAAATCACCTAAAATGGAGATAGGTGTGCTTGACAAGGGAACCAATCCTGCTTAAAGGGTTAGAAGTTTCAGCCTACCCTTGATCTGGGGAGATGGGAGAGGAGTTGGAGGTTGAATTAATCACCTGTGGGCAATGTTTTGATCAATCATGCCTATGTAATGAGGTCTCCATAAAAACCAAAAGTACAACATTTGGATAGCCTCCAGGTTGGTGAACCAGATGCAATAACATGATGCCGAGCCAGGCCCATACAGAGTCGAAGCAGATAGAAGCTCCTGTGTTTGGAACCTTGCCCTATATATCTTGTCATCTGGCTATTAATTTGTATCCTTTAATATCCTTTGTAATTACGTGGTAATAATCTTGTGAGTCAACTGGTTTCTTGAGTTCTGGGAACCACTCTAGCAAATTAATTGAATCCCAAGAGGTAGTCATAGGAACCTCTGACTTGGAGTCAGTTGTTCAAAGGAGCAGTGACAACCTGGACTTTTGACTGGCATCTGAAGTAGGGGCAGTCTTGTGAGGTTGAGCCCTTAATTTGTGGAATCTGAGTGAGACTGTCTTTGGGTAGAGAATGAATTGTAGGATGCCCATCTGGTGTCTGGAGAATTTCTTGACATGGTTTTTCCCACCCATAAGAATTGATGTCAGAGTCATACTCTGTTTTAGAAAAGCGGCTTTCAGTCCTTTTCTGCATTGGTCCCTCTCCTAGAAAAACATTCTCACTTGTTCTGTATCTTGTGTTTTTGGTTTATCTATCCTAATTTAGTCAAGTGTGGGCTAAAGGCACTTGACCTTGATTATGAAATTTATAACTTTCTCTTACACAATGGAGATGTTTTTGAATAGGTTTTTGAAAAGAAGAATAACAATGAGTGGCTGCATTTTACACACACACACACACACACACACACATATATATATATATATATTTTGAAGATTTTATTTATTTATTTGAGAGAGAGAGCGGGGGTTGAGGGAGGAATAGAGGGAGAGGGAGAAGTAGACTCCCTGTTCAGTGGGGAGCCCAATGCAGGGCTAGATCCCAAGACCTCAAGATCATGACTTGAGCCTAAGGCAGATGCTTAATGGACTGATCCACGCTGGTGGCTGCTTTAAAACAAATGTAAAATACAGCTATAGGCCCCATGTGAAGTGAGCATCAGTGGAGGAGGGAGGGCAAGGGAGAATTACAGTCACTGGGACCACCTGTGTCTGGTAGTATCAAGTTCATGCTGGCATCGTTCATGTTGATAAAAGGGTCTGCCTGGGGATTTTGGAGGCCATTCTGCTTATCAGGAGTGCTGACATCTGAGGAAGGAAAACCTATATGAGAAAAGGGATACTGATGAAGTAATTCATTCCCCAGGAAACAATGTTTTCAAGGGACTTGGGTTTGTGCTGACAATCTCTTACAAATGAGCTTAACCCCAGGAGATTCTACCTCAGCTGGAAAGCGATTTACATTGTATATCACAGAAAAGTACTACAGATGTGTTTGTACTACAGATGTCTCTGAAGGGGCAATTATGAAAAAAGTTTGAACAACACAATAAACTATACAGAAAAGGCCTTCAAACACTTTCGTGCTGTAGTTTAACAGTACTCTCTAGGGAAGAGTATGGGACTTGAGTTTGAAGAAGAACTTCAAATTTTTGCCGTATTTTTCACACTATTGAATATTTTACATAAAAATTTATTTTAGGGATGCCTGGGTGGCTCAGTCAGTTAAGTGTCTGCCTTTGGCTCAGGCCTTGATCCCAGGGTCCTGAGATCATGTCCTGCGTCAGTTTCCTTGCTCAACAGGGAGCCTGCTTCTCCCTCTGCCTGGTTGTGTGCTTGAATGTTCTCTCTCTCTCTCTCCCCCTAAAAAATAAATAAATAAAATCTTAAAAAAAAAAAAAAGAACAAAGGTAAAATGAGGACCTTCTCAGATCAAGGGAAATATGAGACTCTGGCCGGTAGTCCTGTTAAAGGAAGTTCTTCAGACTGAAGGGAAATGGTACAAAGGGAACATTGGAACTTCAGGAATGAAGGAGGGGCCACAGAAATGGTAAATATCTGGTTAAATATAATAGACTAATTTTCTCTTCTTAAGTTATTCGAAATACATACAAATACTGAAAGAAACAAATTATCATATTTTTTAGTGTTTTTTTTAATTTTTAATTTTGAAATTATTTCAGGAGCACTGAAGTTGCAAACAACAACAACAACAACAAACAAAACATGTACAAGGTAGTCCTGTTTATCTTTCATCCAACCTCTCCCAATGGTGACACTTGCATAATGGCAGTACACTATCAATACCAGGAAAATGACATTGGTACATAAAGCTTTCTCAGATTTCAACATTACTCAATTTAGAGTGCATGGTGGGTGGTCTATGATGCTTCTACACAGTCTTCCCTTCTCCTTCACTAGGGTCAGATTTGTGTTGTGGTCTGACAGCTCTTCCAACTTTCCCCATTTTATCCCACAGACATTTCCCTTAATAAAATCCTCACAGATTTAACCCTACCTGACCTACTTGGTCCTAGAGGACCAAGATTAATGCATCCTATTTTTGTGTGTTATTAGTTAATCCATCCTGGACAATGGGATTTAGCTTGAGCCGGAAGCACTTGGGATTCTTTTGGCTGTTGGAACTATCCCTACTTCGAGGAAAGGGGATCAGGCTGGAAGGAAGGGTCACTGTGATTAACTTTGCTTGCACTATCATGTCAGTGCTGTAATCATTCATGTAGATAAAAAGGGTGGGTCTGGGAACAGGGCTTCCTCTGTTCATCTGGGCACCAGAGGGCTGCATTGTTAAGTTTTTGGAATAGAGTTAATCAGGGAGTAGAAAGTAATGAGCTCATTCATTTCTTGGGATGCAGTATATTGAAGGCCACTGGGCTCAATCCCAGGTTACTCACATACTACCTCTGTGAATTTAAAGATAAATGACTCCACGTGCCTAAGCCTGTTTCCCCAATTGAAAAATAATAATAACATCTACCTCATAAGGCTGTGGTGAAGAGTCACTGAAAGTTTATCTGTAAACTACAAAGCTTGTTGCAATGGAATGCTCAAGAAATGGAAATTGCTATTATTTAGAAAAGTAGTTCAGACTATGTAACTGTACTGCTAGAACTCTTCTACAACTCCTCAGTACAGGTGGGACAAATCCCACATCCTCAGTGGCCTGGCCTACGGAGACTTAAGGAATGGGCAATGCCTCTTCTAGTTCTGGTAAAAAACAACAACAACAAAAAAAAAAAAAACAAAAAAACACCAGCCCTTGTCTTGAGTTCCTTCATTGAATTCTGCACCTCTCAAACTTTCATAGGCATACAAATCACCCAGGGATCTTGTTAAAATACAGATTCTGATTAAACAGATTTGGGGTAAGGCTTAAGATCCTGCATTTCTTTCTTTTTTTTTTTTTTTAAGATTTTATTTATTTGACAGAGAGAGATCACAAGTAGGCAGAGAGGCAGGCAGAGAGAGAGAGAGAGGAGGAAGCAGGCTCCCTGCTGAGTAGAGAGCCCGATGCGGGACTCGATCCCAGGACCCCGAGATCATGACCTGAGCCTAAGGCAGCGGCTTAACCCACTGAGCCACCCAGGTGCCCCAGATCCTGCATTTCTAACAAGCTCCCAGATGATGCGGATATTGCTGGTCTGTAAATAAGACTTAGCAAGCCTCTAAATGGACCTCTCTTTTGTTTTTTTGGATGTGCTCCCCCACTGGGCATAGAGTCTGCAATTCAAAAGTGTCATGACCATCTAAAATATGTGCCCACTTCTAAATCATACTCCATGTACTAAGGAACATGTGATTTTCTAACACATGGACTTGAGCCTGCACAGCCCCTTCCCTGAATTCATTCCCCTTAGGGGAGAACATGCTGTCAATGTGTACCCCTCCCTGGCCCAAGGGGTATCAACAGAGCCTGGACCTAGACATGCAGACAGAGGTGCAGGATGGAGTATAAGGGTGGAGGGGGTGGGGCTAGCTCTCCTTCCACTGCCATGTTCTGTGGAATTTCAGAGAACTCAAGAATTCAGAATTTGAATCTCAACTTCCAGGAAGATATATCTGTCAAGGTGGGCAAGGAGACCATATTTTACTTAACAGTTTGATAGTTCAATTTACAATTTTTAAATACTTAGATATATGTTATGTGGGTCTCCATTGGTATTCTTATCTTGGCCTTGAAAATGGTACCTGCTGAGTTCCCCCCTCTTCTTTGCTGTGTTCTGGACACCTTAGGTTTCCTCTAACTCTTTGAGTAAGTCATGAGCTGCCTGTTTCCAGATGTTTATACCTGCTCATCTCCACCATTATCTCCTACTTAACACCAACTCATAACCCAATGCCTGTCTTTTCTCAGTTTAAACAACAGGAACATGTAGAAGCTGATTTCTCTTAACAAACATCCTCATGGTATTCCATTAGCTCTTTCTTAGTACTATGTGCTTTTCTTTTTAAAAGCAATTACGATTTTATTTACCCATTTATTTTGCCATTCCTGCTTTATTGTCCCTTTATTTCACCTTTGGAAACAATTGGCTATGAGGAGGTGATGTGTCAGTGGGAAGAGAATACAGATTAATTTTGCTTTTGCTTGGAAAGGGTTTACAAAAGAGGGAAGGAAGGGAGGAGGGAGAGATGGAGTAAGAGAGAGAGGCAGTTACTATGAAAGGTTGGATAACCTAGGGCAACAGTTTCCAGTGTGTTCTGAAGGCTTGTGGGCATCCCTGAAATCTTTTCAGGGGGTTCCCAAGATCAAACAATATAATAATGTTAAGATTTTATTAAATATTAAATATTCAATTAATTAAATAATCTTTATTTTACTTATTTAATTAATTTATTAATAAATTAAATAAACAAATATTAACTTTTCTTTTTAAATGCCATTTTATCACAAATGTACAGTGGGATACATTTAGAAGAACTTCACCTGGGTGAAGAAGCCACCTGGGTGGCTCAGTCAGTTAAACATTGGACTCTTGATTTCAGCTCAAGTCATGATCTCAGGCTTGTGAGCTGGGGCTCACATGGTTGTGATCTCAGGGATGGGCATGGAGACCTGCTTAAGACTTTTTCCTCTCCTTCTGCCCCTCCCCCAAACATAAAACAACCTTATATTTGGGGTGTCTGGGTGGTTTAATCCATAAGTGTCTGACTCTTGATCTGAATCAGGTCATGAGATGGAGCTCCGCATGGGGTTCTGCACTGGGCATGAAGCCTGTTTAAGATTCTTTCCCTCTCCCCCTCTGATTTTCCCCAATCAGAGAAGGAGACGAATCATGAGAGACTGTGGACTCTGAGAAACAGAGGGTTTTGGAGGGGATGGGGTAGGGGCTTAGTTGAGCCTGGGGGTGGGTATTAAGGAGGGCATACATTGCATGGAGCACTGGGTGTGGTACATAAACAATGAATCTTGGAACACTAAAAAAATAATAAATGAAAGATCCTCTCCCTCTTGTTCTGCCCCCCCCACCTACTCTCTCTCTCTCTCTCTCTCTCTCTCTCAAAAAAAAGATACATACATACATATAAAATAGATACATACATACATACATACATACATACATATAAAATAGAAGAACTTCATAACTCTGATTATTTGTAAACCAATATTTTACAAATAACCAGTATGTGCTGTTACAAAAACATGCATGGGTAACAGATCCATTCAAATGACAGTGCAGACCAATGGATTTTAATATGATAGGTTATGCAAACTTCAATGATACAATTTCAAGTATCACATAGTAACTATTTTTTTAAAAAATTTACCACTTACCACTTGTTGAGATTGTCTGGTAGTTTCGAAGAATATCCGCAATAATTACCAAGATTTTTAGAATATTTCTTTCTTTTCTAACATAACTGCATAAAGCCAGATTTCAAAATGATATGCATAGTGTTAGTTTCAACAAAACAATATGTCATAAAAGGTAAATACAAAAGCATCAGAGAGTTGGTGGTTGTCAGAGGGGAAGTGGGTGGGGGGATGGGCAAAAAAGGTGAAGGAAATTAAGATGTATAAACTTCATGACCATGAAAAGTACAGCATAGGGAATATAGTCAATTACATTGTAATAACATTGTATGAAGACTACACTTATTGCAGTGAACAATAAGCAATGCATAGAATTGTTGAATCACTATGTTGTACACCTAAAACTAATATAACATTGTATGTGAACTATATTTCAAAAAAGAGAAAAAAGCAGAAGAGAATTCTGTCTTCTATTAAGCCAAAGTTACTATAATGTAAAACAATAACATTCTTCTTACTTTTTTTTGTGGAAAATATAACTTGTAATTTGCTTATCATTTTATTCTGAAATTAATATTTTTTAATTTCTCAATTTAATTTCTAAAGTGGTAAATGTCTGTAGATATAACCTACAGCAACAAAAGCTCTTTGGAGTCCTCAATAATTTTTGAGAATGTAAAGAGTTTGGCACTAAATGTTTGAAAAGCAATAATAGAGGATGGGCTGAAGACTGACATTTAATTGAAGGGAAATTAAACTTAGCTAAGCATCAGTTCTTTAATATAATCCTCAGAGTAAATGCAGTAATACAATTAGGCAGTAACATGCAATAATAACATTAGACTGTTATTCAATATAATGTCATAAAAATGGTAATAACATTTGGAGATGCTTTCTGTGTATCAGATGTTTAAGTGCTTCATATGTGTGATTCATTGAATTCTAAACAAACACATGGGGGTAAAATACAATTGTTAACATCTTCTTATAAATGAAGAGAATTAGGGTCTTAAAGTTTTACCAGCTAAAGCAGCATAACTGGGAGTGAATTGGGTCTTCCCAACTCCCATATCCACCATTTAAACCCCTGCCCACTGTTCCTGGAAAGGCATTGAGAATCTATAGCTTAAACTAGTGTATTAAACAAAGAAGTGTATGTTTCAAAAGGACTCAGGTGTTTTCCCAGGTCAGGGCTATGGAGAGCATAAAAAAGATGTGCTAGCCGGGCACTGCATATACTCAGCAAATATTTATTACCTGTCCCCTACAAGTGGTCATTGTCTAAGTCTGGTGATTCTGTAGTGAACAAAACACCAAAATTGCTGTCATGATGGAGCTTGTTGTGATGGATATTCTCATGAGGATTTGCAAATCCAGGCCAGCCTAGCTCAGGAAAGGATGGGAGCCCTGCGAAAGCAGATACCCAAGGTCACAGGAATCTTACATTCACCCACTGACTTCATGAGGTCATCAGACCTCCTGATCTGACTTCTGCTCTCAATTTACAACCTTCTCTCTGTTATCTCCCTCCAATGGGAATGGGGCAGAGGGATTTGCAACCTTTAATCTTTCTCCTTTGATCTTTTGAATCCTTCTGAACCAGTTAAACCCCACATTCTGGATCCTAGTGATTGTTCTTCCTTCCATTCCCCCGCTTACCTATCATGAATTCCTTTGGAGAGCCTATTTTCAAGCCGGCTTGATGCTCTCTCTGGAAATTGAATTTTTTTAGTGTGTCCTCATGATGAAATTAAATGTAATTTTTGATACAATCAGACCCTTGCACCACCCATATAACTCTAAGCTCCCACCTCTCATTCATTTATTTAGTCATTTATTCATTCAATAATAGTGTGCTTAGAGACTAATATAATTGTTGCTGGAAATAGTCATTATTCTTTTTATACTTAAGCTCTCTACTTTTGACTCCTGGGTTCTTTTAATACCACCATCTCTTTTCTTTTATACTTCCTTATTTCCTTGTTTAAAGGGACAGTTGTATCTCTTTAATACAGCAATCTGAATCTGAGAATTTTAATGTGGACTAAATCTGCTTACATTTGATAGGATCATGATGTGTAACATGTTTGGACTGGTTTCTGCTTCCTTATCTTTGTGGTTTTTTGTTTTTGTTTTTTCGTTTTTCCTGCCTTCTGTTGACATGGTTACGCTTTCTTCCCTCCCCCCTTCTTAAAATGGTATGTAATTACATGTAAGGTTTAAAGTAACCATTAATTCATTCACATACATACTTGATTTTAAAAATTCAAAATTAATCCGTTTCTCTGTATGGCTCCCAAATATGATGCTCTTTCGATTTTTGACAATGAATCCCATACCTTCAATCTTTCATGTTATTTTTTCTATTTTTGGTCAAATTTTTTTATCGCCCCTGAAAGTAGTCATCATTATTTTTTGTCATAAATACTTATTTAGATTTACCGGCTGCAAGCATGGGTGAGCCCGTGCTCGCAGCGTGATCAGGGAGAGGGGCGTGGAGTAGATCGGTGATTGGCCGAGGTAAAGGATATAAAGCGGAGAGACTGTCCGGACAGGGAGAGAACTAATAAAGAAGCTTGCCACCCATCACGTTTGCGGGTCGTTCTTGCCGGCGAGAGCGACAAGTGGTGCCGAAACCCGGGAATTCGCCCGCATCGCAAAGAGGTGATCGAGGTAGAGCAACGATAAGGTAAGGAGTGCACCAATAACTGTCTATTGACAGGGAGGTTCCCTGAAGACGATCGGAGGTAAGGTTGCTTATAAGGCTCTTCAGGGACGATAGAGAGAAAGTTTTCCCAGGATGGGAAACGAGATTGCTAGGTGCAGGATGGAGGGCCCTCTAAAGGATATCCTCAAGGCAAATGGCACCCCCTTAAAGACGAAAACAGCCCGCTCTTTCTTGAGAGAAGTAGGAGAAGTTGCCCCCTGGTTTATAGAGGAGGGGCTCCTGAATGTGCCACAGTGGGAGCACCTGGGGGAGGACTTGAAACGATGCCCATTTGTAACCTTGGGAACCCTTGCCGTGTGGTCCTTGGTGAGAGTGTGTTTACAATCTACTCGAGAGCCCTTGAAGCAAGCAGTGCAACAGGGAGGGGAGGTTCTGGAGCAGATAAAGGAGGAGTCTCATAAAGGGTCTTCCCAAGACTCCGACTCTGAAAGTGAAAGTTCGGAAGGACTCTCAGATAGCGAGTTGCAGGAAATAGGGGAGAGAGAGGCAGATAAGAAGGAGAAATCTCCCAGTCTCCAGGCATTACAGGATTTGGAAGCCATAAGACAGCAATTCGAGAGTAAGGAGGTGGAGTTGCAGAAGGCATTAGAGGAATTAAGAATGCAAGGAGAAGTAATGGCGCAGCTGAAAGCAGAAGCAGAAGCTGCAGCTGTGGTGCAGTCAAAATTAAAAGCGGAAGGTCAAAGGACCTATCAGCTTACATCAAAGTTTGCAGGGATATAACGGGACCCATGATTCAAGGACAGGTCATGGCGGCAGCTTTTGCACAAGCTATGCAGGGCCAGGGAGGAGCCCGCACCAAGGGGTGCTTTCAGTGTGGCCAAGAAGGTCACATAAAGAGGGACTGCCCGCAACGTGGAACCCAGATTGGGAAAGCACCCTCGATCAAGCCGCCAGGGGGCTCCAAGCCTCAACTCTGCCCGCGGTGCAGAAAGGGAAATCATTGGGCGCATGAATGTCGGTCTGTAGCCGACATTGAGGGGAACCCATTGCCACCTAATAATTGGGGGAATTCAAAAAACGGGAAGCAGGGCCCTACCCCCCGGGGCCCGAATCAAATGTATGGGGTGGCGATGTCCCTACCCACCAAGCCGAGATGGGTTTTCCCACCTTCCAATCAGGAGGGCCAGCCCACGCGGGACCCAGAAGAGCCACAGCAGGCGCCGCCGGACTTGACGTCTGTGCCACCCCCCGAATGGTCCTAATGCCCGATATGGGGGTGCAAGCTGTGCCATCGGACTTGCATGGGGGCCCTCCGAAGGGATCGGTGGGGCTCCTCCTTGGTAGGAGCTCCTCCACAATGCGGGGACTCCAGGTTCACCCGGGAGTAATTGACCCTGATTTCGAAGGGGAGGTCAAGATTCTGATTTCATCTCCAAAAGGTATTAACATTATAAATCCAGGAGATAGGATTGCGCAGCTCCTAATATTGCCTAGCCATCATGAAAACTATCCGTCCACAGGCCGGGCGAGGAGGGGTGGCCTCGGATCCATGGGACCTTCCCTCGCATGCCTTACCATGGACATGAAAGAGAGGCCCATGATTAAACTAAAATCAGAGGGAGACAGTTTTGGGGGCTCCTGGATACAGGAGCAGACAAGAGTATCGTCAATTGTCTAGATTGGCCGAAGTCCTGGGCCTTAGTCAAGGCTAATCAAACCCTCCGTGGGTTAGGGGTGGCTACCAGCCCAGATATTAGTGCCGCGTCCCTAGATTGGGAGGATGAAGAGGGACACAAAGGCATTTTCCAACCGTATGTTTGCGCCACCCCAGTTTCGCTGTGGGGACGTGATGTACTGGAGCAAATGGATGTCAAAATTACTACTGAAAAACTTTATAGTGAGACCTCCCAAGACATGATGAAAAACATGGGATATAAACCTGGCCAGGGCCGGGGGGCTAAAGGCCAGGGAGATCCCAATCCGCCTTCTATGGGGGGTCAGGGTTTTTCGTAGCGGCCACTGAAGCAATTAGAATAACTTGGAAACAAAACGAGCCGCGATGGGTGCCTCAGTGGCCTCTGACAAAAAACAAATTACAAGCGGCAAAAGAACTAGTCCAAGAACAACTCAGAGCGGGACATATTCAGGAGTCCACGTCCCCGTGGAATACCCCCATATTTGTGATAAAAAAGAAATCAGGCAGTTGGCGGCTGCTACATGACCTGCGACAGATCAATGATCAAATGCAGGTCATGGGGCCCATTCAGCTAGGGCTTCCAGTCGTGACGGCGCTGCCCAAAAATTGGCCCTCCATTGTAATTGACATTAAAGATTGCTTCTTCTCCATTCCATTACACCCTGCAGACACGGAGCGCTTTGCCTTTACTCTACCATCAATTAATCATGCTGAACCAGACCTTAGGTATGAATGGAAAGTACTCCCTCAAGGAATGACTAATAGCCCCACCTTATGTCAGTTGTATGTGAGTCGAGCATTGGAGCCCTTTAGGAAAGCATTCCCAAGCCTAGTTTGTTATCATTACATGGATGACATCTTAATCTGCGGGCCAGATGAGGGGTCCCTACCCCCGGCTCTAGTCTTCCTACAAAGACAATTGGCAGAATGGGGGTTAACTGTGTCCCCTGAAAAGATTCAGGCAGGAAACCTACAAAAATACCTTGGTATGCAACTCTCTGGCACGATAGTAAGACCTCAATTGGTACAAATCCGCAGGGATTGTCTGCACACATTGAATGATTTTCAAAAACTTCTGGGGGATATTAACTGGATCCGACCATATATAAAAATTACTACATCAGAATTGAAACCCTTATTTGAAATTCTGCCTGGAGATCCTAGGCTGGATTCCCCAAGAGCACTTACCCCGGCTGCCATCAAAGCATTACAATTGGTCGAAAACAGATTAGCCCTGACAGCAGCAGATAGATGTGATCCAGAAAAACCTGTAAATGCCATAGTTATCCCATCCCCTGGGTCACCCACAGGAGCCTTATGGCAAGGAGGACCCCTGCTATGGATCTACCTGCCCCATAATCTCAGCCGCGTCATCACCCTGTATGCTACGGCTGTAGCTATGGTGGCAAACAAAACACTCAAAGCTAGCATACAAGTCCTCGGGAGACTGCCCGATGCATGTATAATCCCTTATGACAAAACCCAAGTGAACATTCTGACACATGTAAATGATGATTGGGCCATTTTGACGGTCGCCTACCCTGTTACATTTGATAATCATTACCCCTCACACCCCCTAATTGAATTCTACAAAAATACACCTCTCATTTGGCCTAAATCCTGCCGATTGAAGCCACTGGTCGGGGCTCTCACAGTGTTTACAGATGGTAGTAAATTTGGAACTGGCGCCTACGTGGTGAAAGGAAAAGTAATTCCGGTTGTTGTGCCATCGACCTCAGCCCAAAGAACCGAATTGTTGGTAATTATGTGTGTTCTACAAAGATTTCAAAACCAGCCTATCAACGTTATTTCAGACAGTAAATATGCAGTTGCAGCTACTAGATCTATTGAAACTGCTATTATCTCAGCCAGCCAATCAGAAATTTCCTCCCTACTGGCTGAATTACAAGACATTATACTCTCCCGTGGTGCCCCTTTTTATATCGGACATCTCAGAGCGCATTCAGACCTTCCGGGGCCTATGGCTGAGGGAAACCGAATGGCTGACGCGGCCGCGCGCTTCACTATTTGTAACGCTCTGGAGGATGCTAGAAAGTACCATAAAAGATGGCATGTTAATGCCTTAACATTAAAGGCACACTTTCACATCTCAAGAGCTGATGCACGAGACATCGTGAAGTCCTGTAGCAATTGTATGGTGCACTTACCCATGCCCTCTTTGGGGGTAAATCCCAAAGGGCTACTGCCTAACCATCTGTGGCAGATGGATGTTACACACGTTCCCTCCTTCAGGCAACAAAGGTATGTCCACTTAAGTGTAGACACTTGCTCAGGGGTTGTTAGTGCGACCCCCTTGCGCGGAGAGAATGTCAAAAACGTGATGACCCACTGCCTACGCAGCTTTGCCTGCTGGGGAGTGCCAAAGCACCTAAAAACAGACAATGCCCCCGCCTATACTTCTGCAGGCTTTCGCGGCTTTCTAGCCTGCTATAATATTCAGCATACCACAGGCATACCATATAATCCTCAAGGCCAAGGCATCGTGGAACGCGCACATCTGACCTTTAAAACTACCCTACAAAAAATACAAAAGGGGGGAGTTGGGGATGAATACCATACACCCAATGACCTCACCAATTTGGTCACCTTTATTTTAAATTTTCTCACGGCTGACAAAGATGGCACCTCGGCCGCGGAGCGTCATTGGGGCCAACAGAAAACACAGCAGTTAATGGTGAAATGGAAAGATGTCCTCACTGGCTTATGGAAAGGGCCCGACCCGGTGCTTAGGTGGCACCGAGGTTCCCTTTGTGTTTTCCCGCAGGATGCACCCGCCCCACTCTGGGTACCAGAGCGACTCACCAGGCTGGTGGCCACGGAGCCCATGGAGGATGCCGGTGACAATGACAATAGTGATGATGACCGTCCTACAGCCCAGTCCCACGACGAAGGCGGAATCAGTTCAGCTGTGGGCCCTGGTGAAGGCTTGGCCGTCCCCTCTACCCCTGACTAACGAGTCAGATATTTTATCCCCTTTTTTTTTTCACCACTAACACTTCAACAGGACTGCCATGGGTCCCCTTCTCTCCTGAGGAAAAACCCCTTACTAATATTACCCTCCATCTATCGGGTAAGTGCCCTGTATCAGATTGGGCAACCAAACGCTGGGAGCATTCGAGCCTGTGAATGCTACCACGACGCATCTGGGTAATGTCACAACTATTACGGGACTTGTGCCTTGACTGCTTCCGAAGGCCCAATGGGACTTTACAGTGCCCATAGGGATGCGGAGAGCTCCTTTGTGCCAGTCCCGCCAGAGATGGCCCCCGGCCTGGAGTGGCTGCCAAAGTGGTCTCTCCGGGGTCTGGGTAGGAACGGGGTACATGTTCAGCCCTAAGTTCACCACCTATTCTAATAGCTCCTTCACAGGTTATAACTTTACTTATCAAAACCCCGCACATAGCCCTGCTCGTCCTTTTGACAGGTGGTTACTGTGCAACGCAGTGCAAGCATGTACGGGTATAGAAGCCTTACACTTCCTTAATGGCTCGGTGTGGTCTAACTGTACTTATTCTACTGCACCAGAGTGTTGGAACGCCTCTCAGGCGGACTCGGCAGTGCTTACCAGGATTCCGACGTATGTCCCGATGCCGGTGCAAGTAGACTCAGACAATTTGCCTGTGCTGATTCGCCACAAACGGGACTTTGGGATCACAGCGGCCATAATCGCTGCCATAGCAGCCTCCGCAGCAGCCGCAATTGCCGCAGCGGTGGCATTAACAACGTCAGTGCAGACTGCAGCAACACTCAACAATGTCACCGGGAGGGTAGCTGAAGCCCTTGCAACACAAAATCAGATTAATGGACAGTTACACGCAGGGATTCTTATACTGAACCAAAGGGTGGATCTAGTACAAGAGCAGGTCGATACCTTAACATCTTTGATGACTGTTGGGTGTATACAAAACCTGCCTGGACTCTGTGTCACCCCGGTAGCTTATAATAATTTGTCTCACGCCGCAAATTTATCCAAACAACTGAGTCGCATGCTCAATGGTTCCTGGAGCGTTGAATTCCAGAACCTGACCAAACAGTTGCGAGCCCAAATTGTTATCATAAACGCCACTAAGGTACCCATTGGCACTGTCCATGATTGGGTTGTCATGCTACAACAATCACTCTCGCTCCTCAAAAACTGGGCAGGCATAGGAGTCCTCGTTATATTAATGATTCTGGCTCAAGTGCTCCTACTAAGATGCATCTGTAGAGTTGCGCGACGGCAGCAACGGCAGCAACAAGTTTTGGTTCAAGCTATGATGGCTCTAGAGGCTGGTACCTCCCCCCAGATATGGCTTAATATGCTGGATCGGTAGTCAAAGACGGGTAAGACCGACCCCACCCTATAGGAACCTAAGACAGGGACCCCTCGGCCAGGAGGGACACCCGATGACGGGTAAGCGTAGGGAGTGAGGGCGGCAACCTAAGACAGGCACGATCCCCGCCATTATATATAAATAAAAAGGGGGAGCTGTGGAGAGCCATGAAATAGATGCAAGGAGTCACGTATGCGGAGGTGCCCGGGGATTGAGGAAGCGAGACTGATTGGCTGGCTGCAAGCATGGGTGAGCCCGTGCTTGCAGCGTGATCAGGGAGAGGGGCGTGGAGTAGATCGGTGATTGGCCGAGGTAAAGGATATAAAGTGGAGAGAGACTGTCGGGACAGGGAGAGAACTAATAAAGAAGCTTGCCACCCATCACGTTTGCGGGTCGTTCTGTGTAACATGTTTGGACTGGTTTCTGCTTCCTTATCTTTGTGGTTTTTTGTTTTTGTTTTTTCGTTTTTCCTGCCTTCTGTTGACATGGTTACGCTTTCTTCCCTCCCCCCTTCTTAAAATGGTATGTAATTACATGTAAGGTTTAAAGTAACCATTAATTCATTCACATACATACTTGATTTTAAAAATTCAAAATTAATCCGTTTCTCTGTATGGCTCCCAAATATGATGCTCTTTCGATTTTTGACAATGAATCCCATACCTTCAATCTTTCATGTTATTTTTTCTATTTTTGGTCAAATTTTTTTATCGCCCCTGAAAGTAGTCATCATTATTTTTTGTCATAAATACTTATTTAGATTTACCCACATGTTTATCATGTTCTTTGGTCACCATTGCTTCTTTCATCCTCCATTGTTCTCTTGGACACAGTTTTATTCTTCCTGAAGTACAGTCATTAGTAATTTTTTTAGTGGTGGTCTATTAATTGTAAACATTTTCAAATGTTCTTGGACTGAAAATATCATCGTCAATCCTGCATGATAAGTTAGGTGAGTTTAAACTCATTTATTTGAGAAGTCCACTGGCAGTCAAATTTTTATTCCTTTATAGGTGATCTTTCTCTACTCTCTAGTTGCTTTAAAAAGATTTGTGCTTTGTCCATAGTCTATGTGCTTACCTCTCAGTGCCTAGGTAAGATTTGTTTTTATTTATATTGTCCATGTCTTGCTATAAGTTTTCAATCTAAACACATTGAATTTATTCAAGTATGGAGAGTTCTGAGCCATTATCTCTTTGCCTAGTCCCTTTTTTTTCAATGATATCTTTGCATATTGTCTTTCTTCCTCTATCTCTACTAGCCTCTTTGGGAATTTTCATTAGATTTATATTGGACTTCATTCTGTTCTTTACAGTTTTTCAACTGTTGTTATCTTCCTTAACTTTCTGAGCTGCAGCTTGTTTAGCTACAATGCTAAAATCTTTATATATATATATATATATATATATACATATATATATATATATTTTTTATCACTCTGGCTGATGTTTTTATTGACCCTTAATTTGTTTTCTCTGTGGTGTTTAATCTACCCACCCCACCACCATCTTCCTTAAATGGAGTGAAGTCTTATTCATTCATCCGCTTATTCTTTTATTCACCCATCTATCATTAATTCCCTCCCCAATTTATTTATTTATTTTATTGAGTTATCATTGACCTATAATATTAGCTTCAGGTTTATGAAATAATGATTTGATATTTGTACATATTGCATATTAAATCTAGTTAATATCTATCACCATAAATAGTAACAATTTTGTTCTTGTGGTGACAACTTTATTTTTTTTTTTTTTTATTTTTTTTTTTTTAAAGATTTTATTTATTTACTTGACAGAGAGAAATCACAAGTAGATGGAGAGGCAGGCAGAGAGAGAGAGGGAAGCAGGCTCCCTGCTGAGCAGAGAGCCCGATGCGGGCCTCGATCCCAGGACCCTGAGATCATGACCTGAGCCGAAGGCAGCGGCTTAACCCACTGAGCCACCCAGGCGCCCAGTGGTGACAACTTTAAGATTTACTCTCATATGGGGCACCTGGGTGGCTCAGTGGGTTAAGCCACTGCCTTCGGCTCAGGTCATGATCTCGGGGTCCCGGGATCGAGTCCCGCATCGGGCTCTCTGCTCAGCAAGGAGCCTGCTTCCTCCTCTCTCTCTCTGCCTGCCTCTCTGCCTACTTGTGATCTCTTTCTGTCAAATAAATAAATAAAATCTTAAAAAAAAAAGGATTTACTCTCATAGCAACTTTTAAAATATGTAATATAGTATTATTGACCTGACCCTTCCCACCCCTCCCATCAGCTAGCCCAGAGAGCATAGGTCTTAGCCTAACCATAGATCTAGAAATAAAAGACAAGATTTACCTTCTGCATCCTAATGAAGAAAGAAGATGGAAACTCACCATATGACAAAAGAAACATACCCTAAGTAAAGCACAAAAAAAACAATGGACAATAGGAAGGAAAAGATTTAGGAAAAGGGAAAACAATTGACAGATGTTCTAAAAAGAACACAGTACAGAGAAATCTCACAATTTATCCAAACACCACACTCAAAATTTCTCCTATTTTTCCACTTCTCTCCCAGTTCCAGTCTGCCTGGCTCTCTCTGGGCTTTATCTTGAGTGGACCCGGAGCTGGAACCATCCAAGCTCTGCCCTCAGACAGCTCCTTCTTCCTTTGCTCTGCCCCACTTTCTTGGCCAGGTAGGAAAAATACAGATATTTCCACTGCAGACAGAGGCCAATCTATGTAGAAGTAGGACTTTAGGGTTGTGCTATAGCACTGAGGGGAAAAGGATGTGCTGGGTGCTGAGGCCCTACAGAATCATGGCAAAATTTTTTCAGAAAGTTAGCAAGTTAGTAAGAAGTTTCAGAAGTTAGAAAGAGGAAAGTGGTTGGCAGGGGTGGAAGCACAAAGCATGTGTTGAGAGAATGTGAAATTGTCTGGTACCTGGGGTTACAACCTTATCCCCTGAGTAGGTCCTGTTTTGGAAAATCTGAATGGCTCATTCTTCCTCAGTCCCAAGAAGGCTTTATTCTTGCTCTTTCTCTTCTTGGGCTGGGCAGAGATCTAAGACTCTTCCCTGTCAAGTCTTACTTGACAGGTCCTTGTTCAAGCACAGAGAAATAATAGAAGGCAAAGATGTAAAAAAGAATTTTGGCATTTCCTCCAGGAATCAAAATTACCCAAAATTAATAAGTTGGGGGGGCTGCAGATAAAGAAGGAAAAAGAGAGTGAAAATATAGAAAAGGGCCAGAATGTATGCATCTAGGCTCCATGGGGCAAGTTGCTTACCTCTCAGAGTGGTTCTTAGGTTAAAGTTGTATGCAACTGATGAATAACTGAATTCTACCTCTGAAACTGATAATATAGTATATGTTACTTAAATTGAATTTAAATAACAAACCTTTTTAAAAAAGCAATTAATGTCACCAAACAATTAAACAGAATAATTAAAGTAGTGGCTACCCCAGAGAAGCACTCGATGCCCCACGAAGAGAGTAGGTCTGGAAGGAGACAGATAAAATAATAAATAATAGCTCTTATTAATTGATTGATTACCCCCTTCTCACTTGATGGAGGCTTCTTAAAGGTCTTCATAGTAATTCCCTTCCTCATGCCAGGGAGGAAGAAGAAGGAAAATCAGACTGAAGAGAGAGTAGGATCAAACATATCAAACTCCAGGAAATTCAAAGTTTAAGAATCCTTCTCAAATGCTACAATTGATGTCCTTTCTATGAGCAGTTAATATTTACCTCTCAAAGAATATAGCACATTCAATAAAGGCTTCCTGAGATGAAACCTCTATTTTCCAAAGCAAATAACAAAACTGAAAAATTTCAGAGAAGAGGGAGTGATGAATTAAGATGTGAAAGAGAGGAGACCATGTCTTTCTTTCATTACTATATTTCAGAATGCAGCAAAATGCTTGACATACTTGTCATTCGTCTATTCCACAAATATTTTGAGTGTCTACTATGTGTCACACATTGCACAAAATGCTGGAAATAAACAGAGAAGATGGCTAAGTTCCTGCCCTCATTAAGCTTACATTCTGGTAACGAGATCGTTCTATAAAAATGTAAACAAATAATACATTTTGTAAGCAGAAAGAGTTAGGGGGTCTTAGGAAAAAGAAAGATAAGAGAAAGATTTGGGGATTGGAGAAGTCATTTTAGTCCCCCAGCTATTTCCATAATCTGTGCCCTAGGCGCTCCTTGCCCAAGCACACTTCTTGCCAAACTTCCTAGGAGGTGTTAGAATTGCAAAGAAGTGCAAAAAACTCAGTAGTTAAGGATTTAAGGGAAAAAGAGGAATGCAAAAACTAACAAGTTTTTTGAGTTGATTAGGCTGAGAAATAGCCTAACCATATCAGAGATAGTAAATCGATGATAAAACTAATAGTGCTGTTTCAAAAATAAAGATAGAGCCCAAGTGTGTCCTTCCACTGATGAATGGATAAAGAAGAGGTGGTATGTATTTGCAATGGAATATTACTTAGTCTTAAAAAAATGAAATTTTACCATTTGCAATGACATGGATGGAGCTAGAGTGTATTATGCTAAGTAAAAAAGTCAGAAAAACAATACCATTTGATTTCACTCCTAAGTTGAATTTAAGAAAGAAAACAAATATATGGGAGGGGAAAAAGAGAAAAAGGAGGAAAACAAGCTGTGAGAAACTCTGAACAATAGAGAATAAACTGAGAGTTGATGGAGGGAGGTCGGTGGGGGGTGGGCTAATGAATGATGAGTATTAAGGAAAACACTTGTGATGAGCACTGGGTATTTTTTTTTTTAAGATTCTATTTATTTATTTGACATAGAGAGATCACAGGTAGGTAGAGAGGCTGGCAGAGAGAGAGAGAGAGGGAAGCAGGCTCCCCGCTGAGCAGAGAACCCGATGTGGGACTTGATCCCAGGACCCTGAGATCACGACCTGAGCCGAAGGCAGTGGCTTAACCAACTGAGCCACCCAGGCGCCCCGAGCACTGGGTATTCTAAGTGATAAATCACTGAATTCTACTCTAGAAGCCAATATTGCACTGTATGTTAACCAAATGCAATTTTAAAAATACCTAAAGATCAATTTAACACACATTCTTGAGTTGTTTTTGTTTCTGCAGGATTTAAATCCCTTTGAACACTCAAACACAGGAATATGTGCAGACTGAGAATGGATGATGCTGACTCTTGCTGGCCCTTGTGACTTCAATCAACTAGGACCGTGACTCTTAAAGCTAAAACTTTAAACTTAAAATGCTCCCCAAAACAAATAATCTTGTCAAGAAATGGGCAGAAGACATGAACAGATATTTCTCCAAAGAAGACATACAGAAAAAGGCAACAGAAAAAAATGTCCCACATCACTTGTCATCAGGAAAATGTAAATAAAAACCACAATGAGATACCACCTCACACCAGTCAGAATAGCTAAAATTAACAAGTTAGGAGACAAAAAGTATTGGTGAGGAGGTGGATAAAGGGGAACCTCCATACACTGTTGGTGGAAATGCAAGCTGGTATACACTAGAAAGTGGTGTACAGTGCAAGATAGTATTGATCTGAAAAACAGTATGAAGTTTCTTCAAAAAGCTAAAAATAGGGCTACCCTACAACCCAGCAATTGTACTACTAGGTATTGATCCAAAAGATAGAAACATAGCGTTCAAATGGGTACATGCACCCCAATGTTTATAGTAACAATGAGCACAATAGCCAAATTACTGAGATGTCCATTGACAGATGAATAGATAAAAAAAAGATGTGGTATATATACAATGGAATATATGGAACTAGAGGGTATTATGCTAAGCAAAATAATGGAATCAGAGAATATATGGAACTAGAGGGTATTATGCTAAGCAAAATAATGGGAGAGAATATATGGAACTAGAGGGTATTATGCTAAGCAAAATAATGGAATCAGAGAAATCAGAGAACGACAAGTATCATATGATTTCATTCATATGTGGCATTTAAGAAACAAAACAGAGGATCATAGGGGAAGAGAGGGAAAATAAAGTAAGATGAAATCAGAGAGGGAAACAAACCATATGAGACACTTCACTATAGGAAACAGAGGGTTGCTAGAAGGGAGTTGGGTTGGGAGATGGGGTAACTGGGTGATGGGCATTATGGAGCCCACTTGATGTAATGAGCACTGGGTGTTATATGATGAATCACTGAACTCTACCCCTGAAATTAATAATATATGTTAATTGAATTTAAATTAAACAATAAATACGCTTATAAAGATGGGGAAAACAACAACAACAACAACAACAACAACAAAACCTTCCCCAATTTTGTTGTTCAAGGAGACACACTGCTTTGGGCAATATCCCCAGTGTTCTTCCCTGTTGCAAGTAAAATACTTTCTTTTCCTGTGCTTTGTCTGTTTGGCAATACAGTTTCAGGTAACAATTTCAGAGAGTTATAGGCATTATGAAGAGAGTAAAGCAGAGGAAGGGAAAATAGATTGCTGAGCCAGTGGATGAAATTTAGAAAGGGTGGTAAAGAAAGACCTCTTTGAGAAGGTAACTTAGAAAGCAAACAATTTGTTGAATAACTGCTGAGATTAATGTAATCTTTTTCCTTTCTCTCATTTATGAAAAAGATGGATGGGCTTCCATCAAGCAAAATTTAGGGGACAACAGAATACTTTAGGAAAACCTTAAATCAGTATTTAAAGATGATTGTGAATAACTGAATAACTCAAGATTTTCAAGTCTAAACAGTTTACTAAAAATTTTTCTTAAAGGACACAGGATATTTTATGGCAAGAGAAAATTCCAAGACCCTACTATATCATCCCAGCTGCTGGAAATATCCTTTTCCTAGAGAGAGAGGGAGGAGAGATTAAGATACAAGGAGAATAGTCTGGGAAAGTATAATATACTTCTAAATGGAGAGCTGAAAGAGAGAGACAAAGTTTAATTGAGCAGTATTTTAAATATAATATCTAATAATTTTCCAGAATGGATTCAGTACTTAGATTCTGGAAGCCTAAGAAACCCCAAGAGAAGATAGGGGAAAAAAATCCTCATGTAGATGCATTATGAACATCAAAGTGCTCATTGGTTTTTACTTAGTCACATGCCATACTTAACTGCAAGGATGAAAAGAAATACAGTCTCAATGGTGTATTAAAATGGATACAGTTTTTTGGCTAGTTTTACCATCAAGAGGAGGAGGCAGTAAGAGACAGATGAGATTTTTTGTTTGTACTTATGGGCTCCATTGTGTCTTGGCAGGTTCCAGTTTATCCTCAATTTTCCCTGTACTGCATCCAGACTTCTTTCCCAACTGCCAGTCCTGCTGACCTGCAGTGACTTCAAACCCACCATGAGAAGCAGAGGTAAGAACAGTCTTCAACATACCACACAATGAAGTCTAGTATCTGTAGTACATCTCTCATTCTGTATCGTTCATACCATTCTACCCTCTTAATCACACCATAATCGACACTGTGTTTTGGATGACAGTGGGCCTAGGTAAAATTTCGGAGTACTTCTACTGTGCCAGAAGATGTGAATAGCTATTATGGGTTAACAGTTGGTTGCAATATTCAAGTAAGAAAAGTATAAGGAATTTTCATGGTCCCCACTCATTGCACTTTACTCATTTATGCTATTTTTCTAGCTTTTATAGGTACAGAAATGTTTAAATGTAAGCAAGTTAATGTAAAATTTAACAGCTCAGGGGCACGTGGGTAGCTCAGTTGGTTAAGCATCTGATTCTTGGTATTTGACTCAGGTCGTGACCTCAGGGTCTTGAGATCGAGCCTAAGTTGGGCTTCCACTCTGTGCAGAATCTCTGCTTAAGTTTCTCTCTCCCTCTCGCTTTTCCCCTCTCCACCTCTTGCAAATAAATGAATGAATGAATGAATGAATAAATAAATAAATAAATAAATAAATAAAAATGTAACACCGTTGCAGACATGGTAAAATCAAAATGGCGTGGTCAGCTGAATTATGCTAAAGGGTTCCAGATTTTTTAAAAATATTATTCTCAACCTTTCTCTTTTTCTTACAGCCTACATTGACTCCATAAGCAATCTGCCTTCAGTATAGATGCACTACATGGTTGCATAATTTTCATCTGTTACAAAATTTTCACTGTTACCAAAAATCACCATACTTCTTGAATGGAGGATGCCAATAGTTATACAATCCATTTCCTTCCTTCTGCTTTTGCTCCTTTACATTCCTTTCTTTTTTCCCCCACATAAGACCCAGAGCCATCTTTTAAAAACATAAACTGCAATGTGTTTTTCTTCCACTCTACAGTGGTTTTCCAATGTCCAGAGAATAAAAATCAAGCCCCAGAGCTTGTAAAGCTGTGCGTGATCTGGCCCTTTTCTACTTCTCATGTTATCTTTCGCCAATTTCTCCCACCACTCTCCAACATGTTGACTTTGCTTAAGTTTTCTAGAATTCTTCAAGGTCCCTTTAAAACCAGAGCCTTTGCTCACACTGGAATGTTCTTTTCACTTCCAATACCTTCTAATGAATTTCTACTAACCTTTCAGGTTTCAGTTCAAATACCTCATCACAGAAGCCTTTCCTGATGGATTTCTTTGTTATAGGCACTCATATATATGACACTAAATTTTCCTTTCTTAGCACGTAATGGAATACAACTGCTTTGTTTGTGTGTGTCTATGTGTATATACCTCTTTACAAACACAAAACATTTGATTTTTCTAAATGACTTGTGTCTGTAGAGTGTGTCTATGTGTTTTTGTTTTCCTACAATATTTGTATCATAGTTCCTATTAAATTTTGTAGCCATTTTGTTCATTTTAATATCAAATATGAGAAATTTTGCTTTATTTTAAAGTTAATTGCTCATCAGTCTAACTCCAACTTTCCACTCTCTAACCCCTCTAAGGCAAAAGAGTTACATGCCGTCTGTACATATCATCTCCATCTCTACCATCCAGAGCAAACAGAATTAAGCATGAGAATTACTCATCTTATTGAAAATAGCCACAACACATTATCTTTTTACCATGACATCATGTAGCTGATATCATGAATCTAAAAATTACACTTGTCCCAGAATAAAATGCAAAGGTAGAAGATGATATTTTCATTGTTGTATCCTGGAATCTAGCCCTACATTGGGCTCTCTGCTCAGCGGGGAGCCTGCTCCCCCCACCCCCGCCTGCCTCTCTGCCTACTTGTGATCTCTCTCTCTCTCTCTCTGTATTAAATAAATAAATGAAATCTTTTAAAAACCAAACCAAAACAAAACAAAACAAAAAAAATGCCTGAAAAGGTCAGGAAATGAGGGGGATGAATGTCTCTCCCAACCTTAAATTTATTCTCCTCTTTCTTTTCTTTCAACATACAAACTAATATTGTCCATAAGGCAGGGATAATGTCTTGTTCATCTTCTTATGCCTAGCACTCATTACAGGCCTGCATATATATATATATATATATATATATATATATATATATATATATGGGAAAAATAATATAAATAGGAATGGAGGGGCTTAGCCACCCCACTGCCTCTCCAAATGCTTTCTATATACAAAGAGAGGCAGAAGAATATAGTAGTTAAAATCTCTGGACTCCAGTAGATCCAATCACCTCCTTGTTGAGTGATTCTAAACAAGTCATGTCAACTAGTTAAGACTCAGATAAAACTGGGGTAATAACTGCCTCAGAGTAATCTACATTCACTCATTGAACAAATATTTATAGAGCATCTGCTACTTGCTAAACACTGTTCTAGGCAATGGGAGTACGTCAATGAACAAAATACACAAAACTTTGTCCTTTTGGAACTTACATTGTAGTGGAGAGCCAGAGTGGAAGAGAAATAAGGCAGGACTTATAGTAGTGAAGTATGAAGCACAGAATCTAGCCGACAAAAGTCCCCAGGAGATATGTGTAAGTATTTTTATTCAAGGTTACTGCCCCACCTCCAAAAATCTTTCAGATAACACCAGCTTCCTTCTCTATTATTTAAATTTGGATATTGTTTAGAGAAAATCTCAGGATTCTAAGTATGTACAAGTTTACCACTTTATCCCAGATGGTCTCATGAAACTATGCCCAGTGTTATTTTTTTTTCTTTTCAGCGTAACAGTATTCATTGTTTTTGCACCACACCCAGTGCTCCATGCAATCCGTGCGCTCCCTAATACCCACCAACTTGTTCCCCCAACCTCCCAACACCCCCTTCAAGACCCTCAGGTTGTTTTTCAGAGTCCATAGTCTCTCATGGTTCACGTCCCCTTCCAATTTCCCTCAACTCCCTTCTCCTCTCCATCTCCCCATGTCCTCCATGTTATTTGTTATGCTCCACAAATAAGTGAAACCATATGGTAATTGACTCTCTGCTTGACTTATTTCACTCAGCATAATCTCTTCCAGTCCCGTCCATGTTGCTACAAAAGTTGGTATTCATCCTTTCTGATGGAGGCAAAATACTCCATAGTGTATATGGACCACATCTTCCTTATCCATTTGTCCATTGAAGGGCATCTTGGTTCTTTCCACAGTTTGGCGACCATGGCCATTGCTGCTATAAACATTGGGGTACAGATGGCCCTTCTTTTCACTACATCTGTATCTTTGGGGTAAATACCCAGTAGTGCAATTGCAGGGTCTTGAGGAATCTCCACAGTGTTCTCCAAAGTGGCTGCACCAACTTGCATTCCCACCAACAGTGTAAGAGGGTTCCCCTTTCTCCACATCCTCTCCAACACATGTTGTTTCCTGTCTTGCTAATTTTGGTCATTCTAACTGGTGTAAGGTGATATCTCAATGTGGTTTTAATTTGAATCTCCCTGATGGCTAATGATTATGAACATTTTTTCATGTGTCTGATAGCCATTTGTATGTCTTTGTTTAGAAGTGTCTGTTCATATCTTCTGCCCATTTTTTTTTATATGATTATCTGTTTTGTGTGTGTTGAGTTTGAGGAGCTCTTTATAGATCCTGGATATCAACCTTTTGTCTGTGCTGTCATTTGCAAATATCTTCTCCCATTCCATGAGTTGCCTCTTTGTTTTGTTGACTGTTTCCTTTGCTGTGCAGAAGCTTTTGATCTTGATGAAGTCCCAAAAGTTCATTTTTGCTTTTGTTTCCTTTGCCTTTGGAGACATATCTTGAAAGAAGTTGCTGTGGCTGATATCAAAGAGGTTACTGCCTATGTTCTCTTCTAGGATTCTGATGGATTCCTGTCTCACATTGAGGTCTTTGATCCATTTCAAGTTTATCCTTGTGTACAGTGTAAGAGAATGGTCGAGTTTCATTCTTCTACATACAGCTGTCCAGTTTTCCCAGTGCCATTTATTGAAGAGACTGTCTTTTTTCCACTGTATATTTTTTCCTGTTTTGTTGAAGATTAATTGACCATAGAGTTGAGGGTCCATATCTGGGCTCTCTACTCTTTTCCACTGTTCTATGTGTCTGTTTTTATGCTAGTACCATGCTGTCTTGGTGATCACAGCTTTGTAGTAAAGCTTGAAATCAGGTAACGTGATGCCTCCAGTTTTATTTTTGTTTTTCAACATTTCCTTAGCAATTCAGGGTCTCTTCTGATTCCATACAAATTTTAGGATTATTTGCTCCGGCTTTTTAAAAAATGCCAGTGGAATGATCAGACATTTCTGCAAAGAAGACACCCAGATGGCCAACAGACACATGAAAAAATGCTCCACATCAGTCGGCATCAGGGAAATACCAATCAAAACCACAATGAGATACCACCTCACACCAGTCAGAATGGCTAAAATTAACAAGTCAAGAAATGACAGATGCTGGTGAGGATGTGGAGAGAGGAGAATCTTCCTACACTGTTGGGAATGCAAGCTGGTGCAACCACTCTGGAAAACCGTGTGGAGGTTCTTCAAAAAACTGAAAATAGAGCTACCCTATCACCCAGCGATTGCACTACTGGGTATATATCCTAAAGACAAAAACATGGTGCTCCAAAGGGGCACGTGCACCTGAATGTTTATAGCAGCAATGTCCGCAATAGCCAAATTATGGAAAGAACCTAGATGTCCATCACTGATGAATGGATAAAGAAGATGTGGTATATATAGACAATGGAATACTATGCAGCCATCAAAAGAAATGAAATCTTGCTGTTTGCGATGACGTGGATGGAACTAGAGGGTATTATGTTTAGTGAAATAAGTCAATCAGAGGAAGACAACTATCATATGATCTCCCTGATATGAAGAAGTGGAGATGCAATGTGGGGGGGGGTGTTGGGGAGTAGGGAAAGAAAAAAATGAAAGAAGGTGGGATTGGGAGGCAGACAAACCATTAAAGACTCCATCTCAAAAAACAGACTGAGGGTTGCTGGGGGTGGGGGGATGGGAGAGGGTGGTGGGGATATGGGCATTGGGGAGGGTATGTGCTATGATGAGTGCTGTGAAATATGTAAACCTGGTGGTTCACAGGCCTGTACCCCTGGGGATAAAAATACATTATAGGTTTATTAAAAAAAATAAATTTAATAAAAAAAATACTGGTGGAATTTTGATCAGAATGTATGCCCAGTGTTTGAATTCAAAGATGCGTACTTGAGCAAGTTCCAGAACTTCTCTGAAATGTAACTTCTTTTTAAATAGAAAAAATATTTATTACTAATAAACTCTGCAAGTATTCTCCTTTTTTTTTTTTCCTTTTTGGAAATGAGCTTTATTTCCAGTGCTACTTAGTTCTGAAAAGTCTGCATATTTAGTTTCTCCTCCCACCAGGTTTACCTCCAAATCAGGAATTCAAAACCCACAACCAACATATCAGACACCAACAGGATCTGGGTGTTGACAACCGGCATTTCATCCTGGCGAAAAAGGACCTGCCTTCCAAAGGAGAGTCTATGCAAAATGCTGTATTTCCTCAAATGAGGCTCACTGCTTTTCAACCTTGAAATCACTCACTTGAAAAGACCACCCCAAATTCCAAGCTTTCAGACCTGGACCTGATTATCATCATGTAAGTCACTCATTCTTAAAAACTACACATTTAATGGCCCCAAGGGTTACTTTAACAGAGGGCTGCAAGGCAGGGCAAAATTTCTCGTAACACCCACATCTGCCTCTGCCAACTGTTGTACCTCTCTTCCACGGTAATCAGTGAGGCTTTACCCTTAAAGTCCTGGGCATGACCTTAGAGGCACTGAGTGGCCGAGCAGAGCCCATCGAGACAGGAAAGGAATTTGGACACAAGCCCAGCAACAATGAACTTGCCTGTTATTCCTAAACACAGTCCAGTAAAGAGGCTGCATCAATCTTAAAAGCCAACCCTTCTGTTTCAGATCCCTGGATAAAAAATTATTTTGAAAAATCTGTATAATTTGAACCAAAAAAGAAGGGTTATTAAAAAATAAACCAAGAAACATCCAGAAATGAGTTTCTAGTAAAAGCTTCCTAGATGAGAAATTCAGTCTAAAAAAGCAATCTACACAACGTTCTTTTATCTGTGGGGAATCCAATGTTATTACATCCCCTTCCATAAACCCTCCTGAAACTCCTTAAGTAGACAGCATTTCAACGCAGAAACCAAAGTGAAAATATCTTTGAAAAGAGAACAAGGACGTGGCTGGGAAGCCGTGTGCAGCTTGGCGAACATTTTTTTTCCACCCACCACGAACTTGGGCTTTCTGGGAAGGTCGCTGGTTTTCCGGTCAAAACCATTCTTGAAGTTGTCAGGAACGGAGGAAGGGAGACTCGGCATCTGGGAAGGTGGTTCCTGGTTCCCAGGAAGGTGTGTGTCTGGGGCTCAGGAGCCGAAGAGCACGATCATGCAGAACATCATGAAGACATTCCACAGGGCGATGAAGATCCGGAAGTATCTGAGGCTCAGCAGGAACTCCCAGATGTTGTCACCTGTGCTGGGCTCCCTCGACTCCTCCCCAAAGCCCTGCGTGTCCTTCTTTTTCAGCTTAAAGTTGAGCACTGCCCCTGCGTTCATCAGCAGCGTCCCAAACAGCAGGATGTCCCCGATCATCGTTATGGCCGAAGCGTCCGTCAGAACCGGAAGCGGAAGTCCAGTATTCTCCCTTTTAATTAATTAAATTGTTCCCTTTTTTTTCTATTCTCTTTTTTTACTTGAAAATCTTGTTTACTTTATCATTCTTTTCATTCTTTGAAAAGAATTGTTTTTTAAAAAAATATTTTATTTATTTGACAGATGGAGATCACAAGTGGGGGAAGCAGGCTCCCCACTGAGCAGAGAGCCCAATGCGGGCCGGATCCCAGGACCCTGGGATCATGACCTGAGCCGAAGGCAGAGGCTTAACCCACTGAGCCACCCAGGTGCCCCTCAAAGAACTATTTTGTGATAGGTTGATCTCTGTTGTTTGTTTCTTCCATTTCTTCTTCTTCTTCTTCTTCTTCTTCTTCTTCTTCTTCTTCTTCTTCTTCTTCTTCTTCTTCTTCTTCTTCTTCTTCTTCTTCTTCTTCTTTTCTTCTTCTTCTTCTTCTTCTTCTTCTTCTTCTTCTTCTTCTTCTTCTTCTTCTTCTTCTTCTTCTTTTCTTCTTCTTTTCTTCTTCTTTCTTCTTCTTTATAATTTTCTCCTTACCTCTACCATGACTTCTTTTCATTTCTTTGAGCTTATTTTGCTGTTCTTTCTCCAAATCTTAGGTTGGTCATCTAAATTTAGAACCTTCCTTCTTTTCTATGATATACATTTAAGGCTAAATCTTTAGCTTGGGTATCACTTTAGCCTCATTCCACACATTCTGCTTTCAGCATAGATCAATGTTCTAAATACAAGTGTCTTGTATTTTCACTGTGGCTTTTTCTTTAAGCAATGACTTTAAAAAGTATGGTTTACTTTCCAAATATATTAGGGGTTTTTTGGGAGGAGAAAGAAAAGATTTTTCCCCTTTACTTCTTATTTTATAGCATTACAGTCAGGGAGCAAGGTCAGTGTGATAAGTTTTCCTTGGTATTTGTTGAGCTTACTTTTTCCTTTAGTTTATAGACAATTATGATAAATTTACATGTTACATGCATGTTTGAAATCAAAGTGTACTTCTAGTTACTTACCCAAAGGATACAAAAATACTGATTTGGAGAAACACATGCAACCCAATGTTTATAGCAGCATTATCAACAATAACCAAATTATGCAAGAGACCAAATGCCTATCAACCAATGAATGTATAGAGAAGTTGTGATACGGGGCGCCTGGGTGGCTCAGTGGGTTAAGCCGCTGCCTTCGGCTCAGGTCATGATCTCAGAGTCCTGGGATCGAGTCCTGCATCTGGCTCTCTTGCTTCCCTCTCTCTCTCTACCTGCCTCTCCATCTACTTGTGATTTCTCTCTGTCAAATAAATAAATAAAATCTTTTAAAAGAAATTTAAAAAAAAAAAGAAGTTGTGATACACACACACACACACACGAATATTACTCAGCCATAAAAAATAACAAAATCTTGCCATTTGCAATGACATGGATCGAACTAGAGTGTATTGTGCTAAGTGAAATAAGTCAGAGAAAGACAAGTACCATATGATTTCACTGATATGTAGATTTTAAGAAACAAAACAGATGAACATAGGAGAAAAAACAGAGAGAGAGAGGCAAGTCATAAAACAGACTTTTAACTATAGAGAACAAACTGAGGGTTGATGGAGGGAGGTGGGTGTGGAATGGGTTAAATGGATGATGGGCATTAAGGAAGGCACTTATGATGAGCACTGGTGTTATATGTAAGTGGCGAGTCACTAAATTCTGTTCCTCAAACAAATATTACACTATGTGTTAACTAGAATGTAAATGAAAACTTAAAACAAACAAGTGTTTTCTTATTATTTGCATTCCAAATTACATATCATATATAATATGATATATATTATATATTTATAATAAAATATAAATATTATAATACATACATAAAATATACATATTATTATTATAAATAGAATATATGTATACATTTATATCTTGTTCATTATATTACTTAGAACTTTTATAGCCTGATTGTTTTGCTTGTTTAATCTATCAGTTTTTTAGAGAGTTGTAATAAAGTTTCTCAGTATATTGGTGGATATTTTTGTTTCTCCTTTTGATTCTATCAATTTATGTTTTACATATTTTGACTCTTTGTTTAGAGGATCATACTTTGTAGAAATTGGTTAAAATAATTTGTTCTCTGACTCCCTTTCTTTCTCTCCAAGTCTCTCAGTCCACCTGTGGACTTTTATTCTACAAGAGGAACTTTCACTATTTCTCTGCACATCCCCCTCAACCCTCTTCCCACTTTCTATTTCATACTTGGTCTGAGTGTCTCATCTAAGATTTGAGCATTGTTCCACAGGAGAGCAAGAAAAGGATATAGAGTCTGATGGCAAGAGGAACCAAGGTGTGGCAGAGAAAGGTAAGGGAAAGACATGGAGAGTGTAGTTGAAAGGAGTGAGATGTGCCCTGAACTGAACCAGGTCAAGAGGGGTGACCTGGTTACCCCTCCTAGTAAGATGGAGGGTCCATGGGCCAAAGGAGGGCAGACAATTCCTGGCTGGCTTGTAAGTAGTATTTACAAAGAGAAAATGATGTATAACTTCAAAAATTATTTATTTATTTATTTTTAATTCCAGTATAATTAACATACAGTGCTATATTAGTTTCAGGTATACAGTGTAGTGATTCAACAATTCTCTGCATTAATCAGTGCTTCTCATGATAAGTGTACTCTTAATCCCCTTCACCTAGTTTACCCATCCTTGCCCCCACCCACCTATTCTCTGGAAATGCAGATAAAAAATTGCTACTGTCTATGGCTTCTCATTAGATTTTTCATTAGATTTCACTGTGCCAGTGTCTGTAAGTGTGTGTCCTTGCAGAGCCTCCACTGATATGTGAGGCAGGTGTACTACTGCCACTTTTCTGATGATGTCATCAAGGCTCAGAGCTGAAGTGAGTTGAAATTAGCTCTGCCTACCTTGACATCACAGAAACAAAATTTTAAAATGGAGAGAGTAAAAGATAAGAATCAGAGATGATTAAACCAGTTAAAGTTTGTGGGGAGGTGAGAGGAAGGATGGGAGATAGCAAATATTCCAACAGCGTTAACCATAAAAGGAAAGATGGACAAATCAGAAAATGTAAATATCCTGAGTGTGGTCTCAGCTGCAGACTAGCTGCATTCTAATGGTAGGAGCCTTAGAGCACAATTGTGCAGCATAGGCACAACTCTGGCCCTGGCAGGAAGCACTGTGGGGGTGTACAGGACAGAGTTGGACAGCTCCTGTTTGCCCCAGGGCAATTCCTGGAGAAAGAGGCAGCTCTGAGTTATCCAGGACACTGGGGATTGGGTAAATTACCTAATTAAAGGGATCTGGGTAAGACAATGACAATACACACTATACATGTCCATTTGTAAAAAGATCATTAAGAGTGTAGTCAGGCTTCTACTTCCGGGAAGATGAAGTAGGTGTATTTTTCCCTAGTCTCTCTTCTAACTAAAACCTAAGCTCTGAATATTACATATAAACAATCATAAGAAGATTCTTTAAGGTGGAGATCAGACAGACCAGCTAAAGACCTGGGTCCCCCCAGAATTCACTATTATGAGTTCTGGTTTTGTTTTGCTCTGCTTTATATATCCAAAATTGGACACAAGAAAAGCCAACAACTCCAAAATCCAATGGGCACAGACCCAAAAAATGCCCTCCCCCAAAGCCTGCTCTCTATTGAAGGATGAGGAAAGGGGCAGTCAAGCGAGACAGTTAGACAATATGCTCTCTACAAAGAAACTATAACCCCACCTTTACCCTGGCCATCAAAGGCTGAATGAAGAGCATAGATTTCCACTTTTGCCACATTGTAAAAAATGTATACCCTCCCCAGCTTCTTTGCACCTGGGAGGCATCACAGAAGGTTGGAGTGGACAGGGACTTCCATCCCTGTAGGGTGTAATAAGCACCTCTCCTTCCACACAGTGTCAGTTGAGACCAAGTGGGGAGCCTGGAGTTCTAATCTTACCCAGTGTTAATGAGGTGTTCCTCCCCATCCTTGCTGGGTGGTATCAGATGAGGCTTAGCAGAGAGTGAAGACTTTCATGACTTCTCAATAATAGCAATCCTTTTTCAAGCCCTCTCAGCAGATGTCAATGGAGGCCACATATGGAGCACTCCTCATTCGGGATGGAATTAACAGAGGCCTACTGGGGAACCTAATCGTCTACTCCCACCCAGTTGTAAAAAGTCCCTTCCCTTCCTTTTCCATGCCCTTTCCCCCAGTGTCCTATGAGGCTGAGTGGAAAGCCTGGACTTCCACTTCCACCCCATTGTCAGAGGAGGCCTTCTAAAATACAAGATTTAAATAAACTCCTGAGTCTTATAACACAACAAACAAAATGTCCAAGTTTTAAGTGAAAATCATGTCTTACCAAGAACCAGGGAGATCTCATACTAAGTGAGACAATCAACAAATGCCAACACTGAGATGACACGTGTCAAATTATGTGACAGGAATTTTGAGGCAGCTGACATACAAATCCTTCAACAAGCAGTTACATATACTCGAAACAAATGAAAAAAAAATAGTTTCAGAAAAGAAATAGGAAGATTAAAAAATATATAAATAAATATAAAGAACTAAACAAAATATTAGTTGAATGAAATATATATAAATATAAAGAAGAACTAAATGAAAAATTTAGAACCCCCCCCCCCAAATACAACCAAAAGAAAGAAAACTCGATGAATAGGCCCAAGAGAAAAATGGAGAAGACAGAAGGAAGAATCAGTGAAATTAAACACTATGCAATCTCAACAACAAAGAAAAAATAGCCTGGGAAGAAATGAACAGAACCTTAGGGACCTGTCAGACAGTAAAGATCTAACATTTCTATCATTCAAGTCCCAGAAGATGAGAGTTGGCAGGAAGGCTGAAAAGTATTAAAAAAAAATAATGACTGAAAATTTCCAGCATTTGGCAAAAATCTACAAAAAACCATAAACCTATAAGTTGAAAAAGCTGACGAAAACTCAGATGGATTAAACCCAAAGAAATTCATGCAAAGCATATCATAGTCAGTCTTCTGAAAACCAAAGACAGATTTGATCCTGAAATTAGCCAAAGAGAAATGACTCATTATTGAAGGGGAATTAAAGGCATTTATAGATGTAGGAAGACAAAGAGAATTTGTTACCAGCAGACCTACCCTAAAAGAAGGACTAAAGGAAGTTCTTGAAACCAAAGGAAGTGAAAAAAAGGACTTTTGGAAGACCAAGAAGTCAGAAGGAATAGAGATAAACTTATAGGTAAGCATAATACATTTCTTTCTCCTGTTGAGTTTTGTTTGATGTTTGAAGCAAAAATTATAATACTTTTTAGTGTGGTTCTCAGTTAATATAGAGAAAATATTTATTATATTATAAATGGAGAAGGGTAAAGGAACATAAAAGAGATAAAGCTTCTACAATTCACTCAAAATGTCAATATCAGTTGACTTTGATAAGATATATGTATAACATACAATATAATAATATATTAAGAAATTATATAAAGTATGTAATTAATTATAATTATTATATGTTATAAAGATTATATCTATATATAATACATGAATGTATAATATTATAATTTAATACAATAAAGTAATTTCAAATGTAATTATATAAGTAGTTTGAAAATAAAAGGATGAAAGATAAAATATAAACATTACTAAAAGAAATTTGGAGTGCCTATCTTAATATTAGACAAATTATGGAACAAAGCAAATCACCAAGGACAGAGAAGGACATTACATAAAGATAAAAAGGTTAATCTCCTAAGAAATAGTCATCTTAAATGTGTGTATACCAGACAACAAATATATGAAGCAAAAACTGATAGAACTGAGAAGAAAAATAGACAAAACCACAATTTTATTTGGAGACTTGAACACTTCTCTATCAGCAATTGATAGAACTAGATAAGATGATTAACTCTCTCAAAAACCTGCTGTAAAGATTTAGGAAAGGAATGCTTGAGAAGCCTTCAATTGTCACCTGCAGGATATGCAGAATCAATAGTAGTTGAAATGATCTCTGACTCTACGGAACTTACATCTAGTGTGGACGACAGGTAATTACAGAGTCATGCTCAAGCATGCTCAAGTAAGTGGAGTAATAAGAAAATTCAGGATCCTGGAGGCACCTGGGTGGCTCAGTTGGTTAAGCATCTGCCTTCGGCTCAGGTCATGATTCCAGGGTCCTGGGAGAGCCTGCTGCTCCCCTTGCTTGTGCTGTCTCTCCATCTCTCTGTCAAAATCTCGGGAAAAACAAAATTCATGGTCTTATTAGAGTCAGAAAAGGCTTCTTTTTGAGGAAGTGTCATTTAAGCCGCCTGAAGAGTACGTAGAAACTCTTCAAGTGAAGAAATGATAAAAGTGCTTTAAGGAGAGGGAATAGCATTCAACTATCCAAGATTCGAGAAAACTTGCTCATCAAAAATAATAGTAAATCTGAATATTACAACTTGTTTTTGTCTCAAACCGCTAGACTTCCCATTGATTCTAGGGTTTTCTATGTTAAATATACGTCAGAGGAAGATTAATCATATCTATCAATTATTGGATGCTTTTTAAATACCAAGTGTGATACTAAGCACTACATATATAATTCTTGCTGTGATAGAGGCATCTTTATGAATTCAACTTTAGAAAAGGAAAACTGAGGTTGTAGAAAGTTAGTTTTGTCTAAGTTCAAAGTGCTAGAAAATGGTGGCTCTGAAGTTCAAACCCGTCTGCCTCTAGATTAGCTGCCTGGCCTGCTGTGTTGGGCTGAGCCATGTAATTTTCATATTGAATAGGGGACATGTTACCTTCTCTTATGGACTGAATGTGTTCCATACAAACCCATATGTTGAAATCCTAAACTTCAATGTGACTGTATTTGGAGGTGGGGGCTTTTAAAAAATTTTTTTGGAGGAAATTAGATCATAGACAGCTCATGAATGGGGTTAATGCCCTTATGAAAGCAGCCCCAGAGTGCTTAAGCTCTCTCTTTCTCTTTCTGCTATGTGAGGATACAACTAGAAATTAGCACTCTGCAGCCCAGAAGAGGTCTATAATCAGAAGCCAAACATGCTGGCATTCTGGCCCTGGACTTTCAGTATCCAGAACTGTGAGAAAACCTCTCTGTTATCTTTGTATTTGGTTATAGCAGCCTGAACTGACTAAAACACCTACACTTCAACATTGTGTCTCTTGTTTTCGAAAATGGTTCAAACCAAGTCATATCCTCCAGAGATTTTTCATCATGTTTGGAGTCTGGGAGATGATGAGATACTCATGACATTGTTGAACCAAAGAAACACTCTTGCTTTGCCTTTGCCGGTGAGGTGATACAAGGGAGGAATATCTATGTGTCCTTGTCCTTTAGGATTGCCATTGACATAACCAAGGCTGTGCACACCATCAAAATGTGCAGTGTAGATGTGATCTGTGTAAATTGGTCTTACCTTAGAAAAGAATGAGATGGAATCCTGAAATTAGAAATTCATGCTGAAAAGATTGTATAATACATAATAAAAATTACACTTAAGGACACCTATGAGTCACTTTAATGGCCATTTTATTAACCTGAGAACTACAGGTAAGTGTAATATCCCCTTTATCATAAAAGAAGTCTTTCCATGGAGGATTATGAGTTTATTAAAAATAAAATTTTACATTATGTATTATGCATAGGAGCTATTTTCATAGTGATTAAATGTAAGCAGAAAGGGAAGACTAGAAAAGCAAATGAAATGAAAATGAGGAGAGAGAATTAGGGAAAGAGGCAATGGGGAAATGCAAAAAGAAGACAGGAACACAAATTCAACCTCACTAGGCTTCATCCTCTACCCTACACCAAAGCAGAAAAGATGCCCTTGATTTTCTCCAAAAATCATACCCTTAGGATTCCCAGTTTTACTGCTTATCTCCCTTCCTCACAGTGTCTGATTGGTATTTACTACACAAGCAATCAACGGTATTGCCATGTGAGAAGTGGGAGAACAGTCTATATATAAATTTGGAAGTTATAGGTTTTGTATTTACATATTCTAGTAATTTAGTCTCTTTCAGGAATTCACAGTTTAATCACCTTTAAGATGGCTTTCTGATGTTTTAACCTGGACCTTACAGGTTATTTCAATTTTGCTTCTATCCTGGTCTGTAAGCAAGCTATTTCTACTAGTTCTTTAGGACACTGTGGAGAAATAGGTCTTTTTCAGAGTTTCTTGTCGATTTAAGCCTCGTATTTAGACTTTCTCATGGAAGCCGTCTGAATTAAAGTCTGCAGCTCCCCATATTACACCCAGACCAATTACATCAGAATCTCTAGGAGTAGGACAGTAGGTTTAAAGCTCCCCAGGGAATTCTCAGGTGCAGCCACTGCACTTGTTCAATTTAGAACCACCGAACTTCAAGTGGAATATCCTCTTAATTACCATGTCCTTTTTTTCTAAGCACATTAACTCCAATTAGCACCACTTGCATCCCATTTCTTTCTTTTTTTTTTTTTTAAAGATTTTATTTATTTATTTGACAGAGAGAAATCACAAGTAGATGGAGAGGCAGGCAGAGAGAGAGAGAGGGAAGCAGGCTCTCCGCTGAGCAGAGAGCCCGATGCGGGACTCGATCCCAGGACTCTGAGATCATGACCCGAGCCGAAGGCAGCGGCCCAACCCACTGAGCCACTCAGGCGCCCCTTGCATCCCATTTCTGATCTTGTATTATTTTCTGGTTCTTTCCTTTTTTACAAATTGCTTCCATTCATGTGAGAAGCTCAGAATTTCTTCAGTGTGGTAGATTCTAGACTTTGTTTTAGTCAATTCACAAAGGTAGTTTGAATAAATTTTATTTTTCTATACAACCTCTGCATTTTCAATAGAAAAATCACTATTATTTCTGCAAACTTAATAAAATAATCAGATGACATATTTGAATGTATATCTACTGTTATTTGAGTTTCCTTTCCTTGTTTTTAGCAATATTAGGCTGAACCAGAAACCACTTCTAGGGCAACACACATTTCTAAACATTCGGGATGTTATGTAACAAATACTTTTTAAAACATTCGTGACTAAACTGGTAAAAATTTAAAAAAATAAACTGGTAAAAGTCAAAGAACTCCTTGTAGGACAGAAATGTCAATCAAACAATCAAACATTCTAAAAGAGTAGGTGAAGCATTAAAACCAAAGTTTACCATAGTGATGTCTGCTGATCCCGGGTGGTGTAGTGTGGATTTTAATGGATTATGTATTCTGGGCGATAGGAGTCTGGGACTCTCAACAGGTGAGAGGTAAGATCTAAAAAATACAAAGCTAAAACCCAAGAAGGGCAGAACTCTAAGTAAAGCAGAGAAATAACTGATCTGCAGATTGAGATGGTAAGGCCGGAAGCTCGTCCAAATCTGTCAAGTGTCATTTTACTACATCTCTATTTTTAAAAAACTTTGACCCAGAGATTCAGTTTAAATTGGCCCAGAATTGGTATGTCTCTCAGGTAACTGGAGGAAATACATCCACGTATTTTTCTTCTGGAAGATTTTATTTATTTGTTTTATTTATTTTTTAAGTAAACCCTTATTTTTAAGTAAACACAATGGAGTTCAAACTCATGACTGGGAGATCAAGAGTCACATATTATACCAATTGTGCCAACCAGGCACCCCCTCTGAAAGATTTTTAACTCAGACCTTGAAGAATTACCACGTGTAAAATCCCAAGGAACACAAGCTCAGACACAAAAGATGGGAAATACTTCTGGTGTATTAGCATTAATTATTACAATACCTGTTAGTGTAACAAAATTTTTAAAAATTTTTGAAAAGTAGCTTTCTTTTCTCAATTTTTCTGAAAAAAAATTTTTTTAAGTTAGAAACATGTTGAATGTTTGAAATAAACTGGAAATTTGGAAATATTCTCTAGGTTTTTTACTGGGATGACATAAACTTCTTGCATTTCCTTTCTAATTATTTTCCTCATCTGATCATAGTTCACGTAATAAAAATAATGTGAGATTTGTGAGAGTTTTTTTGTTTGTTTATTATATTCCCTTAAAACGCTGGATTTACAATGGAAGCAGTATTAGGATGCTTAAATATCACTTTCTTTTATTATGTGGAGGGCACTATTCTTTTTTTCTTTTTTTTTTTTTAGGATTTTATTTATTTATTTATTTGACACAGAGATCACAAGTAGGCAGAGAGGCAGGCAGAGAGAGGGGTAAACAGGCTCCCTGCTGAGCAGAGAGCCCCATGAGGGGCTTGATGCAAAGCTCTATCCAAGGACGCTGGGATCATGACTTGAGCCAAAGCCAAAGACGCCACCCAGGCGCCCAGTGGAGGGCACTCTTCTAAGCACTCTACACACATTGACCTTTTTTGTACTGGTAATAACCAGTTAAAAAAAAAATTATTATCCCTATCATATACATGCAAAAAAGGAAGTCCAAAGAGGTTAAGCAAGTTGCCCAAAACCACAGCTATTAAGTCTTCAAACTTAGACTGCTGGCTCCTGAATTTCACTCTTGGCCTCTATGCTATACAGCATCTCAGGAAGTTCTTCCATGACTACAATGTAAATTAGGAGTCCTTCTGCTTCTTTGATAGCACTGTTCATTTTTGCCTGAACGTTAGTACAATTTAAAATTATTAATTAATTTAATGTCTGTCTCCTTCTCTACTCTTTTTCTCTTTGAGAGCAGAAACCATTTCATGCCATATTCCTGCCATTTACCCAGATGGCTGGTACACAGAAGGTGCTCAATAAATGTTTGAGTGAACGAACGCAGGGCACTAACATAAAAGAGAACGAGGTGAACCATGAGAGACTATGGACTCTGAAAAACAATCTGAGGGCTTTGAAGGGGCGGGGGGGTGGGGGTGGGAGGTCGGGGTACCAGGTGGTGGGTATTATAGAGGGCACGGAATGCATGGAGCACTGGGTGTGGTGCAAAAATAATGAATACTGTTATGCTGAAAATAAATAAAAAATAAATTAAAAAAAAAAAAAGAGAGAAGAAAAATGTTTCCTTCATGGAGTAACGTCTCCATCTTGTGGAATTTTAGAATATTGCCATTCAGCACATTTTAAAAATAAGATCAGGTTTTCACAGAACTCTCAAATGCTATTTCCCAGACTTGTACTATATGTACTTGCATGCATAACCTATAATAAATTTTTAATACCAATTTGTTAAGAAGAGTTACTTCCCTGAGCTACCAATTACGGGCAACCCATGAAGTTAGCAAATCTTGCTATTCACGCAAGAAATGGACAAAAAGAAAGGCTTAGGCCAGGCTGATTATAAATGCAGGTTATGCATACAGAGTCGTTCCCTCCGTCCTCAACCCTTTATCTAGGTGCGGCTCGTTTTCTCTAACGCTAACCTCCTAATGTGGTGGAAGGTTGGAGGTCGAAGACACCAGTGGAGCCGCTCTTTCCCCACGATTCTATGATTCTCGGGTTACTCTCACCACCGAAAACTCTATGGTTCCGGGGCGGGCTGGGAGGCCAGAGTTTGAAAGCCGAGGCGGGAACATGGTGGCTGCACCTGTCACCAGGCACGGTTTCTCCGGAGCGGGAGGACGCCGGCACCGTGGCTTCCCCTGAATCGCCGAGAAGAATTCGCGATGAATCTTCCGCGCTGGAGTGGGAAACGGCGGCGTTCAGCATCAAGCTCGGACTCCTTCTCGGGAAGTGGCGGTGACGGCAGTGACAGCCTCCTGCTTCACTCGGGGCCCGTGTTGAGTCCTCCCCCGGGCCTGGGACGCTGCTTGAAGGACCGCGGCCGCCCGCCGGCCGCAGCTGCAGGTACTCCCAGGCACTCGGGGGTCCGCGGGCGAGGTGGGCGGCCCAGTGTGGGGAGGTGTAGTTTCAGCACAGAGTTTGTGTGTTTGCACAGCCCACTGAACTTCTACTCCCCTTCTCCGTCTGTGACTCTGGCCTAGCGTGGCGGGTCACTTTCTGTTAGGACATGGACGTGCGGATTGGGCGACAGCCTGGTAGTAATATTCAACCGGTTTGTGAATCTTTCGACCTTTGCAGAAACAACTTTCTAGTTGGCCAAATCTAATCACCTATCGGAGGCTCACGCCTCATAGTGCCCAGTACGCCATGCAGAGCCTGGTACTGGAAGTGCTTTATGTCTGCATATGCTTTATATAGCCTCAGTGCAACACAAGAACTCCAAAACACAGTGGAAGACTACTGAAGTCATATGTTAGGATTTGGTTCAACTACTAATTTTTTTTTTTTTTTTCCTGAAAGGGGAATGCAAGCATACAATTCCTGACGATCAAATAGACAAGTTGCTGTTGGCAAACTGGGGACTTCCTGTAGCGGTTCTGGAGAAATATCACAGTTTGGGTGTAAAAAAGATGTTTGAATGGCAGGCAGAGTGCCTTTTGCTGGGACAAGTCCTGGAAGGAAAGAATTTAGTCTATTCAGGTACTCAAATTTGTGCACATTAATTTCTGTACTACTTTATGACATGAATATGAAGGATACCCTTGAGGTAGTTATGAAGTAGTTTAAAAGATAGTAGTTATGGGGTAGTTAAAAAGTGAATGAAACTGTGATTTATAACTAGAGAAAGCCTTAAAATATGAAAAGTGGAGTCTCATCATATACATATTTAAGTTATGCCAATTCCATTATGGTGAGTGGGAGCAAAAAAGCAGACAGTTTAAAGAGAACTATTCTGCTTGGTTTTCCTCTCAACAAACATGTTCCAGGATGAAAGTGCAAGGGAAGTGTACATCTGTTCTTCCCCTGGTTGATCTCAGTTGCTTTACAGTGTGTGAGCATTATACATTATGTATTTATAAATTGACCATCTTGTACGGGGATGTATACCACAAAACCATATGTAATTTACCAAGTAGAAAACTTACATAGGCTTTCAGGGGCAACTCTGACATTCATACTTTTTAACATTTTTACTCACTGACTTTAGACCTTATCATTTGATAAGATGTGCTTTCTTTGTGTCCGTTTTTTTTGAAGTTGTGAGTCATCCAGAGTTTTCATTATGTCTTCGGCAGATAGTTCTTACTACTGATAATAAATTCAGGCTGTAGAGTCAGATTGGTTGGGTTTGAAAACTGTTACAGTTAATGCCTATGATAATTAATAGCTTATTAATAGAAAACACGAGAGAATGCTTAGAAGAGTTGTTGGCATATATAGAAAGTACACCATAACTGGTAGTAGTGGTAGAATGGCCTGACCATTTCAACTGCTTAAACCAAAACTCGAGTGTCATTCATATTTCTGGTCACCAGCTTATATCAGTTGATCACTGTGTCCAGTGTGCATCTCAAATACCTTTTTCTTTTTTTTTTTAAGATTTATTTATTTAAGAGAGAGAGAGAAAGAGAGAGAACGCACACACATGAGAGTGTGAGTGTGCAGGGAGGGGCAGAAAGGGGAGAGGAGGAGAGAAGAAGACTCCTCCCTGAGTGTGGAGCCAGACAGAGCCTCAGGCTCATGCCCCGAGATCATGCCCTGAGTGGAAATCAAGAGTCAAATACCCCACCGACTGAGCCACCCAAATGTTTTAATTCTGACTACTCTCTCTTTTTAGGTACACTACCTAGTTCGCTATCCTTTTTCTTGTAGACTATGCTCATCTTCTAGATTATGCAAGAGCCTTATAACTAGTTTATATTTTTTCTCAGGTTTTGTTCTGCCCTGCTCGCAAAGTGATCTTTATAAAGTACAAATATGATCTTAACATACCTTTTCATAGAACTCACTAGTCACTCTATATTGCTTTCAGGATAAATTCTAAATTCCTTACATGGTGGGATTATAAAATTCTTTTTCATGTGACTTGTTCATATCTCTTCTCTAACTCTTCCTGGTTTTATTTCAGGCTTACTAAATTACCATCCTTTGAACTTAGCAGGCTTAGCCTTTGCACATGCTGTTTCTTTTGCTTGGCATTCCTTTCCTCTTCCCTTCTCTTCTCCCAAGTTGTATTTCCTTTCCATAAACTTCATTATAGCTCTTCTCTCTCAACTTCTATCATGGTTTTTACCACAATATATTAAACTTGTTTATCTCCTTCCTCAAAGCAGGGCTTTTAATCATTCAGTACTTAAAGGAAAGGATCATTAGATACAAGCTAGGGACTCAGTATTTATCACTTATTGTTCATAAAAGGATTTGTTTAAGAATTCTCTGTTTTCAGTGTGAGGCTCTCTAGAGCACTGGTTTGAAGTCAGGGACATTTAAGTGAATAAAGTTTTCAGTTGCTAGTAGGGGCCTTAATGATAGGTTAGTCTAAGGCTCTGTAGTTACTGAATTTGGTTTAAAACACTTATTAATTCAATATGTCAAATATTCTTTTTGTAATAACCTGTGGAATAACATGTTTTAGCTCCTACTAGTGCTGGGAAGACTCTTGTTGCTGAATTACTTATGTTGAAGCGAGTTTTGGAAATGCGGAAGAAAGCTTTGTTTATTTTGCCCTTTGTCTCTGTGGCTAAAGAGAAGAAATACTATCTTCAGGTAATGTTCTTATATTAAGAACATTATTGTAATAAGATCTATTACTGGCAGCTGTGTTAATAAAAGTTTCTTTTGTTGCATCCCAAAGTAGCTTTAAAAGTTGGCCATTGATGAAGATAAACTTTTTAATTATTTATATAAAAGGAGAAAGGGTCATTAAATCAAAAGAGTAATTGAAAGTTGTGTTAAAATTTATAAACTTTTCCTTAGGAAGTAAACAGAATATTTCAATTAGTATATAAACATATAAATTAAAAAACAGCATTTTGACTGAATAGCAGGATTAGAATGAAGCATGGAAAGGAAAGAGTGTTTAAGGATGCATATCCTATCTTGAGGGCCATTTGGGAGTAGTTGGGGAAAGAAGATCCAGATCCATTGGTGCTTAGGTAAAACTTCAGGCCTGTGGTTTGTTCTTCTGCAAAAATGAATAATAACATTTTTCATTAGTATGATACTCCCTGGTTTTTAAGGCGCTTTTACAACTACAGTGTTACATTAAATAAAATACATTTACTGTTGTGATTTCTGCAGTGAAAAAATGTGTTGGAATGGCAAGACTATTAAACTGGTAGTCCAAAAAAGCTGGGTTCTAGTCCCAGTTTTGCCACTAACTATGTCTTCAGGCCAGGCACATAATCTCCTGGACTTTAGTATTTTCATTGGTAAAAAGGACTTTAACCCTAATATTATGGGTTAACTCAATAACGCTCAGAAACATTTTACTGAATGAACAGCTCTAAAGTTCTATGGTTCTATAAATCTTTTTAACAGTTATTTCAGAGGCCAAATAGCCAACAAAGCTGGTCCTACATGGTAACATCCTCTCAACTTAGACCAAAGTAACAAAATGATGAAAGGATCCTTTTTATTGAGAAGGTATGTTAGTTACAAGTAAAACTACAAAAAAAAAAAAAAAAATTTAACATCAAGGTCCCACTGCATTTGACTTTTGAAAACTTCTATTGTATAAAAGATTGTGGGATAATAAGAATAATTTTTTCATGAAGTATAAATTTGTTCATTAAAGTGTTACATTTGTGTTTAAAAACAGAGCTAGTTTCTTACATGTTTATTAGATTAAAAATTGAGTGCTTTAATTTTTTTTCTAGTTTTAATTTCTATAACTCTTGGAAGTGCTTTATAAATCTTATCGTTAAAATGGCATATTTCTATTTGACTCTGTCTTAACAGAAAATCTCTGTTCTGTGTTTTGTCAGTTCTAAACATCATGTTTTTCTCATGTGATTCTAAAAACAAAAACAAAACAAAACAAAAACCAGTGTGTCCTGGCCAGGAACAATCAACAGTAATCTAGTAAATATCTTTCGATACTTATGTCTGTATTCTGGGATAGAACCAATCTATAATTCATGAATTTCAAGTATTTTTACTTGTATTATTCCTTTTTGCTCAATTCAGAGTCTGTTTCAGGAAGTAGGCATAAATGTGGATGGTTATATGGGCAGTGCCTCTCCGACACGGCCTTTCTCTTCCTTGGATATTGCTGTCTGCACAATTGAGAGAGCCAATGGTCTGATCAATCGCCTCATAGAGGAAAATAAGATGGATCTTTTAGGTAAGAAAAGTAGGAAATAAGCAAATATTTTCTGCTGCTATTTTTTGAAGGAATGGAATGGCTGTTATGATTTCTATAGGTCCCATTTTTTTCTTATTGAGAATTGGTATCTGTAATGTTAGGAACTCTGTGTTAAAAAAAAAAAAAGTTTTATGTCCTGCTTGCTGTTATTGACTATTTCCCTGTATGTTTGCACTTTACAAAACACAGAGGAATATCCTTGAGCCCTCAAGTCATTTCTCATTGCTTCTTTTCTCTCTAAACTTTACTGGGAATAGAAGGAAGCATGCTGGAGCTGGTTCTGCCATATCTGCAGTTAGTTTGTATTCATTATCATATTCTGGTGCAAGATAGCTAGATTTGGTCTTTACTTGGAGGTTACCATTTAGGCCAGAAGTGGTATGAAGCTATAGAAACTGACATTTGTTCCTTTGGAACTCTGTGAAGGCTTTCTACCTTAATGCCTTTTTTTTTTCTTTTTTTTTTAAAGATTTTATTTATTTGACAGGCAAGATCACTAGTAGGCTGAGAGGCAGGCAGAGAGAGAGAAGGAGGAAGCAGGCTCCCTGCTGAGCAGAGAGCCCCAATGTAGGGCTCGATCCTAGGACCCTGGGATTATGACCTGAGCTGAAGGCAGAGGCTTTAACACACTGAGCCATCCAGGCGCCCCCCCCCCCTTTTTTTAAAGCCACTTAGGAAAGTCTACGTAGAGGTAGCAACAGGAATAGAATAGTTGTAGCATCAGCAAAAGCAGCAAGAATGATCAGTTAGCTACTCATTGAGATCCTGATGAACTTAAATGGTAAAACTGGGTAGAGTGGGAGTGCGGAATGAAATCAAAACTTAATAAGACATGGCTCTGCTCTATGAAGCTTAGAGAGAGAAATCAAATTCATCAGTTTGTATCAGAATTGTCTTAACACTTGTGACCCCATTGGATTTTAAATATCTGAAAGATTGCAATAGAATCTTATAAAATGTGATATCCAGTATACCTAACACAGTGCCTGGCACAGATTGTTTTTGAATGACTGAGTGAATAAACTCTGAAATAACTTTTCAGATAGCTTACTGATGAGGAAAAGGAGTATCATATGCCATTAGGAAATGGGTTTGAAAGATCTTAATTTAGGTGGGGAGGGTTAGTTGGGGGCAGAGGGATACCGGTGCCTGTGAAAACCATAATCTTATGGCTGTGTTTAAAGAAGGCATTGAGGGCGCCTGGGTGGCTCAGTGGGTTAAGCCGCTGCCTTCGGCTCAGGTCATGATCTCAGAGTCCTGGGATCGAGTCCCGCATCGGGCTCTCTGCTCAGCAGAGAGCCTGCTTCCCTCTCTCTCTCTCTGGCTGCCTCTCCGTCTACTTGTGTGATTTCTCTCTGTCAAATTAATAAATAAAATCTTTAAAAAAATAAAAATAAAAAAATAAAGAAGGCATTGGTTGGTACTAAATTTTCAGTACTTCTTGAGCATTATTCCAAGTGCATAGACTGGTTTGATTCTCCAAGTAGTGGAGAAGAGGATTCTGGTATACAAACATATTTATGTTTTGTAGTGGGGTGATTCACGAGCCTATTATCATCAAACAAAAACATCCTTAAAATAATTTCTTTCTTCTTGATCTGATTTTGTTATTCTAAGCAGCTTTCTAACATCAGTATGGTTGGTTGCCCTGGTTGTTTTACCCCATAGAAAAGTCAATATACTGAATAACTATGGTAGGTGTATTTGATATCTCATTGTACAAATATTTATACAAAGTTGCCAATATAGAAGTATCTGAGTAATGAGAGGCAGTTTCCTCTGAGTTAGCTAATCCTTGATTTTTAGACCCTGAATACAGTATAGTTGGACCACTTAAGATGTCTGAAATGTCTTGAGAAAGGATTGTCCATTATGTGAAATTTGATTTTTGTTTTATGGTTAGAAATTTGTATTACCTGCAATATATTGTAGTAATGACAGCTACTTACTATATAAGATGCTGAGTCTTTTAAAATTTTTATCGAAATTGTTAAATTTTGTGAAACTTAGTATCTGGACAATCTCTTTAGGAATGGTGGTTGTGGATGAATTGCATATGCTGGGAGACTCTCACCGAGGGTATCTGCTGGAACTTTTACTCACTAAGATTTGCTATATTACTCACAAGTCAGCATCTTGGTGAGTACCTGAAATAACGGAGTTCCTGAGATTCTAAGCAGTGCTAAGGAATTGTTTGCAAAAGTGCATAGTAAGTATGAATTAAGTAAATTAAAGAAGGGCAATAATACCTATTTAGAACAAACTCAGGTACAGCAGTTCATTTTTGTTCCAAAAGAAGTACTTAAGATTGAGAGTGATTTTTGATGATTTTTATAACATTTTAAAATTTCGGGTTGTTCATTTTTATGATAAAATTTTAAAAAATCCAGTTTTTGTATTTGCCAGTTATACATCATTCTATTTAAGCAATCAAGACTAATTTTGAAAAATAGCATTTCTTTATCCCCTCCCTCACAGAGACAGCTACTTTCAACTCTAACAGCTTTTAAAAAAATTATTTACAATGCTATTTCTAAATGTAGCCACTGTGTTTTTAGTTTTACACATTATGTATTACTTATTATGAAAGATGAAGACCTAGCTCTTCTTTAAAATCTTTACTCACCCAACCCAATCTCCTCCCATTTGACCCCACAGTCTCTTTTTGTCCTTTCATAATCTTCCCATTCTCCAAATACTGTTATATCATAATTTTTATCAGATCAATATTTAATGTTAGACTGTTATGGCTATATAAATGCCTTTGCCAACTGAAGCATGTGGTATATTATGATTACTTTTATCTTCAAAATAACTTTTGAGAAAATTAATATCTGAAATTAATATCTTTTTTGTTTGATGGCTTGGTTTGCTATGTCCTTTTCACTGATTGATCCCCAGCCTCTTTCCCATTTACGTAAATCTCCATCCAATATATTTCAACACATTTGCTATTCTACCAAATTCATCTTCTTGAAGTTTCTCCAAAAGACTTCTGAGTTATTCCAATCTGGATAGGTGGGTAAACTATATATGTGCTGCATAGTACTTATTTTAGGGTCTTTATCATTCATTCCTATTGCTTTACACTTGGGTCAGTGTCCCCCTTTTTTGGATAACATTTTTTTTTCTTGATTTACTTCCTCATTTTGATGGGGACATCTTCCAGGAATTCTACTTTATTTTAGTGCACAGTCTATTCATGATTTTTTTTTGAAAGTTTGCATATCTGAAAATGCCTTATGGTTATTTTGTAGATTGCCCAGGTATAGAAGTCAAGATTTTATGATGCTTATCCTTTATCCTTTGTATAAAAATTTTTAATTCACTCTGGGAGATTTTAGGGGCTCCTTTTCTTCCTCAGTGTTGTGAAATTTCACACCGATGTGTCTTGGTGTTTCATTTTTGTTCATTGTGTTGGGTGCACAATAGATCTCTTTCAATCTAGGAGCTCTTATATTTCAGTTTAGGGAGATTTAACACCTCTTTTTCAGTATATGAGAAAACATGGAGATAATTGTTTATATACCAGATCAGTAGGGATATAGAATATAAGACTAATGCAAGTAACAAATTTGACCAAATGGATGTATGTAGAAGAATTTCCAAATAAAAGCAGAATGTATGTTCTTTTCAGTGTGCATGGTAAAACTTCACTATATCCTGAGCCATAAAACAATACATTTTAAAGGATTTAAGTATTTTAAAATATATTCTCTGACAAATGGAATTACACTAAAAAATAAGTGTAGGAGAGGCATAACTAGAACATGTCCCCTGGAAATTGGGACATACATTTTTACCCATTTGGGGTAAAAAAATAATCACAGTAGAAATTGGAAGATAGTTTGAGTTGAAAGTACATCTTCTAACAAAACTTGTGAAATGCAGCTGAAGTTTAAAGGGGGAGCTGATGTATAAAATGCATGTATTACTGAAGAAGACTGAAAAATTAATGTATTATTCATCTCAAGAACTTAGAGTAGTAAAATAATGCCACAGAAAGTAGAAGGAAAGAAATAATAAAGACAAGAGCCAAAATTAATGAAAGCGGGAAGTCATTATCCAGAACATTCAAGTAATTCAACAAATCAAGAAGAGAAAACCCAATATATCAATGGGCAAACACCTTCAAAGGGCATTTTTTTAAATTAACATATATTATTAGCCCCAGGGGTATAGGTCTGTGAATCGCCAGGTTTACAAACTTTACAGCACTCACCGTAGCACATATTCTCCCCAATGTCTATAAACCCACCCCCCTCTCCCTCCCTCCTTCCCCTCCAACCCTCAGTTTATTTTGTGAGATTAAACGTCTCTTATCGTTTGTCTCCCTCCCGATCCCATCTTGTTTCATTTATTCTTTTCCTACCCTCAATAGGCATTTATAAGATGGTATCCAGATGGTCCATAATCATGAAATGATACTTAATCTCATTAGTAATCAAGGCAATATAAACTACTTCTTCAAAGAGATATTATGACACACTCTCCAAAATAGCTAACATTAAAAAGATGGACAATACTAAGTGGTGACAAGATGTGGAACAATGAAACACATATGGATCGTGGAGATACTTTAGTATAGTCTCTTTGGAAAACAGTTCAACATCAATAAAACTGAAGATGATCTATAACCCAGTAATTTTACTTCTAGGTATATATCTTAAAAATGTATGGGTGTATGTACCCAAGGACATGACCAAGAATATGTTAGCAGCACTATTTGAAACTAATACTATGTATCTTTGAACATCATTTTCATTTGTATTTGACAGCCAGGCAAATTTAGCCAGTCCTCTGTCTAATGCTGTGCAGATTGTTGGCATGAGTGCTACTCTTCCTAATTTGGAGATTGTAGCTTCCTGGTTGAATGCTGAACTCTACCACACCAACTTTCGTCCTGTACCACTGTTAGAGTCAATAAAAATTGGAAATTCTATATATGACTCTTCAATGAAGCTTGTGAGGGAATTTCAGCCCAATCTACAAGTAAAGGTAAGTCAGTATTTTTACATCACTATTCCTGGTACTTTGTATTTGATTGCATTTTCTAGGAGTTAACATTTTTTTGAGTTATATAAATTAGGGGTTGCAATGCAGTTGAATATGCTTTACATACCCATTAGAAGGATTATTAATGCCAAGCTAATGGTTTCATCTTAAATAATTGGTAGTGATGGTGAGAGAAGAAATTCAGTTGTGCCTTCAATTTATTTATTTATTTTTAAAGGTTTTATTTATTTATTTAACAGAGAGAAAGAGAAAGAAAGAGAGCACAAGCAGGGGGAGAGGCAGGCAGAGACAGAGGGAGAAGAAGGTTGCCCACTGAGTAGGGAGCTGGAAATGGGGGTTGAACCCAAGACCCTGGGATCATGACCTGAGCAGAAGGCAGATGCTTAACCAACAGAGCCACACAGATGCCCAGTTGTGCCTTCAATTTATATGATTATCTTTTCCAATAAGTATAATAGAAGATAATATAAATAATAAAAAATACTTAATTTTGTAGATTGTTCTTTTTAACTGGGAGATTTTCTTATGGCTTAGTTTACACTAAGCACTAATGTGGAAAATTAACTTTTGTTAAGTAGTAGGTATAATGTATAGTGAAAGAGAAAAAACATTTTTGGAGTCAGACCTACCTCTGATACATAATAGAGATACTTGATATTGTGGATACTAGTTGAATCACAAAACCTCTCTGAATATACTATCTTATCTGTACATTGGGGTATAATACTTATATTAGGAGTGAAGGATGGTGTTAAAAAATTGGCATCTAGGAAGTGCTTAATAAATTATAAATTCCCTCACACACCCATAAACACTTATGAAATTTTAGTTCACAGTATTTTTTTAAGTCTGATTCTTCAATCCTGAGGTTAAAAAACTGACTCCTCATTTGTGGAGTGGGACATCTTTCTGTGTAGAGCTGTGTCTCTGAATACGGAAACAGCTGGAGTTGGAAATAGGAATAAGTTCATGTGTTTCAGTCCTGTCCTAGATAGGCATTTGTAGCCTCTATATGTCTGGCATGGAATCTTATTCAGTTGGTTTGCTCTGTACCCCAAATTTAAGGCACTCCTGTGCCTTAGTTACCTCAGCAAATATGTAAGCGCATTCATTTACTCTCCTGTTAATCTTTTTCTGTTGCTATGTCTATGCCTTCACCCTGTTTGAATCACTCTTACCTGGATTATTGAAATAGTCTGCTAATTGAGCTCTCTGCTTCCTACCTTTTCCCTTTTAGTCTATACTTAAATCGGGAGCTAATGATCTATTTAACATGAACATCAGATCACATTACCATTATGTTCCTACATTTGAAGTGGTTCCTTGTTTCCTTTAGAATGAAAGCCAGCCTCTTTTTGGTAGTCTGATAAGACATTACATGATCTGTTTCCACCCACTTAGTGTTTTGACCTTACCTACTACTTTCTTATTCCCTCTACAGCCTCTTTGCTGTTCTAAAATATGCCAAGAATCTTTCACCTGAGGTTCTTTCTTTCTGGAATGCTTTCGGTTTACTCTTTTACCTTTGGACATTTACTCAAAGTCACTTTCTTAGACCTTCCCTGGCCACCTTATCTAAATTACAGCGTCCTCCCCTTCCTGGTCCCTATTTTCCATTTTCTTTTTCTTTTTATCACTTTTCAAAATTCTGTGTTTTACTTATCTTGTTTTTGTTATTATCTATCCCTTCCTACTGGCATAGTAACACTTTGAGGACAGAGCTTTTTTTCTACTTTATCCTTTATCCCCAGTGCCTAGGACAATATCTGGTATATAGTAAATGTTTGTTCATTGAGTGAATGGATGGACGAATTAATTAATTCAGTTAAACACCCCTTCCAGTTCTGAGAACTCAATGGGCTGGCTACCACATGGGATTTACATATGCTTTATTCTGCCTGAAATTTTTCCACTGTCCACCAGTTATCCTTCATTGAAATAACACCTCCCCTCCTTCATATATCAGCTAGATAATTTTTCCAGAGAAAACTCTTTGATTTTTTTGTCAAATGTATGTCAAATATGAGGCTTCATAACATCCTAAAATGCTTTTATAGTACATCTAGTAATTGTATTTTACATTTATTTGTTTGGTACTTTAATACCTTTCGCCAACGAACCCTAATCACCTTAAAGACAGGACCTTGACTTTCTTTTGCTTACCATGATATCCTCATTGGCTGAGTGTTCGAAGTCAATAAATACTAGATGAATTAATCAACATATTTCCTTTCACCTTGCATTATAAGGAAGTGTATTTCTTTTTTTCTCTTCTTGTTTTTTCTTTGTTATTGACTTTGTAATTGGTTTTTGTTATGCCTTTCAATAGAAGAAATCTTTTTTTTTTTTTTAATAAAGATTTTATTTATTTGTTTGACAGAGAGAGAGATCACAAGTAGGCAGAGAGGCAGGCAGAAGAGAGGGGGAAGCAGGCTCCCTGCTGAGCAGAAAGCCTGATACAGGGCTTGATCCCAGGACCCTGAGATCATGACCTGAGCTGAAGGCAGAGGCTTAACCCACTGAGCCACCCAGGTGCCCCCAGTAGAAGAAATCTTGAAGCAAAATGAGTGAGTGACTTTAAACTGATATGAAAATGTTTTGAAAGGACCATTAGAGTGACTTATTTCTCTTTCTTCCTTAGGGAGATGAGGACCATGTTGTTAGTTTATGTTATGAGACCATTTGTGATAACCATTCAGTATTGCTTTTCTGTCCATCAAAGAAATGGTGTGAGAAGTTGGCAGATAGCATTGCCCGTGAGTTTTATAATCTCCACCATCAAGCTAAGGGTAAGTTACTGATGGAAATGGAAGCTTCTATACTCAGTACACTTCCTTGAAAGTAATGTAATCAGTATATAAATAAAGCATGGCTCTTTTTGATCACTGTACCACCTGCCCACTGGACACTCCTTTACAAAACAATGCTTTTGTGACTAATCCTCTCCTTATCCTCATGATAGACAACATATACACACACTCAGGCTAACCTTAAGATTTTTAAAATACTGGATTTATACAGGCACATACTAAGATTCTTCATCTAGGATCCATGAGCTTTGAAGTATTGATCTTTGAAACCCTAAATTATATCTGGAACATCATATACACACATTTTTCTGGAGAAATCAGACATATCTTTTTTTATATTTCCAAAGCCTAAAAAAGAATCACATACATATGCATATGTGTATATACATATAAACACATATATTTTAAAATCAGCTTTATTGGGGTGCCTGGGTGGCTCAGTCTGTTAAGTGTCTGCCTTTGGCTCAGGTCATGGTCCCAGGGTCCTGGGATCAAGTCCTGCTTGGGGCTCGCTGCTCAGTGGTGAGCCTGCTTCTCTCTCTTCCTCTGCTGCTGCTTCTGCTTTTGCTCTCTCACACATGCTCTCTCTCTCAAAATAAAATAAAATAAAATCTTAAATAAATAAAATCACCTTTATTGAGGTATAATTTATATATAATAAAATGTACCCATTTGAAGTTTATAATTTAATGAATTTTAACAAATGTATACACTTGTTTAACCCCCACCAGTAATGAACCTACAGAACATTCCTATCACCCATTTAAAATGTAATCTTTGCTCTTTAGCTATCAATCTCCTCTCTATTCTGAGCCCCAGGCAAGTGACCTGCTTTTTGTTACTCTAGATTAGTTGTGCCATTCCTAAGAATTTCATATAAATAGAATCATATATGATGTATGTGTGTTGTATGTTTGGCTTCTTTCAGCATGGTATTTTTAAGATTTTCCAGATTGTTATGTTTATCTATTTGTTTTCTGTTGCTGAGTAGTGATTAATGTATGTCTATAACCATTAGTATATATTTTACTGATTCTAGGATGAACACTGTTCCCTCACTACTTTTGCTAGCCTGTGGTCCTTTGGGGTCCCTACACAGATGAGTTTAGGGAAGACAGAAACCAACCAGTTCTGGTCACAGAATATTAGGATATTTTATGATTTCATTGGAATCCTGGGGATAGGTGATGGATACCTCAAGCTTAGCTCCAATAAGTAAGCTTTGCTTGAAGTTTTATTTGATAGGCTCCAGCCCAACATTATAATACCTCTTTTATTTCCCTCCTAATTGATGTTTTCTGTACTGTGCCATTTATATTCCTTATGTTGTACCATAATTACTTAAATTCCTTTGATAATCAGAAACATTATTATTATCTTCTTTGCTTGAGATTCTGTTACTTTGATTTACAGCAAGGTTTCCGAAATCCTAGTGCTTGGACTGGAGTCTGGGCTATAATGAGATTTTCACCAGAAAAATAAGGATACGACTGCGTTTTTTTGTAAAGCTGAAGTTTAAATTCTAAAATTACCCTACTAATTTTTTTTAATGTTAAAATGACTTTTATATTGAAATAAAGGTATTGATCAATGGTAGTTTTTAAAAATTTTAAATTGTGCTTAGTATAATATAACATTAACAACCCCTGTGGGTCCTTAAAAAATTTTTTAAGGAAAGTTTACCTAAAATATTTTAAAGAATCTATATGTTAAAATTTTATCAGAGGCTTACTAGTTCAGAAATCCAAGAGTTTGGGAAATTCTTTTTTTTTTTTTTAAAGATTTTATTTATTTATTTGACACACACACAGAGAGAAATCACAAGTAGGCAGATAGGCAGACTGAGAGAGAGGGGGAAGCAGGCTCTCTGCTGAGCAGAGAGCCTGATGTGGGACTCGATCCCAGGACCCTGAGATCATGACCTGAGCCGAAGGTAGAGGCTTAACCCACTGAGCCACCCAGGCTTCCAAGTTTGGGAAATTCTTTAAAGAAAACATAGTTCCTGCATCTAAGAAAGTTGATGTCTTACTAGGGGAGCATTTTACAGAGAGACAAAGACAGAAGATAATGGGTGGCTAACTATCACATGGGTGGCAAAGAGGCTAGAAAAATTGTCACATAGAAATAGGCTCCTAGGTGCTTCTGACACTGCTGGTTTGTGGGACAAACTTTGAGCAAGCATTTTGATTTTTAGGCTATGAATGGTAGTATCTGTAATCCTTTCCTTCCTCAGCTGAGTCCTTTGATCACCTCTTGTGGGCTTGGTCTTACCCTAACACAGTGCTTCCTAAACTTTGGTGCACATTAGAATCAACTGGGGAAATTTTAAAATTTCTATGTTCAGGTTGCATCCTGTTGCATCACAATGTCTAGGAATCAGAGCCAGGCAAAAGTATTTTTAAAAGATGGCTTGCTAATTATTATATATAGTAGTTTTAGAAACATTGTCCTAATATTTAGCTCTGTCATGACTTAGGCAGATAGCACTTAAAGAGGTCCAGCAAGAAATGAACAGTGTTGATGTTTTTTTCTGTGACAGGATTGGTAAGATCATCTGAACTTCCACCAGTGATACTGGAACAAAAGGGTCTCCTAGAAGTGATGGATCAGTTAAAACGTTCACCTTCAGGACTGGACTCTGTATTACAAAAAACTGTACCATGGGGAGTAGCATTTCATCATGCAGGTATCCATATTTATAATCTATTATTAAGAAGTCCCCCTAAAAATCTTCATAATTTCTTCATTTTTTATTTCTGTGCATTTGATTTCTTGTAAAACCATGCCACTTTTAGATTTCATTTTAAGAAGTGTGTGATTAAACAAGAATAAAACATATTTAGTTTATTTATCTATTGTGTGTGTCTATATATAGACACATACACACACACACACACACACCAGAGAAAGGCAATTTTTATACCATTGGGGAAGTGAATTCTAAAATTGTTACCTTTCTACACTTTGTTTCCTTAAAATTCAGATTAGACAGGTACTTGCTGCCCTAATTTTATGCTACTCTGAATGTTTCCTCTTATCTCACAGGGTATTGAAATATTCTTACAAATAAATTAAAAATCAAATCAAAATCAAATTAATTTTAGACATTATCATATTGTGTTTGGAGAGGGCTAGAAGTACTTAAAAATCATCTGATTGTCAAAATTGCCAGGATTATGCAGTCACTAAATTAAATAACTTCTTTCAGGGAGTGATCTGTCTGTGACATATGTGCTAAGGATATGATTAAGAATATATAGTTTCTTCTGGGTCCAGAAGAAGGAAACTGTCTTGCACAATACACAAAAATAAATTCAAAATTCATGAAAGACTAAATGTGAGACAGAATGCCATCAGAATCCTAGAGAAGAACATAGGCATGGACCTCTTTGACCTGGGCTGTAGCAACTTCTTACTAGACATGTCTCTGGAGGCAAGGGAAACAAAAGGAAAAATGAATTATTGGGACTTCATCAAGATAAAGAGCTTCTGTACAGTGAAGGAAACAATCAACAAAACTAGAAAGTAACCTTTAGGATGGGAGAAGATACTTGCAAAAGACATCTCTCTTTTTTTTTTTTTTTTTTTTTAAAGATTTTTTTATTTATTTATTTGACAGAGAGATCACAAGTAGGCAGAGAAAGAGGGGGAAGCAGGCTCCCTGCTGAGCAGAGAGCTGGATGTGGGGCTCGATCTCAGGACCCTGAGATCATGACCAGAGCTGAAGGCAGAGGCTTAACCCACTGAGCCACCCAGGCGCCCCATTATATCTCTTTTTTTTTAAAAAAAGATTTTATTTATTTATTTGACAGAGAGATAGAACACACAGAATGGCAGGCAGAGGGAGAGGTAGAAGCAGGATCTCTACTGAGTAGGATGCCCCGTGCGGGGCTCAATCCCAGGACCCTGGGTTCATGACTTTAGCTGAAGGCAGCTGTTTAACCAACTGAGCCACCCAGGTGCCCACAGATGACATATCTGTTAAAAGATTAGTATCCAAAATCTAAAGAATTTATCCAACTCAACACCCAAAAAAACAAATAATCTAGTTAAGAAATGGGCAGAAGACATGACCAGATATTTTTCCCAAGAAGACATCCAGATGGCTATCAGACACATGAAAAGCTGCTCAACATCACTCATCATCAGGGAAGTACAAATCAAAACCACAGTGAGATACCTATCCGAATGGCTAAAATTAACAACACAATGAAACAACAGATGTTGGCAAGGATTCAGAGAAAGGGGAATGCAAACTATTGATGGGAATGCAAACCGGTATAGCCCTTCTGGAAAACAGTATGGAAGTTCCTAAAAAACTTAAAAATGGAACTGCCTTGTGACCCAGCAATTGCACTACCAGGTATTTACCTAAAGGATGTAAAATACAGATTTGAAGGGGTACATGCACGCTGATGTTTAGGGCAGCATTATCAACAAATAACCAAACTATGGAGAGAGCCCAAATGTCCATCAACTGATGAATAGATAAAGAAGGTGAGGTATGTATACACACACACGTGCGCACGCACACGTACATATATGTATACATGTTTACATATACATATATACATATGTACACACAATGAAATGTTACTCAGCCATCAAAAAGAATGAAATCTTGCCAGTTGCAATGACATGGAAGAAGCTAGATTATATTATGCTAAGCAAAAATAAGGCAGTCAGAGAAAGACAAATACTGTATGGTTTCACTCATATGTGGAATTTAAAAGATAAAACAGATCAACATAGGGCAAGGGGAAATAACGAGGGAGGAAAACCATAAGAGACTCTTAGCTATAGAGAACAAACTGAGGGTTGAGACAGAGTTGGGTGGGGGATGGGCTAGATGGGTAATGGGTATTAAGTAGGTATTATAGTGAGCACTAAGTGTAGTATGTGGGTGATGAATCACTAAATTCTACTCCTGAAACCAATATTACACTATGTTAATTAGAATTTAAATAAAAATTTGAAAAGAAAAAAAGTATAGTTTCTAAAATTTTGAATTTAACATTTTCAATTTATTTAAATTTTTATTATGCATACATGAATACATTTAAAAATATATGTATATATGTATATGTATACAAACATATAGAAGAATATTTTTATTGTATATAGCTTATGATGCATACCAATAAAGTGACCCATCACCTAAATTACAAACTCGGTCCTTTTGATTTTTTAAATAAAATTTAAAAGTAAGCCAGGTAAGTATATATTCTTTATGCTGTTTTTCATTTACTCGTGTATTTATTCTTCAGCACATTTTTATGCTTAAATGTGATACATAAGCTATATCTCTACCCTCAGTGACTTCATTGTCTAGAACAGGAGTCAACAAACTACAGTCTGCTGGTCAAATCCAGCAGATTTTTGTAGATAAAGTTGTATTGGAACACAATCATGCCTGTTTGTTCTGTGGCTGCTATCATGTAACAGTGGTAGGGTTGAGTAGTTGCAATAGAGCACATCTGTCCTGCAAAGCCTAAAATGCTTACAGAAAAAGTTTGCCAACCCATGGTCTAGGAGATGAGATAAAAGTATTCTAGGGGTGGCAGATTATACTCTTAAAAAGTTAGACCATGGTGACTTGTTTATGGTCATAACAATAGCTTGAAAAAAATCTTTAGAGACTTGTAGTAGATTCCCAGATATATTTGTAAGTGATCAAGGATGATATTTCTGTTATATTCATTAGTAAATATATGTTATTATAACTTCCTTTTGTTAGGTCTTACTTTTGAGGAGAGGGATATCATTGAAGGAGCCTTCCGTCAAGGTCAGATTCGGGTTTTAGCAGCAACTTCTACTCTTTCATCTGGAGTGAATTTACCAGCACGTCGTGTAATTATTCGGACTCCTATTTTCAGTGGTCAACCTCTAGATGTTCTTACTTATAAGCAGATGGTTGGTCGGGCTGGCAGGAAAGGGGTAGACACAGTAGGTAAGTGAGTTTGAATTTAATTGTGACAGCATTGCTGAAGGACTGTGTCAGTCTACTTGAAATTTGACTAGTTCCTGGCAACTCATTTCCGATCATGCTGCATTTGTTATCCAAAGCACTAATGTCATGTTTTGCTTTACTTAATATATAATGAATATAAGTTATAATTTTCATATATCAACCATTGATTTTCTACTAATGTAAAATTAAAATTTTCTTTACCTTATGTACAGTAAAATGATTCAATATTCTAGTCAAAATGACTTATCACACTAACTAAAAGATGATTTTTAATTTTCAGTATATTCTACTGCTAATGAAGGAAGTAATTTTCATGGGTTTTAGTTCTGCTTGGTCTAAGACTTCAAATAAAGATGCTGAGAGCTGGGAAATACTCTCAGAGTTTGGGAATAGAAATGTTTTCCCTCTAAATTGGTGCTGATTCTGAAAACAACTTTTTTAGTATCTTGTGTCAAAAAGTAATGATAACCTTACCATAAACCAGACAGAAGTTTTGTCTTAAGCAATGGGTTAAAGGTTTAATTAAATATCAAGATAGCAGGAAATACTATTTCTAACGTGGTACATTATTTTGGGTGTGGCAAGATTGTTATAAGCCTTATAACATTAAAGAACTTTCAGAGGAACATTCTCTGTCATTCCGTATTTTCTGGGATGTAGTTTATTGACTCTCGTATTATACCATATGTCAGACAAACAGTTCTGTGGCTGCTAAAGAGAAAATAGGGTATCTAGGAGAAAAGGGAGCGTCTTAATGGGAAAATAAGTGGGATATTATGGGTACAAAAAGCTGGATAGTATCTGAGGAAGTGACTTTTAGAGTAATTTGACTTTGTCATCACATCATCATTTCAACCATCAGGAAGGGAAGATGAGGAAGTAAAGGACACAGCCTACCTCTTAAGGGCACTTCCCAGGAGTTGCTCGAAATATTTCTCCTCACATACAATCAGGGAGAACTTATCACACAGTTACTTTCCCCAACTGCAAGGGAGGCCATATGCCCAACTAACATATAGAGATTTTATTAAAGGAAAAATGAGGGGCACCTGGATGGCTTAGTTGGTTTGGCAACTGCCTTCAACTCAGGTCATGATCCCGGAGTCCTGAGATAGAGTCCTCCATCCGGCTTCTGGCTCAGCAGGGAGCCTGCTTCTCCCTCTGACCCTCTCCCGTCTGTTTCTCACTCTCTCTCTCTCTGTCTCTCTCTCTCTCAAATAAATAAATAAACAAACAAATAAATAAATAAATAAAACCTTAAAAAAAAAAAAAGGTAAAAATGAAAGAGCAGCTGTCTGTTTCAGCCCTAGTAACAAATGATTCATCTACCTGTAATCCCTTCAGGGTCATTGGGCTGCCTCTCTTTTAAAACCTAAAAATTCTATCAATTAAAAAAAATCTTCCAACTCATTGGATTTCCCCTATTAGAGACATCAGAGAAGTTTATCCTGCTTCTATCTCTTACTTTATGTGTAAAATATGCAGGTTACATGTGTTTAAAGAAGGCTGGAGAAAGACACTAAGACATTTTCTATTCCTACTTGCTTCCTCCTGTTCTTTCCTCAATTGATTTCTTAGTAGACTTGCAACTCTGGAGAGTGAAGTGTAAGTTCATCTTACACAGCTGCTTTTCTTTTAGGGTCAGAGGGTCTTTAAGGTAATACAGAAGATAAGGAGGTTTTGTTTGCCTTCCTACATTAGCTTGTACTTCTCTTTCTCATGGGGAGGAGTAATTGGAAGGTTGGTGTGCTGGCCAAATTATCAAGCCTTAAATTAGGCAACATTTAACAAAACTAAAATATACTACAATAACTTTGTTTTTGAGGCCTTGGAAACTTCTGAGATTTTGACTTTGTATAATACTCCATTTCAGGATGCCATATAGCTTGCTCAGAGCTTCCAAATGGGGGAGTGTCTGAATAGTGTTTCATATCAATTACAAAAATATGAATACTTGTGATGTTTTTTGGTTTGTGTAGCATCTTTGTAACTTCTTGGCATTTTATAAATGATCTTAATGTCTCCTAGATAGTTAATGGTGTTTTGTTTAGATGATTCTTGAATCTTTCTGTGGAATTCCTGGAACCTTCCCATATAAGATGTTGGTGCTTTGTGCAAAAATAGTGATTTGTAAGTTAATAGTAATAATTGATTCTAATTGACTTCTCTATTGTGTTATGGATACAACCTCTTCAGATGGATGGGAACAGGAAACTGAACTGTATATATTGCCATTAATTTGGAAATTTTCATAAATCTTGCTTCATCTGGAAAAAGGGTTGTCCATTTTGTTGAATCAAAACCTGAAAGTGGTTTGAATAGCCCAAAGTGACATTTTTACTTTGCTGCTAATGCTAGTTGATACCTTTGTCGGTAATTTTTTTGTCTTATGCTGGACTATTTTGTAGTGCTTGCAAGAGCCTTGTGATACATTTTATTCACCTGTTTTTTTTTTTTTTTAATTGTTGTTTGTCTGATGGCACCTATCTTTTTGTAATTTTATCTGGGCTAAATAATCAACAGTCATCAAGTTTATAGTCCCTTATCTTTATTCTGTCTTTGTTCTCAATTTGGCAGTCAGTCTTAGGAAAGCAGCATTTTCTTTCTGCCTAGAATGGTTATTATACTCCACCACAATGCCACTTTTGGCTTTCTCTAATGCAAGTGACCTTCCTTTTGCCCCTTGAACATCTTACTTGTATCTTTTCCCCTACTATTGGATACATTTCTGAAAAAAAAAATTATGGTTTTCTCTAGTTGTAATTGCTTTAATAGTATTTATGTTTGTATAAGTTGAATATTTCTATATGTTTATAATGCATAAGTGCTATCACATATTTTTATTCCTTTGATTGTCACAATAACCTAAAGTGTTTAGATTAGTGAATGTTATGATTTCTAGGTTTCTGTAAATATTTTTGAATTCATATTGTCATATATAACTAATAGCAATTTGCATTTGCAGTTTCCTTTATCGTTTTCAAAATACTTCTATTATTATTATTATTTATATACTTAATTAGCAAGAACTGACAAATGACAGATTAATAGGACAGAAGGCCTACATATTTTATTTGATATTATTATTTTCATTTTTTGCATACACAGAGGCTTTTATAGAGAAACAGTGAAGATCCAAAGAAGCAGTTAGATGTTAGGGTCTTTTTACCCTTTTAACAAAAGGTGATAGAATTGAGAAGTGACAAGGCAAAGGAAAAGGGATTAGGGCTTTTAGGGGTGGTAAATTGTAGGAAAGTAAATATATACTGGAAACTAATGGAAGTTATAGATTTTTTAAATTTAAATTCAATTAGCCAACAGAGAGTACGTCATTAGTTTCAGATGTAATGTTTAACACTTCATCAGTTAAGGATTATTTAGAAAGGATTATGCAGACCCTCCTTGGTGCTCACTTTCTGTTCAGTGGTAAGTGATAAGAGGAGCACCTTCACAAAGAGAAATTTTTATCTTGGTTCTAGACAAGCAGGGTGAGGGCAAGGAGCTCTTTCTGTTTCCTAAGTGCCTTCAGGTCAAAATAATCCTTATGGCACTTTGGCACATTTGAATTTCCTTCAAAGTTCAGAAAATGAAAGCATCAGCAATAATACCATGACCATAATAACGGCTATCATCTATTAACTTCTTTTTAAATAAGACAACTGAAATTCTCTTTGGCAGGTATCTTAAGGAAATACGTTGCAATATACAATAAATGTATGGTTTTTTGGTTATAGGTGAGAGTATCTTAGTTTGTAAGAACTCTGAAAAATCAAAAGGCATAGCTCTACTTCAGGGATCTCTAAAACCTGTTCGTAGCTGTTTGCAAAGACAAGAAGGAGAAGAAGTAACTGCAAGCATGATAAGAGCTATTCTGGAGGTAATAAAGAGTTCATTAAATTACCATTTGCTCTTTTGTGCTTATAATATGATGGTAGAACTTAAATATGTGAAGAAAAATCTTAGCTTTGTGTTTCTTTATGAGTTCATAGTTTCCCTAAGTTGGAATCTCTTGTATTTAAGTTATTTCCTGGAGTTTAATATAGCTAGTACTATATCAGTATATTTCAAAACAGTGGGTTAAGACCCAAATATCAGATGATTCGTTTTATTTTTTAGGTTTACTTTATTGTCTATGATCTGAGCCAAAATCAAGAGCTTGACACTTAACCAATTGAGCCACTCAGGTGCCCCTATTTTCAGAATATTTAAAAAGATGACAGAAATGGACTGTAGTTCTTCCATCCAGATAATACCTATGACATTAAAATAAAATCAAATTAGGGTGCCTGGATGGCTCAGTCAGTTAAATAGCTGCCTCTGGCTTAGGTCATAATCTCAGGGTACTGAGATCCAATCCTGCAAGAGGTTCCCTGCTCATTGAGATGACTGCTTCTCCCTCTCCCTCTGCCTGCTGCTTCCTCTGCTTGTGCTCTCTCACTCCCTCTGTCAAATAAATAAATAAATAAATAAATCTTTTTTAAAAATTAAAAAAAAATTACAAATAGACATGCTTAGAAATTTCAAACAACATGGAAAGATCTAAAGTGAAAAATAAAACTTTCTCCTTTGCATCTTCAAAGGTAACCAGCCTCCTTATTTTAAGTGTTTTGTGTCCTCCAGAGAAGTTTTCTGTTTATATACCCTCATGCCTTGCTCTGGGCTTCAGTGCTGGTACTGGGGGTACTGATACCTGTGCTCATACTTTCTTCCCCCCACTCCCCTTTAGCTCTCCATCTGGAAAAAAAAAAAAAAAAAAAAAAAAGGAAAGTAATACCATGGGGTTGTTAAGGATATGGAAAGTAGGCATTCTCATATACTGCTGAAACTCTTTTGGGAGGGCTACTTGGACATACCTACTAAGATTAAAAAACAGGCAAGCCCCAGAAAAAAACATATAGCCATTTAACCAGTAGATTCACAATTAAGAGTTTTACCTAGGGAGGTATATGTGAAATTACATCAGCTTAAATATACAGCAATATTTATTATAGCATTATTGGTATTAAGAAAAAATGGGAAATAACCAAAATAACCAAAATTAATACTAAATAAATCTTAGTAAAACTATGTTATATAGTCATTAAAAAGTGTAAGATAGCTCTGTTTAGGATGATTTGATATGTTTCAATATGTATTAAATGGAAGAAGGCAAGGGAAAAATTAGTACATGTAATTAATTAGTGTATTTAATAAAGTTGTAGGAAGATGATTTCCACAAGGTACAACTAACTTCACTTTTTCTGTACCCATTCCCATCCTCTTTCTTTTTTTTTTTTTTTTTTAAAGATTTTATTTATTATTTATTTGACAGAGAGAGAGAAATCACAAGTAGGCAGAGAGTCAGGCAGAGAGAGAGAGAGAGAAGCAGGCTCCCGCTGAGCAAAGAGCCCGATGCGGGGCTCGATCCCAGGACACTGAGATCATGACCTGAGCCGAAGGCAGTGGCTTAATCCACTGAGCCACCCAGGCGCCCCTCCCATCCTCTTTCTGAGCGGGAAATATTCAATACTAGCATTAAAAATTCTAGGGAAATTTTTGATGTTGTTAGTAGGTGTTACCTACATGTATAATGAGTAATAATGGAAGAATTAGAGTCTGCATTAAAATGCTGAGAATATTTTAAGAGAACAAAATCACTTCTTTTATACCATGGGGGCCTGCATGTCTTATTGAAAAGTTACAAAAAATTTGAAACCTCTTAACAGATAATAGTCGGCGGAGTGGCAAATACATCACAAGAAATGCAGACTTATGCTTCTTGCACATTTTTGGCTGCAAGTATGAAAGAAGGGAAGTTGGGAATTCAGAAGAACCAAGATTCTGTTCAACTTGGAGCAATTGAGGCCTGTGTAATGTGGCTACTGGAAAATGAATTCATCCAAACTACTGAAGCTAGTGATGGAACAGAAGGTAAATGTGACTTCTTAGTTGCAGTTGACTCACTTTTTCATCTTTAGTGACTTAAGATTGTTCAGTGAAAGGAAATTGACTTTTCAAACAGTATAAAAGGAAACTGGTTTTTCAAGTGGTATATGAATCAATTTTAGTAAGTCAGTGTTGCATTTAGCAACATCAGACAATTAACATAGAATCTGCTCATAAATATCCATGCATTGGGCAAAATTGATCAGATACTAAAAGGTTAATTACAGAATACAGAGAAACAGTGTTTTATTTTATTTTAAACATTTGGTTCATAATTTCCCTATTTCCACTCCCAACCAGGACAAGTGTATCATCCAACACATCTTGGGTCAGCAACTCTTTCTTCTTCACTTTCTCCAATTGATACTTTAGATATTTTTGCTGACCTCCAAAGAGCAATGAAGGGCTTTGTTTTAGAGAACGATCTGCATATTGTTTACCTGGTAAGTTCTGTTTTATTCACTATTGTGTTTGTGAAAATGGGGAGAAAATGCTTATATAGAATCCTGAGCATTAAAGATACCCTAAGGGAAAATCTTGTTTGTTTTTTATTTTAACTGGGGTAGTAGTGGTGGGAATAGAGAATAGGTAAGAAGAAAATTGTTTTAAAATAAGCTAAATGTTACAGTAGCCTTTTAATTTATTTGCCTATTTATCAATTTTCTCTAACCTTTCAAAAAGTATTTGAGGTGCTTTATACTAAAGGACAATTGAGATAACAGGAAGTTGAAGATAAGATCATAATGTTAAACTCAAGCATTAGTTGGTACATAAATATGCATGTCTTTAAGTCATGTAGAGTTCTTGTACTCAACTTTGGTTCTGATTTTTCTAGCAACTACAACAAAGAGGAAAGCTTGACTAGTCTTAATATTGATAGGATACCACTTAGGAAAAGTGGTACCTGGTTGGCTTAGTCTTGGCTTAGTCAGCAGAACATGTGACTCTTGATGGAACACTATCAAGGAAAGCAATGTATACATATTGAAGTCCAAGATGGAGAAAAAAGATGACAGTCTCTTTAAAGAAATAATGGCTAAAAATATCCCAAATATTGGGAAAGATATGGACATCTATGTACATAAGCTAAAGGGAACCCCAAACAGATATAATCCAAAGAAGACTTTATTGGGACACATTATTATCACACTGTCAAAAATCAAAGAATCAGAATTTTGAAAGCAGCAAAAGAAAAGATGTTTGTCATATACAAGGAAACTCATAAAGCTTCTGGTGGATTTCTCAGCAGAAACTTTGCAGGCCTGTTTTAATGGTATAAATTCAAAATATTGAAGGAAAAAATTGCCAATCAACAATAGTATATGTGGCAGTGCTATCATTCAGAAACCAAGAGTGAAAGACTTTACCAAACAAAAGCTGAGAATGTTCACCACCACTAGATGTGCTTTACAAGAAACGGTAAAGGGAGTTCTTTGTGCTGAAATGAAAGGATGCTAATTAATGTAAAAAACACATGAATATATAAAACTCACCGGTGAAGTAAATTTCTAGTGAAATGCAGATTTCTGAATGTAATGATATTATGTAAATAACTTCTAACTACAAAAGCTAAAGAGAGACATATTAAAAATAACTATACCTAGGAAGACTCTGAACTCACCTTCTCCATGGAACCCACAATATTATACCTATTAATAGGCTAATTCCTCTTGAAGAAATGTGGGCTGACTGAACAGCTACAAAATGACAAAAGACAGAATAGCAAGAGAACAATAAGAGAGACAGAGAGATATGGTAATAAAGGGAACTGTGCCCCCCAGTGCTGCTGTGTAGAGGGATAGTATTGAGGGACCTGGAACAGATCCCTCTGTCCTTGTACACAGAAAATGCATGGTTTAAAAGAGTCACTAGCATATAAAAGAGACAATACTAGAACTCTGCCAAGTGGTGGATGAAGTGTGGGAAAGCTCTTCAGGTCAGAGAGACTAGGGATCAAATGGTTTATATTCTCCTTGGAAGCCAGGACTGGAGCAATATCCAGATACCATGATGGACATATCTGGTTACCTCAGTGAACTTGTGACTTCAGTGAGTCCAGGGCCCACAGAACCACCCCAGTCCTAGAAGCACTGGCATGCAGAAGAAAAGCCACAGTTTAGAGGGGCTGGGGAATTGCAGGAATGCTCCCTCCTCTTCCACCTTGAGGGTCCAGACCAGAGTAGGGTTTGTCCACCGTAAGGGGCAGGTTTGGGTGCCATAATTGGAGGGTTCTGACTCCACAGCTGGTGGGTCAGATCATCAGAGAGACTTTGTGACCCCAGTAAGCCCAGGGTTCTGAAGGCCACAGCAGTTCCATTTGCACTGGGCGACAGAAGAAATGCTACATTTTAGAAGGGTTGAGGAACTGTGGGAGCATATTCTTCCCCTCTACCTTAATAACTCAGACTGGAGCAGGGTCTGGCTCACCGTGAGCTTGCAACCTCAGTGAGTCCAGGGTCCACAAGCCCATACCAGCTGTCTTGTGGTTCTGGAGCACAGAAGAAAAGTTGAAGTTTTGTATTGTTTTTTTTACTTTTATTTTTTTAATTTTTACTTTTTTTTCCCTAACTTTAGAAAGTTTGTCTTGTTTTATTTTAAATCTTCCTTTTTTTTTTCTTTTTAAATTTATTTTTTCTTTAATTTTCTCTGTAAAAAGTCAAAATTTTAAAGAGTAACTAGCATATATATCCACAGCTCCAACTAACCAACAATGTCATCAAGCATACACAGTCTGTATAGAGGTTACCATACACAAGACGATTCCTTCAACTTTAGGAGAAGTAGAAAGCCATTTCGTCTAAACCATGGAAACAGACACAGAAAGTCAAGCAAAATGAGAAGACAGAAGTATATGCTTCAAAAGAAAGAGCAAGAAACAAACCTCAGTAAAAGAATTTAATGAAACAGAGATAAGCTATATGTTTGATAAAGATTTTAAAGTAACAATTGTAAAAATACTCACTAGGCTGGAGAAAAGATTGAAAGAATTTAGTGAGGACTTCAATAAAGTGATAGATAAATATTGAATGAATCAGAACTGAAGAAAGCAATTACTGAAATAAAAAAACGCACTAGAGGGAGTCAACAGTAGATTAGAGGATGCGGAAGAAAATATCAATGATCTGGAAGACAGGGTAATAGCACTCAAGTTGAACAGCAAAAAGAGAAGATTTTTTTAAAAGGAGGATAGATTAAGAAATCTTTTGAACAAAAGCAAGCAATTTCTTCTGATAGGGGTCTCAGAAGAAAAAGAAAGAAATGTTTAGAATACTTGCTTGAAGAAATAATAACTGAAAAACCCCCCTAACCTAAGGAGGGAAATAGACATCCAGGTCCCAGAGATTTCCAAACAAGATGAACTCAAGGAGGTCCACACTGTAGCACATACTAATTAAAATGTCAAGAGCTAAAGATAAAGAGAGAATCCTAGAAGCTGCAATAGAGTAACAAAATTACTTCCACAGGAAAACCTATAAGACTATCTGTTGATTTTTCAGCAGAAGCTTTGCAAGCCAGAAGGAAGTGGCATGATATATGCAAAGTACTGAAAGGAGGGACGCCTGGGTGGCTCAGTCGGTTGAGCGGCTGCCTTCGGCTCAGGTCATGATCCCGGCATCCTGGGATCGAGTCCCACATTGGGCTCCTTGCTCAGCAGGAAGCCTGCTTCTCCCTCTGCCTCTGCCTGCCACTCTGACTGCCTGTGCTCACTCTCTCTGACCAAAAAAAAAAAAAAAAAAGTACTGAAAGGAAAATCTCACAACCTAGCATATACACCTGATAAGATTATCATTCAGATTTGAAGGAGACATAAAGAGTTTCCCAGACAAATAAGAGGTAAAGGAGTTTATCAAAACTAAAGTAGCGTTACAAGAAATAATAAAAGGACTTCTTTAGATGGAAAAGAAATGGCCATATTTAGATAAGAAAAATATGAATAAAGAGATGTAAAATATAACATATACTATGACAACATGTACATAAAATGTGGAGAAGCGACTAGAAAGAGAAGGAAGGAAAAAAGAAGGAAAAAAAAACCATGGCCATCAGATTAATATGGACTATTTACTTAGTGTATTATATATGAACATTATGGTAGCCACAAGCCCAAAACCTGTGATAGATACACAAAAAATAATGAGAGAGAAAGCCAAACAAAACATTATAGATGTTCGTCACTCACAAAGAAAGCAAGGGAAGAACAACAAAGAAGAATCACAAAAACAACCGGAAAACCAATTTTGTATATTAAGTACAATTTTCTTAAATGAAGTATATACCTATCAATAATTACTTTAAATGTAAATGGCCTAAAATAATAAATATAAATGGCCTAAATTCTCCAATCAAAAAAGACATAGAATGGTAGAATGGATTAAATAAAACAAAACAAGACTGATCTATGTGCTCCTTAAAAGAAACTTACCTCAAACCTAAAGATGCATATAGACTGAAAGTTAAGGGATGGAAAAACATTCGCCATGCAAGTGGGGGAAGACCAGTGAACCCATACTTATATCCGACAAAATGGACCTTAAAACAAAGACTAATAAGACAAAGAAAGGCATTACATAATGATAAAGGGATCAATCTAACAAGAGGATATAATAATAGTAAATATTTTATTTTCTCTAACTGTATCATAACAATACAGTGTATGATACATATAGCATAAAATATTTGTTAATCAACTGTTTCTGTTATTGGTAAGGCTTGCTGTCAACAGTAGGCTATGAACAGTTAAGTTTTGGGGGAGTCAGAAGTTATATACAGATTTTCAACTACACGAGCAGTTGGCACTCCAACCCCATATTGCTTAAGTATCATCTATACTCCATGATCCATGGACTGCAGAATGGATACTCTGTTAGCAGGCAGGAAGACAAATGTCTAGTGCAGCCTGTCAGAGCTCATGAGTGACCAGGTGCCTTATCTGCAGTAATTGGAAAGGAGTCTTTTTTTCTGAGTAGGTCTCAACATTGGGTTTAAAATAGTAAGTCATGTTGTGAACAGATTTGCTGTAATCTAGGCTTGCATTTAAAGAGCACAGACAGTAGATTTAGCATAATTCTTAAAGGGCTTAGGATTTTTGGAGTGGTAAATGAGAATTGACTTCAACTTCAAGTCTCCAGTTGCATAATCCCCTAATAAGAATCATCCTGCTTGACTTCTTTCAGTGTAAGGAATAGCATGGGGGACATTAGGAGAAGGAAGGGAAAAATGAAAGGGAGAAATCAGAGTGAGGAGATGAACCATGAGAGACTGTGGACTCTGAGAAACAAACTGAGGGGAGAAGGGTGGAGGGAAATGGGTTGGCCCAGTGATGGGTATTAAGGAGGGTATGTATTGCATGGAGCAATGGTTGTTACATGTAAATAACGAATCTTGGAACACTACATCAAAACTAATGACATACTGTATGGTGACTAACATAACATAATAAAGAATTAAAAAAAAAAAAAAAGAGTCATCCTGTACTTTGAAATTTTGAAGCCAGGTATTGAGTTCTTTCTAGCTGTGAAACTCCTAAATGGCTTCTACTAGAAAGCTATTTTGTCTACATTGAAAATCTGTTGTTTGGTATATCCACATTTATTAATGATTTTAGCTAGATCTTCTGGGTAACTTGCTGCAGCTTACAGCAGCACTTGCTCCTTCACCTTGCGCTTTTATGTTATATTTAAACGTGTTCCCTTAAACCTCACGAACCAACATCTGCTAGTTTCCAAGTTCTCTTGGGTAGCTTCCTCACTTCTCTCAGCCTTCATAGAACAGGAGAGTTAGAGACTTGCCCTGGATTAGGCTTTGGCTTAAGGGAGTGTTGTAGCTGTTTTGATCTTCTATCCAGAGCACTGAAACTTTCTCCACATCAGCAATAAGGCTGTTTCACTTTCTTTTCATTTGTGTGTTTAGTGGAGTAGTTCTTTTAATTTAAAGGTTCAGGCACTTTTCCTTTGCTGTCACAGCTGGGCTAACAGAAGAGGACTATCTTTTGGCCTGTCTCCGCTCTTGACATGCCTTTTTCTCCTCCTCCTCCTCCTTCTCCTCCTCGTTCTCTTTTTAAGATTTCATTCATTTTATTTGAGAGAGAGAGAGTGAGAGAGAAAGCAGGAGCAGGAGGGAGAGGGAAAAGCAGACTCCCTGCTGAACAGGGAGCCCAGTGTTGGACTCAGTCCCAGGACCCTGAGATCATGACCTGAGCTGAAGACAGATGCTTAACTGATTGAGCCACACAGGTGTCCCTTGACATGCCTTCTTCCCTACGCTTATTGATTTCTAGCTTTTGATTTAAGAGATGTGGGACTCTTCCTTTCATTTGAACACATGGAGGCCATTAAAGGGTTATTAACTGGCCTAATTTAAATATCATTGTGTCTCAAGGAATAGGGAAACCCTAGGAGATGGAGAGAGAGAGGATAACAGCTGGTCAGTGGAGTAGTCAGATGACACATAATATTTATCAAGTTCACCATTTTATATGGGTGTTGTTAATGATACCTTAAGACAGTTACAGTAGTAACATCAAAGATCACTGAGCATAGATCACCATAACAAATATAATAATGGAAAAATTTGAAAATTTGAAATACTGTGAGAATTACCAAATGTGACCCAGAGACATGAAGTGAGCCAATGCTGTTGGAAAAATGGTGCCAATAGACTTTCTCAAAGCAAGCCTGTCACAAAACTTTAATCTGTAAAAAAGACAATATCTGTGAAGCACAATAAAGTGAAGCACATAAAATAAGATATTCCTGTACCTTTTTTTGTTTTATAAATATTAGCAAGCAGATATATATGTTCTTAATCTACCTTCTTTTTATACAGAAGATAGTATGCTATACACCTTTTTTGTACCATCTTTTTTTCTTAACAATATATCTTGGAAATGGCTCCATATCAGTTCATGGAGATTTTTAATTCTTTTAAAAAATATCTGTATAACTCCACTGTGTGTATACCAGTATTCAATCAATTCTCTGTTGATGGACATTTGGATTGTTTCCAGTATCTTGTTATGGCAAGTGATGCTATAGCGAATAACTTTGGTGCATATATTGTTTAGTTTTGATGGGGGTGTATCTTTAGGAAAGACCCCCTAAAGTACAATTGCTGGATAAATTAAAAAGGCATATATAATTTTGGTTTTGCACAATTGCCGTCTTTAAGATTTCTATCATTTCCCAATTTTAACAGCACTATATGAGAGTATTTTTCCACAACCTGATGAGTATATCATCAAGCTTTTATACTTTTTAGTATAGTTTTAATTATATTTTAAAATATGAATGAAATGGAACATTTTTTCCATTTGTTAAAGGACAGTATGCTTCCCCCTCATGAGTTGTCCATGTCTTTTGTTCATTTTTCTTTTGTGTTTTGATCTTTTTCTTAAGTTTTAAAGGTTATTTTATATATTCAGAAGAGTAGTGCTAAGTGGTATGAGTTGTAACTATTTTTATACTAGTTTTTTTATGTAGCTTTGACTATTTATTGTGTATTTTACCTCATTTTTAAAAAGATTTTATTTATTTATTTGACGGAGAGAGAGAGCAAGCGAGCAGTGTCACAAGTAGGCAGAGATGCAGGCAGAGAGAGAGGGGAAAGCAGGCTCCCTGCTGAACAGAGAGCCTGATGCGGGGCTCAATCCCAGGACCCTAAGATCATGACCTGAGCCAAAGGCAGAGGGTTAACCCACTGAGCCACCCAGGCACTCTTACCTCATATTTTTAAAAATGTAGTTGAATATGTGAGCTTTTGTATCAGTGAGAATTGCTTTTCTTGCTCTAAGATTATAAAGGCATTCTCTCACATTTCTTCAGGTAATTGAGTATGGTTCCCTTCTTTTGAATTATGTTCCTTTTGGAATTCATTCTAGTACAGTAGTTGCTCCTTATCAGTGGGAAATACATTCCAAAACCACCAGTGGTTGACTGACATTCAGTACCGAACCCTGTTCATATTTTGTTTTTTCCTATACCTATACCTATGATAAAGTTTAATTTATAAATTAGACATAGTAAGAGATTAACAACAATAGAACAATTATAACATAATAAGCTTTATGAATGTGATCTTTCTCTCAAAATATGTTATTTACTGTATTCACCCTTCTTGTGATGATGTAAGATGATTAATTGCCTATGGAATGAGATGAAGTTAGGTGAATGCTATAGGCATTGTGATTTAGTATGAAGCTACTACTGACCTTCTGATATTTCATTATCATCTTGACCTTGGTTAACTGTGGATAACTAAAACCATGGAAAGTGATATAAAGCATGTAAGAGTTCTTAAGTTCTTTATATTGCAGAATAATATTCTGCTATATGGATGTGCTGCATGTCTTCATCAATTAATGGACATTTCGTATATTTTTGATTTTTGGCTATTATGAGTAATGCTGCTGTGAACATTGACTGGCACTAACATAGTCCTCTACATACGGACATTTCTCAAAGAGAGTCATAGAATGCATATTTGTACTCGAGGTAGGAATGATGCCCTTGAAATTGATGCTCAAGGAATACCATATTGGAGAGACTGAGTTATAAGTTCCACTAGTTTTATTTGGAAATAAAGATTCTGTAGAAAATAATAAGGATGATAAAGGTGATGATGAAAGTGAAAATCATAATGGTGGTGGATATAATCATAGTGCCACTGTGCAGAACACTTTCCATTTCTTACTTAGTTCTTGAAATAATTCCATTCAGTAAATTCTATTATTACTGTTATTATAAGATGAGAAAGTAAGACAGTTTAAGATACTTGTTTACCATCAGAAAGTAAGTGGTACGATGAGATTATATTCTAAGTGTTTACAGAGATTGCTTTTTTTTTTTCTTTTTAGATCAGTTTAAGGTTCACAGCAAAACATAGAGGGAAGTGCAGAGATTTCTTATATACCCTCTGCTACCTTACATGTATAGCTTCCTCTCTTACTAATAACCCCCACCAGAGTGATACATTTGTTACAATTGGTGAATCTACATTGACATTTCATGCTTACCTAAAGCCTGTAGTTTACATTAAGATCCACTCTTGCTGTTGTATATTTTATGGGTTTTAACAAATGTATAATGACATATATCCACCATTATAGTATCATACAGAGTATTTTCACTGCCTTAAAAATGCTCTGTGCTTGGTCTGTTCATCCCTCTTTTGTCCCCAACCCCTGGCAACTATTGATCTTTTTACTGTTTCCATAGTTTTGCCTTTTCCAGAATGTCATATAGTTGGAATCATATAAGATTTTCTTCTTCCACGTAATAGTAAGCACTTACGTTTCCTTCATGTCTTTCCATGGTTTGATTAGATAATTTCTTATTAATACTGAGTAATAGTCCTTTGTCTGGGTGCACCACAGTTTATTTATCCATTCACTTACTGAAGTACTTCTTGATTGCTCCAGAGTTTTGCCATTATAAGTAAAACTACCATAAATAGCTGGTGCATGTTTTTATGTAGACTTAAGTTTTCAACTCTTAGGGTATATACCAAAGAGCATGATTTTTGGATTATATGGTAAGAGTATATTTATATATTCTTATATATAAATATATATATATATATATATGGAAGTGTGTGTGTGTGTGTGTGTGTGTGTGTGTATATATATATATATCCTTATATATAAGTAACCACCAAAATATTTTCCAAGTTGGCTGTGTCCTTTACATTCTCACCAGCAGTAAGTGAGAATTTCTGTGCTCCACATCATCACCAGTATTTGGTGCTGTCAGTGTTCCACATTTCTGGTTAGTCTAACAGGTGTGTAGTGATCTTATGGTTATTTTATTTATTTTAGAACAGAACTATTTTAGAATAGAAACTAAAATAACCTGTTATACAGTTAGTCACAAATACAGTCCTCGAGTTTTTTTTTTGCCCAAACACATAAGTATTGTCTAAATAAATAAAATAAATTTATTTAATTTGCAATTTCCTGATGACATATGTGGAACATCTTTTCATATACTATTTTCCATCTGTTCATCTTTTTTGGTGAGGTGTCAAGGTCTTTAGCCCATTTTTTAATTATACTGTTTTTTTAAATAGTTGAGTTTTAAGAATTCTTGGTATATTTTAGATACCAATCCTTTACATATATCTTTTCAAATATTTTCTCCCTGTCTGTGGCTTGTCTTATTATATTAACTATTGTCTTTTACAGAGCATAAATATTTCATTTTAATGAAGTCAGTTTGTCAGTTCTTTCTGTCATGGATCATGACTTGGGTATTATATAAAAGTCATTGCCATACCCAAGATCATCTAGGTTTTCCACTACGTTATCTACAAGGAGTTTTATTGTTTTACATTTCACATTAGGTCAGTAATCCGTTTTCAGTTAATTTTTGTGAAGGGTGTAAGATCTAGGTCCAGATTCGTTTTTTAAATATGTGATGCCCAGTTAATGCACCATTTGTTGAAAAGACTTTCTTTTCTCCCTTGTACTACTTTTGCTTTTTTGTTGAGATCAATTGACTATATTTATGTGGGTTTGTTTCTGAGCTTTTGATTCTGGTCCATTGATCTATTTGTTTATTCTTTCATTAATACTACACTGTGTCTGTTACTATTGCTTTACAGTAAATCTTAAAATTGGACGATATCAGCCCTCCAACTTTGTTATTCTCTTTCAATATTGTATTGGCTATCCTGTGTCTTTTGCCTCTTCATTTAAACTTTAGAATCAGTTTGCCAATATCCACAAAATAACTTACTGAGATTTTGCTTGGTATTGCAATGAACTTATAAATTAATTTGGGAAGAACTGACACCTTGACAATATTTTCTTCCTATCCATGAACATGGACTGTCTCTCCATTTCTTTAGTTTTTCTTTGATTTCTTTTATCAAAGTTTTATAGTCTTCCTCATAGATCTTATACCTTATATCATAGATCTTATACCTTATACCATTTGTACCTGAGTTTTTCATTTTTTGTGTGCTAATATAATTGGTATTGTATTTTTAATTTCAAATTCCACTTGTTCATTGCTGAGATATAGAGCAATAATGGGGCGTCTGGGTGGCTCAATGGGTTAAAGCCTCTGCCTTCAGCTCAGGTCATGATCCCAGGGTCCTGGGATCAAGTCCCGCATTGGGCTCTCTGCTTAGCAGGGAGCCTGCTTCTCTGTCTCTCTCTGCCTGCCTCTCTGCCTACTTGTGATCTCCATCTGTCAAACAAACAAATAAATAAATAAAAAGAAAAGCATTAACTTCTATATATTAACTTTGTATGCTCCTACTTTGCTATTATCAATTATTAGCTTTCAGAGTCTTTTTGTTCAGGTTTTCAGATTTTCTTTATAAATGATCATGTCATCTGCAAACAAAGATAGTTTTAATTCTTCCTTCCCAGTCTATTTATCTTTATGTCCTTTTTGTGTTTTAACATTTTAGTTATAACTTATAGGACAATGTTGAAAAGGAGTCGTGAATGAGACATCCTTGCCTCGTACCTGATCTTAGTTGGAAAACTTTGAATTTCTCACCATAAAGTATGATGTTAGCTGTAGGTTTTTAAAGACCTTCTTTATCAAGTTGGGGAAGTTCCTCTCTATTCCTAGTTTACTGAAGGTTTTTATCATGAATGTGTTTTGGATTGTGTAAAATACTTTTTCTTTATCTGTGGATATGATTCTGTGATTTTTTTTTAGCTTACTGATACAATAGATTATATTAATTGATTTTTGAGTATTGAACCATTCTTGTCAGAGCTTGTCCTTCTGGCCACCCTGTAATAAGGTTCTATTGAGCTTATATAAGAGACAATCTACTTTATAGGAGACTAGTCTATCCTAAACAGAAAGACTTTATCATGATTATGCCTAAAACACCATCATCCATGTCTGATGCTCTTGATGTTGAAAATTTAGAATCTCAGCACACAACACGTAGATCTCTAGACCTTGACCCTTTGGGTTATTTCAACATAATGTGCCTCATTTTCTTTCTAGCCATAGTACTGAGAGTCATAAAAAATATTTTGGAGGAGAGCCTTACAATATTTTTACCTATATATAGTCAAAATAAGATATGAAGTGGTGCCTGGGTGACTTAATCGGGTAAGCATCTGCCTTTGGTGCAGGTCATGGTCCCAGAGTTCTGCGATCAAGCCCTGCATTGGGCTCCCTGTTCTGTGGGGAATCTGCTTCTCCCTCTCCCTTCTCCCCACTTGCTCTCTCTTTCTCTCAAAAAAATAAATAAAAATATTGAAAAAAAAAGGTAAGATATGAATATTAGCATATGTCCGTCCTTTCTTCCTTCTTTCCTTCCTTCCCTTCTTTCTTTTTAAAAAGATTTATTGGGGCACCTCGGTGGCTCAATTGGTTGGGCAACTGCCATTGGCTCAGGTCATGATCCTGGGTTCTGGGATTGAGCCCTGCATCTGGCTCCTTGCTCAGCGGGGAGCCTGCTGTTCCCTTTCCCTCTGCCTGCTACTCTACCTGCTTATGCTCTCTCTGTCAAATAATTAAAATCTTTTAAAAAATAATAAAACAATAAAAAGATTTATTAATTTATTTATTTGAGAGAGAACAAGAGAGAGAGCACAAGCAGGTGAGGGAGAAGCAGGCTTCCAGCTGAGCAGGAAGCCCAATGAAAGTTTCGATCCCAGGAACCCAGAACCATGATCTGAGCCAAGGCAGATACTTAAGCAACTGAGCCACCCAGGTACCCCTCTTTTTCTCTTTCTTTCTTATCTGTCTCTATCTATCTACCCCCTAATATATACTTTTTTATGTATAGTATAATTTGTACTTAGTTTGCCAGGTTTTAATGTTTGCATTCATGTACAACTTAATGAACAATATTTTTATTTTGTATCAGGATAATCTAGAATTTTTCTTTTTAGTGATTTTGAAAGTAAAGTATGTAGATTAACATCCAGTTTATAAGTGAACTTCATGGTACGTGTATTGAGTACAAACTTTATTCTTGGTTTCAGTTTGCTTCTATACACCTATTTTTCTTTTGCTTCTTCCTTGTTTATTTTGTTCTATTTTTGGATATTTTAAGTTACTTTAAAAATCTTTTATGATAAAACACAATATAAATAAATGATAAAATATATTTGCATTATCATCCAGTATTTACTTCATATTATTATTTATGAACTATTGAGAGATACATTTAATACTTTAGCTTGAAAATAGTCACTTGCCCCAAGTAAACCAAAACAATGTTCATTGCATATAATTTGTTTCTAGCCACAGGGATTGTAAAATGGAGAGGTAAGAATGGAGCTGGCTTTTCATTTTTAAAATAATTTACAAGGCTGTAAACTCTGTGATATATTAATTTTCCTAAACCTGTTAATAGATTATTTAAAATTAAATTTATTTTCATCTTTAAATATTTTGAAGAGGTGGATACAATGTCTGGAAACATTTGTCAGAAAAAACTTTTAGTTTTCCTTACAGATGTAGTAGGCAGCAATGTATAAATACCAAATGTATCATAATTTAGGAAAAGAGCAAAAGGCTATTTTCTGTTTCAACTGGAAGTTATGAAGAGTTGGATTTTTCCCTGAGAAGCTATTTATTTGCTGAGATTACTATGGTAGCAGATTTTACAAGAAGTTCAAGATCTCTGTAAATAGTTATAAAAAAAAAACAAAAAACCTATAGATGTCATTTAAGTGTAACACTGAAACCATATAAGCCAGTTCATTTTTTTAAATGGCTGATTGCATAAATGATTAACTATGAAGAATTGTTTAATTAAAAAGTTAGTCCTAGGGCACCGCTCAGTCAGCGGAGTGACTGGCTCTTGATTTCGGCTCAGGTCAAGATCTTGGTGTTCTGAGATAGAGCTGCATTGGGCTCGGGCCTCAGCAGGGAGTCTGCTTGAGGTTCTCTCTCCTTCTCTATCCCTACTTCCTATCCTCTCTTTTTCTCTCTAAAATAAATAAATCTTTAAAGAAGAAAAATTTATACAGTCCTATGAAGTAATATTTGAAATTGTTCTGATTTTCTAGTTCCTGGGATGAAAAGTCAGTAACATTTTATAATTTTCCAATTGGCATATCAAATTCATAGTCTTTCAGAAAATGATCTTTATTTGTAAGGTACTAAAAGTTAGAGTAATGATCATCCATAAGGCAAAGTATGTATCTTTAAATACTATCTTTGGGAATTTGCCATCGTATCATATGTGTTTTCATGAGGTACTTATGTTTTTCCTTGAGTATGTGTCCTGTAATGGACATTTCTATTTCTTGCCTCTGTGACCAGCATCTATTTTCTCTTTAGGTAAGAGAACCAGTTTTTTTGTTTGTTTCTTTGTTTTCAGGAGACAACAACTCCTCTCTTCCAATCAGTCTGTATAGTTTGGGTGTCAGTCTGTATAGTCTGAGTCTGCCTTGTGACTCTAAAGAGCATAAAAACTCAGATTGGACCAAGGAAAAAACTAATTTGCCATGGCAAGGATGAATATATGATCCAAACCAGGTCATGATGAGGGAACATCAGTCTTGGCCATTTTGGAGGAACTTCTGGGAAGATGTGGTTTCTCTCCACTAGGGTTGCTAAGCTAAAAGGTTGTAAGTGGGAAGTTTCTGTTGTTCATATTTGCCACAGTACGGGAGAGCTTCCCTGAAAACATTATGGTATCAGAAAAAAGGAAATGGAAAAAGAGAGTATTCTGTTTATCTTTTGTATCCTCTGGATCTAGCTATACCTATAGCTAGATATACCTCTGAATTGCTTAGCCACTTGAGCCACTCTTTTACCTCATTTTGCTTGAGCTAGTTTGAATTACGGTGTTGTCACTTGCCAAGAAGGCTGGAAGGTTTAGGTGGACCACTGTACTGTGGCTTATAGTAAATGATTTAATAATAAGATACAGTTTTACTAAGGTGAAGCCTATGTATCTTAATGGAGGAGATTATTGAGGCAATTATCCTGACAATTCAAAAAAACCTTTAATTACTTACCTGTTTTCCACTGAATTATTTGTATTTTTAAAGTTTTAAATAGCAGAACAATTTAGCCTTGATTGATATTAATTTTCAATGGACAAAAGGAAAAGGACAGCAAGATAAAGCATAAAGAGCACAAGGTTAAGAGTGAGAAAATGAATTCTGCTCAGCAGGTTTTAAAGGGAATATTCAAAAAGAATTGGGAAGAGTTCTAATAGGCAATTGGCATAAGACACAGAAGTCTGAGTCAGCAGACATTCCAAGCCTACTTTGGTATGCTTTTCATTCCTCTCCATTCCCACTAATATACTTTTACATCTTGATGATGTCCTAATGTTTTTTAAATCATTAGCATGATTTCCTATACTTTTGTTTGTTTTAGAACACTTTTAGTCTCCTTTTGTGCATTTAATAATTGTGCATTTAATTTAGATGTGCATTTAATAATTTAGTTAGAGCTGGAATTCTTTATTACCCTACTCTTGGCTATACAGAATTTATGTAATTTGGGAGTTGCCTATTATTATGTCTTCTAGTACTGTGGAAACCATGTAAGGATCTCAGTGATATCTTTGACCTAGAGAAGCGAGAACTACTTGGATGCATCTGGGAACATTTTCCAGCCCTAAGTAAACAGTGCTATAACAATGTCAATCTTGTATGACACAAGATCCTTAGATGTCTGAAAAGAGATATCAGAAGCTTACTTCTTTTGCCTGTCTTGGCAATTGACCCTATTTTGCTTTTTATGAGATGTGTTTTATATATACCTTTATATATATGTACACATACACACACACATATAGATATCTTTATATAGAGATACACATATGGGTGTTTATATATTGGTATATACATATAAACTGGTGTGTGTATATAAGGGTATAGATACATAAATAAATATTTTATATATAAAGGTATATCTATGCATATGTGTTTATATGTATAAACATACCCTTTTATAGCTTTTTATATGTATAAACATTTTTGTGTGCTACTCCTTTGGATAGGGTTTATATATGACTTTGCCTGCCTATATATAATAATACAAAGTATCTTCAGTACTAAATGTGTCTTTGTTTTGTCTATTTGTCTATTGCCTACTGACCACTTAGAGGTCAAACCTACTGAGCAGTGCCCATTAGTAGTAACAGGTTCTATTCTTGTTTTTTTCACTTCCTTGCCTATATGACCTTGGGTGAGGCACTTTGCTTACCTAGGTATTTGCCACAAAGATATTTTCAACTCTCAATATTTTATTCTCTCAGAATTTTTTAGTTCATTCTAATATTAACACCAGAAGTATTTTGGGCTGAAAAATGTGGGTAAAAACTGAGTAATTAATCTATCATATTGTGGATTTACAAGTAAATGCACATTCCAGTGGATCAGAGCCCGTTCTGAAACATTTTGTTTATTTTTGATAGAAGTTTGCCCTTCATATACCTGCCACCTTGAATTCTCTTACCTTGTTAATCTCCCAGTTTGAACAGTAACATGTTCTTTTAATGTTGCCACTTGTAATAGAGATAGACCAGTTCCTGACAATAACTTGTACAGACTGGTGACATGTTTGAAAATAACATAGCTTTTCTTAGAAGGGTACTGTCTTTTGATTGCATCATTGGTTTTTTTCCCTTCTGCCATTCTCTTTCTTACCAAGTATACTGTGAACTTCTTAATCAATATTATCAAGGATATATGAGAAAGCTAGCATTCCTCTGGGAATATTATTTGTGTTGTTTCTCTCTAAAAACACAATGGAAAAAGAGGCTCTGTGATTTCCATGCAGTCTTTCAGATAGTTAAAATACTAAATTTTAGCACAATTATATGTTCTAGCTGTAAAACAACCACTTGATAATCTTAACATGAATTAATAATTGTAAATATTAAAATAAAGAAGAGACACTTTCAAAATTAGTATCACTAAATTGGCATCATAAATTAGTAATTATGACTTTGAGGTTATGAATGATACATATTTAAGGACAATTAATGAACAAAATCTTTTTGTGTATCCTCTTCAGGAGTTAATATTAGCTAAAATAATCCAGTTCACTGTAGCAGGAACCTTACCTTTGTCAACATTTGCATTATACTTAGAATCCTAAGGCCAAATGGGACCTGATCCAATTTCTGTGTTTTATACATGATGAAACTTAGGGGTAAATGACTTGGCTAACATGAAGTAGTGTTGGAGGTAAGATAATTTCATGGATCTTGTAGTAACCATTTGTTTATTAAAAAGTAACTCATCAACAGTGTAGAAGGGTTCCCCTTTCTCCACATCCTCGCCAGCCTCTGTCATTTCCTGACTTGTTAATTTTAGCCATTCTGACTGGTGTGAGGTGGTATCTCATTGTGGTTTTGATTTGTATTTCCCTGATGCCAAGTGATATGGAGCACTTTTTCATGTGTCTGTTGGCCATCTGGATGTCTTCTTTACAGAAATGTCTTTTCATGTCTTCTGCCCATTTCTTTTTTTTTTTTTTTTAAAGATTTTATTTATTTATTTGAGAGAGAGACAGTGAGAGAGAACATGAGCGAGGAGAAGGTCAGAGAGAGAAGCAGACTCCCCGTGGAGCTGGGAGACCGATGCGGGACTCGATCCCGGGACTCCGGGATCATGACCTGAGCCGAAGGCAGTCATCCAACCAACTGAGCCACCCAGGCGTCCCATGCCCATTTCTTGATTGGATTATTTGTTCTTTGGGTTTTAACCCACTGAGCCACCCAGGTGCCCCAGTAGTCTATTTTCTTTTGGTTATGAGTTGTTTGTGGATAAATGAAATTTCCGTATAAGCAGATGTCACATTTAAAAATTTCTCCAAATGCTAAGGCCTTTGTTTTTAATATAAAGTTTATATTTATAGTTTTATTTCTTTTATAATGCAATAGTTTAGCTAATGAATCATGCTTCTTCCCTTTAGGTTACACCTATGTTTGAGGATTGGACTACTATTGATTGGTATCGATTTTTCTGTTTATGGGAGAAATTGCCAACTTCTATGAAACGGGTGGCAGAGCTGGTGGGAATTGAAGAAGGGTTCTTGGCTCGCTGTGTGAAAGGAAAAGTTGTAGCCAGAACTGAGAGACAGCATCGCCAGATGGCCATCCATAAAAGGTAAATACCAACAAGCCTTGACTGTCCAGTGTTTAATACAGTTTTAGATATATAGTAGTTGTTGAGTTTATTATAGTCACTTTCATTATTATTAAAATAAAAGTTTTAGGGGTGCCTGGGTGGCTCAGTCAGTAAGTTTCTGCCTTTGGCTCAGGTCATGATCCCAGGGTCCCGGGATGGAGCCCCGTATCAGGCTTTCTGCTCAGTGGGGAGTCTGATTCCCCTTCTTCCTCTTCCTCTCCCCTGGTTTGTGCTCTCTCTCATGCACTGTCTCTCAAATAAATAAAATCTTTTTTAAAAAAGAAATAAGATCAAAGTTTTGGCTGAATAAATTGTCATTTTCTTGTGTTCACTGAATTTATCAATATTTTGGATTCTCCTTTAACACTTGTTTAGAATCCATTATAGATGAAGACCTTTTAAAGTAAAACCTTTAAGGGACTCCTGGGTGTCTCAGTCACTAAGGTGTCTGTCTTCAGCTTAGGTCATTGTCCCAGAATTCTGGGATCATGCCCCACATCTGACTCTGCTCAGTGGGGAACCTGCTTCTCCCTCTCTCTCTGCTTGCTGCTTCCCCTGCTTGTGTTCTCTTTCTCTCTCTCTCACTCTGTCAAAATAAATAGAAACAAAATCTTAAAAAAATAAAGTAGAACATTTATTTTATTTACTTAAAGATGTGAATTAGAACTGACAACTTAGAGCAGCTTCATTTGAGGATATGCTCTGTATCATAAATGATTGATTGTTACCATGAAAGAGTGAATTAAAAGATTCAGATGGGGAAACTGAATCATTTACCTTCTTTGAAATATAATAAAATTATTTTTCTTAATGGTAGTCTCTAGTAAATTATTTGCTGCATAAGTGTAAATTTTGTAAGGATTTATATACTTGGACTATTTGTGGTACTATTGTCATTCAAGTCATTACTGGTTTTTATTTTCAAATTCTGTCTTTTTTTGATATATGAATAGGTGGTCATATAACTGTGTATCAAATATTCTTTTAAATTTTTTGTGCCATTCTATTTCTTGAACTAAGTCTTATTTCTTGAAATTAGTTAGCATTATTAAAATATGGAGGAGATCTTTTTATTATATAAATATTAGTTCCTTGCTATGTTATAGTACTAATGTATGTCAGAATTTATTCGATAAACATTGAGCTCAGTCTTTGTCCACTAATCCTATATCCCATTAGGAACCTTCTCAGAGTGTATAAATCCTCTCTTGCCTTTTTGCTTCTTTCTTGTTTCTTAGCATATGTTGTATCTTCATTGTAGACCTCTCTTACCATACTTATGGTGATTTACTTTCCAGGTTTTTTACCAGTCTTGTGCTATTAGATTTAATCAGTGAAGTTCCCTTAAAGGAAATTAACCAGAAATACGGATGCAGTCGTGGACAGATTCAATCTTTACAACAGTCAGCTGCTGTTTATGCAGGTCAGTTAAACAAGGGTTTCCACATTTATTTGAGACTCTGTGGTTTGAGGTCAAGTTAAGATTACTTTTTTTTTTCAAATTCCATTTTATTTTAGGCTTCTCTAAAAGTGAGGGGATCATGGGAAGCTGTAATTGTCATCATAACACCTAAAACTATGGCATCCCTGGGTTTAGTTATCCTGCCCCAGAGGATTGGCAGCTAGTGGAGTAGTTGGACCTTTGTTTCCCCTTCTGTTGCTTAGCAACTGCTGACCATCCTCCTTTCTGTTTTTTGTTTTTTGTTTTTTTTTCCGTTTTCCCTGTTACAAGAAGAAATAGACACGAAGTTGTCAACAGTTTCCCTTTTGTCACCAAGTTACTGGTTTATATTTGTTATTGACTAGGTGGATGGCAAATGGAGAGGGATTTCTGGATTTCTCTTGGACTGTTCTAAATATCTCTTCTCTAGGAAAGGACTGTTCTCTCCTTAATAAATCTAAACTCCTATCTCTAAGCAAGGCAAACAGGGAAGTTCTGGGTCTGATTTTGCCAAGAAATCCTTATAGGCCCTTAGGGAGGAAACTGTGGGCTGCTGGAAAAGTATGTGGTGTATATGTATAAAAGGTTTCATTGTGAAAGTGTGTGCATATGTGAGCATACTGAGGGAAAGGTGGGAGGAGAAGGTCATAAAAAGGGAGAGATTCTTCAACTCATTGGCATGAAAGATCTCAAATTGCCTGTGGGGCTAATGTTTTCATAGGGAAGTGATTTTCTTAATGACTTGGCATTGGCTCTTCTGGCTTCTGTATTTCATGGGGAATAGCTATTGAGCTGGACAGCCTTTCCTTGATGAAAATATCAGTGGGAGCTTCACTTTTTGTACTCCTCTTAGCACTTGAATATTTAAATCAGCTCTATTTTTCTGTAGTTGAAAAGAGTCCCTCACCTATTTTTAAGAGTTCTCTCTTCCTTAAAAAGAAAGTAAGGAAGAAAGAATGAGAGGAATGAGAAGTGGGGGCTTTTTGTTTGTTTTGTGTTAACATGCTCTACCTCAGTTGTTTCAAATATAAAGTTCATGATGAGGTATAAATGAGATGACATTTAATGTGTTTAGCTCATCTGTTGACCAGTTAGCTAGGGTTTTAACATGTGTCTACTTTCCTGTTACTTACACTTTTTGACTCTTTAAACTTTACAGTTCTGCACGAAAACAAACAACACAACAAAACAAAAGTAAATCTAAAGAAATAGAGAATTATCTATAAAGAATTTTAATTCAATAAATATTCTATGATTATTCTAGGTATGATTACAGTATTTTCCAACCGCCTGGGCTGGCACAACATGGAACTACTACTTTCTCAATTTCAGAAGCGTCTTACATTTGGCATCCAGAGGGAGTTATGTGACCTGGTCCGGGTGTCCTTACTTAATGCACAGAGAGCCAGGTTCCTCTATGCTTCTGGTTTTCTTACTGTGGCAGATCTTGCCAGAGCAAATATTGCAGAGGTGGAGACTGTTCTGAAAAATGCTGTTCCCTTTAAGAGGTAAGAAATTCCCCCCAGTAGTTATTAAATGAAAGATCATTTTGTAAATAATAGATAGAAAATGTGCTAAAATATTTTTTGTTAGATAATATCATGACGTACATGGTGTCAGTGGAAGAAAATGAAACTGCTTTTTCTCCCTTCAAATTGCTGTCATTTTTTGTGTGTATGTATATTTTTAAAATTGAAGTATAGGTGACCCACAATATTTTATTAGTTACAGCTATACAGTACAGTGATTTGAAAACTCTGTATGTTATGCTCCACTGCTCCACTCAGCACAAGTGTAGCTACTATCTTTCACCATAAAATGCTATTGAATACCATTGACAATATTCCCCATACTGTACATTTTGTCCCTGTGACTTAATTGTTCAATAACTGAAAGCCTCTCTCACTCCCCTTCACCCATTTTATCTATTGTCCCACCCCACCCCTCTGGCAACCATCAGTGTGTTCTATGTATTTATGGGCCTATTTTGCTTTTGGTTTGTTTTGTTTTTTAGATTCTACATCTAAAAGAAATCCTATGGTATTTGTCTTTCTCAGTCTGACTTACTTCACTTGGCATAATACTCTCTAGGTTTATCCATGTTGTCCAAAATGGCAAGATCTCATATTTTTTATGGTAGAGTAATATTTCATCATAGATAGGAATCATTGATAGATATCATAGATTGATCGATGGATCTTTATATGTTTGTTATCCATCATACATCTATGTACATATATATATTATATATGGACACTTGGGTTTTTCCTATATCTTGGCTGTTGTAAATAATGCTGCAATAAACATTGAGGTGCATACATTTTTTCAAATTAGTGTTTTTGTTTTCTTTAGGTCAATATCCAGTAGCGGGATTACTGGATTGTATGGTATTTTTATTTTAATTAAGAAAAGAAAACCATGCTGTTTTCCACAGTGGCTGGTCCAATTTACATTCCCACCAACAGTGCACAGGGGTTCCTTTTTCTCCACATCTTCACCAACATTTGTTTATTTCTTGTCTTTTTGATTCTAGATGTTCTGAAATGTGTAAGGTGATATCTCATTGTGGTTTTGGTTTGATTTCCTCAATGATTAGTGATGACAAGTAACTTCCTGTGTCTGTTTGCTCTCTATATGTCTTATTTGGAAAAAATGTCTATTTAGGTCCTCTGTCCATTTTTATTTTTATTTATTTATTTTTAAAAAGATTTTTAATTTATTTATTTTGACAGAGAGAGATCACAAGTAGACAGAGAGGCAGGCAGAGAGACAGGTGGGGAAGCAGGCTCCCGCTGAGCAGGGAGCCCCTTGCGGGGCTCGATCCCAGGACTCTGAGATCATGACCTGAGCCGAAGGTAGAGGCTTTAACCCACTGAGGCACCCAGGCGTCCGCTCTCTGTCCATTTTTAAAAAGATTATTTGTTTTTTTGGTGTTGAGTCATATAAATTCTTTCCATTATTGGATATATCATTTGTGGACGTCTTCACCCATTCAATAGGTCACCTTTTCATTTTGTTGAGTCTTTCACTCATTGCGTAAAAGCTTTTTATTTTGGTATAGTCCCAAAAGTTTATTTTTGTTTTTGTTTCTCTTGTGAGAGGCGACATATGTAAAAAAATGTTGCTAAGGCCAATGTTAAAGAAATTACTACCTACATTTTCTTCTAGAAGTTTTATGGTTTTGGGTCTTTAATCCATTTTGAATTTATTTTTATATGGTGTAAGAAGTGATTCATTCTTTTGCACGATGTCTAATTTCCCCTGCATCATTTATTGATGAGACTGTCATTTCCCATTGCATATTCTTACCTCTTTTGTCATAGATTAATTGACTATATGAGCATGGGTTTGTTTTGGGCTCTGTATTCTATTTCATTGATTTATATGTCTGTTTTTGTGTCAGTACCATACTATTTTCATTACTATAGCTTTGTAGTTTATCTTGAAATCTAGGATTGTGATACCTCCAGCTTTGTTCTTTCTCAAGATTGCTTTGGGTATTTAGGGTGTTTTGTGGTTTCATTCAAATTTTAGTAGTGTTTACTCTAGTTTTGTGAAAAATGCTATTGATATTTTGATAGGGATTGCATTGACTCTATAGAGTGTTTGGGTAGTAGGGACATTTTAATCAATATTAATTTTTCCAATCCATGATCATGTTAATATCTTTCTATTTGTTTTTGCTGTCTTCAATTTCTTTGATCTGTGTTTTATAGTTTTTGAGTACAAGTTTTTTGGTACAATTGTAAGTGGTATTGTTTTCCTTATTTCTGTTTCTACTACATTGTTATTAGTATAAAAATGCAACTTTTTTGGTCTTAATTTTGTATTTAACTTTACTGAATTTATTCTAATAACTTTCTGGTGGATCTTTAGGGTTTTCTATGTATAGTAGCATATCACCTACAAATGGTGATAGTTTTACTTCTTCCTTGAGAGTTTAGATGTCTTGTATTCCTTTTTTGGTCTCATTGCTCTGGCTAGGCTTTCTAGCACTGTACTGAATAAAAGTAGGGAGAGCAGACACTCCTGTCTTTTTCCTGATCTCAGCTGAAAAGCTCTCAGTTTTTCACCATTGAGTATGTTAGCTGTGGATTTTTCACATGTAGCCTATATTATGTTGAGGTATGTTCTCTTTAAACTTACTTTGTTGAGAGTTTTTATCATGAACTCATCCTGAATTTTATCAAATGGTTCTTTTGTGTCTATTGAGATAATCAAATTTTCCTTTGTTGATTTGGCATATCATGTTGATTGATTTGTGAATATTGAATTAACCTTGCTTCCCCAGAGTAAATCCCATTCAGTCATGGTTGATGATCCTTTTAATGTATTGTTGAATGGTGTTTGTTAATATTTTGTTGAGGATTTTTGCATCTATATTTATCAGGAACATTGGCCTGTAAGTTTCTTTCTTTCTTTCTTTCTTTTTTTTTTTAACGTCATTAGTTTTGGTATCAGGGTAATGCTGGCTTTGTAGAATGTATTTGGAAGTTTTCCTTCCACTTCTATTTTCTGGAATAGTTTGAAGAGAGTAGGTATTAACTCTTTTTAAAATGTTTGGTAGAACTCATCTGTGAAGTCATTTGGTCGGGGACTTCTGTTTGCTCGAGTTTGATTCCAGTTCAATTTCATTACTAGTAATTGATATATTCAGCTGCTGTGTTTCTTTCTGATTCAGTTTGGGAAGACTGTACGTTTCTAAGAATTTATCCATTTCTTCTAGTTTGTCCAATTTGTTGACAAATAATTTTTTGTAATATTCTCTTATAATTCTTTGTACTTCCGTGTTGGTTATTAATTTCCCTTTTTCATATCTGATCTTATTTGTGTCCTCTTTTTCCTTGATGAGTCTGGCTAAAGGTTAATCAGTTTTGTCTGTTCGAAGAACCAGCCCTTTTATCTTTTCTAGTGTTTTTTAAGTCTCTATTTCATTTATTTCACTCTGATCTTAATTTCCTTCCTTCTACTAACATTTACCTTATTTGTTCTCCTTTTTCCAATTCTTTCAGCTGTACATTTAGATTGTTTATTTGAGATATTTCTTGTTTCTGGAGGTCAGCCTGTATCGCTATGAATTTCTCTCTTAGAATTGTTTTCATTTTGTTCCAGAGGTTCTGGATTGTTGTCTTTTTATTTTCATTTGTCTTCATGTATCTTTTGATTTCCTTTGATTTCATCAGTGGCCCATTGAGTGTTTAGTAGTATGCTGTTTAGTCTCCACGTGTTTTTGTTTTTTCCAGTTTTTTTTTTTTTCTTGTGATTGATTTCTAGTTTTATACTGTTATGGTTAGAAGAGATGCTGATATGATTTTAATGTTAAATTTACTGGGACTTGTTTTATGGTCTAATGTGTGATCTATCCTGGAGAATGCTCCACATGCATTTGAACTGAATGTGTGTTCTTTTGTTTTTGTATGGGATGCTCTACATGTATCTATTAAGTACATCTGGTCTAATGTGTTATTCAAAGTCACTATTTCCTTCTTTTTCTGTCTGCATGGTCTATCCATTCATGTAAATGGGGTGTTATAGACCTGTACTATTATTGTATTACTATCAGTTTCTCTTGTATATGCCTATTAATATTTGCTTTATGTATTTGGATGCTCTAATATTGGGTGCATAGATATTTACAAATGTTATATCTTCTTTTTGGATTAACCTTTTTATCCTTATATAATGCCCTTCTTTGTGTCTTTTTATAGTCTTTGTTTGAAGTCTGTTTTGTCTGGTATAAGTATTGCTACCCTGGCTTTTTTTTCCCCTCCTGTTTTTATTTGCATTGCCTGTCTTTCCATGCTTTCACTTTTGGTCTCTGTATTTTTATAGATCTGAAGTGAGTCATTTTTAGGCAGCCTACAACTGGGATTTTGTTGTTGTTGTTGTTTGTTTGCTTGTTTTAAGTAGTCTTCACACCTAGTGTGAAGTCCAGTGCAGAACTTGAACTCACAACCCTGAAATCAAGACCTAAACTGAGATCAAGAGTCAGATGCCTAACTGATTGAGCCACCCAGGTGCTCCATGGGTCTTGGTTTTGTTTTGGGGTTTTTTTTTTTTTTTTAAGGTTTTATTTATTTGAGAGGGAAAGCATGAGCCATGGAAGTGGGGGTGGCAGAGGGAGAGGGACAAGTAGACTCATTGCTGAGCAGGGAACCCAACATAGGGTTTGATCCCAGTACCTCAAGATCATGACCTGAGCTGAAGGTAGACTCTTAACCGACTGAGCCACCTATGTGCCCCCATGTCTTACTTTTTAAAATTTTTATTTCTTTAATTTATTTATTTGATGGAGAGAGAGAGTGAATGAGCGACAGACCGAGGGAGAGGGAGAAGCAGGCCACCTGCTAAGCAGAGAGCCTAATGTGGGGCTCAGTGCCAAGACCTTAGGATCATGACCTGAGCTGAAGGCAGATGCTTAACCAAATCACCCAGGTATCCTGGATCTTATTTTTTAAATCTGTTCTACCACCCTGTCTCTTTTGATGGGACATTAGACCCACCTGTACATTTCAAGTAATTATTGATAGGCATATATTTATTACCCTTTTGTTAATTATTTTCTTGTTGTTTTTGTAGTTTTTTTTCTTTCTTTCTTTTGCTCTCTTTCCTTTGATGACTTTCTATTGTATTTTGTTGATTGTCTTTATTTGTTGTGTAACTATTACAGATTTGGGGTTTGTATTTACAATGTGGTTCATATACATTTTAAATATGTGGCGGTCTATATTAAGTCAGTGGTCACTTAAATTTGAACAAATTCTAAAAGAAAGTTTCTTTTATTTCCCTTTCCCCACATTTTTGTATATATTTTCGTATTTTATATCTTTTTATTAATAATTTCTTACTTTTGATTATAGCCTTTTCTTTTTCACTTGAAGTCCCACATGTTTTACATTTCTTGTAAAACTGGCTTAGTGATGATGAACTCCTTTAACTTTTGTGTTTTGGGGAAACTCTTTATCTTTCCTTCTGTTGTGAATGATAAGCTTGCTACAGAGAGTGTTCTTGATTTTGGGTCCCCCCACCCCTTCAGCTCTTTGAATATAGCATGCCACTCTATTCTGGCCTGCGCAACATTTCTTCTGAAAAATCTGTTCATAGCCTTAAGTGGTTTCCCGTGTGTGTAACTTTTTGCTTCTCCTTGCTCTTTTTAGAATTTTCTCTTTACCTTTAACCTATGACATTTTAATTATATATGTCATGGTATGGAACTCCTTAGGTTCATCTTGTTTGGAACTCTGTATCCTTCCTGAATCTGTTTTCTTTCCCCAGGTTAAGGAAGTTTTCAGCTATTATTTCTTCAAACAAGTTTTCGCCCCTTTTCTTTCTCTCTTCTCTTCTGGGACCCCCATAATGCAAATGTTTGTTCATTTGATGTCATCCTAGAGATTGCTTAACTTATCCTCATTAAAATTTCTTTTTTATTTGCTGTTCAGCTTGAGTGCTTTCTATTACCTTATCTTCTAGATTGCTGCTCATTTCTTCTCATCCCCTAATCTATTGTTGATTCCCTCTAGTGTATTTTTCATATCACTATATTCTTTAACTTTGATTGGTTCTTTCTCATATTTTGTATCTCTTTCTTGAAATTTTCACTGAGTTCTTCCACTCTTGTCTCCAGTCCAGTGAGCGTCTTTAGGATCATTACTTAAATAAACTTTATCAAGTGCATTTTTTCTCTTTGTTTCATAGAGTTCTTTTTCTAAGATTTTGTCTTGTTCTTTTGTTTCGAACATATTCCTATGTCTCCTCATTTTGCTTGATTTTCTGTTTATTCCTCTGAATTGAATAGAACAGCTACTTCTGAACTTGAAGGAAGGATGTATGGTCATTCCTGTATAGTCTTTGTGTACCTAATAACTTTGGCTGGCTGGCTGAAACTGTGGCTGCCACGGGCATGGAGTTCCCAGGTACTCCTTGTTTGTGCTGCCCTGGTAGCCTAACTGGAACTGAAGTGGGCTTGGGTCAGGTGATCACAGAGCTCTCTGGAAAGGGTGGGTCTGGCAAGACAGCAAAAACTGAAGTTGGTGCAAGCTGGGGCAGTCCCTGGGCTCTTTATACAGAGAACATCCTGGCAGGATAGCTGAAGCTGAAATGAGCATGAGCCAGGGCTGTTCAGGGGCTGTCTATCCACAGGGTTCACTGAGAGGAAAGCTGTAACTGAAGTGGGTGCAAGCTGGGTGTTCAGGGGGGCTCCATACAAGGAGTACCCATACAGGGTTGCTGGAACTAAGGTGGGTGTGGGTCAGGGATTCTTGGAGCACTCTGTGCTAGAAGAGTATTAGCAAATTGTCTGGAGCTAAAGTAGTATGGGCCTGGGTCTGGGCTACTTTGCTCCTGGGTGTACCACCTTGCTGCATCAGCTGGAGCTGTAGTGAGTACTGACCAGGGATGTCCTCCTGGTAGGTGCCACACTGGTGCTGCCTTGGTGAGAGGGTTGGGGCTGATGTGGGCTAGGGGTTTGGGGCTTATTGAGGTAGTAGGCCAGCTAGTATACCCAGACCCTGCTTCTATCTTGCTCTAAAGGTGGAGGGGGAGCATAAACTGTGAAACTTGCAGTCCCTATGACCTGGAAAGAGTTCCAGCAGATCCTCCACCATTTGGCAAAATTCTAAGCGAGTTTCTTTATGTTTTAGTTGCTCTTTGTACTTCTGTATTATGCTAAGTCTACTATTGCTGTGATTATACCTCTTCTCAATACCCAGAACTTTATTGATCAAAATTACTTATATCAATATTAGGACAAACCAATATCACATACTTCTTCATGTGACACAGTGAGAAAAACACAGCATTACTTCTGGAGTATTCTTATAAAAAATGTCTAAAATAAATTTAATTATAAGGAAATATTAGACAAACCTAAATTGGGAGGCATTGTACAAAATAATTGACTAGGGCACCTGGGTGGCTCAGTAGGTTAAAGCCTCTGCCTTCGGCTCAGGTCATGATCTCAGGGTCCTGGAATCGAGCCTCGAATTGGGCTCTCTGCTCAGCAGGGAGCCTACTCCCCCCCTGCCCCCCGCCGCTGCCTCCCTCTCTGCCTACTTGTGATCTCTGTCTGTCAAATAAATAAATAAAATCTTAAAACAAAACAAATAATTGACTAGTACTCTTCAAAAATATCAAGATCATGAAAAACAAAGACTGAGGAACTGTTTCTAATTAAAGGAAGATAAAGAGACATGAAAACTAAGTGGACCACCTTATTCTAGATTGGATTGGAAAAGGGACATAAGTGGAACAGTTGGTGAAATTAGAATAAGATGTGTAAGTTAGATATAGCATTGTATTAATGTTAATTTTCTAAATGGAAACTGGTGTCTGGCACCTAGCTACCCTTTCCCTTTAGTTCTTGGTACTTAAGAGCTAGAAAGCCCAGTTAGCCTTTTGATTGTCTCAGTTTGCTATTAACAACAATTCACAAAAACAAAAACCAAAAAAACAATTCACAATGAATTATCTCTGCATATGTATTTTCGTATTTTTGGTAACGTTTCCTCAGAGTAAATTCCTGCATGTGATTTTAAAAGTTAAGGGCTTATTTCACTTTATTAGATTCCAGAATTGCCCTGCAGGTTACATTCTCACTAATCTATTACCCCATAGCCTTGCCAACAGAATCCATTTTGTTAGAGGTTTTCATTTTATCAGTCTGTTAGATGAGAAATTGTATCTCAGCATAGTTTAAGTGTGCATTTCTTCACTTGTGAGTGATGGTAGAAATGTTTTCATATGTTTCAGAATTTTTTTTTCTTGGTATCTTTGTGAATTATCTGGTTATGTCTTTTCCTTATGTTTCTACTGGGTTTGGTCTTTCCCCCTTTCTTTTTAAAGAATCTTTTCGGGGCGCCTGGGTGGCTCAGTGGATTAAGCCGCTGCCTTCGGCTCAGGTCATGATCTCAGGATCCTGGGATCGAGTCCCGCATCGGGCTCTCTGCTCAGCAGGGAGCCTGCTTCCCTCTATCTCCCTCTCTGCCTGCCTCTCCATCTGCTTGTGATCTCTCTCTGTCAAATAAATAAATAAAATCTTAAAAAAAAAAAATAAAGAATCTTTTCTAAATTGATTAGAGTATTTAGGTGCTTTTATACATATATTGCAAATGCTCTCACAAAATTTATGAATTGTCTTTTGACTTTCATTGCATTGTATTTGCCATGCAGAATTTTAATTTTTTATTGATTTTTAAGATCAATATTTTTTCTTTCTTTCTTTTTTTCTACCATTGAATTATCATAGAAAACTTTGTACTGAGATTTTTAAAAAAAAATTCATTCATGTTTTCTTCTAGTATTTATAGATTTTAGTTTAGATTCTTAATGCATTTAGAATTTAATTTTGTGTATGGTGTGAAGTCTGGTTCTAATTTCATTTTTTATCCAATGGTTCCTATTTATTAAAAAAATGTTTATCTTCATTTTAGTAATTTGAGATGCTATCTTTATTATATACTAAATATCCACAAATAATTAGGTTTGTTCCTGGACTTTCTCTTCTACTTAGTATTCTTTTTGTCAATTTGTGAGCAAGTACCATATTTTTAATTATAAAGGCTTTATATATGTTTTAATCTCAGATAAGGCACTTTCTCACATAGTTTTTCAACATTTTTCTGGCTATTCTGTGTATTTGCCCATATGAAAGTTAAAGTGTTTGTTGATATTTTATTGGAATTGGATTGAAACGAAACTTAGAATCAACATCTTTATATTGTTTTGTCAACCTATCCAAGGATAGGTAACATCTTTGATTTTGATCTAGTTTTGTGATTTTCAAGTTTTCAGAACATTTCCTCAAGAAAGTTTTTAGAAGTTTTAGGTTTTGCTCACACAGGTTTTATACATTTCTTGTTAAGGTTGTTACTAAATCTTTATTGCTATTTTAATTGGTGGCTTTCTTCTATGATGTCTTCTACATACTTATTATTTGAGTATGTGAAGACTTTTTGTATATTTTTTATCCTATTTTTAGAATTCTTTTATTGTTTGAATTATTTTTATCATTGATTCTCTAGAATATTCCAGGTGTATTATTGTATCATGGCAAATAGCTATTTTACTTCTTCCTTAAGAATTCACGTGCTTGGGGGAGACAAACCATAAGAGATTCTTAATCTCACAAAACAAACTGAGAGTTGCCGGGGGTGGGGGGTAGGGAGAGGGTGGAGGGGGTTATGGACATTGGGGAAGGTATGTACTATGGTGAGTGTTGTGAAATGTGTAAACCTGGCGATTCACAAACCTGTAGCTCTGGGGCTAATAATACATTATGTGTTAATTAAAAAAATTTAAAAATTAAGAAAAATAAACTGAAACATAAAAAAATCACATGCTTTTAATTGTTTTCTCTTAATTGCATTAGCTGATACCTCTAATATGTAGTAGTATTAGGGATGGTGATAATAGTGGGAATTTTTGCTTTGTTTGGGATCTTAGAGGAAATGCCTCTAAGGAGGGTATTGTCTTCAGGACTATGATGTGTGTGTATATATTTAGGTTTATATGTATGTATTATCATTTTAAGAAAATGTACATTAAATGAAATTTCCTTGAGTACTTCTATCATGATTAGGTATTGAATTTTGTCAAAGGATTTTTTAGTATCTATGGAGATATTGATAGGGTTTTTCTCCTGTTTCACCTATTAGCACAGTACATTATATTAATAGATTTCCTAACACTGAATCAATCATATGTTCCAAAATAAATTTAATTTGGTCCTCTTATTTTATTACATGATGTTGGTTTCTGTTTGCTAATGTTTAAAATGGTTACTTTTGCATTGTTATTTATAAATAATATCGGTCTATATTTTTCTTGCATTGTGTGGTTTTTTGCACTATCTTTATTCAAGTTTTGGTATCAGACTTTCTTCATAAAAAAGAATTATTTTTTTTGTTTTTAGTGCTTTGCAGTAATTTATAGAATCTTGAGACCAGTACAAGGTTTAATATGTTTACTGTATGAAACTATCTTGCATGGTTAGTTCTCGATCATTTTGTCTGTTTCATTTTTTCAGAAGTTAATCTCTCTAAGCTTATTATCTCTAGAGTCAATTTTAGTAATCTGTATTTCCCTAGGAAATTATCATTTCATCTGGTTTTTCAAATATATTTTCATAGAGACTTATTTGTAAGTTAGTTTCTTAGGAATTTTAAGTATTTTTTCTTTTTCAATAGTTATTCCTTCTTTGTAATTTTCTGTTTTATGAATTTCTACTTTATGATTTTTCTTAATCAGATTAGCTGGTGGCTTATCTACTTTTGAAATTCTTTAAAAAGCCAGGATTTTGTTTTATTAGGTCTTTTTTTAATGTTAGTGATATATTTTATTTAAACCAATAAATCCAAAATATTGGCATTTCAACTTGTAATCAATACAAAAAATCAATGAGATATTTTATAGTCCTTTTTATACTTAGAAGAAATGGATGTATTTGAAACTTGCAACACCTATCAATTCAGAAGCTCTACTTAAATTAGAAAAAAGGATATGTATTTAGATTTAATGTAACGTATGGTTGAGAAAGTAGATTCACAGAGTCAAATATTTCCAAATAACTTAAAGTTTGACCAAAAATTGAATAGAGCATAAAAATAATTTGTCTTTAAAGTTTGTTTTTATAAAACCTAGTTTTTTAGAATAATTTAGCTTTAAAGCAAATTGTACCAGTTTCAAAATTATATCCATGTCATAATTATATCCAAAATTTATATCCACCAACTCATGTCAACTCTCTATTACTAAATTTGAGTTCTAATGAGCGCTACATAAATTTGAAAGAATCTTTAAATTTATCAGTATCAACAAAATGTTCTATGAAAATGTTATAGTTTCTGCAGCTCCCCATCATAAAATACTATCAGTTATAATTAAAGTCTTCTTCATATAGAGTCATATTAGGAAAAAATGTGTAAAATTACTATTGATCTGTATTATGAAAAGTTTAAATTTTAATATAAACTCTTGCATTGCTTAGCTAAATAACAAAGTTTTCCCCCCTTATATCTTCAAATTCAATCTTTTATGTGCAGTGGAATATTGGAGAGAAAAAATAAACAACATGCCAGTGTTTTTTTGACAATTTTTTTTTTTTTTGATTCTTGAATATTTGGCAACCATTCCTTTTTTTTTTTTTTTAATTGACATATAATGTATTATTAGCCCCAGGGGTACAGGTCTGTGAATTATTAGGCTTACACACTTCAGAGCACTCATTGTAGCACATACGCTCCCTAATGTCCAAAATCCAACCACTCTCTCCCTACCCCCCTCCGCCTGGCAACCCTCAGTTTGTTTTGTGAGATTAAGAGTCTCTTATGGTTTGTCTCCCTTCCAATCCCATCTTGTTTCATTATTTCCTTCCCTACCTCCCAAGACCCCCACTTTGCCTCTTAAATTCCTCATCTCAGGGAGATCATATGATAGTTGTCTTTCTCCAATTGACTTACTTTGCTCAGCATAATACCCTCTAGTTCCATCCATGTGGTTGCAAATGTCAAGATTTCATTTCTTTTGATGGCTGCATAGTATTCCTGTGTGTGTGTGTGTGTGTGTGTGTGTGTGTGTGTGTGTACCACCTCTTCTTTATCTATTCATCTGTTGATGGACATCTAGGTTCTTTCCATAGTTTGGCGATTGTGGACATTGCTGCTATAAGCATTCAGGTGCATGTGCCCCTTCGGATCACTACATTTGTATCCTGAGAGTAAATACCCAGTAGTGCAATTGCTGGTTCGTGGAGTAGCTCTATTATCAACTTTTGGAGCAACCTCCATGCTGTTTTCAAGAGTAGCTGCACCAGTTTGCATTCCCACCAATAGTGTAAGAGGTTTCCCATTTCTCTGCATCCACACCAACATCTGTCATTTCCTGACTTGTTAATTTAAGCCATTCTGACTGCTGTGAGGTGGTATCTCATTGTGGTTTTGGTTTGCATTTCCCTCCTGCTGAGTGATGTTGAGTATTTTTTCATGTGTCTGTTGGCCATCTGGATGTCTTCCTTGCAGAAATGTCTGTTCATGTCCTCTGCCCATTTCTTGATTGGATTATTTGTTCTTTGGGTGTTGAGTTTGATAAGTTCTTTATAGATTTTGGATACTAGCCCTTTATCTGATATGTCATTTGCAAATATCTTCTCCCATTCTGTCAGTTGTCTTTTGGTTCTGTTGACTGTTTCTTTTGCTATGCCAAAGCTTTTGATCTTGACGAAGTCCCAGTAATTCATTTTCGCCCTTGCTTACCTTGCCTTTGGCAATGTTTCTAGGAAGAAGTTGCTGTGTCTGAGGTCGTAGAGGTTGCTGCCTGTGTTCTCAAGGATTTTGATGGATTCTTTTCTCACATTGAGGTCTTTCATCCATTTTGAGTCTAATTTTGTGTGTGGTGTAAGGAAATGGTCCATTTTCATTTTTCTGCATGTGGCTGTCCAATTTTCCCAACACCATTTGTTGAAGAGACTGTCTTTTTTCCATTAGACGTTCTTTCCTGCTTTGTCAAAAATTAGTTGACCATAGAGTTGAGGGTCTATTTCTGGGCTCTCTACTCTATTTCATTGATGTATATGTATTTTTGTGCCAGTACCATACTGTTTAGATGATGACAGCTTTATAATAGAGCTTGAATTCTGGAATTGTGATGCCACCAACTTTGGCTTTCTTTTTCAACATTCCTCTGGCTATTTGAGGTCTTTTCTGATTCCATATAAATTTTAGGATTATTTGTTCCATTCCTTTGAAAAAAAAAAAAGATGGTATTTTGATAGGGATTGCTTTAAATGTGTAGATTGTTTTAGGTACCATAGGCATTTTCACAGTATTTGTTCTTCCAATCCATGAGCATGGAACGTTTTTCCATTTCTTTGTGTCTTCCTAAATTTTTTTCATGAGTACTTTATAGTTTTCTGAGTATAGATTCTTTGCCTCTTTGGTTAGGTTTATTCCTAGGTATGTTATGATTTTGGGTACTATTGTAAATGGAATTGACTCCTTAATTTTTCTTTCTTCTATCTTGCTGATGGTGTATAGAAACCTAACTGATTTCTGTGCATTGATTTTATATCATGACACTTTACTGAATTCCTGTACAAGTTCTAGCATATTTCGGGTGGAGTCTTTTGGGTTTTCCACATAAAGTATCATATCAGCTTCAAGGAGTGATAGTTTGACTTCTTCTTTGCTGATTTGGATACCTTTAATTTCTTTTTGTCGTTTGATTGCTGAGAGTAGGACTTCTAGTACTGTGTTGCATAGCAGTGGTGATAATGGACATCCCTGCTGTGTTCCTGACCTTAGCAGAAAAGCTCTCAGTTTTTCTCCATTGAGAATGATATTCACAGTGGGTTTTTCATAGATGGCTTTGATGATTTTGAGGTATGTACCCTCTATCCCTACTCTTTGAAGAGTATTGATCAGGAAAGGATGCTGTACTTTGTCAAATGCTTTTTCAGCATCTCTTGAGAGTATCATATGGTTCTTGTTCTTTGTTTTATCAATGCATTGTATCACATTGATTGATTTGCTGATGTTGAACCAAACTTGCAGCCCTGGAATAAATCCCATTTGGTCGTGGTGAATAATTTTTTTAATGTACTGTTGGATCCTATTGGATAGCATTTTGGTGAGAATTTTTGCAGCTGTGTTCATCAAGGATATTGGTCTGTAATTCTCTTTTTTGATGGGATCTTTGGTTTTGCGATCAAGGTAATGCTGGCCTCCTAAAGTGAGTTTGGAAGTTTTCCTTCCATTTCTATTTTTTTGGAACAGTTTCAGGAGAATAGGTATTAATTCTTCTTTAAATGTTTGCTAGAATTCCCCTGGGAAGGGATCTGGCCCTGGGCTCTTGTTTTTTTGGGAGATTTTGGATGATTGCTTCAATCTCCTGACTGGTTATGGGTCTGTTCAGGTTTTCTATTTCTTCCTGGGTCAGTTGTGGTAGTACATATATGTCCCTAGGAATGCATCCATTTCTTCCAGATTCTCGAGTTTGCTGGCATATAGTTGCTCATAATATGTTCTTATAATTGTTTGTATTTCTTTGGTGTTGGTTGTGATCTCTCCTCTTTCCTTAATGATTTTATTTATTTGGGTCCTTTCTCTTTTCTTTTTGATAAGTCTGGCCAGGGGTTTATCAATTTTATTAATTCTTTCAAAGAACCAGCTCCTAGTTTCGTTGATTTGTTCTATTTTTTTTTTGGTTTCTGTTTCATTGATTTCTGCTCTGATCTTTATTATTTCTCTTCTCCTGCTGGGTTTAGACTTTCTTTGTTGTTTTTTCTCCAGCTCCTTTAGGGGTAGGGTTAGGTTGTGTATTTAAGACCTTGTTTCTTGAGAAAGGCTTCTATCACTATATATTTCCCTCTCAGGACTGTCTTTGCTGTGTCCCACAGATTTTGAACCATTGTGTTTTCATTATCATTTGTTTCCATGAAATTTTTCAGTTCTTCTTTAATTTCCTGGTTGATCCATTCATTTTTTAGTAGGATGCTCTTTAGCCTCCATATATTTGTGTTCTTTCCATCTTTCCTCTTGTGATTGAGTTCTAGCTTCAGAGCATTGTGGTCTGAAAATATGCAGGGAATGATCCTTTGGTACCAACTGAGACCTGATTTGTAACCTAGGATAGATCTATTCTGGAGAATGTTTCATGTATGCTAGAGAAGAATGTGTATTCTGTTGCATTGGGATGGAAGGTTCGGAATATATCTGTGATGTCCATCTGGTCCAGTGTGTCATATAAGGCCTTTATTTCCTTGTTGATCTTGGATGATCTGTCCATTTCAGTGAGGGGGTGTTAAAGTCCCCTACTGTTATTGTATTATTGTTGATGTGTTTCTTTGATTTTGTTATTAATTGGTTTATATAGTTGGCTGCTCCTATGTTAGGAGCATAGATATCTAAAATTGTTAGATCTTGTAGGCAGACACTTTAAGTATGATATGGTGTCCTTCCTCATACCTTATTATAGTCTTTGGCTTAAAATCTAATTTATCCTGGGGCACCTGGGTGGCTCAGTGGGTTAAGGGTCTCAATGGGTCTCAGGGTCCTGGGATTGAGCCCAGCATCGGGCTCTCTGCTCAGCGGGGAACCTGTTTCTCCCTCTCTCTCTACCTGCCTCTCTGCCTTCTGTGATCTCTCTGTGTCAAATAAATAAATAAAATCTTTTTTAAAAAATCTAATTTTCTGGTGTAGGAATTGTCACCCCAACTTTCTTTTGATGTCCATTAGCATGGACTTTAAATCTGGAGGTGTCTTTGGGTCTGAAATGAGTTTCTTGTAGACAGCATATTGATGTTTTTTTTTTTTTTTAATCCATTCTGATACCCTGTGTCTTTTGATTGGGGTGTTTAGCCCATTTACATTCAGGGTAACTATTGACAGATTTGAATTTAGTGCCACTCTATTGCCTGTAAGGTGACTGTTACTGTCTATTGTCTCTGTTCCTTTCTGGCCTACTACTTTTATGTTCTCTCTTTGCTTAGAGGACCCCTTTCAATATTTCTTGTAGGGCTGGTTTGGTGTTTACAAATTCTTTTATATTTTGTTTTTCCTGGAAGCGTTTTATCTTGCCTTCTAAAATGATAGCCTAGCTGGATATAGTATTCTTGGCTGCACGTTTTCTCGTTTAGTGCTCTGAATATATCATTCCAGTTCTTTCTGGCCTGCCAGGTCTCTGTGGATAAGTCTGCTGCTAATCTAATATTTTTACTATTGTGTGTTACAGACTTCTTGTCCCAGGCTGCTTTCACAATTTTCTCTTTGTCCCTAAGACTTGTAAGTTTTTACTATTAGATGATGGGGTTGGACTTATTTTTATTGATTTTGAGGGGGGTTCTCTCTGCCTTTTTGATTTTGATGCCTGTTCCCTTTGCCATATTAGGGAAATTCTCTACACTAGTTTGCTCCAATATGCCTTCTGCTCCCCTCTCTCTTTCTTCTTCTTCTGGAATCCCAATTATTCTAATGCTGTTTCATCATATGGTATCACTTATGTCTTAAATTCTCCCCTCGTGGTCCAGTAGTTCTTTGTCTCTCTTTTGCTCAGCTTCTTTATTCTCCATCATTTGATCTTCTATATCACTAATTCTCTCTTCTGCCTCATTTATCCTAGCAGCAACAGCCTCCATTTTTTATTGCACTTTACTAATAGCTTTTTTGATTTTCACTTGGTTTGATTTTAGTTCTTTTATTTCTCTAGAAAGGGCCTTTATTTCTCCAGACAAGGTTTCTCCAATATCTTCCATGCCTTTTTCAAACCCAGCTAGCACCTTGAGAATCATTATTCTGACCTCTAGATCTGACATATTACCAATGTCTGTATTGATTAGGTCCCTAGCCTTCAGTACTGCCTCTTGTTCTTTTTTTTTTTTGGTACGTTTATCCGTCTTGTCATTTTATCTGGATAAGAATATATGAAAGAGAGAATAAAATTCTATAAGGGCAGCAAAGACCCCAGAAAAATGTATGCTAACCAAATCAGAAGAGACCCAAAATTGGGGGGAAAAGAAAGGAGGTAAAAGGAAGTTTAAAAAGGATTTTAAAAAGTTTTTAAAAATATATATATAGTAGACTGGTGAATAGAACTGAGCCACCGACTTGATTGTGGGTGTATTTTGGACTCTTAGAAGAAACTACCTCCCATAATATTAAAGAAAGACATATATTTATATACAAAAATAAGGGTAAACACAATGAAGGGACAGAATATGAAAATTTTTAAAAAATTCTAAAAAAAGGAATTGATAAGTTGGTTGGAAAAGAAAGAAAAAGAAAATGGAGAGAAATTTGTTCAGCCTGGAGACTAGAACAAAGCCCTGTGCTAGATTTAGGGTATATTTTGATTTGTTAGAAGAAATTGTATCCTAAAAATTTTTTAGAAGAAACAACCGTATATGTATACAAAAAATAAAGTTAGATACAATAAAGGATAAATATGACTATAATAATGAAATTTAAAAAGATTTTCTTTTTTAGAAAGGTATTATTAAGATAAACTAGTTAAGAAACGTTAAAAGAGGAAAGAGTAAAAGCTGAAAAATTAGAAAAAGAAAAAAATAAAATTAATTAGCTTTGCAAGACTAAAGAATCATGGAGAAAAAGCCATGAATTCCATGCTTTGCTTTCCCCTCCTCTGGAATTCTGCTCTTATCCTTGATCAGTGAGTTTGGTCTTGGCTGGATGTTCTTGCTGATCTTCTGTGGGGGAGGGGCCTGTTGTAGTGATTCTCAAATATCTTTGCCTGAGGCGGAATTGCGCCACCCTTGCCAGAGGCTAGGGTGATAATCTGCTCAGGTTTGCTCTCGGGAGCTTTTGTCCCCTGAATGCTTTCCGTAGAGCTCTGGAGGATGGGAATGAAAATGGCGGCCTCCCAGTCTCTGGCCCAGAGAAGCCGAGAGCTCGGGGCCCCATTCCTCAGTGTGCCCTCAGAGAAAAGCACTCAATCACTCCCATCTCCCTGGTCCCCAGCTGCACTCGGGCTCATCTGGCCTGTGACTGAGCATTTCTGTCTCCCACACACAGCCCCGTTTGAAGTCTCCAAACCCAACAGATTCTTGTTGCTCTGCTCTTCTGGCGGATGAAGGTGGGTCTCCCCGGATCTGCAACTTGTGGGGTTCCTACTCAAAGAGCAGTGGCCTGACTGTGCCACAGATCACAGTTTAAGGTAATCCTGAGCTGAAAGCTCACTCTTTGGCTCCGTCCTTGTAGCCGGCTTTCCCACTCTGTTACCTGTGAGCTCTGCTACACCAGACACCAATATATGCAGATCCTTCTCTGACCCCATGGGACTTGAAACCACACTGTCCCTGTGAGGTTTCCACCCCTGCTTAGCTTCTGGAGCGATGTCCCTCAGTGGAGTAGACTTTTAAAAGTTCGAATTTTGTGCTCCATTGCTTGCTGGGAGACCACCTCTTCCCCTACATTCTGTCTTCCTGTCACCTCAGATTTACTCCTCTGCACATCCTACCTTTCAGAAAGTGGTCGATTTTCTGTTTCTAGAATTGCTGTTTTTCTTCTCTTCGATCTCTTGGGTTTGTAGATGTTCGGAATGGTTTGATAACTAGTTAGCTGAACTCCTGCGACCTGGTGTCACTCAGTCTGCTACTACTCCACCATCTTGGCTCCTCTGGCCTATTGGGCATATTTTTAAAAAATATACCTTATTAATTTCTTCTTTTAATATTACATTTCATTCTTCCTGCTTCCTTTTTATTTTGTTGTACTTTTTCTAGTATTTTGTTGAACTAGGAATTTGTTGACTTATGTTTTTACTGATAAATACTGTTTTTAGTGTAGTACTATGAATTCAGTACTGTGCATTTTCCTGTGGTCTCTATTTTAAGTATACTTCACACACTGTGTGATATATAGAGGTTTTCATTTTATTTTTAGAAATTATGTAATTTTCCTGTTTTCCCTCTTTTGCCCAGGTAGAAGTGCTTTCTGTTTTTTTTTTTAATTTTGTTAAATGACTTCTAGTCTTACTGCACTGCAATCTAATAGTGTTGTTTGTAACACATATACTTTATGGAAATCACTGATGTTTTCTTTGTGACCTAACACATGACTAATACAAATTAAATGTATTCTCTATTATAAAGGTAAAATGTTTGAGGTATATTCATAAAGTCTGCTTCACTGGTTATGTTCATTAGGTCTTCTTTATTTTTATTTATTCCCCTCCTCAACATTTCATCTGTCTTTTAATGAGAGTGGTTTACTGAAGTCCTCTAATTGTTAATATATTTCTCTCTGTCTCTTTGTATCTCTTGTCTTTTCTTCATTAAAGTATTGCTTGTTGGGGCACCTGGGTGGCTCAGTGAGTTAAAGCCTGTGCCTTTGGCTCAGGTCATGATCCCAGGGTCCTGGGATCAAGCCCCACATTGGGCTCTCTGCTCAGCAGGGAGCCTGCTTCCTCCTCTCTCTCTTGCCTGCCTCTCTGCCTACTTGTGATCTCTGCCTGTCAAATAAATAAATAAAATCTTTCTAAAAAAAGTATTGCTTGTTATTTGGTGTGAACATATTCATAGTACATATGACTGATTGTCATGTTATCTTTATTATGATTGGTGTTTTTAGCAGTAAATTTTATCCTTTTTTGTTTAATGCAGTCTGTCCCTCACTGCTTTCTTCTTGCTTCCATTTGTCTAGAAATTTTTTTGCCCAACCCTTTAGTTTTAGTCTTCTAGAATCAATTTGTTTTAGATAAACCTTTTATGTACCACACTGAGATGTAATTACCTTTCACTTTCTGATCCAAATTGAAATCTTTCTTTTAATAGATTATTTACTCCTGTTCACATTTTTAAAAAAAATTATTTTCAGCATAACAGTATTCATTATTTTTTCACCACATCCAGTGCTCCATGCAATCCATGCCCTCTATAATACCCACCACCCGGTACCCCAAACTCCCACCCCCCCGCCACTTCAAACCCCTCAGATTGTTTTTTAGAGTCCATAGTCTCTCATGGTTTACCTCCCCTTCCATTTTCCCCCAACTCCCTTCTCCTCTAACTCCCCATGTCCTCCATGGTATTTGTTATGCTCCACAAATAAGTGAAACCATATGATAATTGACTCTCTCTGCTTGACTTATTTCACTCAGCATAATCTCTTCCAGTCCCGTCCATGTTGCTACAAATGTTGGGTATTCATCCTTTCTGATGGAGGCATAATACTCCATAGTGTATATGGACCACATCTTCCTTATCCGTTCATCCATTGAAGGACATCTTGGTTGTTTCCACAGTTTGGCGACCGTGGCCATTGCTGCTATGAACATTGGGGTACAGATGGCCCTTCTTTTCACAACATCTGTATCTTTGGGGTAAATACCCAGGAATGCAAAACACACACAAAACAGACAATCATATCAAAAAATGGGCAGAAGATATGAACAGAGACTTCTCCAATGAAGACATACAAATGGCTATCAGACACATGAAAAAGTGTTCATCATCACTAGCCATTAGGGAGATTCAAATAAAAACCACATTGAGATATCACCTTACACCAGTTAGAATGGCCAAAATTAACAAGACAGGAAACAACATGTGTTGGAGGGGAATGCATTGTTGGTGGGAATGCAAGTTGGTGCAGCCTCTTTGGAGAACAGTGTGGAGATTCCGATTCCTCAAGAAATTAAAAATAGAACTTCCCTATGATCCTGTTCACATTTATTGATTTAACTAAAATGTTTAGTTTCAATTCTCAAATTATTTTATAATTATGTGTATTGTATATTTATTATGTTTCCTTTTCTGCCCAAGGATACTCTTTGTAGTTTTATTTTTATATTTAGAAAGGTGTATATTTTTGTTCTAGTGGGTACTTGTGTACTTTTTATTATCTGGTTTGTCAAGGTTTTTTTTTTGTTTTTTTTTTTTAAAGATTTTATTTTTAAGGAGTCTCTACATTCAACATGAGGCTTGAACTCACAACCTGGAGAGCAAGAGTCACATGCTCTTCCAAATGAGCGAGCCAGGTGCCCCTGGTTTGTCAAGATTTTAATGGTATTCTATAATACCTACATACTGCCTGAACAATAGTCATCGACATTGAGCTCACTTTTTCTTTTTTCCTGTCCTTTTCCTTCCATTTAAAAAGTACATTTTCTACTTTGTCTCAACGTATAACATTTGTACATTAATTTTCCATCCTTGTCCCCATCCTTGTAGGGTGTAGAAATGGAAAATTAATAAAATCTACATTTTTATTTATTCTAATTCTTACCATTGGTCTTAATGCTGAACCACTTCTAGCCATCTCTTGATTGGATGAAACTTATCCACTAATAGATTTCTTGAGGACTAATATAGAGCAGAATTCCCCACATCTTGTATGTTTAAAACTGTTTTTCTGTAACCTTAATATTTGAGGCACATCTTGGCTGGATATAAATTTTTGGTCCGTGCTTTCTTTTACTGAGTTTTAGGAAAATGCTCTTTCTTTGCTCTGCATGTTATTTTTAAGAATTTTAATGGGAATATAATTCTTTTGTGCTAAATATGTAGGCCTTGAGATTTCTTTTTTATATCTTTGAAGTTTCATAATTTTAGTAGGCTAATTAGTTAGCTAATGCCATGAAACAAATTACTTTAAGACCTTAGTGGCTTAGGGGTACCTGGCTGGCTCAGTCAGAAGAGCATGCTATTCTTGATCTTAAGGTCATGAGTTCAAGCCACATGTTAGGTGTAGAGATTATATCTCAAAGAACTTAGTGGCTTAAAGGCAACAATAAATATATATTAACTCAAAGTTTCTGTGAGTCATGAACTTGAGAGCACCTTTGCTAGTGGTCTGGTTTGAGGTTTTAGTAAAGCTGTTGGTTGGGACTATAGTTATCTGAAGGTTTGAATTGGATCTGCTTTTAAGATGACTTGCACACATACTGGCAAACTGGTGCTCAGTTCTCCATGTGAACTTCTCCATAGAGCTGCATGTTGTCCTATGCTTCCCCTAGAGTAAGTAATCCAAGAGAGAGCAAAATGGAAGCTGCAATGTCTTTTAAGAGCTAGCCTTGGTTTTAGTTGTTTTGGGTTACAGGCTAACTTGGTCCCTATTACACCATCCTTGTTGGAAACAGAAATCTCTTGGCTATTATTTCTTTAATAATTGTCATATCTCATCCTTTTTGTTTGTTTTCTTTCTCTTCATGGTAGTTCCAATTTTGTGTATGTTTTGCCTTGTAGGGCATAGGATCTATTATTTTACCCTGAAGAGCATTGATATTTTATCAATCAGCTTGGCTGAACTCAAACTCTAAACTTTGTCTTCCTGTAGTAGACAGTCACTCAAAACTCTGTTTAATTGTTTAGACTTTGGAGTCTGCCCACACTTGCATAGATTAGTGGGCAGCCAGATATTTGGGCAGAATTTATATGAAGAATTTGGGGTTCTCCTTCTTTGGATCTCTCAAATCCAGACATTCTCTGATGGTTTTTTTTTTATCTCTTGCAGTTATTCTGAGCTCTTTTTCAAATTTTACCTATCAGTAAACTCCAGGTTTCAGTTTCTCCTTTTGGTCACTCTCCAGTTCCTTCAATTATTTTGTCCAGAGTTCATATTACATAGGATTTGTTTTTAATGAAAGTTTTATGACACTATTTTAAATGGTTTCTGTTTAATGGATCTTGGTGAGGCCTTCTCTAATTATACTATTTGAAAATTACAGAACCACCCATCTCCTGGTGCTTTTTTTTTGCACACCACTCTTACCAGTTGACATAGAATGTATTTTAATATTTGTTTGTTTTCTGATTTCCACAACAAGAACGTAAGCTCTAAAATAGTAGATATATTTCCCTCTTGTTCAGTGCAATTTCTTTAGTTCCTAGAACAGATTAGGTTAATGCTTAGTAAATACTTTCGTATGCATGAATGAATCAATACATTAATTTATTTCTTTTCCTGCATCCTTTATAGTGCCCGAAAGGCAATGGATGAGGAAGAGGAAGCAGTTGAAGAACGTCGGAATATGCGAACTATTTGGGTGACTGGCAGAAAAGGTTTAACTGAAAGGGAAGCAGCAGCCCTTATTGTGGAAGAAGCCAAAATGATTCTGCAGCAGGACTTAGTTGAAATGGGAGTGCAATGGAATTCATACTTCCTTTTAAATTCTGATACACACTCATTGACCAGCAGTGAATCAGAAGTAAAGGAACAGAAATATATATCCCAAACTAAAAGATCTTGTGAAAGATTAACATCACAGAAAAAAAATAACTCAATGTTTAGTGATTCTTCTGCTAAGCATTCCCCAAGTACTGTGCAAGATTTAGAGAAAAGTGGAGAGCATAAAAACTCCTTTTATGATAAGTTACAGAATGGAAATCAAGAATGCCAGGTACATTCCATTTCCAGAGCAAGAAAACGGGCTTCTTTGAATAGAAGTAAAGAAAAGCTAAGAACCTCTCTGAATGAGGGAAGAGCACGCACTAAGAAAGTTGTTCAGACTCTCTTATTTGAGAAAACAAAAAAAGAAGCTCAGAGTTTCAATTCAAAAACGATGAGTACTGCCTCTGGATCTTGGAAACATAGTAAACTTGTAAAACAATCTAAACACAGTAGCCCTAAAAAAGACACTGAGATTTGTAGAATTGACTTACAGGAACACACTATGTCTAATCCTATTTATTATGGGGATGAATTTACCTTAGATGAAAAGAATGTGGAATTTAGAAGTCCAGACCCTTTTGCTGAAAATGTCTCATTCTGTGCTGAGGGAAAATATAGCAAAGCATCATTCTCATTAGAAAGAGAACAAAGTTCAAAGAACAAAACAAAAACTAATAATATTCTTGTGGAACATTTTATCAGACAATCCCAGAGTAAAAAAGTGACTTGTCAACCCACTAATATGGTTAGTGAAAATGGAGGAGAATTTGCTGTTGTTGAGTCAGAAAAAATAAACACAGTCTTGGTGGAAGAAAACAATTCAAAAAACCAGAATGTTTATGTAAAACGTGACACCTACTCAGTTAACCAGTGCCCAGAAAAACAATCTGATAAACAGACGAACACTTATACCAAACAGAAAAAAATAATAGAGAGACAAATGCCCTGTGAGACAGGCAGTAGTTATATGAATAGAGACTCAAATGTTATTATCAAGTGTGGAATTACAAAGTCTAATAGTGAGGAAAATAATTCAAATAATTTTCAGGTATCAGGAGATAATATAAGCAGAACTGAGATACTCCCAACTCGAGAACCAGAAGGCCAGCATGAGAATTTTCCAAATACATCTAGAAAACAAGAAAAAACAGAAGCTTATGCGGCAAACAAAACAAAGAATAATTGTGTTTCTGACTTAGGTTTAGTTCCTTGTGAAATTGAAGATAGTTTCTACCTGGATACTCAGTCAGAGAAAATTATACAACAGATGGCAACTGAAAATGCCAAACCAGAAGCTAAGTATGCTAAGTTGGCAACAGGGAAGATACAGAAATGCTTAGACAATCAGAGTTCCATACTCTCTTTTCAGAATGAGATTTGTATTACTTTTCCTGGTGAACAGCATTCTCCCGGAGTGACAAATAAAAATCATTTGGAACTTAAGCCTGCAGATAATATCAAACAAGGCACTGATTCGGATGGGATTGATATCCTGACTCCAGAAAGCTCAATTTTTCTTTCTCCAATACTCTTGAGGGAAAATGGCCCTTGTTTTAAAAGGAATGAACTTTCTGTCACTGACTCTCAATTAAATAGTTTTCTTCAAGGTTATCAAACACAAGAAGCTATGAAACCAGTTATACCTCTGGTTCCTCAAAAGAGAACTACCACTGGTATAGAAACAGAATGTCTGCCAGTTCCTGAAACAAGTTTGAATTTGAGTGATAGTTTACTGTTTGACAGTTTCAGTGAAGACTACCTAGTAAAAGAACAACCACCTGATATACAAGTGAAAGAACCCCTCTCTTCTGCACTAACATCAAACCATTTCAGTCATTCTGTGTGTCTGCAAGGAGAGGGCATGATAAGAAAATCAAATATGAATGAGAATCAAGATAATCAGCAACAGTACACTTGTTTCAGTGATGAGTCTATTATATTTTCAGAAGTAGATTCTGCTCAGATGGTTGAAGCTTTGGACAATGTAGAAATATGTCCTGTCCAAGAGAAACAGAATACTGCAGTATCTTTTAGGGCATTAGAACTAAGTGATCCAGTGACTGTAGGTAATGATTATCCACAAAGAGAAGTAATTGGAGGAGATAAAAATGAAAGGTCTCAAAAACCCAAATTAACTGAGACAGAGGAAAATAATTCATTCATATGGTCAGGGGCATCATTTGATTTAAGTCCGGGACTGCAGAGAATTTTAGACAAAGTGGCCAGTCCTCTAGAAAATGAAAAGCAAAAATTAACAACTATAAACTTGTCTAATTTGAAAGGAAAAAATACAGAGGTAAATGACAAACAAAAAGTAATTTCAAATTTGGAGCCAAATCAAGGGCAGGGAATCTCATTTGCCCCTAATATTGAAGTAAAAAGCAAGATTGGGACACTGGAGACCAATGCCCTTCATGCTGAAACCTCATCCCACTTGCCTTGTAAAGAGAACTATATAGTTGATGATAATGGACTCATTCCTCCTACACCCACTCCAGTATCTGCTTCTAAACTGGTATTTCCAAGTATTCTTGGAACATCTTCTGTAAAACTTCAGAAAACACTTAGTGCTTTACACCTTGGTGAAAGTTACTCATCTTCAAATATTAAAAACCAAGATTTAAGTTCAGAGAGTAGAAATGGTTTAAAAGAGGACAGTCCTATTGGAGACACAACTTTTTCACTGCAGTTATCACAAGATGGATTGCAGTTAACTCCAGCCTCATTCAGCCCAGGAAGTTTGGCCATAATTGATGTAGCAAGTGACCAAACTCTCTTTCGAACATTCATTAAGGAGTGGCAGAGCAAAAAGCGATTTTCCATCTCATTGGCTTGTGAAAAGATCAGTAGTTCGACATCGAAAAGTGCTGTTATTGGTGGTAGGTTTAAGCAAGGTAAGAGTTTTTTTAAAAATTTTTTTATATTTTCTTCTTTATATGTAATATAGTGGTTTGGGATGGGCCTGAGCCTTTTCAGTTTGGGATATTAAATGTAATAAATTTATTCAGAGTTCAATTAAAGTTTCTTCTATGTGGGTTTACCTGTAGAACAGCTTTATTGTTGAGCGCAACTAGATTAATAATAGTTCCCATCTGGTATAAGAGATGGGTGACTCCAGGACATGTGGGTATGAGAGCCAAGCACTGAGAAAAAAGCTCAAGCTGGACTACTGAACTCATGTAGACCACCAAGGGACTACTCATTTACCTAGCACTGATCCACTGTTGTAGCTGTGGTCTAATCAGGCCTATGTCTGCCTCTTTCTTCATAAGCCACAGATCCCACCTAAAGAGCCTTCCTAGAGCACACCTCCATACTAGGTGGTCCAAAAGGAGTTCCAGACCAGTCTTTTCTCTCAGGACAAAGACATAGAAGCCAAGCTAATTGCTGCTGCAGGCACCACAGTTGTGGCTGGTTTGAGGGCCAGCACTTGATTATTGGGTGTATCAGGAATCCATCTCTCAAATGGTAGCTCTTTCTTCAATGCTAGTCTGGACTTGGCCCTATGTCAGGCCATGGAGCTCTTCTGTTTGATTATTGACTTCCTTATCCTTTTCACTTTATGAGGCTTCACAGAGGTCCCCTATCTGTCACTTCTTCTTTAACTCCAGGCCATATCTGGTGCTAGAGTATGCTAAAATTTACCATTAAACATGGTGTTTCTTTTTAAAGAAAATCATATATATGTGTATGTGATTATTTATATATAATATATTAATATTAGAATATAAGTTTGTGAAAACTATGTATTTTGAACAAGGATCTCCTTTTTGGTATTTTAATGACATAGCATCATGGTTTTTATTAATCATCAGTGCTTATGAATTATTTTCTATTACTTTGTAATTTCCTTATTCACTTACATAATCACAAAAGTATGTAGAAAAAAGGTATTATATTTTAAACAATGTATATAACCTATATATTTCAGTACTTATGTCAAGTAGACTTGTACCTCCAACTGATGTTCATGAATTCTGTGCCAAAATGTTGACCCCGAAGGTCATAGAGCCCTTCCAGGTTTTAAGAGACTTGAACCTTTTGTTAGATAATGCCATTTATACATATCCCTGTCTTACTTCATGACAGTAAGGATCTTGTATAATTGGTAATAGCTGTAATCAGCTTGACAACCTTCTGTGGAAAGCAAAGGTTTGATAGGATTTCTTAAATCTGTATTTATGCATGAATTTGTTCATAAAAGTTTATTTGATCTTCAATTTATAGAACGTGTGTTTTGTTTTTTAATTTTTTTTACTTGAGTATAGTTGACACATAATGATACATTAATTTCAGGTGAACAACATGGCAATTTGACAAATTTATACATTACACTGTGTTTACCATCTGTCCCCATACATTGCTATTACAGTATCATTGACTATATTTTTTATGCTCTGTCTTTTATTCCCATTACTTATTCATTACATAAGCAGAAGCTTATGTAATCTTTGACTCTTTTTTTTCACCCATTTTGCCCAACCCCCTAACTTTCCCTACCCTCTTTTCTTTGTGTCTTCCTCAATTTCTTTCATGAGTACTTTATAGTTTTCTGAGTATAGATTCTGTGCCTCTTTGGTTAGGTTTATTCCTAGGTATCTTATGGTTTGGAGTGCAATTGTAAATGGGATTGACTCCTTAATTTCTCTTTCTTCTGTCTTGTTGTTGGTGTAGAGAAATGCAACTGATTTCTGTGCATTGATCTTATATCCTGACACTTTACTGAATTCCTGTACAAGTTCTAGCAGTTTTGGATTGGAGTCTTTTGGGTTTTCCACATATAGTATCATATCATCTGCGAAGAGTGATAATTTGACTTCTTCTTTGCCGATTTGGATGCCTTTAATTTCCTTTTGTTGTCTGATTGCTGAGGCTAGGACTTCTAGTACTATGTTGAATAGCAGTGGTGATAATGGACATCCCTGCCATGTTCCTGACCTTAGCGGAAAAGCTTTCAGTTTTTCTCCATTGAGAATGATATTTGCAGTGGGTTTTTCATAGATGGCTTTGATGATATTGAGGTGTGTGCCCTCTATCCCTACCCTTTGAAGAGTTTTGATCAGGAAGGGATGCTGTACTTTGTCAAATGCTTTTTCAGCATCTATTGTATCATATGGTTCTTGTTCTTTCTTTTATTGATGTGTTGTATCACATTGACTGATTTGCGGATGTTGAACCAACCTTGCAGCCCTGGAATAAATCCCACTTGGTCGTGGTGAATAATCCTTTTAATGTACTGTTTAATCCTATTGGCTAGTATTTTGGTGAGTATTTTCGCATCTGTGTTTATCAAGGATATTGGTCTATAGCTCTCTTTTTTGATGGGATCCTTGTCTGGTTTGGGGATCAAGTGATCCTAGCCTCATAAAATGAGTTTGGAAGTTTTCCTTCCATTTCTATTTTTTGGAACAGTTTCAGGAGAATAGGAATTAGTTCTTCTATAAATGTTTGGTAGAATTCCCCCGGGAAGCCGTCTGGCCCTGGGCTTTTGTTTTTTTGGAGATTTTTAATGACTGTTTCAATCTCCTTACTGGTTATGGGTCTGTTCAGGCTTTCTATTTCTTCCTGGTTCAGTTGTGGTAGTTTATATGTTTCTAGGAATGCATCCATTTCTTCCGGATTGTCAAATTTGTTGGCGTAGAGTTGCTCATAGTATGTTCTTATAATAGTTTGTATTTCTTTGGTGTTAGTTGTGATCTCTCCTCTTTCATTTATGATTTTATTTATTTGGGTCCTTTCTCTTTTCTTTTTGATAAGTCTGGCCAGGGGTTTATCAATTTTATTAATTCTTTCAAAGAACCAGATCCTAGTTTCGTTGATTTGTTCTATTGTTTTTTTGGTTTCTATTTCATTAATTTCTGCTCTGATCTTTATGATTTCTCTTCTCCTGCTGGGCTTAGGGTTTCTTTCTTGTTCTTTCTCCAGCTTCTTTAGGTGTAGGGTTAGGTTGTGTACCTGAGACCTTTCTTGTTTCTTGAGAAAGGCTTGTACCGCTATATATTTTCCTCTCAGGACTGCCTTTGTTGTGTCCCACAGATTTTGAACCGTTGTGTTTTCATTATCATTTGTTTCCATGATTTTTTTCAATTCTTCTTTAATTTCCCGGTTGACCCATTCATTCTTTAGAAGGATGCTGTTTAGTCTCCATGTATTTGGGTTCTTTCCAAACTTCCTCTTGTGGTTGAGTTCTAGCTTCAGAGCATTGTGGTCTGATAATATGCAGGGAATGATCCCAATCTTTTGATATCGGTTGAGTCCTGATTTAGGACCGAGGATGTGATCTAATCTGGAGAATGTTCCATGTGCACTAGAGAAGAATGTGTATTCTGTTGCTTTGGGATGAAAAGTTCTGAATATATCCGTGATGTCCGTCTGGTCCAGTGTGTCGTTTAAGGCCTTTATTTCCTTGTTGATCTTTTGCTTGGATGATCTGTCCATTTCAGTGAGGGGAGTGTTAAAGTCCCCTACTATTATTGTATTATTGTTGATGTGTTTCTTTGATTTTGTTATTAATTGGTTTATATAGTTGGCTGCTCCCACCTTGGGGGCTTAGATATTTAAAATTGTTAGATCTTCTTGTTGGACAGACCCTTTGAGTATGATATAGTGTCCTTCCTCATCTCTTATTATAGTCTTTGGCTTAAAATCTAATTGATCTGATATAAGGATTGCCACTCTTGCTTTCTTCTGATGTCCATTAGCATGGTAAATTCTTTTCCACCCTTCCTTACCCTCTAGCAACCATCAGTTATTCTCTGTATTTATAAGTCTGAGTCTGCTTTTTGTTTATATGTCTGTGTGTGTGTGTTTTTAAAGATTTTATTTATTTATTTGACAGACAGAGATCACAAGTAGACAGAGAGGCAGGCAGAGAGACAGGAAGGGAAGCTGGCTCCCTGTTGAGCAGAGAGCCCGATGTGGGGCTCGATCCCAGGACCCTGGGATCATGACCTGAGCCAAAGGCAGAGGCTTTAATCCACTGAGCCATCCAGCTGCCCCTCTTTGTGTGTTTTTGTTTTAGATTCTACATATGAAGTGTAATATCATGGTATTTGTCTTTCTCAGTCTAAATTATTTCATTTAGCATAATACCCTCTTAGTCTATATTGTCTTATATGGCAAGTTCTCATTTTTTTTTTTGTATATGTGTACCACATCTTCCTTATTCATTGGTCTATCAGTGGACACTTAGGTCATGGGCCACATGTGTTAATGACATGTTTTATGTACTTTTTGTGTTGACTAATACTTTCCATTTTTTATTCAACATACATAAAATTGAGCATATTCTCTATGCTGGGGTTAGCATTTAAATTTAAAAAATATGTGCCATTTATTTTCAAGGTATTAGGGATCTAATTGCAAATAAGATAGATTGGTGTTTGACCTATATCTATAAAGTTGGAGATGCCTTATTTTACAAAAACTGTTGAATCTAGATACCAAATCATACCTGAATCTTCACCAAGAAGTAGGATGCTTGTAGTGTTCAAATGGTCTTTATTTCTGTTTGAGTTACATCAATTCAAAATGCAGCTTTAAAAAGATTTAGTTAAGGGCGCCTGGGTGGCTCAGTGGGTTAAGCCGCTGCCTTCGGCTCAGGTCATGATCTCAGTGTCCTGGGATCGAGTCCCGCATCGGGCTCTCTGCTCGGCAGGAAGCCTGCTTCCCTCTCTCTCTCTCTCTCTGCCTGCCTCTCCGTCTACTTGTGATCTCTCTCTGTCAAATAAATAAATAAAATCTTTAAAAAATATATTTATAAAAAAAAAGATTTAGTTAATAACCATTTTACTTATTATTATAGATCTATTTTAGGAGATCTTTGTTAAATTTTTCATAGTGACAATTATCTTAACAGATGGGAAGCCTAGAAAGATCTTACACATACCTAAAAATGACCATCCAAATAATGCATATTTTAGAGATCTGGAAATTTTGCCAATCAAGTAGTTTTGTATTATTATCATTCTTTTTTTGTTTGTTTGTTTGTATGTTTTGTTTTTTAAAATTTATTTTATTTTTTGGATATATAATGTTTTATTTGTTTCAGGGGTACAGGTCTGTGGTTCACTAGTCTTACACAATTCACAGTGCTCACGATAGCACATACCCTCTCCAGTGCCCATCACCAAGCCACCCCATCCCTCACACCCTCAAACATCTCAGTTTCCTGAGATGAAGAGTCTCTTACTGTTTATCTTCCTCTCTGGTTTTATCTTGATTCATTTTCCCCTTCATTCCCCAATGATCCTTTGTCTTGTTTCTCAAATTCCACATATCAGTGAGATCATATGATAATTGTCTTTCCTTGATTGACTTATATTGCTTAGTGTAATACCTTTTAGTTCTAGCCATATCATTGCAAATGGCAAGATTTCATTTTTTGATGGCCGCATAATATTCCATTGTAGATATACATCACATCTTCTTTATCCATTCATCTGTTCATGGACATGTAGGCTCTTTCCATAGTTTGGCTATTGTGGACATTGCTGCTATAAACATTCAGATGCACGTGCCCCTTCAGATCACTACATTTGTGTCTTTGGGGTAAATACCCAGTAGTGTATTTGCTGGATCATAGGGTAACTCTATTTTCATCTTTTTGAGGAACCTACATACTGTTTTTCAGAGTGACTGCGTTTCCATCAACAGTGTAGGAGAGTTCCCCTCTCTCCACATCCTCACCAACATCTGTCATTTCCTGACTTGTTAATTTTAGCCATTGTGACTGCTGTGAGGTGGTATCTCATTGTGGTTTTGGTTTGCATTTCCCTGATCCAGAGTGATGTGGAACACTTTTTCATGTGTTTTTTGGCCATCTGGATGTCTTCTTTGCAGAAATGTCTCTTTAAGTCATCTGCCCATTTCTTGATTGGATTATTTGTTCTTTGGCTGTTGAGTTTGATGAGTTCTTTATAGATTTTGGATACTAGCCCTTTATCTGATATGTCATTTGCAAGTATCTTCTCCCATTCTGTCAGCTGTCTTTTGGTTTTGTTGACTGTTTCCTTTGCTGTGCAAAAGCTTTTGATCTTGATGAAGTCCCAATAGCTCATTTTGCCCTTGCTTCCCTTGCATTTGGCAATGTTTCTAGGAAGAAGTTGCTGGGGCTGAAGTCAAAGAGGTTGCTGCCTCTGTTCTCCTCAAGGATTTTGATTGACTCCTGTCTCACATTGAGGTCCTTCATCCATTTTGAGTCTATTTTTGTGTTTGTGGTGTTGGTTTCCCAACAACATTTGTATTTTTTTTCCCATTAGACATTCTTTTTGCCATTAGATATTCTTTCCTGCTTTGTCAAATATTAGTTGACCATAATGTTGAGGGTCTATTTCTGGGCTCTCTATTCTGTTCCATTGATCTATGTGTCTGTTTTGTGCCAGTACCATACTGTTTTAATGATGACAGCTTTATAATAGAGCTTGAATTCTGGAATTGTGATGCCACCAACTTTGGCTTTCTTTTTCAACATTCCTCTGGCTATTTGAGGTCTTTTCTGGTTCCATATAAATTTTAGGATTATTTGTTCCATCTCTTAGGAAATAAAAATTGATGGTATTGCGTTAAATGTGTAGATTGCTTTAGGTAGCATAGACATTTTCACAATATTTGTTCTTCCAATCCACGTGCATGGAACGTTTTTCCATTTCTTTGTGTCTTTCTCAATTTCTTTCATGAATACTTTATAGCTTTCTGAGTATAGATTCTTTGCCTCTTTGGTTAGGTTTATTCCTAGGTATCTTATGATTTTCGGTGCAATTGTAAATGGGATCGACTCCTTAATTTCTCTTTCTTCTGTCTTGCTGTTGGTCTATAGAAAGACAACTGATTTCTGTACTTTGCTTTTATATTTTGACACTTTACTGAATTCCTGTATGTGTTCTAGAGGTTTTGGAGTGTAGTTTTTTTGGTTATCCACATAAAGTATCATATAATCTGCAAAGAGTGAGTGTTTGACTTCTTCTTTGCTGATTCATATGCCTTTTACTTCTTTTTGTAGTCTGATTGCTGAGGCTAGGACGTCCAGTACTATACTGAACAGCAGTGGTGATAGTGGACATCCCTGCTATGTTCCTGACCTTAGGGTGGAAGCTCTCAGTTTTTCCCCATTGAGAATGATACTCACTGTGGGCTTTTTTTTTTTTTTTTTTAAGATTTTATTTATTTGACAGAGAGAAATCACTAGTAGACGGAGAGGCAGGCAGAGAGAGAGAGAGGGAAGTAGGCTCCCCGCTGAGCAGAGAGCCTGATGCGGGACTCGGTCCCAGGACCCTGAGATCATGACCCAAGCCGAAGGCAGCAGCTTAACCCACTGAGCCACCCAGGCACCCCACTGTGGGCTTTTCATATATGGCTTTTATGATATTGAGGCATGTTCCCTATATCCCTACACTGCATGTTCCTTATATCCCCCAGTTTTAATCCAGAAAGGATGCTGTACTTTGTATATACTTTTTCTGCATCTATTGAGAGTATTACATGGTCCTTGTTCTTTTATTTATGTATTGTATTGCATTGATTGATTTGCAGATGTTGAACCAACCTTGCAGCCCAGGAATAAATTACACTTGGTCATGGTGAATAATATTTTAACGTACTGTTGGATCTTGTTGGCTAGTATTTTGGTGAGAATTTGTGCATCCATGTTCATCAAGGATATTGGTCTGTAATTCTCCTTTTTGATGGAGTCTTTGTCTGCTTTTGGGATCAAAGTAATGCTGGACTCATGAAATGGGTTTGGAAGTTTTCCTTCCATTTCTATTTCTTGGAACTGTTTCAGGAGAATAGGTATCAATTATTCTTTAAATGTTTGGTAGAGATCCCCTGGGAGGGCATCTGGCCCTGGGTTCCTGTTTGTTGAGAGATTTTTGATTATTGCTTCAGTTTCCCTACTGGTCATGGATCTGTTTGGGTTTTCTATTTCTTCCTGGTTCACAGGTTTGGTAGTTTATAAGTCTCTAGGAAAGCATCCATTCCCTCCAGATTGTCTAATTTGCTGGCATATAGTTGCTCATAATATGTTCTTATAATTGTTTGTATTTCTTTGGTGTTTGCTGTGATCTCTCCTCTTTCATTCATGATTTTCTGAATTTGGGTCCTTTCTCTTTTCTTTTTGATAAGTCTGGCCAGGGACTTATCAATCTTATTAATTCTTTGAAGGAACAAGCTCCTACTTTCATTGATCTGTTCTACTATTCTTTTGGTTTCTATTTCACTGATTTCTGCTCTTATCTTTATTATTTCTCTTCTCCTGCTGGGGTTAGGCTTTATTTGCTCTGTTTTCTCCAGCTCCTTTAGGTGTAGCATTAGGTTGTTCTTATTTCTTGAGAAAGGCTTGTATTGCTATATACTTTTCTCTTAGGACTGCCTTTGCCGCATCCCAAAGATTTTGAATAGTTGTATTATCATTTTCACTTTTTTCCATGAATTTTTAAAATTCTTCTTTAACTTCCTGGTTGACCCATTCATTCTTTAGTAGGATGCTCTCTAGCTTCCATGTATTTGGTTCTTTCCAACTTTTCTCTTGTGATTGAGTTCTAGTTTCAAAGCAGTGAGCTCAAGAAATATGTAGGAACTGATCCTAATCTTTTGGTACCAATTGATACATGATTTGTAACCTAGGATGTGATCTATTCTGGAGAATGTTCCATGTGCACTAGGGAAGAATGTATATTCTGTTGCATTGGGATGGAATGTTCTGAATATATCTGAAGTCCATCTGGTCCAGTGTGTCATTTAAAGCCTTTACTTCCTTGTTGATCTTTTGCTTAGATGATCTGTCCGTTTCAGTGAGGATGGTGTTAAAGTCCCTTATTATTGTATTATTATCAATGTGTTTCTTTGATTTTGTTGTTTATTGGCTTATATAACTGGCTGCTCCCATGTTAGGGGCATAAATATTTAAAATTGTTAGATTGTTTTATTGGAAAGACCCTTTAAGTATGATATAGTGTCTTTTTTCATCTCTTATTATAGTCTTTGGTTTAAAATCTGTCTGATACAGGGACTGCCACCCCAGCTCTCTTTTAATGTCTGTTAGCATGGTAAATGGTTTTCCACCCCTTCACTTTAAATCTGGAGGTGTCTTTCAGTCTAAAAGGAGTCTCTGGCAGACAACATAATGATGGGCCTTGTTTATTTGTTTGTTTGTTTGTTTTTAATCCCATCTGATATCATGTGTCTGTAGATTAGGGCATTTAGCCCATTTACATTTAGGGTAGCTCTTGAAAGATGTGAATTTAGTGCCACTGTATTGTCTGTAAGGTGACTGTTTCTCTATATTGTCTTTTCCTTTCTGGTCTATGTTACTTTCAGGCTCTCTCTTTGTTTAGAAGACCCCTTTCAGTATTTTCTGTAGGGCTGGTTTGGTGTTCTCAAGTTCTTGTTTATTTGTTTGTTTGTTTGTGTGTTTTTCCTAGAAGTTTTTGTCTCTCCTATTTTCAGTGACAGCCTAGCTGAATATAGTATTCTTGGCTGCACATTTTTCTTGTTTAGTGCTCTGAATATATCATGTGAGTCCATTCTGGCCTGCCAGGTTTCTGTGGATATGTTTGCTGCTAATCTAATGTTTCTACCATTGTAGCTTATAGACTTCTTGTCCTGAGCTGCTTTCAGGATTTTCTTTTGTCTCTGAGACTTAACATTAACATTAGATATTGGGGTGTTGACCTATTTTTATTGATTTTGAGAGGGGTTCTCTGTGCCTCCTGAATTTTGATGCCTGTTTCCTTCCCCAAATTAGGGAAGTTCTCTGCTATCATTTGCTCTAATATACCTTCTGCCCCCTTCTCTGTGTCGTCTTCTTCTGGGATCCCAATTATTCTAATATTGTTTTGTCTTATGGTATCACTAAGTCTTGAATTCTCCCCTCATTATCCAGTAATTATTTATCTCTCTTTTTCTCAGCTTCTTTATTCTCCATCATTTGTTATTCCTTTCTCTCTTCTACCTGATTTATCCTAGCAGTTACAACCTCCATATTTGATTGTACCTCATTAATAGCCTTTTTGATTTTGACTTGGTTAGATTTTAGTTTTTTTATTTTTCTGAAAAATATTCTCTAGTACTGCCTATCCTTTTTTCAAGCCCGTATAGCATCTACATAATAATCATTATTAACTCTAGTTCTGATGTCTTACTAATGTCCTTAATCCCTGGCAGTTGGTACTGCCTCTTGTACTTTTTTTTTTTCTTTTGAGGCTAGTTATTCTGTTTTGTCATTTTGTCCAGAGAAGAACTGATGAATGAGAGAACAAAATGCTAAAAGGGTAACAAGGACTCCAGGAAAATATACACTAAACAAATCAATAGAGGCCCAAAACCAGAGAGAAAAGGAAGGAGGAAAAAAAAAAAAAGCAAGCAAGAAAGTATATGATTAGGCTAGTGAATAGAACAGAGGCTCACCCTAGATTTTGAGTGTATTTTGTTCTGTTAGAAGAAACTGCCTCCTAAAATTTTAAAGAAAAATGTATATTACAAAAATAAGGGTAAATACAAAGAAGGGATAGAATATGACTATAAAGATGAAAATTTTAAAAGATTTTTAAAAAGGAATAAGATGGTTGAAAAAAGAATGAAAAAAACTTTTTTAAAAAGGAGAAAATGTGATCAGGTGGGAGAGTAGAACAAAGCCATTTGCTAGATTTAGGGTCTCTTTTGGTCTCTTAGAAGAAACTGTATCCCAAAACTTTAAAGAAAGAAAAGTATATATATATATATATATATATATATATATATATATATATATACACACACACAAAAAATAAGGTTAAATACAATGAAGGGATAGAATATGACTATAAAAATGACAAAAAGGATTTAGAAAAGGAATTGATTGGATGAAAAGATAATAAGATAAGCTGAAAATAAGGTAAGTTGAAAAAGGAAAAAAGAAAAATTTTTAAAAAATAGAAAAAGAAAAAATAATGAAAATTTAAAACATGAACTTTGAAAGACTAAAGAATTGTGGGAATAAAAGTTTAATTCTATGTGCTCTATTCCCCTCGTGCCAGAGTTTTGTGGTTCTCATTGATTGATTAACTTGGTCTTGGCTGGATGCTCTTGCTGATCTTCTGGGGGATGGGCCTGTTGCAGTGGTTTTCAAATGTTTTTGCCTGAGGCCAGGCTAAGTAATCTGCTTGGGTTCACTCTTGGTAGCTTTTGTTCCATGAATGTTTTCCATATGCTTTGGAAGGTGAGAATGAAAATGGCAGCCTTCCAATCTCTGGCCCTGGAGGAGCTGAGAACTCAGGACCCCACTCCTCAATCAGCTCTCAGAGAAAAGCAGTCAATCACTTCTCTCTCCCTGATCTCTGGCTGCACTCTATGCTCACCCAGCCTTTGACTGAGTGTTTCTATCTCTGGCTCTCTAACACATGACCCCTTTTGGAGTTTCCAAACTCAGATTCCTGTAGTGTTCTCTGGTGCTGCACCTCCCTGGGGAGGAAAGGGAGTCTCTCTGGATCTGCCACTTGTTGGGTCCTTGCTTGAAGAGTAGTGCCCCAATTGTGCTGCAGATCACGGTTTATGACAACCCCAAGCTAAGAGCCCACTCCTCAGCTCCGTCTTTGTAGCTGGCTTCCCTGCTCTGATACTTGGGAGCTCTGCCACACTCAGTCACCCCTGGTCTTTTTGTGACCCAAGGATCCTGAGACCACACTGTCCCAGAGAGGTTGACCCTCCGCTTAGCCACTGGAGTGATGTCCCTCAGCAGAACAGACATCTTAAAAAGTTCTGATTTTGGGCTCCACTGCTTTATCACTTGCCAGTAAGCAAGCTGAAAGAGGCTCCCTCCCTGTGGTCTATCTTCCCAAATATTGCCTCAGATTCACTTGTCTGCATATCCTAATCTCCAGAAAGTGGTCGCTTTTCTGTTCATTGAACTGCTGCTATTCTTTTCTTCCGTCTCCATTGAGTTTGTAGGTGTTCAGTATGGTTTGATAAATATCTATCTGAATTCCTGGGACCAGATGAAATTTAGGTCTCCTATTCTTCCACCATCTTTCTCTTCCCCCAATCACCTTTTTTTATTTGTTTGTTTTTGTTTTTAACATTCAGTTTAATGGTTTTGTTTTGAGATTTTAAATTATTTCACTTTTGATTTACTTAGTTAGCTCACCTCAGGAAACCCCTATTAGAGATGATGGCATTCCTGTTAAAGGTTGTGATGACATCCTGGTTGTTGGTCTGGCAGTATGCTGGGGTGGAAGAGATGCTTATTATTTTTCATTGCAGAAGGAACAAAAGCATCCTGGTAAGTAGTCACTATTGGCTTAATCGCCATATAATTTTAATATAACCTGTATTAGGATAATGACCTGTTTGTTGAGAATAACTTCCTGATACTTAACTAGAATTTATTTTTAGGCTTAAAAATTTTTTGGGGGGTGGGATAGTGACTATTGTGTACATTAGTTCATTTATTAACTAGAATGTATGTCTTAGGTACTACCTTTATTCCCCTTTACTTATCCCATGGGCTACTGATACTATCTTTTCTTCTTGAAGGCAGTGGAGACTTTGGGACTTCCTGGCCACCTTGAGGGTTTACTTTTGAAGATTGGATCATAGCGGTTTCTTTCCACACTTTTTTTTACATGTTATTAACTAGGTCTGGAACTTATCTAGAGACAGAAATGAGTTGAATATCTACAATAGCTGAATCATACAACCTTTGTAGATGTCTGTAAAATTGAGAGGATATGATTTGATTACAGTTGTTACATTACCTAGCTGATAGATTGGTTTTAGACAGGAGCAAAATTAATAAATCAACATTTTAAAGAATGCCGTGAAGAATGAAATATTTTTCAGTTGTTTTGAGGGAAAATGTGTTATGTTAAATAGATACTTGAACTTCTATTTTTTTTAATCTAATGTTATACGTTCGTACTAAATCTTTTAAAAAAGGATTTCATTTAAAATTCATTTCAAAATACCTTTTATGTTTTTAACTCCTTATTCTGAGAAGTGTAAATTTATTCCTAGAAATTTAAAAATTTCACCTAATTAAATAGAGTATTATTAATTACATGGCAAAAGCTATAATATTTAAAATATGAAGCACTTAATCTTTGAAGCCATGTGACCTGAATAAGGTGATGCTGAATTATTGGTTCCATGGAGTTGGACCCTTAGGCTTTTCAGTCTTTTCACTAAAAATTGCTGCTTCAAATGAATGCATGTAATGTTTGCCTTAAGACTTTTTATTTATTTTCTAAAGAAATTAGTTCCAGTTTGGTCCCACCTTCTCTGGATCCAAGCCTGACTGTGAAAGAGAGAATGTGGTACCTTCTATCCTGCTTTCAAGAGGAATCTGATAAAGAACGTTCTGTTATCATATATGACTTCATCCAGAGCTATAAAATTCTTCTTCTGTCTTGTGGTATCTCCCTGGAACAAAGTTATGAAGATCCTAAGGTTTCATGTCTTATTTAATTTTTACCATACTTAAAAAAATTTTTAATGCATTTGTTAATTCTTTTTTTTTTCATTGTGTTAATTCTTAAATGACTTGGTATTTATTTAGCTCTAACAGTGAAGCTTAAATTTTTTAGAGTAGTCACTCTTTTATCTAGTAATCTCATTCACCAAGAATAGAATGTGATACACCAACTACCTCTGTGTAGATAAAAACAGAGATTCCACAAATTTGAAGCACTAAAGTTCATACCTTTCCTCAGAGATGTAAAAATTTTTTTATTTTGGTTATGTTTGGTTTTCTCTCTCAGTAAATTAGAAATGAAATGAGAACTGTCAGATTCAAATATAGGATAGGAGGATGTTTCAAATATCAATGAAGACAGAGGCAGAAAATAGGAAAAATGTATAAACCTAAGACATCAAAAAGAATGGTAGTTAGGGCCATTTGGCATAAGACAAATTACCTTACCAGCCTCTGAGAACTTTGCTATTATAATAACAAAGCATGTTAGACTTTTCATAATGATGATTCTGAGTTAAGGAAAGGGTAATTTATGTTATTGTAACATACACTTTACAGTTAAATCATTTTCATAAGACATTTATTTATAATCTTATAGCTTTCAAAGGGTATTGTTTTTCCCCCTGTTGATACTGAATACATGAGGCATATGGAATATTAATTTTGAATTGATATATGATTACTTGGTTGTTATTAGCAATATAATCAATAACAGAATAAATTTTGGTTTCTTAGTTTCTTTAGCTTTTTGGGGGAAAGATTTCCAAAGGCAGTATTAGATAAACTGAAGATACTGTCCTTTTCTGTAGTTCAGGCTAGACTTGGTTTACATGTGATAAATTGTGTAGTTTTTAAATTGACCTTTCCTGAATATAAAAAGTTGTCACTTAATTTTGATGTTCCATACTACTCGGCCCTCAAAAAAAAAAAAAATCTTGCCTTTGCAACGATGTGGATAGAGCAAGAGGATATAAATAAGTTAAATATAAATAAGCTGATCAAAGAAAGAGTTATATGATCTCACATGTGTAATTTAAGAAACAAAACAGGATCATAGAGAAAGAGAGGGAAAAGTAAAGCAATACAAAATCAGAGAGAGAGACAAACCATAAGATACTCTTAATCATAGGAAACAAACTAAGAATTTCTGGCGGGGGGTTATGGGGTAACTGGATGATAGACATTAAGGAGGGCATATGATGTAATGAGCACTGGGTATTATATAACACCAATGAATCACTGAACTCTATCTCTGAAACTATTAATATAGTATATGTTAATTACTGAATTTAAACAAAAAAACTCAAAAAATTTTTGATGTTCCAGAGTCCAAAATGAGAATATGGGTCATACGAGTTTCCAAACTCTTCCCTCTAGAGAACAAACTGATGGTTACCAGCAGGGAGGGAATCTGGGATGGGGGAACAGGGTGGGTGGTGAGAAAGGCACCTGTCGTGATAAGCATCGGGAAGGGAAGGGAAGTGTTGAATCACTGTATTGTACACCAGAACTAATACTGTATGGTATGTTAACTTATTGGAATTAAAATTTAAAAACTTAAAAAAAAAAAACCTACTATACCAAAAAAACAAAAACAACAATAAAAACTATACCATCTCAGATTTATTATAGCACTTTTTGCATAACTACCTGAAACATTGCATAATTGGTTTTGTCAATTATAATAGTTTTGATGCAAGAAGATAAACTATTAATTTTTAAAATCTCATGTTTATAAGAAACGTGTGAACTCTTACGTCAAACTACCTTATTCAATATTCTCTAAAAAAAGGTTTCTGATCACCAATTTCTAACGTGGTGGTGGGGAGGTTCCCACACCTCCAACAATTCCCTGGGTACCAGCTGACTATCCTACAATTGAACTCAATTCTGACACTGCCTATTCAGGTTGTTACCTTTGCTTCTGACTCACCAGCTATAAATCAAAGTTTCCTACCACCCCCTCCTTGGGTTCAATTAATTTGCTAAAGGGGCTCACAGAAATCATGACGCCAGTTTATTCCTTAAATTACTGGTTTTATGTTTTGTTTTGTTTTGTTTTTTACAAAAGATATTAAAGGGTTTGGATCAATAGCCAGATGAAGAGGTAAATAGGAAGAGATATGTAAGAAGGGGCATGAAACTTCTATACCCTCTCCAAACACACCACTCTCCCTGCATTTCCATTTATTCACCAACCTGGAAGCTCTCCAAAGCCTGCTTTTTGGGTTTTTATGGAGACATCATACGTAGGCATGATTGATTAAATCATTGGCCATTGGTGCAGCCACTAGCTCCTCCCCCATCCTAGGAGTGTGGGACCAAAATTTCCAACCCCCCAATCACAGGGATGGTTCTTCTAACAACAGTCCCCATCCTTTGGTGACCTAGGGACATTCCAAAATCCACCTAATTAACATAACAAAAGACATCTTTTCTTCTTCGTCTTTTTTTTTTTTTTTTTTTTTTGAGGGTGTCTCTCATTTTAGCAGATTTCAGGGATTTTAGTTCTGTGCTAGAAATGAGAAGGAGGACCAAATACAAATTTCTTATAAGTCACAATGTCATAGTCCACCCCTGGTCTTCAAACGATTGTTATAATGTGAGTATTATAGCAAAACAGTAGTAAAAGTTAAAAGAAGTTGGCACATTACTAGAACCCCATTTCAGTTATTAACTATCCAGTCCATCATCATTATATGAAAATGTATCTCAGGTTTGTAGGCTTCCATTTGATCTTGCCAGGTTCCAAAAGTAAGAGGGGTGTCAGCAATATATGGCTTCACCTTTTCAGGTATCTAACATAATTGAGCTAAGAGACAATATAATCTCTTGCTTAGAGCTTCTTTTGAGGTGTTAATATTGGATTTTCTTCATTATATAATCTACTTACTTATTTCTTTACCCATAGCTACTATTTTTCCTTCTATGCTTTTAACCTTTGTGTTATAATTCTGAAGGGCCTGATGGGTCAGGATGTGCCTTCACCCCATCTGGCATGATTATAGTTTCTTACTTAGGAATCACTATTTCCATCCCTTATACTTGTAGTCCTGGGCCTGTGACCCATGCATCAGCTAAGAGGAAAAAAGTTGAGGTGATGTGAAGAAGAGTGTATACCAGCATCTTCCCCATCCTTACTTTCCCAGATCCAAACAGAGAACTATATCCTGTGGGGACACACCTTTAGCCCCACTCATGTTCATGTTGAATGGGAGCACATACTCATGAAGACTTACCTATACACCAGCCTTGCTTCCTTTATCTCCCTCCATTTCAGCTGCCCATTCCAATTCTCTATCAAACTAGTACTGAGGATATCTCTTTGCCCCTCATTGAGCATTATGGGCTATCAAGTGTGTTCTTTGGTCTGAAGAAATGTTGGTCAACCATCAAAACTGGTGCAGTATCTTCTGTTCTGGTTCTTTTATAGCACTCATAACATTTGTATCTATACTCAGGAAAGCAAAGCATGGTCCAGAGTCAATGTCTGTTCCTATCTGGACCCATTTGTACCTCTCCAAGGGTACTAGCATTAGTATCACCTACCAGCTATATTCCTGTCCTTCCTTCTGGGGAATCTGCCAAATAACCATCTGTAGTCTCTGACTCTCTCATTGACAGAATAGTTTGTTTTAGCCTTCTGTGCCTCAGAGGGTACAAGAGGAATATGTCTAGATTCAGCCCATTTCTGCATTACTACAGCAAACCCTGTGCTCATTCCCCTCATTCATGGGCCTTCATTCATGGGCTCAGGTAACCATCTCAAAGGGGCATGCAGAGACATCTGCTTGATAATTCTAGTCACCTTCCAAACCTGGAAGGGAGTTCTTGTGAAGGGCATTAATGTGTCCTACTTTAATGCACCCCTTCAAATTTCCATAGGACTGTGTTCTGTAGGAGCATCCGTTTAGCAGGCTAGGTCGCCATTGTCATCCTGACTGACATTTTGGCCATGCTATCAGGCATTATTCATGAGCCAGTGGAAACCCAAATATAGGGCCTTTTCCCAGCTGTTCAATTCTTTCATCACTGCTAGGAAAATAGCATGCAATTCAGTACACCGAGATGATCTGTTTCTATCTTCTTTGAATAGGATGATGGCTTTCCAAAACAGGGTATTGTCCATTCACTTTGGAACTGCCATCCACAAACCTAGCAGCTTTTTGTCAGTCATGAGCTGTTTATAGAGCACTGTCAGTGACAATAGAATCCAGCAGCAACTCCTCACACAATGCCAGAGTCAAGCCTAAGAGAAAAGAGGCTCCCTGCTCTTGAATATCTCTTTTTCGCGTTCTCCAGGCAGCATGATCCTGTATAACATGTTTCCATTTTATTATGGAACTCTACTGGGCATTGCCAACTCCGTTAGAGCATTTCTCAGATATTACCTGTGTTGGGTAGGTATTTCAGGTTTCAAGGTCATGGTATATCCATTAGTCATAAGAATAACTTTAATTAATAATAACAGATAGCAAGGGCGTAAATACCCTTAAATGGAAATTCTCTTGTTTAAAGTCCCTGTAGCCATTGTTGACACATGCACCCAAGCTCTTGTCATTAGCCCCAGTCTCCAGATAGGGCTATTGCACAAAGAATATGTCGCTACCAACACTCAAGCTTCATTCCACACTGTGTGGGCTCAGGCAAACTTACTGGTTTGCACAGAGCATTTAACATTGGTTGAAGGGTGGGACTTAACATGCCTTTTGTGTTTTACAGTACTAATTATGGGACATGTTCCTCTGTTACACATAATATCCATCCCTAAAATTCAATCAGGTAAAGACCCAACCACTTCATCTAAAGCCTGTTCAAACATATCAATTCTCCTACAGACCTTTTCTTTCATTCTGCCAACTCTCACATTTCTAACTATAACCTCCATTAGGACTTCATCAATGTGTTTTGGTTTTATAAAACTAGATAGGTTGAGGAAGTGTTCCCCAGGCAGATGTAATACCATTACCATAAAATATTCAGTTAAAGACAATATGACTTCTTTTTCTTTTTTTGTGAAGATTTTTTTTGTGAAAGAGGGCACATGTGCTCACCTGAGGACCAGTGTCGGGAGGGGCAAAAGGAGAGGGAGAAGCAGATTCCCTGCTGAGCAGGGAGCCAGGACTTGATCCCAGGACCCCAGGATTATGATCTGAGCCAAAGGCAGATACTTAAATGGATACTTGAGCTATCCATGCACCCCAAGGATTTACAACTTCTTTATATAATACCTGCTTAAACATTCCAGTTTACATAATCCTATCAACCATTAAATTTTTGCAATTCTCTTATTCTACTGTAGCCCAAGTCAAGGCTTTATCAATGGGTTTTAGTACCAAGGTTCCTAGATCTCCCTCCAGGGAGTCCTGGGAACTTCTCTTTTCTACCGCCTGATAGTTTTACCCACTGTTCTCTGAAAGGCTTTGGGTTCCCAGGGAGGGGTTGAGCCAAGGGACCCCAGCTCTTTTATCAGTCTTTAACTTGATTAATCTGTGGGGCTTGATCCCAGGACCCTGAGATCATGACCTGAGCTGAAGGCAGAGGCTTAACCCACTGAGCCACCCAGGTGCTCCTGTTTGGGGCCCTTTAATGGGGGTTGCTTTAACCCACCCAACCTTTGGTAATACTTTATTAAAATCTTTTTTTTTTAATCCATCAATACCCATTTTATTCATCACATTTCTTAATAACCATCTAAAACTTTCCATCCTGCTGGTGTGAGTCCTGAGACTCATTCCTTTCTGTTTCCTCTTTCCCTTGCTCCTATCAATATTTGCTTCACATTCACCTTATTTCTTAACCTTTTAAAAATTTCCACCTTGTTGGGAAGTTTCTTGACCTCCCCCTGACTTTTCCCATTCTCTTGTCAATAAACGTAATGTTTTTATTACCATCTGTAAAGCCTATGAGAGGAAGCTGAGAAGGCAAATTTCCTGAGGCTTTCCAAACTGTCCTTCAGTTTTGCAACAGTAAGGTTATATGGGGTACCTGTGTGAAATGGGCTACCTTAAACCAGAGCATTTACTATGACCTGAGTAATGGTTAGATTTCAGCAGGTAAATATCTCAGTTATAAAGCAGTCCCATATGGACTGTGAAGCATGTAAAGCATATGAAGAATATAAACTGTTTTATCTGGGGTGTTCCAGTTGGCATTTATAAGAGAAGAGGGACAGTCCCCCTTTCAGTGTAAACGGACTTTATAATGGTTTTTATCCAATACACCAGACTAGCTGTTCCCATAGGAATAAACTCCCATGTGTCTGGATCACATACACTCAACTTGAATTGTACCATAGTGAGCTCTGGGTCCTACATCAACCCTCTGCTCTTCCATTCTGGAGCATCCCAAACCAAACACTCCTAAATTACTCTCATAATCCATTTTGGTGGTTCTCTGCATTACTGATGCAGAGTTGATGATACTGATCCACAAAATAAAACAACTCTATCATACTATACCTCCTGGTTTTGATAGTTTCTAGGTATTTCACTCCCACGTTGATTACCTTACTGGTGACCAGAGGTCTTAGGGTTGTTTCATGTTGCCCCTGAACAGTTGACTTGAGGCTCAGACCAACTCAGATCAGAGTTTTGTTCACCAATAATTCCCAGACCTATCACTTTACTTTTATTTAGCTACCGCAGATAACAGTAACCAAGAGATTGTATGCTTAGTGTGCTTACTACTTTTCATGTACTTATATATCCAGTGAGCCAACTCCTCAGGAGTTAGGTCTGCCATTTCTAAATTGCATTAGTAAATTTTACCCTTAGTAACTGTAGTGTAGGTACAGTTTCATATATGGGTCACTAGGTAGCCATCCAGAGATCAAAGCATCATCATCCCCCATCCTTTTATCCTTTCTCTTTATAAACCATGTGTTTCTGTGAGCCAGACCCTTCTAGTAAGACCCACTTCTCTGACACCAAGTAAAATAGTTCTGAGACCAATTCCGATGTGTTTGTAGGGTTTCTCCCATATCATCAAGACATGCTGGAAACACTAGCTGGGTTTCCTACAATTCAGCCCTGGTGATAGCATCAGATTCCACAGGTTAAGGGTCAGTGCCACAGTAGTGCCTGCTATTTTGAGGCCAGCTGCAAGCCCAAGTTAACACTTGTGCTTCTGACCAACTGACTATAGACTAGATATTCCAAGGATCCCTCTCCCTCCAAGGACATCTGACAAGGATGTCAGATGTAAGTTCTAAGTCCAGGTTCTTACCTCTATTTCTGACTGACTATAAATGAGAGGTTCTTGTGACCTCCTCCCCTTTCAGATTCAATTAATCAGATGGAGGGGAGCTTCCATGCTCAGTCTAAGCATATTACTCTTGCCAGCACCTCTGTGTTCATCAGCCTCAAAGCTCTCCAATCCCTGTCTTTTGGGGATTTTATGGAATCTTCATTGCATAGGCACGTTTGATTAAATCATTGGTCATAGGTGATAATTCAACATCCAGGCACCTCCTAGCAGGTCAAGGGGTCAGGCTGAAAGTTCCAACCCTCCAATCACAGGATTGGTTCCTCTGGTAGCCAACTCCCATCCTTAGGTAACCTAGGGGCATTTCTAAAGTCACCTCATTAACATGACAAAAGATGCCTTTATCTCACAGTTTAGGAAGTTTCCAAGGTTTTAGAAGTTCTGTGATAGAAATGGGGATGAAGGCCAAATTTATATTTCTTATTACAATTCACAATATCACTCTTCCGTATCAAACTACATTCTTAAAGTACAGAAGAAGTAATTGAGTCATGTAATTGCCAGAATTATGAAAAGGGCTTAAGTTTCCTTATTCTAATTGAGTTTTGATCTGCTAGATCACCTAGTGTTAGAAACTACAGGAGATAAACCATAAGAGACTCTTAATCATAGGAAATAACTGGGGCTTGCTGGGGAGTTGGGAATAGGGTAACTGAGTGATGGATATCAAGGAAGTCACGTGATGTAATGAGCACTGGTATTTTATATATAAGACTGATGAATCACTGAACTCTACCTCTGAAACTAATAATATAGTGTATGTTAATTAACTGAATTTAAATTTTAAGAAAAGGAAATAAAAGTCATGTGCACACGCACACACGAAACTACAGGTCTTCTAATCTGGCAGGGAAGTTAAAATTAGCAGTCAAATGGTTTGTTGGATGGCCCTGTTGGCAGGCCCTCATCCTGAGGGCAAAGCCTAGAGGCTCTCTAAAATTTTGGGTATAAAGTTTTAATGGTATCACTTCTTATGATGTTGAAAGAACTTTTAAAAACCTAAAACTTATATAGGCCCATCTTTATTACAGTAGCTTAGCCAAAATCAGCCTTTGTGGAGAAGATTTCATCTATATTTTCAGAAGTATGGCTTTAATTATCTCTGAGAGGCACTTGGATTTCAAGGCTATTTCAGAACCAGATCAGCAGGAGTGCTGTAATGGAAAAGTCATAAGTTTTATTTTTTTAAAAACTGCTCTCACTCGTACCAAAAATGAGTCCCTGTACAATTTACAGTTACACTTTTGTTCTCCTCTCCTGGGAAGACCACTGAATTAGTATTAAGTGAAAAGGAGTGAGATTAGAAATGAGCATTTTCCCCTTTTAACTTAAGTGTGTACCAATGTCTTTGAACCCATTTAGGTGGCGTGCTGGTTACTAGATCCAGATTCTAAGGAGCCAACTCTTCACAGCATAGTTTCCAGTTTTCTTCCTCATGAGCTTCCCCTCCTGGAAGAGATAGAGACTGGACAAGGCATTCAGAGTCTGGGGCTGAATGTCAGCACTGAGCATTCTGGGAGATACAGAGCATCTGTAGAGTCCATTCTCACCTTCAATGCTATGAATCAACTCAATTCTTTGTTGAAGAAGGAAAACCTTCAAGGTAAAAACAACCTTTGCTGACATTTTCATGCTGTTACAGACGGTGACAGTTCTGTGTTTAGCCACTTTTGATCACGGGTCTTTATCACTCTTTATCACACTTCTAACGCAAACTTTATTTTTGGGTTTTCTAGGACAGGGTCAACAAACTTTCTGTAGAGGCCCAGGCAGTCTTAATCATAAATATTCAACTCTGCCATAATAGCACAAAAGCAGCCATAGGCAATATGAAAGTAACTGTTCCAATAAAACTTTATTTATATAAACAGGCATCTGGCCCTGGTTTGGCACTAGTTTGCAGACCTCAGACTCTATTGTAATGAAGAAAATTCGTGGCATTTTATCATTTATTGCTAATTTTATATTTGAACTTTATCCAACGATTTTTTTTCACACTTAAAACTTAATCTGTTATGGAATCTAAAAAGTGACGTATTTTCTTTTTAGAACTATAAATCATTATTTCTTTAGCAAAGAATATTCATGTGAATTTTTATGTCATGATAAATAGCATGGGCTTATTGTGCAGTCTCTTGGCCCAGAGTGAGTACCTTGACTTCAGAGAGCATATCGTATGCTTATGGTAGAAATGATGAAGTGGAACAAAGTTGACTTCATTGTGAGAAGATTTAAACTGTGATTTTATTGCCTGATTAATAAATACTAGAAATAACAGATTGATGAATTTTCACAGACCAGGTTAAATCTGGGCTGTATTACTTATTAGTGAGAGGCCTTGGGCAAGCTACTGACACTCTTTAAATCTATTTCTTATAATGTTATAAATATTAAATGAGAGAGAACTTAATTCAGTGTTTGCCAGATTAGGTGCTTATTACTGTGTTAGATGATGATGATATGGTGATGATGATTTTTTATGACTAGTATAAGGTCTCCCTGCTGTTAGTGATGTTCTCCCCAGCATCACTGGGGTAGAATAATATAAAGATCAAACTGACTTGTTTGTTCATAGGAGACTTGCTTAAGCGGTGTTAATTAGCAGCTCTTGAACATACACCGAAATGTTTCAAACTCAGCTTCTCTAATGTAGGCAGGCCAAGGAGTTGGAGTATATGGTACGTATGCCACAAGACTGCTTCTACATTCATGGGTGATAAAGCTGAATGAACACAGCTCTCTTTCCCTCAGTCAGCTTTGCCCTTAGAATCTAACATTTGGAATACTGTTATGCTGAAAAGAAATAAATAATTAAAAAAAAAAAAGAATCTAACATTTGGTGCTGGTGATATGGATTAGTCTGTAACTTTTTATGAACATTTGTTGCCCATTAACAAAATTAAAAGCTTTCAATATCTTTGGGAGGGAACTTTTCCACTCTTAAAGACAATTTTTCATCTATAGGAAAAGGAAATTATGGTTTTCCTTTCCAGAAAAGTATAAGAAACAATCTAGATTTGGTATTTTTAACTTTTACAATTCCAGTGTGCCTTGAAAGCACCTTTTTTAATGCAAATAATCAAAAGTGAGTGACCAGGGGGCACCTGGGTGGCTCAGTGGGTTAAGCCGCTGCCTTCGGCTCAGGTCATGATCTCAGGGTCCTGGGGTCGAGTCCCGCATCGGGCTCTCTGCTCAGCAGGGAGCCTGCTTCCCCTCTCTCTCTCTGTCTGCCTCTCCGTCTACTTGTGATTTCTCTCTATCAAATAAATAAAATCTTAAAAAAAAAAAAAAAGTGAGTGACCAGGAGTTATTAAATGCATTCTTGTACATTGCAGAGTCTTTCTTATTCAGAGTCCATAGAATAGAAGCACATTGAGATAAAGTTTTTAGAATGTAAACAACTGTCAAATTTTTTTGAAAATGATTATTTCAGGATGTCCTTGAAGGATCTCTAGAATCTTCATCTTTTTCTTTTCTCATTTCTTGCCTGTTGGGTGGGTATGTTCTAGCAGCTGACTTCTCCCACTCTGAGCTGATTTTTGTTTGGGTGTGACTCAATTTTAATAACAGTGTGACTTTGCTCAATGTGACTTAGGACCAAATATCCTGTTCTCGTTACATGGCTCAGTTAGGTCCTTTCTAGAGTGGTTTGAACATAGATGATTTTCTAGAGATGAAGTGAGTTGGTTTCTGTCTTTTTTAAAGTGGATCTCAACTATACAGATTTGTATTTGTCATAATCTTTCTTTCATGTACACTATCATCATTGATCGTCTTATTTTTTTAAAATATGTAATATCTGTTAATTCACACTTTTAATAATAGACATTTGTGTCTACCTATTGTGGTCCTCCTTTCTTGCACATCCCAAATTTTATGTTTATCATTCCCTTTTTATTTTAAATTTTATTTATTTTTTAATTAAAAAAATTTAGCATATATATACTAATAAATTTTAGCATATGTGTGTGTGTGTGTATACATTTGCTAAAATATATCCAAACAATATATTATTATGTATTATTAGTTTTGCTTGTTTCTGAGCTTTATAAAACACATATCACATTGGGACTAGCTCTTCTTACCCAGTATCATCCTAGTAAGATTCATGCATGTTATTGTAAGAATCTATAATTTATTCATTTTCACTGCTGTGTCATATATCACTGGGTGAGTGTGCCAAAATTTATGTGTCCCTTTTCCTGTTGATGAATATTTGGGTTGTTTCTTTTTTTGTTTTATCTTGTTTTTGTTTTTTTGTTTTGCTATAACAAGTAGTTCTGTATACATATTCTTACACATATACAAGTTTCCTAGTACATGTAGGCAAGAATTTCTTTTGAGTGTGGAATTGCTCTTTTGAGTGTGGAATTCTTATGAATTTCCATTCATAAGAACGGAAATATTCAACTTTATAAGATTATGCTAAATTGTTTTCCAAAATAGTCTATACCTTTATTTTCTAAACAACAATGTGAAAGAAATCTTGCTGATTAATATTGTCTCAACTTTGCCAATTTATCAGCTATAAAATGGCTGTAATTTTTCTTTCTTGTGCTTTGTTTTTAGTAACAAAGTTATTCTAGTTTCATGGGATGAGTTGATAGATATAATCTCTTTTTTTCTTTTGGAGGAGGAGTTTATATATTGTAGAAATGGTGTGTTTGTTCCTTGAAATTTTGGTACCATTTATCTATAAATTGTTGCTTTGTGGAAATATTTTTAGCTAATACTTTGATTTCTTTAATAAGTGTAAGATTATTCAATTATATCTTTATGTTTTGGTAAACTCTATTTTTATTATATTATTATAATATAATATATTTTTATTATCATAAACTATATTTTTAAGAATAATCCATTTCATCTAGATTTTCAAATTTATTGTCATTAAGCTATTGCTGATTTTTTAATACATCTATGCTTTATCTGTTACATTGCCTTTTTCTTTCACCATATTTATTGTTTAATCTTACTAGAAGTTTATTCAGTTTTTCAGTCTTTCCAATGAATCAACTTTTGCCTTTGATTTTTAGTTCTGACTTTATTTTGCAGCCCCTTTTCTAAATTCATAAATATGACACTAAGCATATTAGTTTTCAAATCATTTTTTTCTTTTCTAATTGAGGTATTAAAGGCTATAAATTTCCTTCAAAGCCCTAGTTGCATAATATCTTAAAAATTTTGACCTGTAATGTTTTCATTTTATCTTAAGTACTTATTAACATTTTTTGTTATGACACTTTTGACTCCTAAGTTATTTAGAAGATTGGTTTTCAATTTCAAATATTTGGAAATGTTTTATTTGTATTTTTTAATATTCAAACTTAATTGTGTTGTGGTTAAAAAGCACGGCTACTCTTTTGAGAAGTGTCAGCAGATAGACAAATACTCTGCTTCTTAGTTCAGGAATCTTTATTCTTTGGTAAGAGCATTGGGAAATAAAAAACCTCCATTTTTAGTTCTTTATGTAAGCATGCATACCATGGAACCAGGAATATTAGAAATAATTTCAGGATGTTAACTCATTGTAGTCAGTTTAGCAAATAAGTTTGGTACTCATGCTCTTATGAAGAATAGAAGCAGAAACATTATCTTGGGAGAAATGCAGTCTCTCATAGTCCAGACTAGTTACAAGATTGTGTTTTTCTGCTCTCCATATAGACAAGGGTAGTAGTCTAGTGCTGAAGTAGAAAAGTAGGAAATACTTTTATGCCTTTCCTTGTTGGCCTGAGAGTGCTGCTCATGAGACTGGATCATGAAGAATAACTTGAGTAGCATCTCTGAATTTGCCTAGAAAAATTCCATCTGTGTTTAGGTGATGATGTTGATCTAGTCACTTTACTGGTGAATTAATGTTTTAGTTTTCTTTTTTCTTCCAGGTATTTTTTGTAAAGTGGAAATGCCCTCTCAGTACTGCTTGGCTTTGCTAGAACTAAATGGAATTGGCTTCAGTACCGCAGAATGTGAAAGTCAGAAACATGTAATGCAAGCCAAGCTGGATGCAATCGAATCTCAGGCCTATCAACTAGCTGGACACAGTTTTTCCTTCACCAGTTCAGATGACATAGCTGAGGTTGTATCACGGGAATGGGGAATTTTAGAATTAAAAATTATGTGTGTGTGTGTGTATTTCCTAAATGTGTTTGTGTAAACACCGAAGACACCAAAGAGCACAGTTCAAAAAAACTTTAGTTATCAGAGTGCTTTGGAGATAGAATATTCTAGCTTCTAATTTATAAGTTCTATCTGTGTTTACGAGATAAGAAGTTAGTAAAGAAGTCTCCTAGAATGTATGCTTCGTGAGATTTGCCTAGAACAGAGGAAAAGTAAAGTAAATACTTGTTGAACAAATGATCCATAATGATTGTTACATAACAGTGTAGTTGTTTCTCCATGAAGTTAGTAATTTCATGAACTCTCACCCCTTCCATACCCTAAAATCCCTTTTTGGACAATAAAATTAGACATTTTGCTCAGTTGTTACTGAAAAAGGAATTTGGGAATTGTTTTAAAATCTAAATAAGATTTTTATAAACTTAACATAAATTTGGACACATTTTATTCTTATTTTTATTTTCAGAGGTTGGAGTTCTATTCTTTCCTTTCCCCACCACAGTCCACAAAGGATGGTTGGGTTGTTGTGGAAGGGTTACAAATATAGGGTGGGTGCTTATACTTGATAGCCTTGAAGTTCAGGTGTATTGTAGATGAAATTCAGTAATGTAGCATGTTGTGAAGACCATAGACTTTCAGGCTAGACTTCCTGGGTTTGAATCCCATCCCCTCCACTTATTAACCCTGTAACCTGGAACAATACATCAACTCTTTGTATCTCAATTTCTACATCAGTAAACTGGGTTATGATAGGAATACCTCATAGAATTGTTGTGAGGAATAAATGATGAATATAAAACACTTAGAATAATGCCCATCTCATAGTAAATGTTCAGTAAATGTTACATAGACTCATAAAAAATGCCCTTTTTATAAAGCCACAATGTTATATGTTTTTAAAAAATGAGGAATTTTGTTTTTCCAAATAACAGGGTACATTTGTATGGAATTCAGTAGTGCTGTTTTTTTGTTTGTTTTGTATAATTTTTTCTTTTGAGTTCTTTAGCTTGGAGCTCCCCAACCAATACCTAATTGAATGCACATAAAATTACATAGGGACCTTATGAAAAACAGAGCATCTCTGGATTTCAGCACAAGTAGGCTTAGGATAAAGGCAGGAATCCGTCCCCTTGTGATTCAGATACTAACGCCATAGGCCTAGACCAAACTCTGGGCCAGAATAAAAGGCCTTTGATGTTAATGGCTTGTTCTTAGGCCTTCATTTTAAATGGAAGTTATATTTAAGGTAATCTAACAATTTCACATATTGATTAGTTAATCCTTGGTAATTTTAAGGGGAATCTTTGAATTGGGCAGGATAGTTCAAATCATCTAGAGTTGAGCTGTCCAGTACAGGAACCACTAGCCACTTATAGCTATTTAAATTTAAATTAATTGGTACACCTGGTGATGCAGTCAGTTAAGTCTCTTTGATTCAGGTCATGATACCAGGGTCCTGGGATGAGCCCCACATCAGGCTCCTTGTTTGGCAGGGTGTCTGTTTCTCCCCCTGACTCTGCTGCTCCCCATGTTTGTGCTCTGTCTCTCTCTAATAAAATAAACAAATAAAATCTTTAAAAGTAAATCAATTTAACTTAATTAAAATTAATTTAAATATATCAGTTCAGTTCCTTAGTTATGTTAGCCACATTTTAAATGTTCAATAACCACATGTGATAAGTGGCTACCATAATGGAGAGTGCAAATATAGAACAATTTCATTATTGCAGAAAGTTATTTTGGATGGTCCTGGCCTAGAGTGGGGATTGGCAGACTATAGCGTGTGGGCCAGATTTGTTCTGCCACCTTTTTTGTAAATAAAATTCATTGGAGCATAACCACACTTATTCATTTACTTACTGTCTATGGCTCTTTTTGGTCTGTAGTGGCAAAGCTGAGAAGTTGTGACAGACAGTAAAACCTGCAAAGCTGAAAATATCTGTTATCTGGCCCTTTTGGGGAAAACTTTGCCAATCTCTGGTCTAGATGGAAGCATGAATTAGAGAAAAAGAAAAATGACATTTGAGTTAGAGGACTATGGGTTCTAATTCTTAATTTTTCTACATTCATTATGGCCATGTAACTTGAAGCAAGTTTCTCCAACTGGTGTAAACTTTTCAGAAATGTCGCAGAATTTTTGTACATATGACATGAGATGACACATGTTAAAGCTCCAAGCATGATGGCTGACACATAGTAGGTGCTCAGTAAACATTAGTGCCTCTTACCCTCATCCAGTTCAACCCCCTCATTTCATAGATGTATTCATTGAGACCTGGAGAGGTAATTTATATGAAGTTTTCACAATTAATTCTGAAGGTTTCACCAAAAACAGAAATCTAAGATAAACAGCTTATAAATATTAAGGTGAGACCTTTGAGTTGTCCTAATTATGGTAGGTCTCTCTTCCTGGATTGTTGATTTATTATAACTTTAAAAATAATGTTTCTATTTCCTATTGAATTATTTGATTCTCTTTCCTTTCCTGACATTTATATACTCTTTGATATCTGTACTAGAGTTGCCTGATAAAATACAGCACATTCAGCTGAATTTGAATTTCAGATAAACAATGAACAATATTTTAATGTATAAGTATGCCCCATGCAGTTCAAAATTTGCATTACCACACAACCCTGATCCCTACACATGCAGCCCCATATAACACAATTTTGAGGAAAAATAGTTACTAACATCACTAGCAAGCCTCAGTATCATTCATACCTAAGACTCCAGTTATTCCTACTACTTAAAATTAGAACCAGATCTTTGTTTATATCATCACTGTTATTCTAGAGAATAACAAATACAGATACAGATAACACAGACCTATCTTTCCTTCTATCCCTTATCCAACTTGTGGCCAATAAAGATTCTTATATAATGCAAATGTTCTTAACTTTTAGGATTACTAAGTGGGAAAATAATCCAAGGTTCACTAAAGCCCACTCAAGGCATATGAATGAATGAATGGAAGTAGTAGATAGTATTCTGAATTGCCTGAGTTTTAAACCCTGTAAATTGAGCTAGTGATTTTAGGTGTACATGGAATATTCCTTCTGCTCCAGTACCTGGATCCTGGATGTCCTGTGTAGGCTTAGTTTCTTCAGTAGGTACTTATTAGCTCCCCTAGCTGTCATTATTGATCTCTACATTGGGTTGGCCACTTTCCCCTGACTTTTTGTGTCCAGGGTTTCATAGGGTCTAGTCTTACTGTGGTGGAAGCAAATGGCTTTTTCGATCCCTTTCTACCTCCATGTTCTCTGATTTTTGTGATCATATAATAGCAACAAAGTCTCCCATGTTGGCCCTCACTGAGGCTTAAATGACTAAGCAACCATATTGATTAGTTACCACATCAAAGAGTATTTAGGAGAGTTCACAGTCTTCAGAGAAACCTAAAGTCTCAAGGTCAGTAGCTTATTTATCACTTGTTCAGTGATAAATAAAACTTAGCCTGAGCCCTGCCCTCAACTCAGCATCCCTCCCCCCACCCCAGTAGCTCACCCCAGAACCCAAAGAGCAGGTCTGCCATACCCTTAGGCCCTAACCCTAACCCTTGGTTGGGTCTTCAGGCATCCGCCCCAGAGGCCTGGTCTTCATTCCCTCCATATGGGGGGATACAGTGTATACATTTCTGTGTTCTTTACTGTTTAAAAGCCTCTAATCAATATTAATCTTATTGTGCCTAAATTAGGTTATAGATTGCCTACTTGACATACAAATTTTCATTGTCATTATTTATTAAATGTGATAATTTATAAAAAGTTCTCCCAACCCATGTTGAATTGTATGAATCTTCTCAAATGACTTTTTAAAATGTTTTGTGAATGACAATGCTTGTGATTTGATTCTTGACTAAAGAAGCATTAATTTCTTGCAGGTTTTATTTTTGGAATTGAAGTTGCCACCAAATGGAGAAATAAAAAATCAAAGCAGCAAGAAAACTCTGGGTTCTACCAGAAGGGGGAATGACAATGGACGCAAGCTAAAGCTGGGAAAACAGTTCAGCACTAGTAAGGTGCTCTTTGGGACAGTTGCAGGGCAGAATTTTATTTACTTTTAGCATTTAGCATTTTGACTTACTTTTAGAATGAAGATGAAGTCAAGACTCAGACTTTAGAATGAAGATGAAGTCAAGACCCATTCAAATGATAGCTCATCATTTGAATGTATCCAGATAAAAACAAATTAGTTTGTGTTTTGGCTTTGTGCAAAAACTGCAGAGACATTCCATCATGGAAAATCTGGACCCAAATCTGATTTAGCAGTTGTGTCCTTCCTATCATTAAAGTGTTATAATGGTGTATGAACTCAGACCCTTAGTCACTATTTAGTTATTGACATCTGCTATTCTTGGACTTCAAGTATAATATAATTTGAATAGTATAGGAACATGAACAAAGATGTGAAAGAATTTAAAAAGAAAAAAAAGCCATTACAAATAAATATGTTTTTTCAATTATAGGGCAAAATTTATATATTTTTTTCAGTTATAGGGCAAAATTATAGGGCAAAAGTTAACATGAGTTTAAGAATCTAATCTACTAATTTCAAAGTGAAAGTGTAAATTACAATCCATGGAAACTGTATGCTTAGGAGAGAAGAGAGAAAGTGCTTATTGTTATATTTTTACTGAATGAATTTTCAGAAATAACTAGGGTAGAAAGTATCACCATAACAGTCAAGGAAAGAGCAGTCCAAGTTGCCATTTTGACCCTACTGTCATTAACTATGACTTACCTGACCTAGGGAAGTTTCCACAGTTTCATTCTGTAACAGAACTTTTTGTTTTATCTACCCCTCTAACCTCACAAGTTCCTGTTTCTTCAGTTTACCCAAACTCTGTAGCATAGAAAGTTTAGTTTTAGAGAGGAATGTCTTCTGACTTCCTTGATATGGAAATGATCACAGTATTAGGGCAAAAGGGAAAAAAATGAGAAACTTCCAATCACATGAGAATAGAGGAAGAAAATATAGACAAAGGAAAGACGATACAGATTCTTGGGTGGTGTGAGACTGGGCAATTACAGTACCTTGCTAAGTTGACATTGATTTTTTTTTTAAGGTAGATCAAAGTTGATATTATTTGGCATTAACATGTTTGCATTTTACCATCTATAGTTACTATAGTTTTATCATTATGGTGATGCAAAAACCCAAACAGTAATTTTGAGTTGTAGATATAGGAGTTAACAAATTTAGTTTTGAGATTATATTATTTACCTAAGAGAGAGTCTAGTTTGCTATGGAATTTGGACAAGAATCTGATCTTACTTCATTATATTTCTTTGGCAGGATGTTTTAAATAAATTAAAGGAATTACATCCTTTACCAGGCTTGATATTAGAGTGGAGAAGAATCACAAATGCGATTACCAAAGTGGTCTTTCCTCTGCAGCGGGAAAAGCGTCTAAATCCTTTTCTTGGAATGGAAAGAATCTATCCTGTATCACAGTCACACACTGCTACAGGTAATGAGAAATCTTAAATATGGATAATATTCGATTTTGAAAGAAAACTTTTCTTATATAATATTTGCTTTGGTGAGCAAAGAATTCAAGTGTTGATCATTGGACTCTGTGAAGTTCCATAAACATTTATGAAACACGTCCTACATCCAGAATATAGATGGATACTATTTGTAGAGATGAGATTTAGTAAGATAGAGTTTCAGCTTTCAAGTACTGTATAGAGTAACTAGAATGTCTGAGACTGTGCTCCAGATTAATATTTATTTGAGTCAGTCATCTAATTTCAGTCCAAGCCCTCTCCTGAACCTCCCAAGAGTCTCTCTGATGAATCTAGGTAATGCTGGAGGGCATCTGTGTAATAGATGAATGTCTTATTTTACTTAACCAGAAAACAGCTGTAGAATCTTTGGGGTATCTCATAGCACTTTTGGGATGGGTATGAGTAACCTAACCTAGTAAGGAAGAAAACATTCTTGTGCTAGGCAGTGCAAAGCTAAGTATCTGCCAAATGCAATGTGCATTAGAAGAAAGGACAGCATTAATTCTCATCGGAGAGACAGTTTGGTGGTATAGAATGTGGGCTTTGATATCTGACTTTTACAAGGTTTGAATCTTTATTCAAGGTAGCTTTGTGCCTGAGTGTCCTCCTGTGTAAAACACAATAATAATAGTCTCACTTCACCAGGACATGCTGAGGATTAAATAGGCTAATACATTTCAAGTGTTTAGAATAGAGCAGAGCACTTTGTGTGGGCTCCTTACCAGCTGTTGCTATTATTATGGAAGGAAGCACCAGGAGGGGTTGCTTCTTTCTGTGCTGTTTATTCCCTGTTTTAAACAAATTCTTTCCCTTCTTCCGTATTTAGCTAAACTCTTAGATCACCATAGCCATTCCTTGCCCTGTTGGTGTTTAAATTTCATTTTGAAATATATGCTAATGATGTAAACTTATGTAAAAAAAATCCTTGGTGAAAAACCAAAACCAGCCCAGAGTTCCTTTTTTTTAAAATAATTTTTCATTTTTTTATTAACGTAAAATGTATTATTAGCCCCAGGGGTACAGGTCTGTAAAGCCCAGAGTTTCTAAAGGTGTTGCATTTATCTGTTGCTAATAAAGTAGAGAGAAAGTAATAATTTCCTTTTTTTCTGATTGTTTTTCACCATACTATGCCTACATTTAAAGAATATTTTGGAAATACAAGCTTACCTAAGCAAAGCATAGCCATTTCATTATTAGAATTCATCTCCATGATGCTACATTCATATTTTATAATTTTGTCATCTTATTTGTCTGCTAGTGTTAGTCTCATTAATTCAAAAAATGGACCTGAATATTAAATATTATTATAGAAAACAAGACAGTGTGCTGAGTCAGCAAGAGACTTGAATGCCTTCTGCTGTTGGCTAGTTTTATAACATTGAAGAGGGCATTTAATGGCAATAAGTATATTAATACCTACCATTCATTGAGCAGTAATTTTTCTTAAAAGCTAAATAACAAGGACATATATCAGGGGTTTGTTCAGAAAAAGAATATCTGAGGTACCTAAAATGTCTGACTCATCAAAAGAAGCTGAAATTATATATATTAGCTGGTAGAGAGCCATTAAAATGAAGAGCATATCATAAAACAGAAGATTTTGCTATATATGTTTTGTAAAACTACAATAACAGAATCAATTACCCAGACTCTTTGAATACTGCTTATGTGTTTCAGAAAAATTCAACCAATAAATAAACAAAAACTATAAAATATTTGGGGAGAAATAAAGGCTATAAGCATTAAAACATACAGCTTTTTCTTTCCTAGAAAGTTCATTAATCTCTTGATTCTAGTCTCTAGCTTTGTCAGTGCTACCACTGGTTCTCTTGCTGAGTGAGGATGGTCATGAAGGAAGGTGGCCAGGTGATGTCTGGCAAGTGATGTTCTAGTCATTACTTCTCACTACTCCATCTTCTACAGATTAGCTGGCTTCTTGGGCACCGGATTATCCCTTTCCAGCAGCCAGTTGCTCTTTTGCTTCATATCCTCTGTGTCTTGTGCATTCCTGAGTTTTGAAGGTTCTGACAGTCATTTTTCCTAGGATCCATTTGATTAGTCTTTACTCATTAATACCCCTGCTAACATTCATATAGTGCTGACAGCTGGTATTCATTTTAGCACAGAACTAGTTCAAACTATCAAATTACTTCTATCATGGGCTTATTTTCTAGAGAGCTAGGTTAATGTAAAACATTTTATTGTAGTTGATGCATATATTCACTTACATTGGGATTGGTCTTGTACTTATTTTATCATTGTTAATGCATGAACATAATGGAAAATATTTAATTATAAATTTATTTTAGTTTAGCAGGGTGAAAATGCGTAATTCAGAAATGCAATTACTGTGAAAATAAATGTCAGATCCCCTCAAACCTCTCAATTTTCTGTCTTCACTCTCTTGATTTTAGGACGAATAACCTTTACAGAACCAAATATTCAGAATGTGCCAAGAGATTTTGAGATCAAAATGCCAACACTAGTAGGAGAGAGCCCACCTTCCCAAGCCCTACTTCCCATGAACAGGTAGATGCAGTTTCTCTGTATTTGTGTTAATATATTTCTGTGAATATGAAAGGTTCAAAACAAGGCTAGTGGATAAAATAATGAAGTTAGTTTAATTTTCTGTTTTGGGCATACACATTTCTAGGTACTATCCATTTAAAATTCCGAGTCTGCCTATAAACAAGCTAGTTGATGGTGAAAGACTGAAAACCTGGACCACTAATTAAATAATCAGCATGCTACAGAGAAGAGTTTAACTATGTCAAGAACCTCTCCCCCCTTCTACCCTCCCTAAATTCACATGATGGGAAGGAAAAGCATAGATAATTTATGTTAGATATGGCCAAAAAGATTTGTTGATTTGAACTAAATGTCAATAATTTTTTCAGAAGCAGTTTGTGGCAAAAGCTGTTACAGAAATACATTATTTCGTGTTTAAATTAATGTTTGCTAAATCTTTAAAGTGAGTTTCAAATGATAAAGTTTTTAAGTTTCCTAGATGAAACTGTTGACTTCACTGAAAAATGAGAACTTTCTCATATATTTGAGACTGCTTCATGTCTAGCTGCTGATATTGTTTGCCTGACAGAGGAAGAGATAAAAAGAGCCGTGGCCTGAACTCTGGATACCAGGCACAGATGGAGGAGAGAGCCCCAGACAGAGGAATGCCATTTTCAGTAAGCATGCGGCATGCTTTTGTGCCTTTTCCAGGTAAGGTAGTAGATGGTTTTTTGAGCTTCTCATTGCTATGGAAATGGTTTTCAAAGCACTGATAAAGCCTGCATTATGAATAAGACTCAGAAATATGCATTGGTCCCTCCATCTTTCCTCTCTTTGGTGTAGCCTGTTTTTCCCTTTGTGTAGCCAAGTTGTCAGTCAGTCATTGTCTTCATGATCTGCTGTGTGGAAAACTCCTGTGGTGTATGCTTGTCAACAACAGTCTACTGAATGTTTTCCAAGGTGATTGTAAACTTTTTTGCAAAGTCCAGCAGATTTCATTAATCCTTGTACTCTTTGACAGACCCTTGTACAGACTCTTCTGTACAGCATTTTATACAAAATGTTAATTAACCCTCACTTACCTCAATTTCTGTTCTCCCTTGATCTCTAAGGGCACAATTTTCTTGTTTCTCTGATGTGCTTTGCTATTTTGCTTCTCTCCTCTGCACACCACTGTTTCCTATTGCAGGGGTAACCCCCAAGGCTGTCCTTCTCTTGCCTGACCTCTTTAGTACTCTAGTCACAGGCCTTTCATGAAAGGATGAACTCAATAAACTCTAGTCATGAGACATTTGGAAGTCAAGATCTAACTCCCAAATCATCCCTACTATTTGTATACAAATTCGGTCCTTTATCTTCTGCCAGTTGGCAGGTCTGGGTGAGTGCAGTTAACCATCTGAATTGGTTTTATTTCTGTCATAAAATATTCTAAGGAGGAATTTAGGTCCATGACAGTGTCACCTGGTTGGTAATTTTCCGTTTTGCTTTCTAAGTGTGAGCTATCAGCACTATATCATTATAACCATTTTTAAGTGTTCAGTTCTTGGCATTAAGTATCCATCATGGTGGTTTGTGCATCCATCATCACCATCCATCCCCAGAACTTTTTCATCTTCCATAACTGAAACTCTCTATCTATTGAACAGTAACTCTCCCCCCATACTGTCAGTCCCCAGTCCCTGGCAGCTACCATTCTACTGTCTCTGTGAATTTGACTACTTGAGGTATCTCCTATAAGTGGATTATACAGTATTTGTCTTTTTTTGTATCTGGTTTATTTCTCTTAGCATCATGTCTTCAAGATTCATTCGTATTAAAGTATTTGTCAGATCAGAATTTCTGTTCTTTTTGGGTGCCTGGGTGGCTCAGTGGGTTAAGCCTCTACCTTCGGCTCAGGTCATGATCTCAGGGTTGTGGGACTGAGGCCTGCATCAGGCTCTCTGCTCAGTGCAGAGCCTGCTTCCCCCTCTCTCTGTGCCTGCCTCTCTGCCCACTTGTGATCTCTCTCTCCTTCTGTCAAAAAAATAAATAAAATGTTTTAAAAAAAGAATTTCCGTTCTATTTAAGGCTGAATAATATTTGATTGTATGTATATATTTTATTTTGTTTATCTGTTCATTCATCAATTTATTCCTACCTAAACAATAAAGTTGTATTTAACATGACAATATTTTATACTGCTTTTTAAAATTTTTTAAGTTCATTGAAATTTAATGTATATGGATTAAATCCAAAAATTTCTGTCATTTAGATGTAGTGTTTAGTCCATTGACATCTAAAGTAATCATTGGCATACAGTTGATTTAATTCTACTGTCTTGTTATTTGTATTTTATTTATTTATCTGTTCTTTATTTTTTAAAGCTTTAAGTGATTACTTTTATTGTTTTTATTTTCTCTATTGTCTTATTAACTATCTTAAATATTTCAGAATATACAATATGTATATATATATGTATATATACATATATATGTATATATGTATTCCATCACATACTGTCTTCAAATAATCTTACACCACTTCATCTGTAAAGTTTTTTCCATTTCCCCTCTTATATAATAGATTTAATTTCTATGACTTATAAACTCTGCCATAGTTATTATTTTTGCTTCTAAAAGTCTATTATCTTTCAAAGAAATCAAGAAATTAAAAAAGTGTCTTTTCTACCTGTCCACTTTTTACCATTTCTGGCACTTTTTGTTTCTTGGAGTAATTCAAGGAATCTTGAAGTACTTCCTCCAGAGTACTTCCTTTAAGGTTTCTTATAATGCAGTTCTACTGACAGTGATTTATTCCAGCATTCCCATGTCCCTATATTTCTTTATTTTATCCTCACTTTTGAAAGATAATTTTATGTGATGTAGATTTTTAGATTTACGGTCCTTCTCCTTCTGCACTTTAAATATATATTTCCACTAACTTCTGGTTTGTATTATTTCTATTGAGAAGTACACCATCATTTTTCTTGCTCCTCCAAGATAATATAACTAACTTTCCCTGGATGCTTTTTAAATTTTTTTATTGAGAATCTTTGGGTAGTTTTTCATACTTTGCTTTCAAGACTTTGGAGTTTGCTGGATATCCTAAGTTGGCTTAGTCTTTTTCTTAAATATATGTGCTTATATTTTTCAGTAAATTTGAAACATTTTCAACCATTATTTCTTGTAATTTTTAAATTTTTTATATTCTCTTATTTTTTTTTAATATTTTGTTGATTTATTTGAGAGAGAGAGAAGCAGAGGGAGAGGGAGAAGCAGGCTTCATGCCAAACAGGGAGCCCAATGAAGGGCTCAATCCCAGGATCCTGGGATCATGACCTGAGCCAAAGGCAGGTGCTTAACCAACTGAATCACCTAGGTACCCCTCTTATAATTTTTTTTTAAGATTTTATTTATTCATTTGACAGAGCAATCACAAGTAGACAGAGGGGTAGGCAGAGAAAGAGGGAGAAGCAGGCTCCCCGCCAAGCAGAGAGCCCCATGTGGGGCTTGATCCCAAGATCCTGAGATCATGACCCGAGCCAAAGGCAGAGGCTTAACCCACTGAGCCACCCAAGTGCCCCCCCCACCTTGTAATTTTTTTAAGAGATTTATTTATTTGAAAGAGAATAAGAGAGAGGCGTGTGCAAGCATGGGGGTGGGGCAGAGGGAGAGAATCATCAAAAAGACTCCCCAGCTGAGCACAAAACCCCATGCAGGACTTGATCCATGACCTATGAGATCATGACCTTAGCTAAAACCAAGAGTCAGACACTTAAACAACTGAGCCACCCAGATGTCCCACTTGTAATATTTTTTGTTCATTTCTCTCTCCTCTTTCCTTTCTTCTTTTTGCTCCAAATATACATATGTAATACCACTTGGTATTGCCCCACAGGTGACTAAAACTTTTTTCTTTTTTATTCTCCCTCCTTTTTTTTTTTTAAATCCTGTGCTACAATGTATACTTTCTATTGACTCTTAAATATGTTCATGGATTTGTCTTCTACAGTGTCTAATTGCTGTCATATCCTTCTAGTTAATTTTACATTTCACATATTGCATTTTTAGCTTTAGAATTTTCATTTGATTTTTTGTCTGGTTTTTATTACCTTACAGAAATTCACTATTTATTACATCATTATATGCATGTTTCTTTAACTTCCTGAACATTATCCATGGTAGCTACTTAAAATTCCACTATCTCTTAATTTTGGGGTCATTTTTATATTGATTAAATATTCTCCTGCTCAGAGTCACATTTTCCTGGATCTTCTTATGTCTAGTATTTTTTTTAAATTGTGTGCTGGACATTATGGTTGCTACATTATTGATTTGGGATTTTGTAGTCTTTAATAATAACTGTCATAATAAATGTCATTAATAACATTTTCCTCTGCCAGACAATTACTTTCACATTCATCTTGATCATTTTGTGACTTTTAAAGCTTTGTTAGCAAATGTTTAAAGTGGCTTTTTTTCTAGGGCCAGATTAGCCCCGATTGTAAGCTGTGGCCTTGTTGAGGTCTCTACTTGGTGCTCAACATGTTAACAAGGTCTGTCTACTTGGTCTGGTCACAGCTTGAACATCTCTCAACGTTCAAGAGATTGTTGTTCAAGTAGTTGTTCAGCTGACAACTATGTGATGGTGGCTGTTTCTTTGGTAGCAGTTATTTCTTTAGTATGGTTTTTTGGTCTGGTTTTCTGAACTTTTTGCTCCTTCAGTATTTGGTCAAATTACCATAAATTCTAGCCTCCTTGGTAGGCACAAACTCTAGCCTCTGCTTCCTCAGCTCAGATCATAGTGCTTTGTTTCATCTCTCCTTCACTGCAATGTGTTCTGGTAAATTCCTCCTTTCAGAAATCTGAGACTATTGCATGGCTCACCTTGTCCCCTCTCTCCTCCCTGCTTCTTAGAGATTGTAGTCCTGCACTGTCTATTCTAACATCTGAGAACAGATTTGTCAGTTTTTTCTTATTTTATGGCAGGAAGGCCATAAAAATTGTGGTCATTTGTTTTAAATATTATATGTTTTTAATATTGTATATTCATTCACATAGTTTCAAAATCAAAATATATAAAAGGTATGTATTAAGAAGTTTGCTTCCTTTCATGTCCTAGCTATCCTATTGCCTATAGCTCTTCTAGACGACCTCCTATATGAGTTTCTTATATATTCTTGTATTTTCTATGCAGTATATGCAAATATGAATATGTAATATTTTCTCCTCCTATTCTTACACAAAAATAAAGATTCCAGATACACTGTTATGTGCCTTTTTTCATTTAATGTTTTTGTAGTGGAGAGTTTTGATTATCAGTAAATAAATTTGAACGTAAACCAGTTTAATCTCTGTGCAGGTCATTTGTGTAACAAACTGTGGGTCTGCTGATTCACAGAGTAAACCTGATCAATTTTGGTAGATATTGTTGAATTGCATTGTAATAGGGGGCAGTAACCATTTAGTTCCCAATAACAGTGTTTTTTTTCTCTACCTTGCCACAGAATGTGCCACCTAATTTCTGGATTTTTGCAGTTTAAGTAGAGAAAAATTGTTTCTTCCTATAGTTTTAGTTCACATTTCTTTTATTGTGAATGAAGTTGAGCATTCTTTAGTATGTTTAAGGTTCTTTTGATTGTTTCTGTGAATGCTTCTTTATATTTTCTCTTGTTCTTGATTTGTAGCATGCCTTTTTTATAATATGGCAATGAGTGTGTGGTCATATCTGTCGCATTTTCCCTCCTTTTTTCTTAGCCACAATCTTTTTAATTTTATTTTTGCCATGTGTATCTAATCCAGTCATTTCCATTACATAGGTAAAACTCTGGATTCTCTAAGTAATCCTCCACATATCAACCCCTTGACTGTTTCCACTGAATTTTTTTTCTTTTTTTAATTTTTAATTTTAATTTTTTAAATTTAAACTTTATTTTATTTTTTCAGTGTTCCAAGATTCATTGTTTATGCATCACACCCAGTGCTCCATGCAAACGTGCCCTCCTTAACACCCACCACCAGGCTCACCCAACCCCTCCACCGCGCCTCCAAAACCCTCAGTTTGTTTCTCAGAGTCCACAGTCCACTGAATGTTTTTATTGTCAAAGCAGAGCACATGTTTCTTTCAGGCCCACTTAAAATGTACACACATTGCAAACCAGTTTCTTCATTCATTCAACAACTATTTAAGGAGCTATGAATTACCAGAACTGTGCAAAGGTTTTTTTTTGTTGTTGTTGTTGTTTTTAATGTTTTATTTATTTATTTGAAGAGAGAGCACAAGTAGGCAGAACTGCAGGCAGAGGGAGAGGCTCCCTGCTGGTCAGGGAGGGTGACACGGGGCTCAATCCCAGGATCCTGGGATCATGACCTGAGTTGAGGGCAGATGCTTAACTGACTGAGCCACCCAGGCAAATGTTTTGCATAGAATGCAAAAGAAAATTAAGTATCCCATGCCTAATGGCTCTGTGCTATGTGGAAGAGGCACAAAAGGACCACTTTAGATTATGTGTCAGAGGCTGTGGAAACACTGAGGAAAGCACTAGCATAGTGGTTTAAGGGGCAGAAGTCAGGGGTCACATATCACATATTCTTGAAAGCTGAACAGAAAAAAAATTAAGTTACAGAACTGAATTGCATCACATTAAGAGCAAGATTTTAACTTTTGGGCACATAATGTCTTCTTTTTTTTTAATGTTCAGTTAGCCAACATATAGTACATTACTAGTTTTTGATGTAATGTTCAGTGATTTATTAGTTGCATATAACACCCAGCTCTCATCACCACATGTGCCCTCCTTAATACCCATCACCCGGTTATCCCATCCCCCAAACCCTCTCCTTCTGTAACCCTGTTTGTTTCGTGGAGTCCAGTCTTTTCTGGTTTGTCTCCCTCTCTGATTTCCTCCCCTTCAGTTTTCCCTCCCTTCCCCTAATCTTATGGTTCTAAGTTAGAACTAAATTTTTGTCATCCTGCTCAACTGTATAAAATGTGGACTTATCTTTGTACCAGCTTTTCTAAAACATTTCTATTTCAGGTGGCTTAATATTAGCTGCTGATTACTCTCAACTTGAACTGAGGATCTTGGCTCATTTATCCCACGATCGTCGCCTCATTCAAGTATTAAACACTGGAGCTGATGTTTTCAGGAGTATTGCAGCTGAGTGGAAGATGATTGAGCCAGAGTCTGTTGGGGATGATCTGAGGCAACAAGCAAAGCAGGTGAACATGTTTAACATATATGAGAATTTTAATGATTAAAAAAAATTTTTAAATGCCTTGGTTATTTGCAATTGAGGAATGATGATTTCTCCATCTGTGGATCTTTCAAACCATATTCAGCTGAGCTTGTCTCATGGTATTCATTATACTCTTCTTCATAGAGTCAGTAGAAAGAATCAGATAGACTTTGTCTGAGGCTACCTCACATAAGGAAAGCCATCCACATTAGTGGTAAATATCTTGGTGGTAGTAGTTGTTATTTATGTGTATGTTTATGTATTTTAAAAAAAAAATGTCTTTCTCATCTGTAAACATTTTCATCTTTTTATTTTTACAGGTGTTCTCTAAATGTTTATTGAAAAAAATCACTGAACTGTGGATTATAATTAATAACTGATAAGCTTTTTCATTTTTTGAGGTCATTGGTTAGCTAATCCAGATTTCAAACTTTATACTTTCCTTGGACTTTTCAAGTGGGTCCATCTTAGTTCCTACTCCTGGATGACTGTCATGCACAGAGAAAGTCAAAGGCCACATTTATACCATTTTCTGGCCGCTATTGACACTGATACTTCTTTCACCACTTGGCCTATGGGAAATCTGATGCCATTTTTGAGAAAATAGGATTGCTGGCTGCGGCAAAAGACCATCACTCCCACCTTTAAGATCCTGCTGTGTTAGTTTTGCATTTATACTTCTAGTTACTCAGAGCTTTAAGTCTTCACTGGCTCATTAGATATGAAACCCTTCCTCTCACCATTGCCTGTTTAGCACCAGCACGTTTCTTCCATTCTTAGAAAACCAGCTTTGCCCTCTCTGTTTAATAATCTCTGGGTTCCTGCATTCAACAAGAATCGAACCCTGGATAAAGAGGTAATGTTCCAGTACTTAACCTTCATAATAAACCCATGAAATAGGTATAATTATTGTTCCCATTTTAAACAGGCATAAAGAGAAGCATCAGAAGTTAGTAATTTGCTTAAGATCATACAGCTATAAGTGGTGGAGTCAGGATGAGCTCAAAATGGCAGAACTTAGACATTCTGACTTTATCACCCAAACACTCATCCACTGATGATATCTGCCTCTTTTTCATAAGTTCTTGCATGACTTAATAGTGTTTATGCTCTGCACTATCTACTCCTTGGGTCTGGCTGAGATCTCAGCCAGTGCTATGTACTACCCAAGTTTAAAAAAAAAAAAAAGAAAAGTCACAGTAAAATAAAATGTAGAAACACCTAAAAGGAAAAGATAAAAGGAGGAAAAAAAATCTTTCTCAATGTATTAAAAAAGACAGGGAAAGGACAAAAACTTCTAGTTATTTTATCACATTAAAAGTAGCTTGGGACTCTGATAATCATCTTTTACAAGCTATCTTTTAAAATTATATTTAATGACATTTATATGAACTTGCTTTATGCTAGTTTTCTGATCACTTAAGAGGTAATAATTTAGTAATTAAACAATTCCATGATGCAGGTATTACTATCCTCATGGATGAAGAAATCGAGGTACAAGAATTTAGGTAGCTTCTGCAAGATAATCTTATAAATTATGGAACTAGGATTTAAACCCAGACAATACTTATTATTAAATTTACAATTTCCTACTGACCTATTTTAACTATTCCTATTACTCCCAAAATTTCCTCAGGAATTTGTTTAGCCCAAGTGAATTCTGCAGTTGTGGGATATTAGGAGGTGGTGTGGTGGGAAGCATATTTATTTCCAGTGAAGTATTCCCTATTATCCAACCCTGAAGCCTTCTCTTCCTGCTCTGTCCTATTCAAGAGCCAGGAGAGGAATTTTTGTAATGCTTCTCTTTCCTGACTCCTGGGCACTTCTCTAAGCAGAAGTTAATGTGCTATTTTAGGAGTAGAAAGCTGCTCTGAAGACTACTGGATACATGACAAAGAGTCAGAACCAAATCTTCCCTTTTAAATCACTAGGATTAGTTTCTTAAAACACACACACAGTCATATTTATTCACGTTCTTTTCTTCCTCCCCCAGCCTCAAAGTATTGTTAAAAGGCAAAAAAGAGAAAAGATGTTCACTGGATATCAGGTTCTATGAGTTTAACCTACCCAAAGCATATCTAATCATTTATTTGACACACTATGAAATAAAAAGCTTACCAAATTTCAATTCTGATCAACTTTTTATATTTGCAGCTTATGTAGTTATGACCTCTAATTTACTTATTGAGTGTGATGACTCCTTTTCAGATTTGCTATGGAATCATTTATGGAATGGGTGCTAAATCTTTGGCAGAGCAGATGGGCATTAAAGAAAATGATGCTGCTTGCTATATTGATTCCTTCAAATCCAGATATACAGGTAAAGAAACATTAAATATTGTTTTCTTCTAGATACTAGTCAATTATCTTGCCATATTAATTGAAAAAATAGTGCTAAAAATTTTCTGTTAACATTTCTATTACTGAGAAGTTTTCACCAGATATTGTTAATTAAATAACAATCCTTATGATTATTTACTAAGATGGTCTTCTTTCATAAAAATAGGAACAAAAATGGGATTAAAAAAACCCCAATTTTTGTATATGCTAGTTTGTCATTGTGAATATGCCATAAAACCTTGAAATTGTGCTATGCTTTAGGTTTAATAGCTTCAATTCGAAGCAATAAACCATTGATTAAATGTACCAGGAACTGTGAAAGAACAAGAGCAGTTTGAGTATTATTGTTTTAAATTATCTTGTCTTTTGGCAATTTATTGAGGTACAATTTACATAACAGTAAAATTTACCCTTTTTAGATGTATATTTGTATAAGTTTTGGCAAACTTATGGAGTCCTATAACCTACACCACAACCTGGATATGGAATCATGACTATATCATCCCAGAAAGTTACTTCAGTCCCCAACTTCATACCCTTTGTAATCAGCCCTGACCTCAGTCCCCAAAGAAAACTTTATTCACATATGACATGATCTTATACATAGAAAATCATTTGAATTCTATGAAACAACTATTAGAGCAAATAACTACATTTAAAAATGTCCCACTGTTCAAGGGTTTTTTTTTTTTTTAAGATTTTATTTATTTATTTGAGAGAGAGCACAAGCAGGGGTTGGGGGAGTGGAAGAGGGAGAGGGAAAAGCAGACTCCCTCCTCAGTGTAGAGCCTGATGCAGGGTTGGATCCCAGGATCCTGAGATCATGACCTGATCCAAAGTCAGCCACTTAGCCCACTGAGCCACCCAGGTGCCCCATCCCCATATAAAGTTAATTTTTAAAAATCACTTGGATTTTTGTATACTAGTAATTAGTGAATGGAGTAAAAATAAAACCATTATGATAATATCAAAATACATGAAATATGTGGGATAAATTCAACAGTATGTGTAAGACTTTACTGAAAATTCTAAAACAATCCTGAAAGAAATTGAAGATACTTAGATAAATGTGAAGTTTACCATGTTATTAGAAAGTACAATATTATTGTGATGACAATTTTCTAAAAATTGTCCTATAGATGCAATTTAATTCCAGTCAATAGTCCATTAGATTTTTGTGTCGAATTTGACAAATTGATCTTAAATTTAAATGGAAATTTAAAGGACTTGGAATAACTAGGAAAATTTTGGGGGGAAAAATACTATGTTGAGTGCTAACACTCCCTGGGTTCAAAACTTAACATAAAACTACAGTAATCAAAGTAGGCATAAGAGTAGACATAGGAAAAAATGGATCACAATAAATGGTTCAGAAATAGACCTATACGTATATGGTGGATTTATTTTCAACAGTCACCATGGTAACTCAATGGAGCAAAGATGGTCATGTCAACAATTGGTTCTAGAACAACTGGAGACAAGTATGGAAAAAAAATGAACTTCAACTATTATACTATATTCCAAAGTTAGCTTCATATGGAGCATAGATTCAAAAGTAAAAGCTAAAATTATAAATCTTCCAGAAGAAAATAGGAGAAGAAAACTTTGTGACATTGAGGTAGGCAAAGATTTCTTTGGTGATAATTACACCAAATTAAACATAAAATGCAAACATAGGTAAAAGACACCATTAAGCAAATCTAAGGACAAGCCACAAAAGAGAAGATATTTACAGTTTCTGTTGTCTAATGAACTTGCATCAAGAATATATAAAACACTCTTATAACCCAATGCTGAGAAGGCAAACAATCCAATAAAATAAAGGCCAAAAGATGTGAACTGTTAGGGTCTGTGATCAAAGGAACGAGACTGACACAAAGCGAAAATCAAACAAAGCTTTATTTCATGCCAAGCATCGAAAATCAAACTGACTGGTAGAGGGCATCTCTTACGAAGAGACGACAACGATGACCCCAACAAGGCCGCTCCCCAGAAGGCCGTTCCCAGGACGGGGCCGCTTACTGACGAGGCCACTCCCCAGACGAGGCCACTCGAAGAGGCGACAATGACGACCCCCGACAAGGTCACTCTGGACAAGGCCGCTCGCCGGCGAGGCCATTCCCTGGATGGGGCCACTCCCAAGAAGAGGCCACTCTAGACGAGGCCATTCCCAGGATGAGGCCGCTGCTGACGAGGCCGCTCCCCGGATGGGGCCACTCCCCAGAATGATGCCGCTCTGGCGTGGCCACTCGCAGCAGCGCCACGACTGGGATGGCGAGGCCGCTGGGTGGCAAGGCTGCTGGTGGCGAGTCTGTTCGCTGCGGCACCACTGCCTACGACTACGATGACCAGGACGGCCTCGATGCTCCCGACGACCATGATGACCACGACCTCCGACTCTCCCGAAGACTACCCTAACGGCTATCCCAATGGCTATTCTAGCTATTCTAACTCCTCCTACTACTCCTCAGCCTCACAGACTAACCTTTATATAGGTGGTTGAGCCCGGCCCACACACAGGTGGCCAATGGGATTTCAATTCACCACAGTAAATATATGCGCGCCCCACTGATTGGATGTCTCCATCCGGCCTGTCCTGTCCCGATATCTGGGGTTTGCAACTAAGTTCCTCTGGCTAACCAGGCCCTTACATGAACAGACAAAAAAAGATAAATGAATGACCACGTCGAACATTATCAGTAGTCATCAGGGAAAAGCAAATTAAAACCACAAAGAGATATCATTACAAAAACACTAGAATGGCTAAAATAAAAAACACTATTTTTTTTTTTACATTGCTGGTTGAGTTGTAAAATGGTACAACCACTTTGGAAAATGCTATGACTCTTTTATATAGAGTGAAACAATAATGTGATCCTGCAACTTTACTATTGCATATTTATCCAAGAAAAATGAAAACATATCCAAAGAAAGACTTGTATGTAAATGTTATAGCATTTTTATTCCTAACAACCAAATGTCTATGAACAGGATCATGGATAAACAAATTTTGGCGTATCTCCGCTATGGAATACTACTTAGCAAAAGAAAACAAACTCAAATAAGAATGTACAGTATAAGTCAATTTTTATGAATTTTAAGACCATGAAAGACTAAAATATAGTGTTTTAAAGCAGATCAGTGAGAGTTTGAGGCAGATAATGGGGGAGTGACTGTAAAGGTGATAAAAATGTTTCATATCTTGTAGTGTACCTTTGTTAAAATGCATCTAACTATTCACCTAATGTGGGTTACTTCTACTGTATGTAAACTGTATAACAGGATTGATTTTTTTGTTTTTATGTAAATTCCAGTTAGTTAATATGCAGTATAATATTAGTTTCAGGTGTGCAATACAGTGATTCAACACTTTCATACATCCATCACCTGGTGCTCATCACAGTACACTTCTTAATCCCCTTTCCTACTCACCCATCCCTCACCCACCTCCCTTCTGGTAACCATCAATGTGTTCTCTAGAGTTGAGAATCTGTTTCCTGCTTTGCCTCCCCCCACCCTTCCCTTTGGTTGCTTTTTTAAAAGTAGTTCTTTCAGTCTCTGAATATTTGAGGGCCTCTGACAATCGTAAGGTAAGAGAATTTGTAGAGATGCATTCTCTTCAATCTCATCATTTTCTTTGCTCTTCTCTCAATAGTAACACAGTAATTCTTAGAAAAAGGTGACAGCCTTATTGCTTTCTAAAATTCTTACGCTGGTGGTTGAATATCACCAACAGCTTCAGTTGACAGGGTTTTCTCTCCTTCCTTTCACCCAGTCTCCTCAAATGTCTCTCCTGTGCCAGCCACACATGGAAATCCTCAAATGAGGTGTTTTAGTTAGGAGTTATTAGTGTTTATTATTTAGGATGAGCAGAGCTGTGAGAAAAAGCAGAGACTGCACATATGAATAAAGATATGTGATCAGTTAGGGTGCCTGGGTGGCTCAGTGGGTTAAGACTTGGCCTTCAGCTCAGGTCATGATCCCAGGATCCTGGGATCGAGTCCCGCATTGGACTCTCTGCTCAGCAGGGGGCCTGCTTCCCTCTCTCTCTCTTTCTCTCTGCCTACTTGTGATTTCTCTCTGTCAAATAAATAAATAAAATCTTTAAAAAAAAAAAAGATCAGTTAGAGAAGACTTCTCTAACTCAGAGACAGGAATGAGCAGTGAAGACATTGGCTGGCCTGGAACAACACACTCACCCTAAAGATCTATAGGACATAATAATGAGCCTATATTGCAAAGGATGAACGCTGGTATAGGGAATATGAATGTGTTTCAATAGTATACTATACATAGTCTTTTTAAACTTTTAAAAAGTGAATTGTATATATTCCTAATGAAGTATTTATTATTTGTGTATTAATTGCAGTAAGGTCCTATTTGGATTGTAGCTTAGATGCTAACAAGGAGCTGTTAATGTTTTCAGCCTGGAAGTGGTAAGACCAAAGAGTAAAAGATTAACACAATCAAAGAATAGAAGCCTGTGAAAAGTACCATGGAATAGTCTTAAGATCCTAGGTTTTAGTACCTGCTCTTGTTCTGGAGTTTAGTTTAAATGTTTTTTGTTCGTGATAGAGTTAGAGTATGTCATTTTTTTTTTAAGATTTTATTTATTTATTTGACAGACAGAGGTCACAAGTAGAGAGGCAGGCAGAGAGAGAAAGAGAGGGAAGCAGACTCCCTGCTGAGCAGAGAGCCCGATACAGGACTTGATCCCAGGACCCTGAGATCATGACCTGAGCCGAAGGCAGTGGCTTAACCCACTGAGCCACCCGGGTGCCCTAGAGTATGTCATTTCTAAAGTCCCTTTAGTATCTAACTTTCTGAGTCTGCAAAAAGGAAATGAAAGTTTATATGCAAGGTTTTGCATATAAACAAAAAGGGAATGAAAAGTTTATATGCAAAAAGGGAATGAAAGTTTACATGTGAAAATTTGATGATGCAATATAATTTGAAAAATCATGGTAGGGTTTTGGCATATTTCACTATATTGAAGCTAGTGAATGAGCTTAAGAATGGACTTTGGTTATAATTATTTTTGTGTTTTCTTTGTAGGCATTAATCATTTCATGAAAGAGACAGTGAAGAATTGTAAAAGAAGTGGGTTTGTTCAGACCATTTTGGGAAGGCGTAGATATTTACCAGGAATCAATGACAACAACCCTTATCATAAAGCTCACGTATGTTGAAATGTCTCTGGATTTTTAACTTAGTATTTTAATGACATATTCTTTTTCTGTAGACTAAACACAGATGATTTTCCTCTTAGGGATGAATAGCGTATTAATTGGATCTTCTGTTTCACTAAGGATTTTGAAGTGATGGCTCATTCCTGTATTTGCTGAACACAGTCTTTAGGAGACCAATTTAAATATGGGTTCACTTAGTAATACTTCAAATACTTTAAAGATGTTCTTTTTCAGTAAACCAGTTACTTAGTTGTTTTGCTAACAAGTTATAAATTTAATTTTTACATCTGTTAGTTGTTCTTTGTTTCAGTTATCATATCAGTTGTCATACCACACCAAATTGCCAATGTTTTTAGAGATTAGCCAACCATTAAATGTGGTTCATTCAATTTTGGTTCATTCTACTTGTGTATTTGTTTTAAAAGCACTGGCTCGACAGAGGTTATTAGGATATCCAAAATATTGGAGAAGGCTGTTTTTTTTAGCACCATTTTAAGTATTTATTGATGGCATGTATTCAAATTATTATTAAAAACTCTGAAATCATTGGGATCCACAAAAGTATTCTATGCATCTGAACATTTAAATTTATTATAGCCCACATCTTCCTGTTTAAACTGCTTGTATTTCATCTTCTCCCATACTTTTGCATGTCAGTGACCACTACACATTGCATGTATTGAAAATTCCCAGCCCCATCCTGCTGAACTTCTGTCTGGAGCTGAAAACCTTCAGAGCACTAATGCTCTTAGGGACCATGGAGGAATAGTTGGCTTTTTGTTATTTCTTCACTCTGTAGTCTCCCATATAAGTAGATATCAAATATTTATCAGGCTTTTACCATATCTCTAAATCAGTTGTCACTTAAGGGTAGATAATTTTCTGTTGGTCAAATGGAGCCAGCTAGTGGAAGGCTTTTAATGGCAGGCTGAAAAATTTAGACTTGATCTAACAGGAGTTATGTTTCTTGGGATTTACATTATGAAAAATGGTAGATAGAGTCATATATGTAAATGAACCCTGTAAGTTTTTTAAAATTAATATTTTTGCACCTAAAGTTGTGAGAATAAGCCTTTTCTTTTCTTTTTTTTTCATTTTATTTCTTTTCAGTGTTCCAAAATTCATTGTTTATGTACCACACCCAGTGCTCCATGCAATATGTGCCCTCCATAGTACCGACCACCAGGCTCACCCATCCCCCCACCTACCTGCCCTCCAAAACCCTCAGCTTGTTTCTGAGTCCAATCTCTCATGGTTTGTCTCCCCCCTCCGATTTCCCCCACCTCACTTCTCCTATCTAACTCCCAACATCCTCACTGTTATTCTTTATGCTCCACAAGTAAGTGAAACCATATACTTGACTCTCTCTGCTTGATTTATTCCACTCAGCATAATCTCTTCCAGTCCCGTCCATGTCGTTATAAAAGTTGGGTATTCATCATTTCTGATGGAGGCATAATACTCCACTGTAGGCGTGGACCATATCTTCTTTATCCATTCGTCCGTTGAAGGGCATCTTGGTTCTTTCCACAGTTTGGCTACTGTGGCCATTGCTGCTATGAACATTGGGGTAACAGGTGGCCCCTCTTTTCACTACATCTATATATTTGGGGTAAATACCCAGTAGTGCAATTTCAGGGTCATAGGGAAGCTCTATTTTTCATTTCTAAAGGAATCTCCACACTGTTTTCCAAAGTGGCTGCACCAACTTGCATTCCCACCAACAGTGTAAGAGGGTTCCCCTTTTTCCACATCCTCTCCAACACTTGTTTCTTTTCTTGTTAATTTTGGCCATTCTAACTGGTGTAAGGTGGTATTTCAATGTGGTTTTGATTTGAATCTCCCTGATTGCTAATCATGAGGAACATTTTTTCATGTGCCTGTTAGCCATTTGTATGTCTTCTTTGGAAAACTGTTCATGTCTTCTACCCATTTTTTGACATGGTTTTCTGTTTTGTGTGTGTTGAGTTTGAGGAGTTCTTTATAGATCTTGGGTATCAGCCCTTTGTCTGTAGTGTTATTTGTGAATATCTTCTCCCATTCTGTGGGTTGCCTCTTTGTTTTGTTGACTATTTCCTTTGCTGTGCAGAAGCTTTTCATCTTGACGAAGTCCCACAAACTCATTTTCTCTTTTGTTTCCTTTGCCTTTGGAGACATATCTTGAAAGAAGTTGCTGTGGCCAATGTCGAAGATGTTACTGCCTATGTTCTCCTCTAGGATCTGACAGATTGCTGCCTCACGTTGAGGTCTTTTTATCCATTTTGAGTTTATCTTTGTGTATGGCATAAGAAAACGGTCGAGTTTCATTCTTCTACATATAGCTGTCCAATTTTCCCAGCACCATTTATTGAAGAGACTGTATTTCTTCCAATGTATATTTTTTCCTTCTTTGTTGAAGATTATTTGACCATAGAATTGAGGGTCCATATCTGGGCTCTCTGAGAGTAAACCTTTTCATGCCAAATCTTAGGAGTCAAAGTTTTAACTGATTCATTATGCTTTCACTAAATAAATAAATAAATAAATAAAAGAAAATTCAAACCCTCTGAATTATGAATAAACATAATCGGAAGTAAATTTTGGTTTTGGTTTTGTTTTACTTTTTTTTTTAATCATTAATCAAATTTAATATAGATAATATTTGACTTACCACTGTCAACTTTCCAGGAAAAAAATAGAAAACATATATAGATAAATGAATAAATACTTTCTTTGGGAAATAATTATGTAAGAGAACTTAACAATCACAGTATATATATATATTTTTCTTTTTAACATAGGGGGTTTTACTTTTTGTTTAAACCCTTATTATATTGAAAAATACACATCGGGAAAATACAGGAAACAAATGTAAATTTCAGTATATTATCACAGAGCTACACCTGTGTAGCAATACTCAAGTCACATAGAAAGTCCCTTGATGGCTCCCAATCAGTACCCACAGCCCTCCCAGGAATAATTGCTATCATTATTTCTAAGCCTATAGTTTTATGTATTTTTGACCTCTTTCTATATCATGTGTATATATTCTTACATCTAGTTTCTTTCACTCAAAATTGCATAGGTAAGTCATTCATGTTTCATTTGGAGTAACTGTTTTATTATGGTGTAATAAATTAATTCTATTATGTGAATATATCACAGTTTATCTATTTTTCTATTGATGGGCATTTAGGTTCCCAGTTTAGAGTTTTTATTATTATTATTATTTATTTTATTTTTTTAAATTTTATTTTATTTTTTCAGTGTTCCAGATTCATTGTTTATACACCACACCTAGTGCTCCATGCAATATGTGCCCTCCTTAATACCCACCTCCAGGTTCACCCATCCCCTCCCCCCTCTCTTCCAAAACCCTTGGTTTGTTTCTCAGAGTTAATCTTGATGATTTGAAAATTCTTGTCCAAGGTCCTTGGTGCACATATGTTTGCATTTATGTTTGGTAAAGACCAAGTCATAGAATTTTAGTAGGTAAAGCCAAATGGTTTTAGTAGGTAAAGCCAAATGGTTTCTTATGGTGGTTGTAGCAGTCGTCCTCTTATCAGAAGTATGTGCAAGTTCTCATTGCTCTGCATCCTTGCCAACAGTTGCTATTAAGATGATACAATTTTAGCTATTCTGGTGGGTTTAAAGTAGTGTCTTGTTAGTTTTACTTTGCATTTCCTTGAATACTAATGAGGTAAAGCAACTTAACAAATCTGTATTAGCCAATAGGTTATTTTTTCTTGGGAAAGTACTTTTTAAAGTTTTCTTGTTCATCTTTTGTTGTTGAGTTTTCTTTTTCCTTTTAATTTTTTTTTAAAGATTTATTTGAGAGAGAAAGAGAACGCACAGTGAGGGTGGGAGGAGAGCTGAGGGAGAGGGAGAAGCAGACTCTCAGGACTCCAAGATCATGACCTGAGCTGAAGGCAGATACTTAACCCATTTGAGCCACCCAGGCCCCCCGTCTTTTTCTTATATATAAGAGCTCATTATTGATTATATTTTTGGAAAATATTCTCTCCCACACTGTGTTTGGCCTTTGCATTCTTATGAGTAACTTTAGAGGAGGAGAGGGAGTTATTTGGGTTTATTTTTAAAATTTTTATGGAGAAATAACATGTGCAGTAAAGGGTACAAATCCTTAAGCATAAAGCTGGAAGTCTTAATGTGTATACCCATAAAACCACCATCCCAATCATGATATAGAACTTTTCCAGCACCCAGAAGGCTTCTTTATGTTCCCTCGAAATCAATACTATCCACTCCCCACCCCAGCACACACATGAAACTATAGAGTAGTTTTGTATGAACCTGAATTTTATTTAAGTACAATTGTACTGTATATACTCTTGGGTCTTACTTTTTTCACTCAAATATAGGTCTGTGAGATTCATTAGTGTCATATGTAACTCTAGTTCATGTCTTTATTTAACTGACATTGTGGGACCATACCAACAATTTATTTATCTGTTTGAATGATGGCAGAAATTTTCACTATTTCCAGGTTTTAGCTATCATTAATAAACCTGCTATGAACATTCTTATATGTGTCTTTTGGTAAACATATGCGCCCAACTTCATTACCTTTAGAGTGGAATTGGTGAGTCACAGAATAAGCACATTTATACCTATAGTATATACTGCCTAACAGTTTTAGAGAGTGGTTATCCCAGTTAACATTGCCATCAGCTCTGTTTATCTACATTCTTGCCGTTGCGTGCTGTCATTGGTCTTTTAGCCATTCTGGTAACTGTGTAACGGTGCCTCACTCCTTATTTATTTATTTATTTGTTTATTTATTAATTATTGTGTTATGTTAGTCACCCTACAGTATATCATTAGTTTTTGATGTAGTGTTCCCAGATTCATTGTTTACGTATAACACCCAGTGCTCCATGCAATATGTGCCCTCCTTAATATCCATCACCAGGTTCACCCATTTCCCTACCCACCCTCCACTCTGAAACCCTTAGTTTGTTTCTCAGAGTCCACAGTCTATCATGGTTCATCTCCCCCTCCGATCTTTGCCTTTCTCTAATGACTAGTGATGTTGAGCTCCTTTTTCGTTTATTGTCCATTTGGATATCTTCTTTTGTGGCGGGTCTATTTAAGTCTTTATCTTTTTTTTTTTTTTTTGAATTGTCTGTTTTTTAACTGATTTATGACAGTCCTTTATATATTCCAGATATGAACCATTTGCTTCCGCGGATTTATCCATCTTTTGTATTATTGTAGTATTTTCCTTGATCTATTTTAACAAAGTTTTCTCTACCCCAATTTCAAGAAAATATTCACTAGGAGCTTTTGGTTTTGCCATATACATTTATACCTATAATCAACCAGGAACTGGTTTTTATGTATTTTGAGAGACTGAGGGTTACCGTCTTTCTCCTTCCCACTCAAGGATATACAGTTGTCCCTAACTATTTATTGAAAAGACTGAGCTTTCCCCCTACTACTTTATTGTATCACTTTTGCCACAAATTAATTTTCAAATATGAATGTATCTGTTTTTAGACACATTATTTTTGTCTGTTGTATTTGTTCATTCTTTAGACAGTGCCACATTGCCTTCGTGATACAGCTTTGCAAGATGTCTTGATATATGACAAAATAAGTCTTCTTACCTCGTTCTTTTGTTTGGTTTTCAAGAGCATTTGCCTATTCTTGGTTCTTTGCATTTCCATATACATTGTAGAAGCAGCATGTGAATTTCTACACAAACACAAAATCCTGCTGGGATTTTTTTTGAGATTGCCTTGAATTCATAGATCAAAATGGGATTAAGGGACATCTATATGTTTGTGAAATAGTTTTGAACTACTAAGTACATTTTAAGTGATGATATATATGTTTGTGAAATAATTTTGAAACTACTAAGTACATTTTATGTGTAATGCAGTTTTTGATTACGGAATGTTGAAGATTTCTAAACTGAAGCAATCTGGCCTTCTTCTATTTAGACTGTTTTCATGTGGACGATAGCCCAGAATCTAGAGCCCTAGATCATTCTAGTTGTTAGGGTGCAGCTTAATAGTTGATGTCCTGGGTTACATCTTAGTCCAGGTTACAGATGTGAGCACTGATCTGTGGATGCTAAAAGCAGGTATGAAACCATGTAGGTGTATCTGATGGAGCCCTCGTTACTTATTTTCATAGGCTGAGCGTCAGGCTATCAACACAACAATCCAAGGTTCGGCAGCTGATATTGTTAAAATAGCCACAGTTAACATTCAGAAGAAGTTAGAGACCTTCCGCTCAACCTTCAAGTCCCATGGTCATCGGGAGAGTATGCTCCAAAGTGATAGAACAGGTTTGTTCATAAATGAGAACCCTGCTATAATGTAGTGAGATTAATTGTATCAGAAAAGAAAAAGGGAAGCATTTTACTCATTATTTTTCAGCAGTTTTCAAATGTTTTTGTCTCATGATGTCTTTATATTCTCAGAATTACTAAGGGTCCCAAAGAACTTTTCTTTATGTAGTTTACATATACTAATATTTACCATATTAGAAATTTAAACAGGAAATTCAAAAACATATATTAACATTTGAAAATAATAATAAACTCACAATATGTCAACATATTTCTAGAAGAGACATACATATACATTGCAGAGAATAACATAGTCACACAGATATAAAGATGTTCATTTACATACAAAAATACATAGATATAAAGACTTGCCCATCACATGAGGATTATTAATTTTATTGTCTTACCTCCTTCTGTAATATCTAAGGCTACTCGTTCAACATTTTTTGTATGGCAATCAGTGTGCACACACACACCACACTTATACCACATATAACACATTCTCTCTCTTTATAGGGAGAATAAGTGGTCAAACTAATTTGAGTGATAATACTATACTGTGTGCTTAAGGGGATTTGGAAATAGAAATTATCAACCTCTTTTAAGTTTAAAATCGAAGGAAAGAAAAGGAAGATGTGATCTGTGACTGAAATATTTATAGAACTGTTCGCAGCAGAGTGATACAGGGCCAGAATGAGGATATGGACAATAACAGTTTTTGGAGTGGGTGGAAGGCAATGTGGATATGTCCCTGAGGATCACTTCCTGGGCTTGTGCTAGGTTAAAGGTAGTGGTAGGTCAGCTGAGCCCGAGGAAGCAGCCCACACAGGAAGCAGGAGAATCATAGCATTTGGGATCAGAAGCCAAAGCACAACAGGAAATCCAGAGGATGAAGGTGTGGTGACTGGAAAGCAGAAAAGCGTCCTGATAACCAACGATGTGAGCTAAGTGGGTCCTGGTGGGGCAGAGAAGATTTTAGTCAGCTGGCAAACAGATCGATGCACAGCATTTGCGGCCCTGGGATGGAAGCAGCTTGCCACAGCCTCATCTGTATTTGCTCTCTTACCCTGTAAGAACTACCTGTGAATAAATCTGGGCTGCAGATTATGATAGCTGAAGAACCCTCTCTGAGGGAAGCACCAGATATAAGGAGGTTCGTATTTGTGCTGCTTGGAACGATCAGTGGGAAATTTGGGTGGCAGAGAGGAAGCACTGCTCTGAGATATGGGGAAATGATTAAGGACAGTTACTCAAAGTAACCTTATCTTAGTGATTAGTGGGGCATAATCTGTATCAGTAGGCCCAGCTTGTTAGGAGATGTAACTAAGTCTGATACAGTGGAGTTATAGGCTCTTTTGAGAATATGCTGAAAGATCAGTCCACAGAAATATGTACAGATACAGACTAACACATAACTTGAAGTAGTCTCTGAAGTCCTCATTTGGACCCTGGGTTTATAATTACTTATTTGTTGCATGTGGTCCATTTGGTAAAACCCCAGTTCTACCACAGTGACACTTCTGGCCATAAGAAGATATCAGGGAGTGTCCTTATAAACCACCTAAAGACAATACCAGCTCACTTTACTGGGGCAGAGGTCAGGCCCCACACTACTCTGGTGCTATTATTTAGAGAATTTGGTAGTAAAGGTGCCATGGAAAGTGGAGATGTTGGTTGTTTATAGGAAGTAAGTTAGACGACGTCTTTTGGAGAACAGTTCTTCAAACTCCATTTACTGACTTCTTTGTTATGTTCCTCCTTTCTGGGAGGAAGCTGGTAGAGTTTTGAGTTTACCTGATAGGTGGAAAGTCAGCAAGTGGATACTTTCCTAATAGTTCTAAATCTTATATATTTTAATCACTTAATTAAAATTCTCCAGAGTTTCCCAAAATCCCTAAAAACAAACAAACAAACAAACAAACAAAACCTATTCTATAGCACAGTAACATGCTGATCAGTTTTCCTACTTTTTTCATGGGATAGGATTGTTACCAAAGAGAAAACTGCAAGGGATGTTCTCCCCAATCAGAGGAGGCTTCTTCGTCCTTCAACTCCATGATGAGCTCTTATATGAAGTGGCAGAAGAGGATGTTGTTCAGGTATTTTTGCAGGGTTTGCGTCCATTTCATAGAAGACTAAGATGCGGAAGGTCAAGTTAAGGTGCATGAGGTTTCTGGAACCCTTCCCTGGAACCCCAGGATAGCTACATAAATGTTGAGTCCATAAGGGTAGAGAAAGAGCTAAGAGTGCTCTGTTTCATACTCATTTTTAAAGAAACTTTAGATGCAAGGCTGTTTCTGTTTGGGAGAAGTTATATGAGAATCTTGCCCTTTCCTGAGGGTTTAAAAACACTGAAACTGGCAGAGCTCCTGCTCATTAGTGTAGACCAGTTTGGAATGTCTATTTCTTTTTGGATTTTGAGTTTTAAGAACCATGAGGTGAAGAGCTGCAGTCTGGCTTATCACCTCAGTGGTGGGTTGGGAAACATTCTTTGATTGGGAAGAGAGTTTGCTAACCTCTTTTTTTTTTCCTCCTTTTTTTTTTTTTTGCAGGTAGCTCAGATTGTCAAGAATGAAATGGAAAGTGCCGTAGAACTTTCTGTGAAACTGAAAGTGAAAGTGAAAATAGGTGCGAGCTGGGGAGAGCTGAAGGACTTTGATGTGTAATTGTATAGATGATGAAGTCCTTGTTGGGAAGCCTGGTGTAGGTACAACCACGTGGAAGAGAGATTACCCTTTTACGTATTTCAGGAAGACCAACTCTCAAGTCTTGATGGATGTGGAATAGTGATGTTAGTGAGAGTTTCAAAATGTATGTCAGACTTTATTCTCTGTAATGTGAAGAAACCTTTTTTGAGGCAAAATACCAAGTTTAATGATCATATTCCCTCTCAAAGAGGGACTGAAATCGCCTTTTCCAGCTCTTTGTGGCTCTAAACGGGTTCAGAATGCATGATTGAAATATGCACTTAGCACTTTGGGTCTCGTCTATGTGAAGCATGAAGACAGTGGAACTGCTGTCTCAGGGGCATTTCTAGCCCTGTGCATCACATTTGTGATGCAAACCCCAGCAGGAACCATAGGCAGATAGAGATTTAGTTTCTCATAGACTACCACAGTTAGGCATTGTGTGTGATTTTTTTGTCCAATATTAAGACTGCCAGAATCGTCTTTGTAAGCAGCATTGGCTAATAAATTCTGAAGTCTGTAAAGTGGTAGGCTTGGTATGGATGTCATCCAGGAATGGATTTTCATGAAATGGTGTTTCTTCTCCTTTTCCCTCCTCAATTCATACAATGAATGTATTTGCAATACTTAGATATTATAAAATAAGCTACACCTCTTCAAGAGGTATCCTGTTCTGTAAGATCAGAAGTTTATACTGCAGTTTAATACAATAATGCCAGAGAAGGAAGACACCTCCATATCCATCTCTTAGTGCCTCTTTCTGTGTTTGTGGTGTGGTGAGAATATCCATGCTAAAGAGATGATATTTTATAATTCCCTCAAAGGTGTATTACTGAATTTCTTGCTGTTGAAATAAAATGAATTTATGAGAAATGTATATCAGTATTTCAGTTTTTTAAATTGTGTTTCATCTAAGAGTGTCCAAAAGCTGAGTTCCTAATTATTTATTCTAGGGTTTGCATTGTTAAGTAGGTTCAGCAATGTCTGTGCACATAGGAAATGTTTCTTATTTCATAATCAGTTATCAGAAAAGTTCTTTTATGTTTATTAACCAGAAATTTTAAAAAAACAATTGCTTTATAAACAAAGTATAATACACTATTAGTACTTGCATATTAGTGCACAAAATACTCAGACATGTTTTTTGGGGGGTGAGAGGGAGTAAGCAGAAGATGGCAAAGATAAGAGGGAAGTTATATTATTATTTCTTGAGGTTTTTTTTCCATATTTACCTATACCATGTTTCTCAGAAAAGCTGTAGTGCAGTCAGTATTGAGATCCAGCACAAGAGAAGGCTCTTCTCTTCTTCTCTAAACATGAGTGCAGACATATAGGTCATTTCCACCTGATCTTCTGCAGCAGTGGCTCTGGATGTGTAGTCCTATGCATCTTCTCATCATTTTGACTTATCAGCTGGACTTAAACAGGCAGCCTTTGCTATGCATGATTAAGTTATACGTAAATTCCAGTTACTATGGTTTACTTAAATAAGACTAGTGCCCCTAATCACAGAATGCAAATTTCAGTTCTCATGGTATATTATCTGAGTAACTGCAGCAAGTTCACACTTTATTGGTAGCTCTTCAGTCCCAAATCATGATGTAAATAACAGATGAGCACTGTGGTAAGCAGAATAATTCCCCCCATCCCCATCCTAATCCCCCAGATCTGCAACTATGCTATATTACATGTTAAAAGGGACATTGCTGAGGTGATTAAGGTGGAGATCTTGAGATGGGGAAATTATCTAGGTGGTTCCAATATAAACACATTGGTCCTCATAAGGGGAAGGCAGATGGTCAGAATCAGAGGAGGATGGTGAAGATGTTAGATTGAGATTCGAAGAAGTTGCACTGCTGACTTTAAAGATGGAGGAAGGGGCCATCAACCAAGGAATGCAGGCAGTCTCTGGAAGCCAGAAAAGGCAATGGAATAGATGTGTATTCTCCCCCTACAACCTCCAGAAGTGATGCAGCCCTGCCAATGCCTTGTCTTCAGCCTAAGAAGTTTATATCGGACTTCTGACCTCCCAAACTATAAGATAGTAATCAGTGTTGTTTGTTTTTCAGTTTTATTGAGATATAAACACACAGCACTGTACAAGTTTAAGGTGTATACCATAATGACTTGACATATATATTGTGAAATGATTATCAAAGTAAGTTAACATCCATCACCTCATTTGGATACCAAAAAAAAAAAAAAAAAAAAAAAGAATAGTTTTTTCCCTTGTGATGAGAACATTTAGAATTTACTCTCTTGGCAAATTTCAAATATACAATCTAGTAGTGTTAGCTATAGTCATCATGTTGTACATCATATCCCCAGTGTTTATTTCTCTTGTAACTGGAGGTCTGTACCTTTTGAACCATCTTTTCTAACTCTCCTCTTCTCCTACACTTGACCTCTGGTAACCACATATCTAATCTCTTTTTCTATGAGTTTGTTTTTTTAAAGATTCCACGTATAAGTGAGATCATACAATATTTGTCATTCTCCATATGATTTATTTCACTTAGCATTATTCCCTCAAGGGCCATCCATATTGTCTCAAATGGCAGAATTTCCTTTTTTTTAATGGCTAAATATTCCATTGAATATATAGTCCACAATTTCTTTATATATTCATCACCAATGGACCTATAGTGTATTTACATATCTTGGTTAAAGTGATGTTAACAGAGGGGCATAGATACCTCTTTCATAAGTGTTCCCGTTTCCTTCAGGTAAATATTCAGGAGTGGAATTACTAGATCACATAGTAGTCCTATTAATTTTTTCAGAAACCTTTGTACTGGTTTCCACAGTGACTGCACCAGTTTGCTTTCCCACTAACAGCACACAAGGGTCCTCCTTTCTCCACATTCTAGCCAACACTAATTTCTTGTCTTTTTTTATGATAGCCTTTCTAATGGGTGTGAGGTTTTGGTTTATATTTCCCTGATGATTACTGATGTTGTGCACATTTTCTTGTACCTGTTGGCCATTTGTGAATCTTCTTTGGAAAAATGTCAATGAAGACCTTTGACCCATTTTTTATTTGATTAATTAGGGGGTTTGTGGTAGCTTTTTTTGTTTTTGTTTTTTTGTTTTTTTTTTTTTGTTTTTTTTTGTTTTTTTTGCTAATGAGTTGTATGAGTTTTGATATGTATTAGATATTGGCTCCTTATCAGATTTGCAGTATTTTTTTTCATTCTACTGGTTATATTTTCATTTTATTGATTCTTTTGATGTGCAGAAGCTTTTTAGTTTGATGTCATCTCACTTGTTTTTTATTTTGCCACTTTAGGTGTCATATCAAAAATTCATTGCTAGAACCTATGTCAGGAGCTTTTTTTTAATGATTTTTTTCAAGGAGTTTCATGGTTTCAGGTCTTAAATTTAAGACTTTCATTTCAAATTAAATTTTGTGAATGGTGTAAGATAGAGGTTTAGTTTTGTTCTTTTACATGTGAGTATCCAATTTTCCCAGCACCATTTGTTGAAGAGACTGTCCTTCTCCACTAAGTATTCTTGGCTTCCTTGTCTAATGTTAGTTGACTTAAACATGTTGGTTTATTTCTGAGTCTCAATTTTGTTCCATTGGTTTGTCTGTCTGTTTTTACGTGAATACATTACTGTTTTGATTACTATAGATTTATGATATAGTTTGAAGTCAGGCAGTGTGATGCCTCCTGATTTGTTCTTTTTTTTCTCACGATTATGTTGTAAAAAATTATAAAAACAATTTTAGGATTGTTTTGTCTCCTTCTGTAAAAAATGCCATTGGAATCTTGGTAGGGATTGCATTGAATCTATATATAGTTTGGGGTAGTATAAACATTTCAACATTACTAATTCTTCCAGGCCATGAACACAGGATGCCTTTCCATTTATTTGTGTCATCTTTGATTCTTTCCTCAACTGTAGTTTTCTTTTTTTTTAAGATTTTATTTATTTATTTGACAGAGATCACAAATAGGCAGAGAGAGAGAGGGAAGCAGGGTCCCCGCTGAGCAGAGAGCCTGATGTGGGGCTCAATCCCAGGACCCTGAGATCATGACCTGAGCTGAAGGCAGAAGCTTAACCCATTGAGCCACCCTGGTGCCCCTCTATTTTTCATTTCTAAAGGAATCTCCACACTGTTTTCCAAAGTGGCTGCACCAACTTGCATTCCCACCAACAGTGTAAGAGGGTTTCCCTTTCTCCATATCCTCTCCCAACACTTGTTGTTTACTGTCTTGTTAATTTTAGCCATTCTAACTGGTGTAAGGTGGTATCTCAATGTGGTTTTGATTTGAATCTCCCTGACAGCTAGTGATGATGAACATTTTTTCATGTGCCTGTTAGCCATTTGTATGTCTTCATTGGAAAAGTGTCTGTTCATATCTTCTGCCCACTTTTTTTTTTTTTTTTTATTTTCAGCATAATGGTATTCCTTGTTTTTGCACCACACCCAGTGCTCCATGCAATCTGTGCCCTCTATAATACCCACCACCTGGTTCCCCCATCCTCCCCCCCCCCCAACCCACTGCTTCAAAACCCTCAGATTGTTTTTCAGAGTTCATAGCCTCTCATGGTTCACCTCCCCTTCCAATTTCCCCCAACTCCCTTCTCCTCTCTATCTCCCCATGTCCTCCATGCTATTTGTTATGCTCCACAAATAAGTGAAATCATATGATAATTGACTCTCTCTCCTTACTTTTTGAAATGATTATCTGTTTTGTGTGTGTTGACTTTGAGGAGTTCTTTATAGATCCTGGATATCAGCTCTTTGTCTGTATTGTCATTTGTGAATATCTTCTCCCATTCTGTGGGTTGCCTCGTCGTTTTGTTGACTGTTTCCTTTGCTGTGCAGAAGCTTTTGATTTTGATGAAGTCCCACAAGTTCATTTTCGCTTTTGTTTCCTTTGCCTTTAGAGACATATCTTGAAAGAAGTTTCTGTGGCTGATATCAAAGAGATTACTGCCTGTGTTCTCCTCTAGGATTCTGATGGATTCCTGTCTCACATTGAGGTCTTTTATCCATTTCGAGTTTATCTTTGTGTACAGTGTAAGAGAATGGTTGAGTTTCATTCTTCTACATATAGCTGCCCAGTTTTCCCAGCACCATTTATTAAAGAGACTGTCTTTTTTCCACTGTATATTTTTTCCTGTTTTGTCGAAGATTAATTGACCATAGAGTTGAGGGTCCATATCTGGGCTCTCAACGCTGTTCCACTGGTCTATGTGTCTGTTTTTATGCCAGTACCATGCTGTCTTGGTGATCACAGCTTTGTAGTAAAGCTTGAAATCAGGTAGCATCATGCCCCCGTTTTATTTTTGTTTTTCAACATTTCCTTAGCAATTTGGGGTCTCTTCTGGTTCCATACAAATTTTAGGATTGTTTGCTCCAGCTCTTTGAAGAATACCGGTGGAGTTTTGATTGGAATGGCATTAAAAGTATAGATTGCTCTAGGCAGTATAGACATTTTAACAATGTTTATCCTTCTGATCCAAGAGCATGGAATGGTCTTCCATCTTTTTGTGTCTTCTTCAATTTCTTTCATGAGTGTTCTGTAGTTCCTCGAGTACAGATCCTTTACCTCTTTGGTTAGGTTTCTTTTCAGGTATCTTATGGTTCTTGGTGCTATAGTAAATGGAATCGATTCTCTAATTTCCCTTTCTGTATTTTCATTGTTGCTTAGCTTATTGGCATATAAGAAAGCCACTGATTTCTGTCCATTGACTTTGTATCCTGCCACGTTGCTGAATTGCTGTATGAGTTCTAGTAGATTGGGGGTGGAGTCTTTTGGGTTTTCCATATAAAGAATCATGTCACATGTGAAGAGAGAGAGTTTGACTTCTTCATTGCCAATTTGGATACCTTTTATTTCTCTTTGTTGTCTGATTGCTGTTGCTAGGACTTCTAATACTATGTTGAACAAGAGTGGTGAGAGTGGGCATCCTTGTCGAGTTCCTGATCTCAAAGGGAAGGCTGCAAGCTTTTTCCCATTGAGGATGATATTTGCTGTGGGTCATTCATAGATAGATTTTATGAAGTTCAGGAATGTTCCCTCTATCCCTATACTTTGAAGCGTTTTAATCAGGAACAGATGCTGGGTTTTGTCAAATGCTTTTTCTGCATCGATTGAGGGGACCATGTGGTTCTTCTCTCTTTTCATATTAATTTGTTCTATCACGTTGATTGATTTGTGAATGTCGAACCATCCTTGTAGCCCAGGGATGAATCCCACCTGGTTATGGTGGATAATCTTTTTAATGGGCTGTTGGATCCTGTTTGCTAGAATCTTGTTGAGAATCTTAGCCTCCATATTCATCAGTGATATTGGTCTGAAATTCTCCTTTTTGGTAGGGTGTTTGCCTGGTTTGGGGATCAGGGTAATTCTGGCTTCATAGAAAAAGTCAGGAAGTTTTCCATCTACTTCACTTTTTTGTAACAGCTTCAGGAGAATAGGTGTTATTTCTTCTTTGAAAGTTTGGTAGAAGTCCCTAGGGAATCCGTCAGGTCCTGGGACTTGTTTTTTTGGGAGGTTTTTGATAACTGCTTCAATCTCGTTACTAGATATCAGTCTAATTCAGGTTGTCAGTTTCTTCCTGGTTCAATTTTGGGAGTTTATAATTTTCCAGGAATGCATCCATTTCATCTAGGTTGCTTAGCTTATTGGCATTAACTGTTGATAATAACTTCTGATGACTATTTCTACTTCCTTGGTATTAGTGGTGACCTCTCCCTTTTCATTCATAATTTTATGAATTTGGGCTTTCTCTCTTTTCTTTTGAATTAGTTTATTGATTCTTTCAAAAAACCAGCTCCTAGTTTCATTATACGTTCTACTGTATCTCTGGTTTCTACCTCATTGATCTCAGCTCTAATCTTGATTATTTCCCTTCTTATGTGTGGAGTTGGTTTAATTTGTTGTTGATTCTCCAGTTCTTTAAGGTGTAGAGACAGCTGCTCTGTTCTGGATTTTTCAGTTTTTTTGAGAGAGGCTTGGATGGTTATGTATTTCCCCCTTAGGACCGCCTTTGCTGTATCCCATATGTTTTGGACTGAAGTGTCTTCATTCTCATTGGTTTCCATGAATTGTTTCAGTTCTCCTTTGATCTTCTGGTTGATCCAAGCATTCTTTTTTTTTTTTTTTTTTAAAGATTTTATTTATTTATTTGTCAGAGAGAGAGAGCAAGCACAGGCAGACAGAGAGGCAGGCAGAGTCAGAGGGAGAAGCAGGCTCCCTACAGAGCAAGGAGCCCGATGTGGGACTCGATCCCAGGACTCTGGGATCATGACCTGAGCCGAAGGCAGCTGCTTAACCAACTGAGCCACCCAGGCGTCCCGATCCAAGCATTCTTAAACAAGGTGGTCTTTAGCTTCCAGGTGTTTGAGTTCCTTCCAAACTTTTCCTTGTGATTGAGCTCCAGTTTCAAAGCATTGTGATCTGAGAATATGCAGGGAATAATCTCAGTCTTTTGGTATCAGTTGAGTCCTGATTTGTGACCCAGTATGTGGTCTACTCTTGAGAAGGTTCCATGTGCACTTGAGAAGAATGAGTATTCTGTTGTTTTAGGGTGGAATTCTCTGTATATATTTATGAGGTCCATCTGGTCCAATGTGTCATTCAATGCTCTTGTTTCTTTATTTTCTCCTGCGATGATCTGTCTATTTCTGAGAGAGGCGTGTTAAGATCTCCTACTATTAATTTATTCATATCAATATGACTTTTTATCTTGATTAACAGTTTTCTTATGTAATTGGCTGCTCCCATATTGGGGGCATAGATATTTACAATTGTTAGATCATCTTGGTGGATAGTCTCTTTAAGAATGATGTAGTGAGGGCGCCTGGGTGGCTCAGTGGGTTAAGCCGCTGCTTTCGGCTCAGGTCATGATCTCAGAGTCCTGGGATCGAGTCCCGCATCAGGCTCTCAGCAGGGAGCCTGCTTCCCTCTCTCTCTCTCTGCCTGCCTCTCTATCTACTTGTGATTTCTCTCTGTCAAATAAATAAATAAAATCTTTAAAAAAAAAAAAAAAAGAATGATGTAGTGAGCTTCTGTATCTCTGACTACAGTCTTTAGTTTAAAATCTAATTTATCTGATATGAGAATCGCTACCCCAGCCTTCTTTTGAGGCCCATTGGCATGAAAGATGCTTCTCCATCCCTTCACTTTTAGTCTGGGTGTATCTTTAGGTTCAAAATGGGTCTCTTGTAGACAACATATGGATGGGTCCTGTTGTTTTATCCAATCTGCAACCCTGTGCCATTTTATGGGCACATTTAGGCCATTCACATTGAGAGTGATTATTGATAGATACGTTTTTATTGACATTGTGCTACCTTTGAAGTCTTTCTTTCTGTGGATTGTCTCTATATTTCTGTTCAATGCTATTCTTCAGGTTTTTCTTCTTTTATAGAACCCCCCTTAATATTTCTTGCAGTGTCAGCTTGGTGGTTGCATAGTCTTTTAAGCCTTGCTGGTCTTGGAAACTCTTTATCTCTCCATCCATTTTGAGTGTCAGTCTTGCTGGATAAAGTATTCTTGGCTGCATGTTCTTCTCATTTAGTGCCCTGAATATATCTTGCCAGCCCTTTCTGGCTTGCCAGGTCTCTGTGGACAGGTCTGACGTTATTCTGATGGGCTTTCCTCTGTAAGTAAGGAGCATCTTTGTCATAGCGGCTTTCAATGGATTATACCTACAATTATGATTCCTCAATTAGACTATCAGGTGCCTTGAGGTTTTTTTGGAATGTATAATCTTGGGTGGAGACCATTCAGCCTCTAGTACATGAATGCTGGTTCCATTCGCGAGATTGGGAAAATTTTCATGAAGAACTTGTTCCACTACATCTTCTAGACTTCTTTCCTTCTCCTCCCCTTCAGGGATTCCAATAATTCTGACATTGGAAAGTTTCATGGCATCATTTATTTCCCTGATTCTGTTTTTGTGGTTTCTAAGCTGTTTGTTCCAGGCTTCATCCTGATCCTTTCTCTATCTGTTTGTCCTCCAGATCACTAATTCTATCTTCCGTCTCAGTTACCCTAGCTTTGAGAGAATTTAGATTAGATTGGAACTCATTGAGAGCATTGTGAACCTCAGCCCTGGTAGCTTTTAGCTCCACCCTAACATTGTGAACATCATCTCTGGTCGCTTTCAGCTTGGCCCTAGTCAATTCCGTTTGGTCTTCCATGGCTTTCTTCAACCTAGCTATTGCCTAGATGATTGTTAGCTTGAATTCTCTTTCTGACATATTGTCTATGTTGATAGCCATTAGCCCTGTTGCAGAAGGTCCATCCTCTGTATTTTTCTTCTGTTGGGCATTCCTCCTCCTAGTCATTTTGGTGAGAGATGACTGAACGGATGTAGCTGGATGTATCGACCATGGTGCAGTCAAGGTGCACCCTGGAACACTTCTGAGCAATCAGGACTCCCCGCCCATATGAGAGACAAAAGAAAAGAAAAAGAAAGAAAAAAAGAGAGAGAGAGAGGGAGATACAGGAAAGAAAGGGAAGATGAAAGAGAAGGTTCAGCCCAAATGGGCCCCAACGTAAGATTTATGAAGTATACAAACAAAAACAGACAAACAAAAAGACTGATAAAAGTTTATGACAAGAGAAAAAAAATATATGTATATGCAAATAAAGGAAAACCTCATCAAAAAGAACCCCAAGTGTAAGATTTATATACTATCAGGACAAACACAGAAACAGTGTTGGAAGAAAAAGATGGGAGAATGGTTATAAATTCTCAGTGTCGGCGAGGAAGGTTGTTTTGGTTCTTCCTGGATGTATCTTGATATCTTTGTTAAAGGACTCAACTTTCCTAAGATAAAGGGGGATTAAAAATTGGTTTACCGGGGTGCCTGGGTGGCTCAGTGGGTTAAAGCCTCTGCCTTCAGCTCAGGTTGTGATCCCAGGGTCCTGGGATCAAGCCCCATGTCAGGCTCTCTGCTCGGCGGGGAGCCTGCTTCCTCCTCTCTGCCTGCCTCTCTGCCTACTTGTAATCTCTGTCTATCAAATAAATAAATAAATACAATCTTTAAAAAAATTTTTTTTAAAGTTGGTTTACCTATAGGAGTAGTATTGATTGGGGAAAGGGGATTACTTTGAAGTTTAACTCTATATGAATATTAGAAAATAAAAATAAAAAGGAATAAACTAGACTAAACTAAACTAAAATTAATTTAAAAAATTCAAAAAATAGAAATGCAAAAGAAAAACACAGGTGTATGTATCAAAAAATTCAGGTTAGAAAGTTATTATGGAATTTGATGTACTGGACAGCTCACTGTGATAGTAAATAGGTTAAAAAATTGTCTATATATTAAAAAAAAATGAACCAGAATAGTGGGAACGAGTTAAAAATAAAAGTTATCCTATGAAGTAGTGGTGGTTGTTCTCTTGTAGTCTTTTTTTTTTTTTTTTTTTCCTTTCTTCGTTGGTTTTCTTGGGGAGGGGTCTGCCACGTGTCTTTTCAGTCAATGATGTTCCCTGAGTTAAGTCCTCCTGCCCCTCTCAAGGGGGTGGGCTCTGAGGAAACTGTTTTTTTCCAGGCTTTTGTTCTCTGGCAGTTTTTATGTTTGTTTCCTTTTTTTTCTCTCATCTTGACCGTTTTTGATGGTTTTTGCAGTTTTAGAGGAAAACAAACAGCACCCTAACCTCCCTCTCAGAGAGAAGCCTCAGTTTGGCTGCAGAACCCAAATAAGTTCCTCCTTGGCCGCTGGCAGAGCAGGTTCGAGTCACGGTACCTGGGGACACAGGATCTTTTGCTTGTACCCAAAACCACGGCAGCCGTGGCTGTCTGGGCAGCTCTAGACTGCCAGAGAGGTTCCAAGCAGTGATTGCACACTGAGATTTTCCCGCTGGTCCGGGCTGGGAGTGCCTGGTCCTTCTGGGTCTAAGAGCGCCTGGCTTGCGCGCACCTCTTTCAGGGGAGGCTGTGGGTCACGCATGCATCTCAGGCTCTGAGAACGTGGCGCAGGTCTGAAAGCACCAGCCTGGGCCTTTGCGCACCTCTCTCAGGGGAATGTTTGGGGCGCACGTCTTAGGCTCTGAAACAATGGCGTGGGTCAAAGAGTGCCAGCTGGGCCTTTGTGTACCTCTCTCAGGGGAGGATGTGGGGCTCGCGCATTTCAGGCTCTATAGCAGGGCTCACGCATTCTGCCATCTGGCGTGGCTCCCATCTCCTCACAGGAGCCAGACCCCACACGTTCTCAAGTGCGCTGGCGGCTTAGGGACCAACACTTGGTTTCTCCACCGCACTCTCTCTTGCTCAGCACCTGGGGAGGCTGTCCTGGGACTGGGGACTTAAGCCCCTGTCCCTAGCCGCCCCGATTCCCACAGTCCCCCTCCCCCCCGATCCTTTGCTCTTTTGGAGTGCTTTCAACCAGTCTCGAAGTTAATGCTGGTCCCCAGACGCAGGGCACTCTCGCTCATATTGGGGTATTACTTTCCAACCGGTCGCCTCTGTTGGCTCCTTCCCCCTTTTGAATATCTTCCTATATCAGTCTGCCGTTCCCACTTCGCTTTACCTGCCCACTGGCATCTTCTGCCCCTGTAGAGATCCAGACGCGTATAATTCTGATCTCAGGCTGATTTCATGGGTGATCGGAGTTCTTTGGTAGGTAATCAGCTCACTTTAGGGTACAGGTTTAAAAGGCGCCTGCTCCTACTTCCCCGCCATCTTGTCCCCCCGTCAATGCTCTTGTTTCTTTGCTGATTTTCTGCTTGGATGATCTGTCTGTTACTGAGAGTAGCATGCTAAGATCCCCTACTATTAATGTATTCATATCAGTATGACTCTTGATTAACAGTTATCTTATGTAGTTGGCTGCTCCCATATTGGGGGCATAAATATTTACAATTGTTAGATCTTCTTGGTGGATAGACCCTTTAAGAATGATGTAGTGTCCTTCTGTATCTCTGACTACAATCTTTAGTTTAAAATCTAATCTGATGAATATGGAGGCTAAGATTCTCAACAAGATTCTAGCAAACAGGATCCAACAGCCCATTAAAAAGATTATCCACCATAACCAGGTGGGATTCATCCCTGGGCTACAAGGATGGTTCAACATTCACAAATCAATCAACGTGATAGAACAAATTAATATGAAAAGAGAGAAGAACCACATGGTCCCCTCAATCGATGCAGAAAAAGCATTTGACAAAACCCAGCATCTGTTCCTGATTAAAACGCTTCAAAGTATAGGGATAGAGGGAACATTCCTGAACTTCATAAAATCTATCTATGAATGACCCACAGCAAATATCATCCTCAATGGGAAAAAGCTTGCAGCCTTCCCTTTGAGATCAGGAACTCGACAAGGATGCCCACTCTCACCACTCTTGTTCAACATAGTATTAGAAGTCCTAGCAACAGCAATCAGACAACAAAGAGAAATAAAAGGTATCCAAATTGGCAATGAAGAAGTCAAACTCTCTCTCTTCACATGTGACATGATTCTTTATATGGAAAACCCAAAAGACTCCACCCCCAATCTACTAGAACTCATACAGCAATTCAGCAACGTGGCAGGATACAAAGTCAATGGACAGAAATCAGTGGCTTTCTTATATGCCAATAAGCTAAGCAACAATGAAAATACAGAAAGGGAAATTAGAGAATCGATTCCATTTACTATAGCACCAAGAACCATAAGATACCTGAAAAGAAACCTAACCAAAGAGGTAAAGGATCTGTACTCGAGGAACTACAGAACACTCATGAAAGAAATTGAAGAAGACACAAAAAGATGGAAGACCATTCCATGCTCTTGGATCAGAAGGATAAACATTGTTAAAATGTCTATACTGCCTAGAGCAATCTATACTTTTAATGCCATTCCAATCAAAACTCCACCGGTATTCTTCAAAGAGCTGGAGCAAACAATCCTAAAATTTGTATGGAACCAGAAGAGACCCCAAATTGCTAAGGAAATGTTGAAAAACAAAAATAAAACGGGGGCATGATGCTACCTGATTTCAAGCTTTACTACAAAGCTGTGATCACCAAGACAGCATGGTACTGGCATAAAAACAGACACATAGACCAGTGGAACAGCGTTGAGAGCCCAGATATGGACCCTCAACTCTATGGTCAATTAATCTTCGACAAAACAGGAAAAAATATACAGTGGAAAAAAGACAGTCTCTTTAATAAATGGTGCTGGGAAAACTGGGCAGCTATATGTAGAAGAATGAAACTCAACCATTCTCTTACACTGTACACAAAGATAAACTCGAAATGGATAAAAGACCTCAATGTGAGACAGGAATCCATCAGAATCCTAGAGGAGAACACAGGCAGTAATCTCTTTGATATCAGCCACAGAAACTTCTTTCAAGATATGTCTCTAAAGGCAAAGGAAACAAAAGCGAAAATGAACTTGTGGGACTTCATCAAAATCAAAAGCTTCTGCACAGCAAAGGAAACAGTCAAGAAAACAAAGTGGCAACCCATGGAATGGGAGAAGATATTTGCAAGTAACAGTACAGACAAAAGGTTGATATCCAGGATCTTTGAATAACTCCACAAACTCAACAAACACAAAACATAATCATATCAAAAAAATCGGCAGAAGATATGAACAGACACTTCTCCAATGAAGACATACAAATGGCTATCAGACACCTGAAGAAATGTTCATCATCACTAGGCATCAGGGAGATTCAAATTAAAACCACATTGAGATATCACCTTACACCAGTTAGAATGGCCAAAATTAGCAAGACAGGAAACAACATGTGTTGGAGGGGATGTGGAGAAAGAGGAACCCTCTTCCACTGTTGGTGGGAATGCAAGTTGGTGCAGCCTCTTTGGAGAACAGGGTGGAGATTCCTCAAGAAATTAAAAATAGAACTTCCCTATGAGCTTGCAATTGCACTACTGGGTATTTACTCCAAAGATACAGATGTAGTGAAAAGAAGGGTCATCTGTACCCCAATGTTTATAGCAGCAATGGCCACGGTCGCCAAACTGTGGAAACAACCAAGATGCCCTTCAACGGACAAATGGATAAGGAAGATGTGGTCCATATACACTATGGAGTATTATGCCTCCATCAGAAAGGATGAATACCCAACTTTTGTAGCAACATGGACGGGACTGGAAGAGATTATGCTGAGTGAAATAAGTCAAGCAGAGAGAGTCAATCATCGTATGATTTCACTTATTTGTGGAGCATAACAAATAGCATGGAGGACATGGGGAGTTAGAAGGGAGTTGGGGGAAATTGGAAGGGGGAGGTGAACCATGAGAGACTATGGACTCTGAAAAACAATATGAGGGTTTTGAAGGTGCAGGGGGTGGGAGGTTCGGGTACCAGGTGATGGGTATTATAGAGGGCACGCATTGCATGGTGCACTGGGTGTGGTGCAAAAATAATGAATACTGTTATGCTGAAAATAAATAAAAAATAAATTAAAAAATAAAAAGAAAAGAAACAAGAGCATTGAGTGACTCATTGGACCAGATGGACTTCATAGATGCACTACTGGGAATTTAATCCAAAGATACAAATGTAATGATCTGAAGGGTCACCTGCACCCCAATGTCTATAGCAGCAATGCCCATAAGAGCCAGAGTATGAAAGGAGTCCAGATGTCCATCAACAGATGAGTGGATCTATATGGATATATATAGCATTAAATATTATGAGCCATCAGAAAATGAAATCTTAGCATTTGTAATGACATGGATAGAACTAGAGGGTATTATGCTAAGTGAAATAAATCAATCAGATAAGGACAATTATCATATGATCTCATGGATATGTCACCAATACCTGTCTTTTCCTGACTTGTTCATTTTAACCATTCTGACTGGTATAAGGTGATATCTCATTATGGATTTGATTTGTATTTTCCTAATATCGAGGGATGCTGAGCACTTCTTAAATCTATGCTGGCTAAGATGGCGAACAGACACATGAAAAAGTGCTCCATATCACTCGGCATCAGGGAAATACAAATCAAAACCACAATGAGATATCACCTCACACCAGTCAGAATGGCTAAAATCAACAAGTCAGGAAATGACAGATGCTGGCGAGGATGCGGAGAAAGGGGAACCCTCCTCCACTGTTGGTGGGAATGCAAGCTGGTGCAGCCACTCTGGAAAACAGCATGGAGGTTCCTCAAAATGTTGAAAATAGAACTGCCCTATGACCCAGCAATTGCACTATTGGGTATTTACCCTAAAGATACAAATGTAGTGATCCAAAGGGACACATGCACCCGAATGTTTATAGCAGCAATGTCCACAATAGCCAAACTATGGAAAGAACCTAGATGTCCATCAACAGATGAATGGATCAAGAAGATGTGGTATATATACACAATGGAATACTATGCAGCCATCAAAAGAAATGAAATCTTGCCATTTGCAACAACATGGATGGAACTAGAGCGTATCATGCTTAGCGAAATAAGTCAAGCAGAGAAAGACAACTATCATATGATCTCCCTGATATGAGGAAGTGGTGATGCAACATGGAGGCTTAAGTGGGTAGAAGAAGAATAAATGAAACAAGATGGGATTGGGAGGGAGACAAACCATAAGTGACTCTTAATCTCACAAAACAAACTGAGGGTTGCCGGGGGGAGGGGGTTTGGGAGAAGGGGGTGGGATTATGGACATTGGGGAGGGTATGTGATTTGGTGAGTGCTATGAAGTGTGTAAACCTGGTGATTCACAGACCTGTACCCCTGGGGATAAAAATATATGTTTATAAAAAATAAAAAATTAAAAAAAAAAAATCTATGCTGGCTATTTGGATGTCTTCTTTGGAGAAATGTCTGTTCATGTCTTTGGCCTCTTTCTTTCTTTTTCTTTTTTAATTTTATTTATTTATTTGACAGTGTTCACAAGCAGGCAGAGAGGCAGGCAGAGAGAAAGGAATGGAACCAGGCTCCCCACCAAGCAGAGAGCCCAACAGGGGGGCTCGATCCCAGGACCCTGGGATCATGACCCACGCTGAAGGCAGAGGCTTTAACCCACTGAGCCGCCTAGGTGCCCCATCTTGGCCTATTTCTTGATTGGATTATTTGCCTGTGGGTGTTAAGTTTGGTAAGTTCTTTCTACATTTTGGATATGAGCCCTTTATCTGATATGTCATTTGAAAATATCTTCTCTCGTTCTTTTTGTTGTCTTTTGGTTTTGTTGACTGTTTCCTTTGCTATATAAAAGCTTGCTATCTTCATGAAATCCCAACAGTTAATTTTTGCTTTTGTTTTCCTTGCCTTTGGAGACATTATGTAGCAAGAAGTTGTTGTGGCTGAGGTCAAAGAGGTTGCTGCCTCTGTTCTCCTCAAGGATTTGGATGAATTCCTGTCTCACATTGAGGTGTTTTATCCACTTGGAGTCTATTTTTTGTATAAGGAAATAAGGTATAAGGAAATGGTCCTCCCTTTCGTTCATGACTATGGTATGGTTTTCTGAGTACAAATCCTTTGCCTCTTTGGTTAGATGGAATCCTAAGTATCTTATGGTTTGGGGTGCAATTATACATGGGATGGACTCCTTAATTTCTCTTTCTTCTGTCGCATTGTTGCTGCAGACAAATACAAGAGATTTCTGCATATTGATTTTATATCCTGCCACTTTACAGAATTCCTGGGTGAGTTCTAGCAATTTTGGGGTGGAGTCTTCTGCGTTTTTCACAGAAAATATCCTATTGTCTGCAAAGGGTAAGAGTTTGACTTTTTTGCTGATTTGGACGCATTTTCTTTCTTTTTGTTCTGATGGCTGAGGCCATGAATTTAGTACTATGTTGAAAAATAGTGATGAGAATGGGCATCTATGTCGTGTTCCTGACCTGAAGGGAAAAGCTCTAAGTTTTTCCCCATGGGAATATTTGCTGTGGGTTTCCCATAAATGGTCTTTATAATGTGGAGGTATTCTCTATCCTTCCATGGTGAGGAGTTTTGATCCAGAAGGGGTGCATTAGTTTGTCAAATGCTTTTTCTGCATCTATTGAGAGGATCCTATGGTTCTTGCTCTATTTTCTTTTAAGGTAGTGGATTCCATTGATTGATTTGCAGTTGTCAATCCATCCTTGCAGCCCAGGAATACATTCATTTTGGTTGTGGTGAATCATCCTTTTATTGGGCTGTTGGATCCTATTGGCTAGTATGTTGGTGAGAATTTTTGCATTCATATTTTCAGTGATAGTAGTCTGTAAGTCTCCTTTTGTGTGGGGTCTTTGTCGGGTTTTTGGGACCTAGGTAATGCTGGTCTTATTGAAAGGGTTTGGAAGTCTTCCCTCCAGTTCTATTTTTTGGAAAAGTTTCAGAAGAAGAGATATTAAATCTTCTTTAAATGTTTGGTAGAGGGGCGCCTGCGTGGCTCAGTGGGTTAAGCCTCTGCCTTCAGCTTGTGTCATGATCTCAGGGTCCTGGGATGGAGCCCTGCATCAGGCTCTCCACTCAGCAGAGAGCCTGCTTCTCCCTCTGTCTCTGCCCGCCTCTCTGCCTACTTGTGATCCCTCTCTCTCTGTCAAATAAATAAAACATTTAAAAAATAAATGCTTGGTAGAATTTCCCTGGGAAGCCATTTGGTGTTGGGCTCTTGTTTCCTGGAGGATTTTTGATGACTGCTTCAATTTTGTTGCTGATTATGAGTCTCTTCAGGTTTCCTTTTCTTCCTGGTTCAATTTTTTAAATTTCTATGTTTCTGGAAATGCATCAGTTTTTTCAAGACTGCCTGATTGGTTGACACAGAGGTGGCTTATACTTGTTTGTATTTCTTATACTTGTTTGTTCTTGTATGTTGAACTTGTATGTTCTTATACTTGTTTTTATTTCCTTGGTGTTGGGTGTGACCTCTCCTTCTTGATTCATGATTTTATTTATGTGGGTCTTTTCTGTGTTCTTTTTGAGAAGTCTGACCAGAGATGTATAAACCTTATTAATTCTTCAAAAGAAGCAGCTCCTAGTTTCATTGATCTGTTCTACTATTCTTTTGGTTTCTACTTCATTGATTTCTGCTCTAATCTTTATTATTTCTCTTCTCCCGGGTTTAGGCTTTCTATGCTCCTCTTTATCCAGATCCTTTAGGTGTAGGGTTAGGGTGTGTATTTGAGAACTTCCTTGGTTCTTGAGAAACGCCTGTAGTGCTATATACTTCCCTCCTAGGACCGCCTTTGCTGCAGCCCAAATATATTGAATGGCTGTGTTCTTATTCTCTTGTGTTTCCATTAATTTTTAAGATTCATCTTGAATTGACTGTTTGACCCATACTTTCTTTACTAGGATCCTCTCTAGCCTCCATGTATTTGAGTTTATTCCACCTTTCCTCTTGTTATTGTGTTTCATTTTCAAAGATTTGTGGTCTGAAAATATGCAGGGAGGAATCCCAATCTTCTGGGATGAGGATGAACATGGCTGCCTTCCTATATCAGGCCCTGGAGCTGAGAGCTCAGGGCCACACTCCTCAGTGTGCCCTCGCAGAAAAGGGTCCAATCCTTTGTGTCTCCCTGGTCTCTGTCTGCACTCTGTGCTCACTGGATCTGTGACCAAGCATTTCTGTCTCTGGCATACAACCGAGTTTGGAGTCTCCAAACCCAGCAGACTCCTGCAGCATTCTCAGGCACCACTCCTCCTGGGAGAGAAAGGGGACTCTCCGCAGTTGTGCTGCTTCTTGGGCCCCTTGTCAAAGAGCAGTGGCCAGATTATGCTACGGATCACAGTTTATGGCAATCTCCAGCTTAGAGACCACTCCTAGGCTCACTCTTTGCAGCCGGCTTCCCTGCTCTGATACCTGGAGCTCTCCTGCCCTCAAGAGCCTCTGGCCTTCCTGGGACCCCGAGGATTCTGAGACTACACTGCCCCATCGAGGGATCCACCCCTTGCCCAGGCACCAGAGCGACATCCTTCACCAGAGCAGACTTCCAGAAGTTACAATTTTGTGTTCTGCTGCCCCTAGCACTTGGCAGTAGCTGGCTGACAGAGGCTCCCTCCCCCCAGGGTTTATCTTCCCACCTATCAGCTTAGACTCCCTTTTCTCTACTTCCAACCTTATGGAATACTTTTCTGCTTGTAGAGTTGCTGCTATTTTCTTGAATCTATGCTTGAATTTGCAGGTGTGCAGAATGGGTTGATAGTTCTCTAGCTAAATTCATTGTGCCAGATGAAATGAAAGTGTCCTACTCCTCTGCCATCTTGGACTGTCTCTCTCTTCTTCTTTCTCCAGATTGCTTTGGGTATGGTGGACATGTTAAGATTATTAACTCTTCCAGTTAGTGTGCAAGGCATATGCTTCCATTTATTTGTGTCGTCTTCAAAATCTTTCGCCCATACATTCATCCACCAACATGCCCATATTTTTCCTTCCTTTTCCACAATGTGTTCAGTATACCAGGTCTTTCTCATTCTTGGTTACTTTTTTTTTTTTTTTTTGAGATTTTTTTCATTTATTTGACAGAGGTCACAAGTAGGCAGAGAGGCAGGCAGAGAGAGAGCAGGAAGCAGGCTCCCCGCTGAACAGAGAGCCTGATGCGGGGCTCGATCCCAGGACCCTGAGATCATGACACAAGCTGAAGGCAGAGGCTTAATCCACTGAGCCACCCAGGTGCCCCTCTTAGTTAATTTTATTCCTAGATTTTTTTTTTTTTTTTTTTTTTTTGCTTGATGCAAAATTGTCAATGGCAATGCTTTCTTAATTTCTCTTTGTGAAAGTTGGTCATCAGTATATAGAAATACAAGTTGGGGCACTTGGGTGGCTCAGTCAGTTAAGTGCCTGCCTTCAGGTCTGGTCATGATTCTGGGGTTCTGGGAATGCATCTGGCATTGGGCTCCCATCTCAGCAGGGAGTCTGATTTTCCCTGACTCTCTGCTGCTCCCCCTGCTTATGCTCTCTCTCTGTCTCTCTATGTCTCTATGTATCAAATACATACATGCTTTAAAAAATGAAATGCAACATTTCTCTGTATATTGACTTTGTATCCTGCAGCTTTACTGAATTTATTTATTCTACCTTACTCAGATTCATTGATTTGTTAGTAAAACAATTTATTTTTTAGGGGGAATCCTTAGGGATTTCTGCATATAATATGTCATCTGCAAATAGCGACCATTTTCTTTTCCTATTTAGCGTTCATATATATGTGTGTGTGTGTGTGTGTGTGTGTGTGTGTGTGTGTGTCTAAATCATTTAGCAAAGGCTTTCAAATACTTTGATGAATGGAAGTGGTAAGAATGGGCCTCTTTATCTTGTTCTTGCTGGTAGTGGGAAAGGGTTCAGCATTTCCCCTCAAGTATAACATCAGCTGTGGGCTGTTCATATAGGGCCTCAGTTTGGTTGAGGCATGTTCCCTCAGTACCCGGATGGTTTAGAGTCTTTATCATAAATGGATATAAAATCTTGTCAAGTGTTCTTTCTGTATCTATTATAATAATCCTAAGATTTTTTAAATTAAATTTATTTATTTTCAGCATAACAGTATTCATTATTTTTTTTACCACACCCAGTGCTCTATGCAATCCGTGCCCTCTATAATACCCACCACCTGGTACCCCATCCTCCCACCCCCCCACCACTTATAACCCCTCAGATTGTTTTTCAGAGGCCATAGTCTCTCATGATTCACCTCCCCTTCCAATTTCCCCCAACTCCCTTCTCCTCTCTAACCCCATGTCCTCCATGCTATTTGTTATGCTCCACAAATAAGTGAAACCATATAATAATTGCCCAAGATTTTTATCTTTTGTTTTGTTAAGGTGGTGTATGCTATTGGTAGATGTGCAGATGTGGAAACATTTTTGCATCTCTGGAATAGATCCAACTGGATCATGTTGTGTGATTCTCCTGATGGATCGTCAAATTAATGTTGCCTAAAATTTGTTGAGGATTTTTGCATCTCTGTTCATGAGGGATATTGGCCTTTCCTTTTCTTGTAGTATACTTGTCTTGTTTTGGTAGCAGGGTACTGCTGCCTTCATGAAATGAGTTTGGATGTATGCCCTTTTCTGCTTTTATAAAAACAGTTTGGGAAGGGTTGGTATTAATTCTTTTTCTACCATCTGGTTGAACTCCTCACTGAACTTGTCTGGTCTGGGGCATTTGTTTCCTGGGAGAATTTTATTATTGATTCGATCTTTTTACTAGTGATCAATCTGTTCAGATGTTTTTTCCCTTCATGGTTGATTCTAGGTTGTTGTTAGGAACTTATCCATTTCTTCTAGGTTGTCCAAGGTATTGGCCTCTACTTGCTCATAGTGCTCTCCAACAATCATTTGTATTTTCATGATATTCCTTATAATAGCTCAAGTTTCTTTCTTTTTTTTTTTTTAAGTTTTTCACATTTTTAATTTAAATTCAGTTAGCCAAGTTTTAATTTTTGATGTAGTGGTCAATGATTCATTACTTGCATGTAACTCCCAGGGCTCATCACCAGATGTCCAGTTCTTAATACCCATCACCCCACTATCCCACCCCCAACCTACGTCTCCTCCGGTTTGTTTCCTATGATTAAGAGTCTCTCATGGTTTGTCTCCCTCTCTGATTCCTTCCCACTCAGTTTTCCATCCCTTCCCCTGTGGTCCTCCACACTATTCCTTGTGTTCCACATATGAGTGACACCATATGATCATTGTTGTTCTCTGCTTGACTGATTTCATTTAGTGTGACCCTGTCCAGTTCCATCCATGTCAACGCAAATGGTGGGCATTTGTCCCTTCTGATGGCCTTGTAAAATTCTATGGTATGTATGTACCACATCCTCTTTATCCATTCCTCTGTTGAAAGACATCTCAGCTACTTCCACAGTTTGGCTCCTGTAGACATTGCTGCTGTGAACATTGCAGAGCATGTGTCCCTTCATTTCACTGCCTCTGTATCTTTGGAGTAAATACCCAGGAGTGCAATCGCTGGGTCATAGGGCACCCCTCTTTTAACTTTTTGAGGAACCTGCATGCTGTTTTCCAGAGTAACAGCACCAGCTTGCATTCCCACCAACAGTGTAAGAGGGTTCCCCTTTCTCCACATCCTTGCCAACAGTTGTTGTTTCCTGTTCTGTTAGTTTTAGCCTTTCTAACTGCTGGAAGGTGGTATCTCATTGTGGTTTTGAATTGGCCATTTGTGTGTCTTCCTTGGAGAAGTGTCTCTTCCTGTATTCTGCCCATTTCTTGAGTGGTTTCTTTGTTTCTTGGGTGTTGAGTTTGAGCAGTTCTTTATACATCTTGGATACCAGACCTTTATCTGTCATGCCATTTGCAAATATCTTCTCCCATCCCGTAGGTTGACTTTTAGTTTTGTTAATTGTTTCCTTTGTTGTGCAGAAGCTTTTTACTTTGATGGAGTCTCAGTAGTTCATTTTTGCTTTTTTCCCTGGCCTTTAGAGACATGTCTTGCAAGAAGTTGCAGTGCCCAAGGTTGAAGAGGTTGTTGTCTGTGTTCTCCATGATTTTCATGTGAGTCAGGAATCAATTATCTTTCTTTCCTGATTGTATTTGAATACTCTCTCTTTCTTGGTGAGTCTAGCTAAACATTTGTCAGTTTGGTTAATCTTTCCAAAAAAGGCAGCTCATATTTTCATTGATCTTTTGTCTTTTTAGTGTCTGTTGGATTTATTTCCATTTTCTCTTTTGTTATTCCCTTCATCTACTGATTTTGGGGTTTGCCCCCCCCCCCCACTTCTTTCCTGTATATATTAGGTTGGTTACTGGAGAGCTTTTAGATGGATTGATGAGGACCTAAATTTCTATGAACTTCCCCCTTAGAGCTACTTTGGTTGCATCCCATAACTTTTCATAGGTTCTCTTTTTCATTTGTCTCAAAATACTTTTATATTTTCTTTTGAATTCTTATTTGACTATTGGTTGTTTACTAGCATGTTGCTGAATTTCCACATATTCGTGAGTGTCCCATTTTCTTCTTCTGACTGATTTCTACTTTCATACTGTTGTGGTTGGACAAGATTTGAACCAGAGCATGAAGGGAGCATTCAGTTTAAAGGTTAGTTTCCTGGGGTATTTTCTGAGGGCAGACCATGACTTCCATGGGGACAGAGGAAGATTTTGTGAGACTGGGAGGGAGGTGGTCAACCCTTGTTAGAATTACTGATTACTACCATGGCAGCTATGTACCACTGTTTACACTGTAGCCCAGATGCACATGTACTTCCATCGAAATATTTTACAGGAGGTGCAAGGTGGCCTTCTCTAACAGAAAGGTGCCATGTCATTCATGGCATGGCCCCAAGTCATAGTCCAAGATGTATGGTAAATTGGGGGATCAGAACCTGACTTTCTGTTGGAATCGACAGGAACAGGGCATGGTGAGTTTCATGACAGTAGCCAAGGTCCTGAGTGACCCACTGGGTGTTAGTTGTGGGTGGGGTAGTGGGGCCTGTGGTCTGTCTCATCAGAACCTGTGGAATTCAGGGATACCCTCCTGTCTGTTGAGTTGTGTGGAGACAAGTAGACATCTATCTCTGACCAGACATAAGAGTCACAATGGCCCACCACCAGAGGGTCAGTGTGTGGAGGGAGTTAGTATTCGGTTTCCAAGAAAACTGATCAGGATCTGGTGACTGTGACTCCTAGCAGCAGCATGGGGAGAGGAGGGCGGTGGTGGTGCACACTTCCTAGGGTTGTGGTCAGCACTAAACTGGAATCCACTGAAGTGAACCATGTCTGGCACAGTAGGCACCCAGTCGCTGTAGCTGTGGACACCCTGCCAGGGACACTTTCATGCCAGGGGTTCCCATGCTACCACCTCCTATCTTTCATCATTTTCATGGTCATGAGCCTCTGCTCCTGCCCCATGGCCCCCCAGGGTATTTCCCTCCCTCCATTTGGCCCTCATCCTCTGCCTTGTGCAGGCCTATGCCAAGGTAGCCTTCTCAAGAGGCAGCTCTGTCGGTCCCCTGGTGGAACCGTGGTCCCTGTGAGGTGAGGAAGATGCCCTGCCCTGGAGGGAGGCTTCAGGTTCCCAATCAGGAGAGCCACAACCTCCTTTTCAGCCTGGCTTGTCCTCCCCCAGCCCCCCTCAGGGAAGCTGTCATACTTCCTCAGGTGACAGCTCTTACCTTAAAAACCAATGTTATTTTGTGTTTCTCCATGCCTGAGTTCATCCACAACATGCCTTTAAAACTTCTCAGTGGGTTTTCAGCAGTCCTGCAGGGCTCTCTGCTCAAAGAGGGGATGACCTCAGAGGGCAGCCTTCCCTGCCACCTTCCTTTGCATGTCCCTGAGCCCTGGAGCCAGCTGCCCCACTGAGTACTGAGGGACCTGAGCCCACCCATCCTGAGCCCAGGCTGTGTCAGCAGTGTAGACTGATGTGTGCTAGGAGTGGTGGGCAGGTGGCATGGACCAGGGCAGGCAGTTTCTCTTTCTTATTCGTTCCCCACCTTCCTCCCAGATGTAGCTCAGAGCTGCCTCCACACCCCTCATCATGAGATCCCTTGACCTGTGCCTCCAGCATCCAGCTGGTGAGCTTGGTGGCTTCCCGTTGCTTCTGTCTCCCATACTCGCACCTATGGTGGTTCTTGGATCAGGGGAGGGATCATACCCTTGTCTGTACTTGACCCTCTTCTTATCCCGCACTGAGCCCACCCACCTTTGTGTCTTCCATGGATGTGCTTGGAAGCAAGCTCTTCCACAGGAAATCTAGTAGCATTCAAGTAATGACCACTGAATTAGTGATCCAGGATAGAGAACAAACCAGCTCTGAAACCTGTCCCACACTCTGTGACCATCTCATACTAAAACAGAAAAAATAATAGCTTTCTGAATTATGACATGGCACCTTTCTCTCCTTTCACAGTTTTGAATGCATAGGTGCTGACCCTGGCTGAAAAGGGTCCATGGCTCCTGTGGGCTAGGATTAACAGGTAAAATATAAGAATTTAGTGAGATTTGAATTCGAGGCATAGAATGAATAAATATTTATGAGGAAATACTCCCAAGTAGGGCATATAAACATTGTTCATCAAAGCTTTTTCAAGTAGGTTACTGAAAAATCTTTTTAATTGTTTAATTCCAGTCGAGTTTAGCATACTGTGTTATATTAATTTCAGGTGTACAATAGCGTAAGTCAATAATTCTACATATTACTCACTGCTCACCAAGAAAAGTGTACTCTTAGTCCCCCTCATCTATTTCACTCATCCCTCCATTCACCTCCCATTTGGTAACCATCAGTTTGTTCTCTGTTGTTAAGAATCTGTATTTTAGTTTGTCTCTTTTTTCTCCTTTATTTATGTATATTTGTTTCTTCAATTCTACACAAGAATGACATCATGCGGTATTTTCTTTGACTTACTGATGTCACTTAGGATAATCCTCTCTAGATCCATTCGTGTGCCTGCAAATGGCAATATTTCATTCTTTTTATGGCTGAGTAATATTCCACTGTGCGTGCCTGTGTGTCTGTGTGTGTATACACACCTCTCAGCTCATTTAGCACTTTATCAATGGACACTTGTGTTGCTTCCATATTGTGATCTTGTAAATAATGCTGCAAGAAACATAGGGGTGCATGTATCCTTTTGAGTTATTGGAATGGAAGTGAAGGAAGGAAAGAAGACCGTGTTCTACTTCATGAAGACGGAGGTAAAAGTGGAGTGATTTTCACTCTCTTGTTGTCTTGATGATCATTAGCAAACATACTGTGTTATGATCCACTAGATTCTGTTTGCATAAGGCGCCCTCAGAAAGCTTCCAGGAAGTTTCAGATGTCAGAGCATGTCCATGTTCCATGGATATGTTCCTTGCAGTTCGCCCAAGTACAAAGGTAAGTGGAGAGAAATAAGGAAGAAGAGGAAAGGAGGTGTGAAGCAGTCAAGAGGTAGCCTTCCCCCTTTGTCAAGGAAGCCTTGGGCCGATGTCCATTGAGAAGAAGGAGAGGGGGACCCAGAGTTTTTGGCAGGCAGGGGAGTTCCAGGTTTGCCTAGAGCTCACAGGGGTCCCTGAAGAGAGCTGAGGTAGGTGTGTTGCATATCTGAACTGCTGATCTGGAGGTTGGATCCGCGAGGAGCCAAGATGAGGATGGTGGTCAGGTGGAGCATCATGCTCTGGAGGGCAGCAGAACGTGGGTGAGGACTCATGGGGACACAGCATTTTTCACTGGCTCTGACGGCCGTGCAGCTCCAAACAGACTGGTGACCTGTTAGGTGGCTGGGGGACTCCTACGGTGTGACTTCAGGTTTCCCAAGCCAGAGAGTTTGCGAGAGAGGCCCCAGTCGAAGGAAGCTTGAAAACACGACTTAGGGTCAGGGTGATGGACATGGGGAATGGCTACAACGATATGCCAGTGCCGAGAGGGCTCCCTTCGGGGTTGACTTCAGGAAATGGATCCTGCAGTGCGGCAGAATCTGGGTTTGTGGGCAGGGAAAACAGGAGGGTAGAGGTGGTTTACAAGAGAGACCAGACTGGTTCTGCTCCAACTCGGGATCAACACGGAGAGGATGCTCGTGGGAATTGCCTGGAATTGAAAGGCCCTGAGGACCAACGTGACCCCAGTGGCCAAGATCGCTTAAAAATCAGGACAGTTGGCGTCCAAAAGAAAAAAGAGCCAATACACAAAGGCAGGGGAGCGTTCCCGGAGCAGACTTGAAGGACAGGTGGCGTCAGGGCATGCGCCTCCGTCTATTCGCGCGGATGGGGCGCACAAAGATGGGGCTGTCCTCAGTTGGGGCATGCAGGTTTCTCTCACTCCGAGGCTTGTCCAAAGCACCGAAAGGCAGCGTTGGCCCAGGGTGGGAGGGGGAGGCATGGAGCGGGACTTAGCGTTCCCCAGGTGGAGGCCCCGAGAGACAGGGCCGGGATAGGTTTGGGTAGAATGCTCGTGAGAATTGGCCCGTGTCGGGCAGCCCTGCTGACCACTCTGTTCCCTGTGTTCCTGGGCCCTTTCTCACCCAGGGCATGTCGCGGCCACCCAGAAAGCGCGCTGAGACGACACTGCCCTCCGGGCATCCTCGGTGCAGGGGAGCGTTCCTGGAGCATATTTGAGGGACAGGTGTCGGCTGAGCGTCTGCCTCCGATTTTGGGCGGTTGGGGCGGGAACAGATGGGGCTGACCTCAGTGGGGGCATGAATGTTTCTCTTGCTCTGAGGCTTGTTCGAAGCACTAAAAACACCATTGGTGCAGGGGTGGGAGGGGATGGCATGGCGCGGGACTCAGGGATCCCCAGTTGGGGGCCCCAGGGGACAGGACCCCAGAAGCAGAAGGCTGGGGAAGCAGGCGAGGGTTTGAGCCCGGGCCTCGGGGTAGGCCCGGCCCCATGGGACAGCGCCAGGGAGGGGACTCCCGGAGTCTGAGGAGCAGTAGACACCTGCCTCACCGGAGCCCGACTCCCGGTGGTCTTTCTGAGGGGTTTGGATGCAACCACTCATATCCTGGGCCAGGACCAGGAGGCAGCCCTGCAGACCTGCAGCACCCAATGCGAGATGGCGCCGCATTTTCCGGTCAATTCTCACAAGCGTTCTGCCCAAAGTGGCATTGGTTTGGGCAGAACGGTCTTGAGAATTGGCCGGCATTGGGCAGCCCTGTGGACCACCCTGTCCTCCGTAGCCGAGGGACCTTTCTCACTCGGTGCATGTCGCGGCCACCTGGAATACACTCCAAGACGATGCAGCTGACCCCGGGGCCTGGCACAGAGGAGCTTTCCCGGAGCAGAGTTGAGGGAAGGCTTGTGGCCAGGTGTCCGTCTTCAATTTTTTGGACCACTGGGATGCTCACGGCTGGGGCTGGCCTCAGTGTGTCACGAAAGTTTCTCTTGCTGTGATTATTTTCCCAGCTCTGAAAGGTACCATTTGCGCTGGGGTGGTAGGGGGAGTCTTGGTGTGGGACTCATGTTTCCCCAGTTGGAGGCCCCATGGGACAGGACCATGGCAACGGAAGGCTCTGTAAGCTGGCGAGAGTTTATGCCCTGACCTTGGGGCAGGCCGGGACCCATCATCCAGTGCCATTTAGGGGACCCCCAGAGGCTGAAGAGCAGGATGCATTGGCCTCGCCTGCACCTGACTAAGGGAGGGCGCTCTGGTGGGGTTCGGATTTGACCACTCCTGATCAGGGGCCAGGCCCAGGGGCTGCCCTGCAGATGTGCCACGCCCAAAGCAAGTTCGCTGGGTGTTTTCCTGCCAATTCTCATGAGCATTCTGCCCAAATAAGGATCAGTTTGGGCAGTACGATTGTGAGAATTGGCTGGCGCTGGGCAGCCCTGTGGACTGCCCTGTCCCCCGTGGCTGAGGGCCCTTTCTCACTTGGGGCATATCGCGGCCATTCAGAAAACACATGGAGATGATATGGCTCACCTGGGGGCCTCAGCGCCGGGGAGCTTTCCTGGATCAGAGTTGAGGGAGGGCTTGTGGCCGGGCATCCATCTCCAATTTTTTAGACCATTGGGGCGCTCAAGGCTGGGTCTGGCCTCAGTGGGGGCACAAAAGTTTCTCTCACTCCAAGAGTTTTCCACCGCAGTGAAAGGCACTGCGTGTGCCTGGATGATAAGGGGAGTCGTGACCTGGGACTCAGAGTTCCCCAGTTGGAGGTCCTGAGCGACAGGACCTTGGAAACGGAAGGCTGAGAAAGCAGGCGAGGGTTCGGGCCTGGGCCGAGGGGCAAGGTAGGCCCCATCTGCCAGAGCCAGGGAGGGGAACCTCTGGAGGCCACGCAGCAGGAGGCATCGGCCTTGCCTGTGCCTGCCTCATGGAGTGCTTTCCGGCAGCGTTCAAACCGCAACCGCTCGGGATTTCAGGCCAGGCCCAAGGGGCGGCCCTGCAGACCTGCGGTGCATTTTCCGGCTAATTCCCACGAGTGTTCTGCCTTAATCATCAACTATTTGGACAGAACACTTATGGGAATTGTCCGGCATTGGGCGAGCCTTCGGACCACCCTTTCCCCCATGACCATGGGCCCCTTCTCCTTCTGGGCATGTTGTGGCCACCCGCAAATCGCGCCGAGATGACACGCCCACCCCCCTGGCGCAGGGGAGCTTTCCCAGAGCAGAATTGAGGGAAGAGTTGTGGCCGGACATCCGCCTCCAACTTTTTGGGCCACTGGGGCGCCGAAGGTTGGGTCTGGCCTCAGAGGGGGCACTAAGGTTTTTCTTCCCTCTAGACTTTTTCAAGGCTCCGAAAGGCACCGTTTCCGCCGGGGTTGCAGGTGGAGTCATGGCGTGGGATCAGGATTCCCCAGTTGGAGGGCTGGAGGGAACAGACCCTGGAAACGGAAGGCTGAGAAGCTGGTGAGTGTTCAGGCCCGGGCCAACGGGCAGGACAGGCCCATTCTGCCAGTGCCCATGAGAGGAACCTCTGGAGGCTGAGGAACAGGAGGCCTCTGCCTCGCCTGCGGCTGACTCTCAGAGAGCTTTCTGGCAGAGTTCAAGCCGCAACCACTCACGATCCTGGGCCAGGCCCAGGGGGCAGCCCTGGAGACCTGCAGCTCCCAAAGTGAGTTCTGTTAGACGTCCCTGCAGACCACCCTGTCCCCTGTGGCCGCGGGTCCTTTCTCGCTTGGAGCATGTCACAGCGACCTAGAGAATGCTCCGAGATGAAAACAGCCCACTCTGGGGCCCCAGGGCGGGGGAGCTTTCCCAGAGCAGAATTGAGGGAGGGGTTGTGGCTGGGCGTCAGCCTCCGACTTTTTGGGCCACTGGGGCACCAAATATTGGGGATGACCTCAGTGGGGGCCTGACGGGTTCTCTCGCTCCGAGGCTTTTCCACAGCTCCGAATTGCACTGTTTCTGCCTGGGTGGCAGGTGGACTTGTAATGCGGGACACAAGTTTCTCCAACTGGAGGGCCCTATATATAGGACCCTGACAATGGAAGGCCATAAAAGCAGAAGACGATGAGGGCCCATGCCTAGGGCAGGGCAGGCCCCATCTGCCAGCTCCAGGGAGGGCACCTACGGTGGCTGAAAAACAGGAGATGTTGGCTTCACCTTCGCCTGACTCACAGAAGGCTTTCGGTCAGGGTTCAAGCCGCAACACCTCGGGATCCAGGCCAGGTCCAGGGGGCTGACCTGCACAAGGTGTCATTTGAAACAATTTCGCCGGGGTTGTTCTGGCCAATTCTCACGAGGTTTCTGCTCAAATCTGGATTGATTTGGGCAGAAAGCTCGTGAGCATTGGCAGGCATTGGGCGGCCCTTTGGACCGCCCTGTCCCCTGTGGCCTAGAGTGTTTTCTCACTTGGGGCATGTGACAGCCATCCAGAAAAGGCACCAAGACCTCAGGGCCCACCCGGGCGCCCCGGCATAGGGGAGCTTTCCTGGAACAGTGTTGAGGGAGGGGTCTGTCCAGGCATCCTCCCCCATCTTTTTGGGCCACTGTGGCGCTGATTGCTGTGGATGTCAACAGTGGGGGCACAAAGCTTGCTCTGGCTTGGCATTGTTTCCACAACTCCGAAAAGAATCATTTCCACCTAGTTGGCAGGTGGACCCTTGGGGTAGGACTCAGGGGTCCCCAATTGGAGAGCTCGAGGAACAGGACCCCAGAAAAAGAAGACTGAAAAACAGGCTAGGTTTAGGGCCCGGGCCTAGGGGCATGGCAGGCCCCATTTGTCAGCTCCAGTATGTGTATTCCCAGAGGCTGAATAGCAGGAGGCTTGGACCTCACCTGTGCCTGACACCTGGAGGGCTTCCTTCAGGGTTTGAATCAGGACATTTGGATCCCGGGCCAGGCCCAGGGGGTGGCCGTGCAGAGGCACAGTGTATGAAGCACATCCGCTGGAGTTTTTCCAGCCATTGTCACGAACTTTCTTCCCAAATAGGTATGGAGTTTGCAGAAAGCTTGTGAGAATTGACTGGCATTTGACTACGATTCGGACTGCACTTTTTGCCATGTATTAGAGCGATTTCTCCTGGGTTCCTGTCATGGAAATCCTGAATACTTAATGAAGCTATGCTGACCAACCAAGGGCCCCTGCCCAGTTGAGATTTCCTGAAGCAGAGTTGAGGTAGTACTTGTGGCTGGGCTTCAGCCTCTGATTTTTTGGCCTGGCATAGCACCAAATGTTGGTGAGGCCTCAGTTTGGGCATGAATATTTCTCTCTCTCTGAGGGTTTTTCGCATCTCTGAAAGGCATGGTATGGTTAGGGTTAGGACTTAGCTGCATGGCATACCCTATCTGCCAGTGCTGAGTTGGGTTCCCTGATGGGCTGAGTGGAGAATGGGGTCAAGCAGCACTTCAAACACTGGGTTTTATTGTCCTGTGTGCCATCTGCAGTGAGGGTGGCCTCAGGAATACATGCAGGTCTCTCACAGTCTGAGGGTTCTGGGCATCTCCGAACTGAAGGGTTTCCTTCTGGATGGCAGGTGGATCCTTAGGTGTGGTTCAAGGGTTTCAATCTGGAGGGCTTGTCGAGATCTCTGGGTATGGAAACCTGAAATTACAAACTAGTGTTTGGGCTAGGGCTTGGGGGTATCCAGGCCCGATCTGCTGGCACTGAGGCGAGAACCCTGGGGACTGAGTTGAACACAGGGGTCAGGAAGCAGGTCAGGCTGTAAGTTTGTGACTGGGGGGCCATTGAGGTTGGGGGTGTCCTCAGGGAGGCATGCAGGTTGTTCCATTCCTAGGTTTCTACATAGCTTCAAATGGCACAGTTTCATCCTGGGTGGCAGGTGGACTCGTGGGGTGTGGCCTAGAGGTCCCAGTCTGGAGGGACAATGCCAGTGTGGCTTTAGACCGGTGGAGTATTTGTGAACTTCATTAGGGGTCTATGGAAGGCCAGGCAGTGCGGATTCACACCACTGGAGGGAGTGGTGTGCTGTGGTGCAAGAGAACATAGTAGGTATGGCAATGCTGCTTTCCACCACTGGAAGCAGTGACGAGTTGCCATGGGAAACACACCGGAAGACAAGTCCTTGCAGCCTGCTGTCTCCGAGGGCAGTGGTGAGGCGCTGGGTGAGAGACCCTGAAACACGAGGTACTACAGCTTGTTTTTACAGGATGGAGTGTGGAGCTGAAGACTCTCTGTTTCTCCAGGCTCAAGAGTGGTGCTAAGAACCGCTGGAGCCAGGCCCCCACTCAGCACTGTGCCCCGTTGCCCCAGGTTTGATGGTAATGTACTGTCAGAATGGTTCAAAAAGGTCCTCCCGGTGGGGGTCTGGAGCCGGGGGGAACCAAACCTGACACATGGTGCCTTCAGAACCGAGGAGTTTAGTGTTTTGAAGAGTCTACTTGCTTCTCCAAAAAGGACAAGGGTATTGGCCGGCTTTAGAAGGAAGTGAATGATCACTTAAGAAACAAGCATGTGTCTCTCCTTCTCCCAGGAATCAGAGCAGGTGTGTAGGCTTTAGGTGGGAGGTGCCTGCTTATGCCCACCTGACAACCCTTCTTTGCTCTGGCTCCACGAGACCTGAAGTTTTGAAATCAGCATCTGAGTCAGTCATGCAGCTTGTCCCAGGACATCAGCATTCAGAGAAAACAGCAGGCCAGTGGGGCACAATGGCACATCCATGCCAGCATGGAAGGTAAAACTTCTCTTTCACCCCAAACATCCTGGGTTTTCTCTCGTCTCCAGTGGAGCCAAAAAGTCACACTAATACAGCTGTCAGCAATGGTGAGTGGGTGTTACAATTCCTGAGTTTTCCTGCAGGGAGCACCTGGCAGGGGATCTCATTTTCTCTGTTTATTTCTGGGCTCACAAAGGTATTTGGAACATCTCTTTCCTAGGCAATTCCTTGGATTCAAAAGGGAAGATGAGATGGACTCAGTGTGTGTTTGGAACCTAAAATGCATTCCTTCATCGAACAGTGTTGATTCCATGGGTCCTAGACTGTGGTGGAATGGCCGGCATCTAGAGTGAGGTAGCTGTTTGTGGTCAGATAGAGGTTTGGATGATGGCTTCTCCTTTGTCCAACGGGATGGATCCTAATGGATTCGTCTTTTTCATCCTAAGAGTTCCAATGAGGGCAGAGGGAAAATTTAAAAGGATTCCAAGGAGCTTGAATGATTGAAAAGGGAAGCTTGACTTTCTAGTTTCACTCACTGGACCATCTAGAGAGTTGGACATGGCATCCTTTCTCTGCAGTTTCATGGGTGGTGAAGTCAGAAGGAGAGTCTTTGGGAATTCCCCTGGATAGAGGCATTCTGGTGGCTTCAGAAGTCCTGGTGTGAATTTCTAGGGCTGGAACCAGGAACCCTGGGGTGAACTTCTGGGCTGCTCACCTGATGCTGTGTGAGTCAGGTTATCCCACAGGTTTTCCATTTCCTCCTTAGGAAATTGCTGGCAGGGAATATTCTGCTTAAAGTGTAACCCTCCTGCCCTGTTGGTGGGCATGCAGGCTGTTGCAGCCACTCTGCAAAAGAGCATGGTGGTTTCTCCAAAAGCTAAAAACTGAACAATCCTAGGATCCAGCAATTGCTCTCCTAGGTATTTCCCCAAAGGGCACAAAAATGCACATTCAATGGGGTACAAGCACCGTGTTATTTAAAACAGCATTATTAACCATAGTGAAACTATGGTGGGAGTCCCAATATCCAACCACTGATGAGTGATTATATGTATGTATCTGTATATATATACATATATATGTATATATATGTACATCTATGTATGTATATATATAATCTCCCACATCTTCTTAATGGAATAGGAAGCAGCTTCAAAAGGAATGAACTTGTACCATCTGCAAGGATATGGATGGATCTAGAGTATATTTAGCTAAGCAAAATTAGTAAGTAAAGACAAATAGCATATAATTTGACTTCTATGGAATTTCAGAAAGAAAACAGATGAACATAGTGAGGAGAGAAAGATTGGCCAATGAGGAAACAGATTCCACCTTAGAGCACAAGCTGAGGGTTGCTAAAGGGAAGGGGTGTGGGGGAGAGGGTTAAATGGGTGATGGCTATTAGGGAGGGCACTTGTTGTGAGGAGCTCTGGGTGTTCTATGCAGGTGAGGAATCACAAAATCCTATCTCTGAAGCAAAGGAATTAACACTACATGGAAATGAATTGAAATTGAAGTCAATGAAGAAAAGAAGACCATGTTCTGCTTCATGAAGAGTGAGGTAAAAATAGAGGGATTTTTGCTCTCTTGTTCTGTCGATGATCATTTTCAAACACACTATGGTAGGATACACTAGTCTCTGTTTGCATAAGGAGACCTCAGAAAGCTTCAATGACAGATTCAGATCTCAGAGCATGTACATGTTCCCCTGATATGTTCCTTCTAGTTTGCCCAGGTACAAAGGTAAGTGGAGAGAAATATAGGAGAAAAGGAAAGGAGGTGTTAAGCATTCGAGGTAGCCTTTTCCCTTTCTCATGAAAGCCTTGGGCCAGTGTTAATTTAGAAGAAGGAGGAGGGATCCCAGAGCTTTGGGGAAGACAGGAGTTCCAGGTTTGTCCAGAGCTGACAGGGGTACCCTGAGGATAGCTGAGCTGGGAACATGGCAGGTCAGAACCGTTGGTGCTGAGGTGGGTTCTCCAAGGGGCTGAGTTGAGGATGGGGGTCAGGTGGTGCATCAGGCTCCAGGTTTGTATCCAGGGGGCTGTAGAATATGGGGGAGTCCTCAGGGGGGAATGCAGGTTTCTCTGTCTCTGAGGGTTCTGTGCAGCTCCAAATGGACTAGTTCCCCACTGGGTAGCAGGCAGACTCCTATGGTGTGGTTTCAGGGTTCCCAATCTAAAGGGCTTGGGGGACAGGGCCCTGGGGAAGGAAGTCTGAAAACCCAACTTAGGGTTAAGGTTATGGCCTAGGGGCATGGTAAGCCCAACCTGCAATCGCTGGATGGGCTCCCCTTGGGGTTGAGTTGAGAGAATGCATCCGGTGGCATAGTGGAATTGGGGTTTGTGGGCAGGGGGGCCGCTGATGGTGGGGTGGCTTTAGGGGAACATGCAGGTTTCTTCCTCTCTGGGGGATCTGCAGAGCTCCAAATGGCATGGTTTCCTCCACATGGTGGTCTGATTCCTGGGGTGTCACTCAGGGGTCAGGCCTCTTGAGATGGAAGCCTGAAAACAAACTAGATTTAGAGTTAGGGCCTAGGGGCATGGAAGGCTCGATCTACTGGTGCTGAGGTGGACTCCCCAGTGGGCTGACATGAAGGTGGACGTTAGGTGGCACATTAGACTCCGAGTTTGTGTCCAGGGGTCTGTAGAAACTGGGGGTGGCCTCAGAGTGGCATGAAGATTTCTCCCTCTCTGAGGGCTCTGCACAGCTCCAAATGGCATGGTTTCCTCCCATGTGGTGGGTGCAGTCCTGGGGTGTCACTCAGGTGCCCTAAATCTGTGGGGTATGGGGCAAGGCCTTTTGGGATGGAAGTCAGAAAACTCAAATTAGGGTTAGACTTAGGGCCTAGGAGCATGGCAGGCCCAATCAGCTGGCGCTGAGGTGGACTTCCCTTAGGGCTGAGTTGAGGGCATACATACAGCAGTGTTCCAGAATCTGAGTTTGTCACCAGGGGAGCCGCCAATTGTAGTGGTGGCTTTAGGCAGGCATGCAGGTTTCTCCCTTTCTGAGCGTTCTGTGCATTTCCAAATGACACAGTTTCCTCTCACGTGGTGGGTAGAGTCCTGGGGTGTCACTCAGGGGTCCTTAATCTGGGGGGCATGGGGACCAGGTCTCTTGGTATAGAACCCTGAAAACCCAAACTAAGGTTAGTGTTAGGGCCTAGGGACATGGCAGATCCAATATGCCAATGCAGAGGCAGGCTCCATGGTGGGCTGAGTTGAGTGCGGGTATCAGGTGGCACAACAGACTCCAGGTTTGTGCCCAGGGAGCTGCAGAACCTGGGGGTGCCTCTGATGATATGCAGATTTCTCCCACTCTGAGGGTTCTGCCCAACTCCAAATGGCACCGTTTCACTCTGGGCAGCAGATGGAGTCCCAGGGTGAGTCTCAGAGTCCCCAATCCATCAGGCTTTGGGGCCAGGTCCCTGGACACAGAAGCCTGTACACCCCACCTAGGGTTAGGGTTAGGGCCTAGGGGCACTGCAGGGCCTAGGGCACCTCTGCAGGCGCTGAGGTGGGCTGCCTCAGGGCTGAGTTGTGGGCATGCATCTGGCAGCACACCAGATCCAAATTTGTGGTCAGGGGATTGCTTATGGTGGCGGTGGCTTTAGGGGAGCATGCAGGTTTCTCCCTCTCAGGGTTTTGCGCAGTTACAAATGGCACCGTTTCACCCTAGGCAGCTGTCGGAGATCTGCTGTGAGTCTCAGGGTTTCCCTACCTGGTGGGCTTGGGGCCAGGTATTTGGGAATAGAAGCCTGGCCACCCCACCCAGGGTTATGATTAGGGTCTAGTGGCATGGCAGGCCCAATCTGCCAGTGCTACAGTGGGTTCCCCTCAGGGCTGAGTCAAGGACATGGGTCAGGAAGCGCATCATGCTCTGAGTTTGGGGCCAGTAGGGGCCACCAATTGTGGGGGTGGCTTTAGGCTGGCATGCAGGTTTCTCCCACTCTGAGGGTTTTGCACAGCTCTAAACAGCTTGGTTTCCTGGGTGGCAGATTTCCTCCTCAGTTTCCTCTGTGGCAGGCAGAGTCCTATGATGTGGATCAGGGGTCCCCAGTCTGGAGGGCTTGAGGGCCAGCCCCCTGGGGACAGAAATCTGAAAACCCAACCAAGGGTTGGGGTAAGGGCCTAGGGCCATGGCAGGTCCAATCCGTAGGTGCCAGGCTGGGATCCCTAGGGGTATGAGTAGCAGTAGGTATTGTCCTCACGTGCCCCTGGATCATAGAGGGCTTTCTTACAGAGTTTGGGCCGCAACCACTTGGGACTCTGGGTCAGCCCCATGTAGCAGCCTTGAGGGTCCCCGCCACCAGAGGCGAGTTTGCAGGGCTTTTCCAGCCAATTCTCAAATAACTTTTTGCCCAAATCGATATCTATTTGGGCAGAATGCTCTTGAGAATTGGCCTGCATTGGGCGGTGATTCAGGTTGCACTAGCACGCACAGTTTAGAGCACTTTCTTGCAAGGGGCATGTCACAGCCATCCAGGAACATAGGACGAGCCCACATGGCTCCTGTGAGGGCCCCCATGCAGGAGAGTTTTCCGGGGGCAGAGTTGAGGGAGGGGGTCTGGCTGAGACACAGTCTCTGTGTTTGCACCCCAATGGGGTGCTGAAGGTGGGGGTGGCCTCGGGCTGCATGCAGGTTTCTCCCACTCTGAGGGAGAAACCTCAAATGTCAAAGTTTCCTCTTGGGGGGGCAGGCAGGGACCAGTGGTGTGGCTCAGTAGTCCCCAGTCTGGAGGGCCTGGTAATTCATGTTAGGGCCTAGGGGCATGGGAGGCCCGATCTGCCAGCACTGAGGCTGGATCCCCAGGGGTCTGAGTAGACGACAGGGGTTATGAAGTGCATCCAGCTCCAGGTTGGTGGCTGGGGGAGCTGATGAATTTGGAGGTGGCCCAAGGGAGGTGTGCAGTTTTCTGCACAGCTTCAAACCACACAGTTTCTATCTGCGTGGCAGGTGGAATCCTGGATTGTGTCTCTGGGTCCCCAATCTGGAGGGCTTGCAGGACAGGGCCCTGGGAATGGAAGTCTGAACAACCAAGCTAGGGTTAGGGTTAGGGCCAATGGGCATGGCCTTCCCAATCTGTCATTGCTGAGTCAGACTCTCTGGGTGCCTGAGTTGAGGGCAGGTGTCATGCAGCATGTCTGCCTCTTGGTATGTGGCAAGATGTGCCACAGAATGTGTGACTTGTCTCGGGTCCAGACAGATTTCTCTTGTTCAGAGGGTTGTGCGCAGCTCCAAACGCCACTGTTTCACTCTGGGTGGCAGGCTGAGTGCTGGGAGGTGCCTCAGGGGTCCCCAATCTGGAGGGTTTAGGAGCCAGACCTTTGGGGACTAAAGCCTGAATAACCAAACTTGGCTTAAGGTTATGGCCTAGGGGTGTGGCAGGCCCAATCTGCCAGTGATGAAGCAGACTCCTGAAGGCCTTAAGTTGAGGGTGGGTGTCAGACAGCAAGGCTCTGGGTTGGAGGCCAAATCGACCACCGAATATGGGGGCTATCTCGGGGATCAGGGAGTTTCTTCTACTCTGTGGATTGTGCATAACTCCAAATGGCAAAGGTTCCTTCTGGGTGGCAGGCTGAGTCCTGGAGTGTGGCTCATGGGTCCCCAATCTGGAGGTCTTGGGGGCCAAGCCTCTGGGACAGAAGCCTGAAAACCCAACCTAGGGTTAGTGTTCAGGCCTAGGGCTGTAATAGGTTGAATCTGCTTTTGCTAGGATGGGCTTCCCCAGGAGCTGAGTTGAGGGTGGGTGTCAGGCAGCACATCAGGATCCGTGTTACCAGCCAAGGGCATCACCGAAAGTCAGGGTGGCCTCAGGGGTGTATGCAGGTTTCTCTTGCTCTGAGTGATTTGCTCAGCTCCAAACAGTTAGGGTTAGGGCCTAGGGGCATAGTAGGCCAAATCTGCTGTCACTGGGTCAGGCTCCCAGGGGGGCTGAGTTGAGGGCATATGTCAGGTGGCATGTCAGGCTTTGGGTTTGTGGCTAGGTGGGCCACTGACAGGGTGGCCTCAAGGGGCCATGCAAGTTTCTTCCTCACTGAGGTTTATGCACAGCTCCAAACAGCACGGTTTCCTCTGGGGTGGCAGGCAGAGTCCTGGGGTGTGGCTCATGGGTCCCCAGTCTAGAGGTCTTGGGGGCTAGGCCCCTGTGGACAGAAGCCTGAAAACCCAAGTTAGGGTTATGGCTAAGGGCCTAGAGGCCATGGTAGGCCCTATCTGCTGTTGCTGGGATGGGCTTCCCTGGGGGCTGATTTGAGGGCAGGTGTCCGGTGGTATATCAGGCTCCGTGTTACTGGCCGAGGACATCACCGACAGACTTGGTGGCCTCAGAGGTACTTGCAGGTTTCTTCTGCCCTGAGGTATCTGCACAACTCCATACAGCACCATTTCCTCCTGGGTGGCAGGCAGTGTCCTGAGTTGTGGTTCAGGGATGCCCAGTCTGGAGGGTTTGGGAGCCAGGCCTCTGGAGACAGAAGGTTAGGGTTAGGGGTTATGAGCCCTATGGTAGGCCTGATCTGCTGGGGTGGGCAGATTTGAGGGCAGTGTTAGGCAATACGTCAGGCAAAGGTTTGTGGCCAGGCGGGCCACCAACAGTCAGGGTAGCCTCAGGAGTCATGCAGGCTTCACCCTCGCTGAGGTTTCTGGGCAGGTCCAAACCACATGGTTTCCTCCGGTGTGGCAGGCAGAGTCCTGTGGTGTGGCTCATCCTCCACTGGATTCCCAGTCTGGAGGGCGTTGGGGTGAGTCCTTTGGGGATGAAAGCCTGAATACCTGGCTTTGGGTTAGGGCTAGGGTCTAGAGGCATGGCTGGTCTCCTCTGCTAGCCATGAGGTAGGCTCCCTGGGGTCCTGACTTGAGGGCAGGAGTCAGACAGTGCATCAGGCTCTGGGTTGGAGGCCAAATGGGCTGCCAAAAGTGGAGGTTGTCTCAGAGGGGCAGGGAGATTTCTCTCAGTGTGTGGGTTGTGCACAGTTCCAAATGACACGGTTTCCTTCTGTGTGCCAGGCTGAGTCCTGGGGTGTGGCTCATGGGTCCCCAATCAGGAGGTCTTGTGGGCCAGGATTCTGGGAACAGAAGCCTGAAAACCCAACCTTGGGGTAGGGTTATGGCCTAGGGCCACAGTAGGCCCAATCTCCTGTTGCTGAGATGGACTTCCCAGGAGGCTGAGTTGAAGGTGGGTGTCAGGCATGAATCAAGCTCCGTGTTGCTGGCCAAGGGCATTGCCGAAGGTCAGGTGGCCTGGGAGTGGGGGCATGCAGGTTTCTCCCTCACCAAGGGTTTTGCACAGCTCCAAATGGCATGATTTCCTTCGGGGTGGCAGGAAGGGTCCTGGGGTGCATCTCAAAATGACAGGGTTTCCTTCTGGGTGGTAGGCTGAGTGCTGGGATATGGCTCAGTGTTCCCCAATCAGGAGGGCTTGGGAGCCAGACCTCTGGGGATGGAACAATGAACAAACAACCTAGGCTTAGTCTTAGGGCCTAGGGCTATGGTAGGCCTGATCTGCCATCACTAGGGCAGGCTCCCTGGGGGGTGAGTTGAGGGCTTGTGTCAGCTGGAACATCAGGCTCCATATTTCTGGCCAAGGGAGTCCCTGAAGGTCCCTGTGGCCTCAGAGGCCTTTGAAGCTTTCTCCTACTCTCAGAGATCTGGACAGCTCCAAACAGCACTGTTTCCTCCATGGTGGAGGCACAACCTCCTGGGTTGTGGCTCAGGGTTTCCCAATCTGGAGGTCTTTGTGGCCAGGCCTCTGGGGACAGAAGCCTGAACAATGAAACTTGGGTTAGGGTTAGGGCCTTTGGGCATTGCAGGCCCTATCTACTGGAGCTGAGGCGGACTCCCCAGGAGCCTGAGTTGAGGGTGGGTATCAGGTGGCAAATCAGGCTTTGGATTTGTGACCAGGTGGGCCACTGTCAGTCAGGGTGGTCTTAGGGAGCATTCACGTTTCTCCCTCGTTGAGGGTTCTGGGCAGCTCCACAAGGCACGTTTTCCTCCAGGGTGGCAGGTGGAGTCATGTGGTGTGGCTCTTGGGTCCCTAGTCTGGAAGGCTTGGGATCCAGGCCTCTGGGGATGGGAGCCTGAAAACCCAATCTAGGGTTATAATTAGATCCCAGAAGCATGGCAGGCCCAGTCTACCTTCTCCAGGGTTGGATCCCTGAGGGCCTGAGTTGAGGGCAGATGTCAGGCTGGGTGTCAGGCTCTGGGATTGAGGTCAAATGGGCCACTGAATGTGGGGTTTGTCTCAGGGGGACAGGCAAATTTCTCCCTTTCTGAGAGATCTGTGTAGCTCCAAATTGTACTGTTTCCTCCTGGGTGGTAGGCAGTGTCCTGTGTTGTGGCTCAGGGATGCCCAATCTGGAGGGCTTGGGAGCCAGGCCTCTGGGGATGAAAGCCTGAACAACCAACCTTAGGTTAGTATTAGGGCCTATGGGCATGTCGGGCCTGATCTGTCCGTGGCGAGGTGGACTCCCCAGGTGCCTGATTTGAGGACAGGTATCAGGCAGCATGTCAGGTTCTGGGTTGTGGCTGGATGTGCCGCTGAATGTGGGGATTGTCTCTGGGTCCCAGGCAGATTTCTCCCACTCAGTGTTGTACACAGCTCCAAATGGCACAGTTTCCTTCTGGGTGGCAGGCTAAGGGCTGGGCTGAGCTTCAGTGGTCCCCAGTGAGGAGGGCTTGGGAGCTTGGGAGCCAGACTTCTGGGGACAGAAACCTGAAAAACCAACCTATGGTTTTGGCTAGGGCCTAGGGGCCTGGTGGGCCCCATCTGCTGTCCCTGAGGTGAGCTCCCCAGGATGCTGAGTTGAAGGCATGCGTCAGGCTTATTGGCAGGCTCTAAGATTTGTCCAGGGGTTTGGTTTAGTGTTATGGTTAATGTTTAAGGTTTAGTGTTTATGGTTTGGGATTATGATTTAGCATTTAGGGTTAGGGTTAGGTTCTTTGCATTTTTGGTTTGGGTTGTTTAGGGTAGGTGTTACCCTTAGGGTTAATGTTAGGGTGCTAATTTAACAACACTTTCCATGAACAAGTCAAGGTCATTCTAATGAGTCTTATATAATTTTATTTGAATAACAACTTACATTTATTGAGACTCTCGTAATTGGCTGATACTTCCTTTAAATGCAATTACTTTTCATATTCCATGAGAGGTTATTGCCACCTTCCTAAACTTGATGAGAGAATGCAGGCTTTAGTAAAACCACCAGTTAGCATCAGAGCTGGAAATGCACTCTCCATTCCCTCACTCCCCTTTTGATACCCCTTAGTACCTTGGTGTTTTCCTTGCCTTGGGCCCTTCCAAGGCCACCCACTGTTCCCTGTCTGATTCAGAGGGGGAGGTGCTGGCTCCTTCATCTCCCTTGAACACCCGAGTCCACCATATCTGCCAGTGGAGTGACCCCAAGAGTGGAAACCTGAGGTGAAGGCCTCAGGTTAATAAGATAGGGTTAATAAGAGGGAGCAATTAATTGCATGCTTTATTAATTTGTTAATTTCATGTTCTCCATGAAATATTAGTCATAAATTCTTGCTAATATAAAGTCTGGGGAGCAGTGAACAACTTTGACTTGTGGCAGTCTTGAGAGTTCCAACCCCTCCATTCTGGTTTTCAGCTGAGTGGTAGCTCAGGATTTTCTGCTGTGTCCCGTAAGAGAGAACTCCCCAGAGGAGTCTCTGCTCAGCTCCTTTCTTCAGCCCTCCTGAGGAAAGCTGCAAACTTATTTTTATGAAAGAAAAAAAAAATATGTTCAAAGGGAGTTGGGGAAAGGCCAATACAGGAAAAGCAGTAGCTGGCAGTGATGGGCAAGGGAGGTAGTGCTAGGGGAGGTGGAGAATGGGAAGTAGAGAGGTCAGGCTGAAGACTTCATTCTTCCTGTAGGGGCCACTAAGCAGGGTGAAGTGTACCTGACCTGAGCCATCTGGCTGTGGGTGATAGGAGGCCATTCTCCACTTGCAAGTGGTTTCTTGCTGGCCAGGGGAATGTCAACCATGGACACCAAACAGAAGGGGTCTTTATTCTTAATTGGCCACAGAAAACACTGCCATCTTCTCTCCAGGGCGCCCCAGGGCGCCCCAGGGTCAGGAGCTGTTGTAAGAAATAGCAAACAAGTAGGAAGGAGTGTGGATGTGTTGGGTAGGTATCTGGTGATTTTTCAGAGCCTCTGCCCCAGGGCATTCCTGTCTAATAGGATCAAAAAGGCCATTTCTCCAAGTAGAGGGAGAAACAGCTTACTGTGTCATCTGGCCCACTGATAGAAGAGGTAACTGGGCTGCTGCCCAGAGGGAGTGAATAGTTTGAGAGACTAAACAAGTTCAAGGAGCTCCCAGGTTAATGATTTATGTTCTTAGGAAGCCCCCAGTGTATCTTTGGGAAAATTCTAGCTCAATGTAGCTTATACAACTACTGTTTACAATAGATTCTAAGATATGGTGAACCCATGCATATACTTTATCACATTTGGAGAAGTGTTAGGAAGGACATAGGCACCTCTTGTTTTCAGTAACCACCAGATACAGACTTTTTAAAAAGCATTCTGTTTTTTAGAATCAAATATATATAAGAGTTTAGTAGAAAAGTGACATTTCAAACCAACTTCATGTTGGGATTACTAGATTATCACATCTGCAAAAAACAAAACTTGGACTCTCAATGTCATTCCTTAGATCAGAATTATAGATTATAGATTATAGAGATGCAAATTATCTGTAAGGCAAAGAAATGCCATGTAAGTGACAGACTGGGAAACATATTTACAACCTGGTTTCTCTTGTTCTTAAAGTACCTAACCCAAAAAGTGTGCAAATATAAACCTATGTGGTCTCAAAACTAAGCCTGTTGAGGGATATTTATAAGGGAATATATGTCCTGAAGGCTGTGGCTGGGGATTGGAGTTGGGCTGGGGTCATCATGGAGGGTTTGGCTTGCTGGAGGAAGTGATTTATATTAATAGGGCATATCCCATTTGTGCATATATGCTGTGCCCCACCTGGTTCTAGACTACCGGTGGGCTACTGCTGCCACTGCTGTTGGTGATAATGACCTTACATGCTTGGGGATAGGGTATTGGTGCACAAGAAGGTTAGATAGAGTGGTACTGGGACCTAGGAGGATTTTTATTCCCAGGATGGTCTCCTTCCTGGGAGGAGGAGGTCTCTCTTCCTTCTCTACCCCTGTGTCTTGATCATGATGTAGGAAAAAATCCCTTTCTTATAAGTTTGTTTTCCCAAATTAAATCTTAAAAAGGAAACAAAGGCAAAACTTCTCCCGTAAGCTGCTCTCCTCCACCACTGCCTTACTATCTAAGCATCTTTTAGAAACCTAGTTTCTGATTAACCAAAGCTAGACCCAGACTAGACTGGCTGACTCTGCTGATCTCACAGCAGGGTCCTGGCTCCTTTCCCTCGTGACTGCTCTGGCTGGATGCTAAATAAACACGGTCTGGCTTTTAGGCCAAGGTCAGTGGGGTTGGCATGACATCTGGGTCGGGTTGGATGCTGTGTCCTGACCTGAGCTGGCTTCCCAGTCTCAGACCTTGGGTCCCAAATCACCCTCCTCAGCACACTCTGAGTGGTGTTTTCCCTCTGAAGCAGGCAGTCTAGTTGCCCCTGACCTTGCACTGACCCCTGGCTTCTTTGTGAAGAAGTCCCTTTCCTGACAGTTCTCTCCTTTTTCTGCAAGCCAGTCACCATTTGCTTTGCATAGGACTATTTCCCTTTCTGGGAGCATTCTATAGATCTGAGCTCCCAGATGCCCCTACACCTTCCTAGGTATCTATGAAGTGCCAAGTTCTTAGCTGGATTCTGGAATCAGTCTAAAGTTGTTCAGAGTTTAGTAGAATGGACAGATGAGTAAATAGACATAGCACAGCCTGGCTGTCATAAAGGGAAGCCCAGAGTGGGGCTGGGAGGGAGAATGGCTCATTGAGCTGCAACTGGGTGGGAGGGGATTCCTGCCAAGAGGTGATGTTGGAGCCCAGCCCTGGAAGGCATACAGAGACACATGGAGGGACTAGCTTGTGTGGAAGCATGGAACAAGGGAGGGAACCTTGGCACCTGGAAGCAGGAGGCTCACTCAGCTCATTTCCTCTGTTGGGCTGTATTGATCAGGAGCATTTTGTTTATCTGATTACTATGGCCTATCCTGTCCTTTATTAGCTTTTGATGATCTAATATAGAATTCAGCAGTTTACCACAGGAAATACACATTATCTCAAAGTCTTTAAACTTTCTTCATCTGTGAAGTGGGTTTCTCTGAGGATTGAATGAGGTAATTCATACAAAGCAAGCATTTGCTGGAAATACATTGTAAAAAAATCATACTTTATTTACTTAATTTTTTTCCCTTCTTCATGCTATACTGGTTTGGGTATTATCACTACCATCTTCTTTCAAGATTCAACTTGATTCTTACCTCTATTTCTAACACAATAATCTAACCAATGTTGCCATCTCTGTTCTCTAAACTCAAACTGCACTCTGAGACAGAACTTCATCATTTACTACTTATTTACCTATCATCTTCTGTTCCTTTCTACTTACTTTGTGTCAGGCTTGCCTTGACAGTTAGATTTTAGTCTTTTCCTCTAGTAAAGGAGTCACTTCCAGCAGTCACTCTGTAATTGACAATTGTTCAAGATACCAAGTATCCTTAGGGGGTTGGGTTGCAATGTGAATCCCCTGCTATGAGCTCCAAAACTTTCAGGAGGAGAAGAAAAAGGAAGGAGGAGGGAGCAAAGTAGCTGAGTACAGATGCTATCAGGAAACATTGCCTGTGAAATTTTGTGTTACTTCACTTGCTGTGATTTTGTTGAGTTTCCAAATGAACTGCTAAAACCCTCAGTTCAGCCTGCAAGCAGCAGGGAAGCCATCAAATCAGATTGGATTTATTTCTTTAAAACTGTGTGAATTAATCTTTCCTCTGAAAAGGAAAACAGGCTCTCTTTGAAACACTGTTTAAAATATACGAATCTAATATTAATCTGATAATATCATGTAGATAGCTCTTCCTGAAAGATAGCAGGATTGCTACTTAAAACAACAACAATAACAACAACAAATTCCATGTTTCCTTGCCACACTTGACAGCATGTTTATCAATGTGGAGAGTGTTTTATAATAAGGGAAGCATGGTTCCATTAAAGCATCAGCTTTATGGGATCTAGTGGCTGGCTTCAAGTGCTATAGTAGAGCCTTTACGGCATGTATAAATGTCAGTGTTGACAGCTCTAGCTTCCTGTTACTAAATTTAGTCCTCATTTTAAAAAGTAACTTATTATGTAGAGAAAGTTGAATTACAGGGTTGGTTCATTAATACACTCATTCTCTTTATAGAACCTGCTATTGTAAACAGGAAGGATTTCCAGTGCAGCATGTATTATTGGAAGTTTTGCTGAAGAATAACATTGCAGCAGTGCTCTGGTAATGACCTAAGCAGTGGGTTATTTTGTGGATATCTGGTGAAACCAAGGAAGAGACTGTTCCCCAGAAAAATTCAGTTATCAATAACAAACATGAAAGGGTTTCATTGACTTCTAATAGGAGCCAATGAATCCTAGGTTAAGACACTCTAGGGTGAAGTTGGCCAAGGAGTTTGGGGTTTTAGAACAGCCTGGAGAATCAATGATGGCCTGAAGGGAATAGTCAGCCATGTCTTTTTGGCTCCCTAAAATCCAGCGTGGAGTGCTGGGGGAATGTTCAAACAAACCTTGGTTAGAGCTGATGTCTCTCCAAGTTTGTGACAGAGTTAGACAAGTCAGTGGCTTTAGTGATAACCTAAGTGATAACCTCATATGTAATCTCATTTTTGTCCTTCCCTGTGTTTGTCCTTCGGCAAAGCACACTTAGCTTTAGGATTATCAGAGGGTGAATGCAGCTAGAGGGGTTATGCCTGCACCTTACCTCTAATGCGTTTGTGTGGGAAAGAATCTAGTCATAGGCCAGAAGGCAAAACACTGTTCTTTGGGTGGTTCTGGTTCTACTCTAGGAATTCCCACACCCTAAGGTTCTCAGTCCCCCACAGGGGCCCACTTTGCAAGTCTTCCCCTTTCCACATAGCATTTGGCAGCCTACTAGCATCTTCCTTTTCTTCCTGGCTATATGCTCACGTCTTTGGTCCTGTGATCTCAGGAGGCAGTCTGGTAAATAAATTCACACCAGCCAGCCACATCAGCTCTTCCTTAAAAGGATGATTCTGTTGGTGTGCTACTTTGATTGCTGGACAGGCCAGTGTGGCAGGTGTCTTGTGCATGGAATAGGCCTGCCCAGGGTAGTGACATCCTTCCCTCCAATGAGCATCATATGAGATTTTGGAGCCTAGGTCTGGTTAGACTCACCAGCTGTGGGATCAAAGGCAAGTCATGTTAATTTCCTCTTCTCTAAAGTGGAGAAATAACTCTTCCAGCCTTCACAGCATGGTTGGAAAGAATAGGTGAGTGTGTAAATGTAAAAAAGACCATTGGGCATTTGGTAAACATTTTAATGAATATCATGCATGGACTAGCCTTGTTGCAGTCAGGGGATAAATGTTGTGGTGTTTTGGAAATAAATTCGAATAATCCCTGAGATTACTGAAATTCTGGTATCAGGAGGTGAGGTTTGGATATACCTTTCAGAAATTCTTGAACTTTGGGTCTCCCCCACCTCTTAAACCCTGCTGCCACTGCCCCCACATGGGCCTCAGAGCCTGCCCGCTGTACCCAGGAGGCCCCCCAGAGAACCTCTTCAAGCATTCCTGAATGCCTCCTCGGAGCCTGGGCACCACAAGGCAGGAGTCCACATGGGGAAAAAAAAACAGAAGTGTGGAATGAGACTTGCAATGTGTTCCCTTTCTTGTTTGGAAAGTGGCTAGGAAGAGCATAGGCTCCATGTGTCTTGGACATTTGTGAAGGAGATCTGTGAACAGACAACTTGATGCCAATGTCAGGTCACATTCAGTCATCCCCAGAGAAGTTCCAGCGCAGGGCCTTGTCTCTGAGAGGCCCCCAAGTAGGGGCAGCTTGAGGGAGGCCCTTGCTGACTGGCTTTAAAGTCTAGGGAGATGCAACCCAGGCATTCCAGATAGTTCTCTTAGCTGCCTATTACAGAAATGGATCTTGATGAGATCAGAAGCATGGAGGGAGAAGCAAGTGGAGTTCATTTCACACATAGTGGGCTGTTTAAGTGGAAGGGTCCTATGGGCAGCTGGCAGTGCTGCCAGAGAGAGAGAGAGAGAGATATTGGAAGCCACCAGCCAGGAGGTGATTGGTGGAGCTGTGAAGTGGAATACACCTATCAAGGAAATATGCTGAGTGAGGAGACAGACTCCTACCTGAGCCAAAGCCAGGGTGGCAGGAGCCAGGGTTCTGTGCACAGGGATGAAGGGGAGAACATAATTCTGTGTAATATGTGTAGATAATTTCAAAACAGTAACAAAACCAGACTCATTTTCAGAGAGCTGTTTAGCATGATGATTCAGGTGCAGGTGATTCTAAACACAATCAGTGATAAAATTCTTCTTTCTGCTGGGGCAGATGACTCCCACAACCCCATTCTTAGTACATCACCACCTGTGTCTACTTACACCTGTTCACTCCTTGCTTGGAGAATGGCTTCCCAATGGGCTAATCACTCTCTAGGTGTGCTCTGACCAAGTGCTGCGCCTGGGTTTTCCAGAAAGGCTTGAGCAGAATTACAACATGGCAATCTCAGGAAGAAAGAAGACAACAGCTCCTAGAGATAAAGGTTCCTGCTCCCAGATCCAGTCATGCCTGATGATTTCCCTAAAATCTTCATATAAGACAAACCATAAATGACTCTTAATCTTACAAAACAAACTGAGGATTGCTGAGGGGAGGGGGGTTGCGAGAAAGGGGGTGGGGTTATGGACATTGGGGATGGTATGTGCTTTGGTGAGTGCTGTGAACCTGGCGATTCACAGACGTGTACCCCTGGGGATAAAAATACATGTTTATAAAAAAAAAAAAATTAAAAATAAATAAATAAATAAATAAAAATAAAACAAACAAAAAAAAAGAAATATTTTAAAACTTAAAAAAAAAAAAAAGAAACCAACAAATTTCCTCTTGTGCCTAGTCCGATTTGAGTTTTTGCCAACCAGTTGTATCACTCTATTAGTAACTATAGGCACAGTAAATTGCAAAAGCATTTGGTTGTATGCAGGTATTTTGCTTTTCACCTAGTGATAGGGGTTGAAGGCTGTGGTTTCTAGGTTTTTCCTGATTTGGTGACCCCTGATCCATTAAGCAAACAAACACACTGGCAGGTCACAAAGACAACTTTCTTTTTTTTTTTTTTTTCTTTTAATTTTTTATTTTTTATAAACATATATTTTTATCCCCAGGGGTACAGGTCTGTGAATCACCAGGTTTACACACTTCACAGCACTCAACAAAGCACATACCCTCCCCAATGTCCATAATCCCACCCCCTTCTCCCAAACCCCCTCCCCCCAGCAACCCTCAGTTTGTTTTGTGAGATTAAGAGTCACTTATGGTTTGTCTCCCTCCCAATCCCATCTTGTTTCATTGATTCTTCTCGTACCCACTTAAGCCCCCATGTTGCATCACCACTTCCTCATATCAGGGGGATCATATGATAGTTGTCACAAAGACAACTTTCTATACACACCAGAACTCAGTAAAAAACTGCTTAGACCCTATCCAGGACAATTATTTACAGAAGCTACCAAAGCACATTATTATAGGGCCACAGTGCTGGGACCTGCACCAGGAAGGCAGCTCCTGAGTGTTACTAGAGTGTAACACACACACAAAATCACTGAATTAGTTGAACCTGAATTTAGGGTCTTAAAAAAAGTCCATTGCATAAGCTTAAAGTGCAGAGATCTGAATTAATAGCATTTCACATGAGAAAGCTTTGAAAATATAATTTTTAAAAGAAGCATAAGAAGTTGTCTTAGAGTTTTTTTTTTTTTTTAAAGATTTATTTATTAGACAGAGAGAGAGAAATCACAAGTAGGCAGAGAGGCAGGCAGAGAGAGAGAGGGGAGGAAGCAGGCTCCCTGCGGAGTAGAGAGCCCGATGTGGGGCTCCATCCCAGGACCCTGGGATCATGACCCGAGCCGAAGGCAGAGGCTTTAACCCACTGAGCCACCCAGGTGCCCCTGTCTTAGGGTTTTTAATTTATCCAAAGTTCAACACTAACCAGTAGTTGATATGATGACTAAAAAAATCAAACCTTTTCTCCTTAAATAGAAAAATGGTTCCAGTACCTTCAGGCTTATAGGGTCGTTGGAGCTCATGATCTCTTAAAGTGAGAGGTCCTTTTTATGCCAAGCAATTCCCCCAAAATGGCCATGACTAAGCCTGCTGAGATCGTATCCCAGAACTGTAAACTGTTCAAGGGGATAGGGAGTAGAGATTGATTTGTTTGGGTCCTTTGCCTAATCCCTGTGGAGTAGGAGGCCACATGTCCCCTGAATGACAGCCCCAAATAATCCCATGGATTAGTAGTGCTAGGCAGTTGCATGAAAACTGAAGGTGGGTTGATAGAAGGTAACAAACATCCCTAAGAATCCCGTGAGTTTCAATATTTCACGTTGCTGCTCCTTTACTTTAAAGATTTTATTTACTTATTTGAGAGAGTGTGCATGAGCAGGAGGGGCAGGGAGGGTCAAAGGGAGAGGGAGAATCACATTCCCTGCTGAGATGGGAGTCAGATTTGGAACTCAATCCCAAGAGCCTGGGATCATGACCCAAGCCAAAGGCAGAGGCTTAACCAACTGAGCTACCCAGGTGCCCTCCCATCTTTTTGATCTCTATAAAGACCTGTGAGTTGGATATAATCTGTCATCCAATCAGGTTGCCCCTCTCTGCTCCCTTAGCCTGAACTCTGCAAACTACATTTCCCAAAATCATTTCTTAGCTTGCTTCTATTAGGATCTTCTATCAGGAAGCACTGGCCAGAAGATTGGAATGTGGGAGAAAAGGAGAAGACATTTCTTCCCCAAGTTTCTGGGGAAGTATCTCTGGGTCTAGTAGGGACAGAGGCTGTGGCCAGCCAGTGGAGGCTCCTGAGTATGGTGGCCTCAGAGGTGCACATTCCTGGGCTCTTGGTGACAACACCATTTTCTCTTTCACTTCTTCAGCCCTGGGGTTAGTAGCTGCTTTCCACAGTTGTTAATTTTTGGTGAATTCCCCCTTTTGCTCCTTCTAACACCTTGTAATCAATTCTTGGTTTCAACTTCTCTTTGTTTAAAATATCTATGATAAAACAGAAATATTCTGTTTTCCTAAGTGTACTAAAATGCTTTTCATTTTATTTTGTTCTTAGAAATTCTTTATTTTTCTGGGGTGACACAGTCTGTTGAACACCCGACTTTTGGTATGTGCTCATGCCATGACCTCAGGTTTTGTGAGATCCAACCCCTAGTTGGTCCCTTCACTCAGCAGGAAGTCTGCTTGAGATTCTTTCCCTCTTCCTCTCCTTCGCCCTCTGCCCTGTCCCTGCTCATGTGCACATGTGCTCTCTTGCTCTCTCTCAAATAAATAAACAAGTCTTAAAAAAATTTTCCCATTAAAAAATTTTAGCATTAAACATCATATTTTTTTACAAAAAAAGTAAACCTTTTAAAAGTGCACAGTTTAGTGACATGAAGTCCATTGACATTGTTGTGCAACCATCACCACCATCCATCTCTAGAACTTTTCCATCATCCCAAACTGAAACTCTGTAACACCCATTAGACAGTAATTCCCCATTGTTCACAACCCAGCCTCTAGCAATCACATTTTACTTCTTGTCTCTATGATTTGGACTACAAGGGCAATCATATGATATTTGTCCTTTTGAGACTGTCTTATTTCACTTATGTTAATGTCTTCAAGGTTCATCCGTGTTGTAGCATATGTCAGAATTTTCTTCTTTTTAAGGCTGAATAATATTCCATTCTATGTGTATACCACATGTGGATTATTCTTTCTTCAATGCACATTTGGTTGTCTGATAGCTTGCTAGGGTTGTCATAACAAAGTACCACAGATGGGGTGGCTTCAACAAGAAAATTTATTTTCTCACAGTTCTGGAGTTAGAATTCCAAGATTAAGTTGTTAGCAGGGTTGATTCCTTCTGAGCCCTCTCTCCTTGGCTTGTAGATGCTGTTTTCTGCCTGTATCTTGGTCTTTCTTCTGTGTGTATTTGTCCTAATTTCTTGTTCTTATAAGGACAGCAGTTGTATTAGATTGGGGCCCCACACTAGGGACCTCATTTAACCTTAATCACCTCTTTAAAGGCCCTATCTCCAAATATGGTCACATTCTGAGGTACTGGAGGTGAGGACTTCAGCATATAAATTGGTTGGTTGGGGGGCCAATTTAGCACAGAACAGGTTTCTTCTGCTATGTGGCTATTCTGAACAATCCTGCTATGAACATATAAAGACAGTTATTTGAATCTCTTGGGGGTCTATACTAGAGTACATGATAATTTTATGTTTAATATTTTGAGGAATTGCTGTGCTGTTTTTCATAGCAGCTGTGCCATCATGCATTCTCAGCAGCAAGGCACAGGTTCCAGTTTTTCCCTATCCTTGTCGCACTTGTTATGTTATATGATGTTTTGTTTATAATAGCCATTTTTCCTTATGGGTGCAGAGTGGTATCTCATTGTGTTTTTAAAAAAATATTTATTAATTAATTTATTTGAGAGAGAAAAAGAGAGAGAGCAAGCCAATGAGCATGAGTGGGATGAGCAGAGGGAGAAGGAGAGAGAATCTCAAGCAGACTCCACACCTAGCACAGATCCCAATGTGGGGCTTGATCTCCTGACCCTGAGCTGAAATCCAGAATCAGGTGCTTAACTGACTGCACCACCCAGGCACTCCTCTCATTTTTTAAAAAAAGATTTTATTTATTTATTGGACAGACAGAGATCACAAGTAGGCAGAGAGGCAGGCAGAGAGAAAGGAGAAAGCAGGCTCCCCACAGAGCAGAGAGCCAGATGTGGGGCTTGATCCCAGGACCCTGGGATCATGACCTGAGCTGAAAGCAGAGGCTTTAACCCATTGAGCCCCCCAGGCGCCCCCATTGTGGTTTTTATTTGCATTTCCCTAATGATTAGTGATGTTGAACATCTTTTATGTGCTTACTGGTCATTTGTATATTTTCTTTGGAGAAATGTTATTTGAGTCCTTTGCCTCCTCTTATTTTTAAAGAAATCTTACTGGGATGCCTGAGTGGCTCAGTTCATTGAGCATCTAACTCTTGATTTCAGCTTGGATCGTGATCATGGGGTTGTAAGATCAAGCCCAACATCGGGCTCCACACTCAGTGCAGAGTCTGCTTCTACCTTCCCTTTCTCCATCCCTCCATCTCCCTTCCCCTAAGTCCCTCTCCCTGTGCACATGCACATAGTCTTTAATAAATGAATAAACCTTCTTTTTAAAAATAGCATTTTGGGGGCATCTGGGTGGCTCAGTTGGCTGGGCAAAAAACTCCTGGTTTCTGCTCACGTCATGATTTCATGGGTCATAGGGTGGAGACTGGCATGGGGCTCTGGGCTCAAAGGGGAGCACATGCTCTCTCTTTCTCTGTCTCTCTAAAATAAATAAATCTTTAAAATAAATACCATTCTTCAGCTTAAATTCAAATATGATGGACCAATCTCCCTGACTGCCCCTCTATTTAAAGCTGCCCCCACCAGTTACTCTCATTGGTATAATTTCTTCCCATACCACAATTCATAATTATCTACTTCCTTCATGTGTTCCCTTGTTTTACTAGAAGAGAAGCACTGTAACTCATCTCAACACAGTGGTACAGACTGCTACCACCACTGGGTGAGAGTTGGCACAAAAGATAAGCCAGTTCACCTTTTTTTTTTTAAAGATTTTATTAATTTATTTGACAGAGAGATTACAAGTAGGCAGAAAGGCAGGTGGGGGTCAGGGGGAGCAGGCCTTCCACCAAGCAGAGAGCCCGATGCGGAGTTCAGTCCCAGGACTGTAAAACCATGACCTGAGCCAAAGACAGAGGTTTTACCACTGAGCCACCCAGGCTCCCCTAAGCCTGTTCACCTTTGTAGGTGGAGAGCAAGGTGACTCAGGGAGGGACGCAGAGCAGGAACTCTGTGCGAGGCTGGAGGGAAGCATGTGGGCTTTCTGGCAAGCCATTTGGTGACTCAGCAGCTGCCAAAGACAGACTCCCTTTAAGTCAGACATCGACACCTTCCAGCTCTTGTGGGTTTCTGGCCAGGATTATCCAACAGTCTGATTTTTCTTCTTATCAATGTTGCCTGAATTCTGACAGTTGCTGTGTGAAAATTGTCTTAGTCTCAGGGATAACTCTGGGGACTTGGGGGTTTTTGAAGAACTACTAACAATGGTTAGTGTTTTCATAAACAGAAAATGGAATTTAGTTAGATTCTCTTCCTTCTGAAGTATGCGTGCCAAGTATTTAGAGATTCAGGCCCAGTGATTAAAAAAAAAAAAAAAAAAACCTTACTCCTCAAAGTTGGGAGTAAGAGCTCGAAAAAGGAAAATTATGATGGAGTTTAAGAAGTCCTATTTTATTATCATTTCCTTAGTTTAAAAAAAAAAAACAAATTCTAAGGGAAAAAAATACTGTGTATTAGTCAGAAAACTGGCCCCCTGGAAATAGCTGTGGAAAAGGCTGACTTGAGAAGGGTGAAGAAAGACAGCTTCAATCCAGATGTGAATCTCTTGACACAAGAAATGGGTAAAATTACTGCAGTAATTTACAAAACATGATAAATTTGTAAAATGTAAAATTACAAGACACGATAGCTTATTTATTTCATTGAGTCAAGAGAATCATCATTTTCTTTAAGTCTCTGAGCAAAATGTAGTGTATTCTAGCACTCAAAAATAATACACAAAGTGGAATACAGTACTGGAATTCAAACAGGGTCCTCAGCTTATTGGGCTGGTGGAGCAGAGGGCTCGGGGAAGGCTGGGGCAGCCTCTGACCATCCTGATTCTCCATCTCTCAGCTCCATTCTCTTCCTGCTTCCAGGTTCCAGTGGCAGGACCTCCCCAGGCTCTTCCATTCTCACTCCCTGTCCTTTAGCATCAGATGGGTCCAGGCAAACAGAAACACTAGCAGAGGCCTAGGAGGTGGACAGGGAGAGAGGTCAGGTTTATATATTGCCCCACCTCTCCCCACTGTGGTCCTTTCTCCATGACAATGATTCCTCAAGGAGTGGGGAATTGCTTCAGCAACAGCTGCATGACCAGGACCTAGTTAGAAATGCAAGTTCTTGGCCCTCTGGTTCTGGGGGAACCCAGCAGTCTGTATTTTAACAAGCCCTCCAAGGTGATTTTGATTCTCTCTAATGTTTGAAAGCTGCTGATATATGACCACATTTCCTGGTGGGCGAACCTTCCTCTGCAGTCCCTGTATTTACTAGACTCCAGTAATTCTCTTCTCTTCCTCTGTCCTTCAGGTCTGGGGGTAGAAAGGGCTTCTCTGAACAAGCTAGTACTTCAGTAGCTCTTGTCAGATAACTTTCCTTTGCCTGTTAGTGCCTTTGTAAAATCTCTTCAGTGAAATCGTTTGAGTGCACTGCCTGTCTCCCACGGAGAATGTGACTGATACCCAGACACAGCAACTGTGGGCAAAGGCTGGAAACCAAAGCATCCACAGATAACAGTAGCATGATTAGATCAAGACAGCAGAGCAGGAAAGCCTGGGGTGAGCCTCTACCTCCTGCCAGGCATTTGCCCATTTGATGTCACAAGTGTCCTAGGGTAGAGATCTTTTGTGTTCGACTGAGTCAACTGAGGCTAATACGGAGGATGGCTGTGTGCCTGGACAATGCTAATACAGACCAGAAGCCCTCAGTGGCCCAAGAGAGGAGCTGTATTATGGCGAGATCAGAGGAATAAGAGGAACTCCTAGTGGAGATCAGGATGCACTCTTTTTGTCTTGCCTGGGAATGTCTTCCTGGCAGTTCCAGCCTCTAATATCACAATAACTATGGTGAGGCAGAGGGGTCACATACCAGAGCCCCACCCCGTGGTTCCTCTGCTCACCTTGTCTCTGGGGCTCAGTCCCACATCACAGCTTCTTAACACTGCTCTTCCCTACCCCATGAAGTGTTGTAGAAGTCTAAAGTAAGTGGGTTCAGAAATCTAAATGTTCTAGAAATCTAAGTCAGATAGGGATCCATATGACTGGCACAGTGTTTGGGAGATCTGCTGGCAAAGTCAGGGATGCTAAATATTGTGCAAAGCCTGGGACAATCTGGCTCAGTGGAAAACAGCACGTGACTCTCAGGGGCCCTGCCTGATTTTCAAGTTAGTGAAAAACTTCTTTATAATGCTCTGAGCTGAAAGCCTCATCCTGTTTTATATGTAAAAACAAAGTATTTTCTGCCCAATTTTAGTAAACACTGAATTTTCTGGGATGCAACTATTGTGTAAATGAAAGAATAATGTAGTTTGTTTTGTTTGGAAATTTGCCAAGGTTGTGGAAGGTGTTGGAAATCATGGCACATTTGGCAACACTGTTGGACTTGGTGCTCAATTCAGCTTGTCTTAATGATCTATGTTTACAACTGCTGCACTTGTATTTATTTAATCCTGGTTTTTAAATGGCAAAAAAAAAAAATGTTGACAGTTTGTATGTTTTAAAGCAAACACAGCAGAGATTATGCATAGTTGCTAAGGAGAGCTGGGAAGTGAGGTGATAATTGAAGGATGAGACCTTGGGAGCTCTTTTAGGTAGAGAGGTCAAGGAATCCTTTCTGAAGAGATAATGGGTGCTGAAGCTGAAGGTGCACCAAGGCCCAGGTGTGCAAAGGCCCTAAGGTTGAAATAGCTGGGCACATTCTCGACACTGTCAGAACACCATGTACCCAGAGCACAAGTGAGTGATGGGAGAAGTAGCAGGAATCGAGGCTTGAGAAGTGAAAAGGGACTTTGAAACCACAGTAAGCATTTTATTCTCTGAGGACTTATTGAGGGGTATGAACCAGGGGGTGACCTGGCCAAAATGTTCTTTGAAAAAGATTAGGCCTGGGCCTGGGCCAGGGGAAGTACAAGATGAGCCTGGAATATTTTGCAGTGCCAGAAGGCAAAGAAATATTCAGGAAGAGAAGGCAATATTTCAAAAGGCACAGGAGCCAACTTGAAAGAGCTCCCAATGACCAAATCCAGGATCACTGATACAACAAAATAAAGAGTGATAATAATTATATCTCATAAAATAAAATAAATACCCATGTATGATAGATAGATAGATGATAGATAGATGATAGATAGAATGGACAGCTCTTCCTTACAGGAGATTAATTAATTAACATAGAAGAAATATGGATGTAGAAAATCATTTGACAAACACCATAGTAATAATCTGTGCACACAACAATCATCAACCAAGACTAAATTTAGTGGGCAAAAGTATGATGAGAAAGACTATTTGTGTCATCTCATAGTATCTCCCATAATATTTTTTTTACAAAGGGAAAACTTGTGAATTTACAGAGGAGAAACCTGGAGACACCCCCTTAACCAGGTGATTATTGGTAATGGAAAAATCGATACCATATGCTTTCGGATAAGGTGACTGAGAAGAGCACAACACCTCTTCTGTGGTCTTCTTACCAGAATGCATAAATTGAAATTAATCATGAATAAATGTCAGACAAATCCAAATAGAGAGGCATTCTACAAAATAACTAGCCTGTATTCTTGAAAGGTGTCAAAGTTAAAAAAAAAAACAAAAAACACAGAAAGACTGAGGAGTTATCTCTAATTAGTGGAGACTAAGGAGACAGGACTATTAAATGACTAAATGCATACGGGTCCTGATTTGGGTTCTGAAGCAGAAAAAGGAAAGTGATGGGACACATGGTGAAATTTAAGTGAGTTCTGTAGATTAGCTATTAGGATAGTATAAATTTCTTGGTGCTGGTGTTGATTATTCTATGATTACATAAGATGGTTGGAAGCTTGGTGAAGGGTACATGGTAAGTCTTTGTACTAGTTTTGCAACTTTTTAAAAAGCATGAAATTATTATAAAATAAGTCAGGCACATAATAAATAAATACATTTTTAAAATCCCACATGGAGGGGCGCCTGGGTGGCTCAGTGGGTTAAGCCGCTGCCTTCGGCTCAGGTCATGATCTCAGGGTCCTGGAATCGAGTCCCGCATCCGGCTCTCTGCCCAGCAGGGAGCCTGCTTCCTCCTCTCTCTCTCTGCCTGCCTCTATGCCTACTTGTGATCTCTCTCTGTCAAATAAATAAATAAAGTCTTAAAAAAAAATAAATCCCACATGGACATGCATGTGTGTGCACACACATACATGCAAATTGGGTTGGCTGTGGTGTGAAGAATGGGTTCCGATGGGCAAGAATAAAGGCAGGAAAACCAGTTAAGAGGCTTTTGCAAGTGAATAAAAGGTGATAGTGTGTGTATACACACACACACACAGACACAATATAGTATAATAAATAGTATATATATAGTATATATACTATATAACATAAATGTATATATACAATTATATGTATTTATTATATATAATTTCCTATGCCAGTTACTACATCTTCTTGATTACTGTACTTTTACAGTAGGTTTTAAAATTGGAGAGTTTAGGGGTGCCTGGGTGACTCAGTCATTAAATGTCTGTCTTCAGCTCAGGTCATGATCCTGGGGTCCTGGGATCAAGCCCCACATGGAGCTCCCTGCTCAGTGGGGAGCCTGCTTCTCCCTCTCCCACTCCCTCTGCTTGTGTTCTCTCTCTCTCTCTGCCAAATAAATAAATAAAATCTTTTAAAAAAATGGGAGAGTGTGAGTCCTCCAACTAAATTTATTTTAAGGACAAAGCCAACAAGACTTATTTATGAATTTGATGAGGAATATGGAAATATTACAATCTTTTGGACTTTTTGAAAACTTTGACCTTTGGAAACTGTGTCAGCCAAACATGACCCTATCTTCTTCCTGGTGGCTCTTTGGGAGTCACAGATTAGCCATTTCTTCTAAGTGGATGATCTTCAGGAAGGTCACTTTTGCAGGCAGCCAAAATGGAGAAATTACAGATCTTGCTTCCCTGTTGTCTAGAAAGCTTAACAGGAGAGAAGAAGTGCTGCATAATATTTTAGTGTTGCCCTGTTGGTAGAAACCAATCCCAGGGAACAATGCATGGCAGTACTTTTTTTTTTTTTTTTTAAGTTTTTATTTATTTATTTGAGAGAGAGAGAGAGAGCATGAGAAGGAGAGGGCAGAGGGAGAAGCAGGCTCCCCACTGAGCAGGGAGCTCCATGTGGGGCTTGATACCAGGACTCCGGGATCATGACCTGAGCCAAAGGCAGACACTTAACTGACTGAGCCACCCAGGTGTCCTTGCATGGCAGTTCTGTGTTGTGGATTTAAATGGAACTGTTCTGTTCAGTATTGTAGTACCTAGACCTATATAATGACTACTGAGCACCTAAAATGTGGTTAGTACAACTGAAGAACTGTATTCTAATTTCATTAAATTTCAATTTACCTTTAAAAACCAAAATGTATCTCAATTATTAGAAAATGTTTAAGTATGTTAAGAAGAATTTGAGTATACAATTTACTTTTTCAACTATAGGTTTCATAAAATATACAGATCAAGTATTTCTGATAGAAATTCATCATGAGATTTTCAGGCTGAGAGGTGCCATGTGAAATAGCCACCAGATTTAAAAGACTTAGAAAGAAAAAAGAATACAGAATATCTCCTTGATAAGTTTACATTGCTTGTGTGTTGAGTTGATGATAATTTGGACATATTGGATTCAATAAGATATTAATATCATTGGTTCTTTTTACTTTTTTTAATGAAGCCACTAAAAAATTTAAAATTATATTCTGGCTTATATTGCATTTCTAGTAAACAGCACTGCTCTAGATTTTTTTTTCTTAAAGATTTTATTCATTAACAGAGAGAGAGAGAAGCAGAGGGAGAAGCAGGCTTCCCACAGAGCAAGGGGCCCGATGTGGGACTCCGTCCCAGGACCCTGAGATCATGATCTCAGCCAAAGGCAGACACTTAACCACCTAAGCCACCCAGGTGCCCCTGCTCTAGATGTTTTAATGATGAGGGCCCATTGCCATCTTCAACTACAGAGATAATCATACAACAAAGGAACTGTAGTGACTTTCACCATTGAGATTTAATATTCCAATTAAGTGGAGACTATAAATGGGATTAATGGGAGAAACAAAGGCCTGGGCGCTGGAGGGCACCATCCCCACTTCTTCTTCCTCATGTCCTCAAGTGCTCTCTTGGCAGGCCCCATCTGCCCATGTACTGCTTCTCTTTATTTTTTTATTTTTTTTTTTAAGATTTTATTTATTTATTTGACAAACAGAGATCACAAATAGGCAGAGAGACAGAGGGGGCAGCAGGCTCCCTGCTGAGCAGAGAGGCCAATGAGGGGCTCAATCCCAGGACCCTGTGATCATGACCTGAGCTGAAGGCAGAGGCTTAACCCACTGAGCGATCCAGGCTCCCCTGCTTCTCTTTTCTAAGGGAAAGGAGGAAAGCTCTACAGGATACCTGGTCCACTTCTGGTCTCCATTTTCCTTGTCCCCTCCCTGCCTTTCCTACTCTACGTCCACTGGAGAAACATAGGGAAAAAAAACTGTATAACTCTAGCACAGGGGTTGGCAAGCTTTTGTAAAGGATCAGAGAATGAATAATTTAGGCTCTGTGGCCATAGTCTGTGATACAACCATCCAATTCTGCTGTTGTAGTGTGAAAATAGACATAGACAACATACAAACAAATGGGTCGGGCTGTGTTCCTATAACATGTTATTTATAGACACTGAAGTTAGAATTTCATGTAGTTTTCCCAAGTCATAAATTATTCCTCTTCTTTTGTTTTTTGCTCAACTCTTGCAAAATACAAAACCCATTCTAAGCTCATGGGCCATACAAAAACATCTTGGCAGGATTAGGCCTTCGGGTCTGGCCTTGCTGACCCTTCTCTAAAGTGTAAGTGAAGACATGAATGTAATGAATTACCCTTTGGGGAATAGCAGGGCAGAATGATTGTTTCATTCTTTCACCTTACAGCTCAGTCCCAGGCAATGGGAAGTGCTCAGTTCTCAGTGCCCGAGTGATTGAAATTTCATGAGTCCTGTCAAGGTGGGAATGTTATACTTGAAAATCATAAGAAGACCTGCCCAGCAGGAGGGACTTTGTGTGGTAATCGCTCTCAGGCCTGGGAGAGAAGTCTCCTTGTCCTGAGTCCTATTAAAGGGCCTGCTGGGCCCCAGTCTGGCTTTGTCCTCCATAGGAGTTGAAGAATCCATAGGGCAATGAGAACCTGCTTTCTTTCCATGCTTCAGGTCTTGGAACCCTAATTCCTGAATTCACTGCCTGAATGAATTCAAGCCCACTTTTATGCTGTGGCCCTTCCCCAGGCCTGTTCTCCTGTGCCTAGGCCACATTACCAATGTGCTAACACACCTGGAACCAAGGGATGGCCTAGGGACAGCTTCTTGCAAGCTGCAACAGGGCTTGGAAGCCTGGGCTAGGGCTTGTGTGTGCTGGGGTTGAGTGAGAAGGAAAGTGGTTGGCCTGGGATATGGGTGACTTCTTCATATGAGCCATAGAATTCTAAATTTAAACCTGACTTTCCAGGTAGCTGTGAAGGTGTATTTGTTATGACAGCAGGATAAGACATATTTTAATTAGCAATGTGTTCATTTGATTTATAGCTTAAATATTGATACATAAAATATGTACTCTGAACTCTGAACCTGAACACCTTCAGCTGACCTCACCCTGAACTCTGCAAATATTGAATAAGCCTGTTTCTACAGTGAAGGTTTAACTTTGAAATGGGAGTAGGGGGTGAGTGCAAGTCAGTAGTGATGAAGCTGGCTTGCTCTGGCCAATAAGAGGCTATTGTGCATTTTTCCCAATTCTGTTTTCTATGATGCCATTGTACCTTGAAGTCAGCCAAATTGGAGTTGTTATATGGTGGAAATGGTAAATGTTACATATCAGAGCTTTTGTGTTTGTTTTGAGAACTGATTGTTAAACATTTTCTAGTACACCTCACACTGCAACTGCCTGTTGTCTGGAACAGAGCCTTGTTGTCCCTTCCTTGCTGCATACATAATCTATCCGTATTTCCTATCCTGAGGACAGCAGGCATGGAGAGATTCCCTTCCAGAGATGTGTTCAGCAAGCAGGGATGATTGTGAGAGAGCACACAGAATCATTCACTCATTTGTAAAGCTTTCTGAAACATGCCAAATTCCTGTTTGTCCTGAAACACAAGTCTGAGCACAGCCAGGCTCTGCATCTCAGAGCTTCATCTCTGTAGACATTCCACTTCAAACTGTTGCTGCTGATTTTTTATCAGCTCTAAATTCAGATAAATGTATAACATTTTCCGGGTTAAAATTGAGATAAACATGGTTTAACAGGTTCATCCGTGCATTCCTTTCCCTGAAAATATTCCTAGTAGCAAGAACTATGTTTTCTTTTATTTTGCATGCCTGCCCTCTGATGGTGAATGGGGAGAAATACAGGCGGATTCTTAATGCCGTAGGTTCTGGAAGACCCGTTCACAATCTCAGCCACCTGCTGGCCCAGACAGGAAATGCAGAAAGAAGGTTGGATGTAAGAAGAACAGAGAGGTGTGGGGGTAGCCTGGATGACACAGTCCTCATCTAAAAGGGAACGACCTTATTCGTTCAGAGGCAAAGGCTCTTAGAAGTAAGACTTGAAGTCTAGAGCAGAGGTCATAGTCTAGCAGCCTGCAGATAGATGCCTTTCATTTGGTCTTTGTAGTGTTCCAAAGCAGTTGCATATATTAAAAAAAAAAAAAAAATCTCCAGCTATTTGGTAAATATCTGAATGTTGGGCAACCCCAAGTTCACACTGCCACATAGCAATAATCCGGTGATATAATGATTGTTAAGACAAATTTTGAAGATGGCAAATGACATTCAAGAGCAAGTTTCTGTGATTTTCCCAAAGCAAGAATTATCTCTACAACAGCTCCCCAAAGTTATGGCCATATAGTTTATGCTTTACAAATTCTAGAAATAGGAAATCCATTATTTTTTTATTGGCTTTTAATTTTTTATTATATAGTATTTCATACAAACAGAATCACACATATGCATATTAGAAGGTATATAGAATAATGAAATAAATGGCTTTTTATCCACCATCCATCTTAAGAAATAGAATAGTACCAGTACTTTTGAAAGTTACCTGTGTCCTATTCCAGCTGAATCGACTCTCTGCACTGAGGGTAGATGCCATTCTGACTGTTGACTTTATAATTCCCTTGATAAACTCTTATTCTGAGAATTATTTTAATAGTTCATTTATAATCACTTGGGGTTTTTCTATGCACACAATCATTTCATTTGAGAAAATTAATTCCTATTTTTCCTTTCCAATCTTTATATCTTTTGTTTTTCTTGAGTTACTGTACAGATTAAGTTACCTGATTCAATGTTGCCAAGAAGTGGTAATAGTAGGGGCATCCTTTTTTTTTTTTTCCATGATTCCAAATATTCTTTTATTAACACATGATGTATTATTTGTTTCAGGGGTACATGTCTATAATTCATCAGTCTTATACAACTCAAAGTACTCACCATAGCACATACCCTCCCCAATGTACATCACCCAGCCACCCCATCCCTCCTACCCCCCTCCCTTCCAGCAACCCTTAGTTTGTTTCCTGAGATTGAGAGTTTCTTGTGATTTGTCTCCCTCTCTGGTTTCGTCTTATTTCATTTTTTCCCCTCCCTTCTCCTATGATCCTCTGTCTTGTTTCTCAAATTCCTCATGTCAGTGAGATCATATAATTGTCTTTCTCCAATTGACTTATTTCACTTAGCATAATACACTCTAGTTCCATCCATGTCTTTGCAAATGACATTATTTCATTTTTTATGGCTGCATAGTATTCCATTGTACATATATACCACATCTTCTTTATACATTTATCTGTTGATGGACATCTAGATTCTTTCCATAGTTTGGCTATTGTGGACATTGATGCTATAAACATTTGGATGCACATGTCCCTTCAGATAACATATCGTACCTTTAGGGTAAATTACCCAGAAGTCCAATTGCTAGGTTGTAGGGTAGCTCTATTTTCAACTTTTTGAGGAAACTGTATACTGTTTTCCAGAGTGGCTGCACCAGCTTGCATTCCCACCAACAATGTAGGAGGGTTCCCTTAATGCACATCCTCACCAACACTTATTATTTCCTGACTGGTTAATTTTAGCCATTCTGACTGGTGTGAGGTGGTATCTCACTGTGGTTTGGATTTGCATTTCCCTGATACTGAGTGATGTTGAGCACTTTTTCCTGTGTCTGTTGGCCATTTGGATGTCTTCTTTGCAGAAATGTCTGTTCCTGTCTTCTGTCCATTTCTTGATTGGATTATTTGTTCTTTGGGTGTTTAGGTTGATAAGTTTTTTTCTAGATTCTGGATACTAGCCCTTTGTCTGATACATCATTTTCAAGTATCTTTTTCCATTCTGTCAGTTGTCTTTTGGTTTTGTTGACTGTTTCCTAGGGAGAGCAAAAGCTTTTGATCTTGATGAAGTCCCAATAGTTCAATTTTGCCCTTGCTTCCCTTGCCTTTGGTGATGTTTCTAAGAAGAAGTTGCTGTGGCTGAGGTTGAAGAGGTTGTTGCTCATGTTTTCCTTGTTCTCATCAAGGATTTTGATGGATTTCTTTCTCGCATTGATGTGTTTCATCCATTTTGAGTCTATTTTTGTGTGTGGTGTAAGGAAATGGTTCAGTTTCATTCTTCTGCATGCAGCTGTCCAATTTTCCCAATACCATTTGGTGAAGAGACTGTCTTTTATCCATTGGACATTCTTTCCTGCTTTGATGAAGATTAGTTGACCATAGAGTTGAGGGTCCAATTCTGGGCTCTCTATTCTGCCCCATTGATCTGTGTGTCTGTTTTTGTGCCAGTACCATACTGTCTTGATGATTACAGCTTTGTAATAGAGCTTGAAGTCTGGAATTGTTAGACTGCCAACTTCGGTTTTCTTTTTCAACATTTCTCTGGCCATTTGGGATCTTTTCTGGTTCCATATAAGTCGTTGGATTATTTGTTCCCTTTCTTTGAAAAAAGTTGATGGTATTTTGATAGGGATTGCATTAAACTTGTAGATTGCTCTAGGTAGCATAGACATTTTCACAATATTTGTTCTTCCAATCCATGAGCATGGAAAGTTTTTCCATTTCTTTGTGTCTTCCTCAATTTCTTTCCTGAGTACTTTATAGTTTTCTGAGTACAGATTCTTCTCCTTTGTGGTTAGGTTTATTCCTAGGTATCTTATGGTTTTGGGTGAAATTGTAAATAGGATCAGCTCCTTAATTTCTCTTTCTTCTGTCTTGGCATTGGTGTATAGAAATGCAACTGATTTCTGTGCATTGATTTTATATCTTGACACTTTACTGAATTCCTGTATGAGTTATAGAAGTTTTAGAGTGGAGTCTTTTGGTTTTACCATATAAAGTATCATATCATCAGCAAAGAGTGAGAGTTTGACTTCTTCATTCCTGATTCAGATGCCCGTTATTTCTTTTTGTTGTCTGATTGCTGAGGCTAGGACTTCTAGTACTATGTTGCATAGCAGTGGTGATAGTGGACAGCCCTGCCATATTCCTGACCTTAGGGGAAAAGCTCTCAGTTTTTCTGCATGAGAATGATATTTGCTGTGTGTTTTTCATAGATGGCTCTTATGATATTGAGGTATGTACTCTTTATCCCTACACTGTGAAGAGTTTGGATCAAGAAAGGATACTGTACTTTGTCAAATGCTTTTTCAGCATCTATTGAGAGTATCATATGGTTCTTGTTCTTTCTTTTATTAATGTATTATATCACATTGATTGATTTGTGGATGTTGAATCAAATTGCAGCCCTGGAATAAATCCCACTTGGTCGTGGTGGATAATCCTTTTAATGTACTGTTGAATCCTATTGGCTAGAATTATGGTGAGAATTTTTGCATCTGTGCTCATCAGGACTATTGATCTATAATTCTCCTCTTTGATGGGGTCTTTGTCTGGTTTGGAGATCAAGGTAATGCTGGTCTCATACAGGAGTTTGGAAGTTTTCCTTCCATTTCTATATTTTGGAACAGTTTCAGGGAATGGGTATTAATTCTTCTTTAAATGATTGGTAGAATTCTCCTGGGAAGCCCTCTGGCCCAGGGCTCTTGTTTGTTGGGAGATTTCTTTCTTTTTTTTTTTTTTAAGATTAATTTTTTTAAATTTTTTAAAAATAAACATATATTTTTATCCCCAGGGGTACAGGTCTGTGAATCGCCAGGTTTACACATTTCACAGCACTCACCAAAGCACATACCCTCCCCAATGTCCATAACCCCACCCTCCTTCTCCCAACCCCCCTACCCCCAGCAACCCTCAGTTTGTTTTGTGAGATTAAGAGACACTTATGGTTTGTCTCCCTCCTAATCCCATCTTGTTTCATTGATTCTTCTCCTATCCACTTAAGCCCTCATGTTGCATCACCACTTCCTCATATCAGGGGGATCATATGATAGTTGTCTTTCTCTGCTTGACTTATTTCGCTAAGCATGATACGCTCTAGTTCCATCCATGTTGTCGCAAATGGCAAGATTTCATTTCTTTTGATGGCTGCATAGTATTCCATTGTGTATATATACCACATCTTCTTGATCCATTCATCTGTTGATGGACCTCTAGGTTCTTTCCATAGTTTGGCTATTGTGGACATTGTTGCTAAAAACATTCGGGTGCATGTGCCCCTTTGGATCACTACGTTTGTATCTTTAGGGTAAATACCCAGTAGTGCAATTGCTGGGTCATAGGGCAGTTCTATTTTCAACATTTTGAGGAACCTCCGTGCTGTTTTCCAGAGTGGTTGCACCAGCTTGCATTCCCACCAACAGTGTAGGAGGGTTCCCCTTTCTCCGCATCCTCGCCAGCATCTGTCATTTCCTGACTTGTTGATTTTAGCCATTCTGACTGGTGTGAGGTGATATCTCATTGTGATTTTGATTTGTATTTCCCTGATGCCGAGTTGGGAGATTTCTGATGACTGCTTCAATCTCCTTACTGGTTATGAGTCTGTTCAGGTTTCCTATTTCTTCCTGGTTCAGTTTTGGTAGTTTATATGTCTCTAGGAATGCATCCATTTCTTCCAGATTGTCAAATTTGCTGGTGTATAGTTGCTCATAATATGTTCTTATAACTGTTTTTATTTCTTTGCTGTTGATTGTGATCTCTCCTCTTTCATTCATGATTTTATTAATTTGGGTCCTTTCTCTTTGGTAAGTCTGGCCAGGGGTTCATCAATCTTATTAATTCTTTCAAAGAAACAGCTCCTAGTTTCATTGATCTATTCTACTGTTCTTTTGGTTTCTATTTCATTGATTTCTCCTCTGATCTTTATCATTTCTCTTCTCCTGCTGGGTTTAGGCTTTCTTTGCTATTCTTTCCCTAGCTTCTTTAGGTGCAGGTTTAAGTTGTGTATTTGAGACCTTTCTTGAGAAAGGCTTGCATTGGTCTATACTTCCTTCTTGGGTGCACCTTTGGTGTGTCCCAAAGATTTTGAACAGTTGTGTTTTCATTTTCATTTGTTTCCATGATTTTTTAAAGATTCTTCTTTAATTTCCTGGTTGACCCATTCATTCTTTAATAGGATGCTCTTTAGCCTCTCTGTATTTGAGTGCTTTCCACCTTTTCCTCTTGTGGTTGAGTTCTAGTTTCAAAACATTGTGGTCTGAAAATATGCAGGGAATGATCCCAGTCTTTTGGTACCAGGTGAGACCTGATTTGTGACCCAGGATGTGATCTATTCCAGAGAATGTTCCATGCTCACTAGAGAAGAATGTCTGTTCTCTTGCATTGGGATAGAATGTTCTGAATATATCTGTGATGTCCATTTGCTCTGGTGTGTCACTTAAAGCCTGCATTTCCTTGTTGACCTTTTGCTTAGATGGTCTGTCCATTTCAGTGAGGGTGGTGTTAAAGTCCCCTACTATCATTGTATTATTGTCGATGTGTTTCTTTGATTTTGTTATTAATTGGTTTACATAATTGGCTGCTTTCATGTTAGGAGCATAGATATTTAAAACTGTTAGGTTTTCAGGGTGGCTGGGTAGCTCAGTGGGTTAAAAACTCTGCCTTTAGCTCAGGTCATAATCCCAGGCTCCTGGGTTCGAGTCCTGCATTGGGCTCTCTGCTTAGCAGGGAGGCTGCTTCCCCCTCTCTCTGCCTGCTTCTTTGCCTACTTGTGATCTCTGTCTGTCAAATAAGCAAATAAAATCTTAAAAAAGGGGCACCTGGGTGGCTCAGTGGGTTAAAGCCTCTGCCTTCGGGTCAGGTCATGATCTCATGGTCCTGGGATCAAACCCCACATCCGGCTCTCTGCTCAACAGGGAGCCTGCTTCTCTTCCTCTCTCTCTGCCTGCTTCTCTGCCTACCTGTGATCTCTGTCTGTTAAATAAATAAATAAAATGTTTTTTAAAAATCTTTAAAAAATTGTTAGGTCTTCTTTTTGGACAGACCCTTTAAGTACGATATAGTGGCCTTCCTCATCTCTTATTATAGTCTTTGGCTTAGAATCTAATTTGTCTGATTATAAGGATTGCCACCCAGCTTCCTTTTGATGTCCATTAGCATGGTAAATTGTTTTCCACCACTTCATTTTAAATATGGAGGTTTCTGGGGGTTTAAATGAGTTCTTGCAGACAGCATATCCATGGGTTTTGGTTTTTTATCCATTCTGATACCCTGTGTCTTTTGATTAGGGCATTTTGCCCATTTGCATTCAGGGTAACTACTGAAAGATATAAATCAAGTGCCATTGTATTGCCTGTAAGGTGACTGTTACTGTATATTGTCTCTGTTCCTTTCTGGTCTGTTACTTTTAGGGTCTCTCTTTGCTTAGAGGACCTCCTTGAATATTTCCTGTATGGTTTGTTGTTTGCAAATTTTTTTAGTTTTTGTTTGTACTGGAAGCTTTTTATCTCTCCTTCTATTTTCAATGACACCTTCACTGGATATAGTATTTTTGGCTGCATATTTTTCTCATTTAGTGCTCTGAATATATTATGCCAGTCCTTTCCAGCCTACCAGGTCTCTGTGGATAGGGCTGCTGCCAATCTAATATTTCTACCATTATATGTTACAGACTTCTTGTCCCACGCTGCTTTCAGGATTTTCTCTTTGTCACTGAGACTTGTAAGTTTTACTATTAAGTGATGGGGTGTTGACCTATTTTTATTGATTTTGAGGGATCTTCTTTGTGCCTCCTGGAATTTGATGCTTGTTCCCTCCCCCAAATTAGAGAAGTTCTATACTATAATTTATTCCAATAATCCTTCTGTCCCTCTCTTTCTTCTTCTGGGATCCCAATTATTCTAATATTGTTTCATCTTATGGGATCACTTATCTCCTGAATTCTCCCCCCACAGTCCAGTAGTTGTTTGACTCTCTTTTTCACAGCTTCTTTATTCTCCATCATTTGGTCTTCTATGTCACTAATTCTCTCTTCTGCCTCATTTTATAACCTAGCAGTAAGATCCTCCATTTTTAAAAAATATTTTATTTGTTTATTTGACAGACGGAGATCACAAGTAGGCAGAGAAGCAAGCACATAGAGAGGAGGAAGCAGGCTCCTCACTGAGCAGAGAGCCTGATGCAAGTCTCAATCCCAGGACCCTGGAATCACAACCCAAGCTGCAGGCAGAGGTTTTAACACATTGAGCCACCCAGGCACCCCAAGAGGCTCCATTTTTAATTGCACCTTATTAATACTTTTAAAAAAATTTCAACTTGGTTAGATTTTAGTCCTTTTATTTCCCTAGAAATGGCTTTTATTTCTCCAGAAAGGGATTCTCTAGTATTTCTTATGCTTTTTTCAAGCCCACATATCATCTTGATAAGTGTCATTCTATACTCTGGTTCTGACATCTTACTAATGCCCATATTGATTAGGTCCCTAGTCATCAGTACTGCCTCTTTTTTTTTTTTTTTTTGAGGTTTGTTTTTTCACCTTGCCATTTTATCCAGAAAGGAATAAATGGATAAGAGAACCAAATACTAAAAGGGTAGGAATGACCCCCAGAAAAAATATACAAGAACAAAATCAGAAGAGACCTAAAACTAACTAGGGGGAGAAGAAAGCAGAAATAATAGATAGATAGATAGATAGTCACACACTTGATTTTGGGTATATTTTGGTCTGTTAGAAGAAACTACCTCCCAAAGTTTAAAGAAATTATATATATATATATGTATATATACATATATATATATATATATATACACACACACACAATGAAGGGATGGACTATGACTGTAAAGATAAAAATTTTAAAAACATTATAAAAAAGGAATTGATAAGATAAGAAGTTGGTTGAAAAAAAAAAGAAGTTGGTTGAAAAAAGAAAAAAAAAGGAAAAAAGGTGAAGAAATGTGATCAGGCTGGAGACTAGAACAAAACCATATGTTAGATTTAGGGTATATTTTAATCTCTTAGGAGAAACTGAATCCCAAAATTTTAAGGAAAGAAAAACTTATATGTATAAAAAAAAAAGTTAAATACAACAAAGGGATAGAATATGATTATAACAATGAAAATTTAAAAATATTTTTACAAAAGTATTGGTAAGATAAAATAGTTAAAAAAGGTTAAAGTAGGAAAGAGGAAAAAATTTTAAAATAGAAGAGAAAAAAATAAAATTAAAAAAAATTAACTTTGAAAGACTAAAGAATCCCAGGGGGAAAAGCCATGAATTCTATGTGTTGCTTTCCCCTAGCCCTGGAGTTCTGCATTCTCATTGATCAGTGAACTTGGTCTTGCCTGGATGTTCTTATTGATCTTCTGGGAGAGGGGCCTGTTGCAGTGAATCTCAAATGTCTTTGTCTGAGACAGAATTGCACCACCCTTGCCAGTGGCTGGGCTAAGTAATCTCCTTGGGTTCACTCTCGGTAGCTTTTGACCCCTGAACTCTTTCCATATAGCTTTGGAGAATGGGAATGAAGATGGCGGCTTCCCAGTCTCCAGCCCAGAGGAGCCAAGAGCTCAGGGCCCCACTCCTCAGTGTGCTCTTAGAGAAAAGCAGTCAATCACACCTGTCTCTCTGGTCTCTGGCCATGTTCCTAACTTACCTAGCCTGTGACCAAGCATTTCTATCTCTGGTGCATGTCTCCATTTGGAGTCTCCAAACCCAGCAGATTGCTTTTGTGCACTCCCATGCCACTCTTCCCAGGGGAAGAAGGTGAGTCTCCCTGGATCTGCCAGTTGTGGGGTCCCTGCTCAAAGACCGGTAGCCAGACTGTGTCTCAGATCATGGTTTAGGGTAACCCTGAGCTGAGAGCCCCTCCTTGGCTCCATATCTGTAGCTGGGTTCCCTGCTCCAAAACCTGAGCGCTCTGTCACATTCAGACAAACTTGATCTTTTTGTGACCCTGTGTGTCCTGAGACCACACTGTTCCCACAGGGGTTCCACCCCCACTTAGCCTCTGGAGCAATGTCCCTCGGTGGAGCCGACTTCTAAAAGATTAGATTTTTTTAAAAGGTTTTTTATTTTTTTAAAGATTTTTATTTATTTATTTGACAGAGATCTCAAGTAGGCAGAGAGGCAGGCAGAGGAAGAGGGGGAAGCAGGCTCCCTGCTGAGCAGAGACCACTGATGTGGGACTCGATCCCAGGAGCCTGGGATCATGACCTGAGCTGAAGGCAGCTCACACCTACTGAGCCACCCAGACACTCCTAAAAGTTCAGATTTTATGCTCTGCTGCTCTATCACTTGCTGGGAGCCAGCCCCTACCCCCCCGCAGTCTATCTTCTCATATGGAACTTCTTCATACCGCCTACCTTCCAGAAAGGGGTCGCTTTTCTGTTCACAGAATTTGTGCTATTCTTCCCTTCAATCTTGTGTTGAGTTTTTGGGTATTCAGAATGGTTTGATAACTATCTAGCTGAATTCCTGGGACCAGACAAATTTAGGTCTCCTACTTCTCTGCCATCTTGCCTCTCTTTACCACCATTCTTACACTGTCCCTTCTCCCTACTTTTTTTTTTTTTTTTTTTTGGTTTGAGTGTTTGAAAGTAATTCTCAGAAGTCATTTCATTTAATCTATAAGTACAGTAGTGTGTACTTCTAACAGAGAAGAGCTTTTAAGAACACTCATGATTACCCCCAAAATAATACCACAACACCCATGATTAATCTCATAATAATAATTCCTTAATATCACCTAATATTCAGGCTGAGTTCAATTTTTCCTGATTTTGCAAACTACTGTAATTTTACTATTGGTTCATTTAACTAGGATACAAAAAAGTGCATAATTTCATTTGGTTAATATTTCTTTTCTTTTTCTTTTCTTTTTTTTTTCCTTTTGCCTCAGAAGAAGGAATATCCTTCCCTCTTTCAAACACTAGTCCCATAGTTAATGTTTCTTAAATCCCTTTTAGTATCAAAGTTTTCTCTTCTTTTTGAAAAGGCTATTCATTTGATGAAACAATCATTTGTACTATAGAGTGTCTTGTCTTCTGTATTTAGGATTTAATTTTTTACATTTTTAAAATATTTTATTTATTTATTTGACAGACAGAGATCATAAGTAGGCAGAGAGGCAGGCAGAGAGAAAGAGGAAGCAGACTCCCCGCTGAGCAGAGAGCCCGACATGGGGCTCATCCCAGGACCCTGAGACCATGCATGACCTGAGCTGAAGGCAGAGGCTTTAAACCACTGAGCCACCCAGGTGCCCCTAGGATTTAATTTTTGAACTGTTATTTTACATGTTTTTCCATCCTTTGTGGTTCTGAAAATTAGAACCAGAGGCCTCATTACATTTAGGCTTTTCCTCTTAAAAAAAATTGTTAAAATTTTGAAAAATTTATTTGGCAAAATTCCTCTATAGGTGGTGCTGTGTACTTTCTATTATATCACATTAGGAGATAAATAGTATCTGATTGTCTCACTTTTAGTGATCATCTGGTTCTGTTGTGTCATCCCAATCCATCTGTTATAAAGCATCCCATCCACCTTTCACCCAGTGCTTTTGACAGTCATTGTTGATCATTATCTGTGTCAGTGATTTCATTAGAGATTGCAAAATAGTAATTTTCTAAGTCATTAACTCTTCCTGCATTTATTAGCTGTGATTCTTTTATAAAGAAGAAATTTCATCAATTATTTGGTTACCCTGAAAAGCAGTCTAAATAGGAAAGAAAAGATAATGCTTCATTTTTTTCTTTTATGTATCAATTTCTGAATGATTTGGCATTCTAGTAATCTTCAAAGACGTTAATGATGGCATAAAGTTATCATTATAAATCCATGAATTTTTATATATTTGTTGTTTTTTAAAGTATATTTTTACATATTTGGTGTGTCTCAGCCTACTGAAATCACACTTACTTTTGATGCTCAGATTATATCCTCTTTGACCAGTGGGAATTCATTGAAGTTGGATCCAATGTGCTACTGATGTGACCCCAGTAGTCTTTAAGTTCCTTGATTTCTGTTTTTTTTTTTTTTTAGAAGTTCTAGTATTTTCTTTTCTTTTTTAAAGATTTTTATTTCTTTGTCAGAGAGAGAGAGCACATGTGCACACAGCAGGGGGAAGTAAGGCAGAGGGAGAAGCATGCTCTTTGCTGAGTAAGCAGACAAATGCAGGACTGGATCCCAGGACCCTGGGATCATGATCTGAGCCAAAGGCAGATGCTTAACCAATCAGCGGAGTCACCTGGGTGTTCCAAGTTCCTTGATTTATGTTTGACAAGATGTACCAGGATTTTTTTGTATATTTCCTTCCAAAAATCTGGGATAAGTTATTTGTCCAGAAAGTTTTTATTCTTTTTAAAGGGTAATAATATTTAGAGACCATAGTCTTTGGGTTAAAGGTGTGTTTGTTGGTTCTACATCTTTTTAAAATAGTAATACCGAGGGCACCGGGGTGGCTCAGTTGTAAGTCATCGCCTATGGTTCAGGTCTAATCCTGGGGTCCTGTGATCAAGCCCAAGTAGGGCTCCCCACTCTGCAGGAGGCCTGCTTCTCCCTCCCCCACTCTCCCTGCTTATGTTCTCTCTTTCTGTCAAATGAATAAATAAAATCTTTTTTAAAAAATAGCAATACTGATATTACAATTAAAAAAAAAAAAGACACCTGAATGCAGTTTTGGTTACTTTTGATTTTTTTTTTAACCTTATAGTCTATCTTACTAAGGATGTACAGTTCAATTAATATGTTTAAAGTCATTTAGAATAATTCTGTGTGGTTATACTACCAATTTCCTATAGAGTTAGGTTGTTTGTTTTACTTTCTAATTTTGGGGGATTGCTTCTTATTTTTCTATGCAATTTTGTATTTTAATTATGTAAAACATTAACACAATTCCAAAGTCAAACCAATGTTTTAAAAAAATGACTCAGTAAACTGTAAAGATCTTATTGGCTTTATTCAATGATTCATGATTTAAGTAGCATCCAATATAGCAGATAATAAGGAGCTCTGAGGAGCTATACAAAATGAAAGACTTTTGTAAGCAGAAAGGAACAGGAATAACGATGTTATAGTGACTGAAAAGTGGATTAGTTATTGCAAGATTACTTTCCTCTGGGATTGGCTTGGGTCTATCAGGCAGATGACCTAACTAGCGCTGATGAGGCAGTTCCTGAATGATTGGTTTAAGTTTCCAGTTCTGGCAGAGCAAAAATTATAACTAAGGTAAGTCTCTGTTTGCTGATATGGGACTTAGCACAAGTGACTCCAATTTCTGGTCTGTTGTCTTTTTAACACTGCAAAACAAGGTACATTCAGAGAAGTCTAGCTGCTAGCTCATTTCAGTCCTTCTGTTCTTTTCATCCCTTTTTATATGCCCATTTATTATTAGTTTTGTTTATCTGCTCATTGCTATAATGATTTCTGACATTAAGTACCAGAGTTAGGCCAAACTTCATAGGTTAAGAATACAGTGCTCCGGGGCACTGGGGTAGCTCAGTGGGTTAAGCCTCTGCCTTCGGTTCAGGTCATGGTCTCAGGGTCCTGGGATCAAGCCCCGCATCGGGCTCTCTGCTCAGCAGGGAGCCTGCCTTTCTGCCTACTTGTGATCTCTCTTTGTCAAATAAATAAATAAAATCTTAAAAAAAAAAAAAAAAGAATACAGTGCTCCACAGACTGTCTTTACTTTGGACACCAGCCACAAGTTGGGAGTTTTCAAGGCCAACCCCTCTTCTGAATAACTGGTCAGGACTTGGGGATTTTCATGACCTCCATGGGTTTGATAATTTGCTAGAGTGACGGACAGAGCTCAGAAAGTGCTATATTTACAATTACAGTTTTATTATGGCAAAAAAGGATGCAAATCAGAATCAGTCACAAGAAGAGATGCATAGGGTGAGGGCAGGGAGGGTCTCAAATGGCAAGCTTGTGGTATCTTGGTATCTTGTGGTATTGTGGTATTTTGTCCTTGTGGAGTGAGGAAAAGTCACCCAACCAGCACATTGATGTGTAGCAACCAGGGAGGATCACTCAAGTTACACATTATTTATTGAGTTTTTGTTGGGATTTTCATAGTCATGGTTGATTCAATCATTGGCCATGAGATTGATTTCAGTTTTAACCATATTTGGCTGATATCACCTTGTTCAAAACATTAACCCTCAAATTGGGTTGACCTTTCTGAATAACCAGTCCCCATATTATGTCATCATCTTAGCATAAACTATTTAGTGGCCCACCATGAGTCATCTTGTAAGCATAAACTCAAAGGTGGTCTGAGGGGACAGCATGAGTAACAAAGGCCCTCCTTGGACTTAGGAAATTCTCAGTGTTTAGAGGCCACTTTCAAGCAGTGGGAGACAAAAGTCACCCAGATTTTTAATTATATAGACATTACTTACTCCTTTTGAAACTACAAGAAAATATGTATATTTTCCTTTAATATTTTAATTTAATGATATTAATGCCTCTTAAACACTAAATACACTTTGAATTCCTAGAATAGATTCAACTTGGTAATGAATATATTATATTTTTCATGGATTTCTGGATTCAGTTTGCTAATATTTTATTTGTAATTTTTTTTATCTATGCTAACCTTGATTATTTTATTAATGTATGCTTTTGATATCAAGGTTATAATAGCTTCAAAGATGAAATGGGGAGTTTGAAATATCTCTTCCTTTAGAAATCACCTGTAACTCCATCATCTGTTCTAGCATAGTGTTTAATTTTAGGGAATGTTTTAAACTACTGACTTGATTTCTTTAATAATTATAAACCTATTTAAACTTTCTAGTGTGTCAGTTTTATCAGGATAGATTTGTTGACACAAAATAAATCAACCTTTTAGAATCTTTAAAGATAAGAAAGACAGTTTTATTTGAGCACACATTAGGACAGCTGCCTTTTCTTCCCCTCCAGGGAAGAAAAATCTGTGGAGAATGAACAGTTTTTACAGGGTTATATACTTTTTTTCCCCCACATCTTGTAAAACCCAAAAAGATTATAGATTAACATAAGAATCACAAGTTTCAACTTCAAGGAATGAAGGGTGTAGGAGCATTAATTGATATCTTAAGGACAAGATGGTTTTCCTTTAGGCTATTCATTTGTGAAGCAGGTAAGCAATGTATGTGTGGTGGGCCATAAATCAGGCTTTTGATTTAAGCAAAGTTTATGTATAGTCCCAGTGATTTAGAAAGAAATCTAAACTGGCTTACCTTTTATCTCAGGGCTTTAGAGAGTTTTTCTTCCATCAGATTTTTCTGTGAATTCATTTCACTTATATGTTGAAATTTAGTCATATAATATTGTTCACAACATGTTCTTATTCCTTTATATTTAATTACATAAATCTTTATTTTTTTAAATAATTTCAAACTTACAGAAAAACTTGAGATTAATACTAAAGAACTATAACCTTTACTTATATTTACCTACTGTTAATATTTTGTCACATTTACTTTATTATTTCTCTTTCTCTCTCTTTTTAAAGAATTTATTTATTTACTTGTTAGAGAGAGTGCTCATAAGCAGAGGAATAAGCTGACAGAGGGAGAAGTAGGCTTCCCACTGAGCCAGGAGCCTGATGTGGAACCATCCCAGAACCCCAGGATCATGACCTAAGGCAAAGGCAGATGCTTAATCGACTGAGCCACCCAGGCATCCCTTTCTCTCTCTATCTCCATATATATATATATATATATATATATATATATATATATATATTTTCTTTTTTTCCAATGATTAATTTCAGAATAAGTTGTACATATCATGCCCCTTCAAACCTTAGCACTTCAGTACTTCTATTCCTAAAAAGGGCACTATTTTACAAAATTACAGGAAATTTAATGAACTCAGGAAATTTAATATTTATCAAAGAGTTAAACAATTTGTCATTATCTAATATATAGTTCACATTCTACTCTTGTTAGTAGTCCTAATAATGTCTTCTGTAGCAAAAGGGAGCAGAATTTGTCTCCCCAAAATTGACCTCTTTGGTATAACGATTATTTTATTTTTATTTATATTAAAGATTCTATTTATTTATATGACAGAGAGAGTATGCCCCTGAGTACATGCAGGGCGAGGGAGAGGGAGAAGCATATTCCCTGCTGAGCGCTGGCTCCATGCTCCACAAGGAGCTCAAGGCGCAATGAGGTAGGAGGAGGGTTTATCTGGGGCTCTGGGCTCCATCCCAGGACCCTGAGAAATCATGACCTAAGCCCAAGTCAGACACTTAAACAACTGAGCCACCCGTGTTCCCAATATAAGAATTATTTTAGACTGATTATGTTTCTCTTAAGCAGACAAAAGAAAGCTCTGACAACTGAGATGTTATCCTGAGATGTTATTTTGTAAGAGACATTTACAAGGGAAATCTGTATTTGTAAGGGAAGGATGACTGAAAATCTCTAGTTCTTACCAGTGGAGAAAGCAATGACTTTAGTTTGCATAACCACCTTACCCTCTCATCTACTGTACTTTTCCTGGTAACTTCCCATAACTGGATCCCCCTATCTACCCTGCCCCAACATCTTTTGTCTTTAACTGGAGATGGCATTTAATAAGGTGGTGATCTGGACCACTTCTTCAGGGATTTACTCAGGTCTCTTGGGAGATGTACATGTTATTAAACTTGTTTTTCTCCTGATAGTCTGTCCTTTTACAGAGGGTCTCAGACAAGAATCTAGAAGGGTAGAGGGAAAATTAATTTTCCTCCCACACAATAGCAGGTGTTTTTTGTTTATTTGTTTGTTTTTTCTGGTCCATGATGTAATTGAAGGTTGTATTTAGTTGTCATCCCTCTTAGATTTCCTTTAACCTGGAATAACCTTAGAGATTCCTGGGTCTTTCAGTACATTTCCATTTTGGAGAGTATACGGTGATTGTTTTGTAGATGTCTCATATTGAATGTCTATGTTTCCTCAGGGTAAAATCTGAGTTATGCATGTTGTTATAGGAGTACTACATAATGTTGTTTGCTTCTTAGTGTATAACATCCTAATGAAACCCCAGTTCCCATGCTTGAAGCACCAATCTCACTGAGATATCAAGTGAGCAGCAAGGAAAGAGTTTATTCGAAAAGGTGCCTCCCCAAGGGGGAGAGTCAGGGATTTTTAAAGGAAGCTGAAAAGGGCCTCGGTAAAGGGGCGAGGAGCCACCTGACCCAAGATCAGACAAAGGAAGTTGCTAACTGGGGCCAGGTCAGTTTCATTTTGCTGTGCTCTAAGAGGAGGTAAATCTTGAATTCCTGCAAAACAACTAAATTAACACTGGGTTATTGGGTACCAAGCATGAGCATCACCTTACAGAAACAAGGTGGCAGGTGGCATTCCCAGAATAAGCAGATTTGGGAAACAGACTCACAGCTGTGCTTATCTGCCCTGTTTACCCTTTGGTTACTGGTTTTAATACCACAAGTCAACTGAGGTTGATTTGTGATGTTAACTTTGATCACTTGGTTAAGGTGATGTCCAACAGTTTTCTCCACTGTAAAGTTGCCATTACACTCTCTGTAGTAAATCACTTACTTGCAGGAGGTACTTTGAAGCAGTGGAAATGCCCTATTCCTCATCAAATTTTCACACATGTGTTTTAGCATTCATTATTAATTTGTGCCTTACTATGTGCCTTACTATTACTATTTGTGCCTTACTATTTGTGTCCTTACTATGATGGTTGCAATGTAGTGATTTTCTAACACCTTGGTTCCTTCTACTTGGCATTCTCTTGTAAGGAAGAATTTCTCCTTCTCCTCCGATCATTTATCTTGGGCCTTTTATATCTCAACAGCATCCATAGTATTTCTTCTTCTTCTTTTTTTTTTTTTTTAATTTGCGATATTATTTGTTGTTCTTTCAATCTTGCCAGGATACTGTGGATTTTATTAGCCCTTTCAAAGAATCAACTTTTTTGATTTGTTGATGCCTCCAGTTTGGTTCCCCCAGAAGCGGACAATCTGTGGCTTGCAGATATCTGGGCTGGCCAACTATGCATTATGAGCAGAGAAGGCAAACCCATAATTAGAATATGTATTATTTCTAGTAAGGATGAATTCTTTCTCTCCACAGGTAGAAAAGATCCAAGATAATAAACTTGCCATCAAAGAGCTGCTTGTGTCCTTGAGGGATTGTACCATATCAAAGGCTCAGCATTGGTCTATACAACCAATGGTCAGGCATTCAGCAATGCTGATATCTGGATTAGCCTTGGTGAAAAGGAGTTTATAACATCAGACTACCATGACTAATCCATTCATTCATGGGCTCCTTTCTAAGGATTGAGGTGGCTGAGGACAGAGGCTCACTGACCTTCACTGGATAAGTCATTCTGTCTACCTTTCATCTTCCGTGCTTATTCTGCCACACATCCTTTCTGGAGGGCACTGATGTGGGACTCAAAGATCCACAGGCCATGTGCTTATTCCCATAGCTCTGTCCACATGCCTTTTCCTCAGACATCCTTGTTCTCCATCTTCCATTCTTGCTCCTTCCTGATCCTTGACCAAGGAACCAATCCATTTCCATTACTTGGAAGTCTGTGTATAACCTACTTCATATCATTTCTTCCCCACACAAAGGCCATGGCCAATTGTACTTTAAACTCTGCCCACTGGGAGAATTTCTCTCACCATTCTTTTTCAGGGCCCTTCTATGTGGCAGCAGTCCATGTTTGGCTTACATCAACATATTATGTGGACCTAATGATTATCAGGTCTTTTATTTTATTTTTCTCCTCTATCAACTGGTTATAGAGAGATCCCCAAAGGGCCATTGATGTGGGCTGATGGTGAGGCAGCAGTGCAAGAGAGGCATAGTACATCAGGTTCCTACATCCTGTTGTATATTCTGTAATGGGTGTGGACCACCTGTTCACCCAACTTGCTTGTTCCCTCCATACCTGCTTGAGTCTGATTCCAAATGTAATATTTTCATTTTGTAACAGGTTGCAATTTTGCCTGTCTCAGCTTATGATTTGGTGGGTCTCATAACTGTGCCAGCGTATGACGTCCTATGGTCACTCATTTTCTCCCCAGGGTCCAGTATTGTGCCAGAATCTGTTTTTTGAGTGACAAATAGTTCCCTGCTAAGACAGCACGGCCTCTCTCCAGAACTGTAGGGGTCTGGGATCAACCCTTCTCTAAGGGCTTGTGAAGAACTCACTCCATAGAGGGTCCTTAGCTGCTGCAGAGACCTCTAGCATCCCTGGATCAGCCAGACCATATACCCAAGCAGTAGGGCTGTTTGTACTGAAACCTGAGTCCACTGCAAAGTTCCCTCTTTCTCCACTCAAAATCAACAGCCTTCTGTGTCACTTGAGATGGATTCATGCAGTATTCCCAAATGTAGACTATGTTATATCCAAAATCTGAATCAAACATTGTTTTTTTGCTGAGTGGTCAGTAGCACAAAGTTCAGTAGCTTGTCCTTTACTTTAGAGAGGATGTTTTGGCATATTCCAGACTATGGACACCTAAAAACTACACCAACAAGGCAGGGGTTTGAACCTTTGTTAGGGTTTATTTCCTACTTTCAGTTATGAAAGTATATTTCTGGGATTTCCAGCATACTTGTCACTTCCTAGTCACCATGTCTAGTTAATGTGATAGCATCAATATAGTGGACCAGCCTCAGAATGCCAAGATTCTTCCAGATTTTATATTGTGACAGAGCAGAAGATTTAACAGAGCCCAAGAGCAAAATTTTGAATGTCTACAGCTAGCCATTCCAGGGGAATATGGAGTCATTTGATCCTCCTTTCCTATGGGGCCAGATCAATATATGTATTCCAAGTACCAGAGACTGTGTTCATCTTTGAAAAAGAGCAGGAAAAAATATACAGTGGAAAAAGACAGTCTTTTCAATAAATGGTGCTGAGAAAATTGGACAGTTATATATAGAAGAATGAAATTTGACCATTCTCTTACACCATACACAAAGATAAACTTGAAATGGATAAAAGACATCAATGTGAGGCAGTAATCTATCAAAATCCTAGAGGAGAACATAGGCAGTAACCTCTTCAACATCAGCCACAGCAATTCTTTCAACACATGCCCCCCCCCCCCAAAAAAAAAGACATGTCTCCAAAAGCAAAGGAAACAAAAGTGAAAATGAACCTTTAGGACTTCATCAACTTTTGGGACTTTGCACAGCAAAGGACATAGTCAACAAAATAAAGAGACAACCCACAGAATGGGAGAATGGGAGAAGATATTTGTAAATAACACTACAGACAAAGGGCTGATATCCAAGATCTAAAAAGAACTCCTCAAACTCAACACACACAAAACAGATAACCATGTCAAAAAATGGGCAGAAGACATGAAAAGACACTTCTCCAAAGAGTACATAAATACGGCTAACAGACACATGAAAAAAATGCTCATCATCATTAGCTATCATGGAGATTCAAATCAAAACCACATTAAGATAACACCTTACACCAGTTAGAATGGCCAAAATGAATAAGACAGTAAACAACAAGTGTTGGAGAGGAGGTGGAGAAAGGGGAACCCTCTTACACTGTTGGTGCGAATGCAAGTTGGTGTAGCCACTTTGGAAACAGTGTGGATATTCCTTAGGAAATGAAAAATAAAGCTACCCTATGACCCTGAAATTGCACTACTGGGAATTTACCCCAAAGATACAGATGTAGTGAAAAGAAGGGCCATCTGTACCCCAATGTTCATAGCAGCAATGGCCACAGTCACTAGACTGTGGAAAGAACCAAGATGCCATTCAACAGATGAATGAATAAAGAAGATATGGTCCATATATACAATGGAGTATTCTACCTTCATCATTCTACCCAACTTTTGTGTCAACAAGGACTGGAGGAGATTATGTTGAGTGAAATAAGTCAAACAGAGACAGTCAATTATCATATGGTTTCACTTACTTGTGGAGCATAAGGAATAACACAGAAGACATTGGGTGAAGGAGAGGTGAAGTAAGTTGGGGGAAATTGGAGGGAGAACGGAATCATGAGAGATTGTGGATTCTGAGAAATAAACTGAGAGTTTTGGAGGAGATCAGGTCGGGGGTTGGGAAGGTCTGGTAGTGGGTATTAAGGAGAGCACATATTGTTTGGAGCACTGGGTGTGGTGCATAAACAATGAATCTTGGAACACTGAAAAGATTAAATTAAAAAAAAAAAGAGGGAGGAGTCAAGATGGTGGAGAAGTAGCAGACTGAGACTACTTCAGCTAGCCGGAGATCAGCTAGATAGCTTATCTAAAGATTGCAAACACCTGCAAATCCATCGGCAGATCGAAGAGAAGAAGAACAGCAATTCTGGAAACAGAAAAGCAACCACTTTCTGAAAGGTAGGACCGGCGGAGACGTGAATCCAAAGCGAAGGGAAGATAGACCCCGGGGGGAGGGGCCGGCTCCCGGCAAGCGGAGGAGCAACGGAGCACAAAATCAGGACTTTTAAAAGTCTGTTCTGCTGAGGGACAACACTCCAGAGGCTAAACCAGGGCGAAGCCCACGTTGGGTCAGCGTGGCCTCAGGTCCCGCAGGGTCACAGAAGGATCGGGGGTGTCTGAGTGTCGCAGAGCTTGCGCATATTGGAACGGGAAAGCCAGCTACAGAGACAGAGCCGACAGTAAGCTCGCACCTCGGGGTGACCTTGAACCGGTCGCAGGCTCGGTGAGCTCGGAGCGTGGCCGGAAGTCAGGCAGACGGGAATAACTGGGTGCTGTTCTCTGAGGCCGCACTGAGGAGTGGGGCCCCGGGCTCTCAGCTCCTCCGGGCCAGAGACCAGGGGGCCGCCATTTGTATTCCCGTCCTCTGGAACTCTACGGAAAGCTCTCAGGGAACAAAAGCTCCTGAAAGCAAACCCAAGGGGATAACTCAGCCCGGCCCCTGGTAAGGGCGGTGCAATTCCGCCTGGGGCAAAGACACTTGAGAATCACTACACCAGGCCCCTCCCCCAGAAGATCAACAAGAAATCCAGCCAAGACCAAGTTCACCTACCAAGGAGTGCGGTTTCAATACCAAGGAGAGCAGGAGAATTCCAGAGGAGGAGAAAGCAAAGCACGGAACTCATGGCTTTCTCCCTGTGATTTATTTTCCTTTTCTTTTCTTTTTTTTTCCCCTGTGATTTTTTTAGTCTTGGAGTTAATTTAATTTTTTTCTTTTTCATTTTTTTCTCTTCTTCTGCTAAAATCTTTTTAAACTTTTACCCTTTTCTTTTTAAACGTTTTTTAACTAGCTTATCTAATATATATGTTTTCCTTTTTATATTTTTCTTTATTCATTTTCCTTTTTAAAATTCTTCTTTTTCTTTTTTCTTTCTTTCTTTTTGAACCTCTTTTTATCCCCTTTCTCCACTCTCACGATTTGGGATCTCTTCTGATTTGGTTAAACCATATTTTCTTGGGGTTGTTGCCACACTTTTAGTATTTTACTTGCTCTTTCATATACTCTTATCTGGACAAAATGACAAGGCGGAAAAATTCACCACAAAAAAAAGAACAAGAGGCAGTACCGAAGGCTAGGGACCTAATCAATACAGACATTGGTAATATGTCAGATCTAGAGTTCAGAATGACAATTCTCAAGGTTCTAGCCAGGCTCGAAAAAGGCATGGAAGATATTAGAGAAACCCTCTTGGGAGATATAAAAGCCCTTTCTGGAGAAATAAAAGAACTAAAATCTAACCAAGTTGAAATTAAAAAAAGCAATTAATGAGGTGCAATAAAAAATGGAGGCTCTCACTGCTAGGATAAATGAGGCAGAAGAAAGAATTAGTGATATAGAAGACCAAATGACAGAGAATAAAGAAGCTGAGCAAAAGAGGGACAAACAGCTAGTGGACCACGAGGGGAGAATTCCAGAGATAAGTGACACCAAAAAGACGAAACAACATTAGAATAATTGGGATTCCAGAAGAAGAAGAAAGAGAGAGGGGAGCAGAAGGTGTACTGGAGAAAATTATTAGGGAGAATTTCCCCAGAATGGCAAAGGGAACCAGCATCAAAATTCAGGAGGTGCAGAGAAGGTCCCTCAAAATCAATAAGAATAGGCCCACACCCCGTCACCTTATAGTAAAATTTACAAGTCTTAGTGACAAAGAGAAAATCCTGAAAGCAGCCCGGGAAAAGAGGTCTGTAACATACAATGGTAAAAATATTAGATTGGCAGCTGACTTATCCACAGAGACCTGGCAGGCCAGAAAGAGCTGGCATGATATTTTCAGAGCACTAAATGAGAAAAACATGCAGCCAAGAATACTATATCCAGCTAGGCTATCATTGAAACTAGAAGGAGAGATTAAAAGCTTCCAGGACAAACAAAAACTGAAAGAATTTGCAAACACCAAACCAGCTCTACAGGAAATCTTGAAAGGGGTCCTCTAAGCAAAGAGAGAGCCTACAAGTTGTAGATCAGTAAGAAACAGAGACAATATACAGTAACAGTCACCTTACAGGCAATACATGGCACTAAATTCATATCTCTCAATAGTTACCCTGAATGTTAATGGGCTAAATGCCCCAATCAAAAGACACAGGGTATCAGAATGGATATAAAAAAAAAAAACCCATCTATATGTTGCCTCCAATAAACTCTTTTTAAGCCCGAAGACACCTCCAGATTTAAAGTGAGGGGGTGGAAAACAATTTACCATGCTAATGGACATCAGAAGAAAGCAGGAGTGGCAATCCTTATATCAGATCAATTAGATTTTAAGCCAAAGACTATAATAAGAGACGAGGAAGGACACTATATCATACTCAAAGGGTCTGTCCAACAAGATCTAACAATTTTAAATATCTATGCCCCTAACATGGGAGCAGCCAACTATATAAACCAATTAATAACAAAATCAAAGAAACACATCAACAATAATACAATAATAGTAGGGGACTTTAACACTCCCCTCACTGAAATGGACAATCATTCAAGCAAAAGATCAGCAAGGAAATAAAGGCCTTAAATGACACACTGGACCAGATGGACATCACAGATATATTCAGAACATTTCATCCCAAAGCAACAGAATACACATTCTTCTCTAGTGCACATGGAACATTCTTCAGAATAGATCACATCCTCGGTCCTAAATCAGGACTCAACCAGTATCAAAAGATTGGCATCATTCCCTGCATATTATCAGACCACAATGCTCTGAAGCTAGAACTCAACCACAAAAGGAAGTTTGGAAAGAACCCAAATACATGGAGCATCCTTCTAAAGAATGAATGGGTCAACCGGGAAATTAAAGAAGAATTGAAAAAAATCATGGAAACAAATGATAATGAAAATACAACGGTTCAAAATCTGTGGGACGCAACAAAGGCAGTCCTGAGAGGAAAATATATAGCGGTACAAGCCTTTCTCAAGAAACAAGAAAGGTCTCAGGTACACAACCTAACCCTACACCTAAAGGAGCTGGAGAAAGAACAAGAAAGAAACCCTAAGCCCAGCAGGAGAAGAGAAATCATAAAGATCAGAGCAGAAATCAATGAAATAGAAACCAAAAGACAATAGAGAAAATCAACGAAACTAGGATCTGGTTCTTTGAAAGAATTAATAAAATTGATAAACCCCTGGCCAGACTTATCAAGAAGAAAAGAGAAAGGACCCAAATAAATAAAATCATAAATGAAAGAGGAGAGGTCACAACTAACACCAAAGAAATAAAAACTATTATAAGAACATACTATGAGAAACTCTAAGCCAACAAATTTGACAATCTGGAAGAAATGGATGCATTCCTAGAAACATATAAACTACCACAACTGAACCAGGAAGAAGTAGAAAGCCTGAACAGACCCATCACCAGTAAGGAGATTGAAACAGTCATTAAAAATCTCCAAACAAACAAAAGCCCAGGGCCAGACGGCTTCCCGGGGGAATACTACCAAACATTTAAAGAAGAACTAATTCCTATTCTCCTGAAACTGTTCCAAAAAATAGAAATGGAAGGAAAACTTCCAAACTCATTTTATGAGGCCAGGATCACTTGTTCCCCAAGCCAGACAAGGTTCCCATCAAAAAAGAGAGCTATAGACCAATATCCTTGATGAACACAGATGCAAAAATACTCAACAAAATACTAGCCAATAGGATTCAACAGTACATTAAAAGGATTATTCACCACGACCAGGTGGGATTTATTCCAGGGCTTGAAGGTTGGTTCAACATCCGCAAATCAGTCAATGTGATACAACACATCAATAAAAGTAAGAACAAGAACCATATGATACTCAAAAAAAAAAAAAAAAAAAAAAAAAGAACCATATGATACTCTCAATAGATGCTGAAAAAGCATTTGACAAAGTACAGCATCCCTTCCTGATCAAAACTCTTCAAAGTGTAGGGATAGAGGGCACATACCTCAATATCATCAAAGCCATCTATGAAAAACCCACCGCAAATATCATTCTCAATGGAGAAAAACTGAAAGCTTTTCCGCTAAGGTCAGGAACACGGCAGGGATGTCCATTATCACCACTGCTATTCAACATAGTACTAGAGGTCCTAGCCTCAGCAATCAGACAACAAAAGGAAATTAAAGGCATCCAAATCGGCAAAGAAGAAGTCAAATTATCACTCTTCGCAGATGATATGATACTATATGTGGAAAACCCAAAAGATTCCACTCCAAAACTGCTAGAACTTGTACAGGAATTCAGTAAAGTGTCAGGATATAAAATCAATGCACAGAAATCAGTTGCATTTCTCTACACCAACAACAAGACAGAAGAAAGAGAAATTAAGGAGTCCATCCCATTTACAATTGCACCCCAAACCATAAGATACCTAGGAATAAATCTAGCCAAAGAGGCACAGAATCTATACTCATAAAACTAAAGTACTCATGAAAGAAATTGAGGAAGACACAAAGAAATGGAAAAATGTTCCATGCTCCTGGATTGGAAGAATAAATATTGTGAAAATGTCTATGCTACCTAAAGCAATCTACACATTTAATGCAATTCCTATCAAAGTACCATCCATCTTTTTCAAGGAAAGGGAACAAATAATTCTAAAATTTATATGGAACCAGAAAAGACCTCGAATAGCCAAAGCGATATTGAAAAACAAAGCCAAAATTGGTGGCATCACAATTCCGGACTTCAAGCTCTATTACAAAGCTGTCATCATCAAGACAGCATGGTACTGGCACAAAAACAGACACATAGATCAATGGAACAGAATAGAGAGTCCAGAAATAGACCCTCAACTCTATAGTCAACTAATCTTCGACAAAGCAGGAAAGAATATCCAATGGGAAAAAGACAGCCTCTTCAATAAATGGTGTTGGGAAAATTGGACAGCCACATGCAGAAAAATGAATTTGGACCATTTCCTTACACCACACACAAAAATAGACTAAAATGGATGAAGGACCTCAATGTGCGAAAGGAATCCATCAAAATCCTTGAGGAGAACACAGGCAGCAACCTCTTCGACCTCAGCCGCAGCAACATCTTCCTAGGAACATCACCAAAGGCAAGGGAAGCAAGGGCAAAAATGAACTATTGGGATTTCATCAAGATCAAATGCTTTTGCACAGCAAAGGAAACAGTTAACAAAATCAAAAAACAACTGACAGAATGGGAGAAGATATTTGCAAATGACATATCAGATAAAGGGCTAGTGTCCAAAATCTATAAAGAATTTAGCAAACTCAACACCCAAAGAACAAATAATCCAATCAGGAAATGGGCAGAGGACATGAACAGACATTTCTGCAAAGAAGACATCCAGATGGCCAACAGACACATGAAAAAGTGCTCCATATCACTCGGCATCAGGGAAATACAAATCAAAACCACAATGCGATATCACCTCACACCAGTCAGAATGGCTAAAATCAACAAGTCAGGAAATGACAGATGCTGGCGAGGATGCGGAGAAAGGGGAACCCTCCTCCACTGTTGGTGGGAATGCAAGCTGGTGCAGCCACTCTGGAAAACAGCATGGAGGTTCCTCAAAATGTTGAAAATAGAACTGCCCTATGACCCAGCAATTGCACTACTGGGTATTTACCCTAAAGATACAAACGTAGTGATCCAAAGGGGCACATGCACCCGAATGTTTATAGCAGCAATGTCCACAATAGCCAAACTGTGGAAAGAACCTAGATGTACATCAACAGATGAATGGATCAAGAAGATGTGGTATATATACACAATGGAATACTATGCAGCCATCAGAAGAAATGAAATCTTGCCTTTTGCGACAACATGGATGGAACTAGAGCGTATCATGCTTAGCGAAATAAGTCAAGCAGAGAAAGACAACTATCATATAATCTCCCTGATATGAGGAAGTGGTGATGCAATATGGGGGCTTAAGTGGGTAGGAGAAGAATAAATGAAACAAGATGGGATTGGGAGGGAGACAAACCATAAGTGACTCTTAATCTTACAAAACAAACTGAGGGTTGCTGGGGGGAGGGGGGTTGGGAGAAGGGCGGGTGTGTTATGGACATTGGGGAGGGTATGTGCTTTGGTGAGTGCTGTGAAGTGTGTAAACCTGGCGATTCACAGGCCTGTACCCCTGGGGATAAAAATACATGTTTATATATATAAAAAAAAGATATTTGCAAATGGGCCTGCCTCTAGTTAAGTGTATAGTAGCCTACCATTGTCCCCTACGATCCCTGTGGCTTTGCAGGGACTACATAATAAATGAAAAGGGGTGTTACATATCCTTTACATCTTTGAGAGTGTCACATGATCTCTGTCATTTTACCTGGAACTTTGGGCACCCTGGTATCAGTGTTACCTCACAACTTTTATATGACAGTACTTAATAGGTCTGGTATTACCCCTACACCAGCGTATAGTTACTCTGGTAAATGATGGAGGTCCTTTTAGAGGAAGAATTAGGGAAAATTCTATTATACTTATTGTGTACACTTCTATGGCTTCTATGGGATCTGGTTTCCCCTTAAATAGCTGTGCTCTGTGGTTGAGCAGTGTCTGCCTATTGCTCAGTAGCTCTTAGTCGGATTTAGTTATGTTAGTGAAGCACGTGTCCTTATTATTAGTAGTTTCCTTACTGATATTGTCATTTAATATAACAAAGCCAAAGTTAATCATCCTTCCTCCTTAATCTTAGTTCACTTTAACATTAATCTCCTTTGCTCAGTTTACATCTTTTCTTTGTATTCTAAATCTATTTTGTATTATTATGTTAACCCCACAATTAGACATTGTTTATTATTCTTTTATATAATCAATCCTTGTTTAGAGCCACCTAGGTTCTCTTCTTCCTTGTTCCAGGAACATTCAGCTGTATCTCATGGGCCACTGGTTTACTCAAGTTTGTTAATGCCTGTCTCAAGACGTGGTTCCACACTCCACATGTGGTCTGACCCAGGGAAGAGTGGGAATATTTTTTGTTAGAAGTTGGACATCTGCAACTGTTTCCATATGTCATCTGTCCGCATTACACTGCGCTTTGTGTCAAGTTTATAGACAGTCAACCCTTTTATGGGTATATATTTTTTTTCCATAAAAACTATTGCCTACTTTATTTTATTTCTATAGACTTGAGTTGATGTCTTTATATTTACTCTTGCAAAAATTCATAGTTTGTAGTGTTCTTGGACCACCCTTTCCTCATAGAGAGAAGCATTGAGCCTTGATTTGAGTTTTAACCTTGAAGGATGGAGGAGCCAAGAAACAGTGAATTCAGATAGCCTGGGTTCCGATTTCAGTGATGTTACAGAGAGCAAAGTTACTTAGCTTTATTGAGCCTCAGCCTTCTTTTATCCCCCCACACAGCCCTCTTGTTTATAGAATGTAAACTCAGAGGGGTCTGTATTGTTAATTCCAATATTCTCAATGCCTGGCATAGTGTCTGACACAGTAGGTGTTCAACAAATGCTTGTTGGTTGATTGAATGAAGGTAATAATATCTACTTTGCAGGGATGTTGTGAGGTTTAGATAATACATGTCAAGTGCCTAATATAGAGGATAGAGTATGGGAGGTGCTCAACCCAAGGCAGATATTCTTATAGAAAAGTGGTTTTCTAGGCCAACATGCCTTGTAGTTTTCTATACCTTCCAGGATGAGAAAAAGCACAAACCATAATTCTGGGTTCTGGCAGATTACTAGGCTTACACTGTCACACAGTTCACATTTTCTGTGAAGTTCCACTCTACCTGGAGGGCATCTGGACTGCCTAGCAATATGATAGCCACTGGTTACATGTGCCTGCTTAAACTAAATCATTTTTTTTTTTAATCACAAGACTCAATCAGAGTAGTCATGTTTTAAATGCTCAGAAACCATATGTAGCTAGTGACTAACACATTAGACAATGCTCCTCTAGAACATTTTCATCATTGCAGGAAGTTCTGTTGGACAGAGGTGGTCTAGAGTCTGCAGTGGCAGAAAGGAATGTAATAGAGTATGGGGCAAAACCATAAATTAGGAGGTTGAATACAACAATAAAATCACAAGCTTCTGAACTTCAGAAAATGCAGAGGAAGGGCAAGCCATTGGGTCATTTTGAAGAAAGCATAGGCAGAACCTAGTTGTTGGGTTGGTGGGCTCTGGGAGTTCAGGAAGAACAATAGAAATGAATGCCGGATCCATGCCTTCTTCCAGCCTCCTCCCCCTCCTTTTCCTTCACCCTTGACTCTCCTGCCAAAAGGATATATGCCCAGGTCACATCTCCATAGGTAACCTGATACCTATGCAGGAAACAGATAAAAGACCCCTGCCAACTCCCTCCCAGTGGACTTCCCCCACTCTGCTTTCCAGAGCCACGGAATCTTGCCCACCCAAGGGTGCCCACCTCCTCCCGGCACAACTTTCCTGGCTCCCCTTCTCCTGAGCCCTGAAACTTTGCCGGAGAGTGCCTTTAATACATCTTTTCTTGTGCCTACCTCGCCTGGTGTCATGTTTATCTCGCCTATAAAACCTTACACTAGTGACAGAGTGAAGGCAGATGGCACAAAGGCTCTGGTGCTCAGCAGGGTTGAAATCCTAGCCTCATAGCTCACCAGCTGTAGTGACTAACCACTTCTCCAAGCCCACTTTCTCATTTGTGAAATGAGAGGAATAGCATTTGCCTCACAAGGTGGTTGAGAACTTTAGGATGACTTGATTACACAGGAAAGGTTAGCACAGGGAGACATAAGGAAGGCACAGTGGGTGGTAATCAGACCACTGTTATTGTTCTGGTTTGGACATCTGGGTGAAGTGGTGTTGATTGATAGAATCATCTCTTACTGCACAATTCCTTTTTCCCTCCCCCCAGAAACTCCAGTGCTCTTTCTCCAGATGCCACAACATTATAGATTTCTACATGAATCTCCCTGGCAAGGTCCTAAATATTGGGAATTTTTCCTGTCAATATAAAACATGACTTATCTTATGTTCCATTCCCAAATCTACAAGATGAATTAAAATCTTGGAGTCAAGTTCAGGTGGGGAAAGACCAAAATGGTTAGTATCTCTCTGTCTCCCCTCAATCTGATGTTTGAAGCTCTTCTACAATAAGATTATCTACCACAATTCCACAATCCTAATAATAATTTCTGTAGCTGAAAGTTCGGTGGGCTAGCACTGTGCCAGACACTTTGCAGTTGTTCCGTTTTCCTGAGGAGGAAATTGGGCTTCAGTGAGATGCATAGAGTCTGTTGTTACCATTTCAGAGGGTAAGAGTTGGAAGATTTCTTCACCTTGGTCATTCCTCTGTCTGTCCTTTCTGCTGCTCCCTTTCCTGTGGTTCTTGGCTATTCAGATTTCAGTACATTTCTTTTTTTTTTTTAATATAATTTTTTATTTTTTATAAACATATATTTTTATCCCCAGGGGTACAGGTCTGTGAATCACCAGGTTTACACACTTCACAGCACTCACCAAAACACATACCCTCCCCAATGTCCATAATACCACCCCCTTCTCCCAAACCCCCTCCCCCCAGCAACCCTCAGTTTGTTTTGTGAGATTAAGAGTCAGAGTCACTTATGGTTTGTCTCCCTCCCAATCCCATCTTGTTTCATTTATTCTTCTCGTACCCACTTAAGCCCCCATGTTGCATCACCACTTCCTCATATCAGGGAGATCATATGATAGTTGTCTTTCTCCGCTTGACTTATTTCGCTAAGCATGATACGCTCTAGTTCCATCCATGTTGTCGCAAATGGCAAGATTTCATTTCTTTTGATGGCTGCATAGTATTCCATTGTGTATATATACCACATATTCTTGATCCATTCATCTGTTGATGGACATCTAGGTTCTTTCCATAGTTTGGCTATTGTGGACATTGCTGCTATAAACATTCGAGTACACGTGCCCCTTTGGATCACTACGTTTGTATCTTTAGGGTAAATGCCCAATAGTGCAATTGCTGGGTCATAGGGCAGTTCTATTTTCAACATTTTGAGGAACCTCCATGCTGTTTTCCAGAGAGGTTGCACCAGCTTGCATTCCCACCAACAGTGTAGGAAGGTTCCCCTTTCTCCGCATCCTCGCCAGCATCTGTCATTTCCTGACTTGTTGATTTTAGCCATTCTGACTGGTGTGAGGTGATATCGCATTGTGGTTTTGATTTGTATTTCCCTGATGCCGAGTGATATGGAGCACTTTTTCATGTGTCTGTTGGCCATCTGGATGTCTTCTTTGCAGAAATGTCTGCTCATGTCCTCTGCCCATTTCTTGATTGGATTATTTGTTCTTTGGGTGTTGAGTTTGCTAAGTTCTTTATAGATTCTGGACACTAGTCCTTTATCTGATATGTCGTTTGCAAATATCTTCTCCCATTCTGTCAGTTGTCTTTTGATTTTGTTAACTGTTTCCTTTGCTGTGCAAAAGCTTTTGATCTTGATGAAATCCCAATAGTTCATTTTTGCCCTTGCTTCCCTTGCCTTTGGCGTTGTTCCTAGGAAGATGTTGCTGCCGCTGAGGTCAAAGAGGTTGCTGCCTGTGTTCTCCTCAAGGATTTTGATGGATTCCTTTCGCACATTGAGGTCCTTCATCCATTTTGAGTCTATTTTTGTGTGTGGTGTAAGGAAATGGTCCAAATTCATTTTTCTGCATGTGGCTGTCCAATTTTCCCAACACCATTTATTGAAGAGGCTGTCTTTTTTCCATTGGACATTCTTTCCTGCTTTGTCGAAGATTAGTTGACCATAGAGTTGAGAGTCTATTTCTGGGCTCTCTATTCTGTTCCATTGATCTATGGGTCTGTTTTTGTGCCAGTACCATGCTGTCTTGATGATGACAGCTTGTAATAGAGCTTGAAGTCCGGGATTGTGATGCCACCAACGTTGGCTTTCTTTTTCAATATCCCTTTAGCTATTCGAGGTCTTTTCTAGTTCCAAATAAATTTTAGAATTATTTGCTCCATTTCTTTGAAAAAGATGGATGGTACTTTGATAGGAATTGCATTAAATGTGTAGATTGCTTTAGGTAGCATAGACATTTTCACAATATTTATTCTTCCAATCCAGGAGCATGGAACATTTTTCCATTTCTTTGTGTCTTCCTCAATTTCTTTCATGAGTACTTTATAGTTTTCTGAGTATAGATTCTGTGTCTCTTTGGTTAGGTTTATTCCTAGGTATCTTATGGTTTTGGGTGCAATTGTAAATGGGATTGACTCCTTAATTTCCCTTTCTTCTGTCTTGCTGTTGGTGTAGAGAAATGCAACTGATTTCTGTGCATTGATTTTATATCCTGACACTTTACTGAATTCCTGTACAAGTTCTAGCAGTTTTGGAGTGGAGTCTTTTGGGTTTTCCACATATAGTATCATATCATCTGCGAAGAGTGATAATTTGACTTCTTCTTTGCTGATTTGGATGCCTTTAATTTCCTTTTGTTGTCTGATTGCTGAGGCTAGGACCTCTAGTACTATGTTGAATAGCAGTGGTGATAATGGACATCCCTGCCGTGTTCCTGACCTTAGTGGAAAAGCTTTCAGTTTTTCTCCATTGAGAATGATATTTGCGGTGGGTTTTTCATAGATGGCTTTGATGATATTGAGGTATGTGCCCTCTATCCCTACACTTTGAAGAGTTTTGATCAGGAAGGGATGCTGTACTTTGTCAAATGCTTTTTCAGCATCTATTGAGAGTATCATATGGTTCTTGTTCTTACTTTTATTGATGTGTTGTATCACATTGACTGATTTGCGGATGTTGAACCAACCTTGCAGCCCTGGAATAAATCCCACTTGGTCGTGGTGAATAATTTTTTTAATGTACTGTTGAATCCTATTGGCTAGTATTTTGTTGAGTATTTTCGCATCTGTGTTCATCAAGGATATTGGTCTATAGCTCTCTTTTTTGGTGGGATCCTTGTCTGGTTTTGGGATCAAGGTGATGCTGGCCTCATAAAATGAGTTTGGAAGTTTTCCTTCCATTTCTATTTTTTGGAACAGTTTTAGGAGAATAGGAATTAGTTCTTCTTTAAATGTTTGGTAGAATTCCCCCGGGAAGCCGTCTGGCCCTGGGCTTTTGTTTGTTTGGAGATTTTTAATGACTGTTTCAATCTCCTTACTGGTGATGGGTCTGTTCAGGCTTTCTATTTCTTCCTGGTTCAGTTGTGGTAGTTTATATGTTTCTAGGAATGCATCCATTTCTTCCAGATTGTCAAATTTATTGCCGTAGAGTTGCGCATAGTATGTTCTTATAATAGTTTGTATTTCTTTGGTGTTAGTTGTGATCTCTCCTCTTTCATTCATGAGTTTATTTATTTGGGTCCTTTCTCTTTTCTTTTTGATAAGTCTGGCCAGGGGTTTATCAATTTTATTAATTCTTTCAAAGAACCAGCTCCTAGTTTCGTTGATTTGTTCTATTGTTTTTTTGGTTTCTATTTCATTGATTTCTGCTCTGATCTTTATGATTTCTCTTCTCCTGTTAGGCTTAGGGTTTCTTTCTTGTTCTTTCTCCAGCTCCTTTAAGTGTAGGGTTAGATTGTGTACCTGAGACCTTTCTTGTTTCTTGAGAAAGGCTTGTACCGCTATATATTTTCCTCTCAGGACTGCCTTTGTCGTGTCCCACAGATTTTGAACCGTTGTATTTTCATTATCATTTGTTTTTGTGATTTTTTTTCAATTCTTCTTTAATTTCCTGGTTGACCCATTTATTCTTTAGAAGGACGCTGTTTAGTCTCCATGTATTTGGGTTCTTTCCAAACTTCCTCTTGTGGTTGAGTTCTAGCTTCAGAGCATTGTAGTCTGAAAATATGCAGGGAATGATCCCAATCTTTTGATACCGGTTGAGTCCTGATTTAGGACCGAGGATGTGATCTATTCTGGAGAATGTTCCATGTGCACTAGAGAAGAATGTGTATTCTGTTGCTTTGGGATGAAATGTTCTGAATATATCTGTGATGTCCATCTGGTCCAGTGTGTCATTTAAGGCCTTTATTTCCTTGCTGATCTTTTGCTTGGATGATCTGTCCATTTCAGTGAGGGGTAGTGTTAAAGTCCCCTACTATTATTGTATTGTTGTTGATGTGTTTCTTTGATTTTGTTATTAATTGGTTTATATAGTTGGCTGCTCCCACGTTGGGGGCATAGATATTTAAAATTGTTAAATCTTCTTGTTGGACAGACCCTTTGAGTATGATATAGTGTCCTTCCTCATCTCTTATTATAGTCTTTGGCTTAAAATCTAATTGATCTGATATAAGGATTGCCACTCCTGCTTTCTTCTGATGTCCATTAGCATGGTAAATTCTTTTCCACCCCCTCACTTTAAATCTGGAGGTGTCTTCGGGCTTAAAATGAGTTTCTTGGAGGCAACATATAGATGGGTTTTGTTTTTTTATCCATTCTGATACCCTGTGTCTTTTGACAGGGGCATTTAGCCCATTAACATTCAGGGTAACTATTGAGAGATATGAATTTAGTGCCATTGTTTTGCCTGTAAGGTGACTGTTACTGTATATGGTCTCTGTTCCTTTCTGATCTACCACTTGTAGGCTCTCTCTTTGCTTAGAGGACCCCTTTCAATATTTCCTGTAGAGCTGGTTTGGTGTTTGCAAATTCTTTCAGTTGTTGTTTGTCCTGAAAGCTTTTAATCTCTCCTTCTATTTTCAATGATAGCCTAGCTGGATATAGTATTCTGGGCTGCATGTTTTTCTCGTTTAGTGCTCTGAAAATATCATGCCAGCTCTTTCTGGTCTGCCAGGTCTCTGTGGATAAGTCAGCTGCCAATCTAATATTTTTACCATTGTATGTTACAGACTTCTTTTCCCGGGCTGCTTTCAGGATTTTCTCTTTGTCACTGAGACTCGTAAATTTTACTATTAGGTGACGGGGTGTGGGCCTATTCTTATTGATTTTGAGGGGTGTTCTCTGAACCTCCTGAATTTTGATGCTCGTTCCCTTTGCCATATTGGGGAAATTCTCCCTAATAATTTTCTCCAGTACACCTTCTGCTCCCCTCTCTCTTTCTTCTTCTTCTGGAATCCCAATTATTCTAATGTTGTTTCGTCTTATGGTGTCACTTATCTCTCGAATTCTCCCCTCGTGGTCCAGTATCTGTTTGTCCCTCTTTTGCTCAGCTTCTTTATTCTCTGTCATTTGGTCTTCTATATCACTAATTCTTTCTTCTGCCTCATTTATCCTAGCAGTGAGAGCCTCCATTTTTGATTGCACCTCATTAATAGCTTTTTTTATTTCAACTTGGTTAGATTTTAGTTCTTTTATTTCTCCAGAAAGGGCTTTTATATCTCTCGAGAGGGTTTCTCTAATATCTTCCATGCCTTTTTCGAGCCCGGATAGAACCTTGAGAATTGTCATTCTGAACTCTAGATCTGACATATTACCAATGTCTGTATTGATTAGGTCCCTAGCCTTCGGTACTGCCTCTTGTTCTTTTTTTTGTGTTGAATTTTTCCGTCTTGTCATTTTGTCCAGAGAAGAGTATATGAGGGGGCAAGTAAAATACTAAAAGGGTGGCAACAACCCCAGGAAAATATGCTTTAACCAAATTAGAAGAGATCCCAAATCGGGAGGGGGGAGAAAGGGGATAAAAAGAGGTGCAAAAAGGGAGAAAGAAAAAAAAGAAAAGAAAAAAAGAAAAGAAAAAAGAAAGAAAAAAAAAAGAAAAGAATTTTTAAAAAAAGAAAACACCTAAGAAAAATATAAAAAAGAAAAAATATATGTATTAGATAAACTAGTAAAAAATCGTTAAAAAAGAAAAAGGTAACAGTTAAAAAAAAAAAAATTTTACCCGAAGGCGAGAAAAAAAAGCAACAACTGAAAAAGAAAAAAATTAAATTAACCGCAAGACTAAAAAAAATCACAGGGCAAAAGCCATGAGTTCCGTGCTTTGCTTTCTCCTCCTCTAGAATTCTGCTGCTCTCCTTGGTATTGAAACCGCACTCTTTGGTAGGTGAACTTGGTCTCGGCTGAATTTCTTGTTGATCTTCTGGGGGAGGGGCCTGGTGTAGTGATTCTCAAGTGTCTTTGCCCCTGGCGGAATTGCACCGCCCTTACCCGGGGCCGGGGTGAGTAATCCGCTTGGGTTTGCTTTCAGGAGCTTTTGTTCCCTAAGCGCTTTCCGTAGAGTTCCGGAGGACGGGAATACAAATGGCGGCCTCCTGGTCTCCAGCTTGGAGGAGCCGAGAGCCCAGGGCTGCACTCCTCAGTGCGCCCTCAGAGAACCGCGCCCAGTTAGTCCCGTCTGCCTGACCTCCGGCCGCGCTCCGAGCTCACCGAGCCTGCGACTGGTTCAAGGTAACACGGAGCTGCGAGCTTACTGTCGGCTCTGTCTCTGTAGCCGGCTTTCCCGTTCCAATACCCGCAAGCTCTGCGACACTCAGACACCCCCGATCCTTCTGTGACCCTGCGGGACCTGAGGCCACGCTGACCCCGTGTGGGCTTTGCCCCAGGTAGCCTCTGGAGCGATGTCCCTCAGCGGAACAGACTTTTAAAAGTCCTGATTTTGTGCACGGTTGCTCCGCCGCTTGCCGGGAGCCGGCCCCTCCCCCCGGGGTCTCTCTTCCCGTCGCTTTGGATTCACGTCTCCGCCAGTCCTACCTTTCAGAAAGTGGTTGTTTTTCTGTTTCCAGAATTGCTGTTCTTCTTCTCTTCAATCTGCCGATGGATTTTCAGGTGTTTGCAATCTTTAGATAAGCTATCTAGCTGATCTCCGGCTAGCTGAAGTAGTCTTGGCCTGCTACTTCTCCGCCATCTTGACTCCTCCCCCCAGATTTCAGTACATTTCAATGGAAGTGTGAGAAGGGGGATGATGGGGAAACCTTTGCCTATGAGGTAGCCAGGCTGAAGTTGGAGGTCATGGGGCAGAGAGGGGGTCGCTAACTCTCTGTAGGGAAGAAAAAGAGAGGAGGGAGTGGTCCTGCTTGGGGTGCAGTTGTGGGGCTCTGTGCATTCCCTCCCATACCAAGCCTTAAAGAGGAAGCAAATCTTTCCAGTATAGGCAGCGGCTATAGGTCACATGCTGGCTTTCCACCACTCCAACTCCAACTTCCATTGTATTTCTCTCTATACACTGATATCTCCACCCCCCCAGCAACTGTAAGTTCAATATTACCTCCACTTTATGGATGTTAAAAATAAAGCCCAAAGAAGTGAAGTGATTTTTTCCACATAATAAATGACAGAGCTGGGATTTGAACCCCTGACTCTCTAAGGATGTGCTCCTCTCTGGTTTTTAAATGAAACTAATAACATTCTTTCTATAATGTGTTACTCTAATTTGGTCTTTTGTAAAGTCAAGAAAGTTCCCTGTAACTGTTACTGCATTTCTTTTTCTTTTCTTTTCTTTTTTTTAAGATTTTCTTTCTTTGAACATTATGTTGAATCAGCTGCATTGAAGAAATCTTACCAGCAGGTAGCAACATGAAACCAAGAACTCAGGACACTAGTTCATGATGTCTGAGAGGAGAATGGCATTTGCTGTGTCCCTGACAAGGTGGGTATCTGGCTTCCTTTTGTGATTTCTGGACTACTGGACTCACCTCCTGGGGCTCTGCCTGGTTTCCTAAGGCTGTCAGGACAAAGTCCTCACCTTCAGCCTTGCCCAGACTCTTCTGGACTGCTGAGTGAGTCCCTGCTAATCTCCAATGACTTAATGCTCCTTGCTCTATCCATAATGTTCTTGCACATTCCATGCCTCTGTCTCTGCTGGTCACTCTGCCTAGAGGGCCCTTTCTCCCCTCCCCCACTGGCTAATCCCTTTTCATCCTTGGGGCCCACTCTGCCCCACTTCCCCCATGTCCAGGCTGCATGGGGTCCTTTCTTCATGCATCTGGCTGTCACAGCACTGATGACCCTAAGTCCTATTCTTTTTTGCTTGGCTGCCTTTCACCTACAGTCCCCCATGAGGGTAGGAACTCTGTCCTATCCTTCTAGGGTTATATATACTGCTAGGCATGGAAGAGGTGCAGAAAAAAAAAATTGTTGATGAGTGAATGAACAAATGAGTGTTTACAGAGAGCCAGTGACCTGTCAGGGACAATTCTATGCAAGGGCCTTTGTGGAACCCCAAATTGATGAGTGTCTTGAGGATATGACAGTCATCACCAGGGAGGATGGCTCTTGTTGGCCTGCAGGGTAGATGGTATTTGTGTTTTCTGTAGGGGGCATTTCTGGCTTCAAGGCAGCAGCCTCTTTGAATCTCCTTAAATACCTCCAAGGAAGTATGCATTTTCTCAAGATGTAAGGAGGAGTAATTTAAATAAATGGAAGGAAAATGCATTTTAATTGCATTATTATACTAATTTATGTTTCCTGCTCCCCTTGAAAAGGTGCTTTTTCACAGTGTGGAAGCACATTAGGATTGGGAGTTGAGACTAATTGTTTCAGATGGCTGCTGAGAGACAATGGGCTTTGTTTTTACAGCTCTCAAAGTAGGTGGGTAAACAGGCCCATTTATTCCTCTGCAAGGCCAGATCAGGCCTCCAGACTCAGGGACCACAGGGTAGTGTCTGCACTCCCAGCCCAGCCACAGGCACATTGTAGGTGTTTAGGAAGAATTTGCTCAGTGAATACATGAACAAATAATAGAGAAATGAGGCTAGATACACAAATGAGAAGGATTCGTGGTTGGTCCTCTTCCACAGTATGGTTCTGTGAAATCTGCTTGTAGGTAGGAAGAGGTGACTGAACATCTGGGGTCCAACATGCTCTTAGATGCAGGGCAACCAGTGGATGCCTTTTCTCTCTTCATCTTCAAAACTACCCTGTGAGGTAAGCCCAGTTTACAGGTGAGGCCCAGATCAGTTAAGTCACTTGCCCCAGGTCTCGGTGTCAGTGAGGGGCCAGTATGAGGAGCAGCTGTGCTGAATTCCAGAATTCATGCTCTCCCCTCTTCCCAAGTCAGGCCCTTTCAAATGATGACTATGACATATTGACCACCTAATATGTGTGTGTAAGGTTTTATAGGAGAGATAAACACAACACCAGGTGAGATAGGCGTAAGGCAAGATTTATTAAAGGCACTCTCTGGCGAAGTGAGTTGTTCCTTGAGGAGGCCATTGGCCCTCTCAACCTTACCCAAGGATTGGGGGGTGATAGGAGATATGGAGTTTCCAGGTGATGTTGAGGCTCTCGGAGATCTGCTGTGTGATGCTGGAGATGAAGGCCAGTACGTTGTCTGATTATAGGGTTCGAGGGAGTCCAAACCTCCAAACCTTAATGAGAATGGCGGTGACCACGTCTGCTGTTTCCCTAGTGGTGGGGAATGCCTCGACCCAGCCTGTGAAGGTGTCCACAAGAGTTACTAGGTATCTAAAGGTTTTATGTCGAGGCATGTGAGTGAAGTCAAGTTGCTGGTCCTCGCCTGGCTGATGCCCACAGAGTTGGTTTAGTGGGTCCCCGTCTGTGGAGGCTGCCCTGGGCGTTGACACAGAACAGGTTCTGCAGGCCTGGTGTACCTCCTTAATGGTCTTTTGGAGGAGGGGGTGATGAAAGAGAGGTAGGAGAAATTGGTATAGGGCTTTTGGACCGATGCAGAGAGACTGGTGGATGTCAGTAATGAGGGTGTGGATTAGGCTGTTTGGGAGGGCAATTTTGTCCTCGACAAAATGCATCCCTTGTCACCCAACCTGACACCTAATGTTTTAAGGGCCCGAGTCACCTCATCAGTGTACGAGGGACTGTGAGGAGTGTTGAGAAATAGGAGAGTGGCTGGGGAGGAGTTTAAGGCCATCTGTTGGGCAATAGAGTCAGCCTTGTTGTTCCCCAAAGAGATGGTCCTTGGAGGCCTGATGGCCATGGCAGTGGACAATAGCCACTTCAGTAGGGTACTTGAGAGCCTCAAGGAGTTTGGCAATAAGAGGCCCGTTGACTCTGGGGGGTCCCTTGGTTGTGAGAAATTCCCTTTCTTGCCAGAGGATTGAGTGTGGGTAATAAGGAAAGCATATTTGGAATTAGTATAAATAGTGACCCGTTGGCCCTCAGATAAGTTAAGGGCCCTGGTGAGAGTCACGGGTTCTGCCTTTTGAGAAGTAGTCCCAATGGGAAGGGGGGCCACTTCTATGACTGCATCCAGGGTGACCACTGCATAGGCCACATGTCGCCATCCATCTGGAGCTATGAGGGAGCTCCCATCCACAAGCAGAGTGCAATCGTGGTTAGGCAGCGGCCGGTCCGAAAGTCCTGGATGGGAGGGAGAGAGTTGTTCCAGGAGTTGAGAGCAGGAGTGGAGAGGAGTGGGGGTAGATGAAGGTTTGTCAAGAGAGTGGCGGGATTTAGGTGAGGGGAGACAGAAAGTGTGACCTGGGGATTTTCTATGAATAGCAGGTGGTAGAGTTGGAGACGGGAAGGAGTGAATTGCACCAAGGATTTGTGGCTGAATAAGTCCATCAGTCGATGAGGGGAGAAGACCATGATGGGCTATCCCTAAGGTAAGTTTTAGGGCCTCTTTTGTCAGAGAAGCAGCTGCTGCTAGGGCCCCGAGGCAGGGCTGAGATCCCTGGGTAGTGACACTAGTTGCGTGGAGAGTTAATGGGGATAAGGAGATCCTGCTGCGGGAGGCAGTCGATGATGGGCTTAAGTCCTCACCAGTGGGTTGCTACTATAGATCTGCAAATGTCCCATACCTGCAGGTCTATGGAGGGGAGACAGTCTGGGATAGAGGATGAGTCAGAGGGGAGTAAAGGGAGGATGAGGTGAGCAGAAGTCGAGGGAGAGGGAGAGAGACGAATGGTGGCCTGAAGTTTGTTGAGGATGTCCCTGCCTAGTAGGGGAACAGGGCAGGAAGGGATAATGAGGAAGGAGTGTGAGAAGGGGAACCCATCCAGGCTGTAGGTAAGGGGTGGGCTGGCCTTTGGAGTAGAGGAAGTACCATCAGTTCCCATAACTGCTGCTGGGGAGGGATGAGTAGGACCCAAGTAGGAAGGCAGGACAGAATGTCCTGTGTCCAAAAGAAAAGAAATGGACTTACCTACTACCTGGACTGTGACCCTGGGCTCATGATGGATGAGAGGGGTGTCCAAGTCTGGGCTCCATCAGGCATCCTCCAATCCAAGAAGTTGGAAGGCAGGACTTACCATCTCAGGGTCTCCCCTAATACCCCGAGGCTGGGGCAGTCCAATTTCCAGGGACCCATTGTGGGACATTGAGGGCACGGCCTAGTAGGCGCTTTTGGATTGGGGTACTGACGGGCCCAGTGTCCCTGGGATCCGCACTTGAAACAGGCCCCCAGAGGGACGCAGTTAGGTGCTCCCTTCTGTTGACCCCCAGAACCTGCCGGCCTCAGGGCTGCTACCAGGGCTTAGGTTTCCAGTTGGACCTTCTGTTGGAGTCTGGCTTGGTGCTTAAGTTCTGCTGCCTCCTCTTGGGAGTTAAAGACTTTAAATGCCATTTTCACCAGATCAGAAATGGGAGTTTGAGAGCCCTCCTCCACTTTCTTTCATTTTTTCCAAACGTCAGCAGCTGACTGAGAAATAAAGTGAATAGCTAAAACAGTCGCCCCTGCCAGAGAGGCCAGGTCTAGGTGAGTGTGTAGAGTCAGTGCCTCAGTAAGTCGGTTAAGAAACATGGCCAGGTTTTCATTGGGTTCCTGAATGATTTCCCTTCACAAACCTTCTACAACTTTCCTTTGCATTCAGGTTTTGTCCCAAACAACCATCTCATTTAGGACAAAATTATCTCCTTTTACTTTCAATAAAGTGTACTCCCATTCCTTAAATCTTTCTTATATATCTTCTACTTTCCTACATACAGAGTTGCTTCCTTTATGTCCATCAGTCTTATAATTAGCAAAATTTTGTACTCTTAGAAACATCTTTAGTTATTAACCTCTAGTCAGTTATTAATCAATTATGAATGGTTATAACAGAATTCTTTAGATGCCAATTTATGAATTAGTTAAGCACAAACCATGCTTACTAACAGATTTAAATATTCTTATTTTCTTTGCTGTAAGAAGTCAAAAGCACAAACCTATGTTCAGTAATCAATGACTTGGCATTTTATCCTCTTTGGAAAAGACCTAAATGTCCAACAAATTTAATTCCATTTGTCATCGAAGCAAAACTTTATACTTTCAGGTTACCAAAGACTTTGAAAGCTATCTCAGCAATTACCCATTAAAACTTTGAGACAGACAATTAACCACCAGTTTAGTCATTTCTTTGCTAACAGATTTTAACAAATAACAAGAGCTTATTTGACCTTCAGTGAACTTTGATTGAAGTTTCATGTTTACTGCCGATAACTTTGTCAGGAGTTCTGATAGGAGTGGGGAGGGGGAAGAGGAGGGGCTGACGAGGGCGCTGGTTCAGAAATCCTGAACATAAGGGACCTTGGCCCATCTGCCTTGGTGTCTGCTGAGGTTATTTAGGTCCATGAAAATCTGATAATTAAACGTGCCTTCCAGAGGCCATTGGGACTGATTTAAGATTGGCCAACAGGCCTAAAATACCCCAGGGATGTTTTAGGGTTGAATTTGGATTGGGAGTCCCCATGATTCGTTGCCGGGCAACCCGAGGGCTGGAGGAAGGCGTCCCCTCATCCACCACTGGGTTGCAAAAAAAAACTGTGTGGACTGCTGTAGAGGTTAGGACGTCTCCCAAGCCTCTCAAAGTCACAGAGGTCACCTGGTGACTGGCGGGGTTCACCCTGACGCGGCGGCGATTAGGGCAGGGCTTTCCAGATGGAAGCGCGGAATCAGGGGAAACTCACCATGGCTTCAGAAGTGGCACTGGGAAAGGCAGGTCCAGGTCCAGCTAGGGAGAGGAGAGAGCCTCCTCATCGGGGTGGGGGGCTCAATCTCCTCCCAGGTTTCGGCCCCAAATGTAAAGTTTTATAGGAGAGATAAACACGACACCAGGCAAGGTAGGCGCAAGGCAAGATTTATTAAAGGCACTTTCTGGTGAAGTTTCAGGGCTTAGGAGAAGGGGAGCCAAGAAAGTTGCGCTTTGGAGGAGGTGGGCACCCTCTGGCAAGGTTCCACAACGCTGGAAAACAGAGTAGGAGAAGTCGCACTGGGAGGGAGTTGGCGGGGGTCTTTTATATGTTTCCTGCATAGGTATTGGGTTACCTATGGAGACAAGACCTGGGCATACATCCTTTTGGCGAGTCAAGGGGGCAGGCTGGAAGACGGCGGTACCCGGTGATGGTGACGATCATTTCCATTGTTCCTCCTGCACTCCAGGAGCCTCTGGAGCTGCTGGTCATTTCTATTGTTCCTCCTGCACTCCTGGAGACCCCCACCCAACAGTGTGCAGACACTGAATTAGGTACCTCTCCATTTTATCCCAGTATGTAGCGCAGAAAGAATGTCAGGTAAATGGTGGTAATTACTATTAGTAAGAACCCCCACAAAATCCTCTGGAAGGAGGTATTGTTATTTCCCTGGTGAATTAAGATGCAAATTCTGGTTCAGTATTTCTGGAACATGGCCTGAGATTCTGCAGGCTGATCATGCCTGATCCTGCTGATCCTGCAGGCATACTGAGCAGCAGGACACATATAACACTGCTGAGGCTCAGAGGGAGGCACTAAGGTACAAGGACACCCAGCTGTCAAAAGATTGGCTGTCTTTTCATTCTCCTGCTTCTTAGTCCCCAGAGTCAGGCCTCCTGCCCTGAAGGTAGATCCTGGGGCTATGCTTTCCACAGTTGTTGGGGTACTCGGCAGGGTACCACCAAAGGCCAGCTCCTAGTGGAGTGGACTAGGAGCCAGACCCACTGGAGTGGATTCCAGGCCCCTCAGTGCTCCAGGCAAGATCCCCCAATCCACCAAAGCCACTTCTCTGTTTTTGTCTGCTTGTTGCTTTCCATTAAGCTACCATTGCCTGTTTGTTTTTTTAAAGATTTTTGTTTTAAAGGTTTTTTGTTTCTTATTTATTTATTGGGGAAAGAGAGTGAGAAAGAGAAGAAGAGGGAGAAAGGTAAGCAGATTCCTTGCTGAGAAGAATCCAATGCTTAAAAGATTGAGTCACTGATGAAGTTCTAGAACCTAGGTGAGGTTCGGTGGGTGGAGGTCTGGAGCTGATGACCGAGAAAGAATTCTTGAGACATCTTTGGTGCAAAATGGTGGTTTATTAAAGCACGGGGACAGGACCCATGGGCACGAAGAGCTGCAGTTCTGGGTTGTGAGGCATGGCAGGTTATGTACCCTGTGGTTGGGGGAAGGTGAGGGAAAGGGAGGTTTCAACGGAGCTTTCGTGTGCTAAAGAGGGCCTACAAGGTGCTGGGAAAAGGATACACCAGGTCTGATCAATGTTGTCTTTTGACAAGCCATTAACATCAAGATAGTTGGGAGATTCCTGGTGGAATGTCACATTTCTGCTATCAAGCATCTTTGTTAGTGAGATTTAGGTTCAGAAGAGATTTAACTATATTTACAATTCCTTCTACCTCAGCCTCCTTCAGTTTTGTTTATGGAGGGGAGGGTGACATTAGGGATTGAGGAACTGAGTTATTGGCCTCTGGAAATTGTGCTATTGATAAGGTAACTTCTTTGTTTGTAGATCTCTAGTACATTTGTAAACCAAGGGAGACTCCAGTCTTGCAGGATCGTGATCTCTGCAAGTTAACTATTTGTTTCTCATTGGTGGCAGTCAGGGGTGCCTGAGGAATGTCACACACATTACCGAGGGGAGGGGTGGAGAGGGGGTGCAAGGTGCCAGCTTTTGCTTTGTCCTCAGCCAGCCTCTTGCTCCCTCATCACCTTCACCTATTGCAAATGAAAAACTATTTCCTAGTATAGAGGAAACCAGTCAGTAAGGCAGGGGTGGGGGAGAGGCTATATGGAGAGGTGTGGCAGTGACCCTCAGAAGCTTCTTGCCCCTGCAACCAGTCTGTCTCTCCCACCATCTCACCAGGGCTGCTCTCTACCCATGATCTCATGGACACAAGACAGAAATAGAGATGCAAGAAGAGGTCTCATGCTTGAAGATGCCACCTGGTCTGGAGATGTATTACAGAATTCAAATCCAGCCTGACTCAAGTTGTAGAACAACAAGAAGGAAATATTAAAAAAAAAAACAAAACTAAACTCTGTGTTATATTTAGATCTAGAAAATAATGGAAACCCTTTTAATTTTGCTTAAATTTATTATAAACTTCTTCAGATGGGAAATCAAATTTTAATTGCCCATGACAAAAAGGAAGACCTCTGGGATCATGTTAGGCAGGAAAACAATTTTAAAGTGTTTATTTTGAGTTAACATCTCAATTTATGATATCACAAATACCATTAGTGAACTATGAGTATCTCCTACTCTTACCAACTTTTATGACCTTCTATAATTTTCTTAAACAACTTTCACACTTATACATCTATACAAATAATGGGATATCATTTAGATGAGTAAAAATGAGCTCTGTAACAAGAAAGTAACATACAAAAGGGAAAATGACACCTAAATACAGAACCAAGTGTGGTTATTGTTAGGGTACAGAGTCAACCACCCCTCAGTTAGACAGAGAACACTCTCGATAATGCAAGTCACACAGCGAGGTTTATTTCCAGCTAGCTGGGGTCCAAGTATCTGCCTGGCGCAGCGGGTTTCAACAAGGACCCCAAGCACTCAAAGCCAAGGGTTTATATAGCATTTTCAAGGCACTTCTCCATGGCTACATTCATATCTTGCACCCCACTTTGACAGCTTAACTTTGTTTAACCTTTTGCCACTCAGGCATCACCCTGGAGCCATCCTGGCAGTTAAGTGAGATTTAGGTTTAGAAGAAATTTAACTTTATTTACATTTCCTTCTGCCTCAGCCTCCTTCAGTTTTATGGTGCGACCTTAGGCCTTGATGAACTGAGCCATTTGTCTCTGGAAATTGGGCCATTGGAGTTAGCCCTTTTTGTTGTAAATCACCAGGACATTTGCAAACCAAGGGATATTTCTGTCTTGCAGGATTGTGATCTCTGCAAGTTAACTATTTGTTTTTCTTTAACATTTGGTCCCTATGGCACCATCACCTAACCGCCCTGGTGGTATATGATTAAGTTGTTTTCTTAGATTTTAGCAACTTTCTCTTATCTCAAGTTACATGCGTGTGTGGGCTGGTTAGGGACACTCAGTAAAATGGCTTCCCGGCCTTCAGGAATGGCCATTCTTACACTAACCCACTCTTACAGTTATGTCTCATCTTCCTTAGAACTTTCACCTCTGTTAATCATCAAGCTAACTTTGCTTAGTTCAAAAACTTGAATATTTAGTTTTCTTATCATTTTACATCTTTATTTGAAAAGTGCTTCTGGGTCCAAAGAAATGGTTCCTATAGTTTCCTCTTAGATAGGGTTTTTGTATGAGAGGGAGAGATAAGTTCTCATTTATTTGATCTGCCTTGTCCTGCTTCATCCCAGCAGGGCATAGTAAGCCCTCAACCACTGGCATGTGGCTTTACCTCCCTGGAGTCTGGGAGAGGGCATCAGGTCAGGCTATCAAAAATTTTGCCTGCTTTTTATGTAAGGGCTGGAGTCAGTCTTTGATGCCTCAGTGACTACATAAACAGTGTCTCCTGCATCCACACCTCTTTGTGGTATATACAGATGCCCACCTGTCTATCTTGCTTGGTAGAGCTTTCTCCTTTGTCATTTTTATTCCCTAAGAGCAGAGGGATTCATTAATTATGCTCCAGTTATTAATTATGTTGCCTAGGGCCTGTCACTTCCTTGATACTGCATCCTACCAGCTTCTACTTAGACAATGCCTACCTCTGTCCCTATGTTGACTTACTTCTCTTTCTTGGCAGTGTGAAATGATTTAACCTCCCAAACCCCACTCGCATATATGTTTATAGTCTCTGAAGCCATACCACATTACCATGATATGTTTAATTATCAGTGTCTGGCCTGGAAGGGGACAGGTTGTCTACATGGACGATATTAATAATTGTCATATATTTCTTGTGCTCTTTCTTTCTCTACACACACACACACACACACACAATTTAATCTCAAGTATACAACATTATAAATGAATGGGAAAAATAGAATTAGTAATTGTATTTTCTTTCTGTGTTTAATTTCCTTCATCTTTAGTAGGTTTTTCTGTTTTGTGTTGTTTTTTCCAAGTTGAGTCTGAAGTGGTATACTCAGTCCTTATTTGTGTGGAATGATCTCTCTGAAATACCAGTTTAACTGAGCACAGTGTTGAAAAGAGTATTCTCTCAGCATTTGAAGCTGTTTTCCCATAATCTTCTGACCTTTGTTGACGGTATTGTTGATGAGGTACTAACTTAATTATCATTATTTTGGAGGAGATCTGTTTTTGTGAAGTCTGTATCAGTCTAATTGTTATTATTTTGTTGGAAATTTGCTTTCTTATCTGTCGTTGCTTATAAGATTTTCTCTATGTCTTGGGTATTCTTTAGTTTTGTTATGCGTATAAGTTTACATTTGTTTAGATTTTCTTTCCTTCATACTGACTATGGTTCTTAAATCTGAGAATCCATGTCTTCATCAATTCTGGAAAATCCTCAGGTGTTATATCTTATCATTTCTTCAAGTATTACCTCCCTCATTCATATCTTTTCCTTCTGGAAATCTTAGTAGATATAAGTGGACATTGTCATTCTATCCTCAGCTCTCTTAAATGCTCTTTTATATCTTTATCTCTCTATCTCTTTGTCCTGAGTCTGTGAAATTTCCTCAGGTTCATATTTTAGTTCACTGCTTCTCCATTCAGCTTTGCCTAGTACTATTTTGCTAAACCTATCTCGAGTTTTTTAAAACCTTATTTTGATGGTTGAATTTTTTAAAAAGCTGTATTGTAGTTCATATACCACACAATTTAAATGGTTAAAGTATACAATCCAATGGTTTTTAGTATAAATGACTGAAATTCTTAAAAAATTATTTATTTATTTATTTATTCGACAGACGGAGATTACAAGTAGGCAGAGAGGCCAGCAGAGAGAGAGGAGGAAACAGGCTCCCCACTGAGCAGAGAGCCCAATGTAGGACTCGATCCCAGGACCCTGGGATCATGACCGAAGACATAGGCTTTAACCCACTGAGCCACCCAGGCACCCCTGAATGACTGAATTTTTAATGTCCATAAATTCCATTTGTTTATTTTAAAAACTTGCCTGCTTTAAAAAAAAAAAATAAAGTCCTGTTCTCTTATAAACCCAGTTTTTTAAAAGAATTTATTTATTTGTTTGACAGAGAGAGATCACAAGTAGGCAGAGAGCCAGACACAGAGAACAGGGAAGCAGTCTCCCTGTTGAGCAGAGAGCCCGATGTGGGGCTTGATCCCAGGACACCCAAGACCATGACCTGAGCTAAAGGCAGAGGCTTAACCCAGGCATCCCCTAAGCCCAATTCTTAAATTTTGGATTGTTACTTTAAACACATTTATAATCTTGAGGTGCCTAGGTGGCTCAGTCTGTTAAGTGTTCTTAACACTTAATAGTTCTTAAGTGCTTCTCCCTTTCCCTCTGCCCCTCCCTGCCCCGCTTGCACTCTGTCTCTCTCAAATAAAAAACAAAATCTTATAAAAACATTTATAATCTTTATTATGTTGCCTTATTATCTAAAGTTCTTATGAGTGTAAGCATTATTTTTTTTTTTTTTCTTTAAGTTGTGTTTGTTGGGGCTCCTGGGTGGTTCAGTCAGTTAAGTGTCTGCCTTTGGCTCAGGATATGATCCCGTCATTCGGCTCCCCACACAGGGGGGGTCAGCTTCTCTCTCTGCATTTGCCCCTCCCCTGCTCATCACTTATCTCTCCAATTTTCCCCTCATGGTCCAGTAGTTGTTTATCTCTCCTTTTCTCAGCTTCTTTATTGTCCAACATTTGATATTTTATGTCACTAATTCTCTCTTCTGCCTCATATATCCTAGCAGTAAGAGCCTCCATTTTTTTATTGCATCTCATTAATAGCTTTTTAAAATTCCAACTTAGATTTTAGTTCTTTTGTTTCTCCAGAAAGGGATTCTCTAGTATCTTCTATGATTTTCCAAGCCCAGCTAGCATCTTTATAATCATCATTCTGAACTCTAGTTCTGACATCTTACTAATGTCCATATTGATTAGGTCCCTAGTTGTTGGTACTGACTCTAGTTCTTTTAGTTCTTTTTTTATGAGGTGAGTTTTTCTGCTCTGTTATTTTATCCAGAAAAGAATCGATGAATGGGAGAATCAAATACTAAAAGGGTAGAATGACTCCCAGAAAAATATATACTGAACAAATCAGAAGAGACCTGAAACTGGGAGGAGAGGCAAAGGGGGGGAAATATATATGTAATAGAACAGGGACACACACTTGATTTGGGGTATATTTTGGTCTGTTAGAAGAAAATGCCTCTCAAAATTTTACAGAAAGAATATATATATATATGTGTATATATATATATATATATATATATATATATACACACACACACACACATATCGATATATGTGTATACACATATCGATATCATATCGATATGTGTGTGTATATATATATATATATACACACACAAAAATAAGGGTAAACATGATGAAGGGAAGGATTATGAATATAAAGATGAAAGTTAAAAAAGATTCTAAAAAAAAAGAACTGATAAGATAAAAATTTGGTTGCAAAAAGAAAAAAAGGAGAAAATGTGATCAGGTTGGAGACTAGAACAAAGCCATACACTAGATTTAAGTATATTTTGATATGTCAGAAGAAAATGTATCCCCAATTTTTTAAAAAATATTTTATTTATTTATTTGACAGACAGAGATCATAGATAGGCAGAGAGACAGGCATAGAGAGAAGGGGGAAGCAGGCTCCCTGCTGAGCAGAGAGCCTGACGTGGGGCTTGATCCCAGGACCCTGAGATCATGACCTGAGTGAAGGCAGAGGCTTAACCCACTGAGCCACACAGGGACCCAATGTATCCCAAATTTTAAAGAAAGAAAAACGTATATGTGTTGGGTTGGCAGGCTCTGGGAGTACAGGAGGAACAATAGAAATGACCACTGCAGGGACCAGGGACCCACCATCTTCCAGCCTCCTCCCCTCCCTTTATTTAACCCTTGACTCTCCCGCCAAAAGTATGTATGCCCAGGTCACATCTCCATAGATAACCCGATACCTGTGCAGGAAACAGAAGTATCAGGACACCCCACCCCATACCCTCCAATCACCAAATACCCTAACATATATGGATGTGAGTCCATGCCCTACCTTGGCCTGAAAAAATACCCCCACCAACTCTCTCCCAGTGCGACTTCCCCGACTCTGCTTTCCAGAATCGCAGAACCTCGCCCGAGGGTGCCCACTCAGGGCCCCTCGAGGAGGTGGCTCCTCCCAGTGTGACTTTCCTGGCTCCCCTTATCTTGAGCCCTGAAACTTCACTGGAGATGCCTTTAATAACTCTTGCCTTGCACCCACCTCGCCTGCGAAACTTTACAATATGTATACAAAAAATAAGGTTAAATACAATGAAGGAATAGAATATGACTGTAACAATGAAAAATTTAAAAAAGATTTTTTAAAAGGTATTGATAAAATAGCTTAAAAAGGTTAAAATAGGAAAGAGGAAAAATTAAAAAGAATAGAGTAAGAAAAAACAAACTAACTTAACTTTGAAAGACTTAGGAATCATGGGGGAAAAGCAATGAATTTTATGAGCTGTATTCCAGTAGCTCTGGAGTTCTGCGGTTCTCATTGATCAGAGAACTTGGTCTTGCTCTGAATGTTCTTGTTGATATTATCAGGGAGGGGACTGTCAGTACTGATTCTCAAAAGACTTTGCCCAAGGCGGAATTGCACTGCCCTTCTCAGGGGCTGGGCTAAGTAATCCGCTCAGGTTGGCTCTGGGGAGCTTTTGTTCCTTGAATGCTTTCCTAGAGCTTTGGAGGATGGGGATGAAGATGGTGGCCTCCAAGTCTCTGACCCTGTAGGAGCTGAGAGCTTAGAGCCCCACTCCTCCGTGCACCCTCAGAGAAAAGTGGTCAATCCCTCCTGTATCACTGGTCTCCAGCCACACAGTGTGCTCACCCAGCCTGTGACCAAGCATTTCTATCTCTGGTGCAGGGCCCCATTTGGCATCTCCAAACCCAGGAGATTCCTACAGTGTGCTCCCCACCACTCCTCCTGGTGGAGGGGGAGGAGGATCTCCTGGGATCTGCCACCTGTAGGGTCCGTACTTAAAGAGCAGTAACCTAACTGTGCCTCAGATCACAGTGAGAGGTAAGCCTGAGCTGAGCGCTCACTCTTCAGCTCCATCTCCATAGTCAGCTTCCCTGCTCCAATATCTGGGAACTCTGCCACACTCAGACACCCCTAGTCTTTTTGTGACCTCGTGGGTCCTGAGGCCACACTGTCTCCATGAGGGCTTCACCCCCGCTTAGCCTCTGGAACGATGTCCCTCAGTGGAGCCACCTTGTAAAAGTTCTGATTTTGTGCTCCACTGCTCTCTCACTTGCTAGGAGCCGGCCCCTCCCCCAGCCATTGATCTTCCACTATATCGCCTCAGATTCACTTTTCATATGTCTTACCTTCCAGAAAGTGGTCGCTTTTCTGTTCTTAGAATTGCTGCTATTCATTTCTTTGATCTCCTGTTAAATTTGTAGGTTTCAGAATGGTTTGATATATAATTGAATTCCTGATACCCCACAAAATTTAGGTCTCCTACTCCTCTACCATCTCTCTTTGCCCTTTACTCTTGCCCCTTCTTCCCACTAAGAGGTATAACAGCCTTGCTGTGACCACAGGATGAATGACAAACTAAGGATGCTGGGCTAGGAGCTTGGATCCTTGATATCTTCAAGCAGTGGTTCAACCCTGGGCTGCCTAACTCTGGATTTCTTGTAAGAGGAGGGAAATATACTCCTTTTGTGTAAGGCAAAAAATTAATTGGGTTTCCTAATGCTTACAGTAGAACCCATTCTTAAGGCCTAAGAAAGCAGACAATGTATTGCTTCATCACAAGGGTTTGCAACTGTTTGTGTGAGTAATTGGAAAGATAAAAGAAACATGCTCATGTTCATAATCTCAGCTGGTTATGTGGATCATGCAGTTTTAGGTATTATCTCCTTATTCCCAAAATAGCACTATGACAGAAGCAAGGCAGGCCCAATCCATACTTGATATCGTTGGACACCAAAGCCCAGAGATATTCAGTGAGGAAGTTTTTAATTATAAAATAATACAGGTTCATTGTATACTCAGTGGAAAACACAGAAAAGTATGGGAAGAAATTACTTGAAATCCCTCTCTGCCTTCCACAGAACATTTCCATGGATTTTATTCTGGTATTTTCCTTTTGTGCAAGCACACATCAATACACACACTTTTAGAGTTCTTTCTTTCTTTTTTTTTTTTTTTCTTAGTGCATTCCAACGGTCACACAGATTGCCATTGTGGAAACCAAGATGGAAGCTGGGATCATGGTGTCAAGTCTAAGAACAATCATTTGGCTTAAGAGATAGACTGGGGTGTAGCTTATTGGTGTTCACACTTCAAAGAATGAGAAAAGAGGATCCAGAGAAAGCCAGGGAAGGCCATCCAAGGACTGTGGAGAGCAAAGTGTTGCCCTGTTTCTAGTCTCCTTTGTTTCTTACTCAGAATTTTCTCTGTGGGGACCTTGCTTTAGTGGAGTGCAGTGACCACTGTATAAAAGTTGTTTTATTCTCCAGGATGAGCCCGTGGTCAAGGTCTTTTGACAGACCTTGGGGGAATGGTCAGCAGATTGGGGGCACCTCTGCCCTTTCCTGCCAAATGGAGAGCTGGAGTTCCAGAAGGCTTGGAGAATAAGGAAGGAGGAGGTAGAAGAAAGGGATGGTCAGAGGAGAGAAAAGGAGGGAGGAGAAAATATAGAAAAGGCAGAGCTCTGCAGACCCCTGAGAGATGGGTTTCTTCTATCCCTATACCCCAGCCATGCTTTCCTGGGCCTGCATTTCTGTCCCAACATGATATTAGCATAACACACAGAACATAGGCCTGGTTTCAACTTCTCCTTCTGCTTATTACCCCATGTGACTTTGGCACCTTCTTTAAATTCCTTGAGATTCTCTTCCCTTTTGTGTGTCATGGGATGACAGATGAGGTTACCACAGCAGTTATTGGGAGTGAAATGGTGGTGAGAACCCAACACTTGCCTCTCTCTGGGTAGGCATGCCTGGTGGGAAGCATTAGCATGCCCTAGCCTGCCCTCAGAAGTAAGCCTAGATGGTCTTTGCTTACTGAGTTCTTTACTCAGAGTATGCAGATTCTGTCTTCTAACCTGATTAGAACAATTCATATAGGGGAGAGAGATAAGTCTCTCTACTGCTCTCATTTACATATGGTGGAGGCTAGTGGAAGAGAGAAGAAGGCTAACATTTCAGATTCTCCCACAGTTCCTGCTGCTGGAAGGCAAGAGCCAGGGAGATGGACTTGAAGACAAGGAATGCGACTTGAATTCAGAAACTCCAAAGCCAGTGTCTCAGACATTTGCCATCACACACTCTCTCTCTTTTTTTCTCTTAATCTCTTCTTATTTCTCCTTTTGGCTCCTCTTTGCAAGTATGCTTCATTTTCTTCCTGCCAAGTGGCTTTCTTCATCTGCTAAAACATGTCACCTCCAGAGGGTTACATGTTACAGCTTCATGACCAGAGAGGGTCTGACCTGATTTCCTCTCTGGTACCAATTCTAAAAATTCTAGGAAAAGGTCTTAGTGGCTGAACCTGGATTGGATGGCCACACTTTTACCAGTCACCTAGGGTCATGTGAAAACTCTGTAGTTCCTCAGGATCCAAATGGATGGATAAGGGGGTGGGGATTTAGATTAAAAGGTGCTAGGAGGTAGTGCCATATGTGTTCACATGGCACTAGGGGAATTCACATGTATGGATATTTGGAGGGGGGGAGTCTCTAGAAAAAGCTGGACAATGAGATTCCCCCAGAGGCATGAAATAAGGATATGTTGAACAGGAAGATCTGATCTTAAGGTGTTTTTTATTTGTTGGGATGTAAAACTACTCTGTCCTCAAACATGCAACAAAGCCTGCCCTATGCTTTTGATTCCCATATGAGTGATTTGGGTGAAGTAAGTGTATGCATCTTACCTCCTAGCTGGTGCCTGGTAGAAGGGAGAGTTAAGTTGTAGGATGTGAGTATGGTGACCTGACTGTGCTTGGAACTAGAATTTTCTTCAAGAATGGGAACTCCCTTGAAAATAGCAATGGGGTTTCCATAGAATGATGGCAGCTGCTTGAGCCAACTTTAGTTAAGTACTGGTGGCCTGAGGACACAGTTGACATTTGAGTTAATATGCAAAATGGATGTAGACTCTATATCACAAATAATAAATAATGTAGCATATACAGAGTTTAGTGTTTAATAAATGTGTAGTAAACAGTTGTTCCTGCCTCCCTCATGCATCCTTCTCCCAATATTCAGGGACATGATTTTATTTTATTTTTTTAATTTTTATTTTTTTAAGATTTCATTTCTTTATTTGAGAGAAAGAGAGCATGAATCATGGGCAGGAGCAGAGGGAGAGAGAGAAGCAGACTTCCCACTGAGCAGGGAGCCCAACTAGGGGGCCTGATCCCAGGACCCTGAGATCATGACCTGAGCTGAAGGCAGACACTTAAATGACTGAGCCAGCCAGGCACCCCTGGGGACATGATTTTAAATACTTTCTAAGATTTACTTTTGTGTGAAAAAAAATTTTTTTTTGAAAGGGTGAAGGTTTTGGAAGTAGAGAGACCTAGATTTTCATCCATTTTGCCTCTTGCTGAGCAGTTTCTGCAATTTACATAACCTCTTAGATATCTCTGTCTGCGTCTACATCATGGGGGTAATGATGCCAACTTCAGGGTATGGGTATAGCAGTTAGGTGAGAAAAAGAACGCAAACACTCCAGTGCCTGATGTACACATTGGTGCCCACTAAACAGTAACTCCATCCACTTCCCATGTTTCTTTCTCATTTCCTCAATTTTGTTAACAAGCTCCTTTAGGGCAGAAGCCATGTTTAATAATAACATGGAATAGTTTTGTTTTTAAGTCCATATTGCTTATATGATTCTTCTAATGGTCTTGTGAAGAAGGTAGAACAGTGTCTTATTTCTTTTTCTTTAAGGAGGAGCTGACTGAGGTGTGCTTAGCATACAGCCTAGCACATGTTAGATGTTTAATGTTTGTTGAGTGAATGTTGAATGAATTCTACACATGAAGGCACTCTGTGACTACTTACTGAATCCATCTACTTCTTTATTCATTCATCAAATATTTATTGAGCACCTGCTATGTACCTATCTGTGAATAACATAAAAGCCCTTGCCTCTGTGGTGCCCACTTTGTAAAGAAATAAATTAATAAATTAATGACTAAATGGATTGAGAAGAGAAGGAACTATTGCTGTTGGATTCCAGCTGGTATAGGCTGAATGTTTGTGTCCTTCAGAATTTGTGTTGAAACCTGATCCCTGATGTGATAGTTTAGGAAGAGGGGACTTGGGGAGATGATCAGGTCATGAAGGTGGAGCCCTCATGAATGAGATTGGTGCCCATGTAAAAGAGACCCCAGGGATCTCTCTAATCCCTACAACCATATGAGGCACTGTGTGTTTACCAGTTTACCACTGTGTGTTGAGTTCACCCTGTACTCAACACCACATTGGTTGGCACCTTGATCTTGGACTTCCAGCCTCCACAACTGTGAGAAATGAATATTTATAGTTTAAGCCACCCAGTGTATGATAGTTTGTTATAGCAGCCTGAATGGACTAAGATAACAGTCCTAGGTATTTTATTTCTGACCTTTGAAAAAGGAATATGTGCAGAATTTTAGAATGACAGATATAGAAGGTACTTTGGGGTAACATCTAGTCCTGTCAAATGTATTTTTCAAAGCCTGAGAACACGGTGTCCTAATGAGAACTTACTACAGACAGCAATTTCTTTTTTTTTTTTTTTTAATATTTTATTTATTTATTTATAGCATGAGCAGGGGAAGGGGAAGAAGGAGAGGGAGAGAGAGAACCTCCAACAGATTGCATACAGAGCCTGTCTCCTGAGATCACGATCTGAGCTGAAGCTGAGTTAGACGTTCAACTGATTGCATGGTCCAGGTGCCCCTACAGAGAGCCAATTTCTAAAGGAGATACAAGAAATGCTACTTTGTATCTTCAGTTCCTTAAAAATATTCATTGGCTCCCAGTCTCTTTTTAGCTACCGTACCACTTCTCTACTTCTAAGACTTGAGAGGGTATATTACATACATACCTTGTCTCCCATCTCTATGCTCCCACTCCCTCTCCAACCCACCCCTGTCTGGATGGCATACCTATCTTCCATCAGAACTTCTCTGAGCACAGTTTTCCAAGACCTCTGTCTCTATGGCCCTCTTTTGTTCTCATTGTAATTGACCTCTAAGCAGCTGTGACACAATTGCTTCTTCCTAGAAACACAATCCCCTTTGGGTCTATGGGAACATTTTCTCCTCTCTCCTCCCAATTTGTCTGATCTTCCTCCATCTTCTCTGTTGGCTCTCCTTTTCTATATTTTGAGTTTCCTATGAGTCAGTCTTTGGTCTTTTCATTTACCTCGTCAGACACTTCTGAAGTAATCCCATTGATGCCCTCAGTTTTAAATACCATCGTATTTTGAGATCTTCTAAAATTCTGTCATCAGTCCAAATTTCTGACAAACCTAATACTTAAATATCTAAATGTCTGCTTACCATATGATTTATCACGGTAACTCAGAATTAGTTACCCAGTGTGAGCTCTCCATCTCTACCATATTCAAATTGTTTAATGCCAGTTTGCCCTCTCAGTAATGAGCCTCCCTGCCCCTAGCAGCCACTGGCTCAGTCCAGAGGAATGCCCCATGATTCATCCTTCTTCCCCAAAACCAGCACCCACTCCTACAAGCCCATCTCTCTCACCCTCCTAAATATACTTCCCACTTGTCCAGTTTGTCTATTTCCACAGTCACTTCTTGCTTTCAGCCCCATCAACTTGCTAGATCACTGCAATGAACCCCTTACCCAATTTCTCTGTTTCCAGTCTATTAAAATACAAATAATTTCATAGTATGCTGAGGTTTAAAGATTCTTCAATGCCCTTGCAGAGCCTCAATGTAAAATCTAAACTCCTTCCCAGGGTGTGGCAGGCCTTCTCTCTGGGTGAGGATCTCTCAATGTGCCCACTATACCCTAGTCACACTAACTTCTCTTGGGCCTCCCACATGGGACAGTATCTTCCCAGTTTCAGGGCCACTGCATGCAAAGCTTCTGCCCCAAGTCTGGGACCTTCTCCTTACTCCCCCTGCCTCAGTCTTTTTCTGTCTTAGTCATGGCTAAGTGGTGCCTCCTCTGAGAGCCTTCTCTAAACATCCTATCTAAATAGCTGCCTAATTTTCTTTGTTACTTCACCCTGTTGGTTTCCTTCATGGCACATGTTATAGTTTGTAGTTATTTATCTGTTTACAGGTTTATCATCTGCCTCTCTTACCAGATTGCATGCCCACAAAGATAGGGGCCACTTCTGCTTTGGTTATTGAAAAGTACCTAATGCAATATATACTTGTTGAATCAATAATAATGGATGATGTCCAAGCCAGAGGGTTGGCCTTCTGGCCTCGTTTTGTTGTTGCCTTCCTATCAGTGACTGCAGAGGCTAATGTTTTGGTTGCCCAACACCTGCTCCTCTTAGTCTGAAAACATACCCAGAAGGGAGTAGATGAAGTATATTTACCTGGTTGGGCCAGCAATGGTTCTCCATAGTCTAAGAATGGGCCTGTGACCCAAGTCTGGTCAACCAGCATCTGCCTCCAAGGTTCAGCTGACTGAGACTGATAGGAAAAGATTTTCTTGCTTCGTTAGTTGTGAGGCTGTAAGGATGTTAGTTTGGAGCTGCTGAGACAGCTGTCCTGAGAGAACAAAGCCAGAGATGCAGGGACAAGAAGCAGAGAGTGAGGGATTCCTGATGGTGTCCCTGTTGTGGGCAGCTCCCTGAGCATGTTCAGACCCTGGAATGACCCTGTACTGCTAGCTCATTATCCCTGACATTTCCTGTCCTTGACACACTCACTCATGAAAACCACGACTATCTAGAAGCAAGTTGCTTCTGGATAAGCATCAAAGCCTTTTATTTTCAATATATTTCTTTTTCCTTGAGCTGCTGGGACATTTTCTTCTACATTACCAGTGTCACACAGAGAGCTTGTATGCCACAGGCTTTGATCTAAAACTGTTGAAAGTGAAAGCAGCTGCTTTTGCTGAGCACTCTCACTCCAGGTGCCCCCCTTCCCCCAACATGCCTGGATAATGAAATGCAAATGGTTTGGCCAGAGCTCTGCTGGTGGAGGATGCCCTGCCTGCCTCAGCAAATACTGGGCTGTCTGTCCAAGTCTGCCTCTCACCACCTCTCCAAATGGTCTTTCCTACCTCTAGCCACCCCTTCCCTGCTGTTCCGAACACCTGAGACCTTGAATGTCCACATGAACTTGAATTTTTCCCCTTGTTATTACATGCATTTAAAACTTCACTGTCATTTCACTTCTTTACTATGTTCACTTCCTTCCCAGGGGCTCAGTGCCTGGTGACTCTTGGTCACCTGGTGATTGCTGCCTGAGTAACTTATACTTTCCAAGCTCCAGATCCTCATTCTTCCTGCCTAGTCCCTTAGTCCCAGCAACCTTCTGTTGAAGGCTACCAGGTAGAAGGTGAGTGTCCTTTTGCCACCTCTACAGTTCCTTGTCCAGACTCTATTTCCTGCAGTGCCGCAAACTTGTCTTGATCCCTAGATGTGACCTTCAGAGTCATCTTGACTTTTCTCTTTAACTTGCTCTGTAGATCCAGGCAGCAGCCCTGTCCTGGCAATTGTTGATTGATTGTTTTATTCAGTCCAATTACCAAGGACTCTCTGTCAGGACTTGTGTAGGTGCCAGGGAGACAGAAAATAAAGCTGCTGTCTCTTGGTCTATCACTTGGGCCATTGAGGCAGAACAGCTGTGCCCCTAGCCCAAGGATATATTAAAGTTCCCTAAACTGCCTTTTTTTTTTTTTTTTTTTGGTGTATTTCACTTTTCTGGCAAAAATTCATCATGGCTCTCTATTGTCTGTAGAATGAAGTCCAACTTTAGTCTAGGGCTGTGCTGTTCATTATGGTATCCACTGGCTGCAGGTAATTGCTGAGCACCTGAAATGTGTCCACTCTGAATTGAAATGTATGGTTAGTGTACAATACATAGAAAATTTCAAGGGATAAAGGGAACATTTCTGAACCTCATCAAATCTATCTATGAAAGACCCACAGCAAATATCATCCTCAATGGGAAAAAGCTTGCAGCCTTCCTGTTGAGATCAGGAACAAGACAAGGATGCCCACTCTCACCACTCTTGTTCAACATAGTATTAGAAGTCCTAGCAACAGCAATCAGACAACAAAGAGAAATTAAAGGTATCCAAATTGGTAATGAAGAAGTCAAACTCTCTCTCTTCACATATGACATGATTCTTTATATGGAAAACCCAAAAGACTCCACCCCCAAATTACTAGAACTCATACAGCAATTCAGCAACGTGGCAGGATACAAATTCAATGTGCAGAAATCAGTGGCTTTCTTATACACTAACAATGAAAATACAGAAAGGGAAATTAGAGAATTGATTCCATTTACTATAGCACCAAGAACCATAAGATAACTGGGAATAAACCTAACCAAAGAGGTAAAGGATCTGTACTCGAGGAACTACAGAGCACTCATGAAAGAAATTGAAGAAGACACAAATAGATGGAAGACCATTCCGTGCTCTTGGATCGGAAGAATAAACATTGTTAAAATGTCTATACTGCCTAGTGCAATCTATACTTTTAATGCCATTCCGATCAAAATTCCACCGGTATTCTTCAAAGAGCTGGAGCAAATAATCCTAAAATTTGTATGGAATCAGAAGAGACCCCGAATCGCTAAGGAAATGTTGAAAAACAAAAATAAAGCTGGGGGCATCACGTTACCTGATTTCAAGCTTTATTACAAAGCTGTGATCACCAAGACAGCATAGTACTGGCATAAAAACAGACACATAGACCAGTGGAACAGAGTAGAGAGCCCAGACATGGACCCTCAACTCTATGGTCAATCTTCGACAAAACAGGAAAAAAATATACAGTGGAAAAAAGTCTCTTCAATAAATGGTGCTGAAACTGGGCAGCTATATGTAGAAGAATGAAACTCGACCATTCTCTTACACCGTACACAAAAGTAAACTCAAAATGGATAGAAGACCTCAATGTGAGACAGGAATCCATCAGAATCCTAGAGGAGAACATAGGCAGTAATCTCTTCAATATCAGCCACAGCAACTTCTTTCAAGATATGTCCCCAAAGGCAAAGGAAACAAAAGCGAAAATAAACTTTTGGGACTTCATCAAAATCAAAAGCTTATGCACAGCAAAGGAAACAGTCCAAAAAACAAAGAGGCAACCCATGGAATTGGAGAAGATATTTGCAAATGACAGTACAGACAAAAGGTTGATATCCAGGATCTATAATGAACTCCTCAAACTCAACACACACGCAACAGGCAAACATATCAAAAAACGGTCAGAAGATATGAACAGACACTTCTCCAGTCAAGACATACAAATGGCTATCAGACACATGAAAAAATGTTCATCATCATTAGCCCTCAGGGAGATTCAATTTAAAACCACATTGAGATATCACCTTACACCATTTAGAATGGCCAAAATTAACAAAACAGGAAACAACATGTGTTGGAGAGGATGTGGAGAAAGGGGAACCCTCTTCCACTGTTGGTGGGAATGCAAGTTGGTGCAGCCTCTTTGGAGAACAGTGTGGAGATTCCTCAAGAAATTAAAAATAGAACTTCCCTATGACCCTGCCATTGCACTCCTGGGTATTTACCCCAAGGATACAGATGTCGTGAAAAGAAGGGCCATCTGTACCCCAATGTTTATAGCGGCAATGGCCACGGTCGCCAAACTATGGAAAGAACCAAGATGCCCTTCAACGGACGAATGGATAAGGAAGATGTGGTCCATATACACTATGGAGTATTATGCCTCCATCAGAAAGGATGAATACCCAACTTTTGTAGCAACATGGATGGGACTGGAAGAGATCATGCTGAGTGAAATAAGTCAAGCAGAGAGAGTCAATTATCATATGGTTTCACTTATTTGTGGAGCATAACAAATATCATGGAGGAAAAGGGGTGTTAGAGAGGAGAAGGGAGTTGGGGTAAATTGGAAGGGGAGGTGAACCATGAGAGACTATGGACTCTGAAAAACAATCTGAGGGGTTTGAAGTGGCGGGGGGTGGGAGGTTGGGGTACCAGGTGGTGGGTATTATAGAGGGCACGGATTGCATGGAGCACTGGGTATGGTGAAAAAATAATGAATACTGTTTTTCTGAAAATAAATAAATTGAAAAAAAAAAAAGAAAATTTCAAGAACCTAGTAAAAAAGAAAAAAAAAAGAGAATGTAAAATGCCTCATTAGGTTTTTAATTAATTATACACTGGAAGATATTTTGGATACATAGGGTAAAAGTATTATTAAAATTAATAACTTTCACTTAAACATTTTAATGGGGCTATTAGACAACATAAAATTAACATGTGGCTTGATTTTCATATTTTTGTTGTCAGTACAGTTCCAGAATATGAGACTTTCCATACTCTGACTCCTAGTGACTTAATATTATCTTATATTATCCTTTGTTTGTATTTTTACATTATTTTACTGATGAATTAATTAATTATGTTCAGTTAGCCAGCATATAGTACATCACTAGTTTTGATATAGTGCCCTCCTTGTTTTAGAAGCTGGTGGGTGAGCAATTGAGTTGATCAAGAGTGGCCCCAGGTCAATGGGAAGCAGGGCCATGTAGTTTAAGAGGACCTTCTAATAAGCAAAAGACTTGGGGTAGCCAACCAGCTGTTAGGAGGTGGAGTCGGGTACTCATCACCACACTGCACTGCCTTCCAGAAAACAATTCTCACCTTCTATAAACCTTTAGTGCCAAGGACACTTCCAGGCATATAGTGGGGCTCTGTATGACACATCAGGGAGTTGCAATTTAACCTCAAGATATGGGGAACCATTGGAGAGTTCTGAGTAAGGGAGTCAGGTAGGGAGTTTTAAAGCCAGAATCTAAGTAAGAAATTAAACATGCCTAGAACGTGAATTGAACAGGACTGCCCAGAGCCCATTGGCATGATGCTTTTTAGAGATTTTTGAACAAATTTATTTGAGGAGAAAAAGAAGCCAGGCAGGATGACCTGGACTCTTGGTTTCTGGAAGCATGGAGAAATTCCCATGCATTATGGTCTCTTTCACTCATACCAAAGGGCGTGCAATGCCTGGCAAGTCTCATGACTTGCTTTTGTTGAATTAGCTGGCCAATGCCCAATGATGATAGCTGGCAGGTAGCTATCTGGTGGATATGGGTGGGGCAGGAGTGGTGTCAGCCAGTAGTCAACTACCTCTGCTGTTGAGGAGCACATGTGATACAGCACCTGGAAGAACCAGACCTGGCCGATGGTAACTTTGCAGGGGGTTGGAGTTCCTGAATGAGAAGGCTGGGAATGGCAGGAGCCAGTGAAGTTTGAGGCATTTTTGTTTATGTGGCTCCATCTGCCCCCATAAGCTCAGGATATTTGGAGATTCTGAGTTTCTTAGTGGTTAGAGGATGCTTAATTGTATTTTGATATCCGAGGTTGTGGTGGGAAGAGGAAGGGAGCTGTTATATTGCTCAGTATTGGTTGCTAATCTCCTCAAGAACCCATGGAGGAATTCCTGATTCTAGGAGTCTTTCAGGGCCTTTTCCTCTTTCTCTGATCACAAGACAGCTTCTCAGTTTTGACAGATAAGAGTATTCAAAGAACAGCCTATTCAGCATTCATCTTCCAGTTGCCCTTACCCTGCTTCGATGGCTGGCATAAGCTCTTCTGGGGCATGCCACCAAGGACTGAATAAATGGATGGTCAGGGGCAAATAGCTTCATAATTAATTGAGAATAACTTTAATTTTTTTTCTTTTTGCATTTGAGACAAAAATGGAATTGCACTGGCCAGTGCTAACTTAGTGACATTTACTTTTTTTTTAATTTTAATTTTTTGCATTTGTGACAAAATTACAGTAGCCCTGGGCAGTGATAACTCAGTGCCATTTTCCCATTCTCTTTGTTCAGGAGGCTCCCTTTCAATTTCTCACCCAGGCAACCACTCAGTCCAAACACTCTGGCTTATCTATAGAGGTCAGTAAAAAGGTAACAATATTGATTACTCTTCTGTAATCAGTCTTTGAATTGGAAAATTTAGAGCAGGCAGAGGTATCTGAGATCCCCTGATCCTATACCCAGATGGGGAAACAGAGGCTCAGGGAAGGATTTGATTTAAATAATCAAATAATCAAGAGAGCTTCTAGCAAATAGTGCTCATTGGCTCCCTACCTAGGCATTTGGCTCATGAAGGGATACCTTAGCTATTTTGGATATCATGGAGGGATATCTTGTAACCTGCTGTAGGGAGTCCAGTTCCTCGATTTCATTTAACCCTTGTCACCCAAATGAGCAACACAGTGGCATGGGAAATGGCTCTTCAGGGGACATCAGGAGCACTGAGTTCCAGACCTCTCTCCATCTTATCAGGCTCGGTGGCCTAGAGTATACTATCTGAATACGAGCTCTGTAATTTCTTATCATTTCACTGAGTTCACGTAGGATGTCTCTTGAGCATGAAACACAAAAATTCCCAAGTGATCCAAAGCTTGCATGCATTAACAAATACAGACTGTCAGTTCGGGTTGCTACAACAAAGTATCATAGACTGGGTGGCTTAAACAACTTACTTCTCTGGACTCTGATAAACCCAAGATCAAGGTGCCAAAAGATTTGGTTCCTGGTGAGAGCCTTCTTTCTGGCTTGCTGTGTCCTTGAATGATGGAGAGAGCAAGTTCAAGTCTCTCTTCTCCTTTTAATTAAGTTAATTAATTAGTTTGTTAAACATGGGGCTTGAACTCATGACTCTGAGATCAAGACCTGAGCTGAGGTCAAGAGTTAGACCCTTAGTGGACAGAACCACCTAGGCCACCCTTTTCTTACAAAGATATTAATCCCATTTGGGGACTTGATCTTCATGACCTCATTTAAACTTAATTACCTTCCAAAGGCCCCACCTCTGAATACCATCACAAGGGAGATTAGATTTCAACATATGAATTCTCAGGGGGTATGAACTTTCAGTTCATATCACATGACTTTATAAGGCAATTTTTAAGACCCCATATGTGTTCAGCAGTAGGAATATAGAGATGAAAGATGTGTTCCTTTCCTCAGGGAGTTTCCAGGTGAACAGAAGACAGCTATGGAAATAACATCATCTAACTTAGTCAAACAATCTGTGAGTTTCCTGAGCTTAGCCAGGGGTCAAGGAAGAAAGCAGGCAAATACAAATGTATTCTGAATAACAGAACATTATTATGTCAAAATGTCTCCAATTTTAGCATAAATGCCCTTATAGATTACCAGGGAGAAATTATCAAAAATTAAATTTATTGTCTTTTCTACAAAAATCAAAGATTAGCAAAATTTTTTTTTTAAAGATTTTATTTATTTATTTGACAGAGAGAAATCACAAGCAGACGGAGAGGCAGGTAGAGAGAGAGGAAGGGAAGCAGGCTCCCTGCTGAGCAGAGAGCCCGATGCGGGACTCGATCCCAGGACCCTGAGATCATGACCTGAGCCGAAGGCAGCGGCTTAACCCACTGAGCCACCCAGGCACCCAAAGATTAGCAAAATTTAAGCAAATCAAAGGAAAATATGGTTAGCAACCTCAAGTTCAAGAAAAATTTGTGCCTCTGAGTAAGATCTGAGACGTGAGAGACATAAGCTGAGAAATTCTCTCCTCCTGCCTGCTGGCCAAGAGGTCTGAAACATGGGCTGGGAATTCATTTCTCTGGCTCTCAAAGACACCAGGGAAAATGCGAATGTTGTGGGGAGGAGGCATTTTAGTTTTGTCTAGGCATTGATATTATGGCCATAGATGAACATCCAGAAGCAGCAGGTAGAAGGGAGTGTTGAAGAGAGGCTGGGGTTGGATGTGCCACAGAGGGGAGGGCAGAGACAGGGAAGTCACCATTATGTCTTCATGCACTACTTTGGGTCAGATGGTTTTCTCCACACTTCTCTCTTTCCTTTCTCTCCCCTCTCTCAATTACAGACCTTTTCCATGGAAGCAGGTGATTTGTTGAAAAGAACCAATGGTGTGGGCTCGCTCCTCCTGACTGGTGCATAAACATCACCATTTTTATCCTCATAGGATTTTAATTTTTCTGTTCAGTGAAAATTATAGTTCCTCTCCCCTTTGAACATTATTTCTAGTCAGTATTAAATCTAAGATCATGTGATGGGCTGCCTGCTGTGACAGGGTACCAACATTATTTTAGTATTAGTTTGAGTCATGTAATTGAGAATGTAAGATTTTTAAAAAATCACATATTCAACATTAGGCTAAAAGTAGGTTGTTCCCTCCCTCTGTGCCCCGACTTACTATATTCCTTTGCTAAACCTCTATCTTGCTTATCTGCAAGCTAATGTTAGCAATTCCAGTATTTTTATAACATTCTGATGATTTGAAACAATTCACAAAACATCTGGAGTGGCCCCATTTAGTTAAATAATACCTCTACCATATCCCCATTTTCAATCTCCATTTTATTATTTTTAGTAATAGCTTTTTTGAGATACAATTCACATCCCCTATAATTCATTCAAAGTGTACAATTCAATGGTTTTCAGATATTCACAGGTTTGTGCAACCATTACCACACTCAATTTTAGAACATCTTCCTCATCACGAAAAGAAACCCCATTCCATTGGCTGTAACTTTCTATTTCCCCCCCAACTTCCTCAGCGCCCAGCAACCACTAAACAATCTACTTTCTATCTTTATGGATTTGTCTATTTGGATATTTCATATAAATGGAACCACGCAATAAGTTGTCTTTTGCAACTGGCTTTTTTCACTTGACATGTTGTTGTTGGAGTTCATCCATATATTGGTATATATCAGTATTTAGTATTTAATTTCTTTGAATTGCCTAATACAATTCCAGTGCATGGTTACACCACATTTTATATACCCATTCATTGCTTTGGACATTTGTTGTTTCTACTTTTGACTCTTATGTATAAAGCTGTTATAAACATTTGTGTACAAATTTTTATATGAACATATATTTTAGCATATGTTGACTTAGGAGTAGAGTTGCTGGGTCATATGGCAACTCTGTTTAACCTTTTGAGGAATAGCCAGACTGTTCCCCAAAGCAACTGAACCATTTTGCATTCTCTCAGTGTGAAGGTTCTGCTTCTCCACATCATTTTCAACACTTAGTATTTATCTTTTTGATTTTAGCTATATTAGGGGGTATCAAGAGGTATCTTGTGGTGGGCTAGATCTGAATTTTCCTCATGGCTAATGATATGAGCATACTTGCTTGTGTTTGTTGGCTGCTAGTATATCTCCTTTGGCGAAATGTCTATTGAGATTCTTTGCTTATTTAAAAAATTTTTTCGGTCATTTTGTTGTTGAATTTTAAGGTATATATGAGAGTGTGTGTGTATAGATACAAGTCTCTTTCCAGACATATGGTTTGCTAAATTTTCCTCCCACTCTGTGGGTTATCTTTTCACTTTATTGCTAGCATTCTTTGAAGTACAAAGGTTTTAAATTTTGATGATGTCCAACTTAAGTTATCTTTTCTTTGTTGCCCATGCTTTTATTATTTTCTAAGAAACCGCTCTTTAATCCAGGTCACAAAGATGTGTGCCTTTGTTTTCTTCCAAGACTTTGATAGTCTTAGTTCTTACATTTAGGTTCTTTGATATATTTCTTGTTAGTTTTTGTATGTGATGTGAGGTAGGGGTCACAGGAACTGACTTTCAAATTCATCTCTTGGTCTGTTTTCTTCTTTTCAAAGTCAATTTCAGCTTTTTATCTTTAATCACTTCACTTTTTTTGCTTTCTTTACATTTATTTTTTTTAAGATTTTATTTATTTATTTATTTGAGACAGAGTGAGTTATAGTGAGAGAGAGAGCAGAAGTGGTGAAGAGAGGGAGAAGCAGATTCCTAGAGAGCAAGGATCCTGACCTGGGACTCCAGCCCAGGATCCTGGATCATGATCTGAGCCAAAGGCAGATGCTTAACTATCTGAGCCACCCAGGAACCCCTTACTTTTTTTTTTTTTATTTTAAAATTATTTAAGTGAGATGCTTGATGCATTTATTTTGATTTTTATGTTCTATTTTTAGAATAATTTAAATATTTGAATTGCTCCAAATTAATTGATTAAATTAATTTTATCCCACAGGTGCCAGTGTGTAAAGATTTTATACATTTTATTTTCTAGAAATTCTGAAAATTTTCATGCTATCTTTAAACTAGTAATTTGGAATTAATTTTTTTTTTAAATCCACTGTTTTCTAATCTTGCCTTATAGTTCTATCATATTGTGATCAGAGAATATTGTCTTTTCATTTTTATGTGCTAGAATATAGCTCAGTTTTTTCTGTGACTTAAATTGTGACTGGTTTTCATGTGTATTCTTAGAGCATTTCAGGGTATAGTGTCTATTATATATTAATCAAGTCTACTGTATATTTATGACATTTAGGTCATCTACATAGTGATTTAATATTCTTATTTACTGGACCTGTTATAGATTGAGAGAAATTAGAATCTTTCTACAAGCAGTCTGTTTTATTTAAGCTATTTCTTCTTGTATGAGTTATAAGTACTATTTTTTGTTGCTTCTATGTTCCTTATTGCATAAGTATTCATAAGTGTTATATATTCATTTCAAGTTGTACCTGTTAGCCTTGTAAACAGTGTCTTTCATTGTGCTGTTCAATGCCTTATCCTCTGAACTTTATCTTGTGTGATATTTAGGTTATGTTCTCTGCTTTTTTGTTGTTTGTTTGCATTTTCCTGTTACACCTTTGCTTATCCTTCTTTTTAAAATCTTTCTGAACTACTTTGTTTATAATGTATCTTTTTTTATATAACTAGGGCTTAGCTTTGCTTTGTGATCATATCTTATACATATATACATATATGTAATTACTATTTATTTAACAGCAAGAGAGAGAGAGAGACCACAAGTAGGCAGAGAGGCAGGCAGAGAGAGAGCAGGAAGCAGGCTCCCCCCTGAGCAGAGAGCTTAGTGTGGGGCTCAATCTAAAATATATTCTTAAATAAATAACTTAATTACATTTTTTACATGTTTTAATATGACAGCTATATTTGATCTTAGTATGGTATATTATTTTATATTATGCTTCTATTTAACTGTTTATTAGCAAGTTTTTACATAATGAAATTTCTTTGCCCGTTAAAACAATGGCAGTTTCAGGAGGATTTGTAGTTTTTTCTCAAAGCTATCTTCATAATCTTAACTATATTTGTTAGTGGTTTATTTCTCTGGACAATAATGATTAGTCCCTTTGTGTCAACAATGACAAAATTAATAGACTTCATTTTCCTACCTTCTCTCTTCTGTTACATCACTCAATTTTCATGATCTTTGTGTCTACTATTGTCATGTTAAAGATGTTTGCAGGTACTTGGCTTGGTCTATTAGCTTTGAATCATTATATATATATATATATATATATATATATATATATATATATATAGGAAGCCATATATATATATGGCTTCCTCTATGACAGATGCAATGATCTACAAAACTACTCTACTTTTCATCTTCTCTACCCCTCCCCTTTTCCTTTTTTTTCATTAGTTGTATCATTATGTATTTAGGACATACAACATTTACATTCTGTCACCTCAATCTCCAGGCTTGTTTAATCTTGATTTTGTGGTTGTGGTATATAATGCACATCACCTGTCTTTTTACTATTGTTTGTCTCCTCTATTATCTCTTGGTTGGGTGATGTTTGATCTCTTGAAGGTTCCTCAAGAAGAGTTCATGGGACAATATTACATAAGTTTAAAATTTCAAAATTGTTAGTAGTTTTGTTTGCTTTTACAAGGACATTCTTTGCTGGATATAGAATCCTAAGTTCACAAGTCTTTCTTTGGCTGTCTTGTAGATATTAACCACATCATCTTCTTGTTTGGAATGTTGCTTTGGAGAAATCAGAAGCATGTCTGAATTTCCTCCTATTTAATGTCTTATCTCTTTGCCTGGATGTGCAAAAGATTCTTTGCCTCTTTCCCTGTCTTTATCCCTCCCTCCCCTACTTGACCCCTGTGTTTTTTTCTGCCTTCCTTTTCCCTCTTTCTCTTTCTATTTCACTCTCTCGAACCTTACAGGATATGTCTCATAGTTGATTGATTTGGTTCAATTTTCCCTGGTCTATGCTGTGCCCTTTTAATATGTAAAGTCAATTTAAAAAAAAAAATATATATATATATATATATATATATTTATTATTAATTGATTAATTACTTTATCAGAGAGAAAAAGAGAGAGAGAGAGAGCGAGAGAGAGTGCATCAGCAGGGGGAGGTGCAGGCAGAGGGAGAAGCAGGCTCCCAGCTGAGCAAGTAGCCTGTTGTGGGACTTGATCCCAGGACCCTGGGATCATGACTTGAGCAGAAGGCAGACACTTAACTGATTGAGCCACCCAGGCATCCCAAATTTTGTTTAATATATTCAGTTTCACAGTTTCTATTTTCTTCCTTATGGACTCTAAATAATTGTGTGTATATTGAATGGCCTATGCCTGTTGTGGTTATATTGTTTTCTCTCTAATCCCCTTTAATTCTATCTGTGTTTCATTTAACCATGCATGCTTTGCTTACACCTGTCCTTTATATACTTCAATATCTCTTCTATAGCGTATATTCTGTCTTATTAACGTTCCAATTTTATCTTCATTTCTCTAGTGGCTTTTCTTTTTTTTCCTTTTTTTTTAAAGATTTTTATTTATTTATTTGACAGACAGAGATCACAAGTAGGCAGAGAGGCCAGTAGAAAGAGAGAGAGGAGGAAGCAGGCTCTCTGCGGAGCGGACAGCCCGATGCGGGGCTCGATCCCAGGACCCTGGGATCATGACCTGAGCCGAAGGCAGAGGCTTTAACCCACTGAGCCACCTAGGCGCCCCTTTTTTTTTCCTTTTTGTCAGTTGCTTTCTAAGATTCTGCAAGCTCACAATTAATTTCCTTCTATTTTCTTCTTACAAGTTCCCTGAATGCTGGCATTTTTACTTTGTGGTATTCTTTTAGAGGGACGGTTGGTTTATTAATTTTTTAAAAATAACGGTGAAATATTTATGCACTTTTTCTTTTGTTTCATGGCAACTTTTTTTTTTTTTTGATGAATGTAGTCCATCTTTTTAGCACATTTTGCTACTCTTTTTAAATTTTTACCTTACAGTAACTTGGTATCGATGCTATGCCAGTTTATTTTTTTTTTTAAATCACTTATCATTAAATGTGTTGAATTTTTCAGTTTCAGTTATTACCACAAGCCTTCTGATGCAATGCTTTACAATTCAAAGTGTTCTCTTTCTTTGTTGTTCTCAAAGAAAGAGTGATTTCTGGAAATATGGTTTGAATGTTATTCTCTGTATGGATGTGCCTCCTCTGTTTTTCTAAATTCCAAGGGGGCTCCCTCTGTGGTTTCTGCTTTCCTCAGTCCCTGCACCTTGCTGCAAATAGGGTCTGTAGATTACACAGTTCATGGTGAGCTCTTGCCTTCAGGGGTTTTATCTCTCTGCTGGACTTTTGAGATCTGCCATCATTAAGTTTTCTCACAACTCAATTTTCTTATTTTCTCTTTCTTCCCATGTAGTTTCTGTCTGATTTCAGTTGCTTTTGTCAACCCTTAAGCATATTTTGGAGTCTGCAGATTATATTTACCTTCTAGTTTCACTGAAAATGGAATTTTGGATTTTTTTTTTCCATTCTCTTTGCTCCTTTCACATGATTTTAAGGAGAGGGTGGACAAACAAGCTCATACATGCAGCTATATTACTATAGGAGTCCCTACAATGATCTTAAGGTTATCTATCATCATGGATTCTTCTTGTCATGAAAAGCTGAAGGACTGATATTTGAAAGCCTTAGAAAACTTTCCTTTCCACTCTCCCAACTTAGTAATATATGAAATTATAGATTTGAACCACCTGCATGATCTTTGCTATCCAGAAAGTTAAGGAATACATTCTTTGCTAAATCTGAGTTAAAACTTCAGATACTAAACTTTTCCAGTTGAACCATTTTGGAAGGAAGTCTTTCTAAGCACTAGCATATTTTTTGCTTTCTTGGAGCTCACAAAAACTATTCTGTGTGGGTAATTGGATACTAAGGGTTATTATAACTACATTGTACTAAAACATGGATATTTCATTGAAGGATGTGTTCATTTTTATAAAAAGAGGCTCCAAAATGTATCTTTGGCTTTTTAGTTTTTTTGGACATATATAGTCCCCCCCACTTTTTTCCTGTGAGTATATTTAAGTGCCTTTTCTTATAGCTGTTAATGTGTCTGCCTATCATAACCCTTCTTCTCTGAATTTGATGAAGGCTCATAATTCAATCAACAAAGTGACTGGAATTATATAAAGTATATATATTATATAAATATATTATATGTAAATATTATAAATATAAATAAATTATGTATTATATATTATAATATATATTTATACACACACATATTGTTGGAATTGTATAAAGTAAAAGTAAATATATTTTGGGTATGACATGAGGTACTGTCCCATGAGTAAAGTGATAGGGCACAGACCTTGTAATACCTGCTTTAGTTGCTGGGAATCCCTTGTTTCTTGGATCTTAGTAGCCCCACTCCTAGAAGAAGAGAATTCTCTGGGAACAGTTCATCAAAATGGCAGATGGAAAAGTAAATAATACAATACAGATGGATAGGCAAGTGCTTTAGGCTACACAGAGAAGATCAGTTGACCAGATTTTGCCAGCTAGGTTGTGTTGTGTGGATACTGGTATGATCAGTTTGCTGACATTTGGTAGGGACATAAAACAAAAGGCAAACATTGTTGACACATCAGGTCCTTTTGTAGTTTTGATTTTATATATGCTTAATGATATTATTATAATTGGACATTGTAACTCTAATTTAAAAGGCTACCATCATATAAACTCTTTTGTTTGGAAATATCATGTGAAGTCTAAGGAGAACATTTCCCATAGCATTCCATTGCCTTACAGAGAAGGGTGTTTTTGTGTTCTCAATGCCCAGTTGTCCTAGCGTCTGGGGGAGGCGCAGATGTTTGTTATGCAGTCCAAGTACACAGGGAAGGTTCTAAAGTTGTTAAGTGCAAGCTGCAAGATTCTAAGATTAATTGTGCTTCACTCTCCAGTGAGATTAGTGTATTATAAATCATAGAGGCATATCCCATCAATCTGGCGCCTGGATGCAGGGAACATGATAACCCTTAACTCAGCAGAAACGTACCTTCCATCCATTATGGCTTCTCTCCTAGAATAAACCATGCACTCTTCAGATAGGGCCAGCGCAACAGACAGCATCTTAAAGACTTCTTTGAGATAGCATCCTTTTACTTACAACAGGGAAACCATTTCTATGACTCCTTGGTTTTATTTTATAATAACTTTAAACAAGACAGGTTTAAAGAAGTATTTTCTGGGTACTTAGTTTTGTCCAGCCCTGGAGTAAGTTCTCTGAAGGTTCAAAAGAAGGAAAATATATGATACAACCCTTGGTGAACCTACTGTTTAGTTGAGGAGAAAAGCCATATTAACTTTAATTATGTGATTTTTTACTAATTGCTGTTGTTTATCTAACACTAACTATATACATTCCAATAGGATGTACTAAGAAATTATTCACAGAACATATTTTGAATATGTTCTCTGACAAGGTCAGAGAAAGGAGAGATATGTATAGCTGGATTAGCCTGGAAGGTCTCCACAGAGGGTAGGCCTGTGCCAGGTCTTGTTGGTGGGAAAGCGTTAGTGAGATGAGACAGGCTGCATTTCCCCAGTTTGGGGGTATTGGTCATGGGAGAGAAATGAAGTTAGATAGGCAGTGAATAAGTACAAGAGGATACCTGCAGGTGGCCTGCAGAACTATAGAATGTGCAAAAGTCTTGCTGTGCACCTCCTTACCCTTCCACATTTCCTCTGTCATCAGCCAATCCCAGTCCTCTTTGGGATACCCTGCTGAGAGAAAGTGAATTCTCATAGGAACGTCTCATCAGAATGGCACATGGAAAAGTGAATTTGATAGGTTAGATATATAGGTGCTGGAGACTACTTGGAGAAGGTCATTTGATCAGATTATGCCAGCTAGTTTGTACGTGCAGACACCGCTAGGCCAAATTTAGTTTGCTTACTCTTGGCAAGGACACTCAACAGATTTCTTTCCTCCCTCCCTCTTTCCTGTCTCTTTTCCTCCCTCTTCCCCTCCTCTCACCCTCCTTCCCTTTTCTCTTCTCTTATTATGAAACACTCTGAGATTATCAATCCATCCCTGCTCTTTTCAATTCTTCCACTTCCTTGATTCTAAGCTCAGTTCTCTTCACTACAATTTCACTCAACTTCATTCATCTATTCATTCAACAGGTTTTTACTGGAGAATTCCATGTGCATCTTCAGAAAATATAACCTTATAAGGAAGACAAAAGCACACTATGATGTGACAAGTATCTTGAAATGAGAAATCTAGGATACTATGGGAACAGATAGCCCAGGTACTTCATCTTATTGAGGAGACAAGTGAAAAGAAATGTCAGAGAAGAAATGACACATAAGCTGAGACCTAAAAGTGTGAGTGGGGATGTTCTAAAGCCTCTATAAGGCTCTTGAGGGCTACCCTATCTGACCTTGGGAGCTGTCAGGAACTTAAGGTCCTTGGTTGCTGTTGGTTGCTGTCATATCACACACAGGATATCAATTTATTTTTCAATTGATAAATATTTCTTGAGCAGTTCTGTGGTTTAAATAGTGTTCCAGGCTCTGTAAAGCAAACAACTCTAAACCAAATGAACAAAGCACCTGATCTCATAGAGCTTACATTTTAGTCAGAATGAGCAGAGGGTGAATAAATAAATAAAAATATATAGTATATTGGCCATTATGGAAAAAAGAGAAAGAGTAAGATGATAGAAGGTATGTTTTTGTATGTGTGTGTGAATGTTGACTGTTTTAAATAGAGTGCTCTGGGCTTCTCTCTTAAGGTGACATTTGAGCAAAAACTGATGAACTGAAGGATTGAGTCATGTGGCTATCTGGGTGGCTGGGTGCAGGGGCAACATTGTAGGCAGAGGGAAGTACTAGAGCAATGGGTTCCATGGGCGATGTGTGCGAGGGCTATTTGGGGGAACTGTAGAAAGTCCAGGTGGCTAGAGCACTAGGAAGAGAGCAGAGGTGGATGAGGTTGTGAGGGTACTTGTGGGCTACATGAAGTAGAGTCTTGTCCCATGCAAAATTTACATTTAAGCAGATCCTTTTTGTTGCAGTGTAGAGATCTGATAGTAGAAGGGCGAGAGTGGAAGGGAGATCAATTAGAAGACTATTGCAGTTGTGCACGCAGGAGATGATGGTAGCTTGCTAGGTGGAAGAGGGAGAAGTCTTTGGGGCAGGGAGGGGTGGTGCACATGGCAGAGAAATGAGGCTACAGTTGGTGGGGGAATTGGGGTCAAGGGAGGATATTTCCAAGTGGAAGAAAAGCAGCATGTGTGTGTGCTCATGGGAATGATCCAGGAGAGAGGGAAAATGATGATGGTGGCACAGGAGAGTGACAGTTGCAAGAGCTGTGTGGAGCAGGTGAGAGAGGACATGGGATCCAGGGAGCAAGTGGCTAGGAGCAGGGGCAGCTCTCTTCTGCAACAACAGGGCAGGTGGGAGGGACTGCAAGAGGTTTCATGGGAAGTCCCTTCTGACAGCTTTCATTCTCTCAGTGCAGTGAGAAGCTGGGCTCTTACATGTAACTGGGAGATGCTGGTGTAGGGAGAGAAGAAGGAGAGGTGGCTGTCCAGAAGAATGGGAGCACATGGACCAGGTTGTGAGCCATGATTGTCAGGCAGCACTAAAGGCTTTGGTGGACAGGTCATGAATTTAAAAGTGGCCCAGTCAGAATGGTTCTGGACAGCCTTTAACTGCCTAACTTAGATATTGGGATTATTAAACCCTTGCAGTATACATTTTTGAAGAAGGATTCTCAAGATGGTATTGAAGCCCTTTGCTGTCAGCTTCATGTGTGGAGATCAGGATTATATCAGGCTCAGGAGACTTCATATGTACAGGTTGGACCCAAATCATGGCCTCACATGGTAATCGCACAATTCCCCCTCCATTTCCTTTAACTACTGGTGGAGGCATGCTGGAAGGTTGAAGGAAAATCATGCAAGCATTGAGTGGTTTGTTAAAATGGACACAAGGGTTTAGAGCAGAGATGAGTCAGCTGACATAACAGAGCTTTTTAGTGCATAAGGAGGTGGCCAGGCAGACAGGAGGGGAAGGAATTCTAGGCAGAGGGACTGCGCGGTCAAAGGCTTGATGGTGGGTGGAGCATGGAGGAATATGAGCATTGGAGGAATGGAAGTTGTTTAGAAATGCTGAAGTGTATGTGTTCCAGGAGCTTTCCTCCTCACTGTCCTCCATCCTGCCATGCTCATTTCAGTCTCTCAGACTTTAATTATGCAGGTTTCTGTGCCAGAAATGCACATCTCTCAGGGTCACTGGGTTGCACAACTCCAGGGGGTACCATTAACAGTGTACTTTATGCTTGCTTCCAGCAACAGCTCAACTTCTGTCTCTTCCATGACAGCACCTTCCTGGGGTCCAAGTCACATTCACTCTCTTTTACCTGAATTCTTCTTACATCTAGGGTAGAGTTACAGACTTAGCTAACAAAATTAGAGCCTGTCAGTTAAATATTATATGGGACATACTTACATTAAACAAGGATTATTTGTTTATCTGAAATTCAAGTTTAATGAGACACCCTGCATTTTACTTAGCAACACAGTTAGAGCCTAAAACATAGTTAAACATCCATTCAGTAAACCCTTCTGGAGAAGGAACATGTGAGGTCCTCAACTGGGCGCTGAGGAAATAGCAGTGGTGGGCCTGGAATTTACTTTTTTTTTTTTTTTTAAATTTTATCTTTTCAGTGTTCCAAGATTCACTGTTTATGTACCACACCCAGTGCTCCATGCAATAGGTGCTGTCAGAGCTGGGAGGCACCAAACCAGACAAGTCATATGGTAGAAAAAATGTTGTAAAAGGTTATCAGCTAGAATTAACTCCTCCAGAATTTCACAATCATCATTTCTAAAGAAAAGCTATTTTAATTTTCAGCCTACATGAACATTTTATGATTTTCACTAAGGATAATAATTTTAATTTTGATGATGTATAGGATGGAGGCATACCTTTTCATGCTAAAGACATCTAAAAGTCATCCATAAGACTTGTCTGCCTATGAAGAATTTGTCATCTGTCATTTTCATCTTCATCATCACCACCATTAATGTCGATCAGAAGTGGCAGCTGCTAGGTGGAGGCAGGATGACCCAGGGCTGAAAGCATGTATCCCGGCTGTGCCACTTATTAACTGAGATCTTGGGAAGTGACTTGACCTCTCTATTCCCCTGTTTTCCCACCTGTAAAATGAAATATAATAAAAATACCTATGTCTGAGGGTTGATGGGAAGTTTAAAGAGTTAAAAGCTGTGAATTGCTCAGAACAGTGATACGCTAAGTATACGCTAAGTGCTAGATAAATGTTGGTTGATATAATTTAAAAATTATTTTTAAACATACACTATAATTAATGTATGTACTCTTCCTATGGGAACCTAGAAGAGGCAGTGGCTGAGTGTTCCTGAAATGTGAATGGACTCTGTTGGCACTGATTTTGTATTCCCAACCTCCTTGAAGTTGAGCGTTACACTGCCTGCATCTTTGTATCCATCCTTCACCTCCTCTCAGCTCCCCCTCAATGGTGTGATAGAGACTTTGGAAATGTTTGCCGGTGGGTGTATTAATGCTATTGCCAGCCTAAAGAAATGTTAATGACATTCATGGATCATGTTTTCCCAAGGTTGCTGAGTTCCAAAATAATCTATCTTTATTTTCACTATTCCTGATTTATTTGTAAAGTTAGGCAAATATATTTAAGATACTTGAGGTGAACTTTATAAATGCTCTAGGAATGAAAGCAAATTGAGAACTCATTTACCATTCATATCTAAATGCACATTAGTACACCAGGTATGAATAATAGTTTCAATTGATGAAGCATTTAATAGATGATCAACATTGTTTTAACCATTTAACATATACCATATAACTGAATTCCCTGAACCTTTTTGAGACTTAAGTGTTATTGACTCTAACATTACATATGAAAAAGTGGAAGTATGGAGAAGTTAAGAAATTTGCCCAACTTGGGTTCAAGTTCAGGACTGTCAGATTTCACAGCGCATATTCAAAATGAATATGTATGTTTTTTAATATAAAAAGTTAGTGGAGTGCAGAGAGGAGAACTGAGACCATTTTTCATTCATTCATTTATTCAACCATTCATTCAAGTGTGGCACCTGCGGAGGTGGGAAAGACAAGGCTCTGCTCTCAGAAGGTCATGGTCATAAAGGACTGGGTATAGATAATGTGGTTAAGTGCTTTAGTAGAGGTCCGCATAAAGTGCCAAGGTAACACAGAAAAGGCAGAGCTCATGGTACCTAAGAAAGGTGCCATGGCTGGAGAAGGCATCAGAGAGGAGGTGACACTCTGTTGCATCATGCAGACCAAGTAAGAGAAAAGTGCTTCTTTAGGTCTCACTTGGCATTTAATGAACACTACATAAGATTTGCAACTGATATTACTTTACCAACATTACATAAGTGATAGGGAAAAATATATTTTTGAAAGTCTATTTGGTTCAAAGTCCAGCACTAGGCATTTTTATAGATAGGGGTTAGCTTCCTGACAACAATCTCAGTTAGATACTTTTATCTCCATTATAAAGAAACAGAGACTGAGGCTCAGAGTGGTTGTGATTTGTGGAAAGTGGGAAGTTATTATTTATTCAACAAATTCAGTTTTCTGTTTATTCATTCAGTAAGCATTCTTTGAGCACCTATCCTGTGTCAGGCAATGGCGTTGGTTGCTGAATAACAATGGTAAACCTGCCCCCAAATATGCAAATATACATATTAAATTACATTAAAAAATAAAGTTTTGAATGGGAGTGGTTGGGGAACACCTAGGATCTACAATTGGGATTGTTCTCTGGCCTCTCCCCTGCAGACCTGTGCCTGGGCTACAGGGAGAGGTACCTTCAGTCAAAACTAATATGACATTGCATATTAATTGTACATGAATTAAAAAACATGAAAGCCCTCTGGTACAGCTCCACTGAGCACATTGCTATGGATTGCTGTGCTCTGTGTCTACAGGGAGCACTGCAGGGAACCAGAACAGAGAAAAGCAACGTGGCAGACTCCAAAGGGTGACTGAGGAGGACCATTCATGCACATGAGTGAGATACCCTGGGTGGTGCTATGAAGGAATTTGGAGTGTTAGGAGCTCCATATAGGAGAGAAAATGAGCTGAGAAATGCAGTTTTGTGGTCTAATTCTTTTTTTTTTTAATATTTATTTATTTTTAAAATTTCTTTTCAGTGTTCCAGAATTAATTATTTATGCACCACACCCAGGGCTCCCTGCAATATGCCCTCTATAATACCCACCACCATGCTCACCCAACCTCCCACCCCCGGCAAAACCCTCAGATTGTTTTACAGAGTCCACAGTCTCTCATGGTTTATCTCCCCCTCCAATTTCCCCCAACTCCCTTCTCCCCTCCATCTCCCCATGTCTTCTGTGTTATTCCTTAGGCTCCACAAATAAGCAAAACCATATGATAATTGACTCTCCCTGCTTGACTTATTTCACTCAGCATAATCTCTTCTAGTCCCATTCATGTTGATACAAAAGTTGGGTATTCGTCCTTTCTGATGGAGGCATAATACTCCACAGTATATATGGACCACATCTTCCTTATCCATTTGTCTGTTGAAGGGCATCTTGGTTCTTTCTATAGTTTGGCGACTGTGGCCATTACTCCTATGAACATTGGGGTACAGATGGCCCTTCTTTTCACTACATCTGTATCTTTGGGGTAAATACCCAGTAGTGCAATTGCAGGGTCATAGGGTAGCTTTATATTTCATTTCTTAAGGAATCTCCACACTGTTTTCCAAAGTGGCTATATCAACTTGCATTCCCACCAACAGTGTAAGGGGTTCCCCTTTCTCCACATCCTCTCCAACACATGTTGTTTACTGTCTTGTTCATTTTGGCCATTCTAACTGGTGTAAGGTGGTATCTCAATGTGGTTTTGATTTGAATCTCCCTGATGGCCAGTAGTGATGAACATTTTTTCATGTGTCTGATAGCCATTTGTATGTCTCGTTGGAGAAGTCTCTGTTTATGTCTTCTGCCCATTTTGTGACATGATTATTTGTTTTGTGTGTGTTGAGTTGAGGAGTTCTTTATAGATCCTGGATATCAGCCCTTTGTCTGTATTGTCATTTGCAAATATCTTCTCCCATTCTGTGGGTTGCCTCTTTGTTTTGTTGACTGTTTCCTTTGCTGTGCAGAAGATTTTGATTTTGATGAAGTCCCAAAAATTCATTTTCACTTTTGTTTCCTTTGTCTTTGAAGACATATCTTGAAAGAAGTTGCTGTGGCCAATGTCGAAGAGGTTATTGCCTTTGTTCTCCTCTAGGAGTCTGTAGAAGCAAAGACTTCACAGGTAACACAATGTCAATAAAAACGTATCTCTCAATAATCACTATCAACGTGAATGGCCTAAATACACCCATAAAATGGCACAGGGTTGCATATTGGGTAAAATGACAGGACCCATCCATATGTTGTCTACAAGAGACCCATTTTGAACCTAAGGATACATCCAGACTGAAAGTGAAGGGATGGAGAAGCATCTTTCATGCCATTGGGCCTCAAAAGAAGGCTGGGGTAGTGATTCTTATACCAGATAAATTAGATTTTAAACTAAAGACTATAGTCAGAGATACTGAAGGCCACTACATCATTCCTAAAGGGTCTATCCACCAAGAAGATCTAACAATTGTGAATATTTATGACCCAAGTATGGGAGCAGCCAACTACATAAGACAACTGTTAATCAAGATAAAGAATCATATTGATATGAATACATTAAGAGTAGGGGATCTTAACACACCACTCTCAGTAATAGGCAGATCATCCAAGCAGAAAATCAATAAAAAAAAAAAAAACAAAAAACAACCAAGAGCATTGAATGCCACATTGTGGTCTAGTTCTGATACAGATCTTATTCTTTGTTTTTTACAAAGATTAGTGTTAGGGCGAGTAGGTTTCCAGGAGGGTGAAGAGGGCTGCCATGTTGATTCAGATTCAGACCATGGCCCTCCAGAGTTGTACAATTACAATCCTTGTGGCCCTGTGGTGACCCTGGGCAGGAGGAGGGAGGTGTGGAATGTGCTCTGACCTGGGGAGCAATAGGATGAAAGCACAGGGCATCATGAAGGCTCAAAGATAGCTTCAGTATTCTCCAAAACCAACTTGTTTCTCTTATTACTTTGAGAAGACCTGATCCTGGGAGCACGTTATTTATAGTAATGAGTGATGATTTCTTTTTCAGCTTAAGGTTTTTGATCCCAAGCATCAGAAACAGATATTGTCTAGTATAATCAATTCATTTAGGAATTTCACCTCACTGAGATATAAACATCCAATGTCTGTCTCATTTCATCCAGTTGTACCTGAGTCTCCCACTTTCATGTGGTTATGAATCACCATGTTAAAATACAGATTCTGGCTCAGCTGGTTTGGGCTAGGGGCAGGAATTGTGCTTTTTTAACAAGCCAGGATTGCTGGTCTGTGGACCATACTTGGAGTATCAAGGAAGTCTTCTTCTTCGAGTGCTCCTTGTCCCTTTTTGAATCTGTAAACTTGGTCTTTGTCCTGTTCTAACACTTTCTAACACTTGCAGGTTCTATTCACTCTAGAAGTCAAAGCTTATTCCTATACATTATTTTAAAAACTTTGATCTCAATGTTTTTGGACAGATTCTTCTCTTTCTCCAGTGAAGGTTAGAGCTGTGGCCCTGCCTTTTTAGATTAAGGGGGGGTATGTTATTTGGTCCTACAGGTACTCCCTTTTCCTCAAGTGCATTTCATCAGGGCTTTGGGGACAGGGGAAGGTTTTGGAAAGCTGAAGTTTCCCTCTTTATCTTCCTTCATGTCTGCCATGGTTAGTGTCACAGACATGAGTCTGCTTCAAGCTGACTCCAGCCATTGCTCAGGCCTTTACTGGTTGTTTGTCTTTGTGACAATGCTGTGTGCACTTTCAGGGCAGTGCTCATTGTAACCCCTCCATCTCTTGGGAGCCTGTCAGGGAGGTAGGCTTCTTCCCCTTGGCTCCTGAAGGTATCCCAAGGATCCTTTCACTAGGCTGGGCATCCTCTCATGACTCTGGAACCAACAGTCCTATTTCTATGAAACTAGCCTCTCTGTCTGGTGCTGGGTCTTGGCTTCAGGGATGGTTTAGGAGAGTGGTCATTCCTACTTCTTCCATTCATGCAGAAACCCCTCTGGTGATATACAGGGATGGGTCCTGGCCCCACACCACCAAGTATCCCTCCACAGTCTTCCAGGAACAGGTGGGACATGGGCTAAGGCTCCGCATAAAGCCACCGGCAGCTGTCCCAGTCCATCCCTACAAGCCAGTCTCTTCTGTTCTGGTTCTGGGAGCTACCACCCTCAGAATTCAGTCAACACATCTGGATTAATGTTCACATTTCCCTTTGATCCTTTCAGTATCAGGTGAACAAACCTCAGTGAGAAAAGAAGAAGGAAGAGCTAAGCGTCACAACACAATCTTTATGATGCTGGTGCTGATAGCTTCCTCTCGCTGGTGTCCTACTTCTTTTTGGCCCATGGTGGGCTGGGTATTTGAGCATTCATTGCATGGCACCTAATATCCATGTTCATGGCAACCATGGACAAAGGCCTGGCTGCTAGGCAGAACTACTCACAGAGGGAAGTGTTTTAGGCTGTCAGCTGTACTCCTTCTACAGGATCTGGCATCATGCTTGTCACCATTGTCCCTCAATAGGAAACTCTCAGAGAGTCATCTGGAGATACTGCAAACCTAAGCCATTAAAAAGCAGACAGATCTTTGTATTTGCAAAAGCTCACAATTAATATTTCATGGAGAAAAGTTTAATAAAACATCATGCAATTAGCTGCTTTCCTTCAGCAATCACATCTCATTAAGGGTGGAAGGAGGCAACCGACAGGACTCCAGAGCAAGCAGCTGGCCTGAGCCCTGACTTGCAGAACAGGCTTATTGCTTTAGGGGGGTGACAACCTGGTTCCATTTTGTCTGGAGAAGAATCTTCTTTGGTAAGTGCTGTGATAAATGGGGTTGGCACTCAGCAGGATATCTTTCAGCAACTACATCTTTATCTGTATCTCCAGAATTCTCCCTTCATTTACTCATTTACTGTCTTGTATATGCCAGGTGCTGTGCTTGGTGATGGGAAAGGAATGGTGGCCAGTATCTCCCCTTCTGGAAGTCCTGCCAGCCCCCATCAAAGACTTGTGGTTTTCCCTCCATGCTCCTTCCTTTCTGACACTGCTTCACATGCCTTCTTCTACCCTGCTTGTCTGCTGTGTTCTCCTCCAGCTTCTGCTCTGTGAATACACTGAGGCTCATCCCATACTTTGTGCCCCTTTTCCCCTCCTGTAGCAGGCCCCTCAGCCTTCCTTCCCTGCACCCCAAACCTATACAAAGACACCCTCTCTCATTGCCACTTCATGAAGAATGACATGGAAAGGTTGTGATAGGGGCTATTAAAACTGCTTTTCATTACCTCCTTCTTGCCTGGGCTAAGAAGAATGAATCACATGGACCTGGTTCTTCTCTCTTGAGTCTTTCTGTTTCCTCTTCTGTTATGTTTTCTTTTCTTAGCCATATAATGGTGAGAAGAAAAAAAAATAGGTTTGAATGTGAATCTCCATTCCTAGGGGACCTAGTAGGTGGCTTCATCTCCCCAAGTCTCAGGTTTCTACCCTGTGAAAAGGGAACAGCACCCACCACATGATATGGCACAAGGATTAAGAAGATACACTTTATAAAAGGGAAGTAAATGTTAAAATTTGGGCAGTGCTATGTAAGTATTTGACACCAGAGTTGCTGGACTGAGTGGCCAGCTCTGTCAGCCCCCAGCAGACAGACAGGTCTGTCTCCCTCATGCAGGGTACTGGCACCTTTCTGTATGACATGTCAACACCTCTAAATGATGGTTCTGTATGGCCCAAACTGACTTCAGCTTGATGCCCTGTGCAAGGCTGTGGCCTTTGTCTAGGATCAACATGTTGACATGGTCCTGAGGCCCCCAAAACGGGAGCTGAGACTACCTTCTGATTTCCATCAGACTTCATTAGTTCCCATCCTCCTGAGAAGGCTGTGATCATGATGAAGCCCAATTAGACATGTGGGATAAAAGAATATCGGTCTGAGATGTCACACCTGGTAGCCTGATGGATCTATTCATGTGTGAGGCCACCTTCTTTAAGTCCATCAGGCTGGAAGCAAGAAAACAGGGCCTCAGTGACACAGGAGGGGATGTTCACATCAGCTTTGTTTGATCAACCGCAAACAAGGTGGTATGGACCACTCTAAAATGAATGGCTTAGGAAATGGAATTATCTAGATGATTGCTTCCACTCACTAGCCTACCTCACCTCTGTCAATGTGAGAGACAGATAGAGAGGAGACAGAGACAGAGATATTAGGAGGTTGATTTGAGTTGGCTAAGACTATGGTGGTCTTACAGGAAGATGGAGAGTTAGGGCCATATGTCCCCACCCCAGCCCAATGCAGCTGGAGTCATATGACAGTTTTAATCAAGGACATGATGAAGTCAAGTAAGTTTGTTGGGAGGGTCATTTTAGTGGATGCCACTGGTGCCCTGCACAAATCTTTTCTCATGTTGTTGCCCTTGAACTTAGGGCTCAGTATCTAGGTTAGACCATATCCTTGTTTAGTTCCTTCCTTTGCTCCATCCTGCAGTCCTCATCTCCCTTCTTTGAGAGTATCCCCCCAATAAATCACTTGAACAAGAATCCCTGAATTAGGCTCTAGGAAACTGACTCAAGACAGTCATTGTGCACAGGAATATGAGGACCTAGTGCTAGGGATATGGCACAGCAGGTTCTACAGAGGTTCAGACCTAAGTTGATATAGTTGTGACCAGGGGAAGTAGTAAGGAAATAGCAAGAAGACAGAGGTGCCAGAGATACCAGGATAGAAATTCCATCAGGACTCCATATCTGCCTGGGTAAGGGTGTGAAGTAGGAAGATTTCAAGTCGAGGAGAGTGAAGGTATGTGTGATGATGTCACTGGTTAATGGGAGGGAAGAATTTTCACTCTGTGCTTTTCTATCTCTGGCTCACTCCTGTCCTCCCTGCACCTGCCTCTGCAGATGCTAGGGATGTGCACTGACACATCCCTATCACCCAAAGTCTATATTTTATATTGGGGTTCACTGTCAGTGTTATATATTCTCTGAGTTTGGACGAATGTATAAAGACATGTATCCGCCATGACACAGTATCATAAAGAGTAGTTTTACTACCTTAAAAATCCTTTGTCCTCCTCCTATTCATCTCTCCCACCCCGAACTCCTGGCAGCCACTAATCTTTTTATCATCTCCACAGATTTTTCTTTTCCAGAATGTCATATAGTTGTAATCATATCTTATGTAGCCTTTTAAGAGAGGCTTTTTCTACTTACTAAGATGTATTTATGGTTCCTCCATGTCTTATCATGGCTTGATAGCTCATTTCTTATAGCACCAAATAGTATTCCATTGTCTGGATGTACCAGTTTATATATCCCTTCACCTGCTAAGAACATCTTAGTTGCTTTAAAGTTTTGGCAAATATGAATATAGCTGCCATAAACATCTATGCGCAGGTTTCGTGTGGACATGTTTTCAGTTCCTCTGGGTAAATACCAAGAAGTGCAATTGCTGAATCATCTGGTAAAAGTATGTTTCCTTTTCTAAGAAACTGAAAAATTGGCAGAAGCACCACAGTTAGAGAAGACAAATTCATATCCAAAATATATACCTTGTCTAGTGAGGACATACCGCTCCCACTCAATGATGAAATAGGTGCAATGTAATCAGCTTGCCACTGGGTGGCTGGCTAGTTCCCTTAGGGAATTGTGCCATACCAGGGGCAGAGTTGGGCTCCACCGTGGGCATGTTAGACCTTTGGTAGCTAAATCAGCCTTGGTGAGGGGGAGCCGATGTTGTCGATCCCATTTGGAGCTGCCATCTTTGCCAACATGCCCAGTTCATACTTCTATTGAGCTAACACTGGGGTGCTTCATATCCACAGAATATTTCATCTTGTCTATGTGATGAAGAGTCTCCTTTGTAGAGAATATTCTTTGTTGAACATTCCCATGGACCATAAATATCTTTCCATCCTATGCCCATTTATAGAGGGAGGTTTGTTTCCATATCTTTCACAAAATTTAGTAAGTTTTTAGTCATTAATTCTCCAAATATATATATATATATATATATTTTTTTTTTTTTCCTGCACTAATCTCTTTCTCTTCTAGTTCTGGCACTCTGATGTCACAAATGTTAGACCTTCTATGACTGTCTCATAGGTTCCTGAGGCCATATTCATTTTTAAAGGTATTTTATTTTTTGGTTGTTTAGATCAGGTAATCTCAATTCATCTATTTTTAAGTTTGTTGACTCTATTTTCTGTCATCTTCACTCTGCTTCCGAGCTCATTCAGGAACTTTTAAATTTCACATAATCATGTTATCTTTTTTAGTTCTGAAATTTCCATTTTAAAAATAGTTTTTATTTTTGTGCTAAGAATGTCTACCTTTCCATTTCTTTTCAAGAGTGTTTACCTTGGCAGGCGCCTGGGTGGCTCAGTGGGTTAAGCCTCTGCCTTCAGCTCAGGTGATGATCTCAGGGTTTGGGGATCGGGCCCCAAATCAGGCTCTCTGCTCAACAGGGAGCCTACTCTTCCCCTCCCCGTGCCTGCCTACTTGTGATCTCTCTCTGTCAAATGAATAAATAAAATCTTTTTTAAAAAAGTGTTTATCTTTATGTCTTGGAGCATGTTTATAATGGTTCTCTTAAAATATTTGTCTGATGATTCCAATTCTGGATCATTTCAGAACTGGCATCTGTTGATTGCATTTTCTCTTGAGAAGTGGTCATGTTGTCCCAATTCTTGGTATGTTGAGTACTTTTTAATTGTATTTTGGACATCTAAAACACTACATTGTGAATATTTGGGTCCTTTTAAATACTCTGGAGAATATTGATTTCATTGTTTTAGCAGGCAATCAGTCTAGGTGGAAAGTGCAAGTTCTTGTCATCTAGGGGCAGTGGTTTCAATGTTAATCTGGTTTTCAAAGCTTTTGTTAAGCTGCTTTGGATCTGTTCCAAGCATGTGTCTCTCTGGAACATAGGCAGTAAGTGATACTGAAGTTCAGATTTCAGTCTTTGCTATGTGCTTTGGTTTGATCTTTGTGCATACATAGCTTAGAGGTGACCCTGGGACTTGCAACAGAATAAAGTGACCCCCTTCTCCAGCACTCTCTTCTCTTAAGTTTTCCTCCATACTGTTTTAGCTCCCAGGGACCCTTTTCTGGGTCCTCTCCCCTGGTTTTCCCTTTCTGTTTTAGGATTCCTGTCTTCTGCACAGTTCTGCTCTGGGACCACCCTTTGGTCAAAGTCAGAAGAAAAACGAAGGAAGATGCTAAGGAGCTAGCTCATCCTCTGATGTGGATCACTCTTTCAATGTTGACTCCCTTCCCTAATCTACTTAGTTTTGCCAACTTTTCAGTCTGCAAGTGGTTGCTTTTTTTATTTCATCTGAATTTTTAGCTGTAAACAGTAGGAGAGAGGTTTAAGGTAAACCTAATTCATTTTGGTTGGCGCTGGAATTTTCAGACAACTGTGATTTTAGAGACCTTGTTAGGGCCTGAGAGTTAAGTACCTTGATTTGGGTTTCTGCTGGTGAACAGACCACGCCCATGAGTGGGACCCTGAGTAGAGTGTGCCATACAGAAGGCCTGATTTCCACAAAAAGAACTAGAAGTTATTTCCTTGGTCATTTATAAGCAAATTTAGATTTGTTTTTGGAACATGCTACGTATGTCATTTGTTACCAAATGCTTTAGAAAGATGAGATTTTTGCTTAAATCAAGACATCTTCTGAGGTGTAAATGGCAACTTGTGCTAGTAGTAGCCAAAGGCTATTGCTAGTATTATGTGAGCTCTTTAGTTGACTCCCAGAATGGGGCCTAAAACTCCTGGTAAGGTTGTCTATGATTTTTCCTTCTTTTAAGAACATATATTATTCATAATTTTATTTTACTTTAAAAATTTATTTTAGAGATAGAGTTGGAAGGGGGCAGAGTGAGAGGGGAGAGAGAGACTCAAGCTGATTTCCTGCTGAGTGTGGAGATGTAGGTGGGACTTGATCGATCCCACAACACCGAGATCATGGCCTGAGCTGCAATCAACAGTTGGATCCTCAGTAGACTGGGCCACTCGGGTGCTCCTGGTATTAATAATTTTAAACCCTTGTCCTTAGATAAGGTAGGCCAATGGTATTGGTAGGTTTGCTGCATGTCCACATTAGGGGAGGAAGAATATCATTCTCATTCTTCTGTATAAAGTGCCTTCATTTAGAAATTCTACCTATTTAACCTTTTGATACATATGTTTATATCAAAGTTTATAGCAAAAGGAATTTGTATTTGACTTTTATTCCTTCACAGAAAGTAATAAATAAATTAAAGAGAAATGTATTCCTTTGACTCCCAAGTAAAGCAAAAGAAAGTTGCAACTGGAGTTTTTCTTGAACCCACAGTTTTTGCCCAGAAAAAGTAATACAAAAGATCATGACATTCAAGTCCATCTTTTCCTAAAGCAATCTGTTCGGGCTTATGGGCCTGTAGCTGTAGATTGTAGGTAACCCTTTTGTTCCTGGCTTCTGTCACTGAGAGAGAAATGTCAGATCGGGGGTCAAGGACTTTCAGATCAGGGAGTATTCTGCTATTTAAAGAAACAGTTAGGCAGGATGCAGGCTATAGCAAGATATTGCTTGGATTTTGCATTTGGCAGAATTAAAAAGCATGTGAAACCCTTTGGCCAGTCTCTGTTGCCTAGAGTTTTGAAAACTTTCATATTATCCTTTAGTCCAGAGAGAGGGGTAGCTCCAGGGGTGGTGGACCCTAAAGCAATAGGCATGTCTAACCCTCACGAACTTTTCAGTCTCTCTCCCTGGAGTTTCTCCTGAGGCAACACTTTCTTGTGGTAGTCTTCTTCACTGAGGCCTCAAGTTTGATGAAGAATCATAATGAGTGTTTGGAGGAAGAAGTTAAGAAAACCTGCCATTTATACCTTTTTTTCTGACTAAGAAGTTCACTAATTAGGGTCCCCAGACAGCATGACTCAAGCCATTTGCCAAAATCTCACCTATAAAAGCCAGAATGCCAACCAAGGGGGCTAGTATTAGAAAGGGCTTCTTGTAGTGGTCTCAAGTAGAAAGAACCAGAGACTAGTGTCTGAGTCAAAGCCAAAATTGACACTGAGACTGCAGTATAGGGGAAGGAATATAAAAGAGGGTATGAACTGACAATCAGGAGTCAGGCTGGATATGAAAGAAGCAGAAGTGGTTCTGGAACAGTGAAATGGTCATGAGTGGTTGCTGGTCAGCATTGATCACGTGAAGTTAGTATCATATTGTTGAATAGAGTGGAGGGGAGGAGTGATGAAGATAGGCTTGTTAGCTGACCCTAAAGTTACAAGATCAAATCAGACACTATTTAAGGGATCGCTTGTTATTTATTTCCCTTTCCCTTTGTCATGGTTGTGATTATATAGTCAGTTGTAAATAAACATTTTCAATTTGTTCATTTTTCCCTTTTATAGCTATAAGTATTATTTTAAAATATTTTATTATAAAGATAAAATGTGCCAAATGGTGAAAAAAAGACCCAACAACTTGGGAAACACAAAAAAGAATTAGGAGGAAAATAAAAATGCACCAGTAATTAGACCACCCAGAGATAACTACAGTTACTAAAATTTTGGTGAATTTTGGTCCTGGCGTTTTTGTTATAGATAAACAGTTGTTGATTTTGTATTTTCAACCAGGTGAGCCAGCCAGGCAAGCCATACCAGATAGGTGAATCACATCAGCCAGGTGAACCACCATCTATAGCAGGGACCTCCATTCGGGGTGTTGACTGGAGAAAAACTTCAGACACATTTGCCCTCTGTAGGTGTGTCCTGTTAGCAGTCTAGCATTGTTTTTTTAGTATCTTTGGCATGTTTCATCATGTGGAGCATCTGGTACCACTCAGATACAACACCTGGCAAAATGGCAAAGTAAAGCTCAGAATGATCTAGTTACAGTAATAGCTCTGCTTCTTGTGCAAGTTTAAGGAGGCCCATTTTCAAGTCAATGTCATTACAGTCACTCAGTGGGGGAGCATAATATTCTAAGCGTCTTCTGCACTAAGACCTTATTATGGTGATGGGTGTAAAGAAATATCCATGAGACGTGCACATCAGAGGGTAACGAGAATCCCAAACCATGACATGTCCAATGAACTGTTTAATTGGAAAGGATTTTATCGGAGACAGCAGCCGCCCTCCTGACTCTCCAACTATGATGGGAAGTTATGGAGTGTTGATCATCATCAACGCTGCCCACAAAATGGCAGAATGAAATCATATAAATGCAAATTATGCTGTAATTAAAGAGGAAAGAGGCAAGAAGCAAGAGTATTTAGCTGAGCATGGCCTTCAGTGTCCTCTTTTGCCTTTGAGAGTCCAGCAGGCTCTGAGGTTTGCCTTGAAATCATCCTCTTACACTGTTGACAGGACAGGAGGTTAATGAAGAAGGAGCTGTGAGGATGGTTTTGAGGGAGCTGGCACACCATTGGTTTCAGACTGACCATCATTCCAGGGCGGGGGGGTCAGATTGATGGAAATCTGACCTCTCATACAGGGAGTAGGGCAAGCTCCCTGTTCACCATTTCTCCTCACTGCTGTTTATGATCAGCTTTCAGGGACCCAGCACTGGGATGTGATGAGAAAAGAAGAAAGAACAGGGACATTCCTCATGAGGGAGGCAGTGCTAAGAACTTCCGTTGGGTTTAATGCCATCTATTTTTTTAAATTCAGTTTTTGAATAGTTATAAATTTCAGTTATAAAACAAATTCATGAAAATAAACAAGTGAAACTCTCCTTTCCACCATTAGCCCCTGCCCAGTCTCCCCATGTTCTGACTCCCCCAGGTTCCAACCATAGGAACAAACCACCCACTCTTATCAGATTTCTGGGTATCCTTCTGGAGTGCCTTTATGCTTATATAAGCAAACATTAACATACACTCTAATTTCTCTCCATTTTTATGTGAAAGGTAACATGCAGTATTCTGTACCTTGCTTTTTTCATTTAACATACCATGGATCCCTTCCCATACCACAACATCAAAAGCATTTTCTATAGCAGTTTAGGACTCCATGGAGGCACCATACTTTATTGATCCCCTGTTCGTGGACATTTATTTTATTTCCAATATTTTTTTACTATAAACAAGTGCCATTGATTGCTATGTCTGTTTTCCCTCCTGGGTCCTGAGCTTTAGGAGTACTATGTCCCAGGCCTTATGTGGAATACATAATAAAGTCTCTTATACATAGTGTGTGCTCAGCAAATGTAAATGGAATTCACCATAGACTCCCATAGAAGCTGTGCTGAATGTAGCCATGGTGAGCACAGCTGCCAGTCTAACTTCAGTAAGCCTGTGTAGACCTTCATTCCCTCCCACCCTCAACTCCAAATCTTTTCAGACTCTCTGGATCACACCCCAAACCCCTTTATTCCTTTCATCCCTTTAGCTTCCTGTTTTCCCTTGTTAAAGAACAAAAGCTCTGCTCCGGTGTGTGCCAGTCACTCACCTTTCAGTAGGGGCTTCAGACCTCCCTTCTCTCAGCCACATCACATATCCTGACCATTTAGAAAACCAAAGGACAGACTCCTACAGCCAAATCAAGTCATAACTGGCTGTCATTCAGACTGCCAGGTGATCACTTACCTGACTGGTTCAGGGCCTCAGAGTAGAGGCTCTGGGCTTAAATCCCAGCTCTGCCACTTGCTAGTGTGTGGCATTGAGTGAGTCACTTCATCTATTTGTCTCTGTTTACGTGTAAAATAGAGATACTTACATGTACACCTACTTCATAGGATTGTGGAAGGGATCAGTGAGCTAACATGTGAAATACTTAGAACAGTGCATGGTATGGAGTAAGTGCTGTATTAGTGTTTGCTGCTATTGCTGTTGGTCTACAGGTGGACAGCAGAGTGGGTGTCTGCTCTCTGTGAGTCTCTGCCAGCACTCCTAGACAATCATATTAAAGCTGGGAGGGGCTGGAACTCTCCTTATTGCTTTTTTGGGGCAGAAATTTTGTGCAACTGGTAATATTCAATAGGCTCCCACTTCCTTTAGCACTAGACAGAGGGGGATGTTGACACTAGACTGTGTCAACATTATATGCTCCTTTTCTGTGTTGCATTTCCCTTGTCTCCTGGGAATGAGTACACAGATCTTTGATGAGTTTTGTTTAAGAGCCATAAAAAGTAGCCCACTCTGTTAATCCTATTGATTTCAAGTTAGAAGGAAAAACCATGGCATGGTGATGGCATAGGGTCCTATAGTGTTTTGATTGAAAGTTTCCTGTAACTGCGGTTTTCTTAGATAAGAAAGCGGGTGAGAGACAGGGCATGACTTGGGGTGGGGAGATGGGGTACTGAAGCATGGTCCATCATCTTCCCATGAAGCTGACCCTGAGATAGAAAAAGAGATGTAAAAGATGTAGACCTTCTTCCCATGAGAGTTCTGGTATTTGCAGTGTGTGAAACAGCAAGAGATAGGCAAAGGGTATGTGAAACCAAGGTCAGTGGTCCTGAAGGCCTGGGTCTCATCTATGTCTCTGCCAGATTTCTGGCTACTTAACTACATATGTTCCCTGAATATAGGCTCCCTTGAGCACAAAATCATTTTTCTATAGCTCTGTATCTTTGCCTGTGCTGTGAGTTTGACCTGGAATGCCTTTGCTGTCTTTTCAGAATAACTTCTGTATTTCTTTTGAGAGTCAGCTCAGGCACTGCTTCTTTTGAGAATTTCTCCCTGTGAGCCGACTGTCCCTCCTCTGTGCTCCCAGAATGCCCACGCTTATCTCTATAAATGGAATGAAAACATTTTGCAGAATTAATTATACATGTACCCGTCTGGTTTTCCATGAACTGTCATGCAGCACCCATTATTTAAACAGAGGAGAGGTCTGTCCTTAGTGGGAGTTGTGTAGATACATATGGGTAGAGCTTATGCTACGCTTTCCAGACATTCTAATAAGAGTCATCAGGGGTCCTTGCTAAAATACAGATTACTAGGTCCCACCAGAGAGATGATTCAGGTGTGGGTGAGGTATGGAGATCTATATTTTGACCTTGGGTCCCAGGGGATTCTTACACTCTGGCAATCAAGGGAACAGTTGCAGAGTAGTTAAGAGCTTAAGCTCTGGTCAGACCTGGTTTAGAATCTAGACTCTTTCACTTATTTGTTATGGGACACTGGGCAAGTTACTTATCTGTGTAAACTGCGTTCTTCTCAACAGCTTAAAAAGGGATTATAACAGCACATACCTCAAAGGATTGTTGTAAGTTTAAATGAGAAAATGGATGAGGAATAATAAACACAGCCCCTAATATACAGCATATTCTACAAATAACAACCTGTTTAATCTCAGAATGATGCTATGGGGTAGGCATCATTATGTTTATCTTCATTTTGCAGATGAGAAAATTGAAACACAGATGGGCTAAGAAGCTAGCCAAGATCACATGACCAGTAGGTGGAAGAACAAAGCTTAATATCCAGCAGTTTCTGCTGCAGTGACCCAAGACAGGCTTGGGACCATACCATTGCAAGAGAATGAAGTGAGGTTGGGATACATGCATTGCACATACATGTAATGAGTTTCCTATAATGAGTTAGGAGTCTGAAACTGAATCCTAATAGATTAGAGGGTTTTCCTCAAAGACTGAAAGAGATAAACTTAGATTGGAAGAAATTTGAGGAGTCCATTATTTCAAGCCAGTAATAGAAATAATTGGTTTTTTTTTTTAGTCCAAAGTTTTATTTTAATTCTAACTAGTTAACATATAGTGTAATATTGGCTTCAGGAGTAGAATTTGGTGATTCATCACTTACATATTACACCCAGTGCTCATTGTAACAAGTGCCCTCCTTAATACCCATCACCCATTCAGCCCTACCCTTCCCCATCAACTCTCAGCTTGTTCTCTATTGTTAAGAGTCTCTTATGGCTTGCTTTCCTCTCTCTTTTCTCCCCTTCCCATATGTTCATCTGTTTTGTTTCCTAAATTCCACATATAAGTGAAATCATATGGTATTTGTCTTTCTCTGTCTGACTTACTTCACTTAGCACAGTATACTCTAGCTCCCTTCATGTTGTTGCAAATGCAAGATTTTATTCTTTTTGATGGATGATTAATATTAAATATGTAGGAATATAGACACATACACACATGCCATATCTTCTTTATCTATTAATCAGGTGATGGACACTTTTTCCATAGTTTGACTTGTTGATAATGCTATTATGAACAATGGGGCATATGTACCCCTTTGAATCTGTATTTTTGTATCCTTTGGGTAAATACCTAGTTGTGCAATTATTGGATTGTAGGGTATTTCTATTTTTAACTTTTTGAGGAAACTCCATACTGTTTTCCAGAGTGGCTGCACTAGTTTTCATTCTTACCAATAGTGCAAGAAATTTCCCCTTTCTCTGCATCCTGTGTTGTTAATTTTAGCCGTTCTGATAGGTGTGAGGTGATATTTTATCGTGGTTTTGATTTGTATTTCCCTGATGATGACTGATACTGAGTATCTTTTCTTTTTCTTTTCTTTATTTATTCACCTTTTTAAAATTAATTAATTAATTAATTAGTTTATTTATTTATTTTTTTAACCGAGTATCTTTTCTTGTGTCTATTAGTCATCTGGATGTCTTTTTTGTCTATTCATGTCTTCTGCCCATTTCTTAATTAGATTATTTGGTTTTTGGATGCTGAGTTTGATAAGTTCTTTATAGATTTGGGATAGTAACCTTTTATCAGATATATCATTTGCAAATATCTTCCGCCATTTTGTGGGCTGCCTTTTAGTTTTGTGTTTCCCTCCACTGTTCAGAAGTTTTAATCTTGATGAAATCCCAATAGTTCATTTTTGCTTTTGTTTCCCTTGCCTCTGGCAATGTAAGAAGTTGCTTTCGCTGAGATCAAAGAAGTTGCTGCCTGTGTTCTTCTCTAGAATTTTGATGGTTTCCTATCTCACATTTAGGTGTTTCATCCATTTTGAGCTTGTTTTTGTGCATGGTGTAAGAAAGTAGTCTAGTTTCTCTCTTTTGCATGATGCTGTCCAGTTTTCCCAACACCATTTGTTGATGACTGTTGGATATTCTTTCCTTCTCTGTTGAAGATTAGCTGACCACATAATTGAGGGTCTATTTCTGGGCTCTCTATTCTGTTCAATTGATCTATGTGTCTGTTTTTGTGCCAATACCATACTGTCTTGGTGACTACAGCTTTGTAATTTAGCTTGAAGTCTGGAATTGTGATGCCTCTAGCTTTTCTTTTTCAGGATTGCTTTGGCTATTCATGATCTTTTGTGGTTCTATACAAATTTTAGGATTGTTTGTTCTAGCTCTGTGAAAAATTCTGGTAGTATTTTGATAGAGATTGCATTAAATGTATAGATTGATTTGGGTAGTATAGACATTTTAACAATGTTTTCCATTCCAATCCATGAGCATGGATTTTCTCCCATTTCTTTGTGTCCTTTTCAATTCTTTCATAAGCATTCTATAGTTTTCAGAGTACAGATATTTTACCTCTTTGGTTAGGTTTTTTCTTAGAAATCTCTTGTTTTTTTTTTTTTTGTACAATTATAAATAGAATCAATTCCTTGATTTGTTTTTCTACTACTTCATTATTGGTATATAGAAAATGCAACAGATTACTGTACATTGATTTTCTATCTTACAAATTTGCTGAATTCATGTATTAATTCTAGCAATTTTTGATGGAGTATTTAAGTTTTTCTACATAGAATATCATACTGTCTGCAAATAGTGAAAGTTTGATTTCTTCCTTGCCAAATCTGCTTTCTTGCCTTTTATTTCTTTTTGTTGTCTGATTGCTGAGGCTAAGACTTCCACTATGTTAAATAGTGATGGTGAGAGTGGACATCCCTGTCTTGCTCCTGACAGAAAAGGAAAAGCTTTCAGTCCCCCTCCCCCAATTGAGGATGATATTAACTGTGAGTCTTTTGTATTGGCTTTTTTTTTTTTTAATTTTAATTTTTTTATTTTTTATAAACATGTAATATATTTTTATCCCCAGGGGTACAGGTCTGTGAATCGCCAGGTTTACACACTTCACAGCACTCACCAAAGCACATACCCTCCCCAATGTCCATAACCCCACCCCCCTTCTCCCAACCCCCCTCCCCCCAGCAACCCTCAGTTTGTTTTGTGAGATTAAGAGTCACTTACTGTTTGTCTCCCTCCCAATCCCATCTTGTTTCATTTATTCTTCTCCTACCCCCTTAAGCCCTCATGTTGCATCACCACTTACTCAGAACAGGGAGATCATATGATAGTTGTCTTTCTCTGCTTGACTTATTTCGCTAAGCATGATACGCTTTAGTTCCATCCACGTCGTCGCAAATGGCAAGATTTCATTTCTTTTGATGGCTGCATAGTATTCCATTGTGTATATATACCACATCTTCTTGATCCATTCATCTGTTGATCGACATCTAGGTTCTTTCCATAGTTTGGCTATTGTGGACATTGTTGCTATAAACATTCGGGTGCACGTGCCCCTTCGGATCACTACGTTTGTATCTTTAGGGTAAATACCCAGTAGTGCAATTGCTGGGTCATAGGACAGTTCTATTTTCAACATTTTGAAGAACATCCATGCTGTTTTCCAGAGTGGTTACACCATCTTGCATTCCCACCAACAGTGTAGGAGGGTTCCCCTTTCTCTGCATCCTCGCCAGCATCTGTCATTTCCTGATTTGTTCATTTTAGCCATTCTGACTGGTGTGAGGTGATATCTCATTGTGGTTTTGATTTGTATTTCCCTGATGCCGAGTGATATGGAGAACTTTTTCATGTGTCTGTTGGCCATCTGGATGTCTTCTTTGCAGAAATGTTGTTCATGTCCTCTGCGATTTCTTGATTGGATTATTTGTTCTTTAGGTGTTGAGTTTGCTAAGTTCTTTATAGATTTTGGACACTATGCCTTTATCTGATATATCATTTGCAAATATCTTCTCCCATTCTGTCAGTTGTCTTTTGGTTTTGTTAACTGTTTCCTTTGCTGTGCAAAAGCTTTTGATCTTGATAAAATCCCAATAGTTCATTTTTGCCCTTGCTTCCCTTGCCTTTGGTGATGTTCCTAGGAAGATCTTGCTGCGGCTGAGGTTGAAGAGGTTGCTGCCTGTGTTCCCCTCAAGGATTTGGATGGATTCCTTTCTCACACTGAGGTCCTTCAGCCATTTTGAGTCTATTTTCGTGTGTGGTAAAAGGAAATGGTCCAGTTTCATTTTTCTGCATGTGGCTGTCCAATTTTCCCAACACCATTTATTGAAGAGGCCATCTTTTTTCCATTGGACATTCTTTCCTGCTTTGTCGAAGATTAGTTGACTATAGAGTTGAGGGTCTATTTCTGGGCTCTCTATTCTGTTCCATTGATCTATGTGTCTGTTTTTGTGCCGGTACCATGCTGTCTTGATGATGATAGCTTTGTAATAGAGCTTGAAGTCCAGAATTGTGATGCCACCAACTTTGGCTTTCTTTTTCAATATTCCTTTGGCTATTCGAGGTCTTTTCTGGTTCCATATAAATTTTAGGATTATTTGTTCCATTTCTTTGAAAAAGATGGATGATACTTTGATGGGAATTGCATTAAATGTGTAGATTGCTTTAGGTAGCATAGACATTTTCACAATATTTACTCTTCCAATCCAGGAGCATGGAACATTTTTCCATTTCTTTGTGTCTTCCTCAATTTCTTTCATGAGTACTTTAGCTTTCTTTCTGAGTATAGATTCTGTGCCTCTTTGGTTTGATTTATTCCTAGGTATCTTATGGTTTTGGGTGCAATTGTAAATGGGATTGACTCCTTAATTTCTCTTTCTTCTGTCTTGTTGTTGGTGTAGAGAAATGCAACTGATTCCTGTGCATTGATTTTATATCCTGACACTTTACTGAATTCCTGTACAAGTTCTAGCAGTTTTGGAGTGGAGTCTTTTGGGTTTTCCACATATGTATCATATCATCTGCGAAGAGTGATAGTTTGACTTCTTCTTTGCTGATTTGGATGCCTTTAATTTCCTTTTGTTGTCTGATTGCTGAGGCTAGGACTTCTAGTACTATGTTGAATAGCAGTGGTGATAATGGACATCCCTGCTGTGTTCCTGACCTTAGCGGAAAAGCTTTCAGTTTTTCTCCGTTGAGAATGATGTTTGTGGTGAGTTTTTCATAAGTGGCTTTGATAATATTGAGGTATGTGCCCTACATTTTGAAGAGTTTTGATCAGGAAGGAATGCTGTACTTTGTCAAATGCTTTTTCAGCATCTATTGAGAGTATCATCATATGGTTCTTGTTCTTTCTTTTATTGATGTGTTGTATCACATTGATTGATTTGCCGATATTGAACCAACCTTGCAGCCCTGGAATAAATCCTACTTGGTTGTGGTGAATAATCCTTTCAATGTACTGTTGAATCCTATTGGCTAGTATTTTGGTGAGGATTTTCGCATCTGTGTTCATCAAGGATATTGGTCTATAGCTCTCTTTTTTAATGGGATCCTTATCTGGTTTTGGGATCAAGATGATGCTGGCCTCATAAAATGAGTTTGGAAGTTTTCCTTCCATTTCTATTTTTTGGTACAGTTTCAGGAGAATAGGAATTAGTTCTTCTTTAAATGTTTGGTAGAATTCCCCCAGAAATCCGTCTGGCCCTGGGCTTTTGTTTGTTTAGAGATTTTTAATGACTGTTTCAATCTCCTTACTGGTGATGTGTCTGTTCAGGCTTTCTATTTCTTCCTGGTTCAGTTGTGATAGTTTGTATGTCTCTAGGAATGCATCCATTTCTTCCAGATTGTCAAATTTGTTGGCATAGAGTTGCTCATAGTATGTTCTTATAATGGTTTGTATTTCTTTGGTGTTAGTTGTGATCTCTCCTCTTTCATTCATGATTTTATTTATTTGGGTCCTTTCTCTTTTCTTTTTGATAAGTCTGGCCAGGGGTTTTTCAATTTTATTAATTCTTTTAAAGAACCAGCTCCTAGTTTCATTGATTTGTTCTATTGTTTTTTTTTGGTTTCTATTTCATTGATTTCTGCTCTGATCTTTATGATTTCTCTTCTCCTGCTGGGCTTAGGGTTTCTTTCTTGTTCTTTCTCCAGCTCCTTTAGGTGTAGGGTTAGGTTGTGTACCTGAGACCTTTCTTGTTTCTTGAGAAAGGCTTACTGTTATATATTTTCCTCTCAGGACTGCCTTTGTTGTGTCCCACAGATTTTGAACCATTGTGTTTTCATTATCATTTGTTTCCATGATTTTTTTTTTTCAATTCTTCTTTAATTTCCTGGTTGACCCATTCATTCTTTAGAAGGATGCTGTTTAGTCTCCATGTATTTGGGTTCTTTCCAAACTTCCTCTTGTGGTTGAATTCTAGCTTCAGAGCATTATGGTCTGAAAATATGCAGGGAATGATCCCAATCTTTTGATACCGGTTGAGACCTGATTTAGGACGGAGGATGTGATCTATTCTGGAGAATGTTCCATGTGCACTTGAGAAGTATGTGTATTCTGTTGCTTTGGGATGAAATGTTCTGAATATATCTGTGATGTTCATCTAATCCAGTGTGTCACTTAAGGCCTTTATTTCCTTGTTGATCTTTTGCTTGGATGATCTGTCCATTTCAGTGAGGGGAGTGTTAAAGTCCCCTACTATTATTGTATTATTGTTGATGTGTTTCTTTGATTTTGTTATTAATTGGTTTATATAGTTGGCTTCTCCCATGTTGGGGGCATAGATATTTAAAATTGTTAGATCTTCTTGTTGGACAGCCCCTTTGAGTATGATATAGTGTCCTTCCTCATCTCTTATTATAGTCTTTGGCTTGAAATCTAATTGATCTGATATAAGGATTGCCACTCCTGCTTTCTTCTGATGTCCATTAGCATGGTAAATTCTTTTCCACACCCTCACTTTAAATCTGGAGGTGTCTTCGGGCTTAAAATGAGTTTCTTGGAGGCAACATATAGATGGTTTTTTTTTTTTTTTTTTAATCCATTCTGATACCCTGTGTCTTTTGATTGGGGCATTTAGCCCATTAACATTCAGAGTAACTATTGAGAGATATGAATTTAGTGCCATTGTATTGCCTGTAAGGTGACTATTACTGTATATTGTCTCTGTTCCTTTCTGATCTACCACTTGTAGGCTCTCTCTTTGCTTAGAGAACCCCTTTCAATATTTCCTGTAGAGCTGGTTTGGTGTTTGCAAATTCTTTCAGTTTTTGTTTTTCCTGGAAGCTTTTAATCTCTCTTTCTATTTTCAATGATAACTTAGCTGGATATAGTATTCTTGGCTGCATGTTTTTCTCGTTTAGTGCTCTGAATATATCATGCCAGCTCTTTCTGGCCTTCCAGGTCTCTGTGGATAAGTCAGCTGCCAATCTAATATTTTTACCATTGTATGTTACAGACTTCTTTTCAGGATTTTCTCTTTGTCACTAAGACTTGTAAATTTTACTATTAGGTGATAGGGTGTGGGCCTATTCTTATTGATTTTGAGGGGCATTCTCTGCACCTCCTGAATTTTGATGCTCGTTCCCTTTGCCATATTGGGGAAATTCTCCCCAATAATTCTCTCCAGTATACCTTCTGCTCCCCTCTCTCTTTCTTCTTCTTCTGGAATCCCAATTATTCTAATGTTGTTTCGTCTTATGGTGTCACTTATCTCTCGAATTCTCCCCTGGTGGTCCAGTAGCTGTTTGTCCCTCTTTTGCTCAGCTTCTTTATTCTCTGTCATTTGGTCTTCTATATCGCTGATTCTTTCTTCTGCCTCATTTATCAGAGCAGTGAGAGCCTCCATTTTTTATTGCACCTCATTAATAGCTTTTTTTGATTTCGAGTTGGTTAGATTTTAGTTCTTTTATTTCTTCAGAAAGGGCTTTTATCTCTCCAGAGAGGGTTTCTCTAATATCTTCCATGCGTTTTTCGAGCCCGGCTAGAACCTTGAGAATTGTCATTCTGAATTCTAGATCTGACATATTACCAATGTCTGTATTGATTAGGTCCCTAGCCTTCAGTACTGCCTCTTGTTCTTTTTTTTGTGGTGAATTTTTCCGCCTTGTCATTTTGTCCAGATAAGAGTATATGAAGGAGCAAGTAAAATACTAAAAGCGTGGCAACAACCCCAGGAAAATAAGCTTTAACTAAATCAGAAGAGATCCCAAATTGTGAGGGGGGAGAAAGGGAATAAAAAGAGGTTCAGAAAGAAAGAAAGAAAGAAAAGAAAAGAATTTTAAAAAGAAAACAAAGAAAAGTATAAAAAAGAAAAATATATATCTTAGATAGACTAGTTTAAAACATTAATAAAGAAAAGGTTAAAATTTAAAAAAATTTTAGCAGAAGAAAAAAAAATGAAAAAAATATTAAATTAACTGCAAGACTAAAGAATCATGGGGAGAAAGCCATGAGTTCAGTGCTTTGCTTTCTCCTCCTCTGGAATTCTGCTGCTCTCCTTGGTATTGAAATTGCACTCCTTGGTAGGTGAACTTGGTCTTGGCTGGATTTCTTGTTGATCTTCTGGGGGAGGGGCCTGTTGTAGTGATTCTTAAGTGTCTTTGCCCCAGGCAGAATTGCACTGCCCTTACCAGAGGTTGGGCTGAGTAATCCGCTCGGGTTTGCTTTCAGGAGCTTTTGTTCCTTGAGCACTTTCCGTAGAGTTTTGGAGGACGGGAATACAAATGGAGACCTGGTCTCTGGCCCGGAGGAGCCGAGAGTCCAGGGCTCCACTCCTCAGTGCGCCCTCAGAGAACAGCGCCCAGTTACTCCCGTCTGCCTGACCTCCGGCCGCGCTCCGAGCTCACCGAGCCTGCGACCAGTTCAAGGTAACACCGGCTGTCTCTGTAGCCGGCTTTCCCGTTCCAATACCCGCAAGCTCTGCGACACTAAGTCATCCCCGATCCTTCTGTGGCCCTGCGGGACCTGACCCCGCGTGGGCTTCACCCCTGTTTAGCCTCTGGAGCGATGTCCCTCAGTGGAACAGACTTTTAAAAGTCCTGATTTTGTGCTCCGTTCCTCCGCTGCTTGCCGGGAGCTGACCCCTCCCCCTGGGGTCTATCTTCCCATCGCTTTGGATCACTTCTCCACCAGTCCTACCTTTCAGAAAGTGGTTGTTTTTCTGTTTCTAGAATTGTTGTTCTTCTTCTCTTCGATCTGCCAGTGGATTTGTAGGTGTTTTCAATCTTTAGATAAGCTATCTAGCTGATCTCCTGCTAGCTGAAGTAGTTTCAGCCTGCTACTTGTCCGCCATCTTGACTCTGTATTGGCTTTTTGATGTTGAAGTACATTCTACCTATCCGTGCGTGGTTGAGGTGGGTTTTTGTTTTGTTTTGTTTATTATCAAAAATAGGTGCTGTATTTTGTCAAATGCTTTTTCTATATCTGTTGAGAGGGTCATAGGGTTCTTATCCTCTCTTTTATTAATGTGGTGTATCACTATGATTGATTTGCAAATATTGAATTACCCCTGCAGTCTGGGAATAAATCCCACTTGACTGTGGTGATTAATTCTTTTAATATATTGTTGGATTTGATTTGCTAGTATCTTGTTGAGAATTTTTGCATCCATGTTCATCAGGGATATTGGCCTATAATTCTCCTTATGAGTGGGATCTTTGTTTGATTTTGGAATAATGTAATGCTAGCCTCCTAGAATGAGTTTGGAAGTTTTCCTTCTTTTTTTCTTCCATTTCTATTTTTGGAACAGTTTGAGAAAAATAGATATTAACTCTTCTTTAAATGCCTGATAGAATTCCCCTGTGAAGCCATCTGGTCCTGGACTCTTGTTTGCTGGGAGATTTTGATTACTGATTTAATTTCTTTTCTGTTTATGGATCTGTTCAAGTTTGTATTTCTTCCTGTTTCAGTTTTGGTAGTTTGTATGTTTCTAGGAATTTGTCCATTTCTTTCAGATTACCCACGTTGTTGGCATATGATGTTTTATAATATCCTTTTATAATTGTTTATATTTCTGTGGTGTTGGTTGTGATCTCCCCTCTTTCATTCATAATTTTATTTATTTGGGTCCTTTCTCTTTTCCTATCAATAACTCTGGCTAGGGGTTTATCAATTTTATTAACTCTTTCAAAAAACCAGCTCTTAGTTTCAATATCAGTTCTACTGTTTTTGTTTTTTGTTTATTTGGTTGGTTTGCTTCTAATATAATTATTATCTTCTGCTGCTGGCTTTAGGCTTTATTCACTGTTCCTTTTCTAGTTCCTTTAGGTGTAAGGCTAGGTTGTATATTTGAGGCTCTTTTTGCCTTTTGAGTTAGGCCTGTATCACAGTATACCTCTCTCTTAGGACTGCCTTTGCTGCATACCAAAGGTTTTGGACTATTTTGTTTACATTTTCATTTGTGTCCAAGTGTTTTTTTTTAAATTTCTTCTTAATTTCCTTGTTAACCCATTCATTGTTTAGTAGAATGTTCTTTATTCTCCATGTATTTGTGGTCTTCCCAAATTTTTTCTTGTGGTTGACTTCAAGTTTCATAATGTTGTGTTCTGAAAACTGCATGGTACTATCTCAGTCTTTTTGTACTTGTTAAGGGTTGATTTGTGACACAGTATGTGATCTGTTCTGGAGACTGTTCCATATGCATTTGAAGAGAATATGAATTTTGCTGCTTTAGGATGGAATGTTCTGAATATGTCTGTTAAGTCCATCTGGTCCATTGTGCCATTCAAAGCCCTTGTTTCTTTGTTGATTTTATGTTTAGATGATCTTTCCATTGCTGTAATAGGGTGTTGAAGTCCCCTACTATTATTGTGTTATTATCAATGAGTTTCCTTATGTTTGTTATATATATGTATAAAAATTATCAATCAATATAAAAATATATCAATTAGTAGATATTTATATTTGGGTGCTTCCAACTTGGGGGCATAAATATTTACAATTATTAGAACTTCTTGATGAATAACCCCCTTAATTATGATATAATACCCTTCATCTCTTGTTACAGCTGTTGGTTTAAAATCTAGTTTGTCTGATATAAATATGGCTACTCTGGCTTTATTTTGGCAACCATTAGCATAATAGATGGTTCTTCATCCCCTCACTTTCAATCTGCGGATGTCTTTATGTCCAGAATGTGTCTCAAGTAGGCAGCATATAGATAGATGGGTGTTGTTTCTTTTAATCCATTATTATGTCTTTTGATTCAAGCTTTCAGCCCATTTACATGCAAAGTGATTACTGATAGATACGAATTTAATTCCATTGTGTTACCTATAAAGTTGTTGTTTCTGATGATGTTTTCTGTTCCTTTCTAATCTTTGTTCCTTTTGGTCTTCCCCCACATAGACACACTCTGAAATAGTCCCCTTTAAAATTTCTTGCAGGGCTGGTTTAGTGGTCACAAATTCCTTTAGCTTTTGTTTGTCTGGGAAACTCTTTATCTCTCCTTTTATTCCAAATGACAGCCTTGTTGGATAAAGTATTTTTGGTTGCATATTTTAATCATTCAGCATGTTGAATATATCCTGCTACTGTCTTCTGGCCTATGTAGCTTCTGTGGACAGATCTGCTGTGAACCTGATCTGTCTTCCCTTGTAGATTAAGGATTCCCTGCCCCAACCTCACTTGCTGCTTTCAGGATTCTTTCCTTATCTGTGTATTTTGTGAATGATTATGATATGTCTTGGTGATGGATAGTTTTATTGAATTTAATGGGAATTCTCTATGCTTCTTGAATTTTGATGTCTGTTCCTTTCCAGATTAGGGAAGTTTTCAACTATAACTTGCTCAAATAAACCTTCTGCTACATTTTCTTTCTTTCTTTCTTTCTTTTTCTTTTGTGACTCCTATGGTATGAATGTTAATACACTTTAAGGAGTCATTGAATTCCCTAAATCTACATTCATGATCTAATATCCTTCTTTCCCTCTTTTTCTTCAACTTGATTATTTTCCATAATTTTATCTTCTATATCACTGATTATTTGCTCTGAATAGTCCATCCTCATTGTCATTGGATTCATTCATTTTTGCATCTCAGTTACATCATTTTTTTATTTCAGCATGATTAGTTTTTAGTTCTTTTATCTCTGTAGTAAGAAATTCTCTTGTGTCTTCTATGCTTTTCTCAAGCCCAGCTAGTATCCTTATGATTATTTTTTTAGTTTTTATTTTTTTAGATTTTTTATTGTGTTATGTTAGTCACCATAAAATACATCATTAATTTTTGATACAGTGTTCCAAGATTCATTATTTATGTACAACACCCAGTGCTCCATGCAATAGGTGCCCTCCTTGATACCCACCACCAGGCTCACCATTCCCCCTCCCAAAGACCCTCTGTTTGTTTCTCAGAGTCCACAGTCTCTCAATGGTTCATCTCCCCCTCCAATTTCCCTCAGTTAACTTTTCCTTTCCTTCTCCTAATGTCCTCTATGTTATTCCTTATGTTCCACAAATAAGTGAAACTGTATGATAATTGACTTTCTCTGCTTGACTTACTGTTTTAAATTCTGGCTCAAACATCTTACTTGTAACTGTATTGATTAAATCTGTGGCCATGACTTCTTCCTGTTCTTTCTTTTGTGGTGGATTCCTCTGAGAATTGGTGAATTGGTCTGGGTCACTGCTTTTTGTCTTTGTTGTTATTGTTGTTTCTGTTTTTGTATGATTGTTAGGAAACCTGTTGTATTCCTGGTCCTCAGAATAATGGCTTTATTAAGGAGAGAGAGAGGAAAAAACAAAAGAGAAGTTAGATTCTAGGTGTGTTTTGGTTTACTTGTTAAAAGAAGCTAGAACCGAAAAGAAAAGAAAAGCTAGATCCTATCTCTAGAGCTGAAGTTTTGCAGCACTCCTTGATCAGTAGACTTTGTGAAAGCAAGAGGTTTGTGCTGGTCTGCTGGGGTTGGCCCTACTGAGCTGATTCTCATTCCAACTTGCCCTAGTGGAGATGCACCTGCAGGGCACAGGGATGCTGGGCTTGATATAAGTAGCTCCAGCCTCCACTGGGTGTTGCTATTTTACTCATTAAGATCAGTCAGTGCTGATGGGTGAGGAATGGCATAGCCCAGCTCTCTCATCCTTGGAGCAGTTTGTGCACTTCACTCTTTAGGAAGTCCTGACAGAAGAGCATACAGACACCTGTCTTGTATCCCCAGCTTCTGCCAGATACCTGACTTCACCCTGTCTGCAAACAAGCTGTCCACCTACTAGGTAGCACAATACTCTTGTGTTTTATCTTAGGCATGTGGCTGGGTTTTCAAACACCAAATTTTAGAGATCCGCACAGCCAGGACCTGCATTGATCATCTGGGGGATGGTCTTGCTTTGTTGTGGTGCCGGTTTGTCCCAGAAATTGGTCTCCCAGCTGTGCAGTATTTCAGAGTTTATTGTAAAGTGCAGCCAAAATCTGGCACCAAGGTTTGCTCCCCTCAGTTGGTATCTTTGTTCCTATGCTTGGGAATAGGGCATCATCTTGCTGCCACCAGTTCTTTTGTCCCTGGAGAGGTGGTGCTATCATTCCCAAATACACTGCAAGCAGGGTAACTGTTTTTCCCTGTGCAACCCTGTGGATCCTCAGACCACACTTCTGATCCTAGGTCTCTACCCTCCTTCACCCCAGAAGTTAGGCACAACTTTGGTGATGGCATGGATCTCTGAAGTTTCAAACTCTGTGCTCTGCCACTCATAAAAACTTGTGGTGGTCAGCTCCTCTTCTTCTCCTAGTCAATGGTTTTGGGGAAGAGTTCTTCCTGTGTAATACTCTGTGTGCACTGTTGCTCTTTCTCTCTCTTTATCTTTCTCCTTCGTTTCTGTCTCTGTGATCAGGACTCCCTCACCTTCACAGCCTCTGCAGGTCTTTTCTCTCCCAGGTCAATTCTCCATAGCTCCTGCCTTCCATGATATGGCTGCTTTTCTACCTCCAGTTGTGCAGTTTTGTTCTCTCAGTCCTCAGACCGATTTCATGTTTGTTCAAAATGATTTTATTTTTATCCACCTGTGTTTGAAGGACAAGGAAGCCCAGGGTCCCCCTACTCCTTCACCATCTTAACTTCTCCTTAGAAATAATCTTAAGAGCCATCCAGGCACCCCATAGGAGAAATAAAATTCCAGACCCCTGAGAGGTCACTGAAGGTGAGTGCTGGGCTGAGGTACTGGCATCACTGGACATGACCAAACTTCTTGGGGCATTAACTTCCCCATCATTACTCCAGCCTTGTGGTTTCAGGGGTTATATCCTCTCCACCTAAACATGAATGATGATATCTCAGGAAACTCTCCTAACACAAATTCCAGAAAGTATTCCATGGTAATTTCAGTGGGCAAAAAAAGATAAGGAAGGATGTATATAACACTTTACAGCAAAAATGAGCAGAATGGAGATTTTTGTTTCCGATTGGAGTGATGAAGGTGAAAAAGACCTCCACTATCACTGTTACAGATATCACTGGATGAACCAGAAAATGATTCATATCTTTAAAGCCATCAAAGATCTGTCATTGCAAAGAAATTTAAAAGAACTAAAGTACAGAGAGATCAGTCTTTCTAGGTGAGCAAAATACAGAGGGAACTTTCATTACTGGGGTCAGTTGCTGAGGTTAGGGGAGTTGTGGGCAAAGGAGCAAGACTGCTAGATAAATAGAGTCTTCACTAGAATGAGGACAAACAGCCAAAATTTTGACAAATCTATGGTTGGCATTTGGATTTGAATCTGGAAAAGTCTTACATGTAAAGATAATTTGCCTAGTAGTTCTTTCACATAGAAATTCTGTGGAGTAAACAGAGGCTGGCGGTAGGATTGGAAAGCAGAGAGATCTTGGGTGATTTTGCCATCTTGCAATTTCAAATCTTGTCATCTTGAGGTCATGTCCTCTCATTCTTGGGGTCTTGAGGTTTCCTGGCCCTGAGATTCTAAGGTCCCATGGTATCATGCTGTGCCCTCTCACCATCTTGTGATTTCACAGCCCTGAGTTAAGTAGCCTTGTGGTGCTTTAGGGAGAGACCTGATGTGAACTAAGCCTGATTAAAGCTATAATCAAATATTCACCCTGAACAAATAGCACACTTTCTGATGAGGTACATGGACCTTGGCTATTCTATAAGATAGAGGCTAGGTTCAAAAGCAGAGTTATTTTCATAGACTTCTAGTGTTTCAGTTCCAAAGTCCTACTAGAGGGAATAAAGTTGCAGAGTCACCTAAACTAGCTCAACTATTAATGAGCTTAAACTGATCAGACCTTTACATTGGACCTCCCAGCTGCCTAACAAAAACACACATTTAATATACTTTAGCTCCTACTGTTATTTTAGAAACAGTATCTGGTATATAATATATATTATATACCAGATATATATATATATATATATATATATATATATATATATATATATATATGATGTATGAAGAAGCAGGATAATAGGAACCATAAACAATAGAAAAAGCTGTCAATAGAAACATCAACAAATGATTCAGATGTCAGAATTAGCAGACAGGAACTTTGAAATAACTATAATAAATATGTTAAAGAAGTTACAGGAAAAGAGAGATGTAGTGAGTAAAGAGATGGGAGAATTTCAGAGAAGATGTAAAAACTGTAAAAAGGAACCAAATAAAAATGATAAAATTAAAAAAAAAACATATACCTGAAAAACACTTAACTAGATGGAACAGTTGATTGTCACATAACTGAAGAAAAGACCAATGAATATAAAGACATATCAATAAAAATCATCTTAACAGAAACAGAGTATAAAATGGTGGGAAACTTTTAAACAGAAACACAGTGACTTTTGAGGTAGCAGCAAGTGGTCTAAATATACCTATCTGTAGTTCCAGAAAGAAAAGAGACAGAATGGGGCAGGAAGTTTTTTTGGTTTTTGTTGTTGTTGCTTTGTTTTTTATTAAAGAATGGTGACTGAAAATTTGTTAAAGTTGATGAAAAGAGGCAGTTGCAAATCCAGGAAGCTCAGGAAACTCTAGAGAAGATAAACACAAGGAAATTCATGTCCAGATTCATCATTTCAATGTCAAACTTCTAAAAAACAAAAATAAAGAAAAAACCTTGAAAGTGTCTAGAGAAAGAAGATTCAGTATATAGGGTTACAGTGATCCACAGACTTACCCTCAGAAGACAATGGAGGCCAGAAGATAGTAGAACAAATCTTTAAAGAGAAAAAAAAAACCATAGAATTCTAAGTCCATTAAAAAATACCCTTTAAGAATAAAGGCAAATATAGACATTTTCAGATTATAAACACACAAACACAGACATGCACGCACACACACCCCCAAGAGGATTTTTTTATAGCAGGCCTACACTACACAAAATGCTAAGGGAAGTAGGGAGGTTCTTTGGACTACAGGGAAAGGATACTAAATGGAAACTCAGGTATTTAGAAAGGAATGAAGAGCATCAAAATGGTAAATGAAAGACACTTTTTCTCTCAATTAAACAATAGTTATCACAGTTTATCTTTTAATTTAAAAACATTTTAAAGACTTTATTTATTTATTTGACAGAGAGAGAGAGAGAGAGAGAGAGAGAGAGAAGCAGTCTCCCTGCTGACAGGGAGCCCAATGTGGGACTTGATCCCAGGATCCTGGGATCATGACCTGAGCTGAAGGCAGACACTTAACTGACTGAGCCACCTAAGCACCCAGTTATCACAGTTTAAAGTAAAAATTATAACATTGTCTTGTGAAGTTTATAATATATGTCAAAGTAATATGTGTGAAAACTATCAGATAAAGAATGGAGAATGGGTGTGTTGGTTTTCCATTGCTGTATAACAAATTACTACAAATGCCATGACTCAAAGCAACTAAAGTTTTTAGCTCACAGTTTTGTAGATCAGAGATCCAGCATGACTCAGCTAGATTCTCTGCTTGGGGTCTCACAAGGCTAAAATCCAGGTGTTGGTTTTGCTGGGCCTATGTATCTCGGGGTTCTAGAGAAGAATCCACTTCCAAGCTCATTCAGTTTGTTGGTGAAATTCAGTTTCTTGCAGTTGTAGGCTGAAGCTCCAGTTTCTTTGTTGGCTGTCAGTTTTCCTTTATTTATTTTTTTTTTTAAGATTTTATTCACTTATTTGAGAGAGAGATAGGCACAGAGGGAGAGGGAGAGGGAGAGGCAGATTCCCCAGTGAGCAGAGAGCCCAACATGGGGCTTAATCCCAGGACCCTGAGAACATGCCTTGAACTGAAAGTAGACGCTTAACTCCCTGAGCCACCCAGGTGGCTCACTCAGGCTAGCAGGTGCCTCTGCTAGCTCAGTTCCTAAAGGCTGTTCACATTCCTTGGTACATGGCCCTCTTCATATTACAACTAGAAATGGCATTTCAAATACCCTTCTTACTTCATATTTATTTCTTTCTCTTATGTTCCCAGAGAACATACTCTGCTTTTAAGTCTCACCTGAGTGGCTCGAGCCCACTTGGATAATCTCTGTATCTGAAAGTGAACTGACTTGGGACTTGAATGACATCTGCAAAATCTCATGGCAGTACCTGTATTAGTTTTAATTCAGCAACTGAGGGATTGGAATCTTGAGGGGGCATCTTTAAAATCTTCCTACTACAGTAAATAAAGGGACATGTATTATTGCAAAGTTTTTACATTTAAAAATATATATTTATTTATTTTAGAGAGAGAGTGTGAGGGGAGGGACATAGGGGGAGGAAGAGAGAGAATCTTCAAGCAGACTTCCTTCTAAGCATGGAGCCTGGTGTGGGGCTTTATCCTAGGACTCTGAGATCATGACCTGAGCCAAAATCAAGAGGTGACTGTTTAACTGACTGAGCCACTCAAGTGCCCTCAAAGTTTGTACATTTTACATGAAGTGACACCATATTAACTCTAAGTAGAATGTAAAAAATTAAGGATATATTTTGTAATCCCTACAGCAACCACTAAAAAATAGAATGCAAAGAGATATAGGTAAAAGTTTAAAGAATAATTTTAGAAGTTATTCAATAAATCTCAAATAAAACAGGAGACGACAAATAGAGGAACAATAAAGAGGAGATACAGACAAAATTATATAAAATAGTCAATCACTATTTGAAATAAAGTGACTGAACCATTGACAAATGCAACAGAAGAGGAATACTTAAATTCACCAGAATAATTTTCAAAAATGAGTGCAAACTGTAGAATTCCATCCATGTGGAGTACTAAAGTATTAAACTGAATGTACAGTGTAAAAAAAATCAACAGTTGTTGCCTTGGTGGAAGAGGAGGGGCAAGAATTTACCCCTGCCCTGGCAGAGAAGGGGCATAATGGACTTTCCTTGGGTGATAGTAATGTCCTGTATCTTGAAAGAGGCTTCAGTTGAATGTGTATATGCACATGTCAGATATAATAGGGTGGCATATCTAGGTTTGTGTGTTTCATTTCATGTAAATTTTACCTCAAAAGAAAAAATGTGAATTAATATTAACTGCAGTTATGAAACTCATGTTAAAGAATTTAGGGTGAAGTGTACTGATTTCTGCAACTTACTTGAATAAAAAATAAGATAAATGACAGATAGAGAGATAGATGATAGATATGTAATAAAACAGTTATAATTGAATGTCAACTGTAGAATCTAGGCAGTGAATATATGGCACAACATTTTTTCAACTTTCCTATATCTTTGAAAGTTTTTACCATGAAAAGTTGGTAAAAAAAAAAAAAAAAAGATGTGGGGGGCGCCTGGGTGGCTCAGTGGGTTAAGCCGCTGCCTTCGGCTCAGGTCATGATCTCAGGGTCCTGGGATCGAGTCCCACGTCGGGCTCTCTGCTCAGCAGGGAGCCTGCTTCCTTCTCTCTCTCTCTCTCTGCCCGCCTCTCAGTGTACTTGTAATTTCTCTCTGTCAAATAAATAAAAATAAAATCTTTAAAAAAAAAAAGATGAAATAAAATATTTTCTAATAAAACCTCAGAGAATTTGTTGCCAGCAGATGTACACCCTAGGAAATACAATAGAAGTGTTTTTGGATAGAAGAGAAATGATATCAGATGGAAATTTGAATCTGTAAGAAGGGAATAAGAGCACTGTCAATGGTAAATAGCAAATACTGTTTTTCCTTATTTTCTATATTCTTTAAAATCAACTAACTGTTCAAAGCAAAAATGGCAACACTGTACTATGGCATTTAAAATATATGTAGAAGTGAAATGTATAATGATAGCACAAGGTTAGAAGGGAGTATAAAGAGAATTACACTTTGCAAATTTTTCCTTATACTGGAAATGTATAATATTAATTACAGACAATGATAAAGATGCATATTTTAATTATGACAGAAACCATAAAGCATAAACAAAATGAGTTATAGCTATATGGTCCATGGAGGACATAGAATGTAGAAGTAAAAAAAAATGCTTGATTAATTCAAATAAAGAAAGAACAAAGGAAGAGGGAACATAGTAGATAACTAGAAAATATAATTTACATTATATGTAAATGGATTAAACATTCTGTTCAAAAGGCAGAGATTCTCAGACTGGATAGGAAAGCAAGACCCAACTTATATTGTTTAAAAGATACACACTTGAAATACAAACACAAAAGCAGGTGGAAAGGAAAAAACATATGTGCCCTGCAAACACTAAGCATAAGAAAACTGACGTGGCTCTATTAATATCACATAAGGAGCATTACTACAGATTAAAAGGGTCATTTCATAGTGAGGGGTTGCATTTTGATTCAGACATCTCTACAAAAGACTCTGAATTTAGTCAGGTTAGTAAACTCTTTGCCTGAATCAGCTGTGTTGTGTTTGTGTTCTGTATTTTTTTTATCTCTCTTTCTTTAAGCTCTCATCTATCTCCTTCCTCTATTGTTCACTTGCCATAAAGTACTTTTTCCATTTTTAATTCTTAAAAAAATTGATTTGCAAAAATAAAATATGTTTTTAAGAATTGCCCATAGTTTTATCTTAACAATACATCTGTTTTCTCTTTATCTTGTCTTTCTGCAGTCCTGGTGCATCTGCATGTGTAATTTTTATAGCTGAAGTTATAGCATGGATATAATTTTGTGTTCTGATTGTCCTCCCATATCAGTAAAACACCTTGTTTATGTTACATGTAATTAAGCTTAACTTTCTCAACCTTGGCATTACTGACATTTTATACTGGATCATTATTTGTTGTGGGGAGCCATTCTGCAACACTCCTGAGCTCTACTAACTGGATTCCAGCAGACCCCAAACCCCCAGTTGTAACCATCAAAAATTACTTCAGACATTACCAAATATTCTCTGGAAGGCAAAATTAACCCTGATTGAGATCGACTGAGTTCTGGAAAGCATTTTTTTTAAAAAATATTTTTATTTATTTGAGAGAGAGTGAGAGAGCACACATACCTGAGAGGATGGGAGGGGCAAAGGGAGAGGGAGAGGGAATAATAGACTCCATGCTGAGTGGGGAACCTGATGCGGGGCTCAATCCCAGGACCCCAAGGTCATGATCTGAGCCAAAGGAAGATGCTTAACTGACTGAGCCACCCAAGCACCCCTAGGAAACATTTTTTTTTTTTTTTTTGTTCAATACAACTTTATTTACAAAACAAAAAAAAAAAACCCAAAAAACCAAAAACCAAAAACAGGCAGCTAGTTGGATTTGACCAATGAGCCATAGTCTCCCAACCCCAGATTTAGACTATGAATCATAAACTGACAACCCAGGCCTAAATATGAACAAGACCGTAGTTTCTTTCATCGCTATTGAGTACATGTTTTTTGTTTTTGTTTTTTTGTGGTTTGGGGGGTTTTAAGAATGAAATGCATGAAGCAAACATGTTCTTAGAAATCCAATGAACTTAAGATCCTGCTGTCTCAAATGCACTCAGCTTTTAAGCAATTATGTTTACTGTACATATCTAAATGTATCTTGCTCGTATTTGGCTTGAATGCCTTCTCTGCCCAGGATCTCAGTACTTCTCAAGGTAACTCATTAACAAATTGAACATACTGAAATGAATTAGTCACTATACTTTCTGTACTCCCTTAGTATACTTTACTGCTTTACCACCTGTTATTGATTTTTAACCTTGTAAATATCGGTTTCTTCTACTTGATTGAAAATAAGCTTTGAGAATTGTTGTCTTTCATGTGCTTTTGTGTCCTCGTATCTAACACATTGTGCAGCATCTAACAAATGCCTCAGATGTTTTTGCTGTTGTTAAGTCTCAAAGTTCCTTATCTTTTCCCGTTGTAATGTTCCTGTATGGACCGCTCTTGCTGTCAGATGATTGCTTTTATTTATTTTTTTTTGTTGTTGTTGTTTTTTTTTTTATTTTTTTTATTTTTTATAAACATATATTTTTATCCCCAGGTCTGTGAATCACCAGGTTTACACACTTCACAGCACTCACCAAATCACATACCCTCCCCAATGTCCATAATCCCACCCCCTTCTCCCCAACCCCCTCCCCCCGGCAACCCTCAGTTTGTTTTGTGAGATTAAGAGTCACTTATGGTTTGTCTCCCTCCCAATCCCATCTTGTTTCATTTATTCTTCTACCCATTTAAGCCTCCATGTTGCATCACCACTTCCTCAGAACAGGGAGATCATATGATAGTTGTCTTTCTCTGCTTGACTTATTTCGCTAAGCATGATACGCTCTAGTTCCATCCACGTTGTTGCAAATGGCAAGATTTCATTTCTTTTGATGGCTGCATAGTATTCCATTGTGTATATATACCACATCTTCTTGATCCATTCATCTGTTGATGGACATCTAGGTTCTTTCCATAGTTTGGCTATTGTGGACATTGCTGCTATAAACATTCGGGTGCATGTGTCCCTTTGGATCACTACATTTGTATCTTTAGGGTAAATACCCAATAGTGCAATTGCTGGGTCATAGGGCAGTTCTATTTTCAACATTTTGAGGAACCTCCATGCTGTTTTCCAAAGTGGCTGCACCAGCTTGCATTCCCACCAACAGTGTAGGAGGGTTCCCCTTTCTCCGCATCCTCGCCAGCATCTGTCATTTCCTGACATGTTGATTTTAGCCATTCTGACTGGTGTGAGGTGATATCTCATTGTGGTTTTGATTTGTATTTCCCTGATGCCGAGTGATATGGAGCACTTTTTCATGTGTCTGTTCGCCATCTGGATGTCTTCTTTGCAGAAATGTCTGTTCATGTCCTCTGCCCATTTCTTGATTGGATTATTTGTTCTTTGGGTGTTGAGTTTGCTAAGTTCTTTATAGATTCTGGACACTAGTCCTTTATCTGATATGTCGTTTGCAAATATCTTCTCCCATTCTGTCAGTTGTCTTTTGATTTTGTTAACTGTTTCCTTTGCTGTGCAAAAGCTTTTGATCTTGATGAAATCCCAGTAGTTCATTTTTTCCCTTGCTTCCCTTGCCTTTTGCGTTGTTCCTAGGAAGATGTTGCTGCGGCAGAGGTCGAAGAGGTTGCTGCCCGTGTTCTCCTCAAGGATTTTGATGGATTCCTTTCGTACATTGAGGTCCTTCATCCATTTTGAGTCTATTTTTGTGTGTGGTGTAAGGAAATGGTCCAATTTCATTTTTCTGCATGTGGCTGTCCAATTTTCCCAGCACCATTTATTGAAAAGGCTGTCTTTTTTCCATTGGACATTCTTTCCTGCTTTGTCGAAGATTAGTTGACCATAGAGTTGAGGGTCTATTTCTGGGCTCTCTATTCTGTTCCATTGATCTATGTGTCTGTTTTTGTGCCAGTACCATGCTGTCTTGATGATGACAGCTTTGTAATAGAGCTTGAAGTCCGGAATTGTGATGCCACCAACGTTGGCTTTCTTTTTCAATATCCCTTTGGCTATTCGAGGTCTTTTCTGGTTCCATATAAATTTTAGAATTATTTGTTCCATTTCTTTGAAAAAGATGGATGGTACTTTGATAGGAATTGCATTAAATGTGTAGATTGCTTTAGGTAGCATAGACATTTTCACAATATTTATTCTTCCAATCCAGGAGCATGGAACATTTTTCCATTTCTTTGTGTCTTCCTCAATTTCTTTCATGAGTACTTTATAGTTTTCTGAGTATAGATTCTGTGTCTCTTTGGTTAGGTTTATTCCTAGGTATCTTATGGTTTTGGATGCAATTGTAAATGGGATTGACTCCTTAATATCTCTTTCTTCTGTCTTGCTGTTGGTGTAGAGAGATGCAACTGATTTCTGTGCATTGATTTTATATCCTGACACTTTACTGAATTCCTGTATAAGTTCTAGCAGTTTGGAGTGGAGTCTTTTGGGTTTTCCACATATAGTATCATATCATCTGCGAAGAGTGATAATTTGACTTCTTCTTTGCCGATTTGGATGCCTTTAATTTCCTTTTGTTGTCTGATTGCTGAGGCTAGGACCTCTAGTACGATGTTGAATAGCAGTGGTGATAATGGACATCCCTGCCGTGTTCCTGACCTTAGCGGAAAAGCTTTCAGTTTTTCTCCATTGAGAATGATATTTGCGGTGGGTTTTTCATAGATGGCTTTGATGATATTGAGGTATGTGCCCTCTATCCCTACACTTTGAAGAGTTTTGATCAGGAAGTGATGTTGTACTTTGTCAAATGCTTTTTCAGCATCTATTGAGAGTATCATATGGTTCTTGTTCTTACTTTTATTGATGTGTTGTATCACATTGACTGATTTGCGGATGTTGAACCAACCTTGCAGCCCTGGAATAAATCCCACTTGGTCGTGGTGAATAATCTTTTTAATGTACTGTTGAATCCTATTGGCTAGTATTTTGTTGAGTATTTTCGCATCTGTGTTCATCAAGGATATCGGTCTATAGCTCTCTTTTTTGGTGGGATCCTTGTCTGGTTTTGGGATCAAGGTGATGCTGGCCTCATAAAATGAGTTTGGAAGTTTTCCTTCCATTTCTATTTTTTGGAACAGTTTCAGGAGAATAGGAATTAGTTCTTCTTTAAATGTTTGGTAGAATTCCCCCGGGAAGCCGTCTGGCCCTGGGCTTTTGTTTGTTTGGAGATTTTTAATGACTGTTTCAATCTCCTTACTGGTTATGGGTCTGTTCAGGCTTTCTATTTCTTCATGGTTCAGTTGTGGTAGTTTATATGTTTCTAGGAATGCATCCATTTCTTCCAGATTGTCAAATTTATTGCCGTAGAGTTGCTCATAGTATGTTCTTATAATAGTTTGTATTTCTTTGGTGTTAGTTGTGATCTCTCCTCTTTCATTCATGATTTTATTTATTTGGGTCCTTTCTCTTTTCTTTTTGATAAGTCGGGCCAGGGGTTTATCAATTTTATTAATTCTTTCAAAGAACCAGCTCCTAGTTTCGTTGATTTGTTCTATTGTTTTTTTGGTTTCTATTTCATTGATTTCTGCTCTGATCTTTATGATTTCTCTTCTCCTGCTGGGCTTAGGGTTTCTTTCTTGTTCTTTCTCCGGCTCCTTTAGGTGTAGGGTTAGGTTGTGTACCTGAGACCTTTCTTGTTTCTTGAGAAAGGCTTGTACCGCTATATATTTTCCTCTCAGGACTGCCTTTGTTGTGTCCCACAGATTTTGAACCGTTGTATTTTCATTATCATTTGTTTCCATGATTTTTTTCAATTCTTCTTTAATTTCCCGGTTGACCCATTCATTCTTTAGAAGGATACTGTTTAGTCTCCATGTATTTGGGTTCTTTCCAAACTTCCTTTTGTGGTTGAGTTCTAGCTTTAGAGCATTGTGGTCTGAAAATATGCAGGGAATGATCCCAATCTTTTGATACCGGTTGAGTCCTGATTTAGGACCGAGGATGTGATCTATTCTGGAGAATGTTCCATGTGCACTAGAGAAGAATGTGTATTCTGTTGCTTTGGGATGAAATATTCTGAATATATCTGTGATGTCCATCTGGTCCAGTGTGTCGTTTAAGGCCTTTATTTCCTTGCTGATCTTTTGCTTGGATGACCTGTCCATTTCAGTGAGGGGAGTGTTAAAGTCCCCTACTATTATTGTATTATTGTTGATGTGTTTCTTTGATTTTGTTATTAATTGGTTTATATAGTTGGCTGCTCCCACGTTGGGGGCATAGATATTTAAAATTGTTAAATCTTCTTGTTGGACAGACCCTTTGAGTATGATATAGTGTCCTTCCTCATCTCTTATTATAGTCTTTGGCTTAAAATCTAATTGATCTGATATAAGGATCGCCACTCCTGCTTTCTTCTGATGTCCATTAGCATGGTAAATTCTTTTCCACCCCCTCACTTTAAATCTGGAGGTGTCTTCGGGCTTAAAATGTGTTTCTTGGAGGCAACATATAGATGGGTTTTGTTTTTTTATCCATTCTGATACCCTGTGTCTTTTGACAGGGGCATTTAGCCCATTCACATTCAGGGTAACTATTGAGAGATATGAATTTAGTGCCATTGTATTGCCTGTAAGGTGACTGTTACTGTATATGGTCTCTGTTCCTTTCTGATCTACCACTTGTAGGCTCGCTCTTTGCTTAGAGGACCCCTTTCAATATTTCCTGTAGAGCTGGTTTGGTATTTGCAAATTCTTTCAGTTGTTGTTTGTCCTGGAAGCTTTTAATCTCTCCTTCTATTTTCAATGATAGCCTAGCTGGATATAGTATTCTTGGCTGCATGTTTTTCTCGTTTAGTGCTCTGAAAATATCATGCCAGCTCTTTCTGGCCTGCCAGGTCTCTGTGGATAAGTCAGCTGCCAATCTAATATTTTTACCATTGTATGTTACAGACTTCTTTTCCCGGGCTGCTTTCAGGATTTTCTCTTTGTCATTGAGACTTGTAAATTTTACTATTAGGTGACGGGGTGTGGGCCTATTCTTATTGATTTTGAGGGGCATTCTCTGAACCTCCTGAATTTTGATGCTCGTTCCCTTTGCCATATTGGGGAAATTCTCCCCAATAATTCTCTCCAGTATACCTTCTGCTCCCCTCTCACTTTCTTCTTCTTCTGGAATCCCAATTATTCTAATGTTGTTTCGTCTTATGGTGTCACTTATTTCTCGAATTCTCCCCTCGTGGTCCAGTAGCTGTTTGTCCCTCTTTTGATCAGCTTCTTTATTCTCTGTCATTTGGTCTTCTATATCACTAATTCTTTCTTCTGCCTCATTTATCCTAGCAGTGAGAGCCTCCATTTTTGATTGCACCTCATTAATAGCTTTTTTGATTTCAACTTGGTTAGATTTTAGTTCTTTTATTTCTCCAGAAAGGGCTTTTATATCTCTCGAGAGGGTTTCTCTAATATCTTCCATGCCTTTTTCGAGCCCGGCTAGAACCTTGAGAATTGTCATTCTGAACTCTAGATCTGACATATTACCGATGTCTGTATTGATTAGGTCCCTAGCCTTCGGTACTGCCTCTTGTTCTTTTTTTTGTGGTGAATTTTTACGTCTTGTCATTTTGTCCAGATAAGAGTAAATGAAGGGGCAAGTAAAATACTAAAAGGGTGGCAACAACCCCAGGAAAATATGCTTTAGCCAAATTAGAAGAGATCCAAAATCGTGAGTGGGGAGAAAGGGGATAAAAAGAGGTTCAAAAAGGAAGAAAGAAAAAAGAAAAAAAAAAAAAAAAGAAAAGAAAAGAAAAGAATTTTTTTAAAAAAAGAAAACACCTAAGAAAAATGTAAAAAAATATATATATATATTAGATAAACTAGTAAAAAATCGTTAAAAAAGAAAAAGGTAACAGTTAAAAAAAAAAAATTTTACCTGAAGGCGAGGAAAAAAAAAAAAAATGAAAAAGGAAAAAGAGAAAATTAAATTAACTGCAAGACTAAAAAAAATCACAGGAAAAAAGCCATGAGTTCCGTGCTTGGCTTTCTCCTCCTCTGGAATTCTGCTGCTCTCCTTGGTATTGAAACCGCACTCCTTGGTAGGTGAACTTGGTCTCGGCTGGATTTCTTGTTGATCTTCTGGGGGAGGGGCCTGTTGTAGTGATTCTCAAGTGTCTTTGCCCCAGGCGGAATTACACCGCCCTTACCCGGGGCCGGGGTGAGTAATCCGCTCGGGTTTGCTTTCAGGAGCTTTTGTTCCCTGAGCGCTTTCCGTAGAGTTCCAGAGGACGGGAATACAAATGGCGGCCTCCTGGTCTCCGGCCCGGAGGAGCCGAGAGCCCAGGGCCCCACTCCTCAGTGCGCCCTCAGAGAACAGCGCCCAGTTACTCCCTTCTGCCTGACCTCCGGCCACGCTCCGAGCTCACTGAGCCTGCGACTGGTTCAAGGTAACACGGAGCTGCGAGCTTACTGTCGGCTCTGTCTCTGTAGCCGGCTTTCCCGTTCCAATACCCGCAAGCTCTGCGACACTCAGACACCCCCGATCCTTCTGTGACCCTGCGGGACCTGAGGCCACGCTGACCCCGCGTGGGCTTCGCCCCGGTTTAGCCTCTGGAGCGATGTCCCTCAGCGGAACAGACTTTTAAAAGTCCTGATTTTGTGCGCGGTTGCTCCGCCGCTTGCCGGGAGCCGGCCCCTCCCCCCGGGGTCTATCTTCCCGTCGCTTTGGATTCACTTCTCCGCCGGTCCTACCTTTCAGAAAGTGGTTGTTTTTCTGTTTCCAGAATTGCTGTTCTTCTTCTCTTCAATCTGCCGATGGATTTTCAGGTGTTTGCAATCTTTAGATAAGCTATCTAGCTGATCTCCGGCTAGCTGAAGCAGTCTCAGCTTGCTACTTCTCCGCCATCTTGACTCCTCCCCCCTAGGAAACATTTTTATTTACTGCTTAACATTATATACATTCAGTTGAAGACTCATACTTTGCCAAATTATTTTTTATTATAAGACATCTATATTATTTCCAACATTTTGCCATTCTGAATTGTACTACTAGAGGTGTGCTCATAGCCATTTCTTTCTTCTAGACTATTTATTTCCTTTAGGGTAAATTCCTGGATGTGTGTGGGTTTGAGGGCATTTGACCACTCTCCTCTTGGGGCCTTTGAGGAGAAGACGATCCTCAGAGTGATCAAAAGCTGGGGCTTTCCATGGCTTCATGCCATGAATTAGTCCCCTGCCAATATAAATCACCCAAATCATTTAGGACCCATCTATGTCACTGAGAAAAGTACTAGGTGACTTATACATTTTGGTGCTGGGTCGATGAATTAGTTATCTGAGCTATAAATTACTGCAATGATCCATAAATCAGATCTGTATTATATAAATCAAAGGACATGATGTACAATGGGAATTTAAGAATACTAATTTATAAAACGCCTGATGATAGATTTGGACATGCAATAAAGGAAAACCGTGGCACATCCATCAATGCCTTCTCACCTGAGGAGATATTAGACTCCCCAACTGTCAGGGAGGGTGCTGGGAAGTCATTTAAAGTCGACAGACACTGCATGGAAGAGGAATGTGAAAAAATGTTAGTAGTTCCTACAAAACAAAGAGATTGTTGATGTAGGTTTCAACTTTCAAGAAACTTCTAAGGTGCCATTTTCCTTTTGTACATTTTTTTTTCTTCTGGATTGTCTGATGCCCCTGGGTTTGAGCACTGAAACATGGGTCTGGAATGTAGCCACTTCTTCCTGCCTCCTGGACATACTGTTTTTTCAAGCTGAAATTCCCTCTGGTTCTTTCTCTTCTCCACTACTTTTTATTCCTATTCCAGTTCTCAGTTTTAATGTCCTTTCCTCAGAGACACCTTCTTTAACACCCCCAATGGGATCAAGGTATCCTGTTATGGGCTCCATGGCTCCCAGCTGTCTTCATTGCTTATGTCTGCATTCCCATTCATTGTTCCCGTACACTGTCGTTCTCGCTCACTAGGGCATATGCTCCAGAAGGAAAGCAGCAGCATCTGTCTTATCCTTCTCTGTATCTCCATCCCCTAGCACATTGTTGTAGAGTACACATGCCAGCATTTTTACAATAAATGAATGAACAGGAGGAGGGTCCCACAGCTGGGGACCGGGGAATGCTGTCTCTGGCAGATGCTGGGGTCAGTGATGCTTAGGGCAGTATTTTCTAAACTTCCTCAGCTGTTTTCTGAGAACTTATTAAAGATTCTAACAAAAGGAATGTTTGGAGAAGGGTTGGTAAGTTTGAAAAAGTCACATATTTCATTCTGCTCCAGGAGAGTTAAGATGCATAGCACCAGGGTAAAGACTCTGAAGGTTCTTCTAATTAAAAATGTTACCTATTGTTCAGCTGAGGTCAATGTATCCACATTGGGGCTGGAGGAGGATTTTGAGGTTGTGTGTTCTGCTGAATCCTATCCCCACCTCCTGATTGACACAGATTTCTTAGGCATTTCATGGGCTCCATATGCTAGACAAAGTGATGCCAGACACTAGGCACACAATCCTCTTCCACCAAGACAGAATAACTTGTTGGGGATACTCATCTTAACTGGAGTCTCAATCTTAACTCTTTGGAACACAAAATAAAGATTGATTGATTGATTGATTGATTGATTTTTAACCACAGTCTTCAAACATTCTCTTTTGTATTTCCCTTTCCCACCTCTTGACAATAGCTCAGCAGATCCCATAATTCTGTGGTCACTTTAACTATAGGTAAGGTCATCTTGACAATCAAGACTCACATTCAGGTAACTGCAAGTCCCTCTCAACCTCTCTCCCATCCAAACTTTCTCCCACCCGCAGCTCAGCTGAGGCCTATGACTCATGCCTCAACTTTTCTAGAGTGGGCAGGAGGAAGGAGAATTAAAGAAAAGGGACTAAGCGTATTTGCTTAATGGTATCTTCTTTGTTCACTTTCATCTATAGATAGGCAGGGACATGCTAGCTCTCTTGCAGGGAAATGTGTGGGCTTTTAAGAAGCCCCTCACTAGAGGTTCTTCACTGCCCAGGTCTCTGATCTCTTGTGACATTCCTGCCCCTCACACAGGCTCTTCCTGCTGAGGCCCCTTACCCTGGTGATTCATCCCCCTGGGGCATGCCAGTCCATTTTCTTCCACGGTAGTGGCTTGGCCCCTGGGAGATCCAAACTCTGTGGCCCTCTCACTTCATGGGATTGCCCTGGGCTGTTCTGGTTAGTCTTCCATCTGTAGAGTTCTACAGGTGATACAAGAAGAATGTTGTTCCTCTCTTCCAAGGTCCAGGCAACCCATAGCCAGGCTTCCCAAGAAACATTCTTCCTATATTCTGTGACGAGCAGCCTCGTGGCAGGCATCTGGCTGGAGAGGGGTAGCCAGGCTCCCTTTTGGCAGTATCCCCACCTTTCTGAGTGGTGCCCCATGAGCCCTTTTCACCTGGCCTGGGTTAGACAGGAATATCCCCTCTCTCTTCCCAGTCACTCTCGAGTAACTCCCTGCTTGGTGGAGAGGTGGGGTCGGGTTATGGGACCACTAGGTTGCTTCTTAACAAACACCTTGGTGCTTTCTTCATAATTAAAGGCACTTAACACCAAAGACCCTCAGCCATGGGGCTGCGATTCTGAGCTAAGCAGGAAAATCCTATTTACCCTTCTGTTCGGGTGCAGATGAATGAGCACCAATCAGAGCACACATGGTAATTGGCTTGGCTGGAGGTATCCACTCTGCTGTAGTGGTGTTCAGAAATAGGACAGGACAACAGATCTGGCAGTCCAAAGAGGTTTCCTGCAGGAGTTGGGGCCTCACTTAAGCTGTGTGGGACTTTTTTTTTTTAACTTAAAAATTGCATTACAAAAGTTACATATTCTTCTTATAAAAAACAACAAAATAAATAAAACTCCCTTCCTTCCAGTCTCACTTCCCCAGGATAACCTCTAATAACAGCTCTGTGTCCTTCTGGACTAAATGCACATGTAAACACACACACCCAAGCCACAAAGCAGAAGGTTTTTTTTTCCCCATGATCATACCATGTATTTTGGCTTGAAGGATTTTGAACAGTCATTCATCAGGGTTTGTGTGTGTCTGTGACTTGATTACAATGCTATTCTGGTCACTGAGGGCATAGAGCTAAGGCACACTGACCTAACCTAGAAAAACAGGGCTTCTGACTATGGTCATGCATCTGTGTTGCTCCAAGAGCTCCTGCCCATGTCCTGCTGCCCAAGCGCATGTCTTGGCTGCATGCATCCAGGGAAGGGGCCCTGGAAGGAGGGATGCCTTTTCCTAATTACGACAAAGGCATTTGCTTCCTGAGAAAGTTCCAGCTTACTGGTGGAGCTGGAGAAGGGAATAGATTACTCTAATCCTGGAGTGAGGCTGGACGGTAATCCAAGGCCATAAGTGCAAGGGGAGAGAGCTCAACATCAAAGGAGTGTGAGCTGTGGGGCCAGGACTTCTGGGAACTCAGATGAACACCTGGCTCCTGCCTCTGGAAGCTGACACTCCCCTGAGAGAGCCCTTTGAGATCTGACCACTGCCCATCCCTGCAGCCCCATTTCCTGGACCTGGGGTGTTCCAGGCCTCTCCACCCCCATGGAGTCTCTTGGAGTCCTGGAAGCCTTTTGCCCTCAGTGCTCTGTCATCTCTCAGCCTGGATGACCTTATGTGCCCTCCTGCCAACTCGTACCCTGCTGTCCCCCTCTGCCTCGCTGACTCTCACATTGTTCCTGACTGCAACAATGCCCATGGAGTTGGGAGGTTTCCTCCTAAAGACCATATTTCATCTTTCTTTTAGTTGCAATGAATTGGGAGCAGCCTACCCAGTGACATACTTTCTCCTAGTCTGTCATTCATTCCTAAAACTTCACATGCAGACGAAGAGGAGAGGGGAGGTCCACATCACCCAGGGTGGGGCTCAGAGACAGAAGACATATTGAACCTTTGTACAAATTAAACTTTACATGCAGCAACAAACTATTACATGCTCTGCTGAGGTAGAAAATGGCATTTTTCTTTAAGTTCTGTTATGTTTGAAAGTTATTTGAATAATAGTATACTTCTACTCCAAATCAATGCCTTATTAGAATTACTCTATACTTTTGAAACATAGTCTTTCAGGGCACACATATTTAATCTTGGTGGGATATCATTCCACTTCCTGACACCATTCAGCTTTAGTGTTCAGCTGTAGCCAGAATTAACGCAAGTGAGATCCTAGTTGTGTTTTGTGAATCAAAACCTAGGAAAAAAAACCTAAAAAAATTGCCTTAAAAAGAAAAAAGACTTCTTATATACAGTGCCTTTTGGATAACCTCAAAAGCCTGAGATTTTGCTTCAATTGGCTGAACAGATTAGCCCATTGGGGCCAGTGTTCACTATATGTGATGGATGCATTTTCCTTCCTGGGCATGAGGGAAGGTGGAGAATGAAAAATGGTGACCCCACTTCTTGCATGGGACCCTTTCATCTGTTCCTTTTGTTCTTCTCTACTGCTGTGAAATTCACTGGGTGAGCTCTATTCTAATGGCTGTTACAACCCAAACAGTAAAAACCTAGTAAGTCAGATCAGGGGGAGTTACCTACTTGCATCCAGTTGTGTTAACTTCCTACTAGTGTGCTTTTCCTGCCTTGCTCTTGGCTTCCTTTGATGGATGATGTAAGAAACAGATGGGAGAAATCCTTCAGAGTATTTATTGCAGCTTGTTGGTGAGGATATTGTCCACTAAATCAGTAGACCTTGTTTGAAGAGCCACATGAAAAATTTAAGGCTTGAGTACAAGAAAGGCATTGTTTCATTTGGAAAACTACTATGCCTTATTTTTTGTGGACAGATTCAATTTTGTAATTGATTGTCTTGCTTTGGCTGCCAGGAAACTCAGAGACATATTTGCCATCCAATTTTTTACCAATGTTTGACCCTGTGAACCTCATATTTATGTATGCTGTCCCTGATTCATCCTTCTGTTGTATTTATACTTCTTTTTTTTTCTGTTTTATCTGATGTATGCACATATCCATATCTTAGCTCTAGCTCCTTCTATCAAGCACACAGAATGGGTGGAACCCAACAGAGTGCTGGCAGGAGAAAAGTATTTACATGTACTTACTCTTTTCTGCCACTGTTCCATCAGACCTGCTCCATGGACCATAGTTCCCTGTGCCTTTGATGAAATTTCTATGAAGTTCCATAGCTGTTCTTGTCACTGTGAGGGACAACAGGCTTTGTTGACATTCAGTCACAAGAACAGCCAGTCTCATCTTAATGATTACAATGTTCATTCTAGAGCAGTAACCAAAATTCGTAACTTCCTTCCAAGTTAGACTTCTTCAGCTTTGAGCCTGAATCAGGATGGGAATCTTGTTGGTAGGGGGTGGGTGTGGAGAAGGGGTATAGCCAGCATCTCTTTTTCCTTGAATTATTCTTCTAACCACACTCACCCTCCTCCCCAGACTGCCTCTTGCTCTTCCTGAGTTGAATGGAAGATAAGGAATAGGAAAACTTACATGAAAGTTTTTGCCCATGGAGGTTGCCTTGTCCTGAGATAGAAAGCAGTTTCGGTCTTTTCAAAATGACCCATTCAGCTTCCATAATGAAGCCCAGCAGGTAACATACAACACACATTGCTGCTCTGCTGTTGGTGGAGGGCAATCTGTCTCCCAGGTACTTCAAGTCAGGTCTCTCATACACTTCTTTAGACCTAGATGTCACACTTGTCTCAGTACCTGTCACACACCAATGTCACAGGTCATCCTTCCCAAATCGTTCCTGTGATGCACTCTTTGGATTTTTTTCAACTTCATAATTTGGGTATGTGCCCTTAGAGTGCAATTCTAAGTTTAGTGAAGGGCCTATGGACAGAAGTGGGGCAGGGTAAGGATAAAAGATGACAATACTCCAGGATACCAGCACTTTGCTCTGAAGACATAGGGGAGGGGATAGTGTACTTGTGAAAGACAGGTGGCTGGACAGATGTAGTGGCCAAGAGGAACCACCCAGAGCAGTAGCCAGGTGTTATGGGTTGAATTGTGCCCCCTTCAAAAAGATATGTTGAAGTCCTAACTCCTAGCACCTGTAATTATGACCTTATTTGGAAATAGGGTCTCTAAAGATGTAATTAAGTTAAGATGAGATCATTAGGGTAAGCCCTAATCCGGTATGACTACTGTCCTTATAAGACAAGGAGACACAGGGGCATCTGCGTGGCTCAGTCAGTTAAGCATCAGCCTTCAGCTCAGGTCATAATTTCAGGGTCCTGGGATTGAACCCCATGTCTGGCTCCCTGCTCAGCAGGGAGTCTGCTTCTCCCTTGCCCTCTGCCCCTCCCTGCTGCTTGTGCGCTCTCTCTCTCTGTCAAATAAATAAGATTTTTTTTTTTTTTTAAGAAGAGGAAACACAGACTCAGACCAGAAAGGACAATGCCACATGAAGATGGAGACAGAGATTGGATGTGTCTCCAAGCCAAGGAGCACCAAGGATGACAAGGACTACCAGCAGTAGGAGAAAAGCATGGAATAGTTTCTCCTGCAGGGCCTCCAGTGGGAACCAACCCACTGACACCTTGATTTGGGCTTCCATCCTCCAGAACTGTGACAGAATATGTTTTTGTGGATTCAAGCCATTCCAAGCTGTGGTAGTTTATTATGGTGGCCTTAGGGAACCAATCCAGGGTGTGATAGAAAAATTCCTTCAGCTCTGTCCTCCTGCCTTCTTCTCTCATGACAGTGTCTCTCACTGGCCAGACCCACCTGGAAGCCAGAGAGCAAAGTAGCAGCTGTGTGGTCCCTTGGGTCAGCTTCTAGGCACAGGACAGGGCAGAGAGGGCAGGGAGGGTGGCTGTAAGTGGGGAATAATCAGCACGGCCTGCTCAACCTTTGGCTTTAGTCTTATTCAAGTTCAGAGTCAGGGGTTGCAGGGGATCAGTCCCTGAGGCACTGCAGGAACTACTGTCTTGACCTCTTTTTCTGTCCTTTGAATCTGATTCTTTTGTGAGCACAAGCATGCTTGGAACACAGCTGGCTCCTCAAAACTGCATCTTGGCTCAGAAGTCAGCTTTCCCAGGAGAGCAAGGTTACAAATGGGCAAGGAGTGGTATATGCATGCTTAGGAATGTGCTTATATACAGGCTAAAAGGCTGGGGAACAATAAACATGAAACGCTGCTCAACCTCGTTTGTAAGCAGACAAACTCAAGTCAAAACAGCACCAAGATGAATCTATTTTCACCCATAACTTTGGCTGACTCCAGGGCTGGCAGGGGTGGGGGAAAATCTGTTCCTTCACTGCAGCTTGTTAGGCTGGCTGCAGATTCAGTGTGGTGTGGGGACCCACCTCAGTGCTGGCATATTGTAGGTGCTCATCAAGTATGATTCCCTTTCTCTTACTGCTGGGCACTGTTATCCGACCGCCCACCCCCACCAGCCCTGTGAAGAATATGACATTGAACACTCAAGGTGAAGCATCAGTGCATCCATGCTAAGGACTTCTTTGCACACACGTACACCTTTCCTGATGGAAACCCCTGGAGCTTTCACACCAGGTGTTCTCAGCAGTATAGACAGCTGGGGCAGAGTGAGCACTGTGTGGGAAAACTGACTGAATTTAATCACACCAGTCTTGAGGAAAGTAGAAGGGCAGGGTGAGAGCTGATAGTTAAGAACAACATTTGCATATTTGCCATTCCAGAATTGTGATCCCATTGAGGAAGCCCATTCAGGGTTGATAGGTGTAGCTACAGCAGGTGCTCAACCTCTGTCTGCTCAAACGCTTTCACCATTTCCACCGGAGCTAGCCAACTTCTGCATTTTTGTTGGCGCTTTCCCTGAGGGTCCTAGAATCCCCCCATCCCTGTGCACAGCTGGCTGGAAGTCCCTATGAATTAACTTCCTCCTAAGGTCAGCCCTTAATCACTGGCTGGTAGATCTTCAGGCAAGAGTCTTCTCATCCCCTGGAGCCTTGGCCAGATAATCCTGAGCCATATTTTTGTGTTATTTTTCAGTTTCCCCAGGAGGTGAAGCATTAAGCTTCCATTGTGGTAGTTGGCTAAATAAAGTGTCTTTACCCATTGCCCTGGTCTCCCATATTACTTGCCCTCTCTCCTACCCCTATTCCGTCCACCCCCCCACCCCCCCCCCCCCCCCGTAGATAATTTTTCCTCCAGTGCTTGCTTTATGTGTCCTTCTGGGACATCCCAAACTAAGACCGATAGCAAGCTTAGCCTCCTGAACCCAGTTCTCCAGATAGTGTCCCTTCTGGGAGTTAGAGATTGGGCCAACTTTGGCAACTTGTTCCTTGCTTTTTTGTGTTGATTCACCAACATCTGTATAGTTCATTCATAACCTCAACATGATGGAAACATATATCTAGCACTTATTATATACCAGGCACTTTCTGAGCATTTTATGTGAACGTACTTATAAATCCTCGTTGAAGTCCTGGGAGGTTAAGTATTCTTATTGTCCTATCACGTGTAAGACAATGGGACCCAATGAAAGACTTACCCAAAAAACTCATAGCAAACTACTGGCTGAGCTGGGCTCCAGCCCAGTCTTGTAGCTTTAACTCATGCTCTTCCCACTGTACATGTACACTCCACAAGATGTACTTTTTATTTCTGTATACTTTTGCTAGGTTTCAAGAGGATTCAGTGTTTAGTGATTGAGTCCTTTTGTGGAGGTTATTAGCCCCCCACGGAGGAGTCGGGAAGTAAAGAAAGATAAGTGAAGGTATTATAAGCTGAATCTTTGTGTTCCCCCCAAACTCATATGTTGAAGCTTTAACCTCAATGTGATGATATTTGGAGGTAGGGTCATTGGGGAATAACTAGGTTTAGATGAGGGCATGGGGGTAACGCCCCCATGATGGGATTAATGTCCTTATAAGAAGAGGAAGAGAGACCACCAGGATCTTGCTTTCTCCACAATGTGTGGGCAGAGCAAGCATATAGACATCTGCAAGCCAGGCTCTCACCAGGAGCCAAATCTGCCAGCATCTCCATCTCAGACTTACCAGTCTTCCGAACTGTGTGAAATAAATGTGTGTTGTTAAAGGCCACCAGTCTATGATATTTTGTTATAGGAGCCTGAGCTAAGACAGAAAGGAATAGTCAGCCATGAAATTATAGGAAAGATAAAGGATGCTGAGAGGAGAGTAAATCCTAGCCATTGAACAACAGTGGGTCTATTAGCTACCAGGATGGGTTAGGGGTAAGGTGATCAAGGTCTCATAACCCTGGGCTTTGGAGGAGAGCATCAAAGAAAAACCTCTCAAAAGGATCAGGTAAAGGCTTCTCCAAGTCTTCCTCTGTCTTTTTCTTTCACGGTGGTACTGGGTGTCTGGGGCCTTTGAAGAGCCCAGAAGTGTAGGGTTAGCCCTCTGAACCACCACTGGATTCTGGAGGAGGACCACCAAACTGGGTCCTTTATGGTGTGTGCTTTCCATTCTGCAGAGCTAACGGAGCTGCCAGTATCTTTTTGACACTGCTGAGAAGAGAGGCCTAGGAATGTTCTAGCAAGGGCTGGTAGGTGTAAGTTATTAACAGTTATTAAGTGCTCATTCAACTACCGTGGAAAATGGAACTAAGGGATTATGTAACTTGGGAGGATCACACAATAAGTGCAGGATCCAGACCTCAAACCCAGTGCCTATATCCCAAACCCCTGAAATACTGCCATACTGTGCCCTTCATAGGATGGTGCCTCCTCTGCTATTTGTGTCAGGTGTTATAACCATTTTCTTATGTGGTCTTTTTTTCATGCAAGTGAACATAAAAATAAGCATAAAGTCTCATGGGGGTGTGGATGGACAAGTGAAGGGAAGGTTAGCTGGGTATAGGTCTCTGAAGTTGCCATCCCTTGCCAACTAAGAAATTTCACATTCTTATGCATTTATGTAAGTTCTCCATAAGATGCCAACAGGGTTGGGGTGGGAGGTGTATTTAGGAACCACCAATATAGTAGGAGATGATTGGACCTGCATTTTTTAAAACTGATTTTTAGTGTGCTTACCCTGTTTCATTGGCCTGTAGAGTGCACCAGATGTGCATTTTAAGACTGAGTGCACTGAAGTGCAGAAAAGGATTTTTCTGGGTGGGGTGGAAGAGTAGGAAAGTCAGTGAGAGGCCACCAGAAGAGCAATATTTGGTGGTAGCTTAGACCAGGGACCAGAGGATGTGCAGACTGAGAGAAGCTGGGAGGTTTAAGGCATATTTGGAAGAAAACATTTCAAACACAGCACTTCCTTTTATTTATTTTTATTTATTTATTTTTTATTTATTTTCAGCACAACAGTATTCATTATTTTTGCACCACACCCAGTGCTTCATGCAATCCGTGCCCTCTATAATACCCACCATCTGGTACCCCAACCTCCCATCCCCCGCCCCCTCAAAACCCTCAGATTGTTTTTCAGAGTCCATAGTCTCTCATGGTTCACCTCCCCTTCCAATTTCCCCCAACTCCCTTCTCCTCTCTATCTCCCCATGTCCTCCATGCTATTTGTTATGCTGCACAAATAAGTGAAACCATATGATAATTGACTCTCTCTGCTTGACTTATTTCACTCAGCATAATCTCTTTCAGTCCCGTCCATGTTGCTACAGAAGTTGGGTATTCGTCCTTTCTGATGGAGGCATAATACTCCATAGGGTATATGGACCACATCTTCCTTATCCATTCGTCCGTTGAAGGGCATCTTGGTTCTTTCCACAGTTTGGTGACCGTGGACATTGCTGCTATAAACATTGGGGTACAGATGGCCCTTCTTTAATTTGAGTTCCCTAAATTGTTATCTAATTGTGTGTTCCCACTTTTAGTTTAAGGCTTATAGACTTCAGATAATTTATGATATGGTTTGTTGATCAAAGGGAGAAAGTTCTGTTACAAAAATGTTTTTTGGATTGGGGGTGGGAGGAGAGTGGGTCTCTGCCCCTTAAAGTGGACTGGATTGTCCCAAGATTCTACCAGTACCCCTGGGCATAGTTTTCTCCCCTTGCCATCCTGCTGTCATTCTCAGGGACTTCAGTCTGCTCATAGGTGGTCTGTTCCTTGTCCTGCCTCCTCAGAGTCTTGGTCTCTATAATTCAAGAAGGTTTCCTCTCCTCTGCATTTTGGCTGTCTGTCCTCATGGCCATGCCCATGTTCTCCCTTGGATTTCTTCCACTCTGATGTCCTGGACTGTGGTTACTTTCAGATCATCCCATCTTTCTCTCTCTCCCTCCCTTCCTCCCTCCCTATGTGCCTCCCACAGCATCTGATTTCCATTCTCACTGAAATTTCCACCTCCTTGAAACTTCAGGGTTCTTTCTATTTCCATCCTTCATTTAGTCACCTCTATTCCAATTCACTCCGACCATCACTTCTGTATCTCTTTTGCCAGCATCTCCACTCCCTTTACCTAACTTGCCTTTCAGTGCCCCACCCCCATGCAAAAAGCACCTTCCACACTAGGTCAGTCTGGCTCTTTATCTTCTCAACTCCATTGCTAGGCTGCCAAGTGCTGTCAGTATGGTTACATGGTTTTGCTGATTGGGCCACCGGAAACTTCTGGTCCACTACCTGAGTTAGGTGCTCAGATCTGCATGGAAGATCATGTTTCCCTGGCAGTGCTCTCCTCCCTTCCTCTCAGAGGCTCATTCACACTTTTCCCTTTCTCTTCAAATCCTCTATGTCAATACCTCTCCCTTCACCATTGGGGACTGACTTGACCTCTCACTGAGCTGAGAAAGTAGATGCTCGGAAAGGGTTTCTCGCTCTGCCTTCCAAAATTATCTGCACCCCCACCAGCTTTGTCTCTTTCCTTTTGCTCTCATGGAAAAAAGTGGTATAGGACCATTCACTCCAGCTGGTTCTCAATTTCCTCTCCTGGTGTTTTCACATTATTCCCTCTACCTGACCAACACCATTCATTCTTTTTTGCCCCTTGGAAGGAATCATTGATCACCATCAGCCCCTCGTCTCCTCATTAGCTGGTCCCATCTCAGTTTCCCCATCTTTAAGGTCCCCAACCCCTATCTTACATGACTTCAGAACTTGGGGCACGAGGCTAGTGGGGCCAGGGCTGGGGTGTGCTGAGTTTTTCCAGCAATCCATTTCAATTTCGTACCAGGTTGGCCTTGCACCAAATTTCTACCAGGTGTGCCTTAGAAACTTGGCACCTGAGGAGAAATTGAATTTCTGAATTGTCATCAACAGTGACCTTAAAAAAAAAGATGTCCAGTAAGAAGCAAAGAGGATTTATCTCTCAATTTCAACCTGGTGAACTTCAGATCGAGAATTGCATTTTGGGAGCTTGTTCTTTGTAAGCTTATTACAAAAATAATACAGCAACATAATTGCAGGAGGAAAATGAAATTTTATTCCCTTTCTGTGATAACCTTGAGGGAAAATAGAAGCACACAGAAAATTCTCTACTTAGGAAAAATAACCAGAACCTCCCAAAAATGCTATGTAATTTAGTTGTAAGGTGCTTTGGAAAAAAAAAATAAAGTCTATTTATCTTAAGCCCCTAAAGAAATATCTTTATGGAGGGATTATGCCATTTATTTTAGGGAATTATTTAAAGAACATTGGTCTTCACCACCCATTAATCAGATTTCATTTGATCTTACGTTGGTTTCTCTTTAGTTATGGGTAATTATTTTAAGACTGCTGATTGCCTGCTATAAACGATTGGATTTTTATGTTATAAAAACATTTCAAATGATCTATTGGCCTGAACATTGTCAAGGAGGACTGGGAGAGTTCTGGGAGGCAAATCACTTTAAAGTCAATTGGGCTTGGTCTGGGTTATGACAGAGAAGAATGAAAATGGTGTTGTTCTGGAAGTTTGCTTCAGAGGCAGACCATTTCTTCTGTGTGTCAGAGGTTTGAAAGGCAGCAGTGGATTGGAATGAATCTCCAAGCCCAGTTTTGGGGAGGCTAAAGCCACAACTGGCCAGAGAGGACACACTGGGCCTTTTGCACCATCAACTTCTCAGGGCCTTTCTACAGTGTCCTAGAAAGAGGACTCTAGGGCCCTAGAAAGGGCCCTAGAAAGAGCCCCATTGGACAAATCCTTACATATCCCAATGTTTTTCTGTGGTGGGAATCATGCCTCTGATTTTCCTAAAGTCAGACATCAAGGCTATCTTGAAGTGAAAGCAGACAAGAGGGCGGTGACCAATATGGTGTAGACCATCATAAGCCTATAGTCACTCCGATCCAGTGCAGTGCCTCTAAGTTGCTCAAATGTTCCAGGTCTTCATGTTTTATCACCTATACAATGAGAGAAGTAAAAACACTTCAACATCATAAAGTTGCCAAAAAGAATCAATGAGATGAGGCACACAAAGCATTCAGTTCAGTGTATGGCCCATAATAGGTACTCAATGCACATCATTATTTTTAGTATCTGTTAACCAGGCTAATAATTACCATCTTGGAGGTTGTTGTGACAACTAAATGACATAACCAAGGGGAAGGACTTACAGTGTTGGCCACATAGCAAGCACTCAATATAGAATAGTCATTAATGTAAGTAATGTAATTGTGTTCAACCTGTCTCTTCTGTCATCTCTGACCTTCTCATTTTCACTCAAGGCACCCAGGTTACATCAGTTTCCATCTGTTCCCCCAAATGTCCAAGTGCTCTACCTCCTCCCCTGTTTCTTGCCCTTATCTTCTTCATCACTAAGGTCTCAAGTCTAAAGTCATCTCTGCAGAGACCACCCAGATTCAAGAGCCTCTCTAGCTCCCACCATGACCATTGTCTATCCCATTCGATGCAGCACAAGCCAACATTTATTTATTCATTATCTATCTCCTCCAGCTGGTCTGCAAGTTCCATGAGAATTGGGATCTCTCTTATCTACTGCAGTTCCCAGGGCACAGGACAATGTCTGACTTAGATTAAGGGCTCAAAAAAAAAAAAAAAATGCCTGTCCTAGCTTCAGCCCATCAAATGCCCATCAGGAGCCCCTTGAGGGAATTTATTTTGGAGTCAACATCTTGGAGCCTTGAAAATGCTCAGTGTTCTCAGGAATAGGCTACATATGAAACCTCACAATACTGGGCACTAAGAATGTTCAGGGAAATAAATCTCACCAGTGAAAAAACAAGCTGAGTATGAGAGTAGGGTTTGGGCAGACTGGGCTGAGTAAAAAAGAAAATTCTATCTTCCAAGAGGGAAGTAGTAGCAGCAAGATCTTTCTAGCATACCCTGATGCCCAGGGAGATGGGAAAGGAAGAACCACTGACTTCCTGGGAGTGAGTGTTGTGGAAAGAGAGTCTGGCTCCCAGGGCTTGGCTTCCTTGGCAGAGTAGGAGTTGGGAAAGAGGGGTAGAGCTCCAGGCCACATCTTTGGAAGGACAGTGCATGGGCCCAGCAGTGATTTAGTCTAGAAGATATGAATGGATTCAGCGACAACCCAGAGGGTATGGGAGAGACAGGAGAAAAGTGCACAGAAATGACCAAAACAGGAGCAAGGGAGAGAGGGCTGAATCTCTGTGTCCAATGGGTTTAAGAAATTCTTCATCTATCCATCTATCCAAAGTGTTATCTCCTCCTCCTCCTTCTTCTTTTCCCCTCTGTCCCTGCCTACTTTCTCTCTCTTTCTATCTTTCCTTTCTGTCCTTCCTCTGTCTATAAACTAGTCCAAGACCCACTCACCTGCTGGTTGTTGGGGGCACTAAGTAGTACCTAATCCAAACTCAGTAAACTCATAGTCAACTTAGGGAGGGGGAGCTAAGCAGGGTCACTTTCAGCATAAGGTACCTTTCTGAAGACTTTAAAAAGCCTCTTCTTCTTTTTGAAGACAAAGGTGATTTTTTTCCCTTAAGTAAAAAAGAAAAATCAATAAATGTATACACTGTTGCACCTGAACGGTGGTGTCTGGCAACTGTGTCTCTGCCAGGATGAGCTTTCTGGCACCTGGGACTGCAGGCTCACACACACCCACCTACCACCCTAGATGTCAAAATCCCTGCCTGTCCCCTACCTCTCAGTAGGTGACTGAATAAGGATCAGAGTCTGTAATAGGGGTGCTGGGAGTAGAACCGCATCTCCCAGAACAATGGTTAGGAAAGAGGAGTGATGTAAAGAGAGGCCTGAAGTACTCTCAGGAGTAGGGCACAGCTTCACAAATGTGGGTGAGCCAGGGGAGTATGTACAAGGCTGGCTGTGCCCATTGTAGATTTAAGTGGGAGGCAACTCATGGCTACTGCCCCAGCACACATGTGGGTAGGAGGTGAGTGTATACACACTGAGTGTATGTCTAGCTTTCAGTGGCAGTCCCTAGGTATGCTGCCCTTGTGCAGTGCACAGTCTGAACATCATAAATAGCAGTACTTCAGACAAATAAAGAATTATTAACATAAACAACAGGATGCACTGAGACAGAGGAAAGCACAGCGGTGAGAGATAGAGCCCCAGCTCAGGGCTTTCACTTTCTGTAAAGAGCACTTAGGATGGTCAGGAATGACCAGCTCCTCCCCCACCCATAGACCCTGACTCAGCCCCATCTGCCTTTTTGTCTTGGTCCTGTGCCTTGCTGGGGTGAAGTCCTGGTTTTGGCCTAGCAGTCCTTTGGCAGCCTCTCAGGTCCTTACACCACATGCATGGACAGGGACAGGAAGGGATAAACACCTGCTTCTGCTCAGGCCCCAACACTCCAATCCCAGTTTTCAGGGAAGGGCAGGGAGGATAGCCCCTCAGCCGTTGGCCCAGGAGCAAAGCAATGAGGGGCAGCAGGTCCTATGCTTCCAGCGGCCATCTCAGCTCTCCTCCCCTAGTGTGCTGCCCTGGGAGGCAGTCACAGCATCTAGGACAGGTTGATGGTCTTAGGACTGGAGGTGGGAGATGCTGGAATTGATGGGGCAAGGAAAATACTATGATTTAAAAAACCCACACAGTGGATTGTGCCAACATTTGCATCAACCAACACATTATGGAACAAAGTCTTGAGGGATTCTGAGTCTTCTGTTTTTGATTTATAAAAGTTTACTACAAAGAATTGATTGGGGCTGGCAGTAGATTGCCGCTGCTGGATTATCTTAATGTCTTCCTGGAGAAACTCTGTGCATGTTACTCTTCTTGCTAATAAGAAGCACATACCTATTTATCTATCTTCCTGGGAACAAAATTCAACATTGCCAAGGAACATTGTCCTTGCTGGAGAAATTCCTGTCATTTCTGAGATGTATGCATGTGCTCTCCAGGTGACTTATCACGGGTCTTCCTGGGCCCTGACACTCTGTCTGGGTCAGAGCTTAAATGGGGGAAGCCCTGGTGTTTGCCAGGACTGGTGCAAGGACTCAGCTGCCTCCACAGCTGAGGGAGATACAGTTGTGTGGATCCTTTCTCACCTGCAGATCATGGCTCGCTCTCAATTTCCAAACACTTTAAACAAGGTATTTCTATCAACATCTGTACATATATTAGAAGGTAAAGGGGACTAGTGGGGGAAACAAAATAAAAGGGGAAACATGCATTCTGAGACCAGGACTTAGGTTTGAATCCCAGAAATATTTGTCCCAGTTGTAGTATAGTTTGACCTTTGTGGTAGAGAGACTAATGACCCTTAAAGAATGTATGCCTTAATTCTAGAAACCTTTGAATATGTTAGCTCACATGGCAAAAAGGACTTAGCTTATGTGATTATGTGAAGAACTGTGAGATGGGGAGATGATCTTGGATTATCCAGGTGGGTACAATGTAATCACAGCGGTCCTTATAAAGAGACAAGAGAAGGAGATGGGATGATGGAAGCAGAGGTGAGGCAGGGAGGGAGAGAGAGAATGAAAATACTGGAAAATGTTATGCTCCTGGCTTTGAAGATGAACAAAGAAGTCGTGAGCCAAAGAATGCAAGAACCCTGTAGTTTCTGGAAAGCACAAGGAAATGGATTTCCCACCTAGAATCTCTGAGAGAGTGTGGCCCTGCTGTCATCTTGATTTTAGCCCAGTGAGGCCCATTTCGTCTCTATGACTTCCTGAACCACAATATAATGCATTTGTATAATTTTAAGCCACTACGTTTGCAGTGCTTTGTTACAGCAGCGACAAGAACCTCATACCAGCATGTTGCTTCCTCTCTCTTAGCTTCAGTTAGCTCATTTCCAATAAGAGAAGAGAAAGCAAGCTATGACTCGCTTCCCCTGTAAGGTGGTTGTGTGGGCGAAATGAAGTAGTGACTTTGCAGTGGTCAGAAAGACGGGAAAGAGGGAGGATACAGAGGATGGCTCTCAGCAGCAGGCACTCTGGAAAGTGCTTCTCAAACTGTCTGTGGTGAAGTTCCCCTCTCCCCATTTTTAATAAATTTCAATCCTTTGTGGATCAATACTTGTATAAAATACAATAAAAATGAATCATTAGAAAAGATGAAATAAAAGACACACAAAATCCAAGCCCTATTTTTTTGTTATTAGATTTTACAGCCATAAAATTGTTCTGTGTAATTGCTCTGAAAGTTTCTAAATGCTTACTCTCACTTTCTGTACTTGCCTCACTTTCTGTTCAAGAGTGACGAACAGTTTGGGACCGACCCTGGTCAAGGCCTACACTCCGAATTGATTGTTATTTGGAGGTGACTATAAGGTGCTCTTGAGGCCTGAGAAGTCCGATTACTTACTAGATGAAGCAATGGCCAGACTGAATTTTGAAGGATGAAAAGGGTCTTATGAGGAAGAAAAGAGCAAAATACAAAGCAGGGGGAAGAGCATGTCAAAAGCATGCATGTGTGCAGTGCATCATACCTCGAGTATGAATTTACCCGACAGGGACTTTGAGAAAAGTTATAGTGAAATATAACCTGTTGTAGGACTTTCATAAAGGGGAGAATGGAACATGCTACATGATCTCTCAACTTAAAGCCTCCAAGAAGCTTCTCCTTGATCCTCTTAGGATCAAGATACAGCTCTCTGTGGAGCCCGCATCACCTGGAGTGCCTTGAGGCTGTCCTCTGGTCCAGCTACACCTCACCATGCTCCAGCTCCCCAACCCCACACCATGCTCCAGGCTCTTACAGCTATGTCCTGTCCCAGGTCCCTGGCATGGTATTCTTCAGACAGGCATGCTTTTCCCATCTTCTTGTCAGGTGAACACCTATCTGTTTTTCAGGTCTCAGCTTGAGTGCTAGTTCCTTGGGGGACCATCTCCTACCTCCCAACTTTTATCTTTTTACATGTTCCAGTAAGCACCTAAGAGAAGGCCTGAGAGGTCAGATTGCTTTCTAGATGAAGCAATGGCCAGACTGAATTTTCAACCACTTGAAAACCAAGTGGTTTTGCCTGTCTTACTTAGTCCTCAGTAAACATCTGGAGGACAGATGAAATGAACATGCTGCGTTTCTCTCTCCCCAGCACGTACCACAGTTGCAGTGATTTTTGTGTATTTATCTGTTTAGAGGTGATATTCCCACTGAACTATAAGCTATACGAGGTCAGGGATTGTGTTGTTTTGCCCTGTACAGGGCCTAACAAATAGCAGATGCTCAGTAAATACATGCTGAATGAGTATTCGAACAAGTGAGAGGTTGAATGGTGGAAGTTGGGTGAACTGGTGGGGTAAACCTTAAGGCAAGAGTTTGATTGTCCTTGGAGTTGCCTAAAAGCTTTGGCAACAATAGGTGACATTCAGAGAGAGAGCTCCTGTTGATTATGTTTCTCTGGAGAGACCTGATTAATACAGCGCAGTCACAGAGTGGTCAGCAGGGTGGCAGAGATAGGAGTATTCTACCACAAAAGTTCTGTGAAGACAGGAAAGGTGGCCTTTGATTTTATTGCTTGGGAATCCCTGGGACATATGAACCCCTCCCCGACATCGGATCAGGCCCCAAAAGGCAGCACTGTCCTCTCCTGGCACATTCCTGGAAACATGGCTTCCACACGGCCCCAAGCTTTGAGGGGTACTGGCAGGTGCATGGGATTGCTCATTCAGTGAATGTGCATTGAGTATCCTTTATGGGATGGATCTTGTTCTAGGAATATAGTCACAAAGAGCTCAGGTTCACAAGTCCCTCCTCTTATGGGGCCTTTGGTGCATCAGGGTGGGAGAACAGACAATAAGGAAACAGTGATAAGTTGTGTGAAGGCAATCAATGAGGCCTCATGCTGGCTTCTTGAGCCAGTAATGTTAGTTGAGAAGGATCTTCTAGGCGGAGGAAAGAGCTAAGGCAAGCATGGGTGCAGAAAGGAGAGTGATGGGTAAGCATGTCAGGGTGGTCTACAGTGAGACTTGAGAGTTGGGCTGGGGCCCCAAACAGGTCTGGCCTGTAGACCACAGAAAAGAGCTTAGATTTATTCCAAGTGGAAAGAAAAATCTTCAGGGTGTCTTCAGTAAGGGAACATTCTCATCTGATTTATTATAGAATATAATGCCCATCATTGTCCAAATGAGAGCTAATGGTGGCCTGGACGGCAGTGCTGGCAGAAAAGGGGACAAACAGGGGTACACTTTGGAAGTAGAGATGAGATGAATTGCTGATGAGTGATGGGGAGGGGTTCAAAAGAAGGAAAGGATTCAAGGGAGATGCCCTGGTCTTGTAGGAAGTAGTGATTGTGCTGTCTCTGAAGCTGGCAGAGATACCTGCCACAGAAGGGTCAAAGATTTGGAGCTGGGACCTTTCCTGCCCACTCCCTTTATTCATCTGAGCATTGGGCTAATATCCTCTGACTTTCTCTTTTGTTGTCCCACCCATTGGGCCAGAAACTTCTCTGGAAGCACGTCGGATCACTAAGGAAACCTGGGGCTCTTGTCTGCTTGTTGTGTCTTCAGCCTTGCCTACCATTCAGGAGACCTCTGCCTCTCAAGGCAGAAATGCTCCCTTAGTTCCTGGGTCTCACAAATGCCAGGCACAATTCGCTGCACGCCCCTGGGTGAGCATGGGTAGGTGGAGAGCTTCCCACTAGACATGCCCAGTGTGCCAGGCTCCTTACACTTGTACCTTTGCTCATGCTGCCCTTCCCCCGAAAAGTCGTGCATTAGATTACTTTTTTTTATTTTTAAAGATCTTGTTTATTTGAGAGAGAGACAAAAAGTGTGAGAGAGCATGGGCAGGGGGCAGGGGGAGTGGAAGAGGGAGCAGGAAACTCCCACACTGAGCAGGGAGCAGGAATTCAGGGCTCCATCCCAGGACCTGGGATCATGACCTGAGCTGAAGGCAGATGCTTAATTGACTGAGCCACCCAGGCACTCAGACCTTCCCCCTCTTCTGAGGACAAATGTTGCTCATCCCTGGAACCTTTCCTGGGCAACCCCTCCCATCCCCCTGCCTCCTCTCTATGGGCCCACAACCTCATGGTTAAAGTTAATTGTCTCTCTCCTTAATGCTCATCTTTCATTAGCTAGTGAATTCCTGGGGACAGGGACCATGTCTCATTTATATTCCCAGCCCCTAGTCCAGGGGTCTCACTCATTGTTTGAACTGATACAGCAAAATGACTCTATTGCTGGCCACAGCAGTAGTGGGCTGGGGAGAGAAACTTGCCTTTTCCAGAAGTGTCTGGCTTTTCTTTTACAAACAATACTTCACACACCAGCAGAATAATTATAATAGACTCCAGCTTTCTCCTCATTTCCCTGATTAGGGAGATCTTGTTTTAAGTTTGTAAATGAGGTGCTGTGACTATTTCTTCAATAAAAGACCCAAATTTGCTTGAATTTGGGTGATAAGTATTTTACATTTAAGACATGTTTAGCATTATGTTCAAAGTGGAATCCATCAGATGTTCTATAATACAGGCTCAGTGTTAGGCTAAAATTCAAATGTGGTCACGATAATGGGAAAAAGTCTAGGGGCTTTAATCACAGCTTGTGCTTCCATGTGATTGACAGGGTTTCCATTTTTTAAAGTCCCTGTTTTTCATGTGGAATGAATGACTCCTTTTTCATTTTGTTCCTGTAATAAGAAACATTCTCATTGTGGAGGGAAATCTCTATAAGCAGCCCATTAAATAGTAAAATGTTACTGCTGTGCCTGAGTGACATCTGGGGGACATGCTAGCTCTTCAGGTGTACAATACCCAGAGCAGGTTTTCCAAGACTGCAGAGCTTGGAGGCAGTTTGTTCATCATCGGGGGACGGGGAAGGGGGGTGGGGGGACACACATTTAACATCATTGTCCCTCCTCTCCAACAAATGAAACCTTGTTTTGTATGTGAGTTGGACCTCTTCTGGATGTCAGTTCTGGAAACTCACTCCACGTACTCCAAGTGAAAAAGAACTTGGAAGGCTCTCAGGGTGTGTCGCTGAATTCCGTGTCAGAGATAGAGCCATGCAGTGGGACCAGAGCTGGCCTGGAGTTTTATTCCAAGCTGGGGATCTTTACTCTGTACATTTATTCCTGTTGCTCTTTGTTCTTCTCTCTGGCTGTGACCCAGTCTTCTTGCTTCTTAATTCTGGGAAGAAAATAGAATGACACCCAGAAAGAGTCTGACCTCTTTCCCAAATGCAATGCCCTTCCCTAGACCAGTCCACAGTAAGAAGGAGGTGGGTTGCACGACCACATCAAACTTCTGCTACAACCCTATGGATGCGGGTGACAGAGATTCAATTTCTAGAAAGGCATTATGTTACTAGCAGGAGTCCTGATTCACCCCATAAATGGATAACAAGTTCAGTGGCTCCTGCCGTGTTTGCATTCTGACAAGGAAGCCTGTAATACCTGCTTTTGAAAAGGGGACTGTGAAGGACAGAGATCATGCATTTCTGATTCCATGTGAATCTGTGACCAGACCTAAGACCCAGATGCTTGCTATTCATTATTAGACCTTGTGCTGTTGATAAAGTCTTGGACACATCACCCTTTCCTCCAAACCCAGTCCCCTTTCCCCTCCGTGGACTAGATCTTTAGTAGGTAGTATTCGCCACAAACCAGAAGCTTCCAGTTGCAATGATGAAACTGTTGTCCATCATAAACAGTGTTTCTATTTCTATACATTATCCCTAAGCCTTTCAGCAACCCCAACTTGCAGAAGTGGAATTGAGGCTTCCATAGGTTGAGCAATTCGCTAAGGCCATGTAGACAGGTCAAAGGGGAACTGGGACTGGAATCCCCAGATTTCTAGCTCTAAAGCCTTTATTGATTTCATAATATCACACGAGTCCCTCTACATAGCAACACATCTCAAGATGAGGTTGTCAGCAAGGATGAAAGAGAAAGGATAGACAAGAAAATGGGCCTGGAATTTCTACATCTGAGAAAGGAGGTACAAATGCATGGGTGGATCAGAGGTCTGCTGGGATTCTCAACTGCTAGGACTTTGGATTGGCTTAGAATCTGTTCTGTGCCTTATGGAAGCTCATAGCCCTCTTCTGGATGTTGTCAATTTCCAGGGGGCTTACGTGTCCCTTGCCCCTTGTCATCCAGGTTCTTGGGCCTGTGGGTGCTTTCTCCTTGAGACACAGCATTGACCCAGACATGGGTCAACACATTTCTTAGGTAATTCTCAGATTCTAATTTTTTTTTAAGATTTTATTTATTTATTTGACAGACAGAGATTACAAGTAGGCAGAGAGGCTGGCAGAGAGAGAGGAGGAAGCAGGCTCCCTGTTGAGCAGAGAGCCCGATGTGGGGTTCGATCCCAGGAGCCTGGGATCATGACCTGAGCCAAAGGCAGAGGCTTTAACCCACTGAGCCACCCAGGAGCCCCAATTCTCAGATTCTAAATCAAACCTGTTCACACAGTGTTTTCATTAATGAGTAGGTAGTTGCTTCCTGTGGAGGATTTGGAGGTGAGTAGAGGATGGGTATCCATCTGGTTACACAGATAGTCTAGGGTTTGGCATTAGCCACTCCCACACTTACACTATCTATGGTCATTACATCCAGGGGCATTTGCACTCACTCTTCACTCTACAGAGTCCCCTGAACCCTCATCATCTGCCCCTCGCTCCCTTTCCTACCCTCTCCTGGGTTTTAGGGTAAAAGACACAGTCCTCCCATTTTTTTCATTCTTAGTAACTGCTGGATGCAAACTGTCTCATTATTCTCAGCCCCTCACGTAGTCCCTGCATGGAACTAGAGCCTTAGTCTGTGTGACACCCCTTTCCCTCTCTGTCCCTGGAGCTACTGCCTTTGTTTTCCACAGGTTTACCTGGAGCTGCAGCCTGTTTGCAGCCACTTATGTCAGTATCTGCTGTTGGAAGTCATTTTTCTCTGACAGTGGTAGCTTGGCCCTCCCCAGAGCCTTTAGAACAACTGTCCTTGAGGAGACAAGGAAAATATTTCCTCCATATGGAGAGCCAAGTAAGGGCACGGTGGCAATGCTGGGCCCAGGTATGAAGGACCAGCAGGCAGGCAGGCAGAGGGAAGGTTGGAGACATGAGATGGAAGGTGATGCACAGCTTTGCTAGTCTGGGACTGGGCTTCAAGTTTCTTGCAGAGTCCAGTGGGAGGGCTTGTCTTTGTCACTTTGACCATGTATGGGAGGTAGGGACTTGTCCTTAGACATTGCTGTGTCTTAGCTCTAAGCATACTGTCTGGTTCATGGAGGCAAATGATAAACAGATGCGGAAAGAATGAGTAAGCACAGAAACAGGTTTTGTCAACTGTGAATGGGACTTAAGGCATTAGAGAGCAGGTGGGTCCAAGGGCCATTTTATACTTGTTGAAGTCCTACTCTGTAGACACCCACTTCAAGGACAGCTCTGGAGTTCAGCCTGTCCAGCTTGTGCTGCCCACCAGGCGGACCCCGGGGCCACAGTTGATGGAGTCCATGGGATCTGGACTACTGAGCCCCGACCTGAAAGCCTCTTGAGGGAGGAGTTAGCCTATTTTAGGTTGTTTTTTTAAAATATTATTTTATGTTTTCAGTATTCCAAGTTTCATTGTTTATGCACCACACACAGGGCTCCATGCAATATGTACCCTCTTTAATACCCACAACCAGGGTCACCCAACACCCCATTCCCCCTCCCCTCCAAAACCCTCAGTTTGTTTCTTTCATCTTACATATGCATTTCAGTGAGTCCAGTCTCTCGTGCTTCATCTCCCTTCCAATTCCCCCGCCCCTCACTTTTCCTTTCCTTCCAATGTCCTCCATGTTATTCCTTATGCTCCACAAGTGAAACCGTATGATAATTGACTTTCTCTGCTTGACTTATTTCATTTAGCATAATCTCCTCCAGTCCCGTCCATGCCGATACAAAAGTTGGGTATTCATCCTTTCTACTTTAGTTTTCCTAGCATTTCTGGCCCCTGCACACACAAGGCCTCAGGAGTTGAAACCTGCCCAAACAGAAACCCTCCCAAAGGGAGACCATTTTGGCCACTAGGTGGCGCCATTGTTCCAGTCAAAGATCACAGAGCCTGTTGGGGAGCCCTCATACTTGGAACGTTCAGTTGAATCCAAACTCCTCCAATGTATCTGTCAGGCTCCAATCTCAATGCAGTAATACATTCTAATCCCATAACAAGGGGATTAACAACACCACTGTAGCTAATTTGAATTGAGAAAATCTGTTTCAGAAAGCCAATTCCAAGACTATTCCTTCCCTCAGCGGGCTAAGAAGGGCCCGGCATGTTGGTAAGAGTAGTTTCTGCACAAATTGGCAAATCAGCTTGCAGGCTGTGCTTCTAACACAGCTCCATGCAGGGCTGATTTCCAGAACTGCAGAACTCACTAAGCACCCCAGCCCCTGTGCCATTTTGATGGCTGATGGGAAGCTAGGGACAAATAGAGAAAGGGTCCCCAACCTAAATTCCCAGGACTCCTTCCCTTTTGCACCAAGGTCTTGACGTAGGATGTCTCTACGCTTCTCTACCTGTTCGTGTCCTACCCTTTCTTTAAGATCCAAGTCCTGGAGGCCTTTGGTGTACCTTGTGCCCCAGGGACTAAGACCTGTGAATTCTGGAAGCTCTTTTGATTCAATGAGCATTGAGGAATATGACTTGACCCATCTTCTTTTGCACCAGGTGTTTCTTGACTCTTCATGGAGGTGGTAATTCTCTTACGGGCAAACTCAATACCTTGAGCTTGTTGTGTTTTCTGCACACAGAAAGCACTTGGTAGATATTTGTGAATGTTGAAGAGCAAAGTAAAGCATCACTCCATATCCAAAGGGCTGAGAGATGTTTAAAGCAAAACATAAAAAGAGAGAATTCTATGGGTCATTACTCTTGTTTTCAGATAGCTATAGATTATGAAAATCATAATCTATAAGATAACAACATAACTTTACATTAATATTATTATAAATAACATTAAGACTAGGTACATTTATTAAGTGCCTGATACTTAGTAGTCACTATGGTATGCATCTTACATATGCATTTCAGTAGTATCCCAAAACTTCTAAGAGGCATTATTCCCAGATTTCACATGGGAAAAAGTAAGGCTCAGGAAGATTAAGTAACCTGCTCAAGTTTCTAAGTTAGTGCTGGCCAAGCTCTTCAGGGTTGACTGGGTTTGGAAAACCCAAACCACTTTCTTGCACCCCTACCCATAGGGACCAGGTCCCACTGTCTTTATGGGACTCATAGGAACTCAATGCTGAGGCCACACATAGCTACACAGATCTGACTGTGGAGGGGCTCAAAGGCATGGAGAGCACTGTCGATAGAGAAGTGACCTGGTGGATGGCCAGAAGCAATGCATCTTGGGAACCTTGGTTGAGTGAATTCCTTGATTGTCCTTCAATAAAAACAGACAAAGCCTAAAGGACAGTGTCTTTTCCCAGTAGAACACGTGCAAAGAAAGGGTATCAATGCTTATTTGGTATGATTTAGGGTCATCTGGGAGACTTCGCTGACCTGAAATATTTCCCTCTCTGGCCTGTTTGGATTTCCCAAGTGTTGCTATTAGTTCCTATTTTCTTCGAGTTTAAAGTGTTTTTCAGTCCCTCAACATCCTCCATGATCTATCAGACATGGCAAGGAATGAATTAAGAGCCATTTGGAAGGAGGTTGGGTGCAGGTAAGTGATAGGATGAGCTTTGGTTCTTCCCTTCAGCCTTCATGGCTGGGGATGAGGCCAATAGGCAGGCAGAAAACCACCGATGGGGCCCCTCTAGGACAGGAAGAATCCAGATTTTGGACCAAATATTTTCAGGACCTTGTTTTATACCTGTCCTCTTTACCTTGGCTCCCCAAAGTGGCCTACTCCTACAGCTGGAGTCCCAGATGCCATGGTTTGTTAGGCAACCATAGCAAGTATTGCCAACAACAAGAGATGGAGGAGGGAAGACAAGTCTTCAGCAGAATCTTCACTCAGCTAAAGATACCTGCAATGGAAATATATTTTCTGGGGAAAGATGTCTCTGTTTGACACTGAGCATTTCCTTTGTGAGAAAAAAAAGCTAAAAGGACCTCACTGGCTGCCTGCATGAGCAGTAGGAAGCTTTCAGTTTGTCTCTGATGCTGGAAATTCCTTCTTCAGAGGATAAGGTCTTTCATCTTACTATTAAAAACTAGGTTAAGGCTTCCAACATTCAACAGAGTAAAGTCCTGGTAGCCCTTTCTCCTGAGAGTCCATTGCTATGGTAGACAGGAATAAGAGGATTGGAATGTGAGAACTCTGAGCACCTGGGATGAGTAGACAGGTGAGACAAGGCAGCCTGAGACATCAGGGATGTCTTTGCATTTTGTTGATTTCATGAGAGTATCATTAGATAGTCTCCTTTCCAAAGGTCTAAAGTGTGACTGAGTAGTCTTGATTGTTTGGTAGTTTTCTGGGTTACTTTTCTAGAGTGGCTCCAAACTTGGTTGGCTTTGTTTGGCTTCAGTAAGCCATGCAGATTTTCTCTGATCTGGGCTGTGGAGGGCTGAACAATGGTTCCCCCAAAGATGCAGGTCCTAATCCCTGGAATATATAAATAATATATAAAGAAAAGAAATATATACACATATAAAGAAAGAGTCTTTTCAGGTTAAGGATCTTGAAATGGGGAGATTATCCTGGATTGTCCAGGTGGCCCTTAAGCATAATCATGAGTTTACTTAGAAAGGAAGAGGGAGACTTGCCTACAGACAGAAGGGAGGAAGCACAGGGAGGCAGAGTCCGAGAAGGTACTGGCTTTAAAGATGGAGGAAGGGGTCATGAGCCAAGAATGCAACTGTAGAGGCTGGAAAAGGCAAGGAAAGGGATTTTCTTCAGAGTTTCTAGAGGGAATGTGGCACTGCCAACACCTTGGTTTTGGCTAGTGATTTTGAATTTCTGACTGCCTGAACTATGAGAGAATAAACGTGTGTTGGTTTAAGCTACCCAGTTTGTGGTAATTTATTACAGCAGCTATAGAAAACTAATACTTGGGCTAAGGTTGAGAATTTTCATCTATGGGATCCTGGCCTTTAATAGACTTTTAATTTAGGAGGTGAGATGAGAGCTGGAGGAATCCTTGAATGCTAAATATGTGTGTGTGTGTGTGTGTGTGTGTGTGTGTGTGTTTCCCCTGGTGGGACTTACTTAGTGGTTGGATGGGGCAGTGGGAAGCAAATGGGTTTAGGCTCAGAGACACCAGTCCCAGGCTGGTGCTGCCATTTTTTTCATCAGATCAACTTTGAGACTCTCCCCTGAACTCTTGAATTCCAGGGGTCATACTAAACAAGGGAGTTAAGAAAGCAGGCCACTGTGACCGTTAAGTGAAATAGGGGCTACAACTCCAACAGAGTCATGGTTAACCCAGTACCTAGTCCAGGAATCTGAAATCCCTTCTTCTACCCATGTTCCTGGGGAAATGACTGTGAATTAGTAAGAAATTTGAGTGACAGTTGCTTTGGGGAAAACCTCTCATTTTACAGGTGGAGAAATGGAGCCTCCAAGAAATTATGTGACTTGCTGGGGTCATAAAAAGCTGGGGGCCTGACTAGTGCTCTGGCTCTGCCAGTTGAGTGTTCCTTACAGCTAGTAAGATGTACTGTAGTATGACCTAAAGCTCCTCTCCTATTCTGTTCATATCAAACCCATAGCTGGTTCTATGGCCTTTAGCTCTCCTGCCTCCCACAGATGGGAGGACACAGACCTGAGGATTAGGCATAGATAGAGACATTTTTAAAGGATTGTTCTTCAGTGAGTGTGGCATTGGCCCTACTCATATTGGATAAGTAGATGGATTTTTAGTGACATAATCTATTGAAAATAAGGAATAATGGTGTCTAAAATCGGGACCGGGCTGAAGAAGAAAGGACAAATACTTCATTTTCCTTGATGATGGTTGAATTTCTTTAGACAGACAAAACAAGTCAAACCCTGAAGGGTCTAAGTTGGAGTGTGCAGTGTGGGTGAACATGTGTGTGCAACATCTGTGTGAGCTGGTGTGTGTACCATGTCTTCTGTTAGCTTGGACTAGGAAGCCTCAGAAAGCAGAGCCCCAAACCAGGGTTTTCAGGCAGGTAGTTTATTTTGGTAAGTGATTCCAGGGAACAGGAGCAGGGGTACTGAGAGAAGTAAAACGAAGTTGAAAAAGCCAATCCAAAGACATGGATCAAGCTGGTGACTTCTGTAGACAGAGGGCTTAAGCCTGCTAGAACCTTCTGTGGAGTTGTCCAGGATGTGTCTCAGAGTGGTCCAGCTGAGGTGTGGGAGAGGAAGTTCTTATCAGGCCGTGTCGACAACCTTCACCCTTCTCGCGAGCCTCATGCTTCAAAGTAGCTGGCCATGTTGCAATGGGTGGCTCACAGTCAAGATCGAGAAGTCTGGGAGCAGCAGAGAGGGATACACATAAAGCTAGGGAGGCAGGTGCTTGGAACCGGTTGCTGGTTTCTACTGGGTAGAATAAAAGTAAGTAAAAAAGCAAAGAGGATGTGAGAGAAAGCATAGGAGGTATCCAATACTTCCTCCTACTAGAATGTTCTCTTTTTGTGTTGTCATGAAAAACATCTTTGATACATTGGCGACCCCAAGTAGAGACCTGATGGGTTTTATCCAAGTTTAGAACTTTTCTGATGTAACTGACCTATCAAAAGAGTGACGTTGAGCAAGGGCCTGTGATGTGTCATATACTGTGCTAGAAGGAAGGATGAATGTAACATGAATCCCTGCCGTAAGTAGATGTCATAGCAGGGAGGGTGCGGGGAGTACTGGCTTGTGTAATCCCAAGGGGGTTAACATGTCACTCCTCAGCTGCTTAGCCAAGTGGACCTGGGAGTGTTACACTGCTTCTCTGAGCCCAGTTTCTTCCTTCATGAGGTGGGGATAATGAGGACCTCTCTAGAGGTATGATATCAGAAGTAAGTGACATGATGACTGTAAACTATTTAGCACAATCCCTAGCACCTTGTATATGCTTAAGAATGGTGGTGATAAGCTCACTTTCAAGTGAGCAGATATGAGTACACTGATGTTTCCTGTGCACTGTACTAAGTGCTATCTCTGTTAGAAGCAGAGGAAGGGTTGAGTGAAGGCTTCCTGCGGAAGACTACATAAAGATAAATACAACACAAGAAAAGATGAAATAAAAGTGGGATTTTATTTTATATACTTATTATTTATTTATTTGACAGAAAGAGAGAGCCAGAAAGCACAAGTGGGGGTGGGAAGAGGAACAGCAGAGGGAGCAGGAGAAGCAGGTTCCCCACTGAGCAGGGAGTCGAATGCAGGGCTTAATGCCAGGAGCCTGGGATCGTGACCTGAGCTGAAGGCAGATGCTTAACCCACTGAGCCACCCAGGTGCTACTTTATTTTATTTTAATTTTTATTTTTTTAAAAAGTAGGTATTTTTAGCATCAGATTTAATCAAGTCAATTGAGAAACGATTTGAACTGATAGGAAGTTCAGAAGAAGTCTGAATGTTGAGGAACAAACCCAACAAGAGATTATGTGTCAAAGGCTTAAAATAATTGACATACATATTGTGTTTCTAGATGAGAGGAGACAATATCTTAAAAATGACAATTCTCCTCAAATTATGTTACAGATTCAATAATTCACACTCACAGTGTGAGATTTGTTGCTACCTCATTATTGGAAAGAAATTTGGCAATATCTACCATATCACACCTTTGACCTAGCAATTCCTTTTGTAGGAAAGGATCCTCTAGCAATAGTAAAGAGCACAAGCATGTCCAGGGTTCAACACAAAAGTTTATGCTGGTAGTGAACTGGAAGCCATTTAATGGTTCTTAAGAAGGGAATAATTGCATTACAGAACGCAACATAATGGTGAATAAAACTTCTGTCAGTCTGTATGTATTGACAGGGAGATTTTCCAAGACATCAAGTCACAGAATAATATGTAGAATATGATTCCAATTATGTGGAAACAATATATGTTTGTGAATGAAGAAATGAGCCTAGAAGTCCAATAATTCCCCCGGGAGCCACGGCAAGATTAAAAAGGGACTTAATTTTTTTTCAAATGAAAGAATATTGTGTTTGTTACTGTAAAAAAAAGTGAAAAGAAGTAACAGAGGCATATATTTTTTATATGAACAGTCCCAATACAGTCTTGATGTATAATTGTTGCAAAATTTGATTCTTAAGTGATACTATTAATTTCACGAAAATAGCATAGTCATCAAGGAAAAGCCTAAATGAAGTTATTCATTCCTAGTTTTCCTGATTTATGGCTCAATATTTAAAATACAGATTTTAAGCATGATCATTGAATATTGATTTTCCCACTTTCTTATGCTTTTAGATTAATTTCCCTATTCATGTAAAAATCAATGTTTGGGTGGCTTATTAAAGTTTAATATTCTTAAATATTCCTTCATCCTTCCACAATTTATTTTCTTTTTATATAAGTAATTTTGAATACATTATTTTTACATTTCACTTTACACCCAGCTTGGGTGGATTTGTTCGTAACCTCCCAGCTATTCCACGACATCCGTGAGTATTAGATTTAGCGGATGAAGCCCACTCTCTAGGGTTCCGAGGCATTGATGCAAAGTCTCTCCCCACTTTCCTCACAGAGTCGCTGATGATTCTGTCCTGTTTGTCGCAGTGGGTGTTCAGGAGCTCCTTCCTGCCTCAGACTTCCCTTCCTTGTTGCCATCTTCTATAGCATCACATCCTTCCTGGAGGTCCTGCTGGAGAACCTTGGGTTGTGTGACCCACAGGAAGCTTAGAGCTCTCAGGGTCTTGCAGGGAACCCCACAAGACAAGTAAGCCCTTTTCTTCCTACTGTCAGTGGCATCACCTAGCATTACTTTGACAGGCTATCATGATCTGTTCTCTAGGAAGGGATAGGAGGGAAGGAAAGAAGACCAAAAGAAGAAAAGCACATCTCCTTCTGCCACAGCCTATGAGAATGTGAAACAAAGATGAACAGGAGTTTGCAAGTATGAAGAGGGGGATAGTGGTCCAGGCAGAGAAGATTGCTACAGAGAAGGATTGATTTGATTTAAGGAGACCAGGGCTGCTCTTCTCATTCCACATTCCTCTGCCTCAACATAAGGCTCAGCAAAGCCTGTCAGGGGCTACTTGTCAAAGGCTGTAGATTTTGACTTCACAGAGTTTCTCTCTTTGCCTCAGTTTTGTCATCTATAAAATGGGCCTAATGCTAATGTGTATCTCCAGGACTATTGAGAGGATTTAGTGAGTTAATATTTGTGAAGTGCTTAAAACAAGGCCTGGTGAGCTGTAAAGACTATATATATGTATGTGTTTTTATTGTGAACAATCTGTGGCCTTGAATTCTTTTTGCCACTTCTTTACATGGGTTATCTGTTTTTAAATTTTCTTTAGAAAATTTTCCTTTCAGTTCATGGAGAGAAAAGAAGCTGTCGACTTTGTACATTTGAACAGCAAAGTGGTTTTATTTCAGAAACAGTCCCTATTATGCTGTCCTAGTCAAAAGCTCTTTGGCAGTTCTTTTTCACTTGGGTTCATCTGATCCGATAAAAGATTGACTGGCCTCTGAGCACATGTTCTTTTTGCTGGTTTTTCCTCTTGTTGGAAAAAATCAATGGCAGCTGGCCATAACTGGGCCTCTGGGTGGCCCCATGTAATCTGTTGAAAAAACTGTTTAGTACAGAGGGAATCTGTGCTTCGGGCCCATTGTTCTTCACAATGGCCGGCTGTCTTCATCTATCCAGGATGGCCCTGGATGGGCAGGCCCTGGATGGTGGGGAAGTGTAGCCTAACAGCCAGGGTGTGCTGGTAAACTGGCTCCAAGAGATGGGGCTTTGGTTTTTGGCATTGCTGATTACTGTAGCGTAAATCCTCCCACTATGGCCAATTTCAGCTTACCCATATGAGGTCGTTGAAAGCAGCGTTGTGAAGAGATGAGAACAACCAATCATGGATGAGAGAGAAAAAACCTTACTCCTACAGTAAAGGGGCTGATGTGGGCAAGGTCCAGAATGTTCCTGCGGGGATTTCTTTCCCAGCAGGGAATGTTAGAGGGACCATAAGAGAATTAACATGATGCTGAGCATCTTCTGAGTACATTGTGAGCTAGGTGCTTTTTAGACATTATCTCATCTGATCTTTGTAATGACATCATGAGTCAGCTAACTTCAACCCCATTTTCATTTGAGGAGGGGAGACTCAGAGCTGTTAAGTAACTTGCCCAAGGTGACACAGTGATAGAGCAGGGACTGAGACCAGAGCACGTCATAATGATTCCTAGGATTGAAACAGCAGAAAATAACACTAATGAAAAAAATTATAGGTAATTCTCTATGGGTGAATCCATTTTAACTTCACTCCATCACTCTGACATAAAAATCATGGCTTTGAGACCTGGGAGGAGCCTTTATTTAGTTCACTCTGTCATCAAGAAGATGAGGAAAGTGAGCTAGAACAGCTTAATTTTAGCATAAAATAGGGATAATATGAATACATGTGGTATTATAGTTAGGAAGGTGCTCTGTGCTCTTGAGACAAAGACACTGGAAAGGACAGTTTGCTTCCCCAGGGTCCTGCCACCCAGGGCAAGAGGCAAGGGCATTAGTGCTCTAATTTGGGGGAAAACAGTGATTCCTGGAAACAGAATTGCAAATGAGCCCATGGAAGGGTGTGCATTCTTTCTTCTCCATGGGGCCTTCCCGAAGGGCTCCAGGGACACAGACACAAACCCAAGGAGATGAACACTGCTTGAAGATACTGATGACTCTAAACCCCCAGGTAGACCACATAGTTCAGACACATGCTCTATAGTGTCTACCCAAGAAGAGCTGCCTTTGTGAATAGTCCTTGGCATTGCAGTACTTTGTGGTTTGGCTATCACTTCTGTGCACAAGGGTAGGGGAATTTCTGGCCTTTTTCTCACATGTCGGTTTTTGCCTATTAGGGCGGAACCAAAGGGGGGCATTTCAGAATCACTCTCTATCCTGCTTTGATTTCCTCTGCTAGTGTGATTAATTGGCACTTGGGTCAGAGGGGCTATGGGGTAGCTCGGGGTAGCTTAGTAAGCTCAGAGTCACCATGCCTTAGAGGGCCTACAGACATGCCTCTCTGTCACATCCTATGTCCAAAGACAGTGTGTCCCTCTCTGCCTATGGCCCATGTACAAGCTTACCTGAGCAGAACCTGCATGCTCAGCTTCTGGCCACCACCATCTTTTTCTCCACTCTAGACAGGGGTGGCAGGCAGAGGAAGAAGACTCCCTGAAAGGCAAGGAGCCAATGTGGGGCTTGATCCCAGGACCCTGAGATCATGACCTCAGCCAAAGGCAGGTGCTTAACCTACTGAGCTACCCAGGTGCCCCATGTAAGATCATTTTAATGGTGGAGGAATAAAATAGCTCCTCAATTGAAAAAAATAGAATTCATTTTTTTCTACCCTAATGCCTTCCAGGGGTGTTTAATATATTCCTTTAAATTGGATGTTGTGCTGGGGTGCCCGGGTAGCTCAGTTGGCTAAGGATCTGACTGTTGATTTCAGCCCAGGTCTTGATCTCAGGCTTATGAGATCGAGCCGCACATCAGACTTTGTGCTGGGCACAGAGCCAGTTTACGATTCTCTCTCTCCCTCTCTCTTTGTCCCTCTCCCAGTTGCTCTCTCTCTCTCTCTCTCTCTCTCTCTAAAAATTAAAAAATAAAATCTGCTGTTGTGCTATACAAGGTCCATTCACTCATTCATTGTTTCCTGCATTTATCAATGGGTATCTGTAAGTCAGGACTCTGCTGAACTCTTTTTTTTTTTTTTTTAAAGATTTTATTTATTTATTTGTCAGAGAGAGAGGAGTGAGAGTGAGCACAGGCAGACAGAGTGGCAGGCAGAGGCAGAGGGAGAAGCAGGCTCCCTGCCAAGCAAGGAGCCCGATGTGGGACTAGATCCCAGGACGCTGGGATCATGACCCGGGCTGAAGGCAGCTGCTTAACCAACTGAGCCACCCAGGCATCCCATGACTCTGCTGAACTCTTAAAGATGGTAGAGGGAGGGCTCTTGACTCTTCTTTGGGTCCCCCACAGGCCTTCATCACAGCTGGTGATATAGGAGTACTTGGCAGAGTTATGCTGGGTCCTGGTCTTCAGCTTCTGGGGTCCCTTGGAGTTAGCCCCATCCTCCCAGGGGAGCTCATATTCCCAGTTAAAGGTTTTGAATCTATAATGCTAGATCAAGTGTACTTTCCTCCTTACCCACTGCAGATATAAGATTGGACTGTGCATCTCTGGGATTTCAAAAGATTCAGGCTTAATGACCCAGCTCTGGCTTATATCCATAAAAATCAGGAACACTAGTGAAACCAGTAAGCATAGAAGGCTGGGAGACACGGAGAAATGGAGGCTCAGAGTGGCAGGGGGAGGAGGAGAACTGGAGAGGACCCAGGAGCAGAACCGCCTCTGCTCCTGGCTGACCCAGTGGTCTGGTCCGAGCTAATGAGGAATAAGGGGGTTGGCGAGTCAGCCCTCAGTGACTGATAGGCCTCACTCTCTCCATGGGCAGAGCAGGGAGCCAGTGGCTTTTCCAGATGGAGCCAGAAGTCATTTTCCTTTCCAGTGAAAGGGCAACTTTTTCAAGTGGAAAGGAGATGAGAATGATCAACTTGTGAAGTCTTCAGTTTCTTGAGGCAAATAAGCCAGAAATAGTTGCCAGGGGAATCCTAGTAGTCCAGGCTGATCTGAGGAGAGACACAGGCTTGGAAGCCCACAGAATTGAGTTCAAACTCTGGCCTGGCCACTGTGGTTTTATGACCCTAGGCAAACACATAATCTCTCTGAGCCTCAGTTGCCTTTTCTGGGAAGGAAGAACACCTTTCTGGGTTGTTGTGAGGACTATATAGGGTGTATTTTTGATAGGCTCAGCACAGAGCAGGCTCTTGATAAGTGCTGATTTTCCTCTTCTCATCCCTAATTAACATTTGTTTCTGTGTTAATTGGTCTCCAAAGGTCTGTGTTAAAAGGTCTCCGTGTCCTTCCTCCATGAGCAAGGCCTCCTGACTTTCACACCTAGCATCTGGGCTGGCTATGACTAGCTCTTGACCAGAAGAATGCAGGGGAAGTGCTACGTGTGATTTCCGAGGCTAGGTTCCCAGAAGCAGGATCCTTGCACCTTCCTCTGGGCCTCCTGAAGGGCATGCTCTTGAGTTGCTGGCTCTCAGAATCCTGCTATTGTCATTATATGGAGAGGGTATGTGTAGTCACTGCAGATGACAGCTCCATCTGAGCTCCTGGGCAAAGCCAGCACCAACTTCCAGCCATGTGAGGGAGCCATCTTGCACATCCAGCTAAGTCAAGCCTTCAGATGGCTCCAGCCCCAGCCACTGTGTGAGAGACCCCAAGGGTCTCAACTATTCAGTTGACCCTTAGAACCAAGATAATAATTATATGCATATAGAATATATATTACTATACTTTATATGAGTATATAGGGAAGTTTTGTTATTTACATAGAGTTCTGGTTTAAGAACTATGTTTTGCATTTATTTGTTAAGCGGTAATAGATCATGATAACCATCAAGATCCAACATTTGTAATCTCACAAAACAAACTGAGGGTTGCTGGGGGGAGGGGGGTTGGGAGAAGGGGGGTGGGGTTATGGACACTGGGGAGGGTATGTGCTTTGGTGAGTGTTGTGAAGTGTGTAAACCTGGCGATTCACAGACCTGTACCCCTGGGGATAAAAATATATGTTTATAAAAAATTAAAAATTAAAAAAAAAAGATCCAGCATTTGTTATCATGTAGAAATTGCATTCATGACTGATTTGTTTCTTTGGGTTAGATATTAAGCTATCTGGATTCCCCTTTTAAAATGTGAGGTCTGTCTTTTTTTTTTTTTTTTTTTATTTCTTTTCAGTGTAACAGAATTCATTGTTTATGTACTACACCCAGTGCTCCATGCAATATGTGCCCTCCATAATACCCACCACCAGGCTCCCCCAACCTTCCACCCCCCACCCCTTCATTACCCTCAGATTGTTTTTCAGAGTCCATAATCTCTCATGGTTCATCTCCCCTTCCAATTTCCCTCAACTCCCTTCTTCTCTCCATCTCCCCATGTCCTCCATGTTATTTCTTATGCTCTGCAAATAAGTGAAACCATATGATAATCGACTCTCTCTGCTTGACTTATTTCATTCAACATAATCTCTTCCAGTCCCATCCATGTTGATACAAAAGTTGGGTATTCATCCTTTCTAATGGAGGTGTAATACTCCATAGTGCATATGGACCACATCTTCCTTATCCATTTGTCTTATTTCAGGTTTTACTGGGGTTAGGGTCCCACATGGCCTGAAGCCTTGTCCATGTGAGTGAAGGAAGGGGATGCACAGGGAAGACAGCTTGGGGATTCTGAAACCAGACCATGTGGATTGAGGATGCAGCCTGAGAGCCGTGGCTCAGCTGTCAGGCTCAGGGAGAGAATAGCTTCCGCATCATGAGTGCTTACGGCGAGCCCAGTGCTCCACAGCCATGGTGTTTGCTCATCTTCACCACAGCCTTTGAAACAGTTGATTACACCCATCTTACAGATGAGCAAATAAAGGTTCAGGGATATGGAGACCTGACTTGACCCAAGGTCACCTCTACAACGAGAACAGGGCCAGGTTTGTGTCCATTTCTGCTTCACTCTGAAGTGGGGTCTCTTTAATCTGAGACCTAAGCATTTTCTAGGGTTACATCTTCCTCCATCTCACAAGTTGCCCTTTAGCACCAGAGATCTGCCATACATTGTCAAGGGACTAATAAGATGTGTTTCAGCCAAAATAGCTTTCAACCTAAACTTGCTATCAGATGGCTTGCCAGTCACTCCCTATCTACCTGCCTTGCTTTCTTCAGAGACAGCACCTCCCTTAAATTCAGGAACAACCTCATTCTCCTATGGGTTGGGTCAGACTCAAGAAAGCTGTTGTTCACTGTGAGCAGAAGAAAGGGCTGACTCACCCAAGGATGGAGTCAGGGGGGAGGGGCGCAGTCATGCAGTAGGCTTTCATGTGGGGAAGGTTGCTGAAGAGGTGCTATGGAACAACCTTTCATGTAGGCAGGCATAGCTCTAGGCACTTTGCAAAAAGACCTTCCTTTACTTCTCACGATAAGTCTGTAGGCTGAGTATTATTATTTCTGCTTAAAGGTCAGGAAAATGAGGCTCAGAGATCTTAAGTGACTAAGATTCTCTTTTTTCATCCATTCAGCAACAATTTATTATCTTAGTTTGGGTTCCTTGTAGCAGAACCTGATGTAGGAATTGGGCATATGTGATATATTGAGGAAGGGATCCCAGGAGAATCACACAAAGTGAAGGAAGCAGAATAGTCAAGGGGAAAAGATGAGCAAGGATGTGGTGTCAGGTGTAGTCTTGCCTTGACCTAAACTATGTAGGGAGCTCTGAAGCATAAACAGCTCCACTGAGTCACCCTACCTTGAAACAAGGGAGCTATGTTTTCATACCCCTGTATCAGTTACAGTCCCCCAACGTATAGTAGTGTAATCTCCCAGTGCTTCTTCTAAGCAGGGCAGTTGCTGTCAAAGACTATTCTGTGGAGGTGGTTACATTAGTAAGCTTTTGGTAGCAGCTCTTGAAGCTGGTGTAAATGACACTTGAGGGTGACTGGCCATCTGGATCTGCTCAGGACTGAGGAGTTTCCTAGATGCACGATTCTCAATGGAAAACCTGAAAAGTCCTGGGAAGTCTGGCATAAGTTGTATACTACACTTGGCAGTAAAGCGTATCTGAGGGGGCACAGACTATGTCTACTACATTGACCAAGGGTCTTGATGTGTAAGGAATCTACATGGGGATGCCCACGAAAATGACAATGGCTGTGTTGAGTAGAAGGAAGCATGGGGACTCAGAGAAGGGACCCTCCCCTCATCCAGCTTGGAAGGGTAGAGCATGAGAAGGAGGGCAGATACAGTTTCTCAGGGGAGGTGATATTCAGTAAGGACCTGAGCATAAGAAGGATTTAGCCAGGGGAGAAGTGTGGAGATCAGGGAAAGATGATATTCTAAATAGGGAGATTTGAGATGTAAAAGATAGAAGCCCAAATACAGAAAAAATATGGGCTGGGATATGCAAGGTAGACCTGGAGATGCTTCATATATTGGCTACCTGATATTGAGAACGAAATTACCATAACATTTAGTGCCTTAAGATAACAAACATGTTATTGGCTCACAGTGTCTGAGGGTTAGGATTTTGGGAGCAGCTTATCTGTGTGGTTCTGGCTCAGAGTCTTTCATGAGGCTGCAGACAAGACATTGGCTGGAGGAAAATAAAAGACATTGGCCAGGGCATGTGAAGGCTTGACTAGAGCTGGAAGTTCCACTTACAAGATGGCTCACTCTTGTGGCTATGGGCAAAGGCCTTCAGTTCCTCTCTGGCTATTGGTAGGAGGCCTTGATTTCTCACCATGTCGGCCTTTCTACAAGGCTGCTTGACTGTCTTCTGATATTCCTCCCAGCTGCCTCCTCCCAGAACAAGTGATCCAAGAGGGAGCAAGATAGAAGCCACAATACCTTTAAGATGTACGCTCTAGGGACGCCTGGGTGGCTCAGTTGGTTGAGCAGCTGCCTTCAGCTCAGGTCATGATCCCAGCATCCTGGGATGGAGTCCTGCATCGGGCTCCTTGCTTGGCAGGGAGCCTGCTTCTCCCTCTGCCTGCCACTCTGCCTGTGCTCGCTCTCACTCCAAATCTTTAAAAAAAAAAAAAAGATGTACGCTCTAAGTCACGTTCTGTAATTTTGATCTCATTCAGTTGATTCATCAGAAAGGAGTCATTAATCTGGCTCAAACACAAGGAGAGCGGAGTTAGGCTCCACCGGTTGAAGGCAGGAGTGTCGGATAATTTGTTAACATATTTAAAATTCACCACACCAGATTCAGAGATGAAAATAAAGTTGGCCATCTCTTTCTGCTCTCTCTCTCTCTTTCTCTCTCTCTGTCTCCTCTGCTAACTGTACTAAGTGTTTCACACATATTATCTGATTCTCATGATAGCCTCCAAAGTAGTATTATTGTTGTCATTTTACAGCTGAGGAAACCGAGGCTCAAAGCAGTAGAAAAGTTGTTTACAGGCACACACTAGAAAGTGGTAGTTTTATAAACATATATTTTTATCCCCAGGGGTACAGGTCTGTGAATCACCAGGTTTACACACTTCACAGCACTCACCAAATCACATACCCTCCCCAATGTCCATAATCCCACCCCCTTCTCCCAAACCCCCTCCCCCCGGCAACCCTCAGTTTGTTTTGTGAGATTAAGAGTCACTTATGGTTTGTCTGAAAGTGGTAGTTTTGAACCCAGGCAATGTGATATGTACTACACTGCTCTTCCCATTCAGTTGTGCTGACTCTTATTAAACACCACGGTCTAAGCCAGGAACGTGAACCTCTGGGTGGAAACTTACTAATGTGGATTGCATGTGGCATCTCTGTGTGTTTTACGGAGCTAGCAGATGGACACGACTGTGAATACCCCAGGGAACGTTTTGTCCTCCGTGAATCTCTAGGCAAGGTCAGGATTTCAAACACTGTCATTCCCCTGGGGAATGGCTTACAAGAAGCAGCAAAGAAAAGCTTGGAAAAAAAAAATACAGCATATTAGAGCAGGAGAATATAGGGTAACAAAATGTATTTTCTCTCTTCATCTTCATATAGGCTCTTGTGCATTGAGAATGGGCTCTGAAAATGTCCTTGAACAGAATCCTGAAAAATCCCGATCCAGATGTGGGCCTTAGGAAGGCGGTTCTCCAGTAATTCTGGTTCTTCTCCTTCTGAGGCATGGCAAGGTTTCACACAACTGTTCCTTTGAAGTCAGGTCTCACCATGTGACTTGCCTTGGCCAATGAAATAGGAGTGGAGGTGTTGTGTCTCATTTCTGGGTGGAAGTCATGCCCCATCGCTTTGCTGAGGCAACCATCAAGGCTCAGATGGGGCATGCTCTGTCCAATGTGTCTCAGAGCCCCAGAGCCCCAGAGGACCTGTGAGAGGTATGCAGTGAGCATTATATTTTCTTATCTTAAGTCATTGATTTTGGGATTGTTAGTTATTACATCACAATCTGGCATGTCATAACTGATATAGCAAGTCTCTGTTCAACCAAAATAACCCTGCATTCCCCTGTTGAAGGAATTACCTGGGTCTCTAATTGGTGTCAATCAGCAGATAGATAATGCTCTGGTGGCTGCCGTAGCTGGATTTGAGATGGCTCTATTGCTTACCTCAAAGTAACACTAACCAAAGTAGATTATAAATCGAAAATTGAAGCAGGGATTATAATGGTATTTGATAGATGCACAGAGATTTATTTTTTCAAAGACTTCTACATCTATCATAATTTTGGTCCAGAATAAAAACAAAAGCAGTATGTGACAGTTCTGTTTTCCAGTATCTACCATCCCCTTTGCTCTTCTGCAATGCGATGTTGCTGCTCCTCATTTAAGAGGTGGAGTTGATTTCCCCATCCTGGTGGGACTGTGACTCACTACTTGGTCTATTACTTGGACCAATAGAGTAAATCCAGTGGAAATTATGTTATGCTAGTTCTGGGAGTAGCTCTAAACTGATTGGAAGTTTCTGCCTCCCGACTGCTATGTTTAGGCTCTGGGGTGAGACACCATGTGGAGGGAGGGAGGCAGGGAAAGAGAGAGGAAGAGGGAGAGGGGGAGGGGGAGAGGGAGAGAGAGAGAGAGAGAGAAGATCAAGAGGTATCATTATACCAGAAACCTGAGTGAAGCAACATTCTGCAACAGGATCCTCCAGCCCCAGAGGCCCCAGCTGATGCCATGTAGGACTAAGATAAACCACCCAGCTGCATTCTTCTCAAGATCTTTGACCCACATAATCATGAGCAGAACAGATGGGTGTTCTTAGCCACGATCTTTTGTGATAGTATGTTACACAGCACTAGATAACCAAAACAAAAACAACAGTAAAACTTGGAAGGGAAGGAGAGCATGACTTATTTTCTTGTTTTAAAGATAAGGAAACTGGTGCTCAATGACACTAAATCCTTTGCTTAGATCATAGTACTCCTTGGTGAAATAGGAAGGAGTAGAGTCCAGATGTTCTAATTACCATAGCTCGAGATTTTTCCACAGCGGAGACATCCTGGCACACAGGATTTGGGGCATATCTTCCAGAGGAACTACCTAAGAGAAAAAAGAGGCCCAGAAAGACTGAGAACCTTGCTTGAGGTCCTATGGGGAGTTCAGGCCACTGACCGGGCAAGAATCTCCATCTTCGGACTCTGGGATTTAGTCCTTTGCCCTACAGGGTTCTGATTCCTCCACTATCTGAAAAAAGAAGAGCCAAATAGCTTGAAAAATTAAAATGTGTTTTTGTTGCTTTTGTTTCTTGATAATGCATGTAAAAGCAAACAATAATTCTCAAGGGGATGTTAAATAAAAAGCTATAAAAATATCTCATTGCCACAGGCTGAATATTTGAAGGGAAATTTGCTGAGGAATGAACCATATTGTTAGAGCCAAGGGAGCTAAGGAAAGAAGAAGCCTGCAGTCTGCTTCTGTTGCAGGAGTCTCTTGCTCAACAGACAGCCCTGGCTCAGACCCTAGCTATTTGTTTTCCCAAAATATAAATAATATAAATATTATACATAATATAAATAAATATTATACATTATATATAATATAAATAAATATTATATATAATATAATATAAATATAATATAATATAATATAAATAAAAATATAAAAATGTCTATTGGCATGCTTATTATATATATTATATAATTTATATAATGGGTGTAACAATGTTATTCAATGGTTAAAGTTCCATCATTGTCTTCTTATATACATCTTGTCAGATTTCTTTCTTTCTCCATAATGTAAGCTCTAGAAGATTCGATAGCTTTCTGGTCATTCTCAGTTGCAAAAATGTTGTTTTCAGGTATTAAAATGTGTAACCAGATTTAAATAAAAGCTCTAATGTCTCATCTCGCTTCTCTGACAAGTTTACAATGACCCCGGCTTGGGACCTACAGTGGGAAAAGGGGCGCGATGACTCTTCCGCTCTTCCTTGCTTTCCTTCCACATCCCTGATGCTGGCTCCTGTGCCTTCTACTTTTGCCCTCAAAGGTACATCCACAACCTCTTCTCAGTGGATTTTTTCACTTGGAAGACGCTACTTTTTTTTTTTTTTTTAAGGATGTTTAATGAATTAATTTATTTGAGAGAGAGAGTATGTGCAGGAGCAGGGGATAGGGGCAGAGAGAGAGAAGCAGACTCCCTGCTGAGCAAAAAGCTCATACTAGCTCCTTTAAAAAAAAAAAAAAAAAAAAGATGTATTTATTTATTTATTTCAGAGAGAGAACATAAGCTGGGGGAGGGGCAGAGGGAGAAGGAGAAGCAGACTGCCCAATGAGCAGGGAGCCCAATGTGGGGTCAATCCCAGGACCCTGAGGTCATGACCTGAACCAAAGGCAGACACTAACCAACTGAACCACACAGGTGCCCCAGTTCCTTTTGTTTTTCCTCCTTATACCTACCAGTGGACACCTTTCCATGCAAGCACATAAATGCTTTCATTCTTTTTAATGACCTTATTTGTGTTTCAAAGAATAAGGATATATTTTAAAAACCAAGCTCTTAAATGGTAGACAGTTCAGTTGTTTTTACTTACTTATATTTTTAGGATTTTATTTATTTATTTGACAGAGAGATAGAGAAAGAGCACAATAAGGAGAACAGCAGGCAGAGGGAGGGAGAGAGAAGCAGGTTCTCTGCTGAGCATGGAACCTGATGTGGGGTTTGATCCCAGGACCCTGGAATCAAGACCTGACTTAAAGGCCAACGCTTAATCAACTGGGCCACCCAGGCGCCCCTTATTTTTTTGCTATTTTGAACCTCTTTGCAACAAGCACCCCTGACATGCATCTTATATATTTATTTCGATGTGATATATTACTAAAAGCAGGATTACTGGATTAGCAATAAACTCCAAAAAAAATTCTTTATTTTTACATGGAGAAATTAAAACCCAACACAAAATTTTCATACAACATTTCTTTACAACCACTATTGGAGGAAGCATTATTATTCTTTAGAGTTTTTGTAGACTGGCAATTCAGATGTGAAAATGGAAAAATCCCAGTGCTAGATCTGAGAAGAGTTAACAAGATAAAGGCAAGAAAAATACCTCAGCTGTCTCCTTTCCTTTCCGTAAATTTTATTGTACACATACTGCCCAACAGTGATGGAATGAAAAGATGTAAGGCCAAAGGAGAGAGCAGTCACTGGAGTTCGTGGAATTCATATTCTTTGCAACACAGAATTTGTTGTCTTTTTTTCAGAACCAAATTTACATGCTGAGTTGCAAGGGGTGACAAGGATGACCACTCAAATAACAAATAGTCTCTTCATAGGATGGTCAAGCTATAAATTGCGGTTATATCCAGGGTCCTGGAATTCACCATATATATACCCTTATGTTTAATGATAATGATAGGTAGCATTCCAGCATTCATTTTGCTCTTTGTATTTGACTGCTAATATGTTGTGATAACTTCAAAATATTTTAAATAAACTTAGTTCTTTTCTGATATTCAAAGAAATACATTCTCTTTCAAAAGAAGAGGAAAAGCATTAGAGGTGTACAAACAGATTTATTCATAATCCCACTACCTAGAGGCTTAGAGAACAAATTCTGCTGTTTGGATTCTGACTTAACACAAATATTGCTGAGTCTGTAATAATGGAGTATCGTTCCCTGCTGGAAGTGTCCTGAATTGCAGGTTATGCAGGTGATCAATCATCTCAAAGGAAGAAATGAAAGAAAGGGAGTGATAAATTTGTTTACCTTTATCTCAAGACAAAAACCTTTAGAAAATTAAGTAAGAGGAATGGGGGGTAGGCGGGCAGCTGGGGGAGGAGGGAAGAAGCAAAGGCTTGGGCTCAGAGGAGGAACACAGATGTGATGGAGAGGGCTTTGAAAGAGGTTCATTCATTCAGCTCTCTTGCTGTACCGCATCTGTGCATGTTACTGTTAAATTTCCTCATGTTTTTATTGGCTAAATCAACTTCAACTTCAACTACTAGTTGAAGACAGCTTAAACCTGCTATTTTGATTGAATAGTAGTTGGGAACAAACTGAAGCATAGGCTCTCCAAATTTAAAAATCAGGCAAAATGAATGTTTTTATCTAACTTTCGTTTCTGTGACTTTATGAGAGCAAGATAAAAGAAAAAACAAAAAACAAAGACAAATCCAACCTAACGCTTCTCTTCGTGTGTGAGAGGCTAGGTATGGAGAACTGGCAAAGTGGCTACGAGCAGAGACCATGACCCAGGGACCCTGGAAGTGAAATTTATTTGCAGAAGCAAAATAAAGGGGCCCTTGGCTGTGGCATGATTCTCTTCTGTTTAAATTGTGCTTGGAAATGTTTCTACTTTAATTATATTAGTTGCCATGGGAGGCCAACTGCTCAGGCATTGCCTAGGCAACCTTCTGTCATGGATGCAGACATGGACAAGGGGCCCAGGAAGGGCAGCTGGACCACAGCAGGGGTTTCTGACCCTGTCAAGTTTGAGGGTCTCCCTAAATGTCAAAATATTTCTGGTACCTCCACAGGTTAGTGTTTGTGTTTGGAGTGACTATGTATTTTGTAATTGTTCATTGCCGGGACAGCTTCCTACGTTAGGAAAACCCAAGCTCGTGGGTGAGATAGGTGCTGCTATTTTCTCAGGCTGCAAACAGTGCATGGTGTACACACTGATTCCTGCAGCTCCTTAGTTGCTCTGTGGCTCAATGTGGCACATGGGGACAGGTCTCCCAACACTGCTCCGGGAAAGTATAGAAACCCTCTCACTCCTTTTTTTTTTAAGATTTTATTTATTTATTGTTTTATGTATTATTGTGCAAGTGCACAAGCAGGTGGAGTGGGAGATGGAGAAGCAGGCTTCCTGCTGAGCCAGGATCCCGATGTGGGGCTTGATCCCACAACCCTGGGATCATGACCTGAGCGGAAGTCAGACGTTTAACTGACTGAGCCACCCAGGCATCCCGAGACCTCTCACTCTTATCTCAGAGCAAAATAAATCAGCTGATAGATAGGCAAGTTGTCCAAATGCAGGGCCTCAGAACTTGTGTGCTGTGGACTTCTGCAGGATGGGGCATGTTGGTGGAGTTTGGGTTTCTTGACTTCACTGAAATCCTGTGCAAAATCTCATGTGTTTGTGCTTTTCGCCAGGGTTTGTTGTTTTCTGCAGATAGTCAAAAAGAGCCTAGTAGTTTGGAAAAAGTTCAGAACAGCTCTGCCTTAAAAGAGCAGTCTGCATCAAGACACAACTGAATGGAACAATGGCAACTGTGTGGGTTATCACTGCAATTGTCGCAACAAATCTCAATTGCTGAGCATCTGCCACAGGCCAGGCACTGTGCTTGCAACTGTGGGGATATATTCTCATTTTACACCCCTGTAGTCTTCATGACTACCCTTGCCAGTAGGAGTTCATATCCCCTTATACAGAGTGAAGTTCTGAGGCCCAGAGAGTGTAAATACCCGGACAGAGTCCTATAGAAACAAAGTGACAGAGATAGGACATGCGCCCAACATCCTGGGAAGGTGACGGTCACTCAAATGAGGTGTCCTCCTGGGGAACCCACAAATACATCAGGGACTTTACTTTCCCTTTCTGGTTGTTCCTGGAGAGCTGTGGGCAGGGAGAAAACCTTGTTTTCATAATTAGAGTTGATCCAATGAGAAAATCCAGTCTTCACAGGTGAGGCTTGAGGTGAGGTCCCTCCGATCTGACAGGTAGATTCTCATCTTTAAACCCACAGAGACACTGGGCTGGTGCCAAGAGAAGCTGGCTCTGTTCTCTAAACCATAGCCATTCACTTTTACCCACATAAGATGTGCAGCTCTCTTTAACCTGGGAAACAAACATTTTCATTAGGGACATCGAATATCTGGTACTTGGGTAGCAGTGGCCTTTCTGTTATTATTTATTCTTTGTCTGGAGATGGGCACCAAAAGCCTCTACTGGTGTGAGGCGACAAGGCAAGGGGAGGGTCTGTCTGGATCTTGTCGGAAGATCTTGGTGGGGGTCCCTAGGCCTAGGTGAGATCCTGTCCCAGGTCCAGTGTCTCCGTTCCCCTCTGTATTACCTGGCAAACTCCAAGCACCCTCCATGCCACTAACGTGTTGCCTCCACTGGGAGCCTTCCCTGACTTCCTAGAGCATCCTGGGCCCTCCTCCCCCCACAGGGACCTGTCCTGCCCTGCGTGCTCTGACCCTTTCCCCATGGTTTCAATCCTGGGGTGGGGGGCACTGTGTCCTTTATCTCTGTGTCCCAGCACTTAACAAGGACTTAGGAAGTTACTCTGAGGAAGGCACAAACAAGCCCCAATCCAAAACTAATAAAGGCTCTAAGGGAGGGTATATTGTAAGTGGCAGGACCTTTATTCCAATTAGGTTAAGTCACAAGGTAGGGTTCGGGAAGACAAGTAGATAGATCATGATCCAGACCCAGGAACATCACCAAAGCCCTCTCTACCTCTCACTTCAGCTTCTCTTGCCTTTCAGCTTCATCCTCAGACAAGAGCTCGGTGAGATAGGGCCCAGGCGGAAGGCAGCATAGAACCTTCACCCATCGCAGCCTCTAGGTCAAGGGCTACAGTCCACCTCAACCTCTCCCATAAGCTGTGTGACCCCAGGCAAGTTACTTAACCCCTTGGGGCCTCATTTCCCTACCAGGGGAATGAGGCCCCTCATTTCCATAATAGGGCCTATCTCATTCAAAGGGCTTTTGTGAGAATTCCATAGCCAGTACATGTAACATGCTTTGTATATTGCCTATAATACTGTCATAAATGTTAGCTATTGCTACTATAATCACTATTATTACTCATTTCCAGCTCAACAACCTATACATGCTTTTCATTAGCCATATGATAAACTCAAAATTCTGTTTTTCATCAACTCCTATAATTTACCTCCAATCTCCATCCAGGCTTATGACTCTTGAAGAGGAAAAACACACTCCTGTGTATTATTTCTCCTTTACTCTCATGCTGCTGCTACATTTCACTTCACTTCTGACACTTCTGACACCACAAGTGTGGGGAGTATCCCCATGCAATTTTCTGGGACACCATGATTCCCTTCAATTCTGACATAATCTACCTGGAGTCAGTGTCAGATCGCACAATGTAAGGGCTCCATCCCACGAGACGGTCCCACTTCAGACACCACTCACACATCCTAGGTCACCTGGACATCTAACCAATGTTCCTACAATGCCTCCTTGGGTTCAGTCATTTGCTAGAATAGCTCACAGGACTCAGGAAAACACATGTTGACCAGTTTGTTATATGATAAAGGATATGATAAAAGGTATGGAAGAATAGCCGGGTAAAGAAGTATATAGGGCAAGGTCTTGGAGGGTCCCAAGCATGGGAGCTTCTGTTTCCATGGAGTTGGGGTGTACCAAACTCCCAGCATGTGGACGTCTCCACCATCCCAGAAGCTCCTTGGGATTTTTATACTACTACTTTTACACTACTGGGATTTTTATGGAGGTTTTGTCACATAGGCATGATCAATCATTGACTCCATTCCGGCCCTTCGCATCTCTCTGGAGAGCAAGGGGTGGGACTGAAAATTGCAAGCTTCTGCTCATAGCTTTGTCTTTCTTCTGACTGGCCCCAATCCAGAGACCCACTCAATTACCTCCTTAGAACCAGAGATACTCCTATCGCTCAGCAAATTCCAAGAGATTTAGGAGCCTTGTGTCAGGAGCCAGGGTCAAAGTCCAAATATTAGAACAAAAGATGCTCCTAGTAGTCTTTTCACTTAGGAAACTATAAAGGCTTAGGAGCCCTGTGTCAGGACAAGGAGCAGAGACCAATATATATTTCTCATTGTTTCACATTCATGCATCTGACACTCTAGTCCAGCCTCTGGATCTTTACTGCTGTTCTCCTACCTGCTATGCCTAACTTCTAGTTTTCTGCTTCTTCAATTCCCTTCAATATTCATGACCCCAGGGATGCCATGAAGGGCTCGACTCCTGTGAAATCTGGCCTGGACACCGAAGCCCACATAGGGGTAGGACTTGATTTTCTTCTCCCATTTCATGTATAAAGACCCCTAGAAGGCAGAGCTGGCTCTGTCTACTCCATATGCCCAGAGCCAGGTGGGTGCAGCACTTGGTGAAGTCTTCTTGAGTGAATTTGTTTTCTGCTTTGGTGCTCAGAGAAACTTCCCAAATCTGGCTTTATTAAGATGAAATACTCCCTTTATTCTGATTTTCTTGGAAGGAAACAGAATCAAAGAAATAAACCCTGAAACTGCTACAGTTTTATATAGAAAGCATTATTTCTGAGCTAAATGGTTTTTTTCCTGAAGGAAAATTTAGAAATTGTAGCTCCTGGTGGAATTAAAGGAATGGAAATGAAGTCATGCATAGATTCACAGCATCTGAAGAACTCTGTTTTGGACCCTATTTTGCTAACTTCTACAACTTGGTATAAAAAATTCAAGCTTCTGGGCCCACTTCAGCTTTGCAGTAACATGTGTCCCTTGGGCTTCTCCCTAAATTGCATTTTTTCCTAGTTTCAGTCAATTATTTGCCTTGGAATGCATTAGCTTTTCTGAGTACTTCTACAAAACCTGATTCTTCTGGTCATTTGTTGGCAAAGAAACCCTTTGATTTTGAACTAAAATGTCCTCACAGATCACTTGGAGACTAGGGTGGCAGGGAACTGCTTTACCTTTCCTTCTTCCACCTTGTCTCCCCTTTCCTTCCCTCCCCACCCCCAGTGTCTTACCTCCCACAGATATTACAATGTTCTCTCAGAACTATGCCTATTTGCTCTTCTAATCCTTCAGCCTTGAAGTCAAGTCCCTGTTAGTTCAGGAGGTTTTCCCTGACCTCAGATCAGATGATGTGGTGCAGAGGCAATGAATGTCAAACATGTGTGTGGACACATGTGTCCCTACAAGCGTGTGTGTGTGTGTGTGTGCATGAACATACACATGTATGAACATAACCATGTGTCCAGACAAATGTATGGATAAATGTCTATAAAGCATATGTGTGCCTGTGTATGTTGATGTACATATGCCTCTTTGTGTGTGTGTGTGTGTGTGTGTGTGGCATAGCTGAGTCTGTGGGGCTGGGTAATGGTGAAGGCTTGTACTAGGAAGACGTGGCAATAGGCCAAAATAGGGACACTTGCATGTAGGAGCGCTCATACCACATTGGTATTCATGTTACCTCTCTGTTTTCTGCATATACCTCCTATTTACTTTGGAGTAGGGCAACTGTTGAAGTAATATCACTCATTTAAATCGTATCAACATTTCCCCACATACCCTGTTTCTTTTATCTCACAAAATAAGAAGAGGAAATACATACATGACAAACTCGGAGTTTAACAACTCGAACCAGTGAGTGCTTCCTGTGTACCTATTATGTCAGTTTTCCGCTCACCCCTGACTCCTTGCTCTTTTGCAAGCTGTCCTTGTAGTAGCCTCTTCTTTGGCCTCTGTCTTCTCAGTATCCCTTTTCTGTCATCAATCCTCCAGTCTGTTTACTGGTCCTTATATTCAGTTCTCTCTGTTAAAAGGACTGGTGTGGGTTCTGTTTTCCAGCAGACCTAACTGACACAGACTCACCTGCTACTGCTTGATCCCATTCATTTGTCTTTCAAGATCCTCCCTCATTCAGGGCAAATGCTGATATTCTCTGAAGTTTATCCAATCTCCCCTGCCTGGGTCCATCATCCGTCCAGTACGTAATCCGGAATCGTGGGTACCATCCTTGATTCATTCCTCTCCCCTGCTCTCCCACAGCCCCCATTGGTTAGAAAGGGCAGAGTCCACCTTGACTCTGTCTCCTAGCCCAGGTATCCATGCTTGTGGCAGCAGTCCTCTCGTCTTTTCCCTTGGCCCCCCACAACTCATTTCCCACCCAGAACCAAAAGTAATATTACTGAAATATAAGTAAGGCTGTCACATTACCTAGCTTAACATCTTTCAACAGGTTCCTGAGGCACATGCCCTCTATGATGACGATTGATCCTGACAAGACCACTTTCTTGTCCTTCTCTCCTCCTCCTTCTTTCCTGCACAGCAGCCTCTCCAGCTATGTTTCTGTTTCTTTAACATGCCAAGCCCTTCCCTAACTCAGGACCTTAGCATCTACTGTCCTTCCATCTGGAATGCTCTTCTCCTCTGCTTGTCACATGGCTGGCTCTTCCCAATTCTTAAGGAAACAGCTTTAAATTCGCCTCCTCAGGAGCCCTTCACTGACACCCTTTGTCTTGATCTGTGGGGGTGGCTGTAACAAAGTGTTACAGACTCAGTGTCTCATAAACAACAGAAATTTCTTTTTCACAGTTCTGGAGGCTGGAAGTCTAAAATCAGCATGGTCAGGATCCAGGGAGGGCCCTCTTCTGGGCTGCAGACTGCTGGCTTCTTATATCCTCATGTGATAGAAAGAGAGAGAGCCAGTTCTCTGGCTTCTTCTTGTAAGGGCACTAATCCTATTCACAAGGGCTCCACCCTCATGACTGGATCACTTCCTGAGGCCCCACCTCCAAATAGGATCACCTTGGGATGAACATTTCAACATATGAATTTGGGAGGAGGGGTGCAAACATTCAGTCCATTGCACTCTCTTTACAGAGGTGCTAAATGAATGAATGAATCTAGAGTGGACATCAAAAGAGAAAAAGAGGGGCGCCTGGGTGGCTCAGTGGGTTAAGCCGCTGCCTTCGGCTCAGGTCATGATCTCAGGGACCTGGGATCGAGTCCCGCATCAGGCTCTCTGCTCCGCAGGGAGCCTGCTTCCCTCTCTCTCTCTCTGCCTGCCTCTCTGTCTACTTGTGATTTCTCTCTGTCAAATAAATAAATAAAATCTTAAAAAAAAGAGAGAGAGAGAAAGAAAAGAAAGGGAAAAGAGGGAGAAAAGGAGAGGTGTACATAAACCACTATTTACTTAGCTAGAGACTCTGCCAACATGCAGCAAGCTGTTTTAGAGTCGACGTGGCCACTCATTATCTGTTCCTGTAGCCATAGAAGCTTCACTGAAGAAAGTGGATAGAGGTGTTGGAATATGTAGACATACAGAGAGACTATGGCTCAACACAGTGGCATGTACTTGTGAATTTCTTGCTTACATTTGACATATATACATTTATGTATGTGTACCACGGTGAGCATACATATTTGCATCTTATAAAAACTCATCCTCTTTGGGGCACCTGGGTGGCTCAGTGGGTTTAAGTCTCTGCCTTTAGTTCAGATCATGATTCCAGGGTCCTGGGATCGAGCCCTGAATCGGGCTCTCTGCTCAGCAGGGAGCCTGCTTCCCTTCCTCTCTCTCTCTGCCTGCTTCTCTGCCTACTTGTGATCTCTATCTGATAAATAAATAAAATCTTAAAAAAAAAAAAACCCATCCTCTTTAACAGCATTTTCCACTTTGTATCATGCTGTCAGCTATACTGCTTATTTGAAACTGAGGACAATCCTGAGAGCCAGAGAGAGGAGCATTATTCTCATTTCATTAAAGATCATCTGTAAAATGGCACATCAAACCAGATCATTGGATAGATGAGGAAGCTGACACCCCGAGTGCGAGAGGGACTTCCTCAAGGTCACACAGCCAGTTAGTGAAGAGCTAGTGTTAAAACCAGATCCCTGCCTCCTTTTTTATACCTTGGGAAGGACCCTGGGTGGGGGGCATGCCGCATGATGTGCAGGGGGTCCAATGCCAATCATGTCTTGCGTTTGATAGAATCCTACTGGTTAGGTGGGCCCCAGAGAATGCAGCCAACTGCTGTGGTCACTGAAGGTAAGGCTTGTGTTCTCCAGAGAGGCAGAATCAGGGTGCTGTGGCTTATCTGATTCTGGCCACACTTGCGCTGTGTGTAGGTGTGATCATTGTAATGCAATATTCATACCACTCTCTTTTTGTTAGTTTAATTTCATTTTAGTTTATCAGTAGTAAAATCCCTACTGGCATGTCATTTAATTTGCTCCCTGTGCTAATGATGATTCTGAAGCCTTTTACAGAAATGATTATATGGTAATACCAAATCCGATGGTGGATTCAAGCCATCATTTACAGTAATAGGATCATAACGAAGCTCCCTGGGGGATTTCTTCTTGTAATACTGTTGGGAAGCGGGGCAGAATCTGCTCAACTTCATCTCACATTATTAGAAGATCCTCAGTGGGGACTTCTCACGGGAAGAGGCCTTCCCTGGCTTTGACGTTGAGGCTCAGGACAAAATAAAGTGTGGTAAAGCAGTGGCTCTAGGGTGAAGCTAGAGCTATCAGCAGGGCAACTCATGAAAAGGATGGGATTAGAGAAGGTGGTGAGTAGTGACTGCCTCTTTCCATGCCCACTTCCACTTCCCTGTGTAGAGCCTTGGCATGCAGACTGATATGTGGGGACATTCAGAGGAGCGTCATTCTGTGCATGGCTTTCCGGCAGTACTCTGTCCCACCCCAGTACTGATGTGCCGTATGAGCAACATCAAACCAGGCACTGAGGACCGAATGAATGAGATCCCATCTCTGCCCTACAGACTGGGGACAGATGCGAGCACCTGAGTTTCAAGGGCTGGAATAGATGTTTCTGTGGAGGATGGGAGCCGGGGGCGGAAAATTTGTACTTAGTGAGCATCCAGGGGAGGAGGGAGCTGTCATCCTGACCTAGGGAATCAGCCAAGGTTTCCAAGAAGTGGTTGAACTGTGTCTTAAGAACTGGTGGTGTTTTCCTGGCAGAAATGGGGTAGGGCTCAGAAGAAGGTCATTCCAGGAAGATGGGCCTTGTTAGGCCAGAAACCCTTGGGGCTTCCTATTGTCTGAAGGGCCAGGTCAGGTTCTGTGATGAAGCTGGAGCTGTCCTGTGACTCTGTCATTCTTTCCTGCCTTGCTTCAAAGGACCATAAAGGAGCCTCCAACCAGGTATTCCACTGTTCCTCCTTTGTTGTAGGGACCAGCAGGAGTGTAGAGAGGAGGGAGTGCTCTCATTCTTTATGGCTCAGAGGCAGACCTCAGACCATGGGATAAAGCTATGGGAAGGCAAGTTCAGGCTCTGTAGTTGGGAGAGCATTCTAACAACATCGGCAGCTTACTGTTGAAATAGACTACATGGTGAGGTAAGGAGCTCCCCCTCAATCAGTGACTTGCCCAAACACCAAAAGCTAGTTAGATTTGGGTCAGGATGCTCACCCAGAGGGCCTGACTGCAAAGAGGGTGCCCTTTTTACTACCCAGAGGCCTGTGGCTGCCATATATAAAACACCACAGAATTCTAAGCCTAGGCTTAGTCCTGAGCTAATGGAGGTGACAGACTTGCTGAATGTTTTACGTCTTGATTCCAAAATAGTGAACAAACAGTGAGCCATGACATCAGGCTTTTCCTTTTATTAGGTCTTAGAAGACTCAGAGGTCCTGGGAACATCATCTGCAACCTCACTGAAGAATGTGGTAAGAAAAATATGTGTGTGTTGGGTGGGTGTGCATCGCTGAGGTTGCTGCTTGCTCGTAGAGGGCTCAGAAGCGCTTCTGGAGGGCAGTCTGGATGTTCTTCAGCAGACCCCACTTAGCTCGGTTCTTCCCACGCCCATCTGGGGTTACTACCTGCAATGAGAAGCAAAGAGCCATGACACCAGCCACAGGGAAAATAGTAGCTTCCAGGAGCTCGGCCAGTACCACGTACCAGACCCTCACACATTATCTCATTAACTCCTCATGATGGCCACATGAAGCAGGTGCCGCTGACCCCCTTGTATGAATGAGGACACTGAGGCTTAGGAGGACCAGGTAGCTTTTCATTTTTCTAAAGTCATACTCCTAATATGTGGCGAGACTGGGATTTTGGAGACCGGTTTCTACTTCCTTTAAGGCACTGCATTTAACTGAGTGCTGTGACTTCAGGTGGGCTTCTTCATAGAGCAGTCCTCCAAAGTGTCCCCTCAGTCCCTGAAAATTCCTTCTGTCATAGCTGTTATAATTTGTAAATTCCATTAATTCAGACTCTTAACAGACTGAACGACTTGACTGTGTTGTAGAGGTGATGATAAGTCTTTCACCTCTGTAACCCCAACACTGGTTAAGGTAAAGAGAAGGTTCTCAGAGAAGTGGATGAAAGGTGAATAGAACCACAATTTGTAAATCTGCCAATTGCCTCTCTCTGATGCTTTACACTGTCTTTGATTGCCATGAACTGTCAGAGCTATCTGGAAAGAGCAGACTGTGCTGGGCAAGTGTCCTACAGATCTAACCAACTCAGCCTACAGTGGCTCTCCCTGCTTTACCTTGAAGGTGCTGGGTTTCTCCAGGCTTTTGGTCTGGCAGCATTCCTGTTCCTTCCCAGTACACATTTACTGTAGAGGCATTTAGGAAGTGAGGCTGAGATCCAGGGATGAGGGATAACCCACTGGATCAGTGGGCTCTATCTAGATAGATCAGGACTCACAGGGCAGATGGGGTAGGGATACAGTTTGGGTGGTGAAGAGTGGTGTTTGTACAATGTCCCTATATGCAAAGCTTTTAACTTTTTATATTTGCATTCAAAAGGAAAGGGCAAAAAAAGAAATGGACAGTTATTATCATTATGCCGTTTACTTTTACCAAATTTTTTTAATTTTAAAGAAAACAGGGCTTCATACAAGGTAAAGATCATATTACATGCATAACACTAGGTTGCCCATCGCTGGATAAAGATGGAGATAATGCAGAGAGACAGCTTTGGTAAAGATAGTGGATATAGTGTAAGATATACACATCAAACTATCAGGGGTGATAATGAAGGGATAACAGGGTTGTGGTGGGGTTGGGAATTGACTCATGAAACATAGGGGATTTGAATTCTGCTATAAAGTAGTCAGGGTCTCCAGAGAGAAAGATCATGTGTGGCGTGTGAGTGGGGCAGTGAGGATTGGGGCATGTTTATGAACGAATGGATCAGATGAAACAGGACAAAAGAAATAGAGAGCAGACCTTGAGATACTAAAGAATTTGAAATGGCAGTTGACATCCTCCTCCCTGCCCAAATGCTCGGATGGTTTTCCAAATGAATTCTAACAGACTTTTAGGGAAGAGTTGTTAAGAAAACAGGAAAAGAGCAAAAGTTGCCTACCGCGTTTTATAAGCTAATAAACTATTGTTTCTGAAGCCAGATAAAAACAATATAAGCAAAATATTATAGGTCCAGTTCACTTATGACCATAGGTACAATAATTCAAAATAAAATATGAGCTAACTAAAACCAAATATGTTAAATAATCACATCATGATCACACAGGGTTTATTCTATGAACGCAAGTCAAGCTTAACACCGGAGAATCAGTGTAATTCATTTCATTAAGGCCTAAAGGAGAAGAGTCATATGATTGTCTCAAACAATACAAAAAAGGCATAAGATTGTACAGCTCTCAGAAATTTAGAAGTAGAAAGAAATTTCCTTAATGAGAATTATACTACCAAAGCTAAGTACAAAATCATCGCAGTTCAATGGAGAAGCATTAAGATCAGGAATAAGACAATGATACCAAGTATTTCATTTTGTATTTTCTGTAGGACTCATGCCCCTAGCCAAAAGTATAGGGAAAGAAAAGGCATAGATGTTCAAGGATTGTAAGATAAAGCTATAACTATCATTATTCATAAATGATAGGTCATAGCCTAGAAAAATAAGCAAAATCAGCTGATAAACTCTCAGAATAATAAAGAAGTTTATCAAGATTGCTGGAATCTGGGACACCTGGGCAGCTTAGTCAATTAAGCATCTGCTTTTGGCCTGGCTCATGATCCCAGGGTCTTGGAATAGAGTCCCACATCAGTCTCCCTGTCAGTGGGAAGACTGCTTCTCCTTCTCCCTCTGCCCCTGACCCCTCATGCTCTCTTTCTCACTCATTCTATCTCTATCTCAAATAAACAAATAAAATCTTTTTAAAAAGATTGCTGGAATCAAGATTAATGCCTAAACACCAGTAGTTTTTATTTTAAACCAGCAATACATTAGAAAATATAATCAAATATAAGATAATATTCATAATATCTACAAAAGTCTGCAAAATATTTAGTTTAACCAGGAACATATAATACCTCTATGAGAAGAATTTAAAAGCCCAAGTGAAGCACATTGAAGATGATTTGAATAAATGTCAGACCTATTACAAAAATATCAAATGACTCCAAATTAATTTAGAGATTCAATGCCTTCTTAATCAAATTCTGTTCTGGATATTCGTCTTTTTTTTCTTTTTTTTTTTTTCAGGAATTCAATTTACTTACTCCAAAATTTATATGAAGGAACAAATTTTTATGATTATTTAAACAAACCTTAAGAAAGAAGGGTAATGGGCAGACTTACCTTAGCAGTTCATCAAGTCAGAGCACAAAGCTGAGGTTAAACAATAAACCAGTGTGGTATTGATATAGAAACAGACAAATATACCTATAGGAGGCTGTAGAGAGTTCAGAGACAGACCCCTACATATATGTCACTTTAATGTAAGATGGTAGTGATACCTTTACCATATACGAATGAAGAAGATATTGCTTGGTGGATGCTATTGGGAAAAGTGGCTCACTAAATGGTCAAAAGTAGTGCATCCCTATGCAGTACTACACGGATGAGCTCTGGATGGATGAAAGCTCTAAATTTGCCAGGTAAAACTGAAGTTAATAAAGGAATTATGTGGGAGATTATCTTTGTGATCTAAGCCTATGGAAGGACTTTCTTAAACAAAACTTCAAAAGGTCAAACCAGAAGGAAAAATAATTGATGAGTTTGATCATATCAAAATGGAAATTTTCTGCTGTTTCATGAAATACACTGTGAGCAAAGTTAATAGACAAATGTCAGAATGGAGAAGATATTAACAATGTCTAAAACCATTATCTGGACTATATCGGGACACCCTGCAAATCACCTAGAAAATGAAAAATGCAATAGAAAAATGGGCAAAGGATATTTTTCAGGCTATTTAGAGAAGAGGAAATCCTGAAAACTAACAAGTATATGAAATGAAATTTCAAACAATAAGGAGACAGCACTTTGTACCTATTGGATTAGCAAAATAATAGAAAGCTGGATCGTGCCCACAATGAATTTGGGCCCTAGGTTATGAGGGTCCTTGTTCATTCCATATGGACCCATACATGCATCTACTGACATCAAGTATGCACGTACTCTACAACCCAGCAATTTCACTCATAGTATATATCTGATAAGGGCTGAATTGTGTCCTCCCAAAATTTATACCTCGAAGCCCTATCCCTAGTACTTCAGCATGTGCCTATACAGTTGATCTTTGAACTATGCAGAGGTTAAGGGTGGTGACCCCCTGCACAGTTGAAAATCCATGTATAACTTTTTAGTGCCCCAAAACTTAACTACTAGTAGCCTACTGCTGACCAGAAGCCTTACTGATAACATAAAAGTTCAACTGACACATATTTTTAATATTTATTATATACTATATTCTTATAATAAAGATAGAGCAAGGAAATGTTATTAAGACATCATAAGGAAGTGAAAATACGTCCTGCACAGTAAAAAATCAGTGTATAAGTGGACCCACACAGTTCAAACCTGTGTTGTGTAAGGGTAAACAGTATTTGGAGGGAGGACCTTTATTTATTTATTTATTTGTTTATTTATTTATTATGTTGTGTTAGTCATCATACAGCACATCATTTGTTTTTGATGTAGAGAGGACCTTTAAAGAAGAGATTAAGTTGGGCGGTTGCTGCTGCGGGGCTGCGTAGGCGATTCTGTCCTATGATGAATCCATACACCATTAAGAAACAGCTTCTGCATCAGTTTGTACATAAACCACTTTTCCCACTGCCTGCAACCTTATGTAACACAGTGAGACACATGTTTATTCAAACACAAGATACTCCAAATCCCAACAGTTTAAAGTTTATCCCAGGAAAACCAGTTCTTGAGACAAGGACCATGGATTTTCCCACACAAGCTGCAGCATTTCGCTCCCCTCTGGCTAGGCAGTTATTTAGAATTGAAGGAGTAAAAAGTGTCTTTTTTGGACCAGATTTCATCACTGTCACAAAGGAAAGTGAAGAGTTAGACTGGAATTTACTGAAACCAGATATTTATGCAACAATCATGGATTTCTTTGCTTCTGGCTTACCCTTAGTTACTGAGGAAACATCTTCAGGAGAAGCAGGATCTGAAGAAGATGATGAAGTTGTGGCAATGATTAAGGAATTGTTAGATACTAGAATATGGCCAACTGTGCAGGAAGACGGAGGAGATGTGATCTATAAAGGCTTTGAAGATGGCATCGTACAGCTCAAACTCCAAGGTTCTTGTACCAGCTGCCCCAGTTCAATCATTACTCTTAAAAATGGAATTCAGAACATGCTGCAGTTTTATATTCCGGAAGTAGAGGGTGTAGAACAGGTTATGGATGATGAATCAGATGAAAAAGAAGCTAACTCACCTTAAAATAATTAGCATTTTCTTTGGGCCCAGCAGTTGGACTTATTGATAATTATACGAAACTTTTATTATTAATCTGCTAAGGAACTTGAGGATTAATAAAATGTGCCCTTTTTCCGGAAAAAAAAAAAAAAAAAGAAGAGATTAAGTTGAAATGGGGTCATTAGGGAGGGCCCTGATCCTTATAAAAGGACTGGTGTCCTTATAAAAGTAGGAGATTTGGATACACAGAGATCTGCTAGAGGTGTTCTACACAGAGAAAAGGCCATGTGAGGACACAGGAAAAAGACAGGTGTCTGCAAGCCAAGGAGAGAGGTCTCTGAGAAAACCAGACCGGCCAACAATATGATTTGGAATTTCTGGCTTCCAGAACTGTGAGAAAATACATTTCTGTTGTTTAAGCCAACCAAATTTGTAGCATTCTGGTATGGCAGCTCTAGCCAACAAATACAATGTTCCAGAGAATTTCTCACACCTCCATCCTGCCCACAAAGTGTTGGGGAAAAGGCTCTTCACTGCAGCACTATAGGAGGTCACCTGAGTGTCCATCCTGACAGAGTGGACAGGAATGTGGTGCCCAAAGAAGACAGCATCAGGAATATGGGGCTGAGTGTGCATAACGACAGGGCTAGAGTATAAAAACCCAGTGTTCATGGATAAGAGGTAAGAAACAAAGTAAGCTTTGTGGCCCAATACTGTTTGTGCAAATTACCAACACATTCAAAAGAGTACACACCATGTAAGAACTGATAAAAGCAACAAGATCCACATAAACAGTTTTGGAATGGATGTCTGGGAAGGAATGGCCATAAAAAGGAATACATACAGAGACAAGAAAAGGGCCTTGCATAAACCAATGTTGAAAATGGATCATGAACTGAAGTGTATGATTAACTGAACCTGCTGTGTATGAGGTTAAAAATAATAGGTCTGGCTTGACCTAAATTATTCTCACTCCAGGGCTCAAGTCTATCTGCTGAGCAAGTAGGGAGAGACTAATAGGGTTCTATTTGCATGAAGATTGAGGAGCTCATGGCAAAGAACCAATTCTAAGGAGATAGAGTGCAAGCCCATTTTTATTTCATTTCAGGGCAGGAAGCCACTATGAGTATGTGTATGGTGTGTGGTAGGTTTTGGGCAGTTATTTCTGAGAGTGGGATAGTGTTGATCCCTTTGACTGGCCTGCAACCCCACCTCCTGAAGATGCCGCTATCAGCCTAGACAGAAGGTCTGATGTAGGTACTGAGGTAAAACCACAAAGTAAGATCCCCAGAAGGCTGGGCAGCCTGGCTCTGTGCTTGGAGTTCCAGCCTGGGCAGGAAGGGAGCAGCACTGTACCAACTTGTAGCAGCTGGCAGGGCTCCTGAGCACATGGGAGACACACCAGGGGTGGCTCCCAGTACAGATGGAGAAGGAATTTGAGAGGATGACTGGGGGCAAGGGTGGGAGCATTTCCTAAAGAGCTATCAGGAAAGCCCCTGAACAGTAGCAGTTTGTGACAATTGTTGGGCCTGAATTTTTACTTCCAACTTTGATATAACAGGGGACATCTGGTTTACAGACTGTGACAGACAGAGTAATGGTCCCCAAAGATGCCCACATCATGATCGCGGGAACCTGGGAACATGTTATGTTGCACAGCAAAGGGGAATTAAGTTTCCTCGTCAGCTGGTTTTAAGACAGAGAATATACTGAATCATCAAGTGGTTCCAGTGTAATTATGAGTTCTTCGAGTTGGGAGAGAGGGGCAGAAGAGAGCCAGGGAGTGTGAGAAGGTATGAGAAGTGTGTGTGTGTGAGAAGGACTCAGCCTGATGTTTCCAGTTTGGAAAATGCAGAAAGGGGCCATGAGCCCAGGAATGTGGGCCGCTGCTAGCAGCTGGAAAACGCAAGAGAATAGACTTCCAGAGTCTCCAGAAGAAACACAGCCTTGCTCACAGCTTGATTTTACTCAGTGATACCCATTTTTGAGCTCCGTTCTCCAATATAAGATAATAGGTAAATATGCATAGTTTAAGATGCTGATTTGTTACGGTGGTAATAGGAAACCAATGCATAGATGGAAAGTTCGATTTGTCATGGGAAGTCTTCCTGGAAGTTAGCAGAGATTTGAAGTCAGAGGGAGACATAGTAAAGAGGCTCTTTTCAGAAATGAAATGGGGTTGGTGGTCAGGAGGGACCCTGGGGACCAGAGGAAGAGCAGGAGGAGAAACAGGCTAAAAGATACATGACTTGTCTAAAAAACACATTTCTCCATTCCTTCAAAACTATCAGTTAGGCTCTTGGATGTTAGAGGTAGAGGGCTGTGTGCCAAGAGGAGTGAGAAAGATCAGCAGGACACCTGCCATCCTGGGGCTTATAGCCTAGTGGAGTTGAGGCTAGGCACACCAGGACAGGCAATGCCCAATCTCGCCTCTCAAAAAAAAAAAAAAAAAAAAAAAAAAAAAAAGTCCCATTCTCACTGTTGTTGGCTTGGACAACAACATTCTCCCAGCATGGGATGCCTTGTCCCCAGGGTGGGGCCCCCCTAGCCCAGACTTAGCTGAATCTGACTGTGGAGCAGAGGACAAAGAACTCCAGCTTGGATGAAACCTAGGTTCCCATTCAACTCCTCCTTCAATTTACATGAGGGCAGACACTTTCCTTCCTGAGACTCAGTTTCCTTATCTGTAAAATAGAGGCAATAACTCCCCACCCCCAGTGGTTGGTAGATCAGTGATAATAGACAGGGTCTGACATCGAGTCAGCCTTCAATAAATGGGACCTTTAAAAAGCATTCAAGTTAATTTTCATGCTTCATGTATTATACTTCCAATAAAATCCCTTAAAATCAGCAAGTCACAGACTATGAAAATCAAATATGAAAGGTGTTATTTCACTTCCTTTTCAAAAGTACAGATGATGGAAATATTGTATTTTGGATAAGAAATGATTCGGCTACCTCATTACAGCATTTTAAATGAAACCTTTCAGGAATACCTGCATAGAACCAGTGCCAAAGGAAAAGTATTTCGATTTTATAGGAAAGAACTGAAGTCATTACTTTTATGAAGCTTTATAAATGTCATTCAAACACACCATCTTATTTTCATTTGCTATTGAAGCCTTTACTTATGCAAATCATGACAAATGTTAAGGAAGCCAGTGTTTCCCCTAGAATGCTAATATAATCACAAAGAGGGAGGAAGAATTACTTCTGAAGGAAAAATCTATATTGCAGCTTTGCGAGTCAGATAAAAATGAAGCTTCCAGAAAACCTCATTAATTAGTGCTCTGCTCATTTAGAAATTGTGTTAAAAAGCAAAGAAACTGGAATGAGTTTCTTTCCCATATAGGGAGTACAAATTAATCGCATAAACACAATTTTAGGGGGAATGTTATTTCTTGACTGATTGCATAAAACACTTAGCTTTCAGGCTTCTTATGGTACTTTGTAATTATTAATTTTATTTCTTCACTCTTTAATTTAGACATTCATTCATATATTCATTTGTTTGGTCATATTTTCAGTCATGTATTCATTCAATAACCATTAAGAACCTGCGATACGCACAGTGCTGTGGTAAGCATTGTGGGAGAAAGAGAGATGAGTTAGACATGAAGTTTATTTTCAGGGTTTGGAGCTCAAGATGAAGGACAAAACATCTACCTAAAAAGGGCCAACACATTTCAGTCTCTCAACCCCTGTCCTTGACCCTAGCATGGAAAAATGACAGGAGATACAGGGGAAAAAAAAATTGTAACAGCATTGAGTGCCCTTCATGGGCAAGACATTTTTGAGGTATTCCTAAAATATTAGACAGCGGTGGGAATTAGAGGAAGGAAAAATCCATAGTCCAAAGGACATACTGCAAATTATGGTAGCAGCTATGGGTGTTCCATGCTTGGGAGAGAAGGGTGGCAACAAATATTGGGCTCTGAGGCACCTGCCTGACAGGGGATCTGGTGGGGGTAGAGCAAGAGGAGCAGCAAGCATGACTGACTTTCTCATCCCACTTCCTTCCCAGGGGAGTGTCTGACCTCTGTGGGAGCAGGAAGGAGTGCACGAGAGTACTGACCCCAGAGTCAGTCCGGAGGGACTAGAGAGCCTCCACCTTCAGCAGATTTACTACTGGTATACTGGCCAACAGCATAATCCTGCCCCTCCCCCTGCGTCCCCAACCAATCAGATTGAGGTAGCAACCAATCAGATTCTCTATTGCAAACATTGGACCCGAGACAAAGGAAGCATTGCTAGTCAGATTGTGTTGGTCACACACAATCTGGGCCGAGACAATTGGGCCAGAAGTTGGGCCGAGACAATTCAAAACTACAAGCAAGCTGAATTTAGGGGAGGAGATACTACAAACTAGCTGAAAGTGGTACAGATTCAGACAGAAGCAGACATAGAAGGGTGGGCAGAGGGAGGACAGACAGAGACAGAGAGACAGAGAGAGGAAGGGAGAGGAACAAGCAATCAGTTCCTTGTCAGGTCCCGTGGGGATCAGATGTATGTCCTGGCTGGAAGTGGTCTCATGAGACTCCACTCTGTACCATAATTTCCCTTGTCAAATGCTGAAATGAATGGACTATCTTTCCTCTAAAGAATCCCTGATTAAGCCATACTAATCTTATCCCAAAGAACATCATCATGGTTATACAGTAAGATAGCTCTGGGAAGTCTTGATATTTTTCTTCCTTTTCTTCTTTGAGTATCAGTAAAATTATACTCATGAATGTATATCCCCTGGGGATATAAAGAAGAGTCAGCCTTACATCACAAAGAAGATAGGAATAATCCTGTCCCTTCCTTTTGGGAGACCATGCTCAGTGGCTATTCCTTGACTTTCAGATAAACAGTAAATAAAAATTTTTACTATAGCTATGTCCAGAATATTGCATGAGACACATTTATACTAAAATTATTTTTTGTATGCGTCCTGTATTTATGTTTGTTGAATTTGGTACTGTACAATTGCTCTGAGTCACCCCCAGGGCTAATAATGAGCTCTTTTTTTGTCCTTCTTATGCCACAATTATCTGTTTAATAGACCTTGAGGTCCTTGAAGGCAAGGATTATATCTTACTTTCTTCTGAATCTCTACATCCTAAAAGACCGCCTGGCCCAAATGTTTTTTTAATCTAACTGAACTAACAATTTTCAGGCCTCATTTGCCAAGTTGGTTGAGGCCAGCAGCCTTCTCTTTCACCTGAGTTAACAAGTTTTCTGGGATTAGAGGGGGAAGCCACACAGTAGGTTCTGTGATCTTGTGATCATCCTAACAGAGCTGCATCAGAGCTGGTAAAGATAGTGTGTCTTAGAAAAAATGTGCACAGTACCTTGCAGATGTCACTCCATTGCCCAGGACCATTGTCATTGATGGCTCTAACTTTAAACAGATACTCAGTGTTGGGGGTCAAGTTGTGCAGCTCCAGACTCTGCTGCATTATATCCCGAATTTGCCCACAAAGCTCTGTCCGCACATTATTAGGAGGAGTAGTAATGAGTTCATAAAATTCCATCTCAAAGGAGTCCACGTCTTCTGTTGGGCATGTCCAGTAAACCTACGAAACAATGAACATGTGTGTGTGATACTAATATACACCATTCAGCTTTCTTTCCCATAAAGATTTGTGTCATTAACTATCAGTGAGATGAGTTCAAGCTGACCCCATCTCCTCCAGCTGCTGAGGGTTTTGGCCTAGCTATGTGCAACAGTCTTGAAAGGCTGCTTGATAGGGCCTGACCTGAAGCTTGTGATGTATTTAAAGAACAGAAGAATGCTCCTCTGGGTTCTGTTACCATCAGTCAAATGGCGATGACCACTGGTCTCCTGACACAGCTAAGTAAGGTAGCTCCCATTTATTGAACACCTTCTATACATCAGATTCTGTGTCTGACATTGCCTAACTCACCTAGTCTTCACAACATCCTGGAAGGGAGATTTTATTATCCCACTTCACAATTGAGGCTCAGGAAGGTTACATTTAGCAAATTCTAATAGAACCACAGACTACTAGAAGATGAAAAATATATCTATTCCATCCCTCTGTTTTACCCACAAGGAAGTAGAGTACCAGAGAGGTGAAAAGACTTACCCAAGTCATGAAGAATATATGTTCACACTCAAAACATGAAATATCAATGTTTGCAAAGGGATATACTAACAACTAGCAGTTTGTGCCTGGCATATAAATATTTTATACTGCTTCTATTTCTAAATAGATATTGCATTCTTTAAGTTTTAATAAATTCAAATGTTATGTTTATAAAATTAATTTATAATTACTCATAAGTGCATAGATTTTTATGACTATATATAGTTATTTTTTATATTTATACTTTCAAAATCTTTTATAAATTTATATAATTCATCAATAAAAATTAACTTTTTTCCTGATTACCAAAACTAACATACTCATTGTAAAAGACTTGGAAAATACAGAAAAAATATAAAGGATGAAAATAAATATCACTTATAATTCTAAAGTTCAGTTAATAATTAATTTCTTTCCAATTTTGAAACATACACACAGAGATACATATAGTTTGGATTATATTGCTTTGATTCCTACTTTCTTTCACTTTTTATATTTTACATATTTCCCTATCTTATGAAAAACTTTAAAAAGCACCAGTTTAATAACTATCCCGTAAGTGATTTAATCCTTCTAAAGTTGAACATTTAGGTGGTTTCTAACTTTACACTCTAATAAATAATAATGCAGTGAAGACTTTTAGGGCATGAATCTTCATCTGAAATTTTAATCATTTCTCTGGGAACGATTTCTAGAAATAAGATTGAGTTTTTAGAAAAAAAAAAAAACTCCTTAGGATTTTTCAGATGCATATTGACAAGTTATAAGACAAACTTTGAGAATGTTTTTATGCCAAAAGCCTAAAGAGGACTCTCAACCATCATTTGTGAGAGAAGTCAACACAGATTTCATCTGGGCATTACTGAGCACTATGGTTCCCCTGTAAACTCCATTCTACAATCCTAATGGGGATCAATGGTATCTTCACATCAAATACCACTATTTGGCAGTAGGTTTAGGTGTCCTCCCTTGACAGACAGTGTCTTGACTAGGTTTTCCTGTGTAGGTCCCTTTCTTGGGCTTATCCAGGGACCACTAACTGGTGATGTGGTATGACGACAGTTTTCCAAGCCCAAGTATGGAGCTACCATCACCAGTTCTTCCTTTCCAGAGCAAGAAACTGCCAATCTCCTAAAGAGTCTAGGATGCAGGGAGAGACCTAAGGCCATCACTGAGCTAGTGTCACACACACTTCAGGCTTTGCTGATCTAGGATCATTTGGAAATGAAGGTTCACCTGCTCAGTTACGGGCATCTCTTCTGTGAAGGGCAGATATACTTTGCTGTGTCTGAGAGCCTGTGGGAAGGTATATTCTACTTTGCAACGTAAGGTCATTCTTGCTGGCAATTATAGACTCTAAGACATAGATTATGATGTCTCAGGAGAATAGCAAAGTAAATCTTGGTCAGCGTTTGGCTTTCATTTTCTTGTTTTTAGACCTTTGATATTAAAGTGTGGTTTGCAGACTGGCAGCAATGGCAACACCTGGAAGGTTGTTAGAAACACAAAATCTCAGGGCCCTCTGAGACCCATTGAAACAGAATCTGCATTTTAACAAGACCTCCAGGGGCACATTAATGTTTGAGAATCAATGGTTTCGACTTCAAGGATGCTCAAAGGTTTTGGGAGTGTTCTCAGATTATGGGGGCAAAATATGGGTTCTGCCACATGAAAGCAGGCCATAGGCTGGCCTGGGAGATTTTCCTTTAGGGAACCCTAAGAGAGGCAAGGTTTGCTCTAATAAAGTATCTAATTGCAAGTTAATCTGTTTCTCAACCTGAATCTTAATAACACATTCTATAAACAGTTCAATTTAGGTTCAACTGGATTTGAAAGGAATGTGTTTTTTGTTTGTTTTGTTTTTATAAAGATTTTATTTATTTATTTGACAGGCAGAAATCACAAGTAGGCAGAGAGGCAGACGGGAGGCCAGGGGGAGGCAGGCTCCATGCTGAGCAGAGAGCCCAATGCGGGGCTTGATCCCAGGACCCTGAGATCTTGACCTGAGTGGAAGACAGAGGCTTTAACCCACTGAGCCATCCAGGCAACCCTTGAAAGGAATGTTAAGGGAAAGGTCATTTGTCCATGTTAGGCCAAGAGAGTCAAGGTGGAGTCATGCTCCCTGAAGTCAGATGACAGCAGTTGTAGGGCTCTGTGAGAGATTCACACCCCCGAAATCTGAATCTCAGGTATAAGAATCGGAATTCTATTGGGACTTACCCTTCCATTCTTTCTGAACCATGGAGAGTATGGAGCCTTTCTTTAGGAAAGGTAGTAATTTGGAGGAATCACAGATGATAGATAATGGAGCCTGTATTTCTAATTTGATTTTCTGCGTTCTCTCTACTATTACAGGATTTCCCCTGGGAAATATAACACCCTCCAAGCAGTTTCTTCAAATTACTTTGGTTCCCAAATTGGGTTACCCTTGATATGGGGTTGGAGCTTTCAGATGTATTATTGACTATGAATTAAATACATTGTTTGGTTTAAGCTAATCTTGAGGTATTTAAGATTTTAGGAACTTATCCCTTTCAGTGGGTTCACCATGAAGAATCCAGAGGAACAGATTAGAGTGACCGGACCCTAGAGATCAAGGAGGTAAGTGCATCCTTTCCTGACTACCCACCTCTACTCTGTACCTCACATTCCCCTGCCTTCCCCATGGGACCAGAGCCTTTCTTACCTTGGCAGCTCTAGGATACACCAGAGTCTGGTAGATTACAATTGGGCCTGGGGTCTTCACAGTACCATCATTGAATGAGTACCAGTTGTGGAAGCTGCTGCTATTCTGCACAGACTGGTTGTCTGCCCCTGCACTCCAGTAGGTATAGAGGCCATCTGTGGGTTTAGCGGGTGCTGCAGACTGGGCTCTCCCATAGGCTTCCAGACCCATCTTGGCCTTCTCACCGTTGGTGACATTGAAGGACAACAAGGAGGAGCTTCGTTGGTATATCTGCTGGTTGCCGAAGCTGTGAGTGCTGAAAGTGACCTTCCTGGCAATCATCATTTCTGAGTGCATGGGATAGGGGGAGGGCAGGGAGTCCCCTGAGGAGCATACCTTCTTGGGTCCTGTGGGGAAGAGCTCGTGAATGGCACTGGAGAGCTCAGCAAAGTCCAAGGGCATGCAGTTCAAGGAGTGTAGCCGGAGCTGTGGGTCAGGCCTGTAGGTGCTCTGGATGCCATCTTCAATCTGGTCCACCAGAATTTTGGCCGACTGCAGGAACGCCACCTGGCCTGTCTCTTTTAGGGCTTCCTTAGAATAGGCAATCAGGCCATCCATTTCACTCACTTTCATGGTTGTTACATATACATATTTTTCAATCTCCTTCTGCCTGGACACCTCCAGATTCTCTATCTGCTCCATGATAGACTTCTCCTTCTCCTGTAGAATGCTGCGCAGCTTGAGAAATCCATTTCGGATCTCTTTTCGCTTCATCTCCTTGTCGGCCTTAAAGCTGTTTTTTAAAATGTTGAACTCCATTAGGTCATTATCAATCTCATAGCGGACTGTAAAACAACCAGGTTAGTTACTTTGGTTAAAATTTTCCTCTCCCCAGATGTCAAAGCCAGTAGAAGACTAGAGCGAATTCCCTTGGACCCCATGGAAGCAGGCAGAGAGGGAGGGAAGGCACTTATAGTTGAACTGAAATAGGCTAGAACAGGTTTATGAGGTGCATCTGGCCTCCCTCAGGAATCCCCTCTTGGCCTCCTTGTCTAATGCTTCCCTCAGGAATAACAGCCTTTCTTTCCTGGCACAGTTAGAGCTATAGTAGTCTCTGTAGCCCTGGGTCGAAACTGACAATTCAAGGCCATCCTTGATATGAGTTTTTACCAGACTTCACTTATCAGCATGTGGGACTTCAGAAGAGGTGATGTCACAAAGTGACTAGTTTTCTGTGTGTGAAAGAACTAAATTTTTGATGACTTCTTCTAAATGCTGCCTTGCCTCATTCACCAAAAACCTAGCCCTAGACAACAATAGGAAATCAGGGGGGCTCTCTATCTTGCCTTCCCCCTATTTTCTTCCAAGAAAGAGTCCACTGTTGCACTTCAAGGAGAACCCCAATTTCTCCTGTATCCTCTTATGTGGTTTTTGGATTATAAATTCACTCAGTCATTCAACAAACATTTACTAAACACCTCTTAGAGGTCATATGCCTTCCAAAGTACTAGGGATACATATATGAATATGAGAGGGCACCGATGCTCAAGGCACTCATAAATTCAATAATACTATAGTATAGAGGATTCTCTGAAAGAAAGTATGTAGCGCATCTCTGTGAAATGAGCGCCTGTTTTGGCTTTACAGGGATTTAGGCATCAGGCAGTGACAACTATGTGAAGATGTGTCAACCTTCTGTGGCCTAGTCTAAAGGTAAGATCCTCCCCTGAATGGTCAACTTTGTAGTGAATTGATGGGCTATAATTCTCACCAAATTTTACTCAGGAGTAGGGTGCCCCAGAATTTTTGTACTTGTTCTTAACATAGTCCTTGGTACACAGTAAGCTAGACCTCTCTCAGTGGTAGCCACTGTAATAATAATGTGCATTTGAGTAAGAGAAATCCAGGAGTCCTGCTGGACCATGAGAACAGGGACTGTGGCTGTCTTGGTTATCACTATGACTAAGGGGTATAGAAGGGCTTGGGAGGTATTTATTGAGTGAAAGCCTGTCTGCCCTATTTTCTAACATCTTTGGGGTACATGACACTCTCTGGCCGCTTTTGTGAAGCTGCTGTTTCCTCTGCCCACCTCCTCCCTCATACTGGCTCAGAAGCAGTGCAGATGGGGGCTGAACAGGAAACAATCAGGGTGATTGCAGAGGTGCTGAGAAGTGCTCCCTGCTCTCCCCAACTCAAACCCTACTGTGGCTTACAGCAGTTGAAATTCCACATTATTCATGAATTTCTTTGACTATTCAATAAATACTATCCTATTTACTATTCAGTAGTTACTCACTGACTGCCAAAGACACCTGCATAGGGAATTCCTTGCTTTATTAGGGATTAAGTTTATGTAAAGTCCTGAGAGGTAGGATAAAAATTCCTTAGATGAGGAGGAAAGAGGCAGCACCAGGAGAAAAGAAAGAGGAGGCCAGAAGCACCCTTCCTCCGGTCTTATAAATATGGCAGCTTTGCAAGAGCTGGTCTTAGATCACAGTTAAATCAACATCTTTTTCAGGCAGTACACTTAAAAGTAGCTATTGCTCATTAAACATTTATTATGGACCAGATCTATATGATACACATATTATGGGTCACATCCCTGTATTATCATATACAACACTTATCTTCCGATGAGGAAGATATTGTTCCCATTTACAGATGAGAAAACTAAGGTTCAGAGAGATTAAGTTTTGGTTCAGTGTCACAAAGCAAGTAAATGGGAGAAACCAAGGCCTGTCTCTAATTCTATTTGTCTGACTCCAAAGTCTATGTTCTTAGTTGCTCCAACAGTGGTTTTCAGCCCTCTGTGAGCGTCAGAATCTTCTTAGGAAACTTTAAAGAAAACTCTATTCTTGGCCTCACTTGCTGAGATTCTGAATTGGCCTGAGTCAGGGCTCAGGAATCCAGAAAAGGCAGTTTGTAGCTGCATTTAGAATCTAGTCCAAGGGATCTTCTGAGGATATTTTTTAAAAATGCAGATTCCCATGAAATTGCTATGGGTGCAGTGTGATGCTGCATGCCTAACAGGCTCCTGGGTGATCCCACTGTTGCTGGTCCTTGTTATCAAGGCTCCCCAGAGGGTTCCCATGTGCAGCTGGGGTCAACACCACAGATATAATCAATTGGCCCAAACTTGATCTTCCCTCCAGGGCCCAGAGTTTCTCAATGTATTGTCAGGTCATCTGCTTTTGAATTACCTGAAGATCTGTAAAAAATGCAGATTTATGGCACCTTCCCCAACAGTGAATTCAGTTCTTAAGAGCAAGTTTGAACCCTGGTTAAAAAAACTGGGGGGGAGGTGGTAGTTTCTTTAGCAAAGATGGACAGGGCTAAATTCTTTACCTACGTATAAATGGATAAATAGATAAATAGATCCCTGTCCCCTTCCAATTGCTGGGCTCCCTGGAATTTGTACTGGTATCCCCTTACATTGAATTGAATTCCATTGTCTGACTTTTAGGTGCCTTGGACTCAGAAAACTATCTTGGGTTTCTCCTGTGTTAAAAACCTAGGCTTCCTGTGGTTACAGCAGACAGTAGGCAGCAGCCCCTTCCCTATGCTGAGGCCCTAGAGAATGCAGCTATGCCCAGGCAGTGAGTCTACCTTAAGAAAACCCAGGGGCTACCCATTTGCTTGGCATTGTGGCTCCCATAGAATTTCTTTAATATAAACACTTCCCTGGTGGTGGTTCTAAGACAGACTAAATATCAATTGATAAACAATAGTTCCTAGAAGAAGCAACTGAGTAATGGAGGTATTCCTGAAATATGCATGCTAGTGAGATTTCTTTTTTTTTTTTTTAAAGATTTTATTTATTTATTTTATTTATTTATTTGACAGAGAGAGAGATCACAAGTAGGCAGAGAGGCAGTCCGAGAGAGAGGAGGAAGCCGACAGGTGATCCCTGGGCCTGGGACCCTGGGACCCTGGGACCATGACCTGAGCCGAAGGCAGAGGCTTTAACCCACTGAGCCACCCAGGTGCCTGCTAGTGAGACTTCAACATTGACTTAATTCTTTCCTTCTGCAAATTGGGAAAATACCAAAGACATCCAACTCTAGTGACAAAACACTTTAGATACTAGATACTCGTATCACAGATACTAGAAGATCAAATTTATCACTTTCCAAAGGAGGAACTGAGGTCCAAGGTCATGAAGATTATAATCAAGATTATAGAATCTTTCTGTGCTAATTATGTGGCAGATACTTTTTTGCATGCTACACATAAGTAACCCATTTGGTCCTCACTACCACCCAAAGGAATTACTATTACTATGCCTGTTTTACAGATGAGAAAAACCAAGGCACAGGTTGGTTCAGAGGCTGCTGGTGGTTGCCAGGTGTGCACACTAGGCCAGTGCCTTGCAGCCTAGAAAAGTGTTTCTCAGTGCTTGGGCTGCCCCACTAGATGGGGAAGACTCCCCAGGCTTCCCAGAGCCCTTTTACCCAAGAGTTCCTGAACTAGGAGTTACTGTGCAGGAGAGGGAAGGGGACCAGTACCTGCTTTGAACTTGGCGATGGCGCTGAAGAGTGCAGCGGCCCTCTCGGAGCAGGCATCAATGAGGCTGATGGTGTCATGGCCATTGTGGAAAGCTGTCTTGCAGAAGTTGCAGAGCAGCTCGTTGTCGTGGCGGCAGTACTCAATGATGCGGCTGGACGGGTGGTGGATACAGATCTTCTCGTCCTGGTCCTCAGTGCTGGTGTCGACAAAGATGTGGTCCTGCATGGCCACATCTGAGTGGAAGGTCTTGAGGCAGTCGTTACACAGGTTGAGCCGACAGGTGATGCAGCGCTTGTAGGCGATGCGCCGGTTGCGGCAGACCTGGCAGACGATGGGCCCAGAGGAGCGGTCGAAGCGCCACTTGAGGTAGCCATGCTGCTGCATGTAGCGCTTGGTGAGGCGCCCGCGCAGGTAGTTCTCAGGCAGCTGCATCTTGTGGCTGTAGGGCATGCAGTGCGAGCGGTTGCACACAGGGCAGATGAGGATGAAGAAGTTCTCGGTGACCTCGGCGTGCTTTTGCAGCTGTCGGAGGCACTTCTCACACAGGCTATGGTTGCAGGGCAGCATGAACGAGTGCAGGCGCAGCCGGCTGCACATGGGGCATGAGAGATGTTCCACCAGGTTGCTGTTTGGGGGCGTTGTTTTCACTTCGTCCACCTGGGTGTCGCTGCTCCCGATGCGCAGTGCAGTCTTGGAGCTGGAAGGAGAGGCAGATGTGGGGAGGGCTTTAGGAGGCAGGCTCCAGAGCTCACCCCGTTTCCTGCCCCTAAAAGAACTGGGATGGGGGGTGGATCACTGTGAGGCAGGCCAGTGTGAAGGCGGGGAGCATGGGCTCCAGGCCAGGGCTCCATGCCAGGGCTCCCCAGTTCTAAACCTGCCCAGGCTATTCTTTTAGCTTGGTAACCTCAGGTCAGTTAATTAACCCCTCTCTGCCTTTTTCCTCGCTATAAAATTAGTAGTCACATTATAGAGTTTCTGGAGGGGATCAAAATTACATTTAATACCCACAAAGCTTGAAAGCAGCCCCTGGAACAGAGTAGGTAGAAGACAACCGCACATTGTGATTTTTGAGCAGGAGAAAACAGAAGAGACTGGCCTGGCAGTGCTAGCGGGGCCTTGGGGTTGGGGTGATGTTGGCTGAGTGATATGCCCATTGGTAATATCACAGAATAACAACACCCCACAAAGCCATTCTGAAACTGTGATGGAGCAAAGCAGAAGACTGCTTCATCCTGTTTGAGTGCTGGCAAAACAAGAATATTGTCCAGGCCACAAAAATGACCAAACCTGGCCTATCCTTTTTGGTGGGAGGGTGCTGCTTTTTCACCAGTTGCAATGTTAGGCAGCCTGTCTACCTCCCATCTTGCAGACAAGATTTTTATCCAGATATCCACTAGGAGCTCTACCCCCACTTCCTCATCTAAAACGAGGCTAAATCCCATAATAACTTGCTGAGGTCTTCATACTGAGACATTTCCCTCTTAACCGTGGTGTATGTTCTCACTTGCAGCAATGACTCAGTAAATCCAATCTTGTCTGCCTACAGCTGTGTTCTTGGTGAGGGTTGCTTGGCAGGCACTGACATCATCATTATTTTTTTGTGTTAAAATGGATGGGTAAAGTGTCCTTCCCAGGACACCAGGAGTTCTGTCCTGGAGCCAAGCCTCAAACCCGTGTGTTCCAATCAGCAGACTGATAGGTAAGGCTCTAGGGGCGGATTGGTCCTGGTGGAGTGCAGCCTTTAGAGCTGCACTTTCGAGATGAGTTTCTTTCCCTCTCCCATTCTCAGTTTCCTCCTCCGTTATCTAGAGCCCAAAGCTCACAATCCTACATCCTTCATGAGAATTTTACAAAGTCTCTATGAGGTAATCCGTAATAAAGTGCTTAACTGCTGGTACCTAGTAAGGACTCTATGGATGTAGCCACTTCAATCACTCCCTTCTGGTACTATCCACTAACGTTCGCAGTGGAGGACAACCATGGTCAAGTCCAGGAGAAGTGTGCTCTTTTACTGTTGTGTGTGTGACTGTGTGTGTGTTGATTCTTTGTCTAATAGCTGAGGCTGATTTTATATATTCTAAGAACCATGGATGAAGTACAAGCATACTTATAAAATTCAAGTGCGTGTTCTAAGAGGCTATAATCAGGGCAAAAGCAGTTTCTGAAAATAAGTAAGTTGGCTGTGAGGATGGAAATGGAAGCAGATACACAATTTGTGACTATTCCTGTCTCTTCTCTTCTGTTCACATTAGTGATATTTGGGTTTTGATCTTGACATTGTGGATGCATTATTCTCTGCTTCTGGCTTCTTGCAGTCCCTGTATGCCCCTATCTACTTTCCCATCCCTTAGCCAGGAACCTATATCTTAGAGCCCAGGTAGTCAAAGTTGTTACCCAAGCATACTGGAGGGGACTGGCCCTGTGGTGACAGAGAGTGCCTCTTGTGGACACTCAGGCTCCTTTGGAAGCTCATCTCTTAGGGATTTGGATGCTGGGTCCTAGGCCTGCTGTTCTCAATGTCCTTAGCTCCATTCCCTCTCTGCTTTCTCAGTCTCGTGCTGGGCCCTGTATGGACTCACTGGAGGTACAGTAAGTCGTACACATGGTAGCTGGATGACCTTCTCTAGTTCAAGAAGGTGGGACTCTGAGAATCATGGTGTAATATCAAGGGAGACGGCATGAGAAATCAGGAAGAAGGAGGGAGGGAGGGTGATGGTGGGGGAAGAGAGAGAGACCAGGGCTGAGAAACAGGTAGCCCAGGGATCTGGGGTGGAGATGAAAAAGGAAGTAAGAAAGAAATGAGAAAGTCAGAAAGAGTTGCACGAGACATGAGTGGGACTGAATGAGCAAGGTGCTGAGCAGGAAATGGCAATGAGGAACAGGGAGGCAGTGATTCAGAAACCAGGAGAGAGGGCAGTTGGAAGATAAACCTCAGTGTACCCACAGCCCACCTCCTGACACTTGCAGTAGCATCTCTGACCATCCTCTGAAAGCCTCAGGCTTGGTCCTGGGCACTCAGTGCCCATGGTTCCATGCCCAGCTAGCCACCAAACCCAGCAGCCTTGCCTTCTTGCCAAGATATCGGGTCTCTCCTATTTTGTACAGCCCCCTCCTTCCAATTTAGGCCTATTCCTCTAGTACCTGAGAGCCACCTGGGTCACCTGGTAGGTCTCCCAGCTTCCCTCCTATTCCCTCCAGGCCATCTGTTCTTTAGTATCACCTGGAAGCTTTTAAAATTCTGATGCTCAGGTGATACCCCAGACCAGGTGATACCCTGAAGTCAGGACCCTTATAAAGATCCCCAGGGGATTCTAATGTGAAGCAAAGTTTGGGAGCTACTGACCTAAGGCATCTTCCCAAAGCACAAAACTCATCCCTCCTCTGTTGAAATGTGGTCAGTGACCCTCCATTGCTGATATGCAGATGGGGCTGTTGAGTCAAGAGAGAGGAGTGTGGATGCTGCTTTCTGCACCTGAGAACTTTTGGACTTGTATCCAAGACCCCTGGGTTCTCTACTCATGCATAGACCACGAGAGATCCATGAATGGAGAGTAACATTTGTTAAGCATCTATCAAGTGCTGAACTGCAAAATGGATCCTATTTTTCCTCTTGAATTCACTGAATCTTTGCTCATAGAATTGTTTTTCCAGCTTTGAAAAGCTTTAAATCTGCCTTTCATTTTCTGCCTCTCTAATGCTGCCATCTTATAGTTCTGATCTTTGATCATTTCTCATCTAAGAAGTCTGCCTTTGCTACTCCAGACTCCCCTCAAATGTGACATAAAAGGACCGCCTCCATCAGAACAAGAGGAGGACATGCAGTACTTGACACAGAAGGTTAATGCCCCATGCAAGTAACTGAGACCCCAAGCTGCATGATTTCCAGATAGAAAGAGAAGCCTGGCAGGAGTTGATGGCCATCTGGGGTACCTATAAGGACATAAGGGTCAAAAGTGGCCTGTGGAAGTTGTTAACTTTTCCAATAAGTGTTAAGGTATCAAAAGTTCAAAGGAGGGAGGAAAAGGACAACTTATATTTCTATATCACATAATATATGACAAAGCACATGCATTAATCCCCATACCCACCAAATCACGGCAGACGCTATACTCTCCACTTTGCAGTACAGCATTTTTAAGGTAAGACACAGAGTCTGGGTTCAAAATCAAGCTGCATCTTACTAGTTAGGTGATCCTGGGCAACTTAACCTTTCAAAGGCTCAGTTTCCTCACTGGCGTGGTGGGTGTGGGGTGAAGGTTGTCTGGGGTCACACGTGCAGTGCCTGGCAGGTGGCTTATGCACTAAGTATCCGGTCCTCCTATCTAGAGCAGGTGAGAGAGCGCAGTGCTCGTTACATGATGGGTGGGAAGTGGATTTGGAACTCCGGGCTAGATGTGGCTATTGGCTGTTTAGGACACGCTTGATTGCTACAAAATTCTTGAACTCCTTTGTTCGGATAGAGAAATGGTGGGGTAGGGGGCCTTGGGAGCCCTCGGTGGCTGAGGGCACCCCAGGGCTCTGGGCACTCACGAGGTGCGGATGCTGCGGAGGCGGCCCTTGTGGAATGTGATGGTGGCATTGCGGCAGCAGCGGCTCTCGTAGTAGTAGCACTGGAGGTTGCTGCTGGCCGTGCAGCAGCACTTGCAGTTGGGGTCATTGGCCCAGGAGCAACAGCACCAGTGGCAGTTGGGGCTCTCGGAGCAGGTGCAGTGGCAGCACTGGCAGTTGCGCTCGTCCTTGTAAGGGCAGGGGAAGCAGGTGCAGTTCCGCTCTGAGGTGAAGAGGAACTTGCAGCACAGACAGGAGCATAATCGAGGACAACATCTCTGCCATGTACAACATGGAGAGCAAACACACATGGCAGTCTCCATGGCACCTACATGATTGCCACCAGCTGTCTAGAGCTCTTGATACCTTCTCTCTCAGAATCTTGTGGTCTCCTAGGGAGGGAGTGCCTCCTTCCCCCAATGAGGCCCTCAGCTTAGAGGTTGCAAGAGGTTGGCTGTTATGTGGGCTTCACAGGTGGCATCCCTACTAGGAAGCTCCTGAGCTGACATTGACATATATCAGCCTGAGGCCATTTGCTTATGTCACAATCCCTGTCTCCCCACCATGTCTCACCATGCTGGGTGGGTGAGATGTGCGGGGTAGTGGCATGGGGTGGGGAGCTGATGGACACTCCATGCGTCCATAGGATCAGCTCCAGAGGAGGGTAAATGCAAAGAGTATCCTGGAGGTTTAGTTTTCACTTATTACCTTTTGGGTTATGGGGTGGATTTCAGAAGCTATTTCTCGTTGATGATGCTTTCCCTGCAGCTTGAGCTAGGTGACTTCAGGGTATGTCTTCATGGGCTGAAAGAACTGGGTATGATTAATTGGAAGTAGACAGACCTGATGTTCCTCTCCTTGGGCCTTTTCTGCATTCACTGAACACTTTATGTGATGAACAAAGCACAATGTTTACAAATCACGGCAATACTACATTTAGGGGAATCTCCATTTGGAGAAAGAATTAAAGGGAAAAAAGATAGGAGTTCACTAAGGCACATCCTTCAGTAGTTATTGAGTTTGTCCATTGCTGCATAGCCACTGCTGATTTTTATGAGGCTTCATGCATATGTCACTCTGAATATGTCTTGGCTTTTCTGTAGCATCGTGGGGTTTGGCTGAGGCTCAAGCTCAATTTTCTTACTCCCTCCCCACTCCATGCACCTGATGGTCTCTTATCAAGAGGCTGGAACTCAGGGACACCTGGGTGGCTCAGTCATCAGCATCTGCCTTTGGCTCAGGGAATGATCCCAGGTTCCTGAGATCCAGCCCCACTTTGAGCTCCCTGCTCAGTGGGAAGACTGCTTCTCCCTTTCCCACTCCCCCTACTTGTATTCCCTCTCTCACTGTCTCTCTCTGTCAAATAAATAAATAAAATCTTAAAAAAAAAAAAGACGCTGGAATTCCACATGAGAATCTTTAACTCTTCTTTTAAGTATATACTCAGTATTTCTAGAAATGACCTTCTATTTTAGGGGAAAATTTTGCTTTCCATTTTATGTATCTTGCAAAGATGAAAAGAAATTTCATGGTCATACTACCTTATGGTATAAACACTGTCTTATTATTTTTCCAAAAAGAAGCAGAAGTGAGAGCTGAATTTGGCTGTAGGAGTTTATTGCATAATTTATTATCTCTCCCTGTGATTATCACCTTTATATTAGGAAAGAACATTCACTGAGTGCTAACTGTGCCAGCCACATATTGATTTTAGATGCCTACAAATGAAAATTCTGGATCATAGGATATGTGTTTTATTATTTTTTTGATAGATTACCACTAAATTGGTTACCTAAACGAATATGCCAGTTTATACTGACACCAATGATGTATGGGAGACACTTTTCCCTCACATTTTCCCAAACTGAATTTTATCAATATTCCTCTCTATCCTCCAGGCACAGAGGTTTGAGTTTCACTCCTGAATTGATAGTACATTTTAATCATTGGTCTTTGCAAGGATCCTTCTTATTTTAGTTTTTTTTTTTTTTTAAGATTATATTTATTTATTTGCCAGAGAGAGAAAGAGAGAGAAGCAGGCTCCTTGCTCAGGATCTGGGACTCAACCCCAGAACCCTGGTATCATGACCTGAGCCAAAGACAGATGCTTAACTGACTCAGCCACCCAAGTGCCCTTAATTGTTTGTTTGTTAATTTTAAAAATTTTATTGAGATAAAATTCACTTATCATTAAAATCACCATTTTTTTAAAATCACCATTTTAAAGTGAACAATTCAATGGTTTTTAGTATATTCACAAGATTGTGCAGTAATCACACTCTAATTCCAGAATATTTTCATCACCCCAAAAAGACACCTGGTACCCATACCCATCACTCTCTATGCCCCCTTCCCACAGCCCCTGGCAATCATTAGTCTACTTTGCATATCAATGGATTTGTCCATTCTGAATATTCCATATAAACAGAATCATATAAGATATAGCTTTTTGTATCTGGCTTCTTAGCATAATGTTTTTCAAGGGGCATCCATTTTTTTTTTAAGATTTTAGATATGTTTAATTTTTTTATTATTACCAATTAGAAGAGGTATCCATGTTTTAGCATGTATCAATATTTCATTTTTTATGGCTGAATATTATATGTATATACCACATTTTATTTATCCATTGATGGACATTTGTGTTTTTTCCACTTTCTGATTATTATGAATAATGTTGCTGTAAACATTTGTGTGCAAGTTTTTGTATGAACATGTGTTTTCAGTTCTCTTGAGTATATACCTAGAAGTGGAATTGCTGGGTCATATGGTATCTCTGTGTTTAACTTTTTGAGGAACTGCCAAACTATTTCCAAAACAGATGCACCATTTTACATTTTTCCATTCCCATCACCAATATATGAGAGTTAACAATTTTTCTACATCCTCACCAAAACTTGTTATTGTTCTTTTAAAATTATTATTGTTATAGGGGCGCCTGGGTGGCTCAGTGGATTAAGCCGCTGCCTTCGGCTCAGGTCATGATCTCAGTGTCCTGGGATCGAGCCCCGCATCGGGCTCTTTGCTCGGCGGGAGCCTGCTTCCTCCTCTCTCTGCCTGACTCTCCGCCTACTTGTGATCTTTCTCTCTGTCAAATAAATTAATAAAATCTTTCAAAAAAAAAAAAAAGTTATTATAAAAAAAAAAAAAAAATTATTATTGTTATAGACATCATAGTGGGTATGAAATGAGATCTCAAAATTATATCTGTTTACTCAAGAATTCCAATTATAAGAATCTCTTCCAAAGATATACTGACAAAAAAAAAATTTCATTCATGGTGTAGTATATTTATTGCAGCACTATTTTGAGAGCACAAAACTAGAAACAATCCGAATATCCATCAATAGAAAACTGATCAGATAAACTGAAGACATCCACACAGGTGCATCCGCTGTCTAATACAGTTACATAGAAGAATGAAAAAGACCTTTGTTTACTGTTTCAAAATGATTTCCAAAATATGTTATTGAGTGCAAAAAGCCAGGTGTAGAAATGTGCATGTAATATGCTGCTACTCATTTCAGGAAAGGTCTTAAGTCATTGGTTTATTTTTTCTTATGATATGGAAAAATAAACTACAAGCTTAGTTATAAGGACGTGTAGAAACAGGGTTGAGGAGCGTATATATCCTAAGTTACAGAACTGACTTGCAAACTACTTAAATAATCTATGGGGTACCTGGGTGGCTCAGTTGGTTAGGTGTCCAACTCAATCTCAGCTCATGTCTTGATCTCAGGGTTGTGAGTTCAAGCCCTGTGTTGGACTCCATGCTGGTGTGAAACCTACTTAAAAAAAAAAAAAAATAACTTAAATATTTTACATAATTATAAGACAAAATTAAATTAAAAAATGCAGTCCTAAAAAATAAAGAAAAATGAAGCAAGTAAATTAAGTGGATGGCACATATGAAGAGAAAATATTTTAAGTTAGTTTGAAGTACAATAATTTGATGATACGTCCTGGGGCTGGGGGTGTTAATCCCTAAGGAGAAACAAAACAAAACAAAGCAAAGAGAAATCTTAAACTCTTTCAGTAATCATATTGTTAATGGTAGTGTTGGTGTTATTATTCTGGAAGGCATGGGCATGTGAGATTTATTTGTACAGTAAAGCAAATGAGGAATTATGTTGATGTCAGTGAGAATCAAAGTTTTGGGCAAGGGGGTAGGGGAATACAGATGGACAACTGCTGAAGTCAAGAAAACTTTTCAGTCATGAATATAAAACTCGTAGTGTGTTTTATCTGAGAAAAAAATGTATTTCTTAATTCCAGTCAATAAAAAGTCCCAGAAACCATGAGTTAATCGGTAGTAATGAGTCTCCCAGACTGTGGTCCTGAATATCACTAAAAGGAACCGAGGCTCTTTGGAGAGATGGATGATTGCAGGTCTGGGGCAGGATATGTACAAGACAAATATGGGTTTAGATCTACATTTCACAAAACTGAGCAGGTCCTCCCCTCCCCTGACATCAGTTTATTTAGCTTTGCTAGGGGATATAGGACAGGAAGTTCAGCAGGGCAGCGGGGCAGAGTCAGAGTCGGGTGTGACCACTCAGGTGTGAAGGAATGAGACTAAATGGGTGGGTGTGGTGATGCTGTAGTGCACAGCCTGGGGATCCTTGTTAAGACCAGGAAAATCATTCCCCCAGTCATATGAGTGCTGGCTGCTCACCAGTCACACCTGAATCTTTCTCTGGGGTTGCTTTCAGTGGAAAGAAGCTGTCTGGCCCAAATTGGGACTTTAAAGGGCCATCCCAGCTACCGAGAAGGTCTGATTGGATTGGCTGAGGTTTACAGTTGAGACTGTATTATATAGTTTAGCTTTTCCTTCTGCACAGCCCTATCTCCCTCACTCCCCAAGACCCCTCTCCAATAAACTTTCTGTGCATAAATCTCCATTTCATAGTATGTTTTCCAGGGAATCTGGCCCAAGTGAATGAGTATAGGAGCTATTCTGGTTTATAAGCTCCATTCCCTATATGAGCCAATATGTTTTATTTCCTCCCATGGGAACAGCTTCCAGAAGTCCTAGCAAGGGACATGCCCAGTCACAAGAATGCACTTCATTCAGAGGAGCTCAAACTGGATTCTCACTGGCTATTTATAGTTAATTTACAGTCCTCCCGGGCCAGGTGTAATTTACTAATTAGAGGTCATTTTTACCATAAGCAATGTTGCCTGGTAACATAGATAGCATTCACCTTTATTAGGTTTCCAGGGGAACAGAGCTAAAAGTTAACCCAAGGTCATTTTTTCCATACAGAAAGAGAATGAGTTTATTAACCCCTTATTCACATTTGAAAACCTACAAGTTTATAAAGATAATTGAAACAAAACAAAAATTCCAAAAACCTTCATTGAGATGATACTAGGAAACTATTATTTTGAAACCTGGAAAGTAAAGGGAAAGAACAATTTATCCAGACTTTGTTATATGGATTGTGCCTTAGGACAATGAGTTAATAAAGGGAATTTTCTTAGAGAAGTATCCCAGCTAAGAAATGAAAAATGATGAAATTAAGATATCATCTATTTATATTCATCTCCTACAGAAAAGACAAATGCAGGCAATATCAACAGTGGCTGCTACGAGCATAGGAGGAACAACCAGACATGATGTGCTCCTCATGGAATGAAGTCTTCTTGAAAAGAGTTCTGACCTGAATCTGATCAAGCTTCCACATATGAATACCCATTGTTGGGCACAGATGATTTGGGGGTGAGGCAATTTGCAAAATGCAGATGGTGGAAAACTGTACAGGACAGATGAAGCTTTTTTCCCCCCCTAAATGAAGATATCACAAGGAACACACACACACACACACACACGCATGCATGCATGCACGTACACACAGAGATGAAGGAGAACATTTATGCACTAAAGGGAGGAAGAGACAAGAAACATTTTAGCCAATTGACATTCTTGAAACTTATTTAGATTCTGATTTGAGCAAACTGTAAAAATATTCATTATTTAGGATTCAGTTGCTGGAACTTGAACACTGCCTAAAGACTGGATGATAGGAGGTACCTGGATGGCTCAGTTCGTTAGGCATCTGCGTTGGGCTCAGGTCATGATCCTAGGGTCCTGGGATCAAGCCCTGCATAGGGCTCCCTGCTCAGCAGGAAGCCTGCTTCTCCCTCTTCCACTCCCTCTTCTTCTATTCCCTTTCTCGTTGTGTCTCTCTCTGTCAAATAAATAAATAAAATCTTTAAAAAAAAAAGACTGGATGATAAGAAGAAATAATAATTATTATTTTTAGGTTAGATAATGATATTGTTAGGTTATTTAGGAGTCCTCAACTTTTAGAGATATAGGCAGAAATATTTACAGATTATGTGATAAAATATCAGTTTTTCCTTTTCCTCCCAAACAATCTAGACTGTGAGTAATGGATTCAATGAAACCAGATTGGCCATGAGTTCATAACCGCTGAAGCTGAGCATTAGGATAGGGGAGCTCATTATACTGTTTCCTTTACTTGTATATGTTTGAGAATTCCATTATAACAAAGAGAAATATATATGTACACTTACTTTTTAATATAATAATCTCAGTCTTGGGAATCTATCCATAGATGTTATCCATGTATAGATGTTTAATGTAGCAAAACTAACAAAAAGAAAAAAGATTCTAGAAATAAACTGAATACCCAACAGTGACATATGGTTGAATAAATTGTGATACCAGGTAGTTGTTAAAAGAAATTTAGAGGCAAACCAATTCACCTTGGATGAGTTTTCAGGAATGTTGCTGAATGAGAAAAGCAAGATGCACACATTAATGTATGACTGTTTTTTTTATTTTATTAATTTTTAATTTTTTATAAACATATATTTTTATTCCCCGGGGTACAGGTCTGTGAATCACCAGGTTTACACACTTCACAGCACTCACCAAAGCACATACCCTCCCCAATGTCCATAATCCCACCCCCTTCTCCCAAACCCCCTCCCCCCAGCAACCCTCAGTTTGTTTTGTGGGATTAAGAGTCACTTATGGTTTGTCTTGCCATTTGCGACAACATGGATGGAACTAGAGCGTATGATGCTTAGTGAAATAAGTCAAGCTTAAATGTATGACTGTTTTTAAAAAAAAGTAAAGGCAGGGGCATCTGGGTGGCTCAGTGGGTTAAGCCTCTGCCTTGACTCAGGTCGTGATCTCAGGGTCCTGGGATCGAGTCCCACATTGGGCTTTCTGCTCAGCGGGGAGCCTGCTTCCCTCTCTCTCTCTCTCTGCCTGTCTCTCTACCTACCTGTGATCTCTCTCTGTCAAATAAATAAATAAAATCTTTAAAAAAAAGAGTAAGATCAAATTTTATGATGGTTTCTGGAACACAGAAGAAAGGAAGTAAATGTATCTGTTTATTCATTTGATTTTTAAAATTATGTTCTGTTTGTCACCATACAGTACATCATTAGTTTTTGATGTAGTGTTCCAAGATTTATTGTTTGTGTGTACATACCCATCCTCCCACCCTCCTCCCCTCCTAAACCCTCAGTTAGTTTCTCAGAGTCCACAGTCTCTCATGTTTCATCTCTCCCTCTGATTTCCCCCCTCACTTTTCCCTTCTTCTCCTAATGTCCTCTATACTATTCTTTATGTTCCACATATAAGGGGAACCATATGATAACTGACTTTCTCTGCTTGACTTATTTCTCTCAACATAATCTCCTCCAGTCCCATCCATGTTGATGCAAAAGTTGGGTATTCATCCTTTCTGATAGCTGAGTCATACTCCATTGTATATATGGACCACATCTTCTTTATCAGCTCATCTGTTGAAGGGCATCTTGGCACTTTCCTCAGTTTGGTTATTGTGGACATTGCTGCTATGAACATTGGGGTACATATGGCCTTTCTTTTCACATCTGTATCTTTGGGGTAAATACCCAGTGGTGCAATTGCCAGGTCATAGGGTAGCTCTATTCTTAATTTTTTGAGGAACTTCCACACTGTTTTCCAAAGTGGCTGCACCAACTTGCATTCCTAACAACAATGTAAGAGGGTTCCCCTTTCTTCACATCCTCTCCAACATTTGTTGTTTCTTGCCTTGTTAATTTTTGTCATTCTAACTGGTGTAAGGTGGTGTGTCAATGTGGTGTGTCAATGTGGTTTTGATTTGAATTTCCCTGATGGCTATTGATGATGAACAGTTTTTCATGTGTCCCTTAGCCATTTGTATGTCTTCATTGGAGAAGTGTCTGTTCATGTCTTCTGCCCATTTTTTGACTTCATTATCTCTTTTTTGGTGTGTCAAGTTTGAGAAGATCTTTTTTTTTTTTTTTTAAGATTTTATTTATTTGAGAGAGAGAGACAGACAGAGTGAGAGAGAGCATGAGAGGGAAGGTCAGAGGGAGAAGCAGACTCCCCATGGAGCCTGACGTGGGACTCAATCCCAGGACTGAGACTGGGATTGAGTGGGACTCAACTCCAGGATCATGACCCAAGTCTAAGGTAGTCGCTTAAGCAACTGAGCCACCCAGGTGCCCAAATTTGAGAAGTTCTTTATAGATCTTGGATATCAGCCCATTGTCTGTAGTGTCATTTGTGAATTCTTATCCCATTCCATGGTTGCCTCTTTGTTTTGTTGACTGTTTCCTTTGCTGTGCAGAAGCTTTTTATCTTGATGAAGTCCCAAAAGTTTATTTTTGCTTTTGTTTCCCCTGCCTTTGGAGTCTTGAAAGAAGTTGCTGTGGCTGATGTCAAAGAGGTTACTGACTATGTTCTCCTCTGGGATTTTGGTGGATGCCTGTTCTCACACAGATCTTTCATCCATTTTGACTTTATCTTTGTGTATGGTGTAAGAGAATGGCCGAGTTTTATTCTTCTGTATATACCTGTCCAATTTTCCTAGCCCCATTTATTGAAGAGACTGTCTTTTTTTCCATTGGATATTTTTTCCTGCTTTGTTAAAGATTATTTGACCACAGAGTTGCAGGTCCATATCTGAGTTCTCTACTCTGTTCCATTCATTGGTCTATGTGTCTGTTTCTGTGCCAGTATCATACTGCCTTGGTGATCACAGCTTTGTATTAAAGCTTGAAGCAGTCACTTAATTCACGTATATTAGACATCAATGAACAGAATATATCAAGATCTGTGTCCCTTTAGAGGTTATAATCCAGAAGGAGGATTGTGTTCCAGATGTCTGCCCTTGACTGGTGACAGCACACCTTCAGTCCTCACATGGCATTCTCCCTGAAGGCATGTCTGTTTCTGTGTCCAAATTTCCCTTTGTTTTAAGGACACCAGTTTTCTTGGATAAGGGGCCCACTCTACTCCAGTAGGACCTCATCTTAACTAATTACATCGACAATGACCCTATTTCCAAATAAGGTCACATTCAGAGCCACTAGAAGTTAGGACTTCTGTGTACGAATTTACGTGACAGGAGGGGGTGCCCAAGGGGGTGGATGAGCTAGTGTTAGAGAAACTTGTTGAGAAAGGGACATTGGAGAGAAGGCTGGAAGGAGGTAGAGAGGAGGCCATGTGGATATCTGTTGAAGAGTGCCCCAGGTAGAGGACACAGCCAGCACGAAGGTACCATGGTGGAAGCATGCCTAGGATTTTCCTGGAGCTGCAGCAAATCCAGTGTGGTTGTAGCAGAGTCGGGGGAGAGGGGAAGTGAGACATGAGGCCAGAGAGCATCAGGCCCAAGTCACATGGCTCTTGAAGGCTGATAAATGATGTTAACTTTTACTTTGAGCATAACAATTGCAGGTTCTGGTCAAAGTACCACAATGACAGCATACTGTGGATGGGGTGGAGTCAAGAAGTCACAGTTGTGATTCAGATGGGAGATAATGAGGTAGAAGAGAGCCATGTCCTGAGCAGAGGATTGGGGATGGGATCTGGTGCACCAGAAAAGGGATTGGCATGGTTAACAGGCCTCAGTAAATAGATGTAATTTAAATGCTTTTTCCTTATTGCATATTTAAAGGATCTAACAAAATACATAATGGATGGAAGACTCTCAATAAAGGTGAGCTTCTTTCCTCTCCTGGAGTCTAGCCTCCTCTGCACCTCTCCCACCATTCTCCATTTTCAATCATTCATCTTAATCTCTATTGGCTCCTTAATCTGAAAAGAGGGCAAATGGTACTGGCTTCAAGAAATGAATTGTAAATGGTCTTCTGAGGAATTACAAGTATTTGAGGCAGTGCCTCAAATGTGTCTTTTGTGGGGGTAAAAGAAATGATAATTGGAGAAACTCCCAGGTATCCCTGTCTGTTCCTCCTCCCCCTGCTCCATTCCCCACTTCATCAAGAAAAATTCATTATCTATGGTTGGTATACAGGGGTTCATTAAATAGTTTTACTTTAAAACAAACGAACAAAAAAGATTACAGCTTCTTGAAAACAATCCATTTCTTAGAGGCTTTTTTTGTTGTTGTTGTTGTTTTTGTTTTTGTTTTTTTTGTTTTGTTTTGTTTTGTTTTTTTTCTGTCTGAGATATTTAAAACCCTCTAAAACCAAAAAAATGAGTCTCTAATGGTAGAATTTTAGATCCTGGTTCTGCTTCTTTTGGTACAGATAGACTTTCTGACTTCATCAAATAATAATATGATGACAATGATAGCTAATATTTTTTGAGGGCTAAACTTGCCCTTGTGTATGATGCTTGCTGCCTAGGAAATTGTGAAGAATGATGCTATGGGATAGTTAAAGTCATAGGTTCATGAAACCAGAGTCTGTTGGAGCTTGGAGAGCTCTTCACAATATTCTTATTGCAACCTTCTCATTTTATTAACAAGTAATTCAAGAATTGTTGACTTGGCTGAGGTCATCCAATCACAGCTGGGTGTAGAGTCCAAGTGACCCATGTTCCAAGTCTCCAATTTCTCATTGCATTCCTGCTGGAAGGCAGGTGTGTTCAGATTAGGATAAGGAATACCGTATTACAGCTGTTGAAACAAAGGGTAGACAAGAAATGTGTACTGAAGCCATTTGATGTGACATTTACTGTCCCTGAGAGTTCAGGTTTATAAGCTCTACCACATTTAAGACCCTTTTAAAGTCTCTAATTACTCATTTATCTGATGTTACAAAAACAGTCTTCACAGATCCAGACTGACAGGTAAATAGCTTGTTGAGAATTTATTTAAAATTATAAACTAACATAACGCATCTTGAGAGAATTATGAAAAGCACCACAGTTCATGACAATATTTCTTTTGTAGTTATTATTGGCTGTGCCCTTGTAATTTTCTTAAGAAGTGTTTCATTTCTTGATCCATGAACTACCACACTGTAAATAAACCTGGCAGTTCCCACAGGGACAAATAGATCAGAGCACCTGGTGAAAAGTAAAGAAAAACAGTTGGGGGGTTTCCCACATCTGATTATGAATCCAACATCTGCCTCTTGGATTTGTCTTTGGGTAAGCACTTTAGCTCTCCATGCTTCAATGTCCCCTTCTGTAAAATGGGAATTACAATAATTACAAGTGTTAGGATGGTTGTGGGAATTAAGTGAGTACAATCTGTAGGCATCTGGTGTCAATTCTGTCTCATGGCAGGGACCAGAGGGTGGACACTCTGTCAGGAGGCAGGATAGAGCTGTGCACTGCACTCCAAGTGTGGTTCCAGACAAGTAGCATTGGCATATCCAGCTGGGGGCACACTGGGGGTGTACTGGGGCATCTTTTGAGTAGGCCAGGTTGGGGTCAAATTTCAGTATAGTTCCTAACTAGCTATGTAGTTTTGGATGAACCACTTAATTTCTCAAAGTTACTGTTTTTACTGTTTGTTCATCCGTGAAATCAGAGGGATGATGATAGGAGTACCTTCTTTATGGGCCATTTTACATATCAATGAGATGCTTCAGAATCTTCCACAATGTCTTGTGTGTGAAGAGTCACCATTATGATTTTCCAGAGACTGGCATGCAGGAGCAGCAAGCCTGTGTTAAAGAAAACTGATATGACATTTTGGGATAAATAAAGATACATTCCATTCATATTTTCAGTTTCTAACAGAGTGTTGATCAAAATGCTCTTCCATGTATCTTTGAATTTTTCTCTGCATCTGTGTTTTCTCCTTTATTGATTCTTAATGTTATAATTTTGTGCTTTCTCTCTTTCATTCCGTATTAGGCTGCCCAATGATGTATTAGTTGTATTGATTTTTTCCCCCAAAGAACCTGCTTTTAATTTAATTCTACTATTTGTTGATCACAAATTCATTGTTTTTGGAGTTTATATTTTTCTTGATCTCCCAACTTTTTATTTAATTTGAATGCTTAATTTATTTTTATTCTTGTTTGTTTAATATAAGTGTTTGGAGTTGCAACTTTCCCTATGGGTACAATTTTTTTTTTTTAAGATTTTATTTATTTATTTGACAGACAGAGATCACAAGTAGGCAGAGAGGCAGGCAGAGAGACAGAGGAGGAAGCAGGCTCCCTGCTGAGCAGAGAGCCCGATGCGGGGCTCGATCCCAGGACCCTGGGATCATGACCTGAGCCAAAGGCAGAGGCTTTAACCCACTGAGCCACCCAGGCGCCCCTCCCTATGGGTACAATTTTGAATGTATCCCAGTTCTAACTGGCAATGTTATTTTATTTTTTAGATATTTGACAATTAATAATTTATCTGTTACCTTTAACCTAATAGTGAGTTAGGATAGATGTTTCCCCCTAATTTCCAAGTGTTTGGCTTTTCTATGTTTCTATGTTTGCTATTTATTTATTGTTTTATTGTATTGCAATCTTAGAATATATTTCTTTGCATTCTAACAGCTTCTTGGAATTTATGCCTAAGAGAGGATAATTTTTGTAAAAGCACCATAACTACCTAGAAAGACATAATTTTAATTATATTGTTCACATATTTTATATTCTTACTTATTTTCATATACCTGATCTGTCAGGGATCTAAAGAGGTATCTTAAAACCTTTTATTACTTTCATATTTTTGTTAATTTCTCTTTGTATTTCCTACGGTTTTACTTTACCGGTGTTGATGTTTTGTTATTTGATTCTTAATGGTTCATGACAGGATTATCTCTGCTGTGGATTTCACCCTTCATCATTGTAAAGTGACCGCTTCTACTCCCACATAGTGTTTTTGACCTTGAATTCAACTTTGTCTAATAATAGTGATCACAATTCTTGTCTCCATTCAGGCTTCTGTTCTAGGTTAAGAAGCTGGTCTGGAGAAAGGAGAAGCTGGTTTGGGGTATGGCTGCCCATCCTTCTCTCAGCTCTGCCTACTTGTTTCTCCATGTGGTGGAGGAACAGCTCCCACAGGAGGCTGTGTTTCTCCCCTGGCTTACCTAAACCCAATGTCTCCATCTCTTCTAGAAAACAGACCTCCAGATCCCATTTGCTGATGTTTCAAATTTCCTAAGCACTAGGGAGTAAGAGACAGACCCTGAGTCTTGGAGCCCTCTCATTATAGTGGAGATAGTCAAAGGGAGAGGTCCCGGTGTAGAATAACAAGAGTTACAACCAGTGTTGCCTCTGTTCTATGTAAGTGGATATTGTAGTCCAGTCTTCCTGAGGAGGTGGCACGGATCACATATGGTTTGGATAGGAATTCACAGGCAAATGGCAAGGAATATGTGGACATTGAGACAGAGAGGATACAATGATCAAAGGCATGGAATGGTATTTATATATCTATTTCACAAAGAGGGTAGTAGAATTTCAAAGAAGTGAAGTACCTGACCCAAGGTTTAAGTTAGTAGGTAACAAAATCAAGATTTCTTTTTTTCTCTTTTGGTTATCTGGGTTTTCTTTCTTTCTTTCTTTCTTTCTTTCTTTCTTTCTTTCTTTCTTTCTTTCTTTCTTTCTTTCAGATTTTATTTATTTATTAGAGAGAGAGAGAACAGAGGAAGACAGAGGGAGCAGGAGAAGCAGCTCCCCACTGAGCAGGGAGCCCAACATGGGGCTTGATCTCAGGACCCTGTGATCATGATCTTAGCTGAAGGCAGATGCGTAACGAACTGAGCCACCCATGTCCCTCCAGAATTAAGATTTGAATCCAGGTTTTTTGACTCCAAAGTCTGTGCTCTGCCCACCTCAGTGTACCACTTGCCCAAACATGATTTCCCTTCATTGGTGTCCCATTTCCTTTTCTTCATCATGTGTTTATGTTCCTAAGTTATCACACTTTCTTCTTTAATAACAAAGCTTTCACACAGAGGAACAAATGGTAGACAACAGTTTAATGTCTGAACCGCTTTCTCTCTGAAGACATCTTTATCTTAATAAGATTAAAATTTAAAAAAAAAAAAAAAAACTAAGATAATACAACTCCAGCAGTGGAATTCCATTCCTTGTGTAGAGAAGGAAATTTGGGGATATGTAGGTGTCTGTCAATGCCTGAGAATTTTCAGCAGTTGAGCTGAACCCAAAACTGGCTATACCTTCTGCATCCTTCTTTCCTTCCTACCTTCCTTACTTCTTTCCTTTATTCTTTGCTCACACTAATTTCCAACTCCTTTGTATAAAGGAGTATCTGACTCATCTCTTTTTTTATATTAATATATAATATATATTATTAATATATAATGCATTATTTGTTTCAGGGGTACAGGTCTGTGATTCATCAGTCTTATGCATTTCACAACACTCACCGTAGCACGTACCCTCCCCAATGTCCATTACTCAGCTACCTCATCCCTCCCACTCCCCTCCCCTCCCCTCCAGCAACCCTCAGTTTGTTTCCTGAGATTAAGCCTGACTCATCTCTTAAGAGACCGAACCCACAAAGTTGCTGTGGACCTCTGGGAGGGAACTGCGGATAGAGGACACAGGCTTCAGTGGTGAAAACAAAACTTTGCTCAATTTATAATTTTCTAAATCCATTCCAGTTCATGTCTAGTTCAATTTTAAGTCTTGTGAGGACTCCTCTTTCTGGAGTCCTATGCCTTCCCTGTCTGAAAAGAGTTTTGAATTTTTGAGAATGCTTAACTTGCTAGTGTCAGGAAGAAGCCTGTTTCTTCCTGCTATGGACCTCAGAGTCTGTATGAGTTTCTTCCATAAATTCATGCTGTCCATTTCAGCCGTCCCTCTCATGTCCCTTTGATGTGGAAGGCACTCTGAGGCCCTGAATCTGATTTTCCATTGCTCCAGGGGTGCATCTGCAATGTACAGGTGGGGATGGGAGGAGCCTTCCCTGTTATGGGAGACAGGTGGCCTTGCCCAGAGATGGTCAGTGAGAGCCTACTTGCTCATAGGCATTTTATTCTGTGGCTCAGTCTTTAGTGAGTTCTTCTCATTCAGCATTGGTAGATAGTTGCATATTTACCCTTGAGCTTCCAAATTCCAATGGTTATTGCGTTGAAACTCAGGGATTCGCTAACACTTGTCAGAATTATTCTGTGTCTACTCATTCTATCAGTCCAACACACACACACACACACACACACACACACACACACACACACCATTTAGAAAGCTACTGTAGCCAGGACATGCTAGCTGCTTTAGGAAATGTAGAAATACAGGCTCTTTATCCTATCACTCAGTTTATACTTTTACCTATACTGAAAGCATTTTTCAAAACTAAAGTCAGGGTATATGGTAGGGCACTTAGTTTTTGTTTGCTTACACTTTTTTTCTTTAATTTTATTTATTTGAGATAATACAAGAGTGAGAGAGAGAGAGAGAGAGAGAGCATAAGCATGGGGAGCAACAGGCAGAGGGAGAAGCAGTCTCCCTGCCAAGTAGGGAGCCTGATATGGGGCTCGATCCCTGGACTCGGGGATCATGACCTGAGCCAAAGGCAGACACTCAGCCGACTGAGCCACTCAGATACCCTGTTTGCTTACTTTTTAAAGATTTATTTATTAATGAGAGAGAGAGAGAGAGAGAGAGCACAAGCATGTGGAGGGGCAAGGGCAAAGAGAGAGAGAGAGAGAATTTCAAGCTGATTCTGTGCTGAACAGGACCCTGAGATCATGACCTGGGCTGAAATTAAAAGTCAGGTGCTCAACGGACTGAGCCACCAAGATGCCCTTGGTTTGGTTTTGAAGTGAAAGAATGTTGTATCAAAACTTGCTTAAGCAGGAAAAAAAATTTTTTTTAGCTCATTTAACAGAACCATCCAGTTATAGTTTCAGACTCAGCTGAATTTAAGGACTCAGTTTCTTTCCACATCTCAGCTCTGCCTCTTTCTGTCTTTACTGTAATCTCAGGTTTCATGTGGTAACATGATGGTGGCAACAAATCTCAAACTCTTTTCTTCTTACAGTTTAAATCCAGAAATGAAAATACCGGTCTCTTTCCCAGAAACACCAGCCAAGACTTACTGCTTTTTTATTGGTTCTGGTTGGGTCATGTGACCATTGCTAAACCAATGGCCATGGCCATGGAAATGCAGTGTGGTAATTGGCTTAGACTCAAGTTCTGTGTTCAGAGGTGGAGCTGAGCATGGGCTGAACCCGCTCAGAGGACTTGGTCTCTGTGTGGGAGGGGGTCCTTCTCCAGAGGGAGGCAGTGGTTAAGTGCAGAATGGCCAGTAGATGATGGGGGGCAGAACCTGTAAATACTCACCACACCTGATCTGACCAACATTTTTGAACTTCTAGAACTAAAACAAGATTGAGACAAGTAATATGATGCCAGTGTATTGGATTTCTGGAACATATTTTTTTGTGCAATGACAAGTCTGTCACTGAAAATCAGTGATTTATAGTTACTGAACTGCTACCTCAATCCCTATGGCCTTTATAATTATTTGGTAATATCTCCCAAGAGAAACTAGCAAAGAAAAAAAAAAAACAGTGTCTCACCCAGTCTATATATTGTTGGCAATTTTAAAAGAGATTGTTTTGAAAACCTATTTATTGTATGTGCTGAGAACTTATAAATTGCTTTCAACACTTTCCATGGAAGTGTGAAGTGCACTGAAGGCTGCCAACAAAATGCCGAGTCAGCCCATTGACAGAAAAAGGAAGAGAAACTTTTGGAAAAGACATTATTGTTTCCTATTAGCTTACTTTCCATCTGAATCTGAGCAGCTGACCTGAGGAGGGAGGTAGGAGAGGGTAAAGTCATGAAATGCTGAGAAAGCCCTTTACTAATGGTTTCAAAGGGAGAGAGGCCACCTTCATCATTGTCATTCTAAGGGAAACACCCATAACTTCAAAGATGTTGGAATGCTTCTTCTTGAAGAGGAAAACTTTACAGTATGAAATAGAGACCTCAGCATAAATTTCTTTGGGCATCTTTTATTAACAGACTCAGGCTAACCAAATGATTCCCCCAAAGCTCATCAAATTTCCACGAAGTCAAGCAAACTTATTAATCATGAAATATTCAGTATTATTATTGCACATATTTTAGAGTGAAGAGAGAACAGCTAATTTGTTCCAGGACGGTGATCTGATCGCGTTGGAGAGGGAGACATGCTGAGTAGACCAGAAAGCAGGACAATGGATGAATGAATATAAGTAACTAGAACCCGTTCAACCCATGAATTCCTATGAGAAACTTCTGTTCCAGTAGATACAGGGTCTCACAAACAACAGAGCAATAAACATCCTTGCATGATGTTTCTCCTTGTCCTTGGACTTGTGTAAGAGTTTCTTCCAGGTGAGTACTAAGATATGGGGCTGTTTCTAGTCAATCATATCTGCTATGTGCCCCTTCAACATAGCAACCTCAGGTACTCTTCTCTTAGCCAGCCAGTAGAGAGTAATTGTTTCATTTTTGTCAATAATTGGCTGTTTTATCATGACATCAAATCTTGTGTCCCCCTGAGAGGGAAATAAGCAGAAGCCCATAAATGTTGAAACTACTGGGAAAAAAAAATATGGTGTTTTCTTATTTCAATGTGCAATTCTCTGATTAGCAGAGAGGTCAAAATTTCTTTATATACTTCTCAATAACTTGGGGTTCCCTTCTTGTAATTTGACGATATCTATTGTTTATATTTTTTAGGTTTTTTGCTTTCTTATTGCTGATAAAATAGAATAAAGGTGAAGGATATGTGTGTAAATCACAATTTTTTAAAAGATTTAATTTATTTATGTGACAGAGAGAGAGAGAGTGTAAATCACAATTTTTTAAACCATTGTCTTATTGACATATGGGCCATTTTCAGTTTGAAATAAAGCAGGATGTTTATTATTTGAGAATGTACCAATATAATTCACCATTGCAAAAGACTAACACATAAAGAAATTTATTCATCTCAGTAGATACAGAAAAAATATCTGACAAAATAAAATAACACATGATGAAAACTCTCAGAAAGCTAGGAATAAATGGAATTTCCTCAACCTGATAGAGCATTTAGGAAAACCTGCTGTTAACATCCATATTTAATGGTGGAAAATTGAATAATTTCCCCTTAGGCTAAGAAACAAGGGAAAGCATCATCACTGTTACCACATCTATTTACCATTTCCTAGAAGTCATAGCCAGTACAATAAGGGAGGAAAAAAGAAATAAGAGTCACCAAGATTGGGAAAGAAATAAACTGTCTTTATTCACAGATGACATAATTGTCATCTAGAAAATTTTAACAAATATATTAAAAAAGCTATTAGAACAACTAAGTAACTTTATGGGTTTATAGGCCAGAGGGCCAATCTACAAAAATAAATTATATTTCCACATATACTAGCAACAAAATCATCAGACTTACAATTAATAATGCCATTTAAAATAACATCAAAAATATAAAATCATTAAGGAAAAGTATGAAATATTTAGGGAAAACATTTAAAAATACACACAAAATCTGTACATACTAAATATATTTTTAATATACAGAAAAATATATTCTGAGAAAAATTTTTAAAGACTTAAGTGACTTCCAGTTTATGGTTCTGTAGTAAGAATCTTGGACATCTCCATTCTTTCCTAAAATAAATAAAAAGCTGAATGACCAAAAAATCAACAACTCTTCTTAGATCCATTAGAGGGGGAAGAAACAGGGCAAGCTACTACCCGCAAGATTGGAGAGACAGACATGTGAATGCAGGGAGTCACAGCAGAAGTCAGAATAGGAACTAGTGCTGAGGTAGGAAACTCTGAGCTGTAATTGACAAATTACTGGAGCTAATTGTGGACAAATGTGAGTGTTAAAAACTACAGGGCGATCTAGTTGTGGGGTGGATCCCATAATTCTGTGAGGTTTACCTCTAGGGGCTAGACTAGTTTCCCACAGTATATATCTAGGGAAAATACCATTGTGATTGCAGAAGACAAAAGGAATCTTTTGAAACAGGCCCAGGTACTCTGTTCTTAACAAGGTATACCCTCAGGGGAAACTAGTTAATCAGAGCTTAACTTGAGGGGTTATTTATCAGACTAACTGGGGGAAAAGGAAATGACTAGTTCTAGATGGCTCTAGCAGTCTTTTTCAACCTAAGGTGGGGAAGAAAACAAAACAAAACAAAACAAAAAACAAAAAAACAAAACAATAACAACAACAACAAAAAACCAAAAATGAGAAAGTTGTGTGAAGTTCATAGTCCTGAGGCACAGGCTCACTGAAAAACTAAGACCTAATCATATGACTATGGAAAGCTTTCCCTCCCATCAAAACTCACCACCACATTTCTAAAGGCCTATTTACAACTTTCTTTCAACAGCACATCATATCCAGCTGTCAAAAAAAAAAAAAAAGAACAAGGCATACCAAAAGGTAAAACACAATTTGAGAGATAGAGTAAGCATCAGAATCAGAAATGTCAGTGATGTTGGAATTATCAGACCAAGAATTTAAAACAATTATGATTTATTACGTTAAGGGAATCTAATGGATAAAATAGATATAATGCAAGAACAGATGGTGTATGTAAGCAGAGAGATATAAGCCCTAAGAAAGAACCAAAAAGAAATGCTAGAGATGAAAAACACTGTAAGGGAAATTTAAAATGTTTTGATGAGCTTATTTGTAGACTGGGTACAGTTACAGAAAGAATGTCTAGCTAGAGGATATTTCAGGAAGTCCTTCAAAACTGAAAAACAGAGAGCAAAGACTGGAAAAAACAGAACAGGACATCCAAGGACTATGGGATAACTACAAAAGGTATAAACTGGTAATGGTAAATGGTAAATATCAGGAAAGAAGGGAATAGAAAGAAATAGAAAAAAATATTTTAAGCAATAGTAATTGAAAATTTGCCCACATTAATGTCAGACATCAAACCACAGATCCAGAAAGTGTAGAAAACACCAAGCAAGATAAATCCCAAAAAACTACACATAGGCATCTTATTTTCGAACTACAGAAAAATAAAAGATAATGAAAAATTCTGAAAGAGCCAGTGGGGGAAGAAATCTTATTTGTAAGGGAACAAAGATAAAGGATTACAACTGACTTTTCAGAAATCATTAAGGCAATAAAAGTGTAGTGAAATACTTAAAGTATTGAAAAAATTAATCTAGAATTCTGTACCCTTTGAAATTATCTTCAAAAGTGAAGGAGAAATTAAGACTTTCTCAGAGAAACAAAAATTGAGAGAATGTGTTGCCAATATATACCCACCTTGCAAGAAATGTTCAAAATTCTTAAAGCTTCTTTTTTTTTTTAAAGCTTCTTCTTCTTCTTTTTTTTTTTTTTTAAGATTTTATTTATTTATTTGACAGAGAGAGATCACAAGTAGATGGAGAGGCAGGCAGAGAGAGAGAGAGAGGGAAGCAGGCTCCCTGCCGAGCAGAGAGCCCGATGCGGGACTCGATCCCAGGACCCTGCGATCATGACCTGAGTGGAAGGCAGCGGCTTAACCCACCGAGCCACCCAGGCGCCCCGAAATGTTCAAAATTCTTTAGAGGGAAGAAAAATAGTATCGTTCAGTAACTTGGATCTATATAAAATAAGGAGGAATACTGAAGAAGTAATACATGAAGGTAAAATAAAAACTTCTATTTTTCTTACTCTTACTTGATCTAATAGGCAACAGTTTTTTCAAAATAATACCGACAATGTATTTGATTACGCATGCTATGTAATGTGTGTGTATATACACACACACACACACACACACACACATATATATATGTATATATATATACTTATGTATGCATAAAATAAGAAATGGAGTAATATGCTATGTTTATGAATTTGAAGGCTCAGTATTATTAAGATATCAATTCTCCAGAAATTGATCTGTAGATGTCAACCAATTCCAGTCAAAATCATAGCTGGCTCCTTACAGCTTCTTTCACAAGCTGATTCTACGGTTTTTATAGAAATTCAAGAAGCCTAGAATAACCATAGCCATTTTTGCAGAAAAAAATAACAAGGGAGAATGTACAGTTTCTAATTTCCAAACTCACTGTATAAAACTACAATAATCAAGGTAAGATTTGGCATAAAGATAGATATATAACTCAATGAAATGGAAGGAAAATTTCAGAAATGGACACATACATACATGTCCAACTGATTTTCAACAAGGTGCTGTGAAAATTCACTGGAGAAAAGCTAGTCTTTTCAATAAGTATAGTGAAAGCATTTGGATAGTAATTTGGAAAGAAAAATGAACCTTCATCCTGACCCTCATATAATATACAAATATTATCTTAAAATGGATCATAGTATCATGTAGAAGCTAAAACTATAAAATTTCTAGAAGTAAACATAGAAACTGTTTGTGGCAGGCTTAGGTAAAGATTTCTTAGATAAACACAAAAAAGCAGAAACTATAAAAGAAAAAAGAAAGAAAAAAAAGTCCAATAAATTGGACTTCATGGAAACCAAACATTTTTGTCCTTTGGAAGACCCTGTTAAGAAAATGGAAATGCAAGCCTCAGACTAGGAGAAGAAGATATTTGCCAGCCCTATGTTGGATAAAGGACTTGTATCCAGAATATTTAAAGAGCTCGTGGGGCACCTGGGTGGCTCAGTTAAGCGTCCGATTCTTGATTGTGGTTCAGGTCACGATCACAGGGCCATGAGATCAAGCCTCGTGTTGGGTTCCATGTTTGGTGTGGAATCTGCTTTAGGTTCTCTCCCTGCCTTCTGCCTCTGTCCTTCCCCCCTGCTCGCTCTCTCTCAAAATAAATAAATTTTAAAAATATTTAATAAAATAATAAAGAACTCTTAAAACTTAGTATTGGGAATCCAAACAACCCAATTAAAAAAAATGTACAAAGATTTGGTAAGACTCTTTATCAAAGAATATACAGGTATGGCAAATAAGCAAAGATAATTTTATTTATTTATTTATTTATTTATTTATTTTTTAAAGATTTTATTTATTTATTTGACAGAGAGAAATCACAAGTAGATGGAGAGGCAGGCAGAGAGAGAGAGGGAAGCAGGCTCTCCGCTGAGCAGAGAGCCCGATGCGGGACTCGATCCCAGGACTCTGAGATCATGACCTGAGCCGAAGGCAGCGGCTTAACCCACTGAGCCACCTAGGCGCCCAGCAAAGATAATTTTAAAAAGATAATTAAAATCAGTTGTCATAAAGGACATTCAAATTAAAATATGCCTGAGATACTATGACACATACATTAGCATGACTAGATTAAAAAAGACTGGCAATGCCAAGTGTCAAAGAGGATGTGGAACAACTGGAGCCCTTGTAAATTATTAGTGGGAGAGAAAAATGACATTGCCACTTTGGAAAATAGTTTGGTATTTTCTTATAAAGTTAAATATACATTTACAGTATGACTCAGCCATTGCAGTTCTAGCTATTTATCCTAGAGAAATAAAAATATATCCTACATAAAATATTTTTAAATAAAATTCATAGCCCCTCTATTCAAAGTAGACAAAAATTGGAAACAGCAGAAATGTCTGTTAACAGGTGAATGGATAAATAAACTGTGGTATATTCATACAGTAGAATACTACTCAGCAATAAAGAGGAACAACCTAACCTAATGGTAGAGGCAAGAACAGAACTGAATTTTAAAAGCACTATGGTAAGCAAAAGAAGGCAGGCTCCAAAGACTATATATTCTAAACTTACATTTTATGACATTTTAGAAAGAGCCAAAGTCTAGAAGCAGGATGCAGATCAGTAGCCTGAAGCCAAGAACTTTTCAACTACGTGGTCCACTTACCTGGATTTTTTTCAGTAAATACAGTAGAGTACTATAAATATATGTTCTCTTTCATATTATTTTTTCTTTTTTTTTTAAGATTTTATTTATTTATTTGACAGAGAGAGATCACAAGTAGGCAGAGGGGCAGGCAGAGAGAGAGGAGGAAGCAGGCTCCCTGTTGAACAAAGAGCCTGATGCGGGGCTCGATCCCAAAACCCTGAGATCATGACCTGAGTCGAAGGCAGAGGCTTTAGCCCACTGAGCCACCCAGGCGCCCCTCATACGATTTTCTTAATAACACTTTCTTTTCTATAGCTTTTGTTTATGGAAGAACACAGTATATGATATGTATAACATACAAAATATGTATTATCAACTGTTCATGTTATTGATAAGGCTTATGGCCAACCTGCGCTATTAGTCGTTCAGTTTTAGGGAGTCAAAAGTTATATGGGGATTTTCAACTGTGTAGGAGTTGGCCCTCCTAACCCCCACCCACACTGTTCAAGGATCAGCGGGATGTCTTGGCTGTGGTGGTAGTTATCAGATCGTATACTTTTGTCAATCACACTGCTCATTTAAAATGGGTGACTTAGTAAGTTAGACAAAAAGAAATCTGATTTTTAAAATTGTTGTAGCACCGGTTGTGTTGGTTATAAAGTTTTCATGTTGTCACACAGGGAATCAGTTCTCAGAGTGCTGGAGAGCCTGGGTTAAGGAGGTAGTGGGGTATGGTGAGGATAGGGGAGCAGCCTGGACTGCCCAGGTGCTGGCAATTTTGGAAGGGACCCACTTCCTTTAGTACATTGCAGCATCCTCTAACACATCACAAGAATGTGATGTCACATTTCTTTCTGTTGGAGCCCCCCTCACCACGGTGGGATCCACATTTGACAGCACAAATGAAACTCCCAGTGTCCATCTGGTGAAGAAGTAGTGGGCTGCAGAACAGATGAAGAAAGTGGAAGGGGAAATACCACTGTTTTTGTCCAGGGGAGAGAACAGTAGTCTAGGAGTTAGACCAGAGAAGCACCTGCCTCTAGGACTTGTGCTGACTCTCTGATGTAGGCTCCTTCCTCTGTTGACAGACTGACTCAACCAAGGTTGGATGGGCATTTTCCTGAGCCTGGCCCTCTGTGATCCACCAGGGCTTGGGTGGCACTCACATTTGTTCCTCATTTCAAGATTCTCACTGCCCAAGAAGAAAAGCAGACATGGGCATAGGTCACTGTCATAATGCATTTGGTGAGGGCTGTGATACAAAGATGTGTTCAGGAGGGAACGGGGGCCAGGACTCTTGAACCTCGGCACTTTCACCTATTAAATGTAGGTAACAGCAACAGCAACCTCCCCAAATTAACAAATATCTAACCCTGCATTTTCAAACTCCACATCATTCATGTTGCCTAAAGAAGCAGCAGTCACAGCATGAAGTAGTTCTCTTCTATGCCCTGGCTAGCTTAGCTCTATCTTTCCTGATCGGAGTATGGCCTGCGTCTGAAGAAACTAATCATAATAATAGCCACCAGGTGTTGTGCAAACATTATACAATTTAATCCTCATAAACATCATGGAGGATCTGTGCCGTTAAGCCCTATTTTACCCAGGAGAAAAGCAAGGCTCCTAAAAGTTATAGACTTGTCAGAAGTCACCAAGCCAGTGAGCACTGATTCTGGTGGAAGACAGATAGGAAGGCAGGACTCCTTGACTTCTTCTTCTTCTTCATTATCCTCCTGTTGTTTTCAAGGATCACACATCCAACTGCCTGCAGGAGCCAGGTAGGTGATGTGGAAGAGGGAGATAGTGTCAGACAGGAGGGTGGAATAGTGGAGACTGAGTGGCGGGGGATGTACCCTGTCTAAATTAGCAGTTCCTCAGCTCCAGCCAAGTTTTGCCAAGCATGAGTGCCAGCTCCATGTGACCAGCTCCTCTGGTTTTCCAAGAGAAAGCAGAAATCTGAATCCAAAAGTTAACTCAACAGTAAAATATCCTGATTTTTAATTGTTAAATACTTCTAAAATTAACAAAAATTTTGCATTGGGAACCTAACTAAGCACATTGTAGGTGAGATAAAGTCCCAAAAGTTTGTAACATCTGGTCTGTATAATGTCATTTTAATGTAAGATTAAGAACTAAAAAAGGAATTTTGCCATAGACTATATTCAGAGATGTGGCATATTGTATCAGATTTTTGGATCACATCCTACTTTAAACCATCTTTGCTGGTATATTAGACAGGGTTTTCCAGAGAAACAGAACCAATAGGATGTGCGTGTGGATGTGGGTGTATGTAAGAAGAAAGAGAGAGATTTATTTAAGGAATTGGCTCATGGGGTAACAGAGACTCGGGAAAGAACCAGTCTTGCAGTTTGAGTCTAAAGGCTGTCTGCTGCAGAGTTCCTTTTTTCATGGGGGAGGCCTTCAACTGATTGGGTGAGGCCCACCCACACAACAGAGGACTTTGTACCTTATCAAAGTCTATTGATTTAAATGTTAACCTCATTCAAAAACATTGTCACAGAAACCTCCATAGTTATGTTTGGCCAAATATCTAGATACTGTAGCCCACCCAAGCTGATACATGAAATTAACTATTGAAGTTGGTAATTTACTTATTATTTCCACTATGCCCAACCTAGTCTGTGATACATATTCATAGGGGTACAGTTTGAAATCAGAACTTTGCTGAGAAGTCATTTTGCATGCTTTAGTTTTTTTATATAGTATATGATCATTTGTATTTATTCTAAGAATCTGACATTGTACTACAATGAGTTTTGCTAGTGAAATGCCCCAGTTTATCCACTGTGGTAGGTGCATTAGGTGTAGTAAGGGTTCTCCAGAGAAACAGAGTCAATATATGTTCTGAATATAAGATATAATGTAATATAATATATTCTGAAATAAGAATATATAATATAATGAGAATAAATAAGTGAATAAAGATATTTAAATAAAGGTATTTATTATAAGGTATTGGCTTTTGTGATTGGGAGCCTGAGAAGTCCTGTGATCTATCTGCAAACTGGAGAACCTAGGAAGGCTAGTGGTGTAGTTGGAAGGCCTGTGACCCAGAGAGTCAATGGTATAGATTACAGTTCAAGTCTGAAGGCCTGTAATGGAGAAGTAACTTCCTTTGGGGTCTGGAGCCTGATTGTCTGAGCTGTGATTAACTGTCTTACATTTGGGTACCATGTTCCATATGCGTTGTCTTAGAACACAACCCAGCCAAACACCTAGGAAACAGAGAAATGGGGGAAACAGCCTCTCTTCCAGACTCTGCAGCACTGTTAGAATAATTTTCGAGGGAAAGGCTGAAGTTAGGTTATTTGCTACTGCTTGGAACAAATTTATCAGTATAGACCTCTGGGTTAAAAGCTAAGAAGCTGATGATGTTGAAGGCTAAAACTTTTGAATCAGTGAGTGAGATTTTACCCAGCTACAAGTCTATGGGTTGTATTTGGTGAATGGACAGAGTGCCTTGATTTGCATGCATATTATAAGCAAAGAATCCCTCATTTATTACTTTATTTACTTCAAGGGGGGAAGTTCCAATTCAAGATGGTGTCAGTGGAAGACTCAACTCATGTCCTCCATGAACACACCAAATCATACCTATTAGTAGAACAGTTCCTCCTAAAGAAGACCTGAGGGCTGAGTGAACAGCTACAGCATGACCAAAGCCAGAGAGAATTGCAAGAGAACAGCAAGAGAGATGGACAGAGCTTCAAATGACAATAGGGAGGGATAGCCCTGAGGGATCAGGAATAGATTCCTCTCTCCTTGGGCACAGAAAAACAACAAACAAACAAACAAACAAACAAACAAAAACCTGTGGTTTAAAAGCGCAACTTGAGCTATGTTCCCATGTGCCGCATGTAGGAGGTTCCACAATACCAGAAACAAGAGGTGTGTGCTGGAGACTGGGATTCCAGCTTCTAGCCCCGGCCAGCTTTTTAGGTGTTGGGAACATGAAACAACCCACTCTTGCTCTCAGCATCCTCATCTCATGAATAGGAGAGTTTCCTTGGATGAGTATTTCTTGCTGCTTTTTTGGTAATTTACTCTTCGGGTGACTTTTCACATGTTAATCATTTTGTAATATCATTGTTTACAGAAGGAAATAAATGGCAATTCAGTCTTTCCTCTAGCATGGTCAATTCAAATTTCCTTTTTATTATTGATAACTCTAGAAATGTCTTTTGATTTAATAACTTATTTTTAGAAATGTCATGTAAATTTTTAGGATTGTTGTCACACTTGGGGAATACTCAGTTAAGTTTCCTCCATATGTGTCTCATCTAATGACATATATGCTTATATATTTGTACCTAACATCACAAAATTGGGCAGTTCTGTCCTTTATGCAATTTCTGCATTCTTTGAGGCATCTTTTTCTTTTGTCTTCTATAATATGTCAAAGCCTGTTACCCAATTCGGTTGATATGCCCTTAGAGGAATTGACCGAAGCCTATTTAAAATGCTTAAAAATAAGCAAAAGAGAAAAAGAATAATGGAAATTTTTAAAAGGCATTAAAGCAGCTACACAGATCCATTGAATGGGAAGAATTGCACGTGTGATAAATACCTATTTGCTAAAGATGGATATTCAGAGGAATTGCCTACTTTGGACGCCTGCTTGATGGGAGGAGCCGTGATAGACAAAGCGTGCTCTGTACTCCAGCCTGGGTCCTTCAAAGGCTTCTGCAGGCCACTAGGGAATTGGGTCTCTGTGACCAAACACCTACCCATCCTGCTTGGTGTCACAGAAATGCAAGAGGTCCTGTATCCCTGACTTCTGTATGGAAACACACCTCCTTACCAATTCATACATTTGTATTTTATGGAAACTAAAAATATTGCACTGAATGTATTTTCCTCCTTGTTTTGCAGATTTAGAAGCTCCCACTGAACTGTGGGACCTTAGTAAGTGTGAAGGGCTCTGAAATGTACATTTTAGGAATTCCTAACTTAGGAATTAGGAATTAGGCTTCGGTGTCTTGTTCTGATGCTTGTTAACCAATTAATCTTTTTTGTATATTGCATACAGATTTCAAAGCACCACAAATCTTTTTTGGAAAAATAATAGAGATATAAATAGAAAAAAAAAAGTGATGTTTGGAGAGCGAATGGCTCATGGGGAGTTGAGCAGAGGAGATATGATTAAAAAAGCTGAGATGGAAGGGGATTGGGCTTTGAATTTGAAGAAATGTGGGGAATGGGATGGGGGAAGGGATAAGAAATTAAGCACAGGACCAAGATTTGAGAGAGTGTTAGCGAGGAGAGTGCACGGAAATCAGAGCAGTGAGGACAGCCCAGGAAGAGAGAGGAGTTTCCAGCCACACCCCAGGGCAGTCTAATCACCACATCTTATTTAGTTAGCAATCTTTTTTTATTTGTCTGGGTGTTTTAAAGATTTTATCTTTTTCACTGTGACATGTCAACTTTTGGATTAATCTGCGTCAATCCTCCTTTGTACTCAGAGCAAACTTTTTTTCTTTTTTTTTTTTAATTTTTTATTTATTTGACAGAGAGAGATCACAAGGAGGCAGAGAGGGAGGCAGAGAGAGAGAGAGCGAAGCAGGCTCTCCGCTGAGCAGAGAGCCCTATATGGGGCTCGATCCCAGGACCCCGGGATCATGACCTGAGCCGAAGGCAGAGGCTTTAACCCACTGAGCCACCCAGGTGCCCCTTTTTTTTTCTTTTTTTAAATTTATTTTCAGCATAACAGTATTCATTATTTTTGCACCACACCCAATGCTCCATGCAAACTTTTTTTTTTAAGATTTTATTTACTTATTTATAAGAGAGAGAAACAGAGCACAAGAGAGGGGGAGGAGGGACAGAGGGAGAAGCAGACTCCCTGCTGAGAAGGAAGCCCGAAGAGCAAACTTTTAATTTGAGATTTATATCTCTTTTAAATCCTGAAAATGCTCTACTTTTCCCCTCAAAATGACTCCTCTGCTGTCCCCCATGTCTCTTAGTGGGTTTTTCTGATAATTATCTCTGTTACGGCTGTCCTGCAGCTCACTTCCTCTGAGTCGGTTCTCCTACTGTATCCAGTTTCTTGTACACTTTGCCTATTAAGTTATTTCAGTGACTGTATATTTAATTTTCAAGGTTTCTAACTGGTTTTTCTTTTGTTATTTTAACTTCTGCATGATTTTGTCTCACACTTTCTGTCCCTTTATTGGTGATATTTCTTCTTACTGAGGACCTTAGATATATGCTTTAAAAAAAGCCATTTTTAGACTATAATTTTACTTCTGTTTGGAGTGAATTCATGGAATTATTAGTTTATTTTGTTTTAGGTCTTTTATCAAATTGGATTTCCTCAGGTGTAGTAGAATTTTTGTTTGCAGGCTTATCTTAAGAGGGAGGTCTTGGCCCATCTCCCTACCCATACATACATGCACTATTTCGCTTAGGATGCATTTGACTTCCACCAACATTAGTTAAACCATATGGCATGTATTATTTCCTTTAGGAGTATGGAGGCTGGATGGTCCAAGGGTCAGTGAGTGGTCCAGTAATATCAGGATGCCAGGTCAGTATCTTTCCTTTTCCTCAACAGCTGCCAGAGGCTGTCTCCATTTCATGCATCCTGTCATTACATAATAACATCCCAGGTGAGTTGGGAGATACAAGCAGAAGACAGCAGCTTTTCCCCCACAAATGCTTTATTTCAAATAAAACCTTTCCCAGAAGCCCTGAGGAGTGAGCCTGATAAGGGTCCTTTACCTGGTGTTCAACACGTATATTATCTGGATACTGCAAGAACAAAACTCCAAAAATGGAGAGCTCAGCAAGACAGCAGTTCCAGTGTCCACTCACCCCTTCGAATTTCCCTTCCAATTTACCTCCATAGACACTGTCGTCTCAATTTTGAACTTGGCTATAGTTTTTTTACATTTCTTTTTATATTTCATCTGTCATTACTATGTGCTCAAGATTGGAGGAAAGGAAGGGAGCTTCAACTTTGTGGTATGTGCTATCTTGACCCAAGACCCATTCTTCTTTCTATTTTGAATTATGGGATATGAGTCCTGTGTTGGGTAAATGATCAAACTCACACAAATAACTTGGTTTGAAGGATGTGGGCCAGAAGGATAAATACAGAGTTACCTTTTATAATCTCTATGTGTGAGGCTTAAAATGAGTGAAGCTCAAATCAGCAAGACATAAACACCCTCAACAAGATACGTTCAACTTAAAAGGGCCCACTTGCCCACCTTTCAGCTTATTAACACTTGAGGGCAGAGACTGTAGCTCAGATATACTTTCCATAGGACTTGAATTCCAAAATCCACCTCTAAAGTGATAAATTTTTGTTACTTAGATCTTGAATTAGCTTCACTATGGCAGTTGTGGTGAGGATCAATATTTAGTCTTGGTTAATTTAACTGGAGTATGATTTCGTACTTGGAAACAATTGGGGTAGTATATGAATCCCTTGTCCCATGGAACCCTTTAGCCTGCCTCGTGGAAACTTGCTGTACACCCCACAAGGCATGGAGTCAGAAGGGGGCTGGAGAGTAGAGGGACTCCGGGCCTTGTCTGCATCTCTCCCACCAGAGGGCCTAGGTTACAGATACCTTAGGACAGCAAGCTAATAACACACTTCATTTAACCCACACTTACTTGTCAGTTGCTGGCTTTTCTAGGCTGGCTAGACGAGCTTTGGAGGCAAGGAGGGGCTGTTTCTAAGACTTATTTTCAGAACTCATTTCCCCGTGTTTCTTTTAAAGAAAGTTCTGAACAGCTTATTTACTATTAGTTTTTCCAAGGGAATTGGAATTCAGTGTTTCAAAGGCCTTGTTTTCAGAATTTTTTTCCCCCCCACTTTTTCCCTGCCAAAGACAAAAGTTAGCTCTATGCAGTTTACCAAAGACCAGTCACCCTAACACCTTTGTACCAGCTCATCCTTCTCCATGGCCCCAAGGTCAAGGAACACAGCAGAGCTGTAGGCTGCTACAGGTGTAAGATCAAGACAGTCCTCAAAAGCCTAGCCTACCAGGGAATGAGTTGGGTCTTCCTCCTTCTCAGGGTTTCTGCCTATGCATTCCTGGGTCCAGGTGGAATGGCCGAGACAGCAAGGTGCACAGAATGTGTAGTTTATCTACAGGGGGTGAATGAATCAGCGGGAGCATTGCCAGATCTTTTCCACTTAAGGAGTTCCGAAGCTTGCTCGTTGAGGATATGCTTTTTCCGTTTGTCGCGAGCAAAACCCCTGTGTCCCGCCAGGAGGTCGCAACGTGTAAAGAAGAGATAGAGAGATGGATATGATGTAACTCATTTGACCTTTATTGGGACGAGGTCCGCACCACTATCGTGGCCCGGTCACGGTCCGCTGACGTTGTCACGGAGAAGGAGACGTCGCCTCACAATCTAGACAGAGAGGTCACCGCAGAAGTTGAGACTGAGAACCAGCGAGTGGTCGGCAACGAAACCGTCAGGACGTTGGTAGCACGGGCGATGATGTTCTCCTGACAGGGAACTCGCTTCACCTCAGTCCCACCCGATGCCTCTTTATATACTGTGCTAAGTCTCCTTCACAAACATATTACATCACTTGTTTTTCTTATGCTTACACACCAGAAACATACACACGTCGTAAACATGTTTTAGTTTACGATATTTCGCACAAGTTAAGGTATTTACAACTTGTTACTCCCCGCTAATCTTATCACTACACGCATATGGTCTAGACTTATTTGCTATGTGGTTAGTTTGTATTTTGTTCCTTTTGCCTGTTTTTCATTTAGTAGGGGTTTGCACCTACTACATATTATTTATTTATTTATTACACTTTATTTATTAAAGGTTCGTACTCACTACACCGTTCTAACCTGAGATTATTCTCTAGGATTGTGGTGTATCTCTTAAACAACAGTAAAGAAAATTTACTACTTGAAGCTAGACAATCAGGCTAACAGGCTCAACCAAGGGGCGCGAGGGTGGCTCAATCAGTTAAGCATCCGACTCTTGATTTCAGCTCAGGTGATGAACGTGGGCTCCATGCTTAGTGGGGGAATCTGCTTGGGATTCTCTCTCTGCCCTCCCCACTCGTGCTCTTTCTCAAATAAATCTTAAAAAACAACAACAACAACAAAAAAAAAACAGGCTCAACCAAAGATTATTTGTTTATGAGATGTGACTGTGTTTGACCTTGTGTTTTACCATTAATTAGAGTTCAGACATTGCAAAGTTACATGCTGACTTGAGTTCTGCTTGATAGAAAAAAAAAAATTATGGTTTTATTGCTCTGTAGGACAGTAACTAGTTTCACATCTGGCATAGCACTTATTTTAAATATGTTTTATGTTTTGTTACTTTTTTCCCTGAAAATCTTATTCAAGTGTTCTTTTGTTCTAAATGCCTTTTACTGAGCCCTCTGCAAGGCTGTTCCTCACACACTCTTGGAAGAAGCTCTCCCAGCTTACTGGCATGTACCTGTAGTGAGCAGGCCTAGCTCCGTCATTTTAAAGCCTCTTCTCCTTTAAGGTACTCTGACTTCCCATGGGCCAAGGTAAATCCCATCAAACTCAAGGGCAATGAACTTCTCCAAAGGAGGTGGGAAAAAATGTTACCTAAACAAGTATCTAACCTACTATAACACTTAATTTTTATGTGTCAAATAACTGGGCCATGGGATGCCCAGACAGCTGGTTAAATTTCCGGGGGTGCTTGTGAGGGTGTTTCTAGAAGAGATTAGCATTTGAATTAGTATCCTGAGTACAGCTGTTGGCCCTCCTCTGTGCAGATGGGTCTCATCTAATCCCCTGAGGGCCTGAGGAGAACAAAAAGGCAGAGGGAGGAGAGAATTCTTTCTCTACCTGAGTGCTGAGCTGAACTTCAATGTTCTGTCCTTTGCCTTTAGATTCAACTGGGGTTAACATCATCAGCTCTCTGGTTCACCGGCCTTTGAAACACACTACTGGCCTTCCTTAACAGGCAGCAGATCATGGAACTTCTCAGCCTCCGTAACTGCGTGAGCAGTATCTTATTACATATATTGGCTCTGTTTCGCTGGAGAACCGTGACGAATACACCTACCACAGTGAATGAATGGGAGAATTTCATTAGCAGAACCCATTACAGGTTCTTAGAACAAATAAAAGTGATCGTGTGCTCTACAAAATATAAAAGCACGCAAACTGACTTCTCAGCAAAAGCAAATTGCACCTCCGTAAATGTGTATCACAGACTTCGTGGAGCACGGTGGAGAGAGTAAGTAAATTTAACCGAACATGGTAATACTGTAATCTTGCACTCGTATCATGTAGAGTCGTGTGTGGCTTTTTGTTTCTGTTTTTGTTTTTAGGGAATGCCAGCTGTATGTAACTTTGTAGGAGGTAAACAGGGACAGGTGATATAACTGTTTATAAAAGACTAAGTTTACATCCATCGCAGAAACCTCTAGGATGGAACAGCAAATTTGAGTCAGAAAGAGGTAGGAGATCTGGAGCCTGGGAGCCAAATACGGCCCACCCCCATTTTTGTAAATAAAGCTTTATTGGAGTCCAGTCACAGGCATTCCTATATGAGTGATCTGTGGCTGCTTTTGGGCTGCAACGGCAGGGTTGACTAGGAGGAAAAGAGATCACAGGGCCCACGAAATCTGAAACAGTTTGTTTCTGGCTTTTTTTTTTTTTTTTTCTTTTTAAGATTTTATTTATTTGACAGATCACAAGTAGGCAGAGAGAGAGGAGAAGCAGGCTCCTCACTGAGCAGAGAGCCTGATACAGGGCTTGATCCCAGGACCCTGAGATCATGACCTGAGCAGAAAGTAGAGGCTTTAACCCACTGAGCCACCCAGGTGCCCCTGTCTCTGGCCTTCTATGGAAAATGTTTGTTGACCCCTGATCTAGAAGGACACCACAGGTATGATTTTTACCTACTCTTGAGTTGTCTCTGGAGACCTCACAGCCTGCACAGGGTAGCAGGACAGGCCTTGCTAATGCTCCAGCCTGTGGCAAGTGGTGCCTGCCTGGAGGTGTGGGGCAGGGCTGCCCAAGGACCTACTGAGCACTCCTGCCTCCTGGCTCCTTCTCAGGCTTCCTAGAAAAATGTTTCCTGAAGGGAAAAATCCCTCAAGAATTAGAAAGGCTTACCTCTGTTAAACATCTTGAGCTGAAAACGAGATATTCATGTGAAAAATGTGAAAAACTGAATTTGCAGCAGTAGGGACAGGCACCAGCAATGTCAGGCTGCTCTCTCTCCACTGACATTGCTGGGATTAAAAATAGCTGTTCTGTTTGTCCTTCAGCCTGTATTGAACTGGAGCTTCTGAGCTGAGTTCTCCTTAGTTTCACGCTTAATGAAGCATAATTTGTATTAATAGCAGCTATTAAATCTAGAGTGCTTAATAGGAATTTAGAGTGGAGGCCCTGAGTCATTGTGCTCCTCCAGTGCGGTCCCCCCGGGAGCTGAGCTCAGGCCCCAAACGTCGGTGGCAATGATCGGATGCCTGGTGAGGTAAAGCAGCTGTGGAGGAGGAGCAGGGCTCTGAAGATCCAGCTCAGCCTGGAGTCTGTCCTGCCCCAGGTCTTACTGTGGTCTTGTGGCGGCCCCTGGGTGGTGTAACTGCCGTATTCCGGAAGAGGCAGTGTTGGGTGCTGGAGTGCAGGTGGGCCTGGCTGTGTTACAGACATTGCATTCAGATTGGGGTTGTGCTGTGTGACCTGGCTCTGGCCCCCTGAGCTCTCTGAGCCTCAGAATGTTTTTTAGCCTGGGAAATTCTAGTAATCAAATGGGTATACTACAAGAAATGAGAGTCGCTATCAAGAACTGTAAGACGCAGAGAAACGAAGTTTTGATACTGCTTCTCCTGTGTGTTTTCCCATCCTCCTATAAAACCATCTCTATTGTAGATGTAATATGGAAGGACTTCTGTAGAAAATTACTACGGGAAACAAAATAGCTCTCTTAGACCTGCATTAGCAAACATTTCCTTACGTGTCCAGGCTTCCTTCCATTAGCATACATTGTACTCGCATTTTCACTGCCTTGTAAATCCCCTCCTCTAATGTCTGTCTCAGGGCCTCTGCCCCCCTTCCTGTGGGCTCCTTACAGGCTTTGGGAGAAGAAAGTGTCTTTGTCATCTGTGACTTGCCATCGTCTCGCCCAGGGTCTCGCGCCAAGTAGGTATGTGGTTATGGGATTGCTGTGATCACAGTCATTTTACAGTTAAGAAAACAGTGTCAAACACAGGGTCTAATTCTCTTAATACTATCACCAGCTGCTTGTCCTTGCGCAGATCACTTAGTCCGTCTGGACTTCAATTTCCACATCTGCAAAATGGGGCTCATAAAAGTATACCTCCTAGGTGGTTGGGAAGATAAAAATCAGGCACTTAGGATGTGCTTGTGCCCTGTAGTTATTCTTAACCAGAATTGCCCTCTGGTTATTCCTTGCAGGAGCAGGAAAGACGAGGTGCTGTTGGTGCCTAGCCAGTAGCTCTTTCTGTCAGTTGTGTACTCAGGGTGAAAGTCCTCTTCTGTGCTGACCTATGGGGCTGGGCCACGTGGTGGAGGCCTGACTCTGGGTGCAGCTTCTGCTCAGCACAAGGGTAGGTGGGAGACCTCAGCAGAATGGGGACCTTCTGAGAAGTGACCAAGTTGGCAGCTTCCCTTTGGAGGATACTGTTTGAAGCAAGCCATTCCAGCAACGTCCTGGGAACTTTAAGCACCCCCAAGAAAAATGCTTTTCACAATCTACGAAAGCACCCCCCCTCCAAAGCAGGGGGATTAATAACAGCTTTTGTCATGGCAGCCCGTGGGAAGAGTGACAGTGAAGACCGCTGGACACAGGCTGGACCCCCGCTGAGTGACCCTTTCCAAGGAAGCGGTGGTGGTGGGAGAAGGGGAGAGATTTCTTACTGCTTTAGCAAACAGTGAGGAGCTCTGCTTCGTCCACAAGCAGATGAGCCTGTAGACCACCCAGAGTGTCTAGTGATTCTCTCAGGTGGTTCTTCATTTCTAGGACGCTGGCTTAATTCTAGTGATTCAGGGACCCAGGTGGGCTTTGCTGGTCTGTGCACATCAAAACCAGAGTTCCCAGGACATTAGAGCTCTGGTGTGCAGCTGTGTGTGCTCTCTGACTTGGCACTTCCCCCAGCCCCAGGTATCACAGCCTTTGGGATGAGAAAGGACTGGACACTGGCAGAGCACTACCCCATGCAGTGACCTTGGGATTCTAAGGGCTAGGGCAATATTAGCACAGTTGGCTCACAAGCTGCTTGTTTCCTGAGCAAGGCACAGGGTAAGGTCGTGGAGAGAAACCTGGAATGAGGGTCCCCATGCACTCGGGAGTGGACCCAGCTTTTGTGTGTCCTTTCCTGAAAATAATACAAAATGATCGTAAAAGTAGATGAACAGTTGGAATACCTAAGTGGCACAATCGGTTAAGCATCTGACTCTTGATTGTGGCTCAGGGTCATGAGATCGAGCCCTGCATTGGGCTCAGCTGCTTGAGATTCTGCCTCTTCCTCTGCCCCTCCTGCTTGTGCATGCTCTCGCTTTCTCTAAAATAAATAAAGCTTTCTAAAAAAGGTAAAAGGTATTTATTTATTTGTTTGTGTATTTGACAGAGTGAGGAAGGGAATAGAAGCAGGGGAAGTGGGAAAGGGAGAAGCAAGCAGGTTTCCTGCTGAGCCGGGAGCCTGAAGCAAGACTATCCCAGAACCCTGGGATCATGACCTGAGCTGAAGGTGGATACTTAATGAGTGAGCCACCCAGGCTCCCCTAGATAATTTATTTAGAGGGAGAAAGAAATAGCATCAATTTTCAGATTTGTAAAAGCTGACAAAGCTAGCAAATAATATTATTTGAATTAACAGCTAGACTCAACTCTGTAATTTTTAGTAATCTGTTTTCATGGCATATTCTTTAACTGTCAATTCATGTAAGGACAATTTTGTAATGTGATTTACTGTGAGGACAGAAAGGTGATTCAGTCTCTCCTCTCACGTTGTTTATTAGACATTACTGTCTTTTATTGGTAGTTTAGGAAAACCTCTTCCATCCTCATGAATCCTTATAGTATGTCACGGAAATGTGAGAATTGTTGTAAATTTGGAAAAAAAAAAACTTCTATTTTCAGTATATGGATCATATTTCCTTCTGCTGTTTGTGTCTTGTTTGGTGGTAGTCTAACCCTCATCATCTTTTATATCTTTTCTGTTATTTCATGATCTACACTTTTTGGATACCATGATTCTTTCCTTGTCTTTATCTGAATTTCAACATTTTGGTCTCATGTGGTGTGAGAGGTTTGGATATGTTGACACCTCTCCCGGTCTGTCTTTCAGTTGTTATTTTTGGCTTCTGTTAGGATATTTCCTTTCTGTTGTATTTGAGTTTTGGAATGATCATTGATTCTGAAAAAAATATACAAACTTGATCTGTAAATAAGGAACACACAAAGAAATCCAGATACATTTTAAAATACTAGTACTTTGTATTTAACTGCATAATTGTGAAATCAGCTTACTTTTAGACAATATATATTGACTGTGTTGGGAGTTTTGCCAGGCAAATTTCAAGTTTTTTTTTTCCTGCATCAGTGGTAATTTTTTTTTCCTCTCAAGATTTTGTTTAAATTCAAGTTACTTTACCTACATCAGTGATAGTTAGTATGCAGTTTTATCTGAAACTTGCAGATTTTTTGGAGGAGAAATTGTATTAGATATGCTGTGATACATGGGGACATTTAAAATGTGCTATTTTGTACATAGACATGTTCTCTGTAGTATTGCTGTAGGTTTGCGCCTTATAGCACAAGAATTAAGATAAGATTTATTTTGTTACATTTCCATAAAAAAGAATTTTAAAATGTGTTTCAAATGTATAGTTTTGTATACAACATTATTAGATGTATTCCTGAGAAGAGAGACCTTTTTATCTCTGGTGGCACTGTTGAAGATAGTGCCGATAGGCACTGAAGCTTTTGCTTATAATTGTAATCTTACTGTGGTTGTAAGACGGAGCTCTGACTCCATGCATTTTTGAACTTGATTTCTCTTCCACCCCCAGGTGCTGTGGAACATGTTTATGCTGTCCTGCAATCCCTGGATGTGCGCCTTTGTACAAAATGCTGGAGGAGTTGGCACAGTGGGTGGTAAGAGTATTCCCCTGGAAGTGAGAGCCCTGCAGAGCCCTTTTGTAAAATACTCACTAAACAATCCCACAGCTGTTCCAATGTCAACTACAGGAAGGGAAATGACACGGAGGGGAAGTCAGCTGGAGAAAGATGGCATTATTAACGGATTGTATTTAAATATCTTATGTCTACACATCATGTGACCATGAGAACACATTGTTGGGGCCGCTGTCAGGGCCTTGGGAAGGGACTGGGCAAGTGAGGGGCACTGAGGAAAGGATCCTCAGGTTTGTGGGGGAATCCACCTCTGTGGGCCCATAGGAGCTCACCCAGGAGGGAGGGAGCAGGGGAGATAGGCTAGGAGACAGACCATGCAGGGTGATATGACGGGTCCATGTCAGAGAGAAGTGAGGGCAATGGAGAAGGAGAGAGGAGGAACCCAGGCCAGCTTGGAGGGCAGGGAAGGCATCCTTGAGGAGATGATGGCCAGGCTGAAACCCAAATGATGGCCAGTGCTTAGCCAGACCAGAAAATGAGAGAGAAAATGAGAGAGGCATTTCAGGTAGAGGGGACAGTGAGAGCAAGGGCCCAGAAGTGTTGGGTATATGCAGAATCCAGGGACAGACAAGCAATTTGGTATGGCCGGAATTCAGAGTACCAGGAGTGCAGAGAAAAGTGGCTTAATAGAACAGCAGAGGTGGGACGGTGAAGGACCTAGAGACCATGGTAAGGGGAGGATAAGTCCTGGGAGACACTGGAAGATGCTGAGATGATCTGCATTTAGAAGGCTCACTTGAGGCATGGTTGATTGGAAAGGAGTGGGAAGAGACTGGGCTGGTGCATAGCATGGGGGAGAGAGGCTGTGTGTGAGAAGAGTAGTTCCGTGTATTAGAAAAAAAGAAGGAATGAGGGGAGAAAAAGAAAACTTTGGATAAATGGGAATTTCTAAGTATAACAACCCAGGTATCTGGATTGATGTGATGTCAAATAAGGGGATAGAGGGAGAGAAGCAGATTGGATGGGGGGAAGATGATGGGCTGCTTGAGGTTCTTACAGTGATGATTCCTGGTGAAAGGGCCTCAGATACACCCACACCACTGAGGAACCTGCCTAGTGGTGACTTTTGCAAGTCAGTGAAGCTAAAAGCAGGCATGAGCTCCTCAAAGGAGACAGCATGGTGTGAAAGAAGCAGGGGCATAGCTCCAAACCCTGAAACACTAATACCGAAGACAAAAAAAAAAGGGAGTGTTACAGGAGCCGGAGAAGAAATAGTAAAATGTAGGAGAAAGCTCAGACTCCAGGGAATTTTCTTGAATTTGAGCATGACCTAGAAAAAGCTAGAATTAGGTAGAGTTTTCAAGGAACACTGGATGGTTGGGGAAGCCCAAAAAAGGGCAAGCATGTTTTCCTTTTTATAGTTTCAGGTGATTTTCCATGTTGACATCATCTGGTGATTGGAGGGGAAAGCTACCATTCTCTTTTTATTTTTTCTTTGAGGGACTGGAGAGAGTATAAAACCATAACCTTCTCAGTATCTGAGGGAGACATTCCATGAAATTAGTAGAGAATATAGACAAATACCAGATAATGGAGGTTTTTGCCTAAAATTATCCTGTCACTACCTCTGACCTAAAATATGAACCCAGCTTTTGCATATACATTTGAATTTACTAAAGATATTCTTTAACTCCTATGATAATAGTTTTGTGTTTTGCCTTCTATGTAGATGAATATAGATACTCGTTATCTCAATTAATTAGCCAGAATAATGCTATGTAATTTAACACAGCAAAAGTTTATTTCCCGATCATAATTCCTATCTACCATGGTTCAGTTGGAGTTCTGCTCCATAAGGCTATTGAGGGATCCAAGCTGACAGAAGGTGCCTCATCTTGAAGCTTCACCATCTGGAACACTTGGCTTCCTTAGTCACCTGAACAGAAAGAAAGCGAGCTGCCGTGTTACGGCCTAGCTCTACCATGCTTTGTCCCAGAAGGGGTATGTACCGCTTTGATCCCCAGCCCTTCGACCGGGACAAGTTAAGCAGCTCCGTTTAACTGTCTAGGGGTTGGGGTGTGGAAGAGTACACCCATATATGGTAGACGGTATATGTCTGAAACACCCAATATATAAATCCCAAGTCCCCCAAAATAATTTAGATCAGAAAATGCAAACCAATAAGAAAACACCTTACAATTAATATGAACAAATAACCGTAAAATGCTTTTATTGGAAATTATCTAAACAAATACAAATGGAAACGCTTCCATATAATTTTACAATGTCTGGTTTCATTGGAAGCAATTTATTTTTTAAAACCCTAGTAATTTAGATTTTGACATAATATTTTTAATATTAATTGTAATACCACATTAACATTCCACTTACATATTTTCTGATACTAGTTTAATTAAGAGTAACCAGAGTATTTTTTATTGCTGTCATTTTTATATGAAAATAAGTGTAGGAAATTCAGAAAATTACAGTCATAAGAAGTTTTAGCTATTTTGTTTTTGCCGTAAAACCCAGTCTTAGCATAATTTAAGTATGTCATGGTATGTTTCTATCTTTGCTTTCTGTAATAAGTGCACAAATACTAAGAGATAAAACACATAGTCACTTAAAAGAAATTGAGTTTCAACAAAAACTTAATTCACCAAGAGATTTTTTTCTCATTCCAATTTATAAGGAAATTACTAGACTGTGAAATGTTAAATTTCCCACTTTTATTATACAATACATTTTTATATGGAAGGTAAAGCATTTAGTACAAAGTACCTATGTCTGGAATTCCTAATCATTTAGAGAAAATAAAGCTCATGCGTAACGTTTTTTTTTTTTTGTTTTTTTTTGTTTTTTTTAAGTCAGGGCATAGTTTCATTTCCTTTTCTTTCTTTCTTTTTTTTTTCTTTTTTCTTTTTAAGATTTTGTTTATTTATTTGACAGAGACACAGAGAGAGAGGGAAAACAAGCAGGGGGAGTGGGAGAGGGAGAAGCAGGCTTCCCTCTGAGCAGGGAGCCCAATGTGGGGCTCGATCCCAGGATCCTGGAATCATGACCTGAGCATAACCTGAGCATGACCTGGGGCAGCCGCTTAATGACTGAGCCACTCAGGCACCCTTATTTCCTTTTCTTGGCTTAGTTGGTTAAGCATCTGACTCTTGATCTCAACTCAGGTCTTGATCTCAGGTCGTGAAAGTAAATCCTGCGATGAGCTCCACGCTGGGCATGGAGCCTACTTAAAAAAAAAAAAAGAGAGAGAGAGAGAGAGAAAGAAAGAAAAAGAGAGGAAGAAAGGAAGGAAGGAAATTTAGCTTCATGTAAAGAGAAATGCTCCTCCTTTATTTCTCCTTTACTCACACACATGAGACTTCTGATATCATATTGTGTGGGTTTTCCACACAGCAAGCAATTGTCTGTGACACCAACTGGGTGTCCTGTAATTCGCTTCAGTTCTGATACCATCTCCTTGGAGTGGTGAGGGCTCAGTCCCACAAGACTGCCCAACTTCAGATGCCAGTCACAGGCCCCAGCTTGTCACCTGTGCTTCTGACTGATAGGTTATAAATCAAGGTCCCTACAGCTCCCCCCTCCTTGTGCTTGATCATTTGCTGGAATGGTTCACAGACTCTGGGAAACTCTTATGTGTAAAGGTTTATTGCAAAAAAATGCAATAAAGGATACAAATGAATAGCCAGGTGAAGAGATACATAGGATGATGTCTGGAAGGGTCCTGAGGACAGGAGCTCCATCCCTGTGCAGCTGGTGTGTGCCATCCTCCTGGCATGCAGGTGTGTTCACCAGTCCAGATGTTCTTTGAATCCAGTATTACAGGGGTTTTTAGGGAGGATCACATAGGCTTGATTGACCATTAACTCAATCTCCAGCCCCTGTCCCCTTCCCAAAGGATGGTGAGTGGGACTGAAAGTTCTAAGCTTCTGATTGGGCCTTGGTCTTTCTGGTGACCAAGTCCCTTCCAGGAGCCCACAAAATCCTGTCAGTAGAACAAAAGATTCTCTTATCACCCAGGAAATTCTGAGGGATTCAGGAGCCCTGTGTCAGGAATGGGGTCCAAGACCAAATATTAGAACAAAACATGTTCTCAGTGTTCTTACCACTTTGGAAATTACAGGGTGTAAGAGCCCTGTGTCAGGAACTTGTGGCCCTTTATAGATATCTGCATATAGTTCGGTTTTTTCCCCAGTTATAATATATTTATTTTTAGGTAGGCTTTTTAAAAGTTTTTTAACATTTTATTTTATTTTATTTCCAGTATGGTTAACATAGTATATTAGTTTCAAGTGTACAATGCTGAAATTCAGCAATTCTATACATTATTCAGTGTTCATCATGTTAAATGTGCCCTTTAATCCCCTTCACCTACTTCATCCAGCCCTCCACCCATGTCTCCTCCCGTAACTATCAGTTCTCTGTAGTTAAGAGTTATTTCTTAATTTGTCTTTTTTTCCCCTTTGTTTGTTTTGTTTATTAAGTTCCACATATGAATGAAATCATTCGGTATTTGTCTTTCTCTGACTGACTTATTTTGCTTAGTATTATACTCTACTTCCATTCATGTTGTTGCAGAGGGGAAGAGTTCATTCTTTGTTATGACTGAATAATCTTACACACACACACACACACACACACACACACACACACACAACCCCCCCCCCCCCAAACATCTTTATCCATTCATCTATCAGTGGACACTTGGGCTGCTTCTGTAATTAGGCTGTTGTAAATAATGTTGCAATAAACATAGGGTTGTATATATCCTTTTGAATTAGTGTTTTTGTATTCTTTGGGTAAATACCCAGTAGTGCAATTACTGGGTCATATAGTAATTCTACTTTTAATTTTTTGAAGAACATCCATAGTGTTTTCTACAGTGGCTACACCAGTTTGCATTTCTTTTTCTTTTTTCTTTTTTAAGATTTTTTTTTAAAATTTATTTATTTGACAGAGAGAGATCACAAGTAGGCAGAGGGGCAGGCAGAGAGTGAGAGAGAGGGAAGCAGGCTTCCTGCTGAGCAGACAGCCCCGATGCGGGGCTCGATCCCAGGATGCTGGGATCATGACCTGAGCTGAAGGCAGCGGCTTTAACCCACTGAGCCACCCAGGCTCCCCCAGTTTGCATTTCTACCAACAGTGCACAAGTGTTCATTTTTCTCCACATCCTCTCCAACACCTGTTGTTTCCTGTGTTTTTGGTTTTAGCCATTTTGACAGGTATGAGGTGATAACCTCATTGTAGTTTTGATTTGCATTTCCCTGATGATGAGTGATGTTGGGCATCTTTTCATGTGTCTGTTGGCCATCTGTATGTCTTCTTTGGGGAAATGTCTGTTCATGTCTTCTGCCTGTTTTTTAAATTGGATTATTTGATTTTGGGGTGTTGAATTATATGACTTATTAATATATTTTAGATGCTGACCCTTTAACAAATATGCCATTTGCAGATACCTTCTCCCATTCAGTATGTTGTCTTTTACTTTTGTTGGCTGTTTCCTTTGCTGTGCAGAATCTTTTAATTTTGATATAGTCTCAATAGTTCATTTTTGCTTTTGCTTCCCGTGCCTCAGGAGACATATCTAGAAAGATGTGGTTATGACCAACATCAGAGACATTACTGCCTGTTCTCTCTTCTGTGATGTTTATAGTTTTAAGTCTCACATTTAGGTTCATGTTGAATTTCTTTTTTGTGTATGGTGTAAGAAAGCAGTCCAGTTTCATTGTTTTGCGTATAGTTGTCCAGTTTTCTGAATACCATTTGTTGAAGTGGCTGTCTTTTTCCCATTGCATATCCTTGCCTCCGTTGTTGACAATTAATTGACCATGTAATTGTGGGTTTATTTCTGGGCTCTCTGTTCTGTTCCATTGATCTATTTTTGTGTTAGTATCCTATTGTTTTGATTACTGCAGCTCTGTAGTAGATCTCAAAATCATACCTCTTGCTGCTGCCCCTCAGAACAATTTGTTACTTAAACTGTAACCCCTGGAGGATTTTACTAGTTGCCAAGCACATTTAGTTACGGCCTTAAGAAATACATACACTGGCAACAGGTCTTTGGAGAGAAGGACGATATACGACCGTGAAGCTGGGCAGCTGGGGATGTCCGGCTCGCTCAGGGCGGAAGGTTGCCCCTTCACAGAAACTGGGCAGCCAGGAACCCCCGGCCCACCCAGGGCAGAGTGCCGCCTGCTTCAGGGTAGCCGAGCACCTGGGAACGCAGGGTCAGCTCAGGGTGGAACAAAAACACCTGCTTCCCTTTTCCGTTATTGCGCCTTTCCTCTTCCCAGAAGTGCCCGTTGTTTTTTAGATGAGTCCTTTGAATGTGCTTGTTTAACTATAAACTTTATTCTCCTCCTCGATTGTCCGCAAGATGTGAGTAACATTTGACCTTCATTGGTCCTTCTGTTGGCTATTGTTTCTATCTAATAAAAGTGAGACTGTGGAGTTGCTCGTGGCAGCAGTCCTTTTCGACTGTTGTCCCCTGTTCCCAATCTCTTGCAGCTGACTTGTTTGTGCCTAATTTTTCACCCGTCGCCAGCTGGAAGAGGCAACCTCTAGATTTACTTTCTTTTTTTTTTCTTTTGAGTGCTATGAGTATTTAATGTCTTTTGTGGGTTCTGTATAAATTTTAGGATTATTCTAGTCCCACGAAAAATGCTATTAGTGTTTTGATAGGGATTGCATTAAAGTTGCAGATTGCTTTGGGTGGTATGATCATTTTAACAATATTTTTTCTTCCAATCCATGAGTGTGGAATGTCTTTTTCCTTTGTCTCCTCTTCATTTCTTTCATCAATGTTTTATAGTTTTCAGAGTACAGGGCTTTCCTCTCCTTAGTTAAGTTTATTCCTAGGTATCTCATTATTTTTGGCACAGTTGTAATTTGGATTGTTTTCTTCATTTCTTCTGCTGCTTCGTATATAGAAATACAATTGACTTCCGTATGCTCATTTTGTATCCTGTGACTTTAATGAATTTGTTTATTGGTCCTAGTAGTTCTTTTGTGTGGACTGTATAGGGTTTTCTAGATACAGTATCATGTCATCTGCAAATAGTGAAGGTTTTACTTCTTACCAGTTTAGATGCCTTTTATTCCTTTTCCCCATCTGATTGGTGTGGGTAGGAGTTTCAGTACTATGTTAAATAAAAATGGTGAGAGGGGACCTCCTTGTCCTATTCCTGATTTTAGGGCAAGAACTCTGTTTTTTCCCCATTGAGTATGATGTTAACTATGGGCTTTATTATGTGGCGATATGTCCCCTAGAAAGCTACTTTGTTGAGGGTTTTTATCATGAATGGATGTTGTACTTTGTCAAAAGCTTTTCATATTGAATAAACTATTGAAACGATCATATAGTTTTTCTACTTTCTCTTGTTGATGTACATCTCGTGTTGATTGATTCATGCATATTGAACCATCCTTGCATCCCAGAAATAAATACCACCTGATTATGGGGAATAGTTTTTTTTAATGTATTGGTGGGTTTGGTTTGCTAATATATTGTTGAGCATTTTTGTATTATACTCGTCAGGGATATTTGTAGTCTCTTTTTTTGTGGCATCTTGATCTGGTTTTGGTTTCAGGGTAATGCAAGGAAGGAATTTGGAATTTTTCCTTCCTCATCTATTTTTGGAGTACTTTGAGAAGAATAAGTATTTTAATTCTCTTTTTAAATGTTTGGTAGAATTCACCTGTGAAGCCGTATGGTCCTGGACTTGTAATTGATTACTGATTCAATTTAATTGCTGTTAATTAGCATGTTCAAATTTTCTGATTTAGTGTTGGGAGGTTATAGATTTCTAGGAATTTAGCCATTTCTTCTAGGCTGTCCAGTTTGTTGGCATATAATTATTTATATTTTCTTACAATCCTTTGTGTTTCTATTTTATTGGATGTTATTTCTCCTCTTTTATTTCTGATTTTATTTGATTCCTCTTTTCTTTTTGATGAATCTGGCTAAAAATTCTCAGTATTGATGATCGTTTTTTTAACATCTTAATCTTTTTAAAAGTTTATTTATTTGACAGACAGAGATCACAAGTAGGCAGAGAGGCAGGCAGAGAGAGAGAGAGAGAGAGAGAGAGAGAGAGAGGGGAAGGGAAGCAGGCTCTCTGCTGAGCAGAGAGTTCCATGCAGGTCTGGATCCCAGGACACTGGGATCATGACCTGAGCTGAAGGCAGAGGTTTTAACCCACTGAGCCACCCAGGTTCCCCTTAACATCTTAATTTTATTTTTTTTTTCAGCGTTCCAAGATTGTTTATGCACCACACCTAGTGCTCCATGCAATACCTGCCCTCCTTAATACCCACCACCAGGCTCTCCCATCACCCCACTCCCCTCCCCTCCAAAACCCTCAGTTTGTTTCTCAGAGTCCACAGTCTCTCATGCTTCATCTCCCCCTCCGATTTCCCCCAATTCACTTTTCCTCTCCTTCTAATATCCTCCATGTTATTCCTTATGCTCCACAAGTAAGTAAAACCCTATGATAATTGACTCTTTCTGCTTGACTTATTTCACTCAACATAATCTCCTCCAGCCCCATCCATGTTCATACAAAAGTTGGGTATTCATCCTTCCAATTGAGGCATAATATTCCATTGTATATATGGACCATATCTTCTTTATCCATTTGTCTATTGAAGGGTATCTTGTATCTTTCCACAGGTTGGCAATTGTGGACATTGCTGCTATGAACATTGGGGTACATATGGTCCTTCTTTTCACTACATTTTTATCTTTGGGGTAACTACCCAGTAGGAATAGTGCAATTGCAGGGTCTTACTGTAGATTCATTTTTAATTTCTTAAGGAATCTCCACACTGTTTTCCAAGTGGCTACACCAACTTGCATTCCCACCAACAGTGTAAGAGCATTCCCCTTTCTCCACATCCTCTCCAACATTTGTTTCCTGTTTTGTTAATTTTTGCCATTCTAACTGGTGTAAGGTGGTACCTGAATGTGGTTTTGATTTGAATCTCCCTGGTGATTAATGATGATGAACATTTTTTCATGTGTCTCTTAGCCATTTGAATGTCTTCTTTGGAGAAGTGTCTGTTCATGTCTTCTGCCCATTTTTTGACATGATTATCTGTTTTTTGGGTGTTGAGTTTGAGAAGTTCTTTATAGATCTTGGACATCAGCCCTTTTTGTCTGTAGTATTGTTTGCGAATATCTTCTTCCATTCTGTGGGTTGCCTCTTTGTTTTGTTGACTGTTCCTTTGCTGTGCAGAAGCTTTTTATCTTGATGAAGTCCCAAAGTTCATTTTTGCCTTTGTTTCCCTTGCTTTTGGAGACATATCTTGAAAGAAGTTGTTGTGGCCCATATCACAGAGGTTACTGCCTATATTCTCCTCTAGGATTTTGATAGATTCCTGCCTCACATTGAGGTCTTTTATCCATTTCGATTTTATCTTTGTGTATGGTGTAAGAGAATAGTCAAGTTACATTCTTCTATACATAGCTGTCCAATTTTCCCAGCACTATTTATTGAAAAGACTGTCTTTTTTCCACTGTATATTTTTTTCCTCCTTGGTCAAAGATTATTTGACCATTGAGTTGCAGGTCCATATCTGGGCTCTCTATTCTGTTCCACTGGTCTGTCTGTTTTTGTGCCAATACCATGCTGTCTTGGTGATCACGACATTTAACGTAATTATTGATAAATATGTACTTATTGCTGTTTCGTTACTTGCTTTATCATTGTTTTTTGTAGTTCCCCTTTGTTTCTTTCTTCTCTTGCTCTCTTTTCACATGCTTTGTTGGCTTTCTGCAGTGATCTGTTTGGATTCCTTTCTCTTTATGTTTTGCATATCTATTTTGGTTTTTGATTTGTGGTTACCATTAGGTTTGTCCATACCATCTTCTGCATATAGCAGTCTATATTAAGTTGTTGGTCACTTAAGTTTGAACCCATCCTTTATTCGTCTCCCTCCCATGTTTTTAGGTACATGGTGTCCTACTTTACATCCTTGTAATTTGTGAGTCCCTTGACTGATTATTTTTTTTATTTTTATTATTATTATTTTTTTTACAAATACACATATTTTTGCTCCTTTTGGGCTCCCTATCTTTCTTACTTGCAATTATGGTCATTCCGTTCCACGTAGTAATTCCCCTTTAACGTTTCTTGTAGGGCTGGTTTAGTTGTGAAAAATTCCTTTAACTTTCGTTTGTCTGGAAAACTTTATCTCTCCTTCTGTTCTTGCCGATAACCTTGCTGGATAGAGTATTCTTGGCTACAGGTTTTTTCCTTTCAGCACTTCGAATACATCATGTCCCTCCCTTTTGGCCTGCAAAGTTTCTGCTAAAAAAAATAAGCTGAAAGCCTTAGGGTTTTCCCCTTGTATCTAACTGTTTTCTTTTCTCTTGGTATTTCTCAACTTCTTTCTTTCTTTCTTTTTTTTTTTAAGATTTTTATTTATTTGTCAGAGAGAGAGAGGGAGAGAGAGCGAGCACAGGCAGACAGAATGGCAGGCAGAGGCAGAGGGAGAAGCAGGCTCCTTGCTGAGCAAGGAGCCTGATGCTGGACTCGATCCCAGGATGCTGGGATCATGACCTGAGCCGAAGGCAGCCGCTTAACCAACTGAGCCACCATTTTAGTTACTGTGTTTCAGAGTGTAGCTACTTGCAGTTGATTTTGTTGAGGTCTCTCTGCCACCTGGATCTGGATTTCTGTTTCCTTTCCCAGATTTGGGAAAATTTCAGTTAGGGTTTCCAAGTACATTTTCTGCTCCCTTTTCTCTCTCTTCTCTTTTTGGGATCCTTGGGATGCAAATGTTATCATGCTTGATGTAGTCACAGAGTTCCCTGAGTCTGTTTTCATTTTGTGTATTTTTTTCTTTCATCTGCTTAACTTGAATACTTTCTATTAATCAGTCATAGAGGTCACTGATTTGTTCTGCATCCTCTAGTCTACTAATTTTTTCCATTCAGTTTATTCATTTATTTATTTAGAAGATTTTATTTATTTGACAGACAGAGATCACAAGTAGGCAGAGAGACGGGCAGAGTGAGAGGAGGAAGCAGGCTCACTGCTGAGCAGAGATCCCGATATGGGGCTCGATTCCAAGACCCTGAGATCATGATCTGAGCCAAAGGCCCAGGCTTTAACCCACTGAGCCACCCAGGCACCCCATCCATTCAGTTTATTTTTAGTTTCATTTATTGTGTTCCTCACCTCTGATCTTGTTTTCCTCTTTATTTCCTCTGATGTTCTCTACTCTCTTATGCCCCATGAATATCTTTATGATCATTGCTTTGGTTTCTTTATGATCTTTATCATATCATTTTTGTTTTTGAGAATCATATCATAAAGATCATAATCTTTGTGATCATTGCTTTAATTTCTCTATCAGGTACATTACTTACCTCTGTTTCACTTAGGTCTCTTGCCATGGTTTTTGTTCTGTTCTTTCATTTGGGACATATCCTCTATCTCCTCATTTTATCTAAATCTCTGTATCTGTTTTTGTGTGTTAGGAAATCAGCTATGTTTCCTGCTCTTGAAAGTAGTGGTCTTTTGAACAAGAGGTTCTACAGGGTAGTTCCCTGTGGTGCCCTCCAGTGCAGTGTCCCTTCTTTACCAAGACCTGGTGCTTCAGGGGTGTCACCTGTGTGTGTTGCTGTATCCTGAGCCATTTTTTCTTTTTAGTCCAGTTAATCTGAAGTGGCTCTCTTTGTCTGTTGTGGGCAGTCTTGGTCCCTGTGGTTTAGTAGGCCCTGTGGTTTAGTAGGCCTTGGACTTGAGTTAAGTCAGACCAGGCATTTTTCAGAGATGTAGTAGTACCAAACTATAGGGGATTTTTCTTGTGTTATTCCCTGAGAAGGTTTGGTTGTTGAGCAGGTCTGTAGTCAGAGCAACTTTCTGCCCCCAGTCTCCTGCTGGGGCTATGGTTAGACTGGTGTATGTGGTTATCTTTCTCATTCCCCTGAGCAGAAGTCACTATGGAGTAATTCTGGCTCCTGTCTGGGCTGCTTGCATACTGCCAGCCTTGTGGAACCACTTTGGATGGGTTCCAGTTAAGAGTGTATTGGAGGGCATGGTTCTGGGAGTTATCATGTTAGAAAGATTTATACTGGTCTTCTGGGGGAGGGGCCTGAAGCACCATGGATAAGGCAGGCCAGGTTGAAGGGGGTTGATCCACCAAAGTGAGGGTGGGGTGCAGCGGAAAGTTACGTAGTGAGTGTTGGTGCTGTGGTGATTCTTACAGGGAGCCGTGTGTTTATACTGTGGAGCAGGGGAGAGAAATTGTACCCACTAGTTCCTTTGTTCCCAGAGGAGTTTGCCTGTGATCTGTGTCCCTCCAGGACATGCTCTTGACATTAGGAAACAACTTTTTCCCTTCTGTATGCCCCAGGTGTTTTTCAGACTGCTGCTTCTATGCTCCGTTTCCTTGGTGCTGTTATGTTGTGTTGTCTTTTTAAGGGTGAAGGACTCTGACTGAGCCACCCAGGTGCCCAGTTGGAGTCCCCCATATATTTTTTAAATACACTTCTACAAGTGGGGTTTTGGACTTTCAGTTACCTATGTTTTATAATGCATGTTTAGAAGCTCCAACTTACCAGATAATCTCTCACTTTCTGAGAATGACAATCTCTGAATATCATCTTAAAACTATAAATTACCAAAAAAAAAAAAAAAAACCTATAAATTACAGAGCGTTAAGTTCACAACTTTTTAAAAAAGAAGTCCTCGTATTTGAAAATGAGCAGAAAGATTAATGTATAGTATCAGGAATCCATTTGTCTGCAAATAAGAGAAACACAAACAAGTTGACTGAATAGATAACAAAAAGCTTGGGTGGGAAAGCGGGGCAGATATCTAGGCTGTCACCACAGCTCCGCAAAGCCACTAGGAGCCCAGACTTCTTCGCATGGCTCCATTCTGTCACCCTCTGTGTGCCCACCTCTGCCTGGCATGGGATGTCCTATGGATACAAGGTAGATGCTGTACTTTAGTGCCTCTCAGCAACATTCTGGCAGCAGTCAGGAAGAAGAGAAAAGGCAAAGGCTACCTTGTTTATAATCCAGGCAAGAATATCTTCCTCAGAGTCTTCCCTCTCCATCTTATTGGCCTGAACTGAGTGGAGTGGTCATCCTTAGCAGCCAGGGATGGGAGACTGGATAGTTTGAATTGCTCTGTTAATAGGGAGAATGTGGGAATGTGGACAGAACAGGCAGTTAGCAGGGGCTGTTGAACTTAGGATAATTAAAACAAAGTTACTTCTATAATTTAAAGCTTCATATGTACATACTTATTTGACCAGCGCATGAGTAACCTTTTCCATTTTATTTATAATTGACTGCTGTTATGTCCCACCCTCCCCCATAAAGAGACCTAGCTTAGAGCCCTTCTCAGCTCTGTTCTTACAGCTTTCTCTATTTGACACCTGGATATTTATCCTTTTTTCTCTTTTTAAGTAAAAGGATCTTTGGTTATTTTTAAAAGAAAATGAGGACTCTTTTGGTTAATTCATGGGGTAAGAAGGAAGATGTAAACAGACCTAATTAAGGAAATGCTGGAAGCCTTAATACACAAACCCAAGTGTATGGAATGATTAATAGATAATGAAATGTTAACTTTCCCGGCTTTGTTCTATCTTTTAATTCCTTTTGAATTTGCTCATGTAAAATCCAAAGCAGGTGTTCTGGAGCAGTGGGCAGCCCTCCCTCCAGTGGCCCATCTCCTGGTTCTGCCATTGTCCACTTCAGCTTCCAAGGATGCACGTTGATGTGTATCTGATGGTATGATGGCAGAAGGGGAAGAGCTCAGAGGACTGTTCACAGCAGGTTTATAAGAGCCAGGCTTAGAGGGGCTGGCATTACTTCTGTGTACATGCCATTGGCTAGAACTTCATCACAGGACCACACTGACTGTGGTCCTGTGGAGAGGAAGGGGTGCTGGGAACTGCTTTCCAGGAAGAGGAAGAGGTTTGGGAAACAAGTAGTTGGTCGCTGCCTCACAGTTAATTAGACTGTTCAATAATTACCAGGATCTTCCGGCAAACCCTGGTTGTATTTGGCAGTTACGGTTTTTGGGGGCTATATTTCACTCCTCCATCACTTGGCTGCAGAAATACCACAACAAAAACAATTTCTAAATTAAATTCTAGTGAATGTATAAGAAGTTAACAGTCACATGAGCTGTGCTTGTACATAAGGAAGGCCTCCTCCTTAACAACTGCTGTGAGTGCTTTAAAGGGCAGATTAACTTCAGGGAAGACCCAAAGGACATCTTGGCTCCTTCCATCATTTGGCTATTGTAGACATTGCTGCTATGAACAATAGAATGCATGTGCCTTTTCTTTTCACTACATCTGTATCTTTGGGGTAACTACCCAGTAGGAATAGTGCAATTGTAGGGTCTTACTGTAGATTCATTTTTAATTTCTTAAGGAATCTCCACACTGTTTTCCAAGTGGCTACACCAACTTGCATTCCCACCAACAGTGTAAGAGCGTTCCCCTTTCTCCACATCCTCTCCAACATTTGTTTCCTGTTTTGTTAATTTTTGCCATTCTAACTGGTGTAAGGTGGTACCTGAATGTGGTTTTGATTTGAATCTCTCTGGTGATTAATGATGATGAACATTTTTTCATGTGTTTCTTAGCCATTTGAATGTCTTCTTTGGAGAAGTGTCTGTTCATGTCTTCTGCCCATTTTTTGACATGATTATCTGTTTTTTGGGTGTTGAGTTTGAGAAGTTCTTTATAGATCTTGGATATCAGCCCTTTGTCTGTAGTATTGTTTGCGAATATCTTCTTCCATTCTGTGGGTTGCCTCTTTGTTTTGTTGACTGTTCCTTTGCTGTGCAGAAGCTTTTTATCTTGATGAAGTCCCAAAGTTCATTTTTGCCTTTGTTTCCCTTGCCTTTAGAGATGTGTCTTGAAAGAAGTTACTGTGGCTGATGTTGAAGATGCTACAGCGTTTAGGATTTTGATAGATTCCTGCTTCATGTAAAGAACTTTCATCAATTTTGCGTTTATCTTTGTGTATGGTATAAGAGAATGGTCCAGTTTCATTTTTCTGCATGTGGCTCTCCAATTTTCCCAGCACTGTTTATTGAAGAGACTGTATTTTTTCCATTGGATATTCTTAGTATTAATGTGAACTGCAGGCACAAAAGGTTTGACCTAGTGAACTTGACAGCTCCTGTCCTGCTATTTTCATTAGTATCTGTTTAAGAGACCCCATTCCCACTCCTGTTCCTTCCTTCCTCACACAGGCAAGCTGTCTCATGTGTAAATGTGTGTTATCTGTGTGTGTTCTTGAAAGCATGTATAGTTCTGTGTGCATCTGTTTTTTCTATTTATCCTGTTGGGTTAGAGATCTCTTTCTGTTACTCAATATTTTCTCTGCCTTTTCACTATTCTTACATGAACTCCTTATATTGCTATGTATCTTAAGTTGGGTTTCCCAGGCATGAACTGTGAGATAGAGATTAGCATGAAGAAAGTTTACTGGGAAAGTTTACTGTGTTCCAGAGGCAAGGAAGGGAGGGAGGCAAGGAAAGAGGGACTGGGCAGAGGGAGGACTTGCTCTGGAGTAGAGATCTCAGTAATCTTGTGGGAAGCTCTGGAGCTGGGCTAGTCTAGTAGAGATGTCTTGACTTAAGGCAAGGGGCCTGGCCTCAAGCCATCAACCTGTTATTGAATGTGGGCTGCCTTGGAAGTGCAGAGCTGGTGGACTGGGGTGGGGGACTGCTTTGGCTCAGAACAGTTTTCCAAAAGGGACTCAGATAAGAGAATCAGTGGTCAGCACCTCTAGGAGCTGGAGGAATGAGTGCCTCTATGCTGAGAGATGAGGGAAACAGAGTCTGGGGAACACACATGTTATCTGCTGCTCAACACTTGAGTCCAGTGTGCTATTTCCCACCTTGCTTCACATCCTGTCTTGCTTCCTCATATCTTCAGACAGTCTTAGCTCCCTGGTACCACAAAGGATGTTACACCCAACACCCCCATTTCCCATGTGGATCTGAGAGAACCTCTCTGAGGATTGTGGGCAGGTAATTCTGGGGCATGAGCAGTAGTGCTGGCTCACTATCCAGAGCACTGTCCCTGCCTGTGTTCCCACCAGTGGTGCATGACTTTTTCTCAGCTCCACCAACTGTTGGTATGATCCAGCTCTCTAAATTTTGCCAATGTGATGGGCCTATGAGTCTGATTTTGGTTTAAATTTGCATTTTTAGGGCTCCTGGGTGGCTCAGTGGGTTAAGCTGCTGCCTTCAGCTCAGGTCATGATCTCAGGGTCCTGGGATCAAGTCCTGCATCGGGCTCTCTGCTCAGTGGAGAGCCTGCTTCCTCCTCTCTCTGTCTGCCCCTCTGCCTACTTGTGATCTCTCTCTGTCAAATAAATAAATAAAATATTTAAAAAATATTTGTATTTTTAATCATTGCTAAATATATATTCTCTGTGTGTGTATGTGTGTGTGTGTATACAGTCTTTATCCATTTATCTATTGATGGACACTTGGGCTGCTTCCATATTTTTTTATATTGTAAATAATGCTGCTGTAAACACAGGGGTAGATAGACTCCTTTGAATTAGTATTTTTGTATTTTTTTGGGATGGGAGGCTAAATACTCAGCAATGTGATTACTGGATCATAAGGTAGTTTTATTTTTAATTTTTTGAGGAACCTCCACACTATTTTCCACAGTGGTTGCTTCAGTTGGCCTTCCCACAAATAGTGCAACATCCTTGCCAACTCTTGTTTCTTGTGTTAATTTTAGCCATTCTGACAGGTGTGAGGTGGTATCTCATTGTAATTTTGATTTGCATTTTCCTGATGCCTAGTGATGTTGAGGGTTTTTTCATGTGTCTGTTGGCCATTTGTGTGACTTCTTTAGAGAAATGTCTGTTCATGTCTTCTGCCCATTTTTAAATTGGATTATTTGTTTTTTAGTGTGTTGAATTATCTAAGTTCTTTGTGTATTTTGGATACTCTTTTTTTTTTTTTTTAAAGATTTTTGTATATTTATTTGACAGAGAGAGAGACACACACACAACGAGAGAGAGAGAGCACAAGGAGAGAGAGAGCACAAGCAGGGGGAGTGGGAGAGGGAGAAGCAGACTCTCCACTGAACAGGGAGCCTGATGTGGGGCTCGATCTCAGGACCCCAAGATCATGACCTGAGCTGAAGGCAGACACTTAATGACTGAGCTACCCAGGCTCCCCTGGATACTAACTCTTTATCAGCTGTGTCATTTGCAAATATCTTCTCCCATACAGTATGTTGCCTCTTAGCTCTGCTGATTGTTTCCTTCACTGTGCAGAAGCTTTTTATTTTGGTGTAGTCCCAATAGTTTATTTTTGCTTTTGTTTTCCTTGCCTCACAGGTGACATATCTAGAAAAATGTCGCTGTGGCCAGTGTCCGAGACATGTCTGCCTATGCTCTTCTCTAGGATTTTTATGGTTTCTGGTCTCACATTTTAGGCTCTAAATCCATGTTGTTTATTTTTGTGTGTGGTTTAAGAAAGTAGTTCAGTTTAATTCTTTTGCAAGTAGCTATTTAATTTTCCAACACCATTTGTTGAAGATACGGTCTTTTTTCCATTAGATATTCTTGCCTCCTTTGTTAAAAGATTAATTGACCATGTAACTGTGGGTTTATTTCTGGGCTCTCTATTCTGTTCCATTGATGGATATGTCTGTCTTTGTGCCAGTACCGTACTGCTTTGATTACTACAGCTTTGTAGTATAATTTGAAGCTTGGAACTATGATACCTCCAACTACACTTTTCTTTTTCAAAGTTGCTTTGGCTCTTTGGGGTCTATCATAGTATCATACAAATTTTAGGATTGTTTGTTTTAGTTCTATGAAAAATGATATTGGTATTGTGATGGAGATTATAATGAATGTGTAGATTGTTTTGGGTAGTATAGACATTTTAATAATATTTGTTCTTCTGGTCCATGAGCATGAAATATGAAATGTTTTCCCCTTTGTTTGTGTCATCTTCATTTCTGTCATTAATGTTTTGTATTTTTCAGAGTGCAGGTCTTTCAGCTCTCTGGTTAGGTTTATTCATAGCTATCTCATAAGTTTTGGTACAACTATAAATGGGATTGTTTTCTTTAATTTTTTTCCTGCTTTTTTTTTCTGCTTTGTTATTAGTATATAGGAATGCAATGGATTTCTGTACGTTCATTTTGTATCCTGTGACTTTGGTGAATTCATTTATCACTTCTAGTAGTTTTTTTGTGGACTCTGTATGGTTTTGTAGATATAGTATCATGTCATCTGCAAATAGTGAAAGTTTTACTTCTTCCTTAATTTAGGTACCTTTTATTTCTTTTAGTTGTCTCATTATTGTGGCTAGGATTTCAACTACTATGTTGAATAAGTGGTGAGAATGGATATTCTTGTCTTGTTTCTGATCGAAAAGCTCTGTTTTTCCTAACTGAATATATGACCTGTGGGTTTCCTGTATTACGTTGAGATATGTTACCTCTGAGTGTACTTTTTTTGAGGGTTTTTATCATGAATGGATGTTGTACTTTGTACAATGCTCTTTCTGCATCTATTGAAATGATTGTGTGGTTTTTATCCTTCTTGTTCATGTGATATATCACATTAATTGATTTGTGAATGTAGAACAACCTTATATCCTAAAATGCCACTTGATTGGAGTAAATGGTTTCTTTAATGTATTGTTAGATTCAGTGACTCCATTTGTTAGTATTTTGTTGAGGATTTTGTGTATGTGTTCATCAGAGATATTGGTCTGTATTTCCCTTTTTTTTTGTGATATCTTCACCTGGTTTTGGTACCAGGGTTATGGTGTCCTCATAGAATGAATTTGGAGTTTTTCCTTCCTCTTCTATTTTTTTGGAGTAGTTTGAGAAGAATAGGTACTAAACTATTCTTTTTTTTTTTTTTTTAAAGATTTTATTTATTTATTGGACAGAGAGCTCACAAGTAGGCAGAGAGAGAGGAGGAAGCAAGCTCCCCGTCGAGCAGAGAGCCCGACACAGGGCTCCATCCCATCAACCTGGGATCACGACCCGAGCCGAAGGCAGAGGCTTAACCCACTGAGCCACCCAGGCGCCCCGGTACTAACTATTCTTTAAATGTTTGATAGAATTTGCCTGTGAAGGCATCTGGTCCTGGACATTTGTTTGTTGAGGGTTTTTTTTACTACTGATGCAGTTTCATTGCTGGAATTAGCATGTTCAAATTTTCTATCTCCTCCTGCTTCGGTTTTGGGATGTTACATGTTTCTGGGAATTTTTCCATTTCTTCTAAGTTGTCTAATTAGTTGTCATATAGTTTTCATAATAATTCTGTTGTAATTGTCTGTGTATCTGTGGTGTTGATTGTTGCTTCTCTCTCATTTGTGATTTTGTTTGAGTTCCTTTGTTTACTTTCAATGAATCTGGCTAGAGGTTTATCAGTTCTGTTGATCTTAAAAAAAAAAAAAAGCTCCTGGTTTCATTGATCTGTTCGTGTGTGTGTGTGTGTGTGTGTGTGTGTGTGTGTGTGTGTTAGTTTCTTTATCATTTATTTCTGTTCTAATTATTATTTATTTACTTCTGCTAGTTTGGGGTTTTGTTTGTTCTTTTTCTAACTCCTTTAGGTTTAAGGTTTGAGATTTTTCTTGCTTCTTGAGGTAGGCCTGTATTGCTATAAACTTCCCTTTTTGAACCACTTTTTGCTGCATCCCAAAGGTTTTGGACCATTGTGTTTTCATTTGTTTCCATGTAATGTTTATTTCTTTTTTGATTTCTTGGTTAACCCATTCATTATTTAGTAGCATGATATTTAACCTCCATGTATTTGTGGCATTTCCACCTTTTTTCTTGTGGTTGATTTCTCATTTCATAAAGTTGTGGTCAGAAAAGATGCATGATATGACTTCGATCTTTTTGAATTTGTTGAGGCTAGTTTTATGCCTAATATGTGACAAATTCTGGAGAATGTTCCATGCACACTTAAAGTCAGTTATGTCATCTGCTCTAGAAAGTAGTGGCTTGGGGGTGCCTGCGTGGCTCAGTGGGTTAAAGTCTCTGCCTTTGGCTCAGGTCATAATCCCAGCATCCTGGGCTTGAGCCCCACGTGGGGCTCTCCACTCAGCAGGGATCCTGCTTCGCCCCCCATCTCTCTCTGCCTGCCGCTCTGCCTGCTTGTAATCTCTGTCAATAATTAAAAATAAATAAATAAATAAATAAAGTCTTTTAAAAAATAAATAAATAAAATCTTTAAAAAAACCAGAACCTGGCACCTCAGGGGAGCCTCCTGGGAGTGTTGCTTGTAACCTGCTGTTGTGTATAAGTTACTTTCTTTTCAGTCTAGATGTCTGCACCGACTCTCTGCCTGTTGTGGACTGTGCTTATTCTGTGTGCTGCTAATGAGACCCATGCAGGCTGACTCTGAAGGGGCGTGACTGCAGGAGAGCTTGGGAGTGGGATGGTGATGTTAACAGAATTCGCACCAAGATGCTAGTCCAAGGCTGGATCTTTGAAGCACAGTGTCTGTCTGCCAGGGACACAGCAAGACAGAGGGGCGGGGGGTGGGGGGCAGCAGTTGGAGGTACAGTGGACATTGGCAGCTGCAGGAGGCGTGGCTTGCAGCAGTGCCTGCGTGCAGTGCCTGGGCAGGGTGCATGCTGAGTGTTAGCAAAATTTTCAGTGAGCTCACTGCTGAGGCCAGAAGGCTTGGAGTGGGTGAGTCCTCAGGAGAATACATGGGTAGAGCATGTTGCTAGGAGGTTAGATAGCAAGTACCTCTGCAGCACTGCCTCCCAGAGGTGGCCCTGTGTTTATGCTGGGGCTGGGGGAGGAAAATGGTGCCTGTCAGCTTCTTGATTTCCACAACATGCTCTAACATTGGAGCAAACAGAACTTCCTTCCATCTGCCCCAGGTGACATGCAAGCAGTTGCTTCTACATTGCCTCTCCTTGGGCTGTTGTCTCTTTAAGGGTCGGAACCAGCTAGCCTGCTGAGTGCTGAGTCAGCTGATTTTTCAAGTCTGGGCTGCAAGTCCCACTGTTCTACAAAACTACGAAATTCAGCCCATCTGGTTTTCAAAGCAAGTTGTTACAGGGATTTGTCTTCTTCATGTGGGCTCTCTGGTGCATTCCCCTTTCTGTGCCCACAGCTCCCTCCCTCCTGTGGGCAGCTCTTGGTTACATTTTGCCCTTTGCAACCTATCAGATGCAGCTCTTCTCTATGTCTGGTTGTGGAGTTTATTCTGCCAGTCTTCAGGTCCCTCTCTGGTTTATTTATGTGGATGTGAGTGAGATCTAGTTGTAAATGTGGGACGGGGTGAGCTCAGGGTCCTCCTAGTCTGCCATCTTCCTAAGCTCCAGCCCACAGTTCTGGAACTATTACTTAAGGAATTTTCTCAGCCAGAAGTGGATATTCTCTGATGTACCTCATTGATACCCCCTTTATCCTTGAGCCTAGACATCCCGTTTTGTTTCTTTTTAAATGAAAAGTTGAAAATGTGGCAAAAAAAAACTGATGCAAGCATGCTGGCCATACATACAGGTTGTCCATCTCTGCAAAGCCCTGTCAGAGTTTCCTGGCAGTGAGCAGGCTGTTCCACTGACCTTCTGTCAAACACAGCCTAAGTCAGGAGCACCTTATGTCAGAAGAAGCATGCTTCAAGTTATGGTTTGGTCAAAACCTATTAGAACTAGGCTTTTATGATAGCCTTCTGGTTATTGTTGAGAGATATAGATTGTGCCAGAGGGCCTTTTTAATCCAAGAGCTCTCCTACCAAGCGACAGAGTTGACATATTTTTATAAAGTGAAAAGTTACTTTATCATTTATTAACAGAAGGAAAGTGCACAACGTCATTTTTCACTTTTTTAAATGTGTCCGAGAAGACTTGTAGCTGTCCATCACCAGCACTGCAGATAAGTAGCTGCATTTTTCATAAAGCAGCCTTCTCTCTGGGGTCACTTCTCACTTCCTACCGCCTTACTCCATGCTCTGTGAAGTGTGATGACCATGTAGACAAACTCTGGATTGCAGAATTCTACACGGGAAGGACTGTTCTATATAGGTCATGGCCAACTCATTAACAGTACCTTGCCATAGGCATCACTTTGCCTTAAGGTCATGGAACTCTCTTAGTGGATTTGGGCCAGGGGAGTAGCACAAATTTGATCAACAAAATCTGAGCCCGTTTGTACATACTCACTGATCTCCATCAGGTGGGATCCTGGCTGAGACACGGTTTTAGGAGTTTGAATCATAGGAAGAGATTTGGAATGTAAGTTGTAGGGGCAGAAATGGAGAACGGAAAGCAAGGTAGGGATCCTTCCAGATCTGTAGCCCATATCTGTACTCGTATCCTGGTTCATTTTTGCTAGAGAGGGTACTGCTGTGGGAGGTGTTTGTCTAAGTTTAGATTCTCTAGTTTTCTCAGTGATCCTGTTCCTAAATACCTCCTGCTTTCAACTATCTACGGGTGACTTTCTCATCTGCAGCTAAGAAGCTTTACTGATCCATTTCCCCTTTCTCTGTCTTCTCTCACTTGATCACTTTAGGGAACTTGGGCCTTCCTATATAATAGCAGTCCATCCTATGTGATAGATGTGCCTAGCTCCAGAGAGGCTTCCTTTGCAGAGCTCATAACAAGTGCAATTGCAGACTTATTTGTGGGGTTATTTAAAAATGACTTCTGTAATTTTAATCTGTCTTCCAGGGGGCTACGTTCAGTGAGAGTAGGATGCTGGTGCTGCTGGTGTCCTCAGTGCCTAGCACAGCATTTGGCACAGGAAGCACTGAGTAAGGGGTTTTGGAATATCTTTGGACAATGAATAAGTGAATAAATAAAGACTTCAAGTTTCTCCATATCTCCAGGATTGTCGTAGATTCCAGGACATAAGTCAACAGAGACCATGGGGATGTCTTTCGGGCATTACTGCTCTGGGAGAGGAGACCCATTTGTCCATGTCTCTGAGAGTCTGTTTCTAAATAGTTTGTCTTTCTGCTAGTTTTTAGACTTTCTCTGGCTTAATTTTTTAAACACTAATTTTATTTTTGGAACCGTAGCTGTCTAACCAGGACTTCTCAGTTCTTATCTGGTGTGTGCTTTGGGGCTGGTTGTAGCCCAAGTTGCTAAAAAGGAAAACTGCATTTGTCGCTGGGCTTTGGCACCTGTGTGCTCTGCCTTTTCAGAGGCAACATTTCACTCTGAATTCAGGGCTGGTTATTCCCTAGCAATGTAGGCAGACACTTTGTTCAGCAGCAGTCGGCACAGTATTCAGCATATAACATCTGTGAAGGTGTCTGGGCTCTGTCACTCACCTGCAGGGTGACCTTGATGAGACCTAATCTTTCCAAACTCAGTTCTTTCATTTGTAAAATGGGGATGAGGATGCTTGCCACATGGGATTGCTGGAAGCATTGCGTTAGAAAATACTGGGGAAGTGCCTAATCCAAAAGAATGGCTCAGCACATCTTTGAAACGCCCTCTGCTTCTCCCCTTCACCCTCTTTCTGCGAATGCCTATACTGAGATTAAAGAGAAAGCCATCCATGGGGAACATTGTCCAGGCTAGACCTCAGAACCATTGAATGAATTAATGAGTGAGTGCATGAGGAAGGACTGAATGAACGAGAGTGTGATCCCATTATACGTTGCTAGGGGATGTTGGAAAAATAGTGGTCACAGCTGCAACGGTAATTATGTAGTTAATGCCTAAAGGGCTGGACATTGCGGCAGGCACTTTACAGAAATTACCTGACTTAATTATCATAAGATCCTTTAAGAGAGGTACCATTATTACCATTTTATAAACAAGGAAAGGAAAGCTCAGGGAGATTGCCACATGGTAATGGTGTCATGACTAGTAAGTGGTTTCACAAAGGTAAATTCATGAAAATAGAAGACCATAGATACGTATGTGTGCATAGGTGTATGTGCAGCTAAATGTGTGTATGGTATTTCTCTAAGTCTCAAGAAAACAGTAGGCACTCATGACATGATGATGCAATTATTAAATGATTGTAAATGTTTCTGGTGCTGAGAAAGGTAAAGACAAAGTGAAGGGTGGAATAAAAGTAGTGGCTCGACACTGCGGCCTTGAGGAAGGGAAGGCAGGCTCAGTTCATAGCTTCTGGTCTGCCTTCCTGTTGTGTAGGGAAAAGAGAACTGGCTGAGGGCTCGCTCGGAGTGTAGTCAGAAGGTAGTGCTCACAGGTCCTGGAAGCCAAGGCTCTGAGGCTTGTGTGCAGAGTGTCCTGGTGACAACCATAGACACATATGGAAATCTCTTCAGAGAAGTCTTACCTAGGATGAAATTAATTGTTGGGGGTCTCCTGGGTGACTCAGTGGGTTAAGCCTCTGCCTTCAGTTCAGGTCATGATCTCAGGGTCCTGGAATCGAGCCCTGCATTGGGCTCTCTGCTCGGCAGGGAGCCTGCTTCCCTCTCTCTCTCTGCCTGCCTCTGCCTACTTGGGATCTCTCTCTGTCAAATAAATAAAATCTTAAAAAAGAAAAAGAAATTAATTGTTGGTTCAGGAGGGTTTCCCAATCAGGCACTAACAAAGGGAAGAACTCTGTATGTACCTCAGCTTCAGGCCCTCATCTCAGATAAAGATACCTTTATGAAGTAAAGGGTTCCATAGTCAAACTGGCTTGAGAAGTCTATGTAGTACAGGAGCACCGGGGTTGTGGGTCGGTTGAGAGTCTGATTCTTGGTTTTAGCTCAGGTGATGATCTCAGGGTTGTGAGATGGAGCCCTGCTTTGGGCTTTGTGCTTGCGGTGGTGTCTCCTTGAAATTCTCTCTTTCCTTCACCCCTGCCCCTCCCAATCATACTCACTCACACTCTCCCTGTAAAATAAATAAATAAATCTTAAAAAAAAAAAAAGAAATATATGTAGTACCAATTATTAAGTGTGTATACATATACATGTATATTTTGATAGTGTGTAATAATTATAAGCTTGAAATTTAGCTATGCGTAATACATAATTATATAGCATATAATTGTATTATAAAATATATACTCTATTACTATATACTATATTGATTACATATTTACGTATAATATATATTAGGGCTTGTGAAGAACTCTCTTGGAAGAAAAAAACATCAGAAAATCAGGCAATATTGGCAGCCGTTCTTGCATTGACACCACTGGCTAGAGCAAAGAGGCAGCTTCCACTCTGGACCTGGCATGCATTTTTCTCTTCACTAGAGGCCCCATCTGTCCTCACGCTACCTGCCTTACCTCCTCAGGCATATGACTTTGGCTTAGAACACCACATCTTGTGACCTGTTCTTCTCCTCCCTCCATTCGGGGCACGTCACAGTCCCTCCAGACATTCTCTGGAGGTATAGAGGGTGGTAGGGTCCCATTAAAGGATGGCAGCCCTGACAAATAACTTAGAGGCTTGGGAGTGGGAGTACCTGTTAGGGATAAGGTTTCCGTGGTCTGAGATATGGGAAGAGGGATGGCATTCCAGGTAGCAGAAGACACAGGAGCAACAGCATGGAAGTGGGAACGCTCGCCTTGTGTTTGGGAACACTAAGACATGGAACTCATGCTGGGGGACTGGGAGATAGGAGGATGAGAGCATAGGGGGAGCCAGGACATTGAGGACTTGGACTTGAGGCTTAATTTAGTTCAGCTTAATTAATTCTCTCTGAGCCCTTTCTATCCTGGGCTCTGCACTAGAATATGAACATGGGTATGATTGAGATGAAACCTCGCCTGAGACTTATATCCATAGTTTGGTAGTTTAGAAGCTGGTTTTTGTTGGTGTGTATGAGTTTTTGCATTGGACCCTCTGTCAGGTTAATTTAACTTGAAGCCCTGTACTCGGGCCTGATAAACTAGGACTCTTTCAGTTTAAAGAATGGAGCTCATTTATCCCCGGAGATGAGGGGCTCCTAGAACTCCAGGGGCTTGTGAGGAAAGGGTAGGTTCCCAGAAGTCTCTGTAGCCTGTCAGCCTAGGAGGCACCTCCAGGGAGCTGCAGCAGTGTGATCTCAGGGCAGGCAGAGCGGCTGAGGAAGGAAGCTGGCAGCACAGGGCAGCAGTGCTGGGGGAGGAGACATATTTGAAATAGATGAGTGGCAGTAGGCACAGAAAGAAGATGAGGAATCTATTAGACACCAGAACACGGGCCAGGTTGCTTTGTGAAAAAGGGAGCAGGGAGCTCAGGGCTCTGGGAGTGAGCTGCTACACTGGGCTCCAGGGAAGCCCAGGGACGGGGCATGAGGGGTGGTGTGTGTTTGACTGTGTGTGTGACCAAAGTGAAGATGGAAGGACAAACAGACAAAGCTCTCTAGGCTCCTTGCTGGCTCTCTGAGATGTAATGCAACAGTACAGTTTGGTGCGATAAACAGGCTGTCTTAACATCAGGCAGAACTCCTCTTAGGATGTGAATGATCTGTATTTGGGAGAAGATCCTGGTGAACTGCTTGGGGCAGAAGGACAGGCAGGACACCAGGGACTGAGGAAAAGATGACAAAGCTGCTCCTCAAAGAGAAAAAGAAAGGAAGTCATCTCTTACGTCTAAGGAGGGAGGAGATCAGGGAGAGGACCATGACGAGGGGGCAGGCAGGCAGATGGCAGCTGGCTGGGGGAGGGTAGCCAGAGGGGGTTGAGCAAATGATGGTGCCTTTTGTGATATGCGCTCGTTTCTGTGTCACATGCAGCGTGGCTCCTCTTCACCACCCCAGCACTGCTAAGAAAGCTGTTTTTGAGTTTTTCCTCCTGCTCTCTGAGCAAAGGGTAGGCCTCAGTCCTGGGTCAGGTCAGTATGAAACAGGAGGGAGACACAGCTGTAACTGTAACTCACAGAGCTCAGGGACTGCTCTGGGTCTCAACCAGATCTAGTTGGGAAGGGGGACCCATCCTCGGGGGGGCTGCAGGGGCAAGGTGGAACCTGGGTGTGAGGAAAGGTCAGCATGGAGGAGGAGCAAAGAACAGGCTAGGAGAGAGACCAAGCTGGGCTCAGTCCCACCTGCCCCCTGGCAATGCCCATAGAGCCTCCGAATCTCCCCCCTTATGTTACTAGTGAGAACTGCCTGCTTCCAGAATTAAGACCGGACACGTAGGGCTCCAGCACTTGGTAGGCTCTAAGTACATGAGGCTTGTCTTTGTACTGGTCTCCAGTAGAAGGCTGCTGTGTTGTGTTCTGGGTATATAATGGCGTGCCCCAGTGGAGGCCTGATGGGGGCCAGCTTGCCATGTCACCACCCGTCCTGTCGCACACCCCTCTCCGCTGCACACAAGGATTTAGGATGGAGCTCCAGAGAATGCTGACCCAGCTAAGCAGTTCTCGGCACCTCGCCTCATCAGTCTGAAGGATAAAAACTCTCAGAGGTCATCTTTACTGTGAAATTCTAAAATCATATTTATTCTCCAATTCACAGAAAGTGTCGTAACGACCACCAGCATGAATCAGTTTGTAGACATTTACAAGTCAAGGCTGAAAATAAATATCTGTCTGTGTCGAATAGGCATTTAACAAATTACTTGGAAACTGCAAGAATCTTAATTGTTAGAAATTTAAGGTTTGTGACTCAAACATGGGTAAAATCACAGTCGTGGGAAGAAGCCCAACAGATTCCTGTGGTGGTTCTTACTTTCTTCCTATATCTTTATATACATGGAGATTCTCAGCATCCTTCACTCTGCATCAGCCGGGAGAGGGCAGGACAAGGGTTCAATGAGGAGAGGGGCTGAGGGCTGTAGGGAGGGGAGGGGGCATTTTCTCTGATATCTTTGACTGGGCAACCTCATTCATTGAGGAAGATGACACCGTGCTCTCCTGAAATGAAATTATATAAATGCATACAGTCCTTCTAATGAGATGCTCCAAAGTTTGCATTGTTTCACATCATACACAATAGTGCGTTTAGCAAATCAACACATTATCTAGATGGACATTATTCATCTGTTGGAGGCAGCTGGGAGAACTCAGAAGTCTGATATGCATCAGGCACACACTGGCTCACCCCTTGAGGTGGCCTCTCTAGATACGGATGATGGGAAGGGCTGAGAGAAGAAATCACTAGATGCCTTAGACTGGCTGAGCCTAGAATTGTTACATTTAGTTCTCAATGTGTCTTAATTGTGCCTGAAGTTAGAAACATACCACAGTGGTTAGGAAATGGCAAATGTAATAGGAGGGGAGCCCCCAGCCCTGTCCCTTGTAGAAATAGCTAGTTAGGTGTTATGCAGATAAGGTCTAAGTGATACAGACTCTATGCTGCTTCCTGTCTTAAGTGATACAGACAGACCCACTATGTGTAGCATCCTGGCAAAAGCCTGCAGCCGGCTGGACATTGCTCTGAATCAGTCAGTTCAGGAAGTCCTCTCCTCATCTGTGTTGTGATGATCTAGGAGGGAGATATGGCTGACCTGCTTCCCTATGGCTCATTTAATTTGATTTATCAGTGAGTACTGAATCTTTACCATGTAGTGACAAGCTGGACCTTCCATTTCCCACTGCTTACTAAATTCCTACTATGTGCCAGGCACCATTCCCAGTGCTCTGAGAGCTAAAAGTGAATGAGGACAATAAGAAAAAGTGTAACATCCAAACCTGCCCTTCTAAGGAGTTGAAAATGTGTTGGGATCATTGACATCTTTCTATCTTACTTACTTCTGTATTTTATGTGTGTATATATATAAATATGTATATATTTCTATATACACACAGAAATATATATATATATATATATATATATATATATATATATATGCATATGACACATCAATCTCTGTCCTTAGCCTACTGTCCCTGATAACTTATATTTAATGCATGAACTAATTTTCCAAACGAGTGCCCCACCAAGTCATTCTAAATCTTACCTTACTGACATTTATAATGCCCATGACAATAACACAACACACCTAACTCTAATACCTACAGATTTCCTTAAAAACAACCAACTTCTATGTGCAGTTTCTTTTCTAAAATCACCAGCTGGTTTTCTTCAATTTCCTTCCACATTGTCCAGCTGAGGCCACCAACAACTTTCTTGGAAGCCACCAAGGTCAGGATGGAAGCAATCAGGTGGATTGATCCATCATGACTAGTTCAATTAAGAAGGAGATCACCTTTGAACAGGCCAGACTTTGGAGGCATTGATAGGACTGCCTGTGGATCACATGGCCGGGCTTCCCCAGAGTTTGCTGAAACTTGGATCCAACTCTTGAGTACAGAGCAATGCTCTGGCATCCCGGATGAGTGTGTTCCTGTTCTGTCACTTTTCCCCAGCCTCATCTGCTCCCTGTCTAACTCTGCGTTTGCTTTTTCCTCCATCTCTCTTTCTTTGCCTTTTGAGTGTTCAGCCTTGGTATCAAGTCTAACTTTCTAATCTTCAAAAAGCATTTGCCTTATTTCCACCATTTGAAGTTTACAAGAGAAGATGTGTGTGGTCTCTTCTGAATCCTATACATTGGCCGCTCCTTTGCAGCTGACACAGGAGCTGCCTGGAGGGATGGATTTTTGTCCATCCTTTCCCAGGAGGGACAGACTTTTGTCTACAGGGGTGTGCATGCTTTATTCCTATCTGTAACTCACAAGCCCCAGTGGAGCCCTTTGTCACAGAGGCCCTAAAGAGCCCTTCCTAAGGACAGCTGACTCCTGGCCCTTCCCCTCCCTTTTTCACTGGGGCTGGACTCTAGCTGAGCCCTGTGGTTGGTTCTCTGCTCCTGCACATAGACACAGCCTATGGGCTCCTTTCTCTGCTAACTCTTTCTGCTGGGGAAAGAGCTCTTACCATAGTGTGTGAGTGAGTGAGTGTGTGTGCGTGTGTGAGCCGTTTCTATTCTGAAATGCTCAGAAAAGGGATTGGGTAGCAGAGATGATTTTCATTTCAGGATAAGCATGATCAAACTAAAGCCGGCACGTTTCTGTTGCCTGGGATTAATGTACGCCATCTGTGTTTTGGCTCTCCTCATGTGTCTTGTCCTCTTTTCCTTTGTCTGTTGGGGGTTGAGCTTCACCTTGACAGGTCTCTACAGAAAATCTGTTAAAAGGGACTGCAGAGCAGCACAGGAGTATGGTCATTAACAGATTAGGACTCCTTCTCAGTCAGGATGCTGCCCAGGACCTAGAGGATGGAGCAAGTGGGCTTCTCAAGGCCCCTCCAACTGCTCTGTGCTTAGGGGCACCTTTTATTGGTTATAGATAGGAAGGGGCTGTTCTCCATCAACCCATTCCTGTTCTTTTTCTCCCCGTCTATGTACTTCCACTCCTTTCTCTGATTTTATGAAGGATCACAACCTATATATTAAGAGAAAAGATGGTGAAGTCTTTTTCTATTGAAGCATCGTAATTTTTCACATCCTATCTATTTGCTGAGGTCAGGTGATCTCTGGTATTCTGTTTAATTGACCATTCATCAAGCCCATGCTGTGGGCTAGGTGCTGTGCTAAGCACCCACAGTGCTGGGATAGGCAAGTGACTCTTCTTGCCTTGACGAAGGAGCCTATGAGAGCAGATGTGGCAGGAGCAGAGGGCCATGCAGCCTCACACAGCCAGGTTTTCTGGGGCCTGGTCAGGGTCCCCAGTAGGGACCTGAGCACCATGGTTCTAGCTCATTCCACAGACAGTTCTCACGGAGTGGGTCTCAGACTCTGGAGATGTAACACCTCCACAGTCCAGAGGCAGCAGTTCCGCTCTGCTGCTCAGAATGGGAGGGACCAACTGATGTTGAGACACTGTTCTCCCCTGTTTCTGACAAATGCAAGTGGCTGGTATGGCCTGCACAGTGACACACCTTGTGTGTCTCCCCTCTGTCTAGTCTTCCCAGTAAATGCCCCTCATACATTCTCTCTTGGCCTGGTGTCCTGGCTAGATTGGAGCTCCTGACCAATCTCTCACTGAACACAGATCTAAACTTGCCAATGAGAACAGAGCCCATCCTGCTCCCAGAACTACCCAAGGCCTCTCCACTCACGTCCTGCCATCCCATTCCTTGTCCTTTTGTCCCATGAGGGGCTTTGTAATAAGTGACTTAACTTCAGCAAAACAAAATTGTCTGAAGGTCTTGGGAGAGAGATGTTGCATCAGAGAATTTGCAAAGAGAGGCCAGGCTGTAAAGAAGGTTCTTTTGCACCTAAGGGACATGAACAGGAAGGAACTTTCCTCTCCCCTCTGGGGTCTGCTCTCTCCCACACATCTCACAAACAACTGACAAACTCTTCTGATTCTTTTTTAGCATAATCTAATGTGTTAGAGATGATTGTTCTTGATATGGTTACTGTGCTCAGGGGATTGGTTGGGCATTTAATCAGAAGACCTTTCCATAAACTGGGCTGGAGACATGGAGGTGTCTTTTAGGGCATTTGGGGGAGAACTCAGCAAGGACAGGGGACGTAGGACCAGGAATATGCCCCTAATCAAGAGGGAACTGGGTTCTTAGGAACTGAACAGCAGGCACGAGCTCTCTAAGGCCATGTGTCTGGGTTCCCTTCCAGCCCACTCCACCTCGTCCTTCCAGCCCAAGGCCCAGTGCCCCCGTTCTCTGACTCCCAGCAACCTGTATGTGAGGACAGATTCTATACCAGAGGTAGGTGTAAGTGACTGATAGAATGCCAGGGAGTTTCTCCCAAAAGGTTGTAGACTTTTGCAGAGCTTAAGCCATGAATCAAAAATCTAAGTCAGTAATTGGCAGACCCCAGGCCTCTGGGAGGTAGGGGAGAAGGGAACTGGTGGGACTGGTACGTGTGCAGGTCCTAGAGGTTCGAAGGCCAACATAGATTCTGCCTGTGGAGAATGCTGCAGGTTTTTTTTTTTTTTTTCTACTTTCAGTAACATACAGAATGAGCTCCTGCCCTTCCAAGAAAAACCATTCATTCTGTATCCAATTTTGTGTTGGGATTGTGACGCTGCATGACCCCGTTGTATTACAGATGGAGCAGCCCTGCAGTAAAGCTGGCAATGTCCTTAGATGACCCCACTCCACTTTCTGGGGGCCCTGGCAGCTCCACAGCATAGATGCTGTATGGGGACCTGTTTTCCTGCTGATGTAGGGACACTGCTACAGTTTAATCATTTCCCCAGAAATATGACCCTACAGAAGTCTCCTTATCAATGAGAATCTGGAAGGCGGCCTCCCTAGGGATGGGTAGCCTCACCACAGCCTTCTCTTAATCTTGAAAGAGGCCAAATGAGCAGGAGGTAACTCCTGCCCCCAGGGAGGAATGGAGTTGGTATTAGGCCCAAGGTTTCTTGAAATCACTACTTCAGGGAATATGGACTAGAGTCTGGAGGGCCCTGGAATGTTCGTGGGGAGCTCTGCTTTCACCCCCCTCTCTTCTACATTAGTAATTGACTCTCTTATTCTATTAATCATCTCCTTCCCGAGCCAGTGAAAGTCATCCTCACCCTGTACACCAGTGGTTTTCAAACTTAAGAGTGCATCAGGATCAGAGAGCCTTAAAACGTACACTGCTGTGCCCACCCCTGGTTTCTGATGTAGTAGCTCTTGGGTGGATCCCAAGAATTGGCCTTTCTTACTCATCCCGAGGAGCTACTCTGGTCCAGGGATGTATCTTGAGAGCCCCTGATCTACAGTGTCCCGTGACCCCTTAGCAGGTCCTCCAAAGTCAGGCCCTTCTTCCCTCCTCCGCTCTGACTTCAGGCCTCAGGGGTGTTCTTCACATCAGGCTTTTCATGTCTTTGGAACTTGACATATACCAGCCCCTGTACCTGGCTTACTTTCTAGGTCTGACTGCCTGGAATTCATATTGAAGAACTTCCTTTTGTCTACTTTCACTGAATCTCAGCCATCAGCCATGTGATACCCACCTTGTAAGCAGGGTGACTGGCTTTCATCCATAAGTGATCTGGGTCAGGCTGGGGCAGAATTAGAAACATGTAGGGAAAGCATTGCCTGCTTGCCTAGAGCGCTCCTCTGTTGGTCTTGGCAATGTGTGTGAGGGCTCCTAGAATCACACTGGCCTTCTAACTCAGGGAGGAGAACTGCCAAAGCAAGTTACCTCCCTCCCCGAAGTCCAAATTTCTGTCCGCACCAGTCCCAACTGCTGTCAGACCGCCTCCAACACCATAAAGGAAGCATGCCAATAGCTTATGAGACTGGGAGACCTGTCTGGGCAGGGCCACACCTCATCCATCCACCATCCCCCTGTTTCTGGCACAGGGCCTGGCACACCATGGGCACTTAGCAAGGATTTGCTGAATTACATTGAACATTGCTGCAAACACAGAATCCCATCTGTTCACTGATGGCATCCAGGGAATGTTTGATTGCTTTCTGGGGTGCTGGGAGAGGTACCTTCTTGTGTCTCTTTGTGTCGTCTTGGGATAGAGTCAAGTATGACTTCTAGTCCATAGCCCTTGTAAAGCCAGCTCTCCTTTTTAGTTGGTGCCAGAAAGAAAACTAGAGCAAGATTTATAAAGTAGGTACAGAATAAATGTATAAAATAAAATAAATAAAGGCAGGGCAATGAAGGTGCTGGAGTAGACTTCAAAACTTTCACTGCTCATTTCCTTTGCCTACAGCTGGGCAGCGGAAAATGATTACATGAAAATTAAATTGTGCCAAGGGCTTTGGCTTGTCAGCCTCAATAAAAGTCTGATGCAGATAGAGGATCCTGTACCATCCGTAGCCCTCCAGAGTATTTTGCAAGGCCTTTGGGGATCCCCCAAAGGCTTGAGAATGAGCTTACTTGAAAATCATCTACTTTTCACTGGTAAATTCTTTCAAAGAATTAAACCCACTCCTTCACTTTTTTTCTTGAAACTGATTTGGTTAATTTCATTGAAAGGATGGTTAAGAAAAAGTCCTCTTTTCTTCCTCGTGCTAATATTGAATCATAGAGCCACAAAGACTGCTAATTTTGAAATGTGCTGGGTAGGGCTTTCTACTGATTACGTTGCTATTGATTCAAACAGTCAAAAGTCTTTAGGATCATTTTTAGAGCAATGGCATGAGCAGGACTGAAATGGAAATCAGTCCAAGATAATGAACACCCCTGCTTAGAAATCATTATGGGCTGAGTCATGCTGGGAAGGCACTGTGCCTGGGAGTTGGCCCTGAGCTCAAGGGGGTTAGCGCTGAGTGGTCAGTCAGCTCCTGTACCCAGGGCTTGGTGTTCTCGATAAATGCTTGCCTGTGTTCAAGTCAATTTGACCAGTTAACAGGTGTTTTTTGTTGTCATTTTCTCACTGGAACATGGACATTTAAAAGAGCTTAATTAAGGGCAATGGAGTTGTTTGTTGTTCATTTTGGAGGCCAAGAACCCCTGGGTAGTTGAAGGAAGGGTGTAAGCAATCTACTTCCCTTTGGTGAATGGGAAGACTGCTTTCCTTGAACGTATGGTAGACGTGACCCACAGGTCAAATCTGGCAGGCTGCAGGGTTTTGTATGACCCATGGGCTCAGAAGAGTTTTTCAATTTTTAAATGGTCAAAAGTAAAAATCAAAAGAAAACTTCATGATGTGTGAAAGTAATATGGATTCAGATTTTCTGCTTTTTCAGTATTCATAAATAATTTTTTTGGAACATAGCCATATCCATTCATTTATGTATTATCTGTGGCTTGTTTCATGCTACAGTGGCAGAGTTGAATACTTGCAATGGAGACCATATGGCCTGCAAAACCCAAAATATTTACTGTTTGGCTCTTTATAGATAAAGTTTGCTGACATCTGCTGTATGTATAGGCATGGAGGATATTGCTTCCCGCCAGGAGACCTCTCCCTGGAGGGTCTGTGTCCACAAGGTACAGCTCTTGCTACCTGCAGAGATGCGTGGTCTAAACCCTGCTTGATAGGATGATTGAGAACATTCAAGAAAGTGGTGATGAAATAAGATTCCACTCAAATCACATTTTTGTTATCTACAGAGATTTGGACCTTGATCAGATTTAAAGCATTTGATTAACCTACTAGAATATGCTTTTGGTGTTAAGACAGGTGACCAACTGGTTTATTCCATTGAGCAGCTCATTCTGTACTGGCCTTCTCCATTTCAACCTCCTCTTCCTCCCTGTCACCTGAATTGCTTAAGAGGTTTCAGCCTATTTTCCAGCTCCAGCGAGCAGGTTCTGGTCATCCTCTTGGCAAGATAAGAAATGGTCTGGCCTGTGGCCAACCTGGTCAGCTGTTCCTATAGGGTAGAAGCATGCATCTGCTGCTTCTGATGTCTGGATGAGAGGCTGCATGGTGTCTGGGCCATCTGGGAGTTCTGGTTCCTGGACACCAGCATATGGAGCCTGGAAAATGCTTGGCTGATAAATGACATTTTTCGCTAGTTATTAGAATAACTGGTGGAGGGCAAGTTACTTTACTCACCACTCACCTGAATAGTCCCTGAAGCTTCTGCTACTTTTATATAATCACTCCTTCTGGTTGAGTAGGGCACTGGGACATGATAAATGCCCACTGACCCAGCAGTATTATTATGCTTCATCTTTGGAGCTGACGTGCAGTCTGACTTTGCACAACAGGAGTTGATGGAGAGGGTCCACACTTCTTGTTCCTATTGTTTCTCTACATCAATCTAGTCATAAACGATTCAACTCTGTGTCCTTAGCCAAGTGCCACTTTCATCTGATCTCCCAAATTATGCTCCAAATAACCCGCTCAACCATGTGTAAGTGATGCAAACATTGGAGATAGCCAGAGGGCATGAAGAAACCCTTCCCACCCACAACCAAACCAAAAGGACTCTGCAAGGTGCTCTCATGAAAATCAGACTTTGAATATTTTAAATAGAAGTTCAGTTGAAAAAGAATTGGTTGTGATGAGCAGTGGATATCGTATGTAAGCGATGAATCACTGAATTCTACCCTTGAAACTAATATTATACTCTATGTTTAGAGAATTTAAAAACTCGAAACATTAAAAATAATCTTATGAATAACAACAAAAAATTGGGTTTAAACCATAAATTTGCTTTTACTGCCATAATTTTGGGAGAATTTTGTTAGCTCCTAAGTGCCCACTGGAGAATCTTTTTTTTAATTTAATGACAGGAATGACGGGGACTAAGCAGTGTTAGAGATTTTCTCATTGTATATGTGCAGACACAGCCTGATACAAAAAGGGTGTTTTGGTTGGGAAAACTCATGAAGTGTCTATTTCCAGTCAATGAATATAAAATCCCAAACTTCTGCATTTTTCCCTGAGAAGGGAAAAATAAGAGCACTGATTTTGTGATTGTGTGCCTCTTCCTCCTATGACTTCTCTCCCTGCTCTGTGTCTGTTTCATTTAATTTCTATGCCTGTTGGTTCCCCCTCTGCAATGATTATCTCCTTGGAGGGGAGGTGCTCATCTTACTCAGCTTTAGCATTTCATAGGGCTGCTGGTTGAGTGCTTAGCACATAGTAGGTCCTCAGCAATGCCTGTGAGCCATATAAATAGGAGTATATGTAGAAGCGGGGTGGTGGACACTGGACCAAGAGTGGAAGGTGGGGAGTCTGGTCTTGTCTTTAACTCTGAATGGCTCTGAGCAAGGTGCTGAAGCTCTGAACCCCAAAATGTGCCTGACAGTAGTTGTCTCAACTCCCCAGTGGAATTGTGGTGAGGCTGAAAGGAGGAAACAGATATGCAAAAACCACTTTCAGTGGTGGAAAAAAACTGCATCAGGTTAGTTTGCTTGAATCAGAAGGTTGCAGGGGCCGGTCATGGGTGGAGGTCAAACTAGAGGACACTGATGATGGACCCCCTTAAGCTCTGTTTCAGTGACATGGGGGAATAGTTGAATTCTCAACTTTCTTTTGAACCTGAATGCCACTGTGCCTAAGAGCCAGGCTCTGTGCCTCTGCCAATAGGGGCTGGGCTGGGGGAGGGTGAGAGGACAGGGGCAGATTGTACAGGCTGAGGACAAAGCCAGAGACATTCAAAACAGTCTCAGAGCCTTGTGGAAGTCTTAGAATGGCCCTGTTTTTGCCTGCTATTCTCCTGGTCACAAAAGAGCACAGACGAGTTACTATAGCAACAGTTCTCCTCTTGATGTGTCCATGTTAGGATGGAGGTGGAAGAGATTTTCTTATTAAAACCAGAAAGAAAGAAATTAGGTTTTCGGATATATTTGCCCTTCACCCAAAGTGTTGCTCCTTTTATGAGAAGGATAAAGAAGCAGCTGTTACTATCACAAATATGCTCCTAATTCCTAGCATTCAAATCTCCAAACTTTCATTTTAGATTTCGGCGCAGTTGATGACAGTCCAGATACATCTGAGAGGGATGCATTTTCTCAGGAGGCAAAACAGCATGAAAACAGGTGATGAGGGACCCTAAGGCTAGATGCTGAGAGCCTTGTCAACCACCGGCTGCCTTCTGGGTGGGGTGACCCCACCACCCCGTCCCCCAGTTCTGTGCCCACCATGATGCTCAGCTGCTCCTCATATCAGCCCTTCCTTCTAGTCCCTGGGTGCATGCTTGTCATGCTGTCACCTGGGGCAGTGCCTCTGTGGAGTGCTTCCTGGTTCCTGTGATACCGTGTGGGGGCAGCCCCCAGCAGGGCAGCCAAGGCAGGCTGCCAGAGCGCTCTGGCTGGGGACCAGTCCCTGCTGTGGCCAAGGACCTCTTCTTGGTTTTGGACTTTTCATCTAAGCTCACATGACCTCAGAAAGGACAAAAGGAAAGGGAGAGTGAATGGGTGCATGCATGTGCATGACCCTTTCCCTGTACATTAATTCTGCCTCAACAAGGACTTTCCTGTAAGAACGGAGACCTCTTGTGTGTGTTATCTGACCATCTTGCCTGTGTGAAGCCATCTTGAAGAGTCAGGTAAGGAGAAACTGCTGGTCTATGTGGAAGAGGAGACAGGGGCAGGTGCACACACAGCGAGCTGGAACCCAAGGGCCCTGGGCACAGGGAGTCGGGGGGAGGTGAGCGACATAAAGGCTGACTTTCTCCCCTGCAGAGAAGAGCACAGGCAGAACTCTGCAGACTGGCTGACAGGATGCTGGCGGAGCCCAGGGCAGATGTGGGGGGCTACAGGACAAAGTCCCCCTAGAAGTCCCCACTAATGACAACCCTGGGAGTCTTGGACCCTTTGCAAGGCTGGGACCCAGGGAGTATCCAAGGCCTAACGGGTGGCTTCCAGGACGCTGGGGGAGGCCTGCCCAGACCTGTCATAGGAATCAGAGGCGACATGTGATAGACTTGGGCGTACATCGGGTGGGGCTTACAAAAGAGACGTGTGGGTGGGCATAGGCAGCAGGATGCTAGTAGGGCAGGGCCGAGTCGTCCCACTCCAGCTGGGTGTGCCTGGCTCCGCCCGGCCCGTGTCTGCCCCTGCCTATCCCTTCCTCCTCCTCTTCGTCTTCGCTGTCCTCTGACTCACTGCTGCTGGAGCTCACGTCATCCTCTACTTCCTCCTCCTCCTCCTCCTCCGTCTCTTCTCCACGCCCTCGTTCTTCATGTTTCTGGATGTTGGGGAGAGAAGGGACATGCTCATTAGGGGCTGAGCAAAAGCCACTTTGGAACTTAAGATGTTTCTCCCTCCACTAAGGCAACATTTTGGACCCCTGGAACAACTCTGCCTTCCCACTAAACCCATGGCACTGGGGACAGGCCTCCTGAATGGGGAAGTCCTCTGGTGAAAGGCAAATCAGAGGGCTAAGGACCAAGAAGAAAGAGCAAATTCCAAGATCTGGACTCAAGGTAAATGGTGGGTTTTAAATACAAGACATCGAAGCCCATCCCTTTCAGGCCAGGGTTTGCTTTCCAGCATTTCTGGAGCCTCTCTGTATGGAGCTTTCCAAGTCTTAAATGTAGCTTAAATGCTCTTTTCTCATGGAGGAGCATTCAGCCCATTTCCGGGTGAGATCATATGCTCTGGGAGCAGATGGCCTTCTAAGCCAAGGCGCAGGTATGCTGCTCCTCAGAAATACTCCTTCGGAAAGGAAAGTTCATGATCTTCATTATCCATGCCCCCTTTACTATCTGAGACTTATGTCCTCAAACTCAACCTCACTCTTTTCCAGTTCCAGTCCTGCCCGATTTTTGGTGATTCTAGCAAAATTTTAGTTCTGGATTTCTATTTTGAGTTGATGAAAGAGCCATAAGAGATGTATGCCCTTGCATGGTTGCCTCCCCTCCCTGGAGTGGCTTCTTTTCTACCTTGCCTGCCTGCCCCCATTCTAACACATTCCTCAAGGCCTCCCTTAGGCTAACCTCCTCCAGGAAATCTTTTCTGAACACTGCCACCTTGATGGCTTTCCCTGATCATGCTTCACTGACCTTTGGCAGCAGCAGGTTAGTGCTCAGTAAGAACACTCAGGCCCCGGGCTCACACTACTCCAGGCCTCAGGGCTTGTTTCCCACAGCCAAGGTTCTGCTCTCCGAGGGTGGAAATGCTGGTGTACCCTAGGGCATGCTCAGCACTATACCTACACCTTATGCTACAAGCTGAGCTACAGCAGCAATGCTGGCTAGGATACCAGAGCATGAGGCCAACTCGGGGACCTTGGGGACCACATTGGGAGAATCTTCATGCCTCAGTGACTCCTTTGATCTTCCTCTGCTTTTCTATTCCTGCCTCTGCCACCACCGAGGACCCATGGGCAGCCCAAAGGGCACTGTGGTATTCGTATGTCCAGAGCTGGGGCCTTAGACACTTGTGGGTGGATGCTGGAGGTTGCTGGCTAACTGAAATGATAGGACGTTAGGATCCAGCAACCTTTAGTTAAATATTGGCACTGCTACTACCAGCTATCTTTCCTCTTGAACTTGGTTCCCACTCAAGAAGTGAGGATGAGCACCTCTGTTTCACGGGGACTGGTATATACAGAGCCCCCTGTGCACTGTCTGACTTGATGGGGGCTCAGTGAATGGCAGGTATTACTGTTGTGTTTTTGTTTTAGCCTATCTGAGCCTTTAAGTGAGCTCTGCAGGCAGCATGGAGCAAAGCCATCTAATTTACACTGTTAATCAGGAATTCAATACTGAGTCTTTAAGTGTTAGTCAGCTTTGAGTTAAATACTATGGGGGAGGCAAGGGAGAGACACCACATGGCTGCTTGCCTTAAGAAATGTCTGGTTCTGCTGGTAGGGTGAGAGCAATTCATGTATTTTTAATCAGTGAATGCAGCTGATGGGAAAATATGGTCCATGCATGTGGAGTGGTCTGAAGGTGCTCAGAGAAGGCAAGGGTCAGTGGGGCTGGGCTAGTTGGGGCAGGGCTTCCAGCACAGGGAATATGGAGCTGGGGGAGGGGAAGCATCCTGCCTCAAGATTCCAGCCCCTGCATTAGGATCACCTCCATGGGGTTGACTGTGATCGTGAGCGCAGAGTCGTCCCAGTCCATCTCCGCTTCCTTGGCAGCCTCCGTCTCCTGGGTGAAGTGCTGGTGGGCAATCCGGACCCGGTACACGCCCATGGCCACGACAAACACCAGCATGCACACAGAAATGATGATGACCACTGTGGCGATGCTTGGGACCACTGGAACAAGGAAGGAATCCACATGACATGGTAAATGGAAAGACTAGCTCAGTCTTGGGATGGAATATGAAGGAAACACGCATGTGTAGGTTAAAATCTGCCCTACCACTTCTCAGCTGTAGATAGAACTCTGGGCCAGCACCTCACCCTGCTGGGGTTTCACTTTCTTCATCTCTATAATGAATTTAATAATTCTTACCCATGGGTACTTGTGAGGAATAAATCAAGTATTTGATGTACATTGTCTTCTGTCTTTTGCTTTCCCCTCAGATTCTGGTGTGGGGGTGGGGGGCTTCCACCGAGAGCCAAGCACTGTGGAATTTCACAGGGACAGACGCACCAGACAGTGATACAAATGGCAAGACTGGAAGTGAAGTAAGGGTGAGAGATTGCAATATGGTGTGTGCACGTGTGTGTGTGTGTGTGATAGCACATAGGAAGGGGCTCGGGGAAAGCATCACATAGGCTGTGGCTCTGAATCAGGCCTCATAGGACTTGGAAGACTTTACCCTAGCACTCCATACCAACCTCTGTTATACACTTGTAACTTCTTGCCCTAACTAGCCCCTTACTGAGGCTGTGAGGACCTCTGAGGTAGGGCCCACAGCTTTCCCATTTCTGGGTCCCTCCTTCAGTTCTGGGCACCTATGGCTGCTGCACCGTACCTGTTAGTGGATGTTCTTGAAGCACCATGACCAACTGATACCTTGAGGTCCTTCCTCCCATGCCACCTACCTGAACTTCGCTGGATGCTGTTCTGGGACTCAGGGTGGTGGACAGACTGCAGGAAGGGAGGCTGCACAATAAGGTGGTTGACGTGCTCCTTGTCTGAGACTCTGGCCTCATGGAGGATGCTGACCTAGGAAGAGAAGGGAGAGGTGCTGCTGACCAGGAGTGGCAGGTGGACCAAATGAACGAGGAATAAGTAGATAACTCTGAAATCCCTCCTAATGATGGCAGGACCCACTCACCTCCAGGTTGAACTCATTGCTAGCATAACGTCCATTGAGTTCTGAGCACTTGACTCTGAACCGCCGGGCCTCAAGGGAACTTGGATGCCAGTTGCGGTAGCGGATGTGATGCAACACCTGCTCATAGCGACTCATGGAGCCCACACCTGTGCCAAGAGACCACACCTGTCATAAGTAGGTAGAGGATGGGGGGGATATATGATGTGGCTTCTGAGGCTTGTGGTTCTCCTGAATTTATCTAGGGTATGGGTTTAAGATGTTTAGGGGCAGATGATGCATGGATACGGAAGTTCTAAGGAGCCAACTGAACTGACCCACAGGCTTTCCAGATGCATTAGGTGCTGATCAGAATGGTCCCATCCTGTAAAATGCTGCTATATTATTTGCTGAGATCAAACATAAGAGAAAGCATGCACTCACTTTCTATGTAGCTCACTGAAGGAGGGGCTAGCAGTCCATGCTCTGAGGTCAAAGGTCCCTAACTGACACCTCCTCTACAGGTGACAGAGCACCATGACACTCATGACTCCAGCATGAAGGTACTCAGAGAGCACCAGGTTAAGGGACTGAGTGTGTTCTTACCATAGATAGAGTAGCCTGCTGTGGAATTGGTGGCATCCAGGTGTCGCTGATGGAGCTCACTGTGGTTGAGTTCTAAGCACTCCTGTCTTGGGTCCAGGTCCCCTCCAAGTACCAAAATGTCACAGAAATCTAAGTTGTGAAGCATTTCTTCTAAGACTGCTGATTTGGGGGCTGAGGGAAGATAGACATATGGGAAATACAGGCACAAGGACAACTCAGACAGCAGGCTTGCATGTCCTATTCCTCCTCTGTGACCCACACCAGGGTCAGACTGGGTCAGGAGAAGAGACTGTGCCATCCCAACCACCATGGCTCAGATGGATGCCCAGGCATGCCCTGAGGTTGGGTGGCATAGATTTGTGTGAAGGGCATGAACATAATAGGCAAAAGCTGTGAATTTGTATACCAGCCATGGAGATACTTACAGTTAGATAAACTACACCTCTCAATTTCCTCATCTGTAAAGAGGGCAAGGGTCTTGAGAGGATTGAAGACCGTGTCTGGCACCTCGTAGGTACGCAATAAATGACAGTTCTTATTTGGGACCAGAGAGAAGTGCCCTCCTCGTTTTCCCCATGTGGTCCTGGTGTGTTTATCTGTCACCCCAGCAGACCGAGTTTTTCAGAGGCAGAAGCACTTTTTGTTTGATTTTGTTTTTAATGACCAACTCCTCAATATCTAACCCAGGGGCTCATATGGCACATATTGCTACATATTGCTCAAATAGAGAAGCACAATTAATATAATTAAATTTATATATATATATATATATATATATATATATATATATATATATATAATCTCCAAGTAGGGGGAAAAATATGTGTGTGTGTGTGTGTGTGTGTGTGTGTGTATATATATATATATATATATATATATATATATATATAATTTTTTTTTTCCTACTTGGAAACCTTACTTGGCAATCTGTTGGTCAGTCTAGCAATCCTGGCCTGATTTTATGACCCCAAATTTCCTAAAGAGACATCTGAGTATTTGAATGCTAGACATATTGGCATTCTCAGCTTAGAGAATGCCATCTTCTGGGGAAGATGGCAGAGTAAAAGGACCCTAAGTTTATCTCATCCCACGGCTATACCTAGGTAATACCTAGGAAAACAACCTGAAAACAACCTGAAGTCTGGCAGAACAAATTCCACAACTAAATGTAGGAAAGAGATACATGAGAGAGGGTAGGAAGGAAAGAGATGTAGTCAGGAGCTAAATGGGTCTGTGGGAAGGAGGGGTGCCACAGACATAGAAAGGGGAAAAACACAGATCCTCATACCAAACACTCCAGGCACATGGAAGACGAATCCCCATAATATTTGGCTTTGAAAACCAGCTGGGCATAATTTCATGATTTGTTACAAGCAGTAGGGCTTAATACCGGGAACATTAAAAATCAGTGGGCTTGGCTCTGGGAGAGTGGAAGATGAGAGGAAGCTCAGTCCCTTCCCCTATAGAGGAAGCACAACAAACAGCCTGTGAAAATATAGCATAGAAGCAGCAGTTTGAAAAATGCCTGGGTTATATGGAAGGGAGGTTTGTTTACCAATCTCAGAGCATGTGTCAAAGGGACAGATCACTGGGCAACTCTTCCAGGCGTGTGGGCACCATCCCCTCCCCCACACTTCTCACCTAGAGACACAGACACCTGAGGGAACCAGCACAGTGCCAACAGATGCTACCCAAATTGCTAACAGTGCAATGATACCCAGGTTCTCCTGCAGACATGCCCTCTCCAGCAAGGCCTCCACTCCCTCCCATTGCATACCTGCATAAATCTTCCTAAAACCAAGTTCTCTGAACCAAGTTCTCCTGCTGATCAGCCCCCTCCAATATGACCCTGGCCAGAGCCCCTCCAAAGTGGTGCCACAGGCCTGGCACTGTGCAAGCTACCCTGAAAGGGACCAGCACCAATCCCAAGTGATTCCTGCCCCAGGGAGAAGGGAAGATAACCACACATACCAAGCCTCAGCCCCAAAAGTAGGCTGGGGGCAGACCTCTGGTCTGACTTTAGGCCCCAACCACAAACCAGTGTCTTAAGGAACAACACAGGGAAATCACCCTGCAGGTTGATGCTACTGTATCTCTGACAAATGCTTGGTCTGATTCAACTCAAGCCCAATACCCACCCAGACTGACTTAACACCACAGGGAAAACCCTGCTCACAATAGGCAAAGAAAGCCCTTGCAGACCACTGAGATGAAGGCAAAAGCAGCTCAGCCATGGCCATAGGTCACACAGAACATGCATAGGAGATACTATCGAAGCCCCAGTTTCTGGTGAACAGGGGACACTACAGGGCACTACAGGACATGTTGATTAGGCCACTACTTTCAAGAGCAGGAGACCTTGTGGACTCTCCCAACACACAAAAACACACAGAGGTATAGATAAAATGAGGGGAGAGAGGAATATGTCCCAAATGAAAGAACAGAACAAAACCATAGCAAGAGACCTAAGCAAAAATGAAGAGTACTATTCAGATGCTTAACTGGCTGAGCCACCCAGGCACCACAAAGAGAAAATTTTAAAAACAGTAAGAGCAAAGAAAAGAGTTACATATAAGGAAAACCCATAAGGCTATCAGCTAATTTTTTAGCAGAAAGTTTGCAGGCCAGAAGGGAGGGGCATGACATGTTCAAAGTCCTGAAAGGAAAAAATCTGCAACCAGGAATACTCTATCCAGCAAGGCTATAATTCAGAACAGAAAGAGAAGTTGAGCTTCCCAGAAAAACACAAGTTAAAAGAATTTATGACAACTAAACCAGCCCTACAAGAAATGTTACAGGAAATTTGCTGCATGGAGTAAGAAAAGTAAGAAGCACAAAAGCAATAAACAAAGTATATCTATAAAAATCAGTCAAGGAACTAAAAAAAGTCTACAAAATATGACACCATGTACCTAAACTGTGGGGGTGGGAGGGTGGAGTAAATAATGGGCTCAAACTTAAGTGACCCACAACTTAATATAGATTGCTATATGCAGAAGATGTTATTTATAAACCTAATGATAACCATAAATCAAGAACCAGAAGAGATATGCAAAACATACAGAGAAAGGAATCCAAGTATATCACTAAAGAAAGTCAATACCCCATGTGAGAAGGGAGCAAGAGAAGAAAGGAATAAATGAGAACTACAAAAAGAACCATAAAGCAAGTAACAAAATGGCAATAAGTACATACCTATCAATAATTATTTTATTTTATTTATTTATTTTTAAAGATTTTATTTATTTATTTGACAGAGAGAGATCACAAGTAGGCAGAGAGGCAGGCAGAGAGAGAGAGGAGGAAGCAGGCTCCCTGCTGAGCAGAGAGCCTGATGCAGGACTCGATCCCAGGACCCTGAGATCATGACCTGAGCCGAAGGCAGCGGCTTAACCCACTGAGCCACCCAGGCGCCCCTCAATAATTATTTTAAATGGACTAAATATTCCAGCAAAAAACACAAGGTGGTTGAATGGATAAAAACCCACACCCTATCTCTATACTGCCTATAAGAGACTCATTTTTGACCTAAAAATACATGCAGATTGCAAGTGAGAGGATGAAAAAGCACTTACCATGCAAATGGAAGTGAAAAGCAAGCCAGAATAGCAATACTCATATCTGACAAAATAGACTTTAAAGCAAAGACTGTAACAAGAGACAAAGAAGGACATTTCAATAATCAGGGAAATAATCAAACAAGATGATATAACAATTATAAATATTTATAATCCCAACATGGGAGCACCTAAATACACAGAGCAGCAAGCAGGTAACAAACAAAGTAATCAATAGTACAATAGCAATAGGGGACTACAGTACCTCACTGACATTGATAGATACATTATCTAAACAGAAAATCATCAAGGTAATAGTGGCTTTGAATGACACATTGGACTAGACGAATTTAACATACATTCAGAATATTCCATCCTAAAACAGCAGCATGCATATACTTTCTAGTGCACATGGAACATTCTCCAGAATAAATCACATAGTAGGCCACAAAACAAGCATAATAAAAAACATAATAGGGCGCCTGGGTGGCTCAGTGGGTTAAGCTGCTGCCTTCGGCTCAGGTCATGATCTCAGGGTCCTGGGATCGAGTCCCGCATCGGGCTCTCTGCTCAGCAGGGGCCCTGCTTCCCTTCCTTCTCTCTCTGCCTGCCTCTCTGCCTACTGTGATCTCTCTCTGTCAAATAAATAAATAAAATCTTTAAAAAAAATAATAATAATGGAGGTTAAATAATGGGCTACTAAACAATGAATGGGCCAACCAAGAAATCAAAGAGGAAATAAAAAAATACATGGAGAAAATTGAAAACAAAACAGTCCAAAATTTTAGGATGCAGCAAAAGCTGTTCTAAGAGGGAAGTTTATTGGGCTGCCGCAGAAAGGAAGAAAAATCTCAAAAAAAAAAAAACAAAAAAAAAACCCTTCACCTTATGGAACTAGAAAAAGAACAACAAACAAAACCCAGACTATCAAAAGGAAATAGTAATGACTAGAGCAGAAATAAATGATAGAGATACTAGAAAAAAAAATAGAACAGATCAATGAAATCGGGAGTTGGTTTTTCGAAAAGATCAGGACAATTAAGAATTCTTTGTTACACTCATCCAAAAAATAAAAACAAGAAAGAGCTTAAAATAAAAGAGAAAAAACAGTCAAGACTGTGAGATACAAAGGGTTGTAAGAGAATGTTTATGACAAATCATATGCCAACAAATTAGATAACCTAGAAGAAATGGATAAATTCCTAGACACTTATAACTTCTCAAAACAGAATCAGGAAGAAACAGAAAATTTGAGCATGCCAATTACCAGCAATGAAACTGAATCAGTAATCAAATACCTCCCAACAAACAAATGTCCAGGACCACAGGCTTCACAGGTGAATTCTTCTAAACATTTAAAGAAGAGTTAATACCTATTCTCCTCAAAGTATTCCCCAAAAAAGTGAAGGAAAGCATCCAAATTCATTCTATGATGTCAGCATCACCCTGATACCAAAACCAGATAAAGACACTATCAAAAAATAAAACTATAGGCCCATATTCCTGATGAGCATAGATGCAAAAATCCTCAACAATACATTAACAAACCAAATCCAACAATACATTAAAGAAATCAGTCACCATGATCAAGTTGGATTTATTCCTGGGATGCAAGAGTGGTTCAGTATTCACATATCAATGTATATCACATCAATAAGAGAAAAGGATAAAAACCATATGATCATTTCAATAGCTGCAGAAAAAGCATCTGACAAAGTACAGCATCCATTCATGATAAAAAAAAAAATCTCAAGAAAGTAAGGTTAGAGGGAAGAAACCTCAATATAATAAAGGCTATATAGGAAAGATCCACAGGTATATCATATTCATTGGTGAAAAACAGAATTTTTCCCTAGACAATATCCACTCTTAACCACTTTTATTCAACACAGTACTGGAAGTCCTAGCCACAGCAATCATAACAAAAAGAAATAAAAGGCAGCCAGGTTGTTAAGGAAGAAGTAAAACTTTTGAGTATTTGCAGATGACATGATACTATGTCTAGAAAGCCCTACAGATTCCATCAAAAAACTACTAGAAATGATAAATGAATTCAGTATGGTTGCAAAATAGAAAATCAATATACAGAAATTGCTTGAATTTCTATACACTAATAACAAAACAGCAGAAAAAGGAAATTAAGAAAATAATCTCATTTGGGATTCCTGGGTGGCTCAGTTGGTTAAGAGTCTACCAAAAAATCCTAAAATTTGTATGGAACCAGAAAAGACCCTGAATCACCAAGGAGATGTTGAAAAAGAAAAACAAAGCTGGGGCATCATGTTGCCTGACTTCAAGCTTTATTACAAAGCTGTGATCACCATGATAGCATGGCACTGGCACAAAAGCAGACACATAGACGATGGAACAGAATAGAGAGCCCAGATACGGATGCTCAACTCTGATCAAATAATCTTCGACAAGGCAGGAAAAAATACCCAATGGAAAAAAGACAGTCCTTTTAATAAATGGTGCTGGGAAAACTGGACAGCTATATACAGAAAATGAAATTCAACCATTCTCTTACACCATACACAAAGATAAAGTCAAAATGGATGAAAGACCTCAGTGTGAGGCAGGCATCCATCAAAATCCTAGAGGGGAACATAGGCAGTAACCTCTTCGACATTGGCCATAGCAACTTCTTTCAAGACATGTCTCCAAAGGCAAGGGAAGCATGAGCAAAAATGAACTTTTGGGACTTTATCAAGATAAAGAGCTTCTCCATAGCAAAGGAAACAGTCAACAAAACAAAGAATGGGAGAAGATATTTTCAAATGACACTACAGACAAAGGGCTGATATCCAAGATCTATAAAGAACTTCTCAAACTTAATACCCAAAGAACAAGTCAAAAAGTGGGCAGAAGACTTGAGAAGATACTTCTCCAAAGAAGACATACAAATGGCCAACAGACACATGAAAAAGTGTTCATCATCATTAGCCTTCAGAGAAATTCAAATCAAAACCACATTGATACACCACCTTACACCAGTTAGAATGGCCAAAATCAACAAGGCAAGAAACAACAAATGTTGGAGAGGATGTGGAGTAAAGGGAATGCAAGTTGGCACAGCCACTTTGGAAAACAGTATGGAGGTTCCTCAAAAAATTAAAAATAGAACTACCTTATGACCCAGCAATTGCACCACTGGGTATTTACCCCAAAGATACAGGTGTAGTGAAGAGAAGGGCTATCTGTACCCCAGTGGTCATAGCAGCAATGTCCACAATAACAAAACTCTGGAAAGAGCCGAGATGCCCTTCAACTGACAAATGGATAAAGAAGATATGGTCCATATATACAATGCAGTATTACTTAGCCAACAGAAATGATGAATACCCAACTTTTGCATCAACATGGATGGGACTCGAGGAGATAATGTTGAGTGAAATAAGTCAAGCAGAGAGAGTCAATTATCCTATGGTTTCACTTACTTGTGAAACATAAAGAATTGCAAACATAAAGAATTGCATGGAGGACATTAGGAGAAGGAAGAGAAAAGTGAGGGGGAGAAATCGGGCGGGGAGATGAAGCATGAGAGATTAGACTCAGAAACAAACTGAGGGTGTTGGGGTGAGGAGGGTGGGAGGATGGGTTGGTCTGGTGGTAGGTATTAAGGAGGGCACGAATTGCATGGAGCACTGGGTGTTATAAGCAAACAATGAACAATGAAACACTACATCAAAAACTAATGTTTTACTGTATAGTAACTAACATTAACCAAAAAAAAAAAAAAAAAAGAGTCTGCCTTCAACTCAGATCGTGATCCCAGGGTCCTGGGATTGAGCCCTGCATCAGGCTCCCTGCTCATCGGGGCATCTGCTTATCCTTTTTCTGCTGTCCGCCCCCCCCCCCCACCACCCATGTGTGCTCTTTCTTTCTCTCTCTCGTTTGTGCTCTCAAATAAAATCTTTACAAAAGAAAACAATCCTATTTACAATTGCATCAAAATAATAAAATACTTAGGAATAAACTTAACCAAGGAGGTAAAAGACCTGTATCCTTATAAACTATAAAACATTGATGAAAGAAACTGAAGATGACATAAACAAAGGAGAAGACATTCCATGCTCATGAACTGGGAGAACAAATATTGTGAAAATGTCCATACTACCCAAAACAATCTACAGATTTAATGCAATCCCTGTCAAAACACTGACAACATTTTTTATAGAAGAGCAATCCTAAAATTTGTGTGGAATCAAAGAAGACCCCAAATAGCTAAAGCAATCTTGAAAAAGGAGAACAAAACTGGAGGCATCACAATCCCAGATTTCATTATGTTCTATAGAGCTGTGGTAATCAAAACAGTATGGTACTGGCAAAAAAACAGACACACAGATCAATAGAACAGAGTGGAGACCCCAGAAATAAACCCATGCTTTTAAGTCAATTAATCTACAACAAAGGAGACAAGACTATACAATGGGAAAACCATAGTCTCCTCAACAAATGTTGGGAAAACTGGTCGGCTATATGTAAAAGAAGGAAACTGGACTGCTTTCTTCCACCATACTCAGCATGGATTAAAGACATAACTGAGAGACCAGAAGCCATAAAAATCCTAGAAGAGAGCACATGCAGTAATTTCTTTGACACCAGCCATAGCAACATTTTTCTAGATACGTCTCCCGAGGCAAGGTAAATAAAAACAAAAGTAATATTGGGACTACGTCAACGTAAATAACTTTTGCACAGCTAAGGAAGCAAATAATTAAAACTACTGAAAGGGAAAAGATATTTGCATATGACATATCTGTTAAAAGATTAGTATCCAAAATATATAAAGAACTTACATACAATTAAACACCCCCAAAACAAATAATCCAATGAATAAAGATCAGAAAATATGAACAAACATTTTTCAAAGAAGACATCCAGATGGCTGACAGACACGTGAAAAGATGTTCCACATCACTCATCATCAGGGAAATGCAAATCAAAATCGTAATGAGACATCACCTCACACCTGTCAGAATGACGAAAATAAACAACAACAACACAAGAAACGACGAGATTGTAGAAAAAGGGAATCCTCATGCACTGTTGTTGGTGGAAATGGAAACGAGCATAGCCACTGTGGGGAACAGTGTGCAGGCTCCTCAAAAAGTTAAAAATAGAATGACCATAGGATCCAGTAATTCCACTACCAGATATTTACCCAAAGAATGCATAAACACTAATTTGAAAAGACCTATGCACCCCTTCTTTTATTGCAGCATTATTTACCATAGCCAAATTATGGAAGCAGTCCAAGTGTCCATCAATAGATGAATGCATAAAGAAGAGGTGGTGTGTGTGTGTGCATATGTGCATATGTGTATGTATATACATGTATATATGCAATAATACTCCACCATGTGTATGTATATATAGACATACACAATGGAATGTTACTCAGCCATAAAAAAGAATGAAGTCTTGTCATTTGCAATAGCATGGATGGATCCTGAAATGCAGGAAGTCAGAAAAAGACAAATACCATATAGTTACACTTATATGTGGAATTTAAGAAACAAATGAACAAGGAAGAAAGACAAATCAAAACACAGACCCTTAACTCTCGAGAACAAATTGATGGTTATCAGAGGGGAAGTGGGTGGGGGTGGGTGTGATAGGTGATGGGGATTAAGGAGTGCACTTGTGATGAACACTGGATGATGTACAGAATTGTTGAATCATTATATTGTGCAGTGGAAACTAACACTGCATGTTAACTCTGCTGGATTTTAAAAAAATATGGAAAAGTGATGGTATTTATGGAGTGCTTGCTATGAGTCAGGCACTGTGCAAACAATCCTGACAGCTATTAAATGGGGTACTAGTATTATTCCCATTCCACCAGTGGTGAAGTGGAAGGTCCAGAGGGTAGCGTGGATTGCCCAGGCTTACACAGAAATTAGGGGAAGTGCTGGGACAAGCCATGACATTCTGATTCCACAGTTTATAAAATTCCCATAACATTTTGGTTAGTAGTCTTCAAATGCTTTTGATCTTGCAGCCTTTTTGGGAAAAATTTCTCAACTGAGATCATTTCAATATGTATAGTTATTTATTTATAAAGTGGACTAATCTATTTTGTATACTATAAAACATTTATGAAATGGAAATTAAAAGGACTTACTAGAGAAAATTATTTTAAATAATTATTTTCTATTTTAATTTTTTAGTGATACCAAAAATATTTTTTGTTCTTACCAGATATACATAATTATAAATAATCATATGCTTAATTTTTAGGTGTTTGTCGATCTCAAAGGCTTCATGTTTCACCAGCAAAATCAAAAATCACATTAATCTACATGGAAGGCCTGTCGTTAGTGATAGCATACTGTATCTGTATTTCAAATGGACTTTGCTTGGTTTCTGGAGTTTTTTGCCAGCTTCTTATCAGGTCAGTTTAGGTCATCCCTACTCCTACCTCCCTGTGTAGCTGGCTGATGGCTCACACTATGAAGGGGACGTGGTGTAATTGTGGAGCATTTTCTCATTGCTCTTCTGGGGCTATATTATAGCTTCTATCTTCCATCTGTACTCCTCTGGATTCCTACTGTGCGAAGGGACTGTGCTGGTTGAATCCGCCATGGTTGAACCCTCAGGGAGTCCCCTGTCTGGCTTAATTAACTGGTAACTGCCACCATGGGTTAGCAAACATGGGGGCGGGCAGGGAAGCATCAGTCATGGGGGACTTACAGAGCAGTATAGCTGGCCCAGTTGAGGGGGCAGGGTGCTGGTGGGGGAGACACGTACCAGCAGTAATGTGGATGGAAAAGGTCAGAGCCTTGCCAGGCAGAGGTAGGGCATGAGCAAAAGCAAGAACACAGAGGTATGAGAGAGAGGCGTGTACACGGGGGACTCGCCTGTCGTTGGTACAGAAACAGCACAAAGAGCAGGAGGTCAGTAGGGACAGAAGGTGATTCGAGGGCGGGCCGCTGAAGTCTGCCGGCAAGTGCCATAAGCCTATTTACTTAAGGTGTCTACAATAACAATTACTCTAACAATAATAAGAAGATTTAAAGAGTACCTGTAACAGCTCTCGGGCAGTTGGCTCTGTGCTCTGCCTGCACTTCTCGTAAACAGAAGGTGAGTGCGAGCCCAGGTAATAGCTTTTTCCTGGCATTGCCTGTCAGCCAGTGGCAGGCCTAGCACGTCCACAAGCTCCTAGTTACAGCCTGCAACCACTGTGGGCAGAAGCCCTTCCTTTCTCCATCTGACTGTGACTCCAAATGAGGGCAAGGGGAAGAAGGGGACGCTCACAGGCCCTAATGCATCTGGAGTGTCACGAGGCTAGGGCTCTGTCCTGGCAGGGACACCTGGTAAGACACCATCTACTGCATTGGACTACATTGGAGGCACCCCATTCGCTAGGGACGAGGGTGGTTTAAGGCAGTGAGTAACTCGGACTACTACACAAGCAGCCATTCAGGGACTCAGGCCCCCTTCGACCAGCACATCAGCAGCAGCTGCTCCTGGAGGCCGAGAGGAGGGAGAGCTGGAAGTCCACTCCTGGAGGAGGCTGCCGAGGATGGTTCAATGAATAATCCCCTGTAGCTCTGGGCTCTGGGTTTCCCTTTCTTCTTCTCTAACCTTCCTTCCTTGACCCTCCATGCCCCGCCAGCTGAGTGCACTGTAGCTTTTCATGCAACGGAGTGTTTCTCCCTGGCAGAACATTCCAATAATGCCACCTCCACCAAGAAGCCCTTCCAATAATGCTGGAAAGTCTGAGAGCTTACACTAACCTGGTGGATCAGACCCAACTTTGGCCGTATGTCTGCTAAGGCACAGCTAGATTTTTCCTTTGTGCCTCTTTAGCTTCTCTTCTGATTATCACAGTAACACATGCGCACTATTGAACATTCTGCATTTGCAGTCAAGCGAAGGGGAGCAGAGACAAATGGGCTCTTCGTGTCTCAGAGAGCGGCACTTCCAGTGTCAGGTGTGCTTTCTTCTTGGCATTTTTCTGTGTGTGTTGTAGGAACTCTGTAATTTGCAACTTGCTTTTTTTCATTTACCCTTTGACATAAATACCCTCCCTCCAACATCTTATCATGTACATGCATGGACCAATTATTTGCCAAATGGCTCATTTCCCTCCTGTGATCTGTGTTGTTTGCAGGTTTGCTCTGCAATTGGAAATTCCCTGCTGTGGTAAACAGTGCTGCTGTCCTGCAGGGGGACTTGGCATGGCTCTGAGAACAGAAGGCTCCTGTCCTACAACCCAGCACACATCTGTACCTGTGGTCCTCAGGTCACCCGGGGCTTCGGCTTTGGCGAAGGTGCTCACGATCTTGAGGTCAGGGAAGAGGGTCACCCCTCGGGCACTTTCAAACTGGGCGGCGGGTCTCCAGAGGCGGTCTGTGCCCCGGAGGCTGATCTGGGGCTCAATGGCCTGCAGCACCATCACAAAGGCATCCACGTCAGGGACACTGATGCACACATCTTCTCCAAAGCACCTGGGAAAACAGCTGATGTCATGGCACTGAAGAGTGAGCCACGAACGCATCCACCACCACAGGACCAGGGATGAGGAGACACATTAACACCTCTAGCCCTTGCTAAGGGTCTAGAGGTCTCAAGACTGCTTTGGAGTCTCGGAGAGTGTGAACAGACATTCGGACTGAAAGCTACAGCACAAACTAATAGCCATCTAGGGAATTAAGAGGATTGGCTTCTGGGAGAACTGGGAATCTTTGGTACCAGAGACAAGTAACTGTTAAACCTCTAATTATCCTTTAACAAACTAATCAGTGGTAACATTAATTAGCCACTGCTTGGTATAGCACTATGATTTTGTATGCAAACTGCCATCTAACTGGTTGGGTACAGGCATCGTGCTGAGACCCCAGGGCTGAACGCTCCTGTGCTCATGTCTGTTGTCTCTCGATGAGGAGCTTCCACAATGCCCCTGTGGCGGGTGTGCCACGGATCCTCTCTTTTCTCCTGGTACGATGCCACAGAAATACCTGGAAGGCAGACCACTGTGACCTCACCAGCAAGGCCTGGGAAGTTAGAAAAGGTCCATGGCCTGGCTCAGCCACAGCGGGGCTGGGTGACCCCAGGCAAGGTGGAACTCCTGGGAACCTTAGTTTCTCCATCTGTACAGTGGGGGTGACCATAATTAATTCCCTCATAAGAGCAAGGATTAAATGTGATGGCATATATAAAAAGAAGCCAAGCCCTGAGTCTGCTTCACAGTTGGAGCTCAGGAAATGTAGGTGGATCCAACACCCTCATCATACCGCATCAGGCACACGAGTCATTGGCACTCTGTGCTGCTCACCTAAGCCAAAGACCTAGGCTAGAGCTCCGGGGCCCGAGGGCCGCACTGGGAACACTGGGTGGACTCCAGCTGGTGGCGGCCGTCAATCTGTATCCTTTTGGTAAGTTCCCGGGGGAAAGGGCCATCTGGGTGGTCACCATGCTGAGCCACTCCCTCCTCTTCTGTGTGGTGGGCGAGATGTGGGAGTGTGTTATGCTCCTGCCCCTGGTTTCACCTGGCCTCTGCTGCACCAGTCCCAGAGGGCACCGTGCCCCTCATCGCTTCACGGAAGCCTGGTCCTTCTACTTGACTGCAGTGTGGAGCTGAGCTGGAGATGCTTGCTCCCTATCACAGGCTTCCAATGGGGGCCCTTAGTGTGAAGGGGGGTATATCTCCTCTGTACCTAGAGCTGTTGAATCTGAGTGCTGCCTGTGGGGATTAGTCTGGCACCTGTCCCTGGCCCCAGTAACGTGGTAGTCAGCAGACCAGTCTTTACCAGCCTTCTTCCTATCCTGCTGGCTTCCCATCCTGGCTCCAGGGATTAGGGGACTCCCCTTCCTGCCTCCCAGGAGTTTTTCTGGGGTCCCACCAGGCAGTTGCCGTGGCTGAGAAATGATTTGACATACCAAGATGTGAGTTATCCCCTTTACTGGGCTCTGACCCCTGGGGACAAGAACTAGACCCTCTTTCTCTCGAAGACCTGTGGTATTTAGCTGCTCTCAAGCTGGGTTGGTTGATTTAATCCAATTCATTAAACATTTTTCAAGTACTGACTACGTACCGGCTACTGTAACCTTAAATCAGATCACTAAAAACCGAGCTTTCTGCGAATTTACAGGATGCAGTACTACATCAGATTCTGTATTAAATAGAGAAAGCTGAATTTGTGTTGGCAAAGCAACCGAACATTTTCTTTAAGAAGAAAACAAGAAGAGAACACAGATCCACTGGGGCCTCCTCCTAGGGGTAGCAGAGAAACTGCAAATAGCTGAAGAAAGATGAATCTGTTTTGCCAGGGAACATTCCCCAGGGACCAGCCCCACTGCCTCAGCTGGGCCCCCAGCTGACCAGCGTCTATCTACTCACTGGACTTTGGAGGAGACTCTCAGATGCCGCACACCCGCCGTCGGGAACTGCCTGGAGTTGATGTAGGACACCTTCTGGAGTGCACGATTGATGTTCCCAATGTCGTCACCTTCCATCACCAGGACGGACTGCGAGGGGTTGAAGTGGTACTGGAGGAGGAAAGGGGGTCCCGTGGGGGACAGTGAACAACAATGGAGCCCACTCTCTGCATGGACAGGCCAGGAAGGCCCAGTGTCTCGGGTGTCTGCAAGTGCAGCAGCCGTGCGTACGGATGACTTATTTTTTTATTTTTTATTTTTTTATACTCTAATTTTTTTTATTATGTTAAGTTAGCCACTGTATAGTACATCATTAGTTTTTGATACAGTGTTCAGCGATTCATCACTTGGCCTATAATGTTAACCCAGTGCTGTGGAGGACTGTTTTCACCCCTCAAACAATTCCTGCTACCCCTGGGGGACTTCTGGGCCTCCCCGTAAGATCCCCAGGGGGGTTAGAAACCCTTGAGTCACAAGATGGGATTCTGAAGGCCCGTCTCAGGGCTCCTGTGGTCTAGCCTGTGCGGGGTCCCTGCTCTGGGCTGCTTTGAGGTTGTAAGCAGCCTTTCAGCCCTCAGACAGCCTACCCCCTCAGCTGGCTGCCCAGAAACGTGGGACTTTGGCTCATTTCCCTGGTCTTGTCTTTGGGCTTGAACTGCTCCTCAGCTTACCTTGTGCTCCCCTTCCTGATTCACGCCGCCTTCTTAGCTACCAACCTTACAGCTCACATTTCAGTTAATGGCTCTCCTTCTCTCTTAGATCTCATTCCTGGTCTTGCTTCCCCAGTGCCCCACCCTGCTTTCCTGGGAGTTTGTTCACTTGTGGTGTACATTCCCGCCAGCTGTCCCAGGCCTATTATCTGTTCATTCCGCTCAGAGTCCCTGGTACCCCGAGCTCGGTAAAGGTCCGGGAGCTACGATGCTCCTCACCGAGTCCCTTGAGTCCTCAAACCAGACACACCAGATACAAATTCCTGCTTCTCCCTGAAAAGCCCGGGCAGTTGCTCTCGCAGGCACTGGGCAGGGAGAGCTGCCCTGGTAGAGGTTCCACTAGCTTATCTTCACATACCTCTGAGCAGAAATATTATCAGTAAGACATCAGGAGCTTATCAGTGCATTCAGGTGATGTATCCAAAGTTCATATCACAGGAAAAGGAGATCTGGATATATTTTTACTTATTTATTTTTAAGTAATCTCTGTACTCAATGTGGGTCTCAAACTCACAACCCTAACTGAGTCAAGAGTTGCGTGCTGTTCCAGATGAGCAAGCCAGGTGCCCCTGATCTGGATATATTTTTATGTAGCTACTGGGCAGTATTTTTTTGGATAATATATTCACATAATTCAAATATACATATGTACTAAGTGAAAGTGTCCATCTTATCCCTATCTACCCAGTTTCCAATATCCCATCCCATAAGTAGTCACTATTATGTAATTTCTTAGGACCAGATTGCATTATTGTTCACGATTAGTTGCTTCCCCTCCCAGTGGGAGCTTATACATGCCTGTCCTAGTGTCCATAGGCTTGACTCTGTGACGTATGGAACCCTGCCTGGCAAGGGAAACATTTTTTGCCTTGTTGTACTCAGTGGTGCTCCTGTGACTTAATCGGTCAATGAAACGTGGGCAGAAGCATTATTTGGTTCACACTCATATGGAAGTTTCACAGCCAGTTCCCTGTTTGCCGTATTCCTTTCCCTCTGAAGTGAAACCTGCCAGGTTCCCTTAGGGCCTGGTCCATCAGCCTGTGTCTCACAGTGGGGTAGTATGTGGCTCAGCGCCAAAGCCCATATATAATGGACACTGGGTGGGAACAACAACAACAAAAAAGTTGTATAAGGCACTGAAATGTCTTAGATGCATTACCAAGCCTGTCCTAAGAGCTACTCTTTAGCATTCTTATCAATACAGATTTCCTTTTTTCTCCTTTCTTCTACTAATGGTAGCTTTTTACATACTTTATTTTGTAAAATCTAAAGTACAATAAAAATAAAAAGTATAATACTTTATTGTACTTTATTTTTTTTTACTTAGCTCATATCTTGGAGACTTTCTGTATTAGCACGTCATAAACTTCCTCCTTTTTTACCGCTGTATAATATTCTGTGAATATAAATTATATTTAACCAGTTTCTTATGGACATTTGGATAATTTCCAATCTTTTACTAATAATGCCACAATGAATGATCTTGTACATATTTCATATGTGTGCAAGTATATGTATTTACTGGATAAATTCTTCCTTGTGAAATTGTTAGGTTTAACAGTATATGCACCTTAAATTTTGACAAATGTTGCCCGATTCCCCATTACTAAAAATGGGAGAATTAGGAATGATATCAATACACGCTCCCTCTCCCAGTGTGTGGGAATGCCTCTTTTCTCAAAACCTCAACAGAATATGCTGTTGTTGGGGATTTTTGCCAGTCTGATAGGTGATAAATGTTACCTTAGTGTAGTTTTAATTTACATTTCTCTTGCCATGAAGGAGATGGAGTATGCTGTTAAGAGTTTAAGGAAAAATCCATCTATATTAACGTTTCTGTGATCTGGCTTGTCTTTTTAAGAGTTCCCTGTTCTGTACCAGGACTCTAAAAGGAGGTGGGTGTCCCCTGAGCACTATTGATGATACTGACCCATATAAGGTCCCTTTAATGTGATCCCTAGCCAACTGAGAGCTTACTCTTTTCCTCCTTCAACTGTCATTTGTTTTACTCTTACCTCCTCCTTGAGGGCACCCCAACTTCCCTCTTTTAGGTCCCCACTGGGCTCCTGTAGTGCTTATGAAATGGTAGTACAGTGATTACAGCACAGTGACCATGAGCTCCCTGAGGGCTGGGACTCCAACTCATATCACCAAATCCCAAAACCTAGCCCGAGTGCCCATAATCCCATTAGATTAATGAGTAAATGTTCCCCCTTGGTCCACATTTGACTCGGTGTCTTTGCCAGGTTACTCCTCAGGTTACTTTTCATCCATTGTCTTCTCAGCCAAGGCTCTGTGGGAGTCATTATCAGTGCTCACTAAGCCCTGTTTTCCTTTGCATGCTTAGCATCCTGGAGGCTACACTTGGTCTCAGCCACTTGCTGTAGTGGTGGTGGTAAGGGGGGGCATGTGACTGCATCTGGCCAATGAACTGTGAGAGGAAATGAGCGGAGGCTCCTGGGCTGAGGCCCTAAAGAGCCCTGTGGGAAACTGCAGCTTTTCCCTCCACCTCCACTTGCACTTTGGTGGCTAGGGTGTTGAAGGGAGAAACCTCACTCCACCTTTTGGGCTTGATGTGAGAGTATAATAAACTTTTAAGCATTAAACCATAAGGATTTTGGAGTCCTTTGCTACTGCAGTATTTTAGCCCATGTGGAAAAATTCAGACCTTCCCAGGCAGGATTCTCATCCAAGGCTATGTGGCATCTTTGAAAGATCAGGGGTGCGTAGATTGTTGTACCCCAATTCCAGTGCAGACTACAGAATACAACTTTGGATGATTTACATCCCCTTTCCCGACTTTATTTCCTCATTTAAAATAATAGGGATATTAGTATCTACCTATCCAAGAGCTTAAATAAGGTAATGTATATAACAAATCTAGTGCTTAAGGGATGTTCAGTCCAAGATAGCTTTTATTATAATTCCTAACATTGTAATTATTTCGGCATGGGGTCTGCCCACACAGGTACTGCTGCCTTCACTGCTGCTCTTCCCCTGTGATCCAGCTCCCTTCTGGCCTCCATGCATTGAGCAAAGTTTCTCTGGCCTGGGAGGTCGTCACGAGCACCAACCCCTCTGCTGGGTTTGGGAGTGCCCGGGTGTATGTGGTGATCCCAGAGTCATCCTCTGAGCTGGCTTCTCCCTTGCTGTGGACTTGCCACCAGAGTGTGCTCAGCCATAGAGCTGCCCTGTTCTGAGAGCGGCACAAATCATCCATTTCAGATTCAAGCAGAGGCAAGTCCATTCTTCTAAAATACCACTTATGTTCCTCATGTCCTTCTACCTCCCTACCTCTCCCCAACGCCACCCTGCACCATCCCTGCTACAGCACAGTCATGGAGCTGCTGCTGCTGTCTGTCTGCCTGCCTCCCTCAGGCAACTGTGAACACCTTGAAGGCGGGATCTACTGACTTTTCCTCAGGGTCACCACAGGGTCTAGCACAGGAGAAACAGGAGACCGAATGATAAGCCTTGTGGAGGAAGCTGATCCAAACTTCACATAAGGGCTGAACAGGAAAATCATGGGGTGCCTGGCTGGCTCAGTTGGAAGAGCATGTGACTCTTGATCTGGAGGCTGTGAGTTTGAGTTCCATGCTGGGAATAGAGCTTTTTTTGTTTGTTTGTTTGTTTTTTGTTGTTTGTTTTTTGTTTTTTAGATTTATTTATTTGACAGAGAGCACAAGCAGCAGGAACGGGCAGGCAGAGGGAGAAACAAGGCTCCTCGATGTGGGGCTTGATTCATAATGACCTGAGCCATAGGCAGGTACTTAACCGAGCCCCAGGCACCCTGGGTGTAGAGATTACTTCAATAAAATTATAAAAAAAAAGAAAAAGAAAAAAAATCAAACAGTTCTTCTGCAAGTTTGAATCAGCAGTATCCCATGCCAATCAGCAGAGGGCGCATTCCCACTGTAGCCACCTAAGGAGAGGATGTCTAGGCTAGGTGTTGGATCTCCAGTTAATACCCTCGTCTGGCCACCTGAGCATCCTGAGGGTTGCCACAGGGCATGAAGGTGGGTACTGACCTAGCCATCAATATAGTTCTTGCAGGATCAATAAGACCTTCTACCAAAGTAGGTTTTTTGTTTTGTTTTGCTTTAAATTGCAGTGTTCCCAGCCCCATGACATGACTAAGGGTAACCGGTCTCTGTGTAGAACACAGAATGGCGTTAGCATTATCACAGGGACAGGGGTTGGATTCCTGGGGGTCCAGCAAAGAGTGACAGACTCGTTTTCTTTTGGAAAGCTGTGCTGTGGCCACAGGGATTTCTCTCTTTGAGCCATGAAGCTGCTAGACTGATGGCCTTTGGGAACAGTCCGTTCTCCCAGAGGGTCAGCCAGTATTGCCAGGCACCTACCAGGCTGGGACATCAGTGAAATCCTTGTCCAAAGCCCAGGCCTGTTCCTCAAGAGGGAGCTGGCTCTGGCACTCCAGGCACCTTGCCATTCACCTTGATCCCCGCCAGCCCCTCTGGGTTGGGCCAGATGAAGACTTGCCACATTCAAGTGTCCTCTGCCATAACGCCACCCAGGTTTAAGTTTCAAATGAAGCTGGCACTGTGGCAACGCCAAGTGCAAGGCCAGCCCAGCTAGAGAAGAGAACTGTGATTTGTTGAGAACCTATTAGGTCCTATTAGAACCTATTATTAGGTTTACTAAGGTAGATCTGTATCTATATATCTATAGCTATCATCTCATCTATCTATATATACATATTTTTCTAGATCTCTATATATCATATATATGTGTATGTGTATATATATGTATTTGTATATATATATAGTATGTGTATGTATATATATATAGTATGTGTATGTATATATAGTATATATATAGTATGTGTATGTTGCATGTGTATGTTCTATATATATAGAATCCAATCCATTTCTCACATCACAAGGAAGTATACTTTAACACATGAGGGAATTGGGGCTTAAAGAATTAAATTATTTTGTCCAAGGTCACACAGCTAGGATTTGTACTATGGTTTGAACTTAGGAGTGCCTTGTCCCAAAGGTCTTCCTCTTTCCCCCTCCTCCACAGATGGGCAGACAGGATGCTATGAAGATCAGAACAGAGGATTCTTCAGGAATGCGGCCATTCCGTAGAGTCACAGCGTCTCACTTGGGTATGGGACAGTAACCACCCAACCACTTAATGACTGCAGACATGCAGAACAAATATTCAGCAGGGGAAAACAAGTGAAAACAGGAACCCAGGCTGGGTTCTGCGAGCAGACGGGAGGTTTTGTTGATTACAGGAGACCTTTGCTTTCCTTTGACCACTCAGGGAGGAGGCAGGAGGCCAGGAACCGGGAAAGAAACTATTAGTCATTATTCAGAAATGAAATGATAAATGGAGGAAGGGCAAGAAGCAAGGAAGTCTGAATCATTTCAAGTACGCATTCTAATCGGAGTTGCTGGTGTAGAGGAAGGAGCACAGGCTTATTTTGGGCAAGTCCCTGAGCCCCCATCTCCTTATTTCTGAAATGGGGCCATAACATTTAATGTGTTGTGAGGAGTAGGGATAATGAACTTGAAAGAGCCCCCAGTGGGGACACCATCAATCCTGTGTCTTATCATTAACTTCCCCTTCAGTGCTCTAGTTCTTGCCAGCTGTGCCCTAAGGATGGAAAAGGATCCTCTGCAGTGACTGGTTATCAACAGGTGGCATCTGGAAAAGTCGGAAAAGCCTCAGCCCCCTCACCCCCCAGTGGCTCTGTGTGCCCCTCATTTCACAACTCCCTCTTTTCATAGGCTCTGGTGCTCTGCAGAAATGGTCTGCCTCTTAATTTATCTTTCTAAGAATGTGTGGCTTTTTGGTCTAGTATCTTTTCTTTGCTTTCTTTGTCCTGCAGTGCTTGAACCCTGAAACTGGTCTCATGGGGGTGCCCTGGAGCAGAGCAGATCCACTTGGGGTTGGGGGGGGGGGTAGTAAATCCAGAATCCAATGGAGATGGAGCCTCACTGGGCTGACAAAATGCTAAGGAAACAACTCAAACAGCTGGCTGAGTATCAAACCCCAGCTCTGCAGGTGAGGTTTGAAATAGGCCATGAAGTAGACAGGGGGAAAGTTGTCCTTCCCAATAAGAAGCAGTCCTGCAGCTTTCCTTCAATGACAACTATTGAGTGCACCTGTGTGTGTGTGTGTGTGTGTGTGTGTGTGTGTGTATTTAACATCTGGAAAGCCATTCTTGCCTTGCCCTGTCTATGCACTTCTCCCACCTTCCCACTTTGATCCAGGCTCCAAGGGGAGCATCCTAAACCATACTCTTGCCCAGATCATTATCCTCTGCCTGAGTCCTTCAGTGGCTCCCTGTCCCATGTCAATACCTGAACATAGTTTACGAGGCTCCATGATGCAGCCTGGGCTTATCTCTCTGGCCACACTTTCTACCTTTCCTCCTGCATTTTGGGCACTGTAACATTGGCCTTCTTGGCATTCTAGTGCACAGGGCGGGGCTCCCCAGCCCTCTGCCATCATTCAAGCTCTCAGATCTTCCTAGAGCGACCACCCAGCTCCCCACTCCTGCCATTCTCCTGGTTGATTCTTCCCCATCCTGAAACATTCCTCTCAGACCTTGCCTCCTCCAAGAAACCTTCCCTCACTGCTGCTCCTCAAGTTCTAGAACTCTGGAGCAGGACCACTTGGGGTTCAAATTCTGGCTCCTCTCATTACCAATTCTGGGATCTTGGACAAGTTTCCTTTCTCTTAAAGTCCTCAGTCCCTCATATGCAAAATAGGAATATCTGTGGTACCTTTGTCAGAATTGTTCTGAGCCTGAATGAGTTAACAACCACAAAGCATTTAGGGCCCTGTCTGCCACTTGGGGGACCCTCAGTGCTCACCCTCATCAGAGTTTACTACTCTGGATTACAAACCTCAACCTGGATCACCGATTTCCTTGAAGACAGAGGGCTGGAGATGTTCAGAATCCACCCCCACCCCCCAGCCCAGAACTAATACATGGATGTTGATGGCATGTCTGATGTGACTGTAGCTTAAAGAAAAGCAGGACATGCTCAGGCCACCAGCCCCTCCATGGATCCCCTTGTCAGAGCCTCACTAGCCCCACTGGCAGTGGGAATAAAGGTGTTGTCTGTGTGGGGGGGAGCGACTCCCTCTCTCCAGGAGACGTAAGCCCAGGGCAGGAAGTTAGTAGAAGATAGGGGTGTGGGGGCAACCTCTACTCTGGTCACACAATCCTTGGGAAATGACCCACAGAGGAAACCCCACAGTTAGAGGGGATGGGCTGCCCTGTGCTCCTGGAGGCAGAGGGTGGCCTGCCTATTCTCACTAGTGTCTGTAAGGATTGATCAGGGGCTACGGCGATGTTGACCCAGCTCTTTGCTCCGGTTCCCAGAGGCTCCCTGCTAGCAGGAGCTCCTAAGGTCCAGGTGAGGCCAGAACTATTGCTGTCTGTGGGGTGGGGAGGCAGGAGGACACTCATGGGGGACATTTAGCTCTGTGTGTCCTGCCCCCTCAGGAAGCGCTTTTTTCCAAATGCAGTTTCCATGCTATTGGATCACGTGAATGTTTTTATTTTGCCTGAATCCACTCACATTCCCTTTGACAGAGACTGCTGGAAGCCCAATCTGTGCTTCAATTTCATAACCTGAGGCCCTGCAACCTCCGAATCTTCTAATTCCAGCCCCACCCCACCCACAGGTGACCTTCCTTCCTAACTTATATTTAACATGGCCAAACTCTTCATTCTATTTTAAAATATTTCCAAAGGGCATTCTGGCATGATGCTTCTGTTCATTTGGCAAATAGACAAAGCAATCCACCAACCCAGGAACCACTGAAACAGAACCGTTCCCTTCTGGTAGCTGGTGAACACATGCCTGCCCTTGGGTAGAGAACTGATGATATACAAGGGCTCCATCTAGGAATTTCAGGACACAGTGCAAGTCCCCCAGGGAAGTTACAGTCACAAGTCTCCCCACTGCGCCAGCACCTTTGCTGCCACACCACCTCCAGGCAACTCAACCTGGCGGGGGGGGGGGGGGGGGGCGGTTCCACTTCCCGAGGGCATGGGCCATAGGCCTCCTCTGCTTATTTCTTATTGGTGGTGATGCTGGCTCGTTCCTTACCTTTATTCCTTGGCCGAGGCTTTCCAGGGAATTAATATCCAGTCCTTCCTTGCAGGCCTGCAGGCAGGAGATCACCTTCTGACTCTCCATTTTGCCAGGGCGGATAGTGAGACTGGCCAGGCTTCCGTGAAAGAATTGAGCAAAGCGAGGTTTGGTGACTTCTCCTCCTGAAAGGGAAAGCAGCAGGGTCATTAGCCCTGTGGAGACTAGATCCAGAACACCACTTCATGGCACGATCTGGCTGGAAGACCAAGGACACGGTGACTGTGTCCCCTCAGCCTGAGCTTTTCCTGCAGAGCGGGAAGCTCAGTGGCCAGACTCAACAAGAGGATATTATCTGCACCAAGATGTCGGAGCTCCCCAGCTGCACTGATTTAGAAATCCTGGAATTCCTGATTGGAAACAGCTGGCTTCAGAGGCATGCACGGTGTTAGGATAGAGAAAGGATCCTAGAGAGTAAAAACAGGAGGCCTGCTGTGTGCCTGACTGTCTGATAGGGACTTCAACTGAGCAAGTCTGCAATGAAGGGATCTGTGTTTCCCATTCACAGCCCAAGAACCTTGAGACTCAGAAAGGTTGAGGGACTTGGCACAGCACACACAGCTGAACCCGAGAGCTGGCTCTCTATTCCCGGTCTGTCTGACCCCAAAACTGGCATTTGCTTTCCCTAAATTCCACAGAGAGGTTGGCAGGCAGTCGAGGAATCCTAGAGACCCACATCCCTGGGCTCTGGCTCTCTTGCAATGAATTGATTTTGTCCCTGCTTAAATTCAAGTTCTTTGGCATAGGAGGACTTCCTTGATTCTGTTCTATCTCTATGTCCTCATCACCTACTTGTTTTCCACCTTCTCTCTAGGGGCTGAGCCGAGTCCTGTCTGAGCTCAATCCTGCCCTTCAGCACAGGAAACCGTTCCACGTCGCTCAGGTCAAGGCCCCTCCTCCCATTTTCTCCTTGGTTTTCTCAAGGTCTCTAAAGCAAAAGCCGCCCCTCGGGTCCATTTGAATCCTTACCTCTTCCAGGAGGCCTTCCCCACAGCTTTCGTGGAGCACAGGCCCCTTCTGTCTCCGGGCAGCCTGCACAGACAGACTAGCCTTGATCTTGCATTTCCGTTCAGAGAGGTAGTGGGACATATGAGAAACGTGGATGTGGGTTGAACCCAAGCTTTGCTAATTCCCTGGAAAGGTTTTGTAACCTCTGAGCCTCTGCTTGCTTGTGGGGGACAATTCTGGGTTTTGGCTCCCAGTTCCCCTGTCCCCTCAGAGGACTCCTGCAGCCTCCCCAGGACCTGACTCCTGCAATGCATCCCTAGCGAAGCGTGCTCCTGTGAGACACCACCCTGGAGGGCACATTTCTGACTGTTTCTACTAGAGTGACACCACAGTGACTTGTCTGCCCTTCCACTAGCCACTCCGTGCCAGCAGAGCCTGGACCTCAGCCGGAAGGGGTGGAAGGCTCGCCCCGGGTCCCTCTACCGCAGCCCTGGGCTAGAAGGGGCTCCTAATACCAGCATTCCTATATGCTTGACAGTTCAACTTCTTAGTAGCTAGTAGTCTTTTGTTATTCAAATTCCCTACTGTAGTTAATAATTCTCTATACTGATCTGTTGAAAGTGCAGTGTGGTTTTCTCCTGTGATTGAGTCCACACTGCTACACCTTCTCTGTTGGCACACATAACTTTTCTCTCACCTGTTCCTCCTCACACTAAAATACCACCTCCAAACTGCTTACATTAGGTAAATCCTGCGGTCTTTCAAGGTCCCTGTCAGCCTTCTGTGCCCTGCTTGCTCACAGAAACCTTTCAAGAGCCACCCTGTCTACTAGCCCTCTCCATGTCTGGAGCCCCCTCCCCGTCGGGAGCCCCCTCCCCGCCGTGTCCTCTCCTTGTCCTGAGCCTGGCAGCACGGACTTCATTTGAACATATCCTCAGAACCCGGTGTTGCTAATGGTTTACATGTGTGGGCTTTATGTCCTCAATAGCCTATGACTGTGGTTGGCAACGTTGGCTGCACACTTTCATCACCTGGGGAATCTTTAAAAAGACAAACTGATTCTGGTGTGGGGTCCCACCCAGAGAGATTGTGACTTAATTGGTGTGGGGAGTTCCAGAAACTCCTCAGGCACATCAAATGTAAAGTCAAGTTTAGGAATCCCTGGCTATAAGTTTCTTGGGTTGGATCTTTTGCACATTCCGGTATGATCTCTCTCTATGCCACCCTCTGGCTTACTCCTGCTACCCTTCCCATGCTGCTAGAATGTAGTTGTTTTAAGTCTCTCTCCTGGATGGCAGGGACCACTCATGCATTACTCAATTTTTTTTTTTTTAAGATTTTATTTATTTAGTTGAGAGAGAATGAGTGAGAGAGAACATGAGAGAGGAGAAGGTCAGAGGGAGAAGCAGACTCCCCATGGAGCTGGAAGCCCGATGCGGGACTCGATCCTGGAAGTCCAGGATCATGATCTGAGCCAAAAGCAGCTGCTCGACCAACTGAGCCACCCAGGCGCCCTGCATTACTCAATTTAATGAAGATGATACTGAGCAGGTATTAAGGGCAGAGGGAGGCACTGGGCACTTTGCATAAGTTGGCTCATTTATTCCTCTCAACAGCACAGGGCCTCTGTGTTGTCCGAGTATGCTGCACCCTGCCCAGCACAGAGCAGACCTTTCGTAACTGTTTCCCAGACTGAAAGGGATGGTGAATTAATGCCAGCAGAGCAGTGGACATTGTGGAGTCTCTCCAACATCCATCTCACCTCGGCCCTCTTGTAGCAGCAGCCCAGAGGTTGGCAGGAGTTGACTTGAATTCCAGGGATAGATTCTACTTAGTCACAGCTAACCAGGTTTTCCTGTTGCCCTCACTCCAGTGACTGAGTCAGGTGTCGACTTCAGATGAAGCCAATCATTACCTGCGTCCACTAAGCCACAGAGGTTGGCCCAGGAGTGATCATGAGACCAAGTTTAGGCCAATGAGATGAGAGAAGAAATTAACCAGCAGCCTTTGGGAAAAGAGCCTCCATTTTCTCTCCAGAAACTTTCTGGAACCCACTCTTGCTCTCTTCCCTGGATGGGATTATGTGAAGAAGGAAGGCTTGGAGCTGCGGCAGCCATCTTGTAGGCAGACCAGGGCCAACCAAGGTGATGCATGAAGGAGGGCAGGGCCGGGAGAGTCCTAGCAGAGGAGGACCTCCTCACTGCGCTACCACAGCACATCCTCAGCCGAAGGAGTCAATCACCCACCATCATGGTTTAAGCCATTTTGACTCACACTGTTGTTCTCTGCCACCAAAAACATCAGCACTTTGAAAATGAAAGAAGATTCTATCAAAGTACTTGGTCCACAGGGAACTCCAAACAGATTTGCCTTTGAGAAGTGCCCTGATGTGGCAATGACCTGAGAGTGAGGGGGAACCCATCTCAGGCCTTCTAGTCCAGGTCCTCAAAGACCCCATAGGTAAAGTACCCCTCAGTGCCATTAGCCTGTTCCTGCCCCAGCAAACGGGCACTTCCACTGACCTATAGAAAGAAGGGTATGAATGTGGGTGTGCATGGTGGAGCTGCCACTCTCCAGGACATTCAATGGGCCATTGTTTCCCTGCTTTGTCCACCACGTGTCCCCTTAGAGCAGCAGATGTAGAAACTACCATTTACTGGGTATGCGCTACGTCTCCAACACGGTGCCAAGTCCTCCACAGACATCATCTTACTGAACCTTACCTAACTCTTGGGATGGAGGTACTTTTTCTGTAGTTAGAATGGAGTAAACTCAGCCTGAGAGAGAGGTAAGTGGCCCGAGGCCACATAAGTAAGAAGTGGTGATGTGTGGGCCCCTCGGGCATGCGGGGCCACCTGGGGCATCCAGGAGTACTGGCCGGCCTGGGCCAGGGTGAGAATGACCAGAAGCCCTCTGTGGTTTGTCCTCTAGCCATCTCAAGGGCACACTCTGCAACTCCATGTTTAAAGACCAAAGACCAAACTTCATGACTCTCTCGGATGCTAAGACATTTTCCTACACACCGTTTTCTCTCCGCAAGACATTCATGTTCTGTACTTTTGATTCAAGGATCCCAGCTCTGTGATGTACTCTATGTATTAATGGTGCAGCTCCAGGAAATTGATTCAATTAGCACTTTGCAATAGGAGGCCAGCATAAAATTTGAAATATATTTGCACTCAGGGGTGGCTGGGATGCAGGATTTAAAAAATAATAGATACATTGAAAATCTCTTTCTTTTTAATATCTGGGGTGTCTTCATAAACCACATGGATACTCTGTTAACCTTTAGACACAAATATGCTCCTCATGAATTATTTCAAGAAAAAAAAAAAACATATCCTGATTTCTTACACAAAGAACTTTCTCTACATGTTTACGAATGTGATTTTGGGTTTCCAAGGCTAGAACTGCACATGTTTCTAGAGTGTTTGCTGAAAGCCCAGCCTTCTGTTAGATTCAGCTATTATAAGATGTAGACCATGCTCTCTAGGAACTTATATATAGTTGGGAGAATAAAGTACAGACTCTGGGAAAATAAAAATATAAGAGTAAATTACCAGTGCAATAGATGATCTAAGGCAGGGCATGACTGATTCCAAACAAATGGTACAGATGAGGTGTCCAACAGATCAGAGCAGAAAAATAATAGCCATTATCTCTGAGGCCCTTAAAACATGGTAAACTCTTTCACATGCAATTTTATTTAATACTTCAGTGGCAGGATAGTATGTTTGAGACCTTAGCCTCTATTGTTTTGATTTTTCCTGAGGATTTCTCCCATCTTATCCTGCCTTTAGACACATATCTGGAACCCTAGGAGGGTGGGGAAATCTCGGTATGGATCCACATTTGGGGAAGAGTAGAAGAAGAAACTCTGGCTTCCCGCAGACAGGAAAATGTTACCCTCTAGTTGGGGGGCTGGCAGGGAGGTAGTGGAGGGGGTAAGGACATAGAGGTGCAGAGTGAGCCCCTGAAGCCAGTCACCTGGTCTGAGCCTTGGCTGTGGAGCACGATGCTGGAGGGGATGCTGGCCTGTCACATCTGGACAGATAGGCGGATGGCCTGCAGATGGTCTTACAGAGAAAGCATGAGAAGCAGGAACATATTTTTGTGTCTCTAAGTAAGACAAGGAAATACTGAGAGAGTTTCCGGCCCCATAAATCCCTTAGTGACAGGACCAAAGAGTTGAGCGCCGTTTCCATGGACCTCGGCACAGGACGGTGCCTGGATGCCCCCCAACACCCTAGTCCCACATAAACAGCCCTGAAATCAGCTGGCACCAGGGAAATGGAACAATTTCCAATTTGCCAAGGTCAAATCTCCCCCGCTCAGACAGAAGAAGGGTTCAAAGTGAAACTAAGATGGGTGTGGAAAACACAATTTTTCTTTGTGAATTCAGATTCCTATGTGCTAGACTCCTAACTCCTTTTCCAGATGATGTTTTCAGAGTTTGATAACTTGCCCACAGCTACACAGCCAGGAATTAGCGAAGCCCAGATTCAGACCCAGGTCTGGCTCACTTACAAGGCTTTGACCTGCACGCTGTCCGACAGATGGGGCCGGGAGGGTTCGAAGAGGATTCCTCAAAGGATGTCATAATTGGGATGCTTCATGAAGATGGGGACAGGTTGGGACTGACACAACCCTGGGGAAGAATATCCAGTTACACTGGGTTCTGTGGACACAGAAGGGCTTTGGCAGCAATTGCTCTGAGCTAGAATTTGTACTGGGACTGAACTCCCCTGAAACTTTCCTTCAACTGAGAGGTGGGGCCCACCCACCTCAGTAGCTTTTGAACTACTTCCCTCTAAATCTAAGTAGAAGACCTGCATGGTGTGAGGGTGCTGTCTCCCTGCTCCAGGAAGTGTGTGTGGGATGCTGTTGCTCCTTCCCTTCCCACTGTCATTCCCGAGTGGGTGCCGCATTTCCTCTTGCTGGCGTTGAATGCTGCTCGGTGTCTGGCTTGTTGATGGGGATGCCCGTCAATGAACACAATTTCATGGATGGTTGGGTATCCAGTTTGAGCAATGCAAATGGTGAGACAGTCTGAAATCTTGTTTTCCCTCATTTCCTCATTTTGGTGATGGAGACACCCATCGAACGTGAAGGCTAAGTGAAGTGTGTAACAGATCCCCAGGGCTAGAGCTTCAGAACTGTCTGCACGGCCCCAGGGCTGCAGCTGTAGGCTACAGGGGACTTGTGGAGGCATACCATCTGCCCTTACAGCTGACCATAACCATTCATAGTAGGCTTTCTCAACCCCTTCCATGTCTATCTCTCCAGTCTTTCCAGCAGATGTCTCCTACGTGGCATGTTCCAAGGCGTGACCCCAAAAATCATCTCTGTGGGGTCAGGGACGTGAATTCATGGAGTTGCAAAGGGTCCTCATATATCACCCAGGAGATTCCCTCTTCATCCTCCAGATGGAGAACTGAGGACTAGAAAGGCAAGGCATTTTTCAAAGGACCAGAGCCATAGGGGAGGTCTGGAATCCTCTTCTTCTAGCTCCAAACTCAACCCTCCCTATATTGGACCATGATGGGTCTTAGTTACCTTTAGGACTTAGCTTGACTTTGTCCAGTCTGTGGGAAAAAATGCCCTGGGAGTTCACTCAAGTGATTTGACTCCAGATTCCAGAATCCTCTGGTCTTCTGTACTTGAATATGCAATGTCACCAGGCCATCCATCGTCTCTAGAAGCGGAGGTGGTGTAGAAGGTGCAAGCGAGGGTCAGGGTCTGGTGGCAGAGACCTGGGTGCAAATCCAAATCTGTGTGGCCCTTAGCAAGGCACTTCTCTCCCCTCTCAGTTTTCTCATCTGCAGAGTGGGGATCCCATTTTAATCCAGGCAATAGGGTTATGAAAGGGGAAGGCATGCACTTAGCTCCACAGGGTGTAGGAACTCAAGAATGGCAGCTAGTTGTAGGGGCAGTGTGAACCAAGGGACTCAAACATGAGATCACATGATGTGAGTTTTCTCTATCTTTCCCTTCAGTGGCTCCCCCCGCCCAAGTGCTTCTCTCAGAGAACTTGAAACAACACTGTTTTTGCTCCAAGATCCTTGTCAAATTTTCTAATTGATATTATCTTCAGAATATGATACAAAATTAGAATTACAATTCAGTTATACTGTGTTCCAGCCATGAATTTTAAAGCAGACTTCATCTGTGTCTTCTTTAAACTAATATACCTTCATGTCAAATTAACAGGGCCTAGAACAATCTTTTCTTGATTTTTCTGACATGGTTAATACCAAGAGACACCTTGTTAGTCATTCCCGTGTGTTAGACCACAAACCACATACCTTTGTCAAAACAGCTTCAAATATGGGATATAATCCAACGAACATTAGCGACTGACCTTCTCTACTGACATACTGGAGTAGAGAGAAAGGTGAGGAGAGTAGAATCTGGGAGAGCAGACAATCCTTGCCTTCTGTAAACTACAGCTGAGCAGGGGATGGAGAGCTGCACTGGCACCTTCAACAAGATATGTCCCACAGAGTGCTCCAAGAACACTGTCTCAAAAGGAGCGAGTTCCATGGTGAAACAGGACTGAGAAACAAGGGTTAAGTAAGATCCAACAGACTGCTTGATTGGTGGGCTCTGGAGAGCTTTTAATAAACTAACGAGCCCTGTGATTCTCCTCCAGGCGGGTATGGGGATAAATGAGGCGGTTTCCCAAACTTGACCATGGCCTCCTTTTGGAAGGGGCATCCTGTGGGACTGGAGCTTCCTGAAGTCCTCCCTGGGAAATGTCCACCTGACTCTAAGGCAGACTAGGTTAGCACATGCCTCTTTCTTCCAGCAGCAGCGACCCTAGGGATGTAGAATAATTTCAACACAGACTTTATTAAGATAACTTGTACTAAATTAGACCAAGCTGATTAAGTGAAGGCATGTACTCCAAGTCCCTGCACTAATTTTAGTGTCTGGCGACAAGATGACCTGGAAACGTGCACCAGATCTCAGGACCACATGTGGCTCCAATTCCCCTCTGTCAGAAGATGACATGCTATTGATTATTGAAACTTGCAAGGTTATTTCTGCCTTTTTATCAACACTTGTGACCATCCCTATTTTTTGCCTTGACTCCTCCCAATGGTCACAGTGGGAGTTCTCTATCTGCCCTTTAACAAGAAGTTCTAATTTTTAGAACCATCCTTTTCTCTCCCTCCTGTGGCTTTATTTATTAAGTAGTGGGTAGGACTCAGCAAGACCAGGACCTAGGGTAGAAAGGTCTTGTCCAAGATGACGATAGTGTCCTAGTCAGGAGCAGCAAAGCTGGATGCTCTAGGAAAGCTAAGGTCTGGAGTGGAGGAGAGTCTCTAGCAGAAGTAGGGATGAGGTGGTTGCTGTGGACGGGTGACAGGTAGGGAAGCCTGCAGTGAGATCTAGCAAGAGTAGTAAGGATGAGGGAGGGAGCAAGATGGTGGCTTCTTGACGGCATGCCAAGAGTCGTGTTTCTGAAACCTGGTTAGCCACTTCGATGCAACACACAGAGAGGTCTCAGTTGTGGTGTCAGGGGGGAGGTGGCCCAGAATCCCACCTGCTGGGGCACCACCCTGAAACCCCGGGGGCTCCCTAAGGTCCTGGTCTGACATGGTCATGGGACAGCTGCCTCCCAGTCCCCATGTAGGCGGGCCCAGTTTAGAAATCCAGGGGCAAAGCAGGTGTGAGGATACAACCTTTGTAATACATCAGCAGAACTTGGATTTTTGTTGTTAGAAATGGATGAATAGGACATGTAAAGAAAAGGGCAAATTAATTCGTCTTTTAAATGATCTTCTCCCCTGACAAGGCCCAGAGAGGGACAAGGAACCTGAAATTTCCCTAAAGGCAGCAGTTTCTGAGTTGGCCCACACAGAGCTCGGCACTGAGAGGGTGTGATGCCATCCTGAGAGCACAGAAGGGAAGGCAGGGCAGTATGCATTGGCCGCAGAGGGGAAGAGGACCCTTCTACCATGCGAGGTCCATCCTCGCTGCAAAAGCCTTTCTCTATGATTAAGATACATGCTGGAGGCGATACTGGCAACATTTCTTAAGTGTGAATGAAGTCTCTCTTTTTCTTTTCTGAATTACTAGAAAAACTACCAGTGAAAATGATGTTCCACCGATTACTTTGGCTTTCAGATTCACCAACAGGACACAGCAGGCTAATTGGGACTGCGGAGACTGCCCAGCCACAGAGCTGGAGCCTGGGCCCGAGAGCATCCAACAAGCAGATGCTATCAAATTATTTTCTATCCCCATTGTGAAACCCCAATTGGAAATTTCACAAATGGGAACTCATTTCCTTGCCAACCTCAGAAGCACCTAAAAAGCTCCCCACAATCGCAGGCCCAGAGGCAATTAGAGCCTCGCCCAGCAGGCTTAGAATATGCATGTAAGTGGATTTCAGAAAGTTAGCAATGTGCCCAGTAACGGCTGCATCGTGGGCTGTCGATTTCACAGTCCTGCAGCCTGCAGAAAGGGCTTCTAACGTGTTCTTCCAAGACAAAGCATGGCTCCAAGGAGGATGAATCTTGACGCGAACCCAAGCTCCTTCAGGAGGCCGTCTGGCATCTTACAGTCACGACAGGTTGCCACTCCTCTTCCCAGTCTCTTCTGCACCCATCCCGGTCCCTGTACCTCACAGTGACATTGACTGTGCCCACGTTTCTGTGAAGATTCCTTATTTTCCTGCTGAACTCTCACCTATCCTAGAAAGCTCAAGTTTCAAGCTTCTTAAGGACTGTCTCCTATGCTGAAAATGTGCCAGTATATCACCTTTCCTCTTGGGGAAGAGACCCAAATCTCCATGGCCTGAAAGATAGTGTGATCAGGGTCCCGCCTACACGACAAGGGTCATGTTCCAATACTCGTCTTCTGACTGGCTATTCTCCCGCCTCACTGACCTTCCCTCTGACCTGCAGATGGACCTGGCTGAGCAGGGTCCATGTGGGAGGGTCCATCCTGAGGAAGGGAAGAAATGTCTGTGCACACAAGGACCCACAGGAGGCTGGAATCACGGAAGCCAGAGCATACCCGATCTGCATACCGCCTGCCATGGGGGCTCAAGTGCAAGGAGCAAAGAAGTGATGGAGGAGGGGACCAGCAGGTGTTTTCCAATGGATAGATACATTTATTCCAGTGAAACATGCTAAACATGCCTCGTTTAACTATCACCTTTTCCTTACAAGGACAAGGGAGGTTTTATAGATGAGAGAGTAGTTGCTCTGGGAAGCTGCAGATTCTGCTGGGTCCATACAGCTAGGATGTGGCAGGATGCGGGTTTGATTCACATTCCAAATTTTCTGACTCTAAAACTTAAACCCTTTTTCTTTGTTCTGTGGAGGGTCACTTAAGGAAGTGGGCAGCCAGGGATTAGCAAGGGGAATGCCGGGTGGCTGTGGGTTTTTGATTCCAGAGTGGACAGATGTGTCTGAAGTTTTCCACATCAGCTCCTGTGTTTTCCCAAACACATAGTTCCATCAACAAAATGATCAACCAGCCACAATGAGGAGAACACAGGCTCTAAAGACTTGGGGTCAGGCAGGTTTGGCTGGGTGACCTCGGGTCGGCTCCTTCACCTCTGAAAGCCTGACGTTCTTTATCTACAAGCTGGGACTCCTGGCTCTTTCTCACAGGACTACGAATACCCAGGTATGTGAAGGGCCTCCTCGCAGCCCTGGCTCTTAAAGTGTGTGTGTGTGTGTGTGTGTGTGTGTGTGTAGGGGATGGTGGTTGTGGTGGGAGCAAATATTTCTTCCTATTGGTGTACAGGTATCCAGATGGAGTGGAGTCACATCTGGTCCTGAGGAAGAGGGCCATCTATGCCTCTCAGACTGAGGGAGAAGTCAGCAGGAATCACTCAGAGAATCTGGACACTGAGCCTGGAGCCCACAGCAGGGGGAGATTGGGGTTGCCTCATTTAGGGAAGGGTGGTTGTATTTTTTTATGTGGGAAGGACAGTCAAATATCTGTGACTAAGCGGATAGGCCATGGTGCTTATCAGTATTGTTCATAAAATAGTTTGCTTTTTTTTTTTTTTCCTTCCAGACACATTGTAGATTTTTACTTTCCTTCTTTCCTGGAGTTAGGTGTGGACGTCTGAATTGCTTAGGCCAATAAAATGAAAGTGAAAATGATCAGTGTCACTGGTGGATGAAAGCTGTAAGAGCTCATGCGCCATTCATCATGTTTTCTTTTTTCTCTTTCTCAGTACGAAGCAACAGGGCTTCTCTGTCTGCTTGGGTCTCAGACTGAAGGAGAAGAGAAGAGCCCTTAAGGATCTGCAGTGAATACAGACTGAACTATCTTAAGTACCTGAGAACTGGGGCTTGATTGTCACTGCAGCACAACTTAGCCTATGCTAACTGATTCAAAGAGGAGGTCATCTAAATTCTTTATAAAAGTACTTTTTATTTTGGTGGGACTGTTTTCCCGCCCAGAAGACATGCAACTGGGCAACAGTGCCTATAACTGGCCTTGTAGAGGTGGGGGCAGGTTTCCATTGCAGGCTGGAGGGACGGGGATCTGAGTGTGGTCTCTGAGGGCCTCTAAAGGAGGAGTCATAGTGAGGTTCATAATGAGGCAGTCACTGGATGGGTGGTATCCAGGCCATGTCCCAGAATGTCCACAGGCTGGCTGTGCTGTCCAGCAGGGGCACTGAGCCATAGGAGAGAGCCAGCACTCTGGCCCGACTGTGTTCAGTGACTAATGATTCCTGTGCCATCTCTGGATCAGTGGCTTGCTACACTCATTAGTTTCATGAACTCTCACCAGATGACAGTTTCCCTTTTCTGAATTCCTGGGGAATTCTGCAATACTGATAAAGTTCTTATCAAGTTCTATTGATATGTCCAATGAACTTCTTAGTATCATGTGACCTATGTCAGATGTTGAGTCGGTTACCATGAGGTTGGGTCATCTCGGAGTAGTAATCTGTGTATTTGGGGAGCATTTTTCTTCCCCTCTGTGATTGCATTGGTATTTCAAAGTGCCCTACTTTTTTAAATTTTTTTAAAAGATTTTATTTATGTATTTGAGAGAGGAAGATTGAGCATAAGCTGGGGGAAAGGGGTGGAGGGAGGGGGAGAAGCAGGCTCCCTGCTGAGCAGGGAACCTGATGTGGGACTTGATCCCAGGATCCTGGGATCATGACCTAAGCTGAGGGCAGAAGCTTAACTAACTGAGCCACCCAGACACCTAGCACCCTACCTTTTAAGGGAGCAAAAACAAAGTCTCCAACAGAACTGAGTGAAAGGCAGAAAGGTTAAATGTATGTTAAAAGAGCTGGTTTTCCTGGTTGCAAAGGGTAGATTAGCCTTCTAGTTTGGGAATTGGAGGAGAGGCAGCAGCAAAGAAACTGAGGAGGGAGCAGAGAGCTTCTAGTGGAAAGGCAGTAAGAACCCTCTGCCCTTAGTGAGTGGGGAAGGGGCTCAGAGCTGAGCTGAACTGGACAGAGGCCTCCCCAAACCACCCCCCACAGCCCTCCATATTTGTAAACTCCCAGAGCAGAGGAGTGGGGGCTTGGACGACTTGTGTGGGGATAGAGGGGGATTTTTGGCTATGGATTAACACTCAACAGAATCAAATAGCAATTTTAATATGGGATTCTACATTCAGCCTTTTATCTGCACAGCCCCAGTCTGAAATCAGAGAAGGTTCCAGAACAGTAAAAGTCACCAGCAATTTAGAGGCAATCATGAAACTGCTTGTGTTGATCTAAAATCAAAATCTGGTCCCAGGGGCTTCATTGTTACACAAGTTTAGTGTCTGGATTAATCCTTATTTTTATAGGTCCCGTTTTATTAGTAAGGGGTAGTAAATTTTCTAGGCTAATTCTCACATCACTTGCTTTTTTCCTTCTCTCTCTCTCAGTACCTTTCATGGATTGTACACAGATGGGCCAAGGAGAAGGGCTTGACGCAGTTACCTTGCCAACAAGCGCCGACTGTAAGTTGCATGGCTATATGAGATGGATGAATGGGCCAATCGTTGGTCACCAGATAGGGTTCATATGTTGCTCCATCCATGTACAAGGTAACTATGGGAAACTCCACATTGATGACGTAGTAATGCCATTCTTTATCACATATCTAATGAAAAGAAAGAGAACCAACACTTAAAATTGAATATACAATAAAACATCAAACAGGCTTTTATTCTAATTATGAAAGGGAGAGAAGACATTTTGGGTCAAAATTTTTTATTGCAAAAAACTCAATGCACATAATGGTTGCTGTAACTGAGGTTAGAAAAGCTCACATCAAACTTGATGGGGCAAACCATGGGGTAAAGGAATAGCAGAGAGTCCAATCATCAGACAAGTATTTGAGTATGGGCATCTTGGTCACATAATTAGCAGCTGTTGAGTCTGACAAGGTCTTGGTGGACAGGGTGGGTGACAGCTTAAATTTTCTTTGCATAAAATTTTTCTTAGTTCTTTAGTAGAGAAAAAAGTTAAATTGAAATTATTTTCCTAAACTTGGGGATAGGGGAGGCTAGAAAAAGAAAGATACTAGATTAAAAGTAGAAATGAAGGTGGGAATAGAGAAAGGAAGGAGGAAGGGAAAGAGAAAAATGAAAATGGAAGAGAATTAGGGGCTAGAAAGGAGCAAGAGAGAAGGCAAAGAACAGGGGACAAGGAAGGAGGATGGAATGCAGAAGAGTAGGAACTCCTGATTCCTTTGTCTCTAGGAGCAACCAAGGAGTAACCTCATGGCCCCTTCAACTTGAGCAAAATACATTCTGAGAAAGACGGTCTTCCTGAGGGGACTCACATACATCCTGCTTTGGAGGATGTGGGGAGACAGAGAAGGACCATAAATAGTCCTCCTCATCTGGACAGGTGCAGAACATTCTCACACTTATGGCCTCTCCCAACTTTTGTGCCCAGGATTCCTGGTCTTAGGGCTGGAGGCCAAAACCCAACTTTAATGGATGGGTAGGGACACTGGGGGCTAGAATGGAGTCATAACCCCTGACCTCAAGGAGCTGAACTCCCACAGCATGGTCCAAATGGAAAATGGAAACCAAGACAAAAGAGAAACCAAGTGGGCCTTGGGAAGGGAGACAGGAAGGTGGTCACGTTGGAGAATGGTGCCCCTTCTCTAAGTCCTTAAGCCAGTGCCTTGGGAGTCATGTTCAACATTCTCCACACCCCCCTCTCCCTCAAATCCCTCTGCACCTTGTGGAGTCCACCTCTGAAATGTCTCTCATCTGCATCCTTGTCTCCATTGCCCCCACCATCTTTGTCAGTGGAGACAGATGAGTTCTGTATGAAGGTGACCCTCAGGTGAGGGTATCAGAGCCCTCCCTACATCCCATTCTGGATTAAATGTGCTGTTTCTCATGAATAGATAACACCAACAGGGATGCTAAATGATCTTTTCCTTTTCATTTTGGAATAGGAATTTTTTCCTTAATGTTCTTTTTATATTGTCCTGTCTCATGTCTCAGAAAATTGCTCTTTTTGAAGCCCATTAGCCTGATAAAGCCTGATGAATATTTTAGGGGCCCCTGGAAGGTAATCAGGTGGTGTCAAGCACCACCTCCTTGCACATACAGCTCAGTACCTGTTTCTGAGGTCCTAACCAAGTTTATAGCCCTCTGGCTACAGGCCTGAGGCCAGATGTTGGCCTGGGGGCAGGCTCTTAGGCTGACCCAGTGTTGTGCGATGGTACAAAGGAAGCCCTGGAGACAAAGTCTAGGGGTAGTAAAAGAGTGGGGAACTAAGAAGGAGGCATCAAATCCAAGCAGGCCCATCCAATGCACCTTGGACTTGACGTCTGCAATAAAGAATACGCAGACAGCATATTTCAGAACCTGGAAGATGGCTCACATCCTGGGGAGGGTCTCTGAGGCATAGAGATATCTCTGCCCAGTCCCAGGGTGGGCTAGGAACAGGTGGTAGTGCCATGGCCTGACTGCACCCCATGCCCTTTCTAATGTAGCAGAACACGACAGTCAACCAGGCAATCCTGGGCGGCTCCCCTGTCCTGGCCTCCACAGCCCTCTCTCTGCAGCTCTCCTCTCGGGCATGACTGCCATCTTGAATCTGTATGCTGGCTGACTCTCCAGCATTCCACACCTGCTGACTCTGGGCAGAGATTGAACCTATGGCTCGCTTCCTCTCATGACACTTACGACATTTTATAGGGCAATTCAAAAAAGTTCAAGGAAGAAATAAAATCATTCCATGACTAATAGTAGCTATGGCCCCTCTCAACATGTCAATCTTTTCCTAGGTGTGCCCCCACCCAGGTTTTCTGAAATGTGCTTCATGAGTAGCAGCCCCCAGGATGCCCTGCATAAAAACAGTGACCCTATATATAGAGCCTAGCTTTTTGGAAAATGGAACTTTTCTATTATAGCATTCCTATAAGCATCCTGTGAAAAACTGTGGGGGAAGGTCAATTTGACCATACTGGGTCTACAATTTAAAAGTTTGCTTGATTCACTTAATGTCAAGATTAAAATGCCTTTACCAACTTCAGTTTTGGGGGCTATATAGTAATGGCTATACTAAATTATATTTAAATATTCCCTTATTATCAGGTATTAATTATGTAACAACAATATAAAAGATACTATAACATAATACTGTATTTCTTTATGCATAAATATTTGTCTGCATTTCTGATTATATCCTTGGGAAAGATTCATGGTAGTAGAATTATTGGGCCAAAGGTTGAAGGTATTTTTTTTTTTTAAGATTTTATTTATTTATTTGACAGAAAGGTAAAACCAGGGAGCCCAAGTGGAGAGAATGGAAGAGGGAGAGGAAAAGCAGGCACCCTGCTAAGCAGGGAGCCTGATGCAGGGCATGATCCCAGGATCCCAGGATCATGACCTGACCCAAAGGCAGCCCACTTAACCATCTGAACCACCCAGGTGCCCAGGTTGAAGGTATTTTGAAGGCTATTGACACACACTGCTAGGTTTATTTGTTTGTTTCCTGTAAAAATTTGTGCCTATTTATTCTCTTGCCTATAGACTGTAAGAGTGCTTGTGAGTTGTACTCTTACCGCATTATTAACAAAATATATACTCCTGGCAATTTGAAGGGGGATACATTATATCTCCTTTTAATATGGTTCATAAAGATGGCAAGATTTATATTCTCCAGGGTCAAAAGGGAGGGCTTCTGGGAGGGGAGCAGCCTGAGCGAGGACTCCCAGGCAGGAACACTAGGGAGCTTCCTCGGGTAGCTCCCGCTTGGGCATCTCAAGAGGCTTTGAGCTCAGAATAGGCTTACGCCTGCAGACTTCCCGCACCAGGTAATCTATGAAGGCAGCTAAGGGAAATGCCTAGTTAGGGTTTCACTAATGTGGATCTATGATGGGGAAGAGACCCACATTAGCCCTCTGCCAGAATTGGAGGGACAAACTGTAATTGAAAAATGATCAAGCCAGGAGGCTGCAAAAATAAATGTGTCAGTGCAATGGCTCAACCATGAAAGAAGGAAATTAGGCAATGTGACCTTTCCGGGGTGGGGGCGAGGTAGAGAGAAGAACTTTAATTCCTGCCTGTTCATGAATCACTGGCGGACAAAGCTGGCACCAAGCATGTCCAGTGCCATCCTCTGAGGCGATGGCCAGGGCCTCCACTGGGTCAGACACACCCTTCTCCCTGAACACCTGCAGCTGTTCCCAGGGTGGGTGGCTGCAGCTGCTGTTCAGCCAGCAACTGACCAGAGACCTGTGACCCAGGGACATGTGTTTAGCAGGGACAATGCTAAACGGGGCCTGAGTGGGGAGGCTGCTGGCACTCCAGGGTAAGTCAGGGGCCATGGAAGCCTCCCATGAGAGGGGAGGCAGAAATCAGGCTGCTAACTGGTTGGTGGGTCCAAATAGCCTTTAAAGTGTCAGTCCCTCCTGGGTGGGAGGGAAATCTATCTCAGGTTGGAAAGCTCCATTCAAAATACTGGATTTCCTAGAAAAAGAGCTCTGAACTTGCAGTGTGGCCCCTTTAAAGGATATCTACTCTGAGAGTTAGGAAGGAGGAGAGACAGAGCAGGAGGGGTCAGGCGAGGCTGGGAAAGGTGAGGCCTGGAGACAAGGCGCAGGGACAGATTTGGAAGTGAGGTGGCAGGCGGTATGGGGTGTGGGACAAGGGGAGCAGGATGGTAGTCATAAGGACAATCAATCCTGGACCGTGCTTCCCTATCCCTTAGGCTATGGGATCCTCCCCACAACCCTCTGCAGGATGAGGGCTAGCCCTGTCTCTGGCACCTGTAGAAGATAAAGCAAGAGAAATGACAAGAAATGACGTGGTGTCTGATCTCAAGGAGTGTATGCTGGGAGTTCCACATCATGCGGACCCCACTCAGCTTCCACATTCGGCCTCTTGTGTGTTTGTTTCACGTACAACCAGTGGCTAAGCTCGCACACTCACTGCCACTTCAGGGTCTGGAGCAGACACTTAGCTCCTGAGTGACAGACTTGCATGTCAAATTGCCCCCACGTGGCCCACCTGACATGCTAAGGCACTCAGGCTCACTGTGTCCAGCGTGGAGCCCAACACCTCCCCTGCTCCCGCTCCCCCCTTACGCCTGGCCCTGTGCAGTGTCCCTGCCTCAGCAAATGCTCCTCATCTGACTGTAGATTTGTCCTCAGGCCTCAGGCCAGAACCCTGGGCATGGCCTTAGACTCTCTCCCTCTTTACCCCTGCCCCTCTAGCCAGTGTGCTGCCAAGTCTGGACAACACCCCTCCCCTCCATCCTCATCCCTTAGCCCTAACTCTGACTCAGAATTCCCAAAGTGTACTCGAGGGGGGAGATTGAGGAGGGGTGTTCCGACAGGCCAGGGCAAGATGGAAAGCACCCGAGCCGGGGAGAAGCCCATCTGCAGCAGGGAGACTGTGAGAAAGCTCTGGCATGAGTGTGGGTGGGGCCGAGCTGGCAGCCTGCTAGTGACCAGCTCTGCTGGGGACAGCCACAGAGACCAGCGAAGGAGGGCTCCCAGGAGGCAGTCCTGCAGGCTGGGCTGGTGGGGGGGGGGGTGGTGGGCCAGGTGGTACACCTGCCCTAGGAACTTCTGGTTGATCATGTTCTGGACTTCAGGAAAATAAGTGAAACTTTCAAATCCTGACTCCTTCCCCTGTAAAGTGAGGATGAGGAGAGCACCTACATCATAGGGTTTCTGTGTAAACTGATCTAAAATAAAGTGTATACCATGCTACGCACATATTTTCAACCGGAGCAGATAGGAAAACCCCTTTCCTTTTCCAAATAGACTGAGATGCTGCATAAAATAAAGCAACAAAGATAACAAAATAAAACAGAAATAAAAGAATTAGAAAGAGAAGTCCTTAGGTATAAAAAGCCAATAAAAACCCAAAGCTGCCCCCGAGTGTTGAAAGTGAATGGCTGCTGAGGGGCTGGGACCTACCCTGTCAGCCATGGCTTCAAAGCCACTGGGAGAGAGGAATGGAGAGTCCATCCACCTCATGGGGACACTAAGGCAAGGGCTCAGACAGAGATAAGGGCTCTGGAACAAGTCACCTCAGAGGCCTTAGACCCCCAAGCCTGCTCTTTGTATGTGCATGGGCTCCAAGTGGACACAGCCCAGGCAGCATAGAAATCTAGAACTCAGAAATGAACTTCACAGCGCATCTGCCAGGGCTTTAGGCCCCCCAAAAAGACATCCTCAAAATCTAGTAACAGAGATAAGCCTGCCTAGGTCTTGGGCAGGACAATTCCTGTGGGCCTTGAGCTCAGAGTTAAAATTTATGAAACAAAGAGGAGGCAATCCTTTGTATGCCAGAGAAAAAGCAGGCAAAACAAATGATCAAAAACCCATGTTTCAGCAACTACAGAAAATGGAGCTATTAGGGAGAAAATAGGGGAAGGCAAGTTTGAAAAAGAATCAAGGGAAAATTCCAGAAAGAAAAGACACAGGTATGGAACTAAAAAGAACGAAATCAAGAACACTGACAATGGAATTGGAGAGTTGGGTGATAGATGAGATTGGAGGAAAACGAGGATTTGATAAAGCAATGGTATGGATTGTATGGATGATCCCAGGACACATTCCAGCAGAGAGCCTGGCAGACGTGTTGGGGTGAGGCGGGGTGGGGGTGGGGGGCGGACAGTAGAGGGGCAGGGCTCCTGAAGACCTCCAGTGCCATGCTGGAGGCCTGTGCTACCTTACTGTGGTGGCTTGCAGTCTAGAAAGCCCTTTTTTTACTTTCACAGCCATCTCTCGTGTTAAATCAGAGGGTGGTAGACACACAGATCTCCACAGCCCCTGGCCCCAGGACATATTCGAAGGGCAGGTCAAACCTGAACATCTTTTTCTGAAAATGGACAACAACTGAACCAGACGGGTTGAAACCATGCAAATCAGGTTTGCGGTGGGAACTCACAAGGCCCTTCGGCTTCAGGTCACTGTTTTGGAACATTTAGAAAGATGCGGTTTTGGTTAATGCCAAGACCAATCTCATGCCAAAGCAAAGATACCGCTCTTATTTGCAGATCTCTCTACGATCTTCCTAGGAAAGCACCTGTACTTGCGCACTGGCCCAGAGAAAGGCGGGGTGTTTTCTGTGGAAGGTGATGAGGACAGCTCCGAAAGCACCCGCTGGGCCAAAATTGCCAAAAGCAATTGCTGACTCAGGGCAACAGTGTCGGAGGCAGGCCCCTGGCCAGGGCAGCCTCTGCCATTAAAAGATGGCGCCTGGCTAGTTGCCAGGTTAGGATTGCCTCGTGAGACTAAGCGGAACGCCCAAAGAGGAAGTAAACAGCATTGGTTGCTAGCGAAGTTGTTCGTTTAGGTGCACAGCCTGATTCGCTCCCTCCTGTACCCTGCTCGCTGATTGGTCATGTAAGCGTATATAAGTGTGTAGACTTGCAGAAATAAAGAGAGAAGATGCATCTGAACTGGGGCTTCTTGTCGTCCTTGCGGGTCGAGAGTGACACAACAGAGCACAGGGGAACAGGAACCATGAGAGGTAGCTTGTGTCAAAGAGACCACCCCATTTGCAGTTTGCTTGAGCAACAATTGGGCAAATCCCCAAAACAAGCCTGAGAAACTGTCCTTACAGTTTGTGCTCACACCATGTAAATCCTTGTGTGTGTCCAGGATTCAAACTCATCCACAGAGACAGAAAACACACCTACTGTGCACTGAGGACATGGCTGGTACCCGGGAGCAAGCTATGATTTTTTGCTGGGTAATCAGCTTCTCGGACCAGCTGTTTATGCTTTCCCCCTTAAGCCAAGCCTTTAAACAAAGCCAACCAGATCTCCCTTCCCCACCCTGGGAGGACACTCTGGGAAGATCTCTTCACTTCCAGCTCAAACTGATGGTCTCATTTTCATGTATTCAAACTCTACTTCAGTGAGCCCCTCGTGCAAACGAAAGCTACTGTCTCCAGCCTGGGTCTGATCTGCCAATTCTGTAAATCCCCATGGAGGTTGTAGGGTTGGTAGGTTAATGCAGGAACCGGACACTGGGGCAGCTAATCTGCCCTCAGTGAAGTGGGAATTGTGCATTCTGAGTGCTAGGTCCCTCCCAGGGGTGAGGAAGAGGGACAGGACCAGCCAGGGGAGATGAGAGCCCTCACGTGCCATCTATCAGGAAAGTGTGACTGCTTCAGGCTTCTTTCCCAGCGGCATGATTTGTAAAACAGTCCTGCAGGAGGTATAATGAACAACAGTGTCAGGGTCATGATCGGAGACAGTTCATGCAGTTAAACAGGTTTCTTTTAGCAAGACTCCACAGGGCCATGGTTCTCAAAGTGTGGTTCCTAGACCACCTGTACGGGCCCCAGCTAGGCTTACGGACTGAAGGTTTGTAGCCTCTCCAGATTCCTGTGTTGAAGCTCTAATTCCCAGTGTGATGCCATCTGGGGGTGAGGTTATGGGGAAATAATTAGGTTTTGATGAGGCCATGAGTGTGGGCCCCCCCCCCTGCTGGGATTAGTGTCCTTATTTATTTTTTTAAAGGTTTATTGGGAGGGGAGGGATACAGGGAGAGGGAGAGAATCTCAAGCAGACTCCACACTGAGCAGTCTGATGTGGGGCTGGATCTCACGACCACAAGATCATGACCTGAGCTGAAGTCAGGAGTCGGACGCATAACCGGTTGAGCCACCCAGGCACTCTGGGATTAATGTCCCAGTGAACATGAAAACCAGAGACCCTCTTTTCTCTATCATGTGAGGACACAAGTCAGGAAGTGGGTTTTCACCAAGAGCCAAATCTGCTGGCACCTTGATCTTGGACTTCCCAGTTTCCAAACTGTGAGAAATAAACATCTATTGTTCAAACTACCAAATCTATGGCATTTTGTTATGGTAACCTGAGCTGAGACACCTAGGAACCTGTCAGGCCCTACCCCAGCCGCACTGAACAGTGAGACTCTGTAGGTAGGGCCCAGCAGTGTTTTTCTAAGAGACCCTCTGTGTGTTCAGACAGGTCAAGTTTGAGAAACTTTGCCTCAGAGAATATGCTAATTTGGGCAATAGAAGAGTTTACCATATCCATTGACCTCCTTTGTTTTCCCTTTAGGTACCTCAGAACATCACCTGAAACAAAAAAATCTCAGAAGACACATGCTGTGAAATTCATTCTGTTTGTGGAACACAGGTTGAACACGTGTTAACCATGTACTCACTCTATCCTGGATGCTTTCCTGGCCCTGGCAATGTGACCGAGAACAAGGCAGGAAGATTTCTGCCAGTCCCTTCCCACTTCCCAGCGCTTGCACTAGTCTCTCCCCTCCCCAGCCCCTGATGAGGCTTCCCCGCTTCTGTTTACAGGTTCCCCAGAGCTTTCCTCTTGAGCATGAGGATTCCCTCGCCCCAACAGCAAAAGGCTTCTCTTAAGCCTGCCAAGCTTTCTTCCTCCTCCTCAGTTTTTGCTTCTAGGATGTGCCATAGAATTCATCTGGGGATGTCTTCCTCATGCATTTACCGAACAGCTGACATCTGTCAGGGCCCCAGGACGCAGATTGGAGCTGCCTAGGCGGGCCAGGAAGCACGAGTCTTTTTGTTTTGTTTTCTTTAAAAGACTTTTTTTTTTTTTTTAATAAACATATTATTAGCCCCAGGGATATAGGTACCCACCCCAATGTCCATAACCCCACCACCCTCTCCCTCCCCTCCTCCCCCTGGCAACTCTCAGTTTGTTTTGTGAGATTAAGAGTCTCTTATGGTTTGTCTCCCTCCCAATCCCATCTTGTTTCATTTATTCTTTTCCTACCCCCAAATGGAAGCATGAGTCTTAAATCTGACTATTAGGAAAGGGACTATTTTCCTCAGGTGTTCTTTCCCTGATTACAATCAATTGCACAAAGACAAAGCAGATCGCTTGCCTGGAGAAAGGAATGGTCTCGAAAGCAAGATGCTTTAGTTTGGGGCTGAGGTGGGTGCAGGCCCCTCTGACAGAAGACTGAGCCTCTCAGGGTACAGAGTGAGGGGCACAACAACCACCCCAGCATGGGCTCTTGCAGACCCACCCACTGACTGAATGAATGCACGGTCACAGTAAAAGCCAGTGACACTGGACAGAGATGCTCCAGAAAAGGGGGACATGGGGACCCAGCTCAGGAAGCTGGAGCCTGGTTTTGGGGATAAGGCCAAATCTGGGTCAAATACTTAGAAATCTGAAGCTCTGAGCATGGCAGTCCAAGAATAAGGGGTAAGCAGGTCCAGTACACATCAGGGTTCTAGACAGAAAATGAGGCTGAGGAAGGAGGGTGAAGATCATCAGATACAGGTGGGTCTAGAGAAGACTGACTAGGGAAGGGCCCAAGCATGTTGTGAAGGCCTCCTCATCAGCCTCTGGCTATCCTGGGGGTATCAGCATCTCCATTCATTCCCACCCAGAGACAGTGGCTTTGAAGTGATCAGCTCAGAGGAAACTTCAGCTATAGCCTCTTACCTGGACAGGGATCTGGGGCAATTTTCTTAAACTTTCTTAAACTTGGTGGTCAATTTCTTCATCTGTAAAATGGGTAAAACCCCTTTGTTGCAGGAAGCTTTGATTGTTTATTCAATGGATATTTATTGGTAGTGACTATAGGTCAGAGATTATTCTAGGTGTTGAGTATAGAAAGTGGGCAAAACCAGTAGCAGCTCCTTCCCTAAGGGAATAGCTGAAAAATAGAATACACATGCAAATAATGTAATGGTCTGTCTGAAAGATATACCATGCAGGGGGTGGTGCCAGGTGCCATATGATCTCGTTGTTGAGAGATCTGAATTGGTTATGGAGATGAGGAAGTGAAGGTGAAGGAAAGGAGGCAGAAGAATGGGCCTATGGGGATAAGAATGGTCAAGGGGGAGGGAACAGCCCTGACGATAGCCCTGAGGCTCGAGCACAGTGGAGGAAGGGAGAGCTTGTGATCTGGAGGGCAGGGGACTTGGCAGAGCAGGTGTTAGGGAAGGGTCAGTCTCTGCCCCTGCCTTCAGCCCTGCTTCGGCCAGCACCCCCTTATTAAGTCAACCCCAACCCCCCTGCCTCCAGATTCATTTTCCTGTCTCCTCAGACTGGGCTCTGCCCTCCTCCAAACCTGTGGGGGTGGTACCCACTTTCCACAAAGTACTCCCTGCTCAGCCTGACCCTAGAGAGGGGCCCTACTGCAGTTCAGTGTTGGGGCTCTAGCACAAGGCGTCCAGAGTTCATAGTCTGATCTGACTACTTCCTGACTATGTGATCTCAGGCAACTCACATTCCCTCTCTCTGCCTCAGTTCCTTCATCTAAAAGATTGAAATAACAACAGTAACTAACTCACTGGGTTGTCCCAAATCCCACACAACACTCGACGCACATCTGTAATTTCACATTTGTTAGTAGTCATATTAAAAAACTAAAAAGAAAGGTGAAATTATCTTTAAGAGTACAGCAACTTCTTTCAAGATATGTCTCCAAAGGCAAAGGAAAACAAAAGCGAAAATGAACTTTTGGGACTTCATCAAGATCAAAAATTTCTGCACAGCAAAGGAAACAGTCAACAAAACAAAGAGGCAACCCACGGAAGGGGAGAAGATATTTGCAAATGACAATACAGACAAAAGGTTGATATCCAGGATCTATAAAGAACTCCTCAAACTCAACACACACTAAACAGACAATCATATAAAAAAATGGGCAGAAGATATGAACAGAGACTTCTCCAATGAAGACATACAAATGGCTATCAGACACATGAAAAAATGTTCATCATCACTAGCCATCAGGGAGATTCAAATCAAAACCACATTGAGATACCACCTTACACCAGTTAAAATGGCCAAAATTAGCAAGACAGGAAACAACATGTGTTGGAGACGATGTGGAGAAAGGGGAACCCTCTTACACTGTTGGTGGGAATGCAAGTTGGTGCAGCCACTTTGGAGAACAGTGTGGAGATTCCTCAAGAAATTAAAAATAGAGCTTCCCTATGACCCTGCAATTGCATTACTGGGTATTTACCCCAAAGATACAGATGTAGTGAAAAGAAGGGCCATCTGTACCCCAATGTTTATAGCAGCAATGGCCACGGTCGCCAAACTGTAGAAAGAACCAAGATACCCTTCAACGGACGAATGGATAAGGAAGATGTGGTCCATCTACATTATGGAGTATTGTGCCTCCATCAGAAGGGATGAATACCCAACTTTTGTATCAACATGGACGGGACTGGAAGAGATTATGCTGAGTGAAATAAGTCAAGCAGAGAGAGTCAATTATCATATGGTTTCACTTATTTGTGGAGCATAACAAATAGCATGGAGGACAAGGGGAGATGGAGAGGAGAACGGAGTTGAGGGAAATTGGAGGGGGAAGTGAATCATGAGAGACTATGGACTCTGAAAACAATCTGAGGGTTTTGAAGGGGCTGGGGGTGTGAGGTTGGGGGAACCAGGTGGTGGGTATCAGAAAGGGCACGGATTGCGTGGAGCACTGGGTGTGGTGCAAAAACAATGAATACTGTTACACTGAAAAGAAATAAAAAATTAAAAAAAAAAAGAATATACTCTAACTGAATATATCCATGTATCATTCAACATGCAATCCATCTCAAAAATTAAGATATTTTATTCATGTTTATGTTTATATATTTTATCTCTATTTCTTGTTAAGTCTTTGCAATAAATTGCATGTGTGTATGACAGAACACCTTGGTTGCAACTGGCCAGATTCCGACCTCTCAACAAACACACAGGGCTCATGGCTATCCTGCCAGTCAGGCCAGCCCCTGACTCTGAGATCCCTGAGACCAGAGCCTTGTCTGTACTCCAGGTTCTCCATAAAAGCAGATTGCACACATAAAAGCAAGGAAGAACAGCAGTCGTGCTCTGCCAAGCTCTACCTGCTCTCCCTTGGCCTCTTCCTCTGTTACTGGGCACACAGCCCTCCTGCCATGGTGGGGATCAAATCCTGAGGACCAAGTGCCAAATGACCTTTCTGAAGTGAGGGTGAGAGGAACACTTACAGGACCTGGAGCCCCAGACGGCAGTGTGAAGTGAGGAGGGCCGTGTGAAGAAAGAGACGTGGGGTGGTAAGGATTCTCATTGGGTCAAGGAGGACAGGTCCTACCCTAGGAGTCTTTGGCCTTCCACCATAGATGAGGGGAAGGAGGAATGGGCAGAAGGAGGGTGACTTCTCCCAGTACAGCTCTCTCAATTTCCTAGGATATTGGCGGGAGGAGCAAGGATTGGCAGGGGAATTAAAGGAGGGAATATTTCACTACAAAATGTTTCTTTCTGTGCTTAATTTCTTTTCTTAGTCCTTCTTAGACAAATAAACAGCTGTGAGCAGTCACACACCACTCTTTTCCCCCTCAGGAAGGCCGACATTAGTGGGAAGTTGCAGAAGGGTAGGTGGGGGGTTGTCTGCTGGGGCCTTGGGCCAGCCTGTGGGGCTCAGAGAGTTTCAGGGGCTCACTTGAGACACACAGTTTGCCAGTGGTGGGGCTGGAACCCAGAACTCCTGTTTCTTGTTCTCAGGCCTGAGTGCCAAGAGAAAGTTATCTCTTGGTGAAGAGGAGAACACATCATCTGCTCTTTGAGGAGGACCCCAGTATATTAAAGAAACAGGTTACTGAGAGGCAGTTAACTATTTGGTAATGTATTTGCAGAAAATTAATTTTTCATTCTGCCACTCAGAATATTGAGGCTGGCTGTTCATAAATACACAGTCTGACTCTCCTCCTTGCAAGTTTAAATAAAAAAAAAGAGGACTCTCTCAGTGGATATCTTTAGAGAAACATAATTATAATTTAGTTGACATATCTCGTATCTCAGTGTGGGTGGATAAACGTCCCCTGAATAATTCAAATAATAAATTCTGCCCCCTTGGAAAATTGTGTTGCTCCTGAATGGCATTGGTTAAAGTGTTTCCATCTGGGAAGACAGGGCAAGCAGCAGCCGGCGAGCACAACCACCATCTCAGAGCTCCCTGGATCCCCTTCAGGTCCCGGCTCCAGAAACCAGCCACAGCCTCCTGCCCGCAGGACCCGCCTCACCTCCAACGCTGCCCCTGCCAGGCCTGTCTGTTAGCTGTTCCCAGGGGGCAGCTGAGGGGTTTGTGCATCTCACATGGAGCTGCTGACACATCCCTCTCCACCACCAGGGCCTCTTGTGCTGATCCTATTTTGGAGGAATTCGCAGTGCCTGAGTGTAATGAAAGGCCATGGTCATGGCCTCAGAAGAGAGCCATTCCCCCCCACATGTGGGTCCCCTGGTCCTGTTGTGGGGACAGGCCTATCTGCATCACACAGGGGCCTCAGGCAATTAGGTGCCTCTGCTTGGAGTTCCACAGCCAAGACATTGGGCACATCTGGGAAGTACAGGTCAGCCCATGGAGTCTGGGGAAGCTTGGAGAACTCTTGAGGGAACAGTTACAGTTTGACATGCATTACGGCCTCTGGGTTCTTCAGACCCGTGTATATGAATATTTGCCAAGTGGGGTTTTCACACCTGAGTTTTGGTCTCATACAAAGATTTGGGAACAGTTTGAAATCCAGAAGCCCCCTCCCAAAAAAACAAAAAGCCATTCAAAGAAACACAAAAACCCAGCCAGCACCAACATTCCCTTGCTTTGGAGGGAAGGTGGGGTGGTCTGACCAGCTCCCCGTGAGGATTAATGACTCAGCGTGGATTTCCAAATGCTGACTGGGTGCCGAGGATGTGCTGGTTCGAAGCTTCAGTCTGACTGTGGACGTCCGAGAATGTAAATGGGCCTCCATCCCTGAGAGAAGTGTGGCTCACTCATCCTGGCTCCCATCTGAGTACCCTGTGCAGGGACCAGGTTTTACAGGGTCTTTGAAGGAGGCTGGGAAGGCCTACATCCATGACCTTGCTTGCGCTGGCCTTTGTATTAGTTTGCTGGGGCTAACGGTGCGGGGTGACTGAAGACAATGGGAACGTGTGGCCCTCATGGTTCTGCAGACTGGAAGCCTGAAATCACGTGTTGGAAGGTAGGCCCTTCTGAGGGTTCTGAGGGGAAATCTGTTCCAGGCCTCTCTCCTAGCTTCTGGTAGCCCCAGGTGTTCCTCAGCTTATGGATGCAGCCCTTCAATCCCACCTTCATGTGGCCCTTTCCCTGCGTGTCTGTGTTTTCTCATGGCCATCTTTGTATCTGGACACTAGGCGCATTGGAGTAGGGGCCCACCCTACTCCAGTGTGACCTCCCCTTAACTCATTTAATCTGCAACAACCTGATTTGCTAATAAGGTCATATTCTGAGTTATTGTAAGTTAAAGCTTAAATGTCTTTTTTGGAGGGACATGATTCAATCCATCACAGCCTTCACCTGGTCCTGCCATGTTCTCACAGTGCAGGGCTAGGGATATTAAAAGTGTTCAATGGGTGTATGTGGCATTCCAGCATTCAACCCCATTATCCAGAAGCTGCAAAGGAGATGCCTAGAGACACCACCATTTTTTGGGATGAGGAAGAAAATTCTTCGAATCCCACATGATAATAATAGTAAACTGCGAGATGTTCTATATATTTGGGAAGTGCTATTTTTAAAAGGAGAATCCCTTGTTAAATAATAATAAGAATAAAAGCCTCGCATTAAATGTACTATAAACCATGTTAATTCATCCATCCATTCAATCAATACGCATGGAGCCTGCCATGCACCAGGCACCCTGCTCCATACAGAAGAAGCAGAGATCCCACTCAGGAAACCTGGAGCCTTGGCCAGCCCCAGGCTGGGCCTCCAAGGCTCCTTCTGTAGTGATCCGGCAGAATCAGGCTCAGACTTGAGACCATTTCCAGAGCATTTATTCTAATGTCTGAGTGAGATAATAAGAAATCTATATCTATATATATGTCTTTACCCTTGATTCCTGACCTACAACTCCTGTAAACTGGGGTGTTGAGAGAGTCTTTCGTTCTAACATTTAGTCTTGGCACCAGTTCCTGACACAGCATTCCTAAGACCTTCACAATTTCCTCAGTGATAGAAGCATCTGACTGCAAGCTCCTAAGTCTTCGGGAAATTCCTGGGTGATGGGAGCATCTTTTGTCCTAATGAAGTGACTCTGGGTAGGATCCTAGATGGGGGTCAGTCATCAGAAAGGTCAAGCCATGATGAGAAGCCTGGAACTTTCAGCCCCACCTGCCATCCTCTGGACAAGGTAGAGGGGCTGGAGATAGGGTTAATAACTCATCATGCTCATGTGATGAAAGCTGCATAACTATCCCAACATACAGACTTCAGGGAGTCTCTGGATTGGTGAACGCACCCAAGTATGGGAGGGTGGTACACCCCAACTCTACAGGGACAGAAAAAGGGGGTCCATCTAGACCTCACCTTATGCTCTTCTTCATCAAGCTGATCCTCTGCATCCTTTCTCATATCCTCTGTTATATAACAAAATGATAAATGTAAGTTAGTGTTCGCCTGAGTTCTGCAGGCTGTGCTAATAAATGAGCAGATCCAAGGAGGGCAGGGTCTTTGAAACCTCTGATTTGCAGCCAGGTTGGACAGAAGTGGTGGGTAACCTGGGACCTACTTCTTGCTTAGGGTGGCCTCATGGGTCTGGGGTTCTAAGCTGGAGGGTCTGCATGAACTCCAGCTCAGTGCCAATGTTGAATTGGACTGTTGGACCCAGCAGGTGTCCCAGAGCATTGCTCTCTGTGGGAAAACCCTGCAGCCCTGATAGCAGAAGAATGAAGCATGAAATAGGGAGAGAGAAAAGGAAGAGCACACTGGGGGGGGGGGGCGTGGTTCCCTTGCTGAGGTTCTAAGGGAGTGTCTGGATTGATGCAGAAAGGCCAAGAACAGCATGCCCTCTAGGTCCTCATGGCTACCCTGCCTCTCCTATGGCTCATCTTGGGGTCTGGATGAAGGAGACCTATCATGATGCCATGAAAACCATGGGTCCCCAGTCCCTGTCTGATGGGGAGCTCTCCCTATACACTTGCTAGTGGAGCTGAGCCTCCAACAATTCTTTCCCCCTCTCTCCCCAACTCTTATATAAACTTTTTTTTTTTTTAGGAACTTCCTTAATACGTTGAATTTCCCACAAAATCCTGGGAGACAGCCTCCCTGAAGTCATTCCCACTGTGTTGGCAGAAGAATCACCCTCAAGGATGTCTATGTCCTAATTCCAAAGCCCGTGACCTCATTACCCCGTGTGGCAAGGGACTTTGCAGAAGTGATGAAGTGAAGGATTTGGGGTCGGGGAGTTTTCCAGGGTTATCCAGGTGGGCCCGTGTCACCATGAGTGGGTTTACAAGCGAAGGAGAGACGCAGTGGATGTCAGAGAGGGTGGAGGCAGAGGAGGCAGAGGCTGGGTGGTGGGAGTGCTGACTTTCAAGATGAAGCCCAGGACGATGGGCAGCTTCTTCAGGGGGGAAGGGCAAGGGAACCCGTTCTCCCTAGAGCCTTCCGAAGGAACACAGCCTTCCTACACTTAGCTCCACGAGGCCCATTTCAGACTTCTGATCTCCACAGACTGGAAGGTAAGAACTCTGTGTTGTCTGAAGCTACTAAGTGCACAGTAACACATGCAGTAATAAGAGAAAAAGATGCACGGGTCTTAGCCCACACTCCTTGCTTCTCCAAACACAGGATTTCCCCACCATTTGCCTTACATGCCATTCCTGCATTGCGCCTCTGCTCTGCCCTCTCCCCTGCTTCCTCCTTTGTCAGTCCTGCTGCTGCTTCCTCCTTTGTCAGTCACTCCCACACTGCCCCTCCCCTCAAATCAGGCACAGAGGGCACCGACCTCTTACTCCCCTCGGTATTTCAAAGACTGTTTCTCATTATCCATCATCTATGACCACTTCCTGACAAATAACCAAAAGTCACCATCTACTTAGATACTAAGAAGGGCTGGGCTGGCCTCACACGGCAAACTGGATACCTAATGAATCCCCCCAAAGCCAGAGTTCTCCGTGGTCTAACTGCTGCTTAGGAAGGCTCCATTCCTGGAAGGCCCAGAGATCCCCCGCGCGGAACCGTGTGATGCTCCATGGCGAGCTCAGCCCCTGTCTTCTGTCCACCCCTCGTGCGAACACAGGCCTCTGCCCCTACCCAGCTTGTCCAAGGTGCATGTGTTTGTTACAGGTCTTTCCATTTTGACATGCGAGGCTACCTTGGCCTGAGCTTCCTACTTCCTACTTCCCACGAGCTTCCTAAGCCTGAAAGATGTTTTCTTCAAATTCTTTGAAATGCCTCCCCAGGGAAAGGCCCTCTTAGGAGAAGTCTCCCATTTTAGCCTCCTGAGATCACCACTATTGTGTGGTACCCCAAATTCCCCTTCACTTAGTGCCACTCCCTGGACTGGGAAATTTGCACACTGGGAAATTTGTATTCTCCCAACGACTCTTGGAGCTACAACTATTATTTTCTCCAGGTTACAGACAGACAGAGGCTCAGAGAGGTTAAGTGACTCACCCAAGGTCACACAGCAAGTTCGTGTCTAGCGCCTTGCTGAAAAGCCTTGCTGATCTGAGCAAGCCATCCGTAAACAGCAGTGGGTGGGAGCAGGAGGTGGTTAGACACTAGGGTCTCGGACCCTGCTTGACCTTCTGAATTAGAATCCACAGTCTAATGAGATCTCTGGGTGATCTGTGTGTGCATTGAAGTAGGAAAAGCTCTAAATCATTGTATGGTGTAATCACTCAAGAAAGAAGAAATAATCATTTATCAGATGAGAGCTTGAATAGCGCATCTGGGGAAGTGTTCCTGCAGGCTGAGTGACGATAGGCTGGGAGACCTTGGGAGAGGAAGACGAGGCCTCTGGAAGCATTCCATTTCATGCCTAAGCTGTTAGCTGCCAGAGTGGCCCTCCTCCCTGCCCCTGGCCCTCAGACTCGACAGGGAGGGCTGCTCCTGCTGGTTTGATGGAGGACGGCCACCAGGCATTTGTCCTTGTGTGGTGGCCATAGGGGCTATCGGGACTGTTCTCACAGACATCCCTGTCTGGACTGCACCTTCAGTGTCAGCCTGAGGAGGAAGGAGTGGGAATTCAGGCAGGCTAACTTGTATGAGGGGAGGAGAGAGAGAACAAAAGCAAGGTCAGTGAGGGGACACATGGATTTGGGGAGGGGGTGCTTGTGCCCCTGACAAGGTGAGTGAAGGGCAGACTCCCTCCAGTCAAGCAGGGTCGGGGTCCTCCCCGTCGCCCCAGCACTCACCTAGAAGTGAGAGGAGGGAGACCGGTACTCAATCACCATCACTGCCTTGAAATCTACCCACTCAGATCTTATTTATTTATTTATACCCACCTCATTCCTCACCAGATTTAGGATTAATATGTATTAATAATAGATACTTAATAACCATCATTAATGGCAACAGCACTGATCATATTCTACTAATGAAATAATACTTTATTATGTTCAAAGTACTCCGCAGAGTCCCTGGGAGGACAGACAGCTGAGTGTTGTATGTGCTCTACAATGAGAGAAGTGAGGCCTACAGAAGGAGCATGACTTCACCAGAGGCAGCTTCTGTGGTAGGAGACCAGGGCCAGAGCAGGGCAGTAGCGACACAAGGAGACAGGGAAACGGAAGGACTCCATGAAAATCTGCTTTCTGCTCCTTTCCTTGCTTCTGTTCTTGCTAGGACCCACACCTGCACTTTACACATGCCTCATAATGCAAATGGCATGTGTCCTCCTTGTAAAGGATGAGGCATTCATGATTTCTTCAGAGTATTCCAACACAACAGAAAACATTTAAGGAAGGGCCAGGCAAGACTGACCAGAAAAAGCCATCCTATGCACACTTCAGACCACTGACGCTAGATATCTTGATGCCAAGGCCCCCCCCACACCAAGGAACAAGGGACTTACGGAGGACACCTGGATGCTGGTCCTTGGGTTGATTGGTCCCTAGATGCCTGAGAGCACACATATAGCAGACCATAATCCTCAGTGAAAACCCCAGACCCTGAGCAAAGACGAGACTCTTTGTTTTTCCTTTTCTGAGTCTTCAGACACTCTGTCTGCACCTGCACTCCCTCTAAACCCTCAGTAAACTCTGATCTCACTTCCTGCAGGCTCATGTTTGACTTCTGCCCTGAGCAAAGCCAAAGGCCCTCCACCAGCCTGTATTAATAACGCTAATCAAATGTGGGCAGAGGAGGTAAGACACTACACTCCGATTCAGGAATATTTACCTTGGTGTTTCGTACCCTTAACACAATGCACGTTCTAGATTTATGACTGAGCAACCTGCTTGAAAGGTTTACGCTGGTTCCACAGTGGGGCTGTCCACATCTGTTAGAAAGTTTCCCTTTCCCTCACACATATTCTGAACATAGTCCTCATTTTCAAACACACCTTTCTTCTGTGGTCATGCATATGTGCGTAAATTGCTTGGTTTATTTTTTCAATCCCCAGGTATGTTCTGGGTCTTTAAACAGTTACCAGCAAGGTTGGTTTGAGGACCAGCCTCTGATATTCAGTGAGGAAAACTGTCTGTTGAATTGAGGGGATATTTATGTCCAGAATCCCCAGGGATCACAAGCTGACTCTGAATTCCTGAACCGCTCCTTGGGGGCCTTTCACCTGAGCCTCCCTGACTCCCAGGAATGCCCTGGTTTGCACACCTTGCTCTCCCCCAGTGGGAACCTGTGTTTTCACAGGGGTCTTAGGTATCTGTACCCCATACACAGCAAAAGGCAGGATGCCAGGCACCTGGGAACACCATCAGAGATGCTCAGTGACAAATACTTGGAGTTGGAGGGATTATAACACCAGCTACACTGAGGGCAATTCTGCCAGTGAGCAGAGCTGCCTGCACAAAGACCAACATTTCTACCTCTAAATGCTGCCCCACTCAACCCCGGGCCAAGGAGGGACTTAGCACCCAGGGAGGCGGGGGAATTATTTCCTGGGTTGCAATTCTTAGGCCTTGAGCCCAGAAAAGGAAAGAAAAGAATGTCCAAGCCGGAGGTGTCCTCCCACGTGGTTGGCTGACCATTTAATTACAAGGTCCAATCAAACTAATTACACTTTAGGGACCTTGGAGACTTTAGGTAATTAAAGGCCACCTTGCTGCTGGCTTCCAGCAATGCAGATTGTTTTTGTCGCAGTTGGTAGATGGGACATTGTGAGTCATGCAGCGAAAAGGGAAAGCTTGAGAGCAAGACAGAGGAGCATCTGGAGGGGGCAGACTCTCTAAGGGCTCAGTATTGGTTGACATTTTCAGAGTCAGCTATTTGAATTTTGTTTCCTGGCAAAACATCTTGTGAAGATCGAACAAGTTATATCAGCTAGTGCAGGGTTGGGCATATAGTAAATTCTCAATAAATAGTTATTAATATAATATGATTAGAGTATCATATTATAATAATTGTTAGTTGTTTGGTTCGTGGAGAAACATCAATGGACTTCCCACAACGCCAGACACAGTGCTCAGCGTTGGGGATTCCAAGGACATACTGTCCTTGCAGATTCTTGAGGTTCCCAATGACATATGAAACCCAGGCTTGGAAGAAATACTTCAGCAACCAGAAGCCTTGGACATGGTATGAGATGTGAGTTCAAGGCCACCTTGTAGTATAAAGAGAGGTGGAGACAACAGCCAGTGGTTGCGTCAATTCCTCCTCAAGCACCCACTTGAGCTGCTCTTAGGAGTTCTTCAGGGAATAAAAGACAGTAGGTACCTTGAGGATATGTCTCTTATCTAGAGACTGGATTAACACACAGCAGATAATAGTTGAATTTCACATATACTGAGCCCATCCAAACCATATTGGACATGGCTTGTGAGGATGAAGTCAGTTGACAATTCTTTTAAAAGTCAAGAAATAGAAGAAGCCATGGAAGGGAAAACGTGGGTAGGAGGGTGTGTGAGACACCTCTCTGGGCCACCTCAGTTCTGAGTACCATCTCAACACAGGGGTCTGGCCCTGTGTTGGCCACACCTGCCATCGTGGTAAGTAACTCTGCACGGTCCCCCTAGCTGCTGCTCTTTGAAGGACTTCCCAAAGGCACAACGCAACAGCCCCTCATCCTGTTGTGGGGGTGTCTCTGATGAGTAAGGCACAGTGGGACAAACAGCATCTACACACAACGGGGATGAACACTCCTGGGGCAGACTCTGGGTCCGTGGGAGAGAGGTGCCAGTGGACAAATTCTTCTCCCTTGCTCACCTCACATAAGACACAGCGAGGCACATGAGTGGCTCAGTCAGTTGGGCATCTGCCTTCAGCTTAGGTCATGATCCCGGAGTTCCAGGATCGAGTCCCAAGTCGGGCTTTCTGCTCAGTTGGGGGGGTCTGCTTCTCCCTTTGCCTCTGCTCCTTCTCTTGCTCATTCTCTCTTTTTCTCTCTGGGTCTCTCTCTCTCTCAAATAAATAAATAAAACCTTATTTAAAAAAAAAAAGACATAGTGGTTCATTATTACTAGCTAATACTTCTTAGGAAGAATAATCAGCTGAACTTGATCACAAGCAGTTGTTGCTTGATACCATCCCTTTTCTATTGATGTCCCTCTGTCCTTCCCCTGCTCCCCTTTCCCACGCTCTCATTCTCTGGGCTTGTGCACCTTATTAGAAAGGAAAGGCTCCTATGCTTTTGCCTCAGGCTTTGCTCTCCAGGGACTCAGGCTAAGGCAGAAAGTGAAGATAAAGTCTAGGCAGGCAGGTGTGTGGCTTGTCCCCTAAATACACGCAGCGGAGGTCCACACTTCAGTGGTGGGGCAGCAGCTGGTTCCAAGCTGGGTAGCAGCCAATGTGAAGAAAAACTTGAGGAGTCATGCTGTCTTACCACTCCCGCAAAATGAAAAGATTCTTTTTGTTACAGAGAAGCAGAGCTTTTTCTCCTATGGAGTCCAGACAGAGATCTCTCTTGTGGGTTCTCACATGGAAGCACTGTGTGATTCGGAGATCACTGTCCTCAACCACAACCTTATAAATGTCCTCATTTATAACTCAAATGGTGAGTTTTGGAGGCTGACTCCTCTAACACCCTTCAACATGGCCCGAAAGGGTACCACTCAGATGTCCTCCAGAGAAAGCCTGGAGCTAGGAAGATTGTATAGTGCGTGGGTAACGTCAGGGGCTCTGAAGCAGCACGGCTTTCCATGCGACTCCCAGTTCTGCCACCAGCTACCTGTGTGACCGCAGCAAATCAAACTCCCTAAGCCTCTCTTTCTTCATCTGTCAAATGGGTCATGATACGGATAAATAAAATAATGCATGAAGAGTGCTCAATATGACACTCGGTACACAGTGAGTGTCCAGTAGAAATTACTGTTGATCAACCTGTTCTGAGATGGGCTCTGGAAGGAAGTCCACATACAACGTGGTTCTCTGGAGGTCTGCTTGAATTCATAGCTAAGTGTCAAGTATTTTGAGGCGTAGCCTTTATTTATTTATTTATTTATTTATTTTTTAACCACTGAGGGTCTCCTTTTGATTTTAAACATTTCAGGCTTTACAAGAGTTGTTTTAGTATTCATGGTCTGAGAGAATAATACAATGACTTAAGGCTACTATTTATGTGAATCTATGATTTTATTAATGATTATAGCATTTGAAACCCAACAAGCGTACAGAGACTATGTGTGCAAAGTCGCTGGCAGGGCAATGTATTCAAAGACCCCTCAAACTAACACAGGCTTTCATGCTTTGGGCATCCCCGAGCCTGAGATCTGCTCATCTTTTGATCTTTCAGTCACTGTGGAGAATTACCCAAGTCTAGGCTTTTTTGCTTGTCTGCTTTTACTGGCTACAAATGCCAGCACAAAACATAGAAAGGAAGTGCAGGGAAAAGAATATTGGGAAGGTCTAGCGTAATCACAGGATTTCCTAAAAAAAGAGGCTCCAATTTCTCGTTTCTTGCCCTCTTCTTTCCTTCCCTCGGCCCCTTCCTTCCTCCTTCGTTCCCCACCTGTCTCCCACTTCTTATTTCCTTCTACAAATACCTTGTGCCGGTGACCATGCTATGGCTGGAAAGTCCGGGTACCCATGGCAGTGAGGTTTCTGCCCTCACAAATAAGGCTTCCAGTTTGTGGGAAGAGAAATAATAAATGGATAATCATAGAAACTACTATATATTTTAGGTTGTGACGGATGTTCTGAAGGAAGAGCACACAAAGGGACTGTTTTTATAGTGGGTCCCATAGTCGGGTCTGGGAAGGTTTGCTGACAGCAGGCAGAGAGTCCCTGGTGGAGAGTGAGTCTATGGCCGAAGCTCCTTCTCTGACTGCTGTGATGGCTGTTGTGATTCACCGCTGCGGGGAGACCAGCCTTCACAGATGTGGCCACAAGCCCCTGGGCCTCTCCAGGGGGCCATGTACCGTCATGGAGAGGGTTTTGGAGAGACCCATGCAGGAGCCATGTGGTTTCCGACAAACCTGCTCAGTACTCTGAGCCTTAAGCATCCTGTCTATGAAATGGGGTAATGATTCTACTTTGCAGACTGCTCTATGATTAGAAGAGTGAATGCAGGCAAAGCCCCTAGAGCAGATTCTAGCCCCGAGGCTCAACAGTGTTCATTCCTTTGACCCTCTTCTCCCCCTGTCTGCTGTCTTATAGCATGGTAATGTCATCCAGGCAATGTCATCCATCCATCCATTCATCTAGGGAAAGAACTTTGCCAAGTGCTTCTGTGGGACCCCTGCCAAACCTAGCTCAGTGCCTAGTACAAGGCAGCTATGCACGGTAGGTGCTGCTCATAGAACATGGGACTGAAGAAGTCAACTTGCCACATTGCCCTCGGGTTCCATGACTAATGCTCTAGTTACGAGAACAGCACGGCTGAGCTTCCAAACAAACCCTGTAATGCATGTAAATGATTCTCCACCATCCTAAATAATAACACAGATTTAATTAAAAACACTTTAAAGACATCCTTTCAAAGCCTCGGCCCAACCCTCTGTTCCTTTATCAGACTCTCAATTTGCTGACTGGAGTGTGATTTTTGCTGAAACCTCTGAATGGCAAATCACATTTTCATCCTGAAGTGTCAGAGATAAAGCCATGTGAGAGAATGGAATAATTAAAGGCCAAAGAGGTAAACCCAGCTAGGAGTGCGATCTGAAAACATGAGGGAGCCAACGATGTTCACAGACTTTTTTTTTTTTCTTTCCTTTTGCTGATTAAACCAAAGGTCTCAGCTGTAAATTAGAACCATGTTCTCCTGAAATATTAATCTTAGTCTTAAGTTAAAACAAAAATCCATGCTTGATTGTAGCAATTCAAACTGCTGGTAAATGTCCTTGGCAGATGCAAGTTTGGTCTGTCAAATTCTTTGTGCATTGTTTCTTACATGATAGGAGCCCCAAGCTTCCAGTTGGGGCTTCCAAGAGGCAGGGAACCCCTGGTTGAGAGTGAGCTCAGGGACATGCCTCCCTCCTCCTGCTGGCATGATGGACACTGTGATTCACAGCTGTGAGTAAGGGGTCACAGATGTGGACACAAGCCCCTGGGTCTCTCCAGGAGGCAGTGAGCTGTCTGGGAAGGGCACAGGGTTTTGGAAGGACCCATTCAGAAGCTATGTGGCTTAGGACAAGCATCTTCAGTGTTCTGAGACTCAAAACTCCTGTCTGTGAAATGGGGGTAATGAGTTTACCTAGAGACCCCTGAACTCTTCCCCACCTCTGTTCAACTTCATCCATCCATCCTTGCATCCAGCATCTACTTGCTGGGCCCCCTACATAAAAGCAGGTGCTGCTCTCTGCTGCTGAGAGGGACACAGCAGGAAGATAGACAGACCAGCTTTCTGCTCTCCTGGGGGGAGATCACATAACCACATCCATAGACATTTCCAGAAGGTAAGCCAATTGTCCATATTGATATCCATCCAACCAAATTTCCTAACCAAGGTCTCCTGGTTGCTGAGGGAAGTGACTGGCTTTTCCTGAAGGGGTAAGAGGTATCTCTGGTGTTTCCCCATATTCCTTCCAGGTGCTGAGTGCAAATCCCAAATACAGTCCACACTCAGGAAAAGTGAGTTCAATCAAGACAACTGCTCTGGGGCTACTCAAGGACAGAGGACAAGGTGCCTGTGAACAAAGCATTCCACATTAGTTTTAGTTCAGTTAACCAGCATTTTCTGAGCCCCACTCAGTTCCCAAATATTGTGCAGGTGCTTCTGCTGGGTAGACAACAGGCAGGACCTCTTCCGGGCCCACTGCAGGAGATGCTGCCCAGCGGCTTCCTAGACGGGGGTACCGTCCACGTTCCACCCCCTAGCAGTACGCAAGCTTCTAGCCCTTCTCCACTCCTGCCCCACCTGCCAATTGCCTTTTTCTTTGCTTTCCTTGCTTCTCTTTCTCATTCTGGTAGAAGCATGTTAAGTGCTCATTATCTGGTGGCCAGGGCTGGCTCTCTGGGATGCTGGTGCTGTGTGAGCTGGACCGGCAGCCCCAGTGCGAGGGGGAGAGTGGCATCCAGACAACGTGTCTGCACCAGGCAGTGGGCCTGTGGCCTTCATGATGTCTTTGGAAGGATCAGCGAGGCAAGGGGACTGAGGGGACAAGAGGCAGTAGGGGTGGCAAACCGGCGAGAAACAGAGACACAGAAAGACAGATTAACACTTGACTCTGCTTGTGATAGAAAGTATATTTTTCAAGATTTTAAGTGGCCCATTGTGCTTTACTCCTCAGATAAAAAGCCTGAAGTGTGTTAGGGACAAATGACCTGCTGGGGGTTAAGACTGCTAAAATCTTATTAAACGAACAGGCTTTAAATGTTCTGCTCCTCTCTCCCTAGACAAGCCACTGATTGATGACACACAGAAACAGAGTGTAATGAGGAAGGGCCCCTGGCTTCTTTATTCGCCCACTTGGGAGCCCGTACTAGACACCGCAGCCAGGCAGGCTGGGCCATGAGACTTCTGTGAGGTGTCGGGTTGGCCCCATGGAAACAGCCGAGGGTGGTGCCAGTGTTCAGCCCATGACACTACCTAGTGAACAGACTGCCCATGACCTAGAGGTGGGAAGTCACAGGATCCTGTTGTCAAAGGCAATAGCCTGTTAGAACACAGTCGTAAGGAGTGGGCCACCTTGTGCCTGGTCATGGGTATAGGGCAGTGGGGATGAGAGACTCCTCTGTGGCTCAGCCTCAAAGTTCTGGAACAGAAATAAGGGGAAACCCCCCAGTTCAGGTGGCAAGGGTTTCCTTAGTGTTGCCCACTAGCTGCTGCTTCTAGGGATGGGTGTCTAACATGCAGGCACCGAGGGGCCATTCAGCCCAGGCTCCCGTGGGAATGGGTCTTTCCTCCATCTCTGTGGAGGTGGGCTGTGCCCAGAGACAGTGTGGCTGATGTGTAGCCCGGATGTTCTGTAGAGCAAGGCTGCAGTGTGTCCCTGCTCCCGCTGGTGTGCTGGGCTGAGCGGCAGAAGGAAACTAAGTCTTGAAGAAAGACTTAAATCTTCCATGTCTTTAGACTGCGCTGAGTCAGGGCGTATGCCAAGAAGGAACTTCTGTAATGGGAGCAAAGATCTCAAATGCTCTCTAGCAGAGAAGCCCCAGAGCAGTATGTAATGTCCAGGGAAGGCTACAGTCAGACGCCTGGGGCAACTCAGCTAGCTGGGGAAGGCTTGGGGAAGGCTTCTCAATGACTCCTTAACATAGACAGCCTGAAGGCAGAGCTACCACAGACAGATGTGCTGTGTTACTGTGTTTAATCCTCCCAGCCCAAAGGGCTGAATTATTCTGTCCCCAAGCTACAGATGGGGAAACCGAGGCACTGCAAGCTTAGTTAACTTTCCCAAGGTCACACAGCCAGTAGTGGCGGATCCGGGATTCCAAACTGGGAAGTCAAGTCAGGTTCCAAAATCTATGTGGTTTTTGTTTTGTTTTGTTTTGTTTTGTTTTTCAAAGATTTTATTTATTTATTTGACAAACAGAGATTACAAGTAGGCAGAGAGGCAGTCAGAGAGAGGAGGAAGCAGGCTCCCTGCGGAGCAGAAAGCTCGATGCGGGGCTCGATCCCAGGACCCTGGGATCATGACCTGTGCCAAAGGCAGAGGCTTTAACCCACTGAGCCACCCAGGCGCCCCCAAAACCTATGCATTTAACCATTAAACCAGGTTACCACTCAAGAGTCAAGTATACCAGAGGGGATGGTCTCCTATTTCTAAAAAGTCCTGAATTCTAGAATCCTCCAGAGGAGATTCACACTGGTTAAGCCAAGACTGATCTCTAATGTGGCCAAAAAGGCAAAAATCAGGACAACGTTTAAACAGTGTAATTTATTATCACCTTGCATGAATTAGGTGTATTCTGCATTTGTCTACTGCTCCTTAGCCCACCTTACAGATGAGGATGGAGGGGGCTTGGAGGGGTTGGGTCACATCTCCGTATTCCCACTGCTGGAGGGTTGTCATGGTAAGATGTGAACTTGAGGTCTTCCACTCAAAGCCCACGCTCTCCCTTCTCCATGCGTTCCTCTGTCCTCATGAAGCTTTCCATCTTCTCCAAGTGTACCACATGTACAGCCTTCCTTCTTCTTCCATAAGTGTGTGAACCAAAAGCCTCATCTGTCACTTGGGAAAGGGTCTGCCGGCCTCAGGAGGCCCCCCGGCCAGCTGTGCCAATTTACACTTGCCACCAGCTGCCCAGATGTACACCCCTGCTTAACTCGTTCAAACAAAGCAACTTCGCTCTTTGGCTTTGTTAAGAATGAATTAATTTTTTTTTTTCATTTATAAACTTATCATATCTGCTTTCCTGTTGCCAACCCCTTTAACTAACTCCTGACCGGGGCTCTCCGCTCCCACAGACTAACCACCTATATCTGTCCAGGACCCACTACCTCCCTGGAAAAAGAGGTTTGGTTTGGTTGAATTCTCTGCTGTTACGTTTACTGGGCAGCTGGCCGAGGGCAAGTGGTTTTTACCACCTTCCACCTGAGGAACACGGCAGTGGTGGCAGAAGGAGTTACCTGAAGTACGGGGTGGGGGTGGGGTGCCATGGATAGTGCACAGCAAGGGGCCAGGCCTTATACAGGCTCCCGGCCTGCAGTTCCAACCAGCTCGAAGGAGTCAGTCCTGTCCTGAGTCCTCAGCTGGGCTGGTGGGCGGTAGGTGTCCTTCCCCAGCACCTTGTCCACGCCAAGCCTTCTGCTGCCCCCCGGGCTGGTGAGATCACCCTTCCCTGCCAGTCTGCCATATTCCCCTCTTTCCCCACCCTGATCACCAGACTCTGATGACCTCTGTCTCCCATGAAGCACTAAGCTCCTTTAGGGTCTAGACTGAGCTCCACTCTCAGCCCGGCCCCCAACAAAGTCTCCAACAGACAATGGCCCTCTACACATGCTGCTTCCTTTTATGATACTTCTTACCATAATGTCAATCAAGATGCACAAAGCCACATGAACCAAGTTTAGAATGCGAACAAGTATTACAGAGGGAGCATCCTTCTAGCCACACCCCAGCAGAGCAAGAACTCACCCAGTGGCCCAGACTGTGGCCCACCCGTCTCCACGGCACTCTTGCTCCAGGGAGGCCCCGCTTTCCTCACCTCTATAAGCTTCCCTTCTCTACAGCTGGATCACCCTAATCTGTGCCTCTACACATTGCAGTTAGTTTCCTTTAAAAAAATAGTTTGTTCCACTTACAAGTCTTTTTTAAATCTATACATTGCTCCTCAGTGGCTTTCCTTTCCTTACAATTTAACTGTCAAAAAGCCCTGGACATTTGACCTACTGAGTTTCCCTCCCTGGGTTTTGTTAATTGCATACTCGTGTGGAGTTGAAAATATTGAGCTCTGCCCTGGTATTTCCCACAAAGAGGCAACTGGATCCAGGCTCTGAGTAGTCATTTTCTACCCTATGCTTCTTCAGGAAACCCTGGTTTCTTTTAGTACCAATGATATTTTAAGACCACGATGTGGAAAATCAGAGAGACCTATCATAATTTTCTGTTCACCACAATATCAGCTCCCACCAGATCAGTGCCTGGTATGGAGGGGCAGAAAATTTAAAAAAAGAAAGGAAAGAAGGAAGGAGGTGGGGGTGGGGGGGGGAGAAAGGAAGGAAGGAAGGAAGAAGGAAGGAAAAAGACAAGCCTATTCCAGGTACAGTCTTTCTATCTGTCTATCTATGTGTCCATGCCTATGTGTGATCATGCATATAAATTATGATAGTGCTGGTCCCCCCAACCACATTTCCACAGGTCGAACTTCCTGCCTGCCACTTACTATACCAGCTAATCTTTACAACCGCCCCTAAGCTGCTCAAAAGCATCCTCATTTCACAGAGAAGGAAGCTGAGACTCAGAGACGTAAATTGAGGCACTGGAGGTCACACAGACTGTAAGGGGCTGAGTTGAGCAGCAAACTCAGGTCTGAGACACATCAAAGCCTTTGTGTCCTTCACAGTTCCTTGAGGGATATTTGCTCTTGAAACACAAGTTTGTTCACTTTAAAATTTAATCTTGATTGAAGTTTGTTGTTGAATGACTGAACGACCCAACGCCTGACTTTAGGCGGCAGAATGCAGACACAGCCCAGCTCCACACTCTCCTCCACAATGGTCTGCTTTTCTCCTACTTTTTTTTTTTTTTTTTGGTTCCCAATGTGACATATTTTTGCTAGATACGGCAGAGGGATATTTTTAGTATTCTGGAATAAAAGTGCAGGTATATTTTTGTTCTTGGCCTATGAGGCTCATTTTATTTGTATGTTTACAGCTGCAAACATAAGTGGTTGGTATTATAATTCTTTAAGCAACTCAAGTCTTAATTCACATTCGTACCCTGACTAGGGGCTCACTTTTTATTTGAGTCTAGGGAATAGGTATAAGACTATCTTTTTGCTTTGAGCCCAAAGAGCTGCAGCTTTGTGTCCGTTTGTATTTGTGACGGTAATGAACCCTTTGACAGAGTTGTATCCAGTGGAAAGACATGCAACCCTCTTGGCAGGAGCAGACCACACTGTAAGACTGACCCCACGCGCTCAGTTTCCAGGGCAGCCGAAACAGGACAAGAACTCCATGGCATCTAACATTTCATGTAATGTCAAGAAGCAGGTGCTAGATGTAGGACTCTCTTGCCCATGAGCACATGGGAAGTTACCCGCTGTCTGCCAGAGAGTAAAGGTGGGTAGGCGCATGGGATCAGTGCAGGGATGTCCCTACACTGTTCTCTGTGTTCATATCAGACACTGGAGTCAAGACAGCATTGGAAAGTATGACAACTCATCCCCGCTGATAAAGAGGGCAGAAGGCCAAACTAGGTTTTGCATGTCTAATTAGCCTAGAAGATTATAAGGAAGTTGGGAAGCCTCCACGGGGCCATTCTTAGAAGCTGGTTTGGCTCTTGAAGGTAAAATGTCCAAAAAGCCAAGAGGTGGGACATGAGCTGTTAAGGAAATGTCAAATAAATATGGCACACTCTTGGTGCAAATGAGGGGTCATTTCTGAGATCTCTGTGGATTTCCCAATTCATGAATACTATTTATAATTTCCCTCTTAACCTCTAACTTATGGCTAAAATTTCTATGCTAGCAGACCTCTTTGCTCTATTCACTTCCATGACAAGCATAAACAATTTCAACAACGAGTGATATTTCTGTTTAAAAAGGGAAAGAAGGAGCTGTACTCCATCGTAAGGAGGCTGATTGTATAGAAGATACACACAGACAGGCCTGGGATGCCCTAGGACCTTAGTTTCACACTGTTTTAATCAGGTATGGCAAGACACACATACACAGAAGTGTCCGTCATGAAAGAAGAAGTGTTTACATTCACAGATCCCTAGAAACTGGAGGTACCACACCACGCAGGGCTCCATGTGGAGGAACTGTGGGCAGGATGCTTCATTATGGTTTTGTGGGAAGGAATGGGCAAAGCTATAAGCAAGCTGAACAGGTTCAGGATTGGATAGTTTGAATAATTTCAGTGGGTGAGATGTCCAGTACCTGGCCCTGGGATGATTTAGGGCAGGTAGATAATGTCCTGGACTGAAGGAGTCCAATAAAAGGAGGCAGATGGAAATATGGACTTAGGATTGGTTGCAAAGGCATGCTGGTTGACAAGTAATTTCCTATCTCTAGGAATGGGCTAACACTGCAAGAGAAAGTCCCTCCTTGGGTCTACAAAGCCCCAAGATCCGACACACACAGAGACAAAGTTGATGCCATCGCGTTCAGCTCCAAGAACAGCAAATTCCACCTTGCTTTCTGTTCCTACGTGCCTAGGTCACTCTCTACACTGCTCAAACTCGACATCTGTTGGTTCTCTTGCTTACTTTCTGAAATCTAAACATCATAATTTTTTCTCCAGGCCTCCTAGAACCCTGTTTCATGGCAAGAAACCCTACATTCTTAAATACTGTATCCAATTCCAGTTCATGGTTGGGAGGAGAAACTGGGTCCTCCATCATTCATGCCACCTCTCAAGCACTCATCTTGAGCACTGTCTAGAAATTACAGATTCAACTTCTCTATTCCTAGTGGCTCATCCACCAATAAATGTTCTTTGCCATTGTCATAACTTTGTCCAATTTTTAAAAAGATTTTATTTATTTATTTATTTGCTTATTTATTTATTTTTGAGAAAGAGAGTGATAGCAAGAGAGAGCACAAATAGCGAGGAGAAGGAGAAGCAGGCTCCCTACTGAGCAGGGAGCCCGATGTGGGACTCAATCCTAGGACCCTGGGATCATGACTTGAGCCGAAGGCAGATGCTTAACTGACTGAGCCACCCAGGTGCCCCAGACCATTAAATAAAAATCTACTTCAAGAAAGCTACACCATCCTAAGCTTGCATTTTTCTCCCCCTGTGTATCCCTCTAACTTCATTGTCCGCAACCTAAAATAGGCCTTCCTTCAGTGCATCTTCAACTATCAGTATACTTGAAGTTAACACTGTCAACACTCCACAGAAGCCGTGAGAACCATTGGGTGGTGTAACTCTACCCTTATCATTTGTGGTTATCTATTGTGGTTATGTATTTGACATCTACATATGTCATATGCCCTCAATACACTGCTATAATTGTTAAATTAAAAGTCATGGGCATTTAAAGAAATTAAGTAGGAAGGGAAGATAGTCTTTTATATTTACCCACATATTTACTATTTCTAATGCTCATGTTTCCTTCTTAGAGGTCTATTTCCCCATCTGATACCATTTCCTTTCTCCCTTACAGACTGCCTTTGTCATCCTATTGTCTTTTGGTCTCTTGTCATTTCCAATAAAATCTCAACTGCATTCATATTGTTTTTCTCCCACAGGTAATGTTTTTTTCTCTTTTTCTGGGGATGCTTTCAAAATTTTCTCGTTTTGCTTTTTAACACGTTGAGAATAGTGTGACTAGGTGTGGTTTGCTTTGTATTTCTTCAATTTGGAGCTTATTTATCTCAGTGAACTTTTAAGATGATGTTTTATATGAAATTTGGAAAAAAAATTTAACTATCATTTCTTCAATTAATTTTTTTGTGTCCCATTCATTCACTCTTGTCCTTTGGTTCTTTTCAGACTTTTCTTTCCTCTCCTCTCTTCTCTTCCCTTTGTCTCTTCTCCCTCTGGCTCTAGATTTAAAGAAGTCTTACACTCTTATTTCTTCTTCATCTTGGATAATTTCTTTTGATTTCCCTTCCAGTTCATTAACTCTTTCTTCTTCTATCTTCTATCAGCCAAGCCCATCCTTTTGCTTTAGATTTTGTATTTTCCACTCTAGATTTTACATTTCTGTGTAGTTTCTATGTCTTTGCTGAGATTCCCTATCTGTTCACTCATTATGACAGTCTTTAAAGTTTTTAAATACATTTAAAATAGTTGCTTTAAGATTATTTTCTGCTAATTCCTATATCTGCATCATCTCAGGGTCTGTTTCTCTTAAATGATTTTACCCTGGACCTTCAGTCATGTTTTTATGTTTCCTCACAGGTCTAATAACTTATATTTCACACAGAAAACTGTTCATTATACATTGTAGAAACTCTGGATTATCTTATATTTCTCTGAGAATATTTATTTTTGTTAAATCACTGAATGATCACCTTGTACCTATAAAGTTTGATCTTATACTATATATATGAATACATCTATTTAGGTTTACCCTTAATACTGGGCCAGTCCCTTAATCTCAGCATATAATATTTATTCATGTCTCTCCTGGTATTTTATTTGAAAACTCTAGGTGTTTAATCTGGTCCTTCAAACTTGGAGGAATTTTAAAATTTGTCTCCTTTGAAGTAGCTAATAGTTAAAATCTCTACTCAATTTTTCAGTCTTTCCTGTTGCTGCTTTTCACTGAGTTCTTAAGTCTCCCCTATGTGTACACAGTCTGGGGACATCCAAGGATTTAAGAGATTTGAAGGAAGTTTATATTCCAATTTTGGAATCTCTTCCTACGGATCCCTCCTTTCTGGTATCACGCTCTTGAGAGTTAAGAGAGTGCCAATATCACTTTGTGTCCTCAGAAGGGGCCATTTCTCAATTTTTATTTTTGGTATCTTTAATGAGATATGATTTACATATCATAAAATTCATTCATTTAAGTGTACTAGTCAATGATTTTTTAAAAATTTTATTTATTTATTTTTTAAAATTTATTTTCAGCATAACAGTATTCATTGTTTTTGCACCACACCCAGTGTTCCATGCAATCCGTGCCCTCTCCAATACCCACCACCTGGTTCCCCCAACCTCCCACCCCTGACCCCTTCAAAACCCTCAGATTGTTAGTCAATGATTTTTAATAAATTTATAGAGTTGTGCAATGATCATCAAAGTCTAGTTTTAGAACATTGCCTCAGAGATATCTGTGCCCTTTTGTAGTTAATTCCTGCTCCCATCCCAAGCCCTAGAAAACTAGCGATGGGCTGTCTACAAAATTGCCTTTTTATTGGTATTTCATTTAAATGAAGTCATGCAATATATAGTCTTTATTGCCTAGTTTCTTTGATGTAACACTGAATTTTGAAATTCACCCATGTTGTATGAATCAATGGCTTGTTCCTTTTTATTGCTGAATATAAGTCCATGTATGGATATCCAATAGGTTATTCATTCATTCATCTGTTAAAGGACATAGTATTTTTTTTTCTTTCTTTTCTGGAAGCATTTTTTCAAAGTTCTTCAGACAATACATTGCCAAACTAATGCTTATAGGTCAGTGGACTAGTGTTTAGGAACCACAGAAAGGATCCATTTTTTTAACTTAATAAGCATGTATTGAACACATATTTGTATCAGACACTGTGTTAAAGATTAAAGAAGTAAATAAGAATGATATCCTAGCATAGAGGAGGAAATGAACCACAAACAAATAAGTGTAAGAAAGTATGAAAACTGCTGTGGGAGAATTCTGGGGCCTCCATGGAAATAAGATCAGTTCTCTATGGGAGAGGGAGTTACAGGAAAGTCTTTATCAAAGATGTGATCCTTGAGTATGATCTGAAAAGATTAATAGATAATTGTTGACAGTGTAAATGACTTGTCTGTCCATGACACACTCAGTTTTATTCTTCAGGGCCATGCAGGTAAGTGCATGCATCGTGTGGTCCCATCTGCCTGTGCCTGAGAATCATTTGAAAGGAAACATTCCTGTGAGTTCCTGCCAAGATGGAAATATGGAGAGATCTAATGGAGACCTGGAAGACACCCAGTTCTGCCAAGTTATGCAAATACATCTCAACAAGATCATGGAAACACATAATGGAAAAGAACATGGAGCTTTGGAGAATGATAAACTTGGTCCAACACCTTAACCAAATTGTTTCATCTTTCAGGGCCTCAGTTTCAATATCTATTAAACTGACATAAGAAATAACTTCAAAAGTAATCCTGTAGTTTAGATTTAATGCATGAAAATCAATGAGTGTAGGGATTGGCCTCTCAAAAAAAAGCTAGCTTTCTCTCTTTTCCACAGATGTGATAGGCACCCAAAGCTACAAGGAGTTAATGCAAACACCTTTGTTTTTAGCCTTATTTGTCTTTAGCCTTCCATTTCTATTGCCTCCAGAAAGCTACCATCTTCTAAGTAAGCCAGGGATGTAGTAGTTGTTTCATAATGAGGCCTTGCTTCCTTCTAAATATGCGCTGATTGTCAAGGTGATGGAGGAGGTTCATTATTTAAAGGCATAATTAAAGGGCACTTCCTTTAAAGGCATAATTAAAGGGCACTTCCTTTAGCTAACTAATGAGCAGTAAGTGCAGCAATATTTGCATGTTTAGTCATTAAAGATAGAAACAGATGATGCATAGGGGATTGGAGAGAGCAGGGAAGGTAAGGCAGATTCAACTCAATGCTGGGCTTCCAGGGTCACTGCTGTGCAAGACCTCCTCCTCGGAGGGTCTTACCAGAGAACTCAGCTCCACTGGCTTCTTTTATTTTTTGGGATGAACAGTGTTCTCCTCACTGTGCCTCAGGGGCAAGCTGATCTTTACTTTAAAAGATGCTAAATTGTGATTCTTCCTAAGCTGAGCTTGGTATGTTCTCCTGGATGGAAAACCCTTGCCCTGTTCTCAACACATAGGTATCAGCACAGATAATGGGTTATTCTTGTCATCCTGGGTATTCACTAAAGTTGCAAACTCCTCCAAGTCAACACCGGTGCCTTCTACCCTCTTAGAGTATGTTTATTTTAAGATCATATTTAAGGTTTTTTTCCCCATGTATTTGATAAGACATGTGGAAAATACGTGCTATGTCTCTCATTCTTCATCCATATCCTGGATGTTATGCTTGAATTGCAAGATTTTTGTTAGAATTAAAAAAAAAAAAAAAGTGCCTGGCACAAGTAAGCAGTGAAGTGATGCTGGTTCCAATTCTCCTTGTCGCTACATAGGGACCTCACAGTGACCAGTGATTTTACCTCATTTCTCTTAAATGAGGGGTTAGCATTAGAATTTGCCATTTTATATTAGCATTCAGCTTTGTCAATTTCTTGTCTTTCCATAGTGTGGAAGTGACAGAGAAAAATATCTCTCCTATAATGAATTCAGACATTTGGGGTTGATGCCAAGGAGAAGCCTCCCACCCCTCCCCACTGGCACCAGTCCCTGAAGCAGTCTGGAAAGATAGGAGCACAGAGCAGCCAGGGAAGTGACCAAGTTAATGCTGCTTCCAAATGGGACCACCCCAAGGCTCAAGCACCTCAATTTATTATTGAAAAGCTGATTTGATTTACGAAGCATTTCTAATTGTGTTGACAGTAGTTCCTTCTTTTTAACAGTAGAATGAGAGACACTGACTTTGAATACGCATTCTGGGATGTCTACAGAAAAAAACCCAACCATTGCCTCTAGGCAGATGTACCGGCCAGAACACAAATAATCATTTCATGGGAGCAAAAGGAATTGCTGAGCAGCTGTTTATGGGGGAAGAGAGATCAGAGAGGAGCCAGGTCTGCCAGCGAAGGGAGGAATATAGAGAATACTTACCCTATCTGATAGTTTATTTATTTCTTTTTATTTGTCCATTTGTCAGAGAGGGAGAAGGAAAGAGTACAAGCAGGAGGAGTAGCAGACAGAGGGAGAAGCATGCTCCCCGCTGGAGCATGGAGCCTGATGTAGGACTCGATCTCAGGACCCTGGGATCGTGATCTGGGCTGAAGGCAGATGCTTCACTGACTAAGCCACCCAGGCATCCTGATTAGTGTAAATTTAACAGTTACATAGCCGTCTACCTTCAGCCCAGATGAGGGAGTAGGGGAAGCCAGGGAGATGATGGCAGACAGGAAAATGACATTCCTATAGCTTGGGATTCAACAAGAGTTAGGCTTCTCCCTTAGCACAGGATCAACAGAAAGAAAAGTAAGGAAAATTCTTTGGGTAGTAATGGAAATCCAACAAAGCCCTGAAAAATCAGCCCTTCAAGCAAATGGCTCCAGGCATATTGATAAATGCCTATGAAAACCCCCAGCGAGTTTGCGGACACTATGTCCACAATAAGACACAGATGGCATGATGAGCTTCTCATCAGATCTCACCCTCAGTTAGGTAGACAACCCACCCACTAACATTCGGCAGCCCTAATCCGTGTGTCAGCTAAGCTGCTCTCCCTCCCTTTTGTTCACTCCATTCTGGTCTCCTGATAAGTTCCTCCATCTGGTCCTGCTTCTGGCTCTGGAACTCTGCAGGTATCTCTCATCCTTTCCTTCCCCAAGCTCACAGCAGGCGCTTGTGGGCTCGCTTCTGTCTATAGGTCAGAGACCTTACCTGTGTTATAGGGGTGAGTAGAGCAGAGAGTTCATCTGGGAGGTGGTTCCAGGGAGGAAGAAAGAAGTGGGAAGGCTGAGTCAGGGAAGTGGGCGAGCCAGGACACGGAGTTGGGGGGTAGGGGGTTAGGGAAGGGTTGTCCAGTTGGTGGCTGCAGCAGTGGGGGCCTGTTGCATCTGTGCCCTGGGGCAAGGGGGACTCCCCAGGCTGGTTTTGGACTGTGCTCCCGTCTTATCTCGGAACATGGCCTGGGGCAGAACACTGAAAAGCACCGTGGGGGCAGGGTGAGCCCCAGGGGGACTCCTGGGGAAACCAGGGACTGTGCCTTGGGGGCAGGCAGGCACCATCCAGAGACTCTCATTGGTGTAACAGTTCTGTCACCTTTCAGCTTCCAGGAAGCCTCTGTCAAGAGACAGTGGATTTCCTAGGTTTACTTTAGCATTTCCAGAAGCAAGCAGAGAGGCCTAAGTGCTTCTTCCCTGAAAGCAGAGAAGGTGCCTTTTCCACTTGTCATGGCTGGTGAGGGGCCACCTGAAGCTAGAAGAAGAATACCGTGTGGAGCAGAAGAAAAGGTGAAATCTGCCCCTTGGGGATCCTCCAGAAGAGGCTTGTGGGAAGCGAGCTCTGGGTGGGAAGCGAGGAGTGGACTTCAATGACAGCATTAAAATGGTACCTCTCCCTCCCTCTCTCCCTCCCAGGGTCACATTTTTCTAGGGTACAGAGGCACCCCTGCAAGGATTGAGCAGAGTCTCTGGGTCTGCCTGGAAAGCCCGGGCCAGGGTCACCTCAGTAAATGTGGGGATGTGAGAGGTGACTGCATCTAGGGGCCTGGGGCAGCTCACGGCCTTGCCAAGTCTCATGAGGGATGTACTGGCGTCCTTTCACTGTTAGAACAAATCACTACAGACATGGTTACTGAAAGCAGCACGAACTTATTATCATACGGTTTGGGAGGGCAGAAGGCTGAACCGAATTTCAGTGGACTAAAATCAAGGTCCCACATTCCTTCTGGAGGCTCTAAGAGCAGAACCTGTTTCTCGGTCTTCTTTTTTTTTTTTTTTTTTTTTTAAGCTCAGAGAGGCTGCCATGTTGCTTGGCTCAAGATCCCACGTCCCTCTGATCTCTGCTTCCTTTGTCACATCTTCTCTGACTCTAACCCTCCTGTCTTCTTCCTGCTGGGACCTGTTTGACTGTATCAGACTCTTCTGGACAATGACCTTATTTTAGGATCTTTAATTTAATCACCCTTTTGTCATGGGGGATAAGATAATCATAGGTTTCTAGGATTAGGGGGGTGCACATCTTTGGGAGCCATTATTCTGTCCATCACAAGTAGCTGACAGGAGAGTGAGGAGCCCAGCTGAGGCATCATGGCACAGGGTGCTCTGGGCCAGCTGTGAAGTGGGGACCCAGGCCAGGCTGCAAGTCAGCCATGGACCAGGCCTTCTGCAGAGGGCACATGGCTCAGGCAGTGGGCTGGAGGGGCAGCTGCTGGTGTGTTGTTTCCTCTGTAAAGAAAACAGAACCAATGCACTAAGTGCGTCAGAAGCCACTTTTCCAGGGAGCAGGCAATCCAGTCACTGCACAGTCCTGACCAGAGAGGACTGAGACTGTCCAGTGTGGGTGGGAGGGCACTTCTCTGCCATCCCCACGAGGATCTAGAGAGGAGACAGGGAGAGGGACTCTAAGAGAAGGGGCTTGTCTGGGGCCCTTGTATATTATAGAGAGAAAGACAGGGGAGAGTATCTGTGACCCTCCCCACATCCATTTTTCATTCAGAACAGCCTTGCAAGTTGGCATATTAGAAAAAGTCATTTGGGATCCTGTCTAAGAGAGAAAGAAAGAAAAAAAAAAAAAGAGGTTCCGAACATTCTAACATTCTTCCCCCTCCGTTTAGGACACATGTTCCAGAAGGAACACAGGTGTCACTGAAGGCGTTGTGTGGGCAGAGCGGTGAGTGGGCGGCCACTGCGTTAGAGAAAACACAGCTAGTGTGTCCAAGAATTCGTCTTTAATGGCAGAATGAGAGTGCTGACAAAGCCCGATTACTCTGCTCATTAAGAGGACTGGTCTGGATTGGACCGACCATTCTCCAATTAACTCCTTGGCACTCGGCTCTAATAATGATTGAACTAAGCCATTTGACTCCCAGTGTGGCTGAAGAGCAGATGTGGGCAAACTGACTGCTTCCTTCTGACATTCATCCTCACTAGGAATGAAGGATTTATTCACTTGTAGCTTCTTGCAGGAGCTCCAGAATTCCATGCACGTGGAAAGGACCTGACCAGCAGAGGCTCCAGTCCAAGACAAATGGGAACCTTTGGCTCAAATCCTGGCCTTGGCATCCTTTCTGGGGAGACCTGGGCCTGTGCCTACTGTCTCCTTTGCGTAGAAAGAAGCAAGACAACCAGTACGAGGTGCCTGGGTCTGGCGCTTCTGCCCACCTTGCCCCTGCCCTTTCCTCCAGGTGTGGGGTGGCGTGTTCCCTTTCCCCCACCACTGGAAGCCCAGTACTCTTCTCTTCGGAGGCTGGGGGCTGGTGCTAGAAGAACAGGAAGGGACTCAGAAAGAACATGTGGGCCTCATTCAAGAAGATCCAAACCTCTCAAATAGACATGTTCTGGTGAGGTTTTCCCATGTGAAAATCATAGCGTTTTGTTGTTGTTCTTTATCAGTAGTCTCAAACTGGTGACAGAGGATGAAGGTAGACGGCAGAACATTTGTCAAGTCTGATGCTGGATGGTTTTCAATGAGAAAATACTCAACATGGGGAGGCTTTACATCAAAATCTGATTCGCACTTCTGCCCAGTTGGAAAGGCAGCCCAAGGCCTGGGTTCTTGGATGGCCTAGAGTCCTGTGCTGGCTGAGTTGCAGGGAGGACATACCTTCACCCAGCCAGGCATCTTCCCTCATTCTCCCCACCCCAGTAACTAGGATTGGGGCTCCTGCAGGAGAGTGCTCTAGAGGGCTTACATACCGGGCAGGTCCGTGTCCTCTCTCTCTCTGGTGACTGTTAGGAGCTCTGGCACGGAGACAGCAGTGGCCAGCAGAATGACTCTCACTCCTGCATCTTGCCCTCACTGCAGTTTTTCAAAGACGCATTTTTTTTTTTTTTTTTCCTTGTATGAGCTGGGAGCACGTGTCCTCTTGCTGGTCGATTGAGGCTGTCAGTCAAGCCCTGTCTCCCAGTAGGGGAACAGGCTGTGAAGCATCAGCAGGTTCTCCTCCCAGCACCAAGTAGTCCGAAGGGAAGATTGTTAGAATCTGTGACAATGAGTCAACCACATCCAAATAATGGTAGAGCCAGGAGGGGTTGCAAATTAAGAAGCTTTTCTTGTATGAGCTGGCGGCTGGGAGTTAGTTCTTTTCTGCTCCTGTCCGGGTTTGCACATGACTAGCAGCAGGCTCGAGGGATTTGCATTAGCAGATCATAAGTAAAAATCCCATTAAAATGACATTCTCCTCATCATTAGGATCCCTTTAGTGAGGTGCTCTGGATTGTCAGGGACATTTCCCAAAGTGGCCCAATAATGGACTCACCTGGTGGTCTGTCCCCTCTGGCAGTGGCTTTCTGAGGTGTGGGGCAGAGGGGCTGGGCTGCCGGAAGCACACAGCTTCTCTGTGGCAACAGCGTCCCTCCCTGGGAATGCTCCTGAAGAGTTTTGTGCATTCCGTGCCCTGGTTTCAATGCCCATGAGCAATCTATGTCGAGTGCTTGAGCTCCTGGTCTGGCCGTGGGGAAAGGAAAGAGGGGACCCGCTTTGATGCAGCCCCTGCCACTGGCCTGAGCTGTATTTACTTAAATTTGATCAAATTTATGAAGGTCATACTCTCATTTTCATGTTTACCCATCTCTAAATTCTCCTTGAAAAATAAAATTCTTTGACGATAGTCCATTCTTTTGGGGATGAAGGACCAACTTAGTCACATGATGTGAAAAGCCTCTTGGGTTTTAATTGACACCTGCTCCTCTAAACATGTGTCCTAATACCAAAGTGCCAAAGTGACCCCCTTCCACCCCATCCCTATGGTCTGCCACACCAGAAACCCCCACCTCCTGAAGCTGGACGTCCTCCTCACCTCTCTACCATCTTGGTTCCTCACTCCCTGTCACTGAGCCCTTGGCGCTCTGTTCAGGGAATGTCCCCTCTCAGGGGCTTTTCCAGACCCTTCTGCCCAGGTCCCTGTTAGTGTCTCTAGAAGGGCTCCCACAGAATCCCCACACCTGGCCCTTGCCCTCTGCCCTAGCACATATCAATGTAAATTGCTTCTGTGTTTGTTTGTCCCATGATCATGGGGCTGATTCAGCAGATGATCCCGGGTACCAAGCACAAAGCCTGGCACACAGTTTTTGTTCAGCATAAACTGCTGACCAAAGAACTAGATGAAGTTCCACTAGGCATTACAACATTCATTATGCTGCTGGGAACTCCAAGGTGGGTCAGTAGACTGGCTTGAAGCCTTTCTGGCCCAGGTCAGAAAGTTCTACAATAATTACAGAGTCATTACTTGCCAAAAACAGTAAAATCTTTGGAATTAGGTATAAAGATAAAAGCTTAACAACATTTGAGATCCACAGAGTAAAAAATGGTAAAATTTTAGATTTTAAAATGCTGCATAAAATGAATCAAAAGATCAATTAATCACCAGGAGATTTTAAAAGGTCTCTTTCCCCCTCTCCCTCATGTCATCTCTTTCTTCTTTTTATCTTGACATCCATTTGCTGTTATGCAAACATTTATTGGGCACCAATTGTATGCTCAGGGCTATAATATGCACTGAGGAGCTGGAGAGAGTAAGACACAGTACAGCCTCTCAGGAGATCAGCACAAAGGGAGCAGAAAGGCCAGATAAGTGGGTTACTAGGGTACAGCAAGCATCAGGATAGAGTTCTGAATGGAGTCTGGGGAGATGTAAGCCACTCAGGGGGGTGATCCAGGGTGGTTTCCTAGGGGAGGAGACGTTATCAAGTATGTGCATTCTGAACACTAAGGGATTTACATCCAAGAAACTTCAGGAAGGTTCTGTCTACACAGCTGAATAAGGGAGAGAAAGGTCTATGGCTGAGGCTTCTTATCTCCAATAAGTAGCCTTTAAGTTTTTCTAATGTTATTTTTTTTAGTAAAGAATGCTATCGACTGAATTGTGTCCACAGCCCTGTTTATACATTGAAGCACGACCACTCAGTGTGACTGTATTTAGAGACAGGACCTTAGGAGGTGGTCAAGGTTAAAGAAGGTAATAAGAGTAGGGCCCTAAGGTGATATCTCAATGTGGTTTTTTTTTCTATTTTTTTAAATTTATTTTTTATTTATTTTCAGCATAACAGTATTCATTATTTTTTCACCACACCCAGTGCTCCATGCAATCCGTAAAAAAAAAAAACCACATTGAGAGATCACCTTACACCAGTTAGAATGGCCAAAATTAGCAAGATAGGAAACACATGTGTTGGAGGGCATGTGGAGAAAGGGGAGCCCTCTTACACTGTTGGTGGGAATGCAAGTTGGTGCAGCCTCTTTGGAGAACAGTGTGGAGATTCCTCAAGAAATTAAAAATAGAACTTCCCTATGACCCTGCAATTGCACTACTGGGTATTTACCCCAAAGATACAGATGTTGTGAAAAGAAGGGCCATCTGTATCCCAATGTTCATAGCAGCAATGGCCACGGTCGCCAAACTGTGGAGTCAATTATCATATGGATTCACTTATTTGTGGAGCATAACAAATAGCATGGAGGACAAGGGGAGTTAGAGAGGAGAAGGGAGTTGGGGTAAATTGGAAGGGGAGGTGAACCATGAGAGACTATGGACTCTGAAAAACAATCTGATGGGTTTGAAGTGGCGGGGGGGTGGGAGGTCGGGGTACCAGGTGGTGGGTATTATAGAGGGCACGGATTGCATGGAGCACTGGGTGAGGTGCAAAAATAATGAATACTGTTATGCTGAAAATAAATAAAAAATAAATTAAAAAAATAAAAAAGAGTAGGGCCCTAATCCCATAGGGCCTTAGAAAAAGCAGAACAGGTATCTCAGTGTGTGAGCTCTTTCTCTCTCTTTCTCTCTGTCTGCCCTGTGAGAACACAGTGAAAAGATGGTTGTCTACATGCCAGAAAGCAGGCCCTCACTGGGGAGCTGAACCAGCTGGCACCTTGATCTTGGACTTCCCAGCCCAGAACTGTGAGATATCCATGTGTGTTGTCTAAGCCCCCACAGGCTGTGGTACTCTGTTAAGGCAGCCCCAGCTGACGGAGACAAGGAAGAAGAGCTTAAGTGAAGTGAAGATTTGATGGTTTCATGGAGTTTTAACAAGACTATAAACATTTTTCATCTCAGTGATAATTCTGATCTCTAAATTTAAAAATATTTAAAAATTAGAAGTGAAAACATTTTAAACAAACATTTGCAAGCTCACCAAAGAAGCAGCAGAGCATCATGAAAAAGGGTAGGTCGGGGCCGTGGTTTGCTGTGTAACCTTGGTCAGGTCATGATACTATGATCCCCACCTCATTTCATCCACTGGGTAAGCCCGGGGGCAGAGGTGACGGTGAGCTCAGGGGCAGTGTGCCTGGTACAGAGCAGACGCCGATGAATGAGATTGGGGTGATCAGGAAGGTTTTCAGTGAACCTCAGCTCATCCGTAAATTCACCACTTTGGGAACAGATTTCAGAATTCCTAGAGTCATTCTATCTTTATCTGTAAAACCAAATTCCTTCCTCCCCTATTTTTAATTCCAAACCCTGTGACTTCATTTGCCTGTATCAGTACTTCTCAATCCCATTTTAGCAAACGCCACAGGGCATGTGTAATTATCCTGGCCAGTATAGCAATGTTCTTATTAAAACCCCTCACAATATGGGATTTATTTTAATTCATCTCAATTTGTATTATGTATTTAAATATATCCCATATAAGCCATATGGCACTTCAGAAGGTAGCTGAGAGGTTGCTGGGAAATCAAATAAGCAATGTCAAGATTTCACAATTTCTGCAATACCCAGAATTCCTAAATCAGAGGAACATATACTAATCCAGATGCCATATTTGCAAAACCCCAGGCTCCAGCAAGGTGGAATTTACTGGGACTAGATCAGGCAGTTGCCACTGGGCTTCCTCAAACATCTTCCCATCGGCTTCGCACCCTTGACCTTGTCACATCGCCCGAAGTTCCAGCATTGAGAGATTCCCTGAGGTTAATGAATGTATCTTTTAAAGAGCATATGTCTGTGTTTCCGTGTGGATGAAAGAGGGCAGCTATCATTCTCATCCCAATGTAAATGAGTTCCTTCTGGACCGCTTCCTGGCAGCACTCTCTGAAACTAGCCCTACCCAGGGCCTGGGTAGATGCCCGTAAGAAAGAAAGAGAAGGGGAAGGATTCTGGAACATTCAGCCCTAGACAAGGTGATGCAGGCAGCACACACAGTGGGTTTTAGAGGAAACCTGAGGTCCCCAGAAGCAAAGGAGGGGTGCCAGACAGTAAGACCATGGAAGGAGCATCATCTCATCTGCCTCATGAAGTAGCCCTGTCCCACAGTCCCCTTCCCTGTCAGCCAGCATCCTCCTCTGGATAGTTTAAAGCCATTTCTAAAAATTCATGTGTGCCCTCCCCTCCACCTCCTCACCCCCAGTTCCCATCTAAATGAAGGCCAGCGCTCGGCTTCTGCACAGAGCCTTCCTCAGCGGCACCACCCCCCAGAGAAGTGACCACCTCCTCCCCAGTCTCAGCCCTGGAAAACGTTTGCAGACAGATGCTTCAAAGCCTTTCACTCCAACCAGACACTTCATTTGTCATTGACAAGGGTGACACAGGAGCCCTTGTGATCACCAGTCAGGAGGCTGGAGTGTGTCACGGATTTTTGTACTTCAGAAAAGAACGCGCACTGCTCACAGTGCACTGTGTCACTGTTTACATCAAGGTCCTTGGGTCCCTTGTTCTCATCCTTTGTGACCAAAAGCAAGGCTGCCCCATCACCCAAAGGAGATAAGAGAGCCTCACGGAGGAGGCAGGGGTGCTTATATAAAGATGTGCTAACGGGATTACAAACTGGGCCTGGGGACCAAGAAGACCAGTGTCCAAGGGGTTCAATAGGAGCGAAAGGACAGGATACTTGTGGACGGGTCCACCACCTGCTGGTGGGGGTCCCAGTGGGGAAGCGTGGCCCTCCCACTTCCAGATGGGCTTACAGCTGCAGTTTTTCTCCTGACTTAAGATGCTGTGTGTCTCCCTGAGTTGATTTTTCCAAAAACTCAGCAAGCGAGCAGAACTTGGAGGAGCCTCCTGGTTGCTCTCAGCACTGGAGCACACCTACCGCCCTGCTAAGGGGGAGCTGGGGGGAAGGGGGACCTGAGTGCCATACCTGGTCCAGCTTCCAGTGGAACTCTGCCGGGCGGAAGGTGTCAGCCTGGTCGAAGTCCTTGCGCAGGAGGAAGACGAGGCGGCAGTTGTGCACATATAGGGCGTAGTGATGCCGGTTCATTTCTGCAAAGCAGAGAGAGGAGCAGTGTGCTTACAGAATCCCTGCGTCTGTCCCTGCCACAGGGGTCTTCCTGCCACATCACTGGGCACACCCTCAGATGGCAAAGGAATGGGTATTCCAGTTCCCCCTTTTACAATCAAATCTAATGAATGTTCCAGAACACATATGTTGGAGCTCACTGAAATGGAAGAGGACGATTCAAGAAAGCAAAACTTCTGCAGAGAAGCCATCTGGACTTGAAGTATCCCCCTAACTTATACCCACATACTGCATTAGGCCTGGGATAAAGCCTATGTAATAATGAGTTTGTTTTTGTACAAACACTTCTGAGAAGACTAAGAGGGCTCTCTGACAATCACATCAGCTACCCTGGGCTCCTTTAACACAGCTGGTTTCTCCTAGAGTGCTGGGCTTTCATTTCATTTCATGTGATTCGTGTCATTTCATCAGGATTGACAATGGTGACCACAGACCATGTCTCTTTCTCTACTGGGCGCAGTTAGGGGAAGTGGCTTCATGTGTAGTTGCTAGGAGGAGGGGACAGATTGGTTTTTCAGCATTAGTCATAGTTTTGTGTCTTTCCAAAGCAATAAATGAATACCTCTCTCCCTACATGCAATGAATATGACGTTTTCCTCCTCTGATATAAAGACTTCCTTTACTGCTTGGGAAATCTCACATCACATATCCCAGTCATGATGTCCTGCAGCCACAAGATAGCAGCCATGGGGAGGGCAGGAGCGGTTGTCTGGCCAATACCAAAGATCTCACATACATACTACATAGTAGCATACACAGAAATCTATGAGGCACGTGCTCCATAAATGACAGATAGATGAGCAGGGGACCTGTTGTCATAGAAAGAACATGGGTCCTAGAATCAGACAAATTTTGGGTGGAGTTGTATCTCCAGAAGATTCTGGAAGAATTTTTTAGCCTCTTAGAGCCTCAGTTTCCTGACCTGTGTCATGACATGGATGCTAGATTGTCCTAATGAATCATGGGAATAGGACAGTGAGAATAACTCTTGTATGTCCTATATAAACCTTGAGGTTTGAGTGTGAGGAATCAATACCAATCCCGCTTCTAGGCCTGGGGTCTGGTTGGTTTCCCTGCCACAGTGATTGTTCAGGACCCAGGCCCAGGTCAGGCAATGTACACCATTCTGCCAGCCACAGGGCTTCTGTCAGAAAAGTGACTCAGTTCAACTTCTTTTATGTGACATTATATACAGATTATATACATTATATACAGTTCAACTCAGTTCACTGATTCGAGAGCTTTTCTGAGTAGTTCCAAAAAAAACCTCTCTTTTACCAGAGAGCAAATAGAAGAGATACTGTCTTTTTCTCTAGAAGTTGTAGTATATAACTGGGAGGCATGGAGCCCCTGCAGCCGTGTTTGGTAACATGAAATCAATACATATATGGAGGCAAATCTGAGAAATTGCAAGTAAAGGGCCCTTGATCATACTTTGCCTGAAGCTGTCATAGCTCTGGACATTTTCAGATACAAGAACTTTATATTTTCCTGTATTATTTTGATTTCTTTGATCATCTGACATGAGTTTGATCTGTATTTCCTATTTCTTGTAACTGAAAGCATCTTAACTGATACAATGAGGAAGCAATGGCCAGTGTGGCAGGGTTGGTTTAGGCTAATGTCTGGGTGGTCACTTGGCCTTTGGACTGATAAAATGTCCCATCCTGATTATGGGCATTTTACTCAATATTTCTCGTTTCCCTCACAATTGCCCAACTGATTTCCGTTATCTATTGTCTACTGTCAGAAAAATATAGAAAGAAGGACTTTTCCCTCTTTATTTTTATTTGGAGTCGGGAGAGGTCATGGGTGAGGAAGTGGCCCGAGAAGAATGAATGGAGGTCTGGAGCATCTTCCAGCCTAGGAAATATCTCCCCCCCGCCCCTCTGTTAGTCTGGATTCCTGGAGTCACTGTCCACATTGGGGTCACTGGTTTATCTATAGTGGGCTAGGGATATGGTACATTCAGAAATCCACTTAATTTCTTTTCATGACCGTTGGTGTTCTTTGTGGCTGTTCAATATTTAACAAAAAGAAACAAGTTAAATGAAATAATAAAGCCCTGTGACAGAATTTTGGATTGTTATGTAATTCATATCTTTAAAGAATATTTTACCACAAAGAGAAATGATCTGTATATAATGTCACATAAAAGAAACAGGGAACATAATGATATCACATGTGTTATAAAAACAGTGAAAATTATAAGGACATTCCATATATACATAGAAATAAAAACAAGATTTTATTTTATAATGAAATATGCCAAATGTAATCAGGAAATATTTTTAGGTATTAGGGTTTTAGGGGATTTGTGTATTCTCCTTTATACTTTTCTGACTTTTTTCAGGTTTTGTGATATAAACATGTCTTGAGAAAATGTTTCTGGTATATAAAAGCCTAATAAAGCTTTGGTTTATTCCTGATATTTTTAAAATTTAGAGCAAGCAGGTATTTATAGATTTTTTTTTTTTAAGTCAAAGGAGTTAGAGGAAGCTTCCCTATCTTCCCCGTGCCAGGGCTGAGAGGCTTGTAAAGTATTGCTCTGTGCCAAGACCAAAGCAGAGAAGCGCCAGGTTGCACTGACTCCAGGTGTCGACATGCCCATGGGGTAGTGGCTCTGAGGACAAAAAGCCATCATCATTTAAGGCAGCATGTTCAGCCACAGCTGCACAAAAGAATCCCCTAGAAACTCTAACCTTCTGCACCAGGTGGGGCTCTGACATCTTGACTTTTTACAAGCGTGCCAGATTTTTCTGCTGTGTGGCCAGGTTGAGTACTGGGTCCCAGAGCACAGGCTTGGAACTCAGGCCCAGAGGACCAGGTCCCATCCTGTTGTTCTGGGTCATCAGCCGCATTTCCTTGGGCCAATCTTTCCATTTTTCACAGTTCAACCTGTTCCTCTGTAAGCCAGAACACTGATATCTGTGTGAACTGCCTCCCAGGGGTATTTGATACATTTCAGGCAGGACTCTGCATGTGGCTGCGAACCTCAGCCTACACCGCTTTGCACTGGTATGTAGGGTCCTAAGCTGTTGTCTCATTGATGAGCCTTCTGGTTCTTGAGGGGAGTGCCTTGCCAGGCTCTGTAGGGACCAAGCTGTATCGTGACTCCTGGGATCATGCACTGAGCTCTGAAGAGAGTCCCAAACCTCAGTGTGATCTCATGCACATCTACAGGGTCCTTCTTGCATGAAGTTCCCAGAAAAACTCATCCTTGGCATAACCGGTCTAACAGACATACTTTATGACTAACGAAAGCCAGGCAATTCTCTGTCTCAGTTTCTACATGTGGAAATATGCTAACATGTATGGTAAGGTATGATTAAAACAGCAAATGTGGGGTCCTGAGAGTAGCATAATGTGGAATAAATCCAGAAGTAATATGATAATAATACCATCAAGTAAATAAATCAAGTACTGATTTTATATCTGATATTGAGTGATTTCAGACATTATTTCATGTTTATTTCCCCCACTTACAGACAGGGGAACTCAGATTAGCAACTCCTCAAAGGTCACACCTTAGAGTGGAAAGGCTGAGAAACAAACCTTGGCCATTCGCCAGCAGAGGCTGAGCTGTGAGGCCCTCCAGCCTGCCTTCCAACTGCAGCCTCTGTTGGGGCTACTATTTATTTTGGGTATTTTAACAAAAGTAACACTTGGAATGGGAAATTGTGGAGGTATATTTTAAGACAGAGTTGTCAAATTTGCAAAGGATCTCCAAATGTGTGTATGTGTGCATGTGTGCGTGCACGCAGTGTGGTGACAAGTGCACAGGACTGGAGTCTGCTGGATCTAAGCTTACATTTCAGTTCTTACTGGCTATCTACCTTGGGACAGTTATTAACCTCTCGGGGATGTTTCCTTATCCTTAAAATGGGAAACACAATAATGTTTCTCTGAGATTATTTGTAGACATCTGAGAAACTGTCTAGGACAGTAATATCTAACAAGGATTGCACTTCCGATGGGTCAGGCACAGTTCTAAAGCACTGCATATACATTAAGTCATTTAATCCTGATAACAAACCCTAGGAAGTAGACAATACTAGCATGCCCATTTTATAAAGGGGGAAAGCGAGGCACAGAGAGGTTAAATAACTTGCCCAGGGTCACAATACCAGTAAGTGGTGGAATGCTTTTTTAAAAATAATTTTTAAAAGGTGTTTTATTTATTTATTTGACAGAGGAGAGAGAGAGAGATCACAAGTAGGCAGAGGCAGGCAGTGGGTGGAGGGAAGCAGGCTCCCCACTGAGTGGAGAGCCCGATGTGGGGCTCGATCCCAGGACCCTGAGATCATGACCTGAGCCGAAGGCAGCAGCTTAACCCACTGAGCCACCCAGGTACCCCCAGTGGAACGCTTTTAACCACCAAGCAGTGAACTACCCCATGGGTAGTTAGCATGGGGGAAATGCCTAACAAAAGTTCACTACCGTGATTACATTTGGCAGTGACTTGGAAAGTTACCATGGCCCTTTTATTGGTGATAAACTTTTGGAAGACTTACTTATGTATAACAGAGTAAAGGTGTTACTGCTTTGAAGTAAGAATGAGGTCTCCCTGCCCCCCAACTCCCACCACATGTGCAGCAGCCCTAAGTTACTTCTGGGAAGGCTGGGTTTTGAAGAACTTGCTTTGAAAAGTCCTAGTCCCAGTTTTTGCATTGTGTTTGTGCCTCTACTTTCCCCTATTTCCTGGCCCCACTCTACCCCCAGCCCAGGAAATCAGTAGCTAGAAAACCAGAGACAGGAATAGTTTCCCAGGAGGCTAGCATGCTCTGACTTTTCTCCCATGTGGTCGGTGGCTTGTGTCTGTGTCTATCCCCTGAGAGAGAACAGGCAGACTCACCAGTCTTATCTGAGTTGCAGAGGATGGTTTCCTTCTCGGCTCTCACACCAGGGCTGGGGCCATGTTTCATCCACATGGTGATGGTGAACTGGTCTGTCAGGTTCTTGGGCACAATCCCGTCAGGGATCTTGGCCCCTTGTCTGCCATCAAACTTGAAGATCATCTCGCTGCTGTCTACTAGCAGTCCTGCTGTCCAGTTTGTGGCAGCACTGGGGGACGGCAAGAGGTCAATGATGCCAGACGAGGCTCCTGTGGGTCCGGGGGCCAGAAAGAACAAAGGGTTATTCTGCACAGTGTGGGTGTCCCTGCCTTCTATTTTTTGCTCCTGGAGCAGGGTGAACTGCTCAGTGTATTTACTCAGAGATCTGAGCCAACCTTCAGCTAGGTGACTCAGGAAAAGAAGGGCCAAATGCCATCCCTCCCTCTGAGTTCCTTATGGTTTACAGAGGTGAAGGCATCAGTAACTTATAGACAAAAATGTTGCATGTGACAAGATAACATGCAACAAACTACTATACAAGGAAAAAGTGTTGGAGGAATTTCAAGAAACAAGACTGGGGGGGCTTTTATAAGTAGGGAAGGTTCCTGGAGAAGGTCAGAGTTTGATGTGGATCATTGAATTCATTCATGCATTCATCCATCCACTAACCTAGAAGCCATTTACTGAGGACGGACCATGTGCCAATACCCCTGCTAGACTCTGGTGGTGTAAACGTGAATCAGCACAGTCCCCCACCTGGGGGAGCTGAGAGCCAATAAGTGCACAGACAGCTGTGACACAGCGTGATCAGGGCTGGGATTGGGAAAGCTGTAGGTCCTGATGCCATGGGAAGGAGTGTGAGCCATGTTCTATTCACCACACTTTTTTTTTTTTTTTAAACAAGCATTATGTTTAGACCAAATGGTACAGAGGTTGAGAGAACATGGGTTCAGAAGTCCTCAAACTTGTTGCATGGAGCACTGGGTGTGGTGCAAAAACAATGAATACTATTACGCTGAAAAGAAATAAAAAAAATAAAATAAAAAAATAAACTCAAAATGGAAAAAAAAAAAAAAGAAGTCCTTAAATTTGAATTGGATGCCTTGGACCATGACTTGCTAGCCTTGCAACTGTGAGCACGTCCCTTAGCCTTTCTGTATGTCCCTTCCCAGCAGGTAGTGAGGACTGGATGAGACCCTGCCTGAGAGCCTGAGCAGCGAGCCAGCCACGTGGTGAACACACCCTCCCTCCCTGTCACCTATGACTTTATCCTTATAATGATGATTATAAGGATATCATTATTATGAGGTTTTGATGATAAGGCACGAGCGCTAAGCCTGAAGCAGGGGGAATGTCACGGGTAGATTTATATTTTAGGAAGGTCACACCGGCAGCTTTGTGGAGGGTAAAGCTAAGGTGGGCAGGAGGGGCCACCCTTGCAGAGAAGACTGGATGCCTCAGCTGGGGGGACTGTGGGCAACGGTGGACCTTCCCACTGAGGATCTTTGAGGCTAGCAGAGATCTCCACGTCTTTGTGTTCCACACAGGAGCAGGGCTTGGCTCTTTTGGAATGGATGGGGGCCAGGGTTTCCTGATATTGTCAGGGAATAAGAGTCAGAGAGCCCAAGGAGTGCCTGGTGTGGGGAGCTAGTGCTTTCCCGGGATGGTCCTGACCAGCCAGTCGCAGAGGCTGATGGGTTTTATGAATGGTAGTTGTGTGCATTACCTGATCTTTGTCAGAGATCACTGGACTTCTGAATTCTGTATATCAGAGTCTCATCTCACCTAGGGTTTGGGCTCCAAAGTCAGCTTCCTACAAACATCTACAGTTAAATGACCCTTGAGAATCCTTCAGGAAGGGACCACATTGGAAACCAACATCCTTCTCTGAAAATGCCTAACCAGTCAGTTTTTCCTCTAGCCTTGGAATAGATGACCAAGTCTATGGTTCAGCACCCATCAGTTTACAATAAAAATTTATACTACGTGAGAAATAGGTAGCCATAGAGCTTGTTGCTGTGTTTAGCACTATGATAGGCTCACCCTGGGAGAGGCCTCTGGGAACCGTGGTGTCCAAGAGGGCAGGAGATTCCCATTGGCCAATTCATGATCGCCCTGCTATTTATGCTTACCAAGGGGGACATGGGGATAGTGTTGACAGCATCATTTACATGAGTTTTTCCTAGGGTTTTGGGGCTGGTGCCAGGCCCGATATATAGCCAGCACTCCATTACTGTTTATAATGGCTCTTCCTCCCAGTGGTGCCTTCATGAGACGCTTCTAGCCATCTACCCAATGCTCAGGTGAGCCTTCCCAGGCAGTCTCCTGTTCGATCCCACACCTCTCCTCCTCAATACTTACTTGTTCTCTCATCCCATGTCCCTGCAGCCTTGCCTGGTATCCGTTTTATTTATCCACTAAGTTGATCCACACTAATATTTTATTAACTAAGAAAGCCTTAAGGGTAATCACCCTCCAAAGTTGTCTGAAAGAAAGAAATGTATGTAGGTGGTAGAGACAGAGGTTTGGGGGTGGTTTGGAAGCTACGTGGTCTTTCAGAGCAAATTCACTGTCTTAGAAGCCCCGGAATATTGCAACATGGCCACTGCTTCTTGGAGCCATAGGTAAACTGGCTCTGATACCAGGATTTGTCCAGCGTGTAGACAGCCCGGGAACTGGCACACTGAGTGAGAGTGTCAGTTCCAGAAACTGCAGGTGGCCAGAGAGGCACTGGCTGAGTGCTCAGGGCTCCTGGCCTCCAGCTCAGGTCAGGGAAGGTGATGGTTCTAGCAGAGTCAGAGCAAAGGTGGATACCAGCTTTGCCACCAATATCATTATTACTATTCTCTTAGGGACCAGTTTTGGGGCACTGAGCACCAGACCTGAATCAAGTACCACAGTGCTTTTTCTGACTCACCTACATGGAAAATACTACTGTGATTCCAGTCTAGAGGTGAGAACCTGAGGCTCAGCGAGCCCAGAATCACAACCAGCTGGTAAGCCGGCTCATCTGCAGGACTTTGCTGTTCCAAAGCCCTAACCCTCTCACTGTATCACTTCAAGGAAGCTGGAGAGAGTTCTTGTAACATCCTCCACATTTTACAAAAGGAAAGCAAAGGGAATGACTTGACCAAGGTCACACAGTCACGCAGCTGGCTAGAAGAAGTACCAGCTCTCAGATCCCCAGCTAACGTTCATTCTACTGCACAGTATGGTGTCTCACCAAGCACACAGCCCAGTCCCCTGGGATCTCATCTCCCTGCACAGGTAGCTGTCTGAAGAGAGGCACATTGAAGACAGCATGTGCCCTGGTAAGGCCACTGATGCAGACTTCCTTGATTCCGTGGTGAGGGGAACAGCAGGCCACCCTGCCTAACCCACAGATGTTGCCTAGCAGAAAGCATCAAGCTGTAAGGAACCAGATGGTGCAGACTTCCCCAACTTAGCAGCTTGTATTTCATTTCTTGGTGAACTTAAACAAACTAAGAGAGATTTACTTTCTCCCAAAGTTCCTCTCTCTTTCCTCTCCTCAAGGGGCCTCATGGAAAGCTGTGGGTAAACAGGATGCTTCACTTGCAAAGATGGCGCACATTATCTGCACACAGGGAGGATTTAAGAAGCTCCTTGGGAATCTCGGCGAAGGTCCTTGGGACCCATCAGGCCGCAGAGAGTCCACACCAGTCTGGTGGACAGCAATGGTAGCTTGAATGGGGGGAGTTTGGAATCAGAGTCAAGGTGAGATTCAAGGTCCCTGAGCCCTAGTGTCGGGAAGCCTCTCTGAGTCAGCAAGTAGATAAAGACAGGGTGGGTGAGGCAGATTTCAGGACATGTGGTAGTGTGAGCCCAGGGCACTGAACTTCTTAACTGCAGCGTTTGCATTCTGCTCTGGAAGGCTTTGGTCAGGGCAGAGTCTTTTGCACTTCGAGGTGAGCCTATGGCAAGAGTGGTTGACATGGAGTCTCAGGTCATGCCTCCTTCTGGTCTACCACAGGACCAGAATGAGTGGGAGGATCTCGGGGGGAGGAACTATCCTGACCAAACAGAACTTGGCCCTACCTTTAGGGATCCAGTAGAAAACCTTTAACCTTTGGTGAGTGAGCTGGGTCAGGGGCAGAGAGTGTCAGGAGAGGACAGGGAGGCCCTCTTAGACAAATGCTGTATTAGGACTCCGTGTTGGGAGAATGCATTCTGTTCTCCACATGCTTCTCTGACCCACTGATGTCACTTAGCTGTTAACTTCCTCTGACTAATGAAATGTGAGTGCAAAGGACATGTCATTTCAGGGCAGAAGCTTTAAGGGCCAGTTTGCAGTTCTCCACATCTTTTCCACGTTCCCTGAGATCCACAGTGCTCTACATAAAGGCTGTTTGTTGGCCCAGGTTCCAGGGGGAAGCCACAGGGAGGAGAGCCATAGCCAACCCAAGAAGGACATGCAGTAGGAATGACCAACACACCCTTGTTATTTTGAGCCAATGAGATGTTATAAATGTGGGCTCAGCGTCACTCAGATATGTCTCAGTGTGGGCCCAGAGGACTGTTTCAAAACTTGTGACTGCAGCATCACCTGCTTTCCTGATAATCCACCTAAGTGACTGACATCAGAGGCTACGATTCCCATTTCTTCTTCAGTATGCCTTCAATACGGACAGGGAGGACTTTCTAACATCCTTTCAGGAGCTCACATGCTGCTGACCTACACAACCAGAGCAGCATTCCACCTTCGGAATCCTAGACAAGAAGGATTCCTGCAAGGCCTTGCAATAAGGATCCTGGGTCTCCAGGTAGAGCAGCTGGACTCTGGCAAAAGGGTGGTCAGCCCGACTCCTGGAGCAGGGCCATGGATATCCAGTTGCTGACCAGCTTGGGCAAGGCCACTTCAGGTAAAAACCATCAACTCAACATGGGAGGGCATGCCATAAGGGAGCTGCTCAGAGGACACCAAAGACATCAGCATATCCACAGAGAAGCTCCCTGCCTACCATTCTCCGTGAGTCAGGGTGTGCAGCCCCGTGCTGAGGTATGGTTAAGGGTTTAATCTGATTCCTGATAGGTGTGTGCTAATTCTCCTTAAAGCTATAGGCCCCCTTTTTGCTCCCTGAGAGTCTAGGGAACCGACACTCAAGCCTGGAAGTTCCAGCCTTGCAGAGGCATCTTGGAGAAGCTGTTGGTAGTTGCTTGGACTTGAGTGATTCTGAGGGTACAAAGGACTCTGACTGTGATTCTGAATAAAGATGAGCTCTGTTAAGCTTCATGGTGTAGAGGAAAAGCATGATCTTCACTTTTTTTTAAAAAACATGTCTTCCTCAGAAGATTGAATTGTCAAGTGATCTTATTAACTTCTGTATAACCTCAAGAATTACAGCATTTGGATGCTCAACAAATATTTGTTGAATTAATAAATACACGACCGAATGAATGAATGAATGAACAAATCTCTGAAAATCTCCTGGACTCACAAGGGCATACATCTTGGGCACAACTTAATGTCTGGTGATCTTAAGCACTCTGACAGATCAACCACTTGATTTAAGCATGCTCTCATTCTGTGGCCTTTCCTTCAACAGGACCTGCCCTTGGAGTTCCTGACTCCACATACAAAACAGCTGACCTGAGCAGCATGTGTGGTGGTGTGGGCCAGCTGCCAGGAGCCCTGTGACCCCAAGGAGGAATAGCCCTGGCCTCCGCGCTAAGAAAGGTCTGTGTGCCATGGACTGCTTTTCTATTTACTATAATATGTAGTGACGTAGGGGCATCGAAGTGGGCCCTTCCTCTGGCTGTCGGTAATGTCAAATTTCATTTGGCCAAGAGGTCTTCCTGAGGGTTTCATGGTGCATTTCATACTCAAGGCAGTTCTGTGACACTTTGCTTCTGGATATCCTGGGACTGAGATGACAGAGCCCTTCACCTTGAATCTCTGAATTCAGAAAAACTGAAATGCAGTTTGCTCAACCTCTCCAAGAAACCTGGCTTTAGGTAGAATGAGGCTAGTGGCAGACCATCTGAGGCTGTGTTCTACAAGCTTGAGGGGACATGGGTTCAGGGTTCTGCATTGTTTTTATTTCAAGACAGAATTCAGGTGTCCTTGTGTGGGCCCAGGGGGCTGTTTCAAATGCTGCTGCACCTGTCAGGTTCTTCCTGACAACAGGCTTTGAATTAGCTATTGTCTGCTCCTAATAGAGCCAGCGTCGCAAGAGGAGGAAGCAGGTGGGCAGTGACCAGATGGGCAAAATACCCCTCCACAGACAAACCCTGCCCGTGTCACTGACCAGCTATGGTATCACAGAAGAGACATGGGAACTCAAAGGCATTCCAGGAAGCACCCTTAGGATAGTCTTCCTGGTATACGAAGGCCAGAGAATATTCCTGAAGGGAAAGGTTTGGAACAGCAAAGCAGGGGGAGATTTTGGTGGGAAGAAACCATGAGCAAAGATTTAGGAATGAGAACCAGCCAGGCATGGGGACAAGGGAGGTGTCCTGACCAAGAAGAGGCAGAACATCAGGAAGAAACCGGCTATGATCATGGATTGGCATGGTGGAGGCAGGTCCTTGGAAGCTCCAGTCAGGCAGGCGCTGGACACCCACACCTGCATGTTCCCCAGGCACCTGTCCTTATAGTCCCTAAATCTGCGCATGCCTGGATTCCTAGCTCTGGTTGGCGGCACTCTTGTCCAGGTAGATGCTTGCACCAGCCTCGCCTTAGATTCCTTCTCTCTCACTCCTGACAGCTAATCCATCATTGATTAGCTTGCTGGTTTTGCCTCCTAAAGCTGTCTTAAATGCATCCCTACTGCCACTCCCCTGGTTCAGAACTCATTATCTCTTGCTTAGACCATGGAAATAACATCCTAATTGGTCTCCCTGTTTCCATCCAAAGTCAATAAAGGTTTGAAAGATGAAAAATGTATGGCTGCCGAGGCCGAAAGTGTCATGGCCATTCCCTAGTTGGGAAAGCCTGCAAGCAACTGGTCTACCATCCACTAAAAACACATGGAAGGTTGTCCTGAACCTAAGCCGCCCCACAGGAGCAGGAATTATAATGCAGACTCTGTTTTGGAAATGATCCAGCCTGTGTCTCCCTCAAAGTATGGAAAGAGCATGGGGCCTGATGGGCTGCCTCCTTCTGAAGCCCACTCCCACACTGGATGCACATCTGGGTCCCACTTATTTGCTTCTGTTCTTTTATCCCCAAGCTCTCGCTCCATGGAATTCAAGATTCAGACCTCTGACACAGAGGGAGGAGTGGCTCTTCCTGTCACTTACTCGGACAGAGACCCCACAGTGCACTGGGTGCTCCCACCAGGAAGGTCACCAGAAAGACACACAGACCTCCCCCCATAAAGTGGCGCTCACAGAACCAGGGAAGCTCACATCTTGGGGGAAAGCTGATTTCCTCACTGATTACCTGTCTTCCTGCAAGGCAACGCCAGCAGCCCAGAAGGAATGAGCAGTGTTAACAACCAGATGCAATTTTGCTCTAAAGTTTCTGCCTCGGAAAAAAATCCTTCTTGCTCTCCATATCTCCTCATCTCTCTCCAGCAACATTCAAAATCAAATCACAAGAGCGTGCCCTTGGGCCCATCTGATCTTTAACAACCTGATTCCATCATCTCCTTCTCACCCGGAGGAGTTTAGGAAATGACTGTGACCCACAGTGGCGTGGGGTTGAGTTGACTTATAATCCAGGTAAGGGAAGCGAAATGGCATGTTCCTTCACAATATGATGTCGTCAGAGATGGCTTTTCTGCACACCAGTAAAGGAGAGCGCCGGAGGCCCTTGGCATCCTTTTTGTGGGGGCTGTCTGGGGTACCGAAATTGTGGTGTTCTCCCCAATCTATTGCATCGCTCTGGAGAAGCTGTGTCCCCAGAGGCCTTTCTGACAGCCTGGTGACATGATAAATGAGACGCTGCCCAAGTAGGGTCCACTTCACTTTAACTTCTAGAACTTTCACCTGATTCCTTGGGGAAGAGCAATGTGGGTGAAGGTGTGTGTGTGTACCTCTATGTGTGTGTGTGTGTGCGTGCACACGTGCGCAGCAATGGTGAGGGAGGAAAGGTTACCCCCAAATACAGGTCTACTCTAACATTAAGCTCTTTTCGAAGCTCCCCACAGCACAGGTGGGGACCCAGATGTGAGTTCCTGAATACTCGTGGAAAGAACAAGAAAGCAATGAAACATACGTGGTCTACCTCATGCCAAGGCCCATTGACACATCAGCCGGCTGGCATGCCATGCACAGGGGCTGATTCCCACCATGTGGAGCACTCCACAGGCTGACTCGAGAGGCTGACATTCTAGCTGCTGCAGCCTGGCCCACCTCCACAGCTGCTGAGCTAAGCAGCCTGCATTCACGCAGAAGTGCCTTCAAATTCTGCCTCTGTCACCTTCTAACTAGAGTCTTGGGATGAATAACAGCCATTTCACGCTGACGAAGAGAGCGTTAAACAAAGTGATGCATGTAAAAAGTGTGGAAGGTGCACCCAGTAGGGGCTTCAGAAGCTGTTTCCTTGGGTAGTACCTCTAGGGGCCTTGTTTCCTAGCTCCCAGTGGGTCCTTTCCCCGGCCATCACCTCACAGAGACAGCAGGTCCTCTCCCTGTGCTGGGACACCTCCAGCTCTACCCCAGCCCTTCCTCTCTGCCGCGGGCAGCCAGGCTGCTTTTATTGGCTTGCTGCCTAAGCTGTCACATGGGGCCCGTGCTTGGCAGAGGCCCTGGCTTGGTTTCATGCTTTGCTGTTGCAGCCTTAACATTTGTAATAGTTTTTTTTTTTTTTTTTTAATAAGTTTAGGTGAAATATCTAGCAAGTTGAAAGTATTTATTTATTTATTGCCTTAAAAAAATTTTAATTTTATTTTTTCAGTGTTCCAAGATTCATTGTTTATGCAGCACATCCAGTGCTCCATGCAGTTCATGCCCTCCTTAATACCCACCACCAGGCTCACCCAACTCCCCACCTCCCTCCTCTCCAAAACCCTCAGTTTGTTTCTCAGAGTCCACAGTCTCTCATGGTTCATTTCCCCCTCTGATTTCCCCCAATTAACTTTTCCTTTCCTTCTCCTAATGTCCTCCATGCTATTCCTTATGCTCCACAAATAAACAAAACCATATGATAATTGACTCTCTCTGCTTAACTTATTTCACACAGCATAATCTCTTCCAGTCCCGTCCATGTTGCTACAAAAGTTGGGTATTCATCCTTTCTGATGGAGGCATAATACTCCATAATGTATATGGACCACATCTTCCTTATCCATTCATTCATTGAAGGGCATCTTGGCTCTTCCCATAGTTTGGAGACTGTGGCCATTGCTGCTATAAACATTGGGTACAGATGGTCCTTCTTTTCACTACATCTGAATCTTTGGGTTAAGTACCCAGTAGTGAAATTGTAGGGTCATAGGTCAGCTCTGTTTTTAATTTCCTAAGGAATCTCCACACTGTTTTCCAAAGTGGCTGCACCAGTTTAAATTCCCACCAACAGTGTAAGAGGGTTCCCCTTTCTCCACATCCTCTCCAACACTTGCTGTTTACTGTCCTGTTAATTTTGGCCATTCTAAGTGGTGTAAGGTGGTATCTCAATGTGCTTTTGATTTGAATCTCCTTGATGGCTAATGATGATGAACATTTGTAATAGTTTTTGAACAAGGGTCCCCCATTTTCATTTGCACTGGGCCCTATAAATTATGTAGCTGTTCCTTTGTGGAGGAAACTGACCTCTCCCCAGGTGACAGTCCCCACCTTTCACATTGGCCTCTGGTCAGGTGTCTCTTTCCAAACCAACACAGTGGAAGGTTCTGTGGTAGGTTCTCGTGAATACACTGAGTCCTTAATTGCTGTTGTTGATGAAGAGCTGAGGCTTTGTCACATGCCTTGCTCACAGCCACAATATTGGTAAATGGTGGGATCTAGTCAGGTACATGTGAGGATGAGAGATGAGCCCTCTGACCCTTTAACCATAATAAGTAAATTTAATATTCACCCAGGAGTTACATGTGCCCATGCGGGAAGGACTCATTCTTTCATAATAAAAGATATGCTCTATATAAATCATTTAAAAGCAATTAATTAAAAAACAATCCCAAGAGGAAAAAACGTACCACATAATTTCTGAAGGGATCTCTCAGAGTAGGTCTCCCGGTCGCAGCCCTTCCCGATATAATTGGTCTGTAGCTCTGTGGTGATCTGGATGGAGGACACAGCGCCGTCACAAGTCTCCAGGTGGATGCTGGGGAAAAGCGGCACGCTCCCTGAGCCGGGCTGATACTCAATCCTCTTGGTCCAGTCTGAATCAACAAGGAAAAGATAAAAGTCAATCAGGGATGGCCAGTCCTGCCATAACACTTGGTCTGTGAATGTGGATCTGTTCCAAAATAACTGATATACTGGGAAACAGTTGGAAGATAAGGGGAATTTGACATTTGCTTATGGAAGTCTTCCTTCCTGAGCAACATGAGGTGAAGGCAGAAAACAGCTGTCAGCAGAGCTGAGTCAGGTAGGAAGGTACAAGACACGTATGTGTACATACCCCAAACATCCAGCCGACACGCAGTCCACTGCACATTATGAGCCACATCACATGTCCCCGCAGTGACAGCGTCCCCTCCATTCAGGAAGCCCCATCCCCGATCCTGTCACAGTACCGCCCCAGCTGCAGCCCTCCCCTGTCCTCTGCCATGGGCAAATGCCATGTCTCTTTAAGGTGAGGTATAAGATTCAGTGTAGGAATTCTATCTTTCTTAATCATTGAACCCATGTAAAACCATGATAATTTTTTCTTTCTTATGTGTCACTGATGGCATTTTTGAGTGTTATGCCGCTTTCCTCATTTCTCCCATTTTGCCCAGTGGGGTGATTTTTAGGAATGCGCACATTCTGTCACAAAACAAGAGAGCATGGTAGTCCAGGGTTCCTTGGAGTCATGTGGTGGGAAACAGGATTCTTTCTCAAGCATTCAGGACTGTGACCACTTGAGTAGCGCTGATGGGCTTATCACTTCTTTTTAATGTAAAAGTAATTCAGAGACGATAAAGTGTTGGAGAAGAATGAAACCACAATCAAAACAATACCACACAAAATAGAGCAATCGATGAAAATAAACACCAAGACCGGAGCATACCCATAGATTGACTGGAACAACCACAGCAGCAGTTGAAAGGCAGAGGAGAGTCAAGCCAAAAGTCACAGTGACCGGTCACAGCACTTGGAGATAGCAACGAGCCAGCCATGCTCAGTGAGGAGGCATGTCTGAGAGGTCTGTGTGGCCCCAAGTCAGACTGGTGGGTAGAACCAAGCAATGTGACATATGGACACTATTAGCTGATGAATCCCAAATGTTTGTCACATAGAACCTTGCTAGGAGGTATCCTTTTTCTGAAGCAGAAATGAAAATCTATGAAATTGCCCATTCTCGCCTATAAGAAAAGGAGAAATTCTGGCATTCGTGGCTCAGTGTTCTTCACAAGCACCCAGCGAGCCACTGGCTGACATCTTGAGCAGTTCCAGTGGACAGGCCAGATGCTCTTGTTTACTGAGTAGCTGTGTGTTCAGGGTTCCCATGTGCAAGCTCTGCTTGGAGCATCGAGAACAAACAGTGCAGGAGGCAGGAGAGGTCCCTGCCTTGTAGAGCTGGCACAGGGGAGGGCATGGTTTGGGGGAGGCCTGTGCTATCCTATCTGAGAGGGTGAGCCTAGGAAAGGAAAAGCAGGGACAGAGAGGGGCTCTTTAGATGGAGAGAGTTCCTCTCTGAGCTGAGGTCTGCATGTAAAGGATGAATGTGCGTGCGAAGCCTCAGAGAAGCAGGTTCGAAGCAGATGCCCCAGTGATCTTGTCTTGACTCTGTCTGGTCAGAAACTTCCTGGGCAGGAAGCTTCCTGAAGGAGCAAGCTTCAGGCACCTCATCATAAAAGAGGGACCTTAGAGTGTTGGGGTGAGGACTGAGGGCCTCTGTGTGTGCATGGCATATGGCAGGGCCTCAATCAGTGTTGTTCCTGGAGAGGAAGGGAGATGTTCAGTCTCAGGGGACCCGTGTCCCTGCCCTGCAACCCTGCCATGTTCCAGATAACCATGGAGTCTGGGTTTAGGTCTGAAGCCCATGTCAGCCGGCCACTCTTTCAGGGATTTTCTCAGAGCAGGCCATAAGCAGAGACTGCACCCAGGCTTGTGAGGTTGGCCACCAGGAACTTAGCACAGGACGGTATTTGGATGGGAGGGACTTCATGTGAAAGAGAGTGTACCTGATTGCATCTTTTCCTCACAGCCCTCAGGAACTCTGTCTGGACTAGACCATCGCCTTCTGGAGGATGAGATCATGGAGCTGCTCTAAGCCATGCTCCAGAGGCCCCAGGTTCAATTAAGATGAAACACTGGAGGAAAGGAAGGCTTACTGTCAGGTGCCTCTGAAGGTCACAGAGCTGTAAGAAGCAGTCCGCACACAGCCAAGCTTGTGTTTTGGATACAGAGCTTCATGCCTCTGTGCACTTGAACATGCTGTGTCTTCTATAAAGTGCTCCCTTCCTTTCCCCTTCCATCTTGTTAACTCCACGCAACCTGTCGGAATTTCTCCATTCTGGGTAGATATGCTCGTTTGTGCCCCCATGACATCCCCAGCATTAGTTACAGCATTAGACTCTCAGCTTCACCGTTACTCTGAATCTGCATCACACTCTGCCCAGTGCCTGGCACGGAGCAGACACTCCCTCGATATTGGCAGAAAGCATGAATGAATCCTATGGGAGCGATATGTATGCTTGCCTCCCCCGCCAACTGGGAGTTCGTCAAAGCCAGGGACTGTGATGCTTATTTTGATCCTTCTACGCTGAGGTCAGAGCACAGGCTATATCCACCAGGTGGATCTGGGGATCCTCAGACACCTGAGCTGACTGCCGCCATGGCAGCCTTCCCTGAGCCCCAGACAGAACTTGTGGCCTCTTTGTCCTTCTCTGGTACTGCCCCAGCCTGCTCCTACCTTCAGTCCTACAAAGCCACCCAGCCCAACAGCAGCCCATAACACCTGGGTTCTTTCTGTTCTCAGCAAGGCAGGTGTGCCAGAATTGATGAAAGAAGAAGCAACCTCCAGATCATAGGAAATGGCTCCCAGCTGTCTCACCCCTCTTTCCCTGGATCTTCCCTCTCTTTAAAGGAGCAGATAGGAGCATGGAGAAAGTGGCTTTGTATAGAGTGCCGTGGGGTGAGCCCCGTGGCACCAGTCCTTGATGTGCTGCTCTTTCTGCTGGTATAAGGTCCTCCCACCTCACCTCCTTCTGGAAGCCTCTTCATTGGAGAAGCCCAAGACATCAATGGTATTGATTCCCTTTATTCTGTGGGGGCTGTGGGTATCTGGACATTTTGCTGGTTATCCTTGATGATGTTCTACCTGAAATCCTTTTTGGATGGAGTGCAAATAAAGAAGCAAATAAATGGTAAAGGGAAGTTCAGTGGAGGCACAGGCCTAGTACAGATCTCATTCCTCTCGCCATCCCCTGGCTGGGGGTGGGGTGAGGCCTTCTTTGGGAGGAAATCGAAGGCCCTCTTTGGGAGGAAATTGAAGGGACTTTGGGAACGTCACACCTGCAGTTGCTTTGTGGGCTTGTTTTTGAGGGTTCATGAGGAGTAGCCAAAATTGTAACCACAGAGTGAAAGAAATCAATGAAGCTTTCTGAGTGTAGTGTCCTTGACAGAGTGGGAAGCTCACACAAACATCTTTCATTTTCCAAGAAAGACTTTGAGATGGGGATCAAGAGAGCAAAAAGGAAGCCATCAAATTCATCCTTTGTCACATGAAATGTCTACTCATCCTCATTTCCTGGAGGTAAGATAGCAAGATGGGTAAAGGTATGACCTCTAAACTCAGTGTGCCTGAGTTCAAATCCCACCCCTACTACTTCCTACATAACTTTGGGCAAATCATTTACCCTCTCTGAGCCTCAGTTTCTTCTTATGTAGAAGTGTTGTCTACCACCCAGGATTTGGGGGGAGGGATTATATGCAGACCCGCTTTAGCACCAAACACAAGGGTCATGTTCAATAGATATAGTACAGTTAACTTATCATTTATTCAAGAGCACTTATTACAGGAAACAAAGGATATATAAGCATTAAGCACCCACAAGGGGCTAGCACTTAACATTCTATTCTTTTGTTTGATCCTCCCAGCGACCCAGTGATTATTATCTTAATTGTGCAGGTGGCAATGCCATGGTTGACAGTTGGTGTGACTTGCCCAGGGCCATGCAGCTCTTTTACCATAGTTCTGCCACGATTCTGAGGATTTGCTGGGATGGAGAACAAGTGTAATTTTTACAGATTCATTTTGAATGTTTAGTTTATACTGATATATACATATATACACAGATACATATATGTATGTGTATATATATATATATATATATGCATATGCATATACATATAAATAGTACAGAAGCTGGCTTGGGGTGTGGGTTCTGGACTAAATGGTCTGCGTTGGCAAAGCAAATGGGTAAGTTGTTTCTCATCTTTGTATTGCTAGGAATTGGCTAACCCTAGGTGAGTCCCTTCAGGGTCAGCAAGACCCCAGTTGTCTAAATAGCAGAATACAGAATGAATAAATAAATAAATAAATAAATATCTCACCTCCTCTAAATGTGGGTCATGTGACCTCTGCAAATCTGAGCCAGTCATCGCTGAGCCTTTACTGCCGCACCTGTAGAGCTGAGTTAGAGATACCTCCTCACGGGCTTGTCAGGAGAGTTTAAGGCGAAGGGCCCAACATGGCACACTTCGTGTTGAAGGCTCACGACAAGAATGTGCCGCCCCCTGGCTCACAAGCTTCCCAGACTTCTCTGAGCTATCCTGCTTGGAAACAAAATCTTTCCAGTGTAAAAAGGTCCTGAAGACTAGTTTATGAAGCATGGTTCAATTGTTTACTTAAGTGAAGAGAAAGGAAGCAGCCCCCTTTTGTTTTGATAAATCAGGCTAAATTATCTCATAAGTATTCCTGGAAAAGTGAACAGTGAATGCCTTTAGGAATTACACTCCTTCTTCATGGGTTAAGGATTTAGAAACATGGTAATTCTATTATAACTCCTGCTAAATTTGGGGAACACATGTTTTCTTATCAGGAGAATATTAACCACTTGGAACTCCCCTATTAGGTACCTGGAGGTGGAAAAAAGCAAATCTGAGACTTCTGGGAACCACAGGCTTTGGGAATTCTTATAATCCAAGACATTCAGAATTGTTCCACTTCTGTACTCAGAAGCGACACCAAAGGATGAAAACAAAAGACGCAGGTGTGTCAAAACATGCTTCACTCCTTAACTGTGCGTGCTCACCGGCCTCCAGCTCTTCCTGGTCCCAGCTGAAGGAGCATCCAGGAAATCTCTGGATTCATATAAGGTGAGTGGGGATGCTGGAGAGTGGGAGGGGAGGAAGGGGTTCCCCCTGCACAGGATAGGATGGCGCAGGCAGCTAACATTCTAGCCAGTCTCTGCAGGTGTCAGCCATCTGGCATCTTTCAAGAATTCCTCCAAGAGGGGGGTGACTTTGATTTGGGTGATAAGGGATTTTATTTCCTGCTGGGAGAAGGTGGGAAGTTACTTTTTCTCAGCAGTGAGCACTTTTATCTCCATGGCCATCCTGTGCATCTGAATTGGGGGTGAGTTAGGAGGTAGAGAGGGGCTGGAGAGGTAAGTAGAGGTCAGATGATGGAGGCTAGGTAAGAGTGGGTTTCACCTTACAGGTAGTGAGGAGTCATCAATGAGCGTTTAGTGAGGACATAAAGTATCCAGATTCTGGTTTTAAAAGGTCATTTGGCAGCTGGATTAGGTCTGGTGTTCATTTTCAGAACATTAGAAGACTCCTGATCATCAATTCATGCAGAGTGCCCCCTATGACAGGGTCACACCATGGGGAATTAACTTCAACTCAGTTCCATTCAATTTAATGAAATGCAAGAGATTTAACTCTGCAGCTGGACAGACTCAGGTCTGAACCCTGATCCTGCCACTTCTTGGCTGTGTAGCCTTGAATAAGTCACTGAACTTCTCTGAGCCTCATTTTGCATCTGTAGAATAAGGAGACCCCCCTGCAGAGTTGCTTTGGGACTAGGAGAAAAGGTGTGAAAAGCACCAGGAACAGAGAGCTACTCTTATAACTACTATTATTCTTCTTGTATCATTCTTACCATTTTCAGATGCCAGGTCTTTACTGAGCATCTACTAAGTGCCAGGCAGTGCCCTAGCCATGGGAGACAGAGAAGTAGGACTCATAACCCCTAACTGGAAGGAGCTCACAGTGAAGGGAGTAGCAGCCACAGACAGCAGCCAGTTTCTAAGCAGTCAGAGGAACAAAGAACAAGCCTCAGGGGATAGAGATGTAAATTATATCACTAGGGCGATCCAAGGAGGCTTCCTGGAGGAAGTGACCTGGGTATTTGTTTTAATATAGATTTCATTTATTTAAGTCTGGCAAGGCCAACAGATCAGGATGCTGTTGCCATTGAACAGATCGTTGGTTATACTCACAGATCCCAAGGAGAGGGGATATGCTACGCCAGCCAGGCACACGGAGAGAAGCGCTGCAGTCAGTCCGGAGGCAGAGAGGGGAAAATGAGACTTTATTGTGGGGCAAGAGACTTTATTGTGCTTTCCATGGGAAAGAACAGGCAAACCATCGTAACCCAGTTTTGGATGGCCACAAATGCTAGTTTGTATAATTTCAGCGGCCTCTGGTATATAGGGGCTGTCCCTTGTTGCCTGGTACCTGGCCCCAGGGTCGTTAGGGCAGATGGAGGTTGGCACAGGGCAGGAGAGCCCAGTAAAGAAGGTGGTGGGGGGTGCGGGTTCTGGATTGGTTGGTCTGCATTTGAAAAGCTAAAAGGTAAGTTGTTTCTTATCTTTGATTTGCTGGGAATTGATTAACCCTGAGGTGAGCCCCTCCAGTGTAAGCAAGGCCCCATTTATCTAAACATCAGAATACAGACAATAAAAGGCATGGTTAACACAGTACTGGAAATGGAGGGAAATGCCAGAAGGCACAATGGAACCCCAGAATGTCTCCCTCAAAGCCTTGGGGCTGCCTAAGGGAGTGGGTGGGTGGGGAGGCTATTGGGATGGGAAAGGACAGGAAGAGCATCTCCCACCTCAATCTTTAACTCAGCAGTCTGGCATGACTCAGGAAGTGTAGACCTATGTGAGGCTGGGGGTGGCCTCCAGGGGGGGCCTGGTGCCAGACGGGCCAGAACGGAACTTTGGGACAGACTGAGGACCAAGCTGGGTGGGGGATCTTCTGTAGCATAGGTAATAAAGCAAAAAGGGTGACAAAAGCTGGCTTCCACGGCTCACCTTCTGTCCCCTTGCCCCACATGGCTCCTGGGGTGAGTTCTTCAGTGTCCATGCCCGAATTTGGGTAGGGCCATGATGACACTTAGATGACAGAGCACTAGACCCCTGATTTCAGACCCCTCTCTGTTTACCAGTTACTGCACCTTGGGTGGGATACTCTCTGTACCTCGATTTCCTCATCTGTAAAATTGGGGGGCGGGGAATAACACCTACATCTCACGGGATATTGTGAAGATTGAGACCATACAAGTGGTAGAGCCAGGACTCGCTCTGCGCCCACCTGACTCCAAAGTCAAGCCCCAGAAAGCATTCCCTGCTTGTCTGAATTCTTTTTCTTTTCACATTTCCTCAACTGCTGCTCCGGGTCTTTAACTGTGAGGTGGGACATTCAGCTGGAAGGAGACAGGAGGTGGTGAGGAGTCAGGGAGGTTGGGCATCCAATCCCGGCTCCAAGACCAGCTTCACGCTCAGAAGGGCCTCATACTTGCTTTTCTGCTCTGCCGTCCCTGCCATAAAATTCTTAGTAATTTTAAAACAAGAGGCCTTCCATTTTCATTTTGAACCGGGACCCACAAATTATGTAGCTGGTCCTGCTTTGGTAACCTTGGTTCTGTTCCTTAACCTTTTAGAGCCTCAGGTTTCTACATCAGCAGAATGGGGCTAATTATTAACCACCTAAAAGGAGGAACTCGGGCCTGGGCTCAGACTCATGTGTGCATCCTGGCTCTCCCACTCGGTGCCCCGTACCATGGCCAGCCACTTCCTTCTCCACACGAGCAGGCAGCACTGGCGACATGCACACACGCTGGGGCTATTCTCACCTATCTCAGAGTCGTGGAGAGGATTTCTATCAGACAATAAATGCAAACCACTTAGCCCCGTGCCCCACGTGTAATAGGCCCATACACAATTTAACAGGGATTAAATGATGTGGCTTTCTTTCTCCAATTAAAAATAGTTACACACAGGCCCAATTTAAAAAGAAGCAAAGCCGCAAACTCTCTGAACTCAATTACAAATACAAGGACTCCTTTCTTCTCCTTCATCGCTGACCCCTTCCTGTTTACTATATTTTAGTTTCACAAAGTCAGAGCATTTTATTACATTTTTAATTCTTCCTAAAAAGAGAGATCTTAATTACCTACAAAGGAGAGCAAGGGAGGAGCAGCTCCGACACCCCCCCCCCCCAATATCACAGCTTAAGCCTCAAGGCCTGGGGGCACCCTTCATGTCCTTCCCTTGGCTGGTTCTCCTCTGCCTTCAGGCCTCAACTCACACATGCCTTTGTCAAGGAGGCCTTCTGGGCCACACCTGGATGACCAGCACCCTGCTTCCACCCCCATCCCCTGTCCTCCCTGTACTGGAGCATAACTTGTACAGCACCGTGCAGCGCCTGGCCCATAGGAGGTGCTCAGTAAAAAGTGAGTGATTAAGTGCATGGAAACCAGCTCCCCCAGCACACACATGCACTCCAATGCTGGCTGTCAGGGGCAAGGAAGGTGCTCATCTGGACCCAGGGAACTTTTGCTGCTGTCCACGCAGGACGGCCCATCTAGCCCCCAGCCAGCTTCCAAACAACAGCTTGCCAGGCATTAAAATGGGAACAATTCAGGACATACCAAGTGTGCGCGCACATGTGTGTGTGTTTGCAAGTGTGTGCACCCATACACCTGTGTGTGTTTGTGTGTGTGTGTGTATGTGTGCGCGTGCGTGCAAGGGTGTGCAGCCACACACCCCAGCCTGAATCTGAGTGTCTGCGGCGAGTGTATGTGATGGTGAAACTGCACTTACCCATGGCTCCAATTCTGGAAAACCTCATGTATCTTCAACACTTTTGTTACCTCCCTCACTCCTGAGACATCCCAATAAATGCCTGCGGAAACAACTGGAAATCCACCCTCCGCTTAGATCTGCCCATGAAGCTCTCTGGTTCCATGACGGCAGAGGGTCTCTCATTTTGTCTCTGATCCACAAGGGTCTCATTGGCCTGAGAACGCCCTTACACCTGACCCTGGGGTGATCGCAGGGCCACGCACACAGGCAGACACATAAAAACAAGCCTTATTCTGGGAGCGCCTGGCAAACTGCACATGGCTGCCGGTGACAGACTGAGGCTATGGTCAGCCCCCTTTCCCACCTATCACCGTCAGCCAGCAGAGCTGACGCCATCAGCAAGGACCACAGGAGGATGGCTTGCCGAGGAGACCACACTGGAAAGATGATCCAAACCATTTCAGGTTGTGTGCCTGGTAAGGGCAAAGCCTTGCTGCCAGAACAGTGTGACTCACTGGGGCCTACAGACCAGTTCAGTCCCCAAGGGGTGTCCCCAGGGCCTGCAATGAGGTCAGTAGGGGAATGGACAGTAAGCATTTAGAAACTTGGATTATCATGTGGCAGAGGGAGTTTATATGTGTTGACTCTAACAAAAATAAGCATTTTGGTTTTTATTTTAAACCTCTTTTCTGTTTATTTCATTTTCCCAGAAATTTGTTTCTATTATATTTTTACAAAATTATGGTCTATGACTGATTGAGGAAAAACTGGTCTGTCACCACAGAAGATTTAAGAAGCATGGTCCTAGGTAATACCCAGTTATCATGATAGCCTAAAACTTAACTTCCATAGGCTTTAAATCTAAAAGGCACTGCAACATTTTACCCTCCACACACAATGGGCCAGTAAGGCCTCTTGCTTCTGAATTTTAGATGGCTCCCAAGACTGATGTCTCTCCACTCTAGTTTAAGGCTATCATCCCTTCTCACCTGGTCCAACCACTATGACAACTTCCTGTCTCACCTCTCTTTGGCCTTCTAATCTATACTGGTCACCACTGCCCAACTGTAATACATCCAGTTCCTCTTCAAGGGAGTCCTCCACGATTGCCCCAGCCCAGACCACATTCTTTCCTCCCCAATTCACGGGCTTTGCAATGTATATCATCTATGGGGGGAATCACACTGTGTCCCCTAATTATTGTCTGTAGATGGGAGCAGGGTTAGGGTTGACCTCAGGATAATCACTAGAAAAACTTCTATAGACCCTAATTGCTGGGCCCCACCTTGGGAAATTCCCAGTGGAAGGTTTTGAGGGCAAAGGCCTGGAATCTGTCATTTTAACTAACCCCCCAGATGATCAGGATGCACAGACAGACTTGGAAGACACTACCCCAAACAATAGTGAGCACTGAACGGCCATCCCTTCTCCTACTGCATTCATGGCTCCCAGCAGCTAGAGCAGGATTAAGAAAGGATGTCTTCCCCCACTGCAGGGGGCCCAGGAGGAGACCTGTGTGCTGCCCAGAACCGGACCCGCAGGCCAGGACTTCATACCAAGTGAATTCAGAACAAGCTGTTTTCATTACCTTCTGTAGGCCAAAGCAGGGTTCCAGTCCCAGAAGAATGACTCGGAGGACCCGGGGCTCTGCGTGGAAAGAGAACCACTTCCCACTGCCTGAGTTAGATTATTGCTTCTGACCACGGCCTCCTCCCAGAAGCGGGGATTATGCCCGGGCCCCACTGATTTGGGGTTTAGCCATGTGACTGGCTTTGACCAATAGAATCAACCAGTCATTTATTTCTCAATTGTTTTTGTCTCACACTCTCTATCCCCCATCCCCAATGGAGGTTCCACAAGAGCAGGGTCTGTGTCTGTTTCGTTAGTTTTAAAATCTCTGGTGCATGGGCGCCTAGGTGGCTCCAAGGGTTAAGCCCCTGCCTTCGGCCCAGGTCATGATCTCAGCTCATGTTCTGGGATCAAGCCCTGCATCGGGCTCTCTGCTCAGCGGGGAGCCTGCTTCCCCCCTCTCTCTCTCTGCCTGCCTCTCTGCCTACTTATGATTTCTCTCTCTGTCAAATAAATAAATAAAATCTTAAAAAAAAAAATAAATCTCTGGTGCCTGGTGCAGTGTCTGGAATGTGGTAGGTTCTCACTGATTATATGGGAAATGAACAACAAGGATGTCCTGAGAGAGGTGCCTGCCCAGGTTCTGGGCCTCAGCGGATTCCCTTGGCCCTCTTGATCTGGTCAGACTTGCTCCTTGTTGAGTTCCTTGCGGGTTCTCTTGCTAGCTCTAGCCTCTCCCGACTGAGAATGCGGTTGCCACCTGCTGCTGTCAGGTTTGGCTTTGCTCTGGTGCAGCTCCTCCAAGGTCCTTGGATCCACACACAGTCTTTGGGCTCCGCTCTGCACCTGTGCCTGGTGCAAGCCCTTGGATGCCATGGCCCCCCATGCCGCTAGACCCAGCCCATCCACATGCTGTGAGGGGACCCATACTCTTCTGTGTGTCTCTCTGATACCCGTGTGAGTGCCTCAGTTCCTCAACAAGCCTCTGAGCTGGCTGGTGTCGGGCATCACCTCTTTAAAGTCCTGTGTTCCCCCTTCCTCTGGCTCCAAGCTCCGTGGGGCTGCTGGGGGAGCCACTGATGCTGCCATCATGGTGAACCATGTCGAGCTCAGAATCCAGGACTCCCATCCAAAGCTTGGCTGCCACTTTCTCCCCAACCCCCTCCTCTCCAAAGATCCTCCACTCCCCAGCTTCTCAGCTCCCAGACAGAAACACAGTAGGCAGAACTGATGCTGGGAAGGTGCAGAAACCAGGCAATTGAAGAGCTGCTTTTCTGAAAGATAATTCTCCCTGGGGGGAAATCATTAACTCCATCGACCAGGGTACTTTCTCTTGGATTGATAGAAACTCTTCTCTCTTATGTCTAATAAACATGAGCATTTTCCAGGCAATTTTCTTATCTCGGGACAAATGTATTATTGGTGCAAGACGGAGTAGCTATTCTTCAAGAATCTTTACCTTTATGGCTTTGAAAAGCATTTGCAAGGCAAGAGTGTGGTTTTTCATGCACACACTTCCCCTCTCTTTGTAAAGGTGTCCTACGTATACTTTTTATTCTCCAGTAATACAGATCTCTTTAATCTACAGATCGGTTGTCCACGGTTGCAACATTTTTCTTCATTTTTTAAATAAAAGGACTATGACTCTAGGTGATATTCCAGTCCTGCAGAACTTTGCAATTCTCTGAACGGCATTCTAAAATTGAAACCAAATTATCATCTCTTCAGAAGATATGATACAAGTCGGCAGAGTCAGTCAAACACACAGGAAGCCTGAGAGAGCGTGTGGGTGAAGGTGGTGGAGGGTCGCTCACTCTGCAGGGGGCCACACAAGCCATCACCCATGATCGGGCTTGGCAGAATGCATGTCAGGCCAAGAAATGTCCACGTACCTTAGCCCAGGTGATAGACTCCTGAGAAAGTGACTCAAATTGCAAAGACTTTTGCAGAAAGATATTTACCAGTGCACAGAAAAAGAAAAATGGAGCCAAGCTAAAATCAATCATGCGGCTCCAGGCAAGCTCACGTGATCTTCCATGAGGGAATAGTATGCAGGCTGGCTGCTCTCACCCAGAGATGCAGGGTCTCGGGCCAGAGAAAGACACAGACACTGTGAGATGCACAGTGGCTTCTGGCCTACAGCAAATGCCTGCTCCTGAAACACAGCAAACCAGACAACCTACTTGTCTTACACTGTGGCTGAGAATAAGGTCACATTTTCCTCTAAATACTGACCTCCTCTACCCACCAAGTTATCAGAATGAGCCCTCCTCGGAGCATACTAGTGTCTAGAGGTCCCAGACAAGTTCCTCATACTGGTCTATGGTCTGATCGTGCACCTGCAGGCCCCCCAAGCCTCCCTGAATGTCCCAATCTGCTCACACTCATTTGCTCATGCCTGCTGCTCCCATGCTCTACCTGACCAGTGGACACCAGCCTCCGGGCTCAGGGCACCACCTACAGATGCTTGAAGGTATCTCGGCCACAGGGCCAAGGCTGGCTAGGCCCCCGAGAGAGATGAGAAGAAAGGAGCCTCAGAGGGGAGGCCAGGTGAACTCTGGTTGTTATGCTCACAGCCTTAAAGAATCTCTCTGGAAAGTTCTGTCTACTTCTTCCACTGTCTGCCCTGGAAATCTCACTTTTGTCATGAAAACAAGCAACAAAATCAACACTAGCTCTTATCTCTGCTCAATTTTCTCCAAATCCTTTTGTGTGACTGAAATCCTTGTCTCCTGTCAGCCATAAAGCAAGAGATGCTGAGCAGAGCAGGGACTATAAACAGGTTCCTGAAAGGTGCAGGCTTTAAAGGTGCAAGATCCCCTGGGGATACTCCTCCCTGCTTCTCCCCATTACTGCCTCCTTCCCCATAGCCCAGTGCACCTGGCAAATCGTATTGACGCCTCAAATCTCAGCCTCATGACACCACCTTTGAGAAGACTTCCTGAAGCACTGGGCCCCCCTGCTCTCTACTTTCATTGCCCTGGGCCCCCTGGCAACTGCTCTGACTTCCCTGTATTGGAATGATCTATTCATGATCTGTTCACCTGCTTGCCCTCACCGCACCACACCAGCTTATGGTCTCCAAGGACTCATCAACCACTTGGTACAGAGTTGGCCCTGAGCAAAGTTCCCTGAGTTCAGTGGAAGCTTTGATAACTTCTCTGCTGTGCCAGGACCACAACTGGCCCTCGGCATGGTTAGACAGAGTCAGTGTTCCAAGCCCCTGTGATGGCATCCGAAGGGATATGATAGGCATGTTGTCAGTCTACCAAGTCCCATGAGAAGTGGTTGTGGGGAGAGGGGGACACGACTCTGTCCACTTCAGAGGTGAGGACAAGTGTGGCAAGGAGAGGGCGGCAGCCTGCCATGGCTCACGTGTATCGCTAGCACACCAGTGTCTGGACGGCAGGATGTGATGATATTGGTGTCTAGGCTGGCTAGGACTGTCCTCCCACTCAGTGACACAGACAGCAGGAAGAAATGGGTTCAGTGCTGGGAGCTGAGCTTCTCACATGTGTTATCAGTCCACATGGCACCCACCTGAGGAGGACAGGTAACTGAGGCGAAGTTGTCAAAAGAACTCTCCAAGGTCACGCAGTCAGAAAATGGCACCCAAGGCTGGCCTGACTCCTAAACCCACTTTAGTGGCTTCTATTCCTTCTCTCCTGGCATCCCCCTCACAGGTACCGTAGAGCCATTCCTCATGCCCAGACCAATTCTACCTTGTGGTGACCCTCTGAGATAGGTACGAGAGTCCCATTTTGCAGCTGCCGCATCTGAAGGTTCACAGAGGTTAAATGGCTTGCCTTCAGGTCCCTGAGCCAAGATGGGGTAGAAGGTACATTTGAACTCGGCTCTTTCTGGCTTCAGAGCCACCCTTCTGAAGTCCGGCCCCTTGTGACTCCCTGCAAGGAGAAATTCTAGTAGGCTGCAAATATTTGAAAGAACGATCAGTGGAAGAGGCTGATTGTGTGTGGCTCTGGGGCAGACCCGGGTCTACAGAGAGAGGGGACTGAGCATGGGTTCTGAATCAGAAAACCCAACACATGCATGGTTCCCCCTCTCAGCATCTGTGTGTCCTCAGGGAAGCCCATATGCTTTGGGGTTCTTAAGGGGTCATCTAAGAAGGCCGAGAGAGGGCCTTGCTATTCTGAATGAAGGTGGGTCTCTGAGATGGGCTCATGTGACAAGAGTGCTACCTCCCCCATCTCCAACTCCACAAGTCACAGTCCTCTCTCAAGGCTGCCCTGATGTCCAATCGCACATTTTCCTTACAACATCAAGGACAGGCTCTCCCTATAAAGTATGTCTTGAAATAGCTTGCATTGATATCAAAAGGTGGCCAGTACTCTCCTTTGCTTTGAGCCACATTGTAGGTGAAGGAGCAGGAGCTCTGTGTCTGCAGACGGAGAGGCCTGGGGTGGTTGTGGGTCCAGGAGGTAACTAGCTATGTGATGAGCATCTTAACTCCAATGCTCTCATCTGCCAAATGGGAAAATAATCAGCTTTGGGGGGATGGTGAGCAGTAAAGGAGCAAGTACAGGCATTACCATTAGACAGGGTTTGGCAAAGAGTAAATGCTTATACCCTGGTAACTGTTCATCTGACTGAGCTCTGTTTGGATGAGAGCAGTCTGCCTGCATCCCCCTCTCCCTTGGAGCTGAGATGATTGGCCCCAGAAACCTTCAAGGCCCATTTCCACTCATGCTCACATAGAGCCCAGGTGGGCCAGTTGGAAACAGGCTCAAGCAGGCACACTTTTGTCTAGCATGTCTTTGAGCACATTAAGACATCACAGAATCAGGGGCACCTGGGTGGCTCAGTGGGTTAAAGCCTCTGCCTTCGGCTCACGTCATGATCCCAGGGTCCTGGGATCGAGCCCCCCATCAGGCTCTCTGTTCAGCAGGGAGCCTGCTTCCCCTTCTCTCTCTGTCTGCCTCTCTGCCTACTTGTGATCTCTGTCAAATAAATAAATTAAAAAAAAAAAAAAAAGACGTCATGGAATCAGTAAACCAGCATCCTGTACAGAAACCATTTGTTGCAACTTAGTGATCGGCTGTGTCAGTGATGTCAAAACAGATTGTTATTCCTGGAGGAGTGCCCCTGAAGGCCCTCTGCCAGGAGCTCGGATGCTTGCCTGGCAGATCTGAGCAAACCCAGGAGCAGCTAGCCTGGGGTCACATGCCCGGAGTTAGTGGAATTTGGCTTCAGTGATGGCTTTTCCAATTATCTGGGGAGAAAGTACTCTATTGTGACTTTTAAAAAATCAGAATAAAGGGAACTAAAAAGAGCTGCTGTTCCTTGGGCCTCTGCGCAGGTGGGTCATGAGCACGGCCTTCCCAGGCAGCCTTGTGTCTGGTCCTCAGAAGGCTTTATTTTGTTTCTATGTGGAGATGCTGAACTAGGCAGAAGTGACTTTCCCAAGGATGGAGCATAGCTCAGAGCCCAGGAGGGCCCGAGGCCTGTGTGCCCAGCCCCCAGATGGTGCTCTTCCCACACACCCCACCCCACTGTCTCCCTCTGGTACAATCTAAAGCTCTAAAATCAAGAGCACTATGCTCAAACCACATAGTCTTACCCAACTGTACGAATTTCAGCGTGTGTGTGTGTGTGTGCGCACATGCATGTGTGTAAGCATTTATAGGATGGTACCTATTTTACTAATTTTAATCCTAACATTGTTTGCATGGTAACCTAAATTTTGTAAAGTACTTCCAAGCATAGGACCACTTTTGGCTTCCTTACCATCCTACAAAATGATTAGGCCAAGGGTTATGCTTCTCAATTTATTTATTTGACAGAGAGGAGAGAGCACAAGCAGGGGGAGCGGCAGGCAGAGGGAGAGGGAGAAGCCGACCCCTGCTATGCAGGGAGCCAGACACAGGACTCCATCCCAGGACCCCAGGATCATGACCTGAGCCGAAGGCAGGTGTTTAACCAACTGAGCCACCCAGGCACCCCTGGTTGCTTCTCTTCTGAATGGTCTCCCTTTTAGAGCTGGTTACATGCCCCTTTGGAAATTCCCAACCTGCTTGTTCTACCCTTCCTCCTGACACCTCAGTGTTCCCTGGGATAGGCTGATACAAACTCGAATTCTATCTCTGCCATTTATCAGGTGTGAGATACTGAACAAGTCACTCAAGCTGTTACCCTAAGTTTCCCCCATCTTTAAAATGGGCTAGAATTGCTTATCTCACAGGGCTATTCCTGTCCTCCATGCAGTGAACCTTATTTTCAACTCTCATATTCCTTTGCCTCCTTCTAAATTTGTCTATTTGGTGTTTCAGTCTTTCTAGGCTGTCCAGGATACTCCAGTAAATTACTTCCCACTAAGGTGTCAATGGATGATAATAGCTTCACACAGGTGTCAGCAAGCTTTCTCTGGAGAGGGCCAGAAAGTAAATATGGAGGCTTGGAGGGCCATCTGGTCTCTGTCGAAACTGCTCAGCTCTGTTGTTATAGTGCAAGAACAGCAATGAAAGAATATGTAAATGGAGGAGTGTGGCAATATGCCAATAAAACTTTATTTATGGGCACTAAAATTTACATTTCATGTGATTTTCATGTGGCCTAAAATATTATTCGTCTTTTGATTTTTTCCAACCATTTAAGATGCACAAATCATTTTATAGCCCACAGTAGTACAAAAACAGGTGGTCAGCTAGATTTGGCTTGTGGGCTCTACTTTGCTGACCACTGGGTTCAGAGGAATTCGTACAAGAAGCATGTGCATTTTAAGGGGGGAATTATCCTTTAGAACAAAACATCTGGTAACCTAATGGTGGAATCTCAGACCCACAGGCAGTACAGTGAGGGACAGAACTGAGGGGAAGGAGCCATCCTTTCTCCTGTCATCCTGACAATGGCCTTGTGCATCGACTTGCACTAAGGGTAATGCCATTATGTGATCCTCAGATGGACACAGCTTGACCTGCGGGGCCTTGCCTGTCTAAGCAAATCTGGGTACCTTCAAAATCAATGCCTTCCTTTTTTTTTTTTTTTTCCTTTTAAAGATTTAGTTACTCATTTATTTGAGAAAGAGACAGAGAGCATGCACAAGCAGGGGAGCAGCAGGCAGAAGGAGAGGGAGAAGCAGCAGGGTGCTGGACGTGGGGCTCGATTTAGGACCTGAGCTGAAGGCAGATGCTTACCTGACTGAGCCACCCAGGTGCCCATCAATGCCTTTCATATAGTAAAGCCTACTCCAGCTCTTCAGTGTACTTTCCCAATAACACATCTAATTTTGGAAGGGACAGGGTGAAGCCAGCTGACCCCTGGGACCTGGAAATTTTTTCCTCTTGGCAGGGTGGTGGGCAAGTGGACAGCTGTCGAGGGGACAGGGACATCTACTTGATGAAGCTTAGCAGCAATCTTTTCTACCTCAGACATGCTTGGCTGCCAGCCTTGTCCCCTTGCCTGTGGCGTCTCAGGGGATTTGCCTGAAAAATCTAACTTCCCTTGTTGTCTAGCACTTCGAATTGGCTTTTGAATAAATACATGACTTTAGATACTCTTCCAGAAGTGCTCCAAGATTAATCATCCTTCATCCTTTTCACTAGTCTCCCTGCCCCAGTCTCTGTATCTTAGCCACCATCTGTGTGGTTGGCCAAGGAGTCCTTCTTCCCAAGAACCCCCTCACCACACAGGGTTGTGAAAGCGTCTGTGCTCCCCAGTGCCCTTGAGGTAGCACAGGAGGCCCTTCCTCCGTGACCTGGTCCCCATCAGCCCAACCAGACTTCTCTCCCATGTCCCAGCCATACCACGTTCTTTCCCACCTTCCTGACATCTGTTCCCTAGTTTGGAATAATCTTCTCTGTGCTCAAACTATTATCCTTCAATATTTGGCCCAGGCACATCTCCCCAGGGCCCCACCACGTTAAGCAGCTCTCCTCCATGCCCCCAAAGCCTCCTCCAGCAGAGCTTTCATGCATTGTCCGCATCTCCTTCCATACTATGAGCCCTCATAGGTCATGTCTGCCTGTGCACCCCCAGCTGTAAGCACACAGCAGGACTCGGGAAAGGGTGAGCGAATTCACTCAGCAACGACTCCCGCCATGTGGCATGTGTGTCAACTCCTGCTATCTCACAACGCAAATAACTAAGGGAGAATTAATCTCCCCCAGCAGCTTTCCTGCTGCTGTCCTTTCCACACAAAAGTCCTAGACACTCTAGGTGTTCAGTAAATATTTTCTGAGTGACCTTCTTGTTCAACGTGAAGGCCATGGACCAGCAGCATCCTGAGGCGCCCCAGACTGCTGATGTCAGATCTGTGTTTTACCCCAGTGTCCAGGCGCTACGGGGCCCATTCTGCCCTATTTGATACGGCCCCTCCTCCCTGACCAAAGCCTCATTGTGGGATCCCGGAAACACTGAGACTGTCTGAGGCACCTGGAGAATTCTTCAAGCCCACGGAATAGGTGCTGGGAGAAGGGCCATTAACTGCTGTGGGCTTTTCCTCAGTGAGGAGGGGGGCAAGCAGAGATGGGGTCCCGTGGAGGCGGAGTCTGCAAACCCAATCTGACCTGGGGGCTCTGGATCCAGAACATTGACATGCCTGGTCAACAACATGTCTGGCAGAGAAATGGGGACGGGCCACTCCGGCAGTCGGCAGTGGCTCTCTCCAGAGTGAAACTGTTTCCATAAAGGGACATGAAATACTGAACTCCACGTCCCTACTGATGGAAGCAGATAACAGAACCGGAATCTGATGTGCAATAATAAAAGGGAAAATACATGGAGTCAGTGTTCTGACAACAATGTTTTCAGCTTGCCACATAGGAAGAGATGAGCTATGGGATGATGAAGGACAATAAAAGAAGGCATAAAGAGGGGGTGTGTTTCTCAACATAACATAACATATAAACAAACACACAAAACCCGTATCAGCAACCAAATTACAAATTATTTCTGTGGCCCCTAAAAGGAGGGATCCGCTGGGTCAGCTCTCCCTGGATCAGTTGCCATCCTGCTGGCCTCTGGTGGCACTACACCCTCTCTGGGGCTCTGATCCCTGAACAGGTGCGGATTCTTCCCAAAGTCCCCAGCCCCTACATAGGCCCAGGCTCGAGCACATATAACTGCTTGGCGAGAGGGAAACAGATATCACGAAGACTACAGATATCTGGCAGAGGAGGCAGGGCACAGGCCAGCCTTGGCATGTAGCCTTACGGCAGGTTCACCTTTTTCCTGCTTTCCAATAGAATCTTCTATCATCATAGTAAGCTGCTAGAGGAATACCATGAATTGTCAAAGCTCAGGACAAAACACAGAGATTTCATTCTCCCTTCTACTCACAAAGGTCTAGAGGGTACTGTCTTCTCTGGGCAGCTGAGAATAGGAGTGACATTCCCTTGGGCAAAACTCCACAACCCCTGTGCTGTGAGTTGACCCCTACCACCTGTTCAAACTTGCAATTTCAGAATACAGCAGAGAGAATCGAACTCATATCATTTCTGGGAAGACAAGGCCCAGCCATAGAAAAAGACGGAGAGTGGAAAATCCTAGCCCAAGGAGACAATGTCTTGGCTGAGGTCTGAAGGGGAGATGGCCACAGAGCCAGGGTCCGTGATGTCCTTGTGCACAGTTGAGTAAGGCCAGCAGCATGCTGGGAAAGCTGCAAACTCTTCCCCCCACACCCCTGCTCTGGAAGGGATTGCTGTGATGGGAAACAGGGCCATGCCCTGGGGCACCTCAGGAGTCTGGGAGCAGTCTGTCGTCAGCGTGGGAAGGCAGGGGAGGCTCCAGCTGTGAGCAGGGTCCCTTCTTCCTCCAGGACGGCTCCTGGGAGCCACTGAGGGCCGCAGGTGCTGATGATGCTGACTGGGAGAGCTCCCCGGGGAAAGGACACTCTTGAGCATGATGGATTGCTCGCACTGCGCTGCAATCCCCTCCTGCCTGGAGGGAAATGACTAGGAACAGGTACAAGAATTTGAAGTTCCAAACTGTGTTTGCTTGGTGGCTCTTGTCGTTTGCGGGAAATCAGCTCAGGGAGGAGTCTCTGTTCCAGGCACATACCTGTCGACCCCTTACTCATGGCTGAGTCTTATGGGCTGGAACAGTGGCATCTCCTGACCCTGGCATTCAAATTATTGACCGCCAGCCCTCCCCTAACTCTGGCCTCTCCAGCCTTGCTCCTCGTTCCCCATGGTCCTGACCATCTCTGCAAACCAGACTGGCTTCCTTTTACTCCTTCATACAGTGTAGGCTACACCCACTTCAAGAAGAGCCTGCCCTTCCCCCGAGGGATCTGACAACCTCTCTGGGGGAGGAGCGGCCTGCTTCATCTGTGCTTAGAAAGGAAAACCAGCAAAACATGACACACTCCAGCTGGGAGAGGAGATTGGATGAGAGACACACACTAGGGGCCAGGGGTGGTTTACTTTTCTGTGGAGAAAGGCACACTTCAGGCTATGAGGCTGCAGCCCTGACCTGGGGTAGAAGAGAGGACAGGCCCCAAGATGGGTGAGCTGGAGAGGAGGGCTGCCCACGGGCAGGAATAAAATGGGTCCACTTACTGGAAGGAGAGGACCATTCTCTGGCTCTGGGGGCTGAGACAGAACTTGCAGGAAGGCAGTGTGAGCCCTGCTATGTGTATCAGAGAACCTGGATGACTTGCCTACGTCTGAGAGCCTGCTGGGATGAAGGTGGGGAGAGAGACCTAATGGCTTCCATAGGGCCCATGCTGGAGGGAGAGGCACGGCGCAGAATCCCATGTCAGCTTCTGCCGCCAAAGCCTGCCACACTAGGCAGGAAAAGCCCCATGGAGTAGGTGATTCTGATGTTACACGTGCTTGAATGGTGTGATCTGACACAGTGAACGGATACCGGGAGTTGCTGCTCCCCTCTCTCTTCCTTCCACAGAAAAGTACACTTTTCACCATTCATTCATCCATCCAGCTCCTGCCAACCACCCACATGGTGCCCGGCCCTGTGCTGGGCACTGGAGCCACAGCAGACAGGCACGACCTTCGCCTCCAGGAGCTCACTGTCAGGCCACAGATAGCACCATGTCCCAGAGGGTTAGGTGCCCCACACAGGCTGCACACACACAACTCCATGTCATTAACATGATTTTTTTTGCTCACATTTAACAGGGAAGCGAGTACAAACTCCGTTAGGAAACTGCATTTAAATATAGGTACAAAAATGTAATCCCAACTCTGTAGGTGTCTCATTTATCAAAGACAAAACATTGGGATCTTTCTCCAGATATAGCTTAGTGTTTTACTTTCCTCACTGAAAAATCCCATTACGAGCATGTGCCCTGCTTAGAAGGCTTTTATATTCTTTCCAGGCTTTCTTTTCAAAAGCTAGACTTTCGCTGGCTTAGTCCTTATAAGTTAAAATAAAACAAGCTGAGTACTTCTTTCCTCTAACAGCTTTTCATTCAGGCATTCATTCATTCAAAGTCTATCTCTTGAGAACCAATCACAGGGGTCGGATATGTGCTAAGCCGGAGAAATTCAGCTGTGAACAAGAGAGACAGAGTCCTGCCCTCAGGTTCCATAGGGTTTAGAGAATTATACCAACCAGAGACCAGGCTCCCCAGGCTGGTGCCACATAGTTCCCCACTCAGGCTTGTTCCTTTTCCTCTGTCTCTTGCTTGATCCTGAATAGGCATTTCAAAGAGGGCTCTATATTTTTTTCTTTATGTCTCATCTGTTTTACCTGTGACTCCTCGACTGGGCATTTCATCTCCTCCACTTTGTTCAAAGGCAAACATCTCTGGCTCTTTCCAGAGGTGAGTTTAATTATTGCCTCCCATTTTTCTAGTTGAAAGATTAAGGGCGATAACGTGGTTCAGGGGAGGGGCCCTTGGAGAACCACCTTCTGAGGAGAGTGACCCCAGGTGGGTCCTCAGGTGTCCTTGCTTTGTGCCCCCAGAACCAATGCATGACTCACGGGCAGCCATTCCAAGTCTGATGGTGACCTATGGTGGTATCCTGGCATCAGTCTGTCTGAGAGAAATTCAGATGCTGGACTTGGCTAATGACGCCCTCTTTAGTGCAGTTTAAGAATGATATATATATAGAGAAAGAAAAACGGGGAGACCATAACAGGGGCCTGAAGCTTCAAGACACAAAGCCACAAAATGGAGACTCCACGAAACGCCCTAAGTTTTAAGTGGGCGGCAGTCACACAGGAAGCCGAAACAGCAAGGGCTGAGCCACCAAAACAGGGGCAGAGGTACCTCCAGCCTTCCTGCCTGACCACTGGGATATTCACCCCACTGTGAGAGCTATCATTATTCCATAAACCATCCAGTTCTCTGCAAGATCCCTCTGCGCAGCTGGCCTCATCTTCTTATTTCCCTTAGGTCAGTGCCACATCTCTGTCACCTTGGGGGGTCCCGAGCAACTGCTCTGTCTTTGCACACCAAAATATATATACCATGACAAAAATCCACCTCCCTCCAAGACCACAGCTTCTCCATTCCCAGAACCAGCATTTGAGAAACTCCTTCATCAAAGGCTGGGTTCAGGGACCCTAGCCTCTGCTTGTCACCTTTGGTGCTGGCCCAGAGAACAGGACAACCTGCCCCAGGTCCGGAGTGATGTTGCAAACCTGAGGCATACTAGCTAGACTCATTCCCTTAGATAAAGTGAAGAGGCTTGCTGGCACTTTCTCCTGAGCACTGAGCGATAATTACTATTGATTCCAAAGTGTCATGAGATTTTAGAAAGGGCGCACTGGACAAATGGGGCACGTGACCATGGACGAGTGCCCTCGGACGTTCTCAGCTGTAAAATGAGGGTAATACATCCCCTAGGAGTTGTAAGAATCAACAGCAGATTCTTGCAGCAGAGTGACCACACTTAAAGAAAGTCCTCTAGCTATACGTTGTGATAATAGGTCTAGTATCTTCCACACACCCAGTCAAGCTGCCCTCACTCAATGGGATAGACAAGAGAGGGCCCACCTTGCCAGCCAGGCTTGCAAACCGGCTTCACATCCACCTGCACCAGCGTGTCCTGAGCAGCGGGTTTCTGTCCACAGTCATAGGCCGTCACCAGGATCTCATACTGGTGTTGCTTGTCGTAGCTCAGCTTCTCAGTATTTCTGATGTTGCCTGAGAACACAGGGGTATGCTTCGGATCAAGTCAACCACACTGCAGTTCTTTTACTTTTTACCTAACTGCCATTTATTTAACATCTACCGTATTATTCATTTTAGGGGAAGAATTTAGTGCAGCTCTGTAAAATTCCCTCTTTACTCCTCTAACCTTCGTTAGAATGGAATAACCCCTTTCCTCACCTTCTTGTACAAACAAAGGTGAATAGGGGGCATGGCTTTTCACATGTGGCCTGCTTGTTGGCGTCTGATTCCAGGAGCCGCTGGCTGGAGCCACCCAGCCGTGGGACCGGACTACTAGAGAATTCCAAGCACACAGCTGGAACCCAACTGGTGTGTTTGTTAGCCGTGTGTTGTCAGAAAACTCCCTCCTAAAGTGTGCCCGTGTCCCCGATGATGTAGGGCACCAAGCCTCATCCGCTATGAAATCTCTGGGAAAAAGATGGGATTCAGAAATATCCCGACACGTATTTTTCAACATCTGGGCTTGTCGCCAGGAATGTGCACTGCCTCTTCTCACATTATTTTGCTACCAAATGGGAAGTAAAATCAATAAGAAAACATGTGACCTCTCTTCTGAAAGCTACACAGAATAACAGATTCCTTGCCCTGGTGGCAAAGACATTTTTCTTCTCCAAGAGAGACCAAACCATTTTTCTGGGCCACTTGTGAGTTCTTGTGGGTTGATGCTATCTATAATTCAGAAATAAATATTTGATAATTAATGAGTGAAATTCTGATTGGACTACTTCTGCTGAAATACAGTTTCGGTTCCAAGGCACAAATAAAGGCCTCATGGGCCTTGAATACTTCTCGGGTTTTGATACCAAGAGAGTGAAGTCTTCCTTTGCGGGAATAATTTCATTCTTGCTTTTCTTCTGATAGCAGAGCTGACAGCAAATTACAACTCCAATGTTATCATTATCCTTCAGCAGAAGTGAAATTAAGAAAATGGAAACTTAAAAGCAAACAAACCAACACGCTAATAAGCAAACATGGAATGGCTGACTCAGGTATATTTTTACATTTCATCAAAACTAAGGGAAAACTCCCTGATGAGCTTGCTTTCTTCCCTTTCGACGGCTATCTATGGCCCGTGTAAACGGAAGCAACAGAGACTAAGGCAAGAAAGCCTGGGGAATTATCAAAGTCACGTCATGTTTTACAGATCGGAAGAGTTGACGCACCGATCACCCAGCACTAGTGAAATGGTCCTTGGTGCCAAGGCCCTGGGCTTGCAGGAGCCAGGCCTTCGAAGGCAGGGTAGAGATCTACAAAGCTGCCCCAGACTTAGGAGCATTTGTTCCACTGCCTGTTCCAGACTGTTTCTAAAAGCGTAATAGCAGCCTCCAATTTGAAGTAAAATTTCATTCAACAAAGCCAGTCAAAAATCTCCAAATGAAAATGGGTTTGATGTACTTTTGGCCCCATGCCTAGTGTTCAGAATCACTCCCTACCCTGCCACCCCCACGAGCTCAGGTCTCAGTTCAGGGCACCCCCAGGGCTGGAGCAGCTCAGTTCTGGGTTGGTAACGTTCCCTGTGGGTTCTGTTAGCAAACAAGTTTGTGGGAACTGTCCTCACAGGGGAGGGATTCTTGCAGGTAGAAATGCTGCAATAGAACCCCAGGAACATCAAATTGAATTTTGAACACAGAGTTTTAACTTTCCTTTTCTTTAAAGGTAAACAGCTCTCAAAAGATTGCCCTTTCGAAAGAGGAAGGCTCAGGGCTTGCCGGCCATGTGACATTAAGCAGACCAAACACTACTGACCATGGTAGAAAAATAAACCCACAGGCCAGCCAGCCATGGCCCCGTGTGCAGCAGCGGCGCCCCCTGGCAAGTCCTAGTGAGACTGCCTGAGAAACGAACGTGACTCGCCATCACCACCGGCTTCATGAGTGCGAGAATGGCTTTCACTGCCTGTAATTTGAAGCCTTGGTCAAATATATGTGTCTAATCATGTGACCAATGATTGTGCCGGGCAGAGGCCTATTCAGACAAGACACACATTTAAAAATGTTTGGAAGTTCAAAAAGCCACCCATTTTGCTTCTGTTACACCTGTATTATTTCCCCCACATTTGAATGATTTCTATTAGTAATGCCTTCTTAGGAGACCTGAGGCCACAGTTAGCGCAGGTGAATAGGGGTTCCTTGACCTGTTTCTCTGGTCCAGATGAACCTGTGGAAGCTAGCTCTCCAGAACAATCAGTACCTATCTTGGATATTAGTGAGTGTATATTATTTTATTTTAATTTTTTTAAAGATTTCATTTATTTATTTGACAAAAAGAGAGAGCGAGAGAGCGAGAGAGCATAAGCAGGGGGAACAGCAGAGGGAGAAGAAGGAGGCTCCTCACTCAGCAGGGAGCCTGATGCAGGACTAGATCCCAGGACTCGGGGTTCATGACCTGAGCCAAAAGCAGAGGCAGAGGCTTATGACTGAGCCACCCAGGCTCCCCATTAGTGAGGGTATTTTAAAACTGAGGCAGGGTAGAAGGACAGTGAGACCAGCATGCTGACCTGTACCCTCTTTCCAGTGGAATTTAACTTGGAATAAAATTAACCACTTTGGAAAATTATATAGGCTAGTCACTTTGCAATTTGCTCATGCCTTTTGGGGATGCGATTCCACATATAGAAAACTGGTTCCAGGAAAATAATAAAAATTGCAGATACAGGTGCAAGTATGTTCATCTAAGTGTTATTTCTTACAGTTAAAATTAATACGGAAACTGGATGCTTGCTAGTAAGGGAAGAACCATGGAAGGAGTCTCTGCATCAGATAGGATGTTTTTAGCTCTAAAAGCAGTAATTATGAAGCATTCTTAAGGGTGAAAAAATCCATACGATTGAACGTTAAATGAAAAAGGGAGAATAAAGAAAAACAAGGGAAGCATGGCCCTACTTTTGTTATAAAACTTCACAGAAAAAGTCGCGTTGCAACATCAATCACGGCTATCTTTGATGGGATTACAGCTGATTTATTTCCTTCTTCCCATGTTTCTCCTTTCCAAATTTCCTACAAAGGGCACGTGTTCCTTTTCTATTCAGATGGAACAGAAATGTTTTCATTTACTTTAAAATAAGCAGACTCTGGGGTGCATTTTGCCCAGAGGCAGCAGAGTCCCATGACTCACCAGGGCAGCCTCCTGCCAGAGAGAGGCTGCCCCGGGACCCCACAGGTGCTGGAAAAGAAGAAACGTCTGCTAAGGGGTGGCCGGGTGTCCCTGAGACCCCTGCTGCTCCCTCTGGTCATCCCTGAACCTGGCTGAGGGCTCTGGTAGTGCCGACACTCTGGGGGGTGACTTGCTGGCAGTGCAACCATCCTTTCACACAGCCATTGGTACTTAGCGTGCTGGTTAATTAATTAACTAACTAATTAATTAATTAATGATTGGTTAATTTTATTATGTTATGTTAGTATGGTATTCAGTTCCCATTTTACTGACGAGGATCTGAGGCAGGGTTAAGTAGCTTGTCAAAGATCTCTCTCTCTTTCTCTCTCTCTCTCTCTCTCTCTCTCTCACACACACACACACACACACACACACACACACAAGTAATGGATGTAAGATTCAGATGCAACTTTGTGGCTTTGAACTTAAAAACTGTAGCCTTGGGGCGCCTGGGTGGTTCAGTGGGTTAAGCCTCTGCCTTGGGCTTAGGTCATGATCCCAGGGTCCTGGGAGGGAGCCCTGCATCTGGCTCTCTGCACAGCAGGGAGTCTGCTCCCCACCCCCCTCTTCTGCCTGCCTCTCTGCCTACTTGCAATCTCTGTCTGTCAAATAGATAAATAAAATCTTTAAGAAAAAAATGTAGCCTTGCCTTCCTGTCAAGCATCACTGCGAAGTCTGGTGACAGTATCACTGGTGGAAAGGCATCAGAGCCAACACTCGGGGATCTGGGCTCCAGTCCCGCTCTGCCATTGGGGTTAGAGGTGCTGTTAGGCAAGCACTCCATACTTTAGGACTCAGGTTTTTTCATCCATTCAACGAGACTGAGGATCTAGGCCCTGCTGACCTCCTAGAGACCAGCCAAGCGCCAGGAGAGGATGGTCGGGAAGCCATCTGAAGAGAGTCCAGAACTTCCTGAGAGGGAGCGGGTGTCACCAACGCAGTCACCTGCTCATGTTTCAGCCTGGAAGTCCATGGGGAGTGAATGACCTTCATGTCCCAATCACCCGGGTAAACATCTGGTGACCGCTGCACCATGAAAGGAGCGTTCCCTCTCTGCCAGGGACGTTGCAAGCATCATCCCCTGGCACCGCTTCCCTGAGACCTCACAATGCCACAAGGGACCAGGGCAGTTTCTGCCGTGATTTCACAGGGGAAGAATTCAAGCAGAGGGAGGCCGATAACCTCTGGTAGGAAGAGGTTGAGTTTTGGGTTAAGACAGGTCAGGCTGAATCTAGGTTTACCCTCTCTACTGCCCTGCTTCCTGTCTTCCTCCACAAATAAAGAGCCTGGGCAATTGAAGGGGCCAGGAACTATCTACCTGCAGTCATGAGGCTTCAGTGAGGGAACCCCAAACTCAGTAGCACTTTCTCTGATGTGCAGGCAAATAATGTCTTCAAGGAGTCCAGAAGGTCGCTGTGATAAATGATGGATCAGGGCCAGTTGGGAGCAGCCGTTTCTGCATCTGCCCCCAGGTCCTGCCTTCATTACTTGGAGAACCACTTTTGTAAACCTTGCTTTCGGGGGCCCACACTCCCTGGGAGTGCCCACTCTACTCTTCATCTTATGTTGTAACTAGTGTTGGAGGCAGAGACTTGGCAAAGGACCATTACTCACTTTTAATGAGACAGCTAGGGAAATAAATTGGCATATGTTAGCGAAATGGCTCATCAAGGTGAGTAATTATCTTCATGACTGGGGCAGTTGACTCTCAGATGAAAGGATTTGCATCTCATCTCTCATTGGGCTGTGACTCTCCGGAACCAAGGCAGGAGGTCAAGTGGAGCTTGGCCACTCATCACAGAGACCTGCCCTTGTCTAGTCTTACTCTTCACCAAGGACTCATCACTCTCCAAATTCCAAAGCCTTTTGTGGACGAGGACCACACAGGTGGTCCGTGGGGAAAAGAAAAAGACAAACGAGTTGTTTTGTGTTTTACGGAGTGGCGCGTGCATGTGTATGTGCAAGGATGTGTGTGTGCATGCATGCGTGTGTGTATGTGATGTGTGTGAGACATGTCTGTGTGGTGGGGACAAGCCAGCCACATCACAGGGCCCATAGGAAAAGCTATCAGAAAGCAGTTCTGACGGGTTCTACTAATTGAAATCACCTACTTCTTCATCCCGAACCAATTTTTAAGGTCCCGTATCTTCTCCTGTACCTTCTTGGGCATGGACGCACTGATCCTGTGATCCACACAGTGGGTCTCCCGCAATGTCCAGGTCTGTAACTGTCGTTTCCACATGTTTTATCATTTTGCAAAGAAACTGTCCTATGACCATTTTGTCTGTTTTATGAATGTTGCTTTCATTGTCCGAGGCCGATCATAAACCACTGGAGGCCGGGGATGAGGGTGTCTCCTTGGCTTCCATCCCCTCTGGAACCTGCTGCACTTCTCAGGAAGCAGAAGACCAGGTCACAGGATAAGTTTCTCCCTGGTCTTGACGTCAAGGAGCACTGGGAGCACCGACCAGTGTAAGCAGGTAATGGATGGTACTTATCCCTGGGTGTTGGCTACCCAGAGGCCCCAAGTGAACCTTCTGGCTCCCCCTGGCTCACGGCAGGTGTTCTGCATCCCCTCACCCTCAAGCCTCCCTGATTTTTATTTGTTATTTTGACTTTCTTCCCATGGCAGGGTAAGCTTCATGTGGGCAGATCCATGTCTGTTTTGAGTTCCACTCTGCCTCCACTCCCAGTTCCCAGCACTGTGCCAGGACTTGGGCAATATTTACAGATGCTTTTCAATAGTATACTTGGCAAGTAATTATCATTTCATTAACATGGAGTTATTGAGAATTGCATTGAAAGTGGGCTGAGTTGATTGAACCTCTGGCTGGGGTGTTTGTACTACAAGATTCGTATTAATGGTGATGGGGAAATACACAAGTGGCTTTATAGGACTGTTTTCAGTTCAGTAAGTTCAGGCTGGGATAGGGGTTTGATGGGAGGCTTCATTCATTCTTCATTCTCACTATGGAAGAAATTCCCAAAGGACATTGGCAAGCTCATTTCAGAGTCCTCAATGAACCTAAGATTAGAAGGTGTTTCCAGAAATCTCCACCTTCTGTTTTAGCTTTTTATTTTGGTCTAAGAGCAAGAAACCAACGACAGGGGTTGGAGGTGGTGTCAAAACTAGTAACCCAGAAAAGGGCCTCAGATATGGCCTAGTTGATATCAGGGTGATTAGAACATTCTACCAGAAAACCTGTCTTCAGTACCCAAATGTGTGGCATTCTGAGTTTCATGGATTGTATTCATTGAGTGGGTGGTTGAGGTATTTTGGAGAAGGGATTTTAGACCTGGCTGTGTTGTTAATAATGTGAGGCCATCCCCTCCGGTGCGGGACTGAGTTCTGGGTTACTGAACCCAGATCACAGATGGCAAGGGAGTCATCACCTCCCACGGACTTCCAGAAAGGGGTGGTGGAGGGGTTTCCCGCCCCCCCACTGGAATCCTCTCAGGACACTCACCATTTCTGTCGATGGCAAAAGGCACGTCAGTTGTGACGATTTCATAGTTGCAAATCTGGCTATACTGGGGGGAGCAGTCCTCGTCAACGGCCTCCACCTGCAGGATGCTGTCGTAGATCTTCCCCTCCGTCACAACTGCCCTGTAGGCTGGCTCTTTGAAGGTGGGAGCAAACTCATTGATGTCCTTCACCTGGATATGGACCACAGCCCTGGGACCACACATAGGAAGGAAGAAATGGCAATAAAGGGAGGCTGACACTGTCGTTCCGCACCTCCCATGGCCACTGACTCTGGTCCCGGGGCCAAGAGAGCCGAGAAACTGCAGCCAGCCAGGCTGATGGTTGCCTGAGCTTTCTGTCCACCCTCCCACCAGAGAGGGCTCCACCTGTCCCTTCCCTCATCCTGAGATGAACCTGCCCCTTCTCTGGCCTTCCTGCTACCCAGCTTGGGGCAATGATTCCCTCGAGATCACCTCCCCTTTCCCTTCTTCGCTCCTCCTCTGTTCATTCACTCTTCTGTTCAGTCAGAACTGAACCACTCTGACTCTGTGCAAGGCTCAAAGCCAAACTCCATAATGGAGAGACTTCCAACCCAAACTAAGAAGTGCTGTGACAGGGACAAGCGTGCGACCTGGCAGAAACCCAGAGAAAGGTCCCAGCTGGGTCTGCAGGGTTGGGTCAGCTCAGGGAAGGCTTCTTGGAGGAAGTGACCTCTGAGTGCAGTCCTGCTAATGGAAGAGGGATGTCTCCAGGCAAAGGTGGGGGCAGAGGACAGCAGGTGCAGGAGTGGCCTGTGCCAATGCCTACAGAGGCCTGGGGAAGCAGCTGGCGGCTGAGCAGGCTGTGTGACTGCTGGGTATACAACCCTGAGGAGCAGTGTGTGATCCCAAAAGGTGGGGTGGAGAGGGGTTCAGGGAGCCTTGTCAGGAAACTCACTTGTGAGACTTCTTCCAGGCCGTCTCCCGGGGCCCAGCGCCACAGTCATAGGCCTGGATGATGAACGTGTACTCTTTCTGCAGCTCGCAGTCGATGGGGCTCTTGGCACGCAGCCGGCCCTCTCCTGACGTCTTGTTGAGCACCACGGCCTCGAAGGGCAGCTCCTGGCCATGGATCTTGAAGGCACAAATTTCCCCTGCAGAAGGATGCAAGACAGTGAATGGGGATCCTGAGAATTGCCAGATTGAAGACAGAGAAGCTCTCTTGGACCAGATTTGCAAACCCAAAACCTCTGGGCCATTTCCTCCACACAAAGGCTTGTCAAACTAGAAGAGGAGGCCTCCGGAGACCCAGATCAACATGCTCATTTCATGGATGGTAAAACTGAAGTGTTTCACACACAGAAATGTCACCCATCAAGTGTACCGGATGGGAGAAAAGAGTCATGGTGCCGGGGGCCTGGCTGATTGTCCTAGTTCGCTGTTTTTCCTAGCAGCTTCCTACTTGTCCTCTGCCCAGGGTGAGAAGAAGGATTTTTGCCCACAGTCTAAAGATAAATGACTATAGAGAAAAGAGGAAAAGGCCAAAGTTTTCACAGTGTTTGGCCCCCTGAACCAGAAACATGAGCATTGCTGGAGGACTTGTTAAAAATACAGACCTCTGGGTCCCATAGGGCCTTCCTGAATCAGCATCTGCATCATTTTTTAAAACCAGATCGCTGGTAAGGTGATTTGTTTGCTCACTAAATATGAGCAGCACAGCTCTGTCCTGTCCTCCTGGCTTAGACGCCCCACATTGCTGTAGCCAGCTTCCCCCGCCCACCACTTCTGTCTCTCCACCCACCCTTCCCTGTGGGGAGAGGGGCACCACTCAGTTGCAATTATCTCTCATAACAGTGGGGGTGAGTCTATGTGAGTTCCAGAATCCCCGTGGAGCCTGAAAAGCTAACTTCTTAAAGAGCTAAACATGTTGTGAAATTAATGCATTTCTCCCCCTCAGCTGGGTTAAAGTGTATTATAACTATTTCTCTGCATTAAAAGTGTAAGGCCGTGAAAACATCCTCTTTTTCCCAATTGATGGATATTTATTTCTTGGACCCCGATTGCAAGTAAGCCCTGCAGTATGTGCCTTGGGAAGGACTGAAAACTTGAGACACATTCTCTTCCTATCTTGTTGGGGTGATCATGTGTAGTTGTTCAGAAAGGCATGGTGCAGGGTAGGGGTGTGTGAGCATCCTGTGCCACAGGCAGCAAAGGGTTCAGCTCTCGGCTGCTGAGGTGTAGAAGACAGACTTGGAGCCCAGAGGCCCGGAGTCACATTCTGGGTTTGCCATGTTCTTGTTGCTGTGGTCAAACTCTGGATCTCAATTGTGTCCCATAAAATGTCCCAGGAGATGGTCTAGGAGGAGGGCATCTACCCTGGGACTTCCCAATCCTGGCCTGATATTGTCCTGCCACATTGCTGGGACCAGGGTGAGGGGCCTAGTGTGCACAATTTAAGGGGGTCCAGCAACCAAGTGTCTCTAGCCCAGTCCATGGCCAGGTGTTCCAAAAAGGAACAGTCTTCTGACACTGCAGGGAGAAGGGGTGACATGATTGCACCCCTGCTCTGTGCCAGGCACTGAGCTCCGTATCTCTATCCAGATGATCTTATTTAATCTTCACAGCAAACCTGGAGGCAGGGGATTTATCCCAACTTGCAAAATTAAAAAGAAGGAGGAGGAGGAGGAAGAGGGGGAAAGAGAATCCGAATCAGAGAGGTTATCACCTGCTCCAAATCACAGAGTTGAAGTTGGTGGAAGCCCCAGCTATGGCTGATTCCTGAGCCATGCCTTTTCTACTCCATAGCACCCTCTGGAAGCAGCCCCATAACTTCCAGGGGACTGCACTGGGATCGCTTCTAATAGCATCCTATATTCCCATTCACATCTCACTCTGAACAGAATTCTCCCATTTTACATATAGGAAGCATGCCCTGATCTCTTACTAACAATGTTTTCTGAGATGGTCAATCAATACCCATCTTACCCCTAGGCTTTTATTTTTTATTATTTCATCGATCCTCAATTTCATTACGAGCACTCCATTTTCCCTACAGCCCCTCCTGCCATTTCTCAGACGTAGGTGGAATAGCGGACCAGACAGACAGGCTGCAGACCAGGCCTGACAAAGACGGGTCCCATTCTGCCACTGTTGTTCATGATCAGTGGTGTCACTGTCCTCCTCATGGACAAGGCTAACTCTACAGCCCCTCAGGGTGGAATGGCGGGTTTCGTCTGGTCTCCTGTTTCATTTCTGCTCTGAGCTGGCTGGGGTTGCATGGATAGAACCTTGTGATTCTATCCCAAGATCAATGCCGATATGGCAATATTACCAGTCAGTGTGCCCAGCCCGGTTCTGGGGCAGTCTCTGGAGTGCCCAACCACCGTATGATTATAGGGCCAATCAGGCCATTTTTCTCTGAAGAGTCGAGTTAAACCAAAAATAAATGAGGGTAATTTTCCGTTGGAAACATTTGATCACCACTAAAGTGGTTCTCAAGACTCAGAAATCCTTAACAAGGGGCGCCTGGGTGGCTCAGAGGGCTAAGCCTCTGCCTTCGGCTCTGGTCATGATCTCAGGGTCCTGGGATCGAGTCCCGCATCGGGCTCTCTGCTCAACAGGGAGCCTGCTTCCTCCTCTCTCTCTCTCTGCCTGCCTCTCTACCTGCTTGTGATCTCTGTCTGTCAAATAAATAAATAAAATCTTTAAAAAAAAAAAAAAAAGAAATCCTTAACAAGAGGGAAGGAGAGGACGGAGGAAAAGGAGACACAGGGGAGGGAGAGACACAGGAAGCCGCAGGGCCACACATTTCATCCAAGTCCATCTCAGATTGCTCAATAGGACCAGAACTTTCTGAGAGCTGAGTAAGTGCCAGCACCATGCTGGGCCCATAGACACAAAGGACAGGACTTGGATCCTTTACACTGCGAGGATAGCCTATCATCAAGCACTCATTACCTAGAAGAGACAGCAAGGAAGCAAGGGCCACAGCATGCTCATGGAGTCTCATCAGCTCAGACCAAGACAGGATTTAGCCTCTTGGGAACGAAAACTAGAATTCACGCCACCCTCATGTCTCCCATCTCTTCATCTGACACTTGTGCTCCACTTGCAAAAACATTCATCTATTTTTTCATTCAATCATTCGCCACATGAATGTTTATTAAGGACCACGTGCCCAGCCCTGGTGCAACACTGAGGAGCAAAACCAGACCCAGTCGTGGAGGCTAGGACTGCTTAGGAGGCTAGGACTGCCAGGCTGCTGGCAGCTCAATGGGAGAACAGTGAGTGATCCGACCATCACAGCCCTAGATGAGGAAAGGTGACCATGATGCATGATTGAAGAGCTCCACGGGGCCAAGGAAGTTCTGATGCGTCAGCCGGGCGGGGAGACTTATCCACGGTGAGTGTGACACTGTAGGATAGTGGTCCCACAGGTCGCACTTGAGGGACCACTATCCTACCTAGAGATGTGACAGCTGAGCTGAGATCACAGGAAGAGAAGGAGAAACATGCCCAGGACATGAGGGAGGGAAGTAAGTCTCAGTCAAAGGAGCAGATGCTCTAGGGGTTGCAGGAGCCAGTGTGGCCAGAGCCGAGGCCATGGGGCGAGGCCAGCTTCATGGGCATGTGACCCATGAGCCACATAGCGTTCATGCTTAAGAGGATCTGGAGCTGGATTTCAGCCTCTGTCGTTACCACCTTGAAATTATTTTTTTTTTTAGATTTTATTTATTTATATGAGGGAGAGAGAGAGAGCATGAGAGAGAGAGAGAAAGCACAAGCAGGGGGAGTGGCAGAGGGAGAGGGAGAAGGAGGCTCCCCACTGAGCAGGAAGCCCGATGTGGGACTCTATCCCAGGACCCTGGGATCATGACCTGAGCCGAAGGCAGACGCTTAACTGACTGAGCCACTCAGGTGTGCCCTCCTCCCATCTTGAAAAACTTAATAACTTTATGTTTGAACTTGGGACAAGGCAGCATGTCCATGAGCAGAGGAGATAAGATTCATTGTCCTTGCTGCTCCATTTACAAACAGTGCTCAGAATGTGCGGTGAACACAGAATTCCAGAGCGCTCACCCCGTGTGGGAGGCTCAGCGACTCAGAGTGACAAGTTAAGCGAATGACGTCTGTGACTGAGAAGCGGGGAGCTGACCACCCCGAGAGGTTCCCTTTCTGTTTGAGCCACAGTTGTTTTGAAAGCAGAAAGAAGGCGGGGGTGTTTTATGACACATGACTAAGCAAAGAACCTGTTTTATCTTTTCTTACTCACGTTACTTCTCTGCGGTAGTTAATCGCTTATGCTGGAGATGGCAGAGAGGAAGTGGAGAGCTAGGACAGCCTGTGGTTCCTTTTGTCTGGGGCTGTCCTTCCTATCTATAAGCCTAGGGCAGAGAATGTGGGTAAAATGTGTGCCTCTCAGGAAGCAAAATAAAAACAGTTGAGCTCCGTTTGTGTTTGTGGGGCATTAACACTGCGCTGGTGAAGAATGAAATACATATGCATACACAAGCTACGAAATGTAAATTCTGTAATTTTGGGAGACTCTGCACAGCAGTTAACAGCTCTTATATTTGCATTTAAAACTGGCATTGCATAGTATAAAGATGAATGGTAAAATTCATGCTCATAATTTAACATTTTAATTTTGTCTTTACCTAGAATGACATCAAATAGCAAATTAAGAGCACCGCAAGTTGAGAGAAGGGTCTGTGGAAGAAAGGTCCCGGATGGAGGGCTGAGGGGGGAAGGATATTTCAAACTGCAGTTCCCAGCATTAGGGTATGGGGCTCACTGGGCTGCCTCCATCTTTTGGGAGGTCTGCCACTAGAATTTGTTATTACTGATAAAGGATTGCAGTGTGTGTGTGTTGGCAGGGGGAGGCGATGTGCTTAAAGTAAAAGTGTGTAATGATGATGGTAAGTGGTAGTTTCCATATAAAGATATCCCTCCTAAAATCTGGCTTTCTGATATGCTTTCTTGGGTAGGAGAGCAGCACAAAGGTGGGCATGCATACCGGGCCAGCAATGGGCTCTGTTGGGAGGGGAGGGCAGCAGCACCAGCCTGCCAAGCCTCTGGTTGTGAGCCACACTGGCCGTGGTCTCAGGAGGCTGAACTTGGCCTCCCCCAGAGGTTCCCTTGAGAGGCCAGACCAGAAGCAGGGCCCATGCAGTACTGGGGTGAGACACGATGGTTCCCTCCCTCAAGTACCCCGTCTATGTCCTGATTGCCTTCTCTCCTGCAGGAACACACCTCCCACCCCCTAGACACTGGCATAGCTGTCTCTTAAGTCCTCCCATAAAATTCTGGGGGAAATGAATGAAACTGATGGGTGAATGAAATCGATTTTTTAGAATATACTTAGTAAACCGAGCCTCAGATAAGCAGTTCACCCAAAGTCACTTTGATAGTAAGGAGTGGATCGAGGACTGATTTCGATCCTCTGATTCTGAATCTAGCATGCTCTTTGTTCTTTCTTGTTGCTTATCCCTGGTGAGTGTGACACTGTAGGACAGTGGTCCCTCAAGTGCGACCTGTGGACCACTGGAATCTCTAAAACCCCTGCTGCGGGCTCCACAGAGTCAGAATTACCACACAATTAACATTATGACATTCACTGACTTTTTCACCATGGTGATATTTGCACTGATGGTATAAAAGCAATGGTGACTAGAAATGCTGGTGCCGGGCACCTGGGTGGCTCAGTCAGTTAAGCGTCTGCCTTAAGCCCTGGGTCAGGCTCCCTGCTCAGTGGGGAGTCTGGTTCTCCCTCTCCTCCCTGCTTATGCTCTCTCTCACTATCTGTCTCTATCTCTCTCTTTCTCAAATAAATGAGTAAATCTTTAAAATAGATAAATAAATAAATAAAACCGCTGGTGCCCTAGTAGCACCCAGCTGCATTCTTTATCATAGAGTTGGAGAAAAAAAAAAGTCAATTTCACTTAAGAATGACTTGAGTAATGCAGTAAATCTTATTAATTTCTTAAATCTCAATCCTCAAGTACACATCTTTTTAATATTCTGGGTAACAAAATGAAGGTATACGTAAAGCCCCTAGCTGAACAATGTAGGCTAGTGTGTCTCTAAGAAAAGCCTTTGTATAAGTCGAGTGGGAACTGGACGAGGCCCTTTTCTCATAGAATGTCTTTTTTACTTGAAAGAATGATTGACGGACAAACTATGTTTATTCAAACGGGAGTGTGTGGCAGACTTTTTGGTTAAGTAACCCTGTCACCTCAAGGAGAAGAACCAGCAGTATTTGTTGCCAATGATAAGATTAGAGCTTTCAACATTGGAAAACTCGTGTCTGCCACATTAAGTTTCCACAATTTTCTTTAATACTCTTCCAATGAAATGGTTAGTGATATTAATGAATGTGACCGTGGGATACTGTATGATGAAATACATCAAGTTTTGAAAGACCCACTTGCCAGTGAATCAGCATCTTCCAAATGACCGATGTGTAGTATTACACACTCATGTATGGGTAAAAGATCTGTTCAAAGTGTGAGACAGACCAGTGGATTCTAATGTAATAGTATATGATAAGTTCATTAACGCGATTTCGGATTTCTCATTATAGACAGCCTTTAAGAAATTTACTTAGGAGTCCAGGTGTTATTATCAGAGAAGAATATCTACAATTCTATGAAAAGATTTTTAAAATACTTCTCTCTTTTCCAACTATATACCTGGGTGAGGCCATATTTTTTAATTCACATACTTCCTCTAAACAACTTATCTCAACAGACTGAGGAAGAAGCAGATGAGGCTCTAGCTGTCTTCTAGCAAGCTAGACATTGAAGGGATTGCAAAAATGGAAACAATGCCACTCTTCTCACTAATTTATTTTGTTTTTTATATATATATCCAAAATCATATATATATATATGTGTGTGTGTGTGTGTGTATACATATATATGTACATATATATATATGTATGATTATATATATATGATTATATATATATATATATATATGATTTTATTTACTTGACAGAGAGAGAAGGAGAGAGAGAGAGAGCACAAGCAGGGGGGGTAGCAGGAAGAGGGAGAGGGAGAAGGAGACTCCCTGCTGAGCAAGGAACCTGTGGGACTTGATCCCAGGACCCTGGGATCATGACCTTAGCCTAAGCAGATGCTTAACTGACTGAGCCACCCAGGCACCCTGGGGGGGAATATATATATACACACACACACATATATATGTATATATATATTTTTTTGTCAAAGTATGTTATGTATTTAATATGTAATTAATTTATTATTGTTGTTTTTAAGTGAATTAAAATAAGGATCTGAAAGTTTTCTCAGTTTCACTTTCTTCTATAACAAACCTCAATAGACATAACCCACATAGACAAAACCTCATGCAAATCCTTAATAATGTTTATGAGTATAGGGGTCATGAGACCAAAAAGCTTGAGAAGTCTGTTCTTGTAACTTATCAGGCACAGTTTCCACCCCGATCATGATTTCACTTCCTGACCCTGATGTTAAACCTCAGCCCGTCACCTCTCAGAGAACTCCCAACCTCAGAGCGACACAGTACGTTTTGTATCTCACAGCTGAAGCCTTTGTTGTGAGTTCACCCAGGTAGAGCTTGATGTCCACAGAGTGTTGGGGGGCAAGAAACTTCACTTCCAGATCTTTATCTGAACATGGACAGTCTCAATCTGGCTCTGGAGTCAGAGAGGCTGACTCAGATCCTACCTCTCTGATTAACTCCCTGTGTGAACTTGGGCAAGTCGCTTACCTCTCTTTGTCTCTTTCCTCATCTGTAGAATGGGATGATAACAGTCATGGTCCCTTCATAGCAATTTTTATTGTTGAGAGGACTAAATGCATTAACACCCATAGAACACTTACTAGTGCCTGCTATGAAGTTAAGTCGTACATAAATGTTAGCTCTTATCCCGGTCACAATATTGAAGAAAAGTCACACACTTGTGACAAACTCCCTGTTCATGCTTGAGAAGTGAAGGGGCTGAATGTGGAGATGATTTCATCAGCAAAAATATTTTGAATCATTCAAAACCCATGTGCTCCATGAACCACCTTGTACCCACTGGCCACAGCCTCCATACACTTGGTTTCCTGAACATCACTGGTCAGCGACTATCTCCCGTGTCTGCAAAAGTTCATCCAGAGCCAGTAGTGCATCACAGGTCAGGTTTTTGGGGTGGGTGGGTACTCTTCGCCTGCTTGATTTTGCTTGTCCCAGCGGCTGGAGGTCGCCAATGGCCAATATTGGGCAAGAGTAAAGGGTGCTAAGCACCCTACTCTTAGCAGGTCCGTCTTACTTCACCAAGAACCATCTCACCCCAAATGGCCATAGACCTGAGGAAAATAATAGGTATTGTAAAGGCTTCTCCTCCAGATGGAGTATGATGCCACCTGCTCTCCACCGCACACTGTGTCCTCTGGCATGCACACTCGGCAGAACGTGACCACCAACCGTGCTGCCCGAGGGCTGGGGGCAGGGGGTATGATGGGTAAAATGTAGTCTACACCGCTACCTGGAGCCATCTGCCATCACTTTAAGTATACTAAAATGGGAAAGGACAAATGCTAATCACATCAAGAGGCAATCATGTCCAGAATATCAAGTTAGGGCTGAACTAAGAAATAAATCTTTACTTTAAAAGGAAGAGGTGGTTTGAAGCCCTCTTGCTCCTGATAAAAACTTAAAATGTCCCAAAGGAAAAAGCAAAAGGGAAAGGTTGGATGATTACTGTTTTTGCTTGCTCCCTCATGTGTCCGGTGGCAGGCAGGTGACCTTGGTTGGGGTCCCAGCTCTCTTCTCAGCTGAGTGACCCTGATGCATTCCTAAATTCCTCTTCATTACAACTGAGGATATGACCATGCCGAATCCTGAAAGTGCCATGAGGCTGCGCGGACACGTGAAATGCATAAGTTCTCTGGGAAATGTGAAGGTCTATCTGCGTTTTATTATTGCGATAATAATAAACCCTACTTTCAACCCTGCAAGTAGATAAATGGATATTGGTGACTTTATTTCTATTAGACACAGAAGTCAGGGGAGGGGAGGTGTCACCATTTATAGCTTCTGGTCTACTTAGTATTGAACAAAATTAAATATATTTTTTTGTTTCAAAATCTCCCTCCTTTTGGAAGATTCACATAGCACAGTTATTGCATTGCTGAAAGACCGAAGAAGACAATGCATTTTTCCTTCTTTAGCAATGTTTGTTGAATGAATAAATCATCCAAACAAGTACTATATATGCTGAGAGACTTGGAGAAGTCCCCCTGGGTCAGTTCATCACAATAGGAGATGTCAGACAGTCATTTGCTCTGCCTGGTGCCCAGTGGTCTGGAGTTCAAGGACTCAACACACAAACATGTGCTGTGTTCATAATTCACTCAGCAAACCTTCCCTAGATGTGCATAACAAACAGAAATGGAATGCATAATAATTTATAAAATTTACTGCAGCTCACATTTATTGAGCATTTATGAGGGACCTGGCACTTGTTTGGGTCTACAGCGAAAACCACCTGCATCTCTTTATGTTTCTTGATCCAGCCATGATAAACTCAGTAACTATCCTATTCAGTGTGGTTTCCTTGCTCTGTCCCTTCTCCTGCCATCTGACAACTCCTGACCCCACCGGAGATCTGGATGAATCTGAGACTAGCTCTGTGTTCGCAGACCAGAAAAGGAGGCAGATGAACAAAAAGTTAAGTGCAATAAAATACTCAAAGGCTGTAACAGGTATCTGTTCTAGGTGTGGTGAGAACACAACGCACAATGGTCAGTCATTCTCACACCTAAGTGCTTCCAGACCCAGTTGCTTGCTGTCATGGAGCCACCAAAGAGGAGTGATGTCGCTGCCAGGAGGACTGGATTTCAGCCTAAACATCTCTGCGGGGACAAGACCCTGCCTAAAGATGCCACCATGTCTTCCTCTTTACAATAGCACTTTGGGGCTTCTGTTCCTAGCAGAAGGGTAGTGCAGGTCAGTGCCTGGTAGATGAGACAGCTTTTTCCTCGTCTCACCCTTGTGCCCTCACAGATGGGAGTGACTCCCTGCCTTCCTGCTGACCTAACTGGTTGACCCCCAGGTATCCACAGTTCAGGTCAGGAGTTGTCAGATGGTGGAAGAAGAGAGGGAGCAAGGAAACCACACTGAATAGGATGGTGGCAGAGTTCATCAGGGCTGGATTTTTTAAGGTTGGCCAAGAATGCAAAACTCTGTGTCTCAAGAGTTATTAACTGGATGCAATTACCAGATGGGAAGAGACACCCTTCTCACTGGCAAGCAGGAGTGGGGGACTCTCAAAGACGGTGGAGAGTCTTATTTAAAAACGAAGGGTTCTTGTTTGCCCACAGCTGTTGGGTGGAGTTCAGTCAGACCCACTCCACAGTCATTATCTGGACTCTACCTCGATTAACTCCTGCTTGGCCTTCTGGGGAAATAATGGATGTTGAAGTGCCTGGAGAATGAAAAAATCCTATACACATATAATGGCCCTCTACCACTCTGCAATCATCTCCATCAACACAGTTTTTATAAGCATCTACCTCCTGCAGGGAGGGGATCTTAGGAGATGCTGAGGCTCTTACAATTAGAGTCAGGGCTCATGATTTCAGAAACAGGAGCTATCCATCAGACCAAATATATTTTTTTTCTTTTTTCTTTAATTGAAGTATAGTTGACATACAGTGTTATATTAGTTTCCGGTGTACAATACAGTGATTCAACATTTCCATACATTACTCAGTGCTCATCATGGTAAGTGTAGGCTTGGTCCCCTTTGCCTATTTCACCCATCCCCCACCCACTGCCTTTCTGGCAACCACCAGTTTGTTCTTTGTATTTGAGAGTCTGTTTTTGTCTTTTTTGTTGTTGTTGTTCATTTGTTTCTTAAATTCCACATGTGTATCAAATCTTACGGTATTTGTCTTTTTCTTTCTGATTTCACTTGGCATTTTACCCTCCAGATCCATCCGTATTGCAAACAGCAAGCTCTCATTCTTTTTGATGGCTGAGTAATATTCCATTATAGATATAAAACACACATGTCTATATCTATATATCACATTTTCCTTTATAAGAAATTTTTAAAGGTTTTATTTATTTATTTGAGAAAGAGAGAAAGAGTATAAATGGGGGAGGGACAGAGGGAGAAGGAGAAGCAGACTCCCTGCTGAGGGGGGAGCCTGAGGTTGGGCTCAATCCCAAGAACCTGAGATCACAACCAAAGGCAGACCCTTAACTGACTGAACCACCCAGGTGCCCCTATATATCATTTTCTTTATCCACTCATCTATTGATTGACACTTGGGTTGCTTCTTTATCTTGGCTATTGTAAATAATGCTGCCATAACATAGGGGAGCAGATAGATTTTTTTTTTTTCTGGAATTAGTATTTTTGTTTTCTTTGGGTAAATACCCTGTAGTAGAATTACTGAGTCTTTAGGTAATTCTATTTTTAATTTTTTGAAGAACCTCCATACTGTTTTCCACCGTGGCTGTACCAATTTGCATTTCCACTAACAGTGCATATTGGCTAGGATGTGCATTTTCTCCACATCCTAGCCAATACTAGCTGTTTCTTATGTTTTTGATTTTAGCCATTCTGATAGGTATGAGGTGATACCTCATTGTGGTTTTGATTTGCATTTCCCCGATGATGAGTGATGTTGAACATTTTTTAATGTGTCTCTTGGCCATGTGCATGACTTTTTTGGAGAGTTATAAATTCAGGTCTCCTGCTCAATTTTTAATCAAATTATTTGTTGGTTTGTTTTGGTACTGAGTAGTATAATTTTTTTAATATATTTTGGATACTAACCCTTTATCAGATATGTCATTTGCAAATATCTTCTCCCATTCAGCAGGTTGCCTTTTAGTTTTGTTGATAATTTCCTTAACTGTGCAAAAGTTTTTTTTTGATGTACTCCCTGTAGTTTATTTTTGCTTTTGCTTCCCTTGACAAAGGAGACATATCTAGAAAAATGTTTCTATGGCTGATGTAAAAGAAATTACTATATTTTCTTCTAGGAGTTTTATGGTTTCAGGTCTCATATTTAGATCTTTAATCCATGTTGAGTTTATTTTTGTGTGTGGTATAAGAAAGTTGTCCAGTTTAATTTTTTTGCATGTAGCTGTGCAGTTTTCCCAGAACCATTTATCAAAGACACTGTCTTTTGCCCATTGTATATTCTTGCCTCCTTTGTCGAAGATTAATTTACCATATAAGCATGGATTTATTTCTGGGCTTTCTGCTCTGTTCCATGGATTGATGTGTCTATTTTTGTGCCAGTACCATACTGTTTTAACACTACAGCTTTGTAGCATATCTTGAAATCTGGGATTGTGAGGACCAAATAATTAATGAGTGCTAATGAGTTTTCAGGATATAAGGACTGAATATTATAAACTCAAGTAACCAGAGGAAGGCCTGAAGACTAATATTCAAATAGAATTGGTATAGATCATACTGACTTCATAATTTCTTCCTATCTTCTTTTTCTCAGTGTCTAGAGGAGTCTCACATGTAGCCTCAACATTGAACCAATCAGAAGTTCTAACCCGGGTCCCTGGGTGGCTCAGTGGGTTAAGCCTCTGCCTTCACTCAGGTCATGATCTCAGGGTCCTGGGATCAAGCCCCACGTCAGGCTCTCTGCTCAGCAGGGAGCCTGCTTCCCCCTTCTCTCTATGCTTGTCTCTCTGCCTATCTATGATCTCTGTCTGAAAAAAAAAAAAAAAAAAAAAAGAAGTTCTAACCCACTCAAACCTGAAGGCTTTGCTTTCTTCCATTCAATTTTTTTAAATTAATTTTTTTCTGTATTTCATTCTGAATTTTTCTCATCTACAATGTCTTTAGGGACTTGGATAGGCACAGGATGCAAGTTTCCCTTCGAAGAACACCTTCTTGAATGATCTACTCCATACTTTTCAGAGTGGAAGCCACTAGCCACACTGTGGGTCTTTAATACTGGATATGAGTCTAGTGTGACAGAAAAGCTAGGTTTTAAATTTTATTTAATTTTCATATTTGAATTGTACCTTTAAGAACAGTTGCTCAATACAGCTACCGAAAAACTTTTAAGTATGTTCAGGAATGTGAATCAGTTTTTTCAACCATAATCTACATACAGACCAAATATTTCCAGTGAGAATTTAGAGTCCAAATTGAGACATCTTATAAGTGTAAAATACGTATCAGATTTAAAAATCCTTTTTATGAAATATTTTTTATTAATTATTTTCTATTTGATAGCATATCAAGATGATAATATTGGATATTTGGGGTATATAACACATTATTGAAATCAATTCCACCTCTTTACTTTACTTGTTTAATGTGGCTACCAGAAAACAAATAATTATGTATACAGCTGGAATTATATTTCTGTTGGACAGTGTTGCTCTACATAATTAATAGCATATATCATTAAGGCTAATTTTCCCATAGAAATAAATGTAAAGTACACAGGATGCATCCTATAGTGATTGTAGAATTGTTCTGCTTAAATGCTGATTTTTATTTCTCACTATTTTCCCTAATATTTAGAGTAATTTTTCCTCTTAAAACAACAGCCCATTTGGCCTTCTTCAGACGATTAAGCCAAATTTAGCTCAAGTTCCCAAAGTGCTGATTGTCAGGACTTGAATTAGCATGGCCTCTTAATGCTTTGGATGGTTCTTATTATAAAAGAAAATACTTTGAAATTCTAATGACATTGCATATTTAAATAATAGCACATTGGTCACTTACAGAATTTCAGGTGTATGTACTGATAAATGGCTTTTATTACTTATCAGCTAAGGTAGAAGCCTTCTGGCAACAGGATTTGAGTTTATAATTCACTTAGTCACCAAAATTAAAAATGTGTCATTCTTTATAAAGAAAATTTTATTTTTATAAAATAAATTTAATAACATTACATTACTTCTATATTAATAGTAAGGTAAGAGAGGAGGAGTCAAGATGGTGGAGAAGTAGCAGGCTGAGTCTACATCAGGTAGCAGGAGATCAGCTAGATAGCTTATCTAAACATGTTGCAAACACCTACAGATCCAACAGGAGATCGAAGAGAAGAACAGCAATTCTAGAAACAGAAAATCAACCACTTTCTGAAAGGTAGGACTGGCAGAGAAGTCAATCCAAAGCGACGGGAAGATAGACCCCGGGGGTAGAGGCCGGCTCCCGGCAAGCAGCGGAGCAATGGAGCACAAAATTGGGACTTTTAAAACTCTGTTCCGCAAGGGACATTGCTTCAGAGGCTAAATCGGGGTGAAGCCCACGTGGGGTCAGCATGGCCCCAGATCACAGAAGGATCGGGGGTGTCTGAGTGTTGCAGAGCTTGCAGGTATTAGAACAGGGAAGCTGGCTACAGAGACAGAGCCGACAGTAAGCTCACAGCTCGGGGTTACCTTGAACTGGTCGCAGGCTCAGTGAGCTCAAAGCGTGGCTGGAGGTCAGGCAGACGGGAGTTACTTGGTGCTGTTCTCTGAGGGCACACTGAGGAGTGGGGCCCTGAGCTCTCAGCTCCTCTGGGCAGGAGACCAGGAGGCCGCCATTTGTATTCCCATCCTCCAGAACTCTATGGAAAGCGTTCAGGGAACAAAAGCTTCCGAAAGCAAACCTGAGTGGATTATTCAGCCCAGCCCCTGGTAAGGGTGGTGCAATTCCGCCTGGGGCAAAGACACTTGAGAATCACTACACCAGGCCCCTCCCCCAGAAGATCAACAAGAAATCCAGCCAAGACCAAGTTCACCTACCAAGGAGTGCAGTTTCAATACCAAGGAGAGCAGCGGAATTCCAGAGGAGGAGAAAACAAAGCACTGAACTCATGGCTTTCTCCCCATGATTCATTAGTCTTGCAGTTAATTTAATTTTTTTCCAATTTTTTTCTTCTACTAATTTTTTTAACTTTTACCCTTTTCTTTTTTAACATTTTTTAACTAGTTTATCTAATATATATATATATATATATATATATATATATATATTTCTTTTTTCTTTATTCATTTTCTCTTTTAATTGTTTCTTTTTTTTTCTGAATCTCTTTTTTCTGAATCCCCTTTCTCACCAGCATGATTTGGGGTCTCTTCTGATTTGGTTAAAGCATATTTTCCTGGGGTCTTTGCCATGCTTTTAGTATTTTACTTGCTCCTTCATATACTCTTATCTGGACAAAATGACAAGGTGGAAAAACTCACCACAAAAAAAAGAACAAGAGGCAGTACCAAAGGCTAGGGACCTAATCAATACAGACATTGGTAATATGTCAGATATAGAGTTCAGAATGACGATTCTCAAGGTTCTAGCTGGGCTCAAAAAAGGCATGAAAGATATTAGAGAAACCCTCTCGGGAGATATAAAAGCCCTTTCTGGAGAAATAAAAGAACTAAAACCTAACCAAGTTGAAATTTAAAAAAGCTATTAATGAGGTGCAATTAAAAATGGAGGCTCTCACTGCTAGGATAAATGAGGCAGAAGAAAGAATTAGTGATATAGAAGACCAAATGACAGAGACTAAAGAAGCTGAGCAAAAGAGGGACAAACAGCTACTGGACTATGAGGGAAGAATTTGAGAGATAAGTGGCATGAAACAACATTGGAATAATTGGGATTCCAGAAGAAGAAGAAAGAGAGAGGGGAGCAGAATGTATATTGGAGACAAGTATTTGAGAGAATTTCCCCAATATGGCAAAGGGAACAAGCATCAAATTCCAGGAGGTGCAGAGAACCCCCCTCAAAATCAACAAGAATAGGTCCACACCCCGTCACCTAATAGTAAAATTTACAAGTCTTAGTGACAAAGAGAAAATTCTGAAAGCAGCCCGGGAAAAGAAGACTGTAACATACAATGGTAGAAATATTAGATTGGCAGCAGACTTATTCACAGAGACCTGGCAGGCCAGAAAGAACTGGCATGATATATTCAGAGCACTAATTGAGAAAAACATGCAGCCAAGAATACTATATCCAGCTAGGCTATCATTGAAAATAGAAGGAGAGATAAAAAGCTTCCAGGACAAACAAAAACTGAAAGAATTAGCAAACACCAAACCAGCTCTACAGGAAATATTGAAAGGGGTCCTCTAAGCAAAGAGAGAGCCTAAAAGTAGTAGATCGGAAAGGAACAGAGACAATATACAGTAACAGTCACCTTACAGGCAATACAATGGCACTAAATTCATATATCTCAATAGTTATCCTGAATGTTAATGGGCTAAATGCCCCAATCACAGGGTATCAGAATGGATAAAAAACAAAACCCATCTATATGTTTCCAACAAGAAACTCATTTCAGACCCGAAGACACCTCCAGATTTAAAGTGAGGAGGTGGAAAACAATTTACCATGCTAATGGACATCAGAAGAAAGCAGGGATGGCAATCCTTATATCAGATCAATTAGATTTTAAGCCAAAGACTATAATAAGAGATGAGGAAGGACACTATATCATACTCAAAGGATCTGTCCAACAAGAAGATCTAACAATTTTAAATATCTATGCCCCTAACATGGGAGCAGCCAACTATATAAACCAATTAATAACAAAATCAAAGAAACGCATCAACAGGATGTGAGGGCGATCTGACTGCAACATCTGTTACCCCATTGATCACCAGGGTTGATTTGGCTGATCTGGCTGGCTAGGCGGGTGTCCCCTTTCTCCCTCACTGCTCCACGTACATCCTTCCCGAAGCTGCATGCTCGGTCGAGGAGGACGACCTTCCCCTAGAGGAGAGGACTGTTCTTCGGTCAAGGGTATACGAGTAATGGCGCTCCCCTGCTAGAACCTCCAAAGAAACACATCAACAGGAATACAATAATAGTAGGGAACTTTAACACTCCCCTCACTGAAATGGACAGATCATCCAAGCAAAAGAACAGCAAGGAAATAAAGGCCTTAAATAACACACTGGACCAGATGGACATCACAGATATATTCAGAACATCTCATCCCAAAGAAACAGAATACTCATTCTTCTCTGGTGCACATGGAACATTCTCCAGCATAGATCACATCCTGGGTCCTAAATCAGGTCTCAACTGGTATAAAAAGATTGGGATCATTCCCTGCATATTTTCTGACCACAATGCTCTGAAGCTAGAACTCAATCACAAGAGGAAATTTGGAAAGAACCCAAATACATGGAGGCTAAACAGCATTCTTCTAAAGAATGAATGGATCAACCAGGAAATTAAAGAAGAATTGAAAAAACTCATGGAAACAAATGATAATGAAAACACAACAGTTCAAAATCTGTGGGACACAGCAAAGGCAGTCTTGAGAGGAAACTATATAGCGGTACAAGCCTTTCTCAAGAAACAACAAAGGTCTCAAGTACACAACCTAACCCTACACCTAAAGGAGCTGGAGAAAGAACAAGAAAGAAACCCTAAACACAGAAGGAGAAGAGAAATAATAAAGATTAGAGCAGAAATCAGTGAAATAAAAACAAACAAACAAACAACAAAACCAACAGAACAAATCGATGAAACTAGGAGCTGGTTCTTTGAAAGAATAAGATTGATAAACACCGGGACAGATTTATAAAAAGAAAGGAGAAAGGACCCAAATAAATAAAATCATGAATGAAAGAGGAGAGATCACAACTAACACCAAAGAAATACAAACAATTATAAGAACATACTATGAGCAACTCTATGCAAACAAATTTGACAATCTGGAAGAAATGGATGCACTTCTAGAGACATATAAACTACCACAACTGAACCAAGAAGAAATAGAAAACCTGAACAGAACCATAACCAGTAAGGAGATTGAAACAGTCATTAAAAATCTCCAAACAAACAAAAGCCCAGGACCAGACGGCTTCCCAGGGGAATTCTACCAAACATTTAAAGAACTAATTCCTATTCTCCTGAAACTGTTCCAAAAACTAGAAATGGAAGGAAAGCTTCCAAACTCATTTTATGAGGCCAGCATCACCTTGATCCCAAAACCAGACAAGGATCCCATCAAAAAGAGAACTACAGACCAATATCCTTGATGAACACAGATGCGAAAATTCTCACCAAAATACTAGCCAATAGGATTCAACAGTACATTAAAAGGATTATTCACCACGACCAAGTGGGATTTATTCCAGGGCTGCAAGGTTGGTTCAACATTTGCAAATCAATCAATGTGATACAACACATTAATAAAAGAAACAACAAGAACCATATGATACTCTCAATAGATGCTGAAAAAGCATTTTACAAAGTATAGCATCACTTCCTGATCAAAACTCTTCAAAGTATAGGGATAGAGGGCACATACCTCAATATTATCAAAGCCATCTATGAAAAACCCACCGCAAATATCATTCCCAAAGGAGAAAAACTGAAAGCTTTTCCACTAAGGTCAGGAACATGGCAGGGATGTCCATTATCACCACTGCTATTCAACATAGTACTAGAAGTCCTATCCTCAGCAATCAGACAACAAAAGGAAATTAAAGGCATCCAAATCAGCAAAGAAGAAGTCAAACTATCACTCTTTGCAGATGATATGATACTATATGTGGAAAACCCAAAAGACTCCACTCCAAAACTGCTAAAACTTATACGGGAATTCAGTATAGTGTCAGGATATAAAATCAATGCACAGAAATCGGTTGCATTTCTCTACACCAACAACAAGACAGAAGAAAGAGAAATTAAGGAGTCAATCCTATTTACAGTTGCACCCAAAACTATAAGATACCTAGGAATAAACCTAACCAAAGAGGCTAAGAATCTATACCCAGAAAACTATAAAGTATTCATGAAAGAAATTGAGGAAGACACAAAGAAATGGAAAAATGTTCCATGCTCCTGGATTGGAAGAGTAAATATTGTGAAAATGTCTATGCTACCTAAAGCAATCTACACATTTAATGCAATTCCTATCAAAATACCATCCATTTTTTTCAAAGAAATGGAACAAATAACCCTAAAATTTATATGGAACCAGAATAGACCTCAAATAGCCACAGGAATATTGAAAAAGATAGCCAAAATTGGTGGCATCAATATTCCGGACTTCAAGCTTTATTACAAAGCTGTCATCATCAAGACAGCATGGTACTGGCACAAAAACAGACATAGATCAATGGAACAGAATCGAGAGCCCAGAAATAGACCCTCAACTCTATGGTCAACTAATCTTCAACAAAGCAGGAAAGAATGTCCAATGGAAAAAAGACAGCCTCTTCAATAAATGGTGTTGGGAAAATTGGACAGCCACATGCAGAAAAATGAAATTGGACAATTTCCTTACACCACACACAAAAATAGACTCAAAATGGATAAAGGACCTCAATGTGAAAAGGGAATCCATCAAAATCCTTGAGAAGAACACAGGCAGCAACCTCTTCAACCTCAGCTACAGCAACATCTTCCTAGGAACATCGCCAAAGGCAAGGGAAGCAAGGGAAAAATGAACTATTGGGATTTCATCAAGATCAAAAGCTTTTGAACAGCAAAAGAAACAGTTAACAAAACCAAAAGACAGCTGAAAGAATGGGAGAAGATATTTGCAAACGATAAATCAAATAAAGGGCTAGTGTCCAAAATCTATAAAGAACTTAGCAGACTCAACACCCAAAGAACAAAGAATCCAATCAAGAAATGGGCAGAAGACAGGGGCACCTGGGTGGCTCAGTGGGTTAAGCCTCTGCCTTCGGCTCAGGTCATGATCTCAGGGTCCTGGGATCGAGTCCCGCATCGGGTTCTCTGCTCAGCAGGGAGCCTGCTTCCTCCTCTCTCTCTCTGCCTGCCTCTCTGCCTGCTTGTGATCTCTCTCTGTCAAATAAATAAATAAAATCTTTAAAAAAAAAAAAAAAAAAGAAATGGGCAGAAGACATAAACAGACATTTCTGCAAAGAAGACATCCAGATGGCCAACAGACACATGAAAAAGTGCTCCACATAACTTGGCATCAGGGAAATACAAATCAGAACCATAATGAGATATCAACTCACACCAATCAGAATGGCTAAAATTAACAAGTCAGGAAATGACAGATGCTGGCAAGGATGTGGAAAAAGGGGAACCCTCTTACACTGTTGGTGGGAATGCAAGCTGGTGCAACCACTCTGGAAAACAGCTTGGAGGTTCCTCAAAATGTTGAAAATAGAACTACTCTACGACCCAGCAATTGCACTACTGGGTATTTACCCTAAAGATACAAACGTAGTGGTCCGAAGGGGCATGTGCACCCAAATGTTTATAGCAGCAATGTCTACAATAGCCAAACTGTGGAAAGAACCTAGATGTCCATCAACAGATGAATGGATAAAGAAGATGTGGTATATATACACAATGGAATACTATGCAGCCATCAAAAGAAATGAAATCTTGCCATTTGCGATGACGTGGATGGAACTAGAGCGTATCATGCTTAGTGAAATAAGTCAATCGGAGAAAGACAACTATCATATGATCTCCCTGACATGAGGAAGTGGAGATGCAACATGGGGGGGCTAAGGGGGTAGGAGAAGAATAAATGAAACAAGATGGGGTCAGGAGGGGGACAAACCATACGTGACACTTAATCTCACAAAACAAACTGAGGGTTGCTGGGGGAAGGGGGTTTGGGGGGGTGGTTATGGTCATTGGGGAGGGTATGTGCTATGGTGAGTGCTGTGAAGTGTGTAAACCTGGTGATTCACAGACCTGTACCCCTGGGGATAAAAATACATTATGTTTTTATAAAAAAATAAAAAAATAAATAAAAAATTTTTTAAAAACTGAAAAAAATAGTAATAATTTTATAAAATAATACTTTTATATTACATGTTGGGTCATATAATGTCATTTCATTACATTTTCTTCTAATTAGAATAGTTCAAATTCACAGAAAATGTGATGCACTGTGTTTATTTCCCTGAAACTGAGTGGACAGCAAACTTGGGCTTGTTAAAGGCACAAGAGAGGGACCTAAGGAATTCTGCTTCTGGTGCAGACATGTAGGCTTCTAACACCCGGACTCTCTCACAATACCTACAACCCTGGAAAAATACCTCCCCCTCCCAAATACCTGACGCCTGGAGAGTGACTAAAAGGAGAGATTTTGGAGGGGAGTAGAAAAAAACTACTAAAAATGGGTGAGTTCTCAGATTCTTAATAATTATTAAAAATTATGAAAAAAATTCACATAACATAAAATGTACCATCTGAACCCTTTCTGATTCAAGTCAATATTCCTAAGTGCATTCATGAGTTTCCAGTTCCGATCCTTTGCCCTGAGGGCAGCTGCAGCCCTGCTGGAACAGGGGAACTAACACTCTGAGAGCAAGACTGTTGTCTTTCTGGCCAGATGGACAGGACTGCTGGAGGGTGAGGGAGGGCTACTGGAGAGCAGTGAGCCAGGGAAGGGGATGCCCAAACTCCATGTTGAAAAACCCAGGTCTCTGGCTGTCCCCAGAATTGTGCATGTGGGGGACAGAATGAAAGCCATCTGCACTGAGATCTGAATTGCTTCCCATAGCAGGCAAGGGAGGGTTGATAGCTTGAGTTGAACTAAGTTAATTGCCTGTTCAAACAAAACACCAACAATTCTTGAAGGAATATGACTGTTCAGTGTTATCTCAGCATAACATGGAAAATATCCTGGATATAATCTAACCTTTAATGACATATGAAGAGTCAGGGCAAAGGAGTCCCAAGGGCAAAGACAACACAGCCAAATCCCAAGATAACTCAGGTATTTGTAGTTTGAAACAAGTATATTATTTATTTTTAGATGTAGGCTCAGGGCTATAAAAGAAAATATGCTTATAATGAATGAAGATGTAAATCTCATTAGACAAATACAACATAGAAAAAAGAATCAAATACAAATTCTGTAATTAAAAGATAATATTTGAAATAAAATATTCACTGGGTGGACATAAGGGCAGGATGGAGATGATGAAATAGGTGAGTGAATGTGTGAGAAATCAATATAAAAGTACCCGATTTGAAGAAAAGAGAAAACAAAGACTTATCAGAGATAAACAAAGCTTTGATGACTTGTGAGAAATCTGACATAGAAAGAGAAAAGCTATTGAAGAAAATATAACCTCAGGGACCTATGGTTTGTTATCAAAAAGTCTTACATAATAGGTCATTGGAGTCCCAGAAAGAGAAGAGAGGGAGAATGAGGCAAAAATAATATTCAAATAAATAATGGCTGAAAACTTTCTCAGTTTGGTGAAAGACATACATTTAAGCACTCAGAAGCCAATAAACCCCACGAGGAATAAATCTGGGTGAAACTACACCTATGCACATTAAAGCTGAAGAGAAAGAGAAAGCAGCCACAGAAAAATGGCATTATATACAGGAAACAATAATTTGAATGACTGCTAACTAATCACAAACCATGGAAGCTACAGGACAGGAGAATAACATCTTGCAGGGGCTAAAAGAAAAAAAAAATCTATCAGCCCATAATTCTATAACAAACAAAATCATCATCAATAAGAAGGTGAAATGAAGACATTTCAGTTCATCCCCAACAGGCTGTCGTATAAGAAATGCTAAAGGATTTTTTTTCCTGGAAAAAGAGAAATGATATTATGGAAATCATGAGTCTGAAGGGATAAAGGGAGATTATCAGGAATTGTATCTAGGTAAATCTAAGAGACCACTTTTCTCCTCCTAGTTCTTAAAAAAAAGAAAAAAAATATATATCAATCATATGTATCTAAAAATATATATATTATACATATATAATCATATATATATGATTGTTTAAAGTAAAAAATACATTTTATGATATATATGAGATTGTTTAAAGTAAAATTCTAACATTGTGTGTGGGGCTTATAAGATGTATAGATATGATGCGTGTGATCACTGTAGCATAAAAGATAGTAGGAGAGGAGTGGTAAATGTATGTAGTTGCAGTGTTTCTGCAGTTTGTACATAGTGGTAAAATACTAATTCTAAGAAGACTTTGAAAATTTATAGATATATACAGAGAGCAAGTAAACACTAAAAATAAAGGAAAAGAGGCATAGGTAAAAGTCAATGATAAATCAAAGTGAAATTCTAAAGAATAGTCAAACAATACCAAAGACGGTAGGAAAGGGGCAATGGAGAAACAGGTATCAGAAGTTAAACAAACAATAAAATGGTAGGTCTAAGTCTAACCATATCAATAATTACATTAAACATCCCAATAAAGAGGCAGAGATTATCAGAATGAATAAAAATGCCAGAGACAACTATATGCATGTTGTCTACAGAGATGCACTCTAAATATGAAAACATACATAGATCAAAAAGGAATGATAGAAAAATGTCTGATACAATAGGTGGGCACAGCAAGTCTGAAGTGGATACATTAATATTAGATGAAAGGGATGTCAAACAATTAATATTGCCAAAGAAGTACATTACATAATTATAAATGGAAGAAATACCTTTTATAAAAGCACATGCACCTAATTATAAAGCCTCAAAGCACATGAAGCAAAAATGGGCAAGATTAAAGGAAGAAATAGACAATTCCACAATCACAGCAGAATTTTCATAATTGATATTATAACAATACACAAAAGAATAAAGTCATTGGTAACCTAAAAATGTTATTAACCACTTTGTCCTAATTCATATTTTTATGCAGCTCATGCACCTGTAGTATACACATTCAATTCAGCCTCACATGTCATGGTCACAAAGACCACATACAGGCCATAAAACAACCCCATTGATTAAAAAGCTGAAATCCTAGAGTGTGCTGTCTGACCGCTCTGGGATTAAATTGGAAATCGATAGTGTTTAACAATAAGAGATCTAAAGAAAGCCCAGATATTTGGAAATTAAACTATACACATTGCAACAATGCATAAGCAGAGAAGAAATTGAAAGAGAAATAATTGGAACTGAAGAGAATACAAATAAAATATATTAAAATCTGTGTAATGCAGTTAAATCGGTGCTTAGAGAGACATTTACAGCTTTAAATGCATGTATTATAAAAGAAGATCTAAAATCAAGAAGGAATTAGAAGAAAAGTACATCCAATCCAAAGTGAGTAGATTAAGAAAAAACCTTGTTGATTATTACCATATTTAAATCATATATTAATCACTGGAATTTTTTTCAGAAGATCTTCCTACAGAGCAACTCTAGGCCCAGGTGGTTTCATCGGTTTCTATCATGCATCCAAAAAAGAAACAACACTAATCATATATCATTTGTTTTTCGGAAATAGAGGAGGAGGGAACGCATTCTCCTTTTCAGAGGCTGATATTACCCTAATACCAGAACCTGGCACAGATTTTAAAACTGAAGAAAATTACAGACCTCTATCTGTCATGAACATAGACACAAAATCCTCAACAATATATTAGCAAATTTAATCCAACTCTATAAAAAGGATTATGACTAAGTAGAATTTATCCCAGAAATGCAAGTTTCAGTCAATGTAATTACTGTATTAACAGGATAAAGGAGAAAAACCAGAGGGTCACTTCCATAGATGTAGAAAAAAAAAAAAATCACCAAAATTCAAGACCCATAGACAATGCAATCTCCCGGAAAACTAGAATTAGAAGGGAGTTTGTTCAAACTGGTAAGGAACACCTATGATCAACCTACAGATAACATCACACTCATGGTGAAAAATTAGATCCTTCTTTCCCAAGGTCAAGAACAAGGCAGGAGGCCTGTTCTCACCACGTAATAGTTCTGGAGTGCTTATTATGAGCCTGGTACTGTGCCAGTGGCTTCGAAGATACCACTCATGCGAGGACCAGATCTCTTCCCGTGACAGAGATGAAGATGCTGGAACATAGGGAGGCAAGATTGCCCAGCGTCCTACAGGAATCCTAAGCCAAGATTTAAACACAGATCTCCCTGACTTTAGAGGCCACCCCTTAATCACAGCTGTCTTTTCAGTAGCATGCCAATTAGTATTTTCTTTTGTTAAGATTTTATTTATTTATTAGAGAGAGAGGGAACACAAGCGGAGGGGGAAGGGTGGAGGGGGAATCAGGCTGCCTGCTGAGCAGGGAGCCCGATGCAGGGCTCCATCCCAGGACCCTGGGATCATGACCTGAGATGAAGGCAGACGCTTCACTGACTGAGTCCCTCAGGAGCCCCAGCATGGCAATAATCATCAAAGGGACCTAGAGTGGTCCCAGGGTGGAAGATTCTATGGTCTGGCTTCTTCCCACTTGCCCCTCTCACAGGTTTGAGAGGCAACAACCACCGCTGACACTTGTCAGGAAGGGACAGAGCAGATGCAGGTTAAGCTTATGTAGTTTCCAGGAGACGTGAAAGAGCCTGGCCTGATTTACGGGCCTCCATCAAAGATGCCATGCTGTCCATCCATAGGAATATTCAAAGGACAATAGTATTTTGCTACTAAAATCAGTCTAATTTGCTCATTTTCATTATTTAGAGGCAGTTAATTAAAAACCCAGCCGATATTTATTTTGCTCCCTTCACATCACCAGTGATTTCTGGCTGCTCAGCTTTTACAGCATTACAGTTTTTCAATTCGACATGGCCCAGAGTGGGTTTCTTACGGTTGTGTCTCCCATTACTTTAATCTCAAGCAAGACATTAGAGCGCTCTAAGATTTCAGCCACTGCTGGTGAAGTGCGAGGTGCCGTCGCAGTCCCCGTCTTTAGAAAGAGCAGACTGTACTGGCTTCTGCACCAGGTAACGGACCCTGGTCCCTTCTACAGGGATAACGTGGGGGTTTGGCCTTTGAGTGGGTGAAGGATCGACCCCGAGTGCTCTCTTGGCTGGAAGCAGGCAACCTCACTCGAGGCCCATTCAGATGTTTCATCATTCCCTAACGGTGGAGAAGGAATTGCCGTGCCAGACAATGGCCTGAGTCAACGGGGATGTGGCTAAGAAAGCTCATGTTTTATTTCTTAAGAATCATGCTAATTTTGCAATTCACTCTAAAACGTATCCAGGTACAGTATGAAATTCGTGTTGTTTGCTCTTGCGTCTTTGAGTAGAATTAACATTCCAAGGTCATGTGTCATGTATCTGGTGTTTCCAGCCCTGTTTGGTAAAGCAGCTTCACTCAGACAGAAGGCCTGCTCTGAAACTGCTGGTTCAAGGTCAGCCTATCAGGGAGCCAACTGGCAAGTAAAGCTTAGGTTTCTAATCTGGAAATTAAGGAGGAACTGAAAGTACCCTAATAAGAAGTCTCCTTGCAGTTTATCTGCAGACAGGAACCTGTGGGAACAGAAAGGCTTGCAAGCTGCCCAGTGAGAGGTTAAAGTGGCTGATAGTGCCTTCAGTAGCCCTTGTTGCCAAAAAAGTGAGCCATCCTACCTTTTCTTGGTCAACTGACGAAGAACATTCCCTTACATCTATCAGAAGAATTCCTATACAAGCTTCAAAACCCAGTCTGAGCATTACTTCTTTTGAGAAGCCTTCTCTGGTTTCTCAACCTGAGATGACAGCTCCCCCATGCCTTAGGTTTCTGTGCACATTCTTTCTTGCTTTGTCAGTTGTGCATACACATCTGTTTTCCCTTTAAAGCTCCCAGAGACGAGAATCTGTACTTACTTATGTCCCTGACTTTACTGCCTATTTTAAGGCCTAGCTTAATAGAGGGGCTCAGGGAATGAGTGCTGGGTGCCAGAAAAAGAAAGTCTCAATCAGTTCAAAGGCAGTACGGTATGATGGTTAGTATCAGAGTCTTGGAATCGAATAACTTGTCTTCAAGTATGAGTTTTGACATTCCTAACTCTGTGATCATTGGCCATAATGTATTAACTTCTCCAAAGTTCAATCTCCACATCCATAAATTGTGAATAATAATGGATTCTACTATATTAGGTAGTTGTGAGGTTTGAAGTCAACAAATGTGTTTAGGATTTATTTATCAGAGAGAGAGAGAGAGCACGAGTGTGCCTGAAGGGTGGGGAGTGGGAGACAAAGGGAGAGGGAGAGGAAAACTTCAGCAGCCTCCATACTGATCCTGGAGTCCGAGGATGGGGGGTGGTGTGGGGGGTGGCGGGGCAGGACTCAATCTCATGACCCTGAGATCAGGACCTAAGCTCAACCCAAGAGTCAAAGCCTTAACCAACTCTGCCACCCACGTGCTCCTAAAATCAACAAGTTTCAATCAACCTGCTGGCACAGAGAAGGTACACAGTGTTGGGAATTTGCTAACTCACTGGCAGCACCTTTGTGTGGAAGCTGAAACTCACCTTCTTGAATGTCACCATCTGGTGTCAGAAAGATCCCAACAAGGCCATCACTAAGACTCTGCCTCCACTTTTCTCTTTGTCAGCTTTTATGCCCTACCTCCTTCAACTGGCCTCAGGTCAAGGTTAGTTTAGCCCCTATTCCATACCCCATCTTGCTTCTGGGGCTCTGAACCGTGAGGCCCTCAGGTGGGCTGCTGTTCCAGGCACCAGGGCTCCTCTCATGTCTGATGTTATCCCTGAATTTATTCTGTAGCTCACTTCTTCCAGGCTGTCTGCACTGCTTTGTCTTTCCCCTGTCTGCCGAGGACACAGAGCACACAGCACGTGCCATCTCTCACTCCACCAATGGTCCCACTGTCAGGGCATATTCACCCCATTTGGCAGATGAGTCAGTGGAGGCTCAGAGCCACTGAATGGGCTATTCAAGGTCACACGGGGATCTGGCCCACATATCCTGGCTCTGGTACTCAAACAACTCTGTACCCAGCTGCTCCTTATACAGCATAGCCTCTGAAATCGATGAACAACAGCAGGCACACAAGACCTCATATTTCCACTCCCTGACAAGTTTTGCCCATAATCCATATGTCGTACTGAAGTTCCCAAATGTTCAGGTGGGGAACCCCAAAGGGGCAGAGGCATATTTTAAATGTTTAATTCAAATTAAGGCTAGTGTCAGGAAAATCCATATTTTGAGCCACAGAAGAAAGAGAAATGGCAGCCCAATCAATATTACAGAAGTATATGGACTCTTTTACTGTTCTATCAATTCCTGGAGCTAATAAGTCAGCACCTCAGGGGACAGCCTCACAGTTTAAAACAAAAGTTCAGAAGTCGCTGCCTGTCAGGCATGATTCCAGCTTTCGTTCTGATCAAGGTGAGCAGGAGACAAAGGGCCTTCTCACCCATGGACCAGACGACCCCTGGGTGCCTCTCATCAGCACCAGGGCTGCTCAGCTGATAACAAGCACCTCCCCTGTGGCCGGCTAATCCTTCACCTCCCAGTCATCAATACCGCCTGCAAATGCAAAGTCCCCACAGAAGGCATGCAGATTAAAATGTTAAATCAAATTCCGAAGAGAAATTTGAAAATCAATTTTAGGTTCCCGAAGAAAAGGCCAGGGAAGATAATTAAGACTCGTAACTCCCAGCTTCAGCTGCTTTATTTTCTAATTCTGAAGCAAAATAAAACCATTATTTCCCAAGCAATCAGCTGGAGCAGGAACACAATAGGAGAGCCAAGCATGCTCCCCAGCGGAGAGCCACAGTGACCGAGACAGTCCCCACTCACCGACGTGCACTTTAGGGAGCCACCCGATCAGCAAACTGTCTTGCAACACTCTCATTTTCTTTTCATGTACCTTTTATTATTTTTTTTTTCTTCCTGGCAACAGAAAACTAATGCAGATGTGAAAGGTTGGCTGCTTCCAAGTTTACAGTAAATAAGTTGAAAGAGCTGTAGATTACCCAGGCCCTCAGTGTCAGGAGCTAATGCGTTCTAAATGTACCCCATTTCCAGCAGAGCCAAATTCCGCTTTGACATTTTCCTTCACTGCACATGGATATTTGTATTATGGGTGCTCAGCTCTTGTTCTCATTTGCCTATTGTGATTCACACAGACCCGCAATGCTAATAGGATGCTTCATTTCCCTCTTGGGCCCATGCAAGATAAATCCGCGATCCACTTCAGTGTACGGTAAGTACCCTTTCGCCGCCGCTTACTTTCCATGCAAAACATATGTGAACGTGGTCTGCCGTTAAGCTACCTGGCAGTGGGAGGAGAGATTGAATTCCTCCCTCTCTGAGTAGGGGGTATTTGTAGAAGACCTAGGAGAATTTAATTCTCTGGCTCCCAGCTCAACAGTCACATAATTATGCCATCCCCAATGAGAGCCAAAATTCTGCATACCCTGGAAAATTATGATCAACAGAAGGAGTGACTTCTGCAGCTACTCAAAACTGCCAATGTCTCTAGTGACTGGGAAGTCTGCATTGCATGTTTCCACACAAATTTATCAGCACGTCTGTCCCATTTTAATTTTTTATCTCACACCTGCTTCATGAATGGTATTTGGCTTAGAACATCCACGAGAAGCTTGGAATTCACCTAGTTATATCTTTTATCACTTGGTACTTTCCTGGCCAATCACACTTCATGCCTGGCATATTAGGAATCCTAAATGAGCACCTATCATATACTAAATGCTGCAGAGGAGGCTAAAGGAATGGGACTCCGTTGCTGTCCTGTAGGCTATCTTTTTAGGAAAAGGAGCTGGGTACACATGGCACCCAGAGGTTTTAGACCAGAGAAGAATGATTCAGAGCTCTTACTCTAGCATTTTTCAACCTCAGTTTTTCAGGGCTCACCTTCATGATTTTTGCTAGAGTCGAGGAAGACTTGCAATATTTTTACTTCATAACTGTAAACTAGATTTGTTAACTAGATTTAACGTAAATTTGTTATCATAGGATTGGTTAATATAAATTTAACTAGGATTATTTCTACTTAAAATGACTTATAAAGAAGACTTCATAACTATAGCTTGGAAAACAACACAATCAGCTCCAAAGAGAAGGCACCACTTATACACTATTTCTAGTTTGGCAGTGTTCCCCTCGCAGTGAGGAAATGAAGATGTGTGAATTTCATGAAAATGGAGGACAGTAAGTAAAACAGAGAAGGGGGGGAATTAACCAACTGTAGGGGTGAGGGAAGGCTTCTTGAAAGAGAAGACACCTAAGTTGGGCTGGACGGATGATTAGGAGTTCATTAGGAAGGCAAGACAACCTTCCATACTCCTTTGAGGTCTTCCTTGTGTCTGGACCCAGCCACAGTGTCTCGGTGTTAATTTACCCACTGTTATCTCTGGAACAATGCAGAAACAGCACATTACTGATTATCCAACATGGATATCAAAACCTATATGCACCAGCACCTTTCAAACTGCTTGGGCCGTTCCAGAGATATGCTCTGATCATTCCTCTTGTGAAACAATTCTTAAATTGTTGATTGTTTTCACACTCAGCTTCTCTCATTTGCTTTGATGGTTGTGATTTATTTTAAAGACTACATTGTGGCTACTCTCCTTTCTCCAAGCTGTGATTCCCTGCTAGGGTCAGACGCCCAGCCTCTCTTCCTGTGAGCTACAGGGTACTGAGCTCAGGGATGCCTGGAAATTCTGTTGTGGTGACATCCCTGAGTTGAAGAATCTACTTGCTGGTCACCAGTCATATACAGGCCAACCACCACAGTCTTTTGCTTGGACTGGCTTCATTTTTTCTCCTGGAGGAACAGAATCATTTCACTGCTCATACAGAGCATATGCAAGGTAGGCGTGAAGACCTGGAGTTTATGCCAAGGATAGAAGCCTCTAGTGTTTCCACTCTGTTTGATACCTCTTGTTTGTAGCAGCGAGAGTTTTCACAGGGTTATCCATTAACCTGAGCCCCAAAGCCATGAGGTGGAGTGCACCCCCCCCCCACAAAGGTGGTGTTGGCAGCAGGGTGCTTGTCAATTTCAAAAAAAAAAAAAAAAAAGAAAAAAATGAACTGACTTCCTTGACAAATCACATTGATTAAATAAGACTTAGTTGAAAGTAGAAGCTACAAATCACTCATTTTCCCAGATGACCAGCCCCCCTCAGTCTTAGGAGGTCACACTGTGATTTGGGAAATAGTGTCTTTTTCCATACATTAGATAGCCACAAAATAGTCCCAAGTACCCCAGTGTTTGCAGGACCTGAGCTGGGCAGGAGGTAGTCTATGAGGGAATACAACTTACAGAGACTCTGTAGTTGGTGACCTGGCCTAATGGAAAAAAAGCAAATATCAAGTGAGTAACTACAAGACTGAAGATGTGGTTACAAATTGGGTTAAATGTTAAGAAGGGAATGAACAGATAAAATAACTGGGGGAAGGGATAATAGGTGAGTAAAGAATGAGAAGAAATTAGATAAATTGGGGAATGGACAAGGAGGGTAGAATGCACAGTGTATTTTGGATTGAAGAAACAGCAGTGCAAAGGTCCTGAGGTAAGAGGGTACAAACTTCCTCTTAGGGAACAGAAAGAGAATCTGAACACAGTGAGGGTAGAGTCAGTGGCAGGTGAAGCCTTAGAAAGGTAGGAATGGACACATCATGTTTTTCAATTCAAGGCTTTCTGGTCTGACCCCAAATTTATTCTTTGAGGACCTCTTGCTTTCTTATATCCAGTAGGCCTCAGGGCAAATGTGACCTCCATGAGATTGTTTTAAAAAGGCAACCTCTAATTGTTCAGTTCTGCAAACTTTGATACATCACCAGTCCTATGTCTGGTCCTACGCTCTTGCTTGCTGGGACACCTGGCAGGTCAGCCTAGGAGGAACCTGCTGGCATGCCACCTTTGAACCCTCCACAGTGTGGAGCTAGAGCCGCAGTATCAGCCTGGTTGGCTTAGGCTGGATTGTCCCTTGAGCAGAGAGACTGTGTGGCAAGCAAGTGGTAGCTTGAGAACAGTGATGGGAAGTCACACCTATAATCAGCCAGGTGTCATGTTACGTGCTTCACACATATTACTTCCTTTAGACCATGCAATGATCTTGGAGTTAGGTGTTCTTTCTAACTCCCGTTTTGCAGAATAAGAGGTAGTTGAGGTCTGGAGAGCTTGTGTGATTTCAAGGCTACATGCTTACTGAGTGATTGAGTCAGCCTTAGAAATCATTGTGGTTTAAACTGTGTGTTTCCCAAAAGAGACCTTAAAGTCCTAACTCCAGAATATGAGCTTATTTGGAAATAGGGTCTTTACAAAGGTAAGCAAGTTAAAATGAGGTCATTGGGGTGGGCTCTAAGCCAATACAATGGTGTCTTTATAAAAAGATGGAAATCTGGGCAGAGACAGACAAACACAGAGGGAAGATGTGAAGACATGGAGCAGAAGATAGTCACGTGACGGGGGAGAGGCATCACAAGCCAAGAATGCAAGGATGGCAAAGATGGCCAGCAAGTGCCAGAAGCTGGAAAAGATAAAGAAGAATCCACCTCTGGGGGCTTCATGGAGAGTGTGGCCCTGCTGACATCATGATTTCAGTCTCTTAGCCTCCAGGACAGTGAGACACTAAATTTCTGTTGTTTCCAGCCACCCAGTTTGTGGTCCTTTATTATGGGGTGATACAGATACAGAACTGATACAGAACCCAAACCCAAGGCAGGTACAGTCTTTGTGAACCACAAAGCCCATGACTACACTTTCCCACAGCTGCCATTCAAGTCCACAAGTCTACCTTGGTCCTGTGTGGGAGACATGGGGGCCGAAGAGGGAGAGAAGATCCCAAAAGGAACACACAGTCTAGCCATGGAAGGTTCTCATATATGTGTCCCCTTCTGCCCCACTAGTCCCAGTGAGCAGGTGGGGTTCAAGTACACAGTGAAGCTGTGAGTGCTTGTCAGATAAATGAGGAATTCTGCATCAGAGTTTGCCTCAGAGGCCTGGCCAGTGAGGCCCAAACCAGGGGTGTTTGTGGTGGGGTTGAGGTCAGTGGGAAAGATCCTCCAGAGGCCCGACCAGATTTTCTCAAGAGGAAATAAAACTAATCTTTGTCAGTGTTTCCAAAACTTGGAGAAATTCCAAAATTAAAAAAAGGAAATTCTCAAGTACTTCAATAAAAGGGCTATTGATAAATCCATTATCATTTCATTGTTATGTGTTGTCCCTTGAGGGAGCCAATCTGATAAGCATTCCAATTTACACCTGGCTGGTCAAGTCTTGGAACACGGGTGGATACATTGTTTGGTCATCTCAGGAAACAGGGGAAGGACACCATAGGGGCTCAGCTCCCCTTCCAGCCTGTCTCCCCTACAGGGGCTGATTCGGTCAGTGCTGCCTCTCTGACAGACACACACTCCCAACTGCCCCTTATAAACATTTCTGGCTGTTCCCAAAGCCCAGTGTTGTCATTGCAGGCTCAGTGGTCAGTCATGTAGGCCACTGTCTGGGCAGGGTGACTCAACAGTCCCCTAATTGCTCTTATTCCAACATAGACCCCTGGTAGGCTCTTCCACACTAGAGTCTAATTTTTTGGGTTTAGTTCATCCCTACTGGTGTGTCTTGGTTTTATTTTTGTTTCATTTTTAGTTTTTATCTTTATGCTCAGTAGATAAAATTTAGAAATATAAAAGGTAAAAAAAATGGTAATCTTACCGCTGAGAAGCAATGAAAAGTAAGTTTTAGGCATATTTATTTCCAATCTTCTTTCAGTGAACTTTTTTTTTTTAAATAGCAGAGATCATGCTTTATGTACAATACTGTGTCTTATGTCTTTATTTCATTTTATAGGCATTTTCCTAGCTTCTTAAAGACCCCTTGTAAGCACTACTTTTTTTTTTTTTTTTAAGATTTTATTTATTTGGCAGACAGAGATCCAAGTAGGCAGAGAGGCAGGCAGAGAGCAGTGGGGAAGCAGGCTCCCCGCTGAGCAGAGACCCCACCGATGCGGAACTCGATCTCAGGACCCTGAGATCATGACCTGGCCGAAGGCAGAGACTTTAATCTACTGAGCCACCCAGGTGCCTGCAAGTACTACTTTTAATGGCTACATAGTGTTCCAATCCATGGCTATGGCTAACATCTATGACCTGATCCATGTGGTCGAAATGGAGGTTGTTTCTACATTCTTACAAACATAAATAGCACCAGGATATACAGTTTCATATATATATCTTACAATATCATTTGGCACATGATGATGAATTCCTGAAAGTGAAAATAAGTCCGAAGGCATAAATATTTTGTGGTGCTTGTGATGTTTGCTCTTTTACATAAAATACAACCTTCCACTTCCCCTTCCCTAGCAGGAGAACACATTTCATCATGGACACTCCACCACCCTAATGCCAACCTCTCAGAACCTGGAGCCAGCCTTCCCCATGGTGGGGTGGACTCTGGCTAAATGGTCATACAAAGACCCCCAGCATGTCCCAGCCCATGAACTACTCTGAAGAGTCACTGTCTCTTCCATCCCACTCTTGGCAGCCTCCACTGTGACTGCAACCTCCCTTGGATCAGTCCCTTTTGACATTCGGGGAGCATATCCCTCTCAGTATGGTCCTGAGACTCTCTGCTTGTTCTGGGGCCAAGCTGGTTGCCAAGACCGTGAACAAGAAACTACAGGTTCCTGCCTGCTGAATGAGATGGTCTCAGCTCCTGCTGGCAGAAACCCAGCACTGAGTAATGAGGGGAGTGGGGGTGGGGTGGTGACTCACCATTTCTTCTCTCTTCCCCCAGAATGGGGGAGCCCCTTGGGGATTTTCATTAGCACCTCACCTTCCAGACAGTAGGGTGGGAATAGAGTGGAATGGGGCAGAATATGCTCACAGGGGAAGCCTAGCTGCTAAGCTAACACTGATAGTCAACAATGACCATTGAATATGACCACTTGCCTCAGGTGCGTTACAGCAGGGAGCAGGATTGTGGCAGGAGGGCAGGGAGGGTAAAGCCATCTCTAAATGAGCATCCCCCCAAATCAAACTCTAGATGTGGCTTTTCATGTATATTAGCACATTAAATCTTGTCTATCTGCCTGAAAGCCAGTTATTGTACCAAATTTTAGAGAAAAACAAACTGGAGTCCAGAGAAGTTATGGGACTCACCTAAGGCCACACAGCCAGTAAGTGACCCTCATGCTTCAGACACATTCTGTCTGATTCCTACATTCAGTCTTCTGTTTGGTACCTGTCTCTGAAGAGGCCCTTCTTGGTGGAGCCTCAAGGCCTCTGTATTGCTTCTTACAGCCAGGTTCAAATGGGCAATAGGATCCTAGTGTCACTGAGAAAGTCTAGGTCTCAGGTCTCAGGCAAACAGATCAAATAGCTCAGTGACAAACAAAATAAGGTTACTGCATTTCTAGCCCCAACTTTCCTAGTTCTGACAGAGAGTTCTTAGTCTTGGGACTGAGTCTGTTAAGTCAGAAGCTTGTAGGCACTGGTCTTATACAGCCTAAGTGTGTAAAGTGCCCAGAACATAATATATCTGAGCAGGTATTAGTTCCCTTTCTCCATTAGGGTTATATGGGTTGCAGTTCATTCATCAAATATTTATTAAGCATCTATATATTCCTATATAGGTCTGCTACCAGGACAAAGTAATAAGAGAGCACTCACAGCAAGAGAAGTTCTTCCTGTTGGCTTTAAGATTCCATCAAGAAATGATGATAAAATTATCCCAAACCCAGCTCACAGACCTTTCATTATGCCTCTTCCCGAGGAATCTCATGAGAATGCTATAAATAACATGGTGGCTTATTTCAGTTAAACCAAGACACTGCTATCTTGTTGGCACCTCTTGCCAAGTCCTGGGGTTCTATAGTCAGACAAAACACTGAATTCAGGGGCGCCTGGGTGGCTCAGTGGGTTAAGCCTCTGCCTTCAGCTTAGGTTATGATCTCAGGGTTCTGGGATCAAGCCCCGCATCAGGCTTTCTGCTCAGCAGGGAGCCTGCTTTTCCCTCTCTCTGCCTTCTTGTGATCTCTCTCTCTCTCTGTAAAAAAAAAAAAAAAAAAAAAAAAAAAAAAAAAAAAAAAGACACTGAATTTATAGCATACCTCATCACAGGGTTTGTAGAGAATGTGATATGAAAAAACAATGTTGTTCTAACATTTAAAAGCAAAATCCAGGGACGCCTGGGTGGCTCAGTTGGTTAAGCAGCTGCCTTCGGCTCAGGTCATGATCCCAGCGTCCTGGGATCGAGTCCCACATCAGGCTCCTTGTTCCGCAGGGAGCCTGCTTCTCCGTCTGACTCTGCCTTCCACTCTGTCTGCCTGTGCTCGCTCTCGCTCGCTCTCTCTGACAAATAAATAAAATCTTTAAAAAAAAAAAAAAAAGCAAAATCCATGTAGAGTTTATCCCTTGGGGTGGGGATTTGGAATTTTGGTCAACTATCTACTAGATAATTCAGCTAAGTACTATTTAAGTATCTAGTTGAGCACTTAGTTGAAGAAAGGAGAGATGGAGGGATGATACAGAAAGGAGGGAATCTTTGGGAGGAGGTTATGATGCTGTCGCAGGATTATTTGAAGGAGAAAAGAAACTAGTCTCCCTTTCATCCATGTCCATCACCCTTAGGTGAGGAATCTACCACCACAGCCTAGAAGGTAAAGCTTTAGCTGATGGCTAAAGCTGATGGAGGTGGGGAAAGGGCTGGAATTGGAAAACTAAGCCGAACAGAACCACAAAATCAGACCCAGTCTTCCTGGTATTTGGCAGAGGTCAACTGAGACTAGTCCATTACATGGTAGTAGGTTCTGGTCTGTAAGGCATGAAAATTTGAGTTTGGTGGTTAGGCTGGGTCCTGGGAAAGCAGACCTGTGCTGTTTGGCAAAGACACATGAAGTAGAGGAGCAAAGAGGAAGAAACCAGGGACCCCAGATTGCGAGACAGATGGAGAAGGCAGTTGTTGGTGATAATTTTCCATTTCTAATGAGGCTTGAATATCCTTATTGCTCTTTGTTTTTTTTTATATTCACTTGTATCCTTCCAATAAGACTTCACTGGATGGAGTTAGCATGAGTGGCTTGCTGCTTCTGGCCACTCGAGTTGTCCTTTCGAAGACACTGGACAGCCCTCACAACTGGCTCTTTCACAACTTTGCCTCAAACTTGTCATTTTGTAATGAAAGAGCATAAAAGCTGATAAAGTAGCAGTATGCTGCCAACAAAAAGATGAATCAAGGCAAAAGTCATTAAAAACAGCAGAAAAGGCAAATAACAAGGCTGAAATAAAAATGAACAGCATAAAAATAAAGCTCAAAATAAAAGCTGAATATGGTGAGGGAACTAGATAAAATATGAGCCATGGATAAAAGTAAAAGTGAGATAAAAGAAAGCCATTAAATTGTTGTCAGCTGAGAACAATTAAAATACAAGAAATGAAGAGCAAAGTGAATACTGAAAGAATATAATCTACAAACCATAAAACTGGGATAATCAGGCAATAAAACAAAATGGATAAGAAGACAGAACTCATCTGGCCCTGGGGCATATGCCAAAGGCTAGAGTTTCCACCAGCAAAGACCATCAACGCCTTTCTGCCAGGGCACAGCCCTCCAACAACTGTTTTCCCCTGGCAAGTGGTCCCCAAGCAAATGTTTCTAGGAGAGAGACTCCCAAGAGTTGGAGAACAGGACATGAATCCTTTCCTTTTCCTTTTTCTCCCTGTCTCCTTCAATGAGGACCCCTGCCCCATGCCAGCTTTTTTAATGTACCAGAATGAGACCTCAGCCCGATCAGCCATTCTCCCTCAGCCCTTCCACTACCCTCTGTGAACAGCAAAGAACAGTGCCAGTACACACAGACCATTAGGGAGTTCCAAGTGTCAAGATCTAGCATACCACCCTGCCTGCTACGTGGGGAAAGAAAGGCTAAAGGCGTTGTCTATCTGAAATTCTGCAAAATGCATAGAGGTTTTCGGTTGGGCTGGTATGGCCAGAGGAAATCACCAGGTCACGAGAGTGGTCTGTGAGCAGCTGGCCTCTTTCTCCTAACCCTCGCCAGGGTACTTGAAGGGGTCTGATGGCCAACATCAGTCAGGCAATACTGGGATACACTGTGATGTGACCAAGGAGCTCCCAGTGTGTCAAGGGGACAGGCAACCAACTACGAAAAAGTACTGGTTGTCTTTATTTATGACTAATAGGATAATTTAGGATTTTCATTTCTTCTTATATCAGTTTGGAAAGCTGAATTTTTAGAAATTTGTTTATGCCAGTTAGATTTTCAAATGTATTCCATAGTCGTTTATAATACCTCTTTATTATCACTGACCATCTGATGTCTTCTTTTGTCATTCCTGCTATAGGTTATGTCTTATTTCTTCTTCACTTGGTCATCCTTAACAGAGCTTTATCAGTTTTAACAGTATTTTCAAAGAATCAGCAAATCCAAACATTAACAATGAATGAAATAGCAGACAGATATATGGTAGAGAGTTTCCTTAGGGCAAGAAAACATACCTATAAGAATTAGCTAACAAAATAAGATAGGAAGACTAATGTTACAAAGATATTTAGTAGTAGGTCCCATCAGAGATCACTCTGTAAAGACACATCAGGCAGAATGTGGAACTTCATTTAGGTCATAAAGAATGGCAGTATTTGCATAGTCAGGGCAGGGGGAAGGGAGGGGAGTCTTGAGCAAAGGTGCAGTACAGGCTGAAGAACTTGGTTTGTGTGATTTAAAATCACAGAATTAAAACTGTAAACAAGGGCCCCATCATAAAGGACTGTGATGTGAAAGTCAGGGGAAGGAGTTTGTGGTATATCCTAAAGTTAGTGGGAAGCCACCGAAGGTGCCTGGCAGATGAAGGATGCAGTCCTGCTGGAGGACCTTTCTGCAGAGCAACAGAGGGGAAGGCAGCTGGACTGCAAGACTGTCTGCAGGCAATGGATGCCATCCATGCCTGGTGATGAGAGCCTGTAGCAGGAAGCCTGAATAAAAAATAGAGAAGGGTCTGGAGCCTGAGCAATCAGGAAGAGAAAAGAGCTGAGGGCATAGGAAATATCCAGTCCACAAGGCAGGGCTCCAGAAAGTGCTGGCAGGGATGAGTGTCCCATTTTCATGCTCCATGCTTTCATGCTGACAGGAAGCCTCCAGCCTCTTTGCTTTGACCCCTTTCCCTCCTGCTGATTGAGAAGCTGGACTCCACCTCACTCTTCAAAGAGACGATTATGCTTTCCTGACTCTCCCACTGTTAGAGCCTCACATGTGATGGTGTATGTAGGTCAGAGTCATTGTTCCTTTGCCCTAAAATAGAGTTCTTTCTCTCCTGAGCCCACAGTACAGATTACCAGTGCCCTGAGCACTTAGAGAGCTCTTTCCCCTAAAGACAATCTCCACACCCTAGCGGCACAGCCCCAGGGCCTGAACAGAGTGAGGAGGGAGAGATTTCTTCTGGCTCTTGTTCTCTGATGCACTTGTTCCACGTGACAGCACATAAGAAAGAAGTGCTCAGAATGGACCTTTTGTGGGAGCACAGTGAAGCAGAAAGCTGATCATCTTCCATTTGAAAATGTAGTTGTTAACACTGGGCACGTTTTTATCCATGGTGTCACACAAGCAGCGGTAGTGGAAAGAGATCATATTTCCCTGAAACCTGAGCAAAATTTCTCCCAAGAATAAGGATCAACAGTCCTCAAAGTTCCAGTGATATAGTCTTGCACTATATCACTGTTAAGATAGTGTGATCATCTTTGTGAGTATGCTCTGCTATTTCTTTTTTTTTTTTTTTTTTTTTTTTTAAAGATTTTATTTATTTATTTGAGAGAGAGACAGTGAGAGAGAGCATGAGCGAGGAGAAGGTCAGAGAGCGAAGCAGACTCCCCATGGAGCTGGGAGCCTGATGTGGGACTCGATCCCGGGACTCCGGGATCATGACCTGAGCCGAAGGCAGTCGTCCAACCAACTGAGCCACCCAGGCATCCCTGCTCTGCTATTTCTTAATGGATATTATACACACAGTTCCCTTTATGGTTACCCATGTTTGGAAAATGCTGAGTTAAGGATAGTTTAACTGCATGACCTCTCAGAGCCTTTAATATGCTAATATATACTGTGAGTTTCCAAGAGAACCAATGTTCCCAAGAGGATGCATTCTTCAACTACTTTTTTGTAGAGCATCTCATGCAATGGAGCTTATAACGTACCTTCAGGGAAAATGGTCAAATGGCCATCTCACCTTTATGTTGGAGCCATCTACATTCTGAGGGTTATATTCAGACTCATCTCCCTTGCTTGCCTCTCCAACAGAATCTCATGGAAACAAAGGGATTTTATTATATCATAGCTGGTGATACCAAGAGACCTGAAATTATTAAGTCAGCAAAATGTGTTGTCAAGGGCCTCCCTATCCTTCCCCACCTTCCCCTGCTCTTCTTTCCCACCAAGTGCCCTATGTTCACTATGACATAGTTACCCAAGTTCTGTCTCATAAAAAGGGGAGGGGGGGCGCCTGGGTGGCTCAGTGGGTTAAGACTCTGCCTTCAGCTCACATCATGATCTCAGGGTCCTGGGATCGAGCCCCACATCGGGCTCTCTGCTCAGCGGGGAGCCTGCTTCCCCCTCTCTCTGCCTGCCTCTCTGCCTACTTGTGATCTCTCTCTGTCTATCAAATAAATAAATAAAAATCTTTAAAAAAATTTTTTAAAAAAGGGGAGGGGGTGGAATATTTCACACTAAGACTGTTCTCTACCCACCCGTACAGGCATCCCTTTATCCCCTCTTTTAGTCATTCAGAAGCAGTCAGTGCTGACTGTGCTGGCTAGAGAGTGAGTTGTCCCTGCCCTGGAGAAGATCTCAAGTCCAGTGAGAGAGGCAGGGAACTAAAAAGATAAGACCCTCCTGGCCAATATACTACAAAGAAGGACCAAAAGTTTTGGGGGCAGATGAAGGGTATCTCACCTCGTCCAAGAAGGATGCATTCAGAGATAGCTTCCAGAAGGAGGTGATACCTAACTGGGAAATAAGGAAAAGGGGCTAGAGCAGAACAAAAGACATGGGAATGGCTGGGAGATGAAACACAACATATCACGCTTGGGAGAAAAGCAAGCAGCCTAGCATGGCTGAAGAAGAAGGTGATTTTAAAGAAGCAACTGGAGATTAGGTCAGCAGACACACAGATGAAGGCCAAATCATGGATGTTCTTATGGAGCAAAGAGTATTGATGTCATCCTGGAAACTAAGAGGATGGCATGGACTAGGAGTAAACTGAGCTCCTATTACTCTCTCCCCACTCTGGTATTTCCCAGGCCAGAGACATCCCCACCTGTTTCACATCCTTCTCCTGATTCATCCTCTGTCCTTATAGTTACCCCTCTTCCTCCCAGATGCCCCAATTACAAACCCTTTTGCCCTGCAGGAGTTACTGGCTTGCTCTCTTCCACCACCTTGTAACCCAGCATAAAGCATCGATGTGTTACAGCCCCCACCCCTCCCCTGGCCAGGGAGGGAGAGATGGGCATTGTGAGTGTCCCTAGCATTAAGTTTAGGTACAAATAGCACATCACATACTGGTGTTTCCACTGCTTCATGTGAAGCTCCCTGACCAGAGATTTGCTGAACACATGCTATTTGGCTATTGTCCTATAACTGGTTTGATGGAGAAACCCTAAAATTCTTTTTTAATGTTTTATGCGTTTATTTGAGAGGGAGAAGAGAGAGTGAACATGAATGGCTATGCAGAGGGAGAAGCAGGCTCCCCACTGAGCAGGCAGTCTGATGTGGGACTCCAGCCCAGGATCCCAGGATCATAACCTGAGCTGAAGGCAGAGCTTAACTGAGCCCCCCAGGCACCCTAAGAAACCCTGAAATGAATGAATGTGTGGCCCTCGGCTGGTCCTATATCCATCCTGAGTTGCAATTATTCAGCAAAATAGGAATAAAATTTTCTTCTCAGGCTTTTTAAAGACAGAATACATGGGATGATGGACACTGAAGCTCTAGTCTGAGCTTGGACCAGCCTCAACATGATCAGATGTGGTGGCCAATGCTGGGGGCTGATTTGCTGGAAGTTTCCAGGGACAGTGACTCAGTGGTCCTAATGAAAGCCAGGGTGGGAGAGTTTACCAGTTTGCACAGCCCTCATCATAAACTAGGTGGCTTAAACCACAGAAATTTATTGTTTCATGGTTTCGAAAGCTAGAAGTCTGAGACCAAGGGGTTGGCAGAATCGTTTTTTTCTGAAAGGTGTGATGGACAATCTACCCATGCCTTTCCCCAAGCTCCTGGAGGTTTGATGGCATCACCTCATCTCTGCCTTCACCTTCACACATGGCATTCTCTCTGTGTATGTCTGTGCCCTCATTTCCCCTTTTTATAAGGACACCAGTCATCTTGGACTAGGGACCCATCCTACTTCAGTCAGGTTACATTCTGAGGTATTGCAGGGTTAGGACTTCAATGAATGAACTTGGGGGGGTGCACAGTTTAGCCCATAACAGACAGGAGCATGGAATGACCCATTAAGTGCAGATGAAACTCTCTGGGAACTGCAGAACTTTGGGTGGTCTGCACCTGCCTCATGCCAGTGTTACGGGCATCCTGGAAGTTATGAATGTGTGCTCATGGTATGTGACTAGTAACTGGTGTGGGGGTCTCATCTGCATCAAAGATTGGTCAGGCCTGGGGAATCTCACTTTTGTCCAAGAGTGCTCCTAACACATCACAGCTCCTTGTCTCCCACCTTCCAATGCCCTGTGTTCCAGCTGAGCAAGTTTTCTCCTTAGTTGTCTGTAGATTGTTTGTACAACCTTCCAGGGCCATGTTTTTCAGGCCCAGCCATCCCTTAATCTTCAAAGATCAAGCTACATGCTCTGCACCATGTCCTGAACCCCTCTACTTCCCAAAGCCCATTCAGATCCCTGTCTCCAGAGGGACCTGCTGGGACTCCTGGAAGGCATGCCTTACCTGGCTCCCTTTATCTCTTAGTAGCTTTGATGCCAGGGGAATTGCCAGTGAAATATGTTGCCGCTGAAAAGTGAGAAAATCTCTGCAGAAGGTGTTTGCCAGAAAGACAGCAAAAGGTGTTGTTTTCGCTTAGCAGGTGTTTAAATTTTTATGAGACACAAACCTGTGGAAATCACAGACATTCAGATGGGTGTTTGATATCTAGTGTCATTATGCTTTCCCAGCCAAGGCACTGGAGGTGGGTGTGGGCTGTGTGTTGGCTGGGGGTAAGGGGTGGTACCGGGGATTCCGAGGGAAGAAATAAGTGCTCACGGGTCTCATGTGGACCCTGTCGGAAGCTGGGTATTGAAAAGGACGGTTGAGCTCCCAGAAGACGGTTCATCGTTGAAATGTGATTTGCAAGCTCTGAACGGTGCTCTTTTCTCAGTTGTGTGTACCTCCCGCTTAGCTTGACTCCAGTCTACCCGGGGTGAAGGCATGCTGAGTCCATAAGGTTCTCTCAGGCCAGGGCCAGCCTAGTTATCTTGCATTCTCCTCCTTCAGCCCTGACACAACTGTCCTATTCTAGAACAACAAAGTCAGCATCCAGCTGGGTCATGAGCTTTCCAGGACAGTTCCTTTCCTCCCTCCCTTTCTTTCCTCCTTCCTTCTGTAAGTGTGTACCCCACACATCTATGTCCCACATGCCTGGCATTGAGCAGGTGAAGAATACAGGATGAGCACAAAGCCATCCTGGGTCCTCAGTCTGCTGGGCCAGGCAGAACTCCCCAGCTTTCCAGCCAGGACCGCATCACCGCAGTCCCAGGACTATTGACCATCAGCAGACAGTCTTCCTTGAGACCTTGACTACTCGTGAGAATCACTATGGAGTTCTTCCCTATGCCAGCACCAGGCCTTACCTGAGAGCAAGCAAACCTGACTCTGGGGAGAGTGCACCCAGTGTTGTCTAAAGCAGAGCATGAGCTGAGAAGCCTGCCCCAGGACAGCCACAGGCCCGTCAGATGATCTGCTCACACGTCCTAGCCCCTGAAACCCACCTTGCTGAGTGACTGACAGGGGGAAGTTTCTAGACAAAATAGGGAGGCCAACCCTCCGTGAAGCAGGGGACTCAGACTGTGGACCTCACTCCACAACCCTACGAAAGCAATCCTGACCAATTCCCAGAAGACATAGGGGGTTTCATGTTTTGTAGCTACCCGTCTGTAATATCAAATGGTCCCCAGAAACAACTTCCAGGGGGACCATGATCTGCTTTGGCTGTGTGTCCATCTATAGCCTTGTTTCTCCACCATCTGCAGCTTGGCATGCCTCCTCCATCAGGGGGATCAGGGCAAGGTGCCGGGAGTGTGAGAAATAGGCTGCGTTAAGGACACATGGCACTGGGGGCTGGGGCCAGACTGGGTGGACCATTATTTTCCTCCCAGGCATGGTGGTCAACCAGGAACTTATACTGACATCTTCAGATTTTTTTCTGCAGGTTTTTAAGTGAAATCTCTTATTTTTAAATGTTGAAAGCCAAATTTTAAAACATTAGAAATAAACAAAAATCCCACTGGACCATACATGTCAGACATGCCAACCGATCAGATCTGGTTTCCAGGCCAAAAGGATAGCAAGGGCGTCAGCCACAGAGGGCTCTGTGCACATCAGACCTGGTATAGATCGTCACTGTGAGCTGCTGGAACCCCCAGTGTCATTAGTCAGGTCAGAGCAGCTAAACCCTATCCCTGGCCTCCGTCTGCCACCTCCTGTGAAATCCAAGTACGAAGTTCACAGAGACCTGTGAGGCGAGAAGCTCTGTCATCGACTCAGTACTGACTTCTAATGGCTGCTGTTGAGTTTTACATAAGACAATTAAATAGCAAGGCACAACAATGGAAGTGCCTAGAACCAGCTGATGAATTTGCCAATTATTCTTCACCTAGATGACTGGTCTTAGATGTCTCTGGGTGATAGAGGAGCCACAGTCTGGTCAGAATCTCATTCTTTTACTGAAAAACTGCTACCAACTCTCTCTTTGAGGTGGGTGGGCCTCACCTTCAAGCTCCACATGCTCCTAGGGGAGGAGAGTCAGTAAAAATGCCTCGTTGATGCACTGGCTATCAGGAAAGAAGCTAAACTGTGGTTATGGAGCAGGACCGCACCCCCTGCCCTTCATTCTGACTGTATTTCCAGATGTTTTTCATTTCATGCTCACACATGGAACGCTGTAAGAGCATCAATGAATAATGATGCTATAACAAATAAATTTCAACAGCAAACAAACATGCAGTGGGCACTCTAGAGAGAGGGGGCCACTTCTCTGCTTTCTCACCATAAGCAAGGCAGAGACGGTGGGAGTGGGAAGGTGGAGGCGGAACTTCCAGACCCAGTGTGCGCTGGATGTTTGCCTGGCTCTTTGAGGATTCCCATGGATACTCCTGGGGACCTTAAAACACATGTTGAAACTTAACTGCCGTTTAGGGAAGATGGGACTACCTGGCTTTGACCAGGTAGTGGGGCTTGATTCAGGCTGAAGACCGGGTGCTCCAGCAGGGTCTGGATAGCTTGTGTCCTACCCCTCCCACTCCCAAACACTGTCACCTCCAGCCAGGATGGCTTCTGTCCTTCTATGGGGTTAATCCCACATTTGAGGCCTCTCCTCCCAGAGTCACAGGGGTCCTGCCTTCTCTTCTGAATATCCCCAAACCATCTACCTCTGAGGCAAGCCTTAGTGCCATGGAGCCTTCTTCTCCTGGAAGTCATTGCTGTCTAGTTGGCTCCCTTCTGGAAGTTCCCACACACGAGCACTTACTGAGTGCTTATCATATACCAGATGCTGTATCTATACAATAGCCTGCTTGGTTCTCAATACAACCCAGAGAAGGTCTCCTTTACAGAGGGTCAGAGAAGTTCAGCACAAGGTGGGGGGCCACCCTCCTACTAAGTATAGTTCTAGAATATGACCTCACAGTGTTCTCCCTCTCCTGTGCCTTGCAGGCATCACCATGCTACTGGGACGGTCTCTGGGAGACAGAGCTTGGGGAGGAGATGAGGGCTACAGGTCAGAGAGTTGCACAGGGGATGTAAGAGGTGAGCAGTCTGCAAGGAAGAACAGGAGTGAGTCAGCCAAGTGGCATGGGGTACCAGGGAGAGGAAGCAGCTCCTTATCCATGGGACCTTCTTTCAGCATTTCCTTCAGCAACTATACTACGCACATGACAATCTGGATTCTTATTTAAAGCATTTTAGAGGATTCATTCTCCTTCTGTTGGAACTTTTTTTCCTTTCTATATTTTTAATATCTCACTAAATAGAACTGTCATCCACCAAATCTTTTGATGCAGAAATCTCAGAAGTTTCCCTAGGTTCATCCCTTGTGCTTTACATGTACTTAGTCCCTGGAATCGCCCCTTATTCTCTCACTGATGTGCCTTGGTCTGTTCTCTTAATCTCTCACCTAGAGCACCTATGTGGCTTCCTAATATGGGTCCCAGCTCCAATCTGGCTCCTCTCCAGCCCATCCTCCGTAAGATGGCCAGGAAGTTCTTTCTCTAAAGCCAAGCTAAGGACACAACCCTGGCATTTAAAATTCTTTTTGGGGTTAGCATTTACCTTCAAATAGACTCCAAGCTTTTTAGCTTAGTACAAAGGCCTCTCTATCATGGGGTTCCCTGCTTCCTTCCCCAGTACAACCACCCCCAGTGTCCCAGGAAGAGGGCCTGGCAGGGCCCAGATCCAGTTCTCGTCCTTTGCACTCGTGTTGGGTTCCTCTTTACCTCTGTCTCTGTCCGATGTTTACCTGTAAATAGTCACGGTCCCAGGAGGAAACTTAGGAGGTGGGTAAAGGGACTTACTTCCAAGGGTGAGGTTCTGGTATAGAGAAACCCCAGGGGCAGGGGGAACTGGGACACAGACACCACCCCTAGGCCTGGGTGGGGATGAGGAAGCAGTTTCAGAGGTCTGAAGCAGGAGGCTGAGGATGGAGCCATCGGACAAGAACTTTGGCCCTTGATCAAGGGCATATCCAGCCTCAGTGGCCAAGCAGGGAGGGTGCCTAGGGCAATGAGTAACTTGGTGTCCCCTGCTTTCCTTCCCCTGAGCTCCTGCCTGGCCCCACTGGCTGAACCAGCTGGAAGGTTGAGGCCAAGGCATAGAAAATGGCAGGAAAGAAGGGCTCTGGAAGGCAACCAGTCACTCAAACCCCAAACACTGCTCATCTCTTAAAATGTAGCCAGGCCACCTTGTCTGGGAGAACTTTCTGACCATCCCCGTCCTCTGGCTAGCATGGGTATCCCTGTGCTCTGCGACTGGCTCAGTCTAGGTGCCCAGGGAGGGTCAGGTGGCACAGAGGGCCCATGAATGCATCTTTTAAAATTTCACTGGCAGCCTGTCTCCCTGGGCAATAAATTCCTTATATTTACAATTTTCTACCTAAATTAGACTTTCCCTGATTTCTTTGTCCAAAACTAATCACCTGGAACCTTCCAAGGCCCTCTGTGGTTTAGACTTCAGGGTCTGGAGCTCCCTCTTTCACCCCAGCGATGCAACATGAACCACAAACAGCTCTGGTGCCCACACAGAAGTAACAGCATCTGTCAGCCCCCACTATCCTCCAGCCCTACGCTTAGAACTTACAGGTTTCCTTAGTTTATGAAGCATCCTAGCAGCCACTTATGACCGCTCTGTTTATAGATGAGAAAGTAGAGGGTCAGAGACATTCCCAGCCACAGCCCTGCCCACAAATTCAGGTGGTAGAGCCAGGATGGGATGAGTACCTTCATGCATTAAGGATGCTACGGAGCCCTCAACCTTCCCAATCAAAAGAACACAAAACACTGAGGTAAAACTAACGCAGATGACGGGAGTTTCTAAGGTTTAGAATTCTAAAGTTCTGGATGCATTTCTCCGAAGCTGAGCTTCTCTCCTTTTTGTCTGTCCCTCTCAGTGTCCCTGCCAGGTCACCCGGCCTGAGGTGAGAGGGCTGGAGTCCAGGTGGTGGGCTCAGCACTCACGTCCTTAGTACCAGGCCCACTGCCAAGGCCACCACAGCAAGCCCTCCTTCCGCATACAGAGGGGCCTCAGAGCTTTCCTGTCTGCTGCAGGGGCCACACCAGTCCTGGCGAGTTTACCTTTGCCTTCCCTCCACCGTGGCCACTCAGGCCCCACCCGCGTCTGGTTCTTCCCTGGGCTGGCCAATGAGAGCACCCTGGTCATTCCCAACTCAGGTCTTTGCATCTTTCACCCTTCCCAGTGGCCAGTTTGTCCCAAAGGCTATAATGGAAAAAGCCAAGGACACTAGAAAAGTCCCCAAGTGCAAGGACAAATCTTGAGTAGGAACAAGACAGAGTTTTGCGAAGAAAGTGATGACTGCCAGCCGAGTGATTCTGCAGGTGCTGGAGAGAGACAGCGTCTCTGAGCAGATGCACAGGGCAGAGAGGATTTGAGAAGGAATGACGGGAAGGTTCAAGCCCCCAATAGGCAGGACTCAGAGGGGCAGAGAAGAGAGAGGGAGGCCAAGGGTGAGCTAATGACAATGCATGCGGTTCTCTGCAGTCTGCCTGAAGTCCGCCCTGGTGGGTGGCTCAGCCCGCGGCCCACGCAATTAAGTGCCTTGGTCTTGACTCACATGTTTTCTTTCTCAATATGTGAGGGCTGCTCTCTTAACCGCTCTTTTAAGGCAGAACAAATCCCGTCTCCAGTCCTCCTGCGGCTCACAATTGGTTTCAGGAGCGATGAAGTCATTAGGCTGATTGCTCCACACGGGGGTTGATGCTGCCCACGCCTGATGGGTCACATTGTCCTCACACAGAGGGCATTTCTGTTTACCTGGCAAGGCTTTTCTGGCACGAATCCTAACCAATGGCTCCTGAGCAGGTGGGGTGGGAGGGGGTGGTGGAGATGATGGGTCCCATCCATCCCACAGGGGCGTGCTGCCCGTGCCTCTGGGACCTGTAACGGACCAGCATCCAGGCTGTCCCAGCCTGCGGCTCAGCTTGTCTCCAGCTGGCCAGGAGATAAGCAGCCATCCATGTTCCCCAAGTGTAGCCTCCTTGGGAATTAGGGTGACGGGGTGGCCTGGGGTGCGGTCCTGCAGGGGGTAGAACACAAGCTCCTGGGGAGGCCCTCCATCTGGGGCACAGGGCTGCCCCTCACTATCTCTCTGGACATCTCCAGCTAAGAAAATTTTTAAACAGAAAGTTCTTGTGTTGAATGTGCAGCTGTGTGTCTCCATCTGTGTCCAGAGCTCTGGGCCTGGAATAGGGCTCAGTGTGTTGCAGGCACTCAGGGAGCATTGAGTGGACAAATGAGAGGATGATGGGAGGAAGACAGGCTCTAGGGCTCTGATTTATTTTATTTTTTTTCTTTTTCAAAATCCATTGTTTTAAATTAATAGTTAAGAGAACTAATTTTGTATCCTTTAAAAGGGCCTTAAAATGCATTCTGTTCATTCCCAGATACCTTTTTTCTTCTGAATCTTTGTTTAAATTCTCCAGGGCTCTGATTTTGAAGTCCCTTCTCTGGCACCATTGTTCTCCATGTATGTGGTTTTGGTCAGTACTGTCCTTCCCGGGCATTCCCGAGCCATTCTCATGTTTGGGTGAAGTGCTCCTCCCAGGGGCTCTCAGCAACTTGGGCCTTCCCCACTGTACTCTACGCTCCCTTACTCACCACCGTGACCCCTGTGCGCACCTGGGGTCCCGATAGAGCTTGCACAACTGTGGCACTCCATCGATTTTTGCCGAATGAATGAAAGAATTTATCTTGGGTAGTAACCCACTGTTTCCCTCCAAGGCAAGTGATGGCATGGAATTTGGACCAAGACCCTTCTACCTGCCCATCTAGAGGTGGGCCTCTGCTTCTCTCCTGGCCCTCTGCCTATGTCATTATCTCCCCATAGGCCCCAGGGGTTGTCCCTCTTGTCCCCTCTTCCCAACTTCTACTATAAGCTACTCGCACCCTACCCCACCCCCATTTCCTGTTCCCAGCACTCTGGACATAGGTGCCCTCATTCCTCATGACTGCATCTTAGCTGACCTTCAAATAGGCACCAGCTTCACATAGGCTTGTTTTAAGTCGGTTAATACCCAGTCAGACTAGGAGACCAAATGGCACGTGAAGGGGAAGGTAGGGTTCTGGGGACCTTGGGCAGTTTCCATAATAACTTGTTGGTTCCCCTCAAACTCCCTTCCTTAGCAGGGGATGGAGATAGGGCCCTCTGATACCTTAGGACAGAACCCATCAAACCCCAGGCTCCCACTGTGGAGAGAGGCCAACACCAATTCAGAACTCCAGGGATCTCCTCCAGGGCCCTCTCTAGGATCTTTGGGTGAATATGTCTGATGCTTATGACTGCCTATTTCACACCAAAAACAACTGAGTCCACTCCCTGGAGCTGACTTATGATAAGGAAGTGGACTAGATGGGCAACTGTTTGAGAATGTGCACCCAGAGGTCTAGATTCAGAACTTAGAAAAAAGTGCCATATAGAAGGACTCTAGAGGGATACTCATTCATTAAAGACGCACAGTCTTGACTGGCTGTATGCCAGGCATTGTAGATGGCTTGGGGTTCTATGGTTTTCCCGTCTTGGTTTGCAGATGAGGAAACCAGGGGTAGCTCATTCAGTCAGGGACATGAAAATGGGGAAGGTCAGGGCCACCTGGAGACTCCCAGTCAGGATCCAGCCTGCAACTCATCTAACCACTCCAACTTAGGCCATTGCAAGAATGACCCACTTGGCCTCCTGACCTCTAGACTCTCCATCCCCAGTTCATCCTTCACTGAGTAATCAGGGGGAATCTTTGTAAAATCTGCCTTGGATCTTATCAACCCTTAAATTTAAAATCATCATAGTTGCCCACTGTGCTCAGCTTAGAGTCCCAAAGGATTTTTTTGCCCTTCCTGTTTTTTTCCCTACCATCCCACCTCTGCTCAGAGAAGCCCTGCTTTGGTGGAATTCAAGAAAGGGAGAAAATATACATGGACAGGATCCTTAATACGTGTCAGCACCCTCTGACTGTCTGGCATCTCTACCATCAGTGGCCACTGAACTTCACAAGACCACTATCTATTATTCATGGTTTGAGAATCAGAAGATTTGATCTCTTCATTTCCTTTTTTCTAGCAACTTCACTAAGGTATAATTTACAGATCTAAAAATTTACCCATCAGAAGTCTATACTTCAATGACTTTTCAATAATTTTATAGAGATGAGCAACTATCACCACAATCCAGTTTGAGAACATTTCCTTCACCCCCAAAAGATCCCCTCTGTGCCCATTTTGGTCATGTTGGGGGCTTACATCCCTTACCCCAGGTAGCACCTGAGACAGATCTACTTTCTTTCTCCATAAATTTGACTTTTCTGGACATTTCATATAAATGCCATCATATAATACTGTTGTAATATGGAATAATATAATAGTCTGTTGTGAATAGCTTCTTATACTTAGCACAATGTTTTTGAGATTCATCCATGTCATATTGTGTATACATAATGCATTCCTTCTTATTGAAGAATAACAGTCTATTGTATAAGTATACCATATTCTGGTCATCTATTCATCAGTTGATAGCCATTTTGAATTATTTATACTTTTAAGCTATTATGAATAATGACATTATTATTAATATTCTGTATATAGACTTTTTTTTTCAAATCTTAGGTGAATACACAGGAGTGAATCTTTTAAGTCATATGGTAAGTTTATGTTTCACTTTTTTTTTTTAAGAAAGTGAGAAACTATTTTCTAAAGTGATTGTATGATTATGCTTGCCTCACTCCTGCCCTGCACTACAGAAGGGTAACCGTTTCTCCACATTCTTGTCAACATTTGTTATTATTGTCTGGTTTATTATTATTATTATTATTATTATTATTAATTATTATATCCATTCTTAAGCTCCTGAAGTGGTAGCTTACTGTGGTTTTAATTTTCATTTCCTTAATGACTAATGATGTTGAATACCTTTTCATTTTCCATTCTTACAACTTCTTTGGTAAAATGTCTATTCACATCTTTTGCCCATTTTCAAAATTAGGTTGTCCTTTCTCTTATGATTGAGTTGTAAGAGTTCTTCACATAGTCTATATTTGAATTAGTCCTTGATCAGATATAGGATTCGCAAGTATTTTCCCCAAGTCCATGGCTTGTCTTTTCATATTCTTAATGGTGTCTTTTGAAGCACAATAGTTTTCAATCTTGATTAAGATCAATTTATCAATTCTTTATAGGTTATGCTTCTGGTGTAGGTGTCAGATTCCTTGCCAAATCCTAGGCCATAAAGATTTTCTCCTGTTTTCATCTAAAGGTTTATAGTTTTACCTCTTATATTCAGATTAATGAATGGTCCATTTTGAGTTAGTTTTTGTGTATGTTTGAAGTAAGGGTCTGTATTCATCATTTTTGCACGTGGATATCCAGTTATCCTAGCACCATTTGTTGAAAGGACTACCTTTTCCCCACTGAGTTAACAAGGTGCCTGTATTGAAAATCATTTGATCACAAATGTAAGAGCTTATTTCTAGACACTCAATTTTGTTCCATTGATCTATACTCCTATCCTTTCAACAGTTCCCCACTGTTTTGATGACTATAGACATAGTAAGTTTTGAAATCCCAAGGTCTAATCTTCCAACTTTGCTCTTCCTTTTCAAAATTGTTTTGGCTATTCTGGGTCCTTTGCATTGCCAGGATCATCTTGTCGATTTCTGCAAAAAGGTTTGCTCAGATTTTGGTAGGACTTGTAGATCTATTTGTGAAGAGTGGCCATTGTAATAATATTAAATCTTCCTATCCGTGAACTTGGAATGTCTTTTCATTTATTTAGGTATTTTTAATTTTTTTCTCAGTGGTGTTTTTATAGTCTTCAGTATACAATTCTTGCCCTTCTTTTGTTAAATTTCTTTCTAGGCATTTTGTTATTTTTGATGCTATTTTGAATGGAGTTATTTTCTTAATTTCATTTTTGGATTGTTCATTGCTAGTATATAAAAATAGAATCGACTTTCTTACATTGATCTTGTATCTGCAAATTTGCTGAACTTGTTCATTAGTCCTAGTAGAATTTTGTTGATTCTGTAGGATTTTCTATATTTAGTTTTATGTTGTCTGTGAATAAAGACAATTGTTATTTCTTCCTTTCCAATCTGAATGTCTTTAATATCCATTTTTTTGGTCTTATTTCAGAGGCTTAGAAACATTAATTTAATGATGAATAAAAGTGTGGAGTGGGTATCCTTACCTTATTCTTGTTTTATGGAGGAAAGCTTTCAGTCTCTCATCATTAAGCATGATATTAGCTATAAGTTTTTTGTAAATGCCCTTTGTGAGGCTGAGAAGTTCCCCTACTTTTAGTTCAAGTGGGTGTTGATTTTTTTTTTTTTACATTATTTTTGTATATGTTGAGATGACCCTATGGTTTTTGTCCTCACTATTTATGTCCATTTAATAAAATAAAAATTATATTGATTGACTTTTCAAAGTTAAACCAGCCTTTTATTCCTAGGATAAATCTGACTTGGTCATAGATAACATCTTTTTTAATATATTGCTGAATTTGATTTTTCAACATTTGAAAATGTTTGAATCTATGCTCAAGAGAGATAATGGCCTATAGTTTTCTTATGATGTCCCTGTCTGACTTTGGTATCAGGATGATTGATACTGTTCCTCCTCCTCTTCTTTTTCCTGAAGAATTTGTGAAGCTCTGGCATTATTTCTTCTTTAAATATGCTATAGAATCCATCAGTGAAGTCATCTGGGCCTGGGCTTTCTTTGTGAGATGATTTTTGATTAGAGATTCAATTTATTGACTTGTTATAAGTCTATTTGATTTTTTATTTTTGTTGAGTCCGTTTTAGTTCCTGTGTCTTTGGGGGGATTTTTCCATTTTGTTGAAGTTTTCTGACTTACTGGCACAAAATTGTTCGTAGTGTTTCCCCAGTTTGCTGTTTGCCTTTGGTCAATTTTCAGAGTCCTGAAATGGTTGTTTATGATTTTTTTTTCAGTTTTATTGTCCCTTCCCAGGGAGAGTATTTGCCAAGCTCCTCATTCTACCATTCCAGAAGTCACACCGTTCTCTTCCAAGTTTGATAGCATATCCTCATTTCTTGCTGAAGGAGGCTTTGTGTGGGCAACCATTTCAGACATTTCTGTTTCTGTTAAAATGACAACCCCTCTGAGAGAACTTTCCTGGTCACTGTCATCTCAAATGCCTCTCCTTCCCCGTCCAGGTACTTATTATCACGTCAGTCAGTTGTATTTTATTACTATCTGAATTTATTCTATTTGTTCAGCCACTTTCTCACTTAGTTACAGTCTGTTTCTTACTCCATGCCCACGCCCAGACTCCCAGCCAGAATGTTAGTGCCGTACAGGCACAGTCTGTCCTCAACTCTCTCGCAGCACCAGGGGAATCTGGAAAATATCTGCTGGTGAATGAGTGAGTGTGGGGAAAAAAGAAGGAAGGATGATGGGAGGAGATCAGGCTTTAAACCTGGGGCCCTGAAGCCACCCCACAGTGAGTGATTTTCTGGTGCACTCTTCTAACTATATTATAAACGTGTTCCCAGGATGGAGGTGGGAGAAATCACATGTGGGCAAACCAATGTGCACTGAGCTTACTGCCCACAGAGAGGCAGTAGGCATTTCTATACGTTTCCAAGCCTCCCTTGCAGTGAGGTTGGGGCCAGGTTACTAGTTCTGACCAATGGAATGTAATTGGAAGTGAGTCTTAAGTCTCCATCATCATTACTCAGCAAGATAGATAGTATCGTTCCCCTTTAAAGACTAGGCTGCTGAGCGTCAGAGGCTAAGCCATATGACCAACCTCACCCAACAGACAGGAGGTAGAGCCAGGCTTCCTTTTAAATTTAGTTCAAAGGATTTGAGATCCTGCTGTGTTTTCACTACCCCAGGCAATCTACAGTGGGGATAATTATGTCATTAAGTTATTATAAACAATTAACACCATAGATGGTTTATTGTGACTTAGGCAGAGAATCAAAAGGCCCGTGTTATTTTCTTTTTCCTTTCTTAATGTGAGTACGCATAATGTTTAACGTCAGTGCAGCCCTGGCTAACTGTCAAAATGATTTTTACGCTGACAATCAAGATTCAGGACAGAAGAGCTAGTTGAGTGTGGAAATGGTCTCATTATGTGATGTTCGTGTTTAAATTTACGCCTAATACTTGGGCACCTCACGTACTTTTGTTAATTCACTCCCTCATCCACCAAGCATTGTTTTTCTGGTTTGATTTTTCCTCTGTTGGGGGATGCAAAGATGAAGAGTCTCAGCCCCTACCCTGAACAGCTCAGAGTCCAGAGGGATAGCTGGAGCAAAAGCCTGAATTTCCCCAGGAATACCAGCAAATAAATGCCACCTCTGGTTTCTGCATTAATTCCCCAGGACAGCATGTGTGGTAGGTGTCGTGGGTGGGTCCTGGGTAACTGCAGACCCAGAGCTGACACCTTTGAACAAGAGGATCTTTGCTCTTAACATAGATACCTGGATGTCAGCAGGAGGCATGTTTGAGGGCCCTGCCCAGGAGGGTAGCCTGGCTGTAGCTTCTGCTCTCCAGATTATTCCACCTCCCAGTGACTGCCTGGGTGTATATCTGTGCTGACTGTGTCCCTGACCTCATGCATCAGCATCTACAAAGCAAAGAGCTGCCCCAAACCAGCCTCTGCATCACTGGCGTGTCATCTGCATCACTGCCAAACACCCAGGATTTTGTCCGATCTCCAGACTAACAGGATCAAAATATGGGAGTTGCAGGGTTACAGTGATGGGCTGGGGGTGGTGGCAGAAGATGGGTATTTCTGGAAAAGCTCCCAGGTGACCATGATTAGCTGCCAGGGTTGAGAACTTGACTAACATGAATCTAGAATAATCTCTTGGGCCCCTTCCAGCTCTGTGCAGATTCAAGCTTGCGAGGCACATTTCCGTGGCTGAAAGACATTCCTCCACCTTGCCTTTGATCTGGCTTTATGTTTTCCTAAGTGCTTTCCTATTCATTAAGGGAATGATCTTTAAATACTAATATGGCAGCAAGAGAGGTATTTCAGGTATTTTACAGATAGACAGTTCAGTCTCTCCCAAGATTACCAGCTATTTAACCACTAACTGGAACCAAAACTCAGACAAGCTGCAGACCCCAGACCAGAGCAGACTCCATGAGCACTAACTGCTCCCTAAAGCCAAGAAACTTTTGGAAAGTTTTTTTGAAGAGGAGGCCACAGATGGCCACAGATGGCCACATCTCCCCAACACTCTTGAGAGCTACAGGGAATAGGTTTCACAGAATTCTGAGCAAGAAGACCCAACAACAGTCCACCTTTTGACACACAGAGTGAAGGGAGCCCCGGTCTGCAGGGCAGGCACTCAGCCAGCTCACAGCTCTGATAGAGGAAGTGGGGGTGGGGGAGCATTCTCCCTTAGGGTCAGCCCACTCATGCTACAACAGGGGGAGAAGTTTGTGCTAGGGCACTTCACACTTATCCCTTTGCTATTGGCTAATGGGCTGTCAGAATCCATAAAAGAGACTGTATTTCTGCCCTGCAACCCAGAAATGGATCATCTTTTCCTCCGTATGAAGTTGCTGAGGCTGGTCAGTCTGGCAATGAATTTAGAGTTCAGGCAGAGAAGTCTGAGCCTCGGGAACACCCTGGCTAGCCTGCAAATGATAGTGTCTAGGTGCCCCCAAACCACAGTCCTCTATTCTCTGCATGAGGCGGTCTGGATTCCAAACATCCCCATCCCTGAATGTCATTCGAAAGGATCTGGAGAGAGTAAAAAATGAGATAGACCAGTGAGTCTCTGCTGAGCTCTGATTCCTACCAGCAGAGTTCTCTTATAGCCCTTCCCTGTCTAGGCTTGGTATGTCTGCGCTTGCCTTCCTCACATCAACACACAATCTTGGGTCAATGAACCAAGTACCAAAGTGACAATAATAATAGAAATCTCAATGCTGGGAGGGGGAAAATACCCAAGGCACTTACACAGCCCCACTGAAGGACAGGAAGGCTTCCTGAAGGAGATGTCCTAGAAGCGGAGGAATGCACAGTTGGTGCTCCATGATGCTTAGCAAGGATGAGTGGGGTTGCACAGCTATCAGCAACCACGTGGTGAGGCCTTTCCCTGTCCCACGAGGTGCCTGTGAACTTGCATTCTGTTTTTAGGGTCTGCTATGTCATTTCCTATCACAGCCACCTCTGGGGTAGGGGAGGAGGTGGTAAGCCTGAGTAATCCCTGTAATTGTCATATTTGAGGGAGGTAGAGTGTTGTGGGGCATGGTGGGGGTCTTCTGGGTAACCCCCAAGACTGGGCCTCAGGAGTTCCTGGGGCTCTGTGCTTAGATCAAATTCTGCTGTCCTCTAGGCCCTTCAGTTTCCAGCCCCAGGGCCTGTTGGGAACTGAGCATATCCATATGAATGTATGGGAGGTCCACAAGACCCTTTCTCCTAAATTCATTCTCAGCCGAGGCCTGTCCACTTGTGAGCAACAGGCTGTCCCCCCGACAAATCATCTGGCTCCCCTGGGTGGCTGGGGCCAAGGTCACCGAGACACCTGCCCACCGTGCTCCCAAAAGGGCTCGTCATTGTCTTTCTGTCCACAGCTGGACTTCTGAAGGGGTTCTCTGCCAGGGCAGGAGAGGAGACTCCTCCAGGTTGTGGCAACCTCTCCTTGCAGGCCTCTGTCAGTCTGTTCTCAAACCTGTGCGTGCATCTGGATATGAAGAGCTGGTTTGATTGTGTGGGTGTGTGTCAGGGGGAGAGTGTGTTGGGGGGAGAGGGTATCCAGAGCACAAGCCCAAGGAGGGGGCTCTGGTGCTGCTGGTCCGGGAACAGCATTAGGAAACATGGGGTCAGTTAATCTCTAGCCCCTTCTAACCACCTGACATAGTATTCCCTAGAGAGTCGCCACAGCTGCCACTTTGGATGATTCATCGGGCCATAGTACTTCAGACAATCTAACAAAAACTAAGATCTGTTAGACACCTACTGTGTCCCAGATCCTCTGCTGAGAACTGTAACATAAAATATCATCTTTGCTCTCCATTTTCCAGATTAAGGTCCAAGCATGTGACTTGCCCGAGACCCAGCAGGGATTCCATGGTTGAGCTGAGGTCCAAGCCTGGGTCTGCTTTGCTCTTTACTGACTGGCCTGGGGCCATGTTCCTCTGTAAGCCTCAGTTTCCTCACCTGTGAAACGAATGCCAACCACACGCTGTGAACTGTGAGAACAGACAGCACAGGAAATGAGGTTGGATATATGAGTACCTGCCACCCAGTTCACAGTCCTCAGTTCTTTTTATCCTTTCCCTTGTCTGAAATGATAATGTAATGTTAGTGTAATATGTTTTCAAATTTTCCTTTCAGTCGAGGACAATTGTTTTCCAGGGTGTCACCTAGCAGGTCCTTGTAGGGAAAAGGCCTCCATCTTGTCTAAACTCACTGGGCATTTTGTTGGTCCTGGGTGCTCTGGTTCATGGGTAGCTTCTGGGAAAATCTTGATCGTGGCCTGTTTTGTGAATCAGGTCCTGAACTGTCCACTGGGGGTGATCTCTTGCTCTGCGGACTCCCAGAGCATTTTCTACTTCCAGCCCCTCTGATGTTCGTCTTTCCTTTAAATTCCCATAGTTACTGAGCTGTGGGTCCAAGGCCCCATGTCTCTCTCTTCCCTGGAGGGGCTCCCAACCCTCGGGAGAAACAGATGGTCAGAATTAAGGGCAGTCAGTGCTGGATGATGGAGGTATGGCAGATAGGAAGAGGGTGAAGTCTAAACTGTGTCATCACTAAGGGAAGTTTTGCTAGATGTTCCAAAAATATTACAGTTAACTTTTCATTCACTCTTATTCAAGGACAAAAGCCTAGGTTAATTTACATTTTCTGAAGGCAACAAACAGCTGTTCACTTACCAAGGAAACAAGAGCTGCACTTGATCAGAATAAAGTCTCTTCCCTGTGATATCCTGGACACAAGGCTCCTTTTCCACTCTTCCGGGGAGTGGAGGTCCTGTGCCTTGGGGATGGCAGGGGCAGGTCTGGCCCCAGCCTGTCTCCTATCACCTGCCCCACAGGTACAGACCAGGCTACCTTTTAGCCTGCCTGACCGATGGGGTGTAACACACCACCTTCCTTCTCCAAGATGCTTCCTAGGCTGCTTCAAACCATGGGACTCTTCACCCCTGACATCTGGGTGTCAGATGTCCTTGCTGTCCCAGCATTGTCTCTGATGAGCTCGGATCGGTGATAGCCCTTTTCCTACTGAGGACCCTCCTTATGCCAGATGCCACGCTAAATGCTAAGGGCGTTTTCTCACTTTTGCCTCAAAACAATCCTGTGACACTGATATTAACATTCCCATTTTACAGATATGAACAAAAAAGCATGTGAAATGGCAGATGAGAAAAGCCCGCATCAAACTATTCAGGAGAGTAAAGATTCATGTTTAAGTTTAAAACATTAAACAAAAAATGCCATTCTTAGGTAAGGAAAGCCGTTCTTAAACTCAGGCCCAATTTAATAGCAATGCCACTTTCTCTCTGGGACTCAGCCGTTAGCATCTGTGTCTCGTGACAACACGGTGAGTGTCAGGCGTGAGGCCTCCCCCTACCAGCTCAAGCTAGATGCGCCACGAGGACAGTCCTGGCCTGGGGCTGCCTCAGACAGCTCGCAGTGTACAGCACAGGTGGGAGAAAACAGTGGGGCCTGGAGAGGCCTTGCCCTGAGGATCACATGCTGGCAAGTGGGAGGATGACCTATGCAGCAGCAGAGGCTCCTGGTCCACGAGGGCAGGGGAAGCTCTGACCTGGTGGTATGAAGTGAGGAAGACGGGAGGGGGTGGGAGTGAGAAAGAGTCTCTCTTGGAGTCTTCTCACAGAAAGGAGCTACAAGGTGTGCCGTGATGTGCCGTGATGATTCTCACAGAGCCTCACTCATCCTGGCCCCTCGGGCCTCCCCACTCCCACAGGCAAGCAAGGAACATCCCACAACACAGCCCAGACTGGGACTGGGACTGCATTTTGGTGAAAGTGGATTCTTGCAGAGTCTCGGGGGACGTCAGCGGGGCTTTGGGGAGTCAGGAGGATTGTGAAGCAGACCCAGTGTGACCAGAGCACTAGGACTGTTGTCCCTGTGGGTGATATGGGGACCGAAATAAAGTTTACATGGTTATCACAGGGATGGCAATGTGATGGTGGCCATCAGCAACTGACAATTGAAGGAGGAAAATTTGCTTTACTATTACAGAGCATAAAGTATCTTTAACTACAAAAGATACCTAACCTGGATACCTAAGCTGGATACACAGCAGAAGGCAATGAAGTCCATGCACAGACTGTCACCAGCAAGACTGCCACAGAGCCCCCTTCTTCACAGGAACAATAACTTTGACCTTTCAGTATATGTGCTGCTGAAGTGAGCACAGCTTTGACCTAGCTCCTACCAGCCTAGACCACTTAGAGCCCGACCACTGACTCATACTGGCGCACATGGGCCACGGAGTGTCCGGTAGTTACCTCTCCCTCATAGTTACGTTAAAACCTCCGCCCAAGGAGGAGCACAGACCTCGTTTCCATGACACATATGCATGTTTATGCACGATTCCTGAGTATGCATGTGCAGCCTTGTGCCTGCCACTTCATGAGGACAAAACTTCTCTTTCTGAATATTCATCCTAACCTTAAATAAAAGAGACCTGCTCACCCCTGCCTTGGGGGTCACAGCTTTGGAAGTAATTCCCCATGATCTTATTTGCTGCAAAAAAAGTTTCCTTTGTGTGACCACTCCACCTGGGGTGCTTTTTATCTGTGACTCACCAGGGAGTGAACTCCTGTCAGTTCAGTTGCAAGAGAGAAATTCAGTGGCCTTGGGTGGCCCCAAGTTCCACCCCGATTGATGCAACAATGAAGTGATATCATCACTGGAGGCAGGGTACTGTCAGATGTGAGAACTCCACTGGCCATGGGAGGGCCCTTCCTGACCATTTTGAGCCTCCTCTCCTTCACCTCTCCTCTCTCCTGGTTACGAAGGCTCTGTGCCTACTTACCCTCCATATGCAAGGAGTCAACACATTACTGAGTAATGCCTGTGGGATGGATGAATAGGACCATCTTCCCAACTTGACCATTTCTCATTAAGCTCAGCCTTGAGACCCATCTTGGTCCATTGATGGGGTTCAGAGGTCTCTGCAGTCTGACACAGTCTCAACATTGGGGTGTCCCTCCACCCAGTATCACCAGGCAGTCTGTTTGGTTGAACCCAGGCAAAGAGGATTAGCACCACATGCCACTGGTATCATTACTCTTAGAGTATTATTACTGAGAAGTGAAAAAGAAACACAAAAGTGGCCCATGTTAAATACTTCTTCATCATTATTAATATTTTATTGAGGCCATCTGAGTAAGCTTTAGGGCTGCTAACAGAGGCAGCTATTACTACCAACATGAGTGAGGCAGAGGTAGTCCCCTGAAAAGACAGAGCCTGGCTGAGGATGCTAAGAGTTTGAAGGGGAAGAGATGAATTCCTCTGCTCTTAAGGAGATAACTGGTCCCAATTAGTGAAACAATAAAACAAAACAAAATAAAACACCCAAACCAAAAAAACAAAATCCTCCAAAACCTTTCAACAAACAGAATGGAGCTTCCCCAAGAAAGTTACAAATAGAGCTACCCTATGACCCAGTGATTACTCTACTGGGTATTTACCCAAAGAATACAAAAATACTGACTTGAGGGGATACATGCACCCCGATGATTACAGCAGCATTATCAACAATAGTCAAAATATGGAAAGAGACCAAATGCCCATCTACTGATGAATGGATAAAGAACATGTGGTATATGGACAATGGAATAGTATTCAGCGCTTAAAGGAATGGAATCTTGCCATTTGCAAGGACTTGGATGGAGTTAGAGTGCTCCAGTGTTATGCTAAACGAAGTAAGTCAGTAAGAGAAAGAAATACTATACGATTTCACTCATATGTGGATCTCAAGAAGCAAAACAGATGAACATGGGGGGGGGGAGGAAGAGAGGCAAACCAGAAAACAGATTCTTCACTATAAAGAACAAATTGAGGGTTGATGGGGGCAGGAAAATAGGTTGAATGGGTGACGGGTAAGGAGGGCACCTGCTGTGTTGAGCATTGGGTGTTATTGGTAAGTGATGAATCACTAATCTACACCTGAAAGTAATATCACACTGTAGGTTAACGAACTGGAATTTAAATAAAAGCTTGAAAAAGAAAAAAAATAATAGGTACAATTTTAAAAGAGTGGCTCTGAATAAGCACAGGTCACTGCTGACAGGGCCAGAAGAGAAAGCACTGCTATGTTTCTTGGAGAATCTCTTAAGGCTTTAATGAACAGGTAGGAATCACTGTTAATTAGCACATCCATTGTGGGAATGCAAATGTGGCTGCTAATCCAGCAGTTTTGTTCTAAGTACACTCACTGTGTCCTTGTTTACAAGGCAATTGTCCCCAGAGCCCTTGTTGTTTATAAATTGTTACTAGGGGTAGGGGATGAGGAGATTCTTAATAGGAATTCCAGAAAACCCTGGTTTTCTGAGGCCAGCTGTGTATCAGAGGGAAAGATGGAGTTGGTTTACACAAAGCCTCAAAGACGGAGGACCTGAAATGAAAAGGAAGTGAGCAACAGGACTCTCCATTACACCTTCATGATTCCAGCAACTACACTTTGTGACAAACTGTAGACTCAACTGTAGCTCCAGGACCTCCCTTTGGCTATGATTAATGAATAATATCAATAATAATTTATAATTAAAAAGCTATCATGTAATTTAGTAATGGGAAATGCACTGTCTCTTTTTACTGTCACAGCAACCCTCTGGCTAGTTCCAATATTATTTCTATTTGTGAAGCAGGAAAACCAAGCTTTAGTAAGATGAACGTCAACCCTCTCAGGTCACTCATTGGAATCAGAACCCGGTCATCGCATTTTCTGGCCCAGGTGTATTAATCAGGTATACTGAGGTATCCAACCTCATTTCCTGTGCTGTCTGTTCTCACAGTGCACAGCGTGTGGTAAAAAGATGGTGGATTTCCTCCTGAATTATCCAGCTTTATTCCTCTTTGTATGGTTAATACTCCCTTTTCAGTGCTCTAGAAATCCTTACTCACTTACAGCTCCCCAAATACAATGTATAAACTCAGGCCCCAGTACCCTTGTACTTGTTGTTTTCCTTACTATAAACCTGTTAGGAAAAAAAAGCACCAAAACTTGGAAATGAGTCAAAAAGATGATTATGTGACCCTTTAAGTTTCTCCTGGAGCAGGGATCAGCTACATACTGCAGGCCAAATCCAGCCAACTATTTGTTTTTATAAAGTTTTGTTAAAACACAGCCATGCCCATTCCTTTAAATATTGTGCTGTATTGTGCTGTAACAAAATCTGTGCTGTAATTGTAGAACTGAGTAGTTAACAATAGAGACCTTATGGCCCACAAAGCCCAAAATATTCACTCCCTGGGTCTTTATATAGTTTGCTGATCCCTGCTGGGGTGGGATGGGCTTGACTGAGTTTTCTTTATAGTTTGGTATTGTTTAGGGTCCAGATATATTGTCTTCTGTAAAGGTTAGAGGTTAACTTACAGAAAACTGCTAAGGTTGGGGTGGAATCTGGTAGAAAGTGTCTCAAAAGTGATACGTTTTTAAAAAAATTTTATTATTCATTTGAGACGGTGAGAGACAGAGAGAGAGAGCAAGCATGAGCAGGAAAGAGAGGCAGAGGAAGAGAGAGAAACAAACTCCCTACTGAGGGAGAAGCCTCAAACCGGACTTGATCCCAAGACTATGGGATCAAAACCTGAGCCAAAGGCAGACGCTTAACCCAAAGAGCCACCCAGGAGCTCCTCAAAAGGGATAATTTCATTTCCCTGCAGAAATTACCTAGCTTTGCATCTCATTTACTTATCTCTTCTCGGCATCCCTTTTTGTTTCTTAAAATCCTAGTTTTCATATTTCTTTGGTACTGATTTTGTCATCTTGCTGGTTCCCTCATTAAAAAGTTAAATGAAACCCTGAAACATTCTCTCTCGCTCTTTCTCACTCTCTCCATTTTGAGCAACTTATTTTGACAAGTTCTTCCATCCACTTCTAATTACGCTTCAGCACTCATCTGGGTTGTCCCCTTTCCTGGGAAGTCTCCCCTTTCCCGTCCTGGTTCCCCGCCTGTCTGTGCTCTTACAGCATCCTGAGCAACTTTCCCGGGCACTAATTCTCTTCACGAGGGAGTGGAACAAGGGATTTGAGCAAATAAACACTAAACTTTCTTCAAGGCCCGAAGAACGTGCTCAGGTCTGGACAGGAGAGGCTGGGGTGGGGATTGGTGTTGAGGGTCCCGGGGTTTCCTTACCACCTGATCATCCTTTTGGCAACATGACTCAATGCCTTTCTATCTCAGGTGTCTCCTCTCTCACTCTCTAGAATTCCCTGGAGGCCCAGGCTTCAGGGACCTGGAGTCAAAGGCAGAAAATCACTGACTACCTGGATGAAGGAAGATCCCAAGACAAGTGCCTCATTATGGGCATTATGCCTGCAAAAGGATAGCATAAATTCAGAAGCATATTGTTAGGACATACGGGAAGAAAGAACCCAAGAAATTTCTAGCAGACAACGAGTGAATGGGTAAATGAAACCTAATCATATACAACAGTCACAGTTCCCATTTTGAGATGAAACAATGTCATTGATACACTCATGATTTGGTGTGTCCTTCAGTGTTTTACTTTGGGAAACCTAGAACATGTAGAAGAGCTGTCACAGGTCACACCGTCTCCTTACTCTATCTCCCATCTTCTCCATTAGAACTAGTCCCTCACCACAGGGCGTTCAGGAACCCATCAGCCATGGCTAAGCTTTGTGTTGAAGGCAGATCTCTATAACCGTCCTTTTAGCTTCCTCAGAGCACCTGCCTTTGCAAGTTCATTTGCACAAATGGAACTCCTCTAATTGTGGTTACCTTCCAAGATTAGCGTGAATTTCTGGTAGGTAGTGTTCTTCGCACCATTAAAGAGAAATTGGGTTGTGAGAACTGTGTGTTCCTTTCAGCTTTCCAAAGTTGTTTTCCTTTCTCCTGACTACTCTCCACCTTCAGCTGCCATGCCGTCAAGAGGCAGAAGGGCAACTACTCATGCAAATAGCTCACCTGCCTTAGGGATTAGAGCTCGTGTGTGTGTAGAAAGAGGTCTGTTAGTCCATAGGCTCGATCGGACTCTTGGCTCTCCTTCTTGGATTTCAGACAAATTTTCAAAAACTGTCATCTAATTTTGCCTTCAATCTTATGGAGAATGTCAACAATGTGAGAGGCAGGGAGTGTCAGAGGCGGCTTTGGAGAGAGAGAACCTGATGCAAAGTCCTTGTGCTCCGTTCACAAGCCAGCCATGAGCACAGACTGATGGGGATGTGTGTGGAGGGACACACCCTAACCACGTGTACATGCAGAGTTCTGTTATAGAGGGGAACCTGTGCATGGAACAAGTTGTCAAGTTGGAAAAATAGCAAGCAAAGGGTAAATAAGGACTTGCTGCTTCAATTCTAGATCCTCTTGCCTTGCAATTAGATTCAAACATCTGAACTCTTAAATGTCTGGGTGACCATTTCAAAGACTTTTCAGTTCACAGATTTCAGATCTGGCCATTCACAGCTCTCACTCCTCACTCGTTCCTGCCGCCCTAGATTAGACTCCCACTGCAATGCCATCTACTATCTTCTTGATGACTCTACAGGATTATATAAAAAGCAACCAACAAATGTTTCTTGAATAAATAAATGGATTATTCCTATTGGGAAGGGATTTTCATTTTACAAAGGGGAACATGGGCTTTTTTCCCTTACACTAAATTCCTTCAGTGCATTCTAAAAGTAATTGGATTCTGACCCAGTGACAAAGTAGAGGGTACATTCGTGGTATAGCATGAGGGAAACACAGTCAGCCATAATAATGACTGACAGCCAGGCTTGGCAAAGTCACTGGGACCCTAAATGTGATAACAGGGAGGAAAAAGAGGGGACAAAGAGAAAGGGGGTGGGAGAGCAGCAGGAAAGAGTGACTGGAGTTCTGGACCTCAGGGGATTTACCTGTATGTGTGTGTGTGGTGGACACAGTGAAATGTTCAGGGAAAGAATTCCCTCCAGTACAAGTCAAACAGCAGCAGGGTTGGCCTCCCATATTAGGTCATTACATATAAGGCATGACTTGGACCATAATGTAAAGGCTTTGCTGTATGAAATTATTTCCCCTTTTTGCTATGATGGCCACCATTTCTGTCACTGGGGGCAGGGGACTGTCTTTCAGCTCTTAGAGAAATTTCAAACTATGAGTCTCTGAGAAAAGAAGAACAGTGAAACCCATGACTGATAGCAGATCCCTTCTTGAGGGTAACCTGGACCTGGGCCCTAGTGGGGAGAAGTGCCCAGGCTGATATGTATGTACCCCATGGCAGAAAGGAGAATGCAAGGCAACTGAAGATAGTGTTTGCTGACTGACCCTCAATTGAAGCATGAATATAAAGGTGATCAGAGAAAGGAAACATCCTTTTAACTTGAAACAGATGTTTTAAAAATTTTAAAGCCTGGTTTTGGGCTCTAGTGCTTCAGAAGTGAAACTATAGAGTGCAATCTATCCATGCCTGGGGGGTTAGGCTGAAGGATTTAGTTTCTACCTGAGGGTCTGAAGGCAAAGAACTAGAGCTACACCTCATTTTGGTAACTCCACCATCTCAAGAGAAACTTTTCCAAGGGCCAAAGCTCTGTAACAACTGGTTAACTTTGCAAGTCTAGAACATAGAGCCAATACCCAATACCTATATCATCACTTCCTTTCTACCCATGTGACAGTCAATGCTAATTCATCATGGCATTCTCCATACTGAGCCATTATTATGCATCAGAATCCTTCTCAACCCAGCTCTCCAAGCTGTCAGAATTAATTGGACTGAACCTGGCTCTTGGGTCAAAAGTTAGTTTTCTTTCATGGTCAAAAGCAATGAAGAGGCCCCACATAAAAATTCTTCAAAGGTTCTATTTCTATGTTTTTTCCCTGAAGAAGCAATTCAGGGTAGGACACTGTAGCACATATACAACAGATATATGAACATTTGATAACAACTCATGTGGAAATAAGTACACACAGTCAACACATATAATAATTCCTAAGAGGCAGGTAGAAGGAAGTATTACCTGGATATCATAAAAGTGTATTTGCTATGACTGCTATTCTCTGCTGCTTTGGGAAGAAAAATGACTCACTGAGGTCTTATCTACACAGAGCTCCAGTCATGTTCAGCAAGGAAGAAATACTATAGCTGTGTTTTAGTGATAGATCTGATGTGTCCTTAACCAAAAAACAGAGGAGTTATGATGCATTAATAAGTCCATTCCCAGTGACCCACTTCCGCTCCCTCCCTTGTTCAGGACTCCAAGGAAATGACTAGAGTGCACCAATGTGGTGAACTTAGGAGCCCCATCTTGTGAAGAGCCATTAAAACCATACTGGACTCAAGCTTCAGCAATCTTGCAAAACCTCTTTGGAATCTTCAACTCTTAGATTACACGTCACTGGAATGACTTAATCTTTCCTGTTCAACAGGGAAAAGATATATTCTACTAGGAGATACCAAAAAATACATTTTACTCATTGTTTCAGTAAATGGTGTTTTGAGAGAAAACTAACCAACAAAACAACAATTTTGTTCAAACTGTGTGTATGATTCTCAGGAGGAAACAGAATTTGGGCCCTTTTAAAGAAAATCAAATAAAACTTTAAGAGTTGTGAAATCCCTCCCAAGAGAGAAATGTTATAAAAAAACATAAAGGTTAGATAAGATATTCTTCCAGTGTTTACTGTTGGGCAGGTTAAGTGGATTGGTAGAGGCAGGGACTCAATATTAACCATTATTTTAGAGTCTGGAAAATCAACCAAGGGCCACATGTATTTCACTATCTATCCATCACTGATAATCCTCACAACTGCACTCATGGTTATTGTTCCCTTGCTCTTGTAGGTGAGCACGAAGAGATGTTGAAGGGTGGAGTCATTGGTGGAGGGTCACTGGGAAAAGTGAGAAGTGGACTGTACATAGAGATGCAAAGAAAGTTTTCAGTTCCCATTTTAGGTAAGTAGGGACTGAAAATGGCTCAGTTCGGAGTTTCTGCTTATTTGACTTTGTTTGAAAATGGACTACTTGATTCTCATAAGTCAATCCCAAAAACTTATTGAATAACTCCTCTTTGCAAAGTACTTATGCCGGCAGGGGACACTGCCTAGAAGATCTGAATGAGCAGAACTGGGAATGTGGGCTTGCAAAACACAGCGCAGAGATGTGGATACACAGAGTGGGTCCAAATGGTGTGACAAGCAGAGGGGATCACTGAAGACAAGGTAGGGATGCCAGATACAGACTGCACCTATCCCATAAGTTCTATATGTTCCCTGCAGCCTCCTCTAAATGAGAATACCCAAAAGAATTTGTTTTGGCTACGGGTGCCTGGGTGGCTCAGTCAGTTAAGTGGCTGCCTTCAGCTTGGGTCATGATCTCAGGGTTCTGGGATCGAGCCCACACCGGGCTCCCTGCTTGGCAGAGAGCCTGCTTCTCCCTTTCCCTTTGCCTGCTGCTCTGCCTATTTGTGCTCTCTCTCTTTCTATCTCTCTGTCAAATAAAATCTTAAAAAAAAAAAAAAAAGAACTCTTTTAGGCTATTCTACGCAGGATGACTGCATGGACTTGGCTAATATGATATTCTAAATTTGAATACAGTGTGATATCTTGTTTGATGAATTTTACAGCCAATTCAACTGGCGTGGAATAAACACCTTTGAGATGGTGAGACTCATGTGAATGTTTGCATGTCTAGGGGAATTAGAAATGGCCCAAGGAGGGGCATCAGGGTTTGGGGCTCTGCCATCCACTGCCTTCTCTCATAGTCTATGTACTGATTTGGAAGAGGTTTCTGAATGTCTCCACTCACTCCTTTGGATGAAGACCCAGCCTGGGAAACCATGCATGGTTTCAGTAAGCTGAGATGATAGGCCATTATATCTCAGAGTACCATATTGAACCGGCAAACACAGATAATTGAGTTACCTTCAAAATGATCATTCACACTGAAAGGCTTTGGATTCCTTTAAATGAGGAGCAGCTGTGACTTTAAAGTACCACCCGGCAAATATATAAATTCCTATTTCCAACTCCATTCTGAAGAAACTGAAGTCTGCAGTGGGTTGAGAGCAGCCTGTGAGTCTGTACCCTTCCACCCTCACTATTGCCTCTGGAAAAATCCTAGCAGAGATGAGTGGCAGCCACACATGTCACTGCCTTTAACCACATGCACGGCCTTCTGCTCCATGCTCTCAGCCCCACCCACTTTACCAGAAAAGCAGCACAGGAACATCAATGACAAATCAATGACAAATCCTGCAGAACAAAGCCTGCATCTACCCAACGTCTCCCTGCCTCAAATCCTCCAAGACTACTACCTGGAGAGCAAACTGGCAGTGTGTCAGACTTATTCTTCACCTAAGTCAAGACAGGAGGAGCAAAATTCAGAAAGGGCAAATGAGGATATGGTGCTGACCAGAACAGAGCCTAAGTCACGTGGTCTATACTGCTTTCCCAGTCTCCACATGCCTCAAAAGCAGATGGCATTTATTGGACATAGTCAGTTGTGCCCAGACAGCTCATACAGTTCATTCCAAATGGCCCTCCTCCTTGGAAATGTCAAAACCCCAGTTCTTTCTGTGCTTCCCCCCAGAGCTGTCAGTGTAGAGAGACAAGTGCCACAAACACAGCACACATTTGCTTCAAAACCTTTGAGCCTGCACTACATGTTGGGAAAATAACCGTGAATAAGATGTGTTTCAGCACTCATGAAATGGTGGGGATGATAAAGACCAACAGATACATTCACAGTGCAGGCTAACAGGGTCTGCATGGGCAGAAATTTATGGGAACCCAGAGGGCATTCCAGGAACCTGTGTGTTATCAGGGCAGGAATCCCAGGATGGGGGGGTGGTGCACTGAATGGAATCTCAGAAGTTGACTAGGAATGAGTCAGGGAGAGGGATGGTTTGACCCCTGAGGAGAGAGTATTTCAGATTTTAGGTAGAGGGGAGGGTATACAAAAGGGCAAGAGGTAAAAAAAAAAAAAAAAAAAAAAAAAAAAAAAAAAAAAAAAGGCAATACACCTACATAAGTGGTTCTGGGAATGATAAATTAGATAACTGCTCAGAAGATACTCACACCCTCTCCCCTACCTCCTGGGAGGAGTCTCCTGCATGCAACATGACTTTGGGCTGAGCATACGACTTGTTTCGGCCATTGGTATGTCAATGAATAGGATGTAAGCAGAGAGGCTTAAAATGTGAATGCACAGTCAGGTCACTGTCTTGCGTTCCCCACCTTTTGTCAGGAGAACATGTGTTGGACAACCTCAGGGCCAGCCACAAGGTGTGTGGAGAACATACCTGAACCGTATTTCAACTGGGCTCAGCCTAAAGCAGCCAAATTCTTGATGACAGGGGACAAGTGAGTAGCAAACAAATGTTTATTACCATAAGCCTGTGAGAATTGGGGTGGCTTGTTATGCAGCGTTATAGAAATATAGCAGACTGATACACTAGGCAAGGTAAAGAATGGGAAGAGAAGAGGCTGAAGAAAGGACAAGATGCCAATCATAACTAACTGGAAATAAACACAGCAGAGAGACAAAGGGAGCAAAAAGTGGCCCAGACACTTGAGCACAAGGGACTATCTTCGTTTGGGTGGTCACCCAGGCCTGACCCTTCACCTAAGTCTGAGCACATAGCAGTTATTCCATAAAGACAGCTGAACGACCAAACCAACAAGTCCTCAGCCAGGAGCAAATGAGAAGCTGCACATATATCACCACTGACAGGCTGACAGACAGTGGACGACTTGCAGCACTGGCTTAAAACCATCATAGACAAAACTTCATTCATGGCCACAGACAAAAATTTTCTATTAACACAACAATCATATGAGCTCACTCGGGGTCACCAGAACTTGCATAAGGGCTGAAAAGGAGTAAAACTTCGTATTCTAATTACAGTTTGCCTTGCAATTCCAGGCTCAAGAAACATCTCACAAGGTCTGATATAGATCATATTGAGCATAATAAAATGCCCAGTCACTGAGATCTGAAACAATTATTCAATAAACACTTACTAAGAGCCCAGTCTGTGCATTGCACATTGGTAGACCCTGGAAAACACAAGCTCACCCTGAGATAGTCTCTTAAAAGCAAAGATTTATGTGCAATCTTGCTTCAAGTATATCAGCACCACTATTCTTTATTGAGCTAAGCTCATAGTAACCAATGCTGTGGTTTTGACTTAAAATTAGCTTTCTCAAGGTGAAATGGAGTTAGCTGTTCTTAAGACCTCTAGAATTAAGAATTGAATGGTTCTCTGAGGCACTGGGGCTGGTCAGAGGGAATAAAACAGACAAAACCCCAGAATCCTCCAACCACCAGATCCAGAGGTTGGTTTCACTCTAGTCTCTGATGCTGGGGGAGCCTCTGTGGTGAATGAGAGGAGAGCAGAGAGCCTGAGAAGAGAGAGGAAGGAGCAAGGGTCCAAGTGTTGGGGTGAGAAAAATATCCACTGCAGAAAGGGAAGGTCAGGGAAAGAACTGGGGCAAATGGCCACAATATATTCTGTCCATGTGTTCTTCCTACAAGGTGACTTAGATACTCCTCCCAGCTGGGAGTCCTTCTGACCACCGCAGAAGCCATACTGTGGGAGTTCCAGGCTTGGTCACAGAAGGTCACTAACTTCCATCTGGTTCTCCTGTGAAAGTCACCTTTGGAGCCCTGAGACACCATGCAGGCCTCTGAATGCCCTGAGGCCACCATGTTGTGTGGAAGCCCAGACCACATGGAGAAGCCATGACTAGATGTTCTGGCCACAGCCCCAGCTTAGTTCCAGATGACAGCAAGCATCAGCTGCCAGACATGTGAGTGAAGACAGCTTTGGGTGATTTCAGGTCCTCAAGTAAGAAGTCACTCTCAGCCTTTTAGTCTTCCCACTGAGGACTCCAAACATCAGGAGCAGGGATGAGCCATCCTACTATGCCCCTTCTAAATGCCACAGAATCCAGAAATGGTTGCTTATTTATTATACTAAGTTTAGGGCACTTGGTTACACAGCAGTAGATAACAGGAACAGGAACCATGTTGGGGACTGCCTCCCCGGTTTCCCCTGGTAACATCTGCAATTCATAGTTAACAAGTCATCAGCCCTCCACAGGCAGGAAGTAAGCAAATATATTCCATTGTACAAAGCCTAGAGAAATAGCCATCCTTTTAAGATAGTTGTTCTCTGCTGAGGGTGATTTTCCCCTTAGGGGGCACTTAGCAATGTCTGAAGACATTTTTGATTCTCACAACTTGGAGGAGCAGTGCTAAGGTCATTCAGCAGGTAGGGACTAGGGACACTGCTAAACATTCTCCAATGCACAGAACAGCCCCTCACCCCCCAAAATTATTCTGTCTACAATATTAGCAGTGCTGAGGTTGAGAATCTCTGCTCTAGAAGTCAGCAACCACTTGGAGCTGCACAATTTGCTAAGAATGTTCCATTTTCATGGGGAATCCTACGTAGGCCAGGACAGTAAGGTTCTGACAAGGTGTGATGGAAGGCTCTTTCCTTTCAGGTGTTAAATAAATGAAGTGGTGTCCATAGTCCTCCACCCCAGGGCACCCTTCCCCAAAAACGTCCCTTCAGAAGCTTGCCTTCCACTCAGGCTCTCCTTAAAGCACAGCAATTAGCCACCTGCTCTCAGACTCTGGAGAACTACTTCTTTTGGAAAAACAAAACAAAAACAAAGACAAAAACAAGTCAATAATTCACTAAGGACAGTAAATTTTAGGACAGTGTGCCTGCTGCATGTGGCCAGGAAGCTATTTCTGTAGGAAAAGCTGTACAGTTTCCACACATCCCTCTCACCAGCTTTCTCTGACAAAAAGCCAGGGAGGGGTGGGGAATGGTCACATTTCACTCATTTATCTGTCTGGTAACTCAACACGACGTGCCCGGCTCTGTGCTGGGTGCTGGGTGTTCTGAATAGAAAGAGCTGTGGAGCAGATTGTCCTCCAAATGGCGGGGGTGTTTTCCGGTGGCTGGATAAGAATCTTCTCCTTCAGCAAGATTTACACCCTGTTTACCTTCAGCAGCAAGGAGAAAGCGAGGCTGAAAGTCCCCTTCACGTTTACAGAGAGGGCAAGGCTCCCTGGCTGATTTATGGGGCTGCTCAAGCAGGGTACCAACGGAAGTTACTCTGCAGGATACACCGTCCTCGAGGCGAGCAGTCTGGACTCAGGGCACAGGCACACTTGGCAGGAACTGAGGCAGTGACCAGACAAATTCCCAACAGGGACTTCTGGAGGAGCAGTGTGCAACAGTGTGAAAATCAAGCCAAAACAAAATACACAGAAAGGATCAAAGTCTTAGGAGACCTTGTCAATTTTTTCCCCCAGAATGATTATCAAAGTAATTATGCTCCTTGAAAGGAGAAAAAAAGAAAAAAAAAACTTTGGAAAATCTGGAACAATAAAAAAGAAATCAAATAGTATAGTATGGAAAAGGGGATGGAGAGTGACTGTATATTTACAAGAGGAGAGCCTGATAAATACCACGTTGGCCGACGCATAAGTCCACATCAGCTGAGGTAAGTCAGGTTGAACGTATGTGCCCCTGATGTCATGTGGAGAAAACAGCCCTTTACTTCTGTGATTTTCCTTCCCCAAACTCATAGGCCCAGTCTAATCCTGAGAAAAACACGAGACAAATCCCAATCTCAGGACATTCTTCAAGTACCTGATCAGTATATTTCAAAACTGTCGAGGTCATCTAAAGCAAGGAACTGTCTCAGCCACAAGGAGCCTAAGGAGATGTGATGATTGTGTAATGCGGTATGCAAAATGGACATTAAGTAAACAGTAAGAAAACATGAATACACTGTGGACTTCAGCTACTAATAATATTTCAATATTGGTTCATTAATTGTAACGTACCACGTTAATGTAAAAAGTTAATAACAGGGTAAACTGAGATTAGGGATTTTCTGTACTATCATTTGAAATTTTTCTGTCAATCTAAAACTAAACAGATAAAGTTTATTAAAAAACAGAAAGGAAATGTAAATCATCTCTAATTGCACCCTCCAGACAAAACTATTGTTAATGATATGGTTTATAGCCTTCTCTTTGCATACACAAGTATTCCATATGTATACAGCCTTGTCTCAATTTTTCTAAACAAAAAAGTAGGGTTATTCGCTATTTTTTAACCTTTTTTACTCACTCCCTAGCCCTCATTTGCAAGCCTAGTCAGCATACATTACTACTGTGTTCCATACACGAGGGAAGATGAAAGACACGATGAAAGACATGTCAGAAGTACACGAGAACTTCTTAAAGTCAAGCCTACTTCACAAATTACCCTGCGCCAAGATAAAACACATGCTTCAGAACGATATCCACTATGCAAGGACCAGTTTCAGCAAGATTATAAAGAGATACACTCAAGCTATAAGGAGGGCATGGGAGAAGAACGCACACACCTGTCCACGTGATGCACCACTAACCCCACCACCTCCACCTCTTTTATTCTTACAGAAATCCTGTAAGGTCAACCCATTCATTAGCCCTTAGTTTTAGAAAAGAAAACGGCAGAGGGATAGGAGGCGTGGGTCTGAGGGACATTGGTACCTTGCCCAAGGTCTAACAGTAATTCACAGTAAGCAGTGGAACAAGTGTCTGAAGCCAGTCCAACTCCAGAACTTGGGCTCCTTCTCCTGCGTAAGTCAGTGCTGCTGCCCAAGCTAAGATGAGGGCACTAAGGCCCGATGGCTGTAGGACCCACGGTCAGCTGCTTAGAATGACACCCGTTCGGCGTGTGTTGTGAGTACCACGTATTTGTTTGTTTGTTTTTTGTTTGTTTTGCGTTGTTTTACTCCTGGAGGGGTACCGTACTTCTAGGGGTGTCTTGGGGGACCACAGGGCACACACATCTCAGCTAAGGATGAAAACTGCTAAGCCATTCTTTCAAGGCCCTCATGGCTCTGAGGAAGTCCAAGGCGATGCTGGACACAGAGATGCCCTGGCCCCAGCCCCAGAGACCTCATTTAGTGGGACGAGTTTTGAGCCTGGGAATTGGCATGTTGCTCAAGTTCCCCAGGAGACGCTGCTGGTGTGCAGCCAGATTTAGAAATCACGGAGATGGATGACCCCTTCCAGTTTTAAGATTCTAAGGGTAACTGATTAGCAAACTAAATCCCTATAATTAGTCTTTATAAATATCACTGTAATTCCAGAGTACCTTCTGGTCTTTTTAATAACTTGTCCTTGGAGGAAGGGGAGGGAAGTGGGGAAGGGGGTGTTAGAATATCCAATTCTTCATGGTGCAGACACGGTACCAAAGTGTGGAGGGCCACATTCAAGCTCGGGCCGTCCACTTTAGACCTAAGGCTGAAAACACAGGTCCAAGAAGCAGATGGCGTGGAGCTTCTGCTCCATCGACGCAGGGTGGCTCCACGGAGGAGAGCCATGGCACCGTGCGACCCAGCCCCGTTCTGTCATAACACAGCAGCAGACGTGGGTCTGTGTCAGACGGCCAGGACCCGCGGCTCTGCCCCCTACCTCATTAGCTAAGAGCCCATAACGCCCGTCCCCATGTCTGTTAAAAGCAGACCCACGCAGTGCACAGTAGATCCGGAGAGCAGCTGGCCGGGCTGAGGACCAGGGAGAGTGGCATCTGTGCAGGCCTCCAGGGCTGGGGGAAGAACGGCCCACCCGGGCCCCGTCTGTTCTACACGATGTGTGTTCCCTCAGGTCTCAGGCAGGAAGAGCCCCGCAGGAACCAATGCCATGCCTGGCGCAGTAATTACCATCCCCCGGGGGCCCCCCAAATAAAAGCTCTCTGATGAGCTCGGTGTCACACAGAACCTGACCATTCTGAGGGCCACTTCGTAGAGAAGCCGCCGCTTGCTGAGCGCCCCCTAGGGGCCAAGAGTGGAACTGGATGCGTTACGTGCTGGGTCGCCTTTCTTCAGGGCTGCCCTCCATTACTCCTGCTTCTGAGAGGCTCAGGGAGCTTCAAATGCTCAATTTCCGGAGCTGGAACAGAAGGGCAGGCATGATCTGGGCTGGCCACCCCAGGGCCTGGGGCAGTGTTAGGGATTCAGGTTTTAGTCTAAGAGCTGTGGGTCATAGGCACATCTGTGGTCCCAGGTTTGCATGGCAAGTAGAGTCCCCCTCCAGCTGAAGTGTGGGCAAGAGTGGAGTGGTTGCCTATGGAGACCCATCACTAAGTGCGTGAGATGGAGAGGCAGAGAGGTGGGAGGAAAACCAAGGTGCCTGCTCTTGCTCACCTCAAGGGCTGTGGATTAAAGACTATTGGACAGTCATTTCCATGGAAACAGGAGGACATTTAATCAAAGTGTGGACCATGAACTCTGCATCAGAATCACTGCTCGTATTTTTAAAATTCAGATTCCTGGGCTCCATCTCACATTTGCAGAATCGGAAGCTCTGGGAGGAAAGCCTAGAAACCTGCATTATTATTTTTTTAAAAGATTTTATTTATTTATTTGTCAGAGAGAGAGGAGAGCACAAGCAGGCAGAGTGGCAGGCAGAAGCAGAGAGAGAAGCAGGCTCCCCACTGAGCAAGGAGCCAGATGCGGGACTCGATCCCAGGACCCTGGGATCATGACCTGAGCCAAAGGCAGTGGCTTCACCCACTGAGCCACCCACGAATCCCTAGAAACCTGCATTATTAATAACATAAGATTAAAAATTAAGGCTCTGATGTCAGAGTGCCTGAGCTTTCATCCAAGCTCTGTTGCTTCAGTGAGTCTGGGAAAGTGACCTGTTGTTTGTAAAACAACGATTGTGCGAGTATTCACCTCATGTGGAAGTCACTAGTCTAGGCCAAGAGTAAGAGGCCAGGTAGTATCAGGTAGTATCCAAGTGCTGGTGGGGGCTCAGGCTCCATTCTAGCCTAGTAGAGATGCATCCTGCCTGGGCTCATTCCAGTACTCAAGAACTCAGCTTGGCGGTGGTTACATTCTGTGACTCAGGCCAGGGCAATCCCCCATCCCAAGTGTACCTCCACTCAATGTGACAGCTGACATATCCACTTCTCCCATGCAGATTCTGGAAATAAAGGCAGCACTGTGGCTGTTATTGGTTAAACTATTTCCCCCATGAAGATATTGATGTGCTCACCCCAGGGGCTTGGGAATGTGAAGATCAAGTCAAAATGAGGTCATTGGGATGGGCCCTACTGCAGCGTGACTGTGTCTCCTTGATAAAAGGGGAAATTTGGAAACAGAGGCAGACATGTACAAAAAGAAGATGACGTAAAGACACAGGAAAAACACCATCTGTAAGCCAGGGATACCCAAAGCCACCAGAAACTAAGGGAGAGGGTTAGAGCAGATTCTCCCACAGAGCCCTGGGAAGGAATCAATCTTGCCGATGCCTTGATTTCAGACTTTGAGCCTCCAGAACCGTGGGACAATAAATTGCTGTGAACTCAATTAAAACAAGTGTTTTAAATGTGTTTGTTACAGCAGCCCTAGGAAATTAATACATCTGTCGACCTAGAACAGGCAGTAACCGGTCTCTCAAAGGAGGGAAAGTGAGCTGAATGGCAGCTCCCCAGAAGTAAGCCTCCAATTTCTGACGATTAGAACCTGAATCTGGCCTGCTGGGCACCAGTGGGGGGCAAAAGCCCTTCTGGAGATAGGAGCGTTGCTACTAATGGGGAAGAGGTGGTTCTCAGTTCCTCCCTCAGCTGTTGATCTTCTGGAGGGGGATGGGGGGCGAGTGTTGTAAGGACTCCTAGCCTCTTCCCCACCTGTGCAGCTGTGCGATGTGGTTCATGGTGACTGGGATGTTCTCAGCGGCCCCACTAGCCTGCGGTCTGGTGAATGCTGACAACTGGAGCCTTTGGCAATTGGCTTTGGGCAGCACGATTCACACAGTGATTGCTTGAAAGAAAACACAAAAGCCCCCTGCCCCAGGACTTCAGCGTTTAATATGCTGGAAGTAGCTGGCTTTCAGGAACGTCTCGGCATGGCTACACTGGCTCTGACGGGCCATGAGTGTGGCAGAGGGTCAGTTACATCCCCACCTCTGTTAGCTGGGAGGCTTTGTGTAACACCCATACCCAGAATCTAGGTGCTGAGCTGGGGTCAGGGGGGTGGGGTGGAGGTGTGCCATTCCATGGGACCTGTCCATACTTCAGGGGATGCTGAGGAGAAGCCCATCCACAGGCAGAATCTGAAATACCAGAAAGAAGGAAGGCTGAGCCCCCTAGAATGGTACCCCAGACCCTTCCTGATTCACCTCCAACTGCAGTTCCATCTCCTCTTCCTCTCTCATACCTTAGGCTCCAGAAATGCCCGACAATGGGTCGTTCCTGAGTTCAAATCCTATCTCTACCATGTACCTGCTCTGTGTGCTTGGATATGACCCTGAGCCTCATTTTCCACCTCTATTAAGTGGGAGGCTTGAGATAAAATATTCAAGGGGCCTTTGCAGTGCCCAGTGCACAGTCAGCACTCAATGGCTATTATTGATCATCATTAGTTCATTCATCAATAACCGAATTCAGGAGTATTCAGTCTGTAAATAACTCTGCTGACTGAGGACAGAATAGCAAAATTAAAAAAAAAAAAATAGTTGACTCAGTCAGCCTAGCTTCATAGTTGCTTATACTTACACTGCCTAAACGTAAAAAGAATTTTTCTGGTATCTAGTATCTATTTAACTCAGACTCTGGTATGGCCTGCAACTCTGTTCTGAGTGGGGGAGGGGTTCTGATAGCAGTGAAGGTCAGAGGAGAGAGGCCCTTCCCGGCATCCCCACTCCTCGCTCACCCCCCACACACACACCCACATAACACACACACATACGTGCCAGCATACAGAGTCCTATTCAAGTGTCTTACAAGTTCATTTCCCCCCCTTCTCTTGGAAGAGGTGACTTGCTGAAGCACACGGCCCCCAAATTACAGGGGCATGATTGGATTAATTCCAGCATTGTAGGAATCAGCAACCACCTGAAAGACCTCTGTGAGTAATCATATTCTCCCTTCTGCCTTTATTAGAATAATGTAATATAAAATAACGGTAATCAGTCGGAAATGCAGTCTCTAAGTCTTCAGATCTGAATTATCCTGTCTCTGTCATTAAGATTCTAGCTGTCTCAATCAGCGGCACCCAGACCACAGGCTGCTTCCTTTGAGCACTGTGGCCCTGGGCCTGAGAAGGAAGGGAGGGCTTCAGAACCAGGGGTGCACTGAGCTCCTCGACTCATGTCAAAGAAAAGCCACTTCAAGTCTCAATGGGGCTTTTTTTTTTTTTTTTTCTTCTATAACTTCTGATCAAGGGCACCCAGCTCAAGTTCCCTTGACAACTTCTCCCTCACCTGCTATCTGCCATAATCGGTCTTTTGTAAGAGTTAAAAGGTTGTACTGAAGTGTATATTTCTTTAACTACTACCATCCTTATAGTATAGGATCCCTAAAAGATGAGTATGCCTTGTGCCTTGCTCCACTTCCCACCATGGTCACCAAATGGGTCACCATGTCCAAAGGTCCTTGCGGCCAGAGGCAGGCTGTCTGTCGCACATTTGGGTTTTGATCAAGACCAGGATGCGACTTATTGCCACAGATGAGGATGTAACAACATTTTCCCCACTAGAGGGTAAATAATCCTCAGCCTTCAAGACCCCCCAGGTAACCTTCAGCCATACAAATATCTGGTTGGGGTAAAGAGCCAGTCATTCCTTGAAGGAGTCCCTCTCACCACTCCGTTGTTGGCATCTGTAGCCTCCTGGACGTAAGCAGCTCCCTGGGACACTCAGCCCTCTGCCTGCCTGTCCTACCAGTAGCAACAGGACAACACATTTCTGAGGCTCTGGGGTAAAGAAAAGCTCGATTTCCAGGCTTTGCTTCCCAGACTGCTGGCTTGGCTTTAAGCTTGCTTGCAGGTCCCTTCCTGTACCTTCTGCCAGCTGACATTCAACCGGGACATGAGGCTCCTCCCCTCTTCCCCTTTGGCTCCCCCTTCCCCTTCCCCTTCTGCAAATGCCTTACTCATCTTGCAAGACTCTTCAAAGCTACCTCCTCTGAGAACATTTCTGGATTTCTCTAGATGATTCAGTGATCCTTTTCTTAGCCTCACATGGAACATCCCTTCATTCTGTCGTTGACTAGAACACACTGCAACTGCTTTCTTTTGTGGACCTCCCTATGTGGCTCTGAGGTGGTCGAAGGCAGGGACCCTATCCTTCCCTTTGTGTCTCCACAGCCTAGGACAGGGCTTGGCCCAGAGCCGGTCTTTAGCAAATGTTGTTGTGTGCACACCCCGTGAGTCTAGAATAGTAAATGCACACGTAACACAGAGCAGAAACTTCCAGCCGGGCAGTGATGAACGAGACCACCAGACTGTTTTTTCATTTTACTATTTTAGGGCTGCCACCCTTCCTCTATTTATTCAGGTCACATCCATAGAATGAGTCATTTCTCAGTGGCTGGGGTAGATGACTGGTGTAGCTCATTTAGAAAGCCTTTCTGTAATGGATGATAAGCAATGACTTCATGATAATGCTTCTTCCCTTCAGGACAACACTTGCATGTTTTCCCCAATGCACTTTTATATGCAACATCTCAATCAGGGTAGGATACCCCTTCAGGAATAAGAGCACCTTCATTCTGCCCACGAGGAAACTGAGGCCCAAGAAGTTAAGCAGTTGGACTGAGGTCACATATTGAGCTAAGATAAAAACTGAATGGAGGCTTCTACCCCTGCCTTCTTCTGTTGTACTTCCCATAGCGCCTGGTCGCCCTTCGCCGATCAAGGTGACAGATACAGACATAAAACCCACATGTCATTTTCTATCTGGTCTGCTCACAACAGTCTCCATAGTGGGCTGAATGTGGGGCCGCAAGCACTTCCAGAGCCCATGTTTCTGCCCTAACAACCATCTAGCTGTCCCGGTCTGGTGAACTCACCAGCCATACCTCTGATTCTAAGCTCAGGCTCTCTTTGTGTTTCCCTCAGTATACCTACTCATAGTGGAATTGCAAGTTAACTCAGTGAAAGCAGGATTGCCTGTCTCCTCTCTGCACAATGCTGCTAGGTGTTGTGATGAACCTGGGGAATGGGAATGAGATAATACACAGTGTGGCAGGAGTCCAGGGCAGTCGCAGAGAATTCCACTGGGATAGCAAGACAAGGGCATAGAAAGTGGGGAAGAGGACCCAGGGATGATGAGAGTAAAATTATAGTCAGACCATGGGGACAGGGACTCTGGGGAGAGCTTGCGTGCCATGCCAAGGCATTTGAGTTTTATTTTCTAGACAGTTGGGAGCCCCGGAATGTTAGAGCTGAGAGGACCCTCACAAATGATCCAGTTCATCCATCCATTTTATAGATGAGCACACTGAGGCCCAGAAAGGGAATATGACTTGGCAACAGTTACGTGGCGAATTAGGGGCAAAGGAGGTGCACTGTCAGAACTCTGACGCAGAAGGTCATCACTGGTGGAGGTGTAGAAATTGATTAATCTGTGGAGAGATGGATGGGGTGGATAATGCTGATGCATGTTGACACAGAGCTCATGTGTTCACAGAAAAGGAGGCAGAGAGGCAGGAAACAGGCCCCTCAAGGAGGAGCTGGTGGAGAGGAAGGTCAATATCCAATCAGCTCCATCTGGGGTCACCTTCAGAGTCATGCTCAGTGCCAGGCACTCCCATAATGTCCCCTTTACTTGTCCTAATAGCTCAGTGAGTAAATGAACCCTCTTGAGAAGGAAATTTGAGGTTCGGAGAAGTTTAATAACTTGTCTGAGCCCAAACCCAGCTATGAATATAAGTCCATAAGATGCAAAGATCCCAAGCTCTTTCTGCTCAACTGTGTCTCCCTAAATTTTACAAAGTCATGCTAAGATCTTAAGCAAACAAACGGGGATGGGAACCCTGCCTCCAGCCCACTGCCAAACCACTGCTTGCTTTTCCTTTTGTTGTTCCTTACTCATGTCTGTGTCCAGAGGAAGGGCAAATGGAGCCTTCCTATAGACTGTCTTACAGGAAAAGACAAGAAAATTCTCCTTGGAAATAGGGAGACCAGAAATTCCACTGAGTGAGAGGGCTGTGGACTGGCAGAGGTAATCACAGCCTTTGATCTTCTTTATTGCTTCAGTGCCTTCCATATTGAGAAGATCAAGTCTATGACCATGACATTTCTCATCCATTATTATTTTTTTAAAGATTTTATTTATTTATTTGACACACACACACACACACACACACACACACACACACACATCACAAGTAGGCAGAGAGGCAGGCAGAGAGAGAGGGGTAAGCAGAGTCCCCACTGAGCAGAGAGCCCGATATGGGACTTGATCCCAGGACCCTGAGACCATGACCTGAACCAAAGGCAGAGGCTTAACCCACAGAGCCACCCAGGTGCCCCTCATCCATTCTTTATAGCCAAATATTCATCTCAGCCCAATGGATCCCACTCTATGTGGCCTTCCATTCAGAAACACAGACAGATGGTGGGGATTGGAAATCAATTGAATTTCTGCAGTTTCCAGAATATAAGCAAGAGCAAAGCCCTTGCTGAGCACCTGACTGCTTTTTATGGGGTTGAGCATAAGCACCTTGATGGGCTTATCCTGTAGAGCAGGGCCTTGGGTATGTCCAACGTATCCAGCCCAGGCTAGTCTTTCCGATTTCCACTTCCACATTACAGAACAGTCTAGTGTCCCCTATGGACATTTCTTGTCTCCTTGTCCTTGAACTTGCTGTTCCGTCTTGGGATGTCCTCCATGTCTCCCACACTCCACCTTTACCTAGCATTAAGGGAGTTCAGGTTACCTGTCACTGCCTCTGCCCCAAAAGCCCCCGAGCTCTCCTCTATTATTGCCCTCATCATGGTTCTGTCTCTGTCTATCTGCTTTTTTGTCCCTCCCCAGGATGGGTTGTACTGACTCATATCTGCAGAGCCAAGTATATTATTAGAAAACACTGAACGCATTCTTGATGAACAAATGGAAGAATGAATGAACAAATGGACAAATCCCAGGAAGCACTGCCATAGGACAAGTGAGCTTGGAAGCTTACTAGAATGAGTGGAGACCTGAAGAACAAATTCTGGAGAACACAAGGGTACCGCTGGTGGAAGAGGAAAGTAGGGAGTCAGCAGTAACCAAGGGCACATGCAGAAGTGAAAATGTCACATAGGGCATGAGAGTGAGACTGCCTGGCCACAGTGTGTTAGGTTTGTGGATAAAAGTAACCAAACACAGGACAGACCCCCCCCCCCACCCCGAGGGGTCTGAGGACCACAGCTAGCTTAGAAGAATGCCTTTGTGGGAACTGGAAAAAGGTACCCCTTCTGTGCCGACACCAGCCTGAAGCCACATGGCTTGGAGAATGGTCAGTAATGTTGTGTTAGATACAGGAGCCTTTTATTTTGGTGGATGCAGCCCAGAACTTGAGGGTGTGGCCTGGTTGGCAGAATGCATGACAGATTTCAAATTTGTGCAATAGGTGCCTTTGTGCAGTGCCCACCCTGCAAAACTGTAAGCTGTAGCCTAACTGTGATTGTCCAGGTAAGATGTATATGGAATAAGAGGCAGAGTTGAAACAAAATTCTTTTCATAGAAGCTGACTTTCAGAGGTATTAGGCCTTTTTATCGGTCCCCAAGCCTCAAAGTTCACTCCCCTTTCCAGAAATCCTCCTCCTCCTATGAGCCTGTGTCTTGACATGAGTCCCCCTGAAAGCAGAGACTAATACAAGTACTTGGCCTAGGTAATTTACATGGGAGGTGTCTCAGGAAGGCAGAGGAAGGGGGGGCATGGAAAACAATATGGGAAACTATGGACAGGCGCAGAATTGGGCTGATGATTGCTTTAGTCACACTGAGGCTTGATCGATCTGGGACCCTTTGAGGAAACATGGATGCACATCAAAATGGACATCTTTTGTGTCTGCAAAGGATGAGCAGCTGGGATATTGTTGACTACCACCATTCTCTGTCTCCCATTAGCTGGGAGGTATCATTGGGAACATGTCTCTCACCCTTCTGGGCAGCATGTACCTATGAGGTGAATGGACTCCAGGGGATGTGGGACTATGACCACAGGCACTAAACCATCCACTGTGACTGCAGTGAAAGCAGACAGGCTGAGGGGGCAGGATGCCGGGCACAGAACGTTTCTGCCACAGCCTATCCTGAGGTCAAATCTCACACTGGGAATCCTCTCTTCACTTGAAAGGGTTCAGGAAGATGAGCAGCCCCTCTGGCTCTCTTTCTCCCTGGAGAGGCCAAAACTGTTGGGTGGAAACTTGACTCTCTGCCATTCATTCCCTGGAAGAGTTCGCATCATGGGACCCTAAGGAAGGCAGCCCTCAGGCATGAGCGATAAAGGTGCAGGAGTTGCACCCCACAGCATGCGGGGGCCAGGCTGGGCACTCCGGGTCATTGCTTCCTGAACAGGGGAAGAAAAAGGCACCATCCTACCTCTGGCTCTTGGGTAACATTGAATTACTTACATTTAATATTTTATGGCAGGCGTAATGATATAAGCTGCCTTCTTCAGCATCCATTAGAAATGAAGGAACATTTATATTTTGGTGGCACCCAGCCATAGATTTCCATGCCTACTTTGCTGAGGCCATGCTGTGAATACAGGAAGCAGAGGAGAGGCCATCGATCAGATCTTGCATCTTAACCCCATAAATATGACCTGAAGTGCTTACGTCTATAAAATCAAAGGAAGGGACTGATTTTTTATGAGGTTGGGCAGAATTTCTTTTTTAATTCAAGGTGTGTCACAGGTATTTATAAGCCAAATCACAAGCCTTTCAGGAAAGGATTGGAGATTGGTCTGTGAATACCAAGTGCTTAGCACAAGAAACAGACCTAGGAAGGAGGCCCCTAGCAGGCGGTTGGGCAGCAGACCCCAGGACGAGCCATCCCTGCCATATCAAGCACCAAGTCATAAAGTCAAAGCATAGAGAAGACACCTCACACCCATTAGATGGCCACGGTCAACACCGGCCCCCAACCTAGAAAATCATAAGTGCTATGAGGATGTGGAGAAATTGGAACCCTTAGGCACTGCTGGTGGGAATGTAAAATGGTGCAGCTGCTAATGAAAACAGTATGATGGCTCCTCAAAAAATTAAAAATAGAATAACCATACGATCCAGTAATTCCACTTCAGGTATATACTAAAAAGAATTGGAAGCAGAGACTCGGAGAGATATTTGTATATTCATGTCCACTGCTGCATTATTCTCAAGAGCCAAAAGGCACAAGTAATCCAAGTGTTTATCAATACATGAATGGATAAAGAAAAAAAAGTTCTATATATATACAGCAGAATAGTATTCAGCCTTAAAAAGGAAGGGAATTCAGACACACGCTACAACACAGATAAACCTTGGGACATTAGGCTAAGTGAAATAAGCCACAGAAAAACAAAGTTGTATTGTTCCACTGATATGAGGAACCTACAGTAGTCAAATTCATAGAGACAGAAAGTAAAAATTGTCGTTCCCAGGGGCTGGGGGAGGAGAGGAGCTACTGTTTCGTGCGTCTAGTTTCCATTTGGAGTGATGGCAAAGTTTTGCAGAGGGATGGTGTGATGATGGTTGCACATCAGTGGGAACATACTTAATACCACCAAACTGTATGCTGGAAAATGGTCAAGCCAGTAAATATTATGTCACAGTTAAAAATTTTTTAAAAAGATACAAAAGATAGGAGGTCTCAGAGATCACCTCTTCCAACCCGCTGGTAAACAAATGGGGAAACTGAGGCCCAAAGAGCAAAAGTCGCTTGGTTAAATCACACACTAAATCGATGAAGGGATCATGACCTGAATCTCAGTCCAGTGCTCTTTTGACAATCCATATTAATTCACTTCATTATAACACACAGGATAAATGTCAACGAGAAACTGATGCAACACTACACACCAGGCACTGTTCTAAGGCCTTTATATATATTAGCTTACTGAACGCTCACAACAACCCTGTGAGGAAAGGACTACTATGATTTTAGTTTTACACAGGCAGAAACTGAGTCAGGGAGCAGTTATCCAGATTGCCCAAAGTCATCTACTGACAGAGGTAGAGTTTGAAGTTAAGACTGTTTGACCCAAGAGTCCACTGTCTTAACCACTCTACTACTGCTTCTCATCAGGATTCTCTACACCACATGTTTCAAGGGAGTCTCTCCCACCACAAACAGCCTTAAAAATTGCACTGTGAGGAAATACCTCAGTTCTCTGTTATTCTTTGTGTATGTGCTGAGTTCTGGAGAGTTTCTAGCTTAGTCATTATTGGGAAAAACAGAGCAGTGAGAACCATGGGAAAATGGCTAACCCTGATACTTCTCAAATCTAGACATTTATAATCCAATAAGATGGAAGTGCTGTGCATGGACTGGGAAGCTTGGTGAGCCTTCTCTGCAGAGGGTGTGTCTGCCTTGAGTTTTGCAGAATGAGCAGAGCTTGGCTAAAGGGCATGGCTCATGTGCTGATCACCCAGTGTACAGTCCCATCCTGGAGACCACAGGGAAGATCAAAGCACAGGTACCATTTATTTACCTTCCAGGATGCCAGGGAATGTCTGTCTGCACTGGCTAGGTTGGGAATAGGACCCAGCTCCTGAAACTTTCCAGCTTGGGCTAGAGAAGACCACTTGTTACTTTCTGGAGAAGTTACGACAGAAGTAAGGCTCATGTAGGTGGAATGAGTATCCAGAACAACTGGTAAACCATCCTCCTGCAATTCCTAAGGGCTTCTGGGACACCCTTGGAGTACAGGGATTAGAGTACAATTGTCCTGATGGGCTGAGACTCCAGGTATCCCAGCCCCACAGGTTAGCTTTCAACTAGTTTACAAGTTGTGTTTCTACATATAATTTCATTAAGCAAATGGATCTGTGAAATAAATATGTCTGAAAACCAGAGTATGAAATTCTTCAGATGCTACAGGATTCTATGGATTGGCTAGTAAGCCGACATTTATTGAGTGCATGGTACTAATTTCAATGAATTCCCCCCAAATCCCTAGAAGATACATTTCACAGATATGCCCACTTCTTGGATGAGGAAGCTGAGGTTCATGAAGGTGAAGCGGCTTGTACAAGATGGCACAGCTGTTTGTCAGTGGAATCAGTATGTGAAGAGAGAGATGTCTGACCTAAAAGCTTATGTTCTCTTGAGTCCAGCAGGCAGCATGCCAGAGATTTCCCCCACCCCAATTCCTAAAGTTTGAGGACAGGTATGAGGGAGGACTGGCCAGTAAGACTCAGGAGCTGTAACCCCAAACTTGAGACCAGCAGCACATGGATGTTTGTATCGGTACAAGGAGGCTTTGGGTCGCTCGGGTGTGTGAAGGCACTTCATAAACTGGACCTGTTGCTGGGACAATAGAGGCAGCTTTTGAGGGTTTGGGGTTATTCTCCCTGTCATTGTCCCTCTGCAGAACAGGATGACGGCTATGTTGTGAAAAGCAGTGGGAGCAATTGTCACCACAGTGCCTGGTAGAGCATCAGACTCTGAATGGCTACCAGCGAGCCTGACTTCAAGTCTAATGACTTGGTTTTCCCCATAGGAATGAACCCCAGCTCATTCAGGGTTGAGATAAGACAGACTCATCATCTTTGTCTTCTGTGTACTTCCTGGTACTGCTTTAATGATACTGACCTGTTTGCCGAGAGCTATACACCCAGCCACTTTAATGAGGTGTTATTTTTTTCTATGCAATAGATAATCTTATTTGATTGCATTTTTAGTTATTCTTCAGGGCAAATGCTTTGTATTAATCTTAGCAATGACGGATAAAAGGTCATGTATAAAATATTTCACATCCAGAAAGTCGACCTTTCACTCTTAAAATTGATGTCTAAAGCAAATATGGTTGTAGAAAGCACTTTGGGAAAATGTCACACCAAATTGCACAGGTCAATGAGAGAGTTTTGTCTGTAGGTGCAGAGGGAGATTCTAATGAGGCCCTCAGCTTTCTTTCTTTTGGTCCCTCATAATTGGTACGATGTCACAGTGTTTAGTACCCGGGGCAGCACTGTGGCAAGTACTGTCTGTGGGAAGGGGTCATCTGGGCAGAAAGGGTGGTAGTTTTGGAGAATTCTGTGTCTCAGGCTCTTGAGTCCTCAAGAGGAATCTGGCTTGGAGAAGTAAAGCATGGCCTTGAATTTCCCATTTGCGATGTATTAACATGTGAACTTCTTGCTTCCTGAACTACTCAGAGCTGATTCTCTTCTGAAAACAAGGAAGAGCCGAGACAATGAAATGACACCACAGATGGGAAATGCTCAACACAATCTATGCTGCCAGCTCTTCAGTTCCATGGAAGAATCAGTGGCTCACATCCTTGGATGATGGCAACAATCGACAGGAATATGGTCTCTGGAAGCTTCCGGGCACAACACAGGTAGTGTTGTGGCGATCTTGCCTGTTGGGGGCTACCTCTCACTTTGCCTCCCTGACTTCGCGTCCAGAAGCCTTCCTTACTGGTGGTCAGTTACTAAGCCAGCAGACACCAGACACGGACAGCCATATAAAGCTTTATCCCCCGGAGAGAAAGCATTGCTTGGGAACCCTTAAGAAACCAGGGACTATTCAAAGCTTAAAGGAGTAAAGCCATAGTAGTGGCATTTCAGGGACAGCGCCTAGCGGTGGGGGAGAGTTTGGGTATGATGGCGGGGAGGTGGAAATTGGACACACCCCATGATTATTACAATGCCTAAGAATGGTACTTTTTGCTTGTGGCTAACACTTTGTTGTGGGGTACAACTGTGAGGAGAAAAAGTAAACAATTTGGTTTCCTAAAACTTTGATCCAGCGGCGCTGGGGTGGCTCAGTCAGTTAAGCATCTGACCAATTTGGCTCAGGTCATGGTCCCAGCATCCTGGGATCCAGCTCTCCCTCTACCCAGCCCCCACCCTCCCTGGCTCATGCTCACTCTCTTCCTTTATCTCTTTCAAATAAATTAATAAAATCTCAAGAAACAAAACGAAACAAAAATAAAAACAAAACAAAAAAAAAACTGTGATCCAGGACCAAATTATGGGTGAGGCGTTTGGGGAAGGGGGGTTCTTACCAGCACACCACACACGGTGAAGGGAACTGCATCACCCATTTACACGACAAACTGGCCCTCGGTAACCCCATCTCAGGCTTTCTGACCTACCTCATCAAACTTCTTGTCTTAGAGGCAGCTTCAGCTCTTTCAATCTCTTTGTAATCAAAGTAAATCTCTTCATAAGGATGCATGCCAATCCCCTTTAATTTGTCACACACGTTAACCGTGGCTTCCCCAGTTTTTAGCATTTTCTTGATACATTTGTAGTCCCAGAAGGGTCCCCTAACTTCTATTTCTGTGGCCACCACCACCACCGTATTATTTCTAGTTTATATAACCTGTTCTCAGGGCCAGAGGTCCTCTCCCTCATCTCTCATTTGTTTCAATAAACCTGTTAAAAATGCATGAGATGCAGATGCTCTCCCCCACACAGTCTAAGTTGCTTTTTCACATTGATTTGGATAGAACAGAATGATAGAAATATACATGCAGATCTGTGCCAAGAGGGCATTCTCTGTAGTCAGGCTAACCACCATTATTTTTTTTAATTGTTTTTCTCCCTGTTAAAAGACTAAACACTTGGGAATCATAGAAATTTTGGAACACGTAGGAAAAGAAAAATAGAACCAATCAACTGGGCTCACCCAACCCTAGAAAAATCACTGTCAATATTTTGGTCTGATTTCTTCTAGTACATTTTTCCCCACACATAATTTTGTTTTGTACATATGTTGGCTTTCTGTAGAGGAAATAATGTGCTGTATACGTATTTTTATTTTGCTCATTCCACATTTTATAGTAGGATTTTCATACATCATCTGAAACACATTTTTAATACTGCGTAATTAGAGGAGTACATTATTGATTATTTGACCATGCCTCTACCGTTAGACAATTGTTTCTTTTTCTTTCTTGCTTTCAGAAATTACACCACAGACAACTTGCTACATAAAGAATAAATATTGCTAAACATGATAATTTTTAATAACGGAGTGCTTTATGAACTGTTTTTAGTTAGTAGCAACTCCTTCATGAGGCCTAATGGGTGCACATACTTCTCAAGGTGGTATGGGAGACATCTGACGATATAAGATCCTGTCCTCCTCCTTGAGCCTTATTTGAAAAGCAATGGCAGAGGCTTCCATCCGGCTGCCCATCCGGCTGCCCCTCTGAGATCTACCCATTTTCCTTACTGGTGGATTCCCTATTCATTGATATCAGGAAGGCACCAGCTTCCTGGGCATGGCTTGTGAACATTGTGAGGTGGGGATGTGAGGCTGGACCTTGTGAGAAAAGCAAGGGACCAGTCTTAGGACAGAAACCACTGTGGGCTCCTGGGCCCTTGGTGAAGTCATTGAACTGCCATCCAGCTCATCCTGCTGCCATCTTGCTACCAAGCTTCTTACTACATGAGAAAACCATTTTCCTCCTTGTTTCTTCTGTTGAGTCGGACTTTTTACTAATTGTGGCTGAAAGCACCCTAACTGATCAAGTAAAATCAACACACATCAAAAAATGGCAACCAATTATGAGCTGTTACGGATCTTATCTTTAACTGAGCAGCAATTCCCCTCATCGAACAAATGTAGGGACCAAATATCAGAGACCGAATATCAACTTGCCGGCAGTCCATAGATGTGTTGTCTGGAGCCTCACTGATAGGTCATTTAGAGAATTGAAGAGTGTCTAGCATACTGCCCATGAGGGTGAAGAGGAAGCAGGTAGCTTCCTTATTTCTGCACCCTTGGTTTAGATGTACATGTGTGAAGCTCATTGCCTTATAAAACCTTTTTACATCTATTTATTTATTTAATCTTTCCCCTATACCCTGTAGAAGACAAGTCCGAGAAGTTATCTGGAGGCACAACACTAACTAGTGTCAGAGACTAAATGGGAAGCCAGGTTCCCTGGGCAGCGGTCCAGGGACCACCGGATCCCACTGCTGAGGAAGTCTGCTCCTGGACAGAATCCCCTCCCCCTTCCCAGTTTTCTCCCCTCAGTCCCCAACATTCCATGTTTTTATTTTCTCTAGTGCGGCATCTACCCCGTGGCGCTGTTAACAAATATAATACATCAGAGAAAGAATTACAAATATTTATGGCTGTAATAACTTCCCACCCAAAACAGGGGCATGGATCAGATCATTAGAGAAAATCAACCCAGCATGAGGTATGCTTTTTATTTCCCCCTTAGATTTTAATTCAGAGAATGTACATGGTTTTCTGGGAGTGAGAAACTTCTGCTTAGGGAAACAGGATTTTGCATGACAGGGATGCTGATTTGCAAACAGGGAGTTTATTTTTTGATTCACTGATTCCATCAGAACATTGTAACCCAGAAATCCCTCGGAGGCTTTCCAAGTGGGACTCTGAGATTCCAGGAGTGATAGTGTCCCTGATGGATGTGCGAGTCTGAGATACACAGGGCCTTCTCTCTCACACACTCTAGGTCTTGTACTACCTGCATCTGGGCAAATCTTTTTTACTAATTTATTTTTTATGGTTCAACAAAAATTGGTAACAAGGGGGTTCATTCTAAAAGACTCAGCTCCTTGCCATCTGCTCTAAAAAATGTCGCTGGCCACCCTCTGCCCTAAGGTTGCTCAGGTTGGGGCTCTTTCTCCATATTCCTACAATCCCTGGAGATAATTCTCATTTGGCATCTGTCATTCTTCATCCCACTGGGCTGTTTTCTTGTCTGTCTTCCACTCGACTCTGATGACCGGTCCATGGAAACTGTCATTCTTGGGTCTGTATTTCCAGCTCTGAGCATGGAGCTTGCCATGGGGATAGGTACTCAATACATTATTTCTTCAATGACTACTAAGCAGGGCCCAGGAAAATGACTCAGTGTTAGTTCACATCTCAGTGTTCAGGTGAGGAACTTATAGCCAGGTTATCTTGGCCCAGTGAAGACCAGTAATGTATAAGGCATTCTAGGGGAAGCTCCCACCTCTCCTAAGCACTGATATTCTCTTTACTGACATCCTCACTGGCAAGGTCTCCTTGTTCAGGGAACTTAGCTATGAATAAAGCTCTGCCCCGGAGAACAGTCCCCACCACAGAGCTGCCCTTCTCCTTGGGGACTAGAGTCTGGACAAATGGAGCCGGGGCAGGGGGTGACAGTGAGGACCCAGGTGTCTGCCCTAGAATGAGACACTAGTCAAGCCAGTCTGCTGTGAGTGCTGGTCCTGCACTGGACAAGGCTGTGGCCACATGGCCCTCTTTCCCTGAGAGTAGGGATTCCCCTGGAAGCTGGGAGCAGTCATGGCCCCCCAAATACCAGTCTGTATTGGACACAAAAATAGCAGAAATGGGACAACATGTATTTCCCAGAACTCTTTTCAAGAATAACAATCTGATCATCTCTGGGGGTGATGTGGGGCTGGGAATCATCAATGCCTTCTCGGGAGGGGGGCTCTGGGTACCTGAGGGCTCTGGTTTCTTAGAGGGGAGTGTACCCTTCCCAGCAGCTCCCCACCTCAGCCTTCAGCCTTGCTTCTAAATCAATGAGTAGCTACACTTTAAGGAAAATCAGCCTGAAGGACTGCTACATTATTAGCTTCAGGGGTCCCCAGCAGTGTCTCTCTGGCCCTGCAGAGGGAGGGTGGTGGACCACAGTGGGGATCCAGACCTGAGGTATAGGGAGCAAGTGGAGAAGGATGAAATGCAAATACTGGACGACTCAGGCCACTGCCAGGAGCTGAGAAGGTCCAAGAGAAGGAGGAGGAGACAGGTTTAGAGCTGAGGGGAACACACTGGCCACCTGGCTGGGCTGACCCCACCTAGCAGGTAGTGGAGATCGTTTTCCCTGAGCAGGAGGGGTAGGAGGTGTTATCAGAGAAGAGACAGGCAGGCCGAGAGATATGAGGATGAGTCTGGACTTACTCTGGGTTTAAGGCTATGGAGGGTCCTGGGTCAGATCCATTCTACCGTGTCCTCGAGGCCCTGGAGTTCCACTGCAGGAGCAAGCTGCACTCTGCCTAATGGATACCCAGACGGCCCAGGGAAAACACCCTTCCCCCAATCGCATACCATGGTCACTCACTATTGGTCATCTTGCCCGTTACCCTTCCTAACTAAGCCCACTGACATCAGCTACATGACACCCAAAACGGGGCATTCTACAGTCCTCCCAGCATGCACTCTATGCGGGCCATGTGGTGCAAAGTAGCTACTGGCACCCAGTGAAATGATGCCCCATACCTTCTCTGTCACCTCTGCTCACCTCCTGTCCAACCAACAGCCAAACAAACATAAGCAACCCAGAGTCTTAGGGAGTGCACCAGCCTTCCATTTCTGCCTTCTCACACTCCTGTCATTTATTTGTGCATTTCTGGAGCTGCTTAAGGCTGAACTGCACCCCCAAATTGCACTTTTCTTCTACTTGACATGAGTTAGGGCTCTAACTAATAATGAAGATGCTCCTGAATCTTGTACAATCCAAAAAATACCCACAAACGGAGCACCACTGCCCAACCCACCCACCAACAAATGAAAGGTACCGTAGATATTATTTGTCCAGAAGTGGGTATGCTAAGGGCCTCCCGGTCCTCAGGGCCCAGTTAGCCTCACTTTGTGTGGTCAGGCCTGAGGTGTCCACTCAGAGCCAAAAGTGTGGCCCAGAGCCTGTGACAGCTGCATCAGAAATCATCCCAATAGGACCATGTCTTCTATGGCTACGTCATCCTTCCTTATCATCCCTATTACTCCCCTTTTCTTTTAAGAGGAGGTGAGAAGGCTATTACTTTCATTTGGGATCTACTGCTGGGCCTCCCTTCCCTGTCTTTCCTCTTACCTGGTTCCCCCATTCCCTATGTAGAAACTACAAATGGGGGTGAATTCTAATAAGGCCCCCAGTACCTGATCTGGGATGTCCTCCGGGTAGGAGGTCGTCCGGGTAACTCTGGCCTCCCGCCTACTCAGGGTCTCCTGACTGGCTGGCACCCTGCAGGGCCCCTACAAGACCCTAACCCCACAGGCTGTCGCAAGAGCTGGGCAGAGGGAGGATGTCAGACCTGGACAAGCAACATGCTCTCGGATGACACTCGGACACGAGCACATTCCACGGCCGAACAAGGATGTTTATTTAGGACACTGGAACGCAATGTTCAGAGACTGCCGGGACTGCACTTGCAGTAAAATGGGAAGGCCATAAAACAGCAAGAGTGATCTTTTTTCTCTGAAGGGAAGCAGCGGAGACACTGGGCCCAGGGCAGGTTTCCAAAGAGCACAGTGATCGTTACTTGAAACAGGGACAGACAGAAATTCCTAGAAGGCTTTCCCCCTCTGCTTATTACTGAAACGATCTACAATCATGTAAGGCCCATGCTCGGAACTTTCCACGTGTTGTCTCTTTATCCTCTGTGACAAACCTCTATCATGGCACTTGTGGTGGGCACTGCTGTTGGCGGCCTTCTGGACATCCACATCCTTGCCAGCTTTCCTAACTGGATCTTGATTTGTTTTGCCGCCAGTCCATCCCCAGCCCCCTCCCCCATGCCCCCACCCCCCAGGAGCTGCCTGATTACTTAAGAGGCAATTAAGTGCCTATCATTTCTCTGGCTACCATCACTCGACTGAAAGTGACCTGTGACTATGGCCCAAACAGACTGAGCATAAGGACACATATGCCGTGCTTGGAGAAATCTTTCTCTCCCTCTCATCCTTCTGCTGGCTGACAACAGAGCAGCACACAGACCCGAGGGCCACCTTGATCTCAGGGAACCGCCCCCAGCATGGCACCCACAACAGAGGACAACGGAGCTGAGGGACAGGGAGACCCAGGTGCCTGCAGCCATCAGTGAGCTGCTGGGTGTGTGCACCCTGCATCTGGCCTGCCTCATAGTGTGAAACAAGGCATTCCCCTAATTTCTAATTCAGGTTAAAGTGGAATCACGCCTGTACTTGGAGAAGTCCTGACTGATCTAGAACTATTACCATTCTTATTTTGCTGATGAAGAAACTGAAGTTTAAGGGTATAATTAACTTGCCTAAGGTCATAGAGTTAGTAAACGGTGAAAATTCAAGAATAATGTGATCCAGAGCTTAAACTCTGAATTACTGCTACATGTACGTTCTTATAATAGTAATATGTGGAGATTTGAACAAGTCGCCTTTATTAAATGGAAGAAAAATACATTAAATCAATATCATCCCCCAAGAATTCAGAGCACAGATTGTTTTGCAGGATGGATTATTTTCAAAAACTACTTTCGAACTCAAATCTTTTAGCTTTACTCTTTCTCCAGTTTCCTCCTCAGCTAGTTACAAAGCAGGCACTAGATAGATGTTTTTAAATGACCGGTCCCCCAGCAGGGGGATGGCTCTGAGGAGGACTCTCAGGTACCTGGACCCTTTTTTGCATTACACTAATTCCCTCCATCTCCAGCATGTGGACACATTCATGCTGAGGTCTGTTTATTCAACAGCATGAAGACAATAAAAAGCTTTCAGAGGTAACAAAATTTTTGCAATTAACCACTTATATATTAGGTCACACCTTGAGACCTGAGGGGCCCCTGATAATCTCTTATGAATGGTAATCTCAGAGGGGCCCTCCAGCAACAGCTCTGCTCCCTTAGTTACCATGAGCCAGCTTCTGCAGAAACCCAGCAAGCTGATACCACCTTTGCTGGAAGGCCCGATTCCTGACGCACCTGCTCTTTCTCTGCTGACCCTGACCCTACCTTCTGCTCTCCCCACAACCTGTGGAATCCATCACACCCACTTAGCTGTCCAAGCCTCCTTCTTGACCCTTCCCCCTGTTGCATAGCCATGGTTGGTCATTAGATCCCATGTCTTTCTCTGCCCAAGGTGCCTGGATTTGCCTGGGTAGCATCATTCCCAGGAGACTGTCCAAAGGACAACACAGCTAGTCCACAAGGCCTTTGGATAGGTCGCATTTCCCTGTGCCTCGCCAACCTCACCCGACATGGGAGTTGTAACCATCCCTGCCCCATGGGGCTAACGTGTGTTAGTGCAGGGCCACAAAGCAATGAACTGCACCACTCTTTAACGGGTGCCAGTGGTGTGGTGCCCAGCCTGCCATCAGCACAAGGCGGTCTTGACTTGTATGGAGCAAGCAAGCAACACGTTTTGGATTAGGTATTATTATTGTTATTGTTATTACTTTTATGGACTAAATTCCCTGGGATCCTCCCTGCCATTCACATCTTCCCAACTGGGCCCCAGATGCTATGTCCCTATAGGAGGGGAGAGAGCTGGCGAGAGCCCCTCAGGGCTGGGTTTGGCATGGATCTTAATATAACCCGGGGAATGTGGTTTTTAGGAGCCTTGGTTACAAGAGGCACGAGACTGTGGGGCTTCCTAAGGAACCAACAAGCTGGCATGAGACATGAGGGAGGACAGAGCTGCACCTGTCATGTGAATTTCAGTATTTCCCATTTCCCTTATCCTTGAACATGGAGTCAGACAGCAACGAGCCCACATAGTATTGGAAGAGTAAGTTATTAGGTCTCCAAGTTCCAGATACACAGTCTCATCTGAGCCTTGGGGCCTGTAAGAGAAAGTCCAGACAGACAGATTTCCTATTCTGCCCATGACGAACAGAATGTCTGGAGAGGCGGTGACCTCTGGCACAGCTGGTTACTGGCGCTCTGACACAAGACCTGGAGCCCGTGCAGACGGGGGCTGAGTGAGAACACTCCAGGGAGGAGACAGGACTGGGTGGGAGGTCTTTGGCCGCTCAAGCCTCACCCCTTAGTTTTGGTTGCATCTGTAAACTGAGGCTTCCAACTATTCGAGGCAACCTATTAGATGTACCCTCCCCAAAGATTCTCCAAACTTTACCACCTGCACTTCCAAAGGCTGATGCAAAGAGCAGCAACCCTGTTTTTAATTGAGCCATCTGGTCCACTCATCACTTCCTTGGTATAATTCATGAAGATTATTTTCTTTCCTTGTTTGTTTTCTAAAAAGGCTCTGCTTCATTATAAAGAAGGCTTTTTCCCAGAGGATCCACTAATCGGGGAAATCAGATGGAAATGCCTCTAATAATTCACTTTATTATGACTCCGCCTAGCACTAAAAACTTATTTTCTTGATTTCCTCAAACTCTCTCTAAAGTGAGACAATTTTCCCATCAGCATGCTGACAGCCTACCCTGCATTATTCTACGGCAGGCTTTATTGGCATTCATGGTGAGTTTAAAACTTGGAGTAGTTTGATGAGATTAATATGAGGTGTCTCTTCAAAAGTTGAGTGGTATAACAATTTAGCAATGACTCCACTAACTATGTGAAATGAAATATTAACTTCACAAACGTGGTGACAGATTAGAATATCATTTGCCTCCAAGGCAATTACAGCTTCTGATCACACATCACCGCCACCCCTGGGAAATGTACGAGCCCCTCTGTCACTCACTCCCCAACAGGCATTCACTGAACACCTGCTTGGGGACCACATCGCTCTGGGAGACCTGAGACACCATCCCGGGCCTTAGGGAGCCGACATGCCAGCAGAATTAATGAATGATTAAAATGGTACCCAATCGAGAGGCAAAATGGGTGGCACAGATGCCAGGTGATGTTCAGGAAAGAAGAGGGTGTGAACTGAAGAAGGGGGTTCATGGTAAAGCTGTGAAATGCAAGAGCACAGGTACCACGTGCAAAAACCACTTCTGCCAGCAGCAGGCCCGGCACTCGACCTACATCCCTAAACTCAGACTTGAACTCTATGAGACAAGTCTGAGGCTCACCCTTGGTTTTCTTCTAGGCTTGAGATTTGGGCTCAGGAATTGTACCAGATGAGATCCTATTCCTTGTGCTGCTCTCTAGAAGTGCTTCTCTCCCTCACACTACTGCTCGCACTACACTGTGATCATACGTGAACCTCTCTGTCCCCAGACGTGGTTGTGAAGGCCAAGGCTGGGTTTCATTTCTCCCCATACCCCCGGTGCCTGACCCAGAGCCTGACCCAGAGTTGGTACCCAGCAAATGCCCACTGTATGAGGGAGTGAGTCTAAAGAGTCCCCCCGGTGCTGGGGAGAACGCACACCCCTCGGCAAACCTGTCCCAACTCTGTCTCCGTCTGCTGAGCTCCCCTTCTCCTGAGCCTACTGCCTCAGTGAGACAGAAATCACCTTGGAGGCAGCGACCACTCTCCACTTTCTATCCTCCCCACCCTCTACTCCAGACCCTGTACCACACCGAACCCTTAGCACAGGCTCTAGAAGCTGATTAGAACAGGTGGGTTAGGGACTCCCGGGTGGCTCAGTTGGTTAAGCAGCTGCCTTCGGCTCAGGTCATGATCCCAGCGTCCTGGGATCGAGTCCCACATCGGGCTCCTTGCTCGGCAGGGAGCCTGCTTCTCCCTCTGCCTCTGCCTGCCATTCTGTCTGCCTGTGCTTGCTCTCTCCCCCTCTCTCTCTCTGATAAATAAATAAAATCTTAAAAAAAAAAAAAAGAAAAAAAGAACAGGTGGGTTATAACCTTGCTAAAAGACATCAGCTCGGATTTGGGATTTTTTTTTTAAGATTTTATTTATTTATTTATTTGACAGAGAGAGATCACAAGTAGGCAGAGAGGCAGGCAGAGAGAGAGAGAGAGAGAGGGAAGCAGACTCCCTGCCGAGCAGAGAGCCCCATGCAGGGCTTGATCCCAGGACTCTGAGATCATGACCTGAGCCAAAGGCAAAGGCTTAACCCACTGAGCCACCCAGGTGCCCCGGGACTTGGGATTTTGGCTTAGAAAGCAGTGTTAGCTGGGTGTTCCAGAAGGCAAATTGCTCTGGGAGGCCCCCATATTCAGGAAACAACCATTCCATGGAGCCTTTCCTCTGGACACTGACAACTTTTAACTGCCCTTTGCCAACTGAAACCAAATTTCTTAGCTGAAGGAGCCAAGCAAGGGGATAGTGAAGGGGCTCAAATGAGGCACATGGGGAAGAGGCAAAAAGCCACACTATGAGAGGATAACACCATCAGGAACAAATAAACATCTTCATAATTTGCCTACTAATTAAAATAGCAAATACAATCAAATCCAATTAATGTGGATTGGTCTGTGGAGCTTTAAATCAGAGGAGCCTGGTTGATTGCTCTGGAGTCATTAATTAGGCCTGAGGTGATTTCTTCCAAGCAAAGCCTCTTGGCATGCACCTTTCCCGATTCATGATCGGCTGGGAAATCACAGGTGTTATTCAGAACTGGACTTTTGTAAAGGCCTACTTTGAGGATTTCCATAATTTTACTTGGTTCAGGGGCAGGGGGCTTATGAGGCTTCCAGACCTGGTTGGTGCGCGCGTGGAGGTTTCAGGGTCTGAGGCAGGATCCCAGAATGTCAGGGAAGGAGGTCCTACATGGACCTTCACCCTCCTCTTCTCAGCAGTGTTTTCTTCCTGTCCTGTGCACACTGCCCTCACCAGGAGGCATCTACACGTTTTGGGCCAATCTAATATTTCCTTGGCATTGGCTGAAAAGCAACTTAACTCTCTCACTGAACTGAGATAAATGGAAACTTAGTTCAATCACAGTTCCATTGAGGACATTTTTCAGTTCTTGTTTTGTGCTGGAAGTTGGCCATGAGTGAGAGCGGAAACTCCGTTCTGAGGAACAAAGGTATGTTTCCCTTAGGGAGACAGATACCTACATAGTTACTACAGTGCCCCACGGGCCAGGCGAGGCACAAAACCTAGCAGTAGGCCAAGAGTGGGAAACGCAGGGAGGGTCGGGACTATAACACATGAGAGGAGACAGGCTTTTTTTTAAAAGATCTTATTTTTATTTATTTATTTGTTTATTTGAGAGAGAGAAAGAGAGCACACAAGCAGAGGGAGCGACAGGCAGAGGGAGAAGAAGCAGCCTCACCACTGAGCAGAAATCCAATGTGGGGCTCGATCCCAGGACCTCAGGATCATGACCTAAGCAGAAGGCAGACGCTTAACCAACTGAGCCCCCCAGGTACCTGAAAGATAGGCTCTTCCTGAGGGAGTAGCCACTACTAACTCAAAATGAGGGCTTCCTATCAGAAACATGGGCTCTAGTTCCTGGATATCTAGGTTTACTCAATGGCTAGAGATCCAGTTCCTTCGGCAAAATTCCTATTTCTGGGGCACCTGGGTGGCTCAGTGGGTTGGGCCGCTGCCTTCGGCTCAGGTCATGATCTCAGGATCCTGGGATCGAGTCCCGCATCGGGCTCTCTGCTCGGCGGGTAGCCTGCTCCCCTCTCTCTCTCTCTGCCTGCCTCTCCGACTACTTGTGATTTCTCTGTCAAATAAATAAAATCTTAAAAAAAAAAAAAAACTCCTATTTCTGTTGTTTGTTTCATTTTGTAAGATTCGTTTATTAAAAAACAAACATGAAAACACTGGACCATGGAAACATAGGCTGCTTAGAGCAAATGGAGTTAAGGAGAAGAGCATCCATCTGCCCCATGTGAGTAGTCCTACCAGGTCTCCAGGGGGTTAGGTCTCAACATCAAACAGCTCTTCTCCACATTAAGGAGGAAAGGAAGGTGAGCCTTAAAGCAAAACACATGCAATTCATGGGCTCAGGGAGACAAACCGATGCCTTCTCCCACCAGGAAGTGTGGATAGAGATCTGGGGGCAACTCCAGGGCCATGGCGAAGGGAAGCTTCATGGCCACAGCTAAGGGAAGCTTCACAGCTAATACAGGAGTCATCCTGTATTGTGAACCAGAGCCTGGCTTTGAATTAAATACAGGAGATTTCATCTTTACCTAACGCTTTTCTAGGAGCTTGACTTTTATAATGGCTATTTCATTTCTTAAATGAAAGATGGAGACTTGGGGTGCCTGGGTGGCTCAGCAATCAACTCTTGGTTTCAACTCAGGTTGTGATCTCAGGGTTGGGAGACAGAGCCCTGCATGGGGAAATCTGTGCTCAGCAGGGAGTCTGCTTGAGATTCTCTACCTTTGCTCTGCCTACTTCTAAAATAAATAAATATCTTTTTTAAAAAGATGGAGATAAGACAAACCACCTCATGGAATGGTAGTGGAGAATTCATGAGGCCACAGGGGGAAATGTGTACATTTCACCTGCTGATGTGTGCCCTACAAGGAAGAGAGTGCTGCTGTCAAAAGTCCCAGTGGTCCAAAGCACACTCTTCCCTTGAACTAGGTATCCCTTGGCCCCGTGGCTACCCAAGGATGGGGATTGGCGCAGGTCAAAGGGCAAATGGGCAACACCAGAATGGAGGGCCTGTTCATATTCTTTTCACTTTGAGCTGTTATCAATATTCCTAAACTGGTAGGTGGTCAACTTCCCAAAGGCCTGAGGACCAGCAGCGGGCAGAGTTGCTGAGGCACTTGCTGTAATTTGGAGATCAGTGCACTGTGCTTTGTGTCACAAAACCATTATGATGTCTAGCCATTATGATGTTTTACCCTGACACACTTCACTTTGGGAGTAGAGAAATAACCTCTGAGCGGCTGCTACAGATGTACCTGAATGTTGTGACAGCCCCCCTGTCCATCTCCACAGCTTCTAGGTCCTGGAATCATTACGGCCCACTGCTACGACTTCATAACCCATTTGTGCTTCTTCCTAAGCACCGAGCATAGCTGCCGTGTCCTCCAGGCGCTCTCAGCTCGCCTTGGCTCTCAGCCTCTCTCAACAGTCATTTGTCATAGAATTCAAAATGACAGTGTGCTCTACTGACCTGCCAGCTCTTCTCTGGAGACTTCATGGGGCCCCTCCCCAGACAGAAAGGATTTCTCCCCTCTCGGCCTCCCATGGGTACAGGGGCTGCCCCGGGGAGTGGAAGGGGTCATGGACTTTGGAAGTTAGCAAGCTCTGCAACCCCACCACCTTGCTGTGACTCCCTGGCCAACCTCTCTGAGCTTCGATTTCCTCATCTGCTAAAGGAACTGATTAGTCCCTGATTTGCAGAGTTCTTGTGAAGATTAAGCACCATGAAATGCACAACATCAGACTTGGAGAGAGCTGTGAAATGCTTTGTCGCTCTTATTTTACTGCCCCCTCTACTAGAGTGTGAGTTTTTGGATGATGGTGACCCAGCCTGATTCACCCACCTTTACAACCCCAGCACCCAGTACCACGCACGGATAGCACATTCCTCGATTCACTGAATGTAGCTGCCAGATTTCTTCTCCCCCGAAGTCTTTGCATTGCTTTTAAAAAGATGTTTTCTTTATGTCTGAAAAGAAATTAACAAATAATACCAATACCACAAAATAGAAATTGCCCAGGGTTTGGGTGCAGACCTTCGGAGACAAGCTAACATATAATCCAATTGTTGAAAATGTCAACCCTTAAAAGGTTTTGCTCTCCATTTTCAAAACAAATGCAAATTCTCTTCCCTGTTTCTCTCATGTACACGTCGTCAGACTCTAAAACCAAGGCAAACCAAACTGTGTTCTTCTGAACATCCCCAATTTTTCCCTTGACCTCAATTAATTATAATTTCCCTGTGGTCTTACAGAGTTCACTTCACTGCTGATTTAACCCACTGGCTAATCTGGGCTCTTGACAATGCTAAAACATGACAGAAGGGAAGATACAGAGGTGTTCAACTTCCATATTTCTCATTATTGTGAAAGAGGGCTTAAAATTTTCTTGTATGTGCCTAATACAGAACGATTACTTCAAACAAGCTCACAGTTTAAACTCCACAGAGAGAGTTTTAGAATGAGGGTGAAAACCATCCTGTCAAAACAGTTTGCTTATTTCCCCCCCAGGGACAAACTACTTGAAAGGAAAATAAAGAGAAAGGCTCCTCACATGCAAGAATGACAAAGCAGGTCAAGGGCCCAGAGCTGACCATGCCCCGGTGACAGCTCCCCTAGCCGGGCCTCGCTGAGGAAGGCAGCAATGCACAAAAGGCGTGCGCACTGAAAAGGGAGGAAATCGTTTATTTTTGTGTAACTGGGATCCTGATTTGTAAAGTAATGCCCACCTAGCGATCTGAAACCAATTACTTGTTAGAAAAACTAGCACAGAGCAAACAGCTACCGGGAGGAGATCTCAGACTCGCGTCCTAATGAAACACTTGGCCTTCTCATTAAAAATAAATGTCTACATTGCTTCCAAGCATTTGGGAAAGTCAGTCACAGACTGCAGGGAAAGCACCGTGAGTCCGAATGAACCACAGAAAGCAGAACCGAGCTTAATTGGATTACTTCTAATTAGTGACTCTAATGAGAATTGAAGAACATTGACAACACATGTGTAGAGAAGTGATTGGAATAATCTTCATAATTAGAGATGCGGCTGCAGATAAGGCTTTTCATTCCCTGGGTGGTTTGTTAGTACAAACTTGTTCCTTCTGCTTTCCGTCCTCTCGGAGCTCAGGATCTGGAGCCCAGGGTCTGGGTGGAAATCCAGGCCCACAGTCACTAGCTGTGTGATTCGGGCAAGTTCCTTGACTCTGTGTCTGTCCTCATCAGCTGGGTGCAGATGATCAAAATAGGACTTACTTCATAGGGTATTCATGGGGATTCCATGAGGAATATACAATCTTATTCAAACAGCATTTATTAGGTATTTTCAATGTTCCCAATTCTGGGCTCTGCAAATCTGATCATATTAACCCCTATTCAATGGCATCCCACTATTTTTAAAATGAAGACTATAGGGACTCCCAGCCATATCCTGCTCACTTCTTCCTTCCTCTCTCTGCCCCAGGGGCACTGGTCCTCTTCCCGGCTCTCTGACTGATCTGCTCCCTGTGCACAGGGCCTTGGCACAGGCTACTCCTTCAGCCTGGGATGCTCCAGGAGGGCAGAGTCTGTATCTGTTGTTTGTTTTTGAATCCACAGCACTCAACATAGAAGTTGGTTTGTACTAGGTGCTCGATTAAAATTCATTGAACTAATGAATAAACAAATGAATTAAAGATTAAGAAAAACAAATAAGACAGGGCTAAGGCATGGTAATAATAGCTAATGTTTACTTAGTGCTTGCTCTCTGACAAGCACTATTCTAAGCACTTTTCTTGTATTATCTCATAACCATTCCACCTTGAAAGGTAAGAAATGAAATAGAACAGAGTGAAGGGGTATTGGAATGCCATGCTCTGGAACAGAATAGGACAGGACAGGATAGTACAGGATAGGGTAGGAGAGCCTAACCTAAGTCTATGCAGGAGTGAGACGTGTGAACAGACCACTATAATTAGTGAGTTAACATTAGGATAGAGGAGAGCAGAGGGAACATCAGCAGCCCAGTCCCCTCACTGTTTGTGGACACGAGGAAGGTCTCCCAGAGGTGACCAAGTCTAGAAGTGAGAGCTGAAGGATTGTCTATAAGGGGTGGGTGGGGTCTTGCCAGGAAAAGGAATAGCAGCTACAGAAGCACGAAGGCCCATGAGAGGCTGGGAAACTGAAAGAGTATATGAAACCAGGCTGAGGTAGCTTTCCAGGAGCCGTGGGAAAGGGGCTGGGGAAATGGGGGGCAGCCAGACCAGAGAGGACCCATGCACCTGCCTGAGTATCCCCCGAAGACTTTAGAGAGGACATCCAGATGTATGGTTCATAAATATATCTCTGGCTGCAGCATTGAGTCTAGATGGCATGGGTCATACAGGAGATAAGGAGAAAAGGAGGGGAACTGGTCTAGTAACTCAAGGAACAAATGCTCGGACCTGAGCAGTAGCAGTAGGGGAGGAAGCCAAGTTAGAAGAAGGAAATGGAAATGGAGCAGGTGGGGGAGGGGTAGAGGGAGAGAGGACATGGAAGTCTAGAACACTAAGACCAGACATTCCCGGAAAGGGAAAAAAAGAGGTCAAGGCAGAAGGCCCGGGAAGGATTACCACGCCACAGGCAATCAAAGTCAGAAGCATCAAACCTGCTCAAACCCCCAGACTTCTGGAAGAACCAGGGATGTGTGTCGTATGAGCACAGTGGAGCCGGGGAGAGGGGGCAGAACCCAAGTCTGAGAAAATGGGAAGGCCGGATGCCAAAACCGAACTCAGAAATTCAGGATACAGAAGCCCCACAGCGGGGGGGGGGGGGGGGGGGGACAGAGAGACAAAGGAAATACTGAGTCACTGTGGACTAACTCCTGGTAGAGGACATGGCGTGACTCTTGTGGCTGCTGGCAGTTGCAGCTGTGACCTGAAACCCTTACCTGAATGCCCTAATCCCCAAGAGGTTCAATAGGTCTGCTAAAATCCCCAGGTCCTGCATCCTCTGGCCTACCTACCTGTCACCAGCTATGCCCAGCTGGGGAAAAGACCAGACCTCCACAATATTGTCATCTACAGTAATACTAGTTCCCAGAGTTTCCCTTTACATTGCTCTAGACCCCGAGCTCCCTGGGGCACCTGTCTTCTTGACCTCTTCAGACATCCAAGCTCCAGGGTCTTTTTCTCCTCCTCTTGTCTCAGGCAGCCCCAGAGCTGATTCCCCCTGTAGACCACAGTCTTGATCAGGGCCTGCCAGGCTTGCATGCCCAGCTTCCACCTCTCGCCAGCCTTACCTGAGACCACCCTTCTGTGGGGGCAGCAAAGAGACCCCACATCTGTGTATTACCAACATGGCCTGAGGATCTTGCCACCTCAGGCCCTTCACGGTCATAATCATTCCCCCCTGTCCCCACCTCCTACTCAGTCTTCAGCTTTATCCTATGTGGGACTTCCTTGGAGAAGCCTTCCCTCAGAACCCCTGCTACGCCCTCTCAGTATACTGTAATTCCACTTGATCTCATTTGTCAAAGTTGTAATTCAAATAATTAGTCACTTAATCATGTGCTTAGGGTCTGACTCACTATGAGGGCAGGGACCAAGTTGGCCTTATTCACCACTATATTCCTGGCTACTTAAAATAGAACCAAGCATAAAGCATGTGCTCAATAAATACATGTTAAACCAACAGAGGGAATAACCCATGCAACCACTGCCTAGAGATCACGCAGCCAGTAAAATGTTGATTCAAGATGCAAATGCCCTATTCTGCATAGGCTTTAGGCCAGCCCAGTCAGGAAATGAGTTTTAGTGGAGAATGTGCCCTTCAATCTACATTAGGGTGGCCCTCAGGAAAGCAGGAAGATGGTATAGGGAGAGAAAAGATCTAACATGCCAACAATCATCAGTTTTCTGAGAATACTAGATGCTTAGCTTAAAACTGAAGAGAGATTGTGCTTCTGAAATGTTAAACATTGTTTAATAATTTGGCACAGTACAATGAGGGGGGTTTCTGTCAACATCGAACACACAACGCTCCAGCTGGCTGCGAAATGAGCAGGGTGGTTTTGAAAAATTCACCAGTTCTCTTGGGGAAGGCCAACTAATCTGATTTTAACACCTCGCACAATGCTTTAGAATTACATCCATTCACTTCAAAAACATGCTTGCTGGAATTAAGTAGGTAGACTCTCCCAAGGGAGACACAGAGTCCTCCATAAACACCACATCTCTTGATTGGAGTGTAGCATGAATTCCAGGAGGGACTGCAAAGGATTTATAACAACTGGGATCATTTATGGAGAGCCTACTACATGTCGGCACTGTTCAGGTCCCTCACCCCCGTCTCCCCTCTCAGTGTTCAATGATATTGTCTGAATGGGTGACCCTTGCATTTACATCACAGTTGAATGGCTTGCCTTGGTCCCAACACCTGACAGGAGTGGAGCAGGCCTGAGCACCCAAGGCTTTCTGGCCTTGAAGTCGGTGTTCATTCTCAGGTTCCATTTTGTCTGACTGCCGGGTTCTTATTGGTACTGTCAGCATTCTAGGATGAAAGGATCTGTGGCCTTCCATGGATGCCAAGAGCCAACGTCATGGTAAATGCCCCCCCCCCCAAGTGCACTTTCCCAAAAGGTTCAAAATGGCATTGACAGGCTCTAAGGTCAGTGAAGGCTGGTGGTGTCTATCATGGGAGTTGAGAAGGGGGTTCTGGACCATCCTTCAGCTTCAAGAAAAGCCTCATATTGAGACTTGCTAGTGGGCGTACAAGGGTTATACACACAGACTGTGCTAAGAGGATACCCTGACGGACATCAAAGGAAGCGCTTTGTAAGTCTAATAATTCTGTGTCGACATTCAAGTACACTGTGGCATTGCTGACTGGTTTGACACCACTCTGTTCTTTAATATACCAGAAGTCCCCCAAAGAGGAAATGGTGGACACCCTTCTGCTCCCATGAACAGCATGGAGGAAAATATAAAATTCACTAATTGGGTTCTAGCCATTTTAGGGAAGTTGATCTCAACAAGATAGAATTTGGGGGAGAGTAAAAGGGCAAGACAATGGATCAATAAAAAACCAAATGGTCAGCCAACAAACATTTAATGGACACTGAGTCCATACCTTGGGTTAAGCATAGTCCCATGCATGTGACTAAGCATGCTGAGTGCTTTATGGCTGGACCTGGGGGAACTCTTATAGATGATCAGCCTCAACTTCCCTGTTTGTGCAGCAAGAGGAAGCGAGCACAGACATGGAGTTGTCAGTGACACAGTCTATACCCCACAGAAGGGGTCAGGCGAGGAGCCCCAGGAGGAAGAGCAAGGAGGGTGGGAGAAAGAGCCATGCTGGATCCTGTGGAGTGAGTTGCCATCGGCTGGTGAGGAAGGCCAGGGCAAATGTGTCCACAGCCTGAGGGATTCTGAGCTACTCAGTGCTGTTCTGTAGAAATAGCAAACTGTAAAAAATACATTACGAAATAAAAACAAAAATGCATCCTTGAACACCAGAAATCTAATGGGGAAGAAACAAACTGCCCTGGGTAAGCAGAAAGCCATTTGGACAAGTGAGATGTAAATTTCCTGGAAAGGCCGCATTTGTTGGATGCTGAGCCCAGAGGCTCAGAGCAGTCGCAGGACTGGGGGTCCGGAACACATGGAGTGAGCCAGGGAAGCCCAGCTCGCAGTACAGCAAAGGCTGCACAGAGGAAGCCAAGCTGGGGGCAGAGAGGAATGAGGTCAGTGCTGGTCTCATTACACTTGTTTTCACTCATTTCCAAGTCCTGTGGATCAGGCCCTAGGTTCTGCTTCTGCTAGAGAGAGGTGGAAACTGAGACTCAGGGTTTTGCCAACTTCCCAAGACCGCTAAATGGCGGAGCTGGGATCAGTCGCTGGTTGAGCCAGGATCAGTCACCTGTAAAGACTGATGGCTTTTTCCCCCGAATGTGTTATTGGCCTATTAGAAGTCTGACGCTGTGGGAAGGAATTATATCTTCTGCTGGGAGAGGTTATGGTGAGTGATGATGGTAGCAAAGAAAAACAATAAGGACGGTGGAGGCTGGAGGTGGGATTCTCCATGGCACCTGCTTCATGGAGTCAGAGAGTACTGATGAGTTCTGTCTGTGTGCATGGAACTGTCCCAGGCACTCTGGTCCAACATGAACATGGCGGCAGCCCTGCGGGAGCTCAGGTGGTGCACAAAACGCACGCTGGGAGTGTATTTGGCAAGGGCAGTCTGGAGGACACGGGGCCTTGCAAGATGAATAGGATCTGGATTCATGCAGAAAGGAGGAGAACTTTCTCCGGGGGAGAGGGGCTCTGCATGAGCAGCTGACTGAGGGTGGGGATGATGGATAGTCAAAGTAGAGAGACGCACACTTCGAAATAGCATTCCCTCCCTGACTGTAAAAGTAACATATGTTCACTGCAAAACTCCTTGGAAAGACAGAGGTATAGAGAAGCAACTAGAGTCATCCAGCAGTTTCCGCTGCCTATTCTGCCAGGCTTTGTTCTATGCACTTTAAAACCAACCAACCAAACTACCAACCAACAAATAAAAACCAAAAACGAGTTCACCACAAGAACATGTATACAGTCCCATGGCTTAATTTTTTTTTTTTTTTAACTTAGCACATACAGGAAGTATTTTGTTCTGCTAAAGTATTTTCAAGAATCTGGGTTTCTATGCTGCATGGTGCTCTGTTTCGGGCCTCCCAAGTTATTCTTGGGCCCTGCAATCATATTAACCATGTTAGCTGATGAGGACACAGCTCTATGGGCTGGAGAGGCTAGTTCACCATGGCCTTCCTGGGCCTCTCTTGGGGTACTTCCAGAAGGCCAGGTCACCTTCTCATTGCTATCTGACCATGCTCCCCACTGCTTTCCTCCTGTGGTGTCTGTCCATGCTAGGGGTGATCTGTAGGTGACAGAAGGATGAGTCTGCTTTCTCTTCAGAGGCAAGGGACCTGAAATGCCTTCCCCTGCCTCCCTCACTTAAAAACAAAGCATAATGAAAGATTTTAGGAGGCATTATCTAGAGTTAATGGAGTTTAAAGAAATCTGTTTCAGGTTTCTGGAAGTATTAAGAGATGCAATTTCTAGTTCAACTCCTGTTGGAAATCAGCATATCAGGCTATTTATTAATAAAAATGCAGCCCGTTCTGACCCGTCTTATATGGTGACAGCTTGAATCCATTTATAGGATCCTCAGCATAGAACAGAGGCTTCCCTTCCTTGTGGTTAGTACTGAAGGTGGGGAGGGAGGGGGTGTCACACACAGAGGTTGTGTGTGTGTGTGTGTGTGTGTGTGTGTCTGACAACTCATGTGACTCTGTCCTCTCCGGGGAGAAGAAACTACCATGCTTAGCTTAACATACAGGGGGGTGCACAGGGCACTTGATATAGATTATTTTTGTTTGGGTTTATAACAGCAGTTAAAGAAAGAACAAGTGCGATCTTTGCTTACTTGAGGAGACTGAGAGATTGAGCATGTCTAAGATGACATGCTGGCTCAGTGGTGGGTTTGGGGTTGGGGTGGGGACTCAGATCAGCCTGGACCCAAGTCTGGCTTTCCTTCTACTGCACAGCCTCACTCCCTTCACTGGTTCAGTGAGGGTAGACACCTCCTGCCCATCTTCTTGCCAGCCCAGCCCCGGAGAACCAGAGGCCTCTGCCAAACTTCAAGTGGGGCTCAGGTCAGAGTCCTGCCATCACCAAAGGATTCCAGTCAGAACAGAACCCAGCATTTTGGAAGATTAGCAGGGATGAGGAAAGAAACATGAAGGGCTTTTTAGGTTGGTCACAGTTAGAGAAAATTCAAAGACACGAAGTTCCATGCAGTTACAGTCCGGAGGCATTTAATGTCCCTCTTGTCAGTTCCTGAGGAAACCACCCAGCTCACACATCCTCTTCAGCATTTTATACACATTGTCCATTTAATACATACAATCCCCCTAATGAGAACGGTTTCTGATCACTATTTCAAAGACACACAATAGGAGACTCAGAGAAAGTGACTTGCTTAAAATCATAGAGGAAAAAGTGGCACAGTCCTACAGCAGACTTCATTTTCCCCAGGCTTCTGGATTCTTAAGGTGTCAAGACCACAAGCCCCTGCCCTGGGATGGTGACCTCTTGGAAGGTGAGAGTGGGGTTCTTGGTTGGAGCTGGTCTTCTCCCATTTCTGGCCAGAGCAGGCTGACTGCTCCTAGCATGCTGGGCTCCTGTTGCCTCCTTTAAGGGCCTCTGGGTTCTGGAACCAGGCCACAAAGGCCAAGGATCAGGTGGGCCACCAAACTGTCCCTTCAGGCTCAAATTTGTTCTTACGCTTTTTGAAGACATCCCAACGCACCTCCTTTGCCCCAGTTGAGTTTTAGGTGAATTCATTTTTAAATTTTGGAAGTTAAAGGGTTTTGTAAACTGTAAGGAGCTCTATACTTGGAGGTGTAATTATAAGATGTTATAATTAGTGCTGGAGTTGGTATCATTAATAAATAATAATACATTACAATTATACTTGGAAAAAATTCTGGAAAAGTTATTTCAATTATTTGCTCTTTTATAAGTGAAAAACTTCCCAGAGAAGCTGAATGACTTGTCAAAGATTACAAGGGTAGCCAGTGGCAAAGCTGAGCCCAGAGCCTGAACTTTCTTTTGGATTTGAGTCAGTGAACTACTAATTGAGCAGCTCCTGTGTACTCAACATCTTGCCAGGCACAGGGAAGAGGAGAAGATGCAAGGTCCTGGTTGAGAGGGACCACATCTTCTCCAGTTCCCCAAGCCTATGTGGTATGCTTGGTGCCAAGCACACACTTGAGAAATATCTGCTAAATGAATTAAATGACTAAATTCATGGATGTTCATACTCCTGTTCCCTCTGGTGAACATTCAGAAACTAAACTACCTGCCTGAGGTCTGCCTTCATCCAAGAATGCTTCAGCTTTCCCGTCATTGTCACCCCCTCTATTCATCAGCACCCTTGATGAGACTGCATATGCATCAAGTGCGGAGACCTTGATCTTGCTCTTGCCTCCCATCCTGTGGGCACTGCAGAGCTGGGAGCTCAGGAGTGGCTGAGGAATCACAGTCCCACACCATCTCTGGGACTGACAGTCTCTGGAATGACCCACACCTGGATGCCTGGGTCCTCATTTGGAACCCTGAGCCCACCTGGGTCCACATGGCATCCACACCATTCTGGCTAGAAGCCACCATTCTCATGCCCACCTCACCGCGCAGCCTATCTGTCTGCTCTGTGCACCTGCCTCACTCCTCCATCTGGGCGGTAAGCCACAATGAAGGCACTTTTTCTACAACCCCAACCATCCCATCATCTAGACCAACATTTTTCATATGGTAGGGATGCAATAAGCTTCTGCTAAATACAGAAAATATTTTAGCCACATGTGTTTGGGTGTTTGGCTTGTTTTCAGCCAAGGTTTGCTGGCCTTTGAAAGTAAATGCTTTGAAGACCATATTTTTCAAAGAGCTCCTACACGAACCCAGAATTAATAAGCATCTAAATTACAAATCTCACCATGTAGAACAAATTGGATTTCTTTTCATTAATAGCAAGGAAGCAGAAAACAGCCCAATCCCAAGGGAGTCGAATGAACACAGTTATTCACCATTTCCTCTTGCGTTCTTTTTTTTCATCTATAAACCCATCTTTATTCAATTATGTAGCTCATAAATACGGCCTGTGTATGTCAGCACAGCTAACAAGTGGTTTCCAATGTCACGGGCCTTCTGACAGCTCACCCAGCCTTGCAATAACAGAGTCATGACTCTGGTTCTGGGATCGTGTTGTATCCCCCCCACTCTCCCGCTCCAGAAAACAACAACAAAAACTGGCAAGACTCATCCAAGCCTCAAATGATCACAAGGTTCCAAATATTAAGATGTTGGTCCCAGTGACTTTTTAATAAAAGAATGTTAATGCTGTTCTATAATGATACTATACAAGCCATGTCATTGATGGAAATCGAAGGCCAGTCCACACACAGAATAGGTCGCTACATGCCTTCTTAAAAATACATGTGCTTTAAGAACAGGCCTGGAGCTTTTGCAGAAATCTTGAGCACCTAAACTGCAAGGGCTCATCTCCAAAACAATGCCTGTAAGAGCTGGAGGAAACTCCACCTTTGTGCTGCGTTTACAGGTCCACATTTCCCATTTGTCCTGCTGGGTGAGGGGTAGAAGTGGGGAGGTGTTGCCTGACAGACTCAGAGCTTCCAGGAGAGGCACTCAGCCCCCAGCCTACAGAGCAGAAGCCCAAATCTTAGCAGATTAGCCCAACCTATTTCCAAAACAGAGATTCTCCAAGGGCTGTCCAGGGATCCCTGGAGTTCTTGGTTACCCTTTTGGAAGAGAGTCCATGTGCTCAAAACTATTTTCATAATTTCCTGAAGATGTTTCTGTCTTTTTCACTTCTAGTAACTCATGAATGTACAGCGAGTTTTCCAAACTACACACAGCTATACCACTTCTTGCAACAAATCAAGTGAAAAAGTAGCAGTGAGAATCTGCAGTCTTCTCGCAAGTTAGCTATTTAAGAGATGGGCTGCAATGTAAAGCAATGCCACTCTTCTCGTTGGATTCACTTGGTTTGGGGCAATATAGTTATTTTTCAGAAGAATGTTATGTTGACATGTGATAGGTTGATTATTATTGAATTAAGAGTTTTTAAAACATTTAATAATTTAATAAAACATTTAATCAGTAAGTACCAACAGATATAACCTACACGAATAAGCTCTTTATGGTCCTCAATAATATTTAGGATTGTAAGGAGGTCCCAAGAGCAAAGGGCACAAGTACTCTGTCTGAGGATATTCCTCAGCTCCTCGTGGCCTTTGCTCCTCCTCATCCTTCAGATGTGTCTCAAACACACCTCTGGAAACCTGCTTCAGAGCCCCAGCCCCAAGGGAACCCTGGTGCTTCCATGATGGCACCGATCCCCCAGTTTTGCACTCCTAGCTTTCCTTGTCTATGCTTTCCAATGTCAAGTGTCTGCCGCAGAGCAGGGAGGTTTTCAGTCCTGCATGCTGGATGCCAAAGAGAGGGTTTGGTACCCAGGAAGAAATTACTGTAAGGGCTGTAAGCTGTAAGTTTTGCACACGCTGAAGGAAGAAAGGCAGGAAGGAAGGGAGGCAGGTGAGAGAGTGGTTGGGGTCTGAAGGACATGAATCAGTAACACAGACTGATTTTATAAGCAAGACTTATAAACTCCTAAATGCAATCATTCAAAGAGGGCCTAATTCTGGTTTGGATTTCTGAAACATGATGCATAAAGCTGCCTGGAGGTATTCGCTAAACTAAACTAGATTTGGGGCCCTTACCCCTGGGGATCATTACACAGGAAATCCTACAGAGCTGGTGGGAAGAGGTTGGAGGTGGAGGGGAGGCTGCTTTCTGGGCAATAGCTCCAAGCGAGGAAGTAAAGCTGTAGTCTTCTGAGCAACAAGAGGAGACCTTTCTGAATTGTGAACAATTTAGAAGTTGCTCTCTTCCCTCCAAAGGTGAGGCTGTACACAAAACCATCATCCCATGTGGCATTCTCCCAGCCACACACAGAAATAGTGCTATCACAGGAGAGGAGGAAGAAAACTTTCACTGGGAGCGACTGCAGCCAAGTCTGTGTCATGTAACTCTCACTGGGTCCTGAAACCACATGTGTGCGTGCGAGCTCAATTGGGGAGAAACCCGCTACTGTGACAGAGCCCAGCCATAGCCCATTGAGCCAGACTTCTCTGCAAGTCACTTTCCCAGCCTGTACCAGCAGGACCCTTCATGACACAGCAAAGTCGATGTAGGCCAGCTTGGGGCACAGATGAAGATCACTGGGTGACACAAAGACACAGTCAGAGAAGATAAAGAAGGGGATCCAGATGGGATGTGACCTCACATACACTTCCTTGTTCCTGGTTTCATCCCTTCCTTTTTATGTATTTATGTATTTATTTATTGGTGTTCCAAGATTCATTGTTTACGCACCACACCCAGTACTCCAAGCAATGTGTGCCCTCCTCAATACCCTCCACCAGACTCACCCCACCCCCACTCCCCCTCTCCTCATGAGCAAGGACCACGGGAATGAATTCCCCCTGTGAGTCTGTGTGCAGATATGTACACACAGTGTATGCATGTTACAACTGAAATAGGGCTTTAGTAAACCGAATAGAACTTATTATAGAATGTTTCATTCTAAACTAAGCTTCCAAACAAGGTTTTTGGATCAAGGGCTCCTGCAGGTTTGGTTAGGAAGTGGGAGGGGAAGCAGAGAGGCCCACATAATCATGCAAGAAGGCCTGGGGAGCCAGTGGCTGTCCAGGGGCATATCCCCTTCCTATAAGGCAGCTGCCAGAACAGGGCCTGTTCCCACTCAGGTGGGTCACATACTACAATTACTGAAAACTGCTTCCAAGAGTAATTTGGGATGGCTTCCTGCAGGAGGGAGCACTCAGCACTGAGTTGTTAGGAACCAGTAGTATCAGGCTGAGTGAAGGGGAAATAGGCAGTACCTCAGGAGAGTTCAAGGGTAGTGAGGTGCTGAAGACAAGGAGAAGGGGATAAGGTTGAAGGCCAGCCTTAGATGAGGCGCCCACTGTATGCCCACCACCTGGTAAGACACTCTTCAGAGTCTCTTTACTGTAAAGGGGCTACAGACATTTCTTTCTTTTTTTTTTTGTTTTTTTGTTTTTAATTTATTTTCAGCGTAACACTATTCATTGTTTTTGCACCACACCCAGTGCTCCATGCAATCCGTGCCCTCTCTAATACCCACCACCTGGATCCCCCAACCTCCCACCCTCCGCCCCTTCAAACCCCTCAGATTGTTTTTCAGAGTCCATAGTCTCTCATGGCTATGATATATATCATAGAAATATATAGAAATATATATATTTCTGCTCAGCCCATGTCCAGACCTCAGATCCTCCATTCCAGCCTTTGCTCAGGACTGAAGTGCCTTCCTTGTCTCCACAAATCCCTCTCTCATCCTCTTAGTTCAGCTCCAGTGTTCCTTCTGCCCCACACCGCCCAGGTGGCTTTCTGCCCTTCTGCCCCTTCGCTCCCACTGCAGCTTGTCTGCATTTCCCTTTTTCCCCTTCATTTTGATTCTAGTCCCTTGTGTGCTCATCACTTCCACCCACAGTGGACAATGAACTTTTGAAAAAAGTACATTGCCTTTGCCTGTCCAGTAAAGATTTCATGGACAAATGAATGAACTGCTGAATGAGTCTCCTTGTGTGATTCTTGGACTTTGTCTTTCCCATCTATGGAACCTTGTCACTGACTTTGGCCTCTCCAGGGTGAGGGAGGTGGGCCCCCCGTCAGAGCTTAATTGCTCAGTGCTGCCTGCTCCTTCTGCAAACCTTCCTCACCCCGCCAGACGCACCAGAAGCAGTGGCTCCCTGCTGACCTCTTTGCAGCCCCTCTGTGTCCTCAGCATTTCCTATCACAGTACTGCAGCTACGTTTCTATGCTTGTCCCTTTCTCTAGACTGTGAGCTCCTTGAAGGTTCGTAGGCCTATGTAAATTATAGTTATAGTTATCATTACTATTGTTATTAGCCTCCATTTAATGGGCGCTGTATTCCAGGCACTGTTTAGAAGATTTTCCATAGATTATTTCCTTCTATATTTACAGCAGTCCAATGGGCTATGACATTATATTTTACAGATGAACTGTATTGTGCCCATTTTACAGATGAGAAAACTGAGGCTCAGAGGTATTGCATGACTTGCTCAAGGTCATGTAGCATGTGAATGGCAAGGCCAGAAACTGTATGCAGGCCTGTCTAAAGGAAAGCTAGATCATTAAATGATTAGTCTTTGTACCATCCCACCTCTTAGCACAATTTCTGGCACACAGTAGATGCTCGAAAAATTGTTGGCAATGAATGAATGAATGAATGGAAGACTATTAGGTTGCGCCATCATGATGGAACTCCAGAGCTCTACATACTAGCTCACATGCTCAGAAAGAGATGATTCATGGGGAGTCAGACACCTTCTCTGAGCCTCAGACTCACCATCTATTCACTAGATAGAATAGTATATGCTGGGGATTAGCCACACAATGGCCTCCAGGCCAAACCCGGCTCTGTGCCCATTTTCGTATAGCCTACAAGCTAAGAATGGTTTCCATATTTTTAAATGTAAGATGTAAAAAAGACTCTAACCTTCTAAAAAAACGGTGGTTTGAGTCTGCCCATTGGCCAGCAAAGCCAAAGTAAAATATATACTATCTGGCCCTTTACCAAAAAAAGTTTGCTGAGCCCACACTATGTGGTAATTACTTTGCAAGTTTATTGTGAGAATCCAGTGAAGGTTGTTGGGGGAAATCTTCTGAAAAGGAAGATGTAGTAACGAAGGCATTCATATGAATAAGAACTATTACTATTCATTATGAGTGGAAGCCAGAGGTGGCTCTGTTTCTCAGAACCCTCTGCATGTGTTCGAAACCAGTGGGCATGATGTGCCTCCCCCTCCAGCCCTCACAGAAGCTGTGTGATTTCTATGCAGGATCAATTCTCACAGGCGATACAGAGATCACTTCAAGGACTGAGGCTCGCAGACTAAATGCCAAACTGGCCAAAATCCTTGACAAACAAACAAATCAGATTGAGTCCAAATGTTTCCTAATTAGTCAAAATATTAGTAAGAAGTTAATCACTTTAAGTAATGTCCAGAGAGCTTCTCGCAGAGGAGTAGCTGGAAGGTGCACCTCTCACCTGAAGGAAGTTGGGCATACCCAGGAGGTGACTCCTGAAGTTCAAATTTTGTCTGTCCATACATCTGTCCATCTGGCAGGAGGGCAAAAGCTCCTGGCTGGGCTGGCTTGGCCACTCCTGCTGGCTCTATCCCAGCTTGTTCCCATTTCTCTCCTGAACCTCAGGTTCTCAATTTGAGAATTAACTCACATTACACCTTTTCTTTCTACCTAGCAGGGTGGTTATGAGGAGCTAATAGAAAAATAGATGTGACAGGAGAGCCTTTGCTATGATTAGAAATAATAAAGCACGGTCCTCACAGGGGAGATGGTCCACTCCAGAAACCATAAAGAAAATTTTGGTGATTTCACTTCATTAATTTAACATTCAACTAATATTTATTAAGCTCCTATTATGTGTCAGGCACAATATATAAATTCAAAAATTTCTATAGGGAGAATCAATGTCAAATGAATTTTAAAAATGTTTGTGTTGTATATGACAAAGAATCAGGAAGGAAAGAGCATCTCCATTAAAGTATAAAAGGGTGAGTCCATAAAAATATAACAAGTGAGCTGTGAACATCTGACGAGATGCTCGCCCTTACTAGTAATCCAAGAAATGCAAAGTGAGAGGACAATAGGATGCCCAAGTCCACTACAGCAACGGAGGCAAGGGGTGAAAGTCCTATGTGGACAGAGGTGGAGGGAGTTGGGGAGAACGACCAGACTTCTCAGAGCTCAACTTGCCAGTATGGATCAGCATCTTAAATCTCCACACGCTGCCCCCATGAACTTTCCAACAGGATGGTTTTTAAGGAACTGACACAGTGATTCTAAAAATCCTAAAGATCATCTTTAAGAGCAAATATGTAAGGACTGTCAGGGTCTTCAGAACAGAAGATCCTTCTAGATCCTAAGACAGAAGAAAGTAGGAATCTGTGAGTTGAAGGCACAAGAAAAGACAAAAGAATCAGGACATTATCATGGAGAATTCATAAATAAATCCAGGTGTAAGGGCTGCAATGGAAATCGGAGTGGGGGGATGCTGGGAGGACTATTTAACAGAAAAAAGTTGCTGCAGCTATATCACTCTTCAGGGAAAAAAAAATATAGCTAGAGCTTTACATTGCTTTTTAAAGTGAGATACGTTTCAGAAAGATTAAGGATTTACATGTAAATAATGCAAGTACATTAATGTTGAACAAAAAGGGGAATAAATCCTTTTATAATTTTTAATAAGCCTTTCTGTAAAGGAAAAACTATGATAAACAAGGTTGAAAGGAAAAGTCAAAATCTAGGGAAATATTTTAACTAATGCGATGATGAGAGGCTAAAATCCCTAACACCCAGACTGACTTCAGAGTCATAACTAAAAGTTCAGTTATCGTCCCCCCAATAGAAACAAGCAGGCAATTTACAGACGAAATATAAACCGTCAATCAACATATGAAAGTATGATCCTATGATCACCCTTGCTTAGAACAGAATGAATATAAAGACAAACAGGCTATCATTTTTTCCTAGAAAACTGGCAAAACAATACATATGAAACTAGGTATAGCTACAGAATTTTAGGAAGAAGCGGGGGAGGGAGAGAGAAAATGGATGCTCCTTGAGGGCAGGGGTTGATAAACTCACACGTCAAAGGTGGGGAGGAAAATTCATCCCCCGCCTCACTGAGCCCCTGCCTTCCCATTGGCTAAAAATAAACATGACACTAGCTACCCGGAGCAGGACTGCTACGTGCAGTATGTGCCATGACAAAGTACTCTGTGATCCATACAGCACACTCACAAAGCCTCGTGCAGCCCTCTCAGCAATGCTCTCAGGAGTGTGTTGTTATCCCCACCCTTCTTTAGCACACAAGGGAATCGAGAGAGAGAAAGAGAGAGAGAGAGAGAGAGAGAGAGAGAGAGAGTCACTTGTTTAATGTCACTTGACTAAGAAAGATTGGAATGCAGGTTTACATCCAAGTCCCTGAGTCCTGCATGACTCTCTTGTTCGTGTAGTGGCTGGTCTAACAGGCACTCAGCAATGTTGGGGTGGAGAGAGATCGCTGTTGCAGTTTGTGGGTAGGGGTATCCATTGGTTCATTCTTCAACAAGGACTTACTAAGGAGTTCGTGCTTGGCCAGCTCAGGACACAGCTCTGTTCAAGGCAAATAATGGCGTTGTGTGTGTGGGTAGGGGGGTGGGGAGAGTCTTGATTTAATGGGGCGGTTAGAAAAGAAATAAGTATGGAGGATACAGCTAACTGGGTGAGTCAGAGTAGGCCTAATTGAGGAGGAGCTATTTGGGCTAAGGTTTCCACAGTGTCTAGTTCATACCAGCCATGGGAAAAACAGAGCAACAGCAACCCAGAGAGGGAGAAGCATGTGCAAAGGCCCAGCCCATTGGAGGAAAAGAGAGAGGCCACACAGTGCACATGTCTTGAAGCAAGGGAAAGAACAGTGGCGGTAAAGTGCGGGAGGCAGGCTTCAGCCAGGCCATGGGACTTGGAAGGCCAGGGGATGAGGAGTTGTTCTTTATTTTCAGGGCACTGGAAATTCTTTTAATTGAATTAAACAAGGGAGAAATATGATCTGGAATTTGCTTTAAAAAGACTCTCCAGGGCGCCTGGGTGGCTCAGTTGGTTGAGCAACTGCCTTCGGCTCAGGTCACGGTCCTGGAGTCTCGGGATCGAGTCCCGCATGCGGCTCCCAGCTCCATGGGGAGTCTGCTTCTCCCTCTGACCTTCTCACCTCTCATGTCCTCTCTCACTGTCTCTCTCTCAAATAAATAAATAAAATTAAAAAAAAAAAAAAAAAAAAGACTCTCCAGCTTTGAATGAAGAATGCACTGAAAAGTGGCAAGAGCAGGAGAAGGGAGACCAGCCGGGAGGCTCATAAGGTCCTCCAGGTGGGAGATAATGTGGCTGTGGAGTCAGGAAGGGTGCACTGATCTAGGGGATGTTTTAAAGTTGCATCTGCACTGGTAAGATGGGTTGTGTGGTGCAGGTGGGCAGGGATGAGTCAAGGATGATTGTGGCTTGTCTTTAGATGGAGAGGATTGAGGGGCAGCCATTTAAAGTGGGGGGAGGGGATGGAGCTCTGCTTTTTTTTTTTTTTTTAAAGATTTTTTTATTTATTTACTTGAGAGAGAGACAGTGAGAGAGAGCATGAACGAGGAGAAGGTCAGAGAGAGAAGCAGACTCCCCATGGAGCTGGGAGTCCGATGCGGGACTCGATCCTGGGACTCCAGGATCATGACCTGAGCCGAAGGCAGTCGTCCAACCAACTGAGCCACCCAGGCATCCCTGGAGCTCTGCTTTTGACATTGGATTCAAAGTGCGTGTGAAACAGTGGATTAGAGATACCCAGTAGACCTGGCAATGTGGAGCCCAGAGTTCATGAGAAGTCCAGCCTGGAGAGGGTGGAAAGTGTAAAAATAGCAAATAAAAGACTACTGATATCTGGCTATCTGGTGGAAGAAGAGGAGGGAGGCAGCAAAGAAATTGACAAGGAATGCTCAGTGAGACAATGGAATCACAGAATCCAAGGGAGAGGTGTCTCAGAAAGGGAGGGGTCATCAGCTTGAGGAGGAGAGGTGTCTGAGGACAGAGGATGAAGTGTGAATCAGAATACCCATGCCTACATCTTTGTTATTCATGTCATACTCCAAACTGGAGGGTGAGCCAGGACCCTGCGAAGACCTCAACCAGGGAAGAGCCTTTCCTGCCTCACTTGTTGGTTACACTATGTTTGGGTTCTGTCCACCCCATTGTCTGTGAGCTCCTCACAAGACACAGGGATGTCCTTTTCTTCCCCATCTTGTCCTTCTCTTCATTTGCAGCAATCCCACCCCCCTCCCTCAACCCCACTTCAAAGGCTGCCCCTCCAACAGCTGAACTGGTATTCTGTAGTCCCAATCAATGCATTCCTTCCCGAGAGATGCTCTCCAGCACTCTGCCACCTGCCCTATTAGTGCTCCCAGTAATAAGAAGCTCCCTGAATGCAGAACTCTGTCCTCTTAGTCACCTCTGAAGCTCCCTATATTACCAGCACCCCCAAAGCCCAATCTGGGGCTAACCCCAGTCCTTAACTCATGATAGGGACTCAGTAAATGAATGCAAGATGAACTCAAACACATTGCAAACCAAGCTCAAAAAAGTTCATAAAATGGGAGCTCCAAGACAATTCCAGAGTCTATCATTATCTTAAACATGCAAAAAGATAATGAAAATCTTTTCTGATGCCTGCTAGCAAAATTAGAGCACTAAAGGGACTTTTGATCTTTATTTCTCCACCTTTTACATAAAGTCTGGTTTTAAAAGCCTGAAAAATGCCTGTTCAGCATCTAGCAGACTGGTCAAAGAGGCTTCTGAGACTATTTTACATGCCTCTCAAGCCCTGTTTCTAACCTGAAAACACAATTTTGCCTGACTCAATATGAAAATTTGTCATCATTAACATAAATGAGGATCCTGATAAAATCCTATGTTTTGGGCTTTTAAATCTTATCTGATGTATAAGAAACTTATATAGGAGACTATTGATGGGGTTATATTTTTAGTTCATGATCAAGATGGAAGGCATGTGATTTTAGAAAGGCAACGATTGCTAAACCTTGCCCTCACATGGGTATATCTTCTACTGCGTTCATTCATTCATTCAACAAATATTAATGATGTTACCTATGATGTGTGGGTCTTTGTTAAAGAAGGAAGGGAGTAAAGCTTTGTTCAAGTGTTTGGCCTTGATTCTGAAGCCAATGAGGAGGCATGAAGGGATCTGAAACAGAGTAGAGGTCTGGTTAGCATTGTATCACAGATGGAAGAGTGCTATGGAATTAGGGTCTCGTCCCTGGTATGGGCTATTCCTTCAGCTTCAGTTTTTGGCTAGTTGCAGAGATTAACTAGGTACCTGAAGAAAGACCTCCATTCCTAAAAACACAACTCACTGGATATCAGCAAACTTTGAAATTGGACTCTGAAACAAGCTGTCTGGGCTTAAATCCTAACACTTTCATTTCTTAGCTTTTTGACCTTGGGCAAGTTTCCCCATCTATATAAGCGGCATGATACCACAGCTCATCTCATACAGTTCTGAAGAACAAAGGATTCATACAAGTTAAAGCTCTTGCAAGGATGCCTGGCACACAGTAATAACTCATATTAGCTATTGGGGCTACTTAATGCTCGGTCCTGTGGATACAAATGAGAATAACCACGGGTCCTTCTCCTCAGGGAGAAAACAGTAAAGATCCCAGAGGATTTCAGCGGTGTTGAGGGCAATAATACAATAGCAGCAATATGACTCTAGCGAGGAGAAAGAGGGCACCAGGGTAGGGGAGGAGAAGTGTTTGGGGAGGCTGTTGAGATCTGTAGAGGTAGGTATTAAGGATGGATAGAAAGAATCCAGCTCATTCGGAGGCTGTGGAGTGTCAGCTCAGAAGCAGCCAGATTTTCCCAGTTTATAGATTAATTCATTAGTGTCCAAGCCTGGTTTACAGTTGTTTTTATACAAATCCCTTGGAAGTGTTAATGGGATCTTCCACAGCATCAATGCTGGCATTTTAAACAATAATTAGTATCAGTGGTGTTGGTGGGAAGAAGGAGATGGTAACTGGAACATGGTGAGAAGAAGGAAAATCAAAATAATCGATCATCCCAAATCCAATATACAAACCTCAGAAATTCTGTCCTACACTTGGGAGGCTGAATTCCACCCAAAAGTTTAGGGAATCAAAGTATCCCAATTCACTGTGATTATTTTTCAGCTAGCACTGAGGAGTGTCTCCAACAATTCCAGGAAATGGTGTTCAGTGATTGCAACAGAATCTTTCTCAAAAGAGCAAGGTATTCAGGAGGGTTGGTGAGATCCTCACTCTTACTGCTAAGGATCTTGGCTGGAGAGGGCAGGGGCCAGGAGGATGACTTGGTTATGCACTTGGCATATGCCCCAAAGCAGAGATCTTTTTCCCTTCATCTCTTCCTTCCTTCTTTCATCGTTCTTCCCATCCTCTTTTCTTACTTTCCTCAAATGTATACTTCTATTTTTGTTTATCTGATGTTAATGATTTAACATGCAAACATTATGACAGGTATATATCTGATGAGATACATATGAGTTGTCTACATCCATCTCCGACCCTCTTATTTCCTATGCTGCTGATGGCTTTTTGTTTGTTTTATTTGAAAGCATTTAAACTTTTATTTTTTATTTTTTAAGTCCCCAATATTTTATTGCATTTTTTATACTTTTTATTATTATGCTATGTTAGTCACCATACAGTATATCATTACTTTTTGATGTAGCGTTCCATTGTTTGTGTATAACACCCAGTGTTCCATGCAATATGTGCCCTCCTTAATATCCATCACTGGGCTCACCCATCCCCCCGCCCCCCCTCCTCGCCAAAACCCTCAATTTGTTTCCCAGAGTCCATAGTCTCTCATGGTTCATTTCCCCCCTCTGACTTCCCCCACCTGCTTCATTTTTCCCTTCCTTCTCCTAATGTCCTCCATGATATTCCTTATGTTCCACAAATAAGTGCCAATTGCTTTCCAAATTAAGGTTATGCTTTGTCTATTGAGAAGAGGACATGATTAAAGATAACCTGGCTGGGTTACAAATCTGAGCCAGAATCACCCTGATAATCATAAGGTAGAACCATCTCCCTTTGGGAAGATGACAGGGAATCCTCTGAGGTTTTGAAAGTGCTATGTGGCTCATCAGTTCATCCATCTCTCCTCCAGAGCACTGGAATATGCTCTCAGAAGGAGATTCAAGTTTGAGAGGCACTGATACAGTAAAGGACACACTGATTTGGAGACTGGACAGACCTGTGTTTGAATTCTGGCTCCATCCATCACTCCCAAGCTGTGTGACCCTGGGTAAGTCACTGGACATCTCTGAGCTTCAGTTCAGAGTTTGTAAAATGGGAATTTAATATTTATATTCTTGGCTGCTTGAGAGAATTACATGAACTGATATATAAAGCTTTGCCTTTTTCTTAAGAACGTAAATTTTGGGGCACCTGGGTGGCTCAGTCAGTTAAATATCTGCTTGCAGCTCAGGTCATGATCTCCGGGTCCTGGGATCAAGCCCTGCTCAGTCGGGAGTCTGCTTCTCCCTCTCCCTCTGCTGCTCCCCTGCTTGTGTGCTCTTACACTGTCAAATAAATAAATAAAATCTTTAAAAAAAAAAGTAAGCTGTTTTTCAACTTCTACTAATGTTATGGTTTCTCTTTACAAGAAACTGCACACATTGAAGTGTTCGTGTTGACCAGTGTGGACAGATGTATATATCATAAAACCATTACTATAGTAGTTGAAACCACAAAATTTTTATCACCCCCAAATATTTCTGCAAAGTCCCTTCACAATCCACTTCTCCCTCTGTTACCTTCTGCAGGCAATCACTGATCTGTATTCTGCCTTCAGAGATTAGTTTTCATTTTTTAGAACTGTATATAAATGGAATCACACAGGGTGTCCTTTAGTTTGTCTGTTTGGCCTAAATTCTTTCACATAGCAGAATGGTTTTGAGATTCATCCATGGTGTTTTTATATAATAATTCACTGCTTTGGGTTGCTCAGTCATATTTTACTAACTGTACTTTTTAAGCTGTTCAGACACCCCCTAACATATCATACAACATCCTGGAAGCCTGAAAGATCTTGTCCTCTCTCAACCTCAGAAACCTCTGCTTACTGTTGTGCTCTTCTCTGATGCATGATGCCTCGTCCTCAGCTGGGCTATGGAGGCCCCTCATTCATTCTGGTCTTCAGACTGAGCCAGTCTCTTTTCCTTCTATTGACCAGTCTGATTCCTCATTCCAGCCAGGCTGAGCTCCCTCTCACCAACACTTTCTGGGATCTCTTCAGCATCTGAGCCTTGGCTATTTCTGGTCCATGGCCAGGTACATGGTCTCTTACCTCCTTGCCTGTAAAAAGCCAGCGCATCCAGATAGCCTAGTACCCGCCTTACTGTCTTCAGGCCCTGCTGCTTCTCCAGTAGCCCTTCAGCCCCGTCTCTGCATGTATGTCTCACAAGTCAACATGCACAACCAAGCAGGCCCCTCTTCACCTTCAGCAAACAATCCCCAGTTGGCAGCTCCACACCAGGTTCAGAGCTACGTGTGGGAATAATAGGAAGAGAGGCAAGACATGGTCCCTGCTCTCAGGGTGCTCACAGATTAAGGCTGGGTGGGCAGGCAGCCAGGCACACTCTCATGCCTGTGGGTAGACAGAATATAGAGAGAGAAGAAGAGGCCACGTATAGGTCTGCCTGGCTGCAGTGGGGAACTGGGGATGTGCCTTGTCAAATTGTTCTTTTCCTTTAATTCATCAGGGACATCGCTGGAGCAAGGAACAAGATCTACATACCTCCTGTTTGCTCCTATGTATACAGGGCTGAACAGAGAAGATAATCAATAAATATTCATTTTTTATTTATTTTTAATGGTTTTCAAGTTTTATTTTTACCTTATTTATTTAAATTTTAGATAGCATATAGTGTAATATTAGTGTCTGGAGTAGAATTCAGTGATTCATCACTTACATACAACACTCAATGCTCATCATCACAAGTGCCCTCCTTAATCCCCATCCTCCACTTACCCCATGCCCCCACCCACATTCCTCCAACACCCTCAGTTTGTTCTCTATTGTTAAGAGTCTCTCATGCCTTGTTTACCTCTCTCCTTTTTTTTCATTTCCCCCTTCCCATATGTTCATCTGTTTTCTTTCTTAAATTCCACATTTGAGTAAGATCATATGGTATTTGTCTTTCTCCAACTTATTTCAGTTAGCGTAATACACTCTAGCTCCATTCATGCCATTGCAAATGGGAAGACTTCATTCTTTTTGATGTCTGAGTAATATTCCATCACACATACACACACACACACACACACACACACACACACACACACCACTTATTCTCTATTCATTCATTAGCCAGTGGAGATTTGGGCTTTCTCCAGTTTGGCTTTTGTGGATAATGCTGTAATAAACATAGAGGGCATGTATCCCTTTAAATCTATACTTTTGTATCCTTTGGGTAAATTCCTAGTAGTACAGTTGCTGGATCATAGGGTAGTTCTATTTTTAACATTTTGATGAATTTCCATACTATTCTCCAGAAGGGCTGCATCAGTTTGCATTCCCACTAATAATACAAGAGAATTCACCTTTTCCTCATCCTCACCGACATCTGTTGTTTCTCATGTTGTTAGTGTTAGCCATGCTGGGACATATCAATGGAACACAATAGAGAACTCAGAAGTAGACCTACAAGTCTATGGTCAACTAATCTTCAAGAAAGCAGGAAAAAATACCCAATGGATAAAAGACAGTCTCTTTAACAAATGGTGTTGGGAAAATTGGACAGCCACATGCAGAAGAATGAAACTGGACCATTTCCTTACACAAACCACAAATACAGACTCAAAATGGATGAAAGACCTAAATGTGAGACAGGAAACCATCAAAATCCTAAAGGAGAACCCAGGCAGAAACCTTTTTTTTTTATATATTATTATGTTATGTTTATCATCATACAGGATATTATCAGTTTTTGATGTAGTGTTCCATGATTCATTGTTTGCATATAACACCCAGTGCTCCATGCAATCCGTGCCCTCCTTAATACCCATCACCAGGCTCACTAGAAACCTCTTTGGCCTTGGCCACAGTAACTTCTTGCTAGACCATCTCCAAAGGCAAGGGAAACAAAAGCACAAATAAACTATTGAGACTTCAAGATAAAAAGCTTTTGCACAGCAAAGGAAACAATCAACCAAGCTAAAAGGCAAGCTAGGGAATGGGAGAAGTTATTTGCAAGTGACCTATCCGATAAAGGGCTAGTATCCAAAATCTGTAAAGCACTTATCAAACTCAACACCTAAAAACAAAAAATGGGCAGAAGACTTGAACATTTTTCCAAAAATATCAATAAACATTTAATTGATTTGTGAAGCAGAAATGGTCCAAAGAGTCTCCCCAGCTCTCCTTGAAAATGTCACAGCTAACAACAAAACCCACAGCCAGGTATGAATCCAAGGCCCTGTGGCAGCTTGCCCTACTCTTCATTCTGCAGACTGCCAACATCATCTCTGTTACAATCAGGACTTGAACAGAGAGGCTGATGTCTTCACTGGGGCTGCAGGTCTGGATGCTCTTCAGAGGTTAGGGATCTCTAGCTCCAAGAGACCATTTAGACCCTCTGCTTTTGGAGAAGGATCTCACTTTAAAGCCCGACACTAAAATTTCTCAGGCACTATCCCATCACCCTGATTCTCCATAAATACCCTGAGAGGCGAGAAGGACTGTGTCTAAACTTCCCATTTAGCAGGTGAAGTCGCTGAGGCACACGTGGCGGTGTGCTAAGACACCTCCAGCAAGGGTGATCAGATTGACTTGTCCCCATTATTTCAGTACTGTGCTGGTTTTGACCCTTGAAAATCTCATGTTTCAGGGCAACCCCTGCCCATAGTCCTAGGCAAACCGGGATGGTTGGTCACCTGAGCTCTAACTCATGTCCTCTGCTCCATATTTTCCATTCGGCCAAGAACTCTAGAGATGTGATTATGTGACCAGCATCAGGGGTGTCCTGACCATTGGATGCATGGCGTGCACAGGGCACGTCATAAGCCCTAGCGCTGGCCATCAGCAATCTGTGTTTTAACAAGCTGTCCAGGAGCTTCTGGTGCCCACTCAGCTTGGAGAACCATGTTGCAAACAGCCTCACACACCAGTATCTCGCCAGCTCCTGCCTCTGTTACACCCCCAAGAGCACCTGCTTTGCCTCTGTAGCTAATCTGATGCAGCAGTGGCCTAGGAAGTTGGGATGGTGCCTGTAGAAACTGCCTGCACCCACAAAGCCTAATGGGACTGTGGGGAGTAACGCCCCCTGGGGCGACAGGGGACAAAGATAGTGAATAAATGAAAAGCTTTCCACCTCTTCGACCTGCAACTTGAAATTGCAGTCTATGCATAATCCATAATAAAAATTACTTAAAAAGAAATAAATAAAAAATTCAGTCCTCCGTCTCACGAGTCACATTTCAGTCACCCACATGCGGCTAGTGAATGCAGTACTGGGAAATAGAGTTCTCCACATCACAGAAAGCTCTCCGAGACAGTTCTTATTCTCCAGGGCTCCTCACAGTGGTGACCAACTGGGGCTCATTGCTTTGCATGGGCTTTTCTTCCCACCCTTCTGTACCATGCCCAGTGCCCCAGTCTTGGCCCCTGGACTCATGCCAGCCTTTGTCTCAGGTTCAAGTTTCCTGGCGCAGGTGTGGGAGGTGGGAGTGGCAGGACAGAGCCCATCCTGACTCTAGCCCTGTCTCTGCCCCCAGCTCCTACCAGCCCCTTGTCCTGGTGTCAGGCTGGGTAGGCCACAAGGGCAGAGGTTCTGCTGCCAGCCCAGTAAACACAGGCTGTTGACAGAGGGAGTCGTAACATCAAACAATGTGACTCAAAAATGATGGGAAAGGGGGCACCTGGGTGTCTCAGTGGGTTAAAGCTTCTGCCTTCGGCTCAAGTCATGATCCCAGGGTCTTGCGATTGAGCCCCGTATTGGGGGAGCCTGCTTCCCTTCCTCTATCTCTCTGCCTGCCTCTCTGCCTACTTGTGATCTCTATCTATTAAATAAATAAATAAAATCTTAAAAAAAAAAAATGAGGGAAAGGAAAGCCTTCAGAATGGGCAGTTTTGGACAGAGGTTTACATCAACTTTGAGAGAAGATTTGTGCTGCTTGAGCTTTTCTTTCCACAGGTAACAGGTCCCATGGCAGGGCACATCTGGAAAGAGTGGCTCTTAAGCTAGGAAATTCACAATGCAGCACACAGCCTTGATTTGAGAACTCAGATTCCCACAATCCCCTGTGGATTGTGAATAACGTTATTTTCTTTGAAAAAAAATTACTCTTACATTTTCTTTAGGACTCCATCAATATTATATAGGTGGAACAGCCCTATAATTTGTTATTTTACCTTAAAGACTGATTAAGGACAATGGTATCTTGACAACTATTCAATTCAGCTCAATTTGACAAGTGTTTATTGAGTAACTATGGTGGGTCTAGTCTGGAGCTTTTAAGCTCAGCAATAAATGGGAGGTTCAATTTGTTCTTTCATTAAAAAAAGGTAATATCATTTATATATGTAAAAATATATATAATTCTTCATTTGGACAAAAACCTACCTGGTTTTCGATGTCATTACTGCCTCTTTGAAGTAAAGGCTTGATTTCAATAACAATATTTTGCTGCTTTCTCTTAAAAAAAATAAAAAAAAGAAAAAGGAGATGTCCTTTCGGATGACAATTTTATTTGATCAATATTGCGGCAATTCCTGCCAAAAGCACATACTGGCTGCCCAAGGTGAAATTTACCAGCTCCCAGTTCTTAATTAGCCTGTATCTCCTTTACAGTTGGAGCTTCTAACAGAGAACTGGAGCAAAGTAACTCGCTGAAGAAAGGCAAGTCATGCAGAAAATGCCAATATCAATTTTCTAAACAAGTCATAACTTAAATGCCACCCACCCACTCTCAGCCCAAAGCTTTAAAGGGAGAAACAATCAAAGACACTGATTGGGAGGCAACATTATCAATTAATGAGAGAAGTTAAAAGGGAAAAAGAATGCATAAATAAATTGGAAAAACAAATGTCAACTGAGCCTTATTATTTTCAGTCTGAGGAGGAACGACTTCTCTGTTTGGACTCATCTGTCTTTGCCTCTAACCGAGTGGCCCAGTGCCAGGAGGAGATAGTGTGGTGCCTGGGAGGGGCGTGTGCCCCAGAGCCAGGCAGAGGAGGCCCAGGGTGCAAGTCTGGCTCTATCACCATCTGGGGGACTCGTGCCCATCTCCTAATCCCTTTTGAAGTCCTCCTCCTCCTCCAAAAAATAAGGGCAATGCAGTCATCCCCATACACCTCACAGGCTCACTGGAGATGGTGATGCTCTATTTTTTTTAAGCTGGGGAGTGGGAAGACAATGCTTTGCTGTATTAGTCTTTAGGACCTTCTGTATTATGAAATCTATCTGATCCATCCATCTGTCTAGTTACCTATCTATTCATCCATCCATCCACGCAGAACAAAGAGGTAAACTTTTGGTTACAGTAGGAAAATATGAGATCTAAACACCATGACAATCTCTATAAATTGTACCTCATTCCCAGCTTTGCTATATACCTCTGCATATCATTTTGGGGGTAGATGACAGCTCAATTTTAGGAGAGAAAGCCATTTTGAGAGGTAGTCATCAACTTCCCTCTGGAAACAAGTTCTGAGACTTGTTCAGCTTTGCTAGGATGGGTTGCAAATGGTAAAAGTGGGCAAGCTCAAAATTCTAAAGTAATACGCACACCATAAGACAGTGTGAACCAAAGAAATACGAGTCTCATTTGAACTCCGACCTTGTTGCAAAACTCCGTTCCTCTGACCACCCAGCTCTGGGAACTTTGCAAGTGACCACACCACTATGTAAGGTAGCTTTTGTGTCCACAGAGTAATAATAATAGAGATCACACATGGGGGAAGGGAAGAAAGGAAGGAACTTTGGGGTCCTCTCCTCCAAAACGTAAGAGATAAGTTTCTCTGGTCTATAAAGTGTTCTAAAAAATTGAATTTGTTGTCCTTATTTTATACGTGGGAGACTTCCCAGGCAGCCCCAATCTCCAGCTTCTCAGAGACTCAAGCACTCCAGGCTCACCTGGCCTTCTCTCCCATAAGCTGCGGTTCTGTGGGCACCTCATGCTCTCCGGCTTCTGCCCCCCAGCCTCTCCAGACCCACCGCAACCACTGCCCACTGGTCTATAACCACAATATCAGGGTGTGGCTGCTGTTTGTGACGTTTGAGGGAGTATGTGAGGAGGACCTAGTTCAACTGTGCATCCTCACCATCCTTTGGCAAGCAGGATATCTGCCGTCTGGCCAGGCTGCTCGGTGTCTGAGAGAACCCCACGGATGGGCTTTGTTTCTGTGGGATGCACACGGCCAACTGCCCTCCCCCTCCAGGAAGCATCCCTGTCCCCATGCCTGTTCTCGCTGGACCAAGCAGCTTGCACCTGGAGGGTCAGCGGTTGAGAGGAGTGGGCAGGGCTTTCATTGGTTTTGTGCCTGCTTTCCTCCCCGTGTTTCAGGCTCATCTCTCACTGTAGCTTTGATGGGGTCTTTTCTAATCTCCATCAGATGGCTCCCTCTAGGATTCACCACCTCGACCCCCCATTTCAAAATCTGCCATTTCTAATCAGCGGTGGGTTGAGGAATCAGGCTACAAAGCTTTTTAAATCAAAGACATTTGTTCCAGAAAATCTCAATGAGTGGCCTGTGAATGGAGCCTGGGAGCCTCTCTCAGAGTAAATTAATGAGGCGGCTGGAAATGTCCCAGCCCCCCAGTGTTTCTGGATTGAGAGATGTGGGCAAAATAATGGGGATTACACAGCTCTGTACCCTGCTCTACCTGAAGCAAGAAGCTCACCAACATACACTTTCTCAGGCACCATGGCCCCGAGGCTGATGGGGATAAGGAGGAGCTTGTTGGGGAGTTTTGTTTTGTTTTAGTTGTTTTTCTGTTTTGTTTTGTTTTGCTTTGTTTCCTTGTTTTCTTTTGTTTGATTTCTGAAAGTTTCTCAAAGTTCCTGAGCTCACTGAGGACAGGAACATTCTCCTTCCTGGCAGCTGTTCCTATACCTCCAACATTATGGGCAATAAATATTTGTTAAAATAAAAAGAATCTGTTCATATTACATCCCAGTAATTGAGGCACTCATATGCATTTACTTAAGAACTCACTCAAGCGCATTTTACAGACTTCCTACCCTCGAGGAAGTAATCTTTGAGTGGGATTTTAACTATTTCATGATGCTACCTACCTCCCATGAGGCTCTCTGCCATACACATGGACGCTTACAGTCTCACACTCACACTTTGACCATAAACCTTGAAAGGAGCTTTAGGGAGACCCTAAACCACAGCCACCGTGCTCTCCATGGTGTGTGGGAAAGACACTGCTGGTCAATTATGTCAATCATGTCACTCTTTTTACTGAACCTCCATCCTGACTCAGAATCCATCTTGGTCCTAGAAAGTCTCTGCCAATACATCAGAATTGGCTTTTGGATGAATGTGAGTTATTTACCATCCCAGATCAAGCTGACTGTACCAAAGTCCTCACTGTACAAAGGCTAGGGCTGTCCCCAGACTTACTGGGTCATTTGTACCAATTCTCAAGTTCCCTTGTCGCAGGCCTGGCCTTTCTGCCCCAGGGCCCCGTGAGCCTCCCTACAAGCTCCGGGGTCATTGCATGCCAAGTGTACAGGAAGCTGGCTTGCCCTGGCTGTGGGTTTGGCAGGGCACTCTGGATACTCTCCAGTTCAATATTCAACACTATGAGGAGCGGAGACGCAAGTGTCTATGGAGCTGTCTCAGAATCTGGGAGATTTCATTCATTACGCATAGCAAAACCTCCTGCACACTCTCTTTCTCTTTCAGTCCCTCACAGGCATGGCAGCTGCTTCTCTGTTTCTGTCCTCATGTAGCTAGCTCAAAATTCTCCTTAAACCGGCTCTCCTTGCCTCACACCATCCTCTCTCCTTGTACCTTCCACATAGCTCCATAGCTACCCTCTCCCACCAGAAGCGTTATGTCTTTTTCAATGAAAATAATCCAGCCTGACGTTCTTCCCCTCCATTTCCCTCACTTACCCATTGCCATGAGTCTGTGCCAAGAGGGCATGGGATCTAACAGGACAGAGCCAGGGGTCATTGGTGGGCAGAGGAACAGAGGGGATCTGGACACTGAAATGGTAATATTTACTTCTGTTTACACACACATAATTAAGTAAGAGTCTGATATCTCAGGATGTAATTTACTTTGGACATTTCTTCTCTGTTGCCAAAACTTTTCTTTATTTAAGAGAGGACATGAATATTGTGGTTTGATGCCTGCACAATTCAGCAAACTCCCTTCTCTAGCCAAGGCCCCGTGTGAGGGCTGTACTCACAGAGGCGAGCAAAGTAGGGTGCGGCTCTGGGAAAGAACAGACTGTTTGGGGCCGGACAGGAGAGGGCTCCAACCTGGGGGCTGGGTTAACTGCCAGGTGAGGGCCTATTGTGCTCACCTCTGGGGCAGACGAAGAGAGCACTGAGGGGCAGAGCTTCCTTAGGGCAGAGTGAGGAAGAAGGCTTGATCATCATCTTATAGGTATTTGAAGGAATAAAAGATGGGAAAATTTGTTCATTCTCCCCCCTCCCTTGTTCACTGGACAGCTATTTTACTGAGCACATTCTATGCACCAGGCATCTGCTGGGCACTGGGGACAAATAAAGCAGACCACTCGCCTTGAGGCTCACGTCCACCGCAATTAAGCAGATGTCACTGGATTGCCTGAACTCACTGAATTAGGGCCTAAGCAGAGACAGCTGCCTTGCTACAGTGAGCAATAAGGCAGCTCACCTCGGAGGTGGTGCCTTGGCAGAACAAATCAGGGGTTTCCAGAGAGGACAGCCATCTGCCCTTACCTCTCACTGACAGGGTCTTCTTTTTCCATGTATTACTTGCTCATCTCCTGGGAGGACACTCTGGCTGCTTTCTTTCAAAGAACTTCAGCTTCTAGACTCAAGCCTGGTCACCCAGAGGCTGCCTGACTGCCATCTGAGTGCCTGAGCTCTGACATTGAGCCTACAGCCGCTGGTGGAAGCTCTGTCTGCAGCCCTGGGCTTGGCTCTGTCTTTCCCCAGTCAGGGCTCCCCAGTAGGCATCTGAATAGGGAAGTCCCCCGGGGAAAGAGCTCAGCGTGCATAAAATGCCACTGGAATAAACCCCAAAGATACCATGTGGAGAGAAATATGTGAGACACAAATGTCCGAGTTGTATGATTCTATGTATATGAAGGCTTTCAAAAGACAAGGTTGATCAATCGTGATTGACTGGTTATAATCAAGAAGATAGGTTACCCCGCAGTGGGAGGCAAGAAGGCTGGAAGGAGCAAAAGGGGGGCTTTGCAATGTTCCAGAACTTTATCTGTACCATAGCTACATGCTTCTATATATCTATAAATAACCTTTAATACCGATAAGATTATGGAACTTTACTATATATAAATTATACCTCATTTATTTAAAAAAAAAAAAAAAAAACCTCTGGGGGCATGGGCAAATCGCTCATTGTCAATGTGCAAAGATAAGTTCACTTGAGTAGCAGACAATTCCTGGCAAGACTCTGTGCCACACTCTCTGCTAGGCCTGGGATAGAAATAAAGAAGCACAGTGCCCATTCCTGCAGAATTTGGGGTCTGGCCAGCACACGACCAAGTATTCTGAACCAGGATAGGAGGCTGCCTGAGGGTAGGAGACAGCTGGCCAAGTCCTAAAGCATGAGCAGATGTTGACCTGAGAAGGAAGAGAGGTAGGGCTTTACAGAAAATGAGGCTGCCCGAGAGAAGGGGGTCGGGGTGGTGAGGGCAACTGAGTAGTCTGGGGCACAAGAGCATGACAGCAGGCAGGGATAGGAAGGAAGGCAGGGAAGAAACAACAAGTGGGCTGTGGGGACCACACCCCATGAGAATAACACCTGTGAGCACCAGGGTCCACTCTACTAGCTCACCTTATGATTCAGGCCGCAACCATCCAGAGATCTGGAAAGTGACTTGACACAATTCAATTTAGAGTCCTCAGTCTTGAATATGGAGGAGGTCAGGGAAACACGATGCCCTGATCACACCTGCCACCTTATTCAGCAGAATGCAGACAGGTCAGCAGGGCTGGGTGTGCCACAGGGTGGGCCTCGGACTTGTTAGCTGGCCTACACAAGGGGCTGGCACCTAGCACCCCGCAGGGAGAGCCTCGACTGCTTGCTTAATCCTGCCTTGAGAGCTCTACTGTCATGGTCAACAAAGAATTATTACTTGTCTACATGTATTGTTTATTTCCTCCTCAATAAAGCCTCACGGAACACAGATATTTCTTCATTTCCATTTCTATTAATTGCAGTGTCTTCGAGGTGAATAATAAGACTGTGCAATCAATAGTAATGATGGAACCATTGGGCACAAACAATATCTCCTCCACTGTCTCTCCCCCAGCATCTATCTGCTTTATTAAGTGGCAAAGTGTATTATTAAAAAAAAAAAAAAGTACACCAGTAGCGGAAACAAATCTACAAATAATTATTTTAAAAATTAATCGGTGGTATAATTCAATTATGCAGCATGCAAAGCAGAAAAGTTCTCTTAATTATAACAGAATTGAATAGAACATTCTTTCCCCTTAACCTTGTTATTTTTCAAGGTGAGCTATTATAAACTAAATTCTAGGATGCCTCTCAATGGTCTCTCTTTGCAATGGTATCTGCAGAACTATTCATAAGGAATCTGTCTTGGCCTCCAAGTAATTGGAGATGGCTAGAGGAAAAACAGACAACTGGAGGCCTCCCGTGAAAGGCAAGGAGCACAGACTTTGAGGCTGGATGTACCTCATGGAGGAAACAAAGTCAGTGACCTTGGGGGAAGGAACTTACTTCCTCATCCCTGCCTAGGAGAATTCCAGAGCAATGCAGTGGTTTTACATGAACAGAGACCTAGATACCATCTACTGGAAGCTGACCTTAACACTGCTTCTACCCATATCCCTGTGGCCCACGTGCAGTTCACCTGCAGCTCCAGGCACTGCTATGTGTATGCAGATAGCTTCTTACCTCAATGGCCTGCACCTCCAGGCTTCCCTGCCCAAAGGCTTTCCCTGCACTGGAGTCATTCCCTCAGCTGCTTTTGCTGACTCAGCTGCTTTTGCTCAGCTGCTTATGCAGGCCCCCTTGCTCAGAGTCCCAGGAGGTCCCACTCTGGGAGGCAACACTCAACCAAGGAGGGACATTTGTCATCAGATACTCCAATGTCCCCATTGTTTGGTGCCCATTCTACACGATACCAGTGACCATCCTCAAATGCAGGGGGCTGAGGGGATTCCCAGCACGTGGGACTTCAGGGCTAATGCTGGGTCAGTCTGTACAGACTGGGATGGCCGGCAACCCTAATTACATCTCAGAAGGTCCCCAGGGGTTCATGCCCAGATGCCCACAGTGGTAACCTGTGCATTATTGCACTGTTTGTTGGTTCTCCACTGTCATACCTGAGCTTGCTGGGGTCACCCCTAGCCTGCAGTCCTTGTGTCGGAGGGAAAAAAGACTGACAGAGCCCCCAGCTGCATAGCAGTTCCCTCCCCCTGCCCTACTTGCTCTTGCCTCCACTCTAGACCCCTTCTCATAGTGGCTGAGAGTGTGGGCAAAGGGGTGGCAGGGCATGGTATTAAAGCCACGCAGGAAAGACGGCCTCCTGGAAGTCAGGAGACTCACAGAGACCTCACAGTGGACTTGCTGAGGGAATGAACATCCCACTAAATGATTATGGTGCCTGCCCTCAGCTGGCTTACTCTCCAGACACCAGAGCTAAAAGCCACCTCATGTAACTGAACTAATGTGAATTCGCTCCTTGTAAGTTAAGGTAGTAGAGTTGTCACATAAAAGAATTTTAATTTGCAACAAATAAAGAGATCAAAGCTGTGATCACCAAGACAGCATGGTACTGGCATAAAAACAGACACATAGACCAGTGGAACAGAGTAGAGAGCCCAGATATGGACCCTCAACTCTATGGGCAAATAATCTTTGACAAAACAGGACAAAATATACAGTGGAAAAAAGAGTCTCTTCAATAAATGGTGCTGGGAAAACTGGACAGCTATATGTAGAAGAATGAAACTCGACCAGTCTCTTACACTGTACACAAAGATAAACTCAAAATGGATAAAAGACCTCAACGTGAGACAGGAATCCATCAGAATCCTAGAGGAGAACATAGGCTTCGATATCAGCCACAGCAACTTCTTTCAAGATATGTCTCCAAAGGCAAAGGAAACAAAAGCGAAAATAAACTTTTGGGACTTCATCAAAATCAAAAGCTTCCGCACAGCAAAGGAAACAGTCAAGAAAACAAAGAGGCAACCCACGGAATGGGAGAAGATATTTGCAAATGACAGTACAGACAAAAGGTTGATATCCAGGATCTATAAAGAACTCCTCAAACTCAACACACACAAAACAGATAATCATATCAAAAAATGGGCAGAATTGGGACGCCTGGGTGGCTCAGTTGGTTGGACGACTGCCTTCGGCTCAGGTCATGATCCCGGAGTCCCGGGATCGAGTCCCACATCGGGCTCCCAGCTGCATGGAGAGTCTGCTTCTCCCTCTGACCTTCTCCTCGCTCATGCTCTCTCGCTCACTGTCTCTCTCTCAAATAAATAAATAAAATCTTTAAAAAAAAAAATGGGCAGAAGATATGAACAGACACTTCTCCAATGAAGACATGCAAATGGCTATCAGACACATGAAAAAATGTTCATCATCACCAGCCATCAGGGAGATTCAAATTAAAACCACATTGAGATACCACCTTATACCAGTTAGAATTGATGAGGGAGCACGAGGCTGGCTGAAAACAAAGCAAAAGCTGGCCAGAATGGCCAAAATTAGCAAGACAGGAAACAACGTGTGTTGGAGAGGATGTGGAGAAAGGGGAACCCTCTTACACTGTTGGTGGGAATGCAAGTTGGTGCAGCCACTTTGGAGAACAGTGTGGAGATTTCTTAAGAAATTAAAAATAGAGCTTCTCTATGACCCTGCAATTGTACTACTGGCTATTTACCCCAAAGATACAGATGTAGTGAAAAGAAGGGCCACCTGTACCCCAATGTTTATAGCAGCAATGGCCATGGTCACCAAACTGTGGAAAGAACCAAGATGCCCTTCAACGGACGAATGGATAAGGAAGATGTGGTCCATATACACTATGGAGTATTATGCCTCCATCAGAAAGGACGAATACCCAACTTTTGTAGCAACGGGAGTGGAAGAGATTATGCTGAGTGAAATAAGTCAAGCAGAGACAGTCAATTATCATATGGTTTCACTTATTTGTGGAGCATAACAAATAGCATGGAGGACATGGGGAGTTAGAGAGGAGAAGGGAGTTGGGGGAAATTGGAAGCAGAGGTGAACCATGAGAGACTATGGACTCTGAAAAACAATCTGAGGGTTTTGAAGGGGCGGGGTACCAGGTGGTGTGTATTAGGGCATGGATTGCATGGAGCACTGGGTGAGGTGCAAAATAATAAATACTGTTATGCTGAAAACAAATTAAAAAAAAAAAAAAAAGAGAGAGAGAGAGAGAGAGAGATCACAGGGAATGGCTTCCAAAGTCACATTTCCCCCAAGCAGGTAGGTATGAGTGGGTACCTTTTATTTAGGGTTAGGATGAATATTCAGAAAGGGGAGCTTTGTCTCCATATAGCAGAGGCAGACAGAAGGTCCTGCCTGTGTTTTAAGGAAGCATATGCCCTTAAGTACATAGTCTATTATGTAAATGAGGTTTGCTTCCTCTGTTGGTGGAGGTGTTCGTATTCTAAAGAACAGAGATATCCTGAGCAAGGGGGAGGGTAGACTGGATGGGATCTTTGGAAAAGATGCAGCACCTTACTTAATTTTGAAATAGCACTGGGAGTTTTTACCACTCATTTATTTTCTCTGATAAGATATGGCTATTTCCACACCTGGTAGCTTTTGTATTTCCTTGTCCCCTTAAAATCCTTAACTACTAAGTTTTTTTGCTTTTCTTGCTAATCTGACACCTCCCAGGAAGTGTGCTTGGGTAAGTAGAGCCAGTAGGGCACAGATCATGGAAGATAACTGGGAGCCAGAAATGACTTCTCTCGTGTCCAAAAGTTCTGTGTCATCTTTCCTTTTTCTGGGGACCCCTGACTCTGCTTACACTTGGGACATTCCCCACAGTTCCCACATCTTCGGAGCTACTTCGGGTGGGAAAGGAAAGGTGCATCCTTTGTTCTCTGGGAGGAATATGGAAGGCAAGTCTCCAGATTGCATCCAGGTTCTCTACTCAAGCCCCATCAGGCCCAGGCAACCAGGCCTCCCTTGTCTCTAGTCTCTCGGCCCTCAGTGCTAGCTAGCCATTGCCTTTGTATCTTTGCTCTTGTACCACCTCCCTCCCCGATTCCATCCTCCTTGGGCTCTCCAAATCCAACCTGACCAAATGTGAACCCATTTCACCTGGAAACCCTCCCTGAATGGTCACAGCCTACATCAACCTCCACCCTTCCGAGCCTTCTGTCCCACACTGTAGCAACTCCCTGTGGCTCATGGTTCTGCTGCTTCCCCCAAGTAATTTCAACTACTGAACATCCTCTGAGGTTTTGTGAACTGCTCCAGTCCTGTCTCCTTTTGGAGTTAATCCAGACCTGCAAAGAGTCACACATGCTGACAGGAAGAGGTGGGTAAGGATGCCTTTCCTGGTGATGTGAACTGATCAACTACAAAGCACTTTTGTGCAGTTACATAGCCAGTAGTATGGAAACTATTGGAAGTCTTCTCTGATGCTCTGACATCCACACCATGAGTCAATAGGGTAAGTTACCTCAAGGGACTGGTCTGGTGGGCTTTCTGGCTGGGGGTGGGGAAAGGAAACCAGAGCAAGCATCCATTAGGCACCAACACGATATGAGGCCCCAGGGCTCTGATAGGGCAGCTCACTGACTGTCTCACAACACTTTGTATAGAGTTTTCCTCTGCACTTTAATATAATTAACCTGACCCATATGTGACATAGAAAAAAAATTACAAATTTTGGAGTCATGCTAAGGCCACATATAACTATGAGGTTTTAGTTTCATCCTCCATAACACTGAGCTGCAGAGTAACTCAATTACCACAAGTCAAGTATTTTTAGTATCTTGGGTGACCAGCATATTGTTATGGCTTTTTTGTTTCTTTTCTTTTTTTTTTTTTTTTTTCTTTTTTTGTTTGCAGAGAGCCTACACGTGTATGTGAGTTTGGGGGGAGAGGCAGAGGGAGAAGGAGGGAATCTTAAGCAGATTCTGCACTGAGCACAGAGCCCCACAAACAAGGGGTTTGATCTCACAACCCTGAGATCATGACCTGAGCTGAATTAAGAGCTAGACAGCGAACCCACTGAGCCACCCAGGCACCCCGTGGGTGATCAGTACTTTTAAGAAAAAGAGGGAATGAAGTATATTTTTCAACCAACAAGAATTCAAAGATGGTGAGTCTGATGTCAAAGGCAATGTCATTCTTTAGGAATTTTGCCTTTAAACTGTGAGATCATCCTCCCCACATCCTGGGTCTTCATCTGACTATATTACAAATGACAGGGAATGAGAGAGCCAAGGAGGACCTGGGGGTGGGGGTCTGAACCCCAAAGATTGGGTCCATGTGTATGAGCGCTATTTCCTTTGAGGTTTTCAAGACTGAACCAAGACTGAAAAGGATATTGCCAACCTTCCTTAAACACTTGACGATTTTCCCATGTAGTGATCAATATGATGAGATGTAAAATACAAAACATTCAATTTAAATAATCAGCCTTTCTAATTTTTATAATCTCACTGATTGACTATTATGTTCTAGACACTGTGAATACCCCTTTCTATATAGGATCTTATTTCTTTTCATACTTCGTTCATGAGGAATTAGTTGCTGACCTTAATTTCCATGTCTTATGCACCATGATTAAGTTGTTGTTCTGTGTCTCCTATCAGAGGGGAAGAAACTGAGGCCAGGAACATTAAGTAATTTGCCTAGGACACTCAGCTAGTCGTGGAAAATTTGGGATGTGAACCTAGATCTAACTTGTTCAAAAAAGTCTTGAGTTTTCTTTTCCCCCATCATTCCACAGATTTTTATGAATACTTGTGTGAGAAAAACCAGAACAGGGAAGTTGGTCCTTTATCAAGCTTCTCCTTTGCCCACTCCCTTCATTCTAGAAGAGCAGAATGTTAATGGCTTCACTTTGAAAAACGGTCCCAGCAGCAACTTCAAATACAATGCTATTATGATGACTAGCAAGAAATATTAAGAAGGAGGTGGGAGAATGCAGAGTTGGTTTCTGTTTTTATTTTTATTCTAGAAGCTAAAGTAAACACATTTTGTCTTGGCTAGGAACCCACACACATTAGTATGTCTGCATGACACACTTAGTCTGGATTTCAAAAGCTGTCCTTCTTTTGAAACTAATCAAGCTTGGTAAGCAGCTTCATGTGCTATGAAACACAGAGAACTTTCCATGAAATAAAGCAATTAGCCTGGAGGAGTTGGTAAACAGACAGAAGCACTCTGAATAACCTGCCACTCGCCCTTTCCTGCATAGACACGAACTGGCATTGGGGTTTCTGCCCTCTTGTGTATCTGGGGCCCTGATGAGCAGAGGTCACCTCTGAGAGATTTGGAGAGAAATGATCTCAGAATGCAATGGTGCTCTAAATCCATTCGATTGGGGGCAATGATGCACTGAGCCATCAGCTGTTTGGTGAGCCAGTACAAAGTGATTATGCTGCTCCCTGGGAAGGAAATCACCCAGAGACGCTAGTAAAGAATTATCTGGCAATGAGAATGTTAGGGAGTAATTCCTCTTAAATTATTACTTTGTTGCAAGACTATCCAATGGTGCTAAATTGTCTCCATGCCAGGCTGAGAGGTCAAACGCAGGCATCTTACTGGGTCTGTTGGAGAGAGGTGATGATGGGAAGGGAGCTGCAAGCCAAGCCCTCCCTCAGGACCACTCTGGACCGCAGTTTTCAGAATCTGCTATCACCAGCCAGATGATAATGGATGTACTTTTCAACCATTCTGTGGGCTTTAATGAAATTGTTCGGAAATGCTGAGTGTTTCTGTGACACTTGTCATCTCCTGGACCAGGGTTTCCCATCACAGACCCACAAGGCAGACAAGGCAGATCCCCGCATCACTGTCCTGTGCACATACAACCTGGACTTGAACTAGAGAAGCACATTCTTTACTGGCCCAACATATGAACTGCTCTGGTGATTACACCTGACAGCGGTCACACATGTTCTTCCATTCCCTATGAACTCTGTCCTCATAACCAAATGGCAGGTACCTCCCAAACAAGGAGTTTGTCTCATTTTGTCACAAAGGTGGTTGACACAGAAAGTAGATGACTGCCACTTCTGTTTCGCCTCCTCCCTCCTCCAGACACCACCAGGCAGAGTGGGACAGAGTCTGGGCTCTGGAGCCAGGTGCATCTTGCTGGGAGTTCAGCTCCAGCACAGAATCTTATGTTTGACCTCTCTGAGCTTCCTTTTCCTCATGTGTGTGGGAGGTTTGGAAGATCGCAGGTGAAAGGAGGACCCAATGAATGAGTAGCAGGTATTAGAGGCCACATAGTTAGTCCTCTCAATAAATGAGAGCCATGAAATCCTCACTAGGACGTTTATGCAGTTCCAGTATTTCCTCTTTTCTAATTTCCTTGCCATGTTCATCATTGAAGATGGGCTTATTATTGTGTACCTCATATGTTGGTTCTGAGACTTAAATGTATTCCTATCTATAAAGATGGGGGCCCAGTAAGGTGCATTTGCTCAAGAAACCATCCTGCTTTTCTTCCCCCTTGTCTTCTGCTTTTCTATCTTCACCACTTCAAACATCACCAAATCCTCACAAAATCCCTCTGAGATATGTACAATTATTATTATCACCTAAAGAGGGAATGGAGACTCAGAGAGGTTAGGTAACTTTCCAGGATCATACAACTAGTGACAGGGCTAGGCTTTGAACCCAGGAGTAAGCCCCCTCACTTAATACTACTCTAAATTCCTATGGGGCCAGAATCACCCAGAAAATGCAGGTCAAGAACTGCATTTCACACTGTCCCGATTGCCTACAACACTTACTTTGATCCTCCATTGGTTAAAGAATTGGGTTATACACACAGATTTTCACTCAACAATAATAAAAGTTGTTTGGTTTTTTTCCCCCTTCCAGAAGGGTCCAGTGTTTAATTACCTCCATTTCTGTGCAGGCACCTCAGGCTGGAGACACTCTGCCCCATATGAGTTGTTGATCATTAGATTTCTGTTAATTAATACCAAGTTTAATCTTCTTTGATTACAAACATTGATTGTTGCTGATCTTCCAGCCACCCCTGCCAGCGGGTATGTCTCTCAGTTCCAAAACACTCCAGTACCATCATGCCAGGAGAAAGGTGAAATGAAACATTATGCTGGGTTTATGGTCAATTTAATTAATGCAAATGCTCAGCTCGGTTCATTTGGCCCAATAATGCTTTCCAATAAAGCTACTGGGGACAAACACTTCTTGACTGTTTGTTTTCTATGTCCTTTTAAAGAAAAATCCTTTCAGCAAGAAACTAAGCAAGGTATGGACTAAAGGACACCATCCAGTTCTGAGTTGTATCTAGTACTAACCCCACAGAAAACCTGCCTCTTGACTAAAATCTTGAAAACAACTATGAGGGTTTCTCAGCAAAGAGTAAGTAAGCATATGAATTGGCAGGGCTGACAGTGGACTGTAGGTGTGAGTGTGAGAGAGGGACAGAGAGTGGGGAAGGGGAAGGGAAAGGGAGAAAGAAGAAGACAGAGAAGCAAAAACAGAAGGGATAGTGAGATGTAAGCTTACCAGCTAGCAGATTTATTAAAGATTTCTCCGATCAATTAATCAATAGACAGTATTTATTGAGTAATAATATTTCATCTGTGTAGAGCCTCCCAGGGCCCAGAGCACCACTACATATATTATCTCATTTGACCATTGCTCTCAACAATTGGGATAGGTGCGTATTACAGTTTCTATCTGGCACATATAGAAAATGAGATTTTGACAGGTCGAGGGGGTCACTGAGGTCACACAGCATCACAGTCTGTGTATGCCTCTAGCCCACTGCCACTGGGGTGCTGTGTACAAGTGTGCAGAAGGGTCCTAGGCGTTCCCATGACTCACTGACTAGGTCAACACCACAGCTGGGTGTAGAGATAGCCTGAAGACTGGGACTCTGTTCCTTATGTGCACGGTGATGCCTCTGCTTGCCAAGCCTCATGCTTGTGGGAGGTGTCTGTCCAGCAGAGGTATCCTTCTCTGATGCACCCCAAAGTGCCACATGGAGGCTTGCAGCAGCCAGTCCTACATGCTCACCTCCTTGAATATCAAATCTTTCTCAGCATCCATAACACTGCTGAGGAATACAACTCAGTTCTTCCCCCAAGGAAGTTCATGGCACGTATAGAGTGTGTCCCCAGAGCCCAGCATGTAGTTGATAAAAACAGCATAAAAGTCTGGCCGAAGGGCTGAGTGAATGAGCACATGAATGCCATGTCCAGCACTCCTTTCACTACATATTCCTGGCACAGACCTCCACTGGATAATCCTTCCCTCCTCTGAACACTCAAAGCTTTTGGGTCCTCCTTGCTGGGTTTTAGGTCTCACTGCACACTTACTAGACTATTCCTACTACAGAGTGAGTTATGTGAGGGCAGCCAAAGAGGCAGGCCGAGGAGCCTTCTGACCACCAAACTCAAAGCTTGGCATTAAATACTATTTGCCTCCCCTTTCCTCTGCCTCCAATTCATTCCCCACTTTTATGTGGTCTCTTTCTTTTTTTCTTTTTTTAATTTAATTTTTTATTTTTTATAAACATATAATATATTTTTATCCCCAGGGGTACAGGTCTGTGAATCACCAGGTTTACACACTTCACAGCACTCACCTATGTGGTCTCTTTCTTAAGCAAAAATGATATGCCTATGTGATAGGAGCTAATGAATGTCAAAGTGGGTATAATTTCATTTCACAGAATCAGAGTCCAGAAATCACTACATCTTCTAAAAATACAGTCTTCTGGGGTGTTCTCCTGAGACCTTTATCCATTGTTCGGTCCCTATGCTGGGCCTTCTGAGCCCTACCAGAATTCCCATACCTCCAAAGCTCTGTGTAAATAAAAAGATGCGGTATGAAAAAGATGGCAAAACCCTTCCCCAGCCCAACCAAACTAGAAATTACTGAAGTCTTCCCTTGTACTTCCAAAGGTTTGCCTATCTATTGGCCCAGGGCATGGCAAACCACCAGACTTCTACCTGAAGGAGGGAACAAAGCAGTTCTAAGCAGCCTGCCCCTTGATGTAGGTACAGTCCCCATCTAGCATAGCCATCTACCCACCTTCGCTTCCTTTGGTAACTGCTATGTTTGACTCTCTCTACTTCAGTGAGGTTGAGCTTTCCCCCCCTAACCTTCATTGCTCCCTCAAAACACAGAGGCATTCATCTTGCTCTGCAACCCAGATGAGCAGCAGACTCAGGCACTGGAGCCTGTGGACTGTGGTTAGGCCAGAGCAGAGGCTTTCTACCTCAGAAAAAAACTTAGAAGAGCAATAAAGAGCTGGGTTTTCTCCAAAATCTTATTTATCTACATTTATTCATTAGTCTGCATTCTCCACTTCCTTCTTCTTAAGGAAAGATCTGAGACTTCTAGAGAGTGACAGTTTCTCAGAAAAGCCTTGGTGGGCTGATAAGAGAAACCAGTGTTTTAACTGACAGGAAGATACAGAATCTCCCTCAGTTACACACTCAACTTGATGGCTTGGGAGGAACATGGTCCATTCTCCATCCAGCTAGGATTTCCAGGTATAGTTCATTTCCAAATGTTGTAGCTCTGATCCAGGAATCAAAGACAGGTCTCACTTGTCCAATTCTTTCTATGCACCCACAGTAGACACTGCTAATTGATTATAGTACTGTTCCCTACTGAGACAATTTCAGCCTTGGAATTCTTTCCAACATAGTGTTCCAGACAATAACTAACATTCATAGTTGGCACATGAAATGCCACAGTGCTCTTTCCACATAGCTAAGGACAAGTCACTGGTTAACATTCATGGCCAGATAGAACAACCAGTGGGCTTATAAACTGGGTCTATTTGAACTTACAGTGAAGGAAGATCACTTGTTAGACTCATCAACATCCTGTGTAGTGACCATTAGCCCAACAACACTAAACTGTCCAAGCTTTGATACCTGGCACACACTAGATGGATGAAACCAAAACACAGCAGTGGAAATCCAGACACACTTTCATTTATTCAGCCTCTATTCAAGGCCGAGCAACCTACTTAAAGCAAATGACGTTTTAGCAACCAATACATAACAGGAGAGCAACAGATACATGTCTTGATTGCTCTTTAGCAGCTGAGGACGAAATTGTTCTTCAGGTATCCCTACATGTGAGTGCAGCCAGGCATTTCTTGAACTTAAGGGGAAGTTGGAAGACACTCTCTTGGTTTTATAAGAACACCAAAACTACTTCCTTATAGGAGAAGCTCAATATTCTTTTGAGTTTGCTGTGGTTGTTTGGGATCTACTGTTGTAGGATTTCCAATGTCTTCCTTCCTCTCCCCCTCCTTTCCTTCCCTCTGCCCTTCTTGCCTTCCTTCTTCTCCCTCCCTTCTTCCCTCCTTTCTTCTCTCCCTTCTTTCCTTCCTTCCTTTTCTTCCTTCCTTTCTCCCTTCCTTCTCTTGCTCTCCCCCTCCCTCCCTCCTTCTCCCCTCACCTTTCTGTCTATTTAAAGTTTGATTTCATTCACCTGTAAGATTAAGAATTTAGGAGCTTTTGCTTAGGGAACCATAACTTGTCTTCATTCCCTTTGGTAACGAGGGAATGCAAAGGACAGTGAGGAGGAGAGCTAGTAAACACAGCATGGATTAAGAATGGATTAAGTCACCCTTTTCAATCCAGTACTGGGGTTTCCAGTGTTAGGCTACTGAAAAGCCTCAAGAACTATGCTGGAAGCCTGTTAGGAGCACCCATGAATTAAAGTTGAGCCGAGGCAATGGGGTGTTGATATTTGTACCAGCTGTGCTCACCTAGGGAGGGGTCCAAGAACCCTACAGCCTAATTTGCCCAGTGTGGGGATGCTTACTGAATGTATTGCTGTAGATCATAAGAGGCTGACTCAGACTGGCACAGATGCCTCCATCTGCCTAGTTTCCCTGGGTCTCTCACCTTGAGTTTCCCTTTGATGTGTAACATTCCTGCTGACTTACAAAGTTGCCTTTTCTGGAGCTCTGAGTGAGAGTGGGAAGAATGGGGAAAATCTTGCCCTTACCTAAGAAAACTCAAAGCACTGATGGTTCTATTTTTCTTCCAAATAAAACTGGCTTTTATTTCATATCTGTAGTAGGAGAATCACTTTTAAAAGTCAATGCTGATGGAAAGTGCATTGAAACTGCACTTAATCACACCCAAAAGACTGGCTGGAATGATTGTCCTTTTTTGACAGAAGCTTGTTTTCTTGAAGGCGGGCCTCACAGGGCCTTGGAAGGCCCATGTAGAGTTGTGGTGAGTCTGTGTGGCCTCCAGGGTCTGAGCTCTATCTGCCCTGACAAGTTGTTAGTTCATATCCTCCCTTCCCTACTAATGTCTTAGCCTCCTACATGAGACTGGCCTAAGGCTCCTGCTCCTACTTCCCACAGCCTCTGTAAGCACTGCTTGTAGAGAGCATCTATAACCTGGGACTGTTTTTGTTTCTACACCTGTCCCTCAACCAAGAAGGAGAGTGCAGACACATAGATGAAGGGTGGAGTGTCAGTAGCCCCCCTGTTTGGACCCAGTTCCTGGCTCTGCCATTTTCCAAGTTCAGGCAACTTCTCCAGCTTCAGTGGGACCTCCTCTAAGAAGTGATGATAGCAGTAGTACCTCCTCATGGAGTCACTGTGGGGATTAAATGGACCATCATGTGTAATGCACTACAACAATGGCCAGCCAGCACACAGCCAACACTTTGTAAGTGTGGGAATGGGGAGGGAGGGAATCAAAGACGATGCGCTCCTAGGGGGCAGGGTCCTGTCTAAATTACCTCTGTAATCTCAACATCTAGCCTGACAGAGAAAGCTGTCAACAAATGTGTGTGAAAGCATGTCTGTTCTCTTAGATTCCGCCCCACTGGCCCACTTTTCAATGAACAACTATTGTTCAATGAGAACCACCAGTTTTTCAGTTGCCTTAAAACCCACTCAAGAGTCCTTTCTTCTCTCTCTGCCCCATGCTCCCTGGTCACTTGCCTAACAGACTACAGATTATCTCTTGGTATCTGTCAACAGAAGGCAATGCAAGGAAAGCGTGCTCAGGGAGAAATCATTATCAACCATAGTCAATTCTTGTTATTTGCAGTACATTTGCAGTACTTATGCTCTATAAAGTTGCTACAAACACCGGATTAGTGAATTTTGAATCATTGTTCCTAAGGAAATACAGGGTTAGGTTCCTGAAGGCTTCTGGTCATAGCATTTGCATCAACTGATGAACATATAACCTGGTTTTATGTGTGTTTCTGTTTGAGATGCCTTCTTTAATACATACTGCTGATCCATTAACACTGAACTCATGGCCAATACCAGTACTGCTCATGCCTGAATGGAGCTTATCTAACACATGTTTTCTCCATACAGCACACCACACCCTCTTGTGCTTAGGTACACCAGACAGCATTTAACACTGTGCTTGAAAACAATTTTAGAGCACAAATTGCATGGAGCACTGGGTGTTATACCAAACAATGAATCATGAACACTACATCAAAAACTAATGATGTACTGTATGGTGACTAACCTAACACAATAAAAAATGAATAAATAGATAAATAAAACAAAACAAACAAAAATTAAACAGCAAAATCACTAACAAAAAGCACAAATATGAAAAAAAGGCATTAAATAGACTATGAAAAGGATGTTTGTTTACAGTATAAAAGTTAAAACAAGGAGGCAACATTAGCTGAAAATGTGGATGTTGGGCATCTCCAATTTTTGCCACTGTGCACATACTTGCAATGACTATGAAGGCATCCTGAGTAATGATATTGGTATTGCAAATAATTTCTAGTAAGTAGGCAAATCTGCAAATACAGAAGCGGCACATAATAAGAGTTGACTCTATATGATCTTGAAATAAGAAAGGAACATACTTAGTATGGCATTTGTAATGAATGCCTGTAGAACTGTAGCTTCAAATGTTCTCAGACTCAGAGTTCACTTTAAACTTCCTTTCAGGGATTTTTTTCCCTCTTGAAATTATCAGTGAGTAGATAATATGAATGTTATATTATTCTAATAAGGAACAGAAAAATGTATCTTTATTCCTCTCAAAGGCCTGTCACACCACTCATATGCTGAGTCTGATCACCACTTGCCTTCACTCCAGAAATCAGCCCCTTTTGCTTCTACATTATACATTTTTTTTATTTATTTAAATTCAATTAGCCAACATATAGTACATCATGAGTATACATTTTTTTCATACTCTACTAGATCATTTCCAACTGCAAATAAACATGCAAGTAAACAGGGTATAAACACAGTGAATTTGCAGAGTTTTTATTATAATTTTCATTTTCTAAGTCAAGAAACTGAGTCTCAGAAAAGTTACAAAACTTATTGAGGTGCCATAGCTTATCAGGAAGAATAGGGTGACTCTAAAATGATAGGTACTAAGAAAGGGCGTGGACTGCATGGAGCACTGGGTGTTATATGCAAACAATGAATCATGGAACCCTACATCAAAAACTAATGATGTACTGTATGGTGACTGATGTAACATAATTTAAAAAAGTAAAAAAAATAAAGCAGGCAGATACCTTTATCCAATAAAATAAAATAAAATCTATAGCTTTACAGCATTATACTGATTAGCCTTGCTATATGACTGACCTTGAAATAGCCCTCAGTATCAACCATAACTAGCAGGGCAAGCTCTAAAGATATTCTGATGGTTAAGATAAGCCATAAAAGATACACGGAAACTAAGATACGATTACCAAAGTGGCTGGCTGAAACGTGAGTCAATAGTATCATACAGACATTGTGAAATTTGCAAGATTATCCATTTACTACTCCAAGGACACATCTATGTATTACTTTGTGCCTCCTGTATATAAACAGTCATGATGTTATATGCATATCATGATTTTCATCAGTGAGAAAGCCGATATTGTGAACAGATATTGAAAATAAAGATAATTACACAGAAGACCCTTCTTCAGTACTCCTTGTCATCAGACAGCTTCTAATAGTCATACGGCAAGTGTCAGAATAATGGACATTTCCAACATGTTGTTAGAATTTAAAGAGGTCTTGTGTGCCATAGAAAACAGTTCAAAGATATTAAGATGGAAGTTGCCACAAAAGACAATAAAGGGAAGGTGGGATCAAGAGGGGGAAATGAATAAGGAGGAAGTAATGAAATTTAACTTCAAGTAGAAAATGTACCTTTCCAGAAATGTCTGTTCATGTCTTCTGCCCATTTCTTGATTGGATTATTTGTTCTTTGGGTGTTGAGTTTGATAAGTTCTTTATATATTTTGGACACTAGCCCTTTATCTGATATGTAGTTTGCAAATATCTTCTCCCATTCTGTCAGTTGTCTTTTGGTTTTGTTAACTGTTTCCTTTGTTGTGCAAAAGCTTTTGATCTTGATGAAATCCCAATAGTTCACTTTTGTCCTTGTTTCCCTTGCCTTTGGCGATGTTCCTAGGAAGATGTTGCTACCCTATGACCCAGCAATTGCACTACTGGGTATTTACCCTAAAGATACAAACGTAGTGATCTGAAGGGGCATGTGCACCCGAATGTTTAGAGCAGTAATGTCTACAATAGCCAAACTATGGAAAGAACCTAGATGTCCATCAAGAGATGAATGGATAAAGAAGATGTGGTATATATACACAATGGAATACTATGCAGCCATCAAAAGAAATGAAATCTTGCCATTTGCGATGGTGTGGATGGAACTAGAGGGTATCATGCTTAGCGAAATAAGTCAATCGGAGAAAGACAACTATCATATGATCTCCCTGATATGAGGAAGTGGAGATGCAACATGGGGGGTTAAGGGGGTAGGAGAAGAATGAATGAAACAAGATGGGATCAGGAGGGAGACAAACTATAAGAGACTCTTAATCTCACAAAACAAACTGAGGGTTGCTGGGGGAAGGGGGGTCGGGAGAGGGTGGTTGGGTTATGGACACTGGGGAGGGTATGTGCTATGGTGAATGCTGTGAAGTGTGTAAACCTGGTGATTCACAGACCTGTACCCCTGGGGATAAAAATATATTATATGTTTATAAAAAATAAAAAATAAAAAAAAGAAAATGCACCTTTGCTTCAGGTTTGTAAAGAATACATATCACAGCAGCAAATGGGGAATGACAAACCCTGCATCAGAAATATGACTTTCATTCTCATTGTGGTGCATTTACAGCTTTTCCAAGAATTTGACTAAAGAGAGCCAGAGGAAGAAAAAAGGAAAAGACAAATGAATTGGAGATGACCTCATCCATTATCTATGGCCACATGAAGGAAATAAAGCCCTCCCAAAGCTGGGCCATGGATTAGCTGTCAAATGGAAAACCTATGGATAAATACTTGACCTAAACACAAAGCATTAATTTCAGCTACATATGTCTATGAGGAAGTCACTGCCTATGTGGAATTAGCAAATTAGTAGATGGACGTTTCCACACAGGGCCTTCTTTTCTTAATCTCAAGGTCTGTTTAAATAATCTTACAAAAGAAAGCCAACACAATAAAGGAGGCTGAAAAGCTATGAAGAGTGAATGTGTAAATGAGGAAATTAAAAATGCCATTAAGCATTGGGGAAAGTGCTCAATCAATAAATAAAGAATAACAAATTCCAACAAAGATCATTTTTCTACCAAGGTAGGAAAAATATATAATAATATTCAACATTGGCAGAATCTGTGAAAGGGAGAGCACCTGAACACTGTCAGAAAGCAAAGTGACAAATCTGAAAAGAATGTATGTGAGGGGTCTTAAAAATGTTTATATCCTTCAACTCAGCAATTCATCTATGGGAACCTCATCTTAAGAGGAGAATCTGAAATGGAGACTGATATTTTGGCACCAAAGAGATCATTATAATACTTTTAAAAATATTTCTGTGTATATCTGCAAAGGTTTGGAAACCGTCTCCATGCCCAGCGACAGGAGAACTGTTAATTAAAGTATGACACATCTATACGTCAGCACAGTCTTTGCAGCCACTTAAAAACACATTTTCAAGACATTTTCAGTGACATGGGAATATTTAATGGTTTATAGAAAAATAATGTTGTGCCCAGAAGGTGATCCCATAGCAGACACACGCGCATGTGCACACTCCTCCACACAGAACCTTGAAAAGAAACAGGCTGGAAGGCTGACAATGTTTGTCACATTGTGCCAATGAGACTCCCAGTGATTTCAATTTTCTTCTTTATAAACAACTGAGCAGTTATGAATTTTAAGTACTAGAAGATATTATCATGACATATATGATCTATTTTAAGTTTTCCCCATCATTTCTTCAAGTAATATGAGACCTTCCTCATTGCCCAGGCAGACTATGTTACTGTTGATTATATGTTGATTGTATCTTGTTCACTGGATCAGGGTTTTCTTCTCCTCATCTAAATAACTTTCCTTCATTAAATCATTTTAATCTCCTAAGAAATCCTCAGAGACCGTTTCATCTGAAGTGTGTACTGAGGGCTATTTAGGGAGCATATGCTTAATCATTGTAAAGCTTTTTATTAGTTTGAAGCATATTTGCTTTAAAAGTTTGAAACTGATCCTCTATACTCTTCTTCAACCATTGATGTGAACACCAAATTGAGTTTCATGAAAACCTTCATTTATTTAAAAAAATATTTATTAATTGCCTACTATATGTTTTTCTATACCACACATGCTGCTCTCAAAATTTCTCAAAACAACGTGTCTCCCCAGGCACATTGAAAGTGGAAGTCCAAGCAGGGTCGGGCCTGGTTAGTACATGTGTGGGAGAGTGGAAGTCCAACTTCCAGTTGGACTGGTAGCACAGAGTTAGGCAAAGAGCAAACACAAGCTTGGTCCTTGTTTGGAAAGACTTCTGCTTCTTGAATCAGAATGCAAATTAAAAACAAACAAAACAAAACAAAACAAAAACTCAATGCCTTACAAACACCATGCAATGGTTCTGATGCTATCTTAGTTAATAATATCTATTTGTCTGTCTTGCTGTTGGACTGATTCAAACAGAAGTCTCAAACAATCAGAAATTTTTAACCTGGGGACAGCCAAGTTCAAAAGAGAAGTACTGCAGAGCATAGAGTAACACTTCTTCCCTTGAATGTCAGGTCCAGCAATGCTCTTTGAGAATGTAAACCAGGGATGACAAAGAAGGGAAATACGAACCTGAAACTCATTCTGAAGGATTCCAGGGAAGATGATCACTTTTATGCCCCTCTCTGGGATAGGCATGGTGATGACACTTTCTCATTTCATCTCATTCAATGTGCACAAATAACCCAATGAGGCTGATGCGACGATGCCCATTTTCTAGAGCTCAGAATGGTGAAGTATCAGGCTTCTATTCATATGTTGAAACAGGTTGCAACGATTCAAATATGTATTTTCCTCTAGGAATTAGTTTTATCATAAAAATTCCAAACATAACATTCCTTAACATTGCTTTTGGAGCAGCATGGCTCAAAATCAAGTTTAAGGTTCACCTTCATTAAAAGGGGATTGGCATTTGCATTTTGAAAGGAGTCATTCCAGTGCCCAGGAAAGGGTTGAGGGGGCTTTTGTGGACATGTTTCAGGAAAGGTCTCTCTTGTCTTCAGCTGACATACCTAGGACTAACTTTGACCTAGAAATAGCTTTACCATCTCACATTATCCATGACCCTCATATCTGCAAAATGTAGGAAAGGAGTATTTGGGTGGGCAGAAATCTTTCTTGCACACCTAGAAATCAGTTTTCCAGATTCAGGGTGTAAGGATTTTAAATGTTTCCAAAGGTCCAAATGTTCTGGATTATGTAGATGGAGTCAGTAATTTCTGTTCCTAAGCTTGTGCTGGAATGGAAAGATCCGGAGTCAGGACTCTAGTTATGTGTCCAGTTTCTGAAAATCAATAGGCATATGATCAATGAGCATTCAACATGTCTACACCTCAGTTTTCTCACTATAAACTAGAAATAATGATCTCTGCTCTGCTCTATTCACAAGGATAACAGGAGGACCACATGGGATATACCTAAAGGCTCTTCAATAAACCTAAAACCAGGGGCACCTGGGTGGCTCAGTGGGTTAAGCCGCTGCCTTCGGCTCAGGTCATGATCTCGGGGTCCTGGGATCGAGTCCCACGTCGGGCTCTCCGCTCAGCGGGGACCCTGCTTCTTTCTCTCTCTCTCTCTCTGCCTACTTGTGATCTTTAGAAAAAAAAAATAAAAATAAAAATAAACCTAAAACCATTAAAAGTTCTTTAAGTTCTTAAGCTATTTAAAAACACAGCCTTTGTAATTTTATGAATGATGTAATTCTGCTTTCTGTAAGAGTGTTCAAAGCATGTATATAAAAATTGTACAAAAATTTACTTCAGATAGCTCATGGAGTCCCTAAAGCCATGATGAGTCCCAGGTTAAGAACTTCTCTTGCAAATTAGTTACAGGAAACTCTCACAGAATTTCCCTCTATAGAGTCCAAGACCTCCTCACCCCTATATGTGATGATATTTTTGTCTTGCAGAAAACCAAGATTAGTAATTTGACTATTTCAATTTCTTACATAAGGTTTATAAGGATCTGCATCTCCTCTCAGATTTGTCATGTATTTGGAACAAGAAGGGAGAAGATGGCAAGTCTACGAATATCTTGTAATGAGTCCATCCTTACCTATTTTATGATTTCTAGAAAAGAATAGGGAGAAATTAAGTAAATATTCAAATTAAGTAAGGGACTCATTATTTCTGCCCCAGGGAGAGTTCCAAAGGAGGCAGAACATGGCTCTGGCTCCCTGACCACTGAGGAAAGTTACCCAACTGCCTCTAACAAAGGGCAACCTATGGCTTTGAGCAGAATGCTGACAGTCCACCCCCATCACCAAGCATTGACACCGGGGTGTCAACCAAAGAATCCCACACCGTGAGAAGGATGAAAATGCAACAGTCAAGTCTGGATGGTGCACCACAGGGAAAGAAACAAACAAACAAACAAAAAAGACTGAAGCTCTGAGTGGTTCTCTGCCTCCTGAGATCCTGAACTTTCTCTCTCCTTGTAATGAAAAGTATCCAACTAAGGTCTGTCCCAGAGAAAGTAGCTATCCCTGATTTTGGCAGTTTTGTAAACAGCTCTTCCTCTTTTCTGGTTGTGTTCTGGTTGTGTTCTCTCTCAGCACAAATAGAAAAATATTGGGATGCCAACCTGTCAGGAGGACCCTGCTCACACTCTCCCAGGCTGAACATCAATTGTTTTGAATTTTTAAAATGAGTTATAAGAGAACAATTCTACAAATCTGATTACATAACATTGTCAGCAAATGTAGCTGCTGCCAACATTAATTAGGGAGATCAATTGCTTGAGTGCCACATGCGTAGTGCCCTTGAGCTCAGAGAGGCTGACAACAGGTTTCCTGACTATGGAGACAGCTCCTACAGGTACCTTGAAGAGGTAGCTCCTATGATCCACCCTCCTAGCCACTGAAGAACCTGGCAGTGACAACAGGAGACTTTGAATGCTGAGCTTAACTAGTCTCCATCTTTACTCCCATATCTTGCCCATGACCAAGACTTACTGTCTTTGCAACGGTAACTTTGTGACCGCCACCTATCTTCTGTTTTCTATCCCTCTGCTGTGACCTTGGGTAGAGGTCTGATTGTCCTTTGTCTGATGTGTCTGGACTATACAGGTGGTCAGATAGATCCTGGTAATCAGTCTCACACATGTATAAACAAAGAGTTTTGGGCAGAAAACCACATTTGGTTGATGGTGACATAGTTTACACTGGAGGTAGGGAAGACCCAGAGATTGGTGTTAACTGAGCATGTTGGTGTGGTCTCCCTGGTTTCCATGCACACACTGGCCAGTAGATCCAGCTATCACTGGCTTTCATAAAATGGGCTAGGTCAAGGCTGAAGAAACGCTCACAGGCCTCCTTAGCTGCTCATATATACATTCCAGTCTCTGAGCCACAGCTGCTACTTCTTCAAGAAGCACAATCAACTCAACAAATGCATCTGCACACCACACTGTCCTAAGTCACTTGAACCTTAAAGGCTTGTGTTCTTCCTTCTCATAATCTACCATAGATGTGTTTTCAAACTTTGGCATACACCCAAATGACCCAAAGAGCTATTTTACAAATAGCAAACTCGACAGCTTTGCCCCAGAGGAGATGCCAAATTTTAGTATTGAGAACAATGGAATCACCTTCTGGTAATGCTACACCTTCCTTCCTCCCTCCCTTCCTTTCTTCCTTCCTTCTTTCCTTCCTTCCTTCCTTCCTTCGATGCTTCCTTCCTTCCTTCTATATAGTGCCTGAATGACTAACAGGCTGGGCTCAGAGAAAGCCAGCCAGAGAAATGTGGTTCTGGCACTCCCAGAAGGGTCCATGCACTCATGCTTCCCCATATGCATGCACCTGCAGGAGTCACAATCAACATATGCCTGGCACAAATGTCACAGCATGGATGCATTTGCCTCTTGGAGAACCAATCAATGGGGAAAAGGCTCTTCTCAAAATTCATCTGCTTAAGAAATCCTTTATAACTCCATATTGTCAGTTCTGGATTTAATAAAGGTCACACAAGCAGCAATATTATTTTCTAAGGAAAAACCAGGCTTTGAATTAAGGTCTGCCTAAAACCACATTTCACAGGACTGAAGACTATATTATTAAAATGAATTTTAATTTTAGTGTTTTACTCTTAAGTTTGGAAAAAGAGTGATTAATTAAAAAGAATGCTTTCCTTTCTCTTCTCCCACAGGAGGGTTTTCTCACCCATTTGGCCTAATTATCCGCGGCCAGGGGCCCATCCAGTTGCAGCTGAGTACAGCTTGGCTCTCCCTGTGGGCAGAAATATCTGGCTGCAACTCCAGGGGCTGCCACACTTGCAGGGACAGTGGCTCTAATGCCACTCCAGGGAAGCCCATAAAGAACAGCATTACATCAAATGATTATGTAAATTTGACTTCTAAAAAGTAATTGAAATAGATTTTCTCATTTCTACCCTATGAAAGCTCCATGAAGCATTAGCCCAAAGCCCCCAAAGAGGCCAGCCAAATTGCTGTGACTCTCAGCTGTAACTGACTGACATGGAGCTAGCTATTCCCCAGCTTATTTTCAAAGGATCTACCTCCATTCCACCATCAAAGTTCAACATATTCTTTGGGAGGTGCTGGAGGAGTGACTGGCTCCAGGAAGGCAGAGTCAGACCTGGCTCACGTAGGGTTCCCACGTCCTGGCACAGCACCAGACCCAGGGTGGGCACCAGTGAACCCCCAGCGAGTGCATATACATTCCCTCACACACGCTTGCTGCTGGCACTGACTGTCTGCAAATGATGTCTGTCCTCCTAGGATGTTGTCTGGATGACTCGTGATGAGTGATTCCTCCATAGCACAAACTGCCCCCAAGCTTCTCATAAAAAATTTACCAAGGTCTTTCCATAAGTGGCCTGAGGTGATCTCAGAAAATGGATCTCTACTCAATTGACCCAGCAAATCCCACAAAATCATGTAAATCAAGAAGTTCAGATCTTCATGTCCACTTGAAGAACACCCATGAAACTGCCCAGGCCATCAGGGTGTGTGCCTAAGTGAGAGGCTACTGAGTATCGGAAAGACCCCATCATACAGAGACAGTATGTGCCATTCTGTTCCCTAACATGGTAGACCTGGCAGGAGGCCCAGGCCAAAGAGTGGGGCAGGCACAGGATTGGTGGCCCAAAAAGAGTGCTGACTTTTTGCTGCACATGTTTAAAAATGCGAGAGTAATGCTGAACTTAAGAGTTTAGATGTAGAATCTCTGGTCAGAAAGCACATCCAGGGGACCAAAGCTCACAGAGCCCATGGTGGGAATAACCATACATGAGCTCCACCTCCCATGCTGAGCCGGTGCCTATGGGAGAAGAACAGATGGTTCCTCAACCACAAGATGAAACTCCACCAAAGAAAAAGATATCCCAGAAGAAACTGAAGAACACCAACTTATGGCCCAAAAAACAATTCAGCATAAAATAAATATAGATAAAAATTTTTTTAAAAAATGAAGCTGGTACCTCTTGAAGGGGTGGGACACTTACTATTTCTTAAATTGACATGATTCCCAGCTAGCATCTGTGGCCACAGTGTTGTCTTTCTGGACTCTCCCTGCCAGCTGTAGGTCACAGCCAGAATGCATGGCTGTGTTGGCTGCTGCCAGCCCACTGCCCTACTGGGCAGGACTCTTTGGTGACTATTCTAATTGTCTACCTTTCCAAACCCCTTAGTGACATCTCTAACCTCCTGCACTCCCAAGTTCCTTTGGCCGGGACCATGAATTAGAGTAGTTTTCCAAGAATGGTGGGTGAAATAAGGATAGCCAGAATTTAACACATAATGGAGGAAAGAAACTAGGCTTTCATGCCAGGCTGCTTGGGACACAAGTTAACTCCCCCCTTATGAATCTCTAAGCCTTAATTTTCTCATCTATAAAACAGAGATCACAATGCCCTAGGGTCTGGAAGACAATCAAATTAGATAAAATGTGCAAAGTGCCATACTGTACGTGGGATATTGTAGGTGCCCAGTATAGAAGCCATTGCTGTTATCCTCCTCGCTCAGGTCATGTCAGCCAGTCAGACCAGAATCCACACCTTTAACTCCCTGTGATCCTTTCCTCCTAAGAATTCTAGCCCTCAAAACAATGTGGTGCCAGATTAGCCCTCTGAAGAGTGTTCACTCAACCCCCAGCCTTTTCAGACTTCTCAGACTCTACAGGCTGGCCATGTTGAATAAACGTTCTTATGCGAGCTTCAGGAAAATTTCTCAGGCTAGAACATCTGTCTGTGTCAATTTACCTTCACTGAGGTTCAGATTTGCAGCTGGAGTTGTTTGAACAGGGAAATAACTTTAGGGGCAGGACGCCTTCTCTTGGGGCCCTGTTTGTTGGAAAGACATCTTAACAGAGGTTAACAAGGATTGACTTGGGCCAAGCCAGCTGACATCTCAGACCCTCAAAGGCTCCAGGAATTGCAGGACCAGCCTTAAGAGAAGCAGGGAGGGAGCAGAGGAACGTGACTGGGAGCAAGGAATCAAAGACCCATGGGCAAACCCTTCCTGAAAACCCTCTCTCACTTTACACAGATACTGTGGTAAATTTATGTGTCATCTTGACTGGCTGCAGGGTGCCCACACTAAACATTATTTCTGGGTGTGTCTGTGAGGGTGTTTCCAGATGGGATTGCCATTTGAATCAGTGGACATAGTACAGTAGACCATTCTCTCCAGTGTGCGTGGGCATCATTCAAGCCTTTAGGACCTGAAGAGACCAAAAGACAGAGAAAGGAGGAACTCATCCTTTTTTTCTTCTGCATCTCTGATTGTGCTGGGACATTGCACCTCATCTTCTCTGACTCATCTCTACTTGTGAACTATAGATTGTGAGACTTCTCAGCCTCCACAGTCACATGAACAAATTCCTTGTAATAAATATTTATATATCTATAGAGGTATAGATATATGCCTGCTGGTTCTCTTTCTCTGGAGAACCCTAATACAGAAACTGAGCTTTAAAAATCCACAAATTCCTGACATGTCAGTGCTAAGAGGTCTCCTAGAGATCACCTAAGCCATTTCTCTCATTTCAAAATCAGGAGAATGGAAGCACAAGGAGGGAAAGTACCTTGTCCAGGGTTGCTTAGTTATTTAGTAGGAAAACTGAGGTTGAAACTTGATCTCCAAAAATGGGGAATGCAGTTTCTTCTAGCTCTGGTATGTAGATAAAAGCTTTATAATAAACTAATCTTCAAACATATTACAGAAGCCCTCTGTTGGAGGAGATCTATAAGGACTTTTTGTTCATATGCTGATCCAGCGCCAGTGTGAACTGGCCAAATTTTTGTTGCCAGACCTTAAGCCCTGGGGATTTGTAATGAGCTAACACCGGAATGTCCTTCCTCTCTCAGCCCCATCTTCATATCCACAGCATTTCAGCTGGCCCTCTTCCAACCGCCAATGGAGGCCTTCCCAGGGATGTACTACTAGACGTTCTCTGGGTGAGTTTCATACGTGCTCAAGAGCAAGTCCACTTAATTCATTATGACTCAGCTAAGGCCTGCTGCCCACGGCGTTTGAGAAGGATCCTTAGCTTCTTCCACTGCTGCCCTGAATGATCACCACCACTTCCTCCTCTGTGCTTAGGGATGCTGCCACTTTGCAGACCCGGCTTTCATTGCCTACAGGGCTCAGGACAAGGAGCCTTGTTCTGATGGGTGGCACAACCCCCCACCCCAACAAAGCTAAGTGGCATCGCTTGTGTTCCTACTTCAAAATGGGCCCTTTGGCTTAACCTGTACTCCATTGTTCTGTGGGATGTCAAATCTAATGCTTTGTTCTACTCAGGGGATGACATCATTGCCTCTTATCTCCCCTCAGATTCAGGTCTTTGAAGTTCCCTTCTCACATGCCTATTAATTTGTGCCCTCAGATGCCTGGGAAGTAGCAGGTCTGAAATGTGCTGGTGTCTGGAAACACCTACTGTTCATACATCCTGTTTGATTGCAAAAGTGATCTCGGTTCTGGCAGCATATTAGAATCCTCTCAGGGAGCTTTTAAGGAATCCTGACACCTGGCTCAATCTGGGATCAATTAAATCAGAGTCTCAGAGGCTGTGACCTGGGAATCAGTATGTTTGAAAAGCTCTTGAAGACAGGAACAGTAGCTCCTAAGGGGTGCTAACTGGACAGGGTGTCGGGGAACCTGTAGGGTGCCTGAGCTGCTTTATGGCTTCACGTGTTGCTGCATAAGGAGAAAAAGGCTTTGTGTGGAGAGGGTTTGAGGGGGTGGAGGTGTCTCACTGTCCATGTGCCCTGAACCCCTCCACACATAAAAATGCATTTCCCACTCAAATGGTACACATTCAAGCAAACAGACAAGCACATCAACTACCATTATGAGGGGAGAACTGCAGCAAAGTAAATAAATCACATCATTTTGTTTTACTTTAGAGACCCAGGTGTTCTGTCTTCTTGTGCTTGCTTTTTATCTTTTTTTTTAATTAATTTATTTATTTTCAGCATAACAGTATTCATTATTTTTTCACCACACCCAGTGCTTGCTTTTTTAAATGAAAGAAATCTAATATGCCGGTTGGAAGTTGATCTTTTTTTAGACTTAAGAAAAAACCATTTTAACACAAATGTAGTTCTGGGCTCTATAAGAATGCCAGGGCTTTCCAAAGGTCACCTTTCATCTGTAGGGTGACAAGCACGAACCATCTAGCTCTTCCTGGAAGAATTTCCTAGGACACAGTACTCTCAATGCTAAAACTGGAAAGTCCCAAGAAAACCTAACAAATTGGTTCTCTACCAAGAATCAGGTTGCAATTCCTGGATGGTTTGGTTCTTGACATGGTCATGAAGGAAACACAGGGTTAAGAACTGGATCCTCATAGGACAGACCTCATGGAGAGTCAAGTCAAGACCCCAAAGTCTAAGTCAATACCTTTTCATGATCCTCAGCTCACTTTTCTGAAAATTAACCAAAACCTGAATGGAATTCATCTCCAAATCGAAGAGGAATCATATACCTTCATGATAGATGTGTTGTCCATTTTACGTTTTCTGGTATCAGTTCATAGCCATGGCCCCTAGGTATTTGGCACCAGGAATTTGGAGGATGTTTTCATCCATTATTCATAATCCTTATAATAACTAACATAGCATTATTATTTCCATTTAAATAACCCTAGATTTAGACCCCAAGTATATCTAAATTCACAGCTCCTGCCTTTTCTTCTATGTTATGCTGCCTCCCAGAAGCAAGTGAGGATGCCCCAGGACAAAAGCAGCCCCACAGACAGCTGCTAAGGAGCCCAACGCCTCTTCTGGAATTCTTCCAGACTCGTCTTCTACCTGCCCAGATGTGGTCCTGTCCTTCTCTGCCTAACCCTTCCTCAGACTGGTTTATTAGTTTGAGATTCCCCTTTTTTCTTAGACTTCAATAAAATAACAACAAAACAATGTAAGTGCACTTACTATATGCCAGGCATTTCACTGTGCATTTTACAGGATTCATGAAATCCTCATCCTATGAGGTGGGTATCATGCCCACTGTACAACTGAGGGAACTCAGGCTTAGAAAGGTGAGACAACTCATCAAAGTGTGCACAGCTACCAAGTGGTAGCTTGGGTTTCAAATTCACCTGTGTCTGACCCCTTCTCCGAGCTCGGACAGACAAGGAAGGGGAAGGCATCCAGAATGATTCCTGGGACTGAAAGATTCCCCAGTAGCGACTGCCCATTCAGAACCACAATTATTTACCAGGATATCCTCTGATTGAAGGGGCAGGAGGTGCATTCAATTAACATTTCATGCAGAGTCAAAATTCATGACTCTCCTGGGGAAAATAATAAAACGTCACCTTAATCATAATTAAAAATGATACTCAGCTTCCATCTGATATGCATCTAAATCTATTTTAATGTTATTAGTATGGAAACAGATTCTCCATCAGTGTCATTCCTGGCTCATAAATAAACTAAAGTAAAAGCAAAATAAATTTTAAGTTGGAAGTATCAATGTAAACGCATTTTTACAAGTTGTCTTATTTACAGTCACTGAGATTCACAGTTTATTGATTGCAAGCTTAAAAAAAAAAAAGCTACATACATCCATGCTGCATAACAAGGAGGCTTAAAGAAAATGAGGGATTCAATGCTATACATGCTCTCAGTAGAAGCAACGAGCTCTTCTGGCTAGAGCAGGGCCCACACTCTAGGGCAACCTCCCTCAGTTCCTAGACAATTACATATGAGTTCACAGGTGAGGCCACTATCCAAAGCCATCGTAGATCGCTAAAATCAGGAAGCGTGGCACCTTCCTGGATCAGAGCAAGATACTGTCCCCACAGAGCTGCATGGCTTCTAGGGAAGTAAAGAAGTATGCATTGTGACAAAGACATTCTCAACTCCAACATCTGTCAGTCTTTACATTTTCCTTTTTGGAAATTACTAGTCTGTGGGAAATGGCAATGCATTTCCACCAAGATTTGGAAACTACTGACCATCCTGGACTCTCTCCCTGGATTGTTCTCCCCTATCTTTGTCAACATGGCAAATACCCAGTTACTTTTCCAAAACCTATGTTAGTCATCATGCAGATAAAATATTAAACATTCCTTTTCCCTTGCAACCCCCAAGCCTCATACATCTACCATTTGTTCCACTTATCCACAGCTGGGCAATTTCTTCATTTAAATGCCCATATCTCCTTAAAGACTTTCAGTATCCTGGATATGCAGCTGAGTTTTCTTCATTTCTGTATTCACCATGCCTACCACTGTGCAAGGCACAGAAGCAGTTACCTGCAACATTTCTCTGCATTGGATTAGAACTAAATTGAATGAATATGTTTCACCCTAGAATTTATGTCTGTTTGGCTTCCTCGCAAGCTTACTTTTATCCAGTTAATCATTCAACAGGCAATCCTTGAATACCTACTATGCCCTCCGCCTTGAAGACTAAAAGCCAAGTACAAAATACATTGACAGCCTTGTAACACATGGCTTCAAGTTAGGAGACAAATGGCATGCAAACCAAAACAGCTAGATCAGTATTTCCATAAGTGTTTCCTGAGAAACCAAGACTGTGAGGAAGAGGCTCTGTGGCGAGGAAAGCTTGGGGAACCCTGCCCAGTCCTGCTTCCTGGGGAGCCATCCTGCATGCCTGTGCAGCTCAGGGCAGAGAAGTCCTGCAGCAACACACACCATGGCATTTTTAAATTCTAATATTTCAAAATTTATTGTACAAAAGGAATTTCTTTTAATATAAGGTAAAGTTAACATTCTGTGGGAGCAAGTTTTACAGGGAACAAATTGCAATAAACATCAAACTAGAACTATAAACCTAATAAAAATAAGCACAAATAAAAAAGAAAATCTGTTTAGAAAGAAGTTCAATAAGGCTGAGCTCTCCTTTAGATAAGTGAGGCCTTAGTCTCAGAGAAAGGCCATCCTCTGTCCTCTTATTACAGTTGGGTTTGTTCCAATAAACTTTTATCAAGCAGCTATTATGTAGCAGGCATGATCCCAGAGGCTGGGGCTACAGAGATGAACCAGATACTGGACCAAGTGTAAAGCCTGTGCCTTGGTGCCATGGGCATGTGAGTGTGTATGTATGCAGTGTGTGTGATTGAGTGTGTATGTGTGAGAGTGTGTGCGTGCACATGTGGTCATGTGACACCTAAAACAGAAACCCCTCCCACAGAGTGTAGACTCCTAGATAGATGTGGAGTAAAGGAAAGAAAGGAGAGATGGCACTTCCTGAGGTATGGGGCAGTGTCTCACATGACATAAAGTCCTGAATTGCTGTGACGTGAATTTGACTTCATGCTACAGTCATTGTTTCCTTGATAACTACCACACCACAACACTCACCTCATGTCAGGCAGCTCCACTCTGCACCCTTTCTGTTCCCTATTATTTTGGTCAGCCATGCCACATGGAGGGCTCCCCCTATTACTACATAACTCTGGCCTGAGGACCCTGTGCCTCTTAGTCATGACTGAGTTTGGATGCTAGCATTTCTCTCTGGCACTGAAAGCAGACTGTCTTCCTTTCCACTCCCCTCTGGGTATCTCTGAGAGACAGATAGTGCTCCTTACTACCAGACTGACTCAGCATATCTGGAGACCTGAGATTCTGCATATGGAGCAGGCTTCCAGGTGATGCTGAAGCTGCTGTCCCATGGACCACACTTGAAGAAGCAAATCTAAGCTCTTTTCCCTTTCCCAGAGTCTGCAGGTAAAGTTCTCAGTACTCCCTGGGAAGGCTGAGACCACAGAACTTAGGGAATCCCTGCATGTGTATAGTTGTGATCACTGCCTGTGTGCCTCAGTGGCATACAGCCCAAATGGGGTGTTCTACTATGTACTCCCAGGTCATGGGGAATAAATAGGCGTCCATACACTATGTACTTCGGTATAGTCAGGCCCATATACATACGCATGCTACATGTCCTCCCTATTCTCTATCCTGTGCTCAGCCAGACCTCCCTCATCTGCTAAATCACAGACAGATGACAGCCACAGGACCCAGGACATCTCAGCACACTACTAGCTGATCACTTACCCAGCAATGGCTTTCTTTCTAAAGTCTGGACTAAAGTATTGAGCCTTGAACTAGCCCTAGGATAGTGACACTGATATCCCAACATGGAAAGGGAAAAACAAGAGCACACTGTTCCCCTGTCCATTACCAGTGGGCTTTAATGCATCTATCTTCCACTGACCTTGTGCTGCACGCCAATGTGATGAAGGTGGGCTGAGCTATGAGAGCTGAAAGGCCTTTTGCCCTTAGAGTGTGGCTGGGAAAATAGGACTGATACAGTTAGCAAACATGCACTTCTGAAAATCAGGGAAGGAAAACAGACAGTAGGCTATAGCAGCTTGGCAAGGGTTTTAGAAGAATCAAAACTTAACAATGAATGAAGTGGAAGAGAAAGAAGAGGTGTTGATGAAAAGAGGTACATGGAAAGTACTGATAACCATGGCAGCAGCATATGTGCACTCCTGTAGGTGAGTGCAGAGTGAGGGATGATAGGGGTCAGTCCAGGCCCCTCGTCTCGGGAGGGGCCTGTGATGCTGCTGTGTTCACCCCCAAGAGAAGCACTCGGGGAATGCGCACTTTTCCTCCACAGGCTGTTGCGCAGTGAGGACTCTGTCAGGCCCCATTGCCTCTGTGAATGCCAGACATGGCAGCCTGGGGAGTGAGAGTCATGTTCTCTCATAAAGTTCATAGTCCCGTGAGCTCTCACTGCTTGTAAGCTTCCCCGTGGGAAGATGATGGCTGAGTGTCAAAACCCTCCAGGTCCATAAAAGCTCTGTAGTTCCCAGCCAGGTGGGAAGGCACTGTGGCAGAGGCCTGCATCTCTCTTGTGTGGGGAGAAGTTAATTTCCCTTGTCTCTGGGAAGCCAGAGCACAGAGAATGGACATTCAGGATGAAGCACACAAGGCTTTAAAAACGTAAATTTAAGTAAAAAATATTCTCAGATGTTGGCCCATAGAAGACACATGGTCACACTTTTCAATATTATATTTCAAATATGCTTTCTCCATATTTCTGCTCATATGTCTCATAGAAAGGTTTTCCTGGACAATAGTGAAGATGTTATTTTAAAACCACAGTGTGGTTCTATGTGTCTTCCACAATGAAACTTTCACTGATTCCTAGAATAGGCCAATTTCCCCTATTTTTACATATTCACAATAAACTATACAGGTCCTCTCCTCTGCAGCACATTGGGCAACTGTATTAAATAGTTTGTATGTTTATTGAAGGCGTATCTTCCTTCTTGACAGCAGAACTCAAGGGGCTCCACCTGTCTTGTTTATTGATACATTCCCCAGATTCAAATACAATACCTGATACATAATAAGCACCTAATCAAAAATTTAAATGAATGAATGGATAATTGAGTGAATTCAGTCTAATCACTTGATCCAGAAGAGTCTGGGACACTAGGATTGGAACAAAATGCCTGTGAAGAGATATAGGACATTAGCATCAAGATTGGAACAAAGTGAAGGACCAACTCCCTCCTCAGCCAGCTTTTAAATGTTTATTCAAACAAAGATATCTGGATGAGTGGCCTGAGCCACAGGACAGGGTCTGTGGATTCATGGAACATCAAGTCCATTCTCCTCTCCCTCATCGATGGCAGATATAAATACTTAAGTTCTCACAGAACACTTACTTGCTGAACATAAATATGGCCTAAGATTATTTTCCAAAAGAGCACTTCCAGCAGTTACTGACCACTGATGAGATTACAAGATGTAAGAAACCTATTTATCATCCTGACTACAGGTGACAGGGATGGGCAGGCACAATTTGACAAAATGGGTATAGTCACACCATGAAATGACATTCTTAATATTCCTCTTTTTTTCAAATTTTCTTGTTAAAAATAGTGAAAAAAAAAACCCCACACAGAATGATAACTTATATGTCATAATATCTACAGCTGATTTCATGCATTATCATTTTTCATGTTCTGTCTCATTGTCAACAGTTACAATTCCTTATCACCTGAGAGGTCAGTACATTACAAATTGATGATGGGGGACCCATACCATTTCTCCCATTCTGAGCCTCCTAAATGATGGTCAGCATGTCAACTGGAAAAAGTAAGATTCTCTGATGGAGAAAGCATGTACAGAAGAAGGGCCCCATAAAACTTTAGTGTCCTCTTTTAACCCATCTTTATAATATCTCTTCATCCCCTGGTCAGTCTTCTTGTTTCAATCTTTCAAAGCTGGCTCGCATCCTCCCTAGTTCTCTATTCTGCAGCTTTGCTAAGAGCAAGACCAAGGATCATCCACCATCAGCAAAGGCCTTATCTACTGTTCCACAGGACTAGTGTCAGTACACTGTCAGTATAAGTGAGATTCTTGTGTGTTATAATTTTATATCTGTCTAAATGTTATCACATCTACTCTTTCAACAAACCTGTAAAGTTGGTATTACTGTATCATTCCTTTCATATGAAGAAATGAGGTTCAGTGAGGATATGTAACTTGACTAAGGGCTCATAGCTTATAATATTATAGTTCTGTGGGTCTCAAATCTTGTCCCTTTGTTTCCAAATCGCATGCAGTATCCCATGCTTGTTTTCATTGATCATGATAACTTGTTCAGTAGGTACTACTGTAAAAAGAACAGAATATCCAGCTGCAGTTAAGGTAGAGCTCTAGACTGGGGCTAGGGCTTAGAGAAATGTTAAAGCCAGAGGGAAATATACAGATAGTGCATCTTATAATTGATGGCATCTTAGCTTCAATACATAGAGCTTACAGACATATTGTGTGTTAATTCGTATGTGTATGTATGTCTATTCTGCAACCCTAAAGAAAAATTGAGTTGCCGTCTGGACTGAACCAAAATTGCAGAGTTATCTCATGTTTGCTTCTCATGCCACCAACCAACTTGTCCCACCCTCACATCCAACATTTGGGGAGACTGGCAGCAAAATTGTGGCTATTAAGGACTTCCTGCAACTCGAATGCAGCAAAAGATTGCTGGGACAGATGGTGAGATGTACAGTACATTTGAGAAATGTACAGAAATATTTTTTCCATGTGTCACTTTGATTTTTCCCCCAAATGAATATCTTCAATTCAGTAGGCAATCTAACTTCCCTTTTAGATCTGCAACCATAGTACTTTATACCAAGAATGCTGAACTAAAACTCTGGAATTCAAATCTCTTCTTGCCTTAATCATTCTATTATTTCAATGCATCACAAATTTCTTTGTAGCTGAACCCAAGCTCTGAGGCATTTTTTTTTTTTTTTTATTCAGCAGCATTTTATAGAATTCAGAGACAATTTCCCTAAATGTAATCATCATTGCCTTTGAACTTTTTTTTTTTTTTAAATTTTAATAAATTTTTTTAGTTTTTATAAACATATATTTTTATCCCCAGGGGTACAGGTCTGTGAATCACCAGGTTTACACACTTCACAGCACTCACCAAAACACATACCCTCCCCAATGTCCATAATACCACCCCCTTGTCCCAAACCCCCTCCCCCCAACAACCCTCAGTTTGTTTTGTGAGATTAAGAGTCACTTATGGTTTGTCTCCCTCCCAATCCCATCTTCTTTCATTTATTCTTCTCGTACCCACTTAAGCCCCCATGTTGCATCACCACTTCCTCATATCAGGGAGATCATATGATAGTTGTCTTTCTCCGCCTGACTTATTTCGCTAAGCATGATACGCTCTAGTTCCATCCATGTTGTCGCAAATGGCAAGATTTCATTTCTTTTGATGGCTGCATAGTATTCCATTGTGTATATATACCACATCTTCTTGATCCATTCATCTGTTGATGGACATCTAGGTTCTTTCCATAGTTTGGCTATTGAGGACATTGCTGCTATAAACATTCGAGTACACGTGCCCCTTTGGATCACTACGTTTGTATCTTTAGGGTAAATGCCCAATAGTGCAATTGCTGGGTCATAGGGCAGTTCTATTTTCAACATTTTGAGGAACCTCCATGCTGTTTTCCAGAGAGGTTGCACCAGCTTGCATTCCCACCAACAGTGTAGGAGGGTTCCCCTTTCTCCGCATCCTCGCCAGCATCTGTCATTTCCTGACTTGTTGATTTTAGCCATTCTGACTGGTGTGAGGTGATATCGCATTGTGGTTTTGACTTGTATTTCCCTGATGCCGAGTGATATGGAGCACTTTTTCATGTGTCTGTTGGCCATCCGGATGTCTTCTTTGCAGAAATGTCTGCTCATGTCCTCTGCCCATTTCTTGATTGGATTATTTGTTCTTTGGGTGTTGAGTTTCCTAAGTTCTTTATAGATTCTGGACACTAGTCCTTTATCTGATATGTCGTTTGCAAATATCTTCTCCCATTCTGTCAGTTGTCTTTTGATTTTGTGAACTGTTTCCTTTGCTGTGCAAAAGCTTTTGATCTTGATGAAATCCCAATAGTTCATTTTTGCCCTTGCTTCCCTTGCCTTTGGCGTTGTTCCTAGGAAAATGTTGCTGCGGCTGAGGTCAAAGAGGTTGCTGCCTGTGTTCTCCTCAAGGATTTTGATGGATTTCTTTCTCACATTGAGGTCCTTCATCCATTTTGAGTCTATTTTTGTGTGTGGTGTAAGGAAATGGTCCAATTTCATTTTTCTGCATGTGGCTGTCCAATTTTCCCAGCACCATTTATTGAAGAGGCTGTCTTTTTTCCACTGGACATTCTTTCCTGATTTGTCGAAGATTAGTTGACCATAGAGTTGAGAGTCTATTTCTGGGCTCTCTATTCTGTTCCATTGATCTATGGGTCTGTTTTTGTGCCAGTACCATGCTGTCTTGATGATGACAGCTTTGTAATAGAGCTTGAGGTCCGGGATTGTGATGCCACCAACGTTGGCTTTCTTTTTCAATATCCCTTTAGCTATTCGAGGTCTTTTCTGGTTCCATATAAATTTTAGAATTATTTGTTCCATTTCTTTGAAAAAGATGGATGGTACTTTGATAGGAATTGCATTAAATGTGTAGATTGCTTTAGGTAGCATAGACATTTTCACAATATTTATTCTTCCAATCCAGGAGCATGGAACATTTTTCCATTTCTTTGTGTCTTCCTCAATTTCTTTCATGAGTACTTTATAGTTTTCTGAGTATAGATTCTGTGTCTCTTTGGTTAGGTTTATTCCTAGGTATCTTATGGTTTTGGGTGCAATTGTAAATGGGATTGACTCCTTAATTTCCCTTTCTTCTGTCTTGCTGTTGGTGTAGAGAAATGCAACTGATTTCTGTGCATTGATTTTATATCCTGACACTTTACTGAATTCCTGTATAAGTTCTAGCAGTTTTGGAGTGGAGTCTTTTGGGTTTTCCACATATAGTATCATATCATCTGCGAAGAGTGATAATTTGACTTCTTCTTTGCCGATTTGGATGCCTTTAATTTCCTTTTGTTGTCTGATTGCTGAGGCTAGGACCTCTAGTACTATGTTGAATAGCAGTGGTGATAATGGACATCCCTGCCGTGTTCCTGACCTTAGTGGAAAAGCTTTCAGTTTTTCTCCATTGAGAATGATATTTGCGGTGGGTTTTTCATAGATGGCTTTGATGATATTGAGGTATGTGCCCTCTATCCCTACACTTTGAAGAGTTTTGATCAGGAAGGGATGCTGTACTTTGTCAAATGCTTTTTCAGCATCTATTGAGAGTATCATATGGTTCTTGTTCTTACTTTTATTGATGTGTTGTATCACATTGACTGATTTGCGGATGTTGAACCAACCTTGCAGCCCTGGAATAAATCCCACTTGGTCGTGGTGAATAATCTTTTTAATGTACTGTTGAATCCTATTGGCTAGTATTTTGTTGAGTATTTTCGCATCTGTGTTCATCAAGGATATTGGTCTATAGCTCTCTTTTTTGGTGGGATCCTTGTCTGGTTTGGGGATCAAGGTGATGCTGGCCTCATAAAATGAGTTTGGAAGTTTTCCTTCCATTTCTATTTTTTGGAACAGTTTCAGGAGAATAGGAATTAGTTCTTCTTTAAATGTTTGGTAGAATTCCCCCGGGAAGCCGTCTGGCCCTGGGCTTTTGTTTGTTTGGAGATTTTTAATGACTGTTTCAATCTCCTTACTGGTTATGGGTCTGTTCAGGCTTTCTATTTCTTCATGGTTCAGTTGTGGTAGTTTATATGTTTCTAGGAATGCATCCATTTCTTCCAGATTGTCAAATTTATTGCCGTAGAGTTGCTCATAGTATGTTCTTATAATAGTTTGTATTTCTTTGGTGTTAGTTGTGATCTCTCCTCTTTCATTCATGATTTTATTTATTTGGGTCCTTTCTCTTTTCTTTTTGATAAGTCTGGCCAGGGGTTTATCAATTTTATTAATTCTTTCAAAGAACCAGCTCCTACTTTCGTTGATTTGTTCTATTGTTTTTTTGGTTTCTATTTCATTGATTTCTGCTCTGATCTTTATGATTTCTCTTCTCCTGCTAGGCTTAGGGTTTCTTTCTTGTTCTTTCTCCAGCTCCTTTAGGTGTAGGGTTAGATTGTGTACCTGAGACCTTTCTTGTTTCTTGAGAAAGGCTTGTACCGCTATATATTTTCCTCTCAGGACTGCCTTTGTTGTGTCCCACAGGTTTTGAACCGTTGTATTTTCATTATCATTTGTTTCCATGATTTTTTTCAATTCTTCTTTAATTTCCCGGTTGACCCATTCATTCTTTAGAAGGATACTGTTTAGTCTCCATGTATTTTGGTTCTTTTCAAACTTCCTTTTGTGGTTGAGTTCTAGCTTTAGAGCATTGTGGTCTGAAAATATGCAGGGAATGATCCCAATCTTTTGATACCGGTTGAGTCCTGATTTAGGACCCAGGATGTGATCTATTCTGGAGAATGTTCCATGTGCACTAGAAAAGAATGTGTATTCTGTTGCTTTGGGATGAAATGTTCTGAATATATCTGTAATGTCCATCTGGTCCAGTGTGTCGTTTAAGGCCTTTATTTCCTTGCTGATCTTTTGCTTGGATGATCTATCCATTTCAGTGAGGGGAGTGTTAAAGTCCCCTACTATTATTGTATTATTGTTGATGTGTTTCTTTGATTTTATTATTAATTGGTTTATATAGTTGGCTGCTCTCACGTTGGGGGCATAGATATTTAAAATTGTTAAATCTTCTTGTTGGACAGAACCTTTGAGTATGATATAGTGTCCTTCCTCATCTCTTATTATAGTCTTTGGCTTAAAATCTAATTGATCTGATATAAGGATTGCCACTCCTGCTTTCTTCTGATGTCCATTAGCATGGTAAATTCTTTTCCACCCCCTCACTTTAAATCTGGAGGTGTCTTCGGGTTTAAAATGAGTTTCTTGGAGGCAACATATAGATGTTTTTTTTTTTTTTTTTTATCCATTCTGATACCCTGTGTCTTTTGACAGGGGCATTTAGCCCATTAACATTCAGGGTAACTATTGAGAGATATGAATTTAGTGCCATTGTTTTGCCTGTAAGGTGACTGTTACTGTATATAGTCTCTGTTCCTTTCTGATCTACCACTTGTAGGCTCTCTCTTTGCTTAGAGGACCCCTTTCAATATTTCCTGTAGAGCTGGTTTGGTGTTTGCAAATTCTTTCAGTTGTTGTTTGTCCTGAAAGCTTTTAATCTCTCCTTCTATTTTCAATGATAGCCTAGCTGGATATAGTATTCTGGGCTGCATGTTTTTCTCATTTAGTGCTCTGAAAATATCATGCCAGCTCTTTCTGGCCCGCCAGGTCTCTGTGGATAAGTCAGCTGCCAATCTAATATTTTTACCATTGTATGTTACAGACTTCTTTTCCCGGGCTGCTTTCAGGATTTTCTCTTTGTCACTGAGACTTGTAAATTTTACTATTAGGTGACGGGGTGTGGGCCTATTCTTATTGATATTGAGGGGTGTTCTCTGAATCTCCTGAATTTTGATGCTCGTTCCCTTTGCCATATTGGGGAAATTCTCCCCAATAATTCTCTCCAGTATACCTTCTGCTCCCCTCTCTCTTTCTTCTTCTTCTGGAATCCCAATTATTCTAATGTTGTTTCGTCTTATGGTGTCACTTATCTCTCGAATTCTCCCCTCATGGTCCAGTATCTGTTTGTCCCTCTTTTGCTCAGCTTCTTTATTCTCTGTCATTTGGTCTTCTATATCACTAATTCTTTCTTCTGCCTCATTTATCCTAGCAGTGAGAGCCTCCATTTTTGATTGCACCTCATTAATAGCTTTTTTGATTTCAACTTGGTTAGATTTTAGTTCTTTTATTTCTCCAGAAAGGGCTTTTATATCTCTCGAGAGGGTTTCTCTAATATCTTCCATGCCTTTTTCGAGCCCGGCTAGAACCTTGAGAATTGTCATTCTGAAGTCTAGATCTGACATATTACCAATGTCTGTATTGATTAGGTCCCTAGCCTTCGGTACTGCCTCTTGTTCTTTTTTTTGTGTTGAATTTTTCCGTCTTGTCATTTTGTCCAGAGAAGAGTATATGAGGGGGCAAGTAAAATACTAAAAGGGTGGCAACAACCCCAGGAAAATATGCTTTAACCAAATTAGAAGAGATCCCAAATCGTGAGGGGGGAGAAAGGGGATAAAAAGAGGTTCAAAAAGGAAGAAAGAAAAAAAGAAAAAAGAAAGAAAAAAAAAGAAAAGAATTAAAAAAAAAAGAAAACATCTAAGAAAAATATAAAAAAGAAAAAATATATGTATTAGATAAACTAGTAAAAAATCGTTAAAAAAGAAAAAGGTAACAGTTAAAAAAAAAAAAATTTTTACCCGAAGGCGAGAAAAAAAAAACAAAAAATGAAAAAGAAAAAAATTAAATTAACCGCAAGACTAAAAAAAATCACAGGGCAAAAGCCATGAGTTCCGTGCTTTGCTTTCTCCTCCGCTAGAATTCTGCTGCTCTCCTTGGTATTGAAACCGCACTCTTTGGTAGGTCAACTTGGTCTCGGCTGGATTTCTTGTTGATCTTCTGGGGGAGGGGCCTGTTGTAGTGATTCTCAAGTGTCTTTGCCCCAGGCGGAATTGCACCGCCCTTACCCGGGGCCGGGGTGAGTAATCCGCTTGGGTTTGCTTTCAGGAGCTTTTGTTCCCTGAGCGCTTTCCGTAGAGTTCCGGAGGACGGGAATACAAATGGCGGCCTCCTGGTCTCCGGCCCGGAGGAGCCGAGAGCCCAGGGCCGCACTCCGCTCTGAGGCATTTTTGAAATAGTTCTTTTAAAGCTGACATTTAAAAATCACCCCTAACTCAAATTAAAATGGTTTTGACATGGTGTTCTGAGAAGGCACAGTGCTTAATAGCAAACATTTCTCATGTATTAAGCAGGATTAGTAAGCCTAATTCTGAAAAGATGTCATAATAAGTATGCCACAATAGATGTTTTAAAATTTGGGCCAAATTTGCTTCAATTTTTCCCTTTTAATGTCTTGGAACATGAAGGAAAAGTTCCACTTCTGAAAATGAATAGAAATCTCTGATTACCAATTACAAAACAAGATGCAAAGAAAATGGGTGAGGTTCAGATTTATTATTCCTTTTTCCTAGTAGAAGTAAAATATATCAAAAGTAGTTTCTTCTGGATGGAATAGATTTTTTTCCACTCTGCACAGGAAGTGTTCTTAAAATAGAATACAGAGAACTTTACCTAGCTGAAAACCATGCATAATTCAGCGTAGAGAGTGAACCATAATCTCTTTACACTGTTTGGGTAAATGGTTTGTGCTCTGAAAACAGGAATTTTCCAGATAGCAGTGAAAAGTCAGATTGTATTTCTCTTCAATACAAGTATCTGCCACAACTGGAGGCTCTGGCAATCTATCCTATGGTCCCAAAGGGTCAGGGGGAAATGTTTGTCCTTAGATCTAGACAGGATGCAAATATAGCATTTATGTTGATGCTTTGAAAAGCATCTATGTTTAGATCTGAGCACATAGATAAATGGAATGGGCTTGTCCCTTTTAATGCTGGATGGATTTATGTGAAAACATGTTGATCTCTTTCTTCTGTCAGTGGGAAATACCAAATAATCATTCATAAAGATTTTGACTTGTTTTGCATAAATACTTTTGAGATAGTAGAGCCTAGAGCTCAGGAACAATAACTTCAAATCCCTGGCTACTCCAATTTTTAACTATACAAACTTGGGGAGACGACTTAATTTCTTTGTGCCTTAGTTTCAACATCTGTAAAACAAAGATAAAAATAGTGGGAAAAAAAAAGAATATTGGAAAAATCTATAAAACAATGGATTTCAGCTACAGTACAGCATAGTGATCTCTGTGAGAAGAGAAATAAATGAGGTAACCTCATGTCCCAGCTTACTGCTTGGCAAGATTTTCCAGGCTTCATCATAGGGAAAGAGTATCCAGAGAGAGTTCAGCAGTTTCCCTGAGTTAAGAAGTCAGATTCAGAAGTTTAAGAAGATCAACACAGCTAGAATCTGTGTGCAGGAGTATCAGAAAAGAAGGGGATGCAGAGAGAGAGAAAGAGATATAGAGAGACAGAGAGGGAAAAAGAACATAATTTGGAGATAGAGAATTTCCTTCAAGTCTTTTTTTTTTTTTTAAGATTTTATTTATTTATTTGACAGAGAGAGTCACAGAGAGAGAAGGAACACAGCAGGTGGAGCAGGAGAGGGAGAACAGGCTTCCCACTAAGGAGGGAGCCTGATGTGGGACTTGATCCCAGGACCCTGGGATCATGACCTGAGGTAAAGGCAGACACTTAACTGACTGAGCCAACCAGCCACCCTCCTTCAAGTCTTTGACTAAGTACTAAACAGAGCATGCATGAGAAAATCACCAGAACTTTCAGAACTACTGAAAGGAGCAGAAAGTATAATTCCTGGAACTCATACAGTGCTAGGAATAATTTGCATTCCCACCATCCAGGGAGGAAAACCTCCGTACATAAGGCATGGAGTATTGCTGCAGTTGTGGGACAAATTATCCCTAGACAAACAGCTGATCTGGTCAATCTAACAATACTTAAAAGCAAGTCTTGAAAATCCTGAACTGATTCCAAGTAACTTAACTCAGTTACAAAATGAAGTCTTGAATATTTAAAGGTATAATTTAAAAAACCCTGCAACTCAATATAAAGTTCACAATGTCCATAAACCAATAAAAATTTACCAGGCATGCAAAGAAACAGGAAAACATATGAGGAGAAAAAACATTTGATAGAAACAAACTCAGAAGTGACACAGATAATAGAATTAGTAGATAAGGGATTTAAGACAATTATTATATCTATTTTATATGTTCAAAAAATAAAATAGGGGCACCTGGGTGGCTCAGTGGGTTAAAGCCTCTGCCCTTGGCTCAGGTCATGATCCCAGGGTCCAGGGATCGAGCCCCACATTGGGCTCTCTGCTCAGCAGGGAGCCTGCTTCCCTTCCTCTCTCTCTGCCTGCCTCTCTGCCAGCTTGTAATCTCTGCCTATCAAATAAATAAATAAAATCTTAAAAAAAAATAAAGCATGGGCAGATAAGGAAAAATGGAAAATATGAGATAAATAGACAGATAGATAAATAGATAATAGAGACAGATGGATATTAAGTTATTTTATATCTATCACAGAACTTCCAGAAATGAATAAAAATAATACATGGAGTACTGGGTGTGGTACATAAACAATGAATCTTGGAACACTGAAAAGATAAAATAAAATAAAATAAAATAAAATAAAATAAAATAAAATAAATTTGAAAAACTAAAAAAATAAATAAATTTCTACTCAAACAGATGACTTTTGCACCCAGCAACCCTTAAGTTCTCCTCTACCACTACCCTTCTTTGGAGGTTACATGGTGAACCTGCAAAGACTTCAGGGAAAGAAGAGAGTACCAAATGCTGGTGTGCAACTGTCAGGGCCCTTCATCTGTCCCTAAGAAGCCAATAACTGGAAGCAGCAATGCACATTAATCAGTCCATGTGCACAGCTATGTGCAAAGAGTCATGTGATGGGTTAAAAGCATGGAGGACAAAATGAATATATTTTGAACCTACTATGTGCAAGAGACATTTATTACATTATGTTAATCCTTGCAACAACATGGAGGGGTAAATATTATTATTCCTACTTTGTATTTGAGGAATTGAGGTTAGAGAGGCTGAGTGAGTCATAGGGCTAAATAAAAACTGAGGAGAGTAGTTTCACATACAGGCAAGTTGTCTCCTGATGTTGCATAAGCTCAGGAAGGTTGAGAGCACTGCTGGTGATGGCCACAGTCATAGGAGGCTTTCTGCAGGAAGTGGTGAGCTTATGAGGCTTTGAGATGGGTAGAAAGGAGAGATGAAAGAATGCAAGCTTAAGGGAACTGCATTAATAGAGCAAAAGAGGTAGACTGAGAAGACTGAATGACATTAGAGTGGATGAAATGAATGGAATGCTGTTATGATCTTCTCATGTGGGCACTGAGATGGATAGAAGATTTTATGTAAAGGAATAGTATGGAGAAAAGGAGTTTTAGGCATCTAGCTACTCCTAGACATCTAGGAATTTGTGCAGAGGAACACACATGTCTAGGAGGTCTTCTTGGAATTTCTTACCATTGTACTAAGTACACAGCTGAATACTACTATAACAGCTGGCATTTATTAAGCATTTTCAATAAACCAAACATTGTGATAAGAGCTTTCCATATCCCATCTGTTCTCCACCATAACTTTGGTATGTGAATGTCACTTTCATTGAGCACATTTTAGAGGAGGAAACTGAGACCCAGAGGGTCAAGTACCTTACTTATTTAAGTACACACCATTGGTGAGTAGAAAGCCAGATTTAGACAGTGAGGTTCCAGAGTCTTTGCTCTACTGCCTCACTGCTGAAAATGTGATCCACAGAGCAGCAGTGTGGGACTCACCTGGGAGAAGTAGTATTTGTATTTGAAGATCTTTTCCTTAACGAATATGAAAGCACTTAGAAAACCATAAAGCATTATCAAAGCGAAGGCATTAGAAATGCCTTTCAGCAATGGAAATTGGATTTAAGACTGTGACCCTTTCTTGGATTATGTCTTGCATATTTGAATCTCAGCACAGAACTGAATGCGCCCAGATGCTCTTGAGCAAAGCTCTAGAGCAGGTGTTGTCAAACCTCTTATACAAAGGACCAGGAAGTAAATATTTTAGGCTTTGTAGGCCATATGGTCTCTGTCATGATTACTCAACTCTGACTACAGCATGAAAGCAGCCATAAAGAACACATAAATTAATAAGTGTGACTGTGTTCTAATAAAACTTTATTTATAAAAATAAGTGGTGAGCCAAATTTGGCCCTCAGGCTATGTTTTTCCATCCCAATTCCACAGCACCAGATATTCCCTCTCAAAGAGGGGTTGTGGAAGGGAAGGCATGAAAATATGCTTCACTCTGAATGGACATTCTAGTCGTCACCTGGAGGCAGGACATTCTAATGAATGCAAAATGGTTTGGATTTCAAAGGCCTGGAATGAACATAAGAAGTACTAGAAGTGTGAAGAAGAGTAACAGATCACTTATAGCTGGGAAAACTTTTTCTCCTTCATGTCAAACTCTTATTAGATGGGCTCTGTAGAATACAAAGGAAGGTTAACTAGCATCCATCAATTCTGTTTTGTTTGTTCATCCTTACTGAATGACTATTATATGCCAGGTAGTATAAATAAATACAGGATAAAGTAAGCAATGTATTTGTTTTCAAAAAGGAAACCCATTGGGGAAGGAAGATGTAAATAAGCAGCCCAAGCCAATGTGGTGTGTTAAAAAGGAGAAAACCAAGGAGCACCATATATAACCATAGGAGGAGGAGGGCACCATAGATAACCAGGGAAGAGAATTAGAAGCAGCTATAAAGGAGAAGGTAAGCCTTTGTTGACACTTGAAGGCTTGGAGGATGCAAAGCCAACTGGGTGAAGAGGGGACAGCGTAAAAATGTGCAAAGGCTACAGGTGGGAAGGGGCATGGGAGCTTAAAGCAATGTGATTGCAGAATCAGAGATTTTGAGTCTGAGAAGGAAATGCAGGTAAATGGGGTATGAGAGAATCTGGGACCAGATTGTCAAAAACCTTTTTAGCCTCTAAAGAAGGTGGGGGGCAATTCTTAGGGAAATTCTCTTGTTGGTAAAGTAAGAATAATCAGATCTAGCCATAAGTGGTAGGAAGCATCACAGGAGACCCTCCATATGCCATCCTTGACAAGGAATATTATGTCATTCTCCCTGATCTTCCTTCCCTCCTCCTAGGAGCCCTTTCCCTTCCACCTCATGGTTTCCCTCTTCTGCCCATCTCTCCCCAAGAATCCCTACTTGGCCTCTACTCTTCTTACTCTATGCACTCTTTCTGTGTGCTCTCATCTCTGCCATGGCTTTGATCACAGTTCCTACAGACTAATGTTCCAAACCCTTACCTCTTGCCCTGATCTCTCCCCTATGTTCCATTCTTAATATCTTTACTAGTCTGGTTTACAGACACTAAAAGTCAGCAAGTTCAAAGCTGAACTCATCACCTTTCTTCTAAACCTGACCCTCTTCTGTGTTGAATATTGCAATGAATGGCAACAGTGCCCACCTAGTTACTCAGCCTGAAACTTGGCTATTCTCTTGAACTCTCACCACTGTCATTTCAGCATTTGCCAAGCTTTATCAGATCTACCTTATAATTTTTTCTAATAATACCCCTTTCTATCTGACCCCTGTTACTAGCTTAGTTCAGGACACCAGATCTATCTTGGGTGACTTCCAGAGTGTCCTGACACTGACCTCTCCTCTATATTGCCACCCCCTTGGTCCATTCTTTACTGAAACCTTAGTAAAATGTTTCTAGATTTTTAAAAGAGAAATCCAGACATTATTTCTCCTTGGGTTAAAAGGCTTCAGTGTGAGAATCAGTGAAGATGGCGGAGAAGTAGCAAGCTGAGACTGCTTCAGCTAGCCGGAGATCAGCTAGATAGCTTATCTAAAGATTGCAAACACCTGAAAATCCATCGGCAGATCGAAGAGAAGAAGAACAGCAATTCTGGAAACAGAAAAACAACCACTTTCTGAAAGGTAGGACCGGCGGAGAAGTGAATCCAAAGCGACGGGAAGATAGACCCCGGGGGGAGGGGCCGGCTCCCGGCAAGCGGCGGAGCAACCGCGCACAAAATCAGGACTTTTAAAAGTCTGTTCCGCGGAGGGACATCGCTCCAGAGGCTAAACCGGGGCGAAGCCCACGCGGGGTCAGCGTGGCCTCAGGTCCCGCAGGGTCACAGAAGGATCGGGGGTGTCTGAGTGTCGCAGAGCTTGCGGGTATTGGAACGGGAAAGCCGGCTACAGAGACAGAGCCGACAGTAAGCTCGCAGCTCCGTGTTACCTTGAACCGGTCGCAGGCTCGGTGAGCTCGGAGCGCGGCCGGAGGTCAGGCAGACGGGAGTAACTGGGCGCTGTTCTCTGAGGGCGCACTGAGGAGTGGGGCCCTGGGCTCTCGGCTCCTCCGGGCCGGAGACCAGGAGGCCGCCATTTGTATTCCCGTCCTCTGGAACTCTACGGAAAGCGCTCAGGGAACAAAAGCTCCTGAAAGCAAACCCGAGCGGATTACTCACCCCGGCCCCGGGTAAGGGCGGTGTAATTCCGCCTGGGGCAAAGACACTTGAAAATCACTACAACAGGCCCCTCCCCCAGAAGATCAACAAGAAATCCAGCCGAGACCAAGCTCACCTACCAAGGAGTGCGGTTTCAATACCAAGGAGAGCAGCAGAATTCCAGAGGAGGAGAAAGCCAAGCACGGAACTCATGGCTTTTTTCCTGTGATTTTTTTTAGTCTTGCAGTTAATTTAATTTTTTCTTTTTCATTTTTTTTTTTTTTTTTCTCGCCTTCGGGTAAAATTTTTTTTTTTTTAACTGTTACCTTTTTCTTTTTTAACGATTTTTTACTAGTTTATCTAATATATATATATATTTTTTTACATTTTTCTTAGGTGTTTTCTTTTTTAAAAAAAAATTCTTTTCTTTTTTTTTTTTTTTTTTTTCTTTTTTCTTTCTTCCTTTTTGAACCTCTTTTTATCCCCTTTCTCCCCACTCACGATTTTGGATCTCTTCTAATTTGGCTAAAGCATATTTTCCTGGGGTTGTTGCCACCCTTTTAGTATTTTACTTGCCCCTTCATTTACTCTTATCTGGACAAAATGACAAGACGTAAAAATTCACCACAAAAAAAAGAACAAGAGGCAGTACCGAAGGCTAGGGACCTAATCAATACAGACATCGGTAATATGTCAGATCTAGAGTTCAGAATGACAATTCTCAAGGTTCTAGCCGGGCTCGAAAAAGGCATGGAAGATATTAGAGAAACCCTCTCGAGAGATATAAAAGCCCTTTCTGGAGAAATAAAAGAACTAAAATCTAACCAAGTTGAAATCAAAAAAGCTATTAATGAGGTGCAATCAAAAATGGAGGCTCTCACTGCTAGGATAAATGAGGCAGAAGAAAGAATTAGTGATATAGAAGACCAAATGACAGAGAATAAAGAAGCTGATCAAAAGAGGGACAAACAGCTACTGGACCACGAGGGGAGAATTCGAGAAATAAGTGACACCATAAGACGAAACAACATTAGAATAATTGGGATTCCAGAAGAAGAAGAAAGTGAGAGGGGAGCAGAAGGTATACTGGAGAGAATTATTGGGGAGAATTTCCCCAATATGGCAAAGGGAACAAGCATCAAAATTCAGGAGGTTCAGAGAATGCCCCTCAAAATAAATAAGAATAGGCCCACACCCCGTCACATAATAGTAAAATTTACAAGTCTCAATGACAAAGAGAAAATCCTGAAAGCAGCCCGGGAAAAGAAGTCTGTAACATACAATGGTAAAAATATTAGATTGGCAGCTGACTTATCCACAGAGACCTGGCAGGCCAGAAAGAGCTGGCATGATATTTTCAGAGCACTAAACGAGAAAAACATGCAGCCAAGAATACTATATCCAGCTAGGCTATCATTGAAAATAGAAGGAGAGATTAAAAGCTTCCAGGACAAACAACAACTGAAAGAATTTGCAAATACCAAACCAGCTCTACAGGAAATATTGAAAGGGGTCCTCTAAGCAAAGAGAGAGCCTACAAGTGGTAGATCAGAAAGGAACAGAGACCATATACAGTAACAGTCACCGTACAGGCAATACAATGGCACTAAATTCATATCTCTCAATAGTTACCCTGAATGTGAATGGGCTAAATGCCCCTGTCAAAAGACACAGGGTATCAGAATGGATAAAAAAACAAAACCCATCTATATGTTGCCTCCAAGAAACACATTTTAAGCCCGAAGACACCTCCAGATTTAAAGTGAGGGGGTGGAAAAGAATTTACCATGCTAATGGACATCAGAAGAAAGCAGGAGTGGCAATCCTTATATCAGATCAATTAGATTTTAAGCCAAAGACTGTAATAAGAGATGAGGAAGGACACTATATCATACTCAAAGGGTCTGTCCAACAAGAAGATCTAACAATTTTAAATATCTATGCCCCCAACGTGGGAGCAGCCAACTATATAAACCAATTAATAACAAAATCAAAGAAACACATAAACAACAATACAATAATAGTAGGGGACTTTAATATTCCCCTCACTGAAATGGACAGGTCATCCAAGCAAAAGATCAGCAAGGAAATAAAGGCCTTAAATGACACACTGGACCAGATGGACATCACAGATATATTCAGAATATTTCATCCCAAAGCAACAGAATACACATTCTTTTCTAGTGCACATGGAACATTCTCCAGAATAGATCACATCCTCGGTCCTAAATCAGGACTCAACCGGTATCAAAAGATTGGGATCATTCCCTGCATATTTTCAGACCACAATGCTCTAAAGCTAGAACTCAACCACAAAAGGAAGTTTGGAAAGAACCCAAATACATGGAGACTAAACAGTATCCTTCTAAAGAATGAATGGGTCAACCGGGAAATTAAAGAAGAATTGAAAAAAATCATGGAAACAAATGATAATGAAAATACAACGGTTCAAAATCTGTGGGACACAACAAAGGCAGTCCTGAGAGGAAAATATATAGCGGTACAAGCCTTTCTCAAGAAACAAGAAAGGTCTCAGGTACACAACCTAACCCTACACCTAAAGGAGCTGGAGAAGGAACAAGAAAGAAACCCTAAGCCCAGCAGGAGAAGAGAAATCATAAAGATCAGAGCAGAAATCAATGAAATAGAAACCAAAAAAACAATAGAACAAATCAACGAAACTAGGAGCTGGTTCTTTGAAAGAATTAATAAAATTGATAAACCCCTGGCCCGACTTATCAAAAAGAAGAGAAAGGACCCAAATAAATAAAATAATGAATGAAAGAGGAGAGATCACAACTAACACCAAGGAAATACAAACTATTATAAGAACATACTATGAGCAACTCTACGGCAATAAATTTGACAATCTGGAAGAAATGGATGCATTCCTAGAAACATATAAACTACCACAACTGAACCATGAAGAAATAGAAAGCCTGAACAGACCCATAACCAGTAAGGAGATTGAAACAGTCATTAAAAATCTCCAAACAAACAAAAGCCCAGGGCCAGACGGCTTCCCGGGGGAATTCTACCAAACATTTAAAGAAGAACTAATTCCTATTCTCCTGAAACTGTTCCAAAAAATAGAAATGGAAGGAAAACTTCCAAACTCATTTTATGAGGCCAGCATCACCTTGATCCCAAAACCAGACAAGGATCCCACCAAAAAAGAGAGCTATAGACCGATATCCTTGATGAACACAGATGCGAAAATACTCAACAAAATACTAGCCAATCGGATTCAACAGTACATTAAAAAGATTATTCACCACGACCAAGTGGGATTTATTCCAGGGCTGCAAGGTTGGTTCAACATCCGCAAATCAGTCAATGTGATACAACACATCAATAAAAGTAAGAACAAGAACCATATGATACTCTCAATAGATGCTGAAAAAGCATTTGACAAAGTACAGCATCCCTTCCTGATCAAAACTCTTCAAAGTGTAGGGATAGAGGGCACATACCTCAATATCATCAAAGCCATCTATGAAAAACCCACCGCAAATATCATTCTCAATGGAGAAAAACTGAAAGCTTTTCCGCTAAGGTCAGGAACACGGCAGGGATGTCCATTATCACCACTGCTATTCAACATCGTACTAGAGGTCCTAGCCTCAGCAATCAGACAACAAAAGGAAATTAAAGGCATCCAAATCGGCAAAGAAGAAGTCAAATTATCACTCTTCGCAGATGATATGATACTATATGTGGAAAACCCAAAAGACTCCACTCCAAAACTGCTAGAACTTATACAGGAATTCAGTAAAGTGTCAGGATATAAAATCAATGCACAGAAATCAGTTGCATTTCTCTACACCAACAGCAAGACAGAAGAAAGAGATATTAAGGAGTCAATCCCATTTACAATTGCATCCAAAACCATAAGATACCTAGGAATAAACCTAACCAAAGAGACACAGAATCTATACTCAGAAAACTATAAAGTACTCATGAAAGAAATTGAGGAAGACACAAAGAAATGGAAAAATGTTCCATGCTCCTGGATTGGAAGAATAAATATTGTGAAAATGTCTATGCTACCTAAAGCAATCTACACATTTAATGCAATTCCTATCAAAGTACCATCCATCTTTTTCAAAGAAATGGAACAAATAATTCTAAAATTTATATGGAACCAGAAAAGACCTCGAATAGCCAAAGGGATATTGAAAAAGAAAGCCAACGTTGGTGGCATCACAATTCCGGACTTCAAGCTCTATTACAAAGCTGTCATCATCAAGACAGCATGGTACTGGCACAAAAACAGACACATAGATCAATGGAACAGAATAGAGAGCCCAGAAATAGACCCTCAACTCTATGGTCAACTAATCTTCGACAAAGCAGGAAAGAATGTCCAATGGAAAAAAGACAGCCTTTTCAATAAATGGTGCTGGGAAAATTGGACAGCCACATGCAGAAAAATGAAATTGGACCATTTCCTTACACCACACACAAAAATAGACTCAAAATGGATGAAGGACCTCAATGTACGAAAGGAATCCATCAAAATCCTTGAGGAGAACACGGGCAGCAACCTCTTCGACCTCTGCCGCAGCAACATCTTCCTAGGAACAACGCAAAAGGCAAGGGAAGCAAGGGAAAAAATGAACTACTGGGATTTCATCAAGATCAAAAGCTTTTGCACAGCAAAGGAAACAGTTAACAAAATCAAAAGACAACTGACAGAATGGGAGAAGATATTTGCAAACGACATATCAGATAAAGGACTAGTGTCCAGAATCTATAAAGAACTTAGCAAACTCAACACCCAAAGAACAAATAATCCAATCAAGAAATGGGCAGAAGACATGAACAGACATTTCTGCAAAGAAGACATCCAGATGGCCAACAGACACATGAAAAAGTGCTCCATATCACTTGGCATCAGGGAAATACAAATCAAAACCACAATGAGATATCACCTCACACCAGTCAGAATGGCTAAAATCAACAAGTCAGGAAATGACAGATGCTGGCGAGGATGCGGAGAAAGGGGAACCCTCCTACACTGTTGGTGGGAATGCAAGCTGGTGCAGCCACTCTGGAAAACAGCATGGAGGTTCCTCAAAATGTTGAAAATAGAGCTGCCCTATGACCCAGCAATTGCACTATTGGGTATTTACCCTAAAGATACAAATGTAGTGATCCAAAGGGACACATGCACCCGAATGTTTATAGCAGCAATGTCCACAATAGCCAAACTATGGAAAGAACCTAGATGTCCATCAACAGATGAATGGATCAAGAAGATGTGGTATATATACACAATGGAATACTATGCAGCCATCAAAAGAAATGAAATCTTGCCATTTGCAACAACATGGATGGAACTAGAGCGTATCATGCTTAGCGAAATAAGTCAAGCAGAGAAAGACAACTATCATATGATCTCCCTGATATGAGGAAGTGGTGATGCAACATGGAGGCTTAAGTGGGTAGAAGAATAAATGAAACAAGATGGGATTGGGAGGGAGACAAACCATAAGTGACTCTTAATCTCACAAAACAAACTGAGGGTTGCCGGGGGGAGGGGGTTGGGGAGAAGGGGGTGGGATTATGGACATTGGGGAGGGTATGTGATTTGGTGAGTGCTGTGAAGTGTGTAAACCTGGTGATTCACAGACCTGGGGATAAAAATATATGTATATAAAAAATATATGTTTATAAAAAATAAAAAAAAAAAAATAAAAAATAAAAAAAAGGCTTCAGTGTACTCCCATTGCCCTAAGAATCAGCTCCCCTCCTTCAGAGGCCAAAAGGTTTTTGACAATCTGGGGAAAAGCAAGTTGACTAGGTTTGCAGTACCAATAGGTTTGGGAGGCAGGATTGAATGAATTATACACATGTGAGATATTTTTATTTATTTATTATCTATTTATTTTTAAGCCTATGCACTTTTAATCCACACATTTCAATAATAAAATGAACATTTATTTAGTATGTACTGTATTCTATACAGTTATAAACATTTTAAATTTATTTATTTATTTAGCTCTCACAATGATTCAGTGATATCCAGTACCAATAATCTAGTACCATTATTATCCTCATTTAAAAAAAAAAAAAAAAACTTGCCCAAGATTACATGACTAGAAATGACAGAGCTGGATATTAAACATAAGAAATTTGTGTTCCTAACCACTGCACTATACAACTTGAATTTGAATTTGAAACCTTTGAAACCTTTTCTTCAGTAGAGGCTAGTAAAGTGACTATCATGTAACAGGCATTATGTTCCACGTCGTGATTCAAAAATGCATTAAAACAATATGGTTCCTAACCAAATGGATCTTACAGCTCAATACCTCCTCAGTCTTATCTAGAAAAGACACACAACAGAGAGACAAAAGTTTGGTGACAGAATGTGCAGGCAACTTGAATTGGGGACCAGTTAAGAGAAACACAGCTCTTAGTGAACACCTTGGGGTGCACTACTGTTCTAGACCTGAGATGAGCTCTAACAGGCAAACTAGTTTAAGGGCATAGTCCTGCATATTTCAGGCTTGCCTTGACCTGGATTTGTCACCCCTTGTGTTTTCCTGTGAAAGCTATTTTTGCGATGGTTAATTTGCTGCTCCTTAGACAGTATGCATCTTTTTTAAATCAGAGAGCTTTTTTTTTTTTTCTCCTTTTTGCGATGGGAGTAGACTGAGACATTTAAAACTTAGAGGGTTGAGGTTTATGAAATTGTAGAGTTCATCCAGCACTGGATGATAGGAAGGATACTGATAACTCTAGAGCCAGGAAAGAGAAACAGTATGTCTACTTCAGGTAGGAAGGACTCTTGGGTGACATAGTGGGAGCTTCCTAAAAGAAAAATGGTAAGATCCTATCGGTCCCCTTTATCTCTTGATAATATCTCCCTTCCTAATGCTTACTAGGGGTTTTGATTGCTATGGAAATGAGGAAGGTCAGAATTAGGAGGGATGTACATTAGATGATTCATCATGGAGAAATAGTTGACTTATAAAATAAAAGAGAATTATTCTCCTGTTTAAAAGCCAAGGGTAAGCTATTTCATTGCCTTCAGGGATTGCCAGGTTGACTTGCCAATGAAGTTTCCTGAGACCCTATAAGGTTCTTTGTCCTCACAGTATTATCTGAGATTTCTAGGGAGTCTACAATATTCTGAGGGTGGTTTGGGAAGGATTCATTCTATAGATACCAGCTTGGTGTCATACGTAGGGTTTACATGACATTTAAAGGTGGTTCTAAAATGGCTGTATTTACTGTTTGAGGTATCCTTTGGGGACCAGACTGGTTCTACTTATTGAAGATATTGTAGGTAGGTCTAAAATACCTGCTTTTTGACCTATTCTTTTGCACTTAGGCTAGCTGCCTGTTTGACCACACTATACTACCATGTGGAGGCTTTTCAACAAATGTATTTGTCTCATGTCTCTGCTGTCAGGATACTGTTGTATACATCAAAAATCAATGAAAAAGTACCTCCTGATACTGCTAACTGAGGCCTGATAGTCCATCAGTGCTCCTTCCATCTATCTACCCATTCTGGTCATGCAAGAAACACTGGCTAAGCATTTACCTTACCAAGTCTTACGTTGCGGGCAAGGGGATGAATCAGACACACCTTCAAACTGCTAAGACTATTAGAGAAGACAGAGAGGAAAGCAATAATTTCAATACAGTATGATATAATATAATGATTGTATCTCAAAAACAAAACAAAAATAGATTGAGCTCCCACCTCATATTCTATTCAGAGAGATCATCTCAATTATGAGAGAGAAAGAGCACTGTGAGAAAAGTAGCCAGGTGAAGCCTTTGTCTATGTCTCTACAGGGTAGAAAGGAATCCTTTATTATTAGAACTTTACATTTCATAGAGCAGGAGCTTGATTTGACTTTGTAAGAAAAGATCATACAGGGGAAAGGCTGGAAAGCTGAATCTCAAGGAGTCCTGAGGGAATTTGTGAAAGTGAGAGTGCATACAATATTTTGAGGCTACCAGAGTAAGCATGACAGCTTCCCCACTTCCTCCTTCACTTACTTGGGTATTTACTTGCTTATTCATATGGACAAATTTTAGCTTTTCTGAATAACCACATGAGGAGCATAAATATGATTTTTGCTTTGTCAAGGAAAGAAATTCAGGATGCTAGAGAGCAAGATCATGGAACAGAAATCCTCAGATCATCCTTCTCTCATGAAGATACTGATCCAACAACACACAAACCAATTCCCATTGTGAGAAAACCAGAAACCAGTTACAAGGATATTATACCCCAAATGAATGCAAAACCAGCTGTTATAACTATAAGATGTTCTATGTATGTTCCATTGTAATCGCAAAGGGAATATCTATGGAAGATATGGAAGTGCAAAAGAAAATTAGAAAGGAATCAAAGCATATCCTTACCAAAAAAATAAAAATAATGTAAGACAGACAGAAAGTAATGAACAAATGTCAACAGTAAGTCCTTCCCTATCAGCAGTTATTTTAAATGTAAATGGTTTAAACTCCCTAACCAAAAGACATGGAATGGCTGAATAGGTGAAAGAAAGGAAGGAAAGAGGAAAGGAAAGGAAAGGAAAGCAAGAAAAAAGGAAAAAAGGAATGAAGGAAGTGAAAACCAAGATATGCTGTCTACAAGAATCTAACTTTAGATGTTAGAACTAATATAGGTGAAAAATGAAAGGATGGAAAAATATATTCCATGCAAACATCATCCAAAAGAGAGCAGGGATGGTCATGCTTATGTCAGGTAATATAAATTTTAAGTCAAAACTGTCACAGGAGATAAAGAAAAACATTATATAACAATAAAAGGGGAAATTCATCAGGAAGGTACAATAATTATAAATATATACAAACCCAACAGCAATGTACCCAAATAGATGATGCAAACATTCACAGAACTGAAGGAAGAAACAGCAGTACTAGAACAGAAGACTTCAATACTCTGCTTTCAATAATGGATAGAACATCCAGAGAGAAGATCAATAAACAATGGACTTGAAGAATACTATAGACCAAACATATCTGACATACCACCAAACAGCAGCAGAATGCATATTCTTCAAGTGCACACAGAACATTCTCTAGGATAGATCATGTGCTAGATCACAAGAAAGTCTTAAATTTAAAAGAACTGAAACATCAATTATGTTTTCTGAAACCAAAAACATAAGTTAGAAATAAATAGAGGAAGACCGTAAAATTCAAAAATATGTGGAAATTAAATAACACACACTTGAACAACCAATGGGTCAAAGAAGAAATCAAAAGGAAAATTAGAGAACATCCTGAAACAAATGAAAATAAAAACACAACATATGAAAACTTACAGGATGTAGCAAAAGCAATATTAACAGTCAAGTCTGTAATGGTAAGCACTTACATCAAATAAGGAGAAAGATCTCAAATAAACAACATAAATTTGAACTTCAGTGAACTAGAAAAAGAAGAGAAAGAAACTAAGTTCATGGTTAGGATAAGGAAAGAAATAATATTAAAAATAGAGCTACCCTATGACCCAGCAATTGCACTACTGGGTATTTACCCCAAAGATACAGATGTAGTGAAAAGAAGGGCCATATGCACCCCAATGTTCAAAGAAGCAATGTCCACAATAGCCAAACTGCAGAAGGAGCCAAGATGCCCTTCAACAGACAAATGGATAAAGAAAATGTGGTCCATGCGTACAATGGAATATTACTCAACCATCAGAAAGCATGAATACTCAGCTTTTGCATCAACATGGATGGAACTGGAGGAGATTATGCTAAGTGAAATAAATCAAGCATAGAAAGACAATTATCATATAGTTTCACTTATATATAGAACATAAGGAATTGCATGGAGTACATTAGGAGAAGGAAGGGAAAAATGAAGAGGGGGGGAACCGGAGGGGGAAATGAACCATGAGGGACTGTGGAATCCTGAAAAACAAATCGAATTTTAGAGGGGAAAGGAGTGGGGGGTTGGGTTAGCCTGGTGATGGGTACTAAGGAGGGCATGTATTGCATGGAGCACTGGGCATTATATGCAAACAGTGAATTATGAAACACTACATCAAAAACTAATGATGTTTTGTATGGTGACTAACATAATAAAATTTGAAAAATAGGTAAAAGGACTAGAATAGACATTCTTCAAAGAAGACAAATGATCAACAAGTATATGAAAATTTGTTCAATATCACTACTCATAAGGGAAAGTAAAACCACCATGATTTATCAGTTTATGCCTGTTAGGATAGCAACTATCAAAAAAATAAAAAATAAAAAAAAAGAGTAAAACAGAAGATAACAAATGTTGGAAAGGAGGTGGAGAAACCAGAACACTGTGTAGTATTGTTGGTCCATTGTGATCTCCAGGATTGTATGGTTGGGTCCTGTCCTATATGTGTTCTCTGTTGGGGCTACTGCTTACATTTCCAGTATATTTTTTCCAACAGCTTATTATGAAAATTTTGAAGCATGGAAAAGAGGTGAAAGAATTGTACAATGAATATCCACATCAATATATACAATACCCAATTATAAAATGAACCCAGTTTATCATGTATCTAAATATATATCTAGTCATAATATCTAATTTTTCAATATGCTTTTTAAATTACATTTTTTATTTTGAGATAATTATAGACTCACATGCAGCTATAAGAAATCATGCAGAGAAAGCCTAGTACAGTTTGCTAGGTTTATCCCAGTAATAATATCTTGCAAAGCTATAGTACAACATCACAACCAAAATATTGCTGTGGATGCAGTCAAAATACAGATTCTGTCACCACAAGGATCCTCCACCTTATCCTTTTATACCCACACCAACTATCCTCCTTTTAACCTCTCCTTACCCCTGCCAACCACTGAGCTGTTCTCCATTTCAATAATTTTATATTTCAAAAATGTTACATGAATGGAATGATGCATTTGTAGCCTTTCGGGATTGGCTTTTTTCACTCAGCGTCATTCTCTGGTGATTCAGGTTGTTGTGTGTATCAACAGTTCATACCCAATGTGTTTTCAAAGGCACTTTCACACCTCGGGGAAGTTCCTCATGAGCTTGTGTCAGCATCACTCAAAAAAATCCCCAGCAATGTTAGAGAAGGAAATACACTCTTTGGAGTCTTTTCTTTTTTAAAAAGAACACCAACTTACGGACGTTTTGGCATTTTGCAGTATTGGCCACAAACATTTTGAAAAGTTTCCAATGTGAATTTTGTAAGTGTGAATTTGGGAAGGGAATAAAAATGTCAGTGGCCATATTCATCTTGCATAAAATATTTGAACTTTATGCTGCACTAAAACAATAAATTGTCTCTGTAATAAGACATGGGCAATTAAACAAGCAAGAGAAACAATTCATGTAGCTTGAGTGGAATGGAAGCCTTGCAATTGAAGTAATGTAATCATACCCCAGGAGCCCAAGGAGGGGGTGTATGCCCGGGAGAGGTGACTGGTTTATGCTTCTTTATATAATGGATAAAGGAAGTGTAATTTAATTTGCAAACAGCAATCTTTAGAAATCAATTAGGAGTTTATTCCAAAGAGGGAAAACACCAGTTAGAGATTTATGGACTTCTCCATAGAGGAGGGAAATTTAGCATTTAAGCACTCATGCCCTGCCTTCCTCACCTCTGCAGAAGTGACTCCCAGAGTGGAAGGAATGTGGGGACCCACAAGGAAAGGAGTCCCATGCAGGGGCTGCAATAGAGAGCTCTGTAGTGGGGGATGTGAACCCTCCAGAGCTGGGAGGCTGCTGACTAGGATGGCTGGGCTGGTTGGTGCTCCTTCAGGAGTTGATACTGAATCCAACACAGGCAAATCCACATGGGACAGACCACAATGGCTGGGCAGCACTGGCTAGTAGAAAGAGCATTACATCTCTGAGAGAAGGGAGGGAAGAGAAGGGAAGCCATTGCTTGGCTGTTTGGTGGAAATACAGACCCTGGTACTTCTCACTATAGTGTGTACTTGCTTGCTTGTACTTGCAGGAATGGGTTTGGGACAGGGATGGGATGAAGTCCTTGTAAGGGATCAAGTTATCATGAAGGCTTCCACACAAGAAATTAGGAGTATTTATTTTAACACAGCAGACAGGTCCAGGAGAGAGCATCTCAACTTCTCGATATTCACAGCATGTGTATGAGACACTTCTACCCAGCACTATGGCAGACAGGAAGGAAATAAACCCATCTAGGAAAGCGGATGTTGATATGGTAGAAAGCCAGGTGCAAAAAGGCATCTTGAAGATCCCTTTTTGGAAAAAAGAAGTGAATCTCTCAGAAAGTTCACCCTACTCTTCAAGGGTCTCATTCAGCTTTGCCCAAGTTCCAGCACAGGCTCCACGACCATAAGAGGCTAGCCTAGGTACTGGGAGCAGAATGCTTTGCACAGCGCCCCTCAAGCTCAACATAGTCAGGCATGACCCTGCCTTACGGAAAAGCAGTCTCTGTTTTTTTTGTTTTGTTTTGTTTTTTTGTTTTTGTTTTTTTGTTTTTTGTTTTTGTTTTTGTTTTTTAATGGATAAGGGATTGTTCAGATGCCTGAGCAGCATAAATGAATTAAATGATTGTTATGATTAAGGATTGTGCTGTAAGCACACTCTAACTGCTAACTACTGCTTCATCCTGTTGATTTCTCCATATGTCTTGTGTTTGACAAAAGATGGAGACTTGCTGCAAGCTCTGGGTAAGACATCAGCTCTGGCACAGGCAGACAAGGCCTCTGGGTGAGTAGGACATTTCTTAGCCAACACGACTCCAGCTCAGCATAGGACAGTGGTTAAGAAGGCAGATATTCAAGCCAGATTGCCTGGGTCTGATTCTTAACTCTGCCATTTACTGAGTGTGTCTGCTTTTAGCAAGTTATTTTACTTCTTTGGGCCTGAGATTTCCCATCTCTGAAGTAGGAACAAAAATGATAGCATCTACCTCTTAAGATTATGGCAAGAACTAAGAGAGAACAGCTGTAAGGTTGGCGTCACCTGCCAATCTGGTTATTCCACGTGTATATTTCCTTAACCAAAATTTTTGAGGCCAACTGAGTTGCAGAACTCAGGCTTTGTTAGCATTTAGGAAGGTAACATGGCACACACCGTTTATATTATGCGTCATTCCACACAGGATTAAGGGCAATGCCTCCCTATCAAACATGCTAATATTTATGTAGCTAAATATAGAAACATTCATACTGAGTGAGATAAATAAATATGATAAATACCTATCATTTTAGTCAAATGATTTACCCAGTGAGTTTTGACATCAAACTTATGAAAAGACTTTCAGGTTTCAGAGATTTTTAAAATTTTGGGTAAGGGTGTTTTGACCTGACTGGTACCCTTGCAATGGTTTGCTGTGTCAACACTGGAATGGATGCCGTCACTACTCAGCTCCCTCAGCCTTGTTCCTGACTCACTGTGGAGTTCTGTTCCAGCAACAGAAGTTTCCTGCTTAGACCCTGTCCATGAACTGCCAGGGAGCCTCTGGGCTGAGCCTGGGAATGGTGGGTGGTCTGCAGTGGTCAGGGCCTCCAGCTATGTCAGGGGCCTGGTGCCCAGTGGCTAACACCCAGGGCCTGGCCAGGTCTACTTGCTGGTTTCTGATCCTGTGTTCACAGTGCCACGTCCCACTCCTAGCCTGGACTCCTGATAGATCCCGGTTTAGAGCTGGTCTCCTGGATAGTGCTCCTTCTTTAAGTGATGTGGGCAGCCTGATGTAGTCATGGGCCAATATGGGAAACAGTGAAAAATGGGTCAAAAAGCACCTTCTCTCTTGAGGTTCTGAAGTTCACAGACTCACCAGCAACTGAATGAGGGCTGCGTGGGATTCAAATTTATCCACTCATTCACTTACTCACAGTAAACATTTACTGTGGTCCTACTCTGTGCCAGGCCCCACATCAGGCCATGCATGCCCAGGAGTCCACAGAGTCACAAAGATATACAGCTAACAGTGAGAGAGTATTTGGAAATTGGGCCAAGCACTGTGCTCTGCACTTGACCAGATTGGCAGACTGGAGTCCTCCTTTTTTCCCATCCTGGGTCACTGGAGTCTGACCCTCTAAGTCTGGTCCTAGAGTTCTAGCACTTAAAGTCTGAGAAATAATCCCCATGAGATTCTCCATGCTCTATGAAAGAGCATTTATCCTCAGTCCGTAAGAGCATTAAGCTAGGTGCTAGCTCTAAAGTTAGCCAGAATGGAAGCAGCAGCTCACCAGTCAACAGCTGCTCCCCCAAACTACATGAAGGTACCACCAAGGTGTGGTAGTTTTTGCCGTGGGAGACTGGCTGGACCATCCATGCCATGTTCAGGACCACTTACTTAGTAATCCTCTTGCCTAGGAAGGCCTGGGGTCATTGAGCCAGGATTTGTGGTGAATAGAGGCAGGAAGGCAGGCTTCTGTCCTGGGCTGCTCTGTGAATATTGGTGCTTGGTGCCCACTCAGTGATTTGTCATCTCCTTCTGAGCACAGTCCTGTCTTTCCAGACATTTTCTGATTTCTAAGTTCTGAGAAGGAAGAAGAACAGGGACAAATCCATGGAGGACACTGAAGACCTCAAAATTTTGTGATTAAAATGACCACAAGAATGGCCTCATTTTGGAGCCCAGCCCTGTATGAGACATTCTCTGATGCCATTCCATTTATTCCATACTTCTCAACTTTATGCTATTTTTCCATATTGTACATCAGGAAAATGAGAAATAGGGCGTTAAAGTACTGAATGTTGTGGCCTAGGCTATGGGTTAGATCTATCAAAAGTCCAAGCTTTGGCAATGAAAGATAGAAACGTACCCCTATACTCTGGGCCCCACACTACTGAAGGCGATACATACTGTTGAGAGCCTAGAGATATAAGAGGTATTTTACTAATAAAGTGCTTCCCAAGCCAGAAGCACAAATCTGGCTGAGGGCTTTTCTCATGAAAAGAAAGAATCAGCCTGAAGACATAGCCCTGCCCATTCAAGAAACAACCAGGGAAGAGGGGGTGCCCCTCCATGTTCTGTCCAGGGCCTGTGGATGGTTAGCTCTTGGAGTGAAGATGGACATGACAGAATTTCAAAATGAATAAAAACATTAAAATTGTGAGTTACCTAACTTTTTCTCCTAACCCTGGTCTTGGATATGCAGTGGTCTAGCTATATTCTTGCCTTTATGCCTTGCTGGTCTTCTGGTTTTCACACCAGCCTTGGTGTATTTAGATAGCATGTGAGATAGTCTCTTGGTGTTGGACCAGCTCTGGGGTACAGATAAATTATAGTTTTGGGAGCTGCATGCCAAGGTCCCAATCATGGCCACCCTGTGAGCCTGCTAGGTCTTCTGATGGAATTGAAATGAGACCCTCCAGGGCTCCAAATTTAGCCTGTCCTCCTGCCTCCTAGAATTCTGTGTCTTAAGCATTTGCCCCACATTCTGATGAGACATTCATCCTGCAGAAATACCTGAGGAGCATGTGAAGTGATAATTGAAAATTAAAGTCATGGGGAAAGACTTGAGGAAAGCAATCACAAGTTTAAATTTATTATCCTCCTGAGTATCTGTCATGTTTCCATTCCATAAGAGCTCTCAAATAATATTATTAATTCATTCTTTGAATAATATAAAACATTTTTTTTCAGCAAGTGGTAAAGGTCCAGCCACTACAGAGGTATAAGAAAGAACAAGGCTTGGACCATGATTTCTGCTTTGACTCGCTATTCACTTTGAAGTCAGACCCAGTAAGGTCATATGAGTCCAGAGCCTGGCTAACTCACCTGTCCTCTGCACTCCACCGCCTCTCAACCATGTCTCCTCATAGCCACAAACCCAAGATCCCACAGAGCCAGTGCCTCAGTTTACCTTCTGTCCTTTCTGGGCCCAGATAAGAGTATCAAGCTCACCAATTGGCTGTGAGGATCTAAGGCCAAGTTCAGGTACAAGTTCTGAGCACATAGTCCTGGACATGTGCAGAAGCATCTGTAAATTATACCCTCCTTCTTTCTTTGGAAGGAAATTGCCCTGCCTCAGTCACCAATCAGCACAAATGGTATTCGCTCTTGTGTTCTTTCTTTTCTCCAAGTTCTTGGGCTTTGGTTTTGGATTTTCAATTCAAAAGCATTATGGAAGCAGGTGCCAACTCTGCTCATGCATCTTTGGTATTGGGCACTAAAAACATTCCTACCAAATTGAATGGAAATGGCTCTTGGCGAATTTGCCTCTGAATGCACCCAGAATCTTCTCCATGAGTTTGGGGGTTAATAGTAATGGACATGGATAGGATGCTTGCTATGCTGCTCAGGTGAAGAGGTCTGGCTCCAAAGCTAAATACATTTAGGCCAATTTAAGGCTAAAAATGGAAACTCTATAAACTCACCATGGAACTCAGGTGGGAAGACAAGAAGCCAAATTCCACATAGTAGACCTAATAATATCTACAATTCTATTCTCCCAGGGTACTTTCACTCCCTGCCTCTGCCAGTGTTACAGGTTAGTGACCAAATAGATCATAATACTGATGTGCAGAGTATTAGGAGTGTAATAAGATGGCACCTGGATGGGACGGGGGCAACCTCTGCCAGGTGTGCTGTGGGCAAACTAGCTTGTGGGCCTTTGAGGAGTCCAGCAGCAGGTGAGACAGCCCAGTCTGTTTCTTGAAGTTGAACTGATGCATAGATTGTTCTCATCCAGATGTTTTCCTAGCTACAGGGAACCATGAGAGACAGGACAGCACAGCAGGTCAGAGTACAGCATCCAGAGCCCCACTGCCTGGGTCTGAAGTCACTTATAGATGCTGATAATATAATGTAAACCCTCTTATTTTCCATTCCCCCATCTATAGAATGAGGACAAAAATGGTACCTACTGACCCTGGGCGTGGAGAGACCAAATATGGCCAGTGTGTGGAGCAAAGAGAAAGCCCCAGATTAACAGTAGATATGACAGGGACAACATCATTCTTTGGAGACATTCCTGTATCCCACTACCAGGCAAAGCATATCCCAGGGAGGTACCATGGTCAGCTAGGAAGCTTGAAGGAAGCCAGGCTACCAAGAGGTGCTACCATTTTACCAAAAGGTTGTGCAAGAGATCCAGCTGTCCCTGAGGTCAGAGCTGAATCTGTTGGACACTCTTGATGGGCTGGGTACAGCTCTTCCATCCTGGTACCACAGGTGTCTCTGCTCCTGTATTTACCAGCCTCTAGGACACCAAGATAGGGTTTTCTCTGAACAAGAAGGGAGCACATCCATAAAACATTAAAAAATACATCAAGAGAAAGGATTTTGGAAGCAAGATTACTCCTAGATAAAATGCCACCTTGTTTTCTTAAGGAGCTTTGAATTCTCTGAATTAAGGAATTGTGGTTTGAAAGGTTACCTGTGGGAAATATGGAGTTTTTAAAGCTCTGGGCTTTAATTAAAACTCATTCACGTGCAAATAATGTGTAAGCCCAGAGGTCCCCTGCATGTTCTCCAGGAAGACAGGCCAGAAAAGGTCCCTGATGAGATGAGGAACTCTGAAGTCCTCAGCCCTGCATGCAAGTACCCTCTACTCCTATCCCTATTCCCATTCCCATTTTTAAGGAAAGGCTGTATACCCTACTCTTCAGACATAAATACAGCCAGGCACCTTCATATCCATCATCTGTACAACTCACACATGGGACAGAATATGGTTGGAGGTGACACACATGTGGTATTAAAATAAATCCCCAATTATTTAAACAACAACATCACACAGGTTCATGTGCCACCTGGAACAGTCTTACATGTGAACCAACCACTGCCAAATGGCACTGCCTGCTCCATCCAGGTTGGGTCCCCTCTATTTCCACTCTACCATCTCTGCTCATGTTGTTCACTGTGATGCTTCTAACAGTTGTACCATTCAATCCTGCCCCACATGACCATGTTTGTGAAGATGTTTCTGTACCCTTGTCTCCCTAGGGACTCCACATAATCCATTATTAGAAGCAAATGAAGGTCATCATTTCCTTCAATGGATCCCACCCCAAACATTACCTTTACTCCACATTTCATGAGACTTTGGTTATTTTCTAAAGCAGCTGCCTGCTTTAAGAGGTGTCTGGGGTGGGCTGCCTGGGTGGCTCAGTGGGTTAAAACCTCTGCCTTCAGCTCAGGTCGTGATCCCAGCATCCTGGGATCCAGCCCTGCATAGAACTCTCTGCTCAGCAGGGAGCCTGTTTCCCTTCCTCTCTCTGCCTGCCTCTCTGCCTACCTGTGATCTCTGTCTGTCAAATAAATAAATAAAATCTTGGAAAAAAAACAAAAAAAGTGTCTGGGGAGAAGATTCTCTGAGCTGTATTTGGTCCAAAGACATGCTAGGTTGACCTACTCAGTGTTTTAAAAGTAACTAGTTGTTGATATGTAAAATTTAGGGTTTGGGTTTGGTGTTGTTTTTTTTTTTTTTCCCCCTCATCAGTTCAGGTTCTTCTCGAAAAAAGAAATTGGAATATCCAGCAATATCGGTCAATATCCAAAGAAGGCAGCAATAGGCTGGGTCCTGCTTTCAGGGAGATCAGCCCCCTGCAGCTCAGCATAATCCCAGCACCCGCCTGTATTACACACTGCTTTCACTTCCTGCTTGGCCTTGGGATGTGTCTTTCCAAACCAGGAAGAAAAAAATCAGTGAGCAAAGACTTTACGAGCACCTGGCTTGCTGCAAGAGCACAACCCCAGATCCCTCACAGTTTTGCCAGTAAGGGGTTGTGTGAGGTGGCATCTTTGCTTAAATGGCATGGAGATTAATACAGGCAAAACAGGAGCAAATGCAGGGACTCTCTCTCTCAAATGCTGGAATGTCTCCATTAGTAGGGGTAGCCATTTTTCTCATAAGAACTAGGGAAATTTTGCTAACAGGAGTTTAATAATATAAAACATGGTGTTTTTTTAAATGATAATTGCTACATTTTCTTATCAACATTCTGGTTTTGCTTTTACTTCTTGAGTTCCAGCCTCTTGATGAATTTTTGGATTACGCTCACATTCCTATTCCTGGTCATCCTTCTACTGGGGCAGCTAGAAAATGGATTAGTTCCTGTATGCTGAGTCACTGATGAAGGTTTCAGGGAGCCTCTGGTTCATTCCAGGGCTAATGTGCTCCTGAGCTGAAGCCGAGCATGGTTTGGCTTCTTCCTTCTTTTCTGCTGTAGAGAACTTTTAAAATTTAAAACCGTAATTTCCAAGCTTTCTCTGCACTTGACATTTTTTACATAGTTTCATTTTCTAGTCCACCAACAATGCTCTGGCATTCTAAGGTAAATATGGCCTTTTCTGCTCTAGAAGCAGCTGACAGAAAAACCAAAGTTGAGGGAAAGCTATTAGAAGAAATGGGTCATGTGCTACAAGTCCTCAGACCACAACTGTCTCTCAAGACACCAACCATTTCTATTTTTCACGCATCTTGAAAAGGTGTAGAAAATACTGTAATTATATTGATGAGCAAGGCTTTTTTTTGCATTTTCTTATTTCCTATTTTGGTCATGTACAAAGTAATTAACTAACTTCAATTTTTTTTTTTTTTAAAGATTTTATTTATTTATTCGACAGAGAGAAATCACAAGTAGGCAGAGAGGCAGGCAGAGAGAGGGGAGGAAGCAGGCTCCCCGCCGAGCAGAGAGCCCGATGCGGGACTCGATCCCAGGACCCTGAGATCATGACCTGAGCCGAAGGCAGCGGCCTAACCACTGAGCCACCCAGGCGCCCACTAACTTCAATTTTTTTAATTAAAATAATTTTTATGGTGATCACTGAATGATGATCAGTACAGAGGAGGTGCCACTGTGGGCGGAATGAGGATCTTGGGGCAGTTCTTGGGGCAGGTTACGACTCTACTCCATGGACAGTCATCCTGGGGCAAAGATGCTTTATCACTTTGTCGAATTCTTCTTTATAGGAGAACACATCCCCAGCCTTGACTCACAATTTCTGCTGGAAGCAAAAAAGAAGAACCGTGCCCTTAAAATAACTTCTGCTCTGAGGTTGTAAAAGCCACACTGGATGAAGCAACAGACCCCTGGCTACAGCTAGATCCAGCTCCCCATTGATGTAAAGTCAGCCAACCTCAGCCTGTGCATTCTTCCCTTCGCTATAATATGCAGTTAAGAAATCGTGCCCTGGAATCAAACTGTTAGGATTCAAATCCTGGCTTGACCATTTATGAGCAGTGTGACCTTGGGCAAGTTATTTAACTTCTCTGAACCATAATTTCTCATCTGTAAAATGTGTCTAATGATAGTACCTCTTACATTTTTTTTTAAAGATTTTATTTATTTATTTGACAGACAGAGACCACAAGTAGGCAGAGTGGCAGGCAGAGAGAGAGAGAGAGAGAGGAGGAAGCTGACTCCCTGCTGAGCAGAGAGCCCAATGCGGGGCTCGATCCCAGGACCCTAAGATCATGACGTGAGCCGAAGGCAGGGGCTTTAACCCACTGAGCCACCCAGGCACCCCTCTTGCATGGGTTTTTGTAAGGATTAAGTGACTTAGACCATAGAAAGCCTTTATAATAGAACCCCGCACATGGTAAATTCTTACATGTGTCAAATTCTCTATGGAACATTGTTTCACTGCACTGTCACTTGGTTTCCCAGATGTTCTTATATGCTCTTGAATTCATTGTCTGGGCATATGGCTCCCGGCTTCACTCCCATTACCAACAGAATCTTGTATCTGCCTGGAACTTTGAAGTTTACAAAATGCTTTTACATTTAAATCTCACATCATCTTCATATCAGCCCTAGGTATTCTCCCTACTCTGCCTGAATTTTTTGGGCAACTTAGTGCCATTTTTTTTCTCCTCTGTGCTTTCCCCTGGATCACAGTCCTAGAGCTCTGGGAACTAGATTTCCTGGAATTCTAACCAGTGGTTGATAGATTTTTCTACCTTTGTGGGAGTAACGGCAGAGGAGGAGCAGAGCCCTCACTCTCCTAAGCAGTAATGGGGAGCCAGAGGCTCTTCAGCAGGAAGCAGACAGAATGGAGTGATGCCAATAGCTTTTGGACATCCTCCTACCAGTCACCCCCACAGGTGCTACAATCCCTGAGTTCCTAAACACTAACGGTGGCTGTCTTTTTCATCCCCTCAGCTTCTCTAAAGACCTGTGTCTTGAATCTCCTTGATAAACGTTCCTTTCTGCTGGAAATACCTAGAGTATTTCTTGACCAAACCCAGACCTACTTTATATCAGATAACACACAATGAGTACATACTTTATGTCAAGCACTACATAAAGCACATTTATGTGAATTACTAATTTAATCCTTATTAACGATGCAGTTTGAAAAGTAGCACAATTATCCTGATTTTTCAGATAAGGAAACTGGGGCACAGAGGGGCTAAGTTACTTATGTATGGTTATTACAAGGCTCTACTGACTCTCCTAAGTTACTTAATGTTTACTATGTGCCTGGAATGTTGCTGTTTCAGTGAAAGACAAGTCTAGGTTTCCCAAAGTAACAGGTAGTTAAAAGGCAAGCAGGGATTCCCATCTCTTCCCAAGTCCACCTCCTGTGTCTCATTCTCTCTGACACATTTTGCATGGAGATAACTACCATGCGGGTAAGGATAGATAGATAAACACTTACAATTAAAGAGCACCTGGCTAAAAACAAGTTGTCTGCCTCCTGTTCTAAGTGCTCCTTACATTTTACAAAGGAAACTGTTTTATTCTAAAGAATGAGCCTGTGGTGGGTCCTGTGACCTGGGAATGCTATTGCCATACAAAGGTATAAGTAGGGGGAAATAAGGAGAGAAGGACTAAGGTAAAGGAGGCCAAAGGGGATGGCGAAGAGGGTCAAAGAGAAGAATAGCAACAAAGACAAGGCAGAGGAGAAGGAGAGGAAGAAGAAGGCAGGCAAAGGATGAGCTTTTTCTGATCAAATCACCAGCAACACGTAAGAACAAGGGAAGAAAAGGGACTCCTTCCATCTCCTATTTCTATCAGGGATCCCGATCTCTGTCACTGCAAGAACTAAGTGCAGTTTCTAAAAGAGTCATTCCTCCACGCCAGACCTACATCATAATGCAAAATCCATAAGTGTTAGCTATTTTGGTTGCTTGATAAAAATTTGATACATTCTGATTAATGCCCATATAATAAATAGTCTAATTTTATTATGTTGTATAAAGACTTCAAAAATATATGGTAACTGTGCTTTTCCAAAGGGTAAGGAAACAGATAAGGCTTCAGACAAAGAAAAATTGCTTTCATTAAATTATGCAGTTATTGAATTTCTTCTCCTATGCTGTCCTCTCACTATTTTCAAAGTTGTCTACCACATGAGCAGTCACTTGGGGTGGGAATTTTCCCTCCATCTCTGGAAGGGATTCTTGAAGATACTATTTAAAGAATTAGGAGAGTCTCTTCTGAAGGCCTGCAAGAGTGAGCATGTGTTAGAAAGAGGTCAGTTGAGCTGGTAAATGTAGTGTGGAGTCTATCTGCAGAGCATGCAAGCTTTCACTTTTGTCCTAGGACATTCTGAAGTTGAAGAATGTTGATCACCTACTCCATGCTAGGCACTTTTACAAAAACCTTTCAAAGTGGGTGGGCACACCGTCCTTAAAAAGAAAAAAAACAAATAGATAAGGAAACCGAAGCTGGGATAATCTTATCTAAGAGTTAGACTATTCTGTTACATTGGGGATGCCTTATACTCATTGTTTTTGAGTTTAGATTAGAACCCTAAACCAAGCTGTCAGGATAGTTGACCTTTCCAGACCACTAAATCTTGGATGGATTGGCTCAGGATGGAAATTAAACCTGGGTCCTCAACCTCTTATGGGGGCTATGAGTTCCCTCTGTTCCCATTTCCTTCCAGTAAATCCTGTTCTGCTTAAGCCACCAGGGTCTGCTTCTGTTGCTTATAACCAAAGTGTGCTGACTGATAGAGGGCACAGCTGGATTTGGACCCTGAGCTCCTTGAACACACAGACCACCTGTGAAGGAAAGTGAGACTTGTCCCTCCTACTAACCCACCAGGGGGACCTCCTTTCACATCACAAAATGGATGCATGTAGGTAGACCAGGCAACCTGCAGGACTGAACAGAGAAGAAAGGACACCAGGCACCAACAGCTATTCCCCAGCACAATGTTCCTGCTCTTCATGCTGGAGTAGCTCTGGGCCTGCCTGACTAGGCCCAGGAGCTCCTTACTTTACTCTGACAAGAATCAGCAGGAAGGACTGGGTCCCCAGCTTCCTGAGGTCTGGCTTTCTCCATAGCTCATGCCAAGAAAAAATGGTAAAGGAGATGGATTGTGAGCTCTATTCTCTGCTCATTGGCACTTTCTGGGGAAACTTGGATTCCTCTTGATGTCCCCCTACCCCCACCCAGGCCTACATTCCAGAAGACTCTGCACCCACTGTCATATCAGTCTGATCCAAATCTATTCATCCTGCTCCTTTTTCCCTTGGGGCCTGAAGTTATGCAGATAATGGGTGATGTTAATGGACACATAGTGGTTAACTTGAAGGAGATGATAATCCTAAAGAGCCCAGAGATAATCCCAAAGAGCTAGTATGCTGCATTACCTCCTAAGAGTGACACTTTAAGAGAGGATTTTCCAAACCAGGTGCATTCACAAGACTGTCTGATGCTTATGGGGTCTAGAAGTCAAATCTAAAGGATTTGGTGAAAGATTAAGATGAATGGTTTGTGGGAGACAGTTTGCATCACACATCTGGAGGGTAAGTGGAGAGAAGGAGGAAGTGCACTTAGTGGTTGAGGTTCCAGATGAAAGAACTAACAATGAAGGGAAGAGATTAAAAGGATGAAGATTTTAGTTTGATGTGGGAATAAATGTTCTGATTAGGTTTGCCATCTTGGTACAGAGCGTTCTGTTCCTTTAAGTATCCAAGGAAGAATGGGAGACATATGTAGAGGGATGCTGCCAGAGGGACTCTGGTCTCTAGAGAAGATCATATGATCCCCAAAGTGCCCCACTCTCTCAAAGAGTCCAGGATCACTTTGTACTTAAATACTGATGCACAGTACTTAAATACTGATACACTGTTCTATCCATTTTCTGAAATCTTGACAGCCTCTAAAAAGAATGAATTAAAGCTAAGGATGTTAACACAAGACCAAATTTTAACATGTTATAAACGTGAAAAAATAAACTGCAAATAGATATTTCCATACTATACATTTTCTTTGTAGGATATGTGGGTGCAGAAATACAAATATACATGTGCACATCTTACATGCATACACATACATGCCAGGAAAAATAACACTAAATATAGGGGAGAATCCCGGGCCTGGAAACAGCAGTTAAGAGGAGTTTAGCTTCATTTGCAATGTTTCTTCTCTTTACTTCTTCTTACATCTTTTTTAACAAGGAGAATATATTCATGTATTACTTACGTTATTAAAGATGAAAAGGAAAAATGCAGATGGCTATGAAGCTACTTCTCCCACACAGAGAATTGCAAGTTTAATCTTAATTGATGATTGGGTCTTTCATTCATCAATAGCCATCGAGTGTCAGCTATATGCACTGACATAGTAAGGATATGAGGCATGATGGAAGGTAGACAGGGCTCTTCCCCTCAAGGAGCTTCTGGCAGAGGAAACAGAAATTGCAACCAAGTATAAGTGAGGCACTAAGGGGCATCAGTGTGGGCTTCCCTGGGTCTGAGGGCTGAGATCTGGTGGGTCTTAGCATAGGGGATGAGTATTCCTGGCATGTTGAACAATATGCAGCAAGGTCTAGAGTTAACAGAAGCATGGTCTAATTGAGAAAATGATATTAGTTTGTTATAGCTGCTGGGAGGTAGAAGAAAGGTAGGAAACAAAACTAAAGATATGAGCAGAATATAGATATGAGAGGTTCTTTGGGTCATGTTAAAGAGATGAGACTTTAGTGTAAAAGCAGGGGGATCCACTGAAGAACATCAAGCAGAAGAGATGTTAATAGCAGACTTCCAGGCTAGCTGAAGGACTTTTCTAGGCAGGGGGACTCTGAGTGGACCTCAGAACATAGCATATAAGCTTTCTGCTTACATAAACCACAATTCTGATTTTGGAGAGGTACAACTGAATCAATTTGTAATTATCTATATGCAGATTAATTGCTTTGTGGATTACCTGTGGCATATGAAAAATGTTCACCCCAAACTGATTTTCCATTCTTGCACAGGACACTGATGGCTGCCTTTCTGTCATTAGTCACCAGCTCCCTTAGGCCTCAAACTCATTTTAACACTGGACTGAGCCAAACCAAATCCAGAAGGGAAATCTCTGCTAGAAATGATGAACATAATGCATGAGAAAGCTAAGTGTAAATAACTACTCATTCAAGGGAATACCCACAGCAACCACCCAGAGCCTTCCTGAGGAGCCAAATGTCTATGCAATTGTTGAGTACAGCCATGCAGGAAGTGTGAGACTGAAAAGAAGCTTGGTCATTTGGTGCAACTGCATTTGAGTCCTGGCTCCTCACCAGATTGGGGATGGCAGGTTACTTAATCTCTGGCACCTGTGTTTTCACTTCATATCTAATATGGAGGATGCAAGGGAAATCTATGCAGGATCAGGTGAAATCTATGCAAAAGTCAGGTGTCCTGAGAATTGAAAATCAGGCACAAACTGTCCTTGAAAAATAAAACAACAAAACTTTAAATCCTCTTTATTTAATTTCTTTTCAATTTTATTGGTATGTTTTAAAAAAAAAATAATTACATCTCATACATTTAAGTTATGTAACTGCTGTTAAATCCTCTTTAAATTGTGAACACCAGGCACTTGGAAGACCCAAATCTTCCATTTATTATTATTCTTTTTCTTTCTTGATTTTTTTTTTTTTTTTTTTTTTAAGTTCAGTAGAGGTTAAGGTCTAGTTTGAAAGGCTGAAGGAGAGATGGTAAATAGGGTGAGGTCAGGGATACAGAGATGAAATTGACAATTTCTCTCTCAGTATCCACATTTGGTTTCATTCAAGTAAATTAAATGTGCATAATGATTTAACTCCACTGTAACTATTACAACTACCTAATTTTTTTACTGTGGGGATTAATTGGATATGTATGAATTACCCAGTATATATTATGTACTTTGGGCCCTCTCCTTCTGTTTATTGGTCATGGATAATTGAGAACAGATTGCTCATCCCTGTAAACCAATCATTCTAAAATGAATGTTAAATAAGAGAGCTGAAAGTTTCCTTAAAATAATCTAAACTGAACCAAATGGCTCAATTTATGGAGGAGGAAACTGAGGCCATGGAGGGAATGGTTACCAAAGCCACCCCGCTAGTGAAGGGCAGAGCTGGGATAAGAACCCAGACGTCGCAACAGCCAGTCCAGAGATCCTTCCATTCCACCAGGCTGATGCCCCACAGGAGTCTGGCTCTGGCTGTCCAGGGAATATGACACTGTCTCCACCCCTAAGTCTTCAGAACCTCTCTTGAAAATCATGCTCACGACAATGAAGAAGTGGAATGTCTGGTTACTGTTCATGGAATACTCAGGAAGGGGTGAGGGAATGCCATGAATTTGGAGATTGGAACCTAGGAAACTGAGGGTATGTTGAGTTATCCTCAGCTTGATGGCTGTCTAAGCATTTGTTACATATCCCTCCCTGTCCCTGAATTTTACCTCAATATTGTAAATAGGTCTATTCTGCAGCTTTCTGTGACATCATTCCTCCTTCAAACCTACTACATAGATAGGACCCACCAAAATCTACCCAAGATGAGACAAGACAAGTGCCATCCTCCTTCAGGAATGGTGCAAAGAATGGTTAGGACATAGTATGGCTTCACTGTGATGAGTTATCCAACCAAAAAAGCAGCATCTCGAGGTTTCCTTGAGCCTCCATGACTTCAGCTCAGGCTAGTGCATGATTTCCCATAGGATTAAAAGAGCAAAACTGAAAATTGCTCTCAGACTTCAAGAGTCTATAGTCCAGGTGGGAATGCCTCCCTTCTGCTGGGTGCGTATCATGTGGATTGACTGGTTCATTGTTGCCAAACACCTGCCTAAAAATGTGTAATGCTTCCAGATGTTTCTCAGCATCCAGATGTATTGCGTGCTCCAGCTAATGTTGCCTCTATCAAGTTGAACACTGCATCTCTGGTTGCAGAGCCATATCCCTACAAACATACTCTTATCTTTCAAGAGGTGGGTATTGGTGGATTAAAGAAGCACAAGCCAAGGACTTTAGTGTCAGGCAAACAGGGATACAAGCCCTGGCCTTCCAGTGACACAAAGTTCTTTGCATCTGAATTCCTCATTTGTGAAATCAGGACAATGGTGGCAACCTCCCAGAGTCATTACACATGCAGTGATGCATGTAAGAGTCCTAATAAATGAATGTGATATGGTAGTTTTACAATGAAGAGTAGACTTTCTCAGAAGAGATAGGGAAGGCTCTATCTTGTTCACCACTGTATCCCCAGCACTAAGAGCATGTCAGGAGCTCAAAAAATATGAATAGGGGAGTGAATGAATGAGCATCTGAATGGTCTCTGATTTGCAGCCCTGTAGGTGCTTAGAAAAGTCCTTGAAATCAATGGTTATAGTGAGAATTAGATTAATTAAGGCTCCAACTTACACATGAAATTTTTTTTATAAATTAATTTATTTTCAGAAAAGCAGTATTCATTATTTTTTCACCACACCCAGTGCTCCATGCAATCCGTGCCCTCTATAATACCCACCACCTGGTACCCCAACCTCCCACCCCCCCTCCACTTCAAACCCCTCAGATTGTTTTTCAAAGTCCATAGTCTCTCGTGATTCACCTCCGCTTCCAATTTCCCCCAATTCCCTTCTCCTCTCTAACTCCCCATGTCCTCCATGCTATTTGTTATGCTCCACAAATAAGTGAAACCATATGATAATTGACTCTCTCTGCTTGACTTATTTCACTCAGCATAATCTCTTCCACTCCCGTCCATGTTGCTATAAAAGTTGGTTTTCATCCTTTCTGATGGAGGCATAATACTCCATAGTGTATATGGACCACATCTTCCTTATCCACTCGTCCATTGAAGGGCATCTTGGTTCTTTCCATAGTTTGGCGACTGTGGTCATTGCTGCTATAAACATTGGGGTACAGATGGCCCTTCTTTTCACGACATCTGTATCTTTGGGGTAAATACTCAGTAGTGCAATTGCAGGGTCATAGGGAAGTTCTATTTTTAATTTCTTGAGGAATCTCCACACTGTTCTCCAAAGAGGCTGCACCAACTTGCATTCCCACCAACAGTGTAAGGGGGTTCCCCTTTCTCCACATCCTCTCCAACACATGTTGTTTCCTGTTTTGTTAATTTTGGCCATTCTAACTGGTGTAAGGTGATATCTCAATGTGGTTTTAATTTGAATCTCCCTGAGGGCTAGTGATGAAAATTTAACACCTTTTCAAAGTTGAACCACGTAATGCCCTCTTCCATTACCACCTGAACTAAGAGTTCACTCCCTTTCATCATGCTGGCCTGTTTATGCCACTTGTCCTTTATAGGTGTGAGTCCACAGGAGAGAGTGGTATGCAGGGTTCCTGCTACTTTCTCAGCCACTAAACCCCAGGGTGCTCTGGCTCCCAAGTTGGGGAGCTGCAGGTTCAGATAGCAATGCATCTATCACTACAACTTCAACAGGGATATACATTATAGAAGGGTCCCTAAATAGCAGCAGTAGACTAACTCTTCCTCAGTACCCAATGGAAATACATGCAAAGTCACTGCAAACACCACCACTCACAAAAGCACCAAAATCTGGCCCTGGCTGTTAACCTATTGACAGAATTGAGAGGAAAATTCTATCTCCTACCAATGAAACAAAAATGAAAAAAAAAAAATTAATAGACACCAAAGCTATGTGGCTGAAAGGAAATGAATCTGCTGACCTGAAAACATGAAAGTTTATAGTCCGTTCATGCCCCCATGGACCGCTGATCCACAAATACAAATCAAAATACTGAGACTTTTCTACTAAATGGATCCTGCTTTGATCAGCCAGAATACTGTCCCCCAAGCAACACCCCTGACTCTGCATCCCCTCTCCTGCTGACAGCCACCACAGTACACATAACAGATTTTATTCCATAGGTAAGTTTCAAAACTCCAAGAGCAAGAAATGAGTGGAGTAGATAGAATGGTAATGACATATTCTTCTTAAATATACAGTTCTCATAGGAAGATGCTGTAACAGTGAAAAAGATATGAAGAAATTTGGGGGCACTAGAAACTGGGAATCATCATTTTCTACCCACTGTATCTTTTTAGAATATAAAATAACCAGAAATTGTGGTGGATATTAATAATTATAATTAAGATTAATTGTGCCCTTTCTCTGTGCAAAGTATAGCTAGAAACACTTTATAGTATTAACTTATTTTATTCTTCAATTACCCCCTGAGAAGTACAGAGAAGGTACACAGCTTGCTCAAAGTCCCAGTGTCTTTTTAAATAAAACTGGGTTAAAAGATAACAAATAATATGAAAACCCAACAGAATTAACTTAAAAAGATGAGTGAAATAAAAAGAATTGCAACAGAACCCAAAAGTACGGCATCAGAATGAAAATCTGCATTGGCAGCACACAAAAGCAAAGTGAAAACTGTAAAACTGATGCAAAAAATAAAGTATCTGGGGCTCCTGGGTGGCTCAGTCAGTTAAGCATCTGCCTTTGACTCAGGCCATGACCCAGGATCCTGGGATCCAGCCCTGTAGTGGGCTCCCTGCTCAGTGCGGAGCCTGCTTTTCCTTCTGCCTCTGCAGCTACCTCTGCTTGTGTGCATTCTCTCTCTCTTTCCCTCTCTCTCTCTGTCAAATAAGTAAGTAAAATCTTTTAAAAAAATTAAATATTTAAGAAGGCAGGAAAATGCCAAAGAAAAAACATCAGGACACATAATGCACAGAGGACAGAGATTTTAAGAATTGTCTATAATGTGGGGAACAGAATCAATACACAAAGATCTTCTAAATGTCCTTTGACTAAAATAAAATAGACAAAAACATCAATCATAACATAAGATTAAAAGATCTCATTGTATTTCATAGAAAAAAATCAGTAAAAATTAGCTTTTCTAGATAAAACTGACTAAATTCACTGAACTAGAAATAACAAAATTTATTTTCAAGAGAAATATTTTTGTGTATATTTTTACTCATAAGAAATTTAAAGCCTCACCTCCAATCCTACATCAAAACAAATTTCAAATAGTTTAAAGAGTTAGTTTAAAAATGAGCCATATATAACCTTGGGAAAATAGTATTAGTATTGTTTGGATTTTTGGATGAGGAGCCCTCCTCCCTTTGCTTAGAGCAAAAAGTAATGAGAAAAAAAAAATCATAAAGGAAAACATCAATGGGTTTGACTAATACCGTTTAAAATTTATATCCAAAATAATCTAATCAAAATTTAAAAGCACAAAAGAGTAATATTTCCTGCAAAACAAAGATATGTGAATGGGTTACTATTAAAAAGAGGAAGCTACAGATAGATGATTTGCATTTTAATAGGGAAGCAATAATCTCTTCAATTATAAGCATATATGGATACAAAATGTACAAAACAGAAAAACATATACAGCCAAAATGATTTTGGAAATGTTCACACTCCCCAGTAATCAACAAGATGCAAAATAAAATGTGGCCACAATTTTGCTTATTAAATTGGCAAGACAGAGAATTAACTGCTGGCACGTCAGTTCCTTTCTGGAAGCCTGTTCTGCTCTAAGTACCAAGAAAGCTAACAGAGTATACATTTGATCCACTACTTCATCTCCTAGGAATTTACCCTGTGTAATAATTCAATAATTGCCATCAAGGTGTATGTAGAAGGATTTTTCACCAGGCACAGGATGCTCTATCTACCCTGTGCTTGGTTATTTAAAAGAACACCATCAATGTCAATCCTCATAGTTGTTTTGACCTTCTGAATTTGTGGATCACATTCCCAAGTATCATCTTATTTAATTTTGGAAATAACTTCCTAAGAAAGACATCATTATCCCCTCTTAAAGACCTTGGAAGACAAAAAGGGTAGCTTAGGTGTAGTCTAAGTTAAAGGTCACAGAAAGTTTTCTCTGATGTCTGAAATCATCTCATTAAGACAAGAATAGAATGGTTAGGGAAGTCCACCTACAATAACAACTTCCTCTTGCAAAGTGGAGAACTGGGATTTCGAGAGGGGAAGAATCTCACTGAGACTCACGGTGATTCTGAAATTCTCCTTCTCTTGGTCTAACTCACGGTGAAGTACAGACATTCCTGGAAAGGAGGACCTGCTTTCAGAGCTCTTCCCTTTGCTGTTTGTTAGCTTATTAGTTAAAACACAGGCATCCTAGAAACTGGAAATGGGACATACAATGGGTCAGTTGTGGTGGAGAAATAGGAGGTTGAGGAAGGTCTGAAGAAAGGTCTGAGACTATCCCAGTGTCCGCCCCTCCCCACGTAGGGCTCTGGTCACTCAGTGATCATGGGAATGCACGAAGAAGTAGAATACAGGAGAAGGAGGGAACCAGTACCTGCTGCCTGATCTACTCCTCACACAGGGTAGGCTCTGTTTCCTCCTGAGACTAGGAATTCCTGGCTCGGGAAGCTGTGCTATGGACTCCACATGTGCCATCTCAGGCCCACCACATTCCTGTTGGCCTTTGAGCATTCTCCACCCTGGACACGCTCCGCCAGTGTCCAAAGAAGACAACCCATCACACCATCCCTAAATAGAGATTCTTTTTTTTTTTTTTTTTTTTTTTTTTTAAGATTTTATTTATTTGAGAGAGAGACAGTGAGAGAGAGCATGAGGGAGGAGAAGGTCAGAGGGAGAAGCAGACTCCCCATGGAGCTGGGAGCTCGATGCGGGACTCGATCCCGGGACTCTGGGATCATGACCTGAGCCGAAGGCAGTCGTCCAACCAACTGAGCCACCCAGGCGTCCCCTAAATAGAGATTCTAACAGGGTAGTTACAAATGTCCCCCTAGAGGGTCCAGAGAGGACTTCACTGGGAGATTTTAAACCTAGTCTCAGCCGCTCCCCCCAGCTGCTCTGAATCCACTTGGCAGCACATTCATCAGATACTCCATTATTTAAAAGAAGCAGCCCTGGAGAGCCAGTCTGGAGAGCTTGTTCAGGTCTGGAAGATAAGAGTCATGTTTGGCTATTACGTGTCAGGTGTCCTCACACTTGGTAAGAGCAGATGGGTATTAAGGAAGCCAGACCCGCCTGGAGCACTTTGCACCCATTTCCACACATTTCCACACACACTGAGGCTGAGGCCTCAATTCCTCAAACCCTTCCTTTAGGGTCTTTTGCCAATGCTGCTCATCCTTGCTCCCTGCCTTGGCCTCTGCCTCCAAGTGGGGGAGGCAGCCCTGAGGGGCTCTGCATGGCCTCCCCAAAGGAGAAGCATGTCCTCCCTCTCGGCCTCTGCCTCCTGCTAAGCCCACTTCTCCAACCCCAGAGAAGAAGGTGTCTCTGCAGGTTCTTTGCCTGCCTCTCTCAACTCCCTGACTCCACTACCAGATAACACGCCCTCCCGGTCCCATGAACAGACTAATTTAGAGTTGTTTATAGTTATAGATTTCAGCAGCAGTATTTCCACAGGCAGTAATTTGTTACTAATAAAAGCAAATGTTCTGAAGTTTGTGAATGATTTCCTTTTCATTTTGTTTAATAGGAGTGGATTCAAGGTTATATCTATAATAAAATCCCTTACTCCTGGGCATTCAGATGTATTTTCTTTGGGATAGAAGTTGAAGCTCCCAGCACCCAGGGGCACAGCGCATGTCCATGACAGGGTGCTATCCACACGAGTTGCACCCAGCCCCAGGGCTGACCAGTGGGATTGCAGGTCTGGAGCTTTGTGAGACATGGCTGTTTTCACTGATCAGGGAGTAAGAGCTGTTGCCTTATTTTGGGCTCAAGTCCCAGGCACAGAGCTTGTATATAGTAGATGCTCATTCCTCATGGAGTAGCAGAAGATGGTGTTTTGATTAATGACTTCATTGACAAACCAAGACCTGCCTTGTGAACATGCAGAGAATGTGGCTATGTGGGGTCAGTCTAAGCAACAACTATGTCTAATCCTGCCTCCTCACTCCTCTTCCGTGACTTTCTGAACACTCTGCTCACCAACCTCAGTTTAATGTCTCTGATAGTCCCACCTTTCATAAGCCAGAAAGTACTTAGGATTGTCTCTCTCTGAACCCCTGCTTCACTGTCTACACTGAGAACTCCTCACAGGTGGGGAGTCTTTTGCCTCTGTGCATATATGGCCCCTTTCCAGCATTGAGGACTCAACAGGAGCTCCATAAACATTTGAATTGAGTTGAACCACACATGGGCATAATGATAAAGAAATTCTTAAAAAACAAACAAATAAACAAACAATATAGTATTTGAGTGTCAGAAGGACCTGGGTTAAGATGCTGGCAAATCCCTTTGGATGCTATCTTGAGCAAGTTTCACAACCTCTCTGACTTTCAACTTCCTTACCTTTAAGACATACTTAATAATGTTTACCTTGTCACAGGTAAAACAAAAGCCACATCTTACAGAAAATGTCTGCCCTCTTCTCATATACCTCCTGACTCCTCCACGCCCCACCACAGTTAGAGCCCCTAAGAATCATTAGCAGGTCAATAATAATGGGGGTCCACCATCGTATGGTCATTAGGGATTGCCAGTCCCTTCCCAGTGGCCTCAGATAACCAGAATGGAGGGCAGGCAGGCCTGAGCAATCACAAGATCCACTGTAGTCTGGCTGTCTCAGGGACAGTAACAGGGGAATAAGTCCCTAGGCAACTTCAAGGACCTCAAGGCGGCTCATATTCCCCTCAGACGGAGATTCCCCGCAGCATATCTGGCTCCTCCAGGAAGGGCCATTTTGGGCATAGCTGGAACAAGACACAGGCTGAGCATCACACTGCCATCCTTAGTTCCAGATCCCTCCTCCCATCTCCAAGTTCTGCCCAGGTTTCATGTTAAGTACAACCAACCAGCAAGGAGATGTGCCTTTCCCCAAATTAACACAAAACCACACACACACACACACACACACACACATGTGGGTGGGTGTGTGCAAATAATTCTAACAGATAATTTACCAAAAAAGTATCATGTGCCAGACACAAAGTGTCACACATGCATTCATTCATTAATATTCCCCTCAAATCTGTGAGGTAGGTAATGTGATTACTTTCACTTTATGGAAGGAGGCACAGAGAGGATAAGTTGCACAAGGCTGGAGAAGAGACCCACGCGGTGACTCGTGTTATCATGATGGCTTCTCTAGGCCCTCATGTCTCCTCGTTGGTCCCAAATAATAATGGGGCCACCACGTGTGGACACCTGCCACATTCCATACACTATTTAGGTTATGATGATTTCTACATTCCAGAAGAGGAAATGGAAGATCTGAAAAAGCAAATGACTTACTCAAGATCACACAGGTGATGAAGCAGGAATTTAAGTCAAGTTTTTCTCATCTGCCACCCTATACCCCAAAGGACACCTTTCCTTTGAAAAATGGGGAGAAGAAAAAGGGAGATCCATGGAGAGTAATCACAAAAGGAAATATCCTCATGGGGTAATCCTAGTTGTTTCCTACTAACCAGGTCACTAACAAGACACATTTTTTTTCATATCTTTGTTCCCATCCCTGACATCTGCTAATTAAACATGACCTTAAATAGGGGCACCTAGGTGGCTGAGTGGGTTAAACAGGACCTTAAAGCTGACTTCCTTCCCATGCTTCAGGTCCATGTTAAGTAAACTCTCTGCAACATTTACCTCTTCCTCCTCCTCCTCTTCTTCCTCTGTTTTCCAGCATAATGCTGTTCATTACCATCCCTGGAACCTCTCCAAGGCAAGCACTGCCAGGAGAAGCCATTGTCTTGTCAGAAAAGTCCATTAAAGCTGTCAGGTTCCCTAACAAATCAATCAGGCACCAGGAGGCCTTTCAAAACGATATCATTTGCTATTCAGGCGGAAACAAATAACTGTCCCAGGTGAGTGGCAGAGGCATGGGCTAGGTGCCAAATTGCACCATAGTCTCAGGAAAAGTGTTGACATTTCCCACCAACAAATGCATAAGATTTACTTATTTCTCCCACCTTAAAATAAAACAATAACCCTTTCCTGACCCTTCTTTCCCCATCACCTAGTACCCCATTTGTTCCCCTTTACAGTCATAGAGAGTGGGTCTGGACTCACTGTTACCAACTTCTTACTTCCCACTTTCTACCGTCCAACTCCAATCAGACTTTCATTCATCCTTCCCTGAAAACATCATTTTCCAGGTCACCAGTGACTTCCAGGTTGTTACTGGCTATGATCCTTCCTCAGTCTTCATCTTCCCTGACCCTTCCAAAGCCCTCAATCATTCCTCGCATTTGTCAGGATTCACTAACTGCTGTAACAACCAAAACCCAACTCTCAGTGGCTGAAAATAATAAAGGTTTATTTCTCAGCCATGAGGCATTCCAAAGTGTGTGGGTGTGTGTGTGTGTGTGTGTGTGTGAGTGAGTGAGGGTGGTTACTATTCCACGTAGTCATTAGGGGACCAGATCCTCCCATCTGGAGGCTCCACCAAGACCTGGGGCCGAGGGAGCAGGAGATTTTATTGGAGGTAGCACACATCACTCTAGCCACATTTCACTGTCCAGAACTCAGTCATGTGAACGCACCTTATTTCAAGGAAAGGTGAGAAATGTAGTCTAGTTATGTGCCCATGAAAAAAAGGAACTGGCTTGGGGAGTATCTCACTGGCCTCTTCCATATCCCAGCTCTTTCCCTTTAGTTCCAGATACTTTACTATCTTGGTTTCCTCTTAACTCTCTGGCCATTCTTCTCAGTCTCCTTTGCTTGTCTTCGATCTCTTCTCCTGAACATCTTAATATTCCATGTCTTAAAAGACTAGCTGTAAACCAACAATTCTCAATTTACTTCTTCAATCAGACATTTCTCCCAAATGCTAAATGTGGGTATCCAATTGCTTATTCACATCTCTACTTGGATTCTAGAAGACATAGCAAATGGAACATTCTAAAGTGAATGCCCCGTATTCCTTCCCAAACCCACTGCACCTATTTGGGAAGTGTTTGGACGCAAAACTCTATAGTCATCTAGACCCCTTTGTGTCTCTCGCACTTCAAAAATCAGGAAATCTTACTTGCTCTACCCTCAAAACTTATTCACCAAAAATCCCACTATTTTTCACCTCCTGAAATAGACTACCAGCACTCCTAGCTTGGATGATTGTAGTCACCTTCTACCTGGCCTTCCTGGTGCCTCCCTTGCCTTCCTCCTATAAGCTACTCTCAATGCCATTCCCAGAGAGGTCCTATCAGAATGTAAGCCAGTTCATGTCACTTCTCTGCCCCAATCCCTGCAATGGCTTCCACTGTACTCAAAGGAAAATTCAAAGCTCTCACTGTGGTTCACAGGCCATGCTTGATCTGCCCCACCCCCATTACCTCTCTGACCCCAGCCTTCCCCTAAGCAGTCTGGCAAGTCCCCAGCTCCAGGACTTTGTACTCACTGTTCTCTATGCCCGAAACACCCTCAACCCATTCATCCAGATGACACACTGCACATTCCCACCCTCCCTCCAACATCGTCTTCAGAGTGAGGCCCACCCAGCTCTCCCAACTTCCCACTCCCTCCTCTACCTTTTCAGGATTTTCTCCCTTTTCATTCTTTATCTAACCTACCACATAATTTGCTGATTTTTCTATGTCTATTATTTACTGTCTGTGTCTTACTCTCACCTCTGATGGGATATAAGTTTTATAAGGACGTAAAACTCTTTTTAGTCCACTTATTTGTATCCTAAATTTCTAGAACAGAGATTAGCATATACTGGGTGCTCAGTAAATACGTTTTGAAGAAATAATTAGTATCTTGCATCACCAACAGTTAGAGCATTCACAGTTACTCTCACTGTGCCCCAAATCTGCCTCTTTGATACCCTATACCTCCCTATCAGTCCTGTCACTCAAAACTTCCCTGGGCCCCCACCAAGTGCAAACTCCCAGACTGGCAATGAACATGACACATGTTTTTGTCCCTTTGCTTTTTCTTCACCATGGCTCCCTCTTCCTCCATACATGAGGCCTGTGTGTCAAGCAAAGCGGCTGACATCCACAACCTTGACAAGCCCACAACTTGCATCCCCTCTGTCTCTGCTCCTGGTTTCCTTTCTCCTTATAAATGCGGCAACTAGGGCCCACTCATCTTCCAATGGCCAATTTGACAATTATCTGCCACACTGAAGCCTCCTCTGATGTCCCACACTGAACTGAGACCACCGTTCCCAGTCTCTGAATACCATAGTGGTTTCCAGCATGTCTCTTGTCAACTTCGGCTCCTGAGTAAATATTTTGAGGGCAGGGCCTTTGTTATACTCACCTCAAGCAATAGTGTAGGGCTTTCCACTCATTGATCAAGCTCTCATTTAGCAGACACTTCTGCTCTGTGTGAGGACAGGGGACCTAAAGGCAAGTAGGTCACGTCCCCGTCTACAGCATGGTCACACTGGGAGAGAAGATTGCTGGACGAAAAAGGAACTCCCAGGTTTTGGTCAAGGTCCTGCAGAGGTAAGTACTGGGTGATGTGTCACCTGGGCAGGGAGGGGCTGGAAAAGCTTAGCCCACAGGAGCCACCTGAGCCAGGCCTTAAGAAGGGTGAAAATGTGTAGGAACCACTGCACCATACAATAACCAAAGTCATTTAGTAAAAGCAAAAGATCTTGGCTTTTAGGATGACTTTGATAAAAGACTAATTTGCGACCAGTATATACAGTTCTTGCCTCTGGTGAAGCTCCCAAGGAAAGAGGTGTGAGGCTCTATATAGAATACAGACTTCTCTGAGCTGAACTGCCTTCTCGCCTGCACTAAAGGTCTCCTAGGAGGCACCTGGAAACTGCCACCAGCTGCTCCAGTCTCTATAAATAATGCCCTCCAGCCAGAATCTGAGCTATATTTGTCCCAGTGTTTGGGTTCAATGTCACTAAACTCAAAAGACCTTTGCGCAATTTCTAATGCTCGGTGTCTGATTAGGATTAAATGTCATTAAATTCTAATTAAGTGATCACTAGAAGCAAACTCTACTGAGTCCACCTGATGGCCAGGTGCACTCACTTGGTTTGTTCATCCCAGTGCGTGGCAGACTTTGGAGAACATCAGAGTTGTCCATGGCACTTGTTAGTCATCTCACTATCCAGAATTCACCCAGCCTCACTGGCCCAGTCTCTGAGAAGAGAAGCTACATGCATGTGTGGGGACTCCGGGACAGAAGGAGACTGGGAGAAAACATGTCTACCGTGTCTCCATCATCCCTAGTGACATCAACTCTCGGGCAGGGGTCTGGGAGGCTCCAGGTTTGAGAAGTACCCCAGCTGCTTAGAAGCACTGATCGATTTAGTGGCTTCAAATCTGGCTCTGTGTCAGAATTGCCTAGGAAGTTTCAAAACAGACTTACTGGATTGAATTTTTAGGGACTAAGCCTATGAATTTGATTTTAAAGATTTTTTAGAAAGCTTCCCAGGGGATTCTGATGGTCAGGCAAGGGTGCAGATGATTAGATGAAGGGTTATCTGATGGATAAGCCTGGGCATCCACGAAGACTCTCTCATTTCCTCCTAAGGAGGGCCCTAACCACCTTCACCAGCTGCCGTCAGCCAGTGGCCAAGAGCCCAGATCAAGATTAAGGCAGCACTCCACCGACATCAGAGAGAAGTAACAGGTTACAAACAGAATGACTGCTCCAGACCTCACAACTGGCACATGGTAGACTAAATCTCCACCTTCTGGCCCTGTCACCCTTGTAGGGACTTGAGAGAAAGGGAGTTAACATCTAAAAGGAAGACGATGCATCCCTGCACATGTGGGTGCTGGTCAGGCCTTGCAGAACCAGACCTGGAATCAGAATCAGACCCAGTTGGACACTGAGAAAGTCCAGCAAATAACCTAAAGGCTCTGCATAGCCATTTATCCATTTCTAAATATTATAATATTTTAGACTAATTAGATTGCTCAGAACAGGAAGAGGGCAAGCTACCACCCACACAGGCTAATTCAGCCAGCAATTTTTTCTATAGCCCACAGGCTAAAAATGGTTGTAACATCTTTAAATGATTACATTTTATATGATTATATTAAGTACCTACCTAATAGGCTTGATGTTTCCTCTTAACCTGCAAATCCTAAAATATTTACTGCTGGACCTTTTAAGAAAAAGTTTCCTGGTCCCTGGTTTAGAGGGTTAAATGAAATAATTTATGTGAAGTACTTAGCATGTACTATGTGCTATATATCTTTGTAAGAGCTTTTAGGACCTGAGGACATCTCCTAGCTGGCATCCAGCAAGAAAGGAGGGACTTTAGTCCTTCAGCCACAGACACTGAATTCTGCCAATAATCAGGGAGCACGGAAGAGGACTCAGCTCCAGATGGGAACACAGCCCTGCCCATGCCTTGTTTTCAGCTGGTAAAACCCTGAGCTGAGGATCCAGCCACACTGACAGGGCTGTAGCCTCACTGTGCGATGATAAATGGGTGTTCTAAGCTACTGAATCTGCAGTGCTTTGTTACACAGCAAGGGAAGACTCGTACAAGCCTTCAGACACCAAGTAGCTGCCAATTCTCACTAGGAAAAGGCACTTTCAATCTGCCTCCTCAATACACACTCTGGAAGCCTCCCTCTACGTTTCTCTGCCTCATATTTCAGGCTCCCTGACATCCCTGAAGCCTCACCCAACTACCTATAGCCCTCGGGGAGCACACAGTCCTTGGAACACAGAGCCCTTGGGAGTACCACTCAGTTGTATATGAATTCCTCCATTCCTCGGGAATGCTCTGGGCCAGAGGCAAAGGATTCTGAGGTGAACAAGTCTGCCTTCACAGAGTTCCCAGTCCAGACAGAGCCGAGTGCAGCAACACCTTCAATGCAACATGAGTAGAGCGCTGAGCCAGTCTGTTATGCTCAGCGTGTTCACCGAGGCCTCTGTGTGCCTGACACTTGCTCAGCCTTGATGATGCAGAAACCATTCAGTCTGCAGAAAGCTCACTGGCCTTGCAACTCTGACCCAGCCTCACGGCGTCAAAGGCTACAGCAGCCTCCAGCACAGCTCTCCTGTGCTTTCCCACCAAGAGACTGCCCTGTCCTTCAAGGCAGGAACTGAACCATGACCACATCTACATTCTAGCCTATGACTCAGAGATAGTTGAGAATTTACTTTACCAACTTAACTTACCAATTCTCAAATATCCTCCTGTCTAAAATTCAAACAAATTCTTTTTTTCCCACTGTGACCTTCACAAAAGCACCAACAATGACTCCTAAATATACTGAAGGTCTCTCCTCCACAATTATAAAAACTGGATGAAGTCAAATCTTCATAAAACAAACACAAAAGAAGTGGTGCAAAGATTTAATCTGTTTCCAAATGTGGGTTAATTTTTGTAGATGTGTGTGTGTGTGTGTGTGTGTGTTAGCAAAGAAGTAATTTTTAAAAATTTTTCCCCACTGACCTCCACTGGCCATTGGGGCTTATCCAGAAGAATGGGGCTATGATAAGGTTTAGGTGGTCTGGCCATGCTAAGGGCTCAGCGGGTCTTGTGGTAGCCAGAGTCTGTGTGTCCATAATAAAAACAGTGGTTGATAGAACAAATACCCCACTGTTAGCTGACCTGCCTCCCCCAGAGGCACCAATACACCACACCTAGCTCAGCCAGCCCACAGAGACACAATTAGTGGCTGGCTCAGGATGGGCAACTTATTTGTGGTAAGAAGTCAAAATTTAACAACTAAGACTCAAATACAATATGATGTGAAGACATTTTTCTCTATTGCTGAACGCATTAAGTGTCCACATGTGTCCTCACAACAGAGTTTTATTTATGCCTTCCAAAAACTCTTACTTTTGCTTGAAGCCTCAGTATGATTCATAGGTCCTTTCAAGAGCCACAGAAGAAATTCTAAAGTTTCTCAGGATCCATAGGGTACTAAAACCTCAAATACCTTAGAGATAATCTGATCTAACAGTCTATCCCCTTGATTTACGCAAGAAAACTGAGGTTCCAAAAGAGGAAGTAAGTTTTCCAAAGTTACGCTCTGAGCTAGATGCAGAGTGGAAACTAAGCCTGAGACCTCACATCTTCCAGACGAGGGCTTCTCAATCTTAACACTACTGATACTTCGGGTCAGATCATTCAGAGGTTGTCATGTACACTGCTGGAAGTTTAGTAGTATCCCTGCTCTCTGCCCACTAGATGCCATAGCAAACACCCCAACCCATTAAGAAAACAAACAAACAAAAAATGTTTCTGAACATTGTTTGGAGTCATCTGGGGGCAAAATCACCCCCAGTTAAGAACCAGGGATCTGGGGGGGGGGGGTGGGAGGAGTCAAGATGGCGGAGAAGTAGGAGGCTGAGACTACTTCAGCTAGCTGGAGATCAGCTAGATAGCTTATCTAAAGATTGCAAACACCTGCAAATCATCGGCAGATGGAAGAGAAGAAGAACAGCAATTCTGGAAACAGAAAAACTACCACTTTCTGAAAGGTAGGACCGGCGGAGAAGTGAATCCAAAGCGACGGGAAGAGAGACCCCGGGGGGCGAACCCGGCTCCCGGCAAGCGGCGGAGCAACGGCGCACAAAATCAGGACTTTTAAAAGTCTGTTCCGCTGAGGGACATCGCTCCAGAGGCTAAACCGGGGCGAAGCCCACGCGGGGTCAGCGTGGCCTCAGGTCCCGCAGGGTCACAGAAGGATCGGGGGTGTCTGAGTGTCGCAGAGCTTGCGGGTATTGGAACGGGAAAGCCGGCTACAGAGACAGAGCCGACAGTAAGCTCGCAGCTCCGTGTTACCTTGAACCGGTCGCAGGCTCGGTGAGCTCGGAGCGCGGCCGGAGGTCAGGCAGACGGGAGTAATTGGGCGCTGTTCTCTGAGGGCGCACTGAGGAGTGGGGCCCTGGGCTCTCGGATCCTCCGGGCCGGAGACCAGGAGGCCGCCATTTGTATTCCCGTCCTCTGGAACTCTACGGAAAGCGCTCAGGGAACAAAAGCTCCTGAAAGCAAACCGGAGTGGATTACTCACCCCGGCCCCGGGTAAGGGCGGTGTAATTCCACCTGGGGCAAAGACACTTGAGAATCACTACACCAGGCCCCTCCCCCAGAAGATCAACAAGAAATCCAGCTGAGACCAAGTTCACCTACCAAGGAGTGCGGTTTCAATACCAGGGAGAGCAGCAGAATTCCAGAGGAGGAGAAAGCCAAGACGGAACTCATGGCTTTTTTCCTGTGATTATTTTTAGTCTTGCAGTTAATTTAATTTTTTCTTTTTCATTTTTTTTTTTTCTTCTTCTCACCTTCGGGTAAAATTTTTTTTTTAAATGTTACCTTTTTCTTTTTTAACGATTTTTTACTAGGTTATCTAATATATATATTTTTTCTTTTTTACATTTTTCTTAGGTGTTTTCTTTTTTTAAAAATTCTTTTCTTTTCTTTTTTTTTCTTTTTTCTTTTTTTTTTTTCTTTCTTCCTTTTTGAACCTCTTTTTATCCCCTTTCTCCCCACTCACGATTTTGGATCTCTTCTAATTTGGTTAAAGCATATTTTCCTGGGGTTGTTGCCACCCTTTTAGTATTTTACTTGCTCCTTCATATACTCTTATCTGGACAAAATGACAAGACGGAAAAATTCAACACAAAAATAAAGAACAAGAGGCTGTACCGAAAGCTAGGGACGTAATCAATACAGACATCGGTAATATGTCAGATCTAGAGTTCAGAATGACAATTCTCAAGGTTCTAGCCGGGCTCGAAAAAGGCATGGAAGATATTAGAGAAACCCTCTCGAGAAATATAAAAGCCCTTTCAGGAGAAATAAAAGAACTAAAATCTAACCAAGTTGAAATCAAGAAAGCTATTAATGAGGTGCAATCAAAAATGGAGGCTCTCACTGCTAGGATAAATGAGGCAGAAGAAAGAATCAGTGATATAGAAGACCAAATGACAGAGAATAAAGAAGCTGAGCAAAAGAGGGACAAATAGCTACTGGACCACCAGGGGAGAATTCGAGAGATAAGTGACACCATAAGACGAAACAACATTAGAATAATTGGGATTCCAGAAGAAGAAGAAAGAGAGAGGGGAGCAGAAGGTATACTGGAGAGAATTTTGGGGAGAATTTCCCCAATATGGCAAAGGGAACGAGCATCAAAATTCAGGAGGTTCAGAGAACGCCCCTCAAAATCAATAAGAATAGGCCCACACCCTGTCACCTAATAGTAAAATTTACAAGTCTCAGTGACAAAGAGAAAATCCTGAAAGCAGCCCAGGAAAAGAAGTCTGTAACATACAATGGTAAAAATATTAGATTGGCAGCTGACTTATCCACAGAGACCTGGCAGGCCAGAAAGAGCTGGCATGATATTTTCAGAGCACTAAATGAGAAAAACATGCAGCCAAGAATACTATATCCAACTAGGCTATCATTGAAAATAGAAGGAGAGATTAAAAGCTTCCAGGACAAACAAAAACTGAAAGAATTTGCAAACACCAAACCAGCTCTACAGGAAATATTGAAAGGGGTCCTCTAAGCAAAGAGAGAGCCTACAAGTGGTAGATCAGAAAGGAACAGAGACCATATACAGTAACAGTCACCTTACAGGCAATACAATGGCACTAAATTCATATCTCTCAATAGTTACCCTGAATGTGAATGGGCTAAATGCCCCTGTCAAAAGACACAGGGTATCAGAATGGATAAAAAAAAAAAAAAAAAAAACATCTATATGTTGCCTCCAAGAAACTCATTTTAAGCCCGAAGACACCTCCAGATTTAAAGTGAGGGGGTGGAAAAGAATTTACCATGCTAATGGACATCAGAAGAAAGCAGGAGTGACAATCCTTATATCAGATCAATTAGATTTTAAGCCAAAGACTATAATAAGAGATGAGGAAGGACACTATATCATACTCAAAGGGTCTGTCCAACAAGAAGATCTAACAATTTTAAATATCTATGCCCCCAACGTGGGAGCAGCCAACTATATAAACCAATTAATAACAAAATCAAAGAAGCACATCAACAATAATACAATAATAGTAGGGGACTTTAACATTCCCCTCACTGAAATGGACAGATCATCCAAGCAAAAGATCAGCAAGGAAATAAAGGCCTTAAACGACACACTGGACCAGATGGACATCACAGATATATTCAGAACATTTCATCCCAAAGCAACAGAATACACATTCTTCTCTAGTGCACATGGAACATTCTCCAGAATAGATCACATCCTCGGTCCTAAATCAGGACTCAACCAGTATCAAAAGATTGGGATCATTCCCTGCATATTTTCAGACCACAATGCTCTAAAGCTAGAACTCAACCACAAAAGAAAGTGTGAAAAGAACCCAAATACATGGAGACTAAAGAGCATCCTACTAAAGAATGAATGGGTCAACCGGGAAATTAAAGAAGAATTGAAAAAATCATGGAAACAAATGACAATGAAAATACAACGGTTCAAAATCTGTGGGACACAACAAAGGCAGTCCTGAGAAAAAATATATAGTGGTACAAGCCTTTCTCAAGAAACAAGAACGGTCTCAGGTACACAACCTAACCCTACACCTAAAGGAGCTGGAGAAAGAACAAGAAAGAAACCCTAAGCCAAGCCGGAGAAGAGAAATCATAAAGATCAGAGCAGAAATCAATGAAATGAAACCAAAAAGACAATAGAGCAAATCAAAGAAACTCGGAGCTGGTTCTTTGAAAGAATTAATAAAATTGATAAACCCCTGGCCAGACTTATCAAAAAGAAAAGAGAAAGGACCCAAATAAATAAAATCATGAATGAAAGAGGAGAGATCACAACTAACACCAAAGAAATAAAAACTATTATAAGAACATACTATGAGCAGCTCTACGCCAACAAATTTGACAATCTGGAAGAAATGGATGCATTCCTAGAAACATATAAACTACCACAACTGAACCAGGAAGAAGTAGAAAGCCTTAACAGTCCCATAACCAGTAAGGAGATTGAAACAGTCATTAAAAATCTCCAAACAAACAAAAGCCCAGGGCCAGACGGCTTCCCGGGGGAATTCTACCAAACATTTAAAGAAGAACTAATTCCTATTCTCCTGAAACTGTTCCAAAAAATAGAAATGGAAGGAAAACTTCCAAACTCATTTTATGAGGCCAGCATCACCTTGATCCCCAAACCAGACAAGGATCCCATCCAAAAAGAGAGCTATAGACCAATATCCTTGATGAACACAGATGCAAAAATTCTCACCAAAATACTAGCCAATAGGATTCAACAGTACATTAAAAGGATTATTCACCACGACCAAGTGGGATTTATTCCAGGGCTGCAAGGTTGGTTCAACATCCGCAAATCAGTCAATGTGATACAACACATCAATAAAAGAAAGAACAAGAACCATATGATACTCTCAATAGATGCTAAAAAAGCATTTGACAAAGTACAGCATCCCTTCCTGATCAAAACTCTTCAAAGTGTAGGGATAGAGGGCACATACCTCAATATCATCAAAGCCATCTATGAAAAACCCACCGCAAATATCATTCTCAATGGAGAAAAACTGAAAGCTTTCCCGCTAAGGTTAGGAACACGGCAGGGATGTCCATTATCACCACTGCTATTCAACATAGTACTAGAGGTCCTCGCCTCAGCAATCAGACAACAAAAGGAAATTAAAGGCATCCAAATCGGCAAAGAAGAAGTCAAATTATCACTCTTCGCAGATGATATGATACTATATGTGGAAAACCCAAAAGACTCCACTCCAAAACTGCTAGAACTTATACAGGAATTCAGTAAAGTGTCAGGATATAAAATCAATGCACAGAAATCAGTTGCATTTCTCTACACCAACAGCAAGACAGAAGAAAGAGAAATTAAGGAGTCCATCTCATTTACAATTGCACCCAAAACCATAAGATACCTAGGAATAAACTTAACCAAAGAGGCACAGAATCTAGACTCAGAAAACTATAAAGTACTCATGAAAGAAATTGAGGAAGATACAAGGAAATGGAAAAATGTTCCATGCTCCTGGATTGGAAGAATAAATATTGTGAAAATGTCTGTGCTACCTAAAGCAATCTACACATTTAATGCAATTCCTATCAAAGTACCATCCATCTTTTTCAAAGAAATGGAACAAATAATTCTAAAATTTATATGGAACCAGAAAAGACCTCGAATAGCCAAAGGAATATTGAAAAAGAAAGCCAACGTTGGTGGCATCACAATTCCGGACTTCAAGCTCTATTACAAAGCTGTCATCATCAAGACAGCATGGTACTGGCACAAAAACAGACACATAGATCAATGGAACAGAATAGAGAGCCCAGAAATAGACCCTCAACTCTACGGTCAACTAATCTTCGACAAAGCAGAAAAGAATGTCCAATGGAAAAAAGACAGCCTCTTCAATAAATGGTGCTGGGAAAATTGGACAGCCACATGCAGAAAAATGAAATTGGACCATTTCCTTACACCACACACAAAAATAGACTCCAAATGGATGAAGGACCTCAATGTGCGAAAGGAATCCATCAAAATCCTTGAGGAGAACACAGGCAGCAACCTCTTCGACCTCAGCCGCAGCAACATCTTCCTAGGAACAACGCCAAAGGCAAGGGAAGCAAGGGCAAAACTGAACTATTGGGATTTCATCAAGATCAAAAGCTTTTGCACAGCAAAGGAAACAGTTAACAAAATCAAAAGACAGCTGACAGAATGGGAGAAGATATTTGCAAACGACATATCAGATAAAGGACTAGTGTCCAGAATCTATAAAGAACTTAGCAAACTCAACACCCAAAGAACCAATAATCCAATCAAGAAATGGGCAGAGGACATGAACAGACATTTCTGCAAAGAAGACATCCAGATGGCCAATACACACATGAAAAAGTGCTCCATATCACTCGGCATCAGGGAAATACAAATCAAAACCACAATGAGATATCACCTCACACCAGTCAGAATGGCTAAAATCAACAAGTCAGGAAATGACAGATGCTGGCGAGGATGTGGAGAAAGGGGAACCCTCCTACACTGTTGGTGGGAATGCAAGCTGGTGCAGCCACTCTGGAAAACAGCATGGAGGTTCCTCAAAATGTTGAAAATAGAACTGCCCTATGACCCAGCAATTGCACTATTGGGTATTTACCCTAAAGATACAAACGTAGTGATCCAAAGGGGCTCGTGCACCCGAATGTTTATAGCAGCAATGTCCACAATAGCCATACTATGGAAAGAACCTAGATGTCCATCAACAGATGAATGGATCAAGAAGACGTGGTATATATACACAATGGAATACTATGCAGTCATCAAAAGAAATGAAATCTTGCCATTTGCGACAACATGGATGGAACTAGAGCGTATCATGCTTAGCGAAATAAGTCAAGCAGAGAAAGACAACTATCATATGATCTCCCTGATATGAGGAAGTGGTGATGCAACATGGGGGCTTAAGTGGGTAGGAGAAGAATAAATGAAACAAGATGGGATTGGTAGGGAAGAATAAATGAAACAAGAGTCACCATAAGTGACTCTTAATCTCACAAAACAAACTGAGGGTTGCTGGGGGGAGGGGGTTTGGGAGAAGGAGGTGGGATTATGGACATTGGGGAGGGTATGTGCTTTGGTGAGTGCTGTGAAGTGTGTAAACTTGGTGATTCACAGACCTGTACCCCTGGGGATAAAAATATATGTTTATAAAAAATAAAATTTAAAAAAAAAAAAAGAACCAGGGATTTGAGCAAATGATGCTGTCTATGTGGACTCTAGCTCCAACATTTACTAGGCTATGTGATCTTAATAAGTCACTTATCTTTCTAAGCCTAAGACTTATCTAAAGATAAGTCTCCTCATCTTTAAAGCAAAAATAGTGCCAACTTAACAAGCTCATGTGATTGGTGAATGTAAATGAAGTTATGTAAATTGCCAGGCACAGAGCAGACTGGCATGGCTATTATTTTTATTATTTTTATGAGATATGATAGTCTGACACCAGTCTATTTCCAGCGAGCTCTTTCTCCTTTCTGCAATTTGCTGTAAATGCCACTGAACAATCATTTCATGGTGGGGACAGCTACCTTGGCAGCAGTGAGCTGAGACTGTGACCTTCTCACATTTGGAGGAAGGGGGAATGCTTGCAAGTCAGGCAGGGTTCTATTTGCCATCCAGGAAAACAAACTATGTGCTATTTGTTTGTTTTTGTCATGTCTTTAAGCTCCCTTATCTTCAGCTGCAGGATTCAGCAAAATAAAATTCAATTAGTATTTATCATCCTTTTCCTAGCTGAGTAAGTCAACTTCTTTTATTGCCGAAACTCAAAAAAATGCGGAATTGCCAAAGACCTCTGAAGATTTTAAGGTTTTAAGATGGAAAAGACCTGAGTATAACAGGAGAGAGCTAGATTTTTTCATAACGTAGTAACCTTGCTGCTGTTGGGATCATAGATAGTGTTCAGATACAAACCAAACAGAAAGATCCATTCTGGCCTTTTCAAACTTTGGCTTCACCACAAAATGTTTGTATGCAGAAGTCTAAGACTGTACAATACATGAGAGTGGCACAGCTTTTGCTGTCCGGATTACCTCTGTTTCCACCTCTATGGGTATTTATGCTGGTTGGGATTCTAGAGCACCTAACAGTACATATGCATCTTCAGAATCAGGACTGATTATCTCATACCATGATGACCAAAAAGGGTCAAAGGAATTTGTACTGGTAATTTCTTGGGTCGATCCCTGTTCCCTCTTTCCCCTGGAAATGGCAAGTGGCACCCATTCCATGCCAGCCCCTGGTTTGACCAGGTGAGAACATGCTGAGTGAAACCTCTAACCTCCACCTCCATCTCCAGGTCCTTCCCATACAATGATAAATCATGCTCCAGCCTTGCATCCAGATATCAGCACTCCTGTTTCCTTGACTTTCATTAGTGTGACTGTGGGTTTTCTTTCCCGCCTTTCCTCCACCATGAGTTTTGGGAGAGTTCTGCTACCTCAGACTATAGCCAGCTTCCAGGACAGGATGTAGATAAGAAGCACCTGTTCTCTCTCTTCTGTCATTGGAGCCAATGTGGTTTCCCCCAGGCAATCTTAAATAACAAGAAAGATGACTTTGGATTCCTGAGGAAATCCATTAGGATTAACCATGAGAAAGACATCCCACCTCAGGAGCTACCCATAAAGTCACAGCTACTTCTGAAAAATTCTCCATCACAACACCTACTATAGTGTGTTTTGTTTGTTCACATAAGCTCCAGAGTGAGAACTCCTTGCTGTCTCATTCACCACTGTAGTTCACACACAGTAGACATGTGATAATTTCTTAAGAATTAATGAATAACCAAATGTGGGATAGGGCATCTACCTTTTTTTGGCAATGTGCTAACCTCCAAGTGTACCAAACCCACAGCCCTTCATTCCTCCTTGCCTGTGTAGCTTAAACCAGAGGTCACAGCAGATGGCCTCTTTAGCCAGCAGTGTTGTTTAATCTGCAGACTGCCTCTCCACACAGTGCTTTGTAGATAAAACTGGATTGCTAACTTAAAAATCAAAACAAAACAAAACAAAACAAAACAAAACAAAAAAAAAAAAAAAAAAAAACCTGGGGAGTTTCACACAAAAACTCTGGATTATTTACTTCTTTTGGGAAAAAAAAAAAAAAAAAACGAGACTGGGTAGGCCTGGGCTTATGTTCATAGATGAAAAATGTTAGACTTTTACCTATTCCTCCCACTAAGTACAAGTAAAAGCCTTGGACAAGATTCACAAAACAAACACAGGAATATTCTGTACATTGGAGAGAAGGCAGACTGGTTTGGGAGCTCAGGAACTGAGAAATGAAAGGTTTGATTCATATATCCCAAACTTGGAGCTGAGGAATACTACAACTCAGAAATGCCAACAGGAAGAGCAAAAAATAACAAAACCCCGAAGAAAAGGTTGTTCTTTCTAGCCAAGGGACGATGAAAGGAGCAATCCAGCAAGAAAAATAACTTCCAGATAATTGCCACTCTATTCAGACAAGCACTACATAAACTGTGGCCTCACCTCTACCCATGCCAGGAAAGGCTGAGTTGGGATCCTAGACGTTCATTCTCATGAGTTTACAGTGAGGTATATACCCCAACATCCTGGCTGAAATGGTATCCAGGATAATGAAGCGGAGATCATCACAGTGGCCCATAACAAGGATTCTCCTACAGTGTTGGTGGAGACCATGTTGGGAGCCTGAATGTCTACCCTCCCCTGACAGTAATGAGGAAACTTCTCCCCTCGCTATTAGGGTGGTGTCAAAAGAGGCTTAGGTGAGGCTCAGGACTTTCATCATTGTCCAGTTGTAATGAAGCCATCTCCGCAGCAGTTTCACTGGAAACCATATGGAAAGCGAGAATTCCCACCCCCCCAACCAGCAGTAATGAGGAGGCCCCCGCACTCAGTTGTCAGTAAAAGCCATGTACAGAACCTGGACTTCTACCCCTGGTTGGCAGTAAGGGGGCGATACTGCCCCCATGCATTCCCTGCTGGAGCGGTGGCAGAAAAGCCCATTAAAACATAAGGTTTAAATAAGATCCAGAGTATCAGAGAATAATATAAAATGTTACAGGTTTCAATAGAAAATTACTCATTATACCAAAACCCAGGAAGATCTTAAATGGTATGAAAAACAGACAATCAGCAGATGACACTGCTGGGATACCAGACACATGAGAATTATCTGACAAAGATTTTATGATAGATTTTATGTGACAAAACAGTCATGGTAAAAATGCTTGAATGGTCAATTATGAACATGCTTAAATCAAAATAAAATATAAAGTCATCATGGAAGTAGAAAATCTCAGCAAAGAAATGGAAGATATAAACTGAGGGTTTTTGAAGGGAGGTGGGTGGGGGATGGGCTAGGCTGGTGGTGGGTCTTAAGGAGGACACATACTGCATGGAGCACTGGGTGTGGTGCATAAACAATGAATCTTGGAACACTGAAAAAAATTAATAGAAAGGAAAAAAAAGGCAAAAAAGAAGGAAGGAAGGAAGGAAGGAAGTAAAGAAGGAAGGAAGGGAAGATATAAAGAACCTACTGGAAATTTCAAATGGAAAAACACAATAAGTTAAATAAAAATCTCAGTGGATGGGCTCATCAGCAAAATGGAGGAAAGAATCAGTACTAGAAGAGAAATAGAGATACCCAATGTGAGCAAGAGAGAGAAAATAGACTTAAAAGGTGGGGGGGGGGGGAGAAAGAAGAAGAAGAACAGAGCTTCAGGGACCTGTGGGACTATAACAAAAGATCAAAAGATCTAACATTCATGTCACTGGAATCCTGGAAGGAGAAGGGAAAAAAGAGCAGTGCTGAAAAAAAATACTCAAAGAAATAATGGCTGAAAATCCCCCCTCCCTTTTTAAAAAAGATTTTATTTATTTATTTAACAGAGAGAGATCACAAGTAGGCAGAAAGGCAGGCAGAGAGAGAGAGGGAAGCAGGCTCCCTGCCGAGCAGGGAACCCGATGTGGGGCTCAATCCCAGGACCCTGCAATCATGACTTGAACTGAAGGCAGAGGCTTAACCCACTGAGCCACCCAGGTGCCCCGAAAATTCCCCTTTTTGACAAGAGACATAAACCTTTAGATTCAAGAAACCTAGTGAATATCAAACAGGATAAACTTAAAGAAGTCCACACTAAGATGTCATAATTAAACTTCTGAAAATAAAAGACACAGAAAAAAACATTGAAAGCAGCCAGAACAACATCTCATCTATAAGGAAAAACCAGTTAGAGTGACAGTAGATTTCTACCCAGAAACCAAAGTAGTCAGAACAGGTCACAACAGCTTTTAAGAAAATAACTGTCAAACCAGAATCCTATATCCAGAAAAAATGTGATTCAGGAGTGAAGGGCAAGGCAAGACATTCTCAGATGAAGGATAACTAAGAGAATTTTCACCAGAAGAACTATTCTGAAAGAATGGTTAAAGGAAGTTTTTGAAATAAAAAAGAAACTGTAAAAGAGGGAATCTTGAAATACTGGGGGGGAAAGAAAGAATGTGATAAGCAAAAATATGGGTAAAATATGGTCCTTTCTTCCTCTCTTGAGTTTTCTCAACTACATTTGGCAGTTGAAGCAAAAATTATAACACAGTCTGATATGCTTCTAAATGTATGTGAAAGAAATATTTAATACAATTATACACAGGGAGGGTAAAGGGACAGGGAAAAAAGTAAGCTTTCTATATATCATTTAAACTGAAAAAATAATAATAGCAGTAGACTGATAAGTTATGTATACTAGCTAGAATAACCACTAAAATAGCTATAAAAAAAGATATACTTGAAAATACTATAGGTAAATCAAAATGAATTCTGACTGAAGGCAGGAAAAAACAGCAGATTGTTTAAAAGGAAAACAACAGAGATCTTTAAAAAAGAAACAAAGAACCAGAGAGAACATACAAAAAATAATAAATAAAATGGCAGACCTAAACCTCAATATATCAATAATTACATTAAATGTAAATGATCTAGGGGTGCCTGGGTGGCTCACTGGTTTAAAGCCTCTGCCTTTGGCTCAGGTCATGATTCCAGGATCCTGGGATCAAGCCCCACATTGGGCTCTCTGCTCAGCGGAGAGCCTGCTTCCCTTTCTCTCTCTCTGCCTGCCTCTCTGCCTACTTGTGGTCTATCAAATAAATAAATAAATCTTTTTAAAAAAATGTAAATGATCTAAGTACACCAATTGAAAGGCAGATTGCAAAAGTAAATTTTAAAATCCAATAAGTAAGAAACTTACTTAAAATATAATGATGGAGGCAGATTGAAAGTAAAAGAAGGGAAAATATATCATGTAAATATTAATCAAAGAAAGCAGAGTGGCCATATTAATATGAGATAACGTAAACTTAATAGCAAAAAATTCACTGGAGCCAGAGAGCGATGATATATAATAAATAAAAGGTCAATCCACCAAGACATAGCAATCCTAAATGTGTATGTACTTGACAAGAGAGCTACAAAACATGAGAAACAAACACGAAGAGAGATGAAAGGAAAAACAGACAAGTTCATAATTATAGCTGACCACTTGAGTAGTCCTCCTCAATAATTCATAGCACTGAACAGAAAAGCAATTAGGATATGGAGAAAAATAACAACACTACCAACCAACAGGATCTAATGGATATTTTTAGAACACCTCACCCAGCAATAGCAAAATATGCATTCATTTCAAGTGCCCACAGAACACATAATGACTAAGATAGATCCTGGGCTATAAAACAAGCTTCAAAAAATTTAAAAGAACTGAAATCATACATAGTATGCTCTCTGATCACAAAGGAACGAAAATAGAAATCAATAGCAGAAAGATAACAGGAAAGTCTCCAAACATTTGGAAATTGGGCAACACATTTCTAAATAACTATGACTCGAAGAAGAAGTCTTAATGAAAATCAAATACACTTCACTAAATAAAAATACAACTCATCAAAATTTGTAGGCACAGCAAAGGAGGTTGAAAGGGATATTTATAGCATTAAATGCATACATTAGAAAAGAGAAAATATCTCAAATCAATAATCAAAGTCCCACCTCAGAAGCCTAGATAAAGAATAACAAACCCAAACAAGTAGAATAAAAGATGTAATAAAAATAGGAACAAAAAGAATTAAATAAGAAATAGGAAGGCGGGGGAGGAGTCAAGATGGCGGAGAAGTAGCAAGCTGAGACTGCTTCAGCTAGCCGGAGATCAGCTAGATAGCTTATCTAAAGATTGCAAACACCTGAAAATCCATCGGCAGATCGAAGAGAAGAAGAACAGCAATTCTAGAAACAGAAAATCAACCACTTTCTGAAAGGTAGGACCGGCGGAGAAGTGAATCCAAAGCGACGGGAAGAGAGACCCCGGGGGGAGGGGCCGGCTCCCGGCAAGCGGTGGAGCAACGGCGCACAAAATCAGGACTTTTAAAAGTCTGTTCCGCTGAGGGACATCGCTCCAGAGGCTAAACCGGGGCGAAGCCCACGCGGGGTCAGCGTGGCCTCAGGTCCCGCAGGGTCGCAGAAGGATCGGGGGTGTCTGAGTGTCGCAGAGCTTGCGGGTATTGGAACGGGAAAGCCGGCTACAGAGACAGAGCCGACAGTAAGCTCACAGTTCGGTGTTACCTTGAACCGGTCGCAGGCTCGGTGAGCTCGGAGCGCGGCCGGAGGTCAGGCAGACGGGAGTAACTGGGCGCTGTTCTCTGAGGGCGCACTGAGGAGTGGGGCCCTGGGCTCTCGGATCCTCCGGGCCGGAGACCAGGAGGCCGCCATTTGTATTCCCGTCCTCTGGAACTCTACGGAAAGCGCTCAGGGAACAAAAGCTCCTGAAAGCAAACCGGAGTGGATTACTCACCCCGGCCCCGGGTAAGGGCGGTGTAATTCCACCTGGGGCAAAGACACTTGAGAATCACTACACCAGGCCCCTCCCCCAGAAGATCAACAAGAAATCCAGCCGAGACCAAGTTCACCTACCAAGGAGTGCGGTTTCAATACCAGGGAGAGCAGCAGAATTCCAGAGGAGGAGAAAGCCAAGATGGAACTCATGGCTTTTTTCCTGTGATTATTTTTAGTCTTGCAGTTAATTTAATTTTTTCTTTTTCATTTTTTTTTTTCTTCTTCTCACCTTCGGGTAAAATTTTTTTTTTTAAATGTTACCTTTTTCTTTTTTAACGATTTTTTACTAGGTTATCTAATATATATATTTTTTCTTTTTTACATTTTTCTTAGGTGTTTTCTTTTTTAAAAAATTCTTTTCTTTTCTTTTTTTTTCTTTTTTCTTTTTTTTTTTTTCTTTCTTCCTTTTTGAACCTCTTTTTATCCCCTTTCTCCCCACTCACGATTTTGGATCTCTTCTAATTTGGTTAAAGCATATTTTCCTGGGGTTGTTGCCACCCTTTTAGTATTTTACTTGCCCCTTCATTTACGCTTATCTGGACAAAATGACAAGACGTAAAAATTCAACACAAAAAAAAGAACAAGAGGCAGTACCGAAGGCTAGGGACCTAATCAATACAGACATCGGTAATATGTCAGATCTAGAGTTCAGAATGACAATTCTCAAGGTTCTAGCCGGGCTCGAAAAAGGCATGGAAGATATGAGAGAAACCCTCTCGAGAGATATAAAAGCCCTTTCTGGAGAAATAAAAGAACTAAAATCTAACCAAGTTGAAATCAAAAAAGCTATTAATGAGGTGCAATCAAAAATGGAGGCTCTCACTGCTAGGATAAATGAGGCAGAAGAAAGAATTAGTGATATAGAAGACCAAATGACAGAGAATAAAGAAGCTGAGCAAAAGAGGGACAAATAGCTACTGGACCACCAGGGGAGAATTCGAGAGATAAGTGACACCATAAGACGAAACAACATTAGAATAATTGGGATTCCAGAAGAAGAAGAAAGAGAGAGGGGAGCAGAAGGTATACTGGAGAGAATTATTGGGGAGAATTTCCCCAATATGGCAAAGGGAACGAGCATCAAAATTCAGGAGGTTCAGAGAACGCCCCTCAAAATCAATAAGAATAGGCCCACACCCCGTCACCTAATAGTAAAATTTACAAGTCTCAGTGACAAAGAGAAAATCCTGAAAGCAGCCCAGGAAAAGAAGTCTGTAACATACAATGGTAAAAATATTAGATTGGCAGCTGACTTATCTACAGAGACCTGGCAGGCCAGAAAGAGCTGGCATGATATTTTCAGAGCACTAAACGAGAAAAACATGCAGCCAAGAATACTATATCCAGCTAGGCTATCATTGAAAATAGAAGGAGAGATTAAAAGCTTCCAGGACAAACAAAAACTGAAAGAATTTGCAAACACCAAACCAGCTCTACAGGAAATATTGAAAGGGGTCCTCTAAGCAAAGAGAGAGCCTACAAGTGGTAGATCAGAAAGGAACAGAGACCATATACAGTAACAGTCACCTTACAGGCAATACAATGGCACTAAATTCATATCTCTCAATAGTTACCCTGAATGTGAATGGGCTAAATGCCCCTGTCAAAAGACGCAGGGTATCAGAATGGATAAAAAAACAAAACCCATCTATATGTTGCCTCCAAGAAACTCATTTTAAGCCCGAAGACACCTCCAGATTTAAAGTGAGGGGGTGGAAAAGAATTTACCATGCTAATGGACATCAGAAGAAAGCAGGAGTGGCAATCCTTATATCAGATCAATTAGATTTTAAGCCAAAGACTATAATAAGAGATGAGGAAGGACACTATATCTTACTCAAAGGGTCTGTTCAACAAGAAGATTTAATAATTTTAAATATCTATGCCCCCAATGTGGGAGCAGCCAACTATATAAACCAATTAATAACAAAATCAAAGAAGCAAATCAACAATAATACAATAATAGTAGGGGACTTTAACACTCCCCTCACTGAAATGGACAGGTCATCCAAGCAAAAGATCAGCAAGGAAATAAAGGCCTTAAACGACACACTGGACCAGATGGACATCACGGATATATTCAGAATATTTCATCCCAAAGCAACAGAATACACATTCTTCTCTAGTGCACATGGAACATTCTCCAGAATAGATCACATCCTCGGTTCTAAATCAGGACTCAACCGGTATCAAAAGATTGGGATCATTCCCTGTATATTTTCAGACCACAATGCTCTAAAGCTAGAACTCAACCGCAAAAGGAAGTTTGGAAAGAACCCAAATACATGGAGACTAAATAGTATCCTTCTAAAGAATGAATGGGTCAACCGGGAAATTAAAGAAGAATTGAAAAAAATCATGGAAACAAATGATAATGAAAATACAACGGTTCAAAATCTGTGGGACACAACAAAGGCAGTCCTGAGAGGAAAATATATAGCGGTACAAGCCTTTCTCAAGAAACAAGAAAGGTCTCAGGTACACAACCTAACCCTACACCTAAAGGAGCTGGAGAAAGAACAAGAAGGAAACCCTAAGCCCAGCAGGAGAAGAGAAATCATAAAGATCAGAGCAGAAATCAATGAAATAGAAACCAAAAAAACAATAGAACAAATCAACGAAACTAGGAGCTGGTTCTTTGAAAGAATTAATAAAATTGATAAACCCCTGGCCCGACTTATCAAATAGAAAAGAGAAAGGACCCAAATAAATAAAATCATGAATGAAAGAGGAGAGATCACAACTAACACCAAAGAAATACAAACTATTATAAGAACATACTATGAGCAACTCTACAGCCATAAATTTGACAATCTGGAAGAAATGGATGCATTCCTAGAAACATATAAACTACCACAACTGAACCAGGAAGAAATAGAAAGCCTGAACAGACCCATAACCAGTAAGGAGATTGAAACAGTCATTAAAAATCTCCAAACAAACAAAAGCCGAGGGCCAGACGGCTTCCCGGGGGAATTCTACCAAACATTTAAAGAAGAACTAATTCCTATTCTCCTGAAACTGTTCCAAAAAATAGAAATGGAAGGAAAACTTCCAAACTCATTTTATGAGGCCAGCATCACCTTGATCCCCAAACCAGACAAGGATCCCACCAAAAAAGAGAGCTATAGACCAATATCCTTGATGAACACAGATGCGAAAATACTCAACAAAATACTAGCCAATAGGATTCAACAGTACATTAAAAAGATTATTCACCACGACCAAGTGGGATTTATTCCAGGGCTGCAAGGTTGGTTCAACATCCGCAAATCAGTCAATGTGATACAACACATCAATAAAAGAAAGAACAAGAACCATATGATACTCTCAATAGATGCTGAAAAAGCATTTGACAAAGTACAGCATCCCTTCCTGATCAAAACTCTTCAAAGTGTAGGGATAGAGGGCACATACCTCAATATCATCAAAGCCATCTATGAAAAACCCACCGCAAATATCATTCTCAATGGAGAAAAACTGAAAGCTTTCCCGCTAAGGTTAGGAACACGGCAGGGATGTCCATTATCACCACTGCTATTCAACATAGTACTAGAGGTCCTCGCCTCAGCAATCAGACAACAAAAGGAAATTAAAGGCATCCAAATCGGCAAAGAAGAAGTCAAATTATCACTCTTCGCAGATGATATGATACTATATGTGGAAAACCCAAAAGACTCCACTCCAAAACTGCTAGAACTTATACAGGAATTCAGTAAAGTGTCAGGATATAAAATCAATGCACAGAAATCAGTTGCATTTCTCTACACCAACAGCAAGACAGAAGAAAGAGATATTAAGGAGTCAATCCCATTTACAATTGCATCCAAAACCATAAGATACCTAGGAATAAACCTAACCAAAGAGACACAGAATCTATACTCAGAAAACTATAAAGTACTCATGAAAGAAATTGAGGAAGATACAAGGAAATGGAAAAATGTTCCATGCTCCTGGATTGGAAGAATAAATATTGTGAAAATGTCTATGCTACCTAAAGCAATCTACACATTTAATGCAATTCCTATCAAAGTACCATCCATCTTTTTCAAAGAAATGGTACAAATAATGCTAAAATTTATATGGAACCAGAAAAGACCTCGAATAGCCAAAGGGATATTGAAAAAGAAAGCCAACGTTGGTGGCATCACAATTCCGGACTTCAAGCTCTATTACAAAGCTGTCATCATCAAGACAGCATGGTACTGGCACAAAAACAGACACATAGATCAATGGAACAGAATAGAGAGCCCAGAAATAGACCCTCAAATCTATGGTCAACTAATCTTCGACAAAGCAGGAAAGAATGTCCAATGGAAAAAAGACAGCCTCTTCAATAAATGGTGCTGGGAAAATTGGACAGCCACATGCAGAAAAATGAAATTGGACCATTTCCTTACACCACACACAAAAATAGACTCAAAATGGATGAAGGACCTCAATGTGCGAAAGGAATCCATCAAAATCCTTGAGGAGAACATGGGCAGCAACCTCTTCGACCTCTGCCGCAGCAACATCTTCCTAGGAACAACGCAAAAGGCAAGGGAAGCAAGGGAAAAAATGAACTATTGGGATTTCATCAAGATCAAAAGCTTTTGCACAGCAAAGGAAACAGTTAACAAAATCAAAAGACAACTGACAGAATGGGAGAAGATATTTACAAACAACATATCAGATAAAGGACTAGTGTCCAGAATCTATAAAGAACTTAGCAAACTCAACACCCAAAGAACCAATAATCCAATCAAGAAATGGGCAGAGGACATGAACAGACATTTCTGCAAAGAAGACATCCAGATGGCCAACACACACATGAAAAAGTGCTCCATATCACTCGGCATCAGGGAAATACAAATCAAAACCACAATGAGATATCACCTCACACCAGTCAGAATGGCTAAAATCAACAAGTCAGGAAATGACAGATGCTGGCGAGGATGCAGAGAAAGGGGAACCCTCCTACACTGTTGGTGGGAATGCAAGCTGGTGCAGCCACTCTGGAAAACAGCATGGAGGTTCCTCAAAATGTTGAAAATAGAACTGCCCTATGACCCAGCAATTGCACTATTGGGTATTTACCCTAAAGATACAAGTGTAGTGATCCAAAGGGACACATGCACCCGAATGTTTATAGCAGCAATGTCTACAATAGCCAAACTATGGAAAGAACCTAGATGTCCATCAACAGATGAATGGATCAAGAAGATGTTGTATATATACACAATGGAATACTATGCCGCCATCAAAAGAAATGAAATCTTGCCATTTGCGACAACATGGATGGAACTAGAGCGTATCATGCTTAGCGAAATAAGTCAAGCAGAGAAAGACAACTATCATATGATCTCCCTGATATGAGGAAGTGGTGATGCAACATGGGGGCTTAAGTGGGTAGGAGAAGAATAAATGAAAGAAGATGGGATTGGGAGGGAGACAAACCATAAGTGACTCTTAATCTCACAAAACAAACTGAGGGTTGCTGGGGGGAGGGGGTTTGGGAGAAGGGGGTGGGATTATGGACATTGGGGAGGGTATGTGCTTTGGTGAGTGCTGTGAAGTGTGTAAACCTGGTGATTCACAGACCTGTACCCCTGGGGATAAAAATATATGTTTATAAAAAATAAAAAATTTAAATAATAAAAAAAAAGCTTAAAAAAAAAAAAGAAATAGGAAGGCAATAGTGAAAAAAATCAATGAAATGAGTTGTTTCTTTAAAAAGATCAATAAAATTGCCAAACCTTTAGCAAGTCTGCCAAAAGAAAAAAGAGAGAAGACATAAATTACCAATATTGTGTTTGAACTGGCATATATCATTATAGACTCCTGTAGATGTTGAAAGGGTAAGAGAATACTAAAAACAACCTTGTACACATATATCTGCCAAATTATGTGAAATGGGCCAATTCCTTGAAAAACGTGATCTATCCCTACTTAGCAAATATGAAATGGATATTTTGAATTCCCTTATAGCTATTAAAGAAATTTCACTTATAATTTTAAAGTGCCCCAAAAAAGTTTTCACTGGAAATTTCTATCAAATGTTTGAACAAAATTAACAGCAATGCTACATGATCTCTTTGAGAAAACAGAAAAGGAGGGAACATTTCCCGATTAATTTTATGAAGCTAGTATCATCTTTATACAAAACCAAATAATGACAATACAAAGAAAGAAAATGACAGACTAATATCCCTCATGAATATGAACAAAAACATCCTGAATAAATTCTTAGCAAATAAAATGCAGCAACCTATAAATAGGATTACATACTATGATTAAACAGGGTTTAAAGATGCAAGGTTGGTTCAATATATGAAAATCAATCAATCCTTCACCATATAAACAAACTAAAAAAGAAAAATTATGGATTCATATAAAGTAATACTGGAAAAAATAATTTGAGAAAATCAATACCCATTCTTGATTAAAAAACAAAAAACATAAAAACAAAAAACAAGCCCAGAAAACAAACAAACAAAAAACTATCAGAAACCTTGAAACAGAAAATTACCTCAACTTGTTAAAAAGCATCTACAAAAACCCTACAGTTACATTAGTTATTGGTGAAAGGCTGAAACTTTTTCCTTAAGATCCAGAACAAGGCAAGAAAACCTCTCATTTCTAATCAGTGCAGCAAGACAATAAAAAGGAATAAAACTATTTCTAATTGTAGATGACATGATTGTCTATGTAGCAGTCCAGCAAGACAGGAAGCATAAAAACATAACCATAAAAAAGAGCAATTTTATCTCTCTATACTTACAGTGAACACACGAATACAAAATTTAAAATACAATACCATTTATGGTCCCCCCAAAATGAAATATTTGGGTCTAAATCTATCAAATATGGGCAGGATTTTTACGCTAAGAACAACATAACACTAATGAAGAAAATTTTTAAAAAATTGACACAATGGAGAGAGACAGCATGTTCACCAGATTGGAAGACTCAACGTGGTAAAAATGTCAATTCTCCCCAAATTGATAAGTGAGTTTATTTCAATTCCTACTGAAATCTCAGCAGGATTTTTTGTAGCTATAGACAAGATTATTTGGAAATTTGTAGGGAAAGTTAAAGGAACTAGAATGGTTTAAAGAGTTTTGGAAAGATAAATAAATTGGGAGTCATTCATTTATCTAACACCAAGATTTATATACTTTCAGTAACCTAGAGTGTGTAGTTCTGAGGCAGCAGTAGACATATAGATTAATTCAACAGTAAAGGGAACTCAGGAATAGAACATACAGCTATGCCCAACTGAGTTTTCTTGACAAAGGTGCAAGAGCAATTTAATGGAGGAAAGTTACTTTTCAACAGATAGTACATAATTGAATATCCATTGGCAAAAAGAAGGAGGAGAAAGAAAAAGGAAAAACAGAAATCTCAACCTAATGTAACTGCATACAAAAATTAATGCAAAATGGGTTATATCCTTAAATATAAAATGTAAAACTATAAAACTTTTAGAAAAGCAGATTAGAAAGAATCTTTAAAATCTCAAACAAGGCAAAAAGTTCTTAAAGTGGACATCAAAGACCCAATATCCATAGAAAGATAAATTGGAATATATCAAAATTTTAAACCTTTGCCTTGAGAAAGACCATGTTAAGAGGATAAAAAGCAATCCATGAAATAGAGAAAATATTTACAAACCAGATATCTGACAAAGACTCGTTTTTAGAATACATAAAGGGCTCCCAAAACTCAACAGTAAAAACACAAACAATCCAACTGAGAAGTGGGCAAAAGACAAAAAGAGACCATTTGTGGAATACAATATATACATGGCAAATAAGCACATGAGAAGATATCTAACACCATGAGCTGATAGAGAAATAGAAATTAGAACTACAATGAAGTAACACTACATACTTATTTGAGTAACTATAATAAGAAATAGGAACAACATCAAGTGCTGGTGATTATGCAGAGAAACACCATTACTCACCCCATTGTTGATGGGTAGTAAGTAAAATGACAACAGCCACTTGGGAAAACAGCTTAGCAGTCTCATACAAAGTGAAACAAGCAACGACCATACCACCTTGCAATTTAACTCCTTGACATTTTGCCAGAGGAGTGAAAACTTACGTCCACACAAAAAACTTGTATTCAAATATTTATAGCAGTTTTGTTCATAGTAACTAAAAACTGGAAATAACCCAGATGTCCTTCAGTGGATGAATGGATAAATTGTGGTACATTTATACCATGGAACACTGCTTGGCAATAAAAAGGATAGAATATTGATACGGCAACAACCTGGATGCATTTCCAGAAAATGATGCTAAGTTAAAAATATGTCAATTCTAGAAGGTTGCTCACTGGATGATTCCATTTTTTAAAAAAATTTTATTTATTTGTTTTTGGTTTCAGAGGTAGAGTTTAGCAATTCTTCACTTGCATATAACACCCAGTGCTCATTACATCATGTGCCCTACTTAAAGCCCATCACCCAGTTACCTCATTTCCCTACCCAATCTCCCCTCCAGCAATCCTCAGTTTGTTTCCTAGAGTTGAGTCTCTTATGATTTGTCCCTCTCCCTGATTTTATTTTCCTCCCATTCCCCTATGAGTCTCTGTCTTGTTTCTTAAATTCCACATATAAATGAAATCATACAATTGTCTTTCTCTAACTGACTTATTTTGCTTAGCCTAATACATTCTAGTTCCATCTATGACATTGCAAATGGTAAGAGTTCTTTTTTGATGGATAAGTAATATTCCACTGTGTATATTATGCCACATCTTCTTTAGCCATTCATCTGTCAATAGAAATCTGGGCTCTTTCCATATTTTGGCTATTGTAGACATTGCTGCTATAAACTTTGTGGCACAGTTACCCCTTTTGTACCCTTTGGGTAAATAATGATTCCATCTATATAACATACTGGAAATGACAGAATTATTCAAAGGGGAACAGACTAGTGGTTGCCGGGAAGTTAAGGAGAATGTGGGTGGGAGGAAAGTGGGTGTGACTAATAACGTGTAACATAAAGAATCCTTGTGGTGATGGAGATGTTCTGTATTTTGACAATCAATATCAGTCTCATGGTTGGAATGTTGTACCATGGCTGCCCATGGTGTTATTACTGGGGGAGATGAGGTAAAGAGTACACAGGGTCCCTCCACGTTATTTCTTACAACTGTGTGCAAATCACCATGATTTGAAAATAATTTTATTTTTAAAAAATTTACCCTCTTAAAAGAAATTAACCAGCACTGAGTAGCACTTCTTCTTCCCTTAGGTAAGGTAACTTTCCACTACCACCAGGAATCTCTTTGAATCACCACGGTCCCCTCTAGTGTCCAGATTTCCCTAAAGTAGGCCTCTTCCTGCACTGGCTACATTAAGTGTGGGAGTAGTGATCTGGGAAACACACTAGCTGAGGTGGATTTGCTCCCAATTACATCAGAGGGCCACCAGGAGTCAGTTTTAGCCCCCGCAGTGTGCAATGTGGGCACCATCATGAGACTCCCCTGAACACCTGTGTTCCCCACCCCTACTCCCATGCTGTTAGCTGTAGGTTGGAAACCCACTCAGTCCTTTTAACTCAAATTAGCAAATATTTACTAGGAGCCTCTAAGCCAGGTTGTATGCCAGGACACAAGGATAAACAAGCTCACTCCTGTATGAGCAACAGACAATTAAATAGATTAAAAGTGTAGCAGAACTCGGCTGAGTCCAGGAGCAGATATGCCAAAAGCAGTAAGAGAAGGTGATAGGTTAGCTTAAGCATGAAATACAATATCAATCATTCATTGCACCAACTTTAATTGAATACCTACTCGGTGCTAGGTCCTAGAGGGACACAAAATAGATTCAGACTCAAGACCAAAGGGAAGGCAGGCACATGGAGAGACAGTGTGGCAAGTCCCATGGCCAAGGAAAGGACTGATCATGGGACGCATGAGGATGCCCCTCAGGAGAGAAGCGTCTGTATTACATGTTGTCAGTATAGGAGTCTTGGTGGGGTGGACATGATCCTGATATGGGGCATGTGGAATTACATGGACCCTCTTGCCACTCCCCTGCTATCTGGCTGTTCATGCCGGCTTGCATACAGCTCAGGACCCTCTCTGTAAATCAGATTCAGACAAATGGAGTGATATTTGATGGTGTATGGGGATGAAAGGAGGGATGAGTGGAGAGTGTCCGTGGAAGTCACATAGCTGACAGGAATGTCTGCTGGTCAGAAGAAAGTAGAACTACAAAACTAAGGAAGAAGGAACTCAGACAGTCCAGGACAGAGTCAGCAGGGAGCACTTGAGTGGGATCTTACTTAGCACAGCATAGCCCCGGCTGGTATGTGAAACCATCCCTTATATCTACAACCTGGGAGTCCCCATCTGTCTCTGCAAAGGGAGGAGTTTATGGTATAACAAGGAGCTGTAGCACTGGGAGTCCACTGTGGGAACCCCTGAGCAAGAGTTGGCCAGAAGAGGAAAAAGGCCATTTCCTAGTAGGAAGGGAAGGAGGTGACGAAGGGGAGTGCCATGTGAGCTGAACTGGGGCCCATCATCCTCATAGCGGACACAAAAGAGAACATCGCAATAATGAGTATCAGGTGGCAAGCGGTGATGGAGTGCCCAGTGGCAGAGGCTGGGATAGATTACTTCCCAAATGGTCCAGCCAGCCCACAGACAACTGGGAAGAGCACCAAGTGGGGTGGTCTAAGGGCAGTCTGCAATGAGTGTTTTTTTCTGTTATTCCATCTCTTTAGGGACTCCAAGAGAGAGGCACACCAAAAGAGAAAGGGCAAAGGGGTGATCTTTGTGCAGTGGACTCAGGGACAAAGAGCATAGTCTTTACTCTTGCAATCCACAGCCTTGCACAGCCAGGAGAGGGGCTTTTGCTAATGTACCCTCACTTTCCAAACTTGTGTTTTTTCTTCTTTGCCCTTGAGATCTTGCTATTAGTATCATTAATGTATAGAGAGGACTCCTGCCACACTGGGATTCACCTTTCCACTAAAAAAGGAAAAAAAAAAAAAACCCAAAACAAAAAAACAAACAAACAACAACAATAATAACAAAAAAACCCACAAAGTATTGTATTTTAATGAAGTCCATGGCCATCCAAGCCAATCATTACAGAGGATGTCATTTACCATGCACTTAGCTGGAACTTAGGTAAATAATAATAATTTTTAAAGTTTGTAGATCATATTGAACTTGGCTTAATAGGCCCTCTTTCCAAACCTCTGAAAGGATGGCTCATAAAAAAGTAATTAGTTTATATAGACTGTCAAGGTTCATGGGGGACAGCTGGCCTTTGATGCCTCTTCTGTGATTACAGGCAGCTACAAGATAATAAAATTGAGCTCTGAAATCATGCCAAGGTATTCAGTGATCTCACGCTGGACACAATGCCAAGCAGAATGAACTATAAATGCCTGCTGTACTCCTCTTCTTTGCTTTGGAATCTCAAACAAGTCTAAGACATTTAGGACTTACATTCATAGGCCCCAAATTCCTATTAAAGTAAAACCATTGACCTTACAAATTCATGTCCATAATTAATAGTTGTGATGAGCTCTGGTTCCAGGTCTATTCAATATGGTCACTGTTGTAATCTGTGGAAATGGCTTCTGGACAAGGGATTTGAATAGGTATTAACTTGTCTAGGCTTGGCTATTAAACGGTCCAATTACTGACAGTTGGAGCTGGTTTTCCATCTTCACAGATTTCACTGTGATGATCACAGGTTATGGCTTTTTAAGAGGATTTCTTCAATGCTTTCAAATTTCCTGCTCATTCTTAACTATGCTTCCCTCTTACCTGAACATTCTTGGGATCTTTTTCCTCTTGTAGCTCAAACAATGTCCCTGCCCTCAATATGGAAAGCCATATTAACAGGTGGTTCTCATTTGATCTCTTTGAATTCCAGGGATAGAGACATAGTCACCTCAGCAGAGAGTGAAACTGAAGTGCAACAAGGAGGATAATTTCATGGAAATCCAAGATCACCTGGAAACCAGGACTACTTGGGAATGGAGCAAGAGGAACCATTTAGAATGGAAACCAGGACTACTTGGGAATGGAGCAAGAGGAACCATTTAGACCTTTCCCTCCAGGCACATCTACTTTTCCCTGGGACCAGCTGCCTCACCTCAGTCTGCTGACAAAGGTCTCCTAATTATGATCTGCATGTGTTACAGAAACTTCATTCAGAACCCCCACACTCCCTCACGGTCCCTTAGCACTCAAACAGGAATACCATTGGCCTGTGTGGCCTTCCCTACCCGGGTAGCAAGTCACAGACTGTAAATAGGTTATTCACTGGTCACCTTGAGCCAGGTGCCCACTTCAGGTCCAGTCACAGTTAGGGAGGGGTCTGAGTCACGTGGCCTAGAATTTGGCCATCAGGGGCAGTGAGTGGGAAAGCACCATAAACATGTTTGCTTCATATTTGTAAATAAGGCTATAGATTTGGAGTTCCTGATATGTCAGGATGTGTTCAGGCTTGGCGTTTTGATGTCTATATTCTCTGAATTGTTTCTTTAGTAGAAATAAAGGTGTGTTTATTTCACTCTTTTGTATTTTCTGGTTTATTGTATAAGCAACCTTGGCTTTGAAGTTAGGTTTGACCCACTGTGTTATGCTAAGGCTGGACAGAGTCAGAGACACTAATGAAAGTAGGAGTGTTCCCAAGGACTAAAGCCAGGACCTTGCACCCACTCCTGCTGAGTGCACTAGCTTGGAATGGAACAGAACCAAATGACGGTGAAAGAGAACAGTGCCCAACAAGGAGTAGTACAGGATAGTGGCCTGGGAGCCACTCCTAAGAATCACCCTAAACATGGAGGGACGTGGCACCATTTCTCCAGCAGGATCTCAGGATTGCTGCAGGCCAGCGAATCACTGCTGTGTGCCTCCCATTCTTCTTCTCTTTGAAAAGGAGCTTGTTGAGGTTTCCCCTCCCCTGGAGGGATGTGGAGAAAATAACTTATCCTTCTAGCTCACAGGGCTCTGGATCAAGAGACCTGCATCCAGACCTGTGTTGGGCTGCAAGCCAGATGCCATGATTAGATGCAACTTTGGGGGATGCCAAAATGAAGTAAGCATATTTTATATGAGGAAAAGGTATGGACAGTTGTAGCCTAAGGGCAGGCTATGACAGAATGACCACACAGATGACCCTAACTTTTCACCCCTCTTTGCCCTTGGCAATCTACTGCTGTACTGACTCTGGGCTTGGCCATATGATTTGTTTGGCCAGTGAGGCAAATTTGTCCCAAGGAGCTTGCCAAAGTGCTTGCACATATCTGTGCTCTTCATGCTTTTCTGCGATCACCACAGGGAGATACTCAGCCTTGCCTGCCAACAGGCTTGGGCCAGCACACATGGGAGAGAACAATGTCATCCCAGGCAAGGCCACTCTAAACCAGCCAGTCTATAGCCTACTCACCAGCTGCCCACAGATACCTGGACAAGCCCAGCTGGTGCCGGCTGAGCCTGCTCACATTAGTAAAGCTGTCTAATCAACAGGTAGACTCCTAAGAAAGAATTAATGTTTCTGATTTTTGATGCTCCAAAGTTTTGGGAAGCAATTTAGGTATTGCTGTGCAAGGTGTTGCACAGCAATACTTAACTGAGATATCCTTAAGAATTACAATTTCACCATTACTACTGTGTTCTGAGGAATTTACATAACGTGGTTTACCCTCAGTCTCTCCTTCTGTAAAATAGGAATGATGATAATGCTTATTTCAGAGGAGTGTTGTAAAAATTAAATGATATAGTGTGTGTGAAATACCTAGTACAGTGCCTGGTATGTAGTAATTTTCAGTGTTGTGTGCAAGTTGGTTTTTTTGTACAAGGATATAAGACCAAGGGGGCAAGCAGGGGTTGAAATCCACCTCTTTCTCCACTTGCCAAGTTGTGTGCTCTAGTGTGGGAGAGTGTCCATATGTTAAGAAAGGGTACCTGTTTCTAATTTTCACAATTACCATATGGGTTGGCACCAGTCCTTCTATTATTATTGGCTTCATTGTTCACTTTTCATCTTGTTTTAGTACAATACTGCTATTAACTCAGAATTCCAGAAGACTTGAAATTCCTACCTTCAAGGGCTTTTCTCAAGCAATCTAGTGCCAGTACGTAAGCTTTCTATCCTAGGACTCCACATCTTTCCTGTTGGGCTGATCAACTCACTCTAGTTTGCCAAGATCTTCTTGGTTATAGCACTGAAAGTCCTATGTCCCAGGAAATGCTCAGTCCTGGGAAAACCAGCATGGTTTGACCCCCTGAACATCCCTCAATTTTCAGCCTGACAGAAAATGACCCACAAATAAACTCTGGGTCTCCCTTAACTATTAGTTTGAACAAGAGCAGGACTTCATCAGAGTCCTCTCAATGAGAAGGTCAGAGGTACAGGTGAATAGCCTCCTACTTCTAGTTAGACTATAGAGCCCAGCCCCTCCTGTGAACATTTATCTTGGACTCTCTTGTTCCTTCTCAAATGGCCAGTTCTTGTTCCTGCCCTCCTTCCTCTGTATCCTGGCTTCTAGTCCCCCCTCCAGCCATCCTGAGGGGGTGTCCCCCTCAGTGCCTGCCTTTGACCACTGAGCACAAGAGGAGCCCATGTGACCACACTCATAGGGGACCCAGCTGCTGCCAAAGAACCCTGTGCAGGTAAGCTTCCACAAAAAGGCCTGGGACATCCGGATTAAACATGGAACATAATGGAGAAGAGGTGAACATTAGAATTTTTCAGATGAGAATGGTCATCCTAAACTTACCTAGACTAAGTTGCCATGCAGCAAAAATACACATGGCCTTCAAAATGAAAGAAATGAAAACCATAACAACAAAAGACCTGGTGGCAGACAATATGCAGACAGCTTTAGGGAAACTTAGAGAAAGTCTAGGGTGGGAAAAGAAAGAGGATAATTAACAAGAAGAAAGAAAATTCAGGGCAAAGACACCAAACTCATGGACAGCAGAGAAGCTGGGAAGCTCCTCATTCTCCATCCAGCAGAGCAGCTCCACCATAGAAAGGGGCCACCTCTGTGGCAGGACAGATGTTCACTTCTCTTCTCAGCAAGGTTAGCATTTTGTGTTCCTGGCTCCACGAGGCCCAAGGATTATGTGGAAGGCCTTGTCCAGTGCTAAGATCTGCCTCCTGAGCTTCTTGGCCATCAGCAGATAGGAGGAAGGAGTAAAAAGTGTGAAATGGAAACACTGGAGTGAATGCAGTGCTCATGGAGGGATAACCAAGAAAGGGACCCAAATATGTTCCCAGCCCCAATCAATCACTATCAAGGCTGGCAGCTGCCAAACTGGTGGAAGGAAGAGCAATACTTCAATTTCAGAGTGATGGATACACCAGGTCTTTCTTTCTCCCAATTTGCTTGGCAGACCCCTCCACCACCACTGGGACCAGGACCACAAGTAAGTATGGTCCAATAGGCTGCTCCTGGGAACTACAAATGAATGCTGTCATGGCCACCCTCCCCAGAGGACATAAGCAACAACTTGACGAGGTCTTCTGGTTTTTTTAATGGTAGCTCTGCCCTCACCCTGCATTTTTTTTCCAGCTTTAAAGCAACTTCTGTATTGCCTTGCTAAGTTCTCAAATCACACCTTGCCTACAACTGGAAAGCCGTAGATGACAATCACTACAGTGAAGGAGAGAATTCATCACAGGGATGGAGGCCTGAAGCCCACGAGATGGGCACTGAGGGCTCTGCCACAGGCTGTGGACGGGTGTGGGAGTCAGTCCAGCTCTTACTTTCCATCTATTCTGAACCCCACCATCTGCTTGAAAATTGGGCGATCACAGTTCATGTCAGCAAAAACATCTGACAACAGAATCTCAATCTGTCACTGAAAATAGAACACATCTGTTTTTTTCACTCACTATCTATGAACTAAACCATAAATATGAAATCCTGACTCCTGTTTGTTTAAGAAAGGTATTTCAAACAAAGTTGTCCACGGCAATGTTATATTTTTTAAGTAGAAAAATACTGTAAATGACCTAAATATACAAAAATGATGGAATGGTTAAATAAACTACGACAGGGCTATATGATATATAATTATGTCTTCTACTCTTAAGTAATATTTTAAAATATATGTTGGTCAGCTTGGAAAAGGTCTATGAAAAATGAAAACACAAAAACTGAACTATGCGTATGATGATCCAAATTAATAAGAACTGTGTATCTATATATGAATAGAAAAAGGTCTAGCAGGACCTTGGGAATGTGCCTTAATTTTGTTTTATTCCTTATTCATTTTCATAATTTTCACAGGTACTCTGATGAATAGACACTGGTCCATGTCTTTCTGGTCCTGTTTACTCTTGATTCTCTTTCTGTGAGATCCAAGGCTGTAACCCAGATTGTGGATTCCAGAGAATCCACAGTTCTCTGCAAGGACTGCCACAGACTGACTTCTAGCTGAGGCCCAGAATGCTCAGAGACCAGAGTAGACCAGCGACCCCCTTCCTCAGGCCCACAAGAATGACCCTCACACAAACCAGCTGGAACACAAAGTCCCATCTACCGTGAGGCTGACACAGATGCTCCTTCTGTTACCAAGGTCAGAGCTCAGAGAGCCATGGGGCAGGACAGACTGAAGATGGCGGATAGTCCTGAGGTGGCTGGGGGAGGAATGAGGCCAGGAAGAGATTATTCTATGGTGTTCTACTTGGTACTCAATCATAGGCCTCTCTCATGGTTTTTGCCCCTGCTATGAACTACCTGATCGTTTTTTACATTTTTCTTTAAATTGGGGCTTTAAGGGTGCCTGAATGGCTCTAGGGGTTCAGCATGACTCTTGGTTTGGCCTCAGGGTCGTGAGATGGAACGCTGTGTCAGGTTCCAGCTTGCAGAGAAATTGTTTGTCCCCCTCCCTCCCTCTCTGCCCATGACCCGCCCCCTTCACACACAGGCACATGTGCTCACCCTCTGTCAAGTAAATAAAGAAGTAAAATCCTCCCCCATAAAAAATGGGGGTTTTAAAAAACCCAAATGAATTATTAAAAAAAAAAAAAACCTGAAAAGCCAACAATAGTTGTCTCAAAAAAAGAAAAAGAAGCTTAAATAAAATATAACACAGGATGGTACTAAAATTCTACTTCATCAGTATAGCCTTTGGAATGCCTTGAGAGAGCACTTGTTCCTTCTTTGTCAAAAGGAGACATTAGCAAATATTTGAGAAGTGTTGAGCCTCCCAAACTGCCTTTCTCCTTGATATAATCAGAGACTGGAGAAGAACTTAAAACAGAAAGACCTAGCATGGGATTCAGCACTCTTTAATGTTATGTCCAGGTACCATGTTTAAGTCCTGCACTGCCAAAGAGATATGTAACCCACACTGGACAACTCGCAGGGGGAAGAAGGCTGGACTTGGAGTCTGAGCATCTCAAATTGAGGAACAAGGCTGAGCCATCCTCAGCTAGGTAACCTTGAATAGTTACTTAATTTTTTTTTTTTTTTAGTTAGTTACTTAATTTTTTAAGTCTCAATGCCCTCATTTGCTTAACAGAATCATGATAGCTCACCTTCTTGTTCCACAGAGTTGGTGTAAGGCTTAGATACAATTTTGTGTGTGCCATGGCTGGCACATATGCGTGTGTGTGTGTGTGTGTGTGTGTGTTTATAATAAAAGGGCAGATGATTTGCAGTAATCTAAATGTGGATCTTGCAAATAATTTCTCCACAGGGACAGGTTATGGGTGCAATTTAAGGAAATGTATTGCTAACTAATAGTTATAGAGTTCGGCACAACTCTCAAACTACTTGTCTACATTATTTAACTTACTGCCTCCGCACTCATGTGACCAGTCTGGGCAATATAGCTTGATGGGTTTTGGCATGAAGACTTTAGAACAAACTCCAAAATCACTTTTCTCATTTCTTTAACATCATTATCACAGATTATAATCACAGAACTGTAATCAGCCTAAAATGAATAAAACACTGTGGCTTATTGATGATACCAAGAATTACACTTACTGTAATTACTCTCATTTTTACCATTGCTAGGATTATCAGCACTGTGACATGCTAGACATCTACTGGTGGTCAGGAGTGCTCTAGGCATTCGGCAGTCGTATCTTATGTAATCACATAATAACCCAGATGTATAATGTTTACCCCCATTTCAAATATTAGTAAACCGTCCCTCAGAGGAGTTCAGTAACTTATCTGAGACCATACAGCTAGCAAATGACAGACCCTGAATATAAAGCAATGTGTGTCTGGTCAAGCAGGGTGTGTGGCTGTCCACACCCTGCATTCCCTTCCCACCAGAAGACACCGGGGCTGCACAAGCCCTTGAGGAGGATCCCTGCCATCAGGGCTAAGGGACCTGAAACACAAACAAGGACCCTGGGCAGGTTCATGGATAAGGCTGGCAAACACTGAACAGAACCAGGAGGGTGAGCGGAGTCAAGCACAGGGAGGGGAGAAGCTTCTGCTGCAACTAGCTAATCAAACCAGGCCAAATCACGTCACAGGCAGTTTTCCAGGCAGCCTTCAGAGAGTCACCCAGCCTGAGAAGCCAGCCAATTATGCCTGATCATTCTCTGCTGCCCTGTCCTCACAAAAGACAAGTCCAGACTGGCCCAATGTAGACAAATGAACCATTCTATTATCTCTGAAAGGCAATCTAATTCCCTTCAAATTTAAAAGTCTCCACAGTTTCCTAACAGGCCTCCGTGGGGCTCATGTAGAAATTAATAAGTTCACAGTGTGCTCAGCTTGCTTTCATTATCATTTTTTGCTATGCAATGGACAGGATTTTCATTATCACTTAAGGATTTTCCTGGATCTGATTCTCTAAGAAGGTCATGTCCACAGGGCACAGACACTAGGTTGAGAACTAAGTTAGGTCTAATGGACTTGACTGAGGTCTGAGGGAGTATTCACTGACTAAGAGTTGACACCTCTAGTAATCAGGTGAGGCATGAATCAAAAGGCAACATCACTGGACTGAACTCAAAGCAAGTGGTGAAAATCCCTGGTTTGCAGTCCCAGCGCATGGCTGGACTGTTTGGGATACTGAGCAAGCTGCTTGGCCTCTCTCTGAGTTGGTTATCTCCTCTACAAAATGGGCAGAGAAAAGAATATGGGAAAAAAAACATATGATTTTTTTAAGCTTCTATTATATCTTGAATCATTATAACATGCATCATAGATATTCTTTAAATTTAATCAAAACAACAACACTAGAAACCTTGCATTATTTTACAGATGCAGATGGTGAGGCTACTGTTATTGGTGACTACACCCCATGGTCACTAAACCACACCATTAGAATAAGTCATACGGGAGCTAGGGAATGAGACCCGTGTGGTGAGAATGGGACAACAAACTTACACAACTCTTCTGGAAAGCAATTCAACATGTTTCCGGAATTTTCTTATTTATTTATTTATTTATTTATTTATTTATGGAGTCAGACTCAGGACTTGAACTCTCGACCCTGAGATTAAAACCCGAGCTGAGATGATGAGTCAGACATTTAACCAATTGAGCCACCCACGTGCCCTGTTTCTGGAACCTTAAAATGTTTGACCAATTAATTTCAATTCTGGAAATCCACCCAAATGATAGAATCAGAAATGTAAACACATGATAGTAAAAAAGAACTGTAACAGACAAATTGCCTATCACCTCATACCTGTTAGAATGTCTATCATCAAAAAGACATGAAGTAAGTGTTGGAAAAGACATAGAGAAAGGGAACCCTTGTGCACTGATGGTGGGATTGCAAACTGGTATAGCCACTATGGAAAACAGTACAGAGGTTCCTCAAAAAAACTACAACTAGAAATACCACATGTTCCAGCAATCCTACTTCTGGAATTATATCCAAAGGAAGTAAATTCAGGATTTTGAAGAGATAGCTGCATGTCTATGTTCACTGCAGCATAATTCACAATTGCCAAGATGTGGAAATAACCTAAGTTCTGTCAATGGAAAAATGGATAAAGAATATGTGGTATATATATATATATACAATAGAATGTTATGTAGCCATGAGAAAGAAAATCTTGCTGTTTGTGACAACATGGATGAGCCTTGAGGGCATTATGGTCCATGAAATTAACCAGACATAGGAAAACAAATACTGCATGATCTCTCTTACATATGGAATCTATATGTGGAATCACTTATATCACATATATAATACCACTTATATGTAGATTCCCTTATATGTGAAATTGACTTTAAAAAGCCATTTCACAGAAACGGGGTAGAATGGTTGTTACCAGGGACTAGAGGTGGGGAAAATGGAGAGGTGTTGTCAAAGGGTAAAAACTTTCAGTGATAATATGACTAAGTTTTGGGCCCCTAACTTATGGCATGGTGATTATACTAAACAACATTGTATTATATACTTGAAAATTGCTAAGAGAGTATGAGAGACTATGGACTCTGAAAAACAATCTGAGGGTTTTGAAGGGGCAGGGTGTGGGAGGTCGGGGTACCAGGTGGTGGGTATTATAGAGGGCACGGATTGCATGCAGCGCTGGGTGTGGTGCAAAAATAATGAATACTGTTATGCTGAAAATAAAAAATAAATTAAAAAAAAGAGAGAGTAGATCTCACATGTTCTCACCACAAAAAAAGAAAAAAGAAAACTGCATTATTATTTCATAACTGGAGAGCTAGTCATGGAGGAAAGGAAATGGTAATATCAGCACTGCACAATTTTGGAGTTAATTCATGCATACAATTTATTTCATTATTCAAGAGTTATATTGATCCATGAATCAAAGTCATAGTATTCAGAACTGTCCATCTTTATTGCATGAATTTACCATTATACTAAATCCTGAGAATTAAAGATTGTATTCTTAATATGTGGGAAAAAAGAAATAGTGATTATTTGAGATAATGGAGGTTTAGCTAACACTACAATGGTAATCACTTGCAATATAGAAGTTTATCAAATCAGGACATTGTACATCTTAAACTTTTACAATATTATATGTCTAATTGTATCTCAATAGAGCTAGAAAAAGAAAGAATGGTAAACTACAGAATATTCACTGAGAAAGACATCATGTAACCATTTAATCAGTTGCAGATTAATATTTAATAAAATGATATATTTTCCAAAAAATGGTATATTTTCATTAGTTTAGTGGGGAAAATAAATTATTAGAATTGAATATGAGGTGTGATCACAATTTTAGAAAAAAAAGTAGAAAAATGACTGGAAGGAAATACACTAAAATGTTAACGGAGGCTCTCTCTGGGGGTAAGAAAACATATTTTTCATACTTCTTTGTTTCAACATATTTTTCACATTTTCTACAATAAAACACTTATTGTCATAATCAGGAAAATATATAGTATAAGCTATTCTATATCCCTGGATTTTGCATTTCTAGGCAAAATGTGATCGTGACTTTTATTTAACTGAATGCTATTTTACAAAGGAAATTTTTCTTAAAAAAATTTTTTAAAGGGAGGGAAATCACAAAAGAAATGAGACAGAGAAAAAGTGACTTGGACGAGACCATCTCCCAGAAAGCTTACAGCTTGCCTCACAGGCCAAATTGGAAATAAAGACCAGGGGGAAAGGGGTGGAAAAACTGACACACAATACAAGAACAGTTGATAACTGGGTGGGGGGGGGGGCACTAAAAGCTGCAGTTGACTTCCAGAACTGATGGAGCTGGCAGATACGAATTTTTCAATTTTATGAGAATGATAGGGATCTGAAATAAATCTTCAGTATTTTCTTTTTAAGATAAATGTTTTAAAATAAACGTCTGCAGCATGGATGGATGGCTAGTGCTGTGTCCTTTCTTAGAGCTGGTCATAAATAACACTGAGAAAAATAGCTTTGACCATTCCAAAAAGCACCTTTATTTTTTACTCTTAAGAGCCTGGAAGATTATATTTTGATGCATTAAGTTAGATTTCTTTTTATGCAGCTGCAAATATCAAGAGGAGCATAAAAATTTTCTTCAGATGGAAATAACTACTCAGGGCTTGGCTTAGAAGCCAATCTTAATTTCCAGATGTGTCTGAAAACCAGTGGGCACATCTAATGGTCAGAATACAAATACAAGTTTAAAGGAATTTGATGGATTTATGACTGTGAAACCCTTTGCTGAATCTTCAGGTGAAATAATTAATTGTTCTGCTGCCCAATAACCAAGAAAATAAGTAACTTCTGTAAGTCCAAACTTAAAAATATCAGTTTTGCTCAAACTGCCCCCACCCAATTTGGGTTTGTACATTAAGGAACATATAAATTTACAGTGGGACAACTTATTCAACAGCTTCAGTTTCCTATTTCACTATTGGAGGAGAACAGGGCTATGCTGAGGGTAGACATAATAAAGAATCAGACATATCCTTCATCTTTAAAGTCTTAGGTTCACTACACTAAAGTGAATTAATGGCATGCATTTACTTCCTGTTTGATGTGTCATTTTTTTTTCTGGTTATGTTTTAAAGAGGAGTTACACACTTGAAAATAAAGGTGAACAAGTGGACCTGCTTGGTGGAAGGACCTCTGCACACAGGCTGTAGAGAAGGGTTGAGGGAAGCCAGGAGCACACGTTCAATCTAAAGAGGGAAACCATGACTCAGCCCTGTATTTCCAATCTGGTTCATCAAGATAATCCAGATTCCTGTCTTTTTATCCTAAATCTCCCACTTTTTAAATACCGTCTCTTATTTTGTTAAGCACATTGTGCATGCCAAACCAAACAGTTCCAAGATCCAAAGAGTTTTGCCAGTGTTTGTTTTAAAACCTCATTTCTAGGGGGTGATTAACCCTAGTATCATCTAGTTATGTCCAAGACGGGAATGTATTGGAATATTCCCAGTCTGGCAAAGAAGGTCTAGGGAAGACAACTCATCTTTTGTGGAAAAAACAACATGGAATTCACACTTCCAAGGGAATTTTGTTGAGCTGGGACCTATGAGGGTGGCTGGAAGATGTATGGAAATATCCTAATTCTAAACACCAAGGAAGTCACAGTTAGGTGCCCTTGGTGGTTATCATTCTACATAAAATAAAGATAAAGCCTTCTTGTGAGAGTCAAGATATCTTCCCCATGCTCTGCAAGAATGCTTATGAGTTTATCTTCACATAACGCTGAATTTCCCCGTTTAACCCACCCCCTCATTCCTTACTTTACAATGTTCTGTAATGAAAAAAGGGCCTTCATAGAGCTTATCTCTTAAAAGTGTGAAAGAGCCAATTTTTTTTCTGCCCAAGTAGCTCATAATGTAGCAGACAAACTGTCAGAAAAAATAGACTTCATCATGGTGAAAACCTTAGCCTGGCACCCATCTATCATAAAGCAATCTTCTAGAAATCTTGAAAACTTTCATTAAATTTCCTGTCTTTCTCCTGACAGTTATAAAATGTTAACAATATTACTCATGATGCAGGCATCTTCAGAAATTCTTTGTCCATTCCCTCCTCCCCCTACCATCAGCCATCCCCTTTTCTTCGCCAAAATCTGTGGAAGCATGAGACATAGCCATATTCTTCACACATCCTTCTTGAGACCTGGCCCTTGCAGGAAGTTAGAGAAGGAAGTAGTCATAATTTTGATGATAATGAGAAGACTCTCTAGCTACAAGCCATAGAGGGCAAAATGGCACTCACTGTGTTCTGATTCTTCCACCAAAGCCACACCCACTGTGAAGCTTGAGGGTACAACCCTGTCCCTACTCTCAGCAAATATTTCCTGGTCCTTTTTTTTTTTTCTTTTCTTTTGCCAATCTACCAAGCTATAAGTCTTCACCTGTCCTTGATATATGTGTAGTGGGGACAGTGGGTCACATACTTAATCTGTCTACAGGTTATCTTTCTAGAGGGAAAATTATTCCCCTATGGACCTTACTAGCCCAGCTTTTCCATCTCCAGAGTCCACTGTAGCAATATACCATCTCTTAGAAGAAGAAATAAAGGTCTTGCCTTGGAGGCAATACCCCAGAAAAAAACCCATAAGTCAGAAATCAGAACCACACCAGATATCAGAACTGTACCAGCAGTCAGAAGAGATATACAGCTTTGAAATCACAGGCTGATCTATGAGACACGCAGGGGAAGATAACAGCAATACAGCCCGAGCCTGCACTCTGTGGAGGCTTCCCAGCATGCCTCCCAAGTGAGCCAAGCCCCACCGCAGTAAGCTACCATCTCACCTGCAAAAGGAACTGGTGCGTCTTTATCCAGGGCGACAAGTGGTGGGTCCAAAATGACTGTGTCATTGTTCTCAGTTATGACTCCGTGATATGAAGTCTCAATCCATGGTTTGTGCTTGTTGACTAGAACACAATGGAAAAACAAAACAAAGATTGACTTTCAAGATCATCACTTGAATAGCTAATCCACAATAATATTAATATTGCACATTTGTTCACTCATAGGCTCTCATCCAACAACCACATGAGAGACATAGAGCATTAGTTAGTTCCATTTTATACCTCAGTAACCTTTAGAAAAGTGAGATTTAGAGAGAAGCTCAACAATTCATGTGAACACAAAGAAAGTCAGGGCAGCACTGAGACTCAAACACATTTTTGGGCTCTAGACCATGGATCTTTCACCTTACCAAAATCCCATTATTTCTATTTCTGGATGCCCAGTATAGATAGCTACTGTTGAAAACTAACTAAAAGCTTCACTTCTTCAATACTACTATCTATTAATAGATATTTCAGGGTTAAAGTCCATTATCAATCAACAAACTAGCAGATCATGGCCGTGTGCTTGAATTTCTGACCTCAACCTAATCAGATCCATGATCACATATTGTTACTGTATTTCATATATACACCTATCTGTATAAGTACCAACATATGTGTAAAGATACAGCAGGCATTTGAATATTTTCTGATCATATAAAAACTGTGTCTATCCTAACAGTCTAAATTACCTAGCAATTTAAGTTGTTTTTCAGTAATTTGACCAGGTAAATCATATATTGTCTAATGGAAAATTAACAAACTTAAATGAATATCAGATAAATGTTACTGGTTGAACTGTGACCCTGAAAAAAAGACAGGTTGGAGTACTAAACTCCAGTACCTTGGAATGTGATCTTATTTGGAAAGAGGGTCTTTATAGGGGTAGTCCAGTAAAAATGAGGTCATTTGGGCAGGCCTTAATCCAAAATGACTGGTGTCCTTATAATAAAGGGAAATTTGGACACAGAGACAGACGTGTACACATGTGAATGCCATGTGTTGCTACCAGCCAAGGAACTACCAAAAGCCAGGAGAGACACCTGGAACAGATCTTTCCCCTTTACCTTCAGATCAAGCATGGTCCTGTCAACAACTTGTATTTCAGACTTCTGGCCTCTAGAATTGTGAGACAATAAGTTTCTGTTGTTCTAAGCCACACAGTTAGTAGTATTTTGTTAAGGCAGTCCTAGCAAACAAATACAGGATACTTATGGTCAACAGGCTCCTAAGTGGTAGAGAATTTAAATAAAACTTATGCTAGGGCTGGTGCAATATTCCTATGTGAATATCCCATGTCTGTCAATTCCAAATTTGTTCAGGCTCAGGCATCCCCTCTCTGGAAGACTGCAGTGGCCTCCTGACTGGTCTTCCAGTAAGAAGTCCTATCCCACTGCAATTCATGTTCTACACACACATCAAAAATAATCTCCTCAAATATTAACCTGATATTATAGGGTTAATATTATATTAGGTTAATATTATAACCTAACATTACTCTATTGTGGTATCTTTGGTTTGTCCTTTCCCCCCTCACATACACTCACACAAATCTGAGTGCAGAGTAGGTGCTTTAAAAATGAAATAATATGTTGGAGAGAGTCCTAGAATAATCAAAGTTGTCCTGATGCCAATTCTCACACCCTGCTTCGTAGTTTGAAAGATGTTGTCATGTACATAATGCTCCCCACAGCAACTTAAGAGGTAGGTGTGATCGTTATGAAAATGATGAAGAAACCAGTTTCACAAGACATGACTTTCCCAAGATGGTCCCAGGGTTAAAACCTAATAATTAAAACCAAAACTCTTTCATACTGAGTAATATACAAAAAGCACACACATATGCATGTGTGCGTGCGCGCGCGCACACACACACACACATTCATACTATACTAGTCATGTACATTATAATCTATAACACACATTATATAATACATATGCATATTATAGTATATAATTTTCAGTAGCCACTGCAAAGCAAGAGCTTATAAAATTGAGAACAGTTCTGCTGCCATGGCTCCTGTCCCTTTCCTCCACAATCATGCTTCAAAAGGTCAGTTAAGAGTTGCTCTAGAATGGTTGGTAGCCTCAAGCTGGCCACCATTTTGCTTCTTCTCACCTATTCCACAGCAATCATGAACTAATCAAGAGCCAGTTTAGTGCGGCGGGGGCATATGCCTTGTTCTTCTCAGATCTTGGCTGCTGAAATCCATTTCTGCAGATTGGATCGTGCCCAGGGCAGAGAGTGGCTCTGCCCACTGCAAGCCTGAATGGGACAGCAGGCTCCTCCATGCTCACATGCTGGCATTCAAACCGGTGCTTCATTATGGACCCTGGAAGAATTACAGCCACCCTGGGCTGTCCCCACACGCCTTTGCTCTTTTATTAGCCATCAACACAAATGCAATGTAAATAATTTGCAGCTGTTGGGAGAAACAATTAATCTTTTTTCCCCCTTTAATTAAACCTAAGGGCCTATTCATTAGAAATGTGTATAGAGGATATGCCACAAGCTTATCCAGTGTTTCAGATTCACTGCAGCGCTCGACTGGACGACAGGCAACCAAATCTAGAGTCACAGTTTCTGGGTTTCAGGCCCGGCTTGGCCACTTCAGGGCTGGCTCAATGTGAGTTACTGGGCCACTCAGAGTGTCAACTTCCTCAACTGTAACATTGGAAAAATGATACCACTTGCAGAGTAGTCATGTCATTCATATGCCCTTGGCTGGAAACACAGTTCTCGACCTTTCATTATCAGACTCACTACCCTGCTCTCTGACAGCATCAGCAGGAGAGGGGACAAGGACCTTAGAGTTGCGGTTCTCCCCTCATGAATGGGGCTAAATTTACTTCCTTCTATCGATAGGCCTGCCACCCTTTTCTCCTTTTCGTGAGTACCTATCACACATTAGGCATTTTACATACATACTAGGCATTTTACGTACATTCATTAATCCTCACTATGATCCCATTAGATAAGATTTTATATCTCATTTTGCAGCTGAAGAACTGAAGCTCAGAGGCATTTAAATGTTCCCTTTTTATAAGATAACAGTGTTAACATCCCTAGAGTTTCCTCATTCTTCTCCTACCTTCTAACTTACTTTATATCTTTCTTGACTTTTTCTTTGCCAAAGTTGTTAAACATTTGCATTTTGATATGTAAGCAAATTAAATCTCCTTTGTTTTGCCTATAGATCAAATCCTCAGGGTTGCAAGCCAATAACTTAAATTTACATTATTTTGACTATGAGACCTTTGTTCATGGCTGAGCCAAGTACTATGCAAGGATAGCTTTTGCTTCTTAATGGTTCAAGTGTCATTCCACAGGTGACATTCTTTATATCCAGACTGTGACCCTTTCACACCATCCAGTAATTGAAATATTTAAAAACAACCTCCTTTGTATACTCTTTGTTTTCTGAACATATGGTTGTCTTTTTTCTTTTATTGAAATGCAAAGAAACTTTTCCCCACATGCCAACCATATTACAGCTTTATTACAGCTTTTTAAATCATTCCATCTATTACCCATTCTTCATTTGTAAAATGGAGATACTTAACCTCATAGGAATGCTGTAAAATTTGCATGGGATCATTTAAACAAATCTAGTAGCCCTGATATGAATAGACATTGAAATATCTTAAGTTCCCCTAAGCCCATCTCATCCTTCTGTGTGGCTGAAATATGGCCTTGCACTCTCAAAGATATTTAGCCCGGTTGCATTCATTCAACAAGTATTTATGGGGCACCTATTATGCAAGAACAGATTAACCATTGAGGGTAAAATGGGGGTGGGGTCCCTGAAAGGAACATTTATCAAAATTCAGCATCCATTCATAACCAAAATGATCAAAAAATGAGAACTAGAAGGAACTTTCTCTATCTGATGAACAACTTTCTTAGAAACCTATAGCTAACATCATGCTTAGTGGTTAAAGAGTGAATACACACACACCCCTAAGAGCAGGAAGAATACACAAGGATGTCCACTCTTACCTTGTACCGTACTATTCATATTGTACTGGAAGTTCTAACCCATTCAATAAGGCAAGAAAAAAATAAGACTGTAAGATAAAAAGTAAAATTGTCTTTACTTGCAGAGAACCTGCTCTTCAGTGAAGAAAATTCTGTGGGATCTGCTAAAATGCTACTAGAACTAGTAAGTGAGTTTAGGAAGATCACAGTACATAAAGTCAGTATATAAAAATCAATTATATTTTTATGGACTAGCAATAAACTATTGGAAGTTTAAATTAAAAATGCTAATATGATGATATCAACAACCATGAAATACTTCAGAATAACTTTCACAAAATGCATGTAGTATCTGTACACCAAAGACTCTAATAAGATATTGTTGAATGAATTTAAAGAGAACCTGAAACAGTCTTAGTGGAGAGATAGACAGTGTTTATGATTTGGAAGAGCCAGGATAGCTAAATGTAAATTTTTCCCTAATTGTCAATGCTACCCAAATCAAAATAATAGGATTTTTTAAGGATTTTTATTATGTTCAATTAGCCAGCATATAGTTTATCATAAGTTTTTGTTATAGTGTTCAACCATTCATTAGTTGCATATAAGCTAATTCTAAAATTTATATGAAAATGAAAAAATCTGATATAGCCAAAACAAGTCTGGGAAAAAAAAGGGGGGAAACGTTAGAATACTCACACTACTTGATTTTAAACTTATTATAAAGCTACTCTAATCAGGTGGTAAGGTATTAACATAAGACTGACATACAGATCAACAGAAAAATAAGGCATGTAGAAAAAGACACACATACACATGATCAATTAGTTTCTGACAAACTTTCCAAGAAAACCCATTGGAGGGGAAGGATAGTGGTTCATTTATGCTGAGAAAAATTGGATATCCATATTAAAAAAATAATTTCAATTATACTGCACATTATACACAAAAATTATCTCTAAATAGATTATGGTGCTAAATGTGGGACTTAAAAATTGTGAAACCTTAAAAAAAAAATTGTGGGGGCACCTGGGTGGTTCAGTGGGTTAAGCCTCTGCCTTTGGCTCAGGTCATGATCTCAGGGTTCTGGGATCGAGCCCCGCATCAGGCTCTCTGCAGGGAACCTGTTTCCTCCTCTCTCTCTGCCTGCCTGTCTGCCTACTTGTGATCTCTGTCTGTCAAATAAATAAATAAAATCTTTTTAAAAAATTGTGAAATCTTTAAAAGAAAGCACAAAACAAAAGCTTAGTGTCCTTGGGTTAGGCAAAGGTTTATTAGAAGGGACAAAAAGAACACTGAATAAAAGATAAAACTGATCCATCAAACTTAATAAAATTATAATTTCTATTCTTTGAAGAAGACTCTTCAGAAAACATTTTTTTAAAGCCATAGACTGGGAGATAATATTTGCTATACATTTCTCACAAAGGACTTATATCCAGAAACATACAAAGAACTCCTGCAACTCAATAATGAGAAAAATAATCTGTAAAAAAAAAGGGGGGGCAGCAAAAATTTGGATAGACCTGTCACCAGAAGAAAGAAGAACATGAAATGATGCTCAACATTAGTAGTTATCAAGGATATGCAAGTTAAAGCCACAATTGGATGTCACTACACCATCACTAGAATGGTTAAAATAAGACTGACAATACCAAGTTTTAACAAGATGTGAAGCAATTGAAACTCATACACTACTACTGGTATGAATGTAAAATAATACAGTCAGTTTGGAAAATAGTTTAGCAATTTCTTATAAAATGACTCAGCAATTCCATTCCTGGGATCTGCCCAAGACAAATGAAAACAAATTACTCAAAAAGACTTGTATGTAAATATTCATAGAATCTTTATTCAGAATAGCACCAAACTGGAAAATAAAATGGCCATCAACTAGTGAACGGATAAACAAATTGCCGTGTATCTATATAATGGACATCTACTCAACAGTAAAAAGAAATCAACTACTGATCCATACAACAAAATGGTTGAATATCCAAAACATTCTTCTGGTGAAATGAAGTGAAAGAAGTCAGACACAAAAGACTACAGGCTATTTGATGCCATTCATATGACATTCTAGAAAATGCCAAAGTATAAGGACAGATTATGGATCAGTAGATGCCAGGGTCTGGGGGTGGAGTAGGGTTTACTTGTAAAGGGACATAAGGGAACTTTTGGATGATGGAAATGTTCTGTATCTTGATTATGGTGGTGGTTACATTTCTGTGTGCCTTTGGCAAAACTTAGCAATCTGCACATATCAAAAGGTTGAATTTCATTCCATATAAATTATACATATAATTTATAATGTGTTAAGAATAAAGTTATTATCCTCAAGGGACCCTCAGACTGGAGAGGGATCCGTGATAACCAGTATGGCAAGAGAGAGATAAGCAAAGAAATAGCAGGGTGTATGGGAAAAGAAAGGAGAAGCAGTAATCCGAGCATGGTAATCCAGAATTACTTCCTGAAGACGTAGATTTGAAATCATGAGTAGTATGAATTAAGCAGATGTAATGGATTCAGGGGTCCCAGGCAGAGGAATGTGCATGGGGAAAGACCAACGGAAAAAGCACCTGGCGACCCATAGGGGAAATGTGAATAGTTAGGTTTGGCTGAGAATGAAGTTCGAGGGGTAAGTCCTGCCAAGAGGCTGAATGGATAGACAGTTGTCTACATCACTAGGGATTACTGGCATGTATAGATTCATCCAAGAGCCACCTCCAAACCCTGGCTTTATGGACACCAGAGAACTAACTCCTTTCCAAAAAGAAGCAAGAGGGGTTGATGCTTGTGCTTTGGCTGTCGTTAAGCAATCTGTTCCCTCCCCTGACAACTGTTCTGCCTTTTTGTTCCAATAGAGTGAGGCCAGTCAGCTCATTCTTTGCTCCATTTGGATGTAACTTCAGAAGAACTGACTTTTAATCAGTTCTTCACAAGATAATCTCCCTTTTTGTTATACAACTCTTCTTGAGGCTGAACTCTATCATATCATGCCCCCTTAGGACTGCTCCTTACCTCTGTCTGGATCTTTCCCATGTTGTTTCAGCATCTGGAGAAATGTCTGTATCTTTGCACTCATACAGAGGAAACACTAGTGTGATATTTCTGCTCCATTTACAGAGAAATTAGGTCTTACAACCCAATGCGTCTTTAACTAGAGTGCAGATGCATTCTCAGGAGCACTCCTGGCCTTCTCTCTTTGCCTCCACCTCTGAAAAAGTGCATTAACACTCAATCAAAGCAGCCGATGATTTACCCGTTCAGTCTTTCTACTCTTATCCTAAAGTTGACTCTCAGAACTCCAATACTTACTTCTGGGTAAAAGTGAACTGCTAGTAAAAAAACAAACAAACAAACAAACAAAACAAAACCAAAAACCAAAAACAATACAAAACAAAACAAAAACCCATGCCGTACTGATTACAAAATGCTCTAGAGAGGTTAACTTACACCCTAGTAATAGGTCATTCTTGTGGTGAGGCTGGTCTTTTGCCTGTGATGCCCAACTTCTCCCTTCTAACCTGGTGCTCTGGCAGAGGTGCTTAGATCCAGGTGGATGTCTAACCCCAGGGGAAATCAATGGATGGAATACGCTGGACATTGGTTGGATCTTTCAACTTCATTTAGGAGGCAGGCTCAAAATCTATAATTTATTTGGTGATAGATACTTTAAAAAAAGATTTTATTTATTTATTCATCCATTCATTTATTTTAGAGAGAGAGAGAGAGAGAGAGAGAAAGCTTGAGCAGGGGAAGGAGCAGAGAGAGAGGGGGAAGGAAAGAGAGAATCCCAAGCTGACTCTGCACTGAGCGCAGAGCCTGACATGGGGATTGATTTCATTAACACTGAGATCATGACCTGAGCTGAAACCCAGAGTCAGACACTTAAATGACTGAGCCACCCAGGCATCTCTGGTGATGGATACTTGAGATAAGAGACCATAAAGAGTTTGGGTGGCATACATGTAATGATCACTCAAAGCTTAGGGGGAGTTGAGAAGCCATTAAAATCAGAGAGCACTAATCTACCAGGAAACGGGATCTGGGACCCAACAAGCAGAGAGAAGAGAAGTACTCCAAGCAGCTGCAGGAGATACAGAGGCTGGCCACCCAGCCTCTTGTTTTCTAGTCGAGGACCTGCTCAGCCTTCATGGACTCATCAGTGTGTGGGGGGTGTCTGAAGTTGCCAAGTGAAGTTTTTCATTCATTCTGTCCAGGCACCTTTTTTTTTTTTTTTTTTTTTTTTTTTGTAGTAGTTTGGGCAGCATATCTGTTCTTGCAATAAAATGATTCTTAACTACAATAATTGAAATAACATTTATAAAATTATTTTTATTCCCTTCTCCAGGAACCCTCTTACACTGTTGGTGGGAATGCAAGTTGGTACAGCCGCTTTGGAAAACGGTGTGGAGATTCCTTAAAAAATTAAAAAATGGAGCTACCCTATGACCCTGCAATTGCCCTACTGGGTATTTACCCCAAAGATACAGACATAGTGGAATGGAGGACTATCTATATCCCAATGTTCATAGCAGCAATGGCTAGTCGCCAAACTGTGGAAAGAGCCAAGATGCCCTTCAACAGACGAATGAATAAAAAAGATGTGGTTCATATATACAATGGAGTTTTATGCCTCTGCTCCAGAGTTGAGGGCAAGATAGGACCCCTGTCCAGGTAAGAAGTCAGCTTGCCTGCAGGCAAATCTGATACTGCACTTTCCTGCTTAGGATCCATCAGCAGTAACCCTGCCTTCAACTGCAAGATCAGATAAAGCCCCCCCAAAGGTGCGAGCTCTCGACTACCCATACCTTTGCCCCTGTTGCACCATCTGCTCCTCTCCTCTCCTTCCTCCTGACTGCTGCTTGTACATCCTTACAGATTCAGCTCTAGCTCCACCTCCTCCCATGGTCCCTCTCTGCACCTTGTATCACCCAGTACCACCTGCTGTCATGCTACAGGTCTACTGCATTGTCAATAGCTGTTTCCTGCCCCTCTTCGCATACAAGTATAAGCCCTCTGCAGAACGAGGCAGCATCCTGGTCACAATGATATCCACAGGACCTAACACAATGCCCAGCATGCTGGTCAATGAGGTGAGCACACCACTGCCTGGCTGATACCTCCAATGCCTGAGGTGATTAGTGATACTTTAATTCCAGTGAGCGGGTATTCCTACATCACCCAAATAGAAAGAGGGCGTGCCTCCCAAATCATAAGGTGACATTTGCCATCACTTAATTAGAGGCAATGTATCTTTCTTGCTAGAGGTACCAATTAGAGAGTTTTAAATACAAATCCCATGTGTGTGACTCACACATGCAAATATTCACAGAAGATGAGGGTTACATTTCACTGTTTTAATTGGGTTGAAAAGCATTTGAGGAAAAGATGACTGAGTTGTTAATCCTTAACTGCTTGATAAATGCTTGCAGTGAGGATAGCATGTTGCTTTCCTTCCCTTCCTACCTCTTTCCTTCTATCCATTTGCCCATCCATTTATTCACCATTCCTATTTTTTCTTCCCTTCCATATGTCATTTCCCACCCATAAATAATTATTTGGAGTGTGGATTCTCTCAAAGTCCTTACCCCAGCCTGGGGATGAGCCACATGCCATTATCCTATTGGGTACTGGCAGGTGGGCCAGGAGTAAGGCTAGGGAGAAATGTGTACTGAGGGATTGTATAATCTTACAAAAGTGAGTTTCATTTGTCTCCACATAAGCCATCTGGACAAAGCCAACTGTCCAAAGTTTGTATGAAGACAAAGCCTGAGTGAGATTGGGTGCAAAGGGGTACTGGGCTCCTTGTCATAGTTCTGATACCATGTAACCAACAGGGTCTTTTAGGCAAGTCTTTCAATATTTCCAGACTTCAGCTCCCACTCCTTTATAAGTGGAGGTGATACCAATTCTGCAGGGTTAGCAGGAGGACGATAAAGTGAGACCCTGAGTCAGAGCTGACTCAGTAACTAGCATGTCGTATGTCCACAGTAAGGTCTCCTTGATTCTGAAGTTCAGCAACCACAGGCTGTGATGAGGACCCACATGGGACCCTGTGTGCCCCAGGTAGACAATGCTCAAGTCACCCCATAAACCTGTTGGTGGGCTGACAACTTAACAGAACTCCCAGGGGATGGGAAAATTGAATTACAGCTGTAGAGAAGATTAGGAGTCATTCAAGAGGATCATTTGGAATAGGAAGAAGTGGGGTGCAGGTTCTGAGAGTTTAATGCTCCCATTCAGTTGCTGGAGCCAACTCATTTTTCCATGCAAAATGTCTTACCTACTGAACGAAATGATTGTTACATCTATAATTCCCCAACATTGCTATTCCTTCAATATCTTATACCTCACTGTCTTTTAAACACCTTTAATCCCTAAAACCAGCCCTTAACTTACTTGGGAGTTTATACTACTAGATGCAATTGTCTAAAACTCTTTCTGTAATCACTATTGTTCACTGTAATCAGGAACTGTCATTCCTAAGGGACCTCTATGTGCCAGGCTCTATAGCTGTGATCCCATTAAATCCTTACAACCATCCCCATGAGAGGACAGCATGGGTTCCATTTCATGGATGAGGCTAAGGGGGTTCAGGGTGCTTAAATAAGTCAAGGTCATGACCCCTCATGGAGAAACTGAGAGTCCCACCCTAATCAGTATTTTTCTCTCTGAGCAGGGATCAATGCAACAGCACACATTTGTTTCTAACTCCTGTAGGTCCAATCTGGGATCAAGTGCTCTGAGGGAGTGCAAGGAGATAAACCAGCAAAGACTGAAATCTACAAGATAACAGTCAGTGTTCTCCAGAGAAATAGAAGCAACAGGAGACAGAAAGAGATATATACATATACACATATCCATACCTACATACATATACACATATCCATATCTACATATACATATACACATATCCATACCACATATCTGTGTGTATGCGTGTGTGTGTGTATGCATAAATAAAAGGACTGACTCACACAATTATGAGGGCTGGTAAATCTGAAATCTATGGGGCAGACCTGCAGGCTACAAGCTCAGGCAGGTGTTCATGCTGCAGTCTTGAGTAGAATTTCTTCTTTTCTGGGAAAACTCAGCTTTTGCTCTTAAACCCTGTCAACTGATTGTATGAGGCCCACCCACATTATTAAGGATAATCTCCTTTACTCAAAACCAATTGATTGTAGATATTAATCACATCTCCAGAATACCTTCACAGCAACACCCAAATTAGTGTTTCATTGAATAACTAGGTACTATAACCTAGTCAAATAGACACATAAAACCAGTCACCATGCTCACTGAAGAATCTTTTAAAATGTTATGTTCAAAAATGAGTGAAAAGATTTGATGTGACAGTGCAAATTCCTTTTAACCTCAGATAGAAACACCGTATTTTTGTTTCCCTACTGGCAAACTAATAAATAAAACCTCTGTAGCTTACGATATCAACTTTGTTCCAGAGGATAGGAAATGTGTGATACATTTTTATTGAAAATTCCATTTCATGTCTTAGATCTCAAGATGTTCAGAACAACGAATGGCAATTATCTCGTTTATAGTATATTCACTGCAAAATGCTCATCTTCTTCTCACTGCTTCAGAAAGAAAGCACTGCCTGGCCAATTTCACTTCTTATTTATGTGGACTATTTGGCTCCTTTCTGGAAAGTCGTGGAATATCAGAGGTAGAGGATAGGCACCAAAAAGTCTCTCCTCCACCACCACTAAATAAGTGATCCTAATAAAGCTGTAAGCCAAATACCCTAGGTCACTCTCATGATTAGCCCCAAGCAGCAGGGATTTCAGACAAGCTGGTTCCCTTTGCAGTTAGCCACCTACAGCATCATCAGCTCAGGCACCACGAACTCAGAAAACCATTCTCTGAGCCTCTCCTTTCTCTCCACCTCTGAAAACACACCCAGACTGAATTAGGTCTCCCTCCTTGTCTTCCCATGGCCACCTCCCTAACCTTAGCACACTAAGGTCCATATTGGGCTGTAAATATCCTTTGTGTCTTTCTGCTAGTGGATGGTGGGGAGAGATTCCAGGTCTTCCATGTTTGTATCTCTAACTCTAGCACACATAGCAGTTCTCAAAATATGGCCCAGGAATTCTTGGTGGTCTCTGAGACCCTTGAGGGCTCACAACTTCAAAACTATGTTCATAAAAGTACTGAGATATTATTTTCTTCCTTTGTTCTCATTCTCCCTGGAGGAGTGTTCCAGAGGCTATAGAACATGAGACCACAACAGAATGAATGCAGCAGCAGATAAGAGAATTCAGCTATCTTCTATTAAAGCCAAACATTTGTGAAAATGTAAAAAAAAAAAAAAAAAAAAAAAAAAAAAGGCACTCTCTTCACTATTTTTTTACTTTGAATAACATAGTTCTTAATAAAAATATTTTGTCAACATGACATGGGTTTATTATTATTTTCACTGTTAGTAAATGCATATTTTAAATTTATCAGCTTTAATTAGTAATGCAATACACAGCAATAGGTATAACCCACAAAAACATAAATTTGGGGGGCCATGGATTTCAGTAATATAAGTGTTAAAGTGTTTTTTAGACCAAACAAGTTTATTCTATGACCTAGTAAAGGATTTACAGCATAGTACTTACTCCTTATGTAGGAAGAGAGAGAACAGATGGGAGTGGAGAAAACAGAGGAGAAAGACGACAAAGAGACAGAGGGGAGGGAAGGAAAGAAAAGATATCTAAAGTTGTCAAGGCAAGACTCATATAATCCACTCTCAGATTCAACTCAGTTGGAGGAAAGTTGATCAATGTAGTGACAACATCAGTCCTTTCTCTGGTTCTGGATGTGAAAGAAAAGCTGCCAGTTGACTGAATAGCTTGCACACCAATTGTTGCTACACTGGGTGGGTAATAGAGCTTCTGATTCTTTTGGAAAAAGGAAGAAGAGCATCTTCTCTTGCTGTATGAACTTGAGTGTATGCTGTCAAGAGAATAATTGTCTGAAATCACAGTCTTTATATCTCTTGCAACCTGGTTGGAGAAACTGCCATAAAAAGAAACAAACTTCATAAATCATTCCTGCAAAAGGCATCAAAGGTTAAAAGCATCGTGATGAATTTCTGAAATAAATCTGTACTCTGAATTTTCAAAGTGTTTGGGAGGCAACCAGTGTGTCTCAAAAGAGAAATCATGATCTTAGCGATTTTAAAGGGTAACTCCACTGTTAAAGGTGTCAATTTCTCCTAGCTGTAAATAGAACAGATATTTGCCAGCTAGAAAAGTCTCTCAAAGCTAAAGGCAGCTTTCCCAAAAGAGATACGTGAGACCCCTGATCTCACTAGTACCAAGTGCGGGGCATGGCACATGGTGGGTACTCAACAAATGTGTGTTAAAAGATCAGTGAATGAATATGTTCTTAATGCTTATGTCAGTAATCTGTGTGAACACCCATGTACAATGTTTCTCCCCCAAATATAAATTCTCTTAACCAAGATTTCTAATTTGGACATATTTTCTTCTGAATAAGTTTTGATCCATCAAGAGAATGTTGGTTTCCAACATACACCAATACTGCTTCTGGGGATAACTGAGCAAGGAAGAAAAAACGAAAACAAAAACAAGGAGAATGGATGGACATGGTCCATTAAGGAAATCAGCAGAAGGTAAACAATGGCCTGGATTAGTACAGCACATAGCCAAAAAAATTGCATAGAATCCCATAGAATTGAGTAGGCCACAGGAGGAAAAGTAACTCCTATCTCATGAAATCAGATCATCACAGGACATTTGGATGGGAAACAAGACATGCACATTATGTACAACAAAGCACACAAATGTACGAGTAATTAACCAATTTAGGGTTGGGAGAGTCTAAAAGATTCTTATGAACACAGAATGATAAATGGAATTAATTATGCAGAGCTCATTATATTGAATTTAAGATGGGTATCATGTCATTGGCAGTGTATTATTTGGTGTGCTGTATATTAGTGAAAATTGAGATATTTACAAAAACAGTTACATGTTAATTCTCAACATCATTTTCTCATCCTTTCTTTTTAAAATGAGGATTGAGTTTCTCAACAGTGATGCCTCCTCCCATTAGACATTTTTCCAGGAACTCATTCTACATCACAAGGGCATGAGCCTGCTGCACAGCTGGCATCTGGCAGGGTTAATAGAGTCCTGGTCCCTTCTGATGTTAGCAGGATGTGTTGGTCCAGGTTCTCAAAAAAATAAATAAGTAAGGGCGCCTGGGTGGCTCAGTGGGTTAAGCCGCTGCCTTCGGCTCAGGTCATGATCTCAGGGTCCTGGGATCGAGTCCCGTATCGGGCTCTCTGCTCAGCAGGGAGCCTGCTTCCTCCTCTCTCTGCCTGCCTCTCTGCTTACTTGTAATTTCTCTCTGTCAAATAAATAAATAAAATCTTTTAAAATAAATAAATAAATAAATAAGTAAGTAAAATAAACGGAAATACAAAAGAAAACCCAGGATGGGATTAAACATACAAGGGAACATGCTTGTGTGAAGGAAAAGGGGGAAAGGGCCAGAAGAGGCTGGAAGTGATTTTAGACATTGATGCCAGTGTGAGACCAGTGTAGGAGAGAAGAGAAGATTGGGTGAAAGAGTCTTACCATGGAGTCTAAGTGGAATGCTATAAAGCTGAATCCCTGGGGTTGTCCTCTAGCCAAAGCCAGCAAGCCCAGGAATCCCATGACTCCCAGGAGTGGGTTTTCCTTAGGATCTCCCAGCATCGCCACACTCAGTCATTGTCTGGAAACAGCCTGTGGGAGGCATGGCCTCAAAGCCAGGATGTCTCAGCATCTACCAACTCATTGCCTGCCCTGTAGCTGGAGGTCTAGGAGACACTTGCTCTTGTTTCCCATGCACACAGGGTACCTGGTCGTGCTGTCAGCCCCCTTAGAGTTAACTTAAAAAATAACCGTTTTCTCATTTCCTTATTCATTTATTCATTCCTCTATTTATCCATTCAATTCATACTTACTGAGAACCTATTATGTACAAAACTCTATTCTAGGCACAAACAATGAAACTGAGAAGTATATTCCTGGAAATATCTGAGGTTGGTTGACATAGGTAAAATGTAATGAAAACATCTTGGAACAAGTGGACAGAAACTGTCCTCCTCTCATATCCGTGACAGGCAAGGGCAGTCAATCCCATTGAGTCTGTGCAGGACCTCAGACTCCTTCCCAACACAATGTTTCTAGCAAACTCTATCAATTAATAAGTACACTTATGATGAAACCCATTTGCCATTCCTCTCCTAGGAGAAGTGGTGAACAATGGGTGGGCCAGTGGGGCCTATGGAATACAAAAAAACATTATATATCTAACCTGGGTATCTGTGCTAAAACTGTCAGGCAAGATGAAGACACATAAAGTCAGTTTCTTACTCTTATAGCTTGGGCCTAACAATCTTGGAAATGGTTTTCAAGACATATCATAGTCATAGTGCAACGAACCTTCATGCCTCTGTCATGAAAATTTGGAATCCCTTGACTTATGGATGATTCCATAATTGTGGGCATCATTGATAGTGGGCGCTCAGCAAATGCGTAATGAATTGGATTGAAGGTATACTTGCATAGTAGCAATTTGGCTACTATCCAGTGCATCAAGCAAACAATTCCTAGGCAGTCTCAGGTTGCTCTAGACCTAGCCCCTAGCTTCGGGAGAAAGCAAGGACATTAAGCTTTTAAATATGAGTTGCATGCTCTTTTCTCAAAGATGAATCCATAGCCAGGTGTAATTTATCATTCCCATCCAAATGGGAATGATTTCCCATTTGATTTTAGACCTTGATGCCACTTGGAACAGGAGGCAACTTCTGATTTCTTCCTAGGCCTGCTCCTCAACTCAGGGTACCATATCAGAAAAGGGCACCATTATTGCTGTTCAAGCAAAAACCCCAGGAGGAACCTTGATTCCTGCCTTTCTCTAAGCAAGAGTCCTTCCTCATCCACACATAAGCCATCATCAGGTTCTGCCATTTCTATACCAACATAATAGAATGTAGAACTTCAGGGACACCTAGGTGGCTCAGTCGGTTAAGTGTCTGCCTTTAGCCCACAGGTCATGTTCCCAGGGCCCTGGGATTGAGTCCTGCATCAGTCTCCCTGCTTGGTGGGGAGCCTGCCTCTCCCCCTCCTTCTACCTACTATTCTCCTTCCCTTTGTCTGCCTTTCCCCTTGCTTGTGCTCTCTATCATATATATAAAATCTTTTTAAAAATCCTTGAAAAAGAAAAGAATATGGAACTTCTCTTCTCCCACCTGCCAACCTCCCAACCCCACCCAATACCATCTCTTGCTTGAAACTCTGCAAGAACCCTCTGATTTGCCACCATGTTTTCATTCTTCTCCCCTACAATGCCTTTTCTTTTTTTTTTTTTTAAATTTTTTATTTTTTATAAACATATATTTTTTATATACATATATTTTTATCCCCAGGTCTGTGAATCACCGGGTTTACACACTTCACAGACACAATGCCTTTTCTACAGAGCTTCCAGAGTGATGGTTTCAAAAAGAAAATCTGATCATAAAATAGGCACAGCCATTTCCTCTTAGAGCCCCTCAAGGTTGCCCACCATACTTAGGATAAAACTCCAACTTCTCCCCATGGCGAATAAGATCATTCATCCCTCACCAATTCTCCTCATCCACTCTGCCCTTCTCCTCACCCACTCTGCCCTAGTCACAGTAGTTTACTTTTCATTCCTCAGATTTACCAAGCTCATTCCTACCTTGGGGTATCTGCATTAGCTATTCCCTCTGCCTGGATTCTTTTCCTGTTAGGGCATGACTCTCAGCTTATACCTCAGAGAGCCCATTCCAGAAGACCTCATCTGAAGTATCTTCTCACTGCCCAACTCATGCCAGCACATCTTGATTCTTTCCATTACAGTTATCACACCTGAAATTACCTTTTCTAAGTCTTGACCTTTTCATTGTCTATTTGGCCCCTCTAGAATAGAATCCCTGAGAACAGGAGTCTTATCTGTTTTTTCCACCACTGTTTCTCTAGAGCATAGACAGTGTCTGGCCCATGGGAAGCACCAATAAATACACGCTGAGTCACTGAATGAACCAGCATTCATCAAAACTGTCAGTGGGAGCAGAGAGCATCTTTCGGACACCAGCCTCCTTCTTCTTACACTGCCCTTTGCTAGCTCAGTTTGACTCCCTCTGGGAAACCCCATTCCCAGGAGAATGTTTCTCTTATCACCCATGCTGTCATCCCTATCCTCTCTTCCACCCTCTGTATTGTTCCCAAGGTACCAGTGATGAATCATGCTCAGACTTTCTTCATTTCAAGGCTCTTTTTTTTTTTTTTTTTTTTTTTTTTTTTTTTTTTTTTTTTTTTTTTTTTTGCAGAGAGAATCTGAGAACTTTACTGTCTTTTAACCTCCAAAGAATGAGGCTCTCCAAGAAGGAATTTAAGGGGGAGGTAATGGTTTTGAGAATGGTCTATTTGATTCACCTGTGCCTTGATCTCCTTTTTAATCTCATCCCCCCAAATACATACAGGTGCACCTACCCCTCATAGTTCTTTTCCTAACACCCACAGTCTGAGCTGGTGGAGATGAGTTAGCAGAGCCAATCCCAGCAGTAGAAGGGGAAAGTCCTGCCCTTCACCACTGCTGGGCACAATGCTGAAATTCCAAGCCAGAGCTCTTGCCAAATTCCTACCATAGGTAGGTGACTCTAGCCCTGAGGAGCGACACAGTCAAAGGCAGAGCATTCCCATGCTTTTGCGTAGGGTGATTTGTTTTTTTAACTGCCTGGCAGCCTCTTGTATTCCCTGTGCCAATGTGTGCACCTGCTCCTCTACCTCTCTGTCTTCATACAGCAGCTTCTGCCTACACAGTCTGAGCAACAGGGCCCAGAAATGAAGCCGAGAGGAGCCATGTAGGGAACAAGGTGCCAGGACCCTTTCTCTCAACAGTGGAAGCTGGAACCTCCTCTCCTTCTTTACAGGAGTTTAACAAGCCTCGCACTGTGCCCAGGCATGCAATCCAAAATCCTCATAAAGCAAGCTCTCTGAGGCACCACATAAACCAGGCAGGCACCCAAGCTCCATAGCCAGTGTGGCTCCAGGCACAGGTAAATCAGGCCTCCTTTGGGATCATGTGAGCTAAAGTTAATGCATGTGGGGACAAACCTTGGCTTCAGGGCCTATCCCTGGGGCTTATGCATAACAGGTTCTCTGTAAGTATCTCTTGGATTCATGAAGCATTTATGTCTTAGATATGTAGGTTACCTCCAACTCCCCTGAGCATGGAGTAGGAGAAAATGGGATTTCCTTAAGTATAAGGGAAGGGAACCAGCTGTAAAGCAGACCTTTAGGATATGGGGGCTGCTTACTCCATCTCACCGAAAATAACTTGCAAAATGGCTCCCACCCACATATAAGACCAGATCAATGGAATGTGAATCGTCATTGCCCGTGTACACAATGTGGTCCACAAGTAACAATTTCATTTAACAAATATTTATTTAGTAAGTATGGTATCGGGGAGGGGCTATGCTAGGTATTAGAGGTACAGCACTATGTAGTTAGACTAGTAATTATTTTTTAAGATTTTATTTGAGAAAGAGGGAGAGAGAGAGAGCAAGCATGATTAGGGACAGGGGGAGAGGAGCAAGAGAGGGAGAAGCAGACTCACCACTAAGCAGGGAGCGCATCCATCCCAGACAAAGCAGAGCTTGATTCTAGGACCCGGAGATCATGACCAGAGCTGAAGGCAGACACTTAACTGACTGAGCCACCCAGGAACCCTATTAAATTAGTAATTAAATTTGGATAAGTGCTAAGAAAAGTAGAAGATCCTATGAGGATATATGTTAGAGGAAAGTGACCTATTTGAGGTTGCTAGAGAGACCACCATTCAAAAGCAACAGATAGGTAAACTGAGACCTGAAAGCTGAAAGGGATGGAAGAATGTTCCAGAAGAGAAAACTACAATGGAAGAGACACTGAGAGAAGCCTGAGGGTGGTCCACCAGAGAAAGAACTACAGAATTCGTGTGGGCAATGGGGAGACAAGGGATGGCTTCTTGAATGGAGAAGCTCCCAATAACTGAAGAAACTGAGAAGAGGATTCAGAATTCTAACTGTGTGATTAAGAAGCTCAGTTGTAGTTTTACAGAAACTTTAGAGGAGGGGGAGGTCAATAAGGAACCCACTTTTGCAGATGTTTAGGAGGTGGGGCTGGACCTCAGCTGGCTCTTGCAGGATGAACTAGGTAGGCAGAGAGATGAAGGAAGATAAAGAACCCAGATATCCACCTGACCTCCTCCCTTCTCTCTCATCTGTTAATTCATCTTTTACCATGTCTACATAGTGCCCCTCATGGAAATGTCTCTTGAGTGCCTTCTTTCCATCCCCACTGACAGTACAAGCCCCCCATCACTGCTCTTAGGACTGTTTGTGGCAACTGCCTCCAACCATCTCTCGCATTGTACTCTCCTAAGCATCCTGGGCTGCAGGCAGAGTGGCCTCTAAAACATGGATCAGATCACGCCTGCGTCCCCCCTTCCAGGAGCTCCCATCACCATGGTTATAAAGATCACACTCAGCCTGGCATGCAAGCTTTTCAGTTTGTAATCTCTACTTGCTCTGATTCCTACTCATTGCCTAATCTCCCCTGACACCTTATGTTTCCTGGGCTTGCCCTGCTCTCTCTCCAGACCTGCCATAAGCTTCTCTCCCTCCATTTTCTAGGGGCACTGGGGGACTTGTCACTCTTCCTACACAATCTTATTTTATAGGCCAAGGGTATCGCCAAGCCCCTCACTTTCAGCTGCAACTACTCACAGTTCTCTTCTATATACTACATATAGGCAAACTCTCCTGAAGCTATCTATATTTGTAAATGACTTTTCCAGATGTTTATGGCTCCATCTGATCTTCTGAGGCCAAGTAGCTAAATGTTGCCCAAGTACTCACTGAACACCTGCTGTGTTTCCAGCCCCATGCCAACCACCAAGTGAGGCACAAGGGCAGGCATGGGCTTTGCATTCATCACAACTTAATGTCAGTGACATCACCCCAAGGAAGGAGGCCTTTTCTAAGAGGGTGCTGGAGATGCCATGCAAAGATAGATCAGTATGTATGTTTGACCATACTATTGCCATTCTTTTGTTGTTGTCATTAAAATTTTCTGTGGGTTAAACCCCTGTACAATGTGCTGGGAACTGTACTGCGTTATTGCAAGCTGGATTTCCTGGAAAGCAGACCCTAAACTAGACCGAGTTTAGTGCATAGGATGTTTCTTTAGGAGTGCCCTTGCTATCAAGGGAGAAAAGGGAACCAGAAGGGCAGTGGGAGAAGGGAAGCTGTGACGCAGGCTCAACGAACACCAGTGATGCTCTAGAGTTTGAATGGCCCTGGGATGGTCTGAGATGGGTAGTGTCTTGATACTCTTGCATTCATCAGTCCCCGGATGGGGGTCACCCTAGGATAGGGTTCAACTTTAGGCAGTGCACCTCCCTGCAGCTGCAGCAATGCCAAAGGGGCTGGCAGCTGAAAGCTGCCCCAGCTGGGGCAACTGGTACTTTACTGAAAGGGAGTCTAGATGGCACATGGCAGGATTCACTACATAGCTACTTTCCAAGTTTCACTATGAAAACTTATGACGACCCAAGTTGTAGATATTATCTCCATTTTACAGATGAGAAACTGAGGCATTAAAAGTATCATGTGACTAAAGTTGCACATGCTGGATTTGAACTCAGTTCTGGTTTCACAGCTTATGTTGTACCACTCTGCATTGTTCATCCCTTCCAAACAAGTATGTAAGGGCTTACCTGTGTCCCCTTACCTACCACAGGCTGCACACACAATAGACCAAGAGTCACTGAATAATCAGGAGATCAGAAGGGGGAAGCAGTATGTGCAGGTCAGTCTGGGTATGAATTGAGTGTGCCACCATGTGTACCCAACTGTCCCCACTTTGTTACTGGGACACTGCCTCATCCTAGGTTATATTCAGGACCCCAGGAGATGGTACAAAGGCTAGGACTCATTAATGAGGTTGTCAAATTTAACAAATAAAAATATAGGATATTTTATTAAATTTGATTTTCAGTTAAACAATAAATGATTGTTTTAGTATAATTATGTCCATATAACATTTGGGACCTGCTCCTACTAAAAAGTCATTTGCTGTTTATCTGACATTCATATTTACTATGTGCCTGGTATTTTGTTTGATAACCCTACTCACAGCTAAGTCGGATCCCTATCCTCAAGATGATTTCAGTGACATAAAATGTTCTTCAGACCATTCTTTCTCAGTCTAAAATCCATTTTCCCACACCAAAAGTGTTTCATTGCACTGTTAAAGCTCATGCTTATTGTGCCAGCATCTCTGAGACAGTGGACCCATGAACAATACTTATCACCCTCAGGATTCTACTGAGAGCAGGTTTTGGGGAATATGCACAAGAGAATACAGAAGAAGAGGAGGGATGACAGGATGTGGACATTACTAAGGGGGTGGAGAGCTCAAGATAAGAAAAGCTCATGGTGTGTGGGGTACCTTTGTGAGCTTCCCCATTGATTTTAGTCAGGCTCTGAGAGAAGGAGGCTCCAGTCTTTTAGGATTGCTCAACAGAAGATTACCTCTCTCTGGTTTGGAGAGTAACACTCCAGCTGCTCTGTCCCCCACAATGAGCCCCTGTCCACCAGCAACCAGTTGCACCCATGACCTGCTCGTGGGCCACCAAGTGGTATAGTTCCACTGCATCTGGAACAGACCCGCATTCTGGAACAGAGTCTCCTCATCCTGTCATTGGCTTAGAACTTAAAGTCTCTTAGCAAGTCTGTCATGAGGAAATGGCATGGAGACAGTAAAAAATGTCATCACAAGTGACCCAAACTTCTTCTTTGTCTCCCAACTTTCCAGATGAGCCATTCCTTTTTATTACCCAGAGATTCATAAAAATGCATAAGTGAATGCAACAGCTTAAATAGTTTTCTTTTAGGAGTTTGGCACTAACTACATTAAACAAATTCCCTCAGTCCTTGGACAAGAAGCCATTAGATATGGACTATTACTTGCATTATCATTACATTCGTGGGTCATTATGAAAAATAAAAGTTCTAATCAGCATGAACATTTATAAAGTGCCATGATGGGAAATATGCCAGGCTGGGCTGTCTCAAATATCCAAACGAAACACAGTGAGTAATGACTTTGAAAAAAAAAAAAAAAAAAAAAAAAGGTTGAGCACAAAGAATAACTTGAACAAATCCCACTCAAAGTCATTAGCAATTAAAGGCTTTAGAAAAAAAGAATTCCACCCCCATCTCACCAGCTAAGTGCACTCTCTGAGCTCTCCTTGGTGCCCTGTGACAAGAATCACTGTTTTTACCTTCCTCACCCAGCCTCCAACTGGAAGGGGAGGACTTTCTGTGGTCCTCACAAGGTTCTAGGGAGCTCTGGGGTCCCTCCAGCGTAGCCCAGAGACCATAGTGGGTGGTGAGGAGCAGCTGTACAAGCAGTGTGGTGGACCCTGCTCCCCTGCTTCAATCCTGTCCTTTCCCATGCATTTGTTTGCTCTGACCATGATCCTCTTTATAAGTTCTAAATGTTTCTGGAATGACCTTCATTTGCTTCCCTGACACAGGATGATTTTAAAGTGACCAAGCTACCTACTTATCATGTTACAGCGACCCTGTCACATCTATGGGGAATATGGTTCAATCACACGGCTAGACTTTGGAGCTGGCACCAGGGCAGGGTCATTGGCCACAGGCTGGATCAGATGAGACAGTTACCCTGGGGTGGACAGAACCAGCCTGCATCAGGGACAAACGGCAAAGTGTGCAAACAGTTGGGCCAAGGGTCCAGCAGAGAAGCTGAACCATTCTTAGGAGCCGGGACTTTCTCCAGGGTGGGCCTCTGTTTGGGGCTACAGGAAAGGACCAAGGTGCCCATAAGATAGGAAAGTCATCTCTGAAGGCTTGGCCTCACAATGCCTCCATTCTCCTCCGGGATGCTGTCCTTGACTTCCTAGGGTAAGTAGTTCATTCCCCAGGGGACCACTAGGTCCTGCACAGAGTCCTGAGTAGGTGGAAATAGTTTTATTGTCCTTCTTGTTTCCATCTATTAGACCGCGTGACCTCTGCTAGGGAAGGGTCGTATCCATATCAGCTCACCTATTCATCCATCCATCCATTCACTCATTCACTCATTAATTCACTCAACAGATTGAGAGTCGACAAGTTCCTTTCACAGCATCAGGTGTGTACTTTGTCTCTGTATATCAAGCACCAGCAATAGACCCTGGTACCCAGCAAATACCTAAATAATGCCAATGAATAAATGCACAGGTGACTGAGGAAGTGTTCTGCAAACAGGGCTACATTCCAAGGTCGTGCTATTGCTGGAGGGCTGGAAGGAAGTGGTGCAGGAGGAAGGAGAGGATGATGTCATTGTCTTTAGTCTCAGGTTCTAAACTGACTTAAATACTCCAATTGCCCAGCAAGGTCTCTCTCACTGTTCTACTCTAACACAGGAAAACTCTTATTCCCAGGCTGTTACTTTCTTGGATTAAGATATTTTCTTCCATGTTGCTAGTAATATGTTTACTAGATTACTTTTGCTTCTTTGTAGATGCAACACAATTTCTTTCTAGTTTTCTTTTCCCTGGATTGAAATTCCTCTGAATTACCTGCTTGCTTTATTTAGCAAAACCTCAAGAAGTCTTAGAGGAGGAGAAGTGTTCACTGTTGGTCTGCGTGACATTGCCTCCTCCGTGAAAGCTCTTCATTTCCCTTCCCCAGGAGCTGCTCCCTCTCCAACCTCGTCTGAATTACCTAGCCCTCCTGCTTTACAGAGACACCCTGACAACACTTTGCCGAGCTTTTGTGATTTCTATAATATCCTTCTCCTAATAAAAACAACCTGCACTGCACACTGCATTTTAACTATAGTTAAACTCCTCCTCCCTTATCGTGTGTTCAGCAACTTCAGGGCATCCTAGCTATTGTAAGTTATTATATGCTTAGCTGAACTTATTAAATTCCACTTGTCGCCAGCTTTGTTTATTTTCAATTTCTGTAATGGATTCTGTGCCTCCTTGTGTATATTTTTCAACAGGCTTTCTAAACCACCAGGAAGGGTAGGGAGTGATACCTCACCAGGCAGTGACAGGTGGGCTTGGGGTGTCCTGGGGACAGGTCTCCAGTGGCAGCCAAAGCACAATGGAGCTAAACCACACATCCAGGTCCCTCCAACCAACTCCCAGAAACAAAAGAGACTTCTTTTGGAAAAAGCATTTTTGAAACAGCAGACCATGGTGGAGGCTGGGCCATCTTACTCACAGGCAACGATTTTCATCGGCAGAATGTTTTATAACATCATCTGACCTATGTGGGTGGACTGTGTCACGAAGATCATTCTATCAACTCCAGGAATGATATTCTTTAAACCCAAGAAACCTTCCTGTGCTTGGAAGGAGCATTGCAATCTTGCCTGGAGCTTGTTAAACTGCAGAGGTTTGATCAGAACACGCAGACAAAGAGGAAATGTGATCCAATTTGCTACCAGGGCCCTTGGGCTGGAGGCTGGGGCTGGGGCAGCCCCGGGCAAGGTGCTGTTTGAGCATGAGCCTCAGTAGTGGGAAGTGAAGCTGCATCTCCCACCACACACCAGTGTCCTTTGAGACAGTTGAGAGAGATTTCTTCTGACTGGTCCCTGGGAAGCCTATGCACTTATTCCAATGATTCAGCTTTGCTGGAACCATTTGGAGAGCCTCTCTCTGAGAACTGCCTTGAGAAGCTACGATCCTTCCAGCAAATGCTTTACATGGCCCATATGGACTGTGCAGAGCAACTGATTCATGCCATTTATTTCTTTTAGAAATCCTATGTCCTTAGGAATCATTTTCTCTTATATGTGGATCAGAAGACATTAGGCACAGAGACGGTGAAGTCTCTCCACAGTTCCCTGATCCCTGTGGGCCAGAGAAGAAATCTGAAATCATGGTTCTCTCATGTCAAAGCCCAAAGCTGTCCACCTACTCAGGTTTCCTATTTATAGCTGTCTAAAGTCACTGAATAAACATTTACTGAGGTGACACCATGTGCCAGATGCTCTGCAAGAAGCAAAGCTACAGAGGCTTTAGTAAAAATACGTCCTCTCTTCTAAAAGAAATCACAGTGTGGTGAAAAATCCCATAACTCAACTCCTCCAAGATAAGAAAGCCACCAAAGGGTAGACGAGGAGCGTCAGGCATGCAGGTGCAGCAAATGGGCTTCCTGGGGGAGAACTGGAGGTGTGGTTCTTATTCATACAAGATATAAGTTGAAATCTTTCTTCAAAGATGACAAAGAGCTACCAAGCCCCAAAGAAAGGGAAGTTGTTTGTTTCGGGCAAAAGAAAAGCTCTGTGCAAAGGCTCGAGGCAGGAGAATGTATAGCCTGTTGGGTGAATAAAGATGGTTTAGCGTGACTGAATTTCAGGCACAGTGTAGCGTGGGCTGAGGATGTAAGGAGGAGTCCAAGGTGTGTGTGTGTGTGTGTGTGTGTGTGTGTGTGTGTACCGCATCTTCTTTATCCACTATAATTCAGCTTTCCAAAGGGCAGTCCTGCCATTATGACACCGTGGGTGAACTTAGAGGACATGACACTAAGGGAAATAAGCCAGTTATGGAAGGACAAATACTGCATGATCCCACTTATACTAAGTGTCTAAAGGATCCAAACTCACAAAAAAAAAGAATAGAATGGTGGTTTCCAAGGGCTGAGGGGTGGGAGAAGTGGGAATTGATTTTCAGTGGTTATGAAGTTTCTGTTATGCAAGATGATTAAGTTCCAGAAACCTGCTATACAACACAGTATCTATAGTTAACAATATAGTACACTTTATAATACATTGAGAATAGATCACATGTTAAATGTTCTTTAAAAAAAAAAGCCACAAAGGAATGCAAGGAAAATTTTGGGGGTGATGAATATGCCTTGTGCCTTGGTTGTGGTGATGGTATCCTGGGTGTATGCCTATGTCCAAACTCATCAGATATGAAAATTAAATGTGTGTTTGTATATCAATTATATCTGAATAAAGAAAAAAAAGTGTGTGAGTGATAGGTGTCCAACATCACCTAACTTCCAGAAAAAATTGTACTTTGAACCTAATCTGGCCAGCCCAAACTGTATTACTTTGGTACTCTTGGTTTTATGGGTTCTGAAAATAATCTTTTTTTTTTTTTTTTTTTTTTTAAAGAAGGGGAAAAAGAGCCATGTAAGTACTTTTTTTTTTTTTTTTTTTTTTTTTTTGATGATTTTTTTTTACTTTTGATGTAATCAGAATAAGTATGGAATCTCCTAAGGGGATTACTTTTAATGTCAGCCCTCATTTGGAGGCCTGTTCACATTAACAAGAATCGTATTTGTTTCTACTCTTTATAATTTCTAGCTGTCATCAGAAATAACTGTGAAAATATCCATTCTCCGGCAAGTTAGCCAGCAGCCTGTTGACAAACATCCAATCCTCTAATCTTCAATCAGACCAAGTTCCATGTCTTTCCCATGAGTAAGGAGGCTCTTGCAAGCACATCACTTGTGGAAGCCTCAGCCTGAAAAAGGATGGTCGTAAAGGCTTCTGTTAATTTTATCTGGCTGGAGCACTGGGGAGCACGCTCAGCTCAAGAAGACATCTATTAAGTTGTCAGTCATGATATCATTTGCCTTAACGTTGTTTGGTATCTACAAAGCAGAAGCTGACAGACAGCACAAAGACACTCTGTGAAGGGAGACAGCGTGCTAATTAGCACAGCACCCTCTGCGTGCCTTCACTGGTTAGCAGAGCTGGACTCGTAGCATGTCGTTCTGCACTCTTCCTCTAAAGAGTTCAGGCAAAGAAGCAATTGGAAGTTTGCTATCAGAGCATCCCATATAAGTTCCCTCACAAATGATTTGTCAGGCTTCCCACCTGCAGTTCACCCTGCCTTAGAGGGGAACCAGCACTCAGCACACAGGACTGTCTTTCCAAAAGCCAGAGTGGGGTAAAATGCAGAGAGACTAAGCCATGAGCTCCTAGGCAATGCTCTTCATCTAGTCCCTAGGAAGGTTTAGCGAGGTAGGTCTAGGTTTTAATTGGTGTACTAAGAACCACTTTAGTGAAAAAGATGGGAAGGGAATTCCACAGGAGAATTGGGTCTGCCTGCCAGAAATATCTATAGTCATATATGTGAGGATTATAAGGAGTCTGATGATTATAAGCATCCTAACAGCTGCCACTGTTTTAGGTTTGTATTCTATATGCCATGCACTGTGTTAGATGCTTAATACACATTATCTTCATTCACAGCAGCTCATGAGAGTCCACTGTTGTAATGAGGAAATTGTTATTCCCATCAAACAGATAAGAAAATGGGGCTGTGGGAGCTCAGTGGTCACAATATCAGCACAAACTTAAGGTGCTTTCAAGTACTGGTTGATCTGCTACTCCTTGCGCTTATAGAGTTTAAGGTTGCCTGCAACATCCCAATGCCCTTTCAAACAGATCATTACCTCTGATTTCCCATGAGGTGGATGGGACAGGTATTATTACCATCTTACAGCTGGGGAAACTGAGGCCCAAAGAAATAGGTGCTTATTACATGAGATTGCAATGGGCTCAGCTAGGATTATGATGCCCCCTCTTGCCTCCTGGGACTTCTCTCCAGGTCACACAAGGGCTCAACATTATTAGACCAGTCATTAGTTGAACAGAAATGCCCAGAGATAAAGATAGACTATTTCTCAACACACATAAGGGAATCTGAAAATAAGAAAAATGATCACAGAAATCCTGGTGGATATGATTTCATTATTTATGACATTTCCTATAACTTACAGAGCTGGAGTCTCTGGCAGCTGGTGTGACTTTGGCTAGGCGGGCCCAGTTCTGCAGGACTCCTCTGCATTTGCCAACCACGTTCTGCTCCTTCCCACCCCTGGGGTACGGCTTTCTCACCCATGGTCCTCCATGCCTCACTTCAGGTCGGGGGGTCTTCTGTGAACAGCCTCCATGCCCTCAGGCACTCCTCTCTTGGGCATCCCTTGTCCCCAGCAAGTATCTCCATTCATCCTGATGATACTCATAACGAAACCATGAGCCCTGCCTTTCGTCTCCGCATAAAGGAAGTAACATGAGCCAAATGAAATTTTGCAAATGTACATCTGGATGCCAAGATTTCCTAAGGAATGTGTACCTCCTAGCCTATTTACCTTCTTGTAAAAATCACAAATGATTAAACAAAAGAGGTCAGCGAGTCTGAGAATGAACTGAAATGTCTCAAATCTCAGGGCTCTTCAGTAGGCTTTAGAACCTGGGACCCCTCTCTTATTTTACCTTTCTGGTTTTTGGTTTTTCCATTGATCAGAAAGACAAGGTTAGAGACTACACAGGACTAGACCCCTTCTGGGGGTCAGCTCTGCAGCAAGGGAACTCACTCCAGGGAGTCAAGGAAAGGTCCTTCGTGGCAGTGGAGCTGGATAGAACACAGACACTGATTCCTCTGCTTTAGGCAGTGGTAAGGATGAGGCAAGACCGTAGACACAGGCTCCCCCAGTGTCTGTCCAGCCCCCGCCCTCCGCTGTGTGCACAGGTGTGCTCTGTAAGTGTCACTGGCCAGTCTAAGCAGGACTATAGACTGGGTCCTGCCTGGATGTTTGTTTCTAGGACTGAGTATGCATTCTAGCCCAGTGATCACGACTAAAGAAGGGGCAGAACCTAGAATGAATGCCAGGTCCTTCAAGGCCCACTTCATCTCTTCCTCTTCCAAGAGACTTTCCTGACCTCTGCAGCCCACAGTGTTCTCCATCCCTGGCCAACTCCATGGGAAGTCCTAGGCAGAAAGGAGACTTTGGGCCCTGAGTCACCAGCAGTCTCCTATGGCTATTGCTTTGGTGCATACTTGGGGTGGCCCTCTTTGCTGGAGGTCACAAAAAAGTTTTAAGTGAGATAAGGAGGGATCTCTTGTCATTTCCTTGGTGCCTAGAATATGGCTGAAGATTTTTGCAGGAACCCAATGCTGGCCTGTCAGGAGGCACAGTGGTATGTGGAGAGGTGCAGATTTGGGAGGCAGTCCCGACTCTGCCCCTTAAAAGGTGTGCCCCTTAACAAGTTACTTAGCTCTTGGAGATGAAGACCTGACCTCAAATCCACTGAATCAAAAGCCCTGGGATGGCAACTCACTAGGAACCTGTATTAACAAGTCCTCTGGGTGATTTTGACACACTGAAAGGTTTAAAAACCTTTGTAAGCACTGCCAGTCTGTTCTCAGGCAGAGATGAAGGAATGACCTAGCTCCCTACCAGCTTTCAGATCTAGAGCTGAAGTAAGGAAGTGGCCAGTGGCCAGGCCAGTCATGCTAGAACCATGATCATGAGGGACAAATCACTGGGTGAAGGAGGACAGTGTGGTTCCATGGACTAAAACATGAGCCAAGAATATGTCCAATTCGATCTAATCCAGTGAGAATGTGAGTGGTTACTATTACAGAGAGTAATGAACTCGCCTTAAAAGCAGACACTCAATATGTGCTGATAGAGTCAGAGCCAGTTAAACATGGGCTGCCACTTAGATTTCTGCAGATCTGCTTTCCCCAGAGAGCAGGGGGGTTCAGTCCTGGTTACACATTACAATCACCTGGGGGGTTCTGAAAAATCCAGATACCCACACTGCACCCCTGACCAATCCCATCAGCACCTCTGGGAGGGATTGAGACCCCAGCACAAGACCTGTTAACACTCTCCAGGTGATTCCAGTGTGCAGTGAATCCCCTGACCCAGGTGGGTGGCCCATAGACAGGCAGAAAGCAGAGGCATGCCCATGTCTTCTTCATCCCTATCCCCCATCCTCTTGCCCCCTGCCCCAATCAGGTCAGAGACAGCCATTCTCAGTGCAGAGGCAGAAAGCCGACCATCATCGAAAGTCACCTAGACTTTATAAAAACCTCTGGAGAAAGGAAGGGCAAATGTTATTCTTCCACCTTTGTGAGAAATAAAAAAATCCAAACCTCCCCTCGGAGATTCTGAGATATGTTCAATAGCTTGCCTGAGTTGTGGGGTGGTCAGAACTGAGCTGAGACGAACCCCTAGCGTGGTTTCCTATAACATGAGAATTTCCTATTGTGACATGTTCCTCTGCCTTTTTGTTAAATACTGAACAACTACTACATGGCAGGCCCATGACGTTGTCCTTAATCCTTAGCAACTACCCTGCCAGATAAATATGATTATTCACATTCTACAAAGAGAAAACCTAAGTGCAGAAACATCATTGACTTGCCCAATATCATACTAATAGTAAATGATGGAGCTGGAATTGGACCCATGTCTTTTCTGTTTTAAATACACTCCCTTTCCACTATACCATCTGCCTTTCTAGGAGAGAGGACATGAGAAAATGCCGACGCGGCCTCTTAAAACGAACTTTGATTTGGACCATCACAACCAAGTAATTCAGGACCAGAAAAAGGTACATTTATGACTTCTCATTTTTCACATTCCTCTACTTTTTTTTCTTTTTCTTTAATATTTTATTTAATCATTTAAGAGAGAGAGAGAGCATAAGCAGGAGGGAGGGGAGAGAGAGAGGGAGAAGGAGATTCCCTACCGAGCAGGAAGCCCAATGTAGGACTCAGTGCCAAGACCTTGAGATCATGACCTGAGCCAAAAGCAGACACTTAACCACCTGAGCCACCCAGGCACACCTTCTCTACTTTTTCTATAAGGCCGTGCTGAACCAGGGACAGAGAGGGACCTCAGATGGTCATACCGACCTTGGTGAGAGTAGAGGATAATACAGGGTTACTCAATGGCTCATAGAGAAAGCCATTCAGAGCGAGCTCCATGTGTTTCCAGGGCCCACCAAGCTGCAGGATTGCTGTTGACATGTCTTATAATGCCTCAGTTGGTGAATCTGTCCTTGAGGTTTGATGTTCAAACTGAGGTTCCTATGTCCGCCTGGCTTCACTCAGGTGGTACTTCTCCAGCCATGGTGCTTCAGGGCACCTGGAAGGTGCACCTACCTCAGGTGACTCTGACCCAGGAAGGATTCTCCTCCCTGAGCACTAGATTCGTGGCTGCATGGGGTCCCCACCTCCCTGGACAGGGCGAGACAGGTGGTCTAACACAATAAAGGCCCCATGGCTGGCAGCACTGTGTGGGCAGCAAAGCTTGTTTCCTTTCCTACTTGTGCCTGTCCCTTGTTACAAGTTACACTGTCCTCCCTTCAAGCACATGGGTCTCAGAAAAAATTGGCTATTGCCATTTTGGGTATATGCAACATTTGTACCCCAAGGCCTATTGTATTATCTCAGGCTTTTGTCTCCGTGGAGAAATATCAGATCTCAGCAAATTAAACAGAGTATGTAAATTGGGGGAAGGAGGGCTCTTGGCAGGTGGACACCTTACTGGAGGGCCCCTCGCTGGCTGCACCGGCCCCTGACCTTTGTGTGTACACACGTATATATTTGTGCATGCTTCTTTCCTTAGGGCTTCTATTAAATAAGAAAATTAACAAACAAATTACAATAAAGAGAAAAAGCAAAAGGATTTGGATCACACAGACCTGGATTTGAATGTCAGTGCTGACACAGCATAGCCCACACACACAGTACTTTATTGATTCCCCATCTGCAGGACAGGGGACAGGAAAGCAGAGCCTGCTCTACTGATATTGTCTGCCTCAGGTGGCTGGGTGAGAATTCAGGGAGGAGAGCCTGAAGGAGTGCTCTGTAAACCACAGAGCTCTGTGTAAGTGCTAGCACAGTCCTAACAACGGCTACCCTTATTACATCTCTGTGATCTGCAAGTAAGCTAAGTCACATACATTCAAATCACACTACTATTGTCTCCAACACATTACAGTCCCTGGGTTAGAGTCTCTGCATCAAGTGCTTATGGTTTAGGAAGAAGATGTTTCCAACCAGAGGAAACTGAGTGGTGGGTGCTAAACTAGAGGGAAGGAAGCACAGGAAGAGAATGTGGATTCCAGAAGAGAGAATTAACCTAGACTGTGCTCCAAAGAGACTTCATGGAAGCGGTACCTTTGAGCTTTGCCTAGGAGGATGTATAGGAGGAACAGGTTGGGGGGTTGGGGATGGTGGGAACTTTCCAAGCAAGCAGAAAAATAGTATATACAATGAAACAGGGCAAAGAACAAACATACCATGGAATTTCACCTAGGTTGGTAACCATAAAGGTCTTCAGCCCCTTGTCCAAGTAATTTCATATCATTGGGCTCCTGAACTCCTACTGGGACTGAGACAGGAGGAAGATGGATTTCTCCTTGCCCCTGATTACAGAGCTAACCCTCATCAATGATTCCCTCTTCAGAATAAATCAATGTATCCCAGTACCTAGGCCAAATCCTGGCATATGGCTGGTTCTTAATGAATATTTGTTGAATAAATGCTTTCAACCCCCAATATAATTTAGAGGTGGGAGGCCAAGATTATGATCAAAATAACCATAGAATATCAAATAGTCCTACATTTTTCTAGACATTTCATTTATAAATGGATTTCAGCTATCTCTTTTGTGGCTCACCATACTTTCTACCACCCAATCTTCACAATCCATATCCGAAGTTAAACCCAGCCACTCTGGGTTTAATGCTCCACAACTCTCCCTCCTCAAAGTTCAGAGTAAGAATAACAGTCATTCCCTTACCACATGCTCCCTGGCAGGATTGTGCTCCGGTGACCCCTTAAGGTCTCCCATCCAATTCTCCCAACAAATATACAGGGCAGTTGACAGTCACCCCATTTTACTGATGGAAAAGCTAAAGCTCAGAGAAGCAAGGTTGTTTTCCCAAAATCACACAGCTGTTAATAATCAGAGTCATGGTTCTAGCTCAAGTCCCTTTGACCCCAGAATCTGTGGTGTTTGCTGCATATGTGTTCAAGCCTCCACCTGGGTTGAAGCCGGGGGGTGGGGGGAGACCACAGACCAAATAATAACAGTAGCAAAAAGATTAACTAGGTGTATTGAGTGCCACATATCTCACTGACAAGGCAAGGTGCTATCACCTTCCTTAATCCATGCAACAAGATAAATACCATTGTATTTACCCCACAGGATAAATACCACTGTTCCCATTTTACACAGGTGATCCTGAAGTTCAGAAAGTTTGAGTAATTCCTCTAAGGCATAACTACAAAGTTGTGGAGTCAAGTCTGCCTAATTCTAGAGCCTGTCCTCTTACTGCAATACCACGTTAGTGTCAACTATACATGCAACAAGAATTGAGAGGGAGATGTACTTGTTTTCAAGAGGAAAGCAAGATCCTATTGGGGCTTGACAATTCCAAATGATATATATTTTTAATTACTAGAGCACGGTTGCACAGCCAAATCATTTCAAGGAGGCTGTGGCTGACAGGCATAGTCAGCCTCTCTCTTTTTCATAAGCTCTAAAGAAACTGCTCATTAAGAATGACAGTGACCCTCACTCTACCTTCCTGGATCTAAAACCTTCAAATCTTCTTAAGTCTAAGATAAATAATGACTTACTCATATTAATGCTCCACGATAGAAACCTAAATCCCCTAAGCGTATGTCTGCATTCACCAGTGCTGTCAAGGTGAATAGCAGACTATAACTTGGTTTGGGGCTATAAAATTTTAGAGATTTGGGTTTAAGCCACATTCCTAAAATGAAGGAGTCCCAGACAGGAAGAGACCCATACAACATAGCCCATTCTTTTATTGGCCCCAGCTATCAAAAAAGGTTGAGATATAGACTCCAACCTCAGTGTCATAAAATGTTCCACCAGATTAACACCTCCATTTGCCAAAAGCCAAATGTTATTGCTCCATGCATGATCACGTGTGCTCTGCTATGGTTCTGCTCTCAGTGTGTGATAAGGCTGTTTGTGTGGCTCCGTGATACCCGCTCCCATTCTACCCATTCAGATGCTTTTCTTTGACATCTTTAGAAGCTCAGGTGTTCACGAATTTCTCCCAGACAAACTAGTCTATATTTAGACATGTGAGACAAAAACACTTCAGAAAGTACACATTGGGTCAACTTCATTCTCCATTCAGCTCTATATCCTACCTTTGAGGCTGGCCATTAGGATTATATGAAGAAAAATTGTGATGGAAATTCTGCACAGTTCCCCAGTCTGTGCCATGGAAGAGGAATAGAATGCAATGACAGACATCAAAATGGTTCCCTCTGGAACCAGTAGGTTAAGCATCTGCCTTCAACCTAGGTCATGATCTCATGACCTAGCCTAGCCCTGCGACAGGCTCCCTGCTCAGTGGAGAGTTTGCTTGTCTCTCTTCCTCTGTCCCCACTTATGCTCTATCTCAAATAAATAAAATATATTTTTAAAATTTTCCATAATCAATAAGTTTGGGAAACAGTGAATGAAACCAAATTGAACAGGTATCTTAACTACAGATCTCAGCGTTTTTTTATGTGTAAATAGGCATGGTATAACTCCAAAATTGAGCGTGATATCTAGTAAATCCCCAATATATCTGATCCTTTTAAAAAGCATCACCTTGGACTAGTTCTATCATATGGAATACCCACTTGGAAATACCCTCCAAACCTTTCTTGAAGCATTTTTCTTTGCAAAGTGAACACATCCTGGGGCAAAAAATTCCACATGTTCCCCATTCTAAACTGTTCTTACATGCACTTCTCAACCTTCCTTTACAACCTAACTTGGGAAATCCTTCACAGGCCATCACCCAAGGGTTTGCTGCATGTATTTTGGAGTGGTTGACGAATACGACGTCCCCTGATGGATTGGTGGAATGACAGCTGCTCCCCACACTCTGCCCTACCCCAGCCCTGCATGCATGGTCTACTCCACACAATCTGTTGTCTGGTGGTCCCTGTGCTGCACCAGAAGAAATCTGTAGAGAAAATGCTCAGCAAGTGTCAAATTGTCCCCTCCTGAGCTGAGGCCCAAGTGAGAACTGCCCCTGCCCAAAGAGGCCTGATTAAAAACCGAAGATTTCTCAGTTGTAGCAGAGGCCAGGTTTCTATGGAAACATTATTTTAAGGAGCATGTCCAGACCATTGGGTGGCCTCATGAGCCCTGTACATGGTTGCTCTTCCCAAGATGCCAGTTGGCTGGGATAGGGACTAAGTCTGACCTGTTGCACGGGGAAGAGCTGCCCTGTCTGATGTCATCCAGACAGCAGAGAGCCATCTGAGCAAGAGATGGACTCAGGGTGCAGAGCACTCTGCAACTCCAGTGGAAAGATTTCCAAATCTAAGGGAAACACCCAGCTCAGAGGATAAGCATATAAGCAAGAAGGAAAAATAAAGGTGTCTTCAGTGCTTACCACTATTTGATTAATGCAAGAAACTGTGACTCAGAGGCAATGAAGTTACATCCTAAAGGCCCCATACGTAAGCCCTTGAAGGTGGGGCTCCAAGCCAGGTGAGAGCCTTGATTTCAAGTCAGTTGCTCATTCCACTGTTCCTGCAACCAGTTACCCAAGTGCCATAAGTTAGAGGAGGGGTGTAGATATCCCATCAAAGGCCTGACTTCTCAAGGTCCAAATTGTAGTCAGATGTGTCCTATTGTGTCCACGGTTGGCTGTAAATATTCTTAAGGACAGACCCTATTCTCTCATTTCCAAAGAAATGTTCCAGGTTTTGTTCACTGCATTGAATGTCCTGCATTCAATGTATTCCCATATCCCAAGCTTTTTTAGTACTGTGTGATGAAGCTGGCCTCCCAACAACATTATGTGTGCATGGTCTCAAACCTGGTGATAAAGGCAGACTCCTGGCTGCCCCACCCTGGCCATACTCCAAGCGTCAGCCTTCAGATGGTGTGGGAGCGACCTGGGCCCCTCTCTCCATACTTCCACCCAGTCTTTGTTACTGACCTACCAAATGTCAGCTGCCCCCAGGTCTGTCTGGGATATTTTGGCTATAGAAGAAAGTAGCCTAGGCATGGATCAGGACTTTGTCTCTGATTCCACTGAAGAACCAGGCCTCTGCATGATTTCAAAGTCAGCAGATATATCCTGCCCCACTAAGCAAACATTTTAAGAACACACCGCATCTTGACATTTATAAACCCTTTAAAATAAGGGCAAAAATATATCCCTTTCCAAAGAACACATGTTTCAATATCTTCTGTATGGAATATCCCTGGGGTGGACTAAGGGGTCGACTTTGCCATCTCCCACAAGGACACACACACAATTACAAGGGAGCAACTGTCCTCTAACTGTGGATATTAGTTGTATTGCTTTTATAAGAATTGTTTTAGATGGCCTTTGCTATTAATGATGTTTTTCAACTTTAAGACATATAAAAATGTTGAAAAAGAACTCACTTCTCTGGAGCACCTACTTTGCGCTACACTTTCACAGGTCATCTGGCTTCATCCTGATGACATCCCACTGTGCTCAACTTCAGCCAGGACACTGAGTTGCAGACACAGTAAATAACTTTCTGCACCCAGAGAGTGATAAAACAAGGACCAGAAAATGGGCCCCCCCCAAAGCCCAGAGCCCAGGCATTTTGTCCCACTCTACACTTTCCCTCCTCTACATTTCATAGCACAGGAGAATTATTTTCTCTTCTTCTATATGGGGAGATAAAGTTGGTTTGCGGAGTATTTTTAGAAGATTTATGCATTCTAAGTTAGGTTACCTGTATTAGCTTGAAAAAATAAGCAGGTGCATATGGATCTATTTGTTATTCACCTTCAAACATAGAAAAAAGAATCAATTATTTAAGTGCTGTCAGTAAAAATCATAGAAATCAGAGGAAGGCATTTCTCCTAAAGTGAGGAGTCTTTTACATTCTTGCCTCCTGTTAAACTTCAGCCAACATGATGAGTTATGGGAGCCCGCCATGCAGAATAGCGATATGTATCATAATTGCAGCTCTCCATGTGAGCTATCTATCAGAAACCTTAATGTAATTGCCAGACTGAATCCTAATTCATCTCTGAGAGAGGCTTATTACTTTGGGGGTGTTGTATCACCTGCTTTTAAATCACACACAAGTATAGCTGCAATGATCTATTTAGTCTTCAATGTTTTTAACATCACTGCCTGTGTCTACATTAATTCCCCATCACCATTCAGTTCAGACAAGACCCTAGTCAACCATAGGGCAATTTTAGGCCCCTCTCTGTGTTTGTGTTCCTACCCTTGTCTCTTTTCGTCCAGTCTACCCTCCTCAACACAAATGCCAGAGTGAGCTTCCTAAAACACAGGACTGCCTGAGCCATGCCTTGCACAAGAGCCTTGACTGACTCCCCACCCTCAGCAGGCCACATGACCTGTCACCACGCAGGCCATGACCTGTGCATCTCACCTCATCTCACATCTCCACCATCTACAGGCAGAAGCAGAATCAGAAATGACACTGGAAGCAGTCAATGTCAGGCTAAGAACTCTCCAAGGGAGCCAGGCCTGCCTGTTCCCTCCAAGGGGCTACAGAGGTTCTGGACGTGAAACACAAATGTGGCAACTTTTTTTAGGATACAGAACAAAAGGACAAAAATGTCAATGTCACGATAAAGAAAATGATAAATGCAGACAACTCCAATCATCAAACACACACATAACTTGTATTCCAGAAGAAAATACCAGTCCCAACTATACCCTGTAGATGCAACAAATAGATACAAGAGAAGAAATTTTCTGAGTTTAAAAATAAAAAAAAAGACCATAAGTCAATCGGAGAAAGACAACTATCTTATGATCTCCCTGATATGAGGAAGTGGAAATGCAACGTGGGGGGGTTGGAGGGTAGGAAAAGAATAAATGAAAAGATGGGATCGGGAGGGAGACAAACCATAAGAGACTCTTAATCTCACAAAACAAACTGAGGGTGGCAAGGAGGAGGGGGGTAGGGAGAGGGCGGTGGGATTATGGACATTGGGGAGAGTATGTGCTATGGTGAGTGCTGTGAAGTGTGTAAACCTGGTGATTCACAGACCTGTACCCCTGGGGATAAAAATATATGTTTATAAAAAATAAAAAAATTATAAAAAAAAAAATTATTTTTAAAAAATGACCTAAAAGGATCACTGCATCAAAAAACAAACAACAACAACAACAACAACAAAAAACCAATAACAACAACAAAAAAAAACCTTGAGGAAACTCACTTTTAGTAAGCTGCAAAAATTTGGATTTGAAAGGGCAAAATATGGTCTAATAAGTACACAAGCAAAAATCACAAGTGGGTTTGCTGCCAAAGAAAATACAGTCAGATTGCCCTCAGACTTCTCATTTGGGACACTATCTGCCAGTCACAGATGTACCAAGTTGTCAAAGATAGAGTGTTGTGAGCCGACACCAGAATAGCAGCCACAGTGTCCATCCTTGGGGGCAGGGGCAAGGGCAAGATTACCTTCATTGTATAAGGTTTAAGGAAACACGCCCAGATGTGCTCTTCCTGGTGGTGACGGTATCCAAGTACATTCACGGGAATGAACTCAGCCCATCAAATCAAAGAGTAGCAAAATGAAGAGCTCTGGAATGGGGAACCATGGTGGAAAATGACTGTCAGTGCTGAACCCCATTTAATCCATGAACCAAATATTGCTTTGAATGAGGCTACAAAACCACGAAGGTCAAAATTTCTTGAAAACAAAGAGACAAAATATAAAATCTGCATTACGCACAGAAAAGCATCACCCGCTTCTGCTTCCTGGGATCAAGGACCCAGCAGTCTGGGTCCATCCCCCATCCCACCTAGTTCCTGTGCTTCTTTCTATCACAGCGCTCATTTCACTGACACACTCTTGCTTCATGTTTTCTTTGCCATTGGAAGAATGTGAGCTATTTTATTCATGTCTTCCCCCCTCCCATGGCATATAGTTTGTAGCCATGAATGTTGATTAAAAGAATTAATGAGGAAAATGACACATGTTCCTTCATTATACCCCAGGCAACCTTCCTTGAGGGCATGACCTCTAATTCCTGGCAAGGCTTTGGTGGGTGCTTCATGGACTGTACATTTAATACCTTCTCCGAACATCAACAAAACTTCCCTGGATGTCTTGCTTAAAAAAAAAATCAATGGGCTGCTCACTACCTGGAACCCCAAGAAGCCACTATATTAGAGTGTGACTGCAAAGGGCCCACCCAACGGGGTTTCTGCTACCATGCCTAGAGTCTGTTCTTGGCCCTCCTATGGGCAGAGATAGAAGCTGAGGCTCCCACAGGTTGCGTGGCATTTCCAAGTGCATACTGTAAGGGGTGGGTGGGAGCTGGCTGCCTGTTCTCCTCCACTTTCTCCTCCTCACTCTCTTCTGGAAACCTGTGTCGAGGACGATCACATCATGCTGCACAGTTTTATCTCCTGAATGTCAGCAGCCCAACCTGGCACGCGTCCCACCAGGCCCTTTGCTTACGCTGCTCAGTATGCTGTGGAGGGAATTCGTGTTCCCTGTACATTAGGCAGTTTGGTTTACCAGGAGGACTTGGTGTCCCCTTGATGAATGGGGCCCTGGTTGCATTTACATGAGAGGGGGGCCAGGAGAGTGGGCTTCCTATGCATGATAAGGGTCCAGGCGATGCATCACTCGCTCTGCCGGTGTGCACGAGTCAGGATTGATGAATGGGGCTCCGAGAGAGGCCTCGGAATGGCACCGAGTTTCAACACACCAGGCCCAGCAGATGTGGTGGCTGATTAGGGGTTCACGGAGACCAACCCCCTCAAGATCCAGTCACTCATACACCCCCTTCACTTGTCAACAGCCTGCTGAGCACCTGTCTGAGCCAATGTCTTCTAGATGCTGAAGATAGAGATGGAAAGCTACTGTCCCGACCTACCATCCAACAATGAGACCATCAATTACTGGACACTTACTGTGCACCAGATACCATACATGCTTCGTCTCCTTGACTCTTTACCACTTCCCCGAGGGGTAGCTATAATCTTTACTAAAAGAATGGGAAAACTAAGATTAAGAAAGAGTAACTAAGCATGCCAAGATAGCACAGCTAATTAGCAAAAAACAAAACAAAACAAAAACCTGGGTTTGAACTCAGGTCCACTGACCCCAGAATCTTTGCTAGTAGTTCTTCTGCAGATATGTGGACAATGGTGGCTACTGTACAAGTAGTACCCTAGAAAGGGCCATACATTCTGCAAGCTTTGTCTGTCTTTATTCTTATGACAACCTCCTGAGGTAGATATTCTTTTCCTGAGGGAACCAGGGATCAGAGAGGTGAAGACAATTAACCAAGGGCACACAGCTTGCCAAGGGGTTGAAAACTATTTCTCCCAAGAGTGCCACTGGGCTGCCAAGGGAGTGGCAAGGAGATGTGTTTATAGGCCTTTGGTCTGCAAAGTGGGTGCCTCTGAATAAACCACCTCACCCCATGTGTCCCCCACACAATGACAATGGCACAAGTTACATTCTAAGAGGTGGTAGGAATATGATCTTGATAAGGTACTATACTCAAACAAGATGTCACCATGGGGGAGGGAAGAGGAGGAGTACATAGAATCTCCCTGTGTTCTTTTTATACTTTTTTATGAGCTTATAACTAGTTCAAAATAAAAGGTTTGTTTTGATTGCTTTTTTTCTAAAAGTGGTAGGAATCAATTTAATTTAACACTTATTAAACACCCAAATTGGGGTCAGCTCTTTGTCACTGTCAGGAGAAACAGAGGCAGCCACTCAGTTTCCAGGACTATAAGTCTTCAAATACACTGGAGTTTATATACCCTAAAATGTGATGACTTCATGCTCTCAAACCTCCTCACTGTGGAAACCCTATCTACTCTTCCTGATGAGAATTTAATTATTCATCATGTCTGCACTTCTGATGACCTCATGTATTACTTTCACATGATCCCCTCAGATCAATTCCCTTCCTCGGGTCATAGAGCAAGGCATCTTCCATGTGCTCCTCTTGGTAAACCTTCTCTTTTCTACCCAGGTCTGTGCCCCAGGGTTACATGGGCCCCCTTGTTTAGCTCCCTGGCCTGCCCTCTTGCTTTGGGACCCAGTAGCAGGTACTACTGCAGGGATTGAAGGAAAGAGGGGTAGAGGTTGAGGTATTCACTGCTCCAGCCTCCCCTCTTGAGGTCACAGCAACATGGCTGTGTCCCTCCACTAAAAGGAAGGTCATGGCTCCAGTCAGAAGACCTTCCCTGCCCAGCTTTGTCTTCAGGTTCCCAATGAGTCCCTCCCCTTCAGGCCTGGGGGTGTTCGCCATGCCTACCCACCATATCTAGACTAGGGTGCCACACTATCTCTTGCTGCTCACAATGCCCTGCTCAGGCTTCTGTAAATAATCTCTTTATTAACCTTGCTTCCAACTACCTAATTTGAAGGTGCCATCTGTTTCCTACCAGGATGCTGTCTGATACCATCTCTGAGAGCAGAAACTATATTTCATGTATTGTTTCATTACCTACGGTATTGACCACAGAGGAGAGTCAGGCCCATAGTGGGTGAGACCTACCCAACTGAGTATCTCTTCACTTGCCCAAGAGCTGGACTTATGGCAAATATATTTAAATTGATTTTTTTTGCAAATGAAATTCTATGTTAATTGGAAGAGCTCAATGCTTCCTAATCTATTTTAGGGACAAAGATCTCTCAGGAAATCTGATGAAAGCTACAGACCTTCACCCTAGAAAAATATACAAATGCATGTGTTCACAAGTATTTGCATAACTTTTCAGGCGACTGATCCATAAACCAGAGGTTAAGAACCCCTGCAACGAATACATTATTTATTAAAGCAGAGAATCCTATTGTGGTGTGAGTATTTGCTTCCTAATTCCAGGACACAGTCAATTCTAAATGCTTTACTATGAGGACGATGATTTAAATGGGGATGTCACTTGGTTTTACAAGTCCATGTGGTATCACAAGGATCTGGGTAACACAAAGATTCTAGAAGCCTATAAAGGACAGAAGAGAAAAACAACAGCAACTCGCATATACTCTGTGCCCAGGCCTGGCTACTTGCTTTACAAACATTAACTCATTGAGTACTCACAACCACCTCTTGATGTCAGTCCTGTTCTTACAGTGCCCTTGTCTCCTCAAGCCCATGAGGTTAAACTGGATCTTTCCATCCATGACTAGGAAAGTCAGCAAGAGTGTGAGAGCCACAATTCCTGGCAGTCTGCTCATCCCTCCTTCAATAGCACTTGGCTCTGAGCACTGTGCCTCTGCTCAACTGTGTGCATTATAGTCACCTGTTGTGCACCACCCATGCCATCAGACCAGTGGTTTTCAACATCTTTCCCACGACAATACACTTGGCCCAGAATATAGACTATAGCATGTTAGGAACAATAATTAGACCTAGAATGTACTGAGACCTTCCTGTGTTACTGAACTAACCCCATGCTAAGAATTTTACAAACATCATACCTCAGTTAATCCTCATGACAATCCTACCATTAAGAGTGTTATTATTCCAATTTTAGGATGAGGATGTAGAGGTTAAGCATAAGCAATTTACCCCAGGTCAAATGGCTAATAAGAAGTGGATCTGGGATCTAAACCTTAGCAGTTTTTCCCAGGTTATTACTGCCTTCCAGGGTTAAGATAATGCTGTGGGGGCATTCCCACACAGCCCATAGCACTGCCCCTAACATCACCCCTTTATCTCCCACTCAAGAATGCATCCTGGTATGGAAGTGAGGAAGAGTAACATTTTAATGATAACCTTGAATTAATCTCTAAACTTTTTTAGTTCAATAATTTGCTAATTTCATTGTTTTAACCTCAGGTGGGAACATAGTACTTGTACCTCCTGATGGATGCCAGCCCAGTTGTGAATCTGTACACAGTATCAGGGGTCCACAGGGTTGGGCAGGATCTAGGTATGACCATCTCTGTATCCCCAGCACAGCCCCACTCTTAGTGAATGTTTAAATAAATGAATGAAAGGTTTAAATGAATGCATGATGTTCAAAAGGATGACCCACCAGTCTTAAAGGCCAAGGTAATTAGAAAAGAAAAATGGGCAAAATGTTTGGGAGAAAATGCAAGTGATGGAGAAACCACACTAGCCTATGCTTCCTCTTTGCTACCCAGTGTCCCTCCCTGATCTTCAGACCCATCTCCTGACCCTGTGCCACTTAGAGAATATCAAAAGCAAACTCACTTCAATCCCATAGTCACGGCTCAGTGCTGGATAGTTCTTCCACCTTCTTATTCTAATGGAACCCCAGAAGTCCCTCTGGGCACTTAGTATAGACCTTTCCAGTAGTAGAGGCAAATGTTCTACTGCCTAGGGTCTGGAAGTGAGTGGCTGCTCTGCTGGATCCCCACTGCAACTTCAAACCTTGTCCTTGCCTTCTTCACTGAAAACCTCCAGGTCTTCTGAAGCATATCACCTGCTGTCATCTGCCAACTCCCCACTTCTTGCCATTCACTGATGCCTTCACACCACCTCACTGTCTTCATGTGGGAGGACCCCAGCGTCCATGGGAATGGTCTGCCCATAACCATGGCTTCTCAGTTTCTTGACTTCCTAAACCCAATCTGTTTTCTCCTCTCATGTGTGTGTCAAGGGTGGACACACACCCTTGAAACCATATATAATCACCAATAACTGAACCAATGATGAAATTTCTTTTTCAATCACCTATTCCTGACTATCACCTCCCATCCTTCTGCTTATCACTCTAGTGTAAATGCACTAACAATTCTCCAACCCCACTGACCCTGCCACTCTGTTGCTGTCAACCATGTCTCTGTGTCCACATTTCCAACCTCATTCTGTTTAGAGTGCACTGTCCAGACCACCCTCCCTTGCAAACCTGTTTACCAGCCATGTCTCTCCCGCCTTCCTTCTCTCCATGCTTTACTCCAAACTCAGTTTAACCCAAGTGACTCCCTTCTTAGATTCTGTACCCACGTATATGCGTCTGGAGAACACCAGGTAGATGGTGCTGACCCAGATCTCCAGTGGGTTCTCAGCACTGTAGGTGGTGCGCTGAAATTCCTCCAGCAAATTTACTGTCTCACACTGCATCTGAAAGTTTCATACCCTCTTCTCTCCACTTAAAGCTCCAACATTCCTTCCTGCTCACTCAAAGTTGGTGACTTTATCTCTTATTTCATAAGAACAAGAGATGAAATCAAGAACAACCTCATATCACCATCCCTAAATTCTCTAGCTTATAGGCATCTGTTCTTACATATTCTGCCTCCGGTTCAATTACAGTAGAACTCCCCTGCTCCTAAGGCTGACCCCATCCCTGGGCCCTAGATATATCCCTCCTGCCAACTTAAAGCCTTTGCTCTTGCAACTGCTCTCTGTCTCCTGAACATCAAATCTGTTCTCACATATAACAATCCTTAACATTGACTCTACCTATACTTAACACTCTTTACCCTACAATTCCATTTCCCCTTTAGCCACTGCTCCATTTCCACATTCCTGATTACTGAAACCTTTCTCAAAAGAGTTGACAGTGGGAGAAGGAGCAAGATGGTGGAGGAGTAGGAGACTGAAATATCATCAGGTACCAGGAGTTCAGCTAGATAGTTACCAAACCATTCTGAAGATCTACAAACTCAACAGGAGATAGAAGAGTAGAAGAGCAGCAATTCCAGGAACAGAAAATCGACCACTTTCTAGAAGATAGAATGTGTGGAGAAGTGAATCTGAAGCGACGGGAAGATAGACCACAGGAGATGGGCTGGCTCTCAGCAAGTTAGAGAGCAGTGGAGAACAAAATCAGAACTTTTTGAAGTCTGCTCCACTGAAAGACATCACTCCAGAGGCTAAGTGGGGTTGAAGCCCTCACAGGGAAGTGTGGTCTCAGGACCCATGGGGTCACAGAAAGACCAGGGGTGTCTAAATGTGCCAGAGCTCCCAGGTATCGAAGCAGGGAAACCAGTTGCAGAGACAGAGCCAAGAAAGGGACTCAAAATTCAGGGTTACCTTAAACCATGATCTGTGACAGAGTCAGACCACTGTTTTTCAAGCAGGGACACCACAAGTGGCAGATCTGAGAAGACTAACCTACCTCCTCCAGGAAGAGTGGAGTGGGAGTGCCCAGCGGGAATCTGCTGGGATTGGAGACTCCAAATGGGGCTGTGTGCCAGAAATAGGAATGTTGGGTCACAGGCCAGGTGAGCTTGGAGAGCTCTCCCTCCTTGGATGAGGGAGACAGGAAAGATTGACTGCTTTTCTCTGAGGGCTCACTGAGGAGTGGGGCCCTGAGCTCTCGACTCCTCCAGGTGGGATATTGGGAGGCTGCCATCTTCATTCCCATTCTCCAAGGCTGTATGGAAAGTGTTCAGAGAATAAAAGCTCGGGAGAGTTAACCCAAGCAGATTACTTAGCCTGGCCCCTGGCAAGAGCAGTACAATTCTGCCTCAGGCAAAGACATTTGAGAATAACTGCAACAGACTCCTCCCCGAGAAGACCGGCAAGAACATCCAGCTAAGACCAAGTTCACTGATCAATGAGAACTGTGGAACTCTAGAGCTAGGGGGAAGCAACAAAGAATTCATGGCTTTTTCCCCGTGATCCATTAGTCTTTCAAATTTATTTTTTTTATTTTATTTTTTTCTTAAACCATTTTTAAAAATTATTCCTCTTTCTTACCTTAACGGCTTTTAACTATTTTATCTTATCAATACCTTTTTAAGAATGTTTCTCAATTTTCATTGTTATAGTCATATTTTATCCCTTCATTGTATTTAAACTTGTTTTTTCTATACATACAGTTTCTGTTTTCTTTAAAATTTTGGGATACAATTTCTTCTAATAGATGAAAATAAACCCTAAATCTAGCACATGGCTTTGTCCAGTCTCCAGCCTGACCACATTCCTTCCTCTTTTTTTCTTTTCCTTTTTCAACCAACTTATCTTATCAATTCCTTGTTTAAAATATTTTAAAATTTTCAACTTTACAGTCATACTCCAACCCTTCATCATGCATCCCCTTATTTGTGTGTGTGCGTGTATGTGCATGTGTGTGTGTGTGTGTGTATATAATTTTTTTTCTTTCTTTAAAATTTTGGGAAGTAGTTTCTTCTAACAGACCAAAATACAGCCAAAATTAAGTGTGTGACTCTGTTCTATTCACCAGTCTAAATATGTATATATATTTTTTCTCCCCCCGCCCTTTCTTCTCCCCTGGTTTTGGGTCTATTCTGATTTGGTTAATGTATATATTTCTGGGGTTGTTGCTACTCTTTTAGTATTTTGGTCTCCCATTCATCTATTCTTATCTGGATAAAATGACAAGGCACAAAAACTCAACATGAAAAAAAGAACAAGAGGCAGTACCAACCTAATCAATATGGACATTAGTAATAAGTCAGAATTAGAGTTTGGAATAATGATTTTCAAGGTGCTAGCTGGGCTTGAAAAAAGCATGGAAGATATTAAGGAATCTCTTTCTGGAGAAATAAAAACCCTTTCTAGAGAAATAAAAGAACTAAAATTTAACCAAGCTAAAAACAAAAAAATCTATTAATGAGGTGCACTCAAAAATGGAGGCTCTTAACTGCTAGGATAAACAAGGCAAAAGAGAGAATTGGTGATATAGAAGACCAAATGATGGAGAATAAAGAAGCTGAGAAAAAGAGAAAACAACTACTGGACCACGAGGGGAGAATTCAAGAGATAAGTGATACCATAAGATGAAACAGTATTAGAATAATTGGGATCCCAGAAGAAGAAGAAGGGGGGTGAAGAAGATATAATGGAGCAAATTATACCAGAGGATTTCCCTAATTTGGCAAAGAAAACAAGCATCAAAACCCACAGAGAACCTCCCTCAAAATCAATAAAAATAGGTCCACACACTCCATCATCTAATAGTAAAACTTACAAGTCTCAATGACAAAGAGAAAATCCTGAAAGCAACTTGGGACGAGAAGTCTGTAATATACAACAGTAGAAATATTAGATTGGCAGCAGACCTATCCACAGAGACCTATCCACAGAGACCTGGCAGGCCAGAAAGGACTGACATGATATATTCAGAGCACTTAACGAGAAAAATATGTAGCCAAGAATACTATATCCAGCAAGACTGTCATTGAAAATAGAAGGAGAGATAAAAAGCTTCCAGAATAAGCAAAAACTAAAAGAATTTGCAAACACCACACCAGCCATAAAGGAAATATTGAAAGTGGTCCTCTGAGCAAAGAGAGAGCCTAAGAGTAACAGACCAGGAAAAAGGAGAGAGAGAGAGAGAGAGAGAGAAAATATACAGTAATTACCTTATAGGCAATACAATGACACTAAATTCATACCTTTCAATAGTTACCCTGAATATAAATAGGCTAAATGTCTCAATCAAAAGACACAAGGTATTAGAATATATATATGACCCATCGATATGCTGTCCATAAGAAATTCATTTTAGACTGAAAGAAATCTCCAGATTGAAAGTGAGGGGGGTGGAAAACAATTTATCATGCTAATGGACATCAAAATAAAGCTTGGGTGGCAATTCTTACATCAGATAAATTAAGCCAAAGACTATAACAAGAGATGAGGAGGAAGGACACTATATCATATTTAAAGGGTCTGTCCAAGAAGATCTAACTATTTTAAACATCTATGCCCCTAAAATGGGAGCAGCCAGTTATATGAACCAATTAATAACAAAATCAAAGAAACACAAGGAAAATAATACAATAATACTAGGGGACCTTAACACCCCCCCTCAGTGAAATGAACAGATCATCTAAGCAAAAGATCAACAAGGAAATAAAGGCTTTAAATGACCCACTGGACTAGATGGACATCACAGTTATATTCAGAACATTCCATCCCAAAGCAACTGAATACACATTCTTCTCTAGTGCACATGTAACGTTCTCCAGAATAGATCACATCCTGGGTCACGAATCAGGTCTCAACCAGTACCAAAAGACTGGGATCATTCCCTGAACATTTTCAATGTTTTGAAGCTAGAACTCAATCACAAGACAAAAGTTGAAAAGAACTCAAATACATGGAGGCTAAAGAGTATCCTACTAAGGAATGAATGGATCAACCAGGAAATTAAAGAAGAATTGAAAAAAATCATGGAAACAAATGCAAATGAAAACATAACTATTCAAAATCTTTGGGACACAGCAAAGGCATTCCTGAGCAGAAAGTATATAGCAATACAAATCTTTCTCAAGAAACAAGAGAGGTCTCAAGTTCACCACCTAACCCTACACGTAAAGGGGTAGGAGAAAGAACAGCAAACAAAGCCTAAACCCAGCAGGAGATGAGAAATAATAAAGATCAGAGTAGAAATCAATGAAATAGAAACCAAAAGAACAGTAGAACAAATCAAGAAACTAGGAGCTGGTTCTTTGAAAGAATTAACAAGATTGATAACTCCTGGCCAGATGTATCCAAAAAAAAAAAAAAAAAAAGAAAGAAAGAAAGAAAGGAAGGAAGAAAGAAAGAAGACCTAAATTAACAAAATCATGAATGAAAGAGGAGAGATCACAACCAAAACCAAGAAAATAAAAACAAATATAAGAACATATTATGAGCAATTATACACCAGAAAATTTGACAATCTGGAAGAAATGGATGCATTCCTAGAGACATATAAACTACCAAAACTGAACCAGGAAGAAATAGAAAATCTGAAAAACCCATAACCAGTAAGGAGATTAAAGCAGTCATCAAAAATCTCCCAACAAACAAGAATCCTGTGCCAGACAGCTTCCCAGGGGAATTCTACCAAACATTTAAAGAAGAATTGATATCTATTCTCCTGAAATTGTTCCAAAAAACAGAAATGGCAGGAAAGCTTCCAAACTCTTTTTATGAGGCCAGCATTACTTTGATCCCAAAACCAGAAAAAGACCCCATCAAAAAGGAGAATTATAGACCAATATCCCTGATGAACACAAATGAAAAAGTTCTCACCAAACTACCAGCCAATAGGATCCAACAGTACATTAAAAGGATTATTCATCATGACCAAGTGGGATTTATTCCTAGGATGCAAGGTTGGTTCAACATCCACAAATCAATCAATGCGATAGAATACATTAATAAAAGAAAGAACAAGAACCATATGATACTCTCAGTAGATGCTGAAAAAGCATTTGACAAAGTACAGGATCCTTTCCTGATCAAAACTCCTCACAGTGTAGGGATAGAGGGTACATACCTCAGTATCATAAAAACTATCTATGAAAAATCCACAGCAAACATCATCCTCAACAAGGAAAAACTGAGAGCTCTTCCCCTAAGGTCAGGAACACAGCAGGGATGGCCACTATCACCACTGCTATTCAACATAATAGTAGAAGTCCTAGCCTCAGCAATCAGAAAACAAAATAAAAGGCATCCAAATCATCTTTGACCAAAGAAGTCAAACTCTTATTCTTTGCAGATGATGTGATACTTTATGTGGAAAAGCCAAAAGACTCCACTCCAAAACTTCTAGAACTCATATAGGAATTCAGTAAAGTGTCAGGATATAAAATCAATGCACAGAAATCAGTTGCTTTTCCACACACCACCAACGAGACAGAAGAAAGAGAAATTAAGGAGCCAATCCCATTTATAATTGCACCTAAGCCATAAGATACCTAGGAATAAGCCTAATGAAAGAGGCAAAAAATCTCTATTCAGAAAACTGTAAAGTACTCATAAAAGAAATTGAGGCAAATACAAAAAAATGGAAAAATATTCCATGCTCATGGATTGGAAGAACATATATTATGAAAATGTCTATGCTTCCTAGAGCAATCTACACATTTAATGCAATCCCTATCAAAATACCATGAACTTTTTTCAAAGAAATGGAACAAATAATCCTAAAGTTTATGTGGAACAAGAAAAGACCCCAAATAGCCAGAGGAATGTTGAAAAAGGAAACCAAAGCTGGCGGCATCACAATTCCAGACTTCAAGCTCTATTATAAAATAATAATCATCAAGACAGTATGGTACTGGATCAAAACAAACACATAGATCAATGGAGCAGAACAGAGAGCCCAGAAATGGACCCTCAACTCTATGGTCAACTAATCTTCGACAAAGCAGGAAAGAATGTCCAGTGGAAAAAAGTCTTTTCAACAAATAGTGTTGGGCAAATTGGACAGCCACATGCAAAGAATGAAACTGGACCATTTCTTTACACCACACACAAAAACAGACTCAAAATGGTTGAAAGACCTCAATGTGAGACAGGAATCCATCAAAATCCTTGAGGAGAACATAGGCAGCAATCTCTTCAGCCTCAGCCACAGCAACTTCTTCCTAGAAACATCACCAAAAGCAAGAGAAGCAAGGGCAAAAATAAACTATTGGGACTTCATAGAGAAAGAAAGCTTTTGCACAGCAAAGGAAACAGTCAACAAAACCAAAAAACAACGACAGAATGGGAGAAGACATTTGCAAATGACATATCAAATAAAGGGCTAGTATCCAAAATCTATAAAGAACTTATCAAACTCAACTCACAAAGAATAAATAATCCAATCAAGAAATGGGCAGAGGACATGAACAGAGATTTCTGCAAAGAAGACATCCTGATGGCCAACAGACACATGAAAAAGTGCTCCACATCACTCGGCATCAGGGAAATACAAGTCAAAACCACAATGAGACACCACCTCACACCAGTCACAATGGCTAAAATTAACAAGTCAGGAAATGACACATGTTGGCAAGGATGTGGAGAAAGCAGAACCCTCCTACACTGTTGATGGGAAGGCAAGCTGGTGCAGCCAGTCTGGAAAACCGCATGGAGGTTCCTCAAAAAGTTGAAAATAGAGCTACCCTATAACCCAGCAATTGCACTACTGGGTATTTACCCTAAAGATACAATGTAGTGATCTGAAGGGGCACGTGCACCCAAATGTTTAAAGCAGCAATGTCCACAATAGTCTAACTATGGAAAGAACCTAGATGTCCATCAACAGATGAATGGATAAAGATGATGTGGTGTATATATAAATGGAATACTATGTAGCCATCAAAAAATAAAATCTTGCCATTTGCAAAGACTTGGATAGAACTGGAAGGTGTTATGTTAGGCGAAATAAGTCAATCAGAGAAAGACAATTATCATATTATCTCTCCGATATGAGGAATTTGAGAGGCCAGGCAAGGGGTCGTAGGAAAAGGGAGGGAAAAATGAAACAAGATGAGACTAGGGAGGGAGACAGACCATAAGAGACTCTTAATCTTACGAAACAAACTGGGGGTTGCCAGGGGGAGGGGAGGTTGGGATAGGGTGGCTGGGTCATGGACATTGGGGAGGGTATATGTTATGGTGAGTGCTCTGAGTTGTGTTAGACTGATGACTCACATACCTGTACCCCTGAAACAAATAACACATAATATTAATATTTTAGAAAAACAAAAATAAAAAAAAATTTTTTTAAAGAGTTGACAACATCCATGGTTCTCACTTTCTCCCTTCCTATCCTTCCTCAACTCACTCCAACTAAGCTCTGTCTCCACTGCTCCACTGAGGGTATTCCCACCATGGTCATCAGTCACCTTCGTCCTGCTCAACCCAAGGTCAGTTCTTGGGCCTCACCTCTGACAGGATCATACTGGCTTTCTTGAAACACTGTCTCTCTAGGCTTCTATGTCTCCACATTCACCTGGGCTTCCTCCAACTCTACGGCCCCTGTCTTCCTGGCTGATTACCCTCTGCTAGACTCACTGTTGACCACAGGCTCTGTCCTAGGCCCTTTTCTATATATGCACTCACTTCCTGCATATTCTCATCCTGCACTGAACTTCAAATGCCTCCTGTATGTTGATGATGCCACCATTTCATCCCCAGACTTGAATATTCACCTGCCACCTCTACCTACGTCTCTGCTTGGCTATCTCATGGGCACCTCAGCACTCAGAAGTAGACCCTGGGTGCCTCCCCAAACCTGTCCGTTGCCCAGTCTGTCTCATGGTTATTGGCACCACAATGCACTTGGCCAATCAGACCAAACACTGGTCTTTTTCTGCCTTCACCATTACCCACTAGAGCTCAGCCCCTCCTTAGCACTTACCACGTTCTAGGAATTGCTTTCAGTGTGTTACAAATATTAACATATTTCAACCTCGTCCTAATCACATGAGACTAGCCTAATTATCATCCCCATTTTACAGCTAAAGAAACACAGAGAAAAGAAGCACAGAGAAGCTAAGTAATTTGGCCAAGGTAATTTGGCCCCACATGTGAGGGCCAGGACTAGCACTTGGGTGAGGGCTATGCCTCCTAGGGTCTGCTTACTAGGAGGCAAAGTGGAAGAGAAGTTATTAACTCCTCTCTCTCCTCACTGCCTGCAAATCTCATTCATCAGCTTGTGGCCCAACCTTCAGAATTTTCCACAAATCCATCCATGTCTCACCACCTTCATGTCCTCCTGCTTTCACACATCACTACCAACACTTGCCTGGGCTACTGCAGTGGAGAACATTTGCTTTTTCTGCCTTCACCATTACCCACTAGAGCTCAGCCCCTCCTTAGCAGTCTGCTAATGACCTGGTGCCTTTGTATGGTGACATTAAGTAAAAATCAGCTGTTAGGATGCACTTCCTGACTTAGCCCTGGCATTCTTCTCCAGCTGGTTGTCCACCCATCCCCCAATGCTGAGCAGCCACTTAAAGTTTCTGTTTTTTACTACACTGAATGAGTTTCCATCTGGGTTCTTTGCAAGGTGCTATTCCCCTGGCCTGGGATGCTAGCTCCATATCATTTCAGAGTCAGTATCTCAGCATTCAGCATTCAGACTTTAGCCCCAGTGTCATGTCCTTAAAGAGGCCTTCCCTGACCACCTTAGCTGAAGCAACCACTCACTTGTACTAGCTCTCCTCCTCATTTATTATTTTCTCAACAGCACTTACTTTAACTTACGATGCACTTACCACGTTCTAGGAATTGCTTTCAGTGTGTTACAAATATTAACATATTTCAACCTCGTCCTAATCACATGAGACTAGCCTAATTATCATCCCCATTTTACAGCTAAAGAAACACAGAGAAAAGAAGCACAGAGAAGCTAAGTAATTTGGCCAAGGTAATTTGGCCCTACATGTGAGGGCCAGGACTAGCACTTGGGTGAGGGCTATGCCTCCTAGGGTCTGCTTACTAGGAGGCAAAGTGGAAGAGAAGTTATTGACATAGGAGTAAAGTACCATGATGGGTCAGCACCAGGAACTCTAAGGTTCAATGTGAGCCCTTAAGCAAGTCCACTTCCCTAGAAGTTCAGCTTCTTTGCTGGTGAAATGAGGACTTTGAATTTGATGACTTCATGAGTCCTCCAACCATATGTGATAGTGTAAAAGCCTTGCCATGAATGGGGGGGATGATCTGGGACTTAGCTTGGTCACTAATTCCTCTACCACTATATGACTGCCAAAACTACATGATGCTGGTGGTCCTTGCTACAATTTGTTGAAGTTTCCTGTGGCCCTTTACGTCACACATTCGTTTACCTCCACAGCGACCCTCGAAGATTACCCACATTTTATAGAAAAGACAACCAAGGCTCAGAGAGGTCAATAAAATCATCCAAGATCACATGGGCAAAAATCAGTCAAGCTAGGTTTTGAAACAAGGTAGACCAGACTCATCCTTTCCCCACTCACACTCCTCCAGCAGTTCCTGCTGTTCTATCTACATCCTTCTTAGCACTTAACACCGTCCTCCCTGCTAATTTACTATGTTTTTGACTGTCTGTCCCTTTCCCACTAGAATATGAGATTCACAAGGGAGAGACCCCTGTTGACTTTGCCCACTGACCTATCCCACACGTCCTAGAACAATGCCTGGCATGCACCAGGTGCTTAGTGGAGACATACTGCCTGAGTGACGCACTTCTAAGCGCGGCTCCTTCACCTGTGTCCCCCATCTGAGAGGCTCATGAACTGACCAACCCTCCATACTCTGCAACAAAAGGGGTGTGGGGGGGGCAAATGTCTTGATGACCACACCCAGCCAGTGGCCTGGTTTTGTACGGCACGGAAGCTAAGAATGTTTTTCATATTTTTAAAGGGTTATAAAAGAAAAGAAAAAAGAAGAGGAAGAAGAGGAGAAAGAGGAGGAAGAAGTGGAGGAGGATGAGGAAGAGCTCCAGAACCAGGCACAAGAATCAACAAAAATTATGTGACCGACTATATGGCCTGCAAAGCCTAAACTAGCTGACTCTTTACAGAAGAAGTTTGCAGATGCCTGCTCTAGGAGACCAACCACCAGCCCCTTAGGGGCCCTCTGAGGAGCATGGGTGTCCACAGCTTCACCACACCTTAGACACTGTTTCCACATGACCCTGAGTAGCACCCGCTGTCCCTGCACCATTACTTCCACGTTTCCAACACATTAAGGGAGTTAATGTGGTACACAGAAAAGTGCTCAAGAGGCTTCTTCATGGGAATTTCTGAAGAATCCATTTCTTGGGAGTAAAGACATTCTTTATTATCCAATAAAATAGTTATATTGTGAATCAGGAGTCCATGATTCAACTAACGTGCTTCCATTAGCAGTTATGGCCACTCCTTGCCGTTTAGCTTCTGTTGTATACCAAATGCTCTTCCCCTCACATCCATCCACTGCATTTTGCTGGCTCTGAAGTTAAGAGAGCCAACCAGGCTTGCCTCCACATAAATGCCAGCCCTGCACCGCTAATAGATTCATACTGTTCAGGATGCATTGACAAGCTCATGCAGTGGGGAGAGGCATCCTCTCACTGCAAAGCATGTTCTGGAAGCTGGCAGGCACTCACAGAAGTCAGAATTGTAGTCAAACCTCCATGATTTTCTGAGGGCAGCAGGAGAAACTGGTGGCAGAACCATGGGGGGATGTGTCATGCTCGGTATCGCTGTGCTCCTGATTGGATCCAAAACATAATTACCGCCCTCCCCCACCCCCCACCATAGTAGCTTTCCCAAGATTCCTCAAGCTATTAGTGGTATCAACTCCAAACAGCAGGCTTCAGTGTTTTCCCACCAATTCAGTCTTGGTGAGAAACTGGAGGAGGGAGGGTCAGAGCAAGCTGCAGTTTTCTCAGGCTTGCCCACATGTGTGAGCCTTGCCCCGAATGCCTAGGACCTGCTCTTCCAGGGCGATCTGCAAAGCTGGGCACTCACCTGTGATAGATGGTCCCAGTGACCAGCCTGTGCTGCAGCTCACTGAACGGCGTCCACGCTGAGCCATGCACCCCAAGCCCCCTCCCCACCACACAAGCCCCACCCCCACCGTAAGCCTTCTCTTTGTACTCAGGCAGAGCACCAAGGATTAGGACGGGTGGTCCCAGCACCTCATGGCTCTAGCTCTGAGACTTGAGGCGCAGCCCAGCCATGCCTGCTCTGTGGTTTCCCTTTGCCTGAAATCACTGGAAGGTTTTCTGCCCAGAGCGAAGGACTTCGTATTTGCTGAGCCCGTACTGTGAGTCAGACATTGTGCTGGGTATTTGTCCTTGACCCTCTGCCCCTCTCCTCCTGCTCTGGGCTGCAGGAGGCCAGCCTGTCCAGCCTCTATCAGCAGGCTCCCTTGCCTCCGGCTTCTGGCTGGGTTCGACCACCAAGAAATCCAAGGGAAGCTGGAGGCTTAAGGCCCTGGCCTTCTCCCTGCAGGGCACTCTGGACTGACTGCATTCATCCACTAAAGGCCATAATTTCCCCCCAGAGCCCTCTGGCTGGAGACTTCTCCATCACCCTTCTCACTTCTAGCCCAAAGGGAATTCCTTGCTCTTACTAGCCCTTGGGTACTGCACTATTTCTTGTGGCTTCCCTAGCTCTGCCCATACATGTGAAAATCATCCTTCTATTAAAGTCTCCTCAAACTATTTCAGTTGAGTATGTTATTATTTACCAGGAGGGCCCAGATTGATGCAGTGCTTTATCTCAATTTTCAGCTGGTGGGTAATTCTGCAGCACTTCAGACACATTGACAGTGTACATACACTTGGCTGCCAGATCAGGGGCCAGGGAACAGGAACGCCCGGTGACCTGCAGTACATGGGACGATCCTCCACGCAAAGGTCCTCCAACTCAGAAGGTGAGTAGTTCACCGCTGGGAGTACTTCAAAGCCCAGGGAGGAAGCCTGAAGGGCACCCATTTCATACGAGAGGAAATGGAGGCTCAAGGAGCGTCCACCAAGCACCCATATGGCACAGAGTCTTAGCATGTCCTTTCTGCTCCTAAACAAGGAGAAAGCAGTTCAGAGAAGCAGGAAGTGGGCAAGGGAAGAAAGGTGAGTATGACACTCCCACCCCTCACTTCCTGAGCAAACATTTCCTCGCTTCCAGGCCCCATAACTATACGGAGCTAGGCCCTCTCTCTCCCTCTCTCCTGTGCCTTCCTTGGCTCCCACCTGTCTTCTCTGCTGGGTTTGGGCCTCTGGGGCTGCTTCTCCACCTTTATCCCCACCCCTTCTGCTCTCCCTGCGTCTTGGGAGTACAAGGACAACACCAGAGGAACTGTTCACCGAGCAAGTGATGATAACAACTTCAGCCCCCACTTATAGAGCCTCGTATCTAGTCCAGACATGACACATATAGTCTTGTCTTAGGAGAGAACACGGTGTCCGTATTCTAACAATGAGCAAACGGCGCCCTGGGGAGGGTGAGTAACTTGTCCAGTGTCTTACTTCAAACCCAAGAGTATCTGACATAGAACCACATGCCCCCAAGGCAAACTTCCTGGCAGAACTCATTCTGAGGCTCACCACCCCCTAGTCCTTTGCCTGAACCCAACTTCCAAGAGAGGGCCCAGGCCGCACCACATAGAATCACATCCATACCCACTCATGGTTTCCTTCCCAACCTCAGCTTCACCCAGGTCCTCCAGAGCATCCAGCTTTGAATTACCTCAGGGAGTCCCAGCTGTGATGAGACCAAGCAATGGATCATTGCTCGGCTCTGGAAGTGGGAAGTGTTCCCATCATGCTCCTGGTCCACAGAGCCCTTTTCTTTTTCTTTTTCTTTTTCTTTTCTTTTCTTTTCTTTTCTTTTCTTTTCTTTTCTTTTCTTTCCTTTCCTTTCCTTTCCTTTCCTTTCCTTTCCTTTCCTTTCCTTTCCTTTTCTTTTCTTTTCTTTTCTTTTCTTTCTTTCTTTCTTTCTTTCTGTCTTTTGATACATCAGTCAGCTCAGGTTGCCATAACAAAATGCCACCAACTAGGTGGCTTCAACAACAGAAATTTATTTTTCACAGTTCTGGAGTCTAGAAGCATAGGATCAAGGCATTAGCATATCTGGTTTCTTTTGAGGCTTGTCTCCTTGACTTGTAGACAGCCAGATTTTGTCTGTGTCCTTACTTGGTTGTCCTTCTGTCTCTGTCCTAATCTCCTCTTCTGATAAGGACATGAGTTATATTGAATTAGGGTTCACCTGTATGACCTCATTTTACCTTATTTACAATTTAAAGACCCTATTTCTAAATACAGTCAAATTCTGAGGTGCTGAGGGTTAGAACTTCAATATATAATTTGAAGGGACACAATTCAGTCTATGATCTGGCCTAAGAGGGAGGCAATTAGCAGCAAGTCAAGCCAATACTGAGGTTCCCTAGAGGGAAAGGGACCAAAAACAAGGTATATGGAACCCAGTTAGGGGACCTGAATCCCAAGGCTAATGTCTCTGAGCTCACTGTGACTTTGGGAAGTCACTTCACTTCCCTGATTTTCCTATTTGTAAATGGACGAAAATATACTTGTCCTGCCTGTCAGGAGAGCTCTTTGAAAAGTGAAAAGCACTGGACCCACATAGTGGGTTATAAAATTTCCACTGAAAGGAGAAGCAGTGATAAGCGCAGTTTACAGAAAACTGATCTCTCCTGCCCCTCCCTACCTTGACCAGAGACCCACCTCTTTAATCAGCTCCCTTCTAGGGGAACTCGCAGTCCTGGGGGAGATCATGGGCAGGCTCTAGGTCAAGGGATCTGCCGGCTCTGCCGCGTGACATCCTTGCCATTACCCAGGTGGCAGTGCTACTAGCTCGACCTTGAAAGTGGGGAGAAGCAGGCTTCCTGAGGTCCTGATGTTCAGGAAGCATGCAGAATCCTGGCTTCTGATTCTAGAGCCTGTGCCCTTGGCCCTGTGCTGGATGGGCCCCGGTGTTCTGGGCGTACTGGGCTCTGGAAGGCACATCCCCAACTTTGAAGGGATCACAGTCTGCAGAGGCCACTACATGTAATGCACAGTGCAGGACAGAAGAGGCGGACCAAGTAGGGGTCATCTCATCACGCAGTGAGCAGAGGGACACGCACCGAGGGACTGGGGACCCCCAAGTAGGTCTTCAAGGGCTGGGAAAAGCATTTCAGGCACAGAGCAGCACGATATACTCAGAGCTACCCTAACAAACTGTTCCCCTACCCATGCAGAGCCGGAGGAGGAGCAAGAGAAAGAATCAGGAATACAGAAGCACTGCTACCCCCAAACCAAAAGCAAATGGTACCCAGGCTTCAAAGGGGGCAAATGGTAGATTCTGAACACTGGAGCTGGACAACCTGATAAAAAAATATTTAGTGCACTTTGCCAGTGGGTATTGACTGGGTGGTGTGGGAGTACCTAGAACAGAGTTCAGCCACAGCCAGGAGCTACCTGGGCATAAAGCCCCTGCTCTTTGGATTCATGATCAAATCCCAAAGACTCCTGTAAGCAGAAGCCCGGTATGTCTCTCAAGCTTGCCCCCCTCTCTCTGGCTTCCATCTGGCCTCACACTCACAGCCTCCTCCTGCAGGTGACAATGTCTGCCTGGAATTTAATAATTGCTCTGATTTCACCATATTTACTTTCACAGATTTACAGTAAGCAATACTAGTTTTCCACTCATGATCGACATATAAAGTTTCCTCTTAAATTTAACTGGAGAAAAACGTTAAGTCAAAAATAGAGCAGAGGATACACGGATGGGGAAACGGAGAGGCAGGCTTGTGACTGCAGCTGGGAAATGCTAGGTTTCCCCTCTGTGGCTGTTCCTTCTTCTGTGGAACAGTTAGTCCAAGAGGGGCAAGGAGGCGCGTGTTCTGGGCAGGAAGCCCAGTACACCTGATACCCAGGCTCCTACACAGAAGTCACTCTTGCCCTAGAAGAGCAGAACACAGGCTTCTGCCTCATGCAAAGACATCAGGTTGACATTTCCCATGGAAACAATTCTGGAAGCGTGCTGCTCCCAGAGTTTCTCAGCTGAACAACTCAGCTTCCCTGCAGTCACTTCGGCAAAGCTCTGCTTCACAGAGGGTTTCCGATCAAGTCTCGGAAACTATTCTTTCTTTCCTAAGGAATGAAAGCCTCTGACAAGCGGCTGTTCAGTGAGAACAATAGAATGGGGACAGTTCCCTGGGAAAGACATCCTTAATGTTTCAACCCATTTCTTGGGATGTATACCTCGGTGACCAGCAAGGATATGGCTCTGGGGCTTTCACTTAAAAAGAATCCCAAACACAAGAGCTTCTGGCCCAGGCTGCCCGGCCCAGTGAGGTACAGAGATCAAAAGGGGATAAGCTGGTTTGGGAAGAAAAATCTAAGCAGAAGCAGGGATTTTTTTGCTGCCTGCCCTTTGCAAATGACCTTTTGTTCACATTTCCCTGCTCAGCCCCTGTACCAATGGGAATGAAGAATGAGGTCTCTTTCCAGCCCTGCTGAGCAGAAGGGGTGAGGGTCCAGGAAATATGTGACCCCCCCCCCCACCAAGCAGGAATGAGCCTGCCCAGAGTTTCATGATTTTATACCTTCAAACAGTGTAAACGCAGACAGAAAAAAGCTATGTATGTATGTTTTAAGGAATGCCATGCACCCTACGACAATGTCCTGTAATTGGGAAGGCAAAGACAAAATTGCAGAAAGAACATAAATAGTTTTAGGAGCTGAGGAATGAGGTGCAGTTTCCAGATCCACCTCTCACTGGCTTTGCAACTTTTAGGAGCCTCAGTTTCCTCAATGGAAAAATGGCCTGGTGCTTCTGCCCTTCAGAGAACAACTGATCTAATCTATCAGAAAGCATATTGGAAATGATGCAGGGTTGGCCAAGCCAAAAAGCCTCATTATAAAGAAGGAAAACAGACAGTATCCAGGCCTGGAAGTGGGTCTGGGAAAGTCAAGGTGGGACTCATATCAAGCAGAAGGGAAGGGACACCATAGCTGCTATCATCGAGAGGGTTCCCAGCGGTGGCTCCTGGAAAAGCTGGCATCAGACATCGGAGGATGTTAACCATGTTAATGAGGGGTAAAGGCAGTTGTGTAGCCCAGAGGGTGAAAACAATACCAACTCGTTTACTATTCATTATATGAGTTCATCCAACAAATATGTGAGTAACACAACCCTTGTGTGCCAGGCACTAGGAACAGAAATGACAGAAGTATTATATCCTGCCTCCAAGACCTTAGAATCCAGTGGCCCGTATGCCTGGATAGCTGTGCTGGCCCTCTGAAAGAAAGCACTCATTTGAAAGCACAAGTTCTGCTGGGCCAATCAGATGGATCTGACTGCAGGCATTATCACCCCCGTGTGTTAGACCATTCCCTGCCTTCTCCCAGCACAAATGTATTGAGAGCTGGAGGATTCAGCTTCAGAGTCTCATCTCAAGCAAACCTGTTCCCCAAGAGCTTACAGGCTAGGGATGGGCATGACTGGAAGACAGAGAAAAGACAGGATGCTGTGTGATGAAGGTCATGGCCCACAGTCTCCAAGGGAGCACCAGAGGGTAGTTCTAACCCAGCCTGCAGGTGGGGACAGGCATCCTTAGCAAAGAACCACCAAATATGAAGCTATAAGGTGAGCAGTCCCATAAAGGTGGAACAGGGGCAGGAGGAGAGGGAAGCACAGCACTGGGATGGAATCCTACAGCACACGAGAGTCACAGGAACTCTGCTGGGAAGGAGGTGTTTGGAGGCCTCATAGTCAGAAGCAAGGAATCTAGGCCTTCCCCTAAGGCCAGCAAGGAGACTTAGATGGACCTAACTCTCCATCTCTTCTCAGAGGCAGCTCTAAGTTCCTGCAGACTGCCACAGATCCCCAGAGCATCCCAGGTTCATTGGCCTGACCTCCCTCAGTTATGCCATGTGACTGGAGCCTTCCCCATGGTTGCAAAGAACTCCACATATCTTGTGCCACTGATTCACATGGGGTGCATACACGTGCTTTCATTTCATCCACTTTGTTGTTTAAAATTAAGCTGTTTGGGGGCACCGAGGTGGCTCAGTGTGTTAAAGCCTCTGCCTTCGGCTCAAGTCATGATCCCGGAGTCCTGGGATCGAGCCCCCACATCGGGCTGACTGCCCAGCAGGAACCTGCTTCCCTTCCTCCTCTCTCTGCCTGCCTCTCTGCCTACTTGTGATCTCTCTATGTCAAATAAATAAATAAAATCTTAAAAAAAAAATTAAGCTGTTTGCACAACCTAAGAGTCACTCAGCCCATGCATTAGTTTCATAATTCCGCACAATTGCCCAAACTGCTCTATCTTATTGTCCTTACCTGTAGGAATAATCATGCCCAGCCTAACTTGGAGGCTTATTATGAAGTAAAGAAGATGCTTCCCAGGAACCTTTGAAAAATTTTAATGAGGCTAATGGAATCATGTGGCTAAAACTTGAAACCACCTCCCCCTCCACATACACACACATCTCCATCTCCCCCTCATGTGAAAGATGCAGAAACAGGGCAAGAAGAGCGACACAGAGAATATGGCTGAGCCGAGGGAGCAAAGGAGAGGGGGAAGAATCTCTCAGGTGCTGGGAGGGCATGCAGAGATGGGAACTCAGGTGCAGGCAATGTGGGAAGCCCTGGAGGTACATATGTGGAAGCAGCTCCATCCTGCAGCTGCCTGGGGCACCTGAGAGCCAGCGGCACTGAGGAAGAGAGCTGGGGTCTGTGCCAGGGTTCAGAGGGTCACGCAGACCTTTGAGAAGAGCAGCCTGAGGTGCTGCTGAATGCTCTGACTTTGATGTCCCCTGGGCACAGCTGTGTGCTGGTCAACAGGCCCTCCAGAAAACGGGCCAAAAGCCCAATCTGCAGTACTTGCCCATTCCCATGGTGTAAAAAACCCAACCCCGGCCAATTTCAAGCCACCAATGGCTTCAAAATTGGCTCCAGAAATTCCAGAATATTTAACGATTAGCTCCCAGCAGCTGGCGGAGCAGGCTCCAGCAGAACCCTCAGGCCGCCATCGGAAGGATGCATTTGGCATCTCAGGGCCTCTCCAGAACATTACCTCAAACAGATTATGAGCCATTTTCGGTAATAAGCACTCATACTTCAGTTTGGCTAAATGGAAATCAGCCACAAAGGAATTTTTTTTTGGTGTGTTCTTCTCTTGCTCTGTCTCCATAGGCATGTTTACAAAGCAGAGGGAAAATTTCAAACGTGCCTTCTACAGCGCCCATAAGTAAAATGTACCTAGAGCTCTAAACGGCAGACTGTGCGCTCTCTCTGGTGCTTGCTGGGTCAGCCACGTGGTCTCAGCCCAGGTTCATCTGCTTTTAGCTAAAACCCAACACCTCTGCTGGACTGCACGCATCCATGAGAAGCCAGAGGTGAGAGTAACAGCAGCCTCGGGTGCATCCATAACTAACAGAGAGATGAACAACTTCTCCATAGGCTGAGTTTATGAGGGAACTTATGGCATTGCGTGAAATATATACATACAGTGAGTGGCTGCTGGCATCCCCACTGCTTAGTCTCTGAGATTTCCCCACGACGATGTGCTTCCTGTGAAGTATCAGCTCCCTCCTTCCTGAAGGTTTTTAAAAATGTATATGTGAGGCTGGGAAATTTAGGGGGAAAGTAATTATTTGGAGTGTAGTGAAAAACACACTTCTAATATTTGCTCCTCTTCCCTCTACCCTCACTTCTGGGATTTCAAAAGCAAACTAAGCTTCGGAAGTAAGGTTGTTCCTGAAACCTCTCAGAAGACAAGTCATTAAAGAGCTTCCACTTTTCTTTGCCACCCATCATAGAATTGAAGGGAAAACACTATCAAGATGGCTCTTTCTCTTCCTCTAAAGCAGGAGATAAAAGCAGATTCTATTTTGAAGGAAGACCTTGGATTCAATAAAATAAAGACTCCCTTTCCTATCTCTCTCTGAGGTTTGGAGCTGAGCTATGCCAAGGACACCTGGCATCTTCACCTCCATACTTTGTATACATTTTGTGTCAGGAAAGGGGTGGAATCGGGGGTGGTTCAGAGCATAGGCCCTAGGGTCAGACTTTGGGTTGAAGCCCAGTTTTGCAGCCTAGGAGCAGTGCAGCTTTGGGCAAGTCCCTTGTACTCTCTACCCCTTGATTTTGTATCTGCAGAGTGAGCTCACCTTCCAGGGACGTTCTCAGGATTAGGCGGAATGATGCATGCAAAGTCCTTAGGACAGTGGCTACTGCGCACAGTGGGCACTCGAGTGATAATGATGCTGTCTAGCTGGCTTAACACACGTACCTCATCTGTCCACTATACTTTGATGCTTGATGGGTTGGGCCATTTTTCTCTCTGGAGGTCCTAGGAACATGCAGAATATAGATGCTAAGTAAGATGTTGTAAACTGATGTGCCAATGAATCAGGAGGTGAGAGTGAGAAGGAGAGCTGCGCCCCAGATAAGAAGGAAGCCCTCTTGGAGGGAAGAGGGAGTCTCCTGTGTGGTGATGAGGACTCTTTGCTAAGTGGAGATATCCTGGATCAGATCTAAGCAGGGACCCTGTTCCTCCACCACAGACTTCAGAGATTGTCGCAAACTAAGAAACTTCAGGAGGCCTTCCCTGGTGACTCACATTTCCACTGGAGAGGTCACTTCCCTGAGTTAACTAACAAAGATGGGGTCTTTCTGAACCCACACCCATGAGCTCTTGACCATGGACTGGGGGATCCAGCCAGAAGAGATAAACAATGAATCTCAGATAGACAGGGCAAGGCAAGAAAAACAGACACACACAATGGGGTGGGGGGTGGTAGATATAAAGCACAAGGAGAAATGTCATCCCTGAGCACAGGGCTACTTCAGACTATCCACTTCTCCACTTTGGAATAGTGACCAAAGAATGCAAGCACACATGGGAAGCATGGAGTGAGATACACTAAGCCTTGAATATTCAGCCTCTTCCCCTGAGAATGATAGGAGAAGGGGTTGAGGAGCCCAGGATCCTTCTGGAGCACAATCAGAAATTAGGCAATGGCTCTGCCAACTAGCCTACTTTTCTTTCCTGGGATCCTGTAAGTCTCATCCTGGCCTCAGGGCCATTAGGGGGAACAGGAGAAGAAGCCATCACCCAGCCTTCTAGAGGCAGGGCCCCAGGTGGGAAGCCCAGAGTCATCTCAAAGGTTGAGAAGCAGCAGAGCAAACTCAGGACTGAGAGTCAGAAAGCCCGAGCCCTTACTCCCCGAGTGACTGAGGTCAGTGAACCTGGAAGAACCCTGGCTCTTCTATACCTACAATAGAAATAATGATAATAGCAATCCCAATATTTGGGGCAACATATCTACCCTCTAAGGGAATTACTTTAGAACATCAATAATTAGCATCTTTATTTTTGTCTAATAATAAAGAACAAATAAAACTTTTATCTAATAATAAAGAACAAATAAAATTTGAAGGAACAGAAAAGTGAAAAGTCCTGACCTTAGAATTAAAATTCTATCCTCTCCACGAAAGTATAGAAATTAATTTCTTAACTCAATAACACAATGCCCATGGTATTTCATGTTTGCATTTTCCTCTTTTCCTACTGCCAAAATATTACCATGCAAATACACTCTGAGATTTCTCTTGCAATGTGGTCCATTCCCCAATCTTTTAAATTTCCTGCATTAACAGTTTGGGAGTGGGAAGCTCTTTAAGGAAGATGTTGATCATCTAAATGTCCACTTAGAATTCAAGAAAGTATGGAACCATCTAAGTAGCATGTTCCTCAAAATAAAAGGATTAAGAGATTCAAGATAAAACCTGAATATTAAGGTGTAATTACTCCAATATTTGCAGACTTTAAGATGCATGGGGATAGTGGCTTGAAATTGCCAGCCCTTTAAAACAAGTATTTTAGCAAAACCTGGTATAAAATCGGCACACATATTGGGAAATATGGTTCTGGGAAGGCTTCTGAGGTTTGCATGACAACAGGGTTAAAGGGATGTCCATAATCAAATGGTTGAACAGGGAAAAACTCTGGAGAGACTTTAACAAGCTTTTTTTTTTTTTTTAAGATTTTATTTATTTATTTGAGAAAGAGAGTGAGCATAAGCAGGGGGAGAGGCAGGAGAAGGAGAAGGGAGCCTCCCCACTGAGCAGGGAGCCTGATGTGGGGCTCAATCCCAGGACACTGAGATCATGATCTGAACCAAAGGCAGATAGACAACTAACTAACTGAGCCACCCAGACTCCCCAACAAGTTCCTTTTAATTATTGCTGAGGAAAAGAATCCCCAGATAGAAGCACAACTTCCCTAGGTCATTTGGGTATTGACTGCAAAGCCAGAATGGAACACGGCCCACTGACCAAGTCACACAAAATACAAGCCCGCACCATCACTTTTGCTCTCAGTGGACCATTTGGTCCTGTCTCTGTGCCACCTTGAAATTCTGCTAGAAACCTCTCCACCAACACTGGGGGCTCCCACAGCATTGTGGAGAATTTTGTAGTACCACAGCAACTTGGAGAATTCTGTAGTACCCACAGAATTCTCCAAGTTCTTCTGAAAGGCTGTGCAGAACCCAAGGCTTTAATAAAACACAGACACTATGGGGACTTCATAAACTCAATAGGCTTTTAAGGACCAAGGAGTGGTCTCTTCACAAAAGGCTCATGCCTCTACCACATCCATCACTGGCCTCCGGAGCCAACAAGAGGACACCATCCACCCACTTCTACCTAAGCATGAGCCAATGATCCACCCCCAGTCAGGCATGAGCACGTCTCCCAGTTAGAGGTAATAAAGGTTCTGAGGGCACAGATTGAGCTAAGGCTTTCCCTAAGCCCAAGTCCCAGACTTTCCCAGGGAGCAGTGAGAGACACCATAAGTGCCTGTGCCCTGCCAGAGGATGGGATCTTCCACAGCACCACGTGGACTTCTGGGAAAGCAGGAAGAGCTGTCCTGGGGCCAGAAGCCTCAGACTAGGGAAAGTGCAATGGTACAAGTGGTCTTCTCCTGTTATATTTGAACAAGGAAAAGAAAGGAGGCATTTCTCTATGCAACACGCTAAGACTCATGAAAGATCCACATGCCCAGAACTAACTCCCTCAGCCACAAACCACAGAGCCCTGACTCTGTTTAAATCTAAGATTTATCACAACATAGGTGCCTGACTTAAGCAAGTTAGTTAACTTCTTGGAGACACAATTTCTCCCATCTTTAATACAGAGTCATGACACCCAGCTCATAGAGCTGTCCTCAGGATGAGAAGGTAGAAACGGAGCTCTCCTAGTGCCTTGCACCTAGCAGGGTTGCAACAAATGCTCATCTCTTCCTTGTCCTGTGGGAAGAGCTTCCCTTTCTGGGCTCACCTTCTAAAGGGAGTATGTCCAAAGAGGGAACAACAATGAGTATATTCAGATAAGTGCCCCTTATAAGAGATGAGACTCCTGTCTACAGGGACACCATTGGGTTGACAGAAGAGAAGCACCTGGAAAAGAGAGGCTTAAGAGAGGCAGAGATGGGTGGACTTAGCCCCACCAGCAGGCTGCCCAGTTTCCACGGGATCCAGGAACCTCTGAAGAGCTTTGCCTATAGCTTGGGCAACTAGAATGGAGACTTTGATTTCTAAGTAGTTTCACATCATACAATATTAAGTACTGGGGTTTAATACTTTAAAGAGCAAGCAAATTTTGTGCCAAACTGCTCCAATTTCCCATGCAAGTTATGACTGAATGTTTGAAATGGCTAGTGTCAGCTCTCAGACTTGTTGATATGATGGTTCTACCTGCATTTACATAATTACTAGGACAGTAGATATTAAAATTTCAGAAGATGATCCTGTCTGAAAAATTAATTTCTACATTTTTCTTCTAACTGGAGAGGTACACAGACTGCCTGAAATACCACAGGCTACTCTTTCATGAGAGGGTCCCTTATTAACTCTCCACTGCTCTGGCACAGTGATGTGATAAGAACAATGGACTCAATTATTTGCTTTTTCGGTGTGGAGTTTGAAAAGACCTTTACAGATCTTGGATATCAGCCCTTTGTCTGTAGTGTCATTTGCAAATATCTTCTCCCATTCCATGGGGTGCCTCTTTGTTTTGTTGACTGTTTCCTTTGCTGTGCAGAAGCTTTTTATCTGGATGAAATCCCAAAAGTTCATTTTTGCTTTTGTTTCCTTTGTCTTTGGAGACATGCCTTGAAAGAAGTTGCTGTGGCTGATGTTGAAGAGGTTACTGCCTATGTTCTCATCTAGGACTTTGGTGGATTCCCGTCTCACACTGAGGTCTTTCATCCTTTTTGAGTTTATCTTTGTGTATGGTGTAAGAGAATGGTCAAGGTTCATTCTTCTACACATAGCTGTCCAATTTTCCTAGCACCATTTATTGGAGAGACTGTCTTTTTTCCATTGGATTTTTTTCCTGCTTTGTCAAAGATTATTTGGCCATTATTTGGCGGTGAGGAAGAATCTCTACTCTGTTCCATTGGTCTGTGTGTCTGTTTTTGTGTAGGTATCATATTGTCTTGATAATCACAGCTTTGTAATATAGCTTGAAATCAGGCATTATGATGCCCCCAGCTTTGTTTTATTTTTTCAGCATTTCCTTGTCAAGTCAAAAAATGGGAAGACATGAACAGATACTTCTCAAAAAAAGACATACAAATGGATAACAAACACATGAAAAAATGTTCATCATCATCAGCCATTAAGGAAATACAAATCAAAACCATATTGCGATACCACCTTACACCAGTTAGAATCACAAAAATTGACAAGGCAAGAAATAACAAATGTTGGAGAGTCTGTGGAGAAAGGAGAACCCTTTTATGCAGTTAGTAGGAATGCAAGTTGGTACAGCCATTTTGGAAAACAGGATTAGGTTCCTCAAAAAATTAAAAATAGAGCTACCCTATGACCCAGCAATTGCATTACTGGGTATTTACCTCAAAGACACAGATGTAGTGAAAAGAAGGGCCATATGCACCCAATGTTCATAGCAGCAATGTCCACAATAGCCAAATTGTGGAAGGAGCCTGGATACCCTTCAACAGTTGAATAGAGATGTGGTCCATAAACACAATGGACCATAAAAGAAGATGTTGTCCATAAACACAATGGAATATTACTCAGCCATCACAAAGGATGGATACCCAGCCTTTGCATCCAAGTGGATGGGACTGGAGGAGATTATACTAAGTGAAATAAGTCAAGCAGTGAAAGTCAATTATCATATGGTTTCACATATTTATGGAACATGAAGAATAGCATGGAGGATATCAGAGGAGAAGGAAAGGAAAAATGAAGGGGGGGAATATCGGAGGAGAAGAAAAACAATGAGAGGCTATGGACTCCAAGAAAAAAACTGAGGGTTTTAGAGGGGTGAGGGCAGGAGGATGGGTTATCCCAGTGATGGGTTTGGAAAGAGCACTGGGTGTTATACACAAACAATGAATCATGGAACACTACATCAAAAATTAATGATGTACTGTATGGTGACTAATATAACATAATAAAAATATTAAAAAAAAAAAAAACAGATTCGGCTCAGTTGGAGGTCCTGTATTGCCACTCTCTGGCTGTGTTGCCTCAGGGAATTCTCTTAACTCTTTTAGTCTCCATTTTCTCTGCTACCAAATTGGTCAATGAACACCAATGTCTCTGTAGTCTTGAGGACATGAGAAGGTTGAGGAGAATAAAATAATTTCATTAATCTCAATTTGAATCTTGAATCCATTCCCCTTGGGGTAACAAAGGGAACAGCCTTAGAGGGTACCCTGGCTCCTGCACCTTTCCTTGGGTTCACATCCAAGGCTGAGGCATAAGAACAAAACCTTGCAAATGCCTGTGGACTTCAACAACGCCACCTGAAGGGGGAGCCACTGACCAGCTATCTAAGCAGGGAAGTTTCCTTGAGCCAACAGATCACATACAAGTTTTCTCAAAATCATACTGTCACCCACGAGAGGTGAATATGTAGATGTCTGATCCAACAGTCCCACACGTAGAGGACCAGGTGAACCTGCACTCACACTGGCGGGGCAGGGAGGAATGGCAGGGAACCTCTCCCCTGAAAACTTGCCCCCTGCAAGACTCCTCCCTGAAGCTGTACTATATACAAATGAGGAACGGTGACTCGGGAGCTGCTCCTGTAAGAATGAGGACAACCGGGGCGCCTGGGTGGCTCAGTGGGTTAAGCTGCTGCCTTCGGCTCAGGTCATGATCTCAGGGTCCTGGGATCGAGTCCCGCATCGGGCTCTCTGCTCAGCGGGGAGCCCGCTTCCCTCTCTCTCTCTGCCTGCCTCTCCATCTACTTGTGATTTCTCTCTGTCAAATAAATAAAATCTTAAAAAAAAAAAAAAAAAAAAAGAATGAGGACAACCTGGTGATAGATGGCAAGAGTTGGATCCAGGAAAAGAAACACCTCCTTGTGTTAGGGGAAGCGGTGAGGAAGAATCTGAGAAGTTGTTATATGCAACTGATGAATCACTGAACTCTTCCTCTGAAACTAATGTTATATGTTAATGAACTGACTTTAAATAAAATAAATAAATAAGTGAAAATTTGGGGGCAAAAAGGAAATCTGAGAAGTGGGGGAAATTTAAAGAGCCCCAAAGACAGGCTATTCTTGGCGAGCTGGGGCAGGACAGGACACAGGAGCTCCCCAGTAGCTGCCATCACCAAGAACCGTATCAATGTGGAAATTCCCTATGGGCACTGCAGAACTTCTGAGGTAAGGGGACCACTAGTCTATTCCGGTCAGCCTTTTTCCAGCTATCTCAGCACTCAGTAGAAGAATTCATAAGTATAGGTAGTTCTCTTAAAAAGAGGGTTGTCCTGGGGCGCCTGTGTGGCTCAGAGGGTTAAAGCCTCTGCCTTCGGCTCAGGTCATGATCCCAGGGTTCTGGGATCGAGCCCTGCATAGGGCTCTCTACTCAGTGGGGAGCCTGCTTTCTCCTCTCTCTCTCTGCCTGCCTCTCTGCCTACTTGTGATCTCTGTCGAATAAATAAATAAAATCTTAAAAAAAAAAAAAAAGAGGGTTGTCCCAACTGTGAGGTTGTGTAAAAAAGGAGAAGTTACCACATCATTAATTGAATGATCATTTAGAAAGTGAGTTCCCACTCAGATGTCTCCCACTGCTGCTTAACAATAGTGTTGGGGGGAAATACTCAACACTCAACTTAGCATGAGTAGTACATAGGTGCAATTATATCGCCATTTTCGTTAAATATAAGATAAAATTAACATGCTTTTATAATTTCTAATTTCATTTTTCTTAAGTGTTTTTAAAAATCCACCATGAACTGGAGGAGAAGGGGGTGTGAGGGATGTAGTGGCTGGGTAATGGACACTGGAGCGAGTATGTCCTATGGTGAGTGCTGTGAATTGTGTAAGACTGATGAATCACAGACCTGTACCCCTGAAACAAATAATACATTATATGATAATTTTAAAAATCCACCATGAAATTTTCCTATTTTGCTTTTTATGAAGATTGATTTTGGAAGCAGCCTTTCTTCTGTATAAATTTTGTGTAACAAACAAAGGCCTGGTACGCTGCCCACTATGGTGTGGTGGTTTGGAAGACTTAAATGACCCTCCCATTTCTTTGCAGACCTTCCTGATGAGGCCCTTGTCTTCTGGAAGGAAACAGTGTCAAGAATTCCAGGCAGAAACTGGTCTTTGAATGGTGCCCCTACAGGGGAACAGGGAGGGACATGGGATTCTGGGAGAACTGAGGGTGGGACTCTTGCTCTAGCCCATGTATCAGGAAGGCTATCTTCTGTGATGACAGGCAGCCAGGCTAAGGATTTGGCACAATTCTGGGCTTAGTTTGCCAATGAGAAGAAAGACCTTCTTGATCAAATCTGCCCCTTCCTTCGAGAATTCTAGAAGGTTCTGAGTAAAATTCCTAGGATTGGCTCTCAGGAAAAAGCATGTGTTAAAGACAATGCTAATCATCTGGGGGAACCTCTCTCAGGGCAGAAAAAGGCTTGGTCACATATTACTCAGAGAATCTGTCTGAAAGGTGTATTTCTCAGGGTGGGACTGTATGTAAAGGAAGTAGAACAAGTAGGAACTCTAAAGAACAGATCTGATATTATGAGATAACCTCAAATGCCTGCCATATGCATAGCTATTTGAAAAGGAAGAAGAGACCCTCACTAGTCTTTCCCACAGAAGTGCCCATGTTCTTTGCGTGCTCTACGGCTAAAACCAGGTCCTCCACTTGGTCTCCACAGATGAGCAGAGGGAGATTTTGCACTAAAGGAGACTAGACCCAAGAACTGTCAATTCTTAGGTCACTGAACTTGATCCCTGGTCAAAGGGAGCCTCATGTGCTGCAAGGCAGTAACTGACCCACAGTAGCCCTCTGTGAGAATGGTACAGATGCCAGGGAGCAAGGGGGAAGCACATGCTAGTCCCAGGACACAAAATGTGCACTACCAGGGGTCTATGAGACCAGCTAAATCTCAGTATTTAGCAAGCTGAAGCCCAGGGTGTCTGAGGGTCCAAGGAAACAGCATCCCATACTGTTTCACATTCCTGGGTGATACACCTGTACTGTAGAAGGAGCCTAACGCAGATCAGATACTCAATAAAGCTTTGTCCGAGGAAGACTAAACAATCAGCCTGATGTAGATGCCTGGAGTTGGCCAACAAACTTTACACTGTGCTGAAGAGGGAAGAAGACATAAAAGCTGAGTAGCTTAGGAGAAATGCATGTATTCTACCCTTCCATCGGGGACCAAACAGCTAGGAGGGGAGGAACAGAGGTTACTATGCAGTTACTAGTTATTACTAAAATTACCAAAATATGTGTTAGGTGCTGGCCCTTTAAATGTTTGTCTTGAGCATTTGGGGCTGTCTTAGAATATGTCTTCATTCCAGGAACTATGTTTGTACTTGGGGCATAAGACTTGATAAAAGCTTGAGGTTCCACCAAGGTCAGTCAAAGAAGTTATTAACAGGCACATGAATGTACTTTGTCAATAACTTTCTTAAAACAGTTAAAGAGAACAGAGTATTTTTAAAAAGTCAAAATAGATTAAAGATCTAAGTATGAGACATGAAACCCTAAAACTCCTAGAAGAAAACACAGACAGTAATTTCCTTGACATCAGCCTCAGCAATATTCTTCTAGATAGGTCTCCTCAAAAGCAAAAATAAACTATTGGGACTACACCAAAATAAAAAGCTCTTGCACAAAAAGGAAAACATCAACAAAATGAAAAGGAAACCTACTGAATGGGAGAAGATACTTGCAAATGATACATCTGATGGGGTTAATAGCAAAAATATATAAAAAAAAATTTATAGAACTCAACACCAAAACCCACAAATAATCCAATTAAAAATGGACAAAAGACATAGAGATGACCAACAGACACATGAGAAGATGCTCAACATCACGAATCATCAGGACGATGTCAATCAAAACCACAGTGAGATACTACCTTATGCCTGTCAGAATGGCTAGAATCAAAAAGACAAGAAATAACAAGTGTTGGAGAGGATGTGGAGAAAAGTGTACAAGTGTATACTTGTAATTGATGGTGGAAATGTAAATTGCTGCAGCAATATAGAAATATGGAGGGTCCTCAAAAAATTAAAAATAGAACTTCCATGTGATCCAATAATTCCATTACTGGATATTTACCCAAAGAAAACAAAAACACAAATTCACAAAGATACATGCACCCCTATGTTTATTGCACCATTATTTACAACAGCCAAAATATGAAGGCAACCTAAGTGTCTATTGATAGTGAATGAATAAAGAAGATGTGATGCATTCACGCATGCACATGTGTACACACACACACACACACACACACAAATACTACTCAGCCATAAAAAGAATGAGATCTTGCCATTTGTACCAACATGGATGGACCTAGAGAGTATTAATCTAAGTGAAATAAGTCAGAGAGAAAAAGAGAAATACTATATAATTTCACCTACATGTGGAAGCTAAAAAACAAAACAAATAAATAAACTAATGAATAAAAAGCAAAAACAGACCTATAAATACAGAGAACAAATTGCTGGTTGTCAGAAAAGAGAGAGGTGAAGTGATGGGTAAAATAGGTGAAGAGACGGTAGCAGATACAGAATTCCAGTTACAGAATAAAGAAGTCATGGGAATAAAAGATACAACATAGGGAATATAATCAAAGATACTGTAATAATGTGGGTGACAGATGGTAGCTTCACTTGTGATGAGCGTAGCATAATGTATACAGTTGTTGAATCACTACATTGTATACCTGAAACTAATATAACATTGTGTGTCAGCTATAATTCAGTTTTAAAAAACAAACTATTTAAAGATAATACATCTTAAGAGGAAGAATTTTTTAAAATAAGCCTCTGAATAAACTTGGTACTTACGTCACTGATTCTTAACTGCTATTAGTCACTGCTTCACTTAAACCTGGAAATACCTCAAGACTTGAACAGAACACTTCCTTCTAAGCCACCCCAAGTCCTCATCTTTGGAATAAGATTCCTTCCTTATTACTACTAGAAATTCAGTTTTCCCTTTTTGTTTTCTATTGCAGCAACAGTTGGTGTTTTTATCCTACTTGGATAATGGAATTGGAAGCACTGTTGTTGGTTTTTGCTCAATATAAACAGCTTCTCTTTCTGGGGTAAATCAATGAGTAGTTGGAATGAGCTAGAAGTATTATATTTTGCACCTGTCAAATGTAAGTCACCCCCAAAGAACTCCATCACACTTCCTCTCAGCTGGGCGTTGCCTAGTTGACAAAAAAGAAAGAATCCTAGGTGTTCTCTGATATTTAGGCTGGGAACAGAGCGAAATTTCTTCTACTGACAGCTTTCACTTGGGGAAGAACAATAACCTTCAAGTGTGGAGGGTACACTTCTCTTTCTCTGGTGCCCCTAGCTCAGTGCCCCATGTAGAGGAGGGCAGGTAGGAGGGACTCTCTTTGAAAGGATACAGATCATCCTTGGAAAGTTGCCATTTGACACATATCTCTGTAGGAGTCAGCATGGGGAAAATGTATCCTTGCTGACCACATGATAGTGAACTATACAAGTTGGCAATATTCTGATTAAAGGAGTACAATTCCTTCCTTTCAGCTGAATTTACAGCCTTTAATGTGAACAAACACCTCCCTGTTCCCTGATAAGAACAAGGAGAAGATAAAGTTCTAATCAACTTTCACGTCTCCCTCTACCTTCTCCATCAATCACACCCCAGTTCTCTGGAAATCAGGATCCCACAGTTTTTTACCTACTGCCAGGTATTGTTTAATACCATTGCATGATCCTGGTATTTTGGATCCTTTCTTCATGGGTTTATCCTCTCTTCCCAACTAGTCTAAAAACTCCCAGAGAGCCCAACTGGGACTGAGTACACAGAAGGCGTTCTTTAAATGCCTGTCACATTGGGTATGATTCTCTAGGACTCCAGCAAGGCCATGGAAACAATGGAAAATAATACATCTCCCTTGGAAACTCACTTTGTATTTTATTTCTGACAACCTAGATGTGGCAGAGCATACTACCTGGTTTAGACTTAATTTGATAAATTGTGACTTGAATTTTGAGATCACAGAACACTTTTTCCTCAAAAGGACCCTGAAAAAACTCACCCAGGCTGCTGACAGAAAGATAAATGCATAATCTCTAAGTGATGTCACCAGCTGTGGCCTGTGACAATGGAATTGGAAGCACTGTTGCTGGTATGGAGGTTGAGAAAAATTGTAGATGGAGGTTTTTATCTCCTCTGAAAGCTCGCTATGGAGGGTGTGGTTCCCTCTTCTCCCCCATAGTAGGGCTGGCTGTGCATCCTTCATTCCATTTAGAGTAGAGGGTGCAGAAGGCAGTACGAAGGCCATGCAGAAGTTAGCAATCCCTGGTTTGGCCAAAGGTACAGACTAGGATCTTGTCCAAAGGAGGTATCACCAGGTGTCCCATCTAGCTGCTGGAACCCCACAGACTAAGTAAATGGATGCCTGGGCACTGTGAACATGGTCAGGCCCACTGAGGTCTGCCTTCAAAGGACTATGAAATAATAATGCTAGCTGCCAATTTTAATTGAGTAGCTATTCTCTTCCAGACAATGAGCTATGCTTTATTTGAAATGTTCACAACAAAAGAGACATTAATATCCCTATTTGACAAGTGAGGAAACCAAGGACTAGAAAGATCAGTTTATCAGACAATAAGTTTTGGACCTAAGTATTGGACCCCAAATTGACTCCAATGCTCTTCCAACTACTGGTCATTTTGTAACATATCTACACATTAATTCTTGGTTTATTGTGCATGCTACTCTGAAAGAGTTCTCTTTCCAAGGTACTTCCATCACCATTTGGGTAGAGCTGAAGTTAGGTTACTGTTCCCCAATTTTTAGTAGCAGTAACATTAAGAACATGAAATAACAAAGGACTTATTTGGGTCATGGGAAGTCAATGGCTTCCAACTGAGTTCTTGTCTATACAAGGAAATTACCTCTTACTTACAAGAAGTCTTCCTAGGCAACCCATAGTAAGATTTTTTAAGTTTCTACTTAGACTCATAGGTAAAATCAGTATGTATCTCTATCTGCCCACTGTCCTGCTTTCTAAGGGCCTGAAAAAAGAAGACTGCTTAGTCACTACAGAGACTGGTCTGGCTTAAAGTAAAGATCTGCAACAATGACTATGGGAGATTTGGGTTTCCTGAAATGATGCTTGAACATAAAAGATTTCTTGTCTCCAAATCATGGACCATTGATCCTATATGGTCCCTAGAAGATCAAGCTAGGCTCCCTGGTATAACCTCTGTTTGGGAATACAGGCTCCATCGATATGCACTTCTTAGAGAACATATTCCTAAAACAGCCCCTACCAAGGAGGCAGCAGACCATGTGACTGGGACCCTCCTGCTCACAAATAATCATCCGAAGGGTGGACAGCTGTTTATAAGAAGTCCACTGACTAGCCAGCAACCTCTGCATGACATGTGTGGTCTGGCTTGAAATGAGGAATTGGAGAAGTAGTCTCTCTCATTAAGAATTTGAACTAAGAAGGCCTCGGGGGAAATATCAGGGAGCTGGGGACACTGGATATGAAAGACACTGCAGATCCAGAGTGTGGCAGAGTTCATCCATGTTTACCAAGTATCCGTGTACTCTCCTACATGTCCCAGCCTCCCACACAATTGGGTTAGACCTGCACTAACTAGTTATAGCCAGAGGACTATGAGCAGAACTGAGTAGTGCCATGTCTGGGCCAATGCAGTTAAAACCACGTATACTTTTCTATCACTCTGTCACCTTCCTTGCCCACACCTTCCAGATGGCACAGCTGTACGATAGAACTAGCCTGAATCCCTAAACTATCCCCTAGGAGAGCACACATACACTGGCAATACGTTGCAGTAGCTTAGCAGATGCAGTGATGACCCATATTAATGCCAGTATTACCCACTATGGTTTGGTGACTAGCTGATAAAATGGCAACCAAGGTCAGTCTGCAGCCAGCATGAAGCAATGCAGCCCACTGGGGAGGGCAGGAGACAGAATTCACACCAAACTAATGAGTACTTAATGTACTAGGAACAGCCTCAGCTGATTCTATAAAAACCATTTTTTTAAAGATTTTTATTAACTAACTTCTTTCCGAGAAAGAGAGAGAGCACAAGCTGCGGGAGGGATAAAGAGAAGCAGGCTCCCCGCTGATCAGGGAGCCCGACACAGGGCTCAATCCCAGGACCCCAGGATCACAACCTGAGATAAAGGCAGCTGCTTTACAAACTGAGACACACAGGTACCATGATCCTTACAAAAATCTTAATATTGAAGTAGATATAAGCCACCCTATTTATTTATTAGAGAGAGAAAGAGAGCAGGGGTAGGGGTAGAGAGAGAGAGAGAATCTCAAGCAGATTCTGACGGGCATAGAGCCCAATGCAGCGTTCCGTCTCGTGATCCTGAGATCATGACCTGGGCCGAAATGAAGAGTTGGATGCTTAACTGACTGATGCTTAATCTGCCATTCAGACACCCCAATCACCTCATTTTACAAATGAAAAAGCAACACAGTAGTTAAAGGACATGTAATCAATAGTCCCCAACATCAGGGGTAAAGCCCAGGTTACACCCCTGCACATCTGCTCCTCTCTTCCTAACAGGTTCCTATAACCTTGCCTTTCCCTTTAACATCCACCAGGACCTGCAGTGATACATCCTGACCACAAGGGGCATCACTAAAGCTATAGTAAAGACTGTCTTGGCATCTTCTCTAGGAGCATCAGGGAGACAAGATGCAAGCAGAAGGGAAATCATAATCACACATGGGTATGGGTGCCATCAGAAAGTGTCACTTCAGGGTTTATGGTAGTTGTAAGACAAGTCACAGCTCTACAGACACCTGGTGGCCAACAATGCTTCTCACATCGTATTAGACAGAATGTGAACCTCACAACCCACCTCCGCTGTGCATGTGCATGAAATTATTACCTGCCCACAGAGAAGGCTGTGTGTGTGTGTCCCCACTCCGTCTGGATCCTTAGTGGCATACTGGGCTGTGTGGGAAGCTGGATAATCAGAAGTACATTTAAGAAAGAGAAAAAAGGGAAAACCTTCAATGACTGCAAATTTGTTTTCCTTTCACAAGTTCACGTTTTAGAGAGAATTTAAGAGAATGTTATAATTTCCAATTTTTCCCTTCTATTTTTAGAGTTTAAAAGTAAATATCAAAAGCAACATTTTTAATCATTTTCTTTTGGTTAAGAATGAGGTGTCAATTTTAATGACTGCCTGAAGTTTATAAGTGCAGAATGAAGCGCATTGCCTAGGGTCACAGATGGTAATTTTAATACCTTGGTATGGTCCATAGATAGCCAGGGGAATTGGGCAGGAACCACCTCCACACCATGTGAGGGGTGGAGAGAAAAAACAGAAAAACGTCCCATGTCAACTCAAGAAGGGAAATGAGTTCACAGCAAAGAATGAGAGGAGACCTCTTAACAAATAAAGAGAGCTAGGACTTTCCAAAAAAGAACTCACAAAATTTGCACAGTTGAAAGAAAAGAAAAAAAAATGTGATTTATAGAGGCTGGTGATGTGGGAGAGATTCTAGAAAGAGATATTCAACATGTGTATACAAGTGTGTGCTTCTATGGGAGATAGGAAGGGAAACACTTTGTGTAACCTGCCAGGAGGAGGGAAAAGGATGAAAGGAAAATGTCCAACACTGCCAGCCTTTACACAGGTCTTTGCCAGAGACCTTATATTCTCCTTACAGGGTAACCCAGAGTGTGGCCAACAGCAACTGACCCAATCTCCTAAATCCACCTTTGGCTCCTGTGTTCATCTTATCCTTTAATCTGCAACTGACATGTTCCTTAGGGTTGGTAAATAGATTTAATCTTCTCCACCAACTCTAAATGAACCTGCATTACATCGAGAGAAATTTCACAGGAGAAATGTCTCCAGCTGAAAACATGCATCTCTCCTTCTCCCTTGCAGACAGCGCTGGCTGCAGGACTCAGCTCTTGCCAATGGGGTAGAAGCAGCAGTTTGGTGGGTGCAGTGGGTTGAGTAGAATGACCCTCAGAGATATGTCTCCATACAGGATCCTGTGAATATGACCTTATTTGGAAAAAGTCTCTTTGAAGATGTAATTGAATTAAAGATCTAGAGATGAGACAGTCCTGGATAGTTAGGCGGGCCCTAAACCCAATGACAAGTGTCCTTATTGAAGAGACACCAAGGGAAGACACACAGGAGGAGAAGGCCAGGTGAAGAGGTAGGCAGAAATTAGAGTGACACAGCCACAAGCCAAGGAACACTTGGAGCCACCATAAACTAGAAGAGGTAAGCTAGGATTGCTCCTTAGAGTCTTCAAAGGGATCTCAACCCTACTGACACCTTGATTTCAGGCTTCCAGCCTGTAAGCTGTGGGAGAACAAATTTTGTTGTTTTAAGCTACCAAATTCACAGTAACTTGTTACAGCAGCCTTAGGAAATCTAATATAGAGAGACTTGCAGGAGATCTCCTCAAAAGCTGTCAGTCACTCTTTCACCCTTTTGTTCATTCAATCTGCCCCCAGAGAAAAAGCTGCTATTGGATAAGATTGTCTGGGCCATTTGTGGATCAGCAGATTCTTGTGTCCTTCTCTGGACCATGGAGGCATTTGGCACACCCCTCACTCGGCTAACCGTCCCAATATGTAACTCTTATCACCTCAGATGTCCACGTATGACCTTACCTCTAAGTATGGCTTTGACCAGTGGTTTAGTCCTGAATTTATGATCTGGCCTAGAAAGTGTTTGTTCTTTTGTTTGTTTGTTTTGCCATGGCAGTCTAATGCATCTTACCTCTTCCCCTGCTCTTGGGCAGGCTCTCAAACTCCTAATGCTTTTGCGTAATATAAAATGATGATGATGATGATGATGATGATGATGATGATGATGATTTTAGGAAGACAGAGTCTATAGCTCAGGAATACAGAGCTAAGAATTAAGATGTTTGGAAGCCAGATGGGAGGAGAACAGGGGAAGTTCTTATCTATTGTAAAATAGTGAACTACATTCAGGGAGGATTGCATATTTTTGAGTATTTAGTAATTGCCTCCAAAGCCAGGGGAATGAATAAAATCTCCAGCAAAAAGAAATTTATTGCCTTCAAAATAGTAAATATGCAGTGTCTATACATTTCCAAACAAACATATTTTGATTAAGTCATTAATGTCACTTTATAGCTGTTTCTCCCTCTCCCTCAGTCTTGCTGAAGGATTTAACGTCAAGCAATTTAACAATGACAGCTGGCGAGAAATCAGCTTTGAGATTTCTCATTAAAAGTAATGCTGTGTTAGTAGCCAAATACTTGGAAATGTGAAATGTTAAAATTTAATGGTGTGGAAAAGGCTTATTCTAACTTTGCCGACTGTACCATCTTTGTGGAAGTTGGATTGTGGAAGGCCCAGTGCAGTTGTAAAAACAATGGTAGTTTGCAGAAGGAGGTATCCAACAAGCTGCGATACTTAATATAGCTTGCTTTGTGGGGCTCTAGAAACCTTGGCTTGGCTCTCACACTTACACAGAATAAAGTCTCTCGTTGGTGTCTCCTTTATCTGCACTCTCACCATTATTGGCCTTTAAGCTGAATAGGCAAATTTATTCCACTTATATTATCTTCCCAATGCTGTTTTCAGGAATATTCTGCCCAATGTCTTATATCATTGCATTGTGCTAAGCATTTAGGAAATTCATTTCTCTGAGAGGAATAGCAGGAAATAAAGTTTCATTGTATTTGAGATGGAGAACAAAAATAGGAGGACTCTCATCCAATGTAATCAAAGCTGCCCATTTGCATTTCGGGAAAATAATTACATTCTTTATCTCCTGATCTTAAATCACTTCCTGAAAACTTCCAACACCTGTGACAATGAAAATATACAACTACACACATATTCAATGGATCCCATCTGTGGACATTAATACCAGCGCTTTCCAACCCTATAATTGCACTGGAGCTGAAGATAGTTGGGAGGAGGGGGTACATGTGGGCTCTCTGGCCCACCCCTCCTATTTCTTTCCTAGAATTTGAGAGCACATTTGCTACTACACATAATTTGTGTGGTTTTAATTGTCTCCTTAACGTGATTGTAAGCTGCTCAAGGGCACAGAGTAAGGTCTGAAGAATGTCAGCTGCTTTGATTATTATGATCACAAGTTTATCAAAAGAGAAATGTAGCCCCCATGTAAGACTAGCCAAAGAAATCCGGAAGCAGAGGAACAGAAAGTACAAACCAGGTGGTTGGTATAGCTCTCCAGTTTGAAGGTGGAATGGAGAGAGGAAAGGACTGCTGCGTCTGGAGACAGGCAAACACAAGCCCCAGCCCAGTGTTTCTACTTTGTAATTCTGCATAAAGGCATCCAACATCTTCAAATATAAAGTGAAGGTAATAACGTAGTTGTTATTATATTAGAAAAATATATTTAAAGTCCTCGACACATTATAGGTACTCGAAGTGTCCACTCATTTGAGGTGATAATCCTATGACATTATACCCAATATTGGGGCTGGAAGGAGTCAGAGGACTCAGCTGGTCCAACCTTCCATCTTACAGATCAAGAAGCCCAGGCTCAGAGAAGGAGGTTGGACTACCCAAGTTTAGCCAAGAACTAGCCTACTCAGGGTTAATAGAAGAGCAAGGGCTTGAGTTCCAGGCTCCTGTCCCCAAATGATGGCTGTTTTTACCCCTGCCTACTGCCACTGTCACTTCATGTCTCTCCAAACAGAACACCAAGTCCATGAAAATGAGAACTGCCCCTTCTTTTCCGGTTTTCCCCATAGCCCAGCCTGCAAGTCCAGACTAAAAAACCACACTCCCTGGCAGATGAAATAAGACTAACTGTGAATCAGGAGCCTGGGTCCTCTGTCCAGCTTCCCGTATATCCCATATATACCTCTGAGCAGTGTCAAAGGAGGCTCTGCACTCCTGCACTGAAGCACATGGCCAGCTAAAGACCCTCACTGATAAGGTCTTGAGTCAAGACCTAAAAGACTTCTCACACTTAATTATCACAAGGAGCCATTTAACAGAAGAGTAAAATACCAGGAAAGTCCTCCTGCACAAGACTCCCTCTCAGCACCCTACCACCAGTGCCAAAGCCTGCCATCAGAGTTTCGATCCTTCCGGCTATGACATTTATCCTCTGATGAATCACAAATGCTCTTGGGGCACGTAATGTACCATGAGTCGTTAATGTCAACTGGACATCTGAAACCTTCCACTGGGAAAGCAAGGAAAGTTCTAAGCAGAACATGATTTCCATTAGACAGCACTGGTTGGAGATAAGGTAGGAGTTGGAAGAGGAATTAGTTATGCCCTGGACTGTTTGGGGAACTGGGGACATCCTGAAACCTGAAACCCCTGGACACTGGAGGGAAAATGAGATTTCCAGAGCAGGAAAGCAGGAGTAAATAAGATGCAGTCTGAGAACTCTGAAACTGGACTTAGAAGTCATTTGGTAAAATCAAATTACTTGCCCTTAGAATCTGTTCTCAGGGAAAGACGCGTTTGTTTTCCCAAGAAGCTGACTAAATTGTCATCCAGTGTCCTTAAATTTACTCATCTACACGTTGTGCTTTATCTCCTAGGAGAGCAGCTCCACACAACAGCACAACCATTAGCAACAAGAGCCCATTGCAGAAAAATAAACAGCAACCCACTCACCAACCGTGTGGGTGCCAGCCTGTAGCTCAACTACTTCCAAGTCCTAAAGCTAATTACAGGGTTTGGATCGGCTGTCACTGTCCTTGGAAAACACATAGCATTAAAGAGACACAGATGTTTGTCACTGGTTACTGCCATTGTCCAAGCCCCCAGGTGTTCTCTTCCAGCCACTCACTCTTCTTCCTTTCCCATTTTGCGCAAAATTTTTAGTGCAGCATGACCAATACTCATAATCAGGACATCAGACAAAATCTCTGTACACTTTATGAGAAGTGGGAGTGATTGCAGTTGAAGTGGAATAATATTAACAATCATGCCAAAGCCTAATGCTAATTATTGTGTAAGGCAGAAAATGCATGTCACTTGCTCTCCATTAGCTGACATTATCTGGAATGGAATAGTTGTAAACAGCCCACTGCTTCCACCAGTTTTCTAGTGGTACTGGGCTTCCTATATTAAACATCCACACACATTATCCCTGTTAGCAGGACATATAAGACCTGAGTGATTTTTCACTCTTGATGTTTGGATTGAAGGCATCAAGGAATATGGTCAAGCAACCTGGAGTACCAAAAAAAGGGACATGGCCACTTGACAAGACAGTTTCAGAGACCATCCTCCCCACGTGATGATAATTCATGCAGAACTTTCAGAACAAAGGGTGATGCTGCAAGTTAATTTATTCTATTACTCCATTAATGTTCTCTCCATCATTTTTGCTCCTGACCCCAGATATCCTTAATATATGAGCAGTTATGGTGTTGTGTGGGGAAGGGGGAAGAACTGATCAGAAAGGGATAAAGAAATTCAGTTCATAAAATCTTTGTGGAAGTCTCTTGTAGGATTGAGGATACCCCCTACCTCCTATAATATGGGGACACCATGCAGTCAATGAAATCTGCTTAAATTTCTATAATCTGTCTCGGTCTTAACTGCAGTTACTTCAAGACCCCAGAAAGGCACTGATAATCCCTCTGGTCCTGGCCACAGCACAATCACTGATGTGTTAAAGAACATCACTCATGCAAAGTTAGTTTGCCACAAATGAAACCTACCATAAGAAGACCCTGTGTTCACCAGACCTCAGAATACTGCTGATTTCTATACTCAAAGGGAGCTTTCTGACTCTCTGAAGTATAACTTGGGGGCACAGACATGGGAGGGGGGTGTTTTCTGCTTTTTTCCAGTGTGTGTCTGCCATTGCTGCTTCAGATGGAAGGATGTAGCCTGAATATTGCACAGCACTCCAGCGGCTTAATTTAGGTACTTATGATGTTGCATTTGTAAATTAGAAAGAGTTTTGAGCGTTGAACATTTCATTTGCTAATATGTTTTTCCTTTCTTCCCTACAGAGACTCCTGTACCATTTGAAATAAAAATTCATTTCCTTGAATACATGGAATTGATCCTAATTAAAATGCCTGTGAGAGTTAAGGCACCAGCCAGCCCCAGGAAAATATAAGGTCAATTTTATTTTTCAAAGGGCATGGAGAGAAATTAAAATACCCATAATTCAAGTCATAGACTTCATAGAGTTTGAAGAGACTTTACAGCTCCTCTAGGAAACTAAGGGAAAGGGCAGGGCTCTTAAGTCAGACAGAGGCAGGTTTGACTCTTGGCTATGCCTCTTCCTGAACCTGTGACCCTAGTCAAGATCCTCTGCCCCCCTTCCTCACTGGATCCTGGGTGTGTGACCCCAGACAAGGTGCTCTGCCCCCTCCCACTGGATCCTGAGGCTGTGACTCTAGACAAGGTCCTCTGCCATGCTCTCCCACTGGATTCAGAAGCTCTGCTAATAAAAAAGAGTCTGAATTTCTCCCATGGAAAAATGGTCTGGCTTCAGAAGGAACTGCATCCTCTGGGCATGAGATCCTTTACTGCAGATCCCTCAGCATTCAGGTGACTCCAACATTCTCTCCTCTTGCCATATCTGGATACTATCTGTACTTTATTTACTCATTGTTTTTTATTATTTACTTGACTTCAAATAAACCCACTTTACTGAGTCACCCTCATCTTCAGATACTATCGTTTATATATGAGAAACAATAGGTTGGACATGCTAATTGTATGTACTTTAATACACAATGAAATAAATACAGAACTATAAATCACCCATGTTCACCCTGTGCCATTCAAAATCACATTGCACATGGCTCGTTTGGAAATACATCTCGAGGGGAGGGTTAGAGGGACGATCACCATGGTTTCTTCCCATATCATCTCTCAGACTATTGGGTGGGTCTATGTCGGGCCTCGTCCTGCGTCAGTCCCCACCTTTCAGGCTGCCAACCCTCAGTCACTGGCCTTGGGGGATGCTAAAACTCAACACCCCAGAATGTGAAGCGTGCACAATCCAGAAGGGATGTGAGGGCAACTGGACTCCATTGTTTATGGATGAGAAGAGAGAAGGGCAGGGATAGGGAGGGCAGTGGAGCCCAGACGAAAAGAAGAAACGGAGAAGAGGTAAAGTGGGAAGGCAGCGAGCACACTTTCAGGCCAACGTGGGTATGGAATGTAGTTGGGCCATCTCCTAGTTGGCTGAACGTTGCCATTATTTATTACTTGGACTATCACTTACTTGATTTTAAGTAGAATCTGGTTTTTACTTAGCCTTGAGTATTAATAAGATCTGTGAAATAGTGGTTCAGAGAACAACCACAGGGGGCAATGCCCCTGTCCCCCTTACCTGGGGAAACCTGGGCTGTGCTGGACTAAACAGGTAGCAAAATGGGCCTTAAACCCTGTGACTTTCTCTCTTTCCTTTCAGTCTCTGTACAGCTCTGTAGCTCCCATTTGATCACCCAAGGTGGTGAAGAGCTTAAATACTCCCAGGAGCCCACATGATGTCCATACATCGTAGGGAAGGAGGGATAGATCTGGTCACCCCCAGAAGAGCAGGGCAGGGCCCGCCTACCCCTCATCCCTGCTCCTTGGCTCCCTGGCCAGCTTGCTTAGAGAGGAGGACACATTGCCAAGAGGAGCATCCACTCCAGGCTGCCCCTCCCCCACTCCCTTCCCCAGTGATGGTCAGAGACACACTGTGAACAGAAGGGTGGGGTAGAGACTCTCTCAGGATTATCTTCTCTGTGGCTCAGTCCCTTCTACGCCCAAGGATGGTAAATACTGAGTGAGCTCACAGAAGCAGAATTTCCCTTGTTAGTGCAGCCCCTTCATGTTCTAATTAACTTGTTTGAAGCCACAGAGGCAGGAATGAGACATAGGTGGCCTTGACTCCCAGCCCACTGGTCTCGCAAAGTGACTTCATCTCAGTCTCCCAACCCTGCCAGCCAGGAACATATTGCAGTGCCTGGGAGCAGAGCCGCAGAGTCAGATATCCTCAGTGGGGTGCCTGTTCTGCCTCCTAGCTCACCAACCTTGGGCATGACCATCCCCCATAATAAAAGAATAACACTTCCCTCTAAACTCAAGAGGAAATAGTTCACTTAGCACATGCTAAGTGAACACCAGCTTCTTGCCAGGAACTGATCACTAGTCCATGCCCGGGACTCAGAACGTGACATCACTGTCATCCTAGTCCTCTTATCAAGGTGCACTTTCTCCCAGAAGGATTGGCCAGCTTTTCCAAAAGCATGTTCCCAGGTGACAATTCTAGAAAGATTCCTCAGCAAATTGCACAGCGAGACCATAACCCAGACCTGGACATTTCCAAATAGGGCCAGGAGGTTTGAGGGGCACACACACATGGCACTCCCAGGACACTCATAGAGTCATCCATGATGGATATTCTGAATCATGCCTACAGCAACCTCCACAGACAGACTCTGAGGGAATAGCTCATCCAGGGTACAGGAAGGAAGCCCAGGACACACTCTAACTTTAAATGTTCCTGAGGTGGGGCACCTGGGTGGCTCGCTTGGTTGAAGGTCTGACTCTTGGTTTTGGCTCAGCTCATGATCACATGGGCTATGGGATCAAACTCCATGTCTGGCTCTGCACTCCACACTTCCTTGGGGGGAGGGGTCAACTTGAAGATTCCCTCTGCCCCTCCCCCTGCTCCTCCCCTCACTCCCTCCCCTCTCTCTCTCAAATAAATGAATAAATCCTTTTTTTTTTTTTTAATTAATTTTTAAAAAGTCCCCTGGGTGATTTTGAGGCACAGCCAGGCTTGAATAATTGTATCCTTGTTTATTCAATAAACATTTACTAAGCACCTACTATAGGCTGAGCATGGTCTTGGAACTGGTATACCAAAAAGAACTGAAGAAACCAGACAAAGCAAATGGAAATTGCATTATTGTGTGATGAGGCAATACAAAACAAAACTTTAAAACACAAGATAACTTTTAAGCACATCATCAACAGAAACCCTAATGGGATAGCCTTCCTTTTGTGTTTGTTTCTGAGGCTTTGTGCTTGGTTCAGAGGAACCACCTGGAATCATGGTTGGCCCACGCTCCTTACATTTCAACAACAAAAAAGAAAGAAATGTGTTCATTCATTCACTGGGTGATTTAGGAAAGAGCTTTCATACAGAAGTGCAGCAAGTCACCATAAACATTTTCAAAATGTCTTCAAACTGAAAAACAGATTTTGGTAAGGCAATGTTCTCGGGTTCTCTGATATATGCCACCCAGGCTCAGAGGTTTACTAGAAATTCCTTCTCCCAAACAGAGCTGAGGGGCTGATATAGCCAGTGGGTGAAACATGTGAAAACCTGTTCATGGGCAGAGCTCCTTGGAAGCCAACAGTCTGAGCGGCATAGCTGGGGAGTAGATTGCTTTTTGTCTCTGGATTCTGCACCATTTTTTCTTAAAGCTAAAGAGCTTCTGTTCAGGTCATATCACCAAGGTATGGTCTTCAACCTGTCACTGCAGTACCCTGGATCTATCTCATCCTCGCCTGAGCTGCTCTGCACACAGTCTACCCCATGCTGTCAGGATCAAGAGTTCATTGAGCACTGACTATGTGTTGGGGAACATGCTGTCCCTGGCATTCATAGCAATCCCCACAACTCCCTTAAGAGGTTATTGTCATCAGCCCACCCTTAAAATCAAGAACCAGGGAGTGGCTCCAGATCAAAAATATGCCCAAGGCAACAAAACTAGTGACAGAGCACTACTTTGCCCATTCCACCACATCAGGAGAAGCCCAGTGATGCTCCAGATTCTCCTACCAGGTCACCTGACTTGCATGGTCCCCACTGTTGTCTGGGTCAGACTCCCATTTTCCAACCTGGTGTTTGGGGGTCTCCCACTTCTTATCCCAAAGCTCTGTTTCATCTCCCACCTCCTTTCCTGTCTTTCATATTATGTCCAGCCTGCCTCTCAGCCTTAATTTCCTCCTTTGTTGGGTCCCCAATGTTGGGTCCCCCAATAATGGGTCCATGATCAAAAGAGCGAGACTGATACAAAGCGAAGGTCAAGCAATGCTTTATTTGGCGCCAAGCATCAAGAATCAAACCGACCATCAAACAGACAGGTCAGGGCCACCCCTTACAGAGAGGATAACTTTTATAGAGTAAAGGCCATGCGGTTGAGCCTGGCCACACACAGGAGGCCAGTGAGATTGCAATAGACAGAGAAAGCTGCACAGTCATACTAGCAGCTTTGGTCACATGTGTGACCAATTGTACTACAATTCACCCCATAGTAGCTATCTGAATTAGCCTATCACCTTAGTCAGAATGGGTGCCCAAAAGGCACCCCAAGGGCAGGGCCATTCTCCTTGGTAGCTAGGGAGACAGTATGCGTGCTTTACTGACTGGATGTCTCCACCTGACCCAACTCATCCTTGCATTCAGGCTGTTATCTCCACCTGACCTGACCCATACTTGTATTTGGGCCTTGTTACCTAGGACTGGTTTCCCCAACTTGCTTTTAAGTAAGTTCCCCTGCGGGGGGGGGGGGGGGGGGGCAGGGTCAATTTAAGTTTTACTGCATAAACAACAAAATGGCTGTTCAGCCGAGGTGGGGCCACTCTGGCTAAATAGGCCCTTACACCTTCAGAAACTTTACCTCTCTCTCAAGACTAAGACTGCCCTATCCTTTAGGGATCATGTTCAGCTTCACCTCCTCCAGAAGACTTCTGTGGCTGTTCCCTAATTATGTTCCCTGTGTTAGTGTTGTGTCCTTTTTTTTTTTTTTCCCCTAAGATTTTATTTATTTACTTAACACAGAGAGAGATCACAAGTAGGCAGAGAGACAGGCAACTGGGGGGGTGGGGTGCGCAGGAAGCAGGCCCCCTGCTGAGCAGAGAGCCTGATATGGGGCTCAATCCCAGGACCCTGAGATCATGACCTGAGCCGAAGGCAGAGGCTTAACCCACTGGGCCACCCAGGTGCCCCTACTGTTGTGTTCCTGATAAGACTTCAGTTCCCAGAGCAAAAGCGTCATAACTTCATCTCACTATTCCCCTGTATCACCTGACACTATGCCAGACACCAGAAAGTCCTTGACCTGCATTTGTCCGTCCATTGATAATGCCTTTGTTTTATTTTTGTTTTTTTCCCCATTTATACTGCATGGAGCAGATTTATTATTTTAAGAAGCTAAAAGGGAAGGCCACCAAATAAAGCTGACTTGAAAATACAGGGCTTCAATTCTCTTTCAATGTTCTGGGTGTTGACAACCTATTGAACTAACATTCATTTCTCCATTGGACATACCTGGAGGGCTATCCTGGGACCAGTTACCTCCAGGAGAAGTGAGGGTTGGGGTATACACTCAAGGACCTGCACTGAGGGTAGCAATCTAAGTGTTTAAATCAGGGCACTCAGAGGCCACATCATCTAAGGTCAAATTTCAATTTCAACCTTAGCCAAGAAGGGAAGTCAGGGGTCAACCCAAAAAGAAGAGAAGGACCAAGTTTTATTTCTGAAGGGTGATACAAGGCTACACATGGGAAAACAAGCCCCCAACTAAGAATCCTAAGAGGTCTGGGCAAGCGGAACACAAGGTGAGAGGGTGAGCAGAGAGCAGGGCGAAACAACTTATGAGTTCAGGCTATGTTGTACATGAGTAGCCTCTAAAAGGACAGGTCTCCAGGAAAACCTAAAGAGACTGAACAAATAGGAGAATGGAGCAAGCACCAATGAAATCTCATTTGTAAGTTTTGCCTCAAATATTCTACTGCAAGCTGTGAAGGCCTCTCCCAAATAGTTCAGGAAGAGACCCAGGGATTATGTATGACATTACCACATCCACTGGAAAGGTCAAGCCATCCTGGTGTTGAAAGTCTCCCAGGAACCTCAGAAAAATTGGGTTAGAAAAATATGGGATTACGGGAAGTGATAGGAGTGGGCCAAGTGATAGCTGTCATGGAGAGATGGCTTCCTTTGTTTTTCTTCAGTTATAATTCTATGAAGGTCAGCTCAAATGACCTTGAATATCAGTGTAGACTTGGTAGACACAAACACAAAATGAAGTGGGAGGATTGTGGTTCAGCTGTATTCTAGATTAAAAATATAAGATTTTCAGAAAAATGTCTCCCCCAACAAGTTATGGCATGTCCAGGTGTCACATAAAAGTCAAACTTGATATATGTGTTCTGTGCAAGAATAAAGGAGACTCTGGATTATAAACTGTGTCTGTAACTCATTGTCTGGCCATTATCAGAACAAATCCCATTCTCAGATAATGGACATCTGTTAAATCTTCCACTCTTAATAGAAAATGTTGCCTGTGGGACAGAGACTTTTATGAGAGCACCATCTCTTCTGTGATAAAAATGTTCTAAATTTATTTTAACCAAATGATTGTGTTTGCATCTGATTTTCTTAGGAGGAAAATATAATGGGCCACAAAAGAATCAGATGTGTCAGAAATGTCACAGTATAATGAAAGGATGGTAAGATACCAAACTTTCCTGCCTTCAGCCTTCCATCCAGCCCACAGAGGTCAATGGTCCCAAACTCCTTAAAATCCACACCCCTTAACCTGGACTCTAAGACCATAGGAATATGGCCTGAGTCTAGCCCTAACAGTTTATACTCTACCATGCCAACATTTCAAAGTTTGTAAAATGTTCCAAACATTACCATACGTCCCTTCTTGACACATGCTGCCTTCTTGAACTCCTTCCTGATACAAATGACTTACCTTACCTGCTTAACTCAAAACTTTCCTCTTGTGAGAAGCTTTCAGTAACATTCCTCTCTCATTTCTGGATGGGTTAGGTGTCCCCTTTGGGGAATCCACAGAAGCTAATGATGATCTCTATATAAGCCTCAACTTAATCATGTAGGTATGTTTAAATTTTTGTTTCCTCTGCTTAACTTTGAAAGTACATTCCGACAAAAGAGGGTTCCATGTTATTCACTTCTTAATCCACAATACGACAACCTAGCTCAAGGGTGACCAAATGGTTGAAGTCATGGATAGGTAGAAGCACAGACATATCCACAGAGAATAATCTGGGGTTGTAGAAAAATGGAACCTTCCAATGAAGGATGACAACAAAATAGGCAGTGGCTATTAAAAATTTTTCCTAGGACCTTAAAAATATAAATTCAATAAGAAGCATGGCTGTACTTCATATTTTTAAACTTTAATTGGCTCATAAGTCTAATCCTTAACCATTTCCCTGGACTCTATCCTAATTTCAATGACCATTTCCTTCACCTACTGGGAAATTTTCATCTAATTTCAAGGTCTTCTTTCTACCTCCTTCACTTTAACTCAACAAAGGCAAAATGGGCACACTACAACTCCTGTTTGCTTGGTCTCAAACATCAATGGCAATTCTCTTCCCTCTGTTCTTAAGATCTCCTCCAAGGACAAAAGGTCTTCAAACTGCCTTTCATGTGAGCAATGACTGGGTTTGAATTCAAACTCTACCATCTGCCAGCTGAATAATCTCAAACAAGACATTTAAGTTCCCCAAATCCTAGAGATATTTAAGCGTTTATTTAAGTGCTCTTATTGATAAAATGAAGATGATCACAATGCCAACCTGAAAAGGCTATTGTGAGGAATAAATGAGACAATGAATAAGAGGCTCTTAGAACTGTGTGTGATGTACAATGGCAATTGATATGTCCTTGGGATCAGCAAAAGACACTTGTGTACTAACAGCAAATAAGAACAGGACCTAAAGATAAGGCAATGGCAAAAGTCTTAATTTTCAAGAAATGAGAAAGCACTGATCCAAAAATACATGTTATAAGATGTACAATGATACCCCCGGAAAATCACAGGAAACATGTTAAAAAGACAGTTTATATGCCCTAAGAAAAGAAAGTGGTAATCCCCAAGACCCAAAATCGACTTATTAATGACAAACACACCAGGTTAATCTTAATTCCTTCATTATATTGAAAGTGAAATGTATGCATTAATAATTAAAATCATGGCAAATACTTATGCTGTGCTTACTATGTGCCAGGAATCATTCTAAGCACTTGACACATATTAGGAGATTCAATCCATAGGGAAGCCCTGTGAGGTTGGTACTATCAATATCTTCAATTTATAGGTGAAGATACTAAGGCACAAAGGGCTTAAACAATTTGCCTAAGGTCACATACAACTACAGGAAGTATCAGAGCAAGCATGTAAATTAAAGAAATGCAGCTCTAGAGCCTCTGTTCCATGAATTACACTAGACGGAGCATACACAACTCCATTCAGCTAGTGCATTCCCACAGCAGACATTGCTAATCAATTCCAGCATTCATTGTCACTGAACAGAGATAATAGCCTAAACATTCTTCTCAAGATAGTACTTCAGAGAAACCAGACCTAAGTTGGGGGCATTATCAAACCAGAGGAAAATTCCTTTGCCATTCCTGCTATTGACCCGGCATATTCAAATGGCCAAAAGATAGTAAGCCAAATCTATTACAATATTTTTATAAATAGGTGGGGAAAGTTCCAAGATAGATATGTGGTTGGTTGACGCATATAAAGACATCATATATCTCACTAATGGGTCAATGCTCATCTGAGGAGATCTCTAGGAATACCACAAATGATCTGTATTTTTGCTGGTTCTACATAACATGATTGGTCAAGGACTTGTACAAAGACCTAAAGCACAAGATCTGGCAACTACACACAGAAGAACATAGTTCAAAACCTCTTTTGAGGCCACAAATCCTAGGGAGTCTTCAGGGGCAAGTTTTTAGTCTCTACACTAAACATAGTTGTATTGAGCCTGTACCTACTTAGGCTTGTGTGAGACAATGAGGACAGCAGTGGAGGAAGGATCACAAGAGGAAGCAGAGCCCTGACTGGGATATTGAGAGCCAGCTATATCAAAGTAACACCTGAAGCTCACCAGACAGATCCCAGCACCTAGCCACACCATTGTGTCTGCTCTCCAGACAGAGTAATTTGTACTCAGAAGACTTGGATTCTCACAAAAGGTGTCCATAGCCCAACTGCCCCCCCCACTTCAGAGAGAAGATGGTCCCAGGAAGATAAGACTCTGAACAATGCCCCTAGGTATTGAATATCATCTTATACAAGAACCCTACCTACATATACATAATGAGGAAAATAAGTAGATCTAATGCTGGTCAAAAAAACTCCCCGGGAGATAGCGAGGCTTTTAAGTTGCTGGCAAGAAAAGGCTCCTTGTGCAAACAGAGGAACAAAATGCTCCAATCCACCATTTTTCTTTCAGCGTAACAATGCAACAGCAATGACACCCATCTGTTTGTTGATTTCTTTTCTAAGGCAGAAAATGAGGTGTCCACAGAGACCCTGGATGAATAATGCATAACATTTGCAAACAAAATCAACCCTCAATTAACTGTACCAGTAGAAGGAGGCTGCAAGAATGCAAAATATCTAACAATCCTAGAAAAATCCCGTTTCTCTTTGGAAATGTTGGAGAGGTAGATGGTAGGAGATTCAGTCACACACACTGGAAACAAATTCATGAATTACCCTACTCATATATATCCAACTACATGCAAGTACACACACTTCTACTTACACAAACACACAGTTTGCAAAAGTCCTAATTCAAAAGAGTGGCCATTAGGAGAGTACCATTTTCCCTATCACTGAAGGTGGGTAAGGAGGGGTGGAAAATGCTTGTTGCAGATACTGGAGAGGGGATTCAAATATCTGATGGAAGGACTTCCTTCAGGGTTCCCTCAAATTCCCTAGAAATTTTGTTTCTGGATTTACTCAAGATTACCAATAGGCTATATACTACACCAGTGTGCCTTGTACTGTGTAGTAGATCAGACAAACCCCAAATATGGTCTCCTTGCACCTGTGAATTGGATAAAATAACCATAAAACACAAATAATGCATTATATGTTAATAAGAATAAAAAACCAGCAGAACATTCTATTCCAGTTGTCTGCGGGCTTGCTTTCTGACAGATGTCGGCAGACTCTCAGCTACTGTAGGAAATTAGATTTTGTCAGGCAGCTGGAATACGTATGAATGCATATTTATCCATATACACCCCTAGTCCTCACATTAGTGACAGCCCACAGACATTAAAGAACTTGCCAGAGCTCACATAGCTTGTTAAGGGCTTCACTGAACAGGAATCCCATCCTTCCATTCTCTGTCCAGTACTCTAGCCACCTCCTTAGGTGGCAGGAAAGGATGCTGTGCTGTTTATTTTTTTGATATGATTATATCCTCACTCTTAGCCCCATATACATACCTCTCTGTCTTTTAGTCACCAGGACAGGATAGTGATGCCGCAAGTACACGTTGCTGCCTCTCAGGAGGGAAAATGTAAGACACACAGGTACTCACTTCGCCACAGAAAGGCAAACAGTACACCCGTTATGCTGATTCATTGGGATTTGACCTCCTATTCCTTTGGGGACATACACAGCATCATGAAAAGTCTACATCCCAGATCAAGAGAACCTATTACTTCCCTTTAGTAAGAGCTTTCTAAAAGCAAAGAAGAATGTCTCCCGCCGATCTCTGATTTATGTGTCACATCAAAAATATAAGTATCAAGACTCTACCTTTGACGCTTACTGAATGGAGGCAGAGGATCAAAGTTGACTACATAAAAAAAATTTTTTTTAAGATAGAAGGGAAAAAAATTCTCAAAAAGATTGCTGAGCTCAGGACACATGGATACCAATATTCCCATTCTTGGTATTAGCCATGGCTCTGTGCTACACAGAGATGCCTCTAAAGGAAGAGCAAACAGGATTATATTCCTGCATTACTCTCCTACCCTGGGGCACAAAAACAATGCTCCCTGAGCACCCACCTGCTGGGAGTCTAGAGCAGTCCTTGGCCTCTGGCTGCTGCTCACATTAAGGGATTTTAGTCAGTGCAGCATTCCTAATAGGTTCATAGTCTCCAGGGAGCTGGGGAGAAATGCCCTGCCCAGACACTAACTCCAGGCTGGTGGAGGGTGGTGAGCAATGGAGGGCATTAGAGTTAGTTAAATGAATCCAACAACAGGTAGTTATATCTGCATTCCATATAAAAAAAAAAAAATCACAATAAATAAGTATGCTAAATCCAGAGAGATTTAGCAACTTGTTGATCGCCAAACAGCTATGAAGTGACAGCACTTAATAATTTAACCCCCAACTCTCTCTGATCTCCAGAGCAGAAAGATGGCTACATCCAGCAGATCAAAATGAACAAAATTCAACCCCCTCCCCCAAACAGATTCTTGTAGTCTTCCTTTCTGAAGATTTCAGAAGTACTTCTAACGGGGGTAGGGTGGCATGATACTGGGGCACAGCTGGGACGAGAAGGGAAAGCCATGAGTGGAGCTGGAGGCAGGGGAAGGGGGAGAGGAATTTGCTGGTGTAACCTACCAGTGCCTGGGGCTGCAGGAGCCCAGCAATTTCCTTTCCCGATTCCCTACTAAATAAAATAAATGCCTCTGCTTCATGTCACAGTTTGCATTTTCAATCTGATTCATGAGGAAAGCATTGGCAGGTAATCTTTATCCGTTTCAAGTGTTTAACTTTTCACGCAGAATACTAACGACAAACATGCGGAAGGAGAAACATCAACCTTGGCATTAAGAGCAGAATCTTTGCAAACAAAGAAACAAATGAAACTTCCCAATGCTTTCAACATTTTTTATATTTTCTATCTTTTCTCCATTGTTCATTTTTAGTAGTGTCTTGGCAGCCATGAGGGATTTGCCCTAAGGGAGAAAAAACCCAAACAGACAGATGCCACTTTGGTACAAAATGTCCCCCACTGAATGTCTCTTTTCTTGCAGAGAGCCATCACTTTCTCCTACCTCTTCATCTTTTCCATTCTGTCATCAACAGAAACTTCATCCTTTCTTTTGGAGGCCCATTTTCCATAAAGAAAGTGTGTGTTTGTGCTACCCTTAGATCACTGTGCATTCTGTGGAGCTGAGGATGTGGGCAGTAAGCCAGCCCCTATCTGCCCTGGAGACTCATTTGCACACACAGAACTTCCAGAATTCTCACAGTGTCAGAATCAAAGTTACGCTTTGTAAATTTACTACCTGATAGGCATGTTTGACCTTATTGCACAAATGAGGAAAAAGAGGCTCAGAGAGTTAGTTGTCCCACAGCTGGGAAGTGGGCTGAAATGTCTCCCATCACATCATTGCACTTATCCTGTGGCATACCCGCACTCCTCTTTTTCTTGGGGCAGACCATGGATATCACGTGGCCTCTGTGGGAGAACACTGATTTTAGGGTGTCTGGAGTGGTGGCTTCCTGTAGCCTTTGTGGGTAGGGAATGAACAGCCACAGCCAAAAAGCTCAAGAGGCAGATGGGTTTGTGGAAGCTGGTAAAGGAGGCAGCACCCTAGACAGAGAGGAAACATCCAGAAGGAAGCTGGGGTTGGGTCAGAGAAGCTGAGGATTATAGGAGGCCAAAGGAGTCATATGCTAGAAAAGCATTTAAGTCTCGAAAAAAAGACCCATGGAGAAGGGCAGAAGGTTGAGTTGGGATGAACATATACCCAGACAGGACACTGCATAGATAAAGTTGAGACCCACTGTGGCTCAAAGAAAAGGGTTGAGAGCTAGACACCAGGTTGCTGTCTTCCAACATTTACTCAATGTTGCCTGGGCACCCAATATGTACCAGCTACCCCAAGAAGGCCCTGGAGGTCTAGAGAATATGAGCACATGGTTTTTGCAACTGTGGAGTTCACTCTGGAGATAAAAACTAGTAAGTTTTTAGTAAGTTAAGTGGGGTGATGGCAGAAGACCCAACTGCAGTCAGAGCCTATGGAAGTGCTCTCACTGGGCCTAGGAAGGGAAGAAGTTTTAAGGAAGATTTCCCAGGTGCCAATATCCTCTCTTTCATAAGGCAGCAAGAAGACCAAGAGACTGGAGTGTGAACTCCAGCCTCATACAGCTCTGCAACTTGAGTTACATTAAATATTTTATTCTTAATCTCCCCATCTGTAAGAGGTGGATAGCATGCCTCATATCACTGAATTGTGAAAAGAATGTGTATAAACATGTCTGGCACAGTAAGTGTATGTTAATTCCTCCCAGCCAAATAATCAAGAATACTGGGCACCTGGATGGCTCAGTTGGTTAAGCGGCTGCCTTGGCTCAGGTCAGGATCTCAGGGTCCTGGGATCGAGTCCTGTGTTGGGTGCCCTGCTCAGCAGGGAGTCTGCTTATCTCTCTCTCTGCCTCTCATCTGCACTTGTATGCTCTCTCTCTCTCTCTCTCTCTCTCAAATAAATAAGTAATAATAAAACCAACTCAAATAATCAAGAATACTCAAACTTATATGCTCTGGACCATTTTAAAAGCTAAACTTGAAAACCCATATATTTTTCCTCAGAATTTTTACCAGTTTTAAAAAAATAACTATTCAAACTTCATTTTTTAAAGATTTATTTATTTTTTTAGAGATGGGGAGAGACAGAGAGAATGAGTATGAGAGCATGAGTGCACGTTGGGGAGGGGCAGAGTGAGAGAGAGAGTCTCCAGCAGACTCCCATTGAGCTGGAGCCTAACCCAGGGCTTGATTTCAGGATCCTGAGATCATGACCTAAACCAAAATCAAGAGTTGGACACTTGAATGAATGAGACACCCAGATGCCCTTCAAATTTTATTTTTAAAATAACAATCTATATGTAACTCTTATTTCTCTTTCCATACATCCTAATAACCTTTTCTATAGTGCCCATGTTATATGAACATTCTACCTCTGCCTGGGTATTTCCAGGGCTTACTGCTGTGTTTGAAGGGACTTTCTAGATTTCTTAGAGATCTGAGCTCACTCCTTAAACTTTTGTAATTATTGTGAATCAACAGATTCAGAAAGTCACATACACTACACTAGTCTTCCTGGGCCTGTGGCCCAGAGGCCATTGAACTGGTGACTGTAATGAATCATGAAATAATGCACACAGATGCCTTTGAAGGAAGATGATGATGAGGCGTCAGCAAATCATAGCCATGGTTTGATGAGCAACTTTTGCCTAGTCGGTGCAGTGTTGGACGCCTTTACAAATATGCATGATGTTATTTCAGCCTTATAACCAGCCTGGCTAGTGAGATATACTTATCCTGTTATATAGAGGAGGAAACTAGCCAATGGTAATGCAGCTAATAACAAACAGAACCAGGATTCAAAAAACAGGTCTTTCTGACATTAAAGATCACACTTTATCTCCAGTATTCCCTGACTTCTTCCATCTGCATATACATTCGTTTCTCAGTTCACCCGTTTAAAGGCTACGAAGATAAGCTTTATTTGACTCAATATGGCTGCTGTGTCTAACAGAAAGTTGGAGTTTTCCCCACAAATTCCCATTCTCGCCAACCTATAAACTAAAAAGAAGTATCGAGTTCATAACCAGTTCCATAAAAACCATCACAGAAATAAATGATTGCATTTATTACCATGACTCTGTTAATACTATTGATTTTTCCCCCGCACCATTTCCCTCTTCTTCGCTCTCTTTATAGACCACTAGCAGCGGGAAAGCTTACCATTAACCCCACAGACAGCACTCATAGATCACCGTGCTGTCACTCGCCCTCTTTTGTGAGTGAGCATAATAATTCCAGGCTGTGGTACAGCTTCCCACCTATCAGTCATCAAGGCCCCTTGTTGGAGACAACATGCTCATTACTTGGAGCTCCTCAGATAGGCGGCTGTCAGCTTGCTATCTTGATTGAAAAGTCACCTTTAATTTTCTAGTGCTACCAGCAGTATATTGTATCACACTTTGGTTCCATGTGGGCAAAACTATGGGTCAGTTCTGCCCCAACCACCTTCCCTAAACCATCAGACAGATAGTGTGCATTGGGTAGCTTCAGATTCTAATTACCGACTCTTAAATCAACCAATCGGTGAAAACTACTTCTGTGTCTCTGTGCTTACCACCTTGTTGAGGAGATGAACCAAACACAGGGGCAAAGTTGAGGGTTAGAGCTCATCACCGGGGGGCTGCTGCGAGCCCCTCCTGATATTGATCAGCAAGAGGATGGGGGATGGTGTTTTGTGAGTCCAGAAGACGGACCTCACGTGGGCTGCAAGGAGTCCCCAGATGCCACTAGCCTACGCAGTTAATCCTACATTCCCCCTTCCATTGTCCCTCCTTCCTCTTCACCCCAGTTACCCAAAATTAAAGTTCTCCTTTGCGGGGGAATTTCTCAACTAATCCTAGCAACTTCTCAGAGCAGGTTCATTTGCCTCCAGTTCCAACCACTTCCCCTGAGATGGAGCTGCGAGCTTTAATAATCACCATGGAATCTGGATTGGATTCTAGGAGAGTCCACACGTAAATCATCAAACAGTTACGTCTCAGCAGAGGAGCAAGTCAGCCACTCCAAATGCTGGCAGCTACAGCTAGGTAGGCATTTGATATGGGATGAAAGGACACAAGAAGAAAGTGCTTTGTGGCAGTAGATGGAAGAGTATTTCAGGGTGGAGTATTTTCAAACCATGAGGACAGAGTGGGCTTTTTCCTTTTCCTCTAAATAAAGGGGGGGGGGGGGGGGCAACAAACTCCTCCCACTGCAGCACAATGGGATTTACAGGAAAGCTTACCAAACAGGCAGGGCAAGCCCTTCTCCTGCTCTCCCCATGGCTGTCTAAGGGAACTTCAGGTTCATGATCACTATGTATAATTGATTAGACACACTTTTTTGCTTAAGCTTGGTTCTAATAAGTTTTCCGTGCTTTCCTTCTCATTGAATTTGGCCTTTTCTACTCATCTTAGAGATAGTTGTCCTTGTGAGTTCAAGGTGGGAAATGCAACTTGAGCATCAAATGCTGGGGAGCCAGAGTAGAGAAGACAGGTAACCTGGAGCTCCAAAGCATGGTACCCAGCTGGGCCTCCCTGGGTGTGCATAGCATCACACTTAAGCCAGCTCTGTGTAAGGCAGCATTTGGAGCTGTCAACCCACAGATGCAAAAACTGTGGTTTCCATTTTCATGGTATTCTCACCTTTCAAGGTGTCCCCGGTCAAGCTGGGGAGGCCAGAGAGAGCTATAAACATACAGAAAACGATTCACACTGCATAGGCTAAGTGCCAAATAAATCATGCAGGCATTCACTGTTGTTGAGTTCACAGGCAGCACAGTGTGGCCCAGAGGGATCAGGGACATTTTCAGAGAGAAGCTGTACCTTGAAGGATGGAGAAGCCACTGCAGGGGAGAGGGTGTATGTGTGGGCGGGGGGGGGGGGGGGGGGGAGTCACTGACCACATGAATGTACTTCCACACAAGCTCCATGAGAGCAGGGATGCTCACAGAGGTATCCCTAGTGCCTAGAAGAGTGCCCAGCATATAGCTGGCCCTCAATAAATACTTACTGCATGAATGAATGAGATCCTGCTATTTACCAGACACTGGAGTTATAAAGATAAATAAAAATTCTTCATCTCAGGGGCATCTGAGTGGCTCAGCTGATTAAGCATCTGCCTTCAGCTCAGGTCATAATCCCAGGGTCCTGGGATCAAGCTCCGCATCAGATTCCCTGTTCTGCAGGGAGCCTGCTTCTCCCTCTCCCCCTCCTTGTGTCCCACCCCCCCCAGTCAAATAAATGAATAAAATCTTAAAAAAAAAAAAAAAAAGGAATGCTTCATCTCAAGTAGCCTCTAATACAGCTGGAGAGACAGAAGAGTAAGTAATTAGGTTCAGTTGAGAGTGTTAGGTGTTATGGTGAAGCTGTGCTCTGGACATGCATACCCACCAGCCCTGGGAAGATGCACCCATTTTTGCCTGTTATGTCATATATTGGGAACAGAGAACACAAGGACCCTTCCCATTCACACTCACACCACATGAGTGAAAGCATGACAAGTTCAGATTTAGTGGAATGCTCTCAGGCATTGCAGATCAAAAGCATTAAAAAGGCCTACCATTTGATCCATTATACATATTATATTTATATAAGTATTTATATATATTTATATAAATACATATAATATATAATATAAATTATATATAAATTTTTAAAAATATAACTTATAGAGTAAAGATGTGCATATCAAACGAGTTCTAAGGTTGTTTATTACAGCACTGTTAGAACAAAAAGGAAAAAAAGAGAGAGAGAGAGAAAGCCCAACAATATAATATTGGTTAAATAAATTATGGTATATTCATATGATGAAATACAATGCAGTCATTAACATACTATACCAGAATATGTACTAACAAAGAAATATGGCCCCACTACATACTTGAAAATGTAAGATTCAAAAGAAAATGCATATGGTAAGATCCATTTTTTACAAATATATTTTTCCTTGAGAAAAGTCTTTTTAAAAAAGTACTTAAGAAAGTTGAAGTGATTATCTACAAATGTTGAAATTGTAGGAGGGCTATCCAGGATTAATTAACTCATGTGTTAATTTTGTATGGAAAAAAATACTATTTTTTTTGTTTTGTTTTGTTTTTAATTTATTTTTTATTTATTTTCAGCATAACAGTATTCTTTATTTTTTCACCACACCCAGTGCTCCATGCAATCCGTGCCCTCTATAATTCCCACCACCTGGTACAATGAAACAATGAACAGTCACTCCCACCCCATACACCCTCTGAACCAACAGCTGAAACAAAACTGGCTGCCTAGCTCCCTTCAAGCAAATGAAGATTCCATGACAATTGGGGCCATCTTCCCTGGGGACAGCCCTGCAGCTGGGATCAGCTGCCTAAAGCCTGCCCCAGCACTCAGCCAATTGTGGATACAGCAAACTCCGCCAAGATAAAGCCTTTTAAAGAACTGACACCTGGCAGGTTAGGTCCCTAACACTCAGAATCTCTGGACCATATCCTCTCTCCAGCTCTCCTTAAAAAACGTATCCTCTACTACTTCAAGCTCAAATGACCTCATTATAAAACAGAAAGCTCTAGAAACTCTCCAGTTTATTTATTATTTATTGATGATCTCTGGAAAGGATATGTGCTGGAGCAAATTCTCTCTCTGGCTCACTTGAGTAATTTGACAGCAAAGAGATTACCTCCAAGCGGGCAAAGAAAAACATGCTGGGGGAACAACACAATAATGAAAACCTGTGTGCCAAATAATGACCAGAGTCTTCATTTTTCTCCTTAATATTTGCTAAGGATGAACCACCCAGATGGGCTTGTTTTATGACGGGAATCATAAAGGAGCCACTTGCCGACAGGTCTGCCCATCAAGCGGAGTGTGGAAGGCTGGCGCTGACATCCATCAGCTGCTCAAATGACATGTCACTCAGATCCCAAGGCAGACCCTTCCTTCAAGCTATTTTTGCATTTTTAGAAGTCATTGTTGCCACTCTGACTGTAGGACATTGCTCCTTGTGGTAGGTGGCTGAAGCGAAGAAAGCCAGTGACCAGAGCCTGAGTTTGTTTTCACAACTCACCCAGGCAGTCTGGAGAGGGTACTTTTCATTAGTGAAAACTGGTACGAGGCAGGGAGTGAAGGGGTGTCTGCAGAACAGCAGGAGCTGGTGCCCACCGAGTGGTGACGGCACAGAACTCCATTCCTCTGCTGACACCACAGCTCCCTTGTTCACATCCCCGAGTGACTGTGAAATGGAGAGCAGGAGGTGGCCAAGTTGGCCTTCAGCACCGGGGGAGCTGGGCTGGACTGGACGGACATCCGTCCTCTCTCCATGACCACAATCCAGCATACAAGCTGTGGGACATTGGGCAAAATCTTTCACCTCAATTCCTTCATCTGCACAACAGAGAAACATACATTGCCTGAGCAGGGAGTGTAGAAGGGGAAGCGGTGATGAGGGGGTCCATTCCTGCCACAGGATCAGGAGTGGTCAACAGGAGCCTGTCCCTGATGTCAGAGTATCAGTACTTCAGGAGACATTAATCACCAAAGGATAAACCACAGAAATCCCCCCATGTGTTTAGGAGTCAAGAAACACACTTCTGAATAATCCATGAGTCAAAAAGGAAATCACAATACAAGCAGAAAATATTTTGAATTTGAGGATATAAAAAAATACAGACAGCAAAACCTCCAGGATGCAGCTGAAGCAGAATTTAGAGGAAAACCTAGAGCCTGTGTGAAGGAAAAACAAACATTAATTAGCTGAAACATCCATCTCTCTGAACTGGAAAAAGAAGAGTAAAATAAACCCAAAGGGAAAAGAAAGGAATAAACATTAATGAAATAATAAGCATAATTTAGGGAAGGTCAAGAGAGCCAATAATAGGCTCTTTGAAAAGGCTAATAAAAATGATAAACTCAGGGCGCCTGGGTGGTTCAGCCGGTTAAGCATCCGACTCTTGGTTTTGGCTCAGATCCTGATCTCAGGGTCCTGGGATCGAGCCCCACATCAAGGTCCATGCTCAGCAGGGAGTCTGCTGGAGATTCTCTCCCTCTCCCCCCTCCTTTGCTCCTCCCCCACTCGCTCCTGCTCTCTCACTTAAAGAAATAAATAAAATCTTCAAAAAATGATAAACGTCTCGCATGACAGGGCATGATTGGGGTTCCCAGAGTTGGAAGCCTTGGCCTCTGCTCCAGGAAGGCCAAGGCTCTCATCCAGGAAGATGAGAATGAGGGGAGAGACTTTTGTCCATGAAAAGTATCAGAAAGAGATTCGGGGCAAGCAAGCGTTCCAGCCAGGAAGAGCAGAGCAGAAAAATTCCCCCAACTGGGGAAGCCAGGGAAGCTGCTCCAGGGGAGTCAGAAGAAAACCCTGCAGGCTCTACCAGGAGAGCTGTTACTGTCCACAGAGACTCATGATCTGAAAGAAGACTGCATCTCACAGTGGCCATAAGCGCAGAGTAGAGGGTCAAATGGAACTGAGCTTGCCTGCCATCCCCGCAACTAACTAGCTTTGGGACTATGTGTCGATTGCTTGACGCCTCTGTACCTCTATTTCCTCACCCTGTAAGATGGAAGTAATAGCAGTACCTCCTTTACAAGGTGGGCATGTGCATTAGAAAAGATTGGTACAAAGTGCGTGCCCAGGTACCTTGAGTATTACTTTGAGTATTATTAGTTTTGCACTTCTACGAACACAATTCAAGGTACCCATTTGGGCAGGGAGGCAGCCCTGCATTTCTGCAGCCAGGCCCAGAAAACTAACGATCCCTCACTCCTCCATTCCCCCAGCAGCCATTCATGAAATGCCTCCCACATACCAAGAACATGACCATTTCCACCCAGGCTGTCGAGGAGCTGCCCAATAGGAACAGGCACCTTTGGTCAACACCCAGACCAATGTACACCCCAATCTGGGTCTTCTGTCTGATACCATCATGGACGGGGCTAGGCAAGGTGAAAAAATATACTCCCCCAGCAGATATTCAAGTGCCAAAGAATCAAGTCAAAAATGGATAATGACAACCCTGAGCGGAAGTGGCGTTTCTTGAAAGTAAACATTTTACCTAAGGAAAATCAGAGGTCAAATGGCTGATGGGAGAAAACCAACAGCAAGAGGGAGCTTTGGCATCAGTTTTCATGGCAAGAGCTTTGGGGCTGGTGTTCCCAGGGCGGGAAATTTAGGAGGACAGAGCCTCCAGAGAGGGGGCCTACTTTCCACAGGGGGTAGGGCTGGAGTGGACCAAGTTCAAGCGTTTCAGGCAAGCTCTGTCAGGCTCTGGCAGGCCTAAGGACCATAAATCAGAGAAATGGAAAACAAGAGTGAGAAATAAAACCCTTGGCTTCCCTCGAACTGCCAGCCACTTTCTTTGGGCTGTAAATAACCACAGTTAAACCAAGCACCCTTTGCACTTCTCGGCCGGGAAGTGCATGAAAACATCTGATGTAAGGATTTTAAAAGCTTAAATGCTCTCTGCCAACACCTAGTTAACAGCCCAGAGCTGTGCCATCCCATCTCTAAGGAGAGCCCTGGAGCACCTCTCCCCCATCCCTCTGCTGCCTCTGACCACTGCCTCAGGAGAACCTGACTGGCAGGAGACCTGGTGACCTCAGAAGCGGGGTTGGGTGGGTGGAGGTTTGGGGGGCGGTCCCTTAGGCCTGGCAGAAGGAGGGGAGTGGCCCTGAGCTGAGACCCAAATGCCCACAGAGCTACCTCTGGCACTCACTGTGCTGCAAGCCCTAGCCCAGTCAGCTGGTGAGTAGGTGGCCAAGGGCAGACCTGAACCCACGTGGTCCTGTTCCAAAGCTCAGGTACACTGTCAACAGACACATTACAAGCCTTCCCAGGAAGCCTATCCTGTGACTGTGACTTTGGAGTCACATGCTCCTCTCACTCCCCAATCCCATCTTGCTTTCAAATTTCACCACATTCCGGTGAGCCTGGGGTCTGCTGGGACTTCGCTGATCCTGCATTTTCATTCTGACGCTGTCCCCTGAATAAAGCGAGTAAAAGCCATGTTTTGAACGGTCCCGATGACTACCTTCTAGCAAGAACCACCCCAAGTGGCTACACGTCACCTGTATTTACCCGGAGAGCCACGGCAAGCAAAGGTCCACCACATCATGACAGTCCTGGGAAACAAAGATTTCAGAGTAACTTAAAAGAGACAAGCAAGGGGGAACATTGAGATCCCCCCTGCCTCCCAGTAGGAGAGGCAAAAACAGAGCTTGTACCCAGACAGCATGCCTCTACTCATTAGCAACAAGCAAGGCAGTAAACACCCCAGAAAGAATGTTTCTGCCCTCAGGTCCCGTGATAATTAGATTAAATACTATTTAACACCCATTTCAATAAGCCACGAGGCTAACTTTATCTCCAAAGAAACTGGGTCCCTTCCTGAGATTATCAATGACAGCATTTGAAGGGTTTTGTTAATCATGGATCCAAATAGCCTGAACAAACAGGCAGGCAAAGCTTGAATGTATTAATACAGTTTTTAAAGTCCATTTAAGGAAGCAGGCCTTCCTTTGATTAGGTATTGAACTGAAAGTACGAATTTTATATGTAAAATTGAATCCATGTCTACACAACTCCACTGTTAACAGCCACACTTCTGTTTTAGCAGATTGTACCACTCATCTTAATGAACTGAGTGCTGTTAACTTGAATTTTATTGGTTTTATATTTGTATGTAATTTATACATTTGATTTTGACTTAGAGAATTATAAGAACTATGAACCTATGAGGTTTGTCCTTATTTCAATAGATCCCCATTTTGGAGAAACATCATAATAAAAATAATTAAACGCAACAGAAAGGGTTTCTGAGAATTTCTTTTTCCCTTAACTGGAATCAATACACTACTCAGGTTTGAGAAATACTGACACAATGAAAGCCTAATGATGGGTATTCAGGTCATTTCCCGTTATTTTACTAATACAAACAATGTGCAATTAATCTCCTCTTCCAAGTATTTTTGTGTGTTTGAGCACACCAGTAAGATAATCTTCTAAGCATGGCAATGCCAAGTCAGAGTGTAGGTGCACTACAGTGTTCATAAGTGCAGTCAAATTACCCTCTGAGAAGACTGCAATTACTCTTTCAAACTGTGTATGCAAATGTCTGTTTCCACACACCCTTGACACTTTCCATCTCTTTGGCAATCTGCTAATCTGACAGGTAAATTAAGATATATCAGAGTTGTTTTAATTTACACTTCTTTAATCAACAGAAGAATGAGCATTTTTCCATATGTTTATTTGCTATTTTTCATTTCTTTATTGGGGATGTCTGAACTGCCTGTTGATGCTCTTCACTGACTTTCTATTAGGTTGTTTTAATATTTTCTCATTGATTTGTTGGTTCTCTTTGCATTCAAGCTCTGTCTTCCAGGACAAGGTTACTTTGTCTTGTTTCTCATGTGCCTTTTGGCTTCACTATAGTAAATTTACTGAGTAGGCTTTAAAAAAAAAGTTTTTAAGTAAAATACATGAACCTTCTTTCCTTTGAAGCTTTTGTTTTCTTGTAGCCTTTTTAGGATTCCATTGATCATCATTTAATATTGTGTTCATCTAGAATTTCCTTCATTTAAGACATGAAGATAGAACTGAGATTCTTTTTTCCTTTTTCTAGATATCAACACAGATTATTGAATAGTCCATCCTATCTTGCCAATCTGAAATGTCATTCTATCATATACGAGAGGTAAATTCGCCCAAAGTTTGGACCTATTTCTGCACCCTCTGCTGCACTGAACAATTTTCTCTTTTTATGCCAATAGTATGTATAATTTAAATAGTATGTATTTATGAAATCTTTTGAAATGTGGTAAGGCTAGTCTGCCCATATCAACCTTTTCTTATGTTTTCATAGATATTTCTATGTGTTTAATTTTCTGGGTCAGAAGTCTACAAACTTTCTCTTAAAAAGACAGTAATCATTTTAGGCTTTTTGTGGGTAATACAGTCTCTGCAGTAACTACTCAACTCAGCCTGTGTAGCTGGAAAGCAGCCACAGGTCATATGTAAACAAATGAGTATGGCTATATTCCAACAAAACTTTATTTACAAAAACAACAGTGGGCTGGATTTGTTGAGCCACAGTTTGCCAGTCTCTGTTCTGAATAAACCCTGGCATCATTTTTGAAAGTTCTCACACCTAAACACCTAAATTCGATCAGTTAGGATTGATTGGAATCTAATGATGAATAGTGGGAAGATTTACATTTTTAAATGTTGACTCTCAGCATCCAAGAATATATTCACAGCTGTACTGTTGCTTCACCGTAAGATTCTGAAGTTTTCCTCATAGCTACTGCACGTTTCTTGTTTTGTATGAGGTACTTTATCTATTTTTATGTTTATTTATTACTGCACATGAAACTGTTTGTTCCCATTTACTCCTGTTCAACCCCCAGTACAACCTACTAGTTTAATGCAAAGCTTATAACCAAATCTACAGACTTTCCTGGGATTGATGGAGAAATCTGATGGGACAAAGATACCGTCTCAAATCGTGCGTAACATTTATGAGGAAGTATATTTCCCTAGGAAGAGTCTATAGCTTTCTGCTGAGTCTCAAGACCGCTATCTACTCACTCCCCTACCACAAATAGGTGATTCCCTGACCAAAGGTGGGTCAAGGCCAGGGCTTTGGCATTGAAACAGAATCCAAGTATAGGTGTCTAGGAACGTTCTGACTGTGGTTCCAGAGAGTGTGAGAGCTGCTGACCTGACCTGGCTATTTGAGAATAAGAGTGATAGGTTCCTAGAGCACCTTCCCGCTGCAATCCATGTGGGTAGTATGGCTGAGAGCCCAAGCATTCCAGAAAGCCTGTGGTCATCAATCTTGCCCTCATCCAGCTTTTCTAGACTTTCAGGCCCAATCTCACTTCTTTGCTATGGAGCCTTGATCTACCTAATTGGTAATTACTGAGATCATGAACTATCTGCTGACAATGGATTTCTCATCTCATGTCAGAACATTCTCCTGGCCCTCTGATGGCCCTGTAGTCCTATCTTCAAGGAGAAGAGCAGCATGGGAGTAAGAGGAACACAGGTGAAAGAGTCCAACAAACCTAAGTTCAAATCTTGCCTTTGCCAACATGTGCTATAAGGCAAGATGTGAATTTCTTATACCTCCCTAGCATGGCTAAAGGGATGAAAAGAGATAATGTATAAGAGCTAGAGTCACCTTTATGGCAAGGAGCTTGTTATTTAGCAATGGTGGTCATAATTCACTTCTCATACAGCAAACTGGCATCATTAAGCTCAGCTTCTGTCCATGAAACCTATGAAGACCCTGAACTCTTCCCCTCCCCACTAGTGGGGCCTTCTTTCTGTGGGGTTCTTAGCAGTCTATACTCAGGAAAGGTCTACCATGGTCCTGCCATTACCCTGATCTCAGTGTCATCTGTACCCAAGATGGCCCCATGGGCATCACTCCCATTGAGTGGGAGGCTTATGTACTCACATTGCAAAGAGCTGGTTTGAACTGAAAATGAATATAGGACAATTCTGAGATCCAGAACAGGATCTCAGGCAAGATTTAAATTTGAGTTTTCCTCTTGGAAGAGGAAGACTCCCTCATCATCAGTTCCCAAGTTTTGGTCTCCCTGTCTACAATATATGGACAAAAATAAGGGCAGCTAAATGTTACTGTACTATGAGGCAGGAGAAAATTCCTCCCCTATCATGGAGATTCTACTATAATCACAGAGACATACAGTGGTTAAATCACATGCTTGAAGTGGCAACAGTAAAATTTAAGCCAGGTAATATAACATTAGAAGCCAGGGTGTTCACCGTTGCCATCCATGAGCTGGTTTCATGGAGTGCTTTAAATCCCATATAATTCATACATTCCCTAGGGCAGGTGCATAATAGATGTTTAATAATGAGAGTTGCCCTTTCTTGAAGCAGAAATTAGCCTTCCCGCCGGGAGCTGGCCTCCTACCAACTAGATCTCACATTAAGAATTGGCCATACCTTCAGACTCTGGCCATTCCATCAGGTACGGGACATCCCAATAGAAATTTGTGGTCCATCAGAAATTAGTCATTCCATCAAGATGATTCAAAAGGTCGTGCCCCAACTAATGCCTCTCAGAAAGCAAACTGTCACAAGGTAGACTTCAACAAACATGTATAGGTCTTCAGTGGAAAGAGAAACAATGGCTGTCACTATCGAATGCACATAAAGTCCAAGCACTCAGGGAAACTTCAAGTCTCTCTGGATGGGAAGAAGACGGTAAAGGCATAAACTAGAGGTAAACGCTAAATGGTAAACTGAGCCTCGGGGTAATCTCTCATGTTCCAGGCAATGTGTTAAGAACCTCCAGGCATCAGTTTATCTAGGCCTTCACTCTGAAAGCATTCTTTGATTCTACTCACCAATAAAGAGTCTGAGGCCAAGAGCAGTTAAGTGAATTGTCCAGATTCCTCAGGCTTATGAGAGGTAGGGCTAGAGAGGGTATTCAAAAGCAGGTGGCCCCGCCTCAAGCCCTTTCCACCAAACTTCAGTGCTACACTTCACCTGGCTGCAATAGGTGCCCACAGAAACATATTACCATGACAAACCCTGCTTCTTACCTAACTGTGAAAAGGCTGGCCCTCCTCTGAACCTGAGCCTTTGCCTCCTTTGAAACTATCATCTTAGGATTATCTGATATGTGTCTGCCACTGCCACAGACGTGGGAGTCCTAGAGTAACAGAACCATGTCCACAGTGCCAGCCCAGAGCTTGGAATAGAACCAGACAAGCCTCGTACAAATAGTGTGAAGACTGTCCATACACCACTTCTGCCAAAAGGGAAGAGCCTTCATGTCAACAAGAAAGAGGTATCAGAATGCATGTTGCTATTTTTGTTTTTGTTTTGTTTTTAGGAAGGCAGAAGGATGAAGTGAGGAGACTGGTTATTTCAAGTATTTAAAGATTTTATTACCTGAAGCATGAGGCAAAGATACCAACAACAGAAGCTGCCCCATTTCTCCTAGGAAAGTGCCCTTCCTCCAATGACCACCAACAGGGGAGCCCTTGGGATCAGAGGAAGTCACAGCACCTGTCATCCAGGCATCTAATCGTCAGGCATTCTCAGATTTATACTTGAATTTACATCCTTCTTGACTATGTGTGATCACTTGGAAATCATTTAGCCTTTCTGGGACTCCATCCTTTCCCTCTAAATTGGGCACAATGCCTACTTTCCTGGACTACATGGAGGTTTACATAAGATCATTTATGTAACACACTTGGTGCAAAGTAGGTTCCCAGTATGGGGGTTTCCTCTTGGGGCTGAAACAGCAGTGTAGACATAGGACTGCCGAGACCAGGTGGGAGTTATCTGAAGTGGATAAAGGCTCTGCATTGTCCCAACAAAAACAGAGCAGGATAGCTGGACAAGAATATGATGGCTGCAGAGGAAAAAGAGCAGTAAGTGCTTTAAAAACAAGAACTATGAAGAGGTAAGGAACCCAAAATTGTTCTGCCCCAACTATGTGCCAGTGCTTAGATGGCCCTCCAAGGAGGCACAGTGTCCCTGGTGCAGAAAAAAGGAGGCCAAGGCCCAGGGAGCCTATGTAATGTTACCACATCCCTCTGTGAGCTGGTGAGACACCTTCCCATTACCCCACATTACCTTGTATAATCCATCATGGAGTCACACAGACTAGGGGGTGCAGGAAGCACTGGGGGTCAAACCTCTCCTCCCTCAAGATTGATGAAATGCACTCCAGGCATCTCTTGCTCTGATTAAAATACATGGATGATAAATTACCAAACTCCTTACCATGGAAATGTGAGTGATAGGAGGGCCGTTGACAACTGGTCCAGGGTGATCAGCACAGAAGGGGAAAGAACAGCAATGCATAGCCTACTTCCTTTCCATCATTCCTGACTGCTAAGCATCTGTGAGTGTCTGTGGGTGAAGGGCAATGAAGGTGGACAGTAGAAGGTGATCTGGAGGTCATAGTGATCACAGATGAATGGAAGCTGACAACATATTATACCTTTGGCTTAACTAAATACCAGGAGCCTAAGTACAAGGTTTGTTTTGTTTCGTTTTGTTTTCCCAAGGTGGCAGAGTTGTAAAAATGGGAAGAGTCTGTTTTGTCAATCACCAGCCGCTCCTGTTTGCACCAATTCTCTTCTGAAAGAAACATTCCTACATAAGAGGTTTGGTCCCTTCAGTCCAAATCACTTTCCTGTCTAGAATTTCTTCCAGGAGAGCATCTCCTAGAAATAAGTCCTAATTTTATGTTAATATACAGCCATTTATCTTCTTTTACAGGACTAGTTCCTCCCTTGGCCTTTTCTCTCACTTATGGAACAAGTTTGATGCCTGCAAACAGAATTTCAGACATTAGAGAAAGATTGGAGAGAGAGGCTTGGAAAAACACCAGGAGAGGGGCTGTGTAGCCTCCCTATAGAAGTAGAAAGTGAGAGACTGCTTCTCCAGCTCACATCTGTTCCCCAAAACAGACAGGCTGCTTCTGGGCTCCCAGACGGGTGCCACAGAGGACAGGATGGAACATTGCAGAAAATATTCTTTCTGGACTTGTGCCTTCCTAGAAAGTTGCAGGATGGCAGAGTGGAAAAATCAAGGACCTCAGATTCGAGGTATAAATCACATCCCTGCCACTTTCTAGCTGAGAGACCATTATAAGTTCTTTAATTTCTTCAGTTACCCATTCTGTTGAATGGGCTTAATAATGACTCCATATCAGTTGGCAATGGTGAGCATATGGGATAGAGAATGTAAAGTGGAAAGCAAATCATGAGAACTTGGTAACTATTTGCTCCCTTCTCTACAGCACAGATGAAGTGAGCATACAAAATTAATCCTTCCATAGGAGAGTAAAAGTAGGATACTATCAATTAAGATAGAATATTCTCATGCAGCCTTCTACTGCTCATTGGTTCTGGTGCCCCTCACTCCCAAGGCCACATCTGCCAACAGCATTGTTTAGATGAATAGTGGTGCATTTAATGATCCTGGAGAATTGGGCCCTTAAAATCGCAATGCCTCCAGTCTCCTGGTTCCAGAGAGATTCCATGGAGAGTCTGAGAGGCCGGTGAAGGCTGGATAATGATCTAGAAAGAAAAGTAGATTTGCATCTTCCTCTGTCCCAGACCTTGTGACATCTGCTCTCCAAAGAATACATTCAAACATATAGGAAGCATCTGAAATCTTAAAGTTATCAACACTAGAGCTTTGTGGGAATCAATTTCTTGACCATGACAAGGATTGTCCTTTCCCATAAATGACTATAAAAATTGTATTTGTACAAGTGTTCTAGATTTCCCAGACCCTTTCCCACGGAGAGTCATGAAACTCAGGGGTGAGTAGGTGGTGAGGGGCTATCTTCCTGGATGACCATGAAGATAAAGAAAGGCAGGACCCAGGTGTCCAGATCTGAGTCTCAAAAGTACACTGGAGTTTGAGCTCAACGTGCAATCTGTCCCAGGCCCCTCTCACCTGCTCTCATCTCCTACACACCTGTCCTTGACCCTGGTCACCTAGTTTCATTCTGATCCCCCCTGTGCCTTCCATCTTGACTGCTCACTGCCTTGCCTCATCCACTTAGCTGCTCCAGTAAAACCCTGCCTAGGTTTGGAGTCTTCTCTGAACCTACACACACACACACACACACACACACATTCATCAACATAAAGCATTATTCAATAAACATTATTTTAAATTGCTTCCATGGCTGTTAGCCAAGTTAACTTTTTCAGTCAAATCCAATATACATTTTCTCTGAATGAATCTCAGAGACTTTCTAATAGCTTACTTAGAAATCTTCGCTTCGAGCGGTATTATTCTCTTATAATTTGATTTAATCTATTCTATGTCTGTGGTGATACTTCCTTTCTCATTTTTAAACTTCTGTATTTGCGCTTTCTCTCTTATTTTCTTGATTATATCTAAGAAAATATAAGACATCTAAGAAGAGTATGTCCATTTTATTGGTTTCTTCAAAGAATCAGCTTTTAGATTCACTTATAAATTCTAATGTTTTTCTATTTTCTCATACATTAATTTCTACCATGTTTATGGCTTATTGCTTCCTAATATCCTCAGATTTCTCTTTTTTAACTTCTTATGTTGAATGTTTTATTTATTTTCATTCTTTCTCATTGATCATGAAGCATTTAAGGCTATGGATTTGCTTCTAAGTACAGCTTTGGTCACATTCCATAAGTTTTGGTGTATAGTGTTGTTCTATTAATAGCTTGTAATTGTGGTTTTGATTTTCATTTGTACCCAAAAGCCATTCAAGAAAGCTTCATTTCTTCTCTCCACGTGATTAGGTTTTATTTTGCTTTGATTTTCATTGTAAGTACTACAACATGATTCTCCATAAAAGGGAATACATTCTTACTCCACGTTTCAGAGAGGAAGACCATGAAGCATGGCAAAGTTAAGCAACAGCCTAAAGCTTCAGAGGTTATTACCAATGAAGTCAGAAAAGGAAAAATGAGATTTAAAACCTTTTGCATAAGTAGATACCTCCTCGCAAGTTGTTTATTCAGCAAAATGGAATGCACTATTGTTGCTGGGGCTAGGGAGGGAGATGAAGGGTTTCAGCAGTGAGGGGTAAGACCTATCACAAGGCACCCAGTCCCCTACCACGTCACGCTGAGAGGGCAACACCCAGAGAGCTCTGCTCCTTGCTCACTCTCCTTCCCTGCACAGGGTGTAAGGTGGCCGGTGGTTAGTGCTCGGTCTGTCAGACCAGGTCCAGAGCAGCAAGAGATAAGGCCCTGGAGGGTCTCTGGAACACAAGCTGCCCAGATGGAAGAGCCACACCCAGAGGGCACAGCTAGATTGTACAGACAGGGCCAGTATCCACACCACTGCAGATACACTTCTCCATAATTGTATCACTTAATCCTATAAAGAGGTTATCAGCCACCTTCATAGATAAAGAAACCAAAGCTCAGAGAGATGAAGGAACTTACTCCAGGTCAGGATTGATAGAGAAGGGTGATAACTTCCTACAAAAGACCGACAAGATATTGCAGAAAGACTTGGTGATGACTTAGAAATGCCTATTTCAGAGCAGACTTCTTGAGGAACTGTTAAAGACAGGCCTGTAGAGTTCTGCCAGGTTTTGAATCTCTGTTTATATATTTACTTTTTGGTCTTTTTTTTTTAATTTAATTTTACTTTTTCAGTGTTCCAAGATTCATTGCTTACGCACCTTTTTAAAAAAGACTTTATTTATTTATTTGTCAGAGAGACAGAGACAGAGAGAGAGCACAAGCAGGGGGAGCAAAAGGATGAGGGAGAAACAAGCTCCCCTCTGATTAAGGAGCTCGATGATGTGGGATTCAATGCCGGGACCCCGGAATCATGACCTGAGCCAAAGGCACATGCTTAATCAACTGAGCCACCCAGGCATCTCTATACATTTACCTTTAAATGACTTATTTTCAGGGCATCTGGCTGTCTCAGTCTGTGGAATATATGACTCTTAATTTCAGGGTTGTGAGTTTAAACCCCACATCGGATGTAGAGATTACTTAGCAATAAAATCTTTACATGACTTACTTCCAATATTCTTTCCTAAGATAAGTGACTTTACCCAGACCTGGGGAAAAATTTAGGGTCGTTCCCCAGCACATTGCAGATGCTCAGTACACATGAGGTTGGGAAAGTTCCTTAACTCCTTTCTCCCTTCCCCTTGGGGCTCAAGCTGGAGGATGGTGGCCTATCTCTTACAGAGTTAGACAGAGTAAAGTAGCAGAGCTGGAAAAGCCTACGGGTTCACTACTGGGCTTCATGGAAAGAATGCAGGGGATGCCTAAGACCTGGCTAGGGAATGCTTGTATCTTTATTCTCACCATTATCACTGCAATTTAGAATCTCCTTCTTTTATGCATGTAAGCAACAGACCACAGTAAGCTGTGGGCCTGGGACCTGGGACTTTGTGACTAGTTGAAATCACAGGTGCTTTCTGTGGCACATCACAGTTATCCCAGACATCTCAAAATATCAATTATATGCACCACTTTTTCAGAATTTATATGAATTTATATGAATCACGACTTCTACCAAAAACTAGATTTTGTCACTTAATGGGTTAACAAATAAGTGAAATTACTCTAATATCATATTTAAATATTTTGGTAACTATTTTGATATAATCCATTTCCTTTTTAGTCAAATGTATTTTATTTTATTGATTTAAAAAATATATATTATGTTGAGAAGGGGTTCAAATGCTTCACTAGAAAGGCGCCTGGGTGGCTCAGTGGGTTAAAGCCTCTTTCTTCGGCTCAGGTCATGATCCCAGAGTCCTGGGATCGAGCCCCGCATTGGGCTCTCTGCTCCGCAGAGAGCCTGCTTCCTCCTCTCTCTCCCTGCCTGCCTCTCTTGCCGACTTGTGACCTCTGTCAAATAAATAAATAAAATCTTTAAAAAAAAAAAAAAAAAAAAAAACTTCACTAGACTGCTGCAGAGACCCATGGTACAAAAACATGTTGAAGAACCACGGTCAAGGATAAAGAAATAGGCCCAGAGAAGAGAAGTGACCCACACAAGATCACACAGTAGAGTCAGGACCAGACCCTAAATCTTCCAACCCTACGAGCATGTGATGGTGTTACAGATAATTGGGGACAGGAGGCTGCAGGCAATGAGCACACAGCTCAGTTATATGCCACAGCTCAGACTTGAGACAGGTCTGGGAACAGGAGTGTGGCTCATTTGGGGGGCTGGCGGTAAGGGGAGAAAGGGAAATGGAAAGCCAGTCTGCACAGTCTGCAGCCCTGCCTGTTCAGCCAGTGAGGCCTTCCAAGCAGCAATTACAAATATTTATTATTTGTTTTCCTGAAGTCTGCTCACATGGAACCAAGTAATAGATTAAATGATCTTTCAGTGGCCACATGAGAGGGTGGTGGGGCTTGATTTGTCTGCATAGTTAAAACCCACATCACATACTTGTATTCTTTATAATTGTATTTGAGCAGTTTAGGGAGATAATATAGTCCCTCAATATATCTCACAAGGGTTCATGCTTGCCTATAAGATAGGAAGCCTCCAGTTCGGTCCTTTTCCGCACTACCTGAGACTTGCTGAGATCAATAACTTGGAAACAGAGACAAAGTGCTTCTCAGAGGAGGACATTCACTTGTTTAGGGAAGACTAACAACACTGCACCCAGCATTTTGCACGCTGGGTGCCTGGGACTCCCAGCACACACCCACCATTCTCCTGGCCTTCCCCGAATGCCTGACTCCTCTCATTCATGCTGAGTGAGGCCTCACTTGGAATTCTTTCTCTTACTTTTCCTTATCACCACCAGTATTTAATAATAACAATAACAACAACAATAATAATAATTGGGTAGTAATTCCTATAGGACTGGGGACTGCTAGCAAGCAAGAACTCTCACTCTATAAGGGAGGCTCCCGTATCAACAGCCATTTCAAATACTACTGTATGATCAATGTTATGAGATGGCAAGCACAGGCTTCTGGAGCACTTTGTCAAGTCTTGAAGAAGTGTAGAAGCAAAAGGAGTTCTAGACTGAGAGAATAGCACATATAAAGGCACTGTGGCAAGAAACAACATGGCCCACCCTGACCTCAACAAGACTTTCCAGCTTCCTGGTATAGAGTGCACCTGTATTCATGTCCCAGGAGGCTGTAACAGTGTGGATGGGATTCTTGGAGAGGCACACTTCTGGTCTTCTTCTGGTCTTATAGCCTGGCAGATGTTCTGATAGGAAAGGAAAAGTAGAGAGAGTATTTGGAAGGGGTTCTAGCCCAGGAGAGTGGTACACAGGACTTTGGCCTCTAGCTCTAGAACACCTGCTCCAGACCTGAGAGAAGCTGGGCTGGTGGCAGGAGTATAAGCCAGTTCCTTTGAACAATACACAACTGTGGAACCCTCAGGGCAATCTGGAGATCCTCCATCTGAAAGTCAGGAACATCAGATAGAGGATGGACAAAACGACTTTTTGTAGTGCTGAGCTCTTTGACTGAGCCTTTCTTTTCTTTCGTGTCATTTTAGAGCATTTGTGGGCCTATGTTAACAACTGGCTACTGCTCCAGATAAAGGAAACTGTCCATTCACATGCATTTATCTGTCTGCCTTTAATTCCTCTCCTTTGAAGGTTTATCTACCACATCAGTTGCAAGCCAGAATTTGAGCCAGGAAAGCTCACTTGGAGAAAATGATCATTACTATTTCCATGTGTTAGTGATGGTTAGACTTTGAGGAGAACCACTGGGATATCTTCCTTCTTGGTCCCCAGACTGAGGGAGGGGTATCTTCTCCTGTTCCCCTCTACTCAGGGCTTCCCTCTGCCACAGGACTGATCCAGTGTCTGGTCGCAGTCTGTCCATCTCTCTGCCATGCTCTCCAGGCCAGAAATTCACGGAGGGCAGGGATTATGATTTATCCTTTTCCAAGTTCCTTTGGCTTGGTACAGACCTGGGCCCAAGAGGTACTCAGAAAATGTTAAATGGTACACCCATAAGATTCAAATCCAGAACTCAGTATTTTTGTCTTTGAAGCACATGTGCCTTTGTCTGCTTTCTCTCGGACATCAGCCCTTTCACCTTTCTCTCCATGGCCTCACCAGACTTCCTCTGCTCTACTTTCTACTACCTCCTCTTCCCCTGGCCCAGGCCCTCAACCCATCCTTCTGGAAGCATAGCAGCCTCCGTCTGGCCGCTCCTGCTTCTTACAGCCCCTGCCCAGCTGCTACCTAGCCTCTCATACCTCTGTTCTGCCCTGCACCGTCCGCAAGCTGAGTCCCAAATGTCTAGTTCTATAACCCTGGCTTGTAAGTCCCCCTGTAGTCTTTCCTAACATGTATCTCCCCATTTCTCCCTCTGTTCACCAATACTCAGTACATAAAAGCTGTCCTCCAGGCCAGTGGGTCTAAAATGTTAGTGGAATCACTGGCTTTTTTGAGAAGCCAACAAAACTTATCCCTCCCCAGAAAAGCAGCATGTGCAAGCTGTCCCCAAAGTTAGCATCCTGTCCCAACTCACATCACCATGAAGACCTCTGCTACAGACACACAGATCTTATTCTGCTTTTTGATTCCTTGAATGCATCACATGTCTTTCCATACCCTGCTCAGCATCTGCTCATGCCATGTTCTCCATCCACGATGCTTCCTGCAAGCTCATTCCCATCTAATAAATCCTAACGATCCACCAAAACTCAGTCCTAAAATCACTAGGCCAGATAAGAGCTTTCCATTGATACTTTCATCCACCACTCCCCACATGGGACGTCAGTGTTCCCCTGCCAGGAATTTGGGACCACATTTCATTTCCACCCACCCGATTGGGGCCTTCAAGGGCTTAGCTGTCTCACAATCCTTCATCTAGCCTAGAGCTCTATAAACAGTAGGCATACAGTGCTCAGTTTTTGAAAAAACAAAAACAAAAAAACAGAAGATCCTGGATGTTAATGAAAGGACTTTCATCATCTGGGCCCCACTAAAAAGGCCTCGCAGAGCTGGACTTAGGGAAAATTTCACCAGACATAAGCCTAGAAAAATTATCTCTTGCCTTTGCGATTTGTTAGAAATATAAACATCTCATACCCACTCATTACTACAGTTCTGCAATTCCTACTTAAATCTCAATTTTGTTAGTAATGTTAACCTAGTTTACAGAAATCTATAACTTCGAAATAAGGTCAGATCCTGATAATTAGTTGTGATCCATATTTTGTATCCGATAATTAGCTTATAGCTGCAGTGATAATTGGGCCCTACATTTTGGGGAGGTGGCATATTTTAAGAAAACCAAGTACTCTTCATGTGCTCTGATCTTCTCTCTGCTTTGTTAAGAGGTTGTTAAAGTGAGAACTATAACACAGAAGAAAAATGAATACATTTGCTCTCGAGGATGCAATTAAAAACAGAATGTAAACATGACTAATGAGGCGATTAACTTTTCTAGAAATATTATACAGGAAAATCAATTCCTAAATGTAACATTTCCACGTTAAGAAATTCAGTTTGGTGGCATCAGTGACCAAAGGGATCTGGGAAGAAAAGACATTGCTACTGTCAGGAAAAGCCAAGGAGAGCAGAGAGACACAGCCATGAAAAGCACCCATTTCTTTCTAGCGTGCTGCCCAGCCATGACACATTTGCTATTATAAATGTTCCCATCAGTGGCTGCTGCATATGCACTGTTCTGAATCATTCTTTTCAACATGGAACTGCCAGAAGAGCATAAACTCAGGCATCAGGAGCACCAGGTTCCAATCTCCGCTCTACTAGTCACTGCTAAGTGACCTGGGACGGTAGAGGGCATTGCCCAATTTCTGCTTGCCTCATGGATTATGAGGATTACATGAGCTAATGCTCAGAGAGTGCCTGGTATGGAGAGTAAACAGGCCAGTGTGTCCTCAAGAAAATGCTATTGAAGCTGCACAGTCAGGAGATCATGAGACATCTCTTATTCCAGAAGGCAGGGGTTCTAGCAAGGAGAATTTAGGAGTCAGGAGCCTGGGTCCCACTATGCCCTCTGGGCTTTGGCATCAGGCTTTCCATGCCCATAAAGTGACAGCATTCACTAAATTATTTCCAAGGCAGTTTTAGGAATCCAGCACTGTTCAGTGCTATAAAATAGTTCACATTTTTTTTTCCCAGGTAGTTTGTAACTAAATACCCTGAATGTCCTCAAATATGATCTACTCTTGACTTAAATTTGAGTTTGGCCCACAGTTGCAGGTGCCAATAATTATACGGCAATAAACAGTCTGATTTGTAGCCCTTAAGGGCCTCTGAGTTTTGCAAACATCCTCTCTCCTTTCTCGCTCACTTCCCATCCAGGAGCTCTTCCCTGTTCTTCTACTCCATGTCTGTGGGCACTGATCTAACCTATGAGTTCCATGAGCCAGGCTTGGGATACACAGCATAGACTGTCCTCAGAGAGACTGGAGTCCAGTGCGGATGACAGATCAGAGACAGACAAGGCTAACACAGTGGGGCAGAGCCTCTGATGCAGAGGTGTACCTGAGGCCCTGCAGACACAGCCAACAGGTTGGCGGGAAGAGTCCTTCTCGGAGGAGGTGAGGCTTGAGCTGAACCTTGGTCATTCAACTAGTCATCATCCAGCCAGCAGTCAGCAATTACTTATAGAGCCCAAGTGTGTACCAGGCACTGTGCTAGATGCTGAGGCTATACCACCCAATGTTTTCCTCCCACTTCCTAACTCGAGAATCCCCATGGCTCACTCAGTCACTCACTGTAGTGTCCACTCTGCATACCTCTCCTCCCAGACATAACTTCCCTAATGTGGCTGGCCTCCCAAACTGCCCCCTCCATTCTAGACACTCACTCCCCAGCCAAATTCAACCCCACACCATCAGCACGCTGAAATTCGGCCTCTTCCCAGACCCCACTGAGCACATCTGCTTCTGATGGGGCCGGCATGAGGGACAGCCCAGCCACTTCACTCCCCTCATCATTTATATGCCTACTCAGCTCCTTTGAGCTGGTACGCAGCTTCCTTTTTCTTTTACACCTTCTTATGCCAAGGACAACTCTAGACACTGAGCAGATTGGGAGAATGGCTAACTGGGTGCTGAAAATGAGATGCTGCCTCCTATTTGTCACCACTGTTCTGAGATTAGCACTAAACCAGTGCACATTTTGTTTTCTTGTTCAGGGAGACAGAAGAAAGAAGGAATCATTTACTGAGCGACTACTACTTGCTAGGCACCGTGCTGGATGCCTCCATTTTATCCCTCTGTTAACCTCCACCACAACTCTGAGGCAAAGCGTATTTGTTTTCTTGCTGTACGTGCAGACATCATGGCTCAAGGAGGTTGGTTAACCAGTCTGGGGTCTCCCTGCTAGGAAGTGGCAACACCGGGATTTAAGCACAGCAATGTGATCCTGACATGCCAACTCCTTCTCCGCCAAGGTTTCTCTCCAGAACATGTGCCCCGTGCTACCTCCAAAGACCTCCTGAAAGGCTGCCTTCTGTAAAAAAAAAAAAAAAAAAAAGAAAAGAAAAGAAAAGAAAAGAAACTGTTTACTGTGTGATGGTGGCTCAAAGTCAGGTGAAACTCCCGGACCTCCTCATGGGAGAAGTAGGCCCCTCTGAGACAGGGTTTAAGCAAGCAAGATAAGAGGAATAAGAAAATGGTTTCTGGACACTGCCATCCATCTCTAGAAAGCCTGAGATAGGAAGCAGCAGGTGATGAAGTGAAATGAAATTCTGAGGAAAAAAGATGAAAATGGAGGTTTCACACATCACTGAGCTGCCTTCCTATCTGGAGGGAAAACCCGACATTAATAAAACAGAAAACCTTCAACAAAATCAAAGCCACTTTTTCTGTCAAGTTCAGAAACAACAGTGCATAAACCTACAGACGCCAGCCCAGTATGTTCCAGAAATAGCCATGTTTCTAAGAACTTGGGTGGAAACGACACTTGGAGTAAACTGGTCCGTACTACCCACATGAGGAAGAGCGGCTTTTGTCACTGGGGTTGGAGCATGTGAGGTACTTCTTACCACATTGGCTTTCTGTTTTCCTCCTCCCAGCCCCAATCAGGACCATCCTTCACAGGAAGTTAACAGGACCCAACAAACACTTAATTGCACAGGGGAGCTCTCAGGGAATCCACCTCTGCTAATAAATTTGCCCGTGAAGAAAACCCATACAAACAAACACAAGCACAGGTGCAGACTCAAATCCACCCACCCTCTGCTCAGCAATAGGTGGGGCTTTTGTCTCCTGGCCTGACCTCTGCACACACAGGGCACAGGGGTGTGCAAGTGATATGAGAGGTACCCAGCGGAGTCTGTGGAGTAGGACAGACCCAGGTCAGAAAGTCATTCCCACTACTAACTGGCCACGTGCCCTTGGATTTACACATCTTATAGTCCTTACCCAGCTCGTTGGGATGCGATCACTTACCCTCTCATTATCACCAAATGTTTCAGCAACTGTCAAAGAGGAAAACCCTGCCTATCTCTTGGGTGAAGATAAGGACGAAATACAATGACCACATAAGGTTCTTGGCATACGGAAGGCCCTTAATAGCTGCCTGGTCTCCACGCTGTTCTCATCCTCCCCTCCATTCAGCCCAACTTGGAGGGCAGGCTCACCTCCACTTCCTTCAGGAAGCCTCCCCTGACTGTATGGGTTCCCAAGGACCTCTCTCCCTCTCATTAGCTCTGTGGTATGGTTGGTCACCACCAATCCCTCATCTGTGGTCACTCACCACCTTGCCCCATGAGACAATCACCTGTGAATGCTGGAATTTCCCAGCCAAGAGCAGATGCGCCAAAACTGGCCATGGTAACCCAGGAGCACAGGGCCTAGGCCCCACCCACAGGCAATTAGTAGATATGCATCTTATAGACAAGGCATCCAGTCACCTGAGGCTGGGGGAGTGGGGGGTTCAGCAAAGGAAAGGTTCTTTACAGGCCTGGGTCCCTTAAGATGTGCCTAGCACTTTATAGCAATCATCTCATCCCTCCCTACAACCTCTGAGATGGGTATTACTGACTCCATTTCACAGATGAAAAAACTGAGGCTCATGCACTTGAGCTAGTTGTTTTCTAAAGCCTCACAGATCAGAGGGGCAGAACTGGAAGCAGTCTGTGGAGGAAGGTAGAGAAGACAGAAGAGGGACATGGTCAGTGGGGGAGTCAGAAGGCAGAAGTCAAATATGAAAGACAAATCAGGACTCCTCTCTGCGGAGCTCCAGTTTTGAGCTGCCCCAGCACTTGTCTCCGTGTACATACCTCCCATTAAGGCTCACCACCAGGCTGGAGGCATCTGGCACTCTCGGGACTTGCTGCGTACTTCTGTTTATCATGCCCAGTGAGATCTAGTGAGAGAGTTGCCATGGCCCTGATCTCTGTCCCTGCCCAGCTGACCAGAGAGTTTACCCTCAGATACAATCCAGTAACTCCAGAGAATCAGAATTGGAACTAGATTGCTTTCCTCTAATAAAATTTACGGTGTATACAAATTCAATTACATCATCACGTGTGCCGACGGTGGCTGGAGGGGCCAAGGTCATTTACACACATCCATCACCACAGTGCAGAGAGCCAGGGCCGTGAAATTACCTCCTGCCTGGAGTCCAGCAGGGGCACTGCAGGGGCAGAGCTGGGCGGCAGACTGTGAGGGCTGGCATCTTGGGTGAGGAGCTGCTTACATTCATGCCCCATGTCTGCACCCGAGAGTGACAGGGGGTCTAAGGAGATACAGTGGACGTCCCAATTTCCAGTCCCACCCATGAGAAGGCAGGTCCAGGGTTGGTTGCGCCTCCTTGATAGTAGCTGTGTCTGCCCCTAACACACAGCCGGCGACAGCCCTGCACAGGGCAGGGAGAAACTAGGTACTGTGCCCTCCCCCGAGGTATGCTATTTAGTCTTTCCCAAGTCCTCATTGTATAGAAGTGGAGCTGTGAGAAGGAAAGTGGGCTTAGAGAGGTTAGGTAACATGCCCAAGGCCACACAGCTTATGAACTGAGAAGCTGTACTTGGAACCCAGGTTTGCTGGGCTCCAGAAACTAGGCCAAGGGTTCTCTAAGAGGAAGACAGGAAGGGCTATCCTCCTAAAGGGAAGCTCAGAGAGACCAATGTATGCCTTATGATGTGCTTGTAAACTACTTCATGGCACTGAGAGATACATCTGTCTAGAAAGAAGTATTTTAAATAAGTGCTTCTCTTCCCCCATCCTCTCAGGAATTCTTATGATCTGGCAAACACAAGTCTATAAGAATAAACCAAGAATGGAGTGGACAGCAGACCTGGACCCTGTGAAAATTTGATACAAGAAACTGAAGAAAATATTGACCATCTAAGCAGGCTCACTGAGCCAGCCTGGAGAGTGGTAAAGACTCAATTCTCCATTCACTGAGGGGCATTTGACCTCAAGCAAGTCATTTAACTCTCTGAGTCTCAGTTTCCACTAAGCCAATGATTCCTGAGGGTGGTCCCCAAAAAGCAGCATCAGCCAGCACTGCCCAGGAACTCAAGAGAAATGCACAGTACTCTGGAGATGATCACACAGTCCTGGAAGGGAATGGAGAACCTGGACTGAGATCACAGATGGGAGAAGCATGGGTGTGATCAAGCCCTCCTCATGGCCCCTTGCAGCCAGCAGACAGCCCTATTTCTCCTGCCACTCTCCCGCCTACTGGGTAGGGCCCAGCAAGCAAGCAGTTGGCTGCAGATGAATGACAGGAGAGCTGCTCAGGAAGACGCAGTGGCCGTGCCAAGGATGGATCAAGAACCGACCAAAGTCAGGAAAGGTTTCCAACATGGATTTTAATGGGGCTTTGTAAAGGTCCGTGATATTTCATCTAAGTCTGATTGTTTTTCATTCATCAGAAAAAATCCTGAAGGTCTGCAAACTTGTGCAAATTGCACATGCCACAAGATTGATGGCTTCTCCTGACAACCTCTCCCCAAAGCAATTTACCACTGGAAAGCCAGTTCTACCGAAGACCTTGAAGCTCTTCACACCACCAGCATTGCCTGGGCTTTGAACAAGCACTGGAAGCTCTCAGTTCCCTGTTTCCTCAGAGCTGAAGGAGAGCCAGAGGGAAGGCAGGGGCCAAGGAGTGGGTGCCCGTGTCAGACCCCAGCGTGGGAACTCTGGAGGCTGTGTGGCATCCAGGACAGCCTCCCAAGCCTTCTTTTATCATGTTCTTTCTTTCTTTGATGTTACTAACCTTTGCATCCCTGTTCATCCTGACTTGGCCTTCCACCCCAACAATAGCAATAAGATGGGTATTACTGGATGGCAAGGAAGCAGCCACACCAGCACCAGGCCCAGTACTAACTAGGCTTCTGGAATACAGCAGCTGGTGATTGCCTTCTTGCCCCCACAGATCCATTCCCTGTCTCTCTCCCTCTCTCTCTCTCTCTCTCTCTCTCTCTCTCTCGCAGGAGGCTGACATCTAGGGGCTGCTTCATCCAAACTCCCTTGCCCTTTTGTCTGGCTAGGTTTGACCAAAGGGAGGCACCAGGAGGAAAGTGAGGGGCAGAGTAGTGACAGGGGTGATCCTTCCTCTGGCTCTCTCTGTGTTGGTCCCAGGTGGTCCTCCCACTCTTCTACAGACGGTCACAGCTCTTGCAGTCCAGCTCCCCTCCCACAGCCCCAGTGACTGCCGTGGTAACGGCTCTCACTCCTTCCCCTCAGCCTGGGGTGGGGGGTGGCTAGCGACTTCTACATTGCTGGCCTGGTTGCTTCACTGTCCCTTTACTGGTGTCCCTACACTGCCCGTACTTTTAAACCACAAGAAACTACTATTTGTAGGTCAAAAATGGCCAGACACTAGTGTTTTTATATGGTCCAGCCTAGTCAGTAGTCCCCTTGTTAGACTCTCTTTAGTTAATCCTTCTGAGTGGGCCTCTGAATCCTGCTCAACCCACACAGCAGGCCTGGTGAGATGCTAGTAACCATCCACAGATGAGAAACAGACTCAAAGAACTGCACAGCTGCGTCCAAGGTCATCTATAGTGTAAAGGTGAGAAAGCTACAAGCAGAGGTTGAGTGTTTACTGGGTACCAGGAACAGCACAGTTCCTCCAGAGCACTTCATTTAGTCATCAAAATGACCTAGATGCCTATTGTGCCCATTTCACAGATGGAGACCTCAAGGACTAGGAAAGTTAGTTAACACCCTTCCCCTAGTGCCTAACCCAGGGACTCCCCTTTGGTCAGACTCAGCCAGAAGCAAGAAGGAAAAGGGTCTACACAGGCAGCCTTCTGGAGCACAGAGCAGACAACAGACTGTGGAGAATCAGTCTGGAGGGGCCCGAGGGGAATAACAAACTCACGTGGTTGTGCTAAAGATACGAAAAGATATTTTAAGGGCCCAGCACTGGGCAGGTTGCCTAAAAGCAGCCTCTGACTCAAAGCCCAGCTGCATCCCCCACACCTGCTCACTTCCTCTGCCTGTGGTCCTTCCCGTGGATCTATACCACCTTTCCTCAAGAAATAATAGTGCTGCCAGATTGATTCTGCCTGCTCCCTACCCCAGCGGTCCCTGACAGATTTAGTAGAAGACAAGGCACACAATACAGTTTGAGAAGGCGGGTCATTAAGCCTGGAAAATGTCAAGTGGGGCAGCTGGAGTGGGGGAAAGGGCACCTGTCAAGGGGTTACTGGGGTCACCACTACTGTGTCCAGGCTTGGTGCTGGGGTACAGCCTACCTCTCCTTCCATGACTTGAGGTTCCTGTCCAGCCATGGGGAGCCCACTGTGCTTCTCTGACAGCGATGCAGTCAACAGGCTGCCTGGTACCAGCACTTCCTAACTCCATGCCATGGACTCCTTGCCTCGGGGACTCCCTCCCCAGCAGGGTGCTAATGGCCCCCTCAGAGAGACTGAGAAGATGAAATAAGAGAGCAAAGTAACAATCTGTTGTCACTAACAAGTATTTAATAAATGTCTGGTTCTAGTCCCTCATTCTGGAAATAATATTTCTGATCTGGAGAGTATAACAGGTGGTTTAAGTAGGGAGGCTAGAACTGTTTATCATACATTGATTTCATGCACCTGGGGGGAGAAAGCTTGCCTTAAAAGATGGTTTTCTTGATTTCACCATTAAATTCCTTGACAATAGCCTTCAAGAAGACAAAGAAATCAGTCAAAGGCCACCTGGAGAGGTGAGAGTTGAAGGCAATGTATTCCTCTCTATTTGTCTGCAGAACTGGGCCTCTGCAGGGCCTGCTGGTCAGTGTCCTCCCTGGAGATGTTTTCTTTGCATCAGACAGAATGAACTCCCCGACCCCTGTGCTGCCAGATCCCTTTGCTTGTGGCTCTGGCTCGAACTCCAGCTTCTGGCTGCAGGTGCACCTCAAGAAATGGGGCCGGTATCGGGGGCAGGGGGTTGGGGGCTCACTAGTGCTGACCAGCTAAGCACCACAGGTTGAACTAGGAGGGGGTGGACATGATGAAACAGCCTGGATACCCGGAGATATGATGTGAGCCGCAGTCGTGGGCAGATCTGAGTCTGGCCTTTCCCACTGAGTGTGCCAGGGCCGGGGTGGCCCACTAAGGCAGTGGGAGGGTTAGAGTCCCAGCAGGAGTGCACAGGCAGCCTGCTAACCCAGGACCACCCCCAGTGGAGGGACTATACAGGTGATGTAGAGAGGCCTGTGGGGCAGAGGAAAAATCCCAAGGCCTGAAGTCACCAAGCCCAAGTTCACAGTCAGCTCTTCTTTTTTTTTTTTCTTTTTAATTTATTTTTTTATTTTCAGCATAACAGTATTCATTATTTTTGCACCACACCCAGTGCTCCATGCAATCCGTGCCCTCTATAATACCCACCACCTGGTACCCCGACCTCCCACACCCCCGCCACTTCAAACCCATCAGATTGTTTTTCAGAGTCCATAGTCTCTCATGGTTCACCTCCCCTTCCAATTTACCCCAACTCCCTTCTCCTCTCTATCTCCCCATGTCCTCCATGCTATTTGTTATGCTCCACAAATAAGTGAAACCATATGATAATTGACTCTCTCTGCTTGACTTATTTCACTCAGCATAATCTCTTCCAGTCCCATTCATGTTGCTACAAAAGTTGGGTATTTGTCCTTTCTGATGGAGGCATAATACTCCATAGTGTATATGGACCACATCTTCCTTATCCATTCATCCGTTGAAGGGCATCTTGGTTCTTTCCACAGTTTGGCGACCGTGGCCATTGCTGCTATAAACATTGGGGTACAGATGGCTCTTCTTTTCACTACATCTGTATCTTTGGGGTAAATACCCAGGAGTGCAATGGCAGAGTCATAGGGAAGTTCTATTTTTAATTTCTTGAGGAATCTCCACACTGTTCTCCAAAGAGGCTGCATCAACTTGCATTTCCACCAACAGTGTAAGAGGGTTCCCCTTTCTCCACATCCCCTCCAACACATGTTGTTTCCTGTCTTGCTAATTTTGGCCATTCTAACTGGTGAGCTCTTCTACTCATGAGTGCTGTGACGCTAGACAATCTATGTTCCCTATCTTTGCCTCAGTTTCCCACTATGTAAAATGGGGAGGATAACTGATAACAAGAGCACTATCCAGCAGGGCTGTTGTGAGGACTGGATTAATATACGTAAAGCATGTGAACAGTGCTGGCCCCTTGTTAAGTGCTACACTGGGACAGTGGCATCACTGCTGGTAGAGTACTAGCCAACTCTGAGATCAACCTCTGTGCAGGCAGGACTTAAAGAAAGCCTTCACTCTCACTCACCACCAGGACACTGGCAGAATGCCCCCAGTTCTACTGTGGGGCATCCAATCTTGCTACGAGCTCAGCCGTATTTCCCAGAGTATGTTCCATGTGTGACCGTGCTGACAAAAGGACAGTAGGAGCTACACTACCAAGTGTCATCTGAATTTTAACAGCCACATAGTTTTTAGATTTCCTTATATCAATATTTAAGACAGGAAGTATCAGCCTTTCATTTAAATAAATAATGGCAATATCTCAGATAAGTTTATGTCTCTTTAGATCACGCACCATATTCCCTCCTCCTCGCTTCTCCTCTCAGTCATCACCATGGGAACAATATCTTTCTGGTCAATTTTTTATGATCTGTACTTTAATTTTAATAACCATGCATTTCTTTATTTCCTTGCATCATTATTTAAGGCAAGTAATAATTATTTCTCATTTATAGGGATGACAAAGTTTCCTTCTTAAATTAATTTACATAAGTTAGTTTAAAGAAAATATTATGTAAATAGAGAGCACAGGTGGAATTTATGTGGCAGTTAGAAGGAATGAACTAGGTCTACGTATCAACATGGGTAGATAGTTAAGACATATAGCTGAATGAAAAGAATATTGCAGAGCCGTATATATATTTCATGGCATCATTTCTGGGAAACTTAAAATATACCAAAAATACTACTACTAATACTTTTCATGACTACACATATGGACTCATATATGCATTCATAAAGATAGACAAAAATGGGCTAGAAGGATAGTGTTTCCCATGGATGGTGAACAGGAAAGGGAGAGAAAGGCATGTGGCTAAGATTGATGTTCAGAGGGAACATAAATTATAATTATTACATTTCTTTCCTTTTTTTTTTTTAAAGAGAGAGGAAGGGACTTGAGGGAAACCTGACACTATGTTAGCAATCTGGATCGGAAGCAACGTGGATGTTTACTAAATATTCTTGCCTGAATCTATATTTTAGGTTTTCCACCATAAACAATAACATAGATGGTATGCAAATGTGCAAAACTCACCGAGAAGGGCCAGCTAAGGGGGGACAACTCCATGCTCAGCCAGTTGTCAAGTTGCAAGAATGGAGAAATGAAAGGTATGTCCCTGCCCACACAGTGGTGTTTGAGAGGCAAACAGAGAAAGCGAGACAGGAAAGGCCTCCTGGAGGAGGTGACAGCAGAGGCATCATCATGAATCAGGGCTGCCCTGGGTGGCTCAGTCTTTAAGCGTCTGTCTTCCACTCGGGTCATGATCCCAGAGTCCTCGAATCGAGCCCCACATCGAGCTCCCTGCTTGTGGGAAGCCTGCTTCTCCCTCTCCCACTCCCCCTACTTGTATTCCCTCTCTCACTGTGTCTCTGTCAAATAAATAAATAAGATCTTTAAAAAAAAAATCAGGGCTGGCATCCATCAGCGCATTGAGGGATAAATAAAATATAATGTATCCATACAACGTCATGTTACCTGGCAATGAAAAGGAATGGAGCCCTGACTTATGCTACGGTACAGGTGAGCCTTCACAACATGCTGCTAAGTAAAAGAAACCAGTCACAAAAGGTCACAGCAGGTAGGATTCCATTTTTATGAAATGGCTGGAATAAGCAAATCCACAGAGATGGAAAGTAGATTAACGACTGCCAGAGCTGGGCGGGAGGGGTGGGGAGTACCTGGGGAAATGGGGTGACTACTAATGGGTACAGGGTTTCTTTTTGATTTCACATGCATAATGAATCAAATGAACTTAACTGTGAATTGACTGCTAATGTGCATAGGTTTTAGCGATATTCTAAATGTTCTAAAAATTCTCAAATTGATTGTACTAATAGGGGCACAATTCTGTGACTATATTAAAAAATCGTTGAGTTATACTCTTCAAAATGGGTGAATTCTATGGCATGTGAATTCTATTTCAATAAAGCTGTCATATAAAAAAATCAATAAATAAAAACTCCAGGCTGGGGGATGGATGGAGCAGGAGAAAGGGATCATCACCAAGGTCAGCACAGCCCCCTCACCACAGCCTAGTAGAGAGGTCTCTCACCCACTGTGCATAAGCTCCAGCCAGGGATGCTGCAGACACAGTGGAGATCCAGACAGACAAGGTCCCTGCCGCTGTGCAGGTTCCTGCCCAGGGAGCTCAGAGAAGCATTAACAAGGATGGCATAAGAAGACAGATGCACCTTTAAACCTTCACAGGAGATGGTCAGGGCCTGAGTGTGGGGAAATGCCCTTCAAGCAGAAGGAAGAATAGACACAGGAGCTTAGAAGCACGAGGGACCAAAGCTTTGCAAAGAGCTAGTGCAGAATTCAAGTGTTGAAGGGATCTAGAGAGAAAGGGTGGTGAAGAGCTGTGGGCCCCTGAGCGATGGCTCCTCAGCCAAGGCCAAGCCCAGCCTCCCAGCTCACCTCCCCAACACCCCCTTCACTCCATTAAAGGAAGATGGCATTTCCTTTGGGACCGTCTTCAGCAAAGACCTCTCTAAGGAGGACCTGAGTCCTCTTGTTGGCTCCCGACCTTCTGGACGTGGAGAGATCAGAGCCTGCCTAGAAGCCTCTCCTGCTGACTGAACCAAACAGTTATGCGGAGAGGATGGCCATCTCACCCATTTACTGGGCCAAGAGACCCCCACAGACCGTTGGGAAGTGACTCTAAATTAACTTGTTTCAAGTCAGTTAATTAAAGTCACGATCACAGCTTGCACATCTCAAGATGATAAAAATGAGCAGTTATGTCTCCCCAGCTCTCTAGATGTAACATGATGAGTGGCACGGGTAGTACACTCCATGGAGAGCTCACAGAAGCTCCAGCGGAAGGTGGCTCCAAGGTTTATTATGGGGCCTCCGCATGACGCAGGCTGCCTGATTTGGAGAGTGCTTATTTCCTCCATTTATCACTGCCACCAGCAACAAGAGTTGGATGTCAAAGCCTTGTTTTCCTCCCTCATCTCCTCATCATGCCAGACATGACTGATTCACAGCTGGGCCTGCCTAAGAACCAGATCCAGCACACTCCACCTTGTAATTATGAGAAATCCTCTCTCCTCTTCACTGGGACTGTCACTCGCACTGCATTATCAACAGCCTCCAAGCCAAGACTTCATTCTTTTTCTCTTGCCACTGGGTTCAAACTGAATAGAAGTAAAGGCACATTTCTAAAGAAGAGTTCCATTTTCTTTAATCTCTTCAAATTGCTTGACTATTCGAACTTTCTTTTCACCAGTGGGAAAAGACACCAGCGTGGCAAGCCACCAATGCTGAATAAAACATTCAGACCCCTGGCAGAAACTGGATGTGACAGACTTAGGTTGCTTGGTGAGGAATACTAACAGGTGCACAGGTGGGGACATTAGTCACGGGTCTCCTTCTTCTACGTTCCAGGCACACAGGCAACACATAAAAATGATACTGGGGTGGAAATCTGCTCAGTTATATAACACAGCTTGTAAGAGTTCTGTTAAATGATTTGACCACATTTGACCCATGCAAAGGAGGGGGCTGGCTCCTTCAAAAGTTTCGGGCTATTCCTTGGTTTGCACCTTAGCACCCCAAAAGTGCTGATGAAAACTTTCGTGATGTGTGTCTATGAGCAATGGTGAAGAGGAGCTAGAGAGCACATGGACTGAGGAGTTCCGTCTGCTCTGGGGAGAAGGCTGCCTCCGCTGTGTGTAGAGGGCACTGCTGAGGGAAGACTCTAAAGCAGATGTGGGAAGGAAGCTCCTGCTACAAGCAATGGTTGATAGGTAAGATAGGAGAGGCTCAGACCAGATGAGTTCCAAACCTGTGGCATCAGCAATGTAGCAAGCCATGTTGTCAGCCCCGGAAGCTCATCTAGTACAATGTCTGGCTTATGGGAGATGAAGAATGAACTTTACTGTACAAAATAATATTTAATACTGTAGCTTTGATTTCTTAAAACAGCTCAAAATAAGGGAAGGAAAGTTCCAGTTTATCTAAATGAAAATAATGTCGGCATAGTTCAACATTTTTGATACTTAGTAAGTTATTGTTCCTGTTGTCTTTTCATCAAGTTGATATTAATTCATCTTTTTATTCATGTTTAAATACTTTATAATACATTTTCATTTGCTTTATATATGTGTACACACACACACAAAAAAAAACATACCTCTATACACATAAAACAGAATTTTCTCTCCGAACTTAGAACCTAACCCTTAAGTTGTCTCAGCTCCACACTGATGGCAATGAAAAGACATCAGGCATTCTTGTGAAGAAGGAAATCAACAGTGTTTTTAAGACAGGTCCTAAAGCTGAGTTAGCTATGGAAATGTCATGCTTGGTTTTAAAATAAATTAAAAACTTTAATTTATTTACAAATAATTCAGCACATTCTTTAATATTGTTAGTATTAATAACAGATATTAATATGCAAAAGACGGAAGTACAAAGTAGAAATACCCATGTGACAAGGAATTAGAGAATTAGATCAGAAACCTAACCATGAACAGTTGTGGAAACAGGAGAAGAAAGTAATTTGGCAAAATGTACCAAAAGTCTTTAAAGTTCTCTCTACCCCTTGATCCAGAAAGTCCATACTTTAAAAATTTATCTTAAGGAAATAATCAGAAATTCACAACAAAGATTTATATTCAAGTATGTTCACCACAGGGGCTCTTGGGTGGCTCAGTTGTTCAAGCATCTGACTTTTGATTTCAGCTCAGGTTGGGATCTCAGGGTCGTGGTACTGAGTCCCATGTCATGCTTCACACTGGGCAGGAAACCTGCTCGAGATTCTTTTTCCCTCTCCCTCTGGACCTCCCACCCCTACTGATGCTCAATCTCTCTCAAATACATAAATATATATTTTTAAGTGTGTTCACCACAGCCACATTCACAACAAAGAAAAACCAGAATCAAGATACCTAAAAAAAGTTAGTGGGTTAAATACATTATGTTGTAGGCAAGTAATGGTCTTGTGTCCATTATATAACCAATGAATGAGTGAATGAACAAATGAATGAATGAATGAATGAATCAATCAATCAATCAATGAAAACCTTTGAGAGAAGAAGAGCAATGAGTAGGAACTAGCCCCACCAGAGAACTGGGGTTAAGAGGCTCAGACTGCCAGGATTGATGAAATTAAGTAAGAGCAATTTAACTGCAATACAGCAGTTTGAGCTCAATGTGTTTTCTCTTAAAAATAGGTTCAACCATGTGAAATTGCCAATATTCGATCACTTTAACCAATAACATGACAACTTCATACAGTCTAACCAAATACATTTTCCCTATCTCTGCCCATGAAAAGACTAAACAATGAAAAAAAAAAAAAAAAACCAGTAGTAAAGAGCACCCCTACTATCTTTAAAAAAAAAAAAATTCCAATAAAAGAAATGAAGATTCCTTAGGAAAATGGTTAGTTCTAAGTCTGCAACAGAAGACAAACAGGATTAACCTAGAATGTCTTGCCATGACAGAAAGCAAGTTTGTCATCAAACAGTCTCAGAGAACACAGGTGCCACCCTGAAGAAGCTTCCACTGATTGAAGATAGGGCAATCTGAGCATCAATAATATTAACTAAAATGGATTGAAACACATCAAATATACTTAAATTGATGCACTTGAAGAACACAAGACATGCATTAGCTGTCTTTGAGTAAGGAAGATTAAGGAACAACTCCTTATTTTGAAACTGCTAACTAAATAGCAAATGAAGGGAAGTTTATATTAATAGAAGTATTATTGCTGATAAGTGCAGAAAGAATGATAAATTAGATTATCATTGTTCCACAGGCACCAATAAAATAATTTATTAGGCAATGAGCATTAGTGACTACCAATATCACAAAAGTAAAGACAACCAGACATTACATACCATTGTGGAAATACCCTACACTACACATGAGGTCATCTTGCCAAAGCTTCAGAGTAGAATCTGGCAAAGTGCCAGAGCTAGCTATCGATTTACAGGAAACACTAAGCAGAGAGGAATCTGTTAAGGACACAACCAGGACACAATTCCCGGTTGTGTCCTTAACAGAGATTGTGAGAAATTCTACAGAACAAATGAACATAAGTTGCAAGAAAGAAAAAGTGTGTGTGTGTGTCAAAGGGACAATTTTAAATTAAAAGATGCTTAAGAGACATTAGCTGATTACAATTTATGGACTTTATTTGGAACCTGATTTGAACAAACTATAAAATCTTCTATAACTATAAACTAAACTATAACTAAACTATAAAACTCTTCTATAAGCCAATGGGACTTATAAACAGTGACAAAATGGTTTAGGATAATAAGGAATTACTATTAATTTTTAGGAGATAATGACAAGTGGATGTCTATTTAATAAAATAAGCCCTTATCTTCTAGAGATCCAGGCTCACATACTTATGGAGGAAATGATATAATAGTGGAGAGTTGTTTCAAAATACCTCTATGGCAGACAAGAGAGTGGCAGAGGAACCAACAGTGCTGAAACTGGGTGACAGGTACATAAAGGGTTATCACAGTGCTGCACTTCTTGCTACAGATGTTTGAAATTTTCTGGGCTCAAAAGTTTTTCTACAGTTTGAAAATAATAATTAAGAATGTTAAATTGTGTCTTTGATGTATTCATTTTTGAAAAAAATTCTACAAAATTGCATTTATTGTATGATTCCAAATTGGCATATAAATGTAGTTGTACATACAACACAAGAAAAAAGACCAGAATTCAAAAAATTCAAAAAGACTCCAAAATTCAAGCTGTAATTATCTCAAGGTATAAGGTTTATGTAACATTTTTATTTTCTTTATACATTTCTGTATTTTGCACTTCTTTAATCATGTTTTAATAAAAAAAACTTGTTCGGGTACAAAACAAACTGAGGGTTGCTGGGGGGAGGGGGGTTGGGAGAAGGGGGTGGGGTTATGGACATTGGGGAGGGTATGTGCTTTGGTGAGTGCTGTGAAGTGTGTAAACCTGGCGATTCACAGACCTGTACCCCTGAGGATAAAAATATATGTTTATAAAAAATAAAAAATTTAAAAAAAAAAAAGCTTGTTATAACTAACAGCATACACAGCGTTCAAGAATTAGACTAAATACGCCCCATCCCTGAATCAGTATAATCTAAAATGCAGGTCAAAATTAATGACAACACCCTAAACACTAGAAACATTCTGATGAATGACAGAATGTCTTGCATTTTATCTGATGCACAGCCTCCTATAAAAACGAACCTAGTGTCCTCAGTGATGTGATAAGAATAATGGAGGTGAACAGAGCATCCAAAGTGATACTGTGATATGGATGCTGCCATTGTGTTCATTTCATGCACCATTGGGAAGGAAAGGAGAATCTTAAAGTGCAGATCCAAAAATTTTCAAATGTCTTAAGTTGTGCCCAGAGGTGGGGATTTTTACCTACTATCTATATTATGAGATAGTGCCCCCAGGATAGCATTATTTCCCACTTACTCCAAATAAAAGTATCAACAAGAAAACATATAGATACACAGTGCCATCTGATTTTCCGGGGCAAATATTTCCTGAGGTCATGGAGTTCCTCTAGGCTTAAGCAAGCTGTCTCAGAGCCAGTCCTCATTAAAAGCAGCATAAATCACTCTATGGATCTGGGACTGGGTTGTAAATGCTTTAGATAATAGAATGGAAACAGTTGTAAAAAGTGATAAATATAATGTACATACAATGTACATAAATATAATGTACATGACTGCTGGAGCTTCAGAAGGTAAGTGTCCAACCATTCATCCATCATGTATGAGCCACCCTCTAATTAGGCCAGACACTGGGAGACAGTGACAGGCAAGAAACACTGCCCCTGCCCTCAAAGAACTCAAAATTTACTGGGGTAGACAGGTTTTAATCACACAGAGACACAGGTGTATAACTACAAGCAGTGAAAAAGCCATGAAGCAAGGGAACAGAGTATTTTATAGGTCTATGACAGGGGGCCTGGCCCCATGCTGATGCTCAGAAAAGACCTCTTCCAGCTGAGATGTAAAAGTCCCAAAAGTAGCACATGTCACTCATGCTGCTAGGAGGTAAGCTGGGAAGAAAGTGTGCCAGGCAGGAAAAAGCTGTGCTAGCCTAGGACTTTCCAGTGACAAAAAGAAAACAAATAGGACTGGACCCCAGGTGGGGAGCTTAGGATGAAGCTAGAGAGAGGCAGGCAAAGAGTACTTACAGCTGGGACTTAAAGGTCATATTAAGACCAATAATCTTCTAAAAAATATAAAAACACTAAGTCAAAGGGATACATGTGTCCTTATGTTTACTGCAACATTATTTACAATAGCCAAATTACAGGGCGGTTCAAGCATCCACCCATAGATGAATGGATATAGAATTATATATATAAAATTCAGCCATGAAAAAGACTGAGATCTTGCTAATTGCAACGACATGTATGGAGCTAGGCAGTGAAATACTAAGTGAAGTAAGTCAGCCAGAGAAAGAAAAATACCATATGTAAAATTTGAAAAACAAAACAAAGAACAAAAGAAACAAACCAAACACCAGACCCTTAACTACAGAGAACAAACTGCTGGTTATCAGAGGGGAGGTGGGTGGGAAGATGGGGGAAATAGATAACTGGATTAAGAGTCCACTTATGATGAGCACTGAGTAATGTATAGAATGGATGAATCACTATGCTGTACACCTGAAACTAATATAATACCATAGGTTAACTACACTGGAATTAAAATTAAAAAACATAATAAAAACAATTTTAAAAAACTTTTATTCTTAGGTCAATGAAGTGTTGTAAGCAGATGACTGAGAAAGTAGGAGTAAGTGTCAACATCACCTAGCACTTCCGTGAATCAGGTGCTAACCTGGGTTTACCAGGATTTCCTCACTTAATCTCCATAACAGCCCTAAGAGGCAGGCATTATTATTAACTGAGGTAGAGTGATGAGGGCAAAAGGAGATCAAATAAGATACCAGTTCCCATGGCTAGTAAGATGCAGAGCTGGGGAGCACCTGGGTGGCTCAGTTGTTTAAGTGTCTGCCTTCATCTCAGGTCATGATCCCAGGTTCCCTATTCAATGAGGAGGCTACTTCTCCCTCTGCCCCTCACCCTGCTCTCATGCTCTCTCTCTCTCTCTCTCTCTCTCTCTCAAATTAATGAATAAAAATCTTAAAAAGAAAAAAAAAAGATGTATAGCTGCAACCCAAGCCCAGACTCCAAAGTCCACTCTCTTGCCACACTGCTCTGTTGCCATTTCATGTTCACCTGGCCGGTAGTGGAATGGGCAGCAGGGGTGGGGAGGGAAAAAAGATCTTCTAGGGGACTATTGCATGGCCCATTCACTATCGCTCTATACACTTTACAAAAAGCTTACAGCACCATGAAGAAAGACATTCCAACTTATGAACCACTACTACATACATAGTCGTTCCCTTCACAAGGTGCCACAAGTATCTCCAAACCCTCTTCCAATCTTAGGACTGACCAGAGCTCCTAAGGATGCAGAGATTCAGGAAAAGTTAGTTAGCTGGCAGAGGCATGGGGCTGAGGCTCTCACCAGAATTTAAAACTCCACAAGGAAAATGTTTATTTCAGAAAAGTTCCAATTTGTACTATTAGGCAGAAACAATGTCTTTGGTGTGTCAATCATCCGTCAACCAGATTAAGGGTAGGTTCCTGAGAATTCCTGTGGGGACCACTAGGGGCAGAAGAGGGTCAAGAATGGGATGGCAAAACCCAGGGAAGGAACTGTGCCTGTGCATAGATTGCATCTTGCCTAGAAAGGGGTAACAGTCCTTTAGTTCTAACTTCTACTGTGCATGCACTTTACACTCTGGGCTTTGCATCAGGAGTATGCATAGCAGCCACCCGGAGAGGCAGGCATTACAATTCCCACTTCATGGATGAGAAAAGTACATTTGGATCTAAATCTTATCTGACTTAGAGTCTCTGCCACTATAATGAATGAATTATTGAAGGAAGAGGTTGCAGGGAAAAAGTAGATTGCTATCAGTGGATATCAAACTCCACCCCCCTCACCACCACCACCACTGCCCTTCCTCCATGTTCCTCACTCTCCTGTAACTCCAGAGGCTGGATTTCCAGCTGAAGAAGATGCTCTGAGGAATGAGGGCCCAGCAGGGCAGTCTCCCTGAAGCATGCAAGCCCCCTGGCCCAGGCCCAGCCCTTTTAGCCATGCTACCCACATGCAGTGCCTTATGGCACAGTGAGGATCACTTCCCAGGAACAGCACAGAGAACCTCCATGGCAAGGACAAAAGCCCCATTTCAAACTTTGATTCTGATTTGGCATTTGAGACTCCTGCAGCCTCTGGGATTTTTATTCCATCTTTCTCTGACAGAATGATGACATCCCCATTCTAGCTTAATGACAAAAATATAAGAATTCCCATTAGATGCTTCCCCATAGCACCCTCCTCTCCCCCACTGTTATAGACACTCTCTATAAAAATTATTTGCTTCTTTCCACACCACATACACTTGGATTTAAGGATTCATTCAGTTGCCTCAGGCTGTCACTAAGAAAATTACTTATTAATTTCTATGCACTGCAGAGCTATCTCTAAAACAAACAGAGTTGACTCAGGATTGCTGACATTAACCCCCATGCTCTGGTGTTGTGCTTTCTGTCAGAGCTGGGAACCATTTCTAATACAGAGTCATACACATTTTATCACATTTACAAAATGCAAATTTACTCGACATTAATTGAAAACGTTCATCGGTGAAGTCTTGAAAGTTTGCACCCCTTCGAGCTGTTAAAGGGCTAATGAGAGATGTTTTCTTCCATGTATTATGATACAGCGATTTATTTCAATCTCCTCCTATCTAAAAGTAATAATAACTCAGCAGATTAATGGGCTGTAACCTTTGATCTATAGCCCTCTATAAATATGAAGAGTGCTATGGACCTTCTCCCCAGCAAAACCCACCATCATATTCAGGTATGCACACTGACACACAAGAAAGATAATTTACAAAGACCTACAACACAATTTCCAGCTATTTCCTGGATCACCTGAGAGCCAGGAACCCTAAAGGATATTCTGCCTCTTTTCTTTTCAGTCCACTAATTTGTTTATGAAACTAATGGCTGTCCATTTCCTTAGTGCCATGGGTATGGAATGAAGGAGGCTCGCAGATTGAGTGGTATTTGTATTTATTTCTCTGCTCCCTAACTAAATTATCAGGTGTTCTGCATGCACTTTAAAAATAGGCTAACAGCCTCTACAGAGGATGCTTAGATAAATGCACCATTAGAATTGGAGGGGGGAAAATGTCATGTCTGACATTCCAGGGAAAATACAGCAGAAGAGGAAGGTTCTCCAAGGCTCAGACCCTGGAGCAAGGTAGGTGTTCAATAAATATGTTTTGAATATCATTGTGAAGCTATTGTCTTTGGGGGCACAGCAACCGATTCCTGCCTGTAGTTAGGTTGGCCCTGCCACCATGCTGTGTCCCTTTGGTCTACCCAAGAGCTCTGTGCAGAACCAGCATTCTTTTAAGATGTGTCTCAGAGCATATTTAATTTTTATATACTATCTACTATGTGCCAGTCCTCCATTTCCTCCATTTAATATTGAAACAACTCTAAAGTAGGGGGTCATTATTCCCATTTTAAAAATAAGGAGACCAAGGCTCAGAGAGGTGAAGGGACTCATGCTGGCTTACTGGCTGCTAACCAGATCCATCTGAATCCAATGTCCTTTCTCTAATCCAAGGACCAGGCTGCCTCTCCCATCCCTGCTAATACCCAGAGGAGGATTTTGTTATCCTCAAATGCCATTTCATAAATGGGGAACTTGAGGGGCAGTAAGACCAAGTGACTTGCCCAAGGTCACACAGATGGCAAATGGTGGGTGCAGGACTAGAAGCCAGATTTCACAGTGCCTGGGCCACTGCATACCCTGCACCATGCCCCATGCCCCACCAGCAGAAGGCAGGAAGGTGTACACACACTCCTGCAAGCCTGTACCAGTTTTGGACAATCCAGCAATGGTATTTCTGGTTCCAGAAACCAGGCTTGATAGGAGCAAAGACAAGGCAGAAGACTAATAAATTTTCAGCAGACTCCTAAAAAGGCTACATGTGAAATAGATTTTTAACAAATTAATTTTTCCCTGTGAGTAAATTTATGGGCCTGTTCTCCCCAGCAAGCCTTTTTATTTTGCACAGACATAATTTTCACGACAAGCCCGATGCAATATGTCGAGGGGCAGCATCCTCTTTTGTCCTCCTTTGTCTGGGGCACAGGAGAAGGAGGAGGTCAAAGAGTTGCTTTTACCCCAGCTCTGGCTTACTCAGGGTACAGAGCAGCATGTCACAGTGTTTCTAGTGCCACAGAATACAAGGACTGTGAGACATAAGGAAATTCTGGCATCTAACCACCCCCCTTCCCATTTTACAGAGGGACGGACTCTGGGGTCCAGAAAGAGGAGGGACTTGCCCAAGTTCATCAGTCAAGTGGGCAGTGGCTGAGGGCACAGACCCAAGAGTCAGGCTGTCTGGTTTGAGTTCCAGCTCTGCCTCTTACAAACCATGCGACTTTGGAGAGAATAGTTTAGGCTTAGCACCAAGTTACTGGAAGACATAGGAATCTTCCCTGGCACATCTCAAATCCCACAGGCTGCCAGCCACCTGCTTTCTTCCCATGGCCCGCTTTGGAGACACCATCCCATTTAGTTGTAGCAACGGAGACCCCTCTCTTACAAAGAGCTTCTGAGTTTATCCTGCATTGCACCAAATTCCATTTGTGTATATTGTCCTTATTGTTAAGAAATGCCCAGAAAAAGAAACTACAAATATCCCTTGATGTGCAAACTTATATAGTTGGATGGAAAGAACTTGGGTGTTTCTCGCAGACTGAGAAGGACACTTAATTATCTGATCTATTTAGTTCCTAGAAGTTGGAAGGCAAAGCACTTAGAGTTTAGATAGCAAAGGATACCTGCCCTACCTCAAAATGTTTATCTGAATTATTAACATAACTTTGGACAACAAAAGTTCAGGTAGTGAGAGATGCCTCCCGGGGATCCTTCCAAGTGGCCCCCATGACACAGGTAGCCAACACCACAGCCACCTTAGGGATATGGTGGCTATCCCCACATGCACACATGCATGCATGCACACATGCACAAACACACACATACACACACACTTGAGAACTGTATGTTGCTCCTCATTAACAAAGAATGAGGAACGACTGAACAAGGCTCTTCATATCTTCATGGTCTAAGAATGTCTTCCCTTTATGTGCCACATGTAAAATCTAGTTTGATTTACAGCATAACCAAACAGAAGGAATACATGACTCACATTCACTTCCCAGGAATTCCAGCCTTTTAACCAGATTTATTTGAGGCCCGTAAAAAACATTAGCATGTCCAGTAGATCTTCTAGAAGGGTGTCCAAGCCTTTTGGCTAGCACCTTTGAGATTATCCAAGAGAAAGAAAAGCAAGAAGAGGCAGCATCAAAGCTGATAGTCTTCTCCCAACACAAGACCTGATATGAAAAAGGGAAGAAAACTCACCCATTTGTCTGGGGCTCTTCTTTCCCTCAGCCTAATTGATGTTGCAGAGCTGTTACACTGTTTCTCTGGCTTTACTAATGTGTCCCACCAAAGGGAATTCAAGGCAGAAGATACAATTTATCTGTCATTTGGGGTACTTAGTGAAAATGTTGTGGGGCATGTATTTTTTAATTAACAATTCCAAAAGTGTATTAAGGAGTTCTGATTTCAGTTAAATTATCTCCAGAAGGATGACGGGATCCTTTTTCTTGTTAAAGGACTGAAGAGGGGTGTGGAAAAACACTGCACGTCAGGTGGCTGACTAGCCCCTGGGTCCTGTCCATGCTAAGGCTGTTTCCTAGATGTGATCATGTGTGGGACAGTAGTATACAGTCCCTTTGGCCAGTGTGCTCCGAGTCTTGCATCCATATGGTGAGAGTCCGCCTCCGGGGCTCACAAGAAGGAAAGGGAGGTTGCAAGGGTGACCTGCAGCTCCCACCTTCTGTCTCCCTCCAGGTTCCCAATGATGCAACTTAGCATATCCCCAGTTTGAGACAGTCACTAGCAGGGAAGGAAGGAAGAAAGGGGTTCTGAGGACACCAGAGGTAATACAACGTTGCAGAAGTCAATCCGACTTTTCATTTCCATCTTTGTAATGGGTATAGCATGACCTGTCTCACCAATGGAGTCTGTGACACAGGGTGCAGTTGTGGGCACAGTGCCCGACACACAACAAGCCCCCCAGACAGGAAATGCTGACTTCTTCTCTGTGGTCTTGCTGCTGCCCCCAACTCTGCTGCTTTGGTCAGTTGTTGGTGCTGCCAGATGTATTGGAAGTATGTTTTTTCACTGAACAGAAATCAGAAAATACAGAGCCAAGATGAGATGCAAAGAGAAACCTCTAAAGCTGTGGCCTCTCGGAAATAACTTTGGCTTCTCTGAACTCAGCCTTTGGGAGCTTGATGGGGCATCTGCTGTATTCTGGCAACTTTGAAATTCATGCTTTTTCTTTTTTGTTTTTTAGAGAGAGAGAACATGTGAGCAGGTGGAGGAGGGGTGGGGGGCAGAGGGAGAGGAAGAGAGAGAGAGAGAGAATCTTTTTTTTTTTTTTAAGATTTTATTTATTTAAGAGGGAGAGAATGAGAGAGAGCGCACGCACACAAGAGGGGTAAGGTCAGAGGGAGAAGCAGACTCCCACCCAAGCAGGGAGCCTGATGCGGGACTCGATCCCGGGACTCCAGGATCATGACCTGAGCTGAAGGCAGTCTGTTAACCAACTGAGCCACCCAGGCGCCTGAGAGAGAGAGAGTATCTTAAGCACACTCCACACTCAGTGCAAAGTTCAATGCAGGGCTCGATCTCATGACCCTGAGATCATGACCTGAGCCAAAACCAAGAGTTGGATGCTTAACTGACTGCACTACCCAGGTGCCCCTGAAACTCGTGCTGTTTCTCACTTGGGTCTTAGAAGATCTCTGTGTTAAACTAATCAGGTGATACAGAGGGATCAACTGGGGAACAGAAATAAGGAAGAATCTTGGGACACCTTGATGGCTCAGTCATTTGGGCATCTGCCTTCAGCTCAGGTCATGAGCCCCTCATCAGGCTCCTTGCTCAGTGGAGAGTCTGCTTCTCCCTCTGCCTCCTGCTCCCCCTGCTTATGCATGTGCGCGCTCGCTCTCTCTCTCCTTATCTCAAATAAATAAATAAAATCTTTAAAAAAAAAAAAAGAATTCTAGAAGGATTGGAGAATAATAATCACAACCAAGAAGTGGAAATAATCCAAATTCCAGAGCTTTGGAGAAAATTTAATTTTACAATTTATACTATTTAGACCCTGAAATATAGCTTTTCTCATCTCTATGTTTTGCATTGAGTATTTCTTACATTCAGATATTCCCCAAGCCTAGATTCCCTATCAAGTTCTTATTTCATTGAGTTAAATAGTTCTAGGAAGACTGTTCTGAAGGCTTGACAGTGTTTTTATGAGAATGACTTCAAATTTCAAACAATAAAGTTAAAAACCAACATGCAGGGCATAGGCCTTGCACACATGAGCCAAATATCCTTCTCGGTTCTTCTGTTGCCCCAGCATCCTTTACAGACCTAAATCTAACTGTGAATACATACCATATGTATACCAGACTTTTAGTGAAAAAACTCATATTTTTGGCATCCTTAAAATGTAAAAATGTAAGAAAAAAAAAAAACAAAGGAGAGAATTTATTTCTCTTAAAAAAAAAAAAAAATCAACGCTTTCTTCCTCCATTTATTCCAGACCACCACCCCTTTCCCTCCAAACAGACCAAAAGAAACTTCTAGAAGGCCCAAGGGAATTACTGGATTCTCAGAATGAGAATGTGGTGGATCCTTTGAGAGTTTGGGAAGGAGGCTATGGAAAGAGGAAATGGAAATAATTTTAAAACAGAACACGGCATGAATATGGAAGTGACCCACGGTGTACATCATAAAGTTCCAGGAGGCAGGTCTGGGTCTTCCTACCCCACACCCAACAATGTGCCACAGAAGCTCCACTGTTCACTCTGCAGGAGTTATATCCTTCTTAACCACAGCTCCTGTGATGGTCAGTCTTGTGTGTCAACTTGACTGGGCCATGGGGTGTCCAGATAGCTGGCACTTCGGAAAGTATCTGTGAGCATGTTTCCCGATGAAATGGGCACTGAATTGATGAACTGAGTAAAGCAGTTTCCCTCACCAATGCGAATGAGCATCATCCAGTCTGTTGAGGGCCTGGAAAGAGCAAAAAGACAGAGGAAGGAGAAATCCCCCACTTCTGGCCTGAACCAGAAGGGCTGGGACTAGGATCCTCTTCTGCTCTCAGAGCTCCTAGTTCTCAGGCCTTCAAACTCAGACTCCGTCACACCACCAGCTCTCCTGGGGCTCCAGCTTGCAGACAGCAGACTGTAGGACTTCTCATTCATCCTCCGTAATTGCATGAGCCAATTCCTCAAAACAAATCCTTTCATTTATATATTTCTATTGGTTCTGTTTCCATGAAGAAGGCTAACACAACTTCCAAGACAGGAAACCCAGTTTAGAACATTCTCGTTTTCTCAAACTCTACCCTCTTGGCTAAACCCCCACACTCCATCTGCCCTCCTCAAAGAGGGAGACCCAGAACCAGCCCCTCTCTACCTGTTTAGATTCCAGAGGAACCACAGATGACGTGGTTTCCCACCACACAGTGGGTGGCTTAAAACAACAGAAATGCATTCCCTCACAGCGTGGGAGATGACAAGTCCAGATTCTAGGCATTGCACCATGTTCCTCGGAAGGCACTAGGGAAGGAGCCTTCTTTGCCTCCTCTCACCTCTGGGGGCTCCTGGCATGCTTTGGCTTGGGGCTGCCTCTGCCTCTACCTGGCCTTCTCCCCTGCATCTCTCTGTGCCCTCTCCTCTTCTTATAAAGATACCAGTAGCTAGATTTATGTCCCACTTTAATCCAGTGTGACCTCACCTTAACCAGTGACATTCGCAAAGACCGTATTTCCAAAAAAGGCCACCTGCCAAGATCCAGATGGACATGAATTGAGAGGGACACTAGCTGACCCAAGTCTAAGGCAACGCTGACTGCCCCACCCTTCCTCCCGGCCTGTTGGTCATTTGGCTGTGATGCAGTCCCTAGGCTCACATCACAAGAACTAACACTCATTTTTCAAAGTCCTACTGACATACACAGCTGAAGAGCAAGCCTCAGCCAAGTCTTACCTGTGACTCCATCAGCAGTAACCCCTGGAACTCCATTCAGCACAGGAAAAGCTATCACCACACCATGCCTGCGGCATGGAGCTCCTATGGTCACTCTCATGCCTCAGGCTCAGGAATCTAGGCTCTCAACCAAGAAAAAGTGGTGCCCCGGCCATGGACAGGGTCAAGTGGAGAAGCCTCTGAGATTGGGGGGGGGGGGGGTCCTCACCTGCTATCTATGGGCCCCTTGTGCCCATCTGGAAAACAAGGAGATAGCTCTTGGCTCGCAGACCTCCCTGACTAGGAACAGCAAGCTAATGGAGAAGGGAGGGCCTCGGGGGTAGAGAAGGTCTCATGCTCAGCTCGCCCAGCCCTGGAATTTCATTGTGCAGAGGGGGGCCGAGGGCCCTGAGGAGCCAGAACTTCTGAGGTCTCCAGCCACTACCCTTCTGTCCCTGTGACCAATCCAACAGGAAACAAGTGGCAGTTCCATTCCTCAAATTCCACAGCATCCTGTGACAGAGAGAGGAAGCAGAGAAAAGATGGCCCTTTATGGAAAGGCAAATTTTTTTGTCCATTTAGTTTTTTCTGCTTTCTGAGCCTTGGGACACATTCAGCACATACACACCCCACACAGTACATAAAGGGAACAATGATGTATTTGCAAGCCCTTCCATATACTATTTATTTTACCTACTGAAATATCATTTCTGTCTGGGAAAGATATTGGGTATGGTCGGCTTTTATGCTCTCGGCACTTTCCCCCCTAACAAAACCCTTCCCTATAAATCTGAAGTCCACAGCCTGGCTTCAGAAAACACTTTAATAGTTCCCAACTCCAATATTTTCCATAGCAATATATCCTCATGTCAAGAATACTGAAGGGCTGAAGCTTGAATTCATCCAAGAGAACTCATCAATACTCTGCCAGTGGGGTTAGGAACTTAATCTCCACCCACCCCAGGGGGGATGCTGGGGGAACAGAGAGGCTGAAGAGGAGATGGTCTGCGATCACTCCCATCTCCAGAACCAGCAAGTCTGGGCACCTGCAGAGAGGGGAGCATCGCCTTCGTCACTGGCAGCGAGCGGGAGCCACAGTCCCAGATCTCACCTCCCTAACCCCATGCCTTCCTCCATTCCCAGCAGCAAGTCCCCAGCCCAGCCACACCTCACTTCCACTCCTGGCCCCAGGAGCCACTTCTGTGCCCAGCCTTATCCCGATAGAGTAAACTACTTCACGGAGTCCACCCAACAAGACCGATAATAGTAAAGATTTCAGAAAGGGTTACATCATACATCACTCTGAAAACAGCCTTTAAAACTTCCTTGGCCATCTCTTCATCCACGAGTTATCTCATCTCTCTCTTCTCCTCCCTTGTTTTGCTCATGAAGGACAAATTAATGCCCTCCTTGTCATGAATCAACCCCACCAACAAGAACACCCGTTGGGAGGCAGAGGGAGATTAGAAATAGCCATCTGGAATATTAACAATAAAGAAACCCTAAATGGTCAAGCTATTTGTCTGTTTTCCTCTCACACTGAGGCTCACACAGGAGGAGTAACGGTTGGGTGAGCTGGACAAGTAGCGGGCAAGGAGCCTGTCACAGCCTCCCCCCTCTACCCTTACAGAGTGAACTCCTGGGAGAAGTAAAGCGCCTTTCTGGGGACCCATCATTCCACGGGTATGTCTGAAGGCCCACCACCAGACACACACATCTTTGGTTGGGTCAGCATACCTACAAATTCTGAAAATTTGACTGAAAATTCGGGATAGGAAATGGAAATAGGAAATGGAAACAAAACTACTGGAGAAACAAAGTTGCAGTCACTTTCCAAGCTCCTGCTTACAAACACACTGGGGAGCTAAAGAGAAAGGATCTGACAACAGCGGGGATCGTGGGCAGGGAGACCCTGGACAAAGTGCCAGCCCTCCCTGGGCCTTCATTTCCCCTCTGCCAAATGTCTCCTTCCAGTTCTACAACTCTTAGTCTAATTCAAACGGTTTTGTACGCTATCACAGGAAAGGACAAATCCCTGGCCGTGGGTATGCTTGTACAAGAGAAAGAGCAGCAGCTACTCTTTATCGAGAAGCAAACACATGCCAGGTGCTTTACCTGCAGTCTTAAGTCTTAAAACAATCCTGCACGATGAGGGTTACCATCCCCATTCTATAGATGACAATACTGAGGCTCAGAAAACCCAAGATTCTGTCTTGAGGCTACAGAGCTGAGATTTGGGTCTTTACTGCTCTATGTCACAATGTGGAGCTCGTTTACCTACAGGATACGATGAAACACCAGACAACCCTACACCGACGAGATGCCGTCATACACACCCAGCTGTGTGCTACCCAGACTTGGGTCCAGCCTCGGCATGTCTGCCAGTGACCAGCCATCCACTGGGGCCAGGCCAAGGCTGCCCAGCAGGCTTAAAACCCATCTGATACCATCAGTGATCCCCAGGTAAAGAAGCCCTCACCTCCCAGGGCAGAGGACACCCAGCGGATGTGGGTCCTGCCTGAGGATCCTCAGGGAGGGCAGCACTGTCCGCAGGCTGCCCACAGTGGGAGGGGCAGACACAAGGCAGGTAGTGCAGGCCAGAAGCCTTCTGTATCATGGGATGTCCATATGGTGCACCTCTCCTTCCTCTGTGCTCAGACTTTACAAGGTCTTATTAGTGATAACCATGAAGCTGCTGGCATTCGGCAGGTGCAAATCCCACATCGGGAGGTATGGTGAGGGCTTCCCATACACTCCCTCCCTGACTCCCCCCCTTCTCTAAATGAGGCATCATTATCCCCGTCTTGCAGATGAGTAAACTGAGACCCAAATCAGCTGTACTATACAGTGAGCAGAGCAGGACTTCAAATCCAGGAAGCCCCTATCAAGAGGCTGAGTGCTTTATGTCCAGGAGGAGAGCTGCACAGAGGCTTGGAGCAGACAGAGCCCAGAACTCCAGGTTTTGTGCAAGGTGGAGGCCAAGAGCTTCTAGCCCAAACTCCTTTTCGTTGGGCTTCTGGCAAGGAGCAGCACAGCATGAGAGCAGTGGGGTGGGACAGGTGCTGAGGACACACGGTGTCCAGGGAAAGCCACCTGGTAAACACAGAGTCTGCTCAGAGCTCCCCTGGGCCCCTTGGCACCCAGCTTGAGCCCCTCCTGGGGCCACGGAATCAGCTCATGGCACTGAAAGCTGTACCAGCAGGCTCTGTCCCTGTCCCGTGGAGACAGAACCAGGACACCGGGCACAGGGCAGCTATCCCTTGCAGACTCCTTGCGCACAGGTGCTAAGGGCCAGACCAGGAACCTGCTGAGGGACAGGGGGCATTAGGTGCTCCCCACAAAGGTGAGGCAGAGGCCCAGACTGTCAGGGACATGGGGCAGCTCTACCCTCAAGGTCATCCCGTCCACACTCTTGTTACAAATGGGGCACAGACTTGGAAAAGCAAGGGCCAGTCCAGGGTCAAATGGCAATTGTTCTTTAAGATTCAAGGAAAACAATGCCAGCTTCCCTCAGTCTGAAGAATTTCCACCTGCCCTCTTCAGTGTGTTTGTATTTCAGAAAGGGATCCCAAGCCAAGAAGGTGGGGACAGAAGCCAGCCCGGCTCTCAGGTGGGCAGCAGACTCTTTTGGTCCTCGCTCTGGGCCCTCACTCAGAAGTGCCGGGATTCCCCCCAGCATCCTCACTGCCTTCTGACTCCCACTGTGGCCATAACTGAGGAAGAAATCAAAGAGTGGCAAATAAAGAGACCCTGGCCTTCTCAGCCCATGGTGTGTGGCACGGTCTTTTGAATCGTCAAATGCTTCTGTGGGGTTTGTTGGTTCTTCATCTCTCCTACCACTCGGTTACTCCAGAACAGCCGGGAGGCTCTAGTATAGTCACTGAGGTATGCCCAATGCCTAGCAGAGCTGCCGCACAGTAGGCATCCAATAAATTTTTCTTGTTAATAAAAGAGACAATATTTTCATCACCACACAAGGAATTTTTTTCACCAACTAGTGGTTCTTCGGGGGAGACCCCTTCTGAGGTAGTCCATTTCTTCCAGGGATACCTGGTACAGGGTCAAGTTCCTCATGGGGGCTGATTGCTTGGGCACCTTCCCCCACTTCTGCCACCAGCAACACTCACCTGGATGGCAGCCCCAGCAGTACTCTGTAAGGCCTTCCACGAGGTAGCTCCACCCTGCAGGACTGTCTCTCCTTTCACTGCCCATGGCCTGGGTCCTCTCCGCTGGAGGTGAGAGCTGTGAAATTCCACGTCTGCTCCCTGACCCATTTATCCTGGGTGAACACTGGTGTCTAGCAGTCAAAATGGGGTGACCGACAGGTCAGGTAGGGCCTTCCCAGACTCACGGCTCCCACTGTCTGGCAGAGGTCACCGTGGAACACTAAAGCCTTCCTCTCTTTCTCTCTTCTCTCTTCATTCTTGACTCCCGACTCAGCATTTCCCTAAGCTGCAGGTGTCCCACTGGGGTCTGGAGGGTATCAGCCCTTGGAGGGGCCCAAGCAGGGAGAAGGGGTTCTTCCCATGTGTCTTGTCAGAAGGTCCACTTCTGGGCTGGGCTACAAAGGTCTAAGACCTAGCTCCCATGGGGTCAGTGAGGCATCACATTAATAATAAAGCCGTCTAATATTCTGGAAGCCACACCAGCATGTCTTCTTTTACAGAGAGGTCTGTGCCCAGGTCCCAGCTCTTCCAGCTGTATGGCTGGATGAGGAGCACTCCCTCTCCGGTCTTTGTGTCTCTCGCCCCAGAAGTGAGCGTGCTGGACAGCGAAGCCTCACATTTAGCCTTCAGCATTCCACACTTTAGTCTGAACTAATGCATTAAGAAAGGAGAAGCGCTCATAGGTAGCTTGCGTTCCTGGACTTTCATGAGGGTCTTCCAGATGTAAATGCAAAGATGTGCCTTGGCAGGGGGTGGGGGAGGGTGGGTAGATATCAGACATAGCAGCATGTGGACGAGTAAATATTTGGGGGCCCTGAAGAGAGGAAAGTTCCTACTACCCCAATTCATCCAAAGTGGTCACACACACTTCCTGAGTGCTCCTGGTGCAGGAATTAAAATCCAGCCCCAATATTCAGGGACACACTCACATGCACAACCTGCCCAGACCATATTAGAGTATCAGGCACACACCATGAAACATGGCTCTAGCCCTGGGCAAGGCCACTTTCTAACAGAAGGGGACTTGCTGGTATCTGAGAGCTACACACAGAGTGGAGAGAGCCTGGCTCCCAGCAAGTCTGCAGGTGAACCGTATCTGAATCACCTCTGCTCACCTGTTTTCAGCCCATCATCAGTGGCACATGGCTGTCCTAAAAATCCACTTTCTCCTGGGGCTCCATGCTGGAAAGCTCTTTGGAAAGCCTCCCATCCCCTCGGCCCACAGGGGTATTCATGAGTGCAGGGGCAGTAACTCAGAGTACTTAAGAGTTTGCAATAATGGGACGCCTGGGTGGCTCAGTTGGTTGGACGACTGCCTTCGGCTCAGGTCATGATCCTGGAGTCCCGGGATCGAGTCCCGCATCGGACTCCCAGCTCCATGGGGAGTCTGCTTCTCTCTCTGACCTTCTCCTCATTCATGCTCTCTCTCACTGTCTCTCTCTCAAGTAAATAAATAAATAAATAAAAAAATCTTTAAAAAAAAAAAAAAAAAAAAAAAAGAGTTTGCAATAACATGATAGCACTTAAGAGCCGGGGGACTGTCTGCTGATCTCACTACAATGCTTCCCCCCAAGGACTGAGACCTGGGGAGACCACGGCTGCAGGAAGCATGTGGGTCCTCAGATGGGACACGCAGGGAGCCCCGCATCATAAAAGTTATTATCTCGCAGGAGAGTAGTTTTTTCTCCGATTTGTAACTGAATACGAGGCGAAAATGAGTGCTGGGTGGAGAAGGGACCACATGAGCATTTAAGTCATTTATAGTTTACATTTTTACGGCACAGCAGAGATCGGCATCCGTTTTCCATCTGCAATTAGAAGCCAGAGCAGTCTGCCAAGCCTCCGTGTAAATTGTGCCTATTAAAAGAGTCTACGCCATGCAATGATTGATCAACACCAAGGATTTATTCACTGAGCTAACAGCGGTTTTTACTTTTGCCATTACCCAGGGTGATACATAACAATTTAGATAATGCACCCAGACAGATGCATTTATAACCCCGGTGTCAGAGCCCTGCCTTGGAGGCTGGTCAGCCAGGGGAAAGAGGGACCTGTTCCAGGTCATACCAGAGAGCCTGGGGCCAGAATGGCCTTGGGTATGCCATGTTGAGGAGGGGCCCACAGGGCACCCAACCGGAACACAGTGGGTCAGAACCATGGCCTCTCTCCCTCGGAGCACGCTGAGCCTTTCTGCAAGAGAGGGCCCTCCCTCCCCTCTGTCAGTGCACAGTAAAGCTGTCACAGGGGTGGAGGGTGGGGAATCCGTGAAGCTGACATGAGATACTAGATGGCGGGTTTATATTCAATTATTCCTAAGGGCACATGGGTACATGTGTGACCACTCTGAGTATACACGAGTGTGCATGCACACACACAGACAGCCATCCCCCGACTCTTCCTAGCATAAGCCATTTGCATGTTCCCTCGTGTGGGATCTTCTCAGAGGCTTTTTAAATTTTTCTTGGCTGGCACCAGACATGTTTACCACCTTTGCCGAGTCCTGGTGACAGATACTGAATGTTCCCTCTTGGCTTCATCAACCTGCCCTTTGTCTTGGGCTCCCGGACAAAGCACGCGGCACCCCCAGGGTACCCAGGCCAGGAAGGAGATTCACTCTGACTCTCTCCTTCATGCCTCAGGCAAACAGTCCTGATTCCTATTAGGTTCCTCTGCCTAAATGTCTTCCCACTTCAAACCCCTTTCCATCCCATTTCCGCCATCAAATTCATCATTTCCCGCCTGGATAAACACACAGGTTCCCCTACCACCAGGCTCTCCACCCACTGTCTGACCTCCCCAGCATCTTTCTAAAATATACATCCAATCTTGTTCTTCTTCTGCTTTTGACCCTTCAGTGAGTCCCACCCATCTCAAGATGAGGCTCAAACTACTTTACCTGGAAACAAGTCTAACAAACTTTTTATAAAAAGACCCAACTATGTTGTCTATATTAGTCAGGGCTCCCCAGAGACACGAAAACAATTTGGTTCCTGTGAAACAGAACGAGAGGAACCAATGGGACCGGGAGGAGGGGGAGCAGGTGGAGATTTTAAGAAATTGACTCATGCAGTTGTGGGGTTTGGCAAGTCCAAGATCTGGAGGCTGAAGACCAGGGAAGAGCTGATGCTACACTACAGTCCTAGCACAAAGGCCATCTGCCAGCCGTGTTCTTTCTTGCTCTACAGAGCTCAGTCTTTGTTTTAGGCAGGCCTTTAGCTGATTAGATAAGGCCCATCCACATTATGGAGACCCATCTGCTTTACTCAAAGTCCAAAGGATCAATGTTAATCCTACTCAAAAACATCCTCACAGAAATATCCAGAATCATGTTTGACCAAGTATCTGGGTACTTTGGCCCCAACAAGTTGACATATAACTAACCATCACAGCATCTCTTTTCTATAATGATAGGGTTGAGGCCGTGAGAAAAGTTTATACCCCTTTTGCGTGACCAGGACAGGGACCCCTGAGGATTCCTATGCAAAGGAATCTAGACCTTCAGAGCTGGAGAGACCCTGAGGATCATCTGATCAGAGCCTCTCATGCAGCAGTGGGAAGAGAGGGCCCAAACATGTCCAGCTTTTACAGACACATAACAATCCATTAATTGGGACGGAGAGGCATGTGGAACACCAATTCAGCAAGCATTTAAAATATGAGTAACATGAAAGAACAGAAACGCTGAGGGTCCCATATGATGGCAGCAGAGCCCACACCTATCCAGTGCCAGGTCCTGCATGCACAGTGGGGGAAGGTATCCCTTTGAGGGCAGCAAAGCAGAGAGAAGGGGCTGGGTGGGGCTAGGGAGACCTATCCTGATGCTCCGTCTCCACGGCCAGCACTTCCCTCCTAGGTGGTCTCCTTACCCAGAGTCATGTGGGACAGATGAATGAGAATGATGGCGGGACCCCTCCCCCTAAGACCCCTCCCCAGCTGGGAAGTGGCACTGTTGACACACACACACTGGGGCTTACTCCTCAGAGGAAGAACACCAGGCACTGATAGAAAAGGCCTGCTCAAGACCACATAGGCAGTGAGCAGGAAGCTCAGCCTTTCCCTGAGCCAACCCACAGACTACCTTCTTTCTTCTACCACCCCCCCCCCGACATTCTTCCCCTGAAAGCCAACAAAGCACACTGATTCTCTGGGGCCCACAGCTCCCCACAAAGATCCAGGGCTTCACACCACCCCATAGAGCAGGCAGTCCTTTAAATCACCCAGATCAAATACCTCCCCAGTTTCTATATGAGTTTCTTATTACAGTCAACCCCTCAACCCCCTCACAGGAGAGGGTCTTTGAGAAAAGACAGCTATAAATACTGCTGTTCCCCGAGTTACGGCAAAAAGCATCCCACTCAGACCAGAGGGCTGTTTGGAGAAGCATCACAGCACAGCTGCAAGTGGGTTCTCATTGGGCAATCAGGTGAACAGACATGAAAGCATCGTGCCAGATACAAAGCATTTTCTAGATGCGCATTTGCAACAACAGCATCCAATCATCCAACAGACACAACCAGATATAAGGAAGGAAAAGCAACTTTTTTTCTTTAAAAATGTGAAGAAAAGGGTGTCCTGAAGTTATACTTTTTAACTGTAGATCCACTACTCAGCCTCAAAAATTCAAGCCACTCCATCTCATCCTTCCTGAAAGAAAAACACAAAAACAAAAGCAGACTGTGCTCTGGTTGGTCGGCAGAGGCACCGAAATGAGCATCTATCTCCAGTCAGAGTCGTTTAGGAGAACAATCTCTGGCACAGAACCCGTGCTCATAAATATTCCAGGATGAGGCACTAAAGCAGCTCCAGGCCCTGGCAGAGACACCCACAGAGGAGCGCTTGTCCATAGCACTTGGAGGTAGGAGACAAGGCCTGGCTCAGACCAGCAGCTACTTCGCTCACAGCAGGGGGCTCAAGGGAGGAAGAAAATCGCATTCCTGATCTCCTCCCCATTTTGTGGCCTCTGGAATGCCACCTCCTCTCCCTCATCCTGGGAAGAAGTCACTAACAGGGCACCACTCCCCAATCTGGCCCCCTCTTGGTGTCTCAAGCCAGTACGGGCCTCCACTGCATGCACAATTCTATGCATGTGCCTGGTGTGTGTGTGTGGGGGGGGGGTTGTAGACCCTGGATCTCTTAAAAGAACCAGCCCCCCTCCAAACCACACATGCCCCTACCTGTCTAGGGATCCCTCTTACTGCAGCAGCTGGCTAACAGCCCACATCCTCAGCACACCTTCACCAGACACTGCGCTCATCTGGGCTGGCAAGGTGGCCTGCTCTGCGCCTCCAGGCACAGCCCCACAGGAGTCAGGTGGGGAACTGAAAGAGAGAGTCAACCCAGTGGCATGAGAGGACACGTGGCTGGAAAGGTGAAGCCTAGGTAGTGGGCGTGGCACCTTCCCTCCTGACCAAACAAGTGTTTCTGCCATCAGGAGACTTTGGGAGACTGCCATCACCATGGCTTTGGGCAGACAGGTCTGACCCGTGGACCCCAGCCACAGCTTCCACAGGCTGGCTTTCTGAGCCATCATGCCCAGAACTTCTGCTCTTTCCAACCAAACGTGTTCCTCCCACCATGTTCCCCAGTTCAACTCAGTGGACGGCAATTGCATCCTTCCGTTGCTGAGGCTGAAACCTAGAGCAGGGGAGTAGATGGGAACAGGAAGCTCAAGCTGCACTGTCTGCAGTGAGAAATAAAGTCCTTTCTGTATGACCAGGAGTCTCACGTCTGCCAGCTGGAGCAGGAGAACCTGTTAGCTTGGAAGCAGACACTTCATAGTTTTTGACACAGAGCAGCCAAAGTCCTACTTTAATATCTAAGTCAGCTCCTTTAATCAAACCCCTGCAAGGACCGTCTTCTCACTCAGTGAAATCCAAAGTCCTTTCAATGGCAGAAAGGCTGTGCCTAGCCCATCCCCAATCACCATTACACCTCTGAACTCACCTCCTCTTCTCCCCCGTCCTTCACTCTCCTCCAGCTCTCAGACACAAACATGCCAGGCACGTGCCCTGCTGAGAACACCTCTGTTCAATGTCGCCTTCCCACTGAGACCATTCTGAGCCCCAATTTAAAACTGTATCCTCCTTTCCATCACGGGCCCCCAACACTACCTCCCTACTCCTGGATCCCCAAAAAGCCACCAGATCCGCACCTGTGCAGTCCCTTCTCTAGTATGGCCTTCCTGGGTCAGTTTACCAAGCCAAACCATGACCCTCACCCCAGGCAAACTGGCCTGGTCCCAGCCCCAGCCCCTCACGATGACTGATGTTTCAGGGCGGCACCTGAGGCTCTCGAAGCTGTGGTATGAGGAAACAGCACCAAAGAACACAAAAGCAGAGAGAAGGAAGCAACTCTTTAGCCAGCAAAAGGGCAGAGCCCTAGCCCAGCCCAAGAGGCTGGCAGGGGGAACAAGGGGTGACCATCACTGGCCGGTATAAATGTCAGCCTTCCCGAGGGTTGCAGCAGAAATACTTGGGGAGGAAGATACTGCAGAGCACTGAGCTCAGGCCAGGCAGCTGGAAAGAGCCTCAGACTATGGTGATCTAGGCATTAAAGGTACACGTGGACCCCGCCCCCCACCCCCAGCACAGGCTGGTGACATCTGGAAGAGTCTGCTTATTTTTTCAACTGGTACGTTTTCTATAGCATCTCATACTCCTTTCAGTTACAGTTTTGAGTTTGGCAATTATGACAGGCTTGCTCTGCTATTTATGTTTCTGATTATTTTTAGCGTTTTGCAATTAAATGTTCTTAAATTAAAATTTAGACTTAAGCTTCAGATTGTCTATAATGTACCCTGGTGTGTTCATATATGCAGTTTATATATTTGGGTTGCAAAAGCCTCAGGAAAAAAAATAAAGATTTCAATATTTGGCACCCAAACCGTCTTGTTTCCATATCACCCACACGTTCCCATGCACTTCTCTCTATTCCCACACTCCCAGCGACACCCTCCAGATCCTCTTGAGCCACAACAAAGCACTGGGAGAGGTAACTAGGCTCTCCTTCAAAGCCAAAGCAGGCTGTCTCTTCCCACCACCTCAGCAGCCCCCATGGGCTGCACCCTGGACCACTCAGCCTGCAGACCCTGCCCTCAGCCCCAGGCCTCCCCAGAGCTGTGCCCCTTCTGCTGTCCCCCACCTGAATGCCATGTCTCAGTTCCCAACCAGGCACTATCCGGAACATTCTGCCCAAACTCATGTGGTTTTCCTACTGGCCTCCCACTCTCCCTGGTAGTGCACTCCTGGGATGCTGGCCCTGTCCAGTCACTGGACAGACTCTCCTCCCTCAGCCTCCACCACACTGTGCGGCCCTAGCAGCTCTGGACCCCTCTCCCTCTAGGTGCCTGGATGAGGGCAGCATTCTTTCCTCTTTGGCCACACCCACCCCACAGTTGCCAGGGTCACCTCCACCTGGACCCCGCGGCCCTCTGCATGTACCCCCCCCAGCCCACCGCCAGGCTGCATCTCCAGAGCGAGCTTTGTTGGTACTTAGATATACCTGGGAATTTCAGGCTCATCCATTTCCCTCTGAAATCCCTCCTGCCTCCTCCTGAATTCATCCGAATTCAGCCCCAGCCCCTCAGTCACCCAGGCTTAACCTTATGAGATCAACAGAACTGGCTGTCACTCACACCACAGCCTCCTCCAACCCTTCTGATTCCCCTCCCTACACAGGCTACAAAAGCCAATGACTCTCTTTTGCAGCTGGCAGGATGGTCAGGAGAAACGGTTCTGTCCCCGAGAAAGCTCTGCCTTTGTGAAAAGGTGCCTCCGCCCCACTGCCCTGCTCTGTGCAACTGGTCACCCCTCCTGCTCTCAGCTGCCCCTCCCCGCCCAACACCAAGCAGATGGGGAGCTGCTGCAGCACTGAAGCCCTATGAGGCTTATGAGTAAGGGAGGAAGAAAATGTCTGGCACTTTGGTGGCCTTGCTGAGTTGCCACTCAAGCTCTGCACTGCCTCCAGCCAGCTTGCCTGAGAGGTAAACAGGTGTTTGTATTGTATCTTCCATGCTTGCAGTGAAAGCATCCTTACCAACACACTGAGCTCATTCTTATTTCTCCTCTCTCCACTCCCTCCCATTTCTCACGGACCTTCTTACTCGATTGTTCTCTTGCTCTCCCTCTTCCTCCCTCCCTCTTCTCATCCTCCCTTTAGCAGGTGCTTGCCTCTTGAGCATCCACTCTGCAGAGCTCTTCAGGGCACACAGAGAGAAAGCAGGAGCCAGCCACACACTTACCACGGGAGCGCCTGGGCTAGGCTTCACCCTGTGCACCTGTCAGTGCACAGCCTCAAGTTCCCTGTCTGTCCTCTTTGCCTTCTTGCAGGGTTTCCTGCACACCTCCCACAAAGTGTTCTCCCTGGAGCTACCACAATGGCCCTCAGGTTTCCCACAGGCTGCTCTGGGCTCATGCTCCTAACTGGGGCCATTCTGTACCGCAGAGCCGGGGTCCTCTCCCTCACAGCCCTTCCTCCACCCCAGCCATCCCCACTCCCTACTCGCCCAGCCCTGAGCTCAGCACTCAGATCCTACTCCCTGGACGCTCATTCCTCCTACGTGACTCTGAAGCTCTGCCGTGAGAGTGGCAGCAACCAGGGAGAGGAGCCCCAGCAGTCCAAAGGTTGAGGAAGGACCAGGGTTATGCTCTGGCACCTCATTCAGAACCAAACAGCTCTGTGGGGAGTCAGCAAAAGGACCAGCCAGGGAGATAATGTGCACTGGGTTAAACTTAACAGTGTATACTAAGCCCTGGGCCAGGTGGTATCCATGTATTATCTCATTTTAAAGTATACATTTGGGAACATTTTATAGAGAATGGATTCCAAGGTTCAGAGAGATTCAGCAGTGCAAAGAGTGAGTAGATCAGTGTTCTGAAGTGAAGAGAAAAGGGCTGCAGAGGCTGGTGGTCTGCCTGTCCAGGTTGCTGGCAGGCATGCTCTGGAGCAGGGGATAGCCCTCTCCCTCTGTGCTCAGCTGCTAGCTCCTCAGCTATGCTAAGACCCTTTCCTAAAGTCAGGTACCCACCAAAATACCAGGGTAGGAGTGCTAACAGACCCAAGGCCATGCCATCAGTCAAGGGACTATGGGCTCCTAGAAACAAGCTGCCAGTTTAGCAGCACCATGCCTCAAGCCCAGAGCTGCCAGGGTAGGGTCCCTGGGTCTGTCCAAGAGGATCTGCTCAAGCTTTAACTGCAAGGAGATGCTGCTTGGCAGATGGTGGAGGGGACCTGGCTTCACCCACAGAGCTCAGACTCCAGCCCTCCAGCTGACACCCTCTGTAAACTCTGGAACAAACAGGCCCCTCAGCTGGGGAATAAAGACAAGTATTTCCAAATCTAGAATTTGAAGAGACCTTCTTTTTTCAAATTGTGTTATAATTGTTATAATTGCCGCAGTGCCTTCATAGCCATCACCTCATTGGGTCCCCAGTGAAAACAATAAAGCCAGCACTATCTTTCTAATTTTCTTTTTTTTTTTTAAGATTTTATTTATTTATTTGACAGAGAGAAATCACAAGTAGATGGAGAGGCAGGCAGAGAGAGAGAGAGGGAAGCAGGCTCCCTGCTGAGCAGAGAGCCTGATGCGGGACTCGATCCTAGGACCCTGAGATCATGACCTGAGCCAAAGGCAGCGGCTTAACCCACTGAGCCACCCAGGCACCCCTCTTTCTAATTTTCTATATCAACAGCATCAACAACAACAAAGCAAGACTCCTAGAGGCACACTAAAGATCTCACAATAATTTTAGAGTGCCCTGGATGAGAGTAACAATTTTGTTTCAGTTTTGTTTCCTCTCTTTCAGTCTGGTTTCCTCGGGGACACAGGATTCCAGAGGACTCCCCTTCCTTGGGCATGATAGAAAGTTCAAAGGAGAGCCTGTCACCCTGGTCAGACAACTCAGAATCCTCCCTGGGATGTCTGATGGAATTCTCAGCAAAGACCAAGAAGCAAACCTGAAATAACCAAAGGTTCATCACCTTCACCAGAGGAATGCCTGACAAAGAATGAGTTCAGTTTTCAGGAAAACCAACCCCCAAAATGCAAATATGAATTTCTGGGAATATCACTGAGCATAAAGAAATCCCTCAAGCCAGCCATGCCCCAAGCCAGCCCCAGCTCTAGAATTTCCATGTTTGTGGGTCAGTATTTTCTCATCTTAGTAACAACAGTCTCTACACCAACCCAAAGAGAAAAACCAAGGCCTCCTACCTGGGCACAGAAATATCTCAAAAGATAGTGAAAATCAAAGAAAAGCACAAGACAACCACAGTCAGTTAACTTTTCCTTGTTCAACAAATAGTTGTGAGCCAAGCACCAGGCTAACTGGTTGGAAAGACAGTGGTGAGACTAATAATTAAGAGCTCTGTCTGCAATGATCTTAGTAAGACAGGAGAGGTACAGACACCAGGAGGCTGGGAGTAAGGGAGGGCAGCAACAATAATCCAAATCTAGTCTGATGGAGAGTCAGGAAAGACTTTCTCAGGTTTAACTGAAACTGAAGGACGATCAAAAGCAAATTTCATGAAGCAAGTCTGGGCAACAGCATAGGTGAAAACCCATTGCTGAGCCAGTAATTTCATTACCAGTGACTCATGAATATTGCTGCATTTGGGGAATAGGGGGTATAACTGAATTGGATTCTAACCTTTTTTCATTTGGATGTAAATATATAGGAAAAATTTTCCAAACTAATCAGACAACCATGCAAAGAAACATTTACAAGGACCTTTGTGGCAACAATGTTTATAATAACAGAAACCTATAATAATTGAAACTTAAAAAAAACAACAAAATATGTCAATATGCCCTTGCAACTGGGAAACATTAAAAAGACAATGTAAACACACATTTATTGGCTTGGAAAGATGTACCATCTAAGAGAAATAAGCACGTCTCAAAGAATATATATAGGATAATTCCATGTATTGAGTACAAAATAGGAATTCAATAAATATTTACTGAATGAATGGCAAGTAAATATATCTGAACAGATAAACACCAAACAAAATGTTTGCAGTCATTATTTCTTGGTGATGGAATTATTGGTGATTTTAAATTGTTTTCTATATCTGCTTATCTGAACTATCTAATTTTTTGTACAATGAACATGAATTACTTGCACAATAAAAGGGAATAAATAAGAAATCTTTCCAAAGCAAACAATGACTCACCAAGGTCAGTTTTAAATCTTAAGATTTATAATTAGGAAACAGGACCTTAAGGAAGAACTGAAATAGCATGGCTAGATAAGTATAATGGATAAGAAAATATTCTTCCCATAAACACTGGAGACAGACAAAGCTTTCTTCAATGTCACAGCCAAAAACTGTTTAGCACAAGTCCATTCCATATCTCATATTTATTCAGTAACACAGCACATTAGTTAAATATTAGAGAAAAATACATTGAGGCAAAAATAAAATCAACAAGGCTTATGCTTATATGATGCCAAAAAAATCACATTAAAAAAAGTCTATGTATGCCAAACATCTAAATATTTGGGAAAATCTACAAGACAAATGCCATTTGGATCAATTTCTGGGGTGAGTGACTACATCATCCACATTTCTCCCAGATGTTTCAGCCTAATAAAGAATGTGGCCTTCAACAACCAAGCCAGGGCTGGGCAAATCATAGACAGCTACGCTGTCACCATCACTAAAAGCAAGCGCTGGGCAAATAACACTACCAACTCTCTGATGTCCTTTTCCAGCCAAATTGTAATCTCTGATTGTTCATATTATTAGGATGGTTCTGTTAACTTTGAAACTCTGGAAGCCCTGATGGAGGCAAAGCATTGGCTCTGATCCTGGCAGATCTGAAGAAGGCAGACAGCAGGTGCTATGGAGAGCTGACCAAATGGTGGGCTCTGGGCCCTGGAGACCCCTGTAAGTTGCAAGAACAGCTGCCTATATCTTCCATGGCCCCCCAGACTCCACACAAGCAATGCAGCTTCCACCTTCCTCCTCAATCAGCATGGCATGGAAGGAGTTCATGGGAGGTTACAGAAATCAGGAGAGGCATACCGCAGAAGGGGGTGGAAGCTGAGCCTTAGAGGACTGGCCAAAGCAAAAAGGATACCAAGGGCATGGTCACACCGGACACTACAAAGATCTAGACTACTGACGGCTGGACAGCTCACAGCTGCTACCTTGAAGAAGAATGTAGTCATTCTCTACTGAAGATGGGGCCATATCCTACTAGGCTTGGCATCCCTGCAGCTGGCACAGTATCAAACCAAGAGTTCTCACTCAAATACTCAATACCTATTGGCAGTTAAATGAGTGAGTTGGTAAATGTATGAATTAACAAAGTTGTATCTCATCCAAAGGGTAGGTTCTAAGTCAACACATGCAGTGAAAATCTTGGACAGTCTAAGTTACCACTAAGAAATGCCTTCAGCTGTCCAGAAGGTATGTATGGAACTAGCCAGGAACTTCCCTCCACTGCTGGACAAGGTTATTGGTTCTTCTGTTGAAAGCCAGGGGAACCACATGTTACCCAGCTCATACAGAGTTAGCAGATGCACAGTCTCACACATGCATGCCCAAGTGCAGAAACATAAGGACACACTGGGCATTACAAGCTTTCATACCATAGTAGTACATGGAACTTCAGCCAGGCCAAGTCTTCCACTGCCCCTGCACATGCTCAGTGTGGGGCCTACCCACTCAGAATGGAGTGGTGGATGGAATTCCCAGCACTATTCCAACTGTTCCTTTTCTCTTCTTTTCAAATTACTGGTAGCACAAATGAACAAAGGAATTAAATTCATATATGATGTAACTCAATGGCACTCCTTGAACTGAATCACCGTAAACTCAAAAAGCAATTGGGATGAGGTGGGGTGGGGGAAGGGGAAAGGCTACCCCCATTAGAACAGAGCCCTGGCTAGCAGCACCCATGTCACCACTTACGCTGTCTTAACCACACCAGCTGCCTGCACACCCACGTCTCCTGATACTCCTGATTCTATATCCACATAATCAGACCCCAGCCTGGGGTTACACTTTTTATTATTCAGCCTCTACTCAAGCCAGCATATTCTAGGAAACACACCCATGGCTTTCTGAATGCTATTTCTTCAGCGGGTCAACAGCTTGCTGAAACCACCCCTGCAAGATGGACAATCCCCCATCCCATTCCATCTAATTTTCAGATCCCTAGTAGGTGACAGAGCCAATGGGACTTCCTGGCAGCCCAAACAGGAGGAAAGGGGCAGGAACAGGCTTGGATGTATACTTATACATCACCAGCACTGCCGTGCCAAGCCACACTGGCACCAAAAGGAAAAACCAGGAAAGTCAATCTTATATGTATTTAAATTGTTGACATGTTTCATCATGAATTTTTTTGTTAATGTTGATTTTCTAAAACACTGTATTTAAATATTACTTATTTCTGAGGGGTTTTGTTTTATGTCTCAAGCCTTTCATTCTAGTCCCTATTGAAAGAACTACTAGTTACTGAGCATAAATAATCCACCAGACCCTGCACTTGAAAAAGTGACATAGAAGTCTCACAATAATATCAGCAGTAAAGTTGAGAGTGTGCCTATTTGTTAATTTGGGGGAAACTGAGGCACAGAAAGAAAATAGCATAGGAAGTGTCCCATAGCTCGTAAGAGGTGGTAGGGACACAAATTTAGGAGAGAGTGGAGTGGACCACACTTGATTAGAAAACACCGATCTCTGATTTAGGGGAAAGATGGCATGGGAAACATAGTGAAGCACTCCATAGCCAGCTAGGGAGATTATAAGTGGATCCCATGCTGCCAACAGGTTCAGAGAGATTTGGAGGGGGCTGTGCAGACCAATCACTTTTGTGGACATTTGTGTAAGGACTAAGGAAAGACGTCCCTTGCTAGAGGATTCATGTACTGAAGAAAGCTGGGTAGGGATTTTAAAAACCAGGCTTTGAATTTTTCATAAGATTATTTTAGATTTGTGGGAGGAAGATTATTATGAAATCTATGGCCAAAAGTATTTTTCTTGCAATTTAAATTTTTCAGAAAGAATAAAACAAAATATCTCACAGGAAAAATGTCTAATTTGATGTAGAGCCATTGGTCAGCATTCTTTATGTGCTTCTGAATACCACATCCTCATTAACACCCAGGGATCCATGGAAACCCCACTGAGAAACCATGAAATCTCAATGTGGATTTAAGTAGGAGCTATTTTTTCAAGAATGTGTATGCTATATTGAATATCAATATATCAACTCTGGCTCCTGAACCATAATTTTGCTAATATTAGCAGTAGCATGAATGAAATTAAATAGTGTTAACTCTAGACCAGATCAGATATGCACTATTGTTCAGGCTAAGCTGTCAACATGAGGGACTATGAGTTATCATCTTTCTGGTATGTGTGGATTGGCACTGCTACAACTCCATTTTCATTTCTTTTGTCACTGTTGCTTGTCAGACACTTTGCCAGTTGGTGAGGACACTGGCCAAATTCCACAAGGAGGTCAGAGCACACACCCCAGGTCAAGATCTACATTAGCGTTCTTAAATGTTACACTTAAAACTACACTTAAGTGTCCCTGTTGAAACTATGTTAACTTAAAACTACATTAACATTCATCTGTTGATGGACATCTAGGTTCTTTCCATAGTTTGGCTATTGTGGACATTGCTGCTATAAACATTTGGGTACACGTGCCCCTTTGGATCACTACGTTTGTATCTTTAGGGTAGATACCCAATAGTGCAATTGCTGGGTCATAGGGCAGTTCTATTTTCAACATTTTGAGGAACCTCCATGCTGTTTTCCAGAGTGGCTGCACCAGCTTGCATTCCCACCAACAGTGTAGGAGGGTTCCCCTTTCTCCGCATCCTCGCCAGCATCTGTCATTTCCTGACTTGTTGATTTTAGCCATTCTGACTGGTGTGAGGTGATAGCGCATTGTGGTTTTGATTTGTATTTCCCTGATGCCGAGTGATATGAAGCACTTTTTCATGTGTCTGTTGGCCATCTGGATGTCTTCTTTGCAGAAATGTCTGTTCATGTCCTCTGCCCATTTCTTGATTGGATTATTTGTTCTTTGGGTATTGAGTTTGCTAAGTTCTTTATAGATTCTGGACACTAGTCCTTTATCTAATATGTCGTTTGCAAATATCTTCTCCCATTCTGTCAGTTGTCTTTTGATTTTGTTAACTGTTTCCTTTGCTGTGCAAAAGCTTTTGATCTTGATGAAATCCCAATAGTTCATTTTTTCCCTTGCTTCCCTTGCCTTTGGCGTTGTTCCTAGGAAGATGTTGCTGTGGCTGAGGTCGAAGAGGTTGCTGCCTGTGTTCTCCTCAAGGATTTTGATGGATTCCTTTCGCACATCCATCAACAGATGAATGGATCAAGAAGATGTGGTATATATACACAATGGAATACTATGCAGCCATCAAAAGAAATGAAATCTTGCCATTTGCAACAACATGGATGGAACTAGAGCGTATCATGCTTAGCGAAATAAGTCAAGCGGAGAAAGACAACTATCATATGATCTCCCTGATATGAGGAAGTGGTGATGCAACATGGGGGCTTAAGTGGGTATGAGAAGAATAAATGAAAGAAAATGGGATTGGGAGGGAGACAAACCATAAGTGACTCTTAATCTCACAAAACAAACTGAGGGTTGCTGGGGGGAGGGGGTTTGGGAGAAGGGGGTGGGATTATGGACATTATTGGGGAGGGCATGTGCTTTGGTGAGTGCTGTGAAGTGTGTAAACCTGGTGATTCACAGACCTGTACCCCTGGGGATAAAAATATATGTTTATAAAAAATAAAAAATTATATATAAAAAAAAACTACATTAACACTTCTCTCATCGGATTTTCTCTGGCACTAATCAGCACCACACCATTTAGCACATAATCCAATATAGTCCCATCTTAAGAATTGAGAAAATTTTGTCTCCTCAGGTAGAACAGCAAGAGCAGCAATTTTCTTTCATTTACTCTCACTGCACTCAGCTCAGGGACGAGCACATATGAGGCAATCAGTTAGAAGGCTTACAAGGACCAAAAGGAGACACAAAGAAAGGCAGGTGGGGCTCTGTGTACACATCCTGGTGGGCAGAGGATAAGAAAAAAATCTAGGAGTCTGGTAGGAATATTTTGGAAAGCCTTGGGAAATGTAACCAGAGGCTAGATAACACCAGTGACAGGAACAAAGGCCAAGGTCATCGTAGGGTGACCACAGACAGGAAGGGCTGTGAAAAAGATGGGAAGGGCTGTGAACAAGTAAGGAACAATTATAATGCAGGCTAGGAAAATCTGGAGTGAGGAGGGGGAATGTAAATCAACTCATGCATGTGGTTTAGAACCAGGACCATGCCTGACATGAGAGCACTGGAGGTCATGATGGCCAAGAAAACATGGGACACTGTTCTCCTCAGAAATAGCCTACGAAAAATTCCTCCCACCCCCAAGCAATGCCTGTAGTACATAGCTCTTTTGCCCTTGGATTCCTGGGACCAGCTTAAGCTCCACTTTTCCTAGTTGTGGTGATATCCAGGACTAGCCACTGGCCACCATACTCTCTTTTCTAGCCTTCTCCAGTGGCCACAGGAGATGAAGGCTACCAGATGTAACGGTACTTGTTTATGAATCATAAACTTTGATTCCAGTGGACCAGTGGAAGGTGTATATTATATGGTCATATTGTGGAGAACTGAACAACAGTACCTGTTCTAGGATGAAAAAGAGTTTGTTTTAAATTTCTGTAACTTGCTGAGCACTCCAAAAAACAGGGAGGCCCCAACAAATAAATCCAGTCAATCTTTTATGAGCTGGCCAAGGATTACAATCAAATTAGTACAAGAAGCCCTTCACCTTCAGTTTTACTTGTATTGTTTGAAGAGGTTAGAAATGAAATCTTCCTAAGTATAAGTTTGTTTTTCCAATTCAGACATCTTCCCCCAAGGATTCATTCCCAGATGAAGAGCTTCATTATGCTAGTGAATTACTGGAAGTCCATGAATACAGAAAACTAGGTCCCTGGGAGAATCCCAGGATCAAAGAAGGTCTTTAAAGAAAGACCTCCTAAATATTTCTGATTCTTCATCCTACCTACTGCCCCGTGAGTGGCTCTTGGTGGTGATTGGTCTATGGAGTTTTCTTGTTGGGATCCAGATGGCCAAAGGTGGATTTACCAAGTTTTCCCACATCTCACCTCATGAATGTCTGTACCTGCCCTGGAGGGTTCTCCAGGTGGCATCTGTCATAAATGGAAATCGAGGTCAGATTAGTCATCTGCTTAAGTTAAGAAAGCTACCTTCCAAATGACTGACTCGCTGTCTCTCTTTCGCTTGAATTCTGTGACTAAACAAGAGGACTGTATGTTAATGAAGGTATTTGATTAATTAATTGGTATAAGAGAAATTGCATCTTCATTCTTGCAAGGAGGAAGATTGCCTGACTATGGAAACCTCAAAGAAGCACTGGGCATTGGTTGGTATGTAGTATGTGGGTGTGTATGTTTCATTGGGTTGAGATCATCATTTTCTCACCCAATGTACATAAGAGAAAAAAAAAAAGGGGAGCTCCCTCTGATAGAAAATATCAAAGCTTCTATAATTAACAGTAACAATATAACAAAAAATAACCAGACACACGAAAAAGTTTTAAAAAAAAAAAAGGAAGAAAAGAAATTGAGCAATAATCAAGGGAAGAAAGATCATAGAGACAGACACACAACTTATCCAGGTATTTGACTTAGCAAACAAGGACTTTAAAATAATTGTGACTAACGTTGAAAACAGAAGACGAAATGAGCAAAATGGATGATAAGATGGAGAATTACAACAGAAACTAGAACATGTGAGAAGGAGTTTAAAGGGGCATTTTAGAATGGAAATATGCAATGTATCAAGGTAAGGATTCATCAGGCAGCAAACTGGACAAAACAGACAACAAGATTAGTAAAACATCCACACTAGTGTACAAAGAGAAACAAGAAAGGGGGAGAAAGAGAAATTAGCACAAGAAATTATGTAGGAAACAGCCAAATGGTCTAACACACATGTAATTAAAATTGTACTGTGTTTTGACTTCAGACAGACCTGGGTTGAACCTTACTTTCCTCTGGGGTTATTTATTGGATCCCTTACTGGTTGAATAAATGACGTGAGGAGGTAGGTGACCTCAGTTTCTGCATGTACAATGGGAAGCTTCAGTTTCTGCATGTAAAATGGGAACAAATAAGCCAAACCTGGGTTGTTGTTGTTTTTTTTCTAATGAGGCAAGATATTTTTAAAAAATTATTCGTGTGCGTGCTTCTCCCAGTGATCTCTGCCCCAGGATTAAGACACGTGCCAACAACCGCAGAGTCCTGGAATAAAAGCCCCAAACACTGGACTTCTAGGTTCATAAGCCTTTGGTTAGTGTGGGAAATGGAAAAATAGGAAAAGCCACTCCATGAGCCTGCATCCTATCTCCCAGGTAAGATGAGAGATGGCATAGGGTGGGAAACTGGAGAAAAAGAGATAAAGTAGGCCAGGGAAGCACAAGATGTAAATCCTAGGCTGCTCTAGCAGAACAAGCACCATCCTCGGCCAGTACCCACAGATCACATGAAAATAGTTCAGTTCTTAGCAATGCTTCACACTGTCATTATCCGGGGATGACTACCGAGATGGGACAATCTGCAGACTAAGGTGGAAACAACGCTCATCTGGGCCCTGGCACTCTGTTACATCTCCTATCTGACCCTCTTCATTTGGACAACCCCTGTTTTATGGATCAACATATGGATAAAACAAGGCAATAATTCTAATATTCAGTAGTATCATTCATAATCATATTAATTATTGATTATGACCTACTATGTATTATTTCATGCATAGTTAATATTTAATGAGAACATACTATGTGCCTGGTCTTAACATTTCACATGTATATTAACTCATCTACCACAAACACCTTCTATGATAAATACTTATTAAATATCTTCCTCAAGGCTACCCAGCTAACAAAGCTCTTCATCAACAAGAAATGAGTATTACCTGTTGAGTGCCACCATATGTTAGGAACCTCTATATCTGACCTAACTGAATCTGAAAAGTAATGCCTGGAATTCAGTTTCTCCTTCACTACATGGTTATGTTGTTAACTATCACTACCCCCACAGCACTGCTATGAAGCTTGAAAGAGATAATTACATAAAATGACCACCACAGTAATCAACGCATTGTCAACACTCATTAAACATGCTGTCTCTGGCTGGCTTTTGTGTGACAACGGAGATCTCAGAAAAACAGGAAGATCTGGAATTTAAAATGTTCCATATATATAATTCACAGAGAGTGAAACTTAGGAACATCTATTTTTCTTGTTGTGCTTTTTCATGTATTTGATCTAAGTTAAGTAAACAACATATGTATGTGTCTCTGATTTGGTTTAGGCCTGTAAGTTAGGACATCAGAGATTACTTGGTTGTATCTTAGTGTTAGGGTCCCATTCTTGTCAGGCATATCTGAGATCGGTTTGAGGCCCCCAGAACAACTATCCTTCTCTGACCAAGCAGCTAACAACGGGGGCCCCAATCAAGGCTCTGATTCTACTTTAGAGAGCTGCACAGGTAGAGGAACATCTGCCCTGGGGCCCAAGGTAGGTAAGTAGGGGATGCAGGATTTATTCCCTATCCTCAGAATCCCCTGAAATCTGGATCAGAACACTTCAATGCTCCTGGAGCCATCACCATAGAGACTGCCTCAAGTGGCTGATGCCTGGAGACAGCTCCTCTCCAAGGGCTGGCACAGTACTGTGTCTGTCCCAAGCAGGACAGGCCATGGAGACAGGTAAACATAATGGGGTCACTGGAGGATTCAGAATTTTAAAAAAGAAAAAAAAAAAAAATCACAAGTTCCAGGCAGAAGAGGAAAGGTGAGTCTGGAGCTCCTTCTCTTCCCGTCAGAGGTAATCTCATTTTAAACTTGGCCTCAAGCTTTCCAGAAATCTATTTAGATTTTGTGTAGCCTCTGTGTGTAACTAGAATATAAGTCAAAAAGTCAGCTCAGGAAATAGGGTTGTCAGCTGCTTAGACAACTCTGGCCCAGATCAGGGCAAGTGGCAGAACTCTGACGGGAAAGGGCCTGAGCAGGTCCTGAAGCTGAAGAGAGATGGTCAGTGGCCTGCCCTGGCCTCAATTCAAGGAAGGTAACCACTCTCTATTGAGCTCCCACCTTACACCAAGCACCAAACACTGAACTGCACACTTGACAGGACCTTCCCAGAAGCCCCGTGTTGTAGATACTATTATCCCCAATTTAAATAGAGGAAACTGGGGTTAGGAGATATGCAGTCCCTACCCCAGGCCTTTGGGTGGCAGGCTGCAAGAATATAATAAAGCCAAGTCTGTCTGATTCCTAAACTCAGTAAGGCTTGTTTCCATACATCATGTGCTGTTCTGATTACTGTTCCCCCTAGACCAGACACTGCAACAAGCCCTCTAGAGACATGACTTCATCTGAATTCTCATAATCCCCCTGGGTACAAGAAAGAAAATTTTAGACCATCCCAGATGTGCATTAATTTTTTTTTCCTACTGTAAGACTGTAGGAAAAAAAAACTTCTTCTGATAAGAAGGAAGAAGGTGGCCCTCTCTTCTAAACATGTACTTTCTAAATCCAGGGACTTAAGAAAACTATAAACTCCAAGCCTTTTCATGGAGAGATATACCACATTCATGGAAAGGAAGTTTTAATGTTTAGAGAAAAGTCAGTGTTCTCCAAATTGACCTATAATTTGATGCAACTCCATTCAAAATAACCAGCTTTTTTAATCAGCTTGACAAGTTGATCATAAATATATTGAAGAAAAACAAAGCACAGCCATACAACTTTTGAAGAAGAAGAAAGCAACTTACCTTACCAGATGCAGAGACTAAATATAAAGGTATAATAATTATAACAGAAAGGTATTGGTATACAACTAGGAAAAAATGACCAACAAATCAGAACAAAGAACCCAGGAAGAGATCCTCACATATCTGGAACTTTAATATATGAAAGACACAGCATGATCACCACAGGGGAGAGTGGAGATAATTCAATCCACGGAGCTGGAAAATGTGGTTCTCCATGTGTAAAAATTGAAATTGGATCTCTAACTCATCATTCACAAAAATCAACTCTGTGTGTGTGTGTGTCTATCTTTCTGACCTTGGCATAGAAAAAGATTTCTTAAACAAGATTCAGAAAGTTCTAGCAATGAAAGAAAAAAATTGTACATTTGATTTCATTAAAATTTAAAACTTTTATTCATCAAAGGATGACTCGAAGCAAGAGAAAGATCAAGCTATAACCTAGAGAAGATATGTGTGAAAAAAATGACCAATATCAAGAATCTATAAAAAGTACATACAAAAATTAAGAAACATACAAAAAGCCTGGTAGAAAAATAAGCAACAGACATCACCAGATATTTTCACAGAAGCAAAACACTTATAGCCTATAACATATGAAGAAATGCTACGCCTTAATAGCAATGAGGAAATAGAAAAATCAAGATGAGAGTTCACTGTACATTCATTCAACTGGGAAAAAACTGAGTCCGATAATACTCAATATCCAAAAGAATGTAGTTTAATGTGGATATTTTATACATTGCCAGTAACAATGTAAAATGATACAAGTATTTTAAAAAACAATTTGGTATCATCTTTTAAATTTGGATAGTCACCACCCAAAAGCCTATCAATAGTGTAATGGACAAATTAAGTGTGGATATTTCACGCACTAGAATATTATACAGACACACACAGTAATATCATAAAGTTGACTGGAAAAAATAAGTCCCTTTTTATCTTAGAAGATATCCATAACATGCTTTTATATTAAGCTCAATACAAGTGAAACTGGACAATTAGGGTTTACATATTATGTGTGATTTAAAAAAACTTTTTAAAAAAATAAACAAGGGAATAATCATCACAACCTTCAGAATCATGATCACCTCTGTGGGGTAAGGGAGGCAGATGGTAGGATGAAAGAGAAGCACATGGGTAGACCTAAGTCTACCCATTTTTTTATTTGAGTTGTGTGTTCATGAGTATTTATTATATCAATAAGCAAAAGAGAACCACTGCTAATAGGAATCATAAAATCAATTTGGTATACCTGAGGTCCAATTTTTAAAAATCTGGAATACAGGTGCAACTGAATATTGGTGACTGCAAAAACACTGTCATCTTTAAAAAGCCTACACTGCTGCAGACTGGTAACATGAGCCAAAGATTCTCCATGCCACCTTTATACCGAGCATCAGTAGCAGATACATATGCAGCCATCTTAACCTTACAACATTTCCCACTCGTGGCCACGACAGTCATCAACACCAGACTTACTAAGACTTCCAACTTCTCCACATAGCCCTACCCATAGCCACTTGAGAGGAAGCATGTACAGAAGTGGGAGAATTCTATACTCTGAAGCCCAAGTAAGATGTCCAGAACTGCAGGCAAGGCAGAGAAGGAGAATTCAAGGGACCACAGGCCAGAGAGGAGAAAAGTCAGCTGCTGGAGTAGGAGAGAGAGTCCATAAAACTACCATGTGATTCCCCGGTTGACAAAGCCCTGAGTACAAGCCCCTACCAGCTTGGTTCCTGAGAGGAAGAGAAAATCAGGATAGACAACAGCATATTTAACTTGACATGTGGGAAATATGCTATGCTGTGAGGTGTGGAGGCTGGAAATGGAAACCAATTTCCCAAAGAAATATCTCTGTTCATGGGTGACTGGGTCATTTTGGGTCCCTGAAGGAAAATTGGATGTTCAGAACTCAGGAAGGAAATGTGATTCCTCTTGGGCATCCCTGGACACTCACCACAAGCAGGACCTCAGCCTGCAAAGATGGACGCCAAAGACAACACAGGGGCATAGCTGATATCACCAGTCTCCGGCTCTCCAAGTGCCCCCAAAACTCCTCAGAGTCAGAGCCACAGCTCACAACAGGTAGCCAGCAAATGTCAGACAGATGAAGGCCAAGACATCAGTACTGCATGGTTTTCTGGTTCAAAGACAAAGTCTTTTGAGCTTGAAATCTGAGTCATTTAGAAAGAGCATCAACATTCTAAGGAAGAGAAGGGGGGAAAGAAATAAAAAGGGAACCGCCCCTTCCTTATAAACCATAGTGGCAAGGGAAACATCTCTCAATTCTTACATCATCTTCACTGCCCAGCACTATGTGGAACAGAGTATATCCCCACTCACTGCTGTTGATGGCTCAATCAATTTCTAAAATCCAAGGCTCGGGAAATACGCACAGAAAGGAGGTGCTGGTGTTAATATCATACAAGAACTGAATAACAGCAGAGGGGAGGGGAGGGAGTGGTGAGTGAGGGGAAGGCAAGGGGCAAAGAGGGGTAGTCCTCTCAAGGACACCACATATTCTGGAACAGTTCTCACCTAGGATAGAACAACAAAAGTAGTAAGATGTCATAAAAAATCATTTCCATGTCGGAGTAATAAAGACCAAGTGCCAGATGTGGCTCAGAGCAATGGAGAAAGCATGAGATGAGAAATAAGGAAATCTAACATAAGACATCAACTTCCTCATCTGTCAAATGGTACAGTACTTACCAAGGTTGGGTAAGGGCCAAGTGATATGGACATGAAAGCAAAAAGAAAGGGATGAAACATTATAGAAACACAAGCAAAGATCACCAGCAGTTTCTAAGCCAACCCAAAGATGGGACTGGGGGTAGACCAGCTGAAAGTTCTTAGAGAGAAACACACTTCAGTCCAGGGAGATACATGTCCAAACCCAAGACCTGGACTGGTTCAGGCATGGCAGAGAAGTGCAGGGTGTGCCTGAGGACCTCTGTGAGTAAGCTGTGCTCTCTTCCCCACCAACTCTGGTAGGTACAAAGAGCAGATGAACTCTTATCCCTGGGGACAGACCGTAGGCTAAGTCAGCACTCCACTGGGATACCTCCCCTGGATCCCTGTGAAGATCCCACCATGAGAATCCTGTGGGTTGTGCAACAGCAAGCACTTGGGGCAACAGGCAGCTCACAAGGCCTGGCCCTGCTTCTACAGATTCATTGTACCAGTCACAGCACTCACTGATGCAGGAGCCTGCTTATACCACAGCCTGTCATATACTTTTGTTCATTCCTCCTAACCCCACCAGGTCAGCATGTTTATCCCTATTTGACAGATGAGCAAACTGAGGCTTAAGTTGGCCCCAAATCACATAATGGTCTGTGGCAAAGTCAGGATTTAAGCCAGAACATGCTCGTCCACAAAGCCTACACTTTTGTCCACTGTTTTGGGTATTTGTATTAAACTAATCAGTGTTAATGAACTAATACACAAGAAGAAGATACAGCCACAGTTTATGAGTTTCTTTTTGAGATGTGGGAGAGGTGAGAACATACCCTTTGGGTAAAAGGCCCTTCAGGAGAGGGCGTGTGGGGGCTTGGGGGCTTTTTGGTGGCTATCTGCTCACTGTCCTCAGACTGAGGGATAGCCAGGCTGGCATTAGTCAACCCCTCCTTTCCCTTGCAGCTTCCAAGGGCAGAAGCAGTGGTAATGGGAAACAAAGAGCCCTACGTGTTCCTCAGTACACAGGCTGGGATGCAGGCTGAGTTGAGATGGGAGGCACAAGCCACATGAATCTGAATCCTGGGACCAGTGTGTTCCAGAACCTTTGAAGGCAGAAGAAGAGAGACCATCAGGCCCAGAAGGAGTGTTTGGCCTAAACTACTCATAAGTGGCATGCTTAGAAAAGAAGGAGGGTCTAGACTAGATCTCCCTGGAGCATGAGACAGAAAGAAGGCCTATGCCCTAGCCTCTCACCCGTACCCTACACAAACACACACACACACACACACACACACACACACACACACACCACACCACCACACCACCACCACCAACAACGGACTATATGGCCCAATGAAGACCTCAGGTGCTGACCCATCCTCCCTTGTCCCTTACAAGGGAACCAAAAGTGGGCTTGGGACAGAAGGCAGAACAGCAAGAAGAAAACATGAAATTATTAACTCCCTGTCCACCACCACAGGATGCAAGAGAGAGGACCTCAAAGTATACATGAGAGGATGAGACAGAGCAACAGGGGAAGAGGGAGAAGAGGAACACAAAGACTTCTCTACGCCACATGTGGTCTTAAGCTCTGAAGGATGCTAGTGTGCCTCTGAACTTCATCTGTCAAGTGTAGCCTAGGCTCCTACAGGGAAGCAGAGGAAGAGAGGAGGGAAACAGAGAAGACATAAGGCAGTATGGAGGAGAGCAGCATTCAATACTCCAGCTCTCATACTCCCCAGCTTTCTGTCTCACAAGAGCCCCTTCCTCCTCCCCAGAGCTCCTGGCAACTCTCCTGCATCTCCTTGCCCCTGTTTCTCTTGAGAGCTTCTCCCACAGCACCTCATAATGGGAACCCATAAGGTGCTCCATATTTTGTGGTGCAGCAAATAAGAGGCAGCAAAGCTCTAATTTGATTAGTGAGCCAGGAACATAGTAGGTGCTCAATAAGTGCTTGTCGGCTGGAGTTCTCTATTTTGCCTACAGAAACAAGAGTGCAAGAGGCTGGGGACTGCTGCAGAAGAGCTTCGACTCTGGGGAGCCCTTTCCTCTGAGCTTTGGACAGGCTGACTCTGAGCCTCCAGAGGAGACTCTGTGCCCACCACTCCCAGTCCCACTCTTTCCCAGAGGATAAGAGTAGGTAGATGTCAAATAGCAAGATATCTTCTTTTAATATCCAGGAGATTCTGATATGATTACATCACACCCTTTTCCATCCTTGAGAGTCACTGCACAAGAAATCCCTGATTTTTAGTTGTCCAAATGCCTCATCCCCACTCGTATCTCTATGTCTTTGTACATTTTGACCCTCTTCCTAAAATGCTATCTCCATACTTGCCCTTTTGTTCAAAGACTTGCTCAAGTACACATTCTCCCCAGTTGCCAATGAGCCCCTTGAAGACAGAACATTTGTTGTCTGTGCCCATCCTTGTGGTTGCCAGTATCAGAAGGACCTTACCTCTACCCTCAGGCCACATAGCTGATGCCATCCTCACCCCAGGAAACAGAACAAGCCAGCTCCCTGGCCAATTAGTCTCAGTTCTGAGAATTACGTCAATGTTACCGTAGAGTAAAGTTTTCTATTAGACCTGAAGCCAGTGGATGCTGGACTCAAGTTGTTAGGGGCTGCTCCATGGAGAGAAGCCCAGAGAGTAAAGAAGAAAGCAGACCTGAGAGATGGATAATACTGAATAAGCACCTGGATTCACCCAGGTCTGAAGTCCACACCTAGACTTTTCATTTTGTGAATGTATAAATTCTTGATTCGTTTGTTTGAGCCAGTTTGAGTCAGGTTTTCTATCACCTGCTCCTAAAATGGCCCTGACTTAAAGAAACATCACCAACTCCCTAGGGACCTAATAGAGCATGAGACACAGTAGACATTGAAGAAATACCAAATTATATTCAACAATTCTGAGGCAGCCTATTTAAACACTGGCTTTCAAAAGTACAACAGAACATCAACCTGTGCATTCTCGGAAAAAAGGAAATCTCCCTGGTTCCACTTTGACTCCCGACCTCATTGTGACATCACTTTGGTTCCTCAGGAGCTGTTATGGGGAGAGGCTTATTGTCTTCCAACTTTTAGAAGAGCCCTTCTAATTAAAGCAATATTAAACAGTAATAACTGTCTTATAGTTTTATGGCAATGCCCATGATCACATAAATAAGGATTTTATATCCAATTAGCATTTTATATTTATTCAATCCTAAAACAATCTAGCATTTTTATTAATCAAATAAAATAGCATTTAATAGATATGGTTGTTTTAGCTTCTGAAATTAGCCACATATAAAACAGCACTACATCCAATTATGCGATATATTGCCCCAAAAGAACAATACGTGCTTGCTAGGATTTCCATCAACGTGATACCCATATTTACCTAAAAAAGCTAAAACCAACATTTCCCAACATTTCATCACTTGAATAATACTCTCATAATTTCTCCTATAGCTATGTGCTACTTGTACCAATATTTACTTACAATGTTTCTGTGAATAGGCCATTTTGTTCATTTAAATAATTTTATTTTAAAAAGAAAACTTTATATCATGAGTCTGGTACCCTAGCTATGCTTTAAGACAATATCAAAATAAAGACAGAGCTATTAGCATAAAAATGGTTTATCTCTACCGATTTAAAGTTATCTTGCATACTGGCAATGGTAGTCATAGCACATTTGGGAGAAACTTGTGAGCTAAAGCATTCCAGTAAGAATATCACTGGTGTCCCGTCTGGCACCTTCCTGAGCATCTATCTATTTAACAAACCAGGTGGGGCCACCACCTTGGACCTCCCCATAGTGAGCTTTCTCCTCTTTATTAAGTATTCAGTTTTGTTGATAGACTACGAACTAGACAGTGAAAAGTTAGAAACAACTTTTACATTATAGACGAAGCCCTCTTTGATCAAGCAGGACAATTGCATTTCAAGCAAAGGATGCATTTCTGAAGGTATCAGACAATTTAAAACAGGTCCATTTCCAGACCCAGGGATATGTACAAGTAAAGGGCATGAACCCCAGGAGCCCATAAATCTGCAAACACTCTCCCATACTTTATTTTAAATATGCTTTTTATTTTCTCAGACTTGGCCCTAATATGCCTTGGCGCACTCATCCCTGCATCATAGTACAGCACAGACGCCGCTGGTCTGGCCTCCTTCACAGTACTTTATCAGGTCTACCTCCTGGACCAAACTTACTGACATTCAGGTGTCATTTTCAGGACGAATAATGCTTCTTAATGAGCACTTGAGTGATATTTCTACCCCATAGGGTATAAAAAGAGGATTCCAATAATAATAATATGAAAATAAGAGCACAACGGTTACCAAAATGACTCACAGCCTGCCAATGCATGCAAGCCACAAAAGGATTCCCAAGACGGGAACAAAAAATGGGGTATTTCTGTTTATCAGTTCAAGGGTGAGTGCAGTTTATAGTTCAGCCATCTGGTTTTGAAATCATACAATTTGTAAGAAAAAAAATGGGAGGATCAAATTATTTCCAAATTTGTGCATAAAGGGACATTCTTAAAACTTCTATATAACACTTTTCAAATCTGCTCATTCAACTGCACATGGATTGCCCTGTTGCTGGCAGCGATCTTCCAGAAGGGAGGAAATTGGGGAGTACCCAGACCTTCAAGGTACTTTAGGGTAGAGAGAGGAGCTTGCCATGTGCTAATACCCCAGATTCAGTAAGGGTCAGGGCAGAACTGCTGAATATATTATCCCAAATCATTTTCACACCTCCTTTGTAGAGGTGAAAAATTGACAGGTCTAGGTAGGTTCCAGACTTGCTCACCTATCCAGTTTCTGAGAGCATGGGCAGAGAGGGGTAAGACGGGCTTAGAGGGGCAGACTGTGAGGGAGCTATCTGACAGGCCATATGAAGGAAAGAGGCAAAAGCCACATGCAATGGGTGCACTGTCTTTGTACACACATTTGGGTATATTCTGAATACAGGGATTATTCACATTTTGCTTCCTAATCTTTTTGTTGTACAGGGAGGGATTTCTTGTTCTTACCACATGATTGTTTATATGTGAAGCACACCTTGCTGTTGCCTTTATTTTTTGTTGCGTTTGTTCATGACAAGAATTGTCAATATGAGAATGTATATCTTTGATGCAACAAACTTAATAAAGAAGTTAAAAGAAAAAAAAAAAAAAAAAGCCACATGCAGAGGGCAGCTTCTCTCTGCAGGTGGAGAGCAAAATTCCATACAGGAGTGAAAACCCTCTGTAAGACAGAGAGAGAGGCAAACTGCAGCCCCAGAGCATGGGAGAAGAGTGAGTTGAAAAGAAAGCATGAGTCTATTATGAGCCATAGGAAAGGGACATCCAATTGCCACAGTGGGAAGGTGGGATCCTAGTGGTCAGAAGGAGCCTGCTAGACCCACACCAGGCCTGAGGCCAAGATGCCCACAGGAGCAGGGTGCTGATAGAAGTTACAACATCAGATCTGAAACCCCATAAAAGTCCTGGGCCAACCTTCCCATTTTCACCCAAGTGACTTCGGCTGGCTATTGGCTCTCCCCTCAAAGGCTACTTTGAGAGTAGACTGAAAAACACAAATCCAGTGCTTCTCAAATTGTAAGGCAGATGAGAGGCGAAGAGCTTTCCCTGTACCTGCTGAGCAGGGAGTGCAACTGGACTCCCCTCCATAGTGTGTACACAAGATGGCATGTATCTATCACATTCTGTCCTTAAGCTTACCAGGGGTGACTAAGAATTACCAACCAAATCCATCTGTGTTGCAAGCCCCAGAGTCCTGATAGAATTTATTTAAATAAAAATTTCCAAATTCAGTCAACCACCCCACCCACCAAGTAGCAGTGGACTTTTACTTGCACAGGGACAATACTTAGCCCCCCAATATTCAAGCCCCACCATGCTCTAGGATAGCTCCCTGCAATTTTGCTTGAATATCCTCCCCACCCCTTGCTCCCTAAAGGAGTATCTCCTTGCCTTTCCAGGAAGCCTGCCTAACCACACAGGCCAAGTTAGGTGCCCTCCCCAGTGCTCTCACAGTCCCAGATGTCTATTTACTTCTTAGCCTCCCCACAAAGACCATGAATTCCTTGAGGGCCAGAACTACATCTTTCTCACCCTTGGGTCTCTCCACCCAGCAGAGCAACCAGCACACAGGAGACACTTCATAAATATTTGATAAGTGGAAATTAACCGTGTGTCTGACACTCCACAGACACTGCAGGGTATGGACCAAGGAGTCACCATATTTGGATGTTCTCTTCATTACTCTAGAGCTGTGTTCTCAACATAATACTTTAAAATTCCACCAAGCTCAAGGTTGCCTGTCTTTGTGAAGAGGGCTTGCTTATTAGCTTTACTTTTCTCTCCTTCCTTTGTAATTTGTGTTTAATCCAGGAATTTAATGGGTAAGTCTGATTGGGCCCAACAAAGTAAAGGAAATGTTTGCCACCCCTGCTGGTGGCTCTAAGTCAGTGCTTCCCTGGAACGGAGAACAGAGGGTGATGAGGACAGAAGCTGCATCAGTTCCATTCCTGCTCAGCAAACACCCCTAGGTCCCCAGAGGAGCACTCCCAGTAAGATGTCTCTAGAAAAAAATGTCAGTTGTAAAACATTAATGCAACTAGAAAGGCTGGCTGGTACCTAGCACTGGCCTTCCAGTAAGACATAGGAATCTGGCCCCTTGTTTGGTTCTAAGAATTCCGATGGGCCATCCTCATTCCTTGGGATAACCGCTCCCCTCCTCCTCACTGTTTTGGAGTAACACCCGCCGCTGCTCTACAGGTGGCACAGGTTTCCAAGAACAGACGCAAAAGCCATTTCTTTAACTTATTCCAGGAACTCGCCAGGAGTTTGGAGATTCACCTGCTGCCCTCAAGTTGCACAATTTGATTTGGAACTGCTATTGGCAAGGAGAAATCTTTTAAAGAGCATCAGGCCAGATAACAGACAAGAACTATACAGCATTAAGTCAAGGAGGGTGCATATGAACAGTCACTGATGTTTCTTTCCTTGTGGATACCCAGCCTTCATGCCAAACCTGCTTCTCAGGTACTTCCACCACCTTTCAAATATGGCCCGGTCACAGCAGGCCACAAACAACCCTACAGTGTGCAGTGGGTGCTACTGACAAATGCAGATCTCTGGAGCTCCATGTTCTGGCGTCAGAGCTGTGTGGATCCTGAGAGACATACCTCTCCTATAGCCAGGCAGAGGCAGTCAGCACTGACCGGCACTATCAGTGGAGAGGAGCATGAGGGAGCACTACAGGAATGCACAATCCATAAAGAAAAGTAGGGCTGGTAGAGACCCACCCAGAGCAACAGAGAAAATTCCCATTAGGCTCTGAACAGTCTGGGCTGAAGGGCAGGGGAAACCAGAGAAAGCGTCTACTACGAGGCAAGACAGAAAGCTGAATGTGCTCCCCAGAAGGGGGCTGCAGAGGTGGACTGAGCAGACCCCGTCCCCGCAGTATGCCGGACCCTGCATCAAATGGAAGGGAGCTGGGGCTAGGGGCTGCCTGCAGGAGAGTGGATAACTGAAGGGTAGACACCCAGGAGTGCCACTTATAGCGAGCGAGACCCTGAGCCTCTCTGGGACTGGGTCATATCCGCAAAGCACAGGGAGAGAAGTAGTGGTTAACAGAGCACAATATCCAGGACCACAGAAGCACGCCATGAAGACATGCAAGAAAAGGCAGCTGTTACCATTATTAATTACGGTAATGATTCCCAACAAAAGCCTTTGTGCACATGTAATAACTTATTTTAAAATTTTCAATACATTCTGGAACTTAGTCTATAAAAATTTATTTCTATTCCTAGAAACCCAGACAAATCACGCAAATGTGCCCATGTTTCCTCAGTAATACTATAGGGGAAAATGTGCTCCATCTCCCTCCCAGAGTTAGGATAACACAAGAGAAGAGAGGTAGGAGAGCCTGGAAAGCTCTGATGGGCTTCACAGCCTCAAGAATAATGAATGCCTACCACAAGTAGACAACAACATTGGAGTCTACCTTGTCCAGGGCAGTGGACACCAGCTACATGTAGCCATTTCCATTTAAATTAATTAAAATTAGATGAATTGTAATTCCTGGCTCCTCAGTTGCACTGCCTACGCCGTTTCAAGTGTCCATGTTGCTAGTAGCTACCATCCCCAGTGGCCCAGACACAGAACGTGCTCATCACCACCGACAGCCCCACTGCACAGTGCTGGAGTCTGGAGAATATCAACAGGACCTCGTCACAGAGGTGCCCTCCGCACAGACCACAGAGGAATCTCACCGCAACCAAGATCCGTCACCTTCTTTTCTCCACTTTATCCCTAAAGCACTGTATTTGTATCATGTGTTTATTTTAGTTCCAGTGAGCATATAGTGTAATACTAGTTTCAGGTGTACAATATAGCAATTCCACACTTCCATACAACACCCGGTGCTCATCACTACAAGCGCCCTCCTCGGTCCTCATCACCTGTTTCACCCATCCCCCACCTACCTCCCTTCTCTTGACCATCACTGTTCTCTTTAATTAAGAGCCTGTTTCTTGATTTGTCTATTTTTTTTCCTTTTGCTTGTTTTGTTTTTTAAATTCCACATATGAGTGAAATCATACGGCATTTGTCTTTCTCTGATTTATTTCACTTACAATTATAGATGCTAAGTAGCAAGATTTCATTTTTTACGGCTGAATCATATGCCACTGTATATGCATACCTGTCAGAATGGCTAAAATCAACAACACAAGAAACGATAGGTGTTGGCATGAATGAGGAAAAAAGGAAACCTTGTGTACTGTTGGTGGGTATGCAAACTGGTGCAGCCACCGTGGAAAACAGTATGGAGGTTCCTCAAAAAGCTAAAAACACTGAGTATTTACCCAGAGAACACAAAAACACTAATTTAAAGAGATATATGCATCCTTATGTTTATGGCAGCATTATTTACAATAGCAAGACATGGACTGATGAAGAGATAAAGCAGATAAGGTATAAAAAGCACTGCATTTAAGTAAATTCTTTTCTAGTGGCTGCTACAGACCTCTTTGAGAAGCTGATGAAAGCAATGGATTCTCTCGCCAGGGGAAAAAAAAAAAAACAATGCACATACGAACACAAACACATAAACACACACACGCACACAGACACACTTATGCAAAGTCAGAGTTTCAGGATATACACAGCCGTGGACCTCTATATCTTGAGAACAACCCAAAAGGCCCATTATCAATATTGACTGATGTAAAGCTGGGAGGAATACCTATGGGGTTTTACAAGGAACAAAGTTCTAAGAGCTCTATTCCTGTTACATTTTATTTGCAGCATTCTCTTCTTATTCCTTACTTAGATAGAAATGGTCAGCTCCTCAGTGGTCTCAGTGTTAGGCTTAGTCAAGCCTACTCTGCTCCTGGGAGCCTCACACATCACAGCTAAGTTTGGATTTCAGGCAGAGTACACTGAAGAGCCACTGGAGGGTTTCAAGCAGGTATATGATATGATCTTCCATGTCATAGAAAAATTCTATTCAGTGGAGAATTGCCTGTGAATTGTTAAGAAAGTAGAGGAAGCAGAAGCCGGAGAGCAGGTAGCAAGCGATGCAAGCAACAGTGACAGTGACCCATGCCTGATTGTGACAATGGACTTGGAGGGAAGTGGGTAGACCCGAGACACAATTTGGAAACAAAGCTGAGGACACTGTTGCTCATTTGGACATAACATAGGCAAAGAAAGTTTTTTTTGGCTGAAGTTAAGTATTTGGTGCAAATAGGAAGGAAAAGACTTGCCACAGACTGGGGATGGAGAGCAGGAGAACAAGAGTTGCCTCCAACTTTGGAGATATGCAGTTGGGACCCAAGTGGAAATATCAAACAGAGATATGAGCCTGGGGTGAGAGGTGCAGCTTTTGGGCACTTTTGTGTGGCGATGGTATTTAAGACATCTCATCTCAGGCCTGGATAGGATCACCTAGGGAGTGGTACAGGGCGAGCTGAGAAAAGAACTTTAAGGAAACCGCATGAAATTGTCAGAGGAGATAGAAAGAGGAGAGGTGATCAGGATGGAGTGATTTGGGAGGGAGGAGGAATAGAGAGTCTGGTGCCCCTGCAGTAAAGAGATGGTGGTATCTGAGGTAGGAACAGGTGGCCATCTATGTTGAATGCTGTTGAAAGTCCCAGAAGTGGACACACAGAAAAGGGCCTGCTGAAGTAGGCAGTGAACAGAGAACTCTGTCAGTGGTGAGGACAGACAGCAGGGATGGGCTAGAGGGAGAATGGGAGCAGAGCCAGCACCCAGATGCATCTCCTGCTGGAGGATGATGCTTTACTCACTTGGAACAACATCTTGGATGACACCACCCTTGTTCACAAAGAACACTGGCCTCCTGTGGCCTCCATGACCATGGGTAATCCTGAAGAACAGCTCCTGGAGTAAGAACCTGGGTTCTTGGCTAAGAGTAGATAGAATTCATTTGCCTCCTCAGTTCTCACGCAATGGGTATCTGACCTCTGGTCCCCACTGCTTCCTCAAACACATTTCCTCACAAGCTCCCCCTCTCCCCAACTCAACTCCCATGAGAAGTATTTTAACCATGCTATTGCTGGTCGAAAATGATCCATTCTCAGCTCATTAAAGACATGGATCAATTTATGGACTGACTCCACTAAATCACTAAATTTTACTTTTGGTTCTAAGAGAAAACCAAGAGAGAAAAAGAGGAATACAGTGAAAGGAGAGCATTTGGGGGGCTTGAATCAAATTACAAATGATTAAGAAATAATGCTGCTTTATGTATTCATTATTTTAGAAGCATCAGACTGCTGGATTTTAATTTCATGTTACTACAAATATGCAAAGTTAATAACATGCCACTGATTGGGTAAACTCCCATTTAAAATGCAAAGCACTTTACACAAAACAAAACAAAATACACAGTATCTTAAATAACCTGGGAGTTGACTTTTAAATATATTAAATATTACATATTAACTAATTATACAGTTTAATACTATAATGTAATAGGGAAAAAATGTGACCTCTTGATTCTCCAAGAAATTTAAATCACATGGGTATTTAAAGATTCAATAAAAATAGGCTCTACACATAAAATTCTATGCTTTTAGAAATCCAATGGATAGCAGTCTTAGTAATATGCAGTAATTCCCCCTATCACTGAAGTTCATAATATAGTGGCATGTGAATTGTCATGGCTGTAAGGTTAAAATAGGGGATTACTTCAAAGCCTTGGAGGGAACATGTAGACCAAGTTGTGACAGTGAATTAAGAAAAGAGCTAGTTTCTCTCTTAGGCATGCTTCCAGGCATATTTCTCCAGATGAAACCTATAGCTTAAAATTTCTTTTCTAATTAAGTTTTTAATGCGGCTAGATTATATTAGATCAGATAAAAACCGTCCTTCCTTTTTTTTTTTTTTTTTCCAGTCCACTCTCTCTGTAAACAGATTTCCACATGAGTGGCTGCTCATGAAAGGTGAGTAAGACACACATAATCAAGTTCTGCCAACCAAAGCACGCAGACAGAACGTGCCAACACCAACCCCAAATCCCGCTGTAACCCGAGCAAACAAAATAGCCAATTAGAGGCAGTGGTTACGTAGGAAACAACTAATCCCTGAGCTTTTATTTATTGGTCTTTTTCTAAACCATCAAAAACTGCTTTGGAGTTCTGTTCATTGTGGAACACCCTGGTACACAGATGTCAAGATACAGATTCTTCTTTTGCAACAATATCTGGAATCTGCCCCAAATCAACATTAGTCAACTTATCCTAATATTATTTAGTTATATCTAGTTCCTTTTAACTTTTATCAAGTCCTTTAATGATTTCTCTTGTGTCCGTCTATACACATTTCTTCTTCTCAGAATGCAACAAAAGCTGGTAAGCTGGTTTTAGACTTTAGCCATGGATCTTCCGGGGAGGATTTTTAGTAGCAAGACAGTGAAGCTATGCATGGACCAGATTACACCAACAGATTAGGTTCTGAATCCTGCCACCTAGTGGTGGGGCAGATTTGGCAAGACTTTACCCTGGTGCAAGCTTTCATACATCTATGGAAGTTTACAAATTGCACCTGCCAAATAAAAAAAACCTCTCCAAGGGACGCCCGGCTGGATCAGTGGGTTAAAGCCTCTGCCTTAGCCTCAGGTCATGATCCCAGGGTCCTGGAATCGAGGCCCACACTGGGATCGAGGCCTGCATCGGGCTCTTTGCTCAACAGGGAACCTGCTTCCCTTCCTCTCTCTTTCTGCCTGCGTCTCTGCCTACTGGTGATCTCTGCCTGTCAAATAAAAATAAAATCTTAAAAAAAAAAAGAAGCCTCTCCAAGCATTTGACTGTCAAAAAGCCAGCATTTCTAACCACAACAATTATCAGCAGATATTAAGCTCCCACAGAAGCATGTTAATGCCAAGGGGGTTATGTTCATTTAGGAACCCATGAGAATTTTGTAACAAAACAAAAGACATTTTAATATGATATACTATCATTCACAAGTACAAACATATTAAAAATTAATACTGAAAGGCTTCTATAAAATATAACTGAAGCATGTGGTAAGTTCATTTGTTCACCTATAATCTAAAAATGAATAATACCATAACCCCTGAAAAAAACAAAATTCAACCAGAAACAAACACAAAGACAAGAAATTAGTAGCATATTTTAACTTGCTGATGAACACTTAATTTAGTTGTGTAGACTACCACAGTGCATTTGCTTCTCCTAAACAGCAAATAAATTATTATTGGTTGAATAATCAAGCTCCTCATCTCTTCAGCTTACTCTTTCTTGCTCTGCCAATAGAAGGCAGGAAATGCACAAATCACGATGACTCTCCTACCTGCCATGTTTGAATACTGAGGGTAGATACTGACCAGCAAAAGAGAGAGGAGCCAAGCCAGGGAAACCTTAGAAAAAGACAGAATGGCTAAAATCAACAAGTCAGGAAATGACAGATGCTGGCGAGGATGCGGAGAAAGGGGAACCCTCCTACACTGTTGGTGGGAATGCAAACTGGTGCAACCTCTCTGGAAAACAGCATGGAGGTTCCTCAAAATGTTGAAAATAGAACTGCCCTATGACCCAGCAATTGCACTATTGGGTATCTACCCTAAAGATACAAACGTAGTGATCCAAAGGGGCACGTGTACTCGAATGTTTATAGCAGCAATGTCCACAATAGCCAAACTATGGAAAGAACCTAGATGTCCATCAACAGATGAATGGATCAAGAAGATGTGGTATATATACACAATGGAATACTATGCAGCCATCAAAAGAAATGAAATCTTGCCATTTGCGACAACATGGATGGAACTAGAGCGTATCATGCTTAGCGAAATAAGTCAAGTGAAGAAAGACAACTATCATATGATCTCCCTGATATGAGGAAGTGGTGATGCAACATGGGGGCTTAAGTGGGTACGAGAAGAATAAATGAAAGAAGATGGGATTGGGAGGGAGACAAACCATAAGTGACTCTTAATCTCACAAAACAAACTGAGGGTTGCTGGGGGGAGGGGGTTTGGGAGAAGGGAGTGGTATTATGGACATTGGGGAGGGTATGTGTTTTGGTGAGTGCTGTGAAGTGTGTAAACCTGGTGATTCACAGACCTGTACCCCTGGGGATAAAAATATATGTTTTAAAAAAATAAAAAATTATATTAAAAAAAAACATAAAAAAAATAAATTAAAAAAAAAAAAAAAGACAGAATTGCCTCTTCCACGTGTGAGTCTCTTCCTGGAACTCCACCTTTCCATTGTGTGTCATACATCGTGAGACCAAAGGAGGCAGGTGCTCTCAGAGCCATGAGGTGGCTTTAGTGGGAAGTTAGTGGGAAGCAGTTAGTGGAAGAACAAAGATGCTCTAAGAAAAGGCCACCATCTTGCTTCTTACAGCAACCAGACAGCTTTATGCAACTAATTGAAATTGATTTAGCAATGCATGGACACAGTTTGGAAGCCTGAACTCTTTCTGTTCCTTTGATTTAGTCTGCCTAACCTCTCTTACCATTTAATTCTAATCAGATAGAGCCAGAAAATTGAGCTGGCAGGAATAGTCATTGACATTTAATTAATGTCTGGTATTCCATTTGTCGAAGAAGAAAGGCCAAGTAATGGAAGCTTGGCATAGCCATCTTGAAGCACAGGCAAAGACAAAAGTGACACAGGAGGCCTATCCTTTCAAAGGGCACCAATGCCCACAAAGATGTATGCTCTTTGCCGTGGGTCACTCTTGCCCCTGAGAAGAAGCCTAAACTCCAGGGCTAATGTTCCATCTGTATCTCTATTGCCTAGTACAGAGTTAAGAATATAGCAGATGCTCAAAAATATTTGCTAAATACCACTACAATTTCACAGAGGGTAATCTGGGAGCGGAAGCTGTATAACTCCCTATGCACACTGCCAAATCTTCTCAAAAAGTCAGTTGAAAGGATGACATTTTCCAAGAGGCTAAAAGAAAGAGATGATACCACTGAGATACATTAGTAAACTCAAATGTGTGCAGGTGACCCATAGGCAGAGGTCGCTTTGATCTGCTCAATCAAACACACGCAGAAAAGTTTCCTAACTGCAGGGAATTCTTGGCTCGGTTCTCTGCCCCACTCCCCATGCCACACACCATTCATTCCAGGCTTCCCGGCAAGAGTTATAAAGCCAGCAGTATGCTACCTCCACAATTTCTGCTGGAAGTCAGTATGGGCCACTCCCTGTGGTCACAGGACTCTCCATGGGTGCGGCAAGCCGGATGCAGGCACAAGTCCAATATCTCTATGTAGTGGCCAGGAGTGCGTGGAAGCAGAATTCATTCACTAGAACATTCAACCATATCTACCAAGTGCCTACAATGTGACAGCACTGTTCTAGGGCTGTGAATATATCAGGGGATCAAAATGACAAATGCCCCTATGAAGATGACAGTCTAAAGGGAAAGATAAATAAACACATGTATAATATAGTATAGAAACGTCAGAGGCTATGAAGAAATATAAAGCAGAAGGGGATAGACAGTGAGAGGCAGGGGAAAAGAGGTAAACAACTTACCTAAGGTAGTCATAAAAGGTTCTTCTGATGACCTTATATTTAAGTGGTGACCTATATGAAATGAAGGAAGAAGATATGTGGTTATCTGGGAGAAGAGTATAGCTGGGAACCGCAAGTACAAAGGCCCTGAGGCAGGAGCAGTGATCAAGGAAGTGCAAGAAGAGCAGTGTGGCTGCAGCAGAGAAGCTGGGGCCGCAACGATGGGAAATGAGGCTGGACAGGTATGCAGATCATGTAGAACAGTGCTAATCATTGCGAAGACTACATTCTACTCCAGGAACCCCTGGAAGGCATCAGAGTTTAAGATTTGCTTTTCCAGACTGTAGAGCCCAGGTGGGAGCAGGGAAAGCATCAGGAGACTATTACAGTCATCCAGGAGAGAGACAACGATGGCCTGGGTAGGATGGGGATTGTCTGGGGAGAGATGTGGACAGACTATGGGTGCATTTTCATCTTTTTTTAAAATTTAAACTCACTTAGCTAACATATAGTTCAATATTGGTTTCAAGAGTAGAATTCAGTGATTCATTGCTTATAGATAACACCCAGTGCTCATCATAACCAGTGCCCTCCCTAATATCCATCCCCACCCGCCTCCTTCCATCACTCTCACTTTGTTCTCCATAGTTAAGAGTCTCTCGTGATTTGCTTCCCCCCCTCTCTCTTTTCCCCCCTCCCAAAGGCTCATTTGTTTTGTTTATTAAATTCCACATGAGGGAAGTCATGGTATCTGTCTTTCTCTGACTTATTTCACCTAGCATAATATACTCTAGTTCCATCCATATCATTGCAGATGGCAAGATTTCATTCTTTTTGATGGCTAAGAAGTACTCCACTGTATATATATCTACAGTGATGTATATATATATATACATCTTCTTCATCTGTCGATGGACATTTGGGCTCTTCCATGGTTTGGAATAGATAATAGATTAGATAGATAGATAGATAGATACATAGATAGATAATGCTGCCATGAACATTGGGGTGCATGAACTCCTTCAAATGTTTATTTTTGTATCCTTTGGGTAAATACTCAGCAGTGCAATTGCTGGATCATTGGGTAGTTCTATTTCTAGCTTCTTGAGGAACTATGGGACTGCTCTCCAGAGTGGCTACACCAGCTTGCATTCAAAATGCAATGGATGCATTTTCAAAGCAAAACTCACAGGCTTTTTTGATGGATAAGAAATGGAGAAAGACAGAGAAGAGTCAAAGAAGACTATAAGGTGGCTTAAACAAGTTGGGGAATGGGATTTCCCCTAACAGAAATGGGGGTCCCTGGGAGAGAGGAAGGATGAGTTGAAGAAGAAGAAGCCAAGAGCTTAGTTTGGGTAATAAATACTGGCCGATGCCCGTGATGATGATGATGGCAATGACAGTGACGCAGGAGAAAGCAGAGCAAACAGCTCCTCTCGATTTTCAAAAATCAAAAAGCGTTCTTCACAGAAGCAAGCAAGAAGCCCCCTCTGGAGCTCTCAACAGGAGCGTGGTCTTCAGCTACTTTCATAATGAGAAAGATTATGGAATAAAGTTATTTTGAGTTTCATGAGCAAGAAAATGTAAATGGCAAATGACAAGAGACCAGTCCCACATCCACCCTGGACACCGTCATTCAACAGGCGAGCTATTCATGGGCTCCGCTGTGCTGGCAGGAGTCATTGCTAAGTAAAGCCCTCACAGAGGACTCAGAAGCCTGCGGTCAGCACAGACTGACCTGGAGTCCTGGTTGGTTGTTGCAGGTCAGAGGCCACTGCCATTCAGGCCTCAGAGTCAGAGGTCAAGCACTCAAAGCTCTGGAGGGTTGGCCTCCAAAGTGGGCACAGACATACCGGGGCAAAAGCAAGGGGGTCCACTCACTATTAGACAGCCACTTTTTAATACTATCCTTTCTTCAAAATTTGCGATTACTTTTTATCAAGTTCTACATATACATAATTAGAAGAATCAAACGGTTCTATGGGGCTTATCACAAAAAAAAAAAAAAAAAAAAAAAAAAAGAGCCGTTATCCTGAATCCTCCCTGTGCCCCATTTCCCACTTCCCAGAGGCAACTGTTTCTAACTGTATTAGATGGTTCTTTCATTATTTACCTCTGTCTAAATAAATAGACATAATAAATGTCTAAATAAACAGGTTTATGCTGCTACCTCATTTTTCATCTCTAGCATCATCTATTGACTTTCCATCTTGGAATATATGGATTTAGTTCTGGTTCTCTCTCCCCTCCATACATCTAAGCACACATACACACGCACACACCTATGCACACATAACACACACACACACGTACATGCACATACACACATAAACATATACACACCTTCACACAAGCATGCATACACCTGTGCATAAACACACACATGCACGCACACACACCACCCCAGTCCTCGCAGGGGTTAGCCATGTTACATTCTGGTTAGCCCAACATGCAGTGTTATCATGGCTATCATGTAAATGTCATTCACAACGAAGTTACAGAAATGCCTTAGTCACTTGCCTCTTTTCTCTACAATGTTTTGTGTTTTCAAAATTTAAAAACTATTTTGATTTCTGTCTTTCTTGTTCTCTGTGTATTTTCTGTGCAGAAAAGATATAAGATATAAACAGAATCTGAACTTGCAGACCTTGATTATACCATCATTCTCTCTCTCTCTCTCTGCCCTGTGCACTCACCTATCAGAGAGTTTTTAGGCAACAAGGAGCTACTATCCCCAGAGCAATATTAAAAATAAATTCAAACTATCCCATGAAAAGAGAATTATAGAACCAGGAAGGTTAAAAAAGGCCTAGTATAGCTCCTGACAACAGCAGACCCTTGCTTTTGTTAAACTCAAGTGTTTTGAACTATTGAACAGATGAGCTTAAAGATCTTTGGCTATTCTCTGCTTCCAAGTTCTGCTAAGACAAAGTGTCCCCTTTGGTCCTCCCTCAACCTCACACAAGCCTTTTCTCTGGTGTCTGAACTCAACAAAACATTCCCCAGAAGCTGACACCACTGTTGGGGGTGGGGGGTGGCGGTGGTGAAAATTTCTCAGAACCAGCCCCCTCTCGCTGCCAAAATGAGAAATACCTAAATGCTCTCCCATGTCACCACGTATCACAGAAATAGGCCAGCAAGAGAAATACTAAGAACATGCTGAGCAGAAAGCCTGGGTAAATAACCTCGGTTCCACAGCTATATTTTTCTCAGCAGGTGAAGAATAAAAAAATAATGTGACTGACCTCTACCCCAGCCAGTTCCCAGAACCAAGGGCAGGTCTGTTCCATGCCAGGCAGTGGCTCTTCTGCAATGTCCAGACCTCTTGGTCTGGGGTATTGCTCCTACCCTGCAGGCCAAACAGACCTGGTAAAATGTCAGGACAAGGAAAGAGGGTCCCCCAAATTTTGCAAAGTGTGTGGATCAGAATGAGCCCGGCAGAAACCCGGCAATCCTGACACCGGAATACTTAATCTATCAGGCCCCTTGGAGACTCAGGTGAGGGAAAAACGTATTAAAATCCACACTAGTTGACAATGCTCATGGTCAGTGCTGTCATTTTACTCAAGACCAGGCTGGGACTGTGGAAGAAACAAGAGAAGAGAGAGGCAGGCTAGTGAGACTCAGGAGGTCTTGGGGAGACAGGCCTATAGGTGCTTGGCAAAACCATCCCCGCTCGTGGAGGTCTCCCCACTGTGAGCTGGTATTCTTAGTGGCCCTTTCTGGTCAGTCTGTCTCTTGCCCTGTCCAAACCTTCAGTTGGCTTGCCCATGGGTCTCTGACACTACCCAAGTTTTTGGTGAACAGATGTGGTAGGCATGAGAGATCAGATAAGAAGCCAGGAAGATTTGAGAAAACAGCAGAATAATACTTACCTACAGATCAAATGTTATTGCTGCCTGCCAGGCAGGCCCAGAAAGGTTTGAGGTTTTCTCTTTTCCTGCCCACTGATTCTTATATGCAAATGACTGCTGGTCCATCCCAGGGCTGGGGCCCAGGAGGCAACCAGCTGGAGCAGGAAGAGGAGGCAGATGGAGGGGCAGGCACTTCATTACTGGAGGTCCCTCCAAAGCAGCAAACTGCTTATCTTCCTTCTAGGAAGTATGACTACCGAGGAGGACTGGAGGTCTGGGACTTGCCAGTGCATGCGTGCGTGCGTGCGTGTATGCACACACACACACGTGTACGTCTTACTGACATCAATACACACACAGCAATACATCACCCCCAGAGGCATCAACCCTTACCATGTTTAGCACCCTCCTATTACAGATGGGGAAGAAGCAGCTTAGAGAGGTAAGATGACTTGTCCAAGATGGGCTACATGCTAGGCCTGGACCCAGGACCATTGCTCTGTCTTCTGACCCTGCCCTCTGCCTGCTGGGTGAATCTACCACATCACTGTGCTTGGCACACTGGGGCTTGGGACTCAGGCGGACTTCATTTATAATTTGAAACCTGGCTCTATTGGTACTGCTGAGAAGGCTTGAACAAGTTGTTTGAGCCCCCTGAGCCTCAGTTTCCTTCATCTGCACACGGAGGAGACCAGTACACACTTCCTGCCTTGTTTTAAGAATTCTGTAAGACTCCACATGTGCAGCACCTGGCACAGGGCCTTAAGCACAGCAGCTGCTCCCTTAAGTGGCAGATGCTAGTAATTTCTGCCTTAATATTCACACTTGTGGCAAAAGTAGATGGCTCTGCCCGTCTTGCTAAGCCTTAATCCCTGAGTGGTCCCAGACAAGGGGATCAGTGTCCAGGAGCTGAGGGCACAGTCACACGAGATATTCCTGACCCCAGGGTAGCAGAACAGGCTCTTCCCCAATGTCTAGTCTGGTCAGCTGGCTATGACTCCTCTGCAGAAGCATTTGGTAACAGTCTTGGGTAGCTTCTGAAGCGTCAATGACTTATGTACGGGGTCAGAACAACTTGGGGAGTTCTGCTCTTTACCCTTTTCACTGGAATTCCCCATGGAAAAGTCAGCTCGGTGCTACCCCCAAACTTCAGTTTTTGCCTCCTAGGACTCACATCCGGACCATCATGGAAGCCCTGGACAGGCGCCTGACACACCGTGAGTGCTCAATACAGCAGCTCCCGTGCTGTAGCTGCTGCTGAAATGACTGTGCCCCTGATCTAGCCATATTCCTAGAGACCGGGCACATGATGTTGGGGCCATTCCAATCCAGCTCAGGATGCATTCCACATAGAAAGGTAATGGGGAAATGGCCTGTTCATTCATCTGCTCACGGGACACACAAACATACTGAGCCCCACTATGTGTCAGCCTGGCCTGGATGCTTAACAGCACCCAGTTCCCACCTTCATGAAACTGTGTTTCCAGAAGTCTGTGGCTTTCCCTCCTCAGCACATGTATCTAAGAGTCCCTTCTTAGAAACAAGATCTTCTGAAGCTTATTTTATCAGGCCTTTGTCAGTCCCTCAGTCTTGATTAAGTTGAATAGCCTCGACCTATAGCCCTATTTCATATTTACAGTTAATGCTAGGAATGACAGTGTCATTCATTCATTAACACTTAACAAGCACCCACTCCATGCTCTAGGTGCCAGTGGGCCCATGACAGACAGTGTCTGCCCTGAAGGAGGGCACAGTCAAGCACAAACCTAGCAGCCTTCCTGCAGCCCCGTCCTAGCACCTGAGGGACCTCACAGGGCTTGCTCTGAGTTTCCCCTTTGCGCGAGGCGCTGTCTAGCAGAAATTCCCTGAGCCTTCCACCTGCTCCGACAGCTCTGGCTCTAGTTCTTGAGGCTGTGCCTGCTCCCCCCATCCTCAGTTAGGAATCCAGGAAGCTACGGCGTGCACAGCTAGACCCAGACAGGAGGACACCACTCTGAGCTCTAACTCACTGAGAGGCATTTCAGGAGACACTTCCTCACTCAGAGCTCCAGCTTCCAACTCTGCAGACTGACAGTGTCCCAAGGATTACATGAGATCAAGCATTTGCCAATGCTCTAGGCAAAGGAGTGCCCAACTTCTCCTCAGAGCCCCACTCTTGGGCCATACCATTACCACCCAGTTGAGCCCACACAACAAGCACTCGCCCTCCTCTGCTCATCTCTCTAAGACAAATAAACTCCGAGAGCTCTGTATGGGCCGGAGGGCTGCTGCACGCCAACCTCACTCGGGCCTGGTTTCCTGGAGTACACTACAGCACAAGACATTAGGCTCGTTAGCAAAGAACCAGCGATTGATTTTTTACATAATTTGGAAAGAGAAGAGTATTATTGCACTTTGTTTTCCTATGGCTATTATCCCCATAAGAGCTCATTTCTACCTCTTAACAGGGGTTTACTTGGACTGATAAATTGGTTAAAAACCTTCCTGTCCAATTTCAATTTACTCAGTATAGCATACGCTGGAACACATTAAGCGCAAGTGTAAATTCAGTCAAGGCAGCTTCCTAAGGGACCTTGTTGTTTTTCCACGGACACCCCATCTTCCCTTTACAGAACTCTGGGGAGATCACCGTGACCTCTGGGGAAGCAGGAGAAGCAGGGTAATTTGGTCTGGGGTATCACCTTCCCCTGAACAGAGCCTGATCTAAACATGGGCAGAACTGCGGGTGGGGGAGAATCTCATAGCTGAAGGTGTCATGTTTGAGTCCAGAAGACCAGGCATTTTAGTCCTTGCCCCACGGCTCTCATTCCCAAACCAGTTCTCACAGGACAGGTATTGCCACCCTAAGGCCCCACACCTGCAGCTTCTTCCTGTCACAGCAAGGTTTCTTCAGAATGTTGACATCAAATTGCTTTCTCTCAGGCTTACAGCACCCTGGGTTTGGGAAGAAGTAAAAAACCAGCCACTTGGGACAGGAATGACAAAGCCAGGGTTGTCATGAATAATTCAGCAGCTTTCATCCCAATCTTAGCATCAGACTTCACAAATTCCATTCGAAACTCTTCTTCGTGACATGACCACAGTCCCCAGTCTTTCCCAGAAACCTGCCTGAGTGGGCCATGTCAGCTTCCTGAAAATGCTGTTTCTGCAAATGCCAGGCATGTTCAGACCCCAAGTTCCTAGCCTCCCTCTGCCTCACTGCCCAACCTCAAGTGTTCCAGACCAGCTGACAACCCCTTGGTCCCTGAGGATAAATCTTTCTCCCTCTCACCCCATTTTTTCCCAATGTCATGCCTTTAGGGCAGACAGGCCCCTTGTCCAGACTCTCCACCTCTTGAACCATCATCTGAGATGAGTCCTCCAGTCTTCTCAGCTGAGTTTCTAAGCCCAGGTCACTAATCTGAGCCAACTACTAATGAGGCTGTGCTCAACCACAGGCTTCACTCCAAGCCAGTCACAGAGAGGCAGCCCCTCAGTGATGAAGGAAACTTAGCATAGGTGTGGGGATGGCTCCTGGCAGACCACACCCGGCCAGAGCCTACCTCAGGGCTCCAGCCCTCTGGATCAAGGGTCCCTGGCATCAAGGCCTTGCCCCAGGGGTACCTCAGGGAAGCACTCAGTGCCCAGCTCTCAGTGAGCACCAGACAAGAGCAGGTTCCCTCTCCCAGCAGCCTCACCCAAAATCCGACTCCCGACATCATCTCACTCGTTATGTAAAACTCCACGAGAATCCTTTTTACTTTCAAGGTAGACTAAAGAACAATTAATTTCTAACAATAAAGACAGATGCTGAGACAAAATTCCTAGCTAAAAATACCAGAGTAGCAGTTTGGATTTTTTTTCTTCATTCATTCACTCATCCACTCATCAGTCATTCATTCGACAAGCACTGCAGAGGGCTACATGTGGGCCAAGGCAGGAGAAAGCCATGGCTCTCCGATCTCACACTTTCCATCCTGGACTGAGATGGGGCACTGCCCCCTCCCCACACTCCTCATCATGCATCCCCCTCACTATGAGAAGGGACCACGATTTTCAGAGTGCTGGCCACAGACTGTGACTTCTGTTGAATTTCAGAGAGGATGTCATGAAATCCTCACAAGCCTTTGAGTAATCAGCATCACCCTCATTTTACTGAGGAGCAAGCAGGACCCCGATAAGGAGTTGGGTGGTGCTATCAGCAGGGAAAGAGCTTACTGCACAACCTGCCTTGGGGATCCACAGCCCATGCTTCTTCCTCTCCTCTAGATGTAGGACGTACAAAGAATTCAAATCCTCAGAGAGATGCTCATAATAACAACATTGCTTCCTTCTGCAACCCTGCAGCCTAGGGGAAGGGTGGAGGACTGAAATGCTCTTAGGATGCCTGGAAGAATAAAGAAGGATCCCCTCAAACTGTGAAACCTACATGCCTCAGGGCCCCATCAAGTCCCTTCCTCCAGGAAGCCTCCATAGATGCAGCCTCCCTGACTCTCTTTAGTGGTATAGTCAAGGATTCAGAGAGTATCAGAGGCTGCAGGGGCCAGATGTTGGCACAGGAGCCCAGTGGGCCTCAGTGGCTGATGTCATACACAGGCATGGGACAGAGCTGGGGCTCGAGTCCGTGTCTCCTGTGCTCCTGACTCCACTGACTGCTGCCCAAGGGAGCCTCATTGTGCCCACACCTGCAGTCATCCACGGTGTGAGCCTGGTCTGCACTCTACAACCATGTGTAAGCTAAGAATCCAGAGCACCTGATCAGGAAGGTTGTGTTGCATCCCTGGATGGGCCCAGCTCCTGGGGACTTAGAACCCTTAACCCGATTTACAGCTCTTCCCTCCTGTGTAACCCCACCACTTTCTTCAAGCCTGACCTAGCCACACATCCTCCAGGAAGTCTAGACTTCTCTCTGCTCTCCACCTCTCTCCAGCAGACACAGACCTCTCCATGCATGGTGACTGCCGCTCATTGCTCTGTGTATCTCCAGCCCCTAGCCCAAGGCCTGGCACAGAGAAGTACTCAATAAATGATTGTTGAATAAATTTCGTTGGATATACCAGAAATGATACAACAGCCTCAGGCTCAAATAGATATTTCATTATCTGGAGAGGAATTAAAAGATACCAAGTCATCTTCAAAATAATTGACTACGCTTTTATGAGGCCTCTCCTCCCATTTCTCTCCAGCCCTGCAGAGCACGAAGCTCTACAATGTCCTTCATAATCAGAGATACTATTTATTCCATAAGCATTTCATTTAACAGCACAAAGATCCCAAATCTTCAATGGTCATTTCTTTTCTCTGGCATCAGGAAGGACTACTAATAGCTATTTGGTCCTGAGAAAAACAAACGAATATCAAGAAAAGAGCCTGATAATTCTAAGCCATAATCATCCCTTTGATTGATTTCCTCAAGGCAAAAATTCATCATTAAAGACAGCATTGCCTACCCAAGTTTTTACAAAGAACATCAACTGCCCCCCCCATAATGTTGTGCAGAACATCTGACACGAACAAAGGGCAGGCAGACAATGGGTCTCATCATCAGTTTTTTAGCTTTCCCCGGAAGCTGAATCCCATCATTATATCCCAGAGCTATTTCTAAAATGTGTGTCCTCTTGTAGCCATCAGGACTTGGAGAAGAAAGAGGTCGCAGTTCCCCTTGAAAACAACAGTATCAGCAACTAGTCAGCTCCCCCCAGGGTGAGGCTGCATGAGGCGGCCTCAAGGGGGACCAGCTGCAGAAGCCCATGGGGGCAGAGGGCCACCAAGGCCAACTGCAGATGTGTGCAGGATGAATACTGCAAAGAACTTTGTAGACCACTTGCAGCAACCATGGTCATCAAAATGGTCACCAGAATTATTGATAGGTCACACTTCTGTCACAAAAGCACATACTTCTCTTCTGTTTCATATTTGAGAACTAGGCTTTGAGCACCTTCTCTGTTTGGGACCTTGTGTTAGGAATTGTGGAGGCTACAACACTGAAGCGTCCTTATGACAATCCCCCTCCATGGACAGCATAGGGAGGGCACAGCCCACCAGACACCCCATGCATTCCATCTCATATGGTGCCAGGAATTCTGGGAGACAGTGTTTTATCTGAGAGTACATTCTAGCCTACTTACTCAAGCAGGTTAAATCAATGACTCTCAAACTGTCCTACTCATCAGAATCAACCAAGAAGCTTTTAAAAATTCTAACGCCCAGACCATAACCCAGCCCAAATCACAGCAAGACCTCTGAGGGGGGAATGCACATATCATATTTGTAAGACCCAGAAGTAATTTCAGCCATGGCGTAATGACTGGCTAGAGATCCCATGGGTGGTAGTGGGAGAATAGAGTGGCTTGACCTTATATGGGTCTGGTTCCAAAACTGGTGTCCCAAACTTTATGTCACTCTATCCATAGGTCCATTCCTTCAAGGCATCCACAGACTCTGATAAGAGGAGCAAGGCCAGTCTACCATGTCACACAGCAGAAAGTCCATCAAGGCAATGATATGGGTCCAAAGGGCTATAGCGTTCAAGGGAGGAGAGGTCCTTGAATTTGAGGCAAAAGGATGTTAGCTTCTTTGGGAAAGTCTCATCTGAAAGGAACCCAGAGGCACAGATCTATGGCATGGTGTTGGGGGCTGTTACAGGTGGAGCTTAACGGCGATGAGCAAAGCAATGAGCCAGGAGAGCAGGCAGGACACAAGTGAAGAAAGTCATTCAGTTAGGCTGGGGCTTTGAGGACACCCAGAGAATCAGTGGAGACAGGGTAGAAGGACAGGTGGGTGTGCAAAGGAAGTGAGGATTTACATGGTTGGCAACAGGAAGCTCCTAAAGATTCTCCAAAGGGCAATGACATGACTGCGGATATGCTCTAGTTAGAGGAGTCATGAGGCTGTGCTCAGGGGAGGCACTGGAGGACTACTGCAGAACAAGAAAATAATTGAGATGAGGAGGATTGGGATGGGAGCTCACCTAGGAGGAGGGTGAAACCATCCCAAGAATTAAAAATTGACCCAGGGTAGGGCAGTGAGACTGGGAGGATTAAGAGCCAGCGGACGGCAGAATAGACTAGACTTGGCAGCAACTGGCCTTGCTTTTGTCAGCAGCTCTGTCCTTTACTAATTAAGTGACCTTGAACAAGTCCCTTAACTCTCCATGCCTTAATATGCAGCTCCGATGAGCGGGAATAACAAAACCTTCCTGGCCAGCTCACAGGCAGGCTGGGGGCCTCAAATGAGAGAACGCCTGTGAATACATCCCGAGGGTAAAAAGCATTATATACAAAGACCTACACAGTTTCATGATGTTATTAATATTCTGCATGTTTTCTTTACTTTTCTAAGCTCTTAAACTTAAAGCCTTTGGTACCATATGAGGAAAAAAAAGTTAATAATGATGTCTTTTATAGCTCAACGTTATGAACAAATTAAAAGAGTTTATGTCTTTTGCTGCTGTTGGAGAACAGACTTACCAACATGAATTTGAATTAAAATGTCAATAATTTTTCATTTGAGTTTCTTAAAATATATTTAATTTCTTCTTACATTTTCCCCTTATTTTATGCGGCAATATATTCTACACACTGAGATACTGGAATACTTCAAGATGCAAACTAACGAGCGCACAAAGTTGTAAAAAAGTTACCTTCTGTCTTACTCTTAAGAGAAAAGAAATCAGTTATTGCAGTTCTTGGAAGATGGTGGTCATGAGGGTCATAATGTTCATGACAGGAGTTTTCAATCTAGTCTAATCCTTGCAACTTAAAGCGCACAAAAGGGACTACGAAAGAGAATAGAGAATAGGTTTGTTTTTTTTTTTTTAAGATTTTTATTTATTTATTTGACAGGGAGAAAGAGAGATCACAAGTAGGCAGAGAGGCAGGCAGAGGGAGAGGAGGAAGCAGGCTCCCCACTGAGCAGAGAGCCCGATTCGGGGCTCAATTCCAGGACCCTGGGATCATGACCTGAGCCGAAGGCAGAGGCTTAACCCACTGAGCCACCCAGGTGCCCCGAAAGAGAATAGTTTTGAAGAAAAGTTATGAATTATCCCTAGAATTCCATTAACTAACATTCCATAGTTCCAAGGGGCCTGGTTCCTGTGGCTCCATGTGCTAAATTCTCTAAGGGCTTCACATGTTCAAGAAAGCCATTCAACTAGAGAGGCCCATTTGGGGTTGTCAATCTATTCTAAACCAAATAACCAATTATTAGGTATTTGTATCATACCAAATATTTGTTTGCTGCTACACTGATAGGTAAGAGTGTGTGTCTGTGTGTGCGTGTGTGTGTGTGTTAATATGTGTGTGTGAATACATCCCGAGGGTAAAAAGCATTATATACAAAGACCTACACAGTGTATTTTAGATATATACACACATCCTTATTTTATCTTCACTACAAACCAGAAGTATTGCCTGTTACTGCAGGCATGTTATCATGAGTAAATCTCCACATGAATGGAGATGTGTAAAAACGTGGGGCTGTGTCCTCGTTTTTAAATAACCATTCGCTGTTTAACTTCAAAACATCCAAAACAATTAGAATAGTTTATTCTTAGGAAACTGGGAGTTCTCATTTTTCACAAAAAAATAAATTAGCAACCACTTTTGATAACAAAACAGCCCTTCCTAAAGCAAGAAGGAAGACAGAAAGGTACCATAGTCTTGGAAACAAAATCATACAGAGAAAGTACAGTTTAGGCTCACAGGGAACATATGGGATTTTTTTCAGGCAGCCATCTTGAGTCTCACATGCCAAATTCCCTTGACTTGTTCCTGAAGGGCAAACATGGATGACTTCCATGACCATTATCCGGTTGTCCTGCCTTAGAAACCTGGTGCTGTTGAAGTACAGAGGGAAGATGACAGTGCCTACTGTTGGCAACTTATCTCATCTCAATACCCAGGTCAGGTAGAGGCACAGACAACTGAATTAATCACATCCTAATGAGCACAGTTTAAAAGACAATGCCATCTTGCAGGTTGTTGTTGGGCCAATGGAGGAAGAAGGCAGAGAAATGGCAAGAGGTCTTCTACTCACAAGATCCCTCAAAAGTAGCCCTTATTCCACTGCTCCTGAAATCCACCCCATTTATCCATCATCCCTGTGGCTTCTAAGCCAGTCCTTGACTTCTTCCAGGAGGCTGACCCCAACAAGATCTCTTACCAGTGATGGTGGAAATTTTTCAGGTGGAGCCTTAATGAGTTGCAGGCTTCCTCCACCCTCAACATGTTCACACCCATCTACACTCCTACCCATTTTCCTTTTATGATTTACACTTTGATTTCCCAGCCTAGGTGACAGCCTAGGATCCTGGCTGCAGGATGAGGTACTGACCACTGCCTCATCTTACTAGTAGTGACTTTTCTCCTCAATCCCCCAGCCTCTGGCTTGGGGCCTGCCACTTCACACAAACAGACCCAAAAAATGACTCAGCCATAGGCCTGCTTCTGAGCACCTTCTCTTCATTCATTCAGTCCATCAACAAACACATATGTACCTATGAAGATCACAATGGTTGACTTCAGTTATCTTGTGCTCTAGAGAAGGAGAAAAATTAATACATAAACCATGAGGCTGCAGTGTGGTGCCTGCTCCGAGGGATACCACAGTGCTCTGCAAGCTCACAGAAGAGGCTCCAACCCCAGCTAGCAGCACCCTATGAGGGCTTCCTGGAGAGAGAGAGGCCTGGTGTGATGAGTCCGAAAAGATGAATAGGAATTAGCAGGCAGTTTGGGTGGGAGGCAGGGAGGAAAAAATGGCCATCCCAGGCAGAGGAAACAGCATCAGCAAGAGCGGGGATAATAGCCATTATGGTGTATGTGTGAAAAGTACTAACAACCACAGGGTCGAGTGTCAGTGGGAGCTGGATCATAAGGGATCATAGACACAGGTTAAGGAGCTTTGACTTTATCCTTAATACAACTAGAATGGCTGAAGGGATTTAAACAAAAGAGTGGCACCGTTGAGATTTGGGTTTGAGGTTGATGTCTCTGGCTGCAGGGTGAATGATGGGTTGCAGACTATGGGAGATATCAGAAGCTATGGACTGGAAAATGGGCAGCTGTCTCACCCCAGGGGGTAGTTTGAGAATGGTATTCAATGTCATTCCCCACCCACAGCTAATACTTACTTAGATGGTACACTGGCTCTGTAGAGCCCAGGTCTTCCTCCGTCATTTGTCAGTAAGTCTGAGCCCAGCGTACCCCTTCAACTACCTGGTTCTTTCTCCAGGCCCTGGCCCCAGTTCTTCCAGTACCTTCCTGTCCTCCATGGGCTGGTGCTAATGAAGTGCCAGCACATTCCAGGAGTAAACAGACAGTGCTACTTCAATGGGCCAATCATCAAACCACCATCCAACAGGTTGTCAGGGCAGCTGATCTCAAAAGAATGTCATGCAAGAGAAGGGCATGGGATTTACAGGTAGTGTGTGAATGAGCAGCCTCAAAACATGGCTGGGGCATAATGGAGCTTCATGAGGATGCAGAAGGATGTAGAGGGATGCTGAGGAACACAGGAGAATACATGCGGGTTCTGGGCTTCTGCAAGAGGGAGGGACAAGTCCTAAAATGGAAGAAAGCTAGGCTCTGGTGCCTTACCCAATTCTCAACAGGGCTGGGCCAGACGTGAGGTTGGCACCCTGAGAAAGGATTGAGTTTGCCTCTCTGTCTCATGATCTCATTTAACAGAGCTGGCCACTTTGCCTCACATGTGGTAGAGCATCTGCCATTAACTGCCTACCTTCTCCCTCAGAGCAGAGGCTCCAGTACCACCACCTCGAAGCCCAAGCTTCAGGCATGGAGGATACCTTTCCACTCCACACCAGGGAGAGCATAAGAGTAGAGACAGATCAGCCAGGCCTCTGCCCAGAGCAGCACAGGACTTGCTCAGAAGTCCAAATGCTCCTTCTTACCTCTCTGCCACTCTTCCAGGCCACTGGGAAATTTTTGAGAGGATAGTATCTGACATACTGAAGTACAGATGTTACTGTTACAGCTCTGTTGCCAAAGGATCAATCAATGCCAATTCCTCCCCACAGAATCAGTGCCCACAGCCAGGCTTGGGCAAATGAGAATGCCTCTCAGTGATTCTTTAAACAGCTTTTGAACAGAATTGCAGAAAAGCATCATCTTCACCAAAAGACACCATGTCAACTTTCTAGGGACCAAGAGAGGGTGGCACTAAAATCATAAACACATGAGAAGAAATCATTGAAGACTACTCCCGAAGTGTAAAATATCAACTGTGGCAGTAGCATCTCAAGCTCACCATCAAAGGAATGGGGGTGCCTGGGAGGAAGAACAGAAGGTATTTGTCAACTTGCTGTTCTGCAGGACAAGGCAGGTTTTCCCCCAATCAGAGGGAAAGAGGCCAAGGATGGAGGCGAGGAGGCTGAGAGATACAAATAAACCTGGAAAACATGGTTTATAGCACTGGCAAAACACGTTTCACTTTGCTGACAGAAAAATGAAGAAAGAAAGAAAAAATGCCATCATAGGAAAGATTTGGGGCCGTGCTGCTGGCAGGTTCTTAGGGAGAAGACCCTGGATTCAGCCCTTCAGTGCAGGAGCCTGACTCCCTCGCTCTTCAGAAGGCAGCCCAGGCCCCAAAATGCAGGTTCTACCCAACTGCAAGCCTTCCTGGCTCCTCCAGGGGGACTTGCCCCATCCTAGCTGCTGAGGCATGGCAGCACCTTCATCCCTGAATATCCCTGGTCCATCCTCCTCCTCCAGCTCATACTCTTTTAAGAACAAGCTCCAGGGTCAGCCTCCACCTGATGCATCCCCCTAGTTCTCAGGGTAGATTAGAACATGTGCGGGCCGCATACCCCACACCTGCCTTATCCCACCACACACTCTCTTAGACGCAATGAGCTCTTCACCTGTCATTCATATAACACTTGCCCTGACCTCCAGTGTGGCCAAGGCTGGATCATATTGTGATTGCTCTCCCCCTAGACCAGGAGACCCTTGCAAGCACTTTCTGCAGGGCTCTATCCCTAAAACAGAGGACACTGTCAGCACCAGACAAACACTGAGGTGAGCGGAAAGAGGAAAGTGACATGAGGGCTGTTGTGACACGAGCTGAGGTAGCATGGGGAGCCCAGCAAACTTAGAGAGATGCCACTGGAAATAATCATGACACCTGTCAGACACCATGCAAATGACTAGTTCCAGGTAATTCGGTCTCAACATCAGATCATTGCATTCTTTCCATAATGCCACATCATCAAGACCCTTGGATTTCAGGATTGCTGTGATAAAAGGCAAGTACAGTGTGAGAATCCATGTGGAACAAGACATGAGTATGGCAGTGTCTAATGGGATTCTATGGTCTGAGACACTGTTCAGTGTCCTAAAGGTAACAAGCTGTTAGGACAGGTAACAAGCTGTTAGGACCTTCGATGTCAACTTATTAAATGTTGAGAATCAATCTATTTATTTATTTATTTTTAAAGAATTCATTTGTTTATTTGGGAGAGAAAGAGAAGGGGAGAGAGCAGGAAGGAAGAAGGAAAAGCAGGCTCCCCACTAAGCAAGAGTCTGACGTAAGGCTCAATCCCAGGACCCCAAGATCGTGACCGAAGCCCAAGACAGACACACAACTGACAGAGCTACCCAGGTGCCCCAAGAATCAATCCATTTAATAAGCACAACTGTGGGTTTTTGGGTTTTTTTTTTAAGATTTATTTATTTATTTGAGAGAGAGAGAGCAGGGAACAGAGGGAGAGGGAGAGGGAGAGAGAGAATCTTTTTTTTCTTTTTTTTTTTTTTTTAAGATTTTATTTATTTATCAGAGAGAGAGAGGGAGCGAGCACAGGCAGACAGAATGGCAGGCAGAGGCAGAGGGAGAAGCAGGCTCCCTGCTGAGCAAGGAGCCCGATGTGGGACTCGATCCCAGGACGCTGGGATCATGACCTGAGCCGAAGGCAGCTGCTTAACCAACTGAGTCACCCAGGCGTCCCATGTAGGGGGTTTTTTGTTTTGTTTAGTTTGGTTTGGGTTTTTTTTTTTTTTTTTTTTTGGCCAAGGGGCACCGCAAAAAATTTACCAAGACCAAAAGGGTACAGTGAGCCGAGAAAGCTGGGGAATCTCTGCCCTTATGTGAGTTAGTGTAGAAAGTGTGGGCGACAGCTCCCAGGCCTGTGCTGGTGGCGGTGTGCAGAGCAGCCTGCACGGCTCTTCACTCCTGTATCTGCCGAGCACTGCCAGCCGTGACCGGTATTGTGCTCAGCCCTGGACTGAGCAGACAGGCTCCTCAAAGGCAAGGTTCTGCTCCAGGACCCAGCCCAATACCGTGTATGACGCTGCCTACACAGAGTTCCTCGTCAACCTGCACAGAGAGACACACAGACCACAGCCATTGTCCTACCCACAAAACAGAACATGAAGCCAGGAAGCAAAGGCCTTCTGGATCACACTGCAATTCCATACAAAGAAACAAACACAGAACAGTTCATAAAACTCAAACAAAGACTTTATTAGATATATCAGAAACTTGTCTCTAGGATCGATGTGGTAATTGACTGAGAAGACACAGAGGAAAATGAAGACTGGCATGGGAGCAATACCATTCTCGTCCTGTCTTCCTGGCTTCTAAATCACCCCCGAGGTGCCGGGGTCCACGGCCCCACTGCAGGCCATGTGTGAGCTGGACATCCTCAGGCAGCCTCAGTGGACAGAGGGAATGGTCCCGCCCCACCTCCTGCCACAGAGTGTGCTCCCAGAAAGAGCAGAAAAGAAGGTCCGGGCCCTTCCAGCCACAGCACACGCTTCTGCAGAACACAGGGGCTCCTGTTTCCAGGACCAGTGGATAAAGAGCAGGGGCCTCACACCACCCAGAGGATAAAAATGATCTCACCCTCTTTCTGGTCATGTCAAGGCCTAGCCCAGTCCTTCAAAGAGGCTGTGTGCACTCCATCAGCTCAATCTGTATTTGCTGGGAGCCTGGGCAGACGTCCCAAACTCTCAGAGTCTCATTACATCATCAGAAAAGTGGAAATGATGATCCAGCCTGCATGTTTACTGTAACTGTGCAATGTTATGGTGTGTAGAGTGTTTCTGGAACAAGAAATGCAGTGTAGACAAGATGAAGGGCGATGTGACAGGCAGAGGAGGATTAGGTCACTTCACCAAAAGTACTGTAAAGAGAAAGGAAGCTGAACCCAAGCAGGACACTCCAACCAGAGATCAGAAGACCTGAGTCTATTCTGAGAAAAAGGGGGGAAAGTCTAGAGGTATCAACTGCAGAGCTAAGGCTACAGACCCAGTGTGGGGAGCAGGAGTTGTAGAAAGTAGGCACAGACTATCCCCTTCACTCTCTCTCTGCTGAATACCTAAAAGTGGGGCAGGAAGGAGGTCTCTGTCCCCCTCCTCACTTCCACTCCTCCCCCACCTCATCTCTGATCAGGGAATCAGTATAATGTCCAAAAAGCCAGTTAAAATCACTTAAAAAGAATTATTATTATTATTATCATGATAATGCACTTGTTTTATCCTAAGAGATAATTACTACTAACAAAAGATGCCAGTTAGTTAAACATGCAAGTACCATATGACTCATCCATTCCATTCCTAGGTATTTGCCCAAGAGAAATTAAAGCATATGTTCACTAAAGACTTGTAAATGAATGTTCATAGCAGCTTTATTTGGAAACAACCCAGATGTCCATCAGCTGAATGGATGAACTAATTGTGGCTCATCTACACAACGGAATACTATTCAGTAATAAAAAGGAAGGAATGATTGATATATGATACAACAGATGAATCTCAGAATAATCCTGCTGAGTAAAGAAGCCAAACAAAAAGACGAGTACCTCGTGTATAATTCTATTTTTAAATATTCTAGAAACTACCAACTAATCTATAGGGACAGAAAGCAGAACAGTGGTTGTCTGTGGGGAGGGAGTACAAAGGGGAGTGGGGAAATGTTGGGAGGGGATAAATGTACCCACTATCTTGGTGGTGATGATGGGTTCATGGGTGTATATGCATATCAAAATTTATCAAATTGTACACTTGAAATATGTGCAGTCTACTGTATATTAATTATGCCTGCTAAAAATGATAGTAAAGGATAGAGAAATCGCGGGATATAAATAGGAATATAAACCAAAGACTCCCTCTTGGAAAGCAGTTTGGCAAAACATTTCAGGAACCTTAGATGTCCTTATCCTTTGAAACTTCTTCTAGAACTGTATCCCAAGACCTAAAAAGACACAAAATTTTCACTGCACGATTATTCATAATAAAAAAAATGGAAACCACTAATATATCTGACAAAATGACTGCTCAAATAAATGAGGGTATACTCACATACTGAAATATTTTGTAGCCATTAAAGGCAATGCATATAAGGAGTTTTTAATAACCTGAAAAAATACTTATGTGATAATGTTAAGTGAAAAAGGCAAGATATAAATTGTATATATGGTATGAACTAAATTATGTAAAAATATGCATAGAAAAATCTCTGAAATATTTTAGGATTATCTCTGAGTGATGGAGAATATGGGTAATTTTTAATCTTCTAATGCAAATTTTTAAACTTGTTACTTTTTATGTATTTCCTTAAGTTTCTACGAGAACATATTTTTTTAATTATAAAATAAATAAAATAAACAATATTCAAGGAAACACTCTAGTCTTTCTTGTTCCTTGAAAAAGCAAACCCTGCAGTAAGGATAAGAACCAGATTGCATTTCTCTAATCCTTGCATCTGTGAAAATATAGAAATGTCTTCACTGCAAGTTGCCACTCTATAACTCAAATCCATGTTCCTTTCTCTACTTTTAGACCACCTAGAGAACCAACTGGTGCACACCATATGTTATCACCTAATTTTACTCTACAATTTGTTGAAACTCCATTTGAATCCATATTTTGAGTGTGAGCCCCATGAGAGGCAGAGGTGGGAACTTCCTCTTCATTTACACTTCCCCGTCACCTCACCCCACCTTGCCATAAAATCTAGGAAAGAGGAAAGAGGTAAGGATGTATGTGCATGCGTGCACACACACACACACACACACACACACACACACAATGGTGACACAATGAATAATATATACTGATACATTCTTACACGCAGCTTTTCAGAGTCATCTATTTCAATCAAAACCCCACCAAAACCAGAGCACTGGGAAACATGTCATAGGGTTGATGGCACTTTGGCTCCAGGCATAAAGAGGAAGATGGGGTGAAAGCACCAACTGACTGAGGTTAATTTCAGAAGTCTTCCCCTGACTTCCCTATATGAACAAGAGACAGAAGTACTGGGACTCCATAGTCACTCACTAGCCTGTGAGCTTCAGCTGTGTCTTGCTCATCTCTGTATCTCCAGGGCCCAACTCAAGAAGGCATTTAGTAAATTGTTATTTCTAGAAGAAAGGGTTAGCAATTGGGCAGAGGAACAGCTTGCATTTGAGTCTGTCTTCTCTAACATAACACATATCCAAAAAAACCTTCAGTTTTTCATGACCTATTTAGTAATTTCCCCAAGATATGGTCCTCTAAACTGTAATTTGTTTCATGAGAGCCTTTACAGCAGCCTAAAATGACTGACACATTGAGGGGGCCTGTGCCCTTATCTTAAGAGCCCTCCAGCCCCATTCCCAGCCCCCCAGGTGCAAAGCTGAATCATCCCCTGGTTTCTTTTGTGGTCATCGATGCACAGCTCACCAGGCAAATACATGGTTGCACACTTAAAACAGCTAAAGTGATGAAAGGCACAGAAGGAAAAGAAAAGAAAAATGTCAAGAGAGTCAGCCCCTTAGTGACTCAAGTCCAGTGTGAAGCCTGGGAAGAGAGTAGGCATGGCCACATCCTCTAGAATCAAGGCCAAGAATAATCTATCTCTGGTCTTCTCCAAAGCAATAGGAAACTCCCAAAGCTTCTCAGATAGGGGCCGATTTTCTCAGGTTTTGGGAAGGATGGCTAGGAAGGAAAGAGACTGAAAAGGCAGCAAGGAGGCATCTCAACAGAGGCCTTGATGAGTGAGGCTGAGCCAGGGAAGACGGAATACAAGAATGGCGATAGTGCAGGGGTATGTGGAACAGCTGCATACCAGCTTACAAGAACGGATGCTGCATACCAGCTCACAAGAACAGATGCTGTATATCAGCTCACAAGAACGGATTGTGTACATCCCTTCCCAAGCCCATGTTCAGTGATATCACACTGGTAGCCTAAAATCACAGCCATGATGGGAATATCTATACTAAAAAAAAAAATTGGCAAGTGCCTCCAATCAGAGGGCTTCTCCCCCACTGCAGAGAGCTGATTGTTAAATATTTATATACACCATTGGGTATACAGTTTGGAAACCAGCTGGATTTGGGAGGCAGAGAGAAAAGTCTCAGACGACCTTCTGATGTTTCTAGTCTGGATCTCAGGTTGGGTAGGGCTCCATTTCCTGAGATAGTGAATACGGTGGAATGAACTGATACAGAGCCAGGGATGAAGAGGGGGAGTTCAACCAAGGACATTTTGGATTTGGAAGATCTGTAAGACAACCCAAGGATAGCAGAATTTTGAATCTGAAGTTTGGGGGACAGTCCTATACTGCAGAGATGTTGTATTTAAAGCTGTGGGTGTGAGCATGTGGAGTGAAAAGAAGGACAGAGGAATCCTTGGAATCTGCAGAACTCAACATTCAAGGGAGTTATTGAAGAGGTGTCTGGGAAAAGAACACTGAGGAAATTCAAGAAGCAAAGGGAAAGAAGGGGTGGATTCCCCCAGGAAACAGGGGAAAGGGAGATTCAACAAAAGAGAATAGGTACATTGTTAAATGCCACAGACCTCAAAGAGTCTTCTGAGATTGGCATTGAAGGGACCATTGGTAACCTTAACTTGACTGGTTTGGTAGAATGTGAGGATCAGGGAAAAGAAGTAATGGGGCTCATCAATGTTTGATCTTATGATGATGTATCACTGTGTTAATCAAGATCTAACAAGGAAAACAGTATTTCAAGGTAGGTATTTCAAGTAGAGGATGTTTAATACAAAGAATTGGTTATCCAAGTGATGTTGTATAGGGAAGCTAACCTGCAAACAGCAAGACAGGAAGCCACTACCACCTAGGGATGGAAGGACAGATGGAAGAGGAAGGATCACCAGAGCCCAAGAGTTGGGGCCACATGGCAGAACCTGAAACCCTGCCATATCTTCCCTGCAGGAGGGGAATTAGCAAGGACAGATGTATAGCAGCAATGAGACCACTCCAGGCAGAGAAAGAGAGGGAGAAATACTTTGGCTTCTCCCTTTTCCTCTCTCCCCAGCATTCCACCAGTGCCTCCCATTGGTTGTACCTAAGTCAGGAGCAATTGGCAAGGCAGCTGGAGAACGTTGCTCCCTGCCATAAAGTGGAGCAATGGTAGAACAGGAGGAGATCAGACAGCAAACAGGCCAATGAATGACGCTACCACTTATCACATTTCATAACACTGAGGACATTGATTGTAAGACTCATCATGAGTTTAAAGATGCTAACATTTGAGAAAAAAAAAAAAATCATCCTAGAATTAATGAATATGGTATACCTAAGGAGACATGATACACAATGCTTCACAGAGTAGCTCTTTTCCTAGACCTGCTGGCTTTCCTTTGCATGAGACTGTTGTCCAATCTTGACTCTTCAGAGACATACACCAACCCTTGGAAGGAGACAGGCTGCCAGGTGTATTTCTGTGTAGGTTCCTAATGCATCTCCCTTCCCCAGTGCTTATTCCCTCAGTCCACCAAGTACACCATTGCCAGCTGTGTCTTCCAGGTTCATCATGCCTCCCTGGGAAAAAATCAAATTTATTATTTTATTCATTGTGTCCCATCACATGCTATGATGGAATTCAGTCTTTTGTACAGAAATGCATGCTGTACCAAAGGAAAAAAGTAATTATGGAGGCAGAGGAGGGAGAAATATGAACAACAGAAAGACAGAGCTCAGGAAAATGAGCATATATAATTTACTCCCACACCTCTTAGACAAGTGCTGGAGGTGGGGTATCTGCACCATGTGATCACTAAGCCCTTCCAAAAGTGGGTCAGCTATGTTCTTGGTCCTTATCGGCAGTTCTACACCCCGATCTACAGCCACGATCCTAGGAGACAGGACTATGGAGTGAGGGTTCTGGTGGCCATACTCCAACCCAGGACAACAATGTATTCAATCAGACTGGAACAGCATTTTCTTCTGGCCAGCCTTCAGAGTAAGAGTTGGCCCCAGGCCCCCTTTGGGAAGGACTGCATGCAGCCTTGGTGCCCTGCCTGAGCTGTCTCTGTATGGTCCCAGCTGCATCTGCAGTGTGGATAACATCAAACATGGGGGCCCCCACTGATGGATAGATGGTGACGTCTCACAAGCAGTAACTCAGCAGGAAAAAGGAATCAGAAAAACAAGGGAAATTGCTTGCCTTTGATGAGCGTGACACATGAGTGCCTGAGAACATTTCCTGTGCTGGCCCATCCCCCTCTAGCTCAGGGTTATAGGGCCCAACATCAGAAAGGGATGCCTGTTCTTCTCATGCCTCAGATGGAAGCCTATGGCAAACAGGCTGGGTTCAGCCTGCATCCAACATGGCCCATGCTCTCTCCTGACCTTGGGACTTTTGCTGATGTCATCTCCCTCCTCCAGAGTCTACAAGGCATCTGATTGAATCAACATCCATTCATTCCTTCGTTCACTCACCCAATCAAAAGTTAGTTATCAGGCTGGGAAACAGGGATGAATTCAGGCATGAGCTCTGCTTCTTTACAGACCTATCTATCTGGTAAGTAAACACAGCTTTTCAAATTAAAAATAAAAAGGATGGCATGAACTCTATTTGAGGTAGGTACAGGTCAGAATCACAGCACAACTGTGGGAGGAGAAAGGTAAAGCTTCATGGAAGTCGTCCCAGGTGAGGAGATATGATCTCTCTCCACCAGTGGGGATCTGGAATGAGGCTGCAGGTAGGGAGGCAAGGTGGGAGAGGAAACAGTGCTGCCTCTAGAGAATGAAAGAGCTCTTAGGTGTCAGGCAGGTGTTCAGGCAGCAGCCCTCCCCCACTCCTGCTCAAAGCAATCATCCCCTTCCCTCATCTCCACCAGCCCTGGCCCTCCAGCCTCACTCAAGGCTTGTCTTGCCCTCCTGTTCAGAATCACCATTTAATATTTTAATCTGTCAGCTACTTAGTTTCCCCACTAAAACTTACATCTTCATGAGGGCAGAGGACTGTCTTTCCCATTATTCCCGAAGCCTTCTGCGCTCCTGGCAGCCTGCCCAACCCAGGGAGAGGAGGTGGGGTAAATGGTCAGGGCAGGAAGCAGTCCCAGCCCTGGTGAAGTTAAGTTCAGGGAGAGCAACAGTATAGTTACAGTAGTTCCTCAGGCAAAAGGACACTTAACCAGCAAATATAAATTATGTGGTCTATCTTTGTAATTAAGATTTTTAGCTTTTCAGGCGATGATATTACTGGTGACTGACAATCTGCATTGTGCTCAGGTTTTTGTCATGTAAATTCCACATTTATCCAGCAGCTTTAACCTGTCAGAGCCATTCACAATATTCTTTGGAGGATTTTCTTTCTGTTTGTTTCATGGTTATTGCTTTTAACCTGAAAACGGAAAAAAAAAGAGAGCCCATTCCAAATGGGACATCCCTTTAGTAGATCTTCTGTGTTTCAATTTCAAAACCCATACTTCAACAATAAACTAGAACAAAATTTCCTTTGGATACTAGGATATAAGCAACAATGCCTTCGCCGCTCTCAACCCACCAGAGCCCCACTGGTGCGGCTAACAAGACAATCATTTCACTGGGCCCCTGAAAAGGGACAGTGGCCTCTTTGCCAAGCTTCGGCGTTACTTTCTGAGGGTCTTCCATGTGCACGGGAGGAGAATGTAAGAGAAGAAGACACACTGTTGCCCTCAGTGAGTATAGAATGGGTCAGGGAAAATGATTAATGCACAATAGAGAAAATATAAAAATGTGTCACCAAGCAGGAGACTGCATACCACAGTGGTAATAAAGGCATAGGCTCTGAAGTCAAGCCAGATCTGGCTTCAAGCCCCAATGCCAGTACTTACGGACTTACTAAAGCTTACCCGGAGACTCAGCTTCTTCCTATAAGATGGGGAAGTTATGGGCCCCACCTCACATAGTTCCTGTGAGGGTGACGTAAGCTGATGAGTGTAAAGTCTCTAGGACAGGGATAACCATCCTCAAAGTTTTACCACCATCACCACACTTCCCTTTGGCCTCCGGGTCCAACCTCCTATAGGGACATGTCTGTCCTCCAGACTTCTCACCATATATGCTGCCCCCCACATAGGGTGTGCCCTGGGCCTGCTGCATAGCAAATAAACATCCTCCATCCTTTCTTTCACGGGCTGTGGGAGAGTTGTGACCAGTCTGGCTAAGGCCAAGGTCAGAGACAAACAGAAATGAGTTAGAACCATCTAGTGAGAGTTACCGCTGAGGTAAGAAGGGGCTGTTTTTAGAGGACTCAGGTGAGGGACAAAGCTGGGCCCACAAAAGCCTTGCAGCTTCTACTTTGTGCACTGGAGCCCTGACCAACCACGTAAGAGAGAGGACTATCCCAAGGTCTTCATGTAGGGAGGAAGCCAAACCACAGTGCAGGCCATGTGCAGGCTCTGGTCAGCAGCCTCAGCTGAGCTCAGGCCTTGAGTCGGCCCAGCCCAAACACCTGATGTGTGAATAAAGAAACCTCCAAACGATCCCCACCAATTCCTAGTCATCTAAGGCCACAGACACCACGGGACAGAGGAAAGCTGTCCTCCTTCCCTCCCTCCCCTTTATCTAAATCCCGGAGCCACGGGATCTAGGAGCATAATAAAGCAGTTCCTTTCCATCATTAAGCTGTGGGGTAGTTCGCTGGGTATCAATAGATGACCAGAACACCAGACTCTTGTACACAAAGTGTTTATGTCCTCAGGCTCACTTTGTTTTCTAACAGCGTCTTGAAATAGGACTTACAATACCCATCTTAGAGAGGAGGGATCTGATACCCAAGAGAAGTGAAGCAACCTTTCCAAGATCGCAGAGCTTCTAAGTGGTATAATCAGGACCAATACACCAAGTCAGGATCCCTGTGCTATTTACACGCCGCACATCAGTCAGCCACCCAGAATTAAGAGAGCTTTTTAAATAAATTAGATGTTGGATTCAGCACCTGAAATGGCCTATTTACATATATTTTATATGCTGATAACACTCACCCTGAAATTAAGTCATGTGGTTGTCAAAAACATAAAGAATACTAGACCCCATCCACTTGAGCAGGGCCATGGGACTGAGGCTAAGGTGAGGGGCTCACTGCCCTCAGACTGCTCAGGCGGACAGTGGCTCAGTGCACTCCCTCTCTCAGAGAACACGCAGAATCCCCACCAGTCTGATTCTGGAGTGCCTTCCCAGAAATCAATCGCAGAATGACCACCTTCTTTCAAACCAGTGAGCATGCAGGGGTGGGTACAGGGGAGAGGTCTTCCGTTCCCCAGGCTAGCCCGCGTCAGTGAAGGGAGGGCCTCAGACGGAGGTAAAAACTGCCTTGTAAACTCACCGATAGGTGTTCAGGGAGAATGCTGAAAATAAATGCTGGAGAAATCTGGCTGCCGTCAGAGGCCAGATGTTCCCCCAGACGCGTGAATGGTTGTGTGCGGCAGGCGCTCAGCCTAATTCAACTCATGTCACCTCCGGAGGAAAGGCAGGTACCTCAGGCCTGATCTGGGGGAAGGAGCTGGGGCCACCCCGCTCTCAAGGAGCTTTGAGAACCCCAGGCCCTGGTGCAAGCAGCCAGCTCTGGCTGCAGAGCACTGCACAGGGCCTTACTGCAGGGAGTGCTTGTGAAGGAGTGCATAATAGGGCCAAGCAGAGTCCTCCCAATATCCCTCTGAGGCTGCAGAGTGGCCTAGCGAGACTGACTGGATGTGCCATGGAACCCCAGCGCCCAGGTAATGAAGTATAAGACCTACCCTAGGGAACAGGATGGAGGAAGAGCCTGGACAGAGCACAACAATACCTTCTATCCAATACCATCTCTCACTCACCCCCTCTGTCGGTTTGAGGTCCCTCGGAAGCAGGCGCTACCTAAGTCAAGGATATGGGTGCAGGTGGTGTTTCTGGGAGGGGATGTCAGAAAAGACCAGGAGAGGAGTGGAGCAGTGACTCAGGAGCAAAGCGGGGAAGCAAGGCACCCCTGGAGGTGTGTGGAGCCCAGGCCTCAGGGGACCTCGGAGGACCTTGGGGGACTGTATGCGAGGCTGCAGGTACTCTCTCCCAGAGAGATGAGGGTGCTGGGTTCCTGATCGACCGACTCCCATCAGGCATGGGTTGAGGACCATTCCTGGAATTGTTAATTCCCTGGTCTTCTGACCTGGCACACATACAGGCAGAGAAAGCTCTCATGGCCAGGAAGAACCTGGCAAGGAAGAAAGGCAAATGGCCACAGGTGCTGGAAGCAGAGCCTGAATGCATGAAAACGGCAGGAGCACTGCTGGTGTCTCTTACAGTCACGTCCATGGCTGCATGCATCCCCTCCCCCCACCCTCATGGCTACTGTCTCATCCATCATCACACTAAGTCTGATAACAAGGCATGTTGAGGAGGGGGTCAAAACATGCCATAATCTCCAGGCTGGATTGCACATCCCCTCTGGGAAGGAGGCCCCTGATTCCAAGCCACTGGTAGCAGGTTCGACCTAACTCAGTAACTGTCCTATTCCTCTGGCCCTGCTGAATGGGGTGGATGGGGAAAAGAGCTGACCCTTCCTCATCCTGGGCTGGCTATGGGTAAACCAGGGGCCATCGCAGACCCAGCTTTGTGACCATCGTCTGTTGTAGTAAGGTCTGCTTCCAAGCCTCCTGGCAAAAACCAAACAAAACGAAACCAGTACTCCACGAAACCACTGCACCCTAGGACTGCCTAAGTAACACCCTGACCTTAACTGCTGTCAATGACCACCACACCCGGAACTGGACACAATCCATGGAGGGCATTTTTTTACTTGGAGAGTGAGAAGATGCTGAAACAGGAAACAAACAAGTAGAAAAGGTCTGAATTTATCTTGAAATGCCAGAGAGATAACAGAACACCATGCCCTAGACACTTGTTTTACTCCCCAAGTTCTCTGTTAGAAATAGTTTCGTCTGGCTGTCAGAGGTATTTCATACAACCTCAGGCTTTTACTGCCTTGATTTTACCTTTCCCAAGTTCAATCATTTCAGGCAAATCGGTATGTAAATTCCCCAGGAAGTTAGAGAAGATTCCACTTTCAAAAAAATCCCCAAGGAACCAATGTGCGTGTTTTGGGGGCCTAAATGAGAGGGGGGCCGGGGAGAAGGAAGCATTTTAGTTTAAGTTAAGTTGGAAGAGTGGGCGTGAGAATTCTCCCTCCCACCCAGGCTTTTCTCTTTATTCCACACAAGCTGGGTCTGTGCGGGAGCTTGCTGGGAAGCTGCTTTTAAATTCACAGCTTATAGTCCATTATAATTGAAAATATGGTGACGCATAAGAGATGATGTTGATTTTAGAATCAGAATGTCAACCAGGTCTTCTCATTTCAGAAATACATACATCCCTTAGTGCCCTGAAGTTACTGTTGGGCTGAAATTTTTATAAACTCCACTCCAAGTCAAATATTACTGAACTACCAAATGTCACTGAACTACTTATTAAGGGGATATACCATTTCCTATTAAATCAAAATATTAAAATGCATTTTCATCTCAAAGTTACTGACACACTCTTTGGCAATTCAGCCTCTCTCTTTGTAACACCTCAAGCTTATGTAAAGGAAGGTAGAAAAACAAGATACCTGGGGATTAAAAACAAAACACAATAAAAACCCTCGTCTTCTACATTATCAGTGAGACCACTACAGAAGAATTTTCCATCCAAGAGACCAGTGTTAACTCTGAAATATTAGTGCTGACCATAACAAGTACTCTATCTTGTTTGTTGTAGTTTAGTCCATTGGGCTAGAAACATAAAGTGATGTTATTTTTGCCCCCTACCACGCTATGTCAACCTCCTCTTTCCCACTGTATGGAAACTGACTCAAAGATACTCCAGCCCAATTCCACAGCTTATCATTTCCTTTCCATTACTAAGGCTCAATCCAGGTCATTTTTAACATCAATCTCCTATCTGATCCGAAAATCTATTCTCCCTGTCCCCCTACAAGGGCAAGGCATTCCCTAGTCTCTGATGGAGGGGCCAAGTGTAGTCTTCCCCCTCCCCTCCAGCCCGCTCTTCTGCTTACGGAGCAGAGAAGCAGGAGAGGGGAAAGACCAAGGGATATCTCTATACTTGAGGAGGCAAAGTAGCAGTCCTCTTTCCTTGGCCTAAATAATGTTCCAGCACATGGTTTATGGGCTTTATGAGGCCTTCCAACACATTTCACTGTTTAAGTCTTATTCTTGAGAAGATCTTCTGAAATGTGACAACTTCTTTCAATTGTCCAGGTGGCATTCTCTCTTTTTTCCCCAAAAGGCACCCAGAAAGACTCTAGTTTCAGAAATTATCTACCCTACAGAGTAATTTCAGCCTCCAAGCCCATATGGGATCCATCTTTGGTGTCTCCTAAAACTGGGAATTTGGGGGGTTGTTTTGTTTTGTTTTTAAGATTTTATTTATCTGAGAGAGAGAGAGAGAGAATGAGCAGAGAGGAGGAGCAGAGGGAGAAGGAGAAGCAGACTCCCCACAGAGCAGGAAGCCCAATGTGGGACTCAGTCCCAGGACCCTGAGCTCATGACCTGAGCCGAAGGCAGGCACTTGACCAACTGAGCCATCCAGGCGCCCAGAACTGGGAATTTGTAAGTGAATGAGTGAATGTGTTGCAGGAGTCAACATCTTTTGGGTGGAATGTTCCCCAGCACATCATGTAGAGCTCCACAGTCTCTTCCTTATGCCAGTGGCACTACAGTAGGTCAGCTAATTATTCTTTGTGTAGCTTTAATAAACCCCGAGTTTTCTAGGAATACAGCCATCCTATAAATTGAAGCTAGAGTGTACTCTGTCTTGTTCAGGACCTCACCAGAAATACCTCACCATTTCTAAACATTCCATCACCTCAATACTGCCCATGACGTTTGAATTGCCAATACAACACACCTGGATCCTTGTGCATTTACAGCTATGAGATTCACAGCAAGCATCTAATTCACTACTTCCTCCAGTAGAGTTGGGCTCAGGACATCACACATTATTTTAGTATATGTTTTCCTTTGAGTTCCTTTAAATTTCAGTTAAGGCATTACACTGATTTGTTAAATTATGTATATAAGCAAGTAAGAATATCAGTAAATTCCATTTCAGGATAAGAATGAGGGCACTACAAAAATATTTTTTGTAAAAAGAGGCCACTGGTTCAGACAGGTATGTAAACAGGTGGTCTACATTCATAATCCTTTCAGTGTATGTCACTATTACGGATCCTCAGACTTTAGTAAAACCCAATTGGGTCCAAGCTCTAGCCTTGATGTGGGAATAAAAGGAAATGTTCCCACTTGAGCCAGAGTTCCAGGAAGAGGGTATCTCTTTCCACTCTGGGTCCCTACCCCAGCCCATGCAGGGACTGGCAGCCTTAATCACAGAAAAAACAAAAAACTCTGCTCCTAGAAGGGAGATGCCAGGGTCAGTATCAGAGCTGTTACCCACCTGCTCCACCCCTGCTTCATAGCTCACATCCCTGCCCACTCTCCCTACCCAGGAGCTTTTCTTTCCAAAGCCAGTGCCAGTAGTTCTAGGTTTTGGTCTGGATGGGGAAGGTGGGTGGGGTTTCCCTGTGCACAGTGCCAAAGCTTGAATGCTCAGTACAAACCAGTATATCCTTGGATCTAGAAGTAAATGTTCTGACTTTGGAGAGATTCCCATTTGCTCATTTTTTTGTGGACTACATGCACAGCCTAGAAATCTCAGCACATCTAGAAGTCTACCCCTCTTCCTGCTCGCCTGCATCCCTGGCTATGGTGGGAGAACTCCATGGGCCTCATCCTGTGGAGCTGTCCCATTTTAACTGATGACAAAGTTTTTCCTATTCAAAACTTCATCCTTGCCTCTACATACCCATGTATCTGATATCATATCAAAGTGCTTTTAACGACCTAATTGGAAAAGAAGCCATGACTTACATACATAAGACTTCTATGATTTAGAGTTTAATAGAATGCTGATGGGAACACACAGGATCCACAGGGTGACACAGAAAAGTGTGGTGGGTAGAGTGTTAGACCCGCAGCAGCCTGTGGTCACAACAAAATTCCCATCAGTGCAGAGACGGAAGGTGTCCTCCCGAATGTGCAGTGTTCAATGCTATAGATTAAAGATGGAGCTTATGACTAAGCTATTTCACTGATGGGAAAGGTAATTTACGTTACTTATCCCAGAAGAAGATACACTCTGACAATGGGCCCCAGCATCACCAGCCCCAGGGTGCTGATGAGCAGCCACCTAGCCTGTCTCACACCCAACAGGTCCCCCACCTCCAGCCCAGCTCCATCTCCTCATCCTGGAATGCACCAGCACATGCCAGAGAGAGCCCCTGCCTGGCCTGCAATGCTGACCTTTCCTAACCAAATCATCCTGCTTCACCAGCCCTACTCTGGTATGTCTACCCTGGGAAGACGGGCGCTAGGCATCCAGGGGGATGAAGGAGAAAGCTAAATCAAGGAAAATTCCATCCCAGTCCTGCAAAGAGCTGGGGTTCCAGGGAGCTCCAGACATCACTCATCCACCCACCCTACACCCTAAACTTCTGGGGGCATAGGAATGAGGACATCAAAGATACTGATCTTGAAGAATGCACAGTTTAGTGAGGGGCAGGCAACAGGTGACAATACAATGTGGTAAGTGCCACTGTGGAGGTCTGTATGGCAGCTACGTATGGGGGAGGGTTGGCCAGCAGGTGCACAGGGATGGATTCCCAGAAGACGTGCCCACCACAAGGGCTGCTGCCAGGCAGGCAAAAGTGGGCAGTGGATGGGGCATGGCATGAAGTCACACAGAGGCACAAGAAGACCCCACAAGGCAGGAAACCGGGGTTCAGAGCTGCAGACGCTGTCTACACTAAGCACCAGGTTGTCTTGTGCCAGGACCCATGGCTGACAAGACACTCAAAACCCACCAGTGCTGGAAGCCAGCACAGGCAGGAGCCCAGTTTCCTAAGGATCTGTAGCTGGCCATTGCCAACTTTGAGATGACAGAAGTTATGTCTCATAGACTCATGCACACAATTTGGGCACGGGAACTAATAGCACTCTAATAGGGTTTGAGCGCCATGACAGAGACCCATCTGCTTCACACATTCTCTACACCCTCCAGACATCCCACCATGCTGCCCTAAATGCCACGAAGGTGTGACTGCTTAACCCTACAGTGGAGCAGTGCTCTCTCTTCCTAAATGCAAACATCACCAAATGAGACCACACATCATTGTCTCATTACCTTAGTGTCCTGGAAAGTCAGTCACATGTGCTTCCTCTCTGATAAGATGATGTAAGTCGAGCTTTAGCTCCTAGTGTCTTGTAGACTTGGGTAGGAGTCCCCGTGGCCCCAAATCTCCTACACAGGAGCCCATCTGGTCGGAGGTGTGAGCAAGGTGACTTGTTTTAAAGCTGTGGCCACATAGTAAGTCCTCCATCTTTAGTAAGAGTAGGTAGGTAGTTTTGACCCCCAGAAGTGGCAAAGTTTTCTAAAAACACTTCCTCCCCTTGTCCATTGGATTAAGAAAACATACCGTAAGATGAGGATGAGAATGATTCTTACAATTATTCATAATATTTCAAAGAGGGGCTCCAGAAAGTAGCCAAATCCTACCTCCAAAAGCAGACCTTCATGTCCCCAAGGTAAGAGAGACCCCAGCAGCATAGGGGTTAGCAGAAAGAGGTATTGAAGGGTAGGGAAAAGGTGGAATGACACAGGTGCTGAAGGGGGACTCAACAATTCTGTCAGCCCTTAATCTTTTCCCCCATGGGCTCTGCAACAAAGCAGAGGTGGGACAAGCCTGGAAGCAAAACTCCAGGAAAAGCTACAGTTTCGAGCAAAGATCCCTGGCTGGTGTCTGACTCTGATCCTCTGACTCTGAATTCCTCTAGGTAGGAAGGCTGAAATCTACCAATGAAGAATTAGGGTGGAAAGGAGGCAGGGGTTTGTTCAAAGAGAAAAAAGGTGTGAGAGGAAAAAAAAAAAAAAGAAGAAAAAGAAAAAGCCATATTCGTGGTATCTAACTAAAAGAAGGTCACTAAAAAGTCCTAAATTTTAAAATTAATAAGCAAAATACAACCATCTTGGTATTTCTGATGATGCTATAATAAAGCTGAAATCATTGGCTTTCCTTTAGAAAAAATGGCCAACCTAAGCCAGGAAGGTGAAATATAGGTCTTGAACGTGAAATTGTTTTGATTCTTATTATGAATACTTTCAGCCTTCTCTCCTACTCCGAGTGATTATTCATCGTCCCATAAAAACAAGCCAACAAAATAAAAACAACACGGAAAAAGGAAAGAAAGGAGGGAAGGCAAGAAGGAAGGAATGAACAGAGGGAAGGAGGGAGGAGGCAGATAAGCAGGGAGGAGGGATGAAGGAGAGATGGGTGGGAAGGAAGGAAAGAGGGAGAGAAGGGAGGGGGGAGGGAGGGAGGGGGAGGGAGGAAGGGTGCTACAATCCCATGAACTGCAAACTCAGTACTTCCTTCCATTCCCCGGAGCTTCTGTGAATTTCTGAGTGATGGCTTGTCTTTTAACCCTTGGCTCTAAGTCCTGATTGTTAATCCCTCCCAGACAGGGTCTGGAGGGAAGAAGCTGGGGCAGTTTACAGCAAAGAGATGTGTGCCAGGAAATGCTGGCAGAGCACAATGAGCTGAAATTCTAGGACTGTGTGGACTTAAACTGCCCTTGCTGTGGGCCTAGAGGATCAGAGTAAGTGACTTTCTAACTCAGGAGGCAGGGAAAAGAATCTCCCACACTCCAAACCTGTTCTACCCTCTATTTCCTATCTAACTATTACTGATCCATTCCTTTGGGTTAACATTGCCCACGGTAGGTGTGGAACCACGAGTTACACCTCCAGCAGACCAAATGGAAGGTTAGACCCCATTTCCCTTTCCCTGTAACTCCTGTTTTTTCCCCCATTGACATCCCGAAGTCTTGCTGACTGGCCCATCCTCAGTGTCTGGATGATCAAGAGGAGGAGGTTAAAGGCGAGGCAGCAGCCCGCACAAGGGAAGGTGACCTTCTGGACGCCTGAGTGGGTACTAAATTCTTGTCACCCGCACCCACTTGGCAATGCCCTGTTGGCAGCCAAACCCAGGGCCGCTGGGGTACCTTTTAGGCAGTAGGCAGAAGTTTCCTTAGAGCATCTGGTCTGAGCATCAGGCAGAAGCATCTCCAGCTTCATGTACAGAGTGACACGCTAAGTGTTTCCCGGTAGCCCAGAGAGCGAGCCTGAATACCCACCCATGTTCTCAAGCTCCCTAAGTCCAGGATAAACTGTACTGCTGCAGAGGAAATCATAAATAATGCATCTGAAGACCAGGACTTCAATATCTTTGAAGGGTTTCATTTCTCCTCTCTTCCAACTTTGATATATGTACTTACTTAACAAGGGTCTGGGGAGGGTTAATTGAATTAATATATGTAAAGTGCTTTGAGTTTGAAGAGAATACGCAATATAAATGGAAGTGTCACTAAAAAGGTTAATCTAATTTACATCTAACACTTTCAGTTCATGGTGTTAATGAACTATATCCTTTTAGAGAGTGATTAATTTATAGAAATGTGATTATTTTTCCTAATGCTATATATGGGTCAGCTTCTTCTATTACTATATCTTACTTTATAGGAGAATTCAGCATTTTATAAATTAAAACAATAAGTCAAACACCCCTGTAATGGCTATATTTCATTAATTACAAGGAGACATGCATTAGATTAACATTTATCTGTTTTAATTAATTTGCTGCAATGCAGTTATCCATGCAAATTGGAAAAACGACACATCAACTTGACATAATATTAACAGTTTTGAATGGTTCTTCTCCGAAAATTTATGGACCTGCAGCTGCTGCATTCTTGGGTAACCATGGTGACCGCCAGCTGTGTGACATGTGCAGGCTGTACATCAAAGAGCCAGGAACGGACTTAACACTAAATTCAAACTTCTGAAAATATCCTTAACTAGAGAGGTAAGGCCCTAGAAAAGGAAAAGGACGCATGATTTTGTTGGGGGAGGGAGTTGAGTCCCAAAGTCTCAAAACAGATTTCTTAAATCTGATCACCGTCTTTTGTAGGCACTTTATCCTTTTGAAAGGCATTTAGAGGCACTTCAAGGTGGATACCAGAATGCTTGTGAGTAAAGGAGGGAGGTGGCAAAAAGCCACCCCCGGGGGGTGAATGGTTTGCCCCCTAGACCCACAAGGATCAGTGGGTCCAGGTCACAAAACTTCCTTCTCCACAGTGACTGTTGTCACACTGGTTTGAAGACCGCCGATTGGCTTCACTATATACTGCAATAGATACCATGGACACTCAAAGAAGTCACAAAAAGGATGTATGCGTGTGTGGTTTTTTTTTTTTTAATCAGCAAAATTTATGTCAAATTTCCGCCACTGAAGCACTTTTAGTGGCATCTATAGCCTTTCTCGGTGAGAATTCCAGTAGCATCGGCTGAACGTGATGCCCTCACATATTTCAGTGTGGCTAATGTTCTCCTGACTCATCCGTAGAGCGGAGTGTTTTCAACTTCTGCAAAGTAATGCTGTTAATTGGTCTGGAAAGACAGATAACTAAAGGGGAGAGGCCCAATGAGCAGTTCCTAGCAGCGACCAAGGGCACGAAGGGGCACCCACCAGGAGAATTGAAAGGGCACAGCCCAGAGGGACTCGCAGCCAGCAGGGTCGCCTCACCCTGGGGCACATTTGCTCCCTCCACACTCTCCATTCAGTGGACAGTGCAGGACAGTGGACACACAGAGGTGACCAGGGGTCTTCCCCTGGAGGGCTTCATAGTCTGCCTGGGGAAGCAGGAAGGCAACAGGCAATTGAATAGGGGAAACTGGAGGTAGTAAAATATAGAGGAACAAAGCCCCCACCTGGAAGCAGCCTTACAACCCACGTAAAGAAACAAAGCGGATCCTTGGGGAACTGTTAGTAGCCAGTGTGAGTGCTCCTCAGACTTAGCTGGGCATCAGAAATACCTGAGAGCTTTGGGGCACCAGGCAGCGCAGGTGGTTAAGCGTCTGCCTGCAGCTCAGCTCATCATCTCAGAGTCCTGGGATCCAGCCCAGTGTGGGCTCCCTGCTTGGCGGGGAGTCTGCTGCTCCCTTTACCTCTGCCCCTCCACCCTGCTTGTACATGCTCTCTCTCTCCCTCTCTTTCTCAAATAAATAAATAAAATTTAAAAGACAGAGAGAAAGAAGGAAAAAAAGAAAGACATGAGAGCTTTAAAGGAAATCCCAGGTCCTAGCCTAGAGCAATGGCAGCAGAGTCTCCCAGGGCTGGGTTCCAGGCATCAGCACTATTTTAACAACTGTCACAGGTGGTTCTGCTGTGCACTCAGGGTTGAGAATCACTACACAGCAGAGGAGAGGGCAGATGATGAAATGAGACTTGGCAGATTCAAATCCCAGCTTTAGCTCTGTTTTGTTTTTGTTTTTGTTTTAATTTTATTTATTTATTTGACAGACAGAGATCACAAGAGGGCAGAGAGGGGGAAGCAGGCTCCCCACTGAGCAAAGAGTCTGATGTGGGGCTCCATCCCAGGACCCTGAGATCATGACCTGAGCCGAAGGCAGAGGCTTAACGCAGAGCCACCCAGGCGCCCCTCCAGCTCTACTGTTTTACTAACTGGGTGAACTGGGTAAGTAGCTTAACTTTCCTGGCCTTGGTTTTCTCACCTTTAAAACAGGGATGATAAGAGCACACATCTAGTGGAGTGGCTAGAAGGAAAGGAGTTTTAATACCTAGAAAGCACTCAGAGCAGTGCCTCAATCATAGTCAGCTCTTGGTAGATGGTCTTATTTGCTGTCTGGAAATTGCTGGAAAATTCTTTGAGAAGAGGCCCGATGAGAAGTGAAGGGAAAACCATCAACATTTATGGAAGGCTGCAGAGTTGGGAACTATCTTGAGAGAAACTATCATTAGTGGTGACACTCCCTGTTCTCAGAAGGCAACTGGCCCTCATGTATCCCTACTTCAGAGGAGGCTTGGGTTGTAAGAGTACAGGCAAAAGACCTCTGCAGATGCTTCCTGTCCTAGCTGTTGTTCTAGGGCTATCTCAGCTGCTAGAAGGGGTCATGGAAGGGATGGGAGAGGCATAAGGTGGGAGAAGGGCTGCTTTCCTCTAGGACAAAAACTGGTATCCTACTCCCTCTCTCCTGCCCACCATACCCCTTCCCATGCCAGGGCAGTGGCTACGAAATGTGAGGTAGGAATTGGACTTCCAGTATTGAGTCCCAGTGGCAGCAAAGACTCTGCTGCCTGTGTAAGTAGAGAGCCAGGGACATGGAGGGCCCATGCTATTCAGACAGTGAACGCCACAAGGGGCAGCCTGTGACAGACAGAAGCTTGAAGCCATTCCAAGGGTGCAAAGCTATTCTCAAAACCCTGGGGCCCTGCCAGGCCCTAGCATGAATGGTGAAGAATAGATTCATGATGATTGGGATGGAATTTCTTGGAGACCTGGTAGGACTGGAGTTGGTGATACCCACCCTGACAGCACTGTGAGGGAGGGGTGAGGAGGAGGTCAAAATTAAAATTTAGCACTTTCGTTGTAAACACTCCTGTAGCAAGGAGCATGGAGAGACATGGGAAGGTTCTAGATATTTATGGGTAGAATCAACTGGACATGATGAAGGATGGGATATGATGGGGGAGAGTGAAGTATGTTGGAGGAGTCCTGGGGCTCTGACTTAGGTGAGTGGTTGGGGGACCCTTCATCCAAATGAATGCCACAGACAGAATAACAGATTACTGGAGGGAGAGTAAAGGTTGGACATACATGGGGCTGTTGGTACCCCAGATCATCCCAGAGGAGGCAGACATCAAATGAGCTTCAAAGTGAGCTAGAAAAATTAATCAGGGCCAGAGATGACCCTGGGAGAACTCATCTAAGTAGAGGGCACTGAGCTGGGGACAAGCAAGGTCCTGAGGATCTATAAGGACAAGCCCTTGTTCCAAGGATTAGAAAACCACTAAGAAGAGGCAGAAGTGGGCTTTGGGTGACATGGTCCAAGACATCACCTGGCTCTATGGTGCTGGATCACAACCACCTCTAAGCAGTAAGACCTCTTGGTTTGATTTCTGGCTCTCTTGCTTCAGACCCTACAATTTGTGAAAAGAATGACCACATGTAATCATGCTGTGACATGAGAAGAAAAGGCAGCCTTATAGTAGTCAGGTACCTGCTACTCTGTCTATGCCTTCCCCTCCCACCCAGGCCACACTCACTTTTGGCATCCGTTCCTTATTCTTCCCAGTGTCCAGCCTTCGAGAATATCTACTGCACTTCAAAGTGTTCGTGGTAACCTTTCTTCACCCTGCCTGCCTAACAAAGGAGTCAGAAGAGAGCCACACTTAACCCAAATGAAAGACCATCTAGGGAGATCTTTCTGGTGCAGGAGACACAGCAAGCACATCTCTGGACCATGCAATGCAGACAGCTGCCTTCTCTGCTTGAGGCCAAGCATCATGGGAGGTGAGGAAGGCTTCAAGGTGCCTGGGCCAGAAGACAAAAGCCATGCTTACTCCTTGTGGCAAACTGAATCAGAATAAGGCTCGCAGAGAAAATTACTCTTGACAATTTCATAGTGAAACCCAAATGTTCTTGGACAGCGAGGCTCAGACAGAGCAACAGCCTCTATGACCTTACTCAGACCCTTCCCAGAGCAGACATCACATCCCTCTGGTAGGTCAGCCCAGGGGACATAGGAAATCCATGTCTGCCACACTGTTCTGGCTTCAAATCTCAGTTCTACGATCTCCAAGCTGTGAGACCTTGGGCAAGTTATATTGCTTCTCTGAGCCTCAATTTTCTCCTCTGTAAAGATGAGACAACAATTCTACCTGCATCACAGGGTTGGGGTTAAGACCAGATCAACTGACACATGGGAAATGCTGAAAAAAGTGCCTGGCACATAATGTGCATTCCATAAACATTCGCTCCTTTATTAGCACTGTAATCAGTATACAGAAATGTATTCTCCCTCTCTCTAAAAAAAACAATGGAGCACTTGGGTGGCTCAGTCGGTTAAGCATCTGACTCTTGATTTCGGCTCAAGTCATGATCTCAGTTTCCTGAGATCAAGCCCCAAGTCAGGCTCTGTGCTGAGCTTGTGAACCTTGCTTAGCATTCTCTCTCTCTCTCTCTCTCTCTCTCTCTCTCTCTCTCTCCCTCTCCCCCGCCTTAACAAAAAAGCTAATAAAAAGAAAAAGAAAGAAATGTATTTGGCCATGGCTGAGCTCCCCCTTCACTCCTGCCTGTGTGCCAGTTATGTGCATTCTTATTATCCTGCATTCACTGTCCTGCCCCCCTCCTATCTGCTCACTCAGTGCCTATTCACCCATTAAGACCCCTTTCATTTTCTCTGTAAATCTTTCCTGACTTCTCCCATCCTTGCCAATTTCTTCCTTTCCTCCAAGACTTTCCTGAGGTCTGTAGTGCACAGTCTACCCTTTCCTGTCAGCTATGAAGATCTCCAATAGTTCATGTCATGTGTGATGTTTGCCCTAGACAGAGTGTGAGCTCTTTGATATCTGAAACTTGCCTTATCTTTCTGTTCCCTTCAGAGAATAACAGAAGACTGAGAAGCAGTACTGGCGGATAAGGCTAAAGAACAGGGCCCAGTACATGTTTGAGTTGGCCTCTCCCCCAAGGTATCCTTCTCTGACCAGTGCCCCCCCCCCACCTTCTATCTGATGCTCCCCCAAACCCCATAGCATGACTGTTATAGAGGAATGTTTGTGTTCCCCCAAGATTTATTTGTTGAAACCCTAATCCCAAAGTAATGGCATCAGGAGGCAGGGTCTTTGGGAGGGGACTGGGAATAGAGGGGGCCATGGGGGTGGAGCTATCATCAGTGGGATTAGTACTCTTATTACAAAAGTCAGGAGAAAGCCTGCTTCTTCTCTCTTCCCTGTGCGGGTATAATCAGAAGTCAGCAGTCTGCAACCTAGAAGAGGCTCTTCCCAGAATGTGACACTCCTGGCAACTGGGTCTCAGACTTCCAGCCTCCAGACCATTGGAAATAAATTGTGGTTGCTTATAAGTCACCCAGTTCCTGGGATTTTCGTTATAGCACCCCCACCTGGTTAAGATAGCGACCATCTGTCTTATTCAATACATGTCAAGCTTAGTAGCCTTCCCCCAATTCAGTCCTGTTCTGGTCCATCTCAAACTTACCATGCCAATAGAAACTTTCCATAGGGGCCAACTAGTGGTGGGCCAGACAACAAATAACAAAAATCATCTGTTTTAAGCTACCATTTGGTTATCATACCTTGGGTTACCTCCTTCCATGCAAACAGGCATTATCAGAGGGGTGGTCTTAAGCAAAACAAAAATGCTTCTCTGCTTCCTGGAAGGGCAGGGCTGAAAGGAAAGTGCTAACTGGGCAGGGACCTCTCCTAAGAGCCCAAATCAACCACAGATGCTCTTCCTCCAGAGACCCGAAGTCCCACACCTCCAGACCTGGCCCATGGAGACGGGCTTATTTACTTGGACAGCACACATTGCCAAGTCCCTACTCTGGGCCCACCCTGCACTAAGTGCCAGGGCTTTTAAGATGAACGAGAAGGGGGTCCTGGCCTCAAGGGCATCCACAGACTGGTGGAAGTGATAAATGTTTTCACAGCTCAAGCCGAATGTGTATGAATGTGCACATCCATTTATACACGGTGTTTCTACACACATGCGCACACACACAAAGAAAGAGAGAGAGAACAGAGCTTGGGCTAGGAGAAGATATGAACAAAGCTACTGGATTGCCCAGAGGTCAGAAAAGGGGATTTCACCAAATCTCAGACTCTAGAACCCAGTGTTTATGTGATCAGTAATTACAGTCACTATGTATTTAGTGTCATTTGCATGCTGAGAACTAGGCTAAAAGATTTCTAAGCCTTCTCCTGACAACCACGCTGCAAGGTAGATTTTTGTATCCCTATTGTATAGATAAGGAAACTGAGGCTCAAAAAGCTTAACTAATTTACCTAAGATTATCTAGCTAGGAAGCAGTAGGACCTGGATTAGAACGTGAGTTTCTCAAAGTCCAAATTTTATTTTATATAGGAGAGGAAGAAACATCTCAAACATCTACATCCAGAAACAAAAGCACTTCAATTGCAAACAGGGGGAGTCACTAAGCCCATCACTACTGAATGCTCTGCTTACACTTGGAAACCAGGCAGCCTTGTGGCCCTAGGGAGGCAGGATGAGATTCCAGCCCTCAAGGCTCACAGAGCAGTGCTGGGGCCAGACAAGGAGCACAGGCACACCAGAGAGAGAGCCACAGTGTTCTGGGGGAGACCAACCTGGAAGACCAGTTGGGAAAGGTTCCTAGGGAAGGCCGGGGCTAAGCCTGACCATGTGATGAGTAACAGAAGGGATTAGGCAGAGGAAGGTGACCTTCTAGTCTGAAAACATAGTCCACAGGATCTGTGAGCCCATCCTTGCCCAGTAACCAGAGGTGATTCAGGATGAAGGGAATCTGGTCTTCTCAAGGAATCCAAGGAATGTTCATCTTTTTTGAGTAGCCAAGATAGAAAAGAGTAAAGAGAAGTGGTTGTAATAGCTCCTTACCCAATGGATTATTTCAGAAATTGAGAATATGTTTGCACTAAGAGTTCAGTGATTCTGAGAAAACCCCCAAATAGTTGTATGGGAATTAGCTGCTCAATTCCCTGCAGCAAGAAGCGAGGAATACAAAGGCAAGATGAGCCATGCACCACAAACACAACGTCCTGCAGGAGCCCAAAGCTGCGAAGGTGTGTTTCCAGATAGTTGTCCAGAGGGTGCGTTCAACTCTGCCAGGCAACTTGAAGCCGCACTCCCAATTTTCTTTTACACGTGAGTACAGAACAGTATGCAGGAAGAAAGATATTTTTTCTTCAATCTTCTTCACATGTCTCCCTAATTTTTCTCTTTTTCAATGACAGGAGTAATCATGATATGAACCTTAGAAACCTCAAAGTCAGTGGCAGCACGAAGCCTATCTTTACTATTGCACATGTTCTTCGGAGATTATGTGAGATTTGGGAATGTAAAATGCAAGTGCATCGTAATAAAGAAAATCAGTCCTGTAAATACCGACTAAACTGTCATTATAAATGTTTCTGTTTTGATCAACTATTACACGTTTGTCTTTAAAAAAAAAAAAAAAAAAAAATGCAGCTAACAGCGCTCTTTGCAGCCCCCCAGTGGCTGGAAGACAAAAAAGGGAGATGGGGGATTCAGAAGGCAACTCTCGCTCCTCTAGGGCCAATCAACTTTTTACATTGTAAAGACAAATGGCTTGTTTTCACGGCGAAATGGGTATATTCTAAGAGAGGAAGATGAAAAGTGTTAATGAAAATGAACATAATTGTACACATACACGTGAATCACTGAGAGCCTGGATTTTTTTTTTTCATCTCTCTCCTCTATCTCTGTAAAGCTTTCTATTCTGACCTGAGAACTCTACCCAGTGCATAAGCACACCAGGTCCTCCACCTAAACAAGCTTTTCCCTTTTCCTCACTTTCTGTGAGCTCCCGTTTGCAGACATCTGTTTATAAATATACCATTTGTTCTGCTACAAAGTAATGAAAAATCTTCAAAAACAGGTCATTTTCCTGTTTAACAAGTGTCTCCTTAACAAGGAGGGCAAAAGGTTTGGAAACTCATTATCTTTAATTCTTGTTTTTACCAAAACAACAGTCTCTCAGAATGATGCCTCCTATCAGCGACTCTTTTACCACACTTTGAGATATTTTCATAATGAGTTTTTCCTTGTCTTCTCAAAAAAGAAACTGTTTCTCAAGGGGGGGGGGCGCTGAGTTGCTGAAAAGAAACAGGATGTCTGCTTATGAAAGTTTCAAAATCATATCACCAAAAATTTAAAGTTAGAGAATAAGCAGAAACTCCCCTATTCTTTTCAAACTTAACCATTCACAGGTTGTGGGAGAAGCATCCCTGAAGTCCAGAGGAGGCAAACTGTCTACCTCTCACTCTCCTCACCCTCCAAGAGTAATTCAACCTAGTATAAATTCCTTCTCCGAACCACTGGTAAGCTATCAAAGCCAGCTTGAAAAATCAGGTTGCGTCTAATAGAGAAGCTGTTTATCTACAGGTGCAAAGCCTTCGGACCCCTGATGATGGTCAGACAAGATCCCAGCGATCACGTTCCCCACCTTGTTACCTTGCAGATTTGGTCACAGCCCCCAAACCGAGCGCACACCCTGCTCGTCAACAGCATAAAGAATCAACAAGTTATCCCTAAGCTGGGCGCTCCAGCCCAGATCTGCTACTGCCTCCCTAGAGCCCACCGCCACCCAGCTCCCTCTCTGCTCCTCCCTCTCCCCTCCTCCCTACGCAGTCCTGTCAGCACGTGACCTTCTCTTTCAGATCCGCCCTCCCATCGCCCCTACCCCAGCGCCCTCCCGGTGCACCCAGACAGCTGTCAAAGTACGCGGCTCGCCAGCCTACTGTCTCCTTACGGCACCGGGCGTTCACGGGGACCTTGCTGTCTCCTGGGAGGGAGCAGCACGAGGTCAGGATCTCCCACCGCACCGCGTGGGCGGGGAAGGGGCGTCAGGTGGGCTCCTTCGCCCGCTGGAGCCCCAGAGGAGTCGGAGAGGCAGCGGGAGGCGTCACACCCCGCACTTCTGACTCCGCGAGGGCGCGCGTTCCCAGGGGAGCCTCAGCTGTCCTTGGGGAGCCTGAGGCGAGCCGGGGGTGCGGGGTGGGCTTCCCTGGAGCCTACAAGTTTCCACCCACCTCCGAGCTGGAAAAGCGCTCTGCTCGGTCCTTTGAAGGCGCCCGCCGCGGCCGATTCCCTCCCTCAGGGTAGGAGTCGACAACTGCCTCTTCTACTCGGCTCCCGAGCCCTGTCCAAGGAGTCCCGGGGCTGGGACCCGCTGCGCCCCCACTCCGCCCCCACTCCGCCGCAGACAGCCCCCAAAGTTGTCCAGACTCCACAGACCTCCCCTTCCCCTCTGTCCCTGGGCCCCGCCCAGGGTAGGGCCAGAGTCTGCAGGTGGAGCCTCTAGGGACCGGGGCGCAGGGCGCTCACTTCGGGGATCCCGAGCGCACAGAGGCCGGGGAGATGCGGCAGGGGAGGGCGTACAAATCTAGAGCCGGGGTCCCCGCGCTGGCACCGGTAAGCCCGCCCTGCCTCCCTCAGAGAGGAGGAAACTTCCCCAGCACCCACCTTTAGCCGCGAGGAGGCGGCGCCGCCGGCTGCCCCCGCCGCCGCCGCCGCCGCTGCCGCTCCCCACGCCCAGCGCCAGCAGGAGCGGCACCCAGCACAGCCTCCCGGTCCGCATCCTCGCCGCCGCCGCCAACAAGCTGCCGCTGCCGCCTGCTGCCCGCGCCGGCTCTCGCCTGCCGGTGCCCGCCGGGCAGCGGCCGCCTCGCTTTGCCTGCTGGTTGCGCTTCGGGCGCCGCCGCGCTCGGCCTCCGCTGCCCGCTGCCGCGCCACTCGCTCGCCGCCGGCAGCCGCGCTCACTGGCGCGGACCCGGAGCGGCTCCAGCGCTCACCCCGGGACGGCCCGTGACGTCACGGAGGGAGGGAGGTGGCTCCTGCATATTCATGAGACGCGGACACCGGCCCTGCTGCCGGGCTCGCCACTCCGCGGCCCCGACCCCCAACTTTCCACCCGCGTCCTCACGCTTCCGGGCGCTTGTGCTCCAGGCGGGACTCGGCTCCCGGAGGACCGCGGCGAGCGGCTGCAGGGAGCCCTCCCGTCAGCGCCCCGGCTTCGGCTCCCCAAATAACTGCCTCAAGAGATGGCGGGGCCCCGCAGAAAGTGGTCACCTGGGGCCTGCGCGTTGTCTGCTGGGGCGGAGGGAACCCTGCCCTGCCACGCCCTTGGAGCTGACAGCGGTGCGGCGGGGCGGGCGGGCGGGCGTGCTGCGGGTCCTGCCCTTGGCCGGGCGTCTGGACGCTCTGTGCCGCCTGGTCTGGGGAGGGCGCCAAGCACACGCGAGAGCTGAAGACCGCGAGTGCTGCTCTGGACTTGCCGGGCAGGGTAAATCTCCGTGGAACTGGAGGGCAATGGCCAGACTCCACACCATCTTGGAGAGGCAGGTGCAGCTGTAGCCGTGGCTCTCAGAGGCTGGTGGACGAGATCCGAAAAGCAAACTTGGGGTTCTGGGCCAGCAGTGCGGAGATAAACTTCCTTGCAGTATATTACCTAGGCAAGAAGTTACCACCTTTTTGTTGTCACTCCACATAGCTAAGACCAGGTAACCTGACGTCATGCTTTGTAACATTTCATGCCATTGAGTAACTGTCACTTCCCTGAGAGCAGAAGTCACGCACCTCTCGTGGACCGGCCACCACCCCAAGGCCATGCAAGGTTCCTAACAGTACTCAATCAACATTAACTAATGGCTCAGAATAAGTCCTTGACTGTATTTGCATATATGCAGTGTCAATATCACGCACAATTCAGGGTTCCTAAGGAATAGATAAGTAAGATAGAGAAATATAGAAACAAAAGTTATTTATTCATTGATTCAGCACATTTACTGAGCACCTAGACAGCTTGTATTATTCTGCCACTGGGCACTGGACTAGATCGAATAGCCAAAAAGAGTTGTCTGTCCTTTACTCAAAGCCTTTGTTTCCCATCTGAGCAGCGAGAGAGGGCGGTAAAAGGCAATTACAAGGCTTTATAAATGTTATGGTCCTGCACATTCTTTATGTTGCTAGATATGAGCCTATACAAATCAATTAACAAAATGTATATATTGCAACAGTGTCTAAACAGCATCCTATAATTAATAACTGTTGTCTGGGGTGCTCAACAAAGCCATAAAATCCATTAACAGCCCTCATGCTGCTCAGTCTTCCTGCACCACCCTGGCAGCTCACCCCAGCTGCAGCAGTTATGAAGGCCAACTCTTCTGCATTTCCAGGCACCTAGAAAAGCTGCTTGGTGGGGGGGGGAGGGGCAGCAGTGAATCACAATGGCTGTAGACAGGCTCAAACCAGGCAGGGCACTTCACTGCCAGGTCTCCTTTAGCCTATACAACCAACATCAGTGCTGTTAGTCTCATTTCACACATAGGGAAATAGAGGCTCTGGGTACATTAGGTAACTTCCTTGCCCAAGATCGGAGAGCTAATAAATGCCCTAGGCCAATACCAGAATCTTGCCTTTTTCAGTCTTGGTATCCATATCTAGAAAGGATGACAAGGAGAAGGGAAAGCTGACCCAGGCAAAATCAAGGAAACCAGCAAATACAGGAGAACTAAAATTTGTCTCATTTCTTCCATTTATAGTCCATCCAATTACATATTTGCCTCTCCTTCATTTTCTCTAACCATTAGACTTACTTTAATGACTTACCTGTGCTGTCCTTTGATATCATTCTATGGGGTTTCATTAGGACCCATTGGTTGGTTCCAAAAATTTTACACGAGATTTCAAATGCAGAGTAAATAATAAGAAAGAAGAGAAAATACAGCTGACTGGAAAATATCCCCACCCCATGTAGTAGATCACCAAGAAAGAACACAACAGAGAGACACAGTGAGCAGGCCAGTGACCAAGAGGCACAGTATGCTAGACTCCAACTCCTCCTCTACAAACTAGGTTAATAACAATGCCTTTTGAGAGAGATGTGGCCCCCATTTGTTCATGTCTCCCTAAATCCATTCTTTTCGGATATGCTATCCTACCCCAACTTAGAGCTTGGCCATATGACTTGCTTTGGCCAGTAGGACAGTCATGTGCATATTTCCATTTCCTTTCTTGGACCCCTGCCACCATTATAAGGACAAGCCCAGGATAAGTTGCAGGAGGGTAAGAGACCATATGGAGCAGAGCTGAGCTGTCCAGCCAACCAAAGCTAGCCTGGGCTGGTCAGCAACAATTGACCTACCAGCTGACCACAGTTCTATGAACAAGCCCAGCAAGATCAGCCACACCTGGCCCACATCAGAGCTGCCCAGCTGACTCATAAATATAATAAACTGTTGTTGTATTAAGCCGCTATGTTTGGGGCAGGGGTTGGGGATTAAGAAGGCTTACACCTACTTCATAAGGTCATTACAAGAAGCAAATGAGAAAATGTCTGTGAAACATTCAGCAGGTTGCCTGGCAGAGAGTCTATGTCCAATAAATATAAAATGCCCCCCCCCTTATCCCAATTACCCAAGTCTCTGAATGCCACTCATAACTCTGCTTTATTTGGGAGAAAAGCACCAACCTGGCCTTAGAAATACTGAGGCCACAAGAAGTTCAAGTCCATGTCGTCTGTGGGGAGCCCTGCAGATACAGAGCCAGGAAAGCCACCCAAGAATTAATGTGTCACATGGTTCCACACTTTGCAGTAGGGGGTTGACATTCCATACCTCATTTAATCCTTGCAACAACAGGTATTCTTTTCCCCTATTTTCTTATAACCAAATTGCTGGCTTAGAAAGTTTGAGTATCTTTACATAATTATGCAGAATATGAAATCGTGTCTGCCTAATTCCAAGTTCCATCTTTCCCCCACACATCATTGTTTTGAGGAAGACATGTAGAAAAAGTAAGCAGTGAAAACTAGTTTCATACGAGAAAAGTAGCTTTGGCGATTTGATTTTTTTTTCATCTTTATCCACCATTACCTCTGAGTAATAAATGCAATATAAATACAAGTCTCTGAATTTGTTGAGGCCCTACGCTTTATTTTTGACTTGTTGTTGGTATATATTCCTTTAAAGACCAGACTCAAAAAAATGGTGAGCAGGATGATGTAAGTCCTTGGTCACTTTAAGCCCCAAGCCCAGGGTCCCACCTGGTGGTGCAGTAATGAATCTCAGACAATTTATTTGGGTCAATAGTTTTTAATAGAATAGAATCGAATCGAACAGAAAAGGCCGGACATAAGCACAGCCCAACCCTCTCATTTTCACTAGGGTCATTAATGCTTTCCCCAATAAAGCACCAAAACACAGCTCCTGAATCATTTAAACTGGGTAAATGAAGAAAATAAATAAATTATGGCAGTTGATGGAAACTTACTTCTAAAAAGAAAATTAAACAGAGGCTTTCTGTTTTGAATGTAATGCGATCAAAAGTTTTTCATGTTAGAAGAAAGGTTGAAAATCTGATCCTTAAAAAACTGGAGTTCTTTTCTGATCCCCTCCCCCCATCTTGGCAGACAAAACCAGGTCTTCATGACCCACAAGCAGTTGGACAGGTTACAGAAGTTCCAACATCTCTCAGATGTTTTGATGCTAGTGCAGACACGGCTGCTGCCAAAGGAGCTTTTTAAAGTTTAGGCATTTCTCTTCAGGAAAGAGCAAGGCAAGCTAGTTCGTGACCAAATCCAGTTCATGTTCAACACCATTTAGACATGAGTGTTTTATGCTTGGCAAGGCAGAATGCCCTGACTAAAAACAAATATGCCATTGATTATAGCAAGGAATTATTCCAGTATACTCTCCTATACTTCCCTTGGACTTGTATACCCTGTGATGGTTTGAAAAACACACACACACACACATACACAGAGCCATAAAATCTAATGATACTTCTCCCATTGAGGGATACAATCTCTCTCTCCTGCCCTTGAATATGAGCAGTCTTGTGACTGCTTCTTCCCATAGAATTCAGCAGAAGTGATGCCATGCGACTTTACAGACTAGATCATAAAGGCAATACAGCATCTGCCTTTCTCACTAGGAGGCTCACTTCTGGAATCTGGAGCCACCAGGTACAAAGCCCAACTACCCTGAAGCTGCTGTGTTGTGTGACCTAAGGCCACATAAGAAGGCCACATGCAGGTGTGCGCCCACAGCCCCAGCTGAGTCCAACATTTGAGTCATCCCAGAACCTTCAGAAAATTCCATTTCTTAGCTGCTGACTCCCCTCCAGCTGTTTGGATCTTCTGAGCAGAAGCCTCAGACATCATGGAATAGAGTCAAGCCATTCCCACTATGCCTTACCCAAATCCCTCCCCCACAAAATGCATGAGTGCAATAAAGTGGTTGTTTACGCCACTAAGTTTTGAAGCAGAATGCATAACTGGAACATATTTATTTTCATTTGTTCCTTACAACAAAGACAGGGGACAAGAAAGCATGCTGAGGTAAGTTATGTATGATCAGTCCCATTTTGTAGCTCAAATGTGGAGACTTGTGGAGGCCAAGAAGAGGAACGAGTAGAGCTTAGTGCAAAGAGACTGACTTTCAGAATAAAAGAAAGCTGGAGTCCAAACCCAGTTCTACCAGTTTCTAACCACGTATGACTCAAGAAAGCTCTTTACTCTGGACCTCAGTTTCCACAGCTACAAACTGGGACTAATGTACCAAGGTTGCTTTTAAGGTTTATCAATTGTAAAGAGCTGAATCTCTTCCCTGCCAGATGGGGGAGATACAGTAAACGGAGCTATCCATGGTGAGAGTGGAAACTCACCCAGGGCCACACGGGTTATCGGTGGCCTTTTCTTGATCTTTAGTACAGTATTTGGTGTTTTCCATGCAGGCAAAATGTAGACATCTGTGGACACACGTGGAGCCACAACAGCTCAAGCACCTTTGCCAACACAGCCAAGGAAAGCATCAGCCCACATGCACTGCCAGAGCATTTCAGATGTGCTGGGGGTACCTACATTGGCCCGTTCTGCCATTTCTGGGCTTTGTTCGACTAAAGGGGACAGGAAGGAACCTACCATTTATTGAGCACCTACTATGAGCCAGACATTGTATACATCCCCTCATTCAGTCATCCCACAGCACTGGAAGGTGATTTATTCCTCCCATCAGACTCTCAGAGAAACTGAGAGTCAAAGAGATTAAGTTATGCTGTGTATTAGTCAGGGCTCACCAGAGAAATGGAACCAATGGGATTGAGAGAAAGAGAAAGAGAGAGAGAGAGATACAAGTGTCTATATATCTCTATCTGATAGAAAAATGATAGGTAGGTAGATAGATAGATGATACATGTGGAGAGAAAGAGATTGACTTATTATAAAGAATTGGCTGATGCAATTATGGAGGCTGGTAAGCCCCAAGATCTAGGTCCCCGACACCCAGGAGAATCAATGGTATAGTTCTTCTAGTCCTAGTCTGGGAGCCTGGGGACCAGAGGAACCAATGGTGTAGTTTCAGTCCTAAAGCTGACAGCCTTGAGACCCAGGAAGAGCCAATATTTAGTACAAGTCCAAAAGTAGGAAAAAAACCAGTGTCCCAGTTGAAAGGCAGTCAGGCAAGAGGGATCATCTCTTACTCTGGGAGGGTCAGGCTTTTTGTTTTATTCAGGCCTTAAACTGATTGGACGAGAGCCACCCACATTAGGAAGGCCATCTGCCTTATTCAGTCTACTGATTCATATGTTAATCTCATCCAGAAACACCCTCACCGGAAGACCCAGAACACCCCGTGGTCCAGTCACGTTGACACATAAAATTAACCACCACATACAAATACAAATGAAGGAACTGGGATTTGAACTGAGGTCTGTCTGCCTCTGAAGTTATATTTTGTCCAGCCAAATGAGCCAATCTGTCCAGCTGCCATCATGGCTTTAGGTGCTGGGTTTGGATAGAAACCAGGTGGGCTGTCCTGAGCCACCCTGACCATAAACCAGGGCAAGTTTTACCCAGCAGCCTTTGCCTTGCAGTAAGCTTTCACAATTTCCCAGGATGGAATCCTTTCATCACGCTGCCTAAAGCATCCCTGGAAGGTCTGCCCCAGGACATTCCTTCCTAGTTTCTTCCCTTTCTGTTTCTAAGGGCCTGACTTGAGCCCCTTGCCCCAAGCTTTCTGCTGTCCCCACCCTCTCCTAGGTTCACACAACCAGCTGTTAACTATCCATACTCAACACTCCCCCGCTACTCAGATATCCTCCAAGGTTCCCCAAGACCTACAGTAGAAGGTCAAGACTCTTACCAGCCCGGCTTTCAGCTCCATTGATAACCCGACTTCCATTACGTGTAAACTATGTTTCTGGCTGCTGTTTTCACTGCCTGTCAAAAAGTTCTATGCCGATCATGCCTCTACACATTTGCTCACACAGTATATCCTGTACTGCTATGGGCAGACTTGAAACCCCTCCAAATTCATATGTTGAAGTCCTACCTCCAAGCACCTCGGAATGTAACTGTACCTATAGGGAGGGTCTTTAAAGAGGTAATTAAGGTAAAACGAGGCACTAGGATGGGCCCTAATCCAATATGACTGATGTCTTTATTAGAAGAGGAAATCCAACCACACACGTAACAGAGGGAAGAGCCTGTGAGGACGCAGGGGGAAGACAGCCATCTATAAGCCAGAAACCAACTTGCCCACATCTTGATCTTAGACTCTGGCCTCCAGAATTGTGAGAAAATATGTTCTTTAAGCCATCCAGGCTGTGGCACTATGTTGTGGCAGCCCTAGGAAAGGAACCCAACTACCTTCAGCCTCCGCTTCCCTCCCCACCTAGCCCCCTCAGTCCTATCTCCAATATATGTCTCTCTCAACTCCCCAGCATGTGTTTATTTTAAAATCCTCCAGAGGCTCTCCATCTAAAAAGCCATTTTAGGCTAACTCACCAAGACCTATTTAATCTGCTCCTGGTTGCTTCTCAAACCACTCTCTCCTTGTCCATTGGTCTTTGCTCTTGTGAACGTGGCAAGCTCTTCTCTGCCTTAAGGCTGAACCCTTTCTTGGGACTGTACTTCCCTCTGACCATCACATGACATTCAGGTGTCATCTTAAATATCACCTCTCCAGATATTTTCTTATGAATTTACTTGCTCATTTTTTTCCGTCTCTTCCCAATAGAATATAGATTTTAGGAGAGGAGAGCTTCATGTGCCTGGCACATGGGTGCTTGATAGTTATTGAATGAGTAAGTGGTTTACCTTCCCTGAACAGAGTGATTTTTTCTGCACCACTCTTTTCTGACTTTTTCACCAATGTATTGCAAAACCACTGAAATGTACACTCTTCTTATAAAAAAAAATACAGAACTGATTTTCATGTAGCTTGAGCATTTTAATGGAAAATCCAAGATATTCTTTTTTTTTATTTTTTATTTATTTTTAGCATAACAGTATTCATTATTTTTGCACCACACCCAGTGCTCCATGCAATCCGTGCCCTCTCTAATACCCACCACCTGGTTCCTCCAACCTCCCACCCCCAATCCAAGATATTCTTAATGGTGGGATGGTGGTAGAAAATAAGAGAGTATCTTAAGGGGTTGGTAGTGCAGACACTGTTTTCATTTTCTACATGAAGAAATGGAAGTGAAGAGAGGTCACAGCCCTGGCCTAAGGTCACACAGCCTGGGCTAGGTTGTAGCTGTCTTGAGTCCTGTCCAGAGCTCTTTCTCTACACCATGTCCCCTTACGTAATAGGGGCTAATAAGTATACAAATGTGAGTTGCTTGCAATAGCTGTAGCAGACTAGACCAGGAGTCAGGAAATGCCTTCCACACAAAACATTCCAGTGGAGAGGTCCCTGTGATGGAGAAGTGATGGGACAGCATTTTGTTGCTTTCCCAATCCAAAGAAAGAGTCTACCCATGCCTGCAACCCTTTCAGAGGCTTCCAGTCTAAAGCTGACAGCTGACTCCCTAGACTGCACCAAGGAAATCATTCCACCTAATTCAAAGATTTTATGTCTTCCAATTTCTCAATATTTTAAGAAATTTTTTCCAAGTTAGCATGGTTATGTGTAGTGAATCATGTGCCCAAAGGGGACAGGCTATATTATAACACCTTTAGTTGATGTTTTTGTAACACCTGAGAATGTCAAAAAACAATGTTGCATGGAGGACCCATGATAAACGGTAGGTATGCAGGTGGAAGAATTGAAGGACATGAAAATCCAGAGCCTTGCTGAAATGGCAAAGTAGGGCTCTGTTCCTGCTTTCATCCATGGGTGACTGAATACTGGAAACTGACTTCACTATTAAAAAAAAAAAAAAAATTAAGCTATTTTTTGGATTTAGAGTTTGAGGATGAGTACTCTTAAATCAGACTACTAAAATCCAAACTAAATACATTTCCCTAAAATTGGTCTAAAGGTTGATTTAATACTGCAATGACTTAGAAGAGAGGGAGAGGGGACCAAGGGTTTTCAGAGAGCAGCTACACAAACAATGATTCAGGAGTCTGAGGATTTATAGAACACAATCCATATACATGAATATGAAATTTTGTACTTTATGAACAGAGATTAGGGCATCTTTTAAGCTCTTCCTACAAACTGATCCAATGCCTGTATCTCCAAAGTGCTTAATACATGTCCGTTATTAATAAATTCTTTAAAATACCTGAACTGTTCCTCAGGAACAAATAAGAAATAAGGACACTTTCAGACACCCACACCTAGCTTTCTATCAGGCCCTCTTGGAAGGAAATTCAAAGATAGAAGAAGGAATAGAGACCAATAAAAAACATGTGGATAGATCTAAATAAGATTTAAACCAGAAAATAAAAACATTAGCTAAAATGGTGAGTAATTTGCATATCACATAAACAAAATTGTAAGAAAACACTTGGCAGGGGGTGTTAAGTGGGTGGCTCAGTGGTTTAAGCCTCTGCCTTCTGCTTAGGTCATGGTCTCAGGGTCCTGGGATCGAGCCCTGCATGGGGCTCTCTGCTCAGCGGGGAGCCTGGCTTCCCCCTCTCTCTCTGCCTGCCTCTCTGCCTACTTGTGTTCTCTCTCTGTGAAATAAATAAATCTTAAAAAAAGAAAACACTTGGCAAAAATAATATGGACTAGAATGGAGAGATCAGAATTCAAATATTCTAGGCTTTGTGTATTGTTCTGAAGTAGAATGGAGACATGGATGACATTCAGACTGCTCTCACCACGTGATTTTAAGGGTAAGCAGTTAAAGAAAAATTTCTTTTAAGAGTTCACATTTTAAGGAGAAGCAGTTAAAGAAAAATATAGAACAAATAATTTTCAAATTGTAAGAAAAAAGGATCAAGTTGATAAAGGACAGTAAAGGAATAAAGAATATGCATAGGAAAGGAGTATTTATTAGAACAAAATAAATTGATATAATAAAGCCAAATATATCATTACTAAACACACAAGGAATAAACCTACCTATTAATAATGGAGATTCAAAATTAGATCTTTTTAAAATCCTGTCATAAGTTGTTTACAAGTGAAACACCTAAAATACAAGTACAGAGAAAAGTTGAAAGTCACAGGATATATATTTATATTTATGTGTGTATAAAAGGTTTTACTAAAAACAATGAGAGTCATTGCATAAAGATAAAATCTTAAATTTGCCAAGAAGAAATAATAGTTCTAATCTTCTTCATACTTAATCATATAACCTTAAAGTATATAAAGCAAAAACTTACACAATTATAAGTGTCATGAATCCACAATCACAATAAAAGATGCTTCATTTTGTAATTTGTAGGTCAAGCCTGTAAAATTTAGCAAGAATAGAGAACATCTGAACAATACAATGATGACCAACTCTGCTCGAATGGGCCAATTTAAACCCAGCAATGAACAACTAAAGCAGATAATTTGATCTTCAAACAAAGATCGTATATTTACAAAGCAAGTTTCAACAAATAGTAAGGTATCTACACCATGCAGACATTTTTTTATCACCATTATGCTAAAACACAATAACAAAAAAATGTTTTAAAACTCTCACATATTTGGAAACTGAGAGGGAAACTTCTAAATGGTTAATAGCTCAAAGAGAAAATAAAAACTTGAATTAAAAAACATTTAGCTCTAAACAATAGTGAAAATGCCACATAATAACACAGAATGAAGCTAACATGATATTTAGAAGTAATCGTGTTTAATACATATCTTGGAAAGGAAACAAGTCTGAAGACTTTTCAGTAGAGCATGCCACACAAAAAGTTACACAATGGACAGTGAAAGTGCCTGATGTTGAAGAAGCAACAGAAAAACAAAGAAATGGGACAGAGGAGAGAGGCTAAAAATAGATGAACACACGAATTAAAACTTAGTATGTGCTTAGAAGTCAGTGAAGGAAAGGCTGCACACTCTGTCAATGGTAATAAAAAACTCCAGATGGAACAAAGGCTTCAACTGAAAAATGCAAAATCACAAATTTTAGAAGAAATTTTGGAATATTTGTTATGGCTTGCAAGTAAGGAAAAAAATGTCTTAAACGCAAAACAAAAAACACAAATCATGAAGAAAGTACTGATATACTCAGTACATTAAAATTAAGAACTTTGGTTCATTAGAAGATGCCATAAATTAAGTAAAATGTGAAACCATGACGGGAAAATTGATATTTGCAACCCTATAACAAAGGACTGGTACCAGAAAATAGGAAGAAGTCCTACAAATCAATAAGAATAAACTAAGCCATTAGAAACTAGGGGAAATTTATAAACTGGCAATTCATAGAAAGCTAAATCTGAAAGGCAAATAAACACACAAAAAGATGCTGGATATCACAAGTTAGCAGGGAAATAGAAATTTAAAACAACAGAAAGATACTGCTCTGGTCTGAATGCTTGTGTCTCTCCAGTATTCATATGTTGAAACCTAATCCCTAAAATGATGGTATTTGGAGGTGGGACCTTTGAGGAGGGGTTGGCTGGATCATGAGTGCTGGGATTAGCACCTTTATAAAAGAGACCCCCTCACTCACTCCCCACAGAGCTCCAGAACCCCTTTTGTCATGTAAAAATACCAGGAGAAGGCAACCCTCAGTGAAGATCCTCACTCAAAGGGGGCTGTTGTCTTGATCTCTGATCTCCGACTGCCAGCCTCCAGAACTGTGAGAAATAAACTTTGTTGTTTGTAAGATGCCCCATTTGTGGTATTTTATTACAGCAACCTGAACAGACCAAAGAGGTACCATTTCTTTTTTTTTTTTTTTTAAGATTTTATTTATTTATTTGAGAGTGAATGAGTGAGAGAGAGCATGAGAGAGGAGAAGGTCAGCAGGAGAAGCAGACTCCCCAAGGAGCTGGGAGCCCTATGTGGGACTCGATCCTGGAAGTCCGGGATCATGACCTGAGCCGAAGGCAGTCAATCAACCAACTGAGCCACCCAGGCGCCCCCCCCCCCACTTTTTTTTTTAAGATTTTATTTATTTATTTGGCAGACAGAGAGAGAGAGGAGGAAGCAGGCTCCCTGCTGAGCAGAGAGCCCCATGTGGGGCTCAATCCCAGGACCCTGGGATCAGGACCTGAACTAAAGGCAGAGGCTTTAACCCACCGAGCCCAGGCGCTCCAAGAGGGTACCATTTCACACATACCCAAATTAAAAACATTGTAAAAGCCGAACAATACTATATCCCGGTGAGAATGAAGAACAATGGGAAGATTCATATGGAGAGTGGGAATAGAACTGGTACAACTACTTTAGATATCAGTAGGTAAAAGCTAGGACAACTGAATACCGTGAATATACACATATTTTCCATGACCATCTGCAGTTTCCTGGGGCTGCGCTAAGAAAGCGCTCCCAACTGGAGGGCTTCCAACAACAGAATTTCTTCTCTCAGAATTCTGGAGATGTCAGTGGGGCCATGCTCTCTCTCTGAAGCTTCTAGGGAAGATCCTCCCTTGCCACTCTGGGTTTCTGGGAGCCTGGAGTGTTCCTTGCCTTGTGGCAGCAAACTCTGTCACCACCGTCTTTGCATGGACTTCCCTCTCGATCTCCATGCCTTCACATGGCCATCTTCATATGTTATTGGGTTAGGAGCCTACTTTACTCTAGTCTGACCTCATCATAGCTGACTGGATTATACCTACATGCACTCTATTTCCAAATAAGCTCACCTTCTGAGAATTGGAAGTTAGGAGGACTTCTTGGGCAGGGACATAATTCTACCCATAATGTCTAGTTCTATCTGTTGGTTATATATATATATATATATATATATATATATATATACACTAAAACATATAAATGTTCACTGAAGCATCTTTCATAATTATGAAAATAGAAAAATATAAATATCTTCAACAGAAGATGAGTTCATCAATTATGATATAGTCATGCAATGGGATATTATTACATAGCAGTTAAATTAAGTAAAACTTGTAGCAAATGGGAAAATCAAAATACATGATGATAGGCACAAAATAAAAATTGAAAGTTTCCAAGGGCACCTGGGTGGCCCAGTTGATCAAGGTCTGCCTCTGGCTTAGGTCATGATCCCATGGTCCCGCACTTGGCTTCTTGTTCAGCAGGAGCCTGCTTCTTCCTCTCCCTCTGCTTCGCATTCTCCCTGCTTGTGCAAGCATGCTCGCTCTGTCAAATAAATAAATAAAATCTTTTAAAAAAAAATTGAAAGTTTCCATTTTCAACAGCATAATAGATCAGATATTAAAGTAATGGCAAAAACATAGGTTTTAAAAGCATTGCTGGACTGATGCAAAAATAGGGATTCTACAAAATCTAAAATGAAGTGAAACCAGAACTCCTAGAAAATACATGAGCCACAGAGCTCTCTTTGCCCTGAGTGGTTTTGCCAGCCCTGTAGAACTTGAGTCTCACCTTTAATGTCTGTTTAGCATATGAAGCTCTGAATCTAAAATCTATGTTCCAGTCTACGAGGTCACAATTTTACTGTAAGAGAGAATGGGGTGGGGCACCTGGGTGGCTCAATTGGTTAAGCATCTGCCTTTAGTTCAGGTCCTGATCCCAGGATCCTGGGATGGAGCCCCACATCTGGCTCCCTGCTCAGCGGAAAGCCGGCTTCTCTCTCTCTTGCTCGCCCTGCTTGTGCTCTCTCTTTGTCCAATAAATTAAAAAAAAAAAAAAAAAAATCCTTAAAAAAAAAGAAAGGCAGAGAAAGAGAATGAGGAATAAAACTGACCACATGGAAAAGAATAGCAAGGACACTTGTTGTCTAAATCTAGCCCTGTATAGATAAAATATGTTATCTGCAAATTTAAAAAGAAAAAAGCAGGATATTGAAATTAAGGTCCTAAGGTGGTAGCACCTATAGATAGTAGAAACAAATGTACACACTGAGGTGCAAAACTTAACATAAGCCTCAAAGAAAGTTAGGGGGGAGGACAAAGAACACAAACTCAACTATGTGCACATATATGATTACAAACCAGCAGAAACACACAACAGATAGCAGAAACAGATATACATAGACATCAGACACTGGCATTTAGAGACATAAAAATCTAAATAAGTATGCTTAATAGACCTAAAGAAATAAAAGAGAAGTTTGGAAATATCAACAGAATAGAAGGGATACATCTTTAGATACAAAAGACAAAAGTGGGCAAATTAATGGGCAAATGAATCCACAAATCAACATAGCTTCAGAGAGAAATTACAAACTGCAACATGGATCCGAATAATTACTCCAAATCCAGACCAAAGAGATGATGAGATTTAAAAAATTACAAAAGTCAAAGTATAGGGAAGGTAGAGGGAGAATACAATATAATTGGATCCAGAAGACAAAAGAGAAGAAAAGGAAAAGACATTGTAAACATACATAATTTCTTGAAAATATTCCGGAATTGTTGAGAGTCGCCAAGTCTCCAGTACAAAAATCCTAATAAATTAAAAATATGGGTAAATATTTTTAGAAATCCACATGAAAATACATCAAAGTGGAATCTGAGAACACTGTAGAAATAGAGATTTCAAAAGCAACCAGACGAGGAGTGGTTTGATGATGACTTTTCTGTAGAAACAGTGGCAGCCAGAGCATACAATGCTGAAAGAAAAGAAATGTCAAGCTATAGTTCTATGCCCAGGAAAAAGGTCTTTCAAGAAAGAAATGAAATAAAGCCTTTTTCTGACCCAAAAAAGAAGAAAGTTTTATCACCAAAATTATTCTCATTAACAGAAATTATAAAGGAAGAGGGAAATAATCCCAAATGGAAACTCAGAGATGCAAGAAGCAATGGTGTGGTATGGTTGACCCAGTAATGACCCTAAAGAAGTCCAAATTCTGATCCTTGGGATCTGGGAAAATATTACCTAACATGGCAAAGGAGAATTACGGTAGCAGGTGGAATTTAGGTTGCCATTCAGCTGACTTTCAAATAAGGAGAATGTCCAGATTATTGGAGCAGATCTGGTATCATCACAGTAGTCCTTGTGATGTGGATTAGAGAGGCAGAAGAGGAGGCTGGAGAGAAGGCAGCAGGAGAGAGACTTGGCCCAACAGGCTGACTGTGAAGTTGGAGGAAGAGAGTCCGGAGCCCAGGAACATGGGCATCTTCTAGAAGATGGAAGGGACAAAGAAATGGATCCTCCCTAAAGCTTCCCGAAAGGAATGCAGCTCTGTCAACACCTTGATCTGGCCCCAGTAAGATGCACAGAACTGGACCATAGAACTGCAAGATAAAAAATTGTTTTACTTAAGCTGCTAAGTTTGTAGCAAATTGTTATGGCAGCAATAGGAAACTCATACAGAAGGGGGGCAAGGCTATCAGTAAATACCTGTGTAAACATAACAGATGCCCACAGTGTAAAATAACAAAGAGAAATGCCAGTTTTGAAAAGGATGGAATTTAAATATTAGACCATATGACCTATATATTGTAGAGAATATAGTAGTCAGAGTCCTGTCAAGAGATTAGAGACATCACAGTGAGTTGAACACAGAAAATTTAATATAAAGAATTATTAATAGCCACTGAAGTAATGTGGAATTAGCTAGTGAGAGTGAACGAGATTTCTGAATAATACAAGAATGGCAGCTGCAAGAAACAACCACTAGGTCTTGGGTGGGTTAGAGTCCTCCACACTTCCCCAAAACTGAGATCCAAACATCACAGCAAAAGGCAAAGCTTGGTCACTGGATAGCAGAGAATTCACTGAAGTGCAGGGCTGGGAGAGTCGGCCCTCTGGGGGTACCACTAGAGGCCCAAATCAGTGGGCAGCTAGCTTCGGAATTTGAGAGGTGCTAGAGGAGGTTGCTGGCTGCTGCTGGAGAAGGCAAACAGAAAGGCCTGTCTGTGGGACGCTAGTGCTCTTCTTGAGGCAGTTGGGGTCTGCAATTACACCCAGCCATGGGGAACAAAGTGCAGGGAGAAGGGTTCCCAGAAACTGTCATAATTTGGTAAGGGTGCATGCTGAAATAGCAGCGTCAGCCCTGAAAGAGTAAATACGGGAGATGGGACTGCCGAGCTCATATCCTGAGAAAGACAAAATTAGAATAAAAACCAATACTAACAAAAATACTTCGATCAACCCAAAGAACACAAGAGTAGGGGGAAACAGAAACAGAAGCAGGATGCAGAGAAAGTACATAAATAGCACCCGGACATAAATACGACTTTTTAAAAACATAAACTTTTCAGTTAATAACTCCTCAGTTAAAAGACAAGGATTGCCTGATTAGAAAATAAATCCTGCTAGGTGTTGATTTCGAGAGATGTAATGAAACGTATTGTCTGAAACACAAGGCCTGAGTAAGATGAAATTCAGAGGATGTGAGAAAGATGGAGAAAATACTAGCTGAAAGAGCAGGATTAGTTCTACCCATATCTGCCAAAGCAGGCTTTAAGGTAAAAAGGTTCGCTACCTCAGTATCAAATATTCAGTTCACAAAGAAGATAAAACAGTTCTAAACTAGAAGTTTAGTTTAGTTTTAGTTTGGTTTAGTTTTTAGTTTTAGTTTCTTAATAACGGAGCCTCAAAGTACCTAAGGTAAAATGTTGAAGGAACTAAGGAAAGATTAGAAGTATGTACCGTTCATGGTAGGGAACTTTACCAGACTTCTTTCAGTAACTTCTTTTAGACATTAAGGAGGTAAAAAATGAGTAAAGGTATAGAAGATATAGGGGCGCCTGGGTGGCTCAGTGGGTTAAAGCCTCTGCCTCCGGCTCAGGTCATGATCGCAGGGTCCTGGGTTCGAGCCCCGCATCGGGCTCTCTGCTTGGCAGGGAACCTGCTTCCTCCTCTCTCTCTCTGCTTGCCTCTCTGCCTACTTGTGATCTCTGTCAAATAAATAAATAAAATCTTTAAAAAAAAAAAAAGGTATAGAAAATATAGAGCACAATTAGTAAGGTGAACAAAGAGGATTTGATAACACATCATATTCAACCAATGGAGAATACATATTCTTCTCAAACACACAGAAGCCATTGGTCATAATCAGTCCTGCCCGTCTCAATTCAATGGAAAGACAGACCTGTGTGCTGTGTTCGCCGTCCACAACACAAGTTATAAAACAAAAACAATAATTTAAGAAGACAAATAGCTTTAAACTTTGTATATGTGGAAGCCTGAAGACACAATGAAAACACTCCTAAATCAATGAAGAAAACATAACAGAAAATTATAAAACCCAAGCCACAGTATTGAGTAGCAGACACTCTGGGCACAGCCAAAGCAGCATTTAGAAGGAAATTATAGCCTTAATGATTATATTAAAAAATAAAATTTTAGCCATTCTGACTGGTGTGAGGTGATATCTCATTGTGGTTTTGATTTGTATTTCCCTGATGCCAAGTGAGAAGTGTGTAAACCTGGTGATTCACAGACCTGGGGATAAAAATATATGTATATAAAAAATATATGTTTATAAAAAATAAAAAATAAAAAAAAAAAAAAAAAAAAAAAAAAAATTATTTACATTTAATAAGCTAAGCCAAGGACATTAAAATAGCTTTCAAATCAAGCAAAATAAAAGGAACAATAAAGATTAAAAAGAAAAAACAATAAAATAGAAAGCAAATGATAGAAAGAGGAACAATAAAGCCAGAATTGGTGCTTTGAAAAATCTGGTTGAAAATAGGCAAAACTCTGAAATAATCCAGAAAAAAAGAGAGAGAACCTAAACAATATTAAACATAAACAATATTAAGAATGAAAAGGAGGACAAAATTAATGTGCTACAGACATTAAAAAGATAAGAAGATATTCTAAACAATTTGATAAATTTTAAAACTGATGAAATGAATTCCTAAAAAAGCTGAAAATTATCTTCAAAAGTCAATGCTCTGAAAGATATTTTTAACAGTTTTTGAAATCATTCTAGTGAGAAGGAAACTAAAGAAATATGGGAAGAGCAACATGTGATTATTTTCTTGGAGCATAGGTCAATTAAAAAAAAAATAAATCTATAAGTGATACCACTGGAACATTAAGGGAAATATGAATGTTACTGAATATTAGATAATAGAATAATACCTATGTCAAATTACCTGTGAGTGGTAGTAGAAAAACACTACATAGTGAAATATTTACAGGTGACATATTATATCTAGAGCTAACTCCCGAGTGACCCAGAAAAAAAAAGTATGTGTATCTGTGTGTAACTATAGTTATGCATGTGTCTGTGTTTGTATGCTTGGGACAGAGGAAGAGGGGAGGGAAAGAGAGTTCAAGGAAGGAGAATGCAAATGTGGCAAAATGTTAACAATTAGTGGATCTAGGTGGAAGATACATGAATGTTCATTGAGATATTCTTGAAACTTCCAGATAGTTTAAAAATTTTCAAAATAATTTAAGTACAAATTAACAATATAAACATTTTATACAACAGAAATATAATAAAAACACAATTAAAAATAACAACCCAAGGGCACCTGGGTGAGTCAGTCCGTGATGCATCTGCAATCAGGTCATGATCCCAGGGTCTTGGGATCGAGTCTCGCATGGGGCTCTTTGCTCAGCAGGGAGCCTGCTTCTCCCTCTCCCTCTGCCTGCTGCTCACCCTGCTTGTGCTCTTTGTCTCTCTGTCAAATAAATTAATAAAATCTTTTAAAAAAAGAATATTAAACAACATAGGAAATGACCCAGTAATTTAAATCTTCTCTCATAAAAAACACTAGGGTGACATTTTAATAAACTTTTAAGGAATTGATCATTCCAATCTTACATAAAATTTTCTAAATTATAAAAAAGCAGGAATGACTCCAGATTCACTTTGTGAGTGTACATAATCTTGATGACCAAATCTGACAAAGACTGTATAGAACAAAGAAAATTACAAGATAAACCAACTGAGAACTCAGGTGCAAATATTACCCTCCTCTAGAAAAAAAAAAAATTATCAAGCTTGACCTAATGGAATATTAAAAATTGGTGCTTATTTCAGAAATGCAGGGTTCATTTAATTTTAGAAAATAGAGTAATGGAATTCACCACATTAACATATTTAAAGAAATAAGTGGGATGCTGATTTAAAAGATGCAGAAAGGTGTTTTTAAAATTCAATATATATTCATGATTTTCAAAAAGTCTCAGAAAACTGTTGAGTATAAAAACTGTCAGAGACTTCCACATCCTTATCAAATGAATACACATGATCCATATATATACCTATGAATATATACTATACATGATATATTAGTACCTGTATTAATCTTGCATGTTAAATGTCATGTGTAATTGTGAAGTTGAAAAATTTCCCTTCTGTTAATAAACAGATAATAAGGCAAAGATGCTATTCTCACTTCTTTTGTTAGATTTACACTGGAGGACTTAGTAAGCATGATTTTAAAAAATAAAGAAAGAAGAAGGTATAAAGACTGCAGGGGTTGGGGGGAAGGAAATAAACAACTATTGTTTGCAGATGATACGACAGAATGTGGAAGTAAAAAAATCTATAGGAAAATCATTAGAGTCAATAGAGCCTTTAGCAAGATTACTGAGTACAAAAATTATGAAAAATCATTTGCCTTTCTGTATACCAGCCACAAAAATTAAAAATATTTTAAAAACTAACCATCAAAAAATAACTAGGAATAATTATAACAAAAGACGTCTATGGAGAACATTATAAAACATTAAGAGACATTAAATAAACTGAAATGAATGATTAGAGATACCAAGTAATGAGTCTCAAGGTATTTTTATATTAATGATGTCATTTCTTTCTAAAAAATGTTGTCAATTCAACAAACCCAGTAAGAATCCAAAAAGGGCTATTTATCTGTTTATTTAGTGGAACTTTATAACCTGATGTAAAATACATTCGTAAGTATCAAGTACCAATAAAAACCAAGGCACTCTTGCAGAACAAGGTGGTAGATTTTGTCTTATCTTGCATTAAGAGTTATTATAATGCTATAATAATTAAGATAAAGCTCTATTCGTTTAGAGACAAACAGCCCAGGGAGCTAGAATAGAGTGTAAGGAAACATAGCCATATGTGGATAAAAAGATACTGGATACCAATTGGTACCACTTTTTGTTGAATTGTGTTGGTTCAATTAAATATACTTAAGGAAAAACCAATGAAATCGTATTCCTACCTTATACCAATTCCAAGTGCATAAGAAAACCTACACGAAAGGCAAAACTATAAAGTTTTTAGAAGATAATATAGGAGCATATCTTCATGAGCAAGTGGTAGAGGAGTATATATATATATATAATGAATAACCAAAAAATGTATATATGAAATACTAATAATTAAATAAATGTGATTATGTTAAATTAAAAATATGTATTCATCTAGTATCATAAAAGGATGGAAACAGGACCCACAACTGGGAGAAGATAATTGTGAAACATCTAACTCAACTAAGGTCTAGAATCTCAAATGTATATAGATTCTTCATAATTTAGAATGAGAATTATAGCCACCAGATTGTCCAAAATTAAAAGTCTGCTTTTATCAAACATTAATGACAACCTGGAGCGATGGTACTATCTTATCCTGTTGATGGGGGCAGAAGGTGCTGCAGTTCTCTAACAAACTATTACATCCTCAAACTGAAGATACACACTCAGTGACCAAAAAGTACTGCTGTAGATACTTACCCTGAAGAAAGTGTACATATGGAAAGAGTGCTTATTGCCACACTGTGATGGCTCCCACTTGTAAACAGCCCAAATGTCAATCCACAGTAGAAGGGATAAATAAATTGTGACATCATCGCTCAATGGAATACCATAAAGCAACAAAAATGAACACATTACCACCTCACACTCAAGAACAAAATTATGGATACCTCCTGAAAACAAAATGTTGAGCCAGAGAAGCCAGGCACAAAAGACGAGCTAGTTAGGGTATTATTCCATTCATATAAAATCTCAAACTTAGGCAAAAAGAAATTCTATTTCTTAAGAATGGTTTCCTATATGGTAAAACTATAAAGCAAAGTACAGAAATGATTATGACAAAAGCCAGGAGGGGCTTCCCTGTGGAGCTATAAGCCCCTGGAGGGCATGAACCAAGTATTGTCATCTTTATCCAAAGTCTCAAGCACAGACCAGACACACAGTTGGCACTCAAGAAATTTTTATTAATTAGATGCTATGGTGTCTGCAATACAAGTTATTAAAATTTAATTGTTAAACACTGTGGCCTAAACTTGTCTCCATCTAAGGCCACTGGTTCCAGCAAGATGATCATAAAACATCCTTTGCTGGTGACGACTCCACACACAATGTTTGCAGAGAGTTCCTGTAGGCAACCCTTGTACTTCAGGCAATGGACGCTAAAAAAAAAAAAAGAAAGAAAGATAAAGAAAAGACCCCAAGAATTTCTCCACAAGGATTTCATATCATGATGGATGATGGGAGGCAGGAAGAGACAATGACAGAAGAGGGTAGAGCATTAAAACATTGCTGATGATTAAGTGTGTTACATCTCCTGTGAAAATGAACTGCTTTTAATAGGACCTTCAATCCTCCAGCCAGCGTGCACCAAAGGAGGTTGGAATGAGAAAGTCTGGCCAGTGAGGAGGGAAGGGAAAGAGGAGATTGGAAGAAAACCTGATTCTTACCACTTCTACTTACCTCTACTGGTTGCTGGTTACCTCTTCTAGAAGGAAACATGCTGATCTCACTTCCCCCTCCCCAATGCCCACTCCCATCACTGCTCCTCACTATACACTGAAGAGGCTGAAACTCGTGTTGGATATTGATAATAAGGATGGGGCCAGGAAACCTGAGAAAGGGCGTGAAGGGCATCACTCATGGAAGCAGATGGTCATGGGACAAGATGTTGTATCTGGGAAGGAGGTTGGAGGAGCCTGGAGTTGACGGGTGCTGGCCAGAGTGATGGGTGGAGATGGCCGGTGGCTGAAGGATGTGGTCCACGGGGCTTTCCAGAGTGCCCCAGATGGATTGTGCTGCCAGCTATCATGTGTTTATTTCCCTAGCATCATCCAGGCACTTGGAGTGGAGTCTGGGTTAAATATTCCTGACTATTGCCAGCCGCTGCCCACAGGGATATAAGCGAAGAGCAGAAAGTCAATAGGATTCAGAAGGGGAGTGGCACTGCCGCAGGCCACTGCGGTGAGGCAGCCTGGACTTGCCAGGAATCTCCCAGGAAAAGCCGTACAGGGGAAGACAGGAATCAGGGCTGCTGAGCCCAGCTCCCTTCCGCCACTCTCCTCTCTAGCATCTCTGACTCCTGCCCACATGACAGGCCCTTTTGGTTTCATGAAGGGAATGGGCAGGTCCCCACTCTGCCTGGCAGCTGACTTCAGGCCAGTGCAGGGTGGCAGAGAGATTCTGTTTCTCATCAGCAGACTTCATTTCCCCAGATAGCAGGAAGACAATGCTGGAGTAAGTTGCACAGTAGGTGATCACAAAGCAGAACAGATGGGGGCTTGTAAAATCTCTTTTCCAAATATATCTCAAAGGGTTTCTGAGACAACTGTCAGTGACTCCACAGGACAGGGGGTGCCTGGTGGAGACACAGGGTGAGATGATCTAAAAAGCCAACCTTTCTCTGAGGCCTCATTTGTCACTCTTGTGTCAGGGAGCAAGTATGGGTATGTTACCGATTTAGTCTCTGCTTTGTGACTTTCTGAGGGAGAGGTACCCACGTCCAGCAGACCCTGCTGGCTCTGTTTTCACAGTTGTGCGCCGGTTGCTGCTACCAGTTCATGGAAGAAGGACCTCAGGCATAGACAGGACTCCTGGAAGAACAGAGCAAGCTGAGTCCCCGAAAGAGGTTTTAGAGGCAACAACAGACAAACAACTCCGAATCAGAGTCTTTTGTAGCAGAGGTTGACTCAGAAGAGCAACCTTCCTTTCAGGCTCCAAGATTCCAGACTCCAGGGGCTCGTGTCCTGGAATCAGGTTCAATGTGTAATCAAGGCTATGAAAAAGGAGATCATCTTTGCCTGCCAGTTTTAATTACAGTGTGGGGAAATAATGATTAACTAGAGCCCAAGACAGCTTCTTAAAATACCAAGGAGAGCAGACACATGCTATATGAAGGTGTATTGCTGCCATCACAGCAGAGACAAAGGCATATCAGATGCAGCTTCCTGTCTACAGATCCTAGATCTCCATTCAGGTTTCCAAGCCAAGGGATAACTGTGAGGCACTGAGATTCCAGCTCCAAATTATTCCTGCAAGCACTGACTCTCCAACTCACCCAATTACAAAGTGGGGTTTTAGGAAAATGAATGCTCTTATGCATCTGGAAATATCCAACGTGGTACATAGTTTTGAGACACGTCTTTGTAGCTCTGCTTAAATCCTAGGTTTGTTTCTGCCTGGGACATTGGCACAGGCAAGTTCAGATCAGTTGGGGAGAGGTGGAAGGCTCTCCTGGCCATGTTGAGGAGAAGAGAGTAGAGTAGAATGGAGTGGGTATTGAGAAAGTCCATAAGACCACTTGATATAACTCATGCCAAGACCCTTCCTTCCACATCACCTCTACAGCTGATGAGAATACTCCAGATCTCACACCTATGCAAAGATGGGAGAGGAAAACGTGCTTCCATGGATGAGAAATGCACTTGGAAAGAGGCACAGAATGTTCGTGTCTACTAAAAATAAAGATTTCCAAATTAAACTGGTTAGATGTCAGTCATGTTTGAGGAAGTGTCTGATTTGGCCATTTCCACCCAAGCCCTTGGTGGTAGGCAGTTTGGAATCCACTCTGTGCCTCTGTCCTCAGACTGTGCTGTGCTTTGCAGGCCATCGACGCTTCCTGGTCTGGTCTGGTAGACCAGTCTTTGCCCAGCTCTAGGCTCCCGCCCTCCCCACTGTGGAGCTCTGGCTGGCCTGTGACTAATGCATTCTCTGTGCCATTTGGCAGTTTCAAAACAAATGGAAGTATACAAATTGGGAGTGTGGGCAGCTGGCCTCTTCCTCTTCCTCTTCCTAACAGAGAGGTTACAGCAAAAGCAGGTCACTCCAAATGAAGCTAAAGATGACGTGTAAATCTTTCCTCTTGTTGGAAGTTTGCTGCTTTTCAAAAGAAATTTAAAGATTCTGCGGTATAAATGTTTGTTATGAAAAGTAGTAAGATGACCATTGATCAGACATCAAAGAAAGAATCCCATCTCAGATATTGCAGAGCCTTAGATTTATATACACAAAACTCCCAAAGAATTTTGAGCCCCCCCGCAAAGTTAATCCTTTTAGCCTTAAAATATTCACCATGCACACATGCACACACATCAACTATTTTTTCCAGGATATACAAGCCTTATAAAAAAAAAAAAAAAAAAACCCGAGATTCGATTCACTGATGTAGAAATAAACATGACTCAATGCAGCTTCTTAACAGAGTTCCACATGTGAAAATGGCTTCAGTAGGAACAATAAATGTATTGTGATGATTTTTCTTGTAGGTTAATCTTCTGGGTCTCACAGGGAGTTTACTCTGCCTGGCTGCTGGGAGGGTGAGCCAGTGGACTTCCTACACAAAAACCCCTTCTGGGAATGGTTGGAACATCCCTCAGCAGGCTGCACAGCAAATCACAGGTCTCTGCTTCCAGGATGGTTTTCAATTGAATTCAGCAAGTATTTATTGAGCTCCTGACTGTGCCCAAAGCCCGAGCTAGATTAAGCGGTGCACAAGATAAAAGGCAGAGAAGAGATGGACTGAGGGCTCCAGCCAGAGAGGAGGACGGACAAAGCTGTGGGGAGATGCTTCCTGGCCTCAGCTGGGTCAGGACTTGGGACCCGCCAGCCTGTAGAGTGTGTTTCCAGCATATTCACCTGGAGTCTGCCCGTGGCAAGTTACATCAGAGGCCCTTCAAGGGGGGCAACATGGAAGGCCAGGGCAATTCAGAACTGCCATCCAGAGGCAGAGGGTGGAGTCGAGGTGAGTCATGGAGGGATAGGAGCTGAGGAGGAGTCAGACTGGTAGCCTGGGATTAAGAGATGGGGAACCACAAATGCCATCCATTACATGGTGTTGAAGGCCCCACAGGGAACCCCCTGTGCCTGTCCTCTCACCTGAGTTTTATTTCCAGAGGGCAGCTACTCCACAGTGATAATGGCCCTGGGACTCCAGCCCTCCTCACTGTGGTAGTGGGGGCTTCCTTTGTGACAAAGAACGCAAGCTGCACAGTAGATATGATTAGGATTAAATTCTGGCTCTAACACTTAAACCTCCATTTCCTCCCCCATTAAAGGGGATAATAGTAATAATACCTCCCCGACACACAAGGACAGGCAGAGAGGAAGCATTCAGTACATGTTGCCTGTTACTTCATTCAGTTCTCCTCCTAAGACTGGGTCAGGCGTGTGCCCCAGGCCTCACAGGACGAAACCCAACAGAGACAACATCCTGTGGAAACGTATAAAGACACACGTGAAGAGAAAACAGGTATAGCACAGGTAGTAAATGCTCTGAGAAAGGGAGCCAAGGGGCTGTTTGGACGTGAAGGAAGTTCCCCTCACCCAGCCTGGGGATGGTTCTCAGAGGGTTTGATTCCTGATTTGCCTTAGGAGGGAAATAGCAACTTGGTGTGAGGAATATGGGGAATCAGGAGGGCACTCAGGAAGGGGACCCAGCCTGAGCAGAAGGAGGAAGCTGTAAGCAAACAAGGCAGAGAAAAGATAACTCACCCAGCACTGCAGGAACATTCCACAAAGAGCAGAGGGGGAAGAGCCAGGCAGGGGCTGGAGCTTTACAGGACACACTGAATGGCTCGGATGCTCTCCTGGGGGTGGGAGTCGGGGTAGTGGAGAGTCAGGAGGAGGATCTACATTCCAGAAGCATCCCTCTGGCATTATTGACTAGCTCCCAACAGAAAGAGAGACCGGGAAGACCGAATAACTAGGAATTCTTGGCAGTAATCCAAGTCAGGCATAATGGGGGGGGGGGGTGGTTAGACTGAGTGAGGGCAGTAGAGTCTAGAAAGATTTAGGAAGTAAAATCGGCAGAACTCAGAGGTTTTGTTGGATGCAAACTGTGGAGGGAGAAATTCAGGCCATGCTTCTAACCTGAGAAGCTGAATGATGGTGCCACAAGGATCCAAAGCAGAGCAGCAGGAGAAGGGCAGGTTGGACCGAAGGGTAAGGAGCTTGGGTCTGAGGCAAGTTAGATTGGGCTGGGCCAAAGGGCCAGAGGTGGGGCAGTAAGGAAGAAGGGCAGGTGACCGTGGTGATGGGGCTGAAGCCAGTGGCTGGACTTACAGGACCCGCCCTCCACCAGGCAGCAAGGGTCCCAGGTGTGGCTGTTTGCAGCAATGAGAAGACATCGTGATTCTTCATCATGATTCATCTTCTCTTCCAAATGATGCTGGTGCCATGAAATCAACTTATTCCCTTGTGCTCTCGCCTCCAGCCTCCACCCTCAAATGCTTCCTCCTCCCCTTTGCTCTCGCTAAGGGACTCCATAAACCACCATGTTTCTTCCTGGCTTGATCTCCCATGGTTCCCCACTGCCTTCGTGATTCAAGTAAATCTCTTCAGCATGGTGGTTTGATAACTTTTTGCTCATATGGTATTGACATGGTTTTCAAACAACTGAACAGAAAAAGAAACAAGGGTAATCAGCTCCTGGGATATCTTAGAACAGGTGGGGATGGTCTCAGAACCCTTCAGGATCTGCAGCCCACCCATTCTATCAGGCAATATCTTGGTCCCAAGTATCTCCATGTACTAGCTAGTCCTAGAAATTCAGAAATTCTCCTAACACCGAAGAATTCCCTACCTCCTGCAAGGCCTTTATGTGTAGGCCCAGCTTGCACTTCTCGATCCTCTTCTCTTTCCATACCCACAACCTCTCCTTAGAGAAACACATATCCATGCATGTCTCTGGTGCTATCCTTTCTCATATCAGACGGCTACACGTGCTGTGGCTCTTTTCCTCTGTCCCCAAAGCCTTTCATCCCCCCTGCCTTTTATTTTTGCCACTCGTTACACAGAGACCCAGCATGGAGTAGGCACCCAGAATAGACAAGTTAATTTCTCTGAAAACCCATGACTAAGTTTGTTTCCCCATCACGAGCTTCATCTTGATGTCAGACAACTGCTCAAACCTTGCATTCTCCGAAGAGTCAGTGAGGCCTGCAGTAGCATCGGTTTCTAAGCAGGAGGACTCATTAATCCACCAAGGGGGAAGCCACACTAGGAAGGATCGTTTGCTGTTGTGTGCCAGGAACACAATTATAAACTGGAGCAAGTGGCCTTTGGGGAGTGGCACCATTTAATTGTTGTGGCTTGCCTTCTCCATTATTCTAAGAAGCTGAGGTAGAAAATGAATATGAAACAGTTATGTCATTCCCCAAAGTAAATAGTTTAATAGCTTCCTTTTAGACAGTGTCTACATGGTTTCTAAACAAGTGGATGGAAAAGTAGAAAGTAAGTCCATTGCTCAGCTATTTTAGACAAGGGAGGGGTGGTCTCAGAATCCCCCAGTATCTTCAGACCTTCCATCCTGGTGGCTGATACCTTGACTCCATAGAGCCCAACTCACCAGGGAGTCCTAGCTGGCATTTTAGGACAAGAAAAGAATCTCAGAGACCATATAACCTCACAGTCTTATTACAAATATCAAAAGAAAGAATTCCCAGGCATGCTCCTAAGTCTATGTGTACTGCCTCCAATCAACAGCACACCTAAAATATCAAGAATCTGGAAAATTTTCCAAGAAGGTGAAAGGACTAAAAATGCATTTTTCCAGGAGTTTTGAGCATGAGGTTTTTTCTTCCAGAAGCTGGTGAGGAAAGAGATCATTTAAATGGGATAAACAGATAATTAAGTGGGAAATCATAAGGAACGTACTAGAATCTGTGGAAGCACTGGTGGGAGGGGGCAGTTAGCCCAGAACAGGGAAAGCAGAGCCAGCCTCTTACAGATGGAAATATCTGGACTGAGACCACAACTGTGAGTTAGCCAGGTAAAGGGGAGGGGCACGACCTTGATGCAGACCAAAGAAACTGCATATACAAAAGCTTTGAGGTAAGAACTTGGGGGCAAACTTTGGAGATGATAAGGGTTCAGAAAAACTGAACCCTGGATTTGGAGATTGGGTGGGGAACAATAAGAGGCAAAGCTAGACAGGGCCAAAGCCAATTTATTTTATTTATTTATGACACAGAGAGAGAGAGAGCGAGAGAGAGAATGCAAGCAGGGGGAGTGGGAGAGGGAGAAGCAGGTCTCCCTACTGAGCAGGGAGCCCAATGCGGGGCTCAATCCAAGGACTCTGGGATCATGACCTGAGCTGAAGACAGACACATAATGACTGAGCCACCCAGGCACACCAGTACTGAGAAATTTAGATCTTCTGAGTTGGTGGGCAGGGTGGAGGGTAGAATTGAAGAGGAGTGACATAGGCAGAAATTTTAAAGTGATCCCTTCACTTTGGCTGCAGAATGGGGGAAGCACTGGAGAACCAATAGGGAGCTAACAACCAGACAAGAGAGGCAAAGTAGAAGAAGCAGCAAGAATGGAAAACAGGGGTGAGGGAGAAATATTTCAAAGGCAGACTCGAGAGTTCTTGGTTACTGATTAAGGTGGGAGGTTAGAAATAGGAAGGAATCAAGTGTGATAACAGTTTTGGCTCAGTTGCCTGGGTGAAGGCATTCATTGAATGAAGAACCCCCAATGGGAGGCATCAGTGTCAGGCAGAGACAGAAGAAGAACTGTCTTACTTATTATTTATTGTTACTTATTTATTACTGTATGCCAGGCATGAGGATCAATGCTTTTCATGTTATTACTTCATCTAATCTTCACTACAACATTATAAATTAAGTAATATTATTATGCTAATTTACAAATAAGATACTGAGGCACAGGGACATTAAGCACTTTTCCCCAATATCTCAAAACTCATGAGGGGCTGAGCCAAGATTCAGACATAAGATTGGGTAGAAATCAACAATACTGTTAAGCTTGGAATGCTAATTAGACATAAGAGTGGAGCTATTAGAGAGGTAGCCCGAGTCTAGATTTCAGAAGACAGGTCCTCCTGGTATCTTGGAGGTCAAAGAATGAAAGAGTTTCAAGTAAGAGGGAGTGATTGACAATGCAGATGTTACCAAAGGAGGAGCCCAAAGACTGAGACTAGATTATTGGATTTGGTAACAAGGAGGTGATTGAGCTCAACAGGAGTGGAATCAGAGTAAAGTGGTGAGGACAAAAGCTATTTGGAATGGGCTCAGAAAAGGGGGAGGTGAGGTGTGGAGACATTGAATGCATACTCTCCCAAAGAGCTTTGTGTCACCGGGGAGCAGATGAGTAGGGTGGTGGAGAGGAATACAGGATTAGGGAAGGTTTTGTTAAGACTGCAGCAGGCTTGTATGCTGATGGGAATGAGTCGATAGAGAAAGGCACTTTCATATTATAAAAAGAAGAGAGGGGAAGACCCTGGGAGAAAACCAGGACTACAGGTGGAATGGTTGGCTTCAGCTAAGAATGGAAGGAGTGTGCCCATTTCACAGAGCACTTGGATGCAACAGGCTGATGGGCATTCTGATGGGAGAGTGAAGCAACTTTCTTCTCTTTTCTCAGGGAAGGAATTGCATGATTACAACTGATAGGAAGGATGCTGGAGGCTTGAGAAAAGAGGGGAAGTGTAGAACATCATCTAGATCCAAAGACCCACCTGGGATATGCAATGGTAAATTTTTTTTTCTTAAGATTTTCTTTATTTGACAGAGAGAAATAGCGAGAGAGAGAACACAAGCAGGGGGAGTGGGAGAGGGAGAAGCAGGCTTCTCGCCAAGCAGGGAGCCCAACGTGGGGCTTGATTCCAGAACCCCAGGATCGTGACATGAGCCAAAGGCAGACACTTAATGACTGAGCCACCCATGCGCTCCTCCAATGATAAAGTTAAAGTGAGACCTGATGTGTTCCTCCAGCCATGTTTATCAGCTTAGTTGCACATGTAGAATGGATGGAAAGCTGGCTTTAACCACAGGAATTGGGTTTTTTTTTAGGAAAGTACAATGGAAGGAAAGAAAAGCAAGTGTGTGCTCAAGAGCAAATACTAATGAAATATATATTTGAAAATAAGGGAAGCAGGGCTGATGGGTAGTGAGAATGTGTCAAGGCTCAATGTTAGAGTCCCAGGGAGTCCAAGAATTGCTAGAGCAAATTGAGTGAAAGCAGCACGGGACACAGATCAGTAGCTGGCAGTTGTCACTTTGCTATGCTCCGGGTTAAGACTTTGAGGGTATAGTAATTGCTAATGAGAAGGTCTTCCGTTTGCCTGTGAGAGGGGGTACTAAGGTAGAATGGATAAAAATATCACCAGCAGTGGACAGTTAAGCAACTAAGAGGTCAAAATTTGAATGCTTCATTCCAGGAATGCCCAAAATGATGGCAGCAATAGTGGAGGATAGAGTGAGCCAGGAATAAAAATCTTGATGACTGATACCTGAAGAAGACTGAGTAAGAGGACAGCATATAATTGCAACAAAAGAGACTAGATAGCATCTAATCCGAGGAGATTTAAATCAACTGTCTAGGAAGAAGAAAGAAATGATCCTCAGGAAATAGAATGAGGATAAAAAGGATATTAAGCTCAAGTCTTGGCTTTGAAGGAAAAAAGACAGCCTCCACTTGAGAAGCCTCCTGAGGAAGCCATGTTCTTGGGGGGACATCAGATGTCACTGAGAACAGGCAGGTGGAGGGATCCGTCAGAGAAGAGGGCTCTGCATCCCAGGGGCACAAGGGAAGTGTGGTGGGAGGATGGCCAATGGGGAGCCAGGGCCACCTAGAGCTGACAGAGTGTGTGGGTGAGGAAAGAGACCCAGTCACTGAGGTCCACACTGATGGAGGGCCTGATGTTATGAGTCCTGATCATCCCTTAGGACTGCAATTTCACAGGTTCTCTTTGGGGTATACTTCAGGTACCTTCACAGAGCCCCCAGGACATTGATGTCCAGTCCACTGATGTCCAACAGGAGCTGCAGCTCTGAGACAGAGAAACCATGCTGGACACACAGACTCAGGAGCTGGAAGCCCGCAGATGGGATGTGTGAGACCACCCAAGGATCAGGACATTGTGAGAGGAGCAGAGGACCTAGCACAGAATTCTCAGCAACACCTACATGAAGAGGTAGATGTCACTCAGAAAGATAGGAGCATCCAGAGCAGATGGAGAAAAACAGAAGCCTTGGGGCCATGGAGGCTGAGGGAAGATGCCCTTGGCAAATGCTACAGAGAGGTTGGTCAAGGTAAGGAAGGGATGTTTTCCATGGGTTTTAGCCATGGTCACTGGTGGTCGTGGGGAGTGCCAATGCAATGGCTCCATGGAGGAAGAAGCTGGGCTGCCATGGGATGAAAGCATAAGTAGGAGTGGGAAGAGGTGGAGAAAATCCTCCCCACAGCACAACCTCCTAGCTGCTGTGTCTTGGACAACCCTCCCCACCCCTCTGAACCTTCATTTTTTCACCCAGACACTGATCTTATGGGTTGTTGTGGTTAAGTGAAATCAGGTAAAACTACGTGTTTGACAAATAGTAGGTGTGCAATAAAGGGTGATTATGGTGAATAGGACATATATTATTGATGTTTCTTGGCTGTAAAGGATTTGAAAACTATGACTGGAGCAAGAATGGGATGTGGGATTAATGGAATTATTATTATTTTTTTAACATGGAATGGATTCACTGGAGCATGTTTAGAGATGGAAAATAGAGCTGTAGAAAGGGAAGAAAACTGTCCCTTGTTGAAATGAACCTATGACCTTGGCTGTATTCAGCTCTGGTTATAAGGAAACAGAGCTGACTTGAAAATCCTCAAATGTATTTGGAAAAGCCACTAGGGTTCCCAGAAAGCATAGCTGTTCAGAAACCTCAGGAAATGCCATCCGCAGCTTCAATAGGCCTTATCACTCCAGCTATAATATGCTTTCTGGAATGAAATGTTGTTGATTATACAGCCAGGCTATGATTTTCTGATTTGTGCAACAATATCTCTCTGGAAGGAAAATAGATTGTCATGCATTGAATTCCTAATCTAATGCCTAATTTTGTCCAAGGTACTGTAAATCTTGATGTGTTACCTGAAGGGAAACCTTCGATTTCCGAAAAATGAATATTATAGAGCTTTCTATGACCCAAAGAGACCCGTGCAGCAGGCACCAGCCGCACGGCATGGATTTCTGCCAGCCACATTAAGATGCTGAATATAGAAAGCCCCAAGTGCTGACCCTAACCAACTGCCACCCTGTGTCCGGCACCTTCCGCAAATTCAATTTCTCAAAGTCTAAATTAGCACCAGAAATAAAGGAGGACACAATGCTGTTCTTTTAGCGAATGAAGTGCAGAAGGGTTAAGAATGCATGTAAATGTCACTGGGGCATTTTTGGTCTATGTAAAGGGTTTGCAAAAGAAGCATCCAAACTTCAGTCACCTCTCCAGGCCAAGTAGGAGAGAACAGATGGGGTCAGAAGACCACAATGGCAGCTTCAGATGGGTTCCCAGGAAACAAACTTGCTCATAATTTTCAAACTTAATTCAGTTGGCTTCTTCCAGGAAGTCCTCCCTGATATCCTTATGTGTAGGGGGTTGTCTCTGTGCTCCCATGGTCGCCAGTGCTTAAACTCTTGAGGCTTATTTATTTATTTATATTTAAATTCAATTAATTAACATATATTATTGGTTTCAGAGGTAGAGGTCAGTGATTCATCAGTCTTATGCAATACCCAGTGCTCATGACATCATGTGCCCTCCCCAGATTATGGCCTTGAGTCCTTTTCGTCCTCTCTCCCACTTTCTACTACAGATGCAGGGAATCTCACATCAGTTTTCTTCTCCCCATCTTGCCCAGACTTTGTTTTACTATTCACAGTAACCTCTCCTCATCTTTATCTCACATCTCTTCATAAGGCCCTTTTCAGTTGATACCAATTCAACCAGCTCCATCTTCCTCCAGAGCTTCTCAAATGAGAGGACAAAGGACCACAGTAGGGAGAGAAATAAATACACAGGACCATGAGTTTAAAGCACTGAAGGGCAAGCAAGGATCCAAACCGAAAATATGACTTTCCACCAATGAAACAATTACAGTGAACTCTTCCTGAGTACTTAATATATGCAGAACACTGGCTGATTGCTGAGGTTTTCCTTAATCTTCCAGCGGTCCCTTCTCCAACAATTGTTGATATGGACAATGGGTGTTTCGTCAATCCTTTTTAAAAGGATGGAAAACTGCAACTTCAAGTGGCCCTTGTGCACCAGATGGGAGCCCATTAACCCATTCCTATACAGATTTTCTGGAGTCTTCAATAAATAAGAGCCTCCTTAATGTCCATGATGGACACATATCGGTAAAGGTAAAGACCAATGAGGCCTGTGAAAGAAACCATTGAGGTACCAGCTATAGAAGAAAGGCAGGATCTACTTTAGATGGTCTTACACTAGTAAGTTGCTTCTTCATTCTCTGAGGAAGTGACATGTGAGGTAAAAACTAAGTGACAAGAAGCTGGCCATAGAAAGTACCATTCAGGCAGAGCCCAGCATGTGCAAAGGCCTTGAGGTCAATGTGAGTATATGTCTTGAGGTGGAGTCCAGTGACTGAGGGAGGACCACTTGAGGTGAGAATAGAGAGGGGCAGGAGCAAGTTACATTGGCCTAGTAAGCCATGGTAGGAACTGGATTTTATACAAAGTGAAATGGGAAGCTGTTAAAGGGTGGTAAGCAGGGGTATGTTATCAGACAATATACAGGTTAAGAGGAAGGGAACCTGGGACTCAGTTGGTTAAGCATCTATCTTCAGCTCAGGGCATGATCTTGAAATCCTGGGATTGAGCCCCGCATCAGGCTCCCTATTCAGTGCAGAGTCTGCTTCTCCCTCTCCCTTTGCCCTTCTCTTCCTCCCCTCCCCACTTGTGCTCTCTGCATTCTCTGGTGCTCTCTTTCTCAATTAAATAAATTTTTTAAAAAAATAAATGTTAAGAGGAAACTTCTGGCAGTTGCGTGAAGAATGGATGGAGCAAGGCAAAAATGAAAGCAAGAAGCCCAGTTTGGAGGCTGCTATGGTAACCCAGGTGAGAGAGGATGGTGGCTAGACCCCACCTCCAGGAGATGGACAAATGTGGATGGATCAGAGACACAGCTAACCAGAAAAAGTGCCGGGTGGCTGTAGCAGCTGAGTGAAAGGGAAGAACCAAAGGTGGCTCCTACATTTCTAGGAACACAGGAAGGGGGACAGTGTTGTGCTTTGGAGGGAATGAGCAAGAGTTCTAGTCTAGAAGGGTTAGGGTTGTCATGTCTTTGGACTTCCAAGGTACAGTCAAATTTGTGCAAAAGTAGAGTGTGGAGGGGACCTGTGGGCTGAATTGTGCATTTAAGGGCAGGGAGAAGCCTCTCTGTGAGCTTAAGTGAAGCGGGGTTTGTTAGGAGAATGCAGAGGAATCTCACCAAACCGGAGGGTGCAGGTAAGCTGGGTGAGCACTGCCGACACCAGGAGCTGAGGCGCCTCTCTGCCTCCATGTGTCTGTTGAAGTCCCACATCCCCACTGAATCTGGAACTCTAATCTGTCTGTCTGTTTCTCTTTCTCTGTGTCTGTTATATCGATCTCTGCTTTTCTCTCCATGTCTGTCTGTATTTGTGTCTGTGCATCTGTCCCTTTCTTATTCTGAATGTGTAGTTATGTGTGTGGACCTCTGTCTCTCCCTGTGTCTCATGTTTCCATAATTATTTTTCTGTTTTTCTCTCTTCATGTGTTAGGAGTATCTGTGTGCTTTTATCTGCCTCTGTCCATCTGTCTGCCTGTCTGTCTGTACTGTCTCTTATACTGCTTCCTTTGACATGCTTGTTTCCTCATCTCCCTGCTGTGTACACATGATAAAACATGATTATTCTGATCTCACTTTTACAACACCTTCCAATTCACCTGCCTAGCAGAGACTGCCCACCAACTCAGAATTCCAATTCCAAATTCCTGGGAGAAAGGAATCTGATTGGCCCAACTTGAGTCTGGTGTTAATTTCTAGTTCAGTTCAACTATAGTCGGGGAGGCATGAAGCAGGGACAAGGGAATGTCAAGCACCATAAAGATAATTGTATGCTACTGATCAACAGAGCACTAAGGTCCTGGCTAGTGGAAAGGAAAAGGAAGTAAAAGACTTTGAAAAACAGATAAAATTCTCACTAATAGGAAATATTCTAAGTATCTAACTAGAAACACCAGCAGAATCAAACAGAATAAGAGAGCTTGGCAAAATTGCTGGATTTAAGGGCAACTTCAGAAAATCAGTATCACTTTTTATACCAGTTAGCCAATATAATTGGCAATAACCAATTAGCAAATATTATTTTTTAAAAATATTTTATTTATTTATTTAACAGAGAGAGACAGAGAGATCACAAGTAGGCAGAGAGGCAGGCAGAGAGAGAGGGGGAAGCAGGCTCCCTGCTGAGCAGAGAGCCTGATGTGGGGCTTGATCCCAGGACCCTGAGATCATGACTTGAGCTGAAGGCAGAGGTTTAACCCACTGAGCCGCCCAGGTGCCCCAGCAAATATTATTTTTAAAAGTTATAATTCACAATAGCAACAAAACCCATAAAACATACAGGAATAAAAAAACCTATAAGAAGTAAATTTTAAAATTCTGATAAATATAGGGGTGTCTGGGTGGCTCAGTCAGTTAAGTGTCTGACTTTTGGTTTTGGCTCAGGTCATGATCTCTGTGTCATGAGATTGAGCCCCACATGCTGGCTATGTGCTCAGCAAGGAGTCTGCTTGAGATTCTTTCTCTCCCTCTCCCTTTGCCCTCCCCTCCCATTCATGCTCTCTCTCCCAAATAAATAAATAAATCTTTAAGAATTTTTAATAAATACAAATACATGTATCTATGACTTGAATAAATGAATAAATTCCAAGGTCATGAATGAGACTACTTAATGTTAGAGGAATATCAATTCTCCCTATATTATTCTAAATTCCAGACAGTCATAATCAACTTTCCAAACAGAGTTTAAAGGAAATTTAGACACTTCCTACTTGCCCTGGAAGTGAAAGACTTGAAGGAATTCCATCTGAGGAGCTCTGGGCCTCCCAGGTGGGGGCTGCCTTCTGCTGGGGACAGGGCAGAAGGGCTACACCCCATAGAAGCACCGTAGAGTCTCACCAGGTATACCGCAGCTGCCCTCTAGAAACTGGAGCCAGACAAGAGGACAGAGAGGGGTCTCCCGAGACACAAAGATAGGCTGAGGATGGAGACCAATGTGAACTCCCCACAGTGGAGAGTTCCCACAGAAAATTGGCAGTTGGGCTGAAAAGAATGGAGATATTCAGGGTTCTGGGTCCCCAGGTCCCTATTTCTCCTGAAGGGAAAATCTGGATTCCACCTTCACAATATTCGAAGTCAGTGGTAACTGAATCAAATTACAGGTGCTAAGAAGCCCCCAACTCAGTTCTACTAAAGGTTAGGTTGATTCAGCCCTCCCCATCCAGGAGGATGAGTCCTGAGAGAAGGACTGTGCCTTTCCTGAAGGACGACTTACCCCACACTCCATTACTCTTTTTCACACCACTTCTGCAGTATTTTTATTTTTTAAAGAATCTAAATGTAAAAGAATATGGATTACCTCCACTTATGTGAAGTTCTGAAACAACCATGGAGGTGTGGGATTGGCAGAGGGCACAAGAAATATTTTTGGGGTGTTATGCTATTCTGTTTGTCTTAGCTTAATTCTGGACTTTTATCCTTCTATATACATTTCTGAGATATAATTTTATACCTAACAAAATGGAAAGAGCATAAGTATTCAGTTAAATAAATTTTGAAAAGTACATAAAGCTTTTGATATGTACAAGTTATACCTCAATAATTTCTATGGGAGAATAAAAATCTATAGTTAATCAGGACGACCTTAAAAAAGAAGAGTAATGAAGAGAAACTTGTTATAGCAGATAATAAAATATACCATGAAGCCCTAGTAATAAAAATAATCTGGTATTGTTCTACAAACAGATAATGGACCAGCAGAACAGAATAGAGAACCGAGGGAGACCCATCATACTTTTCATTTGGTAAAATAACACCATAAATCAAAGTAAATATTGTATAGTAACAGTGTTAAAAAATTGGAAAAGAAGAAAAATAAAGCTGCCTAAATATCCTTTCTAAATGGTTAAAAGATCTAAGTGTGTAAGACAAACATCTAAAAACAATTAAAATAAGATGTAGAATATTGTTGTGACATAGAAGGAGAAAAGCAGTTCCTAAACAGTACCTCGAATGCACAAACCACATGGCAAAAGGTAGATGGATTTGAACACACCAAAATTAAGTATTTTCTAATTGAATGAAAGAGATCTGGAAGATAATGGATGATAGAATGAAACAACATATTTGTAGCATTTAATATCAACAAGGAATACATTATTTAGAATATACAAGAAACTCCTGTGGATTGAAAGGAATATACACAGCAATCCCAAATTAAAAGTGTTCAAAGGATATGATTTAGCAATTTATAGAAAGAGAAATTCAAAAGCCTAATAAGCATGTGAAGAGATGCTCAAACTCATTAGTAATCGGGGAAATTCTAATTAACAAAGTGCCATCTCTATACTTATTAGACTGGTGAAATTGGAAAACTGGATAATGCCAAGTGCTGGAGGGGATGTAGGATATGCAAATTTCCATGTCTGGCCAGTGGGAGTGGCATACCATTCTGGAAAGGTTTGGTGAATACTTTGTCAAATTAGATATGCAAAAACCTATGACCCAGCCACCATGCTCCTTGGGTCTATATCCTGGGAAATTCTCACATAGTCCAAGAGACACAAGTGTGAGGCTGTTGACTTGTTTCAGGTTGCAGGTGATTGGAAGAGTGGCTAAGTAAATTGCGGTGGACGCACATCACAGTGTAGGTACTAGTCACCACTTACTCACAATGAGTCAAACAGATACACAGCAGCAAGGATAGATCTGGAAAACACAGAGTTCAGTAAACAAGATAGAAAGTGAAATGCATGACACAATACTATTTAGGTTCATTTAAAACGCATACACACTGAACGCCACTAGGCCTTGGCAAAAGGATGCTCATTGAACACTAGAATGATTGTTTGGGGTAAAAGAGAAGGAGGATGGGAGCAGGGAATGGAGAAGTAAATAAAACAATGGGGGAGAGTGAGGGGACCCCACACTGATAAGGAGCACTAACTCAACCCTCTGCATCTGAGGCTTGAGGCTTAACATTTGTTGTAGGAATTCCTTCTCAAGGGGGAGAAGGACAATGTCTAGAAGGGTGAATATGGGCTCAGAAGTTACTAGGTTACTGAAGGTCTGCAGTGACCTGAGTGATTGCAAAAAGGAAGTGTCCTTATCCTTTTCTTTTTATTTAATTTAATTTAATTTATTTATTTGACAGAGAGAGATCACAAGTAGGCAGAGAGGCAGGCAGAGGGGAGGGTGGGAAGCAGGCTTCCCGCTGAGCAGAGAGCCCGATACAGGGCTCCATCCAAGGACCAGCGATCATGACCTGAGTTAAAGGCAGAGGCTTAACCCACTGAGCCACCCAGGAGCCCCTTTACTTGGTTTTCTCAGAAGAAAATGAAGTTCAGAGAAGCTAAACAACTTGTCCAAGGTCACAGTATGTAAGAAGCCGTGTCAGAATTCAGACTCAGTATCAAAGTGAGTCATCATTCATCAGCTACTGCCCAGCATCAAGCTCACATGGCCACTCATCTGGATGGCAGCCATTGCCTCCTCACTGGCCTCCCCATCGCCCCCCCCCCATGCCCTCCATCTACACATCTACAGCAGCCAAAGCAGCTCTGCGGATATGTGAGTCGGATCATGTCATTTTCCAGCTCAAAACCCTTCAAACTTGTCCATTCCACATCATTCAGAATAAATCCAAAATTCTTACATGCCCCAGAGGGCCCAGCCCCTCTCCCAACTCTCCAGTCTCACCACTGATCACTCTCCATCTGCTCTTCCAGCTCAGCCACTTTGACCTCCTTGCTGTTTCTTTAACACTCCCAGGATACTCCGACCACGGGACCTGGCATTAGCTTCCCCACATTTCCACTTGGCCTATTTATCACTTCACTCAGGTCTCTGCTCCTGTGACCTGCCAAGAAAAGCCTTCCCTGCCCATCTTAGCTGTAATGCACCATCTTCTGCTCATGATTTTTAATGTTTTACTCTGTTTTGTTTCTACCACTTATCCATCCCTACCTGATAGCATAGTACCTATCTTTTCATTTGTTGTTTTACTTTTGTCTTCCACATTAGAACGAGGGCAGGATACTGCTCTGAATCATGTGCTCTGTACAATCCCTGGCCCATGGGGAGCCTTCATGTAATGCATATGGATGACTTTTTGGATGTCTGAGCCCAGAACCCATGTTCTTCCCACTGTGGCACCACCCATGGCTCTCGAACAGAACTTGGGGATGGGAATACAGTGCAAATGGAAGCAGTAACAAAGATCAAAAGTGGCCCTTTGCTAGAAAGCAGGTGTGTGGGTCAGAGAGAAGAAACTCCAGAACTCGATGGGGTTAAACAAAGTTGGGGAGGAGGAAACAGCATGCATGGAGATTTTAGGGTTTTAGTTTATCTTGTCTTTCTGTTCCTGCTTTCAGAAAAGATGACAACAAACTGACCAATCAGTTCTTCCACCCCCAGATCAACCAAAACCTGACTCTGTTCTTACAATCCTTGTAGGGGAGAAATTTCACTACTGTCCTACAAAGTCCCCTTCCCAAGTCTGATGATCATCACAATATGAAATCAATCCTTATTATAAGCATACATGCCTCTTGCTACAATTTTATCCCATTTCCTCCAAGAAATATACTATGTAATTGAGAAATAAATAAGGGAGTAAAGTGCCATGGAAATCTAACATCATATACACAACTCAAATAAGAGCTATCCCCCTGGATTGTAACTATGTCTCTTGTTAATCCCAGCTAGCTCTCAGAATCTAGCTCTTAGGGCTGAACTTGGCAATCGGCCTCCCTCAAAATGCTACTTCCTGTAGGTCTCTCCTAAAACACACTATCAAAGGACGATTAAGGGGAGAGACCCCTTGGTGGGAGGAGAGAAAAATCTTTTCTCAATTTATTGCCCTTCTGCTGAAATAACATCCCCTATTCATCTTCACCTCCCACCAAACGATGTTCTTAGGAGCACTGGAAGAACTCTGGCCTGGCCACAAAACCCATTTTGGCCTGCAGAAGGAGACTGAGCAACTCTTCCTCCAGCACCGTCTGAAATGCCATCCTCCTGGATTCATCCCTTTGAATTAAGCATTGCCCTCTTCAGGTTCTGCATCTAAAATGTCAATTGCTGAAGATGAGATACATGTTCTTAATACATCAGCGTAATGGGCATCTATTGCTTTTGCTTCCTGGACTCAGCCATCCTTCTTCTGGGAACTGCACCCTTCCCATACACACATCCCAATTTGCTTGCAGTAGCCATTTTCAATAACAGTTAGTTTTTACTGTGCTACATAACAAACAATCACAAAACCTTAGTATTCATAGAAATGAGTGTTCATTGCTCACAAGTCTGGGACCAGGTATGTGTTTATCTCGTCGGTTTCCTCATAGGTCAGGGGGCCGCCTGGTTGTTTGCTAATCCAGGCTGACCTCTGCTACACAGCTGGAGAGATCTGCCTCTCCTCCACGTGTCTATCATAACCTTGGATATGTGCTCATGCCAATGGCAGAAGTGCAAGAGAGCATGTGAAAACAAACAAGCCAGTGCTCTCACCAGCTACAGAATAAATGCAAACTTAAACAAATACAGGTAACTGGAATGATACATGTTGAGGTACAGGGCTGGTGAAATGGTGTTGGATGTTCTCATATTTGGTGGAGAGAGAACCAACTGGTAAATCTCCTCACATGGTGATTTGGCAAACGTGCAGTCCCTTTTATCCAAGGTAATATTTCTGAGAATTTTCCCTAAGCAAACAGAGAAGTGTTCAAAGATAGGTGTAGGAGTACACTTAATGCAATAGGTAAAAATGGAAACAAGTTAAACATGCAACATCAGGAAATGGGTGAAACAAAGTATAATAGTTCCATGTAATGGAATATCATATATGTGGCATTACATACACATATAGGGCAAGAAATATTTATGATTAGGTAAGGATCACATTTGTGTGGGTCTACTTAAGAAACTACACAATTTTTTTAAAAGAATTTATTTATTTGACAGAGACACACAGCGAGAGAGGGAACACAAGCAGGGGGAGTACGAGAGGGAGAAGCAGGCTTCCCAAGGAGTAGGGAGCCTGATGCGGGGCTTGATCCCAGAACTCTGGGATCATGACCTGAGCTGAAGGCAGACTCTTAACCAACTGAGCCACCCAGGTGCCCTGAAACCACACATTTTTATACAGATAGATATTCATTTAAAAAAAAAATTAAGTGAAAATACCAAAATGTTAATTGCAATTACGGACCTCTGGGTTGAGAATTAAGAGATATTTTATTTCTTTTGCTTGTCCATAGCTTCATATTTTTCTACAGTGGACCTGTATTATCCACTTAATTTGAACTTTATTAAAATGCACCTGATTTTCCATTCTAGTGGAGGTCTAACTCACATCTTTCTTAGGAGTGTTTGCCCACGTGGGCTCTAAACCCCCTGCCCCCTTCGCCTGGTACTTCTCACCAAAACTGGCATCATAATCCTAACCCTCTCCACTTTCATTACTGCATGGGCTTACAACCCTGTAACCAACTAATTAGGAACTGTGGAGCACCAGTGGCCCCTGGCTCCTAGCACCACCTAGAGTATACAGGCCTAGGACAATGCCTACCCCAAGGCTGCTGTTCTCAGCTGCAGGAAACTAACTCCGGCTCTTTCTGCAAAAACCAAAGTGCACACAATTAAGAGTGCCTTTCTCTGGAGGATTCCGAGCCCCAGAGCTGCTGCTGCCTGCACCTTGGGAACAGGAGTCCTGTGCAGAATGCACTAAGGAGCTCATTACTCAAAGGTGCCCTGTGGCAAACCATTTGCAAAGTGAGAAAGCTGTTTGTAGAGTGAGTAATCATTCTAGCATTTGAGTTTCACTCACAAGGAATGTTAACAGCACATTGTAAACATCATTCATGTTAATACTGTTTTTTTCAATCCTTCACTTTCAGAGTGAAACATTCCTTCATCTGTCCCTGATCCAAAACTTATATATACTTGAAAGAAATGGCTGGCAAATAATGTTTTTCAATTTGTATTCCAATATCTGGATTGGCTTGGATTTGGCCTTAAAGACTTGGCTGACCTTCCTAAACTATGAGGTGACAGATTATCATCCAGATACACAACTAGAATGAGCAAAGAGCAAAGATAAAATGTGAGGCTCATATGATCTTCACCAAGGTGTCCCTGGGGGTGGAAATGGGCTTCATGACCCCAAAACCTCCCACTTCCCTCCCCACTCCCACTCCTATATGTCTTAGTTCACTCAGGCTGCTGTAGTAAAAATACCATGGACAGCAGCTCACACACCACACCTTTATTTCTCACAGTTTCCAAGACTGAGAATTCCAGGAAATTCTGTGTCCTCACTTGGTGGGAAGGATGATGGAGCTCTCTAGAGTCTGTTCAAAAGGCACTAATCCCATCAGGAGGGCTTCACCCTCCTGACTTAATCACCTCCCAAAGGCCCCACCTCCAAATATCCTCACACTAGGGATTAGGTTTCAATATATGAATTTGAGGGGGACATAAACATTCAATCTATAGCAGTGTGTCTCTCTGCACAGACTCATGAGCCCAAGAGCCCCTAATTCTTGTCTGCTCTATCCATCAGTGTGTAACAGCTTCGTATTAACACCTCCTCCTAAGACTGAGAATTGCCCATATCTCCTTGTAATCCTACTTATTTTTAGTCCATGTTATTAGGAGTGTGTAAGGTCATAATTATATCTTGATGAATGACACCATTAATCATGCAATGTCTTAATGCTTTTCACCTTAAAATTTATTTTGTCTCAAAGAGCAGCTCTCTTTGGGCTAGCTTCTGCCTGATACACCCTTTATTTTGAACCTATCTATATTAATTTTGAGACTCCTAATGAGCAGCAAACAAATGGATGTTAAAACTTCATGTTGATTTTCAGTCAACATGATAGTAGCTGATTTAATAGGTTAGTTGAAAAAATTTACACCTGAATGAGGTAATACATATTTTTTTTTTTATTGTTTAGCATGTTTTTCCTGTCAATTTTTTCTCTCTACTGAACTTGGCTTCCCCCCCTGGTTTGATTACATTTGACTTCTCTTCATCCCCTCCCTTTTTGTAATATCTGTTTCTATTATTTTAGTGGTTAAAAAAATTTACTTAAAAATAATTTACTTAAAAATTACTTTAAAATTTACTTAAAAATAAAAAAAAAATTAATATCAATCTTTCATTGTGTATATTTTCTAACACAATCCAATGTTTGGGTGTGTCATACCTTCTTCCTGCTAAATCATATGGGGTCACCTTCATTATTGATACTGTTCAGAATGTCAGGGTGACCTCTGTTGAGGAGGTGGGAGAGACAAAAGGAACTGGACGGAAACTAAGCCCCTGACACTAGGCATATTAAGAACACTTACTTACATTTCTTGTATTTTCCACAACTAAAGTCTCTTTACTGAATCTTTTATGATTTTTCAGAATATGTGTGTCATGTAAAATCTTTTCAAACAATACAGAAAAGTGTAAGAGAACTGAAAATCACCCAAAATACCTTCTACCGTGTGATAACTAAATTTAGGTGACCACCCATTCATGTATCTGCAGATGCAGACAGATAGATAAATACATATACCTATACATTTTCACACATAACATTTTTATAAGTAGACTTACATATTTGCTTTTTAAATCCAGTGACCACTTTTAGTGAACTCTTTGAATGATGCTTACCTCTCCCCTACACTAATGCACATATCTTATAGAACCAAAATAGTTAAAACTTATCTAAACATCCTGTCTTAGCTTTTTCTAGGTTCATTTAATCATAGATAGGTAAATGAGAGAGAGAGAAGAAAGACAAGTATATAGAATTTGTCATTATTTTATAAAATTAGGATTATGTTATACTCCACTGAAGTTTGCTTTTCCCACTTTTTAATCCATCATGTAAATCCTCTGTAGTCAGCTGTAATACACCTAACATTCTCTGTAGGTCTTTATTATGGAAATTTTCATACATACACAAAAGAAGTGAGAAAAGTATAATGAACTCTCATGTATCCATCATCCAGCTTCAACAGTTATCAATATTTACATTATGCCAATATTGTTCCATTAATCCTCCCTGTGCTAGGCATCATAATAGCCCCCCAAGATGTTCACATTCTATCCTCCAAGAATATGTTACCTTACAAAGCAAAAGGGACATGGCAGATGTGATTATGTGAAGTGCACTGAGATGAGGAGATTACTCTGGATCATCTAGGTGGGCCCAACCTAATCATGTGAGTCCTTAAAACTGGAGAATCTTGCCTGACTGTAGTTAGAGAAGGAAATGTAACTGTGGAAGAATGACCAGAGAAATGCAACCTTGATGGCTTCGGAGATAAAGAGGACCACGAATCAGGGTCTCTAGAAGCTGGAAACAAGGAAATGGATTCCTCCCTAGAGCAACCACAAGGAACACAGCCTTGCCAGCATGCTGACATTAGCCCCTTGAGAAGCGGGTCAGATGGCTAACCTATAGAACTACAACGTAATAGACACGTGGGGGTTTTTAGGCCACTAAGTTTGTGTTAATTTGTTACAGCAACAGTGAAAAATGAATATACCCAATTTAAAAAGTGAATGTACCTCCTTTTCCTCTTTTCTTTTCTTCTTTCCTTCCTTCCTTTTTCTCCCTCTCTGCCTTCCTCCCCTCCCCTCCCTTTTTCCCCCTTTCCTTATTCTAGTGCAGTATTTTACAACAAATTTCAGATGATTGCATTTTACCTATAAATACTTCATTGACCATATTTTTAACAGATGCAGATTTTTTAAATAACCACAATACCTATTATACCTTACACCATCTAATATCATTTGATAGTCTATGTTCAAATTTCACTTTCTGTCTAAAAAAAGTCTCTTTTTGTACTTGATTTAATCAGGTTCTAAAGGAAGTTGTCAAGTGACATTTTATTGATACTTCTTCTAAGTCACTTAATTCATAAGTTTCCTCTTCTCCTTTTAAACAGGCCAAACTTTTTGGTGAAAAAAAACATGATCATAGGGTGCTTGGGTGGCTCAGTCAGTTAAACATCTGCCTTCAGCTCAGGTCATGATCCCAGGGTCCTGGGATTGAGTCTCGCATCAGGCTCCCTGCTCAGTGAGGAGTTGGCTTCTCCCTCTGCCTGCAGCTCCCCCCTGCTTGTGTTCCATCTCTCTGTCTCTCTCTCTCTCTCTGACAAATAAATAAATAAAATAAAATAAAAAACCCAAACTGATCATTTGCTCAACAGAATTTGCCACATTCTGAATTAAGGTAACCACATCCTCAAAGTAGCAACTAACATGTTCTTCTATCCTATATATTTCCTGTAAAATGGAAGTTAGATCTATAGATGTTTGATGATATTTAGACTCAATTCTTTCAGCTTCCTGTTGCATTACATGTAGTTGGTTTGCTATGAGTGATAATGAAATGGATTGGTGGACCACGTGTTATCAGCTTACCCATCCTTTGTAAAGTTTCCCAAAAGCCTCTCACCCCGTGATTTGGGGAGTCAACTACCTAAATCTATCACTTCATTGTTTTAGCATCATTTAAACTCATCCACATATATTTGATGCATTTTTATCTTTTGCAATTTTTAAAGTTACTCATGATTTCCCAGCTTAAGCCAGTGGGAGACCCTATGATTGGCTCCTGTATTCTCTTGACAAGGCCTGTTAGCACTTGATAGCCTCCATTTAGTATGAAATGCCATTTGGAGACTGCAAACTAAGTAATTAGGGTTAACTCTTTTAAAGCCTGAATGATAGCTTCTGATATGAGCATAAGGAGTTGCAGGTGCGTGCACTCGACTGTGTTTTAATCCTCTTAGTGTGGCTTACTGCATGCTAAAGACTCGATGTCCTGCTCCTCCTAGACATACAATCCTCATTTGACTGAGTTTCTACCAAACAGGCGCTGAGAGAGATATGGAAGTCAGAAGTTTGGAGGAATTTTGCTTTGGCTTCTTCTCCACTAGTATAGTCATGGAGGGCGAGACATCGGAGCTGTCCTAGAAATCCCAGGGACTGGTGTCTAGCTTCACAGATTGCAAAAGTCAGGGCAGTTATTTTGCTGTGATAGATGACTGCTGTGATGTATCTTGAATCTAGTAACTGGAGCTTGAGCTTCCCGAATGTCTAGCAAGCTATATTAGTCAGTTTTTACTAGGTTATGCTGCTTAAAGAAAAAAAAAAAAAAAAAACCTTAGTAGCCAACAACAAAGGGTGATTTCTCCCTGATGTTCCACACTGGCTGTGGGTTTGATTCTAGGATCAAACTTTATTCTTTATTCTAGGATCCAGGCTGACCTAGGAGAACCCATCTAGGACGTGCCATTGTGACAGAGTAAAAAGAGAGATGGTGGAACCATGCAAAGGCAGTTAAAGCTTTTATTTGGAACTGGCACATGTCCCTCCCACTGGCATTTCATTGGTCAAAGCAAGTCACCTGGCCAAGCTTAATGTTAACAGGGTGAAGCATAATCCACTTGCAAAGAAAGGGAGCAAATAACTGAGAATAATGCAATCCACCACTGTTGCTTTGTTTGTGCAAAGAGAGCAACAACCATGGTGGGGCAGTTCTATGCTGGTTTCCTGGGAGTCCCTCCCAGAGATTCAAAATAGACTCCAATCCTCCAGCCCTTCTAAGGACTGTGCACCTACCCAACTCTCCGTATCAACGCACTTTCTCCCCCAGTCGGCTTCAATTGAACTCTACAGCTGCAAAATGGATGCATTGTGGTTTATTCATTCTACACTGATAGGCCATCATTTTATTTCTAGGTTTTGTTTTGTTTTTAATTTTGCTGCTAAATATCATGCTGCAACAAAACTCTTTAAGATGTATACTTAAGTGCTGTATCTTTCTTTATACCTATGGTATTAAGTTCTAGGTATGGGATTACAGAGCCAGAGAATGTAGATGTTTTTAATTGCAATCATTATTTCCCTAATTCTTTTTTAAAAAGCTAAAACATTATTCTGACTTTTTCTCTGCATGTTTACCAGTAATAATTTATTTCTTTAGTATTTTTGCCATCTGATAGGTGACATATGTAATTTCTTAGATCCTTTAATTTGTATGCTGTTGCCCACTACTGAAGCTAGACATCTTTTTTTTTTTTTACAGATTTATTGAGGTATAATGTACAACTATAAAATTCATCCATTGGAACTATACAGTTGGATGATTTTTAGTGAATTTATATTGTTGTGCAACCATGACTGTAATCCAATTCTAAAACTTTCCTCCAAAAAGTTTCCTCATGCTTGTTTGTAATCAATTCTTGCTACCACCCCAACTCCAGGCAACCACTGATCTGCTTTAAATTTTCCTTTTTAGGACATTTTATATAAATGCAATAAATGGAATCATGTAACATACAGTCTTCTATATCTGGCTTCTTTCACTTAGACTATTCTCAGTGTTTATCCTTGCAGTTTCTATCAGTAGTTTGATCCTTTTTTATTGCTAAATACTATTCCATTGTGTGGATATACCACATTTGTTTATCCATTCCCCAGCTGATGTACAGTTAGATTGATTTTACTTTAGGCTGTTATAAACCATGCTACTACAAAAATCTGTGTACAAGTCTTTGTGTGGACATGGGTTATTTTTCTTGGGTAGATATCTGGGAGTGGAATTGCAAAGTCATATGGTGCTTATGTTTAACTTTTTTTTAAGTGCCAAACTTTTCCAAAGTGGTTGTAGCAATCTATTTTCCACCAGCAATGAATAGGCTTTCTGTTTCTCCATATCACTGCCAGCACCTGACTTTATTTTGATTAGAGCCATCCCAGTGGGTGTAATGATATCCCACTGTGCTTTGAAACTGCATTTCCCAAATAATCAGTGATAATGAGCACCTTTTCATGTGCCTATGAGCCATTCATATATCTCCTTTGGTGAAATATCAGCTCAGATCTTTCACCTGCTTTTAAATTGTTGACATTTATAAAGAAGTAAAACTGCTTTCTATGTTTTAAATACAAAACCTTTACATATGCCACACCTCACCCTGGTTGAACCATGTTGGCAACCAAGTTTAAAATAAGGGAAATGAGGAATAAGATAACAATGCCAATAATAACAATGCCTAGAGGCAACAGTGCCATAGACTCCCACTGTTCTTACCTGTGCTCAGGGAGTTGTGCATGAACAAGCACTTCTTCATATGTTGCTTGCCTCGGGTCAATTTTCAGACCTCTGAAATTGTTGTTTTGACCTTTTTTTTCCTCCCCATTTCTTAATTGTATTTTGAGAAGAGGATTTACCTATCTCTTTGTTCCTCTATATTGGAAATTGTTAGATATCACTTCTTATGTTTATGACAGGTTGGAGCTGGGCTTCTTTCTCAACAGCCCCAGAAGTGCCAGGTTCTGTTGTCTGGGATTGAATCACTCACAGTGGCCATGGGACACACAAGTCTAAGTGTGGAGATGGCTGGTTCTCCAGAAGTGAATTGAACCCCAATTCACGATGCTAGACCATGACGTTAGGTGGCAAAAACAGTCAATGTTCACCGCAGCCTCCCTTCAGATTTGTGATAACGCATGTGAAACCCTACATCACAGACCAGTAACCAACACCTACAATGTCCACCAGCTTCAGAGATACCTTGTCTGATCATGTGGCCTTGCTGAGTACCTAATGATATTAGACAAAGACTTCCAAGATTCAGGAACAGAACACTGCTTTGGAAGACAGAAGATATCAACACCACGCCCTGCCCAGGGTCTCTTCCAGCCATAAGCCTAAGAACCTAGAATTCTAATTTTCTCTTCTGTTTAATATTTTAGTTTTTCTTATGTTTTCTTTCAGTCTCTTGTACCACTTTCTCAGCAATGTTCTATATTAACATTCCTTTACCTTCCCATTTTAAAGACTTGTCTATTTCTCTATGTTTCTGTCATTCTCTGTGTCTGTCTTGCTCTCTTTCTTGCTTTCTCTCTTTCTATTATCAGCAACTGTTTACGGAACATTCACAACAGTCAGGCACTGTGCACAGCTACAACGCTGCAAAAACAAAGATGTATTAACTATAATACCTTCCCTCAAGTTTACAATGTCTTTGCCAGAAAGAGTCTATCATTCACGGTGAAGCTTACAGCAAAAGTATAACATGTAAGTGCTAGGTGAGTGATGCTGACGGTGCAGGCTATGCATTCTCCCCAGGATGGCCTTGTGCACAGACAGCTTAGCTAAAAGCTTCTGTAGCATTAAGAAGGCCTCCAAGTCCCCAGAATACCTTACTTGTCCCAAGGCTTGAAATTCCTCACTTCACCTCTTCACACGCCTGAAAAATGCCCATAACTTGAGAATCACTAGGGGGCTAGATGCCAGACATTTGTAATAGATTATTTCCAAAAGTTTGCTTTCTTCTCCTCCTCCTCCTCCTTCTCCCCCTCCTTCCTCCTTCCCCTCCTCCTCCTTCTTCCCTTTTTATTCCTCCTCCTCCTCCATCTTCTTCTCCCCTTCTTCCTCCTCTTCCTCCTTCCTCTTCTTTTGAGAGAGAAAGAGACAGAGAAAGAGCACCTGTGTGATGGGGGTGGGGGGGGAGAGAGAGAATCTTAAACAGGCTCCATGCCCAGTGCAGAGTCTGATGTGGGGCTCCATGTGGGGCTCAATCACACAGGCCCGAGATCATGACCTGAGACAAGAATCAGATCATTAACCAACTGAACCCCCCAGGTGCCCAAGGTTGTTTGTATCTTAAGAAGAGTAGTATCAGTCGAAATCCAAGAGGCAGCTTTGATGTAGTAGGGAAAGGATTCTGGAGTATTGATCCATATTAAGGAGATGGGCTTGCATGGAGATCACTTGAGGATATCATGTGCCTGTGATGCAGAATAACATGGGTACAGAGGAAGGCTGAAGACCCAGATGGGGAGAGAACCTCCAAATGTTGACCCCATATACTTCACTTCTGCATCAGGAATCACTCAGAGTTCCATCCATCCATATCCTTTGTTTAATTTTCTTCCTTGTTTTCCTCTCCCACTGAACTGCCAGTTTATATGTAATTTAGAGCTCAGTGACCTAGACAAGGCATTTTCACTTCTGTTGAAGTTTAAAAATTGTTGCAGTTCCCATGATCAAGTGTTGCTAATGTCACAGCTAGTGAGAAAAGCAAAATCTTCCATTCTATCATGGGCTCCTTGCCCACATAGTGAGCTATCATAAGGGCAAGCCAAGTGCAGAAGCACTCCATTGGTGAGGGGACAATGGAGAGAATTATTCATGCTATGGAAATTTTGAGAAACAAAAAATAGACCCTAGAGAAGGGGGGAATCACACTGTAAGAGAGAAGAGAAAAAAACTTCACCTTTGAGTGTGAAATTAGTTTACCTTTGTTAAGACACCCATCCCATGAAAACTATAAATATAGCATCCTGATTATTTAAGAGAAAAACTCTAATTTTCAAGTTTGTGCTATTTCTAGCAATTCCAATCTGCTATGCAGGAAGCGTGAGAGTGCTGATAATTAAGGAACACTATGTTAGGCAAAGATAACACACCGCCTCTGGATCCCGGCTCACAGTACCTTGTAAATGTGACAAAATCAGATTTGATACTGCTAAAATGTCAGGAATACACGTTAGCAATCCTCTGATTTCAATACAATTCAGTGATGCTTAACTTCGCACTTTAATCCTTGTGGCAGTGTTCCTTGTCATAGATAATATGAATTGAAGATAATTATTACAAGGAAATATCAAAAAGCCACAAGCTGAAATTATTTACAAACCACTTCTCCCCCCACCCTCCCCCCCGCTTTTTGTCACTGTCCTGAATGAATTGCACATCCAGCAGTCATGAAAATGAGGGGGTTTGACAGAACTCCTCAAAACCTTCAGGACTATAAAGCATCAGAAAATGAACTCAGGATTGTCTTATCCCATCCGCCTACTTCTAAACACTACTGATGACCCCTTAACAATCACCCAAGCCCCAACCTAGTTGTATTTCCAGATTCCTCCTCATGCCATGCCAGTCTCACTAGATCTTATCAAGTTTACCTACTTCTCCAACCCCAGCTTCTATTTCAGATCTTTCTCATTTCTCAACATTATCTCCTGTCTCTGGTCAAATACCTCTGAGGAGGTCTCCAAACAGCAAGTCTGGCAGTCCCCCTGACCCTACAGTGGTCTCCTTTTACCCCCAGGTTCAAGGCCAAACTCTCTGGTATGGCTACATGGTCTTTGGTGAACCGCCCCTACCTTCCTCTCTGACTAGATCCCCCAAACCCTGCTACCTGCACCTTGTACTTTGTTCCTAAACCAGTAGGACCAAACCATGGAGGTACACATACCCGCATGCTTTTCTAGGAATGCTTTTCATGCTAGCCTCACCTACCACCTTCATCTGGAGAGCTATACTCATCCTTAGAGACTATGCAGGAGGCATTTCCTCCAGAAAACCTTTCCTGAGCCCACAGAGAAAACAGATGTGCTTCCTTGGACTTCTCCCACCATTCTTTCTGTCATATCATATGGTTCATCTTTCCTTCAGCCCTGACAGCTGGGAGGTCCTTCAGGACAGGTGCTATATCTTATTCATCTTCCCTATGTCCAGCACAAACAGCAGACCAGAGATGTTGTAGGCATTCTGGAATCTGAATCTGAGTATAGATTTAATTAAGTGATGGTGAAAATTATAGGAATTGAGATTTAGTCGTTGGGAAAGGACCACTTTCTTTAATCCCTGAAATTCCTGTATTAAAGGAGCAGTGATGGGATTCAAGCATTTATTCAAATATGTCATAAAATTATAAAATCATGGACCATATATTTATTTACATACAATATACATTGTTCTATGTTCTAGAATTGACTTAAAAGTGTCACTCTTTATATTTTGAGATATATCTTGCTTTTTCATTCAATAATGCACTTTTTAGATTTATTAACATTGATACATTTAAAATCTAGTTCAGGGGTGCCTGGGTGGCTCAGTCAGTTAAGCCGCTGCCTTCAGCTCAGGTCATGATCCCGGGGTCCTGGGATCGAGTCCCACATCGGGCTCTCTGCTCAGCAGGGAACCTACTTCTCCTCTCTCTCTGCCTACTTGTGATCTCTGTCTGTCAAATGAATAAAATCTTTAAAAGAAATAAATAAAATCTAGTTCATACATTTTGATTGCTATTATGTATTCCACTGTATGAATATATCATGGCTTATATGTTCATGATTGTTATATTTTTTTACTGGAATGTGTGATCAATATGTAGGACTTTTTATTCTAATAATATTCCTTCTAATATTGAGTTTTCTCTTATATTGAAAATACCCCATAAATTTCTTTTTGATTTGTACTTATAGGTATAGCTTGCCCAATCTCTTTATTTACAAGTATTCTGATTTTGTATTAAGAATGCCTTTAATGAACAGCAAAAAGCTTGATTTTTATTATTTGTAATTAATCAATTCTCTCTACTTTTGATAGGTGATTTTAAACTTTTGAATGCTGATATACTTAGACGTATTTATTACCAAGTACTTTTTTTGCTTGCTTCTTTTAATATCCTTTCTTGACTTTCTTGATTTATGCTGTATTAATAAAGTTTTCTTTAGACTTCACTTTTACCTCTTACATGATTTGGAAGCTATGGACTAATTTTTTTTTTAACTCTATTTACATTAACCTTTAAATTATTTAATTTAATTTTATTTATTTATTTGAGAGACAGAGAGAGAGAGCACAAGCAGGGGGAGGAGCAGAGAGAGAAGAAGACTCCCCACTAAGCAGGGAGCCTGATGTGGGTCATGATCCCAGGACCCCAAGGTCATGACCTGAGAGAAAGAAAGAAGCTTAACTAAGACACCCAGGCACACCACCTTTAAATTATTTTAATAAAAAAGGCTTATTGAGATACAAGCAATGTAGCTCACATGAAGTACATAATTCAATGATTTATAATATATTCATAGAGTTGTACAACCATCACCCTAATCAATTTTAGAACATTTAATCACCAGAAAAAGAAACCCATCCCCAGTAGCAGTCATTCATCAGGGTTCACTGAATGCCTCCTTCCCAGCCTGAGGCAACCCTAATCTACTGCCTATCTCCACAGATTTGCCTAACCTTGACATTGCTTTTAAATGGAATCACACATTATGTAGTCATTGTGAATGGCTTCATCTTTCACTAAGCATAACACTTCTAAGTTTCATTGATCCTATAGCATGTATCAGTGCTTCATTCCTTTTTATTGCTAAATAATATTTCATTGTATGGACATGCCACATTTTATTTATCCAGTGATCCTTGATGAACATTTGGATTGTTTCCACTTTGGGGTTATTATGGGTAATGCTTTTATAACATCCAGCTAAAAGTTATTGTGGGAACATGTGCTTTTTTCTTGGGTATTCTTAGGAACAGAATTAACATATTTAATCTGTTGAAGTTCTGCTAGACTCTTTTCCAAAGTGGTTGTACCATTTTGCATTCCTACTAATGCAAGAGCATCATTTTCTCCACATTCTCACATTTGCTGTCTGGCTTTTTGATTCTAGCCAGTCCAGTGGGTATGAAGTGGTATCTCATTGTGGTTTTGATTTGCATTTCCCTGATGGCTAATGTTGTTAAGCATATTTTTAATGTGCTTTTGACCATTTGTATATCTTCTTTGGACACATGTCTATCCAGATCCTTGCCCATTTTAAATTGCATTATTTATCCTTCTATTATTGAGTCACAGAAATTCTTTATATGTTCCAGATACAGTCCTTTATCTGAACAAAAATTTTCCCCACCTGTCTGTTTTCTTTTCACACTCTGGGAATATCTTTGCAGCATAAAGTTTTTTAAGTTTGATGATTTACAGTTTATTTTTTCTTTTGTTGCTTGTGCTTTTGGTGCCATGTAAGAAATTATCACCTAATCCAAGGTCAGGAAGATCTATACTTATGCTTTCTACTTCTGTTTTTTAAGATGCATACTTAATTGGGCCATCATTTCTTTTATTCTCTCTTTTAATCTAACACACTTCAAAGTCTCATGTCTCAACTCACTTTTCATTTTATTCTTTTTCTGCTTTGTTTCCAATGAATTCAAGCCTACTACCTTCCAGTTTCTTCAGCTTTCAGTCTGAAGTAGGTTCCACTAATATTTTTATTTTCATGTTCCATTTGTTTATAGTAACAAGATTTAAAAGATTTTTTTCATATCTACTGGCCCTATTTCATTTTACCTATTTCATCAATTTCTATTTATTAATAGATGACATTTCTTTATCCCTTTGAGGATCCTAAATACACTTTTTTAAAAGAAATTTTCACACTCATTTTTATTTCATCTGTTGATTTCAGCTTACAATTGTCAATCTTTTTTAGCACTAGATTTTCTCTTGGGTTTTGGAATTTTTATGGACAGACTCACCTTGAGTAAACCTAAGGGTTACTTTTTTAACCCGTCTCTGAACTCAACTCCTACCCAGAGCCAGAACACATACTGGTTGCTCACAGTCCCTATCCAATAGTGATGTTTTGGGTATTTCCAAGCAACTGGGCAGCAGAGGTCACCTTGGCCTGGGCCTTTCCATGGCTGCATCCACGTGCCTCTCTTCCAGGGCAAGGCAGCTTTGCCTTAGCCATTGCTCCAAGCAGCAGGATTTGATATATCGAATTTCCTTCTGTCTTTTTTTTTTTTTAAGATTTTATTTATTTATTTGACAGACAGAGATCACAAGTAGGCAGAGAGGCAGGCAGAGAGAGAGGAAGGGAAGCAGGTTCCCTGCTGAGCAGAGAGCCCGATGTGGGGCTCGATCCCAGGACCCTGAGACCATGACCCGAGCTAAAAGCAGGGGCTTTAACCCACTGAGCCACCCAGGTGCCCCGAATTTCCTTATTTCTAACTGACAAGAAGACTCAGGCTCAGAGACATGAAGAATCTAATTCGAGATGAGAGCCGATGAACTGGGAGACCAGGGTTAAACTTAGTTTTTGGACTCCAAAGCCTAGGCTCTTCCAGTGTCCTGGGCTACTCTAAAGGATGACAGCAGCCAGTGATCCTTCTAGGGCCACAGGAGAGACCACACGGACAGCCACAGGAAACAGAGGCCTGCCCTGAGGGTATCCTTCCCTTTGAATGCAACAAGTGCATGCTGGTTACTCCTCCCTGAAGCAGCTTCCTGCACTCCAGGAGAGCTTTCTGGTTAGAGTAACAAAAGGTCCTGCCCAAATCTGCCACTTTCTGTCAGAGTAAGTTGGACAGGTCATGTCTCATCTCTGAGCCTATGTCCTTGCTATGAAGTGGGGTCAGTCCTGTTTCTCTTCTCAAGTCATAGCCAGGACTCCATGAGCTGATTCACAGAGCAGGTACTCAGTGCTGTTGGATCCTGTTTCCCTCTCTGTGGATGTGGTTGATGTTGCATAGATGTCTAAGCAGGGCCTGGGGCACAGGTCAGGAAATCCAAGGCACAGCACATCGGGCCTTAACACACCCCCTTCTCTAAGATATATTTCCCTACTGATTGGGGTCACAGGCATGAGAATGAGTGGGTAGCAGAGCAAGGCAAGGATCAGTGCTCATGAAGGCATCCATTCCAGCCCTCATGAGAGAACATTTTCCCTTGATAACCTGGAATAGAACAGAGCCCCTGAGAGGCACTAATTCTGGGTAACAGCTCCAAAGGCTGATACAGGCTATGAAGCAAGTCTCAAGAGAATGCAGCTGTTTCAGAGAAAATAAGAGTAACTCAGAGATTTGGGATTTTTCCTGAATAATGTATTTGAGTTCTAATTTTGGATAGATTTGCACGCCAAAACTTCTTAAAATATTACTTGTGCCTTGGGTTAGCCAATATTTCTTAGATATGACATCAAAACTGCAGATTGTTCAAGAAAAAAAGTTAACAAATTGGGGTTCATTGAGATTAAAATCTGCTGACCCAGATAAGAAATGAAAAGACAAGCCAAAGCCTGGGAGAAAATATGTGAAAACCATGTATTTGGTTTTTTAAAAAATGTATGTATAACATATAAAGAATTCTCAAAATTCAATAAGAAAATAAAAAACAACTTGAACAATGGATGGAAGATTTTAGCAGGCACTTGACCAAAGAAGATCTATAAATAGTTATAAAATACATGAAGAGGTACTCAACATCTTTTTTTTTTTATTGAAGAGAGGTACATTAAAAACAATGAAATGCTATTATACCCATTAAAAGGGCTAAAGTTAAAAATATTCACTAAGTAAAGAGATGACAAAGAACTAGAATTTTCACACACTGTTGATAGTAAGTAAAATAGAAGAACCACTTAGAAAATGATTTAGCAGTTTTCTTAAAAAGTCAAACTTACACTTGTCAGGTGATCCAGCTGTAGTCCTAGGGATTTACCCAAGAGAAAAGAAAGTATGTGTTCATACAAAGACTTGTACGTGAATATTCATTGTAGCTTTACTTGTAATAGCCCCAAACTAGAAATGAGCCAAATGTCCAGTCTCTGGAGAATAGACAACAAATTGTGGTATATCCATACAATGGACTATACTCAGCAATAAAATAGAACTACTATTGATACATACAACATGGAAGACTCTCAAAATAGTTTTGCAGAGTGAAAGAAACCAGATCAAAAAAAGAGCTCATACTATATGACTGCACTTACATAAAACTCTAGTAAATGTAAACTCCTATAAAGAGAAACAGTAGACCACTAGTTGCCTGGAGATGGGTGGGCAGGATGGAGGGACTGTAAAACAGTATGTTCAAACTTCTGAGGTTGATTGTGGTGCTGTTTTCATGAGGGTGTACACATGGCGAGACTCATCAAATTTTACACCTCAAATATATGCAATTTATTGTATACCAATTATATTTCAATAAAGCCATTAGGAGGAGGAGGAGGAAGAAGGGAAGACCTATGCTTAGGGATTCTTGCCTGTTGATAATGACTTCAGGACACTAGCAAAAGAGCTCCAAAAGGTGAGAATATTTTCTCAAAATTGGGAACTGCTATTGAAAACTCAAGAATATACAGGGCCTTTTAGGAAGTTTTTATAAGTTTAAGGACGTTTTAAAAACTGACACTTAGAAAATATTTGTTCCATGAGACTCTCACTCCATCCTTTGGAGTCTTAGACGGAAGTATCATTCACCTGAAGCCTCTCTTTGCTTGTGGTCCCAGCCATTTCTGGCAACCTCACTGCACGCACTACAAGTATGGTTTGTCAGCTTCATGACAGTTGCCATTGCACACACTCCTGCCTCCACTCCAACCTGCTCCCCTTCAAGTCCTTGGCTCTGAAATCAGGTCTCTGTCTGCCATTTCTTGGCCTGCTCCTGCCCTCTAAGCTGCTGGATACATGCAACTTTTTATGCTTTATCCTTTGTTGTCTGGCTAACTACTCCCAGTCACCTGTGTAAGTTCATGGCCCCAGCCACAGTCTTCTAGGATTTAAACACTGACCAAACCTACCTGGTGTCTCTGTGCTGGGGCTGAGAGTAAAATTGTCAGGAATGTGGTTTAGATTCTCCTGAGATGGATTATTTTCTTACCTGTGCTTAATACCACAGGTTTCTGAAGTCCAAAGGTAGGCGAGTGGCTTCCCCATATGGCTCCAAGTATGTCCATGGACACATTTCTGACCCCTGCCCCAGGCTGAATGGGGTCTCCTCTCCTTTAAGATCCCACACTTCCCTTTATTATCTCACTTACTTTGTTTGCTTTGTATTTTCTTGCTTTTCCCCAATCCATATCCTGTTTCCAATATGGGAAATTCTGGAGGACAGGAATCTTGTCTTATACATCTCAGTATCCTCACCTGTATCACACATTCAGGCACACAGGAGACAGACAGCTAAACTGCTGATTTAGTTAGAACAGGGATACCAGCAGCACCTGGGTTGGTAGGTCTTGGGGATCATCTATGTTTGCTTCAGCTTCTACTACAAATTGATTCCTTGACTTCCAATTTTTACCAGTGTGATTTAGAAACAAACATTACCCTTCTTCTTCTCTGATAAACTATATAGATTGTCTGAGCCTTAAAGACGTATAAACACTAAAGAAGAATTAACTTATTCTTCCCAGATGAACTCTAACCTGCTTTTTAAATATATTACATTTCTCAATCCTATTCAGGAATCACAAAGTTATGCTTGCTATGTTTTTTAAAAAGAGGGATGGCCAAGATTTGCATCCTAAATCTCTGGCCAATTTACTTCCCCCATGTACCTGCTAAAGTCCTCCAAGCAGAATAGAATGACCACTCCAGGAAAATTCACTTCAGAAAAATGTTGCTTTCCAGCTATTCCCCCAGCTAAGGAGTGGACTAGAGAGTGGAAATCTCCTATTCCAGAGAGAGAGCCTCCTATCTCTCTGGTTTGAGTCCTGTACCAGAGGCCCAAGCAACTGGTCTGTTCCTGCCCCAGTTTGCCTGGTTGCTGCTGAGATAAGTTCAATTGAATAGGAGGTCTCATACCCACCTGACCACAGTGCCACTAAAAAGAAGAACATAGATGTTGCCCATCTTTCCTCCTTCCATTTCTGGCCCTACCTTCTCTATCTCATCCAACTCCCTGAGGGAAAAACTGATGGTTCCTTAGAGTCCTTGTTCTTAACCAGTTCTTGGCCCAAACCTGAATTCATCAGCCAAGGGAAGAGAGGATGATTTAAGGCACACACTGGACAAGGGTCAAGAGGGAAATCTGAGAAGATGGCAGCCTCACCCCACATTTCTATCCCATATTTGCTCTCTATTACCAAATTCCCTGCAGCAGTAGCTCAACAAGAAAGCAAAACCAATGATGAAGACAGGAGTAGCCCTGATGCTGAATCCTAAAGAGCTGTGACACATGTCTGAGGTGTTGGGTTCCAAGAGGATTGGACAGCGGTGAGCAGTGGGATGTGCTGCTGTCATCTGGAGGATGTGAGCCCCAGTGACAAAGCAGAAGGAGTCATTTCTGGCAAGGTCTGAATTGAAGACATCTGACCACCCAGCAGCATAAGCAGACCCAAGACACTGCTGTTAGCTCCCCAAGGCACAGAGACAGCTGTGCTGCCACCCACTCACTGCTGGAAGCACAGAGAGAAAAACAGTCCTTCGTTTCCACCCGCTTCTTGCCCTCCTGTCCTCCAACTGTCTGCTGTCTGAGACCCTAAGCCTGATGTGAGAGGAAGCCAGACCCACCGGCAGGACATGGAATGGATGAGTTCAAGTCAAGAGTTGGAGCATGAAGCAAGACCAAGCGAAGAACCAGACCTCTTCCTACCGAGAAAGCTTTACTGAAGGAAACAGAAGAAAAATTAAATAAAATTCACAGAACCGCATAAAGCTATGCAATCAGAGAATTTTAAAAAGCTTGAGTAAATTTTTTAAAAATCTAAATTGAAAAATGCAGTTGCAGGACAAAAAATAGAATTAATTCGAATGAAGATGGAATTTGCAACTTAACACATCAAGTCAAAGAACTATCTTACTATGGAAGAGCAAAAAATACAAAGAAAAAAAGTTTAAAAGAACAAAAGATGTGAAGAATAGACCCAGGAGACCTAAGATACCAAATGCAGAATTGCAGGAGGTAGTATTACAACTATCTCCATTCAGAGATATATCTGGAATGAGAATGTAAAAATAGAAAAAAAAACTCTGGGTTGAAAAAGATATACCTTTTTGCATTGAAAAAGTACATACAGTATCAGGAAGGAATAATGAAAAATCAGATACACACCTGATGAAATTTGAACTCAGGATAAAGAGATTTGCCTACAGGGTTCCAAACACAGTGAGAAGGGGAGTTTTAGAGGGAGGAGAATCTGAGCAACAACAGATTTCTCATCTGCAACTTTGGACACCAGAAGATAGTGGCTCAGTATATATTTAGCTTTTCAAGAAAACATGTGATCCAAGATTCTTATTCTATCCAATAAAATATTCATATCAGAAAAGAAAGGTTTTTTTCTTTTTTCCTTTTTTTTTTCTTTCTCCCAGCTCAAGGAGACTTACAAGGTATCTCACCCAATTGTATTTCCAAGTAAATTACTTAAGGGAGAACTCTAATTTAAAAAAAAAAACAAAACTCAGGGTAGGATGAACTATCCAAACAGTAGAAGTCAGTCAATGAAATATTTAAGTTCCTATTTTGCTCCAGCATGGAGTGGTGACAAGACAGAGACCTCCAGAAGCTCCTATTCAGGGACTCAGTGTTGCAAAAAAGATTTAGTGGGGTACTGTAGAAGAGAGGGACCCAGGTGCTATTTTGGGAGAGTTGGGGATGATGTTTGATTTGAAAACAAACTGTAAGGAGTAGGCAACCTTCCCTACTTGGAGAAGAGTACTCAGAGAAGGAAAATGGCATGGAGTGCCCCCTCAGGTAGAAAGAAAACCACTGTGGCTGGGCATGGGGAACTTGGCAGGAGGAGGCAGGGAGGTAGAGATGGTTACCAACTCACTGATTTAGTTCTTTGGTTCTTTGGTTCTTCCTCTTATACCCCAGCATGTGGCTAGACCACCTTCCCAGCCTACTAGGAAATAGGGTGTGGCCATGACAGTTCCAGCCAGAGCAATGTATACAGAAGTGATATTCAAATCTTCCCCCTAAAAACCACCCACATGGACTCCTCCCTCCTTTCCCCTTCTAGCAACTTAGCATAGAAATGGCCCCAAGGGTGACTTAGAAAGAGAGCCACATGTATCTCTGAATGGTGGTTGTAGAATTTCACCAACCTGATCACCAAGTTGGTACATGATGAAGAAACAAAAAACTACATTCTTTGCGCCATTGTTTATTTACTGGTTAAATAAATCTGTTGACAGCAGTTAGCCCACCCTGACCACCACAAGTAGGCAGGATCTTGTGGTACCATAGTACAGAGTTTGAGTTTCTCTCACAGTGTAACGTGAAGGGCTGAGGGTATAATGGGAATAGGAGGGGAAAAGTTGGAAGGAAGGAAGGGACACAATCAGATTTATATTCTAGGATCTCTGGTCAGGATTCCTAATGAATCTTAGAAAAGATCATTGTAGCTCAGAGTGGAGCTTTAGAGAATAAGAGGTTCTGAAGTGATTGCATTTGGAGTAATTCTAGAGGTAGAGCTGATATTTGGATATAGGATGTCTGAGAAAGAAGAAGAAAAGGATGACTTGTGAATTTAAAGTAATTTACTGAGATGTGGACAATTAAGATTTGTTCATTCCTGTGAAATCTGAGATGTCTATTAGGCATTCAAGGGAGATGTTAGGTCTATGAATCTGGAGTTTCAAACAATAAATTAAGGTTGAGGAAAAAACAATGAGAAACATGAGCATATTCATGTTCCTGAAGTCTGTTGACTGGGATTTCTCAGGACAGAGCGCCGGTAGAGGAGTTAGGGCAGAGTCCCAGGACTCTCGGCATTGCTGGTCATGATGAAGTCAGTGATGTTGACTGAGGAATGCCACTGAGGTAGGAAAAGAGCCTGGCTAGTGCAGGGTCCCAGAGGCTTGGTGGGGTTTTTCCCCGTAATGTTCAGTTGCTGTGGTATATGTGGGATTTAAGCAGGGACTTGGTTTTAAGTAGTTCAGGGCTTTTCCAGTCAGGTACTTAAGCAGGTATGTATTAGTTTTCTAGGGTTGTTGTAACAAATTGGTGGCTTCAAACAACAGAGATTTACTCTCACAGTTCTAGTGGCCAGAAGTCTAAAATCAAGAAGCCAGCAGAGTTGGATCCTTCTTGAAGGCTCTGGTGAGGTCAATCTTTGGCTCTCTCCTAGTTGCTCCTGGCTGTTGGCCCTCCTTGGCTTATAGATATATCGCTCCAATCTCTGCATCCATCTTCTCCCTATTCTGTTCTGTTCTCTGTTCTGTTTCCCTCATCTTCTCTTCTAAGCACTTGTCATTGCATTTAGGACCCATACTTACCCAGGACAATCTCAAGCTCCTCAACTTAATTACATCTGCAGAGATCTGGTTTTCCAAATAAGTTCACATTAGTAGACTCCAAGTGTACCTTTGGAGGGAGGGTCACTATTCAACTATCCGAGCTATCCAAGCTCAGTACCTAACTATCCAAGCTATAGGGCTGGATCATGGAATCCATGCTGGATGAGCAGGAAAAGGAGGACATGAGAAGGTCATGGAGAAGAAAGAGTGGTGAGATCAGACTGGAGAGCAGCTAAACAGGAGAACTAGAGCAATGGAAGGATGATGTCACAATGGCTCATGGAGTTCACTTACTGTTGATGACAGAGCATGGGCACGGGCATCTGAGTGAGAGACTGAAGGGATGCTGAGAAAACTCCACTGGAGGAGAAGAGGGAATGGACTCAGAGAATGTGGGCTGGGTCACCACATGGGTGATGAAGCCCTCAGAGTGATGGCTGGAGTAGGGAAGGTGAAACACTGAATCCTGTACCACAAGCATCAACAAGCAAGAGATAGGACAAAGGTATGGAGACAGCAATTAGAACTAAGCAAGTGTCAGTTATGGCTAAATCAGAATAGATTAATGTAAGCTTCAATATAAGGAATTAAAAGTCATAAAAATAAAAAATAGGGGCACCTGGGTGGCTCAGTGGTGTAAGCCTCTGCCTTCGGCTCAGGTCATGATCTCAGGGTCCTGGGATAGAGCCCCGCATCGCAGGCTCTCTGCTCAGCAGGTAGCCTGCTTCCCACGCTCTCTCCGCCTGCCTCTCCACCTACTTGTGATCTCTCTCTGTCAAATAAATAAATTAAATCTTGAAAAAAATAAAAGAGGAATCAGAACTCTGAAGGATTCTAACAAAACTCAGGAGTTGGTGGGAGAGGGACAGAAGGAATGAAGAAGTAACCTAACAGCTTCATTTTTGTGTGGAGTTTGTGAGTGGAGCTGAATTGGATAAAAACTATACCAAAAAGTCTCCTCTTGGAAAATTGGGACATTGAATATATTGATAGAGAAATACAGGGCTTGAATATACTCTTTAAAATATACATTCCCACTAAAGTAGAAACATCTAGAAAAGCTTCCAAATCACCATAGGCCAAAACATAACAAACATAAAAGTCTATCGATGCAGTAAAAATCGGTTAAGGAAGAAAATGGGAACCAAGAATGCACAATAATACTAAAAGCACAAAGTTAAGATTAAAGAAAGGACAAATATGTTCTTTATTTCAATTATAACCACTGTATTTAATTATCCCTACTAAAAATAATGATAAAAAATAGTCATTAAAAACCATCATTGTTGTGATTATTTCATGAGTGTATAATTGTGCACGTTAACTATGTACAGTTTACTTTGCATCAATTATACTTTAATAAAGCTCTTTTTAAAAAACACCAAAGACCCCAAGATTGGGTGGAAAAGCAAACTCCAATTTAATGTCTATGTATATATCTAAGAACTATGAAGAAAGGCTAAAGAGGGATGATAAGTGCAAACAAATAGAAAACTGGGAAGGCAGTATTTGTTTACATCATATAAAGTAGATTTTGAAACTAAAAATACTGTAAAACAATATATTCTGTAATGATAAAAGGTAAAATCCACAAAAAATATTTGAAAAGCCAAAAATCTTTAATAGACCTGTAATATTACTTTAAAATATATAAAGTGGGGCACCTGGGTGGCTCAGTGGATTAAGCCTCTGCCTTCGGCCCAGGTCATGATCTCAGGGTCCTGAGATCGAGCCCCGCATTGGACTCTCTGCTCAGCAGCTAGTCTGCTTCCTGCACTCTCTCTGCCTGCCTCTCTGCCTACTTGTGATCTCTGTCTGTCAAATAAATATATAAAAATTAAAAAAATAAAAATAAAAAATATATAAAGCAATAACTTCTAGAAATGCAAACAGGCAAATTTGCAATCATATTAAGGAATCTTAATATACTTCTCTCAGAACTTATAGACTCTAATAGATAAATATGAAATAAAATTAGAGAGAGCTTGAATAATAATTAACAAACTTGTCTCAATACACATATCCACACACCAAATTTCATTCTCAAGTAGAAAATGTACATTCTTTTCAAACACCCTTAAAACTTCGATTATACATTAGGGCACAAGAAAAATATCAGCTATTTTTTTCAAACAGAACTCATACAGTGAAACTAGGAAATGCCAAGAAAAATTTAGTCTGTAAAAAGTAAACACACACACACACAAAAGTAAACACATAAAAAATTCACTTGAAAATTTTGAAACCTCTTTTCTAAATCATCTGTGAATTAAAAAAATCCAAACTAGAATTCTAATTAGAAGAAGTAAGATGATTACATATTAATACCTTATGGGAACCAACAAAATAGTGATAGCTAGTAAAAATGTGTAACCTTCACATTAGGTGTTACAAAACAAGAAAGATTTCAAATAATGAACTAAATCTCTAATCCAAAAAAATAGAAAGGGTATAGAATAATATTAAATGATATAGAAGTAATTAAAAAAAAACAGAAGTTATTGAAAAGTTGTGCAAAAGTTATTGTTATAGAACAACAAAATCATAATCATAAAAAATAAAGTTTGTTCTTGAGAAAAAGTTTAAAACAATGGAAAGCTATGCCTTTGACAAGAGGAATGACAGTAAATGCCTCAAGAATAACAAAAAGGGATAAAATTACAAACACTAAGAAGATTTTAAAAATAAGACAACACCCTTTGACAACTACTTTGAAAATCTAAATGTAATGCAGGATTTTCCAAGAAAACATAAATTACCAAAACCAACTCAAAGAATAGAAAACCTCAACAGACCACAAAACAGGGAAAAAGTTAAGCCGTCAAAGCTATGTTTCCCAAAAAACACTTGGCGTGTTTAAAATTCATAGTATGACTGCTACAAGTAAAGATGATTTTCATCCTTGCTCTGCCACTTACTGACGGTGGTACTTCAATATGGTTACCAGATTCAGCAAATAAAAATACCGTACACCCAGTTAAATTGGAATTTTAGATAAACACTTTTTAGTATAAATATTCTCATGCAATATTTAGGACTTAACTTACTATGAGAATTGCTCATGTTTGTGTGAAATTCCAACTTACTGGACGTTCTCTATTTCACTGGCAATCCTAGACTTTAGACAGATTCCTCACCTTTCCTGGACTTGTTTTCTCATTTTTTAAGTGGGGATGATAATCATCATCCTACCTCAGAAGAATAATGGGAGAATTAAATGAGTCAGTATCTGGAAAACTCCCGAGGGAAAACGTGGTCCACAGTCAGCACTATTTTGGGGACAGCTCCTTGTCCGCCCCTGCCCTGCCCACCCCATCCTCTTCTTTCTTCAGCAAGCAAGTATGGAACACTGAGCGAGTGGCAGCCCTAGGCTAGATATGGGGGCAGACACACAAATAATAAAATTAAAAACACTCACTCCGTTTTAGCCTTCACTCACCACCTCTGCAAGCACATACTAGAAGCGGTTCCAGCAGATCACAATGCCAGCTCTCCTTCCAGTATGGACAGTGGGTTGGGAACACCCTACGACAGGCATACACCAGAAGGCACGCCCACCCTTGGAGGCACAGAGTTGAGAGCCTCACACTGACAACCTGGAGTTTTTCCCACCTGAGATTCAACCACCTGTGGCCTTGTTCAGGCGGTGTTCTCTCTTTCGGTCTCTAACCCAAAAGAAGGTATTTGAAGAAGATAAATGTACACCAGAGTGTCTCATACCATACTATTCCCTTCTTCTTACACAGAAAACATTGTGACAGCCAAGTCTTGGGTGGTTTTGCCCACATAGGGTTTTCCCTTAGGCTAATTTTTAGAGGCACTGTTCTCTGCTGAGAAACAGTAATTAAGGCAGTCTCTGTCCCAGGCTTTCTTCGAGATCCTTTGTCTCCCTTGGCTGGAGAATTTCGCTTGGTGGTCAGGTCTCAGAAACCATGCTAAGAGCGCCATCCACTCCCCCACATGGTGCCCCTGTCTCTGCCAGACCCTTTCCAGCTGGAATCCAACTCCCTTCTCAACCAACCCTTTGCCTGTCCACTGCCCAGGTGCTGACACCTGGGTCACCTCAGCTCACTCTACTCAGTTCCAGGAATACCCACCCTGTGGCCTTTCTGCAGGATAATAAAAGGGTCTCCTTTCATAACCTCTCTGGCTAGTCTGATGATGAAATCCACCTCCCTGCCATCTGCAGGCTCCTCTTTCCTCCTCAGTCCTCACCAGCTTCCCAAGCCCACGGGCCTCGGCTTCCTCTCACTCTGCTGGTATTCTACCCTGACATTCCACACATTTGCACGTCTTTTATTTACACTTTAAGGTAGTGCAAGACAGGGAGAATTCTTCTTCTACCCTTTAAGGTCTTCCAGCTGGGCTTAAAATTAAATTTACATGGGACAGGTTAACAAGAGGCAGAAGGCACCAAAGTTTTATGACACGAGCACAGAGGCTCAATAATGAAATTGAGGCCCAAAGAAACGACCAAGGTAGGCAGCTTTCATACTTTGTAGACAAAGAAATTATTTTGTGAGGAATTTACAGGATAAGAAAAGTAGATATTTGGGAACTTTAGTAAGGAATTCTAAGGGAATTTAGACTAAGGTACAAGACCTGTAAGACAGTAACAAGGTTTGTTTCTATAGCTTTCTTGGCTTTAAAGTCTCTCTCTGATGATAAGGATATCTTTTCCCTTCTCAGTACAGGGAGGGTATTTTTCATATGGGAGATTGGTTTCCTGCTCCCAGGACAGAGGAGGGTGTGAGTACCCTTGCATCAACTGTTCCCAAATAGCTTCGATTCAAAATAATCAATACGTCCCTGTGGGACACAATGGCAGCTTAACAGTATGGACTCCGCACTTTGATAGTGGAAAGAAAGGTTTTGCTCCTACTCATACTAGAAAAGTAACATCTGCTAGGTCCCTACTATGTGCTAGACACAAAGCTAAGCCCCTTCCCACACATTTTCCTAATTTAATTCTCCAATTTTAGTATATGTGCCGCCGAAGCAAGCACCTAATTTAATTCTCTAGTAACATGTGAAACAGGTCAGGACCTCTATTTTACAAAATCAAAAACACCAGTTCAGAGATTAAGCACCTCACCCTAGGTTTACATAAGTCTGTCACAGACCTGGAATTTAAATTCAAGGATCTTGGACTCTTAAGTCCTATATTTTCCCCAGTACCCTCCAATGATAGCCACCCTATGGGAAATCTGCTTACATGTCCATGTGTGTTGTGATTTTTTTGAGAAAGAGAGAGTGAGCATGAGTGGGGGTGGGGAGAGCAGAGGGACAGAGCCTCAAGTGGACTGCAGGCTGAACACAGATCCTGAAGTGGGACTCAATCTCAGGAGCCTGAGATCATGACCTGAGCCAAAATGAAGGGTCCAATGCTTAACTGACTAAACCACCCAGACATCTATGCAGCATTATCAAAATAGCCAAATTATAGAAGCAACCCAAGTTTCCATTGAGAGATGAATGGATAAACTGATATGATATGGAAGTGGAAGATTACTCAGCCACAAAAAAGGATGAGGTCTTGCATTTGCAGCAACATGGATAGACCAAGAGGGTATTATGTTAAGATAAAGACAAATAGCATGAGTTCACTTATATGTGTAATCTAAAAAACTAAACAAACCACCTCTTAAATATAAAGAAACTGTTGATTGCCCAAGGGGAATTGGGTGGGAGGATGGGTAAAATAGAAAAATAAAAAGATTTTTAAAATGGCACCCAGATCTGGGTGAAGCCTGTTTTCTCTAGCTTCTTGGTGTCTCCTTGCTCCTTCCTGCTCCTGGTTATGGGTTTGTGGTTTCTCCCTCCTGTCTATTCAATCCCATGGTCAGCCAGGCCCAGAAAGGGGACCATGGACCAAGGTATAGCAAGGTTGCCCACTGCTTCTTGCTGCTGTTGTGTAACAGATCCCAGAATACAAGTCTGACTCTCTAGGAAGTGTCGTGTCTTCTCTGGAAGCACAGATCCTTAATAAGTGGGGACCAGGAAGCCTGGGATGTACCCTCAGCCTTGAGCTCTGCTGCCATGCCCATTGGCCACCATGACCATGTCTCTCTCCTCTTTCTTTATATTTCCCTCTCCCTTGCCCTGTTCTCATGTTTCTCTTCATTGTTCGGGCTCCCATAACAAAATAACACTGACTGAGTGGCTTAGACAGCAGAAATTTATTTTCTTTACAGCTCTGGAGGTTACCAGTCTAAGGTCAAGGTGTCAGCCAGGATATTTCTTCTGAGGCTTCTCCCCCTTGCCTTGTAGATGACTGTGCCCTCCCTTTGTCTTTACATAGTCTTCCTCCCATGTGTGTCTATGTCCTAAACTCTTATTACAAGGTCATAAACTCTTATAAACCCTTAAACTAGTCATATTGTGTTAGGGCCCACCTTAATGACCTCATTTTAATTTAATTACCTTTTTAAAGGCCCGGTGACTTTATATGACTCCAATTGTCATAGCCTAAGATACGGAGGTTGGGGCTTCAACACATGAATTTTAAAGAACAAACTGCAGCCCATCACACTCTATTTCTCTCCCTCTCTCACACAATCAATACACACCTACCTGTGCCTAACACAAACACACACCTGCTAAAAGAAGGCAAACACTAGCTTGAGACAGAGCCTGCACCTGTCTCACTGGGGATTGCTGTCTCCCAGGTTCTCAGGAAGAGAAACTCAGTGCCTTAGCCACCTGCTCCTTATTAATGAGGAAGGACAACTGGTGCTGGCCAAAGAGTGGGGATGGGGAAGGTTTTCTTGAGTGTAGACATCTTGCAAGGGATCCTGGGATCCCAAGGAGTGGTTTTTGGGCCTGATGCATTTTTCACCTGTGGGTTTGAAAGTCTGAGCACAGGGTAGGAGATTTGAAGCCCATGAAAACAACTGGAGTTCATTGTCATATTCATAAACTCTTCAAAGTCTCAATAAGGATAATTTAAAAAAATTGTATCCATTCCAATAATCATCTAACAACATTAACACAAGTACATCTTGAAATATCAAGATGACCACCCAAATGCAAGAACTACCATGTCATTTCAAAACCCATTTTTGTGTTCATTTCTATAATTATTGGTGCCAAAAAACACTATTGTAAATGCTCAGAGCCAGAAAGAGAGGAACATATTTGAATCTATGCAAAAATGTAATGTTTATGCAAAGTGAAGGCCAAATAATGTCACAACACGTGGTATAAATTGGAGTTTAAGTTACTTAGTTGCTGGAATAGAGCAAAGAGATAGGAGAACTGAATTATCACAAAGCACAATAAAAACCTGACATATTAGAAGGTAGTCACACATCATTATCTATCATTTGTCATATTAAATTAATAATAATTGTAATGATTTTAAGTTGATTAAATTTATTAACCAAACTTGTTAAACTGATTTAAATTTATTTGTCTTGGATTTTGTTTGTAGAAACTTATTAATATAAGAATCTTGATTTAGCTTATGATTATACACATTTAAGAAATATATTAAATTTAAATCCAGACTTACACTCCCAGATAAAATGGAGTAGTTTGTATCAGACTAACTCTATGGCTAAGAAAAACTGGAAGAGATGGCTCATAATCCAAAAATATCAGGTAATCTCTGAGAAAAAGAAAATATGTAAAAATATAGATTATTTTGGGGGAGGAGCCAAGATGGCAGAGGAGTAGGAGACCTAACTATCATTGGGTCCCAGGAGTTCCACTAGATAGTTACCAAAACATTGTGAACACCTACAAACTCAACAGGAGATTGAAGAAAAGAAGAGCAGAAATTATAGGAACAGAAAAGTGACCACTTTCTGGAATGTAGGACATGTAGAGAAGTGAATCCGAGGCAATGAGAAGATAGACAGTGGGGGGAGGGACCAGATCCTGACAAGTAAGAGAGCAGCAGAGCACAAAATCAGAACTTTTAGAAGTCTGCTCCACTGAGGGACATCACTCCAGAGGCTAAGTAGAGGCTAAGTGGGAGGGACAGTGTGGTCTCAGGACACGTGGGGTCTCAGAGAGACCTAGGGGTGTCTGAGTGTGGCAGATCTCTCAAGTATCAGAGCAGGGAAGCCAGATGCAGAGATGGAGCTGAAAAGGGGCTCTCAGCTCAGAGTTCCCTTAAACTGTGATTTGAGGCAGTCAGGGCACCGCTCTTCAAACAAGGACCCCACAAGTAGCAGACCTGGGGAGACTCACCTTCCTCCTCTGGGTGGAGCAGGGTGGGAGTGCACAGCAGGGATCTGCTGGGTTTGGAGACTCCAAATGTGGCCACATGCCAGAGACAGAAGTCTAGGCCGGGTGAACACACAGTGTGGCCGGAGACCAGTGAGGGGGGGAATTGACTGCTTTTCTCTGAAGGTGAACTGAGAAGTGGTGTCCCCAGCTCTTGGCTCCTATGGGCTGGAGACTGGGAGGCCACCATTTTCATTCTCCTCCTCCATAGCTCTACAGAAAGAGTTCAGGGAACAAAAGCTCTGAGAGCAAACCCGAGCAGATTACTTAGCCTGATCCCGGCAAGGGTGGTGCAGTTCTGCCTTAGGCAAAGACATTTGAGAATCACTATAACAGGTCCTTCCCCCAGAAAATCAGCAAAACCATCCAGCTAAGACCAGGTTCACCTATCAATGAGAACTGCTGAACTCCAGAGATAGGAGAATGCAGCACATAGAATTCATGGCTTTGTTCCCATGATCCTTTAACCTTTCAAAGTTAATTATTTTTAATTTAATTTTTTTCTTATTCTATTTTTAGAATTTTTCCTCTTTTCTATTTTAACATTTTTAAACAATGTTATCAATACCTTTTTAAAAAATTTTTAAATTTTCATTGTTATAGTCATAGTCTATCCTTTCATTGTATTTAAACTTATCTTCTGTATATAGATAGGTTTTTCTTTCTTTAAATTTTTGGGATACAGTTTCCTCTAACAAATCAAAATATACCCTAAATCTATCACATGGCTTTATTCTAGTCTCCAGCCTGATCACATTTTTTCCTCTTTTTTTCCTTTTTTCAACCAATTTATCAATTCCTTTTTTAGAATCTATTTTAACTTTCATCTTTATAATCATATTCTATCCCTTCATCGTGTTTACCCTTATTTTTGTATATATGTAAGTTTTTCTTTCTTTAAAATTTTGGGAGGCAGTTTCTTCCAACAGACCAAACTACACCCAAAATCACGTGTATGGCTCTGTTCTATTCACCAGAATATATATGTATGTATGTGTGTGTATATGTGTGTGTATATATATATATATTTATTTATATATATGTGTGTGTGTATGTGTGTGTATAAATATATACATATTTATATTTTATAAGTCTATATATATATTTTTTTCTCTTTTCTTCTCCCCTCAATTTTGTGTCTCTTCCAATAGGGTTAGTGTATATTTTTCTGGGGTCGTTGCTACCCTCTTAGTATTTTGTTCTCTCATTCATCTACTTGTATCTGGATAAAATGACAAGGTAGAAAAACTCAACACAAAAAAAAAAGAACAAGAGGCAGTACTGATGGCTAGGGACTTAATCAATACAAACATTAGTAAGATGTCAGAACTGAATTCAGAATGATTATCAAGGTGCTAGCTGGGCTCGAGCAAAGCATGGAAGATACTGAAGAATTCCTTTCTAGAGAAATAAAATCCCTTTCTGAAGAAATAAAAGAACTAAAATCTAAACAAGTTGAAATAAAAAAGCTATTAATGAGGTACAGCTAAAAATGGAGGTTCTTACTGCTAGGATAACCAAGGCACAAGAGAGTATTAGTGTTGCAGAAGACAAAATGATGGAGATAAGGAAGCTGAGCAGAAGAGAGATGACTACTGGACCATGAGGGGAGAATTTGAGAGATCAGTGATACCATAAGATGAAACAATATTAGAATTATTGGGATCCTAGAGGAAAAAGAGGGACGGAAGGGATATGGGAGCAAATTATAGCAGAAATTTCCTCTAATTTGGCAAGAGAACAAGCTTCAAAATCCAGGAGGCACAGAAAACCCCCCTCAAAATCAGTAAAAATAGGTCCATACCCCATCATCTAATAATAAAACTTACAAGTCTCAGTGACAAAGAGAAAATCCTGAAAGCAGCTCAGGACAAGAGCTCTGTAACATACAACAGACCTGTCCACAGAGACCAGGCAGGCCAGAAAGACTGGCATGATATATTCAGAGAATTAAATGAGAAAAATATGCAGCCAAGAATACTATATCCAGCTAGGATGTCACTGAAAATAGAAGGAGAGATAAAAAGCTTCCAGGGGCACCTGGGTGGCTCAGTGGGTTAAAGCCTCTGCCTTTGGCTCGGGTTGTGAAACCAGGGTCCTGGAATCCAGCCCCGCATTGGGCTCTCTGCTTGGTGGGGAGCCTGCCTCCCCTTCTCTCTCTGCCTGCCTCTCTGCCTACTTGTGATCTCTGTCTGTCAAATAAATAAATAAAGTCTTTTTTAAAAATTGGCAAAAAAAACATGAACAGACATTTCGGCAAAGAAGACATCCAAATGATCAACAGACACATGAAAAAAGTGCTCAACATCACTCAGCATCAGGGAAATCAAATCAAAACCACAGTGATATACCACCTCACACCAGTCAGAATGGCTGAAATTAACAAGTCAAGAAATGACTGCTGTTGGCCAGGATGCAGAGAAAGGGGAACCCTCCTTACACTGTTGGTGGGAATGCAAGCTGGTGCAGTCAATCTGGAAAACACCATGGAGGGTCCTCAAAAAGTTGAAAATAGAATTACCCTATGACCTGGAAATTGTACTACTGGGTATTTACCCTAAAGATACAAATGTAGTGATCCTAAGGGGCATGTGCATTAAAATGTTTATAGCAGTGATGTCCACAATAGCCAAGCTATGGAAAGAACCTGGATGTCCATCAACAGATGAATGGATAAAGATGTTGTGTGTGTGTGTGTGTGTGTATACACACACAATGGAATACTATGCAGCCATCAAAACCCCCAAAATCTTGCCATTTGAAACAATGTAGATGGAACTAGAGGGTACTATGCTGAGTGAAATAAGTCAGTCAGAGAAAGAAAATTATATCTCTCTGATACGAGGAATTTGAGAGGCAGGGTGGGGATCTCATGTGTTGGGAGGGAAAAAATGAAACAAGATGGGACCAGAGAGGGAAACAAACCTTAAGAGACTCTTAATCTCAGGAAACAAACTGAGGGTTGCTGGAGGTGGCAGGAGGAGGAATAGGGTGACTGGGTTATGGATATTGGGGAGGGTATGTGCTATGGTGAGTGCTGTGAATTGTGTAAGACTGATGATTCATAGACCTGCACCTCTGATAATAACACATTATATGTTATATGTTAATAAGTAAATATATACATACATATAACTAAATGGAAGGAGGCAATCTGAAAAGTCTACATACTATACGTTTCTTACTGTATGACCTTCTGGAAAAGGCAAAACTAGTGGTAGTAAAAAGATTAGTGATTACCAGGCTTTAAAGAGGAGGCTGGGATGAATAGGTAGTGCATGGAGGATTTTTAAGGCAGTAAGACTACTCTGTATGACACCATAAGGCTGAATACATTAAATGTGTCTCTATATATTTATTCAGATGCATAGGATGCACAACACCAAGAGTGAGCCCTAAGGTAAACTATGGATTTGGGGTAATAATGATGTATCAATGTAGGTTCATCAATTGTAACAAATGTACCACTGTGGTGAGGGAAGATGTGTATGTGTGGAGGCAGGAAGCACATGGGAAACTGCTGTATCTTCTGTTCCATATTGCTGTGAACCTAAAACTGTTCTAAAAAATTTTTTTAAAGAATTTATTTTAAAAATTTATTAAAAAGTGTATTTAAAAATTCTATTAAAATTTATTTTATATACTCTAAAATATATATGTAATTTTACCAGAGAAGGATAATCTAAATTATAATCTAATCACAATTTAATTATAATTATAGTTATTATAATTATAATCTTTAATTATAATCTAAAAAAAATCTCTGCAAAGAGGAAATGCTTTGTGGTAAGCACTACATTCAACATAGTCTTTTCTGCCTGAGTCAATGATCAATTCCTGGCATGTAGCATAGAGGCAGAAAAAAAAAAGCAGTGGTCTAGAGCTTACCACAGTTTCACTGGTCTTGATAGGCAAGAAATGAAGTTCAAACTACAAAGAAACAAAGACATGAGGTCCAAGATCCTAAAGAAAAAGGAACCACAGAGAAGAGAAGCTGACATTAAGACTGCATTCACTTGAATCATATTACAATTTCCAAACTATCTGTTGGATAAGACTCCAAGAAGCCAAGTGGAAGAAGCTGCCAAGACAGTAAAAATCTAAGGATGGCATGTTTAGCCTCACACTGCTAGAGAGCCAAAAATTGGAGTTTGATGCTTGCCATGCGTAAGACCTGTGGTAAACATTCAGAGGTTCACTTGAGACCCCAGAAGAGCTATTTCTTAGGAGTAAGGGCAAACCAGAAACAGAAGAGCCTCTACTGAATCAAGGTGATTTTGCCATATCCCATTTGCTTGCAAGAAGAAGACTTATTCCCTTTCCAGGTCTGGCCTGGAGAGAGCAAGTTGCCACAAGTCCCCCCCATAAATCCAGGCCTCTGCATCAACCCTGTGGGATTCAACACCAATGTTATGGTACATGGGATACCCATGGTGCAGTGGGAGGCACTGAAGGCACCCAAGTAGTCAATCCATAGGTGTGAGAGTGATGAGAAATTTCGGAGGAAGAACCACCACAGACTACAGGATGTAGGTGTATTGGAGGGAACTCTGCAGTGTCCTGTGGGTATCCCTCAGATGCTGCTGATTGACAGAGAAACTGAAACTTAACCATGGCAGGCCCTGGTTTTTCATTCTGTGACCACGTGTATCTTTGCTTATGTTCATCCTGTTTGCTGACTCTATCATATGCAGACACAACACTTGACCCAATGATACATCAAACACATTTCCTTGAGCTTGATATAGATACATATATATTTTTCCCACTAAAGTTTCAAAACAAAACAAGAGGAAGAAAAGACTATGTCTCTCTGGAGAAAGAAAAACCTCATCTGAAGTCTCAAAAACTGTTTAAATACAATGTCCAGAATTCAACAAAAAATCTACCAGACATACCAGGAAATAAGACCAAATTATGAAACCCAAGAAAAAAAGAGTGTCAATATACAGGCCCACTGGTGATTAGACAGGAACATTAAGATAAACTATTATGTTCAAGAAAAAAATATATAAAAATACAGATCATTTTACCAGAGAATTATAATCTAAACAAACAAAAAAACCACCAGCAAAATGGGAATTCTGTAGCCCCAACTACAGTAACATAGTCTAGAAACTTAGATTTGATTTTTTTTTTTTTTTAAGATTTTTTATTTAGGGGCACTTGGGTGGCTCAGTGGGTTAAAGCCTCTGCCTTCGGCTCAGGTCATGGTCCCAGGGTCCTGGGATTGAGCCCCACTTCGGGCTCTCTGCTCAGCGGGGAGCCAGGTTTTCCTCTCTCTCTGCCTGCCTCTCTGCCTCCTTGTGATCTGTCAAATAAATAAATAAAATCTTTAAAAAAAAAAAAAAGATTATTTATTTATTTATTTGACAGAGAGATCGCAAGGAGGCAGAGAGGCAGGCAGAGAGAGAGGAAAACCTGGCTCCCCGCTGAGCAGAGAGCCCGAAGTGGGGCTCAATCCCAGGACCCTGGGACCATGACCTGAGCCGAAGGCAGAGGCTTTAACCCACTGAGCCACCCAGGTGGCCCCCTAGATTTGATTTTTTATTTTCTTCAGCCTATTAATACATTTATGCTTTACTATCCATTTCCTACTGTCATTTCTCTAATTAAGGCCAACATCACCTCTCACCTGCAACCACACTCCAGACCAGGGAATGAACTTTCTCTATTATAAATCCAATCATCTTATTCCTCTTCAAAATATCATTCAATGGCTCCCCTACAGTCTTCAGAACAAGCTCCAAGCTCCTTTTTGCACGGCTCTAGGCTATGCATTACCTGACCTTTGCTTGCCTCTATGGTATATAACCTGCTACTTCACCACTCCAAACCCCAGGGTGCACTTGTCTTTCAACTATAGTAAGTCAATTTCAATTATTCAAAACATACCATGTTTTCACCACCTGCTGAAATTTGCATATGCCTTTTCCCTTTCATGACACCTTTACTTTCTTTCATTTAGCATATTCCCACCAGTCTTCAGAAACCTTGTCTTCCAACAAGTTCTCTTAGGACCTCTTTAGATCCCTCGCCTAACATAACATGCCCTTTATGGAGCATTATCATGCTGCATGGTAATTAAATATTTACATATACCACCCCCCACCCCAAATTACAAATTCTTTGTTGGCAGCGACCACATTTCCCCTGGAACTTTGCACAATGCATTATAGGTACATTTGAGGATTGGTGGCTGGGAGATAGCTTCGGGAGATGGCATTGCAAGCAGGGTCCTGAGAACAGAAGCTCAGCATGTTTTTGAAAGATGCAATCTGCCCAGAACCCAAGTAGGGACTCTAAAACTGTGGTGGTTTGCCTCCATCCACATGGGTCCCTAGGGAAAGGCCAGTCTCTGTGGAGGGCTGGTAAATGCAGCCAATCCCAGAGCCTCTGGAGCCCCACACCACTTTACACCAACTCAAGACCGGCATAAACCCCAGTGTTTGTTTCCCAACCCCGATGAAGGTCGTGAATATAAGGAACACACTCCCCAAGGGCCCTTCTTCAAACTGCAGGCAAAGGGTAAAGCTAGCTGTTATCAGGCTGCAACTGCTTTCTTTCCAAATGATCTATAAAAATGTGTGCTCCTCCCTGAAGTGCGCTTTTCCCTTAAAGCCTATGTGGGTTATCAGTTCTGTCCTACCCACAGGACTAGAGTGAGGGATGTGTGTGCAGCAAGTTCATTTGGAATGATTGTACAAACATAAGGAGCCGCTAATACTCTTCTGTGGTTGTTGCACAGCCTGCGACAGCTGAGGCTGCCCTCATCAGTTGTGAATCTTTTGCGGTCCCTGGGCTCCTACGCTTATGGACCAACAAACATTGATCCCTCCAGCACACTGGCAGTGCCCTCGGAGCTGGCGGCTTTAGAAAACAGCAGATCCAGTAACAATCTTAGCAAGTAACCCCTCCCACCCTGGAGGGCAGGAAACTGAAGTTGACAGGCTGAGCAACTTGCCCAAGGTCACACAGCAGGAGGCTGCCAGGATTCACATCCAGGTGAATTTCATGAATCCACAAAGATGGTGATTATCTACCCCTTCCCTGGAAATAAGGTAATGGCTCAGAGCATACACTGCTCTTGTCCCTCTGGGGCTCAGCCCCCCACTTGCAAACAACATGCCTGGGAAGAGACAAGCACAATTTTGAATTCTAAACTTGGACACCTAACCTTAAAAAAAGGTACATCAGAATGGGGCAAGGGTCAAAGCCCTTTCAACTCTAGAATGATGGGGAAAAGTCTTTCTTTTCAAGAGCTTCTCTGCCTTCTGCGTAACATTTGTGCCAAGCAAACTCCTCCTGTGGGGAACATCAGGGCCCCCCCTCTTCCTGGAGACCAGTAAACCAAATGTTTGTGTGCCTGAAATGTCCTTCCAAAGAGCACAGGCCCTCCTGATCCTCTGATTACACTTGATGGCACAAGATAAAGCAAAGAAGAAAGCTTCATAATGATGATGCACTGCTTCCTGCCCCAGTTGTAGGAACGAAAACCTCAGTGTGGCCTAATTCACAACACAGCCAGCAACAGCCCAAGTTTATTCCAAGCCAGTAACAGCCCAAGTTCATTCCAAGGTACAGGCGTTATTAACTTGTGACCCAGCCTAGAAACCAGGCAGCTGTGAAATGATGTTTCAGTTAAAAAACAAAAAAGATAAAAGGGGGAGGAGGGAGAAAAACCCGCCAGAACATATTGCTGATAAAATGTTTACACTCAGTTTAACAAATTTTATAGTAATGATGCTTTAAAAATGTGTTTCTCATGAATGGCTTTTCGATACGGAATGCAAATAAAGAAATAATGAGTTTGGGATTGCAAACAGATTACCTCTGCCCAGGAGTTGATGGTATCAGCACAATACCCACCCCCGCAAACCCATGTGCATGGATTTGCCACGTGATTCCTGACAGATCCTATAAATTGCATTCAGCAGCCCTGTCAAGTCACATGGTTACTTAGGGCTGCCTTAGGTGTGGTGGCAACAGATCAGACTCTCCTAACCCCCACCCCCACCAAAGATAACCAAGCAGCCTAGGGATTCGGTAGTTGGCCAGTAGAGCACCATGGAAACCAGAGAAACTGAGGAAAGTAATACAATTCCAGAGCAACCTCAGAATGCTGGGCCTTGAATAAATCTGAAACAGAGAGAAATGCCAGTTTTGCAAAGAAGCAGGAGAGATGCGAGAGAAACACAACAAAACCACTGACTTCTAATTGGGCCCCTGATGGGGCTGGCTGTGAATGTAAGACCCTGACACACCTGAATCAACCTTTCAGGCAAGACCCTGCAGACCGTAGGAACCCCTGTGTCCGGGAGGCTCCCTGTCTCCATAGACTCTGGACACACGGAAAAGTTCAGTTTCATTACCTACGATCACCCAAACTCACAGTCACTGTTCGAAGGCAAGCGTGTTGTGCAGCATGGTCAGACCTCAGCTGCTAGCCGCCTGTGGAGCGAAGAGAGGAAAAGGCGTGGTATTCCAGCAAGCACGGGATTCTCATCGGGTGCACAGAACCCTGACGCTAGAATGAAGGGAGCATCAGGGCAATTGGTAGGGAGACCAATACACCGCTGTCTGCCTGGAACTTTCCCGGAGGAGCTATCCCAGAAGGCCCCCAGACCCTAGCAACCCTAGCAGCCTCAGGTTAGAGGGGGGCAAAAGCTGCAGCCTCAGCAGCCAATCCGAAATTAGACTGACGGCAGAGCAGGCGGAGCTCTGGGGAGGATGGCCGCGCCTTCTCAGAGGCGGGGCTTATAATGAAGGTCCAAGACTTGCATCAACACAGACCACAGACTGGGCAGTGACTGTTTAGAGGGGAGCAGGTGGCTGTGGAGGGCCCCACAGTCGTGAACAGGAGAGGCGGGGTGGGGGGGGGGGCGTGGAGGAGTTCCAGCTGGTGCCCAGGTTCTCCTCAGTTCCGGCATGACTTGGAGAATGGTGGTCAGACCTCACGATGAATCTTATAGTTTATGTATAGAACCATGACAAGAGTATTTATTTCTTCTCTCTGTGTGGGCAGGACTCAGTCACGTTCATTTTTCTGTCCACCTCGCAAAGTCCTTAATTAAAGAACTCTCTAGATCATGTCATACGTGAGCAGGCTTGGCCTGACTATTGGAGTAACATTCTGGTTAAAATTCTACTTTAATTACCCGTGGTCTTCCTCCACTCCCACATCTCCCTTGTAGAGTTCTGTTTTAATGAGGCTCACTGTGTTCCCTATTATACAAATAGGATTTCACAGCCCAGGCGGTTGTAGGGCTCAGGGAGAGGCAAAAGTGATTCCTCTAATGGAATCAAGTGCAGGTTTATACATCATTCATTCCTGACAGAGGCCACAATATGAAACTTCCTTTTTAAAAAAAGGCTTTGTGCATTACAAGACCCCATTACTGAAACAAGGGACAAATATTGTTAGTAGTTGTTATTGCTGGGGATTATAGTGAAGTATGATCTATTCTTCCTCTCGCTCCTCCTGCCCACTGGGGCTCTGTCAGACAAAGAGCATCATAAGAGATGTAGCTAGGAAGGGACCCACAGATGTATTACTCATGGGTAAGACACAAGAGCTCCTGGACAAGCTGAGCCAAAGAGGATGCCTTTCTTCACTACCTCCCCTGTGACTTGAGGATCACAGGCTTTGAGAAGCTGAAGAGGGAACAGTGGTCTGAGCTGGGCCTCCAGAATCAGTGATCTGTGCAGAGTGGAGACTTCCAAACGCGAATGCCCCTGGTGACTGGATGTCGGCCAATGCCGGAACAGGAAAGGGTACTCAGGGCCACTGTGTATGGCTATGCAGATTGTGCACTGCACAAAGGCACTCCCGGAGGGGGCAAGTGGGAGGGCAGTCTAGCCCCAGCTCCATTCACCAAGCATCCTATGGTAGCAAAGGGGGCACATTTGTCCTTGCACAAATATGTCATCTACTCGCCAACCCTTTCCTGTCAGACCTTGCCTGCCCAGATGGGGCATTATTTTCAAATGCACAGAGGCACCGTATGGATTAGTTTGTTGTCTGTGAGCCGTACCATTAATATGCTTATTCCTGGTTGACACATTGCCTTCTGAATGTTAGCAGCCCTACTGTCCTTGAGACAACTGAGTTAGCAGATGGCAGGGAGGAAGCCTCTTCTTTGTGGAAACAGGAGGTAGGCAGGATTAGTGTTCTGCCCTAACTCCAGCCAGTCTGCCCACTGGTCCAAATAGGTCAAATGTCCAAGTCCGAGATCAGGAGAGCCCCCAAACACCTGTCCTCTCAGGGAGGAGGCCGGCAGAAGAGCTGTGCCTTCACAACTTCTAGCCATGATGCTTGTCATTATCCAAGGGCCTTGGGATGGGCAGCTCAGCTGTTACCCCAGAAAACTCTGAAATGGTCAGAATGGGGTATTAAGTAAAATCATTCCAAGTCCCCATTGTGCCCTAGGCCAAATATTTACCCCGATTATATTTCCCATCTCAAATTTCAAACCACCTTGTCCAATATAGCTCCAGAGAGGAAGCCATACCACAAACACCACATGAAAGGTAAAAATACCCCAAGGAGCACCATACCAGCCACTTAAAAATACCCCAAACTTGAGCTCTGTGGAGTCCTCTCCATTATTAAATTCTGGGAGAGAAATCAAAATTCAAGACAGCCCTTACTTTTCCTTTGCAAATTAAAATCCAAAGGCGTAAAGCCCCCCACCCACCCACCCCCGATTTGCATATTCTCAGAGCTTCCCTAAGAGAGTCTGAGTGTCTCCTCCAGGAGCAGCTGCTCTCTGCCTTTTCTCCCCAGAATGGGTGTGGCTCCCAGAGAGGAGAAGAGGTCAGATTTATCCAATCCCAAATCACTCATGTGTCCCACTTTTCCAAAAGTTGAAAAGTCAATAGGGCACACAAGAATAGCCCAGCCCTGGACCCCCAAATTTAGCCAGTAACATGCTGTTCTCGGAACCCGTGTTTCTGCTGCCAGCCATGGGATATAGCAGATGCCGGATGACATCTGGGGGAAAGGAGATGAAGAAAACAAATGTGAGACATAGAAAGAAAATATTCTGGGTCTCAGACTCTCCGGAATTGCCTGTGAGACCGTCACTGGCCACAGGGCAGCCCCTTGCCTCTAGGTCTCACCCAACATTCCATCTCAGCCACATCCAACCCATATGGTATTTCTAAAACCTCTTCATTCCCACAGCCCCCTTAGAGCCTTCCATTCTGAACACCCCTGCAGCAGCTTTATGCCACAGGTCTGTCCTGCTCCTTCCCTCCTGCAAGGAGGACCCTGCCCAAGCCTAAGGCCTGGGGCTCTGCTTTCTCACATTCCCCCTCTTCTCCGCCACTGCCACTGTGTCCTGGGTATTCCCACCCTGCCCTGCATTCACAGCCGCTTCAGCCTCCTGCACGGGCCTCGTGAGTCCTGTCTCCAAGGGCATTTTCCTTCTCCCTGGTTTATGACTCAGCGTCAGGAACGCCAGAAACTGAAGCTGCTGCTGGAGAAGACCATCTCTTCGTGCCACAGGCTCTTTCCCAGATCTTGCCTCTCCTCGCCTTCCAGGCTGCCTTCCCACCGCCCCCTCTCCTGTGGTTGTGGGATAGCCCCCTGGCATTCCATCTTCTCTGGCATTCCCTCCGCCCTTTCAGGCTACGTTTTTAAAATGTTTACCTCCCTCTTTGGTTTACCTCTTTCCTTCTCTACCCTGTGTAGGCCTAGCATTGTTTGCTGGGCCCTAGTGCTTTCTTTTATTTTCCTATTTCTTTGTTTTCAGGCCCAGACATTTGTGCCGAGCCTTCTCCTGAGAGGTCCTGTGTGGTTCACACACAGAAGGCCAAGTTAGAGGCAGAAGCATTCGTTATACACAAACAGCCTGCCTGTCTCAGTCACTTCCTCTTTGAGAAGCAAAAGACCAGGATACACCTTCTCAACAGTCCCTCATCAAGCAAATATCTACCCTCTAACCTGCACTTGGCTCAGCCATGACCCTCCCACCTGGCCCCCCAACCCACGTCAGCTTCCCTTCCAACAGTAACCCCATGTGTTTTCTGAGACGTTTCTCCAAAGCCTGGGCCAGGATCCTTTCCCACTCATGGTTAAGTATCCTGCCTTTAAGTTTGCCTTCATATGCAAAACTCATTCTCCCAGCCCTGTTCTCATTTTTCCCTCTCAAATCTATGCAAACTTTCTTTAACCCACCCTGGTCTTCAGACAGGGATTCCCCAAATACCTCCAGCACAAACACTTTCTAGTTGAAACTTTTAATTCCTTTCTTAGACATGGGGTTTCCTGTAATAATTCCACTTATTAATTTTTTGCCAGCTCAATCCAGGAAAATGGCATATGCCTTGTATAATCAGAATCCTCATCCTCGGGACCCTTGGATGGCCCAATTAGCGAAGCCTCCACCTTCAGCTCAGGTGTCCCAGGATTGAGCCCCAAATTCAGCTCCCTGCTCAGCAGGGAGCCTGCTTCTCCCTCCACTTACTGCTCCCCCAGCTTGTATTTTTGTACTTTCTCTCTCTGGAAATAATAAAATCTTAAAAAAAAAAAAATCCTCATCCTCTTTGTCCACTCATGGATTAAAATCCTCTACTTCTCTAAGAAAAATACTACATTTCAGGTCCCTGAATCCACCAGTATGTTCAGAGCTCATGCAAAGAACAATCAAAAGCCAGCTCGAGAACATGAGAGAGGGGGTTACTCCAGGAGCCTGTGAACCAAACAGCGAAATGTGAGCGTTACTCACAATGGTCTCTCTTGGTCCTGGAAGCAGCTTCACGGGAAACTCCAGATACCACTACCTGAGATGAGAGCCTGCCCCTTCCATGAAGGCCTGACCTGACAATTGGAAAATCTGAAAGCATACCTCACTGTCTAGTTTTCACCTCCCATAGGGAGCATGGATGTTTCTGGTAAGTTATCCTGGGCATCTCATACCAACGTCAGTTTGCAATACCAGCAGTGGGTGGCCTTACTTAGTCTGAGTTGCTGTATCCCACATCTGCCAAATGCCAATGATTCCCATGCAGCTCACATCCTGCAATTGCTCAGGGTAAGCTGGGTTATCTTGTAGTACCAAATATCCAAATCTCAGTAGCCACACAGAAAGTGCTTAATTATGTATGTCACAGGACATCTGAGGAAAATGGGACATGTTGCTCTATATTTTGTTTGGAGACTTCAACTGAGGGAAAGTCTATCTCTGTCCTTCTGGCAATCATAAAACTCAATTTTTGTCTTCATCGTCCTTATCATCTACACCTAAAGTAGAAAAATGGATTGCATGTGGAGTCAGAAGAGTTTATCTCAGTCCTGGCTCCCTCACTTCATGAGCTTATAATTCTCTACCACGCTCCCCCTCTGGGTCTTGGTTTCCTCTTCTGTCAAACCAGGGGATGAGGTTGCAAATAATCTTTAAGGCCACTTTCATCTCAAAAAGTCCATGTCTCTTCTACCTTGGAAGAGAAGAGGAATTCATGTTTACTGAATATCTATTCTCACAAGTACTCTGGGAAGCATAATTATTCTCACTATGCAGATTGGCAAATTGAGGCTCAGAGAAGGTAAGAAGTTGTTCATGATCACACAGATGATGAGTAATAGATGGGGGATTTGAACCCATGATGGTCAAACTCCACCTTTCGTTGAATCTCTTTCAGTCCACAGTCTGGCACTGCAGACACAGAGAGGGAGTGTGGGAAGAAAGAGAGACGATGAGACGAGCAACAATTCATGGAGTGACTTTTGGACTCATGGAGTCGCCCTGGGGAGTAAAATGACCCATGGTGTTTTCCTTTCTTCTTATGACTCAACTTAACTTAGTGACAATAATATTTAATACTTAAGCACCAGACACTGGACAAGACACCAGACACTGGATATATGAAGATAAATTTCACTTGAGAAAGTAAGGAACACACGTATCAGGGAAATGGAAACCATTCTCCACATTTCAAGAGGTAGGGATTTATTGCAAGAGATTCAATACTTACCAAACTGATGGGAGATCCAGGGAAGTAATGACAGGGGAAACCAATGCCACCTCTCAGGAAAACAAGGCATGAAAGAGTTCACGAATTTGCCATCTGCCCTTGAGACTTTCTGCTATTCCTGGGAGTAAATGATGACTTCTCCATTTCTCTTGACTTCTTGACTTTCTCTGGACTTCTCTTGACTTCACATCTCATGCAGAAAGCCTGTCCTTTGAAGAATTTCAACTAGAATTCTGCCAGTAAGGGAATCTGGGTGATGTAGTTTTGAGACTTCCAGCCTCTGTGATACAAGGACAAGCTTGGAAAGCCAGGGAGGGAGCTGAATATCAGAGACAGTTGGTAGCACAGCACACAGTTCTAACTAGAAAGGTCAGGACAAGTCTCCTGTGGGGTGACATCAACTGAGTCATGAAATAAGATAGAAAATGAGAATTCTTCAGAATGAGTGGTATGGGTAAAAATGGTAGCAAAACTTCCAAAGGAAAGGCAGGTTACTGAGTCCAACCACAGCACTGAGCAGGAAGAAGCGGGGCTGGATTGAGGCCAGACAGGTAACCAGACCAGATTCTGGAGGGCACAGTACGGCCATGCTAAGGAGACTGGACTTGATCCAATCAGTATTAGAAAACCGCTGGAGGTCTTTAAAGGAAGAAAGTGACAGAATCAAGTGAGTCTGTTTAAAAGATTCCTTTGTTGGTGTTGAAGAAGGTCCTTAGAGGACATAGGGATGCCAGCGAGGAGGCCTTGCTGTCATACAAAGGCCGGATGATGGTGGCTTGGAGTCAGGTAGTGACTGTAGGAATGAGGACAGGGCTGGTTTGGGAGGTAGTAAGAAAGGTAAGCCTGAGTGATGCCTGGGCTATGGGCAGGAGTGGGAGAAGGCCAGCCAGGCTTCTGGTGTGGCTCACTAGAGGATGGTTTCCATTCACTGAAGTGGGAGCTGGGAAGAAGGAGCATGCTTAGGGGTAGGGAAGATAGGGATTGCTGAATTTGGTTCTGTAACAAGATGAGTTTGAAGTGCCTGGGTGATGAAAAGAATGATAACACAAAATATGGACTGACATCCTGCCAGAGGCCAGGCCCTCCGCTCAGCACCAGGAGCACTCAGCTGAACATGGCAATCACTCTCTCGGAGGAGCTCTGAGGTCAATCTGCCCCTGAACAACTGTGACTCCAGAGGAACCTCAACAGTAGGAATCCTGGGGAACATTCAAACCTCACTTGAGGCAAATGTTTTCAGTTCTACAACATCTGCAAGTAAAGTTTCCCTGGAGATTTTCAGAAGCACACTGGAAATGGGTGTTTATTTCCTCTTCCTCTGAGCCCCAATGTGGGCTGAAAATCATGGGAAGACAAGAGAAAACTCTTCTGCTGCTGGATCTTGATGAAATCCTGAACTCCCTTCGTTCTTGTTTATCTATCAAATGAAGAGGGGTCTTAAGAAAAGAAACATTTGTAACTAGGCCCTGGGGAATTTTAAAGATGAGTAAGACAAGTTTGGAACCCTGGACAGCCAGTCCACTCTGTGTGATGAGGCTGATGGTTCCCTGGGCCTGGGTTAGAAGTAAGAGTCTCCTGCGGCACTGAGATGGGGATAGGGTGACCCCTTACCCCCATTCCCTGGGACTTCCTAGATTTTAGCCCTGAAGCTCCCATGTCCTAGGAACTCGTCCATCCCAAACAACCCAGGACAGCGGGTCACCCTCTGTGAGGAGGATGTGCTTCTCCAGGCCTCTCCAGGGAGGTTGCCCGTGACAAGTGGGAAAGATGTCCCAAGACCACCCAGACCTACATACCAAACCCCGGTCAACCAGGATGATGAAAATGTACCCAAACACAATATCAAATCTACTTTCTCCCTGGAAACGTGTCTGACTGCGCTCCTTATTGTGCATTATTGTCCCCTTCCCTGAACCCCTGATGTCTTTTCCTCTGCTTTATTTTTTAATTTTTTCCATCACATTTTTCAGCTTTTCATACAATGTAATGCATGTAATCACTGTGTTTATTATTTGTTGTCTGTCTCACCCTACTAGAATGTAAACTCCTAGAAGGCAGGCATCTTTAATTATGTATCACATTTGTCTGGAACAAAATAAGCACCTAATGTTCATTTGTGGAATGAATGAATGAGTTAAACACGTTCTCAAACTATAGCATTTTAGACAGAACATGAACCGATCTTGACTTTTTTTTTTATTCAAATGAAGCTAAGAAGATATTTGCATTATTTCATATTCAAAGCTGACTGTTGACACATTTAATCTTGCTAAACTCGCCAAGTGTGGCGGCTTTCTCCTGCCAGCGGGTTACATAATCTTCCAGGCACACATTTGAAGCACAGAGCTAACCTTCGCGCATGGCAGCTGTGGAGTGGTAATTGCGAGGGGGCGTCTCTGAGGGGCTGGAGAAGGCAGGCCATCTGCCGCGGCGTCGAGGACAGCCAGGGGCCAGGATGCTGGGCCTCTTGCGATGCCTTACTGCCAATTAGCTGTCCCCACACCGGCTGCGTGGGGGCTTCCAGGCTGGCCTATGAGAGCAACCAATGGACCCAGAAAGTTGTCTGCAGAGTGACCCATTGGCTCGCCTGAGCTGGGGTGGCATGGGACTGGGTGGGTGTCGGCATCTCCGAGCACAAGTGGGGCCGGAAGCTGTTTCTACAGTCCCGTTCCACAAGCCAGGGCCGGTCAGCCAGGCGACAGTGCTGTTGCGTGGCTCCTGGAACACACGGCATCACACCAAGACTCCCCGTGCGCTGTGGGCCCAAGTTCATCTCAGCGCCCTTAGTGCCCTTCTCCCTGATGACGGCCTGGTGGACAGCTTTTCACTTCAAATCTCTGCAAAGATCTCACCTCTTCTGTGCAATCTTCCCTGACCATCTGCCAACAGAATCGGTCCTCCTTACTCTGAGCGGACTTCAGTAGCAGTAATAATAATAATAGCAGCCTCCACTGCAGCCACTGAACGCATGCCCACTGATGCCGTCCAGTACACCGTGTAATGTGCCCCAGCTGCGGGACTATTGCAATGTTTGAGTCAGCTAACACGCATACCTTCGCTCCTATACCCTTCACGACGGTGCTACAACACAGGTGCCCTTATTTCTCCTCTACCAGTGAGGCCTGGGGCTTAGAGGGGTCACCTCAATTGCCAAGAAGGCACAGCTTCGAAGAGGGACCAGGGAGTTGACTCTTATTCGGGGCCAGCTGGAAACTCCTGCACTGGTCACTGTGCCCAACCTTGCCGTGTCCACAGCAGCAGTCGGATGCCCGAAGGCTACCCCCAGAAGCGGGCAGTGGGGTTGTAGATATGCATGAAAGCAGGGGTTTGCCAAGAGAATATTCCAGAGAGGCCAGACTTGTGTGTGAGCCCAGCTTGACCTGCAGGGAGCCATATCCCCAGGTCTGTGGACCCGGTGGTGAGGGGGATGGGAGGCCATGCTACTCCACCAAGGGCAGAGTCTCCTTTCCCCACATCTCCTCATCCCGTGCTCTGTCCGCAGGTACCAAACCATCCAACCAAGAATGCAATGATGAGAGGAGACAGGACTCAGATATAAAAGAGACAACAACTAACAGCTCTGTGAATGACCTGAACTTTCCCCCTCAGACACAAGGAATGACAGAGAATCCTCTTCCCCTCTTGCTATAGGAAATAAAATCCAGCTTGGGCACCCCAAGGGGCCTGGGTCCCCAAATGCTAAGGAACACCAGAAGTGGCCTGGCAGGGAGGAGCCATCTCACCCTGCATTGCCAGAGCTCCTGGGTTCCCCTCTCTGGCCACCAAGGTCTTCTTGCTTAGAGGAAGCAGGGCAGGGGAGTGTGCATGGGAGCTGCCACTGCCCTTCCCCAGGGAACCCACCTGTTCCAGATGTGGCAGGTGACAGAAGTCCCTGCCCTGACCAGAGTGACTGGGAAAATGGTCATATTCACACAGCACCTACCCTGTCCCAGCATCGTTCTAAGCATTTCACTCATGGTAACTCATTTAAACTTTGCAATAGCCCCTGAAATCTGTATGTATTACCATTCCTGTTTTTATAGATGAAGAAACTAGATACAGAGAGGCTGAATACCCATGATGTGGGGCTTAGGAAGGTATTCAATTAACTCAAAATACCTCTTCCACTAATAGCTAATTTCACCATTGCCACATCTCTTTGGACTAGAATGAGGAGCTCTTCTGCAATAAAATGTCCCCACTAGGAAAAGCCTGGAGTAGCCAGTAATACAAGGTTAAGAGAAGCAGCCAGTACTTTAGACTTATGAATTGACCCATTTCCCCATTCACCATACACCAGCTGAATGACCCTGGGCAGTTTGTTGGACTTCTCTGAGCCTCAATTTCACTTCACGTAAAGTGGAAATAGACTTGAGTTGTCCTGAGGACTAAGTGAGCCGGTCCTTGTAAAGTGTTTAGTACACTGTGAACCTTCAGTAAATGTCAGCTGCTCATTATTATTTTTGTTACTGCTGTTCCCTCATGGAGAACTTGTTTCTCTGTTCCTTTTCTTGGTGTCCCTAGCAGAGAGCAGGACCTTGACAAGGGCAGAAGGAGGGCCAGTTCTAACGAGAGGAGAATAGGCAAAGTGATTTTGCAATTAGGTTTCCGTCCTGGGGGCCCGTTATGAAATGGGACGGGAGTGGGGTCCCCTGAGGACGCTGGTCTCACAGTGGAGATGTCAGAGGGAGCAGGATGCTGCAGAACATGGAAGAATGGTCTAGACAGAGACACTTGTCAGGCCTCAGAGGTGCGCAGTTGTGTCTGGGCTTTCTACAGAGCCGAGGCCCCTTCAGCAGCTGCCCATGCTGCCAACTTTTTGCTCCCAGACATGCTGCATGCCCACGGAGTTAGCCCACTTCCGCAGCCCCAGGGCCCTGAGACAGCACCCCCGGACAGACAGCCCTTCTCTACCCTCACTTCCTGGGCCCAGGGGTGTTTTTCTTTTCCTCTGGGAGGAGTGTTCTTCCAAGAGCTGACTGGGCCATCAGGCCAGAGTGGAGGCGGATGTGACCAGATGGCGGTGTCTCTTGCATTACCCACTGGCTCTTATATAAGGTCCCCATGACACGCTTCTCCTGGAACTATGAGCCGGGGACAGGAAGAGTGCCTCCCAGGCACCCTGCTTACAATAATTGCCTTTATTTGACAGAGAAGAAGCATCATGCTCAAAGATGGTAATGTCTCATCCAATATCACACCTGGATCTTAGGGCTCCGTGTGTCTCCAAGGCACTTCCCCCTCCTACATGGGACATTACTTCCCCAGACATTGACATCCCTGTGGCTTGCCTTGTTCGGGCGCAGGGAGCTCAACAAACAAGCGTGCTTCCCTATTTCCTAGGGGTGCTGGGAGCTTTCAGCTAAATTTAGAGATCACTACTGCTTATTCTGACTTCCTACTGCCATTTCCTCTTTCCTTTTTGTATGTACTCTCAGCAAGCTCTTTTGAAAATCTTTGTCTTAACGGCCCTAATTCATGCATCAGCTGCCTCAGATCTCTCTTGGGAATTGGTACAAATAAATAACAATTTTTAAATATTTACACTTAAACTTCACGTCTACACAACCCCCTGATACAGAAAATTGTGTGTTTGGGAAGGAAAATGTTCTGATTAATAGCATATCCTGACGGGTAAAGAGATGAACAGACCTATTCCCAAGCAATGCGGGAGGCTGGCAGCTCGCAGGGTGTGATCTGAGAGGTGTGAGGAGCCTGACGTGTGTGGGATAATACTTTCCCCGCTGCCGGCTGACGCCCGACACACCGAAGTTAGAGTTTCATCTTCTAGCTTACCATTTTCGGGACTGGTTAACACTTGAAATCCCACAGGAACTGCAGAAGGTAAGAAGGAGAAAGTGGCTCACGCAAGCTGGTTTCCAGAGTGGCCATCTCAGTGTCCCTCTGCTAATCAGATCCTGTCCCCGGGACGCATGGTTTCCAGGGGCTCACTGAAGCGCCGTGCCTCCTCCCAAGCCATCAGCCAGCACCATGCTGAGAGAACACCTTGCCTGGCTACTGGTCCCAGGGTCCATTCTTGCCTCTCTGCCCCACCTGAGGCCTCTCCCACACCTCCCAGGTTTGGACCCTGCTGCTCAGGCTGCTGTTCCTGCCACCGGCAAGTTGGCTCAATTTGCTCTTTCCTGTGTCAGTTTCCTGGTTCTGGGCCCCTTTACTACATCCCTGAAGCTTTCCTGTTCCCAAAGGCCCCAGTGCATGCCTTCAAGTTTCCCCAGAAGTGTCCCTGCCCTGCCAAGCTGCTTTGCAGAGTGAAGCCAGGTCCAGAATTCCCCCTCCCCTCTCCATCCATTCAGTGCCACTGTGGGTGTTCCCACTCCACCTTTCAGGTAGCTGATGGAGAGGAAAACCATATGATGGGCCACTGTACACTAGCAAGCAGCTGGCAGCTGACATCTTGCAGAGTTGCCAGGGGTGGGAAGCACTAAAATGGTGGGGACCTGGAAGGGGTCCCCACCCCACTGTTGCCCCCCACACACAGTGAAATTCTTGCCTTCATCAGACATCTCTTCTTAGTAAAGGGGCACCTACTTCCACCAGCTTGCTCAAGTCAAAACAGAGGAGCTGCCCCTGCTTCCTCCTCCAAGTCACAGCATGTATATAACCCCTTACCCAACCCAGCTCTGCCCCTGAAATCCTTCTTTTCGCCCTCCTCTGGGCACCTGCCTGGCCTCCATCCTGCCCTGAGGCTCCGCTTTCTCTCACCTGGACAGCTGCTATAGGCTCCTACCCATTCTCTGGCTCCCCACTTGGCCTAATATAAGCAGTTCTCTATAGAAGAGAGTGAATTATTCCTTTTTTCTTTTCTTTCTTTTTTTTTTTTTTTTGTTGTTATTATGTTACAATAGTCACCATACAGTACATCATTGGTTTTTGATGTAGTGTTCCATGAGTCATTGTTTGCATATAACACCCAGTGCTCCATGCAATCCGTGCCCTCCTTAATACCCATCGCCGGGCTCACCCAACCCCCACCCCCTCCCTTCTGAAACCCTCAGTTTGTTTCCCAGAGTCCCAGAGTCTCTCATGGTTTATCTCCCCCTCTGATTTCCCCCAACCCCCTTCTCCTCTCCATCTCCCCATCTCCTCTGTGTTACTCCTTATGCTCCACAAATAAGCGAAACCACACAATAACGGACTTTCTCTGCTTGACTTATTTCACTCAGCATAATCTCCAGTCCGGTCCATGTTGATGCAAAAGCTGGGTATTCATCCTTTCTGATGGCTGAGTAATATTCCATTGTATATATAGACCACATCTTCTTTATCCATTCTGTCGAAGGGCATCTAACACCCATTAGAGCATATCACACCCCACATCTGAGCCAGTCCTTCTCAAGGCCTCAAAGAAAACGTAAGACGACAATCTAACAGTCTCAAAGAAAATGCAAAATCTTTATCCCACTTACAAGCCTCCCTTGATTTGACCTCTGCCTTCTTTGCTTCACCGTCACTTCCCCCTTCATCCAAATCCCACTGGATATTTTTTTTTTTTCTCGTCTTATAACTTGCTAAGTTTATTTCCAGTTCCCATTTTCCATGCCTGGACTGTGCCCCTGGCTGGCTCCTTCTTGACACGGAGTCTCGGTTTAGGTGTCCCTCCCCAGAGATGTCTTTGCTTTAAAGCTGCTTGTCCTCGGTCCCTGTCCCATGACCCTGGCTTGCTGTTGGTCGGAGCACTTATAGCTTACTGATATCATCCTGCGTATTCACTGCTTTCCTCCCCCACAGAATGTGAGGTCTGTGTTATGGGGCCTTTGCCTTGCTGTATCCCGAGCATCCAGTAGTCACTCATGTATAACAGGTGGAATAGAAAGAAATGGGCTCAGGTCAGACAGACCTGGGCTCGAACCCTGGTGTGTCCTTTATAGTCTCAGATGCCCTTTCACTCCTCCAAGCCTGTGTTTTTCTGTTTAGGAAGATGAGGATGATATCTCCTGGAGGCCACTAGGAAGATTACATACGGTCAGGCTCTATGGGGCCTTGTGGGCACCGTGCACAGGCAGACCCACAGAAACAGTCACCTGTCTCTGTCCCCTCCTGCCCCTTTGCAAGATTTGGGGACTGTCACTCCCAAACCTGGTTGTGACTAGAAGGTATGTGCCTGGATGCCTAGGAACAGAGAACCAAATCTGAGCAACAGACTTATCAGATTCCCAGTGGACTGAATAGTGTTCCCAAAACTCTTTGTCTACCTGGAACCTCAGAGTGTGACTTTATTTGAAAATAGGGTCTTCGCAGGTGTAATTAAAGTAAGGATCAAGAGGAGAGCATACAGGATTAGGGTGGTCTCAAATCCAATGAGAATGTCTTCCTAAGAGACAGAAAATGACAACAGAGAGGCAGGAAAGAAGCTGACATGAAGATGGGTGGAGATTGCAGGGATGTGTCTATAAGCCAAGGAACCCTCGGGTTTGCCAGAGGCTAACAGAGACCAGGAGGGGCAAGAAGGGGTTATGCCTCTGAGCCTCCAGAAGGGAGCAGCCCTCTGGACACCTGGCCTTCAGACATCTGGCTTCCTGCACTGTGAGAAAACCAGTGCCTATTTAAGCCGCCTAGCGTGTGGTGCCTGGTAGGGCAGCCCAGGACACCAACACTGGAGCCATGAGGTGTGCAGAAGGAAGAGCTTGGGGCACCGTGGAAGGAGGAAGCTCCCAGAGCCCAGTGTGGCATGACCCCATGGGGCCTCTACAGCTTCCATAATTCCTCCCATTTCTCAGACAGAAGAAGCCTTGGGAGGGTGCCTGGCTTACTTCAGGCCTGCAGTTGTCAGGGGACAGTGGGGAGAGGGAGAGTGGCTTTGTTTCACCTTTTAACCCATATTTTGATTCAGCAATGTGGCGGTGACGTTTGTATATTCACTCAACAAACGTCCGTAATGGGTGGCTGCTCCCCAGTCCACATGCTGGATGTTCCAGGAGAGGAGGCAGGATGGGCCTGATCTCACAGCGTGGCTCTGAAGTGGAACAGAGCAGGAATGGATGGAAAAGATGGAGATGCAGAGCTACAATGGATTGGGTGGAGACAGGCAGTTAAGGCTGCCTTGTGATCAGAGAGGTGTTAAGGACTTAATGCTTAGGGTGGGCGGCGGTGTGAAAGTGACTCTGTCGTGGGACCACAGGCTTGCCACTACCCCTCACAGGCCCCAGCAGTACAAGAATGAAGTTGTATTTAGCACCTCTGAAACCCTCCCAGTTTAGACATTCTCTAGTTTTCTAAAGTGTTTATTTAGGCCTCTGGGTCAGTTGGAAACATCCTGATGGCACCCATTTCAATCCCCCAGGTGACACAGTGCTGCACGCCAATGCCTCTCCCAGGCCCAGTACCCTGTGGCTAAGTCCTCCACAGGGCTGAAGAGCTAGGTAGACTGAGGTCCCAGAACCATTAGTACAGCAGGCTCCCAGGAAGGCCCTGGTGGGGGCAGTCAACAGCTTCACCACTCACTGGTACCTTATAGGAGGGACCCCTCTTATAGGGTCTGAGATGGAGAGGAAGGGGCCTTCTCTGCTCCCGCTGTTCTAAGCTACCACTCCACCTGCATCCTGGGGCAGGCCTGGGCTGAGTGGCATACCTTCACCTACTGAACATCCTTCCTGCACCTGGCCCTTTGCCAGGCCTTGGAGGTGGGAGGGCAGGTATGGAGGGAGAGTGACCATCAACTCAGCCAATCTCTGCCCTCAAAAGATGACCTGTAAACAGGTGATTGTTTCCCCTCTACCTCCACCAAGTGGGAGACACAGAGCAGGTTTCTTCTAGGCCCCCTTGCCAAGGGGTGGGCGAATGCAGATGAGGAGGGCTTTGTTTCTAGGTCACTGCCACTGCCCTAGGTGTCAAGGCCCCCTGTGGTTCCCCAGGAGCGTAGGAGGGTGCTTGCTCATGGAGAGCAGAGTGTTGCATGAGGAGGCTAGGCTGAAGATGTAGCCAAGCCTCAGGGCCCAGGAGGGTGTCATTCCTGTTAGCTCCTCAACAGTGACTGGCTGGCTAACACCAGGGAGTGATCTTCTTGGGCTGCCTCAATTCAGCAATGTGGCAGGATACAAAGTCAATGTGCAGAAATCAGTGGCTTTCTTATACACTAACAATGAAAATACAGGAAGGGAAATTAGAGAATCGATTCCATTTACTATAGCACCAAGAACCATAAGATTCCTGGGAATAAACCTAACCAAAGAGGTAAAGGATCTGTACTTGAGGAACTACAGAACACTCATGAAAGAAATTGAAGAAGACACAAAAAGATGGAAGACCATTCCATGCTCTTGGATCAGAAGAATAAACATTGTTAAAATGTCTACACTGCCTAGAGCAATATATACTTTTAATGCCATTCCAATCAAAATTCCACCGGTATTCTTCAAAGAGCTGGAGCAAATAATCCTAAAATTTGTATGGAATCAGAAGAGACCCTGAATCACTAAGGAAATGTTGAAAAACAAAAATAAAGCTGGGGGCATCATGTTACCTGATTTCAAGCTTTACTACAAAGCTGTGATCACCAAGACAGCATGGTACTGGCATAAAAACAGACACATAGACCAGTGGAACAGAGTAGAGAGCCCAGATATGGACCCTCAACTCTACGGTCAATTAATCTTCGACAAAACAGGAAAAAATATACAGTGGAAAAAAGACAGCCTCTTCAATAAATGGCGCTGGGAAAACTGGACAGCTATATGTAGAAGAATGAAATTCTTAAAGGACAACAAACACAGCACCTCAGCGGGGGCAGTGTTGTCTCCTCATGCACAGCAAGACCGACATCTTCCCTGGCTCACTGATGACCCTGCTCAGACAGAGTTCCAGGCAGCAGGTTCTTTCTGCTGACTTCATGAGGCTTTGCTGTCTGCCCTTCTCCCCTCTTTTCACAATCTTTTTTTAGTTTTAGGATGTTCGTGTGTGTGTGTGTGTGTGTGTGTGTGCGTGTGTGTGTGTTTGTGTGTGTGTGTTGGGCTGAATATAAAGGGAAATGAAACTCCATTGAACCACAAAGCTTGCCTTTTTGTCTGGTCCTGGATTTTTCATTCCAAAGTCAAGAATTTGACATCTTTGTTCTCCGTTGTATTCCGAGCCCCATCCCCCACGCCCGATCCCAGGGCAATGTGATTGCCATTTAGTTCCTGAACTGGGGAAAAGCTTCAGGTTACAAGGAAGTCAGGTTAGCATATGGTTGGTTAAAACAAACTTATTTTAACACACAATCTAATCTGAATTTAATATGCATAATTAACTATACTACAAAGCATGCCTGTTACAGAAACATTTATTGATCATATACTATACACTTTATGCCAAGTAATATGCTAGGGTCTTGGGGGAATGGGGAGAGATGGCGTAAAGATAAATAAGACAATTTCTACTCTCAGACAATCTACTATAGGCAATAAAATACATAGACATTACTATAATTCAAGACAGAATATAAAGGCAATGAGATAAATTATAGAGCGCATGTGGGGAATTAAGGCATAAAAGGAAGAACAGCTTAAGGTAGGGGAAACTATGTGATTCCTTACCTAGAAAACCCAGGATAGTGCACTAAAGAGCCATTAAAAACAAGTGAGTTTGGGGAAGTGACTGGTACAAAAGTATACAATAAACAGGATCTTTCTCTACATCAGCAATAGCCAATTACAAAATGTCATGGGAGGAAATACCTTATTCATGTCCTCAACCAAAACTATAAGTCTAGGAATAAGTCTAACAAGAAATGTGCAAGACTTGCTTGAATAAAGGTATGAGTGTCTCACTGAGGGACATAAGAAAGCATTGAATAAATGGAGAGATAGCCATGTTGTTACATAGAAAAATTCACTATTGCAAAGATGATGATTCTCTTCAAATTAATTTGCTGTTCAACATAGTTCAATCAAAAGTCCAATAGATTTATTTTTGGAATTTGATAAGCAGATTCCAAGTTTATCCCAGAAAAGAAAATATGCAAGAAAAAAATGTTAAGAGAAAGAGGAAGGAAAAGGAGAAGGGAGAGGGGACATTTCTGCCATATATGCTAAGATGGCAAAAAGCTAAAGTAATTGAAAGTACTTTAGTACTTTAGCTAAAGCTAAAGTAATTGAGACAGTATGATATTCATGTAGGATTAGATGAATAGATAAAATTGGGGGAATAAAATACTCCAGAAACAGACCCCAGCACTGGAACTGAAAGCAACTTCCTCTTGTTGATAAACTCTGGGGTTCCTCACCATCCCATAGTTTGGTTTCTCAGCTCTTCCATGATGTGCATGACCAATTCCTTCTACCTAATGTCTCCATTCGAAAGATCTAGAATATGTGCTTTTCTCCTGAGTGATAGGGAGTATCCTGGGGAACATATTAAATACTAACATTAATATCAACAGTATCTAAAATTTATTCAGCACCTATATGTGCTATATGTGCCAAGCCTAATGCTAAGGCCTTAGGTTGTTGCATTTCAGCTTCATGACGTAGGCACATGACAACCTTGACATGACAGATGACAAAAACTGAGGCTTACACTCAAAGTCGAAATCCTGTTTTCTCAGAAAACAGTTCTTATTTGGGGGTGGCTAGCTGATTCTGAAAGAGGAGAGATCTAAGCTCCATACCTTACCTGATCAACCCACAAAGCCCTGGGCCCCATAACACTGTCTTTCAAGCTCTAGGAGGTTCTGTGGGGGGCATACCCATCCAAACCCCGATGTTGTTAGGCCCAGCCTAAGTTACAGTTCCCCAGAACCTCTGTGTATGGTGACAGACAATCTCTGGCCACTTCATCAACTGAAGTGGACACTAGTCTGGCCACAGACCCACCATGTCCACTTCCCCTCTAAGTAGGAAAGCATGTGACCAGGACCAGCAGATGGTCATCTATCTGCTTCTAATGAGAATCTGTGTGGTAGCTTTGATGAAGAAGACTCAGGCTGACACCTCAGCCATTTCCAACCATGGAAAGTTTTATCATCAGCCAGAGCCCCTGCTGAAGATTAGGCTGGTTGAGGCTTTTCCCTCCTGAATCTTGTCTTTGATCATTTTGCACAGAAAACCTGAGGGTTTTTTTTCAGACGGTACAGAAAAGCCTCCAAATTGCTCTTCTCTCTCCTAATGCTTCTCAAAAACATTATTTCCCCCATAACTTCCCCCACCCCCTCTCCCTCCATCACCACCACCTATTTTCTTAATATCCTTCCAAGATAACTGCAGTGAAAACTCATGAAGACTGACTTTCGGGAGGTCTTCTGTCCGCCTCAGCTCTCTCTTTCCAATTCAAAAAAGCCAATTTTTATTTTCTCATATATTCTTAGACACAACCCTCCACTTTATCACATCTTGAGATCAAGAGTCCTTGGACTCAGCACACAAAACTTCATCAGGCTCTTTTCTTAATTTGCATACCTGTCCTCTTCCAAAGAGCTCCATACCTTCCCTGCTTAATGGAAGTACTTAATTCACTTCAATTTATTAAACATTAAGAAGATAGATGATGATAATAGATAGATAATAGATAGATAGATAATAAGGTGAGGACATTCAAGAGGACCAGTTTCTCTCCAAATTCCAGCTCTTGGAAAATATAAAGAAATAATGGAATAACAGCTGCATGGGCAAAACATAAACAAAATTCTTGTTTTGGGAGGGAGGGAGATCCCCAACGAGGTCTACAGTTTGATTTAACAAGAGACTAAGCAATCTAACGCTGTTTTGTTCAGAACAGATACCTCTCTCTTTCCATTACCCTTGAGGCCTAATGGAAACTAGATGTGGCTCTAGTTAATCATCCAGCTTCTTTTAAACTAGAAGCCACTCACTCATATCTGCTTGTAAGAGAATCCAGCTGGAGAACAGACTCAGCCTTTACAGCTCTTCCCTTCCTGAGTTCTATTCACTTTACGAAGCAATTAAGCAGAGCAATTTGACTAGCGTAAGCAATTACTTTAAACTAATATAATGTCTTATCATGCCAGGGAATCTATTATGTAAAAGAAGGCAGTTCTTGTGAGAAATCGGAAATGGAGCGCTGTCTCTTCATCATCAATCAATCAGTCTGTCTCTAGATCCAGCTGTAAGCGTGGACATGCTGGGCCCGGGGAGGACGCAGGAAGTGGCTGACTCAATACCTGGATTTACCATAAATTTAGGGAGCCATGGTTAGTAAGGGCCACACCCTGATCCTGAAATACACCCCCTTAAAGGTGTCAGAGGGGCAGTTGGCTTTGCTTAGCAGGGGTATTCTTAGAGAAGAGGCCTGGAAGCCCCTGAGGAAATAAGTCAACACACACAAGTTTGGTTGTAGGACAATGAGCCAGTTCAAGGCTGGGGCAGGATTGGTGAGGGAATTCTGAGCATAGCATTCCAAGCTCCACAGCCTGGTTCCTTTAGCAGAGATAACTCACTCAGAAGCCTAAACAGAAAAGGCAGGTGGACAGAAGGCAAGGTATAAACTAAAGAAGGAGTTCCGCCATGCTTGTTAGGACTCTGATTCCAAGTTACAGAAACTGGCTGAGTCTGGATTAAACAGAAAAAGAGAATTTATAAGACACCTGGGTGGCTCGGTCAGCCACCTGGCTGATTCTTGATCTCGGGGTTGTAAGTTTGAGCCCTACCTTGGATGTAGAGGTTATTTTTTTTTTTAATTTTTATTTTTAATTTTATTTTTTTATAAACATTTTTATCCCCAGGGGTACAGGTCTGTGAATCACCAGGTTTACACACTTCACAGCACTCACCAAAGCACATACCCTCCCCAATGTCCATAATCCCACCCCCTTCTCCCAAACCCCCTCCCCCCAGCAACCCTCAGTAGAGGTTATTTTTAAAAAATAAAATCTCAAAAGAAGAAGAAGAAGAAGAGGAGGAGGAGGAGGAGGAGGAGGGGGAGGAGGGGGAGGAAGAGGAGGAGGAGAAAAGAACTTACTTTAAGGGTGTGAGTTGGCTCTCAGCTCTTACGGATAAGCAGCTGGAGACCAGAAGGTCTATAACCAGGAATGGAAATCTAGCAAGAGTCCAAGAGTACTGTTTCTCTGTCTCTTTTCTCTGCTTCCCTCAGCACATGGGAGACACTGCTTCTCAGAAAACTGTCATTTTGTTACATGAGGGTAACCTGGAAGATGGTGAAGGCAACACTCAGTGAATAGCAGGATAGGAAAATATTTAGAAATAAAAGTCAGGGCCCTGATGAACTACACCTACCACTGGACATTTTTACTTAAGTAACCCAGGAAATTCCCTCCATTTTCTAAGTCAGCTTATGTTGAATTTTCTATTAACTGCAACGCAAAACATCCTAACGAATACATACTGACTGCCCTTCTGGAAAGTTTATTATTTTCCTATATTTGGATAACACTTGACAGTAAATGAACTGATATAGAGCTTATCTCAGGTATTCTCCCAATAAATGTGTAGAGGCAGCTTGGTGACTCTGCTTTTACTCTGTCTTTTGTTGAGGAGGATTGAATGTATTGCTTTTTTTTTTTTTTTTTTTTTTTTTTTTGGTGGTAAACTATACATAACAGGAAATTGACCATGTTGACCATTTTGAAGTAGCATTAAATACATTCATATTCTGCAGGCTTCACCACCATCCGTTTCCAGGATGTTTTCATCTTCCCCAGATGTCGCTCTTCCCACTAAACATGAACCCTCCATTAACCCTACCCCCCAGTGCCTGGCAACCATTCTACTTCCTGTCTCTATGAGTTTGGCTCCTCTAAGTGCCTAATTGAAGTGGAATCATCCAGTATTTGTAATTCTGTGACTGACTTCTTCCTCTTAGCATAACGTCTTTAAAAATGTTCATCTGTGTTGGAGCATGTGTCAGAATTTCTTTCCTTTAAAATGGTGCTACTTTTTTGCATTCATCAGGTGGTGATGAATAGTAGCTTCCTCCTTCTGGCTACTGTGAACATGCCACTATGAACATGGGGGCATAAATATCTCTTCAAGTCCCTGTGTTCTAGTCAATACCCAGAAGGGAAATGCAGGACCCTATGGTAATTCTATGTTTAATTTTCTGAGGAACTGTCATATCATGTTTCACAACAGCCACACCATTCTATATCCCCCCCCTCAGCAATGTGTATTTTATTCTGCTTTGTTATATTTTGTTTTTTAATAACCATCTTAACAGGTGTGAAGTGTTTACTGCTTTTCAATTATTAATAGCCTACCTATTAGCCCGACAAGTTCTGCCCAGGAGGGGTGGGTCACTGCTTAGCTATCACTTGGTGATGCTATGGGAGCACAAAGATGGGACATCGAACAAATAGCGGTTGCTCAACAAATGTTAGGGAAGCAGCTTATTGGAAGTCACCTCCCTCCCCCCCACACACAAACCCCAGAAAACTGCTGAAGAGCTGTAAAGGTAGAGTGGATAGGGTGCTAATGGCAGGAGGTAGAATGTGGGGAGCTAAAGTGAGGGATAAGGATAAGACACAAGATGAGGCCAAGCTCCCAGGAGAACTTTCTAAGGCTACTTGGTCCTGGCACCCCAATCCCCTCTGTACCCCTTTCCTTAGTGGGCTACCGTTGTCTATGTCTGGCACCCTTCTTGTTGACGTTGATTAAAAGTCCTTGCCTTCTGGAGCAGTGCACTATAATCAGAACATCAGAAATGGCCACACCTTATACCAATGGTGTGTGTCGTTGTGAGCACTCAAGTGGGGCATCCCTTCATAATCCATGTCCTGTCAAGTTTTAGCTGGAGGACTTTCCAGGGCCAAAGTGTCAGCAAACTTGTCCCAGAAGAGCCACAGAGATTTGTTCTTAGGGCATGAGCCCAAGGGTGATCAAATCGATACTGTCCCCATTGGGAAGACCCCAGGGAGTTAAATACTGAGAATTTCTAGTACCACTAGGAACACTTCAAATCATCTGGAAGTTTTGCCTCACCAAGCCTGTAAAAGCAATCAGATATTTCTCTAAGGCTCATCCAAACCACTTTGGTCTGGACACAAGGCTGGAAATCTCCTGAAAAGGAACCTCTTTCTGAAACTTGCTTTTTTTCTCCTTCTAGGAGGATAGAAATAGCAAACATACAACAATGTGACCTTGATGATGTGATTTTCTCCTGAATAAACAGGCCATGAGGAGGTGTGAAGCATGTTGTTTTGCTATCTCCTGGGCTCTGCTCTGAAAGCCCTGACTGCCATTTCTTTGACATTTCACTCCTGCCACCAGTTTCTTCCCTCTTCCCCCCACCCCCACTCTGTACATTCTGATCTGTAACCCACCTGGCAGCAGCTAGAGGGTCTTCCAGGGATATATGGACATGCCAATCCCTCCCTGGAGAGAAAAGGAAGGGCAAAGTGATCCCTGCACCCAATGTCCAAGTATCCAAAACAGCCAATGAATTCCTGTTCTTCAAAAAATACCTTTCTGGTTCAAATGACTACACTGGAGAATTCTAGCAAACGCTTTAGGAAGAAATAATATCAATTACATAATCTCTTCCAGAAAACAGAAGAGGCAGGAAAAAAAAAAAAAGGAATCAACTACTGATACATGCAGGAACATGGATGATTCTGAAAAGCATTATGCTAAGTTAAGGAAGTCAAGCACAAAAGGCTCCATACCGTATGATTCAATTTATATGGCATTCTGAAAAAGACAAAAATTACAGGGACAAATGTAAGATCAGCAGTTTCCAGAAATGGAGGTAGCAGGAGGAGATTTGATGTAAAGAGACACAGAGAACATTTTTGGGGTGATGGACTTGTTCTATATATTGAGTATAGTGGTGGTTGTGACTGCATACATTTGTTGAAATTCACTGAGCTGTACACTTAAAGGGGGTGGATTTTACTGTATTAAATTATACCTTAATCATTTTTACTTTTTTAAAAAAGAAGAAGACAATCTTGGCTTTTAAAGCATCAGATTCCAATTTATCTAAAACTAACTTTAAGAAAACATGCTTGCATCTATTATTAAGTATATGTATGTACACCACACACACACACACACATACATATATACAAGTTTTTTACTTTATTCTCATGTTCCCATGGAACCAAGCTATTCCCAATTCCAGGAATAAGAACAGCTTCTCAGTAGATTTCATTTTCCCCAGTTGCCCCTGTTCTTATCTTCTTTGTCTCAGGCAAATGGGTCTTCCCTAAGGTCAATCCTGTACATAGACACAGAATGACTCAGCCAAGGCCAGAGTCAGGTCTTGCCCTCAGGAAACTCGTAGCTTAGCAGGACTTGAGGGGATCTATGCTGTGGATAGACAGTAGGACTTGTAATTATGTTGTCTTTCTAAAATAATAGGGATACTGTGAGAATATGAGTGAGAAAATACATGTGAAGTGCTAAGCACATAGTAAGGCCCCCAAAATATAAACTATCCTTGGTATTTTTATCAACATTTCTACTCATTCTATTTCCTATCATCAGGCTCCATTTGGCTTTCCTATGTTGTAGGCACCATTTACTGGAAATAAATTAATCCTGCCCAGGTACCTTCCCACCTTGCAGACATGAGAAAGAGGTGGGAGAGAATCTTACATTGCATATTGAAGTACAAGGACCCCTGGATGATAGTCAATTGATTCTTCAGACATGGGTTCTGGCATCATCTCCATTGTGCTTGGGTCTACAAAATGCCAGCATTCATGTTTCATGTTTCAATTATTCAACAAATATTTACTGAGCACTTAGAATATACCCAACACTTTCCCATATACTAGGGATATGGCAGTAAACAAAACAGACAAATCTCCCTCCTTCACAGATCCTACTTTTTTTAAAAAAGATTTTATTTATTTATTTGACAGAGATCACAAGTAGGCAGAGAGGCAGGCAGAGAGAGAGGAGGAAGCAAGCTCCCTGCTGAGCAGAGAGCCCGATGAGGGGCTCGAGCCCAGGACCCTGGGATCATGACCTGAGCTGAAGGCAGAGGCTTTAACCCACTGAGCCACCCAGGCACCCCAGATCCTACTTTTTTATTTCCAACTCAAGGTGACCTATATGAAAGAGATACTGGCTTTGCACCGGCTTTACTCTCCTAAAAGAAGTAAAAGGCTGTGGGATATCTCCTTACCTTTGAGTTTGAAAGTTTTCCAATATGAGACAGAAAAGGACCCTGAAAGCATAGAGGAGCAAACCTAGGAGATATGCTAAACTGGAGTATTGGGATGACACTGAAGAATAATTTAACAAGCTAAGAGCAGTAAATGTGAGATGCTTATTCATATACAACTTTCAAAATCCAACTCCAGATATTAGGAAGATATAGACAAACTTTTTGTGTGCAGAAACAAACAACAAACAGGCAAAAGGACTCAAACTAATGTCCCATGAGAACTAGATGGAGGTTAGCCCAGAAAAGAGGAATATAATCTCTCTCCTCAAGTGCTTGAAGGTCCAATTGTGAAATAGGAGTGTGACACCAGCTTATTCTGTATAGCCCTAGAAAGTAGCAGCTATGGGGAGACAAGTTTTGGCTCAAAATGAAGAGGAAGACTTTTACTATAACAAGAATCTTAATATGGAAAAGGATACCTCAGTCTGGAGCGATTTCCCTACCCCTGGAGATGTGGAAGCAGAGTCCATGAAATTATTTCTTGAAAATGCTATAGATGAGTTCCTGCTTTGCCTTGAGTGGGAGGCCCATTAAACATCAGCCTATTAGTATTCCTTATATACCCACCATGTTCCAAGCACATGATCCTGGCTCTCAAGAAATTCTGTGTCCAGTAGAGGAGACACACTCTTACCCAACAGAGTGATCAGTGTAGTGATAATAGGGAGTACAGGATTAATGGAGCACAATCTCTACCTCAGAGTAGAAATCAGGGAAACCTTCCTGAAGGAGGTGCTCTGCACTTAGTTTCAAATGGGGAAATAAAGTAAACAGCAGTTAAGAGCCAGGAAAAGACTGGACTAAAATTACTGGTTTGGGGGCTTATCCCATCAAACCACAGGGTATCCACATATACTCTTGAAGAGCTTCCTGGGGGTAGAACTATGCGGCTGCAGTTTCAGACTTCTCCCCTATTTCAAAAAAGCAAGGAATTATAATCTATTGTACATCTCAGGAATCTACTTGAGATTTTCAATAAAATATTCTGCATCTAAACACAAATCAGAAAACATTAAACCAGTATTCATATCCCAGAGTCTGTGCCTTCTAACCTGGGTTATGCACCTTGGCTCCCTATTGGAGGTATGAAGGCAATTTATGATGGGGAGACATATCGTGGAGCCCCAGACTCAACAAGGCCCTCCTGGTTTTAGACATTCAGCCATGCTGATGAGTGTTAGAATAATGCAATCAGATCAAGAAGAAATGAGTTAATTTCTTTTTCCAGAGGGAGACTGTGACTTTTTAATAAAAATTTAAAAACAAACTTTTCCAGGGTGCTAACCCATGATGTGGTTTTCTGAGCCCTCCCTCATCATTGTGGAAAAAAAATTTTCAGCACCAAGAACAGCATTTGACTCTGGGCTCTTCACCCCAAGGAGAGATGCAGCAGGAGAAAACAAATTCATGCCCTCCAACCCTCCATCACTATGAGGGCTGTGTCTTCATCTCCCCAGTAGATGGAAATCCCAGTTCTACATTTAGGTTTCTTCAGAGCCCTGTCTTACTAGAAAATCAGACTCTGCTGCACTTAATCATTTCCCATTTAGTTTGAGCGATCTCCTTTGATTCAGAAGTATAATTAGCCTTAATAGCATGCTAAATATAAAGGTATACCACTCACCTCCAAGACATTGCGAATAGAAAAAAAGAGCTGAAGGAAGTACCCTAATATGTTCTGCATTCTCCACTAAATGCCAATAAAGCAGCCAATAAACCACAGCTGGTGTTGATGGTTTTTTGATGGTAAAGTATATTTGCAGAAAAAATCACCTCACAGATCAAGGGGAAAGTTCACCCACACAGTGCAAGAAGTATAGGAGGGAAAAGAACAAATTATCCTTTATCACAACGAGATAGTCAGGAGTGGGTGAGAAATGGAAGTCTAGGCTCTGGCTTCCCAGGATCAGGGTGGTTTCTCAGCTGTACTTGGTCTATGTCTCAAGGAAAGTGTGGGTCAGAGATCTTTCTTTGTCTACCTTCACTTCCCCATCTTACAAAAGACAACATAAAACAATGTGATGAGCACTTGGATCTGCCCTCAAACATTCCTCAATCTGTGTCCTACTGACACCTTTGGCCAATCACTTTAACTTTCTAAACCACAATTTTTTTCATAACTAAAATGAACATAACATCTTCCTACCCCCATAGGAACATTAAGAAGATTAAATGACATAACCTGCATGAAAACATCTAGCACAGTGCTAGGCGCATAGCAGGTATCAGAAATAATTATATTCTGCACTTGGAAAAAAATTGATTCTCTTCAGAGTGAATTGATATGGTTTCTAAGTGGCTTATTAGTGATTGTCCAGAAAACATAAACCTCTCCCTCCATCTGGTCACTTTCAGCAAAGGTAGACAGACATGTTTGTGCCAGGTCCTCAGCCCAGTCTTATCTAAACTAGCCCTTGGCAATGTCAGCTCCACATGCTCCAGTGACGTCAGAAACAGGTCAGTAAGTTTTGTGTAGGGGTCCAAGATGGCTCTTCCAAATCGCCAATTTCTCAATTACAAAGGAAATGAGCCTGAAAAATGTCTATAGCCTAATCATTAAAGGTGCTTTTGCTGAGAACCAAAATCTATAGTTTCTCCCCATTAACTAGAAAGTGATGGTTAAGCATTTACTACATCAAGTATTGTGCTCAGTCCATTCTGGAATGATCTGTATTAATTATCCACTCTATGTTGAATATGGCTACTGCAGGCCTTGGGCCTTTGTCTGTTCTTAGACACTCATCTCAAGCGTCCCCTCTTCCAGAGAACTTTCATTGTCTCAGGATGGCCTGGGCACCCCTCCCTGTGTTCTTCCCTCTTGCCTCCTTCACCCAGCTGAGGTCCCTAGGAACAGGGCCTAAACCTAAAAGTTTAGTGGCCCCAGGGCCCGGCACAAGGCCCAAGACAGAACTAGCTGCCAGTGGTCTGTTGCATGCTGAACGATTATGCTTGAAATCTTTTAGAGTAAAATTTTCTGAAGTCTATTCCACAGAATCTAGATTCTGTGTGTTATTAGTAGCTATCTTATGAAAAGAAAGGTTTTTGGGAGGTCAACTCCATTTGGGAAAACTTAGGAAAGGCAATGTTGAAGAAGTTTCCTTGTTACAGAGTTCTGAGAGCTATGTGACACACTAATGTGCTTCGTGAGTCTCTAACCAAAGTAGCAGGCTGCTCCTCTCAAAGCTGTTTATACTTGGTACACCTGGGGGAGGGGGAAGTTAAGAACAGAAAGGGGAAAGGCCACCTGGGGGGCTCAGTAGGTGAAGCATTGGACTCTTGATCTCAGCTCAGGTCTTGATCTCCAGGTCATGAGTTTGAGCCCCTCTTTGGGCTCCACTCTGGGTACAGAGCCTACTTAGAAAAAAGAAAGAAAGAAAGAAAGAAAGAAAGAAAGAAAGAAAGAAAGAAAGAAAGAAAGAAAGAAAGGAAGGAAGAGAGAAGGAAGGAATGGAAAGGGGAATGTCATAAGATTAGAGTTCCAGAGAATATGTTAGCAAACAGTGTCCTGTACCAACTTGCAGAAGGTTGCACATCATAAATTTAAGAATCTGAAAGAGGATGCAAAGCAATGACAAAGATACAGTCTGTCAAAGGCATGCTGCCCCTGGAATGATGACATTGGGGGAGTTTGAGGAGTTGGACCATCCATCCCAACCAACATCCCACTCTAGTGGAATAAAAAAATACAATTTCTTCTGCCAGGAAGTCTGGGGTTTCACTTGTAGCAGCTTCCTAGAAATGCAAACTGAGAGCAGCTGGCCATTCTCTGTCAGTGATGTGGGCATCCCAGTTGTCCTACAGACTCCTTGTCAGGAAAATGCCTCCCATGGCATTTATAGCCTTCTGAGAAACCTCCTTATCAGAAAACTGTATTGCTGTTCAGAGGCAATGTATGGGAAGGGAAACTTGGGCCTGGAAGTGGTGTGCCATCTTGCCCATCCTCCTCATTAGATTCTGCATGTCTTCCCTCATGACCTCTTATTAGTTATGGGCCAATTGCATTTGTATCCTCTAGGCAAAGCCCTACAGAGAACTTGCTGATGAGCTAGCTTGATTCATCCTCTTCGGTGGGCCAGCCCTTCATTGCTGACCACCTCTGGGCTCTCAACACCCTGTAAACAGATCCCTCCTGGATCAAGGGCTGAACCCTGGTCTAGTCAGCAGCACCCCCTGCAGGAGGCTCAACACCACCTTGCCTCTTTGGATAGGGGGTAGGCAGACCACCATGGGTTGGAGAAGGACTAGCTATGCAGACACAAGGTGGGCATGTTCAGGACAAATGCCCTTTGGCACCATTACTGGGTGGTCTGATGGGGATGATGAAGGCAAAGTCACTTCATGAGTCTTTCACAGTCTTTTCACACAGAGAATGAAATGTACTCCTAATGCCCCACCATCTGAAGACCACGGTTTTGCTCACACATGTAGAATAGGGCCCAAGTTTGTGGATTTTGGACTGGGTTCAGTTACCAGTGCTAACATCTGCTACATATACAACCTAGAGCAAGTTATTAACCTCTCTGTACCTCTGTCTTCTCATGTGCAGAATGGGGATAACAGCCTGATTAAATCAGTCAACCATATGTTAAACATGTAGAACAGTGCCAAGCATTTAATGAACTAATGACTATCACTACTCTCCTGGGACACGTGACTGGAGAATCTCTGGTGTGTGTCCCACAGCCAAGACTCAGCTTAGGGGTAAAATGTTTGGAAACCACTTGGTTAAAAGCAAATTCAGAAGGTAAATGTTAGCCTGCAGACCCTGAGCTCACATGGGGGGAGGTTTGAGGGTGCACAGGAGCGAAAGGGCTCCTCTCAAGAAAAAGGAGTGATCCATGACTTCTCATTCTCATTCCATGAGAAATGAAAAACAAATTATCATCCTCCACCCCGATTCAGTCTAAACAGGGATTTTGCTGCCAGCAGCAGCAAGCAATTCTTGGCTTATCCCAAGCAGTAATATTTAATGAAAATATAGTAATCATTGCATCCAATTTTCTGTACCTCCAAATATATATTCCGACTACTTATATCCTTCTCCATGCCCTCACCCTAGTCCTGTCCTCTATCTGCTCTCATGTGGGCCATGGTCACAGTCTCCCCTCCATACACTCTTGTTTCTTCTACACTCAGCATCACAGGGCCTGTTGAGATACATGGATTAGGTCTCTCCCTGCTGAAACTGCACCTCACTTCAGCTCAGTCATTTTCTCTCCTGCCTTCTTCCCAGCCTCCTAGACATCACTAGTTCTTCAACAAATTATTCAGCCCCATGCAGCCCTGGACACATTGATCCTTAACCCAGAGAGTTCTCCTGCTCATCACCTGGCTCTCCTAGCATTCTCTTTTTCTGACCATTCTCCCAGGTTAAATCTGACCCTCATTGTAATACTCTTCTCTCAAGCCTTCTGCTTTTCATTTCTAGTATGTGTCACTTAATTATATTTATTAATGAGATTAGGTGTCTGTTGTACATGCCTTCTGGTATACTCTGTGTTCCTAAAAGCATGTTTGTCCTAGTTACCAATATATTTCCAATGTTGAGCTCAGCTCAATAAATATTGGTTGAATGAATAAAATGGAATATATTCTCTGAAATCAGAGGCAGCCAGCAGAGGCAATCCCTGGGGCTCCCAGCAAGAACCACCCTAAAACTCCCCTGAGTCAGCAAAGCTAGTTTGGGGGAAGATCTAATTTTATAGAAAGTTACTGAGCTGCTTGGCACAAAATGTAGCCCAAGGAGTCTTTGTGGAGGTTACAAACTGGGGGCCCAAGGGTGGAGTTAGGTCTATAGGGATGCTTTCTTTTGTCTTTAGTGTCAATAGCTTTTTTAATTTTTTTTTACTTTAATATTCAGATTTCCAGATATCCCTATAAGTCTAAAAGATCCAGCAACATCAAAGCCACATGCCCACGCAGTGTATCCTACACAATGCTCAGAGAAAGATTATTCAATGTAGGTGTTCATACATCTAGAGGATGAATCTGAAAGGAAAGTGCTTCTTATTACTCCCTCTGGCAGCTCCCTCTCTGCATGTCCATGGCCTGGGTCCCTTTGCTGGTCTTGGCCGTTGCTGTCACCTCCCCCAACACATACATACACAGCCTCCAGAGAGGTGTTGTTTCTAACCCTTAATGGCCCAGAATTGAAGCCCATGTTCCAGATCATGAGGACAGAACCACAGCAGTCTGGTTGAACTGATCTTTCCCACTTCCCTCTCCTGTTCCCCATTCCTAATCATCCCATATCACTTACGTCTGACCAAGATACCCAAATAACCCCCAAACCTGTATCTGCAGCCTTCCACTTCCTCAAATTTCAGAGCCTACATTCCTCTGTGTTCTTCCCATGTCTACCTGGATGTCCCTTAAACCCTGTAAACTCAATCTATCTCTACTCAAGCTCAAATAAGATTTTCTCCTGGTTTCCTGTTTCTTCTTTCTTTCCTGTTTCTTCCTTCAATCAGACCACTTTTTACCTCATAGACATATGTCTTCTAAATCCTGTCTTTCTAAATCATATTAATCTCACTTTGGAATGTCTTCTGTGCCCATCCTGTCTTTTCTGGTCTAGTTTGGGATCTCACCCTTTGTGCCCAGAGAATGGTGAAGGCTTGGCCACAGTGCTCCTGCCTCCAGACCTGCCCCTTCTGCCTACGACCCTGGGTTGCTTTTTCCTGAAATGAGCTTATCATTGCTTTGTGCAAAATGCTTTGGTGGATCCCTATGGCCTATGAAACTCATCCTCAGGTACAAAATAAGATTACTATTACCCATTTTTTTTTCAGGTTTGTTTGATAAGAGCTCCATAATGACAATGAAATGAGAAAATGAAAATATTCCAAAGCATCCAACACTGTGCTAGGCACAGTGAATGAATAATGAATGGTCACTTTTTTATTACTCTTGTTCATTCATAGAGGACCTAGATCCTGAAGATATGCAATGAACAAAAGTCCTTGTTCTCATGGAGTTTACACACCAGTGGGGGGGGGGGGGAACAGTACACAAATAAACATGAGGTAGTAACAATGCAGTGAAAAAAAATCAAGCACAGTGAGGAAATAGAGTGTGATAAGGGAGTGCTATTTTACTCAGGGTGGATGGGAAGGTGACAATCGAGCAGACACCTGAATGAAAGGATGAAATAAGGTGGATGGTAGAAGGAGGAACATTCCAGGCAAAGGGAAGAGTACATTAAACATGAAATCTTGGTGTGCCTAAGGAAGAACAGAGACTTGCGTGGTTGGAGCAGAGTAAGCAAAGGATCAGCTGACCATTGAGAGCAGAGTAGTGGAGATAATTTCATGTAGGATGTTGTAAGCCAGTGTAAGGACTTGGAGTTTTATTCTAAGTAAGAATAATCTATGTTGGAGAATTCTGAGCTAACCACAAACATGTCAGACTCTTGTTCTAGAAAAATTGCTCTGACTGCTCCATGGAGGAGAGACCAAGAAACAGAATAACTAGGAGTCCATAATGATAGCTCAGGTAAAATTTTAAAACAAACAAACAAACAAAACAAACAAACAAACAAAAAACAAACAAACAAAAACCACCAACAGCAACTTCACAAAGTCCAGGACTACAACCACAGAAGTAAAGACCATGAAAACTTATAGACCTCTGGGCTATATTTTAAAGGTAGAGCTGAAAAACATGTGCTGATGAATTGGAGATGGGGTGTAAGGAGGCGGGACCCAGGTTGGCTCCTAGATTTTAGCATCTGAAAGAATAGAGTTGGAATTTCATGTGATAAAGAAGACGATAGGAAGAACATTTTTAGAGGGAAAAGAATTAAGTTGGAGGCATGTTAATTGTAAATATTTAATTTTTAAATATTCAAGTAGAGATATCCAGTAGGCGGTTGGGTAGAAAAACCAGAACTTCAGGGTAGAGGTCTTGGCTAGAGATAAATACTTGAAAGTGATCAGTATGCAGTTAAATCATGGAACTGTATGAGAACTCTTAGGCTGTGAGTGTTGATAGAAAAGAAAGAGGATCAGAAGCTGGGCCCTGGTGATAAGGAGAAACCAGCAAAGAGCAATGAGAAGATTCTGGGAGGAGAAGCAAATCCAGAAGAATATGGTGTCTCACAGGTCAAGTGGAAAAAGAGTTTCACAGAAGGAGCGATCCACTGTGTGAAATGCTGCTAGTAGGCTGACAGGTCAAGTTAGAAGAGAATTAACCAGTAGACCTGACAACATGGAAGTCATTGGTAGCCTGATGAGAGCAGTCTGGTGGAACAGTGGGATAGCTGGACTGATGGGGGAGAGTTCCAGAAAGAATGAGAGAGATTATAACTAAAATACTGATCTGGTGGGGCGCCTGAGTGGCTCAGTGGGTTAAGCCTCTGCCTTCGGCTCAGGTCATGATCTCAGGGTCCTGGGATCGAGTCCCATATTGGGCTCTCTGCTCAGCGGGGAGCCTGCTTCCCCCCTTCTCTCTCTCTGCCTGCCTTCCTGCCTACTTGTGATCTCTCTCTGTCAAATAAATAAATAAAATCTTTAAAATAAAATAAAATACTGATCTGGCAATCCTCCCAACCCATATTTCCAGGTCCATCTCTCACCACCACGACCCCCACACAAGATCTCATCAATGAGACAGGCATGTACTTGTTCACGTTGTTGGCATCTTCCTCCTCTGCTACTCAGCCCTTTCTAAAACCCACTCCCCCTCATCCCAATCTTTGTCCTTTGAAATCCAGTCCATTCTTTGTGGCTCATCTTAGGTATTCCATCTTCCCAGGAGCCCTTTCTAAACAGACTTCTTCATATGTGAAATAGTTTGCATGATGCATATGTTATAACAATCAGTATTACAGGGGCACCTGGATGGCTTAGTCAGCTTAGTGTCTGCCCTGGGCTCAGGTCAAGATCCTGAGATCAGGCCCTGCATCGGGCTCCCTGCTCAGCAGGGAACCTGCTTCTCCCTCTCCTCCACTGCTCCGCCTTCTTGTACTCTCTCTCCCTCTGTCAAATAAATAAATAAAATCTTAAACCAACATCAACAACAACTATCAGTATTATACCCAGATTTTCCAGGAAAACCTGTATTTCCTAGTGCTGTAACGGATTGCTACAAACTTAGTGGATCAAACAATTCAATTCCTTTTCTTACACTCCTCAAGGTCAGAAGTCCTGAAATCAAGGTGTTATCAGGGCTACATTCCTTCTGGAGGCTCCAGGGGAGAATCTGCTTCCTGGCTTTTACCAGCCTTTAGAGGCCACATATGTTCATTGGCCGGCAGCCTCTTCCTCCATCTTCAAAGCGGGCAGCAGAGCACCTCCATTCTCCTTCCCTCTGCCCCTGTTACCACATCAATTTTTCTGACTCCGAGTATCATGCCTGCCTCTTATCACCCTTGTGATTATATTAATCCAACCCAGGTAATTTAAAATAATCTCCTCACATCAAGCTCCTCAACTTCATCACATCTGTGAAGTTCCTTTTGCTAAAACGAAAACAGTCACAGATTCCAGGGATTAAGACATGGAGAGATGCTCTGCCTGCCTCTCTGCCTATTTGTGGTCTCTCTCTGTCAAATAAATAAATAAAATCTTAAAAAAAAAAAAAAAAGACATGGAGAGATGGAGGAGTCATTTTTCTGAGTACCACCAGCCCTAATTCAAAATTTTCTATTTTTGAAATTAAAAATTTTTTATCTCAAGAGACACACATCCCAATTATTTTGGAAACTGAAAAATCGCTCTTTGTAATCCAAGTTTACTTTTTTTTTTTTTTTTTAGATGTCTTGTAGACATCTTCATGGGTGTGCCCCATCCCAATCCCTGCAGAAACATCTCCTTCTACTTACACACCTTGGGGTACACATGCTATCCAGCCACAGCTGAGCACTCAGTTTGCACTGGTACATTTATTCCACATTTCCAGACTGCTCTGTGTGGGCCCCTGTAATACAGAGATGAATAAGATGAAGTCTCTTCCCTTGACAGGCGTATGGCCTTCTTATTGGCCCTGTGTCTTGCTCATATCTTTTGCTGATACCCAGTGAAGAGTTTATTGAGCTGAAGTGTTCTGAGATGTTGCTCACCACCATGAATTCCCTTTGCCACTCTCTTCCTGTTCTCATTATCCTTTGTGCAGTGTGACTTAGTTGAAGAAATGTTGGAGCCCTAGCTGAGAGGCAGGGGGTGGGGGCATCATGTATGTGTCTGCTCTGCTGTAAGACAGACATCTGGAAACTGGAGATGGCCCTCCCACATGATGCGATGGGTGAAATGCCTGGACCATTGCACTGGGATCAGATCCATAAATACTTGTTGCATAGAGCAAGGGCCTGTCATGTGTGCAGGCACAGCAGGGACCCCATATTCACTAAAAGAACATGGTCCTGCAGCTAAAGTCACATTAAATATGGATGCCTGAGAAACTACATTTTCTCCTACCAAGAAAGAAATTAAGAGCACACTCTAGAACAGCTCTGTCATGAGTGAAACACAACAACAACACAATGTGGCACCAATAGCATCCACAGCCATGCTCTGACAATGAAAGGGTACAGAGAACCGCTCATTTATTCAACAAATACTGGCTAAGGGCCTGCAGCATGCCAGGCATTGTTGTAGGCACTGGAGAATTGGCAGTGAGCAGGACAGTCAAAATCTCTGCTCTTCCAGAGCTTGCTTTCTAGTTGGGGGAGGAGTGGAAATGATTGCCATTTATTGGCTCCTATGCGCCAGGCGTTGTTCTAAATGCATTTCTGTGATAACACACTTCTCCTGATCTCCCGGTCATCTTGAGACATTATTTTTTGCCTGCTTTAAAAAGAGGAACACTGAGCACAGAACAGTCAATTCTCCAGCCTGAGATTGCAAAGCTTCAGGCGAGTTGGGATTTGGTTCCAGACATCCCTGTGTTTTAAATCCTACACTGAACTGCTTCTTGCCTCCTTCTTCTCGTGAGGGAGGTGGAGCATTCCATTAAAAAGGTTCCATCTCCCAAGAATTTGAGCAGAGGACAAAAGCTGACCTCTGGGATTTGGGAATTGGGAACAAATGGAGAAAAGCTAAAAATGAGAAGAAGAGGAAAAGGTATTAGGCCTCCTACTGACCTCCACCATGTCTGAAGTCCCATCATCAAAGGCAACATTCCTCTGGACAAAACATTGCCATGGTCTGTGCCAGTTAACCTTAGTATGAATGGAACTATCTCTTTGGAGCTTCTTCTAAAGATGGGAAATGCAGTAGCCACTTGATATAAGATATCTTATTTAACGTTTATATCAACTCTTTAAAAATCAATATAACACCATTTACCATAGGATAAAATCAGGTTAGGCTATCGAATGAGGCAGGTTTCAAACCCAGTCATGTGGAAAGCCCTGTCTAATGCTCTTTCCAAGACCCTACACCCACCCCTTTCTGGTCTGCACCATGAATATTATTTAATACGTTCAAGTCTGTTGACCCAGAATTCTAAAAAGTTGTTCCTAGAAAACAATCAGGCAGAAATAGGAGTGTTTACTGTAGTCTTATTTACAACAACACATTTCACAAGGGGGTGGGGTTGGGGAGGGAGGAAAAAATATCCACTAACAGGAAACGAATTAAATGAATTATGAGACTCGTTTAATTAAATCAAGGAAAAACTTTTACTATAAAATGTATATTTAAACATAGAGAATTGTTTTAGACACATTAGGCAAAAATAATTGTGCTTTGAAATAAGTGTAGAACTTTGTATGCATATATCTCTATTAGGTGAGACCATATGGAACTGTCACTCTGTAGAGCAAAAATGATTGAATATTGAGAATCTCATGTGGTTCAGCCTAACTGGAAAAAAAAAAAAAAAGCCTGATGGATGTCCACCAAAATGGTTAATTGAGGATATGTTATCAGTGATTTCAAAAGAATTTTCACTACTTATGCTTTTGTATGGCTAACTATTCTCCACAGTGTACATGCATTGCTTTTGATCAGAAAAACCTATTAAAATAAGTGACAATAATTAGAAACACTAAAAGACTATTTTGACATTTATGTTTCAGGAGTGTTCTTGGTCTCTCAGATGTTATGATTTGAGAATAGATTTTTTTTTAAATGATCCAGTTCCAGTGGTTAAATTGAGAACTCATGTCAAAAAAAAAATTGAACAGTTGGGAAAATTGATTTGTGAGATGGCTTATTTTTTTTTCCTTTTGGAAACATTTGAGCTGTGAGTTATCAATCAAATGGTGTGCAACTTTTAAGGTAGTGAAATCACTGAACCATCTTAAAACTGCATGAGATGGATACAGTATCAGATTGGAAGTTAAGACCTTGCCTGTGAAAAATTTGTAATTGGCTGAATTAACTGCAAACCAGCTAATCCAGTGTTCTGAAAGGATTGAATAGTCAAGGTGGCTATGATGAGCCCATACATGTCTCCAGCAAGAATGCTCATAATACCTGGAAGTCCAGATTTTGTTTACATTCCCTTCCCCCACCAAAAAGGATTCTGTTTACGCTTTCCTTGGGAAGGTCAGGCATTTATTAGCCTAAGTGAGACTTTAAGCTTTAAGCCACAGGAAGGTGCAAGCTGAACTTGAATCTTTGCAAGGAAAGACAAGTGCATTATTGCACATACATTGGCAATATGCTTCTAAGACAAAGGAATGACAATGAAATGTCAAGGAAACCCCAGTAAGAGGTTTTGATTATTGTACCACCCCATTGCAAACATGGTCACTAAAATCACCATCTTTTTTGACTCTTAAGTCCAAGCTCCATTCCGTGCTGGAGATTCTGCACCCCAGGAAACGGAGTCCTCCAGAGCTCTGCTCTCCATCCTAATTAGAACGCTTAGCTCTTGCTGTCAGTTTACCTTACATGGTTATTGTTTTTTTAAAACTTTTTAAATTAAAGTTCTTTCTTTCCTTCGTCCTTCCTTCCTTCCTTCTAAGCGTGAGTTCCTCAAGGAAAGAAAGTATCATCAACACAATTCTATGCAAAGCATACAATCACACATTCTTGTAGATGAAATAAGAAAAAAGCAGGTTTAATGTTTAAAAATGTTAAACTGGTATGCTTATTACCCCCTCCTACAGGAATGGTGCTCAGCAGCATCCAGCCACCCTTCATGGTGGCAGAAAAGGAGGGAGTGGAAATGGCACGTGGGAAAATCACTTTAAATAGGAACCAGCAGTTGGAATCCCACCTTTAGTGAATAAGAGAAAGAGAAACAAGTAGAAGCAGATAGTGAGAGGCCTGTTCTGAACCCCACCTCTCCAGGTGGGGCAGAATGGTGCAGAGGCCGAAGGGAAACTAAGGCAGAGGGGCTCTCATCCCACTTCCAGTTCAGGCCTCAGGCGGTCACAGAGCAAATCTGGGGAGATGATGATAGATTCCAAATAGCAGCTCTATATCCCAAGAGGGAGAGAGCCTGAATTAACATTCCCAACCGTGCCAGCTGCTATGTGCAGAGAAGCAACCCAGTGTAACTGAGGGAAGGGGGTCATTCTCTATCTTCTGGGCCATGCAGGAATTTTCATGCCTGTCAACTTCTCCCAAGTGGTTTCAGTTTTCAGGCCAATCTCGCTTCTGATTCTGCTTATTTTTCCTCAGGTTGCAGCCACGGAACCCCACCACTGCCCCCAGCTTTCCTGGTTATGTCTAACTCATTCCTCTCCGACAGCCATTGCTGGCAGAGGCTAGAGGGCCAGCAGCTGCTATCACCATCCCAGGAGCCTCATGGCCAGTTATCATGCCCCGTGTCCTGGGAGGCCTCAGTCCCCACCAGGTGGTCATAGATGGAGATTCATAAATTTGCATCCAAGTCCAGCCATCACCTTGCTGGGAAGACAAGCAGAAACATTGTTTCCCAACACATGTCGTCTTGATTGGGCCAGAATAAAAATCGAACGTGCCACCTTCCATCCCTCCACAGCTGCTGCAGGAATTGATTTTTGCCCCGAAAATACTTATGACCCGTGGAATGGAAGATGGCTTCCCTGCTCAAAGATGCTTCCCAGAGACCTGGCCATGTTGCATCTCGTAACCCATCACTGGGAAAGGAGGCTGCTCTGTCAAGGACAGGAAGAGAAGCGGAACTCACGCCATCTTCCTTCGAGCCTCCAGTGCCTCCTCAGATTTGTGGCCCCTCTGTGTGCACATTGTAGTCACTGTTTCTACAAATATCCAAGGAATAGCCCCTGTATGCCAGGCCTTGTGCCCATTCAAGGAAATCCTGATCAAATGAGGACCTTTCCCATAGATAATAACCTGTAGTGGGCTGAATGGCGAACCCCAAAAAGATATGCTTGCATGGTAATTCCCGAAACCCATTAATATTACCTCATTCAGAAAAGATATAATTAAGCTAAGGATCTTGAGAGAGGGGGTTATTCTGGGTTATCTCAGCAGACCCTAAATTCATTCATATGCATTCTTTTCTTTTCTTTTTTTTTTTTTTTTAAGATTTTACTTATTTATTTGAGAGAGATCACAAGTAGGCAGGGAGGCAGGCAGAGAGAGGAGGAAGCAGGCTCCCTGCTGAGCAGAGAGACCAATGCTGGGCTTGATCCCAGGACCCTGGGATCATGAACTGAACCAAAGGCAGAGGCTTTAACCCACTGAGCCACCCAGGCACCCCTCATTCATATGTATTCTTATAAGAGAGACACAGAAGAGGGGGCAGAGATTGGAGAATGTGGCCACCAGACAAGGAATATCTGGACCCACCAAAAGCCAGGAGAGACAAGGAAGGATTCTCACCTGAGGCCTTCCAAGGGAGCATGGCCCTGCAGCCTGATTTCAGACTTCTGGCCCCCAGCACTGTGAGGGACAAATTCTGGTTGTTTTAAGCCACCCAGTTGGTGACAATTTATTACAGCACTCACGGGAAATGAATATAGCACCTAATAAAGGAAATGTCCCAGTTAGCTTTTCTGGGTGCAAGTGGGGAAAGGGGGCAGGGGACTCTTCCCAGATCCATGAGTCCCTCCTGCGTGCAGACATAGATTTTCAATGCTGGTGGATCAGATTCATCTTCTATAATTTGCAGGATTCCGGGGGGAAAGAATCATTTCCCAGATTTTATATTCTAAGAAGGGCCTCATGGTTTCCTCCAAAATGGCGGCTGTTGAGAGAACAATCTCAGTCCCAAAAACCATTTACACCCTCTCCCCAAAGACTGTTTTCTAGTCATAGAACCTCTGTCGGAGGAAGGGAGTCCCCATTTGTGTGGACAATATTCAGTACACTAGGTGCCTCTCTTACAGGTTGTCCCAATCCAAGTCTGCCTGTTTGGGGAGGGCAGCTGACCCAATCAGCAGGGTCCCAGGCAGCCACAGCCTGCCAGGGCCCGGGAGAACAGAGCACTGCAGGCCAGGCTTGGCGACCTCTGAGTGGGCACTATCCTCACCCTGGGGTCCATTTGAAGATTGTGCTTGTCTCGTTTAATTTAGACTTTACCGGTGGATAGATACTAAGTTGTCTTAGCCAGCCAAAACAAGAGCTCCACCATTAGAGTAAATTTCAATATTGTAGAAAACATTCACAAGTGAGATGTCCTTCCTCAAGGGCCTGGGCCACCTCACTGCGTAAGCCACATTGTACATGGCTTTCCCCCATTCTTTTCTTCTCCCCAAACTGTATTCTGTGTGAATGGAATCCCCTGAGTTTGTGCAAAGGGAAGGTCCTGGCATGGCCACGCCAACTCATCAGGGCCCACCAGGGCAGCTCAGTAAAGCTAGCACAACACAGAATTGTCACTCTGGACAAGACAAGGCACAGGGAAGGGCCACTCCACAGGGAGTGACAGGGTAAGGAGCCCTGAGGACCATCAGCCAAGAAGGCAGGGAAGGATTCCTGGGAACAGGAAGACCTCAGCTGGGCCTGGAAACTGTACCATTGGAGAGAAGGTGCTGTAACACGTCCAGGAACACCGTCTGATTTTTCACCAGCTCCGGCCCTGTGCTGTTTGTGACTGTCCGTGATTCGTAAGTAAGGAAATCCCTGCTGCTACGCACCCGGAAGCATGCCGCATGGAGTAGCCGGTGAGGCCAGTGCATCACCCACAAGTCACCGTGTTCGTGGGAAGACCTGCACCTGGGATATTTGATTTCAGGGTACATGTTGAGAACCTACGTTTACTTTCTGGACCCACAGTGCATCAGTAGACATGCTGTGTGTCCTTGCCTGGCCATTCCCGGGCCTCACTCACTTCCTTTCAGCTGCTGTGAAGCAGTCTGTGTACTGTTCTGAGGTGCCCCTAGGGCCCCCAGACGTTTACAGAGGACACACGGCCTGTACTTTAAGGCAGTCCGTTCCAAATATACTCCCTAAGCAAGGGGAAAACCAAACCTACCACTTTGGTCTCATAATTACAGATAAGCCCAGGGAAACCTGATTTCATTTCTATAACTTCTAGTTGAATTTCTGTCTGCACATCAGAAGGCCCCTGAGAAACAGGAGGTTCTCACCACCAGGAGTGGGGTGCTTACCCCAGGCCACCAGAGATGATGTGGTCAGCTCTGAGAGCTAGGTCTGCTCTCCCAAGGACCCCCCCTTCAGAGCCAGTGAAGGAAGAGACAGAAAGAGGCAGAGTGAGCGGTCAGGTCACAGCCAAGGGTATGAGGAGGCAGAACACAGCAGGTGGGAGAAATAGGTCAGGGCAAAGTGTTCAGAAGTAAAGCTGTGAATGCTGAGAACGCGACTGAAGATGCCAGATGGTTCCACAAAAATACCTGAAATGCCTAATAAAAAATGTGTCACTTTCAAAATATACGTATACCTGATTTGGATGTTTATCGACAATTAGCATCACCCACATTTACTCTGCACTACTTCCGAAGGTTTTTACCCATTCTTTTTTCTCCCATTTTACTGAGAAAATGTTAGCCCTAAAGAAAATAAGGCAAACACTGTTAGCAAGACTGATACACCCTCATCTGTAATCAAAATATTTTCGCCACATAGTTTCATTATGTTTACTCACTCTCCCAAATAGTTTGGCTGAACTATTTAAAGTAAGATGCAGACAATAGGACTCTTCACCAACAAATCCATACCTATTGCTCTTTTTGAAAAGTTACTTTTTTTTTTTTTTTTTTTTTTTTTTTTTACCAAAAGCATATTTTCAAGAAGCACAAAACTCACTGATAAAGACTTCATGCTCGAGATGCCCTGCTCATCCGTCCACGGATTATTGTCCAACAATTTTTCACACAATACAGCTTAAAGCAGAATGCTGATCTTATCAAACCATCTGAATAGGACACTCTCTGCAGAAAGAATATATCCCAAATTACAAAGCTATCCCATATTTCAGGGATGGCCTGGACTGGGCAATGGGAAGAATCACAGGAGCCCCTCTGAGGGGCACGGAGGCTGGAAGGCTGCGTGCAGTGGGGGGCACCATCCAAACAGTGGGCAACGGGAGCCGGGGGCAAGTCAGAGCCCCATAGCCCCAGCCCCCTGCATGTTCCCCCTGCGTGGGGGACGCAGCAATGGCAAGGGTGTAGTAAGTGGATCTGGAGAGACCTTGTGCTATGGTGGGCTGCAAAGACCAGAGAGCGGAGAGAAGTGGGGAGGGCCGACCAGAAGTGTGGTGCTGATGAAGCCACAGCGTGACCAGTGATCACGGCTGGGCCCACCCAGCCCCTGGAGCCCTTACCTTGCAGACTGTACTCACCGAAACTGGCTTAATCCCCACTACATGTCTTGGGGCAGACTATATTCTCCCCACTGAAGATCAGACAGAATTAAGAAAAAAAAAAAAAAAAAAAAAAACCAGTCCACATCCACGGTATTTGTCAGGATGCTATTGGATGCAAACTCTTCTTGAGCTACTTGGTGTTGGCTCATGTACCTGGAACGACCAGTGGGTTGTGCCCTGCCCTGCTGCAGGTCAAAGCCAGGGTGTTCCATCCTTGACCCCCTATAGCAGAGGAGGAGACTTAGCTGTGGGTGCAGAGAGAGGTCACACAGCCAGTCCTAGGAAGGCCCACAATGGTTAAAGTCAAGATCAGGGGTCAGGGAGGGAGGAGCAGAGGACATAGGAGTTGGGGGGAGTCCAGCTCAGGCCCTCAGGCCACCAATGTCCTACTGCCAGAGGACTGCTCGCTTTAGGACCCTTGTGCTGGGGTGGGCCAGGGGTTTGGGGGGGATGGGCAGAATCTCCCTGACTAGTGTTTCAGCCACAGGACAAATACTGCTGGATGACGCAGGCCTCCTGGAAGCCCAAGGAAGTATGTGACCCCCACCCCCAAAACTCTGTGTCAAAGAAATTGTCATGGCTAGGACCCTCCTCCCCCAATCTGTGTCCTACACCAGCAGCCCACTGCTTCCAAAGGTTCCTGAGCAATGGGACAGAGGGGCTGCCCCAGCCCCAACAAACCATCACTCTAGGGCTGTGCAGGCAGCCCCATGGAACGGGAAGATTCCTTATGCTTGGATCAAAGACTGGCCTAAGCCAGATACCCAGGCCTCCCTGCATGAGTAACCCCTGAGTGGGTTCTTTCTGGGCTTTTCACAGAGAAGTCAGGAGATGTATGTGCTCCTGAGTGGCGGGGACTCTGGGCTCCTCTGACCGCATAAGCCAAACCAGAGAAGGATGCCCGTGAAGGCAGTTCCAAAAAGAGGATGGCCTATAAGCGAGGGGAAGTCCGTGAGAAGAAAAGCACCTCACGAAAACCAGAGCCCCACAGCCTGTGCCCATCCCAGCCAAATCCCCATCCCTGGGACCTCTGTTTTTATCACCCTCCTGTGGGAGAGCCAGAGAGTGACAGGGTCTCACAGGCCTTGGCCTCCGAGGCTACCTGACCCTCTAAACTTTGCCCTCCTGCCAGCTTCGACCTCGGGAGATAGTCCCCGTTTCAGTCAGCTCCAGCTGCCATAACAAAATACCACAGGCAGGGTGCTAAAACAGATGAAATTTCTTTTCTGACAGTTCCAGAAGCTGGCAAGTCCAAGGTCAAGGTGTCAGCAGGCCTAGTTTCTCCGGAGGCCTCTCTCCTTGCCTGGTAGAAGACAAGACTTCTGTGTCTGTCACAAACCCTGGTTTCTCCTCCACTCCTTAAAAGGACACCGGTTTTATGAAATTAGGGCCCCACCCTCATGATCTCTTTAACCTTAATTATCTCCTCAAAGGCCCCACCTCCAAATACAGTAAGTCACACGCTGGGTTTGGGAGTGTGGAATTGGGAGGGGACACAGTTCAGTGCCTGGCCATTGGCTTTTCAGGCCTTTGCTGATGGCCCTCTGCCTTCCCCCCACCCCGCCCAGCACCTTGCTTCTAGCCTGGAGACAATGCAGGATTCAGATCTCCAAGGATGCCTGCGCTCCATGCCCAGCCACAAGTGTAAGAGAAGCAGCGGCCAGACCAAGTCTGTGTCTCCTCCTCCTGCCGGGGCATTTCCTCTCGAAGACTGGGGCTTCCAGAAGCCCAGTTTTTGTTTCTCTCTTCCATTTAATTAAGGAGTGAGGCAGAAGGGTGCTTTCTCAAGTTTAATGACTGTTCTTAGTTAGCACCATCCAGCAAATGACTTCTTAAATTGAGGACCAGAAAGCACTCAATTTTCTGGATATTTACTGTCACATCCACAGCAACACAGCTGCCACTGAGCGTGTGATTCCCCAGGCTTGTGCTGAGACGGAAGGCGACGCCAGTCTCACAGCACAGAGACCTCCAAACAAAAATAACAACTGCCTGTCGGTTTCAGGGCTGGCAAGACAATGGCCATTTGCCCAGGCCCTCCTGCTCACATTCAGGGACACCCTGATCCAGCAGACACCTCCAGGCACAGCTGCCTGCGAGGGGAGGTGGGAGAAAGACATCTGACCCGGGTGCAGAGCCCACATTCACCTTTTTGCCAGAAACGTCCATAAAACACTGCCTCAGCTCCATCCCTGCCCTGGAAAGAAATCCAGCACTGTGTACATTCCAGACTCCGTGCCGGTGATTCTTCTTAGCAGAGAGGTGCTGGGTGGAGAAGGAAGGCTTAAGTTCAGAAGTTAGAACTTAAGGAAAACCCATACCTTGTTTCTGGATTTCTGGATAGCTGATGAAACAGGGAGAGGTCTCATGGTGTCTCTGCTGCTGGGATGAGGGGCCAGCCTCACCTCCTCTAGATTTTTTTGAACTGTTTCTTCTCTCCTATATGTGGCACAGAACAGAAGCATTTTCTCTAGCAACTGAGAAAGGTCTGAAAGCCCAGAACACCTCGGCTGTAGCTGTAGCTCCTGGAAGAGAAACCATCCATGAGGTGCTCTGAGAACCCCGACAGCTAGTACTCCAGCCTCGAGCTGACAACAGCCACATCCTACCCAGTGTGCTCTAAGGAGGCTGTGGACATGACAGCTGACCTCCCAGGGAAAGCACACCAGTGCCATGTTGGCCTTGAACTGACAGCAAAGATGAGAGTGCCTGCCCTCGACCCACCATCTGCTCCCCACAGTCATTCCCCCACCCAGAATTCTTCTGCAGCTTCTCCAGTGTGACTGGAGTGTGACTGTCAAGGCTATCGGAGACACTTAGCTTGGCTCCAGGCACCAAGTTTTTCTCCATTAAAGGTGTCACCAAACAGAATGCTCCAGCCCTTTTCAGTCCTATGGGCCTTGCCACACTCTGTTCCCTTTGCCTAGCAGACTTCCCTCATGCCCTCATCCTCTGCTGACAGGCAAACTCTTGCTCTGGGAACCCAGTGTTTCAGGAGCTCAATGGGAGCCCCCAAAGATAAGCACTAGGTCTCACGTGTCTATCTCAGACACGCAACTAATACTGTGCCACTGGGTGCTCACTTCATAATTGTTTGTTAATGGAGTGAGTATCAATGTATTTGCTTTTTATTGCTCCGTTAACAAATTACTCCTGGAGCAACTTTAAACAACCCACCTTTACTACCTCCCAGTTTCTGGAGTCAGGAATCTGGGCATGGCTTCAGTGAATGCTCTACTCAGGGTCTCACGAGACCTCAATGAAGGCGTCAGTCAGGCTGTTTCCTGCCTGGAGCGGGGGTCCTCTACCAAGCTCATACGGGTGTGCAGAATTCAGATGCTGCGGTTGTAGGACTGAGGGTCTCAGATCCTGGGACCAGCTGCCTCCACGTGCCTGCCAAGTTAGATATATCAGAGCACCTCCCATTCCACGACCTGCAGCAGCAGACTAGCGCTCTCTTTCCCTCTCCTTCTCTCTTCCCTTGATCTCACTCTCTTTCGTCTCTAAGGAGTCTCAGATGATGCAACCACAGGAGTTAATCCTATCGCATTTGCTACATAATGTAACCTAACCAAGGGAAAGAGATCTCATCACCTTTGCCATTTTCCGATTGTTGGAAGCAAGACAAAAGTTCCACCTGCATCCAAGAGGAGGGGATTATACAAGGGAATGACTCACCGGGGATCCCCTTACAGTGGCCTCAAGCACTTGCCATAAGCAACAATTCAAAATGACCAAGAATTTTTTTAAAAGCTACCACTTACATGTACCAAGTACTGTTCCAAGTCCCTCTCTAAGCATTAAACAATGAAAGAATGAAGTAAGGAAACCAATGAATGAATGAATGAATGAATGAATGCATCAAGTAAAGAGAGCCAGGAGGCCATGATGTGTAATAGAAGAACAGTAGAAGGGAGAAAGCAATGGACTGCCTCCCCCACCACAACCACTCCGTATCCCCCCACTAGGTCATTCAGTGACTCAGCTCCAAATAAGCTAACCACCTATTTTTGTGCATATTCTGGAAATTGGCTCCCACCATGTGACCAAGCCCCATGCTATGACCCAGTTGCTCTCTAGACATGACGCAGACTCTTCATACCCCAAGTGCCAGTCTGTCCGTGGGGCAGAGGTATGCTATCTAGTCCAGGCCCCACACCCCCTTTCTCTATGGTTGTGGACACTAGAGATGACTCCCTCCTTGGTCCTCTGTCCCTGCTCCTGGTTCCTTCCCCTCTTTCATCTCTGGTTGCTCACCTTTGGCCGGAGCTTGCCTCTTGCTAGGCCCAGATCTGCTTCCAGTCCAGTGGTGCTCTCATCCTCTGCCCCGCCTTCTCCATCCCCTACCTCATGAACATAGCTGACCCCTGGCTGCAACATCCACAGCCTATCAATGACTCAAACACCTGTCTCTCCATCTCCAGACTTTCCACCTGTAGTTCCAGCTGTCAGTGTGGGATATCCCACAACATGTCAGCCCAACATGGTAAAATGGAATTTTACTCTTTTACTAATTAACTAATTTACTATTTTACCATTCCCCAAACCTTTTCCTCCTACATTCCCTCTTTGTTACCAAGCACTGGACTCTGGCTCAGCTCTTGCTCCCACACCTAGTCCTGCTGATTCTCCCTGTGTAACATTTCTCAATCCTTCTCCCCATCTCTGCCCCACCCTGTCCTTCACCATCTATCCCAGGCTATGTGCCACTCCTCCCCCCAACATACCTGCCCTCCTGCTCTGTGGCGCCATTTTCAGTTTCCTGGAGGAGCAATGTTTCTCTCCTCTCCAGGCCTTTACCTTCCATACCCTCTCCACCTGGTAAGTCTCTCCCTGGGCACTCTTCTTTGACTCATTAACTCCCATTTGTCTTTTAGGCCCCTACTTGCTACCTGGTCCAGGAAGCCTTCTTGGACTTCTCCGAGAAGACAGGGCTACCGTCTTTGGGGCGCCCAAGCTCCTGTACCACAGACAGAGATATCATGACATGGCGCCAGCACCTCCAGAGTACTCACATGGTGCTGCCCTCATCTGGTCACTCAGCGGGTCCGTGAATTCCTCGAAGGCAGTGTCTCTGTGCCCCCATCCCCGCCCCCCGCCACCCAGCTAGGGGATACTAGCTTATAGTAAACAGTGACAAATGCGGGCCTGCTGCAGTAAGGAATGAATCACCAGCCTGCACCTCCAGCTGTCACCTGTCCATTTTGTCTGCACACCCACCCCCATCAGATTTGTTTTAAAACGGTACCCTACTATTTCTGGACCAGGGGCTGAGGCTATGACCCCTGCTTGCTTCATTTCAAAGATATAGATTTCACTGGGCTCTAAAAGTACTAGACGTGGGGAATTTTCAGTAAGGGGCTGAATAAACACAGCTGTCCTCAGCCACCCCTACCAAACCCACACATTCCTTTTTTTTGCCTGGAGTGTACTTTCCTCTTTTCCAGCTACCCAATCCCAGTCATCCTCCATGGCTCAAGTAACCTGTCACCTCTGCCAGGAAGTCTTCCTTGATGCCCACTCTGGACTGGGCACCCCGCCACTGTGCTCCCACAGCCGCCATGCTTCCCTCTATGGCACACTCAGTCCCCAGTAGTCCAATTTCCCATTTCCTCTTTGTCTCCCCACTGGATGGGAGCTGCCCCAGGGCCAGACAAGAATATGAAAACCCAGAGTGCTGGCCACAATGGTCTAGGCTTGCCAAGAAGGGACCCATGGTAAAAGCTGGAGCCATGGGGTAGCAAAATGAAAGAGAACTAGGTCTCCATTCTGGCTGCTTTTAACAGCTCGCTTTAATGGCTAAAAAGAAGATTCACTTGATGAACTCTGGGCCTGAAGATGCTTAAAAGATAAATATTTTTGAAACAGAGAAGCTACCCTTTCTACCCTGGATTTGGAAAAATCAAAGCCTCTCTTTCATGTCAGTTTAAAAGATTTATGGGGCCCGCTTCTTGCTGTGTCTCTGGGTAGATGTTCCCTAGGAATGCACTAATGAGTAGTAAAGAAACCTCACAGCAGCGTGGTAAGTACGGGCCACCAGAGTGCCGCCTCCCTCTGACCCTTACCAGGGCTGAGGGCTGCTTCCTGGGGCCATCCCCAACAAAACCAACCCCATCAAAGCTTATTCCCAAGCCTTGATGCGCATCATCTTGCTGTAAATATGCCCTGCGCTCGCCACCTCAGCTATGTCACAATCCATTTGGATACAAGTGTCAGGAACCCAGCTCCGCTAGCTGAAGGACAAAAAGGATTTTATGGGCTCACAAAACTGCCAAGAGCCGCTGTGCATCTGCCTGCAGACCCGACGGGGCTCCGGAGTCAGCCGAGGCCTGCGGGATGCCAGCTCTTCGTCTCTCAGCTCGGCCTTCCTCCAGGTGCCCACTCTCACTCGGTCTCCCTGCACCAGTGGCCCCCCCACCCCCGCAAAAACACCAGGGTTCCCTCCTACTGGTTCAGCAACCGCAGAAGGTAAGCGGGTCCTCACTCCTGAAAGTCTCTGCCCAAATTCCAGAACTGACTCTGACTGGCCAGCTTGCAGTCACGTGATAACCGCTGAAGCTGGACAAGAAGGTCCACTCAAGCCCACCACCGGGCATGAGAATCTGGTTCCTCAGACAAAGTGGTTCCTCAGAGAAAATCACAGTAGTGCTGACTTATACGAGGGGAATGGGGAAACCAGCAAAAGTGTCAGATGTCCACCATGTTGGAAAAAATTCTGTGCTCCCCTGGGACTTGGTTTCCTCACCTGTGACAGAGGTGGTTGTCCTTTTCTGAGCAATCTCTAATACCCAAAGAATGAAAGAAGCTGAAAGTTGAAACAGAGTTTTTAAAAAGTTTAGGAACTCAAACCCCATGCTTTACCTGGATGCAGTATCAGGGAAGAGGGAGAAGATAATATCAGGAAGGACAACCAGGCCCCCAACCAAGCCCCTACAGAGCTAAACCCTGCCTAGACGGTGACCTCTAGGCAAAATGGTGCATGGTGCCCTGCTCACCTGTCCCCTTTGCTCCACCCCACTCGGTTTCTCTGGGTCTCCAGCAGTGTTCTCACTGGCGATGCTGAGCACCCCTACCCCACAAAAGACATCCAGCAATGTCTGGAGATAGTTGTAATAGTCTGATGTGCAAAGGAGAGGGTCTGCTCCCTTCAGGCTGCTACTATACTTTAGAAAGTAGAAGCAAAATACCTAGATACTTAGATTCTGCTACATACTTTACAATCTAATATAGGACAACCTCCCACAACAAAGAATTATCTGGCCCAACATTTCAATAGTGCTGAGGCTAAGAGACAGTCTAGAGGGAACAGAGCTGGAGCACCTGCCATGTTCATCTAGGCTTTCACTCCTCAGAGGTGTGAATTGGTGTACTGACCCCCATGCAGGTACAATCGGGAACAGTCACTAAGGCTGCAGCGTGCAGAATGGTTTGAAGATGGGGCAAGAGAGGGGAAGCAGGGAGACCAGGCAGCCGGCAGTTGCCATAGTCCAGGGCCATGCTTAGAAAGGACCATGTTTGTGTTAGTGCTCTGCTGTCCCAATCTAGAAATTCTTAGTGATTGTTGAACAAGAAGTCCTGCATTTTCATTTTGCCCTGGGTCTTGCAAATTACACAGTTAGTCCTGGGTGAGAAGTGATGGAGCCTGAACCAGGTCAGGGACGATGAGAACAAAAGAGCCCTTCTCCCTGGGAAAGCACCCATTTTCCCAGCTCCCCAATGTCCTGGGCATTGGCTAAGGTCAGGGACTGGGGTTGCAGAGAATTGGTTGTTGTAGGTTTAGCACAAAACAAGGTTGATTAAGTGAAGGGGTCAAAGTTGGAAGAAGTACATTGCGTTCCTCTAGCCAGCTGCTAGGATACTCCCACAAGAAAGGGATGGGTCTTGTCCACTTGGCATGCTATGGGAGAAAGAGAGAGATGGGAACTGTGCAGCACCCGTAGGCAAGGAGAATGCCTTTAAGGGTTTAACATCCAGAAATAAGGACACATGTCTCCCCCAGAGCCCATGCACAGGCTGAATGCTGGGCTATAGAACTAGAGCTGAAGGCAGGCAAGGCCAGGATTTGGGGGAATGTCAACAGTCTCAGCTTTTCCAGGGGGGCCAATCAACTAGTTATTATGTGTACAGATTCTGTGACTCGATGGTTTACTTAACCTCTCTGAGCCCCCATTTTTGTCAAATGGAAAACCAATAGCACGAACTGAATGATGGGCTGGGTGAATCAAGGGAGACATTGCACTTGTAAAGTCCTTAACTCAGTGCCTGATCCAGAGCCAATTGTTTACCTCCCTAAACCTCAGTCTGCTCAGCCATGAAGGAAGGATGTAATGTAGCTGGACTGCGGTGAGGATTAAAATGGATGCTTCACCGGGTCTCTGGTGGGTTGATTTTCATTGTTCTCACCATTGCTTGGGCTCCCCGATTCAGAACCACGTGCCCAGAGACTGTTTTCTGGAAGGAAGCTGCTTCTATGGGGAAAATCCCACCTGCAGCCCAGACCCTGAAGGCAGCGACGCCCCCACCATCCTTACCTCCCTGTGAGGAAACGAATGGTTTCCTCCATATTTCCCTTGGTGATACTCAAAGGAACCCTCAGTCTGTTTTCATAGCCCTCTTCTTGATAGTGAGATCGGCACTCCTGACCCTGTGGTGTCTGGAAGTCTGGCTGTGTGTGTGCATGTATGTGCAGGTCCGGGTGTAGGGGTGTGTGTGTGTATGCACATGCACACATACACACACACACACACACACACACTTTGGTTAGGGAGCCATTTTCTTTAAATGACCAAGGGGTGATCATACAGATTCCTGAGAAGCTTCTCTCGCCAGTGGATGACCACCAAGAATACATGTGTTCTCTCCTCCCCTCCGACTCCACAGCAACCAGCAGGACCATTGGCTGTTTCTTTTCTTTGGGGAATGGGTCATCTTGAATGTATTTATGAACCTTTGGGCTAAACCTGTAAAATGACAAACTGCCCTGTGGTGGCTGAGGAGGTCATTATTTCACTGAGGAGGCATTTTTCAGTGTTCTCACTGGGAAGACAGTTCACGATGGAACCTGCCAGCCGGTGGCTGGTGGGGCTGGAGGAGCAGCTGGGGAGCCCTCCACCCCAGTTCTTCCAGCTGCTGAGGAGGCCTGGGAAACCAGCTGGTGACAGCATCGTTAATAATGATTTCAGCAGCCATCGGTGTTGAGCACTTACTGTGTGCCAGGCAACATGACACCTTATATGTGATCCCCGTAAGAGTACCCTAGTGGAGTGAAGCAGAAGGAACAAAGACCATGGAGGTGGACAGTCTGGGTACAGCCACCACCTCGGGGAGCTAAGGCAGGATACATAAGCCTCTGAGGCTCCGTCTCTTCAGCCACAGAACAGGGATGACAGTGCTTCTCTCCCTCTGTCCCTCCCTCCAGAGGGATGCTGGACACCAGCTCTCACGGTTTGTGGGGGTTGATCGTGCTCTGTGGTTGGCGATGTCAAGTTAGCAGATGGAAACTAACCATGGTGAAAATGTTTACACTACAGACATTGGCAAAGCACACACCAAGGCTTGCTCTTTCTAGAGAGTCAGCTGTTAAACCCTTACCAGCACGTCACTGCCTACTTTGTATGTACAGAGACTTGGGGAAATAATGTCTTCACAGCACTTTGCACTGTGCCTGGCACATAGTAAGTGCTCAGCAGTTGATAAGTGTAATCATGACTCACATTTTCATGTAATAAAACTGATGCTCAGGGCAGCTAGGTGACTCAGCCAGTAAAGTGTCTGCCTTCATCTCAGGTCATGATTCCTGGGTTCTGGGATAAAGCCCTGCATTGGGCTCCCTGCTCAGTGGGGGGCCTGCTTCCCCCTCTGCCTCCTGCCATCTACTCATTCTCTCCCTCTCTCTATATATATATAGAGAGAGAGAAATCAAATAAATATTACTTATTTATTTGATTTCTCTCCCCTCTCTCCCTCTAAATAATATTAAAAAATAAATTCAGAAAAAAAAAAATAAAACAAAACTAATCCTCAGATCAGTCGCATAACCCACCCTTGGCCACAGAACAGATATGTGACAGATGGTCTGGCTCTGTTTGGTACCCCTGCTTGTCCCACTGCTCTGCCCAGCCTCTCACACAGAGGTACAGTGAGAGTGGCAGAGAGAGGAGGAAATTATGTTGACCTTCTTGGTGACTCCTGGGTGGAGAGGCAGGGGTAGGAGCGGGAAGAACAGATCCGGAAGGATATCAGGACTCCAAGAGGCCAAGAAGTCACTTCAGGCTGGGCATGACGCAGGAAGAAACTCATGATGGGAAGGTAGCCCATGGGCAGAGGAAGAGGTATCTGCCTCCCTCCTGTGGCAAAGGACCTAACCAAGCCAAACTCAGTTTGAATTCTTCATAGTTCTTTATATAGTTCTTTATGGTTTTCTCAATGTTGGTAGAACTGTGGGGCCTGCAGCCTTTGGGTTTACACTGCCCCCACTTAGCGATGCTGTCCTTTTAAACCCATTGCACTGTTCTTGTCCCTCCTGCCGTCTCCAGATGGACAGACAGCTCCAGCTGATCCAAACCCTGCCTCTGTGTTCCACATCGCACCATTCAGTTATGTGTTCAGGATTAAATCAACTATTACCCAGTTACACTGAAAAGTAAGTACTCAAGCTTGTTTTTGTTTTGAAATGAAGTCCTCATGGTCATTAGTCACAGCAGTATGTTTACGGGGGCACCCTTATCATAGCGTTTAATTCTCTCTGTAAGGTTGGTATCATCGTGCCCATTTGGCAAAGGAGGAAAGTGGAGGCTCAGAAAGATTCAGCCTTGATCAAGGCACCACAGCTGGGAGGCGGCAGTGACAGAACTCAGACCCAAGTCTGTCTGCCACCAGGGTTCCTATTCTTCACACCAAATCACCCACTCTTCTTCTGTGGGCTGTTTTACAACACACTCAGCTTCCTGGCAACCACCTCCTCTGCTGCTTTCCCCAGAAAACCTTGCAAAAAAAAAAAAAAGAAAGAAAGAAAGAAAGAAATCCAGAACGTGTGTTCTGATCAAGTATTGCTCAAACAAAGAGCTGCTTTTGGAAGGCACCCCAGGGCGGACAGATTCACTCCCACATGACACATGCCGACGGGCGCGCACATGACCTGTTCTGCGCTCACGCCTTCGGGGTGGCTTCTTCTCCATGCATTCCCCAATGCTGCCAGCTCCACCAGGGGTCCCCAAGAGGCCGAGCAGCTGGTGCCGAGACATACGGGATGCTGCACGTGAGCAAGGCAGCCTGGCCAGGGGCACGCATCCCAGGCGGCTTCCAGCGAGTCACTCCAGATAAACAATCCAAGGCCCAGGGCCGAGCAATGCCAGCAGCTGCCCAGGGGCTCCTCCTGTTACCAGGCAGCTGGGCCTAATGAAAAAGCCACGTGCCTGGAATGGGGACGTGGGCTCACATCCTGACTACTAATGCCGATGAGTGACCTTGAGCAAGCATGACCCACGGCTCTCAGGCTCCCCAGCTGTCGAGTGGGAACAGCAAGACCTGCCTGGCCTACCTCATGCAGGAGCACTGGTCATTTTACCCAGCGCCCTTCTCAGCTCAGTGCTCTTCCCAGGGGTCTTTCGATGACTCCTGCCAGCATTCTCCCCCATCTCTGCACTGGGAAAGGATTTACACAAATGTTCTGCTTAGACACATGATCTATAATCATTGTAGAAAACCCTGAAAATACACTTAAAAACTGAAAATTGCTCATAGTCCTGCGGCTCATAAATACATATTCTTCTTATTTCATGAGCTATCGTGTTACACCTACATAGATGGTTAAGAGAATTCCCTGCAATTTTGCTCTTTTCGTTTAGCGCTATATCAAAACAAGTTCATATCATTCAAAACATCTTTGTAGCCATCACTTTTGTAGTCTGTAAAATATTCTTTTTTATACCAGGGGGTCCGTCTGCTTAATCCTTGCCTCATTCTTGAACATGTAGAAGACTTCCGATATTTCGACATTATAAATTGTATTGCATGAACATCTTTGTTCATAAAGTTTTTTTTCTCCATTTGTGATCATTCCCCTAGACAGATTTCTAGAAATGAAACCATCTGGTCAAAAGGTAGCATTCTGAAGGCTCTTGCTACACACAGAAATGTCACGGCAATGTTTGGTCCCATCAGTGGCATGGGACAAGCCAACCTTCTGCAGCCTTTCTGTCATTTATTTCCTCTCTACAAGCTTTGCTACTCTGATCCGGATAAAATGGATTCTCATTGCTGCTTCGTTCAGATTTTTTTTAATGACTTGTTAGGTGTTCTGCTCATTTTCTCAGTGGGTTAATTCTGCTTTGTTTTCCCTTGTATGATTTGTGCCTTACAGCTCATCTCCTGAGAGAGAAGGCCTGAACCTTCAGTGGTGAACTGAACCACAATTCCTTCTCTGGCCCTTGTTTAAAAGTTGCAGTACACTCTGTCACTTTCCCACCTTGACTATCTGTCTTGGGGCTCTGTCTGGCTTCTCCTTTGCTGACTCATGATCTTAAAAGACCTCTGGGAGAGCATCACACATCAGGGTTTGGCAGGCGGGAAAAAGTGTTATGACAGCTTACCAATCTTCCTCCCCTCTTCCACAAGATGGTCTGTTTTTTCAGGCACTCTCTGTAACTTTGGCCCAAAATGGGAGTGTCCAGCCTTAAACTCCAGCCAGAAGGACCACTTACAGGTATGTATCCTTCTCTAGTTCCCAGTCACTCCTGCCACATACAAGATAGGAGAGACTGGGGCACCTGGGTGGCTCAGTGGGTTAAGCCTCTGCCTTCGGCTCAGGTCATGATCCCAGGGTCCTGGGATGGATCCCCGCATCAGGCTCTACTCAGCAGGGAGCCTGCTTCCTCCTCTCTCTCTGCCTGCCTCTCTGTCTACTTGTGATTTCTGTCTGTCAAATAAATAAATAAAATCTTTTTAAAAAAATTCTGTGATCAATTTCCATTAGAGAAACATTGTTAAAGTAAATGGGTTTGTTACCCACAGGACTTATCAGAGCCTTTAATATGTATATATTGTGACTCTTTGAAAGGAGGCTAAGGAATGTGCTTCTCAAACATCTTTGATTTCTGGGGCAGCTGGATGGTGCAGTTGGTCAAGTGCCCAACTCAGTTTCAGCTCAGGTCATGATCTCAGGGTCCTGAGATAGAGCCCTGAGTTGGGCTCTACATTCAGCATGGAGTCTGCTTGAGATTCTCTTTCCCTCTCCCTCTGCCCCTCCGGCTCATTCTCTCTCTCTCTCTCTCTCTCACTCAAATAACAAATAATAATAAAATTGACTTTCAAAAAAATCCTTGATTTCTAAACCCTCTCCCTAGGGGTATCTTATAGGATGTGCCTTGGACAGCCTGCATTATGCTGCCTAAGACATCCTTTTGCCAGATGTGTATAATACTTCCCAGGAGAGGGGGCTTCTTGTCAGTAAGGAAGCTCTGACCCTACCTCTTCCTCCCTTTATTCCAGTGTATGTTCTGGTACTCGTTCTGCCTAGATGGCATAGGGAGGAGGCAGGCAAATTTTTCTGTAAAGAGCTAGATTGTAAATATTTTAGGTTTTGTAGCCATATGGTATCTGTTGCAACTACTCTGCTCTGTTGTCAGAGCAGGAAAGCAGTCATAGACAAGATGTAAACAAATGGGCATGGCTGTGTTCTAATAAAACTTTATACACCAAAGCAGGGGGTGGGCCACATTTGGCCTGTGGGCTAAGTTTTCTGACCCCTGGTGTGGGGCACCTCAGGCGAGGGAGAAGGGCCTCCAGGAACTGAGTGGGAACAAGTTTGGAGACAGCAAAGTCATGACAGTCTTCCAGAGGGTAACCCACTCTCAGATGAAGAAGCTTCACCTACAGACTGCCATAGTGCAACTGATGGGCAAACGCTGTGTGTCATTCCAGCTTTGGGGCTGGAATGGCCACCCCAATACCTACTGTTTCCAGCCTGTGATCATAGAAAGTCTTTAAACCTCAAAGCCTCAAGGGAAGCCATGCAAGACCAACATGAAATCCCCAGCAGTCCTGAGGATGTGGATGTACTTGGATGAACTGAGGGTCAGTGGCCTCATCCAAACCAGATACTTAATTGGAAAGCAGCAGCTGCAGACCTCGGGGCAGGAGAGTGGAGCTGAATTCTGCCTGCATTCTGTCGTGGTGTTCTCCTGGGCCGACTATGGGGAAATACGCAGGGAATCTCAGGACTGCCAGCAATGTGAACCTCACGACGTTGGGCCACATGGGCTGAACAGGCTTCAGAGACCTCAATAAGCACCTTTCTCGGGGCCTCATCCTCCAGCCTATGGTGGAGGAAGACTTGTAGCCTTGCCATTCAGAAGTCAAGTGTTTGGTCACCAGTGTGAAGATCCAGGTGTGGAGGAGTGAGGCTGTAGACAAAACCAGCCTAGAAAGTTTGACCCAAAAATGGAGGCCTGGATGTCTATTGAGAACTTAACCATACGTCAGACATCTTTCATATAATAGAACCGATTCTTGTCTGTAGGGTAGACAGGACCCCATCTTACAATAGAGGTTTATGTGAATTGTCAAATTTTGCATAGCTAGTAGGGGTCAGAGCTGGGATTTGGGCCCAGATCTGTGTGACCCCATTGGACCCCACATGCCCCAAGCTACCAATCTTCTCTCCTTCACTAGTCCTCTCCCTCTTCTCAGGCTGCTTCTATGCCATGGTCCTGAGTTGAGTTAGTGGGTCTCCACAGTTCTGTCCATTCCTGCCTGTATCTTCTAAGCCATCTCTGGCCTTGGAAAGACCAGTACAGGTGATCTAATTAAGAGGATGTGAGGTTTTTCCAGATTCTGAAGTTCCCATGTACAGACCTCACATCCCAGCATGATAAGAAGTTGGTGGTCAAACTCTGCAAGGCCCCTCTAGAGACACAGGCTCTCCCAATACTTGCCCTGTTTCACATCCTTGGCTTCCCTGCCCAGAGCAGGGAATACTCATGCCATTGGTTGGCCTTAGGCAGCCAGGACCCTCTAGGGCTGTAAAGCTTGGACAGGCCAGCAGCCACCTGCACAGCCCCCTGAGCAGAGGGATTCTACATACCCATAATCTTTCTGGTGCTATTGCTTTAAACTGGGGACATTTTTGACTCTATTTTTACCATGACTCCTAATTTATAAACCAGAAAATACACACAGTGACTGTATTTGTGGAAATAACTATGGTAACCTAAGGTTGACAAAGAATTTGGGAGCTAGTTCTACATAGAGGGGGCTGCCTGGAAGGGTCAGGCTAAAAGATGTAGAAATATTGAACTTCCTAGGTCATCTCCAGAAGTAAGGGAAACTCTGGGATAAGATGTCTAAAATGAGTTTTGCTAGATAGGCTCATATGTGGGTTGACAAGGTCTTCTTTCTCATTAAATCTTCCACAGATCCTAGCCTAGAACTACCAACACAGGAGGCTGAATAGATCCTTTTTGTTTTTTCTCTGATGGATGAAATTAAGAGTCAAATGAGAATAAAATGCAAACATTATTGTTGTCTTGGAGCATGCTCCCTAGAAACAGAGCTCAAAGGGGGGCTGTACTAGGGGTGTGCATTCAGGAAGGGGGAGTGAAGAAAGCATGCAGAGCAGGAGAAGAGCTGAGTACACTGTGGTCCCAGCCTGATCTCCTGGGGGCCTTTGGAAAGCAGATTGAAACAGAAAGTCAGTTCCCTCTAGAGTCAAGAAGCCCAGCCTTTGTATACTCACTCCCTAAATCAGAGTCAGCCTTTGGTAGACAGTCCCTGTTGTATCCTCCTGAACAGGGTGGTTCCCTTTCAGCTGAGGTCATTTCTGTGGAAAACAGGAGCTATCAACCATGAGCAGCCAACACACACATCACTTGGGGTGTACTTGCCTGGTGAAGGAGATCTCAGCAGGGCACCAATAGCATCCATCATAATTATCAAAATTATAAATTAAATTTGCAGGCCAGAACCAACTGTGTGCCAAGTGCTTCACAATTAACCACAGTCAGATAAAACTAAATGAAATCAAAGAGGCCTTTCCACATCCTTTTCAACAGGCCTGTGTTAAAGACCATCTGTGTAGGAAGCCGGCTAGGGAAGGTAGGGCAACCACAGAACTTGCCCTCCAGGAGCTATAATCTACTTAAAGAGTCAAATGGTTAAATAAGAAAATCACACAAGCATGGGAAATTCCAATTATATATCCAAATAAAGCCAGAACTATCATTAGGCAATTTTTTTTTTTTTTTGTACCTGCCACTGGACCTGAATAAGAAACACAAGCAAACAAACTTCATTTGCTAAAACAATAAAAGGGAAGAAGAATGTGTTTTGGCCAAGTCAGGGAAAGTTTTGTGGAGGTTCTCCATAGGCCTGAGCCAGAAGAGACCTTCAAGACCACCCAACCAAGGGAATAATTATTAGACATGAGCCTCTCCCTGAGCCATGGTAGAGCCTCTAATCAACCATGGGTCCCTTTTCAGCTAAGCCCAGAAATGTACTGCTCCAAAGACAGCACAGCCCATCAACTCAAAATGGCACCCAAAATGGCACCCAAAATGAAAACTGCCATCACTGGCCGTCAACAAGAAAGGAAATGGGCACAGCACATCTGATCATCAAGTTCTCACCCAGGGTCTTAACAAAGGACTAAAAGGAGAGCCCAAAGCCCAGCCTCCCAATCCCAGTCTTTCCCTGGTCTGGGTGCAAGCAATGGGGCTTCCTTAGTGTATATCACATGCTTGGAATCCCAGGTCTCTCTGGAAAAACCTCTTTTCCTATGGCAGCTGGAATTCTTCCTTAGCAAAAACCCAGATCCTGAGCGGTCCCAGAGCAGTTCTCAGAGAACTTCCCTAAGGGGTGACAGGTGCATCCCAGTACCACCCTGAGTGGCAAGTGTGGTTCCATGGGGGGAGGGGGTGTGGAGAGGGGTTGGGGGAGCTTTTTCTAAGGAGATAGGGATATGGAGTACAAAAGCTAAAACAACCCTATCTGGCTCTGTCAACAGGGTTGTATTAGCTCCACGAGGTAGGAGGCTGAGCCCCCCAGCCGCAGGGAGTGTGGGTTGCTGATGGCTCCCATGGCCCCATTCTCTCCGGAACTGCCCTGGGCTCTGTCCCAAAGGTTATGCCCCCCCACCTACCAGGAGATGGGTGTCTCGTGATTCTTTGGTAGTCCCTTGGTGGAGCCCAAGTAGAATTAAGTCAGCTCAGTTAGCAATGTCACATTCATTAAATCATGGGTCCCAAAACTTAAGAATACAGGAGAATCACCTGGGAGCAGGGTCCCTTTTACAAAGGGACTCTCAGGCTTCCCGCACAAGAGCGAGTGAGGGATTGTAGTGAGAACAAACAGCCTACACCTGCACAGAACACCTTCAGAGACAGGTAAGAACCAAAATCCTAGTCTCGGCCTTCAGGAGCATTCAAGGTGTAGCCCCCACCTTCCAACTGCATCTCTCCCTGCTCCTCCATTGTCTATACTCCCACCATTAGGGACTGACAGGAGCCCTGCTTCTTCCCGTCTCAGGGCCCTCACAGAAGCTGTTCCCTCTGCAGGGAGAGCTCTGACCCCACTCTCACCCCAGTTAATCCCCACTTCCTCTTTCATTTCAAAGGTCATGTCCTCAGGAGCCCTTCCTTAAGACCCCCTCCCCAAACTGTGCTTGTGTGAACAGCTGCCTACTGTCCCCCTTTCCCTCCAGGCTGTAAGCTGCCTGAAGGCGTGGATACGATCTGGTTTTGTTCACTCCTTTAGCCCAGAGCCTGGCATAAAGTAGGCACCAACTACAATCATTTGGCCAAACAGCCTTGCCACGGTGCTGTTGTTCATACGGGGCTAGCATACCGTTCAGCATTCCTCACAAATGTTCACTGAGTATCTACTGTGGGCCAGGCCCTAGCCTGAGTTTCGGGCACACTGGGGTGAACCAGACTTCTGGGGCTCACCTGCTAGCTCTTACAGGGGTGTTTGGCCTGTGGGCCCCAAGGCCTTTAGACATGACCTCTTTGGAATGTCAGAGGTTTGCGCCTCACTGAGAAACAGGCAGAAACTTTCAGTCCAAATCCAGGTGACATATCTGGCCTGGAACATGACATTCCCTCTTCTACATCCCTGTTGTAACATGGGATGGTTTGGGCCCATCTGTGGTGGTGTGGATGAGAGAGAACAGGCAAACTGAGCGCAGAATCACTTGCTGAAATGCTCTCTCTGTGCCAGGTTCAGATGAAAACCTAACACCTATGGCTTATCTCACTCCCAGTGCTGAAAATGTTTCCCAAGCTTCTAGTTTAGCAATGGTTTGTTCTCATTTTAAGCTCCTCTAGACCACCGCCCCTGCACGGCGTCTGTGGCATCCCACTGTGCTGGCCTAATCCAAGTCATCTTCCTGCCGGGGACGCCCAAAGCACTACCCTCCACATGTCACTGCAGCTGTGGATCCTTTGGCCTAAACTAACTCTGTTCTTTAAAACCCAGAAATGCAGCATTGTCACTAAGTTGGCAAAGGAGAAACAGAGGGAGCAATGCTGCTCTCTCCAGGGTGTGCTGAGGATGGGCAGCTGGGAAGAGACTTGGCAAGGCCCAGGGACGCCAGTGGATGGAGACATGTGAGCACCTGCACCCCCCACTCTGCCCCAGCAGTACCCGCTCAAGGCCGCTGCTCAGGCTGCCAGGGAGATCAGTCCTCGGCAGCTGGGGAACGTGAGCGTGGACGGGGGTCAGGCATCAGAGCAGCCTCACGGGCCTCAGCCAAGGCTAGCCTTCTGGGAAAACAGAAGAAGTCACTGCCTCTGGGGTTAGGATGGGGGGAGTTGCAATGCTCCCCCTGAATACACCTGTTTCTCTGGCTTACTTCAGAGCCCAAAACCTTCCCTTCCATGCTCCTCTGGGCTGGGATTCCCCATGTCCTTGTTCAGACATCACAGAGCACACCCGGGGTGGTCATTCTCTATTCTAACAAACCAGCAATGCCTCACACTGACTGCACCGTGAAAAACACCTAGGGAGATTTTTTTTTTTTTAAATCCAGGACAGGCCACAGCAGGCCAATGACATAAGAACCCGTGGGACAGGGATCAAGCTGTGAGCATTTCAACTGCTCAGGTGTTTCCAGTGTGCAGTCAGGGTCTGGGAAGGATTCGCTTTTCAAGGAGGCACACAGGTGTGGAGGAATCTGCAAGGTGCCTGTGTATTCCACTGATGTCGTCAGACCTTGTCCGCATCCCCACAACAGACATGCGAGGGAACTTTATCCTCCTGGGGTCCGCAGTGAGCAGTCCACAGCTCGAGGAAGCAGAGTGGCAGGGGCGGGCATCTACACCAGCAGGGCCACAGAGCCTTCATTCTCCTCAAGACACCACCTGCCAGCGGGGATGGCTGGCAAGAAACAGCAAGTAAGTGGGGACACCTGAGGACATGGTAGCAGCCTTGTCATCTGAGGGCTGCCAAGGGCCCTGGCCGGGCTGGGCTTAGCACTCCTACAGCCTAATGAATGAGGTAAGCGGCAGCATGCTTTCTGCCTCAGAAAATCCTGATTTATCTTGAACCTCATTTTTACACATGTTTTTGCTTTAGGTAATACTGAGCACCGGCGCCAGCTTTTTACGCAGGCAGAATTGCAGACCTCCTAAACACTGTAACCAGAGAGGCAGCAGGAAGACCCCTAAATGTCCTTCCCATCCCCTTCCCCACTGTCTGAAACCCCACTGTGGGTGCTGTGCCTAACAGGTTAAACCACAGGCTCCCAAGCTTTGCTGCACGCTAGAATCACTTGGGGAGTTTTAAAACTCCCATTGCTCAGGACACACCCCCTACCAATTAAATCAGAATGCCTAGAGGTGTGAGTCAAGCATCAGTAGTTTCAAATGTCTCCCTGGGATGCCCACGTGTGAGAAAGTTTGTGAGCCACGGGGTTAGGCAGGGCTCTCAGCAGAGCCCCTTACGGTGAAGAGGCCAAGGGACCCTTTCCTGCCCTGCCCTGTCACTGTCCTCCACCTAGTACTGCAGTCCAGTTCCCTCCATCAGTTCTTTCCCCCTTGCCTAGGTAGGCCCTGGCTGCTCACAACACTTTTTTTTTTTTTTCTCATCACTGAGGCCAGTTCTGAAAATGCTCGTTAGGCTGACATATATGTCTCTCTCCCCATCTTTTCTGGAACAGTGGTTTTCAAATCTGAGCAAACATCAGCAGCACCTGGAGGACTGGTTAAATACAGATCACCGTGGGCCACCCCCCTGCCCACCAACTGAGTTTCTGAATCAGGGTGTCTGGGCTGGGGCCTGGGTGTTTGCATTTCAAATGCAGGAATGCAGTGGCTGCTGGTAGGGGGACCACACACTGACAGCGAAGTGTCAGGGAAGAAAGAAAGGGAAATGGGTTAACGGCGAAGTCCTTGGCAGGGACCTGACACAGGAGACCCCCGGGATTCTCAGAGAAATGCACAATGATTCTTAATAAAACCTTCTATCTCCAGCTCCTTCAAAGCCCAGGAGGGAGAGGCTGAAAAGAGATGCCAAGTGAGAGATGGCTGGCGCTGGCAGCTCTGTGTGGCTACGGCTCTGTGTGGTGTGACTTGACACAGGGAATAGGTCCCTCTCAGGGTGTGAGGTCTGACTTTTAGATCCCTTCCGTCCAGAACAAAACCTCAGTGTAAATCTGGTCTTCCAGGGAGAGGATGTGTGTTAGGCAAGCAGGTCTTTAATTTCTTCTCTGAAGGCAGAGTCTCCCTTGTACGATCAGCTTTGTTTTCTGTCACTCGGAGAGGCAGCGATGAAATAGTGCTCAGAAAAATTACATTCCCAGCAATTTTAGAGCGTGCCTGGCTCGTGAAGCACGCACATAATTGCTACTTCATGAAAGTTTGATAAATGAGATGCAAAATACACATCTACTTTCTCTGAACTGTGTAGGGGGCCTTATTCCAGGGGTCATTTTAGATAATGAGAAAAACAACGAATGAGTTTGATTAAAGGACTCAGAATGGTAGCAAATGTTTAGAAACCAAAACAAACATCTTTTCCTAAGAGTGTCAAGCAGGTCCTAGCAGCACAAAGCTGGACTGGCCAAGCTTTTGGAGGAATCAGCTTCTAGGCTATGCTTAGCCACCTGTGACCTCACTGAATAACCTTGGGCAAGTCCCAGCCCCTCTTTTTACCTAGTTCTCCCCACCTAGGGAGCAGAGACCATGCCCCCTTGATTCAGATATTGGTTCTGGGGCTAGAGTTTGCTGCAAAAACCGGGCCCTTGGGTTTCCCAAAGAGAGCCTGCTGCCCAAGAGGACACTCAGGACAAAGTTAGTGACAATAGGTGACTTTCCATCCAGATGTCTCTTTTCTGAACACAATGGAGAGGCTAGCACTGGGAAAATGGAGCAGCTTCCAGATTAAATGACCATATTGAACTTCCATAATGATGAAAAATGGTCTAACAGTATGTGTTTATCTCAAGCTGGGTGGGAAGGTGCATGCATGTATATAAGTGTGTGTTTTATGAGTGTGCAGGAGCGTGCAGGAGTGTGTGTATACATGTATTAACAGTGTGTATACAGGAGCATGCATGAGTGTGTGCATGTCTGCATGTATATGCAAGTGTGCACATGCATGTATGTGAAGTATGTGGATGTGTGTGCACACACACGAGCATGTGTTCTGTGAGTGCATCTGTGTGCACGTGCGAGTGTCCACGTGCATGTGCATGTAAGGGCATGCATGTGAGGTCCTGCCTTTCCCCCTCCTAGTGGGCATTGCCTCCTGCCTCACTTCTCGTTTTCTCCTTGGCCGCATCCTCACAGTAACCCCAAGAGGAGGTTCGATAATGCAGGCTGAAAGTGTTTGGAGAGTAATTTGTAACCACCTTAAAAGCAAACTGTTTTAAGCGAAGACTACAGCATCATCATGGCCGTACTGATGCCGGCAGTCTGGGTCTGGGAGCCCAGAGGGGATCCCGCAAGACCAGCTGAGAGGGTGCCTGGCTATGTGCAGGATGGAAATCAAACGTGAGCCAGCAGGAGGTGAAAGCAGAGTCTATTGAAGGTATATAGAGAGTGTAAGGGCAGACAGAGTGTCTGGGAGACTCAGAAAGGGAAGGAGAGAGGGTTCCATCTTTCTTTAATGTCTGGGGATTTTTACTGAGGATGATAGTATGTGTTCTCTGAGCATTCGGGAACTGGTTAGAACCAAGACAAAGGCCCAGGTGTTACTCCTTGGAGCCAGGGTATCAAGAGGTCTAGGGCCAGTGGTCTGGAATGCACAGATGAAGGCCCTCCCTGTCCAGTCACTCTCCTCCAGTGCTTCCTTAGATGTTATCTGTTCTAAAGAAATCATGAACCTCTTGTTCTTTCAAGGGAAGACACACACTATTTACATTATAAGGCCTGTGTCAAGTGGGGGTGCGGGTCCTAGCAAGAAGGCAGCTGTTTATGGAGTCATTCAGTTTCCCTAGCTCAGTACTATGCCTAACCCATTTATATTTTGTAAAAAAAAAAAAAAAAAAAAAAAAAAGAGTTGGTTTCACAGATGACAAGACCGACTGTGGCCCAGAACTGAAGACCCTGTCAGCTAGGAGAAAACAGAGAAGAGTTTATATTTAGCAAAGTGCCAGTTATTTATGTGCCATAAACAGCTACATTATTAATGCTTAACCAATAAAAACTTTCATTTAAAAAACATGCCTAGGGTGCCTGGGTGGCTCAGTCTTTAAGCGTCTGCTTTCAGCTCAGGTCATGATCCCGGGGTCCTGGGATGGAGCCCCACATCAGGCTCCCTGCTCAGCGGGAAGCCTGCTTCTCCCTCTCCCACTCCTCTGCTATGTTCCCTCTCTAGCTGTGTCTCTCTCTGTCAAATAAATAAATAAAATCTTTAAAAAAATTTTTAAACATGCCTAAGTCTTTATGAAGACCTGATCTTTTTGACTTGAGTTCATTCAAGATTTAACTATGAGAAATAAACAGATGCTTTCAGCAGAATGAACTGAAGGCCTGTGACTGAAGACCTGTGTCTGAAGGCGTCCGGAAGTAGGGGTGTTCTCTTTACATCTGAACGAGTGTTTGCAGACGCGAGCCAGTCCTTGCCTCCTGCCTCAGTTTCACCATGCTCTGTAGGAAGGAGAAATCAGCATCTGGGATCAAGAATGGACAGGTCGTACAGGAATGTTCCAGGAAAATGAGGAAAGAAGCCCATGAGCTCAGAGGAAGGCAAACTCTCTCAGTTCCAATTTCCAGCATAGCATCTGGATGTAGACACACACACACACACACAAAAAAAAACTGTTTCATAAATTGTGAATACATGAATGGATGAATTGATCAATCAGTCAAATAATGCTAAGGAAGAAAATCAATGAGTCCCTTCCTGGTTTACAGAACAACCTTTCATTAAGATGAATCCTGCCAAATGATGTTTTTTATCCTTAAACCTGCATGATCCCCAGAAGTGACAGGTTTTCCAAAAGAAATTCTAATAGCAAAATAATGGTTTTTCAGACACCAATGTCATTGTCAGCCCAAGAGACCAAATGCCATGGATACATCTAAGGCAAATGTAGTGGCTTTTACTGTCACAGTGACTATTCTGATCATTGCAAATGGTCTAAAACATTTTGAAATGATTTGATTCAACTATTTTTTATTGAGCAACAAATATGCTAGAGGCTCAGCAGTTCTAATACCTACCAGAAAGACAAGACCCATCTCTAATTATAGAACTCCATGGATCCTTACTCAGAATCTGTTAACTCTTATTAACACACAATTCTTGTAAGCTAGGAGATGTGCATTTCAAAGCACAAAGACTTAAAGAAGAAGGTAGATTGCTTAGAGACAGGCATAAATGGGATCATGTATACAAAAGAAGGAGGAATAAATGCATACCCTGCTAGAGAGAAATCTCTAGGCTATATTAAGTATAAAACACAAGGAAAAGAAAATGTACACTATTCTACCAATCATTTGCAAGATGAAGGTATATAGAGAGAGATAGAAAAATGTATTTGTTTAATCACAAGTAAATCAGGGCTAGATTTCTCTAAACATACCTTACATTATAGATTTAATTTTGGAACCATGTGGATAGTTTACATAAATAGAAAACAAAATTAAATTTTAGAAAAGTAACTCCCTTAAAATCGAAAGCAAAATGAAATAAGCGAGCCTAATTCTCTACTTAGTTGGTAGCATAACCATACAGAGAGGAATTAATCAGTGTAATTTTAAGGCAGCAATTTGACTCTACATATCCATTCCTAGTAGAATATATCCTAAGGACAAAAAGAACCACAAAAAAATTCTTAAACCCATGTTTAATGTTTAAATCTTAGTGTTCGTGGCAATGTTTGCTTTGCTATTCTTAGACTCATGTTGTATCAGAAAGTACATGAGTGACGTTGAGAAATGATATTTCCATAATAGGAAAAAGCATATGGACTTAAGATCAATGAGTTTAAGTATGATTCCATCATCCTAAATCTGAATTGGTAACAGCAGTAACTCACAGTACACTCCATCTCTCTCTCTCTCTCTCACACACACACACACACACTTCTCTTATTATCCACTAAAAAGGCCTAGAAACAAGGACTAAATAATGAAGCACTGCTCATCCCCATTTCCCACTAAAAGAAGCCAAGAATTCTTGTAGAAATGTTTGATTAAGACTTCAGGCAGGAATTAAAAAGTTGGGTCTAGGACATCTTGTCATACTTAAACAAGGAAACCCTCAAAGTCTTCTAGGATCACATCAGAAGAACTCAGGAGCAAACTTAAAAGAGGTTTGCACTGGGCAGGGGGGAGACAATTTGAGTTTCAATGACAAAAATTGGACCTCAAATAGGTTTCAATCCATGAGTTCATAAAAATCAAAAATAAATTATTTAGTCATTATTGGAAGGCACAAAGGAACGAACTAATTATCTTAAAAATTGGTGAAGAGACGAGGAAACAATCAAGCATTTATCTTGCTTTTCTTAAATGAACTATCCCTCAGGGTAACTGCAGAGTTGGTGAAGAGAAGGATCTATTTATAGACATTTCCAGCTAATAAACAAAGATGGAATGATAGAATTGGTGTAGTAACATTTTGTCACTGCCAATGAATTAACAGATTTAGACAACAAGCATCGCTGTCTGCCACCATGGCAGAGAGAGACAGCCAGACACCCTGACTCCTGATGGAAGTACACAGCACCACCTGTGAAGGACTCATAGAAACTTAACCTGACAGTAGTCAAGCCTCTAGATCTAACTACCACTATACAAGAAATACAGGCAACAGAGGAACTTGCTAAGGTACACACACGAATACAATCCACGAAATTCGAAGCTTGATAAACTTTCCAGGACAAATAATCTAGACCAGGATCTCCAATAAGTAAACTATAAGGGACCAAAATACAGGAGAACCTGTAGACAAAAAAGACAAGAGTTCTAGCCACCCTTCACAATGGATGGACATTATTTGTATCAGGATTCAAACTATTAAAAAGTGTATAATTTATTCAGGGAAATTTGAGCACAGGTTGGGTATTTGATGAAATTAAGGACTTACTGCCAAGTCTTGTAATGTGATGATTACACATCGTGTATTGTGGCTATGATTTTTTTGAGTCCTTATCGCACAGGGGTATAACCAGAAACATTGAGTAATGAAATGATACAATAGCTAGAATTCACTCTAAAATAGCCTGGGGTGGGAAGGAAGGAAGGAGGTTGTGAATATAAAGGGGTGAAAAAGAATATAGAAGGAAAAATTCTAGCTATAAACTGATAATTACTGAAGCCAGAGGAGGAACCAATGAGAGTGTATTATGCTATGTTTTCTACCTTGGTTTATGTTTGAAATTTTCCATAATGAAAAATAAAAGAAAAAAAAAAAAACCCACAGCTGACAGCCTCCTAGTGAAGAGAAGCGAACAAACAAAGAACAACAAGCAGTAGGCAGTGTTTAGGAAGGCAGAGGCATGGAAGAAATTGTGAAAAGAGTCTTCTCAATAGAAGAATAAATCACAAAAACCACATAAGTCCCACCTACCTGAAAATTTTCATTTCTGGGAGACTTTAGCCCCTCATGCCACCAAAAATGAAGCTTTCCCAAATTTTTGTTTATTATAAAACTGCCACTTATGTGGCACCTATTGGTCTCAAATCACTTCTGTACATACTTTAATTTCATAGTCCCAACATCTCTGTGATAGTGCCGCTATTATTATTACTTTACAGATAAGAATGCTGAGTCTCAGGCATAAGTGACTTATCCAAGGCTACAGAGCTGGTTGATGCTGGAGATGCTGGGACCACAGATTGGGTTTTTCACCTCCCCTGCAGGAAAATTGGTTTTCCACCCACCTACGCTGGATCTTCTTTGGGAAGGGCACTGATGGCCTTTGATGGACACACGCGGTCTCTTCCTTGGAGAAGTGACACCATCCTCTCTAAAATGGCACACCCCGCATGAAGCTAGCCAGCCTTCTGCAAGCCATCCATTGGTTCTCACATTCCCAAGGCACCCACTTTTTCATCAGCCTGCCATTGCTGCACAATTTATTCTAATCTTATTATTAATGTTGAAGGATGTTTTCATTAGTGTTTTAAGCTTCATTGTGCTCGTGAGATAAGAATACTTAGTTGCAGGTGGCAGCTTTCAGCTCCTAACGGGTCTCGGTGCTGCTCAACACAATCCGGTACCAAGAGGCTTCATTTCTGCAGTGGCAGGTGTGGGATGCCTCCCAATGTGGACTAAGTTAGAATCACTCTTCTGGCCTTCACTCCTTAGAAAGGAAGGTCTCCCTTAGTTAAGTAGACGGTGGAGCTAGAGATTTGCATGAAAGGCAGGCAAACTGACTTAACTCCTTGATGCAAAGCAAAGAAACAAAGCCATCAGCTGAGAAAGTTTGCTACACTGTGTCATGGTACATGCCCAGTGACGTGGCACAGGGGTCCCATCAGGCCAGATATTTGGAGGCTTGTGTGGCACTCTGAGTCACCCCCTTCATCCTCTAGACTTTACAGCCCCCACCTTGAAGATGAGGGTGATACTCCCACCAAACTGAACATTTTGGGAAGAGAGAAAGCCATGCATGTGGGTGTCCTTGGATCCCTGATGCGACTACAACACCATGACAGAAACCAGCTCTCAGAACAAGCACCCTAATTATAACAGCTTGCATTCAGCAGGTGCTGGCTATGTGCTGGGCGTGGATGGGTTTTCCCACAGTTCATCTTCACAGATACCCGTAAGGAAGCTAGCATTAGGGTTCCCGTTTACAGATGAGGACACCGAGACACAGAAGGCAAATGAGTTGTCCAGTTACCCAGCCAGCAGGTGGCAGAGCTAGGGTTAGACTCCAGGTCTTCCTGATGCAAAGCCATGCCCTTAACCACTTGCTCCACTACTTTTGTATCTTCAAATCCTAGAACAGAGGTAACACATGCTGAATACCCAATCAATATTTCAAGTGAATGAATAAATAAGTGAAAGAAAGAATGATTAGTAGTCCACTGGTCCCAGACAGAAGTATATGGTATTCATGCAGGTGGTGAAGGGATTGAACTTGAATCTTGCGTATCATTGTATTGGAGATACTCTGCGTTTCATAAATAACATTTTTCGGCTTATAATGGTGATAATACATGTTTGCAGTAGAAAACTAGGGAAGTGCAGAGAAGTATAAAGAAGAAAATAAAACTCATCCATAATCCACCCCTCAGAATGTAGGTTTTGTGACATTGGGGCATATTTCACCCCAGGAACAGAGAAAATCGTAACTTGTCCAAAGCTGAGGCAGCCCTTGCTGTCGCCACTGTGTCCTGACACAGAGATTGTACCTCAAGTCTGGGGGTTCAGCAGAATTCCCGTGCCAACCACCCACCACCCACACCAATAATGATAATAACAAGGTTTTCTCTAGCATTTCGCATGTTGCAGGCGTTATTCTAAACCCTTCCCAAATTAACTCATTTAGCAGAAGAAGAAAGAGACATAACGTATGGTAGTTTGCAAGATTCAATAACATCATAAAACTTGGCCCAATAACCTCAAACTCTTCTCTCTTCCCTGCCCCTGCCACTCACGGGGAAAAAGGAAATCTTTCTCAGTTACTCTATGTCCAATGGCTTATGGAGCAGCTGTTTTTACTGCAAGAGCTCTAGGTCAGTGCCCTCATGATGGTTAGGGTCCCCTGCCCCCACAGGCTCCCGCTGGGTCACTAAGGAAATGGCAAGAGCCTACTGAGCTGTAATGAGTACTTTAGACCAACAGCAAAAGCAGCATGGGGGAAACTTGTCAGAAATGCAATTTCTCCAGCCCCATCTCAGACCTACTGAATCAGAGACACCAGGGTGGGACCCAGGACTCTGTGGTTCCACCAGCCGTCCTGGGGATGAAATGCACACTAAGTTTGGGAACCTCTGCCTTAAGAGAGCCTAATCCTGACATTAGAGTGTTCATGCTGATCACACCTGCTGTCAGACTTCAATGAGAAGGTGCTACTGCGAACTAGAGCAGTCAGGGAAGCCTTTCTGGAGGAGGTGATGGTGTCCTTACTTGGACATTGAAGAGGTCCTCTTTAGGAAAAGAAATGGAAAACAAGGGAGCACTAGGCTTGGATGAGAGGTGGATGAGAACTAAGCACCTCACTTTGTTGCATCTGGAGCAGCATAGCCAGAAAGTGAGGAACCTGCACAGTCCTACACCTTCAGATTTCCACTGGTCACCACTAGTCGATAGCTGTCAATGGTGATTACTGTGAAGTAGCAGGGAAGTGCCGAGTGGGCAGAAATGGGGTGAAAGGTGTGGGCAATGAGGAACCTGGAGGTGGTGGGAGGTGAGGCCTGGAGCCCACAGGCAGGCCTTATTGATCATTATATCCCAGGGGGGGCACCCCTCATGTGCTCTGTCACTACCAGGCCGCTGAGGCCAGGACCCATGAACTCCGGGATGGCACACAAGGACCAGACCCCAAGAGCCATGATATCCATGGAGGGTCTGTCGTACGACCAGCTCCAGACTGGGGGGTGCCGGCCCATGCTGGCTCTTCCCCACCTCCACTGACCCAACAGGGCTGTATTTCCCAAACTCCTGGATCAACCAGTGAGGAAGGCAGGACCAAGAGAGAAGCCAGAACACGTATCTGCTCTCTCTCTATCTCTCTCAGCTGGCATCTCCAGGCATAAATGCATAACTTCCATGGGTCCAGCACCCAGGAGGCAGCCTGATGGAGTCTAGCAAGCTTCTCCCCTGTGTCCTGTGCCCCACCAGCACTCACAGCTACCATGCTGCTGTTACCACATTCCCTTTGCTCCCCACAACGGCACGGCCTGGGCTTGCTTTCCCCGCCAGACTGTGAGACCTAGTGCCCCACCCACTGCCTTCTGCCAGCCCGCCCTCCCACAACACCCCCCAAGGAGCCAGAGCCCTTCTGAGGCTCTCAGTTGTCACACAGTGGTGCCCAGACTCTTCAGCAGGCCCCACTCCCCACTCCAGTTCATGTCCTCCCAATCACCTCTGGCCAGAGAAAACCTTGCCAATTTTAGCCATAACTTATGCCCTAGGCCTCGCCCTTTCCTGTGTTATCCTGGCCTGCTTCATCTCACCCATACAGACCTATCAGGGCCTCCTCCTTCTTTCAGTGCCCAGTGTGAATGCCCCCTCCTTCAGGAAGTCTCCCTGCTCACTCTCCTCTGAGGTTTCGTCCTCCCTCTCCCCTGGCCTATCTCAACTGCCATATTGAAATACCTGTCAAGGATTTGCACAGGTCTGCTCCCCCAGTTCTGTGAGGGCAGCACCAAGACATTCTAAGGCTATTTGCCCACAGCACCCAGCATGGTCCCTCCACAGAAGAGCATCCTAATAGGTCTCATAGCCTCCAGCCCTGCCACTTCTCCCATCTCCATGTCCTCCTAAAACTGTCCTGTTCACTGCCTGCCCCTCCGGAGAACCCCCCAACAGGCCCGCTGCCCTCAGGATAGTCTGTATGCCTCCCTCATGGGACTGAGCTTGTGGCAGCTTGCCTGGGCCTTCCTCTCCTTCTGACCTGGCCCCCCACCCCTGCCCCCCATTATGCTCAGCACTGGATACTTAGGTGACAAAAGTATAATGAACAGAATCTGATTCTGTCATGGATTTGTTGACCTGGCCAAGTCCCATATGGATTCTAATAATGCTTTAAATCCTTTCTGACTTGCTGCTGGTCTTGAAGAGCCCAGGAAAGAGACTGAGGCAGACCCAGACTGCACCCCAGCTCCACCACTCACTGGTGCCCTCACTTTTCCAAGAGTAACTTCCTTTCTCCAATGTACGGGCACCTCCCAGGAAGGACTGAAAAATAATCCCAGCATGCGGCCAGTGAACGAGACACCCCTCCCACCTGGCTCCCTTTGCCCTTGGGGTGTTTGGGTGTATCCTTCTCAGAGAGAAACAGGTCCTCACCCATGCACACTGCTGTGGGGGGACAAGATCTCTGCTTCTCTCTGTCATACCCCCTGTTTTAAACCTTCCTGCTTTCTTCTTCCTCAAATAGCATGAAGTCATTGAGCAACCTCCCCCCGCCCCAGTTCCCCAGCCCCCGCCCCAGTTCCCCAGCCCATCCATAGTCCCATACCCTGCAGATGAGAGCATAAAGAATACAAAATGTAGTCCTGAGGGAGCACTCAGGCATTCCAGAAGCCTCTGTACTTTGGGAAAATACCTGATAGCTTGACTCTCTGAGGTTCTGGAGCCCTTGCTCCATCTGCCCACTGGTCACTCAATCCTCTAGGGCAGAAGACCCCAGAGCATGGAGTAGAAGCTCATGGTTTCTGTGAACCAAGCGATGGTGGAAATGAAGAAGTATCAGGACTCAGTCTCAGAGATCCAGAAGTTTCTTTTCAGCAGAAGCCTCAATTCAGGTTGACAAGTACTTAGGAAGTGACTGTGATACACCAGGAACCAGAGAAGCTAAGACTATACAGTTTGGGAGACGATGTTTTTCAACTCTGTAACATCTGGTCCTCACACAGGGTTTGTGCTCAGCAAAGTTGTAGGGAATCAAAAGGGAAAGAGGGAGGAAGGAAGCAGAGTTCCTTGTGTGTGCTGGGATCTAGGATCCAGACATGGACAAGAAGGGGTCCCTGATCCGCGGGGCCTAAAGAATCCTTATTCTGCAGGCATGACAGCCCTTGAGATGGTCTGTCTCCCACCACATCACTTGGCTCTCTGAGGCCAGACTCTCCCATCAATTCTTCTCAGCTGGATCTCTGAGTGCACCTCTGGAGTCAGGAGATTACCTGACAGAGACCCAAAGGAGTATGAAGTCAGCCAACTGAGAGGCCTTGACAGCCATGTCTGTTGCAGCCCCAGACAGAAAGGAAGGTACTCACACAGCAAATAGAACAAGAGTGGTTCCCAGATGGCTTCTGGAGGAAGTCAGTTGAGAGCAGAGCCTTGGAGGATAGGCTGGCTTTACCTGAACGGAGAGGGGGAGCAAGGCATGTGATGCAAATGGACCAGGCAGGAATACACATGGAGGCTTCAGGGAACACAAAGCAGGGAGGCCACTTTAGCCAACGAGTACTCCAAGTGGAGCTTCAGTATGGAAAAATATTAGTAAGTTCCAACACAACTGACAGCACTATTGCTCTTAGCTGTTTATCACTTGCTTCTGTTCACTTAGCTTCTTCCTTCAGTTGTCTCAGTGAGCCTCTTGGCCACCATTTTGGCCATCCCTCGCTGATTGCTTCTCATAGTCTCCTCATCAACCATTTCATACACTTCCCACCTTCCTTAAGTTCCTACCACTCTTCACACTCCTCGCTCTTAGCTCTTGAGCCCTGGTTCACACAAAGGCGGAGACCCTCCAGGAACCTTCTTTCGTGGCCTCTCAATCTGAGTTAGATGCCCACTGCTTGCTGCCAGAAAGCCCTATACATCAACACCTATTTGGGGGGCTGTCTTTCCTGCTAGACTGGGAGTTCCTTGTGGGCCTGTATTATTTATCTCCCATCTCTCAGTCCCAGAACATGGTATGAGCTAGAGTAAGCACTGAGGAAAAATTTGCTGAAAGAACAAGTGGCTCCTTGTAGGGTGGACATTGTTATTTCTATTTATAGTTAAGGGAAATGTCCACTGAGGGGCAGAACTAACTCCTAAACCCAGCACCCCCAATGGCAGGCTCTATGCACGCGTGACCCTAAGATTGCCAAAACAAAAGCCCATGAAGTCCCCCAAGGTGGGTCATCCTACCCGCCCAAGCAAGAGGCTGCCCACCATGTGTACTGCTGTCCAAGGCGGCACCGACAACAGAGACAGGCCACAGTGACAGCGGTCACGGCGGAGTTGATCTGCCTGCTTATTTCCGATCCATATGTATGCTTCCCTGCCAGTCATCCTCAGACGGCTCTGGATGAACGGCCAGCTTCTGGGAAAGCTATGTGGGTGGAGAGTGGCCAACATATGGCTCCTATGCCTTCCTGTTTATGCATGTTGATATTTCCCCACGCCGTTTGCAGAGCCCATATCTTCTGTTTGTTTTGAAGTTGGTATAATTAGTGAACTGGGCGTGACTTCTCTCTATGTGCCAGCTCTTGGCTCCCTTCTACACGGCTCCACTAGAGGCTTTTCCTGGTGTAGATATCAATGCAGTGATGCTGCCCTTCCAGGGACGTGCTGAGCAACTGCCTCATCCACCCAGAGAACAGGCATGAAAGTCAACAGTGGCAGGGAGGAGAAGGTGCTGTTCTTCCCTTCATTTTGACCTCTCTACAACTCCAGTTGCCAGAACCCAGGGCCCCAAAGGGAGTCTTTCGGGGCTCTTCAGCCCACACTGGCAACAGCAGTGCTTCATGGGACTCTGCCGCACCTTTGCTTCAAACCCTCCAAGACCCATTCTGACGGGTGTCAGATGATAGATTATCGGGGCTTCGATTTGCATTTCTCTGACGATGAGTGATGTTGAGCGTCTTTTCATGTGTCTGTTGACCATCTGTGTGTCTTCTCTGGACAAATATCTGTTCAGGTCCTCTGTCAGAATGGCTAAAATAAAAAACACAAGAAATATCAAGTGTTGCCAAGGAGAAAAAAACCTCATACACTGTTGGTGAGAATGTAAACTGGTGCAGCCATTGTGGAAAATGGTATAAAGTTTCTTCCAAAACTTAAAAACAGAAATACTATCTGATCTAGTCATTTCATTAATGGGTATTCACCCAAAGAAAACAAAAGCATTAATTCAAAAAGATATATTCACTCTTGTGTTTTTTGCAACATTATTTGCAATAGCCCAGATATGGAAGCAACACAAGTGGCCATCGATAGATGAATGAATAAAGAAGATGTAGTGGATAAAATGTGAAGCTATAATGGAATATTACTCAGTCATGAAAAGAATGATATCTTGCTCCTTGCGACAATGTGGATGGACCTAGAGTGTATAATGCTAAGTGAAATAAGTCAGAGAAAGACAAATACCATACGATTTCCTTCCTAGGTGGAATTTAAGAAACAAATGAACAAAGACAAAAAGAGACAAATGAAAAAACAGACTCCTAACTGCAGAGAACAAGGTGACGGTTCCCAGAAGGAACGTGCGTAAGGGGATGGGTGAAATAGGTGAAGAGGATTAAGAGTGCACTTACTGTGATGAGCACTGAGCCGTGTAGAGAACTGTAGAATTTGTTATACTGTATACCTGAAACTAATATGACGGCCATCTTGAAGTGCTGGTCATTGCCCTCCTGCTCACCCATGCTGGCTTTTCCCACAGCGGGGTTGCCTTTTCTGCTCTGCCCACACCTGAGTCCTAGCGTAAGCTGCTGTGTAAGGAGAACTATTATATTACTACAACGGGTGATGTATTGGACCCATTCTTTAGAGGAGGAACTCGAGGCTTAGAGAAGTTGAGTAACCTGTCCGTGGTCACACCGCTAAGTGGCAGAGCTAGGATTTGGGCCTGAGTTCTCACTGACCACAAACACCATGCTCTTAAAACTCAAGTATTTCAGGGCTGGACTCTCAGCACTCAGGACCACATTCCTGCTTCCCCTCTTTTCCAAACTCTCTCCTGACCCCCATTGACTGCCAGAGCACCTAAAATGGCATGCAGCAGCCCATCTCTCTGCACTGGGTGTGCGCAGCTTGGCAGCATCCCCCCTTCTGAGCAGCAAGCACACACCTATAGGTGGCCACTACAGTATTCCTAATGGAGCTAATTAATGGGAGACAAGGACAGCCAAAGGCTTAGTGCAGGCACAGGGTGGCAGAAAATAAGACACATCCTTCCTAGAGTGGTACATCCCTCTCTGGTCAGCCTGATACAAGATGTGCTCATTGAGGTTCCGGCTTTCTACCCCAAAGTCTCCCAACTTGCACTTGGACGGCTGTCCTACACTACAGGGGTGCTGACCTCGTGTGACACGTGGTGCCCCTGGCAGAGGCTGGCCAACGGTTACACACAAGACCATGTATCCCTCCCTCTCTTGCAGTCAGCTGTGGCCATGTGACTGAGTGGCAGGTGGCTGTCATGGGCCCCTGTCCAGGCTGCAAACACCACATTTAAATGCTAATCCTTAGGGAGAGACTTTCAGAGAACACAAAGGCGAGGCAGAGTTTTCTGCCTCTCTCATTGGTGCCTGCCTGAATTCACTCTGCCCTCAGATGGAGCAGAGGTCCAGAAGCCTCCCCTGTCTCGGCTTCATTCAGCTGCTTCATGTGGAACCCAACCTCCCCGGACTTTGTTTCTACTGGAGGTATCCTCCTTAACTTTGCTTATTCCTCTTCTATCATAGCACAGGAGAACAACTTCCTGCTGGCGTTTCTACTCATCCTTCATCTGCTCACTGGTCAAAGGAAGAGAAACTATGGAGTTGTCCTAGGGGCCATGAAAGCCTGAATGAGAACACCTGGTCCAAGGAAGTGCTTTCCCATTTCTCTGAAGATAACTCGTAGTCGGTGAAATGCCCCTCCCCCATGAAATCTGTGCTTCCAGCAGAGGGAAGGAGAGGAGGATTATTATCAGACACAGGGCTGAGTTATCACTTCCTGCTTTCTGCTGCTCCTCTTTCTCACACTTCCCTCTTAGAACGTCAGGATCCTATAGCCTAGTTGCCTGTGTCTCTACCCCCCATTATAGTATGAGCTTCTGGAGGAGGGGATTTTCTTATTACCCTCCTATCCCCTGTTCTTAAATCTCATCACTGTATGGGAAAATCTTGTTCAATAAATAAATACATGGATGTATGGATGAGAAAATGGACCAAAGTCCATTGTCCCCTCAGATTACACAAATTCAAAGGTAGATTATTATGAATTTCAAGACAGCAGCCACAGAGCATAAACCCCTAGTATGGGACCTTCTAAACAGAGGGCTCTGTGTGACTACTCCCAGGAAGCTGGCCCTGAGCTGGATGGAGGGACACCAACCATAGGCTCTCTACAGGGTCAAGAAAAGAAGAATGGAAGAAACGGGTTATTAAAGCCAACACCAGGAGAAGGTGAAATCTGGGAAGCCATGAAGACAAGTGACAGACAAGAGGAGGAGAAAGGCTGTGATAGCCCACCCCATGCTGGATGCAAGAAAGGATGAGCCTGGCTTTTGCTCTATTCCCATAGTCTCAAGGCAAGGTCCCCAGACAAGTACCATTGGCATCACCTAGGAACTTATCAGAAGAAGAGGTTCTGAGGTCACCCCAGACCCACTGAATTAGAAACTCTAGGGTGGGTGCAGCAATCTGTATTACAGCAAGCCCTCTAAGTAATACTGAATGTTCAAGTGCATGCTCAAGACTAGCTTGTAGACCATCCATACTCAGTGATCCTAGAGGCGGCAAACCTAACAAAAGGTACAGCACGGAAAAGTGGTTCAGAGCAGAGGTTCTGGAGTCAGGGTGCTTGGGTTTGAGCCCCTACTCTTCCACTTGCCTAGTTGTGTGGCCCTGAGCCATTTGGTTAACCACTCTGTACCTTCATTCTGTCTCTAAGACAATAAAGATGCCTGGACACCTGGATGGTACAGTTCATTAGGCATCTAACTCTTGGTTTCTGCCCAGATCCTGATCTCAGGGTTGCGGGATCGAGCTCCACATCAGGCTGCATGCTCAGCACAGAGTCTGTTTGTTCCTCTCCTTCCCCCTCTGCCCCTGGCCCCACCCTCTTACTTTCCCTCTCCCTCTCTCTCTCTCAAATAAATAAATAAAATCTTTTTAAAAAAGATAGATCCCATTTCATAGGGTTATTCTCATGATCAAATGATTTAAGACTAATAAAGTGCTTGCAAGGGTGTCCAGCACATAGAAAATGTTCAATAAGTATTCATAATCCCATTGTGATGGGAGTTAACACTAGTCAAACCTAAACCATGTGCCTGGCACCCGGCTTTGCTTAGGTGATTATATATGACATATTCAGGGAAGGGGGCATGTTATTTGCAGAATAAGGTTTCTCTGCCACAATCTCAGTGTACAGATGTCGGAGAGCTCTGGAATGCCACATCTCTCACAGCTTCACTAATAAGAGAGAAAGCTCCCTCCCATCATTCCCAGACCTCTCCCTTTGAGGCAGCCAGGGGTTGACAGCCAGGGCTTTCCCCTTGTTTTGGCCATTCCTGCCATTTTTCTCCTCAGAGAAGGTATATAAATATTCAAAGAACACTGGCATTTAGATGCCTTACAATTTAAGGATCTATTTAAAATTAAGCATGCTAAATAAAAGTCCTTTATGAGGTGTTCTAAACCCCTATAAAATACCATCGCCGACACCTTGGCAAGCGGGTTATTTGCAGCTTCATAAACAGGGCGAGTTGTGGGTGTCTCAGCTACACTTGGCTCTTCCTTGGCTCCTTCTCGTATATGTGGATCGGGCCCTTGGAACACAGCGTTTATGAGCTGTAGAAGGTGCCAAGCCCAGCCTCTGGCTGAGGGTCCATTGAAGAATTCTGTCCTGAAGCCTGGTTATCTCTGAGCTGAGGGAAAAGCAAAGTGCAACAGGATTTAGGAAAACCAGCACACAAATCTCCAGGTCTGAAGTGTCCCTTCTGCTCCACACCCACGTTTCTGTCGAGCTGGTGGTGGGGAGCCCCGACACCCACAAGCTCCTTACCTCTCCTGGAGGGCCCTAGAGGTTGGGTGGCTGAGACACTCCCACTCCAGGGCCTCTCAGAGCAATGTCTGCCCAGAGGCATTTGCGCTGTTGCTACCGAATCTTGTCCCCCTCCTTTCTTGGTTCAACCAAAGCCACAGTTTAGAAGAACTCCACATATACATCATACCAATGTAATTTGCTTGATTTCTATATTGTATTCCAGTGACATAAAAATTGTAACCATTAGGGGAAACTGAGCAAAAGGGACACAAGACATCTTGGTATTGTCTTTGCAACTTTCTGTGCATCTATTATTATTTCAAAATTAAAAAGGTTTTTAAAAAATCAAAGGAGGAGCATCTGGGTGACTCAGTCAGTTATGTGTCTGACTCTTGATACCAGCTCAGCTCATGATTTCAGTGTCCTTGGATAGGGCCCCACGTTGGGCTCCCTGCTTGACATAGAGTCTGCTTGTCTCCCTATCCCTCTGCCCTCTTCCTACTTGCTCTCTGTTCTCTGTCTTTCTCTCTCTCAAATAAATAAATAAGTCTTTTTAAAAAGTTGAAGGAGACTCTAGTTCTTAAGATACTAGTAATTTCTTTTCTTTTTTTAAGATTTTATTTATTTATTTAACAGAGAGATACATAGCTAGAGAAGGAACACAAGCAGGGAGAGTGGGAGAGGGAGAAGCAGCCTTCCCCCTGAGCAGGGAGCCCAATGCAGGGTTTGATCCCAGGACCCTGAGATCATGACCCAAGTCAAAGGCAGATGCTTAATGACTGAGCCACCCAGGCGCCCCAAGACACCAGCAATTTCTATGCTGCTCAGTGAATGGCACATGACATGATGGGGCTATCACCATTGGCCTTAGGGAACTGTTTCCTGAAAGCACTTGGGTGACCCAGTTTTTTTTTTTTTTTAAAGATTTTATTAATTTATTTGACAGAGAGAAAGATCACAAGTAGGCAGAGAGTCAGGCAGAGAGAGAGAGGAGGAAGCAGGCTCCCGCTGAGCAAAGAGCCTGATGTGGGGCTCGATCCCAGGACACTGAGATCATGACCTGAGCCGAAGGCAGCGGCTTAATCCACTGAGCCACCCAGGCGCCCCGTGACCCAGTTTTTTTTAAAATAAACTGATTAATTTAGTTTAAACTCAAAATTTGGGGTGTCTGGGGGCTCAATCAGCTAAGCATCTGCCTTCAGTCCAGGTCATGATCTCGGGGTCCTGGGATCAGACCCCACATCAGGCTCCCTCCTCAGCATGGAGTCTGCTTCTTCCTCTCCCTTTACTCCTCCCTCCCCCAGCTCATGCTCTCTCTCAAAATAAATAAAATCTTTTAAAAAATAAATAAACTCAAAGAAAATTTAATTCACTAGACATTTGCTTAAGTGTCTATGAAGTATCCTGCTCTGTGCTAGACTGAGTTTGGTTTTGTAAGGAGTTTATTAATAGTCATTAGAGTAAACACCAATAAGCTATGACAGAGAGTACTGCATTTTTTACTATTCTACGACCTACAAATCTTCACATGGGCTAGTCCTTCAGTCAGCACTTAAGAAAATTTCCATTGACGGGTTGGCCGATTCAATACTGTTTTTCCTGTCTAAGTCTTGATTAACTTCAATTCAATAAACATTTCAACAAAGGCCTATTGAGGACCTATTATGTAAGGCCTGGTATTCAACAAACACCTACTTAAATCAATTATGTGCTCCGTGGGGTGGACTCACCTAAGTAGTTCTAACTGTGGCCAAACTGTGCCAGTCATAATGATTGTGGTCACAGGGCACTGGAATGTGTGGTTCATTGCAAAGTCTCTGTGTGATGGATGATATCCTTGTCATCATCATCACCATCATCATCATCATTATCTCCGTTTCATAAATAAAGTCAAGAGGTGAAATAACTCGCCTAAGGTCACATGTCTAGTGAGTGGTAGAATTAGGATTTGAACCCAGCAGTGTGGTTGCAGAGTCCAAGGTTTGGACCTGATACAGCACTGCCTCACCCTAAAAGACAGAACCAAGAAGTGCTATGGGATCACCCAGCCAGGAAGAACTAACTCACCTTGAGTTGAGGGATGAGAGATGACTTCCAGAGGAGATGCCATTAGAGCTGAGTTTTTGAGGATGGAGGGTTTGGTCAGCAGAGCTGGAAGATAGAGAAAGAGAACTTGGCTGGACGGAGCTGCTCCTCTGGTATCCTCCTCGGCCCTAGGTACCGAGCAGTTCTTGCCTTAGCCCATGCTTCCCAGCCCTGAGGACCCAGGCAGGCCTCACGAGACCAGGTAGGCCCAGCACCTGTGCAGCCAGCCCAGCAGTTCTTCTCTTCAGGAGATCTTGCTCTCACCATCTGGAATGCAGGGCTGTCCTCTACAGCTAGCAGGGTCCCCATCTTGGTTTCCTGGGTGGCAATGGCTTTTTGTTGCCCAAATATGGCAAGGATACCTTTAAGTGCTCAGATATTTTTTTATTGTGGTAAAAAGTCTCATGAGATCTACTTTCTTAACCAACTTTTAAGTGTGCAGTACAAATGTTACAACAGAAAGAGAACTTCAGCCACTGTTTTATTCAACTGTCTTACCAGGGCAGAAAATGAGGTATGAATTAAGAAGATAAAAGTAGAAAGTGAAAGATTTTCCTTAAATAAAATAAACTAGGAAAATATACATACACAAGGCCACTTTAGAAACTGTGGTGTCACAAAGGTGGGTTGTTTTCAAAGAGAACACCATGGCCCTAGTCTAATGAGCACTGGATGGGGAGTCCACTGAACTGAAGTCCAAATCCCCAGTTCTGCTCCTCAGATAGTAATACCTGCCATTCCAACCTTGCAAAGATCAACAATAAAAATGAGATACTGCATGAGAAAGCACTTTTATATCACAAAAGCATTAACACATAAGATGTTGTTATTGCTAGTAAAGTAATAAATAGTGCAGCAGGCATTGCCAGGTTAGACAGATTTATTCCTACCAAATAAAAATCTCTTAGGGTTCTGATTCTTTCACAAACACCAGAGAGTAAAGCTCTAAGTCCCCTTTTTATAGAATCAGCCAAGCCTGTTAATAAAAAGGAGGCCAGTTCTCTTTTGAAGAACATTTATCCCTGATACATCCTGAGTGATAAGGCAGGACATTGGACAATGACCTAATGGCAAGATGGGAAATTTACCTTCTCTGGGACAGATAGTGACGTGTTCAAACATGCAGAGAGGTCTCAGTTCAGACCCTGTTAATCTGGAAAAAGGGCCCTAAAACGATGCTGCGTGGGTGGTTATGTTACCCACTCCCAAGCTGAAAACACATATGACGTCCAAGAGAATCAAAACATGTTTATTCATTCAACAAACACTATAGAGCCCATGTGTTTCCTGGTCTCCACTATCCAGTAATTCAATGCAAAGAATGGCAGGAGTGAGGTTAGAAGATTTCAACTGAAGACTTTAAATATCATCCCTAGAATTTGCCTGAAGAATTTAAACAGAAGAATGGAAAAGATCAGTCTTGGTTTTCAGAAAGATTGTGGGACTCCCATTCAGCCAGGAAGAGCCATCAAGGGCAAGAATCTCAGCAGGAGAGAATGAATTCTAAACTAATAGGGAAAAGAAATGGAAAGGAAGGTGCAGGTTCCAGAAGTAATTTGATAGGAGACTCTGTTGGCTCTGTGTCTAGGAAAATTGGGGAAGAAAAAGGAATTCTTTATTACCTAGATTCCTGGATTGGCATCTTGAATTGACCTTGGTGCCATTGAGCAGGCTGTAGAAGACAGAAGGAGGAGCAGGCATGGGGATTTGGGGTGGTGAGGATGACTAATTTTATATGGAATTTGGCAAGTTTGGAGGTCCTGGGGGCAGGAACAGTCCTGGTGGAGACAGATCTAGGATGCCGGCACAGTTCTCAGCTGCACTGAGAATTTTCAGCAAGGAGTAATAGTTAAAGCCATGGGGTAGGAACTTGTTCAGGCAGCAAACAGACAGTGAGCAGACCACAGATCCAAGGCCAAAACCCGGGGAACACCAGGCCATATGGAAGCAGGAAAGGCATCATGGGAAGACCAAGAAGGACCAACGAAAGAAATGGGAGGAAACCCAGGGGCAGGTGATATCAGGTGATACCCTGGAGCCTGAACGCCCACAGGTGAGAGTTCAGTCAAACTCATCTGGAATGAGAAACACCAGCTCCTCAAGTTGATGTTTTGAAATTCCAAAGACATAAATAATAAAACATCTGCTGAGTATAGCCCTTTCCTAAATATCTGCGGGGAAACCAGAGAACTGTAAGACAGAACTCCTGCCCTCAAAGCACCTCAATCTATTGATAAAAATTAGATTGTTACCAAAAGGAGGGTGTTGACATCATGAGGAGTCTGAGAGGGGGCTGAGAACAGTACTCAGGAAGGCTCTGTGGACGGAGGACTTGATCCTTGAAAGGTAGCCAAGTACTGGAAGGTACACAGGGGGTCCACAACACAGAGACAAAAGCCAGAATGGAAAGGAACGAGGACCCCGTAGGGTGCAGCTTGCCTGGAATGCATGCTGTGTTCTTAGCTATACTCTGCTTTGCAGCCATCCTAGCTGATAGGCAAGTCCTCTAAAACCTTAGCTCTGTCCTGCCTCCAGCTTAGGCACCTGCTGTGTCCACCACCTGGGATGTCTTATGCTGCTGCTCCTGTTCACGCACTTGCCCTGCACTGATCGATAGACTGTGTCCTCCTTGAGGGCAGAAACTGTATCTTGTCGACATCCCTCTAGCTCCAAACTTAATGCTATTAAATTCGCAACATCACATTTGTCAAATAAATAAATGAATGCTAAGAAACAGCATGGAATGGGCTGGAAGAGGCAGGGAGGGTGCTCCGTGAAGCAATGTGTTTTTAACTGATTTACCAGGTGTTTGAGTTTATAAATTTACTTTACATTATTTCAATGTGAGATGAACTGACAGAGCAATAGATTTTATAGTGGCAGTGTGAGGCCCAAATTAGATTTGGGGAGAAGCAAACATCATCTCCAAATTCAGACTTCTTTTTTTCCTATCTTAATCACAAAATGCATTTTAATCCAAAGCTTCTGAAATATTGCAACATATCAGTAACAGATACCCTGGAGCTTGGGAGCCTAGCTTTATGGAAAGATAAATGTTTTACTCTTTGACTCCTTAATGTTCAGGGTTACTGGCTTGGGAGAATTCTGGTTGACCAGTTGCCACTTCCTTACATGCTGGACTGTGCCTGCCCCGCTATCCAGCCCCATCCAAGAACTCTGACAGGGAATGGCTTCTGGGAGGCACCAAGCTCAGCAATAACTTCTCCTTGAGTCCTAGCTGAAATCATTTCTATTTTCTCCCTCATCCAGCCTCACTGTGGTGAAGACATGGGCTTCACAGCCAGACTGCTAGGATTCAAAACCTGTTTGCTATCTTCCTAGCTAAGGCATCCTGGGGAAGTCACTTAACTTGCCTCCAGAAACTCAATTTCCTCACTTGCAAGGTGGGAATTATAACATACCTACCTCAGAGGACAAAGGTTCTCAGCTGGGAATGATTGTTTTGTCCACAGGGGACCTTTGACAGTGTCTGGGGACAATGCGGGTTGTCACAAATTGTGGGGAGTGCTATTGGCATCTAGTAGGTGGAGGCCAGGGACGTGGCTCAACATCCAGCACTGCGTAAGACAGCTTCCACAATGAAGAAATTAATTCCTAGCTGTGTCAGCCATGCTCAGGTTGAGAACCCCTACTCGCAGACTTACTAGGGAGCACTCAGTAAACATTAGCCCCCACTTCATCATCCAAATCCCATCATCCCCCAGTTCTAGCCCCTTGTTCTTCATCTGTGCTCCTTCCCATCATCACCACAAAGATCCTGATGGATGCCCACATCTTCTCACACTTGGGATTTCCTTCCTAATTACTCTTTCCTGGCTCCCACCTTGGACCAAAATTCCCTCGTGCCATTGTGAGCTCCTCATGGCCAGCATTTGGCATCTTCCTGTTTGTGTCATCAGTGCCAACCTCAGTGCCTGGCACGTACTATGTGAATGTTTGCTGAGTCAGATCCAAGACGAATAACCTTGCTGAATGACTAGATCATCTGTTTCACTACCTGCTAGATGCTAGCTCCCAAAAGATCACTCAAAGATAAAATGCAAACACAGAGCCATCTCTTCCAAAGTCCTAACCTCCACTTATAATTTCATTTCCCACCACCCTACATGAACCTTTATTTAAAACCAAACTGTCATGTTCACTGTCTACACAGCATATCTTCCCTGGCCTTGTGTCTGCACATTTGCTCTATCATTGTCTACTACCTTGGTACCTTCCTCTGCTCTTCCCATGACCAAATTCCATCCATCCTTCAAATCACAACCCAAACCCACTTCCTCCCAAAAAGCTTCCCTGATGACCCCAACCCGTCTGCCACTCTTTACTTTTTACAGTTCAAGCTCTTCCTCTGGACATGTTCACTTTCTAAGACTCAGTTTGTTCATCTGTGAATGAGGCCCTGATGGAGTCTTTTATGGAGCCCCAAACTCACAATCTTTCTCTAGCCAAGTATTAAAACCATTGAGAAATCAGGCAAAGTCTGTGAAGTAACTCTGAACTCTTTGTCCACAGATATTATTAAATATTGTTTGAGTAGATCTCCTAGCTTATTCTTGACTTTTTCTGATTCAAATTGTCCAAGCCTTCCTCATAAATTAAGAAAGAGAGCTCTTTTTATTTAATTATTTGGAGAAAGGAGGATCAGGAAAAACCAAATGGTTATTAAAACCCCAGCCTCTCGCCTCCCTGTGCTCCTCAGCCCCAGGCTCTCAGAATGGAAGGTTGACCATATGTTCCAATAAGCTTCACCCTCAGAAGCTTTTAGCTTCCATTAATAAGTGTAATTGAGAGCAATGAAACATTTGGATCTCACTTTAATAAGTCGACAAAATGTAAATGAAGACTGTGGTTAGCAGGAGCCTTTTGTCCTAGAAAAGGAGACGTTTCCTCCCCCTGCAGCCTGCTATTTAGGGAGATGCTCAGGATGGAGGCTAAGACCTGCTGAGCCTGTGTATGGACAGCCACCACCTATAGGTGAGGTCTTAGGGACATTGAGAAGCCCCCACACAACATGCATCTCTGCCATTGATCTGACACAGTGCCAGAGATCCCACCAGGAGTGGCTCAGTTCATTTTTACCCACAGGCAGCTTTCCACTCAGGGTTCACTCCTAACCCTAGCTATGAGACTAACCCTGTTCCTGTTTGGGAGAATTTAAGAAAGTTGAGTGAAGAGTAGGAAAAGCATCAGGAACTCTTGCATTCTTTAGAAAGCCTGTCTAAAGTTATCTTTTCTAGTTGTCTTTTTCCTATCTAATCTGGGAGACACAACCCTACGAGGACAAAAATGTCAGAGAGAAGGGAAGGAACAACCATGGCACTGGGGGACTGGTAGCTGCCCCAGCAATCCCTCCCAATGCCTGGCCGTGGGGAGTGGTTCTTTCCTTCAGACGTTCAACAGACACCATGTACCAAGACTGCAGATTGGGATGATGGTGAGTATTTCAGTTCTCTGCGATCCGACGTCTCCTAGATTATCTGGAGTTGTTGTACTGGTTTAGTTAATGGAGGGCAGGCTGGAAATATTTAGAACTTTAGATGCGTACATCCCTGACCCAGAAATCTTACTTCCAGACATTTATCATACAAATACACTTGCACATGTGCAAGGTGGCACCAATACAGGGATATCTGAGGCAGCATTGTTTATAATAGCAAATTATTGGAATTATCGTAAGAGTCCATCGAAAGAGGAGTGATTGTAATACAGCTGTAGAAAAGACACCATCGTATTTACCTAAAAGAAAAGCTACCCAATATGTTTTTGTTAAATTAAGAAAGCAAGATGCAGGACAGTGTGGAGGGGAAGAAGAAGATTCTGAATACCTGTCCATGTTTGTCAATAGACAGTCTCTGGAAGGACATCCAAAGAGCTGGTAATGACGCTTGGCTCTGGGACAGAAGTACCAGGTAGAGCAGGAGATAGAAGAATGGCTTTTTTGCTTCCTATTTGTATCCTTTCAAATCTGTGCCAAATGAATATTTTCAAAGAATAAGTAACACAACAAAAGGAAAGAAAAGCAGGAGTTGTTTAAGAGTGTATGAACCCCAGCCCTTCCACCTAGTGAGTGCCTGGAGTGGACTGTCTAACCTTGCTGAGCTTTGTTTGCTTGGTTTTTAAGCAGGGATAATGTTGTCCCCCACATCAGATCATCAAGAGTACCGGAAAAGACAGTGGCGCATGCTTGAGGCCAAGTAAGTGGTACCCACAGCCACCAGCATCCCAATCACCAACATCAGAGTGAAGGAAGAGCACCAAGTGTCAGCAAAAAATCTGGTTCGGTGTCTGGATCAGAAGACGGACTTGTTCTCTCGTTGGCCACACACTGACTAGGACCGACTCCAGCCTGGACCTCATTGTACTCTAAATTTTGTGCAGACTGCTCCCGATCCCTGATCCTAGTCATGACTAGATCAGGGTTTTGGCTCAAGTGGAGCCCGCAGGAGAGCCAGAAGAACACTGAAGAATCAGATTAGAGGTGCGGCCGTGACAATCTTGGTTTAAAAGCTCTCCGGTATAATTCCCCTCACTGCTGGCAGGAGTGTAAATTGGTTCAACACTTTACAAAACTGTTAGGCAATATTGACTAAAGCTAAGCATAAACCTACCCTATAACCAGCAATTCCATTTCTCAACATACACCCAACAGAAATGATTGCATATGTCCACACAAAGACTTGTACTGAAATGTATGTTCATAGCAGCTTGATTTAGAATAGTCAAAACTGATAACAACCAGAGTGTCCATCACTAGAAGAACAGATAAACATACTGTGGTATTTTCATGCAATGGAATGCTACCTGGCATTAGGAAAGAATGAATTACTGGTGGTGAATTCAACATGGACATGCAGATGTCGTACTGGGTTAGAGAAAATCCAGAAACAAAAGTAAACATATTGTATGCATGCAACAGCTGGGAGAATTTATCAATGCTGACAAAGTCAAAATAATCATTCTCTTTGAAGGGCAGGGACTCATGGGAAATGGTACAAAGGAACCTTCTTGGATGCCACAAAGGTTTAATATCTTGCTCTGAATGCTGTTCCATGAACGTGCACAAAAGTAAAAAACCATCAAGCTGTGTACTTAAGATTTGTGCTTTCTGTGCATCTTGTGATAGTCATATTAGATCTCAAATAAAAAGGAAAAAAGTCATAGTAAAATAAAATGAAGCTCTCTCATAAAGTTTTCCCACGCTTTTCCCGGTACCAACCCATTCTGGCTGAGCAGAAAGTCCTTCCAGTGCAGGAAACTGTCATCTCCCGTGAAGGGCAGAGCCTTTCCCACCCAGCTCTGCTCACACTGGTTTTGGGAAAATGTGCCTGCCTGGAATGGTCTCCTTCTTGAAAGGCTACCCAGTCCCTCAGTGTACTGGCGGTAGCAGGCAGCAGGCCTGCTTGCTGCTCCGGGGTCGGGGCACGCACGTGGAAGGCGGGCTGCACCTGCGCGGTAAGCCGTGCTCGGGCAGGAAGCTCGCCGCCCAGCGGGACCCGCGCCTCCGATCAGCTGCAGAACGAAAATCCACCTACAACTTCAAGAAGGAGTCCTTTGTTACTTCTGAGTTGTGGACCGCCGAGAGAAACAGACGGAAATCAGAATTGCTAATGCTCCTATCTGAGGCCCTGGGAGGCGTTTGGCGCCTACTCCCAACTCCCTCTGCTGGTTCTTTGGAAAATGCGGCAGCGTGGCAGGTGTCCATGCTCCAGACTGAACGGGCCCAAGGGAGGGTATTTCCTGCTAGAAAGCTAGCTTCCACGGTGTCCTTGTCCTTTCCCATCTCTACCCTGGAGCCCCCGGGGTGGCCGCCGCTGATGTCCTGGTCAGCGTCTGCGCGGGAGAGTCAGGAGGCGGAGGGAAGGCTGTGAGCCCAGCTAATCGCTGGCATTTCTCCTTCCCGCCCTGTGCCCAACACACCCGCTCGCCCACGCAGACACACGGGGTCTTTCTGGTGACTGATTCCTCAGGGAGAGACTGGAAATTTCACCCACAGAGTAGTTTTCCCAAAGAGTATGGAAAATTGTCCCAAACACCACTGCCTTCTGAGTCCTAATTTACACAGACTTAAGGGTGGAGAAGAGGGGGACTTTCCGTCCGGAGTGACAAGTTACTTAAAATAAATTTATCTGTTTCCATCTCTGGGCCCCTCCATGGGATCTTGTCCCTCAGGAATTCTCAGGACTGTTTTTATCTGGAGAAAGCTAGGAGATTTGTGAACTATGCCCAGCTGAACATAGGCCTCTGCTTTCGTTCTAACCTAGGGCTTCAGAATTCCCTCCTTGTCCTTAAAAACACTGGTGGGGTAATTATAGCCCCCACCCCCACCCCCTGACCCCTGGGAGCGGGCTGCGGAGGGAGAACCGGAATGTGCTCTTCTTAGACTCTTCAGCTCGACCCCAATAACAGCTATTTAAAGCCCCGTCCAGCCCTGTCCAGTTGCTGCAGTCCTGTCAGAAATACATCTGTCTTTTTCTTTTCATTTCTCCAACCCTTCAATGTGATTGGGTTTAGGTAAAACTTAGTTTTAAAGTTCTTAACGAATGTTTGAATACGCGAAGAACATAGGGGCATCAGTACAAGGGCAAAGTGGGCCCTGGCTCTCCTCTCTGTCAGGCTGACAGCGGGCACTGGCAGCCCCTCCAGCATTGGAGAATGGATTTGTTCAGATCCACGGGACCTGGTAGGAACAAAGTGTAAACATCACAATAACCTGGACCCCAAGGCAATATATTTGGAAACATCTGGTTGATTGTTTAAAGTCTTATCCAAATGATAATCCCTATCATTTGTCTAAAACAGCTGGCTTTCATGTTGTGTGCAATTGGCCCCACATGGTAAGAATCACACGTGGGCCACAGTCCCAGGGACACCCCTAGGCCACGTGGGAGTCCATTCCTGACTCCACGGCAAACCATTGCCACCCTCTCCCACTCAAGGAAGCATCTTGCCATGCAAGGAAGTGAGCAGGAGGCTGTTAGGGGAATAGCAAGAAATCTGCTCTAATTTGTTCAAAAAGTGAATCTTCCACAAATACAAATTTTTAGGGACAGACCGTGTTGAATAGTGGGCAGCCAGAAACCCACCGGTCAAGTTCCTCCGGATACCGTCCAACATATGATCCACCTGACCTTCTTATGGACTCAAGGTTAGTATTGCTCAGCCCATCTTATTCGTCATGCCAACTGTGGCTGGGGGAGATCCACACTGGGGTGAATGCTGGGTAGCCCCAGGGGCAGGACAAGAAACTGGCATGAGGAGGTCGAAGAGGACCCTTGGGCAGAAGGGCAGTCTCAGAAAGAAACTGCTATCTGGGAGGTGGGCATGGCCAAGAAAGGTATTGAGCAGGAAGGTGGGTAACTGCCCAACATCCTTTTAGCCAGTGCACAGAGAGCCAGGCTGCCGAGAGTTGCTATGCTAAGGAGAGAGAAGGTCAAGTGGCCAAAGAATGCTTGATCAAAATTAAATGGGTTTCTTTACAGCTAGACTTCTAGGAGCCCTTAATGTTCCTATGATGAGGGTTATGGTTTGTGGTACTTAACACAGTCTGTTAGAGCTCAGATTCCTTTTCTTTGTTTTCTAGAGCATCTGTATAGTGCAATCAAATGCACTATTCTTTTGTTGATTAGGTCAGTTTGGAAGCTGTGTTTCCCAGAATCTCCTTTCTATCCTTCCAAGTTCAAGTTGGCTAAAAGTGGAACTTGCATGAGATTTGGGAAGTAGAAGCAAAGCAGGAACCATTTCTCTCTTAAAGGTTTCTGAGGTCAGAGAAGGTGACAGATGACCCAGAGGTGCCTGATGGATTCCAACTTGTTGTTCCTCACAAAATCTGTGACTGGCTCTTCTTCGCCATTCTAGCCCTAATCACCAACAGTGACCCCAGTCTTATCCCTAGACTCTTGTTAACCACAGAGGTGGCAGCTACAGATGACACAGCTGTCCACAGACCTCTCCGTGAGGGCCCCTTTCGCATTTCCACATCAGCAGTGGGACCTGACTGGATTCTCAGATTTTCCTTGCGAGCTCTGACTTCCCTGTCCACATCAGGGCTTCCCGAGGACACATAGTGACTCTTTACGATCTTCTGACTTCCCCTTCCAGACTGTATTTGTTTGCTCAAGCTACCGTAACAAAGTACCACAGGCTGGTGACTTAGAAATTTATTTTCTTGCAGTTCTGGAGACTGGAAGTCTCAGATCAACATGTTGGCAGGGCTGCTGTCTTCTGATGTCTCTTTCCTTGGCTTGTAGATGGCTGTCTTCCCTCTTTGTCTTCATATGCTCTTCCTTCTGAGTGTCTCTATCCTAATCTCTCCTTATAAGGACGCTGGTCGTATTAGTTCACAGCCCATTCTAGTGACCATACTTAACTCGAATCACCTCTTTAAAGATTATTTCCGGATACAGTCATATTCTGAGGTACTAGAGGTTAGGATTTCAATGTATGAATTTGGAGAACATAATTCCGCTCATAACACAGACCTTCACTTCCAGATCCTCCACAGTGGTGGAAAGTCTAATTCTTACAGTAAATCCCTATTTGAGGACATGCACACTTCTAAGTCCTGACACAAAAATTGGTAGTAGAAGTGTGATGCTGCTGTAGAACATGGAAACGAGTGGTATTGGCTTTGGGACTAAACGGGAGGCAGTGCCTGAAGAGGTATGGGGCCAGAGGGTACCCCAAACTGCACCCTGCCTCCAGCCTGCAGAGAGGCAGCAGGGGGCTCTGGCCAGGGATGGGCCAGAGTTCCTCACCATCAAGCATTCAGGGGATGACCCTAGACCAAGACTTCTGAAACCTCTCTGCCATGACTCACTTTGCTGATGGCTAAGCCCAGGATCTGAAGACACAGTCCTTGTCGAGTGTCCAGGCTGATCCTGCTGCCAAGCCGAGCACCAGACAGGATCTTCCAACCCGTGGCAAGAGCCATCTTCATCAGATGACAGACTCACATGCAAAGCAATTAGACAACCACCTAAGACTAATCTATAATTAACTGTCTGTGTGTACGTCCCTCCTTTCCCCTCCACTATGCTCCAACCAAATCAAACCACTTACAGTTTCCTGAAATGTCAGGTTATTTCATGCCTCGGGGCCTTTGTTCTACTGCTCCCTCCTGCCCGGAAGCCCCTGCCTACACAGCGACCTTGCAAACCTCTCTTCATCTTTCAAGCATCACCTTTTCTATGAAGCTTTCTCTTTTGGCACCTGAGTGTCTGTAATTTATCAAGCACTTGCCATGTGAAAAGGAATGGGCAAAGTGTTTCATTTGATCTTCTCCATAGCCCCATGAGCTGTTCTTAGTCCCTCATTTGCAGATGATATAACTAAGATCCAGAGAAATGAAGTGGTTTTCCCAAGTTCACCGAGCTTATAGACGGTACAGCTGGGCTTCGAACTCAGACCATTGATCCCAGCCTGGCTTTGCACATACTCATATGTACAATACAGACAGCTCCCTTGCAGCCAGGTTTGAGCTACAGGCTGAGGCCATCCCGGGTCCTTACTACCATCCTGTTGTGTGTATTACAACAGGCTAGAGGTCAGCAACTGCATCTGAGAGCAGTCCTTGCTAAGTATGGCCAGTGTGCAGGTCTCTCCTGGAGTGCCTGGACAGGACAAAGAAATGCCTGTCTACATCAGATGGGGCACTCTATTCCAAGGGTCAGCTCCCATGGATGGATGGGAACTTTACAGATGATCTAGGTGGAACCACAGATAATGAGAGAAAGAAAAGATTGTTTCGTCAGTGGTGTTAGGAAGCTGGCCGGTCATGAGGAACCAGAGAATGCTACATGGCCACTTTATGCCAAAAGATTCCAGACAGAAAAAACATGTAAGCATGGAAAGTAAAGCTATAAACCTCATAGAAGAAAATGTCATTGAATGTCGATAATCAAATACCCAAAAGCACAAACCATAAGAGCTAAAGAGACAAAAATAAGTAGCTACGACAACTTGGTAGTGAGATTTAACAAGAGCACCACAGCCAGAGCTCACAGATTAATGACAAACTGGAAAAAGGTATTACAGCTTCTAATGTGAATAATGGATTACTATCTACCCTAGACTCTACCAGGAAGTCCACGTTATCAAGAAAAAAGACGGGAAACCTAGTATTTTTCAAGGAGCAAGGATATGAATAGGCAATTCACAGAAAATGAATAATGAGGTGATGCTCTTACTCCCTAGTAATCACAGATATGCAAATTAAATTATGAATGAGGCAGTGCTTTGCAGCCCTCACAGTAGCAAAAACTGGAAAAGAGGGTAATTCGTAGTTCAGGTGACGACACGAGGAGCTGGGAATACTTGCGCACTGCTTGCTGGGAGTTCTAAGTTGGTACAGCTGTTTTGGAAAGCAATTTAACAGAATTTAGTAAAATTACGGGTATTTATGTCCTATGATCCGGCAATTCCACTCCCATTTATACAACCCAGAGATTTTCCACAGATCTAATAAGAGAACCAGTATAAGGATGTTTGTCAACAGCATTTATTATTTCTAGTAGAAGGAGCTTAAACTTGGGGAGGGGGGTCCATCACTGGAGAGATAATTAAGCAAAATGTGCTGGAGAATAAAATGCCAAACAACAGTGAGAAACCGTGGACTCAATGCACATAAATCAAAATCTATCGATGGACAGATCTTGAAAGCATGCATTTGAAAGGGTGGAGTCAGAACCAGAAGGGGCTTTATGCCACAGTACCCTTTACATAAATTAAAAGCCAAGTATGCATAAGAAAACTCCAGCGACTTGACAAGGAGACATGCATATTTAAATTTTCGCATAAAGCTCACTGCAGTTAGAACTTCTAGGGGCTGGGTGGTGGGGGAGGGTTGTGGAGATCAGAGGTGGAAGAGGAAATAAACAGTTTGGAAGTAAACAAACAGACCTAGAGGGGGACCCTGCCTGGGTAGGTGGTGATGATGAGGATTGAAACCAAGGGCATAAGGAGCTCCACCTTGGGAGCCAAAATCCTCACTGAGGAGGAGAGAGGGACGCCCCCTGGAGGGAAAGCACAGGAGCACGGGAACCAGCTTGCCAGTGACGGTCCTAAAGTACACTGCCCAGTTTCTAATCCTGGCTCTGCCACTTAATGGATTTGACCTTGAGTGAGCGACTTCACTCAGCTTCAGCCTCTTTGGGGTAAAATGGAAATGCCAGCCATACCTGCATCAAAGGATTATTTGAACAAACAGGTTAGATGGCATCAGTGCACAAAACCGGATAGGCAGTGGGGGCTTGGTGAGCACGAACCACGACTGTTTATCAATTCTGTGTTCGATGGTACTGATAGTACTGTACTTTAAAGTCCTAAAGGGGTGTGACAATGAGGACACATATCGGGTCTTTAATCAGCAGTTGCACGGATCATTCCATCCCACTGTTCCACCAGGATGGTCTTTCAGCCCCAGATGTTGTTAAAACCACCTTCTCCCTAGAAACCACAATGGCCTCCGCCTCTACCTCTTTTGTATTAGACTAGACACTGGGGATGCTGCTGAGAGCCGGGCAGGACAGCACAGGAAGGCTCAGACAGCCATCTGGTTTTGCGTCCTGGAGCTGCACTCTCTGTGCTCTCAATCCGTGTCTTATTGTCTTTATCCCTAAATACAGATTAAAAATACACAAAGTTGTTGTGAGCAGTAAAATGTGACAATGTCCGGAAAGCTCTTAGAACATAACAAGTGCTTTGTAACTAATAGTTACTGTTACTATTACCCGAGCCGTTCTGGGGCGGCATTCCCAGGAGAGAAGAGCCCGGGCCAGTCTAGATTAAGTGAGAACGCCCTCGCAGAGATGTAAAGATGAGGGAATAGTGTGTGTACAGTCTACAGGAGGCCCTTAGCTCTGCCTGGGAGCTACTAGCTGGGGTGTGCAGTGGGCTTCCAGTACAGAAAGACCCCAGTGCTTAAAGAAAAGGGTCTGTTAGCAAAACAGAGCCCTGAGGATCAGTGCCTGCTTCATAGCAGAGCATGCTGGAAAGCAGACACTGTCAGATCAGGAAAATGATTTTATTATTCTTATAAATGATTATTCTACTTCCCTTGGGAACTCAAGAGAAGCTTATAAGAGAGAAACTCAGCTTCCCAATGACGGGGCTGTTTTCAAATCAGAGATGGCATTTGCATCAATTTTGCTGAGGGTGAGCAATTCTTTTTTCCCACTCCAGCATGATGGAGTGGGATAAAAGAGCTGGGTCCCTTGCCTGAGAGGAAAATGTGTCTGAGGCTGCAGCCCTGGGGAAAAGATGAAGGGTTGTTGGCTCAGCCAGTATGATGGGAAGGATGATTGTGATGAGGAACAGCGTGAGGTTCCAACAGGATATGGTCAACTGGTGACTTTGACCAGAACGCCCAGCCTCCTCCCCAAGGCAGCAGCGGGGAGGGCAGAAGGCTGGTTGGGGGCCACTGTGGCAAGTGCTTCCCCAAATCCATTAGAGGCATCGTCTGTTTCCTAGCTGGGAAAGTTTCTGTCCATTTATGCTTTTAATTGACTTAGGTTTTTTCTGATTTCACTGATTTCTCTGATTTCTCCTCTGAGCTTCCCACTCACAGACATCAGAAATCTTCAGAGAGCTCTTATCTGAATTAGATAAACCATGGCTAGACACCTCCAGTGTTCCCTCATGGCCTCAAGATCAGTTTATTTTTCTCTGACTCTTCCTGCCTGAAGTCAACTTGCCCAAGACCGACTACCTTTGCTGGATTTTACTCCTCCCTTGCATTCAAGGCCCTCCCTCCACAATCTTCCTCTCTGACCTAGACTCCCCATGGACCCTCTGTTCCCTCCAGACCCTCTGCAGACCCCCTGTTCATTCCCACTGCCATAACTGTGTTCATATACCCACCCTCAGCAGCAGCCCTCTCCACTCCTTTCTGCCTCTCATCAACAACTCCATTCCTAAGTTCACTGAGCTCCATCCCCTGGCCAGACCATGGGCTGGGGGCCAGGGGACACAGAGAAGACCAAGGCGGAGCTTCTTCTCTCACAGAGCTAGTGAAGGGGAGAGATGACAAGGGGGAAGACCAGCCACAAGGATAGGAACTCGGTGTGGTCAGCAAAATAGTAAGAGAGCACACCACACAGTGGAGCACAAATGGGGGAACAGTCAGAGGAGACCCAAGATATCCCTTTCTAGTGCCAAACCTGGTTCCATCCATCACCTCCAAAGCCTCCCCTGCCCTTGCCAGTATGAGTCTCTAGAATGCATCTGAGCATCTGAGAAACAGTCCATGAAAGATTAAGGGTGCACTCTGAAGGCTGCCAACCTGAGCCTAGAGTCCCAGCCCTATCTCACATGCTACCTGTGTGACTTGGGCAAGTTACTTAACCTCTCTGAGCCTCCGTTTCCTTATCTATAAAATGAAGATAATAATAGTACCGACCTCCCACCTACCAGTGTGATTATAAGGATTAAATGACATAAACCTGTAGGGCACTACTTGGAACAGTAGTGGAACTTGGAACAGTAGCTCAGTGATAATGCTGTGGAAGTGCCTGCCACTGTGATCAAGGGCGTTCCTGACACACCACCTGCGGGTCTTCTCCAGCACGCCATCGCTGCCCCAGAAATGCTGCTGGAAGGTGGCATTCAACTAAAGCTTGGCTTCCATCTCCATCAACGCCCACACATCCCCATAGCACTCCACTTTTATCTCTATAATGACAGTTTTTCTGTTGATCATAATCTACCTCATTGGCTCACATATCATCCATTGACTCCCAAAGAGTGTTAATCACATTGCATGTTGATTGGCATTTTAAAAAATAATAATAAAAAAAGAAACTTCTGTCTTGAACATCTAAGAATAGACTCTGCAGTTAAGTCTTCCAGCTTCGGGCCTCGGACGGAATTGGAAGAGGAAGTGATCATTTGTCGTCTTTCTTTATAAGCTGCATTTCTGGCATCACTTCGATGCTAAATGGGACTTTTTAAAAATAGTCGTAACAAGCATTTTGACAGGCTCCATTATGGATGGCAGAGAATGTAACCACGGGGAGTCAGCATGTGTGAAATCTGACCCAGCTCCAGTCAAATGGCCAGTGACGGCCAGTGACAACAGGGACACTGGCTCAAGAGGACCCTTGGGAATATGGTATTGGTTTGACTCTGGAGCCCTACATGTCTCTGTCTTACAGCAGACACTTACTCCCCAGAGCTCCAGGTGGGATCAGCCAGATGAGAGGTTGTTCCTCCTGCTGTGGCCACTGCTCTGCTGAGAACCATGAATGAGACTCCTTGGGAAAACATCTGAGGGCTATTCTTTTTTAGAGCTTTGTCGCCTCAGGATCAAGTCCTAGTCAAACCTTAAAATGTCGGTGAATATTGGCCTAGAACCTTGTCCACGGACAGTGGGCTTGGCAGAGAGAAGAAATTGTGAAGAGGGAAGAGCCCAGGCCAGCCACTGGGGCACAGCATCATGGGTGGAAGAAGCTGAGTCTGCAAAAGCAGATGCCTCTAGATTCTGGAGCTTTCACAGGTGCCTTCATCTCAGTACACCCTGGCTTGCCATCTGTGATGTGGGGGTGATCATGGGGATATGGTAAGGAATTGCAGTACCTAATACAGAAAATGTGGTAGCATTTGCTTGTATTGGGAAATCACTGGGAGAGAAACCCTTGCAGAGCCACGTGCAGTTGGTGTACACAAAGACCATGCCAGGCAGGTGGGAAGATGCTTCATTCTGAGGAGAAAGAGACATCCTGTCAGCCGGCATCCCAAAGTAGATGCTGCCATGCCATCTACCCAAACGGGCTCCAAGGATAGCTGACTGATGTCCACAATCTTTTGCCTCCTCTTGACCCTGACCCTCCCATTATTCCTCGGCAGATATTGCTGCCAATTCCAGACACTCTGCTCTGCCCCTCTGCAGCCCAGGCCACTGGGTCTTCCTCTTTTTTCCCCTCACCTTCTCCTCATCTCCCTCTTCTTCCTCCTCCCACTCCTTCTTGGTTTGCTCTAATCCCACCACTCTATCTTGTCTTCTTTCAGTCAGAGGAAAAGTAAAAAATCAAGTGGGGATCGAGGAATGGAAAGGAACATCCTTGGCTCAAGTCTATGTGGTCACCAGCAGACCAGGGCCCAAGGCCCCTATCTGGAAGCACACTGCTGGGGGAACCCTAATTAGTACATGTAGGAGAATGATAACCCAGAGAGGGAAAGGGATTTGAATCCTTGAAAGCCCATGGCAGAGCTAATACTCCAGACCCCAGTCAGGATCTTTTCCCTAGACTTGGTCACATAGTGTGCAGGTTTTAAGCATGTTTGGGACTTAACCTCCAGCCGCTTCTTCCACAGGTAGGCAGCTGAGTCCCAGAATCTAAGCTGCAGGCCAGGTTATTAGCTGAGTTCAAATGAAAACTCAGGCTCCTCTGTTCCTCACTGCCCTCTTCTCCTTCCGCACGCACCAGCCCACCAGCTTTAGAAGGACTGCAGAGGTGGGAACAACTCCTACTCAACACTGAAAACATTCTGTTTCTTCCTCCAGTGCATGTGCCCCCACCCCACCCACACTCACAGGCATCCCCTGTTGATAATGACAGATGTGGGGGGTTGTTCTTGGGTTGTTTCCACTCTGGGGTTGTTAGGAGTTACGCTGCTGTGAACCTTTGAATGGAAGTTTTTATACAGATGTGTTTTCATTGTGTCTGGTATATACCGAGGAGTGGAATTGCTGGGCATTAAACCCTGTTTAAGGGGCACCTGGGTGGCTCAGTCGGTTAAGCTTCTGCCTTTGGCTCAGATCATGATCCCAGGGTCCTGGGATCTAACCCCACATCGGGCTTCCTGCAGGAAGCCTGCTTCTCCCTCTCTCACTCTCCCTGCTGTGTTCCCTCTCTCACTGTCTCTCTTTCTGTCAAATAAATAAAGAAAACCTTTAAAAAAAAAAATAATAAAACTCAGGGCACCTGGGTGGCTCAGTGGGTTAAGCCGCTGCCTTCAGCTCGGGTCATGATGTGTTAAATAAATAAATAAATAAATAAATCTTAAAAAAACAAAAAACAAAAAACTCTGTTTAGTACTTTGAGGAACTGCCAGACTGTTTCCAAAGAGGCCATACCAGTTTATATATTTTTTTAAAGATTTTATTTATTTTTTTGACACACAGAGATATCACAAGTAGGCAGAGAAGCAGGCGTGGGGGGGGAGGGGGCAGGCTCCCTGCTGAGCAGAGAGCCTGATGCAGGATTCGATCCTAGGACCCTGAGATCATGACCTGAGTTGAAGGCAGAGGCTTAACCCACTGAGCCACCCAGGCACCCCCCAGTTTATATTTTTACCAGTGATGTATGAGAGTTCCAGCTTTTCCACATCCTTGCCAGCATTTATGTGCCTTTGTGATTACAGCTCTCCTAGTGGATGGGAAGTGATATCTCAGTGTGGTTTTGATTTGCATTTTCCTAAAGACTAATTATAGTGAACATCTTTCCATGTGTTTATTGGCCATTAATACATTTTCTTTGGGAAACTGTCTATTCAGATTCTTTGCCCATTTTTAAATTAGGTTATTTGCCTGCTTCAGTTTTAACCCTTTGTCTAATAGAGTTGACTTTCAGTTCCATTAGGATTAGTAAATATTTTAATCGATCAAATCAGAAATACTCATTTTAAAATGTGTTTGACTCCCATGCCCCAAACTGTATCACATTTTTCTCATTATTCCAAAATTTAGTTGGAAAACAATAGATCATCAGACAGCCAGTGGGACAGATGTGAACTGTTAGGAAGACAAGTGTGAGCTTGAATCCTGCAAACCAGAGTTTCTGAATGCCCGTTTCTCGCCAGACACATGACAGGGGTCAGTGCTGGCCATCTTTCTTACAGCCTTTCAAGCAGAGTGGGAGTCAGTCTTAGGGCAAGGAGAAGCAGCACCTGCCTGTAGGACAGAGGCCCAACTTGGTCTAGAAGCAACAAATTTGGAAATGACTTCCATCTGGGGGAGCTTCTATACCCCACCCCGTCCTCTACCCACCTGCCTAGTCCCTCGCCCTCAGAGAGTCACCAGCCACTTTGAAGGAGGTCGGTCATGTGTACAAGACCAGGGTATTAGACTGTTCCCTGTTCTGTATAAGAAGCATACTCTTGAGCATCTACCATGTACCAAGTTCTGGACTTGGTAGACCAGTACTCCAACCATCCCTGGACCTTCATTAAACACAGGTAATCTGTGTTTTTATAGAGGGTCTCATAAGAGGTTTGGGGACAGAGTTGGAGGGCTTGGTTCAACCTGGAAGTCCTGGAAGGCTTCCTGAGAGAAGGACCTCAGGCTGGTCTGAATGATTTAACAGAAGTCATTCATTCAGGCATCCCTGGCTCAGGACACAGTCAACACCCACCCCAGGAACAGGGGAAACTTCAGTGACTACACATTGAAGTTTATTTGATCAATAGTGCTCATAATACCTTTGTACTTGATATTTCTTCTTCATTTGTTTGTAAATTTCATAAATCTCAGTCGAAGAAAAAGGAAAAAACCCTTGTCTACAAGAAATTCCTCCATCACAGGCACTGCGTTCACCTTCTCTGAATTCCGTTTCACCGAGCTCCAGATTGAACCAGGGGTGCTTTATGTTGGCCTTTGGACTGTAGCTTTCTCAGAAGCAGGGACAACTTAGCAAGCACAAGACAGTGACCTCCCAGAGATCCAAAACTTCATCTTTCCTCTCTGTACTTGACTCCCCAACTCTGAGAACAGAGTCTGACCCACAGAAAGTGTCCTGTGGATGTTGGAAGGTGGAAGGCAGCCTCAAAGTTGAGATGCACTGGGTGGGCCTGGGTCCTGGGTCACAGACTCTCTAAGGGCAGGGCCAGGATTGTTCATGAGGGCATCCCTCCACTTCTTATTTTGGGCTCTGTCCAGCACCGAGCCTTGCACAGTACATGGCTGATATTCAATGCAAGGTTGTTGAATGTGGCTAAAACATTTTGAATCATCAAGTACAACTGGACAATTTTTATTGAATGACAGCCTTCTTTTTGGATGACTTTGAGCAAGTTATTGGAAAGGGGCTGGCAAGAGTGGTCAGGGGGAGTCTCTGTCCCACCCACATTTTCAGCCATCTGATGCCTCCTTCCTGCCTGCTACTTCTGATCTGACCTCTGCCAACTGAAATGGAGCATCTAAGTGTTCCCTGGGGAACAAGGATTTCTGTTCCTCAGGGGAATTAGCCCGATGCTGGTGACAGCTGTTAGGGCTATGAAGTGTTTTCCTCATGTCAGTGAGCCTTGCACCCCTGAACCTTGGGTACAGGGCAGGTGAGAGAAGGGAGACAAATTTTGTTTCAACATATTTGGGCTAGGGCTCTTGGCTAAACAAGCAAACACAAAGCTTTATAAGAAATTCTCATGGCACAACTGGGTGGCTCAGTCAGTTAAGCATCCAACTCTTGATTTCTGCTCGGGTCGTGATCTCGGGGTCCTGAAATCGAGCCCCACATTGGGCTCTGCGTTCGCTGGGGAATCAGCTTGAGGATTCTCTCTCTCTCCCTCTCCCTCTGCTCCTCCTCCCACTCACGAAATTTAAGTATGCAGTACTCTTCTTGCTGGGTTTATTTGTGCTGGTTCTCTTTCCCAATTATATAAACACATCTTTTTAAAAATTTCACTTTAAAACTTCTGAAATGGGGGCCATCTGGGTGGCTCAGTGGGTTAAGCCTCTGCCTTCAGCTCAGGTCATGATCTCAGGGTCCTGGGATTGAGCCCCACGTCAGGCTCTCTGCTCAGTGGGGAGCCTGCTTTCCCCCACTCTCTCTCTGCCTGCCTTTCTGCCTACTTGTGATTTCTCTGTCAAATAAATAAATAAATAATCTAAAAAACAACAACAACAACAACAACAAGAATTTCTGAAATGCAAAAGGAAGGACTTCGTGCGTGTGTGAATGGGGCATAGTGCATTTCTGTCCCAACAGCACTGTGTAAAGCCAAATAAAAATGGCTTCACTCAAGTGACATCATCAGTTGGGTTTTAACAATGTATTCATTCTTTCTCTTTTCATAAAATGCATACAAAATAATGCACATACATAATATTAAGCAATAAGTAATGACCTGAAATTTACAGTGACAAATAACGTCTCCTGACCTCTGAAAAGGCAGCAGTATCTCAAAGCCACGATTGAAGCTTTATCTTCGGAGACCCTCATTTTGACACACCCCTCCTAAGTCTTCTCTCCTAATTTTATATATGCAGTTATTTTTCTTAGGGGACCCCCAAATTGTGTGAGTTTCAGGTACTGTAAAGCCCGCATCTGCCCCTCTCTGACTGCCTCTCTCTCCTTCCTACTCCAGTCCTGCTCCTCAGAGGAAAAACAATTCCAACTCCTATGCATGTTTTCTCTGGTCTGTGTCTTCCTCTTGCTAAGCCACATAAGGCCAGTCCCTGATCTGTTGTAGGGAGCATTGATCACCTCCTACTATGAAGGGTGAGAATTGAGCCCTCCCCCCCTCTCTCTCTTCCTCCCTCGAGCCTTGCCATCTCACCACCTTTCCTCCCTATCCTCCCGAGTGAATCACATAATGATTTGCAGATGAATTACTATAGCGTGTGTATTTCTAGAACCACATAAATATTGTTCACGACTGAGACAAATAGCGTATTATAATTACATGTATTTTCTTGTGCATATTTTCATTTTTCCTGAAGTTGAAATTGCCTTACCTTTTTGTTTGCTTGTTTTCTGGGCATCAATCACTAATTCATCCTTTTTTTTTTTTTTTTTTTTAAGATTTTTATTTATTTATTTGTCGGAGAGAGAGCGAGCGAGAGCGAGCACAGGCAGACAGAGTGGCAGGCAGAGTCAGAGGGAGAAGCAGGCTCCCCGCGGAGCAAGGAGCCCGATATGGGACCCGATCCCAGGACGCTGGGATCATGACCCGAGCCGAAGGCAGCGGCTTAACCAACTGAGCCGCCCAGGCGTCCCATCACTAATTCATCCTAAACACTGACCCAGTTGTAAAACAATTCTCAGTTAAATATATGAGGTAATCTCTACTTTTTTTTATCCCCCCCTGGTAATGTCTTTTCTGGATCCCTCCATCCTCCTGCACTGGTCTGCAAAGCTGCTCTCTGGGTCTGCCTTGAGACTTTCTCACCGGCACATCCTTTGTCACCAGCTTGCAAATTCCCTTCACCTCTCTGTGTTGGCTCCTCTGTCTCCTGGATCTCACGGTTCTTATTTTGGTTTGTTTTGTGACTCCTTCATTTTTATAGAGCACTTCTTTATTACTTTATTTTATTTTATTTATTTTTTCAGTGTTCCAAGGTTCATTGTTTATGTGCCACACCCAGTGCTCCATGCAATACGTGCCCTCCTTAGTACCCACCACCTGGCTCACCCATCTCCCTACCTCCTCCCCTCCAAAACCCTCAGTTTATTTCTGAGAGTCCAGAGTCTCTTGTGGTTCATCTCCCCCTCCGATTTCCCCCAATTCACTCTTCCTTTCCTTCTCCTAATGTTCTCCATGTTATTCCTTATGCTCCACAAGTAAGTGAGATCATATGATAATTGACTTTCTCTGTTTGACTTATTTCACTCAGCATAATCCCTTCCAGTCCCGTCCATGTTGATATGAAAGGGTATTCACTCTTTCTGATGGAGGCATAATACTCCATTGTATATATGGACCACATCTTCTTTATCCATTTTTCTATTGAAGGGCATCTTGATTTTTTCCACAGTTTGGCTATTGTGACCATTGCTGCTGTGAACATTGGGGTACATATGACCCTTCTTTTCACTACATCTGTATCTTTGGGGTAAATACCCAGTAGTGCAATTGCAGGGTCATAGGGTGGTACAGCACCCCCTTCTAAAAATGGGTGCATGAGAGGTCATTGTTTCATCCTTGACAGTTGGACCACACAGAGAATTCTAGACTGGAAAACATTTCTCCTAAGGAATTTGGAGGATTTGCTCCTTATCTGCCAGCATCCTGGGTTGCTGCTAAGAGGTCTAATACCATTTTGAGTCATGCTTGAGTTATACTTTTTGTGGTGCATTCTGTCTCCCTCTCTCCCCCATCCCAAAAGATTCTAGGGTCTTTGCTTCATCTTTAGAACTTTGGCCTTGGCACGGGTCATTTTTCATCCACTGTGCTGGGCAGGTGACAAGCTCTTTCTATCTGAAACACAAGTCCTTCAGTATGGGAAATATACTTCTATGATGTCTTTGATAATCTCCCCCCCCCCCACCAATTCTCTCTGTTCTTCCTTTATGGTATGACTGTTTGTTAGATTTAGACCTTATAGATTGAGTAAGTCCATAATTTTCCTTTTGTTCCCTTTCCTTTCTTTTCCTTTCCTTTTCTTCTTTTTTGTCCTATTTCTACTTTTGTTTTTCTCCATTCCAGAATACTTTTCCTGACTTCTGTGTAGGTGTTATAAGCTAGGCTGTCAGCATGCTTGTGGAGACTGAGCAAAGCAAGGGGGCTGGACTCTCCCCAGTCAGTTACAGACTGTGACTTGATTCCTCTGTGTTCAGTGCCATCCCAGCGCCCCCTCTGCTCTGGGTCAGATGTCCTGAATTCAGGGCCTCCTTGGTAGAGTTTCTTCCAAGCCATCTCCCATAGTCACCCAAAGAAAAGGAGGCCTGGGGGTCTGCCTGCTCCTTACATGAACTTGTATTCTGTCTACCTGCCTTGAGTCTTCCTCATGTGTTGAGAGGTAACTGGGCCTTCCCATCCCTGAGCTCTCGCAGGTGTCCTGGCTATAGACACGTGCCCTCAGCTACCTCACCACCAGCCTCCCGTCTTCCCAAATTACTGGATCTCTCCTGTCTGCTGTCTTCTTTCCTCCTAATCTCTTTGTCTTGGCAAATTTATACCATCTTTATTCCTTTCTCTGCTTTTTTCTCAGTATCTCAGGAGGCACTAGGGATAAATGCATGTGTGCAAACTACCCTGTTTAACTCAGAGTCTCTATTTTTATTTCTTTTGTTTCAAAAATGGCAATTTTATATTGTTTCATACCAAACAGAGCTGTGATTTGTATTTCACCATTTAAAATGCCAAGTTTCTTACATTTTACAGTTCTAACACATTTTCAAGAGCCTAAAAAACTTCTCTTCTGGGAATCTCAAGGAAGGATATGTTCACTCCACCTCAAATTCTTTATGCCCTGCTTAGGATACAGTCATCAAGTAATCAGTGAGAACTGACTGGATTATTACCACATTATTAAGTTGGATACTCAGGTCCCTGAAAGACCCAAGGCCATAGCAGTGAACATGGAAAGCCAGGTTCCAAACAGATGGTGAAGAGCAGCCTGAACAGGAGGTGGGAGAAAGGACAGAGAGGATGATGGTCCAAGGAAGGTCACGGGGACATGAGGGTCCCATCTACCTGTTGTCACCCCAACTTCATGGTGCCACTGGCCCATAGGATGGGTCAGCCACACCTGTGGGGCACAAGTGAGGCCCAGAATCTTGCCAAACCTGGATTCTTTACCTGGACAGTGCAGGGAGGAAGCAGACCTTCATGCCTTAGAAAGTTGTTGAAGGAGTGAACTGACATGATAAATCTGAAAGCTCCTGGAAAATAAAAGGGCTATATAAATGCACAGTGTCATTATCAGATCTAGTGTGGCTCATACAAGTCTGGTCCTAACTCATTGTAACTTTATTGGGCAAGTACATTACAATAATCTGTTGGCGAGACAGATATATCCCTTGCACATGACAAATGTTTAGAATACCTGTAAAGAAGAAATGCAGCATTCATTAAAGATATTAAAGCCCAGGGCATCCAAGGTTGACTCAGAAAGAGATCTGCTCTATTCCTTTCTTCTCTTGCCCTGGAGATCTTGGAGGACACATGTTAGGGTGACAGCATCCCAGATTGAGGGACTCTGGGACCCTGGGTCACCAGGTGGAGGCTAGTCCTTGCTGACCCATATCAGACTTGACCTAGGTGAGAAATAAACTCTTGTTGCACTAAAGCCACTAAGATTTGGGGGTTTACTTGTTACCACAACATGGTAACACACAGAAGCTGGGGATCATCCTGGTGACCAATGGCCCAGTGAGACCATGATCCTTGTCCCACTCAGGAAGGGATGAACATGGACTATGGATGAAATAAAGGAAAGTAATCTAATAATGTAATGTAATGTTTTTTCCCTTTCTGGAGAAGTCTTCGGGGTGGGGGGAGCTGATTCCCACCCCCAAAGCCTGTGTACACCATTGGTGTGGGGACCGCCATATCAGCCTGTAGATATCCATCCAGAGTCCTTCCTGCCCCAAACCCCAGTGAAGCCAGCAGCACCTCCCTCCCTCCACTGACCAGTTTTCAGGGGTGAGGGAAGAATTCTGCTCTCTCCTCTCCTCCTTGCCTTCAGCCCTACACCCAAGGGGTGGAGGCGAGCAGGCACCTGAAGGGCAACCTCCACACCCCCAGCTCTCAGGTGCCAGGCAGGAGAGCAAACCATACCCTTCCCCTCCACGAGTCCTACAGTCATGGTATGTTAATCCATCAGACTGCTGTGAGAGAACACCGCAGATTGGGAGGCTTGGACACAACAGATGTTTATTTCCCTGGATTCTGGAGGCTGGTGACCAGAGCTCATGGTGCCAGCATGGTCAGGTAAGGGTCCTCTTCAGGGTTTCACATGGCCCATTGTATCTTCGTGGGACAGAAAGGGTGAGGGAGCTCCCTGAGGCGTCTTAGAAGGAACCAATTCCATTCATGAAGGCTTCACCCTCATGACTTCAGCAACGTTCCAGTGGCCCCACCTATTAATGCCATCACCTTTGGGGGTTAAGATTTCAACACAGGACTTCGGGCTACACAGACATGTAGACATGTAGACCCTAACATGTGTGTGAAGCCTACATGGGAGAGGAGAGGACATCTAAATGGAGTTTCAGATCGAAACTTTAACATGGACTCGATTTCTTATAACTCCAAGTGACAGAAAAGTGGTAGACTCTGCCCAAGATGTTGCTAAGAACAGAAGAGAGTCAACATATCACAGTGGAGGGTGGTGATTAGAGAGAAATGAAATCATCTCCTGTTTCTACTGCAAGTAAGACTATTCAGTAAACCATACATGTATCCAGAACTCAGCATCTGATTTTTAATGTGTGTGTGTGAGCAACCAAAGATTTGTTTTAAATCATCCCACCCATTTTACAGATGGGTAAAACCAGAGAAGAGAGGCATTTTGTTCAAAGATACATAGGTCATAGCAGAACCTAGAACAACTGGCATCCACTGACTCCTGACAGCATTAGAGGAGCACCTCTACGGGACCTTGTCCTTCAACATCCAGCTCGAGCTAAGGGACAGCCTTCTGATTCCCAACTACTGAATGGCCTCTCACGTTCCAGGGTGGCCTGAGGCAGTGTGGAAGGCAGCCAATATGGGAGACAATGCCTCCTGGACAGTGCTTTGTATCTACTTGAGGATTTGAAGCCAAGGAGAGGCAAGATGCATGAAGGCGGGCTGCGTGATGCTCTCTTTTGCTTGAAGCCCCATGAATTGCAGAAGACACACATCCCTATTTACACATAAGCTGAGTGAAGACCCAAAACAAACCCAGAACGTCAAGATTGTTGGATGGTGTTTAGACTGTGACACACCACTTCAGACGACTCACCTTATTTGTCCCCTCCGGGATTGTTGACTGGTGAGTTTGAAGAGCTGACTTCCCTGAGATCTAATTAAGAAGAGAAGTGGAATAAACTGTGAATAATGAACAGAATGCTCACATGCCCCTCTAAGGAAAGCAGTGTGTTTCCAAGTTGGCCTTAAATACCACTGAATCGTTTCATTTTTCAAAGCTCCCAGCCAGCCTTCCATTTCTGCTGGAAATTGTGCAAACACGGCACATGGTCAGCACGCCTTGCTAACCACAGATTCCATTATGTGTTTAATAATTGACTATTCAATAGAGCATCGATGCATTTTTGTCTGGAACTAATTCACCTTTGTCTGTGCCTCAGCACGAATGTTCAGTGAATCACAGATGGGATCGTGGACGGGCTTCGAGTGCCGCTGCCCAACACAGAGCCACATCCTTGGGATTATTCATGTCAGGCCCTGTGCTCAGAAATGTTCTAGCATGCTAAAGCCACCTGAAAATGTGATTTATGAGAGCTGCGGAGTGCAAGACTACACCTTTTCCCTTCTAATGAGAACTAACAAATCACAGTCTACAGGCCGCTTAAACCAGTGGAGAAATTGTCGGCTGCAAAATTAACAAAAATGAACGCCCTTACAGCTCATTAAGGCTCCCGAGCTACCCAGTTGGAAATTGGGCTGAGATGTGTTGGCTGGGGAAGCAGGTATTAGCAAATGCATATGTCTTAACTTCTCTGCACTGGAAGGAAAATCCCTACTCCCTCCTAAAGAATTTCCGCCTTGTCTTTATTGGCTTGGATTTATGAATTTGAGCAGTACGGCAAACAGAACAAACGGTGCGTAATTTTGTGATGAACTGGGTATACAGTCCCGCAGGATGCTCTCCTGGGAAGGACCATCCCTATGCCTAGGCTCATATGCTGAGCAGGTTTGGCATGGCATGAAGGCATGGATTTAGAAGGGTGTGGGGAAGAACTTACTCCAAAGCCGTTGATCGCAATGTTCTTGGCTATGTTTGCACCAAAAGTAGATGACTGGCTGGAGTGAATGTGCCCTCCAGCAGGAAAAGGCCCAATTCCCTCTGCCCAGCCCTGCAGTAGTATTTGAAAATGGGGAAAATGCAAATATATCGGAAATATCTCTTCAAGTCTTTTGCAGAAACTGGGAATATGATTTGATAGCTAGCATGTTATTTCATAAACTTGTCCATTAATTTAACATTTCCAGCCACAGCATCAGATGTCAAGACTGCCTTCTTGTTGTACTTTGAATTTGTCAGTGGAGTTTCCCTTGCTTGGGGATGTAAGGTCAATTTTTTCATTTTAGTGGCTGTCCTAAAGTAATGGATGACTAAATTTATTTATTCTATTAAGGGACTCTACTCTTCTATTAGGCGCAGGGGAGGAAAAATGTTTCTGACTTTCTCTACCATCCTTATTGCTTTGACTTGTCCCATTTTGCTGACTTGAATGCAGGCAGGCAAATTAATGTGGGCCCAGGGTCGGGAGTTGGAGATCACCAGTGCTTCTTGGAGCCCCCAGAGCTTGCAACTGTAGCCACGGCCACAATCAAATCTGCACTTTGGCCAAGACTACAAAAGTTTGGCCCGCCAATCAATTCTTTTTTTCACTAATCAGGAAGTTGTTAAAATACCCTCAAAACCCTGAGGTTTTTGCATGAATAGGATCAAGCTAGTGTTTTCCCTTTATTATTCTTTTCCAGAATAGTCAAGCTGGAGAATGAACACCCAATATTTTTAGCTATAATAGCAATGAAATCTTATGTAGCACTTACCATAATGCAGTTTCTGTTGTGTTTGTACCTCTTAACATATTCAATCCAACAATCGTGTAACTATCTCAAAATTACAGATATGGAAACTGAGGCACAGAGAGGTGAACAACTTGCTGAAGGTCACACAGCCAGTGGTAGAACTGGGCCCAGAACACAGGCAGCTGGTGCCACAGTCTGTGCATTTAACCAGGGAGTAGGGATGCAACGTATGATTGTGTCCTTAATGAGTAAAGACTTTGGATCTTTTTTGTCATGAATTCTTTCATTCAGTTCCCCATGGGTGCCCAGCAGTGTGATCAACCTTGGGGACTGATAAAATATAAATACAGAGTATGGTCATTCCCTCCCACAATCCAAACTGAATGGAAAGGCTGGTATGGCCCAAGGCTGCAGAAAGGGCTCAGCGGCCAGGAGTTGTCCACTGCGCCTCTCATTGGCTGTGTGAGCCTGTAAGCACATCCTTGAGGCCTCCTGAGGACACCTTACAGGTGAGCAGTCACCTTGGAGGTGGCCATGGATGGACGATGGAGGGCCCAGGTTTAGGGCAGAGCATGGAGCATGGGCTCATACAGCTTCACTTTGGAGATGAGAGCAAAGATGGCCTTCAGCACATCAAGAGCCTTAGCTACATGAGGTGGCCTCCGGTGGCTCTAGGAAGCCCCTATCCCACCCCCTGTCTGCCCCAGGCCTCAGCACTGTGACAAGATGGCACTGTGCTATGCTGAGCGAGGAAAGGAGCCCTTCTGAGAAGGTGGAGCAAAGCTCCACATGCTTGGCCAAGCCTGCCATATATCCTGAGGGCAGATGCTAGAAGCACGCTGGAGAGCAATGGGAAGACCTTCTTCCTAGGATAACCTCCTGGACCGTGACATGGGGCTTCCTACAGTGCTCGGTGGGACAGGCATTCTGAGAGAGATGGGGGGCAGCCAACGCCTTCTGCCCTCAATGCCAGGGCCTGCTGGGTGCTACAGTGCTCCCTGTTTGCCCCTTCGAATATCTTTTGTTCTAGGAAGAGGATATGAATAAACCCATAAACATTCATTCAGCCTGTAAACATCCATTCTTCCTAAGGCAAGAGCTCAACCATGTGACTCACACAGCAGGTTGGCTGATGACTGACTGTCTCCCAGCTCTGTGAACACAGAGGTGCTCTATGCAAACTCCAAGGGAGAGACCAGGCCCCGGAGCCCACTGGCAGAATAGGGGTCCTGTGATTCCAGCCACACTGTGAGTTTCAAAGGCCTTGGCAATAGATGATTCTCCAAGAGAGGAAAGGGTCATTGGCCAGGCACTGGCCTGCCTGCTTTCCTGTCCCACATTCTCCCCAATTCTCACACTTGGGGAAAAGAAAGAAGTACCCTTTGCCAAGTGTCTGAATGGGCCAGATACCCACTTGGAATGTAATGTAATTACATTAGCTTTGAGGCAGATGTTAGAAGTCCCATTCATATAGATGAGAAACTGAGCTTTGAGCATGAGAAGCAGACCCATATCTACGTAGCTACTGAAAAGCAGAATCAGGGTTCAAGGCCATCAGACAGGCCATGGGTCTGACTCACTCCGCTCACTGCAGGCTTGCTAATAGGATGCTCCATGGCCAGCCCTAGCCAGCCTCTCTGGCTGCACCCTCTCCACTCTTGCTCTTCCTATGTGCCCACTTCTCCTTCCACTCATGCCACATTTTTTGTATGCCCTGAACGTGAGCAGGCCATTGCCTAGGCTCTTCTAAATTCCTCCTCTGTCTGTCCAGCACTCCTCAAAGCTCAGCTCAGAATGCCATTTGTTCTGGAAGGTTCTCCCGGACATCTCCTCTGCTGCCTCCACCACCACCAAGGCTGAGCTCCCCTCAGGGCTCCCATGGCACCTGTGCTTACCTTTATCGTGGCTGACCAATGAATGTCATTGTCCTTTAATTTCTCTATACCCCTTGGGGCCAGACTGGACCAGATTCATTCCCTAGTTCGGAGCTTAGACCACAATCTGGCTCACCTGGGACTTGAGAACTATTTGTGGAACTGATGGTTACCCCCGGGGAGGTGAGTGGGGGGATGACTGAAGTAGGTGATAGAGATGAAGGAGAGCACCTGTCATGATGAACAGCGGGGCTTGTGTGGAGGTGCTGGGTTGCTGTGTCATACATCTGAAACTAGTATTACATGGTTTTTTTTTTTTTTTAAAGATTATTTATTTATATATTTATTTGACAGACACCATAAGTATGCAGAGAGGCAGACAGAGAAAGAGAGAGGAAGAAGCAGGCTCCTGGCTGAGCAGAGAGCCCGATGTGGGGCTCGATCCCAGGACCCTGGGATCATGACCTGAGCCGAAAGGCAGAGGCTTTAACCCACTGAGCCACCCAGGCGCCCCTATTACATGGTATTTTTAACTAACGGAATTTAAATAAAGACTTAAAAAAATATATTTGTGGGAAAGAAGGAATCCTGGCCCCATAGGTCCACTTACCACCTTTCCAGCCCTAGCTGGTCTGACCTCCTCTACCACCTGACTCTCGGGGCTGGCAATGACACTGATATCTCCAGACCAGGGCACAGATTCCCAGGCTGGGGCAGTAAATTGACACTGCAGTCAATTTTTAGTCTTCCCGAAGGGCACGATTTGTTGGCTGATGATCCGCAGTGAATTTTTAATCACAGATCGGCCGCTCCCCCTCCCCCTGCCCCTGCCAGGTCTCCGTGCTGCCTGTGCTGAGGGAATGGGCCTCTGTTTGACTAGGCTTTGCAGTGAAACTAATCAGGAAGGGGATTGCTGCTTAAGCCTCTGCTGCAGAGCCTCATGCAAACATTTTCATATGGTAACTGTCCCCTCAGATCTGGGATAGTTCAGAGCCCAGCGCCCTAAGAGGTGTGGGGATAGCTTTCTCATACCTAGGCACAAGGGCCTTGATCACCAGGAGGGTCATGGTTAGTGGAACGACATTTAGGCCAGTGGATCTAGGCTTCCCAAGTCAGAACGTCCTTCGTGTCTGTGACCTCAGGGAAACTTCCTGACAACATAGGGGAGTTATCATTAAAGCTATTCTTTTGCCGGGCAGAGCACACACTTGCTTTGCAAGCACTGTCTTTTCTATGTCCACAGCATCTATGAGATAGGTTCTATTGAGGTCCACATATCTCAGATGGATCCCAGGGGTATTGGGTTCCTTGCCCAAAGTCACACAGCTGGGTGATGGGAGGTCTGGAGACCACGCACTTGACCACTTATATAAGCAACATGCCCATTCTGCAGATGAAAAATTAGTACACAGTGGAACTAGGGCAGGATCAGAGCCAAGGCGCAGAGAAATGAGGGGAGGTTCCAGCATCAGCTAGAACTGGATGTAAGTCTTGACTCTGCCACTTACAATATGTGTGGCCTCGGGCAAGTTGCTGAGTCTCTGGCTTCTGGAGTATGAAACAGAGAAACAGCACCTGTCTTGCAAGATTGTGTGCTGCTTTGAGAAAATCAAACACTTTTGACTCTGGCTGTCTTCTAGACTCCTGCAGCAGTAAGTCTTCTGTAGCTAGTGAGTCATCCTGGGCTCAGGCTCTCGGGGTCTGTGTTCAATGTTCATTCAGTCAGTGGCCCCAGGGTAAAAGGAGAGATGAGTGTTGTTGAGCCCTGACCATGATGCAGGCACTGTCGCTGTTCTGGGCACTTTCCTCTGCTGGCTGCAAGGCAGGGAGCTTCAGGCATTTCACCAGTGAGGAAACTGAGGCACAGAGAGGCAAGGTGATCGTCTGGAGGTGTGGTCTGGGGTGGAGCCTGGGCTGTCTGGCCCTACCCCGCTCTCGGCCTACTCCTCCCTGGGGTTTGCTATGGCCATCAGTCACCTCCCAGGAAACTACCTTTCCTCCTCAGGGCGCCTGTCCTTTCTTGAAGAAGTAAGGCCAGGAGTCACCTGTGTAGGTTTGGCTGAATTTGAGGAAAGCACAGCTCTGCCAGGATCAGGACTTAATTATTTGGCCTTTTATTTCTTCCTTCCAAAATAAAATGCACTCATCACGTCGTGGGTAAGAGCTTTTCCCTCCTGTTTGCAAATAATATTATTCAGCCTCCTTTCTACCAAATGGAATTTACTTAGGAGTAAAAAAGCAAGCGAGAGGAAAAAGAGAGAAAAAGAAAGGGAGAGATTACAGTGAATAGAAGACCTAGGGGATATAATTACAGAAATACTGCAGGTTCTGCATTAGCTAGAAAATTGCAGCCATTTCATTGTGGGAGTAAAGCTATTTTCTTTTATTTTAAAGTGGATCTTTCACCTTCCAAAGGGCTAATTATGGTGCTGCCTACATGTTGTGCTCATAGGCTCCAATTTCATCTTTTCATTAACCACAATGGCAAATAACAAAATTGGGCTTGCACTCTGGAAGCATCTTCGTAACGGTTCCTGTAACACGCGGGAGGGACACGGCAATCACTCAGCTCATGACTCCGGCCATGTTTTCCATAATTGAGCCCAACAAGGACCTTGTCAGAGGCTCCTCCTCTAGCTAGGCTGAGAAGAATTCATAAAACAAAGCAGGTGGGCGGGAGGAGCCAGGAGGAGGTCCAGGGAGGGTCAGCAGAGGGAGAGCCACACCATGGCTGTTGAAAAGTAAATGCCCCAAACTGATGTTTATAGAGAACTTTTAATGATGTGGGAGAATGGCTGAGATATAATACTTTTTTTCTTTTCAGTGTAACAGAATTCATTGTTTTTGCACCACACCCAGTGCTCCATGCAATATGTGCCCTCTCTAATACCCACCACCTGGCTCCCCCAACCTCCCACCCCCCGCCCCTTCAAAACCCTCAGGTTGTTTTTCAGAGTCCATAGTCTCTCATGGTTCACCTCCCCTTCCAATTTCCCTCAACTCCCTTCTCCTCTCCATCTCCCCTTGTCCTCCATGTTATTTGTTATGCTCCACAAATAAGTGAAACCATATGATAATTGACTCTCTCTGCTTGACTTATTTCACTCAGCATAATCTCTTCCAGTCCCAGCCATGTTGCTACAAAAGTTGGGTATTCATCCTTTCTGATGGAGGCATAATACTCCATAGTGTATATGGACCACATCTTCCTTATCCATTCAACCGTTGAAGAGCATCTTGGTTCTTTCCACAGTTTGGCGACCGTGGCTATTGCTGCTATGAACATTGGGGTACAGATGGCCCTTCTTTTCACTCCATCTGTATCTTTGGGGTAAATACCCAGGAGTGCAATTGCAGGGTCATAGGGAAGCTCTATTTTTAATTTCTTGAGGAATCTCCACACTGTTCTCCAAATTGGCTGCACCAACTTGCATTCCCACCAACAGTGGAAGAGGGTTCCCCTTTCTCCACATCCTCTCCAACACACGTTGCTTCCTGTCTTGCTAATTTTGGCCATTCTAACTGGTGTAAGGTGGTATCTCAATGTGGTTTTAATTTGAATCTCCCTGAGGGCTAGTGATGATGAACATTTTTTCATGTGTCTGCTAGCCATTTGTATGTTTTCATTGGAGGAGTGTCTGTTCATATCTTCTGCCCGTTTTTTTTTTTTTTTTTATATGATTATCTGTTTTGTGTGTGTTGAGTTTGAGGAGTTCATTATAGATCCTGGATATCAACCTTTTGTCTGTACTGTCATTTGCAAATATCTTCTCCCATTCCGTGGGTTGCCTCTTTGTTTTATTGACTGTTTCCTTTGCTGTGCAGAAGCTTTTGATCTTGATGAAGTCCCAAAAGTTCATTTTCACTTTTGTTTCCTTTGCCTTTGGAGACATATCTTGAAAGAAGTTGCTGTGGCTGGTATCAAAGAGGTTACTGACTATGTTCTCCTCTAGGATTCTGATGGATTCCTGTCTCATGTTGAGGTCTTTTATCCATTTCAAGTTTATCTTTGTGTACGGTGTAAGAGAATGGTCAAGTTTCATTCTTCTACATATAGCTGTCTAATTTTCCCAGCACCACTTCTTGAAGAGACTGTCTTTTTTCCACTGTATATTTTTTCCTGCTTGGTGGAAGATTATTTGACCATAGAGTTGAGGGTCCATATCTGGGCTCTCTACTCTGTTCACTGGTCTATCCATCTGTTTTTATGCCAGTACCATGCTGTCTTGGTGATCACAGCTTTGTAGTAAAGCTTGAAATCAGGTAACGTGGTGCCGCCAGTTTTATTGTTTTTCAACATTTTCTTAGCAATTCAGGGTCTCTTCTGATTCCATACAAATTTTTGGATTATTTGCTCCAGCTCTTTGAAAAATACCGGTGGAAATTTGATCAGAATGGCATTAAAAGTATAGATTGCTCTAGGCAGTATAGCCATTTTAACAATGTTTATTCTTCTGATCCAAAAGCATGGAATGGTCTTCCATCTTTTTATGTCTTCTTCAATTTCTTTCATGAGTGTTCTGTAGTTCCTCGAGTACAGATCCTTTACCTCTTTGGCTAGGTTTATTCCCAGGTATCTTATGGTTCTTGGTGCTATAGTAAATGGAATCAATTCTCTAATTTCCCTTTCCATATTTTCATTGTTAGTGTATAAGAAAGCCACTGATTTCTGTACATTGACTTTGTATCCTGCCATGTTACTGAATTGCTGTATGAGTTCTAGTAATTTTGGGGTGGAGTCTTTTGGGTTTTCCATATAAAGTATCATGTCATCTGTGAAGAGAGAGAGTTTGACTTCTTCATTGCCAATTTGGATATCTTTTTTGAGATATAATACTTTTGAGGAAAAGCAGAATATACAATGTAGGGACAGTATTTCAGCTATATTAGGTATGTATTTATCGATATAAAGCCATCATTATATTTGACTAGGTTTGGTAATTAATACATGCCAATTAACAGGTGTTTTGCTTTGTTTTGTTTTTAATCTATGTATAGGTGCCTGGGTGGCTAAGTTGGTTAAGTGTCTGCCTTCGGTTCAGGTCTTCATCCCAGGGTCATGGAATCAAGCCCTTCATTGGGCTTCCTGCTTGCCGGGGAGCCTGCTTCTCCCTCTCCTCTGCTGTTCCCCCTGCTTGTGTGGTTTCTCTCTCTCTGACAAATGAATAAATAAAATCTTAATAAAATAAAAATATCTATGTATAACTCAAACCTCAAACTTACAGAAACACAGAAATCCAAATCCTCCTCCCTGAGATTTCAAGGACCCTCTGAGTAAAGGGGGCTTCATTTTTCTATGGGTTGCCACTGGCTTCTTCTTATGGGCTCCTCTTGACCCAGGTATCAATGCCCTTGAGAGATCTCAGCTCAGTCCCACCATACCCTGCCCCTCTCCCTAAGATATTTTATCCCTCTCCAGACAAGGACCCCTCTCCTGCATTCCCCAAAGCACCAGCTACATCAGGCTGTTTCTGCAAACAGACTGTTGTCCTGAAGGTTTGAGGACAATAAGGGCAGGCTGCAACAGAGGGCGGATAAATGCTGAAAGCTAAAAATTGGGCTTCAGTCTATGAAGTTCAGTGGAACATGCTGGCCCCAACAAGCAAAATCAGTCTGGCTTCTTGTCACTGAAGGGGCAGGTGGACACTGCTGTCAGTGTCACTGCTGTCACACGCCCTGCCTGTGTGTGTGCTTCAGTTGGTCTCCTGCTCCCATTTCTGTCTCCTTCCAGGCCCCTGGCTCTCCATTCCATCCCTATTTGGCCTTCTCTCCCTCTAGGGATCCCTCACTTTCCCCCTCTGCATATCTCTGTTTCAAATAAACTTGGGCTGCCCACGATATTCACATCCTTCCTTTTCCAATTGCCAGAGCCTTAAAAGTGGAACCTCCTCTCCTCTCTGCTTTCAACCCAGGACTAAAAAACGTCTGTTTGCTTAGTTTTCAGAGAATTCAGAAAACTCTTCTTTCAATGCTTCACTTCCAGACTAGCTAGGGAAAGCAAGGGAGGGGAGCTCAATAAGCCCATTAAGGTGTCTTCCCAAATAAATATCTTCCTTGTCCTCGCGCCCAAATGCAGAAACAGCTGCAGCTTTAAAAATAGCATGCTTTCATCTTTTGAAGGAAATATGCCAAAATTTTAACAGTGGCTTTTTTGGGGAGGCAAGAAATACTTTCGTGTTCTTTGTTTCTTCCTGTTTTTCTGAGTTTTCCAAATTGTCCAAGGCAAGTGTGAACTACTCTATCACAATAAAATCTCCGATGTATTATGCACCTGCCAAATACCTTATTCAATCTTCACAACAGCCTTAATAGGTAGATATTAATGGCCCATTTAGAGGTTCAAAAATTTAGGCAGTTTGCTCAAGGTCATACAAGCAGAAGTAGAAATCAAACCAGACCTTAGGCCCTTGGTCACTAAATCATGCTGCTTGTAGAAGGATCACCCACTTTGCCTACAGGTGCAGAAGCTCTGACACACCTGACAGCTCACTTGATCATCTGAGCTGCCTTGCCTGATGCCAGCTGTGACTGCTAGGAGTTCTATACATTATGCTTCTCAATATTAGCCTTCCCTGAGGGAGAAGTCTATTTTCTTACATGGAATCTACAACCTGTGGGTGAACTACACATCCAGAGTCTGCTGAACTTGAAAATGGGACATGACTTACTTGGGTTAATAAAAGATAGATGGAAAGGCCATGTCGCTTCTGCAGGAAGAGTCACCTGATGTTTCTCCACATCTCTCTCCCCTCTGCCATGAGGTAGTGCCCCCAAGAAGGTCCATGTATAAAAACATGGAGTGTAGCAGAGCTGTAGTGGACCCATAATGGACACGTAGCTTGAACAAGACAGAGGGCTTCGTTCTCATAAGTGGGGTTGTGTGTTACCACGTCATGATGTAGCCTAAGCTGACTGACTCGGTCAGGACACAAGCACTGCAAATGCATGGGCGGTTACTAATGTGTTTCATGCTTCTTCCTCTTAGAAAAAATAGGAGTCTTGAGCAAAGCGTTAGTGTGAAGTTCTCCTTGCCCTTTCTGAAAACGATCTTGGGAAAATGATCTCCTCCTCTAGAGTGTACTCCCGCAGCACACCCTCCTAATGGGGCAGATTGTTGGAATCAGTCCCAATTATAGTCTCTGGAACTGCCCAAGGAGAGACAGACCAATTAGTGCATGGCTCTAAGTCATTACAGGACCATGTGGAAGGGAGCCGCCAGCCTGCTCTCCTCCCCTTGAGGGACACTGAGCTCCGACCAGCTGGAGGCTTGAGGTTCACGTGCCATCTGGGCAAAGTGGGAAGCAATAAAGACGGCTGGAAGGAAGGCTCAGGGGTGGTGCAGTCAATTACCACTTTGGTCTGAGACCCAGGGAGCCACATGGCCTTCACAGAAAATCTGTGTTCTCTGTGCATTTAACAAAGCTGCCTTCAAGGGAAGAATGGTGACTTAGCCAAAAAGCCAAAGACTCAGAGTAAAAAAGAAGAGCTGTCATCACTGGGGAATAGTCAGGAGAGAGCAGAGATACTGCCCTTACTACTGGATGAAATAGTCAAGAGATTCTTTTCAAAGAATCCCTAGGGGCTGGATATGATCATCTCATCCCTAAGTGACTCAGTTGGTAGTTGCTGAAGTATCTCAGCTCAGTTTGCTCTTTTCTCAGGCTGTCTCATCATTCTTGCATCCTTTTATCTGGGCCATCATTCTGTCCTTCACTCATTCTGTATGTCATTCATTCCTCACTCCTGCAGCCAGTGAGCCTCTGAGCACAGCACAGTCCAGACACTCCCAGGCTGCACAACATAAGAGGAGGAGTGGGCAAGGGGACAGGGCAGGGACAGACACAGAGCCAAGATTCCCAGCTGTGCTTTTGATACTCAGGGGAACAAGAACTCAATGGTGAGGTTTCAGTTCTACCTCTTATTGTGGGGTCTGGGAGATAGACAAAACCTCTCCCTTGCTTCAGATAGAGCCCTAACTTCTGTCACACTTGGCCAAAATCTTTGGCACAGAGCCCCAAGCTGCATGGGGATGTAGGCCAATCCCTGAGCTCCCACAGACAAATACTGGTTGGGAAGAAGGTGTGGCAGACCCAGAGATGCTCAGGAAGATGCGTTTTCCTGGTGGGAGGGGCATGGCTTCCAGCCTTCGGCTATTAGCTTCCTCAGGGTCTGCTCCAGTTTCCAAGCCAAGGTGGATCTCCTCTCAGGGAAGACCCCACCCAATGCCTGGCCAGTGCTACCCAACAAAGAGTGCCTCGAGTGGACAATCTGAGCTCCAGAATTGTTTGAGCTGATGAAGACTGTTGGGTCTGCATCATATTCTCTTGGCTGCATGGTCCAGTCCTGCTTCTGACCCTTGTCTTTCACGGGTGTTCCTCCCCTGTAAAGTTTTTGCACCTTGAACTCCATCTCAATGTCTGCTTCGTGGAAAACCAAACAGGCATGGAAGGGCAGGAGGAATGTGCAAGGGGGGAGATAATGAACAAGATCTTCTCATCTGTAGCCTGAGTGTTTCTTGCCAGCTCCTTCTCAGATAATAGACCCACGTTAAGAGCGAACTGTATGATGATCCTGATAAGGAGTCCTGATAAGGAGTCCTATCATCTGTAAAGCTCTCACCTGAGAGGGGTCAACACCGTTTAGGAGACACTAGGTTAGTGAGCAGGGCCAGGACATAGAACAGGGCAGACTGGCCCTGGACAAGCTGCCCTGACTGTGAGCATCGCAGTTGACTATGAAAGGGCCATTGGAGATCAAGGCCTTGCCAGGCAGCAACATATGGAGAGCAACATGGTTTGACTACAAAGACATGGATCAGGAAGACGCTGCATGGAGGAGGAGGGATATCTGATTTGAGCCTTGAAGAGTGAGCTTTCTGAGGACCAGATACAAACCAGGCAATGGTCTGCTCTGCACACTGTGTTTAAAGATCTGAGCAGAGGCTGAAGTATCACTCAGGCCTCTTAGGATACCAGCAACCCAAACAAACTCTGGCTAACATAAAAGAAAAGATTGGTGGATGGGCCACAGAGGAGCCGAAGAACCAGGCAGGGGGTAGACAGGAACTTGGCAGCTCTGGGACCCGGGGTGGCAGGAGCTCTTCGACAATTCCACAAGAGCACCTCCATGAAAACGGAAGAAGGCCTCCACTTTTAGTACGAGTTTCTCTGCTCATGATTCAGTTTCTAGGGAAAGGGAGATACAGTGTCCTCCCATTAACTAGGGTGTGCTCTGATGCCTTGATTGGTAGGACCTGCAAGACAGTATGCACACTCCCAAGAGGTAAGAAGAAAACCAGGAGAAAGTAAGGTCACAGAGCCCAGGGAGGGGAAGTGGCGACAAAGGCAGTAGCCAGTGTTATTGAAGGCAGCACACGGGGCCAGTCAAATGAGGATGAAGATTTACCCACAAGAGTTAGCGATCAGCAGAGCAGTTTCAGTGTGGAGGCAGGGACAAGAACCAGATGCTCTGGACTGAGGATTTAATGGGAAGAGTGGAGGTGTGGACAGATTTTCTCCTCTGAGAAGTTTGGATAAGAAGAGAAGGCAAGAGATTGGCTCTTAGGCCGTTGGTGATGGGAAAGACTTGAGTCTCCTTTTAAGCTAAGAGGAAGGAACAGAGGAGAGGCACAGGAAAAGATGCTGAAGAGAAAGGTAGTCCTGTCAGAGCCCAGGGAGGGAAGATGGAGTGAGGGCCTGGGCAGGAGGGCTGGCCTTAGACAATGTCTTTACCATTGTCATCTGTTCCTTACTGCTCAGAATGTATTATACATCACACGTTCTTACTCTTCACTTGCTTAAGAATATTATTTAACCTCGCTTCAGCCATAAGCTCCTTGAAGGCTGGAATCCTGTCCTTGAAGGCTGGAATCCTGTCCTTGAAGGCAGAAAAGGAATGGTGCTGCACAGGGAACCGAGAGATGAGAGTTCTAAGACCAATTTGCTTTATCAGACTATGCAAGTGTGCGTGTTATTGATACCCAGGTATAGTGGCCTGGTTTTTAATTTTCTTTCTTTCCTTTTTTTTCTTTTTGAGATTTTACTTATTCATTTGAGAGAGAGAATGTGTGTGTGTACTGGGGAGTACAAACGGGGAGAGGGGCGGAGGGAGAGGGAGAAGCAGACTCTCTGTAGAGCAGGGAGCCCCTCGTGACTGGGGTTCGATACTGGGGTTCGATACTGAGATCATGACCTGAGCCAAAGGCAGCCGCTTAACTGACTGAGCCACCCAGGCTCCCCAGTTTTTAATTTCTTACAATGTAAAAAGTCTGTAGGTAGGCCATTCAGAGCAGGTACAGCAACTCTGTGGTGTATTTAATATATGAGACTCCTTCTATGTATCCACCCAGCCATCCTTAGCAAGTAACTTTGGAATTCAGGCTTGTCACCTCTTAGACTCAAGATGGATGCTTGGCCTCCAGGCACATATCCACATTCTGAGACTGAAGAAGGAAAAAAGAAAGGGAGGAGGAGCTCCTATGTTTGGAAGGCAAAATCTTCCTTCCTGTTAATCCCTAGCAGACTTCTGTTTGCTTCTCGTGACCATCTCTAGCCACATAGGAGCTTACTGCTCTAAACGACATCTGGGGTTTCACTGTATCCTGGCTCCTGGCATCCCTGAATTCCTCCTAAAAGCACCTTCAGGGTTCTTTCTGGGGATTTGCCTTTCTCCACTATGAGAGTCTTAGTGAGAGAGTAAAGTCAGGCGCCTCCTCTCAATATCCAGAGTCCAAGGGGTTCGCAGACACCTTCCCCAGGACAGCTAGAGGACCACACCCTCACTGTGGCCCATCAGGTGTTCTCTCCCAGGACTTTGAGCCACCCATCAAGTGGCCAGAATTTAATCCCCATCCCTGCAGTGGCATTCTGACTAGCCCAGTGATTTCTGCTCAGAGATAATTCCTACAGTTTTCACTTTCAAGCTTCTCAGAGCTGCTTTCTTCCTGTCCCTTTCTAAGCCTGGGTCTTCAACCTTCCTGTATGTTCTGAAGCGCCAACCTTTCCAATAAGCTTAGAACAACAACAAAAAGTCCTAACTGACACTCTAGCCCCATCTCTGACCAGCTGTGTGGGACCGCGAGAAAATCTCCTCACCCCTTTGGGTACTCTCTCCTCATGGAGAAATGATGGGTTGTTCCTAAAGTGCTTTCCATTGTGAACAACCTACTATATGACTTTGACCTCCTTCAGAGGTCTTCTTTGTACCAAGTGGGCCCAGACAGACATCAAAGGCTGAATCAGAGCATTAGCTACAGTGGCAGAATATAAAAGCTCCATTAGGAAAGATAATTTACAGTGTTGGGGTGCTGGTGCTGGAACATTCTTTAGGTAATTAAGCCTAGGCAGACACTAACCAAAACCCACTCCACTGCCGGTGACACCAGAGTACTATGTTTAATTGCTGAATTGGTACCATTTAGTTTTCTCTCACCATAATTTCAAGGGTTCACTTATTATTCTATGACTTCAACTTGATTCTAAGATTGCTTACCTGCACCACTTACAAAAATCTGTTTTTAGGGAGTCTTTGTTTTCCACCTCAAAATCTCTTTGCAGCAGACAAGCATCTGCCTTAAGAAACTTTGGAACACAGGGGAGAGGCCTCTGGACATTCATAGTCTGCACCTTCCAGGAAAAATTAGTTTGTTAGAACTGCAAAGTGGCCCCAGTTTGGCCTTATGTTCTAGCAAAAGCTCATTGCTTAGCCGCATTTAATAATCCATGAAACATTTCTATTAGCTTTAGTGTGTGAGTTGTGCAGCTGCAGAATGGGTAAAAAGAAGTGGGACACAGGAATAAAAAAAATATGCAGAAAATGAAAATAAGTGAGATCTTAAATATTTGATCAAGGCCTCTATCTTCAGGTAAGCAGTTACCATCTTGGGCCCTCAAATGCCAACAGAAGCCACAGAACACCGTTCTGAATTATTAAAACTGGGGAACATTTTTCCTTCTTTATCCTTCTTACTAATTTTAAATGAGTATGTAGCCTTTCAAGCTAGCCTTTTCTTAAATATTTAACACAGACATGGGGTCAAAGACAAAATAGCAAAGGTCCTCACTCCAATACTCACCTGTAATTATGACTCTGATTGAATAATGCATCTCAACCACTTCATTTTATTTTATTTTTCTCACTCTGCTCCAGCAATTCTCTGAGAGGAATCCTATCTGGAGTTGTGGAAAGTGCACATTCTAGAATATTTTTGAACTATATATTTACTGATTTTGTTTATATTTTTTGTTCTCTCAATTCAATTGATTGATTCATTCAACAAATATTTATTAAGTACCTATTGGGCATCAGGCACTGTTTGTTCCAAGTGTGGGAATATATCAGGGAACAAAATATATGAAGAGTTAGCCCTTTTAGGACTTTATACTTATTTATTACACAAATAATAACTAAAAATCTATTCCCATGACAGACAATAAGCACTATGTATGGGACAGTATGAGAGTGTTTGTTTTTCAGTTAGTGGTCTATTAGAAAGTTGATGAATTGGGCAAGTTCCCTAACCAGTCAGGGGAGTGTAGCATTTTAATCAATGAGAACAGGAGTGCAGTAACTCTGTGATGCAAACAGACCCAGTGTGTCCAAGGGACAACAGCAAACCAAGGAGACCAGAGGCGAGGAATGCCCAGTGGTCATTGTCGGAAGACAATGTCAGGAAGAGTTTGTCAGGGCAGATCTCACGAGACTCTTGGAGGCCTTTGAGAAGAACCTGGAATTTGACCCTGATTGTGGTGGAAGCCTCAGAGGACTTTTGAGCCAGGCGCAAATTGGGCACTGTTTCATGTTTTAAAAGGATCACTTTAGTTCAATAGCAATTATGGCTGATGAAGCCAGGTTTGACAAAGTGACAGCTTTCTTGTGGAAGCCTGCTTGAGAGGCTGGATAAGAAAGACTTGGCATTGGCAAATTATCTGCTCACTGCTTGTGAGAAAACACCCATCTTCTGAAGTACTTACAGTGAAAAGTTTGCCCTCGTTGGCCATTTTGAAAGTCCACCAGTCTCTCTCTCTCTTTTTTTTTTTACATGTTACTTTTATTCAGCCAAAACGTTCCCTTTCTCATGAGAGCTCAGAAGTCAAAATTATGGGCTCATCCAGATGCAGAAGCTGACCCAGCTGAAGTCCCATCACAATCTGTGTGTGAGCGGGTTTTCCAGAATGTCCTCAGAACACACTTCTGGGCCTGAGAAACTGACTCTCAGCCATCGGCACATTGATTACTGCCCCAAATGCTCCTAAAACTTTGTCGTAACACTGTTGTTAGCTGATAGGAGGAAAATGAAAAGGCAGTGTTACAGCTTGATCACACTGGATGACCACATGTTTTTAATGCCTAGAAATAATTTGAAAAATGTTCAAAAATGAGATAATCTGTCCGTTCCGGTTTTTTTTTCCCCCCTTTAGAGACCTCCCACCTATAGCCTTTACTTGGATAGAATAATTCTGAGGCCTGTTCTTTACAACTTCTAGAGTTTTCTCACAGGATTAAGCTCCAATCTAGTAGCTGGATTAACAATGCATCCTCTACCGGACTGCCTTTTCTTCCCTCTACTCTTCATCCTTCATTTTTCCCCTGGTTCCTGTATCTCCCAAGTAAACCGCTCATCCTTGAATCTTCGTCTCAGGATCTGCTTGCAAGGGATCCAAACTGAGATACCCTCTGTGAAATCCTCCTCCTTCCTGAGCCATCATGATCATAGGATTCGGGAGAAATGAAACTTACCAAATAAATAATAATTTACCAATAATAAACCAATAATTCAGTAGTCTTTCATGCCCTCAAGGAAAGGACTTGACTCTCATCTAGGTATGTATTCCCCTTCTAAAATATTAGGAGCTAAATATCTCTCCAGACCCTCTCAAGAGTTCAGCTCCTCCCCTACTTAGGTTAGAGTAAGCATGGCTATTGTGTGAGGTTCTTACCTCCTACCACTAGGGGACACCGTTTTGTTCCCGGAAGACAGACTTAGTCTGGAGGAGACTTAGTCTTCTCTGCCCGAGGAAAAGAGTCCCTTGTATGGGGAAGTCACTGTCCAGTGTCCCTCTTGCTCTTTGTGTCCAGGGTCAAGACTGACTCAGCATGACTTAGCCCTAGAATTTTTTTTTTTTTTAAATAATCTCTATACCCAACTAGAGCTCAAATTCAAGACCCCAAGATCAAGAGTCACACACTCCACCAACTGAGCCAGCCAAGCACCTTGATTTAGTCTTTAATTATAATCCGATCTATGCTACCATCATGCTACACAGATTCTTAGAAGATCCTAACCTTTCCCATGAGCCTCCCTCTACTCTGCTAGGAGACAAACTGAGTTACAAATAAGAGAACATCCAAAGGTATTTATACTTGAATTAAAAAAAAAAAATCTTATATTGGGAATGAATGGCCTTTCTAAGTGTGACACAAAATCCAGATGCAATAAAAAAGAGAAGAGCAGCTAATTTTCATATTCAATAAGTTTAATTTTAATATGTAAAATTTGTGATTTAGGGAAACAAAGTTTTTAAAAATGAAAAAATCCTGCATATGTGGCTATTAAGCCATTTAATCCTCCCCTAAAACTAAATATGGTAGAGATTGTTACCTCCAATTTCAAAGAAGGAAATAGGCTCAAATCGGTAAAGTGGCTTTGCCCAAGGTCACCTTGTAGAGCCACATTTCACACCCTCAGTTGGAGTTATTCCCAAGTCCTCTACCCTCAGCAGCTGGGCAGGGGAAAGAGGAGAGTGAACAGAAGAAAAGAAAGGCAGAGCAGAGGAAGGGGAAGCTGAGCTCTGAAGAGAGAAGGTGTGTCAGGCAGGGTGGGGACACCATTTCTTACATCTGAATGAAGGGGGAGACCAAGCCTTTTCACCTGGGCTCTTACTGGGGGCTAGCTGTGTGCACTGATACAAGAGGGATCATCAGTACTAGCCCTCCTAAAGTGGGGACAGCGAGCAGCTCCAGCTGATCTCGTGGGAGCACTGTAAGGATCTGATGACAGGACAGAGGCCCAGAGCCAGTTTATAAAACACCCTTCCTACTAAGGTTAAGAACTTGTCACTGATGCTCGGAGAATCTGTGCAGCAATCAGAAAACCTTGATGTAATCCTTGATGCCTCTCCCTACCCCCCACCTCTAGTTCACACCATTAAGAAATCCTATTGGCAGAAACAGATGAATCTTGACCTTTACCCCATGACCCCTGAGAGGGTTCGGAGTTATGGAGGATTCTGCATGGGCAGAGGAAGACCAGTCACACTGGAGAAGCAAATTCAAGAAGTAAATTATCTAAGAAGGTCTCAGTGATGGGGGTTTTGGAGTATAGGTGAGGTTTGGAGGGCTGAGGTCTGGAGACAATGACCAAGAAAGAATTTTTGAAATGTCTTTGGTGCAAAAAATGTGGTTTTATTAAAGCGTGGGAACAGGAACTGTGGGCCAAAAGAGCTGCTGTATAGGGGTCTTGAGGCGTGGAGTTAAGACTGGGGAGTTGGGGGAAGTAAGGAAAAGGGAGGTTTCAAAGGATTTTCATTTGTTAAAAAATACCTCAGGATACTGGACACCTGGCTATTATCAAGATAAGGTGTTTTTTCCCCTCTGGCAAGGCATTAACATTAAGATAGCTGGGAGCTTCCCAAAAGAATGTCACAGAGGTCCCACTTAGAAGCGGAGGGTGAGGGGTGGTTGCAGGGTGTCCCCTTCTGATTGCAGGGTGTCCCCTTCTGCTTTGTCCTCAGCTTGCTTTCTGTTCCCTCATCATCAAGGGATAGAGACCTGAATTCCGCAGGTCTCAGGATTTTGCTCATCCCAAATAAATGTTCATTTGCAAGCTTTAATTCCGTAGGCCCTTCTAACATAGCCTTCCTTTCTCCCTGCCCCCACAATTGTATTAGCTGCAGGCCCCAGAAAACCTTCCTCTACTGAAGCCTCGAGGTCTCAGAGCTCACCAGGGCAGGACTTAAGAATAGAGGTGTAAATTTGTCAAGAGAAGGGAAGCAGGGGCACAGAAAGAGAGTAAATCCTCATCTAACATGGCAGAAAGTCAATAGATAAATCAAGAAATCGCTATGTAAGCTTATTTTTTTTAGCGACAAGGGGGTGACCACCAGAAGAACTAAACGGAGGAACTGATACAAAGGGGAGCAAGGGAGAAGGGCTTGTTGCTCTCATTGTAAGAACATTTAGATAACTTTATTTTGTAAACAGTGTTCATGTATTACTTTGATATATCTTTTAATTCTATCTTTTAAAGTAGAGAAATAAAAACAAGAAATAAAACGGAATACAAAACAGGAAAATTACAAGCCAAGAGGCACACAACACAAAAAAACCAGTGGGTGAGAGCAGAGGTGGGGTTCTAGGGTGGGAAGGCAGGCGGGGCTTCGAAAAGGCGGAGCACAGGGCCGGGTCGCCCTTAGGGACCGTCCCCAGCGAGGGGGCGGGGCGCAGAGCGGAGTTTTCCTCTGGCTCCGCCCACAGCGGGCCTCCCGGGGAGCGCGGGGTCAAGTTCACCGTAGGGCCCGCCCCGCTCAGCGCGTGGGGGCGGAGCGGCCTTGCCCCCGGGCGGCCTTGTCCCGGGACCGTCCGGCCGCGGAGGGCCTTCCTCCGCCGGAGCAGGCGCCGTCCTGCGCGGTCTTGGAGCCCGGGTTCGGTGCGGCGGATTCCCCAGTCCCTCGCAGTCCCCCGAGGCTCACCGAAAGAGAGCCTCTGCGGAGCCCGGACGCGCAGGTAAGCGCCTCCAGCCCGCCCTCAGCCTCGCGGGCGCCGGCCCAGACCTGGGGGCGACAGGTGGCAGCGGGGTGCGGAGCCCGGCAGCTGGCCTAGGTAGGATGGACGCCGGAACGCCTCCCCTGCAGGCTCTTGCGCCTTCTGCTCTCCCCGTAGCGGGGTCAGCCTAAGCCCCAGTAGGCCTTCGGCTCCGACCCGAGGCCGGCACACAGAAAGAGTTCGGAACCCACTTTGGCCCACTCTGGCAGCTTGCAGATACAAAGACGTGTCCCCACATACGCATCGCGTGCCACCAAGTGCCTACCACTCGGCCAAGTGCTGGGCATACGGAGGTGGGCGAGCTCACGTGGTGCTCGCCACGCTGGGGCTCACAGTCTAGAGGGAAAGACCCACAGCGGGGAGATCATCTACAGATACAGTGTAAACGGTGGAACTGCGGAAAGAGCGTGCGGGCGCGGGGCGAGCGTTTAACCGGCGGCCGCCATCTCTGAAGGATACGGGAGCGCCAACTTCAGCCTGAGCCCCACCGTTCCAGAGTGGAGGACAACAGAGCAAACACATTTTGTTAGGAGAGAAGGTGGCTTGTTTGAGGAAAGGAAGGACTGTGGTGCCTGGCTGCAGAGAGCTCGGGGGAAGCCAGTTCCCGAACTTTCCGCTCCCTAAAATAGGAACGCGCCTTCCCACTGAAGATTGAGGTGTTGAATTTACAGGACTTAGCGGTGTTCCGGGGTCAGCCAGTGAGGTACAGGTGAAAACAGGTTTCTGGTTGGAGGAGGACGTTGATCTGGGCTCTAAAGAGAGTGCCTGCCTCTGCGCAAAATCACTTCCCACCTGGAGTCCTCTTACCTTGTGAGTAGGATGTCTCCAACCGCCCGTTCTCTAAAATGGGGTACTGGAAACACTTAAGTAGCACTTCTGACTGGCCCTGAGAGATCAGAGAGAAATCTAACTCAGGAGTTTCGGCCTGTGGGCTTCTGACTCTCTGGTGTTCCTGGAGTGCCCTCCTACTCCGCCTCACCCTCCTGAGGTGCTCATTTCCCACAAAGCCTCACCTGTTACAGCCAGTTTCCTAAGGCTCCAAAACGTTAAGGCTCCCTCTCCATCAGTTACTTGCTCACTTTCATTGGTGGCATCATCCCCAACAGCTGGGGAAAACGCTCCCCAGAGGCAGTAACCCTCTGGTCCCTAGCTGAGGACCTCCAGATCTTGAAATCCCAGGGATTTAGGAGGCGGTTTGGCACTTCAGGGATCACCTGTCAGCCTCTTCGCGTATTTTATTGGCTTGAAATTTCCTATTTCTTTCTTTGGCTTTGTTTACACGGTTGCTGTAAGCTTTAGGATTTGCTGCATGAAAACTGGCTGGGAGGCTCAGAGAGTGGGCGAACACAGTTGAGAGAGGAGACTGGCACTGTTTGTGGGTAGTGGTAATAAAAACAGGACAGATGTTAACAGAAGGGTGTGGAGAAAGAGGGAGAGAGGGCTGTCTTTGTGCAGCCACTCTGTTCTCCCTTGCAGACCGTGGCGGTGCCTGCCATGGAGAAGGGCAGGGGGTGGGTGGGGGAGACTGTAGGCCAGGCTGTTGCAGACCTGGGTCCAGATTTTTATTGCTTACTTCCCAGCTCTGTGATGGACCCTGGGCAGGTCACTTATCCTCTGTGCACGCTTCCCAGTGCCTGGCATATAGTTGGCCCTGAAGAAGTACTCTCTCCCTCTTCTCCTAAAGAACTAAAATAGGAGTAATAATAGTGCCTAGGTCAGAGGATTATTACAGGATTTAATGAGTTAGTGCACCTAAAATACATCAATGCCTAACATGTAGGAAGTTGCTACTGCTGATGCTGTTGTTCTTATTCTTTATTTTGGGTAAAAGTTGGTGAAACCAGGCGAGGGAGGTGGGTGTGAGGGGGTGGCTTTGAGGGTCTGTGCTGGGTGATTAGCTGAGGAGCTGGGTTATCTTTGGCCCTGGTTTTACTGGGAAGCTTCTGCAGGCATCAGAGAGAGGAATGTTCTGCATGATAAAAGGCCTCCGGGAGCCACAGGAGTTGGAGGTCTTGAAGACTGGCCTTAGAAGCAAAAGCTAAGGGGTAAGGGAGGGGGTGAGGACTAAGGTGAAAAAGATCTAACTAAAGTTGTCTTGTTCACGTTCTGCCTCTAACCCACAGCTCCGTGTGGGTCTCCTGTGAGGGGCTGCCCCTGCCAGGTGCTGCCTCCAACCTTCAGAGGGGTATGGTGATATCCTGAGGCTGGTGTGGGTGCTGGGGAATGCAGTCTGGTTAATCCTGCATCCAGCAAAGTATGGGGGCCAGAAGAATGGTGCCTGGATGAATGGATGCATACCCACAAGCAGACTTTTCTGTGTTAAAGTGTGCTGATTAAAAGAAAGGAGTATGAATATGGGCAGAAAAGCAGGTGTTTTCAAGTACTTGCTCCTGGCCAAGTGTTTTCATGTATGTTGCCGCGTTGTGGTGATCCCTGCAGGTTTGGAGTCTGACAGAATTACTTGTGTGACCTCACATGCATCATAGAAACTCTCAAAGGCCCAGTTTTTGCATTTGGAATCTGGAAATCATTGGTAGCTGGAGTGCAGGGATACAGGAGTACCTGGCTCTGGGGGCCGGGGGAATCCCAAACAGACAGGTTCGGCCCTCACTGCTGGCAAAATCCAAAGGCAGAGGGACCAGTGGTGGTGAAACAGGAAAGGAATTTATTTCAGTGAGGTTAGGACCAGGGAGCCAGCAGACTGACATCTTAAAGGTTGTGGGCGAAGTGCCAAAACGACTTCCAGGCTTATGTAAGGAAAAGGTGGGACAAAGGTCAGTGAGTATAGGAAGCTGGGCTGTGAAGGTCAGGTCGATTGGGGCCTTAGGGTCAGCCCTGGGGGCCTTGCTGGCTCAGGACAGCTGTTCTGGTTTGAGGGGGTAGTTTTCAGTTCCCACCAGGGATGCTTTCCTGCAGGGTCTCTTGCCTAGTTAAGAGATGTGCTGGAGAGAAGAACTTAATTAGGAAGCTTGAGGTGGAAAGGGAAGGGATGAAGCCCTCTCTCAGTAGTGTGAACTCCCAGGGCTGTGAGGAGTATTACGGTGGGAATGCTCCTCGTAGGAGGTGCTGTTCTGGTGCTCAGACTCCCGGTGGGGTGAGTGCTCAGCAGTATAATAGTTGCTGTTATTATTACCGTATTTATCAGCCCTCCAAATGATCTCCGCTGTGATGTGGAAACAGAAGGCCGAAGGCACAGAGGGGTGGCGTTGCTTCTGAACTCAGCCCCTTCTGGAAGCAAAGACTCTCTGGAGACAGGAACCAGACAACTCTTGTGAAATTAAGTCAACTTTATGTGCATTTCATTCATTACTTAAAGCACTTGACTATGTGAAATCTTAAAAGGGAAAAACCCTGCAAAATAATAATTTATGTGCCTTTCAAGTTCAGGTATTTTATCATCGAGATAAATCTTCCGTGCCTCTATGTAAAACCACTTTGGGCTGTCGAAGCTCTTAAATAAAGTGGCTGGTCCTGACCAGTGTCTGTCTTTGCTCATTTATCACGGTTCCCTGGTGAAGACAGACGGATCCCATCTTGCAGGGCAGGCCACAGGATGGCGGCTGCTACCCCACTGGTTCAGCCTCGCACTTGGGCATAGTGGTGTTTAACCAGCCACGGGGGGCTGACGGCCCCCTCATTGTTGTCTCCCTCACCTACACACAGACCCACAGCCCCAATCTGGGAAGCAGGAATAGAAGGGCATTCGTTCTATTACTAGTATGAGTCTGGGTAAATCTAAGCTTCTCCGTGATGGGGTTTTGGGTGAAAGTGGCATCTTCTGGAAGTGAGGGCTGTCTTTTCTATCTCCCTAGGAGTGCCATCTCTGGGGCTGGCCTCCTTTCCCTCGTAGGTCTGATCTGCATCTCCATGCCTCTCTGCCATCGCTGCCCCTGACCAGAACTGCCCCTAAAGCCGGAGTTCCTGGAGCAGCTGCGGAGGCACAGCCCTATTGCAGGGAAGCTTTTCTGAATTGGTTTTGCCTTCCCACAGTCCCAGTGGCCACTGCTGCCAGGCATGCCCTTCTCCAGCTGACCCCGACTTGCCCTTCGCTGGGCTGTAAGAACTTCCACAGCTTTTGGACTGAGCGTTCCTGGTCCCCAGCACCGGGCCTGGCTCCTTGACCTCCCTCCCTCCCTGCCTATCTCCCTTTCCTTTCTTTCTCTTATAAATTCTTCAGGCAGGGTCGTGGGGATTAGAAGGCTGAGTCAAAGCAACTCCGTCTCAGCCCTCAGGGGGCCCACGGGCATCATGAGACAGGTTATTAAGAAAGGCGGACATGAGCACACATGCTGTCATGGTATGAACTGTCGGGTATTAACTGTCAGGAAGGAGAGCCTGGCATGCCATGAGAATGTGAAAAGGTGGGACGATTGCAGAAATCTATTCAGTATCCGTGTAGAATGTGTCCATAAATGTTGGTTGAGGCTCATACTCATTTATTTATATACCTTTGAAGACCGGTGGATGTCATTTTTCTATAAATTCTGGTAAACTGTGGTTTATACTGCCAAGGTCATCTTATAAGAATGCGTACTTTAAAACGTTGTTGTGCTTTAGCCTCGGAATGGGGAGAGGAATGCTAATGTTCAGTTTACTTAACCCTTTGAAGTTTGCAGAGCCCTCTTTGGAAGTTGTCTCATTGGATGCTCCCATCCTCAGCCTCACACATGTGCCGGGTAGTGGCAGCAAATAGATGTCTGTCTGGTCACTGAGGGTAAATCTAGGGGGTGGGCTCTGGTGCTTGCTTCCTTCTGAGTGACTGGCTCCATCTGAAAGCCTGTTTTCTCTTTCTCTGATAGCCCTGTGCACACAGGCTGAGTGAGGTTCCAGCATAGATTTTTCTCACATTGGAGCTAGGGACCTGCCATCTGGGAGGAAAGGAGTGCAAGCTGGCTGCTCTCGTCCAGGAGGGCGGGGCTACCTGGCTGCTGGCACCTATGGCAGGGCTAGCCCACAGGGCCTGGACTCCTACAGAGCCCACTGTCCCAGCACAGTCCTCCGGGGGACCCCATGCCTGCCTTCAAGCACATGCAGTTCCAATGAGAGCTAGAAGAAAATAACACAGAAAGACGGGTTTTAAATAAGACACGAGCCAAACAGCTCCAGGAACCATTCTGTCTTCAGGACTGAATATTGCCAGAGAGTTATTTTATTTGGCCAGAGCAGATGACAAAATATGTCTTCGTTCCCCACCCTCCACCCCTGCCAGTCTCAAATGTGGACCCTGTTACAAGAGATGAGCTACCATCTTCCCCGAAGCAAAGGAAGGAGAGTAGCATTGCTGGGCAGAAATTGAGAAGGCCAATTTCGGTGGGTTGGGTATGACTGCTGGGTTCTCAGGGCACAGCTCTCATGTGATTGTCACCATGTGGCCCTGAGCCAATGGAGGAAAGAAGGGGCTCTGGAAATCTCCCTCCCATAAGGCTGACGCACGATAATGGTACTCCTTCCCTTTGGAAGTACACGTTAAGTGGTAGGTACTTAAGAAAAAAGGTTCTGGGGAGTAAATGCGTCCATCAGTCACCCGACCTCCTAAGATGGTTTTAAATTAGAACCAATCTTCCTGCTCCCCCCCATCCCGCCCATCTTTCCCTCCTCCCTGGCTTTCTCCTATGTGAGGGAACTGTCAAGGCAGTTCCAACTCCTCCCAGTGACTTGCAGCAGCAGAGTGAACATTGTTGGAGGCACACACAAAGGGTTTAGTGCCTTGATTCTGGTCCTTCCCCAGGTCAGTGTTTGACAGAGGAGGGAGTGTGGAGCAGCGCTGACCAGTGCAGTTCGACCTAATTCCATCCTTGCGGCAGCCATCAGCAACTCTGCTGTCAGCCAGTGTGCTCGCTGGAAAGCCTTTTGCCATTGAGGAGTGAAAAGAATGATGAAAACAAGTGAGGGGACTAATGCAGGTTTGGGCCCAGTAAGTGGCCTGTGGAAGAGCATGAAAGGCAGTGTCAGGAAGGGAGTAACAGCAGGCCGGGTAAGGAGCAGGCTTTCAAAGGCTAGAAGTCTCTCTCTGAGCAGGTGGTCATTAGGGCAGAATGCCTGTTACATGAATTAGTGTGGAGGAGTCTAACTTGAAATTATTAGCCACTTTCATTTTGAAAGATCAGAAATAAGTGTTTATTGCACAGACCCTATGGTTAGTATCAAAGACTGCCTTGCTTTTTATTTCTTCCATCTGGTCCTCTTCTATGTAATTTTTATAATGCTGTTGATCAGTCTTGTCTTTGTGTGTGTGTGTGTGTGTGTGTGTGTGTGTGTGAGAGAGAGAGAGAGAGAGAAGACGGAGGCCAGTGTTGTACCCACTTTATATTTTATGAGTCATCAGAGGACTGCGGACAATACAAGTGGGAAGGCTGCCGTTTTCAGGGGTCCCTGGAATGCTACCAGTCCGTTGGCTTCTGGGATTCTGTCTTAAAAAAATAATTTGAAAAGTGAAAAAAGCCACTGTATAAAGATCCATCATTATTTATAATGGTGAAAACTTACAAGTGACCTGAATATGTAACATAGACTATAGTCAAGCTCCAGAAAATTAGGTTGATGGAATATTATGCAGTACTTAAAACTATGGAGATTAGTAGCTTGGGAAGTCATTACATGCTCAGCAAACAGAATGCTACTCTATTAAGTACGGATTCAGGAAAATAGTCTGCAAGAGATGACTCAAAGGGAACAAGAATTTCTCCAGAATGGGGAAACTAGGGATAACTTTTTTTTCCACATTTCTAACTTTCTATATTGTATTTTGACTCTCCATTAAAAAAAAAAAAAAATCCTAAAACAAGCCAAGTTAAATAATGACCTTTACGTTGTTGGCAGGTTTAAGGGCACTACATTTATGGCCTTCTCCTGATTAAATTTGTCAATCAATAATTTCTAACGCTGGGGTTGGCTTCCTGCCTCCGTGTCTCTGGGCAAAGGACATGCTCTGCGTCCACAAGCTGAGTGGCCAACAGATGTGCTCATTCTGGCTCAGAGAATCAGACACCAGGGGGCGGCATGGGTGGGGGTGGGGGGTCATTCAGGTGGAAAAGTCTACAGCTCCTCCCTGCCTTGCAGCTTCTGCCCTTCTGCCTTTCCTCGAGCCTCCCTCATCCTTCTGCCTCACTGCGACTGTGGGGACAGGGGATTTGGGTTTACAGTCTTTGAGATCCTTGTTGGTAAAGCTTCAGCATCCTCTGCCCTCAACACACACACACACCCACACACCCACACACACTTCCTAAGTCAGTAGTTGTCTGGGGCAGCCCTGCTGTCCTGCTCAGGCCTCTGTCCTCCAGTACCTCTGGGACTGGGTTTTGTATTCTTAATACCAGCTGTCCCTGGGTTGTCCTTAAACCCATGTGTCCTCTCTACCTCGCACTGGCAAGGAGCTAGTGCATGACCAGTGATGTGTCCTAAGGCAGCAGTTCTTATACACTAGGACATCATAACAGGGGTTTTTATTTGAGACAAGAGTTTGAGTCTGGTGATTTACCTGGGAGGAGATTCCATGAAGCCCTAGCAGAAAATAGGAAAACAAGCCAGACAAGCACATCGTTTGAGCAGGGCAGCAGTGTGGACCACTAGAGCTTAAACTCTGGCAGCCAGTGTAGAGCACCTATCCCAGAGTTAGCCTCTCATGGGGAGTAGGGGCTGAATATACAGCCACCATTGCTGTCCATCACTGGTTGAGCATTGCTTTTTACGTGGAGTTAATTCTCTGGGCTTTCTGGTAGCTTCCATTTCCCCGGTGAAGCATCAGGGCTAAGGGAGACTGCCGAGCACGTGGAAGTCAAGCTGGCTTGCCTTGAAATTGTGAGGCCTAGGGGTGCTTGGGTGTCTCAGTCGGTTCAGTTATCTGCCTTCAGCTCAGGTCATGACCCCAAGACCCTGTGCTCGAGCTCTGCACTCAGCCAGGGAGTCTCCTTGTCCTTCTGCCCCGCCTTGCAGCTCATGGGCACGTGCTCTCTCTCTCAAATAAATGAGTAAAATCTTAAAAGAGCAAATTAACAACAACAACAAAAACAGTGAGGCCTGAATGCTCCTGGCACAGCACTGACAGCGTCCGCTGTGACATTCTTCCCCAAGCACCATGAACATTATCAATGTGCTAAACTAAAAATAACCAAATTCACAATTATGTGCTGAATCAGAGACCCTTTTATATTAAATTGAAGACTGCGTTAAATAGTAACCAACCCCAGAAGTTTCTGAAAAACTGACATCTTTAAGAAAAATACTGCCACATTTTCCCTTAACTGGGATAGAGTATTAATATGTGACCTAAGCAGCAGGACAGTGTTCACAGCTGTGTTCACAGCTGTGCAGTTTGAGACCCACCACTCTGGAAGAGGGCCTGAGTGTGTAGTGAGATTGATCTTTATCATAGCAATGTTTCCACCTCTGATGTACCTTGACTTTTTTCTGTTATTTCTCAAGTACATTAAGATGATGTTAAAGAAAAACTCATTGGGAGATAACATTTAAACTCATTTGTCAACCCACGATTATATCTCCAGTGCCATGTTTTAATATTAATATAGTATTCACCGTACTGACACTAATACCAAAGGATGGGAGAACATTTCTATAGTTATGGCTTTAGGCTCTCTGATAAATGTTTTCTAGTCATCGCCTTTATGTAGAAACACTCCATCTCCAATTAAAGATTTACTAAGCTCTTCATCAAAATACCTATTCACAGTTGAGGCGCACCAAATGGGTGTGTTGACATTTCAACTTAATTCACTCTATAGTTTTGTGGGTCTCAGTCCATTTTTTATGCTTGTTTTTTGTTTTCTATGCATGAAGGAGGAATAGGGGCAGAAATCTGGGGGAGGGTAATGCAGATTCTAGAAACATTTTCTGTGTACTTATTATTACCAAGTCTATCGGTATGTTTGTCACCATAAATGAGGGCCTTACTCCAGGACATGATGTAAAATTGCTCATGTAATGAGCCCAGTAAAGTTGAGTGGCTAAACCCTTTGCGTTGAGTTATGGGCTTTTTAGAATTTGTGTAGAAAAGATTCAAGATCCCAGTGTTTTAGAGAAATGTGGCCATTTTCCTTCCAGCCGCGGTTCCGCATGCATTATTCTGCAAAGAATGAGATGGTGAGTTGCTGGTGTGAATGCCCCGTCCCCGCGTCCTGTGTGGCAGACATTACTGTGGTCTGACCTCCTGCTTCCCCCTCGGCGAGGCGCCCCTGCAGCCATGGCCCTTGTCAGGACTGGCTCACTGGGCAGAGCCGGAGTGCTCTCCTTGCCTTGCACATCTTTTTACTCATCCTCGCCATTGCTGTGAACTGTTAGCAAAGGAATCTTTCCTAGCCTCTCTACCAAAAAAAAAAAAAAAAAAAAGAATGCAAGAGGAGGCAGTTGGTTGGCTCACCTTGTGCCTTTATATTCATGTCTCTGCATGCAGATGGTGGTTATTCCATCTGTCAGTGTTTGTCTCCTGTCCTTTTTCTCTTCCACCACGTGCATTTGATGTTTTTCCTTTCTTCCCTTTTTCCTTTAGTGTTTCTCAGAAGATAAAGCAGAGAGCTCCAGATTATTTGCTGTTTGGTGTCCTGTGCATTGAAATGTTAACTTCTTCCTCTCCCACTTTAGGAGGGCTACTTTGCTGTAGGTTACCAGTGACCTCCATACTGCCAAGTCTCCTGGGCCTTCCTTGCATGTTTCTTCTCTACAACCTGGGATGGCTCTGACCATGCTCTGCTCTTGAACCCTTCTTTCTTGGATTTTCCTCCTTCCTGCCTGATTGCTGCTGCTTTGATTTCTCTCCCTGCTGCCTTTCCTCTGCTGGCATTTGATGGGGGGGGGGGGGCCCAGGAGTTCTTCCCTTGGCCTCCTCTTGCTTGTACACTCCTCCTGGATGATTTCATCCATGACCCTGGTTTTTAACTTTCACTTTTACATAGATGCCCCCTGCATCCCCATCTCCATACACCCCCTCTCTGCCAGACCTTTGTATCTGGTAGCCTGCTGAATGGGACCTCTTGTGGTTCCCATAGGCACGCAGGGTCAACATCTTTTACTTGTTCTAGAGGATTCCTGTTCTCATGTGGCCAGCCAACTATGTGCCCCTCTCAGGTTGTTTCTGCTACCTCCTTGGGGGTCAGAGGTAAACTGTTGGAAGTTTGTCAGGAAAATACCATCTTGGAAAATGAAGTGTAAGGCAAGGGCACAAACTAAGAGCTACTCCTCAAATCTTCAGGGCTTAAAAGAAAGCAGTCATTTACTGAGCATCTTTCAGAGTTCCAGGGGTTGACTGGACTCAGCTCGGCAAGTCTCACCCCGCGTCGCTTGTTCAGTGACAGTTAAATGGTAGCCAGGGGCTGGAGCCGTCTTAAGACCTCGTGGCCAGGACACACTGTCACGCAGCCTGGGTTCTAAGAGTAGGTGTCCTCAGGGGCCAACCTCAAAAATCTCCTGTTTACCATCCTGCCTAGCTTCAGGGGATGGAACATAGGCCCACCCCTGGATGGAAACTGTGTCACATTGTGTCTATGCTGGAAAGCAAATTCAGTCATAGTCCTTACGTATGCCTAACTAGTCCTTTGAGAACTACCTGGAAAGTCCCAGCTTTCTGTTTTGTTTTTAAAAAAAATTGGAGGGGGAGATAAACCATGAGAGACTGTGGACTCTGAGAAACAAACTGAGGGTTTTGGAGGGAGGGAGGTGGGGGGGGGCGGTGAGCATGGTGGTGGGTATTAAGGAGGGCACAGATTACAAGGAGCACTGGGTGTGGTGCATAAACAGTGAATTTTGGAACGCTGAAAAAAAAGTAAAATTCAAAAAAAATTTTCTTTTGGGGAGCTGACATATTTACATGATTGGGAAGTTAAGAAAAAGTAAGTATAAACGTATACTGTGAAAATGTTCTTTCTCATCATGCCTCCTCATAGATAACCACTGTTAGGTTTCTTTACATTCTTTCAGAGTTTACAGGTATTTTTATATTTCTGTTCTGTGCTTTGCTTTTTTTTTTTTTTCCTTTTGCTTAACAATATATCTGGGAGAGATTTCCTTATCAGTACTGGAGGGTCCTCTTGTTCTCTCTCCTTCCCTCTCCCCCTCCATCTCTCTCCCTCTACCCCCTTCCTCTCTCTCTTCTCCCCGTTCCTGTCTCTCTCTCTCTCCACCTCCTCTCTCTTTCCTCCTCCTCTCCCTTTACCCACCCCCCCATCTCTCCCCCTCCTCCCCCCTTCCTCTCTCTCCCCGTCTCTCCCCCTCCTCTCTCTTTCTCCCCTCTCCTCTGTCTCCCCTTCCTCTCCCCTCCCTCTCTTTCCCCCCTCTCTTTCTTCTCTCTCTCCTTCTTCTCTCTCACCCCCTCTCCCCTCTCCTCTGTCTCAGCCCCTCTCTTCATTACTTCATTACTTCATTAGTTCTCTCTGGGTGGGCAACAGGCTGTTGCCAACCCTACTGCAGTGAATACGTTTATATGCTGTCTTTCGTGGGAGAGAAGACACTGGAAGCCCTCCTCAAGAGCTGTAGCCAAGTACAGGCCCCCTCTTCCCATATACCTCACCTCTCATCCCATCATGGCATTTCCCCTGCCTCCTCTCACTGGACCATGGGGCAACCCAGAGGTCATGGACTGTGGCATTGGAGCACAGGGAGCTCCGTGTCCACAGCGAAGGGAGGAGGCCTGTACTGAGGAGGGAGGAGAAAAGAGGAGCAGGCAGAGCTGACTGAGGATAGGTTTCTGGGTGCCCCGGGTTCCCCTTCCTCTGATTTCATTTGTGGCCACATCTCCTAATTTGAGTTGCCACTTCAGCCTGTCACCAAAACTGGAATCGAGTCCTACCCTGTCCTGCCTGGTCTTGTGTGCCCAGTTTTTGTGCAGTGCCCCTGGTCGGCCCAGAACTGCTCTCTGACAGCTTGTCTTATCCAAAAGTAGCAACATCAGAGGTCTTTAGGGGAAGGTGTGGGTGGTAGCTGTACAGTACTAAGACAGCGTCGATGGGTTGCTGTCCCCAAAAAATCAAGCAAAATAAAATTCTTCCTTTATTGAGGAAATGTTCTAAAGTCACATACTTTTTCTGTGTCTGTTAGGAAATGTATTCCTTGAGGAATACACATTGTTGTTGTTGTTGTTGTTTTTTAATTAAGAGGGCCAGCCTTGAGCTTCCACAAGAAAGATTGACAGTTGTGCTTGTTGCTTTCAAGAAAGCTCTCTGGGATGATGTATGCTCAGGATTTTTTCTGTTGTAAGGCATAGAAACTTTATTCAAACCAGGTTGAGCAACACTGGGAATATGGTATAATAGAAAAGTTTCAGGGTATTAGGCACAGCTGGATCCAGATGCTCTGTTGATGGCACTAAGAATCTCACCCTCTCTTTCTCTCTCTCTTTTTTAAAGATTTCTTTATTTATTTGAGAGAGAGAGAGACTATGAGCAGGGGGTGGGAACTCTGTCTCTTCTCTCTTCTGTCCTCTGTCCTCCTCTGTCTCAGGGAGACAGAGTGGTGTGTGTGTGTGTGTGTGTTTTTATTTAATTTTATTTATTTATTTGACAGAGATCACAAGTAGGCAGAGAGGCAGGCAGAGAGAGAAGAGGAAACAGGCTTCCCACTTAGCAGAGAGCCGGATGCGGGGCTCAATCCCAGGACCCTGGGACCATGACCCTAGCCGAAAGCAGAGGCTCAACCCACTGAGCCACCCAGGTGCCCCGGGAGACAGAGTTTTAAGCAGACTCCTCGCTGAGCGTAGAGCCTGACATAGAGCTCAAGCCCTGAGATTACAACCTGAACCAAAACTAAGAGTCACATGCTTAACTGATTGAGTCATCTGGGCGCCCCATACTCTCTCTCTCTCTCTTTCAACTCTTCTACTACTGTGTTGGCTTCATTCTCTAAGGTAGGGATGATGGCAACTCCAGGTTTTTGTGGAGGTTATAGCTCCTGATTTCAGAAGAAGTCACTCTTTTCTCCGGTGTCCATATTGCAGATGGGCTCTGATTTGTCCATTTGTCTTCTGTACTAGTCACTTTGCCAGGAAGTTACTTTTCTGAACATCCCGATTGATTGTCCAGAATCATAAGGAGGGGGGTAGAGCAGCTTTCATAACAGAGGGATACAGGACTAGTGCGTGGAGCTGCCTGCTGCAGATGATGATTCAGAATTCTAATTTCAGCTTGTAAAGAATACCTGAATTGGAGGTGATGTCCAGGAGTCAAGAAAAGATTTATTGTGCCAATCTCTCTACTTCTGTGTATGTTTGAAAATTTCTGTAATAAAAATTGCATTTGGGTTGATCTCCTGACTCTTGATTTTGCCTCAGGTCATGATCTCAGTGTGCTGGGATCGAGCCCTGAGTTGGGCTCTAAGCTCAGCAGGAAGTCTGCTTGAGATTCTCTCTTTCCCTCTGCCCCTTCCCCTGCTCTTGAATGTGCACGTGTGTGCATGTGCTGACACATGCGTGCACACACACACACACACACTCTTTCTCTCTCTCTCTCTCAAATAAATAAATAAATCTTCAAAACCAAACAAAAGAAAACAAAAAGAAAAAGTTGCTTTTTTTTCTGCCTTGGATTGGGAAACTTTAACAAACAATCCTGTATGTAAACATCCCCTGTATGTTTGCTATTTGATTTCCTGACTGTTTCTTTTCATTGTACAAAGAAACCTTAGTCTTTATTCCCCTCTAAGCTGGGAATTGGGAGGAAAACACAAGTTGACTGGTGGTTTGCATGGGGTGATAGTAGGGTAGGTTGGTGCTAGTCAGTAAGGTGCCCCTAAGTCCATGTCTCCATGGTTCCTAGGACCACAGCCTTGGAAGATTCCAGTCAGGGGAGAGAAGGATGTCCATGCCATGACCAAGCTGGCATCTCTTCCTCTCATGGTCAGTACTTGAGTTTTGGTCATTGTGGACAGACCATGTGAGGGTTTTAAGGGGTCCTTAACTTTATGATCCATGTACATTATAAGGGGAATATCCTCTGGTGGTCATGGATGGCTGCTAGAAGAAATCTTAGCATGTAGATAGACTTTTCAGTTTATAGCTAAGGAAACTGGCCAGAGGGGTTAAATGACTTGCCCAAGGTCACACAGCAAAGTAGAAAGAGCAGAGCTAGATTGGAGTCCCCATAATCTCACTCCTGAGTCTAGTATCCCTTACTATCTGCGTGACCTTGAGTAAGCCCCATTACCTCTCTGAGCTTCAGTCTCTTCACCTGTGATGATGGATAGAATAATGGCCTTCCAGAAAACTCTGGAACCTGTGAATATGTTAGGTTACAAGGCATGGTAGAATTTGGGTTGCAGATGAAATTAAGGTTGCTAATCAACTGACCTTACAATTATTTTGGATTATCCACATAGGGTTGATGTAGTCGCAAACATTCTTATAAGTGAAAGCAGAAGGCAGGATCCCTGGGTAGCTCAGTCAGTTGAGCATCTGCCTTCAGCTGAGGTTATGAACCCAGGGTCCTGGGAACTGCACTGGGCTCCCTGCTTAGCGGGGAGTCTGCTTCTCCCTCTAACCTCCCTGCCCCCTGCTCATGATCTCTCTCTCTCTCTCTCACTCTCACATAAATAAAATTTAAAAAAAAGTGGAAGACAGGAGAGTGAGTTAGACTGATGCAGTGTGAGAAGGACTGGGCCAGCCATGCCTGGCTTGGAGGAGGGAAGGGGGAATGACTTGAGGAACATTTGACAGCCTCGGACAGCTGGAAAAGATAAGAAGTAAATTCTCCCCTGGAGCTCCAGAAAGTAGTGTGGCCCTGCTGACATGTTGATTTTAATTAACAAGACCCCTTTTGGACTTTTGACCTCTGGAACTGTAAAATAATACAGTGTGTGTTGTGTTAAGCCACTAAGTTTGGAGTCGTTTGTTATACCAGCGACAGAAAGACAAATAGTCATGCCTGCCTCCAAAAATGGCAGCATGGGGTCAGGAAGATAATGTTTGAAAATTTCCCAACGAAGCTCCCGGAACATAGCAAATGCTTGATAAACAGTCCTATCGAGAGGCACTTGGGTGGCTCAGTAGTTAAGCGTCTGCCTTTGGCTCAGGTCTTGATCCCAGGGTCCTGGGATCAAGTCCTGCATTGGGCTCCCTGAGGAGGGAGCCTGCTTCTCCCTCTCCCCCTGCTTGCATTCGCTCTCTCGCTGTGTCTTTCTCTATCAAATGACTAAATAAAGTCTTAAAAAGAAAAACAAACAAACAAACAAAAACCAGTCATGTTGATGGTGCTGGTGGGCTGGTGGGTCTGGGCAGTGGTGGTCATCAATACAGAGAGAAAAGAGGAGTAGCTGATGGCAGGTGTCTTTGAAGAACCAAGGTTGGTGCCTCTGAGGGAAAGTTCAGGGCCATTAGGAGGTCAGTATGAGACCCCAGATGGCTCAGGTAGGTGACCAGAGGCCCTCTGACAGAGACCCTTCCACTCTGATGGTCCACAGGCTTCCACCCCCAGTTCATCTGCATGTCATCTGGCAGCACAGTCCTATGTTGAGGGAGCAGGAGCTGAGGAAAGGGAGCTCAGGAAAGGGCTGAGCCTACGACCTCTTCCGTTAGGTGGCGCCCTGCCTCAGAGAACTGGCAGGATGTGGGTCTCTCTTGGCCAGACACTCCAGCACCCTAATGCCTTTTTGGCTGCCCCATGGCCTTAAAGATAATTACTGCCACAACATCGGAGCTGAACTTGGGTGAGCTTGTTACAGCCCAGGCCGTGTGCTAGGAGCTCTCTGACAGTCTGATAGCCGTCTCATTCTGCCTTCATGGCAGCCCTCAGTGAGGCAAGTCTTATTTCCCATAGTATGCTTAGGCCACTTGCTCAAGGTCAAAGAGCTTGTCAGTGACAGAGCTGGGACTACAGGCTAGGTTCCGTGGATTCCAGATCCAGCCTCCTGGGCAGAATTGGTCACTGAGTGGGAGAAGAGAGACGGCCCACCCGCAGGCTGACTGGACAGAGCATGGGAGTGCTGTGTTTGGATGAGGAGACCCATGGGAACAAGGTCCCCAGGATCTCTGGAAGGAGGCCCCACTCAAGGGAATGCCTTCCACGCCCTCCTGCAGCTACTGGAGTGGTGGAGGCCCTGGGTGGAACAGGGGTGGCGTGCATTTGCTTCCTGGGCTCCTGGGCTCTGGGGGGGCTTCACCTCTGCTGTGTCCCTCAGGATCACCACGTCCGCGTCCATCTTTTCTTTTCCTCAGAAGGCATACATTGACATTCGGACTGGTGTTAGATGATATTGACAATTTTTGTTAATTATTAATTTTGTCAGGAGTGATCATGGTATTATGGATAAATAAGAAACTCCCCTATTTTTAAAAAATTTCTTTTAGTTTTGAGGTATTTTAGAGGTGAAATGTCATGGTTTCTATAATGTACTTTAATATGCTTCCAGGGAAAAAAGATGAAGTAAACATGGAAATGTGTTAAGGACCATTTGGGGACCTCTGTGTGGCAGTTCATTATGCTGTTTCCTCCACTTCTCAGTATGTGGTAATTTTGTATAAAAAGTTGGGCTTTTTAATAAAAATCATTCACAGAGCCCTTAGGATGTACTCAGTCTTCAGCTGAATGAGACACAGCTCTACACTCTGGAGACCCACAGATGGATGACCACTGTGGTAGGGACAAGCTGGGGGGCAGAGGTGGAGAGGTGTGACGGGGCCTGCTGGGGAGAGTCATCAGAGGAGGAGCCGGCTTGGAGAGGAAGTCTTGTGTGGGACCTGGTTCTTGCCTCCCAGTTGCGCAGTTGCTTTTGTGGAGCTGTTTATAGTCAGTCCCCAATCAAGGAACTAAGACAGCAAGCCAAGTCTTTAATGCACCATCACTGAAGGACTCCCTGTGGTGTGCGACTGGCCTTCCACAGGCAGGATGATTTTTTCTTCAAAGTGGCATTATTCCTTCACTGTGTTATCATACAGAAAGGGACTGTGGTGTTTCGTCAAACATCTCCTCCTGGTACATACTGCTTAATAGGAATTCCATTGTCACTGCCGATTCTCTAGCACATTTTCTTGGGCAAATTCTGTAATCTTCTGGGTTTTACACGAAAGTTCATTTTTCAGACTTAGCGTTAGAAGAGATAATCAGGCTCCCGGATCTCCTGTTAGCCTCCTCTTTCTTTTTATTTTTTCCTTATCGAAATAGCCAGCCGGTAAAGAGGAACAGCCCCTGGAGTGTCTGTTCTCACCTTATCTTCCCTGTATTTCCAAGGATTTTGCCAAATCTGTAGAACTATATCAGGCATCTTTTAATACAGACCTCACTTCTAACCCCTGGGCCAATCTTGGCCAAGTTCTGGTCTGGCTCTCTAACAACAATGTTACTCTTCAACAAAAACTCGATTTCTTTTCTGTAAGCCTTTGGACATACGAACACTTAACAGGTGACCTCTGAGTGGTAATTTCATAAATTCTTGGTGAAATGAATTGTATCAGATCAATACATCTGTGGACTCATCGCATTTTTTGAGCTTCGAGGGACTTTGAGATGAATTCAGTACAGCTCTGTTAGTGGAGGAAACATTCATTTTAACTGCATAGTCAATTCTCAATTAACAAGGGTAATGGAGTGGAAGGAGGTCAGTGATAATCAAAAATCATGGTGAAAATAAAATTATAGTCAACACTGGATTTTCTGGGGGCTGATTAACTGGCTTATGGATTAATTGAGGTTAAGATACAGTGGACCCTAGGATGTCATCACCTTGGTAATTGGTCAACAGCTACTCACCACCTGGCCTCCCCTCCACTCCCACCCCATGCACCGAGTCTGTCCTGGGGAGGAGAAGGGCTTCCTGGGGGCTACATCAGGCAGAGCTGGCAAAACTTGGCTGGATTTAGTACCATGATGGCATAGACGTTGCTCTCGGGACACAGGTGAGGGCTGCTTTTAGGGCTTGCCCCCCCTGCCCGTTGAGCTGTGGTTCAAAACTTGAGCTGTATCATACCCACCAGGAGGGCTTGTGAGGCCCCAGACTGCTGGGCCCCAGTCCCAGTTTCTGACTCAGTAGGTCTGGGTGCCCTGGTGATGTTGCTGTTGCCAGCCCAGAGACCACACTTGGAGACCTACTGCTTTCCAAACCATTCTTTTCCATACCAGCTGCGCGTGCATGTTGTCTGTGGACCTTTTTAAACTTACCAGAGCCTGGATACAGCTTGGCCAATTAGATGGGAGAGGTGGGACCCCGGTTTGAGTGTTTTTAAAACTCCCAGGAGATGTGCACCCAGGATTGACTACACTGTTCTTGAGACTGTTCCCCTACTTCAGGCATCTGCATATGTGGGCCATAGTTTGTTCCATATTGTAACTCCCTGTATATGTAATATTGCTTTAAATGAAGCTTTGTCATGATAGTATATTCATTTAAAAAGCAAACTTTAGGGGTGCCTGGGTGTCAGTCAGTTGAGCCCCCAGCTCTTGGTTTCCACTCAGGTCATGATCTCAAGGTCCTGGGATCAGGCTCCACATGCTGCTGGGACTCTGCTTGAGGATTCTCTCTCTGTCCCTCTGCCACTCGCCCTGCTTGTGCACTCTCCCCCTCCCTCTCCCTCTCTCTAAAATAAATAAATCTTTATTTAAAAAAAAATAAAAAGCAAACTCTATATCCCCTTCACATAGGAAAACTAGTTTCACAGGCCAGATGAGGGACACACTGGTAAATATGTTATCAGGTTCTTGCCTGCACCCCTCTTACATCCCATCACACTCTGGGAGGCTCTGTTCTAGAACTGTACTTTTTACTGTTTTACGTTTTTCACAAAGATGATGGAATATGTTATTTCTGTCCTTCATCCTCTCTCATCGGTCAGGCCTGGGCTATCCCTGAGCACACCTGATCTTCTGGCCGTGGCAGAAAAAGGTCAGAATACAAGTGTGAGGAACTTCACGACACAGGAACCTCAATGAGGTGATCACTTTACCTTTAAGAAAAGAATCAATCAGTAGGAAAATACATAAACTCTGCTATAGTCCAAGAATGGATTACTACTCAGCAAGAAGAAGGAACAAAACTTCTGTGGGACATGGCAACCGGGGTGAATCTCGGACATGAGGCTGAGCCAAAGCCCAATGAGACTAGACACTAGACACTGTATGATTCCATTTATATTTAGAGTCTGAAAACAAGCAGAACTAATCTGTGGTGGAAAAATTCAGAATTGGGGTTGTTTGGGGGAAGAGGGACGGGGAGAATCAGTGGGAAGGGACAGGCGAGGAGGGCTTTCTAGGGTGACAGGATGTTGTGTGTCTTCATAAGGCTCGAAGTTAAATGGGTACATGCATTTGTCAAAACTTGTTGAATGTTTACCCTCCAGATGTGTGCATTGGATTATATGCTCAGAAAACAAAAAGAACACCAAGCAAATAATGAACTCCAGCTAACGATATGCATGCCGAAGTGTTTAGGGAGAAGGGAGCTACTGTCTCCTTTTGATGCCTGCATCTTACTTTGAAAGGCACCAAAAAAAAAAAAAAAAAAAAAAAAAAAATACGGTGGATTGATGAATGGGTAGAGGGGTAGATATGTAACCGAGCAGGCGTAATAAAACATTCATGGTGAAATCTAGGTGGGGGGTATCCAGGTGTTCATTTAAAATTCTCTCAACTTTGCAGTATGTTGGAAAATCTTTCATATTAAGGACTGGGGGGAAACGGACATAGACCTTCAGAAGAACAAATAGGCATGCCACCCACATGCCTGAGCTCTCCAGCCATTGCCACTTGGGTCTTGCCAAGGAGGCTCCTGCGGAAGACAGACAGGCTGCAGGATGAGAGGGGTGAGCCAAGAGGAAAGGACAGGGTCCTTAAGAGATGCCGCTGAGCTGGGAAGGGAGTGTAGCTCGCTTGTTCCAGGCCAGCTGTAAGAGAAGGAAGAGGGCACTTCCTTCACCTGTGCTGTGGCCTGGAGGGTCCCTAGGAGCATTGCCCTAGCATTGCCTAGCCCTGGGAGGGGCCATGCAGTGGCTATGTGCCATGTGATCTGCAAACACCGCCTGGCCCAGTCCCTCCCACAGAAAGGTTGGTACTAGTGAGGGAGGAAGAGAGGGGACTTCCCTGGCTTCCCCAGTCACCAGCATTGATGAACTTGCTGCCCCAGGTTCTCGCTGGATATCCTGAGCTCAGATGTGGCTGGGAGGAAGGTGGGGTGCTGGGGCATGAGCTTACCATCATGGGGATCAGGCAGGTGCAGTGGCAAGGGCAACCTTCTGGGGCCTGGGAGTGGGCTCTCCAGGATGCTTCACTAACCAGGGATCTGCGGGGTCCCCCTACCCTCAGCACACCTGCACCATACACCACAGTGCACCCAGGACACGGCTCCACAACACTGTCCCCAGATTATACCCTCATGGTAGAGGCCCACAGCAGACTCTAGTGGCCCATACCACCACATACCCCCACAGCATAACCCTCCCAAAATATCCCCCCACAACATAATTTACCCACCATGCAGTACAGCCTCTCCCCCACATCTACATCACCTCTCCCCAAGATTCACCAAAGACCCCTCATCCCCATGGCGGACCCCCACTGCAGAAGCCCCCACAACACCCTCTATAGCACATGCTCCTGTGTGGCACCCCTGCCCCCACAGCCACCGCACACTCCCCACTGTGCACACGCATGCCCTGTGATTGCCCCCTCACCTCTGCCCTCAGCTTGGAGGGGAAGCCCCTTGCCTTTGGCTTGGAGGGAAGAGCACCTGCATAGTAATCTGCTCTTACCTCTCCCGGCTCAAGCAGGGATCTTGAGAGACACAGAAAGAAGGAGAGCAATTTACTCTGGAGGGAAGAATTCATGATTGATGTCTAAAGGATGGTTAATATGCTGATTACATCTATTGTTTCCTGCAAAAGTGAACAAGCCCATCTTGAATACCAAAGAGCCTGGGGCTGGCATGGAAGGGCAGTCAGAGCCCCCCCCCCCCCCCAGGTTTCTGCTACTTCAGAGACAGTGGGGAGTAAATGACCTGGTCTTTGTAATCAGACAGGACCTGATCCTTGTTCTGTGTGTCCCAGCGCTGCATCTCAGGCCAAACCCTGAGCTTCAGAGCCCCAAGCTTCAGTGTCCGGGTCAGAAACAAACAAAATGATATCACTTCTCCACACAGTGTTTACAAAGATTAAAGATAATTCTGAAAGACAGTGTAGTAACAGGCACAGTAAATGTGCTGCCAAAATAGGACTTAGTAGACGCAAAGTGCCTAGTGCATTAAAAAAGGGCCTCCTATGGTAACTTCTAGCTCTTTTCACTGTTACTATTGTTATTGATTTGCTGCGATAGTGATTTATTATTTTCATTCATGAGGGTTTAAAATGTGAACAGAGAGCAATATTTAGAACTTCCACAGCTACAATGCTAAGAGTTTTTGCTTTGACCACAAATAGCATTCTGAACATATCTGCTTAGTTTTTTCCCCCCCAATGCCTGACACCCCACTAGAGTGAGTGCCTTCAGAGCAGGCACTATCCATACCCTTGTCCCCATGACTGAGCACACAGTTGCTCATGGAAGATGTTAGGAATTTGGATGATGGGCACGGTTTCTTGATGAGCAAGTCATCCCAATATTAAAACTGTTTAGCTCGTCCAAGCTGTGCTTTTAAAACAAAGTCACCTCACCAGCAGCACGTTCAAAGCTACAAAGCCACAGTTGCGTTCTCATTTACATGCTACTCTGTCAGTTAATGTCACATGCCAATTAAATGGGACATTAAGCTGCCAGTAGGCATGCAACTCCATGCTAGCATCCTCTTCACTTCAGCTAGTGACCTGAATTCATTGCCTCCCATCCATTGCCAAGGCTCGTCCTCACTTCCCCAACCCCAGCCCCAGCCAGGACAGAAAGACAGCCAGACATGGCTCTGTGCCATGTCTGATTTAGGAGAAGGGCCAGGGATGCCAGTGAGTGTGGCTGCATCCTGGTGAATTCCAACCATAGTATGACCATAGTTACTGGAATGCGTCTGACTAGGGACAACCCCATCCTTTAAAAAAATTCCACCTGGAAGCAGGAAGAGCAAGTGTTAGTACCTAAGAGTACAGGGGACGTGTCTGTCACCTAAAGCATCCCGTCTTCATGAAGTCATTGCCCAGAGCCCTCACAGCTGCGGTTCGGCCCTGGACGGCTTCTCCCCTGGTTTGCCGCAGGCTGGGCCCTGTTTTAGGTAAACTGTTCGTGGTGAGCAAATGTACTTCTCCAGAAGGCCTAGTCTGACACAGCCCACAAGCTTGCATTTCATTTGTCAAACTCTTGCTATTACATTGCCGTTGGCAAAAGCTGCAGCAGTGCTTAATTCTTCCCTCCCTCTGTGGCTCAGGCACTTCCGTCATTTCAAAGTGCTTCTTTTCCTTCTTCATCGAGAGAAGTAAAAATAATTATAATAGAAAATGGGTAATTTGCAGCTACAATGCCAGGCTGATAATCAAAAACTTGTAAATGGAAACACAAGCATATGTTTATCACTTCTTGAAATTAGGATGCAGTTGAAAGTAGCTGCGGCCTCAGCGAGGGCATTCTGGAAGGGAAAGAGGCTTAGTTGTTCGTGGGAGACCTGCCTGCTAATGAGGCTTTCAAGTTCTGTTGTCTCAAGAGCCGTGAATAAAGGAAGCGAACTCCTGGGCGCTGCTCAGCTGTTTCGGGACCCTCAGGGGATTGCTTGGGCATTGGTCCCACCCCTGTGTAAAATCCTGTACAGGCTCCCCAGTCACCACCATCAGGATCAAGTTTGTTTGTTTGCTTTTTTAAAGATTTTATTTATTTATTTATTTGACAGACAGAGATCCCAAGTAGGCAGAGAGGCAGGCAGAGAGAAAGAGGGAAGCACGCTCCCTGCTGAGCAGAGAGCCCAATGCGGGACTCCATCCTAGGACCCTGAGATCATGACCTGAGCCGGAGGCAGAGGCTTAGCCCAGTGAGCTGCCCAGGCACCCCAGGATCAAGTTTGATCTCATCAGCAGAGAATACAAGGCCCTTGGTAACCTGGTGGTGGAGAACCTTGTCCTACCCACCTCCCCAACCCCCACCTTGGCTACTCTGTTGAACTTCTTGTAGCCCGCACACTCCCCGTGGCCTCCCCACCTTCAGGCTTTGAACATACTTGTACCTCTTCCAACTCATTTACATGCCTAACTCCTGTTCATCCTTCAAAACCCAAAGCCCCTGTTGCTTCCTGCCCCCCACCCCTGGCACCCTTTCGTGCTCCTTTTGCATCCTTCCTGGCTGGGCTGGAGGTGCTCCTCTGTGCACACAGGCTCCCTCTGTGTTTATGCCAGTTCTTAACCACATGGGTTTGAGAACATTGGTCAGCCCGTCTGCCCCCTTACCAAAGATATAGGTGAACCCTCTAGGCTTTCTTCTCCGGCTTTCTTCCTGGTTCCTGGCATACTGTCTGACACATAGTAGGTATGGACTGAGGTTTAAGGAATGAAGGGATTATTATTAATGGTAGTGGAGTTTGGATCAGTTTTCAAGTTTGTCTTTAAAAAGCACAGTTATCACATAGTTATGGATAAAATAAATCCCATAATACATTCCACAGCCCGCTGGGATGTCTGGACCCTTTCTGCCCATGCTCTTTTAGGCATGAGCTAAGGGGCAGATCATGATGTGGGCCTGCCCAGATTTCACATCAAAAGCAAAAGTAGCCTGTGAGAACACCATGGTTTCACTTCTGTCTTACATTCTGCATGCCTCTGGAACACAGGACAGCTGTGTGTTCACTGCTTTGCATCTTATTTCTGTGATGAAATTGGAAGGATTGAAGGCCACACAAATGCTTTCAGCATGAAAATGAGGTCAGTCTCTAATGAAATGTCTGTGAGCCGAGGAAGCAAGTTTATGTCCATTTATCCCCCTCACTCTGTAAGCCAGAGTCCAGCTCTCGGCCCAGTGAGTGGGCACGTCTGCCAGCCACTGGGTTTCTCATCACCACGCTTATTCTGAGTCACTTCCAGACTCCTGCCTGGGTCAGTAGGAGTGCGAGTTTATGTTGAAATTAGCCCTGGTTTGAAATTGACTTAATTTTTATCTGCAGGTTAACTTGCTGAAGGCTTGCTTTTAAGTGAATCAGGTACCTCTTGTGCCCCAAGCTCTGGGGAAGGATGGGAGGTGTGGTTCCTGCCCTAAGGGTCTTACCTGTAAACCACTCAGGCACAGTGGGGATGTTCCAGAGCCATTGCTGGCTTTGGGCTGTGCCATCTTGGGCCTCTGTAGTGTGTTCTGCTAGCTCCTGGGAGCCAGGGACAAAAGAGGAGAGGAACCCAAGCTGGGAGGTGGGGGGGAGAGGGGGGATAGGGAGAGAGATGATAATTCCACCAGCCGCTGACCAGATCTCTTGGCTTGTCTCCTCTCTGACCTGAGAACCGTGTGTTTGGGCTGAAAAGTACCCATGGTCCCCTGCATCTGGGTCTGACTTAGGACACATTGCTTGACTATGTGATGGGTGCTGAGTGAGTCCAGGTAGGGAAGGGAGGTATCCGGCTGCCCAGATTTGCTAGAGGAGTCTCTGGAACTGAGGAAGGGCTGCTCTGTGAGCGGGCTCCCTTTTCCATTTGATCAGCGTTTCCCAAGGCCAGGTTATGCTCCGGTCTTGTGCCAGACAGGAGTTTGTAAATGCAGCGAGCCAAGCTGGGCTCTCTGGGCCTGGAATTGGTAATCCAGTGGGGGCACCAGGCAGGTGAACAGGTGAACACAGGGAAGCACAGTTGCCCCAGTGCTGCAAGCCCGGGCTGGGCGTGCTCCATAACCCAATCAGCGGTGTTTCTTCCCAAATGTGCCCCTGCCCATTGTGCTTCGTAAGTACACGTGACTTTATTAAACATTAAGTACTACATAAACTGATGGATTGTGAGTGTACAAGGCAAGAGTGGGGTGTTTTGAGGAATGGATGTTTCGAAGAGACTTGGAAAGGTGAGAGTGGCTCCCTCCCATTTCCCCATTCCCCCAGCCCAGTTCCACGGGGCATTGAGGAAAGAACTGGGCTGTCTGATTGGTGGAGGCAGATGCAAGAGTCAGAATCAGAAACTCAAGACTGAGTCCATCCTTGAGTCCTTCTTGTGCCTCTTCAGCTGCCCTTCCCCACCTACCCAGTGGGGTTTGTGAAAGTTGCAATCCCTGCTCCAAAAAAAAGGCCTAGACCCTGCATCAGATCACTTGCTTGTGTAGCTTTAATTTTAAAAATAGAGCTTAGACATTTTTTGATTGACTCTGCTTTGAGCATAGGTTTCTGCTCTGCCAGCCAGCCAGGGTTGGGGAAGAGGGCTTCTGTGGCAGCTGAGTGCCAAGTGACTGCTGGCTTGGGTCTGGAGACTGACTGCCAGGAGCTGAGGCTTATGGGGCCACCCCTCTGCCTTGTCAGTCCTTGGGCTCCAGCCCTGCGACAGAGGGGAGCAGGGGAGGGACGAGTTCCAGAATGCATTCAGGACAGGCTGGACAAGGAGTGAGGAGCAGGACCCCCTGTGAGGAGGTGGCCCCATGGATTGGGGGGAAGGCCAGGGTCCTGGGTTATAGAGGGATAGAGAAGGGAGGTCAGAGAAAGAGTGAGGAAGTGGCATGTATAGGATTCAATGATGCATGAATTGAAGGGCTCTCTTTCCTTTTTCTTTTTTCTTTTTTTTTCTTTAAGATTTTATTTATTAGAGAGAGAGAGCATGAGCAATGAGGAGGGGAAGAGAGAGGGAGAAGCAGACTCCCCACTGAGCAGGGAGCCTACTTCAGGACTCCATCCCAGGACCCCGAGATCATGACCTGAGCTGCAGGCAGATACTTAACTGACTGAGCCCCCATGCGCCTGTCGGCTCCCTTTCCTTAAAGGAGGCCAGAATCACTACCACATGACTGACTGGATGGTGGTGCTGTTCATTTATGGAAAATTGGAGAAGGTGATATGGATAAACTTAGGGGATAGGAACGTTCCAGGTGGAGAGAAGAGCTTCACAGGAGAGAAGGAAGCAAGTGGCTCCTGGCCAGATGCCTGCATCATACATTCAGCAAACATTTATTAAGCACCTTCTGTGTGGTGGGTTGAAGGCCAGGAACACTAAGAACAATTGTGCACTGGGTCTCAGGCAGAGAGGAGGAAGAGCCCATCCAGGAGGTGCTTCCACCTGACGCTGCCTTAGACGGGGTTGATAACAGGGGGTGAGGAGCCCCTGTTGTGGAGAGATGGGCCATCCGGGCAGGCTGAGTTTCCGGAGGTGGTACATGGGACCCCGAGGTGCCAGGCCCCACACACAGGCCTGAAACTCACCCTAGGAAGTGGAGGCAAGGAAGAAAATGGACGGAGAGGTCAGAATGAAAAGAGGACTCTCTCAGGATGCAGACGCAGAAGGAGAAAGGGTTTGGGGGTCTCGGATGCAGCTTTTCTTTATCACACGCAGGATTCTGATTTAGGAAAACGAGAACCAGAGAGCCCCTAATAAATGATCTGTTTGATTGCTCAGAAAATAACGGCTTCAACTCCAGTGAGCATTTTATAGTTTCTGAGAATTTTATGGTTTTCTATTATTTTTGAATTAAACAAGTTTTTTTTTAATTATTATGAGGTTTTTAACAATGCCACTTACCTTTTGCATTATTCCACGACTCAGTGGAAGGTGTGAGGATTTTTGCAATGACAATTTTTTAAAAAACCATCCCATCATTTAATTTACACAATCACATCTTAGGAACCTCTTAATCCATGCGTAAGTATTTTTATAAAATGGAATAGACATAGAAAATGATAGAGAAACACTAATAAGGTGGTGACATTTATGAAGCAGTGAGTCCTTCCATTGGCCTATGGGGCATTTCTTTCCCCTGTAAACATGCATTCCTTTAACATCTCCATGGTTTCATTAAAATAAGGGAAACAGTTTATCACGAATCTTATTCTGTACTTGGAATTCTTTTTAATCCTCTCTTGAGTGACTGTGAGTCTCACTGGTTAAGCTCATCAAGAGCTCGGGTTTCTCTTTCATTGCTTTGCCTGCAGACTTATGTGTGCGCTTGGACAGGAAGGGCTGCTCTTTGGTTCCATAGAGATTCCCCACCTCTCTCGGGGGTGGGAGGGGCTGGCCATTTATCGGATCTCCATCCCTCTCCTAGGAAAAGAGGCAGCTAGGCATCTGTTTGCTTTTACTTTCAAAATTCAAGTGAATTTCATTTGGTTTTGAGAATTTTGCGGTTCCACTTAAACACTGTGCTCTTAGGGACCTGAGAATCCGAGCTGGCCCGTCCCTCAAGCATGTGCTCCCAGTCCCTTGCAGAAATGAGAAGGGCTGTTGTCACCTTGCTCACACCCAAGAGAGGCAGCTCGAGAGCCTATATGGAGTGAGGGCAGATTCCAGCTGGCCCCTCCTTGCTGGGTAATCTTGAACGAATTAGTTCACTTTTCCAGCCCCAGTCTCACTGCTCATCTGCAGAGGGGAATAACGACAATGAATTGAAATATGTGTCAAGCAGCTAGCCGCCGTGTCCCCATCAGTGGTTAGTAATGATACTGTCCTGCTCATGTGCTTCCTAAGCTCCTGCATCTAGAGCCATTTAGCCTCCTATCTGGGCCCCCTCGCATTCTGTGGGTACCCATACCCCACTGGGTTATAACTGTTGGCTCATGTGGCTCTTGCAGCAGCCATGGACTGCTTCTGGGCTGAGATGCTGCTGAATGTCCAGTGGCCCACATCTGGGCCAGGCCCTGGCCATCTGGGTTAGAGCCCACAGGGCATGGTTCCTCCCAGCATTGCCTCTAGCCTGGGGTTTTGGGCCCCTAGCTGAGGACCTCAACCTTTCTACCTCTGACCTGGAGCTGGGTGGAAAGTGAGGGCTGGACACAGATCCAGGACTGGGCTCCAGATACACTACAGTTCTGTGAGGAGTGGAGGATATGGGCCTCCAGACCATCAGCCAGTGGATGGGGGATTCTCTGAATGGCAGGGGAAGGTCAGGGCTGGGGGCATGCAGAGAAACACTTGCTTTGGGACAGTAGAGGAGAAATGCCTGTGACAGGGACTCTGAGGCATGGATTGTGAGAAGCTTTAACAGACGTTAGTGGAATGGTGTGGCCGAGCCAGGGGTAGGGTGAAATTAAGGAAGGCTGTTTTCGCCCTGGCCCAGAGCCTGAGACTTTGAGGCCGGGATTCTGGTTTCACTGTCCTCAGACCTGCCAGCTCCCCACACAGACAGCCTTCCCAGGCCATGGACTTGGGCCCCCTTACTTCCAACAGCTGCCAGGGAGGCTTACCCCTTGATTCTCTGGCACCCAGAATGCTATCATCGCCCATCCAAAAGCAGTCCCAAGCCATTGGCGGTAGGTCAGCAGGGTCACCTTCAGATGAATCACCTACGTTATTAGCTTTCCCTCTCTGAATATCGTAGCTGTCAGGCAGGCTTCCTCCTCTTAGAAGAACCTCTGGCTTTTAGATCATTTGGCAGGAATATATGCAGAATCCTTGGTGGGGTTCACAATCTATTTTGGTTTTAGTTTTTCCCCCTTCACATTACTCAGAAGGGTACTTTCTTGATCTGAGGCTTGCTGTAAAAACTGCTTTGCAGAAAAAAAAAAAGGGAGGGGGACTTTTAACAAAACTTTTAGAGGTGCCAGTGCTGCAGTGGGAGCTGTTACATGGTTTCTAACTCAGAGGCTTTCATGTCACAGATGTTCTGTGCTCTGCAGGCCTCTCTATATGTCGAAGTTAATCACACAACCAGACCCGAGTGAGTCTCCGACGTTCTTTCAAATTCTTACAAAGATCTTAGGGAGGGTTTTGTGACATCTCCAAGCTCTTCTTATTTTCCTTTCATAGTAAAAATGTTCAAGTAGGACTAAATTGGAAGGTGATTTTACTTTTATTTTTAATATTTTAAAAAAGATTTTATTTATTTTAGAAAGAGAGAACAGGGAGGAGGAGCAGAGGGAGAGGGAGAGTCTGAAGCCCTGAGATCACGACCTGAGCCAAAACCAAGAGACACTAACTGACTGAGCCACCCAGGTGCGCTTGGAAAGTGATTTTAAATAAATCACTTTTGAGATATTGGGGTGAGGAGTGGTCTATGTTTTTTTATGTAAAAAACTGTACAGTGGTTTTCAGTGGATACTTCTTGAATCCTGGTGTTGAGCGGAAATCAGATGTTCCTTTTTGTAAGTTGAAGTTAAGAAATCTTCCCTCAAGGCTTTTAGAAATAAGATACTTCTCCCCTGAAATGATGTCTGTGACTTCTGCCTCAAGGAAAGGAAACGGGAGTAAGAGAATCACTCCAGGTCCCTTCCAGCCTTATTTCTTGGAATTTATTATCTTCTGTATCCCCTGCATTTGTCCTACAGTGCTGGTCTCATTAGGCCTAGTGATGCGGCTTATATGTCAAGAGGCATTTCTGGGATAAAACTTAAAAATCTGCATAACCAAAGAGCTTGGTTTATAAGGCGGTATCCCAGTGTGAAAGAAGTCTCAGCCCAAGCTCCAGTTCTAGCTCTGTTAGCTTCCTGTGTGACCTTGAATAAGCAGCTTCACCTCTCAGGTCTTCTGCGTCCTCAATTATAAAATGGGGGGGGGGGGGGGTTGACCAGGTGTGAACATTCTGCAGATGGAATCACAAAACCAGCAACATTCAATATTTTGATTAAGCCTCAGCCGTCTAGATAGAGCATTCCCTCTGCTTAAGGAAAAAAATCCAGCTTCCAGTCGTTGCTTTTGTGACAATTTCTCTAAAATGAGGAGATGAAAGTCTTCCTTGAAATTTGTAATAAGGAGTCATAAAATGTCATGACTTTTAAAGATTTGTGGCAAATCTTGGAGAAACCTACCTTGAAAAATAAACACTTCATATTATGTGGTGGAGAATGAGGACTGGTTCCTTTCATTCCACCAAAAGCAGTAATTTCACTAAGAACCGTCACTTAACAAGTGTTTGTAGAGACTTGTCACTTTCAAGGCCCTGTGCTCCTGTACCATGTGTTTGAAATAGAAGTCTCCCACAGCCCTGCTTTTATCCGAAAGAGAATAGTGCTTGTCATTTCTTGTCAGGGAACCTTCGTCTTTGCTTTGGGGTTCTGAGACACACTCCCATTCATTTCTTCAGTACCCCTTCAGTTTGAACAGTGTGAGCTCCGTGCACATTGCCCTTAGTTGTAGTAATGCCTTTTTGGTGCACAGTTGATCAGCTCAATTGTACATTAATCCAAAACAGCGTTTCCAGGAGACAGGTAACCGGGAGACTCTCTAGATCAAAGAGCTCAGCCTTCATATATGATGGAACGTGGCCAGGGTGTACTTTGAAGGGGGGGAGGCTAAGAGGACTCTGTTTTCAAGGCATAGGTCCTCCCGTTGTGCTGGGCGGCTCACCCATACAAAGAGAGCTCTGCTCAGTAATAAGCAGAGGGACCGTCTGCTCATCTGGTAAGAAAAACCACCCTTCCAGGAGGCAGGAAACCCTTTAGAAACATCTTCATGCAGAATTTCTCAAAGAAAGTGTTCAAAAGATAGATTTCCCTTGGCTTTGGTGTAAATTACTGAGTTGGTGAACAGTGGCTTGGCCCAGTTCCTGTGGAAGAGACAAAAGACACACTTTCCTGGGACTTTCTACTCGCTGTGCCTTTCTTTCTTTCTTTCTTTCTTTCTTTCTTTAAAATTTTATTTATTTTTTTTTAAGATTATTTATTTATTTATTTGGCAGACAGAGATCACAAATAGAGAGGCAGGCAGACAGAGAGGAGGAAGCAGGCTCCCTGCTGAGCAGAGAGCCTGATTTGGGGCTCCATCCCAGGACCCCGGGATCATGACCCGAGCTGAAGGCAGAGGCTTTAACCCACTGAGCCACCCAGGCACCCCTCTTTCTTTCTTTCAATAAGAACATGGCAGTCCCAGTAGAGAGCCTGGTATAAAAGCCACAGTTTTTGCCTCCAGCCCTGCAGTACTCGCCAGCTTCCAGGCAGCCCCCAGAAGCCCCAGCCAATCGCTGGAGACCACCTGCAGCACAGTGCTCCTGGAGCACACGGTTCCTGAGGGCCTCCGCTGTTTATCTGACACCAGACTTGACAAGGCTCTCAGAGTGCATCTTTACTGCATGTTCAAATCTTCGCTTTCTTAGAACTACAAAGGGAGTGAGTACACACCTAGGGGAAAAGCTTATTCATGTAAAGGAGTCCCAGTCTGGCCATTCCTCTTGTCCCTGCAGCCAGCCTTCCCTTTCTCAGAGACGTTAACTTCCTGTTTGTAGGGCCCCCATCCAGTGGATAGACACACATATAAAGGCATTCTTATTCTATAGTATTTCTGTATATTATGACCGCAGAGATAGGTTTGTGTAACCAAGATGAGAGCACTATCATCCCATCTGCAACATGCCCTTCTCACGCAATATTTACTCATTCATAACCTCTGATGTCAGTACGAGTGGAATTATGTGACTCTTTAATAACTGTGTGGTATCATTGGAGACTTAACCATTCCCCTGTTGGTAGACATTCGGGTCTCTAATTTTTCACTGTTACAGACCAACCCTCAGAGGACAGCCTTGTAACATATGCTTGCAGGCATCTGGCCGTGTTTATTAATAATTACGCTGCATTTGTTTAAAGATGTGCTCCCCTGACACGTACAGATAGCAACGCAGCCCTGTGCGAGCTGTAAGGTTAATTTATTGGAAGTCTCCTAAATCCTTGGTTCCCCCCTTCACACTCACCTAGTCATGTTTTTGCTTTAAGAACGAGATGTGTTTTCTTCCGGTACTTAGCACCCTGCTTCAGGAAGGGACGTTGCCCCTCTGAGCTGTGCCCAGGGACCCAGGAGCACGGCCACTGGTGTTCTTCACCCATACTCTGTGGACCTGACTGTCCCACATGCTGGAGACGGGGAGTTAAGTTCTGCTAAATACCATTAAAAGAACCATAGACTGTTTGGGACGGTTTTTAGCAAAATTGAAACTCTCCCCTGTGGCCCCTCTGGGGTGTGTTAATTTTCTAGGGCTACTCTCAGATCTCCCTTTCCCCTCCCTCAGAAGGATCCAGGGTATTCCATTTGGGACCCTCTAGCAGATCCAGAATGATCTCCCCATTGCGAGATCCCTAACATCACATCTGCCAGGGGCCTTTGCCAAATAAGGTCACATCTGCAGGAACCAGGGATTAGGAGTTGGTATCTCTGGGGGACGTTATTCAGCCTGTCGCAGTGAGATTTCCAGTCTGTTTTTCAACATACTTTAACTGCTGGAGCACGCTTGATGTTTCCTCTGGACTCTTTAGGAGGGTATATTTTCATGCATAAGAAAAACAGAGGTAGATGTTGTTTTATTCTGTGCATTGAAAAATGGGCTAGAAGGTCAAGGTCAGACGAAACCTCTGACTGATGAGCTCCTTTAACTGGAGAATACATGACATGAACTGCATGTACAGCTGCTATGAATTAAATTACAAACGTGCCTGTCTTTTTTTTTTTTTTTTAAGATTTTATTTATTTATTTTACAGAGAGAAATCACAAGTAGATGGAGAGGCAGGCAGAGAGAGAGAGAGAGAGGGAAGCAGGCTCCCTGCTGAGCAGAGAGCCCGATGCGGGGCTCTATCCCAGAACCCTGAGATCATGACCTGAGCCGAAGGCAGCGGCTTAACCCACTGAGCCACCCAGGCGCCCCACAAACGTGCCTGTCTTCCTGTTTTAACTTGGAAATATTTTGCTGCCTAATAGTTTGTATGCCCTAGCTAGAAGTTGAGAAGCCGTCTGTTATACCTTCCCCCTGACCCTGCAGATCAAATCATATCCAGACCATGAAATTCATCTTTTAAATCTGCCCAGAAGAGGTGCATATGTGTGTGTTCTACTATTGTTAAAGGCAGTGGAGAGTGTTAGGCAATATGAAAGGCATAGGGCCTGGAGAAACACATTCCTCTCAGGTGGTTGGTGGCATTAAAATACGCAGATGAGGTTCGTGAGCACACATTTAACTGACTGTGTGGCTGCTCTTTCAAACTCTCCAGTCTTCCCTGGGAAAGGCATATTACAGTTTTGGACTTGGCCCTGCCCTTGCATGTGAATGCTAATGTCTCATACTTCCATTTCCCAATTTCACAGCAGACCTGCATGTTCATAAATTAAACTGCATTGCTCAGCATTATCGTGTGCATTCTAGGATTTTGTCCAAAATGGCCCAAACTACTGCGTATTTCAGCAGAACTCCCTTTGGCCACCGCCTGTTAATATATTATGGAGACACTGGGACAGAGATTTGAGAGTGCAGACCAGGCAGGTAGAGCATATACGTCCCTGCACAGAGGTCTGCTTGCAAGCAGATGGGAGTGGCCCCAGGTTCAGACAAAGCATGGGGCATCCATGGACCTTCCCAGCAGAAATGGTGATGTGTCTGCCAGTCTAGTCCAGCTGCTCATAAAAAGTCTTGAGGGGCACCTGGGTGGCTCAGTCGGTTGATTGACTGCCTTCAGCTGTGGTCATGATCTCAGGTTTCTGGGATCAAGCCCCACATCAGGCTTCCTGCTCAGCAGCGAATCTGCTTCTCCCTCTCCCTTTGCCCTTCCCCACCCCTGCTCATTCTCTCTCCCGTTCTCAAATAATAAAATCTTTTTTAAAAAAATCTTGGTTAGAATTTTAAAAATAACAAATCAATTGAAAGAAGTGAAATAAAGAGAGCCCTGCATATGACTAATTTTTGTTACTAAGTCAGTGAAGGGAGCTTAAAACATATTAAGATGCCCACCACTGACCCAGGTTGCCAAAGGTAAAGGAAAGATAGTGATGCTGTTTCCCAAAAGAACAGACTAAACCCTGTTAACCTTTGTAATAAAAATAACAAGTGCACATGGCTTTTTACAAATTCAACTAGTTCAGAAGGGCTTTTAATAAAAAGTTATAGCTCTACCCCTGCCTCTTTGCATACCTCCCAAAGGTAGCCCCCCCTTTTTAAAAATTATTTTTTGGGTTAAATGCACAACTCTAAACTGTATCCAGGAAAGATAGCCATTGAGCCCCATTATGAAAGATTGACTTAACTCATTTATACTCTGCACCCTTCCTCTCATTTTTGATGGTTCTGTTACTTTTTTATTCTTTTGTTGGTTACCTTTTTACTTTTACTCTAAAAAATATTCTTTCAGGGTCCCTGGGTGGCTCAGTCAGTTAAGTATCCCACTCTTGGTTTTGGCTCAGGTCATGACCTTAGGATCCTGAGATTCAGCCCAAGTCGGCTCTGTACTCAGCAGGGATTCTCCTTAGTCTCTCTCCCTCCCCCACTCTGCCCATCCCCCTTTTTGGGTGTGCATGCTCTCAAGTAAATAAAATCTTTGGGAAAAAAAAAAAGTGTGTGTGTGTGTGTGTGTGTGTGCGCGCGCGCTTTCTATCTCTTGAGTCACACAGATGCTAAATTGCTTATCCAATATCCATTCCTTCTTTCTTTACAAACAAATCCAGCTTTGTTGAGAACATCAGTGCACCAGCTAAAAAACTATGCTTTTCAGTTTAGGATTTCATCAGTTTTATCCTTTGGATAGGGATGGTTATGTCACTGGGTTCTGGCCAGTAAGATATAAGCAGAAGTTGCTGGATCATGCCTTAGGAGAGTTTTTTATGAAGGGGCTAACTTAGCAGGTAGGCATCTTTTGCTCTTCTCTCTTCTTTCTTGAACACAGGTCTGATGGCTGGAGCTGCAGCAGCCATCAGGTGATCATGAGACAATCTTGAGGATAGATGGAAGGCTTGTTCAAAAAATGATAGAGAAATCTAAAAAAAAGGATTCTGGGATGTTGATGACATCAGAGCTGCTGTACTATCCCTGACCTGCCTACCTTCCCAGCTTTTCAAGGAGAGACGTTTATGCCCTGGCTTGATTAAAATGCTATTTCCCCCTTATCTGATGCTCAGAACCAATTCTCTGTTTCTTCTTGGTAAAGTAATCAGTGCCTAGACTCCCCATGTGACAAGAGGAAAACATTGGTGCCTATTCCTCTTCGTTCCCTCTTTCGTTCCCCACCACTTCTCATTGGTAGCTAGCTGTATTCTTACATTGCCAGGGGTTTAACATTACCTTTCTATTCTATAGTCACAGTTAAGCCTTCTGTGCCTTTTCACGGATTTGACTTTAAAAGTTGAACATCATTAAGTAGGATTTAAATCATTATGGCCACATAAATGCTCACTCCAGGGTTAAGTAGCCCTGGACGAATCACAGGGCTCCTAATATGAGGGTCAAATGTATTTTCTCATATTTCATAAAAAGCTTAAAATTATGTCATTTTAATTTACATTATTTTTGGACCATGTTATGTCACTTTTTGTTTTACTTCGATTTTTCTTTCTTTTTTTTTTTTTAAACTATAGTTTAGAGAAATGCTTTCACCATAACCCCATTTGACCTAGCCTCTCCAGCCTCTTCTCTCTTTCTTTTTTCTTAGAACCCCACACTTTGCTGTGCTGCTCAGTCCTCTCCAGCTTGTACAGCTCATCCTAGCTTCACCATCCTCCTAGGTTGGATCCCTATCTTGTACTTTGTTGGGTTTCCTTTCTTGTTTTGCTGGAACATACCCTCAAAGAACTACTTTAAAGAATACCTGGGAGGTAAACTTTTGAGTCTATTCATCTATAAAAATGTATTGTTGTAACTCCATACTTAATTATCTAGCCAAATAGAGAATTCCAGATTGAAAGTCCTCTTGTCGTAGAAGGATGCAGGCATTGGTAATTGTCTGTTGCATCTAATGTTGCAAAGGAGGGGTTAAATGCCAGTCATACTCTCAGCTTTTTGTCTATGCACTTTGTTTTGTTTATTCCCTAGAAATCTTCAGTGTCTTTTTTTTTTTAAATTCTTAGAGTTCTGATATTTCAAATCAAGTGTAGTCTCAGTTCAGTTAATTTTGGTTACAAGTCACAGGACACAAGCTCAAACTAGCTTAATGTCCAAAAGGGAATTTATTGGTTCATGTAATTGAAGTGCCCTAGGAACTATAGACTTAAGGAACAGTTCAATTAGGGCTCTTGCTCTTTACTCTGTGATTCTTGTGGTTTAGGCAACGAGGTAGGTCTCAAAACAATCCTGAAAGAACAGAAAACAAGAAATCAAGGCAGATTGATGAACAATGAAATGCAACCAGAGCCCGGTTGAGGCTTATCAAAGGCGACCTTTTATTTTAAACTTGTAGCTATGGTAAAGTACATACAACAAAGAATTTACCATCTTAACAACTTTTAAGTATATAGTTCAGTAATGTTAAGTATATTCAGACTGTTGTGCAACCATCTCCAAAACTCTTTCATGGATGCAGAACTGAAATTCTACCCACTACATAACACTCTATTCCCTCTTCCCTCCAGCCCCTGGCAACCACCATTTTACTGTCTCTATGAATTTGTCTGTTCTAGGTGATAGTTATCTTTTTGTGGCTGACTTATTTCATGGAGCATAATGTCCTAATATGTGTCAGATATTTTTCCTTTTGAAGACTGAATTATATTCCATTGTATATGTAATTATATATGTATATACACATATAATATAAAATGTTATATAATATATATAGACATTATGTTTATCCATTCATCTGTCTGTGGACACATGGTTTGCTTACACCTTTTGGCTTCTGTGAATAATACTGCTATGAACATGGATGTACAAGCATCTGTTCATGTGGCTGCTTTCAGTTCTCTTGGGTGTATACCCAAAAGTGGAATTGCTGGATCATAGGGTAGTTCTATTTTTAATCTTTAGAGGAAACTCCATACTATTTTCCACAGTGGCTGTACCAGTTTGCATTCCCGCCAGCAGTGCACAAAAGTTCCAATTTCTCCACATCCTTGTCAACACTTCTTTTTTTTTTTTCCCCCTCTTTCTTTTTTGGATAATAGTTATCATAATTTATCTGAGGTGGTATCCCATGGTAGTTTTGATATGCGTATCTCTAGTGATTAGTGATGTTGAGCATCTTTTCATGTGTTGATTGGTCGTTTGTTTATCTTCTTTTTTTTTTTTTAAAGATTTTATTTATTTATGTGACAGAGATCACAAGCAGGCAGAGCAGCAGACAGAGAGGTGGGGGGGGGGGGGGAGCAGGCTCCCCGCTGAGCACAGAGCCCGATGCAGGACTCGATCCCAGGACCCTGAGATCATGACCCGAGCCGAAGGCAGCGGCTTAACCCACTGAGCCACCCAGGCGCCCCCATTTGTGTATCTTCTTTGGAGAAATGTCTATCCAGGTCCTTTGTGTGTTTTAAATTGGGTTGTATTTTATCATTATGAGGAGGAGACCTTCTATGGTTGGCCTAATGTATGCTGAGGGCTGAGGGAACAATGTTTAATAGGTAGAAATGGGTAGAGAGAGCATTCTAGGCAGAGAGACCATCAGGAATAAAATGAGATGGCATTGTGGGTGTGTTCAGGTTTCCTCGGGTCACCAGGCTGTGTTGGACGACAGGCACCTTAGGTAAGCAGCCAACACTGAAGCTGGAAAAGCGCAGGTGTCCCTACCTGTGGAGAGAAGGGTGGGAGCTCCACCAAAGGCAGTACGCCCCAAGGAGCCATTGGCTGTATAAAAGTACCACGGGATACAGAGCTGTCCTCAGAAAGGTCCCTGTAGTCAGTCTCTGTGAGGACAATGAGTGCAGTTGAGAGGGGTCTGCAAAGAGGCCCTGGAGGCAGCTTCCTTGTGGTTCTGAGGTTCTGAGGTCACAGTATCTACCAAAAATCACATTTGTTCATGTCCTGGAAGATTCCCAGTACAGCTCCACGTTGGTGTTCAGCATACCGTCCCTCCCGAGGCCTCAGAAAGCAGGATGTCTTCTGACCCAGATGCGGTCTCGGGTCAGCTGCTGCCCAGGGAGAGAGCTGCCTTGACTGCAGGGCCATGTGATATGGAAGTAGCCGTCTTTATGCACTGGGCTCTCACGGTATGCACACACTGTGAGGTGGAGGCAAGAACCGAAGTCGCCTGAGATGTCTCCGTTTAGACATGGGAGGACACAGGCAGCTGAAAAAATAGCCTGCAGGAGTGTGAGGTGGAGGCAAGAACCGAAGTCACCTGAGATGTCTCCGTTTAGACATGGGAGGACAGAGGCAGCTGAAAAAATAGCCTGCAGGTGTAGTGGCAATGAAGGTATCTTAGCAGCTCACGTAATAAAGCCTAGGGAGAAGCTGTACTAGATTACTGCAGGGGCTTAATGAGACCAAGTCTCTGGGTTGCCCGTCACTGTTGCATTTCCCTAGGCCTTCCCTTTGCAGTCACAGGAGGGCAGTGGCAGCTGGGAGCGTGAACACCCTGTACCGCAGCGTCCCTGGGAAGGCTCGGATGAAAGACAGATTGTCCTTGCATTTTCAGAATCTTTCCCATGGGCCTTTGGGCGCTTCCTCCTGCATCTCATTGGTCAGGACTGGGTCACGTGCTCCTGCCTGACCAATCACGGGTGAAGGAAGTGGCCCGCCATGGTGGCTGTGGTGCTGTGGTTTCTTTCTGGATTTGTGCCCCTTGACCCTGAAGCTGAACAAAATCAGGTTTTGTTGTAGTGTTGAAGATTTATTTTGGAGAGGGTGCGCGTGAGTGGGAATGGCAGAAGGAAAGGGAAGGAGAGAACCAGACTCTCCGCTGAGTGCGGAGCCCCGCAATTGAGAGTCCAAGGCTTGGGGTTACTGAACCACCCAGGTGCCCCCCAAATCAGGTTTCTTAGCAAGGAGAAAAGGGGGTTGCGGTGCTGCAGGAAGGGCCAGCAGATTCTCTGCCACATCACACTCCCTGTGGAACATCTGCTCAGGGAAGACAGTGACCTTAAATCATTTAATTTTGGCTATATTTTGTTTTTCACTTAAATTATTATTTTATTGATTTAGTGAGGCCCGCACATGTAAGAGAATTCACATGAGCTAGAGGCCTGGGGGATGAAGCCTCACTGTCTTAATTTTAGAGTTGATACCTACAGACATCTGCATCTGGCTTCACCTCCACCTCTAGGCACATAGTGCTCTTTAGTTCTTCTGACCTCCTTGGAGAGGAGAGCTAGAAGCTCTGCCCATTGACCTTGAGGCCCAGGGACCTGCTTGTTCCCAAGGCCAGGACCCTCCTTGCCTGCACTTTTGGGCAGTCTCTGCACCAGCCCCATGTTGTAGTATGCGCACTCATGGATCACTATGGATCACAAGAGTCTAGAAAAGGAAACATCAGCCAAAGTGTGTACCAGATAAATACGTTACTTTTTCAGAAATCATAGAAGCAGATTAACCTCTTTGCTGGTTTTTAAATTTATACATAGTAAAGTAAATCAACAAGTCCTTTTTGGGAGGGAGCCTGCTGCAGGTCCACTGGAGTGTTGTGTGTGACCTGGTGGGCTGCTTCAACTGCTCCCGCCCAGGCCTGAGTTGGCCTGAAATCCCTGATTCTGTACAGTGCAGTCGTGGATGTGCTCAGACAAATAGTGGCTTCATTTGACCTATTCTTGCAGGAACAGGTAGAGTCTATTGCGGATATTGGTGTCTTTACATAATGAATCCCATTCCCTAACTCTGTGATGGAAGTTTCCCCCTCCTCTGAATGCAGTGTAGGAGATGAAGTCCTAATGTGTCTCTTCAGGTCATCTTCATGGCCTCCATGGATGAGCTTAGGTTATCCTCATTTTCTGGGAGACTGAAGGGCTTGTGAAGGCTGCAGAGCTTATAAATGCCAACCGTTTTCCGTTCCAGAGGTCCCTCAGTTGCAGGCACAGGCAGCCTCAGTTCAAGGCCAGAGGAAGTATTCCCTTCATGGTCTGAGAACACATACTCTTGTGTGCAGGAGAAATGCTTGGGCTTCAGTGGGGGGACGTGGGCAGAGAATGATCTGCCAGTCCTGCTAGTGGATTCTGAAGCAGCAACCAAGAGAAGAAACAAAAGAAGGTTTGTTTGTTTCGGAATCACAGGGACTGCAGGTGTTTCTATGAACTGCCCACTCTTTGGTACTGATTTCCAGCCAGCCCAAAAGCACTTATGCATAACATTAAATATACATGGGATGAAGTTGGTTAAAATTTTTAATTAATCACATGCCCAAACCCAGGTCTGTTCTGATTTCATAGATCACTGCCCAGATTTGCAGTTACCCGCTCAGGACTATAGCAGTCTGCTTATAGCCCAATAAAGAAGGGAAGATGAGCTGCTTGGCTTATAATTTCTGGAGGAAGTTCTGTTATGTGAAATGGGAAAGGATTGCTCTGGACCTGGTTGTGTTGTGCCCGGTGAAATTCCCAAGTGAACACCTATCTTTGAGCAGCAAGACTCCTACCTTTGTCCTCTGCTGTGGCTCACTGGGCCTCCACTGGTCTCTTCTGCCTTCATGGAGAGCCTGGCCAGCTTCCTACCTTTCTAGGCATTTTGGGATCTTCCTGTCAGCTCCTACTGCCCTGACGAACTTGATAGTGGCAAGCTTATTTTAAGGGGCAACTTATTTTCTCTTTTAGTGAATGAACAAGCAAGCTAAACAAAGTTGTCTTGTTAGAATTTTTGTATTTGATTTCAGGGCTGGTCTTAAAATTGCACCGAAGGGGACTTAAGACAGGTTGGAAAGCGGTTAGATGGAGCAGCCCGGGGGAGGGGTTTGGGAGGAAGGGAGGAGGCTGACGAAACAGGCATGGCCAGACCCTAAGGCACACAGATGCCACACTGAGGAGTGTCATTACCCACAATGTGATTGGGTGATGGGGGAAGCAGGAAACCATATGTGCATGCCAAAAGATCCCTTGAGCAGCTAGCAGAGATGGGCCTAGGGGGTGACACTGGGGACAGGTAAGGGCTTACTCAGGTCCAACTGAGAAATAATGAGCCCCAATCCAAGGCAGGGACTGCGGAGTTTGAGAGACGGATTACAAAGATACTGCAGAGGTGGAACTGACAGGCTGCCGAGGCAAGGGAGAGAGAAGAGCCCAGATGGCTGCCAGTTTTGTTCTCTGAGCACTAGAAGGGCTATGGTGTGATCCCCTGCCACAGTTATGGACAGCTCTGTGTTTTTCTGCCATACAGGGAATCTCCCTGGTCTGTAGAGGGTGTGGGACTGCTTTTCCCAACACTCACTGTGGTTCATTGCCTGCTGCTGGGCTGGAGCAGGGCCCTAGACATATACCCTGTATTGGGTAGGGGCAGAGGCAGGGAATGGAGAGAGGAATCAGGTGATGGCTCTAAGGTGCCAGCGAGGATTCTGGGTGCAGCCCAGCCAAGGCAGCAGACACAATATGGGGTAAGAGCAAAATTCAAGTCCAGAAGGGAGCTGATGCCTAGGGGGACAGAAATTTGCATCAGGTAAAATGAACAGGAAAAGCCAGCAAGTGTTGGATATTGGAGGCAAGAATGGAGGTGCTTTGGCCTAGACCATGCCAGGGAGTGACCAGTGCTCTCTGGCTCTCATTTGGATCTGCTTTTCACTTCTACCTTGTCCCCAGGGAATAAAGTGAATATTCCTTATTTGCATTCCACTCTGCATTAGACCCCATGGGATCCCTGCCCTCAGGGATTTATAATCTGTTAGGCAAGAAAAGAGGAGAGACTCAATAATACAGACAGAGTATCACCTTTAAGAGGTCAGAGGATGGAACAGTGACTTCTAGGGGCTGCTGGGGAAGCTGTGTGGGAGAGCTGGCATGAAAGAGACCACCTAGCTCTAGGAAGTGGCATAAACAGAAGCCCAAGGAGTGGGAACACTCATAAGACCCAGCAGAGAACAGCAGGTGGTCTGAGCTTGGGAAGGACAGGGAGCACATGTAGGGAATAGGTCGGAAAACAATTAGAGGTGGAGTGGTACTAAAATCTCCAAAGGTCTCATGTCACATGAAGGACATGGCTGAGCAGCCAAATGCCAATGGAGAACAAATTGCTGAAGATTCATCACTGGCTTGGCATGAAGCCCCAGGTTTTTAACAGTGTCTGATGCATGGCAGACCCTCAGTATTTTGTCAAAAGTAGTTTGTCAAAGTAGTTTCAGTGACTTAACCCAAACTTAAGGACTATTAATCCATTTAGCATATTGAGAAAAGATTGGATTGGGGGGGGGAAGGATTCCAGAGTTTCTCTCACCACATGTGGAAGCTATCAGTGGGGGTGGCTAAGGGTCTATCCAGCCCACATCAACAGCTCCTCTCTAGGAACAACACTGTACATTGGCGTGAGTCCCACTGACCATGTCTGTACCATGGGACTCCGACCAGGCTGAGACCGTGGCCCTGCCCTGTCCCTTGTCCACCCTGAGACCTCATGTTCAGCTCATCCTTTACTCTGTGTGATGGCCTGGTAGCCTTCCCATGATTCCATGCCCCTTTACTGCTTTGCCTTTGGTGGCCATGGAGGGGAACTAGAATGACCAGAGCTTGTTTCTCTCATCTGCGATTTTTAAAAATCCTAACTTATTCAAGAAGATAATGAAATCCAATAGCAAGGTGGGTCTCAGTAGTGATAGGAAGTGAAGACCTCACGGAATATTGGCCATACTTGGAGGTTCATTGTATTGGAGGACATGATGAAGGATGAAGAGATGTCCTAGCTAACTGGCATGTTTTGATTGAAAGTGACTAGAAAAAGCGTGGAACTTTTTGCAGACAAGGGGTTTGGGCAGCCTGAAGAAGGAGTGGGAAATGATTTCTGTTTTGAAGGCAAGGAAAGGAGCTGGTGTTTCTGGAGAACCTCCTGTGGGCCAGGCACTGTTTTGAGTACTCTGCATGGGTCAATTCTGATGACCCTTTAGAACAATCTGAGGAGGTGTCATTATCTCCATTTTCCAGATAGGTCATTGAAGCTCGAGTAGTTGGTTGATGGTAGTAGGCACAAGGCTATTCCCAGATATTTCTGTGTCCTGAAGGTGGAGAGCTAGAGTCAATTATATTTTCTAACTTGGTGAAGTTGGGCAGGGTTGTTGGAAGTGACATGTGCCAGTGTGAGCCAACCATACGGTACAGTTGCTGGCAGCAGTCCTTCTGGAGCCCATTTTGTTTCCTTCTGCTACAGACACCATATTCCAGGTAGTGACTGCTCATCGGCTGGAGTCCTGGATTGAGGGGAAAAGATGGTACAGAACAGAGCCTCAACCAGCATGGAATGCGCGTGTAATAGGAACATAAAACAGACCTTTATTGTTTAAAGCTCCTGAGATTTGGGAATTGTTAGTGTATCTCATCTGGACTCTCCTGACTGATAAACTCAAGGTCACTCAGTTCCGAAGTCTTGCTACTCGGCTTTGAATCCATGTTTATGTGGCTGGTGATCAAGCCAGTGCCAGGTGATCATCCCTGGAGCTGTAGGGGCCCACAAGCAAGGTCAGGGCTCGAGCTATAGATTTGCTATCATCCGTACAGCATGGTAGGGAGTAGAGAGAAAGGCAGAGGGATCTGGTCTGTGGGCTTTAGTGTGAAGCTTCCTACCCTTGTGTTCTCTCGTTCCTGAGGGTTTGTGGCCGGCGGCACACGTCCTGCTGCTAAGTAGGCCATCTCTACTGCCTGCCGGGGCTGGTGGTTTGGAGACTTTGGCTTGAGTTTGTTGACAGCTGCACACTCATAACACTGCTAAAAACTTCATAAACTCCGAAGCCTGGAAATAGCCCAAGTGATTTGAGGTTTTGCTCACTTGTAAATGTTTGAGTATTGTGTCCACAAATTGCAATTTGAGTAACTCAATTTTGAGGCACAGCTGTTATTTGGAAAAGACCCATCTAGGAACGCAGACTCCTTGCAAAATGATTGTGCTTCATTTTTGTCAAGTATCAGAAAACCATTAAACTGCCAAGCCATATGGCAAATGCCCACTCAAAGCAGAGTGCAACAGCACACCATAATGAATCTGTTTTGGGGGGAAGGAGATAGGACAGAGTCTGGTTTTTGTGATCTCCAGAAAAGCAGATTCACTGCTACACATTTCAGCTTTCTAGAGTCCTGAGTAAGGATTTTTCCCTCCCATGAAAAATTCATATAAAAAATTAAGTTATGATAGATTTTTTTCCTTAGGTATATTTTCCCTTTCAAACAATATCCATTTGAGTTTCTGCATATAAAACAGGTTTAACTGGGGCAGTAGACACTTCTCAAAGTTTACACACTTTTTCATTCCTTTATACACTAGTTCAGTAAACATTCATTAAAGATCAGTATATCAGTTAGAACTGGGTTTCACCACATATAATGGAAAAATAGAAAATAATGGTGACTTACAAGATTATTTCTCCCCCAGGAAAAAGAAGGCTGAAGGTAGGCAGTCTGGGCCTGGTATGGCCACTCCAGAGTCATTAAGGTCCTGGCTTTCTCTTGGCTTATTCTCTGTCAGACTGGGAGTCGGTCTAGTTTTGCTGCCATATTCCAGCCATCACATTGTAGTCAGCAGGAGTGCAGAGGAGAAGGGCAGGACTTTCCCATTTCACGAAGGTTCTGGAAGTATCACGCAGCACTTCTGTTCATAGATCTTTGGCCAGACCTTCGGCACGTGGACAGCTTTCCCCTGCCACCGAGACTGGGGAATATAGTTACCTGCCAGCAAAAGACAGAGACTCTGTTACTAAAGTGAAAGGCAGAGTGGGTAGTGGGAAGTTCCCAGCAAACTCTGTCCCACCTGGGAGACTAGTGGTTTGTTCTTCCTTCCGGACTATAATATTCTGGAGCACAGGGGCCAGGTTTTATCTAGCCATATACCTCTGAGGCACTAGCACAGTTGCTGGTAGGTTGTGATTTTAATTATCTGCTACTTGGCACTGCTCACAGGAGATGCCAAGCACTTCTCATAGTCTCCCCCGTCTCTTCTACCTTCTTTGTTCCAAGGTGGCAAGTCAGCTGTGATCTGGAGCATATTCAGCATCAGATGTTATTTCTACCAGCATGACATTACACTACCTGTTTCTCACAATCAAGTCTTAGCTTCAGGGACAAGTGACGCTCAGTGCTGAGTTGTTAGGGTTGAAGCTGGGTGGAAGACTAGAGCAGTGGTGTGTGGGGACGGCCTTCCTCGGGAGCTCCCTTCTGTGGGCACATCTCCTGGGCCAGGCCAGTCAGGAAGAGATGCCTAACAGGCAGGTCGATGCTAAGGCAGCCCTAAGGCTGTCAGGTTTTGATCGTGGGTGACTGCAAAAACAGAGAAAAAGCAGGTGGAGGTGGGGATGGTGAGCTCTGCTTTAAACATAATTGAAAGGAGGGGTGCCTGGGTGGCTCAGTGGTTAAGCCTCTGTCTTCAGCTCAGGTTATGATCTCAGGGTCCTGGGATCGAGTCCAGCATCAGGCTCTCTGCTCAGCAGGGAGCCTGCTTCTTCCTCTCTCTCTACCTGCCTCTCTGCCTACTTATGCTCTCTCTCTGTCAAATAAATAAATTCTTAAAAAATAAGTAAATAAAAACATAATGAAAGGAAAGCAGAGCTAATATTTTTGGAGAACCCCCTATGGGCCAAGCATTGTGGTTGGTGGGTCAGCTCTGGTAAGCTCCATGACAGCCCTACGTGGTATGTGATTTATCTCCATCTTCCCTGGGGCTCACTGAGACTCAGAGAAGTTGATGAGGTTTTTTCTCTTTTTTTTTTTTTTTTTAAGATTTTATTTATTTGACAGTCAGATCACAAGTAGGCAGAGAGAGAGAGGAGGAAGCAGGCTCCCCCCACTGAGCAGAGAACCCGATGTGGGGTTCGATCCCAGGACCTTGGGATCATGACCTGAGCTGAAGGCAGAGGCACCACCCAGGTGCCCCAGTTGATGAGGTTCTTGACCAGAATGCAGGCACAGACCCTTTCCTTCCAGGCAGGTTTCAAGAATCAGCCTGATGTGTGTAAAGTTGGAACACAATGCATCGCCTTTCACTTGGCAAGCCCGTAGCTGTGACTCCCTTCCACTTTCCTGCACCCGTCGAAATGCATCCCAGCTCCTGAGCGTGGGCCTGCAAGAGACCTCATTCCATTCCTTGTGCCTTCTTCACATCTTTTGAAAGTTTTCCCAACCGAAGAGCCAGGCTGCCTGCTTTCCTGGGAGTCTTGTAATTAGGACGAGTGCTTAATTGGCATGTTTGTGTCCGTGGAGAGGTGGCTGACGGAGGAGCCTCACACTGACAATGAAGGCTCGCTCAGCTTTTGTTCCTAGCAGCACTGTGTGCCCATAGCAACAGCAGGTGAATCCGGCAAAGTTGAAAAGAAAAAGTGCCCAGAGTTCGCGTGAAGGTTGATTGCCCTGGAGAAGTTGACATACTTGTGCAGATGGAAATGATTTCCCTGGGTCCTGAAAAATGTGCTCGTCAACCCCAGAAATACAAACCGCATCTCTTGTTTTCTTTAAGATGAGGAGTCCGGTCAAGAGGTCTGTGTAATGAAAGATGTTTGTAGAATCCATTTCCATTCTGCCTGAAGCCATCCGCTTTATGTCTATAATAAACAGGGATGTTTTCAGCCCCTTTCTGAAGGGCCAGGTCCTGTTAGAGGCGCTCACCGCAGGGAAAGGTAAATTGACTGCCTTCCAAGCGATGAGCATTAGCACATTACATCTGCGGTGACGGCACTTAACCTTCCTGGCTCGCCTTTCCTTCCTGTGTCTCTGCGACGGCCTGTGACAAATGGGCCGAAGGGTGCACACTTAGTTAGAATTTGGTGCATGCGGGCCATTGGCTGGCATCACATTACCTGGTGATTAAAGTGAAATGTAGGCAGTAGGAAAGGCTGTCCTCAGGTGAGCTGGGAAAGCACCTGCCCTTCCCCAGGCAGCAGGATCTGGGCAGAAGCTGCCTTGGGCCTTGGATGCACTCTCCTGGGAGCACTTGAGAGCTGTTCCTGAAACAGAAGTAGGAGTAAGTCCCATCCCCATTCAAAATCCTTCTGAGGTTCCTCATTCCCTATGGAATGAAATCAAGTCTCTGGAGACCCCCTAAGGGCTGTGGGATCTTTATACCCTCTGCAGCCTGGATCCTGAGTCACCCACACACAGCCACATCAGTGAGCTTTTAGTCCATCACCCCACCCTGGGTGATTTCTGGGCCTCTGCCGCTCTGGTCCAACACACCCGTCAGGACACTCGTCACTGGTTCAGTTCCTTCACCTTCCCTGCCCCTGCTTGAGGTCACTGTAGAGAGCCTGCGCCCACATCGGGAAGTGTATTTGTTTCCTATGGCTACTGTAACAGATTGCCCTGAATGACCAGTTGAAAACAACAGTTTTATTTTCTTACCATTCTACAAGTCAGAAGCCTGAAACCAAGGGGTCCACAGGGTTGCATTCTTTCTGAAGGTTCTAGGGGAGGATCTGTTTCCTTTTGCCAGTTCCAGCTCCTAGAGGCCACTTGCACCGCTTGGTTCCTCACCCCGTCATCTGTCAAAGTCGGCAGCATAGCCTCTTACCTCCTGATGGTCACTTTGGACCCTTGCATCTTTTGGTGTCTGAGCCTCCTTTCCTCCTCCTCACTAGGACCCTCATGATAAAACTGGGCCCATCTGCATAATCCAGTCTAACCTCCCTATATGTGGTCCTGAATTTAACCACATCTGCAGAGCCTGTGCCTGTCAGGGCAGCGACTGCTAGCCTCCAGCTCTCCAGAGCAGAGGGATGCCCTTGGTGTCAGTGGGCGGGAAGTTGGCGTATCCAGGCCGATGGGATCCTGCCATGGACCATGGTGCACCAGGGCAGGAATGTCTTCTTGGATTTCAGTCTGAAGTGGAGTGGGGTCTTGGGGTCCGAAGTGCCTCTTGGAAGCCAGAAAGGTCAGTTTATATCTGCGGCAGGCCCAGTCCAGGACTGTTTGGGACAGAACCAAAGAAGTGAGGTAGCCGCTTGCAAAGGATGATGCTCAGTTGGAGACCATCCCTCATTCTCTCATTCGTTCTCCACATTTCCTGAACACCTGTGTGCTAGGCACAGTGCAGGAGGTGAGGGGACCCATGTGAATGAGAAGCCACCCCGTAGGAGTTCACCTTCTGCTTGGGGGAGAGCATGATGGGGACGAAGCAATGGCAGCTCTGTGGTGGCTGGAAGTAGAAAGTGATAAAGCGGGTCCTGGGTATGTATAGCCTGGTGAGGGGCTGGGGGGTTGGGTAAACACTCCAAGGAGAACAGCTTGAAGGCAGGGATGAGGAGGAGGGTGTTTGAGGTAGCCGGAACTGCGTCTGCAGAAGTGGGGAGAAGGGACACAGTGTGCTGTCTTCGAAGAGTGGGGTGACATGCTGTTGGGGTGGCTGTGAAGCCAGATGAGGTCTATATCTGGAGAGGAGTCTGTGGCCCCAGGTGGAAGCTGTTCGCCTTGTCTCTTCGTTTTAATGAGAAATTCCAAGAAGATCACGCATGCCTCCTTCTCAGCTTAAGTTCTTCAGCAGCAGTTACTGCTCACTCTGCTTATTGATGAGGGCGCCTGGGTGACTCAGTTGGTTAGGCGTCTGCCTTCAGCTCAGGTCTGTGATCTCAGGGTCCTGGGAGGGAGCCCCGCATCGGGCTCCCTGCTCAGCGGGGGAGCCTGCCTCTCCTTCCACCCCTCCCCCCACTTGTGCTTGCTCTCTCTCAAAAATAATTTTTAAAAAAAAATGCTTCTTGATGAGAACCATCGATCGCCAACGTCGTCCTGCCCTTGCTTCATCTCACTAGATACTACTTGGTGGCAGGGCAGGTGACTCACTTTATGGCCTACATGTGCCCTCATGTCTGGGGAGACCTGCACGCAAATCAGAACCTGGTTTATTCTCCTAGTGGCCCCTGGAGTGAGTCCTTTCTAAGGCTGTCATTGTGTTTCATTGGATTTGGGCGTGGGAGCAGGTTTAGTTGACGCAGGTTAGAGTACACAAGTGAGGCAGGAGCACCAACCTTGTTCCTGAGCCTGGGAACCCACACTCAGTGCCTCTTCCCACCCCAGCCGTGGCCCCAACAGGCGCAGTCACTCTGGAGCATTGTGGCTCGGTGCACTGCTGGCAAGGAAAGAAAAGACAGACACATTAAATATCATTGATACTTCTCCCCAACATCACACTCCATTGCTGTTGATGCCGCCATTCAAACAAATGATCTAATTTATAGTTTCTGGGAACTTTTGAAAAAAAAACAATCAAAACCCCAGGTTACCTGAGATGCTGCCGTTATGTGTTTTAGAAGCTCTAAAAAATTATATTTTGTCAAAACGAAATAGAATTTTGAAAGGCTTCATAATAGTTTGTATATCAGCCAGCCTCTCCAGATACAGTCATCACAAGGCTGCTTTTGTGAATAGCTAAGCACACTCTGCAAATAATATCTCATTAAACCACCCACCTTCCCCAGGAAGAAGCTAGCAGCAGTAGCTTGCAGACTGCTTTCTTCTGCCGCAGTTGGGGGTGTTACTGCTGCCTTCAAGGACGATTGAAGAAACTGTAGCCAGCTTAGGTTGGAAGTTCTTTTTACCTACATGCTGTACCTCAGAATACATCCAGAATAACGTCTCTACATTAGGAAGTGCATTAGGCCTTCCCCCTGCCAGGACCCAGTTTCCCTCTACAGCTAGCCACCACCCTTTGCAATCTTCACTGAGCCCTCCTCGAGGCCAGGTGCTGTGCTTGAAGGTGGGAGCCAGAGATGAAGGAAACACCATTCCTGTTCTTAGTGGGCTTATTGTCTGGTGGGTGGGAAAGGCACAAGAGCAGGTTTTTACAAAAGAATGGGGTCTATGGTTTATGGAAGGTAAGTCATAAATTCCCCGACCCCAGCTAGCTGTCAGAAGAGCCAGCTCAGCAGCCAGCTCCATAGCCATTGTATCCCCAAGTCTATGGCAGATGCCGTGCATTAGCTAATCCTATTTCCAATTCCCTTTTCTTTGCTGATTCCCACTGGAGAGGCTGTATTTTTGATTAAGAGCTATAACCTGAGTAGCTCTTTGCTCTTTCTTTCCTTGATCACATTCAAGATGGCTGTAGCCACAGCAGCGATCTTGTGACCATGAGGGAAAAACTGAGAGAACTGCAGGTCCTTGTTGAGCCAGTGACCTAATGGCGGCTGCCTACTTAGACTTCTTGTCATGCAAGAAACAAATAACCTCTGTGCGTTTAAGCCCTTAAAGTTTTAGGCTTCTGGGACTTGTAGCCAAATGCATCCCTAACTGATACAGGCACCTAGTAGGCAGTCAAGAAATAGTGATTGAAGTCACAAATGATCACCTGAGTTGAATCTTAACAGATTGGGGTGTGCTGGGGGGTATTCCAGTTGGAAGAAACTGAAATAACATGTACAAAAGCTTGAAGCAGGAAGCCATGAGGAGCTCACAGAGAAACCACTGACAAGTATTCCCCTGTTGCTGAAGTTTGAGGCAGGCAGTGGTTGGACATAAGTCCCTGCCTTTGCAGCATTTGACTAGAAGTCCCAGCATCCTAACTTCAGTGACTTCAACAGATAGAGGGTGTCTTTTCTTGCATGACAAAAAGTCTGAAAGTAGGCAGCTGCATTGGATCTGGAGAAGCAGACAACGAAGGCCAGATTACAATAGTTTCCTTAGGTACAAAGAGAGTTCCAGGTTCCAGTGACTGAGAACTCTCCATGTTACCCCTGCCATTGCAGAATTATAGTCAGAACCACCACACATTTTTCCTGTAGGTCACTGTATTAGTTACCCTTGGTGCTTTACAAATTAACCCAAAATTTAGCAGGTTAAAATAATACACATTTATTATCTCATAGTTTCTATGAGTTGGGACTATTTCTATACATTACTTAAGTGGGTCTTCTGGTTTAGAGTCTCTCACAAGGCTGCAGTCAAGATGTTCACAGGCCTTCGGTGTCATCTAAAGACTTGATTGGGGAATGGCCCACTTCCACGTTCACTAATGTGCTATGGGCAGGATTTCATTCCTCACAGGCTGTTGGCACCAGAGGTCCCCTTTCAGTTCTTTGCCCCAAGGGTCTCCCCATGAGGCATCTCACAGCAGGACAGCCGGCTTCATCAAAGTGAGCAAACAAGAAAGCAAAAGGGAAGCCAGAGACTTTTTGTAACCTCTGTGGAGCGAAATCCCACTCTTTTGCTGTCTTCTGTTTAGTAGAAGCAAGTTAGTAGGCCCAGCCCACACTCAAGGGGAGGGACTGCAGGTGAGTACTAGGGGGTGAGGCTCACTGGGAGCCACCTCCTCTCTCCTCTTTGTCATGGACAGCAGCTGAAGCACCCATTTCATTATTGGCATGATCATTGCCACAGCCACAGTAATTTATTAAATGCTTACTTTTAATAAAAAGTAAGACTTCTCATACATAGCTCATTTATCCTCACAACAACCCTGTAAGAGGATATCATATTATCCCCATTTTGCATATGAGGAAACTGCAGCTGAGAGAGGAACTGTGATTTGTCCCCCATCACATAGCCTAATTCCAGTAGAGCTCACCGCTCCAGGAGGGAGCATCTCAGAGGCAGGAGAGCCATGTATGCCAGCATGTCCTAGAGCCCAGGCTGTTTATTCCTTTCCTTTAACCTAACCGTGGCCCTGAAATCCCCAGGTGGTGGAGACTGGAAGGTGGACGGTACCCTCAAAATGCTTCTGCCCTAGATAAAGGACAATAGGTAAAATCAGAAAAGATCCGTAGCTTAGATACTCATCCTGTAACAATCTTAATTTCTGGATTTTAGTCATTGCTCTGTAGTTATATAAGAAAATGCCTTTGTTCTTAGAAAACACATACTGAAGTACTTAGGGATAAAGAAGTATTACATCTACAACTTACCCTTAGACACCTGAAAAAAAAATTATAGGTAAAAATGTGTGTGTGTGTGTGTGTGTGTGTGTGTTGTGTAGAGAGAGAGAATGAGTGATAAACCAAATGTAGTAAGATGTTAACATTTGGGGAATCTGGGTAAAGGATATATAGGAATTCTTGGCTCAAATTTTGCAACTCTACTTGCAAAACTGAAAGTATTTTTAAATAAGTTTTTTTTTTTTTTTTAAGTACCAGTCTACTCTGGGACATAGTGAGTTTCACTTGGACTGTCAGAGATGACATATGGGGGTCTTACATACCTCCTTTTGATTTCAAGGTAACCTATCAGAGCCCAGGGAGGTTATAGAGCTTATAAGAAGAACATGGTCTCTGCATCAGGCTGTCTGCATTCCAGTTGTGTAGCTTCTAAGGTCCCTGAGCTGGATAGGTGACCTTTCAGGATTGTGGAAAGGATTTGGGGAGGTAAGGGGGTGACAACACTAAGTGACATAGTGTTGAGCACAGGTCCTGGCCCACGGTAAAGCCTCCGTAAATGTTGTTACTGTTATTACTGCCCCCTCAGTCACCTTATAAATGAGAAGTAATAGCCTCTATATGCTTTAGGGACGCTGATCTGGACAATTGTCTGGTGCCAGCTCTCTAACATCAGTTTTTGTCCCCATGAAGGCAGGGTGGCCACTGCTGCAGGTGCAGATGTGCCTGAGAAGATGAAGAGCCGAATCCCAGTGGTGCTCCTGGCCTGTGGCTCCTTCAATCCCATCACCAACATGCACCTGCGCTTGTTTGAAGTGGCCAGAGACCACCTACATCAGACAGGTCAGTCAGAGGGGCCAGGCCCAATGGATAAACTGATGGCTTGGGCCTCATAGGGTTCTGCTGTCTGTTGTCATCACCACCATTATTAAAACTGCTCAGTATAGGAATTCACAGCATAACTGGTGGCATACATTCCCCCATCATATTCGGAGAGCTAACCTCTTAGCCCCGTGATATGTGGACAAGTCCTATTCCTGGCCATAAAGTTGACAACTTGTCAGGCTCCAGTATCCCCTGCCACTTGTTGCCCACAAAGGCTAAAAAGACAATGGGCACTTTCTAGAAACTGTGTCTCTGGGCATTCTTCCTGATACTCCCAGGAAGCATTTATCTGCTTCCTGCGCAGCCAGATAAGGAGGTAGTATGTGCCTTGCTACTCTTGTGTGTGTGCATGAGAACTCTTGCTGTTCTTCAGTGGGAAAGCAAACATGCTATAATGGGAATTTTGACATTTTCTTTGAATAGATCTTAGACAATTACAAATTAACAATCTTGCATATAGGCCATTTCCAATACAGATGGCATGGCTTTGCCAGAAATATTTCATCAGCTGGGAATATTTAATCTAGAAACGTTCCATCTCTGACTTTCCATTTCATTATTAAGAGAGTAAAATGGCATTTGGAATTTGCATAATTATTTCTAAAAAGAATGTGAATCATTTATATGTTGATGTCAGATATATATGAAAGTATTTATATATTTATGTATACCTTAAGTATTCATATATGTATTTTGTATTTTTGTATTCAAAAATATTTGCCTTTAAGGGCATTGTTTTTAAACCAGAATCAATTCCTATTTATTTTTAATATAGAAAAAAAGTATTCTGATAACATGCAAATAATTTCTTCAAAGAAATTATGTACAACTATTAGTTTATTTTAAAGGGAATGTCTTTGTATCAAAAGATGAAAGTGGGGGTGCCTGGGTGGCTCAGTCAGTTAAGCATCTGACTCTTGATTTAAGCTGAGGTCATGTTTTCATGGGTTGTGGGATCAAGCCCCACCTAGTGGGGAGTCTCCTTGGGGAGATTCTCTTTCCCTGTTTCTCCCTTCACTTGTGCACACACTCTCTCAAATAAATCTTTAGAAAAGTGAAAGCGGGTATCTATCCTTAGTAAATACATAGCTCTTACAAAGGAATAAAATCCAAACAATCCAGTGAACAGTAGTAGTAGTATACCAAAGGAGAAATATAAGTGACCAATAAACTTGGGAAAAGATGCTCAGTGTCACTGATAATCAGTGAAAATACAAATAAAAACATGGTCAATACCACAAAGTTATAAGCACCATGATGGCAGCTACTATGGCTGCTTGAACATCACAGAAATTCCACCAGCCATCACCAGGTTGTAGTCAGTGCTCAGTAAAAATCTGTTATAGCAGCAAATAGCTTTAGCCTGTGCTATTGGCAAAATTAAAGGACTGACAAAATCTAGTGGTGGCAGGATAGAGAGGGAAATAGACATTGTCATCTATTGGTAATGATAGGATAAATGAAACATTTTTGGAGGGCAAGTTGGTGTTCTGTGGCAAAAAATTTAGTCTGTACACATACCCATAATGAGGAGAAAAATCAATTGAAACTGAAACAGAACTCACACAGATGTTAGAATTAGCAGACGGCATTAAAACAGTTACTATAATTATGCGCCATATGCTCAGAAGTAGAGACCTGGAAAATATAAAAAGAGCTCAAATACTAAGAGATGAAAACTACAAGAGGTGATGAAAAATACAATGGAAAGGATTAACAGATTAGATATTGCGGAAGAAAAGGTTAGTGAACTTAAAGATAGCACGGTAGAATTGATCTAAAATGAAACACAGCGGGAAAAATGGAATTCTGAAAAGAAAGAATATAAATGAGATGTTGGGTAACTTAAAAGAATCGTGATATACTTGTAATCCTAGAAGGAAAAAACAGAGGAAGAACAGGAAACAATATCTGAAGAAATACTGACTAAAAAATTTCCAAATTTGATGAAAACAGATTCTATCAAGTAGCTCAAATGCCAGATGTAAGAAATGTGAAGAAAACAACACCAAGGTATATGATACTAAAATTTCTCACAAACCAACAATAAATCTTAGAAGCAGCCACAGAACAAAAATAAATAGGACAGCAGATTTCCCATTATTGAATTCAGCAAAAGGGGATTTAGTGGAACAACATCTTTAAAGTACTGAAAGAAAAAAATTGTCAACCTAGGATTCTATATCCAACAAAAAATATATCTTGAAGAAACAAAGGCAAAAAAAAAAAAAAGTTTTTTCAACTATATAAAAGCTGAAAGATTTTACCATCAGACTTTCACTAGTGAAATGCTAAAATCCTCCAGGCAGAGAGAAATGATACCAAATGGAAATATGGATCTACACAATAGGAATACAAGGCACTGGTAACCACATGGGCAATTATGTAAGTTTTTCTCTTATTACTTAAACTTCTTTAAAAGACGACTGACTATTCAAACAAAAATAATAGGAATATATTGTGGGGTTTATAACATATGTAGAAGTAAAATATATGACAAGTATATAACACATAAAACACATGACAATGTCATAAACATGGGGAGGGGGAAAATGGAAGACTATTGTAAGATTCTTATACGTGAAGTAGTATAGTATCACCTTAAGGTAGATTGTGCCATAGACAGACAGGTAGATAGATATAAAATAAACCCTAATACAGCCACTTAAAAAAAAGGTATAGCTAAGAAGCCTACAAAGGAGACAAAATAGAATCAGAATATACTCAGTTAATTTAGAAGAAGAAAGGAAAGAAGGAAAGAGGACTGAAGAATAGATGGGGCAAATAGAAAGCAAATAACAAAATGACAGACTTAAATCTAACAATATCAGTAATCACAAAATAAAAGTACAGTTGACCCTTGAACAGCACAGATTTGAACTGTACAGGTCCATTTATACACAGATTTTTTTTATGACTACAGTACAATTCTGTAAATGTATTTTCTCTTCCTTACAATTTTCTTCATAACATCTTCTTTTCTTTAGCTTGCTTTATTATAAGAACATGGTATATAATACATACAACAGGGGTGCCTGGGTGGCTCAGTGGGTTAAGCCGCTGCCTTCAGCTCAGGTCATGATCTCGGGGTCCTGGGATCGAGTCCCACATCGGGCTCTCTGCTCAGCAGGGAGCCTGTTTCCTCCTCTCTCTCTGTCTGCCTGCCTCTCTGCCTACTTGTGATCTCTCTCTGTCAAATAAATAAATAAAATCTTTAAAAAAAAAAATAATAATACATACAACATATGTATTAAGGAACTTTCTGTATCAGTAAAAACATGATATATAATACATAAAACATATGTGTTATAATACATACAATACATATGTGTTAATGAACTTTTTGTTATCAGTAAGGTTTCTGGTCAGCAGTAGGCTATTAGTTAAGTTGGGGGGAAGTTAAACATTACATGTGGATTTTCAGTTGCATGGGGGGTTGGTGCCCAGAAGTGTCAGTTGTAGTCTAACAACTCCTACTAAAGTGCAGACACCATCAGATTGGATAAAATAAGCAACACCCAACTACAACTATATGATGCCTACAAGAAATACGTTAAAATATAAAGACACAAATACGTTCAAAGTAAAAGAATGGAAAACTACTCCATGCTGACACTAGTTAAAAGAAAGCTGAAATGGCTATAGTAATATCAGAGAAAATAGATTTCAAATGAAAAAGGGATAAAGAGTCCAATTCTTTAAGAAATAATAATCCTGAATCTTTTTTTTACTTAACATGGAACTGCAAGAAAAATAGATAAATCTACAATTACAGTCAGATATTTCAATTCTTACTGATAGAATAAGTACACAGAAAATAATTAAGAATGTAGAAGTCTTGAATGACACTATCTACCAATTTGACCTAGTTGACATTTAAAGAACACTCAACCAAACATCAGCAGAATCCATGTTCCTTTCAAGGACATAGAGAATATTTACCGAGATAGACCATATTTTGGACCATAAAAGAAATCTCAATAAAGGTAAAAGGATTAAAATCCTACAAAGTGCATCCTAAACCTCAGTAGAATTAAATGACAAATTACTAACAAAAAGACCTCTGGAAGATCCCCAAATATGGGGCGCCTGGGTGGCTCAGTGGGTTAAGCCGCTGCCTTCGGCTCAGGTCATAATCTCAGGGTCCTGGGATCGAGTCCCGCATCGGGCTCTCTGCTCAGCAGGGAGCCTGCTTCCCTCTCTCTCTCTCTGCCTGCCTCTCCATCTACTTGTGATTTCTCTCTGTCAAATAAATGAACAAAATCTTTAAAAAAAAAAAAAAAAGATCCCCAAATATGAAAATGAAGTAACACGTGTCTAAAAACCCATGGGTTATAAAAGAAAGCCAAATGGAAACCAAAGAATATTTTGAGCTACATGGAAATGAAAACAATATATCAAAAATTTTGGGATGTCACTAAAGCAGTACTTAGGGGAATTTTATAGTACTAAATACCATATTGGGTAAGGAGGGAAAGAAGGGAAGAGAAAGCAAAAGGGAAGGAAAAAGAGAAGGAAAAAGGAAAGGGAAAAGATGGATGGATAAATAGCTCTCACATCAGTGAGTTCAGCTCCTGTCTTAAGAAATTAGGGATAGGGAGGGAGGAGTCAAGATGGCAGAGAAGTAGCAGGCTGAGACTACTTCAGCTAGCAAGAGATCAGCTAGATAGCTTACCTAAAGATTGCAAACACCTGCAAATCCATTGGCAGATCTAAGAGAAGAAGAACAGCAATTCTGGAAACAGAAAATCAATCACTTTCTGAAAGGTAGGACTGGCGGAGAAGTGAATCCAAAGCGACGGGAAGATAGACCCCGGGGGAAGGGCCGGCTCCCTGGAAGCGGCGGAGCAACGGAGCACAAAATCGGGACTTTTAAAAGTCTGTTCCGCTGAGGGACATCGCTCCAGAGGCTAAACCGGGGCGAAGCCCACGCGGGGTCAGCGTGGCGTCAGGTCCCGCAGGGTCACAGAAGGATCGGGGGTGCCTGAGTGTCGCAGAGCTTGCGGGTATTGGAACGGGAAAGCCGGCTACAGAGACAGAGCCGACAGTAAGCTCGGGGGTTACCTTGAACCAACCACAGGCTCAGTGGGCTCGGAGCGTGGCCGGAGGTCAGGCAGACGGGAGTAACTGGGCGCTGTTATCTGAGGGCACACTGAGGAGTGGGGCCCTGGGCTGTCGGCTCCTCCGGGCCGGAGACCAAAGGCCGCCATTTGTATTCCCATCCTCCGGAACTCTACGGAAAGCGCTCAGGGAACAAAAGCTCCTGAAAGCAAACCCCAGCGGATTACTCAGCCCGGCCCCTGGTAAGGGCGGTGCAATTCCGCCTGGGGCAAAGACACTTGAGATCATCACTACACCAGACCCCTCCCGCAGAAGATCAACAAGAATTCCAGCCAGGACCAAGTTCACCTACCAAGGAGTGCGGTTTCAATACCAAGGAGAGCAGGAGAATTCCAGAGTAGGAGAAAGCAAAGCACGGAACTCATGGCTTTCTCCCTGTGATTTTTTTTAGTCTTGCAGTTAATTTTTTTCTTTTTCATTTTTTTTCTCTTCTTCTGCTAAATTTTTTTTTAACTTTTACCCTTTTCTTTCTTAATGTTTTTAACTAGTTTATCTAATATATATATTTTTTCCTTTTTATATTTTTCTTTATTCGTTTTCTTTTTTTTTTTTTAATTCTTTTCTTTTTTTTTTTCTTTATTTCTTTTTGAACCTCTTTTTATACCCTTTCTCCCCCCTCACGATTTGGGACCTCTTCTGATTTGGTTAAAGCATATTTTCCTAGTGTTGTTGCCACCCTGTTAGTATTTTATTTGCTCCTTCATATACTCTTATCTGGACAAAATGACAAGGCGGAAAAATTCACCACAAAAAAAAGAACAAGAGGCAATACCGAAGGCTAGGGATCTAATTAATACAGACATTGATAATATGTCAGATCTAGAGTTCAGAATGACAATTCGCAAGGTTCTAGCCAGGCTCGAAAAAGGCATGGAAGATATTAGAGAAACCCTCTTGTGAGACATAAAAGTCCTTTTGGGAGAAATAAAAGAACTAAAATCTAACCAAGTTGAAATCAAAACAGCTATTAATGAGGTGCAATCAAAAATGGAGGCACTCACTGCTAGCATAAATGAGGCAGAAGAAAGAATTAGTGATATAGAAGACCAAATGACAGAGAATAAAGAAGCTGAGCAAAAGAGAGACAAGCAACTACTGGACCACGAGGGGAGAATTCGAGAGATAAGTGACACCATAGGACAAAACAACATTAGAATAATTGGGATTCCAGAAGAAGAAGAAAGAGAGAAGGGAGCAGAAGGTATATTGGAGAGAATTATTGGGGAGAATTTCCCCAATATGGCAAAGGGAACGGGCATCAAAATTCAGGAGGTTCAGAGAACGCCCCTCAAAATCAATAAGAATAGGCCCACACTCCATCACCTAATAGTAAAATTTTCAAGTCTGAGTGACAAAGAGAAAATCCTGAAAGCAGCCCAGGAAAAGAAGTCTGTAACATACAATGGTAAAAATATTAGATTGGCAACTGATTTATCCACAGAGACCTGGCAGGCCAGAAAGAGCTGGCATGATATTTTCAAAGCACTAAACGAGAAAAACATGCAGGCAAGAATACTATATCCAGCTAGGCTATCATTGAAAATAGAAGGAGAGATTAAAAGCTTCCAGGATAAACAAAAACTGAAAGAATTTGCAAACACCAAACCAGCTCTACAGGAAATATTGAAAGGGGTCCTCTAAGCAAAGAGAGAGCCTACAAGTGGTAGATCAGTAAGGAACAGAGACAATATATAGTAACAGTCACCTTATAGGCAATACAATGGCACTAAATTCATATCTCTCAATAGTTACCCTGAATGTTAATGGGCTAAATGCCCCAGTCAAAAGACACAGGGTATCAGAATGGATAAAAAAACAAAGCCCATCTATATGTTGCCTCCAAGAAACTCATTTTAAGCCCGAAGACACCTCCAGATTTAAAGTGAGGGGGTGGAAAACAATTTACCATGCTAATGGACATCAGAAGAAAGCAGGAGTGGCAATCCTTCTATCAGATCAATTAGATTTTAAGCCAAAGACTATAATAAGAGATGAGGAAGGACATTATATCATACTCAAAGTGTCTGTCCAACAAGAATATCTAACAATTTTAAATATCTATGCCCCCAACATGGGAGCAGCCAACTATATAAACCAATTAATAAAAAAATCGAACACATCAACAATAATACAATACAATAGGGGACTTTAACACTCTCCCCACTGAAATGGACAGATAATCCAAGCAAAAGATCAGCAAGGAAATAAAGGCCTTAAATGACACACTGGACCAGATGTACATCACAGATATATTCAGAACATTTCATCCCAAAGCAACAGAATACACATTCTTCTCTAGTGCACATGGAACATTCTCCAGAATAGATCACATCCTCGGTCCTAAATCAGGACTCAACCGGTTTCAAAAGATTGGGATCATTCCCTGCATATTTTCAGACCACAATGCTCTGAAGCTAGAACTCATCTACAAGAGGAAGTTTGGAAAGAACCCAAATACATGGAGACTAAACAGCTTCCTTCTAAAGAATGAATGGGTCAACCGGGACATTAAAGAATTGAAAAAAATCATGGAAACAAATGATAATGAAAATACAACGGTTCAAAATCTGTGGGACACAACAAAGGCAGTCCTGAGAGGAAAATATATAGCAGTACAAGCCTTTCTCAAGAAACAAGAAAGGTCTCAGGTACACAACCTAACCCTACACCTAAAGGATCTGGAGAAAGAACAAGAAAGAAACCGTAAGCCCAGCAGGAGAAGAGAAATCATAAAGATCAGAGCAGAAATCAATGAAATAGAAACAAACAAACAAAAAAAAAAAAAACAATAGAGCAAATTAACGAAACTAGGAGCTGGTTCTTTGAAAGAATTAATAAAATTGATAAGCCCCTGGCCAGACTTATCAAAAAGAAAAGAGAAAGGACCCAAATAAATAAATCATGAATGAAAGAGGAGAGATCACAACTAACACCAAAGAAATAAAAACTATTATAAGAACATACTATGAGCAACTCTACGCCAACAAATTTGGCAATCTGGAAGAAATGGATGCATTCCTAGAAACATATAAACTACCACAACTGAACCAGGAAGAAATAGAAAGCCTGAACCGACCCATCACCAGTAAGGAGATTGAAACAGTCATTAAAAATCTCCAAACAAACAAAAGCCCAGGGCCAGATGGCTTCCCAGGGGAATTCTACCAAACATTTAAAGAACTAATTCCTATTCTCCTGAAACTGTTCCAAAAAACAGAAATGGAAGGAAAACTTCCAAACTCATTTTATGAGGCCAGCATCACCTTGATCCCAAAACCAGACAAGGATCCCATCAAAAAAGAGAGCTATAGACCAATATTCTTGATGAACACAGATGCAAAAATTCTCACCAAAATATTAGCCAATAGGATTCAACAGTACATTAAAAGGATTATTCACCACGGCCAAGTGGGATTTATTCCAGGGCTGCAAGATTGGTTCAACACCCCCAAATCAGTCAGTGTGATACAACACATCAATAAAAGAAAGAACAAGAACCATATGATACTCTCAATAGATGCTGAAAAATCATTTGACAAAGTACAGCCTCCCTTCCTGATCAAAACTCTTCAAAGTGTAGGGATAGAGGGCACATACCTCAAATCATCAAACCCATCTATGAAAAACTCACCGCAAATATCAATGGATATTTTCTCAATGGAGAAAAACTGAAGACTTTTCTGCTAAGGTCAGGAACACGGCAGGGATGTCCATTATCACCACTGCTATTCAACATATTACTAGAAGTCCTAGCCTCAGCAATCAGACAACAAAAGGAAATTAAAGGCATCCAAATCGGCAAAGAAGAAGTCAAATTATCACTCTTCGCAGATGATATGAGACTATATGTGGAAAACCCAAAAGACTCCACTCCAAAACTGCTAGAACTTATACAGGAATTCAGTAAAGTGTCAGGATATAAAATCAATGCACAGAAATCAGTTGCATTTCTCTTCACCAACAACAAGACAGAAGAAATAGAAATTAAGGAGTCAATCCCATTTATAATTGCACCCCAAACCATAAGATACCTAGGAATAAACCTAACCAAAGAGACACAGAATCTATACTCAGAAAACTATAAAGTACTCATGAAAGAAATTGAGGAAAACACCAAGAAATGGAAAAATGTTCCATGCTCTTGGATTGGAAGAATAAATATTGTGAAAATGTCTATGCTACCTAAAGCAATCTACACATTTAATGCAATTCCCATCAAAGTACCATCCATCTTTTTCAAAGAAATGGAACAAATCATTTTTAAAATTTATATGGAACCAGAAAAGACCTCAAATAGCCAAAGGGATATTGAAAAAGAAAGCCAAAGTTGGTGGCATCACAATTCCGGACTACAGGCTCTATTGCAAAGCTGTCATCATCAAGACAGCATGGTACTGGCACAAAAACAGACACATAGATCAATGGAACAGAATAGAGAGCCCAGAAATAGACCCTCAACTCTATGGTCAACTCATGTTCGACAAAGCAGGAAAGAATGTCCAGTGGAAAAAAGACAGCCTCTTCAATAAATGGTGTTGGGAAAATTGGACAGCCACATGCAGAAAAATGAAATTGGACCATGTCCTTACACCACACACAAAAATAGACTCAAAATGGATGAAGGACCTCAATGTGCGAAAGGAATCCATCAAAATCCTTGAGGAGAACACAGGCAGCAACCTCTTCGACCTCAGCTGCAGCAACATCTTCCTAGGAACATCGCCAAAGGCAAGGGAAGCAAGGGCAAAAATGAACTATTGGGATTTCATCAAGATCAAAAGCTTTTGCACAGCAAAGGAAACAGTTAACAAAATCAAAAGACAACTGACAGAATGGGAGAAGATATTTGCAAATGACATATCAGATAAAGGACTAGTGTCCAAAATCTATAAAGAACTTAGCAAACTCAACACCCAAAGAACAAATAATCCAATCAAGAAATGGGCAGAGTACATGAACAGACATTTCTGCAAAGAAGACATCCAGATGGCGAACAGACACATGAAAAAGTGCTCCATATCACTCGGCATCAGGGAAATACAAATCAAAACCACAATGAGATATCACCTCACACCAGTCAGAATGGCTAAAATCAACAAGTCAGGAAATGACAGATGCTGGCAAGGATGCGGAGAAAGGGGAACCCTCTTACACTGTTGGTGGGAATGCAAGCTGGTGCAACCACTCTGGAAAACAGCATGGAGGTTCCTCAAAATGTTGAAAATAGAACTGCCCTATGACCCAGCAATTGCACTACTGGGTATTTACCCTAAAGATACAAACGTAGTGATCCAAAGGGGCACGTGCACCCAAATGTTTATAGCAGCAATGTTCACAATAGCCAAACTATGGAAAGAACCTAGATGTCCATCAACAGATGAATGGATCAAGAAGATGTGGTCTATATACACAATGGAATACTATGCAGCCATCAAAAGAAATGAAATCTTGCCATTTGCGACAACATGGATGGAACTAGAGCGTATCATGCTTAGCGAAATAAGTCAAGCAGAGAAAGACAACTATCATATGATCTCCCTGATATGAGGAAGTGTTGATGCAACATGGGGGCTTAAGTGGGTAGGAGAAGAATCAATGAAACAAGATGGGATTGGGAGGGGGCCAAAGCATAAGTGACTCTTAATCTCACAAAACAAACTGAAGGTTGCTGGGGGGAGGGGGGTTGGGAGAAGGGGGGTGGGGTTATGGACATTGGGGAGGGTATGTGCTTTGGTGAGTGCTGTGAAGTGTGTAAACCTGGCGATTCACAGACCTGTACCCCTGGGGATAAAAATATATGTTTATAAAAAATAAAAAATTAAAAAAAAAAGAAATTAGGGATAGGGGGCAAACACAAAGCAAGCATGAAAAAAAGGAAACAAGATGAGAGCAGACATCAGTCTGCTGAAACTTAACATATTAGAAAACAAACATATTAGGAAATTTAATAAACCAATATATGTTTGTTTAAGAATATTAATAAAATTGAAATAATAATAAAATTGAACCTCTAGACAGATTATCAAGGGAAGGAGAAAAAAGCAAAGACGCAAACTACCATCATCAGGAATGAGAGAGGTGATTTAACTATAGATTCTACTGAGAGGAAAAAGATAAGGGAATATTATAAGTAACTTTATGCCTATAAATTTGACAACCTAATTAGAATAGACAAATCTCTTGAAAGACACACTCATTCAAAATTAGATTTTCTTTTAAAGAAGAAGAAGGAGAATCAGCCGCCCATCACAACCCAGTGCAGCAGCTCTTTCTGCCCGTGGGTCCTGTCCCCATGCTTTAATAAACCACCACCATTTTGCCCCAAAGACATCTCATTAATTCCTTCTTCGTCATTGGCTCCAGACCCTCCCCCCCCCCCACTGAACCTCACTTATATTCTAAAACTTCATTATTTGGCTCCTGAACATGGGTCTTTGAGTCTTTACATCTGGACTCTGAGCTTTGGTGCAAAATTGGAGTAAGAAGAGCACCCCCTGGACCTAACACCTTCCACTCTAGATTTCCCCACCAGTGTCTCAGGTTGGATCCATTGTTTGCTTATTACTTCTTGGTTTACCTTATGAATTTGCCAGAGCACAACTTGAAGCAACCTCCCTAAGAAAAGAGTGTAAAGGAGGGTGCACCTTGCTTAGATCGTGGTTGTTATATTCAACTATACATCCCTTCAACCTTCTCTCACCAATATGACTAGGAGGAGGAACACCCAACAGAGGAAAAATCCAGAGACTGTGCCATCTGCCACAGAACTATTGGATATGAACATAAACAGTATGCTGTAAAGGGAATTTAGGGTAACAGTTATCCATGCAATGTCTAGGTTGGAGAAGGCCATTAGTGGCAACATAGAAACTCTAAGGGCAGAAGTGAGGGCTGATTTGGCAGTACTAAGAAGAAGAAAAAGTAACCTGAATAGCTCAATTAAAGAAATTTCATTTGTAGTTTAAAAACTATCCCACAGAGGATTCTAGGAGGATGGCAGACTAGGAAACACCAACAATTTGTCTCCCCACTTAAATAGCAATTGCACTACCAGAATGTATCTGATGTAACTATTTTGGAACTCTGGAGTCTATTGAAGGCTTGAACTTTTAGGGGAGGACTTGGACAGGTAAGTTGTAGGTAACTTCAATGCTCAGCACAAGTAACAGTTACCCATCCTCCAACCTCCACATAGCAGGCAGCTGTGCACATATTCCTGAAGCAGCCTGCACACAGCCTTTGGGAGCCAAGGTTGGCAAAAAGGATCTTGTCCCCCAAATATCAGGAATCTGCTCTGATCTCTTGTTGTACTTCTCCCAGCCCCCAGTAATTGTTGCAAACCTCTCCCCCTCTGGTTGAAGAGATTTCCAGGGGATTTAAGGGGCCAGTGCCTTCTTCCTTTCCCCTCATTTCCCCCCCTTTGGCAGCCAGACACTGACAACTGCATGTTCAGAAAAAAAAAAAAAAAAAAACAAAAAAAAAAACAAAAACAACCTTACATACCCAGGGAAAGACTGAGAGATGACACTCAGAATAAGTTTACACCTCAGGCTGATCCTCATCACAGAGACAGCTTAAAACAATTAAAAAACAATACAATAAGCAGTAACAACAACAACAAATCAAAACCCTGGAGAAGGAGGAGAATCTGATTTCCAGAGTTGCCACACTTAGATTCAAATGTCCAGTTTTCTACAAAACAGTCACAAGACATACAAAGAAACAAAGTATGACCTCCTCAAAGGAAAAAGATAAATCAACAGAAATTGTCAGAGATCTGAGGGTGGATACACTAGACAAAGACTTTAAAGCAGTGGCATTAAAGATGCTCAGAGAACTGAAAGAATGTAGAGAGAGTCAAGAAACCATGTGTGAACAAAATGGAAATACTGACAAAAAGATAGAAAACCTAAAAGGGACCAAAAAGATAAACTGGAACTAAATATGACAATAACTGAAATTTAAAAATTCACTAGAAAGATTCAAAGGCAGATTTGAGCAGTCAGAAGAAAGAATTAGCAAACTTAAAGATAGGATAATGGAAATTGTCAAGTCTGAGGAAAGGATAGAAACAAGATTGAAGAAAACTGAACAGAGCATAAGAAACCCATGGGACACCATCCAGTACATCAACATAGGCATTGTGGGAATCAAGAAGGAGAAGAGGAATAAAGGAGTTGAAGAAATTCAAGAAGAAAAAATGAAGAAATTAAAGAAATAATGGCTGAAAGCTTTTCAAATTTGATGAAAGATGTAAATATAAACATCCAAGAAGCTCAGTGAATGCCAAGAAAGAAGAAATCAAAGAGATGCATACTGAGAGACAATCCTGAGAGCAATGAGTGAATCATCACGTACAAGGTATCCTCAATAAGGTTTTCAGGAGATTTCTCATCAGAAACTGTGGAGGCTAGAAGGCAGTGGACTGATATAGTCAGAGTACTAAAAGAAAAAGTCCATCAACCAAGAATTCTGTATCTGGCAAAACTGCCTGTCAAAAATCAGAGGGGAGGGCTAGGTATTGTGGGACAGATCAGATGGGTCATAATGATAACTGAGATAGACACTGACAACCTCTATAAGGAACAGGTTCAGCTCCTACCAGAGATGTGTATCCTTGCTGATGAATATTACAGTACAGTTGGGCCAAAACCAAAAAGAATTGTCACCTGAATGAAAGGATTATTGCACTGAGCTTTTAGGATTTTATGATACAACACTGAAAATGAGTTCATGCTACAACAGAGATCAGATGCTCAGATGCTAAAATTACCTTTCCAGGTTGTTTTACCACTACTTGTTGTAGTCCTCCATTAAGTAATACAGGAAAGCTAGAAGAAAATGATGCTGACTGGAGTAAGAAGAGCAGCACAGAGATATTTAAAGGCTGAATTAGGAATTCCCATGAAAGTGGTTCCTCCAGAAGAATTAATTATCTAATACAAATTCACAGCAAGGCTCAATCAGGTTGTATCTGGGGGGAACATGAAATTGATTCATTTTGTTTGTGAGGAGGAATGTATTTTTGATTCCAGAGCACCGTGAGTTTAAGAGCTATTAGTTATGTGTCAAAGGAAGAGATAAAAGAACTTCTGGTAAAGGCAACCAGTGGTGAAATTAGGATAACTCCATGGTTTCAAATTATTGTGGAGCTTTTCCACTTTAAATGGTGGGAGATCTCAAAGTTATTTGAATCAGTTTTGTTGACCGTGAGAAATTACATAGAATGTGAATGTGGAGATGAGTGGTTAATAAAATACTGAATAATTTCTCTGCTTAACTTAACATGATTTTTAAAAATTTGGTTCCCTAGGAACTCTTACTTGAAACATTGATACTTTACAACTAGTATTTGTGTGGAAAACACAACCAACTTCTTAATTTTGTATCACACACCCCATATGTGTACATTACTATTTGTAAAAGACATTTATGAGAGGTTGTTGTAAAAAAAGAGAGAGAGAGATTAACTTAATTTAACCTAGGCACATGGTCCTAACAAACTCGAACAAATAAGTGAAGCTTTTCATTTTTGATACATTGTGATAAACTTTGTCAGCACACTGTAGAGCAGTTTGCTCTTTCCCAAATGATTTATAAATCATTAAATTTTTATTATAGTCCAGGAAAAAAGTGAGGGAGAAATTAAGACATACCCAGATAAACAAAAGCTGTGAGGGAGTTTGTTACCACTAGACCTACCTTGCAAGAAATGATCAGGGAGTTTTGTAAGGTAAAATAAAAGGACCACATCTTCCTTATCCATTCGTCCGTTGAAGGGCATCTTGGTTCTTTCCACAGTTTGGCGACCGTGGCCATTGCTGCTATAAACATTGGGGTACAGATGGCCCTTCTTTTCACTACATCTGTATTTTTGGGGTAAATACCCAGTAGTGCAATGGCAGGGTCATAGGGGAGTTCTGTTTTTATAAGGAAGATGTGGTCCATATACACTATGGAGTATTATGCCTCCATCAGAAAGGACGAATACCCAACTTCTGTAGCAACATGGATGGGACTGAAAGAGATTATGCTGAGTAAAATAAGTCAGGCAGAGAGAGTCAATTATCATATGGATTCACTTATTTGTGGAGCATAACAAATAGCATGGAGGACATGGGGAGTTAGAGAGGAGAAGGGAGTTGGGGGAAATTGGAAGGGGAGGTGAACCATGAGAGACTATGGACTCTGAAAAACAATCTGAGGGTTTTGAAGGGGCGGGAGGTGGGAGGTCAGGGTACCAGGTGGTGGGTATTATAGAGGGCACAGATTGCATGGAGCATTGGGTGTGGTGCAAAAATAATGAATACTGTTATGCTGAAAATAAAAAATAAATTTTAAAAAAAGGAAACTAGACAGTAACGTGAATCTGTATGGAGAAAGGAAGATCTCAGTAGAGCTAAATACATGGGAAATTATAAAATTTAGTATTATTGTAACAGTGGTTTGTAGTTGTACTTTTTGGTTCCTATACATCTTAAGAGATTGTAAGTTTGAAAAAAAAATTGTCTAATATAAGCTAGTATTATTGTAACTGGTTTGTAATCCCAAGTCTCATTTTCTACATAATTTAAGAGACTAATGGATTTAAAAGAATTATAAGAAGGAGTGCTTGGGTAGCTCAGTCACTTAAGCATCTATTTTTGGCTTATGTCATGATCCAAGGGTCCTGGGATCGGGCCTTCAGTTGGGTTCCCTGCTGGGCAGGGAGTCTCTTTCTCCCTCCGCCCCTCCTCTTGCTCATAAAAAAAAAAAAAAAAGACTTATAAGTTTATGTTTTTGACTGCACAATTTATGAAGATGTTATTTTATGGCATCAACAAATGGGTGGGGACAGAGGTTTAAAGGAGCAGAGATTTTGTATGCCATTGAAGGTACACTGGTGTAAGTTCAAATTAAAATGTCTTAACTTTGGGTGTTAAATGTAATCTCCATGGTAACTACAAAGAAAATAGCTATAGAATATACACAAAAGGAAATGAGAAGGAATTTCAACTTCCTTCAATTTCCTTCCTTTCAATTTCCTTCAAATGAGAAGGAATTTCTACTACAGAAAGAGCAGCTAAACACAAAAGAAGACAATAAAGAAAGAAATAAGGGAAGGGGGAGCTATAAGGCGTTTAGAAAACAAGTAACACTACCATAGAAATTCCTCCTTGTCAGGAATTACCTTAACTGTAAATGGGTTAAACTCTCCAGTCAAACAGGGATTGGCAGTTGGGAAAAAAACCACACGATCCAACTATATGTTATGACAAGAGACAATTTAGATCCATAGGGAGAAACAGATTGAAAATGAAAGATTGGGAAAAGATACTCCATGCAAATAATAACCAAAAGATAGCAGGGGTGGTATACCAATATCAGACAAAACAGACTTTAAAACAAAAAGAGTTACAAGAGAAAAAGAAGGACTCTATATAATAATAAAGACAACAGTCCAATAGCAAAATGTAACAATTGAAAATATTTATGTACCCAAATATATAAAGCAGCTATTAACAAACTTGAAGGAAGAAACTGATAGTAACACAATAATAGTAGGGGACTTGAACACCCCACTTACATCAATGCATAGATCATTCAAACAGAAAATCAACAATGAGACAGCATCTGTGAATGACACATTGGACCAGATGGATCTAACAGTTATATTTGAAAATAACATCCTAAAATAGTGGACTGAATACACATTGTTTTCAAGCGCACGTGGAATGTTCTCTAGAGTAGATCACATATTAGGCCACAAAACAAGTCTCAACAAATTCACAAAGATTGAAAGCATATATGAATAGAACTCTGTGAAACCAGAAATCAACCATAAGGAAGAATCTGAAAAGACCACAAATACATAGGGGTTGAATAACCTGCTACTAAACAATCAATGGGTCAACCAAGAAATCAAAGAGGAAATCAATAAATACATTAAGACAAATGAAAATGAAAACACAGGGGCACCTGGGTGGCTCGGTCAGTTAAGCGTGTGCCTTTGGCTTGGGTCATGATCCCAGGGTCCTGGGATTGATCCCCACATCAGTACCCCTGATTGGCAGAGAGCCTGCTTCTCTCTCTGCCTGCCGCTCTCCCTGCTTGTGCGCACACGCACTGTCTCTGTCTCTCTCAAATAAATAAATAAAATCTTAAGAAAAGAAAAGAAAAAATGAAAACACAGTGGTCCAAAATCTTGGAATGCAGCAAAAGCTGTCTGAAGAAGATTAGAGCAATACAGGCCTACCTCAAGAAGTAAGAAATGTATCAAACAAGAAGCAAGAAAAATATCAAACAACCTAACCTTATACCTACAGCATCTAGAAAAAGAAAAATAAAAGCACCCAAAATCAGTAGAAGAAAGGAAATAATATAGATTAGAATAAAGTAAAACAAAAACTTAAAAACAATACAATAGAACAGATTGAGGAAACCAAGATAAACCTCTAACCAGACTCCAAAAAAACGGGGGTGGGGGACTCCAACAAAATTAGAAATGAAAGAGGAGAAATAACAATACCACAGATAACAAAGGTGCTTGTCTCTTGTAAGAGAATATTATGAAAAATTACATGCCAACAAATTGGACAACCTGGAAGAAATGAATAAATTTCTAGATACATAACCTCCCAAAACTGAATCAGGAAGAAATAGAAAATTTGCACAGACCAATTACTAGCAAAGAAATTGAATCAGTAATCAAAAAACTCCAACAAAGTCCAAGACCAGATGGCTTCACAGGTGAATTCCACCAAACATTTAAAGAAGAGTTAATAGCTATTCTTCTCAAACTGTTCCAAAAAATGGAAGAGGAAGGAAAGCTTCCAGATTCATTCTATGAGGTTGGCATTACCCTTATCCCAAAACCAGATAAAGATACTACCAGAAAAGGAAATTACAGGTCAATATTTCTGATAAGCATAAATGGAAAAATCCTCCACAGGATATTGGCAAGCCAAATTCAACAAAGCATTAAAAATCATTCACTGTGCTTAAGTGTGATTTATTACTGGGATGCAAAACTAGTTCAGCATTCACAAATTACCAGTGTGATACATCACATCAACAAGAGAAAGGATAAAAACCATATTTCATTGGATGCAGAAAAAAAATCACAATATCTATTCATGATAAAAGCCCTCAACAAAGGAGATTTAGAGGGAACATACCTCAGCATAATAAAGGCCATATGTGAAAACCCCACAGTTAACATCATACTCAGTGGTTAAAAACTGAGAGCTTTTCCTCTAGGATCAAGAATAAGTGTACACTGTCACCACTTTTATTCAGCATAGTACTGTAAGTCCTAGCCACAGCAATAAGGCAACAAAAAGAAATAAAAGGCATCCTTATTGGTAAGGAAGAAGTAGAACTTTCACTATTGACAGATGAGATGATACTATATATACAAAACCCTAAGACTCTTCCAAAAAACTACTAGAACTGATCAATGAATTCAGTAAGTTTGAAGGATATAAGATCAATATATAGAAATCTGTTGCATTTCTATGTGCCAATAATGAAGCAGTAGAAAGAGATATTAAGAAAACAATCCTATTTACAGTTGCACCAAATATAATAAAATATCTAGGAATAAACTTAACCAAGGAGGTGAAAGATCTGTACTCTGAAAACTATAAAACATTGATAAAAGAAATTGAAGATGACACAAAAGACACTCCATGCTCAGGGTTGGGAAAACAAATATTGTTAAAATGTCCATATTACTAAAAGCAATCTGCACATTTAATGCAATCCCTATCAAAATACCAACAGCATTTTTCACAGAACTAGAACAAGCAATCCTAAAATTTGTATGAAACTATAAAAGATCCTGAACAGCTAAAGCAATTTTGAAAAAGAGCAACACTGGAGGTATTCAAACCCCAGATTTCAAGACATACTACAAAGCTGTAGTGATCCAAATAGTATGGTACTGACACAAAAATAGACACAAAGGTCAATGGAACAGTATAGATATGTGCCAAGAAATAGACTCACAATTATATGGTCAGTTAATCTTTGATGGAGGAGGCAAAAATATGCAATGGGAAAAAGTCTTTCCAACAAATGTTGGGAAAACTGGACAGCTACATGCAAAAGAATGAAACAAGACCACTTTCTTACACCATACACAAAAATAAATTCAAATTGGATTAAAAACCTAAATGTGAGACCTGAAACCATAAAAATCCTAGATAAGAGCACAGGCAGTAATTTCTCTGACATTGGCGATAGCAACATTTTTCTACATATATCTCTTATAGCTGGGTACTAGAAGTTATAGCCAGCCCAATTAGGCAAGAAAAAGAAACAAAACACATCCAAATTGAAAAGAGAAAGTAAAATTATCTGTTTGCAAATGATATGATCTCCTATGTAGAAAACCCTAAAAATTACACACAGACATGCACAAAACTATTAATGAATTCAGCAACATAGGATGCAAACTCAACACACAAAATTTAGTCACATCTCTACAGTAACAATGAACAATCTGGAAAGTAAATTAGAAAAGCAGTTCCATTTATAATAGCATCAAAAAGATTAAGATACTTTTGAATTATCTTAACTAAGGAGGTGAAAGATTTGTACCAAATGAAAACTACAAAACAATTGTTGAAAGAAATTTGAATAAATGGAAACACATCCCATGCTTGTGGATTGAGAAAAAGTTATTGTTAAAAATAACTTGGGTTAGGGGCACCTGGGTGGCTCAGTGGGTTAAAGCCTCTGCCTTCGGCTCAGGTCATGATCTCAGGGTCCTAGAATTGAGCCCCAAATCAGGCTCTCTGCTCAGTGGGGAGCCTGCTTCCCTTCCTCTCTCTCTGCCTTTCTCTCTGCCCACTTGCAATCTCTGTCTGTCCAATAAATAAAATCTTCAAAAAAAAAAAAAACTTGGGTTAAAGTTTTTAACTTACTGTTAAAAAGTCAATGCTACGCAAAGAAATCTACAAATTTAGTGCAATTCCTACCACAATCCTACTGGCATGTTTTGAAGAAATAGAAAAAACCATCCTAAAAGTCTTAGGAAATCTCAAGAGACCCAAATAACCAAAATAGCCTGTAAGAACAAAACTGGAAGGCTGATTTCAGGCTTAACTATAACGCTACAATAATCATAACAGTGTGGTCCCAGTATAAAGACAGACATGTTTAAAATAAGGCGTCCAGAAACAAACCCTCACAAATAGGATCAAATGACTTTTTACAATAGTGCCAAGATCATGCAATGGTGAAAGGCCAATCATTTCAACAAATGGTACTGGAAAAACTAGACATCCACATGCAAAAGAATGAAGCTGGACCCTTGCCTAACAGCAGATACAAAAATAACTCAAAATGGATCAAAGACCTAAATACAAGAGAAAGAATAAAACTCTTAGAAGAAAACATAAGATAAAAGCTTCACAGCAAGGATTTGGTAGTGATTTCTTGGATATGACAACAAAGGCACAGATAATCAAAGAAAAAAATAGACCAGTTGGGCTTTGTAAAAATTTTAAAATTGTGCGCATCAAAAGACACTATTGACAGAGTGAAAAGTCAACCCATCAAATGGGAGAAAGTATTTGCAAATTATGTACCTAATAAGAAGCCAAACCAAAAAAAACACAAACAAACAAAAAAAACAACAAAGAAACAACCCCCCCCCAAAAAAAAAACCTCAACAACAACAAATGTGAAGAGATGGAACCCTGTTGCATGTTGATGGCAATGCAAAGTGGTACATCCATTGTGGAAAACAGTATGGCACTTCCTCACGGAGTTAAACTAGAATTTCTATATGATCCAGCAATTCCATTTTTGGCTATATGCCCAAAATAATTGAAAGTAGGGTCTCAAAGAGACGTTTGTACAACTGTTGTTCATAACAGGATGATTCAGAATAGCTGAACTGTGGAAGCAACCCAAGTGCCCCTTGATGGATGACTAGATAAGCAAAATGTGGTATAGACATACAGTGGACTATTATCTGGCCCTCAAAAGAAAGGGAATTCTGTAATTTGCTATAACATGGATGAATCCTGAGGACATTACATGCTAAGTGAAATAAGCCAGTCAGAAAAAGACAATTACTGTGTCATTACATTTATATGAGATAATTAAGAGTAGTCAGATTCATAGAGATAGAAAGTAGAAGGTGGTTGTTAGGGGCTGGAGGACAGGACAAGGAGGAAGTACTATTTAATGGATACAGAGTTTCAGTTTTATAAGATGAAAAGAGCTACAGAGTTGGATGGTGCTGATGGCTGCACAACATAATGAATGTATTTAATACCACTGAACTGTTAAAAATAGTTGAGATGGCAAATTTTGTTACATATATTTTACCACATTTAAAAAAAAAACTGCGCCCCACCGTACCTACATAAGTTAATAAATTAATTGGTGAATTGTACCAAACATTTACGGATAAAATAATAACATTTGTATACAGTGTCTTCCAGAAAATCAGAGGAGAGACTGTTTCACAACTCCCATCTGTGAGGCTAGCACTACCCCGATATCAAAACCAAGCAAACACATTATATGAAAAGGAAGCTATGTGCTAGTATTCCTCATGAACATAGATCAAAACCCTAAACAAAATATTTCCAAAAAATCTAACAATACATATACAAGATAATATATCAGTACCAACCCCATCTCTTGGTTGTCCCACCCAAAAATCAGTTAATATAATTCATCACATTAACTAAAAAGGAAAAAAGAAACTATAATTATCTCAGTAAAGAGAATTGTCAAAAGTCAACATCCATCCTTGACATTAAAAGAAAAAAAGAAAATACAAAGCAGCATATTAGGAATGGAAATTCTATTCAACATTGTGCTGGAGGTTGTAGCCAAAGCAGTAAGGCAGGAAAAATAAAAAGGAGAAATTAAAAGAAATGCAGAAGAGAAAGGATAGCCTTTTCAAAAAATGGTGCTGAAATAATTGGATATCCATAATAAGCAAAAAAAGGAGGGGGGCACTTCATTCCATAGCTCACACCTCAAAAACTAACTTAAAATGTATCAAACTTTAATATAAGTCCTAAAATTATAAAATTTCTAGAAGAAAACATAGGAGAAAGTCTTGTGCTCTTAGGTTAAGAATTCTCAGATAAAACACCACAAAAAGCATAATCCAAAATAGAAAAGAAAATGGACAAATTAAACTTCATTGAAACTAAAAGTTTCTGTTCTTAAAAAAACACTACAGGAATGAAAAGATAAGCCATGGACTGGGAGAAAAGATTTGCAAACCCTGTACCTGATAAAAGGATTGTGTCCACAATATATAAAGACCTTTTAATTCAGTAATTTAAAAAACACAATTTTTAAAAAAGAGGGCAAAATATTCAAACAGACTCTTCACCAAAGAAGATATAGGGATGGCAAATCAGCACATGGAGAGATGCTCAATTAAATAAAAGAAGTGTAGATTAAGATCACAGTGAGCATGGCACCCACATTAGAATGACTGAACTTGAAAAGACCAACCTAGAACTATGGTCAAAGACATGGAGCAATTGAAAGTCTCAGATACTACTGGTAGGAACATGACTATGCAACAGCTTGTGAAAAACAGCTTGACAATTTCTTACAAGTTAAATGTTTACCTATCATATGATTCAGCTATTCCATTCCTAGATATTTACCCAAAAGAAATTAAAGCATACACTCATGCACAAAAGTTCAGAGCAGCTTTAATTATGATAGCCCCAAACTACAGACAATCCAGGCTTCTGTCAATGTGTGAATAAAGAGATGGTGGTTTGGGGGGAGAAGGTGGCGGGGGAGTAAGAGGAGGCGCCTTTTCAGCCGGTACCCCAAAGTGAGCTGATTACCTACCAAAGAACTCCGATCACCCATGAAATCAGCCTGAGATCAGAATTATACGTATCTGGATCTCTACAGGGGCAGAAGACGCCAGTGGGCAGGTAAAGCAGAGTGGGAACGGCGGACTGATATAGGAAGATAAACAAAAGGGGGAAGGAGCCACCAGAGGCGACTGGTTGGAGAGTAATACCCCAATACGAGCGAGAGTGCCCTGCGTCTGGGGACCAGCATTAACTTGGAGACTGGTTGAAAGCACTCCAAAAGAGCAAAGGATCGCGGGGTGGGGGGTGGGGGGGGCGGATTGTGGGAATCGGGGCGGCTAGGGACAGGGGCTTAAGTCCCCGGTCCCAGGACAGCCTCCCCGGCGCTGAGGCAGAGAGTGTGCAGCGGAGAAACCAGCTCTTGGTCCCTAAGCCACCAGCACACCCGAGAATGCGTGGGCTCTAGCTCCTGTGAGGGGATGGGAGCCACGCCAGTCAGCAGAACGCCTGAGCCCTACCACAAAGCTTGAGATACGCGCACACATCCCTCATGCTCCCTTGAGTTACAAAGGCCCCGCCGGCGCTCTTTGACCCACACCATTGTTTCAAAGCCTAAGCCCCGCGCCCTAAACTCTCCCCTGACAGAGGTGCGCCAAAGCCCAGCCTGGTGCTTACAGACCAGCACCCCGTTCTCAGTGCCTGAAATGTGCTCGCAACCCATAGCCGCCTCTGAAAGAGGTGCGCGCAAGCCGGGCTCTCCCAATCCGGGCCAGTGGCAAAATCTCAGTGTGCGATCAGTGTGCTTGGAACCTCTCTGGCGGTCGGGAGCTCCCAGACAGCTGCCACTGCCTTGGCTTTGGGTACGAGCAAAAGATCCTGCGCCCCCAGGGTCTGCAACTTGGAACCTGCTCTGCCAGCGGCCAAGGGGGAACTTATTTAGGCTCTGCACCCAGACTGAGGCTTCTCTCTGAGAGGGAGATCAGGGTGTGGTTTGTTTTCCTCTAAAACTACAAAAACTATCAAAGGCGGTCAAAGTGAGAGGAAAAAAAAAAAAAAGTGAACAAGCATAAATACTGCCAGAGAACAAAAGCCTGAAAAAAAACAGTTTCCTCAGAGCCCACCCCCTTGAGGGGAGAGGGAGCAGGAGGACTTAACTCAGGAAACATTGACTGACAACCCACGTGGCAGGCCTCTCCCCCAGAAAACAAACCAAGAAAGAAAGAAAAAAAAAGAGAGAGAGAAAAAAAAAGGACTACAAGAGAACAACCACTACTTCATAGGAAAACTTGTATTGTTCACTCATTTCCACTATTCTGGTTCATTTTTTTTATTTTTTTTTACACATAGGTAATTTTTTTAACCTATTTACCATCACAGTGATCTGTACAGTACATCAAATTCCATAATACCTTTCTAACCTGAACTTTTTGATACATACACCTATGTTTTTCTTTTGCATTTTTATTTTTTGAATTCCTTTTTTTAAATTTTAGTTTAGTTTAGTCTAGTTTATTCCTTTTTATTTTTATCCTCTAATATTCATATAGAGTTAAACTTCAAAGTAATCCCCTTTCCCCAATCAATACTACCCCTATAGGTAAACCAATTTTTAATCCCCTTTATCTTAGGAAAGCTGAGTCCTTTAACAAAGATATCAAGATACATCCAGGAAGAATCAAAACAACCTTCCTCGCACACACTGAGAATTTATAAGAACTCTCCCATCTTCTTCCACCAGTGTTTCTATGTTTTTTGTGTTTGTCCTGATAGCATATAAATTTTACACTTGTGGGTCTTTTTGACGAGGTTCTTTCTTTATTTGTTTATATATATATTTTTCTCTTGTCATATACTTGTAAAGAGATGGTGGTTTATCCACACAGTGGAATAGTACTCAACAACAAAAAAGAATGAACCCAAACCACAGATGAATCTCACAATAATTATGCTGAGTGAAAGAAGCCAGACCTAAAAAGAGTACATACATTATGTATTCTGTTTATAAAATTCTGGAAATTACAAGCTAATCTATGGTAACAGCAAACAGATTCGTATTTGGGGTTAGGGGATTGCCATGGGGTGGGAAGGAAGGATTACAAAATGACACAAGGAAACATTGGGTGACTGATGCTATGTTCGTTATCTTGATTGTGGTGTTGGTTTCATGGCTGCATACATGTCAAACCTTACTAAATTATACCATTGAAATATGTTTGGTTTATTGTATGTTAATTATACCTCAATTACCAAACAAAGAAAAAATTCCACAAGGTTACTTCAGTTATATATAAAACATGATAAATTCTGTAGGACATAACCTATTTCTTTAACAAATAAATAGAAAGAAAGAAGAATTGAAAACTATAATTCAAGAGATTTAAGACACACATAAAACAATAGCATGGATGGACCCTATTTGAATCCTGATTCAAATCAACTATAAAATGATATTCATGCAAGAGTTGGGAAAATCTGAAGACCAACTGACTGAATAGTAGATGTATTGAAGAAATTACTAGTTCAACAGTAATGGCTGTTGTGTTAAAATTAAAAGCGTCCTTATCTCTTAGAAAGAAAGTATATACTCTTGGTCTAGCAATTCCACTTCACAAAATTTATCCTAAAGAAAGTATGTGGGGGGAACAAAGAACATTTCTATTTGGGAGAAGAAGAAATTTATTTCCCTATAAATCTTAATACACTGTGTGGAATAATGTTCTTTTCAGGATATATACTCTGGACTTGATATAAACATCTGCTTGACTCTTAGCCACTAAGTGCTTTGTCCTGCCAACCCTGACTCATCAGAAATGCCCAGGCCTCATGACATTGTCTTTGCTGTGAGCTTTATCAGGATAGAGTATGTGGTATGCATTGTAGAGTGTGCACTTCACAGATGGCTAACCACACCTGAACTTTTGGGGGGACATATGCATCCCATAATGTAGTTGCAGATGCTCATTTTGCTGCATGGGAAGGCTCTGGGATGGCCCTGCAAGGTGTCAGATTGTTCCTGATCTCCAAAGATCATGGTAACCACAGAATGCATGGATAATCAATCATGATATATCATATATTTATAGTACGTATGATTCCCATCATTTGGGGTATTAGTAGTTGGAAGGCCCTTGGTCATGAATGACTCATGCACTTTCTTGCCTTTATTCTCAATCATTCTTCTATGCAAAGTACTTGGTCATTTTTGGAAGTCCAGAACAGATTCCCCTGCTTGTGTCTTGGAATGTTAGATATTGGGTTGACACCTTTCAACATCCTACAGGTATTTATTTACTGCATCTTCCCCTGGCCAAGCACTGTTGCTGGGAATACAGTTGATTAAATTGTATCCCCTGCCCAACAGGAAGGCATGAGTACCATAGGTCACCTGAGGAATTCTACCTCTGTGGGATTTGACTGTCTGCCTCCCTTGGACAGTGAGAGATGCATGGTTGCAGGCGACTGTAGTACTGGGTACAAAGGAGGGACATTTCCCACCTAACAGGTGGGGGAAGCTTCTTGAGGAGGTGACACCCAAGGCTTGAGGAATGTGAGAGATTTAGCCAGGCACGATGGATAGAGAAAGCAGCATGGGTAAACAGAGGTGGAAGAGCATGATGTTCCAGCATATGGGAGAGAGATGAGGCTGAAAGAGTCGGGAGGACCAGGTCATGGAGAAGCGAACTTTACTGCCACCATGAGAGCTATGTGGTGTGGATTTCCTTTCTCCATTTGGTCAGGCATCATCTCCTCCCCATACCCCAGTCACCAGCAGCAGCCTCAAAGGCCCACAGATCTGTGCACCAAGTCACAACCCAACCCCCCTTCATCTCTCCAGGAACAAATATTTAAGCAGTACCTTTTCTGCCAACCAGGATCAGCTCACAATTAAAGCTGGATGAAAATCTGGCCCCACTGCTGATTTTGTTTTTTCAGGAAGAAAAGTGAATCTTCCTTCTGTTAGTGTATTTTCCCTAAGACATCTCACAATTGTAATTTGATCCTGCATGCATATAAATTGAATTAAACCAGCTAAAGCATTTGTTGAGTACCTTTACAGAGAAATGAACAGTGTCTCCCTAATTTGCCACAGGAGGTCTTTCCCCTTTCACAAGCATCCCTTCTCCAGGCTGCAACTGTCCTTCCTTTTGTTCCTTCTAACTGTTTCTCCCAAAACAAGAAGACCCTACAAGCTGACAGAGGCCAGTATATCAAAATTTTAATGATCTCTGGTTCTGTGATAACACACACACACACACAGTGAAAAAATTATACATGAGATGAAACTTAGCTCTGTAGGTTTTCATTGTGAATACGACAGTCATAGGAGCTCAAAGGAGAAAATGTTGAAGCAGCTATTTTTTTTTTAAACTCCTTCACTTGAAAGAATGGGAATAAGATAAGGGCTTGTATGAATGCGCGAGGCCGTTGGTGGATGTCCATATTTTATAGTGTGGTCCTCTGATGATAGGCCTTTCTTACTTTGCACTGAATGCTGTTTGGAGCTCTCACAGAAAAAGTTCTCAAAGCCTTGATGGATGAGTTTGTGTATTGGATGTGGGTGGTTTTTAAAAAAGTTCATTTGGGATTTTTATTCTTAGTGTGCTGATTTTTAACAAATGATTCAGCCCAACATATGACTAGTGAACAACATCAGACATACCTACAGCATTCATTGAATATATTAAGAATTTGAGCCTGCATTTCTTTTGAGTTGTTGAATATATTCCCAGTTGTACTTTCTTGTTTTCCCAATACATAGTTACAAACTTACTAATGGAGTTTGAATTTAATTTAAATCCTGTTTTCTGTTACTTAGAGTATTTATTTCTAGGCAGTATGTTTTGGCCATTGGCCTATATTTCAACAACTGTCACTTATATATCTTTTTTCTTTCAGATTTAATTAATACTTCCAGTTTAATTAATACTTACTCATTTAGCAACCGTTCACCTGTTTTATGTATTTAACAAACGTGTCTTCCTTACTACTTGCCAGGTGGTAAGTGCATTACATGAACTCTTTTAACCTTCATGACAACCTTACAAGGCAGGTACTGTTACTCTCCCTGTTTTACAGATGAGGCAGCTGAGGCTCAGGGAGATTGAGTCACTTGGCCAAGGTCACACAGCCAGTAAAGGATAGAGCCAGTCTGCCCTCCAGTCTGGGCCTGTAACCACCACACCATCCCACCACCTTCATTCCACATGTTTCTTCTCAAGCCCCTCCCTGTGCTGGGAACTGTGCTGGATGCAGGGACCACATGGGAGCAGACTGGTTTCTGTGCTCGGGGGGGGGGGGGGTGCCTTGGTCATCAGACAGCTGTGAGCAAAAGCACTGTAGATGTCCCTGGGGTGGTTTGGAAGCAAAGCAGGTATGTTAATTTCTAATATTCTAAAAGTTGGAAGTGTGAGATCAGGGTTTCAGCAGGGTTAGGTTCTGGTAAGAACCTCTTCAGGTTGCAAACTGCTGACCTCTCATCATACGGGTACAGGGTAGACAACAGAGAGAGGAAGCAGGCTCTCCTGTGACTGTTAGAAGAACACTCTTCTCATTCATGAGAGCTCCCCCCCTCCCCTGACGTTATCTAACCCCAGTCACCACCCAAAGGCTCCGCCTCCTAATACCCCGTTGGGGCAGGATTTCTGGTCTCAACACAGGAATTGGAGAGAGGGAGGAGTTAGAAGCATTCAGTCCCTAACAGGGAGGCAGACATTAATCAAATCCCACAGACATGAAATTACTCAGAGGAGTGAGGAGAAGCGCTGATGCTCTCAGTGTGAACAGTGAGGCAGTTCAACATAGAATCCAGGGAGAGTGTTTCTGGGAATGGAAGAGCTGAGCTAGAGAAGAATAATGAGACATTTTTTAAAGTCAAGAGTGAGGCTGGCTGGGGATCAGAGGATGCGGGGCATTCTCGGCATGGAAAAGTTGTACGTGCAAAGGCCCTGAGGTGGAAGAGAACATGGTTACCAAGGACTGAAGAGGTTGTGATGACTGCGAAGCAGGAAGCAAAGGGGAGTATTGCGGGAGGTGAGACAAGGGAGAGAAAAAGAAGGGGGCAAACCATGAGGGCCTTGCTGGTCATTGTTAAGGAATGTATTTTTCATCCTAAGGGCTGTGAGACGATACGCATTTCCCTTCCCTACCTTACCTTCCTCTAATGCACACATCAAGGAGGGGATGGAGGGAAGACAGTTAAGTGGCACCTGAAACAATTCTTTTGATAAGAGGGTGACATGGAAAGCCATGAAGAGCAGGTGACAGATGTGGAAGGTAGCTAGAAGGTAAAGCTGACCTGATAATGGTTTGGATCTGATGGGGAAAGTGCGCCACTCCCTGAGGAAGAGAGAGTCCTAGCTGTGGGCCAGACGTGGGCAAGGGACAAGTTCAGCTTCAGACATGCTGGGAGGAGAGACAGCTAAACATCTGTGGGAAGGTGGTGATTAGAGAAGACAGGCCTGGAGATGGACATTGGCCAATCCCTTGTAGATAAAACAGGCAGATGTCCATAGGGGTAACTGAGTTCCAGGAGCGGGGGAGAGTTACAAAGGGAGAGAAGTCCCGTGGGGTTGCAGCATTTTGCAACCCCACCAAGGAGGATGATGGTTTGCAAGGGTGTCTGAGGAGGCTGAGAAGTAGGAGGGAACCAGAGCAGTCTCTGTCCCAGAAGACAGGAGCGAAGAAGGGTCAACACACTTCATGCTACAAAGAGGTCTTATTGGTTGGAAAGTGCAAAATCACATCTGTGGGGTTCAGAGTGACTTTTCTGTGAGAATGCTTTTACTGCAATAGTAGCATTGATTGCCAGCTGGATTGGAGAGGATGAGAGAAGAGAACTGGAGATGTTAGTGGACACGGTCTTGGGAATGGCCTGCTCCAGGCGAGGTGGGGTTTAAATGTACAAGAGCAAGGAGGAAAAGCAAGCAGACTAGCAGCCCCGGGGGAGCACGTGTGCCCTGTGCGAAGAGGGGAATAGCCATACCTTCTGAATTCATAGGGGAAGCTGCAAATAGGAATGTTCATATGTAAAAGATTTTTTTTTAAAGATTTTATTTATTTATTTGACAGAGAGACAGAGATCATAAGGAGGCAGAGCAGCCGTCAGAGAGAGAGAGAGAGAAGGGGAAGCAGGCTTCCTAGTGAGCAGGGAGCCCAATGCGGAGCTCGATCCCAGGACCCTGAGATCATGACCTGAACTGAAGGCAGAGGCTTTAACCCACTGAGCCACCGAGGCGCCCCTGTAAAAGATTATTGATTGCTGCATTGTTTGTGATTATAAAATAGGGGAAACTAAGGATTCAAGTGTAAGTGAATATTCAACTCTAATAAATAGGGTTCTTTTTCCAGATTCTTGGGCTGTCAATTCTGAAACCACTTCCTTTGTATACTAGGACTAAGTGATAAAATCTAGTGGATAATCAAAGTCAGGCTTCTCACTGTTGCAAGACTGAGTGACAGAGGGAAAATAGAAATATCTAGGGATGGGACGTAGGAATTGAAGGTATCGGTGTGAGGAGTTCACGGAGAGAAAAGATAGTTGAACAGACAGACAGACATTTCTGTCAGTGTGTATGCAGACACACATACATTTTATTTTATCCCTGTCTGCTGAGAGGGTCTAGAAATAATAATATCCCAAGAAAATAGTACAACCTACCATTCTAATCTTGGTTTCTAAATACAATCCTATCCGCCAAAGGGCTCTTTGGAAAAAAATGGTTGATTCTGGGGAGGGGGCAGGGAAAGTATAAGCTGAACTTGAGTAACTTAAGGAGCCAAAAAAAAAAAAAAAATTGCTCACATAATGGGAACATAGCAGAAGCATATAGGAACCAGCTTGATGGGGTTACCACTGATAAAAATCTAGGACAATTTGAGCATAAAAATAAAGAAGTAAAGGGTTATCACTCATTGAGTAAAGTACCAGTCCATTAATCTAATCCATTAATCTAAACTGATATAAATCAACTAAGTTAGTTAAACGAACAGACAGATAAAGGAAGAGACAAGATAGCTCTTTCTTACAGCGGAATGCTGACTAATAAATGTAGAAGGAATGATAGAGCTAGAAAATCACGATTTGGCAACCACGTGATAATGGATTGAAGTAAGAATCGTTCACAGGTTCTAAAACGAATGGGTTGACGTAAGATATTTACATACTCACAAAGTAACTCCTGACATAGACTTACTGATCAGAAAAGAGGAAATCCTAACTTTATCGCAGAGGAATGCAGCAGACACTGCCTTAACCAACGGATCCACGCTGACCTCGATGGGAGGGAACATAAAGACACAGGTGTTTCCAGACCTGATGTGCTGGGAAGGGCGCCCCATCGCCACTGCGTTGTGCCCACCAGGAGTGCATGCCCCACATGCACGTCACACACACAAAGCTAGGGTAAGAGATAGGCTGCCAAATAATTAGCCTGTATAAAATGTCAGTGTCGTGAAAAGCAGACCAAAGGGCTATTCTAAATGCAGGAAGAGCTAAAGAGATGACAACTGAATGCAGTCTACTGATCGTGGGTTGATTATTACTATAAAAGACATCAGTGGAAGTTTGGTGAAATAGGAATTAGGTCTGTAAGTTAAAGAACAGTACTGCATCAATGTTAACTTCGTGATTCGTGTTATTGTAGCATTTAAATGTATAAATGTAAAAGAATATATATATTTTTTTATATATGTATAAATATATGTTTATATATTTACATATAAATGCAAAAGAATGCAAAACATACTAAAATATTTAGGAACACAAGGACATCACATCTACAGTTTACTCATCTGGTTCAGAAAAAAAATGTGTGTGTGTGTATTTGGCAAGAGAGAGAGAAGGATAAAGCACGTGTGGTAAATATTACCATTGGGAAATCTGGGTGATGTGTATATGAAAATTCTTTGTAATATTCTTGCTATTTCTCCTTAAGCCTGAAATTCTATCGAAATTAAAAGTTTTTTTAAACAAACCTCTAAAATATTAAATACTGGCTCATCGAATATAAAAATAATTAACCCTCTGTGGACCAAGCAGGACATGCCTGTCACGGGCAGATTCAGGCTGCAGTTGACTGATTTTCGGCCCCTCTGGTGGTGGTCCTGTGGGATAAGGAGGGACTAGAAACCTAAGCCCAAGTAGATGGACTGGCCCTAGGCTGTGGCTGTTGTTAACTGGGGGTCAAACAGGCAGGACAAAGGTAGAGATGGGGACACTTCCCTGTGTGGCTTCTCTTCCCTTCCAAGATAGGTGGCATGGCCCCCAGCTGAAAGTGACAGCTGCTGGGAGTTCGGAGGCTTGAGGAGGGAAGATGGCGGCTGTGTGATAGGAGACCACCTGGGCCAGAATCTCACCTTCGTGGAGGGCGTGTGGCTAGTCCATTGGACTCAGCACTGCGAGAGGCCTCAGGGATGGCTTCTCCCAGTGGTTTTGGTCACTCTCAGACAACCACAGAAAAAGAGGGTAGCTGGGTTCAACCAGGGAAGGAATTTGTTAGCTGGGTGTAGTGGAGGTATGCAGGGGCACGGGGCTCTGGGTATTGCCATGAGCATCCTTGAAAGGGCTGACCTGAGATCCCAGGTGATCGAAAGTGAGTTGCAAAAGAAGAGGGGAGGTGGGCAGGGCAGGGTCAAGAGTGACTGGAGAGCCTAGCAAGGGGGGTGCACAGTTTTATCAGAGAGGGTGGAACATGTGTCTGCCGAGAGCTGAAGCGATGGATTGGTGACTAGCTGTCTTGGGGATAACATGGCCCAGTGCACAAAGGAACCCACACAGGGCTTCAGGGCATGGAGAACAGTTTGCTAATGAGGGACAGAGAGCCAGTAGTGTTAGAACTTGGAAACGGCATCCCAGTTACGGCCAGACTATAGATGGAGAGGATCTCAATGTGCTGATATGACCATGGTTTTACACACTGGTAGACAGAAGCTACAAGAGGTGGGTGGAGGTACAGGGGAATGTGCTGTTATGGAGCGCAGAGTAGAGGGGGCAGCTGAGTCAGGGCAGCAAAGTAAAGAAGCTTGGGAAAATGACCACTAGGTAGAGGAGCCTTATAACGTGCAAACCTCCAAGTACAGAAGGATTTTCCAAAGATGGAGGTACTTTGAGTCCTACTCCTGAGAACATGGGAATCTGATTGGACAAGCCAGGGAAGCTGGGATGAGAAGAAGCACCAGAGTAACAGGAAGTTTTGGGTGTCATGATGAAAGGAGACTGTGGGAGTACAAGGACTAGAATGCAGGGGGTCATGTTATCCCTCCCTAGCAAGACAGGGAAACTGAGGCTTGGAGAGGTTGTCAGTGCCACAGCTCCTACATAGGGAGCTGGAGCCTGAACCCAGGCCTCAGCCCCCAAGGCTAGTGTTCTCTCCTCCCGGTGCTGCAGAGACGCAGCGGCAGGCTTGTGCAAGGCCTCAGGAATGACAAGTCTCAAACCCAGATTCGGTGAGAGCAGAAAGTCTGGGTGGTCCGGCTGGAAGTGGGGAAGCGGTCGGGGCTTGACCTTGGAGTCTGAAATGCCAGGTAGGGAAGGTGGACTTTAAGATGAAGGGACTCATTCAGATCTCTCCCAGGTGGTCAGTGGATGTCTAATAGCTTAAGTGTCAACCATGGAGGGAAACTTGGCACAGGGATTCCCCCAGAGAACCTCTGGTACAGCAACTGCTGGAACGCCCCAAGTTCCCTGCACTTGGGTAGCTCAGACCGCCGTCTAGTGCCGGGACTGTTGACAGAGCGTTCAGGCCACCATCTGCAGGACCAGCAGGACTCAAACCGGGGACAGGTGCGCAGCCCCATACAACAACTCCTGGCAGCAAGCTGGCCCCGGTGCATTTCCCACCTCACCGTGAGACCCTGTCAGATGCCTGGATAAGGTTTTCCTTCATTGGCTATTACCTGCCTGCTTGTCTGGAAACTACCGAATAGGGAAGTGACTACTCAGTGAACTCTTGCTGGCTCTGAGCACTCAGAAACTAAATTGTAGGCTCTATTCCCAGAGTTCCCCTGAATTCAGAGTCCCAAACTATAGTCCAGAGTTTATCCTTTGTGCTTCTATAATTGACGAAATGGATGCCTCCAGAAGGAAGAACACTAGTTTTCTAGACACATGGAGCAGAAATGAGCGCATGTCTGCTATCAGCCAAATCTCTGCCCCAGCCTCGGCAGGGTCCAGGAGGCCGTACCTGTGCCTGGCAGCCTGTCTAGCACGCACACTCCTCCCAGCCCTGCTTGCCACTCAGCCACACTCGGCCCTGACTTGGCTCTGGGTCCTCAGATTCTCATCTCTATTTCTGCTTTCCCTCAGATGCCACAACGCACAAGAGAAAGCGTTGCAGAGGAGTGAGCCATAGAGGGGACACTGCTCCCTTCCCTCGGACGACAGGGTCACAGAAAGAGCACTGGGTTTGAAGTCAGCCTTGGTAGCAATCCCACTCGCTCAGGCATGACCTTGGCAGCTTATTCCACCCCCTTTAACCTGTGTGTCCTCAATGGCAGCAGGGGCTCAACAGCAGCAGGAGAATAACATCTCCTAACTTTTGCAAGGTTATTTATTACAAGGCTTCAACGAGATAATGTATGTGGCGTGTCTAGCCCACATGACACATCCAGTGCACCTTTCAGTCTCCCCACTTGCATCCTGAGCAGCCCTTGACCCAGGGCTGGCTGAAAGCAGTTCACATTCCTGTGGCCATGACCAGACAGGTTAGTGTCATGTTCTCATATCTATGCATAGGGGAGAGAAAACCACAAAAAACGGTTTCTCCTGTTTTCTTTAGTCCTTTCTTGATATTTTATGATGTTATTTCCTAACGATCCTGCCCCACATGTTTGTGGCATCCCAGATTAAATTGCATCGTAAAGATAACAACCCAGTTGAAAGCCTTGTCCTTTTTTTCCCTTTGGACAACCTTGAGGAGGGGAAGAGTACTTTATGGCTCCCAGGTTTCCCTCTCAGCAACTTGCATTTTAAATTGAGGCATATTTATTGCAATATCATTTACACCAGCAGTTTTCTGGGTTAAATACAAATATCTGATCATTGTCCAGTGTGATGCACATCACTTGTGCTTACCCCTGTGACTTTAATTTTGATTCTCCATTACACAGTGAATAGAGGATTCAGTGCATCATGATCAGGAGGTACAAGACAATCTGAGATAAGGGGGGAAATTAAACTCTAATAATTCTGTTTAAGGCAGTGACAGCCCAGGTTTTGGGTCTTCAGGGCTTCCGGAGACACCATGAGAGCACCAGTAAGTATTATATAAGCTCAGCGTGTTACTTTAATCTTGGGCTCACACAGACGTTTATTAATCAAATAGAGTGATTTTAATATATATTCATGGGCAATTCTCCAGCCTGGCCTGAAAAACTGTTTATTTTCACATTTCTAATTTAAGAGATTTTTCTGGAAGAGATAGACTTAAGAATGTTGAATTACTCTGGCAATTGTTTTGAGCCAAGATCATTTTCTCTTTCTCATGTGAGGCTTCAGGGGCTTGAGGCCACACAAGTGTTACATTCCCAAGTCTTTTAGAAAGAGGTACTTTTCCGATTTACTAACAAATCAGCATTTTCTTCATCTGTCTGCCTGGAAATGTCGCTTCAGTGAAACAGATCCTGGAAGGGTCTCTGAGAGGGAGGTCTCCATGGCTGGTACTCTCCTACTGGACTTGGCTGCACCAGGGTAGGGGTGAAGAGCCCTTCCCCAGTGAATGTGCTTTGTATTGAGGCCCTCAGACATTTTTCTGGTTTCCATTCTGCCTCACTAGTGTGCACATAAAGGACTCCATGAAAAATGGGAACCATTATTTGTGTCTTCATTAACTACAAGACACCTCTTCCCGGCTTTCCATCCCCTTCCCCCAGTCAGATACAAAAGGTACAAAATCAATGGTTTTTATTTATTTTTTTGCTTATTTAGTGTAACTGTCTTATTCCTCAAAGAGCTGAAGTTGCAAATCACATATCCAAGAAAGGACTGCTATTTATATAAAGAATTCTCAATGTTTAACCATAAAAACAGCAACAGTCCAGTTAGGAAATAGGCAAAAGACACCAAAGAAACATTTCACCAAAGAAGATATTCATGTGGCAGATAAGCACATGAAAAGATATTTAAAATGTTAGCTGTTAGAAAAAGCAACTTTAAAACCACAGTAAGGTACTGTGACACACCCATGACAATGGCCTAAAAGAAAAAATAATGACAGCAAGTGCTAGCAAGGTTGCAGAGAAACTGGACCTCTCATACTTGCTGGGGGGAATGTAAAAATGGCCCAACCACCCTAGAAAACAGTGTAGCAATTTTTTACAACTAAACAGGCAACTACCATATACCCAGCAAAGGTACTTCTGGGCATTTATCCCAGAGAAAGGAAAACTTTCTTTCACACAAAAACCTGTACACCAATGTTCATTGCAGCTTCCTTGACAATAGCTAAACACTGGGAAAAACCCAGATGTCCTTCAAGGGGTGAACAGTTAAACCTTGATACATCCATACTAGAGAATATTATCCAGTAATAAAAAGAAACTATACACCCAACAACTTTGATGAATCTCCAGGGAGTAATGCCGAGGGAAAAATGCCAGTCCTAAAAGGTTACATAGTATAGGACTCCATTTATATAACATTCTTGAAATGACTAAATTATATAAATGAGACTATATTAGAGGTTGCCAGGGGTTGGGGACAGGGCTTGAGAGGAGGGAAGTGGGTGTGGTTATAAAGGGCAACCAATGTGGTGAGGGAGTGGTTACATAGCTCAGCTGTGGTAGTTAAATGCAGCCTACAGGCGGGATGAAATTTCAGGGAGCTAAAAACACATGCTCAAATGAATGCATGTAGAATGAATGAAATGTGAATAAGACAGATGCGTTCTCCCAATCCCAATGTCCTGGTTGTACTGTACTGGAACAGGGCAAGATGTTACACTGGGGGGAGCTGGATGAAGGGCAGATGAGATCGCTCTGTATTATTTCTTAAACCACATATAAATATCTACAGTTTCCTCAGGACACCTACGTGGCACAGTCAGTTAAGTATCCAACTCTCGTTTTTGGCTCTGGTCATGATCAGCAGGTTGTGAGATCAAGCCCCACGTCAGGCTCCAAGCTCAGTGCAGAGTCAGCTTGAGGTTCTCTCTCCCTCTCCCTCTCCCTACACTCCCACTTGCTTGTGCATGCTGTCTCTCTCAAATAAATAAATAAATCTTTAAAAAAATAAATCTACAATGATCTCAAAATTAAAAGTTTAACTTAAGTTCAATTTAAGTTTAATTAAAATGGTGGGTGCCTGGGTGGTTCAGTGGGTTCAAGCCTCTGCCTTTGGCTCAGGTCATGATCCCAGGGTCCTGGTATTGAGCCCCACATCGGGCTTTCTGCCTAGCAGGGAGTCTGCTTCCCCCTCTCTCTCTCCACCTGCCTCTCTGTCTACTTGTAATCTATGTCAAATAAATAAATAAAATCTTTTTAAAAAATATGAAAAAATGGAAACCACAATGTATTAATGTAAGAATGGGTGGAAGTTAAGTGAGGAAGGAACACTGTCCTTCAGTGGACCTGTTCTAAGTGCAGGACTGGGGGATTCAAATACAGTCACTTCATCCGCAAAATGTTCCTGTGACCAAATATTAATATTCCCATTCACAGGATAAGGAAACTTGAGGCTTGGAGAGGTAAAACATTTTGCAGGAGACCTCCCCAGCAAGGAAAGGACAAAGCCCCAATCTCTTAGATCTCAGTGCTCTTACCATCTTGCCATGGGGGACCCCATCTCTGTAGCAGACCTTTTTGTCTCTCCCGGCTGCTGCTGCTATACCAACCAGTCGGGCCTAACCCTCAACTCCCATAGCTCCAGGGTTAATATGCCGGGACCTGCAACCATCTTTGTCCTCCAGTGGGAAGCAAAGATTATTCAGAGTCAGACACGAGCCTTTACCTTCTTTGCTAAGCAGATGATAAAGAGAACTCATGCAAAGAGCATTCAGAAAACCCAGGCCAACATCAGATAAAACAGTAAGTAACACTCCCAACAGTACAAAGGGCATTAATTAAAACAAGTTGGAAAGATGTGTCTGTATAAATATTTTTGAAGACAACCTTGTCGAGAAAGAATTAGACCTTGGGGAGATTTATGAATTACTGATAATGATAGGGAAAATAAATCTTAGGAAGACAAAATCATTTAAGAATAGATTCTGTAAACTGATGAGATTGGTCCCTTCCAGCAGGTAGATAGGAAAGGAGTGGAAAGAATGGGGGCATGGGAACAGGATGAAAATTAGAGCGAGAGAGGAGAGACCCTTCTCTGACTCAAAATCACATACCAAAGTAACGGAATATACCATTAAAATCAGCCTGGATGAAAGGGGAACCGAAGATGAAGTACAAATGGTAACAAACAGCCTTACTTTACTACAAAGGAGTAGACAGCCCCACTGGAGGCAGTGGGAAAGCAAAAACTTGGAAAGCAGCAGTCTAACTGGATACTGGGAGGCTGAAGCCAAAAAAAAAAAAAAAAAAAAAAAGGGATACCTAAGTACTGTTCTCTAGTTAGAACATCTATTTTCCATGGGGATGGAAGTGAGCAATTTTGAAGCTACTTTATGTAAATAACAGGAACAAGCAAATGGCGTTGTGGATGGTAGAGCCTGGTTTCTCACTGTTGAAGAGAGAAGTTCCAATAAGGAAAAGAAGGGAGCTGGAATGAACCCTGTGGTGCTGGATTGGAACTGGAGGGTTCAGTATGAACTCAGGGTTTTTAATGTCTACACAGGAGGGATTCTTATAGAAGGACGTACAGAGGGGGGTGTTGATGTGTTTGTGTTTCATAATTATACGGTATATAATTATAATGTCTAATGTATAATTTCCTAGTTTTCTGTCTTCTGAGAGATGCCTAGAAACCACAAAACCCCAGTAGCATTGAGCACAACTCACCTTCTTGGTTTGTAAATACTGTTCAGTTTAAAAAAAAAAAAAAGCCTGGTCTTTTTGGAGAAACGTGGGATTCCTGAGTTGGGACAGAGGACAAACAAGATGAGCCTGAATATCTTGGGGTCCCAGAAAGCAAGAACGTGGTTAATAAATGATGGAATCATGTCAGAAAGACACCAGAGCCAATTTAAAGGATGTTCCATTGGGCAAATCTGGGATAATTTGAGAAATAATATAAATAATGATAATGGATTACACCCTGCAGAATAAAATAAATATCCGTGAGTCCATAGGGATATAAATAAATGATTAAATGAGTAAATGAATAGACACAGCAGAAAGGACAGTTCCTCCTTATGGTAGAATTCTAATGAAAGCTGGGGAAGGAATGCTGGAAATAAAATATGGCCGTTTGGCGAACATCATGGTAATGGTTGTTGCAGACCAGTTTCATTGATGTTTGCTAAAATTAGTGGGCAAAAGTATGATGGAAATGGGATATTTGTGTAGTCTCAAAGTATTTTCCCATAACATGCTTATTATTTACAGATACAGGGGAAGATAGTAACATAACAGTAGAGAACTCTGACAGACATCACCTCAACCAGGTATCAATGGTAGCACCACCAGAACCAAGACAAAGCAATGGCTGGCATCCTGGACAGGATGCACTGAGAAGGGGTACAATATCGTCTCTGAGGTATTCTTGCTGAGGGGCATAAATTCCATCCAATGGAGAGAAAACCTCAGACGAACCAAACTGATGGATGTTCCATCCAAAAACACTGGCCAGTACTTTTCTCCAGGATCCAGGTCATGAGATACTGAAGAGTTGTCCCCACTTAGAGGAGAATAGGATTCAGGACAGTTACATGCAATGTGGGATCCTGGATTGGACTCTAGACCAGAGCAAAACAATCCAGGGGAATTAGGAATATAGTCTCAAGATTTGTGCATCATGGGGCACCTGGGTGGCTCAGTGGGTTAAAGCCTCTACCTTCAGCTCCGGTCGTGATCCTGGGGTCCTGGGATCAAGCCCCACATTGGGCTCTCTGCTCCACGGGGAACCTGCCTTCTCCTCTCTCTCTGCCTGCGTCTCTGCCTACTTGTGATCTCTGTCAAATAAATAAATAAATAGATAGATAGATAGATAGATTCGTGCATGATGTGAATGGTAACTTCCTGGTTTAGATGGTTGTGCCACCATCCTCGGAGATGTTAACGTGAGCAGAAGCTGAGTGAAGGATGTGGGAAGTCCTTGTACTGTCCTTGCTAAGTACTTTGCAACTTCGTTGAGTCAAAAATTATTTCAAAAAAAAAAAGTTGAAATACATCAAACTACAAAGGTTATATCGAGATTGTTACCGAACCAGTGAATCAAGTTCATGTTTAATTGTATCCCATGAAACCAAAATAATAGTACTACTAGTACCTTTGAATGGCTCCTTACACTTTACAGTGTTCTTACTTGCATTCTGTTACTGAGGCCTCAAACAAGCATTATTTCCGCCCAACCCTGTTTTAGAGATGAAGAATCTTGATCTAAGAGGTCCTGGGTATAATTAAAACAAGGACAGATCACAGAGACAAGCAGAACTTCAAAACCAAATACACCTGCATCAACGTCCCAGCACTGCCATTTCCAGCCTGGTACAACCTTGGCCCCCAGCAGAGCAACCTCCAGGGCATGATAGCAGCTGCCTTTTGGGACTGTTGTGAGGATCTAAACCCTATAAACATTCTGCACAGAGCCGGACACACCCTTGGCACTTACTAAGCAGCAGGGGATGAGCATGGGATTTTGGAGCCGGGGCACTTCCGCACACAGTCCAGCAGCCTTGCCCACCCAATACCGGAGTCAGAGCAGCCTCAACTGTGGTTCTGGCCCCTCTGCAGACACTGCAGGGGCGGGAGGTACGGCTTATACTGAAGGGATCCATCTCTTTGCAAAACAAAGGTGAATGTCTGTATTATGTAGACTATCGATATAAATGTGCACATATTAATATATTTTTAAGAGTTAACAATAGGTACATTCGCAAAGTGATCATTTCTAATATGGGTAAGTCTAAGGAATGAGCTAGGATGAGGAGGAAGGAGGGTCAGTCCCTTGGCAGGCACCCTCTGCACCACCCTCAGAATTGTCCCGTCTGTGCCCAGTTCTTTCGCTGTCTGTGAAGTGCTTGGAAACTTAAGCTCTTTGCACTATCTTTTCTGGTGGCCCATTGGGGACTTCATGCAAGATAAGCTGTAGACTAAGGGACAGGAGGAATGGCATGGCCTTGCCCAGTGCCCTGCACACCGCAGCCGCTCATTGCATACATATGTCGCAAATGTGGCCTAGAGGGTAGTCATCTCCATCATGTTTTGCACCAAATGGCTTCGCACTTGGTGGTCTTTCAGTGTTGGAATTCAGTTGACTTAAATCTCATCTCAGAAATTAGTCCATGAGACAAATCATGCATAATCAACAATATCCTTGAACGTTCCTGTAAATCACTCCATGCAGGCTGACGTGTGCACAGCTGATATTATTATACTGCATATCTGTGTAGACAGCATGTAGACAGTGTGTTACCAGTGTCCAATTTTGGTTAAGATCATGAACCCTGGAACCAGAATGCCTCGGTCCTACCGCAGTGCTACAATTAATTCGCTCAAGAACCCCTACTTCACAGTTTGTACATCAGAAAAGTGGGACTGACAATCACACTTCTTCCATAGGGGAGTCATAAGCATTAAAGGGGTAATATGTGTAAAGCCTTTAGCTCAGTTCTCAACACTCTGTTAGTCCTCAGTACATGCCCTCCACCATCATCATTATAATACATGTATATATGTATGATATATGCAACAGTGCATACATAAAATACCTTTTTAAATTAACTTAATTATGTAAACTGTAATATATCCTTAAAGTTTTTTTCTGCTGTGACTCCTCTCCCCTTCCCCCACCCCCAGACTAGGTCCGCGAGCAGTAACAAGTCTCATTTTGTGCTGGTTTTATTTATTTATTATTATTTTTTAAAGATTTTATTTATTTAAGAGAGAGAGAGATCGCAAGAGAGAACACAAATGGGGAGGAGAGGGAGAAGCAGATTCCTGATGAGCAGGGAGTCCAGCATGAGGCTCGATCCCAGGACTCTGGGATTGTGACCTGAGCCGAAGGCAGATGCTTACCCAACTGAGCCACCCAGACGCCCTTTGCGCTGGTTTTAAAGTCCCTCTGTGGTCTCCACGGGGCTATCACTGCTCCTGAACGAGCTCAAGTCCGGCTTCCACGGTTCTGAAATCAGATTGCGGCTGAATCTTCCCATCACATAGGTGGATGTGACAGATCTATGTGACATGTTTTACTCTAGTCACAGAGATAATTGAGGTACGCCTGCCTTGGACTTGAGATCCTATTTAGACTCTAGACAGTGGGCCCCAAGATTCCACTGTGACACCGTGTCTGGTTCCACTTGATGCTTATTGGGATGTCCCAGTAACCCAGAATAAGTATGTGCAATTATATCCAGCCTTCCGACCTTTGACTACAACCTGAAATAAGGACACTGTTGTTTGTCCCCTCTTCAGTCTGAACACTAGAAGGATAGTGGCCACAGCGGGTGCAGTGGTGGTGATGGCTGCCCCAGTGGCAGCGGTGGTAATAGCATAGATCATGGTGCAATAATGACCATGGTGTTAATTGCTCATGGTGTGGTGGTGGTGGTGGTGGTGATGGGACTGAGTATGGTGTTGGTGAGGACGTGGATCTTATCGGTCCTGGTATGATGGTGGTGGCACTGCCAACGTGGTGGTAGTGGTAGGGATTGTGGTGTTCATCAGAAATGCTGATCGTGATTTGATGATGGTAGCAGTGGCGGTGACCAAGTAGACTATGATTCCATAATTCTCATTGGTACTTAAACCCTGATGTCAAGGTGGGGAAGTCTGTATTTGAGGAAGCTCTCCCCAAGTGATGTGCTATATATCTCCACTTGTAAAACACTTCCTAGGCCTGGGTCTTAGGAGCAGTTCTCCTAAATCAGTGCAGCCTGATCCCTCTGCCATAACTTGCCAGTGGAGTTAACTGTGTATCTCATGAGCTGTGGTCCTCTGAATACCCACCCAGCAGACGGTTCCATGCCACCTAAATGTGCTTGGTACATCCTGAGCTTTCTGTGCCCTTCTTGGACACTGACTGTGCACATCCACAGGTTAGGGGCTTCTAAAGGATCTCCAGTCTCCAATAAGACCTTCACTTCGTCTACCCTGGTATTTCCAAAGCTTCCTTGACCACTGAACCCTTTGCGGGGTTGGGGGGTCGTGCTTGCTGGTAGGTGCCTATAAATTACACAGAACAGCGAGAGAAACACTAATCTAAACAACTCTTGGAATGAAAAGAAAAATAAAACTTTTAGGAAATATGTTCCCCCCAGAGGGACTAATTTCTTAGTGCTTGGTGAGAATGGTTAGCTTTCGGTTAGTTTTGCAACTCTAAATTCTGTCCTAGATGGCAAATGGAAGAAGGTCATCTACAACTTACATAATCAGAACTGACCGATGAATACATCAAACAAGTAAATGAAGGGTATTATTAGAAACAAACCTCAAAAGTGAAATTGCATTAAACCCCATCAAACATCGACGACCTAGGACGTCCTTCCTCTTGTCACTAAATTTTTTTTTTCCTGAAATACAGCTGACTTTATCCTTTTATTCCATACTCATAGGTCATTTAGTCGTTACAGCAAAGCGGTCCTTCTTTACTTCCGAGCCCAGTGCTGGGTTAATAAAAGATCCTGCATAACTGAGGTTATGCTCAGTGCCGCCCGGTAGCTCTCCATGTGTGTCTCATAGTCTCATAGTCACCCGGGGTTGCTTGGGAAGAATCAAAGTTTCTAAGCCTCCCTGCCAGAGAGCAGGTCCAGGTACAGCCCAGAATATGCATTTTTTTTAACAAAGACATCAATCAGGGCAGACTCGCTTTGAGAAATATCAGGAAAAATGCTGGTGTTAACATGCTGTCTTCCTCCTCTTCCCCCTCATGTCAATCTTAGGAAGAATTCTTGTTCCTGTCGCAGCTGGAGGAGCAGCCCTGCTGGTAGAGGTGGGCTGACAGGCTGCTCAGGTCTCTTCCCTAACGCTGCGCCTGTTAACCTCAAGGGCAAAGCCCGCAACCCCACCAGGTATGCTTATCGAATGAAGAAAACTGCTTCCTCACTCTTCTCGTGAGTCCTTCCCACTCACTGAGTGATCGTTAGTCGTAACACGAATAATGCAAAAAGGCAGCCAAGCAATTTATATTTTATCCATAAAATTAAGCCCTGTGTTTCACCACAGCATTTAACTCCGTGACCTATTTTATTGAATCCCTTAGCAGATCTTGGACAGTTCCCTTGAGTGTAAATTACCATGAAGGTAAATTGAAAATGTATCAAGAAATGGGCAAGGATATTAGTGCAGAATCAAGGAGTCATCAAGCTTCAGTTGTTCTGAAGACTTTTTTAAAAAGTCTCTTTTCAGTATCGTTAGAGTAGAAAGAATTGATGTGATTAATAAGGCTTTACCTTTCTTAGGTCACCACGTGCCTTCTGCGGCATCCATAACTCAGTTCAGAGGTCCCGTCCTCCAGAAATGGCTCCACCTGCTCAGAGCCTCTTCTGGGCTCCTCGTGTACCTCTGCACTCCACAGACCACCTTGTGGGGGCTGTCTCTCCCAGGAGTGAACCTTGGAGCTCCCACAGTATTCCTCTCAGGATTTGCAGTGCTGGTACACGCCCTGGCTCCAGGTCCATGCCAGGCTGCCACCTACATGAATGCACGTGGTTCCCTCTTGCCTTTAGAAGAAGGGAAATGGTGTTTGTCATGGAAACGAGGGCCAGGTCGGGGAAATTCAGATTCCGCGGATATTTCTAGTGTCCCCTTCCACCCCACTGGACTTTGTCTTCTGCATTAGCGCAGTTGATTTGCGTAAAGAGACTGAAAACAGAGAGGTGAAATCATATTCCCCAAGTCACACAGCTCATAAGCAGCTGAACAGAGTCTTCATCACTCAGGTTGGCCTCAGCCTACTCACTCGCCCTCAAGTTCCTGCCACTACAAAACCTGTCTTTTTTTTTTTTTTAAGATTTTGTTTATTTGACAGACAGAAATCATAAGTAGACAGAGAGGCAGGCAGAGAGAGAGAGAGGAGGAAGCAGGCTCCCTGCTGAGCAGAGAGCCCGATGCGGGACTTGATCCCAGGACCCTGGGATCATGACCTGAGCCGAAGGCAGCGGCTTAACCCACTGAGCCACCCAGGTGCCCTACAAAACCTGTCTTAAGACCACAGTTGTGAGGGGCATCTGGGTGGCTCAGTCATTTAAGCATCTGCCTTCAGCTCAGGTCGTGATCCCAAGGTTCTGGGATGGAGCTCCACATCAGGCACCCTGCTCAGTGGGGAGCCTGCCTCTCTCTCTCTCTCTCTGTCTACCTGCCTCTCCCCCAGTTCATGATCTCTCTCACACCTCTCTCTCTCTCTCTTGCAAAAATAAACAAATAAGATCTTTTTTAAAAAGAGCACAGTGGTGGCGTATGGCCCAGGACTAGTAATTCATCAGCGGGAAATGAGGCTGCCTCTCACACACCGAGATTCCACATATGGAGGCTGCCCACTGCCGTGTTTCGTGCGGCATTCCCATGACGCCTTCAGCAGACTGCACACCAAGCCCGGAGTGCCTGATTACAACCAGCCCCCACTGCCTCTTCTCCCATATATAGTGCCTGTTGGATCTCAGGCCCCCAAAGAGACAGCAGTGAGTTTCTGAGGAGCCTTGAGACTCCAGTATCTGGGAGTTCTGGTGAGTTCTTTTTTAAAACCTACCTAGTCTGGGGACGCCTGGGTGGCTCAGTTGGTTAAGCGGCTGCCTTCGGCTCAGGTCATGATCCCAGCGTCCTGGGATCGAGTCCCACATCGGGCTCCTTGCTCAGCAGGGAGCCTGCTTCTCCCTCTGCCTCTGCCTGCCTCTCTGTCTGCCTGTGCTTGCTCGCTTTCTCTCCCTCTATCACTGGCAAATTAATTAATTAATTAATTAATTTAAAAAAAAAAAAAAAAAAAAACCTACCTAGTCTGAAAGTAGACTCATTCTGTTCACCAGGCAGAGAGACACAGCCAGGAGTTAAATGTTGGAAAACAGAGGCACACGTAAGAAAGAGGTTCTAATACCCTGAAAGCACATAGAACCCTAGGAGCCGGCCACCCCATCAGAGGCTTTGTCAGTGCTTCGATAGAAATGGAAGGCATGCCACCAGCTGACCAGCACCGAGCACCTGGGACTCAGGAAAAGGGTTGTAGAGAATGAATGGAGCAGGAGAGAAGAAACCGAAAAGGCCCCGCTCTCCAGGACCAGAAAGGAAGTTTAAACCCTGTGAAATATTGCTGCTTTGTTGTTTACTTTGCCCGTTTTTTAAGAAGTTGCACACAAAAAAAGCAGGACATTTGGAAACGAAAGAAAGAGAAAGCTCATGCTGACAAGCTCAGGTGTTGAAGGATTCTGGAGACCAGAGGGGGCTTTGTAGTGTGCAGGAAGAGCGTGCAGGTTGAAAGAAAGACTCCGTGTGGAAAGCAGTGAGGGAAATGGAGGGCAGACAAAAGAGCCACATACACCACAGGCACTGAAGGGGGAGGGAGGATGGTCACACTGCCCGCGGCCACCATGGTCCAGCCCACCCGCGGCACTGCCAGAGGACCACAGCTCTGTGTGGGGTAATCAGAATTCCTGGGTCTGTTCTCCCTGCCCCAGGCTTCCTCCATCCAGGCATTTAGTGGCCTTTTGAGGTGGGGGTACTTCTGGCCAGCGGCGCACAGAGCCAAGCAATAAAGAGGCAGTCTCGAGTTCATCTGGACCAGGAGCGCTAAGAGCAATTTGGCTGAAGAAACAGACAAACAAACAAAAAAAGCAGGACTTAATGAAGAAAATAAAGAAGAGCATGCCAAAATGGCCTCAAAGCCTCAACAGCCTCCTGTTTTCCAGATGTCGCTTGGAGGCCAAGTTTAATCACAATAAGCTCTTTGTAAAAGTGTGCAGATCCATTTGGTTGAGATCCTGATCTTTTTTTTTCCTAACCTGCTTAACATCACTCTGGCTTTCTTTCCTTGTTTACCTTGTAACATTTGCTCCTGGTATTTCTTAAAAGACTTTGCCTTTCAAGGCCCTATTTCCTGAGGTGCTTTTCAGCCACCACAACCAAAGAAAGAAGGAAAGGGACAGAAGGGTCTGTGAAGTGGGTAAGGGTTGGACTGTGCCTGTACACACAGGGATACTGAGCTGCTCTGAGCAGGGGTGGATTGTGCCGGGGGAAGGGGTGCAATAGGAGCCGGCCAGACTCTGAGCATGACCTCACGCTTCACTCAGTTGTTTGGACAAGTGTAGTTTTGTTCTAGATACATATGGTAATTCTTAATAAAATGCTGATAAATGGGCCAGAGCATTCCCTATGATAATAATGAAGTCTTTACCCTCTAGAATGCTATCAAGTCTTGGTTCACGGTTTGTGAGGCTGCTAGCATTTTAAGGAGCAGTAACTTGGAAGCCCAGTGTTGCTGGGGGACATGATCTGCTCTAGATGGGTGGGATCCCTGTCATACCCCCAGAGTGATCTGGTCTGGGACCACACACACACAGGTGGAGCTGCTGAGTGATACCCTCGTGAGTTCTGGCTGGCTTAGGGCTCTTTGAACCTCACTGCCAGTCACCAGTATAAGACAACAGGAAAAGTACAGGCACAGCTGCTTTGGATCCCAACCCTGCCATTGCCTGGTAGTGTAACCATAGGAAAATGATGTGATCTTCCTGAATCTCCAGTCCTACGCCAGTTATTATTACTACACAGCAAACCACCCCAAACTCAGTGTTGTAAAGTGACCATTTTGTCCCACTCACAGATTTACTGGGTTAGGAATCTGGACACAGCCCAGTGGGAATGGTTTGTCTCCTCCCCACAATATCTGGGGACTCAGCTCGGAGGACCTCCAAGACCAGGAGTGACTAGACAGACAGCTGGGATCAAGAGTCACCTGGAGAATTCTGCACGCACACATCTGGCAGTGCATGCTGGGTGTTGGCAGGTCAGTTGACCAGAACGTGGGTAGGTGGCTTCACTCTGTCACTGTGGAGTCTCTCTTCATGGGCTAGCTTGGGCTTTCACAGCCTGGCAGCTGGGTTCCCAAACCAGGTGTCCCCAGATCTTAAGGTGGTCGTGCAGGACATTGTTATGACCTCACCCCAGCTGCGATGTAGTGTCACTTCTACCTCTGGGTTAAACATTCATCAGTGTTCACCCAGGTCCAAGGGGAAAGGGCACAGACTTTTGATGGAGGAGTGGTTGGGTTCTAGGAGAGCACACATGCCAGGAGACAATGTCGAGGCCATCTTGGGAAAATACGACCTTGCCACAGTTCCCTGCTCTACCGATGTAATGACAAGAGGGTGGCGGGAGTGACAGTTGCTGAGCACCAGCCTAGTGTGGCATACTGTTTTTGTGTTATCACATCCTCACTTATTGATTTAAAATAACTGTGGGTCCAGGAAAATAAAAGGGTAATGGCTATCTCACATATCCTTCTCCTGGAGATGGCACAGGCACGGGATTGCAAGTCTCACTAAGCAAGCAAGTTTTGAGTTTTTGTTCATCTCACATCTACGAATATGCCATTGGCCAAAAGGAGTCTCATGGCCAAGTCCAAAGTCAAGGGATTGGGAAGTACATCCTGCCTTTGTGAGGCTGTGGCGGGGGAGTGTGTAATGGTGTAATGACAGAGTGAGAAATTAGGACCAATAATTCAATCTACCAGAGCCATTTTCTAGAACAAAGAAAATTGGATAAGGATATTGTGGCATTACAGCTGGTGTTTAACAGTATAATCGGGGATGCAAAATACCCATATAAAGTAGTAGGTTATCAAATTGCTAATAAAAGAATAATTCAACATGACCAGGTAGCATTTATCCCAGGTATTCAAGGACAATATACCATAAAGATATCTATTAATATATTGCATTACTAGGACAATATATTTTTATAGAACCTAAATCATCATCTCAGTACACACTTAAAAGTCATTCAATAAAATCCAACACCTACTTAGGGATTTTTTTAAGCTCTTAGTAAATTAGAACTATAAGGATACTTATCTAGCATGACATATAATGACATAACACTTTAAGCATTCCCACAGAAGCAAGGAAATAGAAAAGAATGCCTACTTACCACCATTATTTCTAACGGCATCAGTCAAAAATAAGAAATAGACTTATAGATAGGAGACCTAGTTTTCATTATTTGCAGGTGGTATCATGGTATCCCTAGAAAATCCAGGGGAAGCATCTGAAAACCTAGCAGAACGAATACATTCAGTAAGGTAGTCCAGATTAAAAATAAGCCAAAATACAGAGTTTTCGACATAACAGTTGTGATACAATGTCGTGAGCTGTTTATGGTCTATAAAACATATGTAATATGTAATGTAACATTTAAAAATACATATAACCTGTACCTTAAAATAAAATTTGACGAAAAAAAAAATCATGCACCAGAGAAACTGCCAAGGACACCTGTCTTCAGGACGAACCTGAACTAGAAACGTGAAGGACACTGGGGCGGGGCTCTGCCCCTCTGCTGGGAGGCCTCACTAAGTGCAGATACGAGCAGTCCTCAAGGGAATGGCCAGTTATTGATGGGCTTTCCAGTGAACATACCCATGGCTATTTGTCTTTATTTAACTTGAAAAAAGTATCCCAAGGTTCACCTGGAAGACTAACCAAGTGCTCAGAAAGCTCTGTGAGACATTAAGATATAATTTTTTTCAAAAGTGGTTACATGAGTGTGATGCTGACTCTAGACAGCTCAATGGAACACGAACTCTATGTAAAAAGATAAGACACGGTAAGAGTAAAACACAGAGTCCGTGGTGTGGAAGACACAGTTTTTATAAAAGGAAGTGGGTGGTCTCTTTAAGTACTTTTTTCCCCTTAAAGTGTTTAAGGAAAAAAGTCAATTTGATTGCCTACCTTATATATTAAGTGTTCTTATAATACTAAAGATAGGGCCGCCTGGGTGGCTCAGGCGGTTAAGCATCTGCCTTTGGCTCCGGTCATGATCATGGATCAGGTCCTGGGATCGAGTCCTGCATTGGGCTCCCTGCTCGGCGCGGAGCCTGCTTCTCCCTTCCCCTGCTCTTGCGCTATTAGCTCACTCTTTCTCTCTCCCTCTCAAATAAATAAATAAAATCTTTTTTAAAAATTACTAAAGATAAACCTTAGAAGGGGAGGAATTCCCCATCAATGGTTGTTTCCTTTGACCTCTAGCTCCCTCCTTGCACTACACAAGTGCATTTCTGAGATGCAAAAAAAAAAAAAAAATTAAAAGGACAAAAGCCTTTGTCCTTTTTCTGTGAATAAAATAATTAAGCAGGAACCTGCCCAGACTCTGACAGGGCTTCCCAGCAGCCCATATGGGACAGACAGAGGTAAGAAACCACTCAGTGAAGAGTAACATATCATCTGAAAAGGAACTGCCTTTCCAAAGATGGTCCATCCTACAGATTCTGGCCAAGAGGATGCCCTCTACTTAGGAAGATAAATTACTGAATTTCTGGTTCTCCATGAGATTCAGGAGAAAAATGTGAGCATAGCAGAAGATCAACGTGTCAGGAGAAGCAGCAGTCTAAAGACAGTGAAGGGCATTTGGGATGAAAAACATTTTTGCCAAATTAGCACTCTGTGGGGCCGAGGCAGCAGGGAGGCAATTTCTGGCAACCAAATAGAAAATGAGAGTGAGTTCCAGAACTAAAGAAAAAGATGAGGGTATGAAAATACTAAGAGGAGATAAGGAACTGAGACAAGCAAGTAGAGCAGAGGCACGGTACTCAGTCAGAGAAATGATAGAAGCATCCCTGAGAGGACCAGTTGAGGCTTTGCTTCACAAGCATGTGGGGAGTTTTAGTTGGTTGAAAACCTAGACCAAGACTAGTCCCAGCAGCCAGACTGGAGTTGGGGGAGAGAGGTCCAGGATGTGGAGAAGAACCCTCTCTATGTGGTGCCAACAGACCCAACCAGGCAACGTTTCATATACTTGTTAAAAAGGGTTCATAGGAGCCCTTAGCCACCTGGGTGGCTAAGTCGGTTAAGCATCTGCCTTCTTCTCTGGTTGTGATCCCAGGATCCTGGGATCAATGCCCACATCGGGCTCTCTGCTCCATAGGGAATCTGCTTCTCCCTCTGCCTGCCACTCTCCCTACTCTCTTTGTCGAATAAATTTTTAAAAATCTTTTTTAAAAAGTTCATACGCATAAAAAGACAAGGGAACAATTACTGTGAACAGGTGGTTCACAGCCAGAGAAGCTCAAATGCCTAATAAGTCATAACAATCACACAAATCATCTTAAATGCAAGTTTTAAACCACAAAAGGTTCCTGCAGATTAGCAAAGATGTTTTTCTTTTTTTTTTTTTTTATTAAATTTTTTTTTTTAAGATTTTATTTATTTATTTGACAGAGAGAAATCACAAGTAGGTAGAGAGGCAGGCAGAGAGAGAGAGGAGGAAGCAGGCTCCCTGCCGAGCAGAGAGCCCGATGCGGGACTCGATCCCAGGACCCTGAGATCATGACCTGAGCCGAAGGCAGCGGCTTAACCACTGAGCCACCCAGGCGCCCAGCAAAGATGTTTTTCGATGAATAATCCCAGCACTAGCCAGGATGGCAGGAGTTGGGTTCTCTCATACCATGCTGGTAACACTCTCCCCTTGTTCAGAATTTCTGAAAAGCAGTTTAGCAAGATGTAGCAAAAGCCCCGAAAATGTTCAAGCCTGTGATTTTCCTTTCTAATAATTTATCTTAAAAATGTATCTAAAAATTGCAACTAAAAAGAGCTACAAAGATGGCTGCAATATGTTAATTCAAGCATACACACACACATATACATACATGTGTATATATACATATATCTTCATTATTATGCAGCCATTAAAAATGGTGTTTTCAAAAGTGCTCATGGCCAAGAAGAACGCTAATGATAGAATCTAAGAAGATACAAAAATGGAATTTACATTATATGAAGAAAAACAGAGAAGAAAAAGGCAATTAACCAAAATATAAACAATATTGACTCCTTAGATATGTTTTGTTGATTTTTGATTCTTTATGCTTTTCAGTATCCTGAAATGTTTGTACCAAGTGCATTTATTTTAAACTAATTCTCTCTATTTCTAAGCATATGTACACTTCAAGTTAGCTTGCTATAAAGCTTATGGTAACTTTGTTCCATCCATCCCTACCCCTGATTCCTGGTTCCCAGAGCAGTTGTGTTTGCCTTTTTCAACCATCTTCTCTAGTATTTGTCTCCCTATTTTTGTATAATAAGCTTATACTGTGTTTCTTGATTTTTCAGATTTAGATAGTATCTGTTGGCTTCCAGTTATGAAAAGGGAAGATTTATCTCTCTCACACCCCTGCCCTCACACTTCACCTCCACCACAAGCTCTCAGATTGGCTCACAACTCTGGGCTGAAGGAATATTGTTTCCATTTATATCTGCGTAAATGTCATTAATTAAGCCACATCGCTGACTAGATTTACATGGCATCCCAGGTGAACTTCGGTTCTTCCTGGAGATAATAATTGCTTTCTTTATTATTTCTTTATGTTCCTTAGATCTATCACTAATTCAGTCCTAAAATTTCCAGATCTTCAAAACTCATCTCAGTATACATAGACTCATCATGTCAACTGTCCCATTTTGATTCTGCTCGTACCCTCCCTGGGGTCTTCCAGCTCCTGTCTGGATGGTAAGCTCTCCGTGCTGCAACAGTGCTGTCATCTGAGATGTCCCCTCGCTGTTTCCCTGAGGTTCTCTCTGCCTGTCTCCTGGTGTGGAAGGACCTTGGATTTATTGGGTCTTGGCGCCTTCTGCTTTTTTTGGCCTGCTTCTGTTTTGGAGAAATGCATCCTCCTGCATTTTTCTATCCCTAAAAAGGATATATGGGAGCTAAATTTTTGAGACCCCTTGTGTATATGAACACAACTTTATTCCACACTCCAATTCAGAGGTCAGTCAACTATAGCCTGTGGGCCCTCTCTGGTCTAGAGTCTGTTTTCCTTCTTTCTGTAAACTAACAGTAAGGCTTTTTTTTTTTTTTTTTTAAACATTTTAAAAGGATTGTTAAAAGAAAAGAAAAAAAAAGAATATGTAACAAAGATTGTATGTGGCTCCCAAAGCCTAAACTATTTGCTATCTGTCCCTTGATAAAAGAAAGCTTGCTGACCCCTGTTCTGATTGTTTGGTTGTTTGGCTAAATAGAGAATTCGAGGTTGGCAATAATTTTCCTTTCACAATTTGAAGGCTTTGCTGCACTGCCTTCTGGATCCTGGAATTGCTGTTGAGAAATACAGTTTTATCCTGAGCCCCACTCTGATGTGTTTGACCTCTGGTTTTCTCTCTGGAAAATTTTGGCATCTTCTCCATGAACCCGATGGTCTGCAGTTTTCTAATGGTTTGTCGTGTGTACACTTTCTGTCCTTCAAAGTGCTAAGCACGCAGAGGGTACTTGGGTCTGAAAATGCCCTTCTAGTCTGGGAATATGTACTATTTCTATGATGTTTTCCTCCCTTTGTTCTCTTCTAGAAATCTCTGTTACCAAGATATTGGGCCTTCCAGGTCAGTCCTCTAATTGTATCTTATTGGCATATGATTTCCTCAGGTTATCTTCTGATTCTTCCACTGGCTTTATTCACCAGAATGCACATTCCATGAGGACAGGAACCGGTCTGCTTCGTCACCCTGTGTGTCCTAGCACCTAGCACAGTACCTGGCGTGGAATGGGCAGTGGGTGAATATTGTTGAATGAGTGGGTATTTTTCGATTTCTAAAAGTTTCCTCCTGTTTTCTGACTGGCCCTTTGAGAGCATCCCACTCGTGGATAAGCTGACATCTCTTACCCTCCTGACAATATTATTTGGAGATTCTTGAAATTTCCTTTTGCTCTGTGCATTGACTGCCTTTGTATCCTCCAAGTGCCTAACCTGGTGATGGTTTTGGTCTCTTTTTCCCGGTCAGCAATTTTCTAAAATTTGTCTCTTAGACTATTTGCTTATATTTGTAGCTCAGGCCCTACATGCTGGCTGGAAGCTCTGAGTATATGAGTGAAGCCAGTGGGCTTCATGGTCATGTGATCAGACCCCGGGTCCAATACCCCTGAATGTACGGATCTGTGGGTGTCTTCTCCTTGGTGGGACTGTTATTCTGGAATCCAAATGTTAGCCTCTTGTCTGAAGGATGGTATTTCTCCCTCCTCTACCTATGCCTGTATATGGGAGGCAAGGGTCTCTCTGGTCCAACGTCAGCAGAAAGCAGACTTCCAGCCTTCTGCCATGATGGGAGAATAGGTAGATGATTGGATCGAAGGGCTCCTTAGGCAAACTCTGAACTGGTCCTCCTGTGTTCGGGCCCTCAGTCACCCCTTCTCCCATTCCTGAGCCACTCTGCACTGCTGCTGCCACACAAGGCACCTCGCCTCTTCCCACTTTTGTTGCCTGCAGACTCTGCTTGTTAACCAACATTGTGCATCAGCTCTCCAGCTTCCAAAACTGTGTTGACCTTTCCCATCCGTGGTTGTCTCTCTTCCTACTCTTTTTGCCCTGGTGATTTCATATGTATTCTATTCCTTCATTGCCATTTTATCAGAACAGGGGTGGGGATAAAGAAGGAATTCTGTCCACCATGTTAAACTCACAGCCATCTATCGCTCTGGTAACCCAATAGCAAGGTCAGTAGAGCTTCATACTAAGAGATGGGCGGGTCATGTTACCCAGAGTTAAAAGTCAGGTTCACATCCTTAGAGAGCTGACCAGTCTCGTGGGAAAGACAAACAGATCTTTACGGTACAGATACTGTAATGGAGCTGTGTCAGGGCAGCAGCGAGCTGCCAGAGAACTACCTCCATCTACCTAGGGGGAGAATGGGTCATGTGAGAGGCAATACAGGGATTGTGGGAAAGAGAAGAGGCTTGAGCACACAACCATTTGGAGAGCAAGAAGGAGTTTTAGTCCAAATTGTTATTTTTATTGGTTCTCTTCTCCTGGGTGCTGTAACAAAGCATTGATTTTCTCCTTGTATCGCCTTCCCTGTCAATATGAGCCAAACCATCAAAAGTGACACCTGAGACTCCAAGGTGCTTGCACAGCTGCCTGGAGGGCCACCAGGAGCCCCACACCTTTCCTCCAAACAGAGATTAATGTGCACGTTAAATGTACATAAATTGCCCAAGAAAGTGGGCACTCTTCAGAAGCTGGCCCCCCCCTTTTTTAAGTGGAAAAGAAAAAGATCATATTCCATGGATAACATGGGACTCAGATATGCAGACCTAGAACTTGCTTTGCTTTCTGTAACACTCGCCTTGTTCTGAAGCCAGCATTTCCATGCATGGTGAAAAAATTTACCACTTCAAGGTAACCATTTTCTGATTTTAAAGTCATTGTGTTACAGGTCAGTTTTTAATCAAGTCCGTCTTTTGCTGCCTGCTTCCCCCAAAAGTGAATGAAGCATCACAGGTGGTAGTCTGTCATCCTGGTGTCTGAAGCAGGCTATCCGGGTCTTGGGCACTGGCCTCTATCCTCTCTGCCTCCACTACTGATGTGCCCCCAGCCTCAACTGGCTAAGGCCCCATGCCCAGGCTCTCCCTGGTTCTAACACCACCATGGTCCTTGGCTTTGCACTGTACACCCTGTGTCCCCTACTGGCCACTCCCCCTTCCCCCAAAGTAGCCCAGCTGACTGTTCATCCTCAGCCTCTTTCACTCCTCCTCTCAAAGAGCCTTGGGGATTTCTGTGGATGTCTGCCATGCCCCACTGAAGGCAGGAGAGGGGATGTTTCCGGAAGGCCTCTCTGCCTGTCACGGCGCACTGTCACTTCTACTCTACTGGTCCTCTGCCGGCACAGAGCAAGATGGTCGCCTCCTGGAATTCCAAGTGGGAACCAAAATACCAGCCCACCTGCTCTGTGGTTCCCAAAACTAAGCCTATTAATTATAACCTCCCCCACCCAACACACAGGAGGCTTTGTCTCCAAAGGGTAAGAGGATGTAGGGAGCAGGTCTCCACTTGGCTCTAAACTCTTGGTCACCACAAATCTTTCCTACCAGGTCCTTCCCTCTGCCTGCTGCTCATTCCTCCACCCACCCCACCCCAGCTCCCAGAAGGGGCTTTTCCTTTCCATTTTCGTATTCTCTCCTTACTCCTCTGTGGATTTTAGTAAAACTGTGTGCTCTTACTCCCTAGACTCTGGCTCTTGATATTTTTTAGGGAGACATTCAAAATTTGATCAATCTTTCTCAACAAACCCTGATTCTAACCTTCACCAGTATTTCTGAGATGAGTTTTTGAAACCAGTTTCTGGAAGTGAAAAGATGGACATCCTTGCCTTATTCTCCACTAGTTCTGTCATCCCCCTGATAGAGTGGATGCCTCCGCCTCCAGGAAGGATAAATGCATCAGGGAACTCTCAGCTTCCTGGAAGGTGCGTGTGTTGGGGGGCTGGCAGGTTGGTCAGGCTGCCTTCTTTGGAGCAGCTCTCCCACTAAAACCAAAAACAAATGGTGAGCAGAACATTTTTCAAACCTCTCTGTTAAAGCCAAAAAGTGGGGATGTCTCAGACCAGCTGGGAGAAAGCCCCCTAAAACCAGGGAGGTTAGTAAGCAGGCTATTAGAACATCAGAGCCACTGATGCCCTGTGGGCACTTGCCAGTACTGCTCACTTAAGCTTTGAATCAGCAGCCATAAAACCCAACAAAGAATTCAAAGGCTGGAGCCCTCACAAGCTGGGAAACCGGATGGGTATCTTTCCCACATGAAGCGGGACCCCAAAGAGCTGTCTCAGGGTCTAGATCTTAACCCTCCTTCTCCCCCCCAGTCCTAGAGGCCTTCAGAGAAGCCCTAGCACTAAGGCAAGCCAAAGAAGAAAAAGGCAAAGATAAAATACTGATAGGAAGAAACGCCTGCATATCAGTCTTCGCTCAGATTTGCCGCCCCTTGCTGGAATTAGTCAAAGAACCTTAAGTCAACACATTCATTTAAGGTCATCCATGACTTTCAGTAATTCCAGGGACCTGGGAGACAGAAACATGAAGCTTCTCTGGAGGAGGGCACATCTGACACCCGGGGGAGAGCCCCCCAATAAATGATTAGTCAGGGGCATTGACTGGCAAGTAGTCAAAAATCCTACAAAAATCACACCATCATTTCAAGAGTTGCAGAGAAGATGTTTGACAAAACTTAGTTATGACAAAAGTTCTTAAACAGGGAATAGCTGGGAATGTTTCTTAAAGTAGCCTATTTGTCAGGGTAGACCAGGTCAGTCTACCATAATAAATCCCCCAATTTTAAGAGTTTAGCACATTAAAGAACATTTCTCCCTTATCAGATAAATCCCATGTAGTTCCTGAAGGGCTACAGGGCAATTCACTGCCCAGCCATGTCTCAGGAATCCTAGTAGGCCCCACCCATGGCTTTACATCCTTAACTTCAGCTTTCAGATTCACTATAAAAGAGTTGTAGGGTCAGCAAGAATCTTTTGGCCAAGTCTAGATGGGCCAGACATCACTTCTACCCACATCCCCGTTGACTACAACTCAGTGAGATCACAGAAACCCAACCTAATTTCAAGAAGAATGGATGTATTAGCTTCCAGTGTGCCCAGAAAGGGGAAAATGGAGTTTTAATGAACACATGGCATTGTCTTTGCCACAATTGAAAAAGGATAGCTACAGAAAACTTTCAGCAGACATCATATGTAATACTGAAACTCAAAAGCTTTTCCTCTGATAGTGGCAATAAGGCCCCCTAACACCACCTCTATTTGGTATCATGCTAGAGGTCTTCGGTGGTGCAGTGAGAAAAACAAAAGGCAGAGGGATTGGGAATGCAGCAAATTTGTCAGTATTTTCAATGGCATATTTTGGACACAGAAGATTCAAAAGACTGTACAGATAAACAATTAGAATAGGAGAGTTTAGCGAGGTTACTACATATGCATTCAGGATGCCTAAATCATATGTCTATATATTAACAAGAAACAGAATAAAAAGTATATTTTAAATGCCATTTATTGGGACGCCTGGGTGGCTCAGTGGGTTAAGCCTCTGCCTTTGGCTCATGTCATGATCTCGGGGTCCTGGGATCGAGCCCCGCATCAGGCTCTTTGCTCAGCAGGGAGCTGCTTCCCCCTACCTCCGCCTGCCACTCTGCCTGCTTGTGGTCTCTGTCTGTCAAATAAGTAAATAAAATCTTTTAAAAAATGAATAAATAAATTCCATTTATAGTGGCATCCAAAAAATCAAGTGTCTAGGAATAAGTCTTAGAAAAGATGCTTAGGCTCTCTATAAGAAAAACTGTATAACTTTATTTAGGGACATTTAAGAAGATCTAAACAAATGGAAAGATAAACCATGCTTGTGGATTGGACGGCTAAAAACTGTAAAGGCTTGAGTTCTCCCTAAATTAAATTATAAATTCAGTTCAGTTCCTATCAGAATTTCGCTAGGTTTTGCAGGGAGGGGCAAGGAGAGGTGCTTCATTTGTGGAATCTGACAAGCTCGTTCTGAAATGTATAGGGGAAGTACAAAAAGTCAAGAATTGCCAAGCCACTTCTGAAGCAGAAGCTGGTGGGAGGATTTGCTTAACCAGATACCAAGATGTGTAATAAAGCTATATTAAGCCAAGCAGTGTGCTGTTGCACAGTGCTGGGCAAATAGAGCAAAGAACAGAACAGCAGAGAAGCAGGCCCTTGCACAGGTGAACACTGATACTCAGCACATGGTTGGCAGAGCACGGCAGCAGGGTGGATGGGAGCTTTTGGGTAACCACTGCTGTAATAATGGACTGTCCAAAAGAAAAATAACTTAATAGGATTCACATCGTGCACAAAGACCCAAATGTGAAAAAACTGTAAACTTTTTATGAGATAATACAGGAAAATGTCTTCATAACACAAAATGCACTGGCCATAAAGGAAAAAACTAATAACCCAACCCAACTACATTAAAATTAAGAACTTTTTCTTTCATTTTCAAAGGATTCCATTAAAAAACAACAGTAAGGCAAGCCATAAAACAAGAGGGTATTTATGACTCCTATAACCAACTAACAAAAGGCTTGTATGTAGAATATGTAAGGAACTCTACGAATCAATGTTTAAAAAGCAGACAATCCAAAATATGGGCAAAAGATTTGAAAAGGCACTTTCACAAAAAATTTAAGCCTGAATGTTAAATAATATGTATGAATAAATGCTCAGCCTCACTAGTGAGCAGGAAAATGAACCTTAAAACAACAGTGAGATTTAATTGCACGTCTCTCAGATTGGGAAGATCCTGACCATAACCTTGTGTGGCAGGGCCCAGCGCAAATGAAACTCTTCCTGCATGGCTGATTGGAGGACAAATAGCTACAACCACTTGGGAAAATGGTCCAGCATCATCTAGAGAAGCTGCAGAGACACCTGCCCTATGACTCAGCAGGTCTACTCTTGGATGTGTGTCCTAAGACATGCATGGCTCTGTGCACAGGGAGACTTGGGGAAGGATGTCCATAGCAGCGCAGTTTGTAATTGTCCAAAGCCAGACTCAGACCAAGTCCATCAACAGTAAAAGAGATCAATTACTTAGTATACAATCTTGCAATGAAAGGTTATGCAGCAGTAAGACTGGTTGGATTACATGAATTTTATTTACATGAAGTGAAAAAGGCTGAACAAAAAAATATATTCAGTCTGATTCCATTTGTAAAAGTTTCAGAAGGCAAATGAATTTATGTTTTTTAAGGCTGCATAAATACATGGTAAAGCAACACAGGACAGAGAATTAATATTAAAAAAGAAAGAGTAGTGATTAACTGCTGTCCAAGTGGGGCTTGCAGTGGGAACATCTGGTGTGCCCGAAGTGTTTGTGTCTTAATCTAGGTGATGATGAAAGCAGGATATAGTTTATAACTCTCTGTCAACCCACCTGTGTTTCGTGTTTTTATGTGCATGTTATATTTTATAATACGATTTTAAAAAATATGTCCCATCCTAAAACAAAATATCATCCCACTACATAAGGATTCGCGAATATCTCTCCTTAGCACAAGGTCCTGCCAAGCAGGTATGGTCCCTTTTCACACACAGGAGAACTGAAGTTCAGATGACTACATATTTTATTTTTCCACATAGGTTGGTAATTGCCAAGGGTGCACTAGGGAGTGATGGAGCTGGAGCCCCCTCCCAAGGCTCTCGGGGTCCTGCTCAGACTCTTTCCATGCTGGTTCTCTAGCTTCCACCATGTCACTCTGGCTCTGAACTTGAAGCGTCCCATTCTCCAGTCCCTGAGCCATACTGCATCACTCATCAGCACAACCCACATCTTTCCCAAAGTAGGCCTTCCCATTCCTCCTAGACCCACCCCCTCCCTTCATCTTTGATTCACAAGATCCCCTGTTTGGGCATAAGAAATTACATGTCACTGTTGTCCCATCCATGATTAGAGGATGATGGTGCCTCTGTTAAGTCCTGTGCAGGAGGAGGCCATCATGTACCTTCCTGTGCTCTGACCCTAACTGTCCACACTGCCTTCTGGGCGTCTTGTCTGGCCACCCCCTCACAGCCTGGCTCTCAGGAGAAGTATGACTTGGGGCTATTGCCAACTGGAGAAGCACATGGCTCCTGGGGCATCCTTTACCCATGCCTGAGGGGGCTGGCCCATCAGGAGAGAATGCCCGAGTCTGCCCCCACTCAGGATGAGGCCCAGAGAGTTTCCAGGTGGCCGGGTGGTCACTGTTGGCACATACCACACACCCCTGCTCTCCCTTGCCTAGGAATGTACCAGGTGATCGGGGGTATCATCTCTCCTGTCAACGACCACTACAGGAAGCAAGGCCTTGTGGCTGCCCACCACCGGGTGGCCATGGCCCGGCTGGCCCTGCAGACGTCCGACTGGGTCCGGGTGGACCCCTGGGAGAGCGAGCAGCTGCAGTGGACGGAGACAGTGAAGGTGCTGAGGTAACAGCGGAGCATACTTTTGTGTGATGACCAGGGGTCATGGGACACATCTGTAGAGCCCTGCGGTTGAAAGTAGGGACCAAGTTTGAAGTAGGGCTTCAGCCAGGCTTGCTCAGCCAAAATCCCAGAAGCACTTCCTCTCAGAGGGAGAGAGACCCACAGACCCACTCTCAAGGAGGGCTAGAGTGAAAACAGTCATAACCCACTGCCTTTCAGGATGCACTTTCTGGAAATGCCCAATCTCGATTCAGAGGGCTGTCTCCTTGGGCTCCAGTGCAGCCACCTAGTAGCTATGAGACTGGGTATTTAACATTCTGAGACACATTTCTCACTTGTAAAATGGGCACAATAAAACCTAATGAGGACTTTTTAAATGTAAAGAACTTTCCTGTCCCAGAACCCCATTAAAGGATTCACTAAGTGGGACCTTCTATCATTGTCATCACTGACTAGGGTGAAAACTGTATCTACCTCATAAGCCATCTTTTCTAATTGTACAAATTCTGGGCTCTATAAATCTCAACTTTTATGTAAAATTGAAAAAAAAAAAAAGCCTATAAATCTAGAAAGTTGCTCTAGAAAGTTTTCCTTTTGGAACTGCTATTAGCACCCAGCAGAAGTAATTGGCTCTTTGAAAGCCTTGAGAGCCCTGGGAGCTGGGGCAGTGGGTCACTGAGTTGGGTCTGGGAAAGGGTCCTGGGAGCTTACCAGAAAAGCAGGAAGCCCAGTCCAGCCTGGGGTTCAGAGGGGACGGGGAGGTGGGCCTGTCTCTCACAAACAGCCGGGTCTGCTGAAGGGACTGCAAACTGGGCGTTGTGTCTTCTCTGTTTGGAACCACTGGACTGGACAGTGTCCAGTAATTGGCAAGCCTGTTCCCTCATAAATCGATTTAGGTTTTCATTTTTTACTCGTCTTCACAGTCACTTGGTTGAAAACTGTTTACCTTTTTCTTAGATTAAAGGTAAACATTTAGTTACAGATCTTGGCTCTGATTATTTGCCTTTTTCTTGGGAAAGAACCAGCTAGAAGCATTCAGTAGTAATTCAGTGCTACTTCAGAACCTCTTGCCAAATTAAAAGAAGAGCAAATATGAAATGACGGTTAGAATACATGCTCTTTTTTTTAACATAAAGAATAAATTTACACCTAGAGCATCCCTTCAGAATAAGAAATAACAGCCAGTTCTCATCTCTGGAGGATAGCAGAGGGGAAAACACACAAAAGAGTAGAAAATCCAGCAAATCGTTTATCTTTCACACTAGTCACAAAGACGCTTTCCTCCTTCACCCTGTGAGAGGCAGTGTGGCCTAGGGCCCAGATGTGGAAGTCCAGTTTACTAGTTCAGGGACTTGATGTGAGTTAGCATCTCTGAGCCTCAGTTCCTCGCCTAATAAAATGAGTGTGACACCACCTACTTCTTCGGGGCACTGCGTGAATTAAATGGGATGATATGGGCAAAATACCTGGTTTATGGCAGGTGCTTAATAATGTTAGTTACCTTCCTTGCCTCCCCAACACTGGCCCAGAATTTATCCTCAAGACAGATAAGCCATTCCTGGATAAATACGAACTGGCCACAGAACTATATAATATTGTTGCTGCTTCTGTTGGAAAATGCAGGTGTGAGCTGAGATTTTACTGACCATGTGCTTTTTCTTTTTCTTACTCTATCCTTTAGTCCAGTGCCTCTCAGCCCTGGCTGCACCCTGAATCACCTAGGGAGCTTTCAAAAGTACCAACTTCTCCCAGAGACGGGGATGTCACTGGTCTGGGGTGGGGCATCAGAATTTTTAAGGGCTGCCTAGTGATTCTAATGCTTGGCTAGGATTGAGGCCACAGCCTCAGTCACAAAGTATGTGAACCAGGCTTATGATTAGTACCAAGATCCATCCAAACCAGTGGGCCCTGGCTATAGGAATCACCTGGGAAGCTTTTTTAAAAATGCTCATCTCCCCACCCCCAGGAATTACGATTTGTGAGTGGGGTTTAGGCATGGGTATTTTTTTTAAGGTCCCCAAATGATTGATTTTGTGCAGCCAGGGTTGAAAATCCATTGATACAGACAACACAGTGTTGCTAATAACTGATCCCATTCTTTTTTTCCAACATTTAGAGTGAGCTTCTCAGAAAATTTGATTGTGAATGTTTTCCTAAAATTCCCCAAGCATTTTTCTTTTTAAGATTGAAAATCTGGTAGTTATAAGGTTAGGTGATTTTAGAAGCAAGGTAATAAACCACCCCACCCTTTGCTCCATTTAGTATCTTCCTGACAGAGTCAACAGGGGATTTGCATCATAGGGACAAATAGTGTGACTATGACAAATGTCACTGTGAAGTAAATTCACAGTAGAGTTCATTGAGGATTCTTTTTCTACTTATCAGATTGCTTATTTTTACTTTTTTTTTTTTTTTAATATAGGCCAGTTTTCATGCTTTTAGGACATTTGATAGCTTACTTTGCTCACCTTCTGGAGCTGTGAGGGGAGGTCCTTAGTCACAATGCCATTTATGTGGCCCATCATCATGGTCACCATCTCTACTGTCATCTCACCAACCCCTCTGCAAGCATGATCTTACGCTATCCTCCTTTTACAGATGAAGAACCAGGTTCAGAGAGGCTAAGTTAATCAAAGTCACGAATGAGTGGCAGAGCCCCCGTCTGAGTCTGAAGCCACACTTATGGTCCTCCTGCAACCAGAGATCTACTGGTGGGCTCACAGAGGGGCTGACTCTGGTCCTGCCACAGGGACCCTCTGACCAGGCATGCCTGGACTGCGTAGGACATGGAAAACTCAAACTCAGGCCCGGGGCTGGGCACACTGGGACACCACTCAGGCAGACAGGAAGAAGCCATGGGCACTGCCCCACAGAGGCCCACTGGAGATCTGTGAGAATAATTATTCACACATCAGAGTTCAGAGAGCCAGCTAATATTCACGTAGGGTCAACCTGAACTAGGATCTTCAAGGTAAATACAATAAAATGACAGTCACCACTTTTACTGATCACCAGTTTGTGTCAGGCTTTTCTAGGTAGGTTAATATCTAGTCACCTCAGAAACTCTGAGAAGTAGGTGGTTTAGTCCCATTTTACAGATGGGAAAATGGAGGCTCTGAAAGGGTTAGTAACATCCACAGACTCCTACAGTTAGAAAGTAGAGGTGAGACTCACACCTACTTCAGTATGGTAAGATTCCAATTAGGAGTGAATCCTCAGACATGAAGCTTACCAAAACCAAATCAGACAATAATGGAAACACAGAGTCCAACTAGACCCTAAGAGGACTCAGTTGAGTCTCTGAGATCATCAGAAAAGACTAGGGGCCAGAATTAAATGTATTTATTGGTCCACTCCTTCCATCATTCCTGAATTCAGCAGATTTTAGGTAAGCATTTCCTGAGAACTAAGACTATAAGGATGAATTAAATGAGCTCACCATTCTCAGAAAAAACTGATAAAGTTGACTGGGCTCTTTCTGTGGACGGGCCAGTACTAAGCTGCTCCATGAATCCTCAGTGCAGCTCACAGGGGTGGGTGCGGTCATCGTCCCCCATTCTACAGATGAGGAAACTGGAGGCAGATTGCTTAAGGAGACCACCAGAATACCACAGCTGCTGGTTGGAAGCAGAATTCCAACCAAGCAGTCTAACTGTAAAGCTTAACCTTTACACCATGCCTTGCCCCAGTGATGATCAGCCCTGGGCCACTCGCCCAGCACTGGGCAGGGAAGGAAGTGCTTTTTCTCTCACAGTCTGGTGATGCTCAGCAGGGAGGTCAGCATCAGCTTCATGATGACCAATAAATAGATGAGGTCAGTGAAGCTCTGAGTGATTCATCCAAGGTCATACAAGTCAGAAAAGTTAAACTCGAACCCACCCAGTCTGGCTGCAGAGCCCCTGCATTCCCCCAAACACAGCTCATAAATGTATAATTCAGTAGGTGGAAGAGTGCATTGATACAAGATGTGGTGACTACCTGTGTTTGATCAGGTATGTCTTGATTTGCACATTGATTGCTAAAAGAGCCAGGCGTGCCAAGCTGGCATGAGTCTAATCAGATCTGAAATGCTAACACCAAATGAGACTTGATTCGTCCTGCCCGCTGTTCCATGCACTTTGCGTGCATAACTCCTTCAATCCTCATGACCACTAGTGAGAGGCACACACGGTGACTCTTCTTGTCACACAAGTGCTGAACTGTCCGCAGACAGAAAGCAGTTGATGCCCTCACAGGGTGACCCAGCTGGCCAGGGAGGGAGCTGAGATTAAGCCCAGGCAGCCCACTCCGTGAAGTCCTGAAATACTAGTTTAGAACAACAGTGAGCTGTGGGCCATGCACCATGTAGTAGCTGACTCACCCTCACAAAAGTCTAAAAGGTAGGCATTGTCCTCACTTTACAAATGAAAGGTTTTATTTTGAACCCACATGTGTGTGATTCTCATAGAGCATGTCCTTAATCCCTACTCAACGTTTTTTAAGTGAGGTATTTAAAGACAGTGTTAAAAAAAGTAGAACCATGCTCATCCCCCCCATCCCAACCTTCCACCAGGGCTCACAGAAGGCAGTGGAGGGTTAAGAGGACCCAATCACATCTGCTTTCCATCCCAGCCCCTGGCACATAGCAGTAGGCCCTCCACAAACATTTGTGGAACGAGCTACCTACCTAAAATGGACAAAGCAGGTGGAGACTTGAAAACAGACCCCTGGGTGGCTTTGTGGGGATGGGCACACCCTGAGCCCGTGTATTTGCAATGCAGGCATCATCACAGCGAACTGCTCAGATCTCTGCCCAGGAGGGAAGGCCTAGACCACAGCAGGGCTCGCACAGCCCCCACAGGTAGGTACGGACCCTCTTGTCCCTGGGAGGGGGAGAGGTCAGGGATGCGCAGGACCCACTCCCAAGCAGCATAAGGATTCTGAGGCTTGCTGGGCTGTGGTGACACTTCCCGGGTTGAAAGGTCATTGTCAACAATCTGCCACCATCCCTTGTAAATCGGGTTGCTACTTTAGGATTTTCTTCTCCAAAGGAGTTTACCTACCCTTGTGACTTGTGCTTGTGACCCGGATTACAGTCAGGGCTACACAGGGATAAACCAGTGAGTGATGCTGGACTCCTTTAAAAGCCTGAGCCTTTCTGAGTACAAATGTGCCATTCTGATCCTCAAACAGAAACCTGTTTTTAGGGGAATTTCAGTCCATGTGGAATGTCCTTTTAATTTGTAACCCTGGGTTTCTACCCTGTTGTTAGTTCCTGGTGTTTGGTGGAATCTTACTAGTTGTGACTTTGAAGTATCTTCCCTCTCTAATGGCAGCCTTGGTCCTAGGGGTCAAGTGTGTAGGCCCCTCATGGAAATAAACAGAAGTCCCTGGTGATGGAAGGGCAGGATGTGACATGGTCAGGGACTCACTGGTCCCGCCCCGCTGAAACCCCATCAGGTGCATCTATGGGGTTTTTCTACTGCCTGTCTCCCAACTGTGGATGGTGTGTACCTGTTCCCGATCAGAAGGGCTCAGGAATATCACAGGTAAACCAACCTAAAATTTCCTGCAGGACTTTTCAGAGCCTTTACTATGATCACGTGCATTGTGACTCTACAAGAAAGGGAACTAGCTTGTGGCCATTATCACTTTTTAGTCATGGGACCCTTTTCGACACATATTGGTGCCCCAGAAGACCAGTGCCCTTCCCCACCCCAAACACAGACTGGAAGGCGCTCTTCTAAAAGAACTCGAAAATGCTACCAGGCCCTAAAGGTTTCATGCAGCAGTCCTCAAATGCTGGTTAAAGGATCACTCACTGGCAGAATCACCTGTGAGGTGTATAACAATTTAGGCCACAGCCCAGGCCCCCTGAGTTCTGGGAATCTGGATATTTAGCAGGCATGCTGGGATTTGCTTTATGGCCAGTTCGGGGGACTGCACTAGAGTAGGAATCTAAGAAAGGAGGAGGTCCAGCATCTCCTGTGTAATCCTCTGCTGTGTCTGCCTCTCTTCCCCTATCTTCCAGTCTTGGAACACAGGCAGCGTTCCTTCTCAGCCTCTGCTTCTCTCTGAAGCATCTCTGGCTCAGCAACTACTTCTACCAGAGTTAGGAGACACCCACTGAGCACCTCCCCAGGCCTGGCTTTGGACTCAGGGAAAAAAAGGTAGCCTCCCCCAGCCTCTGACCTAAGGCTAGAGACAGGCTGTGAATGGTGTGGAGTCCAGGCATGGATTAGGAAGGCTGCCTGGAAGAGGAGACACTAGTCCCAGGACTCAGGATAAGTATCTTCTCTGAGATTAGGGACATTCTGGGCAGAGGGGCAGCTGGGCAAAACACAAAGGCAGGAAATGGCATAGGTGCTGCACATTCCTTGCTGCTAGGGAATGCTGGAGCTTCCAGTAACAGGCAGGAGCCTCCAGTGATGTGGGAGGGATGCCACACACAGGCTCCCAGCCTCTCACACTTGCCCCCTCTGCACCTGCTTCCAGAATCCCTGTCTTAGGTCTTCGCTGGGTGCCTCTCCCCCCACCTTCACTCTGACTCCGCTTTTGAAAACTTACCTGTCCTCTTTGGCCCATGTTGGACCCATCTTCCTGTGAAACCAGTCCCAGCTGACTCTCCCCCTCCCTCAGCCAAAGCTCACCCGCATTCTTTTCAGATTTATTTTCTAAGGGCTACTCTGCTTGGCCCTGTAATGTTGGGAGTTTGTTCTTTATCCCTTTTCATGCTATTCAGGCCCTGGGTCCTGCTCATCTTCGTTCTTTCCTAAAGTAACTGTTAAAAAAAGAAAATTCATGTTGAATGAAAAGTGGGCTTTTCAATTTACCAAAATATATTAGGAGCTTTAAAAATGTTCATGTCCTTTGCTTGATATATTCCCCTTCTAGGAACCAGACAGTGGAAATAATTAGAAATTGGGACAAAGATTTATGTAGAAAGATGTTTAGCACAGCAGTTTTTATAATGGCAGAAAATAAAAGCAACCTCCATGTTTAAGTATTAGAGAATGTTTAAATTATTCTGTATACACAGGACAAATAATTGAGACAAAAGGTTTTTGGAGGAAGGCTTATGAGGTAAGTGGGAAAAATCAGGATATGATTCTGTATATATAATCGCAAGTATATAAAATGTAAATATACTTGTACATCTATTTGCATGTCTTAATCAATAGAAAAAAAACAAAAAATACAGGAAAATACTAAGTTTTTGTAGAAAGCAGAATTATTGGGGTGCCTGGATGGCTCAGTCATTAAGCGTCTGCCTCCAGCTGAGGTCATGATCCCAGAGTCCTGGGATGGAGCCCTGCATTGGGCTCCCTGCTCAGCAAGGAGTCTGCTTCTCCCTCTCCCTCTACCTGCTGCTCTCCCTGCTCATGCCCTCTGTCAAATAAATAAATAAATCTTTAAAAAAAAAAAAAAGGAAAGAATTGTTGTTTTCTACATTAAATACATATTTTCCATACATTTTATGATGGATATAGATTACACATTTGTAATCAGAGGGAAAAACAGTCCACAACACTAGAGCAATGAACAAGAGGAGGGTGGAGTTCTTTCTCAGCTGAAATCTCACATCTGACCAGGCGGCCTGTATGTTACGAGTAACATATTTGTAAAGGACCACTTGTGTGCTGCGTATTTCGTTGGACACTCGTCTCCCCTGGGACTGACGATTACAGGCTGCACTCAGCATGTTATGGCAGCCAGAGCCCTGCTTTGCCCTTCACTCCCATGATCTTTGGTCCTCCTTGGATTGACTCAGTCATGTGGGCTGCCCGGTTCTGGGCTGCTTGAATATGACACATGGGACGGAGGATGCCTCGGTTGGTCCTCTAGCAGCCTGACGGTATGTGTTTCTTTTGTGCAGGTGGTCCCTGCTCTTAGCTGATGAGGCTGAGCACAGCTCAGCAGCCTTCAAAGGATTCTCTATCTGCACAACCAGAACAGCCACTCCCTCTGATTCCATCTCGCACCAGTTTGATCCACAGTGGCCTTGTCTGGTTACTTTGGGCACCACCCTTTATCCCTGGCTTCAGCTCTGGTGTCCCGTCCACTCAGGGTCTCACACTCCTCACACATGGCTATGTGCCCATACCCTGCACTAGGCCAGAAATTCACATTGCATTCAGTCCGTCACTCAATTTCCAGGACTTCTGCAGGAGGTCATCCCCATTTTACAGCAGAGGGAACCGGCCCAGCTGCCAGAACTCTCCCATGCTTCCTACGGCTCTGAAACAGAAAACCCAGGACTGGCTGACCTCAGGCCTGGGTGTTCTTAATATAAACTGGACTTTCAAAGAAAAAGGTCCCGGTGGCACTTCCCTCACTTTCCATGTAAATCTCTGCTTTTTAAAGCCTGTGGCTATTCCAAGAAAGCGCACTGCCCCCAGAATACCCACGGACATCTGATGTAGGTCACTACATCATGGTTAAGACAAATCAGATCACCAGCCTTTATTCAGCACCTCTGACTTGGGTACCCAGTGTGAAGAGTTTGTAGCAGTGATGTAAATGGATTTGAAAGAGATAGACAGTGGTCTCTGAGGGCTGCCCAGAGTGGGAGTCCAAGGCACATGTTGCCAGAAGTGATTACCTTGCAGACATGCCTTTGATTTGAGGGATGGGAAGGTGTGGTCACTTGTCCCCTGTAGGCAAGAGCTCACGGTGAATTGTATTCCTGTCACTGTTAATAAATCAAATAGTGTCTAATATTGAAGCCATTGTGCGGAAACTGTCCCCACAAAAATCCACCAACAGAGGAAAGGGGGTATCTTCTGTTCTTTGACCTGTGGGAAACGGAGGGGAGGACAGTGTGCTCCAGGCCTCAGGAGACCCTACAATTAAATGTCCTACAATTAAATCATTTAACCTCTCCCATAGGAAGAGCACGTGAAAATCAAGCATTTGTTTAAAAGGTCAAAAGCTGGTCTCTTGTTATGTTACAGTGGTTGAATAAATAAGAAATTAGAGTAGAACCTTAGGGATGAAAAATAGTTCAAATCCACATATGTTGTGAGCAATGGGACCAGCCCAAAGTAGTGGAAAGTGTGAGTTATTGAATAATTCTTAAATGCAGTTTTACTGATGTTAAAAATACTCCCTATGGGAAAAAAAATCCATAAATGTTGAATGGACATGTGGATGAATGGGTTAGTGGATAAGACGGTGGATGGATGATGGATGGTACTTAACACCTATCCCACTCTGTTGATAGGTGTTACTCTGTTCTAAGCACTGTTCTAAGTACTTCATACTTATAGGCTCATTCAGTTATAAAATAGTCCTATGGGGTAAGTACTATTAATATCCTCATTTTAAAGTTGAGGTCACACAGCTGTTGAATGGCAGAGCCAGGTCTAAGGTGTCTGGCTTTAAAGTCCTAGTTCTTAACCATGGACAGATAATTTATGAATACATGCATCAGTGTTTGAATATCATTTCATTATAGCAATATTATGCTGCTAGAGTGTTTGAAAAGTCCTTTTCTATAATTATATATGCTTCTTCGAAATCAGTAAATAAGTCCAGTCCTCAGTGGGGAGACTGAGGCCCAGAGAAGGCTGCATCAGCCCCATAGCAGCCAGTGCCTGACTGAGGCTGAATTCAGACCTCCCCATGACACCTCCAGTTTCTCACTTTCCGTCCCACAGCTGATCTAGTGCGCTCCTTTGTAAACTCCTCTCTCTGATCCATGCCCAGATCCTTCCAAGTTTCCACAGAAGAGGAGCCTCAAGCCACCATTTACATCAGCTCTTTCCCCAGCTGGTGGTATCCCTGAAGTCGGTCCCCCCACCCCACCCCAACCCCCACCCCAGCTTAGGTTTCCCAGTGACTGAGAGCTGCCACCTCTAGGAACACAGCCTTTGCCATTTACTGAAGCTAGAATCGGCTTCCAGGAGGACCAGAGATCCTAGTGGCTGCTTCTAGCATGGACTTGATTTTCTCCTTTCCACATCAGCCCATTCAAAAGGGACATGACCTTGAACAGTGCCGGGAAAATCCAGGAAGGGCGTCGGGGTTCTGATGCATATACAATTCCCGCCAGCAGGAGGCGGCAGAGCCCATCATTTACAAATGCCCCACCCGGAGGCCGGAGGTCAGGTTTGAATCCTGCCTCCTCTTCTGCCTGGAGTGACCTCAGGCAGGCAAGTTTCCCTCTCCGCAGACGGGGCGCAACAATAACGCCTACCACGTGAGATTGTTCTGAGGATCAGAGGAGATTAAACCCATAAAGTGCTTAGCGGTGGTGCTCCCAGTGAGCACCCAGTAAACGTTAGGCATCCTTTTATCATCACAACCATCTTTCTGTTAGAACAAATGCCGAAGGATTATCCACATTGATCAGTTGTTCTAGAGCTTTGTTATATTGAAAACAGATGAAAAGGTCACTAGCTGTTGATTATCCCAAGAACTTTTATGCTGAGATTTACTTCTAAAAGTACCAGGTGTTAGGGCTGAAATAAGATTGTGAGAAGGGCGGTGACTTGCCTGAGGCCCCCAGCTAGCACTAGGATTTTTACAGCCTTACCTTCTATCTGAAGACCAGGTCCACAGCCGCCTTCGGACCACCCTGCCGTGAGGTCCAGCCACTGCACGCAGACTTGTGGTAGAATACTGGAGGAAAACTAACAAACAGGCCATTGTGTATTTCTTGGCGCTCTACCAATACTAAACAAAAGATTTATTGATTAAATTATTACTTAACAACTGTATGTCCCTGAAGTCGCTCCAGATTCACTTACATGCTTTTGCTTTTGCAGTCATGAACACACAGACACTGAGTTCCCAATATATTCCCAGAAAAGCATCCTGTGCAGTTTTCAAACGGAATATGATGTTATCTTTACTGCCATGACCCTTCTGTAACCTTGTCGGCCTCCACCCTTGTTTTTCCAGCTGTGCCGGAGCTGAAACTGCTCTGCGGGGCAGACGTCCTGAAGACCTTCCAGACCCCCAACCTCTGGAAAGATGCACACATCCAGGAGATCGTGGAGAAGTTCGGTGTGGTGTGCGTGAGCCGCACAGGTCACAACCCAAAGGAATACATCTCAGGCTCGCCCATCCTGCACCGGTACCGGCACAACATTCACCTGGCCAGGGAGCCCGTGCAGAACGAGCTCAGCTCCACATACGTCCGGCAGGCCCTGAGCCAGGGGCACAGCGTGAAGTATCTGCTCCCAGATGCCGTCATCACCTATATCAGGGACCACAACCTCTACACCAGGGACAGTTCCTGGAAAGGCAGCAGCACCCAGAGGAGTGAAGGAAAGACAGGCTGGGAAGAGTCAGCCTCTCCACGGAACTCCTCCTGACCAAAGGGCAGTCAAGGTCTTGGGCCTTTTTTTTTTTTCTCATGTTTCCTTTATTTTACTTAGTCAATGAGTTGACTTCAGAGGCATCTTCTGTGTGAGGAAGATACATGTTTCTTTTGGGAGGAGGAGCAGGTGCCTACATCTCAAGAATGGACTTTCTCCAAAGAGGTTAAAATGGCGTGACAGGTCACTAGAACTAGACCACAGCTCTCAGAGGCTGTCACTGCAGAGGCCTTCTTATTCTGTAAGGGGTGACTCAGGCATGCGCATCGAAGGCAGTTCTACACCAGGCAGGGCCTCCGAGGGTCAGCTCAGAACTACCCACACACATTTTTTAACTAGAACCAGGTGCAGATGCCTGTCTTGATGGGAGAGACTTGACAGGATGCTAATTACCAAACAGTGGGCTTTGTCAACGCCTTGTTCCAACAAAATAATACTAAGTGAGGAGTCAAAAATTTGGAAACAGCTCTTAACCACTGTCTGCCTGCATAAGCTGTAGATACAATTTTAAATCTTTCTAAGAAGTGACCTTCAAACAGTATTTTTGATATGGCAGATATTTTTAACACGACTTTTTTTTTTTTTAATAAATGCCAGGATTCCTGATTTCCAGGTTTCTAAAAAGGAACTGAGGTAAAACAGATGCCTTGACTGTTTCAGAGGATCTTTTTGAATGTTTTATGACCGCCTGCCTGTTTGAATATTGGCAAAGAGATAAATAATAAATTGACATCGAAAGATATTAATGAAAAGTTTCTCTTTTTTCTTCCTTTGTTATATTATTAATGCCTGATGTACCAGCTGTTGCTCTTCTTTTTAGCTACCCCATGAAATTTGCCACTGTTCCAGTTGAACTGACATGAATTTAAAAGTTTCTGTTTCCAGATACAAGCAGTGGGGAAAGCAGTTGCTTTTGAACACATTGTAACGACTGGGTAATCTGAAGCTCTGGGCGGAGGGCTCCGTTCAAGGGGGCCTAAAGGATAAGAAGAGGAACTTCACCCGTGTGCAAGATTGTCATTCCACTTCACCTTAAGAAGAGGTTTTAATTGGACTAATTCGGTTTGAGTTTACTCTTTACATCTGCTCACCAAATGACTGAATGCATTCAGAATGGACCACTCCATACTTTTACGTGGGTTCGTCCTTGGTGTAGGTGTCGTCATGCAGAAAAACAAAGGGCCAGCCAGGAAGAATCTCCTATCTCCCCAGACATATTCCAGCCTTCGTGTGTGTGTCACAATAGCAAGGAGTAGAGTAGGCAATCAGGATTTCCTGGATCTAGTGTAGTGGGGCCCTCCTGTGGGGTGGGGAGGGTCCCTAGACCCCCACCCCTGCCACCTCTAAAGCTGCTAGCCCTTCCCCACCCTGACTGTGCTCTGCACCCAAGGGATCTCTAAGAACCTTGATGATGCAGGTGAATAGGAATCAAACAGCCTTGTCTACAGCAAGCTGTGTGACTTGGACCAGCTCCCTTCCTTCCTGTGAGTCTCGGTTTCCCAAACTCTAAAATGTGGTGGTTCAACTAGATCATCTCTAAATTCTCTTCTAGCTCTGATTTCCTGAGGCACTGAGTGCTGTCCTCCAGCCCGGCCACCCTTTTTGGGGTCCAGTTCACTTCTGGCCACATTGGAAGTTCTCCAAGGGCAAAGAGTCTTTGTTTTGTGCCAAGAAATTTGCTGTCCCAAATGCAGTGGCAGGATTTGCATCCCCTAGGAACTGGACAGAAATTCAGACTCTCAGGCTTCAACCAAGACCTATTGACTCAGAATCTGCATTTTAATAAGATTCTCAAGCCATTCAATGTTCGGGCCTAGATCAGTGCCTGTTAAAATAAATATTAGCTTTATTTTTAGTAGACTGCATATATGGTTGAAATATATGATTACATCATGTTTACTCTAGCTTCCTCCTCACCCTCTGAGCAACATTTTCCCGCTGTTCTATGTGGATTATAGAAAGAACATAGCTGGAGTGTCCAGAGAAAGTGGTGGTGAGCGATCCTGGGGGTTTGATGCAAGGTTTCTCAACTTGAGCAATATTGACATTCTGGGCCAGATCACCCTTTCCTGTGAGGGGCTTCCCTGGCCTCTCTCCATTAGATGCTAGGAATACCCACACCCACGTCTAAATATAACAACAAAATGCCCCCAAGGCCTTCCCAAATGCCCTCTGGGGCACAAAACAGACTCCCTGGTTGAGACCCGCTGGTTTAAGGATATGACTGGGGGTGGGTGTATGTATGTGAGGAGGGGTTCCTGCCTTTCTCATCAGGGCAGATGAGCTGACAGCAGCTTTAGAATACCATCCTCTTATAAAGGGTAGTTTGACAGGTGTCCCCACCATTCACGAAGTCATGTTTATCCTGGGGGACACAGTGCTACTGACAGTGGGAATTAGAAACCATGCCCTTGACTCAGAAGCACCCCCAACTTCAGTCTCCCTTACTTCCACATGCCCTGAGTGACTTTCTCTCCCATGTTTTTACAGGCTGAGGCTTCCTAGCACGTCCTGAGCTCTCAGTATGGACAGCAACAACCTGGCAAGCAGAGACTCAAGGAGCAGAAACTAGAAGTCTTGTGATTATAACTTTTGTGATTCAGAATTCAGGGTTCATTCATTTGAATCATTTTTGGTGCACCTCATGTACCAGGCACTAGACAACACTAGTAGTATAATGATGAATAAAACAGACCTCCTCTGCACTTGTGAATGTGGAGAGGAATCAAATATTCCCAGGACCAAACATCTTAATACAGACTGGATGAGGGTTCTGAAGGCCAACACACAGCATTACCTACAGCCAGAAACCCAGGTTCACCATGAGGTTAAGCTGAAGCCATAGTCCCTCACTTGCCCTGTCCTTTTCCAGTACCTTGTCAGGGGTGGGGGGAGGGTGCTAATTGTGTGGGTATCTAATTTCACATTCATCATTTTTATTTTTCTGAAAAGTGACCTTCAAAATTGTATAAAGTAGAGACTCCATAAAACATTGGGGATTCATCCTGATGACAGAATCTAGAAAGTAGGGAAGAGAAGATGGACCTGAAAGATAGATTCACACGACTTGGGGATAGATGGAGGCAGCTGGGCTTTCAGGGAGAATGAACAACATATGCAAAGGCCCTGAGGCAGAAAAGGGCAAAATGAGCAGCATCATGAGCTGAGTTCATCATGAACTCCTTAAGGAAGGGGTTCACTATTGCAGCACGCACCTCACAGCAGGCATCCTGGTATACCAGTGTCCCCCCATCCCTCCTTCCCATAGGTTCAGGATACCAGGCCCAATTAGGCTTGATGAGGAGATGCCCTCATCTCTCTGATTCATGGTTGTACCATGTGGCTTTCACCAGTGCTGAGCCTTTACATTGTCTCCTAAAATAACACAACAAAACCTACTTAATAATAATAATAAAGTAAGCGCATATACACATACACATACACACACACGCACATATGTATCTCTCAATTTCTAGACTCTTACTTTTTGTCATTGATTCATGTAGCCTTCTTTTTTTAGTATTAGAAGGGAAAACAGGTATCAGCGCTGTGCTCCTGATTTATTGCATTGACACTGCCCCGCATACCTGATCTCACATTCCTTTCTATTCCCTCAGGCCTTCTTTGCATCTAGTGTGCCAAGGTGTTTTGTTTATTTTGCAAGAACAGAAAAACAGTGTTTTGGCCTCCTGGGTAAATAGAATTTCCAGCCTTAAATAAAGGTTCTCCCATGGTAGCAGATGCTGGCCAAATGAGAGGAGCTATGCATCCCAGCCTGAGGAAAGGATTTTTCATTTAGGATACTGTCTGTTGCTTGGGAGAGAATGATGCATAATCCCATTTTAAACCAACAGTGCAACAGACATGCAAGGCACGCCTGGTAATTGGGTCAATACAGGAACATGAATTTCCTCATCCCTGTCCTGCCCTCCCTTTGGCAACAGTGTTTCCGCCTTCATTTTTGGCAAGGATCTCCACGCACGGACTTGCTCAGTTTCAGTCGTGAAGTTATTTTCTTGGACCAGAGCTCAGCATTGCAGACACACATGTATGACTAGCAAACAATCTATAATAATGCATGTAGGCACACACCTCAGAAGATTTTAGACTTGTTAAAATAGCCCCAGAAAGTCTTGTTCATGGCGCCAGTCCCTGAAAGCCGGGAGGAACCCTAACATTCATTGGATCCTGCCTTTCTCAGTTTTTCAGAACACTGAAATCCCACAAATTAATGGGAGTTCCACTATTAGAAACAAAGAATACGGTATTCTGCAGACCAGTTTGGAGAGCCCGGCTTTCCTTCTGGTGGAATCCATAATGAGTGTCTCCATGTCCCGCTGTTTTCTTTCCATGCATCCCTTACATGCAGCCTCTTCTCTCCATCACTCCTGACACCCTCCAGCCCAGACTACCATCATCTCTTAGCCAGACTCCTGTGATGGGAGCCAACCCACCCTTGGCCCCTGTGACCCACTCTCAGCATACGAATCTGAGCGGTTTTGTGATTGCACACAAATCTGATCATAATACCTCCCTGCCCAAACTCCTTGCACAGACACCATAAAGAAAATGGAAGACAAGTCAAGATGTGGAGAACACATTTACAAAATGTGTATTTAATATTTAATAAATGACTCATGTCCAGACTATGAAAAGATCTCCAACCGTTCAAAAATAAAAAGACTAAAAATCTGATTAAAAGATGATCCAAAGATTGAACTAGACCCATGTAGGAAAAGGTTAACACTGCAGGCCAGATGCAGCTGTTGAGAAAGGCCTTCTCCTAGGCAGGCCGTTGGCTAGTATCTGGGAAATAGGCTTTTGGAAGGCTGCCCATGATTCTGACTGATAAGGCTGTTCCGTCTACCTGGGGCGCAGAGTCCTGCTGCCGCAGCCTGCCTAGACTGGTACACACAATGCGACTTGTAGTGAACACCTGCTCTCCTAGGAGCCTGGAATTTCAGAAATCATAGCTGATCTTGCAGGCACAGTGCCTACATCACTAACCCACAATAAAACCCCGGGGATTCAGAGTTTCAGATGGACTTCCCCTTGCAGAAACTGCATGCTGTGCGGCCCCCACTGCAGGAAGAGAATATTGGAAGCCTTCACCCAGTCTCCCCGACTCTCCTGGATGTGTCTTTCCTCCCCCGATAGTCCTGCCATGCATCCTTTCACTGGAATGACCCGCTGCTGTGAGCATAGCTAACCCTGAGCCTTGTGAGTTCTTCAAGAGAGTCACCAAACATGGGATCCTGGAAACAAGACACTTTACCAAAGATACATGAATGACAAATGAGCAACAAAAAGATGCTTGGCACCAATGGTCTTCAGAGACCCAAAATGATATACCACTTTGCACTTCCATGAATGTTTAAAATCAGTCAGCAAAATCCCATTCTTAAGAATCTGTCCAAAAAGAGATGCGAACATGTACGTGTCTGTCCCCTCACTTGTGTGTGAATATCTATAGCAGCAGTACTCATTATAGCCCAAAACTGGGAGAATCCAGATGTTCTTCAGCTGGCAAATGGAGAAACAAATGTATCCATGCAATGGGAAATTACTCAGCAGCTCAAAGAAGGAACCTGCAACAAAAGAGATGACTCTTGGAAACCTGCTCAGCGGAAAAGCCAGACAATAAGACGACACATTGTATGGGTCTGTTTATGTGAAATTTCTAGAAAAGGCAAAACTATAGATAGAGGCACAGAGCAGAGCAGCGGTTGCCTGCAGGTAGGGGTGAAGACTGACTGCAGTGCGCACAGGGAACTCTGTGGGGCGAGGGGGTGGGGCTAGGAATGTGCTAAAACCAGACTGCAAGGATGATTCCACAACTCTGTAAATCTACTGAAGTTCATCAAACCCTGCACCTTACATGGGCAAATTCTGAGGTATTTAAGTTACACCTCAATAAAGGGGTTTTTCAAACATCTGAGCTTCCTTTGCTTGCCCTTGGAGTGAAAACCTGATTCCCGCAGGGTGGCCACCCCACGCACCCAGTGCCCCACAGCACACTCCTGCAGCTTGTGCCCTGCTCCAGCCTGGCGTTGCTCAGTGCCCCCCCCCCCGACCCACACCTCTCCTTCTGTCAGCACTTTGCCTGTGCGCCCCTCCCTATGTGTGCCATCTCTCTGCGTCCCTTCTCTGGGCTGATTCCCCTTTCTTCTCCCATTCTCCCCCTCTCCCTGCCCTTTCTGGGAAATGAGACTTGTCCACTGCACCCATAGTCTCAACTCCCTGCCCTCCTCTTGTAAGAGAATTTCATCATTCTGGAAATGACGGATTCAGTGGTGACTCCCAGCTCCCCAAAAGCAAGAATTTGTCTTGATCATTGCTCTTCATCCCTAGACAACTCCTGGATCAGTAAATATTCCAGAAAATAATACCTAATAAGCATCTTATTAGCTCTGAGAAGCCCCTGATAAACACATCTGCCTAACTTTGTATCAGTGTTTTTGAAGCATGTTTCCACACACAATCTTCTTACACATATACACTTAATAACATGTGGACCATGGTACTCAGAGGTGTAGTTTAGGAAGTTCTTATCTAAAGTTTTTCCCCAGTTTTTTTGTAACAGAGACAACACTACAACAAATACCCTTCTCCATAAGCCCTTAAAAACCAGTGCTTTTGTGGGACAGATTCCCAGGAGTTGTATTGCTGGGTCAAATGCTATGTGTACTTTTTATTCTAATCGATGTTACCGGATTGTAGATCTTTTTTTTTTTTTTTTAAGTAAATTGATTTTTTTCTTTTTAAGGAGACTCATAGAGCTACTGAAATTCTCATTTCTCTATTCCTTTGCAGGGAGTCACCTTCATTACCTTTTATACAAACCAAAACAATATCCATCTCTTCATTTCTATAGATAATGTGTGATAATGAATTTCAGGGACTCACCACAGAGAGACACAGTCATTTCAGGCACACATTGTTCCTGGTATGTTCTATGGGTGGATAAAAGCAGATCATCTGGATGAGTGGTGGATTTATGGGGGGGTGGGCAGATGGCTTTCACATCCTACTCTCATACCAGGACAACTGTGCTAGCAGCCGAGCAGCTCTTGCAATGTCCTGTCAGGCAGAATGGGTCTCTCTCCTGCCCATCTACACCCACCCCACACACTCTGTTCCTCGGGGCTGGCTGGGGACTGGCTCCCTAGCAGGCTTGCCCAAAGGCTCCTTCCTGGGCCTATTACCATCATAGCTCCTTTTTCCTTTGTGGTGGCATTCCTGCCCTGACACTTGTCCATGGTTCCCCATTTCCTACAAAGTAGAATACAAATGGCTTGTTAGAGCAGGTGTTCTCCATGGCCTGGCCCTTCTTGTTTCTCCACATTTTCTTGCACTGTGTCAGACCAGGCCGTCCCTTCTGCCCCCATGACTCCCCCTCAGCCATGCTGTTGCCACACTGGATTACCCCACTTTCCTTGAAGACGCCAGGCTTTCCTCCAGTTCCCTGGTTTTGCATGTGTCACTCCCTCTTGGGAGTGTCTTCTATATCCACGATCAGGCAAATCCCTACTCATCCTTCTAAACTTTGGCCTTATGCTCAACCGCCAGCATGCCCCAGAAGCACTCAGTACAAGCCTCTAATCGCTACACTGTCTCCCCTTGATCGTATTTTCATCAGAGTGGAGACCTCAGCATCTAGCCCAGTTCTAGGCACCTGCCAGGTTCTCAGGAAGTGTTTGCTGAAAGGACCCATTAACGCGCAGCTTTGACACTTGCCCTAGTTCTTCTGGTGAGGATCCACTGGGCTCATGTTCTGAGGTGAGCAGGCCATGACCAGGGGCTGTGAGGAACATGGAAGGAATTTAAGACCCAGTCTCTGGCTCCAGATCATCGACAGGCTCACTGGGGGAGCCCAAACAGGCATAGGAAGTGTGTGCACATGAGAAAGAGCTCTGTCCACCTGAGCAGTGTGGACAAAACTACATGACTAGGAGAGCCCAGAATCTCTCAGAATCCAGGAGAAGGGAAGAAGGAGATTATTTGTGCCAGGAAACCTAGGGGAATAAGGCTGGGCTGGGAGAGTTTAGGAGACAAAGCCACCAGTGCCACAGAAGGAAGATGACATGGGTCAACTGGACTGCAGGGGGAAAGGGTACAGATGGGGCGGAAAAGACATTAAGACATTGAGGTCAGATGGTCAAAGGCCTCAGATGACAAAGAAGAGAAGGAAACTAGAATTTATTGAAGAAGTATGTTCTCGAATCCTTAAAATTACACTACAAGGTGATGGCTCAGAGACATCAAGTGACTTGCCCAAGATCACACAGCTAGGAAATGGTGAGCCCAGGATTCAAGAGCAGTCTGACTCTAAAATCCAGGTGTGTTATTGCACTGGATTCTGTCAGTCCAGGGTCAGTGGGCAGGGCAGACCACAAAAGAAGCTCACAGATGAGAAGGGTCTTCACAAAGATTATTATAATACAATTTGGAATGGGTTTTTTGTCCCTAAATCAATGAGCTCCTGGCCTATTTCTTCTCCTTTTGGAAGCACAGATCTTCCACCAGTTCCTAAAAAGCCTATTTACCCTCCAGTACTTCTAAGGGGACAGGCGCTAGATGGAAGCCTTGAGGCCAGCCCTGAGGTGATTGGGGATCTTGGCCTGCCCGCCCCACCCCGTCATCCTTCCCTGGGAGGCCACCTCTCCCTTGCCCTGCTCTATATTGCTCTCTAGGCCGTCCTCAGAGGGCCAGTCATGTGGTTCCTGGAAATCGATGTGTGTTTGACTAGCTGCCTCCCTTCCATCCCTCATTGTATAATTCTGCCCCAAGAACACAAAAACTTTGGTCTGGCAAGATTTGTTCTTTTTAAATCTGGCCAGAGCCTCACTAAGGTGCATTAATCTTTAACTGTTTATAGATTTTTTTTCTGCTTTCATTTCACATGGGAATTCAAGTTCTGCTTCCATATTGATGATGACTTAAGGAGACGTATTTTCTCTCTGGGATTTTCCTCTGAGGGTTTATCTAGCAGATCCAGCAGGCCAAGGCCCCCATAGATCTTTGCCTCATTCGGGAAACAGTAGCTGGTTAAGACTTCGGCTTTGGGTCAAACAGAGCGAGACATGCATTCAGTCCCCAGCCCTGACATCCAACCATGTGACTTCAAGCAAATCACAGAACCTCTCTAAAGCTCATTTTCTTCTGAAAACCGAGACCCAGTGGAGTTATATCCTGCCCAGGGTGCTATAATCAGCACAAAGTGCATAACAGTCCTAACAATTACTTCTGAAAGCCCTCAGCTCTGCGAGGACTCATCTCCTAACCCACCCCTCCTACCCCTTGCTCTTTTCTGTCTCCCTTCTTCTTCCAAGGGCATCTGCCTGCTCCTTCTCTGTCCACTAAGTCAACCTGTCGGGGCCACCTCCAAACCTCCCCTTCACCTAGCACTTCTGATCAGCTTGTGAGAAGACCCAGGGTAAAGTTCACAAAACCACCATCTTCCTTAAAAAGGCAGGGAAGGGGGAAAAGTTATAAATGTATAGAGTTCACTTTTTTTTTTTTTTTTCAAATTCATTAGGGCCAAAAATATTTTAAGCCTTATCATCCAAAGTCAAAACACAAAATAAATCTCCTGTTTAAGTTTCAACCTCCAAAGTACCTCAAGACTGTGCAGGAAAAGTGATAAACAAACAAGAAACCTGGGCTTCCTGGATCAAAGCAAATGCACGTAGGTTAAGAATCAGCCAGTGTGGGTGGGGAACCAAGGTAGCTCAGTTGGTTAAGCGTCTGCCTTCAGCTCAGGTCATGATCCCAGAATCCTGGGATGGAGTCCCATATCAGGCTCCCTGCTCAGTGGGAAGCCTGCTTCTCCTTCTCCCTCTGCCTGCTCCTCTGCCTACTTCTCTGTCAAAAAAATAAATAAAATCTTTTAAAAAAAGAAAAAAAAAAAAAGAATCAGCCAACACTTCGTATTCTATCTGAAATGGCAGTGGCTGCTCCTAGCTGCCCACCTTCTTGAATAACCTGCCCCCACCTCCCACTTCAGTCCTTTTATAGGCCTGTCCCAAGGGAGGTATGCTGGCTGGCTAGCAGTAGGCAGATAAATTATACTGACCCCTTTCTCACCTTTTAATGACTCTGGTATAACCTAATTGCTAATGCCATCTCACTTAGAATTCCTTTAGTATAATTTCTGATCAAAAAACCCCACATCACCATCATGACTCAGCAAAGCATGGAATCATGACATCTCCAGTCTTTATGTGTACCATATTGCTCCTCAGATGAAATGGCCATTTAAAGACTGAAATCAGACTAAAGATCAGAGAGGACCTCTTCTCATTTCCTACCAGCTACGCCACTGTACAAGATGCTATCTTCCAGCTGAACCAATGTCCTGGAAGTTGTCCCGTTGGGTGGCTGTAACTTCACCACAATACTCCTGGTCCTGCCGTCTGGGTTGGGCTTCCACTCCAGAAGGTCTCCACCCCTGGAGAGGGCCATCAGGTCCAGGGACCTCCAGCACAATCACCACCCTGGCACAGCCTTGGAACTTCCACCAGTTACAGGTGATCGTCCTGCTCCCACATCACAACAGTCACACAGCAATCACAACATTCCACAGGATCCAGGCTTCACATTGCAAGAGGCATTCTCCTTGCAAATAGATGTCTAAGGGGCCAGAGCATGGAAAAGTTGGGACCTAGATATCTTTGTAGAAGGGAAGGAAGACTGCAGAGCTGGTCTGGAGTGATAAAGTCGAAGGTGCTTTGTTCATGAAACCACCACAACCCACAAGATCTCCCCATTGCTCATCCTGGCTCTGCTTGCTGGACCACATCCTCACTGTAGGCAAAACCCTTGCCAGTCTTCCTCTTCTCTACCACCCTTTCCAAGGTGTTCTCGTCATCTGGCAGCAAGCCAGGGGAGCTGTCCTACCACCCTGCAGCTGGAATAGCAGGAAGGCACAGGATAGTGACCCCCCTCGCTAAAACTGGCCCTTACCATCACTCCGTGGGAAGCCTCCCAAGATGGCGGACGTCTCTGACTGCCCATAGGGCCCCTGCCATCTTTCCAGACCCTGGGAGACCCTGCTCTCCTTGGGGCCCTGAGCTTCATACACCGTTTCTGGTAGCATGTTACACAGAGCCGTCACTCCCATGAGGTAACATGCAGGAGGAGTAAGGACTGCAGATGGGCTTTACAAACACAATTTAATAAAACAAACCCAGAAGTCCCATCTGTGCTCAGCAGTTCACCCTAGTCTGATGGTCACTCACAGGACACAGGGGATCGCCTGGGGCTTTTACAGTACTGACCCAAATAAGGAAAGGACTGCTCAGTCTGTGGCATCGAAACCCTCCCCAAAAGCAAAGGCAAACTGCTCTGAGATACACTTTTTCAACCAGCAAAAAGCCAAGCTTTTGACCACACAATCCATTAGTGAGGAAACAGACACTTCCACATGTCGATGCTGGAGAAATGTTTCGAGCTCAGGGAGGAAATCTAGCAACATCTAGCAAGAGCACTTCAAGAATTTGTCCTTTGCCACAGCAATCCCACCTCTCAGAATCTATCCCAAAGACACACTCACAAAAATAGAAAAAGACTTAACCTGTTCATAGCAGCACCCTTTGTTGCAGCAAAAGACTGGGAACAACCATGAGCAGGGGATGGGTTCCAGACGCTGTGGCTCGACCATACGATGGAGCACTGTGCCATCAGAGAAGGGAAGGAGGAAGCTCTCCCTTTAATACCGTGATTGATTTTAAGTTTAAAAAAAAAAAAAAAAAAGGATCGAGGCATCTTGGTGACGCAGTCAGCTAAGTTTCCATTTCTTGTTTCTGCTCAGGTCATGATCTCAGGGTCCTGAGATAGATCCCCACGTCAGGCTCTGTGCTTAGGGTGGAGTCTGCTTGTCCTTCTCCCTCTGCTCCTCCCCAGCTCTCTTTCTGTCTCTCAAATAAATAAATAAATACAATCTATTAAAAAAAAGATATAATAAGCCACTGTTTATCTAAGAAAAGGAAAGCATGACTACATAATATATTTATGTTTATATTTTTTAAAAAAATTTTAAAGCAGGCTCCATACCCAGCACAGAGCCCAGTGTGAGCTTGAACTCACCACCCTGAGATCAAGATCTGAGCCGAGATCAAGAGTCAGATGCTCAACTGACTGAACCTCCCAGATGCCCTGATATTTATAGTTTTAAATGAGAAGATCAGCCATGAAAAAAAGATATATACTGACCAATGGCAATGTATGAAACTTGTTTGGATCTTTATTCAAACAGACTTAAAAAATATATGAAATAAGTGAACACTTTCTGGATATTTGATGATATTAAGGAATTGTATTATTGGTTTTTAGTTGTGATAATGGTGTTGTGTGATGGTTTTTAGTGAGAATATCTTTTAGAGATTCTTCTCAAAATGCTTTCAAATGAAATGAAATGGACATATGTGGTCTTTGCTTCAAAATAATTTTGAAAATGGGAGGGGGGGCGGGTGGGAATATAGATGAAACAGGATTAGCCACGGGCTAATAATTGTTGAAGCTGGTGGTGAATCCACAGGAGTTCCATATACAATTCTCTCTATGTTTCTGTACGTTTAAAATTGTCCGCAACGAGGGACGCCTGGGTGGCTCAGTTGGTTAAGCGGCTGCCTTCGGCTCGGGTCATGATCCCGGCGTCCTGGGATGGAGTCCCACATCGGGCTCCTTGCTTGGCAGGGAGCCTGCTTCTCCCTCTGCCTCTAGCCTGTCCCTCTGTCTGCCTGTGCTTGTGCTCTGTATCTTTCTCTCTCTCTAACAAATAAATAAAAATCTTAAAAAAAAAAAAAAATTGTCCGCAACGAAACAGCTAGGAAAGCAAAAAAGAGTGAGAGAGAAGGAAGGGAAGGGGAGGGTAAGAAGAGGAGGAAAGGGTTAGGAAGGGTAGAAAAGACCTCCCATGGAGTGTGTGTCCCAATCTGCAGAAACAATTATCATGTGTCCATGACTGACCAACTCTGCAGAGGCATTTCCTGGACAGAACTAAATCCCCAGACAAACCCCACGAAGTGGGTGGAAGAGTTTGCAGCTTGTAGACACAGTGTGTCATCTGCATATTCATGAATGCATCAAAGAAGAACATCCTCAGTGGACCCTGTTGCCCCTCAGCCCCCGAGGCCTCTTGACAATGCCTCTCACTCCTCAACACAGCCGACACAGGAAGGCAGCTTTGCTGGGCCCCTTTCATCCCTTCAGACATTAACCTCACAGATGGCACCGCGACAGCTCAGGGATCGGAGCGGGGTCGTTCTCCATAAAATAACTCCAGAAACATATTTGAACACAGGAAAGGGAATATTTTTTTACAAGTCACCAAAATAAAATGAGCCCTTTAGAAGAGAAGCAGAGGTGTGATGTCAGATGAGGAAGGTTTTCTTTATAAGCATGAGGGAGGAGTATGTGGCTGTCGGGCCCATGCTGGGACACTCAAGTCCCTGGGTGCGGGAGCCCTGCAAAGAGGGTGGGGATGAGGCTGGAAGGCACACTCTGCCCCAGCTTCTTGCAAGGAGCATCTTTTGGGGGATGCTCAGAGCCTCAGAGTCTGTTCCTTGGGCTCTCTGCTCCAACCCCTTCGCCCCAAGGAAGCTCTGCTGCCCCGACAGCTGGGGACATCCGGCAAGCAGCTTGACCTCTCTGTGATGAAGGGACAGGACTGTCCACCATGCAGGGCGATTATAAGGATCGTGGGCAATCGATGAATCACTTCATGGAGATGGCTCCCTGAGCTCTAATTTATCCCCATGGAGCAGACTGATCCACTGAAGAATGAAAGGCACATTTGTTCCCTAGCTCCTCCAAGCTCTCCTCTCCCACAGCTCACCCTGGGGGCCTTTGGCTAGCTCCTGTTGAAATGCCAATTGAATATTACCCCCACCTTAAAAGACCACCAGAGACGTGAGTCAAAGCCAATCAGCAAGGGTCGTTTATTGCAGGTTCGAACCTGGACCTCTGCAGCGCTCGGCGCTCGTTGCCGATAACACCAAGAGGTCCGGAGCTGGGTCGGTGCAGGATTTTTATAGACAGATACAAACAAGTTTCAGGTGGGGCTGAGCTGATTGATTGATAGTTTGAACACAATTGGGAGTCTCCTGGTGGAATGTTACATTCCTGCTATCAAGCATCCCTGTTAATGAGATTTAGGTTTAGAAGTATTTACTTTTCCTTCTACCTCCACCTCCTTCGGTTTTTCATGGAGGGGAGGGTGACATTAGGGCTATTGATAAGGTAACTTCTTTGTTGTAAATCTCAAGGACATTTGCAAACCTGGGGAGACTCCTACCTTGCAGGACTGTGATCTCTGCAAGTTAACTATTTATCGTTTTATGGCAGTCAGGGGTGCCTGAGGAATGCTACACATATGGAGGGGAGCGGGTGAAGGGGGGGGTGCAAGGCGCCAGCTTTTGCTTTGTCCTCAGCCAGCCTCCTGCTCCTTCACTGTCCTCCCTCCTTCCACCCCAGGATTGCTCACTCTGCCAATCAGCACCACTGTATACACACACAGCTCCTAGGTAGTTCCCCACTGCCTGCTTCTTCTCTGTGCTCCTGGCGGCTCTTTGGGATAGCTCCTGGATCTCCACTGCTATTCTTTAAAGCTAGGGAATGAAGCAAGCCCAATCAGGATTTGTAGAGTGCTTACATCTCTCTCCCTTTCAGTTATTAAGAAGTCTGCTCCTTCCTCAGTACTCTTTTGTTCCCCTCTCCCCTTCCCTTACCTCCTCCTCACCAGTCAGATCCAGGCTGTTATTAAGATCCAGCTGGAGCCTCACTTCCTCCAGGAAGCCCTCACTGATTTCCAGCCACACAGATCCTCCACTTTTCTTCATACACCCTTCTCTGTTACTCTCTTTGCTTTATACATCCCAAGTGATAGCACCCCAGACAAAAAGAAACTCTGAAACATACTGAATAATGGATTAAATCAAGCAGGACAGAGAGGGCTAAGGAAGGATAACCATGATGATACCTAATGATACACTCACAGGGCACTTCTCCCCTCAACTCATTGGATTGACCTTAAGGCCCCAGAAGGGGGCACAGGCCAGCACTCTCTCTCCCTTCCCTTTTCTTCACTCAGTAGTCTCCACTGGCTCAAACAGCAGTGTGTCTGGAGTATACTCTGTGTCAGGCCCCTCTTCATCCATTGTCTCCTTTGCTTCTCACTTCCTTAAAAGGTAGGTAGTCAGAGTGTCCCCATTTTACAGATGTCAGAACTGAGGCAGGGCAATGATAAGTCACTTCCCCCAAGATCACTCAGCTAGACAGTAAAACATTCAACTTCAAACCAAGCATTATGTCTCTAAACCCTGCCCTCACCATTGGCCCCCAGCTGCAAGGGACAGCACAGCCAGCAGGAGTCATACTTGGGAGATCCCTCTGGCGAGGAGACCCAGAAGGGCAAGAGTCTACCAACCCACTGGGGGACAAATGCAGCACAGGCTGAACTAACAGCCAGCCAGCTAGCTCCAAAGAGTGAGGTCAGATGAGTGGGAAATGTACGAAGTGGCCAGATGTTGGTCTTTGGGATGCACAGGGGAGGACCAGACAGGTGAGGAGGACATGCCTCTCTGCCTAGAGCATGGAGGGATCGCAGTGGGCATGACAGAGAGCCAGAACGGACTGGGACCCTGCTGTGGGCCAGGTGCTCTGTTGGGCGTTTGGCATAAGCCATCTCAGGAGACTCAGCACAAAGAGAGAAAGTTGGGGAGCATGAGAAATCCAGCTGTCTGAGCTGGATTACTCAGGGGAGCAGGAAGAAGAGTTTAGACTAGCTTGGAGTGACCAAGAAATGGCTAGTTGACTATTTAAGACTTTGGCTGATTCTCTGTTCTGGTGAGTTCAGCAGACAAGGAAACCCAGGGCCATGGCTATCCCTGAGTGATGCCACAGAGAACCTAGTCCATGCTGGGACCCACCCATCCACTGGACTGAGCCACAGGGACTCCTTCCTGCCCCTTCAGGTGGGGCAGGGCTGGGATAAGTTGCCCTAGCTGTCCCCCTGAGACAGACCCTGAGCTAGTAGGGAGGGACACAGAACCAGGGTCTGTGCGAACAACTGATGGCCTGAGCACCCCAGAGCCAGGTGAGAAAGAGAAGGGGAACCGGCCAAATAGGGGTTCAGCTGTCTAGAGCAGTGGTTCTCAGCCAGGGCTGATTTCGCACCCCTCTCTCAGGCATTCGACAATATCTGGAGACATGTGGAACTGTTTCTAACAGCAGACGATTGGAAACAACACAAATGTCCATCAGTGCTGGACAAGCTAGAGAAACAATGGAATGCCCTGCCAAAGAACGACATTTTCTATGTACAGAAATAGGAAGGTCTCCAGAATGTATTTAGTGAAAAAAGAAAGTGCAGAATACTGGAGTACTGCGCGGCCATTGGATGAAAGGGAAGGAGAAAAAAATCTGCGGTGTATTGATCATTGCTTACATTTGTATAAAGCAGGGGATCTCAAACTTAACCGTGCCTCAGAACCACCACCCAGAGGGCCTTTTATTTTTATTTTTTCTGAAAGATTTCATTCATTCATTTGACAGAGAGAGATCTCAAGTAGGCAGAGAGGCAGGCAGAGACAGAGGGGAAAGCAGGCTTCCCGCGGAGTGGAGAGCCAATGCGGGCCTCGATCCCAGGACCCTGCGATCATGACCAGAGCCGAGGGCAGAGGCTTAACCCACTGAGCCACCCAGGTGCCCCCTAGAAGGCCTTTTAAACCATAGCTACTTCATCAACATCATCATTAACTTTGCTTTTATTTGGGGGAGGGATGTGGAAAGTACCCACTTTCTTATCCAAGTGCAACCGCCCCGCTTTCCTGACCCTGGCCGCCCACCAGCCCGATTGGGCCACCTGCACGGGCGAGGGACTTCAGACAAAGGCCAGTTAAGTGGCCTCTTTCCTAATCACTCCAGCAAACGCCAGGAGACTCTTTCTTAACCCTCAAGTGGCTGTTATATGTGAGAAGTTCAAGGCATTGGAAGGAATCCCACGGGAACCATAGAGTTGGGCCAGTAAAGCCTCTCCTCCATCCCCATCTCCTTCTTTGGGAGGCGACCTGAAGTACTGAATGAAGGTGGCCTCGGGCCAGGAACAAACCTGGCCCTCCAACAACCCCCGTCCCCGCCCCCACGAAGGGGGAGGAGCGACGGCTGCAAGGGAGCCTCCCCCGGGCTTTGTGAGCGCCTGGAATCCAGCTGTCGCCGCCCCTCAGAGCCCCCTGCACCCCAAGGGCGCACATTTCCGGGCCGCCCACCACCCGGATCGCGTCCGGAGCCGCTGCGCCCGCAGAGCCCAGAGCTGCTCCTCTCCGCTCCGTGACCGACCCGCCCCAGTAGCCCCCCGAAATGCCGGTCGACTTCACCGGGTACTGGAAGATGCTGGCCAACGAGAATTTCGAGGAGTACTTGCGCGCGCTCGGTAAGCAGCTGCCCGGAGCACTCGGCCCGGGGCGCCCCGACCAGACCCTCAGGGACCAGCGGTGGGCTCTCTAGAGCCCTCCAGGGCCCGCGGCCCGCCTGCTTCCGCCGGGACCGGCCTCTGCTTCGTGCGCGGGGCAGCGAAAAGGGTTTGGGCCGCCAGGGCTCCAGCTGGGAGGATGGGTGTTGTTAGAGCTAATTAGTGGTAAACATCTGATAGCTGACTCTAGACGTGAATAACTTCATTAGGAAAGCTGGGTTTAGTTTGCTAGTTTTTGTTTTCAAAGGGTCAGCATAAGGGCAGAAAACTTTGTTGCAAAAAAAAAAAAAAAAAGAAAGAAAGAAAGAAAGAAAAAAAAAAAGGCCCAGAACTGGCTGCTCTCTAAGACAGCGCTAAGCGTTCGGGGAACCCCAAAGGTCCTTCTCCTGGGGAGGAGCTGGCTCCTGGGGCCCCTACTACCCTGGGACAGTTCTCAGAATCTTCCTGCCAACTCTCTGCCTCTCTCTTCCCCGGCACCCCCTGCAGATGTCAATGTGGCCTTGCGCAAAATTGCCAACTTGCTGAAGCCAGACAAAGAGATCGTGCAGGATGGCGACCACATGATCATTCGAACGCTGAGCACTTTCAGGAACTATATCATGGACTTCCAGGTTGGGAAGGAGTTTGAGGAGGATCTGACGGGCATAGATGACCGCAAGTGCATGGTGAGGATTTGCATATGCCTGGGCATCTCCCGCCCAGGGAGCCTGCCCAAAGGCTGGGCTACTTCATCTGGGAGAGGAGCCAGGGCCCTTATGTTTTAGGGACTAGGGATCTTCACACTGCCAGCCCACAAAGTTGACAGCGCAGACTCATCAAGCATAGGACTCTGTCCAAACAGGAGAGTAATGGTTATGAAAGCCGCAGTTTGTTGAGTCTCTCTTGTGTCCAGGCACTGAGCCAGGTGTTTTCTTTATATATTTGACTTCACCTAATCCTCACAACAATCTGTGAGGGGGGTTGAGTATGCCCATTTTACAGATGAGGAAACAGTTTCAAAGAGATGAGTAACATGCTCAGAATAGCAAAGCCAGGGAGGAGCTGGGCTGGAATTCCCCACAGTCTGTGCCTCTGTTGGCCTCTGGCTGTACTGTGTGGCCTGAGGGAGGAAGGAAAGAAGAAACACAGGGAACTCTTTTCAAGTGTAAAACTTTCCCTATGATCCAGCATGAAGCCACTCTAGGAAGCAGGGGACATCATGATCCCCTGGAAGCTTCTGATCTGCCCCACCTCAGCCCCAAACCGAGACCTAGCTGTCCCCTTCCTCGCCCTGTCCTCCACTGCTGGCTGAGCTTCCTTTGAACTTTGTAGCCAGCCCCTACTAGTGGGTCAGTGCCACTGCAGCCCAGACCAGAGGAAGCCTTGGTGCAGGAGGGGGAGGGAAAGGAGCAGCACATCCCCCAGGGTGGGAAGCTGATGACCTGGAGACCCCAATTAGCGTTTCCACAGCAAACTCTGGAAGGCCAGCCTCAAGTCTCCATCAACATTCTTGGGTCACTGAGAGGTCAGGGTGCTCCCGGAATCCCTTTCCCAGTCTTGGGTCCCAAGCTAGAATATGCTCATCCCCAGGCAGCTGCCTTGCTTATTGAGGAGATACTCCCCCTCCTTCTCCCCTTCCCTCTGGCCATTTACTGAAGGTCTGTTGTGTGTCCTACACTGTGCCTGTTATTTTACACACCGCCCAGTGAGGGAGAGATTCGTGACCCCATAATATGCAATGGTCAAGGCTCTGAGAGGGGAAGAGATTTGCAAGAGATGGGATTTGAGCCTTTGGAATGGAAGCCCACCCTCCTGTCCTCTGCCAGGCACCTCTCGCTGGTCACCTCTGCAGAAACCAAGTGGTAGAGGTTTGCTGGGACTGTGGCTAAAGAGGTGCCAGTGTGTGAGGATAAGGAGCCCCAGGCCTGGACTCCTCATCCCCCTTTATTAATTCATCTGACAGTAGTCAGGAGTCAGTGTCTGAGTCTGCTGTTTGGAATGATGGCAGAAGAGGGGGTAGCCAGCAGGGAGCATCTTTGGAGAGGCCAATATTATTGTATGAACATGTCAGCTTGTAACTTTAAAGGACCTAAGGCCCCTGAATCCCCAGAGGGGCTCCCAGAGGGAAAGGAGACCAGGAGACAGCATCCGCCTTGGCAAGGTGGGGCTCTGCCTTTCAGATCACTGCCCAACATCTTCTCCCTGGCTGGCTGCATGAAACTGTGCTGTAAGAAAACTCCTTGTCCACAAAGCTGTGGGACTTTGTGGGACTCTTAGGGGACTCACAGAGCGCATCAGACATCTCAATCCGTTCTGGGTCGCTGCAGTCTCCGGAATGTGCTGGCTTGTACTTATTTGGCTAATCGTCTTTCATCTTGCACTCCCTGCGTCATCCTATAATGTGCGAAACATTCATTGATCACCTAGTAATACTAGCTGGGGCTCATCAAGGGTTGACTATGCACCATGTCCTGCTACCATTTTATTTCAGCTCACTATCCATAGAACTGTTTTCAACCCCATTTTACAGATAAGAAAACTGGGGCAGGATTTCTCGCTGTGAAACGTTGGGGAGGTTAAGTGAGTGGCAGAGGGAGGATTTACATTCTGTCTGTCAGCTCCAGAGTCCCTGCCGTTAACCGCCGCCCCGTACCTACCAGGCTAATCGCTGCACTGGGCACAGGGAGACCCAGGGAGATGTTGCAATCCCCGGTGTCCAGGAACTCACCATTTTGGTGGTGGAGACAGACACACAAACTGTCAGAACACAGTGCGATCGGGGGTGACAAAGGGAAGTACCCAGATGAGGAGATCCCAGAAGGACTTTTGGAAGAGATGACTTTGACACAAGACAAAAGGAGTGGAGGGGGGGGTGTTCAGACACAAAGGAAGGGGCACATGGCTACCTTCTTTTCTCAGCCCAGCAGAAGGACATTAGGACAATCCAGGTGACCAGATCGGAGAGCCCAGCTGCTGGCCAAACCAGGTGGGATTGTAGGATTCATGGTCACCTTTGTGGTCGCAGGACTGAGGACAGCCCTCTCTCAATTATACAGGCACTTACTTATCTTGCTGTTGCTGTTGGGGGATTGGACAGTTCCTCTGCTCCAGCCTGCCCATGCAGAGAAGCCCTTCTTCTCTGGGCTGCCAACTGGATGGAGGCCTACAGGGAAGAGCATGGCCAGCAGTGAGTGTAGGATAAAGAATTACAGCTACTGTCCTGCTCGAGGCTTGCAAAGTCTGAGGAGCCGCCTGCCAAGGGACCACATTGGCTGAGGTCTCTAGGGCCCGTGTGTGTCTGGGGCAAGGCACCAGTTCGCCAAAGTGAACTTTCACCACGGCCCCTTCTGCTCCACATGCTCTGCACCCACCAGCCAGGAGCAGTGACCAGGAGGAGACCAATCTGTACTCAGCGCCAGGTTGGCTTCGTTCTAAGCTTCCTTCCCAGAACATGACAAGGGTCTCATTTCTCACCTAAGGTCAGGCGTTCATCTGTTTTCAGCCCTTTCTTGGTCCCACAAACATGTCATGGTGCTTATATTGTCTTTGCAGCCTCTGTGTTACTGAGATGAATTGCACAGGATTCCTGACCTCCTGGAGCTCAGTGCAGGGAGGAGGCCAGTCACAGGGTGACTGCTGTGTGGATGGGGGCAGGACAGCCAGAGGAGGACCCCGTACCGGGTCTGGGAGGTCAGGGAACTTTCCCACAGGAAGTAGTCTGAACTGTGGCTTAAAGGATAGGCAGGAAACAGCCAGGCAAACAGAAAGGGACAGAAGGAAGGCCAAGGCCAAGGCCAAGAGAACCGCAGTAGGTAAATCCAGTTTCAGACCTGTCCCACCCCAGGCTCTGGGTTCAGCCCTGCAGACCCAGGGGCACCTGCCCGGGGAGGAGACAGGGGCATCCTCAGGCCATTTTCTTCAGTGATGGAGACACAGTGGGCTGAGGAGCACAGTGTGAAGGGGTGAGGAAGCAGCAGTCATCGAAGTTGTCCAACTGAGGGGGGCCTTGAAAGCCCACCAAGAATTAGGAGAGATGTAGAGAAGGGAAAAGAGTGTTCCAGGCCAAGGGAACCATAAGCGCAAAGGCCCAGCAGTCAGAAAAGGCCTGGTTGGGAGAGGATTTCGGAGGTGAGGGGGGGCAGTCCACAAAGACTGGAGTGCAGGGTGTGGCTGGGGAAGATAGGAGTGATGAGAACCCGTTAGGGAGCCTAGATGCAGCTCCACTGACTGCAGGGACCTCTTGCCGGGAGCCATGCAGTCACACTGACATCCTTCCCCGAAGGGCCCAGGGGCTTGCTGGCTCAGTGACCTCTGATTCTGCCTCCTTATGTGGGAACATTATCTGTGCTCTAGGACTGCAGCCAAGGGGTGAAATCTGGCCTGCAGATGTGTTTTGTTTGGCCTGTACAATGTTTGAAAAATTTCAGAGCCAGTTGCCAATCATTGCCAAAGATTGTGAGCTTTCATATTTCTGGCCATTCTTACCAACAAAATCAAGATTGCTGAAAACACCAGGTGCCCATTTCTTCCACCCTGGTTGCTGTGTGAAGCCCCGGGACACTGTCACATTGTCCCCTTACCCAACCCCATTACCTGAAGTCGGGGATCAAGCAGCCAGATGTCTTTGTTTGCCCTGTGGGTTCCTTAGAGCTGCGTCTCCCTAAGCGGAGACCAGCAGCAGGAGAAGCAGCAGCACAGAACTAGGTAGAGACACAGATTCTCCTGCCACAGCCCTGGCCTCCTGAATCAGACCCTCAGGGAGTGGGGCCAGAGGTCTTGGGTTCAGTAAGTGCGTCCCACGGCTCTGATGCTGCTAAAGCTTGAGAACCGTGGCTCTGAAGGAAGGAAGCATCTCTGTGTGCCTGAATCTCCATAGACAGTGGGACAACTAGAATGTCAGCTGCAGAGGGCCATGTGCCACTGGCTGGTTGGGTCCAGCCATCTGAGCCCTGTGCACATTGTCATCTGTGCCCAGAGCCACTGGGAATGGCTCTCCAGTCTCTATCCAGGCGGAGGTCTGGAGGACGTGGGTCTGTGTGGCCAGGGATCACTCAGCTCACATTTCCCGGTCTGTTCTAGTAAGGTTTGACCTGCAAGCAGCAGGGGCTATCATTGTGGAGGAGATGTGTAAAGGTGTGGCTTTGCTCTCCGCTGCCTCCTGCATGCCTTTATCCACGAAGAGGAAACCTCAGGACAGGTTTGAAACCAGTATCATGTATGAAATCTAGCCCATGGTGCTTTGGCAGGGTGGGGGAGCTTGAATGAGGAAGATGCTCCCCAACTTCAGATATTGTCCCTGCTCCTGGGCCAGGGAATCCCTTGGGATGAGGAATGATGGAGTTCTTTGTTTTCAGCGCTTCCAGCAGGAGCTGCGTTTGTGGTGGAAGGCAGCCTCAGTCAGGAATCCCAGCCATGAGCCCCACTCCACATAGTGGTGGCAGAAGGGCCATTTGTCATCCCACCATGGACACTGGGTCAGCATGTCCCTGAAGGGGGCACCTTTGTTCATGTGCGAGCCTGGTCCCTCCTCCCCGGGCTGCAGCTTCTCCTTCATATCCAGCTATGAACTCAGGATGACCCCTTCCGCAGAGCCTCCCTTCCGCTTTCCCAGCCCTCCGCCCCTCTGTTGCTTTCTTTGTTTTTATTGTAAAAGGAAAGAAAGAATTCAAATAGCCCAGGAGACTCTGGACTGCAAAGGAAAGGGCCCCTTCCCCCCTTGGCCTCATTCCCACTCCCCAGAGGTTATCACTGCTACTGTTTCTATGGATCTGCTGGAAATCTTCCTCGAATATAGAAGCTGTCTATTGAACAATTTTTTTTTTTAAAGGAGAGGAAGAAATCCACTCCTTGACGCATTGTTTTCTCACTCATGCTACTTCTTGTGCACCTTTCCATATCAGTGTTTGTAGGTCTCCTGAATTCTCTCTCTTTTAACCGTGTATTTCCTTCCCTTCCCACTCTGACTTCCTTCCTTCCATCCGCCCATCCGTGCCCCACCCCCCCATGCATCCATCTAATTATAGATGGTAATGCATGAAATCCACCAAATTGCTGTTAACACTTTGGTTTTAACTCTTGCCAGCTTTTTGATCCTGTTCTTGACTCATTAATGGATTTTTTTTTCTGGTTCATATTTTAAAAAAAAACCAAACAACAAAAACATGATGCGGGTGGCAGAATTGACTCCCTGGGCCACCGAGCTGTGAGTGCCCTCAGATTTGCGAGCCTCCTGAGGGCCGCAGGTCAGGCCCCCAGCTCTCAGCTGGGTCTTTTCCAAAATGGAAACACGGAGTCTCTTTCAAGTCTTAGCTAAAGTTCCCCGACCTTTGAAATTGGTGTCAGCAGCATGCTTTTGAGGATTACAAAAAGAAGAATTAAAGCAACCCATATAAAATGCACAAAGTAGCTTTCAAGAATCACATCGTTGTGTTAGGTTTTGTTTTTTGTTAAGCAGGAACAAAGGAAAATAACATGCTCTAATTCCTTACCAAGCATCAGGCCTGCACCAAGTGATTTTAACAATTTGCCTCTTTTGACCTCCACAACAAATGCTGTTTTGTAAGTGTCCTTGTGCCCATTTTGCAGATGAAACTCTAAGGCTCAGAGAGGTCGGGCCACCCAGCCAGCTGGTGGCAGAGGAAGGACTCTAACTGGTCTGTTTCTGAAGTTTTCTATTACAACGTCTCCCCTGGAGCTCTGCAGAGGGCCAGCACCTCAGTTCCCTGTTGTGAGCCCAGCGCCGCCCGGAGGCGAGCACAGAGTACTGACGAGGCCTGCTGTGTGATGAGGAGTTCTGCCATGAGAGTCTGGGTTTGAATCCTCCCCGCTGACCCAACTGACAGTGACCTTAAATGATTGGATACACTGCTTCTGTCCTGTCATCTGTGAAACGGGCATAGTGATTGCTGCTCTGTCTGTCTCTCAAGGCAGATGCAGAGGACTATAGAGATGGTTCAGGGGACAGTGTCTTGTGAAGCCACGACACTGTGTGTGAAAAGGGACCAAAACCCTTCTGATGCCCTAGACTGGGGGCAAAGTAATCACTCACAATGGCCAGGTGGCAGTTGGGGCAGCTATTGCTATTTGTTTTTCTGGCCAACATAGCTCCCCACCCACCCACCGAAGCACCTCCTGTTTTGCTGGGAGTTACACCCTCACTCACACTCACCTTGTGGGGTCAGGAGGAGCTGCCAGTCATGTACACTCTCTCTTGTAGGATGAGACCTGACACCAGGATGATGACAGTGTCCCATGACCTGTCACATGACTGTACATGTGACCTAATCTCACCCTTTCCTGGGGTTTAATGTAGGGACCCTGGCAGAGAGCTGTGTTCTAGTCCCCTGAAGTTCATCAGCTGGCAAGATGTTAAGTGCCATGCCATCGCCCATAGCTGCCTGGAGAAATCCAGCAGAAGGGAAAGAGAAGGAGACCAGCAGAAAAGCAGAAATGAGCAAGAGAGAAACTGCGATGCTGGGGGTATGCTGGAGCCCCTGCCACTGGCTCATCTCCAAGGCTTCCCATATACTTGAGCCAGCCAGGGCATTCCTTTTCCTTTGCCTTCAGCTGTTCAAACTGCTTTCACGTGCATCTAAAACATTTTCAGATCTTCGGAGTCCACAGAATGTGGTTAAGAACCACATCAATAGCCAGAGCCATAGTTCCCAAATTTGAGCTGCCCACCCCTCTAGGTTTCCAATTCCGAAGGTCTGGAGTGGACCCAAGAATGGGTTTTTTTATTGAGTTTTCAGATGATGCTGACGCTGCTGGTTCAAAGACCATGCTTTTGATAACTACTAAGAAAGAAAAATGAGGAAGTGGGCTGGCCCGTGCCCAGGATTCTGTGATGTGCTGGTCATGACTCAGAGTAGTAAGCCCATCCTGGAACTCTGGGTGCCTGGTTCTGGGGGGCCGAATGAGAGCAGAGAGATGCGGTCCAGTCCCTGTGGATGGAGTCTTCTTGGGGATGCCAAACTCGCAGCAGCCCACAGTGGTCTGCAACGGAGCTTTAAGTAGATGACACCAACGGTGTGTGCATTGTGCCCAGCAGGCGCCAATAGCGTGTGGGCAAGTATGGGGTTATGACGAAACACTGAGGAGCTCTGGCTTTGAGGTGAACCTGGATTTGAGTCTTGGGTCCAGCTTCCAGCTGTGTTTCCTCATCTGTAAAAATGAGCCGGGGTAGCAGCACGGATGGGATTGGTGTGAAAATTCAGTGTGGTGGTGAATTGTATCCTTTTTCTATTGCTGTGTAACAAACCACTCCAAAACTTAGTGCTCCCACACTCCAAGCAATAGCAGTGGTTTATTTTGTTCATGAATTTGAAATCTGGACAGAGCGTAAAGAGGGGGCTGGTCCTCCTAGCTGGAGGAACCCCATTCCCTATGGCCCTTCATACTCACTGTCTCCTGGCTGCCTGTACTTCCTCAGGTCTTGGTTGCTGGGTCCCAGGAATGACAGGGTCAAGAGAACAAGGCGTAAGTAAGGGTGGGACACTGTTGGGATCTCCCTAGCTTCTGAAGTCATATAGCCGTATTTTTCTGTATTCTGTTGGTTGAGGCAGTCACAGGGCCTAGAACCAGAAGAAGTGAGTGGGTGGGAAACCCCTTCTGCCCTCCTCTCCAGCCCTCTGGAGGCTGTGAGCTGAGGGCTCTCTTCCGGGCCCCTTTGCCCCATGGAAGGCTTCTCTGGTAACCGGCCCCTGCAACTCAGGTCCAGCTGCTGACCTTTCACTTGGGCTTGGGGGTTTATTCATATTTGACTTAGAGTTGATCAAAAACTCTGACAACAAGTGCTGTGCTTGGTTCACAAGAGCTTCCTCCCTGGGAAGCATTTTTGTAGCTATCTCTATTTTACAGATTGAGTTGTGCTGGAACGTGCGTGTGTGTGTGCATGCGCACGCGCGCGCGCGCACACACACATACACACACTCCACCCCTCATCCTCCAAACAGGAACCCCAGGGCTTTGTCACACTGACTGAAATTCCAACATTAGAGCACATTTATTTTGGCTAAATATCCCAAGACTTTTCTAGGTGTTCCCTTTTTTATTTTTTTTTTAAAGATCTTATTTATTTATTTGTCAGAGAGAAAGAGAGCAGAAGCAGAGGGAGAAGCGGGCTCCCAGCTGAGCAAGGGGCCCGATGCAGGACTCGATCCCAGGATCGAGTGGGACCGTGACCTGATCTGAAGGCAGACGCTTACCCGACTGAGCCACCCCGGCATCCCTAGGTGTTTCCTTTAATAAGCAAATACCTTAGAATGCTAGTTGTCTTTGATACAGTGGTATTAATGAGTCTGTCCTTCCTTGCCCCTGCCCCCCTTCTTTCCTGGCCTGAGGGTCCAAGAACAGCAGAGGAATTCTGGGGAAGAGCTGTATCAACCAGGTGGACACGGAAGGTGTGAGGGCAGGAGTAACGGAGAAGCCAGGCCGCAAAACCCACCTTGACCAGCCTTAACAACACAAGTGGCTCTGCCTTCAGAAAATGAGGGGGGAGAGATCCCGTATGGCAGTGCACGCTGAGTCAGAAAAGTCTTCTTGCTCTTTGGCTCAGATATCCCACTTCTGTGATTATATTCCAGGAAAATCATTCAAAAGAGAATTAAAAAAAAGCTGCATCTGTTTTTACGAAGATATTTGTTTGTACCAGCCCACACAGAAGCACAAGCCACCCTCCGGGGCCTTCCAAGTGGGAGGCTCTGCCCTAGCACTTTACATGTATGATATAAATCCCCAATAATCCTGGAGAAGAGGTGCTACTCTCATTTTACAGAGGGGACCCTCAGGTCCCACCCAGGGTCACACTGCTGGTTAACCATAGCCCTGGGATTCAACTTCACATCTCTCTGACCCCTGACCCCGTGTGGTTGACAGAGCTGGCTGCCTCCTGCCCATGTGGCTAAGTGCCACATAACCACAGGTGGCCAGAGTGACTGTGGCTTTTTAATTCCGTAGACCACTGCGTAGCCCCATAAATGATCACTGTGAAGATAAATGAAAAGTGTTTATGGGCAACCCATCAACAAGTTCTGTGGATTCTGCTTCTTAGCCTCTCTTTCCCTTCCCCCATCCCCACAGCTCTGAATGTCTCACGCTGGTAACAATAATAACAATAATAATACCCCCCCTTTACGCTTACTCCTATGCACCAGGCTCAGCACTTTCTATGAATTATTTCTCCCATCCACCATCCTCAGTACTTCCGCCCACCCTTCACATTCTAAAAAGGGAATCTGATGAGCTCATTCCCTAGCCAAACCCCCAGGGGCTCCCCACCACTGACATGCCAAGTCCTGAGGGGGCTTGTGCTTTCCAGGACATGGCCGTGGTTGTCTCTGCACCTCCACTCCCGGGCTCACTCCTTACCCTCGCCCTTCCCCACCACTACCACATGCAGATGCCTTCGCTTGCCTTTCTTCTTTCATCTCTCCACTCACTTGAGATAAGTCCCCTGCTAAATAAATACCATTGGTCAAGACCAGCTCAACTGTCCACCAATCTTGTCCTAACCCCCCATCCCACCTCATCCTTTCCTTTTGCTTCACTGCCCCACTCTGCCGCTGTTGTTCCCAGGGCACCTGGGACACTTGTTCATGCATTTGAGATGCTAGACAGGGGGGCCCATACTTTGCATGTCCAGTGCCTAGAGGCTCCAGTGTGTTTGTCAAATTGGTGTTAAGTAAAAATAGCAGGACCTCAAACAATGTAAATGGTAGATCTTATCACTGCAGAATCCATTTGCCATTTAACAATAATGCTTATTGGGTGTTTCCCATGTGCGAGGAATTCTAGGCCCTTTCCATAAACAGATCCTTTCAATCCTCACAATTTTTTAAGGAAAATGCCTGAATTCTTCCTATATTGTATGTGAAATGAATGAAAGGTGGAACAGGTGTCACCACTGGTGATACCTGATGAGGTAGCTGGTGGAGCCTGCTTTGGGATCCTGGCAGTCTGACTCCAGATTGTTACCAGAAAGGGGCGGGGTCCTTGTTATGTTCACAGTCCCAGCTCTGGAAGAATTTCTCTGGGAGGCTTTTGAAATCTCCAGTGCAGTGACCCCAGTGAAGTAGTGCTGTCATCGGATGGAACTGTCGGGCCGAGGAGCGGGGTCTGCTCTGGCTCTCGTTCTCCCCCATGGTGGAGGCTGGCCATGGCTGGATGCCCTCTGAGGCAGGCCAGAGAGGTGGGGCTGAGTCATAACTGGTTTAGCTCTGGAGCCAGACTGTTGTCTTTGGAGTCCCATCTATGCCACCTACAAACTGGGTGGCCTTAAGTGAGTTATTTCACCTCTCCTTGCCTTGACTTGTCTGTGAAATTGGGGATAATTATAAAATCAGGAGTACCTACTACTTCATAGTGAGGGTTAGAGGCAGGAAAGCCTGCGATGGTCTAGTCCAAGAGTAGGAGCCAAGGGCAGGGCCCTCTCCACAGCCAGAGGGAACATGCCACAGTTCCACAGTCCCACAGTCCCACAGTCCCATATGATCCCTAAGACCTTCTCTGGCCCCATTTCTCTCCTCGCCATCTAGAACGCTGGCCTCACAGGGCCTTGACACTTGTTTGATGAACACATTGGAGCCTTCTGTGGTAGGCACTGTACATGCAAATTGTGGGCTCCCCTATCTAGCATATCAAATGCAAGGCCAGCCGCAGCTCACTGAAGTATTTTCTGTTTCTAGCACTGAAATAGGTCCTTGCAGCCCCTTGTGTCATTTTTGTCCCCATGGTTCTTGCTCTGGGGCAGGGCTCACTGGCCCCGCTGTGCAGGTGAGAACATGATGGCTCAGAAGGTGGAGTACAGTGCTCAGGGTCTCCCTGCTGGAAAGAAGCCAGAGTGGATTGGGGCTCAGGTCTGGATCTCTCCAAGGCTGTCACACAGTCCCTTGGTGGGGCCAGCTCCAGCCCCATAGCCTCCCAGTCACTGTTTGGCAGCAAAAGCATCCATGGCTGCAAGCTCATGTGGGAACAGTGGGCAGGCGGTAGATCTGGAGTTGGACCGAAGTGGGTTGAAACCATGACTCATACTCTTCCTGGCTTGTGTGACCCTGGGCGGGATGACTAAGTTCTCCAGGACTCAGAAGCACACAATGGCTAACACGTTTCTCAAGGCTAATCTACAAAAGAATAAACAGCTACATTGCCTGGGATATTTTGTCTACAAAAAAAAATCTGATCATTGCCCGAAAAATTGTAAGACTGCCCTAGAATGTTTTCTGCTGTTTGTTCATTCATTCATTGGTAATATGCATTTTCTCCGCATAGATACCCAGGTGGGGTTGGTATCCTGCAGTGAATAAAAAGATCCCTGACCCCAAAGAGCTCTCGGTTCAGAGACCCTGACCTGCTGGCGACTCCTCCTCGGTTACTAAGCTAGCATCTCTTAACCTGTGGGAGCCGCTTGTTTCTGTTTGCCTTGAAAGATAAAAAGTAGAAGAAGAAAAAAAGGAAAAGAAAGATAAAAAGAAGGAACCAGAGGCTCTTGTGAAAAGGATGAGGCTTTGGTGGACTCTGCCCTGCAAAGCCCCTCCGAGCTCTCTGGGGCAGGATGGCTCCTCCCTTACTCCCCACCCCCTTTCCCCCCACCCCCCACTGCCAGGGTGGACTATCATTGATAATAAGCTGACTCCTCACCCCCAGCTCAAGTAGCAGGCCAGCTCTGCCTGCTAACATCCGGATTGCCCATTGCTCCAGGCCTGGCTGGTTGGAGCCACAAAGACGGAAAGTGCAGGAAAAGAGAGGCTGAGTCATCTCTCCCCAGGAAATTCTGGAGTTAGAGGTAAAGGGTCAGACTCCAGGGGGAAGGTCATGCCAAGAGAATCCAGATGGGCAGAGCTCATTGAGAAGCCTCCCACATGCGGCCCTTGCCTCCCTGCATCTGTCCAGGTTGCTACTTGGGATACCCTCATTCCTCTTTTCCAATTTCTCCTTCTTAACCTAACTCTCATGGTGTTTTCTGGTGTCAGTTCCAGCTTTACTTCCAGCATCAATTACCTCCTCCAGGAAGCCTTCCCTGATGGACCTCTGTCCCTATATCAGAGACTAATGAGATGCCTTCCCCCTTCCACAACTACCATCACCTACTTCTACCCAGCGCTTGCCATTCTACTGGAATTCTCTACTTGTCTTCTTTCATAGTCTGTGTGCTCTTGAGAGTAGGGTCCTCGCCTCACTGCCTCTGTTTCCAGCACCCGAGACTAGTGTGTAGGTGTCAAATCTACAACTGTCGAGTGTTTACTTGCACAGAACCATGCCAGAGAATCCTGCTCATTCAAAAATCCACTGAGATCAGGTAGCTGCAGAGCACAATAGCCAAGAACATGGACTCTGGAGTCAAATCTCATCTGCCTACTATATGGCTGGGTGATCTGAAAGCCTCAGTCTCCACATCTGTAAAACGGGGAAAGTGTAAGTTCTCCAGCAAGATATGACCCATGTTGCGCTTAATACCCTGCCTAGCACGTAGTGAGTATTCAACCCATGTTGCTAGGGTAATGATGGTGATGGTGACAAGGACAGTGGTGCTCTTCCTTCCACCAGGAAGCTCTCCCTGACCCTCCAGGCTAGGTTGGGTACCCACCACATAGCCCAACATGGAATGCCAGTGCAATCAATGCCAGTTTCCATGCCTGCCTTCCCTCCAGGCTGAGCTGCTCCATGGCATGGCTGGGGTCCAGCCCAGACTTTGGGTCCCTAGATTGGGACACTTGGTACTGGGTCCCTGGATTGACTGAGCACAGTTCCACATGAGCCCTGTGACCCTCCCCAGTCCCATTTCCCTCCTCCCTATCCAGAATATTGGCCTCCTAGCGCCTTGAGCTCTCTGAGGGCTTCTTGTTTTAAAATTGATCCTGGGAACTTCCTGGAATGTTTAAGGAATTTAAAAAATGACATGTCAAGGTCAGTCTTAGCATTTTAGCATTTCGTTTGTCCTAAGAATTGTTACCATTTGCTGTTAGCTCCTTCGTGGCATTAGCGTCGCATTCTCTCATGCCCACAAAGGCCTTGTTGTGGCTTTACTAGTTTGAAGTAGTTGCTTTTAACAGCTTTTCGGTCTCTAATTACTCGTTCACATTTTAAGGCCTTATTAATTTCATTTTAATTTGCTTTTAGAGAGAATTGGCTTCTCCCCCCAGCCCCCGAATGTGCTGATTTTAGATAATGGCCAGCCTCCTAGAGGTGGATCAGGAGAAGAGTGGGCCCATCGCTCACCTGGCCTTGCCTTGTGGGCAGCAAGTAAACTTCTCCGCCAGAAAGAACTGGATCCAAGGGAAGGCTCAGCCCATAACCCCTAGGAGACTTAGGCTGGTTGCTTAACGAAGTCTAATACTAAGTCTAATTTTTACCAGAGGTAAAGCTTGAAAGTCAAGTGAAACAGAAGTACCTGGCACTCAGCAGGTTCTCCATTACCTTCCCTGACCTTCTCATCTGCTCACTTATTTAACACAGACACCAGAGGCTGAGAACCTTCTTTTTGTCCCAGGAATGCTCAATGGGTGATGCACACTTTAAAATCAACGGGTGAGGCGCACTTTAAACTCAACCAGGAGGAGTGGCCAATTTGCATCTTTTAACAATTCACATCATGTAGAGGAAGTGTCTACTCACTGTCTGGTTTTTCAGTCCCCCACCCCTTCCAGAATTTCAAAAGCACAAGTTTTGGGGTCAGACCTGGGTCAGTCCTGGCTCTGGCTTTTGCACACATGGCAGCCTCCCTTCTGATGTGGCTCTGGAGCCTCAGAGACATTAACATTCAGTCCCAGCCATATCTGGGAGGTGGGTGCATGAACACAGGGCTTGCTGGAGCTGCGTGGACAAGTTTGGAGGGGTCCATAATTGATCCTCCCCCGGCTCATCAGAACGGGTGTTTGGGGCATGTAGGACCCTTAACAACTGTCACAGATCCCTGGGAGGTAGGTTGAATCCCACTATTTGTAGACTGTGCTGGGTCATTGCCAAGAGATGAATCCATTTAGTGGGAATGGTCTGTCACTCCCAGTACAGGTCATCTGCGCAGGACAAGGGGGCCTCGGGACTCCTGGGACGTGCTTCTTAAGGCTGCCTGGTTTTCTGTGTCACTGGTCCCCATGCAGCAGTGCCAGCTGGGTCTTCTAAGTGGTCGGGGGAGCCGGATAATGGCTTTTGAAGTGACAGTTCCTTGTCAGAGTGATGCAGCTCTGTCTTCATTCATCTGTAGGTGCATGTCTTTCTGGGAAAGCTGCTGACAAGGCCAAAGTGTTAGAGGTTATTTGTTTTTAATAGAAAAGTTAGACCGACTTCACTTTACAACCACCACCCTGGGCTCCAGTCTTTTTGCAGACCTGCTGGTCTTTGCAGTGAGGATTACTTAGGAAAGGAACTGAAGGGACACCTGGGTGGCTCAGTCAGTTCAGCGCCTGCCTGTGGATCAGGTCATGATCCCAGGGTCCTGGGATCGAGTCCCGCATTGGGCTCATTGCTCACCTGGGAGCCTGCTTCTCCTTCTGCCTGCAGCTCCCCCTGCTTGTGTACTCTGTCTCTCTCTCTCTGAGACAAATAAATAAAATCTTTAAAAAAAAAAAAAAGAAGAAAGAAAGGAAAGGAACTGAAGGTGGCCAGACTCCCCCTTGTCCTTGAAATTATCTGGGCTTCATTTCCAAGGTGGAGTCCGAGAGCCCGTGGTGGGAGTGAAGGCAGCACTGCCTATCCTCATCATTGGTACCTTGTCCACCTCAATCCCCACTGGCATCTGCCTTCCGGTGCTACTTGGAAAACATCAGGAGCATTCTCTGGCCTCAAATTCCCCTGTTAGGCTCTGGTTAAATGGATTAAGCAGTAGCAAGAGGCTGAGCTGGGAAACTGGGTTGAATAACCTCTTAAAGATCCTTTCAGACATGGCATTCACAGGGCAAGCAAATCCTTGTCTCAGATGTCCCTGCTCCTGGTCCAGTGAAGGTGGCTGGCTCTTACTGCAGAAGGAAGTCACAGGATGAGTTCTCAGGTGCTGGGGGTGTTCGTCATCAGGGGTTATCCCAAGAAAACAAGGGACCCTTGTTTCTGACCCAGTCTCCTTCCAACAATCCTTCTTTTCTTATTTCCCTCATCTCTTCTTAGGTCATCCTCCTCCTCCCCAATTCCCACTCCTCTTTTCTTAGGACAAATCTGATCCTCTGGGGGAGTGCCTGGTTTATTCCTACAGGACACAAAGCTTAAAGAGAAAAATCTGTGCCCACCAAAAGTGAACATAGGATAGTCAAGTGGGAGAACTAAATCACCATTTTTGGAGCCATCACTGCTACTAGTGGGAAGTTTCCAAATGGATCTTCTCCTGAAACAAAAACTAATTAGGTCTTAGGAACATGGACGTCACAGTGCTCTGGGGTGCCCAGCTCAGCAGGCAGTCCCTGCAAGGTCTCCTTCTGGTTCTGGGTCCAAGGCTTCTGGAAGGGAAGGAGCTTCTGAAACATTTAGCCATGATGAATAGCCAATCAATCACTTCCTCACAAACCTCCAACTTCCAATAAAAGCCTTTTAGTTATGGTTCAACCTGGACCAGCATATCCCCTCCCTATCTAAACTCTGGATGGCTTGATTACTAGGACTTAGTGCTGCTTATGCCAGCCCTATGCACTTTATGTGCTTTTTCTCTCTTGGTTAGTCTCTTGGTTGCCTAATGCCACATAGCAAAGCACCTCAAACCTAGTAACAGAAAAGGGCAACCATGCATTCCCATGGTTCTCTGTGTTGACTGGCAGTTCTGCATGTAGATAAGGCTCAGCTGGGTGTCTTAATTCTTGAGCAGTAATCAGGCTTCTCCCGTTGGCCTTTTACCCAGTAGAATGGGTTGGCCTTCCTCAAAGTCCAGCAACTTGGTTCCCAAAGGGGAGGGTTCTAAGAGACCAAGCCCCCAGTGTCCCCGTGTTTATAAAGGCGCTGCTTGCATCATGTTCCATTGGCCAAAACAAGCCATGCGGGCAAGGCCAGGGTCAGTGTGGGAGGGGACTTCACAAGGGTGTGAATATGTGATCGACTGGGGCCACCCACGGAACAGTTGGCCACAATACATAATAGCAGTCCCTCTCTCGTAGATGAGGGCACCGAAGCTCATTCCTCATAGCCAGGTCCCAGGTCTGCTGACTCCAAGCAATGTGCTCATTGCTGAGAGTACTGGGTCAACCTGATGCAGCTGGAGAATATACAGTAAGGGGACAGGTACCAGGAACCCAGCATACATGATGGCTGAACTTCTGGCCCTCTTTAACTTGGAGGACAGCCTGGCAGTTTTCCTGGTCCGCAGGATGAGTATCCTCCCTGATGGTCCCACCCAGCAGGTCAGAGCCACGGGGCTGTGTGGGGGCAAGCAGCACTGGCGGGCATTGGAAACACGCTGCAGGCCACAGTCCCAGTTTGTAGCCTCACAGCGTGGCCCCATCTATCCCCCAGCCTTGTTCCTCCCTCTCCTTAAGCCCAGGGAAGCTTTTACAGCACTGGCTTGCTTGTCCTTACTCACTGGGTTTGGAATGCCTTCCCACTTAAATAAAAAGAAAAATAGTAGTTATGTTTCCTGTTAGAACGAGGAGCTCTCCCAAGGACTGCAGCCTCTGGGCTTCCCCTAATCCCAGTGCCAACCATGTTGGGGTGTAAGCACCTGGTACTTCTCTGTCAGCTCTTTCGGACCCATCTCTGGCTCCCAGCACCCACAGCCAACAGTAGCTAGACTGAACCGAAAGGTGTTCTCCTGGGGGCTGCTCAGAGTCTCAGCGTAATCCCTGCATGTATCTATAGGCCCCAGAGTCTCCTGCAGACCTCTCCGGGTGCCCTGCCCTAGGCTGGGAATCATGGGGCACGGAGTCATGCAAGGCTCATGTTCCCACCCAGATTCTTTCCTTGTTAGCTGGGCAACCCTGAGAAAGTTACTGAACATCTCTGAGCTCGGCCTCAGAGATATTCTCATCTCTGTTCTGTCTAACTCACCCAACCAAGGTTAGAGTCAATAGGAACTTGAAGTTGAGAAAGTGCCTCCTTTGGAAACTGCCATAGCATTTGTGTGTTAGGGACCCTTCTCATAAACGGGCCTAATTGTAGGGCTCCAAGAAAGGGTTCTCTATACCCAAAGATCCTTCCACCCACTCCCTATGTCCCTCCATCTCTCAGGATGCCTGAAATTCTGCTATCCGTCACTCTTTTGGTAAGGTATTTTATTTTTTATATCCAAATGGTCCCCATTAAAAGATGCAAAATGATCTGGAAAGGGTAACATGTTAGTTCAGGAGCAAAGCCTGCTTTACTATTAATGAACATCACTTTCAAGCTTCATGCCCTGACATTGGTGTTGGAAGGTAAACAGGCATGAGCTTTCTGGAGATCAAGCTGGCAATACTTACCAAAAGCCTTAAAAATATGCATATTCTTTAATGCAACAATTCTTCCCCTGTAAATTTATTCTAAGAACATGATGTGTTCAGGGTTGCCTGATGGCTCAGTCAATTAAACATCCAACTCTGGATTTCGGCTCAGATCATGATCTCAGGGTTGTGGCAATCGATTGAGTACACATGGGGCTCTGTGCTGGGTGTGGATCCTGCTTGCGATTCTCTCTCTCTCTCTCCTTCACCCTCTGCCCCTCTGCCCTAAAATAAAAAAGAACATGATATATTCAAAACTATGTATATATAATGGCACAGAATAATAACCTAAATGTCCAAGAATACAGAATGAGCTAAATAATAGTGTGCCTATACAATGAAACACCAGTGGGCTTAGCCTACTGGTCCTGTGACCAGTGCAATCACACAGGCCACAATACACAGAAGGGCCCCTCCCTTGGTTTAATGCTCTGCTGTCACCATCTTAAAATTCCAAATCATTTTTTAGAAAGGAGCCCCTTGTTTTCATTTTGTGCTGGGCCCCGCAAATTATGTAGCCATTTCCTGAATATTATGTAACAATTAAAATACTGCTTATGCAGAATATTTATTGAAGTGGAAAATTGCTTCTATTAAATGAAGAAACTAGGGTACAACACCATAAATGATGTAATCCTAATTTTTAAAAAATAGAAATATATATGGATTAATAGAACAAAAGACTGGACATAAATACATCACAATGTTAGGGTAATTATCTCTGAGGAAGCAAGATTACAGGTATTCCTTTTACTGCTGTGCTCTTCTCTGAGCGCTTCTCGCACTTTCCATCACAGAAGGCATGACTACCCTTATAGACTCTAATATATTTGGCAGAGGCAGAAGTGTGTATATTCTAACTGGGAGCCAATAACTCTGTCCCAGCCTCTGATGAAACCTGGAGCCCTTAGTATGCAGAGTAGACTTCTGGATAAACACAAAAAGAAGTTCAGTCGATGGGGAAGCCAAGTATTCTGACGAACTCCTTGAAATTGAGGAATGTCAGAGAGCTCTGCCCCCACGTCCCTCCACAGGCCTGGCATGGACAAGGCATGCAGAGAATGGTCACCTTGTCCTGTGGCTTGACTCATTGGTGGTCTCTGCTCACGAAACACCTCATCTGACATCCACCTCCTCTCTGGCTTGGGGCTGGACATGTGCCCTGAGCCATCTCTAGATCCCAGAAAGGAACGTCCCCATCCCAAGTCCTCCTGGGCTGTGTCTCCCTCAAGAAACAGGCTCCAGGACCAGAAGTCAGATTGATTCCTGCTCTCAGGGGCTCCACCTGGTGCCCTTGTGCCTGTGCTCCATGGCAGGCTCATCCCAACAACAGAGGGAGCTGTCATCAGCAGACCCAGGAGGGAGAGAGGGCTTGGGAGAAGAAGACTGAGGTCATCCTACAGGGAGTGCCCCCACTGACTCCATACTCATTTCCCAGACTACTTCTCTCCTGAATCTTTATTAGGCTGTTGCTAACTGTCCTGGCTGTCTGAACATGTCTAGGACCACAAGGGCCCTAGAACCTTACCTCTGTAAAGCCAAGACCTCTGAGTTAATGGCCCTTCTCTGGGGCCCTGTGTTCCCACCTGTCATAGGAGGAGGGGGCCCGAGTGCATTAACTTCCTTGAGCACTTTGTGCCCTGCCCAGGTGCTGGGCATGCCAAAGGAAGACAGACGGCAGGAAGAGGGAAGCCACAGGCTCAGCTTGTGCCCACAGGAGACTTCAGCATCTTACTGGAGTGGCAAGGGCTCACTCAGACATACAGGGCTTAAGTGGTCCCTGAGAACTCATGGTCTGGACTGCAACTTTTGTGCAGGTACCAGTGGCATGTCCCATCTTTGCAGCTACCCACTTCCCCTTAAACAGCCTCCCCCTACATGGCGGTTCCACCTTATGAGCCCTGCCTCCCCACTGTGGCAGTTAGGACTCCATTTGGCCTGTTCACTGTGTGGCTCAGGCACCTACGCAGGGCACAAAGTGCTCAGAGAAGATGAGAGGGCTGGAGGGTGGGGAGTGGGGTGGCAGTGAGCACCGGGCAGTAGGAGCTTCCTCCTCGCCGCCAGGAACCCACCTGAGGAGCATTCCCGAGCATGCCTGATGCTGTCCCATCTCTGTGCCTTCATCTTACAGTGATCCACTGAAAACTCCTCTCCCCCCATGCCTCCTTTCTTCGGCTCCAGCTCCATTCTCCTGTCCTTCAAGGCCTTGGCCTCTTGCTTCCTCCTTCCAGAGCTTCCCCTTCTCTGACTCTCATCTGGGATCCCACAGCATCTGGTCTGTAACTCTGGTGACAATCGACACCTCAGAAAGAAGTGTAGTCAAAGTGGGCAAGAGGGTTTTGGAGCCCCACAGATCTGTGTTCTGACCTGACTCTGTCACTGGCCACCTGGGTGAACTTGGCCAGTCCCTTAACCCACTCTGTAAAATAGAGAAGCTAATCCCTGCTCCAAATGGAGTCATGAGGATTTAGAGACAGCACAGAGAGCTGGAAGGGCTGCCATTTGTACCTACAGGTGGTTATTTATATCTAAGGTCATTCTTTTTTTTTTTTTTTTTTTTTTTTTTTAAGATTTTATTTATTTATTTGACAGAGAGAGATCACAAGTAGGCAGAGAGGCAGGCAGAGAGAGAGAGGAGGAAGCAGGCTCCCTGCTAAGCAGAGAGCCGGATGCGGGACTCGATCCCAGGACCCTGAGATCATGACCTGAGCCGAAGGCAGCGGCTTACCCACCGAGCCACCCAGGCGCCCTAAGGTCATTCTTCATGAGATGGAAACATCTTTGAGGGCAGGGCTCAAGTCTTATGTGTCCTAAGAACTTGCAAAGGTTGAAACAATAGAAGGAAGGAAGGAAAGAAAGAAGGAAGGAAGCGGGGGCGGGGGGGGGAAGGTCTAGGAAAAGGCAGAGCACTCTGAGAAGTTAACCTCACCTGCAAGATATAGGACGTAGCCCTCTCCCTGCCCACCTGGTGGGAGCTCAGCCCTCTGAAGCCCTTCCTCCCTTCCAAGCCCCAGCCTTAGCTCTGAGATCCCCACCCTAATGTCCTTTTCTCTTCTAATTACCCCTTTAAGTGAAATTTAGGATGGTTTTTGTAAGTTTTAAAACTGATTTGCATACTGTAATAAGAGCACATGGTGGTGGGGTGCCTGGGTGGCTCAGTCATTGGGCATCTGCCTTTGACTTGGGTCATGATATTCAGGTCCTGGAATTGAGCCCTGTGTCCTGGGATTGAGCCCAGCATCAGGCTCCCTGCTTGCTGGGAAGCCTGCTTCTCCCTCTCCCACTCCCCCTGCTTGTGTTCTCTCTCACTGTGTCTCTCTGTGTCAAATAAATAAAATCTTAAAAAAAAAAAAAAAAAAAAAAAGAGCACATGATGGACAGAATTCGGCTGCAAATTTTCTTTAATGAAATTGACTTGAGCGCACCCTGGGTTATCAAGGTTGGGGCTGCCCCCCAGGGGCTGCTTGCTCAAAACTGACCACCATATTCTTTTGCTTGGCAGACCACGGTGAGCTGGGATGGGGACAAGCTTGAGTGTGTGCAGAAAGGTGAAAAGGAGGGACGTGGCTGGACCCAGTGGATTGAAGGTGATGAGCTGCACCTGGTAGGTTGCTGGTGTGTGGGGTGGTGTGAGGCAGAGCTGGGCTTGGAAGCTCTGGTCAGTGTTGAGGTCCTGTGGACCTTGGAAGAAGGCCTTATAGCTCGGCCTTGGTTCTGCTCTGAAGCTTCTCTTCCAAGGACCAGGAGAAGACACTTGAATGACTTTAAAAACCAAGGGATGTGTTTTCAAGGTCTAGGCTGACTCAGTTGTCCAGCCAGAGGCAGGAGGGGAAGAGATGTCTCTGCCAAGCAGCAGATGTGGAGCTAAGCTCTTCTGCATTCCATATCTCTTTCTGTTCTCTCAGCAGCCCCATGGGCCAGGTACTATTAGGGTTCCTATTCTGGAGATGGGAACACGGAGACTTACATCCAAGTTACACAGCTAGAAACTGGAAGAACTGAAATTTGCTCCCAAACTCTATGTTCACCATGCCAAGTTGTGACAGGCTAGAACCAAGGAGAATTCTTTAAGCTTCTCTAAGACCTGATCTCAACACTCTAGGTCAGGGGAGGAGAAGCCTTTCTCCAGTTCAGGTGTGGGCTTCCAGCCTGGGAACTCTAGTCAAAGCCACTTCTCCATCCGCTGTCTGGGAGAAGCATGCACAACTCAAGAGTAAGGGTCTTAGCCCCTGGAGGGCTAAAATAACACATATCCTCTGAAAGGAGACCTCCATCACTCCTGCACCTTTGGAACTTTTCAATTACCTTCCAAGTTAAACAAAAACAAAAACAAAAATAAAAAACAACCTGGTCTGGGTGACTTGGGTTCAACCTCACTGGGTACCTTTGAATAAGTGCCTTCCTTCCCTGAGCCTCATCTTCAAAATGCCATCCTGCCACATGGGGGTTCTGCAAAGGCCAGAGTCCCTAAGAGCCCTGGGATGCGTGAGTGCTGGGAGGAGGCATGAGGGCATGGCTTTCAGAAGCAGTTTAGGCTAATGCGGAGAGCCTGGGCTCTGCAGTGCCTGACCTTGAGCCCGTCTTCTCCCGGGGCCTCTGTTTCCTCAACAGCAGAGGCATGAGGGAAGCCGATGTGATCTCTACTGGCTCTTCCGGCTCAGTGGTTCTGTGGCTTAATGCCCAAAGTTGCAAAATGAGGGCCTCAGGCCTCTTTTATGTGACCATCAGTGAGCTTCAAACTTCTTCAGGCAAGTTTAAAAATTACAAGATGTCACATAAATATTCAGATTTCCAGCCTCCTTCAAACAAAACAAAACACTTGCAAGATGTGGTGACACCATGCTGTCATTCCTCCTGGCATCTCCATGGGGACTGCCCTGTAGACAGAGCATGGATTTTCTGAGTTGCATGTAGTACCACCTGGGAGCTTTTAATAATAGTGCTCCACCCACTGAGACACTGATACAACTGGTCTAGCCTGGGACCCAGGCATCATTCAGGCTTCCCGGGTACTCCAACGTATGCCTGAAGCTGGAGTCTCTGTGCTAATTTCCAGCCTTGGCCTGTGACAACCTACTGAGTCCTCTTGGGGTCAAGCCGTGTGTCCGGGCTTGATTTCTCCCAGGCCTGGGCAAAGATTCTGTCCTGCTCAGGCCTGAGGTTCTTAAAGCCTTTCAGCCCCTTGAGCAGAGTAAGAGGAGGGGAGTCATCAGAAGGTTCCTGTTGGCCAGTTTTCAGCTACCTTTTTCCCAGCCAGCTCTGCCTACGGGGCATAGCAGAGCCCCATCTCCACAGATCCGGTTCACTTTCCAAGGAATTGGTTAGTTCACGCCAACTCTTGAGGAAAAATAACAGACACTGAGTGTTTTCCAAGTTCCTGCCCCTGCACGCACTGAGCCCCAAGTGTGACCTTGCTCCGGCCAGTGGCAAATGTCTGCTTTTGTTTCAGGAGATGAGAGTGCAGGGAGTGGTCTGCAAGCAAGTATTCAAGAAGGTGCACTGAAGCCTGCGGAGACCTGTGGATCTGGAGGAATGAGCGGCGTGGACCCTTGGGCCAGGATCCCCTTCTTTGCTCAGCATGGGGCTGAAATGTCCAGCCACCCGCAGGCACCTGTTAGCAGAGGCACTCTCTCGGCTTTGTCTCTTTTTTCTTTTCCTTATAACAAAGCCATCCCAATAAAAGTGATTTCTCCTCCAGACATCTGTTTTGAAGAATCTTCCAAACCCCCTTGTGCTCACTTTTTCCCTGGGGCTTCTGAAGCCAGCTTCTCCCGATGCCACCCCTGGGCAGAGGGAGAAATTCATCCACACACCTGCTGATTTAGTCCTGACAGTGCACCTGTAAGATCTTTCCCCAAGGGCATGGGCTCACGGTCAGGATGTGTGACTTCACATTCAGCTTTTCACATATTAAGCACCTACCATGTTACACGACCATTCAGGGCCAAAATATGGTGACTGCCACAGAAGCAAGAGAAGACGCTCTCCCCGCCACTTCCCCCTGGGCACTTAAAGCCTGGTTAAGGAGATCTGACCAATGGAGATCTCCAGCTCCAGATTGTACACATAGGAGATGGTCTAAAAATTTTTTGTGAATGAGATGGAACTGGATAGAATTGCAAGCCAAAGCTAGAATGAGGTGAACCTCAATCAAAGGCAACTACCAGTTGGATTTCATTTTAGAGGCATCATGAGCCTAAACTTTACCGCCCCCAAAACATTCCCAACTCATCTATGGGCTGCTGTAAAGCCTTCCTTTAACTGTTACAGATGAAACGTAACTTGCAGATCCCTCTAGAGGGAAAGCCGCCTCGTGTTCACACTAAAGTGTAAATGACAGCTAGTGTACTTTTGCATAAAGGAACTTAGGGAAACTAAAGGGTGAGTGAGGAGATGAGAGACCAGGATAGGAAAAAGCACTGGGAAACAGAAGACTTACATCCAGGACCCTTTCAACATCAGTTCTGCTTAGGGTGTGCCCTGCCCCTTGGAAAGAGTACTGGGGTAGGAGTCTCAGGAGTGGAGTTTGAACTCCAGCCCCACCACTCACAGGGCAACACCACAGGTCTCTGAATCTCATTGCTCACATCAGAAAACCACACTAATGGGGACGCCTGGGTGGCTCAGTTGGTTAAGCAGCTGCCTTCGGCTCAGGTCATGATCCCAGCGTCCTGGGATCAAGTCCCACATCAGGCTCCTTGCTTGGCAGGGAGCCTGCTTCTCCCTCTGCCTCTGCCTGCTACTCTGTCTGCCTGTGCTTGCTCTCGCTTCTCTCTCTATGACAAATAAATAAATAAAATCTTTAAAAAAAAAAAAAAAAAAAAGAAAACCACACTAATGATCTAGCTCCCCTCCCACCGAGGTGGGCTGTGAAGCTTGGTAACTCGTATACAACTTAGAGACTGCCAGGCACTAGACCAGCGGCTCTCAGACCTGGCTGAAAGTTACAGACCTGCAGAGCTTACAGAACTTCCTATACCCAGGCCACTCCTCACAACCAGTTACAGCAGAGCGTCTCTAGGTAGGACCCAGGCACCCGCATTTTACAAAGCTCTTTTACAAAGCTCATTTTACAAATCTTTTTTTAAAAAGATTTATTTATTTGTCAGAGAGAGCACACAAGCAGGGGGAGCAGCAGGCAGAGCAGGCAGAGGGAGAAGCAGGCTCTCCGCCGAGCAAGGAGCCTGATGCAGGACTTGATCCCAGGACTCAGGGATCATGACCTGAGCCAAAGGCAGTGGCCCAACCAACTGAGCCACCGAGGCACCCCTCCCCATGTGATTCTAATATGCCACTTGAGTTGAGAATCACTGCCCGAGACCACTGTTTCTAACCTGGAGGCAACTGGCAATGTCTGGAGGCATTTGACTTAATAGCTTGGGTGGGGATTGCTATTTACATCTACACACCTCAGGAGCTAGGCAAAACATCCTACAATGCACAGGATGGCCCCACACCAAAGAATTATCTAGCACAATATGTCAACGGAGTTGAGAAACCCTGCCTTAGACACATGTAAGAAATGTTTAATTTTTTTTGTTATCCAGGTCCTGTCCCTGGCCTAGATCAAAGAAATGAAAACCCAGAATAGCCTAAGATTTTAGAGACCTTTTCACCTTTGCCCCGGTTATGGCCCTGAAAATAGAGCAAAGGTAAAGAGCCTTATACAGTCTGTTCACTCATTCATCACACTGGTGTCTAATGAAGTCCTATTCTGTGCCAACAACTGTGCTGGAGTCATACCTGCTGGGCATCCAGGAGTTCCCATCCTGGCCCATCCCAGAGGTTAAGACCCCCATCAGATCACCCCCAGTAAGTGAATACCTGGCCCAACAGTTAGGGTCTGGTGGGCACTCTAAGTGTGGCGCCATTAGTGTGAGTGCGCCTGTAAGGTAGGAATCATGGGCCCACCCCCACCTTGGGAATCTTTGGTCCCAGCAGGAGACTTAGCCACACTCTGATTGAAGAGCTTGACCACGGGATCTATTTTAACAGGTAGCAGGAGCCAGAGGAGTTGTTGTGGTTGTTGTTGTTTTTAAATTAACATATAATGTATTATTTGCCCCAGGGGTACAGGTCAGTGAATCATCAGTCCTACACAATTCACAGCACTCACCATAGCACAGAAGGTAAATCTATACAATAGAATACTATGCAGCCATCAGAAAATGAAATCTTCTCATTTGCAACCACGTGGATGGAACTAGAGAGTATTATGCTGAGTGAAATAAGTCAATCTGAGAAGGACAATTATCATACGATTTCTCCTATATGGTGAGTTTGAGAGGCAGAGCAGGGGGTTGTGGGGGGGAGGGAGGCCTCTCTCCTTTTTTGAGGGTGCAAGCCCAAGTGCAGTTTCTCTCTCTCTCTCTCTCTCTCTCTCTCACACACACACACACACACACACACACCACAGTTACTGATTGGGATCCCCGAGTCTGCGATGTACAGACACGTCACCTGTCATCCCAGGACTGGCAGGAGGATGAACTTCAGACCCTAACCCCACAAAGCCCCTGAACTGTCATTCTTTGGACATCCTCCAAAACCCTCCCACAAGAAAATCCTGACAAGGTGAACCCTAGGACCTCTCTGGAAGCCCTAATTTATAACCTCTGTCTCCATTAATTAGGACAGCACTATTGTTCTTTTCAGGTGCAAATTAAACAGCTCAACAGTGCCCTACAATTAAACTCCACTTAATTCCCCTGAATGTCCCTTATCCAGGCCAACACTGACAGGAGCCATCCCCCACCTCACCCCCCACCTGCAAGTCTGAGTCTTTCCTAATCTCAGTTCCCACGGGCTTCACCAATGCAGTCCCAGCTGGGCATCCCACCCTGAGCTGGCGGCCTGCAGGACTGAGTCAGTGTAGGTGGTGGGGACCTGCTAATCACCCATGTCACAGGAAGAGCTTTCTTCTCAACAGGAGTGGGGACAAGGAAAGGGATGAATATGCCTTTGGGAAAAGGAGTTGATTCACTCTAAGAGGGACACTTACCTATGATGACATCCGCCATTCTCTCTCCAATAATCAAACCCTACCAATCCTTCAGAGACAAAGTTTGGGGCCCTCCTCTCCTTCCAAAGTCCAAAAAATCCCCCTCCTTGGAGTGCTGAGCCTCTTTTTAAAAAATAAAAAATTAATTAATTAATTTGACAGACAGAGATCACACGCAGGCAGAGGCAGGCAGAGAGAGAGGGGGAAGCAAGCTCCCTGCTAAGGAGAGAGCCCAATGTGGGGCTCAATCCCAGGACCCTAAGATCACGACCTGAGCCAAAGGCAGAGGCTTAACCCACTGAGCCACCCAGGTGTGCCTGAGTGCTGAGCCTCTTAAAGGTGATCCTGGCCATTTCTTCTTAAGATGCCTCCAAAAAAAAAGACCAGTTCTCAATGAACAAAAGTTGTGGTTTATTTTAAATAGCTGGAGGTAACAAATAGGCTAGTACACAAAAATACAGTATAATTTTGCAGTGTTAGTTCCAGGATTAGTATTTATGCAATTCCTGAATTCATAGTGTAGCTGAGATAGGCTCGTCCAATCATGGTGCATAGTCTTAAAGGTAAAAAATGAATTCTATTCTGTCCCATTACTGTCTCTCTGTGACTTTCATTTGGTAATAGCATCAGAAGTTGAAAATCCTTTCATGAATGTGATGTCTAGGCCCAATGAGTCCCTTCCCCCAATACCACATATCCCAGTGGAGGTCCTATTTGAGCTCCTTACACTTAGCTCTCTCTCTTACCATTGTCTTAGACATCCCAGTGCACATTTGTCACTTGTGGTTGTCTGCCATCTTGTGAACAAGTCTCCCCTATTTGATTAAGGAATTTCTTCATGGGGAATTCCATCTCTCCAAGGTATTCACAGAAAGAAGAAATAGCTTTCCCAGCCTACCTGGAGCATGCAGGCTCCAGGTGTGAGACCAAGATTCCCAAGTAAAGAGATCTGGAAAGAGAACTAGGTGAGGAAGTTGGATAATGTGAATTCAGTTTTTTGAAATGGTGGCAGTGGAGGAATTGGCTTGGGTTGACATCAGGGACAGACTTCTGGTTCCCAGTGTCCAGTGCCATAGGCACTATATATAATGGCAGTGGACACGAAATAGAGAAGCAATGAGATCTCTGTGCTTCTTACACAAACCACCTGTCAAGTGGATTCACCAAAAAAATCAACACAGAATCTGGTCAAGTCTCTGGTTCTAACCACATATTTACAGGAAATGCAGGGGCAGAGGGATATATTAAAGGATTTTTGAAGGATGCAATTAGCAAAACCTAGACTGTAAGAAACAACAGGATAAATAACCTTGTTTCTTCAACAAAAATTTCAAGGAACAAAGATGATACAGAGAGGGAACCTATAACCTATATTAGAACCTATAATCTATATTAGACTTAAAAAGACTCAGAGGGGCGCCTGGGTGGCTCAGTCAGTTATGTGTCAACTCTTGATTTCAGCTCAGGTCACAATCTCAGGGTCATGAGAGAGAGCCCTGAGTTGGTCTCTGTGATCAGCAGGAAGTCTGCTTGCAATTCTGTCTCTCCCTCTCCTTCTGCCCCTCCCTCAACTCATGCATGTGCTCTCTCTCTCTCACTCTCTCTCAAATAAATAAATAAATAAATATTTTTTAAAAAATATGTTAAAAAAAAATTTTTTTTTTTAAATAAGAGACTCCGGAGACATTTCAACTAATTATACTCTATGGCCTTCATTTGAATCCTAATTCAGATAAATAAACCGTAAAAACAAAATAAACAAAAAAGTATATGAGATAATTAGGGAAATGTGTATACTAACAACATTTGATTATACTGCCAGAAATACTATTAAACTTTCGAGTGTGAGGGTGTCTGAGTGGCTCCATTGGTTAAGCGTCTGCTTAGGCACAAGTCATGATCCGGGGGTCCTAGGATCAAGTTCCACCTGGGCTCCCTGCTTCTCCCTCTGCCTTGACCCTGTCCCCTGCTCGTGCTCACTCTCTCTCTTTCTCAAATAAAATCTTTTTAAAAAAAATAAACTTTCAGGTGTGATAATGACATTATGGTCACATATCTTAAGAGTTCTTATCTTTTAAAGATACACAGTGAAATATTTATGGATAAAAGGGCATGATATCTGGGTTTCATTTTAAGATAATTGGAGAGGGGAGAAGTAGTAGGAAAGGAGACGAAATAAGACTGGCCATGACCTGATAAATGTTGAAGCTAGGTGATGGTCATTCAACTATCTTATCTTCTTTTTAGATGTTTGGAGTATTCCATGATTTAAAAGTTGGGTTTTTTAAAGATTTTATTTATATGAAAGAGAGAGACACAGTGAGAGAGGTAACACAAGCAGGGGGAGTGGGAGAGGGAGAAGCAGGCTGAGCAGGGAGCCCAATTCAGGGCTTGATCCAAGGACCCGAGGATCATGACCTGAGCTGAAGACAGATGATTAATGACTGAGCCACCCAGGTGCACCTTAAAAGTTTTCTTTAAAAAACTGTTTTAGGGACGCCTGGGTGGCTCAGTTGGTTGGACGACTGCCTTGGGCTCAGGTCATGATCCTGGAGTCCCGGGATCAAGTCCCGCATCGGACTCCCAGTTCCATGGGGAGTCTGCTTCTCTCTCTGACCTTCTCCTCTCTCACCTTCTCACTCTCTCTCTCTCAAGTAAATAAAAATAAATAAATAAATAAAATTTTAAGAAATAAAGAAAAAACTGTTTTAAAAATATAAAAATTTAAACAAATAAATGACCTTGCATGAAATCAGACTTCATATGGCTTAACTATGAATACCCTTGCAAAGCTGATAACTTGCAGAGCCCCATGGCAAGGTTAACCAGGCACTTTCCATTTCAGATCAAAGAATGGAAAGCATTTCTCCTCTGTGGGAGGTGGAGGATGGAGCTGCTTGAATGTGGAGACTGAGAAGCTGCAGTGCACTCTGGCCATCTGGCCTCCTTCAGCTTCATATATGCTCTGGTTTCCGCAGATGCATTGGGAACAATGGTGCCCAGTGCCATGACTACCATGCATCTCCATTCCATCCCAGATAGTTAGCTCTACCGCCCACCTGCGGCCAGCTTTCTCTGCCACAAACTGTCCACGTGCTCTTCTGTAGCCAAGGGGACATTGGAAGGTATGTGGAGATGATGGATCTTCCAGAGCCAGATTCTGGTTCTGGTGCTCTGAGATAGTTGGAAGGGGGTCAGTGGTATGGTGCTCCAGCCTAGCCCAGGAGAGTGGCAGTGAGAGACCATAACAAGGCAGTGGTTTGGAGGGGAGAGGCAGTTGCAACCAGCAATGTTAAAGGAGAATCTATGGAACTTATCATATGATTAAATACAGAGAGAGGAAAAAATAGAAGAATCCAGAAAAAAAAATTCCCATCAAGTTCCAGGCAGTTAATATATTTTATCTCCTTATGTCTTCACCATCAGTATTGCAGACCACTGCCAGGTTTCTTATTCCAAGTCTGGTCCCCTTCTAATAATAACACTCAGTCCATGTGCTTCACACAGTTCATACCTCCATGTTCCCCAGCCAGTTCCAGGATTGGCATACAACACGGGCCTGGCCCATCAAACCTAAGGTCACTAGACCTGGCACAATTACATAATCTTGGGTTTTTCATTAAAGCTATTGAAAAAGAAATGTTCTTTAGCCTTTGGGAAACTAAAGGGGTAGAATATCAGCCTGGAGCTGCTGAGAGCCATCACATGGAGGAAGTCTTACTGAAATGAAGCCTACATGGAGGAAAGCAAGGGCAAGAGATGAAGAGATGCTCCATCGCTTGAATGTTAGGATCAAGCCCTGTTTGACATCAGTCCTAACCATGGGCTTTTTGCTTGTTAGCCAATGAAATCCTTTGTTTTCCCTAACTAGTATCACACACACACACACACACACACACCCCACTCTGGCAGAGATCCTGGACTCCAAGCATAAGGGTGAGAAGGTGGGGAACAGAGTAGTAATGAGACCAAGTAGATAAAGACAGAGGAGAAGAAGGATGGAGACCTAGTAGAAAAGAGAGTTGTGGTGGTTTTCAAATACTTTGACAAATTCTTTGACATGCCTCCCTTCCAAGGCCCAATTTCCCACCTTCTGAATGTGATGGTGTGTGATTTCTGAGGCTAGGTCATACAATGGTATATACAACTACCTCCTCGGTCTCTCTCTTGGATCTGAGGGAAGCCAGCCACCATGTCACAAGGACACTTGAGTAGACCCATGGAAAGGCCCACATGGACAACAACTGAGGCCTCTCACCAGCAGCCAGTTAGCCACCTTTAAAAGCAGGTCCTTCAGTCCAGCTAAGCCACTCTCACACTCCTGACCCATAGAAACTGTGACATAATAAATGCTTATGTTGTTTAAAGCCACTAAATTATGGAATAATTTGTTACACAGCAATAAATAACCAATACAGGAACTCTCAGATGCATAAGCAGGGTGGCCTCTGTGTGGACCGATGATATCTCAATGGGAACCATGAAAGACTGCTGTGCCCCCATGAGTATGACAAATCAGCCTATGGCAAGACTTCCTTTCTTCTCTGTAGGCCTTTAAAGGCAGAACCAAAAGAAGCACCTGGGTCTTTGAGATGCCCAAGACTGTGTCCCTTCCATAGGTAACATTTCTAAGTCTGGTTGCCAAGGAGCTAGAAGATGGGGAGGGAATAGCTAATGAACCTCAGATTGTTTTTTGAATCCTAGAGAGGTCAAGAACTAGAAGACATAAGAAAATGGTGGTTCTGTTATTAATTTAATTACTTAAGTCCCACAGAGATGTGATTAAGAAAGAATCAATATAAGATCATGGTAAATCCAACAAGACTGTCCTTATAGGAGACAGATAAGGGCACACACGAAAGAAAGTGGTTTGAATATGGAGGAAAAATATTGGGCTGATGTGTCTACAAGTCATAGAATACCAAGGATCACCAGTAGAAGTTAAGGGGGAGGGGGGTGCCTGGGTGGCTCAGTGGGTTAAGCCTCTGCTTTCAGCTCAGGTCATGATCTCAGGGTCCTGGGATCGAGCCCCACGTCGGGCTCTCTGCTCAGCGGGCTGCTTCTCCCTCTCTCTCTCTGCCTGCCTCTCTGCCTACTTATGATCTCTCTCTGTCAAATAAATAAAATCTTAAAAAAAAAAAAAAGTTAAGAGAGGGGCAATGAACAGATTCTTGCTCAAACCTCCAAAAGGAACAAACCCTGAAGTGGGAGAATAACTTTCTGTTGTTTTAAGCAAAAGAAAAAAGAAAGATAACTTACAAATGATATTAAACGATAGGTGAAACGATATCAGTTAACAAAATTAAAATGGCCTTACTTCTGTCCATTTTTAGATATTATTGTCTGTTTTGTGTGTGTTGAGTTTGAAGAGTTCATTATAGATCCTGGATATTAACCTTTTGTCTGTACTGTCATTTGCAAATATCTTCTCCCATTCCGTGGGTTGCCTCTTTGTTTTTTGACTGTTTCCTTTGCTGTGCAGAAGCTTTTGATTTTGATGAAGTCCCAAAAGTTTATTTTCGCTTTTGTTTCCTTTGCCTTTGGAGACATATCCTGAAAGAAGTTGGGAAGATATGAACAGACACTTCTCCCATGAAGACATACAAATGGCTATCAGACACATGAAAAAATGTTCATCGTCACTAGCCATCAGGGAGATTCAAATTAAAACCACATTGAGATATCATCTTACATCAGTTAGAATGGCCAAAATTAACAAGACATGAAACAACATGTGTTGGAGGGGATGTGGAGAAAGGGGAACCCTCTTACACTGTTGGTAAGAATGCAAGTTGGTGCAGCCTCTTTGGAGAACAGTGTGGAGATTCCTCAAGAAATTAAAAATAGAACTTCCCTATAACCCTGCAATTGCACTCCTGGGTATTTACCCCAAAGATACAGATGTCGTGAAAAGAAGGGCCATCTGTACCCCAATGTTTATACTCGCAATGGCCACAGTCGCCAAACTATGGAAAGAACCAAGATGCCCTTCAACAGACGAATGGATAAGGAAGATGTGGTCCATATACACTATGGAGTATTATGCCTCCATCAGAAGGGATGAATACCCAACTTTTGTAGTAACATGGACGGGACTGGAAGAGATTATGCTGAGTGAAATAAGTCAAGCAGAGAGAGTCAATTATCATATGGTTTCACTTATTTGTGGAGCATAACAAATAGCATGTAGGACATGGAGAGTTAGAGAGGAGAAGGGAGTTGGGGGAAATTGGAAGGGGAGGTGAATCATGAGAGACTATGGACTCTGAAAAAAAAGCTGAGGGGTTTGAAGTGGCAGGAGGGTGGGAGGTTGGGGTACCAGGTGGTGGGTATTTAGAGGGCACAGATTGCATGGAGCACTGGGTGTGGTGAAAACATAATGAATACTGTTATGCTGAAAATAAATAAAAAATAAAAAAATAAAATAAAATGGCCTTACTTAAGATGTTTCTCTATTGTCCTTCATTGCTCCATAAATGTGTACTGATCACATAAGCAGGGCCAGAGCTGTGTCTGGGCCATTCACCCAGGAAATGTGACACGAGCGCCAGGGGCCACATGAGTGCCTGAGATGCCCAGTGGTACAGGAGTTTGTTGGCAGAGTGAGAACAGAGTACAGTGCAGAACTCTAGAAAGACCTCCTGTCAGTCCACAACTGAGCAAGCTGGCTGGATATTTGGAGAGGTAAGGGAGTAAGTCTTTATCTGAAGAAGTGACCCGGAACCCTCCTGGACATCTCAGACACCATGACAAGTGGGGCGGGGAGAGTGTGGGGAGCTGCCTGAACCCACAGGGGCCCCTTAATTCCTGCCCTATAGCATCTGCCCTCCTCATTCTGGTGTCCAAGTCCTCCTTTAGAAGTCTGTCCCTTGGGGCGCCTGGGAGGTTCAGTGCGTTAAAGCCTCTGCCTTTGGCTTAGGTCATGATCCCAGGGTTGGGCTCTCCGCTAGCGGGGAGCCTGCTTCCCCCCACCCGCTGCCTGCCTCTCTGCCTACTTGTGATCTCTGTCAAATAAATAAATAAAATCTTAAAAAAAAAAAAAAAAAGAAGTCTGTCCCTTGAGTGCTGGACACATCCTTTCTGTTTGAGCCATCCTTTCTGTTCACTGAAGTGAACAGTGACAGTTCCTGCACTACACTATTGTTCTTCCCATTCTCACTGAAGAAATGCCTAGTTCTTCCCTTTACAGCCAATTCTTATGAAATTCTCCAAGTCCTTCCTCCAAAAAGTCCTCTTTGACTGACTTTCCTAGTTAATTCTCAATTTTTATTGGTTTGGTGCTGTGGTGATGTTGGAAGAGAGGGGTCAAACCAGGTTGTACATTTCAAGATCTCATTCTTGTTGATGACAACATGGATTCCGTCAGACTTTCTCCAGCCAGGTAGGATTGGTCACATGCTATTCTCCTTTTCCTCTTCACTTTGCCCTGTGTTCTCTGAGTTACTGGGCTGTGTAAGTGAGTTAATTACTCCTCTGACCTTCATACTGTGGTTATCAGCCCAACTTTGACCATGTTTTCATTTATGGCCCTCCTAAGGAGACCTCCAGTGTTAAGAAATCTTCCTGCCACACAGCAATAGGTAGTGACCTTTGGCCCACCAAACAGGCCACCTCTGAGAGGGAACTGCTCCTCAGATGAGGTGGGCATTGCAACACCTAATGTAGGATGTCAGGATAATGCCTGGGTATATCTTCAGAAAATTTCTGCTCTTTTGCACTTTGGGACTATCACCATTTTATAGCTCTTAATTGATAATCCTCAAGGTTATTGTAATCACTACAGATTATTTTTCCCCAAGCCCAACCTATTCTTGAAGACTCAGTTGAAGGCCCTACCAAAGCAAGACACATTCCTTATCAGCCCTGGATGGTCTTTTTCATGATGAACATTGTGTCATTATTAAATTACATTCTTTTTGTGGTATCCACTCTCTTAAAAATATTTTTGCATCAAACAGTAAATCAAAACTCAAGTAGAAAAATGGTTAGACATTGATGACAATGAAAAGACTACATGGGAGAAAACATTTGAAAATCGTATATCTGGCAAAGGGCTCATATAAAAAATGTTAAGAACTCTCTACACTCAACAGTAAGAAAACAGTCCAGTTAGAAAATGAAGGAAAGACTAGAATAGACACTTCACCAGTGAAGACATAAGGGTGGCAAATAAATACATTAAAAGGTGTTCAGGATTGTTAACCACTGGAAAATGCAAATTAAACCATAATGACTTACCTGCTCAAAAAGCATGCTAATATATTTGTTAGAAGGGCTAAAATTAAAAATCTGATAGTACCATGTATTGGCAACCATCCAGAGATACTAGATCACTCACACATTTTTGGTGGAAATATAAAATGGTAGAGCCCCTCTGAAAAAGATAGTTTCTTAAAGCATTGAACACACACTTATGATACAACCCAGTAATCACACTCCTGGATATTTTCCCCAGAGAAATGGAACCTTATATTCACACAAAAACCTGTACATGAATGTTCATAGCTGCTTCATTTCTAATTGCCAAAGACTAAAAACAAAAACCCAATGACCTTCAACTGATGAAGGGTTAAACGAACTGTGGTACATTCAAACAGGAATGCCAGTCAGCAACAAAAGGAACAAACTACTGATACTTAAAATAAATGGACAGCTCCTAGGGCATTGAGTAAAGTGAAAAATCCAATCTCAAAAGTTTCATAGTATATGGTTCCATTTATATGGCATTATCTAAATGACAATATTATAGAGATGGAGGACACATCAGTGGTTACCAGGAGTTAGGAAGGGCCAGGAGGATATGATTACAAAGGAGCAGCATAAGAATGTTTTTGTGGAGACAGAACAGTTCCATATCTTGATTGTGATGATGGTTACATGAATCTACACATGTGATTAAATATAATAGAACTGTACACAAAGATATATAAAAGGAGCCTGCCAAAAATGGTGAAATCCAAGTAAGATTTGTGGTCAGTTATATGTATTGTGACAACCAATTTCCTAGGTTTTGATAATGTTCTATAGTTATAGCAGAGGTCAACAGTAGGGGAAGCTGAGTGATGGATACTCAGGACCTGTCTGTACTATTTTTCCAACTTCTTGTGAGTCTGTAATTATCTGAATGATGGACATTGGAGAGGATACGTGCTGTAATGAGCACTGGGTGTTATACACAACTAATGAATCATTGAACACTACATCAAAAACTAATGATGTACTATATGCTGGTTAATTGAACATAATAAAAAAATTAGAAACATTTTAAAAATAACACTATGTATAAAATCCTAAGGTTTATGATTAAAACAAGGCTCAGGGAAAAACTCATATCCTTAAATAATTCATAAATTAATATGTAAAATATTAATTATTATATAAATTGATAATATTCAACAAAGTAAAAATAATTAAATTAATAATTTAAATATTAGGAAAAGAGTAGCAAAATAAAAATAAAGATAATAGAAAAAGGATCTGATAAAGCAGAACTGGAAATTAGTGCCTTTGAAAATAGACAAATAGTGGCTCCTGGGTGGCTCAGTTGGTTAAGTGTCCACCCCGTATCGGCTCAGGTCATGATCTCAGATTGTGAGATCGAGTTCCAAGTCGGGTTCTGTGCTAAGAATGGAGCCTATTTAAGATTCTCCCTATGCCCCTCCTCCCGACTCCCCAACTTGTCCACATGCACATGCTGTCTCTCTCTCTCTCAAAAAGAAAAAAGAAGAAAAGAAAATAGACAAATAGAACAAATCTTTAAAAATAAAGTGTTGGATCTTTAAAAATAAAACACAGAAACCACCAGCTAACCAAATCAAGAAAAAGTAAGAATTCATAAGTATACAAAATTAAAATTACAATGAGGAAATGGCTACTGACATAGAGGAAATAAAAGTATGATGATCTCTCCAAAAAAAAAGGAAGATTTTCAAGTAAAATATAAAGACCAAAACTGATCACAGAACAGAGATTTAGAGAGACCAGTGACCTTGGTTGAAATTAAGGACGTTGTCAAAGAATCATCCGCCCTCATAAAAGCACCAGGCCCAGATGATTTCATAGACATTTTTTATTAAGTACTAAATACAAATACTAGTACAAATAGTGCCCTTGTACCTTTTTCTATCAAGGTTTCAAGTTGTTAGTTTTTTGCTATGAATATATTTTTTTTCTATTTTTGTATTCTCATTACCATTCCTCCATGAACCACCATTTAAGAAAATATCTTATTTTTAAGTAATCTTTTTACCAAATATGGGACTTGAACTCAAAACCCCAAGATTAAGAGTTGCATGTTTCACTGATGAGCCAGGAAGGCACATCTGTAAGCAACCATTTTAATAAGTTTAGTGTGAACATATTTTTGCAAGTTATGCATTCTTTTGTGGCACTATATTCTTAATTTTCACAAATGATATTATGTTATATATCTCATCGTTTCCTATGATTTCTGATACTAACTTAAAAATAAAAGCATAGCAAAATAGATTTGGGTGGCTGAATTCTTAACAAGGTATGACTAAATGCCAGTCATTTCAATTGATGAAATATTAAAAACATTTCTACTAGAGGTGCCTGAGTGGCTCAGTTCAGTTCAGTTAAGCAACAGACTCTTAGTTTGGATCAGATCATGATCTCAGGGTCACAGGATTGGCCCCATATGGGGCTCCGAGCTCAGCATAGAGTCTGCATGAGATTCTTTCTCTCTCTCTCTCCCTCTGCTCCTGCCCTTGCTTGCACATTCTCTCTTTCTCTCAAATAAAATAACTAACTAAATAAATAAATAAATAAAATCTTTTAAAAAAAAAGTATTGTAGTGTCTAGGAGGCTCAGTCAGTTAAACATCTGATTCCAGTTTTAGCTCAGGTCATGATCTCATGGGTTGTGGGATGGAGTCCAGCATAGGGCTCCATGCTCACCGATGAGTCTGCTTGAAAATTCTCTCCCTCTGCACCTCCTCCACTCACTCAAACTCAATCTCCCCCAACCTTAAATAAATAAGTAAATAAATAGATCTTGTTTGTTTGTTTGTTTGTTTAGAGGCATTTCTACTGAAGTCAAGAATAAGGCATGGATACCCACTAATACTCTTCCGTAAGGATTAGCCATTGCCAACAATCAAAAAGGAATAAAGGTGTAAAAATCAGAAACAAAGAAGAAAACTATCATTATTTGTAGATGATATGATTGTATACATGAAAATACAAGAATACAAGCAAATCAATAAAAAAACTATTACAGATAATAAGAGAATTCAAAAGAGTAATTGGACACAAAGCTAATGCCAAAGTCAGTAGCTTTCCCATATACAAACAAAACACAACTAGAAAATTTAATGGGAGAAAAATTCCATTTATAATAATAATGACAGACAAAATATTTAGAAATAACTAACAAAAAATATGAGAGATATATAGACAAAAACTTTAAACTCAGACTTAATATAAAATAAGATTTGGATTAATGGAAACCCATACCCTGTTTTTGTATAGAACTCAACATTACAAAAATGTCCACTCTTCCTATTAATATGTAAATTGAATGTGAACATTTTTTCCATTTTCATAACAAAATGGAATTTTTAATTAGTAGGGAAATGATTTGAAATGGTACTGGAATAATCAATGACACATTTGGGAAACTAATTAAGCTAAATCAAAAAGTTTTTAGGCTTCAAAGTGAAAGTATAAAACTTCTAAAAGTAAATACATGAGATTTTCTTTTTATTTTTTATATTAATCTTAGGGTAGGGAAGACTTTCTATGACATAAACCTTAGAACCAATGAAAAGAAAAGTTTGATAACTTAAAGTACCTATTAATTAGAATTCCAGTACAGAACTTTCAGTTTAAAAGTGTGGATTAAATACATGAATTGGGGCGCCTGGGTGGCTCAGTGGGTTAAGCCGCTGCCTTCGGCTCAGGTCATGATCTCAGGGTCCTGGGATCAAGTCCTGCATCGGGCTCTCTGCTCAGCAGGGAGCCTGCTTCCCTCTCTCTCTCTACCTGACTCTCCATCTACTTGTGATCTCTCTCTGTCAAATAAATAAATAAAATCTTTAAAAAATAAATAAATAAATAAATACATGAATTTATCACTGCTCTTTACCAAAATTTCACTACCACGACAATAAAAATGTTACAGGACAATTTTTTTAAAGACAGTAAAATCATGACCTTCATATAAACATAAAATAAATGCTTGGCAAATATTTTATTTAATTTATTAATTAATGAAAGAACTACTGAGATGTTATAGCTCTTACAAAGCAGGATTTGACTTAGAGATTTATATCCTCATCTAAAAAAATCTACTTGCCTTGCCATGATAAGGTGTCATTTGCATAGCTATAGACAGGAAAAGTTTGCAATATTATCAGTTCTACAAGTTAAGTTCTATCTCCCAGAATTGGAAAATAGCCTAGTCAGAAACAATCAACAAAACTGAAAGGCAACCTATGGAATAGGAGAGATATTTGCAAATGACCTATCCTATAAAAGATTAGTATCCAAAATGTATAAAGAACATAGGCAACTCAACACCAAAAAAACAAAAAACAACCAATTTAAAAAATGGGGAGAAGATATGAATTGACATTTCTCCAAAGAAGACATCCAGATGGGGGAAATGCAAATCAAAATTACAATGAGATATCACTTCACACCTGTCAGAATGGCTAAAATCAACAACACAGGCATTGGTGAGGATGTGAAGAAAGGGGAGCCGTCTTGCACTGTTGGTAGGGATACAAACTGGTACAGTCACTGTGGAAAATAGTATGGAAGTACCTCAAATAGTTAAAAATAGAACTACCCTATGACCCAGTATTTGTATTACTGGGTATTTACCTCGAAATACAAAAGCATTAATTCAGAGGGATACATGCCCCTCTGTATTTATAGTAGCATTATCTACAATAGCCAAACCATGGAAGCAACCCAGTGTCCACTGATAGATGAATGGATAAAGAAGATGTGAAGAAGATATATAGATAGATATGTAGGTATCTACATATCTATCTATATATGCACATATATATGTATATGTATGTATGTATGTATTCACATTCTGTATATACATATGTGTGTGTGTATGTGTGTGTGTGTGTGTGTGTATAATATACATATATAATGGAATATTACTCAGCCCCTTTCCCTGGAATGAAATCTTGCCACTTGGAACAACATGGAGAGAGCTAGGGAATATAAAGCTTATTGAAATCCATCAGTCAGAAGGACAAATAACATAAAATCTCACTCAAATGCGGGACTTAGGAAACGAAACAAATGAGCAAAGGGAAAGAGAGAGAAAAATCAAGAAACAGAATCTTAACTGTAGAGAATAATCTGGTGGTTATCAGAGAAGCTGGATGGTGGGTGGAGGAAATAGGGGTGATAGGGACTAAAGAGTGCCTTTTGTTCTGATGAATAAATTAAATGAAATGAAAAACAACAAATAAGAACAAAAAATAGTTTACTCTAATGCTTGCTGAAGTCTCTCCTATAAGCCAAGACTAGAATCTGTGTTTTTAACAAAGAAAGTCTCAGAGCCCTATAGAAACATGTACTTCCAAATATCGACATTTCAAAGAATTAACTCTTGGGTAGAGGCATCTAAGCTGGAATCACTTGGGCATCTTTCAGACTATATCAGTAGACTAAGTCTGGATTTCCAGAACCCTTTCAGTTGAGAAACAGATGACTTCATAAGACTATGAATTTAAGATATGGAATGGAACAAGAATTAACTATACAGAAATGAATGAATTGATGAGAAAGATTTTATTGTGGTTGTTTGGAATATCACTGATGTTGTTTTAATGCACTATTTTCCAGATATTTAAGGAAGCCCTTGTCATTTTTTCTTATGCTCTAAGTGACCCATGGCAATTTGGTAGACTCTGCTTTTATAAACTAAAATGAAGCAGTTAAAAGTGATATCTAATTCTATGGATTCCTAGAACTCAGAAATTATGAGTCTCTTTCTTATGGCATTATAGTTATTTGCATGGGTTTGGTAATAATCTGTCTTCCTTTCTACCAGACCTTAATTAAACAAATTGACCAAATGACCAAGGCCTTTGGATATGTCATTTGCAATATCTTCTCCCATTCCATAGGTTGTCTTTCAGTTTTGTTTCCTTTGCTGTGCAGAAGATTTTTATTTTGATGAAGTCCCAATAGTTTGCTTTTGTTCCCTTGCCTCAGGAGAAATATCTAAAAGAATGCTGCTGCGGCCAGTGTCAGAGAAACGACTACCCATGTTCTTTTCTAGGATTTTTATGGTTTTCTGTTGCACTTTTAGGTCTTTCATCAATTTTGAGTTTATTTTTGTGTATGGTGTAAGAAAGTGGTCCAGTGTCAGTTCTTCCAATGTTGCTGTCCAGTTTTCCCAACACCATTTGTTGAAGATCTTTTTCCCATGGGATATTCTTTCTTGCTTAGTTGAAGATTAATAGACCATGCAACTGTGGTTTTATTTTTGGGTTTTCTGTTCTATTCTATTAATCTATGTGTCTATTGTTATTGTGGTACCATACAGTTTTAATTGCTACTTGAAGTCTGGAATTGTGATATGTCCAACATTGCTTTTCTTTTTCAAGATTGTTTTGGCTCTTCAGGGTCTTTTGTGGTTCCATAGAAATTTTAGGATTGTTTTTTCTAGCTCTGTGAAAAATGGTTGTTGGTATTTTGATAGGAATTGAATTAGATCTGTAGATTGTTTTGGTAGCATAGACTTTTAAACAATACTTGTTCTTCTAACCCACAAGCAAGGAATGTCTCTCCATTTCTTTGTGTCATCTTGAATTTCTTTTATCAGCGTTATATAGTTTCCAGAGTATAGGTCTTCCACTTCTTTTGTTAATAAGATATTTTACTGTTCTCGGTGCATTTATAAATGGGATTGTTTTCCTCATTTCTCTTTCTGCTGCTTCATTATTAGTGCATAGAAATACAACAGATCTCTGTACATTGATTTTGTATCATGCAACTTTACTAAATTCATTTATCAGTTCCTGTAGTTTTTTGTTAGAATCTTTAAGGTTTTCTATAGATAGTATCATGTCATCTGCATTTAGTGAGAATTTTGCTTCTTTGTGAATTTTGATGCCTTTTATTTCTTTATGTTTGATTGCTGTGGCTCAGACTTCCGCTATTATGTTGAATAAAAGTAGTGAGAGTGGACATCCTTGTCTTGTTCCTGACCTTAGGAGAAAAGCTCTTGGTTTTCTTTACCACTGAGTATGATGTTGTCTGTGAGTTTTTGTTTTTTTTTTTTTAAATATATGGCCTTTATTAAATTGAGATATGTTCCCTCTAGACTTACTTTGCAGAGGATTTTTTTTTTAATCATGAATTGTTGTTGTACTTTGTCAAATGCTTTTTCTGCATCTATGGAGATGATCCTACAGTTATCCTTTCTCTTATTAATGTGAAGCATCATGTTGATTATTTTTTAGATATATTGTTTGATTCAGTTTGCTCATATTTTGTTGAGAATTTTGCATCCAAATTCATGAGAGATATTGGCTGATAGTTGTCTTTTTTTGTGGTGGTTTTATGGTTTGATGTCAGGGTGATACTAGATTCATAGAATAAATTTGTTAAGTTTTCTTTCCTCTTGCATTTTTTGGAATAATCTGAAAAGAATGAATATTAACTCTTCTTTAAATGTTCGGTAAAATTCACCTGTGACACTATCTGTTACTGGACTTTCGTTTTTCGGGAGTTTTTTGTTTTTTTTTTTTAAATATTACTGATTCAGTTTTGTTGATGGTAATTGATCTGTTCAAATTTTCCATTTCTTCCTGCTTCAGTTTTGGTAGGTTATATGCTTCTAGAAATTTATCCATTTCTTCTAAGTTGTCCAATTTGTAGGCATATAGTTTTTCATAATATTCTGATATAATTATTTGTATTTCTGTGGTGGTTATCTCTGCTCTTTTGTTAGTGATTTTGCTTATTTGGATCCTCTCATTCTCTCTTTTTTAATGAGTCTTGCTAGAGGTTTATCAGTTTTGTTGATCTTTTAAAGAAACAGCTCCTGGTTTTATAGAATTATTCTTTTTTTTTTCTTTTAGTTTCTATATCATTTATTTCTAATATTTATTATTTCATTCCTTTTGCTGGGTTGGGTTTTGCTTGTCCTTCTTTTTCTAACTCCTTTAGGTATAAGGTAGGGTTGCTTATTTGAGATGTTTTTTGCTTCTTTAGGTAGGCCTGTATTGCTATAAACTTCCCTCTTAGAACCATTTTGCTGCACACAAAAACTATTTTAAAATGACAGCTATTGTTATTTTATTACTGAAAATTTTCAAATGGACTGATGAGAGCTCATAATAATAATAATGCAGGAATAATACAACTTGGAAGGATATTTAGTCATTTGGTTAGTGGCATACAAAACAAAAATAATAAACCTGTTCTCCCAAAAGAAACTTTAAACAAATGTCTCTTATATTAATCATTAAGTCTACTTGCTAAGAAGCCAATGGATGATACATCTGATTTATAAAATTGGATGATATACTTTTATAAAGGGAAAATTCTTAGGATAAAACATATCATAATCCTTAGATAAAACAGATATGTAATATATGAAGAATATCAAGTAAAAAGTTGAAGTAGGGCCTAGACATCTATATTTCTATGCAACTTTATAATTAGGTCTAATATGTATTGAGGCCCACTGACCTAAAAATTACTTGATTCATATTTTTAAAAAAGAAAAAATGTCTGTGGCAGTCAACATTTTAAACAATAATTGAAATGTATTGTTGCTCAGTATCATCAGACAAAACACTGCCAAGACTCAAATAAATAAGGAAAAGTTCAACAGAACTATTTTTATAAGACTTCCAGTCAGTGTTTTACCCAAACTTAAACATATACAGAAAGCAAAGCATTGAAAAATCTCCAGAGACTTCCCATAAAGCATAAAATTTCTGAAATATTTATATTAATAACATCTTACCTATACAAATTTAACCTAGGGAAGGCTGAGCATTTCTTCTGATATTATTAACAACTCTTCCCATGCAGCTCACCAAACCTGATTATTTCTAGCATCCCTTTTTATAAGGTAAAAGAACAAAGCTTTGTGAATTTCCAGGAACCCTCTGGGAAATCTCAAAGACTACTTTAGGTGTAAAAGATTTCCTGCAAGTCTTATTTATTTTCTTCTATATTTCAGACCTGATTTTTGGAAGGCAAAAATCAAGAGTTGTCAGAGGAGATTTAGACACTTGATTAAGACAGGATCATAGGTACCTGAGAAGCAATGCTTGGTTGCTTATTGAGTCAAGGTGACAATAAAACATTTAAAAATAAATATGGGGAGGAAACAAGATTGTAAAGAACCTTAGCACTTTCATAAGCAAGGAAAATTTTTTTTTCTTCTCTTTTTTCTTGCTTTCCTTCCTTTTCATAGTTAAGAGCATAAAGTCAAAATGGACCAGCTTGTATTCCTAGCGACAGCACAAGAGTGTTCTCCTTTCTCCACACCCTCATTAACATTTGTTGTTTCCTGCCTTGTTAATTTTTGCCAGTCTAACTGGTGTAAGGTGGTATCTCATTGTGGTTTTGATTTGAATTTCCCTGATGGCTAGTGATGTTGAGCATTTTTTCATGTGTCTGTTAGTCATTTGTATGTCTTTTTTAGAGAAGCATCTGTTCATGTCTTCTGCCCATTTTTTGATTTCATTATTTGTTTTAGAGTGTTGAAGCACTCTGGGAAACAGTATGGAGTTTTCTCAAGATGTAAAGAATAGAGCTACCCTAAACCCAGCAACTGTACTAAGTATTTACCCCAAAGATATAGGTGTAGTGAAAAGAACGTGCACCGCAATGTTCATAGCAGCAACGTCCACAATAGCCAAAGTGTGAAAGGAGCCGAGATGCCCTTCAACAGACAAATGGATAAAGAAGATGTGGTCCACATATACAATAGAATACTACTCAACTATCAGAAAGGATGAATACCCACCATTTGCATTGACATGGTCGGAACTGGAGGAGATTATGTTAAGTGAAATAAGTTCAAGCAGAGAAAGACAATTATCATATGGTTTCACTTGTATGTGAAACATAAGGAATAGCATGGAGGACATTAGGAGAAGGAAGGGAAAAATGAAAGGTGGGAATCAGAGGGGGAGATGAACCATGAGAAACTATGGACAACAGGAAACAAACTGAAGGTTTCAGAGGGGAGAGGGGTGAGAGGATGGGTTAGGCCAGTGAGGAGTATTAAGGAGGGCACATACTGCATGGAGCACAGTGTGTTATATGCAAACAATGAATTATGAAACACTACACCAAAAACTAATGAAGTACTGTATGGTGACTAACATAATTAAATTTTTAAAAATTAAAAAAAATAATTTAGAAAAATTTAAATTTTTAAAAATTAAAAAAATTCAATATGGAGAATGTAAGATTATTCAGGCAAGTTACAGAATCTTTGCTTTGTAGGCAGATTACACAGAAAGTAAATAAGGTAGCCAACCCTGCTAGCTTCCCCAGGACTGTTCTGATTGTAATACTGAAAGTCCCACATCCCAGGAAGCCCTCGGTTCTGCACCACTCAAGAATGTGGGTCACTTTAAAAAGAATAGACATTTGTATTTTCGGTCAAGACATTAATCAGAAAATCAAAGATGCAAGCCCAACTTTGCAAAAATTCTAACACATTTCATAGCTTATAAGACTAAGGATTATAAATCAGGATAAGAAAAATCTACTTTCCCAGTTTTTTCCTTTCCCATACTTCTCAATATTCTGGTTATATTTTTATTCTAATACAAATGTCAAGGGGTCCATAAGTTCAAAACTAATTCTGTAATAATATTAAGATGCTATTTTTGATAACATGCTATGATTCATCACTATCTTCAAGTTAATGCATAAATGAGTATTTTAAATATTTCTGTTTTTATTTTTAATGGAGTAAATATAAATTATTGTAACCACATAAATCCCAAGAACCGCTGCTTATGGAAAAGCAAAAGCATATTCTTGGTTGTATTTCTCTGTCTTTGCTCCTAGTGCAGTTGCAACCAGTCATATTAATTATAACTTTTCACTGAAGTAATTAACTTCTATTTCACAGAGAAAACTAGAGAGCAGATAATTGAGAACTTTCTGTCATATGAAGCATTTTAGCAGATTAGCAGAGTTCATAATACAATTTTTTACAGTCACATGCATTCCTGTGTGGCAAAAAATGAGCACATTTATTAAAATGACTCATTGCTATAGTTTCTCTTAGCATATTAGAAAAGCAAAATTATGCTTAGTAATCAATGTGGCAGTGCTCTATACTACTTAGAAAGTACCTAGATATCCACTGGCTGCATAATAATTAATTTAATTTAATATCAGCTCACAGTTTTTTAAAAATGCTGTTGAAATTAAAAATTTGTCAGAATAATGATTCAATTTAGTCAAACATAAATTTTTATTTTTCATAATCTTAAGCATTATGTAGGAGTAATGTTAGCTTATTTGATCAGCAAACCTGTAAATGTCTAAGAAAAACACACCTACATAGAAAAAACTGCTTAAATTACACTTAATAGTGATAAATCAGAAAAGACAAAGCTGTTTTTATCAAACTCACATTAGTAAACTGGTCTTGTTTACCAAACATTTACTTTAATTATATGAATTTGGGTTTTTAAAAGGTTTCTGACTTAGCATCAGGAAGAATAATTTTACCATATTTTTATAGCACATTTAAAGTATTCAAAGTTTAATTATCTTATTTGGGAGGATTTTATATAGCTACTTATTAATTCTAAAACCAACCAGAATAAAATTCCTTTAATTTAAAAGACTTTGTACTCTAATTTATTTATACCCTCCAGAAATAGGAAAACACACACACACACACACACACACTGAGAGGTAAAGGCCTTTCCAAATTACAGAGAGTTTATAGTTTCAGTTCTATAATTTTAGTCACAGGTCACATGACACAGACAGAAATTTTTTTTGAAAATCACCATTCTGTCTATCAAAGAGAGCTGTTCTTCCTAGTGAGTATGAAGTTGTTCATTAATCTGTGTTCCCGGGGCACCTGGGTGGCTCAGTGATTAAAGCCTCTGGTTTCGGCTCAGGTCATGATCTCAGGGTCCTGGATTGAGCCCCGCATCAGGTTCTCTGCTCGGTGGGGAGCCTGCTTCCCCCTCTCTCTCTTTGTCGCCTTTCTGCCTACTTGTGATCTTTGTCTGTCAAATAAATAAATAAAATCTTTTTTAAAAAATCTGTGTTCCAAATAGACAAACACATAAGCAAATAACAAGAAAAACAAATAAAAAGGACTAATAAACCAGATTCTTTGTCCTCTCTCACCCAGCAAAGAATAGATATCTCTCACTTACCTACAAAAACCATCAAATGGCTGGGCAATTAAGACAAATGCCCAGTTATTGCTCTCACCAATGTCGTATAACTGATGGACTGTAAGTGAACAGAACCAAAATGCAAAACTAATAGAGGAAAAAAACCCAGAGAATATACAGTTGGCAAAGTTAAAGTTCTATTGACACTTGGGATTCACCTAGGAGACCCCCCCCCAAAAAAAATGTGTCTTGCTTAAGCTGCTAATGAAGCATACTTGTCTGAGCACACAGTCTACCTGCCTCTGTCAGATGAATCTATTGTGCATCTCAGCAGAAACTTCAAAATTGTTAAAAGATATTTTTTTAAAAGATGAAACCATAACTCATACAAATATAAAATGAAAACTGAGCAAAGATTTTAAATTAACTCATCAATTGATGAGGGAACCAGTAAGATGTCACAATTGGTTCAAATGATAGTTTGAGTTAAAGAGATTTATATTCTCTACTGGACAAACCTATTTGCTTTGCTATGATCAAGAATCAATTGCACAGCTATACACTGGAAACACCTTCATCACAATCAGCTCTACATGTTAACCTCTATCTCTACAAAATTGGAACATAGCCAAATGCAACTTGAATGGGTGAGCTAGACAGAACAGCCACTGATTTTTTTTTCCCATTCAAAAACTTTTCAAAACTTTTCTTTTTCTCTTTCCTGTGTCTCTTTCTTTAAAATTTAATTTCTTTTCAGTGTAACAGAATTCATTGTTTATGCACCACACCCAGTGCTCCATGCAATACGTGCCCTCCATAAAACCCACCACCAGGGTCCCCCAACCTCCCACCCCCCATGCCTTCAAAACCCTCGAATTGTTTTTCAGAGTCCATAGTCTCTCATGCTTCATCTCTCCCTTCAATTTCCCTCAACTCCCTTCTCTCCATCTCCCCTTGTCCTCCATGCTATTTGTTATGCTCCACAAATAAGTGAAACCACATGATAATTGACTCTCTCTGCTTGACTTATTTCACTCAGCATAATCTCTTCCAGTCCCATCCATGTTACTACAAAAGTTGGGTATTCATCCTTTCTGATGGAGGCATAATACTCCATAGTGTATATGGTCCACATCTTCCTTATCCATTCGTCCGTTGAAGGGCATCTTGGTTCTTTCCACAGTTTGGCGACCGCGACCATTGCTGCTATAAACATTGGGGTAGAGATGGCCCTTCTTTTCACAACATCTGTTATCTTTGGGGTAAATACCCAGGAGTGCAATTGCAGGGTCATAGGGTAGTTCTATTTTTAATTTCTTAAGGAATCTCCACACTGTTCTCCAAAGTGGCTGCACCAACTTGCATTTCCACCAACAGTGTAAGAGGGTTCCCCTTTCTCCACATCCTCTCCAACACACGTTGTTTCCTGTCTTGCTAATTTTGGCCATTTTAACTGGTGTAAGGTGGTATCTCAATGTGGTTTTAATTTGAATCTCCCTGAGGGCTAGTGATGATGACCATTTTTTCATGTGTCTGATAGCCATTTGTATGTCTTCATTGGAGAAATATCTGTTCATGTCTTCTGCCCATTTTTTTTTATTTTTTTATTTTTTATAAACATATATTTTTATCCCCAGGGGTACAGGTCTGTGAATCACCAGGTTTACACACTTCACAGCACTCACCAAATCACATGCCCTCCCCAATGTCCATAATCCCAACCCCTTCTCCCAAACCCCCTCCCCCCGGCAACCCTCAGTTTGTTTTGTGAGATTAAGAGTCACTTATGGTTTGTCTCCCTCCCAATCCCATCTTGTTTCATTTATTCTTCTTCTACCCACTTAAGCCTCCATGTTGCATCACCACTTCCTCATATCAGGGAGATCATATGATAGTTGTCTTTCTCTGCTTGACTTATTTCGCTAAGCATGATACGCTCTAGTTCCATCCATGTTGTTGCAAATGGCAAGATTTCATTTCTTTTGATGGCTGCATAGTATTCCATTGTGTATATATACCACATCTTCTTGATCCATTCATCTGTTGATGGACATCTAGGTTCTTTCCATAGTTTGGCTATTGTGGACATTGCTGCTATAAACATTCGGGTGCATGTGCCCCTTTGGATCACTACATTTGTATCTTTAGGGTAAATACCCAATAGTGCAATTGCTGGGTCATAGGGCAGTTCTATTTTCAACATTTTGAGGAACCTCCATGCTGTTTTCCAGAGTGGCTGCACCAGCTTGCATTCCCACCAACAGTGTAGGAGGGTTCCCCTTTCTCCGCATCCTCGCCAGCATCTGTCATTTCCTGACTTGTTGATTTTAGCCATTCTGACTGGTGTGAGGTGATATCTCATTGTGGTTTTGATTTGTATTTCCCTGATGCCGAGTGATATGGAGCACTTTTTCATGTGTCTGTTCGCCATCTGGATGTCTTCTTTGCAGAAATGTCTGTTCATGTCCTCTGCCCATTTCTTGATTGGATTATTTGTTCTTTGGGTGTTGAGTTTGCTAAGTTCTTTATAGATTCTGGACACTAGTCCTTTATCTGATATGTCGTTTGCAAATATCTTCTCCCATTCTGTCAGTTGTCTTTTGATTTTGTTAACTGTTTCCTTTGCTGTGCAAAAGCTTTTGATCTTGATGAAATCCCAGTAGTTCATTTTTTCCCTTGCTTCCCTTGCCTTTTGCGTTGTTCCTAGGAAGATGTTGCTGCGGCAGAGGTCGAAGAGGTTGCTGCCCGTGTTCTCCTCAAGGATTTTGATGGATTCCTTTCGTACATTGAGGTCCTTCATCCATTTTGAGTCTATTTTTGTGTGTGGTGTAAGGAAATGGTCCAATTTCATTTTTCTGCATGTGGCTGTCCAATTTTCCCAGCACCATTTATTGAAAAGGCTGTCTTTTTTCCATTGGACATTCTTTCCTGCTTTGTCGAAGATTAGTTGACCATAGATTTGAGGGTCTATTTCTGGGCTCTCTATTCTGTTCCATTGATCTATGTGTCTGTTTTTGTGCCAGTACCATGCTGTCTTGATGATGACAGCTTTGTAATAGAGCTTGAAGTCCGGAATTGTGATGCCACCAACGTTGGCTTTCTTTTTCAATATCCCTTTGGCTATTCGAGGTCTTTTCTGGTTCCATATAAATTTTAGCATTATTTGTTCCATTTCTTTGAAAAAGATGGATGGTACTTTGATAGGAATTGCATTAAATGTGTAGATTGCTTTAGGTAGCATAGACATTTTCACAATATTTATTCTTCCAATCCAGGAGCATGGAACATTTTTCCATTTCTTTGTGTCTTCCTCAATTTCTTTCATGAGTACTTTATAGTTTTCTGAGTATAGATTCTGTGTCTCTTTGGTTAGGTTTATTCCTAGGTATCTTATGGTTTTGGATGCAATTGTAAATGGGATTGACTCCTTAATATCTCTTTCGTCTGTCTTGCTGTTGGTGTAGAGAAATGCAACTGATTTCTGTGCATTGATTTTATATCCTGACACTTTACTGAATTCCTGTATAAGTTCTAGCAGTTTTGGAGTGGAGTCTTTTGGGTTTTCCACATATAGTATCATATCATCTGCGAAGAGTGATAATTTGACTTCTTCTTTGCTGATTTGGATGCCTTTAATTTCCTTTTGTTGTCTGATTGCTGAGGCTAGAACCTCTAGTATGATGTTGAATAGCAGTGGTGATAATGGACATCCCTGCCGTGTTCCTGACCTTAGCGGAAAAGCTTTCAGTTTTTCTCCATTGAGAATGATATTTGCGGTGGGTTTTTCATAGATGGCTTTGATGATATTGAGGTATGTGCCCTCTATCCCTACACTTTGAAGAGTTTTGATCAGGAAGGGATGTTGTACTTTGTCAAATGCTTTTTCAGCATCTATTGAGAGTATCATATGGTTCTTGTTCTTTCTTTTATTGATGTGTTGTATCACATTGACTGATTTGCGGATGTTGAACCAACCTTGCAGCCCTGGAATAAATCCCACTTGGTCGTGGTGAATAATCTTTTTAATGTACTGTTGAATCCTATTGGCTAGTATTTTGTTGAGTATTTTCGCATCTGTGTTCATCAAGGATATCGGTCTATAGCTCTCTTTTTTGGTGGGATCCTTGTCTGGTTTTGGGATCAAGGTGATGCTGGCTTCATAAAATGAGTTTGGAAGTTTTCCTTCCATTTCTATTTTTTGGAACAGTTTCAGGAGAATAGGAATTAGTTCTTCTTTAAATGTTTGGTAGAATTCCCCCGGGAAGCCGTCTGGCCCTGGGCTTTTGTTTGTTTGGAGATTTTTAATGACTGTTTCAATCTCCTTACTGGTTATGGGTCTGTTCAGGCTTTCTATTTCTTCCTGGTTCAGTTGTGGTAGTTTATATGTTTCTAGGAATGCATCCATTTCTTCTAGATTGTCAAATTTATTGCCATAGAGTTGCTCATAGTATGTTCTTATAATAGTTTGTATTTCTTTGGTGTTAGTTGTGATCTCTCCTCTTTCATTCATGATTTTATTTATTTGGGTCCTTTCTCTTTTCTTTTTGATAAGTCGGGCCAGGGGTTTATCAATTTTATTAATTCTTTCAAAGAACCAGCTCCTAGTTTCGTTGATTTGTTCTATTGTTTTTTTGGTTTCTATTTCATTGATTTCTGCTCTGATCTTTATGATTTCTCTTCTCCTGCTGGGCTTAGGGTTTCTTTCTTGTTCTTTCTCCAGCTCCTTTAGGTGTAGGGTTAGGTTGTGTACCTGAGACCTTTCTTGTTTCTTGAGAAAGGCTTGTACCGCTATATATTTTCCTCTCAGGACTGCCTTTGTTGTGTCCCACAGATTTTGAACCGTTGTATTTTCATTATCATTTGTTTCCATGATTTTTTTCAATTCTTCTTTAATTTCCCGGTTGACCCATTCATTCTTTAGAAGGATACTGTTTAGTCTCCATGTATTTGGGTTCTTTCCAAACTTCCTTTTGTGGTTGAGTTCTAGCTTTAGAGCATTGTGGTCTGAAAATATGCAGGGAATGATCCCAATCTTTTGATACCGGTTGAGTCCTGATTTAGGACCGAGGATGTGATCTATTCTGGAGAATGTTCCATGTGCACTAGAGAAGAATGTGTATTCTGTTGCTTTGGGATGAAATGTTCTGAATATATCTGTGATGTCCATCTGGTCCAGTGTGTCGTTTAAGGCCTTTATTTCCTTGCTGATCTTTTGCTTGGATGACCTGTCTATTTCAGTGAGGGGAGTGTTAAAGTCCCCTACTATTATTGTATTATTGTTGATGTGTTTCTTTGATTTTGTTATTAATTGGTTTATATAGTTGGCTGCTCCCACATTGGGGGCATAGATATTTAAAATTGTTAAATCTTCTTGTTGGACAGACCCTTTGAGTATGATATAGTGTCCTTCCTCATCTCTTATTATAGTCTTTGGCTTAAAATCTAATTGATCTGATATAAGGATTGCCACTCCTGCTTTCTTCTGATGTCCATTAGCATGGTAAATTCTTTTCCACCCCCTCACTTTAAATCTGGAGGTGTCTTCGGGCTTAAAATGTGTTTCTTGGAGGCAACATATAGATGGGTTTTGTTTTTTAATCCATTCTGATACCCTGTGTCTTTTGACAGGGGCATTTAGCCCATTCACATTCAGGGTAAGTATTGAGAGATATGAATTTAGTGCCATTGTATTGCCTGTAAGGTGACTGTTACTGTATATGGTCTCTGTTCCTTTCTGATCTACCACTTGTAGGCTCTCTCTTTGCTTAGAGGACCCCTTTCAATATTTCCTGTAGAGCTGGTTTGGTATTTGCAAATTCTTTCAGTTGTTGTTTGTCCTGGAAGCTTTTAATCTCTCCTTCTATTTTCAATGATAGCCTAGCTGGATATAGTATTCTTGGCTGCATGTTTTTCTCGTTTAGTGCTCTGAAAATATCATGCCAGCTCTTTCTGGCCTGCCAGGTCTCTGTGGATAAGTCAGCTGCCAATCTAATATTTTTACCATTGTATGTTACAGACTTCTTTTCCCGGGCTGCTTTCAGGATTTTCTCTTTGTCACTGAGACTTGTAAATTTTACTATTAGGTGACGGGGTGTGGGCCTATTCTTATTGATTTTGAGGGGCGTTCTCTGAACCTCCTGAATTTTGATGCTCGTTCCCTTTGCCATATTGGGGAAATTCTCCCCAATAATTCTCTCCAGTATACCTTCTGCTCCCCTCTCTCTTTCTTCTTCTTCTGGAATCCCAATTATTCTAATGTTGTTTCGTCTTATGGTGTCACTTATCTCTCGAATTCTCCCCTCGTGGTCCAGTAGCTGTTTGTCCCTCTTTTGCTCAGCTTCTTTATTCTCTGTCATTTGGTCTTCTATATCACTAATTCTTTCTTCTGCCTCATTTATCCTAGCAGTTAGAGCCTCCATTTTTGATTGCACCTCATTAATAGCTTTTTTGATTTCACCTTGGTTAGATTTTAGTTCTTTTATTTCTCCAGAAAGGGCTTTTATATCTCTCGAGAGGGTTTCTCTAATATCTTCCATGCCTTTTTCGAGCCCGGCTAGAACCTTGAGAATTGTCATTCTGAACTCTAGATCTGACATATTACCGATGTCTGTATTGATTAGGTCCCTAGCCTTCGGTACTGCCTCTTGTTCTTTTTTTTGTGTTGAATTTTTATGTCTTGTCATTTTGTCCAGATAAGAGTAAATGAAGGGGCAAGTAAAATGCTAAAAGGGTGGCAACAACCCCAGGAAAATATGCTTTAACCAAATTAGAAGAGATCCAAAATCGTGAGTGGGGAGAAAGGGGATAAAAAGAGGTTCAAAAAGGAAGAAAGAAAAAAAAAAAACAACAAAAAGAAAAGAAAAAAAAAAAGAAAAGAAAAGAAAAGAATTTTTAAAAAAAGAAAACACCTAAGAAAAATGTAAAAAAGAAAAAATATATATATTAGATAAACTAGTAAAAAATCGTTAAAAAAGAAAAAGGTAATAGTTAAAAAAAAATTTTACCCGAAGGCGAGAAAAAAAAAATGAAAAAGAAAAAATTAAATTAACTGCAAGACTAAAAAAAATCACAGGAAAAAAGCCATGAGTTCCGTGTTTGGCTTTCTCCTCCTCTGGAATTCTGCTGCTCTCCTTGGTATTGAAACCGCACTCCTTGGTAGGTGAACTTGGTCTCGGCTGGATTTCTTGTTGATCTTCTGGGGGAGGGTCCTGGTGTAGTGATTCTCAAGTGTATTTGCCCCAGGCGGAATTACACCGCCCTTACCCGGGGCCGGGGTGAGTAATCCGCTCGGGTTTGCTTTCAGGAGCTTTTGTTACCTGAGCGCTTTCCGTAGAGTTCCGGAGGACGGGAATACAAATGGCGGCCTCCTGGTCTCCGGCCCGGAGGAGCCGAGAGCCCAGGGCCCCACTCCTCAGTGCGCCCTCAGAGAACAGCGCCCAGTTACTCCCGTCTGCCTGACCTCCGGCCGCGCTCCGAGCTCACCGAGCCTGCGACCGGTTCAAGGTAACACGGAGCTGCGAGCTTACTGTCGGCTCTGCCTCTGTAGCCGGCTTTCCCGTTCCAATACCCGCAAGCTCTGCGACACTCAGACACCCCCGATCCTTCTGTGACCCTGCGGGACCTGAGGCCACGCTGACCCCGCGTGGGCTTCGCCCCGGTTTAGCCTCTGGAGCGATGTCCCTCAGCAGAACAGACTTTTAAAAGTCCTGATTTTGTGCACGGTTGCTCCGCTGCTTGCCGGGAGCCGGCCCCTCCCCCCGGGGTCTATCTTCCCGTTGCTTTGGATTCACTTCTCCGCCGGTCCTACCTTTCAGAAAGTGGTTGTTTTTCTGTTTCCAGAATTGCTGTTCTTCTTCTCTTCGATCTGCCGATGGATTTTCAGGTGTTTGCAATCTTTAGATAAGCTATCTAGCTGATCTCCGGCTAGCTGAAGCAGTTTCAGCTTGCTACTTCTCCACCATCTTGACTCAGTACCTCTTCTGCCCATTTTTAACATGATTATCTGTTTTGTGTGTGTTGAGTTTGAGGAGTTCTTTATAGATCCTGGATATCAACCTTCTGTACTGTCATTTGCAAATATCTTCTCCCATTCCTTGAGTTGCCTCTTTATTTTGTTGACTGTTTCCTTTGCTGTGCAGAAGCTTTTGACCTTGATGAAGTCCCAAAAGTTCATTTTTGCTTTTGTTTCCTTTGCCTTTGGGGACATATCTTGAAAGAAGTTGCTGGGGCTGATATTGAAGAGGCTACTGCCGATGTTCTCCTCTAGGATTCTGATTGATTCCTGTCTCACGTTGAGGTCTTTTATCCATTTCGAGTTTATCTTTGTGTACAGTGTAAGAGAATGGTCTAGTTTCATTCTTCTACACATAGTTGTCCAATTTTCCCACCACCATTTCTTGAAGAGACTGTCTTTTTTCAGCTGTATATTTTTTCCTGTTTTGTGGAAGATTATTTGACCATAGAGTTGAGGGTCCATATCTAGGCTCTCTACTCTGTTCCACTGGTCTATGTGTCTGTTTTTATGCCAGTACCATGCCGTCTTGGTGATCACAGCTTTGTAATAAAGACTGTGTCTCTTTTTATTAACACTCTAATTTTTTTTTTTGCAGATTTAATATAAGCAATCTATTGTTTTCTCACATTTGGAATCACCCATGTATTGTTACCCATTTTGTCCCACCCTCATTTATTTCTATTTATTTATTTATTTATTTATTTTCAGCATAACAGAATTCATTGTTTATGCACCACACCCTGTGCTCCATGCAATATGTGACCTCCATAATACCCATCACCTGGCTTCCCCAACCTCCTACACCCAACACCTTCAAAACCCTCGGATTGTTTTTCAGAGTCCATATTCTTTCATGGTTCATCTCCCCTTCCAATTTCCCTCAACTCTCTTCTCCTCTCCATCTCCCCATGTCCTCCATGTTATTTGTTATGCTCCACAAATAAGTGAAACTATATGATAATTGACTCTCTCTGCTCTTTTCAAAACTTTTGAAAAAAAAATAAAGATGGTATAAAATCACAAAAGTAAAAGAACAGTTGAATGATGGGAAAAATAGAAAGTGTTTGGATGAGTAGTAATTGACTTAGTAAAGTAGGAAAAATAAACAACCTAAGTGTCACAAAGGAGTATGCCAATGAGAAGCCATCTTATTTACCTATAGAACTTTCTGTGGGACACAGAAGTCAGAAGTACCAAATGCCCCAGAAGGTAGCCATTAGCCATTATCTATTTTATAACTGGAAGTCTGTACCTCCTAGTTAGTACCCTTTATCTATTTCTCCCATTCCCCCACCATAAAAACCATCTCTTCTCTGGGAAACATCAGTTTGTTCTCTGTATTTAAGAATCTGATTTTTTGTTTGTTCATTTGTTTTGTTTGGTTTTGTGTTTTGTTTTTAGATTCCACATATGAGTGAAATAATATGGTATCTCTCATTCTCTGACTTATTTCACTTGGCATATTACCCTCTAGGTCTATCCATGTTGCCAAGAATGGCAAGAGTTCATTCTTTTTTATAGCTGAGTAATATTTCATTGTATATACTCATTATCTATCTATCTATCTATATCTATCTATCTATCTACACACATTCCATGTCTTGGCTATTGTAAATAATACTGCAGTAAACTCAGAAGTGCATATATCTTTTCAAATTAGGGTTTTGGTTTTGGGGGGAGGTAAATACGTAGAAGTGGAATTACTGATTCATGTGGTGTTTCTATTTTTAATTTTTTGAGGAACCTCCATACTGTTTTCTCTGGTGGCTGCACCAATTTACATTCCCACAAACAGTGCATGAGGGTTCCCTTTTCTCCACATCCTCACCAACACTTACCGTTTCTTGGCCTAACCATTCTAACTAATGTGAGGTGATATCTCATTCTGGTTTTGATTTACATTTCCCTGATAATCAGTGATGTTGAGCATCTTTTCATGTGTCTGTTGACTGTCAAACATCTTCTCTGGAAAAATATCTATTGGTGTCCTCTGCCAAGTTTTTAATTGGATTATTTCAGGATTTTTTTGATATTGAGTTAATTTCTTTATATATTTTGGATATTAATTCTTTATCAGGTTATTTGCAAATATCTTCTTCCATTCAGTAGTTGACTTTTTATTTTATTGATGATTTCATTCAGTGTGCAGAAGCTTTTTATTTTGGTATAGTCCCAATAGTTTGTTTTTGCTTTTGTTACCCTTACCTGAGAAACCATACCTAGAAAAATGTTGCTAAGGCCAATGTCCAAGAGGTTACCTCTTTGTTTTCTTCTAGGAGTTTTATGATCTCAGGCCGCATATTTATATCTTTAATCCATTTTCAGCTTACTTTGTGTATGGTGTAAGAAAGTGGTCCAGTTTCATTCTTTTGCATGTGGCTGTTCAGTTTTCTCAGCACTTCACATTTGTTGAAGAGACTGTCTTTTCCCCATTGATTATTCTTTCCCCCTTGGTTATAGATTAATTGACCATATAAGTGTGGGTTTATTTCTGGGCTATCTGTTTTATTCCACTGAACTACGTGTCTGTTTTTAATGCTAAGCCATAGTGGGTTTTTTTGTTTGTTTGTTTTGTTTTTAAAGATTTTATTTCTTTATTTGTGTGTGTATGTGAGAGAGAGAGAGAGAGTGTGCACAGCAGGGGAAGCATCAGGGAAAGGGAGAAGCAGGCTCCCTGATGAGCAGGGATCCCAATGAGGAACTCAGTCCTAGGACCCTGGATCATGACCTGAGCCAAAGGCAGATGCTTAATCGACTGAGCCACCCAGGTGTCCCCAAAACCATAGTGTTTTGATTACTGCAACTTTGTAGAATATCTTGAAATCTGTGAGTATGATGCCACCAGCTTCATTTTTTCTCAAGATTGCTTTAGTTATTTGGGGTTGGTGTCATTTGTGGTTCCATACAAACTTTTATAAAAAGCCCTTTAAGTCAGTAAAAAAAAAAAAAAAAACAACAATCTAACAACCCAATTTAAAATGCAGAAAGGACATGAAAAGGCAGCTCACAGGAAAAATGTTCACAAATATTTGAAAATATGCTCAATTGTACTTAGAAGAAATCCATTTTAAAACAACAAAATACATTTTTACAAACCTATTTGATTGACAAAGATTTTTAAAAATTATTTGTTAATACACAGGGTTGCCAAGAATGTGATGAAGCAGGAACTCTCACATACTGGCACAACCTACTAAAAACCACTTTGACATTTTCTGTAATGTGTACAAAGACATATGCACAAAATAGATCAGAATTGCACTGTTTATAATTACAAATAACAGTAAACAACCCAAATGGCCATCCACTCAGGACTGGCTAAATTAATTTTGGTACTTGGAAGGAGCTGGGTACTATACAGAAGTCAAAAAGAATTAGAAAGCTCTCTGTGTATTAATATGAAAATTTGCTAAGAGAAGCAAAAAAGAAAAATATGGATCCAGTTTGTTGTATTCTATATTTTGGATAAAAAGTTAAAGATGGGGAAAATATCCTCATATTTGATTTTATGTGCATAAAGAAACTCTGGAAAGATACACAAGAAATTAACACAAAAGGTTTCCTGTTTAGCAGGAGCAAGAACTGAATCAAACTTCCACTGTGTATTTTTTCATGCTACTTCAGTTTCAAGCCATGTGAATAGGTTACCTATCCAAAATGCAATAAAATAAGAATAGATAAATAAGAATGATGTAGATCATATGTGCTGATTTGAAAAGATTTGCAAGATATATCAAATGGAAATGTTAGATATTCCCTAGGTCTCATGGAAGGAAAGGTCACTGGGAGAGGCAGGGACAGGTCCCCTTGGGAAGAGGTGGTCTGGAGTGACTGCTGCCAAGTTCCTATCTCCTCCTATTAATAAGAGGGTAGGGTAGGGTGGGTAGGACACGAGAACTACAAATGGGCCCCTTCCTGGGCCTGAGCCATTTGATCCCTTTGGTCCTGGGAGGGATGAGTATTTATGACCCCCTGCTCTCCTAGCCTGACTTCTTGGCACAAAACTAGAGAGGGGGCACAATTTAGGCCTTGTGATGCCTGCTAGCTGAGGGGACTCCCAAGTCTCCTTCTTCCTGGAGACTCAAGTGAAGATAAATTCAATGGCTCATACCCCAGCCTGATGAGCACCAATCATTTTCTCAGCAGGGCCCCATGGGCCCTCTGAGTCTGGGATTCCACCTCCAACAGTATGGGGATGAGATTTGCCTCGTCTCATGGGGTGTCCAGTTGGGAAACATTCAATCTGACTCAAATACATGGCTGAGGTCGGCAACTACCTGACTGTCAAGGGCAGTACTACCAGGTACTCTTCACCTGCTTTGGCCCCAAAAGAGTGATATGCCCTCAGTGGCTGCCTTGAGGTCATTATGGGCTTGCAGGCCAGCATGCCATGGCCATTCCTAATACCTGTTCCTGAGGCCTGCCTTTCCCAAATCCAGAGGGCAGCACTTACAGAACTCAGGGCACTGAGAAACCATAAAATTCTGATGCTTTCTGTGTCCAACATCTTTGGCTACCCTCTGCTCTCTTTTTGTACCTGGACTTCATGGGCATTTTGTCTCTGCTTGTTTGTTTTGTAGCTCCCACATGTTCAGTGTATATCATGTACGGCATCAATGCTTTTTGCACTTTCACAGGTATTAGAATCACCTGGGGAGCTAATAAGGCACAAAGAGGTCCAGGATCCTTAAAGCAGCATAGGGTATAGCCTCTATGTTTTCATCAACTTCATGGAGGTAATTCTGATAGGACCGAAATTGGAGAACCACAGCTCTAAACTCTTTTCAAACATTCCACCATTTAATTTTCAACACTGCCTTACAAAGTAAATATTATTTTCCTTGGCTAGAAAACAGAGCTCTATAGGTCAGATAAAAGAGTATCTGGGTTCAAATCCACAATCTTCTTAACAGCTGTGTGACCCTTGGAAGATATCTAACCTCTCTCAGCCTCATATTCATCATCCTCATAGTGGAACTTTGGTGACACTCCCTCTCTTAAAGAGTTGCTGAGAGAGTTAAGTGAAACAAGCCAGGAAAAGTGCTTGGCAAGCTCAACAAAACATGATTGCTATTCTAATCAAAGGTTAATAAGTCACTTATTGGAAACAAAACATTGTGTAATAAGAGGTTTTGAACAGACACATCTTCATTGACTTTAACACATCAAATGACATTTGATAAATGGTAAGAGAGAATATGGACGAATATCTTATTGATTAAATCACCAATGTTTTCATTTAATTTGAGGTCTTAAAAACAAAGATTGCTGGTAGTTTACTGCATCACTAGTAGTCAAAATGCTTCTGCCTTCTTTCACAGGGTATACAGACAACTGGGGCTTCTGCTGCAGAAATACCCTCCCCATTTACATTCAATACCAGCAGTTCTCACTGCACAAATATTTTTTTATTCCTCATCTGCAATGTGCTAGGTACTAGGGATATGGCAGTAAACAAAACAAGGAGAAAGATAGTAAATAATCCCCTAATCTCAGGAAGAAGGAAAATAAATAAACAGATTTTCCCTAATCTGAGAAATGTCAGAAATTCGTTAGGTCTGGTGGAAGAGAAGTTCAGTGGGGAGCAGTTTCCATCTGGCAGGATTGCCAACGGCATCCCAAGAATCCTTGGAAGGGAGGCAGGGACAGCTCCTTTGGGAAGAGGTGGTTTAGAGTGACCCACTCTTGCCAGCTCCCTACATCTTTCCAACTGCAGTTAAAGTGTAGGGGAGTGTGGGAAGGACAAGGAGATTGAAAATGGACCCCTATATGAACCAAAACAATTTGATCTCTGTGGCCCTGGGAACAATCAGGGTTTGTGACCTCCTGCTCTTCTGGAATGACTTCTGGGCACAAAAGTGGGAAAAGGGAACAATTTACAAAAAATCTAAAACAAGACCCAGCTCTGTGTGATGGCTGAAGGAACTCCAGGTCTCCTTCCACTTAGGGACTCTGGCAAGAACAAATCTAGTGGTATTTAGTTCCCACAACAAACACGGGCCAAACATGCAAGTTTCAGGGCCCACTTCCCTCAAAAGGAGGAGTGGGCCCTGGAGAGAACCTATGTGAGCATCCAACTGACACCATGTGCATCAGCTTGCCTATGGCTGAGCCTAGAGAAGCAGTGACCTACAGACAACAGGCTCCAGACTCACCGATGAGCCCAGACTCACCCACCTATGTCCTGTAGAGGGACAGAGCAGAATGCGCTGATATAGATCCAGTACCATAGAATGATGGCCCCAGTTCAGTGGTCTAGATCATTTATTGTGAAGAATTTAGAGATGTTTATGATTATTTGAGACGTGAAAAAAGGAGTGAATGAGCTTTTAAACTAACCAGAGATGCCATTAAACGCAGCCAACTATACACTGGTGTTTTTGGAGAGTTCTCTTAAAGTCACTTCAAAAGGATTTACATGAGAAAATGAACTACATCACTGCAATAATTGAGGAAGAGCCCCCAAATTATCAAGTTTAGTATCACAGGCAAGTAATAGCGGAATGCCTAAAAGATCCATCTCAGGAGCTTGAGTTTACTGCTGATATTCTTAATCAGGATGCAGAGGATTATCGTAACTGTTAACATCAACAATGGAATTTATAACTTTGAGATATGAGCTGCAGTATGTAGACCAATTTCTTAAAGAGGATATGAGAAAGAACTCTGTCTGGAACCATAGCTACTTCATAATTTCTAACACCACTGGCTACAGTGATCATGTTATATTGGAGAGAGAAGTCCAGTTAGTAATCTCCTTCACTTGTTCAGTTATTAAAAGAGCATTTATGTGCCTATCATGTCTCAGGCATTGAGTATACAGCAGTATACTCAATCCTGCCCTCATGGAACGAATAGGACAGAATACTTAGATGAACTCTATAATGACACATTTACAGACACTATAGTATACCTCTACTTTGTAGTGTGTTAAGTTTCTTAAAATACTGTTGCTACTATTGATTGAGAAGAAATCAGATTTCATAGTGTCTAGGAAGCTTTATTTTATTTTATTTTTTAAAGATTTTATTTATTTGAGAGAGAGAAAGAGCCGAAGCAGGGGGAGCTGCAGAGGGAGAGGGAGAAGCAGTCTCCATGCAAAGCAGGGAGGCCAGCGCAGGGCTCAATCCCAGGACCCTGGGATCATGACCTGAGCTGAAGAGCAGACACTTCACCCACTGAGCCACCCAGACATCCTTGTTGCCCTTTAGATAATAATCCCCAGAGGCCAGGTTATCATCACAGGGTTTGGAGCAGAATAAGTCTTTGTTGTAGGAGGCTGTCCTGAATATCATAGAATGTTTAGCAACATTCCTAGCCTTTATCCCACATATCAGTAGTAACTCCCTCCCTGCCAAGTTATAACAAACAGGAATGTCCCTATTGCCAAATGTCCCCTGTGGGGAAAAATCATTTCCAGTTGAAAACTACTGTTTTAGGATACAAAAAGCTGTTGTAAGAGCTAGAATTTTCTGAAATAGCATGAATTTCTATATTAATATCCATAAACATTAATAGTCACCTCTTTTCTGGAAAAATAAAGACGTCTACTTGGTCTGATATAAGTATTACTACTCTAGCTTTTTTTTTTTCCTCCCACTTCCATAGTCATGATGTAAGTTTCTTCATCCCTTCACTTTGAATCTGTATGTGACTTTAGGTCTGAAGCCCATTTATTGTGAAGAATTTAGAGACGTTTATGATTATTTGAGGTCTTTGAAGTCTTGGGTAGATAGCCTATAGGTGGGTTTTGCCTTTTTATCCATTCAGTCACCCTATGTTTTATAACTGAAGCATTTGGTTCATTTTCATGTGAGGTAATTATTGATAGGTATATACTTGCCGTTTTGTAATTGTTTTCTGGTTGTTTTTGCTCTCTCCCTTTTGTTGTTTGATGGCTTTCTTTAGTGTTATGCTTGGATTCCTTTCTTTTTAATTTTTTTGTATCTATTATAGGTTTCTGATTTGATACCGTGGAGCACATACATAACATCTTATGTGTATGGAAGTCTATATTAAGTTGGTCGCTTAAGTTTGAACACATTCTAAAAGTACTAAATTTTTTTCTCCTCCCTTCAAGTTTCATGTATATGATGTCATATTTTACATCTTTTAATTTCTTGTATCTCTTGACAAATTTTTGCAGATATAAATGATTTTTACTATTTTCATGTTTTAACCTTCATATAGCTTTATAAGTGATTAACCTACTACCTTTACTATATATTTGCTTTTACCAGTGAAATTTTTTCCTTTGATAATTTTCTTCCAGTTATGGCCTGCTTTTTCCTCTTAAAGAATTCCCTTGGGCGCCTGGGTGGCTCAGTGGGTTAAGCCGCTGCCTTCGGCTCAGGTTATGATCTCAGGGTCCTGGGATCGAGGCCCGCATCGGGCTCTCTGCTCAGCGGGGAGCCTGCTTCCCTCTCTCTCTCTCTCTGCCTGCCTCTCTGTCTACTTGTGATCTCTGTCAAATAAATAAAATCTTTAAAAAAAAAAAAAAGAATTCCCTTAAACATTCTTTTGTAAGGATGGTTTAGTGGTGATGAACTCATGTAACTTTTGTTTGTCTGAGGAACCCTATCTCTTCTCTTCTGAATGATAACCTTACTGGGTAGAGTATTATTGGTTGTAGGTTTTTTCTTGTCAGCACTTTTAATATATTATGCCACTCACTTCTGCACTGCAAAGTTTCTGCTGAAAAATTAGCTGATAGCCTCAGGGTTTTCTTTCTATGTAATTGTTATCCTTTCTCTTGTGGCTTTTAAAATTCTGTTTATCATTACTTTTTGCCGTTTTTATTATGTGTCTGGTGTGGACCTCCTCAGGTTCACCTTGTTAGGGGCTCTCTGTACTTGCTGGACCTGGATACCTGTTTTCTTCCCCAGATTATGGAAGGTTTCAGTGATTATTTCTTCAAATAAGTTTTCTGCCCCTTTCTCTTTCCTCCTTCTGGGATTTCTATAAGGTGAGTCTTATTACACTTGATGTTGCTGAGTTCCCTTAATATATTCTAATTTTTTATTATTATTTTTTCCTATTCATGTTGGCTGCTTTTTATTACCCTGTCTTAGAGATTACTGACTCATTCTTCTGTGTCCTCTAATCTGCCATTGATTCTTTCCATATTTTTTATTTCAATTATTGAATTCTTCAGCTTTGTAATGTTATTTTTTATATTTTCTATTTGTTTAAGTTCTCATTGAACTCATCTACTTTTCACGTTCGGTATCTTTATGGCTATCACTTTGAGTTCTTTATCAGGCATATTGCTTATGTTTTTTCATTTAGTTCTTTTACTGTGATTTTGCCTTGTTCTTTCATTGGGGACATATTCCTCTGTCAATTCATTTTGTCTCTCTGTTTGTTAGGTAAGTTAGCAACATCACCTGGTCTTGAAAGTAGTGGCTTTGTGAAAAAGAGGTCTTGTGATGCCCTATAGTGCAGTCCCTTCTGGTCACCAGAACCAGGCACTCCAGAAGTATCCTCTGTGTGGGCTTCATGCACCCTACTGTTGTGACTGAGCTGCAGTTGCCTTCAGCCCAACTGGCTGCAATCACCTGCTTTGCCCACTGTGGGCACACTTGGTAGTATTTGATATCTATGCTGTTGAGAGGTCTGTCTGCGGTCACTGAGGACTTCTTGGTAGGTGGGGCTGGCAGTCAGATTAACTATTTGTACTTAGCCTCTCTGCCACAGCTGCAGGCATACCAAAGGGCAGGGCTTGCTCGCTGGGCAGTGAGGTAATAGGCCCATCTGCTACAATAGCAATGCTGGTGTGTAGGGTTATCTTCCTCCCTCCCCAGGGCAGGAGTCAGTTTGGGGTGGCACCATTCAGGGCCAGCGCTGCCAATAAAGTATCACAGGGCAGGAGCTACTTTGGAGGATGCCTGCTGAAGCTGGCAGTTTGACTAGGGTAGGTTCTGCAGGGGAGCACAAGGTCAGGGCTCATGGTGCTAGTAAGGTAGATAGAGAGTGTTACTGCTAGCTTCCATAAATATCAGGCTAATTAGGCTTGAAGAAGGGAAGAGAAATTCTTTTCTTCTTGGAGATATCTCCTAAAGGTCCCTGCCTCTCCAGCAGACATTCTAAAAATAGTCAATAAATATTCATGTCTACCCCAGGCAGTTTTCAAACTTTTTGTGCTGTGTCTTGGACTGAGTTATTTATTATGCTGGCTTTTTAATGGAAGGAACTCAGTTTCCTATAACCTTCTAATTCTCCCAGAGTTAAGCCCACTGATTTTTAAAGTTCCTGAAATTAAGCCCTGCAGGTTTCCAAGCCAGATGTTATGGGGGCTTATTTTCCCAGTGCAGGTCCCTAGTGCCAGGTGTGCCTGGTACTGGATCTTACCCTCTCATTTCTCTGTGTTTGTGATGTCCTTCCCACTTGTGGTTAGTCTCACTGGAGGAGTTTGGTTCCCAACTGCTTCTCTACCTTTCCTACACTTTTCAACATGGTCTTCTCTCTAAGATTAACTGTGTAAGTCTGTTCTGCCAGAGTTCAAGTCATTTCAGTTAATCTGTATAGACGTAGCTGTTATTTCTGTGTGCCCATGGGATGAGCTGAGCTCAGTATTCTCTGCTGCCATCTCCCTGACTCCCTTCAACAATCTGTGTTTTAATTAGCCCTACAGATAGATCTGACACTTGCTAGGATTTGAGAACCACTGCTCTAGAGGTTCCTCTTGTTTTTCAAGTAATATGTAAACTTATATTTCTTAGAAACATCTAGTCAATCAATACTTATAGCCTTCTTACACACATTTACTTCATTTCAATCAGCTAATTTCCCATACAGTTATAATATGGGATTTTATTTTGGGTTGCTACTAATTTTTTTTCCAAAACCATCATGAATGAATGCATGAATAAAAATGATTTCATTAATTTTTATTAAAATTTAATTTACCTACAATAAAAGGAACAGCTCTCAGTTGTAGAGTTTTAGTTTTAACAATTGTCATACAGCCACTACCTGAACTATAGAACATTTCCATCCTTCTTCCCCAAGAAATTTCCCTTGTTCCTTCTCCTATCCCACCTTTTCTTCCCATACTTAGCAAATCATTGATCTATTTTATATGACTGTATGTTAGGTTTTTTTTTGTTGTTGTTTGTTTGTTTGTTTCTGGAGTTTCCCAAGAGTGGAACCATGCGGTATATAATCTTAAGTGTCAAAGTTTCTTTCCCTCAGCATAAGGCTATGAGATTTATTCATGTCATTATGTTCCTTTTTACTGTTGAGTAGTTTTCTATTTTGTGAATATACTACAATTTGTTGATCTATTAATTTGTCAATGAATGTTTAGGTTGTTTCCAGTTTGGGGCTATTATATCTGAAAGTATTTTAGTTTTTAAAACCCTTTAATGAAGTTCATTTACATTTAGAATTCTTAGTCAAAAGTCTTTCCCCTCATCATTGCAAGATATTGTTCATTGTTGCCTTCCATCAGAATTGTTGAAAAGTCTGATATTAATCCAATTATTGTATTGTTTATTTATAGGTAATCTATGGTTGTTTTTTGTTTTCTCTGGAATATTTTAGAGTTTTATTTTTATTTTGATATTCTAAATTTCCACCCATGTGTTCTGTGTTATATACATTCAGGATAATTTCCTCAGCTCTAGCATTCATTTATGAAGTCTCTCTTCAGCTGTGTTTAATCAGCTTTTTAATGCACCTATTACCTTTTAAATTTTACTGACTATATTTTTAAAATTTCTATGACTACTCTCTGGTTATTTTTTTATCTATTTTTTAAGTGTCCTTTTATCCTTTTACATTTTTTTAAATTTTTTTGCTCATTCTAAACATACTTATTTTATGGTTTGTTACTGACCATTTTTACCATTTGAGGCTCTTAAAAGTCTAGTTTGACTGTATGTTTCTGCTGCTGTTTGCTTTTTGGTGGATTTTCATGTGTGTTTTACAAATTTTGATGACCTCACATTTGGCTGACTTCATCACAGGAAATTCTGGTTGGCCTAGTTTGAAAATGTGTCCCTCCAGACAGTTTTCACATTTACTACTTTCTGGAAGCCTATACATTTTGCAAGTTCAGGACTCCATATGTCTAATACATTGGCTAGCAGGAAGCATAAGCTCAAACCCCAAACCAGAGGTAGAGCAGGGCAGAACTTTGTCTTTGTCTCTGGGCAGGTTTGGGTATTTCACATTCTCACTGGCGGAGTAGTCTTTCCAATGTTTTAGTTTTTTGCAAGCATTTTATTTTCAACTTCCTGTCTGACACAGAGTGAATGCCTCCACCCACCCATTAAAATTCAAATCTCTTTTCTTATTGCAATTAGCAATTCCACTTTTGCCTCCAACCATCTCCCCCACCAGGTCAGCTTTTTAATATTTTCTTGCAAGGGAGGCCTAATAGGAGATTCAGTTGGGAATAGAAGGGGCTGTGTGGAAGTCCTTGAATCTGAATTCAGAAAGGAATACCTACATTTCCAAACCAGGAGGCTAAGTGCTCAGCTTACAGCAGCTTCTGGCTGGACATCAAATAATGAAGACTGATGCTTATCATCTGTCTGTTTCTTCTGCCTTCACTCATTTTCTCTTTTTAGGAAGTTGTCCTTTACTCTTCCCTTTATCCTACATTGGTTTTTTGATAGCAGCTGGGCCGTTTTTACCATGTGTCTTCCTGATCCTGGTATATTTACTAAAATATAGATGTGCTGCTTTACTCCCCCCAAACCACACAGAGACAGAACCATTGCTTAGATTTTACAGCATATGATTACATATTTTAGAACCCCAAAGTGCCATAATCAAAATTGGCCTACTTTGGGGGACTCATGGTTTATCCATCTTAGCTCACACTTCTGTGCTTCAGAGTGTAGTGGCCCCTGCTTGGGCCTCATCTCTCAGAATTATGCATCAGAGCAAGAAACCAACTCATTTTCTGACTCACTGGGACAGCTAATTTGGGGAACAGCCTGAACCAAGAGTCTTTGTCCAAATGCCAGCTATGTCCCCCACTTTGGTCAAGGCAATCCTCAGCTTGTTCCTGGGGTCTTAAAGTAGAGTCCCACTTCCCTTATGCCTCCCATCTGGTCTCCTTCAGATCTGGCTTGCTTTTAGTAGATTGGGCTCTGCCCAGTATTGAGTGGGCACAGGGTATTTGTTTTCCTTAAGGACAAGAAAGAATGTTCAGCGTGGGGCCAGGGGTTCTGTGGGAACCCAGCCAGCCAAAAAGGAGCTGCTCTGGAGCCCTGCATGTGGAAGAGGTCACTGGGACACCCATGCTGGCCACGTTGGACTTTCTGAATGTGGGTTGCTCATAGTCCTGTTGAACTTTGCCAAGGAAAGGAAAGCTTTTTTGGGCTGTGCTTATAACCTTTGATCCTGTTATCTCAAAGCCATAAACCTGGTCTACTACACTATAAAAGTAGCTCATATCAACAGGTTCTCCCTGCAGTCTGCTCCTTGACATTCAGCACTCACTCACTCACACTGAACCAGAGGCTATCACCATGACAAGGGACCAGAATGGAACCTGGGAGATGGAGAGTAATGACAATTTTGAAGGATACATGAAGGCCCTAGGTAAGGGAGAGACCAGTGGTGGGGGAAGAGGGGAACTTTGGGAGAACTATGGTCCAGCCATCTGGACAGTGCCACCATGGAGATCAACAGATCTATGTGCAAACCTCGCTCTTTATTTGCTAACTATATAGTAATAGGTAAGTCATACAAATTCTCTGAATTTACATCTGTAAGTGGGGAATAATAGAAATGAGATGATGTCTGAAATGTCCATAGCATAATACCTGGCACAGAGAAAAGACATGTGAATAGAGGGTACACACACACACACACACACACACACACGGAGTAATACCAAACTTGACAGGATAACACAGTAGCTCTTTTGCTTTTGACCACCGTCTCTTAGATCACCAGTTGGACCAGGTATTATCCATGAATGGCCCCTGCATTGCTCTTGCATCAGGCTTGTGGTGGGGAAGCAGACAAGGAGTGTCTAAAAAAATTTCTCAGCCAGAGAATATCAGACCCACAGAAGGCTAGGAGTGGCTTTTGTCAACAGATCAAACAACTCACTGCTTTACCTGACTTCTAAACTGGACTCCAGGCTTGATCAGTATGTGTCCTGAGTCGACTCTTGCAGGATCTATCATGGGGCTAACAGAAATCACATGAAAACTGTGGGAGGAGCTGATGTGTGTAGCAGATGCCATGGGCCAGGCACTGGGCAAGGAGCTTTGGCTTCTTGTGCTTATTTCATCTTGCAACAACCTCTTCATCATTTTTCCACCTTTAGAGCTCTCCACATACGGAGCTCCTGGTTGGAACCTCCCCACTGCTGGGGCTGCCTGTGGGGTGAGAGCCTTAATAATTTGGATAAGATGATGAGAAGTCTCATCAAGAATAGGAATTGTGGAATTTCCTGTGCAATTAACTTCTAGCTTGATGAACATTTCTACCGTGAATGAGGAGAATGTTCAGTGAATGAGGAGAGCTGGGACATATTACACAAATTATAGAGACTGGAACTTTCTTCATGTACTCTAGGCATGTTTCCAACACAGAATTGCTTTCTTTCTTTTTCCTGCTGGCTATCTGAATTTTACCACAAATCCTTGGGGGATGAGAGGGAAGGCACAAATCCTCTTACCAGAGCCCCAGTTCTGCTGTGCTGAGTTTAGTACCCTGAGTGGACAATAGAATGGAAAACTGATTCTATAAATGGGCAGATGGTCTGGACCTTAGCTCAGAAGTATAATTCTGAGCAAGATCATGCAGGTAAGGAAACCAAATCAGAGGGGCCAGCCCAGTTAAGGCTTGCTCTCTAACCTTGATCAACTTTTTAACCTTCCAGAACCAGTTTCTTCATCTGCCAGATAGTAATTTTCTGGCCTGGTTTTCCTCACAGCTTGCTTGCTGTGTCCAAAGAGAGAGGAGGCAGAAGCTGAATGGTCTTTTAGGACCCAGCCTCAGAAATCATACAGCATTCTGTATTCTATTGGGTTGAAGGAGTCATGAGCCCACTGACATTCGAGGGAATGATACAGAGACCCCCATCTTTCAGTAAGAAGAATGTCAAAGTCACATGGTATGAAAAGCAGGTAGGATGAGAACTATTGCTGCAGCCATTTAAGTAAATGCAATCTGTCCCTCATGGGACAGTGGGTGATTCCATCCCTTGGGTCCATAATAGTAGAGCAACAGGAAGCAGATGTTATGTGTGATGTGGTGGAGGGAGCTACTGTATGCAGGTCATTCAAGGCTTCCTAAGTGCTGGGTGGGGTTTGGAAATGGAATCAGGTATGACTGTGCAGGCATGTGTGAAGGCCAGGCCGGTAAGAACATGGTGTTGGGCAGAGAGAATAGAACAAGTTGTATTGCCAGAGGTGAAGTGCAAGGAGGAGATAAAAGAGCATCAGAAATGTGACAGATCAGATCTTGAAGGTGGCATGCCACCACGTATGGACTTCATCCTACAAGGAGAGGAAGTGTCTGCAGAGGAGAGAGAAGTCACCAATGCTCACTCTGACAGCCAGGGGTGAATAGATCTGCAGGGACTCTCAGAGTAGTAAAGAGGTTGTTGTGATGGCCCTGGGAAGACGGTGAGAACAGTGCCAAAAAGGTGGGCAAGGTAAAGTCTGGAGTGGGAAATAGACTAGATTTGGTGACTGGGCAGGGACCAGGCAGGGAAGGAGCCTAGAAAATGAAACACCATCATGTAACTCTAATCAGTGAAGATGTGGACATATAATGGAATGTGTGTGTCTTAAAAATGCTCAGTTAATGTTCAGTTTAGACATCTAGGAATTCTTTGGTTCATAAATTGTAACTATTGGGAAAAATCCAATTCTTCTTTTGGAAAAGAAGGTGAGGGGAGCCATCTTCTATGAAGAACATCTTTTCATTTAAATAAACATACACAGATTTAAAAGAGCAGAGGCCACTGCAAAAAGTCCTAGTAGGTCTCTGGAAAATTCTACCCGAAAGGATGCAGGCTTAGAGGCTGAAGTCAGGCAGCTCTCCCTCTGAATGATTTCTGCCAGGAAAGGTTTCCTGAATACCCACAAGATTCCAAATCCTGTCCTGATTGTTTAGGAGCCACGGTCCAGCTTCCGAAGGGAGCACATGCCATGATAGGCATTATCAAGCCATGGTAAGCATCTTATCAGAAATGTATATATATTATTTTACTTAATTTATTCAGATTCAACAAATGCATTGAGCACCTGTGACATGCCAAGAACTGTTCTAGGCACTGGCAACATTGTGGTCAATGACGTGACAAGTTTCTTGTCTCCTAAAGTACATATGCTAGCAGCAGTGAGAGAAAGTGAATAGTTTAAGGTAGTGGCAAGAGCTTTGAAGAAAGTAAAAAGGACTTCTTGAGTGAAGAGCTTTGGGTGGTCAGAGGAGGCTGTCTGAGGAGGTGACAAGTGAGCTAAGGCTTGAATGTTGGGAAGTTGTGTCACAGGTACAGGAGTCAGCAAATGCAAAACTTCTGGGTGTGTTCAAGAAACACAAAGGCTGGTGTGTTGGGAAGTGGTAAACAGGGGGAAGGTGAGCCCTTGTGATGGAAGACAATCTATCTTATTTATATTCTTTAAGGATCATTATGGCTATAATGTAGAGAATGAATCATTGGAAGGCAAGACTAGAAGCAGGGAGGCCCATCCTAGGAGGCAGCTGTGTTGTTCAGGCAAGAAGTGATGGTGGCTTGGGCTACTAGTGCCCAGGGGCCTGGAGAAGAGAGGACGGGTTAAACATATACTTTGGAGATAAAGCCAACAGGGTTTGCAGAAAAATATGAAACCAGAGGGTATGGAAGAAATGAAGATGGCCCAGGCTTAGGGTTGAACAACTGGGAAGATGGTGATCCCATAGGCTGAAATAGAGAAGACATGGGGAGGAGTGAGTTTGGAGAGCGGTGCTGAGTGGGGCAAAATTCACTAAGACTTCTGTTTCGCATATTTGGATTTCAGATGCCTGTTACAAATTCAGGTAAATTATTAAAATTGGCATGTTGATACAAATCTATAGCTCAGATGATAGGGATTAAGATGGAAGAAATGTTTTCCATTTCACAAGATGAGGAATCTGAGCCCAGAGAAGTAAAAGGACCTTCCCAGGGTCACCTGTGGCTGATGTTACTCAGCCAGGAAACCAGTCTGCCTGCTTCTACCACCCCAGTTCTTTCCACAGCACTGTTCTAGGTGCAGGTACTAAGCATGGGGTAGGGGAGAAGGAACTTCATTCTGAGCAAGGTTTGTTTCTCAAACTCAAAGTTGTCACTCAAGGTCCCAGGGTGGAAATTAATTACCAAATGAGGGAGAGGGAGAGAGAGAGAAAGAAAAAATGTCCGATGACCGAAGAAGTTAGTTTCACAAAATTTGGATTTCTGCTAGTGCTTAGAGTTCAAAGAAGTTATATACATTGCCATAGTCTTTACTTGAACTACATGGTATCTGGTTGGACTTTTATTAATTTTTTTAAAAAGATTTTATTTATTTATTTGTCAGAGACAGAGAAAGAGAGCACAAGCAAGGGGAGTGGCAGGCAGAGGGAGAAGCAGGATCCCTGCTGAGCAGGGAGCCTGATGGGGACTTAATCCCAGGATCCTAGGATCATGAGCTGAGCCAAAGGCAGACGCTTAATGGACTGAGCCACCCAGGATTCCCTGATTGTACTTTTAAACTTTTGAAAGTGCTGGGAATGCCGCAGTAGAAAAGCCCCCAGTGAAGATCAGTTCAGCCCTTTCCTAGGCTTTTCTGAAAGAGAGAGAGAGAGAGTCCCTTCTCTCCTCCCTTGTATTGGCCGCATCTCCCCCTGCCTCCATCCCAATAGTGAGTACTAGAGTATGAGTGGGGTGGGGGTGGAATAATGCAGAGGGAGCAGTGAGGCACCTCAGGGTCTCCAGGCTGCCTCCATTGTCTAGGAAAGGTTTTAAACATATTTGGAGATGCCCATGAGAGACTGGAGGAGGCAGGCAGGGGCCAGTCCAATTTCTCTCTAAATGTGTTATCTAGAGGAAAAGACATGGAAAAAATTGCTCTTGCACTCTGCTTCTCACAGTTGCCTAAGAGTGCTGATGATATGAGAATTAAGGAGTCCAGGTTTGAAGCCCATCAAAGCCACGGCTGAAACGGCTGAAATGGGTCTCAGATTTCACATGATGAATATGTGTGCGTCTCTCTCTTTAATTTACAAAGAGTGCCTGCCCTTTTAGCCTGCCACTTTAGCTTTTTTCACAAGCATATTACAAAGCATTGTAATGGTAAGTAGTATACTCATATTTCAACTTTATGACTTACATTGTTCAAAATGCAGTTATGGAAAGTATGCTTTAATAAAGTCACTTCGGTGTTGTTGTTTTCTTCTGCAGTAGCTACACGCCACATATATTATTCAGAAATAGCTTGCCTTTGGACCTTTTCCTCTGAGATAGAAATTCATTTCACCTGGCTATAAATCAGACTCGAAGATACCTTTAATCCAGAAAAGCAGATAAAACATACTCGATAACCCTGGTGTTAAAATACCATATCAGGAAAATAATTTTCTCTACAAAGTACAAAGAGGAAGTGTTTTTGTAATCTGTGTGTGTGTGTGTGTGTGTATTCTACTGCTGCAGTTAAACCTTTCCTTTTGATTAGAAATATCACGAATCCACCAACAGAACACTTGGCTCCCTTCCCTGGGGTGGAGCAGGGGTGACATGATTAACTAGCCTGTGCAAATGCTAAAGGGTGGCCAAGATGCTGAGCCATTTTTCAATCCAGAGAAGCAGCAATACTTGATTCCATTTGCATAAAGCCTCTAATAAGATTCCCCCGGCACTGGTCAGAAAGATTGACAGGGGCTGGTGTGACCAAGATAAACCAGTACTCTCAGCAATAGGTATTTTTAGCTGTGATCTGCCTTTCTAGGCAACCAGGAACAAGCGATAATTTTTGTTAGGGGAGCCTTAGTTGTGAGTGATAACAGAATTTATTTGTGGGCAATCAGTCAGGAACTCTGTCCCATGGGTAACTCTGAACCCACCACTTAAATTCTCTGAGCCTTGACTTCCACAACCTCTTTGAGGAGCACTGCCATCCTAAATTTTTCTGTAATCCCCAGTTCTCCCTTAGTTGTTTTGCCTGGAGCACTCCTCTTTGTTTCACCTGGTTAATACTGGCCTGTGGTTTTCTTTCTCATCTCCTAACTACTGTTTTGGCATCATGGTTTAAAACAGCATGGACCTCATGAGTGGGAGATAAAGTTGTTTCTACCCACTAGCCAAATTGCAGCGAGGAAGCTGATCCATGCAGAGAAATGTTTGGCCAGGCTCGATAAAATGCCAGGGCTCCGCTAGTGAGGAAGTAGATCAGCCACCATCCTGACTGTTCCTTCGGAGTCCAGAACCCTTACAGATGCATAAATATGAACCAAATATTTTACTCTGGACTGAAAGCCAATCTGGCCGCTGTTTCACCTAAACAGAAAAGGCCAAGGGGTGGTGGCCAATGTGCTCAGGATACCCACAAGCTCATTGGTACTTTGTAAAGCATTATACCATCATTTTAACTGAATCCTTCAATAAATAACATTGTGAAATGAGCATTCTTTCCCCATTTTTAAAAAAAGATTTTATTTATTTGAGACAGAGAGACACACATAGCTGGGAAATCTGGGGCAGAATTTATACCTGGACCTAACCCTCCCTCTTCTATACCAATGGTTCTTAATTTTAGCATGTACAGAATCACTTGAAAGTCCTGTTAAAACAAGCAGCGCCCAACTCCCAGGTCTAGGGTAAACCCCAGAATTTACACTTTTTTTGTTTTCTTTTCATTGTTTTATTTTACTTGCCCTCCTAATGCCCATTGCCCAGTTACCCCAGCCCTCTTCCCTTCCACCCACTTCCCTTCCAGCAACCCTCAGTTTGTTTCCTATGACTAAGAGTCTCTTATGGTTTGTCCCCCTCTCTGATTTCATCTTATTTTATCTTTCCCATATTTATTTTTTAGGGTAGCTCTATTTTTAACTTTCTTTTATGTTCAATTAGCCAACATATAGTACATCATTAGTTTTTGATGTAGTGTTCAACAATTCATTAGTTATGTATAACATTCAGTGCTCATCACCACACATGTCCTCCTTACACTCATCACCGAGTTATTCCAACTCCCCAACTCCCTCCCTTCTGTAACCCTCAGTTTGTTTTCCAGAGTCCAAAGTCTTTCATGGTTTGTCTCCCTCTCTCATTTCTTCTCGTTCAGTTCTCCCTCCCTTCCCCTGTGGTCCTCTGCATTATTCCTTATATTCCACATGTGAGTGAAAACATATGATAATTGTCTTTCTCTGCTTGACTTATTTCAGTTAGCATAATCCTCTCCAGTTCCATCCATGTCAATGCAAATGGCAGGTATTCATCCTTTCTGATGGCTGAGTAATATTCCTATAGTGTAATATATTGTATGTATGAACCATATCTTTATTCATTTCCCAACCTATGTTTGTAAGTCACTTCTTAACTTTTATTTTCTTTTTCGCATATATGTTTTATAGATTTATTTCCCATACTAACCCATTTTTCACTCTATTCATTTTTCTCGTGATATATATAAGTTCTGATTTCTTTGCAATTTTGAGATATAATGTCTTCTAACACAGAGACCAAAAATCAAGCAGGAACAGGCAGATCACCTAGCTTTGTCCACTCTGATAGATTATAATCTGTCCCTACCTCTCCCTCTTATTTTTCTCTTTTCTTTTTTCTTTCTTTTTTATTCTTTTGGATCATCTTGGCTTTGATGGCATATCTGTCGTAGCTTTTGACCACTTCAGATTTTTTTGTAGGTACATTTTGCTTGGGCCGTGATTGATATTTTGGACTCTGTACATTCCCTCAACCATTCCTCAACATAATGACTAGAAGGAACTCCCAACAAAGGAAAGAACCAGAGACAATGTCCTCTGCGGCAGAACTAATGGACATGGATATAAGCAAGATGTGAGAGAGAGACTTCAGGGTAGTAATTATGAAGTCAATAGGTAGGCCTGAAAAAAGCATTAGCAACAATATAGAATATCTAAGGGCAGAAACGACATCTAATCAAGCTGAACTTAAAAATGCTATGGATGAGATGCAGTCTAAACTAGATGCTCTAACACCTAGACTAAATGAGGCGAAGAACAAATTAGAGATCTAGAAGATAAGCTGATGGAAAGAAAGGAAGCTGAGGAGGATAGGGATAGGCAGCTAGAAGCCCATGAGAACAGACTTAGAGAGATCAATGACACCATGAAATATTCCAATGTTAGAATTATTGGAATTCCTGAGGGGGTGGAGAGAGAGAGAGAGAGAGAGAGAAAGAGAGAGAGAAGACTAGAAGGTATATTTGAACAAATCATAGCTAAGAACTTCCCTAATCTGGGAAAGGAAATAGCATTTGTGTCCAAGAGGCAGGGAGGACCCCTCCTAAAATTAATAAAAATAGACCAATACCCTGACATATACTAGTGAAACTTGCAAATCTTAGAGCCAAGGAAGCTACCCTGAGAGCAGCTGGGATAAGAGATTTCTTACTTATGGAGGGAGGAATATCAGAATAACATCACAGCTATCCACAAAGACCTGGCAAGCCAAAAAGGGCTGGCAAGACATTCAGAGTACTAAATGAGAAGAAAAGGCAGCCAAGAATACAGAATTTACATTTCTAAGAGGTTCCCAGGTGCTGTGATGCTGCCGGCCCAAAGACCTCACTGTGAGAACCACTGTCCTAAACTATGGTGATTATTAAACAATCTGGGTGTGTTTCTTGAGCACCTACTCTGTGCCCAACCCTGGGGACAAAGAGCAAGAAGACAGCATTGTTCTATCCTCATAGAGGTAAGATTTTTGAGGGAAGAAAAATCACCCCCATGAAAAAAAAAAAAAAAAAAAAACCAGAGGGGACTATCAGGCTGTTTCTCCTGGGGGGTAAAGCTGTGTGGTCCGAAGACCAGGTGAGAAAGGAGGCAGGGAAAGAGTAGAAGCGGCCAAGAGCAGGACTGGGACTGGGTCTTATGAGATTTGCAGAGCTAGGAGGAGAGCTTCAGGGACTTAGGGGGCAAACACACAGGGCATACCTGGGAAAATGCAAAGGATATGGAGCACAGCACCCTGTGAGATCAAAGAGCTTCATAATGATGATTACAATGATGGCAGCAGCTACCATTTATGGGGCCATTACCACAAGCCACCAGACACTGGGCAGAACTCTTCACAAACACCATCAAATTTAATCCTCAAAGCAACCTGATGTAGTTCATAATAGCTCCACTTATGACCACTGCTTTCTCCTGTTTGTAGATCTGGACTCAAGGGTCCAACCCTGGGACTGAAGCTGGACACACAGGTGTCACCTGACTCACTAGACTGTGTTTCTGGGGCAGAAGGAGAGAAACAGGAGTTGGACTGTGACATGCTAGCCCTCTGCCTGTCACAAGCATGTGTTTATACTGACAAAATATGGAAAACTTTTAGCAATCTTAAAGAAAGATTAATTTCTAAGACAGAAATACTTGACCACTTAGTCCTGTTTAGTCTTTTTCCCTTCCAAACAGGCCAGAAGTTGCACTGAATGGAGAAAATCAAACAGGATATAGTTCCATAATTGCAGGGCCCAGGTGACTGAGAGAAAGCCAGAGGGTTTTGTCAGCCCTTTCTATACCATGTTCTATGGAACACCAAACCAGCTGGGTGGGATGTTCCACCACAGGGTGGGCCTACAGCCACATAAGACTGGGAAAGTCCATATCCTGCATCCCCACTTTAGGGGTTGCAAAACATCTTTCTTAGATTGAAGTTCCTCAGTGTAGAAACCAGCTTCTCTTCGTTTTACCTCCTCACTTTCCAAACAGTTGATCATGAGCCACATTTTTTTGGACCACCTGATGACCTATGAAGCTGAGGACCATGGCAAATGCAGTGGGGTACCTATGAATGGTAGCCTAGAATATTCAAATCACAAAGGGCATCAGAGAGAGCTTTTATCTAATTCCATGTCCTGTGGCCTCATTGCAGGCTCTGTGTCTTGCATGTCCCCAGGTACAATTCCTTAAGCCACAAAGCAGAAGCTAAATGAGTTATCAGAAAAAGACCAGGAGTTAGAGTGTGACTGATTCAGCTCAGATTTCATAGGGAACCCTAAACCCAGAAAACAACAGCATTTGGTGAAGATGGTACATTAGAGTGTAGGGAAACATATACTTCCCCAAAGAGGGAGGTGTCCTCCAGCTGGATCTAGAAGTCCCTGCAGCTCCAGGGAAATTGTAAAGAAGTGTCACTCAGGAGTTACTGGTATTTGAGCAGCCAAAGAAAGTGCACAGACTTGGGTGGTCTGACCTTCTGACAAGATGGGCCAGCCCAGAGCTTGTGGAGCACTATGCTGGCCCTGGAAATTAATCATTCTGAGTTCAAATTCCACCTTTATCGCTTCCTCGCTATACAACCCAGGAATAGTGCCACAGCTTCTCTGAGCCAGTTTCCTCATTGGTAAAATGGAGATAATATAATGCTTACCTAATGGGTTTGTTGGGTGAACTTTCTCAAGGGTGGTTCCACCCTGGGGGCATCATTGCTCTTTGGCTCCAAGGTGTCTTAATTACCACTCCAAATATTACCGAGGCTCCACACAGAGTAACCTCCAGGTCATCTGACCTAAAATTCAGTTCCAATGTTACCCATAAGATTAATTCTCTTTTTGACTTTCCTGGACTGCAACTTGACTCCCAAACTAAAAACTCATGTTTTCTCCTCCCAACCTGATCTCTCCACACATATCCACCCAATTATCAAACCTTGTGATTGCTTTTTCAGCTATGCATGCTTAGACAAGTCACTTAACCTCTCTGGGCCTCCATGTCATCACCTATGGCTTGAGGAGTAGGTGCTTAAGTCATGGCTTTCAAATTTCTTAAACCATAGAAATCTCTCCAAACAGCCCCTTATGAAGAAATCCAAGATCTAAAACCACGCAGAGATTCTAGGTCTGGGGTAAGACCCAGAAATCTGTAGTTTTTATATCTTCCCACAGGATCCTGATGGGACCCATTGGTGAATTCTTAGGCATGACAGGTTCTCAACCAATAGTCAGGAATGATATTTCAGCAAGACACTAGCATTCATGCACTAGCTCATGACAACTTGAATTTGTTTTTCTTTTCAACTTAGGAAATGGGTATGTAATTATTTTACCTTCTGGGCTGCCTGATGTTGAAATTATTCCCATTATGATAAAGCCTGACTATACAATTTCAGGTCCAAACGCCAATCCAGAGCACTTCCCTATGCAGATATGATACTACTGTGGGTTCCCAGCTGTGGCCAAACTGCTGGTCCAGACTGACGTCCAAACAGCCAACTTCAGTCTCTTCTTGGTCCTTTAGGAGGAGAAGAGTGATAGTAACTAAAGAGATCCAGAAGATGAGTCAGAAAGTAATGAGAAGAGAAGATGAGGGAAGTGATGCTTGGCTACAATGGAAGGGCAGCAGAAAGGGTGGGGGTAGGCCAGTAGAGGTGTCAATTCTCCATATTGCCAGGAGCTTCCTAAACTGCTGATGGTAACCACTGGTCTTCCTCATGGGCACAATAGTATCTATCCCCTGACAGAAAGCACATAGTGCGAAGTTTTATTACCCCTACCATAGAGATGGGGCTGAGATTCTCAGAGAAAGAACACTCAATTAGTCTGAATTGTTCTTACTCTTGAGGTCATTATTATCTTTGGGTTATGATAGAACCAGTGTCAGTATTTTTAAAAACTTCCAAGTGGAATTTCTGAAAAAAAAAAAAAAAGTTAAAGATTTAGATTGGCATCCAAAAATATCTGGAGAATTCACAGACATAAAGGGGATCCAATATGATTTTAGCTAGATACTAAGAGCTTAATGATGTTTGTGGCAAGTTCCAGAATTATCCTCTGTTTTAAAAACCTATTCCAGGGGCGCCTGGGTGGCTCAGTGGGTTAAAGCCTCTGCTTTCGGCTCAGGTCATGATCCCAGGGTCCTGGGATCAAGCCCCACATCGGGCTCTCTGCTCAGCAGGGAGCCTGCTTCCACTTCTCTCTCTGCCTGCCTCTCTGCCTACTTGTGATCTCTGTCTGTCAAATAAATAAATAAAATATTAAAAAAAAATAAATAAAAACCTATTCCACAGGACAGTGACTTTTTGGCTTGGGTGACATTTTATACACAACCAGAAGTTAGCGAGAAATTTGGCTCCATACCTAGCTTCATACTATAAAATTCAAAGCTTAGTAAATGAAGCACCCACTGAAAAGCACACTCCCTTTTGCATACTAATAGTCTCTGAGAAATGAGTACATTTTCCTTTAAAATACTTCCTAATACTAAATACTAAAATACTTCCTAATACTTCCTCCTGATTTTTAAAATGAAGATACAGTTAAAGATAAAAAATAGTTAAAGGGCTCTCTAGTGAGCTTAATCTTCAAACATCCATTTCCATTAGTCTCAATCAAAAATATATGTGAAAACAAATACTACTGATGTATCAATTTTCAATCTGTCATAGCAATACTGCTCAAAGTGTGATCAATGACCAATAATATGAACATCACCTTGGAGTTTATTAGAAATGCAAACTCATGTCTTGCTCTAAGACCTACAGAGTTAGAATGTATGGACCAAAGCCCAGGGATCTCTTTGCATGAATTCTCTTGGAAATTCTGATGCATGCTAAACTTTAAAAAAGAACTGCCTTATTGTTGGTCAACATTTTGCAACATATATGTGTATCAAATCATTACATCATACCACTTAAAGTGATGCAATGTTATTTGTTACTTGTATCTTAGTTAAGCTGTGGATTAAAAAAAATCTTCTATAGAATTTGGTGGGAAAAAATCAAGACAAAGTAAAGATCTAAATGGAGTAAATGTGGCAAAATCTGATAATGGTCGAACTGGGTAAAGGTTGTGTGGAGTTCCTTGTACTCTCCTTTCTGCTTTGGTTTGTTTTAAATTTTTCCCAATAATATAAATATGAACAATCATTCATATTTTCCTTAAAAGCAACAAAGAAATCTCTCCACAAGTATTTATTAAGTGTGTGGAATATGCTTAAAGTTGTCCTGGGGGCCCATAACTGAGGCAGAACAACCCAGCTAAGTATACCCCCAATCTGCTTTAAAAATTGAGGTGCGCATGTGTCCTTAGAGGTCATGGATATTAACAAAAGGCCCCTTTTACCCGTGATCTAGATGGTTATTTTAAAGTGGTCTTTTTTCTTTTAAACCATGAAATCTTTTATTCAGCATACTCTTAGGAGGAAATCCAATATGTCAAATAGAATGGAACTTCTCTGGGGGAGGGGTTTGTGTGTGTGAGTGTGTGCGTGTGTGTGCATGTGTGTTTGAATGCACACACCTACTGAGAGTTGCAGCTCAGGGCGAGCCCTGCCTGCTGCCTCCCCCTCCCATCAGGATTCCCGAGGAGGCACTGAGAGACCCGACATTTCCAGACAATTGACTGAGTTGCGCAAACTGGCTTTGTGTAATACAACTCTTGTTTCCCGTTTGAGCAAAGAAACGTGGGCTGCCCATGGTCTGTGTCTCTGGTCCTGAATGTTTGGCCTTGTTAAAGAAATGAATGAGTCTGGCTGAGCACATCATAACCTCCACAACTCCCTTTGCCAACAGATATTGATTTTGCCACCCGCAAGATCGCAGTACGTCTGACTCAGACAAAGATCATTGAACAAGACGGCGATAACTTCAAGACAAAAACCAACAGCACATTCCGCAACTATGAGCTGAATTTCACTGTTGGAGTGGAGTTTGAGGAGTGCACGAAGGGCCTGGACAACCGGACTGTTAAGGTGAGGACCTAGCCTGGCCATTTCAACTCATGTACTCTGTCCAGAAGCCGGCCATCTGGCTTCACAATGAAAATATGACAGAAACAACCAGAGAGGGATCAGGAGAGGGGACCAGAGTGACTTGATACTGGCAATAAATAAGCATTGGAAGCTCAGCAGGAAGAAACAAGCCAGTTTCTACACTAAGCTTATAAATGAAGGTGAGACAGAAGACTGCCAACCTTTCCAGGACCTGGGGTAGGAAGCCAGTTCCTATGCCAACATGGGCTTGGTGGGCAAGGCCAATATCACAGGGAGTGACAGTGATTTCGAGAGCTGGGTAGCACAGCTCTTCATCCCAGGGGCAGCCCCACTCAGCACCAGCCAGGCCTTGCCTTGGAGCACAGGGCCCTCATGTTAATAGGTTGCTTTTTTCTTCTCAAGAGATGTTGAGAACTCACACTTTTTATATGAAATACCTCAATTTTGGTTGGTCCCAACTAATTTAACTTGTCTGTTTGTTTGTTTTTTTTAAAGAAAAATGCAATGCTAATCAGAAAAAGTCAGTGAAGAGGTCAAGGTTTTCCCAGTGCTAGGCACTTAGCAAAATCTCTAGCACACTGATGGCTTCTGTTCCAGCACCACCTTAACTCACATCATAATTGAGTAAATTCTCCATTCATCAAAAGCCCAGATTTCCAGCCACTTGAACTGCTCGGCTATTATAGGGAGGACCCTGAAGTAAGCAGACAACTCTGAGTACACATGTGGGGGGTTATCTCAAGGCCCAGGAACTGGACTCTGCAGGAGAAGCAGACCCTCGCCCAGAGGAGCTGCTTGTAAATAAGGCAGAATGACAGCAGCAGGAAGAAGTGGGGTTGGGGTTAGGGGGCAGGGGAGGCAGGGTAACAGCAGGTCCCCCTCGCCTTTTGTGTCACCACGTAGTATCATAATCCAGTGCCCACACTCACACTCATGTACCTATCTTTGGTTATCTAAATCCGATTATCCCTTGGTCAGTCCCCACAAACAGGAATGCCAAGAAAAGCAATCTCAGTCATATTTAAGGATTCCCGCATCCTAATCTTTTTTTTTTTTTTTAAGACTTTATTTATTTATTTGAGAGTGTGTGTGAAAGAAAGAGAGAGAGAGAGAACACCAGCAAGAATGGGGGAGGGTCAGAGGGCGAGGGAAGCAGATTCTCTGCTGAGCAGGAGCCCAACACGGGGCTGAATCCCAGAACCCCCAGACCACGACCCGAGCCAAAGGCAGGTGCTTAACTGACTGAGCCACCCAGGTGCTGCCCACCCCAATTTCAGTCTTAGCATCATGTAAGAATCTGGTGGATTATGCAGTCCAGGGAACTTGGGAAGACTTCTGGTTTGTCATTTAACATGGTTGCCACTGACTGCTCACTGTCCAGGCCCATGCAGTTTATACAACTGTGTATAAACATATACAAAGTCCATGGGTAGCTTGCATACTTACAGTACCTGCTCTCTCCATGCCAGTGCAGCCACCAGGATCTCTGTCCTGGCTCCCAAAATGAGGGAGGACAGTGCTGCATATCCTATCTGCAAGTATCTGTGTCCTTAGCCGAGCAGTGGGCCAGCCCCTCAGAGTGCCATAAGGAAACAGAATCCTCCACCTTTCCCATTCCTTTTCACCATGAGCCCCACTCACTCCAGATTCCCACTCTTCTCTGGTGCTTTCAGGAGCTAATCCAAAGTCAGAGGTCTCAAATCTCCCTCAAAGCAAGGGAGCTCTGGCTGCTCTTCTGCAGTGGGGAGAAAAGCTGTCATCATTCTCTGGTGATCACTGTAAAGCCAAGAGAGCAGGACACATTTTATTTCTCCATCAAGTTGTCCTGCAGCACCGATAATCCCAGCCATCACATCAAGGTTGAATTATATTTAGTGCTCCTTGCTAAGAAAAGTGGGAAATGAAAAGCACTTTAGAAATGCTTCCATCAGAGCAATCTTGGCATAAAAGCTGAAGCTTCCAGGCTCTGGAACAGCCCCTTGTAGAATCCCCTCCCTGAAGGGTTGATGGATCGACAAGTCTTCTCTGAACTGTGTGGCTGGAAGGCCAGTCCCTCAGACACCAGAATGAATGGGAAATCTGTCTCTGGATTTTTGCATCACTCTGCTGTTCTAACCTCATCTGTTCACAATGATTCATTTTCCTTCACCTTTCCATTCTGGATGTGGGCTGTGGAAAAGCAGGCCTGTTCTCTCTGACTTCTTTCATCACCTTTGATAGCAGAGAACTCTCTCTTCCTAAAATAAGTTACATCCTTTCAGTCCTGACCATTAGAGGATTCTACCTCTCAACACCTACTCTCATGTCTCTTTGCCTTCTGTTCCATACCCCCGCCCCCGCTGGAGCCCTGTCCTCTCCCCAGAGTCAGTTCGGAGTCCTGCAGAGAGAAAGAGAATCTCACTTCGCACTTCTTATCTCTGCCTGACCCACAACAAAAAGTTGGGGCTTATACACACATGCACACACACACATGCGCACACACACACACACACACACACACACAGGAGACTGGTGGGGCCCGAGAAGCCCCCAGGACAGAATTTGCCCGTCTCCAGCAAAAGGGTGTTCCCATGAGAATCACAACCAAAGCAAATGTCCTCAGGACTCCCTACTTGTTGTAATCTGACTGGAACCCTCAGCTGGAAAAGGATGATAGGGAGCAGGTGAGTATCTCTCTCTGATTAATGTCTGTGGCTGCATGTGGTGGCACAGCTGAGGGCACACAAGCTGTGTGTCGTGTGCATGTGCACACACGAGCACGTGTGAGTCTGTATGTGTGTACATGCACATGCGTGTGTGTGTGTGTGTGCGTGTGCTGCTGTAGTGCTCATGCTCTTACTCTCCAGGCTGCTACTTCTCAACGTCTCTGTCACCCTCACGATCCCCTCTGAGAACCTCTCCATTCGGCCATTTGGAGGAGACGTGTGTGGGTGTGGGGTTGGGTTGTAGCAGAGGCAGAGTAAGGCCCTAAAGTGCCCAGATCTATGCCATCCCACAGCAGGGGTGGTGACACCATGTGGGGTCAACACTTTGAAGGACCCAGGGATCCCCCCTTCCTTCTTCTTGTGGGTATGATATATTCTTCACTTACCCTGGTTTGTTTCTAAGAGGATTTAAAGCCCTTTTCAAAAAGTACACAAGCTACCCAGAATAAAATTAAAAAGAAGTAACAGATCTTCATGTGCTAGAATAGCATGCAGGCATAGAAAGGAATGGAACACTGATACACACTGCATGACCTTGGGAAATGGAGCAGTCAGACACAAAGGCCACATATTGTAGGACTTATATGACACACTCAGAGTAGGCAAATCCCTAGGGGACCCTGGGTGGCTTAGTCAGTTAAGTGTCTGCCTTTGGCTCAGGTCATAATGCCAGGTGCTGGGATCGAGATCGAGACCTGAGTTTTCCCTCTCCTCCTAGCTTCTGCTCCCCCAGCTTGTGCTCTCTCTCACTATCTCTGTTGCTATCTTTTTCTCTCTCAAATAAATAAATAAAATCTTTTAAAAATTACTAGGCAAAACCCTAGAGACAAAAAGTGGTTCCTAGGGCAGAAAGAATGGGGAGTAGACTGCTGATCGGTGCAGGGTTTCTTTGGGAGGCAATGAAAATGTTCTGGATTTAGACAGTGGTGAGTTTTACAACTTGGTGAATATACTAAAGATCACTGAATTGTACTTTAAGAAGGTAAATTTTATCGTATGTGAATTATATCTCAATTAAAAACAATAAGTAATTGGGGCGGACAATCAGGGCAGGGGAAAGCAGGCACACAATGGTAGTTAAAACAAATAATGCCACTGTGGTGTCCATGAGAGCCCAGGAGCTGCAGCCTTCTCCAGGAGGCCCCCACCTGGAATTGCTGGAAGGGATGGGTGCTGCCAAAAATCTCTCTTGTGGGGCGCCCGGGTGGCTCAGTGGGTTAAGCTACTGCCTTCGGCTCTGGTCATGATCTCAGGGTCCTGGGATCAAGTCCCGAGTCGGGCTCTCTGTTCAGCAGGGAGCCTGCTTCCTCCTCTCTCTCTCTCTGCCTGCCTCTCTGCCTACTTGTGATCTCTCTGTGTCAAATAAATAAATAAATAAATAAATCTTTTTAAAAAATCACTCTTGTGCAAGGACAAATGTTCTGGGAAGGTTTAAACATGTTCATGGTGCCCTTCAATGTTCTTAATTTAAAGAACTATTATTTTCCTTAAAAAAAAAAAAAGACTCTCAAAGGACTGATTCAAATTTACAGAAAAGTTGCATGAAAATAGCAAAGAACATCTGTATACTCTTTGCCGAGAGCTACCTACTGTCAACATTTTGCCCCATTTGCTCTATCTTTTGTACATGCTCTCTTGCTATTGTATACATATTTTTTTCTGAACAATCTGATGTGTTATCTCTAAGTAATTCAGTGTTTCCTATGAATTAGGATATTCTGTCATGTAATCACAGTGTAGTGATCCACTTCTGTAAATTTAACATTGAGACAGTACCTTATCTAATTTCCTATACAAGGCTATTTTTAACTGTTAATTTTGGACACCGAGAGAGGGAAATGGCAGTGTGGGCCCAGATTCCTTCTTTAATTCTGTTCAGTGTATCTTCTTTATCCTCTGACTCAGAAGCAATGGTTTTTCTCACTTATCTCCATCCCCTCAATCTCAAGATCTTTCAAGTCAATTGAGCCTTTTTCAAAACCTCCTCTGACACAAGGATGAAGGACACCAACTGAAATTGAATTGTGGAATTTTAGTTCATTTAACCCCTCTCTCTTCTTACTGTCTGTTTTATGTAGGAGTAAGGCTGTAATATTGTATGTATTACCATCATTCACTAATAACCAATTTACTCAAGGTCAGAATAACTTTTAATCTTGCTGCCTAGTGATATTTATTAAAAGAAAATATTAGGACAGGTCCTTGTGCACCAACATTTTTCTTTTTTTTCCTTCTACAAATTTGCCAACCCCCTACTACATGAGAGACCTGGGTCAGGAGCTATGGGTAAAGTAATGAATTAGAGCCCTTTCTGCCATAAAAGATCTCGCAGTCTCATGAAGAAGCAGACAAGTAGATGGACAGTTACCATCCAGTGTCCATATTGATGGTCATGTGTGCATTCCAGTGGGACCATAGAAATCAAGGCAAGGAGGCTGGCTGGCTGAGTCATTGTCAAGAATCATCATCAATGAAGAATACATAGGCTCATTTATTCTCCCATGTGGATTTACTTCAAGATTCCATTTCAACAAAATAACTCAGTCACAGAGTCATTCAATATTGCTCACCAAGCACCTTCTCTGCTGAGACTGGGGTTGCAGAAATAAACAACCAACATGGCCTCTTCTTTCACGGAGCTTATTGTCTAATGGGAGAAATAGATGCTAGTTCAGTCAATGTGTATTAGGATGTGTAAGGCAATGTGGGCTGGGGGAGGGAGGCTTAGAAGACACAGTTTTTGCCCAAATAAGATGTCATCCTTTCTCATACTTTTGGGAGGGAACTGAGTCCCAACACCAATAATGGGCAATGACAAATGAATATTCCTTTCTCATCTATTTGGGAGGAAATTCTGGAATATTCCAAACAACATCTTCCTCCCAGAGGAGCAAGGAAAGCAACCTGTGAATTAAGCTTCCTCAAGACATTCAAAGATGTGAGGCTTCAGATGGCTCCAAAGAAGGAGGAGACCTATTTTCTTTAGAAAACGTGTAGAATTTTATTGTTAAGTAAATTTAGGAAATATTAATACATGCAGATGGTTTAAGAAAATTTAAACAGTAAAAACTGAAATTTCCTTCCCAAACTGGCCCCTGCCTCTCAGTTCTTTCTTCAAAGAAAATCACAATTAAGGGCTCTTTTAGTTCCTTGCAAGAGAACATATGCAAACATAGGCATGCGTTCATATTCCCCCTACCTTGTCTTATGCACATGGCCATCCTCCTAGCTTTTTTAACCTCATTATACATTATGGAGACTGGTCTCCTCCATAGGTATAGAACCGCCTTCTTCTTTCAAGGGCTGCATGGCATGGTTGAACCACACAGACTTAAACCAGCCACCCACTGATGGAATTTATGAGGCTTCTAGTCCTTTGTTGTAACAAACAACACTGCAATGTGTTGAGGAGTAAAATGAGGAGGGATAAAATTGTACATAAAATATACCATATGGTCAAGGTCAAATATTATTTTAGATGGAGGTAGATTTATCAATCCGTGGGAAACAAATTTGTCCCAAAATATAGATCCAAATGTGCAAGGACAGTGTATAAAGAAGCACTGGTCAGTTCGTCACCAGCTAGGTTTACAAGATAAAAAAGAAAGCAAACATTTGATCCTTAGCATAATATTGTTCACAAAGGCGTAACACAGTTTGCACATACTTGGAAGAAAACCAGCTGGCATCAGGATCATCCCCGAGAAAGGACAGGACTGACAAAAAAAACCACTGTCTGGATAGGAATGACATCATCCTTCAGGAGGCGCATGTGCGGTCCTCATCTGGGCTCAGAGGTGGGTGGCCCTGGAGAACCACCTAGGGGTAGTACAAATGGTTCAGAGGGCGGTGCTAGGAGGAATAAAAGGACAAAAGAGAAGCCAGAGGAGTTGGGGGATATAATCTGTAAGTATGATCTGTGCACAGGAGTTTGAGCCTCTTGGGGTTCTTTAACTTGCTGGTCAGCTCAGTCTGGCCATCCAGCATGAACTCTGCCTTCTGTTGCCTCCCCACCTGCCTGTGTTACTAGCCAGTCTGCATTCTGCCCGCAGGAAGTCCAGGATTGGGAGAAGGGCCACCCTTCTGCTTCTGGATAATGAGGATGGCCCTGGAACCATCTGTTGTGGTCCCCTGCTAGTCAGGTGGCTTCTCTGCCTATATGATTGTCCCACAATAGGCAGTCCTCACCATGTGTTTCCTGTAGGGAAAATTCCCAGACGCAGAATTTCTAGGTCAAAGAGATATAACAATGTTATATTTCAAGAGGTAATATAAAATTGCCCCGCAAAAGGATTCATACCAATTTATATACCCACCAGCCATTAATGGAGGTGCCTGCTTCTACACACTTCCTCTAGCTCAGTGTGTTATCAGACTCTTTGATCTCTGACCGTATGATGAATTGTATCTCAAAAACAGCCTTAATTTGCATTCCTCCTATTATGAGTAAGGTTGAATATCTTTTCTTAGGTTTAAAAGCCATCTGCTGGGTTTTAGGTTGTTGTTTTTTTTTTCCTCTCTTGTAAGCTGTTGGCTGTGTCCTTTTTTAAATTTCCTATTAGGCTAATGATCTTTCTCTTATTAATTTATAGGAGCCCTTTATATATAAGAAAATCAGGTCTTTGATATGCGTTACAATTATTTTTCCCAGTTTGTTCTTCATCTGTTGACATTATGCTATTTTGCCCTTTGAGAAATTTTACATCATTTATAGTCAAATGTGTCATCTTTTCCCCCATTGATTTGGAATATTATCTTCACCATATGGTAAAATGGGAGAGTAGAATTCTTTTTTTAAAAGATTTATTTACTTATTTGAGAGAGAGAGGGCATGAGCGAGGGCAGGGGCTGAGGGAGAGGAAGAGAGAGGACCTCAAGCAGATTCCCTGCTCAGCAAAAAGCCAGAAGCCGGGTTTGAGCCCATGACCCCCTGAGATCATGATCTGAGCCGAAATCAAGAACAGATGCCTAAGTGACTGAGCCACCCAGGCACCCCTAGAATTCTTTAAAAGAGAACAGGAGCAGCCACAATGAGCTGGTTTGGTGGGAATGGAGGGTATATGTGGAGAGTCTGGCAGATCTCGGCTTGGCAGAGGCTGAAGGCTCCGCCCTGTGGACAAGCAGGAACCCCGCAATGGCCATAGGAACCACAGCTGCCGGCTTAGGTTTGCTCCGTCCCCATCAGGACCATCCATCTGATTTGCCTGGGAAACTGTCATTGCAGACGCTGGTCACCTGGGAAGGTGATGTCCTTGTATGCGTGCAGAAGGGGGAGAAGGAGAACCGTGGCTGGAGGCAGTGGGTTGAAGGGGATAAGCTGCACCTGGTAAGTCCCAGGGTCTGCCCGGGTCCCTTCCCTGGTGCTTCCACAAACTGCAGGTTCACCTCCCCAGGTGCTCTGACAAGAAAAATGGCCCTGCACTCCTCCCCCGAGCTTCAGCCACACACGTGTGGTCATATTGTCAGAAAGCCATTCCCACCTGGCTCAGGGGACTCCAGGAAGAAATCTATATGGCTGTCTCTGTGAACGACTGCAATTAAAATGAGGGTTCAAACTGCTGAGTTAGGAAGCCGAGGTCCAAGGAGAAATGCACACAACCTATGAAAGACCAGCTAAAGAGAAATGTGAGGCCCAGAATGAAGATGACCCAAAGGAGGATGGCTCCAGGCCTCCTCACCATTATAAGAGCCGGGAAGAAGAGGAGCGGGAGCAGGATGGATAGGGGCAGGTGGGCTTGGGAACCATCTCACAGACCACAGGCATTGGCTTCTCATCAGCAGGTGTATCCACGTAATCCTGAAATATTTTAAGTTAACTTGGTATTAGAAAGAGCAGTAGGAACAATGGCTGGTCTCCTGAAATAAATTATATGTGTCTAGATAGCTACATTTTTCAGTCTTCAATCTTCAAGGCCATTTATGTGCCCAGCATCCCAACAGTGAGGAATCTTTCACTCCTTCATGTATTAAGTCACTCATTTGTTAGTCAGTCATGACTTCACCTCTGGAGTCAGGCAAGCACTTGGCCCCAGTGTCAGTATTCAGGTCACCGTTGTGCCCTTCAGAACCAGACTGGCCTCACCTGAGATCTTTATTTCGGAGGCATTGTCAACTGGTGATAAATGGAAAACATTCACCATGTTTTCCATTGACGGTTTTCCCTACCTGCTCTGGTTTGGATGATGGATTTTTTTAATTGGAGTACAATCCCCAGTGGTCCCTGTGGCTAAGACAATGGATTCATTGTCAGCTGTAATGATTTTGCGGCCATCCCCACACTCCTATTTTTCTCTCCTCCCTCAAGGAGTCATGAGGTGCAGGTAAGGCCTGGGGGCTCCCTCCATCTGGATCAAAAGCTGCATCTTCTCTGCAAAGGCAGGCCCAGGGGAAGCCCTTTTGCAGCCCACACCCTGTCATCCTGTCCTTACCTGGGATGCCACCAACCAACATTCTAGTGACCAGAGGCCAGAATGCCCAGAAAGCACAGAGTGACAGCCCACCAGCCTATGTATTCCCGGACTCTTGCCTTCCAAACACTTCTCCCCACTAGATCCTTTCCTTTTTCACAGCTTCACTGCCTTTTATAAATTAGGAGATGTTGCTTTAATCACGGGAGTAGGAAAAATCCCGCCCAAGAGGGTAATTTCTTTGCATTTTTCATTTTTATAGTTGTTCAAGCTCAATTCAAGTGTCAAAATCAAATTACTGCTACCTGCAGGGCATGCCAGCTGATGGGGTCTATGAGATGCACTTTGCCCAGAACAACTAAGTGTCCTCTGTACTCCAGCTTCCCCACCCCCACCCCAACTCAGACACCAAGAGTTGCGGTGGGGCACAGGGAGGCCTGGCCTGTGAGTCACTCACCCACTTTCTGACCTTGCAGGAGCTGACCTGCGGTGACCAGGTATGCCATCAAGTGTTCAAGAAGAAGTAATGGCCACCGTGGGGCCTCTGAGTCTGGGCTCCACACTCCCCACCAAGCGTTCTCTATAGGCTTTGGGAAACAGCCTTGGGGACCTTCCCACTCTTGACAGAGCCCATTAAGAAATCTGGAGGGGATTTAAATAGAATGAATGTGTAACCCTTGACAGACATATCCTTCCTTCTTTGAAACCTAGCATTAAATGAAAAAAACAAAAATCACTCCCATACTTTGAAACCCTTTATACCTATATTCTTTTATTTCTAGAACTGTCAGTTTTATCTATAAGCAAAGTGGTGATGGCTTGGATGGTGGTTCTCTGGGAAGATTTGTTGTTATAGTTGTTGTTTATCTTTTTGTTTATTTTTGTTTGTTTTTTGTTAATTTGTTTGTTTGGGGGATTACTTTACCTGGAAACATTGTCTGGCAAATTTAGCATCCCCTTCTCATTCTTAACGATTGCCCTTTGAAATTCATTCCTTTGGATAACACAGATATTTCTCCAGAGTTTATTTTAAGACACATATGGCTTCTAGTTCGTGCTTTGTCTTCAGCAGCTTGGGAAGAGTCACTTGTAAAGGTCTCTGCAGGTCTGCAGGACCAGCTGCACTTGGTCCAGCACAGCCCTCTCCCCTTCAGCACTGGGCAGAGTGACACCCCTGCAGAGGACTCCCAAGCTCTGACAGGAAGCCTGAGTTCCAGTCTCGCTGCTCCACTTAGCTGGGTAGCCATGGGCGCATCATATGGCCCCTCTATCCTTGTTTTTCTCTTCTATAACATGGAAAAGACAAAAATAGCCTCTCTTCCACGGGGTCACTGTGAGGGTAAGCCAGTCAATGCATACGGAATGCTTGGAACTTGGCCTGACCCATGGCAGGAGCAAGGTCCCTGCTAGCTCTGGTCATTATGTAAAGTTACTCCCTCTAAAACCCAGGGGTCCAGATGGGTGGATGCTAAGTAGTGATGGGTCAGTAACTCTGAGGCCTCTGGTGCTTCCAGAACATTAGGTTTGTTACTCTGAACAGAATTGTGTTTTCCTGCTGGATACACAAATGGAATAGTGCACCTGGGAGAGCAGAGTGGTCATCAGGGACATATTTATGGTGAATCAGTCATGGGGTTCTGGGAAGGCCCTACAGGTCAAAGCCCTTTCCTTCCCCTGCCCTCTGTAGCAGGCCCTAGAATCCCACCATTAGGCGAGCATTACCTTTGAAAAGCAGGCTATTCCCAGAAAGGTAGCGTGTGGTGTTGGCCCACTCCAGTGTGACTTGAATGAACAGATCATTCATTGATCCTGAGCATCCTAAATGAAACTGAGGACAGAGAGTAAAGCTGTAATCTGGCCATGTGGACCAGGGCCAACCTTGGCCTAAGCCCTGGTGACTAGGCAGCCATGCCCTGGGCCTCTTGGCAAGCTGTTCTCCCCAACAGCCATGCTGTGTTCTGGCAGCAAGAAAGCCAAGGAAGTGCTTGGATGGAGTTTCTTGCTGACTGGGGAGGTATGGGGATGGGGGAGGGAGGAGGTGCCCCCATATGGATGCTGGGGAGGAGGGGAGCCTTCCCAGGAGCTGCAGTCTCTTGGGGGCAGGCCAGGAACCAGGTGCAGAGACTGATAAAGTGAGCTCTTTGTCCCCAGCTCCTCCGGAGCTTCTCCAGGAGCCTCAGGTTCCCCTTTTGATGCCCTCTCTTTGTCTTGCCCTAGCCCAGCACTGCCTCAGTAACTTTTGATCCTAAGTTTTCCAAATTGTATTCTATGGGATGTTACCCACCCCTTCCCCCACCTGCCCTGTGAAAAGGTTCATGGTCAAATGAACTTTGGAAATTCTGAGCACTATATCTCCTTCTTAGAAATTCAGAACAAGAATTCCTGTTTTTAAAGCTCTGAAAATTCCTGCAGCATAGAAGACAGACCTTAAACCCTGGGGCCCCCTTATGCACAGCATTGCACCCCTGCACAGTATTTTGGAAACACTGACTGTTTCTTACATGGCAGAGCACTTTTTCAATTACAGGTAACAAACAATAAACTTGAATCTCCCATTTCCAAGTACAATTTTCCCAGTATATGCTCACTACAAATGACGAGTAAGTGAATGGATTGGTCGACATGTGGTGCAAAAGACCCATGGTGGCTGTGTTCGTTCTACTGATCCTTCTTTTTCAACAAAGATGCACCTACACTCGGAAGCAGTCGCGTTTGAGGTCCTCATTTCAAAGCTGGGTGGATGTTCTGGGCCTGGGGTTGTCTTCCCACCCTGCGTGCACTGTGGGGGAGATGGGGCAAGTTGCCTGCTTCCTATTTCTGTTCCCTCGGCCTATTTCAAGACTAAGCCATGACAGGAACGCATCCCTCAGCATGCACAAGGCTGTTTAGGAACAGAGTGGAAGGGGTCGCCTTTGAAAACCCATTTTACACTGAGGCGGGGTGGGGCTGCTGGGAAAGACTCTCAGAACCTCAGAAAGCCAGCCTCCAGGGGTGTCCTGAGAGACGGAGGGCTGAGCTATGAACCAGGGGAGCTGATCTTGCTGATCCTGCAGGTTAAAGAAAGCCTGCCCTGTGAAAAATTCCAGTTCACAAATGGGAAGCACCATGGAGTCACTCGAGCAAAGGCTTCAGCCTCAGCCCTTAGTTCAAATCCTGTTCTGTTCCACCCCATCTGTGCAACTGTGCACCCCCATTTCCTCTTCTGTAGGGTCAGGAATGAGGACCAGGGACCTGTGTCACAGGAAGTGCTGAGATGGAGCCAGATGTTAGCATGGCTAACAGCAGCCAGTACTCACTCTTCTCCCTAATTCCACTTATTTATACATGTGTGCATGATGAAATAATAATCTCTTCATTTAAACTCTTGCTTTCCAAGAGTTTGAACACTGACCGACATCCCTTCCACAGTCCTCAGATTTGAAGATCACAGGAGGATGGATTAAAAACAGAGATTCCCGCCCCCTCCCCCTTCAAGATTCTCTCTCTGAGGTCATGGTAGGACCCAGGAAACTGTATTGCGACAAGGTCCCCACGTGAGTCACCTGCAGGTGCTTGGCGGGCACAATGACAAACCCTGCTTCTTTCAGCTAAAGCACGATCCATTTTAAATGTGTGTTCATCCACGTACCCACACTTGAACACTCTCATGCAAAGCCCAGTCCGTCTCCGCAGGTGGGCAAAGTGCAGGCGTGCCACCTGCATGTCTCTCTGCGTGGGCCTGCACATGCTGAGCCCTGTAAGAGAAGGGTTCTGCTCTCATGGTAGGGGGCACTTTGGGCTGGAAGATGGTGGTAGGCAAAGGGGAAGGCAGGGCATAGCAGAGAAGTGACTGCCATGTGCAAAGGTGCTAGACAGAAAATGACACAGAGGGTTGGGGAAAGGTGAGAGGGCAGTGCCTGCTCATAATGGAAGGAAGGAGCCAGGGCCGGGAAGGTTGCTAGCTCAAACTAGAGTCGGAGGTGAGGGTCTTGCCGGGCTTCATCCAGAGGATCATGGAAGCTAATGCAGTCTTCCGAGCACAGAGTGATATGGCCTGGGACATGGGCCTGGAGAAATTCTCCAGCCCTTGTGGGCAGGACAGATGGAGCTGGGGAGAAGGACTCAGGTTCACCTGCTCAGAGGCTCTGGTCATAAGGAGCTCAGGAGAGAAGCAGTGAGGGCCTGGGGTCAGGAGCAGGGAGTGGCCAGGGGAGGCAGGGAAGAAGGGGAGAAGTGCTTCAATTTAGGAGCCCCTGCACTAGGCAGTGGTTGCAGGAAGCTCACAGAGGAGGGGAGGCAACAAAGGTGGAAGTTTGGGGAAGTGAGGGAAGGATGATCTTCCAGACAGCTGGTGGGAAGATGGTGCATTTGGCTTAGGTCTGTGGCATGTGAAGGGGCAGAGCAATGATTGCCAAGGCCAGCAGGCCCTCTCTCCAGTTGCCCACTGCAACCCTCCAATGGCTCCACATTATGACCGGAACCCAACAGCCTCCAGTTACTGGGGAGGGAGGAAGGCCTGGGCCAATGCTGGAGGAGCAGCCAGGCTGCCACACACACTTCTGAGGTGAGAAAGTGCTGATGCCCCCAGGGGAGAGGAGAGGGGGCGGGGTGAGGAGGGGAAAGGGAGAAAGAGAAAAGAGGGGGATGAAGGATGGGAGAAGAGGGGAGCAGGGAAAAGGAGGGAGGGGAGGGAGGGGTCTCAGCTTGGAATTAGAAGCCCCACCTGCTGTGAGCAAATGCAGAAGACAGGGGCGGAGTAAACTCTGAGGCAAGAGGCCAGCGTACACCAGCCACAGCCAGTTTCACAGGAACTGACACAGACCCCAGGGGTTCTCTCTAGTTTCGTCCTGACACACTCCCCAAAGCCCAGGAAGGTCTATTCAATACACCTAGGCAAGTCAACATAGAGCAAGTGTACTTACAGGCACGGAGAGTCCTGGGTCTTAAATCAAAGAGAGGATAACAGACCTTCTGTTAAGTAATTCCTCTTACTGTCCTGGAGCTCTTTCCAGGACTAGAATAGAGGGACCCATTTTACACATGAGGAAACTGAGGCTTGGACTGGTCGAATATTCACTGAAGACCCTACAGCTAGTCAGTAGCCCAGGCAGAATTTAAACCCAGGTAGGTCTGTCTCCAGAGGCCTAGACCTTGCAGTCAGGAGACGGTTCCTGGTAGGGACAGGGGGGGGCCTCTTGTTCCTGGAAATCCAAACCTACCCAACAGCATCCAGGAAACATTTAATGCCGTTTCTTCCCAGTCATATCTGAAATCATGCTTCATTCTTCTTAATTCAGCATGCATCCTCAGTTTCCTCCAAGACTAATTCCACTGCAGACCAGATGTCGCCAGAAGTGACTTGTTCACACCCTCCCTGGTTGGGAGGTTTAGTCCTGTCCCTGCTCAGAGCGGGACAGAATGGATGGACAGAGCAGACCTCCCGGAATCAATTCTTCCACTTGAACCAGCTCTTTTCACTCATGATTTGTGACTGATTAGAAGGGTAGAAGTTGGGGATAGATATTTAATTTTGGCTCCCTGATTACACTTGTTATATAAATGGACCCAAGTAGAAGCTGGGGCGTGAGAAAATGAACTAGAAATGAACAAGACCAAATTTTCGAGAACTTTGAAGATTTGGTCTTAGATTTTTCTGAGGTTGGCCCTCACATTAGTTGCTCATGCTTTTGGATCACTACGGTTTTGAAGGGTGAGAGGGAACCAAAGGCAAGTCCTGGAAAGATAAACAAAAACCCCACCTTCTTTGGAAAGTGACAATCGGAAAATGCATATAGCCAATCAGAGCTCCCATCGAGGTGGGGGAAACGCAGAATGCATCAGTCTGCTCCTTTCAGGAAAAAATCATGCTGGGCATTTCACCTGCAGGGAATTCAATACAGGGAACTGCTTATGCAGAAGCTGGGAAAGCCAGGAAGGTTGACAGGAGATGGGGGAGCAACTTGAGGCTTAGCCACAGCAGGAAGCTGCCTGTACCACCAGGAACTCTGGGAGGACAGTGGTGTTACCAGAACCCAGCAGCCAGGACTGCCAGGTGAGACAGACCATGGCAGGAGATGATATCAGAGGAGAGGCAGCCCCTAAACACCCCCAAATCAAAGACAGAGGAAGAGACCGAGAAACACCCTGGCTCCTCTTTCCTTCCCACTTTCTACCCTCCATCAGTGCTGCCACTGGTAGAAACTGCCCAGAACCTGCTCCCAGGGAGGCTGGGAAATATTCCCCAGACTGCAGGGTAGAACAGGGAAGGGAGGGGAGGGTATCTGTTGGCAATCAGGCACTGAGCGGCCCTCAGCCCCAGTCCCCCATGAGCTCCAGGTCAGACTCAGACCATTGCAAGGATGCATGAGACTGAGCTTGCAGAGAGCTGAAGGAGCCCAAAGGAGGGCCCAGCCCACCTGCACTGTCGCCTGACCTGAGATTTAAAGGCTGAACATAGTTTAGAGAGGCCATCTCTGTAGTGAAGGAGAGAGGGGAGGGGGTTACCATCAAACAAGCCCTCTTTGTAGCACACAATGAACTAGGTATACCTTTCCGCACAAACCTTAGTTCCCTTAATCTTCAACATGCCCTCACACGGTGGTAACACCTGATCTTCACACACAAGGAAATGGAGTCTTGGCAGAATAGGGAGGAAACACGTCTGCGGGGATAGCCAGGCCATGGCAGGGCTGGCGTGTGGGGCAGCCTCACAGAGTTCCATCTCTTATTGGCATCCTCAGTGGGAGCGGCTGCCTCCCTCCATTTCTCCATCAGTCCTTGGACAAATGTGACCTTTTCTGGATGCAGACAAACCTGAATCCCAACCTAATGGACGATGAAGTTGATAAAAGAATGTGCGTATTGAATCGGAACAAAAGAGACTATTTGACTAGCTTTAATGACTTCTAACTCCTATTAAGTATTTTCAAGTTCAATGGAAATGTTTTCTTTTATCAAAGTTTATGGTTTTAAGCTTCAAAAGCAATGAAAACTTCTCAAAAACTTCTCCAGAGCCTCGATCCCTGGCTAACCACAATCCCACAAGCTGGACCGCTGGGCACTTGCTCTCACCTGCCCATAGCTGGGTGTGTTTGTGTGTGATTGTGTGTGTGTGCATGACTGTGAGCATGCGGGTGACTCTAAACCTTTCCCTTGCAATTGTGCAATGATTTGTAATTCTTATTCAGCATTGTTCCCATCCTCCTGGGTCTCAGACTCCGCCGGGCAGAGGCAATTGTCCTGCTCACAGCATCTGATACCTGCTGGTGTCTCTGACATGCACAGGTGTTTGTGGGGCCCATATGAGTACCAGTGCCTGGGATAGGTGCCAGGCACTTTTCTTCATTGACCTAGTCATTCAAGGAGCATTCATTGATCACATACGGTCTACGTGCCAGATCTGGGGGCGGGGGCTGGCATTGAGGAGAGAGTGGGAAGCAAAGCGAGCATGTTCCCTCTCCTCACAAATTTGTTTCTGAGCCTCACAGCCTTGTAAAGCCAGTATTATTATAGAGGGAACATTCCTCAACTTCATAAAATCTATCTATGAAAAACCCTCAGCGAATATCATTCTCAATGAGGAGAAGCTGACAGCCTTCCCTTTGAGATCAGGAACACAGCAAAGATTTCCACTCTCACCACTGTTGTTCAACATAGTACTAGAAGTCCTAGCAATAGCAATCAGACACCCACTGGACTCCCTCTTGTTCTTGGTGTTGATGAGGGAGCACGGGGCTGGCTGAAGACAAAGCAAAAGCTGGCGCCTTGCACCCCCCTCTCCATCCGCTCTCCCTCTGTCCTGTGTAGCATCCCTCAGGCAGCCCTGACTGCCATGAACAATAAGCAAATAGTTAACTTGCAGAGCTCACAATCCTGCTAGACAGGAGTCTCCCTTAGCTTACAAATGTTCTAAATCTCACTAACAAAAGATGATTGATAGCAGGATTGTGACACCCTACCAAAAAGTCTCCCAAGTATCTTAATGTTAATGGCTGGTCTAAAGACAACATTGATCCAGCTGCAAAGGCAAGGCCTCCGGTAGGCCTGGGACATCCTGGCACCTTGTAGGCCCTCTTTAGCATATGAAAACTCCACTGACACCTCCCTTCCCCTCACCTTCCCCCAACCTCAGGGTACACAACCTGCCATCCCTCACAACCCTGGGCGGCAGCTCTTCCTGCCCATGGGTCCTGTCCCCGTGCTTTAATAAACCACCATTTTGCACCAAAGATGTCTCAAGAATTCTTTCTTGGTCATCGGCTCCAGACCTCAGCCCACCGAACCTCACCTAGGTTCTAGAACTTCATCATATGGCGCCCAACGTGGGGCTGTGAGTCTTTACATTTGGACTCTGAGCTTCAGTGCAAAATGGTGAGTACTTTCTCTCCTTTTCCTTTACTCTGATTTCAGGGCTTTTCAAGGAGTATGGTCTCATTGGAACACTTGCATGTCAGTTGCTCAGGCTGAAATCCTCTAGCCCGTGGCTACACTGTGGGGAGGAGAACGTCTGCCTTTTGGCTGTAAGTTAGTACCCTGGCCAGAATGGCAATAAGACCCAGAAATTTGATGGCCTCTCTTTATCCTTGTTCTTATATAAAGTTGTCTGTCTTGGGCATGGGACAGCCACCTAAGTCACCAGGACGGCTGCCAATCTTAAGACTCCCGTGTGAGGTTTCCTCCTGATTGATCTAATGTGATCCCCTCCACATCCCTGGTCTAGCCACTTCTGGCCAAGGGACCTCCACTGGGAGCTGGCCAAAACCAGTACCCGATTGAACTAAAACGCAACCAGGGACCGTTTCCTAGGGAAGTTGGCTGCAAGGGCTACATGTGTTGGAATGTCGCATAGACCATGATGGATTTCAGTCTTGACTGTTTCTTGTCAGTGTCTTCTACAGACTACTTAAAGCTATGAAATTGGGTAATTTCCCCTTGCCAAACTTTTCTAGTATTTCCATGGGTTAAAATGGCAAAACAGTATGCAGTCTTCAGGACAGACAATGGCATGGCATTGATGAGGGAGCAGGGTCCTCAGCCAGCCTCCTGCTCCCTCATCAGCATGGCACAAGTATTTTGGTCCATTCACCAGGCACCCAACGGCAGCCTAGGATGCCATGGGGAAGTGGAGGATCTCCGGCACCCCTCCAGGGCCTTTAGGGCAGAAATGCCTTCCCAGGGAAGGCAGGATGGTGATCAATAGCGATATCTTGAGGGACGCCTCTGGTCGCTTTTGACACACAGGAACCTCTGACATATCCGCGTGGGACGCCACCCAGGAGTCAGGGGGCATTTGGTAATGGACCTTCTTTACTTTTCTGGACTCTACCTTGGGGTGCCTTTTAACCCACTGGAAATAATTTGGATTGCAAAACTTAGGAAAGGACTGGCCTCAGTGGGATCTATCAGTTAGATCTCTGCAGGAAACAGGGCAAATGGACCTAGGATACCTTCACGGCTCATACCTATGCCTTCATTGCTCTGCACCAGGACCCCAAATAAGGGGCTTTTGTGGAATGTTTGCCCAAATGAGTCAGCTAGTAAATTTCCTCCTGACATATTGGATGATAATTACGTAAATAAGCCTTCTTCTAGTAAACCCAGGTTGCTGGGCCATCCCTAGCCTGACACCTTGTAGGCCCTCTTTAGCATATGAAAACTCCATTGAAACCTCCCTTCCCCTCACCTTCCCCCAACCTCAGGGTACACAACCTGCCATCCCTCACAACCCTGGGCGGCAGCTCTTCCTGCCCACGGGTCCTGTCCCCGTGCTTTAATAAACCACCATTTTGCACCAAAGATGTCTCAAGAATTCTTTCTTGGTCATCGGCTCCAGACCTCAGCCCACCGAACCTCACCTAGGTTCTAGAACTTCATCAGTGTCAAAGGATTCTAGACCATAAACAAGTTTTGAGTAGGCAGGGAAGGTAAAGAAAGTGCTGCTGCTGCTCCACCATTTGTGTGACCTTGAGTCAGTTTCTTAATCTCCCTGAGCCCTTTTCTGGCAAGTAGATAGACTAACCCTTGCTCACTTCTCAAGTTTGCCATAGGTGTTTATGAAGCTAGAGGACATCACAGTCCTGAAAACCTGGGAATGCTTCCCATATGCCAGTGTGAGGTACATCTTTGCTAGAACATGTTGAGAAGTTGCTTGCCTACCCAACCCATAGCTCTCCCCTACCTCCTTTCTTTCTTTTTTTTTTTTTTAATATTTTATTTATTTATTTGACAGAGAGATCACAAGTAGGCAGAGAGGCAGGCAGAGAGAGAGGGGGAAGCAGGCTCCCTGCTGAGTAGAAAGCCCGATGTGGGGCTCAATCCCAGGACCCTAAGGTCATGACCTGAGCTAAGGGCAGAGGCCTTAACCCACTGAGCCACCCAGGTGCCTCCTTTCTAAATGAATCTCAGATTTGTTCTGGATCCACCCAGCTCCAGAGGGAAACTATTATTGGTTTAGATTACCCTACATTGCTCAGTCAGCCACTAAAGACCTTCAGGTAGTACAAGAGATATGCATTAGAGTTCCATATTTGGAAAGACTCTACTAGAGACCAGGTGAAGAGTGGGCCCAGTCCCTGTGCCTTGGCTTCAAGTCCCAGAGTCTGCGCAAGGTTGGGGAGTTGATGGATCCTCTCTGACATCCCAGCTTTGACACTCAACCACCATTTTGAAAAAAATAATAAATACATAGTAACAAAGTCTACCATTTAGCAGTGCTAGGCCCCTTCCATGCATTGGCTTATTTAGTCTTCATAGTAACTCAATGGGATAGATACCTTTTTTCTCCCCATTTTATAGACCAGACTCCCTGATGCTAAGTAAAATTTAAGTGACCTATTTAAGTTCCCCCAGCTGAGAAACAACAGAGCCTTCAGTAAACCCAGATTCAAAAGCCCCCCTTCTTTCTGAAGCAAGTGCTGGTCCATGTCCTACAATATGACCATTATGAACACCACACTTCACTGTGCAGGAGAGCAGAAGTGCTGGCCAAAGGGGCTCTCTCAGGAACTCTATACAGACAAGCTTGAATTTGTTAAATGTTCACTGAGTGCAAAGCTGTCCCAAGGCTCTAGGATCTGAGCTGCCACCCAAGGCAGAAGAGGCTTATCAAGGAGGAGGTCTCCGTGCCCTTCAAATACTGGTTCCCCTAGGGCCCTTCTTTCTGAGCTCAGGGCAATGAAAATGATACATGGAAAATGATACATGGAAAATGATACAATGGACTCCATTGTATTCAGGTCTGTGCTCTCTTTATGGATGGGCAGAGCGTATGTGCACGGTAGGGGTCATGATGCCAGGAGGGAATAATGGGGAAAAAAGAAAAGAAAAGAAAGAAAAGAAACAAGTTCCTTGTGTCCCTAGGGATGGTCCCTAGGTGGGCACACAAGTCAGTCCATGAGACCAAATATTATGAAAACAAGGGGAAGAAAGAAGAACATTCTGATTCTCTGTCCCCTTCCCTACTGGTAGCCAGTAGGAAATGTTGGAAAGAATCCAACCAGACCGCTATTAGTTGTGTTGTTGAGTCTTTGGAACCTGAGAATTTTGTTCATAGTCACTTGTCTTTCATTTTTGCTCACACACCACTTTGCTTTGGAAAGAGACCTTTAACTGTTTGCACAACGTCCCTAATCAGCCAGTCTTCCCAGCCCTGCCCTGCATTACTGCCCCCGCCCAACAATATTTCCTCAGATGAAAGTTCAGGCAGGCCACCCTCAAGCCTGAGAAATCACGGGAAAGGGAGTCTCACTAAGCTGCCTGTTCCCAACCACAATTTTTCCCATCCCTAGTTGCAGTGTTGTTGATTAAGACAGCAGACTGGGCTTGGTGTGAGGGAGACTATTGTGCCTGCCTCTCCAAAGCAATGGCACCACTGTAAGAACCAGTTGGCATGGCGACTGAGCCAGGAGAACACTTTCAAAATGGGCAATTTTGTTTAAAATGATCATTGTGTTTTTCACTAAATGTCACATTCCTATAATTGTGAAGACAGCTAATTGGGCAGTTAATTGTTTAGAATCTTTTATTTCTGTTCTCTTATTCCACTTAACGTGTGAGCATGCCTGCATGCACACGTACACACACTCTCTCTCTTCTCTCTCTCTCTCTCATTCACAATATAAGACTAATTACTAATCCCATGGCTACCAATGACCAAAATAATGAAGAGCTTGGTCTCAATGTTTGAATGTTTACTGGTTGCTGATTCATTAGCGTCATCACCTCCTAACTATATTCAACCCAAGACACAGCCCCTGGAAGCTCTCTCAGTCGCCTTCCCCCACATCAATGGTGTTTGTGAGGGTCAAGATTTTGTCAAGTCCCGTGCAAATGAATGTCCACCCAACAGGTGAGATTTACTTGGTGGGGGACACTGACTTGGGAAAGTTATGATGTGGATCCTCCTGCATTTTAAAATTTTGAACCCCCTGGCCTAAGCACATAACTAGGTTCACTTGTATATCCATGGTTCTTAAACTGTAACCTCAGTGAAAAATACAGATGTTGTCATCTGAGGGAGAAATTGCCTGGAAGACATGCAGATGTGTCATATACTCTGATTAATCCTGAAGTCCATGGCCACGTGGTTGGTGTCTGAACTGGAACTCAGCTATTTGATATCACTGCTTTGATATGCGAGTTGCCACAAAATATTTTCTGTTTTAAGAATTCTTTCCAAAACCCCGATCCAGGGAGCAATCCCATTTTGCTGGCTTCCTGTGCGAAGCAGACTTCAGAAAGAAAGTTTTCACTATACCCTAGGACAGACTGTGCCTCTGAAGACAACCTGTAAGACTGGTTAACTCATCTTAATTATTTTTAAAATCTAAATTGCTGTTCTGACTGAATAAAGTAGAAGTAACCAAATGCACTCAACTAGTGTGTCAACCCAGGGCAGCAGGTTGACTCTGCTGTTTAATTGAGCCCAAAGCCGGAAATGAAAAGCTGAGGACCAAGGGTCTTTCACCCTGCAGGAGGCAATGGAAACCCTATGTCCATCTCAGAAGCCATTCTGACCTTTTGTTACTGATTGCAAGTCTTTTGAGTGCAAAGCATTCCCTTTTGTTCTGATTTCCTGACAACTGTTTAATCATGTTTTATTCATGGAAATTACAGTAGAATTCTCTTGTTCCCCACATATCAAATAAGAGAATACACAGGGCAGTCAAGTTCTGGAAACAAATAATCGAGTTGTAAGACTCTCACCAGTAGTGAAATCCTAAAGTGTGTTAAAGGCTTGATTGTGGGTGTAGACTAGAGGGCAGGGAGGGCATTTATCCTTACATAAACATTTCCAAATAAATTTGCCCTCAACCCAAGTTCCAACCATCAATAAAATGGAACATTTAATTTTAACAGCTTAGTGGAAAGTCTTTGAAAATGGAGACGAGGTGCCTGGTTGGCTCAGTTGGTTAAGCGAGTGCCTTCAGCTCAGGCCATAATCTTGGAATTCCATGATCAAGTCCCACATCAGGCTCCCTGGTTAAACAAACAAACAAACAAACAAAAATCTTTAAAAAAACAAAAAGAAAAAGAAAGAAAGAAAAGGGAGACTGAAGTTCAGTGAGTATCTTTCACATGTATTATTTTATCTGATGCCCATGATGATCCTGTAAAGTAGTTTTCATTAACCCCATTTTATACAGGGAAACTGAGGCTAGAGGGGAGAAATCATTGCCCAAGATTGCCTAGTCAATAAGTTCCATGGCCCCATTCTGCTTTCCAAAACAATTCATCTGCCACAAGTCCCATGCTCCAACAGATGCCTAACCTAGCTGGTCATTGGGAACTTCAGGTTAGGCAGCTGTTGCTAAGACTCCCCAAGGGTATGGGGCTGCAGAACTGTCTTGAGGCCAGGCAAGGTGTTGGCCACTTGTTACAAAGCAAATGTGACCTAGTCACATTCTATCTGGTCTACTTCATCCCAGAGTACATCAGGTAACTTGAAAGTCCCCTGAGCTCAAGAAAAGCAAAAGGGTGTACAAGGTTTTTTAAAAAATAAATAAAATCAGTACATGTATTATGTGAAAGAAAAAAGAACTCAATAAGGCAAAGTGCAGAGAAGGGGGAAAAATTAGAAATCCCATCATAAGACATGGAAGCCATTGATAACATCTTGGGAAAACACCCTTGTGGGCACTTTTAAGAACATCAGCACATGATCATAGGTTTGCTGATTGTCAAAGAGGTTTTCCTTTATGTGTTGCTGCATAACCTAATTATTTTTACTTAGAGATAGAAAACAAAGATCTTATTTTCAATTCTCAACACTCCATGCAAATTCCACGGTATGAATTTCTACCACTTACTTAACCAATTTCTGACTATATAAATCATTTTTGTTTTATAAACAGCAGTAGAACAAACATCTCTATTATATATGTTGCTTTGTTTGTTTGGGGCAGTTCTTTGATTTTTGCCTTAAGCATCAATTCCCCAAAGCAGAGAGTTAATCAAAGATCTAAGCCTTTTCCTTCTTTTCTTTTTATTCCATTGCTATAAAAACCTGGTAAACAGCCAGCTGGACAGAAACAGCTGCCTCCAAATGGCCAGAGGGAATTTTCTTTTATTTCTTGGGTTTTCTTCTAGGTAGGATTCTTCATCTCTTTGTCTTCTTTGTATTGCTTGCTTTCATACTTGTGATACATTCTTTTTTGTTTTTGGTTTTTGGCTCATTATAATGGAGATAACTCTGAAAAGGCTTTTTAAAAAATTTTTATTAGCAGATAATGTATTATTATCCCCAGGGGTCTGTGAATCTCCAGGTTTACACACTTCACAGCACTCACCATAGGACATACCTTCCCCAGTGTCCATAACCCAACCACCCTCTCCATACCCTCCTCCCTCCCAGCAACCCTCAGTTTGTTTTGTGAGATTAAGAGTCTCTTATGGTTTGTCTCCCTCCTGATCCCACCTTGCTTTCATTTATTCCTTTCCTATCCCCCAAACCCCCACATTGCCTCTCAACTTCCTCATATCAGGGAGATCATATGATAATTGTCTTTCTCTGATTGACTTATTTCACTCAGCATAATACCCTCTAATTCCAACCACGTCATCGCAAATGGCAAGATGAAAAGGCTTTCTTTATGAACTCTATCTTGCCATACCCGAAGCCTGTATGTCTTCTCCAAGTTCCAGTGGCTAGGGAGATGCAGATCTCTCCACATTTTATACCTGAGGGTGCAATAGGAAGGAGAATTCACATAGGAATCATGTGGAACCCCGGGGGATTTCAACTTTATTTCTCCGGTGGGATTTTATTAAAGCAAGGCAGCTACCTGAGATATGATAGTGGTACCTCCACTCAGAGAGGAGCCCATGAAATGGTGAGTCCAATTGCCAATGAGATCTTTCTAGAATCATTAGAGACTTCTGCTAGAGGGGTTTTGCTGTTGTTGTTCTTATTGATTTAGGGTTTTTTGCGGGGGGGTTTCTACAGAATATCTGCTCATTACCTCAGTCTGTGTTGCCAGATTTTATCAAAATAATAATAGTAATGATAGCAGGACTCCTAATTACATTTGAATTTCAGATAAACAACAAATCATTTTTAATTTGGGTATGTCCTCCATATTGCATTTGGTGTATACTGAAGAACTACTCATTTTTTATCTGAAATTCAGATTTTACTAGGTATCCTGTATTTAAGCTGGCAGCCCTACCTTAGTCCTTCTGGCTCTAGTTTGGGGCATAGTTGTGTGATTTCTCAGAATTTTTTTCACTCACTTCTGAGTGGCTTATGGGAAAAGTTTATAAGTCATGGCAAATCAAGTGAGACTTTTCTTTCTCTTTCCCTGACCACCACATTTTGGACAGCAGAAGTTGTACCCTTTTCCTTGATTGGCTGTGGCTAGGGGTGTTCGTTTGCTTGCTCACTTTTGTTTATGTTTGTGTTTTTGTTTTGGCAGGGGAAAGCTCATTTTAATTTTGGACTTTGTTGTTAAGTATTCCAGGAGGTTGAGTTTGTGATCCAACTTTATTCTCTCTCTAGAGCTCAGGAATTACACATTCTTTACTAGAAGCTTTTAAAAACACACAAAGGTGGATCTAATCTATATCACTAGCAAATCTCCTTGGAAATCTCTTTCCTTTGTTTCCTAATTCTCTTACCCTCTACTTGTTCTGAAGCCCCTCACTAGCCAAAAGGCCCTCAAAGCTATGTCTCTTTACCTTCAACCTTCTCAGCTTTTCTTTTTCTCACCTCCTCTCTTTTCTCTCTCAATGTTTTATTCTGCAGACTAGCCTCCTCCCCTAGGGGCCAAGTTCTCCATTTCTTCCTTCTCTCCCCTCTACTGTCTTCTTTTGTCCTTCTCTACCCAATTAGTTCTATAGAAACAATCTCAAAGTTCCCTGGAGAGGAGGTAAGGTGAAAAAGGATAGAGGTAGGGACAAAATGGAACCAGGTAGAAAAGGGGGGTATAATTCTCTTTGGTGGGCTGGGAAAGGGGAATGTCTGAATATTTCCATCCCAACAATTGAAACCCATATTATAGCTCAGTGGTGGACTTTAAATTTTAGTGGTTCAGAGAGCCCAAGTGGTTTGCCCAAAGTCGCATAGCTAGCTGAGGATACAGTTTAAACCCAGATCTTTGGATCCCACAGCTGGGCACTTTCTCATGATACTGCTTGTCTCACATTTTAGGTGTATTTGAGGTAAAGATATTAGCATAACACTGATTACCCGAGAGCAGGTGTAGTGATTGTGGCAATTGACTCCCCAACATCTGTCCTACCACTCTGTTGCTTTGCTAGGGCTGCCATGACAAAGCACCACAAAGCAGGAGGCTTAGATGAAAGAAACTTATTGTTTCACAGTCCTGGAGGGTAGGAGTTCCCACATCAACATGTCTGCAGGGTTAGTCCTTCCAACCACTGTGGAGAAGAATCTGTTCCCTGCCTGTCTCCCAGATTCTGGTGGTTTGCTGGTGATTTTTTGGCTCTCTTGGCTTCTGCAGCATCACCCCAAACTCTACCTTCAGCTTCACATGACATTTGCCCTGTGTGTAGGTCTGTGTCCCTTTTTATAAAGACAGCAGTCATACTGGACAAGTGGCCTGCCCCACTCCAGTATGACCTCATCTTAACCAATTACATCCGTGGTAACCCTATTTCCAAATAAAGTCACATTCTGAAGTTGGAAATTAGGACTTCGACAGGTAAATTTGTTGGGGGGGGGCACAATTAAACCCATAACATCACCCAAAGATTGGTATAAACCAATTGTGTTCTTCCCATCTTGTGGGCATGGGTTTAGAAGTGGGCATATAGTTTAGGAACAGCCAATGAGATGAGGGGAAGATTTCCAGGATCTTGTAAGAAAGGTCTCCTTGTTCCTAAGGAAAGATCACAAAAATAAGCTTCATCCTTGCAGTGTTGACAAGTCTGAGTGTGACATCTAGGACTGTTGCATTCGCAATACCCCCATTCTGAAAGTAAACCAACACATACAAGCATGCAGAACGGAATCGCAGGGCAGCCAAGTGCCTGATGAGCTGTTTCCAGATGCGGCCATCTGTGGAATTCTTTCATGTGAACTAATACATGTTCTTATTTCTTAAATCCATTTTAGTTAGGATTTTCTGTTATCTGCTGCTGAGAGCATCCCAACTGATACAAACCAAGATGGCGCTACCAAGTGTATACAGTGCAAATGCTGTTCAAAATTAATTTACTTGCCAGCTTTGAAATGATGCAAATTGTGATGGTATATTTATTTGAGGGGATTTGTATTATTTCAAATTTGGGGCATAAAGTGAAACCAATTGATATACTGTATGACACCATTTTAGATTCTTTATGCTCAAATTTGAAAAAAAAAAAAAACTGCAACGGTTCTCAAACTTGAGTAGGCATCAGAACCACCTAGAGGGCTTATTAAAACAGCTCACTGGGCCTTACTCTGGAGTTCTTGATTCACAAAATCTGAGGTGAGGTCTGGGAATTTGTATTTCTAACCAGTTCTCAGATACTGCTGATCAGTGTGCCACACTCTGAGAGCTACTGGTCTAGTAAAATAAACCTTGTTGCATCCAAACGAGTCTGGGATATGCAATCCTTTCCGGTGCACAAGGTCCTAAAACAACTGTAAGAATAATTCCCATTTATGAAATGTCTACCATGTACTACACACAGCACTGCATGTTTTGCATTCATTTTTATCCCTTCTCCCTAGAACTCCTCCAGGTGGATTTGTTAATCTCATTATTCAGATGAGAAAGTAATATGGACAGAAGCTAAGTCATTTGTCTGAAGGAGAAGAACTGGGGTTTGAAACCAGGCCTGTGTAACTGCATGTTTTTTTTTTTTAACAAAGCCCATGTCCATCGGAGACAAAATATTGGCCTACCTTACAAACAGCTCAGGGCTGACACTGCAGGCCAATCTGTGCCTGGGTGGCTCAAAGGATTGAGCCTCTGCCTTTGGCTAGGGTCATGATCTCAGGGTCCTGGGATTGAGCCCCACATCGGGCTCTCTGCTCGGCAGGGAACCCTCTCTCTCTCTGCCTGCCTCTCTACCTACTTGTGATCTCTGTCTGTCAAATAAATAAATAAAATCTCAAAAAAAAAAAAAAAAGTGGCTTGAAGAAAAGGGGCTTGTCTGGGTGGGATCAGTCACCCCTCAGACCAGGGAAGTTAATGGCTCTTGTTTGGCTCTTTTCTCCGAGGCTGCTCAGCACCCTACTTGGAGGATCCTCTCGGAGGCCAAGATCACAAGCCCAATGGCTGCAACCTGCCACTTCCTCTCCATGCAGTGGGCGCTGTCGAGCAGTGGGGGGGCTTGTGCTGAGCCTGCACAAGCCGTGACACCCCCAAGTACTCCGACCTTGCCTCACCCCTCATTGCCACAGGAGCAAGGGCTGGCACCTCATTTTTCATTGCAGGAACCATTTGCTGGAAGCTACTGATGAGTCTGCTGTGTCGGGGAAGAGAGCGGGGCAGCACCTCTAATTCAGAACTCTCAGGACCCCTATCCGGAGAAATGATTCCTTCAAGAAAGGACAGTGCCTCCACACACCTCGCAACGGTTTCATGGGTAGGGAGCTGAGCAGGAAGGGAAATAGGAACCAGTCTGAATTTACCATCCTTCTCCTCTAGACTCTAGACTTACTCTTCCCAAAGCCCCCCTCTCCACTCTCATCTGGACCTGAGGATCCAGCTGTTTCCTTAGACTTTCATAAGCAAATGCTTCTTGAGTTCTGCCATTTCTTCAGTCCTGAACTAGACTCCTACAGTGAAGGAGTTAAAATTGGAGCCCAGAGCAATAGTCTGGGCCAAGCCCTTCATTTTGAAGAAGATGCCCAGAGAACAAAGGTGACTTGCCCAGGTCACATAGGATGTCAGTGGACAAGGTGGCTGGAGAAAGACCCAACTGAGGCCTGGCACTGGGGCAAAGCTCACCAGAATATACATTTTTACCCAGTTTAGACACATTTTGCGCTTATATTTCTTACAGAAAAGAAGCAGAGAGGGCGCCTGGGTGGCTCAGTGGGTTAAGCCGCTGCCTTCGGCTCAGGTCATGATCTCAGGGTCCCGCATCGGGCTCTCTGCTCAGCGAGGAGCCTGCTTCCTCTCTCTTTCTGCCTTCCTCTCTGCCTACTTGTGATCTCTCTCTGTCGAATAAATAAATAAAATCTTTAAAAAAAAAAAAAAAGAAGCAGAGAGAAGGGGCAAGACACATATCAATGAGGGGCAAAGGGAAAGAAACCAACAGGGGAGGAAATTAATCTTCAAAAAGCCATACTTCTATTCTGGGTGTAAGATATCTTACCTATAACTAATTAACCTCCAACTTTCCTTGGGTGCAGAACTTTAATCCCTGTTTTATGGGTGAGAAAACTGAGGCCTAGAGAGGTTAAATGACTTGCTCTGTGGCACACAGTTCATCCTTAGCAGAGCCAAGATGAGAAACCATGTCTCTGTATAATACCCTTGATGTTCATGCTTTTTCTCTAATCCCCCAGTCCATGGTCCCCCAAAGTCAGCTCAAGGTTGCAGCACCCACCTCCTAGCATATCCACCACCCTGGGGAATCTCTGCAAGTCAAGTCACCTCTATATCCCCACTAGATTATTTTTCCCAAAACACCTCTGTTTAAAATTGCCAGAAGGCCACATAAGTGAAATTACATAATTATGTGTCTGCCTTCTTTCTCTCAACATGTTTTTGGGATTCATCCATGTTCTGCATGTTCATTCCCTTTTTTAATTGCTGCATAGCATTGCATTATGTGGACGTACCATAGTTCTTCCACTCACCAGCTGATAGACATTTGAATTGCTGCTAGTTTGAGGCTATTATGAATAAAGCTCAATGAACATTCACATATAAGCCTCTGTGGGAACATATGCTTTCATCTCTTGGGTAATACTTAGAGGCAAAATTTCTAGGAATTCTATTAAATGTATATTCAATTTTATAAGAAATTGTCAAACAGTTTGTTTAAGTAATCTTCCCATTTTGCATTTACACCAGCAGTGTATGAAAGTTTTAGTTGCTCCATATCCTCATCAACCAACTCTAGGTACTGTCTCTTTAATTTGAGTTACCTAGTAAGTGTGTGGTGGCATCTTTCTGTGTTTTTTGACTGATGATGCTGAGCATATTTTCATGTGCTTATTTGCCATCTGCACATGTTCCTTACTGAAGTGTCCATTTGAGTCATTTTTTTAAAGATTCATTTATTTATTTCAGAGAGAGAGAGAGCGGGGTGGGGGGGCAGAGGGAGAGAATCTCAAGCAGACTCCCTGCTGAGCCCAGAGCCTGACATGGGGCTCCATCCCATGATCCTGAGATCATGACCTGAGCGAAAACCAACAACTGAAAAGCCACCAAGATGCCCCTCTTTTGCCCATTTGTTAGTTGAGTTGTTTATCTTCTCATTATTGAGTTATAAGAAATCTTCCATGTATTCTAGAGAGAGTCCTTTGTTAGGTACATGTTTTACGAACATTTTCTAACAGTCAGGGGCATGCTGTTTCACTTTCTTAATGGTAGCTTTTGAAGACACTGTCTTTTGATGCAGTCCAATTTAATACTTTTTCTTTTATGACTCATGCTTTTTTGTGTCCTATATAAGAAATTTTTGCCTAACCCAAGATCACTAAGGTTTTATTCTATATTTTCTTCTTGAAGTTTTTTAGTTGGCTCTTAAATTTATGTCTATTATTCCATGTTAATCTTTCTCATGTAATGTCACATAACAGACAAGGATCATGTTTTTACACAAAGATATTCAATTGTCAACTCTCCTATTATTGAGGTTTCTGTATTTAAAAAAAGAAGCAGCAGCAGCTATGTAGAACCAGAATTTTAAAGTATTGTCAGCTATTTTTAAATGTTCACATTTAATAAGCTAATGCTCCTAGCCCAAAAGTTTTGAAGGTATGGTGATTGTGGATATAATCTCATTTACTAAAAGGATCTTGAGATCCCTAAAGACAGATCCCATTCCCATCTGTCCCCTCAGTCTTGCTTCCATCAGCCAACTTCTAGCTCCCAGGGCCTGAGCTATCATCTCTATAATCCCTGCACACTCCAGGAGGACTGGATGGCCAACAGTCCATCACAAGATGGCCCTTAGTACCTAACACATCAACAACTGTTTGTGGTAGGTCTATACTCTCCATCATCGGTGGTGACACCCATATCCATATTATATGGCATGTACAAATGGAACCCTTGGTTCTCAAAACGAATAACATGTTACTATTCTCATTTTACAGTTGTGGAAGCTGAGGCTCAGAAATGTTATGTTCCTTAGCCATGTCAGTAATCAAACAACAGAGTGGCTGGGATTTAAGATGGGATATGCAGTAACCAGAGCTCTACTCCCCATCCCAACCATCTCTCCACAGTTCCAGGCTGGATACTTGACTGTGTTAATGGGAGTTTCTGAACACCTGGTCATGTGATCATTTCAGCAGGATGGAACTGACTTTTGTCATTTTAATGGAAATAAAAAGGGAAGGGTTGTTTCCTTAATAAATAGAGGATGTAAAACAAGATTATAAATAGCTTTTATTCAGACTTTATTTTGAAAAATTTCAAGCATAGAGAACACTGAAAGAGAAACACTGTTCTATTATACACCTGCATTTGACAACTGTTAACGTTTTGCCACATTTGCTTTACTCTACGAACTTATTTTCAGAATTATTTGAAAGTTACAGATATCAAGACACTTCTCCCAGAATACTTCAGCATGTATATCTTAAAAGCAAGAATGTTCTCCTACAGAATGATAATGCCATTATCACACCTAAGAAAATTAATAATTCCCTGGAGTCTAATACCCAGTCCAAATTCAAATTTCAAGTGTCTTCAAATGACTTTCATGAAAAGTAGGACCCCATCAGAGATCAATGCATTGTATTTGGTTGTTAAGTCTCTTTACCTTCTTTCCATCTATAAAACCTCCACCACTTTAGTGAGTCCAGGCCAATTTTCTGGTAGAACTTCCACATTCTGGATATGTCTCGATGTTTCCTAATGATATCCTTTCATTTATTCCTCTCTCTGTAGAGGAAACTGTTTCCTACTTAAGTGTCCCAGCACCTTTTAACAAGCCTCATTTACATTCATTACTGCAGGAAGGAGAAATAAGTTGTACCTACACTTTTTTAAAAGCACTGGGTGACCACGCAAGCTGAAAAGGGAGATGCGTTATTTCTTACAGGTATAAAACTACAGCAATAATAATAACCTAAAGATCTGCTTTCCCAAACTAATCCTGACTGCCTGCCTGGGTGTTAGTGGCAGATGATAGCTGGGTGTTAGATGATAGCTCAAATCCATAACAGACAGAGAAGGCCACCCCTCTATGACACCTGGCAGAGTGTAGAGACAGCCTGGCCTCCTGATGCTACCCCAGCCTCCCAGTGACTGGCTGACCCCCAGGAATCAGAGGGGGAAGGGAATGTGCGGTTATGGGAATTTCAAGGTAAACAAAGACTGAGAAGTGTGGACAGACAGTCTGGTACCTTGGCAGAGAGCAGGACAGGCATCTGCCCCTGATAATGCTTTGCTCCTTGAACATTATCCCCCAGAGTGCAATGGCAGATATGCCCAGGTGGTCTCTACAGTTACCAGATATGACCTCACTGAAAGGTTCAGAAAAGGATGGGGACATGACAAGACACACAGGCAAACTGAAGGCAACCCTCATTGGCCAAAACTGGGACAAAATGATAAAGAAATATTGGATTATTATCCATAAAATAAAATAAATATCCATGATTCCAACTGATATACATTTTAATTGCATAAATAAATAAATGGGGAAGAAGGGACAGTTCTTCCTTACAGAAGTATTCCAATAAGTAAATGCAAAAGAAATGAGAAAGATTTAAAAAAAAAAAACCACCACGAGGCAAACACTGCAATGATAATTATTATGGGCAAATCTACCAACGGATGCTCAAATTAGTGTGGGAAAGTTTGAGGAGAAAGAGAGTATTTGTATAGTTTCAAAGTATCTCCCTCAAGACATTTTTAAAAGAGAGAAATGGCAATTTTATGGTGGAAAAACTCAGCAGACACCACCTTAACGAAGTGATCAAGGTTAATTATCACCAGTAATAAGACATATTGACATAATGTATCCCCTAATATACATGCTGAGAAGGCCACATCCCTCTTTGGTATTCCTGCCAAAAATCCATAACCTCAATCTAGTAGTGAAAAACATCCAGCAAACCCCCAGCTGACAGATAGTCTACAATATAACGGACTAGTATTTTTGCAAAGCCGCAAGTCACCAAAGACAGGGAAAGACTGAGGAACCATCACAGCTTGGAGAAGACCACAGAGAGTAGCAAGTAAGTGCAATGTGAGAGCCACGTCAGTGGAAGGACCAGTAAAACTCAGATTAGGCCTGGGGTTTAGTTAATGTTAATTCATAGCACAGAGAGTAACATGAAGAGTACCGATGCCAACTTCATGGTTTCTGTCACTGCGCTGTGGAATAGGTTAACATTAACATTCAGAATAAGCTAAGAGAGGGGTGCTTTTTTTTTTTTTTTTTTTTTTTGCAATTTTTTTGTAAGTCAAGATTAATTTCAAAATAAAAATTAAAAGAAAAAAAATCAGCTGTATATGTAAATGAAGTAGAAGGTCCCCTAGCCACTGCTGTCTCAAGGACACATGTGGGAGTCCCTGCCTTCAACATTTTCCTGTTCAGCTGTCAAGACATCTCAAGTCCTACCATTCAAGATGCATTACTTTCAATGAAGGTTTTATGTTCCCACAGTTCCAAAGAGTAATGCAACAGATATTTATAGAGCACTTCCTATGTTCAGGAAACTACTAGCTACTAGGGATAAGTAGTGAATAAAACAGACAAGACTTCTGTCCCCTTGGAACTTGTATTCAGTCATTAGGCTCTTACTATGAATTAGTTGGGTTGCTCCATTTCCTATAGCAGCTACACATCAGGGACTAGGAGGGGGAGAATTGAATGAGTAACAGAGGGGAGGCTAGGTTTAGAGCATGGAGCAGGTAACACTTGGTGAAGGTCAGGTCCACATAGGGGCTTCTAGAAGGTCCAAGGTCTCAGCATGGTACCAAGCCAAGCAGGATAGGGCACTAGGAGGAAGCGGAGTCCCTACACTGGGTGTGAAGCCTGGCTCAGAATTAAACTCAGGCAAGGTCTGAATTGAGCCTGAAACGATCATAATAACCAACACCTGCAGAGTACAGACTGTACCAGTGGGTACGGCTCTCATCGCTCCCTAGGTGGTGACTCATTTGCCCCTTACAGCAACTCTATCAGGTAAGGTACTTTTATTATCCCCTTTTACAGATAAAGAAACTGAGGCACTGAAAGGGTTTTTTTTAAGGATTTATTTATTTACAGAGAGAAAGAGCGCAAACGGGAGGGCAGAGGGAAAGGGAGAGAGAATTTCAAACAGGCTCCAGGCACTCAGCATGGAGCCAGACTCAGAGCTTGAACTCACGACCCTGATATCATGACCTGAGCCACCCAGACACCCCAAGGAGGCAAGAGTGTGTAAGAGACTTGCCTAAGTTTGCACAGCTGGTATGCACTAGAGCTGGGCCATGGACCAGGGCAGCCAGATCCTGAGTCTGTGCACACAATAGCCCCACTCTTGGGCTTCTCCCAGAGCTAAGTGAGAGCACTTTGGCATGGGGAAAGAAGGAGAGGGCCGGGATCAAGGCCATCTCTGGGTCCAAAGAAACAAAAACAGGACAGAATCTTGTTTTGTATGAGTGCCTACTGTGAGTTAGACAGGATACCCACTTCTTTACATGTCTTAGCCCATAAAATTTCTACTTCTGAGGTACTATCATTCCCTTTTAAAGATGAGGAAGCTAAGACTTGGGGATGCTTAGTATTTTGACCAAGGTCACATCATTCTAGTAATAGCGAAACCAGTATTGAGCTGATTTGTGGAAAGCTTTAGACTTAGCTACTATTAGTCTCACCCCCGGCTTAGCACAAAACAAGGCCTCCCCCATCCTTCCACTCTTTCTTCCCCCTCTCTCTCCCTCTCTCCCTGTCTCCCTTTCTCTCACACACTCAAGTTAATTATTTAATGCCCATAATATGTATCTTGAGTATGGCATTTTGCAGCACTGAGCTTTAAACAGTGCATGTTTAAATACATTTAATCCAATGAATATTTCAAGGTAATTAATCTCCACAGGGTGAGAGAATGCTCAGGTTTCCCAGCACATCATAATACATCTGAATCAGCTGAGGAAATGATTTGCGCACTCTGCAGTAGGTGGAGAAAGAAAGATTCGCTTAGACTTTTAGAGCGGATTCCCCAGTGGGAACAAGCAAAAATGCTGCCCTGAGAAGAATTGAGGCACCGCCTAGTGGCTGAAAACATTTAGGCAAGGAGAGACTCTGGCTACCAGCTGAAGGGGGTTTTGGAAGGGGTGCCCTGCATATGTGTGTTGTGTGTGCACAGTATAAAATACACACCACTCTTTTTATGGGGATCAGAGTAGGGTAAGGATGAGAATGGGTGACAGTTATGGGGACATGCCCCTGCCTGGATATTGTAACCCTTCTATGAGATATTGAAATGACTGCGGAAGGATTACTTTAAGGCCCTAGAGCTCCATGAAGTTAATAGCCCTTCAGTGATTTCCAACCCATGACATGACGTTGGTAGTAGTAATAGCTGCCAACAACCGAAGGTTTATGGTTGTGACCACGGGTATATATGTTACATGCCAGAGAGAAATTGATTGATTTAATCCTCTTGGTCCCAGGAGAATTATCATCATTCCATATTACAGAAAAGAAAATTGAGGCTCAAAACCGAAGCAACTTAGAGAACAAAACAGAGGGGATGGGGGTGGGGATGATGAGGATTAAGAAGGGCACATGTGATGAGCACTGGGTGTGGTATGGAAGTGATGAATCACTGTATTGTACACCTGACACTGATATGACACTGTATGGTAACTAACTGAAATTTAAATGAAAACTTAAAAAGCACCCCCTCAAAAAAAAAAAAAAAACCCTGAAGCAACTTGCCCAAGTTCATACACAACCAAAGCTGGGCTACTGACCCTTGAACCCATATTATTAACCTTCATATTACACTCCTCTGTGTCACATAGTACACAACAGTAAGCTTGTGCCAGCAGCATCAAATCAACCAACGCTTATTACATATCCGCCTGACGCGCAGTATGGTGCTGGTACTGCTTGTTACTGGAACACACACAGGCACACACACAAGCCTCTGCTCAAGAACGAAACAATTTCGTTGGATAAGGTAATGCAGAAAGGCTTAAAAGTTAATTAACAGCAAAAAATAAAAAAATCAAAGCTGACGGAACAACCTTAGAAGATAACATTAAGATAACACAAGATAACATTAAGATAATACAAGAATTGCCACAAGTGGAGGTCAGTTTATGAGATATATGAGGTGGGTTTTGGAAGCTAGATAGGATTTAGGTGGGCTGGAAGGGCAGGTAGTGCTTTTCTGGGAGGAGGCCAGGGATGAAACATGGTAAAGTAGCTGCAAACCCTGGGCTGGGAACCTGGAGCCCAAAGACTCAGTCACTGGCTGGCTGGGCATTCTTAACGCAAGCTACACTTCCCTTTCTGCACGCAGTCTCTTCATTGGTAAATTCAGGGTGCTGGGCCCTCTAAGAACCTCATTGGTCTAAAATGCTATCATTCCTTAAGTCTGGAAATGTGAACAGATTCAGTTCCGAAAGGACAGCCAAGTTTGGGGGAGTTTTATTGGTGGCAGAATGGCTGAGCTCTCACTTCATCTGCTTATTACCTAGAAGAAGAGGCAAGTCTTCCTATCTACACGTGTAAACATGCCAAGGGCTCCCCTTCATGGTCAAAGACAGCACACCCTCTAGGGTGGTTTGGAGAACCAAAGGCACACAGCACCATTACCCAGAGGGTGGTTATGGCATTTCATACATTTCACAAAAAGATGTTTTTATGGCATCATAACTTGGCGCATCACACACATCACTGTGTACTAGAAGGAATATAACACAATATGGATAGGAGCCCCCGCCCCTGACAAGTAGAGCCAATTGGTTACTTTGCCATGAATGGTCTGCAGTTCCCAAAGCACACATGCCAACTTCCATTTCAGCATGCCTTTGAACATACTGCTCTTTGTGCTTAGAACAAACACACTCATACTCATCCACACACTTCTTTGCGTTTATACCGTTTTTCACAATATTCACTGTCATTTTTTCAGTTCTTACTAATGGGTATAAATCCCAAGCCCCATCCCAAGGGCTAAAGAAATGTAAACTTCATTTTTCTATAGTCTAAAATAGATTCTAGTCTGAGCTCCTATTCTGCTAAGTGAATAACCAGTTTGGAGGGTCTGTTCAGCCTCTTGATTGCATCCAGATGCGGTGACAGCATGAAGGGGATGTATGTGATACTTTTGATATTGCCTGTCCATGTTGACTGAGAGGCCCCACAACCTGTCTGTCCAGGAAAAAGACATGGGTTCCTTTCACTCTTGAGTTGTACAAATCTATTTGAGACTTCTGTGGTCTTTCTCCCGGTGACACATCTGAAAGTTCAGAAGAGGAAGGATCTTTTTCTATAGGACTCAGAAGTAGCTGTGAATTTTTGACCAACCCCGCCCTTTCCCTAGGAATCCTTCCTAATTTTAGAAGCTAGAAGCTTTCAGATGGCTTCATAGCATAAGAACTCAGTCCAGTTACAGGAAGACACCAGACAGGTTGGATTTGAGAAACATTCAGCAAAACAACTGATCTCTGGTAATATCAAGGTTGTGAAAGACAAGGAAAGACTGAGTAACAATTGGGACTAGTCACAGAACATGGAGAAATGATAACTAAATGCAATTAGGATCCTGAATGGGACACTGGAATAACAAAAAAAGGAACATTAATGGAAAAACTAGTGAAGTTTGGAGTCTTGAATTTGGCTAATGATATTATATCAGCATAAATTTCCTAGTTCTAATATTATGTTTATGTATGATGTTAACAATTGGGAGCATATATGTGAAGGATACATGGAAAATCTGTGCCATTTTGCAATTTTTCTGCAAGTCTAAAAGTAGTTCAAAATTTAAAGTTCAATAAAAAATACTTATTTAAACTTCTAGGGCAGTAATTCACAATCTCAGTTGTCTTATAAATAATAAAATACATTATTTGAGCAAAGGATTGATATTTTTAATTAAAATTTTAATTATGAGATTATTATAAATTCACATGCAGTTGTAAGAAAGAATACAGAGATGTCATGTATACTTCAATAGCTTTCTTAATGGTAACATCTTGTAAAACTGTAGTGTAATATCACAACTAGGATATTAGCATTGGTACTGTCAACATACAAGACTTCACCATACACAGCATTCCTAATGCTACCCTTTTAGCCACACCTATTTCCCTCTCATCCTTGGCATTCTTAACCCCTGGCAACTACTAGACTACTAGTCTGTTCTCCATTTTTATAATCTTGTCATTTCACCCATGAAGTCATACACTATGTAAACTTTTGGAATTGGCATTTTTCACTCAGCCTCATTCCCAGGACATTCATTTAGGTTGTCACATGTTTCAATCGTTCATCCTTTCTCACTGTTGACTGGTAACCCACGGTGTGTATGTGCCACAGATTGTTTAGTCATTCACCTGTTGGAGGACAGCTGCATTGTTTCCAGTTTAGGCTATTACAAATACAGCTGCTATAAATGTTTGTGTACAGGTTTTTGTGTGAATGTAAGTTTCATTCTCTAGAATAGAAACCTAGTACAATGACTAAATTGTATAGCAAATGCATGTCTTGTTTTTTTAAGAAACTACCAAATCATTTTCCTGAGTGGTCTTCCTACTTTACATTCTCACCAGCAGTGCATGAATGGTCTATTTGCTCTACATTCTCATTAGCATTTTGGCCATTCTGATTAGGGCCTAGTGAACTCAAGGGGTTTTAAGTTACATTTCCCTAATGGTTAATGATGAACATCTTCTTACATGTTTATTTGTCTTCTCTATATTCTCTTTGGTGAAATCTTCATGTTGTTTCCCATTTAATAATTGAGTTGTTTTTTTCACTGTTGACTTTTGCACATTCTTTGTGTATCCTAGATAGTAGTCCTTTGTCAGATATGTGATATATGAATATTTCTCCCAGTTTGTAGTTTGTTTTTTTTATACTCTTCACAGGGTCTTTCACAGAGCAAAAGCTTTCAGTTTTGTTTTTTTTTTTTTTTTTAAAGATTTTATATATTTATTTATTTGAGAGAGAGAGAGAAAGAGAGAGAGAGCATGAGAGGAGGGAGGGTCAGAGGGAGAAGCAGACTCCCTGCAGAGCAGGGAGCCCCATGCGGGACTTGATCCGGGGACTCTAGGATAATGAACTGAGCCGAAGGCAGTCACTTAACCAACAGAGCCACCCAGGTGCCCAAAAGTTTTCAGTTTTGAAATCCAATTTGTCAATTTTTTTAATGGAATTTGCTGTTTGTTCAAGTCTAAGAACTCTTTGCCTACCTCTAGATATGAAGGTTTTCTCCAATTTTTTTCTCTGAAAGCTCTACAACTTTATGTTTTACTTTTAAGTCCATGATACATTTTGACTTTATTTTTATAGAAAGAATGAGACTTAGAGTGAGGTTTTCTTCTTTTCTCCCATAAATACCCAACTGCTCCAGTATCATTTGTTGAAAGTGCTGCATTTCTTCCATTGAATTATTTTTGCACTCTTGTTAAAATCAGACATATTTATGTGCATCTATTTCTGGGTTCTCTATTCTGTCCCACTGATCTATGTGGATATCCCTCTTCCAATACCACATAGTCTTTTTTTTTTAAGATTTTATTTTTTTATTTGACAAAGCAAGACCCAGTGAGAGAGGGAACACAAGCAGAGGGAGTGGGAGAGGGAGAAGCAGGCTTCCTGTGGAGCAGGGACCCTGATTCGGGGCTTGATCCCATGACCCTAGGATCATGACCTGAGCTGAAGGCAGATGCTTAATGATTGAACCACCCAGGTGTCCCCCAATTCCACATAGTCTTTATTACTATAGCTATACAGCAAATTCACCATGTAATTATCTTAGGTATGGCTGAATTATATGTGCCATAATATATAATTATAATGAGGATTTTTGAGTCTCTAAATTCATGAGGGACATTAGTCTGTAGGGTGGAGTCTTTTGGTATTGTTTTTGCCTAGTTTTGTATTAGGGTAATACTAGCTTTATAAAGTGAAGTAGTCTTCTCTTCTTTATCCTAGAAGAGATTATGTAGAATTAATATTAATTCCTCTTTAAACATTCAGTAGAATTTTCCAGTGAAACCATTTGGGCCTAGAGATTTCCTCTTTGGGAGTTTCAAAATTATGAGCTCAATTTCCTTTATAGTCATAAAGCTTTCCAAATTATCTATTTCATATTAGTTGTGAGTTGTGATAATTTGTGCTTCTTTTAGAAATTGATCCATTTCATCTCTATGGTCATATTTATGCAGAGTTGTTTGTAGTATTCCTTCTGATTTCTGAAAAGTCTTTAATAGCCCCTGCTCATTTCCAATATTGGTAATTTGTATCCCCTCTCTTTTCTGTCAGGTTACTAGAGATTTGTCTATCTTATTGATCTTTTCTAAGAATTAGCTCTTTATTTTGTTAATTTTTCTCTATTATTGTTCTGTTTCAAATTCACTGATTTCTGTTCTTACAGAACAGGTTTGCTTTGTTTTGTTTTGTTTTTCCCCTTCTGCTTGTTTTGGATTTATTTCACTTTCATTTTCTAGGTTCTTGAGATGAAAGCTTATATTATTGATTTTAGACCTTTCCCCTTTCCTAATGTAGACATTTGGAGCTGTAAATTTCCCTGTCAGCAATCCTTCTAAATTTTTGATACATTTTATTTTTATTTTTATTTTCATGCCATTCAGTGCATTTCTTTTCCCTTGAAACTTCTTTTACGACTCATTGATTATTTAGATGTGTATTATTTAGTTTTCAAGTGTTTGGCGATTTCCCTGTTCTCTTTCAGTTACTGACATCTAGTTCAATTCAGTTGTCAGAGAACAGAATGTATTATTTCAAATTCTTTTAATATTTTCTATTCTATGGCCCAAGATATGGTCTATCTTGGTACATATTCTGAGGACATTTGGAAAGAATGTGTATTCTGGAATTGTTTCATGGTATGGTCTGTATATGTTAATTGAATCCTGTTTGTTGATGGTGGTGTTGAGTCAAGAACTTTTCTATGTCCTTGATGACATTCTGTTTAGTTGCTTCATCAATTGTTGAGAAAGGGGTGTTGAAGTCTCCAACTATAATTGTAGATTTGTCTTATTCTCCTTTCAGTTGTATCACTTTTTGCTTTCCATATTTTGTGGCTCTATTGTTTGTTGCAATTAATTTAGGACTTCCCTGTCTTTTTGGTGGATTGATCTTATCATTATATAATGTCCCTCTGCCTTTGGAAGTTTTCTTTGTTCTGAAGTCTATTTTATTTAAAATAATTCAACTACCTCTTTCTTTTGATTAATGTGTGTATGATATATCTTATTCTATCCTTTTACTTTCAATCTGCCTATATCATATTTGAAATGAATTTCTTGTAGATAACATATAGTTGGGTCAGTTTTTAATCCACTATGCCAATCCTTGTCTTTTAATTAGTGTATTTAGATCATTTATATTTGATGTGATTATTGCTCTGTCAAAATTTAAGTTCGCAATTTTATTTTTTGTTTTCTGTTTGCTCTGCTTTTCTCTTTACTATTTCTTTTTTCCTGCCTTCATGTGGGTTACTTGAACTTTTTAAAGAATTCCATTTTGGGGGTTCCTGGCTGGTTCAGTCAGTAGAGCTTGCAACTCTTGATCCCAGAGTTGTGAGTTCAAGCCCCACACTGGACATAGAACTTATTTAAAAAAAAAAAAAAAGGAATCCCATCTTGATTTAGCCATAATGATTTTTGTATTTTTTCATTTCCAAACTGTACAATTTTATTTCTTTTCTTGAGAATTTCACTGGCTAATACCCCCTGTATAATGTTGAATAGAGTGCAAATTAAATATACTTATCTTGTTCCAGTCTTCACCATTAAGTGTGAAGTTAGTTATGGGTTTTTCATAGGTGCACTCTTGTAGGTCTCAGAAATTTTTGTTTACTAAAAGCTTGTTTAGGTTTTTATCACAAATGGGTTTTGGGTTTGACAAATGCTTTTCTGGGTCTATAGAAATGACATATTTTGTTCTTTATTCTGTTGTGTATTGCATTGATTGATTTTAGATGTTAAGCAAACATTGTCTTTATGAAATAATCCCAATTGGTCATAGTCTAATCATTTTTATATGTTGTTCAATTCAGTTTGCTAGTATATTTTGAGGGGTTTTGTCTCTATATTCATTAGTTATTTTGATTCATAATCTTCTTTAATTGTGATAGTTTACTCTGGTCTTGATATTAAGGTAGTAGCTGGCCAAATTGAATGATTTGGCAAATATTTCCTTTTCTATTTTTTTTTTTCAAAACATCAGTGAAATTTTGATATTATTTACTCACTAGATATTTGGTTAAATTTACAGTTAAAGTGCTTGGCTCAGGACTTATCTTTGTGGAAAGATTTTTTTTTATTATTGAAGTATAGCAGACACATGATGTTATATTAGTTTTAGGTGTAAAAAACGGTGATTCCACAACTCTGTACATTAAGATATGTTCACAAGTGTGGCTACCATCTGTCACCATACAACACTATTACAGTACAATTGACTATATTCCCTATACTGTACCTTTCATTCTAATGACTTGAACATTTCGTGCTGTAAGCTTGTTCCTCCCACTACCCTTCACCCATTTTGCCTGTGCCTCACTTCCCTTCCCTCTGAAAACTACCAGTTTATTCTCTGTATTTAAGAATCTGTTTGGTTTTTGTTTGTTTATTTGTCTTGTTTTTTAGGTTCTGCATATAAGTGAAATGATGTGGTGTTTGTCTTTCTCTGTCTGACTTCTTTCACTTAGCACAATCCCCTTTAGATCCATCCATGTCATCACAAATTGCAAGATTACATTCTTTTTATGGCTTAGTAATATTTTATTGCATATATGTCACATCTTTTTTATTCAGTCATCTGTTAGTGGACACTTGGATTACTTCCATATATTGGCTATTATAAATAATACTGCAATAAACATAAGGGTGAATATATCTTTTCATTTTGTTTGGGTAAATATCGACTAGTGAATTACTGGATATGTGGTATTTCTATTTTTAATTTTTTGAGGAACCTTCATACTGGTTTCCATAGTGATTGCATCAATCTACATTTCTACCAACAGTACACAAGTGTTCCTTTTCTTCCGGATCCTCACCAACATTTGTTATTTCTTGTCTTTATGATAATAGATATTCTGACAGGTGTGAGGTGATATCTCATGGTGGTTTTGATTTGTATTTTCCTGATGATCTGTGATGTTGAGCATCTTTTCATGTGTCTGTTGACCATCTGTATGTCTTTGAAAAAATGTCTATTCAGGTCCTCTACCAATTTTTAATTAGATTATTTGTTTCTTTGGTGTTGAGTTATGTAAGTTCTTTATACATTTTGGATATTAGCCTTTTATCAGATATATCATTTGCAAATATCTTCTCCCACTGAGTAGTTTGCTTTTTCGTCTTATTGATGGTTTTCTTTGATGTGCAAGTTTGTTGTTGTTGTTGTTGTTTTAATTTTGGTGTAATCCCAATAGTTTATTTTCAGTTTTCTTTTCTTTGTGTAAGGAAACAAATCTAGAAAAATGTTGGTATGGTTGATTTCAAAGAGATTACTGCCTGTGCTTTCTTCTAGGACTTTTATGTTTTCACATCTAGGTCTCTAATTCATTTTGAGCCTATTTTTCTGTATGATATAAGAAAATGGTCCACTTTCATTCTTCTGCATGTAGCTGTCCAGTTTTCCCAGCACCATATATCAAAGAGACATTTTCTCCATTGTATATTCCAACCTTCTTATCATAGATTAATTGAACAAATAAGCATGACTCTCCATTCTGTTTCAACGATCAGTGTGTCTCTTTTTTTCTTTTCCTGATGTTTCACCTTTCCTATTTTTATGATTTCCTTTCTGTTGTGAGAAATTCCTTTAGCCATTCTTTTAGAGTAGGTCTGCCAATGACAAATTTTCTTAATTTTCCTTCACTGGAGAATGTCTTGATTCTTCTCTTCAATCCTGAAGGTTATTATTTTTTTTTTTAAGATTTTATTTGACAGAGAGATCACAAGTAGGCAGAGAAGCAGGTGGGGGGAGGGGGGAATCAGGCTCCCCGCTGAGCAGAGAGCCTGATGTGGGGCTCAATCCCAGGACCCTGAGATCAGACCTGAGCCGAAGGCAGAGGCTTAACCCACTGAGCCACCCAGGCGTCCCCTGAAGGTTATTTTTGCTGGACATAGGATTCTGGGTTGTTAGTTCTTTCTTTCAGCATATGAAAAATGTCCTGCATTCATTGCCTCCATGTTATCTGATAAGAAATCTGTCATTCAAATTGTCTTTCCCCAAAAATGTCATTTCTCTCTTACTGCACTCAAGATTTTTTTCTTTGTCTTTAATTTTCCAAAGTTTGACTATGATGTACTCTTGGTATGGATTTCTTTGGGTCTATCATGTTGGGAGTTCTCTTAGTATCTCAAATTTGTTCATGGTTTATGGCTTTTGGTAAATTTGGGATGTTTCCAGCCATCATTACTTTAAATACCTTATCAGCCTCATTCTGTTTTCTCTCTCCTTCCAGAACTATAATGATATAAATGTTCTTCTTTTGTCTCTTTGCTGAGACTTTCTTTTTATTTTTCATTTGTTTCAAGCATATTCATAATTGTTCACGAAACATTTCTATCATGGCTGCTTTAAGTGCTTTGTCACATAATTCTAACATTTCAAGCATCTTGATATTGACATCTATTGTCTTTTTCCATTCACTCTGAAATGTTCTGGTTCATTCCACCCGGACAGAAAATTGATGAGCAATTTTCATTTAAAATCTGGGCATTTTGGTATTACATTTGCTCCTGATCTTTTTTGAGCCTTCTGTTTTAGCTGACTTCCTCTGATAGTACTTGTGGTTGAGGGTTAGAAAAGAGAAGGGAATCATTATTGCCAGATATAGGTGGAAGCCCAGACTCCCCACTTAGCTTCCACTGATATCTGAGAGCAGGGTGGTAGAAACTCCTTGCTACTGTTAGGTGGAGATAGGAGTTCTAGTTTGCCACTAGGCCTCTACTGATACCTCTCTAGCTGGGAAGGGTAAGAGTGTCTCATTGGTGTACCCCACATGGCCTCCAATAATATCATGATGGTAGAGGAGAGGGTGGCTTTCTTTATGGCTGCCTTTCTACTAGGCCTCCTCTGCTAGTGGGAAGGAGGGGTACCCCCTTACTGACAGATCAAAGTGGAAGACTATGCTTCCATATGGTCTTTGCTGACACTGTGGAGGGGTGGGCCTCTTTATCATCCAGTGAGAATAAATATTCCAGCTCTCTACTGACCTCTGACACAACTGCAGCAAGAGAGTTGGGACATCTCATTGCAGCTTGATGAAGGTGGATGTCTAGGCTCACTACTTAGTGTTTATTAACATGAGTTGGGGTGGAGGAGCAGTTTTTTTCTATGGTGTTTGGCTGGACTGAAGAGGTTATCATCTAAAAGTTTTCTGCCTTTCTGTGCTGCCTCTTCCTGGTGTATTGATTGATTATTTGTTTGTGGCCATTAGTGTTTCCTGGTTGCTGTCTCTTCAGCTCCAAATCTGGGATATATAGTATAAAAAGACAACCCAAGGAACTTGCCATTGTGTCATTATTTGAGTCCCGAGGTCCCTAGCTGGTCTGTTATACTTAGGGAGAGGAATAAAGAAAAGTACATTTACTTCAATTTTCTGGAAGTAGAAGTCAAGTACTAATGTTTACACATTTTAAAACATCTGAAATTGTTGAATTCTCTAGTCTATGTCCTGAGTTCTTCCTTTTCTCACCCCTACCAACTCAGTGTCTAGATGGGACTCATTGTATATCTGTTTTCACCAGTACATCTCATCCCTAGGGTAGTAACTATAAAAGAGTTGATCATGAATAAAGGTATTAGGGGGTGGGGAAATTGTAGCATGAGTGTTAAAGGAAATATGAAGTACAAAAATGGGTTAATATTTTTTAAAATTTATCTTCACTTATGATATGTTTATAACTCTTGTAGCAATCCCTGAACTAGATGCTATTATCATTTTATATTAAAAAGACTGAGGTTGCTATGTCTGTCCCTTTATTGGGAAGGCAAAGCAGCAGACATCTACTTACATGTCGCTGCTGTGATAGCATGTCACAGGGCCATTCTTCCTGCAGGAAAAGCTGGAAAAGTTTCTTGGTGTTCAGAGTGGAGGGCGTTAAGAAGGTTGAGATGGTTGTTGGGCCCACCCATTATGTTTGTCATAATCTGTGACTGTTAACCAGGTACTTTCTCGCCATAGAGGCTGACACAAAGCTCTAAGGAATCTACTTCATTTTTAAAAGTCATGTTCAATATGTTTCCATATTTGGAAACTTTAAAAATGAGTAAGTTTAAAGAAAATTAAACTTAACATCTACTTCTGAAAGATGGAATGTTCAATATAGGGGGTGAAAGAATGTTTCATATTTAAACAAAGGGGGTATACATGAATTTAAACAGCTTGAAAAGCATGGCATCAGGAAGTAAGCACCATGGGTACTATTAGGAGATACTATCTGTATCCACTGAGGTTCTTTCGAGAGACAGAACCAACAGGAGAGATGTGTGTGTGTGTGTGTGTGTGTGTGTGTGTGTGTGTGTGTATATATGAATGAATTGGCTTATTTGATTATGGAGGCTAAAAAGTCCCATGTTCTGCCATCTGCAAGCCAGAGACCTAAGAAAGCCAGTGGTATAATTTAATCTGTGTCCAAAGGCCTAAAACCATGGTGTAAGTCTCAGCCTGAGGGAGGAGAAGACAAATGTCTCTGCTCAAGCAGTCAGGCAGAGAGCAAATTTTCTTTTCCTCCACGTTTTTGTTCTATTCAGACCCTCAACAAACTGGATGATGCCTGCCCATGTTAGGAAGGGAAATCTATTTTACTGAGTGTGATTCAAATGCTAATCTTATACGGAAACACCCTTGTCAGGAGACAGCCCAGATAAAACGTTTAGCCAAATAGCTGGGCATCTGTGATCTCATCAAATTGACAAATAAAATTAATCATCACACTACTCAATATCCTGAAAGTTATCAGAATGTTAATGACCACATACAGAGATGAGCTGATCATCCTCTCTGTCAACTTCAACTTATCTAGGGAAGAAGTCCAGTTTGTTCTCCGGATCTGCCCAGAGTCAAGTTGCAAGGTGTCAATAATTTGGTGACATTGTTATCTTTTCCTAAAGTACAAGGGAGATCCATAAGGGTAGGGAAAAGGGAAATAAATGCTGCCAACCACAGCCAGAGCTGGCTGACTTGTTTGGGCATGTTTTCCTTCAGGGTCACTTGGCATACAGAGTAGTCAAGCTCAGGTAATTTGAGGAAAAGATCTTCCACTCCACATGATTGCTAATTGCTCAAGGAGCAAAGCACAGTAGAAATAACAGGGAGATATGAAACTCCAAATGTTGGTGATAACTGTTTTTAACCTTTCCTAAAGGAACATTAAGGAGGTTTTAATACTCTGGTAGGGGAACACAAATGTGTGAAAAACGAAACAGCAGTTGCTGACAGAGTCACTTTCCACCTGAAGGAGCTGTGCCAGAATCAATTTCTAATAGGAGGGAAGGGTAATGAGAGTGCATTGTGGATTACAGTCACATTCCACATCACATTCTACATCTCTAAAAGCTTCTCTGGACAGATTGTAAATTACACTGACCTTAAAGAAAATGTTCACACTAAGGTTTTGGTTTTTATGAACATTCCACCCGGACAGTCTGACCTGGCTTTGGATAAAATAAGAAATGAAACAAGAAACCAACTGAACCACCCAGAGCCAAGGGTCAGGCCTGGTTTTATGATTGACTCTGGTTGTTTTCTTGCCACCCATACATCTAGAGAGAAAGAAGTGTTATTTCCATAAATGATGACCTAACCCAAGGCCAATTTGGAGTGGTTACTTGCTTCCCAAACTTGCTTTAGCTATTGTTAAAATCAGTGTGATATTTGGGTCTTTCCTTCAGGTTTCAAAATTACCATTGAGCCCATCATACCATCTTTTCCTCCATGTTTTTGTTCTATTCATATTTATTCATGTTTATTGTCCTATTCATAATTATTATTATTATGTTTGTGGGTGGCTATTAGACACCACACTAAGCAGGGTTCTTGGTTCAAAATAACAGACATCAGTTCTAGCATTGATGAAGCACAGGGACTGGGGAAGAAGGCCTAACCTACCACAGAATCTGTTTGTTCAACACAGTACTATGGCCTCTGCAGGAGCCATGAGTATCAGGCTTCTGCATCTTGTTGGTAGACTCTGCTGCACAGGTGCATGCCCTCTATGTTGCTGGACTTAACCATGAATTATCACCAGCTGACCAGCCTTTCAAGATTCAGCATAGACAGGAGCACATTGTGAGTTGTACTGAGGTCACATGGCCATGCTTGAACTCAAGCTGCCAGAGGATGGGGAATTCCCTCAAATAGGAAGGGTATACAGACAACCAAAACTATAATACCCACTGTACATGAGTTAGAAAAAAAATAAAAGTAACCCCTCCCATGTGATAGCCAAATTTAAAAATAGATATTTATATATACACATATATTAATATATAGTATATAATATAATACCACATGCATGTATAAGTATTTTTTGGAAATCAATCAACAAACATTTATATATAGTAGGTTTGGATGTCCCAGTGAAGATCTTATATTCAACTCTTCAGTAATAGAAGACCAGCAGGAAATCTTTTTTTTTTCCAAGTTTTTACTCCTTTTTATTGAGGTATAATCATCACACAACATTAGTTCAGGTGTACAACACAATAATTTAATATTTGTATATAATGTGAAATGATCACACAATAAGTCTAGTTAACATCCATTTCCATACATAGTTACAGAGTTCTTTTTCTTGTGATAAGAACTTTTAAGATCTACTTTCTTAGCAACTTTCAAATATACAAGGCAGTATTATTAACTATAGCCATGATGATGCATATTACATTCCCAGGACTTACTTATTTTATAGTTGTTAAGTTTGTACCTTTTGATCCTCTTCATTAATTCTACCCTCCACCCTATTCCCTGCCTCTGGAAACCACCAATCTTTTTTTTTGTATCTCTGAGGTTGAACTTGTTTGTTTGTTTGTTTGTTTGTTTGTTTTAAAGATTCAACCTGTAAGTGAGATCACATGGTATTTGTCTTTCTCCTTAGACTAATTTCACTTAGCATAATGCTCTCAAGTTCCATCCATGCATCCATATTATTGTAAATGGCAAGATTTTCTTTTCTATGGCTGAATAATATTCCATTACACACACACACACCACCACCACCACCACCACCGTCTCTTTATCAATTCATTTACTACTGGACACTTGAGTTGTTTCCATATCTTGGCTGTTGTAAATAATGCTGCCATGAACATGGGGATGCATCATCTTTTTGAGTTAGTATTTCCATTTTCTTTGGTAAATACTCACCAGTGGAATTGCTGGATCATATGATAGATATATTTTTAATTTTTTGAGGAACCTTTATACTGTTTTCTATAATGGCTGCACCAAACTACATTCCCACCAATAGTGCACAAGGATTTCTTTTTCTCCACCTCCTTGCCGACACTTGATGATAGTTTAATAATAGCCGTTCTAATAGGTGTGAGGTGGCATCTCATGACAGTTTTGTGATAATTAGTGGTGCTGAGCCTCTTTTCATGTACCTGTGGTCATCTGCATGTCATTTTTGGAAAAATTGTTATTCAGATCCTCTGCCCATTTTTAATTGGATTGGTTTTTTGTTTTCTTTTTGTTTTTATTTTGCTATTAAGTTTCATGGCTTGTTTCTATATTTTGGATATTAACCTCTTATCAGATATATGATTTGCAAATATTTTCTCCCATTTAGTAGGTTAACTCTTCAGTATTTTGATGGTTTCCTTTTTTCCTTTGTTGTGAAGCTTTTTAGTGTGATATAGTCCCATTTGTTTTTTTGTTTTGTTTTGGTTTGGTTTGGTTTTTTGTTTTTGTTACCTTTGTTTTGGGGATCAAATCCAAAAAATTATCACCAAGACCAATCTAAAAAATGTTACAGCCTATGTTTTCTTCCAGAAGTTTCATGGTTTCAGGTCTTACATTCAAGTCTTAAATTCATTTTGAATTACATTTTGTGTGTGGTACAAGACAGTAGTCCAGTTTCTTTCTTTTGCACGTAGCTGTCAACTTTGTTCAACAGCATTTATTAAGATGTCTTTTCTCCATTGTATGTTTCTGGCTCCTTTTTCATAAATTAATGTGTGGGTTTATTTCTGGGCTTTCTATTTTGTTCCATTGATGTATGGGTCTGTTTTTATGCCAATACCATACTATTTTGATTACTATAGCTTTGTAATATAGCTTGAAATTAAGAAATATGATGCCCCAGCTTTGTTCTTCTTTCTTAATATGGGTCTTTTGTAGTTCCATGAAAATTTTAGGATTATTTGTTCTATTTCTGTGAAAAATGCCACTGGAATTTTGGTAGGGATTGCATTGAACCTGTAGTTTATTTCAGGTAGCATGGACATTTTATCAATATCAATTATTCCAGGGGTGCCTGGGTGGCTCAGTGGATTAAAGCCTCTGCCTTCGGCTCAGGTCATGATCCCAGGGTCCTAGGATCGAGCCCCGCATCGGGCTCTCTGCTCAGCAGGGCGCCTGCTTCCTCCTCTCTCTGACTGCCTCTCTGCCTACTTGTAATCTCTGTCTGTCAAATAAATAAATAAAATCTTTTAAAAAAAATATCAATTATTCCAAACCATGAACACAGAATATCTTTCTGTTTATTTGTGTTTCTTCAATTTCTTTCAACAGTGTCTTATAGTTTTCAGTGTGCAGGTCTTCCACTTTCTTGATTAAATTTATCCCTAGAAACTTTATTCTTGGTGATGCAATTGTAAATGAGATTATTTTCTTAATTTCTCTTTTGATAATTTGTTATAAGTGTATAGAAATGCAACAGATTTGTGTATATTGATTTTATTATATCCTTAGAAATCTTTACATGGGATTTGTTTTGAGTCCACTGACAAGTCCCAGTGATAGTACCATTTTTGCTTCCCTACACAGCTCAGCCCATCCTCTACCACACTTTTTCATGGCCCTTTTATTAAACATTTGCTTCCAAGCTAGGAGCTATAGAGGGATACAATATAAGCAGATGGGAAGATAATTAATATTTACTGAGTGCTCATTTATTATTAAGTTCTAATAACCTAGTTAACTTAACATTGTCCTTATAATAGGTAGAAGTATTACCTTACAGTACCCACCTGGTTTGAGGCCCAGCTCTACCACATATTGGGTGACCTTAAGCAAGTTATTTAACCTTTGTGTGCAACAGATTTTTCATCTATAAAGTGGAGATGCTCTCAGAGTTATTGGATGAAAAGCACCAAACTCTGTGACCGATGGTCAACTGTGAGATAATCTGGCATATTAAGTGTCTCCTCCTTCAAGAAAGTCTTTTGATATGATACTATATGTGGAAAACCCAAAAGACTCCACTCCAAAACTGCTAGAACTTATACAGGAATTCAGTAAAGTGTCAGGATATAAAATCAATGCACAGAAATCAGTTGCATTTCTCTACACCAACAGCAAGACAGAAGAAAGAGATATTAAGGAGTCAATCCCATTTACAATTGCATCCAAAACCATAAGATACCTAGGAATAAACCTAACCAAAGAGACACAGAATCTATACTCAGAAAACTATAAAGTACTCATGAAAGAAATTGAGGAAGACACAAAGAAATGGAAAAATGTTCCATGCTCCTGGATTGGAAGAATAAATATTGTGAAAATGTCTATGCTACCTAAAGCAATCTACACATTTAATGCAATTCCTATCAAAGTACCATCCATCTTTTTCAAAGAAATGGAACAAATAATTCTAAAATTTATATGGAACCAGAAAAGACCTCGAATAGCCAAAGGGATATTGAAAAAGAAAGCCAACGTTGGTGGCATCACAATTCCGGACTTCAAGCTCTATTACAAAGCTGTCATCATCAAGACAGCATGGTACTGGCACAAAAACAGACACATAGATCAATGGAACAGAATAGAGAGCCCAGAAATAGACCCTCAAATCTATGGTCAACTAATCTTCGACAAAGCAGGAAAGAATGTCCAATGGAAAAAAGACAGCCTTTTCAATAAATGGTGCTGGGAAAATTGGACAGCCACATGCAGAAAAATGAAATTGGACCATTTCCTTACACAACACACAAAAATAGACTCAAAATGGATGAAGGATCTCAATGTACGAAAGGAATCCATCAAAATCCTTGAGGAGAACACGGGCAGCAACCTCTTCGACCTCTGCCGCAGCAACATCTTCCTAGGAACAACGCAAAAGGCAAGGGAAGCAAGGGAAAAAATGAACTACTGGGATTTCATCAAGATCAAAAGCTTTTGCACAGCAAAGGAAACAGTTAACAAAATCAAAAGACAACTGACAGAATGGGAGAAGATATTTGCAAACGACATATCAGATAAAGGACTAGTGTCCAGAATCTATAAAGAACTTAGCAAACTCAACACCCAAAGAACAAATAATCCAATCAAGAAATGGGCAGAAGACATGAACAGACATTTCTGCAAAGAAGACATCCAGATGGCGAACAGACACATGAAAAAGTGCTCCATATCACTTGGCATCAGGGAAATACAAATCAAAACCACAATGAGATATCACCTCACACCAGTCAGAATGGCTAAAATCAACAAGTCAGGAAATGACAGATGCTGGCGAGGATGCGGAGAAAGGGGAACCCTCCTACACTGTTGGTGGGAATGCAAGCTGGTGCAGCCACTCTGGAAAACAGCATGGAGGTTCCTCAAAATGTTGAAAATAGAACTGCCCTATGACCCAGCAATTGCACTATTGGGTATTTACCCTAAAGATACAAATGTAGTGATCCAAAGGGACACATGCACCCGAATGTTTATAGCAGCAATGTCCACAATAGCCAAACTATGGAAAGAACCTAGATGTCCATCAACAGATGAATGGATCAAGAAGATGTGGTATATATACACAATGGAATACTATGCAGCCATCAAAAGAAATGAAATCTTACCATTTGCAACAACATGGATGGAACTAGAGCGTATCATGCTTAGCGAAATAAGTCAAGCAGAGAAAGACAACTATCATATGATCTCCCTGATATGAGGAAGTGGTGATGCAACATGGAGGCTTAAGTGGGTAGAAGAAGAATAAATGAAACAAGATGGGATTGGGAGGGAGACAAACCATAAGTGACTCTTAATCTCACAAAACAAACTGAGGGTTGCCGGGGGGAGGGGGTTTGGGAGAAGGGGGTGGGATTATGGACATTGGGGAGGGTATGTGATTTGGTGAGTGCTATGAAGTGTGTAAACCTGGTGATTCACAGACCTGTACCCCTGGGGATAAAAATATATGTTTATAAAAAATAAAAAATTAAAAAAAAAAAAAGCTTAAAAAAAAATAAAATAAAAAAATAAAAAAATAAAAAAAAAAAGAAAGTCTTTTAATCTCCTAAGGCTAATGGTATGCCACCCTCCTTCTTTTATCTTGGATGTTCCTTTTGTCTTTGGTTTTCAGCTTTTTCATGGAGCTCAATATAGGTAGTGAAGTTTATTGGACAGCAGGGATCTTCACTGTATCCGTAGCAACACCTAAAAACACAACACTTTCCCCACCTTGATCACTGCTTCCTGGGTTAGTTCTAGGTAACAGATGGATCACATTTATTGAGGTAGGATAGGAAAATTACCTAGACGCTCATTCACTGAGGCAACAGTTGTCATTGTGGGAGATACAGAGGAACTGAGGTGTTTTGAAGGACTAGCAGATTCACTTCTAGTTTGTGTTCATTCCAAGAGAAAGAGAGAGGTGTTGTTAATATTATTTAAGCCATCTTTATTTCTGAGCTCAAATAGGTGAATTTGCATAAATTAAAGTGTATGATGGAATTCCACTATGTAGTCACACGCTAAGGAACTTACCCCAACTTAGCTCACTGGTGAATCTCATTCAGGGTGGTACTATACACCCTAGCTTTTCAGTGAATTGCAAATGAGATCATTAGGGGATGAGAGAAGGGGAACATATCCAATCTGTGGAAAATGTTCTAGTGCTGTAATAAGACATTAAGAGCCCTATTCACAATAATCTTGACTGTTGGAAGATGTGGCTACACTTGTAATGCCTACTTTCCTAATGCCAAAAGCAAAATTTACATTCCATCTTAGGCAGACAATGTGCCTCATAGCAATGCACAGTTTGCATTTCCCTTTGGTGTCCCATGGATGCTTTCTTACACTGCCATTGGTCCCAACTTTTTATGGCAACATGGCCTTCCATGTCCAGGGTACAGGGGCTCTGTGTAAGTGCTGCTGACACCTGCAGAGTGATCATTATATTGTGTCATTAATTCTTCACTTGTTTGACCATGTGGCTACAGGCCACTAAAACCTGTAGCTAGGCTTCCACTCCTTTTTCTGGAAATGGAATTTGGAGTGCATCCAATCTTCCTGCTTTTTTTAAGCAGGCAAAATAATTTTATAAAATCCCTTTGAAGAGTAATCACCCTGGATATGTTTGTGAGGACAATGTTTTTAGTTTATTATCATAAGAGGCTCAAGCACCTCTAGGATAAGAATGGTGGTGTCTTTTATATCTAGCCCTAAAACTCTTCATGATTTCTGGTATGTTTGTTGAATTTAATTGTGATGTCTACATCATATATGTGGAGCTTGGGTTTTTAACATGGATTCCATAAAGTGTTGAAATTCTATGAAAATGTGTATCTGTATGTACATTTTTTTGTCCTTGGGGGAAGATCCTGCTCTAATCTGGGAATACTGGTAACGTCTGTTAACCTTTCCCTCATATTTTGATCCAGGTGAGGGGGACGGCAATGGCAGAGGAAATGGAGGGAGAATTTGAAACAGATGATTCAGCAGAGGCTGTGGGAGAGCCAAAGATGAGATATGCTGAAAGAAAATAGCATATGGGGCGCCTGGGTGGCTCAGTGGGTTAAGCCGCTGCCTTCGGCTCAGGTCATGATCTCAGGGTCCTGGGATCGAGTCCCGCATTGGGCTCTCTGCTCAGCAGGGAGCCTGCTTCCCTCTCTCTCTCTGCCTGCCTCTCTGTCTACTGTGATCTCTCTCTGTCAAATTAATAAATAAAATCTTTAAAAAAAAGAAAATAGCGTATGAAGAAATACGGGGAAAAGTCTTGCCAGATGTGTCAAAATGTTACCCTGCCACATCACCCATAGATGAGGTCACTTTTCAGGGACACTGGGAAGGGCTTTGGGGGGCACTTAGGTGGCTCGGTTTGTTGAGCAACTGACTCTTGATTTCCACTCAGGTCCTGATCTCAGGGTCGTGGAGATCCTAACACATTGGGTTCCACACTGACCAGGGAGCCTGCTTAGGATTCTCTCTCTCTCTCCTCTCCCTCTGCCCCCAACCCCCACTCACACACATGTTCTCTCTCTTAAAAAAAATATAAAAATAAAAATGTAGCTTTGATGTTACTGTTATACAGCTTTCAGGCAACAGTGAGCTAGGTTATTCAGATCAACACTCTTGCTAAAAACACAAACAAAAAATGTTGTTCAAATGGATTTAAATAAACACTACTATTTTATAATAACCAAAGACCTGAAAACACAATAAAGAATTTTCAGGTCAATATGTGGATGCTACCAAATGGTAAGAAGACTTCTGGATGATCCAAACCAATAATGGTGTCTGTCAACTCTGCTGTGGGCCCTAGGGGCTGGGTGGATGCCAAGACAGACCTGGGACCCATAGAAACTGATGAGTATTACAGACAACTTCTCCACATTAATACACATGCAGATTAAGGATAAGTCAGACCTCAGTCTGCCTCCCCTACCCCTCAATCTCAGGGGGCTGCCAGAAAGCGTGCGTTGGCAATTAGTAAGGCAAGAGAATTAAAAAGAAAGGGAAAAAAGTCTCTGAGAAGTTGTGGCCACAGATCACCCTCTTGTGGGCTTGTACTGTGTGTACACTTAACCTGGGTGAGTCAGAAACTTGTAAGCCATAAATTTGGTGTGAAGAGATCTCAACTGTTATTGCTCACAGTTGCCTGGCAAAACCAAAATAAAGGATCTGGGGGTAGAGGAGGGCACATCCAAACTAGGCTTTGGAGTACACCCATAAATAATTTAAGGAAAGTGGCCAGTTAATTCTTTAATCAAAAATAAGCAAGCATCAAGGGAATAAGAATCAGCAAAACAAGAGAGAAGAAATAAACCCATACCGAATTCAGCTATTGGACTCAGGTTTAAAACACAACTATGCCTATGTGTTTGTGGAAATAAATGACAATTTAGAAACAATTAAAGGAGACTATAAAAAGTTATACCCCATATCTGAAAAAGAACCAAACTAAAAAAAAAAAAAAAAAAGAAGACAGTAGTTGAAATAAAAACTCAGTTATCGTATTTGCGACACACTGACAATATAAGGGAGAAATAATGAACTGAAAGGTGGGGCAGAAGACCTTATATAGAATGCAGTACAGAGAGAATGAAAAAAAAAGATACACAAAATTGAGTAGGAGATGTGGAGGATACGGTACAAAGTTCTACCGTTGCCATGCCAGGAAAGAGAAACTAGCAGAGAGACTGAGAATTTCTCAGCACTGATGAGAGACATCTATTCACAGAATTAAGAGATTCACTGGATTCTAAGCAGAAGAGAGTGAAACCCATGCCTAGACAGCTCATAATGAAACTGCAGAAAACTAAGACATAAAGAAAATCTAAGAAAGCAACCAGAGAAAAAAGTTATCTTCAAAGGAGCAACTGATAACAGACCTTTAACAGCACATGGGAAAAGGGTACACTGATAAAGCTTTGACATGCTCAAAGAAAATTAGTGCTAACCTGGAATTCTACACACAACCGCCATTCAAAAATGAATTTGATCCCTTTTCTTAGTCTATGGCCCCCTTGAAAATTCTGGACACTCTGAGAGAGGCATGAAAAACCAGTGTTGATTGATTGCACTTTAAAAAATGATGGACTAGGGGGCACTTGGATGGCTCAGTGGGTTAAAGCCTCTGCCTTTGGTTTGGGTCATGATCCCAGAGTCCTGGGATTGAGCCCCGAATCAGACGCTCTGCTCAATGGGGAGCCTGCTTCCCTTCCTCTCTCTATGCCTGCTCTCTGCCTACTTGTTCTCTCTGTCAAATAAACTCTTTAAAATGGTGGACTAGGAGAGATGTTCATCAGAAGAGTATTTGAGAAAGTTACAGAACAAGATCTGTAGTGGAACACAGAGTTGGTGGGAAAGAGTGATAAGGGTACCTGAGAAGTTGAAATTGGCTGTCAAAGATGAACCAAACCTGCCTTATAATCTGCCCAACCATGAATATGATACTTGTTGGTGGAAAACAACTGCTTTCTCCTTTCAGTGATTCCTCATTTATTGATGCATTGAGGACCAGTTCCTTAACCTTACCTTATATGCAGGACGGATGCTCAAAATATTTGACAGTACTCAAAAGCACCCCACTCATCAAACAGAAGAGATTCCCGGCATCAGACCAGATGCCGGCTGTTGCACAAGACCAGGGTCCTGGGGCCCCTTGTGTTACTTGTTACCCCTTTAGTGGCTAGAATCTGAAGAAGCCCAGGGGAGGGACCTGATCAGCTAGGGTGGTGGAGACATTCAAAGTAGCTGTCATCTTGTGCTGGTATTTCAATACAGGTGTTGGCAGTACTAATACGTGGCAGCTGAATAAAAACACTGGGCTACCTTAAGCATCTCTCATCCTTCCTCCTTCTTGATCCCTGTCTCAACCTTTCCCTCTTGCATGTTTGTTTTTAAAGATTTCATTTGAAAAAAAAAAAAAAAAAGGTTTTGAGAGAGAGCACAAGCAGGGGGAAGAACGGAGGGACAAGCAGACTCCCCTCTGAGTGGGAAGCCCCATGTAGGGTTCAATCACAGAACCCCGAGATTATGACCCAAACTGAAGTCAAATGCTTAACTGAGCCACCCAGCACCGACTCTGCCTCTGCACGTTTAAATCTTCCAGCACAGCTGCTTCCTTGTCTAGTTTTATCAGGAACACCTTAAAAAAATCCATAGGAGAACTTTTTTTTAAAGATTTTATTTATTTATGACAGAGAGAAATAGTGAGAGAGGAAACACAAGCAAGGGGGAAAAAGGAGAGGGAGAAGCAGGCTCCCTGCTGAGCAGGGGACATGACCCGAGTCAAAGGCAGATGCTTAACCAACTGAGCCACCCAAGCACCCCATGGAGAACTTCTTTTTGCAAAACCTGTTTCATACATCCCCTGGAATGCTGGGGGATTGCATATTCTCTTTTGGCAAACTGTTCATTCCTGATATGATTATATCATTTTGTTGCACCTCAAATGGGCTTTATAAAATGAAAATCCAGGTTTATGCAGAAAATAAGGGGTATTTATTTGTTTTATAGTCAGATTCAGAATAGGCTTCCCTTTAATGACAAGCTCCTTTGCTATATATTTGCATAAAAATTTTTCACACAGTAAGTTTATGAGAGAAGTTAGGAAATACAAATAAAAGCACCTGTAATATATGTGTGTGTAAATAAAATTTATATATGATCCAGTTAGCTAACATCTGCTTTATATATAAACTTTTTAAAGATAAAGTTATATCTGCATTCTTTGTCAATGTACAATATGCTGAAGTAGAGCCATATTTAGCAAAAGAAACAATTTCTTCTTCCTAGCACTAGTACCTTTAATTTGATTTTAGTGATGGATCAAGCACTATCAATGCGAAGTTGTTTTGACATCAGATGAAAAGTCCTGTAGTAGTGCAGCTCAATATGATTTGGATTATCATCTTCAGGTACAAAAGCATATCAGGAGCTCAGAGCCCAAGGACTTCATTTTTTAAACCTTGGGCTTGAACTACATTTGAATTCAAATTCAGTAATGCCCTTAGATCAACTTGAGCTGACAAATTCTTTAGAAGAAAGTGGAATAAGGCAATTTGATGGAAATTATACCGTGCAGTGCCTTGTCACTCCAGATATTTCACTTTTACATTAAATTTTTTTTCAATTAATTTAAAGGTAACTGCTACATGCCAGATATCCAGGCTATTTGTCATTATTATTCGTTTATTTATATGCAGCACTGTCATTTACAAGGACATAATTCTTAAGGAAACATAATTGCTCTAAACCTATCAACTTGCTTATGTAAAACTTTGTAAAAATCTTTTCTCTGGAAAGAAAGTTTAAGTATTGGTTTTCCAAAAATGTTCGCCAAGGACCTCAGCATACCATGCACAATTGGGTCTCTGCTCCAAGTCCCATCATATCCATCAGGCTCCTTGCCCTAAGCCCTATGACCCTCAGGTTTGTACAGTATTATTCAAAGGATAATGAACCCTCATCCAAAATTTGCTGATCAAATATGGCTTCCAGAGAAAAAGTGATATGTGGGATTTAAAGGGAAGCCTATTCTGAATCTGAAAGTGAAATATGTGGGATTATTGCACTGATGCATAAAGTAAAAACACAGGTCTCTAATACATCCTACATCCTTTTGCCCTCCTTATTTGAAAAGAAAACCGAATCACACTAAAAAATTGAAAGAACCTTGGGGTGGGAAGGAATTTTGGAGTTCATTTTGTCCAACACTATTTGCAGGTAATGTAACCAAGACCAGGAAAGGTCTCCCCACAAGACAACCTTGAGACAGAGGTCTCCAGAGTCTCCAGAGTTGGTCAAGACTTAACATTGGTGGTCTTAGTGTTCTGTGTGAAGAGTGGAGTAGAGAATGTTCTGACATGTGGAACACTATGGAGGTCACTAAACAACAAACTCCCAAAATTCTACTACTATACTTACATTGTCTAGCAATTCCAATCTATGCAGTCCCCTCCTTCATTTCATTCCAAATTCATTTTAAACTCTGTCTCCTCTAAAAGTTTTTATTAAACATGAAGTTAATGCATTCTTTTAAAAGGTAACATTTATATCCACAGCAAAAACAGGACTAAAAATTTAGATTTTTATGCTTTCAGGTAGACAAAAGTGAACATTCCTTTATCCCCAAGCCCACATCACATGGAGTGAATTTGTTTTAACAACTTATAAATTCTTAGAAGGTAATCATATGAAATGCACAGCACATTGTAGTTAATTGATGCTTTTGCAATCAAAGCTTTTGCCTCCAGTGTTGGGCATCCACAAGCTTCATTCCTAGAATACAGCTCAGTGGTTCTTCAACTCAATTTAGTCTGCCGATGGTTGGTATGTCATTATGTGGTCAAAACTCTTCTTATTCACTTCATGCAGAAATCCAGCTGATAACCTTAACATTTCCTTTAATAGGGAAAGTAACTGACATGCAATGATGAATCAGTAATGGAGCATGAAGATTACCCTACTTAACATTCTCCAATGGTTCCCTAGAGCCTTCTCGATAAAGTCTAGTCTCCTTAAACTGGCAATCATGGACCTTCAAGATCTGAGCTTCATCTATCTTTCTAGTCCCATTTCTCAATTCTTCCCCTTCTTACTATCTGGCTCAGACATGCTAAACTACTTTTAGTTCTCTGGAAAAATTAAACTCTCTCTTCCCTCCACTTAAAATGCTCTGTATATACCCTCTTGACATTTGTTTGGATAGTTCCTACTCACGCTGCAAAGGTCTGTTTACTTGCATACATCTATTTGGAGTGTTACTATGAAGGAATGTCAACTACACCCTAAATACAGAAACAATCAATTCACTATCAGCGAGACATCAACATTTGCCTTTTCACACTACTCTTTTTTTTTTTTTTAAAGATTTTTAAAGAAATTTATTTGAGAGAGAGAATGAGAGAGAGAGTGCATGAGAGGAGAGAGGTCAGTGGTAGGAGCAGACTCCCTGCCAAGCAGGGAGCCTGATGCGGGACCCAATCCCAGGACTCCAGGATCATGACCTGAGCTGAAGACAATCGCTTAACCAACTGAGCCACCCAGGTGCTCCTTTTCACACTACTCTTTTGGTAAAATAAATTATATTCACTACTTCCACTTCCTTACCATCCAAGCATATCTTAACCTCTTGCAAACCTGCTTCCCTTGGCATTACTTAACTGAAAATACTTTTTTGAAGACTACTAGTGTCCTCATAATCATTTAATTTATTGGCAGTTGTTTTTTCCCCCCAAATACCAAATCTTCTTAAGTTTTCTAAAGTCATCTAGACTGCTGGTCAACCTATTATGTTCTCCCTCTCTTCTTTTTCTGGCATACCGTTTTCCTGTATGTCTTATTCTGTTTCTTCTTTGTGTCACTTACGGGCTCCACTTCTCTAATTAAATGTGTTCTCCAGGTTCATTAGACTCAAAACATTAGTATTAGGATGCCTCCCAACACTAACTCATAACAAATGCAAATCATTTGTGTATCTCATTGATTCTAGCTTCTTGGTGAAAAGGGAAGAAATACCAGTCCAGTAAAAAGAGCACTCATTTTGGAGATACACTTGGATTCATATTTCAAGTCTGTCACTCATTCTTGAACAGTGTGGAATGGAGGATATTACTTAACCAATTGGACCTCAGTCTCTCATCTAGAAGTTGGGAGAAAATAATGTCTTTTAGTATTACTGTATGAATCATAGTAAGCAAAGTGCAGATTCCAATGCTAGGTACACTGTGGGCACTCAATAAATTTTATTCATAGTTACTGTCATTTTCACACTTCTCTTAAACGTGTAGTATTTCACTGTCTCAATCCCTTCCTTCATATGCATGAACAAAAGGTAAATCTTACAGAGTGCAGATATGAACAGGTTTCTTTTCTGGCCAAATGATTCCGGATTATTTATTGAATCAAAGCCCAATTCCTCCCTATTTAAGAATCTTCAGGTTTTAGCTCCATCCTTCCTCTCCAGTCTTCTCCCTCAATGCCCTTCTAAATAAATACCAAGCAAACTGGACTTTTTGTGGTTCTCAAACATATCTCATACTCTTTACCTCAAAGTCCTGCTCCAATTATGCCTCCTTTATGAAACGGATACCCCCAGAATACTGGTACTTCTCGGGGTACTCATATTTGGCATATTATTTCGTTATTTGTACACAACTGACCTCCTTTTGAAGAGTGAAGCCAGGTTATTATTTGTGTGCCTACTCACCACTTTGCTATGTGATCTCACACACACACATAGATGTGTGTGCACAGAGGTAGAGGGAAGAAGAGGAAGAGTAAGGAAGAGAGAGTTTTATTGTTTCAAAATACCAACTGGACTTTTCTTCAAGGAATTATTTTCACTTCAAGTTTTTATGAAGGGGTGGTAATGGAATGGGGAGAGCACGGTGTGTATACAGAGTACTGATAGAGGCATTGCTGGCTGAACTTCCATTTGGAATTCCCTAGCAGCAGAAAAAAGGCAGGGTTGAAACAGTCATCCTAGAAACTGACCAGGTAAGACTTTAAGATCAGTTGATCAATTGCAATCAACCTCTTGGGAAACCCCTTACTAATTTGCTAAGCTTATCCATATTTGTTTTTCCCCAGAGCTATTTTCCTAACCTTCCAATCTCTTCTAAATCAGAGTAAACAAAAGATTTAAACCCACAGTTGAAAATATAGGAATATACACATATATTTAATGTTATTTTATGTATTTGTTCATATGTGAGAATCTTATTTCTTTAAAATGGAATTTCTCTCAGCCAAATCCAGGACTAAATTTTTATAGGTCTATTTTTCAGGCAGCACCTCATACAGTGCTTTAGGTATAATACACATTCAATATGTAATGGTTGAAAAAAAATGAATTTATAGGATACAGCTGCAGGACTTAATGTTGGTTAACTGCAGTGGGACAAAATGAGAAAAGATATAGTCAAAGTGAGTGTGACAATTGGGGGCTCAGCTCTCATCAATACTAGCTAAACAAATCCTTGGGTGCCCCATGGTACATAAAGTATTCCCAATTGAGTGCCTTGAGAATAGAGATGATGTCATTTTATTTTGTATTAATTGGTAGTGTGCCAAGTCTGAAGATACTTTCTCAAATGCAAGCGGATCCGAGAAACAGAAATATTGGCAGCTCCACTATTCAAGTAAATTAGATATAGCTTGCATTTGTAAAACTTTCAACTAATTCTTCTGATCCTCAATCACTTCACAGAGTAAACATTCAATTAGTAGTCTCAACTTACATTTCATAAGATAAAACTGCTGGCATTTAAATCCAGTTCCAGACCCGCTCTTCTACTATTAAATATCACAAAAACAGAATAGTAGAAATGGAAAGATCTTTAGAAATTATTCAACCTAATTTTTAAAAAAATTGACCGGAAAGAGAGCAAAGCCGGAGGGAGAAGGAAAAGCAGGCTTCCCGCTGAGAAGAGAGCTTGGGACAGGGCTGGATCCCAGGAATCTGGAATCCTAACCTGAGCCCAAGCAGACGCTTAACTGAGCCACCCAGGCACCCCAACCTTTTTTTTTTTTTTTTTTAATATGAGGAACTTTGAGGCCCATAAAGAGATCACATTAGCAGCAAAGCTGTCACTAAAAGCCAAATTACCTGACGCAGAGTCCATGGCTCCCTCTGAATATGTTTCTACACAGAGACCCAATTTTACAGTGTACCATTTGGGTTTCTACAGAGACCCAATTTTAGCCTTTCTGAAAATACAGAGGTCTTAAAAAGCCAAGGCTTCTCTCAGGCCAGAGGTACTCGTTCATATGTTGCAGTTTTTTCGATCCCTGTGGCTCAGCTCCTTATCGAAAAGGTACTCTGACGTAGTACAAAAAGCATGGGACTAAGAGGGGTAGGAATCCGGGATGAAACCCGGGCTCCAGCACTTACTGCCGGCCTCCGCCAAGGCACTTCCTGGAGCTACCTCAGATTCGATATGAGGATTTGAGAGGAAAGTACTCCTGGCACACAGCCGAAGATCGGTAAGTATTTGTTAAATAAATGAATAACACAGTGTATGCTCAATAAAGGGCGATCATGCATGTTGGAGTAGTCCCCATCTCCTCGGGCATCCTCCCAACCTCACGAATCTGAAGCTCCGCCCGAGTCCGGCTATTGCTTCCCAGCCTCACTCGGCGCTCGGCGGGGCTTGCAGAGAACTCGCTGGGTCTCGTACTCCAGCCTCGAGGCCTTACAGCCTTGCTTCACCTTCTCTCCCCCATCCCTCCCCTCAGAGTCCGAAGGACTCCAAGAGCCCTTCTCAAGGCACAGCTGCATCGAGGGGGAGCTCCCCCTGCCGTTAGCATCCAAAGGGACTAAGCATCTCGTTTTTCCAATTCATATATATATATATTTCTTTTTTCTTTTTCTTTTTTTCCCCTGTTTTTGTTATCTAGTTCTCGTCTTCTTTCAGGAACCTCAGATGATTTCTCCCGACGGTCAAGACCACACCCCGCCCTCTCTAGCTGCTCCAAGTCCGCTCCGGACAACTAGAGGGCCGCGTTGCCTAGGAAACTGGCGAGGACGTTGGAAAACGTCAGCCCCCGCGGCGCGTTTGCGCAGGTGCTAAGATCCTGGCCTCCACTATCGCGAGAATTGCCTCCCGGAAGTTCCACGTCAGTCAGTCGGCTGGTCAGCGGGTCGGTGAGTCTCTCAGGGACTGCGTCGCTTGTGGCAAGTGAGGGCTCACGGACTCGGACCAACGGAGCGATGGTAGGTCCAGACCCTGCAGGAAGGAGCGGGGCCTCTTGTCTGAGGCCAGTTCTTGGGCTTCTGGCCTGGGGGCTGCGGTAAGCAGCGGCCTGGGCTCTCGTTGCGGCCGCCGCCTCAGGCCTTGTGGGGTCCTGGTCTGGGTTGAGTTCTGTGAGGGAGGCGGCGGTGAGGCCCAGAAATCGGAGGTGGTGTGGAGAGGCAGTGCCGGGGCTTTGCCAAACCTACTCATTGGGCCCTTAAAACGGCGGTAGCTGGTCTTAAACATGCTATAGTATGCTATAGTAGTGGGTGCTAACCACAAACTACAGTCTTAAGCAGATAAGAACTCCTTCTGAAATTAGGTAAAGTGTATATGTCAAAAGAATTTAGAATGCTTTGGGATCCCACTTTAAGTTTCTAGGGGGCAAGGAAGGGTTAGGACGTTGCTTCTAAAACTGACGTGGTTTTCTGCATTTGCAAATACAGTGGCTGGTAAGAATGGCAGTCGTGACAGACAGCACTTTTATATTGTCCGTCTCACCCCCCAAAATACCCTAAAGTACTTTGGCTCAAGAGTGTTGTAATAAGAAGGAAAAACTACAATAGTGTAAGAATATCTTTTCTGAAAAAATATAAGAAAGTTAGTATTTTATTTTTAAACGTTTTCCTGCCCACTCTTCTTTTAACTAGGGCTTGGAGACGTTGGAGATTAATTAGTCTAAATTCTGTATCTCGTAGTTTAAAACTTAAGTTTGTGTAAGGCTAATTGAAACAGAGTTGGAATTACAACAGAGACTGAATCCTTAGGGAAACTGGTGAGAGTTATGGCTCCTCCTAGAAAAATGGATTGAGAAGCACACAGTGTTGCAAAAACTTCAGTGGTTTCACTCGGACACCACGTTCCCCCCATTCTTACCTGAACTTCCGTGGGTCCCCAGGTTAAGAGCCCTTTAGCAAGATCTCAGGTCTCTTAATTATTCTGCCTCCTGTTAACCAGTGATCTGGTCTGGAGTGTGCTGTGCTTTCAGGAATGGACATTTTATAGTGAAATATCCTTCATTCTTTAATACATTTAAAATTTTTTGTATGAGATACAAAATGTGGATTTATTTATTCATTTGTTTTCCATAGAGCGTTTACTATGTGCCCATCCACTTTGCTAAACATTTGCCTCCTAATTCTTAGAGCAGCTGGGAGAATGAGTTATAAGTAATGTTTATGGAGTGGTTATGATAGGCCAGGCACTATTCTAACTGCTTAACACTGAATTTAATTCTCATAACTCTCAGTTGTAGATAAAAGTATTAATCCTCTTTTACGTATGTCAGACCTCAGAGAAGTTAAGTGAACTTGTTCAGTATTGCATATTTGAAATGAGTGGTAGAACCGAAATTTGAATTCAGCATAATTCTCTAGACCTCGATTATACCATCTGTCCTTAAACCCCCATATCCAAATATATAAGATGTTGTGGAGGTAAAGACCCCTGAAGAGCATCTACTCTATAAAGCAAAAAGAGACTTGTATATTTAGCTTCTTAAAGCTAAATTAGCTTCTTAAATTGGCTTCTTAAAATCCCTTAAGAAAGGATAGTTCTGGCAAGGGTAATCCAAAAGATTATATTGGTGGCAGTAATTTAAGCTGAGTCTTAAATGCATCCAGCTTTTGGAAAATGGAGGGAGACATTTAGAATTAAGGGTACAGTATAAATATCTTTGTATTTTGAGAATATCTAATAGAATGTCTTATTCAAAGTAGCCACTTAAATGTCGGGTGAAATTACAGCAAAAGATCTTGGCTCTGCTTTTTTAACTGGGATTTGTGAATTGGAGGGTATTTCGAGGTGCACTAGGGTTGCTTAGTCCCTCAGCCCACCTTTTCAGAGCATCACTTTTACTCAGTAATCATTAAACATCCGTATGGTAAAATATACACAATTTATAAGTGATGGATTTCCTCATTTGCTATAGGAAAGTATGAGATGCGCTGGCTTACATGAAAGCCCCCATTGTTCCTGGCACACAGAAGACACTTCATGTTTGTTCACTGTAAAGAGACCAGTAAAAGGAGTTGATATTTGTCATGCTAATAAATGAGGCAAAATTAAGAAAAGGATGAAGTAAAAGGTCCTGCTTCCCTGAATGACCAAGAACTGTGAGGATGGTGGTTTGAAAGTAGAATGTTTGAGACGAAGAGGAAGGCATGGCAGGGGAAACATTTTTTTGATGATTGTAGAGAAGAGCCAGAGAATTCCGATGTTTTCAAATAAATCTAGGGTAATAATAAGGTTGGAAGTAGTAGATGAGTAAAAGCCTTGTGAGGTGTTTGCTTTGTCTCAGGAAATGATCTATGCTGAAATTATCTAGTGATCTTCATTTTGTGTTGAAAAGTAACCCTAAATTTCTATTCCACTCATGACCATCGTGGAAGATCACAAAAAGATTCAGTGGTAACTTGCCAAGTAAACTTTTAGGTGTGTTTAAAACCTTTTGAAGGGGAAACATATTTTAAATCAGTCTTCCCTCATCTGTGTCCAAGAGAAAATTAAGATTACTGAACTTGGCGTCATTGTTTATAATGAATTAACTTTTCTCTTAGAATGGTATCCTTGGGAGAATTGAGAAAATACTTATTCACATCATTTTCTTGTCTGTTTAGTTGAATCCAGATTGGAAAAAAAGCGGTTTTAAACTAGTAGCATTTTCTGAATGGAAAGTATTTTAATTTTTGTTTAAAATGGTTCTAATTAAGTTAGAATTAGGTTCTTTTATTCGATTACTAAGTAACTCACTAGTTAGGTTCCCATTTAAATTACATTAGGTTCCTATGACTAAAATCCATTAAAATGCTATAAACATTCCTCTTTGTCTCCAAAGGCCCTCATGGACATGGGTATAACCTGTATTGATCACACATCACATTCATCTACCATTTATTAATATTATTGCCAAAATACTTTTCTCCAAAGAAATCAATTTTTTTTATTGAGGTATAACTGACATAATGTTATAGTAACTTCATGTGTACAACATAATGATTTACTCTTTGTATATATTGTAAAATGATCACAAGAGTAAGTCTAGTTAATATCTATCACCATATGTGGTTACAGTAATTTTTTTCTTGTGATAACTTTTAAGATCTACTCTTAGCAACTTTCAAGTATGCAACACAGTATTTTTTTTTTTTAATTTCTTTTCAGCTTAACGGTATTCATTGTTTTTGCACCATACCCAGTGCTCCATGCAATACGTGCCTTCCTTAATACCCACCACCTGGTTCCCCCAACCTCCCACCCCCCGCCCCTTCAAAACCCTCAGATTGTTTTTCAGAGTCCATAGTCTCTCATGGTTCACCTCCCCTTCCAATTTCCCTCAACTCCCTTCTCCTCTCCATCTCCCCTTGTCCTCCATGCTATTTGTTATGCTCCACAAATAAGTGAAACCATATGATAATTGACTCTCTCTGCTTGACTTATTTCACTCAGGATAATCTCTTCCAGTCCTGTCCATGTTGCTACAAAAGTTGGGTATTCATCTTTTCTGATGAAGGCATAATACTCCATAGTGTATATGGACCACATCTTCCTTCTCCATTCGTCCGTTGAAGGGCATCTTGGTTCTTTCCAGAGTTTGGCGACCATGGCCATTGCTGCTATAAACATTGGGGTGCAGATGGCCCTTCTTTTCACGACATCTGTATCTTTTGGGTAAATACCCAGGAGTGCAATTGCAGGGTCATAGGGAAGCTCTATTTTTAATTTCTTGAGGAATTTCCACACTGTTTTCCAAAGTGGCTGCACCAACTTGCATTCCCACCACCAGTGTAAGAGGGTTCCCCTTTCTCTACATCCTCTCCAACACTTGTTGTTTCCTGTCTTGCTAATTTTGGCCATTTTAACTGGTGTAAGGTGCTATCTCAATGTGGTTTTAATTTGAATCTCCCTGATGGCTAGTGAGGATGAACATTTTTTCATGTGTTTGATAGCCATTTGTATGTCTTCATGGGAGAAGTGTCCGTTCATATCTTCTTCCCCTTTTTTAATATGATTGTCTATTTTATGTGTGTTGAGTTTGAGAAGTTCTTTATAGATCCTGGATATCAACCTTTTGTCTGTACTGTCATTTGTGAATATCTTCTCCCATTCCGTGGGTTGCCTCTTTGTCTTGTTGACTGTTTCCTTTGCTGTGCAGAAACTTTTGATCTTGATGAAGTCCCAAAAGTTCATTTTCGCTTTTGTTTCCTTTGCCTTTGGAGACATATCTTGAAAGAAGTTGCTGTGGCTGATACCGAAGAGGTTACTGCCTATGTTCTTCTCTAGGATTCCGATGGATTCCTGTCTCACGTTGAGGTCTTTTATCCATTTCGAGTTTATCTTTGTCTATGATGTAAGAGAATGGTCGAATTTCATTCTTCTACATATAGCTGTCCAGTTTTCCCAGCACCGTTTATTGAAGAGACTGTCTTTTCTCCACTGTATATTTTTTCCTGTTTTGTCGAAGATTATTTGACCATAGAGTTGAGGGTCCATATCTGGGCTCTCTACTCTGTTCCACTGGTCTAGGTATCTGTTTTTATGCCAGTACCATGCTGTCTTGGTGATCACAGCTTTGTAGTAAAGCTTGAAATTAGGTAACATGATGCCCCCAGTTTTATTTTTATTTTTCAACATTTCCTTAGCGATTTGGGGTCTCTTCTGATTCCATACAAATTTTAGGATTATTTGCTCCAGCTCTTTGAAGAATACCGGTGGAATTTTGATCGGAATGGCATTAAAAGTATAGATTGCTCTAGGCACTATAGACATTTTAACAATGTTTGTTCTTTCGATCCAAGAGCATGGAATGGTCTTCCATCTTTTTATATCTTCTTCAATTTCTTTCATGAGTGTTCTGTAGTTCCTCGAGTACAGTTCCTTTACCTTTTTGGTTAGGTTCATTCCCAGGAATCTTATGGTTCTTGGTGCTATAGTAAATGGAATCGATTCTCTAATTTCCCATTCTGTACTTTCATTGTTAGTGTATAAGAAAGCCACTGATTTTTGTACATTGACTTTGTATCCTGCCACGTTGCTGAATTGCTGTATGAGTTCTAGTAGTTTGGGGGTGGAGTCTTTTGGGTTTTCCATATAAAGAATCATGTCATCTGCAAAGAGAGTTTGACTTCTTCATTGCCAATTTGGATACCTTTTATTTCTCTTTGTTGTCTGATTGCTGTTGCTAGGACTTCTAATACTATGTTAAACAAGAGTAGTGAGAGTGGGCATCCTTGTCGTGTTCCTGATCTCAACGGGAAGGCTGCAAACTTTTTCCCATTGAGGATGATATTTGCTGTGGGTCTTTCATAGATAGATTTGATGTTCAGGAATGTTCCTTCTATCCCTATACTTTGAAGCGTTTTAATCAGGAACAGCTGCTGGATTTTGTCAAATGCTTTTTCTTTTTCTTTTTCTTTTTTTTTTTTTTTTAAGATTTTATTTATTTGACCTAGAGAGATCATAAGCAGGCAGAGAGGCAGACAGAGAGAGACTGGGAGGGGGAAGCAGGCTCTCTACTGAGCAGAGAGCCCGATGTGGGACTTGATCCCAGGACCCTGAGATCATGACCTGAGCCAAAGCCAGAGGCTTAACCCACTGAGCCACCCAGGCGTCACCCAAATGCTTTTTCTGCATCAATTGAGAGGACCATGTGGTTCTTCTCTCTTCTCTTATTAATTTGTTCTATCACATTGATTGATTTGCAAATGTTGAACCATCCTTGTAGCCCAGGGATATTCGAATCCCACCTGGTCATGGTGGATAATCTTTTTAATGTGCTATTGGATCCCGTTGCTAGGATTTTGTTGAGAATCTTAGCATCCATATTCATCAGTGATATTGGTCTGGAATTCTCCTTTTTGGTAAGATCTTTGCCTGGTTTGAAGATCAGGATAATGCTGGCTTCATAAAAAGAGTCTGGAAGTTTTTCTTCTGCTTCAATTTTTTTTGAAACAGCTTCAGGAGAACAGGTGTTATTTCTTCTTTGAAAGTTTGGTAGAATTCCCCAGGGAATCCATTAGGTCCTGGGCTCTTGTTTTTTGGGAGGTTTTTGATCACTGCTTCAATCTCGTTACTAGATAACGGTCTATTCAGGTTGTCAGTTTCTTCCTGGTTCAATTTTGGGAGTATAGTTTTCCAGAAATGCATCCATTTCATCTAGGTTGCTTAGCTTAATGGCATATAACTGTTGATAATAACTTCTGATGATTGTTTATACTTCCTTGGTGTTAGTTGTGATCTCTCCCTTTTCTTTCATGATTTTATTAATTTGGGCTTTCTCTATTTTCTTTTGGGTTAGTGTGGCCAATGGTTTATCGATCTCATTGATTCTTTCAAAAAACCAGCTTCTAGTTTCATTGATACATTCTACTGTATCTCTGGTTTCTACCTCATTGATCTCTGCTCTAATCTTGATTATTTCCCTTCTTATGTGTGGAGTTGGTTTGATTTGTTGTTGATTCTCCAGTTCTTTAAGATATAGAGACAGCTGGTGTATTCTGGATTTTTCAATTTTTTTGAGGGAGGCTTGGATGGCTATGTATTTCCCCCTTAGGACCGCCTTTGCTGTATCCCATAAGTTTTGGACCGAAGTGTCTTCATTCTCATTGGTTTCCATGAATTGTTTAAGTTCTTCTTTGATCTCCTGGTTGATTCAAGCATTCTTAAGTAAGGTGGTCTTTAGCTTCCAGGTGTTTGAGTTCCTTCCGAACTTTTCCTTGTGATTGAGCTCCAGTTTCAAAGCATTGTGCAACACAGTATTTTTAACTATACCTTATATTCCCATGACTTAATTATTTTATTACTGGAAGTTTGTACTCTTTTACCCTCTTCATCCATTTTGCCTACACCCACCTCCTGCTTCTGGCAACCACCAGTCTGTTCTGTGCATATATGAGCTTGAGCTATTTTATTTTTTTGTTTTAAGATAATACATATAAGTGAGATCATACAGTATTTGTCTTTTTTCAACTTACTTTACTTAGTATAATACCCTCAGGGTCCATCCATGTTGTCACAAATAGCAAGGTTTCATTCTTTTTTATGTCTGAATAATATTCGTGTGTGTGAATCTTTATTTTTGTGATCTTCCACAATGATCATGAATGGACTAGAAATGTAAGGTTACTTTTCAACACAAAGTGAAGATCACTAGATAATTTCAGTGTAGATCATTTCCTGAGACAAAGCAAACACCTCACAAGGCTTTTATTCAACTACTTCCAATGTGTATATAATAATACATATGCAAAAAATAAGTATTATTACACACATATATAAATATAATAATACATATATGCAGTGAAATATTATGTATAATATGTATATATTGCATACATTTTCTTTATCCATTCATCTATAGTGGACACTTAGGTTGTTTTCATGTCTTGGCTATTGTAACTAATGCAGCAGTGAACATGGGGGTGCATGTGTCTGGTTTTTTTGTTTGTTTGTTTGTTTGTTTTTACTTGACAGATAGGTCACAAGTAGGTAGAGAGGCAGGCAGAGAGAGAAGGAAGCAGGCTCCTTGCTGAGCAGAGAGCCTGATTTGGGGCTCAATCCCAGGACCTTGAGGTCATGACCTGAGCCAAAGGCAGAGGTTTAACCCTCTGAGCCACCCAGGCGCCCCGGTGCACATGTCTTTTCAACTTGATGCTTTGATTTTTCTTCAGGTAAATACCCAGAAGTGGAATTGCTAGGTCCTATAGCCAGTTCTCTATTTTTAATTTTGAGGGGACCCTCCACACTGTTTTCTGCAGTGACTGCACCAATTTACATTCCAAACAATAGTGCATAAGGGTTTCCTTTTCTCCATATCCACACTGATATTTGTTATTTCTTATCTTTTTGATAATAGCCGTTTTAACAGGTGTAAGGTGATATCTTATTGTGGTTTTGATTTGTGGTGTTTAGTGACATTGAACATTTTTTGTGTACCTGTTGGTCATCTGTAATCTTTCTTTGGAAAAATGTCTCTTCAGGACCTCTTCATATTTTTTACTTGGTTAATTATTTTGCTATTAGGTTGATGGGTTCTTTGTATATTTTGAATATTAATCACTTATCCAGGTGTATGTTTTCCAGTTATTTTCTCCCATTCACTATGTTGCCTTTGCATTTTATTAATAAGTTTGCTCTGCAGAAACTTTTTACTTGATGTAGACCCACTTGGTGATTTTTGCTTTTATTGCCTTTGCTTTGGTGTCAGATCCAAAAAGATCATCACCGATGTCAAGGAGCTTACTGCCTGTTTTCCTCTAGGAGTTTTATGGTTTCAGGTTTTACATTTAAGTCTTTAATCCATTTTGAATTCATTTTTGGTATAAGATAATGGTCCAATTTCATTCTCTCTCTTCTCTCTCTCTCTCTCTCTCTTTTTTTTTTTTTTTTAAGAGAGCACAGAGAGGGTCAGAGGGAGAGAGAGAATCTTAAGCAGGCTTCACACCCAGTGTAGAGACTGACACGGGAGGGAGCTTAATCTCACAACCCTGAGATGATAACCTGAACTGATATCAAGAGTCAAGACACTTAACCAACTGAGACACCCAGGCACTCCTCTGTTTCATTCATTTGCATATTGTTGTCAGGTTTGCCCAACACCATTTATTGAAGAGACCATCCTTTGCCCATTGTATATTCTGGGCTCCTTTTTTGTGGGGTAATTGACCATATATGCATGGGTTTATTTCTGGACTCTCTATTCTGTTCCATTGATCGTTGTGTTTTTATGCCAATGCTATACTGTTTTGATTGATATATAGTTTTAGGATTACTAAGACTTCATGAATAACACTTGTTCAGAATATTTTCTGATAGGACACTAATGACATGGGCACAACCTTGTGATTTAGTAGATATTTTACATTTAATTACTAGATTCTCTGTAAACCAGGCATTCTCCAAGTGTTATCTGTAGTCTCCTAGGAGTCCCCCATAGTCTTCTAGGAGGTTCCCTATGTTGATAATTTGCACTATTGCTGTAAAACAAATGGAAGATAAAACTGAACTGCTGGTATAATGTCATCAAATTGAACTAACAGTACATTCCTTATTACCACACAATTTTTTTAAATCCAGTTTCACTTAAGAATGTCATTGATGAAGCAGGAAAAAACGCTAGTTTTATTACATCTCGATACTTGAGCCTACATCTTTTAAATATTCTTTGTAATGACATGAGAAGTATGCATAAGATACTTCTGTTGCATACTGTTAAGTTACAAGCTTGCTTGAAGCAGTGACTGACATACTATGTTTGTTCAGACTTGATTATTTGGCAGACATTTTCTAAAAACTGAAAGACATTTGCTGGTCCTTGACATTATTTGTTCCCAGTGATAAAATTGGTGCTTTGAAGTGAAAATTAGAATTTTAGAAAAATTCTATCATTAAACTGTTTAGATTTCTAATACTTGAAGATTTATCCGTTGTGGTAGATGGTGATATTAATGAATGTGACTTTTTGTTATTATATAATGAAATGTGTCAAATTTGGAAGATTTGCATAATTCATTGATTCAGAATTTTCCAAATAACCAATGCATGATGTTACAAAAGATGCATGTGTTAGAGATCCATTCAAAATACATAATAGGCCAAGAGATTTCATGTAACAAACTATAAAAAGTTCATAAAAGGTTCATTTATGTGCTTTCAGATTTCATGTTGCAACTAACCTTTAAGGAACTACCACTTTTCAAGTTTTGAAAAGTGAAGAATATTCTATTCACAACTATTTAAAAAAAGTTAATTAGAGTGCCTGGATGGCTCAGTCGGTTAAGCATCTGCCTTCAGCTTAGGTCATGATACCAGAAGCCTGGGATCAAAGCCCCTAATCTGCTCCCTGCTCAGCAGATGAGTCCTGGGATCAAAGCCCCTAATCTGCTCCCGTCTCAGCTCCCTGCCTACTTCTCCCTCTGCCCCTCCACGCTCATTCATTCTCTCTCTTTTAATAAATAAATAAATAAATAAATAAATAAATAAAATCTTTATAAAAATGTTTAAAAGTTATTAAAATATTTATCTTCGGTCACCTGGATGACTCAGTCAGTTAAGCTTCTGCTTTCAGCTCAGATCATGATCCCAGGGTTCTGGGATGAGTCCCTCATCAGGCTCCTTGCTCACTGGAGAGCCTGCTTCTCCTTCTGCCTGCTGCTCCCACTCTTTGTGCATTTTCTCTCTCTCTCACAAATAAATTTTTAAAAATCTTAAAAAAAAAAAAAAGTTCTCTTTCTCCAACTACGTGTCTTTCGAGGCCAAGTTTTTTTTTTCATATATGTCAGCCAAAACAGCATATCATATTGAAGCATAATATATTGAAGGCCAAAGCAGATATGAGAAACCAGCTGTCTCCTATTAAGACAGAATGTTAAAGAGTTTTGCAAGAATGTGAAAAATAAAATTGCCGTTCTTCTCACTAAATTTCTTTTGAAAATATAGTTATTTTCATTAAAATATGTTAAGTCAACATGTAATGAGTTTATTTTTATTTGAAAATGAATTAATAGGAGCACCTGGGTGGCTCAGTGTGTTGAAGCCTCTGCCTTCAGCTCAGGTCATCATCCCAGGGTCCTGGAATCGAACTCCACATCAGGTTCTCTGCTCAGCAGAGAGCCTGCCTCTCCCTCTCTCTCTGCCTTCCTCTTTGCCTACCATTTATTTAAATAGTTTAAATAAATAATTTAAATAATGAAATAATTTAAATAATTAAATAATTAAACAATAAATTAAATAATAGTAAATAAATAAAATCTTTTTAAAAAGAAAATTAATACATAAATATTTTTAACTTGTTTTGGTTTTAATGTTTCAATATGGTAAATATCAATAGATACAACCTATGTAAGCAAAAGCTTTTTAGGAAATTTTTTGGAGTGGAAAGGGGTCCTGAGCCCAAAAAGTTTGACAACCACTACTATAAATTAAAAAAATTTAAATACTCGTATGTTAGTATGAGTGAAGAGGTGGGTGCTGTAGACTTGAAACTGAATCTACAGTTCAGCAAAGTAAAAACTGAATTTTTTTGAAGGCCTGTTAATGCACTGTTTTTAGTTAAGATCTCAAACATGATTTATTTGGCATAGCAATTTAATGTTATGAGGGCTTTTTATGTTGTTTCTTCTTAGCCTCTGCGACTTGATATAAAGAGAAAGCTAACTGCTCGATCTGATCGAGTTAAGAGCGTGGATTTGCATCCTACAGAGCCATGGATGTTGGCAAGTCTTTACAATGGCAGTGTGTGCGTTTGGAATCATGAAACACAGGTAAGAATTTTTAAGGACTTTTTAGAAACAGTATGTTAGACTGTGTTTATAATGCAAGAGAAGACAGAGAGTCCAATAGGTGTGCAGATTGCTTTCTCAAATAAATTAGTACAAAGTATTTTCAGGAAAGAGAAACTAACAGTTACGGGGTTATAGCTTATGGAAGAAACCGTTTCAGTCTTGTTATATACAACACTTAAATGTTATATTCTGATAAAAGTTAGTATTATCTTTTTGAAATAAAGGAAAATGCCACCAATATAAGGTCACTTGCTATAGATAAAGATTGAATAGTACTTAATTTTCTGTTCAGTCAATATTTTAATGATCTTAAGAATGGGATTTTTAATTTTATTTTTTCCCAAATAATTGATGTAATGATATGCAGGTAACTTTCAATCAACTATTCAAATTATAGAGTGTTAGAGAAATTATTTGTAGTCAGCTTTTGATTACACATATGAGAATATGCGTTATACAGATTATCTGCCTTAAATGCTTGTTTTGCTCTTTATCATCTGAGTAAATCATTTATCCTTCAAATTGGTTTATCTCTTATTTTCCAATCTTTGTTGATGGTTCTTAATCGTTTCCCTTCAAAATACAGAACATATAGTGGGCACTAGCTCATATAGTTATGTGTCTACTTACACAATCATTATTTTCAACATGTAAAGTTAAGTTCTTAATAGCCAGACAAAATTCACATTGAGTAATTTAAAATGGAAAAATAGGCTTAGGAACTAAGGTCAGTAATAACTCTAAAAACACCTTTACAGTCTTATGTCCCTATAATGGCACAGAATGACTGCACACTAAAGCAGGACCCCATCAGTAACATCTTATAAACATTAACACTTTGTTCCCTGCTTTATGCCAGTGCTGATAACATTGTCTGACACATAGTAAGTACTCAATAATTGTTTTTTGAGCTAAGGAATAATCAGTATTCCATTTATCACTATTTGACTATATCAGGATTTCTAACCTCTACAATTTCAGTTCTTCATTTTGTGAATCCATTTGTCTTAATGCAAATAGTATGCATGCTAACTGCTTTTTTTGATCCACTTCTGTTTTCACAGACTTAATATCTTTGTGATTTTATGCTTAACAGACATGTTGGTGCCTCCCCCAAACCCCACCACACATCCTAATTCTTCCTAGGGATCCCTTCTGGCAACTCCATTTAGCCATTTCTCAGATCTGTTATTTCACTGTGTTATGTTCTAAATCCCAGCTGTACTTCCCTTAACTTTCTCTCGGTTTTACTGTAACGTAACTCTCTCTGGTTCATCCAGTTTGCCTCTTTTTTTCTTTTGTGCCCTTCTGTGCCCTCTGGCAGGGCCACCTGCTTCCACTTTCAAAATTCATCTTGTTGGTAACTTCTGATTTCCTTCTTTCCTTCAAGAATGGAGTCCTGGGATGGATAGGGATTATACTAGTCTTACTTTCCACAGTTACTACAAGTGCCTATTTGACAGTGAGACTTACAGTAGATACTGAGTAAGTCTTTGTTTAATGGTTGGTCTATTTTTGGTTCTATCTCTTTTTTTCCCTCTATCACCAACAGAAGTTAATTGCCACTCATGTATATTAAGAGCAAAATTCTTTAAAGAGGCAAAACGGTTTTGGAAGTGAATTCAAATGTACTTGAATTTCAAATAAGTCTTTGAGGTGGTGAGTGCAGTGGTTAAAAATCAGTATGTTACAGTTTGAAGCCATCCTGCTTAAATAAATGATGTGGGCAAACCTCTTAAACATGTTAAGACTCAGTTACTTACCTAAAATGAAGATGATATTGTTGCCTTCCCTATATCACAGGATTGTCAAAAGGATTAAATCAAACTAGATAATAATATTGTGTAAAGTCCCATACAAGTGTTAGTCATTATTTCCCTAACTTACATTAAGTTATATTGAGTAGCATTTCTTCCTCTTTAGATTGTTTAGCTTCTATAATGCAGAGACCATCTCTCGTGTCATTTGTATCAGCCACAGCACTTAACCGTGGCCACTTAACTGTGGACCTTAACCGTGACTGTTCTGCAGCTGCTTTATTTGTACTGCTCAGCAGATCCCTGGATTTGTTGGCTCCTTATGAGCTTTTGTGCATTTTTCTGACATCTTACAGATTGTATGTTGTTTCTGCTCTCTGTATGGTAGTCAGCTGATAGCTGTACAGGTTAGAGCTGATGCCCCCATTTATTGTGTTTGTGTGAAGAATCTGTGAAGTCTGGCTTCAGAAGGCCAAAGTAGGCTCAACAGTTCTTATGAACCAGTCTCTATTGTTTCTTTTTTCTTACAACTTTTTTTTTTCTAAAGTATAGTTGACATAAATATAACATTAGTTTCAGGTGTACTAGTTTTGTTTCTTTTTATTTAGTGTACATGGTTAATCCGTAAGATTGTGCTGTTTTTCATTACTCTCTGGTACAAAAAAGAGAGATTGCAAAATGATAGTTTGAATCTCAGAATCTTAAAAAATAAGGCACCATAGTGGGAAGACAAAGACATGCATTTATCCCTGTTCTTTCTAAGAGGCTCTTTCAGTTTTCTGCTTTTATGCTATATGTATTATTCCATTTTGAGCAGCTTGAAGAGACATCTAAATCACTGTGTTTTCATGCTTCACTAAAAAGAGGTCAATAGCATTTATACGGAAACATTGCTAAAGTGTTCAAAAGAATTGGATCTTGTTTATGAGTTTATTTTGTGAGTTGATAGGTTTAATTTTAAAAAGAAAAAACTAAGAGCCAATTCATTCAACAAATAGTTACTGCACACTGGTTGTTTGCCAGCCACTGTTCTAGGCTCTGGGAATACAGTGGTAAACAAGATTCTTGCCATTGGGGAGCTTAGTAGAAAAATTAACATTAGACACATAATGAAAGTGCTATGTTATGAATGGGGAGTATAAGGTTCTGTTTGTGGGTTTTCAGGCAGAGGGCACAGGAGGAGCAAAGGTAAGAGTGGGAGTAGCCAAAGGTAAGGCTAAGAAGATAAGGAAGGGCAGGCTGGAGCACAGAGGATCTGGAATTCCATCTTGTGGAGATTTGCTTTCTTTTATCCTTTATAAGCATTTTAATTTTGAAACTGTTAAAGAAAAGAAGATTGGTCTTTTTTCTTCATTTGATTGTTGAGCTTTTGTGTTTTAGCCTGAGAATATTTTTAAATTAGGAATGATCTAAATAATTGGATATTTTAAATGTGACACAGTAGTTTTTTCAGTTATTTTCTCATAACTCAAAGTATATATTCTTATTGAATTTTTAAGACATTGGTGAAAACATTTGAAGTGTGTGATCTTCCTGTTCGGGCTGCAAAGTTTGTTGCAAGAAAGAATTGGGTTGTGACAGGAGCGGTAAGTAATTATATGAATTTCTAATTCCTTCAGTTTCTTAATTGGTCAGTGATTATGCAAATGATTTTGGTTCTTGATTATTAATTAGTCTAATGTTTTGAAGCATAGACTTTATAACTTGAGCCTATAACTTTTTTTTCAAGATTTATTTATTCATTTTTTAGAGAAAGCAAGGGAGGGGGTACAGACGGAGAGGCAGATTCCCAGCTGAGTGCAGAGGCTGATGTGGGACTCCATCCCGGAACCCTGAGTTTACTTACTACCCGAGTTTACTTACTTACTATCAAAAGTCAGGACACCTAACTGACTGAGCCACCCATGCGCTCCTACACCATTTTGCACAGTTTACTTTATAACAATAATAATTTCTAAATTTCCATTTCTAGGATGACATGCAGATAAGAGTGTTCAATTATAATACTCTGGAGAGAGTTCATATGTTTGAAGCACACTCAGACTACATTCGCTGTATTGCTGTTCATCCAACACAGCCTTTCATTCTGACTAGCAGTGGTAAGAGATGACTCCTTTTGATCATGTGCATCTCTTTCAGTAATTCATTTTCATTCAGTGAGACTTGCAATTCTTTTACTGCTGTTACATGTGGAGTTCTAATTCTGAGCAGCCTTTAAACTATTTAAGTCCATTACCGTGCTATCAGTGCTGCTTGCTTTTGTATTTAATGAAATATCAACTCTACTTAGGATTTGTGTAGCAATTGTTCCAGTTTCTGTCAGGGAAGTCCTGAAGGTCTAGATGATTAAACATCTGCTGAACAGAAAGCTAATTTACATGCTGGTGGGTGAGTTTTTGCCAGATTGCTACATACCCTCATCACTTTTTTCTTTATATTCAGGCTAGTTTGCTCTGTGGCATTATATCTAGAACAGTGAACTTTTGGAGGGTAATTAAAACAAGTTGTACTGATTTGGTAATAGCTCTTTGAAACATTTTTAAGTTAAAATTGAGAAGTAATTCAAAGCTTTTTTCTTTCATCATTCTTATAAGAGAAATGCTTGTTCCCTAGTCACTGCCATCATTATTCAGTCATACTTAGATTCTAATCAAACTTGTGTTACTCTTCTGTCATTCTGTAAAGCCCACTTGAGTCTTTCTTAAAATTTTTCATGAAATTTTTGTATTTACTAGTAGTAATTTCTCTATCTTATCTCACCTCTTCTGTAGGGAGTTAAGTTTATTCTTAGGATAAATAAGGATTTTGAAAAATTTGTTCAATTCTGATTCTATTTCTTTAAGCCTGGGAATGTATGATTTCTCTTAGATTTGCTGCCTTAAAAGGCACAAAGACTGCATCTTAGTTCTAAATGAAAGAAATATAAATGGCAACTAACTTGAGACTTTCTTTTGGCCTAGATGACATGCTTATTAAGCTCTGGGACTGGGATAAAAAATGGTCCTGCTCACAAGTGTTTGAAGGACACACCCATTATGTTATGCAGATTGTGATCAATCCTAAAGATAACAATCAGTTTGCCAGTGCGTCTTTGGACAGGACCATCAAGGTAGGGTGCCTGCTCTTTGTATCCATTATGTTGGTGAAATGTAGTTGTTTGAGATATTTTACTACTGGCTGCCCATGAAATTTATTCCTGCTTAGAAGTTTCTCTTAAAAGCTCATATTGAAATCAAAATAGGACTTGTGGTAACTTGATGCTCTTAACAGGAGGAGTGTTTTTCTGTGTCAAAGCAATATATTCTAAGACTTTTAAACTACTGCAAACCCAGAATAAGAAAGATGCTAGTATGGCCTCTTCTATTTCCTCTCCTTTTTGTGTATTTCCTCTATTTCCTGTTTCCTTTTAGTGTATTCATTGTTGACATCTGCTGATTATTAATCTGTTTTACATTAAAATTTCTTCTGCCTCCATTCTCTTTTCCTTACTGCATTTCTCTGTACTACTGCCAGGTATCTTTCTAAAACATGGATTTCACCTTTCTATTCCCAGTGTAAGAGTAAAGTTCCACTACCTTACTGTTGAATATGAGGGTTTCCAAGACTAGCCACAGCTAATATTATATCTCCTATAATCCTGGTCTATCCACCATTCTCCAGAAATGCCACGAATGTACATAGACCCTCATTCAACTGTTACCTCTGCTTGCAATGCTCTTTATTCTCCCTTTTTTACTTTTTTTCTCCTCTGGAAAACTACTCATCTTTCAAGGCTCAGCACAATTACTTACTCTGAGAAGCTCTCTTCAGACATCCATTTCACCTCTAGACAGAGCCAATCATGCTCATCCCATTCCTTTCATTCCTTTTTGTCTTTATTATGCCCTTCATTTTGAGCGATAACTAATATGTCTCCAGAAATCTTTATCCCCCAAAGTGTTGATCTTTGGGCAGGAACTGGGTGTCACCCCCACTCCCTCAAACAGATACTCGGTAGCAAGCAACACAGTGCTTTGCTTTTACTAAATGCTTAATACTTGTTGCATGAGTGGTAGTCATACTCCCTTTTCCATTACACTATTTAAAATGTCTCTATATGCATACGTTTAAAATGCTATATTGCACTTTCACTTACGTGTGTATGCTTACATCTATATAACATTCCTTTAACTTACATAAAATGTTATGTTATTTGTCTGATAATTGAGTATTAAATGATATCTGTCTAAATATCTTAGGGTTTTGACCTTACTTTTTTTTTTCCCTTTTGCTGGATTGTCCTTGCTTTTGACATAGGTTGAAAACTTAGAAATTAGTTTCGAACTTTCTTCACTAAAAGGTGTATCTTGAGAACATAAATTGTTTTATCTTTGGCTCAAGTAAAGTTTGTTGCATACAGTCAGTGGTAAACATTGTTTATGCATCTTTATACTTCCCACAGAGCCTCCTTTGTAGGAGGCACTCAATAATTATTTGTAAAGATAAATAATACTAGTGCTATGGTAATGTTTGACTACTTTTCCATACTTTAAATGTTTTAAATGTTTTGTTATGTGGTCATTTTCTCTTTTTAATATACCTTACTAAATTAACTTTCATTATCTTTATATTAAAATTCTCATGAAAGCATTTCTTACTGTTCTTTAGACTATAACCTGTGGATCACTGGGATGTCTGTTAAAAATCTAGATTCCTGGGGAACTATAGGGATAAAGAGAAATCTCTAGAGATAAAGCCTGGAAATTGGCATTTTTGGAGAATACTGTAGTTATTCTGCCCCCTAGAAAGTCAAGTAAAGTGAGAAAGAACAGAAATAAATGGTTGAAAGAAATGTACATTCTTTAGTTTTCCTGTCCTGGGCTTTGGCACTTTATATAATATGTCAGAAGTGTGATGGAGCTGCCTTCTGAAAAGCAAGGCCCCTATTGACTGGCAGATGCTGTTGCTCTTTAAAGGTGTGGCAGTTGGGTTCTTCCTCACCAAACTTCACTCTGGAGGGACATGAGAAAGGTGTGAATTGCATCGATTACTACAGTGGTGGCGACAAACCATACCTCATTTCAGGTGCAGATGACCGTCTTGTTAAAATATGGGACTATCAGGTACAATTTCTTCATAATCTTACTTTATCATATGTTAGACATGGATTTCACTGTTTGTTACAAGACAGTTAAGACTTGGGTTATTGAACTCTGTTCAGAGCATAATAACTTAAGTCTTAAGTATTTGCCTCTAAACAGTAGTCCTAGAGTTCTCCATAACAATGAAAGAAATGCCTATTGAGATTTTAAAATAAAACGCCATTATGTTTATTTTTTACTTAATAGTAGAAATTAGAAATTTAAATATTTCAACTAAAATGAAGTTACTACACCCTCTAGTATCCTCACTGGTAGACTTCTGTCCATATTTGAAAACTAGCAGATAAATGAATAATACCATGACGCCATGTTACAGACGTTTTGCCACATAGACTTTGTAAACCTAGTTATCACTTCTTGTTAACTATGCTTTTTATCTCTCAGAGACAGATTGAATTTCTGTTTTGTTTCTCACATCAAAATTTCCATGAACAGTTAATAAAATGAGGCCTAGAAAATCACTGTTACTTAGAACCTTATTCAGATTTGTGTTTAAGTACAGGATAAAATTATTAAAGATACTATTTTAGATCTTTGGGAGAGAAAATATTCATATGAAAACCAGATCTTTTGAGGTGTTTGTGTTTTTTTCTTTAAATATGATAGTTAAAATTCTATTTTCCTGTGTTGTCAAGGAATTAGAGAAATTATGCAGGTAAGATAATTGTGTTTCAGAATTTCTGTATCAGAAATTATTTAGATTAAAATAACAGCTCTCATTTTTATGTATCTGCAAACTGGAAAAATTAAGGATGAGTTACTTGTTTTTCACTAAAAATATTTTTGTGTCTTGATTACAGAATAAGACATGTGTACAGACACTGGAGGGACATGCCCAAAATGTGTCTTGTGCCAGTTTTCATCCTGAGTTGCCAATCATCATCACAGGGTCAGAAGATGGTAAGTTCAAAATGTATGTTTATTCTTGTACTTGTAATTACTAAGTAGTTATTTAAGTCAGATAGTGCCTTGCATTGTAATTGGAGGTTTCTGAGAATTTTGCTCTTTTTATTAGATAGAATATTTGTGCTGTAACAGAGCAAAGGGCCATTGTTATCTTCTTCTTCATCATCATTCTTTTTTTTTTTTTTTTTTTAAGATTTTATTTATTTATTTGACAGAGATCACAAGCAGGCAGAGAGGCAGGCAGAGAGAGAGAGAAGGAAGCAGGCTCCCCACTGAGCAGAGAGCCTGATGCCGGACTCGGTCCCAGGACCCTGAGATCATGACCTGAGCCGAAGGCAGCGGCTTAACCCACTGAGCCACCCAGGTGCCCCCCCCCCCTGTTTTTTTTTTAAGATTTTATTTATTTATTGGACAGACAGAGATCACAAGTAGACAGAGAGGCAGGCAGAGAGAGGAGGAAGCAGGCTCCGCGCTGAGCAGAGAGCCTGATGTGGGGCTCGATCCCAGAACCCTGGGATCATGACTTGAGCCGAAGGCAGAGACTTTAACCCACTGAGCCATCCAGGCGCCCCCTTCATCATCATTCTAATGCGTTTTGACTAGTACTTAAATAAGAGAACCCAGAAGTCCTAGAGAAAAACTGTGAAAAAACCAGTCAGTGGTTTGGAGTCCAAAAACCTGGGGTCATATTCAGGTGCTGCCACTTCATGCATATGTGGTTTGGGCAGATTATGAAATGGGAACAGACATATCCACCTCATAGGATTATAGTGAAAAGAAAAGATCATGTGTGTAAAGCACCTGCAGGTTCATAGTAGTTACCGTGCTGAGAAAATTCATTATTTTACATGGAAAATCACAGTTCTTGGTTTCTTACAATTTTCTGTTAATTTATGTTGCTTCATAAAATTACCTATATAGACTATAGATCAAAAAATTAAGCTGCCAGGAAACTAATTAAAAAAAGACTTCCCTTTGGTCGGTTCACCTGACACAGTTCATCGTTAGATATTCATTAGAAGGAAATATTCACATTGTTCTCTTTAGGAACTGTGCGTATTTGGCATTCAAGCACGTATCGCCTTGAGAGCACGTTGAATTATGGAATGGAGAGGGTGTGGTGTGTGGCCAGTCTGAGAGGGTCCAACAATGTCGCTTTGGGCTATGATGAAGGGAGCATTATTGTTAAGGTAATCTCTTATTATACTCTTTCTGAGCAAAATGAACACAGTGGAAGCAGTTTTCCTTATGTTTTAGTACAGTCATCTTCTAAGTTACCAGTTTTATTAAACTGGCTCTTCTTTCATTAAGCACAAGAGATTAAGCACTGGATTAAAGTGGAAGAAAGGAACCCTCTGTTAAATGAAAATAGAAAATGTTTATTTTGTGGTTTTATATGGTTTCTTTTATTGCTAAAAGCCATTTGTCATTCTTCCAGCTTGGTCGGGAGGAACCTGCCATGTCCATGGATGCCAATGGAAAGATAATTTGGGCCAAGCATTCAGAAGTACAGCAGGCCAACCTAAAAGCAATGGGAGATGCTGAAATTAAAGATGGAGAAAGACTGCCACTAGCCGTCAAGGATATGGGCAGTTGTGAAATATATCCCCAGACTATTCAACATAATCCTAATGGGCGGTAAGCCATCACCAGAATCTGTCCTAGGCTTCTGAGTATGTTAGAGCAGAGCTTGCGTATCCACAGCATATACCACCCTACACTGTGGTGGGCATTCCTCATGAGCTTTTGCCCTGGAATCCTCAATAGAGCTGCCGACATACCAGTCAGTTGAGTTGGCATGCAAGGTGAAAGCATATTTGCCTTTCTGGCTTTGTCCCACTGTACAACTTTGAACAGTTAAATAGTTTTTCTATTTATTCATTTTAAATGTGCTGGGTTTGTATTCTTGTGCTGCTTTGAGGGCAGGTATCATGTCTTATACTGAGACAGTAGGTGCTCTAAATACTTGCTAATTAACTTAAGAAGAGGTGACTCTTAAGTATTTGTCTTTTGAAAACATTAGGGGATTGATAATAATTCTGCTTCTTATCTATAATTTGAACCATCATTTTTGTTTCTTAAGATTTAGAAAGCACCAAACATCTTGAGTTTCAAGCATGAGTTTAAACCTGTGCATCTTTAAAAGTTACTTTACAGTAGATCTGGGCATCTTACAATTCTGTTCTGAGTATCGAAAAAGACAAGCTTTGTAAACCAAGTATATGAATTGTTTAGTAAATGTTATCCATAGTTACTTGTAATATAATTTCCTTAGGAAGATTAAGAATGCATTGTATATTTTTTCCCTTAATATCATAAAACTTTTTTTTTTTTTTTTTTTGCATCTTACATTGGTAGTCCAACAGCAACCAGTACAATTTTTTTTAAAGGTTTTAATTATTTATTTGACACAGAGAGAGGGAGAGAGCACAAGCATGGGGAGAGGCAGGCAAAGGGAGAGGAAGAAGCAGGTTCCCTGCTGAGTAAGGAGCCCAGTGCAGCATCCCAGAACCTTGGGATTATGACCTGAGCCGAAGGCAGATGCTTAACCAACTGAGCCACCCAGGCACCCCAGAGTAGCACCTTCTTATGTCTTCTTATGGTATAAATGTAATATATTTATATTTATGTATATAAATATAATGTATTTGTATGTATAACATATATTATATTTATATATATTTGTATAAATATAATAAATATACCTTCTTACAGTATAAATGCAGTGAGCAAAATGCTAGGCATTTTGATTCTCAATAAATATCAGTTGAGGGGCGCCTGGGTGGCTCAGTCAGTTAAGTGTTCGACTCTTGATTTTGGCTTAGGTCATGATCTCAGTGTTGTGAAACGGAGCCCCACACTGGGCTCCAGGGTGGTTATAGAGTCTGCTTAAGAATCTCTCACTGCCCCTCCCCACCCTTGAAAATCAGTTGAATTATTAGAATCTTGGCCCTTGTGCATCTCCAGCCATTCTTATCTTCCTGTCCCACGTATCCTTTGTTTATAAGAGAGGGCCACTGCAATAAGATTTCCAGCAAAACCCTATCTTTATGTTTTTGGAATTGTTGTGTAGAATATTTATGTCTAGTTCTGTATTTGAAGAAATGTATAACTTTAAAAGATACTAGATTCAGTTATAACAGTCAACTAAAGTGGCATTTGTTATTAGAAGTATTTTATTATGAAGATGAGCATTGTTTCATAACTTCCACATGTTATTGATCCTACTTCTCTCCCTGGCTTCCATAATTTCCAGGTTTGTTGTGGTGTGTGGTGATGGTGAATATATCATCTACACAGCAATGGCATTGAGAAACAAAAGCTTTGGGTCTGCCCAGGAGTTTGCATGGGCCCATGATTCTTCAGAGTAAGTTTTGGTTTGTGCTCTCCAGCTAGCCCTGACTGCATGCAGATAGGTGATCTGTGTGCAGCTGTATGAAACATGTTCCAAAGGCTCAGTGTTGGCTGTGCTTCTTTGTGTTCAAGAACAGTTCTCACCAGTGCTGCCTTTGCCCTTTCTGTATTCATTATTCAGCAAGCTCACTCAGGCTCATCTAATAATCCATTAAATTAGGGGCCCAGCACCCATTTCCTTGATGGAACCCTTGACAGGGCCTGGTGCTTATAGATGGGCTCAAGACAAAGGAGGCTCTCCCTTTGCCCTGGAGTCCTGAGGTGTTGCTAGGTCCTGAGCTAGTTGCGAGAGAGTGTAGTCTGATGTCATCTTGATGAGAACTTCATTGAATCTTTTTTAAAACTCATTTTCTGTGATGTTATCCAACTCCCATTATTAAATTCTGTCTAAATTTTGAGTATTCACAAAATATTCTTATTAAAAACAGGAAAAATCATTTAACTCTGAATTATCATACTAGGTGCTAATTAATTATCATTATTTGTACTAGATACTCGTTACCGAGTGGTTCCTTTTGATTCCTTTTTGGTGCATATAATAAATATTAGGGCTTTGGTTTTTTCTGACCATACAACTGAGTTACATCTTCCGTTTTCTTAGTTTTGTTTTCTCCATATATTGTATTGCCCCTGCCCTCAACAGTGAGAAACCTGAGCCTCAGTTTTGCATATAAGGTGCATGTTTTTAAGTTTTTTAACAGTAAGATATACTGAGGTAAGAATTTGTTTTGATCTTTTCATAGATTTCCTAAATACATTCATACATGCACTGTTCCAAATACTAAAATGTACTTTGATATCATCTTAAAAAAAATTACAGTTCATGGATTGCCTCACCACTCTTAACATACCTCTCTGTTTTGATAATTTGCTTTTTTTTTTCCTCTTAATCTTTATCTAGCTAAGGCCCTTTCAGCATCTTTCCTGTCTTGATAGGAACACTCATCAGATCACTTCCTTAAATACTCTTGATTATCCAGCAACAGCCACAGTCCCTTTTTTCAAGAGGCCTGAATATACACAATGTTCTAAATAGTTGCCAGAAATGGCTGAGCCGCTTGTTAAAGTTTTTATCTTTAAGTCATCTTTATTGAGTTGTAATTTATACAAAATTAAATGCACTACTTTAAATGTATGTTTCAGTGAAATTTGGCAGATAGATACAGTCTGTAACCACCAGCACAATAAAGACATAGAACATTTCTGTCATCCCTGGAAAATCCCTTTGTTTTCCCTTAACAGTCTTTTCCCTGGCCCCAAACACTGATTTGCTTTTTGTCACCATGTGGATTAGATTTGTCCTTAGAGTTTAATATAAAGGGAGTCCTACAGTATCCACCCTTGTGTCTGGCTTTTTTTGCTTAGCATAATATTTTTGAGATTCATCCATATTGTTGCATAAATCAGTAACTGATCCCCTGTTCTGCAGAGTAATATTCCATTGTATGAATATATCATAGTTGGTTTAATCACTCACTTTTTGAGGGATGATGGGTCTTTTTCAGTTTCTGAAATAGTTGTAAACCCTAATAATGTGTGTAATAGTGTAAAACCCATAATTCATTACTCAGATATATTTGAAAATATTTCTAACATTTTATGGAAGTATGGTTTGGTATATAATATGCCATGTTTTCCTTCCTTCCCGCCAGATACGCAATAAGAGAGAGCAACAGTGTTGTAAAGATATTTAAGAACTTTAAGGAAAAAAAATCATTTAAACCAGATTTTGGAGCAGAAAGTGAGTGCTATTTATTTATGACACAATATTAGAAGCTTTTCAATGGCTCAGAAACATCTAAACCAAAATCCTTTTTCCTTTTAGGTATCTATGGAGGCTTCTTACTGGGAGTCAGATCCGTAAATGGCTTAGCTTTCTATGACTGGGACAATACCGAACTCATACGCAGAATTGAAATTCAGCCCAAACACGTGAGTTTTCCCCTCCATTGTTACTTCTGGAGTGTGCACCTTTGCGAGGAACTGTCGGTCCCTGAGGCAAATAAGTGTCTTTGTACCCAGCTGTCCTGGTTCCATTTGTGTTGGACACAGTACCATTTACTTTAAGATTGCTTAGAAAATCAGAATTGTATATGAATGAGGCAGTAGACATTGGGTATTTTGAAAAGCACCAAAGGTTATACAAATGTTATACAAATATATTCATATTTTATTTTATTTTTTTAAAGATTTTATTTATTTATTTGAGAGAGAATGAGTGAGAGAGAGCATGAGAGAGGAGGTCAGAGGAAGAAGCAGACTGCCTAAGGAGCTGGGAGTCCGATGCGGGGCTTGATCCTGGAAGTCCAGGATCATGACCTGAGCCGAAGGCAGTTACTCAACCAACTGAGCCACCCAGGCGCCCCTGTTATTCATATTTTAAATGGCATTTAACAGAATATAAAAAGTATACTTTCAAGACAGGAAGTCAGGGAGCTCTTGACTTGGAAAGGCTTAGGAGCCCCATACCATTCAGAAAGCCTTTTCGGGCTTTACCTGATGATGGCTGTTGAAACTTCAGATAAATGCCTCTAGTGACAGAGCTTTCTACCTTTGGAACTGCCTGCTTCTTTGACCACTTTTCATTGTCACAAAATTCTTTGGAGACAAATCTACCTCCCTAGCGTCCTGGTTGTGTCTTTTACAGCATGCAGTCTGAGTGGGGACTAGGGCCCCACAGGGCAAAAATTGGTTACTGAGTGTAAAGAAAATTCACTCTTTATCTATAAAGCATATTTATATGTATGTATATATGTGTATGTGCTATGTATGTATAAGCATATATATAATATCCATGGTATTAAAACTTTATAGGTGAGGTGAGGTGAGGAAAAAAAATGTCTAAAAAGGTTACTGGGTGTGTGGGTGGGGATGATAATGAAAAAAAAAAAAAAGGCTGAAAAACACTTTTCTAGAGCAATAGGGACTAGGCTACTGCTGCTAAATTATAGCACGTTCAGTGTCTACTGACAGCTTTCCTTCCTGTTTTCCTTGAGTCTTTCCATTTCTAGGCTAAAGAGTGAGGCACTGCCCTGTCCACCCTCCAAATAAATACAAATATATACGTACATATGTGTGTAAATGTATATCTATATATACACTGTATGTACTACATAAAATTGTTAAATGCATACTTACTACCCTAATATAAGAAGACAAGTCTTGTTAGAAACAAAGTGTATGCAGTTTGTCATACCGCTTAGAAATCCCAAACTGTTTTGTTTGCCATGTTGTAGATTTTCTGGTCTGACTCTGGAGAGCTTGTTTGTATTGCCACTGAGGAGTCATTTTTTATCCTGAAGTATCTGTCGGAAAAAGTCTTGGCTGCACAGGAAACACATGAGGGAGTTACTGAAGATGGCATTGAAGATGCCTTTGAGGTAATTGACCAACACAATTTTAGCTTTGTTTTTACTGATTTATATTCATATAATAGAACTTCACTGATTTTAATATTTTATTAAGTTAGGTTTGGAGAAAGTAACATTTAACTAATTACAGTGAAATGCAAAAATTAAAGTCTTATCTGAAAGATCAGAGTTTGAAAGTATGTATGTTTAAAAGAAATTTGTACTTTGATTTTAGGAAGTTTTTAGATTCCTTTGGTATCTTTTAGTAAGGAAATTAGAAGGTGCTTTGGTCTTAAGACAGTTTACCCAGAGTGATTTAAATGAGCTCTCAAATGGTTAAGTTAAATCATCTGTTGTGGAGATGGTCCTGGAAGATTTTATGAAATACTTCTCCAGTTTCATGTGTGTGAGTTTAGATCACCACTTTCTGGATCACAGCTCTGATGCAGCAGTGAGAATCTACATTACAAATATACTCAGCCAGGAAATCTGTTTTTTACATGGAGAAAGAAGATAGAAATTCCAAGGAAATATTTTCTTTCTTAAAGTAGGCTCTTACGTTGTATTCCTTATTCTACCTTATCACCCCCAGTCATACTCAGTTTTTGTTATTGACAGGATTTCTAATACTTGTAAGTTCATAATAGACTATTTTTTCTTTGCAGGTTCTTGGTGAGATTCAGGAAATTGTGAAAACAGGGCTGTGGGTAGGCGATTGCTTCATTTACACAAGTTCTGTGAACAGATTAAATTATTATGTTGGAGGAGAAATAGTCACCATTGCCCACTTGGATAGGTAACTGAGTATTGTTTTGCTTTTGTCTCAAGCATCCTAAACTTAGAATTATGCTTTTTAAACAAAATCTGTTGCTGGCTTGTAGCAGCAATAGCCTTGATTTTTCATTGTATAGTTTTAGTACGTTGGCTGTTGTTGATCAGAACTGTTTCAATCAAAGTGAGATTTTGAGCAAGAGGCAGGTTTTTTATGTGTGTGTCAGAGAGAGAGAGAGTGTGTGTGTTTACCTACTGATGTGGGCCTACTCCTAAATTAATTTCTGTTTCTGTTATAGGACAATGTATCTCCTGGGCTATATTCCTAAAGACAACAGGCTTTATCTGGGAGATAAAGAACTGAACATTGTTAGCTATTCTCTGCTGGTTTCAGTGCTGGAATACCAGACAGCTGTTATGAGAAGGGACTTTAGCATGGCTGATAAGGTTCTGCCTACCATTCCAAAAGAACAGAGGACCAGAGTTGCACACTTTCTAGAAAAGCAGGTAAGAGTTTTTTGGTTTGTTTTCTTTTTGGGTGGTTTTTTTTTTTTTTTTCCTCCTAAACCTATTGAAAAGAATGTTAGTATAGATTTGAAAACTGTTTCTTTATTGCCACTTAATGGCAGTGGAATTTCTCCTGTAAACTTAAGTTACTTACTAGCCTCTTCTTTGTCCTTTCTTAATGCCCCAGTAACTTCTTTTTTTTTTATTTTTATTTTTTTTATTTTATTATTTACTTATTGAGAGAGAGAGGAGACAGAGAGAATGCACACACATAGGGAGGGAGAGGGAGAAGGAGAGAGAGAATCCTTAGCAAACTCTGCACTAAGGCAGAGCCTGATGCAGAGTTTAATCTCACATCCCTGAGACCATGATCTGAGCCAGATGCTCAACTGACTGAGCCACTCAGTGCCGTAACTCTTAGTGCCTTCTTTAAATGTTTAAAGCAAAGAAAGAAAGAAAGAAAGAAAAATGTTTAAAAGTGATTATCAGTCTTCTCTTTCTGGAGACTTCTTTTTTTTTTAAAAAAAAGATTTTATTTATTTTTTTGACAGATAGAGATCACAAGTAGGCAGAGAGGAGGAAGCAGGCTCCCTGCCAAGCAGAGAGCCCCTTGTGGGGCTCGATCCCAGGAGTCTGGGATCATGACCTGAGCCGAAGGCAGGGCTTTAACCCATTGAGCCACCCAGGCGCCCGTTCTGGAGACTTCTTTTCCATTTTATCAATATTTTAATTTCCATCGTATATTTTCCCTCTCTATGCTAGCAAGCCTTTTTTTCTTTTTTCTTTTCTTTTTACTATGGTAAAATATACATTGCATAAAACTTACCACCACTGATACGCCCCTTTCTGAATGGAATGTTTTTAAATCAAATTTGTATGTGCACAAAGTGTAAAGTTCTGCAGAACTTAAGAAAAACAACCGCACTTCTTTTCCTTTCTCACACCTGCTTCCTAGAGGTAATCATTTTTATTCTTTTGGTTGATTCTCTTGGTGTTGATTTCTACATCTCTAAATAAAAGCCAGTTTTGATGACTCTATGGAATGTGGAAGACCGTTTTAGATTTTCTGTCCCCTGGAGTGCTTGCTAATGAATAAACTGGACATAAGACCAACAGTGAAGTCTAGGTAATAGTATCCTATCCATGTCAGGACCTGCAAGCAAAATGTCTGCTGAATGACCTACAGATCAGAGAAAGTTGGAAGAAAGCTTTCACATTTGACTTGCTTTTTTTTGAGGGACTGGACTAGATAATCTCTAAGCCCAGTTTATTGAGTAGATTAGGAACAGCTAGGTCTATACCACTGTGCCTTTCTTTTTTTGAAATGGCTCTTGTTCACTCAACTTTCCAAAATCCTTTTCTTTTTGACATTGGTTTGCTTTTGCATTATTGATTTTGCTAGTTTCATTTTTTTTTCTTTTTTAATTTTACTAGTTTTACATCTGTTTGTTCAGCATCAGTTACCTCCTGCTGCTTAGAAAACAGCACTGTGGGACTGAATTTTGTCTGTTGGTTGGTTCTTACCAATTAATTTAGTGAGTGACTCCTTAATTTTTCTGTCTTCTCATTAGAGTATTTTGTTACCTATTACTTTTGTTTAGGCAGTGAGGCTATGTGTCAGCAGGGTAGTCTTAGTTTGAGAGAGATAAATAAATGGATGATTTGCTGTGTACGCATACCAGATATATATGCATACAGAGTGCACACACACTTACATCTGTTCTCTGTTTAGGGCTTCAAGCAGCAAGCTCTCACAGTATCCACAGATCCAGAGCATCGCTTTGAACTTGCTCTTCAGCTCGGAGAACTGAACATTGCATACCAGTTAGCAGTAGAAGCAGAGGTATGTAATAAGTCAGGATTTTTCATAACTAATGTAAAGATTAGGAGGTACTTCTTCGTGTTTAGTGTAAGTTTTCATTGAAATTCTCGGAAATGCAAATTAGTAACTCTCTTTGGTGAGATTATTGCCATTCTTTGATCATCTAAAAATGCATTTTGTTAGTCTTTACATAAATTAAATGTTTCTATTGGAGATATATTCTTAGTATCTTATTTAAGAAAAAGTGTTTTCAATAGTTTATATGAGATCTATTTTGTAAGATAAGAAATAAGATACAAGATACAGTAGTCTGAGAACTCTTTTAAAGAGTATAGACAAAGCAGTAATTTGCCAGTATCCCAAACTTCTGAGAGAGTTGTTGGTTTTAAATAAAGATTTTAATATTTTGACATAATTCAATGACATTTTAATAAACTATTATCTATTGAGGGCCCACCAGCTCTGGTTTAAGGCTAGCATTTATTGGTAAATTCATTTCAGATGTGCTAAATAAATTTCAGCTATGTTAAGATCATCCAAATTTGTAGCATTTGATTTTTGAGAAGCTACAAGTGACAGATGATATTGTTGAATATTTAAGGATATAAAAACAATCTTCTGCTCTTTCAAAAAAGGGTATTAAATCACTCATTAAAATAACCGCAATCTAATTACCTTAAAACTCCAATTAGATAGTATTACTTTTAGTTTTACCGTGTAATTACAAAATAAAAATATAATGGGTTGATGATTATTCATGCATCATTAAAATTGATTTGTGTTTGAATTAATTTTGTATACACGAATAACTTCCATTTTCTCATTACACATTTTGTCATTCCATTCTTATTTTGATTGATAGAACTAACTTAATAGGCACAGCTCAGTATATGTATGAAATATCTCCCATTGTCAGCATAGTAATACTCAGGTTACAAAAGAGTGTTGATGTTGAAAATTCAAATGTTTATTTCCGTAGATGTTTTAACTTGTAAACTCTTTCTTACAGTCAGAACAAAAGTGGAAACAACTTGCCGAACTTGCCATCAGTAAATGTCAGTTTGGCCTTGCCCAGGAGTGCCTGCACCACGCACAGGATTACGGGGGTCTGCTGCTCTTGGCCACTGCCTCTGGAAATGCTAGTATGGTGAACAAACTAGCAGAGGGTGCAGAGAGAGATGGCAAGAATAACGTGGCATTCATGAGCTACTTTTTACAGGGCAAGTAAGTATTTTACCCAAGATCTAAGAGAGATGGTAATTTAAAACACTAATTTCTGCACTGACTTTGAGGGTGCTTTAGAGAGGAAGAATGAACCTGGAAAGAGAATGGAGAGAGTTCTGGCCTTGCTTCTGGCTAGTGGGGGCAGTCAGAGGACAGTGCTACCTTGGTGGCATTCGCCTTCAATAAGGGATGCTTTTCACATATTTGATCTAAATTGAGCAAAATGAGCTGTTTAGGGAGGGTGTGGACTGAGAGAAATGTTAAACCACTTTCTCAAAGCCTTGCCTCTCCCGGGCTGAGCCATTTTATTTCACCATGGCAGGAAGCTATTCCCCTGCTTCCATAGTACCCAGATGGCAGTAGCTTTGCCCTAATTGGATAGTTCTGACCTGTGCATGGCAAGAATAAAGGGAGTTGAGGATGATGTCAGGTGCTTCTAGAATTGCATCTAATTGTAAAGTGTAAAAAGGTCATATACTTCTGAAAGTCTAGCGGTTAGTGCAAATCAAATCATCTCAGCATTAGTTGACCATATTAAGAAATCAAACACAAAAGTGTTTAATCCTTGCTCTAGTGACTTTTCTAAACCTCACACTTTATTATAAAAACTTGGTGCACCCCAATGTGTATCATAATAGATGTATTTATAAATTTGTATACTTGTAGGAATAGGCCCATAATTTAAAAGCCAAAAAGTGTCCTGAAAATAGTTCCTTAAAACTTATCTGATGGCAAAACCTGAACTCTGAAGTACTATTATTAGTTGCTTTTATGCCACTCGTTTTTTAGCACATCCATGCATGTGTTATTGCAGAATATTAACGTTTATGACTTTTATTTGATGCTGAGGAGGTGTGCTCACTTCAGCAGCACATTTACTAGAATTGATACTGAGGATGTTAGGTAATATATAGTATATGTACTATATTACCTTTCTAAAACCCAAAACCCTGTGTTTTTTTTCGCCAAAACCCTGTGAATTCTAAAGCACATTATATACTTTATCAAACTTAGAAAAAAAAATTAAAAAAAGAAACAAATTAAGAAAACAGACACCAGGACATTTTCTGGCTGGGCAGCACTGGATTGTCCAGCACAGCTCACATTGGAGAATTGCCCTTGTTGACCCCACCTGTAAAACTAAGTTTCTGCTCCTGAAAGCCTTTAAAATGTGCTTGTCTAAGCTGCCTTAGCTGGTCTTAAAATGCCCAGTTAACTTACTTTAAACAACTCCTAAGAAGAAGCTATCAGGAGATTGAAAATGGTCACAAACCTGCTCTGTCCTTCATGCTTATGGAGTACATTGAGGACGTAAACACCCTGGTGATGACAAGTAAATGGCTCAGTGACAGAAACGAGGTGTATGTGTGGAAGCTGGGGAAAGCATACTCACCTTGCATTGCTTAATCTGCATTTCTTTGTCTATTCTTGGTAATAGTGCCTCTCCTTTTGAATCTTTAGGCTTGATGCTTGCCTGGAACTCTTGATTAGAACTGGCCGACTGCCAGAAGCTGCCTTCCTGGCCCGGACTTACTTACCCAGTCAGGTTTCAAGGTACAGACTTTTAGTTTTAGGAACAAATGTTTCAGGTAAAAACTAGAGCACACTTACTCAGTCTCTCTCTGGTTCCATAATCTCTACAATAGGGTGGTGAAACTCTGGAGAGAAAATCTCTCAAAAGTCAATCAGAAAGCTGCAGAATCCCTTGCCGATCCAACAGAGTATGAAAACCTTTTTCCTGGATTAAAAGAAGCCTTTGTTGTGGAAGAATGGGTGAAAGAAACACATGCTGATCTGTGGCCAGCCAAGCAATACCCACTTGTCACGGTGAGTCTCCAGGCAGCCAGACCTCATTTATTGTGACTAAAGTGTAGAAGTGCATCACACTTTACATACATTATTGTTGGACTGAGAGCTAATATCTGGGATTTGGGTCAAGTTTAGAGATGAACTGACTTCAGAATATTTCATCATTGCTTTATTCTGATAGCCAAATGAAGAAAGAAATGTTATGGAAGAGGCAAAAGGCTTTCAGCCCTCAAGATCTGCAGCTCACCAGGTCAGTAGAATATTGAATGAGATAATCTGGTTAAGATTTGTTCATTTTAAGTACCTTCTCCCACTTCCTAATCCTAACAGCTTCCCTTGGGGGAAAAGTATTTGAACAAATTCCTTCATCTTTGTCTGTGTCTCCACTTGGGCTTTCAGGAACTTGATGGGAAACCACCTTCTCCTACTCCAGTTATTGTGGCCTCTCACACAGCCAACAAAGAAGAAAAGGTACAGACGTCATACCCAGATATTCCAGGGGAACCCCATGCTCACTCCTCCTTCTCTCCCCATGAATGGTTGCAGGATGGGCAGGCCTCTGCATTTTAAGTGATGTAATCACTTTCAGAGCAGGGGCTTTGCAATGAGAAAATGCCCCTTTTGACTATTGCTTTGGTTCTCTTTGGATCATGAATCAGAGGTAACTTCAAAAGGTTATCAGAGATAACCAAGTGCTGTATGACTCTTTTCTTTGCAGAATTTACTTGAACTGGAAGTAGACCTGGATAATTTGGAATTAGAAGATATTGACACAACAGACATCAACCTAGATGAAGACATTTTGGATGATTGAGTGTAATGTTTCTTGAGAACCCAACTCATAGATCATTATTATGGACAGGTATTGATTGCCACCTTGACCGCCATGCTTTGGACTCTGAGAAATTCCTTAGATTTTTATATGAAAAGGCTGAGTGTGGCTCACTGGGAGCACAGTGCTCTTCTCATCTTAGGAGTGGTTTATGTGCAGCATCTAAATCACTGTTTCCTTGTTAAGTAAAACAAATGTGGGCTTTGATTTTTTTCATACGGTCGTTAGACCATATCTCATAAAATCTTTTGAATTAATGAAAATACTTGAAAGCTTCCTTTCTAAATTAGGAAAATAAACTTCTAGTTTTAGAAGGCTAAGCCAAACTGTACCTCATCTAGAGATCAGCTCACATTCTCCTAACCCTTTTTTTTTGATGTTCCCCCATGCCCAAGTCTACATACTTGGGTTTTTATGCCTCACCCCAATTTTGTGTACTTGCTTCTTGAATCAGAATCTGAAACCCAGCTCTTCTAACCTTGTTAAGCTGGGCTCTGTTTAAACTACCTGTTTGGTAATACAGAAAGATACAAGTACTTTTTTGGTCTTCAACAGTGTACCTGTCTGATTAGAGAAATTCATAACCAGGCACTCAAATATATTACTCAGTTATCTCCTTTAAGCCTAGGAAAATGAGTGGAGTAACAAGGTTTTCTTTGTATTTCTGTTAGAGGCACTATTAAAAAAAACAATTTTATATAGGGAACTCCCATCATACTTTCAATTTTGACAAACATTCAGCTCAACATTAACAGAGAAAGCAAGTTATAATTTAGTAAAATGAAGTTTATTTAAACAATGTTTTCAGGAAGCTGCAGAATGGCTAATGAATGTTTCTTGGTAAGCTTGTAGTGTTAATTCTATATATGCTCCCTTCTGTGCTTCTGTTTTTGCAAAGATCTGTTTAAAAAAAAAAGAAACTCTTTTAAGCAATAGACATATACTATTTATAAAGTTTTCCATTTCTGCATTAGCAAGTTCAGTTTAAAAAGTTCCAAGGTTCACAATTTTTTTTTCTGATTATAAAACAATAAGCATACTACATGGACCAAAAAATAGTATCCGACACAGTTCAAGCCACAGTTATTCTAAACATCAGAAGAATCCTAATATGGCTGCCAGCTCTCCTAGCTTATTTCCAGAAAAATAAAACCTGACATTGCACCTCCTGCTAGATCAAAAAGTAATATCATTAGCTTTTAAGCTAAAAAATATTTTCCCCAAAAGCAGTTTGCTTTATCTGGCCTATCATAGAAAACCAAAATTGGTACCATGGTTTCTCTCCACTCCTCCTAGGGGGTAATCGCTGGTCATTTTTATCCTTAGAACTGCTTTGTAGTATGCCTAAAATAAGATTGGGAGAGAAGCCAGACCAATAAAACCATGCCTATTCTGCACCTTAGAAGAGATGAAAATATACCATTACAGAGAAATCTGTATATGTCTATGGTTTTGAGAGGCATGCACTTCCAAAATGATAATGCAACTAAGGCTGAGTAATATGTAAGCACCACCTTCTCCCCTTCTGGACAGGAAAGTGACCACATTCTAGGACAGGAAGGTGCACTGGGAACATGTGTCTGCCTCATCCTCCACCCTATCTTGCTGGTGACTTGATCACCTCAAAGAACAAGGGGGCTGCTGCCCTACTATCTGAACTACTTGGACTCCGGCTGTACCTCCCCCCGAACCCCATCCCATCTGTTACTGTTTTCAGATGAAGAAATGGGGGGGGGCACTCTAGTAACTATTTCAAAATCACGCATCTCGTGTATATGTGAATCTGTTTAGTTACCATTAGATATGCCCCATTTCAGAATTCTTCCAACTCAGTTTTATCACAATACAACAGACAGTGTGGGAAAAGTCCCTTTACCTTAATTAAATGTACTCCCTCAGCAGCCTGCTCCTTGGCCTCCTGAGCTGACTGGCCATCTGGATGGAGGAGGTGATACAGCTGGATCAAGTTGGTGGCATCATCAATTCTAGTGGGAAAGGATTTACTGCCATCAATGGGTTTTCTGCATTTATAAAAATGTGTCCCAACTTAAAACTAAATTACACTTTAAACTTTCCTTGGGCCAGACATTTTTTAAGCCTTTAGTTTTGTATTTTCAAAGACATTTTTAGAAAATCAGCTAATCTTCATATCCATTCTGCAGTAGGCAGGGCAGCAGTCAGTACAGGCAATACCGAGTTTATGAAAGTGAATATATTCTAAATGTGACTGGAAACAGAGAATTCTTTTTGGAAACAGAAAATCACTTCTCATAGAAATAGCAGTTCTTAATGTTAGATGGCTGGTATGCCAGCTCACTTCACAGGCAGATAATAATGTAATCCAACTCAGAGGGCAGGAATATTACCTTCATCCCATAAAAACTGGAGGCTGGTGGTCAGGGGATGCTCAAAGCCACTTGCCTTCAAGATCATTAGCAGTGACATCTTCTGCTAACAGATTTTCATTAAGACTCTGAATTAGTGAATAAATGCCTCCACAAGAGGCCTCCTAGGAGTCCAAGGAAAGACTCCCAGGCCACGAGTCTATTCACAAGAACCCATTAGTTAAAAATGAGCATTCTAGCAGAGTAAATCTGAAATTATGCTCCTCAGTCAGAAGGAATGTCAGGTTCTACTTTAACAATCTAGAATTCAGTTCTGGTGTGTACTTAACTTTTTAGAAACGTCTAAACAACTTTTATCAGCATAAAAAAACCTTGGCCTTCCCCAAACCAGTCAATCACTATCTTCTCACATATCCAACACCTGCCTACCATTTGCCACCCAAAGCTGAGGGGGTAAATACCCTTTCTAAAATGCTTGTGCTTTTGAGGTTGTGAGTTACTGCTTTCCAGCTGTGGGGGTAGAGGGATAAAGACACCATAATTCAGTGTCTCCCCAGCTATCTCACTAATTTTCCTGTTTTCCTATTAAACCTGGCCTGTGCAAGTAAAGAACTTCTCAAGCGATAGTGAATTCAGAGAAATGCTCTAGGCTTATCCCAAGGCCCATTCACTCTCAAGGCCATCTTCTGAGAGAATGAGAAACCAGGGCTGTTCTTACAGTAAAATTTTTCAGGGAAAAATATTGAGACATGTTCATTACAAATGTATGTGCTTGTTATATAATCTAACAAAGTCCAATAAACATGGCAACAAAAATTCCTCAAATAATAAAATCCCCTTTGGAGCTCAGAAGCATGTGGTCTTGTAAAGAGCTTAACTGGGCTTCTACATTTAGATTTTTGGTTAGGGCTTCATTACATTCATGGTATAGTATAATGCCTGCATCTTATTGAACAAGTTAGTTCCACACCCAGCCCATATTTGAAAATAAGAGCAAATAAATTTACATGTTCAAAAAGATTTTAAAAGAATCTCAATTACGAAAACCAACAGTGAGACTTAAGTCTGAAATAAACAAGTAGAATCTCAGTTCTACCTTGGGTTCCATTCATTGAGGACATGCACCCTCTATTGTCTAGTCTGGGATTTGCAGCACGCTGTCCCGTTCAGAAATCCCGCAAGAATGGTTTTACTTAATGCAGAGCAGGAAGATTAAGTACTCAAAACTCCCTCCCAGTATACAAGTAAACTGCTTTGGATGTAAAACTTGCATGTGGTAATGAGTATTACTATAATATAAATTAGTACAATTTGATAAAGAACTTTAATGTTCAGTTATACATTCCTTACTCTAATTGTTTTTAGAAAATGTTAGATGTGTTTATAATAAAATCATTTCAGAATGAGTCCATCTAAAAAATTTTTATAAGAAAATTCATTCACAGGAGATGTCATTGCTAAATCATCTGAAAACAGGTCCCATTTTTTGAGTATCCCCATGACCATCAACCAGCCCCCTACTTACCTCTGAATTGAGTTACACTACACTTGCTGGTGAAGTGAGCTGGCCTGAAGACATCTATCATTAGGAATGCTGCTTCTGTGAGAATTGGTGCTCTTTTTCCAAATATGGAATGTATTTCTTAGATAGTATCTGTGGAACTTTCTATTTCCAAAAGCCTTAGGAACTTTATGTGAATAGCTTAGATCAGATGATACGGAGGATATGCTGAGTCACAGCGCCTTAAAGTCTGAAGGTGGCAGGAATCACTAAACCCTCTTGCAGTTCACACTCTTGAGTCAGTCAATGACTTTTTGTAGAAAGTTGACTTTCTTAGAGCCACACTGGTTTCTTTTTCTTGTCATTTTGGTAGTTCTAATCCAACTGATAGATACTCAGAACAATTTTTTTAGTTTCATCACAAGTTGTTGTTTCAGCTAGAAACCTGGGAGCTCACCAGTTAAAATACCTACATGTTAAAATATAGTAGACATTCCTTGTTTCGTGTAACTCTGGGAAAAAATATAATTTTTTTAGTGCCTTAAAAATCTTGCAAAAGCAAGGGATATCAAAAGCAATAATATTTTCATAAATTAAAGGATTACTTTTACTGAAAAGCCCCAGGTGCACCACAAAACAAGCACCTGCTGGAGATTATGTCTTTACATTTCCCATTTAATCCCCTTTGAGTGTCTGGAAAGTTCACTGATACCCAGGAACACTGGTAAGGCCCAGGATAAGTCAGTATCCAAGGTGTGTAATACAGATCCACAGCCACTTACTCTTTCAGAGAATCTAGCCGTATTTAAATAACACGAAAGCAAAGACAGAAAAGTGGGTTGTGATGGAAGAACCAACCCATAAATAAAGGAGGTAAGTGAAAAGTGTTTTACTGGACAATACACTGAGGAAAAAATAGCTCAAATACAGATTTACTGTATTTATTTACTGTAAGAATTTCTTTTACTTACTAAGCTCGTACTTACAAATCTCTTTGAATCTGATCAATCAGTAAACCATCAATCTTTTTCTTATTTACAAGATACCAAGCCATTCCGCCGAAGTGTCTTGTTGAACGTAAAAGGTCATACTTTCCATGTTTATCTATGTCTTCATAGGTCTGATGATGAATCTATTCACATAAAATGCAGTTTTTTTCAGAAACATTAAAAGTAAAAGTGAGCATTACTTGATACACATTTACTTGCATGAATGTTGCCCAAGAAAGGACCAGTAAACCAGGCCTATTTACATCTGCCTCTACTCTGAATAACCAGTAGGTATGGTTTAGATCAACCCTGCACTGTAGAAGTGTAGCCATATTGCAAGTACTTTTCAGCAGCCAACCACTATTTATGAAGCACCTATTTTATATATATGTAGACCACTAGAAAATAATGGACCACCATTATCTTGGTCACTAGAAGATTAAAAAATAAAAAGTCAAGCATATTTTTTCACTTATCCATTTTTCCCCAATTCAATCAACTACCCCTTTCCACTTTATTAACTAATGCTCCTTCCGCTCTTCCAGACTGATCATGCCAACTAAGGACTACAATAAGGGCATTCCTGTGTTCAAAAGACTTTCAAAGTCCTGCTGAATGAAGTCCAGATTCTTGAGCCTAGCATCTGAGGTCACCCATGACACACCTCTATTTACTTTTCCAGTTTAACCTTGAACACCTCCCATACATAATACACTGCATATATAAGCAATAGTCAGATGACTGACCATTTGCAAGCACACTGTTTCCTGCTTGTTGTTCACACTGTTCCCTCTCGCTGCCTGGAACACCTCTTCTCATCCAACTTCACGATGTTCCCTGCCCTTCTAGAACCCTGTCCAAGATCCCTATGAAACCTTTCCTGAAAGGACTCTGTAATCTTCTCTTAGCACCTAACATCTTAAACCTAAGGTGATAATTATCTGCATACTTATCTGGCACCCTTTCCCACAATCACTTCTGGACTGCAAGCTTTGACACAGCATACCGTACCATAGTTTATGTCGTCAATATACTATCTGCAATACTGTATGAAGAAAGCACTACATGATTGCTTACTAAACTAAATTGTAAGACACATACATTACATCTTGGCAAATTTTAGTAAATGACTCTGTTCCTATATGATAAAAGAGAAGCAGCTCTGTAATCAAGTTTGGGTCCCTAACGCTACCACTTACTAGCTGCAACTTACAGCAAGCTATATAGAATGCTCCAATCTTAAATTCTCCCATCCTTAACTCAAGGGCTGCTGTGAGGATAAAACATCTGATGAACATCAGGTGCTTAATAGATGTTCAGGTATTTCTCTTCTCTTCCCCTTATAAAAATCTTACTCATAACCATATTTAAGTTCATACTTAGAAACTATAAAATATACTCACCTTAATATATTCAGTGGAATCTGGCTCAAACTGGGCAATGCAGAGATTGAGGACATCAACATGCCGGTCCTGGCTGAACATGGTCTAAAACCACACAGCACAGATGGAATTAGATGAGAAAAACATCAAAGTTCAACACCTGTCCTGCTGTCGTGACAGATGTGCTCATCCACTTCTGTGCCCAATAAGTGAAATAACACAGAAATAACACAGGCTTCAGAACTGTCACACCTAGATTCAAACCCCAACTAAGCCAATTGCAAGATATAGAGAACAGTAGACGAGTCATCATCAGAAACAGGTATCTGTGTTTATCAAAGCAGAAGCCCTGCAGCACCAGAGCCAACCTAACTCCACAAAGAAACCATCACCACTGACTCCAGGAAACCAAAGTTGCCTTACCTTAAGATTTTCTTCCTTGAAAATTACTGGTGTTAAAACTCTACGGCCTTCTTTTGGGAAATAAACTTGTATCATCCTGTCCCGTTCTTCCCAAGAGGCTTTGCGTAGCCTCCCACTTGGTTCTCTGACAACAATAAAACGCTCCTGAAATAGAAAACAAAATCAAGGGTGGGTGTGTGAAGCCTTATTTCTAGTTCCCGTGTTCCACTAAGCACCACTGTAAGAATAATTTGCAATCAAAATACAAAATGCAACTGGGAGATGCAAAATGCAATTGTATATGATTTCAATAATAATTTTAAACTTCAAGCACTTTGCAAGATTTGATACTTCCTTCACTAATCACTGCTGTGCCTCTGACAATCAAATCTAAAATGAAAGTATTTGCTAGTGGCAACTACGGTCCTAAAGTGGGTTTAATACATAAAATGGTTCAACTGAAAAAAGCTGGTCAGAGATTCGTCTAAATCCATTTCAGAGCAAAGAAATGCTATGAGACCTTTCAAACTGCTTCACTTCCGCATCACAAAGTCTCACAGAAACAGACTTTACTACTTTGTGATCTACTTCTAAAGTCCCTGGGGTAAAAGAAACAAACACAGGAATATGGAGTCTTAATTCCACATCTCTATAATTCCCCAAACTGGGATGAGACAAATGTGTCAAAGAGACTGTCCACCTGCCTCTGGTCTCCTCACTCTTCCAACTACCAAATCCTAGGTTGGTGAGATCCTTTTCCTCTGAATTCCACCTACTGTATCTTCCATTCAACTGGCAATTTATCATAAGCTAGATTCTTTTTTTTTTTTTTTAAGATTTTTATTTATTTGACAGACAGATCACAAATAGGCAAAGGCAGGCAGAGAGAGAGAGAAGGAGGAGGCAGGCTCCCTGCTGAGCAGAGAGCCTGATGTGAGGCTCGATCCCAGGACCCCGGGATCATGACCTGAGCCAAAGGCAGAGGCTTTAACCACTGAGCCACCCAGGCGCCCCTCATAAGCTAGATTCTTGATACTGCTCAGATACTGCCAGAGAATTGAAAAAGGGCAGGAACTGTTGACTATAATTCTTTGAGATACCCAGTGACTTACATAGAATTTTGCACATAGCAGGTAATTAATACACATTTGATTACTGTATAAATTAACCAGATGGTACTAATTTTCTACTTTTCAGAGGTGTAAGAGTCACTGAATGGGTTCTGAGGACAATATAATTAAAACTTTCATCAAGTACTGCAAATAGAAAATAACAGATGTCTAAATACCACAGTTATTCCTCAAAAGGATTGGCAATTTGAATTCTAAGTTCCTTTCTCCCTTTCAGGTTATAAAATGCTCCCATAAACACCCTTCAAAGCATTCCAAACATATAGTAAAGCACCCCAGAGCAAAAAATTTTAATTAAAATGAAACTCTGTGATCCCTGTTTATCATGTCAGGTGTAGAGGTGGTTGATGTACAGATAAGGACATGGCTCAAATCATGTCTTCTGACCATAATCATAGATGATAAAAAGATTAATGGGGGGTGGTCTTTCTCCCAACTGTAGTGTTACATAGTATTTTACTGCATTCTGTGGGCTGAATTGTAAGTCACTTGTTTCACTCTTAATTGAAAAGATTCAAACACAAAACTGATATATTTTACAAGTACCAGAGTGTTCTTTTGGAATTGGCCATCAAGGGAAGAGGAGCTAGAGGATAAAAACCACAACAGAAGAAGCAAGTGGTGTCTGAAAAGTACCTCCGGAAACCTGTCATTCTTTCTGCAAATTCTGAAAAGTGAAAATCCTATGGAAAGTTTGGGTTTTTTGGCATCCTCAAGAATTTACAAGAAAGAAACCATTTTCTCAAAATGTTTCAGCTAAGGGAGTTAGTCTAACCGGCAGAAAGAATCCCCTTCTCTCACTGCCTTGAAGATTTGTTTGTGGTTTGGGGGTGGGTTTGTCTATAAACTACCACTGTCTCGGCACACCTGTCTCTTTCTTGATCCGGAATAAAATGTGTCCATAATCTGTAGGGAAATGGTAACATGATGATGGACTGATCTGCATTTCTCTTCTTCCTTATGCTGGGCTGGATTTTCCAGAGGGTCTCACCCAGCCACAGGAATTCCGGTTTGAAAGATTCAGAGACAGGTGGGTCACAATAATGTTGACCCTTGTCCCTCAGACCCATCTCCACATATTTCAAATAAAGATCATTTTGCAATTAGACATATACTCACCCGATGTGGTATGCTATATGATATATCAGTAAATACGTATTTGGCTGTTTCTGTTCCTTCCAAAATCTTATCTTCAGCTAACACATCATTTATTGGTGCTCGTTCTTCCAGAACTGGTGGCATTTTTAATCGTACTTTAGCTGCCTCAATTGCCTTTCTTGTAGCCTAATGAAATAAGATATTTCTTAAGGAAAGCCGCAAGGTTGCAAGCCAGAAGGATCATCTGACAAAAGCAGATACTGATAAAAAATGCCAAGAACTACAAAGAGAAAAAGCTCTAGCCCCAAATCAGTGAGTGAAAAGGCTCCTGGGCCCTGGCCTTTGCCAACTCTGTGGTGTGGCTGAGAGTACCACCTACAGGTTCAATCATTCTCACCATGGCAAAGGAATGCTTTGAGACAGCCAGGCCACAAAAGCTGCTTGAAATACAATAAAGGATTTCATCTATTGTGTGTGTACTATGCACCATATATCGTTCAAATACTCGGAATGTATTTGGCTCATTTAATATCCACAAACTACCTTACGAGCTAGGTGACCCTGTTATTTCATTCCATGGAAGAGAAAATAGGAGCACAAACATGTGAAGTAAATTGCTAAGAAGTTGTAGCACTGGGATTTGAACCCTGGCCACTCAACTTCAGAGCCCATGCTCTTAACCACTGACCATACTGCTCCAAGCCATACTGTTAGCAGTGATTACCTCTGAGAAGTAAAAATGATATTTTTACTCCTCACGTGATACACTACTGGATATCTGAATGTTTTGCTATGACTGTAATTTACTTTGAATTAGAAAAAGGAGCAATAACGCTTTACCTATTCATACATCAGAGCATTTTCCACAAAGCGCTCATACCCATGACTCCAGGAGGACTGATGCCTACAGTAGTCTATGGTTCAGCAGGATCCATAATCCCACCAAAGCATCATCCTCAAAGCAGCTTTTTTCAAGGAAGAAACCTGAACCAGGCAGGACAAAGAATGGATACTCAGGCAGGTTTGGGAGCAGAGGAGGTTCTGCTTGGACATGTAGGCCTGACCCATTAGCCCCAGTCCGTCTAATTCTGGTCATGCTCCCTGTTTCACTCTGCCTGCCTGTTCCCATTTCTTAGTCTGTGCCTGGAACTCTCCACCATGAGTGCCAACGGAAAAGCAGCTACTGGTATCTGGAGGGACCTTTGGAAATCTTGTTTAACCCTTTAAAGAAAGGTATTCTATCAGTATTTCTGTATTCACGTACCTCCTCCAACTGTGCCTGAGTCATCAGCTTATAGGTTGGTGGCTTCAGTTCTTGTATAGATGGCTTAAAAACCTTCTGCAAATCCAAGCCTGTCATCTTGATGAGTATGTTTTGGACCTCCTCATCCATGAACGTAGGTTTCTTGTTCTGTGAGCTACCAGATTCTGCTAAAATAGGTTTCAGTAAATAAGATGGTAAAAATGACAAGCCAACAAGATCTCTAAACAGAAGAATTAACAATAGAAATTAACAAAGTATCTACCTCAAAATGAATAATGTTAGTACCTATGAAATCCATTCATTCATTCCTTGATAAAATTTACTGAGCATTTACAATGATAAGACTATTGCCAAAAGGGCACTCAAAATCTAGTAGAGAAAGAAACATAAAAAAGTAATGGCGGGGGGGCAAAATGGTGGAGAAGTAGGAGACTCCGTTTCAACCAGTCTCCTGAATTGAGCTAAATATCTACCAGAACACTATGAACACCCATGATATCAGCCTGAGATATAAGACTATACACTTCTGGATTGGGGGGGGGGGTGGGAATCATCAGTGAAGAGATGCACCTTGCCTGGATCATGGTTGATATATTCAGTTATACATCCTCTTTTCCACCCCTCACCAAAATGACTAGGAGGAGGAACACCCAACAGAGGAAAAATTCAGAGACTGTGACCTCTGCCACAGAACTAGTGGATATGGACATAAACAATATGTCAGAAATAGAATTCAGGGTAACAATCATCCAGGCAATAGCCAGGTGGGAGAAGACCATTAGTGGCAACATAAAATCTCTATGGGCGGAAGTGAGAGCTGATCTGGGCAGAACTTAAAAATGCTATCAATAAGATCCAATCTAATCTAAATACTCCAACAGCTACAGTAAATGAGGCAGAAGATCAAGTTAGTGATCTAGAAGACAAACTGACAGAAAAGGAGGATCAGGAAGGGGCCTGGAACAAACAGCTCAGAAGCCATGAAAACAGAATTAGGGAAATAAATGATGCCATGAAACATTCCAATGTCAGAATTATTGGGATTCCTGAGGGGGTGAAGAGAGAGAAGACTAGAAGATATAGTTGAACAAATCCTGGATGAAAATTTCCCTAATCTGGGGAATAGAACAAGTGTTCGTGTTCTAGAGGCAGAAAGAACAACCCCCAAGATCAACAAGGGATCAACAAGGGTAGAAAGACCTCCAGGCACATAAATGTGAAATTCACGACTCATAAATTCAGAGAAGATGTCTTAAGGACAGCTAGGGGGAAGAGATTCCTTGCGTACAGAGGGAGGACCATCAGAATAACATCAGACCTGTCCAAAGAAACCTGGCAAGCCAGAAAGGGCTGACAAGACATGTTCAGGGCACTAAATGAGAAGAACATGCAGCAAGAATACTTTATCCAGCAAGGATGACATTCAGAATGGATGGAGAGATAAAGAGCTTCCAAGACTGGCAAGGTTTAAAAGATTATGTGACCACCAAGCTGACACTATAAGAAATATTAAGGGGGGGGTCTATAAAAGAAGAAAGAACCCAAGAGTGACACAGAACAGAAATTTACAGAGACAATTATGGAAACAAGGACTTCACAGGAAACATGATGTCAAGAAAAACTTATCATTCAATAACCACTCTCAACATGAACAGCTTAAATGCTCCCATAAAATGGCACAGAGTTGCAGACTGGATAAAACAACAGGACCTGTCCATACGCTATCTACAAGAGACACATTTTGAACCTAAAGATACATCCAGACTGAAAGTGAAGGGGGATGGAGAACCATCTTTCATGCCAATGGGCTCAAAAGAAAGCTGAGGTAGCGATTCTCATATCAGATAAACTTAACCCTGGGATGCAAGGGAAGTTCAACATTTGCAAATCAATCATTGTGACAGAACACATTAGTAAGAGGAGAGAGAAGAACCATATGGTCCTCTCAATTGATGCAGAAAGCATTTGTCAAAATACAGCATCCTTTCAAGATTGAAACTCTTCAAAGTACAGGGATAGAGGGAACATTCTTCAACTTCATAAAATGTATCTATGAAAAACCCACAGCGAATATCATTCTCAATGAGGAAAAGCTTACAGCCTTCCCTTTGAGATCAGGAACATGACAAGGATGCCCACTCTTGCCACAGTTGTTCAACATAGTACTAGAAGTTCTAGCAATAGCAATCAGACAACAAAAAGAAATAAAAGGTATTCAAATTGGCAAAGAAGAAGTCAAACTCTCTCTTCACAGATGACATGATAGTAGTTTATGTGGAAAACCCAAAAGACTCCACTCATACAGCAATTCAGTAATGTGGCAGGATACAAAATCAATGCACAAAAATCAGTTGCTTTCTTATACACTAAGAATGAAACAACAGAAAGGGCAATTAGAGAATCGATTCCATTTACTATAGCAACAAGAACCATAAGATACCCTGGAACAAACCTAAGCAAAGAGATAAAGGATCTGTACTCAAGGAACTACTGAACACTCATGCAGGAAACTGAAGAAGACAGAAAAAGATGGAAGACCATTCCATGCTCATGGATTGGAAGAATAAACTTTGTTAAAATGTCTATACTGCCTAGGGCAATCTATACTTTCAATGCCATTCTGATCAAAATTCCACTGGCATTTTTCAAAGAGCTGGAGCAAACAATCCTAAAGTTTGTATGGAATCAGAAGAGACCCCAAATTGCTAAGGAAATGTTGAAAAAGAAAAACAAAGCTAGGGACATCATGTTGCTTGATTTCAAGCTTTACTACAAAGCTGTGATCACCAAAACAACATGGTACTGGCACAAAAACAGACACATAGATGAATGGAACAGAGAAGAGGGGCCAGATATGGACCATTAACTCTATGGTCAAATAATCTTTGATAAAGCAGGAAAAATACCCAGTGGGGAAAAAGACAGTCTCTTCAATAAATGGTGCTGGGAAAATTGGACAGCTATGTATGGAAGAATGAACCTCGACCATTCTCTTACACCATACACAAAGATACACTCAAAATGGATAAAAGACTTCAATGTGAGACAGGAATCTATCAAAATCCTAAAGGATTTTATCCTAGAGGAGAACATAGGCAGTAACCTCTTCAACATGAGCCTCAGCAACTTCTTTCAAGACATGTCTCCAAAGGCAAAGGAAACAAAAGCAAAATTTAGGGACTTCATCAAGATAACAAGCTTCTGCACAGCAAAGGAAACAGTCAACAAAACAAAGAGGCAACTCACGGAATGGGAGAAGATATTCACAAATGACAGTACAGACAAAAGGCTGATATCCAGGATCTATAAAGAACTCCTCAACACACACAAAACAGATAATCATGTCAAAAAATGGGTAGAAGACATGAACAGACACTTCTCCAATGAAGACATACAAATGGCTAACAGACACATGAAAAAATGTTCATCATCACTAGCCATCAGGGAGATTCAAATCAAAACCACATTGAGATACCACCTTACACCAGTTAGAATGGCCAAAATTAACAAGACAGTAAACAACAAATGTTGGCGAGGATGTGGAGAAAGGGGAACCCTCTTACACTGTTGGTGGATATCCAAGTTGGTGCAGCCACTTTGGAAAACAGTGTAGAGATTCCTTAGGAAATTAAAAACAGAGCTGCCCTATGACCCTGCAATCACACTACTGGGTATTTACCCCAAAGATATAGATGCAGTGAAAAGAAGGGCCATCTGTACCCCAATGTTTGTAGCAGCAATGGCCACAATCGCCAAACTATGTAAAGAATCAAGATACCCTGCAATAGATGAATGGATAAAGAAGATACAGTCCATATATGCAATGGAATATTATGCAGCCATCAAAAAGAATGACTACCCAACTTTTGTATCAGCATGGACAGGACTGGAGGAGATTATGCTGAGTAAAATAAGTCAAGCAGAGAAAGTCAATTATCATATGGTTTCACTCACTTGTGAAGCATAAGGAATAACAATGGAGGACATTAGGAAAAGCAAAGGAAAAGTGAATTGGGGGAAATCAGAAGGGGAGATGAACGATGAGAGACTGTGGACTCTAAGAAACAAACTGAGAGTTTTGGAGAGGTGGGGGAGTGGACGGATGGGTGTGCCTGGTCATGGGTATTAAGGAGGGCACATACTGCACCACATTGGGTGTGGGCATAAACCATGAATCTTGGAACACTAAAAAAATAAAATTAAATTCTAAAAAAGTAATTAAGTAGTGTTTGGGTGACTCAGTTGGTTAAGTGTCTGCCTTCAGCTCAGGTCATGATCTCAGGGTGCTAGGATCGAGCCCCACACCCAGCTCCATGCTCAGTAGGGAGCCTGCTTCTCCCTCTCTGTCCCTCTCCCTGCTCGTTCTCTCTCTCAAATAAATAAATAAGAATAAAAAGGTAATTAAGAGGCACCTGAGTGGCTCAGTTAACTGTCCAACTCTTGGTTTTGGCTCAGGAGGCAAACTCAGGGTCGTGAGATCAAGCCCTGAATCGCTCCACACAGAATCAGCTTGAGACTCTCTCTCCCTCTTTCCCTCCTGCTCATGCTCTCTCCCTCTCTAAAATAATTTTTTTTTTTTAAAGTAATTAATGTGGAGTGCCTGGCTGGCTCAGTCAGTAGAGCATGTGACTCTTGATCTCGAGGTTGTAAGTTTGAGCCCCATGCTGGGTACAGAGATTACTTAAAAACAAAATCTTAAAAATAAATAAGGGTGCCTGGGTGGTTCAGTCGGTCAAGCATCTGACTCTTTATTTCAGCTCAGGTAATGACCCTCTGGGTCATGGGCTCAAGCCCCACCACAGGGCTCTGATCTTGGCAGGGAGTCTGTTGAGGATTATTGATTTCCCTCTGCCCCTCACCCTACTCACACATGCACACATGCTTGTGTACTCTCTCTCACAAATAAATAGACCTTTAAAATAAATAGCTAATATAATAGTATTAATAATAATAATAATAATTTACAGAGTTGTCTCTTAGATGCCAGACATTACATACATTTTTAGGAATGTTTATAACAATCCACAAAATAGATATTGATATCTCAATTTTATAAATGAGGATACTGGAGCCTGCCTAAAGACCAACTAGCTGTTAAGTGACAGTCAACATTTAAACCGAAGTTTGTTTCTAGGGGCACCTGGGTGGCAGGGGAAGGCAGAAGCCTCTGCCTTCAGCTCAGGTCATGGTCTCAGTGTCCTGGAATCGAGCCCTGCATTGGGCTCTCTGCTCAGCAGGGAGCCTGCTTCCTCCTCTCTCTCTGCTTGCCTTTCTGCCTACTTGTGATCTCTATCTCTCTGTCAAATAAATAAATAAAATCTTAAAAATAAACAAACCAAAGTTTGTTTCTAGATACTAGATCAACTCTAATCTTTCCTGGTCCTCCCCAGTGCAAGAGCTACACTACTCTTGGAGCAGAGAAGGCCAAAACAGCAGGGTCTGGAAGGCTTCCCATGGGGCCTGAAGAGGACAGAGGGAAAAAGGAAGAAAATTCCAGGCTACAGGGCTGCAACTAGGAAACACAGGCTTGGATCATAATGTGAGACTAAAAAGGCCATGTGGGGTCATGGAAGAGCCTTGGACAGGTGAAGATACCCAGATATCACCTCTGCCTAACACAGTTTGCCCATCCCTTTGCCTAACTTCCTCTATTTCCACTACCATTAGGAAAGGGAGGAGAAAAAAAAGTACCATTCCTTCCCTGCCGCCTCTTCTTCTACTAGTCCTATAAATGCTAGTGGCCCTAAAAATTCTGAACTATAGCCTTCTTTTCTCCCTTCTTACATTCTGAGATGATATCCTACCAACCTGTGACTTTAATTATTTTTATATGCTGGAGACTCTAAAATCTGAATCTTCAGTCAACATCTTCTATCCACCTATCCCATGTACATCTCACATGCACTTCAGTATTGCCAAACCAGAACACATTAACTTTCTCCTGTCTCAAACCTGCTTTTCCTATCTTAGTAGCATCCAACAAGCCATGGGGACCAGAAACTTCTTAGTCATTCTTGACTTCTCCTTTACCTTCCACATCTAGCCAACAGCAGTTATAACAATAACAGCAACAATAACAACTAATATTTGTTAGATATTTACTATATGCCAGTATTTACTGAGCCAAGTACCTTACATATTTAGCACACTTAATCCTTACAACCACCCCAGAAATACAATTATCCCCATTTTACAAAGAAAGGACACTAAAACACTGCATATGTCTATTATACCTCATAAATCTCTCTTTAATTCTCCATTTCCCACTGCCACTACCCTGATCAAGGCCATCCTCATCTATTGCCTTAACCTCCTTACCAGTCTCCCTGGCTCTATTCTGACACCACTATAATGGTGTCTATTCTGACACCATTCTCCATAGAACCAGAGTGAATCTCTTAAAAATGTAGTCAAAACCACAGAAAAGATTAACAAAACTAAGAGATGGTTCTTTGAAAAGATAATAAAATTGACAAACCTTTGGCTAAATAGACTAAGCAAGGAAAAGGGAAGACATAAATGAACAAAATTATAAATGAAAAAAAGTCATTGCAACTCACACTACAGAAATACAAAGGATTCTAGGAGGCTAATATGAATAATTATGTGGCAACAAGCTGGACAGCCTATAAGAAATGGGAAAATTCTTAAAAACATGCAACCTACCAAGACTGAGGAAGAAACAGAAAATCGGAACACACCAATTACTACTAAGGAGAGTCAATCTGCAATAATAAATCTCCCAACAAAGAAAAGCCCAGAAGCAGATGGCTTCACAGGTGAATTTTACCAAACAATCCTTCTTAAACTCCTCCAAGAAACAGGAGAGAACACTCCCAAACTCATTTTACTAGACCAGCATTGCCTAATACCAAAGCCAGACTCTACAACCATACCATTCTGAATGCACCCAATCTAGTCCCTTACCAAAGCTAGAAAAGGACACTGCCAGGAAACTACAGGCCAATATACCTGATAATCATAGATGTAAAAATTTCAATAAAATACTTGCAAGTAAATTCAGCAGCACATCAAAGGATCATTCACCACGATCAAGTGGAATTTATCCCTAGGATGCAAGGATAGTTTGACATACACAAATCAATGTGATACATCACAATTAACAGACTGACAGAAAAAAATCATATAATCATTTCAACAGATGCAGAAAGCATTTAACAAAGTTCAACATTATGATAAAAGTTATTAAGAAATGAGTTATGGAAGGAATATACCTCAACATAATATATGCTATACCCACACTACCATAAAAGACTAAAAGACTTCCCTCTAAGTTCAGGAATAAGACAAGGTTGTCTTGTATTAAACATAATGCTGCAAGTCCTAGCCAATCGATTAGGCAAGAAAAAGAAGGTACCAGAATTGGAAAGGAATAAGTAAACTTGTTTCTTATTAGTTGCAGACCACAGGATTTTGTATGTAAAAAATCCTTAAAAATCCATCAAAAAACTATTAGATCTAATGAGCAAATTTAGTAAAGTTGCAGGATACAAAATTAACTTTTAAAAACTGGTAGCATTTCGGGGAACCTGGGTGGCTCAGTGGGTTAAAGCCTCTGCCTTCGGCTCAGGTCATGATCCCAGGGTCCTGGAATCAAGCCCCGCATTGGACTCTCTGCTCGGCAGGGAGCATGCTTCCTCCTTTCTCTCTGCCTGCTTCTCTGCGTACTTGTGATCTCTGTCTGTCAAATAAATAAAAAAATCTTTTTTAAAATAAATAAATAAAATAAAAACTGGTAGCATTTCTATACTAACAAATTATATGAAAAAGAAAGAAAGAAATCCCACTGAAAACAGCATCAAAAACAATAAAATGCTTAGGAATAAATTTAGTCGAAGAGGTGAAAGATCCCTATACTGAAAACGAAAACACACTTATGAAAGAAATCAAAGAAGAGGAATGAAGGGAGGATGGTGGGGTGGGAGGATTCTGAGTTCACCTCATCCCAGGGCACACTGAGGCAACAATTACAAATACGGCCACTAACTCTGAAAATGAAATGTAGTAGCTGAACAGATCTTCTGCAGCTAGCCATAGAATGGAGGCCATATCAAAAAGAGTTGGCTGGGCGGAAACATATTCAGGAACCAAACCCCTGACTCAACTAACCATAAACAAGAAGGACATCACAAGCAGAAAGGAGCAAGAAAATCAGACCCCGAGACTAGATTCCTCCAGCCCTGGGACCCACACTGGGAAAAGGAGTTCCCATAAGGTCTGGCTCTGAAAATGGATAGAACTGATTTTAGACTCTGGGAGAGCCAGAGGTGAAAAACCTGAGATACTGTCCATAAAGACCCAGCATGCTAAATAACTCACCCCAGACACAGCACAGAAGCAACAGTTGGAAAAGTGCCTGGGCATATGTTAAAGAGATTAATAACTAATCTGAGGACATTTGCCAGAGAACCGGAATCTGCAGGAAACTCCTCGGGAAATAAAAGTGCTGGTGGCGCCATTTTTCTTGCCCTCCCCAAACAAAAACAAAAAAAAAAACTTCCCAACAAACAAAAGACTAGATGGATTCACAGATAAATTCCACCAAACATGTAAAGAAGAGCTAACACCTGTTCTCCTCAAACTATTCCAAAAAAAATAGAAGAGGAAGGAGCTTCCAAATACATCCTGTAAGGCCAGCATTACCGATACCAAAACCAGAAAGAGAGACAGAGAGAGAGAAAGAAAGAAGGAAAGAAAAAAAACAACCACAGGCCAGTATCCCTGATGAAGCCACATTCACACGATCAATTAATCTAAGACAAAGAAGGCAAGAATATACCACAAAGAAAAAAAACAGTCTTTTTTTTTTTAATTTATTTATTTAACAGAGATCACAAGGGAGAGAGACAGAGAGGCAGGCAGAGAGAGAGAGGAGGAAGCAGGCTCCCTGCCCAGCAGAGAGCCCAACACGGGGTTCGATCCCAGGACCCCAGGACCACGAAGACAGAGAGGCTCAACCCACTAAGCCACCCAGGTGCCCCAAAAAACAGTCTCTTTAATAAATAGTGCTGGGAAAACTGGACACCTACAGGCAAGAGAATGAAAGTGGACCACTCTCTTACACAATACACAAAAATAAACTCAAAATGGATTGAAGACCTAAATGTGAGATCTGAAGCCATAAAACTCCTAGGGGAAAAAAAAGGCAGTAATTTCTCAGACATCAGTCATGGCAATATTTGTCTAGATGTATCTCCTCAAGAAAGGAAAACAAAAGCAAACATAAACCATTGGAACTACATAAAAATAAAAAGCTTTTGCACAGCAAAGAAAACCATCAACAAACAAAAAGGCAACCTACTAAATGGGAGAAGATACTTGCATATGATGTATCAGATAAGATACATCGTATGATGTATCAGATGTATCAAATAATATCTAAAGAATACATAAAGAACTTAATAGAAATCAATGCCAAAAAACCAGTCTGATTAAAAATGGGTCAAAGATCTAAACATACATTCTTCCAAAGATGACATACAGATGGCAAACAGACACATAAGGTGCTCAATATCACTAATCATCAGGGAAATGCAAATCAAAACCACACGGAGATAACACCTTACACCTGTCAGAATGGCAAGACTCAAAACGACAAGAAACAGCACCTTACACCTATTAGAATGGCAAGACTCAAAAAGATAAGAAACAAGTGTTGTCAGGGATGTAGAGGAAAAGGAACTCAGCAGCATTATTTATAACAGCCAAGACATGGAGACAACAAAGTGTCCATTAGTGGATAATATAGTTGTGGGGTGTGTGTATGTGTGTGTAATGGAATAAAAAAGGAGGAAATTGTGTCATTTGGGACAACATGGATGGACTATGAGGGCATTATGTTAAGTGAAATAAATCAAGCAGAGAAAGATAAATACTGTATGATCTCAACTATATGTGGAATCTTAAACAAACAAGAACTCACAGAAAAAGAGATCAGGCTTGTGGTCTTATGATTACCAGAGGAAGGGGCACTGGATGAAGGTAGTCAAAAGGTACAAACTTACAGTTAAAAGATAAAAGAATTAGGGATATAATATACTACAGGATAATATAACACTGATGAATAGCATATATGAAGGTTGTTAAGAAAGTAAATCCTAAGAGTTCTATCACAGGGAATATTTTTTTTTTCTTTTCTTTGTACCTGCATGAGAGGAGAGATGTAAACTAAATTTACTGTAGTAATAATCTCATGACATATGAAGTCAAATCTTTGTGCTGCACACCTTAAATTTATTCAATACCGTATATTAATTATATCTCAATAAAACTGAAAATTTTAAATGTACTCAAGAGTCATGCTTAAAACTCACCAATGACTTCCAACTTCATTTAGAAAAGAAACTAAGGTAGTCTGCTTACTTCACTGTGTCTCCTACTAAACACTGTCCTACCCCAAAAGGCCAAAACTAGTCTTCTACTTCTTTTTTTTTTTTTTAAGACTTTATTTATTTATTTATTTGACAGAGAGAAATCACAAGTAGGTAGAGAGGCAGGCAGAGAGAGAGAGAGAGGAGGAAGCAGGCTCCCTGCTGAGCAGAGAGTCCGATGCGGGACTCGATCCCAGGACCCTGAGATCATGACCTGAGCCGAAGGCAGCGGCTTAACCACTGAGCCACCCAGGCGCCCTAGTCTTCTACTTCTTATACTCATCCCAGGCACCCAGGTTGGGTTACCACTTTTATCAGATATTTCTCACTTTAGATATGACTGCGAACTGGGTACCTACACTCAAATTTCAAAAGCACTCAAATTTAATGTGTACAAATAGACTTTTACTTCTGCCTCCCTTCCAATCTCATCTACTCCTGCCTTTTCTTCCCTCACTTCCCCTCCTCCACGCCCCCGCCCAAAAAACCAAACAAACAAAAACAAACTGTTCCTACAATTAATCTCTGTCTTGGTATAAATAGGACTTCTCTCCTCCACTCAACCGCTCAAGCCAGAAACCTGGGAAGCAACACTGATTTCTCCTTTTAAACTTAAAGCCAAAGCCATAACCAAGCCCATCAATCCTGTCTCAAACATGTGTTTTCAAGCCACAAGTGTTCAGTCTCATTGCTGAACTTTTGTTTATGTTGTTTCCTCTGTTTTAAATGTTTCTCGTGCTTTATTTTTTTTTCAGACATTATTGCATTTTATTATTTGTATAGATGTATTTGTATGTATATTTCTCGTGCTTTAAATGTTCTTCTCTCTAGCATGGTTAGCCAGGTCTCAGATCTGGTCCTAATTTCCAGGAACCCTTCCCGTCCTTCCCACCTAGTTTGAGTGCCACTCTTATGTGTGTTCCCCTATCGCGGCCTGAGTCACACTGCATTGTCAGTTCCCCACTGGGCCGAGAGTTCCTCAAAGACAAGCCAGTTCAGTTGGCCGTATCCCCTAAACGTAACACTGTCCTTTGCAAGGAACCGAGCTCAGGCGCTGCTGGTTCATTGAGTTAAGGAATGACAAGGGCAGGCGATGACTGACCCTGCAGGTACAAGGTACAGAAGGGAGCCGGCTGGCCTAGGGCGCACTGGCCTAGTGAGAGCCGGGGACGGTGGTGCAGGATGGGGTCCTCGTGGTTCTCGCCAGCCAGAAGCAGGCTCTAGGTCTCCCAGGAGAACGTACCAGTGGACGTCAGACAGGTCACTTACCCGCCTCAGAGGCAAACCGACGGCATGGCAGTCCCTCCCCGCAGGGCCCGGGCAGTGGCTGGAGCAAGGCGCGGAACTGGGGCCGACTTCGGGCCGGGAAACAGACCTGGTCCGCGCTCCGGGAACCTGTCAGGAGGCTCCACAACAACACAGACCCTCTGACGGTCGCCATGATTTTCCGCGAGCCACCGGCGGCGGAAGCGGCCTTGAGGTATTTCGATTCTCGCGAGGTTCGCGCAGCATTCTGGGAAATGTAGTCTTGTTGAGGCAGGGCTCCGAAACGTCACAATTTTTTTGTAAACCTCTTCTTTACACGTGGAGGATGCTCGTGTCCTCTGTATGCATAGAGACAAAGGTAAAACTTACATCATCTCCCTTAAATGCTCTTTTTCCTGGACCTTTCCTTCGTTTCCATGGCTCTAACAAATTTCCATTTCCTGCCCACACTTTTTCTCCCAGCCCCAGGCTTAAATCCAACGGCCTATTCATTCGACTTATCCATTGAAACTTGCCACAGACCCTCCCGCACTACAGATGTAACTCCTGATTCCAAAGCCTGATTATCAAAACCGCCTTCATCCCCACCCACTCATACACCTCATTCTGTCTCAGGACCTTACTTCTTTACTTCATAGCCCTTTTCTCAATTTATGATTATTTTGCTTATTTTTCTTATCCCATGAAGACGATCACTCTACATATTTTACTGTAGTGTCACCTAACCTGGTACATCTCTATGCACAGGACATAAATGACTAAACGAAAGATTTAATGATCCTGTTATTTTCTTACCAGCTCTCCAGGATGTGTAGGTCTTTCTCTTCCCTATAGTTTGGTGCCTATGCTAAGAACTCATCGCAAGGCCTAGCTAAAGGAGGATGTTAACATTCGTTTGAATTAATTGGAAGGTAGACTCACTAACCTTTCCTCTTTCCACCGCTGCCCATTAAGAGCTGACTCTGAACACACTCCCTGTTTGGGTGGGGAAGGAGAGAGCCCTTGTCTTGGTGCTGCATTTAGACATGGCTGCTACTTCTCACCTCTACATGATAGCAGGTGTCAGGGAGTGGTAGTGAGATGCATGCAAGTGTCTCCCAGCCCATGTCCTTTCTCTAAGGATCACCACCTACTTCTTTCCCATAGGCACTGCTGAGAGGATAGGTTTCACTGGCTAGGTTTTTCATATTAACATCCCCCTGGATAATACTGTTTGGACAATGAATGGACACCTATGCAGGAAGAATGAATCCATTGGCTGCTGTATTAGCCCCCTTAACCACTGTAACAAATTATAATAATCTGTGGCTTAAAACAACAGGAATTTATTCTCTCACAGTCATGGGTACCAGGAATTTGAAATCAGTATAACTGCCAAAAGCAGAGTATCAGCAGAGCTGTACTCCCTTCAAAGGCTCTAGGGGAGAATCTGTTACTTGTCCCTTCCAGCTTCTGGTAACTGCAAGCAGTGCTTGGTTTATGGCTGCATCATTCCAAGCTCTGCCTCTATCATCACATAACCTCTTCTGTCTGTGCTTAATCTCCCTTTGCCTCACCCTGATAAAGATATGTATGATTCCCTTTAGAACATACCCTGATAATCCAGGATAATCTCCCCATTTTTAAATTCTTAATTTAATCACTTCTGTAAAGACTGTTTCTATGTAAGATAAGGCACAAGTTCTAAGAATTAGGTAGATATCTTTGGGGAAAGAAGGCTATTTTTCAGCCTACCCCAACTGTACAAGCACCAAACAGGTTTTCTCTTAATATTCAAACCAAGAAACACAAAAACTATAGTTGGAGGCAGAACCTTGAAATTAATTACTATTTAGAGTTAGGTTTGGAGCTCCCTTTCTCAGCAGTATACTCCCTGATGATTGAGCAGAGAAACCCAGTCTACAGAAAAAGACAGGAAGACAGAGCAGAAGCAGAGATGGCATACTATGTGCTTTGAGAAAGAGATAGATGGGGAAAGGTTGAACTTTCTCTTGGCCAGAGATCCTCCCCTGTTCTTTTCATTATCACCTTTACTTGGGACTACACTAAGTTTTACTGACATGTATCAACCAAGATTCCTGGCTCTACCTGTAACCTTGGACTGATGTCCACATCTTTCAGAGTCTCAGTTCCTCACCTGCAAAATGGTGTGATGAGAGCACTTATCTTTCAGACCTTGAAGATAAAGGACTTTATCTTGATGCCTGGTATTTCCTAAGTGGGTAGGGTGCAAGACAGTTGGGTGGCAGCAAGTCAGTGCCTTTCTGAAGATCTTCAGAGGGAAAGTTTTAGAGAGTTACATGTTCATCAGTTAAGATTATCTGGTAATGAGCAATAGAAATCTTTCTTGTCTAACACAGAGATGGAAGTGATGGGAAAGATGTTGAATATCTCACAGAGTTCAAGGGAAAACTGAACAGCCAAGCCACAGGAAGCCACAGGAATGTCTTGAAGGATGGAAGCTCCAGGGTCCCCCAGATAGCTCTAGAGGAAGATAGAAAGCATTTTTCCTGGAAACCTGTGCAAGTCTACATTGGAGCAGAAACACCTTGAGCAATGATGAGGATGGTGAAAGATGTGACAAAGCACCGCCACTGTCCCTGTCACTGGAGTGCACTCTTTTCATCAGTCCTACTGGTTTTCATGACAAATTGGTGAAGTAGACAATACAGGCATCAATATGAGCATCTTCTATACATGTAAGCTGAAGCTCAAAAGTTATGGGTGTTGCCCAAGGCCATCCAATTTATTCAAGGCAAAGACAAAGCTACACTTTGGGGTCCCTAGCAGCTATTATGGTGTAAAAGATGTTTCACATGTGCTTCATGGGTAAGGAAAAACAATGAGGTTTCCAAAAATGACAGACTGTCTTCTGAGCCCAGAAGGTGGCCCAAAAAGAGCAGGCAAGAAGACTGTCCTCCACCATGAGAAAATGGGGATGGATGAGTCACTTCCTCCAACCCTGACTTTAATCTGTTTATCTCCAATTTTCCACATGACACTCTGTCTCTTTACTTCTCTATGCTTCTGACAGCACCCACCGAACTATAATTCTACCCCAAACTGAACACTCAAAAGAGAAAGCGATTGTCAGAGACCAAGGCTACATCTGTCTGTGATGACAGGCAGACACTCTGTCCTATAGCACAGGAACACAAATGTCAAAGGCACTTAGACCAGCTCCTTCCTGCTATTCCAGATGCCCCCACAATGACGAAGGCCCAGAGCGATCACCCTATGTCACAGGCTTCGTGGATATGAGCTATAATAGCTGACACTTGGCTCCCTTGCTCCCTGAGAGCTGGCTGCTGTCTGGTTTGGTATGTGGAACATTTTGTCGGAGGGACATGCTGGCCTGGGTTGAAAGTAATTCCCTTCAGCTCAGAACTGGGTGGTCTGTCACAAGATTATTTTTCAGTTCGATCTGGACTCTGGAATCCTTTGGACAGAGAGCTGGTATTTTCAAAGGTTAATAAGCCTGTCAGAAATTTCTTTCATGAGAAAATGGGATGCATCTGATTCATGAGAAAATGAGATGCGTCTGATTGACTGACTTGCATGCAGTCCCCAGATGAGGGGCCTGAGCATAATTTCACTTTAGACTCAGGACTGCATCATCCTGAAGATTCCTGGGGCCTGGACTGGTAGAGGCTGGCAGTAGGATGTAGTGGTTGCTGCTGACGGGAAGCTTGAACCAAAAGAGCAGAATATAAACATTTAGGACATTCTAAGCGTGTGTGCCTATATGTATGTGTCATGCAAATGTGTGTGTATATGTGTGTGGCTTCAGGGGACATACATGCGTGCATGTGTTTATGCATAGGTGGCCATTTTGTATGCATGTGAATGTGCATATGTTCCAAATATGTATGGACATGCATGTAAGTCCGCGTATGCATGTACACACACACATATATAAAGTGAGCATGTGTGTGTGTGTGTGCACGCACGTGGTCTTGTCTGTGTACAGGTGAACATGCATGTGTTCACATGTGTATATTGGCCTGGGAATGGGGGCACTTTCAAGGTAAGAGTTTGGGGATTAGAGAAGATACGGGTTAAAATTCTAGCTCCACAACTCATTAGCTGTCTGAGCCCTTGCTATGTTTATATTCTGCCCTTGCTATTCCCCACCTTCAGTTCCTCCTCTCTAAGGTGACATGATAGCAGCTTCTACATAGGTTGAGAGTGAAGGTTGACAGACATGAAGCAATTGAGCTCTGGCTCACAGTCAGTGTCCACCCAGTGGTAGAGAGCATTATTGCCTTTACTGATAATGATCAGCATCATTCTGGTCTCATCTCATCTCGTCCCATGGCTGTGCAGGATTCCTTCTGTCTCCTTTAATTTTTTTTAAGATTTTATTTATTTATTTGACACAGAGAGAGAGAGATCACAAGTAGGCAGAGAGGCAGGCAGAGTGGGGGGGTGGGGAAGCAGGCGCCCTGCCGAGCAGAGACACCCCCCCCCAATGCGGGGTGAAGGGAGTTTCCATCCCAGGACCCTTTGATTATGACTTGAGCTGAAGGCAGAGGCTTAACCCACTGAGCCATTCAGGCGTCCCCTTCTGTCTCCTTTAAAACCCATCCAGGGTGGGAAACATTTCAGATGGACATGAACTAGCCTGAACTAGCAGTTCAGAGACATGACTGACCAGACCGAATCCCCTCCTTCCCCTGGACTTCTGCTACATCAGTAAATCACAATTTCCCCATCAGGTACATCACACGAGTAAGCAGCTTTGCTCAATGAGTTTTCTTTCTATGCTGGTATGTCTTGTGGATATCAAAGTAATCCAAAGGTGGCTGGCCACCTTCTGCATCCCCAGTTGATTTTTTTAATAAATAAACAAGTAAACAAACAGGCTTATTCAGGTATAATGGGTATACAATAAATGGTACATGTTTAAAGCATATAATATAAGTTTTAACCTGTGTACACACCATGTAACCATCACCAGATCAAGATTACAAACGTGCCCGTCACCCCAAAGTTTCCTCATACCCCTTGGGATTTCCCTCCTCAATCTGTGAGACCACCGCTCTCCTCCCCTACACATCACCTTGCATATCCTAGAGTCTGGCAAAAAAGCATCCTAAGTACATATTCTTTTTCTGTCTGGCTTCTTCCACTCAGAGTAATTATTTTAAGGTTCACCCATATTGTCATGAGTATCAATAGCCTGTACCGTTTTATTGCTGACTAATATTCCATTATATGGATGTACCAAAATTTGTTACCCATTCACCTGCTGAGGGACTTTGGGATTGTTTCCAGTACTTGGTTCTTAAAATTAAAACTCCAGTTAGCATTTACATACAAGTTTTTGAACTTACGTTTCCATTTCTCTTGGGAAAATATGAATGGAATGGCTGAATCCCATGATAGGTGCATTGAACTTTTCAAGAAACTTCCAGAGTGTTTTCCAAGGTCATGGTGCCATTTTAAATCTCCTCTAGCAGCACATGAGACTTATCTCCTCAGTATCTTCTTGATGCTGGTCAGTCTTTTTAATTTTTGTCATTCCAGTATGTGCGTGTTTCTCATTGTGGTTCTTAATTTCATTAGCTTAATGACTAATGATTTTGAACATCTTTTCATGTGCTTACTTGCCATTCATGGATCTTCTCTGGTGATGTGTCTATTCAAATCTTTTGCCCATTTTTAAATTTCTTTCTTTATTTAATTTTTTCAGTGTTCCAAGATTCATTGTTTATGCACCACACCCAGTGCTCCATGCAATATGTGCCCTCCTCAATACCCTCCACCAGACTCACCCCACCCCAAACCACCCTCCCCTCCAAAACCCTCAGTTTGTTTCTCAGAGTCCATAGTCTCTCATGGTTCTTCTCCCCCTCCAATTTCCCCCCAACTCACTTCTCCTCTCCATCTCCCAGTGCCCTACATGTTATTCCTTATGCCCCACAAGTAAGTGAAACCATATGATAGTTGACTCTTTTGCCTATTTTTAAAGTTGGGTTGTTTTCTTGTTATTCTTGTTATTCCATAAAGTTGGCTTGCCTTTGTTTTCTTCTAACAACATCTTTAACAAAGAAGTTTTTAATTTTGATGAAGTTCAATTTATCAACGTGTTTTTTTCATAGGGCTTGCTTTGCCTATTCCAAAATAACAAAGCGTTTGCCTATGTTCTCTTTTAGAAGATTCAAAGGTTTTACATTGCACATTTAAGTGTATGGTACATTTTGAGTTATTTTTTTAAAATATAGTGTGAGGAATGGGTTGAAGTATATTTTTGCATATGTATGCCAGTTATTCTGAATCATTTCCTGGAAAGACTACCCTTTCTGCACAGAATTGCCTTTGGAGCTTTTAAAAAAAAATTAGCCATCTTTATCTGTGTTGTGTGGGTATACTTTTGAAGTTTCTATTCTATTCCAGTGACCTGTTTTTTTTTTTTTAAAGATTTTATTTATTTGACAGAGAGAGAGAGAGAGAGAGAGAGATCACAAGTAGGCAGAGAAGCAGGCAGAGGAGGGGAGGAAGCAGGCTCACCACTAAGCAGAGAGCCTGATGCAGGGCTCGATCCCAGGACCCTGACCATGACCTGAGCTGAAAGCAGAGGCTTAACCCACGGAGCCACCCCGGAACCTGGTGACTGGATTTTATTTATTTAATTTATTTATTTTAAAGATTTTATTTATTTATTTGAGAGAGAGAGAACACAGGTAGGTGAGAGGGGCAGAAGGAGAGAGAGAAGCAGGCTTCCCAGGGAACAGGGAGCCCAGTTCCAGGCTTGATCCCAGTCCCCAGTGTGGGACTCAATCCCAGGACCCTGGGATCATGATCTGAGCCAAAGGCAGACGCTTAACTGACTGAGCCACCCAGACGCCCCATCCAGTGGCCTATTTTTATATATTCATGTGAACAATATATGATTCTACTATTACTGTGGATTTATAATAAATCTTGAAATTGGATAATGTTAGTTCTCCAATTTTGTTCTCCTCTCCTTTTTTCCCCCCAAAGTTGTTTTTGCTATTTTATGTCCTTTGCATTTCCACATAAATTTTAGAATCGGGGGACGTCTGGGTGGCTCAGAGGGTTAAAGCCTCTGCCTTCGGCTTGGGTCATGATCCCAGGGTCCTGGGATCGAGCCCCGCATCGGGCTCTCTGCTCCGCAGGGAGCCTGCTTCCTCCTCTCTCTCTGCCTGCCTCTCTGCCTAGTTTCTCTCTGTTAAATAAATAAAATATTTTTTAAAAATTTAGAATCGGTTTACAGTTTCTACAAAAATCCTACTGGAAGGGTGCCTCGGTGGCTCAATCGGTTAATCATCAAACTCTTGATTTTTGGTTCAGGTCATGATCTCATGAGTTGTGGGATCAGCCGGTGGAGGCCCCACCCGCCTGGTGTTGGGCTCCCCCCTCACAGGGATTCTCTCCCTCTGCCCCTCCCTGCACTGGTGTGTGCATGCGCGCTCTCTCTCTCTCTCTCAAATAAATGAATCTTTTAAAAATACTCCTGTTGCAGTTTTGATTAAAATTATATCAAATCTTAGATCAAATCTCAGATCTCCAACAAAATCAAATGTATTCTCTCCAAATAAATCCATTTGGAAAGAACTGAGATCTTAACAATCCTGAGTCTTCTGACTCATTAATGATACTTATCTGTCCATTTATTTAGGCCCTCTTTAGTCTCTCTAAACAATGTTTGATAGTTTTCAATGTGCAGATCATACGTTTGGTCTGATTTATCCCTGTTTCATATGTTTGATGCCATTGTAAATGTTATTTTAGTTTCAATGTATGATTATTGCTAGTCTAGAGATACAATTGATTTTTTTGTATTGCTCTTGTATCCTGAAAACTTGCTAAACTCACTTTTTAGTTCTAATAGCTTCTTTGTAAATTCCCTCAGATGTTTTACATTAACAATCACATTGTGAATAAAGATAGCTTTTACTTCTTCAATCTTCAATCTGGATAACTTCCCCCCACTCCCCACCAACTTTTTTTTTTTTTTTTTTTTGCTTAATTATACTTGTTAGAACCTCCAGGACAATGTTGGAGAGCAGTGGTGAGAACAGACATACTTGTCTATTCCGGATCTTAGAGGAGAGGCATTCAGTCTTGCACATTAAGTGTAATGCTGTTTTTCATAGCTGTCCTTTGTCAGGTTGCAGAAATTCATTTTATTCCTAGTTTGCTGAAAGTTTCTCTCAGGAATGAATGTTTAATTCTCATCAAACATGTTTTTAGAATCTGTTGAGATGATGATAGCATTTTTTAAATAGTGCATTAATACAGGGGATTACACGGATTGCTTTTCATATATGTTAAACCAACCCCACATTCCCGGAATAAACCACATTTGATAAGGATTTCTTTCTTTTTAATATATATTGTTGGATTTATTTGATAACATTTTTAGAATTTTTACTCTATTTTCATGAAGGACTGGTAGTTACTTTTTCTTGTAATCTTTGTCTGGTTTTACAATCAGGTATTGCTGGCTACCTAAAGTCAGTAGGGAAATCTTCATCCTGTGTGATTTTCTGAGAGAGTTTTTGTAGAACTCCTATTGCTTCTCCCATAAATGTTTGGAAGAATTCACCCATCAAGCCATCTGAGCCTTGAGTTTTCACTGTGGGAAGGTTTTTATTTTTTTAAGATTTTATTTAATTATTTGTTAGAGAGAGAGGACAGGCAGAGGGAGCAGCAGGCAGAGCAGGCAGAGGGAGAAGCAGGCTCCCTGCTGAGCAGGAAGTCCGATGTGGGACTGATTCCAGGACTCTGGGATCATGACCTAAACCCAAGGCAGATGCTTAACTGACTGAGCCACCCAGGCGTCCCTGTGGGAACGTTTTCAGTTAAAGTTCAATTTTCGATTACCTTTTCACTTTTATTTTTTTTAATGAGTTCTGGTAGTTTGTATCTGTGAAGGAATTTGTCCATTTCATCTAAGTTGTCAAATTTACTGGCATAACACTTTTTATAGTATTAACTAATTAGTCTTTTAAATCTGTAGATTTTATAAAGATAGCACTTCTCTTATTCCTGATATTAATAACTTGTATATTCTTTTTTCTTTCTGATGAGTCTAGATAAAGGTTTATCAATTCTATTTATCATCTCAAAGACCAGTTTTTGTTTTCATATTTTGCTTTGTTTTTGTGTTTTCTATTAATTTCTGTTTGATCTTTATTATTTATTCCCTTTATTCTGTTTACTTTTCTAGTTTCTTAAGGTGGAAGTGGAGGTTATTGTTTGGGGATCTTTTTTCCCTCCAATATCGGTGTTTAGTGCTATAAATTTTCCCTTGAAATTGTTTTAGCAGCATCCCACAAATTTTATATGTTGTGTTCTGTTTTTATTTTCATTCAGATCAAATACTTTTACATTTTCTTTGTTACTCCTTTTTTAACCCATGGCTTATTTATTTTCTCCATATTTGAGGATTTATCAGATACTTTTGTTATAAATCTCTAATTTAATTCCATCGCAGTCAGAGAATATGTTTTGTATGACTTGAAGCTTTTAAAATTGACTGAGACTAGTATTATGGCTCAAAATATAGTCTCCCTTAGTAAATGTTCAGTGTGTATCTGGCCATCTTCCTGTTATTGATTTCTAGTTTAATTCCACTGTGATCTGAGTGCAGACACTGTATGATTCCTGCTCTTTTAAATTTGCTAAGGTGTGTTTATGACCCAGAGTGTGGTCTATCTTGATGAATGTTCCATGTGAGCTTGAGAAGAACATAATCCTGATGTTGTGGGATGAAGTAGTTGACAGATGTCAATGGTATCCAGTTGATTGATGGTGCTAATGAGTTCAACTGTCTCTTTACTGATTTTTTGCCTGATATATCTGTCCATTTCTGATAGAAGGCTGCTGAATTCTCCAACTACAATTGTGGATTCATCTAGTCTTCCTGTAGTTCTAAGAGTTTTTGCTTCACATATTTGGTATGCTTGTTAGGTACATACACATAAGGATTGTTATGTCTTCCTGGAGAATATACTGACTCTCTTTCTTTTGATTGGTGATAGCATGATGCATTTTTCCTCCATCCATTTACTTTTAATATATGTGTGTCTTCCTATGCTCAAAAAGTATTTCCTTAGTCATGTCTAGACTACTAAGGAGCCCATCAAAGGCATTCTTCATTTCTCCTGATACCAAATTTTTACATCTTTTATTTGTCTGAAAAACATATCTTTATTTCACCTTCACTTTTTGGAACATATTTTTTTGCTAGGTGTAAAATCCTAAACTGTCAATTTTTTCTTTCAGTACTTTAAAGATATGTATTCTTGCTCACGTTTTAATGATAAGAAGTCTGTTGTACCTATTTTTTTTGTTGTTGTTGTTCCTCTGAACATAATGTATCTTTTTTCCTCTGGCAGCTAAGATTTTTCTCATTATCTTAGGTTCTAAATGCTTTGATTATCATGTACCTTGGTGTAGCTTTATTCATGTGTCTTGTGCTTTAGATCTGCTGAGCTTCTTGGATCAGAAGGTGTATAGTTTTCAGTGAATGTGGAAATATTTGTTCATTACTTTAACAAATGTTTTTCTGTCCACTGCCTAGCCACCACCCTCATTCTCCTTCAGGGATTCCAATTAGATATATATAAGGTCACTTAAAGTTGTCGCTTAGTTTACTGATCCTCTATTCTTTAAAAAATTTTTTTTCTATGTGTGTGTTTCATTGTAATTCCTATTGCTATGACTTCAAGTTCACTAATTTTTTTTTCTTCTGCTGAGTCGAATCTGCTTTTAAACTAACCTAGTGTACTTTTAATCTCAGACATTGTCTTCATCTCCAAAAGTTTGATTTAGGCCTTTTTTGGTATCTTCAATGTCTTAACTTTCTGAATAGATGAAATACAGGTGATTATTTTTGTTATTAATAATGTTTTCATGCTTCTTTTTATGCCCCGTAATTTGATTGCCCTACTTTGTGAACTTCATCTTGTTGGGAGCTGAATGTTTCGGTATTCCCATACATATTCTTGTACCTTGGCTTGGGATTCAATTAAATGAATTGAAAACATCTCATATTTTTGAATATTCTTTTATGATTTGTTAGGTGGGTCTAGAACAGTGCTCCACATGGGGCTAATTATTTCACATTACTCAGACAAGACCTTTGCAAATATTCTACCCAATGCCCCCAAATGTGTGACTTTTTTTTGCTGGTCAGAACAGTTACTATTTCCAGCCCTTTGAGTGCACTGCCCACTGTTCTCTATTCCTTTCTGATGTCTCTCTCTGCCTGCCCCCACTGCAGGTAATATTTTCATACACATGTACTTCATATACCAGTACTCGACTGAACACTTGAAGGGAACTGCTTGTGGATCTTCAAAGTTCTATGTGTTCTCTGCATGTTTGGTACTATATTTGGCAAACTTTGGCCACTTTGGTCTCCCTAGCCTCTCAGGTCCATCTCCTGAACTCAGGGAGTTTTGTGGGCTCTCGCTGGGTTCCCCTTCTCTACATCATAGCCCGGAGAACTTTTCAAGTCAGTAAGATGTGAAAATTGTAGGACTCACCTCTTCTTGTGTTAAGTATTTTGAAAACCATCATTTTATATATTTTGTGTATATATTGTATATTTTTGTATTCTTTATATATTTTTGTTTATTTATATAAACAAATTATATATTTTTTGTTTATTTTGTATATTTTTTGTATATTCTTGTATTTTTTGTTTGTTTCTTTCTTTCAGGTAAATCTAGTCCCTGTTCCTCTATCTTGAGTGGAAGTGGAGTCCTTCTCAATGGAGTCTGAAGGACACAAACACCTATAGGATACCATTAGGGAGTGATTCAAGATTGTAGAACATGAGTTTTCTGAACCTAGACTGTCAAGGGTTGTTTATCTTCTGATTTAAAACTATAGTTCATGAAGACTCACAAATTAATACATAGTATGAGGCAACTTAAAAAAAATAAAAAACAGGTGAAATCCCAGGAAACCAGAATTGTCACTGAGTATCCAAGATGGAGGGCCCTGTGGCTGCATAATTTCCTCTAGGGCACAGTTAGTGTGGGCTGCAGGATGTGAGGCAGAGAGGGGAGCCCCCAGACTAAGGCAGGGTCCCATGACATGCTGTTGTAGTATCCCAGACCTGCTTTCAGAGTGCTTATGAAGATTGTCATCAAATATTTGTTAGTTTACTTGGTTATTACCTGTTTGTCTTCCAGACCATAGGCTCTGCGAGGGCAGGGCCTTTTGGCACTGTATTTTTAGTATTCATCACAGTACCTGACACATAATAGAAGATCAATAAACACTCATTAAATATATGAGTAAAAAAAACACATGGGTACATATAATAAGCAGAATTAGAAGAGTCCAGATGTCCAGGCAGAGATGAGAAGAGGCCACCCTAATCAGAGCCAGAGAATGGCAGTGATGATGACCTTGAGGGCAGATGGGGCCATGATTCATGCTGGACTCCTGCAGTGACAGTGACAGGGTTCATTATATGTTTGTGGAATATGTGATGTTGATGATGGTGACAATAATGATGCCCATTTTCATTTAAGCCATGAAGAGAAAATGGTTATGAATTTGGTAGAAAACTTACTGTTTTTTTTTCTTGTTGCAAATTTTTTTCTTCCACCACAGCAGAGGCTTCTCTAAGACAATGATGATAAGAGCAAGAGGTCTTCCCAGGAAACCAGGGACCTAGGGGCTTTAGGGTGTGAATCCCAGTTCTGTTTTGTACAGCTGGGTGAATTTGTATGCATTACTCCACCTCTTTGAGACTCAGTCTCTCTTCTATAAAATGGAGTTGATAACCCCTGCCTTTCAGTGTTACTGTGGAGTTTAGTGAGAATACACAAAAAGTTCTAAGCAGCCTCAGGCACAGAGCAGGTACCCAGTGGGTGACACTTATTACTTTTATAAGGGATTTTATATTTGTCCCTGAAATGACCTGACAGGAGAATAGTGCAGATAATCATCCAGGAGGCAAGTGGCAGAGGACACAGGTGGTTGTGGGCTAAAGGCACTGAAGAGGGACATGAGGAACCATTGCTGGAAGCCCCTCTGACTTGTCCCAGCAAGGAACCAAGTTCTTCTAGGGCTACCTACTCTCTCTGAGCCCGATCCCTTTATCCTGCCAGGCAGAGCTAGTGAGAAGATTGACGAGGTGATCCAGCCACTTAATGTGCAGGAGTTCCTGGCCCAGGTTCTGGTCCTTAGGAGGTGCTCTGGGTTCCTGCGCAGACCGCCGCTCCACGTGAAGGCACGCGTGTTCTTCCTACTGCCACAAGATGGCGCTGTGGGATCGCCTCAGGACCCAGAGCGCAGCGTGTCTGGTCCTGCCCAGCGACACAGCCCAGGGGGTGCCTTTCCCCTTCCTCGTCAGCCTTTCTGTGGTCAGCATCTCTGGAAAGGCACAGCGTGTCCCTCTCATGCAGCCTTTGGTTCCTTCCCCACCTGACCCTTGGACAGAAAGCTAAAGAGGCAGGGGATCTCCCAGGACGCAGGGGTAGTGGGGAGCAGACGGCAGACAATAGGGAGAGAGATAGTGACCTTGCTGCAAAGACCCCATTTACCTCCTAAAAGCCAACAGCCCAGATCCAGGCATGCAAACCCCTCTTTCTAATTCTGGAATTGATGATAAAGCTCTGCATACCCTGTCTGTGGGGAGACTTGCTTTTCTAAAAGGGCTTAAGAACCCCACCTTTGCTTGCAAGCCTTTGCTGTGGAATTTCCAATGTGGGTAGAGAAGACAGCCTGACTCAGGAAACGTCAGACCTGGAAAGCAAGCCCAGCTTTCACGAACAGGGGGCTTTAGAATCAGAATCCACAGGTAACTTCTCTAAGACTCATCAGCGAAGAGGGCTGAGTGACCCCTGCTTTGTAGGATTATATGCCATGAGGAATACACGAGTGTATCTTGTGAATGTGCTTTGTCTGTTGGAAAGTTCTAGGCAGCTGTGAGATGTGATTATCACAAAAAGATAACGAACTTGGACAGCCTTGGGACATCTACAAAATGGCGGGTGTGGGCAGGGCCAGGGAGCCCAGTGGAGGGTGGAAGGGAGAGACAGACCTTGAGCCAGGCCCACAGGGTTAAGGGTGGAGGGGGAGTGGGTTCATAGGAGCACAGGGACTGGGAAGTGTGAGGTGAGTGGAGCCTGGGGCACTGGCTGGAAGGAGAGGACAGAGGCAGATGGGATTGGGGTCGGGGAAGGGAGGGTGGGAGGGTAGTGGTGGTGCTTAAGTGCCTGGCTGCTGCATCCAGACCCAGAACCCCAGCCGTTAGGGAACTTCCACCCACAAGGGGCAGCCCTTGGAGAGATCCCTCTGGAAGTGAGAAGCCAGCCGACAAGTTTCTGTAATCAGTGTGTATTTTAGCTTGTTTTTTTTTTTTTTTTTTTTAAAGAAAAAACAGCAACTATTTCATTGCTTCTCACAATTTTGTAAGTTAGGGTTCAGCTGGGTGATCCTTCTATTCTGTATGGCATCAGCTGAGATTCCTTGTGGTATTCAGCTGGTGCTTAAGCTGGGTCTCATGGACACAAGATGACTTTACTTAGCATGATGGAACCTTGAAGGTGATGGCCAGGCAGCTGGGCATAACTTTCCATCAACACACCTACATGCAGCCTTGTCATTGTGGTGGTTCACCCCGTTCTTGACCCTGACTGTGGAAGGCTGCTCTTTCTCTGACTTGTCCTGACTGTTGAAATGGGCTTGAGAGTGGAGATTCACTTGTCCTTTCTGTCTCAGGAGGACAGGACTGTCCTGGTCACAGCACATGTAGATGCATACACACACACACACACACACACACAGATGTGTTCTCATCTGCACCAATACCACAAATTGTGTTTCTGAGGCTTCACCTCCTGCTTCCCAGCAAGGCAGGGAGCCCAGCCGAGGCCCGTCTGAGCTGCCTACAGGAGAGAAGCTGGTTAGGGCATCCATGGCAGGACCATCTCCCAACACATACACAAACACACGCAGATACACTTAAGAAATGAAATGTGGGGAGGCCAGGACCACCTCTGCTCTGAAGGAAAGTGGTACAAACCGGTCATGTGGTGTGCTGGCGGGGTTGATCCCCTCTGCTGCAGAAGAGAAGGTGCTGCCACTGGGAGGTCTGTTCCATGCAGCATGGCAACCACCCCAACAGCAACCTTATCAACAAGCCTTGAGACTGTCGACTGGGACACTTGGGCTGACTAGAGGGCTGGGGCAGGGGCTCTTCTGTTAGGGAGTAAAGTCACACCCAAAATTGCTTTCAGTTTTGAAAGATGGCTGATAATCTTTCTAAAGTATCAGTGTACACAGTTCACATCAATGCTGGTGGCTTTGAATGTTAACTCTGAACCCCACAGAAAGAGGAGAAGAGCAAGACATCAGGAGGGGTTGACCTGTCCTGAAGATGTATGTGGGGACCACTTCTTGGAAGAGAAGTTCAAATCTTAGTTTATTTCCATGCCTCCTGAAACTGCCTCCTTCACAGAAAAGGCAGAGGAAGAAGGCAGAATCTGGGATGACTTGGTTTGTTCAGTTCTGTTCATAAATTTCTTGGTGAAATTTATGTTCTGAGAACTGGGAGACACTCCCCATATCACATAATTTTCCCCTCACTGTGACGGCCCGGGGAAACCTTTAGACCAGAGCCAGCCCTGTTCTGTGCTCCCTGGACAGCCCCGAGTGCTTCAGGTTCCACGATTCCATCTGCAATATGGGGACAACAGTACATGAAGGCATTTCATGGGGTTGATGTGAGAATGAATGGATCCCTGTAAAAGAATTTGGAAAATGGCCACGCACCATTTAGTGAAGGTGGTATTTTCCCCCCAGTGGAAAAAAAGGAACAATATCTTCTCAGTACATACAAGTAAAACCTCAGTCCCCAGAGCCAAGTGAGTCCAAGAAATGAAGCCAAAAGCAAACCTGGAAGGCTGTAGCTGGAATTCTCAGCGACACGGCCTTTGAAGTTACAGCTCTCCCTCCCTCCAAGGGCTCCGGCAGCTCCCCCGGCCGGGCCTGATGAAAGGGAAGACGGGCTCTGTTGTGGTCTGACACATGCCCCAGATGTCAGGTTGCAACTCTGTGCATCAATTAGCTCTCAGAGGTGGCAGCTGTGTGGAGTGAAAAGGGCCCAGGCTTGCGATCAGGGTACACGGTGCCAGTGCCTGCCATGCCCCCACACAACTTATCTGTGCCTCTTTCCAGGTAAAATGGGTAAAATGGGGACACCAGTCCAGGCCTCCTTCTTAGGGTTGCCAAATTTGGCAAAATGAAAATATAAGATGTCCAGATTTATTTGAGTTTCAGATAATCAACAAATAATCTTTTCCTACAAGTATATTCTAAGCAATACTTGGGACATACTTCTACTTCTACTAAAACATTATTTGATGTTTATTTGAAATTCAAATTTAACTGGGCATCTTGTGTTTTATCTGGCAACTCTACTCCCTCAGACTTTATGAGGGGTCATCTGGGTGAAAGGGCTTCAAAACTGTCCGCACTTTGAAAATGCACACTGGGAGGTACTCTAGAAAGATGGTAGACAGTAACCTTAGCAACCAAAATGGTCTTTCACTTTGAACCCCCAAATGCCCCCCATCCAGTGAGATCTCCTCATCTCTCAAGGGCTTCTCTGCTCTTCTAACCAACCCCCACCCCTGCCTTCTGTCACATCTGCCCTTCTTCCCCCACCCACCTACCTCCAGACTCTGGAGATGTTCGCTTGGTTCTTGGAAGCTGCTGAAGTCATTCTCTGCTCTGGGTCCTGCCCTCTGTGGTTCACGTGGCTTATGTTTGTTGTGGCTTTGCCTCCAAGGAACATGCCATAGTGGGAGGGTCTTAAGTCCACTCAACAGCCCTGGCTGGAGTGTGTAACTGTTGCAGAAGCAGAGCCTGCAGACAAGCTGCTCCTAGTCTCCAAGCCTCAGGGTCCTCATCTGTGTAACGGACATGATGCCAACCCTAGCTTTAAGACAGGAAAACAGGACGATGCCAGTAAAGTACCTAATAGGGAGCCAGGCATACAGTAGGTACTGAGTAAGTGCACCTGCTAGTTACCGCTACCATCTGCTGGCCACACCCTCCACCAGGTCTGCTAGCCCTGCCCGGCCCAGCCATCAATCCTTCATTCTGTCTTCAGGAAGGCTCTCCCTGACTGCCTCTCTCCTTGTTCCCACACTCTCAGGATTTTAGGCTGCTGGCCTCAAAAGCTTCTGTCTCCCTAGTGTCCATCCATCTGCCTCTCCTGAGCCTTCCTGGATGGGAAATGACAGTCAATGTCATTGTTCCCCAAATGCAGTAGAGAAACAGACAAACACAGGTTGGCCTATAGCAGTGCCTCAGTCATACCATGGCCATATGCCCTCCCTCCCCAACTAACACCTCCCAGAAATCCAGCCACCTCAGGGAAGCAGGGCAGTTCTCCCCAATCTGCCTGCTGCCTCCCTGCTGGGACCCCAAGAGGCTTTCAGGACAAAGTATATTTGGGAATGGGGGTGGGTAGAGAACAATAAGAAGAAGGGCGACTCTAGGGTCTTTTTGTTCCTTCAGCCCAAGTAGCAGCTGGGGGTGGTGGAGGGCTGGGACATGGGTCCCACTGGGGTTAAGAGTCCAAATCCTCTGCTTGCCTCCCCATGGAGTTCCTGGCCCCTGCCTCTCCCCACGGGGCTGGGCTGCAGTTTCCCCTCTTGTCAGAAGGAGAGGCTAACACATATGTGGATCCCCCCGCAACAGAATTATTCATTCATTCATCCAACACACAGTCTGCTGGGGATTGAAATGAGGCAGTGACAATGCAGACAGAGAGCTAAGTCAGAGGAAGGCTTCGATCACTTGGGACAGCATGCAGGGGCAGGCTCCCAATGGTGTGCAGACCAATGGGGTGCAAAGAAGAACGTAACATGTACGCGTGCATCAGTTAATGAATGTTTTAAAAATGGTCATCACAACTGTTGTCAGTGATGTGAAACAATAGGAATGTTCACACTCTGCCAGTGGGAGGCTCATTGACTACAACTACGCAAAACACAACGTCCACTCTGTGACCCCTCAAAGGAATCCCACTCCCAGGTATGTGCTCTGGAGAAGCAACACACGTGTGCACCAGGAAAGCGGCAGGTACACGCACTCAGAGGCCCCGCCCAGCACAGCCCCAGACTGGAGCGGCCCAGGGCTGGCCGAGCTAGAACACAGAAGAGCCAAGTGTGGCATGTTCACACGACAAAACTGCGCGGCGATGAAAACACACGGCAGGCGCCTATGCGAAGTGGCAGAAAGCAGCCCAGCCAGACTTGAGAGCACCTACGTGTGACTCCATTTCCAACAAAGTTTCGAATGAGCAAAACAAAACCATGTTGCTTTAGGGATGTGCGCATGGGTGTTACAACTCTAAAAATCAAAGTCCCAACTGTCACCAACTCACAGTGGTTTTCTCCACAGGAGAGCTTCACCACTGGGGTGATTTTGCCCCCCACCAAGATATTTGACATGTCTAGAGAACTATGTGATTGTCACAAATGTGGGGGGTAGGAGTGTGCTACTGGCCAGCGATGCTGCTGAACATCCCACAATGCACAAGACAGCCCCCAACACATTCCCTGGGAATTATCTTTCCCAAGGGTCCTAGTGCTGCTCTTAAGACACCCTAGTCCCAGGGAGGAAGGGTGACTGCTCACATAGGGCTTCTCAGCTCTTGGGGAATGTACAAGGGTGATATCTATCTATCTATCTATCTATCTAGTGAACTCTAAATACATGTGTTATAACTCCAAAAATAAGCATAGAGTGTGCAGCTGGGTGTTTGAGGGTTCAGTGGGGAGGCCCACCAGAGGAGGTCAGCCTTGGCCTCCACCACAAAGAGAGCCCGGGGACCAGTGCAGTGGCTGGGGCAGGCTCACAAGGCATTTCAGAGACATGCCATCAACGCTCCTCCGTGACATCGGGACATGGAGGAGCTCCCGCTGCCAAGGACAAGGGCCCTGTGCAGTGAGGTGAGTCCTGGGCTCTGTTCCACTGTGGGTTCTGACAGGGCCATGGCGTGGGGCGGGGGCAGATGGAGAGATGGCCTGCCTCTCCTCCTCTCTGCTCAGCAAGGCCTGGGGCCCTGGGCTTTGCTGTGGCATGTTGGAGGGTGCCAGAATATTGATCCTTTTGGTCCTTGGAGTTTACAGGTGGGAGAAGCACCACAGAGGCTGTGAGCCTCTGCTACCATCTGTGAGCCACCACAGAGGCAGCAGCAAGGTGGCCTAGGAGTCAGACCAAGGAGGGAGCCCTGAGTTCGAAGCCAGACTTACCAGATATAATTGGTAAGACCCTGAATGGATTATCTGGTTTTGTTGAAGCTCCATTTGATCTTATGTAAAAAATGGAAGTGGTAGTGTCTCCAACCCAGTGCTGGCATGAGAAGATGCGGTTAGGTGGGAACGGCGGCCATGCTAAGAGCGTGCAGTAGCACCGGCTGAGTGGTGGTCCGCACGGCAGCTCCGCCCACCGGGCCACACTCAGCTGTGCAAGGCACCACACGCAGGGGGTTGCTGGGGACCCTCTGTGCCACTTGCGTGCTGCAGGCCTCTTGTATCCTCCCCTCTGTCTCTGTGCCTGCTACAGTCCCTTGGAATGGACTAATTTGAAGAAGTCTTAACCCCTGTAGGGAACCAAGGGAAAAACATCTGTCCAGGCCTGGGCCAAGGCTTTGGAAGGGGACAGTGTCCCCGCAGCCAGCTCCCATAGGTGAGGGAGCGAAAGCTCGCACATTCATGGGAAATGTGGGGCCCCTTGGCTCCACCTGCACCCCCAAATTCTCCTGCCAGGTTCAGAGCCTCTGTTTTGTTTTACCAAAAAGATTATGCGCTCTGTCCATTGGATTGTCCATCCTCAAGCAAGAGATGGCACATTCGAATTAGGAGAACTTAAAGTCAGTTTGATCAATGGATGGCTTAGAAAGGGTAGGAGCATGAGAATGTTATGAGAACCCAGAAGGGAGAGCCATCCAGACACGGATGAGGGAGCTATGTCCTTCAGTCCAGGGGCACAGGAGGCCTGCAGCAACTCCCGGTCCTCCGGCCTTGGAGCTCCTGCTGATGTCTGCTCCTGGCAGATCTAACAGGAAGACCACTGGGGGCGCCCTCCATGCAGTCCACTCCAGTCAGCCTCTTGGACACAGAGCAAGATGGAGGGTGGGGGAGCAAACTCAGATACACAGCACAGGGGGCTGTGAAAGGGGTATAATCTGAAGGGGGATCCACGTGGGGGTTCTCTCTGGTGATGGGTCCCTGCCTCATATCTGAGGGTCGGTCTTGTCAAGACTCTCTGCCTCATGTCTGATATCCCTGAAGCCAACTTTATTGAGGCATAACACCACTCAGCAAAATACACCCATGTTAAGTCTATGTTTTGATGAGTCTTGGAAATGTATATACTCATGTAGCCACTGCCACAATCAACATAGAGAAGGTTCTCATCTCTCTGAAGGACTCCGAGCCCCTTCCTGGTCGAGACCCTTCCACCTCTGGCTCTAAGCAACCACCAGTCTGTTTTCCATCATTATATATTCCACTTGGCTTTTCCTGAGATTCATACACATGGAAAAATACAGTAGGTGCTCTTTTGTGCCTGATTTCTTTCCCTCTGCACGATTTTGACCTTTATCGATGCTCTGTGCACACCAGGTGTTTGCTAATTTCACTGCTGAGTTAGTATCCCACTGCACTAATGTCACAATGTATTCCTTCCTTCACTTGCTGATGGGCATTGAGGTTGTTTTTAGGCTTTTGCTCTTATGAATAAAGCTTCTATGAGGATTTGCACACAAGTCTTTGTGGAGATGCCTGTCTTCCTTTGTTTCAGGTAAACAGCTGTGGGTGGCATGGCTGGATCATTGTGCAGGTGTTGTCTCCCCTTTGAACGACCTGACAAACTGTTTTCTAAAGTGCCTCTGTGTTTTTGCAGCCCACCAGCCAAGCAGCTGCACTCTGCTTACTCCATATCCTCACCAATGCTTGGTATTGTCAGTCTTTTTAACTTTAGCCAACCCAGTGGGGGTGTAGTGATAACTCACTGTGGTTTAATTTGAATTTCTCTATGACAAATGACACTCAGCATTTTTTCATGTGCCTGCTGGTCATTCAGATGTCTTCTTTTGTGAAGTAGCTCTTCAAATATTTTGCCCTTTTTTAGTTGTTAGTATCCTTATTGTTGAATATAGTATCTGCCAGGCTACACCTTGCCTTTCTGCTTCTTTTTATTATTGTTAATATGTTCAATTAGCCAACATACAGCACATCATTAATTTTTGATGTAGTCTTCAACCATTCATTAGTTGCCCCTAACACCCAGTTCACCTTTCTGCTTCTTAACAATGCATTTGGGAGCAGAAGTTTTTGATTTCTCATTAAGGCCCTCTTAAACTCAACCACTCTGCTTCTCCCTCAGCTTAAAACAGACACAAGGCACTGCACTGGGGGCCCCTGGCTGGGGCCCCCCCTGCCCGAGTCCTCCCTGGGTGCCGGGTGTCTGACCACAACGCTTTTCACGGGCACCTCCTCACTGAGAACTTGCAATGACCTGGACATGGAGTCATTCTCCACATTGGACCCGTGAGGCATCAGGTATTACCAGGTGTCTCCATCAGGAGAGGGAAAGAATCTTTTTGGCAGAGCCTGTTTCACAGCACTGTTAACCAGGAATTATAGAACTGGAAAGACAAAAGGGAGCCCTGCGATACCACAGAGGTAGTCACAGCAAGAATATGTAGAGAACTCTTACAACTCAATAGTAAGGAAGCAATTCAGTTCTTTCAAATAAGCAAATGGTTTCAATAGACCATTTGAGAAAATACAGGACCAGAATGGCCTGATGTCCTGAGACATCCGGGCTGGGCTGTCTGAGCCGGGGAACCAGAAAAGCAGAGTCTAGGAAGCCATGCAGTCTTGTCTCTCTCCTACACACATTACCTCTTCTTCACCTAAAGTCTTGCCAAGGCAAGGCCATTAGGATCCCAGAAGGTTCATTCCCAGGCTGATTTGCAGCTTTCTTCTGAACTAGCCTCTTTGTTGTAATGACCATAAACCAGGCAACACTTACTTCACCTCTGAGTTCACTTTTCTCAGAAGTTTGCAGAGAATGGGGCCACGTCCCAGACTCAAGGATGTCAGGAACAGTGATGAGATGGAGAATATGGGCTGCTTTTACCTGGCCCTGCAACCTCCCACCCCACCCCCGCACCCCAGCCATCTAGGCAGATCTAGGCTGGGACTCATGCCCCCAGTCCCCCCAAAATCTCTCTTATCTTGCTCTTTCTATCTTCTCCTGGTGTACAACTGCTGAGCTGGTGTTCTCCACCCACGGAATTCCTCTGTGCCAGCCTCCCACTGAGAAGCCCTTGTACCCCCAAGCTCTCAGCCCCCTGACCATCACCTTTCCTCTGTGATGAGGCTATGTCCTGTCTGATCTCTGGGCAGTGATACAGCTGGGGATTAGGAGCTCCAACTTTGGGTTCACACAGCCATGGGTTCAAATCCTAACTATGCCACAAGCTAGCTGGGTGAAGCTGGTCACAGAGCTGAGTCTCTGTACCCTTCATTGTGTTATCTATCAAACTGGGAGGCACTAGTATGCTCACCCCCAAGGCCTTGTAGGAGGACTGCATGAGGATTAGTGTGAAAACTCTGGCATGATGCCAGGTGCACAGCGGGTGCTCATGCAAGGTGGCTGTTGTAGAGTTAGCTTCAGATTTGGGGCATCTCCTCTGGTCCTCCGCCCACCTCCAGGGAACAAGCACCATCTGTATTTTTTTTTCCTACCAGCTCCTGTAGGGGCTGGCCCCTCCCCATCCAGCCCTGCCAGGCTCTGATTCCCTGGTCTAACCCTAGCTGCCCTGATCTGGCTTTGGACATGAGTAGCCACTGATCCATCTCAGATACTTGGGTCCAGGGGCTGTCCGGCTTCCTAACTGGTCAGCAGCACATGGACAGCAACTCCCCCACTCCCAAACCCATGACTAGCAGGGCTGTTAGCCGGCAGTCCCAGCTGGCTCTCCCCGCGCTCTGCTCCAGCATCCACGGGCAGCGGGACGTCTGCCTTTTCTGCTTTGATCAGGACAGGGGGGTTGCTCAGCAGTTGGTTTGGACCATCTCTGTGATGCATTTTGACAGCCTTGGCCAAGCAAGCATATGCTTTAAATCCTCATGAGAAAGGGTCTTTTTAAGTGGAGAGGGAGCCCACAGCAGCCTTCAAAGGGCTCTCTGGACAAATTAGGGTGCATGAAGAAGACCCCTGGCTCTGGATCACCCTGTTGCCCTGTGTGCAAGTTCAACGTGGCTCAAAGGAGAAGACTTTTAGCCTGTCCTTCCATCCAGTGACAGTAAAGTTGAGTCACGGCCTAGATGTGTCTCCCCTCCACAGAGCTCAGCATCCTGAAACATTTCTCCAGGTTTCCCAGTTCTGGCCCACCCAACGGTCCCTCTACCCTCGCCCCTTGGCTCTCTATTGTGAACTGCCTCATGCAGAACCTGCATTCCTTCTTATGGCTGCAGAAGGAGTTAGATAATTTGTACCTGACACTTCTGGAAAACCTTAATGAGACTTCAGTTCAGTAATTCTGAAAGATCAATGATATCCAGCCACGAGGACTTAGAGAGTAGACAGAACATCCTGAACAAAAGATTTACGCATTTTACTCATCTTTTGTTACTAGCCTCCCTGTTCCCACAATAGGAACACATCATCTCAATGCAACTGCCACCATGGGGTCACAGCTCTCTGGCTGACAGCAGGGTCAGCCTTTCCCCCTGAAGGTGCTCAGAGTCAGGCTGAGCCTCCAGGAAGGGAGGGAAGGAACCTTCCCTGGAGCTGGCGTGTCCTTCTGTGTTTAATTTTCCCATAAGTCAGCTCTGATTAAGGGGGACGGCCTCATGTTTCGTGTATTCAGAGTCAAGTTCTGAGAGCACCTTGCAAGGGCCAGGGAGGCCCCCGGTTGGCGGGTGTGGGCGGAGGGGTAGCTGCTCACCAGGTCAGCCCAGCACACATGTCTGCTACCTATCAGATCTCATTGTGGGAATGATCTGCCGGACGCTGAGATCATCTGACAGCCTCCTCTTAATGAGACCCAGGGCTGCTTCCAAGTTTGTGTTGGAAGGCCAGATCAAGGAGAACCCCCAGCACCCTAAAGAAACATCTCCCAGGGAGGAAAGAGATTCCCAGCCAAGCCTGTTGTGCTGGGTGAAGTGGGGGGACCGCAACACTTCGGAGAAGCAGAGACCTTCTTACTCACTCTCCACCCAGGACAACTGACTTCAGGTCCCCTCAGATGAAGATAGGAACATTGGCTTCTCTGTCACTAGTTCACTGCTGATGGCTTCATGCAGGTGCAGGAGGTGCCACCGTTCTGTCCTCATCTCCAAGGGCTTGCAGCCCTCTGAGGGAGACATGACCAATGCCCACGGGAGAAGGAGGGTCAGTGTGCCCCACAGGAAAGGGAGAGCTGTGTGCGCAGGAGTACATGTCCAAAAGCGTAGCTCAGATTAGGCATTCCCCCGCTGATGATGCTCTACTGTGTCCCCTATTACCTGGGGGAAAAAATCCAGACTCCCCTCCACTCTCACCCCTGCCCAGCCAGGCTCCAGCCAGGGTGATATGCTTTTGTTCCTCAAATGCTACCAACAACACCCAAGCCTGGTCCCTTGCTGTTCCTTTGACTAGAATTCCCTTCCCGCAGATTGTCAGGCTTGTCAGGCGGCTGCACCATCTCACACTGAAGTTTCAACCCAACCACCTCCTCCTCTCTCTCAGAAAGCCCTTCCTAAACTACCAGTATATACAGGGCTCTCTCTCCAGGCACTCCTGGTGGCACCCACTTGTCACAATTTCCTTACCACAGCATCTTTTTTATGGACTGATTGATTGACACTCTCCCGTGCTTCCCACAGGAATGCAGCTCCGTGAGAGCAGGGACCTTGTCAATCTTGTTCTCCAGTGTATCCCAGAATGTGAGGACCTTTGAGGAGCCTAATGGAGGAGACTCATGAGGTATTTCTAAATACGTGTTAGGAGAGGGAAGAAGGAATATATACACACAGCAGCCACTTTGAAATGCTCCCAGCGTCCCACACCAGCAGCCATGGTGGCGTGCAGTAATGACATCTCCCCCCAACCACTAGCACACACAGGGGACCCCAGTACCCCTCTGAGTAAAACAACAGCATTTCTGTGAGGATTAAGCATGGACTGCACAGTGCAGAGCAAGTGTGACACATGGTAAGGCTCTAGAACTTGTAGTTCCATCCCTACCAAATCATCATCATCTACATGGCAGCTCAGCCGTGACCCACGCTAAATCCTCTTTTTTGTCTCCTCTTAGCTTTTGCCTCATGAGGTTTCCTGCCCTGGCTCTACCCCTTGCCTGGCCTTACTTGAACCACCAGCAGACACCGTTAGCTTTCCGGCCTAAACATATCCCAACCTTTCTCTCTGCTAAGAGACCCTTGATTATCTGATAACAGACGTCTTAATCTAGTGCAGGTGGGTATAGAGTCTAGTCTGAGGAGTAGGCACATGAGCTACCTTCCCTGGTTAGGAAGTTCTCTGACCAGAAAAGATAGGCATATGAGCTAAATTTGAGTATACCTATATGAGAACGTGATGTCTGGAGTTATGGCAGCTATATTGTGACTGTGAGGCAACATGCATGGGGGCCAAAATGCTGATGTGCTAAGGATAGGAAAATAGCTGGAAAGAGCCTTGGTATTTGATGACATCTTCAAGCCACTGAACTAACTCTGGAGCCACCTCTCTTCAGTCTTTCTGTTAAGTATCTGTATTTTCTAAATCACCCTTAGCTGAGTTGCTACTTGCAGCTAAAAGCTGATAGTAAATGCAGTTTCGGGCTACAAAGTTTAGATCTGTCACTCCTTCTGGCAATATGCACTCCAGCTGGCCAGGCTCCCTCCCTGTGGGATATCAGCGAAGCAGGGGAGCTGGAGAACACATACCCACCTTTCTTCATCTCCCCCACAGAAGTGATGCACCCTGGAGGGTACACAGGAACTGGGATGGAAGAGGAAGGGAATATAGCAAGAACTTTCCCATTTGAAGGGAGGAAGAAATGGGGTATAATTGTCTTCCAAGGCCTCTGGTTCTATGTATTTCAAATAATAAATGATAATAATACTCAAGATGATAATGGTAAATTATCTAAGAGAGAGAAAAGATTGCTCACCTGTGAGATACTGTGCCCTCAGCATAAAGTTATGGCCAAACCTGAGAATCATCTTGTTTCATGATAAAAAAATTTCACACACTGGACTAAGCCCCAAACTGAGACATCCTTTTATTTTCTATAAATTATCTCCTCTATCAGGATAGCAGAGGCAGGGGTGCCTGGGTGGCTCAGTGGGTTAAGGCCTCTGCCTTTGGCTCAGGTCATGATCCCGGGGTCCTGAGATCGAGCCCCGCATCGGGCTCTCTGCTTGGCGGGGAGCCTGCTTCCTCCTCTCTCTGCCTGCCTCTCTGCCTACTTGTGATCTGTGTCTGTCAAGTAAATAAATAAAATCTTAAAAAAAAAAAATAGCAGAGGCAAGCTAGTGTCCACTGAGCTTAACAATGGAAGAATCCCAGTCCTTTTCAGGTAAATATTCTTTCTCCCACTTTCCTCTTTTTTTTTTAACCAAACAGCTTCTAAGAGTAGGGAAGCTTATGTGACCCTTTGTGGTGGGAAAGGGGTCTCGGGAAAGTGAGATGAGCCTTGGAATTGTTTTCTCAACCCACTCCTGATGTCCTCTGACGGAGCTCTGGGCTGGGAATGCATGGTCTTTCCTTCAGCATGGCCTGTGCCCACTGGGCTCCCCACCTCAGCACCCAGCCCCATCCTCAGTGACACTTGCACGTCCTGTATCTCAGGCTCCCCCTCCTGGTCTCTAGTCTGGGACCCCTTGACCCTCACCATGGCAGTCACCCAGATGTTCTGCTCCCTTCTTCCTATTTCTCCCAGTGGGAACCTGTGAATAACTCCAGATTCCTATAGAAGACCAAAGAAGACTGTCCACTATTTGCACAGTTCCCTGTCCAGCCACTGCTGACTCTGTCCTCTGGGCAGCGGCACCATGTTGGATGCAGGAACCAAAATGTTCTGTCTACCTCCATGAGAACCATAAAATAAGCCCTGAAATCAGAAATAGCCCCAGGCTTCCAAGCATCTTCTTATACCACATTTCTCAGGTTTCTTGGTGGGGAGGACTTGTTTCTAGTGGGGAAAGCTGGAGGACATAGGACCACATCCCCTGCCTTCTTTCTCTTTACTTCTCCCTTCCAGGACTATGAGAGGTTTTCCTCCACTCCACCCCCCAACCCTTGAGGTCTGAAAGATTCCTCTCAGCATTTCCTCCTTCCCTGCCCTAGGGAACACCGTCTTCTAGGCTCCTCCCCTGAAACCCCATGGTTTTGCCTCAGTGGGTAGGTGGGATTTCAGAGAAAAAAGCCAGCTTACTCATTTTAGAATGTATGTTCAGAGGCATTTTAAAAATAGTATGCTGGTTATATTCACATCTGCATACTCTTTAAGGACTTTCTTGGTCGCAGCTCTTTGACTAGAATTTATTTCCACACCAGAGGCCATTGATAGCTCCCCAACGCTGCGTTTGTTCAGCAGATGACAACGGCTCATTGCCTTCCTTCCCTCTCCATTTCGGCCAGCCAGCCTTCTGCTGGGCCTCCAGGCTGTGGTCTTTCCACCACATTGGAGCATCCAACTGGCTCATAGCCATCCTGCACACAGGCCAGTGTGGGGCAGCCCTGGGGATAAGCCAGGCTTCCTGGAGGAGGTGGGCCTTGAACTCAGCCCCAGTAAGTACCTAAGAATCAAACTGAGAAAAGGCAGGGAAAGGCCAGCTCAGTGGCTCAGAGGCAGGATGAGCTTGGTGAGAACATGCGCTTGCCCTGGGGTCTCCCTGGTGAGCCTTACTTGACCTTTGAGACTCAGTTAACAAAGCTCTCCAAAGTTCTGTCCATACTGCTGACACGTGCTCTGCACCAATGGTGGGAAACACATGGGTCCTCCTTGATCACCAGGCTCCCCGACCAGCTTAGACCTGGCAGCCCCCCAGGAGGGCTCTCAGCTTCAGTCACTAGAAGTCAGACCCATCCTTGTCCTGATTCATGTTTCCATATTCATCAGTCACTATGTGGCCTTGTCGAGCCTCCTTACCTCTCTGGGACAGTTTCTTCATTCATAATGTACCCCTTGCAAGGATATGAGGTACATACATTCGTGCACATAACACACTTCACACACAAGACGCGCTCAGCTAATGACAATGACATTTGCTACTCTGTTTCTTCATACGTCATCATTAAGGCAGGTCATCTTTTGTAGGAAGCTTGTCGTTTCCCCCATGGGTCTAAACAAGTTTGTGCCAGGCTGCAGAAGCCATAGATCATAAAGGAGTGTGCCTGCCTCACAGAGGCCTTGTGCATCCCAGGGCTCCAGACTGCATCCCTGCTAGGCTCCCCAGACTCAATCTGCTCTTGTCCCCTGCAGCATGCAGCAGAGAGCCCTGGGAAGACGAGGCTCCTCTCATCTCCTGGATACCTGTTGTGTCCTAAGTTCCTTCCCACTCCTCTCTGTTCTTATCTCCCATCTTTGCCCACCAACACACTCACACGCACACATACGCTCACACACAGAATCACATGTACACGTGGTCTCATACACGTGCACAGATGCACATGACCACAAGCTACCCATGCAAAGAATGATCCTCCAGAAAACATGTGCTAAGATCTGACCATGCTAAGACACCTTACACACACAATGAAAAGCTGGGTTTAAATGGCACTAGGAGAGGAAGAGGCCAGTCCCCTCACCTGGGAAGCCAGGTTGATGAGATGGGCCCGAGCCGGGGACAGCCCAGAGGAGGGCAGTGACTGTGTGTGAGGCAGCCTGCAGACAGAAGAGTACTGGCACTGGGGACGCCGGCTCTCCAGTCACACAGATGAGACATTCAGGTGGCTATTATAACTTCCTAGCTGGATGGCCTCTGGCCAGTTCCTTAACCTTCCAGAGTTTTCGCTATCTCATCAGAAAAAGAAAGACAGCGGGACCTACCTCTTGGCAGGGTTGGGGAGTTAAACCAGAGGCGCTGAGTAAGCAGGACAGCTTTTTATTACCACGGTCAGGTGCTTAGAGACCAGGACATAAATGGAGGCCAGAGGAGGCAAAGCGGGCTGTGTGCGGGGCTGGGGGGGGTGGGGTGGGCGATGCTGCACTGGCCTCGGAGGGGGTCAGGCTGTTGGAGGGAACAGTGTGGGCATAGGGAACAGAATGTACACATGCACAGTTCCAGTTCCAGTCCTGCAGGTTGGAGGGCATTCAGAAGACACCCTAAGCCTAGGGTGAATCCTAACTAAAATCCTCTTACCCCAAGCTCCCTTGGAACTCGCTTGAGAGCCTCAGCATCACTGAGCGTCCTCAGGCTTGTTTCAATGAGCAGCAATCTGCCAGGGAGGCAGTTCAGGCCCAGAGTCCAGGTCCCAGCCCTATTGAGAGGCCTGACACTGCCCAGATCACAGTGGAATACAGAACAACAGGGTCTTTGGAACCAACAAACCCAGCTTTGATCCCAGCTCTCTGCTTACAGGCCACAAGATCTCAGACAAGACAATCCACCTTCTCTCTGGGATGGGCAAACAGTGGGTGCTCAATGACAGTTGTCAGCTACCATGACTCCGGTACTGGCCCACCTCCCAGTTCGGTTTCTGGCCCAACCCAAGCTTACACGTCCTCTCCAGGCCCACGTGGTCACTGTCCATGATGTTCCTCCCCTCCATGTGAATGCTAACGTTCCTCTCCTCTCCGGAAGAATTCAAAGGGCCCTGGAAACTTGTTTATTAGGAAAAGCTGTGGGAGTCTGTCCTGCTTGGTGGAGGCGCTGACCTCTCCCATCCTTCCCGCATATTTCTCCCCAGCGACATCTTTTCATGTTCCCTGGCTCACTTGGGTGAGTCACAGATCTGTAAATCCTGACCACAGAAAGCTTGGCAAAGTATGTTAGGTGTTTATTGGAAAGGGAAGGAGGCAAATGATCAAAACACTGGCTGTGGCTCTGGTCTCTGAAATTTGCAAAAGCGAGTTTTAAAATCTATGTTTGAAGCATCTAAACAGATTCATGGAGCACTCTTTTTTTTTTTTTTTTTAAACCACTTTGAAAATAAGATTGTATATACTCCTCAGTTGCAGCCGAATATCTGGGCTGCCTTTGTAGGGTGCCAGACATCCAAATAAAAACTGAGAAATGCAAATCAGTGTTTAGTTTCCTACTGATACAGAACCCTGTGTGGACACAGCCCTACCAATTACACACAGGCTGTAGTTCTCTTATACCCCCATGTTGACTCCTGCCTGCCTTCTGAGCCTTGGTACGTGCTGTTCCCACTGCCTGCAACTCTGTTCCACTCACTTCAGAGATCATCTGTTGCTACTCTATGCCAGGCCCTGGGATGGGCACTAGGACATAGAGATAAGTCAGACATAGTTTCCGAACTCAAGAATTAGGAAAAGAGGAGAAGATAAATGGAGGCCCAGCTGGGTCTTGAAGGATGAGGAGAAGTTCTCCAACCTGACAAAGAAGGGAAAGCCCTTATGTGAGAACATCTCCTTATCCTTGAAGACCCAGCTTATGTTTCCTCCTCTGGGAAGTGTGGAGCCGCCTTGTTGAGTTGGTGATCCCCTCTCTGTCCACACTGTACCAGGTACGCTCATTCCCTCCTTTCTCCACCCGCATCTCAAGACTCGTTTCCTGGGTTGTGTGTCTGTCTGGCGGTCTAGGCTGGGTGTTTTGGAGCGTGGACATTACTTCTCTCCGCATCTCCAGTGCCAGCGCTGGACCTGCCGCACAGCGGCTTCGGCGGGTGTTTGCTGGTGATTTGGGGCTGTGCTTCACTGGCAGCGGCAGGCAGGAACTGGAGCAACCATGGCACACCAGGAAAACGCTGACTGCTGCTCTGTCAGAAAATCCACACCTGAAACCCACCTGCCAGTCCCTGTCACTGGAAGCATCTGAGTCCTGAAGGGGTCTGGGTGGGATTAACCCCTGGATCCCAGCCTCATTCCAGCATCCTGGTTTGGTGGTAGTAGTGGGGGGGCCCTATTCAATCAAGGAAGAAATATGCTTTGAAATGAAAACTCTTCTTTTTCTGATCTGCCTGGCTCTTGCTTCTCCTGCCTTGTTAGTATGCATGAATTCAGCCCCCATTTCAAGACTTACCCTCAGCATCTTCTCCACGCTTACGGGGCTGGAGCGGGCTCCCTCCCCACACACACACCCCCCTTTCAGTCCTCTCCAAAGACAAATTGCTTACATCTGTCAAGGCTTTTCTGATTAATAGAGGAATACGCCATGGGATGTCATCAGGGGTTCAGAGGCTTTTGATCAAAGGGTGAGGGGGGCCAGGCCACACATCCCTGTTGGTTCATTTATCGGGTCAGTTCGGCACCTTTCCTCCTGAGTGCCCCTGGCAAAGGTGCACCCAACAGCCCACCATCAGCTCCCACCACTCCCCTCCCCCGAAATGCCAGTAAGGGGGCAGTGGAGAGCCACGGGAAAGGATCCAGGAAGAGAAGCAAGTTCAGGACCCTGGCCTAGACGTGGATCCTTGAGGCAAGAGACCTCTCAAGTGCTTTTCATTTCTGGCCAGCCACTGGGATGAGCATCTCTCAGGCAATTCCTCAAAGGTAGGAATAAAAGGAGGGAGTGAGCGAAGTAAGAAGGGAAGGAGACAGGGAGAGAAGGAAGCGGGGGGACAGGAAGTCAGTGAATGAATGAGTACACCAGAGAGAATGAGGAGGGGAGAGGGTCCAGGAAAAAATGAATAATGGAGGGGAGCAATGGTTGAATTAATGAGTCCCCACATGTCTGAATGGGTGAAGGAATTAATGATTCACAGCAGTCATTACAAAAGCTGTGTTGGATAGCACAGATTCATCTTGTATTCTCTCTTCCATTCAGCCACTGGTGGTGTTGACAAGACCCGGCTCTCCGCTCAGAGAAGCAACACTAAGGTAACTTTGAGGAATTTGGCCTCAGCCCCAAGCCAACCCCTCCCTGTTCATGTTGCTAGTGGCCCCTGTGAGCTGGGCAAGCGCAGATGAGTCCTGGGGCGCCTGGACACTGGCGCAGAAGCAGGGCCAGCACAGGCACCCCGCCCACTCCCCCAGCCCAGGCCTCCTCCTGCACAGCAGGTCCCTGAGGAGCAGCTGGTGTCCATCATGGCTTTGCATGTCCTGGGGCCGTGAGGTCACTTCCCACCCATCCCCTGGAGCTCCCCTCTGCTGGGGACAGTGCAGTGGGAACTCCAGAGAGCCATGTAGGGTAAGGCTTCAGTTGGCCTTGGAGGCTGCTAAATTAGGCTCTGAGGATTTAGATTAGCCTAATTTAATGACACGGATGGCTGGCTGGATTGAAGTTCCTTGCTACGATTTTTTTCTTTCAACTCGCTCAACAATTATTTCCCTCAAGTTGGTTGCAGATGCAGCCTGCCCAGGAATTATAATCCGTTCCTTACTGAGCAGCACGGAGACCAGGGAGATGCTGGCCATGTCTACACGCACACCACCCAGCGGGGGTGAGGGGGGGTTGGAGGGTGGGCAGGGCCAAGGCTGTGTCTGTGTCACATGTCCTCCTAACTTGGAAGAGAGGGCACAGAGTGTCTCGCTGGGCTGGGCTGGCTGTCCTGGGAGGCTGGCAGGCAAAAGACTCCGTGAAGACATAGCTGGCTGGCTCCTGACTGGTGACTGTCTCTACCCCCCGCTCTCAGCCCAGAGGGAGCATCCCCACACAGGCACGCAACACACACAGGCACGCAGTCCCAGAAGATGCATACAGACACGGCCAGGATTAGACACACATGGACACTCAGAGACATTTGCCAGCACCCATACCTAGACAGGACACACGGACCCAAACCACAGAACACTAACAGACACACCAAGCCCACCTACTCTAATACCCCACTGTCCTAAGCCTAGTCAGGGAGGCCCATGAGTAAGCAGGCTAGAGAATTACATCTCAGGGCTGCAACAGAGGGGGCCATGCAGTCCTAAGGAGCCTGCGGGCATCTCCGAGGTCCTCCCAGAGGAGGGGACACCTGAGGTGAGGATGAAGTGAAAATGGCAGGAGGGACAAAACCCAAGAAAATTGGGGAGAAGAGATGTTCTGAGAAGGGTAGTTCATGCAGTGTGGCTGGACCACAAGGAGTGGCCGGGAACATCTGAAGGAAGTCAGTCATTCATCTTGCTGTGATTCATAAACAACTCCCCCCCAAACCTAGGAACAGGGCACCATTTCGAAATTTCCCAATGCTAGCCCACCGCATTGGCTGTGGTTGTTGACCCTCCCCCGTGATGCTGGTTTCCAGTCCCTTCAGAAGCTAGCCCTTCAGAATCCAGGAGGAGTCCCCACTGTTGTTAGCAGGACCACTGCCTGGCACCTTGCCAGGGTGCAGAGCCTGTCTAAGGACAGGGTTTTGGAGCCGCCGCCCTGATGTGCCCTGGCAGATGCCAGGCCCTGTGCCTGGTGCGAGGCCCCACACTATGGTCAGTTCTTCAAGAGAGCAGTCACGCATGTACTAACTGAGAAAAGCCAGATAACTCCCTGACAGGAATTTCTCCCCACACTCTTCCCCCATTTCCCATCCTCCCCCTGGCTAACTCTTACCTGCCTTTCCAGATGAAGCTGAAGTGTCACCTCTTCCTAAAAGCCTTCCTGAGCGCTGACCCCCAGCCCCAGTGGGGTTTGACAAACACCCTCAGCGTGTCTATCCTGCCTTATCAAGCAAGAGGACTGCTGTCTGTTAACTTAGCCATCTCCCCAGAGACCCTGACAGCGCTCCCATTCTGTGGGCCCAGCCTCCCTACACAGCCTATGTATTAGCAGTCTATTGCTGCAAAACAAACTGCCCCAAAAATCAGGGACTCAAAATAGCAACAGTTGTTTCTTCTGTCCAACATTTCCAGACATCACTAATTTACCAACACAGGGACATTGCACCCATAGCATCTAGTGCCTTCGCTGGAGTCTCAAGCCATTGGATGTCTAGATCCAGACATCACTAATTTACCAGCACATGGACATTGCACCTATAGCATATAGAACCAGCCTTTGCTGGCATATAGAACCAGACATGGCTGGGGGTTGATGCTGCCTACTGACCAAGCACTGGCTGGGCCCCTCCACATGCCTTCCTCTGGGTGGTTGAGTGCATCGAAGAAGAGACAGAGAGTCAGACAGACAAACACAAGAGGAATCAGTATCATTTTATGACCTAAAATTGTAAGTCATACAACATTACCTCCGCTGTACTCTGTTGATCAAGGTAGCCACACACACTCTTCCAAACTGAAGAAACAGGTGGCCACTTCTCAGTGGAAGGAGAGACAGTCACACTGTAAGGAAAACATGTAGGGTGGGATAGATATAGATGTGTCGCTATCTTTGGAAAAGATGGTCTGCCGCAATCCGTTACGAGCAGCTACTCAGAGAAGGGCTGGTGAATGAATGAAGCAACAAATGGCTCTTGTTCTGTATTGTCCATCTCTCCTCCATCCTCACACAGTTCTTCTCAGTTAAGACCTCAACCAACTCCAATAAATACAAGCGGCAAATCACTTGGACTCCTTGCCTGCCCACTCCCACCTGGAATTCCTTTCTGGTGGTCCCTCCTGTTCTGGAGGCCCCTCCTGTTCTGGAGGCCAAGAGGCCCCCAAATCCCTTCCAGCTTCAGAGCTCCCTGAACTCGCCCTGGAGTTTCAGTGGTACCACTGTGGTTTAGGGACAAGGAGTGGCAAAGGGAACTGGAAAGGCTGCCGGAGCTGGCCGGGGGAGAGAATTTCCCTTACTGATCCAGATCCCAATTCAGGAAGCACATCAATGGAACTAAAGCATTAGGGGAATTACTTTCAAGAACTTCTCAAAGTTTACATAACAGTTTTCAGTTATTTAATATTTTTAGGAGAAAAAGTACTATTTGTATTAGTTGGTTTTATTTTTAAGCTCCAATGTTTGAACCATTAGTATGTGCTTTCACACTGTTTCCTTTTTTTAAAAAAGAATTTATTTATTTATTTGTTTATTTATTTATTGGGCAGATAAGGAGGGAGAGAAGGAGTGCACAAGCAGGGGGAGCAGCAGGCAGAGGGAGAGGGAGAAACAGACTCCCCACTGAGCAGGGAGCCCCACACAGGGCTCTAACCCCGGACCCTGGGATCATGATCTGAGCAGAGGCAGAAGCTTAACCACCTGAACCCCCCCCCACACACCCCCACAGTGTTTCCTATTAATAACAGAATGCACTGAGGTCTTAAAGAGCCAGGCTCTGTGCTAAGTGCTTTGTAAGCACTATTTCTGTAACGACGCAAAAAACTAAAACTATGTATGAGCACTCACAAGCTCCCTCCCCTTGCCATGTCATGAGGCAATTCAGCTAATCACTAGAAAAAGAACAGAAAAGCCCTTTTGGTGAGTGAGGATTTTTGTGGCAGGTGCGGGAAATTTGAGGGAAAAGGAGAGTGACTTTGGGAATTGCTCTGGAGAGTTGCAGAATGGCTCTCCTATGAGGTTCTTCAGGACATGCATGAGGACTGAAACATTTTTAAGTTACTTTTGGCTCTCAGAATGGGCTTCCTCGAATGTGACTCTGCACAATCTGAGCCACAGAAACACTGAAACTTCTAGCATGATATCTCATCTGATTCTCACAACAACTGGGTGAAACAGACATTCTCATCATCTCCTTTAAACAGCTGAGTAAAATAAGATGCAGAGAGTCTAAACAATGTAATATCTTATGTCTAAGGCACAGCACTGAGAAGTAGCTCAGCCAGGACTAGAACCCAAGTGTCTCTACTCTGGAAGCTAACCTCATAGCCACTATGTCATACTACCTCTTTTTTGTTTGTTTTAAAGATTTTATTAATTTATTTGAGAGAGAGAACACAAGCAGGGGGAGCAGCAGGCAGAGGGGGAGAGAGAAGCAAATGCCTCACTGAGCAGGAAGCCCGATGTGGGGCTTGCTCCCAGGACCCTGAGATCATGACATGAGCTGAAGGCAGACGCTTAATCCATTGAGCCACCCAGTCGCCCCTGTCATAATGCCTCTTAAACTTTGTAGGTAATTGGAAGAGCAGGGGCTGTTCACCAGAAAGGATTTCAGCTCTGATTTTCCAGGTGGGAACAGGAGGCAAGAAATTCAAGACAGGTTTTTTCCTACTCTTTGGATTAAACCTAGGACTCTGCTTTTCCTTCTCAGCGGGAACTTCTTAGATTAAAGCTTTCAAAGAACACAGAACCCAAATAATCAAATTTTTTAAAGGAGAAAGAACTAAGTAGATATTTCCCCTCAAAAAAGGATATATGAATGGGCAACTTGTACGTGAAAAGGCGCTCAACACCACTAATTATCAGGAAAATGTAAATCAAAACCTCATGCCTGTGAGAATGGCTTCCACAAAAAAGACAAGAGATAAAAGTGTCGGTGAGGGAAAAAGGGAACCCTCGTGCACTGCTGATGGAGTGCAAACTGGTGCAGCCACTACGGGAAACAGGATAGTGGCTTCTCAAAAATTTACAAAGAGAACCACCATAGGATCCAGCAAGTCCACTTCTGGAAATATATCCAAAGGAAAGGAAAGGAAATCACTCTGTCAGGGAGATATCTGCATCCCCATGCTGACAGCAGGATTATTTACAACAACTAAGCTGTGGAAACCACTAGATGCCCATGGACAAATGGATGACGAAGCTGAGGTAGATACATACAATGGAATATTATTCAGCCATAAACGAGAACATGAAGGGACTCTGAGGGCATTATGCTCACTGAAATAAGACAGACAGAAAAAGACAAACACTATACAGTCTCACATGTGCAATCTCAAAAAAGGAAAAATCAAAATCATAGAAAAGGAGATCAGACTTGGAAGGAGACAGGAGCACTGGGCGGGGCATTGCAGGAAGGGCAAAATGGAGAAACTCCTAGTTGGAAGATAAGTAAGTCCCTTGGTGGTAATGCACAAGATGACTACAGATGACTATATGCTATACGATATACTGGAAAGTTGTTAAGAGTTCTCGTCACAAAGAAAAAATTTTTTTCTTCTACTTTTTTTTTTTTTGCATCTGTATGACACAATGAACATTAAATTTACTGTAATAATTTCACAACATATGTAAGCCAAGTCATCACACTATACACCTGAAACTTACACAGGGCTGTATGTCAATTACATCTTAATTACTGGAAAGATAAAAAGCACACACACCCTCCTCCACTCTGTTCAAGCTAGATACTGGCCCCCAACAATCATGCTTAAAATGGTCCTCTCCTTTCTCATGGTGTGGTTTCTCCCCATGTGTCTTTACCTCTGTCTCAACAATCTACCTTCTGCCCTACTCTTTTTTTTTTTTTTTAAGATTTTGTTTATTTATTTCAAAGAGAAAGAGAATGAGAGAGAGCAAGCATGGAAGGGGGAAGGTCAGAGGGAGAAGCAGATCCCCTGTTGAGCAGGGAGCCTGATGAGGGATTCAGTCCAGGGACTCCAGGATCATGACCTGAGCTGAAGGCAGTCGCTCAAGCAACTGAGCCACCCAGGTACCCACTCCTACCCTACTTTTAAGGCCCAACTCAGGGGCCACCTCCTCCATGGCCCCTCCAGCCCATGGCCCCTCCAGCCCGTGGTGCATGGAAACACACATTGGTTTTGTCACCTTCGCCTAGGCTGTAACCCCCTGTGTGCAGGCTCCACACTTGCTCACTCAATCTCTCCCTCCCTCCCCAAAGCAGCAGGCAGAGACCCAAGCACCTGGTAAGTGTCCACTAAGACCTTTGAATGGAAGTGGGGGCTGGGAGTAATCTGAGCCTTACAGGGAGCTTTTAAGAAAGTCAAATCTAATAAAACAAATGTCATGACTGCAAATTCAGTCTCAGTTGTTCCTGTGTTCTCATCTCTTCCTTTGGTGTTCGTTCTGTTCAATGAAAGTCTGGGGACCCTGTTAAATAAAGTGGGCTCATCTCCAGCAGACCCCAAGCTCATCAATCAGTGCTTGTGTCATCTTCCGGAGCCACACTCCTTCTCAATAAATCATCTCTCTCTGTCTCTCTCTGTCTCTCTCACACACACACACACCTGCTGGTTCTAAGTCATGTTCCTGAGGGTCCCATTCTCAGCAGCAATCCCCAAACTCACCAGTCTGATGCACACACAGGCCTCCCTAGAGCTGGGAGGGAGGGGGGTCCACTCCCACCAGGCCTCCCTCACCTCCCTTCATTCCTTGCCCTGAGTGCTTCGGAGAGTCACTGAACCAGAGGCTCAGCCTAAGTCACTGCATCTTACAACAGGGGTGGTAAGAATGCCTAGCGGACAGTGAAGACTAGTCCAAGAGTTGCGGTGTGAATGAGTGATCCCAAAACATCTATTTTGTGGGATTGTTTCGAGAATTAGGGGAAATATGATGAGGGTGTACGGAGTACACAGTAAGCACTCAACAAACAGCAGCTACTATGACAAAGTAGGTGGGAGGACTGAAGCCCTGCACTGTGAATTTCCTTGCCACCAACAGCCAGAAGTCCCTACTCTTCTTACATAACCACATATCTGTCTCCTCTAAGCACTATTAAGAAACAGTAACAAACAAAACACAAAACCAAAATAACCAGCACAAAGTTTCTCTGTGACTGTCCTGTGACCACACACATGCCAGGCATAGCTGAGCGGGCCAGTCTAGCCACCACGAAGAGAGAAGTCCCGACAAGATCCAGCAAAGGAAACCTGAGCCGACTTCTGGGGTGTGTGGGGGGGGGGGGTCAGTCAGACTCCAGAGTGGAGACCGAGGCAGCCAGGGCCAGCAGGGGGCAGCGTGGGGCCCATGTGCACATCTGCGCAGCGCATGGGCCGGAGACACAACTCTGGCCATGAGTCTGTTGGTGGGGGGAGAAAAGGCTCAGGAATGAGCAGAACACAGGAATCACATGAACAGGGGAGAGCCAGGGAGAGCTCAGGCTTCCACCCGGGGGAGCCTCACTGTCAACGCTGCCACGTGGAGAGTCACTCCACTGGCCTATTAGGGCCTTCCTCAGCACCCAGTGGCTCTTCTGGAGGCCACCTCCTCCTCCCCACTCTGGCCTGCTCTTCATGGCTGATTCCCCAAGGCAGCAGACCAAGGGTTGGGGCAGGTCCTAGGCTGCTCCAGCTTTCATCCAACTGACGCCTGGGTACACATCTGAGTAGCCGGGGCAGGGCACACCACGGCAAAACAAGCACTTGAAAGATGGGTGACAGGGTTATTAATGAGGCAGCGGGATCTTTTGGAATACATTCTGCTGAGAGCCACAGTCTCCTGTGTGTAGGCTCTATCCACTCACTCCCCAAGCCAGTGGCCTGCCTAGGGGGCAAGGCATTTGGACCCTCAGTTCCACAGGAGGTGGGTGTGCAGGGGGAGCTGTGGTTTGGTTTTGGTGGACCCACCCCAGCCCAGAGCTTTGGACTCTGCTGGGTGTCCTGGACCATGCAGGAGGTTTCCCCTGACTCTCCAGCCATCTCTCTGGACCTTCAACCAGACCCGAACTCAGACCGCTTCTGGCCTAGAGGCTCTGCTTCTTCCCACCCATTCAATGTGCAGCACTTTCCATGGCAACACAGATTTTGTTTGGCTTTGCAGAAGGGATGAAAGGAAGCCGAACTACAGATCAACTCTTGGCCAGCCATCTGGGGCTCCCCTCAGTGGGCCTGTTCCTTCCTGGGCCCTCCCCAAGCAACAGGCAAAGTCGGCTCACTGGGCTGTATGAAGGAGCCACCCCAACCCACCCAGGTGCGCACATTCCTCCCTCCAGTGAGGGTGAGCTGGAGCACGACCCCTTCCCCCCAACACTGGGGCAGTGAGGCTTCTAGGCCATTTCAGCATGGTACTTCTGATGGTCCCTGAGCCCTGCCCTCCCTTGGGCGCTATAGGAGCAGAGAAGGCTGGGGCTGCCCTTGCCCTCCAGATCCAGAAAGGCACCAACCCCCCAGAATGTTCATTTCTATTTATTGTTGTGGCTGGTTGGTTGGTTATTTTTTCCAGCTACACGAGTAGAGCTAAATCTGTAGAAAACCATACAAACAGTAAATTGCTGAGAGAAGCAATCAATATTATAGGCTTTTCCTTCCAGTTTTGTTTCCCTTTGTTCATTTTTTTTCTTCCCAAATAACTGAGATGCTAAAGTATTTAACACTGTCATTCTGTGCCCACCTTACCCTGCCCCCACCTTTCGCTTAATCTCAAATCAGCAGGATTTCTCTCCTTCCATCCTTCCTAAACACCATTTTTTAAGGCTGCATGGTCTTCCTTCCCTCGACTGAACCAGGATTTATGTGAGCATTCCCCTGAGTTTGTTTGTCTTGTGGTATTGCAAAAGTAATGACCTGAAAAGCTTTGTCTGTATTTCAAAAGACTTCCCTGGGACAGATTCCTAGAAATGGCCCTGTTGAGTAAAGTGTAGGAACATTTTTAGGGTTCTTGGTCTCTGTTACCCAATCTTCTCTGGGAGGACAGAACCAGTTTACACTTGATAAACAGAGAATTCACCACACTGTGCTCGGGGCGAGTGAGAGAGGAGCCCTCAACCAAAGACCTCGCTGCTCTGAATCCAGTTATCTTGCCACCACTATCAGTTCTGGGGTTTCCAAGCACCAAACATTCCCCTGTCTCCCCCACCCCTCAAAGGCCATCTTCCCCACAAAATTAAAAAAAAAAACAAAAACAAAAACAAACTTTAAACATCTTTGGAAAGAGCTCTGGGCTCAGGAGATTAGAAGTGCAGGTCTCAGAATCTCTGCCGTCAGTGAGTGGGGTGAACTCAGGTCTTCACTGGTCAGGCAGGGCACTGGATCTGTATACAAAGGCCCCCAGCCCAGGACAGAGGCTGGCAGTATAGAAGGCAGGGATCCGGACCAGTGTGTCCAATCACGTCAGCACCTATCCCAGACTTCCCACTTGCCAATAGTATGCTCCTGGGAAGTTATCTAACTGGCTCGCCTAGATGCTGTAATCTACAAATTGGGAAAGAAGGAAATTAAGTTACCTCTATCAAGTTATGATGAGGATTAAATGTAATTACACATTGAAACATTTGAAAAAGGTTGCCTGACACAGAAGATCTGATGGATGGGTCACTTTTCCTTGCTGTAGAGCATAAACACCATCACAAGCAGAGGACAGCCTAGAAGGCAGACACAACTGCAAGGAGAAAGCAGATGCTCCTGGCCCACGGGGGTACCAGTCATCTGGCCGCAGCCTTACCCTGTCTCTGTCTGGCCCAGGCGGTAACCATCCCTCGCTCATCTGACATCTGACCCCCAGCTCTGGCCCCACAGCGCCCTTCAGGCAGGCAGCTCCGAAACATGACACGAAGCTTCCCCAGGAGGGGAGTTGAAGGCCGCTTCACCAGGTGGCTATCAAAGCCCTGGGCTGCACAGAGGCTTGGGAACATAATCTCCGGAAAAAGATTGTCTGAACTCACTCGCTGGGGAACAAGGACACTGCACTCTGATAAGCCTGTGTAGCAGCCAAGAGAAACTATACCTGCGGGCCTCGCTGACTCAGCGTGCAGACATTTCCTCCGGGGCGCTGGTGAGCCCAGAGCCCAATCCCTGGCTGCAGGTGGTGGAGCCTGGCAGTGAGATCAGGACAGAATCTCTCTCGGAGCCAAGGTTGGAGAGAAGAGGCCATGATCAGATATGTGGCCCTGTGACCAGATGCCAGCCACTGGGCCAAGCCAGAACCACGCAGAATGAATGGGTGGCTGGCACAGGGGACACTTCAGCTTTCGGGAAGGTGGGGTCACGGCTCTAGTGAACAGGTGTCCTCAGCACCCCAGCAAGCCCCTGATGCCAGGGCAGGATGTTGTCCTGGAGGAGACCACGTGGGATAGCCCATCGGCATTTCATAGATCTCAACCAGAAATCGAGGTTGAGAGTGGTCAGAAAATGTGCCTAAAATGACAAAGTGCGTTAAAGGTTAAGCAGCATGTGAACATAAGTCTACTCCTTCTCATTTTTCTGGGAAGGGCTCAGAGGCTTCCCCAGCCCCTCACAAAAGAGATGAAGAATCCCCAAGCCCATTACTAATGTGTTGAACAGAGTCATCCACCGAAACCAGGTGAAATGACGCCATGTAACAGGAATGATCAAACAGCAGTGGATGTGTCAGGAAGTAGCTGCCAGAAGGTAGTTCCCTTTCCTTGACGGCTTGAAATTCAACATTCAGGTGACAGTCGTAATGTCCACCTCAGTGGATTCTGTTACCCATCCAGCACCCACTCCCTCTCTGTCTCTTTCAAAACACAACCTTAATTTTGTTCAGATACTGATCTCTCTCAGGCCGGCTTCAGGGAGGCACAGTAATTATCCTAAGCCCGTGGTTCCCAAACCACACAGTGAGGTGCCCCAAGGTGCGTCCCTGAATTCACTGTAGCACTAAGTGATATTTTGGTTTTTCAAGAGAAGCACAGTGACATCTATCAGAATCACAAAAACCACGTGCTCAAGGTACTTCGTGATTTTAACATTAATGACCCCATATCTTGGTAAAGTCATGTTTCAAAGTTGCCATCATAAAAATCAAGTAGTGCACAAAAAACAACGGAAATAGGAAAGAAGAATGGTGGGGTCCAGTCTACCAGGTTGGAGAAGTTGTGTAGGGCCTAAAGACAGAGAATCCTTTTAGTAAAGAATGATGGTTAATTAAGAATGCTATAAAAAGCTGATTTTTTCAATTTATGTGCATTATTTTTTAATTACTATGAATTTTGCCCCTAATTAGTTTGTACCTAAGTACTTAATAAAGAGAACTGTTATGATATTTTTTTTGGCCTAGGATGCCATGAAAATTCCTGAGGCACTAAGGGTGCCTTCACTGAGGCAGTTTGGAAACCTTCACCCTAAGCAAATAAGAACAAGGAACTTTCCTGATACCTGTCCGTGGACCCCAGTGTGCCACTGTCCCTGTGAAACTGAGTTTAGGCACAGACATGCAATGGTTGGTTGACTATCTCACTCTCCTGCTGGCTGACCACAGAGTGGCGCGCAGACCTGAGGGCCACCTTGATCTCAGGGAACTGCCCCCTGAGGGCAGAGAACTGCTCTTGCTGAGGACAACAGAGCCAAGGGACAGGGAGAGCCGGGTGCCTGCAGCCATCATCGAGCTGTTGGGTGTGTGTGCCCTGCCTCAGGGCTTCCTCGTAGTGTGAAACACAGCATTTTCTTACTGACTTAAGTAGTCTGAGTCATACATTCTGTCACTTGCAGCCCAAAGCATTCTAACCTATAAATCAACCTGTGGTGGTTTGGGCTATTACCAGGAGCTGGAGGGAGGAAGCAGAGAGAGCAGGAACTCCACCCTTCAGCAGGCAGGGGCAGGGGAGTCAGCAGGATGCCCTCCACCCCCTGAGGTCTATACAAAGCTCTCCTGAGACAGGGCCAGGAGGACTGGCACTTCCCAGCATGAGGGTGAAGGCAGGCGGCACAGGAGCCTGCCAGGAGGGCACGCCCCTGACGACACATCACCCAGGCCTTCAGCTCTGCACTTAGCACAATGCACCAGGCTCACTGTCCCCATGTATCCCCTTTACTCACAAGAACTCCCTGTGGACAAGAACTGAGCTCCTGAGGACCTATCAAGTTTGGCTCCAGACACACCTAGGCGCATCAGTAACAATGAATCAACTAAATTAAAAGAACAGTACGAATACATAGAGAGTGGGGTGAGGAGAGAGGAGAGGGCTTCCAGAGGAGGGACTGGCATGGGTACAAGCAGAGCTATGTATTGACATAGCAAGTGTCATGGCCCTGGCTGCCACTGGCACTGGGCATCAGCCCTTCCTTGGGGAGCTCACAGCCCAGGTGGGAAGGCAGGCTTAATGCAGGTTATCCATGTAACTCCAAATCGTGGGGAGAGAAGATACTCTGTAGTGGAAGATGAGGGAGTCCTGCTTTAGACCGGTGGTCAGGGAAGGCGTCCTAGAGGAGGTTGACACCCAGTCTGACATGTGAAGGACACAGAGGAGCCAGCTAGGCAAAGTGAGGGAAGAGCCCTACAGGCAGGAGGGAAAGTGTAGAAAAGGACCTGGAGGGGACACACACTCAGCAACTAGAGGAATGGAAAATAAGCCAGAGCTGCGAGATTTAACGGCATGTGCACATACACTCATACACACACATGCGCGCACACACCCACAAAAGCTAAATCTGAATTTCAGAGAGCAACAAATACTTCTTTAGTATAAGTAGATCCCAAACCTTGCATGAGACACACAGCTACTGAAAAAGTATTCATGGTTTCTCTGAAGTCCGGATTTAACTGGGCATTCTCTATTTTATCTAGGAACCTTCTTCCAGGCTCACTTGAGCTGAAGGAGCAAGACGAAATGGCCTGAGAGAGATCAAAGGTGGGCCTCCAGTCAGATCCTGCAGGGGCTGGCAAGGGGCAGCTGTTATTCTAAGTGCAACAGGAAGCCAGAGATCAGCTTTAAGCAGAGCTGAGGAATCAGCAGAGCCAGGAGGACACGGTGCATGGACTCCAGAACCAGAGAAGCTGGGTTTCGGTCCTGGCTCTTCCACTGCTGTGTAGTCTATTAAACACCCGTGCCTCAGTTTCCTTCTCCATGAAATGGGCATGAGGAAAGTGATAATGCCACCCGCCCACCCCACCCCCCAGGTTGCTGTGTACAAAGCACCTAGAGGACCATCCAATCAGTCTCTGCTATTACTAGCATCTCTCTTAAATAGACCACCATGGCTGCTGTCTGATATGGCAGCGCAGGGAGGCAGAAGACCAAGAGAGGAGGCAGAGAGACCATGGAGGAGACCATTCTCGTCTTCCAGGAGACATGACAGTGACCACAGAGGTGAAGAGAGTGGCTGCAGTGTGGCCAGAGCTGCCATGCTCAGGGAGGACTGAAACCAGCCATTCCCACTCCCCAGGCTGCTCAGGCTTCTCCAGGTAGCAGGAGGCAGCTGCCCTCCCCTTCTGAAGGGGCCGGGTGGGATGCAGCGGGCCCACACAGATGCTGGGGGTGGGGGGGGGCGCTGGCTGGCTGAAGGGTGGCCTCTCCTCTCCAGCGGCCTCCACACTTCTCCCGTTCCTGCCGAGGCAGGACTCAGCTCTGGGAGCTGCCATCTCCGTAGATCAAAATTGGCTCGAAATGCAAATCAAGAAGGAAATTACAACAATGTGAAGCAGACTTGCCTTCTATTTCTGGCACCTCAGTAACTGTAGAAAGTCCTGAAAGACTTAAATGGTTTGTCATTGGGAAAATTCCACCCCCCTTCCGAAGTGGGGCCAAGCCTGCCAAGCTCCTACCCAAACAGTCAGACATTTCATATGTGGGTCTTTGCCAAAGAGGGCGCAGAAGGGAAACCACAACTCACCAATTACTGCTGAACCTCGGACCCAGGGTGCCTGGGCCAGGCTGCCAGCCCCAGCCCCTCTCGCTGCGGCCCCGGCTCTGTGGCTGGGCGCCAGCTGCAGCGGCAGCTGTCGGACTCCGAGCTGGGGATCCAACAGGGGGCACCAGAGACTGCTCAGCACAGTGAATGAGGTGCAGCCAGGAGACTGCTGAGAAGGTTCCAGAGCCAGAGTCTGTCCCAGGAGCAGCAGAGATGAAGACCATCATCACACTCACAGCGAGCCCTTTCTCCCCATGTTCTCAAGAAACTGAACAAATCCACCCATCATACACCTCCATCCCCACAGCCACAGACAATTACATCAGCTCCCAAATTGTCTCCTGGCCTCTGGGCTGAGATTGATTAGCAATGTCTGCTATGAACACAGGACAGAGGAGAGTGTGCCAGGTTTCACCTATTCATGAACTAGACACATCTTGGAATATAAATGTTATTAGTGTCCATTAGTTCAAAGAGCCACAGTGGTCTGGGCTGCTTCAGAAAATGCCAAGCTTGGCATTCAAAGCCCTTCTCAATCTGTACCTCACATCCCTAATTCCCACCAGTTATTCACTGAACCATATGCTTCCACCAGACCGGCCGCCTCAACCGGCCACCTCCAACATGCCTTCAGGGTTCCCAGTGCACCTGTACTTGCTGGGCTCTGCCTGACTGAAAGGCCCACTCTTCTTTCCACAGGCTACCAGCCCCAGCTCAAGGCCTATGCCTCCAGGGACCCATCCTCAGTCCCCCTGCCTTCTGCTCAGCTTTGAAAGCACCAGGCTTCTTAAGGCCCAGCAGAATCAGTGCCTTCTGCACATGGAGTTTGTCTGCCCATCGAAACTCTAAGCTCCCCAGGATGCTGCCTGGCTCTTCCTTGAGAAGGGAAGTGAAACCTCCACTCTGTTCCAGGAACCATACTGAGAATTTTCATCCATTTCTTTTACTCAAGCCTGACAATAATCTTGTGACATATGATCACTTCCGTTTCATAAATGGGATATAAAGGCTCAGAGAGGTTAAGCAACTTGCCCAAAGTCACACAGCTAATAAAGGCCAGGACTAGGTTTTAGCCTCTGATCTGAATTCAAATCCAGTCGTCTCTTGCTCTGCTCTAGGACCTCTCCCAGAGAAAAGCACATTTCCAATAAGGACCCTGAAGGGTCGATGCTGAACCCCTGTGTTGGTGCCTAATGTTTAGCAAGCACTCAAAAACTATTTGGGGTCAGACTGATCTCTAATGATGGAATGTGACATATGGAGGCAGCTACGGGAACTAGATTTGCTCAGCTCCCCGCCAACTTCGCCTCCCAGGTGACTGTGGATTCTACCTGTGGAAGGCTAGCAAGGCCTATAAACCACACAGACCATGATTTTTCTGCCTTTGAATGCTATGCCTGCCCCTCCCTCCCTCCACCCCAAGCTTCAGACTCTGACCATCCCTGACGATTCAGCCTTGAATTGCTGAGGCTGCCACATGGATTGCCTTCACCACACAGAGAAGCCAGAAATGTCCGTCACTTGTGCCCTCAGTTCATCTTTAGAAGAAGAATGACTGAAAGGACCTCCACTGCCCAGGATTATTGTTTTGACAGGTTTTTATTGTGCATAAAATTGCGTCATTGTTTTGTTTAACATTGAAAGGAGTTAAACTGCTATGAACTTAATGCGCCACCCCCAGTAAACCATTAGGTCCCTTCTGTGTTCCTGACTTTATAAGTCTGTTTCCCTCAGAGGAACATCTGTTGTATACTTAAATGACCTTAGTTCAAAGGCACGATCAACAAAAAATTCTTAACTCCGCTAGGAAGCATTTGAGGGTATCCGTTACTCTGCGCTGGTCGTAGTATTAGGGGCTTCTCCATTAACAGCTGTGCACATCTGCCCAGGCAGGCAGGGGCCCCTCTCTTTCTGCACATCATTAAAGATGCTCAGGCCTGCTTTTCAGCCTCATTTCCACTTTGCCCCATGCAAGTGAGTCACACCAAAGTCTCCATTTTATGGGCATCGATAGCCAGGGTTCTACTCAAGGAGAGTTTCTAGCCCACGTGCGGAGGGAGTGTGGTGAAAGATGAGCAAGGGGTGTTCTGCTGATCCTTGGGAAGAACATGAATGAGAATTAGGAATTTCGAGCCACTTGATAAATGTCGGAAAAACACATTGTTCTTAGCCAAACATGGAGGAATTTGAGGAGAAAAAGGAGCCCATGGCAGAGGAAGAATACAAGGAGGCACCATCTTGGAGGCCATAAAAATCATATTGGAAACAGAAATGGCAAGATAGCAGGCTTTCTGGCTTTCACATCGATTAGCTCATTTTGACGTTATCCCCATTTTCCAGATGAGTCCACAGGCCCTTACTGGGTGTCCCTGGCTTGACTGGAGGAGCATCCAGGCATCTCCCTCTGGCCATCCTGGTGCTAGGTGTCCCCTGCTCAGGTTACAGGGGACCAGGCCAGTCTGTGGAGATGAGGACAATGAGGGTATAGGTAGTAAACGTGAGGTGTATTAACTACCTCCAGCTCCTCTGCTGGGGGCTGGGCTCTCCAGGGGTCACCAGGGGTGTTCTGCTGTCAGTTCCACCAAACTTCAGGGAAATGCAAAACTGAATTTCTGCAGGAGTGTGAGGAGGCTTGCTCAGGGGGCATCACCAACCAGTCTGGTCGGGAGCTTGTCCTAGGGACAGGGCGACTGGGCCCCAGCTCATCATTCAGGCTCTGACTGGTGGTCCCATCTCTCAAAGAGGTGATTGGGTTATTATGGACATTCAAATCTTTATGAGTTGTTGAAACTTCTCTGGAAGTTGGTGGGTTTGTTTGGGCCAAAATGCAAGGCTGGTTCATGGAACCATGCCTCCATGCAGCTGAGAAAATCACTGCTAAAAATAAAGCAAAGTTGGGTTTTACCTTATTTGGAGAGGATTGGCCAGCACAGTCTCCCTCTTCTTATGTTATCTTTTAGCTGAAGAGCTTTATTCATGAAAAAAAAAAGTGTTTTTAGGAAGTATAGGTCAGATTCCATCGCTGAGCATTTCAGAAACTGCTAGAATCTCTTTATGGGGCCAAAACACTGCAGCGGTCTACGGTGCTGGCAGCATAGATGTGGCCCCATCTAGGTCAGAGGGACTTCAGGGCTCTTGTTTGGTTTTGGTCATTAAAGTTTTAGTTGAAATGGCATATGACCCATAGCCCTGTTCTTCTTTCGTTTGTCCATTCATTCATCGGTCAGCCAGAGCCCATCAAAGCCTCATCTGCGTCAGCCCCCACCATGGACTTTAAGAATGCAGAGATGAACAAGTCAACATTCCACTTTGAAGGAGCAGAGGCCAAAGGACAGGCAGTGCGGGTGGGGGAGACACAGAAGTTCTCCTCACCTGACCCGGGGATAGGGGAGGGACTGCCTGAGCTGAGTTTCAGAGGCATTCTAAAGGATCCAGGAGAAGAATGGAGAAGGAAGCTGGGAGAGAATTTCAGGAGGCTACAGCACTGCAAAGTGATTCTTGGGGGATGGTGAGCAATTATGCAAGCCAGCTGGATGGTGGAGAATGAGGTGGGTGCATCCAGATACAGCCAGCGCAAGTTCCCCATAAAGGCAGCATCTGACCCTGCCTTGTACAACTCCCTGCTTCCCTCACTAAACCTGGCCCTGTTGGTCCAGGTATTGATTCAAAATTTTGATATTCTATCACGAATTTTTTTTGCATTAATTTTGATCTCAAAACAGACTGCATTAAAATATTACTTATCTTGGGGTTCTTGGGTGGCTCAGTCGGTTAAACATCCGACTCTTGATCTCAGCTCAAGTCTTAATCTCAGGGTTGTGAGTTCGAGCCCTGCATAGGGCTCCACACTTACTTAAACAATATATTTATCTCAATTACTGAGCTTTGGCGCACCCCCTCATATTTTGCACTGAAGATGAGCTTCTCACTCTCCTCACCATAGTCCCAACTCATTCAAGAGGGGAGGCTTGGGGAATAGGCAAGACAGGGGACCCAGAGTGGGCCTCTCAGCTCAGAACTTTGTCTCTCCCCCTGAAGGCAGTAGGGAGCCATGGAGGATGATAAAGCAGGGAAGTAATGCCATTGAATAGATTTTAGAAAATCTCCCAACAAGAGCAGGATGGAAGGGAGTCAGGAGGCAGAGGGATTAGAAGCAGGAAGACCTATAAAGAGTGAGTCCAGGAAGCCCAGGTCAGGGCTTATAAGGACTCAAATCAAGTCTAGGGAGACAGGGTCTGCAAGGAGGGCATGGATGGAAGCAACATATACTACAGAATCAATCCAGCAGCCCTGGCACCGGCCTCTCGGTGTTCCCATTAATAAAGAGTGGGGATAGCATTCCTGGACGTCTGCAGGGCAGAGGAAGGCCTCAGGGTTGGACTTGCCAGATGACCCCATTACAACTGCCTGAGGGGGAGACGAGCCAGGCCACGCCCTCCCCACAAGCTGACCCTTGCCGAGGAGGGGCCACGTGCAGAGCTCCAGGCTCCTCCTTGCCCTGCCCCTTGCTAGCCCAGTAGGGCCTGCAGGCTGGAGCATTCTCCCACCCCTCCCCCAGGGCAACTTTCTCAGCTCTGCACACAGGCAGGCAGGTGGGAGGGCAAGGAGGTCTGGTCCCCATTAGGGGCCATTTGCTTGTGGTATCGGGCTAGTGGGGCTGCAGGCTGGTTAACAGGCATGGCCATGGGCCGCTGGGAAGGAAGCTGCTGCCTTGAAATCGCCTTGATTGGCTCTAATTTCCCCTACGCCAAGCAGGGGGCCTCCCCGTGGGCAGCCTAATGCAGGGTGGCAGCCGTGGCCGCCCAAGACAGGACATATCTCCTGACTGAAAAAACACAAGGGGTTTCTTCTCTCCAACTGGTTCTTACAGATAATACAATTTACTGTCACTGAAGTCTCAGCTGATCAAATTCCACCTCCTCCGAGCAGCTTTCCTGCCCTGTCCTGACCCCTGGGCTCTGGCATCAGGCACGTCTGGGTCCCTGCCTTCCCAACCTCTGCTTGCTCTCCCCTACCACAAACCTCTTAGTTTCTCTGAGACTTAGTTTCTTCAGATGCAGAATGGAGGGACAGATCCTCCAGAGCAGACATGTGGTGACAATGATGAGGTGACAGAGTGACAGGCACCTGGTTCAAGAAAGCATTTCCCTTCTAAAAGCAGGCACAGCCTTCACATCCAGAAGGTCGCTCTGCCCCACATCCCACCTCACCCTCACCCCACCAGGTCAGATTCTGATGCCATTCTCTGAAGCTACAGAGGAGGAAGCCGCATCTCCTCCACGGCAAAAAGAATCCAGACCTCCAGACCAGCCTTGAAGTTCCCATCACCCATTCTCAAGCTTCCCAGTGCCAAGGGAAAACAGAGATAAAGCCTGCTGGCCCGGGTGATCCTGCTGGCGCTGGCCCCTGGGCATGCGTGGGGGTGGGCCATGGCTTCCCAGGCTTTGCAGCTGGGGAACGTGGGGGCCAATCTTCCCTCCTGCCCTCACTGCTGGCTGCTTCCTCTACCCCTCCTCCTCCTCTCCCTCTCTCTCTTCTCATTGCTGACTTCCCTGGGTGGCACCTCACAGCCAGCTGGGCTCTCTACTTCTCTCTTTGGCATTTCTCTGGTGGCTTCTTCATCTTCTTTTTCTCTACCAGTCCTGACCCCCAAGCTTCTAGCTCCTTTCTTCATTCTGCAATACTTACGAAATAGTCCATAAACATTTTGTAAGTGCCTGCTATGTATCAAGGGCTATGCCAGGCACTGGGCATGGAACAGTGGGCAGACACAGGGGTATTCTAGTATCCACTAGAACCTCCTACTACTCTTTCTGTCTTCCTTTAGGGGTCTTTCTTGGACTTAGAGGGAGATCAGGGCTGCCTCATAACCACAGAGAGGAGCAGACAAAGCCAGGCCTTTGAAAGACCATCCTTCCCTCCCTCTCACGCCTGCCCTGGGATACAGAGGCCCTCCCTACCCCTCTCTACCCTCCAGCAGCTATTCCTTCCCCCAGAGGTAGGGGAATGAGTGGGGAGGAGGGAAGCCCCTTTCTCAGGCAACTGCATCACGGGGATAGAAAGCTGAATGGCCAGAGAAGAGTATGAGGAGCAAGAGGCCAGGTCACCATGAAGGCAGGCCCAGAAAGCAATGCTTTACCCCCCAGCCCCAGCTGCTGGCCTGGCCGGCAGCCCCCAACCATTTCAAAGGGGTTGATAAATAGCTTGGCGGCCTTGTCTCCCCCACACGATGCTCTGCAGCCCAGGCTGAGAGAGGAAGCCTCCTGGCCAGCAGCAGCACCAAGGGTAAGGTGTTCCTCTGCTGGGTCAAGGTGCTCCAGGCTCCTTCCTAGGCCCCCAGAACTAGCTGTCTTCTGGCAGCCAAACAGCTGCGATCCCTGCCTGGCCCTGCAAGGCACATGTGTTCACAGTTAGGAACCAGTGCCCATCTGGGAAGCGCAGGGGGGAGGCATGCACTCAGACCCTCACGCATGTGCACCCAGACACCGTGATGGCACCCTTCCCCTTCAGAGACAGTCCCCCATCCACAGGTCCCTGCGCACACCCAGATATGCACATGTATTCCCGCATCATTGAAAACGTGTTCAGTCCAGGCATTATACAGCCAAGTGGATTGGAGGAGGCGGAAGGACTGCTTTCAACTGAAAAATAAAATATAGGCTAAGGAGGTTCTGAAACAGCTTTAAAAGAAGAAAAGAAAAAAAAAAAAGGAAGGAGCTAAGCCAACATCTTAGTACTCCTGATGCTATCAGATAGGACTGAGCTCACAAGGGGCTCAGCCCTGTTCCTCAGAGAGCTGTTCTCTCCAGAGGTATACTGGCCCTCTTCTCTAGCAGGGCCCAGCCATGTGGGGGTGCAGGGGGCCTGCTGTGAAAGTTAGGGCCTGCCTGGTCTCTGTCCCCACTTCCTTTAAGGCATGGGTCCCCTGAGCATGAGTGGAGTGGACCTGACTTCAGAAGGAGACCCATAGGGGAGGGGAACCTGGCCAGGTGTAAGGTGGCTACCCTCTGTGTGAAGCCTGTCTAGGTGTTAGGGCAAGACGGGGCCCTCTCCAGTTCCCTCATTAGACAAATGCAGAGGCTAGCCCAGAGAGGGGCAGGGCCTGTCAGTGGAGCCCAGCAGGCCAGGAGCAGCTCTGAGTGTGATCCAGGCCTTTTCACTGTTCACCCTTCCTAATCCCTGCACTAGTCTACCCCCCAGTTCAGGCCAGTTTGGCTGGCCTCAGGGAGGCCCCCAGCCTGGGTCAGCTGCATCAGTGGGCAAAGGCAGCACTGCCCCGGGGCATACTCAGGCTTACCCTGACCCTTCCATGAACAGGGGTTTCTCTAGGCTCCGAATGGATCCCCCTAGTCTTGGCTGCTGACCAGTCTTGAGGGGCCGAAGTGTTATAACACAGCACATGGCCTCTGGGGACCAACTGCCTGTCTTCAAAGCCTAATTCTGCTGCTGGTCAGAGATGACTCAACTTTGTCTCAGTTTATCCTCTCAAATGGGAGTGCTAATTCCATTTGGCAAGGTCCTTGTAAGTATTCAATAAGATAATACAGGTAGACTGAGACCCAATAAAACCTCAACAAAAGCTACTACTCCTATGGTTAACTTGGATAAAATGAATCTCGAGGCCCCCTTTGCTTCCTTGCCTGTGTGCAGCCTGACTCCGGCTCTTCCTCTTCCCCAGAGAGGGGGAGGCCAAGGACTTCAGGCAGTGGTTCTAGAGGATCGTCCCGAGACTCGCAGCATCACCTGGGAACTGTTAGAAATGTCCATCCTGAGCCCCACCGAATCAGATACTTGGTGGGGAGGGGTTTCAGGATTATGTGCTTATCAGGCCTTTCAGGTGATTCTGAAACAGGCTCAGAGTTTGAGAACCCTGAGGAAGGTCAGCACAGGCCACTTAGGCAGGATAAAGCCAATACTTGCCTTGTGGTGGCCTTTTATCATGGCTGCCTAGAAATACCCACCACTCAGCTCTGGGGGTAGGCCCTGAGCACCAGTTCCCAGTCTGACAACCTGCAGCCATCTGAACTCCCCACCCCATCACCACGTCTGCACCCATCCTGTGGACCCCAGCCCTGTTCCCCTCTCTCCTAGCACTTCCCTTACCCACCCACTTCCATAGCCCACATCCTGGGGCCTTCCCTGCTCCTGCTTCCAGCCACGTGTACCCCAACCTCTGCCCTGTGCTCAGCCTGTGTCCAGCTGGGCTAGGCCCAGCCTCAGAGGGAGATATCAGGCACTCGACTTCAAAGCCTTGTCAGAGTAAGCCTGGTTTGCAGTGGAGGTCAGAGATAAACCAAGGAACAATTTGGCCAGAAAATGTGTGCGTATGTCAGGGGGAGGCTGCTTGGAACGCCAGGGGAGGAGAGGGGACAGCAGCTTGTTTCTGCAGACATTCCTGGAGACACCCTTCCCGTGGCTCAGCCCCATACTTTGGTTAGGCAACCTGAGGGAGTTATGGCCTCAGATCTCATCCCACCCACCCCTGCAGAGTTTGCTCTACATCTGTTCGGTCTGAACCCTTGCATTTCCCCTCAAGAGTCACCTGCAGTCAGAGCTGGGCCAGTGTTTAGCTTTGACCTATGGGCAACCCGGTGGAGGTAACACAGCTAGATAGGAGTAGAATAGAATCTAGCTAGGGTCCAGGTGACCATCATAGAGCATGGGGCTGTCTGTACCACTGCTCGCCCTCCTGGGCTTCAGGAGAGGTCAGCATTTGCATTCCCTGAGCATTCCACAAGTCCCCTGAGTGGTCATGGCATGCCTAGTCTCCAGGTCCCCTCCCATTTATGCCACAGGGGAGCTCCTCAGGAGCACATGAGTAGTGATGAGGTCGGTGAGCTCCATTCTATACTAGAGCAGGGGCACAGTGGGTGGCATGGGGGAGAACGTGTTAGTGCTTTCCCCCCAGACCAGCATGTGTGACGATGACTGGGGGGCCTGCTGAGTCAGGCTATCGGGAGATGTAGGCCTGCCCTCAACCATCAAACAACCATGTATTGATGCCACTGTGTGCTAAGCACACCTACATTTATTATCTTACTTAGCCTACAAAGCCTTCTGTCGAGATAGGTGTTGCCCTCCCCATTCATAAAGAGGAACATGAGGCTGTGTGGGACCTGACATGCTGTGACTGGGAAGCAACAGTGTCAGGAACGGAAGCCAGATCTGACCCCAAAGCCTCAGTGTCCCCACCAGCCTCTGTTCTGGTCCCACAGCAACAGAAGAGCCTCTGTGGCCGGCAGCATGCCTGTTCTTTGTCATTGGCCTGTCACACAGGACGCTAGATTTCAGGGCACCCACAAAGCTCACATGTGACCTCATGGCCAAGATGAACCGGTGAGGAGAGCTTGTCGTCACCATTGCTCCCATTTCCAGATGGAGAAGGTGGTTCAGGGAGCTGCCCACACTAGCTCGGCCCCATGGGCAAGTGGGTTAGCTGGGCCAGGAGCCCAGCTCCAGTGCACAGTGCCCTGGGTCCGCATGTGCCGAGATGTGAGAAGGTAGGGTGGGAAGCATGCTTTTGTCCCAAGGGTGTTAGCCAACATTATTCTAAATACATGGCAAACTTCATTGTGCATCATACAGCATAAGATAGCATGTTCCTGCCCCCCACCCCCTGCAATTCCACTCCCTCCCAGGAGGTAACCATTGTCCTTGGATGGCTTGTGGCTTCTTCCAGAGCTTTTCTGTGCACTTGCAGATGCCTACAAGAACCTCTACACTTGTTTTCTGTGTGTGTTGTTTTTTACAGAAATGTTTCACGCTATATATGTTGTTCTTCTATGACTTGCTTTTTTCACTTAACATTTCTTAGAAAGAGTTCCATGTCAGTACATAAAGCTCCCAGAAAATTCTTTTTCAAGATTGTAGAGGCTATCTAGGAATCCAAGTTCTGTGGTAAGTTCACTCACAGATGTCAGCTTGAGGTGGTATTGTACTGGGGACCCGCTTTCCTGCTTGTCCAGCCTGGACTCCTGCCCTGTAGGAAGGTGCCTACTGTCCCATGGGTTGGGCTTAAGCTTGTTGGATGGGTATACCTCCAAACACCCCCAGTCTGGCTCAGGTTCCTGGCAGGCATGCTAGCCTCTCTGGCCCATGCCCCCCTCCACAGAGGACAGTCTGGATGCAAGGGACCCCGTTTAGCAGGCTTCCCTCTTTATCTTTCTCCACTCAGCTGGGTCTGGAATCATATGGCTGGGCTTTCCTAAACACAACTTCGCTGACCTTAATGTGCGCTGCAGGCTCCTGCTTCTCTGCCTCTGTCCTTGCTGTTCCCTCCACTTGGATTACCCTTGCCTTTCGTCAGCCTGTTGAAACTCTACTAATGCCCCTTCCTCTGGAATACAAGCCCAATAGCCACCACCAGCTCTCCCTACTTGGGCTGCTCTGACATTTAGACCATCTGTGATGGTCACCAGCCACTATCTGGGGGCCCTATTAGCCCGGCTCCTACCCACCCCACTAGACTGCATGTTCCCTTTCTGCAGGTAGGCAGAAAGCTAAAGGGCCCCAAGCTAGGGCTTGGGCTCCCTCTCCCCTCTTCTCTTCCATGCTGCTCAAAGTCATCACTTGGATCCAACCTCTTCTGACCATGTCCCTTCCCAGAATGCACTTATACCCCCAGCACTTCCTCATGAGCCAGGTACCTCTGAGGACTTTGTCATCTTTCCTTCCTCTGACCAGGGTACAGGACAAGGAGACCAGCTAATTGGCTCAGAGGCTGAGGTGGGGAGAGAACCTGTCCAAAGTCCTAAACCAGCTAGGCCTAGGTACCCAACCAAGTGCCTCTCCCAGACCTGCCTGCAGTAGGCATTACCCTTAACAGGCCTACAACCCATGGGAGAGCTGAGCCCACACACACACATCTCCTATCCTGGCTGCCAGAGGTGTTGGCAGGAAAGCCATCCAGAGCGGATGCTGCACTCAGAGCGGCAGCATCTGCCAGTGGCGTGACCTGGCCCACATTTCCCCGGGAGTGAAGAAAAGAGAAAGCAGACTCCATCCTCACCCACTCTAATTGCCTTCCGGCAGCCTGGGAGAGAGAAATTGCCTTATTCTGCCAGAATCTTGCCTCCTGGAGGCTCTTAGGATCTTCTTCCAGTGGGGAGTGGCTTCTTCTGACAGGACCTGTGGGGTGAGGGTGTGCAATGCACATAGGAGGCACAGCGGGTGTCGGCGGGAGAGGGGGCTGAGTGGAGACAGCTGCCGCCCCTCTGTTGTGGGGCGGGCGTTGAAGAGCCGTTGCACACATAATTGGGGTGACGTCCTGGTACATTGACAAGACCCAGTTCCAGATGGCACGGAGGGACCACTTAGAACAATTAGCCAGGGGAGATGACTCTACCTGCTATTTTTAGAGGGCACCACATCTGGAGGTGGTATCTTTCAGCTCAAGATGTCTACACCAAAGGCTGGGGGATTTGCATCATCTTCCGTGATCGGCTCATCAAGATTTCTCCACCATGTTTTCAGGTCTTCAGATGACAAATCATTTGGGTGTTTTGTGCACGGGGTCTGGCCCTTGAGCAGCCTCCAGAAATATCTTCCAGTCAGTGCTCAGTATTGTGCTGAAAGGGGAGGAAAGGGCTCAGGCCCTCTTGCTGCCTGTAGCCATGTTATCCAGCTCTGTCCACAGGCCATGGTGCTGAGCAGCTGCGGAACCAGGCCTCAGGCATGGCCAGGGGTGCTTCTCTGGATTTGGGGGTCTTTTTCTGGGGATACAGTGGATATGCTGTCTCAGGATCCCCCAAAGAGCAGACTAAAGACAATGAGATCAAGGGAATGGACAGGGACTTTGAAGTCACAGAGATGTAAGCTCAAGTCCAAGCCCAGCCCCTTGCTGTGGCCTTGGGTAAGCAACTTCACCAAGCAACTTCCCCTGTGCCTCAGCTCCCTGTCTGGAGTAGGGAGGAGATCTACCTCGGAACAGTAAAGCTAAACCCACTGCAGAGGACGTGTGAATTTACACACCCAGACCCCAGTGGATAAACTTGTGTCTTCATTTCCCCACCTTGGTTAGCTCCTAAACCCTGTGTCCACTGCTGACATTAATTTCATAGAAGACCCAGTCTCTACCATACTTTCTCAGTTAATTGCCAGTCAATACAGTGCTCCTTCCCTTTCTCCAACTTCTTTGTCCCCGGAGGAGAGATGGAAGAAGCAGGCATTAGAGGAAAAGATCCCTACCTCTCCCTCTAGTGGCCTCTGCCCATTGCCAGTACTGGTCTTGGATACCCCTTATCTAGCCTCTGTTCATTGGTCTCTGACCACACTGACTGCTGTTGCTTCCCATTCTCTGCTCACCAAGTGTATGTGGTCACTCAGTGTTCTTCCTGTTCTGCAAGACAGAAGAGGCTCTTCTTGCCCTGCTCTCAGCTTCTCCCTCACTCCCATGGGAACCAGCAAATTCACAGTCACTCCCCTGCACCACACCAGGAGGTTTTTGGTGTCCCATACCCAACATTTTTTCCCTTTAGTCCTCACTACTCTGCCAACCCTCATCCCTCAGATTCTCTCTCCAAGTTTACTCCAACGAATGTCTATTCTCTATAGCATCCCCAGCAGCAGGCCCCAGTTGGACTATGTATCAAGCACAGGACTTGAGTCATCTGAAAATGTCTTATGTCTCACACTGATGGAGACTGGTCTCTGCTAGGAAGTTCCCTAATGATAATCACACTTATGTGTAATTGCCCTAATGGTAAGCTCACTTATAACCTGCCAGGGCTAGGTCCCCAGTCAGGCTTCCCCTAAGCCAGGCTGTGCTTCCATGTAGTGAGGCAAGTGTCATTCCTGTGACATTCTTCATGCTTTCTGGGGTTCTCTGAAGTTTATATAATCAACACAGAAAACTCTTTCTAAATTTAAAAAAGAAGTCTTTCTGATTTTTCTTAAAGATAATGAAATCAGTCTTTGATAAATAGCTTCCCTCCTACCTCCTGGTTAGAAGGGAGGGATTGAGGAGTGGTTAAAAAGTGGGAGGTTTTACCAAAGTTAGTAGAAGGAAGGAAATAACAAAGATTAGAGCAGAGATAAATGGCATAGAGACTAAAAATACAAGAGAAAATATCAATGAAACTAAGAGCTTATTGTTTGAAAGGATAAACGAAATAGACAAGCCTTAGCTACACTCACAAAGAAAAAAAGAGGACTCAAATAAATAAAACCAGAAATGAAAGAGGAGACATTACAACCAATATCACAGATATACAAAAGATCATGAGACTACTATGAATAATACACCAATAAACTGGGCAATCTAGGAGAAATGGACACATTCCCAAAAACATACAACCTACCAAGAAATAGAAAATCTCAACAGTCTGATTACTAGCAATGAGACCAAATCAGTAATCAATGAACTCCCAACAAACAAAAGTCCAGAACCATATGGCTTCACTGGTGGATTTCACCAAACATTTAAAGAAAAATATCAATCTTTCTCAAACTCTTCCCCCCAAAAAGAAGAGGAGGAAATACTTCCAAACTCTTTTTATGATGCCAATATTACCCTAATACGAAAATGAAACAAGGACATTATAAGAAAGGAAAATTGCAGGCCAATATCCTTGATGAACATCAATGCAAAATCCTCAAAAAAATATTAGCAAACTAGATTCAATGATACATTGAAAGTATCTTATACCATGATCAAGCAGGATTTACTTCAAAGATGCAAGGATGGTTCACTATCTATAAATCAGTCAATGGTATACTGACAAAATGAAGGATGAAAATCATAAGATCGTCTGAATTGATGCAGAAAAAGCATTTGGCAAAATTCAACATCCATTCATGATAGACTTTCAACAAATTGACTATAGAGGGAATGTACCCCAACATAATAAGAGCCATATATGACAAGGCCCCAGCTAACATCATACTCAATGATGAAAACCTAAAAGATTTTCCTTTAAGAACAGAAATAATGCAAGGATGTCTGCTCTTACCACTTTTATTCAACATAGTCTGGAAGTCCTAGCCAGAGTAATTAATCAAGAAAAAAATAAAAGGCATCCAAACTGGAAAGGAAGAATAAAACTGTATCTAATTATAGATAACAGATATTATATATAAAACCCCTAAAGACCCCACCAGAAACTGTTAGAACTAATAAATTCAGTAAATTTGCATGACACAAAATGAACATACAAAAAAAAATCAGTTGAATTTCTATCCACTAACAATGAACTTCAAAAAGAAAAATTAAAAAAACAATCCCATTTTTAACTTCATCAAAAAATACCTAGGAAGGGATAAACTTGTCAAATCACTGAGTTGCACACCTGAAACTAATGCAACATTGTATGTCAGCTACACTAAAAAAAATACCTAGGAATAAATATAACCAAGGTATGAAATATCTGTACACTAAAAATTATAAGATAGTGATGAAAAAATTGATGAAGACAAAAATAAATGGAAAGATATTATATTCTCATACACTGGAAGAATTAATAAAGTTAAAATGTCCACACTACTGAAAGCAATCTATATATTCAATGGCACTGAAATTCAAATTCCAATGGTATTTTACAGAAATAGAACAAAAAAATCCCTACATTTGTATGGAGCCATAAAAGACCCCAAATAGCCAAAACAATCTTGCAAAATAACAAAGCAGGAGGCATCACATTTCCTAATTTCAAACCAAATTACAAATCTATAGTGATCAAAACAGTATAGTATCGACATAAAAACAGACACACAGTTCAATGGAACAGAACAGAAAGTCCACAAATAAAAACACACTTATGATTGATTAACATATGACAAAGGTGCCAAGAATATACAATAGAAAAATAATAGTTTATATCCCACACCATGTAAAAGAAAAATTCAAAATGAATTAAAGATAAACGTAAGATCTGAAGCCATAAAACTCCTAGGAGAAAACATAGGTGGTAAGCTCCCTGACATCAGTCTTTACAATCACTTTTTTACACTAAATAAAGGCAACAAGAAACAAACAAACAACAACAAAAAAAACAAAACAAGAGGACTACATCAAACTAAAAAACTTCTGATCAGCAAAGGAAACCATCAACAAAATGAAAAGGTAATCTACCAAATGAGAGAAAATATTCACAAATTCTATATCTCAATAGAGGTCAGTATCCAAAATATAGAAAGAATTCATTCAACTCAATAGAAAAAAAAATATTGTTAAAAAATGGTCAAAGTAACTGAGTTGACATTTCTCCAGAGAAGACATTGGACATTTCCAATAGCCAAACAGGTGCATGAAAGGGTGCTCAACATCACTAATCATTAGTGAAATAAAAGTCAAACCCACCATGAGATATCATCTCACACCTGATAGAATGGCTACTATCAAAAAGACAAGAAATGGATGAGTGTTGGTGAGGGTGTGGAGATAAGGGGACCCTTGTGCACTGTTGGTGGGAATGTAAATTGGTATAGTCACTGTGGGAAACTGTATAGCAGTTCCTCAAAAAATTAAAAATAGAAACACCACATATGATCCAGAAATTCCACTTGCAAGTATATAGATGAAGGAAATAAAATCACCACCTCAGAGATCTACACCCCCATGTTCATTATAGCATTAACCAAGACAATGAAATAATCTAAGCATCCATCAACAGACAAATGGATAAAGATGATGTGGTATTAAACACATACAATGGAATATTATTCAGCCATAACAGAAGGAGGAAATCCTGTCATTTGTGGCAATATAGATGGACTTTGTGGGCATTATGGTAAGTGGAATAAGTCCGATAGAGGAAGACAAATACTGTATTATCTCATTTATTTATGTGGAACCTAAAAGACAAACAAAACAAATACCTCATAGATACAGGGAACAGAGGTAGGTAGTTGCCAGAGGCAGGAGGTAGGGGTGGGGGAAATGGGTGACAGTGGTCAAAAGGCATAAACTTCATCCCTGGGCTACAAGGATGGTTCAACATTCACAAATCAATCAATGTGATACAATAAATTAATATGAGAAGAGAGAAGAAACACATGGTCCTCTCAATTGATTCAGAAAAAGCATTTGACAAAATCCATCATCCGTTCCTGATTAAAACACTTCAAAGTATAGGGATAGAGGGAACATCCCTGAACCTCATCAAATCTATCTATGAAAGACCCACAGCAAATATCATCCTCAATGGGAAAAAGCTTGCAGCCTTCCCGTTGAGATCAGGAACAAGACAAGGATGCCCACTTTCACCACTCTTATTCAACATAGTATTAGAAGTCTTAGCAACAGCAATCAGACAACAAAGAGAAATAAAAGGTATCCAAATTGGTAATGAAGAAGTCAAACTCTCTCTCTTCACAGATGACATGATTCTTTATATGGAAAACCCAAAAGACTCCACCCCCAAACTACTAGAACTCATACAGCAATTCAGCAATGTGGCGGGATACAAAGTCAATGTGCAGAAATCAGTGGCTTTCTTATACACTAACAATGAAAATACAGAAAGGGAAATTAGAGAATCGATTCCATTTACTATAGCACCAAGAACCATAACATACCTGGGAATAAACCTAACCAAAGAGGTAAAGGATCTGTACTCGAGGAACTACAGAACACTCATGAAAGAAATTGAAGAAGACACAAATAGACGGAAGACCATTCCATGCTCTTGGATCGGAAGAATAAACATTGTTAAAATGTCTATAGTGCCTAGAGCAATCTATACTTTTAATGCCATTCCGATCAAAATTCCACCGGTATTCTTCAAAGAGCTGGAGCAAATAATCCTAAAATTTGTATGGAATCAGAAGAGACCCCGGATCGCTAAGGAAATGTTGAAAAACAAAAATAAAGCTGGGGGCATCACGTTACCTGATTTCAAGCTTTACTACAAAGCTGTGATCACCAAGACAGCATGGTACTGGCATAAAAACAGACACATAGACCAGTGGAACAGAGTAGAGAGCCCAGATACGGACCCTCAACTCTATGGTCAATTAATCTTCGACAAAACAGGAAAAAATATACAGTGGAAAAAAGACAGTATCTTCAATATGGTGCTGGGAAAACTGGGCAGCTATATGTAGAAGAATGAAACTCGACCATTCTCTTACACCGTACACAAAGATAAACTCAAAATGAATAAAAGACCTCAACGTGAGACAGGAATCCATCAGAATCCTAGAGAAGAACATAGGCAGTAATCTCTTCGATATCAGCCACAGCAACTTCTTTCAAGATATGTCTCCAAAGGCAAAGGAAACAAAAGCGAAAATGAACTTTTAGGACTTCATCAAAATCAAAAGCTTCTGCACAGCAAAGGAAACAGTCAAAAAAACAAAGAGGCAACCCACAGAATGAGAGAAGATATTTGCAAATAACAGTACAGACAAAAGTTTGATATCCAGGATCTATAATGAACTCCTCAAACTCAACACACACGAAACAGGCAAACATATCAAAAAATGGGCAGAAGATATGAACAGACACTTCTCCCATCAAGACATACAAATGGCTATCAGACACATGAAAAAATGTTCATCATCATTAGCCCTCAGGGAGATTCAAACTAAAGCCACATTGAGATACCACCTTACACCAGTTAGATTGGCCAAAATGAACAAAACAGGAAGCAACATGTGTTGGAGAGGATGTGGAGAAAGGGGAACCCTCTTCTACTGTTGGTGGGAATGCAAGTTGATGCAGCCTCTTTGGAGAACAGTGTGGAGATTCCTCAAGAAATTAAAAATAGAGCTTCCCTATGACCCTGCAATTGCACTCCTGGGTATTTACCCCAAAGATACAAATGTCGTGAAAAGAAGGGCCATCTATACCCCTGTTTATAGCAGGGGTATAAACAGGGGTATAGACCTGTGTTTATGGACCACATAAACGTGTTTTTTTTTTTCACATAACTGAAAACTTGAGCCTAAAATTTATTTTTCATATGAATCTCCAGAAATGTTTACATGGGTGTTAAGGAACACTTAATTTTTCAGGAATGTAATACTTGTGTAAACAATCTCCTTCACATTAGAGCACTATATTGACTTAATTATACATCAATTTCATTTTTAGATCTCATAGAATGAAAGGAGGCATTACATCTGATGGGGTCTAAGGCCATGTTCTTGACTGACAGATTCCTTTGGGCATGGTATATGACAGTAATTCGCAAAAGGGAGACTGTTGGAAAACTTTTGGTAGATAATTCTTCACACTTAACTAATATAGGAAAGATAGTCACCCTTCTGCTTCTGAAGGTGTCAGCATTTAACCAGAACTGTATCAGAGAGTATGGGACAAGGCAACTCATTCAGGATTAAACAGGAGAAATGTAGAAAGAGTCAAATCCTGATGGATTGTCCTTGGTAATAGTATTTCATTATACTAGCCCTTCCAAATCCTGAATTTTGGCCAGTGTTAGAAACCTGAGTGACTTTTTAGGTCAGGGAATTGGGAAGTAGGATTCATGTCCTATTCCTGAAGCTAAATCTCCAGAGCATCACTCCTCAAAAACAAGAGATCAAGATGCTTATATAAACCCCTGTTTATAGCAGCAATGGCCACGGTCGCCAAACTATGGAAAGAACCAAGATGCCCTTCAACAGACGAATGGATAAGGAAGATGTGGTCCATAAACACTATGGAGTATTATGCCTCCATCAGAAAGGATGAATACCCAACTTTTGTAGCAACATGGACGGGACTGGAAGAGATTATGCTGAGTGAAATAAGTCAAGCAGAGAGAGTCAATTATCATATGGTTTCACTTATTTGTGGAGCATAACAAATATCATGGAGGACAAGGTGTGTTAGAGAGGAGAAGGGAGTTGGGGTAAATTGGAAGGGGAGGTGAATCACGAGAGACTATGGACTCTGAAAAACAATCTGAGGGGTTTGAAGTGGCAGGGGGGTGAGAGGTTGGGGTACCAGGTGATGGGTATTATAGAGGGCACGGATTGCATGGAGCACTGGGTGTGGTGAAAAAATAATGAATACTGTTTTTCTGAAAATAAATAAATTGAAAAAATTTTTTAAAAAGGCATAAACTTCCAGTTACAAAATTAATAAGTTCTGGGGATGTAATCTACAGCATGGTGACTATAGTTAACAATACACTATTACATATTTGAAAATTAAGAGAGTAAATCTTAAAAGTTCCCATCACAAGGAAAAAAAATTTGTAACTATGTGAGATGATGAATATTAATCAAACTTAACTGTGGTGATCATTTTGCAATATATACACGTATCAAATCATTATGTGGTACACTTAAGACTAATACAATATTGTATGTCAATTACAGCCAGTGCTGCAGAGCTGTATTCAGAGCCACTTCCAGCCACCTCCGCTTAACCACATCTGTTCTTTTCAGAAGCTCAGAGCCACCGAAAAAAATTTTATTTTGAAATATTCAGTTGGTCCCTGAAAGACACATGGGATTACGGGTACCAACCCCACACACAGTCAAAACTCTGCATTTACCTTTTGATTCTCTGAAAACTTGACTAATAGCCTACCAGAAGCCTTACCAATAACATAAACAGTCAAAAAAATTTCATATATTACAGATATAATATATTGTATCCTACAATAAAGTAAGCTAAAGAAAATATTATTAAGAAAATCATAAAAAGAGAAAAACATCTATAGTACTGTTTGAATTAATTTTAAAAAATATGTGTATATAGGGACCTGTGCAGTTCAAACTCATGCTGTTCAAGAGTCAACTCAACATACAGAAGAGGGTGCTAACATAAGTATATACCAAAAAGGAAAAATATAAATATATATATTATATATAAGATATATACACTTAAAAGTAAAGTATCTTTTTTAAAAGATTTTATTTAATTTGACAGAGAGAGATCATAAGTAAGCAGTGAGGCAGCCAGATAGAGAGGGGAAACAGGTTCCCCACTGAGCAGAGAGCCCGATGTGGGGCTTGATCCCAGGACCCTGAGAATGACCTGAGCTGAAGGCAGAGGCCTAACCCACTGAGCTACCCAGGTGCCCCAAAAGTAAAGTATCTTTGGTGTTCTATAGTTTCACCAAAATATATATGTGGCTGTGAATTTCTATTTATCTTAGTAGAAATCTGTTGAACTTCTTAAACATGAGTTTTGGTGTCTTTAAAAAAATTCTTGGTGGGCGCCTGGGTGGCTCAGTGGGTTAAGCCGCTGCCTTAGGCTCAGGTCATGATCTCAGGGTCCTGGGATCGAGTCCCGCATCCGGCTCTCTGCTCAGCAGGGAGCCAGCTTCCTCCTCTCTCTCTCTCTGCCTACTTGTAATCTCTCTCTGTCAAATAAATAAATAAAATCTTAAAAAAAAAAATTCTTGGTAAGTGCCAGCCATTATTTTTTTTTTAAGATTTTATTTTTGGCCATTTTTTTTTTTTTTGAAGACTGCCTCTTCTGCATTATTTCTACAATCATCCCCTTCTGGAACTCCAAGTAAATATATATTAGGCCTTCATGCCCTATTCTTCATATCATTTAACCTTCCTTTTTTGTTGTCCATATCTTTGAATACTAGATAGTTTTTTTTTAAGAATTATCTTATCCCCCCAAAAAACAAAAGCAAACAAACAAAAACCCCAAAACCAAACAAAAAAAAAAAGGATTATCAGTTCATTAATTTTTTTCTTCAGCTGTATCTAACCTACTGCAAATTCATCCAGTGAATTTTCCGTTTCGATGAGTACATATTTTTTCTAGAGGTTCTTTCTGGCTCTTTTACAAAAGTAAAAAAATAGTGTCCTGACTTCTCAGGAAGATGGCAGAATAGGAAGACCCTTAGCTCCCCTCATCCTGTGGATACAAGAAGATGAAACCTACATCAGTGCAAATAACCCAGAAACAACCTGAAGCCTGGCAGAAATCGGTCAATGGTTTCACAAAAGAAGAGGATGTAAAGTATGACACCATATACCTAAAACATGATGGGAAGAGGAATAAAGGATGAGTTCAAACTTACATGACCATCAACTTAATATAAACTGTTATATGCATAAGATATTATATACAAACCTAATGGTAACCATAAATCAAAAACCAGTAATAGATAAGCAAAGAATAAAGGAAAGAAATCCAAGTATATCATTAACAAAAGCCAGAAAACCATGAAAGAGAGCAAAAGAAGAAAAGATCAGGGAAAAACTACAAAAACAACCACAAAACAAGCACCAAAATAGCTATATTTATGTACATATATTTATATATATAATCAATAAATAGAATATATAATATATATTAAAATAATAAATTTATATTTATCAATAATTACTTGAATATAAATGGACTAAACACTCCAATCAAAAGATACAAGGTGACAGAGTGGATTAAAAACAAACATATATATATATATGTATATATATATATACATACACACACACACACACACACACACATACACACACCAAAAAAAAAAAAAAAAGAAAAAGAAAAATACAAGGGGCATCTGAGTGGCTCAGTCAATTAAGCACCTGACTCTCAATTTTGGTTCAGGTCCTAGTATCAGGGTAATGGGATCAAGCCCCATGACAGGGTCCTGGCTAGGCATGAGGCATGCTTGGGATTCTCTCTTTTCCTTTCCCTCTGCCTCACCCCCCTCACACACACACACACACACACACACACACACTCTCCCTAAAAATACAACAAAAACCAAGATCCATTTATATGTGCTGCCTATAAGAGACTCAGTTTGCACCTAAAGACACATGCAGATTGAAAGTGAGGGGATGGAGAAACATTATGCAAGGGGATGTCAAAACAAAGCCAGGGTAGCAATACTTATATCAGACAAAATAGACTTTAAAACTAAGACTGTAACAAGAGATAAAGAAGGACACTATATAATCATAAAAGGGACAATTCAATAAGAAGATATAACAAGGGGCGCCTGGGTGGCTCAGTGGGTTAAAGCCTCTGCCTTCGGCTCAGGTCATGATCTCAGGGTCCTGGGATTGAGCCCCGCATCGGGCTCTCTGCTCTTCAGGGAGCCTGTTTCCTCCTCTCTCTCTGCCTGCCTTTCTGCCTACTTGCGATCTCTGGCTGTTAAATAAATAAAATCTTTAAAAAAAAGAAGATATAACAATTGTAAATATTTATACACACAACATGTGAGCACCCAAATATATAAAGCAGCTAATAACAACATAAAGAAGGCAATCAATAGTAACATAATAACAGTAGAGGGTTTCAAGACTCCACTTACATCAATGGATAGATCACCCAAACAGAAAATCAACAAAGAAACAGTGGCTTTGAATGACACACTGGGCCAGATGGGCTTAACAGATATATTCAGAACATTCCATCCTAAAACAGTGGAATACACATTCTTTTCAAGTGCACATGAAACATTCCCCAGAATGAATCAAATATTAGGCCACAAAACAAGCCCCACAAATTCAAAGATCGAAGTCATACCATGCATCTTTTCCAACCACAATGCTGTGAAACTAGAAAGCAACCACAAGAAAAAATCTGGAAAGAAAATAATACATGGAGGTTAAATAATGTGCTACTAAACAATGAATGGGTCAATCAAGAGATCAAAGAAGAAACCAAAAAATACAAGGAGACAAATGAAAATGAGAATACAACAGTCCAAAATCTTTGGAATGCAGCAAAAGCAGTTCTAAGAGGGAAGTTTATAGCAAAACAGGCCCACCTTAAGAAGCAAGAAAAATATCAAATATATAGCCCAAACTTAATCTTAAAGGAACTAGAAAAAGAAGAACAAATAAACCCAAAAATAGTAGAAGGAAGGAAATAATAAAGATATGAGTAGAAATAAACAAAACAGAAACTAAAAAACACACTAGAGCAGATCAATGAAATTAGGAGTTGGTTCTTTGGAAAGATCAATAAAATTGATAAACCTTTAGCCAGACTCATCCAAAAATTTTAAAGAAGAGAGAAATCAAATAAAATTAAAAGAGAGAGGGGATAAATAACCAACACCACAGAAATATAAACAATTGTTAAGAGAATACTGTGAAGCCATAAGAGACTCTTAATCTCACAAAACAAACTGAGGGTTGCTGGGGGGTTGGGGGTAGGGAGAGGGTGGTGGGATTATGGACACTGGGGAGGGTATGTGCTATGGTGAGTGCTGTGAAGTGTGTAAACCTGGCGATTCACAGACCTGTACCCCTGGGGCTAACAATACATTAGATGTTTATTTAAAAATTTTTTAAATTCTTTTAAAAAAAGAGAATATTGTGAAAAATTATATGCCAACAAACTAGACAACCTAGAAGAAATGGATAAATTCCTAGAGACATATGACCTCCCAAAACTGGATCAGGAAGAAACAGAAAATCTGAACATACCAATTATAAGCATTGAAATTGATTCAGTAATCAAAAAATTCCCAAGAGGGACGCCTGGGTGGCTCAGTTGGTTGGACGGCTGCCTTCAGCTCAGGTCATGATCCCGGAGTTTCCGGATCAAGTCCCGCATCAGGCTCCCAGCTCCACGGGGAGTCTGCTTCTCCCTCTGACCTTCTCCTCTCTCATGCTCTCTCTCATGGTCTCTTACTCAAATAAATAAATAAAATCTTAAAAAAAAAAAAAACAAAACAAAACTCCCAAGAAACAAAACTCCAGGACCAGAAGGCTTCCCAGGTGACTTCTACCAAACATTTACCTATTCTTCTCAAACTATTTCAAAAATAGAAAAGGAAGGAAAATTTCCAAATTTATTCCCTGAGGCCAGCATTACCCTGATAATAAAACCAGATAAAGACACTACAAAAAAAGAACTAGAAGGCCAATATCTCTGCCAAACATAGGTGCAAAAACCATCAAAAAATAGCAAACTGAATTTAACCATACATTAGAAAAAAGTCACTCACAATGATCAAGAGGGCCTTATTCCTGGATTGCAAGGGTGGTTCAATTTTATAAATCAATCAAAATGATACATCACATTAATAAAAGATAAAAAACACATGACCATTTCAGAAGACATACAGAAAAAGCATATGACAGAGTACAACATCCATTCATGATAAAAAAAACCTCAACAAAGTAGGTTTTGAGGGAACATATCTAAACATAATGAAGACCATATATGAAAATCCCACAGCAAACATCATACTCAACAGTAAAAAATGAAGAGGTTTTCCCCTCAAAGATTTGATAATATGAGCACAGTAAAGGACAGTTCTTTAAATTAATTCATTATTCATTAAAAAATCAATTCCAGTGCAGCATTATATTCATTTCAAGTGTACAATATTCAGCAACTCTACAGGTGATTCGACGCTCAGGATAGGTGCACTCAATCCTCTTTACCTATTTCACCCATCCCTCCACCCACCTCCTCTCTGGTAACTTTCAGTTTGTTCTCTATAGTTAAGAGTCTGTTTTTTTGGTTTGTCTGTTTTATTCTCTCTTCCTTTATTTTGTTTTTTAAATTCCACTTACGAGTGATACCATATGGTATTTGTCTGACTGACTTATTTTGCTCAGCATAATACTGTCTAGCTCCACCCATGTTGCTACAAACGGCAAGATTTCACTCTTTTTCATGGCTGAGTAATAATTCCATTAATTATAGCCTGTGTACTCTTTTAGGATTTCAATGGCTTCAAGTCTCACATTTAGGTCCTTAATTCATTTTGAGTTTATTTTTGTGTACGCTGGTAAATCTTCTTCTAGAATACTACTCTTCCTTCCTTTCCTTCTTTTTAGTAATTCTCCCCCATCCTTGAACGTACTAAATTCTCACTGTTAACACTCTCCCCTCGATAGAAAGAAATGAGTAAACTAATTCATGTTAAAGTATTAATGACTGAAAACAGCTTAGTCATCATACTTAGGTACACGTCATATTAGTATAATACATATCAGGAAACTTCTTAGATTTTCTCTTCCTTAAAATTCCTTAGATTTTCTCTTCCTTAAAAATGCACATTCTGCACACACATACCACTGGGGCAAATGATACATTATATATTAATAAAAATAATTAATAAAAATTTAAAAATGTGCATTCTGAAAGGATCCTAGAGATGACAGTTTGACTGAAGGCATGACTCTTTGACTTTAAAGTCAAGGAATCCCTGCCAGTCAGAGACCCCTCCCATTGCCCACAGGCCTGATGCATCTGTGAGGGCCTCTCTGTAATCTAGAGACCATGCAGTAGAAGGCAGGTCAGGCAGTTAGTAAGTTCAGTTGTGAGCTGGCCAGCCACACCACATGCGTGGATCCAGACCCCTCACCACCATGGACTTGTACACATTAGTACATTAGATCTGACCCAAACTGCCAGTATGGTGGGTGTTGAGCTCACATCAGATGGCTTTTTACAAGCCCCATGGCTTACTGTTCCTCTCCAGCTCTCACCTGCATCTCCTATCTTCTTGCCCCAGGCAGGGAGGGGCTTTAAACAGGAGAAGTCACTGATGGACACAAGAAGAAAAGTGGGTTCTAGGTTCTTAGCACAGAGAACTTTTAACCCTAGCTTCTGAGTAATGCTTTAAGTTCATGTGTGTATGTGAGATCCTAGAGAGTGAACAAGACCCTCACACAGCCTCTGGCCCAGACAGCGATGAGAGACCCAAACACCTTCTGCCTGTCCTTTGGGGTGCTGCCCTCTCTTCCACCCTGCCTATCCCTAGCAAACTCAGAGTCCTGCACAGCTGCCCTATCTGCTCCTTCCCCTGAGAAGGGCTCCAGGTATGTAACCCGGACAGACTGCCAGCAATCCCTCGAAGGACCTCTTCCACATACATGTGACTAGATGGTGTTCTAGTTATATACTGCTGCATAATGAGCCACCCCAAAACTTAGGGGCTTATAACAATCATCATTTTGTTTGTGAATATGCACGTTGGGTAGTTCTTAATGGGCAGGGAAGCTCATATTTGCTTATCAACTGAGGTAATATCCCAAGACATGGCCAGAAAGCTGGTGTCATCTGTCACCTTGGGCTTCCTCATAGCATGGCACTTGGGTCCCAAGAGTGAATGTTGCAACATGTCCAAGCAGAGGCTGCAAGTCTTCTTATGATCTAGCTTCAGGAGTCCAGGATAATATATCTGCTACATTCTAAAGTTTGTTTATTTATTTTTAAGTAATCTCTATACCCAACATGGGGCTCAAGATCAAGAGTTGCATCCTTTTCTGACTGAGCCAACTGGGTGCCCCATTTCTACTGCATTCTAAGTCACTAATCCCAACCCAGATGCAAGGAAAATGTGCTCAAATACCCTCTCAGTTGGAACAGTAAATAGAAGGTAAGGCCTTTTTTAATTTACTATGCAGGAGTCTAAGTGAACAGGAAGGTTTCAGAATTTCAGTGTGTGTGTGTGTGTGTGTGTGTGTGTGTGTGCTGGGGAGTCATTTATCCACTCTTTCAGCCATTCAACAAGCATTTCTAAACACCTTCACAGAGCCATTCAAGGCAAGACCCCATTCTCAAGGAGCTCCCAGTCACATGGTGGAAACAGATGCAGAGGGGTGAATGTGTATATTTATTTATCCATTCAACACACATTATTTAAGCACCTAGTAAGTGCCAGGTCCAGTGCTGGGGCACAGGGTAGCCACACTGGACAGGCCCTGCCTTTATGAAGTTCTCAGTTTATCAGAAAGACATCAAAGCTATTATTACAAAGAGTGTGCTAAAGGCTCAGAGCAGGGCTGCATGGGGCTGGGAGGTCTCTGGCAGACAGATGTGACAAAGCCTCCCTGGAAAAGAGGTATTTAAGCAGAAACCTGTAGTAAGAGTTTGTGCAGATGCAAGGGAAGAAGCAAGTGGGCTTCTAGATCTTCAGTGTGGCGTGTGCCCACACATATGTATGTGTGCGTGTATCTACATGTGTACAACTATGTGTGTTCCTGTTGGAAGTATGTGCAAGTCTGTATGTGTGTGTGAATGTGTATATGCCATGTGTGTGTTTATAGAAACACCAGGACCTCCTCTCCTTCACCAGGCCTAAGCTGATGGACACTCACCCTGTGAGTGTCCCTATGCTGGAATCCAGAGATGGGAGGAACAGCACCCCCAATCCTGCTGCCTCACTTCTCAAGGACACTCCATGACCCATTCCTTTTTGCACTCTGGCCTGAAGCAGACACACAACACTTCCTCCCCATGCAGGCACATGTTGGCATGGCTCATGACTGGTGTAGCACTGAAAAGAGGAGGCAGGCTCCAGGCCCAGCTTCTAGGAAGTCAGTCCACTTCCACCTCAGGCCTGTTGGGCGTCCTTGGGACCTCCCACCTCCTCTGTTGGGCGTGCATATAACCCAAGGTCAGGGTATCACCAAGGGAAGGGCACTGGAGGGGTCCTGCAGCCAATGGGACTGAACTGCCAAATGCAGCCTGGACCAGCCCCTGCCCATCTCTGGGCTTCAGAATTTTCCATTGTGAGAAGGAGACCCACCCTGTGAGAAAAAGACCCCCTCCCCCTGTGAGTCATGCAGCCCCACCCTGACAATAAGTGCATAAAGCTCTCTAAGAGCCACTCTAGTTTTCTGGTCCATTTATCCATGACGTTGGGGGGTGGGGGGGTAGGGAAGGGCGGGAGGTGGTTGGGTAGGGGGGTGAAGTGTAAAAGGAGTAGGCAGAAAATATGGGGAGGTAAGGAATCAAGCTGGGCCTGCCCTAGCCGCAGGGTCTGTCAGATGGCCCCAAGGGAAAGCTGGGGCCAGCGCCACATCCCCACCTCATCTCCCATCTGCTGGTGTGCTCCTCAGCAGCATACCAGGGACAGAAAGAAGAGACAATTAAGAATCATAATAGTAATAACAGTCTCAGGACTGTTCTAATCATTCTCTCTTGGCCTTCCTGTTGCCCTCCAGTCATCATCCTTCTGTCAGGACTTGGTTTAACTGCACATAATCAACAGCAATAGCAATGGCTAACAATGGCTATAACAAGATAAAATGTCTCTCTCTCACATAAGGAAATCCAGAGACAATCTAGGCCTGGTAAGGTGACTCCACAAAGTCTACAGGGACTCAGGCCCCCTCTAGTTTACTGCTCTTCCATTAGCGGGATCATGTCCTCATTTTCATCTCTAAGATGGCTGCTAGAGCTCCAGCCATCACATCTGTGAACAAGGAAGCTCTTTGTCATTTTTCTTTTTAGTTAAAATAAGTTTTATTGAGGTACAATTTACCTAAAATAAAATACACACCTTAAGTATAGAGTTCGATGAATTTTTGACATGTTAAATACTCATATTTGAGATACAGCACCTTTCAATCTCCCTAGAAAATTCTCTCACATTCCTTTGTCATCAGTGCCCCCCTTCCACATTACCATAGATTAGCTTTCCTATTCTAGAACTTCACATAAAATTCAATAATATAGAATTTACTCTTCTGTGTCTGGATTCTGTCACTCAGCTTAACACTTCTGAGATATACCTGTGTCATGTGAATCAACAGAATTTTATTGTTGAGTAATATTCCATAGTATAGATGGGCCATTGCTTATTCACATATTGGCAGACATTAACCTATTTCTTCTCCCTCTTTTAGAAGACTTTCTAAAAGTTCCACAAAACATTTCTTCTTGGATTTCAATGGCCAAAAATAGCCCCCTGGTCACACCTAGCTATGAGGAACTCAGAAGTGCAACCCTTTAGTTGGGTGGCAGTCGGGATTTTTGTCTAGGAGGAAGAAGGGGAGAGTGGATGATGGGCATAGAGAGGTCTCCTGTGGGGGATCGAGAAACCAAAATCCAAAGAAGCAGTGATTTCCCTAAACTCACCTAGGTTCTCATAACAGAGATGGGTCAAGGCTCCAGATTTGGGGTCTTTTCAATCTGTGCCCAGCACACTAGTTCACACTGAGTGGCAATCACCCACTGGCCAATGCCCCCAGAGTCCAGGGTGCTAGGAGAGAGCACATAAAGTAGCTGGCTGGCACAGGAAAAGAATGATGATGCTGACTCCATGGAGCATGTGACTGAGCATTTGCTTACAAATACCAGGCCTTTACCTAATGTGCCAGTAATCTATAAAGCCATCCAATGGGCTAGCTACTCCTGTTACCCCCATTTCTCAGATGAGGAAACTGACACTGAGAGGTAAGTAACCTACCTGAGGTCATGCAACTAGCAAATGGCATCTACAGGGTTCCAAACCAGCAGTTATGCTAAACATCCGTTCCAACCGCAGATAGAAATACACTTCAGAGTTATACCTTCCAACAGGTAGAGGAGACTGTAGCTTGAGACCCATAAATAAACAGTCCTTTCTGAGCCCTGCCTGTCAGCCTCGGGGGCCTGCCACAGACCCCTACTCTCCTAATTCACTCAGGACTTCTTCTCATAACTCCACTCTCCTCCATTTCATGCCTATAATGTATTAACATAAACAACGGTGCTGACAGCAGCTCAGTTCTAACGGGCTCATGCTGGAATCTGACTGATGATTTTCATCAGGGAAAAGACTAAACAGGTTAAGATGATTAAATTTTCTTAAACCTACAGCTAAGCCTAATCAAAGCCATTTGTGCAGAGGTGTGTGTGTGTTTTCCTTTGCTGGAAGGTTGATTGGCAGTTTCAAATAGATGAATATGACTTCTGGGGGAACAGGGTTAAAATCAAGCATTTTCCAAAACTTACACATGTTAGCACAGGACATTTCCACTTCCCTGTCTAGGATGGAACTATCATTTTCCCTGAGAAACCTCTGATGACAAAAATAAAATCCAGAGAATATGTATTTTATCTTATCCCTCCCTGCTTCTCCCACCCCACTTTGTGTCCTTTTACAATGAGTGCTGTCTGTGTTGAATGGATAGGGAAGGGCCCTAGCTTCCAGGAGCCTATCACACAGCCTGCACGTATTATTTTGGGCAAGGCCTCTCCCCTTTCTATGCCCTATTTACCTTGTCTGTGCAAGGGGAGGCTGGCCCTATTTATCTCTCCCAGTCAGTGGTCAGTGCGTAGGGGCACAGCAAAAGAGGCCAGGCAGGAATCAAGCCCCATAAGTATGATGTCCTTTGTGACACAGAGCTCCTAAGAGGACTTGCTGATCAGGTCAAGTGACCTGATCTGATACTGAAGGCAGTGTGTATAGGAGAAGGGAGGAGGAAACTCCTGATCATAGTTCCCTAAGAAATTACTGGCTGGCTGTTTGCCCTCATTATAGCATCAGATGCCAAAATGCTGATCACCCTCCCATCCACTGGGAACGCATTTGTAGGTTCTTACAGACACCTACACACTGCACAGTATAGCTTCCTATTGCTGGTCGTGCACTCTCTGGCTCTTTGACCCCTTTCACGGCACCCTCCTAAAGTGGTCCTCCTCATAGCTTTTTAGTGCTCAAGGTCCCTCTTCCCAGTAGGCAGGTCTTATCAAGACAGCCTGAGCCCTAGTCTGTCCACATGACATAGAAAGAATGCTCATGCGAGGCTGCTCTACTGCCCCAGCCCTTGCCCCTCCCCCTGCCACCACAGGTGACTCCAGCCAGGACTCCAAGTCCCTGGAAAGAAGCAGTCTCCATGTTCACAACCACCCCCAAACTCCAGGTGATGTATGCTATAACCACTCTAACTGCCCTTCCCTTTCTTCATGTCTTCATGTAGCAAGACAGCCCATGGGTTTCTGAAGCTCAGTAAGTGTCCTGCCAGGTGGTAGTACCAAACTCCTCCTCAGATAGCCCACTCCCAATCTCTGCAGGTACTCCTGAAGACCTATTAATCCGTTTGGGGGAAGCATCTCTTTCTCTATTTTCTCCTATGTAAGCCAGAGATAGGTGAGGGGGGTGAGTAGTCACTGGACCATTTCTGCTACCCATTAGTAATCTGCATAGATGTGGCTGGCATCTTTATAATGTATTTTTTTTTTTAATCTTGGGGCTTCAGCCAATCTCCTAAAACATCAATATTGGGTTACACAGTTTTTAGGGTCTTTCCCAGTACTTTCTCCTAGAAAAAGAAGAGCAAACTAAACCAAGAACAACCAGAAGACAGAAAATAAAGACTAGAGTATAAAAAAAAAAAAAAAGAAAAACTAGAAAAATAGTAGAGAAAATCAACAAAACCAAAAGTCATTCTTTGAAAAGATCAACAAAACTGACTAGATTTGAGCTAGAGAAGAGAGAAGCCTCAAAGAACTAAAATCAGAAATGAGAGAGAAGACATTACTACCAATCTTATAGAAACAAAAAGGCTTACAGGCATACCCTCATTGTACTGGGCTTCATTTTTTTGAGCTTCATAGATACTGCATTTTTTAACAAATTAAATGTTTGACAACCCTACATCGAGCATCTATAGACACCATTTTTCTAACAGCATTTACTCACTTTGCGTCTGGTCACATTTTGGTAGTTCTTGTAATATTTCAAACTTTTTCATTATTATTATATTTGTTATGGTGACTGTGATCAGTGATTACAAGTGCCTGAAAGTACACATAATGGTTAGCATTTTTTAGTAATAAAGTATTTATTTACTCATTTTAACTGTTTTCTACTATTATCTGTGCATTGGTTTTTTAGACATGTTACTGCACACTTAATATATAGTGTAAACATAATTTTTATAAGCCTTGAGGAAAAAAATTCACTTGACTCGCCTTATTGTGATATTCACTTTACTGGAGTAGTCTGGAACAAAACTCACAACATCTCCCAGGTAAGCCTGTACAAGAGAATAATTCGAACAACTATATGCCAACAAATTAGATAACTTAGTTGAAATGGACAAATTCCCAGAAAGATGCAAACTATCCAAACTGACTCAAGAAGAAATAGAAAATCTGAATGGACCTATAACAAGAAAAGCGAATTAGTAATTTAAAAACTTCCCACAAATAAAAGCCCAGTGTCAGAGGATTTCATTGAATTATACCAAAACATATAAAGAAAAATATCAAACCATCCCAAACTTTTCCAAAAAACAGAAGGGCACACTTCTCAACTCATTATATGAGACTAGAATTACCTTGATACTGAAACCAGACAAAGAAAGCTAAAGATCAATGATTCTTATGAACATATATGCAAAAATCCTCAATAAAATACTAGCAAACAGAATTCAGAAAAATAGAAAAAGGATTATACACTATGACTCAGTGGGATTTATCCCAGGAATGTAAGGTTGGTTTAACACATGAAAATCAATGTAATACACCATAGTATTATAAAAAAGGACATACACACACAATCATGTCAAGAGATACAGAAAAAGCATTTGGCAAACCCAAAAGAGAGGAGACAGAAAAGGTGCTCCAGGCAGAGAAAACAACCTAATTAAATTCACAAGGGAAAACATTTTATTTGGGGGATAAAGAGGGAATAAAGAAGATATTTTGAGGAGGAGATCTGAATCTATGAAGATCTTTGAATGCTAGTTTAAAGGATCAAGGGGGAGCCATGAGAGTTTTGAGCAGAGCTTTGGCATTATGAAAGTCACATTCTAGGAAGTTAATCTGGATCAAAACATCCAGTTACACCAATGTGCCTCTAAGGTACAGAGGAACAATAACCAAAATTTTCTGGAGGGTGAGTCACAATTTAATTTACTCCTGAGATGGATCCACACTTTACAGCTGGAAGTATATATAGGTTTTGAAGCCCTCTTTAAGAAAAAGAAAATAAAAATACATATCAAAATTAAGTACAAAAATAATATATATGTAGAATAAAAAAGAAATCACAACAAATTACAATTTGCCCATAGCTACTCCAAGTCTTTCCATTCAAGAAGTGGAAAAAAGCAAGAATCTTAACCAATGCAGTTATTATATCTAACTTTTCCGAACTGTACAAAAATATTATGTCCATGTGAACACATCATACAGGCCTTAGAAGGATCCCTACAACCGAGCTGGAGGCTTGTCTGCCTCACGGTGAATCTATGCACGAGTGTGCTGAGGCCCGTGTGTATGGGCTCATGAGAACCAATCATCAACACCTCTTCCCAACTTAATGTTCAGTGATATCATGTTGGTGGCTTAAGATCAGCCATGGTGGGAATATCTGCACCACAGAAACTGTCAAATGCTACAGATTAGGACTTCTTCCAACCCTAGAAAGCTGATTGTTAACCATTTGTCAGTAGAACACTAAATTCACTTCTACTTATGGCTCAAGTGGAAATGCAGTTCTGGTCCTTGGTACGAAGTCCCTGTCATTGGCTATCATAGCAGGACTATTCAGAGGACAAAATCATTGGACTTAATATCAAATCAGGAGGGGTGTCTCAAGGGTGGTGGTCTCAGAGCCTTCTATCTGTGCACTGACCACTCTCCCCTTCTCTGTCCTTCACCACCCCCCTAAACCGCAAAGCAGCCCTGTCAGCACTGCCATGCAGGTGAGATGGCAACATTTCAGATCAGGATTGACTGAGCCTTTCTCTAGTCTAGTAGAGGCAAGGAGACACCTTGCTCACAGGAGAGGGAGACCCTCTAAGCTACATGCCTTGAAGTCTTCTAGGAAACAACCCTAAAGATGAAGCCATGCCCTGAGCCATCTCAATGACCCACTGGCTCCATGCATGAGGCGACCTGAATCTCCTGGATTAGGTGACATTTCTGGCCTTCAGCACTCTTACAGCAGTGAGGCCCTATTTCCTCCCCCATGCCCATATCTCCTCTCATTTTCCCTATATATGCTCACTTCCAGGCCTAAGGAGCCCCTTGTTCTAATATCATGAGCTAAGAAAAGGGGGTCCATGTTCTGCTCCCTGTGCTCTCCTGAATTCACAGGTTTTGACCCTCTTCTCAATCTCCCTTCCCTCTCCACCATGAGACTGCCTCAGGTTTTAGTGGCGAAGCCAGCCTTCTCCAACCATTCTCTGGAACTGCTGGCCAATTTCACAGATAGAGAAATTAAGGCTCAGAAATCAGGAGTCATACTGAGGCCTGCCTGACTCCAATGTCCATGTCCTTTTCATTCCATTAACATTGCCTCTTGAATCAGTATGGGTTATGTCACCCACAAGAAAGGAGCCAGGGTTCCTAGGAAGAATGCATTCCAATCCCCCAACACGGGGTGCAGAATACAAAGAATTCCCAGATGACTATTCCCAGGTTTAAGGCTGTGGATTGAACATGTGGGAGAGCTGGCAGGATAAAGACAAGGAACAGAAGGGGTTAGATGAGGATAGCGTCCTGGGGTTATGGCCTGCGGACATTCAGTGAATGGTACTCAGTGGACCACATGTGATTCCTGACCATCGCCGAGGATGCTCACATTGCCAAGGATGTCTAGGTGTGTGCAGCATCCATTAGCCAGCATCATGACTGCCCATGAGTACCCCTACCCAGGCTCTACATGAGCACCCATTGGGAATAGACTGATAGCAGCAGTGGTTTAGGAAATTCACTCTGAGCCAAAACATGTCAGGTTGAATTTTGGCTATAGTATTAACTAAATATGGGACCACAGGAAGTCGCCTAACCCCTCTGGGCTCAGTTTCACTCCCTATAAAATTGAGGCAGTGAAAGCACCCACCGTATGGGTGATTGGGGGGGTTGGAAGATAACGTATGTGAAGTGTTTAGTGCCAAGCATGTAGGAACCATATACAGTGGTCATTACCATTATTCCTAAGATTGCACTATACCTGATAAATGTTTGCTGACCGAATAGATGACAGTCCTTGCCAGTTATCCAGCAAACCAGGGCTGAGAGGCCAGTTCACTCAAGGGAGGTAGTGTAGGCTAGTGGTTAGGCACATATACTTTGAGGTCATAGCAAAATTCAAAATTCCAGCTCAGCCTAGACAATATCCCTAGCCCCTCTGTGCACCAGTTTCCTCATCTGTAAAACGGGAACAAAAATAGCACCTAATTAATAAGATAAATTGGTGTAGATAGGTAGAAAGAATATATATTTTTTAAAGGATTAATATTTGTAAAAAACTGAAAACAGCACTTGGCAGATTCCAAGTGCTACTCAATGTGTGCTTCTGCCATATCTAGGTATCAGCCCATAGCTGTCAGCCAAGAAGAGGGCCCTGGGCCCTGGGACGAAATTACCCCCTCCAGGAGCTTTTGCCCAGCCACATTGCCCCACACAGAAGGTCTCTCACAGCTGCCAGACCTCTGTCATCTGTACCACTGGGCCCACCACTCACCCTGCTCAGGTTTCCAATTATTTGTCCTGTTTTGAATTCAAGTGGGATATTAGCAGTGAGTCTGGCTTTATTAATGGCGGTGTCTTTAGTGTTATCGACTTTCTCACTCACTCCTCACTCTCACTCCAAGAAACTCTGTTTCCTTTAATTAAGCCCTGTGCTAAGTGCCAAGCAGGTGACGTGAGTCTGGAAAGGCCTTTGTTCTGGGACTTAGGCGCTTTCTCATGGACTGGAGGTTGGAGAGACAGTGCACTGCTGCCTGTGAAGTGTGACATCCATCCCCACAACCAGAGAAGTGGGACAGTGTAGGGAGCCAGGCCTGCCAGGCAGGGACCCAGCTCTTGCCCCAGGCTGCCTCCCTTATACCTGTGAAGTGGGGGTGGGGCGCACGAGAGTATATCCACCACCACTCCCAGCACTATGACATCAGCATCTACTGAGGACCAGAGGGTGTCCGCTCACCAGATGGGAGGTTCCATTCTACAGACTCGGTGTTGGGAAAACAAAAGCCACAGGTACCCCGAACGAAGCAAAGCAGAGAGAAAGCAGCCCAAACTTTGCATTCCAGAACACAAGTTTGAATCCTGATCCTGCTCTGCCTTGGCAAGTTACTCAAGCATGTTAAGCCTCAACTGCCTCCTCTGTAAAATGGGGCAATAGAATCTACCTTTCAGGAGATGACATATGGGAGCTATCTTTAATGCCAATCCTGCTACTATGATCTCACCACACAAAACACTTGCTGCTGGAAGGACAGTTTTCTCCGGCCTCCAAGTCCTACTTGGCCGCTGGCACCGTAGTATGCTTTCCTGATCGCCAACACTGAATCAATCCCACTCTTCTCTGCACGTTTCTGTACATTGTCATGGATGAACTCATACACACACCACCGCATGCATCCCATACTATGACAGGATTGTGGACGTGTCTTTCTAGCTATGGTCTGCTTCTTATTCTATTTTTGGCAGATGAGTGGACAGGGAGGCAGGCTCAGTAAATAGTAGGCATTTAGTGACTGAAATGGTTGAATTCAGCCCAATTGACTTCACAGTAATAGTAACACCATAGTTGCCAAGCAGACCCAGGCGAGACTAGCCTGCACTTGATTCTTTAAGCCTTTCTAAGCACCATTCAGAAAGGTGGGAGCGAAGGCAGATGATTCACTGTTAAGTGAGGACACAAAATGTCGTGTGTAAAGCCCCCAGCATAGTATCTACCTACCATAAGGAAATACCCAGCAAATGTCAGAGAATTCTGGGTGGCCCTGGATAACCCAGACAAGTATTGGCACCTGCATCCCCACTTCACTCATCTCCTCCAGCTGGCCTCCAAGGCCCACACATGACCCAAGACAAGCACCACACTTTCCTGCTTCACCTCACAGCCGAGGGGGCTGCTGTGGAGTGGGGAGGAAGAGAGACAGCTAGGAGACCTCTGTCAGGTACTAAACAGCAGCATAAGGGCCTCTTTTCCAGAGGTCTGGGGTAAGGAGCCTCAGTCCTGGCACGCCCACCAATTTCACAACCAAGCTTCTCCCCTGCTATGGGGGACTTTCTCTCCTCCCTGGTGAAGCCTTCCCCACCCTCCCAACCTCCTCTCTGCTCTTCCATCAAGGTGCTCCCAGAGCCCTTCGAGTGATTCTCCACAGCATATATGGCACTTTCTCCTCTCTGCCCATGGCTGCAGTTGGCAGCTGCTGTTCTTACCTCCCCTCCGAGCCTGTGGGCTCCTCCAGGCTGGGTCTGCTCCAATTCTTCTCTGTGTCCCCAGTACCTAGAGGAAGAGCCAACACAGAGCAGGCAGACAGGAAAAGTCTGGCAAACTGGCTTCAGTCACAGAATTATGTCCATGAATATTTTATTTTGATGGTCTCCACATTTCCCTCAGTTCTAGAAGAATCTACTCATCACTCTTGGACACTAGTCTTGTGCCTTCTGTGTAAGTCAGAACTACTGGTCTCTGTGTGAAAGACTGAAACCCAACTCCAACTGGATGAAACAAACGAGAGCTTGTAAAGCACTAGATCAAAGTGCGAGTGAATCACCCACATCTGGAATCAGATGCTTGACCATGGACCTAAGAATTGCTCTATGTTCCTCAGTTGCACTTCCCATGTACTGGGTCACTTTCAGAGGCACTTCCCCATGAAGTGACCAGATGACCACCCGGAGCTCCGCCCTTTGATTCTTCTAGTTTAATAATTCCAGAACACAAAACGTGCCTTCCTCCAGTTGCTCCCACAGCCTTCCCAAGGAGATTTCATTGGCCTGACATCACATGCCCATCTCTGAACACATCTCCGCAGCCAAGATGGGTGGTGCTCTGATTGGTCAGCTCTGGGTCACATGCCCACCACAGGCACCTAGAACTGGGAGGAGTCTGTTTAGCCCTGCCCAGAACACGTGTATCTTGGACTGACACTGAGAGCAAGGGGCGGTAGGGGATACTTTCCCCAAAAGAAATCATCGTACTCTTTCCAGAAGAAGGAGAATGAACACTGGTCAGCAAAAGCAATTAATACTTACCTGAGTGCCTTCATTAAATAAGGAGAGAAATGGAACAAGTCCAGATTGCCAAGGAACATCTAGCAGCCTTCATGAGACCTCATACTAAGCAAAAACAATCCAAGCTAATAAGTGTTTAAACAAGAGCCAGCTCTATCTCACTGAAGCTCAACTATGTGTCACAGACTCTCAGGGCTGTTGGAAATGAAAAGAGAGCAGGCTAGAGCAGTCTAGAAGGCTTCCTGGAAGCGGAGGTGGCGTTTGAAGGACTGGCAGGCCGAAGAAAAAGGGAAGATGTATTTCCGGGCTGCTATATTCAGGCATCAGGGAAAGGAGGATGGTCTCGCGTGTCATACCAGGGCACAGAGCTGTCACAGGACCGTGCTAGGGGTGTGAGGGGTGGGGAGGGAGGTGGAGGGTATTAGAGCCTCGCCCTTCCAAAGGGCTAGGCTCCACCCACAGGACCAGAGCCAGCAAGATCAAAATCTAATTTACTCATTAGGCGTGTTTCTTCTGTACAAATCAAATCATGGGCTATTTTTCCACATCGTAAATATTGTTTTAAACTCTTGCTCATAGGCAATTAGATTACAAGCATCGCCTGGTGAGCTATACGCCAGCACATTTGGCGGGCCTCTAGCTGCTTTGCGAGCAGTTTCCTTTTGAAATGTTTCCCAATGATTTTTAAGGGTCTTTGAAATCTTCTCCCTAGTGATGCGTGAGGGCCCTTGTCTGTGGCCATTAATCTCCATAACAGCCCAAGAGAGACTCAGTCTCATCTGTGTTCATTTCCAAACAGCCTAGCTGAGCTCCACACCCCTCCATATTTCTCCACGCGGCTCTTCACCAGTCAGCTATGCCCCTCTTGCCACCCCGGTGTGGGGAGGTCTTTGTGGTAATTAAAAACCCAGGAAAGCACACAGTCTGAGCACCAGGCTTCATGGGATTTACATTCCAGTGCTAAGTTTTCACTCGTTTTGAGCAAGTTATTCCGTCTGTCCTCCGTGGGTCTCAGTTTTGACATCTATAGAATGGGGCTGATTCTTTCCTCACCAGAGTGGCCCCTACTTTCCTCTGCTGGCCTTCCTGGGCCCTCCTGAGCTCCCACAGTTGACTAAAAGACTTGTGTTCTTCTATCCCAAAACGCTTCCTTTCCTTTCAGATTAGACCCTAAACCCTTCACGTGCCCTCTGCCCTGGCTCACATTAGGCCCTGCCCTGGGATGACAGCCCTCTCCTTGAGACCCACATGACCCCAACCTGATCTGGCTGGGCACCAGGGCCACCTCCTCCAGGACATGTGTCATGACTGCCTTGGCCCTAGTTATATCTCTTTTGTGGACATCCACCCTATAAGACACAGTTTAGTCTCTGATAATCATAACAATAGCTAGAACCATCTTTGACTGAGCACCTACTATATGCCAGGCTCTATAGTAGAGGCTGCAACTGCTGTTTCTTTCGGTCCTCCCAATAGTCTTATTCCTGTGTTATTATTCCTATCTTGCAGCCAAGGAAACTGAGCCCTAGAGAAGTAAAGTGGCATCTCAAGCTCATACAACTTGTAATGGCTGAGCCAGAATTTAAAGAAGGAGGATCTTGTATTGACCCTTTGCTGTGTCAGGCAGGGGCTGGACCTCTATGAATCCCCACAACAACCCATGAAGCAGGTAGTGCTATCCCCATTTTATAGAAGAGAAATCAAGGGCCAGAGAAGTGGCATCTCCATCCCACTTCTCAGCCAACACTTGGAGGAAGATTCTAAGTCAGAGCTGCTGACTTCACAGACCTCCTCCTGCTACAATTTGCCCCACCCAGAAGGGCAGTTGCCTTGTCCCCAGACTAGGGGACAGCTCTACTTTCGAAGCTACTGGCCCACCTTCCTAGAGACAGTGCACCTGCTGGGAACCATGAGCATGAGAAGGAAGGTTAGAAGTCTATATTCACAGAGAAGAGTCCAGAGAGCATGACAAAATGTAAAATCTCTTCCAATGGGTTTTTCATTCCTTCCTTTCTTCCACAAATATTTATGGCACAGCACTCTGCACAAGAAGGTAGTGGGCTCCATATCCCTCCGTGCTTTAGAAGGACAAAGTCACTGCCTGTCTCCCAGCCAAGAGCTTTCTGGGGGAGGGCTCCCAGGGCTGCTTACTGGCTCTTCCAGGAAGGTATGCCTGAGAGGCAACAGTGGGTGCTGACATCCTGGAGGTTGTACACCCATGGGCGGGGCTGGGGACAGAGTTCTGATCTGGGGCTCCCCACCCCCTGAGCTGAATGGAGGGAATTAGACCTGATTCTCACAGTAATCTCTGTCCCCAGAAAAGCCCTGCACTTAAAGGGAGGGTGGACTGGTCTTTTGGGGGCTTCAGGGAATTGTGAAGACAATAAAGGGCCCCCATCCACTCTTCCAGGACTGGTGGGGCTCCTCTGAGTGCCCAAGGTGCTAAGATGGCCTCCTTGGGACAGAGGCAGCCTCTTCCCAAGGGTCTGATTCTGACCACCATCTGTATTCCTGCCTGCAGTTGCTTTTACTGATTGATCCCCATCAAAGGGCATTGTGCCAGGCCTCCCAATGGAACTCCCTTTTGTCACTTTTTTTTTCATATAAATATTCCTTATTCTACTTATTTATTACTTAGGTTTTTTCTAAGCTCTAGATCCACTTTATCCCTTTTGCTGATACATCATTTCTCATACCACAGTGCATCCCCACAATACTGACTTCCAAAAGTCCTCTCAGTCCCAACACCAGGAGTACTCGAGTTTTTAATATTGTGTTTATAAAAAATAAAAAAAAAAAAAATATTGTGGATATTTTGAATCCTATATCTGATCATATTTCCCTTTTTGCCTTGGTTCCTAAGAAATTCAACCAATATTCATTTCTCTCAGCAACTGTATAGGACCTTATGTTACAGAGCTTGATATTTTGTACCCTGTCAAATTTTTCCTTAACCCAAATTTTCTCATGTATCTTTATTAAATTCTTTTGGATTAAGTATATTGCAATACAAATCTCAAATCTCAAATCTCACACTTTCCTGCTGTGTGACCTGCAGTAAGTTAAGTAACCTCTCTGAGTCTCTACTTCGTGAATGCTAAAGTGAGGAGAGGGATACACATACTTCCATAGCACCTGGTGTCAGGGTTAAATTAGAAAACGTGGGCTAACCACTTGGTAGGATGCCTAGAGCACAGTTACCACTCGTAATTATTAGTAATTATTGTGTTTATTATGGAGACAATTAAACAAAATTAAATAAAGTTACAGTCACTGATTTGGGAAGAATTCTTCTATTTTGTCCTTGGTTACAGGCAAAGATCAGGAGCTGAGAGTGGTTAGAATTTAGCCCATACTCCAATCACTTGATTCCTGCTTCTGCTCACCTACATGCCTCCACTGTGTCACTGTATGTCTCATCTATCATCTTCGTGAAGGAGCCTAGAGTGCTCTAGAATGGACAGAGTTGGGGCTGGCTCTGTTCCTTTCCTACAATGTTCTCCAAGATTTGAACTCTTGGTGTTAGTGGCCAGGCAATCTGTTGGGGAAGATGATCTTAAGAGAAAATCATCTAGGGAGGGAGATATGTCTATAAAGGAGATGTGGGCATCCTACAACTCCTGGCTCCATTACTCTCCTATTAGAATCAGAAAATACCAGAGCTGGAATGTGTTGCTTAAAACACATATGCTCCATCCTACCTTAATTTGCCTAAGGGGAAATTGAGGCCCATAAAGAGAAAGGGACTGCACTATGGTCACATAACAATGTATGGGGCTTCCTTGCCTGTTCCATGACCCCAGCCAAGACCACTCTCTTGAAGTCCAGACCCATTATCAACTGCCCACCTAACACCTCCCATTGGAGATCTAATGGGTGCCTCAAATTTAGCATATCCAAAACACAAATCTTGATTTCTCCCCAAATCTATGCTTACCACAGTCTTTCTCCAGCCCTCTGGTTTAATGTGTACTCCACTTTGCCAATTACTAAAATTGAAAATTTGTTCATCATCTTAACTATCTATCTCTCTCCCTCTACTTCTCAGTCTCTATCTCAATCTATCTCTCTCTCGTTCTTTGTCCCTCTGTCTCTCTTACTCTCTCCCTCTCCCTATCCCTGCTACACCCCCCACCACCACATTTGGTCTGTTACCAAATGCTATCATCTATATTTTCACTACTTGTCACCCCCTGGTTCAGACCACGATCTTTGCTTGACTGGGTGTCTCTCACCCAGTATGCTCAATATCACTAAATGCTCAATATCACTAAATATCAGAGAAACACAAATCAAAACTACTCTTCACTACTGCTTTTGCCCCACACTCCTGCTGTTGCCCCACACTCCTACGTCTATTCTCATCATGGGAGTCAGAATGGAAACATAAAGTAGCCCTCCAGTAACTTTCAATTTGGTCAGGGTAACAGCAAAGTCCTCTCCATGACCTACAAGCCTTCCGTGATTTTTCCCCCATCCCTCACCTCTCTGACCTCATCTCTTACCCTTCTCCCCTTTATTTATTTCACTCTCGCCAAATTGGCCATTCTTTTTTCTTTTTCTAAAGATTTTGCTCATTTACTTGACAGAGAGATTACAAGAAGGCAGAGAGGCAGGTGGGGATCAGGGTGGGGGGAGTAGGCTCCCTGCTGAGCAGAGAGCCCAATGCGGGGCTTGATCCCAGGACCCTAAGATCATGAGCTGAGCCGAAGGCAGAGGCTCAACCCACTAAGCGACCCAGGTGCTCCGTAAACCAGCCATTCCTATGTCCTCACCTCCAGGGCCTTTGCACAGAATGTTCTTCCCCCAACATCTACATAGCTAATTTCCTCACTTCCTCTTGGTCTTTACTCAAAATTCGTCTTCTCCCTCATATATATGGTTACATGATTTTCAATAAAGTTCTCAAGGCTACTCAATAGGAAAAGAACAGTCTTTTCAACAAATGATACTGTGAAGGTCAGACATCCATATCCAAAAAAGAATGAAAATGGACCCTTACCTAACACCATTTATTAAAATTAACTCAAAACTGATCAAAGACCTAAGTATAATAGCTAAAACCATAAAACTCTTAACATAAAACATAGGAGAAAAGCTTCATTGGGTGTGGTGATGATCTCTTGGATATGATGACAAAGTCACAAGTAACAAAAGGAAAAATAGATAAACTGGATACTGGACTTCATCAAAATGAAAATTTCTGTACATCAAAGGACACTATCAGCAGAATGAAAAGAAGCCCACAGAATGGGAGAAAATATTTGCAATTCATATATATGATAAGGGATTAATATCCAGCATATATAAAGAGCTCCTAAAACTCAGCAACAAAAAAGCAAACAACTCAACCAAAAAGTGGGTAAAAGACTTCAATACTATTTCTCTAAATATATATCAATGGCCAATTAACACATGAAAAAATGCTCAATATCACTAAATATCAGAGAAACACAAATCAAAACTACTCTTCACTACAAAACCTACTCCTCACTCATTAGGATGGCATGTATGTATATGTATTATACATAATGGAAAAGAAGTGTTGACAAGGATTGGAGAAATTGAAACCTTTGTACATTTGCTGGTGGGAATACAAAATAGTGCAGCTGCTGTGGAAGACAGTACGGCAGTTTCTCAAAAACTTAAACATAGAATCACCATATGATCTGGCAATTCCACCTCTGGGCATATACATATGTCGTTTGCAAATATCTTCTCCCATTCTGTCAGTTGTCTTTTGATTTTGTTAACTGTTTCCTTTGCTGTGCAAAAGCTTTTGATCTTGATGAAATCCCAATAGTTCATTTTTGCCCTTGCTTCCCTTGCCTTTTGCGTTGTTCCTAGGAAGATGTTGCTGCGGCTGAGGTCGAAGAGGTTGCTGCCTGTGTTCTCCTCAAGGATTTTGATGGATTCCTTTCGCACATTGAGGTCCTTCATCCATTTTGAGTCTATTTTCGTGTGTGGTGTAAGGAAATGGTCCAATTTCATTTTTCTGCATGTGGCTGTCCAATTTTCCCAACACCATTTATTGAAGAGGCTGTCTTTTTTCCATTGGACATTCTTTCCTGCTTTGTCGAAGATTAGTTGACCATAGAGTTGAGAGTCTATTTCTGGGCTCTCTATTCTGTTCCATTGATCTATGGGTCTGTTTTTGTGCCAGTACCATGCTGTCTTGATGATGACAGCTTTGTAATAGAGCTTGAAGTCCGGGATTGTGATGCCACCAACGTTGGCTTTCTTTTTCAATATCCCTTTAGCTATTCGAGGTCTTTTCTGGTTCCATATAAATTTTAGAATTATTTGTTCCATTTCTTTGAAAAAGATGGATGGTACTTTGATAGGAATTGCATTAAATGTGTAGATTGCTTTAGGTAGCATAGACATTTTCACAATATTTATTCTTCCAATCCAGGAGCATGGAACATTTTTCCATTTCTTTGTGTCTTCCTCAATTTCTTTCATGAGTACTTTATAGTTTTCTGAGTATAGATTCTGTGTCTCTTTGGTTAGGTTTATTCCTAGGTATCTTATGGTTTTGGGTGCAATTCTAAATGGGATTGACTCCTTAATTTCCCTTTCTTCTGTCTTGCTGTTGGTGTAGAGGAATGCAACTGATTTCTGTGCATTGATTTTATATCCTGACACTTTACTGAATTCCTGTATAAGTTCTAGCAGTTTTGGAGTGGAGTCTTTTGGGTTTTCCACAGATAGTATCATATCATCTGCGAAGAGTGATAATTTGACTTCTTCTTTGCCGATTTGGATGCCTTTAATTTCCTTTTGTTGTCTGATTGCTGAGGCTAGGACCTCTAGTACTATGTTGAATAGCAGTGGTGATAATGGACATCCCTGCCGTGTTCCTGACCTTAGCGGAAAAGCTTTCAGTTTTTCTCCATTGAGAATGATATTTGTGGTGGGTTTTTCATAGTGTCCAGAATCTATAAAGAACTTAGCAAACTCAACACCCAAAGAACAAATAATCCAATCAAGAAATGGGCAGAGGACATGAACAGACATTTCTGCAAAGAAGACATCCAGATGGCCAACAGACACATGAAAAAGTGCTCCATATCACTTGGCATCAGGGGAATACAAATCAAAACCACAATGCGATATCACCTCACACCAGTCAGAATGGCTAAAATCAACAAGTCAGGAAATGACAGATGCTGGCGAGGATGCGGAGAAAGGGGAACCCTCCTACACTGTTGGTGGGAATGCAAGCTGGTGCAACCTCTCTGGAAAACAGCATGGAGGTTCCTCAAAATGTTGAAAATAGAACTGCCCTATGACCCAGCAATTGCACTATTGGGTATTTACCCTAAAGATACAAACGTAGTGATCCAAAGGGGCACGTGTACTCGAATGTTTATAGCAGCAATGTCCACAATAGCCAAACTATGGAAAGAACCTAGATGTCCATCAACAGATGAATGGATCAAGAAGATGTGGTATATATACACAATGGAATACTAAGCAGCCATCAAAAGAAATGAAATCTTGCCATTTGCGACAACATGGATGGAACTAGAGCGTATCATGCTTAGCGAAATAAGTCAAGCGGAGAAAGACAACTATCATATGATCTCCCTGATATGAGGAAGTGGTGATGCAACATGGGGGCTTAAGTGGGTAGGAGAAGAATCAATGAAACAAGATGGGATTGGGAGGGAGACAAACCATAAGTGACTCTTAATCTCACAAAACAAACTGAGGGTTGCTGGGGGGAGGGGGTTTGGGAGAAGGGGGTGGTATTATGGACATTGGGGAGGGTATGTGTTTTGGTGAGTGCTGTGAAGTGTGTAAACCTGGTGATTCACAGACCTGTACCCCTGGGGATAAAAATATATGTTTATAAAGTCATAAATTGTGTAGTTAAAATGTGAAACACAATAAGCAAAATAAAAATATTGGTAATTACTAAAAAAAAATGGAAAAAAAAAGAAATGAAGTTTGTCTTTTAAAAAATATTTTGTGAATAATGCTGTAATAAACATAAGGGTGCATAAAAAAAAAAGAATTAAAAGCAGGGACTCAAAGAGATACTCAAACACCCATGTTCATAGCGGCATTATTCTCAATAGCCAAAGATGGAAACAATTGTCAGATAAATAGACAAAGAAAATATGGTACCAAAAGAAAAAAGAAATCAGGTAACGTGATGCCCCCAGCTTTATTTTTGTTTTTCAACATTTCCTTAGAGATTCGGGGTCTCTTCTAATTCCATACAAATTTTTGGATTATTTGCTCCAGCTCTTTGAAGAATACCGGTGGAATTTTGATCGGAATGGTATTAAAAGTATAGATTGCTCTAGGCAGTATAGACATTTTAACAATGTTTATTCTTCCGATCCAAGAGCATGGAATGGTCTTCCATCTTTTTGTGTCTTCTTCAATTTCTTTCATGAGTGTTCTGTAGTTCTTCGAGTACAGATCCTTTACCTCTTGGGTTAGGTTTATTCCCAGGTATGTTATGGTTCTTGGTGCTATAGTAAATGGAATTGATTCTCTAATTTCCCTTTCTGTATTTTCATTGTTAGTGTATAAGAAAGCCACTGGTTTCTGCACATTGACTTTGTATCCTGCCATGTTGCTGAATTGCTGTATGAGTTCTAGTAGTTTGGGGGTGGAGTCTTTTGGGTTTTCCATATAAAGAATCATGTCATCTGCGAAGAGAGAGAGTTTGACTTCTTCATTACCAATTTGGATACCTTTTATTTCTCTTTGTTGTCTGATTGCTGTTGCTAGGACTTCTAATACTATGTTGAACAAGAGTGGTGAAAGTGGGCATCCTTGTCTTGTTCCTGATCTCAATGGGAACAGAGTAGAGAGCCAAGATATGGACCCTCAACTCTATGGTCAATTAATCTTCAACAAAACAGGAAAAAATACACAGTGGAAAAAAGACAGTATCTTCAATAAATGGTGCTGGGAAAACTGGACAGCTATATGTAGAAGAATGAAACTCGAGCATTCTCTTACACCGTACACAAAGGTAAACTCAAAATGGATAAAAGACCTCAATGTGAGACAGAAATCCATCAGAATCCTAGAGGAGAACATAGGCAGTAATCTCTTCAATATCAGCCACAGCAACTTCTTTCAAAATATGTCTCCAAAGGCAAAGGAAACAAAAGCGAAAATGAACTTTTGGGATTTCATCAAAATCAAAAGCTTCTGCACAGCAAAGGAAACAGTCAAAAAGACAAAGAGGCAACCCACGGAATGGGAGAAGATATTTGCAAATGACAGTACAGACAAAAGATTGATATCCAGGATCTATAATGAACTCCTCAAACTCAACACACACGAAACAGGCAAACATATCAAAAAATGGGCAGAAGATATGAACAGACACTTCTCCCATCAAGACATACAAATGGCTATCAGACACATGAAAAAATGTTCATCATCATTAGCCCTCAGGGAGATTCAAATTAAAACCACATTGAAATATCACCTTACACCAGTTAGAATGGCCAAAATGAACAAAACAGGAAGCAACATGTGTTGGAGAGGATGTGGAGAAAGGGGAACCCTCTTCCACTGTTGGTGGGAATGCAAGTTGGTGCAGCCTCTTTGGAGAACAGTGTGGAGATTCCTCAAGAAATTAAAAATAGAGCTTCCCTATGACCCTGCAATTGCACTCCTGGGTATTTACCCTAAAGATACAGATGTCGTGAAAAGAAGGGCCATCTGTACCCCAATGTTCATAGCAGCAATGGCCACGGCCGCCAAACTGTGGAAAGAACCAAGATGCCCTTCAATGGACGAATGGATAAGGAAGATGTGGTCCATATACACTATGGAGTATTATGCCTACATCAGAAAGGATGAATACCCAACTTTTGTAGCAACATGGACGGGACTGGAAGAGACTATGCTGAGTGAAATAAGTCAAGCAGAGAGAGTCAATTATCATATGGTTTCACTTATTTGTGGAGCATAACAAATATTATGGAGGACAAGGGGTGTTAGAGAGGAGAAGGGAGTTGGGGTAAATTGGAAGGGGAGGTGAACCATGAGAGACTATGGACTCTGAAAAACAATCCGGGGTTTGAAGTGGCGGGGGGTGGGAGGTTGGAGGAACCAGGTGGTGGGTATTAGAGAGGGCACAGATTGCATGGAGCACTGGGTGTGGTGAAAAAATAATACTGTTGTTCTGAAAATAAATAAATTGAAAAAATTTTAAAAAGAAAGAAAAAGAGAGAGAGAAAGAAGGAAAGAAAGAAAGGGAGGAAGGGTGGGTGGAAGGAAGGAAGGAAGGAAGAAAAGGTGGTATATGCATACAATGAAATATGAAGAGTTACTGTTTAATGGGTAGAGAATTTTAGTATGACCTGAAGTTTCTGGAGACAGATGGTGGTGATAGCTGTATAACAATGTGAAGGTACTGAATGCCACTGAACCACTGAAAATTGGCTAAAATGATAAATTTTATGTTAGGTATATTTTACCCCAATAAAAACAAATTTTAAAAATGTATGTCACTCTCTCTAAAATTCCTACTCTCTTTTCACAAGATGGTTCATATTTCCTTTCCTTGCTTTATTTTTTTCTTAGTGCTTATGACTTCCAATACATTACTATTTTACTTTTTTTGTTGTTTATTGCTGCCTCCCTCCCATGAAAAATAACACTAGAATATAAGCTCCATATGGGTAGAGATCTTTATTTGCTTCCCAATGCATCTCCAGCACCAAGACTGGTTTTGGCACCTACATAAACATTTGTTGAATGAAAATAAGGCACCAAGGGGTTTTGGGGGCCAAGATGAAGATGCTTCAGGCCATCTCAAGCAAATTCCCAGTTCCCTGGTGGGGGCTCATCATGACCCTAGAAAGAGGCCAGGACTCTGGAGGCCCTTCCAGACTTCCGCTTCCCTCAGCGCTCAGGGAGCTGCTCTAGTAGGATATTAGTGTGGCTGCTGGAAGGGCAAGGAGTTCATGGGAAAGGACTTCATTAGGGCCATAAAAGAAACCAGGAAGGATCCCCCTCCTGCTGCAAACATTGCCCAGTCTCCTGGGGAGAAGTGACTGATGGGCGTGCCCCCAGCAGTGGCAACTGACAGGCCAAGCGAACAGCTACAAGCACTTATTAGGCACCCACTGTGTGTCCAGCTCCTTGCTGAGGTTATGCAACCAGCAAGAGAATTGTTCAGCTTCTAAGAGTTGTACCTGAGGATGGACACACACATACACACACGCACACACACACATGTACACACACATGCATGCACACACCCCAGTAGGTAAGTAATGCAGGTAATGCTCTATGATACAGGTCATGCAGCCTGACAGTGTCTCTTCCCTTTCTCAAGGGTTCCTATCTCTTTTACACAGCCAGAGATTTTCTGCTCTTGTCCCTGCCCCACCTACCCACACCTGATCTCAGGTACGTATATTATGCTGGCCACTTATATCTTAGTGTGAAGTTAACCTAAATGTTCTTTCTCCCCATAGGATTTCACATCGAATATTATCTTTAACATTCCAGTGAATTTCTTATGTCCCAAGAAGTGAATGTGAGGCTTCAAATGTGGTGTGGTCTGGGGAACTGTATGTGGAGAGCTCTCCCAGGACCTTAAAATGGGAGCAGACTGTGTCTGGTGTAATCCTGAGGGCCTTCAGGAAAGAGGTGATCACCATGAACTGGAGGGGGTGTGCGCAAGGAGAGGGTTCCAGTCCTAGAACAAGCTGGATGAGACAACAAGGTATAGGGCAGTGGGAAAGAGATCATGAACTCAGCTGGCTAAGGCCAAGACACATGGGAAGAGGACATTTTTTTTTTCCTTCTGATGACCCAGGATTCATGCCTGATGGATAGACATTCATGGAGCCTCCTCATGCCAAGCCCTGGTCCAAGTGCTAAGGTCACCACTCATGCATCAAACATGGTCCCCATCCTGAAAGAATCCACTTTCCAGGCCTGGAGGCCATTACATAAAAGAGAAGGGGCTCCTTGTTCAGCCTCCAGGCTCAGGAATGACTTTTGGGAGGGGACACCATCCAGGCTGGGTCCTGAAAGTTTAATGACAATTTAGCAGGTGTAGAGGAAAAGGAAGAGAATCCCAGCCCAGGGCATAGTGCATCCAGGGGCTTCACGAGTTCTTCAAGAGCAGTGACTGCTTGGTGGCTGGTTATCCAGCACCTAGGAGCAGGGAGAATGTTGAAATCAAAGAGGTCAGTAGGGACTACATCCTGGGGGACACTGGGTGTCATGTTGAGGATCTGGGCTTTCTTCTTCAGTCCAGAGTTTTAATCTGGGGTATATTAAGCTCAGATATGTGATTTAAAAGATTTTTTCTACTGCCCTGTGGAGACTGGATGGAGGGGAGAGCAAGGCTGGAGCTTATGGAATCAGTTGGGAGTCACTGACTAATCCAGAGGACGAATGAGGGTGGCACCAGAACTTGGAGGTTAGCAAAGGAGAACTTAGCTGTGGGGAAGTGAGGATGAAGGACTGTCGAGGATGAGCCTGAGGTTGAGGCGTGGGTAGCTGGGTGAGCAGTGCCCCAGTCTCTGTGTCTGACATGGGGAAGAAATGATGCCAGCACTTGTGAAGGGTTGAGAAGGGATTCCTGTTAGATATTCCAGTGGCGACCTAGGAAGTTCTGGAGGTCTGAACAGTAAATACAGCCCCCCACACATACAGAATAATAGGACCAGAGATGTGATCACCCAGAGAAGGTGGAGCAATGAGAAGAGAGCTCACAGAGCACACCCAAGGAACCCAGCACTCACAGTTGGGCAGAGAGAGACCTGCCTCAATGGTGATGAAGAAAGAGCAGCCAGAAAGACCACTTCTGGGAGTGAGAGTCTCTGCAGCTATCTGCAGGGTTGGTCACTCAGCCATTGAACAAAAACGTGTGTCTTGTGATTGGAAGGAGTGATACTGAAGAGAGGGGCTGAGAATTGCTTCCCCACTTAGGGACCTTGGTCAGCCAGGAATCCTCCATTGGTCAGAGCTCACTCCAAACCCAGCAGGAATGGAGCCCTCATAGTCCTTGTGTCCTTGCTCTCCAGACCATTTATCCCATTTGTGTGAGGGAGGCAGCATGTGTTCTAGAGTTAGACTACATGCGTGTCAATTTCCTCTCAGCCCCTTACAAGCTCTGTGACCTTAGGCAATTTACTTGACTTCTCTGAGTCCTCATAATTCCATCTATGAAGTGGGAACAGCAACTACCTTTCAGGGTTGTTTCTCTGAAAAACAATGAGGGGTTTGAAGTGGTGGGGGTGTGGGAGGTTGGGGTACCAGGTGGTGGGTATTATAGAGGGCACGGATTGCATGGAGCACTGGGTGTGGTGAAAAAATAATGAATACTGTTTTTCTGAAAATAAATAAATTGAAAAAAAATTTTTTTTAATTTTTTATTTTTTATAAACATATATTTTTATCCCCAGGGGTACAGGTCTGTGAATCACCAGGTTTAAAAAAAATTTTTAAAAAAGAAAGAAAATCAAGGATTATGTGTAAAATGCATCTGGGTAAGCACCTGGTTTCACATGCATTGTTCATTTTTTTTTTAAATAAGCATCCACTAAGTATCTTCTATGTTTCCAGACACTGGGCCAAGCCTGGGAATACAAAGATGAATACCACAGAATTCCTTGTCTCAAGAAACTCACCATCCGGTGAAGGAAATAGCAAATAGCAGACATGGCTGCCATGAGGTTAGCACCCCAGAGTGAAGTGTGGAGCAGAGGTAAAGGGGCCCTGGGTTCATTCCAGCTCTGCTCTTCCTTGCTGTAGGATAATGAGCAATAACAACCTTTCTGAGCTATGGATTCATCTGTATCCCCCAGGTGCTGTCCCCTGTGAGGAGATTCACAGGAAAGAGAGATGGTTAAAGAGTCCAAAATTCAGAATATTTTTTGCACAGTTTCTGGGAACTTTGAAGAGAAGCTGAAATGGAGGTGGGAGGTAACCGAAATAATTGCAAAGACAGAAATGAAGCCAGCAAGAGAACAAGCCAGGGATCACTGCCCTCTGGCTCCCACGGCCTCTGTCCCCAGCTCTATCGACATCAAGGGGAGCTGTTGAGGACTTCCCAAACCAAAAGGGAAAACAGAGCATTCTTGAGATTAGCTGAGGCAAACAAGAGCCAGGAGAGTAACACGTTCCCATGGACCCCACAGGAGAAGGGCTGGGTCAGCAGCAGGAGGAAGGAGGCCAGGGGGTACTGCAGAGGCCGACCTGTGAGAGGGTACCCTCTGGCACCCGTTCTGGCCCAGGGCCACTCTGCTTCTGCTCTGCTCCCACAACCCAGGGCTCCATGCTCCACTGGACTCTGTAAACACTGATATGATAGCAGATTCTCTCAGCCACCAAACACCTGTCAAGGCCTACCTGGAACCACAGCATGTGTCAGGCTTGGCAGGGAAGGGTGGGGGGTGAGACACAAAATTAGGGACCAGAAGCCACAGACTTTGAGTTCCCTGAGGAGCCCCTGTGTGCCTGTGAAGTGGGGTGGAAGGACCAACAGTGCAGCCTGTGCTGACAAAAGCTCAAGGACCCAGGGTCAGAATGATCCCTGAGGCTCGAGTCCCAGCAGGGTGGTGCCATGGAGCAAACCACTGGAGCCTGGATACTCAGATGGTTGTTTGTGGACATGGATAGTCAAGACTCAGCTAGGGCAGTCCCGGCAATTATCATCTCTGGCCATTTCTTCCCACCTACCTGGGTGGTGAGAAGAGGCCTGAAGTAGAGGGTTTTGACCCAGACCTCTCTCATCTGTCCACTAACTCCATTAATACCCCAACTCAGTGGAAGTGTCAGAACTGTCATATTTCTTCCCCTATAAAAAGGATTAAAGATTTCTTCAGCTTCCCTCTCAAGAAGCTATGTCTGAGAAGTGGACAGACACTTCCCCAGGGTTGTCTTGGAAGGAGAATCCAGAAGGTCCCAAGGCCCAGGGGTGTTCCCAAGTTTTCCCTATAATCTCAGGCTTGTCCCTATTCACTCTTCCTCTCATCCCTTTCCTGCACACCAGGCCACTACTTACTTATTCTCTTGAGCCGGGATGAACCCCCCAGCATCCCAGGAGAGAGATGGAGGAGTCCTGTCCTTGAAATCCTGGACAGGGGACAGACAACAACAGACCAAGGGGCAGGCTAGGTCATTTGTAGTGTAGCAAGGAAGTAACAGAGAAATCAAGGGCATGAGTCTCCACATTGGCTATGGTGAAGCCACCAGCAAATGAACTAAGGGACATTTACCTTTGCCTTTTGTGGGCAGGTAGCTGGGTCTTGGGCTTTTGAATACTGGACTTCCTCTCCTACAGGGATTTTAGAGTTGTGTGGTAGGAAAATTCAGATAGTGAAGGTGTCTGAAGTCACCATTCAATGAGCTTTGTTTAAAGGTCTATAGTTAAGGAGACAGTCAAGGTACATGGGGGAGAAGGGGAAGACTAGTAAGAGGATGGGGGAAGGGAGATGAGGGGAGAAAGGGAAGAGGGAGAAGGAAGAGGAAGGGGGAAGGGAGATGAGGGGAGAAAGGGAAGAGGGAGAAGGAAGAGGAAGGGGGAAGGGAAGAGAGATCCTAAGGCTGAGAGGTCAGTTTTCTATGGGCAGGAGGACTCACATCCACTGGTGCACAAAGATCAGAAAGTGACAAGTCATGGTGGTCATAGGGTGGTTCAGACTTCAAGTTCTAAGTCCTCTCTCCTTGCCAACTACAGAGAGGTCCCTGTAGCCAGGCTTGCCGTGGAAGGATGGGAGGCAATTGATAGAGACAGCAGAGCTGCTGCCTTTGAACAGACCTAGCAGGTCATCCCAGAGGTGTTCTGAGAAGATGCTATGGGGACTGCCAACAAGAGGGCTTGCCACCATGAGCTTCTGGAGCTGTCAGAGCCCTGGGATCCTGTTCCTCTCAGAGGAGGGAAAAAGAGCCTCAACCCACAAAAGGTGACCTTTCTTGGACCTCAAGTTTTATAGATCAATTCACAACTTAATGGTTACTGGGTTGCTGTTCAGTGCAATTTCAATCTACTTGATATTTAATACAATATATAACATAAGTTCAATGATAAAAACAATAAATACAATATATAATAATAAATTAATTTTAAAAATAATAACATAGTCTATAGAGACTATATGAAGATGGCACATTGAGCACATGTGTCTGCTTATCCCTCCACAAATCCTTAAAAATGACACACACATCAAGATAAAAAGCTTTTGCACAACAAAGAAAACAGTCAACAAAACTAAAAGGCAACCTATAGAATGCAAAAAGATATTTGCAAATGTCTTTTCAAATCAAGGGCTAGTATCCCAAAGCCTATGAAGAATTTATCAAACTCAATACCCAAAAAACAAGTAATCTAGTCAAAAAATGGGCAGAACACATGAACAGACATTTCTGTAAAGAAGACATCTAAATGGTCAACAGACACATGAAAAAATGCTCAACATCACCCAGCATCAGAGAAATACAAATCAAAACAACAGTGAATTACCACCTCACACCAGTTAGAATGGCTAAAATTAACAACTCAGGAAACAACAGATGTTGGCAAGGATGTGGAAAAAGGGGAACTATCTTACGCTGTTGGTGGGAATGCAAGCTGGTGCAGTCACTCTGGAAAATAGTATGGAGGTTCCTCAAAAAGTTAAAAATAGAACTACCCAACAACACAATAATTGCACTACTAGGTATTTACTCAAAGCATACATAGTAATTTGAAGGAGAACATGCACCCCTATGTTTTTAGCAGCAATGTCCACAATTGCCAAACTATGGAAAAAGCCCAGATGTCCACAAGTGCCAAACTATGGAAAAAAACCAGATGTCTATCAACAGATGAATGGATAAAGAAGATATTTTATATTTATATAAAATAATCAATGAAACAAGATGGGATTGGGAGGGAGACAATCCATAAGTGACTCTTAATCTCACAAAACAAACTGAGGGTTGCTGGGGGGAGGGGGTTTGGGAGAAGGGGGTGAGATTATGGACATTGGGGAGGGTATGTGCTTTGGTGAGTGCTTTGAAGTGTGTAAACCTGGTGATTCACAGACCTGTACCCCTGGGGATAAAAATATATGTTTATAAAAAATAAAAAATTTATTAAAAAAATAAAATAAAATTGTATATATTATATATTTATATATATAATATCTTCTTTATCCATATAATATATATTATATATTTATATTATATTTATTAAATATTAAATATATTGTTTATATTATATATTATATAATATATAATACATATATATGAGACACATATGCAATAGAATATTACTCAGCCATCAAAAAGAATGAAATCTTGCCATTTGTAACAACATGGATGGAACTATAGGGTATTATGCTAAGTGAAGTGAATCAGAGAAAGACAAATACCATATGATTCACTCATATGTGGATTTTAATAAAACAGATGAACATAAGGAAAGGAAAGGAAAAATAAAACAAGATGAAAATTGAAAGGCAGGGAAACCATAAGAAATGCTGATCTCTAGGAAACAGACTAAAGGTTGCTTGAGGGGAGATGTGGTAACTGGGTGATAGGCATTAAGGAGGGCACTTGACATAATGAGCACTGGGTGTTATATGCAAGTAATCAATCACTAAACTCTACTTATGAAACTAATTTAAAAAATCACACACACACACACACACACACACACACACACACCAGAGCAGTGAAGAACAAAATATGGCTCTAGTTATGACTGGAAAATAACAATTGTTGAAAGGCAAAACATAGATGGGATTGGACCAGTGGAAGTAACACCAATCAAAGACCTTAAACAGGGACCATTGGGAAATATGGTGCAACTCCCAAGCTCAAAGATATCTAGGATAGGTGGTGGAAGGAAGTGACAATCAGAGTAGGTTTAGGGCATAGCATTTGGAGAAGCCAGGTGAGAGGATCCCTTCCCTGGCCCTTGAGCTGGGCATCAGCCTCCAACTGAAGCCAGGAGCTTAGACAACATAAGATGAGTCCATTTTCCTGTTTGATTCCTGTCTGTAGTGCATGCTGTTTTTACACACCTCTCTCTCCCATACCCACTTTTACCCCTCCCCCAAAAAAGAAATTACTAGAAGGAGGCTTCTAGAAGCATATGGTAAGTATGAATAGCATTTATCAGTAGATAGAGAATCTCAAAAACAAATAAAAAGTATACACCAAGACAAACCATGAGAAACTCTTAGTCTGGGAAACAAACTCAGGGTTGTGGAAGGGGAGATGGGTAGGGGGATGGGGTGACCAGTTGATGGACATTAAAGAGGGCATGTGATGTGATGAGCACTGGGTGTTATACACAACTGATGAATCATTGAACACTGCAACAGAAACTAATGATGTCCTATATATACACTAATTGAATTTAAATTTTAAAAAGTATACACTGAAGAATCACCACCCTTGACAGCCCAGTGGCCAGCCAGCTGTGGTTGAGAAGGTCAGGTCTCAGCAAATCAGCAGTGCCAGGGTAACTCCAGACTTCTCTCACTCTGAGATACATCCACCACATTTCCCCCTTGTGCAAACACTTGAGGAGGAAGAAGCCTCCCTCCTCAGTTATTATTTCCCCACATCACCAGAAAAGGCAACTAATACCCCCAGAGATGACAAGAACAAATACAAAGGAACCTTGGGAATGTGACCACTATAAGGGAAAGGCAGACTGAACAATCGCTACCAGGTGAAATAAAACCAATGGGCAAATAAAACAACTTAAAATCGGCATATTAAATTTCTCAAAGACATGTAGAGGATACTGCAAAACAAAAAGCAAGAACCAGATGCCACAAAATAGAAATCCTGGGCATGACACACATATTAATTAGAAAAAAGAACCCAATGGACGAGTGGAGTAGCAGACTGGTTACAGCTGAAGACAGAATCTGAACACTCAATGATCAGGTTGAGTAGCTCTCACAGACAGCATCGTGAAGGGACTGGCACATATGAAAGCAAATTCAGAGATAAGAAGGGTAAGAGAATAACTGTCAACCACAGAACAAGTAAGCTCCCAGAAATAGAGAGAAAACAGGAAGAAATATTTGAAGAAAGAATGGCAGCCAATGAATCATTGAACACTACACCAAAAACTAATGATGTACTATATGCTGGCTAACTGAACATAGAAAGAAAGAAAAAAAGAGAGAGAGAGAGAAAGAAAGAAGGAAAGGAAGGAAGGAAGGAAGGAAGAAAGAAAGAAAGAATTTCACAGAGAGAAAGGCCTCAGATGGAAAGGACCTGGAAAAACAATATAAAGAAGAAAAAAAAATCTCTTCACAGTACAGTGAGAATAAGTCATCAAAGACAACAAGGGAAATTTTAGAGCCACAAGAAAGAAAAAACCAAATCACCTACAAAGAAATAAGCATCAGGGCACCTGGGTGGCTCAGTCAGTTAGGCAACAAACTCTTGGTTTTGGCGCAGTTTGTGCATGATCTCCAAGTCATGAGATCAAGCCTGGCGTGGGGCTTCTCACTCAGTGTGGTGTCTGCTTGGGATTCTCTCCCTCTCCTGGCCCTTCTACCTGGCCCCCAAAATAAATAAATAAAATCTTAAAAAAAAAAAAAAAGAAAGGCATCAAATTGCCATGAGCTTCTCAACAAGACAGTGAACATGAAGATAGAGACTGTTATTTTTGAAGTGCTGAAAGAGAAGAACTTGGACCCAGAATACTATATCCGGGAAAAATGTCACTGAAACATTGAGGGTGAAATAAAGACACTTTCAGTCATGTGAGACCCATATACTTTGTTGCACATAAATACCCATCAAAAACAACTCTTGGAAGACACTCAGAGAAACAGATACCAGGGGTTTGTATGAAATATGGATAGGGTCATCAGATATGGATGGGGGGAGGGAACCAGTAACAAAAATAATTTATTTGGTTAAATATGAATTTCAGATAAACAATGAATTTTTTGTATAAGTATGTCCTATGCAATATTACTGGACATCTTATATTTCATCTGGTAATACTAGCTAAGGGATATAAGGCTGCGTAAATAAATAAAGTTAATTTTAGTCTAAATAAGAAAAATACTAATGAAACAAAAGGGGTATCTGTGAAACTCCAGAACTAAAATTCTAGATGACAGATACGATGGGAAGTAGAGGGAGAAAACCAGAAGGAAGTAAGAGAGGGCATAGGAGATTGTCATATTCAGGAGAAAAATGTAGAAAGATGTAGAAGAAAGTGATAATAAGCACAGTTGGTAAGTTAGAAACAACCACATGAGAGTAAATACAAGATACACAACTTTCATACCAGCAGACAAAAATTGACCTATCCAATGGAATTTAGGAAAGGAGAAAATTAAATAATCCAAAAGGAGATGGAAAAAAAATCCTGAAATTTGTATGGAACCAGAAAAGATCACAAATCACTAAGGAAATGTTGAAAAAGAAAAACAAAGCTGAGGGCATAATGTTGCCTGATTTCAAGCTCTATTACAAAGCTATGATCACCAAGACAGCATGGCACTGGCACAATAACAGACACAGAGATCAATGGAACAGAATAGAGAACCCAGATATGGACCCTCAACTCTATTGTCAACTAATCTTCAACAAAGCAGGAAAGAATGTCCAATGAAAAAAAGACAGTCTCTTCAACAAATGGTGTTGGGAAAACTGTACAGCTACATACAGAAGAATGAAACTTGACCATTCTCTTACACCATACACAGAGATAAACTCCAGATGGATGAAAGACCTCAGTGTGAGACAGGAATCCATCAAAATCCTAGAGGAGAACATAGGCAGTAACCTCTTTCACATCGGCCACAGCAACTTCTTTCAAGACATGTCTCCAAAGGCAAGGGAAACAAAAGCAAAAATGAACTTTTGTGACTTTGTCAAGTTAAAAAGCTTCTGCATTAAAAAAAAAAAAAAGGAAAAAAAAGCTTCTGCATAGCAAAAGAAACAGTAGAAACAGTCAACAAAACAGAGAGGCAACTCATGGAATGGGAGAAGATATTTGCAAATGACAGAACAGATAAAGGGCTGATATTCAAGATCTATAAAGAACTTCTCAAACTCAACACCCAAAAAACAGATAATCGAGTCAAAAATGGGCAGAAGACATGAACAGACTCTTCTCCAAAGAAGACATACAAATGGCTAACAGACACATGAAAAAATGTTCATCATCATTAGCCATCAGGGAAATTCAAACCAAAACCACACTGAGATACCACCTTACACCAGTTAGAATGGCAAAAATTGACAAGGCAAGAAACAACAAATGTTGGAGAGATTGTGGAGAAAGGGGAACCCTCTTACATAGTTGGTGGGAATGCAAGTTGGTACACCCACTTTGGAAAACAGTGTGGAAGTTCCTCAAAAAGCTAATAATAGAGCTACCCTATGACCTAGCAATTGTACTACTAGTATTTACCCCAAAGATACAGATGTAGTGAAAAGAAGGGCCACATGCACCCCAATGTTCATAGCAGCAATGTCCACATAGCCAAACTATGGATAGAGCTGAGATGCCCTTTAACAAAAGAATGGATAAAGAAGATGTGGTCCATATACACAATGGAATATTACTCACCCATCAGAAATGATGAATACCCAACTTTTGCAATAACATGGATGGAACTGGAGGAGATTATGCTAAGTGAAATGAGTCAAGCAGAGAAAGTCAATTATCATATGTTTTCACTTATTTGTGGAACATAAGGAATAGCATGGAGGACATTAGGAGAAGGAAGGGGAAAGGGAAGGCGGAGGGAATCAGAGGGTGAGGACAAACCATGAGAGACTATGGACTCCAGGAAACAAACTGAAGGTTTCAGAGGGGACGTGGTGGGAGATGGGTTAGCCCAGTGGTAGGTATTAAGGGGGGCACATATTGCATGGAGCACTGGGTGTTGTACACAAACAATGAATCATGGAACATATCAAACACTAATGATGTACTGTATGGTGACTAACATAACATAATAAAAAATAATAAAAGAAAAAAGAAAAAGAAAAAATGTATAAAAATCATTTTTAAAGGAGAGTAAGTAAAAAACAAAAAATAAAAAAAACTTTAAATAAATCTCAACATAGCAGTACAGTAAGCCTGGTACTCAGATTAAATTCACCAATCAAAAGACAGACTGTCAGAATGGGTCTTTTTAAAAAAAAAATCAAATAATACAATGCCCAAAACAAAACATTTCAAAGAAAAGAATATATACTGTTTAAAAATAAAAGGATTGAAAAAGAAGACACTACAGGCAAATACGAACCCAAAGAAAACCAGAGTGGTAATTTTAATATGAGACTAAATAGATTTTAAGGCAAAAGTTAATAAAGAGGGAAAAAAGAACACTATGCCCTAGTAAAAGGACTACAGCATTTATAAGACATAAAGATTACATACATATATGTAGCTGAAGATACAGAATCAAAATATATAAAGTAACAATCAATAAACTAGAGAAAATAGTTAAGTCAACAATTTTAGTTGGAGATTTTGACACACCCTTCTCAGACTGATTAGCGAAGAAAAAGTATTAGCACAACTAAAAGTTAAAATTTACAATTAAAAATTATTAAATACTTTTATCTGAGTTATGCATGTAAGACCCATACATGGCAGCTAAAATGGTATTTAGAGAAAAATGTACAGTTTTAAATACATTTATCAGACTACAAATAAAGTTGGCATGTAAATTAAGAAGCTTGGGGAATAGCAAAACAAACAAACAAAAAAACTGTATCTCCAAACAAAAAATAAGAAAGATGAAAATAATATAAGAAAAAGTAAGGGCAGAAATTGATAATAGAGAAAAATCAAAGCAAATAGAAAACACTAAAGCTGTTTTGTTAAAAGACATTAATAAAACTTACAAAAGGGAAAGGGAGAAAATTACAGGCAAAATTCAGGATAAAAAAAGAAGAAATAATCTCAGTTACAACTGAGTTTAAAATAATCCTTTAAGTTATTAAAAAATCCATATTATAGTAAAAGATAGTTTTGGAAAGAATCTACAGCACCAACTGTGGCAAAAGACAAACTGGAAATAAAATAAGCATTAGAGAAATAGAAATTATATAATGAAAGACTACTCTTGCTGCTACTGCCCTCTTCAACTACCAAGAAAAATCTGGGGCTTAGATGGCTTTAAGGAGAGGCCAACACAATTAAGAAATTGTTAAAGTCTGTATTATACAAGCTGTTCTAGAAAATAGAAAGAGGGAAGCCTATCCAACTCATTTTGTGAGCCTGGAATCATTTATCCATGATTCCAAAGCCAGATAAGGACCTTATAAGGAAAGAAAACAAGACCCTGAATAATAGCTAGTTATCTGAATCCAAAAGTGTACTTACAAGTATGTGTTATATTGAAATTAAATTTTTAAAATTACTATACTCACACATTAATGGACTACAAAAATTATACAAGTGTATCATTAGGTACAAAAAAACACAGCCTATATTTCTGATAAAAGTCTAACTATTTAAGATAAAAGCTCTCAGAAAAGTAGGAAGTGCTGGAACCTCCTTATCTTAACAACAACCATAGATTAAAACATGGTGTAAACATACTCCATGGAAAAGCTTTAGCCATGTTCTCTCTAATATCCACAACCAATTAAAGATGCCCGTGATCACTGCTTTAACTAGGTTCAGTCTAGTACTAGCAGCCCCAGCCTGCAGAGTAAAACAAGAATAAAAAATAAAAGGTAAATATAGGCAAGGACGAAACAAAACTCTCATTATTTGCATATGATTTGATTACCTACATAGAAAATGCAATAAAATCAAATAAATGATAGAAATAATCAGAGTTTAGCCAGGTTGCCAGAGACAAGATCAATTTCCAAAAAAAATCAATATATTCTCCATAGTAGCAACAACCAAGCTATAACAGAAAACAAGGTGCCATTCATGGTAGCAGCAGGAAGAACAAAGTATCCAGGCATTATTCTGGCAAACAATATGCAACAAAAGATACCTTGGACAAAGTAAATTGACCAATGGCGAGTCAAGAGTAGATGTTTGCAAGAATTTAAAGGCACATTCTCAAATCAAGGGAATTGAGGGAAATTGGAAGGGGAGGTCACCCATGAAATACTACGGACTCTGAAAAAGAATCTGAGGGTTTTGAAGTGGCGGGGGGTGGGAGGTTGTGGTACCACGTGGTGGGTATTATAGAGGGCACGGATTGCATGGAGCACTGGGTGTGGTGAAAAAATAATGAATACTGTTATGCTGAAAATAAATTAAAAAAGAAAAAAAAAGGAGGCAATTCAAACCAAAACAACTAACAATTTTAAGAAAAGATACTCGGCCTCATTAGTAATTAGAAAAAGAGCAATCATAAGGGAGTTGGTGGAAATCAGAGGGGGAGACCAACCATGAAAGACTATGGACTCTGAAAAACAATCTAAGGGTTTTGGAGGGGCAGGGCATGGGAGGTTGGGTGAGCATGGTGGTGGGTATTACAGAAGGCACTATTGCATGAAGCACTGGGTGTGGTGCATAAACAATGAATTCTGGAACACTGGAAAGAAATTTAAAAATAAATAAAAATTAGAAAAGAAAAAGAGCAACCAAGCCATAAAGACGCCATTAGAGTAGTAAAAATTATAAAATCTGATAATTACGAATGACAGCGATGGTACATACAAGGGAAGAAACTCTGTTTCGACACCAGTGGGTATGCAGAGTGGCACAGTAATGCTGGAGAGCAATCTGGAAGCAATTAGTGAAACGCAGTACGCATACTCTCTATGACCTATCAATTCCATTCCTCATACTGTTCTGGAGAAATTGGTGCACAGCCCCACAAAGAAACATATACAGGACTGCTTATCACAGCACTGTTTCTTGCAGCCAAGAGTGGAGGCAACCTAGAAATTAATCATTAAGAAAATGGGTAAAAGAAATGGTAGTGGCACACAAAGCAGATAGCAAAAGGAATCATGTTAAGATATGTATAGTTACCTGGATAGTGTTTGGAAAACACTGTGTTGAGCGACCAAGAAAAGAAAGGAACAGAAAGAGGGCTACACCATGTCATTCACATACATTTAAACACACACACACACACACACACACTTGCTAAATATTTCAGTCTGGTCATTTTAAAATCTCTGGGAAAGAAGAACCACCAGAATCAATAGACAAATATTAAAATTAAAGGCTTAAGAGTATAATGTAAACTATAAAGTTGGCAGTAAATAATAAACCTCTGTACTCTAAAGGTGAGAAATGACTTTTTTTAAAAAAGATTTTATTTATTTATGTGAGAGAGAGCATGAGAGGCGAGAAGGTCAGAGGGAGAAGCAGACTCCCCATGGAGCTGGGAGCCTGATGCGGGACTCCGGGACTGTGACCTGAGCCACAGGCAGGTGCTTAACAAACTGAGCCACCCAGGTGCCCAGAGAAGTGACTTTTTAAATAAATATTTTATTTATTTATTTGAGAGAAAGAGAGCACAAGCAGAAGGAGCAGCAGAAGGAGAAGAAATCGGCTCCCCACTGAGCAGGCACCCTAATGCAGGGCTCCATCCCAGGATCCTGGGATCATGACCTGAGCTGAAGGCAGATGTTTATTAACTGATTGAGCCACACAGATGCTCCAGGAAAGGACTTCTTAAATAAAATCCCCAAACCACAAATCATGAACAATACATCAGAAAATAAATAAAAATGGATTTGATTAAATAAAATCTAAAGATTTTTCTTCACTGACAGACATCACAGACAAAACTATAGGCAGATGACTGGAAGAATATATTTGTCTTGTATTAAATGGACAAGTCTAATTTCTAGACTATATGAGGAACTCCTAAAAAATCAACAACAAAACATATACCAGGAAATCCAACAGAAAAATCTATGAGGAAAATGATAAGAACAGAAATCAAAAAAAGAGAAAACTGAAATCACTAAAATTTTTAATAATTAGAGAAATGCAAATTAAACGGAGAGACTCCTATGTTCTTATTAGAAATTAGAAAACTCAATAATGCCAGTGTTGACAGAATGTTAGGATACAATGACTTCTGTTCACTGGTGATGGGAGTACCAGTAGTAGACATACATTTGGGGGATAAATCTGGTAAGTCTGCTTGTCCCTCTCCCTCTGCTCTTCCCCTTGTTCACTCGCTCATGCCCTCCTTCTCTCTAAAATAAATAAAATCTTTTTTAAAAAAGAAAGGGAAGGGAGGGAGGGAGGAAGGAAGGAGAAATATGTACATAAACAAAAGCCCTATGTAAAGCAAAAATAAACACCAAAAACATTAGAAAGGCTACCATTGGAGAGAGAGGAGGAATGGAAGTGTCAATTAGTGATAAGAGAGAAAAGAAATGGTGAAATTAAACAAGGGAAGTTATACACAGACCAGTAAGCAAATGGGCTATGGACTGAGGAGAATAATAAAATCAACTCTGCACCAGAAGCTCCAAGAAAAGGAAAAAAATAAATAGAAGACAATTCCCAAAGTAGTAGTCCCCAAAATTAAAAAAATGAACCAAGTACTAAGTCAGCTGAAAAAGACTATCAGTGAACTACATGATAGATTATAAATAAATGGCAAATAATCCATACTTCATAATCTTAAGAAGAATTCTTATTCCTGGATATTCCCAGAGATGAGACAAACAGATAATATGTAGAGAAATAGGAATCATATAAACACACACTTCACTGAGCAACAGTAAATGCAAGAGAATAATGGAGAAATAACTAATGTTTTGTGGGTTAAAAAGAAATCAAATAAAATATTTTGAACCTAAAGTTCTATACCCAGTCAAAAAATCATTTCAATATGAAAACTGACTAAAGTTACCTTCAAACATTCAAGAATTCAGAAAGCATTCCATCTACAACCTTTCTCTAAATGATGGCCTGAAGACAGACTCCAGATTAAAAGGAAGGTATTACTAATTCTAGATATGAATGGCATAATACCTTTACATATTGACAATAAAAATTTCCCAGTAAACACAGAATGAAAATGGAACTAAGTAAACCTTACTGATACAACAAAGAATAGGAAAAAGAAACAATATTACTGTAAATGAAAACATAAAATAAGATGTCAACAATATATTCAAATATTTCAGAAATTAAAATTATTTCATAAATTAAAATCTCCTCTTCAAAATCAACGAGTCATGGATTAGGCTGAAAAAAACAAGAAAATTATCTAAGGAATGGAAAAATGATACCCCACCCAAAAGGAGGAATGTTTCAAGGCCAATATACACATTCAACCTCATGGGAATGCAAATCAAAACAACAAACAATATTTTTTCATTTGATAGATGAGCAAATATTTTAAAGCATCAACAATATCAAATACAAATGAGGAACTGGAAAAAGGGGTCCTCTCCTAGGTTTCTGGGGGTCAGACTATCAATGGCCCAACCAAACTAAGGCATCTTGGGAAGTATCTAGTAACAGTGCAGGTGCACATATTCCACAATTCAGAGATCCTGCTTACTGGTGTTCACCTGAGAGGAGCTCCCCATGAAATGGCGCGGCAGTCTGGAGAGAGATCTAGCAATGATCAGTCAGGTAGGGGACTTGTACAAGGATGTGCTTGGAAGCTTTGTTTATAAGAGTGGAAACTGGGAATCTACTTAAATGTCCATCAATCAGTAAATAAACAAATAAAATGCAGTGTATTATTATATGATAGAACCTACATAACAATTAAAAGAAAAGAACAATGTCTACATACCCCATGGTGGTTTTTAAAAACACAGTACACATTTAAAATGAAAAGTGCAGAATCCTAAATAAAGTATGGCATCATTTACGTAGATTTAAAACAACAAAATCCGATTGTATACTGCTTAGGAATGATGTGCATGTATGTAAAAGTACAAGGAGCATATGGGAATGGCACCCACCAAACTCAAGATAGTAGATGCTTCAAGGAAGTCTGGGGGAGATAGGGAACATTGGTTGAGAGACCTTCAGCTCTAACTGCGATGTTTCATTTTTTAACAAAAGAGAAAGAGGAATAAAATGTCAATAGTTATTAATTCTTGGTGTGTGAATACATGTGCTCTTTATATCTGTTCTTTTCTACTTAAAAAAAAACCTCAAAAGAAAAATATGTATAAGGCAAATGATAAAGAAAACAGGTGTTAATAGTATTAATATCAGAAAACATATTGACCAAAAAGGAAAAAAAAATCAAAGGACAAAGAAGAACGTTTCACCCTGATAAACATCTAGAAGATACAGATTATGAATTTTAATACACCTGACTCAGACCTTAAAAATACATGAAGCAAAACTCTTAATCTCACAAAACAAACTGAGGGTTGCCGGGGGGAGGGGGTTGGGGAGAAGGGGGTGGGATTATGGACATTGGGGAGGGTATGTGATTTGGTGAGTGCTGTGAAGTGTGTAAACCTGGTGATTCACAGACCTGGGGATAAAAATATATGTATATAAAAAATATATGTTTATAAAAAATAAAAAATTATAAAAAAAAAAAAAAAAAAAAAAAAAAAAAAAAACAGAAACCAAAAGAAGAAACAGAAAATCTATAATCAAAATGGGAGATTTTAACACTTCTTGCTCAGAAACCAATATATCAAATAGAAAAAAATAAGGAGGGATATAGATGAGTAACAATCTTGCTCTAAAAGTTCTAAGTAGAACTGAATAATCAACAAACTAATACTACCCATTTTCCCCAAACATACATGAACCATTAGGAAAAATGTATCATGCTACAGAAAAAAAATTTCAAAAAATTTATCATATGGATCTCATGTGCTGGTTGATGATTTACTGGAAAAGCAAAGTGAATAAAAACAGAAGATGGAGGAGGAGGAAGCAAAGAGTAGCAAGCAGTGGTGCCATAAGCTAACGTGGGTGCCCACAAGTCCCAGGGAGGAGGCCTGATGCTGTGCACAAATTCATTCTTCCTCCAGAGGAGCCCATTCTGAGCACCAGCTTGGTTCTCCAGCTGGATTCTGGAGACACAGATGTGAATAATCCCCTGCCTGGCCTTAGGAAGTCCACAGTCTAGAGCAGAAGGAGAAGGCAATGCCCCACTTGGTGAAGGGTACCCAAAAAGTAGCCTCCCCCCAACCCCACTGTTCCCTGGATGTGGTTTTCTTTCCTACACTCCAGCTCCAAATAAATACAAGGAGCTTGTTGCCTGAACATGGCCTCCTCAGTTTCTATTCAGAATCCAAATGCCTCACGGAGAAATGCAGAAAAGTGCCTAAACTCTTGAGGAAAATTAGGTTTCTAAGGGAAGGGGCTTGAAGGAAGAGGAAGCTGAGGAAGAGAAGCAAGAAGGAAGATGGACATAGGATAGAGAGAAAAGACCAGAAAGGACAGAGGAGGATGCTAAAAGCCAAAAGCCAAGAGCCCCAGTTCCTTGGGCTGGTCCTGATTGGAGTGCAAGCTTCACATCATTCTGGAAAAGCAGCTTCTGAGTATCTCTATTTCTGGTGCAGGATAGGAACAGAAATAAAGGGGTGGAGAAGGGACGGAAGGGAAGGGAATGGAAGGGAACGGATGGCAAAGGAAGGGAGGGGAAGGAAAGATTTACTGATACACTGAGAGGAAAGAAACAAATATTTGGATTGGGCTCCCACCTCCCACGACATCTCTTCCCATTAGGGAGAATGTTCTGGAAAAATGTATCTATAATTAGCTAACAGTTTTGTTCTGCTCTAAAGGTCTAAACGTCTGAAGTACTCTCTCATCACCTCTTGGCTGGTTCAAAAACACCACTGTGTTCACTGTGTTCTAAGATTCTGAGGCAGATACAAGAAGAGCATCACTTCCTGGTGAAGGATATTGGGCAATTTCTGAACTTTCAGGAGCTCATTCCCTCAATTCTGTGACATCTATTCCATAACTGAGTTTGCTAACAAACTGTGAAGGCCCACGGTGTGCTTCCCGGTTCCGGGCACAAATTGAACACAAGGTAGGTACTCATAAAATATCTGCTGATAGAACAAGTGGAGGAAGGAATGAAGCCCTTACTCCCAAAGCAACAGTCTCTGTTGTGGCCTAATCACTCGCCGCAACCTAGACTGTCTGGTTCCGGGGAGGTCTGTGACGCTATGACCTTTGCCCCTCTGACTCAGTTCTGCACCAGAGACAATCACATCACCATCGGGACCACAGGGCCAGGCGGACCTTGAGACAGAAGATGGCATCAGGCCACCAGGTACCAAGTGTCTCTGCAGAAGACTTCTCGAGAAGACAGACTCAGGCTCTAAGTCTTGGTGAGGAGTCATCTTGGTTACTGAGATGCTAGAAAAAAGCACTGGACGAAACTGGAGGAGAGTCTAACAGAGTTGCAAGTCTTTAAGTGTTTCTCCATGGTCACGTTTTTTTGATACAGAATCACATGCTTTGATAAGGAACAGCCCCAGGAGGCACTGGGGCAATGAACTCATCTTACTCCCCGGCTGCCTTTTCAGAAGAGCCTTTATTTTCTTCTCCCAGGGCAATGTTGTGCACATTCAGGTAAAATATTTCTCTGCTGATGGAGCTAAAGTCCCTATCACAAACAAGATCCACCCATCTGATTTGAGAAAAGGTCAGTAAGTATAGAATAGCTTAAATGGCAAGAAAGCTGTGGGAGAAACTGATTAAAGTCACACACATGTGCAGCTACAGACCAAAGTTTAAAAAGAAAAAAAAAATACTCTCCTTGGAATGAATCCAAATGATCGCCTGGATCCTAAAGTGAAGCGATATTGTTCCAATTTTTCCTTTATCAGACAAAAGAAAAGGTCTTTCCACGTAGCCTTTTGACATAGAGCTAATTTAAAGAAGATTTGGAAGTACAATGCAGGATCAGATGCCTTTGCAGAATTCCTTGCTGTTTTCATTTGAAATCTCTCATTTATGCTCAAATTTCCAATTGGAAATTTAATGACTTTTTCTTTTAAGAGAAGTTGGCAAGCTGAGTTGGTTTAAACACAAATCTCCCAAAGGTAAAAGATCAGACATCATTATAAAAATAGAAAATATTCCCATTGTCCTTTCGAGATGTTTCTCCTAAAAGACGTGAGGATGTTTCTGAACAGCAGATGCGTTTTGGTAAAACAAAGTTGAAAAATATGTGAAACTCTTGACATTGGAATTACTTCCTGAGCTATGTCAAGTTATGTGGCTGCCTGGGGTAAATGAGAGCATTCTCTTTGCGGCAATAAACTCACTGGACATATGCCCCAGTAACAGAAACACCCATACTCTGCCGCTTGATGATTCACACTGCCTCTCGGAGCAAGACCTCTACCCTCCAGGTCTCAGTGGCCCCATCTGTTAAATGGGAGGCTGGTCCACAGCCTTTCAGGGCATGCCAAGCATAGGCAGTCTCTGAGTTTATGGCATATTAACATATCAAATGAGTTTTGCATTCAGCTGATTGGGGATTTTTTTTTTTACTAGCAAAAAAAAAAAATGTATCAAATTGCTGAGTAATTTGTCAAATCAGACATGGATCATCCAGTACAATCAAGTAACAACCAGTGTTCTACAAGCAGCCTTAACTGTCCTGAGAGGAACTGGTTCTCTGCCTCTGTCCCATCCAGCCCAAGATGACCTCAGGTCAAAGAACTGATCATGCTGAAGAACCAATAAAGAGATGCCCTCGTGGAATGCAGGTGGGCTAGGAACTGCTGTCTTGTGGTAGCTCAGCCCACAGCATGTCCTTGCGATGAGCACAAATGAAAGGAGCACCTTAGGCACCTTCTGACCCAAGTGCAGGCCTGAGCACTTGATCTCCCTGGACAGCCTGTGGGCTCCAGGACAGATCCTGTTCACTTGTGTGCCCAGATCCTAAATCAGGGCCTAACAAGAAGCAAACTAACTGTATTGAATAAACGAACTATGTTGAAATGGCCAACATAGACACTTGTAGCAAAGGTTGTCTCCATGTTTATACAGAAGAGGATCAGGGGCAGAATTTGTTAAGAAGACAGGGAGGCAGCCAAGAGATTGTCTCAGAACTGAAGTTGCTCAGCAAGACCACCAAACTGATTCAGGCTGTATTTTATTTATTTATTATGTATTCAATTTCTTTATCTATTAGACTCCTTCTGATGGTTGGCTGGGAGGTGTTGATGGGAATTCCCAAGCCCTCTTCCCAAGACAATCTCTGGTAAAACCAAGGATGACTGACGTTGTGATGTGTGTGGACTTCCCACCAGGATGTCCCATCCAGAGGTGTCTGGGATGGAGAGGAAACATCCTTTCTCTTCTGTCTGCACAGCTCCAAACCACACAGTCACTGGAGTCATACAGAACACTGTGTCCCAGGTATGACTGTGTGCAAGCATGTTCTTTGCAGGGTGCCAGTGCATAGTATTTCCTTAGTGGGCAGGACAGTGTGGGGGACAGAGCATGGCTTTGGAGGGGACAGGGCTGGGTTTTATCAGGGGCAGAAGAAAAGCAGGGTTTCCAAAGAACCTTACGACATTGACGGGCCACTTAATCTCTCATCTATAAAGAGGGAAGTCCAATTCTTCCCTCCCAGGCTTGTACCTAGACCTCCTCAAATGACTGAAACTTGTGCCATTCATTCATGTCTTTGTTATATGGTTCTTTTTACGCTGGCCTCTCCAGACCCCCGTGGCAGGCTCTGTTCTCCTCCGCAAACACAAGGAACACATTTTCTTTGTCTTTCTGAAGCAGTCAAGTAAGCCCATGCAGGTGACCCCTGACCTTACCCCAGAGTGGAGTCAGGGGTAATCACACTCACTCCATACCCCCATCAAGAGAACACAGGGCCCCATGCACAGAAGCAGGGGAGAGTGGGTGCTGGGTGGAGGATGCTGGGGCAAATGTTAGGGCAGAACAGACAGGACCTCAAATCGGTTTTGCCACTCAGACACCAAGGATCCTGAGTCCTGACAAACCTGGCCTTTCCAGACCCTGCCGGTGATGACTGGGGTTGGGAGAGTCAGGTTAAATTTCCTGACCTGCTTATCCCAGCATGACTGGGGCCTTTTCTCATTCAAACCACAAGTCCCAGCGAGGCATCAGTGCTGTGTCCGTGCTAGTACATGTGTGCGTGAGCACATGTGTGCACACACACAAGTCCACACATGGATAGGACAAATATGACAGCTTCTCAGGGCAGAGCCAGTTTCAACCTGCTCAACGAAGGAGAGAACACACAGCAAAGATAACCTGAAACACATTTGCACTTAGTGATTATTTGACACGGATTCAAAATCTGCTTCAAATATGAGAAACACCTTTGTGAAATAAGAGCTTAAAAAAATCTCGGTCTTCGAGAAAATAATTCCCCGATCGACTGTCTAAACAAAAAATTTCAAAAGCCATAAACCATGACAATATACGGATATGTTAGGCATACGATATGTTTAGAATATATTCACATAATATATCAATGCCAATCACATAATGTTTTTATGTACCTTCCTTCAATGCAATAGCTAACACTAACATCAATAATCACATAGTCCCTTTCTTCCAAAGTGTAGTACTTTCACTTTGTGAAGCACTTTCTCTTCAGGCATCTAGCAAACCTCTTTTTGCAGGCACTCCAAAATGATCTGATCAAATTAAGACAGACCTAAAATAGATGGGATACCCTCTTAAACATGCACATGTAAGGTCTGAATTTGGTCGCCAGAATAACAATACACCGACACTGAGAAACCACCGGGCTTGGCTCTTGATAGCCCTGTTCCATCTTCCAGCATCGAGTGGGAGCAATGTGCTTTCCCAGGGAAGCCAGCTAATTTTAGAGAAAACTCATGTTTTTTACCTGGCCTGTGAGAAGTATCTGTACACCTACATTTCAACATCTGCTGTGAGGAAGATTAAGAACAAGATCCTAATTTCTGGTGCGCTCTTGATGTTGGGAAAATATCAGCTAGCGAGCATTATTAGCTATCTTCGAGTTGACAAGAATGCAGGATTAAGTTTCTTTAAGGCAATTACACTTTTGATGACCCCTCTACATATAAAACATGTTAGCTAATGGGGGTGCAGAGGGGCAGGCTTAAGTGTTTGATCAGGAAATCCTGCGTGAGCATATTGGATGGAAATTTGATTAGTAGCCTTAGTGACGGGCGATCAGATCCTCTGGGTCTGCACAATCAGATCTGGCAGCACTTGCCTTCTTGCCTCTTTGAAGGAGGCGAACATTTGTGCAGAATCAAGACAGTGCTGGGTCCTTGATTTTTTTTTTTCTGGGTCCTTTTTTTTTAAGTTATTGCAGACTAAAGCCTGAAAAGTACCTTTTATTTTCTTTTGACAATATGTTTGCAGTTACCTTAATGTTGAAGAATAAAATCAAATATTGTCCCTTCCCTGAAATGATGAGGGCCAAGGAAGCAGAAATCAAAAATCAACAGAGTCCGAAGGGACCTGGGAGAACGTAAGTGTAGGAGTGATAAAACACAGACCCTCCCACCGCTCTCATCACACTGCTCTCGAACTGGCACACATGAATTGTCGCGATGACTCTGTTTTATGGAAGAGAAAAGTCACACAATACAGGGAAGTGACCCAAGGTTGTGTGGCCAGGATGGGAACACTGGCCGCTGAGCTCCTGACCCACACTCCACACGCTCCACACTTCTGCTTCCCCGGGTCATACGTGGGAAAAACCAGTCCCCGAGAGAAGACGTGACTCTCCAAAGTAATTCAGCCACAACTAAAGCAACACTCTCTTGTACTCCTCATTCAATGCTCTTCTCCCATGCCACAAAGTCTGTGTCTCTGAACGTCACCTTCCTCCATCAACCTGGACAAAACAGAGTGTGAGCTCAGTTCTCTACACCTATCGCATCATGAACTGAATGTTAATTTCATTTTATAGGTGAGAGAGGCTGCAGTCTCGCAAAGAGCAGGTGACCTGCTGCAGCCGCACAGCAAGAAACAGAAAAGGGACTTGATCTTGTGTCTGTCTCATTTCAGAGTCCACTCTCCTTTGCCCTTTCTCTCTGAGAATAAAAAATAAATCAGGGAGGAAAAGACAGAAAGAATAAGCCCTGAAATATTTGGGGGTCAAACAGGAGTTAAAGCAGTGAGTTTACATTGTGCAAATGTAATGCATTTGTTTAGCACAAGGAACAGGGTCTGATTCTCATATGAGATGTATTTCATTAAAGCAACAGGTATTTTCCATGTGCCCAATCCCGGATCAGCAAAATGAGGCCCGCATTAGCAAGCTGTTATGGCCAGTTCCAGCCTTTAAAAGACACATTATTTAAAAAAAAAAAAAAAAAAGAAAAAGAAAGAAAGAAAGAAAGAAAAAGAAAAACTCAGTTACACGCACATAGGCATGCATGTGTGCACACACAGACACATCACACAGCCTGTGTTTCCCTCTTCTATTTCTTAAGTCCACACTATATGGTCCCCATATCCCCTTTCCAGTGTGAACCATAAGACTATGGATACATTTACAAAGGAAATGAAACAAAACAATCTTGAAATCTATCACTAGAAAAAGTGATCAAGGTAGGTTCTGGCATCAGATTGACCCCGAGTCACAGAAAAGTCAATTAATTGTGATGGCCATAATGGATCGATTATTCTGGGAAATCTACAACATGACTTCAGCCCGGCTGGCTGACAGGGAGGTGTGCATCAAATGCATCAGCCCTTTTTCTGAGGGAGCAACAACAGAGGGTGGGGGGCCCACCAGCACACCAACTCACCTCAGACCGTGTGGTGGTCCTGACACGCGGGGAGACCGGCATATGTCCCCTCCTCAGCTGGGAAGTTGAGTGCTGTCGTTAAAAAATATCCTGCTTCTTCTAAATTCATAATCATGTGAGTGAAGCGTATTTTTAAAATAAAAGACAATGTTAAAACCACCACAGCAGCTTGTATTTTTTGCAGGGGTGTTGGACACATATATATTTTAATCCACGTCCAAGTGAATCAAATTCATTTTCTCCAGGTTCCAGTATTTCACTTTCCTTTGAAACGTTTTATCTACTACAAAAATAATTCACAAAAGAGTAGAAGACAAATGGCTCTCCCAGTCCTACCACCCAGAGAGAACCACCATAACATTAATAGTGCATTTTATTCCAGACATTTTCAGTCTAATACATAATTAGAGTCAGTGGACATGATCACAATTGTTATATTAATTTTTGAAAAAGCACAGTTGATTTTTCTTCAGATTATAAATTTAATATATGCCCTTTGAGAAAGTTCAGGGTAAGTAAACAGAAGAACAGAGAGAAGAAAATGAAAGGTCCCTATAGTCCACCCCTCAGCAAGAAGCTCTTCTAAAAGAATCCGTAGGCTATGAACTGCTCCCCTCTCCAGCGCTCGGGTTCAGCCTCAAGGGACAGGGGACAAGGGGGCTGTCCTTACAATTAAAGCTCCAAGCGCCTCCACCCGAGGCCGGGTTACAAGCCCCTCAGCCCTGGAGCCGTACACCCACGCTATGGTCGTTCATCTTCTTGGCTACTTTATGTCAAAATATCCATATTTGTTTTTGACTTATTAGCTAATGTCCTTTGCTGGCCACCCGCCCCCCCATCACCGCACCCCGTTTTAAATATTATGGTCCTAATTACAGCGGATGATTGTTGAATGACCCAACGGGCGGACAGAGCGTGATCACACTCCGGAGGCCCAGCCTCTCTCTTACAAAATAGGACTCTTTTTTTTTTTTTTTTTTTTTTTTTTTAACACCATCCAATGATGTCACCCGTTTGCGGTTTCTCTGGGACTTTATTAAAATGTTTGTGACGGAGCCAATGTAAACCATCCTAAATCCAACACAGAGCTGAAAGGACTGATTTTAGGGAATGCGAAGATATGGATCATTGGGCCTGTCGAAGCCCCATCTTGAGCCAATTATTGGTGTCATCTTGAGCCAATTTAATCAATCCAAGAGGGATTGGGGGGTAGTAGGGGGCGCAGGCAGGGGTTGTGAGCATTGGTCAAATGTGCTGGCTCAAATGCGTGTGTCGCAAAAGCGACTGAGCCTCAGCTTTGTGGATTTCAGATGCTCCTCTAATCTTCACGCGCCTCCTGGGGTCCCCTCCTGTGCCAGTTCCAGCCTCCTTGTTGGGTCTGTTGGAGATCGCTGGGCAGTGCTGGCCCAGGTTTAAGAGAGAAAGCCCCCAAAAGTCTTCAAGGCCACTTCTCACTGGGGAGACAATGTCAGGGATGCAGGACCCACAGACACTACTGACATCTGAGCCATCTGGGCGACCCAGAGAGTCCTCCGGGCTCTCTCACCCCGGGCAGGGTGGCCAACGAAGGGGTCAGGAGTGGTTAGAGTGAGATGCTTAGAAACAGCACCCAGTCACTAAGCTATTTGAGCGCTTATCTTAGTTTACTACTTAAGTTACTGTTGTTGAATTGTCCTCTCTCTTTTTTTTTTAAATTGGATATCCGGCATTACAAATCATAAACTGGATGTTTTCCTCACTTAAAAAAACAATGACGGAGGGCAGGGAGGAAACAACAGCATCAGAAATATCTGGCCATATCAAAAGCTGAAGTAATATTAGCTTCAAGTTTCACACTCTGTACCTTGAGCAGGTGACACCAACACAGGTAAGATACACACAGAAAATTATTATTTTTACAAGCGCACAGAAAATGGACAATGTGTGTGGCATGTAGTTATTGCTATTATGGATATACTGTTATTCATTTACATTTCTCCATGCTCCAAAAAGTTCGTGAGGGGGTGGTCCTTAGACCTGGCATATTTAGTTAGCTGCTGCATGCTCTCGCCTGGCTTCCTCCCCGTCTAGGTTTCAAAAGCCTGCTTCTCTCCCCTCCCCCAGGGCAGCCCCTCACATTTTTGGGGAGATAAAAAGTCTCGACTGTCTAGTGTGTGTACTTTGTGTGTTTTGATAGATAACATCCATGAGTATGCTCAGTCACTTCTCCAGAACCGGCTCTTCATCTTGGATCAAGCGCTCTGCAGTCCTGGCGAGGTTTGGAACGGTTACGGGGGCAGTGAGCCTTGTCGCAGTGCATCTCTGCCTGAGCTGGAGACCGATGGAGCGGAATGCGGGCCGATAACACAATTGTTTTCAACCCCACAAAACTGATGAGAAAGGCCCTCTTGAATTTTGGAATGCATGCTTGCTGTCGGTTCACAAAGGAGGTATCCAAAATCTTTAGCCAGGAACCAAAGAAACCGAGTCAGACAATCGCCTTGATGTTCCCAAGTTTAATCACTTTAAAGAACCCTGCCTCCCAATCATTGAATTCTTTTCAGAAAACAATGGATGTCGAATTCATCTCTTCCCATAATACGCAATCTGAAAGGTGTTTTGATTAAAACCAACTTCCTTTCTTTCTTTCTTTCCTTTTTTTTTTTTTTTAACTTGTTTCCAAAGACTTTCATTGCTAAACTTGTAATTTCTGTAAACCTAACGGGCTTCTGGGACCATCCAGGAGCCTCATTACTCTGAACGTGTTCAAAACAAATCCAGAATGAACTTTAATCACCGAACCTCAGAAGAACGAAGAGGGAATGCAGCTCTGGATGGGTTGGCTTGGTCTCTAAGTCAGTATCTCCACCTGAGAATGTGTTAGTCTGTTTAGAAGCCAGGCTAATCCTACCTTTCAGTTATGGAAGGAAATGGATTTTAGATTCAAGACTCAAAGTGGGTCCACCGAGCACGAGGATCAAACACTCTGGTGCTTTCAACAAGCAAATGCTACTGCCTGTCTCAAGGCAGAGGCCGGCGGGGACTGCAGGGTTTATAAACAACACTCTGCTATTTATTGGAGCTGCCCACCCGAATCCAAATCTTCCTCTCTTCAATAGCGGCCTATTTACCGCAGTTTAAGCAGGGTTCTGCAGCCCTGCCTGCGTCTGCAATTTATTACTTGCTGCGAGAGCTCAGACCCAGAGTTTAAATGTCCCTAGTTGAAAGTTTATACCAGTCAGGACAGAAAATTATTCTCTCTGCCTAGGTTGAAGCACATTACTTCTTTATTGAATTAATTATGATAAGGATCATAACTTTAAACGAGGGGTGAGGTGCTGGCTTTCCGCTGGGATTGCTTGGAGCAATTTTCATCCAAGCATTTTTGTGGAGTTATTGAGTCTGGCAGGTCTGAACTTTGGAGAGGAGTAACTTTCTCCAGAACTTGAAAGGGGCTGGACATTGATCCAGGCAAAGCTGTACCAGATTCCATGTTTTGAGACAGGGAAATTTGCACTGCATGCTGAACAAATAACCGCGGGACCGGATGAAAGACAGCTTGGGAGCTCCTCATGTGGCCTTGAGCTTGGCCTTTCCTTGCTGGAGCCGGCCCCGGGGAGGGCAAGGGACAGGCAGGGACAGAAAGGTCCCCCGCAATCCTAATCTTCCAGGCCCAGCCTGGGCTGCAGGGTTGTGCAAGAGGCATGCCAGATTCTGATGCACAGAGGAGGAGAGGAGAGTGGGTGGAACTGCAAAGGACACCAGCTCTGAGGTCAAATGCACCTGGGTCTGAATCCTGCCTCTGTCACTTAATAGGCGTGTCACATGAAGAGGGTCCCTTCTCCCCCTCCCTCTTTTTCTGTCTCACTCTGCATCAGCAGATTATTTGAAGAAGTTTGTTTGTGTATGCATAATATACATTATATAGAGTATACAGAATATATCAATATTTTATACACAGGTGAATGTACACACACACACATACACACACCCCTAGCACTTGGTCCATGCTTATTTAAAGGTACTATTGTCATTACTAATAGGAAAATGGAAAAGTTAAGCCAGACCAATATTTCATATCTCCTCCAGCTAAACTCTCCACAGCCAGCACCCAGGTGACAGAGCACTGTGGTCTCTGGCTGTCGTCCCAGGCCCGCATAGCTGCCAGCTGGACTAGAGCTCAAAGCCACCCTCTGTCCATCCTCCCACCCCACCCCTGACTCTCCAGCTTCAAAGGGTGGGCTGCACAGGCTCCCAAATGCTGTGACCCTACATGGAAGTTTCTCAGACCCACCCTACCCAGCCAGGTCCCAGCAGCCCCTCAGGAACAGGTCTTGACAGGGAAGAAGGGTGCCCTCTCTAATACACCTTCACATTCAGGGGGCAGTCAGCTCTGGTGGATATTCTGAGCCTGTGGCTCAGAATAGGATCATGGTATACTTTATTACTCAAATCAAGACACTTCTAGTAGTGAAAAGAGACACTAATAATACTAGCTTTGAGGCAGTACACATAACCAGGACTGTGTTGACCCCCAGGATATAGGATTATCCATTCTTGGGCCACTCTAGGTCTGAGGCCCCACTCCCCCATCACAAAGATGTACAAGAATGTTTCTTTAATATAAACCGCACTAAGGCCATCACTTCCAAAATGACCTTCCCCGACGACTCTCGACCTCTCAGGTCTCAGGCCAGGTGATTTGGCACCTGAACCACTGCACCCAGCTGCCAGCCATGCATCAGTTTCTTAGTGTTTTCAATTTCCCTTCACTGTTCCTGACAGGTGAGGGACTCTGGAGAAGTGGCTGGTGGGACCCACTGTAAGTCATCTCTTGGGACTTAAAGAGGAGGGGAGACATTTGGAAGGTACTAGAAGTTTACCCCTTAGTCTAAGGCCTTGGGTACCCAGACCACATCTGCCCCAACATACTTTTCCACCATCCAGGTCAACCTCACAATTCCACTGACAGCCTTGGCGACCACCACTTAGTGAACAGTTACAATCACCTGGTCTTTGCACAGAATCTCACATGTGTTATCTCACTGGACCCTCACTGGGATCCTATACGTCAGTGTAACAATCAGCACTGATTGATGAGGAAACTGAGGCACAGAGAAGTTAGGTAACTTGCCCAAGTCCACCCTGCATAAAAGTGGTCCAGCCAGGCTTTGAATGCCAGCAGCCTGCAGATGGCCTCTGGATGCAAAGACTCACAGTTTATTGGGTGGGAATGGGTTTATACCTAGATTCAAAGCCTGCCCACACCAGTTTCTAGCTGTGACCTGCAGAAGTTTTCTTTTGGAATGACTTAATTTGACAGAGGCTTGTTCTAAGATCAAAAGGGACAATATTTCGCTAAGCATGATACGCTCTAGTTCCATCCATGTTGTCGCAAATGGCAAGATTTCATTTCTTTTGATGGCTGCATAGTATTCCATTGTGTATATATACCACATCTTCTGTACCCCTGGGGATAAAAATATATGTTTATAAAAAATAAAAAATTAATCATAAAAAAAGGGACAATATATGACCCTGTATCCTACAAGGTATAGGGCCCAGAGGAGTTTCTTAATGGATCTGTTGCAACAGTTCAACTGACAGTGAGTCCTCCACTGTGTCCCCTGCAAGTGGCTAACCTACCTGGGACATGCTATCCACAGTCCTTGCCCTTGGGGTCCTGCCCTCAGTGGTTCAGGGCCCGACCCTATACCCCAGGCCCCTCAGAATTCAGCTGTGCCCTGAGAGAGGAGCTTGCCATTCCAGGGGCTCAAACCTTCATTCCCGACAGAGGCAGCCCCTTTGGGAGAGGTTATATATCCCTGCTACTTCCCTGGGGCTGGAACCCTCCAAGTCCCCACCCAGAGACATACCTGCAACAGGACCACCAGTGTTGTCCACTGGTAGCTAGGGCTACCCGGCAAGCGGCCAGTGGCAGGGAGATCTGGGGCGCCACTGCTCAGCTACAAGTCCACTGAACCTCCATCCAGACAGGATGATGAGGCCCTCTGCAGATAGGACACACTACTGAGACAAACACTCTTCCCTGTGCCTTCCTCTCTCCCCTCAAAAGCATGCTTTTCATCTCCCACGCACCACCACCATAGAGCCCACATGGTTTGGATTATTGGAGGCCCCTCTGAATAGGGTGATCTATTGTTTTAATCTGTCAATGAGAAGGTACCACAGCTGGGAGCTTGGCAAGGTTTGGGCACAGGACAACAAGCAGGGGCTGGGCCCCAGTGGTCTCAGCGGCAGCCTTCCCAGCCTTCCTCTCACTCACTCAGAGCCAGGCCCTGGGCCATGCCTCTATGTGAGGAAGGTCCCTTCCTCCGCACAGGGTTAGCCAGAGGTGAGTATAGGACAAATATCAGGTTTCTCAGCTTCCTGCTGTGCAGGGCAGATGACAAGATTATTACACCTCAGAGGGGATAAGGCTGAAAGTATCAACAGGTTTCAGGAGGGTTTAAGAGTTACATGGAATGTGACAGAGGAGGGAGCATGACTAATTGTGGCTGGGGTGGCCTGCCCTGTCTTTCAGCATACACTCTAATTCAAGGATCGAAGCTTCTCTGCAAAGAGACACAGAAACTTGTTCATCTAAAATGTGAATGATTGGGGCCCCTGGGTGGCTCAGTGGGTTAAAGCCTCTGCCTTTGGCTCGGGTCATGATTCCAGGGTCCTGGGATCAAGCCCGGCATCGGGCTCTCTGCTTGGCGGGGAGCCTGCTTCCCCCTCTCTCTCTGCCTTCCTCTCTGCCTACTTGTGATCTCTCTCCCTCTGTCAAACGAATAAATAAAATCTTTAAAATGTGAATGATTAAAGGTTCTTCATGCATTACAATTCATAGAAGTTTTTCACAAAAAAATGTAAATAGACATTTTCAATACAACACTTCAGTCACTATGTTGTACAATATGCAAATGCACACACACATACACACAGACATACACAAACACACACACATAAACACGCATATGCTCACACACATATACACGACTCCCTCACCCAAACCAAATGACTTGGAGTTTCCTGAACACCCTGGACCCCTCTCCTTACCAGGCATTTATACTACCTACAGTCCAGTAAAGCAGTCCCCCACTTTAAGATAATTTCCCCTAATTATCTTAATGAATCCTTCAAATCCCAGCCCAATTGTCACCTCCTCCAGGAAGTTCTCCATAGGCTCCCTTTCCCAAGGCTGCATTGGGAGTTGCTTCACAATGTGCCCTCTCTGTGCCCCTCCAGCAGAGCCCTCCCCATCCTGGGCCACCATCACCTGTTTCCTGGCCTGACTCTCCCACTAAACGGTCAGCTCCTGAGGACAGGACCTGGGTCTCAATCTCCATTTCATCCCTAATGCCCGCGCAGGGCTTGGCACAGAGTGGGTTCTTGAGGAGTGATGGCTGAATGAACAAATGACAGTCTGCATCATGGAAGCTTCTTTCTTTCTGAGTAATGAAGTCAGAGCCCCTGCCAGGATCCTGTGGAGCCAGACACATTCATGCAGTCAGAGAGAGGCACCCACTAAGGCACACAGGCTCCTCTCCCCTGACAATATAGGTACTCGCCAATATCCTAAGAATCATTTTGACCATAGCTGGGGAAAAAGAAACAAACAGGATCAAAACACTGGGGAACTGGTAAAAGTCACTGTGCCTCTCAGCATGTCATTGGGGTCCCTGGAGATACTGTACCTGAAAAATGTTAAAATTAGCCAGTAAACATCTATACAGCCACACACCACACACAGGCCCAAAAGATTCTCTGGTGAGGGACAGTGAACATTGGCTCAGCCCTGGGGGGGCTCCACTTGGATTCAAATCCTGAGTCCAACCACATTTACCCACTGGATGAACTTGGGCAAGATACGGAACCCCTCAGGTCCTCCATGTCCTCATCTGCAAAATAGCATTTCTTATCTCATAGGCATGGACTGAAGATTAAATCTACCTAAAAGAGCTCCTAGCAGTGTCCAGGTATGGTAAGGACCCAGCAATCATTATCACACATCTACATAGACAGAAATCTGTGCTGCTGACCTGTGACTTCCTTAGTTCCTTTTCCAGACTCCTTTCCAAAGATGGACCCAAACTGCCTGAGAGTCAGGGGTATGGTTTGGACTGACAATCAGTCATTCCTTCTGCGAACATCTAATGAGCATCTGCAGTGTGCTGGGTTCTGAGTAGAGATGGGTCAAGACCCAGCCCTCCCTTGAGGAGCACATGGCTGTGCTGGGGCACAGAGAGGGGAACTGATGATGACAGCCATCTTTGATAAGATGCATAATGAAGCATGGAAGGGGGGCGGGGAGAATGGAGGGAGGTTGATAACCCAGCCTTGAAAAGTCGGGGAAGGCTTCTTATAGGAGGGAGCAGCTAAGTACTGAAGGCCGAACATGAGTTAGCCTTGTGAATGGGTGAGGAGGATAAGAGAAGGACCCAGGACACATGACTCTAATTAATTAATTCATAGTGATATGGTTATTCATGGTGACCTGACCACAGCATTTCTTTGTGTCGGGTCCACCGTTGAACGCTTCAGCCACATTATCTCATTGAAGCCTCCCTCTCAGCTCTGAGGAGGACAATCTTTGCTTTGGGTTTTATTCACTGATCTATCCTCAATGGCAGAATGCTGCCTGGAACTCAGACTGTGCTCAATAAACATTGGTAGAATATGATGGTTCTAATATGATTCTAATATGATTCCCATTTTATAGATGAGGAAACTAAAGGATCTTCACTGAAGGATGCCACAGCTACTGTGAAACAGAGCTGGGGCTGGCAGACCATGCTGAGGTCAAGCCAGGACTCTACTCACTGAGACTCACTAATGGTGAGACTGGCCTATAGGGACCTCGGCAGCCAAAGCAGCTACTCCCTCACATGCTTGCAAAGAGCCAGGTCATGGGAAATCAACCAGAACTCCCCTCGAAGTAGGCTCTGTGAGGAGAGCTAGTGAGCAGGGTGCCCACTGCCCACCCACCCTGCCCCCAAGGCTGCTGGCTCAGCAGCCTGTGTTTACATTTCTCCCTCAATCTGGAGGCTGCAGATTGAAATTATCTCCTCTTGGCTGTGTCAGCCTGTCCTGAGCCTCACTCCCAGCTCCAGCACCTCCCAGAAAGCCCAAGGCAGCCACAGCTGGAGTCTGATAAAGCCAGCTCTCTCCCATGGGTTCACCCTCGATGGGGTGGGAGAGAAAGGACCCCCTTGTCCCACATAGCAGCAGAGCCTTCTCAGCCAGTGACTCTCTGCTGCCTGGGACCAAAGGCAACTGGAGGGATCCCCCATTCCACTGAAGCCCCAGTAGCCTCTGGAAGCTACAGAGATGCCCACCAAAGGACCCTGCAAGAGCAGTCTTGGGCTGGCCCTAGGCCTCCACACTGTAGCCTGATCACAAGCAGAGCAGGTGACTTCCAGCCAATAGAGAGATACACGACCTCCCTCACTTCAGACTCTCTTTCCTCCTGGCCATCCTCACTTTCTCTGTGACGAAAGTACTTGCTATGCAATCCTGAGGCAGTTTCTGCCCCTCTCTGGACCTCAGTTACTTCATCTGTACAGTGAAAGACTAGGTTAGGTGATCTTGGGTGACATGCAGAAGTTTGCCTCATGTAGGCTCCCTAAGCTCCTTGAGGCCAGTCCCCATCCTTATCGCATCTCCAACACCTAGCACAATGCCTGGCACTTAGTAAGGACTTAAGGGTTGTTTGTCGACCAAATGAATGATGAATGTCAATCTGTCCCCCTCCCCTGCCAGTGATGACTTCCCTTTCCAAGCCCTCCAGGTCCTCATGAACCCTACCATACCTTGTAACCCATCTCAGTACCCCTTTGGCCAACCACAGACTTCAGGCCACATCTTGATCTATACAGTGATCTTTCCCAATCTCTGCTTTCAGGCCTCAATAAAAATTTTTGAGTGCACTGTAGTAAATCGGTAAATGCTGTCTTCTAATACTATGACAGCATTAGGTAAGTTCATTTACACTAAAGTCTTTTTTTTACAATAAAGTTTTTTTTCTAGGAGGAAAAACCCCAGAGAACAAATCTCCAAGCCTGACATCTCAAGTGCTGCAGCAGGCTCTAGCTTGGCTCCCAGCTGTGGGAAGGAGGTAGCGCAGGTGTTCCAGCAGGGACACAGGGTCCTGAGACCAAGGTCCTTGTCTCAGAAAGACAAGGGAGGCAGACTGAGGGCATAAAGTTACCCAATAGCAGGCTATAAGGACACATCCCTGTGCTAAAGGTCCCCCTGTAAAACTGATGGTAATGACCAATAGCAGAAATGAATGGAGAGAAATCTAGGATGGGTCAGCATGGCCTGAGCCCTGTAAAAACTTTGTAGCAGGAAGCTATCCTTAATCTAGAACCAGGCACCAAGTGCGAGGAATTTGTAAAGAGCTAAAACCAGCTGAGCAACGTGTCTGCAAAATGAAACAATTACAGAGCAATAGTTGAGTGCTTGACTCTGGCATAGTTGGTACTGAATTCCACCTCAGACTTCAGAATTCTAATAAGAATTTCTACTCCTGACAATATTGTGGATTCAGTATTCTGAATTACTCACACATACACACACGCACACTCCTGGTTTTAAAGAAAAGTACTGGATAAAATATATCAAACAATCTATTTAAAAGTAGAGCTTAACTTGGAGTAAGACAAGGACTTTGCCAACATTATAGGCAAAGAGCAGACAGGCCTCCAGCCTGGAGAGCCAGCACTGCACCAAGGCAGTTCCCAGGCATTTGCTGAGACCAGGAAACTGGATTCTCAGAGTTTACTGGCAAGAGTGGACACAAGGCCTTAAGCATATATGTGACTGGATCCCCTACCTGCTCCTCTCCCATACACAGAAGCTAGGGCCTTTGAAGGGTTACACCCTCAGTGAAAGAATACATTAGGAAGAAAAACTCTGTTCATCATCAAAGGGAGACAAGATAATTCAACAATCACAGATCTAAGATCTGCTCTTAGGCTCAGGTTCAAGTGAAGAAAAGGAAAGTAAAATAATAAAGACTCTGTTGATAATCCACAACCATAGTCCAGCAATCTGCGGGTTTGGGTTCAAATTTACACTATTTCCTTGGTCTAGGAAAGCCCAAGACAGGAAATTAAAGTAGTCCCAGGCATGCAGTGCTTTGCAACACCTGACAGAGGCAAAAGCAAATTCTCTCTGCAGAAGCATACCAGCATACCATCAACCCAGGGATCCTTAGCACCCTAAAAATTTAAAGTAGTCAGATAGAGCTCACAATCAAAAAAAAAAAAAAACCATGAGAATCAATAGTTGAGTTATACCTACAAGGGTTTGAGACACTGGACTGATTAGGTACAACATATGAAATAAGTACATTTAAATGTTTTTAAAAACAAAACAGAGGATTGAAAACTCAAGTACAAAACAAAAACTAATAAAAACAACCAGGTATATTTAATTAATTAATTTCATATGCATTCTTGAAATGGAAACTCAGATCATTGAAATTTAAAACCTAATAGAATCGCTAAAACATTTGAATAGAGAATTCGTGAGCTGGAAGACATATCTAAAGAAATTACTCATAGTACAGCACACCGATAAGAGAGGAAAAATATAGGAGACACTAAGAGACATGAAAGATAAAATGTGGAGGTCTAAATCATATCTGACTGGAGCTTCTGAAGACACAACTTAGAGACAAGAAATATTTGAAGAAATAATGATGAAGAATTTTTCAAAGTTGATAAAAGACATGACTCACTGGATTCCAGAATCACTCATGGATTCAAGAAACCCAAGCAGGATAACTAAAAATTAGCTTACATGTACACTGATCATAATGAAATTGCAGAACACTTAGAAAAAAATCTTTTTAAAATGTACAGGGAAAAGACAGATTACTTATTAAAGAAAAACAAGGAGACCAACAACCACAACAATGGAGGCCAGAAGGCAATGGAATAACATCTTCAGCATGCTGAGGGAAAATAACTATTTACCTATTTAGCTGAATAGGTAATAACTATTTAGCTGAATTCTAAATTCAGCTTAACTCTGTGTGTGTATTATCCAGTCATTAAAAAGTAAGAAATCTTGCCATTTGCAAAAACATGGATGAACCTAGAAGACATTGTGCCCAGTGAAATAAGCCATATGAATGAAAACAAATACTATACAATCTCACTTATATAGGACATCTAAAAATAATAAAATTCATAGAAATGTAAAGTACAGCTGTGCTTACCAGGAGCTAGGAGAGAGAGATAAATGAGGAGATATTGATCAAGGGGTACAGTTTCCGGACACCTGACTGTCTCAATCAATAGACTGCATGACTCTTGATCTCAGGGTCATGAGTTCAAGCTCCATGTTAGATGTAGAGATTACTTAAAAATAAACCTTTTAAAAAAGGAAAGGTACAAAGTTTTGGTTATGCAAAGTAAGTTCTTGAGATTTAGTGTAAAATTATGTGGCCATAGTTAACAACAGGGTATTGCATACTTGAAATTCGCTAGAAGGGTAGATCTTAAGTGTTACCATCATGTGCACACATGCACACACACAAATAGTAACTACATGAGGTAAGAGATATTAATTAGCTTGGTTGTGGTGAATATTTTGCAATGAACACGTGTATCAAATCATCAAGTTGTACATTTTAAATATATACAATTTGTAATTGTCAATTATAACTCAATAAAGTTGGGGGGCAGTACAAATAAGAGTACCAGAGCTTTTTGATATCAGCCACAGCAACTTCTTTCAAGATATGTCTCCAAACGCAAAGGAAACAAAAGCGAAAATGAACTTTTGGGACTTCATCAAAATCAAAAGCTTCCGCACAGCAAAGGAAACAGTCAAAAAGACAAAGAAGCAACCCACGGAATGGGAGAAGATATTTGCAAATGACAGTACAGACAAAAGGTTGATATCCAGGATCTATAATGAGATAGAAGAGGGGAGTTGGGGGAAATTGGAAGGGAAGGTGAACCATGACAGACTATGGACTCTGAAAAACAATCTGAGGGTTTTGAAGGGGCGGGGTGTGGGAGGTCGAGGTACCAGGTGGTGGGTATTATAGAGGGCACGGATTGCATGGAGCACTGGGTGTGTTACAAAAACAATGTATACTGTTATGCTGAAAATAAATTTAAAAAAATTTATATATATATAAATTTATATATATATATATATATATATATATATATATATATATATATATATATATATAGAAAAAAACACAGACACACACACACACACAAAAGAGTACCAGAGCTTTTAAAAGAACTGAGTTTAGTTGACTGTAGAGTTGTGGCCCCCTCTCTGGGTTCTCTATTCTGTTCCATTGATCTATGTATTTGTTTTTGTGCCAATACCATGTTGTCTTGGTGATCACAGCTTTGTAATATAGCTTGAAATCAGGCAACATGATCCCCCAGCTTTGTTTTTCTTTTTCAACATTTCCTTGCCAATGTGGGATCTTTTCCAGTTCAACACAAATTTTAGGACTGTCTGTTCCAGTACTTTGAAAAATCCCATTGGTATTTTGATCTGGATGGCGTGGAAAGTATAGATTGCTCTGGGCAGCATAGACATTTTTAAAATGTTTATTCTTCCAATCCATGAGCATGGAATGCTTTTCCATCTTTTTGTGTCTTCTTCAATTTCTTTCACGAGTGTTTTGTAGTTTCTACAGTATATATCCTTCACATCTTTGGTTAGATTTATTCCAAGGTATCTTATGGGTTTGGTGCTATTGTAAATGTAATTGATTCTCTAATTTCTTTCTACAGCTACACTGTTAGTGTATAGGAAAGCAACTGATTTTGTGCATTGATTTTGTATCCTGTCACATTACTGCATTGCTGTATGAGTTCTAGTAATTTGGGGGTAGAGTCTTTGGATTTTCCACATGAAGTAGCATGTCATCCGTGAAGAGAGAGTTTGATTTCTTTGTTAGTTTGAATACCTTTTATTTCTTTTTGTTGTCTGATTGCTGTTGCTAAGACTTCTAGTTCTATGCTGTACAATAGTGGTGAGAAGGGGCATCCTTGTGTTACTGATCTTAAGGGAAATGATCTCAGCTTTTCCACATTGAGAATGATATTCACTGTGGGCTTTTCATAGATGGCTTTTACGAAATTGAGGAATGTTTCCTCTGTTCCTACATTCTGAAGAGTATTAATCACAAAAGGATGCTGTATTTTGTCAAATGCTTTTTTTGCATCAATTGAGAGGACCATATGGCTTTTCTCTCTCCTCTTATTAATGTGTTCTATCACACTGGTTGATTTGGGAATGTTGAACCTCCCTTGCATCCCGGGATAAATCCCACCTGGTTGTGATGGATAATCCTTTTAATGTACTGTTTGATCCTATTAGCTAGGATCTTGTTGAGAATTTTGGCATCCATTGGTCTGAAATTCTCTTTTTTGATGGGGTCTTTGCCTGGTTTGGGGATCAAGGTAATGCTGGCCTCAAAGAATGAGTCTGGAGGTTTTCCTTCTGTTTCTATTTTTTTGAAACAGCTTCAGGAGAATAGATATTATTTCTTCTTTGAATATTTGGTAGAATTCCCCAGGGAATCCATCAGGTCTTGGGCTCTTGTTTTTTGGGAGGTTTTTGGTAACTACTTCAATCTCATTACTGGTTTTTGATCTATTCAGGTTGTCAATTTCTTCCTATTTCATTCTTCATAGTTTATAGGTTTCCAGGAATGCATCCATTTCTTCCAGGTTGATTAATTTATTGGCATATAGTTGTCAATAATAATATCTGATAATTGTTTCTATTTCCTTGGTATTAGTTGTCAGCTATGGTTAGCTAATCGTCAACAAAGCAGGAAAAAATATCCAATGGAAAAAAGACAGTCTCTTCAATAAATGGTGTTGGGAAAACTGTACAGCTACATACAGAAGAATGAAACTTGATCATTCTCTTACACCATACACAAAGATAAACTCCAAATGGATGAAAGACCTCAGTGTGAGACAGGAATCCATCAAAATCCTAGAGGAGAACATAGGCAGTAACCTCTTTCACATCGGCCACAGCAACTTCTTTCAAGACATGTCTCCAAAGGCAAGGGAAACAAAAGTTAAAATGAACTTTTGCGACTTTGTCAAGTTAAAAAGCTTCTGCATAGCAAAAGAAACAGTCAACAAAACAGAGAGGCAACCCACGGAATGGGAGAAGATATTTGCAAATGACAGTACAGATAAGGGGCTGATATTCAAGATCTATAAAGAACTTCTCAAACTCAGCACCCAAAAAACAGATAATCGAGTCAAAAATGGGCAGAAGACATGAACAGACTCTTCTCCAAAGAAGACATACAAACGGCTAACAGACACATGAAAAAATGTTCATCATCATTAGCCATCAGGGAAATTCAAACCAAAACCACACTGAGATACCACCTTACACCAGTTAGAATGGCAAAAATTGACAAGGCAAGAAACAACAAATGTTGGAGAGATTGTGGAGAAAGGGGAGCCCTCTTACATAGTTGGTGGGAATGCAAGTTGGTACAGCCACTTTGGAAAACAGTGTGGAGGTTCCTCAAAATTTAAAAATAGAAATACCCTATGACCCAGCAATTGCACTACTAGTATTTACCCCAAAGATACAGATGTAGTGAAAAGAAGGGCCACATGCACCCAAATGTTCATAGCAGTAATGTCCATAATAACCAAACTATGTATAGAGCTGAGATGCCCTTCAACAGAAGAATGGATAAAGAAGATTTGACCAATATACACAATGGAATATTACTCACCCACTGGAAAGGATGAATACCCAACTTTTGCATCAACATGGATGGAACTGGCGGAGATTATGCTAAGTGAAATAAGTCAAGCAGAGAAAGTCAATTATCATATATTTTCACTTATTTGTGGAACATAAGGAATATCATGGGGGACGTTAGGAGAAGGTAAGGGAAAATGAAGGGGGACAAATCGGAGGAGGAGACGAACCATGAAAGACTATGGACTCCAGGAAACAAACTGAAGGTTTCAGAGGGGAGAGGGGTGGAGAGTTGTGTTAGCCCAGTGATGGGTATTAAGGAGGGCACATATTGCATGGATCACTGGGTGTTATACACAAACAATGAATCATGGAACACAACATCAAAAACTAATGATGTACTGTATGGTGACTAACATAACATAATAAAAGAAAATTCTCACACACACACAAAAAGAACTGAGCTTACTACCACATGTCTTCACTACAGGACAAAAAAAAAAAAAGTGGAGCATGGTTCCAGAGAAAAGACTTTGTATACAAGAAGGAACTGAGGACAAAGAAAACAGTAAACATGTACGCAAAGCCGAGCAAGCATCCATTTTTAAAAATGATGATGGCTCATATTGGGATATAAAATAATTTGAAACCAGGGGTGCCTGGGTGGCTCAGTGGGTTAAAGCCTCTGCCTTCGGCTCGGGTCATGATCCCAGGGTCCTGGGATCGAACCCCACATCGGGCTCTCTGCTCCGCAGAGAGCCTGCTTCCTCCTCTCTCTCCCTGCCTGCCTCTCTGATGACTTGTGATCTCTGTCTGTCAAATAAATAAATAAAATCTTTAAAAAATAATAATAATTTGAAACCAAATTAGTAGACAATGTTAACAAGTAAGGCATAGAAGATGGGAAGAGGATGATCAGCTTTAAACATTAAAGGTACCTCTTAAAATGTTAAAAGTAACCACTAACATGAGAGTTAAGCTTTCTAAGTCAATTCAGAAGGAAAATGGAGTTTTTAAAGGATCTTAAATTTAAGCAAGACATGATCGTCCCTGACCCTGAGGAGCTCAGAGTCTCCTCAAGTGCAGTGTCAAGCAAACAAGGACATAATTCTCCAGACAAATTCTCCTGACATTTTAAATGTGCAATAAGGTCAAGTGTTGATGAGAATATGAGGAAATGGGTTATAGTCACAGCTCACATGAGCATAAGTTGATATAAATGCTCCAGAGGGCGGCTTGCCATTGGCTTCCCTGGTATTCCCTTCTTGCTACAGGCCCTTAGGGCCATTCACCCATGTGCAGGCATGTGCAGAGGGGCACATATGGGCACACTAGGGCAGCACAATGGGAATTGCCCAGAAACCCCACAGCTTCAGAAACAACCAAAATACCTATTAATAAAAGAATGGCAAAAACCACAGTTTACAATAAGAGAATACTTCTCCACAGTAAAAAGGAAGATAAGGGAGAACTACCATGTTCTTATATCAAATACTCACCCCACACACAAACATGCACACACATGCACATGTACACACACACATGTACATCATGCATCCCAGGCAGAGCTCTTCCAGGCCCTGACACCTCACAGGTATACAGTAAATATGAACTGTCCTGATTTAAGCAAAGTATTGTAGAGAGGGGTCAGGAGAGTATGAGCCAGGAGGAGCCTCTAGCAGAAAGAGAATGCAATAAGGAAAAAATCCCTGGCTTACACTCTGTGGATGTTCCCTCCACAAGGGAAGGGGCAGAAGCTAAGAGGAAACCCAGAGACACAGCACATCTGGTATCTGGGTGCTTACACTCCTCCCAAGCCCACACCTGAGGGAATCTAGGTATTGGGGACCAGACCCAGGCTGGGGTAAGGATGGGAAAAGAAGGCTGTAAAAGGCCCAGGCAGCAAGCCCACACTCTTGCTTCCCTCCCACACTATCAGCTCTTGACTTCCTGTTTGACCAAACTTGTCAAGTGTGTTTTTGAAAGCCCCTATCTTTGAGAAGAGTTATGGGGAATGGAGAGGGCTAGACCTCTCCGGGGACCACAGTGACCACCCAGCCCATAGCTCTGCACCTCTGCCCTGAACTCCCAGAGTGGGGAAGATCTGCAGTGCTTGGGTCCAGAAGCTTGCCTCCTGCCAGTCTGCTCTCTCACAGGAGGCCTCCAGGACTGTGTAAATTGTGTGTGTGTGTGTGTGTGTGTGTGTGTGCGTGGCACATGTGTGTGTGCATATGCACACATGCCTGCTCCAATGTGACTGTTTGACTGCTACCTGAGCACACATAAAATTGTCTCACACTATATGTTCCCACTTTTTGGACACTGGAGATGAATTGCTATGTCTCTACACATGACAGGCTATTTCTCACTGCCAAACATTCTCTTGCTGCTGTTGTGCCTGCCTGGGTCTCCTTTCCTCTCTTATTTGGCTTAATAGTTATCTTTTACTGTTTCAGATTTGGCTCGGGTATCACTGACTCCTGGAAGTCTTCCCTTTTACCCCGCTATCTTTAGTTGGGCTAGGTGCCTCTCTTTGGGATTTCCTTCACGCACTGGGCTTGTGTCTATTGTGAAACTTACAGCAATACTCAAACCAACATTTATGGGGTGCCTCCCATGTTACAGGAGTGATATTAAGCAGTTAACAATTATTAACATTTTTAATGTTCATAATATCCCTATGAATTGAGATAGCTTCTAGCTGCCTTCCTGAGAGTCATTCTCTTGCCTTACTAACTTAACTCTAATTCTTTTGGGAATAACAATGTGCCCAAATTAATAATTACATTTCATTCATTCCTGCATTTCATAATCTTACAGTTAAATGAAGACAGTGCTAGTAATGAATGAAGATGGAAACAGATGTTTGTGCCACTGCCTCTGGGCCAGGTATACCTGGAGAACATGGGATACCTGTGCAGAGTTGGGATTAAGGGGAGAGAAGGAGAGGAGAAAGAGAGGGGACAGGTAGAAAAGAAAAGGAAGGCAAATGGGAGAGGAGTATGGAGAAGAGAGAAAAGCGGAAAGAAATGTGTGAAACAGCAAGTACATGGTTCCAATGGCTGAGAAGAGTATCTTGGGAAGGGACAAGAAGGCTTTGCCTCCTGACCCCATAACCTGAGAGCCACACCTCATCAGGGTGCCTCTTTCCTCATCCTGTCACCCTACACCTCCCTCAAATCAAACCTGTCACCCTGGGACCCTTCAAATCCAGCTTCCTTGAACACCGCTACATGTAGGCAGGGACATTCTAACCCTCATCCAAGGTGCAGAAGGGAAACAGAACAAATGCAGGCTCTATGAATTAGAACAGTTACAAGATGGACTCATTCTATACAACTGCAAAGCCCCTTCTCATCCCCACTCTCAGCTTCCAACCATGTGGTGGGCACCATCAAGCCTGAACCTACATGGACTTGCATCTAGTTTCTCCCAGGAGGGTTCCATCTGCACATCTGGGCCACCAGCCAGCACTGTCCAATCACATCTTCATCTTAAAGTGTAAGGGAGCTGTGCAAGTGTTGAGAATGGTATTGGGGTTTGGGGAGGATTCTAGATACTCTCAGAGAAACAAAGAAATTCAAGGTATGGTTTCTGCAAGGGCAATCACAAAGTCATAGCCCTTTGTTCACTGGCAACAGCAAACAGAATAAAGGTAAGTATCAGCACTCAATCTACCGCCTTGCCCCAGGCACTTTCACAAGCTGATTTCTGACTCTCATAATGGTTCGATAGGATTGTCAGGACAAATAGTTTACTCTCCCACTTTACAAAGGTAAAAACTGAGGCCTTTAGAAATAAGAGATTGGTTTCAGTTTGCAGTTATATACAAAACATCCCAGTTGTAGGTCTACAACCCAGGAGTCCTATGCCCCAGCAAGTGCTCTGTTCTACTAGCAAAGAGGCAGCAGTGCCTCCCCTATTCCCAGTATCCCATGCCTGTACTATTGCCTGTGACATAAGCATACTTGTCTGTGCTCCATTATGAGCCCTTGGAGGGTAAGGCCCGTGTCCTTTCACTGCTGTCTCTAGCAGCCAGCATGGAGCAGACAGAGACTGGGGAAGTATGACATAAAAGCTTAAACCAGCCTTGGGAAGCAAAAGTCAAACTGCAGTGCAAGGCAAACATTCTCTAGGTGTCACCCCTTCTTTCCCAACAAGCATGTGATGGCAGCCACAGAACGCTGGAGACCACCAGCACAAACACAATTCATGACATCTTTAGGCAAAGGAAATTGAAACCAACTAACTCAGTGGGCCACCTTTTTTATTTTTTTTTAAAGATCCCTCTAAAAACGGGCAGGCAAAGCAATTGGCTCAGAACCTGAGGAGCTGGAATGCATTTAGGGGCTCTGAGGCTGTCCAACCGGAACCTGAACATCCAGAGACCCAACCTCATTTCCCAGGCCCTGACAAGCTGATTGAGCCAGGACAGGAAGAGTAGCTTGTGGGTGATTGCAGACTATCCAGTGTCAGCTCATTGTTCCGGGAGGAAGCTGTCAGAATCAGACCTCCCAGGAGGGCCTGGGGCCTCTGGTTCTTATTTTTCCCTTTGTAGGTGGAAGCCATCATCTCTCCCACCCAACCGGACTTTCCCAGTCAGATCTCGTCAGCCCAGAGGCTCCACATTCCCAACTCCCAGAGATCTCAAAAGAGGAGGATGGGAGGCCACCTGATACTGTTTTCCCCTGGGATTCCCATAAAAACAAAAGTTGTATTTTTTTTTAATTGTGGTAAGAACACTCTCCACAAAATTTTAAGTGTACAATACAGTTTTGTTGACTAATGGTACAATATTGTACAGCAGATCTCTAGAACTTACTCATTTTGCTTAATTGAAACTTTATGCCTGTTGATTAGTAACTCATTTCCCCTCTCCCTACTACCTCTGCCAACTGCCATTCTACTCTTTGAGTCTATGAATTTGACTAATTTAGATACCTCATGTGATAGACAAATGCAGTATTTGTCTATGACTGGCTTATTTCACTTAGCATAATGCCCTCAAGTGTTGTCCATGTTGTAGCATATTGTAGGATTTCTTTTTTAAGGCTGAATAATATTCTATTGTATGTACATACCTTATTTTCTTCATCTATTTACCCATCGATGGACATTTAGATTGTTTCCACATCTTGGCTATTATGAGTAGTGCTGCAGCAAACATGAAAGTGCTAATACCTTATAAGGATTCTGATTTCAATTATTTTGAATAAATACCCAGAAGTGGTATTACTGGCTCTATTTTTTGAATGTTGAGGAATACTGCTTTCCTTAGTGGCTGCACCATTTTTCATTTCCACTAACATTAGCTCCAATTTCTCCATATTCTCACCAACACTTGCTGTCTTTGGTTTTGTTTTTGTTTTTTTTTTTTTTTAATAATAGCTACTTGACAGGTGTGAAATGATATCTCATTGTGGTTTTGATTTGTGTTTCCCTGATGATGAGTGATGTTAAGCATCTTTTCATGTGTGTTTTGGCCATTTATGTCTCCTTTAAGACATGTCTATTCAAGTCCTTAACTCATTTTTTTAATCAGGTTATTAGTTTTGTTGCTACTGAGTTGTAAGAGTTTTATATTTTGGAGAGTAACCCTTTGTCAAATATAGTTTGAAAATATTTTCCTGAGTTTTGTATATAAGTGATGAATCACAAAATTTGACTACTGAAACTAATATTACACTATATGTAACCGGAATTTAAATAAAAGCTTTAGAAAGAAAAAAAATATTTTCTCCCATTCTGTAGGTTGTCTTTACACCCTGTGGTTATTTCCTTTGCTGTGCAGAAGCTTTTTAGTTTGACTTAGTCCCACTTGTTTATTTTCTTTCTATTGCCTTTTCTTTTGGTGTTGTATCCATGAAAGCATTTTTGAGATCAAAGTCATAAAGACTTTCCCTTATGTTTTACTATATGAGTTTTAGTTTCAGACTTACAATACACTTAGTTAAAGACTTATATTTAAATCTCTAATCCATTTGAGTTGATTTTTGTGTCTGTGTAAGATAAGGGTCTGATTTCATTCTTTTTGCATGTGGCTATCCAGTTTTCCCAACACCCTTTTTTTTTAAGCGATTATCCCTTCCCTATTGTATATTCTTGGCACTCTTGTTGAAGATCAGTTGACTGTAAATATGTAAATTTATTTCCGGGCTCTGTATTCTGCTTCATTGGTCTATATATCTGTCTTTACACCAATACCATACTATCTTGATTACTGTAGCTTTGTATTAGATTTTTTAAATACCCCAACAAAACAAAGGCTATATATGCAAAGCCCATAGCTAACACCATAATGATTAGTGCAGAATTAAAATTTAAGACCAGGAGTATGCCCAAAATCACCACTTCTTTTTTTTTTTTTTTTAACCACTTCTATTCATCATAGTACTGGAAGTCCTAACCAAAGCAATTTGTCAAGAAAAAGAAATAAAAGGCATGGAAATAGGAAAGAAAAAAGTAAAATTGTCCCTGGTTGAAGATGACATGATTTTATATATTAAAAAACTCTAAAGAATTCACCAAAAACCTATTGGAACTAGGACATGAATTCAGTAAAGTTGCAGTATACAAAATCAATATACACTAATGTTTCCATACACTAACAATAAACTATCTAAAAAGGGAATTAGGTAAACAATCTCATTTACAATGGTGTCAAAAGCATAAAACACTTAGGAATAAACTTAGCTAGGAAGTGGAAGACCTGTATACTGAAAACTTGTTTTGTTTCAATAAAACATTGATAAAAGTAATTAAATAAGACACAGACCAATGGAAAAACATCTCATGTTCATGGATTTGAAGACTTAATATTGCTAAAATGTCCATACTACCCAAAGCAGTCTACAGATTCAATGGGATCCTTATCAAAATACCAGTACCATTTCTTACCAAAGTAGAAAAAACAATTCTGCAATTCATACAGAACCACAAAAGACCATGAACAACCAAACCAATCTTGAGAAAGAACAAAGCTAGAGACATCACACCTACCGAATTCATGAACTCTATCTAAAACATCCATAGGATGCAGAAACAGACTGTGCATAAAGTGAGTCCCTGTGATCCCAGCCCTCAAAGATAATCACCATTAACACTAGATACTTTCAGTGCCCATGTTTTATGTAAGCTCTATAGATATGTAGATATCAGAGATAGAAATATATTCTCCAATTCTCCAATACTGCTCAGTAGCATGCTTTCTGATTCACAATAAGCTGCAGACATTTTTCTATGTCCACAAACATACATCAGCATCACTATTTGTCAGAGTTGTATAGTATTCCAATAAATACACATGTTGGAATTTATTTATTCATTCCCCTATCGATGGGCACTTAGGGTTTTTACAGCTTTTCATGTTTCCAACAAACACTGTATATGCTTTTGCATACATTTTACCACCCTTGAATATTTTTAGAAACAGAAGTTGTGAATGGAAGGATAAGGCAGTTTTCAATGTAATAAATCTTATCAAATTGCTGAGGGTCTCTTTGAAAATATATCAAGTAAATTTCACTTTTAATTAACACATAAACAAAACTCATCATTTGCTTAAGTCTGTGTCATTCCCAAAAGTGACTCCTCATTCTTCATTCCTCCCCTTTTTAGAAAACACTTTTCAAGATATCTGGGTGGCTCAGTGGGTTAAGTGTCTGCCTTCAGCTCAAGTCATGATCCCAAGGATCCTGGGATCCTGGGATCGAGTGCCACATCAGGCTCCTTACTCAGCAGGGAGTCTACTTCTCACTCTACCTGCCACTCCCTCTGCTTGTGCTCTCTCTCCAATGCTAGAGATAAAATAAATAAATAAAATTAAAAAAAAAAAAAGTAAGAAAGAAATAAAGAAAGAGATTTTCCTTCCCAAGGAGGCATTTTGCTCAGACACCTAGCCCTCCACTTTCTTGTTAGGGTTTGGATAGCTTTCAGGTATCTGAATCTAATGTAAGAGATGCATTTTCAGGCTATTGAGTCTGATTCCTGCCCTCTCTCCTCATTCCCACTTAGAGGCTGGTCATAGATGGAAATAACACCACCAGGAATATTATAAAGTATCCTGTGGGCAACTTACCCCAGAGCCAGAATTTTCAGTTCTATCTGGAGCCACCCACTCTCAAAAAAGAGGTGGAAGTACAAATTTATATGTCTTTTGAGGGGGTAATTGGACATTATCTATTAATATCTTAGAAGTACACTTCTATGAACAAAACAAATGAACATAGGGGAGGGGAAGGAAAAATAAGATGAAAACAGTTAGGGAGGTGAACCATGAGAGACTATGGATTCTGAAAAACAACCTGAGGGTTTTGAAGGGGCTGGGGGTGGGAGGTTGGGGGAACCAGGTGGTGGGTATTAGGGAGGGCACAGACTGCATGGAGCGCTGGGTGTGGTACAAAAACAATGAATACTGTTACGCTGAAAAGAAATAAATAATTTTTTAAAAAATTAAAAAAAAACAGTTAGGGGGACAAACCATAAGGGACTCTTAACTGTAGGAAAACAGGGTTGCTGGAGGGAGAAGTGGGGAGTGGGAAAATTCTGTGATGGGCATTAACAACAACACTCAATGTAAGAAGCACTGGGTGTTATCTGCAACTGCTGAATCAGTTAATTACCTCTGAAACTAATAATATACTATATGTTGATTAAATTGAATTTAGGGGTGCCTAGGTAGCTCAGTGGGTTAACCCTCTGCCTTCAGCTCAGGTCATGGTCTCAGGGTTCCGGGATCAAGCCCCACATTGGGCTCTCTGCTCCACAGGGAGCCTGCTTCCTCCTCTCTCTATGCCTACCTCTCTGACTACTTGTGCGTGCGCTCTCTCTCTCCAATAAATAAATAAAATATTTTGAAAAAATTGAATTTAAATTTAAAAAATTTTTAAAGAAGTACACATCTATGAATCAAGAAAACTAACTTCTGTAATAATTAGAAACAATCTAACTTCTCAGTGAAGTATGTGATCATCTACCTGGAATAATGATCAGGCATGAGGAGCACCCCCACACATACACCCCAAAATATCATCCTCTAATTTCTTCATTGGAAACTCAAGTCTTGGGATTTGTCCATTATTCTTGATTTTTACTTTTCTCTACATATTGGAACCATCCAGACTAGGATATAAAACATTTCCAACATCCCAGAAAGTTCTCTCATACCCTCAGATAGTACTCCTCATCCCACCAGAGCTACCTACTCTATTTCTATTACCATACAGCAGTTTTTCTTGTTATTTGACTTTCACATAAATATACTGCATGTACTGTTTCATGTCGGCTTCTTTGGTTCAAGATAATGTCTGTGAGATTCAACTATGTTGTTGTGTGTATCAATAGTTCTCTTTGTATTCATTTGTGGTATTCCACTTATGAAAATATTCTGATTTCTTTGTCATCTTCTTTGTAGATTAATATTCAGGGGTTTGGGGTTTTGTTTTGGGGGGGGTTGTTTTGTTATGCACTACTATAAACAAAGTTGTTATGAACATGTTATACATGTCTTTATCTTGGATATATAATTTGGAGTTAGCAATACATGTGCATATGTTTAGCTGTTGCAGGGAATGCCAGATCGTTTTCCAAACTATTTGAACCAATTAATACCCCTATCAAGCAATACAGAAGGTTTCCAGTTGGTCCACTACATTGGCAACACTTGGAATTATCAAGCTTTTATTGTTTGTCTGTCCATCTGTTTGTTAGCTAGGTTAGGGGGTGTATACAGCTTTCTCACTTTGGTTTTAATTTACATTTCCCTCATGAGTAATGATGTTGAGAATTTTTCACATGTTTATGGATATTGGGAGATCTTTCGAGAAATACCTGTCCAAGTCTTGCTTGTTTTTTTTTTTTCTTTGCTATTGATTTTTAAGTTATTTATATGTTCTAGATACAAGTCCTTCATTATATGATATATGCATTGTGAATACCTTCTCTATTATTACTTAGATTAGACTCCTTTATTTGCTTTTTTTCTTTTTTAAATTTTTTAAAATTTATTTTCAGCCTAACAGTATTCATTGTTTTTTGCACCACGCCCAGTGCTCCATGCAATCCGTACCCTCTCCAATACCCACCACCTGGTTCCCCCAACCTCCCACCCTCTACCCCTTCATTTGCTTTTTAAATGTTGTGAGTTTTTTTGGTAAATATGCTTTTTTGTGCTTGTTGTGTCCTGTTTAAGAAGTCTTTTGTTATCCCGGGATCATGAAAATCTTCTGCATTTTCTTCTCAAAGTTTACTGACTAAATTTTCACACTTAGATCTATGTTCTATCTTAAATTAATGTTACACGGTGTGAGGTAGGAATCAAGATTTTTTTTTTTCTGTACAACTATCCAATTGCTTTAGTATCATTTTGGCAAAAATGATCCTTTCCCCAACCAAACTGCAGTGGCACCTTTGTTATAAATCAAGGAACTACATACTAGGTCTTTTTTTTTTTTAATTATTATTTTTTTTATTTCTTTTCAGTGTAATAGTATTCATTGTCTTTTGCACCATACCCAATGATCCATGCAATACGTGCCCTCCCAAATACCGACCACCTGGTTCCCCTAACCTCCCACCCCCCGCCCCTTCAAAACCCTCAGGTTGTTTTTCAGAGTCCATAGTCTTTCATGGTTCACCTCCCCTTCCAATTTCCCTCAACTTTCTTCTCCTCTCCATCTCCCCATGTCCTCCATGTTATTTGTTATGCTCCACAAATAAGTGAAACTGTATGATAACTGACTCTCTGCTTGACTTATTTCACTCAGCCTAATCTCTTTCAGTCCCATCCATTTTGATACAAAAGATGGGTATTCACCCTTTCTGATGGAGGCATAATACTCCATAGTGTATATGGACCACATTTTCCTTATCCATTCGTCCGTTGAAGGGCATCTTGGTTCTTTCCACAGTTTGGTGACCATGGCCATTGCTGCTATAAACATTGGGGTACAGATGACCCTTCTTTTCACGACATCTGTATCTTTGGGGTAAATACCCAGGAATGCAATTGCAGGGTCATAGGGAAGCTCTATCTTTAATTTCTTAAGGAATCTTCACATTGTTCTCCAAATTGGCTGCACCAACTTGCATTCCTACCAACAGTCATAAGAGGGTTCCCCTTTCTCCATATCCTCTCCAACACATGTTGTTTCCTGTCTTGCTAATTTTGGCCATTCTAACTGGTGTAAGGTGGTATCTCAATGTGGTTTTAATTTGAATCTCCCTGAGGGCTAATGATGATGACCATTTTTTCATGTGTCTGATAGCCATTTGTATGTCTTCATTGGAGAAGTGTCTGTTCATATCTTCTGCCCATTTTTTTATATATTATCTGTTTTGTGTATGTTGAGTTTGAGAAGTTCTTTATAGATCCCGGATATCAGCCTTTTGTCTGTACTGTCATTTGCAAATATCTTCTCCCATTCCGTGGGTTGCCTCTTTGTTTTCTTGACTGTTTCCTTTGGTGTACAGAAGCTTTTGATCTTGATGAAGTCCCAAAAGTTCATTTTCACTTTTGTTTCCTTTGCCTTTGGAGACATACCTTGAAAGAAGTTGCTGTGGCTGATATCAAAGAGGTTACTGCCTATGTTCTCCTCTAGGATTCTGATGGATTCCTGTCTCACATTGAGGTCTTTTATCCATTTTGAGTTGATCTTTGTGTATGGTGTAAGAGAATGGCCGAGTTTCATTCTTCTACATATAGCTGCCCAGTTTTCCCAGCACCATTTATTGAAGAGACTGTCTTTTCCACTGTATATTTTTTCCTGTTTTCTCGAAGATTAATTGACCATAGAGTTGAGGGTCCATATCTGGGCTCTCTACTCTGTTCCACTGGTCTATGTGTCTGTTTTTATGCCAGTACCATGCTGTCTTGGTGATCACAGCTTTGTAATAAAGCTTGCAATCCGGTAACGTGATGCCCCCAGTTTTATTTTTGTTTTTCAACATTTCCTTAGCGATCCAGGGTCTCTTCTGATTCCATACAAATTTTTGGATTATTTGCTCCAGCTCTTTGAAGAATACCAGTGGAATTTTGATCGGAATGGCATTAAAAGTATAGATTGCTCTAGGCAGTATAGACATTTTAAATTGACAATGAAGAAGTCAAACTCTCTCTCTTTGCAGATGACATGATTCTTTATATGTAAAACCCAAAAGACTCCACCCCCAAACTACTAGAACTCATACAGCAATTCAGCAACGTGGCAGGATACAAAGTCAATGTGCAGAAATCAGTGGCTTTCTTATACACTAACCATGAAAATACAGAAAGGGAAATTAGAGAATCGATTCCATTTACTATAGCACCAAGAACCATAAGATACCTGGGAATAAACCGAACCAAAGAGGTAAAGGATCTGTACTCGAGGAACTACAGAACACTCATGAAAGAAATTGAAGAAGACACAAATAGATGGAAGACCATTCCATGCTCTTGGATCAGAAGAATAAACATTGTTAAAATGTCTATACTTCTTGCTTTCTAATCCTTATGTCTTCTTGCACTGGATAGGCCACTCAATACAGTGGTAAAAGAGGTGGTGGTAGTGGACAATGCTATCTTGCTTCCAATCTCAGGAAGAAAGTGTCCAGTATTTCACCCAATAAATATGATGTCACAGGGTTTTCCATGGTAGCTACCTTTTATCAGATCAAAGGTTTTACATACCTTTTATCAGATCAAAGAATTAGCCAACATAAAGTATATCATTAGTTTTTGATGTAGTGTTCAATGATTCATTAGTTGGTCTAAAACCCCGTGCTCATCACAACATGTGCTCTCCATAATACCCATCACCCGGCTATTCCATTCCTCCACCTTCCTCCCTTCTGTAACCCTCATTTTAGTTCCCGGATTTGAAAGTCTCTCATGGTTTGTCTCCCTCTCTGATTTAAACTCATTTCTATTCCTAGTTTGTTGAAGGTTATTAACATCATGAATGGATGGTGAATTTTATCAAATACTTTTCCTACATCTACTGAGCATGAGTGGTACCACAGTTCACATTATGATAAACACAACAAAGCCTCTCTGATAACATTAGTGAGAATGGCAACCCACTTCTTCAATTCAGGGACCATGCCATTCTCTTCCCATTCTCTACCATTGTCCTATAACTGTCCTCTCTGTTTTGTCCTTTATTTCCTCAAATGTTGTTAGTGCTCCTGGACACCAGGGAATAGGTTTTACTGCTATTGAGAACAGGTTTACTCTAGCAACTTCTGCTCCTTGAACATTTCTGGGAACATGATGGGAAAATTGATGGAATAAATGCTGCCTCCTGGATCATCCCTGGCCCCCTGACTATACCTGAGATGTCCTGTGGCCAACATCTGGGATGCCTACCATTATTGGATAACAGGATCCTTCGACTACCAGACTCATCAATCAAGCAGTGGGAAGCTAATAGTACAGCTCTGAGTGAGGAACAAGTCTGCCCTAGGAGCAACCTCCAAGAGTGTATGGATATTTGGATAAGACTTTGGATATTTGGATAAGACTTTGCTAGGTGTCGCAACTCCAAAGAGCTGGGTCAGAGGCTTTAGGAAACCCCACAGGAGCATGCAGTATGGACGCTGCATTTGGCATCCAGCATGCTGGAGGAATTCATCCAGCAAGCCAGCCTGCCTGCCTGTTCACTGGCTGCTCTCTCCTTAGTCCAGAACATTTGCAAAGCCAGGAGCTTTGGCACAAAGTTGCTCCCATCCTCGCCGGCATGGGTTTATGGATATTAAAAATGTGCTGATGTGAATCACCATGCAAACACGCTTCACTAGAAGTGCTGCATGCAGGAACACTGCTCCTTTTATTGTCTCCTCCACCTCTGTTGGAAACATTCACCCGCTGATGATGCGGAGATTAGTGGGGCGTCAGGCTGCTGCGTGTTTTTAGGCAGGCTGTCAGCTCCCATCAGCTACGGCTAGGGGCTGCAGAGGAGGCTGAGGCACACCTCAATGCCCGTGCCTGGGGCCCACGGGCAAAGTCTGGGGCAGGAGAGTGGCTTGGAGTGGGAAAAGACATTCCTTAGTGAGACATTTTCTTAAGTATCCAGCCTGTATCCATTGGCCCATGGTAATATGGCGGCCAGCACCTCTAGAGTGCTCTCTCAGGTTGGCAAGTAGCATCAGGGAAAGTCCAAACTTTTTCTGCTCTGTGACAGCCACTCTCTGTCTCCCCTCCATGTGAAGATTACCAGATAAAATACAGTCCCATGGGAGGGGTGGAATATGGGTTAAAGAGGCCCTCTCCAGGATGTCTCAGCGCACATAGGAAGGTATCAGATCTGGTTTCAGACTGAGACTGTTCATATGGAGGATGCTCTGGGAGCAAAGATATCCACCCTGGGAATGGAGGAGGGAAGGCAACATGGGAGAGTAAGTGCTAGAACTGAGCCCTGCCCCACAACAGGGCTTTAAACAATCCGAGACTGGGAGACAGCATTGCAGGTGGCAGGAAAGACCAAGGCAAAAATGGGGAAGTGGGAAACAACATCACGGGCTTTCCCAGTCTCTGCTCATCCATTCTCCATATCACCTTATCCCCAAGTTGACTTAAAAATGGCTGCCATCATCTCAGGCATCCTAGTCAAACCCAACCTTGACCAGAAGCAGAAGAGATTGTCTCTTCCTGTGTGTCCAGGAGCTGCCTCAGAAGAGCCTAGAACTCCTTGCCAGCACTGGGAACAGAAGCCAGTTTGAAGGAAGAGGCACTGGCAGGGAGAAAGCTTGTTTCAGCCTAGTCCCTGAGCTCCTGGCACAGGGTGTTCCTATGCCAACAGTAAGAATCTGTAGCACTGCTGCCATGCCTCTTCTAACACCTTTACCATCCACACTGTGTTCTGGATTCTCCAGTTACACTGCAGAGGGCAGAGGCTGTATTAGAGGCTGTGTCCCATACAATCTAGCATGCTGTCTGACTCATAATAGACTCTAAGGAACTTATCTGGAAAACAGGATACCATGATGCCCAACCAGGTTGGGTTACTATTAGCACCTATTTGGAGCCACCACAAGGCATGGCTCCAGGAGGCTGTCTCCACATGGCGGACAACAGAAGCTGTGAGGGCTACAGTCCTGGACCTCTTTATGCAGCATCCAGTACTCAAGCTGGTGGAGCCAAGATTCATGGTACCCTCAACATGTTACATTTCAGTTGAATTATTTTAATCAGTGCTTACAGTGAAGCAGGGCACTATTTTGTTCCCAGATGGGGAAACTGAGACACAGAGCATTAAATAACCTACTCAATGTCACCATTGTAACAAGTGGCATTGTGGGATCTGAACCCTGTCAGGTGGCCTCAGAACTTGTATTATAAACCGCTGTACACTTCTGCCCTGAGAAGGCCCCACACTTTCCATGTGCAAGGAGCACCTTCATAACCCAGACACTCAGAAGAGACCCCAGATTGTAGATATACAGTGCAGAGAGCTGGGGAAGACTTCGGCAGACCCCTAGTCCTCCTCTCCTGCCCACCCAGCCATTCTGTTTCTCAGAGAAGAGCTTGAGGCTTAGATAGGGATGAAGGACCCCCCACCAGTTATGTCTGAATGATATGCAGCAGGTCCAGAGCCCTTTCTCTGTCTTCCCCTTCCTTTTCAACATGGGCCCTGATTGCCATTTGTGATGGACACAGGGACAGTTGGTAGCTACATTAGGGAGGTGCCCACAGGGTTAATGCAACTCTGGGTATGAATCCAGCTAACTCTCTTGGTCTTTTGCAGATAACTGAGCAGAGCCTGAGCTGAGGGGCTTCTTATATGGTATACCAACCAGGCCCCAAAGCCCCTTCAGGGAAACAGATCTCCCTCCCACTGTGCAAGAAGAGGGTAGGGGGAGACTGAGCTTCAGAACACAAGGTGGTTCAGCAAATATCCAGAACTAAACCCAGGGCCTGAACTGGATGCAGGGACAACCATGGGAAGAGAGGGTCATTCAACCTCCTCCCCAGGTAGAGATAACCACAGCTTCTTGGTCTGCAAAGAGGAGGGGATGGGAGCATGAAATTCCATTATGTGAAATTATTTCCTTTGGGTTAAATCCTATGTAAATTAGCTAGATCTTTTTGTTTGCATGCTTGTTTGTTTGTTTGTTTGTTTGTTTTTAAGATTTCACTTACAGGGCACCTGTGGGGTGGCTCAGTCAGTTAAGTGTCTGCCTTTGGCTCAGGTCATGATCCTAGGGTCCTGGGATCGAGTTCCACATTGGGCTCCTTACTCAGTGGGGAGCCTGCTTCTCCCTTTCTCCCCCATCCCCTGCTCATGTTCTCTCTCTCACTATCTCTCTTTCTCTCTCAAATAAAGATTTATTTATTATTTGAGAGAAAGAGATTGAGAGAATGCGTGAATTAAGGTTTTTTTTAATATTTATTTATTTATTTGACAGAGAGAGAGATCACAAGTAGGTAGAGAGGCAGGCAGAGAGAGAGAGGAGGAAGCAGGCTCCCTGCCCAGCAGAGAGCCCGATGTAGGACTCAATCCCAGGACCCTGAGATCACGACCCGAGCCAAAAGCAGAGGCTCAACCCACTGAGCTACCCAGGCACCCAGTGGGTTAAGTTTTAATAGAAAAACCAAATGGTCATCATCACTAGCCATCAGGGAGATTCAAATTAAAACCACATTGAGATATCACCTTACACCAGTTAGAATGGCCAAAATTAGCAAGACAGGAAACAACATGTGTTGGAGGGGATATGAAGAAAGGGGAACCCTCTTACACTGTTGGTGGGAATGCAAGTTGGTGCAGCCTCTTTGGAGAACAGTGTGGAGATTCCTCAAGAAATTAAAAATAGAGCTTCCCTATGACCCTTCCATTGCACTCCTGGGTATTTACCCCAAAGATACAGATGTTGTGAAAAGAAGGGCCATCTGTACCCCAATGTTTATAGCAGCAATGGCCACAGTCGCCAAACTGTGGAAAGAACCAAGATGCCCTTCAACAGACGAATGGATAAGGAAGATGTGGTCCATATACACTATGGAGTATTATGCCTCCATCAGAAATGATGAATACCCAACTTTTGTAGCAACATGGACGGGACTGGAGGAGATTATGCTGAGTGAAATAAGTCAAGCAGAGAGAGTCAATTATCATATGGTTTCACTTATTTGTGGAGCATAACAAATAGCATGGAGGACATGGGGAGTTAGAGAGGAGAAGGGAGTTGGGGTAAATTGGAAGGGGAGGTGAACCATGAAAGACTATGGACTCTGAAAAAACAATCTGAGGGGTTTGAAGTGGCAGGGGGGTGGGAGGTTGGGGTACCAGGTGGTGGGTATTATGGAGGGCACGAATTGCATGGAACACTGGGTGTGGTGCAAAAATAATGAATATTGTTATGCTGAAAATAAATAAAAAATAAATTTAAAAAAACCATGTTTTTTATTATCTACCTGTTATCTCTAGCCATATATGATACTTTAGGAAGATGAGTCATGTTAACGTTCTGCTTCTAGAACCCCGCCATGCTCGTGTGTGTTCCTCAGGTTGAACAGCCAGAGCTCAGGGCTGGTCTTAATACTAGAATCTCAGAAACAGAATCAGGAGTCACTCAACCTTGGGGTCGTCATCTTGTCATCATAAAGGGCCTCTCTTAGTATTCGCCCCAACATTCTGGGAATTCTGATGATGACCCAATACCAATCAGCACTGGCTAGGATGGGCTAACCCCTGGGGCCACACAAAGTCGGTATAACTTTGGCTGAATGCCAGACTGCCTTGGATAATCTGGTACTCTTCATTTGGGTCAAACATTGGGTCTCTAATCAGCTTCTCAAAGTGCTAAGAAAACAGTTTCATGCCACATTTGTTTTTATTCCTCAACCCCAAATCATCTTGGGCCTGGCCTAACCAACCTCAGATACTGCCCCGGACCCCTAGAGATGATGGAAACTCTGTATGACAGCCCTGTGACCACACATTATGTGGCTGTGCACCCCATAAGAGAAGGTTGGTCATGCCATCGGCCCTGAGCAGGCACAGGCACTAGAGCCAGGGCTGAGGGCAGACCCCAGCTTCTCCAGTGCTATCTTGCTCAACATTAGTTTGGTGCTTTTGATGCCTATGGGTGCTGAATTTTACTTTCCACCTGGCTTCCTGGGCAGGCTACTGAGAAAGGCCAGGTGGTGGGGCTCTGGAACTGTCAACTGAGCCAATGCCTGGCAGCTAGGGCTGAGTCCAAGACAACAGGATATGGAGAACAAAAGTCAGTGCCTGCTCAGGGGACCCAAGTGCAGTAAGAAGCATTCCTTTCATTCCAGAGAGACCAGCTCTGGGATGCTCAAAGACACCTGGTCTGTCCCCAGGGAAAGGCCACCTAAGGCTAAGGGGATACTGGGGGGAGACCTCATGAAAGGAAGGGTTCACATGCTGGCAAGTGCCTTCTCAGCCTTTCCTAAGGCCCATTTTCTACCCTGGGAATGGTGTGGGCCTAATGTCCCCAGATGCTTTGCTAAATTCCCTTCTTTAAGTTTTCCAGGGAAGTTTGCTATATATATCTTGGTTTTTGCTAGAATCCAGGAAACCTGCACTCAGGTCCCAGATTTGTCCCACTCTCACTGTGTGACCTTTGGAGATTCCCTTCGCACTAGTCCAGGCCTCCTTGTCCTCATGTATCTAATACAGGAGCAAATGAAGCAATATTATAACTATCAAAGTAAGTGCATTTATTGGATGCATTCCATGGACTTGTTATTTATATAAATTACTTCTTGGGATCTGTACAAAAACTTTGTATTACTAGAACTTGACACTTTATTGAGGCTTTAGTACAAGCCACACGTGGTGTGGGCTTTTTACATGTATTAATTCACTTGATTTTATTAGCAATCCTATGCTGTAAATCCCATTGTTATGCCATTTATAGAGAGGAAACTGAGGCACAAGGCACTTCAGCAACTTTCCAAGTCATACTACTGATGGGTAGGGAACTTGGGCCCAGGCGGTGCCACTCTAAAGCACGCAGTCCACGTTTCTGCTGCCTTGGATGGTCTATATGTGGCATTGATATAAGATGCTGCTTTAAGAATTGGATGAGAAGAGTCAAGATGGTGGAGAAGTAGCAAGCTGAGACTGCTTCAGCTAGCCGGAGATCAGCTAGATAGCTTATCTAAAGATTGCAAACACCTGAAAATCCATCGGCAGATCGAAGAGAAGAAGAACAGCAATTCTGGAAACAGAAAAACAACCACTTTCTGAAAGGTAGGACCGGCGGAGAAGTGAATCCAAAGCGACGGGAAGATAGACCCCGGGGGGAGGGGCCGGCTCCCGGCAAGCGGCGGAGCAACCGCGCACAAAATCAGGACTTTTAAAAGTCTGTTCCGCGGAGGGACATCGCTCCAGAGGCTAAACCGGGGCGAAGCCCACGCGGGGTCAGCGTGGCCTCAGGTCCCGCAGGGTCACAGAAGGATCGGGGGTGTCTGAGTGTCGCAGAGCTTGCGGGTATTGGAACGGGAAAGCCGGCTACAGAGACAGAGCCGACAGTAAGCTCGCAGCTCCGTGTTACCTTGAACCGGTCGCAGGCTCGGTGAGCTCGGAGCGCGGCCGGAGGTCAGGCAGACGGGAGTAACTGGGCGCTGTTCTCTGAGGGCGCACTGAGGAGTGGGGCCCTGGGCTCTCGGCTCCTCCGGGCCGGAGACCAGGAGGCCGCCATTTGTATTCCCGTCCTCTGGAACTCTACGGAAAGCGCTCAGGGAACAAAAGCTCCTGAAAGCAAACCCGAGCGGATTACTCACCCCGGCCCCGGGTAAGGGCGGTGTAATTCCGCCTGGGGCAAAGACACTTGAAAATCACTACAACAGGCCCCTCCCCCAGAAGATCAACAAGAAATCCAGCCGAGACCAAGCTCACCTACCAAGGAGTGCGGTTTCAATACCAAGGAGAGCAGCAGAATTCCAGAGGAGGAGAAAGCCAAGCACGGAACTCATGGCTTTTTTCCTGTGATTTTTTTTAGTCTTGCAGTTAATTTAATTTTTTCTTTTTCATTTTTTTTTTTTTTCTCGCCTTCGGGTAAAATTTTTTTTTTTTTAACTGTTACCTTTTTCTTTTTTAACGATTTTTTACTAGTTTATCTAATATATATATATATTTTTTTACATTTTTCTTAGGTGTTTTCTTTTTTAAAAAAAATTCTTTTCTTTTTTTTTTTTTTTTTTTTTTTCTCTTTTTTCTTTCTTCCTTTTTGAACCTCTTTTTATCCCCTTTCTCCCCACTCACGATTTTGGATCTCTTCTAATTTGGCTAAAGCATATTTTCCTGGGGTTGTTGCCACCCTTTTAGTATTTTACTTGCCCCTTCATTTACTCTTATCTGGACAAAATGACAAGACGTAAAAATTCACCACAAAAAAAAGAACAAGAGGCAGTACCGAAGGCTAGGGACCTAATCAATACAGACATCGGTAATATGTCAGATCTAGAGTTCAGAATGACAATTCTCAAGGTTCTAGCCGGGCTCGAAAAAGGCATGGAAGATATTAGAGAAACCCTCTCGAGAGATATAAAAGCCCTTTCTGGAGAAATAAAAGAACTAAAATCTAACCAAGTTGAAATCAAAAAAGCTATTAATGAGGTGCAATCAAAAATGGAGGCTCTCACTGCTAGGATAAATGAGGCAGAAGAAAGAATTAGTGATATAGAAGACCAAATGACAGAGAATAAAGAAGCTGATCAAAAGAGGGACAAACAGCTACTGGACCACGAGGGGAGAATTCGAGAAATAAGTGACACCATAAGACGAAACAACATTAGAATAATTGGGATTCCAGAAGAAGAAGAAAGTGAGAGGGGAGCAGAAGGTATACTGGAGAGAATTATTGGGGAGAATTTCCCCAATATGGCAAAGGGAACAAGCATCAAAATTCAGGAGGTTCAGAGAATGCCCCTCAAAATAAATAAGAATAGGCCCACACCCCGTCACATAATAGTAAAATTTACAAGTCTCAATGACAAAGAGAAAATCCTGAAAGCAGCCCGGGAAAAGAAGTCTGTAACATACAATGGTAAAAATATTAGATTGGCAGCTGACTTATCCACAGAGACCTGGCAGGCCAGAAAGAGCTGGCATGATATTTTCAGAGCACTAAACGAGAAAAACATGCAGCCAAGAATACTATATCCAGCTAGGCTATCATTGAAAATAGAAGGAGAGATTAAAAGCTTCCAGGACAAACAACAACTGAAAGAATTTGCAAATACCAAACCAGCTCTACAGGAAATATTGAAAGGGGTCCTCTAAGCAAAGAGAGAGCCTACAAGTGGTAGATCAGAAAGGAACAGAGACCATATACAGTAACAGTCACCTTACAGGCAATACAATGGCACTAAATTCATATCTCTCAATAGTTACCCTGAATGTGAATGGGCTAAATGCCCCTGTCAAAAGACACAGGGTATCAGAATGGATAAAAAAACAAAACCCATCTATATGTTGCCTCCAAGAAACACATTTTAAGCCCGAAGACACCTCCAGATTTAAAGTGAGGGGGTGGAAAAGAATTTACCATGCTAATGGACATCAGAAGAAAGCAGGAGTGGCAATCCTTATATCAGATCAATTAGATTTTAAGCCAAAGACTGTAATAAGAGATGAGGAAGGACACTATATCATACTCAAAGGGTCTGTCCAACAAGAAGATTTAACAATTTTAAATATCTATGCCCCCAACGTGGGAGCAGCCAACTATATAAACCAATTAATAACAAAATCAAAGAAACACATAAACAACAATACAATAATAGTAGGGGACTTTAATATTCCCCTCACTGAAATGGACAGGTCATCCAAGCAAAAGATCAGCAAGGAAATAAAGGCCTTAAATGACACACTGGACCAGATGGACATCACAGATATATTCAGAATATTTCATCCCAAAGCAACAGAATACACATTCTTCTCTAGTGCACATGGTACATTCTCCAGAATAGATCACATCCTCGGTCCTAAATCAGGACTCAACCGGTATCAAAAGATTGGGATCATTCCCTGCATATTTTCAGACCACAATGCTCTAAAGCTAGAACTCAACCACAAAAGGAAGTTTGGAAAGAACCCAAATACATGGAGACTAAAGAGTATCCTTCTAAAGAATGAATGGGTCAACCGGGAAATTAAAGAAGAATTGAAAAAAATCATGGAAACAAATGATAATGAAAATACAACGGTTCAAAATCTGTGGGACACAACAAAGGCAGTCCTGAGAGGAAAATATATAGCGGTACAAGCCTTTCTCAAGAAACAAGAAAGGTCTCAGGTACACAACCTAACCCTACACCTAAAGGAGCTGGAGAAGGAACAAGAAAGAAACCCTAAGCCCAGCAGGAGAAGAGAAATCATAAAGATCAGAGCAGAAATCAATGAAATAGAAACCAAAAAAACAATAGAACAAATCAACGAAACTAGGAGCTGGTTCTTTGAAAGAATTAATAAAATTGATAAACCCCTGGCCCGACTTATCAAAAAGAAAAGAGAAAGGACCCAAATAAATAAAATCATGAATGAAAGAGGAGAGATCACAACTAACACCAAGGAAATACAAACTATTATAAGAACATACTATGAGCAACTCTACGGCAATAAATTTGACAATCTGGAAGAAATGGATGCATTCCTAGAAACATATAAACTACCACAACTGAACCATGAAGAAATAGAAAGCCTGAACAGACCCATAACCAGTAAGGAGATTGAAACAGTCATTAAAAATCTCCAAACAAACAAAAGCCCAGGGCCAGACGGCTTCCCGGGGGAATTCTACCAAACATTTAAAGAAGAACTAATTCCTATTCTCCTGAAACTGTTCCAAAAAATAGAAATGGAAGGAAAACTTCCAAACTCATTTTATGAGGCCAGCATCACCTTGATCCCAAAACCAGACAAGGATCCCACCAAAAAAGAGAGCTATAGACCGATATCCTTGATGAACACAGATGCGAAAATACTCAACAAAATACTAGCCAATCGGATTCAACAGTACATTAAAAAGATTATTCACCACGACCAAGTGGGATTTATTCCAGGGCTGCAAGGTTGGTTCAACATCCGCAAATCAGTCAATGTGATACAACACATCAATAAAAGTAAGAACAAGAACCATATGATACTCTCAATAGATGCTGAAAAAGCATTTGACAAAGTACAACATCCCTTCCTGATCAAAACTCTTCAAAGTGTAGGGATAGAGGGCACATACCTCAATATCATCAAAGCCATCTATGAAAAACCCACCGCAAATATCATTCTCAATGGAGAAAAACTGAAAGCTTTTCCGCTAAGGTCAGGAACACGGCAGGGATGTCCATTATCACCACTGCTATTCAACATCGTACTAGAGGTCCTAGCCTCAGCAATCAGACAACAAAAGGAAATTAAAGGCATCCAAATCGGCAAAGAAGAAGTCAAATTATCACTCTTCGCAGATGATATGATACTATATGTGGAAAACCCAAAAGACTCCACTCCAAAACTGCTAGAACTTATACAGGAATTCAGTAAAGTGTCAGGATATAAAATCAATGCACAGAAATCAGTTGCATTTCTCTACACCAACAGCAAGACAGAAGAAAGAGATATTAAGGAGTCAATCCCATTTACAATTGCATCCAAAACCATAAGATACCTAGGAATAAACCTAACCAAAGAGACACAGAATCTATACTCAGAAAACTATAAAGTACTCATGAAAGAAATTGAGGAAGACACAAAGAAATGGAAAAATGTTCCATGCTCCTGGATTGGAAGAATAAATATTGTGAAAATGTCTATGCTACCTAAAGCAATCTACACATTTAATGCAATTCCTATCAAAGTACCATCCATCTTTTTCAAAGAAATGGAACAAATAATTCTAAAATTTATATGGAACCAGAAAAGACCTCGAATAGCCAAAGGGATATTGAAAAAGAAAGCCAACGTTGGTGGCATCACAATTCCGGACTTCAAGCTCTATTACAAAGCTGTCATCATCAAGACAGCATGGTACTGGCACAAAAACAGACACATAGATCAATGGAACAGAATAGAGAGCCCAGAAATAGACCCTCAACTCTATGGTCAACTAATCTTCGACAAAGCAGGAAAGAATGTCCAATGGAAAAAAGACAGCCTTTTCAATAAATGGTGCTGGGAAAATTGGACAGCCACATGCAGAAAAATGAAATTGGACCATTTCCTTACACCACACACAAAAATAGACTCAAAATGGATGAAGGACCTCAATGTACGAAAGGAATCCATCAAAATCCTTGAGGAGAACACGGGCAGCAACCTCTTCGACCTCTGCCGCAGCAACATCTTCCTAGGAACAACGCAAAAGGCAAGGGAAGCAAGGGAAAAAATGAACTACTGGGATTTCATCAAGATCAAAAGCTTTTGCACAGCAAAGGAAACAGTTAACAAAATCAAAAGACAACTGACAGAATGGGAGAAGATATTTGCAAACGACATATCAGATAAAGGACTAGTGTCCAGAATCTATAAAGAACTTAGCAAACTCAACACCCAAAGAACAAATAATCCAATCAAGAAATGGGCAGAAGACATGAACAGACATTTCTGCAAAGAAGACATCCAGATGGCCAACAGACACATGAAAAAGTGCTCCATATCACTTGGCATCAGGGAAATACAAATCAAAACCACAATGAGATATCACCTCACACCAGTCAGAATGGCTAAAATCAACAAGTCAGGAAATGACAGATGCTGGCGAGGATGCGGAGAAAGGGGAACCCTCCTACACTGTTGGTGGGAATGCAAGCTGGTGCAGCCACTCTGGAAAACAGCATGGAGGTTCCTCAAAATGTTGAAAATAGAACTGCCCTATGACCCAGCAATTGCACTATTGGGTATTTACCCTAAAGATACAAATGTAGTGATCCAAAGGGACACATGCACCCGAATGTTTATAGCAGCAATGTCCACAATAGCCAAACTATGGAAAGAACCTAGATGTCCATCAACAGATGAATGGATCAAGAAGATGTGGTATATATACACAATGGAATACTATGCAGCCATCAAAAGAAATGAAATCTTGCCATTTGCAACAACATGGATGGAACTAGAGCGTATCATGCTTAGCGAAATAAGTCAAGCAGAGAAAGACAACTATCATATGATCTCCCTGATATGAGGAAGTGGTGATGCAACATGGAGGCTTAAGTGGGTAGAAGAATAAATGAAACAAGATGGGATTGGGAGGGAGACAAACCATAAGTGACTCTTAATCTCACAAAACAAACTGAGGGTTGCCGGGGGGAGGGGGTTGGGGAGAAGGGGGTGGGATTATGGACATTGGGGAGGGTATGTGATTTGGTGAGTGCTGTGAAGTGTGTAAACCTGGTGATTCACAGACCTGGGGATAAAAATATATGTATATAAAAAATATATGTTTATAAAAAATAAAAAATAAAACTAAATACTAAAAAAAAAAAAAAAAAAAAAAAAAAAGAATTGGATGAGAAGCAGAGAACATAATGCAACATAGAGACATGCTCAATGAGTGTGACTTCTTTGTCTCACTCTTACTGTTTTCCCCTTTCTCCTGAGACTCCAAGAAACCCTGATCTCCAACCCTGATGCAATACCCACCCACCTCCCCTCCTGCTGTTCCCTTCACTCATTCAGCTAGAGGTAGCCCCAGACAAAGCCAGAAGGGCAACCCATTGCCTGCCTGCCTTCCTCATTCCTAGTCTTCAAATTTCTCCACTTGCCTTGGAGAACATCCCTGGGTTCATTCCCTCTCCCCAGGGTCCAATGCCCCTACCTCCCAGGGAGACACAGGAGTCCCATTCCCTCTGATTTAGTGACAGCTTACAGATTTGTGTGAGATCTTTCTGTAGGAGCATATAAGTTCCGTGGCCAGGACAGAGGGGTGAAGTTCTAAGAGACGGCTCCTGGAACAGCCCGGGGTAGAAGTGACAGGAGAAGTCTTCTAGGAATCCCCCAGACCAGCCCCAGCTCCTAAAAATGTTAATGCTCAGGGTCACTGTCTCACAGTCCAGCAGACCATGAGTCTGAGAAAGTCAGTGGCCTCAGGGTTTTTGTTAGATGATGATTTGCCTGTTTGAGATTTAAAGAAAAAATTCCTTTTCATCTAAAGGTAGAAGATAGAGAGAGAGGAAGATACAGAGAGAGAGAAAGAAAGGGGGGCACTTTAAAATCACCAAAATGGTCCCTTAATGTTTTCATATATATTCTCCCAGATTTGTTCTATGATTAAAAAAAGTAAACCTCAAAAAATTAAAAATATAACTACCATATGATCCAGCAATTCCACTTCTGAGTATTTACCTGAAGGAAACAAAATTATTATCTCAAAGACAGCTACAATGATGTTCATTGCATCATTATGTACAATGATGGAATGAAAGATGGAAACAATCCACATGTCCATTAACAGATATATGGATAAAGCAAGTGTGGTATATACAGACAGTCCCCAACTTATGATGGTTCAACTTACAATTTTTCAACTTCATGATGGTGCAAAAGCAATATGCATTCAGTAGAAACAGTATTTTGAATTTTGTATTTGTATATTCTCCCAGACTAGCCATGTGTGGTACAGTCCTCTCTCGTAATGCTGAACCACAGCTGCCAGGCAGTCACACCATCACAAGGGTGAACAACTGATACACTTACATCCATTCTGCACCCTTACAACTATCCTGTTTCTGACTTTCAGTATAAAACTCAATAAATTACATAAGACATTCAAAACTTTATTATAAAACAGGCTTCGTTTTAGATGATTTGCCCAACTTTAGGCTATTTAAATTTAAGGCAGCCTAAGCTAACTGTGATATTCTGCAGGTAAAGTGTATTATGTGCATTCTCAACTATAGTATTTTCAATTTACAGTGGGATTATTGGGGCCTAACTCTATTATAAGTTAGGGAGATCTGTATGGCAATGGAATACTATTCTGCCATAAAAGGACATTCTCCCATTTGCAACAACATGGATGAAGCTTAGCATTATGTCAAGCAAAATAAGTCAGAGAAAGGCAAATACTGTATGCTGTCACTTGAATGAGGAATCTAAAAAAAAACTGAACTTGTAGAAATAGAGAATAGATTGGCCATTGCCAGAGGTGAAGATTAGGAGTGGCAAAAGAAGTAAAGGTGATTGAGGAGTCAAGATGGCAGAAGAGTAGCAGACTGAGATGACATCAGGTCACAGGAGTTCAGCTAGATATTTATCAAACCATTCCAAACACCTACAAACCCAACAGGAGATTGAAGAGAAGAGCAGCAATTCTAGAAACAAAAAATCGACCACTTTCTGAAATGTAGGACATGTGGAGAAGTGAATCCAAAGCAACAGAAGGATAGACCACATGGTGGGGAGGGGCTGGCTCATGGCAAGTGGTAGAGCAATGGAGCATAAAATCTGAACATTTAGAAGTCAGCTCCACTGAGGGACGTCACTCCAGAGGCTAAGAGGGGGTGTAGCCCTCATGGGGACAGTGTAGTCTCAGGTCCCGTGGGGTCACAGAAAGATCAGGGGTATCTGAGTGTGGCAGAGCTAACCACATATCAAAGCAAGGAAGCTAATGACAGAGATGGAGCTGAGGAGTGAGCTCTCACCTCAGGGTTACCTTAAACTGTGATCTGTGGTACAGTCAGGCCACAGCAACTTCTTGCTAGACATGTCTCCAAAGGCAAGAGAAACAAAACCAAAACTGAACTATTGAGACTTCATCAGGATAAAAAGCTTTTGCATGGCAAAGGAAACAGTCAACAAAACTAAAAGGCAACCTAGGGAATGGGAAAAGATATTTACAAATGTCTTACGAGATAATGGGCTAGTATCCAAAATCTATAAAGAACTTATTAAATTCAACTTCCAAAAAAACAAAAAAATCCATTCAAGAAATGGGCAGAAGACATAAATAGACATTTCTTCAAAGAAGACATCCAAATGGCCAACAGACACATGAAACAATGCTCAATATCATTTGGCATCATGGAAATACAAATCAAAAATTGGAATAATATTGTGGCTACAGTTTTGTATCCAGTGTTTTGTTGCTGTTGTTGTTGTTTTACCAAACTTTACATTGCAAAATTATTTCTAAATTCTGCTTTGTTGTGACAGACACAGTGGATTAGCTACTCAACAGCCATTTGCTTTGATGATCTCCTACTCCCTTAACTTCCTTGTTAAAAAAAACCTGGGAATACAAAACACCAATTCAAAGAGATACATGCACCCCTGTGTTTACTGCAGCATCATTTATAACAGCAAAATTATGGAAGTAGCCCAAGTGGCCAGTGACTGAAAAATGGATAAAGAAGATGTGGTATATACATAGAATGGAATATTACTCAGTCATCAAAAAGAATGGAATCTTGCCATTTGCAACAACATGGATAAAGCCAGAGAGTATAATGCTAAGAGAAATAAGTCAGTTAGAAAGAGACAAGTATCATATGATTTCATTCATATATGGAATTTAAGAAACAAAACAAATGAGCAAAGGTAAAAGGAGGTGGTGGGGAACAGAAAGAAACCAAAAAACAGACTCTTAATTATGGAAAACAAATTGATAGTTACCAGAGGGCAGGTGAGTGGGGGTGGGGATGGATGGATAGGATAGGAGATGATTTTTTTTTTAATTAAAAAAAGAGAGAGAGGGAAAGTTTAAAAAAAAAAAAAAAAAACCTGGGAAGCCAAAAATGTTTACCTTCCCAGACACCTCAGCATCTGAGATGGCCGTATGACACAGTTCTGGCCAATGGATGAAAGCAGAACTCACTGAGTGAGCCTTCTGGTAAAGTTTATAAAAAGGTATAGACATATTCATGCCTTTCTGCCTTTACTCCTTTTTTTTTTTTTTTTACTGGAATGGTAAAGTCATACCTGGAGGTGACCAACCATCTTGTGACCATAAGGATGAAAGAAGGAGGGGCGACTGGGTGGCTCAGTTAGTTAAGCATATGCCTTTGTCTCAAGTCATGATCTTGGGATCCTGGGATCAAGCCCCATATCAGGCTCCCTGCTACCTCAGGGAGTCTGCTTCTCCCTCTTCTTCTACCCCTCCCCCATGCTCATGTGTTCTCTCTCTTGCTCTGCTCTCTCAAAGAAATAAATAAAATCTTAAAAAAAAAAAAAAAAGAAGAACAGGAGTTAAAGCAGGAAACCAGATGGAGTCTGAGTTCTTAATGGTATGCTGAGTTCTTAGTGGTATGGGGTGTTGCGTCAGCCTAGAATTGCCTCCAGTTGGACTTACTGTTATTGGCTGATAAATAAACCGCAACCTGTTAAAACCATGATAGTCACATTTTCAGTTCCTTGCACCTCATTGCAACCCCAAATACATACCATTCTATCTTATGACTATATCACAATTTAATATTAAAATTCCCTACTGATTTAATGCTACCATAGATAACATTATAATGGGTATCTCATAACACATCTTTATGTGTGTCTCAATTTACTTTGGCATTATTTCTAGAAAAAGGAGTCATTGGTCCAAAGGGCAGGCAGTTTGGGGGAGTGGTTTGTTTATTTGGTTTTGTTTTTATTTTGATGCAACTTTCAAATGGCCATGCAGGCATGTTGTGCCAACAAGACTTCTACCAGCTACAGGGAAGTCAGGGTAACTTACAGGCCACTTCCTGAAGCAAGAGCTAAGTTAGTTACTGCCCATTTAGGGTCATTGTGCCCAGGATAGTTCCAGCAAGGAGGGGCCCAAGTTCTTTCTGTCTTGTGGGTCTGCCATACCTGGAGTGTTGTCCTCACCTGCTTGGCACAGATGGCTGTCATGTCTGCATTCCAGCCAGCATGGAGGGGTAGGGAGAAAGCAGGGCATGCCTGTGCCCTTTGAGGGCCTGAGCCAGAAGTTGCTCCAATAATGTACCAAGCCTGATCCCAATGGTTCCAAGAGATAATTGTGCATATCTCCCCCATTCATATTCCCAGCTTGAAATAAGCTGTGGTGTGAGTATTTACACCATGGAAACTGGTAAAAGTTGCAATCGGGACTTTATTTTCCTGAAGAGGTGACTGTTAAACATTTACCAGCACAGGTATCACTTTGTGCTCACAGCCCATTGGTGAGAACTTAGTGATAAGGTTGTCCCTTGCAAGGGAAGCTGAGAAATGTAGCCTCCCATTTGTACAGGCATGCATCCAACCACAGGTCATACTGCTGTGGAATAAGTGGAGAGTGGATACTGAAGGCAACTAGCAGCCTCTGCCCCCAGGCTTATTGAGAGATTATGCCCAGGAGATTCTGCATGGGGTGGGTTCCACATGGGGTGGAGCTAGTTTCAGAGACTCTTTCTGGGCAGATCTGGTGGGCAGCACTCCACAGGGCTCCAGGCATAATCCCCTGTATATGGACCAGTGCCTCAGGCCACTCCCTGCCACAAGCCACCTGACCTTCCTAGGCTTTCTGAGTGACCTTCCTAGGCTTTCAGGAGTGAGGAAAGCCTTGACAGTCTTTTCACCAGCCAAGGTGAGGGCAGACATCCCCTATCACCTTGCTCAGGGCTCACCCACCCCAGTGACTCTCTCCACTTCACCGTATCCAAGATTTTCCCAACTCCCTCTAGGATGAAGGGTTTTTAGAGTCATCAAACCCAGGGAAGTAGCAAGATAGTGGAGGAGTAGGAGACCTAAATTTCATCTGGTCCCAGGAATTCAGCTAGATAGTTATAAACCATTCTCAACACCTACAAACTCAATGGAAGATCAAAGAGAAGAGAAAAAGAGCAGCAATTCTAGGAACAGAAAATTGACCACTTTCTGGAAGGTAGAATGTGCAGAGAAGTTAATCTGAAGCGATATATGGGAAGAGAGACCACAGGGATTGGGCCAGCTCCCAGCAAGCAGTAGAAGCAGAGCACAAAATTGGAACTTTTAGAAGTCTGCTCCACTGAGGGATGTCGCTCCAGTGGCTAAGTGGGGGGTGGATCCCTTGCAGGGACAGTGTGGTCTCAGGACCTGTGGGGTCACAGAAAGACCAGGTGTGTCTAAGTGTGGTAGAGCTCCCAGGTATCGGAGCAGGAAACCCGGCTACAGAGACAGAGCCAAGGAGTGAGCTCTCAGGTCAGGGTTACCTTAAACCATGATCTGAGGCACATTCAGGCCACTATTCTTTGAGCAGGGACCCCACAAGCAGCAGGAAACAGGAGACTCACCTTCCTCCTCCAGGAGAAGCAGCACAGGAGCGCGTGGCAGGAATCTGCTGGGTTTGGAGACTCCAAATGGGGCCATGCTCCTGAGATATAAATACTTGGTCACAGGCTGGGTGAGCATGGAGTGCGGCCAGAGACCAAGGAGACTGGAGTGACTGCTTTTCTCTGTGGGCGCACTAAAGAGTGGGGCCCCAGGCTTTTGGGTCCTCTGGGTCTGGAGATTGGGAGGCTGCCATTTTCATTCCCATCCTCCAAAGCTACAGAAAGCATTCAAGGAATAAAAGCTCCCAGAGCAAACCTGAGCAGATTACTTAGCCTAGCCCCTTGCAGGGGTGGTGCAGTTCCACCTCTGGCAAAGACATTTGAGAATCAGTGCAACATATCACTCCCCCACAAGATCAGCAAGAGCATCCAGCCAAGACCAAGTTCACCGATCAATGAGAACTGCAAAACTATCTCTTAGGGAATACAGCACATAGAATTCATGGCTTTTTCCCCATGATTCTTTAGTCTTTCAAAGTTAATTTTTTTAATTTTTTTTCTATTTTTCAAATTTTTCTTCTTTCCTATTTTTGCCAAGATCTTATCTGATCAATTCCTTTTTTAAACTATTTTTGGGGTTTTTTTTATTGCTTAAATATTTTTTCTTTTTTTTATTGTGTTATGTTAGTCACCATACAATACATTTAGTTTTCGATGTAATGTTCCAAGATTCATTGTTTATGTATAACACCCAGTGCTCCATGCAATACCTGCCCTCCATAATACCTGCCACCAGGTATACCCATCCCCCAACTCCCCTCTCCTCTAAAACCCTCAGTTTGTTTCTCAGAGTCCACAGTCTCTTATGATTCATCTCTGCCTCTGATTTCCCCCACTTCACTCTTCCTTTCCTTCTCCTAATGTCCTCCATGTTATTCCTTATGTTCCACAAGTAAGTGAAACCATATGATAATTGATTCTCTCTACTTGACTTATTTCACTCAGCATAATCTCCTCAAGTCCCATCCACGTTGATACAAAAGTTGGGTATTCAACATTTCTGATGGCTGAGTAATATTCCATTGTATAGATGGACCACATCTTCTTTATTCATTCATCTATTGAAGACCATTTCAGTTCTTGCCAGAGTTCAGCTACTGTGGACATTCCTGCTATGAGCATTGGGAAACATATGGCCCTTCTTTTCACTACATCTGTATTTTGGGGTAAGTAACCAGTAGTGTAATTGGCAGGTCATAGGGTAGCTCTATTTTTAATTTTTTGACGAACCTCCATGCTGTTTTCCAAAGTGACTTCACCAACTTGCAGTCCCACCAACAGTGTAAGAGGGTTCCCCTTTCTCCACAGCCTCACCAACATTTGTTGTTTCTTGCCTTGTTAATTTTTGCCATTCTAACTGGTGTTAGGTGGTATCTCAATGCAGTTTTGATTTAAATTTCCCTGATGGCTAGTGATGATGAACATTTTTTTCGTATGTCTGCTAGCTATTTGTATGTCTTCTGCCCATTGTTTTATTTCATTATGCTTTTTGGGTGTTGTTTTGGGTATTGAGTTTGAGAGGTTCTTTATAGATCTTGGATATTAATTTTCATTTTTACAGTCATATTCTATCCCTTTGTTGTATTTTACTTTATTACATATAATATTTTCTTTCCTTAAAATTTTGGGAGACAGTTTGTTCTAACAGACCAAAATATACCCCAAATCTAGTGTATGGCTTTGTTTAAGTCTCCTGAATGATAACATTCTCTCCTTTATTATTTTTTAATTTTTTTCTTTCTTTTTTCAACTAGCTTCTTATCATCCTTTTTAAATTTTTTTTAATTTTCCTCTTTACAGTCATAATCCATTCTCATCATCATATTTACCCTTATTTTTGTGTATATAAAAATTTTTCTTTCTTTAAAATTTTAGGAGGCAGTTTATTCTAACAGACCAAAATATACTCAAAATCTAGTATGTGGCTCTGTCCTATTCACCAGCCTGATCATATTCTTTTTTTCTTTTTTCTTTTTCTCCCTTTCTTTCCCCCAGTTTAGGGTCTCTTCTGATTTGGTTAGTGTATATTTTTCTGTGATTGTTGTTTCCCTTTTAGGATTTTGTTCTCCCATTCATCTATTCTTCTCTAAACAAAATGACAAAATGGAAAAACTCACCTCAACAAAAAAGAACAAGCGGCAGTACCACTGCCAGGGGCCTATTCAATATGGACATTAGTAAGATGTCAGAACTAGAGTTCAGAATGATGATTATACAGATACTAGCTGGGCTTGAAAAAAGCATAGAAGATACTAGAGAATCCCCTGATGGAGAAATGAAGGACTAAAATCTAACCATGTCAAAATTAAAAAGACTATTAATGAGGTACTCTCAATAATGGAGGCTCTCACTGCTAGGATAAATGAGGCAGAAGAGAGAATTAGTGATATAGAAGACCAAATGATGGAGAATAAAGAAGCTGATAAAAGAGAGATAAACGAATACTGGATCACAAGGGGAGAATTTGACAGATAAACGATACCATAAGATGAAAGATTAGAATAATTGGGGTCCCAGAAGAAGAAGAAAGAGAGAGATGAGCAGAAGGTATATTGGAGAAATTCCCTAATTTAGGGAAGGAAATGGGCATTAATATCCAGGAGGCACAGAGAACTTCCCTCAAAATCAATAACAATAGGTCAACTCCTCTCAAATTCCTCATATCGAGGAGATCATATGATAATTGTCTTTCTCTGATTGACTTATTTTGCTCAGTATAATTTGAGAGGCAGAGTGGGGGGGTTAGTGGGTAGGAAAGGAAAAATGAAACAAGATGGGATCAGGAGGGAGACAAACCATAAGAGACTCTTAATCTTACAAAACAGACTGAGGGTTGCTGGGGGGAGAGGGGATGTGGAGAGGGTGGTTGGGTTATGTACATTGGGGATAGTATGTGATATGGTGAGTGGTGTGAAGTGTGTAAGCCTGACGATTCAGACACCTGTACCCCTGGGGCAAATAATACATTATATGTTAATAAAAATAATTTTTTTAAAAAATAGGTCAACACCCCATCATCTAATAGCAAAACTTACAAATCTCAGAGATAAAGAGAAAAATCCTGAAAGCAGCTCTGGAAACGAGGTCTGTGACATACAACAATAGAAATATCAGATTGGCAGCAGATCTATCCACAGAGACCTGGAAGGGCAGAAAGTACTGGCATGATATATTCAGAGCACTAAATGAGAAAAACATGCAGCCAAGAATACTATATCCAGCTAGGCTATCATTGAAAACAGAAGGAGAGATAAAAAGATTCCAGGACAAATAAAAATTAAAGAATTTGCAAACACCAAACCAACCCTACAGGAAATATTGAAAGGGGTCCTCAAAGCAAAGAGAGAGCCTAAAAGAAACATAGACCAGAAAAGAACAGAGACAATATACAGTAACAGTCACCTTACAGGCAATACAATGGCACTAAATTCATATCTTTCAATAGTTACCCTGATTGTAAATGGGCTAAATGCCCCCAGTGAAAAGATACAGGATATCAGAATGGATTTAAAAAAAAAAAAAAAGACCCAACAATATTCTGTCTGCAAGAGAACTCATTTTAGAGCCAAAGACACCTCCAGATTGAAAGGGAGGGTGTGTCCATTACCATCCTAATGGACACCAAAAGAAAGTTGGGGTGGCGATCTTTATATCAGACAAATTAGATTTTAAACCAAAGACTACAATAAGAGATGAGGAGGGATTATTTGCTCCAGCTCTTTGAAGAATACCGGTGGAATTTTGATCGGAATAGCGTTAAAGGTAAAGATTGCTCTAGGCAGTATAGACATTTTAACAATGTTTATTCTTCCGATCCAAGAGCATGGAATGGTCTTCCATCTTTTTGTGTCTTCTTCAATTACTTTCATGAGTGTTCTGTAGTTCCTCGAGTACAGATCCTTTACCTCTTTGGTTCGGTTTATTCCCAGGTATCTTATGGTTCTTGGTGCTATAGTAAATGGAATCAATTCTCTAATTTCCCTTTCTGTATTTTCATTATTAGTGTATAAGAAAGCCACTGATTTCTGTACATTGACTTTGTATCCTGCCACGTTGCTGAATTGCTGTATGAGTTCTAGTAGTTTTGGGGTGGAGTCCTTTGGGTTTTCCATATAAAGAATCATGTCATCTGCAAAGAGAGAGAGTTTGACTTCATTACCAATTTGGGTACCTTTTATTTCCCTTTGTTGTCTGATTGCTGTTGCTAGAACTTCTAATACTATGTTGGACAAGAGTGGTGAGAGTGGGCATCCTTGTCGTGTTCCTGATCTCAACAGGAAGGACGCAAGCTTTTTCCCATTGAGGATGATATTTGCTGTGGGTCTTTCATAGATAGATTTGATGAAGTTCAGAAATGTTCCCTCTATCCCTATACTTTGAGGCGTTTTAAGCAGGAACAGATCCTGGATTTTGTCAAATGCTTTTTCTGCATCAATTGAGAGGACCATGTGGTTCTTCTCTCTTCTCTTATTAATTTGTTCTATCACATTGATTGATTTGCGAATGTTGAACCATCCTTGTAGCCCAGGGATGAATCCCACCTGGTCATGGAGGATAATCCTTTTAATGTGCTTTTGGATCCTGTTTGCTAGGATCTTGTTGAGAATCTTAGCATCCATATTCATCAGAAGAGACCCTGAATCACTAAGGAAATGTTGAAAAACAAAAATAAAATGGGGGCATCATGTTACCTGATTTCAAGCTTTACTACAAAGCTGTGATCACCAAGACAGCATGGTACTGGCATAAAAACAGACACATAGACCAGTGGAACAGAGTAGAGAGCCCAGATATGGACCCTCAACTCTATGGTCAATTAATCTTTGACAAAACGGGAAAAAATATACAGTGGAGAAAAGACAGTCTCTTCAATAAATGGTGCTGGAAAAACTGGGCAGCTATATGTAGAAGAATGAAACTCGACCATTCTCTTACACCGTACACAAAGATAAACTCAAAATGGATAAAAGACCTCAATGTGAGACAGGAATCCATCAGAATCCTAGAGGAGAACATAGGCAGTAATCTCTTCGATATCAGCCACAGCAACTTCTTTCAAGATATGTCTCCAAACGCAAAGGAAACAAAAGCGAAGATGAACTTTTGGAACTTCATCAAATTCAAAAGTTTCTGCACAGCCAAGGAAACAGTCAACAAAACAAAGAGGAACCCACGGAATGGGAGAAGATATTTGCAAATGACAGTACAGACAAAAGGTTGATATCCAGGATCTTTAATGAACTCCTCAAACTCAACACACACAAAACAGAAAATCATATCAAAAAATGGGCAGAAGATATGGACAGACACTTCTCCAATAAAGACATACAAATGACTATCAGACACATGAAAAAATGGTCATCATCACTAGCCATCAGGGAGATTCAAATTAAAACCACATTGAGATATCACCTTACACCAGTTAGAATGGCCAAAATTAGCAAGACAGGAAACAACATGTGTTGGAGAGGATGTGGAGAAAAGGGAACCCTCTTCCACTGTTGGTGGGAATGCAAGTTGGTGCAGCCTCTTTGGAGAACAGTGTGGAGATTCCTCAAGAAATTAAAAATAGAGCTTCCCTATGACCCTTCCATTGCACTCCTGGGTATTCACAACAGATGTTGTGAAAAGAAGGGCCATCTGTACCCCAATGTTTATAGCAGCAATGGCCACGGTCGCCAAACTGTGGAAAGGACCAAGATACCCTTCAATGGACGAATGGATAAGGAAGATGTGGTCCATATACACTATGGAGTATTATGCCTCCATCAGAAAGGACGAATACCCAACTTTTGTAGCAACATGGACGGGACTGGAAGAGAGTATGCTAAGTGAAATAAGTCAAGCAGAGAGAGTCAATTATCATATGGTTTCACTTATTTGTGGAGCATAACAAGTAACATGGAGGACAAGGGGAGATGGAGAGGAGAAGGGAGTTGAGGGAAATTGGAAGGGGAGGTGAACCATGAGAGACTATGGACTCTGAAAAACAATCTGAGCGGTTTGAATGGGTGGGGGTGGGGGTGGGAGGTCGGGGTACCAGGTGGTGGATATTATAGAGGGCATGGATTGCATGGAGCACTGGGTGTTGTGCAAAAATAATGAATACTGTTATGTTGAAAATAAAAAATAAATTTTTAAAAAAAGAGCTGAGGAAGGACACTGTATCATATTTAAAGGGTCTATCCTCAAGGAAGATCTAACATTTTTAAATATCTATGCCCTGGCATGGGAGCAGCCAACTATATAAACCAATTAATAACAAAATCAAAGGAACACATTGACAATAATATATTAATAGTAGGGAACTTTAACACCCCCTCACTGAAATGGACAGATCATCCAAGCAAAAGATCAACAAGGAAATAAAGGCCTAAAATGACTCACTGGACCAGATGGAACATACAGATATATTCAGAACATTCCTTCCCAAAGCAACAGAAAACACATTCTTCTCTAGTGCACATGGAACATTCTCCAGAATAGATCACATCCTGAGTCAGAAGTCAGGTCTCAACTGATACCAAAAGATTGGGGCTATTTCCTGCATATTTTCAGACCACAGTGCTTTGAAACTAGAACTCAATCACAAGAAGAAAGTTGGAAAGAGCTCATATACATGGAGGCTAAAGATCATCCTACTAAAGAATGAATGGGTCAACCAGGAAATTAAAGAAGAATTTTTAAAACTCATGGAAACAAATGATAATGAAAACACAACTGTTCAAAATCTTTGGGACACAGCAAAGGCGGTCCTGAGAGAAAATTATATAGCAATACAAGCCTTTCTCAAGACACAAGAAAAGTCTCAAATACACAACCTAACCCTCTACCTAAAGGACCTGGAAAAAGAACAGCAAAGAAAGGCTAAACCCAGCAGGAGAAGAGAAATCATAAAGATCAGAGCAGAAATCGATGAAATAGAAACCAAAAGAACAGCGGAACAAATCAATGAAACTAGGAGTTGGTTTTTTGAAAGAATTAGTAAGATTGATAAACCCCTGGCCAGACTTATCAAAAGAGAAAAGAGAAAGGACCCACGTTAATAAAATCATGAATGAAAGAGGAGAGATCACAACCAACACCAAAGAAATACAAACAATTATAAGAACATATTATGAGTAAATATATGCCAGCAAATTAGACAATCTGGAAGAAATGGATGCATTCTTTCAGACATATAAACTACCAAAACTGAACCAGAAAGATAAAACCAGAAGACCCATAACCAGTAAGAAGATTGAAGCAGTCATCAAAAATCTCCCAACAAATAAGAACCCAGGGCCAGATGTCTTCCTAACAAACATTTGAAGAAGAATTAATACCTATTCTCCTAAAACTGTTCCAAAAAATAGAAATGGAAGGGAAACTTCCAAACTCATTTTATGAGGCCAGCATTATCTTGATCCCAAAACCAGACAAAGACCGTAGCAAAAAGGAGAATTACAAACCAATATCCCTGATGAACTTGGATCTCACCAAAATACTAGCCAATAGGATCCAATAGTACATTAAAAGGATTATTCACCATGACAAGTGGGATTTATTCCTGGGCTGCAAGTTTGGTTCAACACCTGCAAATCAATCGATGTGATACAATACATTAATGAAAGAAATAACAAGAACCATATGACACTCTCAATAGATGCTGAAAAAGCATTTGACAAAGTACAGCATCCTTTCTTGATCAAAACTCTTCCAAGTGTAGGGATAGAGGGTACATTCATCAATATCATCAAAGCCATCTATGAAAAACCCACAGCAGTTATCATTTTCAGTGGGGGAAAACTGAGAGCTTCTCCCCTAAGGTCAAGAACATGGCAGGGATGAACACCATCACCACTGCTATTCAAATTAGTACCAGAAGTCCTAGCCTCAGCAATCAGACAACAGAAAGAAATAAAATGCATCCAAATTGGCAAAGAAGACAAACTCTCACTCTTTGCAGATGACATGATACTTTATGTCGGAAACCCAAAAGAGTCCACTCCAAAACTGCTAGAACTTATAAAGGAATTCAATAAAGTGGCAGGATATAAAATCAATACACAGAAATCAGTTGCATTTCTATATCCAACAGCAAGAAAGAAAAAAGAGAAATTAAGGAGTCGATCCTATTTACAATTGCACCCCAAACCATAAGATACCTAGGAATAAACCTAACCAAAGAGGCAAAGAATCTGAACTCAGAAAACTATAAACTGCTCATGAAAGAAATTGAGGAAGACACAAAGGAATGGAAAAACATTCCATGCTCATGGATTGGAAGAACAAATGTTGTGAAAATGTCTATGCTACCTAGAGCAATCTACACATTTATTGCAATCCCTATCAAAATACCATCAACTTTTTTTTTAATATAATTTTTTATTTTTTATAAACATATATTTTTATCCCCAGGGGTCCATCAACTTTTTTCAAAGAAACAGAACAAATAATCCTAAAATTTGTATGGAACCAGAAAAGGCCCCGAATAGCCAGAGGAATGTTGAAAAAGAAAACCAAAGCTGGTGGCATCACAATTTCAGACTTCAAGCTCTATTACAAAGCTGTCATAATCAAGACAGTATGGTATTGGCACAAAAACAGACACATAGGTTTATGGAACAGAATAGAGAACCCAGAAATGGACTCCCAATTCTATACTACTAATCTTCGACAAAGCAGTAAAAAATGTCCAGTGGAAAAAAGACAGTCTCTTCAACAAATGGTGTTGGGAAAATTGGACAGCCACATGCAGAAGAATGAAACTGAACCATTTCCTTACACCACACACAAAAGCAGATTCAAAACAGATGAAAGACCTCAGTATGAGACAGGAATCCATCAAAGTCCTTGAGGAAAACTCAGGCAACCTCTTCTACATCAGTCACAGCAAATTCCTCCTAGAAACATCACCAAAGGCAAGGGAAGCAAAGGGCAAAAATGAACTATTGGGACTTCATGGAGATCAAAAACTTTTGCACAACAAAGGAAATAGTCAACAAAACCAAAAGACAACTGACAGAATGGGAGAAGGTATTTGCAAATGACATATCAGATAAAGGGCTAGTATCCAAAATCTATAAATAACTTATCAAACTCAACACCCAAAGAATAAATAATCCAATCAAGAAATGGGCAGAAGACACAAACAGACATTTCTGCAAAGATGACATCCAAATGTCCAACAGACCCATGAAAATGTGCTCCACATCACTTAGCATCAGGTAAATACAAATCAAAACCACAATGAGATACCACCTCACACCAGTCAGAATGGCTGAAATTAACAAGTCAGAAAATGACAGGTATTGGCGAGGATGTGGAGAAAGGGGAACCTCCCTACACTGTTAGTGGGAATGCAAGCTGGTGCAGTCACTCTGGAAAACAGTATGGAGTTTCCTCAAGAAGTTGAAAATAGAGCCACCCTATGACCCAGCAATTGCACTACTGGGTATTTACCCCAAAGATACATATGTAGTGATCCAAAGGGGCATGTGCACCCCAATGTTTATAGCAGCAATGTCCACAATAGCCAAACTATGGAAACAGCCTAGATGTCCACCAATGGATGAATGGATAAAGAACATGTAGTATATATACACAATGGAATATTATACAACCATCAAAAAATAATAAAATCTTGCCATTTGCAATGATGTGGATGGAACTAGACGTTATTATGCTAAGCAAAATAATTCAATCAGAGAAAGACAATTATCATATGATCTCTCTGATATAAGGAATTTGAGAAACAAGACAGAGGATCTTAGGGGAGGGGAGGGTAAAATGAAACTGAGAGGGAGATAAACCATAAGAGACTCCTAAACTCAGGAAACAAACTGAGGATTGCTGGAGTGGAAGGGGGTGGGAGGGATGGGTGGCTGGGTGATGGACACTGGGGAAGGTATGTGCTATGGTGAGCACTGTGAATTGTGTAAGACTGATGAGTCACAGACATGCACCCCTGAAACAAATAATACATTATGTATTAATTAAAAATTAAAAAGACCATGTCCCCAGACTCCCTTGGAAACTCAAGTATATGTCCTAAACTGCCTCACCACTCACTTGGGTATTTGATCTGCTTTGATCTTGGCACCCCAACTGAAGCTGCCAATCTACCACCCTGCTCCTCTGTATTGTTAGCAGCTCACTGAGACCCCACTACTGTGGACAATTGTAAATACTCAAAGCAAGCCCTGGTTGTAACTGTTAACACTGAGTGGTAAAACTGATGACTGATTTAGGGGGAAATTTTGCCTGAACAGTGACGGGTGTCCATATGTTTTATGCAGGACCCCTCATAGAACAGGGCAACCCAGGGTGGGAAGAGAGAAGAGGACTCCATGGGTTGGGAGCTAGCTTGCCCTTTCCTGCTGTGTTCCCATGCAGAATTCTAAGAAGTCCTAAAATTCTAAATTTAAATCTAGCCTTCTAGATCATTACAAAGAAAATTTGTCAAGGTAGAGGAAAGAAACATATTTTATTTAACTTTGTTGGTTTGATTTATAACTTACAAATACAAAGACATGTGGTTAAAGGACCTCCACTTGTACTCTTGCCAGAGGCCTCCAAATGTTAGGAATAGCCCACTGAGAGCTCCCTACTTTTGGCTCCCAGTCGTTCAGGCTGATAAAGGCAAGAACCAGCACCTGGTCTGTGCTTGCACTAAAAGTGTTTTTCGTTTACATTTGTAAAAGTATTTGCAAAGCATAAAGCAGGTGGATCCTTGGGAGTGAGGGAGGGAAGGCTTGGCTCTACCTTGACAGAGATATCAAAGCCAGGAGGATCAAGGAGAAGAAGGAACAAGGCAGAGTCAAAAACGTGGGCAAAGTAGGGCCAATGATTCACTATTTTAATGTGCCCCTTACTGAAGAAAAGTATTCACTTTGGCATATAATCCACTAGAACGTTCTGAACAGAAACTTAAGCATAATCTAGTTCAATGGTTTCCAGCCTTTTTTTAAATTAGCAAAATCAAAAAGACTTATCAAAATGAAAACTTAAGTGAAATCCCAATATTAAAGCAACCAAAGTGATAAATAATTTCCTGTTCATTTAAATCCTTATTGACTTTTGGAAAATACTTTACTATTTACAGATATCGCTTGAGTTCCTCCTCAGATGTCTGGGGTCCCCAGAGCAAAAATGGAAAATCACTAACTTAGCAGTAGTGGGTGGCAGTAGTTAAGGCCTGCCCAATATCCATTCTCCCCTTTTCTGCTAACAGCCCTCCCTCCCCTCAGACTATGTGGTTTGGGTGGAGCAGACCTACAGATCTCCCACTCCTCAGCCAGCAGAGGGCACCTGACCCAGGCCTGGCCAATCAGCACATTCCATCTGCAGCCACTGACTGATTCAGAGACAGAAGGTGACCATGGTAAGGTCAATTAGAGCTACTCCTAAGACTTCTGCAGGTAGAGTGTGGTCTCTCCTGGTAGGTCTTCTGAGAGGATAGGCAGTCAGAGGGAAGTGGAGACAGAAAGAGACTGAAACCCAATCCCATGTGTAAGCCTGTGGATCAATCCATGGATGAATCCAAAGCTACCCTACACTTCTGATTTACATGAGCCAATACTATTCCCTTCTCTATCCAGGCCAATTTGGTTGGACTTTTGTCATGTGCCAAGAAGACAGTCCTGGATGATCCAACCCACATCTTTTGCACATGAAGATACTAACGCCCAGAAGAGGATAAGCGCTGTCCAAGGCCGCCAGGATACCACTCAGGATCCCAGCCTCCCACATAAATGATTACTTGGGTGTATTTTAACTTCTCCCTGTCCTTTTTTGTTTGCTAAGACTGACCATGATTTTGTGTGTGAATGAGAATTCTAGGCGGAGAAGAAACACTAGAAACAAGCTTCCAGAAACTCAAAGGAAACCACCCCACACTCAGGAACAGACTCACTTTCCATGATGGTGGCATGCTTTGGTGTCATCTGAGAGCATGGGGGGAATCACACTGTCCAAATCAATCTCTTATACTTTTTCTGCTTCCTGAAATTGCACCAATAAAGTATCTTTCTCTTAAATTAAGCATTCTTCTTCAGACTTTTCTTTTAAAATGCTACCCCTTTATAAACAAACAAATAATTAAATTGGCTCCCCCCTCTGAACAATACAGGGATGTACACTCTCACCACTTTTATTCAACATAGTACTGGAAGTCCTAGACACAGCAATCAGAAAACAAAAAAATAAAAAATAAAAGGCATCCAGGTTGGCAAAGAAGAAATAAAATTTTCACTATGTAGAGATGACATGATGCCATATATAGAAAATCTTAAAGACTCCCCCAAAAAAACTACTAGAACTGATAAATGAATTCACTAAAGTCACAGGATACAAAATCAACATACAGAAATCTGTTGCATTTCTCTATACCAATAATGAAGCAGCAGAAAGAAAAATTAAGAAAACAATCCCAATTATAATTGCCAAAAAATAGTAAGTATCTAGGAATAAACCTAATGAAAGACCTGTACTCCGAAAACTATAGAACACTGATGAAAGAAATTGAAGATGACACAAAGAGATAGAAAGACATTCCCTACTCAGGGGTTAGAAGAAAAAATATTATACTACCCTGGGGCGCCTGGGTGCCTCAGTGGGTTAAGCCTCTGCCTTAGCTCAGATCATGATCTCAGGGTCCTGGGATTGAGTCCCACATTGGGCTCTCTGCTCAGCAGGGAGCCTGTTTCTCCCCACCCCACCACCTGCCTCTCTGCCTACTTGTGATCTCTCTCTCTCTGTCAAATAAATAAATAAAATTTTTTTAAAAAATGTTTATACTACCCATAGCAATCTATACACTTAATGCAATCCCTATCCAAATACCACTAGCATTTTTCACAGAACTAGAGCAAATAATCCTAAAATTTGTAAGCATCACAAAAGACTCCAAACAGTCAAAATAATCTTGGGGGGAAAAAAAGAAGCAATACTGGAGGCATCACAATTCCAGACTTCAAGTTATATTACAAAGCACCAAAACAGTATGGTTCTGGCACTAAAACAGACACATAGATCAATGAAACAGAAAAGAAAACCCAGAAATAAACCCACGATTATAGTCAATTAATCTTTGGCAAAGGAAGCAAGAATACACAATGGGGAAAAACTGTCTCTTCAACAAATGGTGTTGGGAAAACTGGACAGCAATATGCCAAAGAATGAAACTGGGCCACTTTCTTACACCACACACAAAAATAAATTCAGCATGAATTAAAGAACTAAATATGAGGCCTGAAACCATACAAAATCCCAGAAAAGAGCACAAATAGTAACTTCTTTGAAATCAGTCATAGCAACTTCTTTCTAGATTTGTCTCCTGAGGCAAGGGAAACAAAAGCAGAAATAAACTATTGGGACTACATCAAAATTAAAAAGGTTCTACACAGCCAAGGAAACAATCAACAAAACTAAAACAAAACCTACAAAATGGGAGAAGATATTTGCAAATGACATACCTGATAAATGATTAGTATCCAAAATATATAAAGTACTTATATAACTCAACACCCAAAAAATAAATAATTCAGTTAAAAAATGGGCTGAAGACATGCATAGACATCTCTCCAAAGAAGACATCCAGATGGCCAACAGATACATGAAAAGATGCTCAATATCACTTATCATCAAGGAAATGCAAATCAAAACAACAATGAGATATCACCTCACACCTGTCAGAATGACTTAAATCAACACAAGACACATATGTACCCCAATGTTCATAGCAGCAATGGCCACAATCACCAAAGTGTGGAAAAAGCCAAGATGCCCTTCAGCAGATGAATGGATAAAGAAGATATGGCCCATATGTACAATGGAATATTACACCTCCATCAGAAAGGATGAATACCTAACTTTTGTATCAACATGGACGGGACTGGAGGAGATTATGCTGAGTGAAATAAGTCAAGCAGAGAAAGTCAGCTATCATATGGTTTCACTTACTGTGCATTAGAAGGAATAACATGGAGGATATTAGGAGAAGCAAAGGAAAAGTGAATTGGGGGAAATTAGAGGGGGAGATGAACCATGAGAGACTGTGGACTCTGAGAAACAAACTGATGGTCTTGGAAGGGAAAGCGGTGGGGGAATGGGTGAGCCAGGTAGTGGGTCAAGGAGGGCATGTATTGGGGCGCCTGGGTGGCTCAGTGGGTTAAAGCCTCTGCCTTCAGCTCAGGTCATGATCCCAGGGTCATGGGATCGAGCCCCTCATCAGGCTCTCTGCTCGGCAGGGAGCCTGCTTCGTCCTCTCTCTCTGCCTCCCTCTCTGCCTACTTGTGATCTCTGTCTGTCAAATAAATAAATAAAATCTTTTAAAAAAAGAAAAGAAAAAAAGGAGGGCATGTATTGCATGGAGCACTGGGTGTGATGCATAAATAATGAATCTTGGAACACCAAAAAAAATCAAATAAAATTTTAAAAATTAAAAAAAAAAAGACCTGGGGGGGAAGAAATAACAAGTGTGGGTGAGAATATGGAGAAAACAAAACCCTCATGCCCTGCTGGTGGGAATGCAAATTGGTACAGCCACTGTGGAAGAGAATATAGAGTTCCTCAAAAACTTAAAAATAGAACTACCTTTGGTCCAGCACTTGGACTACTACGTATTTACCCAAAGAATGTAAAAATACTAATTCAGAGGGATACATGCACCTCAATGTTTATAGCAGCATTATCTATAATAGCCAAATTATGGAAACAACCCAACTGTCCATCAACTAATGAATGGATAGAGAAGATGGTGTATGTTACAATAGACTATTACTCAGCCATAGAAAAGAATGACATCTTGCCATTTGCAATGGCATGAACAGATCCAGAGAGTAATATGCTAAGCAAAATAAGTTAGTCAGAGAAAAACAAACACTGTACAATTTCACTTACATATGGAAATTAAGAAACAATAAAAGGGGAGAAAGAGAGAGAGAGAGAGAGAAACCAAGAAACAGACTCTTAACTATAGAGAACAAAGTGGTGGTTACCAGAAAGGAGGTTAGTGGGAGGATGGGTGAAATAGGTGATGGGGATTAAGAGGTGCACTTGTCCTTATGAACACTGGGAGATGTATGGAAGTGTTTAACACTATATTGTACACCTGTATCCAATATAACACTGTATGTTAATTAACTGCAATTTAAATAGAAACTTTCCAAAAATGTTACCTCTCTCGGCAAGAGTGACATCCTATACCCCCAATTCCATCATGGGAAGAAACTGACCAACACTGTTCTCCCAGATCAGGGGCCCCACGGGAGAAGCCAGAGATCCACTGTGTTGAGGAAGAAGAGGTGCTGCAGTGTGTGTTCATAAAGCCCTAACAGAGAAGGCAAAGTCACCACAGGAAAACATAGAATTTCTCTCCCTTCTCAACTGACAGCTTTATAGAGTATCAGATAGTACAAAGAAGCAGTGAGGGAAAGTGAGACAGATGTGGATTCAAATCCTATTCTACCCAATACCTGGCTAATGCCAGAAATATTATTTAACCTCTCTGAGCCTCAACTTCCTCACTTATAAAATAAAAATATAAATGCCTATTCAATGATGAGGATGAAATGAGCATGTACAGTACCCAGGATAGCGAAATTTTTTAAGATTTTATTTATTTATTTGACAGGCAGAGATTACAAGTAGGCAGAGAGGCAGGCAGAGAGAGGGGGGGGTGCAGTCTCCCCGCTGAGCAGAGAGCCCGACGTGGGTGGGGCTTGATCCCAGGACCCTGGGATCATGACCCCAGCCGAAGGCAGAGGCTTTAACCCACTGAGCCACCCAGGCGCCCCAGGATAGCAAATTTTTAATAAATGAGTTCCGTTTGCTCAAAAGAAAAAAGCAACAATCTCCACTGTAGTGAGTCACCTCCATAATACCAGCCTTTTAGTATACAATCAATGATGGGTTGTTGGGGAAGGAGTTGGGACAGGACCAGCTCTGCACATTCCATGGATACAGGAGCAGCTAGTCTGGCCAGGAGCTCATGACTGGGGCTGGTGCTCACTACCATTCTCACATTAGCAATTTGCACACTCATTAGGTAGCACACCTGTCCTCCAGCCCAGCAAGCAGCAGGGTTCCCTACTACACACAAAAGTGCCCTATGCCCATGAGTGCCTACAGATGGTATATAAAGGCTCTAAGGCACATATAGGAGAGGGTCTTAGTAATGTGACCTGGTAGCTTCAGGAACTGGGGTTCAGAGAGGTTAAGAACCTTGTCGATTGTCACCCAGCAGTACTCACCAGGCCAGGCTAAAAACACTTACCTCTGCTTACCCAGGATCTTTTTCCCTGACCACCCTGTCTAGGGCGCCATTTTAGATACATCGCAATAGACTGTCTGGAAAAGACTTTACAGATAGGGATATTGGAATCAGAAGTAGAAATAGGGATGGATCAAGGAAAAATAAAAATAAAAACCAGAGATAGGGCCAATACTAGTTTCTCCCTTTCCAGTGCTCCCTCATATTCCCACTCTTGGAAGAGATGATAGAAAATGTCTCCTATGTTCAGGTATTAAGAATCTCATATGTTGCTCCCCAGGAAATCTGAATCTGAAAAGGAGAGTTGAAGGAAGTGCTTAGCCAAATGCACATCCTAGGGGCTTCTGGGCACAGTCCCCCACATCAGCACCTCCTGTTTCTGCCTTGGACCTGGTCTGGGGTTAAGCATACCGCCAACGCTCTTCTGGTATCTAGACAGCTCTGCAGCTGGGACTGGGGCCTGAGCTGAGAGTGCAGGAATTGCAGCATGTTCAAAGATATGTCACCAAAATAATGGAATGCCCCAGCCGCAGGCCAGGCTGACCTCCCAAAGTATGTGTTTGGGAGTTTGCAGCTGGAGCCCAACTGCTTGAAGAGAGCCAGGCCCACCCGGACACAGGCAGGGCAGCAGCCCTTCTCACTCCCACCTCCAGGCCAGGAGCAGGGCAGTGTGTGGAGCCCCGCCAGATGTAGCATCTCAAGGAAAGGGACCTGACCTGGGATGGGGGCTCTGGTGGACACAGGACTACTCCATGCAGGACACCCCATTCCAACAAAAGTTGACCCAGATCCCGAGTCAATAAGGCCAGCTGAGAGTAGGATGCAGGAGGTGTAGTGGCCAATCCCACAGGCACCAGGGAAGACAGGATAAGAAAGTACAAGACAGCCAGAGGTTCCCTGATAGAACAGGCCTAACCAGGACCACAAGTAGGAGCCCCATGTTCCTGCTCCTAATACCTCTCCAACCCCATCTTCTATTTCTCTGCAGGATGAACTCTCATGAATTTTTAACCACTCTGCTGAATAAAAGGTGATTACTGTCCTAGGAAATGTTTTGGAAGGCTGGGCATTATGGGAAGTCGTGTTCTTGAGAAAGCAAGATTTGGCTGTGGCGGTCTTTGGTCCAGCTGACCTCTGTGTGGGAAGCAATTTGCTGTCAGAGTAGATCAAGGGCCAAGGACCCTCACCTAGCACAGGTGTACTGAGGTGAGCTGTTGAGGTCATCACTCAACTGAAGTTGCATGGCTGCCCTCACTGTGCAGGGACCCTAGCACCAAGACCCCACTGTCTCGTGTCATATCACCACCAGCCAGCTCCCCTCTGCCACAAGGACCATCTGTTTGCCCACACCACACCAGAGGTAGGTAGGGAGCAGCAAGAAGGGAGGCAGGACTGGTTTGGGTCACAGCCCAAAGATGATGGCCCTGACTAAGCTCCTAGGCTGGCTTCTCTCCCTTCCCTGGCATCCCCTAGGATGTCCACCAGTCACCTAAAAGGCTGATGCTGCAGAGTCTCCCAGTTCACAGGCAGAAAAGGGGGCTCACCTGAAGGCTTTCCCTTACCGAGTGGCCCTGTCCCAGCCCCAGGTCCAGGGCAGCACCTAAGCTACCTAAGCTATGTGGGAGAAAGCCAGGGCTCTCAGGTCCTCTCCCCAGGGTCCTGCAGAACCCTCTCCCCTTCCTCTCTGCCCACCCACAGCTCCATCTGTCCCTTCCACCGCATCAGGCAAGAACTCACATTGCCGAAAGTCTACAGAACACTGGTATAAGAGCAAAGACTGACAGACACACTATATCCATTTATACTCTCATATACATTTATAGAGTCCTCTCTTGTTCTAACATGAATTTTCACACCCAAACACACTCACAACATTGCATATTCATGTAAGAATACACAAGTTTTGCACGATCTCACACGAACACATAAAATATTCCCATCAATGGTTACTCAAATGCTTGCATAGAGAGCTGCATGTGAACACATGCTTTCACACATATACACACTCACACACAGATATCGCACACACTCACATCCTCACATATTAGCATCTGACTACTCAAGAGATTTGAAGCTGGCTTCTCTAGGATCAGAAAGCAAGAGCCACCAGCTCCAGAGCCTCTACGTGGCCCTTCCTCCCATCCTTCCAGGGCTACCTTCCCCAGACTCTCCCTTTCCTCCTGTGCACTTAGTCTGGCTCCTCTTTGCTATTTCATTCAGTAAGCATGGTCATTTTTTACCCTTGTCACCTCTGCCAAGCTGTTTCCCTTGCCTCAATGTTCTCCCCCGTTAATGTCCTATCTATCCAATCTTACCCAACCTGCAAGATCCAAACACATCCTTGTCCCCATGAAGCACTCTCATCAGCACTGACCTAGGAGCAAGACTGCACCTCGGGAAGAGCGGTCACTCATGCAGGTGTGCCCTGAGCCCAGGGGTCCCTATCTGGTTCGTGGGAATGAATTCTGTCTTGCTCATGGGATGGGAAAAGCCTTGAGGCCGAAGGAAATAGCCATGCCCCACCCCGTGTGGGCCCCCAAACACAGTGTAGAGCTCGACCCTTAGCTCAGCACACCCAGGGTGTTGCCCCAGACTCATTCTATTCTCATTTAGATGTTCCCAGTTGAAAGGCATCAACTCTAGGGTCAGACATACCTGGGTTCAAATCCCAGCCCCACTATTTCTAACAGTGCAACTTGGACAACCTCCCTAACATCTCTTGACCTCAGTTTCTCCTCTAAAGAAATGAGAATAATTCCTTCCTTGTATGCCTGTAATGGGGATGTGGATATACAGTACTCTGCACAATGGCTGGCACAGACTAGGTGCTCAACCCAACATGATGCCCTTCTCCACTGCCCCTCTCTCAGCTCTTCTTGCCTAAAGTCTGACAGGGCTTAACACCCAGGATGGAGTGGTCCAGAGCAGGATCAAGAGACACTCCAGCCCACACCCCTCCCCAAGGCTGTGTCTGGGTCTGCTCCCCTCATGGGAAGCCCCAGAGCTCCAGGACATCTTTGATTAATAAGAGGCAGAAAGATAAGCTTCACGATAATTAATAAATCATTAGCAGCATTACTTTTCATCAGATAAGCCCACTAATTGTTCCCATTTCCTTACAAAAAAAAAAAAAAAAAAACAAAAACAGGCCGGGGCCCCTTGTAGTGAGTTGATTTTATGAGAAACCCAAGCCCATAAAGAAAAGCAGGTCCCTGGTGGGATGAGCAGCATCTACTTGCAGTGGCAATGGGACTGTGTGCCCAACCCACACCTCTGCCCTTTGGGAGAGCAGGGACCAGCACACAAAACCACCCGTTACCTCCCAGGTAGAGCCCCAAGGGAACTCCAAGACTCCTAACCCAGAGCGGGCACACACGTTTCCCCTCTGACACAAACACCAACTGATTACCAGTGTCTGTTGTAGCCATACCAAAAACAAAAACACAAAAACCACAAATCCAAATTTAGAGGAAAAAGAAAAGTCCTAATTGATTAGCAATGCCTGCCTGGGTCATGGGACAGGGCATAAAGGCACAGAGGGAATATCTCACCATTCCTTCCTTCATTTATTCATTTATTCTGCAAATGATTAATGAATGTCAAGGGCTATGCTAAGGTCTGAGGAGGCTGTGTGGAGCAAAAAGAGTCACAGTTCCAGCTCTCATACAGTTTATATTTGCCATCTTTAAAGTCCTGCTCCTTTTCAGAAGAGGAAAACAGAAACAGGGAAGGGGCTGTCCAAACCGTGCTGAGGTCCAGTGGCAAAACCAGCTAGAGAGTTCTTTGCCTGCCCCATTCTCAGTCCCTCTTTCCTTCAAAGGATCCAGCTCCCCATTCCCCCAAAACACATCAGATGTTCCGCCAATTTCTCATGCACCCCAATGCCCCAACCCCACCCAGACTCAGAATGGCAACAAATTCTCATACACTTGGAGAGATGTTTTTGAACACCTCTCATATACAGGAGCACTGAACTAGGGCACACAGAGACTGCCTCCCAGAACCTGGGTGGCTGGTTAGATGGAAAAACTTCCTTAAAAAATAATAACAACAAAGCAAAACGACTAGGCAGGATAGGCGGCATGCCTTAATAAATTGCTCTGAGACATTAAAGGTAGAAAACAAGCTGAGGAATCTGGGAAGGCTTTCGGAAGGAGTTAGGAAGGAATTGTAAGGGTCTGGAGATAGATCTTAAAGGACTTTCAAGGCACTGCTTGGCAGTTTACATTTGTCCCTTGGCTTTGCACCCTATGAAGGCATACTCAGAGGGTAACTACTGGATAAACCTGGCTTATTTCCTATAGTGTCAATCTCACTTATAGATTTGAAATGGAAAAGTTTTTAATTAAAGAGTTCTTAGAAATATTGTCATACCCAGCATGGTACTGGCATAAAAACAGACACATAGACCAGTGGAACAGAGTAAAGAGCCCAGATATGGACCCTCAACTCTATGGTCAATTAATCTTCGACAAAACAGGAAAAAATATACAGTGGAGAAAAGACAGTCTCTTCAATAAATGGTGCTGGGAAAACTGGGCAGCTATATGAAACTCGACCATTCTCTTACACCGTACACAAAGATAAACTCAAAATGGATAAAAGACCTCAATGTGAGACAGGAATCCATCAGAATCCTAGAGGAGAACATAGGCAGTAATCTCTTCGATATCAGCCACAGCAACTTCTTTCAAGATATGTCTCCAAACGCAAAGGAAACAAAAGCGAAAATGAACTTTGGGGACTTCATCAAGATCAAAAGCTTCTGCACAGGAAAGGAAACAGTCAACAAAACAAAGAGGCAACCCACGGAATGGGAGAAGATATTTGCAAATGACAGTACAGACAAAAGGTTGATATCCAGGATCTATAATGAACTCCTCAAACTCAACACACACAAAACAGATAATCATATAAAAAATGGGCAAAAGATATGAACAGACACTTTTCCAATGAAGACATACAAATGGCTATCAGACATATGAAAAAATGGTCATCATCACTAGCTATCAGGGAGATTCAAATTAAAACCACATTGAGATACCACCTTACACCAGTTAGAATGGCCAAAATTAGCAAGACAGGAAACAACATGTGTTGGATAGGATTTGGAGAAAGGGGAACCCTCTTCCACTGTTGGTGGGAATGCAAGTTGGTGCAGCCTCTTTGGAGAACAGTGTGGAGATTCCTCAACAAATTATAGAACTTCCCTATGACCCTTCCATTGCACTCTTGGGTATTTACCCCAAAGATACAGATGTCGTGAAAAGAAGGGCCATCTGTACCCCAATGTTTATAGCAGCAATGGCCACGGTCGCCAAACTGTGGAAAGAACCAAGATGCCCTTCAACGGACGAATGGATAAGGAAGATGTGGTCCATATACACTATGGAGTATGATGCCTCCATCAGAAAGGACGAATACCCAACTTTTGTAGCAACATGGACAGGACTGAAAGAGAGTATGCTAAGTGAAATAAGTCAAGCAGAGAGAGTCAATTATCATATGGTTTCACTTATTTGTGGAGCATAACAAATAGCATGGAAGACATGGGGAGATAGAGAGGAGAAGAAAGTTGGGGGAAATTGGAAGGGGAGGTGAACCATGAGAGACTAGGGACTCTGAAAAACAATCTGAGGGTTTTGAAGGGGCGGGGGATGGGAGGTTGGGGTACCAGGTGGTGGGTATTATAGAGGGCACAGATTGCATGGAGCACTGGGTGTGGTACAAAAACAATGAATACTGTTATGCTGAAAATAAATTTTTAAAAAATTTAAAAAGAAGAAGTGTTGTCATACCTACACAGAAATAAATTTCAGGTAGATTAAAGAATTAAACATTGTAATAAGTAAAACTGAAATGCTAGAATAAAATATAGGAGTATATTTATATCTACTTGGAATAAGAAAATTTTGTGCATGGCACAAAATTAAGATGTCCTAAATTAAAAAACAAGTAGATATGTCTACATAGGCAATTCACAAATGGCAAATAAACCAGAATTTCTGAGTCTCAGAGCTATCAACATTTGGAGCCAGCAATTTTTTCTATACACTAGATGTCAATAGTATCCCCAACCCCAAGCCCCACTCCCTTGAAGCAATCAGAAATGGAGCATTAGGTGTGGTGAGAAAATAATGAATACTGTTATGCTGAAAATTTAAAAATTAATTAAAAAAAAAAAGAAATGTCTCCAGACACTGCCAAATGTCTTGTGGGGGACAAAATCATCCCCAGTTGAGAACCATTGCTAATAAACATAGGAAAGCAGCCTCTGCCTTCTGAGTGAACAGATAACTGTAAATTAAAATAACAATGAAATGTCATTTTCTCTTATCAGATTGGGAAGATTTTAAAAATTGATAGTAACTACATATGGCAAGGATTTGGGAAGAATAATGGCCTCATTCTTTGTTGGTGGGAACATAAGTAGATACAAAAATTTTAGAAGACAATCTGGCAGTATCTGTCCACTTTTTAGATCTGTAAGCCCACTGACCTGGCAATTCCAACTTTTGGACTCTACACCCACAGGACTGTGCACAAAAGTGCAAAGGACAGGCATACAAAGGATGTTCACTGAGGACTTTTTTAAAATAGGGAAAATTTGGAAACAAGTGTAAATGAGTAAAGAAATGCTTGAACTATGGTACACTGATATAAATCAGACAGCAAAAAGAGTTGCCAAGACATACAGTTGAGTAAAAAAAAAGCAAGTTGCAGAATAACACAATCCTATATTGATTTTAAGTTAAAATGACATATTTGCATGTGATTGTACATACTATTAAAAAGAGAGAGAGAAAGATGTGAAAGATGTGATAAACAGCAAATTATTGATCATGGTTAATCATAAGAAGGGGGATGAAGGAAGAGAAAAGCAAGTACAGGGAGAAAAGAGTTTCAATCTTGTGCTTTATAGAATTTCTGTGAACAGTGAGCATGTACTATTCTTCTTTGTCATGTCCCATGCCCCCCCTTTTATTTTTGAGCATGTATTATTCTTAAAATTTTTCAAATGTGTTTTAAGCAAATTCCCTCCCCCAAAATGTCATATATACACAAGTAAAATCAGTAAAATCCCACTGATCTCTGTTGAACCATGTCATTTTTTCCAAAGGCTAGGTGATAGGTGACAGTGAGAGGCGGAACAATTCGGTTCTCCTGGTTATGAAGAAAACTAATGCCTTCTAGTTAGAGAGAACCAAACTCACTACAGCAGCAAAAACAGAGTTGGCCAATGTCTCAGCCACAAGCTAGGGGTGGGCAGGGTATGTGTTTTCTTAGCAATTCCCTGAAACATTCTGTAAAGGAGTTTGCCAACTTGGAAACTAGTTCTGTTTTCACTTTGACTATATAAGCTGACTTCCCAAATCTATTCAGTTGCCTGCTATTGTTCCTCTTGATCACATATTCTGTTTACAAATATCACTGGGCATCCTTCCACTTCCCACCACAGCGAATTTTCTACAAACACAAAGAAACCAGAAGTTCTGGAGTTTTGGTTATTTTTCATTTATCTTTTTAAAATGTAGTAATTTTAAAATTATGTTTTCAACTTAGAACATGGATCAGTGGTTAAAAAAATAGGAAATCTGAAGTAAAAGCTTATAATCAGTGAAAACATGAAGCTATTGAGGCAAAATCAGAATAGCAATGAGTCACATAGTCATGACAGATGTGCTATTGACCTTAAGACCGACCATGTGACCATGACAGACACCAGAACTGGGGCGCCACATCAAATGAGCAATGCCCTAAAATACCGAACAGTGAGCTGAGGTGGGTTTTCCTTAGTGGAGTTTTATTTTAGAGGAGTCATAGAAGACCACACGAAATAACGGTATGAAAGCCATCTCTACTGCAACTACATTGGAAAGGTCAAGTACGCAGTTTCAAAGAAATAAATCACCCAAGTGTTCAAAAACGTAAAATGAAGAAGACTAAGAACAATATGATGAAAAACAGAATCAAAAAAGCAAATTAAAGGTTGTCTTAAAGATTTCTTTAGTCTGGAAATGTCTTTGAAGTTGTAGCTTGAGTAACTGATCAAAGTTGGTTGAGGGCTTCACTACGGGTAGGACCACACCTCTATCTGTATCAAAAGGAGGCAGCTGATTTGAAAAAAATATATCCTTACAGAGCCCTCCTGTCTACCAGTGCGCTTTAGTGGGTTCAAAAAGACAGACTAGAATGACTGACTTAGAGAGGACAGAGGTCATGAAAATGCAGATATTAATGATCTAGCTTTTTTATCAGTTTTTATCTAGTTTTTTATCTAGTTTTTATCAGTTTTTATCCATCATAACCCTAACAAGATTCTGTGAAGTGTCTGTGAAGACATGTCAATTTCTAAAGTGGTTGATGGTAAAATAACAAGGAAATATATTTTTGACAAGATATCTAAGTCCGAAAAGATTAATATCAGATGTAGATAAGCAGCTCAGACCCCTGGAGAGGTGAGCTAAATCTCTGATGGGCAAAACAGCAGAAAATGGTGGCCCTGACATCTATTACACACAATGAGGGTTCCTGGAACCTGTGTCACACATGAAACATATTTTTGAAAGGTCTGCTCTTGAGTTCTAAGTGGTAAAAACTTTTAATCAAAATTCTGTATAGAAAACTTAGCAGTTTGAATACTTATCTCTCAGGGCCACTTTATAATAAAAGAAAGTTGTTTTGAAAGCTTGCTTTACCAACCATATGTGTACTGGCTTAATAGGAAGAAGATGCTCGTCTAGGTTTTCAGACTTAAGATGTTTCTCACAGAGGGAAATATCAACCGTGCCATGACTAAGGGCGAAAACTCATTAAGGTGAATAAAGTCTTTGTTCACTGAAACGTCAGCAAGTGGCTCTCAGAGATGCGTTATTTAGAATATGTTTTCAAGGCTCAATATTCTTAATCAACAACTGCAAGTCAAAGCTGAAAGATGATTCTACTGCCATGATCACTGCCATAAAATGCAGTTACAGAGTTGGATGAAGAGAGCTGATCAGGGGAACTAAGTGTAATTGAACCTCTTGGTTTATTTGCATATATCATTTCTCTTGTGATTCAGATGATATTTGCAAAAACTGTTATTAGATTTATTGCAACAGCATCCTATCCATTAGCCAACTGTGCATATAGAGATTGTTTTTTTATTACTGATGGCAATCATTTAAAATACTAATTACTAATTTATGCTTCTGACATGACCCTATTCATCTTTTTTATTTATATAGTATTTATTATTAACATATAATGTATTATTTGTTTCAGGAATACAGGTCTCCACTCATCTTCCTTCTTTCTGATATAGTAAGAATCATGCTATGCATTTCCTAGCCCAGACCCAGAATTAACCAATATTCCCAGAGGACAAAGCTCCTCTTTAGGAGATTCTATATACACCTATGCTTTTCATTTGTCCATGCAGAATCCCTGGAAATTGGGTGCAAAACAGACTATCACACTGACAATGGCATTCCCCACCCCAGCCCTGGGAACAATGTTAAAAGTAGGCAGAGTTCGTGATCTACAACCAAGAACTAAAGACAAGAAATCCATGACCAATAATGAGTTAGAAAAAGGACAGAACAACAAGAGACACATAAAGTAGTGAAAATGACACTCCACTCAGTCGCTGGTCAACACATGGGTAAAGCCACTGTGGGTGGAGCCAACAGCTGAACTATAAAAAGGGGGACTGTCCTTAAAGTGAGGACTCTGGGGTGGGAGAAGCTACGAAGAGGTGCACTTAGGACAAATAACAGGAAAGCCAGCTTCCCACAAAATGGAACAAACATGGTGGCTGGGGAACAAACACAGGTTTTGACACGAGCAGGACTAAACTGTCCCTGTGTGATCTTAAGGAAGCTGCTATTCCTCCTAGAATTCCAAGTCCCTTGCTGGTAAAATGGGGATAATTGTGCCTGGCAAAAAGTTACAAGGATTGAATGCAGGTTGGTGCAGCCTCTTTGGAGAACAGTGTGGAGATTCCTCAAGAAATTAAAAATAGAGCTTCCCTATTTACCCCAAAGATACAGATGTAGTGAAAAGAAGGGCCATCTGTACCCCAATGTTTATAGCAGCAATGGCCATGGTTGCCAAACTATGGAAAGAACCAAGATGCCCTTCAACAGACAAATGGATAAGAAAAATGTGGTCCATATACACTATGGAGTATGATGCCTCCATCAGAAAGGATGAATACCCAACTTTTGTAGCAACATGGACGGGACTGGAAGAGATTATGCTGAGTGAAATAAGTCAAGCAGAGAAAGTCAATTATTATATGGTTTCACTTATTTGTGGAGCATAACAAATAGCATGGAGGACATGGGAAGTTAGAAAGGAGAAGAGAGTTAGGGGAAATTAGAAGGGGAGGTGAATCATGAGAGACTATGGACTCTGAAAAACAATCTGAGGGGTTTGAAGGGGCGGGGTGTGGGAGGTCGAGGTACCAGGTGGTGGGTATTATAGAGGGCACGGATTGCATGGAGCACTGGGTGTGGTGAAAAAATAATGAATACTGTTATGCTAAAAATAAATAAATTTAATTTAAAAAAACAACAACAAAAAAAAGTTACAAGGATTGGATGAGATGGTTGGCATCACACAGCTTATCTCCTTTACTTTTGGTATCTCCTGCTCTGAGGTGGCCCAACATTATCTGCCATATAGTACATGCTCAAGAAACTTGAAGTAGAGAGGATAAATGAATCTATTCTGTTTGAGAAGATAATTTTAATGTTTAAAGCTCACTTGGGCAGAGGCCTGGGGGGGTGGGATGAATCTCGCAATTTGACTGCAAAGGGATTAGGAATTGCCAGTTGGGAGAAGAAAAGCAGAGGTTTCCTTGGATGGAAGGCAGCACTGTGGCTGAAGAGGTCAGGGAGGGCTTCCTGAGGTGGGAAGGAGGGGGGTTCCTTGGGTGAGCTGGTGTTAGGTAGGATAAGGAGAGGCAGGGCAGATGCTCAGAGCTCTTCTGGCTCAGGCTGGGCCACCACCTATATTCTCTTCCCTCTGTCACCAAGGTTAACTGACCACCCTGTCCACCTCTGCCAAAGCAATCTTCCACATTCACATCTAGTCAGGTCATTTCTGTGCTTAAAACCCAGCCCTGCTTTCACTGTCCTGAAGATAAAGTCCAAACTCAAGCACAGCTAGTTAGCAAACCCTACATGGTCAGCCCTAGACCCACATTCCTAATCTCCTTCCAAATGCCTCATCTCCCAATGTCCCACCTTGACCACCAGCTTGCAACTCCCCCAAATGCTCCAATCTGTACACCTCTGCCTCCAGCTCTCTTCATCGCAGTGCCCTTGAAAAGTGCTTCTTCCCATAAGACCTGCTTCAATTCTAGTCTACCAGATGGCACCCCCCCGTCCCGCCCAGACACACTGCTGTCACTTGAGAAATCTGCTTTATAGCCACTTACAATTATCTGTTTGCATTTCTGTCTCTACCACAAGACCAAGAGCCTTGAGGTCTTGAACTGTCTGTTTATTTTGTATCCCCAGTGCCGGGTCCAGAATCTGGGACATAACAGTCATTCAGAAAATGGTGGTTGGTTTATTGCTTCACAGGCAAAATGTATGAGTGAATGATGGCAGAGTCTCTATACCCCAGTGATCAGGCATGTAGCACAGGCACATGAAAGTTTATTGTGTGAATAAGGTACCTCTTCACTGGCCTCCTACAGTGATTTTTTTCATCACCAGCCCCTCCCAACACACGCACACAAACTCTTCCATTTCTTCTCCTTCCCCTGTTTCTAAAAAACAAATTGGTAAGTATTGACCCATTAAACTAAAAAGAATATAACTCAAAATTTGTAAAGTTTCCAGAAGTTCACAAAGACACTGACCAAGAATTGGCAAGTAGTCCCATGAAATGCCACCCAGGGACAGCCTATGATCAGATGTTCTTTCCAAGGAGACCCAGGTGCCCTGCCTTCTCCCCTACCCCAAGCATATGAGGCCCCAGCCCAGCCTCCCTTCCTCAGCATGGAGTGGACACCTGTGACTGGGCTGTAATCCTACGTAAGCTGCAGGCACACAACCTAGGACCACCCCCTATCCCGTCACAGGGACTTGAATAGCCAGGCACACCTGCGGGCCAGCCAGTCACTGATCCATGGGTGGAGCCCAACAGAACTGAGGCCTCAGCCTTTGAAGCACTGACAGGGCTGCCCTGCTGAGCCTGACCCTTGACCTACAGGTGGGCATAGCCATTGTCCCCACAGGTCCCAAGTGCTGTCCGTTCTGCTGCAGGGACCCGTGAAGGCATTCATTTCAAGTCAGCACAAAGCCAAACAAACAGAAGGGCTAAGGGGCAGGGGTTTGTTTGGAGGCTTTGCTGGGCAGGGAAGCTGTCGTTGCAAGTACAGGTATAATCCTCGCCAGGCAGGCCCCACCAGTCAGCAGGGCTCCACCTGACACAAGGTTGTTTATAAACACATGGCCAGGTCAGATCTCCAAAACAAGAGGCTCTGGCAGTTAGGGGGCTCCACAGTGACTGGCAGATGCCTCAAATCAGAGAGCAGCACTTTCTGGTGATTGAGCCTGTGGAGCAGGAGGAAACAATGGAGACAACATTCATCCCTGCCACAGAACAGGAGCTGGGGCCAGGCACAGGCCAGAGGAGAAAGAGCTGGCAGAGCCCTCACAGAGCCCAGCAGCTGCAGATAATGACAGCATTGTCAGACCACCTGCCATTAGCAGGACTGAGTCACCTGCAGTCATGACATTTCTGGCAAGTGTCAGTGTACAAATGACAATTAGGGGAGTATTTGTGAATGGAAACTTAAGGGGAATTTGTATTCCATAGCAAAATAGGCACAGACCTACACCTAGATTCTGAGTCTGATTCAGATACAAACTAGCTGTCTGAACGCAGACAAGTGACTTAAACTCTCTGAATCTCAGTTAATTCACCTATGAAACAGACTTGCCAATGCCCAGCTTGTAGGGATGTTGTGAGAATCAAATCTGTGCAAAAAAAGTTTTGTTTTGTGTAAAATCCCCTGGTCCCACCTCCAAGCCTCTCACTTTCTACCATCCACCTGGCTCAGTCAACCAAATCGTTGTTTCTAAAAATAATGGGAATTTTAAAACATTTTTTTACTTGAGTATAGCTGCCACACAATGTTACATTAGTTTCGGGTGAGCAACATAGTGATTCAACAACTGTATACACGCCAAGGGTACCTACCACTTATTACCATACAACAATATTACAATAACAATACCATTGACTATATTCCCTATGCTGTGCCTTTCATCCCCATTACTTTTTCATTCTGTAACTGGAAGCCTGTACCTCCCACTCCTCTTCACCCATTTTGCCCATCACCCCACTAGCCTCCTCTCTGGCAACCATCAGTTTGTTCTCTCTATTTTAAAACATTTTTATTGCTAAATATAATTCACATTCAGAAAACACTTAAAGTATCTATGTATGACTTAAGACATTCCTCAACTTCCTAAAATCTATCTATGAAAAACCCACAGCGAATATCATCCTCAATGGGGAAAAGTTGAGAGCCTTCCCTTTGAGATCAGGAACATGACAAGGATGCCCACTCTCACCACTCTTGTTCAACATAGTATTAGAAGTCCTAGCAACAGCAATCAGACAACAAAGAGAAATAAAAAGTATTCAAATTGGCAATGAAGAAGTCAAAGTCTCTCTCTTCCCAGATGACATGATACTTTATATGGAAAGCCCAAAAGACTCCATCTCCAAACTACTAGAACTCACACAGCAATTCAGTACTATGGCAGGATACAAAATCAATGTACAGGAATCAGTTGCTTTCTTATACACTAGCAATGAAAATACAGAAAGGGAAATTAGAGAATGAATTCCATTTACTATAGCACCAAGAACCATAAGATACCTGGGAATAAACCGAACCAAAGAGGTAAAGGATCTGTACTCGAGGAACTACAGAACACTCATGAAAGAAATTGAAGAAGACACAAAATGATGGAAGATAATTCCATGCTCTTGGATTGGAAGAACAAACATTGTTAAAATGTCTATACTGCCTAGAGCAATCTATACTTTCAATGTCGTTCTGATCAAAACTCCACCGGCATTTTTCAAAACGCTGGAACAAACAATCCTAAAATTTGTATGAAATCAGAAGAGATCCTGAATTGCTAAGGAAATGTTGAAAAAGAAAAACAAAACTGGGGGCATCACGCTACTTGATTTCAAGCTTTACTACTAAGCTGTGATCACCAAGATCACCAGCATGGTACTGGCAGAAAAACAGACACATAGACCAGTGGAACAAAGTAGAGAGCCCAGATACGGACCCTCAACTTGACAGTCAAATAATCTTCGACAAAGCAGGAAAAAATATGCAGTGGATAAAAGACAGTCTCTTTAATAAATGGTGCTGAGACAATTGGACAGCTATGTGTAGAAGAATGAAACTTGACCATTCTTTGACACCATACACAAAGATAAGCTTGAGATGGATAAAAGACCTCAACATGAGGCAGGAATCCATCAGAATCCTAAAAAATAAATATGTATGTGTTCCTCACCAAGTGGGTATTAAGGAGGGCACGTATTGCATGGAGCACTGGGTGTGGTGCATAAACAATGAATCTTTGAACACTGAAAACCTAAAATAAAATTATCAACTTTAAGAAAAAGAAAGGGGCACCTGGGTGGCTCAGTGGGTTGGGCCACTGCTTTTGGCTCAGGTCATGGTCTCAGGGTCCTGGGATCAAGCCCCACATCGGGCTCTTTGCTCCGTGGGGGGCCTGTTTCCCCCTCTCCCTCTGCCTGCCTCTCTGCCTACTTGTGATCTCTCTCTCTCTCTCTTTAAATAACTAAAGTGTTTTTAAATAATTAAAATTAAAAAAAGAAAAATTGGATTCCAGAAGCCACCAGAGATCACTTTGCAATCATAGCCCTCTGTTTTACCCTAACAGAATAAATATATAGAATCATGCAGTACGTATGGCTTCTAAAAATCACCTTATGTATTTTGAATTGATTCTGGTTGTTTTTCATAACTTAATTAATTTTCTTTGTTGCATAACATTCCAATATATGAATATACCATAATTTGTTTATGCAGTGGTTAATAAGCATTCTTAACCCTATCCCAAGGCACACTAAAAGGAAAAATTCTTTTCCTCTACACACTCAAAGAATATTTCTGCCTCCACCCGATGTATGTGCAGGTGTTCTTCCCACACCAACCAATTTTCCAACACCAGCTAAGTGTCCTATGATACAATTCAATTCTGACACTTTTTACCTGCTTAGTGTCAGATTGCAGAGGTTAAAGATTCAGTCCCATAAGACTGCACCCCTCTTCAGATGCCAATTGCAAATAGTGGGTCTCCAGGTTCCCCACACTTATGTCTAATTTGTCTACAAATCAAAGATTCCCAGGACTCCTCAGGTTCACTAATTCACTATAACACAGAACTCAGGGAAACATTTGTGTTTACTAGTTTATCATATAATAAAGGATATGATAAAGAATACAGAGGAAGAGCTAGATGAAGAGGAATATTGGATGAGATCCAGATGGGTCATATGCAGGAGCCTCTGTCCCCATGATATTGGAGTATGCTGCCCTCCTTGCATGTGGATGTGTTCACCAACCTGGAAGCTCTCCAAACCACAGTTCAGGGATTTTTATGGAGGCTTCATCATGTAGACATTATTATTAACTCAATCACCAGGCTCTCTCCTCTCCCCAGAGAATGGGAGGGTGTGGAAATGAAAGTTACAAGCTTCTAATCACAGCTTGATCTTTCTAGTGACTAGCCCCCATCCAGGAGCTCACAGAGAGTCACCTCATTAGAATAAAAGATGCTCCTATCACCCAGGAAATTCCAAGAGAGTTGAAGCTCTGTATCAGGAACTGGTGCCAAAGAACTAATATTTGTATTAGAACAAAAGATGTTTCTAGGACCTTTACTGCTTAGGAGTTATAAAGTTTATAAGAGCACTGGCCAGAAGCTGGGGGTGAAGACCAATATATATATTTATTGTATCACAATACCGCACACAGATGTACATTTTTTCAGGGTGTGTCTCTGGGAAAGGTTCTGCTGGGTCATAGGGTGAATATCTTCAATTATACGAGATGTTTCCTCACTCTTTTCCAGTATTGTACCAATACTGCACTTGCTCCAGTAATATAGAAGAGATCCCATTGTTCCACAGCCTCCCCAAGACTTGATGCTGCCAGATATTTTAACTTTAGCCGTTCTGATGGGTATCTTATTGTAGTTTAAATGGCCATTTCCCTTATTACTACTGAGATTGATTGGCTTTTAATATGTTTATTGGACATTTGGATGTCATCAGCTGTGAGGTGCCTGTTTAAGACTTCTGCTCAGTTTTCTACTGGGTTGCCTTTTTCTTATTGATTTGTTAAGAGTCCTTTATCAATTCTGGACATGAATTCCTTGTCTATTATATGTCAAGTGTCAAGTATCTTTTTCATTCTGTCACTTTGATTTTCTTTCTCACTTCATGGTATCTACTGATCAAATGAAGTCCCTGATGAAGCCTTTTTCCTTTATGTTTAGTGATTTTTGTGGGCTCTATAGAGAACTCTCCCTGTCCCCAAAGTCATGAAGATATTGTCCCATTTTATCTTCCCAAAGCTTGTTTTACAATTCTCCTTCCAACACACAACACATCTGAATTTGATTTTTGTGTATGCTGTAGGTAAAGGCCAAGTTTATTCTTTTTATATATATATATATATAGAGAGAGAGAGAGATGCCCAATTTTCCCTGTACCATTTATTGTAGAGACTTTTCTGCACTGTTCTGTAATACCACATTTGTCATAAATCAGTGTCCACATATGCACAATCTATCACTATATTTGTCTTTCCTTGTGCCAATACCATATTGTCTTAATATCTGTAGCTCTATAATACATTTGAAGGAAGAATTACATACTTGTTTCTTTCTCTAAGATGGTATTTGCTACTCTTATCCTTTTGCATTTCCATATAAATTTTAGAATCACCTTGTAATAGTCCACAGAACAGTGGGGACTTTCATTGGGATTGCACTGAATCTATATATCACTTTGAGAGCTGCTATCATTACAACACTGGGTCTTCCAATCTATGAACATTGTATGTTTCTATTCAGTCTTTAATTTTACTTTTCTATTTTCTATCAATAATATTTTATAGTTTTCTCCATAGAGGTTTTGCACAAGCTTTGTTAGATTTACCTCTAGGTATTTGATATTTGTTGGTATATTTAAAGTGGCATCTTTTTACATTTTTATTTTCTGTTTTTTGCTGGTATATAGAAAGGATTAACTTTTGTGCATTGTCTTGGTGGCTAAAGATAAACTCTTTTATGTTTTTAAGATGTATTTATTTAACTGACACAGAGAGAGACAGCTAGAGAGAGAACACCAGCAGGGGGAGTGGGAGAGGGAGAAGCAGGGTTTCCGCTGAGTAGGGAGCCCTAATCGTCGCTCCATCCCAGGACCCTGGGATCATAACCTGAGCTGAAGGCAGATGCTTAATGACTGAGCCACCCAGGTATCCCCAAACTCTTATTAAGTCTAATATTTAATTGAAGATTCTTTTGTATAGTCTACATATACAATCTTATCCTCTTTAAATACTGAGAGTTTTGTTTATTCCTTTCATTAATTTTATTTCTTTTCTTACTCTACGGTTCTGCTAGGACTTCCAGGACAATGCTGAATAGAAGTAAGGACAGTGGACATCATTGCCTCATTCCTGATCTTTGGAGGAGAAGGGTAAAAGTCTCCAATATTTCTCCATTAAGTGCACTGGTGATTGTAGAATTTGTGTAGATTTCTCTTATCAGATTGAGTTCCTATCTACGCCTATTTTTCTGATAGTATTTTTCTATCACAAATGAAACTTTCCAAATGCTTTTTCTATGTCTACTGAGATGATCATATGGGTTTTCTCCTATCTGTTAACCTGGTGAAATACATAAACTGATTTTCAAATTTTGTTTATTTTTTAAATTTTATTTTTTTCAGTCTTCCAAGATTGTTTATGCATCACACCCAGTGCTCTATGCAATACCTGCCCTCCTTAATACCCACCACCAGGCTCCCAGGTTCACCCAACTCCCGACTCCCATCCCCTCCAAAACCCTCAATTTGTTTTTCAGAGTCCACAGTCTCTTGTGCTTCTTCTCCCCCTCCAATTTCCCCCAACACCCTTCTCCTCTCCTTCTCCCAATGTCATCTGTGTTATTCCTTATGCTCCACAAATAAGTGAAACCATATAATAATTGACTTTCTCTGCTTGACTTAGTTCATTCAGCATAATCTTCTCCAGTCCCATACTTGTTGATACCAAAGTTAGTATTCATCATTTCTAATGGAGGCATAATATTCTATTGTATATATGGACGATATCTTCTTTAACCATTTGTCTGTTGAAGGGCATCTTGGTTCTTTCCACAGTTTGGCAAATGTGGCCATTGCTACTATGACCATTGGGTTACAGATGGCCCTTCTTTTCACTACATCTGTATCTTTGGGGTAAATACCCAGTAGTGCAATTGCAGGGTCATAGGGAAGCTCTATTTTTAATTTCTTAAGGAATCGCCACATTTTTTTCCAAAGTGGCTGCACCAACTTGCATTCCCACCACCAGTGTAAGAGGGTTCCCCTTTCTCTACATCCTCTCCAACACTTGTTGTTTCCTGTCTTGCTAATTTTGGCCATTCTAACTGGTGTAAGGTGGTATCTCAATGTGGTTTTGATTTTAATTTCCCTGATGGCTAATGATGATGAACATTTTTTTCATGTGTCTGTTAGCCATTGTCTTCTTTGGAGAAGTGTCTGTTCATGTTTTTTGTCCAGTTTTTGACAAAGAGGCAACCATGGAATGGGAGAAGGCATTCGCAAATGACACCAGAGACAAAGGGCTAATATCCAAGATCTATAAAGAACTCCTCAAACTCAACACCCAAAAAACAGATAATCATGTTGAAAAATTATTTTCAAATTTTAAATTTGGAATAAACCCAATTCTTGGAATAAACCCAATTCTAAAGATGCTTGTTCAATGTTACTGGATTTATTTTGCTAATAGTATGCTTTATATTTTAAATTTTATGTTTATTAGTAGAATCAGGTTATTATTTCCATTTCATGCTGTGTCAGATTTTACCATCAAAGTTATAATAGGCTCATTAAAACAATTCAAGGAATCCCTTCTTCTTCTATTTTCTGGAAGAGCTTGCATAAGATTAGTGTAACTTCATAAATGTTTGGAATAAGTTTCCCATGATGTTTTCTTTGTGGAATTATTTTTTATCCAAATATATTTTTATTTAATTTTAAAAATAATTATAGAACTATTAGAATTTCTATTTCTTATATCCATTTGGAAAAGCTGTATTTTTATCAAAATTTCTTCATTCTATTTAAATTTCAAAATATTTTATCACACAGTTGTTTAAAACATCCTCTTTCTTTTTGTCCCCCAGTGTCTGTGGCTCTGAAGTTGATTTCTTCTTTTTCATTCCTAACATTGATTATTTACAACTTCTTAAAAACTAGGGCATTATTGGGGCGCCTGGGTGGCTCAGTGGATTAAGCCGCTGCCTTCGGCTCAGGTCATGATCTCAGGGTCTTGGGATCGAGTCCCGCATCGGGCTCTCTGCTCAGCAGGGAGCCTGCTTCCCTCTCTCTCTCTCTCTGGCTGCCTCTCTGTCTACTTGTGATTTCTCTCTGTCAAATAAATAAATCTTTAAAAAAAAAAAAAAAAAACTAGGGCATTATCAATTTGTCAGTCTCTTCAATAAACCAAAGTTGGCTTTGCTGATCCTTTCCATTTTGTATTTGGCTTCTCCTTCATAAATTTCTACTCTTATCCTTACTATACAGGTTTTACCTTCTACTTTGTTGTGCTTGTTTTGTCATTGCTGTTGATGATGCTATGTTCCTAATTTGTTGAGACAGATGCTGAGTGCATAATTTCAGTCTTATATGCACCTAAGGATATAACTTTCCCTATAATTATAGGCTTATCTGCCTTCCACAAGTTTTGAATAAGTATTTTTGTCCTTCAGTTCATTATATTTTGTTTAATTTCCCTTGTGTATTTTACTTTGTGTATAATAATATTGCTTATTTCCAAATATAGTTATCTTCTTTTTTATTTATTTATTTTCAGCATAACAGTATTCATTGTTTTTGTACCACACCCAGTGCTCCATGCAATCTGTGCCCTCTATAATATCCACCACCTAGTACCCCAACCTCCCACTCCCCACCCCTTCAAAACCCTCAGATTGTTTTTCAGAGTCCATAGTCTCTCATGATTCACCTCCCCTTCCAATTTCCCTCAACTCCCTTCTCCTCTCCATCTCCCCTTGTCCTCCATGCTATTTGTTATGCTCCACAAATAAGTGAAACCATATGATAACTGACTCTCTCTGCTTGACTTATTTCACTCAGCATACTCTCTTCCATTCCCGTCCATGTTGCTACAAAAGTTGATTATTTGTCCTTTCTGATGGAGGCATAATACTCCATAGTGTATATGGACCACATCTTCCTTATCCATTCGTCTGTTGAAGGGCATCTTGGTTCTTTCCACAGTTTGGCGACCGTGGCCATTGCTGCTATAAACATTGGGGTACAGATGGCCCTTCTTTTCACTACATCTGTATCTTTGGGGTAAATACCCAGTAGTGCAATTAGTTATCTTCTTTTATTGGTTTCTAGCTTAACTGCTGTAAAAAACTGTAAAAAACATATTCAATCCTTTAAAATTTTTCAGACTTGCTTTTAATCTCAGTGCGTGTGATTTTTACACATTTCTTATGTGTCCTTGAAACTGTGTACTCTGAAAATACTAGGCCCAGGACTTCACAAAAACACTGTTTTCATAACTTCATTTTGCTTTTGAGAACTGTTCCAGTGGAAATAAAAACCTACTCAGGTGACAAAATGTATAGAACTTAATACATACACACGATGAATACAAATAAAAGTGGGAACTCTGAATAATATTAATGGATTGTATAAATGTTAATATCCTGTTCGTGATACTATACTATAATTTTCTAAAACATTACTACTAGGGGAAATTGGAAAAAGTATACAAGTGATTGTCCCATGTTATTTGTTTTTTTAAAATTATCTAATCCCATTCATATGAAATGTTCAGAATAGATATATTCATAGAAACAGGAAGAAAGGCTAAAATTAACCACTCAGGAAACAATAGGTGTTGGTAAGGATACGGAGAAAGGGGAACCCTATTACTCTGTTGGTGGGAATGCAAACTGGTGCACCCACTCTGGAAAACAGTGTGGTGTTTCCTCAAAAAGTTAAAAACAGAGCTATCCTATGCTGCATATTATTTCCTAAAACTACAAGTAAATCTACAATTATCTCAATAAAGTTTCAATTTTAAAAATGGAAGAATAAACTGTATTCTCAACTGTGAAAAGAAAAGAGTTATTAAAAAACAGAGAGGAGGGCATCTGGGTGGCTCAGTGGGTTAAGCTGCTGCCTTCAGCTCAGGTCGTGATCTCAGGGTCCTGGGATCGAGTACTGCATTGGGCTCTCTGCTCGGCAGGGAGCCTGCTTCCTACTCTCTCTCTGCCTACTTGTGATCTCTCTCTGTCAAATAAATAAATAAAATCTTTAAAAAAAACAGAGAGGAGAAGGGAGTTGGGATAAATTGGAAGGGGAGGTGAATCATGAGAGACTATGGACTCTGAAAAACAATGAGGGGTTTGAAGTGGTGGGGGGGTGGGAGGTTGGGGTACCAGGTGGTGGGTATTATAGAGGGCACGGATTGCATGGAGCACTGGGTGTGGTGAAAAAATAATGAATACTGTTTTTATGAAAATAAATAAATCAATTTAATAAAAGAAATGTTTTTTTTTTTTGTAATCCATCAGAACCCTAGAGGAGAATATAGGCAGAAACCTCTTCAATATCAGCCACAGCAACTTCCTTCAAGATATATCTCCAAAAGCAAAGGAAACAAAAGCGAAGATGAACTTTTGGGACTTCATCAAGATCAAAAGCTTCTGCACAGCAAAGGAAACAGTCAACAAAACAAAGAGGCAACCCACGGAATGGGAGAAGACATTCGCAAATGACAGTACAAACAAAAGGTTGATATCCAGGATCTATAAAGAACTCCTCGGGCCCCTGGGTGGCTCAGTGGGTTAAGCCGCTGCCTTCGGCTCAGGTCATGATCTCAGGGTCCTGGGATCGAGTCCCGCATCGGGCTCCGCAGGGAGCCTGCTTCCTCCTCTCTCTCTCTCTGCCTACTTCTGATCTCTCTCTGTCAAATAAATAAATAAAATATTTAAAAAAAAAAAAAGAACTCCTCAAACTCAACACACACAAAACAGACAATCATATCAAAAAATGGGCAGAAGATATGAACAGACACTTCTCCAATGAAGACATACAAATGGCTATCAGACACATGAAAAAATGTTCATCATCACTAGCCATCAGGGAGAACCACTCAAAACCACTTTGAGATACCACCTTAAACCAGTTAGAATGGACAAAATTAGCAAGACAGGAAACAACGTGTGTTGGAGAGAATGTGGAGAAAGGGGAACCCTCTTACACTGTTGGTGGGAATGCAAGTTGGTGCAGCCACTTTGGAACACAGTGTGGAGATTCCTCAAGAAATTAAAAATAGAGCTTCCCTATGACCCTGCAATTGCACTACTGGGTATTTACCCCAAAGATACAGATGTCGTGAAAAGAAGGGCCATCTGTACCCCAATGTTTATAGCAGCAATGGCCATGGTCACCAAACTGTGGAAAGAACCAAGATGCCCTTCAACAGACGAATGGATAAGGAAGATGTGGTCCATATACACCATGGAGTATTATGCCTCCATCAGAAAGGATGAATACCCAACTTTTGTAGCAACATGGATGGGACTGGAAGAGACTATGCTGAGTGAAATAAGTCAAGCAGAGAGAGTCAATTATCATATTGTTTCACTTATTTGTGGAGGATAACAAATAGCATGGAGGATATGGGGAGATGGAGAGGAGAAGAGTGTTGAGGGAAATTGGAAGAGGAGGTGAACCATGAGAGACTATGGACTCTGAGAAACAAACTGAGGGTTTTGAAGGGGCAAGGGGTGGGAGGTTGGAGGAGCCAGGTGGTGGGTATTATGGAGGGCAAGTATTGCATGGAGCACTGGGTGTGATGCATAAACAATGAATTCTGTTACGCTGCAAAGAAATAAGTAAAAAAAAAAAAATTTTTTTTTAAATGTCAAAAATTTCCATGAGAATCACTAAAAATTTTGGCGCTTTCAGGAATGAGTTTCATTTCTCTAGGAAATAACCACCTACATAGAATAAATCTTGCCTTGAAATAGTGAACAGCAAATAAAGCCTAAACCAAGCAGGAGATGAGAAATAATAAAAATTAGAGCCAAAATCAATGAAATAGAAACCAAAAAAGAACAGTAAAACAAATCAACAAAACTAGAAGCTAGTTCTTTGACAGAATTGACAAGATCAATGAACTCCTAACTGGACTTACCAAAAAGGAAAGAGAAAGGACCCAAATTAATAAAATCATGAATGAAAGAGGAGAGATCATGGGGGGAGGAGTCAAGATGGCGGAGAAGTAGCAAGCTGAGACTGCTTCAGCTAGCCGGAGATCAGCTAGATAGCTTATCTAAAGATTGCAAACACCTGAAAATCCATCGGCAGATCGAAGAGAAGAAGAACAGCAATTCTGGAAACAGAAAACAACCACTTTCTGAAAGGTAGGACCGGCGGAGAAGTGAATCCAAAGCGACGGGAAGATAGACCCCGGGGGGAGGGGCCGGCTCCCGGCAAGCGGCGGAGCAACCGCGCACAAAATCAGGACTTTTAAAAGTCTGTTCCGCTGAGGGACATCGCTCCAGAGGCTAAACCGGGGCGAAGCCCACGCGGGGTCAGCGTGGCCTCAGGTCCCGCAGGGTCACAGAAGGATCGGGGGTGTCTGAGTGTCGCAGAGCTTGTGGGTATTGGAACGGGAAAGCCGGCTGCAGAGACAGAGCCGACAGTAAGCCCACAGCTCGGTGTTACCTTGAACCGGTCACAGGCTCGGTGAGCTCGGAGCGCGGCCGGAGGTCAGGCAGACGGGAGTAACTGGGCGCTGTTCTCTGAGGGCGCACTGAGGAGTGGGGCCCTGGGCTCTCGGCTCCTCCGGCCCGAGACCAGGAGGCCGCCATTTGTATTCCCGTCCTCCGGAACTCTACGGAAAGCGCTCAGGGAACGAAAGCTCCTGAAAGCAAACCCGAGCGGATTACTCACCCGGGCCCAGGTAAGGGCGGTGTAATTCCGCCTGGGGCAAAGACACTTGAGAATCACTACAACAGGCCCCTCCCCCAGAAGATCAACAAGAAATCCAGCCGAGACCAAGTTCACCTACCAAGGAGTGCGGTTTCAATACCAAGGAGAGCAGCAGAATTCCAGAGGAGGAGAAAGCCAAGCACGGAACTCATGGCTTTTTTCCTGTGATTTTTTTTTAGTCTTGCAGTTAATTTAATTTTTTCTTTTTCATTTTTTTTTTTTTAATTCTCGCCTTCGGGTAAATTTTTTCTTTTAACTGTTACCTTTTTCTTTTTTAACGATTTTTTACTAGTTTATCTAATATATATATTTTTCCTTTTTTACATTTTTCTTAGGTGTTTTCTTTTTAAAAAAAAAATCTTTTCTTTTCTTTTCTTTTTTTTCTTTTTCATTTTTCTTTTTTTTTTTCTTTCTTCTTTTTTGAACCTCTTTTTATCCCCTTTCTCCCCACTCACGATTTTGGATCTCTTCTAATTTGGTTAAAGCATATTTTCCTGGGGTTGTTGCCACCCTTTTAGTATTTTACTTGCCCCTTCATTTACTCTTATCTGGACAAAATGACAAGACGTAAAAATTCACCACAAAAAAAAGAACAAGAGGCAGTACCGAAGGCTAGGGACCTAATCAATACAGACATCGGTAATATGTCAGATCTAGAGTTCAGAATGACAATTCTCAAGGTTCTAGCCGGGCTCGAAAAAGGCATGGAAGATATTAGAGAAACCCTCTCGAGAGATATAAAAGCCCTTTCTGGAGAAATAAAAGAACTAAAATCTAACCAAGTTGAAATCAAAAAAGCTATTAATGAGGTGCAATCAAAAATGGAGGCTCTAACTGCTAGGATAAATGAGGCAGAAGAAAGAATTAGTGATATAGAAGACCAAATGACAGAGAATAAAGAAGCTGAGCAAAAGAGAGACAAACAGCTACTGGACCACGAGGGGAGAATTCGAGAGATAAGTGACACCATAAGACGAAACAACATTAGAATAATTGGAATTCCAGAAGAAGAAGAAAGAGGGGAGCAGAAGGTATACTGGAGAGAATTATTGGGGAGAATTTCCCCAATATGGCAAAGGGAATGAGCATCAAAATTCAGGAGGTTCAGAGAACGCCCCTCAAAATCAATAAGAATAGGCCCACACCCCGTCACCTAATAGTAAAATTTACAAGTCTCAGTGACAAAGAGAAAATCCTGAAAGCAGCCCAGGAAAAGAGGTCTGTAACATACAATGGTAAAAATATTAGATTGGCAGCTGACTTATCCACAGAGACCTGGCAGGCCAGAAAGAGCTGGCATGATATTTTCAGAGCACTAAACGAGAAAAACATGCAGCCCAAAATACTATATCCAGCTAGGCTATCATTGAAAATAGAAGGAGAGATTAAAAGCTTCCAGGACAAACAACAACTGAAAGAATTTGCAAATACCAAACCAGCTCTACAGGAAATATTGAAAGGGGTCCTCTAAGCAAAGAGAGAGCCTACAAGTGGTAGATCAGAAAGGAACAGAGACCATATACAGTAACAGTCACCTTACAGGCAATACAATGGCAAAAATTCATATCTCTCAATAGTTACCCTGAATGTTAATGGGCTAAATGCCCCTGTCAAAAGACGCAGGGTATCAGAATGGATAAAAAAACAAAACCCATCTATATGTTGCCTCCAAGAAACTCATTTTAAGCCCGAAGACACCTCCAGATTTAAAGTGAGGGGGTGGAAAAGAATTTACCATGCTAATGGACATCAGAAGAAAGCAGGAGTGGCAATCCTTATATCAGATCAATTAGATTTTAAGCCAAAGACTATAATAAGAGATGAGGAAGGACACTGTATCATACTCAAAGGGTCTGTTCAACAAGAAGATTTAACAATTTTAAATATCTATGCCCCCAACGTGGGAGCAGCCAACTATATAAACCAATTAATAACAAAATCAAAGAAACACATCAACAATAATACAATAATAGTAGGGGACTTTAACACTCCCCTCACTGAAATGGACAGGTCATCCAAGCAAAAGATCAGCAAGGAAATAAAGGCCTTAAACAACACACTGGACCAGATGGACATCACGGATATATTCAGATTATTTCATCTCAAAGCAACAGAATACACATTCTTCTCTAGTGCACATGGAACATTCTCCAGAATAGATCACATCCTCGGTCCTAAATCAGGACTCAACCGGTATCAAAAGATTGGGATCACTCCCTGCATATTTTCAGACCACAATGCTCTAAAGCTAGAACTCAACCACAAAAGGAAGTTTGGAAAGAACCCAAATACATGGAGACTAAATAGTATCCTTCTAAAGAATGAATGGGTCAACCGGGAAATTAAAGAAGAATTGAAAAAAATCATGGAAACAAATGATAATGAAAATACAACGGTTCAAAATCTGTGGGACACAACAAAGGCAGTCCTGAGAGGAAAATATATAGCGGTACAAGCCTTTCTCAAGAAACAAGAAAGGTCTCAGGTACACAACCTAACCCTACACCTAAAGGAGCTGGAGAAAGAACAAGAAAGAAACCCTAAGCCCAGCAGGAGAAGAGAAATCATAAAGATCAGAGCAGAAATCAATGAAATAGAAACCAAAAAAACAATAGAACAAATCAACGAAACTAGGAGCTGGTTCTTTGAAAGATTTAATAAAATTGATAAATCCCTGGCCCGACTTATCAAAAAGAAAAGAGAAAGGACCCAAATAAATAAAATCATGAATGAAAGAGGAGAGATCACAACTAACACCAAAGAAATACAAACTATTATAAGAACATACTATGAGCAACTCTACGGCAATAAATTTGACAATCTGGAAGAAATGGATGCATTCCTAGAAACATATAAACTACCACAACTGAACCAGGAAGAAATAGAAAGCCTGAACAGACCCATAACCAGTAAGGAGATTGAAACAGTCATCAAAAATCTCCAAACAAACAAAAGCCCAGGGCCAGACGGCTTCCCGGGGGAATTCTACCAAACATTTAAAGAAGAACTAATTCCTATTCTCCTGAAACTGTTCCAAAAAATAGAAATGGAAGGAAAACTTCCAAACCCATTTTATGAGGCCAGCATCACCTTGATCCCAAAACCAGACAAGGATCCCACCAAAAAAGAGAGCTATAGACCGATATCCTTGATGAACACAGATGCGAAAATACTCAACAAAATACTAGCCAATAGGATTCAACAGTACATTTAAAAGATCATTCACCACGACCAAGTGGGATTTATTCCAGGGCTGCAAGGTTGGTTCAACATCCGCAAATCAGTCAATGCGATACAACACATCAATAAAAGAAAGAACAAGAACCATATGATACTCTCAATAGATGCTGAAAAAGCATTTGACAAAGTACAGCATCCCTTCCTGATCAAAACTCTTCAAAGTGTAGGGATAGAGGGCACATACCTCAATATCATCAAAGCCATCTATGAAAAACCCACCGCAAATATCATTCTCAATGGAGAAAAACTGAAAGCTTTTCCGCTAAGGTCAGGAACACGGCAGGGATGTCCATTATCACCACTGCTATTCAACATTGTACTAGAGGTCCTAGCCTCAGCAATCAGACAACAAAAGGAAATTAAAGGCATCCAAATCGGCAAGGAAGAAGTCAAACTATCACTCTTCGCAGATGATATGATACTATATGTGGAAAACCCAAAAGACTCCACTCCAAAACTGCTCGAACTTACACAGGAATTCAGTAAAGTGTCAGGATATAAAATCAATGCACAAAAATCAGTTGCATTTCTCTACACCAACAACAAGACAGAAGAAAGAGAAATTAAGGAGTCAATCCCATTTACAATTGCACCCAAAACCATAAGATACCTAGGAATAAACCTAACCAAAGAGACACAGAATCTATACTCAGAAAACTATAAAGTACTCATGAAAGAAATTGAGGAAGAAACAAAGAAATGGAAAAATGTTCCATGCTCCTGTATTGGAAGAATAAATATTGTGAAAATGTCTATGCTACCTAAAGCAATCTACACATTTAATGCAATTCCTATCAAAGTACCATCCATCTTTTTCAAAGAAATGGAACAAATAATGCTAAAATTTATATGGAACCAGAAAAGACCTCGAATAGCCAAAGGGATATTGAAAAAGAAATCCAACGTTGGTGGCATCACAATTCCTGATTTCAAGCTCTATTACAAAGCTGTCATCATCAAGACAGCATGGTACTGGCACAAAACCAGACACATAGATCAATGGAACAGAATAGAGAGCCCAGAAATAGACCCTCAACTCTATGGTCAACTAATCTTCGACAAAGCAGGAAAGAATGTCCAATGGAAAAAAGACAGCCTCTTCAATAAATGGTGCTGGGAAAATTGGACAGCCACATGCAGAAAAATGAAATTGGACCATTTCCTTACACCACACACAAAAATAGACTCAAAATGGATGAAGGACCTCAATGTGCGAAAGGAATCCATCAAAATCCTTGAGGAGAACACGGGCAGCAACCTCTTCGACCTCTGCCGCAGCAACATCTTCCTAGGAACAACGCAAAAGGCAAGGAAAGCAAAGGAAAAAATGAACTATTGGGATTTCATCAAGATCAAAAGCTTTTGCACAGCAAAGGAAACAGTTAACAAAATCAAAAGACAACTGACAGAATGGGAGAAGATATTTACAAACGATATATCAGATAAAGGACTAGTGTCCAGAATCTATAAAGAACTTAGCAAACTCAACACCCAAAGAATAAATAATCCAATCAAGAAATGGGCAGAGGACATGAACAGACATTTCTGCAAAGAAGACATCCAGATGGCCAACAGACACATGAAAAAGTGCTCCATATCACTCGGCATCAGGGAAATACAAATCAAAACCACAATGAGATATCACCTCACACCAGTCAGAATGGCTAAAATCAACAAGTCAGGAAATGACAGATGCTGGCGAGGATGCGGAGAAAGGGGAACCCTCCTACACTGTTGGTGAGAATGCAAGCTGGTGCAACCTCTCTGGAAAACAGCATGGAGGTTCCTCAAAATGTTGAAAATAGAACTGCCCTATGACCCAGCAATTGCACTATTGGGTATTTACCCTAAAGATACAAATGTAGTGATCCAAAGGGGCACATGCACCCGAATGTTTATAGCAGCAATGTCCACAATAGCCAAACTATGGAAAGAACCTAGATGTCCATCAACAGATGAATGGATCAAGAAGATGTGGTCTATATACACAATGGAATACTATGCAGCCATCAAAAGAAATGAAATCTTGCCATTTGCGACAACATGGATGGAACTAGAGCGTATCATGCTTAGCGAAATAAGTCAAGCAGAGAAAGACAACTATCATATGATCTCCCTGATATGAGGAAGTGGTGATGCAACATGGGGGCTTAAGTGGGTAGGAGAAGAATAAATGAAACAAGATGGGATCAGGAGGGAGACAAACCATAAGTGACTCTTAATCTCACAAAACAAACTGAGGGTTGCTGGGGGGAGGGGGTTAGGGAGAAGGGGGTGGGATTATGGACATTGGGGAGGGTATGTGCTTTGGTGAGTGCTGTGAAGTGTGTAAACCTGGTGATTCACAGACCTGTACCCCTGGGGATAAAAATATATGTTTATAAAAAATAAAAAAATAAAAAAATTTAAAAAAAGAAAAAAAAAGAAAGAGGAGAGATCATGACCAACACCAGGAAAATATAAACAATTTTAAGAACATATTATGAGCAGCTAGATGCCAACAAATTAGGCAACCAGGAAGAAATGGATGTATTCCTATAAACTTATAAACTATCAAAACTGAAACAGAAAGAAACAGAAAACCTGAACAGACCCATAATCAGCAAGGAAACTGAAGCAGTAATCAAAAATCTCCCAACAGACAAGAGCCCAGGGCCAGATGGCTTCCCAGGGGAATGCTATGAAGCATTTAAAAAAGAATTAATACCTATTTTTCTGAAACTGTTTCAAAAAAAATAGAAAGGGAAGGAAAACTTCCAAACTCATTTTATGAGGCCAGCATTACCTTGATACCCAAATCAGACAAAGACCCTATCAAAAAGGAGAATTACAGACCAATATCCCTGATGAACAGGGAGGCAAAAATTCTCACTAAAATACTAGCCAATAGGATTCAACAGTACATTAAAAGAATTATTCACCAGGCACCTGGGTGGCTCAGTGGGTTGGGCCTCTGCCTTTGACTCAGGTCATGATCTCCAGGACGTGGGGTCGAGTCCTGTGTTAGACTCTCTGTTTGGCAAGGGGCCTGCTTCCTCCTCTTTCTCTCTCTGCCTGCCTCTCTGCCTACTTGTGATTTCTCTCTGTCAAATAAATAAATAAAATCTAAAAAATAAATAAATGAATGAGCGAATGAATGAATGAATTATTCACCCCGACAAAGTGGGATTTATTCCTGGGCTACAAGCATGGCTCAACATCCACAAACCAATCAACATGATACACCACATTAATGAATGAAAGGACAAGAACCATATGATCCTCTCAACTGATGCAGAAAAGCATTTGACAATATATAGCATCTTTTCTTGATTAAAATTCTCCACAGTGTAGGGATAGGGAACATACCTAAATATCATAAAAGTCATACCTGAAAAGCCCACAGTAAATATCATTCTCATTGGGGAAAAACTTATAGCTTTTCCCCTAAGGTCAGGAACATTACAGTGATGTCCACTCCAACCACTATTGTTCAACATAGTACTAGAAGTCCTAGCCTTAGCAATCAGAGAACAAAAAGAAATAAAGGCATTCAAATCAGCAAAGATGAAGTCAAACACTCACTCTTTGCAGATGACATGATACCTTATGTGGAAAACCCAAAAGACTCTACCCCAAAATTGCTATAACTCATAAAGGAATTCAGCAACATGGCAGGATATAAAATCAATGCACAGAAATCAGTTGCATTTCTATATACTAACAATGAGAAAAAAGAAAGAGAAATTAAGGAATCAATCCTATTTCCAACTGCATCAAAAATCATAAGATACCCAGGGATAAACCTAACCAAAGAGGCAAAGTATCTATACTCTAAAAACTACACTTATGAAAGAAATTGAGGAAGACACAAAGAAATGGAAAAACATTCCATGCTCATGGATTAGAAGAATAAATATTGTTAAAATGTCTATGCTACCCAGAGCAGTCTACATATTCAGTGCACTCCCTATCAAAATACCATCAACATTTTTCACAGAGCTGAAACAACAAACCTAAAATTTGTATGGAACCAGAAAAGACCCCAAATCTCCAGAGGAATGTTGAAAAAGAAAACCAAAACTGGTGGCATAATAATCCTGGACTTCAAGCTATATTACAAAGCTATATTCATTAACACAGTATGGTACTGGCGCAAAAACAGACATACAGATCAACAGAATTCAACAGAGAGCCCAGAAATGCACCCTCAACTCTATGATCAACTAATCATCAACAAAATAGGAAAGAATATATATCCAGTGGAAAAAGGACAGTCTCTTCAACAAATGGTGTTGGGAAAATTGGGACAGCCACATGCAAAAGAATGAAACTGGACCAATTCCTTACACCACACACAAAAGTAGACTCAAATGGATGAAGGACCTAAATGTGAGACAGGAATCCATCAAAATGCCGGAGGAGAACACAGGCAGCAACCTCTTTGATCTCCGCTGCAGCAACTTCTTGCTAGATCCATCTCCAAAGGCAAGAGATGCAAAGGCAAAAATGAACTAGAGGGACTTCATCAAGATAAGTTTCTGCACAGCAAAGGAAAGAGTCAACAAAACTAAAAAAGACAACCTAGGGAATGGAAGAAGATATTTGCAAATAATATACCAGATAAAGGACTAGTACCCGAGATCTATAAAGAATTTCTCAAACTCAATATTCAGAAAACAAATAATCCAGTCAAGAAATGGGCAGAAGACATTATCAGATATTTCAACAAAAAAGACATCCAAATGGCCAACAGAGACATGAAAAAGTGCTCAACATCACTCAGCATCAGGGAAATACAAATCAAAACCACAATGAGATACCACCTCACACCAATCAGAATGGCCAAAATGAACAGGACAACAAATGTTGGCAATGATGCAGAGAAGGGGAACCCTCCTACACTGTTGGGAGGAGTACAAACAGGTGCAGCCACTCTGGAAAACAGTATGAGTTTCCCAAAAAGTTGAAAATAGAGCTACCCTACAACCCAGAAATTGCACTCCTAGGTGTTTGCCCCCAAAGATACAAATATATTGATCTGAAGGGGCATCTGTACCCCAACGTCCACAGAAGCCCTTGGAGCAACAACGTCCACAACAGCCAAACTATGGAAAGGGCCTAGATGTCCATTGACAGATGAATGGATAAAGAAGATGTGAGATATATATATAATGGAATATTACTCAGCAATCAGAAAGGATGAATACTTACCATTTACATCGACGTGGAGGAACTAGAGGGTATTAGGCTGAGTGAAATAAGTCAACCAGGGAAAGACAATTATCATATGGGTTCACTCATATGTAGAATACAAGAAACAGCATAGAGGATCATGGGGGAAGGGAAAGAAAACTGAATGGGAAGTCATCAGAGAGGGAGACAAACCATAAGAGACTCTTAACTATAGGAAACAAATTGAGAATTTAAAAAAGGAAATAAATTGAGGGTTTCTGGAGGGGAGGCAGGTGGGGTCATGGAGTAACTGTGTGATGGGCCTTGAAGAGGGCACGTGATGTGATAAGCTAATGATGTACTATATTTTGGTTGATTGAGTTTAAATTAAAAAAAAAAAAAAAACCAACAGTGGAAACATGAAGTGTCCCTGTAACATTGCAGCTCACACAGGCCCCAAGCAGCTCTTGCTCAGGAAACAGGCTGAGAAAGACTATGCAAAAATATCCAGAGCCTGATCTTGAGCAGGAGCAAATTACTTAAACTGCAGGACAATCATACTGTGGTACATGATTTGGTTTGTCTGCTGTCCATTTGTTCATATTTTTTTTTAAGCGTATAACCTAATGGATAGGAACACAGCTCAGAATCAGACAAATGAAGGTTCAATCCCAGCTCTACCACTTACAAATTTCATGGTCTTGGACACTTATCATCCCTAGTTTTTTTATCTGCAAAATAGGTATGATAATAGTCCTTACACCATTGGGCTCTTGTGTGGAGTAAATAAGAACATGTAAATAAGCATATGCTTATTTTAAAATAAATATTTTATTATTATAATTTAAAATCACATTTTTCTGACAATGACTATACTTCACCATAGAAGAAGATACAAAATAATATAATTAAAAAATAAAAATCAAATGAATAATACTGTATTTCTAGTAAGTTATAACTACAAAGTTGGCTCAAGAAAATGTGAAAGTCACTAAGAGACAAATACCCACAGAAGACAGAGGAAAAACAGTCAAGGGTTGATCCACACACACACACCCCAAAAAACAGGCCTATGTTAAAATAGTATGTAGAGGCAAATGGTGCCCAGCCTTCAGCAGACAGATTATTCTCAGACTATCCAATCAGATCAGAGTAAGAAATCTTCTCAGTTCCTTTTACAGGTCTAGCCTTTACCCTTACACACAACTGCCCTTACACACACACACACACACACACACACACACACACAGGTCAAGCACACTTTGAATATAGAAGCAGAAATCCTCAATAATATATTATCAAATCAAATTTAGCAGAGTATTATGAGAATAATAAACAGAAGATTCTTGGTAAGCATAGAACTGAGCTGGGGAAGTAGAAAGAACATCGTTAACCACTCACTATCTTTCACAGGCCCTGGGTGTCAGCTGCTTTGTTTACAGAAAAAATAGAGTGTCTCAGTTAATCCAACTAATCAGTCCAACTTGAGTGGTCAGTTAAATGGAGGTATATGAAGACAGAGTTAGTTAGTGGCAGGGAGGGGTGTCTGTGAAAGAGAGTTGAAAGAAATTTTAGTATATAAGGTATTTTGTATCCTTTCTAACCTAATATTTTCATATAAGCTTATCTTTCATAAAGATCATTTGAATCAACTGACTACCACTTCTTATGGGTCAATTATTGTTAGGCATTCAGGTTTCTCTCTCTCTCTCTTTTTTTTTTTTTTTCAGGTTTCTCCTTTTTAAAGAGAAAACATTCCTGTCTCATATTCTGACCACATTTCTGGACCTATTTTTTACAAGTAGAATTATTATACCAACTACTCCAACATTCTTTGAATTATTAACACATATTTAGAATCTTGATGCATTTAGCTCAAGTGCTCTCCAAAAATCTGACATCATTTTATACTCCTACCAGCAAGGGACAAGTACTCCTTTTGCACTATCTCCTCAGCAGTGCTCAAGTTTTCTCTTTCCTTAACCTATCTTCATCCAACAGGTTTAAAATGCTATGTCACTGTTCTTCTAATTTATCATCGTTTGAACAGTGATGGTAAACCCTCCTTCCCCTGTGGGCCAGTTCCTTTGCAATGCATTGGCTTTCCTTGAGTCAAGACAAACCCTGAGTTCTGCTGCCTTATAGAAATCTCTCTACAGGGTGATTTTTCCAATGCAAAGTCTTCAGCACGTGTGCTACGAGGTACACTGGCTTGGGCTGGCCAACTGGCCTAGCGAAGGAGAGCTGGAAACCCGAGCTCCTCTTTGCAAAACCACTTTCATAATGACCAGCCCTCTGCATAAGCCAAGAGAAGGATAAAGTGTAAAGGCCATATGTGAGGTCTCTTCATTGCCATAGGACTGGAAACACTATTACACTTGTTTCTAATCTCCCCACTCTCTGTTCATCTTTCTCCTTTTAATTTTCCTAAATGGCCCAGCCGCTGCTGCTGAGGAGAAGGTATTTAATATGGGTGAGGATTTAGCTGTTCCTCCAGGAACAGGCTGGGCCACTACTTTTCAAATGTCATCTTGATTTGCTGCTTCCCCACTAAGTAAGAGACTTAATAGGGCTTAGGGGATGAATCTGGAAACAAACCTCCCTAATGAAATGGCCTGGGGCCTCACCCACTGTGACAGCTCTGGGGACAGCTGCCCTGGAAACACGAGTTAGTGACAAGGATGGATTCTGTAACCTGAAGGACTGTCCTCGCAACCCCTTCTGGATCCCCCCACCCTGACTCTAGCCACTCCAAACAGCATCGAGGTCCCCTGGTCTCCTCTGTTTCTCTCTTTCTTCTCTCTATCCCCAACTCTGACAAGTTCACCCAGCACCCTGTATTTACTCCTCTATTCATGTTTGTTTCACAGTGCTGGATTTACCAGTTAACTCCATTTTCCATTCTTCTTACACCTACTCTAAACTGTGTTCTTTGAAAACAGAGACAGGTCTTCTTTGCCAACATATCTTGGGGTCAGACAGTGTTGGTTCCCAGCTGCAGACAATAAATAACCGCTGAATGGGTAAGTAAATGACTTACTGGATGACTCTTAACGAGACCCTCACCATCCTATAAGTCACTTTTGCCTCAGTTCTCTTATCTGCTAGGTGGTAATGCAAGCCCTTGAGCCACTTCCCTTACAGAGGTTATTTGTGAACCACTAACAAAAGGCTGCAAACAGTTTGTTTTCACTTGGGTGAACTTCTTAGGAGGATCTGAACAAAAGCATTGACAGGATCTGGAATCAGCCCTGAGCGCAGGCTAGCATGCCTTTTGCCCTGGGTCATTATCCCTGTCAGGCTGAGGGAGCCACCAAAGAGGCACCAAACAACAAAGTGGCACAACTGTTTGGCCATTTTGTATCAAGCAGCCTCTGTCACCGGCTGTCCAACTGCTTGCTCCAGAGGGTCTACCTATTCATGTGCTCCAACTGTCAGGCTCCTTATACCACAGGCTGGACCGGCTGTACAGCCCTTTCACACTCTAGGCTCCCCTAAAAGCTGTTAACTCTCCTTACCCCCCATAAATGGATCAGGCTAGTATTCCCAGATGCAGTGTTGGCTACCTCCAGAACCCACAGAAGCCTGCCAAGCACTGTACTGCTTTTGCTGGAAGGTGCAAGATACAATAATTGTCCTTTGGAAGAACATGCCTCTGACGTATGAACCCATAAAACTTCCACAAATACAGAAGTCCTTGTCAGAAATCAGAGAGGGAGGCAAACCATAAGAGACTCTTAATCATAGGAAACAAACTGGGGTTGCTGGAGGGAGGGGGGATGGGGTAACCGGGTGATGGACATTGGGGAGGGCACATGATGTAAGGAGCACCAGGTGTTATATAAGGCTGATGAATCACTGAACTCTACCTCTGAAACTGAATCTCAATAAGAAAGAAAGAAAGAAAGAAAGAAAGAAAGAAAGAAAGAAAGAAAGAAAGAAGAAGGAAGGAGAGAGAAGGAAGGGGAGGGAAGGGGAGGGGAGAGAGGAGGGAAGGAAGGAAGAGAAGTCCTTACATTTTCGTAGGATTTGTCTCCAAACACACAGAGACCACACGGCATGCCAAATCTCCAATGTGCCTGCCATTTCTTGCTCATCCAGTTCAATTAACATGTTATCAATCTAGTGAACGGATGTGACATTCATCAGAGTGTCCAGAGAGGACCTGTGAATCCAAACTGATTCTGCTCCTGCTTCATGACAGGTATGGAAAAGAACATGACTGCCAGAATGATGCACACATATCACCTGCTGGCTCCGCAGTGGCAGTGGAGCTACTTCTTGGTGTTAAAATAAGACTATTCAAGACCACAGTTTGGTGGCTGAGTGAAAAGGTTTACTGCCAAACAGGGAATAAGAACCAGCACAAATCATAGGTAAACTCTTGGAAATGAAGTGCAAGGAAAGAAATAGGGAAGCTTTGTCAAGACCAATAGACTAAGAGTTGTTTCTGTCCCTTTTTAGGAAATCAACATGTGAGTGAAGATGATTGGGATTTTCTGTCATGTAAGCATTGAAAGCAGTCTGCTATAGATATGCATGTGCTATGTGTTTCTAGGTTATAAGAACCAGGTACCTCTACTGAGGATCTGCTATCCCTTCCTCGAGATTATGGTGTCCTACTGCTTTGTGATGTGTCTGGGTCAGACTTATGTTACCCAGTCAGGTCTGTCCAGCATCAACAGGCTAGGCTGACCAGCTACTTGGCCAGGTCAGTTTACCATTGATTAAGTATGGGGTAATCCACTGTTGTCCATCAGAATCCAGCAAGGCGTTACAGATACCAGGCTGATGAATTAAATAGGGTTATGACATCCTTTAAGTCTTTGAGTGTAGCATGAATGCCAACCCTCCCAAGACAAGGCATTACTGTTTTATGTACTATCTTGACAGGGGAGGAGGGCAGTTTCAGAACATTCCACTTGGCTGTTCCCACTACAATCGTTCTTACCCCTTAAGTCAAGAAACTAATGTAAGTGTTCTGCAAACTGCCCAGCAATTCCATCTAATTGTGTACATTTGGAACCTGGGGCAATGACCATCTGGTAATCCATGGGTTTAGTAAAGCCCCTATGAGCCAGATCTGGGTCAAGACCCATTTAGCATGGATTTCATATGCCCCCATTCTAGGGGAGCCATGATGGCACTTTGGGTCTCTGGATATCAGTGTCAGTTCAGACTCAATGAAAAATCTAAAAATGTTTTCAGATTTTTGAAAAATCTGAGTATTCTCTCCAGTGCATGGTTACTCAAGTAAATAAATGAGCATATGCAACTTTGGGAAAGGTCTGGGATAATTCTTACTGAGTGCAACTGTTTCTGAGTTGCATGATCCTTCCTCATAGAAACCTGGCCTCCCCTGTGGGCTGCCTGCCTGTCTACCTTATAAGGAAGACTGTGGTCCTTGAACCATCTCTATATGTGGTATTACACAGGTGGGACCCTCCTCCACTTAGACTTTGCCACTAGTCTTGATAGTAATGCCCACCTTGTTTCTGAGACTTAAGCACTACCATTTGGCCTCTGCATTGAGATCTTCTCATTTCCCATTGCTACGAGGGAGTCTAGTACTGTAACAGCATCTCTTACTAATGTTAGTCCCGATCCATTGAGTTTCCTAGTGATGCTGATGCCCCCCTCAATGCATTCCTTATCACTTGGGTAAATGAAATGTCCTCTTGGCCCTCCTGTGGAACACAGCTAACTTCTCCCAACCTTACACAGTATATCCACCCTACTCTCTAGGACTTTTGATCCCTTCCACCTTGTCTTCCACAGCCGTCTGTCATGTCTACTTCACTTTGTGGGGGCTATCACTTTTGCCAAGTTTCCAAGAGCTATCCCAGCAGCATATTAACACAGTCTCCTGGGGTTCTTGCCAGGATGCTAAATCCTGTATGTGCAACTGTATCATTAAACTCTCATCTCTCCAGTTTTATATTCTGCCCCCCTTGATACCGCACTTTAGTCCAATCCCATGTGCATCCTCCCAACTCCTTCTACTCATAACGAATTAGGGAGAGTGTGCCCTCCTCGGCAGGCCAGTGGACTCCTAGTTTGTTTCTCTGGGATTTGATCCTTGCTACTGGTCTGGTTCACAAGAAATGAGAATAAATCCTAAGGGAGTTAAGCATTGTCTTTTTTATTCTTATATATATGACTTCTCATAGCAGCTTTATTTGTAATAGTCAAAACCCAGACATTGAGTCCATCAACCCAAATGTCACTGGATAAACACACTATGATTATCTACACCAAGGAATACTACTCAAGCCGTAAGCATTGTCCTAGAAAGCATCTCCCTTGTTTTATTTGAGGACTTCCTGTGATCTACAAACAGTGGTGGGGTGGGGAGAGGACTACTGTCTTCCAGGAATGGGGGCTACTTCTGCCAGCATGTTTGGAGGACACTGGGACTTCAAGATTCTCAGGTGTATGTAGCCAGACATCCAGTGCCTTAGCCTTGTTACTCGAGGCTTGCTGGAGCTGTGAACGCAGCTGCTACTCTTCCATCTAAGTCCGATCTTCTGCCCTGGTTGCCTAAGATCATGATTTCCTCAGACAATGCTGGCCAGGCACTCTTGCTCTCCCATTCTGCCTTAAATTGGTGATTTGTTACCCAGAGTCCACCATTCTCTGTCCTCAACAAGTCAGCAAGCTCACCAGCACCCACCTCATTCTGCAGGGCTCAGAACTGCCATTTCTCTCTTCCCCTCAAATGCCTACATCTGCTCCCATCAGCATCTCATTCCAGTTCACCAGGGTAAGAGCTGTAGCAACAGCACTTCCACAGCACACCAGGGGCCATCCATGCTCACCTCCCACCCATAATGCCATCCCCATGGCCAGCTTGCTGGTGAGTGATTACCTCTTAGAGCCTGATTCTCAAGACCATTCTGGGTACCAATTTTCTTAGACTGGAATCCCTAAAAGCACTCTGAGACCGAGAACTGAGTGCAAGAGTCCTACTGGGGGTACCCCTGAATTAGACACGAGTAGGAAGTGGGGAATGCACGATTGGGCAGAGGAAATGCTAACCCCCAAACAGTTCAATCCGCAACTGAGGCCTCAGCTGATCCCTCTGGCTGGCATTGGTGTTCCCACACCAGCAAGCAACTGGCCCATGGGCTGTCCCTAAGAGGGGCTATGGAGAGCCCCCACTATAGAGAGCCGGGCTGAGTGAGTACACAGCTGTGGGCCATCAACAGTGATACTCCCAGCAGCTGGGGGATGGGGTGTCAGCCCTGGAGAGGCAATCTGAGTGGAGCACCATGATACCCAAAGTGGAATGAATTGTTATCATGTCTCCAGGCTCATCCCAGTTTTCAGCTTTCCTCTACCCATTCCCAAAGGGGCCCACCCTCACTGTGGACTCCCTGCACCTCGCCCCCCGACCACCACAGGATAACTGCCAGTGTGGCACTGGGAATAGGTGGGACCAAGCAGCCACCTCTCACATAAGGATATGAGCACCCCCTGCTCTGAGTCAAATCTTGTATAGAGCAGGAATGAGGGAAAGGACTGTGGGTCTCAGTGTCCCCTCTGACCCACACCTAAGGGTGAACAGAAGCTGCCTCCACTAACCCTCCCTGCAGAGCCAGCAATATAGGATGTGAAGATCCAGGCTGTGGGCCCTCCTCTACTGCCCATGACTGATACCATCCGGGTTCTTCCTTCCCTGTCTCCTACAGTGGCTCAGGTCCTGCCCTTCATATGGCACATGAGGCTCTGCGAGGCACCAAGCGTGTGCTTCCAACCTGCCCTCTCCCAACCCTTCAATCTTCTATATCCCTTCCCACAAAATCCCAAACTGTCTGCTTTTCTGTCATTGTCCTGCCCCTTTCTAAGTAAGACTTGCTGTCTCACACCTCTATATATGACAACTGTGCAGCACCCACACTGCCTATGAATTCCTAGTTATTCTGGAGACCCAGTTCAAATGTCACCCCTGCCAAGAAGCCATCCCATGCAGGGAGAGATGCTCCTCCTTTGACCCATTAAAGTACCCTATACTTAGCCCTCTTGTATGACCTTTTTAACTCTCTAGTACAAAAACTTATCGTATGAGCATGTGTCTCTCCCACTACTCTCTGAGCTTTCTGGAAGCAGGCACTCTCTCTTACATGTCTTTGGCATTTTGGCTTGTGTGCATGCATGTATGTATGCTAATATGTGTGTGTGAGCACATGTTTAACCTCAGGTGGAGAAGGCTGAATTAAACATGCTTCTCACTTTCATGGCAGTTCATTATCACTGGTCCATGAAGGCCTCCTCCTCTTTTATCTTCATCCCCACCCTCTTCCTTGCCTCCTCCTGTGTGTCTCCCTATGCCCAGTACCCAACAGAGAGCACAAAGGATGCTCAGCAAATGTCAGTGAGTGCAGGAGATAGGTGACAAAGTAATTGTGCATCCCCTTTCACTCCTCTCCTTGAAGTTTCCATTTGTCAAAGTGAAAAAGGATAGGGGTTAGTTGCTGCAGCCTAAAAACGTCAAATTGCCAAGAAAATGAGAGTTACTGAAAGATTAATTCTTCACTGCTGGAGCCTGGCTGTTGCAGGGAGAAACGAAAGGCAACATGCACATCAGAGACAAGTTTATCATCTGGGGACTGCAAGGTAAGATTTTCATTGCAAATTCAGTTCAATCCAACAAGCCCAAAAAGGATTTCTCAGGCCCTCAGCCAAAAGAGCACCATCCTACATGCACTTATGTGGTAAAAGAATCTACAATAAAGGAGGCAAGAATATACAACAGGAGAAAGTCTCTTCAACAAATGGTGCTGGGAAAACTGGAGAGCTACATGAAAAAAAAGAAAGAAACCAAGCAACTTTCTTACACCATACACAAAAATAAACTCAAAATGGATTAAAGACCTAAATGTGAGACAAAAAAATCATAAAACTCCTAGAAGAAAACATAGGCAGTAATTTATTTGACACCAGCTGTAGCAACATTTTTCTAGCTGTCTCCTCAGGCAAGGAAAACAAATAAAATAAACTACTGGGACCACACTAAAAAAAAAAAAAAAAAAAAGTGAAGAAAGCCATCAACAAAGCAAAGAGGCAACCTACTGAATGGGTGGAGATATTTGTAAATGATATATTCCATAAGGGGTTAATATCCAAAACATGTAAAGAACTTAAACAATTCAACACCAAAAATAATATTAACAGTAATCTGATTAAAATGGTCAGAAGACATGAACAAGCATTTCATACAGATAGCCAAGAGATCTATGAAAAGAAGCCCATCATCACTTATCGTCAAGGAAATGCAAATCAAAACCACAACAAGATATCACCCCACACTTGTGAGAATGGCTAGAATCAAAAAGACAAGAGATAACAAGTGTTAGTAAGGATGTGGAGAAAAAGGAACACTTGTGCACTGCTGGTGGGAATACAAATTGGTGCAGACACTGTGGAAAGCAGTTTGGAATTTCCTCAAAAAATTAAAAATAGGGGCACATGGGTAACTCAGTCAGTTAAGCATGTGCTTTTGGCTCAGGTCATGGACCTGGGATTGAGCCCTGTGTTGGGCTCCTTGCTCAGTAGGGAGCCTGCTTCTCCCTCTCCCTCTGCCTACCACTGCCCATGCTTGTGTGCTCTGTCAAATAACTAAATAAAATCTTTTTTTAAAAAAAAAGTTTAAAATAGGGAGGGAGGAACAAGATGGGGGAGAAATAGGATACCTAAATATCATCAGGTACAGGAGTTCAGCTAGATAGTTATCAAACCATTCTGAACACCTACAAACTCAACAGGAGATAGAAAAGAAGAGCAGCAATTCTAGGAGAAGAAAAGTGACCACTTTCCGGAAGGTACGATGTGGAGAGAAGTGAATCTGAGGCAACATTAGGGAAGATAGACCATGGGGGGATGGACTGGCTCCTGGCAAGTGAGAGAAAAACAGAGCACAAAATGGAACTTTTAGAAGTCAGCTCCACTGAGAGACGTCGCTCCAGAGGCTAAGTGGGGGCGGGGGGGGGGGGGACGCGAGCCCTAATAGGGACAGTGTGATCTCAGGACCCGCAGGGTCACAGAAAGACCACAGGTGTCTGAGTGTGGCAGAGCCCCCAGGTATGAGAGTGAGGAAGCCAGCTGTAAAGACGGAGCCAAGGAGGGGCTCTCAGCTCGGGGTTACCTTAAACCATGATCCAAGGAACAGCTGGGCCACTGCTCTTTGAGCCAGGACCCAACAAGCAGCAGATTGGGAAGATTCACCTTCCTCCTCTGGGAGGAGTGGCGTGGGATCATGCAGGAGGAATCTGCTGGGTTTGGAGCTTCCAAATGGGGCCATGCACCTGAGATAGAAATGCTCAGTCACAGGCCGGGTGAGCAGGGAGCCTGGCCAGAGACCAGGGAGACTGGAGTGACTAACTGCTTTTCTGTGAGAGTGCACTGAGGAGTGGGGCCCTGAGCTCTGGGCTCCAGTGGGCCAGAGATTGGGAGGCTGTCATTTTCATTGCCATCCTCCAAAACCCTACAGAAAGCTTTCAGGGAACAAAAGCTAACAAGAGTGAACCCAAGCAGATTACTTAGCCCGGCCCCTGGCAAGGGCAGTGCAATTCCACATAGGGCAAAGACATTTGAGAATCATGGCAATGGGCCTTTCTGCCAGAAGAGCAACAGGAAGGTCCAGCCAAGACCAAGTTCACCAATGAATGAGAACAACGGAACTCCAGAGCTACAGAAAGCAAAACATAGAATTCATGGCATTTTTCCCATGATCCTTTAGTCTTTCAAAGTTTAAATGTTTTTAACTTAACTTTTTTCCTATATTTTGTTAATTTCTCCTCTTTCCTAAAATAACTATTTTATTTTATCAATTTTATTTTATCAATACCTTTTTTAAAATCTTTAATTTTCATTTATAGCCATATTTTATCCCTTCATTGTATTTAACCTTATTTTTTATATACATATAGGGGTATTTTTTCTTTAAAATTTTGGGATACAATGGCCAAGATTAACAAGACAGGAAATAAGTGTTGGAGAGGATCTGGAGAAAGGGGAACCCTCTTACACTGTTGGTGGGAATGCAAGTTGGTGCAGCCACTTTGGAAAACAGTGTGGAGATTCCTTAAGAAATGAAAAAAAAAAAAAAAGGAAATGAAAAATAGAGCTACCCTATGACCCTGCAATTGCACTAATAGGAATTTACCCCAAAGATACAGATGTAGTGAAAAGATGTAGAAAGAAGATGTAGTGAAAACCGTACCCCAATGTTCACAGCAGCAATGGCCACAGTTACCAAACTGTGGAAAGAGCCAAGATGCCCTTCAACAGACAAATGGATAAAGAAGATATGGTCTATATATACAATGGAATATTTAGCCTCCATCAGAAAGGATAAATACCCAACTTTTTTTTTTTTTTTTGGTGCCTATACCCAACTTTTTTTAACGTTTTTTTAACTTTTTATCTTTTCAGCATTCCAAGATGCATTGTTTATGCATCAGACCCCATGCTCCATGAAATTCCTGCCTACTTAATACCCACCACCAGGATCACCCAACCCCCCACTCCCATCTCCTCCAAAACCCTCAATTTGTTTCTCAGAGTCCACAGTCTCTTATGCTTCTTCTCCCCCTCCAATTTTCCCCTCTCCTTCTCCCAATGTCTTCTGTTATTCCTTATGCTCCACAAATAAGTGAAACCGTAATTGACTCTCTCTGCTTGACTTATTTCATCCAGCATAATCTTCTCCAGTCCCATCCATGTTGATACAAAAGTTGGTATTCATCATTTCTGATGGAGGCATAACATTCTACTGCATTTATGGACCATATCTTCTTTATCCATTTGTCTGTTGAAGGGCATTTTTGTTCCTTTCACAGTTTGGCGACCATGGCCGTTGCTGCTATGAACATTGGGGTACAGATGGCCCTTCTTTTCACTACATCTGTATCTTTGGGATAAATACCCAGTAGTGCAATTGTGGGGTCATAGGGAAGCTCTATTTTTCATTTCTTGAGGAGTATCCACACTGTGTTCCAAAGTGGCTGCACCAACTTGCATTCCCACCACCAGTGTAAGAGGGTTCCCCTTTCTCCACATCCTCTCCAACACACGTTGTTTCCTGTCTTGTTAATTTTGGCCATTCTAACTGGTGTAAGGTGGTATCTCAATGTGATTTTAATTTTAATTTCCCTAATGGCTAACAATGATGAACATTTTTTCATGTGTCTGATAGCCATTTGTATATCTTCTGTGGAGAAGTGTCTGTTCTTGTCTTCTGTCCACTTTTGGGCATGATTATCTGTTTTTGGGGTGTTGAGTTTGAGAAGTTCTTTATAGATCTTGGATATCAGTCCTTTGTCTGTAGTGTCATTTGAAAATATCTTCTCCCATTCCATGGGTTGCCTCTTTATTGTGTTAACTGTTTCCTTTGCAGTGCAGAAGCTTTTGATCTTGATGAAGTCCCAAAAGATCATTTTGCTTTTGTTTCCTTTGCCTTGGAGACATGTCTTGAAAGAGGTTGCTGTGGCCAATACTGAAGTGCTTACTGCCTATGTTCTCCTCTAGGATTTTGATAGATTCCTGCCTCATGTTGAGGTCTTTTACGCATTTCGAATTTATCTTTGTATGGTGTAGAGAATGATCAAGCTTCATTCTTCTATACGTAGCTATCCAATATTCCTAGCACTATTTCTTGAAGAGACTGTCTTTTTTCCACTGCATATTTTTTCCTGCTTTGTTGAAGATTATTTGACCATAAAGTTGAGGGTCCATATCTGGGCTCCCTACTCTATTCCACTGTTCTATGTGTCTGTTTTTGTGACAGTACCATGCTGTCTTGGTGATCACAGCTTTGTAGTAAAGCTTGAGATCAGGTAACATGATGCCCCCAGTTTTGTTTTGTTTTTCTTTTTCAACATTTCCTTAGCAATTTGGGGTCTCTTCTGGTTCCATACAAATTTTAGGATTGTTTGTTCTGGCTCTTTGAAAAATGCTGGTGGAATTTTGATCAGAATAGCATTGAAGTATAGATTGCTCTGACCATGATAGATGTTGGAGAGGTTGTGAAGAAAGAGGAACCCTCTTACACTGTTGGTGGGAATGCAAGCTGGTACAGCCACTCTGGAAAACAGCATGGAGGCTCCACAGAAAGTTGAAAATAGAGCTAGCAATCACACTACTGGGTATTTAATGTAAAGATACAAATGTAGGGATCCAAAGGGGCACATACACGTGAATGTTTATAGCAGCAATGTCCAATTCTACAGTCCCATCCATGTTGATACAAAAGTTGGTATTCATAATTTCTGATGGAGGCATAATATTCTATTGTATGTATGGACCATATCATCTTTATCCATTTGTCCGTTGAAGGGCATTTTCGCCAAACTATGGAAAGAACCTAGATGTCCATCAATAGATGAATGGATAAAGAAGATGTGATATAGATATATAGATAGATAGATCGATCGATAGATAGATAAAATGGAATACAATGCAGTCATCAAAAAATGAAATCTTACCATTTGCAACAATGTGGATGGAACTAGAGGGTATTATGCTGAGCAAAATAAGTCAATCAGAGAAAGACAATTATTATATGATCTCTCTGATATAAGGAATTTTAGAGGCAGGGTGGGAGGTCATGGGGGGTAGAGAGGGAAATAATGAAACAAGAGGGATCAGGAGGGATACAAACCATCACAGACTCTTAATCTCATGAAACCTGAGGGTTCCTGGGGATTGGGTGGGGGGAGTTAGGGTGGCTGGATTGTGGACATTGGAGAGAGTATGTGCTATGGTGAGCGCTATGAAATGTGTAAGCCTGAGATTCACAGACCTGTACCCATGGGGCAAATAATACATTATATGTTAATCAAAAAGTTAAAAATACGGGCACCTGGGTGGCTCAGTCATTATGTGACTGCCTTTGGCTCAGATCATGATCTCAGAGTCCTGGGATCGGGCCATAAGCAGGAAGCCTGCTTTTCCCTCTCCCACTTCCCCTGAATATGTTCCCTGTCTCACTGTGTTTCTCTCTGTCAAATAAATAAATAAAATCATTTTTAAAAATTAAAAGTAGAAATATTATATGATCCAGTAATTCTGTTACTGAGTATTTACCCAAAGAAAACAAAAACACGTAATTTGAAAAGACATATACAACCTTGTGTTTATTGCAACATTATTTACAATAGCCAAGATATGGAAGCAGTCTACGTGTCCATCAATAGATAAATGAACAAAAAAAGATGTGGAATATATATAATGGAATATTACTGAGCCATAAAAAAAAAAGAATGAGGGGTGACTGGATGGCTCAGTCAGTTAAGCAGCTGCCTTTGGCCCTGGTCATGATCTCAGGATCCTGGAACTGGGCCCCGATTCCGGCTCCCTGCTCAGCAGGGAATCTGCTTATTCCTCTCCCTCAGCCCCTCTTCCTCACTCAGGCATGCACACTCTCTCTCTCTCTTTCAAAAAAATAAATAAAATATTTTTTTAAAGGAATGAGATCAACCTTTTGTCTGTACTGTCATTTGCAAATATCTTCTCCCAATCTGTGGGTTGCCTCTTTGTTTTCTTGACTGTTTCCTTTGGTGTGCAGAAGCTTTTGATCTTGAGGAAGTCCGAAAAGTTCATCTTCGCTTTTGTTTCCTTTGCGTTTGGAGACATATCTTGAAAGAATTTGCTGTGACTGATATCGAAGAGATTACTGCCTATGTTCTCCTCTAGGATTCTGATGGATTCCTGTCTCACATTGAGGTCTTCTATCCATTTTGAGTTAATTTTTGTCTACGGTGTAAGAGAATGGTCGAGTTTCATTCTTCTACATATAGCTGTCCAGTTTTCCCAGCACCATTTATTGAAGAGACTGTCTTTTTTCCACTGTATATTTTTTCCTGTTTTGTCAAAGATTATTTGACCAAAGAGTTGAGGGTCCATATCTGGGCTCTCTACTCTGTTCCACTGGTCTATGTGTCTGTTTTTATGCCAGTACCATGCTGTCTTGGTGATCACAGATTTGTAGTAAAGCTTGAAATCGGGTAACATGATGCCCCCAGTTTTATTTTTGTTTTTCAACATTTCCTTAGCGATCCGGGGTCTCTTCTGATTCCATACAAATTTTAGGATTATTTGCTCCAGCTCTTTGAAGAATACCGGTGGAATTTTGATCAGAATAGAATTAAAAGTATAGATTGCTCTAGGCAGTATAGACATTTTAACAATGTTTATTCTTCCGATCCAAGAGCATGGAATGGTCTTCCATCTTTTTGTGTCTTTTTCCATTTTTTTCATGAGTGTTCTGTAGTTCCTCGAGTACAGATCCTTTACCTCTTTGGTTAGGTTTATTCCCAGGTATCTTATGGTTCTTGGTGCTATAGTAAATGGAATTGGTTGTCTAATTTCCCTTTCTGTATTTTCATTGTTAGTGTATAAGAAAGCCACTGATTTCTGTACATTGACTTTGTATCCTGCCACGTTGCTGAATTGCTGTATGAGTTCTAGTAGTTTCGGGGTGGAGTCTTTTGGGTTTTCCATATAAAGAATCATGTCATCTGCAAAGAGAGAGAGTTTGACTTCTTCATTACCAATTTGGATATCCAGGATCTATAATGAACTCCTCAAACTCAACACACACAAAACAGAAAATCATATCTAAAAATGGGCAGAAGATATGGACAGACACTTCTCCAATAAAGACATACAAATGGCTATCAGACACATGAAAAAATGGTCATCATCACTAGCCATCAGGGAGATTCAAATTAAAACCACATTGAGATATCACCTTACACCAGTTAGAATGGCCAAAATTAGCAAGACAGGAAACAACATGTGTTGGAGGGGATGTGGAGAAAGGGGAATCCTCTTACACTGTTGGTGGGAATGCAAGTTGGTGCAGCCTCTTTGGAGAACAGTGTGGAGATTCCTCAAGAAATTAAAAATAGAACTTCCCTATGACCCTCCAATTGCACTCCTGTGTATTTACCCCAAAGATACAGATGTTGTGAAAAGAAGGGCCATCTGTACCCCAATGTTTATAGCAGCAATGGCCACGGTCGCCAAACTGTGGAAAGAACCAAGATGCCCTTCAACAGACGAATGGATAAGGAAGATGTGGTTCATATACACTATGGAGTATTATGCCTCCATCAGAAATGATGAATACCCAACTTTTGTAGCAACATGGATGGGACTGGAAGAGATTATGCTGAGTGAAATAAGTCAAGCAGAGAGATTCAATTATCATATGGTTTCACTTATTTGTGGAGAATAACAAAAAGCATGGAGGACATGGGGAGTTAGAAGGGGGTTGGGGTAAATTGGAAGGGGGGTCAATCATGAGAGACTATGGACTCTGAAAAACAATCTGAGGAGTTTGAAGTGGTGGGGGGGTGGAAGGTTGGGGTAACCAGGTGGTGGGTATTATAGAGGGCACAGATTGCATGGAGCACTGGGTGTGGTGAAAAAATAATGATACTGTTATGCTGAAAATAAATTTTTAAAAAAGAATAAAAAAATAAAAATAAAGGAATGAGATCTTTCTCATTTTCCACAACAGAATAGATCTAGAGGGTATTAAGCTAAGTGAAATAAGTCAGATAGAGAAAGACAAATATCATATGATTTCACTTACATCTGGAATTGAAAAAAAAAAACACAAATGAATAAACAAACCAACAAACAAAAAGCATAAACAGACCAATAAATGAATGAGGAGTGGTGGGGTATGGTGGAAAATGAATGAAGGGGAATGGAAGGTACAGACTCCCAGTGGAATGGATAAGTCACAGAGATAGAAGGTACAGCCAAGGGAACACAGTCAGCAGTATTGTAAACCCGTTGTATGGTTCACTGCAGTAAGCACAATGTGATGCAGAGTCTTGTGGAATCACAGTGTTGCACACCTGAAACTAATGTAACACTGTGTGTCAACTATACTTCAATTAAAACTTTATTCCAGGAGGAGGAGTCAAGATGGCGGAGAAGTAGCAGGCTGAGACTACTTCAGGTAGCAGGGTATCAGCTAGATAGCTTATCTAAAGATTGCAGACACCTACAAATCCAATGGCAGATCGAACAGAAGAAGAACAGAAATTCTAGAAACAGAAAATTAACCACTTTCTGAAAGGTAGGACTGGCGGAGACGTGAATCCAAAGCGACGGGAAGATAGACTGCGGGGGGGAGGGGCCAGCTCCCGGCAAGTGACAGAGCAATGGAGCACAAAATCAGGACTTTTAAAAGTCTGTTCGGCTGAGGGACATCGCTCCAGAGGCTATGAAGCCCATACGGGGGCAGCATGGCCTCAGGTCCCGCAAGGTCACAGAAGGATCGGGGGTGTCTGAATGTCGCAGAGCTTGCAGGTATTAGAACAGGGAAGCCGGCTACAGAGACAGAGCCGAGGAGTGAGCTCTCAGCTTGGGGTTACCTTGAACCAGTCGCAGGCTCGGTGAGCTTGGAGCACGGCCAGAGGCCAGGGAGACGAGAATAATTGGGCGTTATTCTCTGAAGGCGCTCTGAGGAGTGGGGCCCAGAGCTCTCGGCTCCTCTGGGCTGGAGACTGGGAGGCCGCCATTTTCATTCCTGTCCTCCGGAACTCTACGGAAAGCGTTCAGGGAACAAAAGCTCCTGAAAGCAAACCCGAGCTGATTACTCAGCCTGGCCCCTGGTAAGGGTGGTGCAATTCCGCTTGGGGCAAAGACACTTGAGAATCACTACAACAGGCCCCTCCCCCAGAAGACCAACAAGAAATCCAGCCAGGACCAAGTTCACCTACCAAGGAGTGCAGGTTCAATACCAAGAAGAGCAGAAGAATTCCAGAAGAGGAGAAAGCAAAGCATGGAACTCATGGCTTTCTCCCCATGATTCTTTAGTCTTGCAGTTATTTTAATTTCTTTTTAATTTTGTTTCTTCTGCTGCTAAAATTTTTTTAACTTTTACCCTTTTCTTTTTTAACGTTTTTTAACTAGTTTATCTAATATATGTATATTTTTCTTTTCTTTTTTTTTTTAGTTTGAAATTTTTTTTTTAATTTTTTATTTTTTATAAACATATATTTTTATCCCCAGGGGTACAGGTCTGTGAATCACCAGGTTTACACACTTCACAGCACTCACCAAAGCACATACCCTCCCCAATGTCCATAATCCCACCCCCTTCTCCCAACCCCCCTCCCCCCATCAACCCTCAGTTTGTTTTGTGAGATTAAGAGTCACTTATGGTTTGTCTCCCTCCTGATCCCATCTTGTTTCACTTATTCTCCTACCCACTTAAGCCCCCACGTTGCATCACCACTTCCTCATATCAGGGAGATCATATGATAGTTGTCTTTCTCTGCTTGACTTATTTCACTAAGCATGATACGCTCTAGTTCCATCCATGTTGTCGCAAAAGGCAAGATTTCATTTCTTTTGATGGCTGCATAGTATTCCATTGTGTATATATACCATTTCTTCTTGATCCATTCATCTGTTGATGAACATCTAGGTTCTTTCCATAGTTTGGCTATTGTAGACATTGCTGCTATAAACATTCGGGTGCATGTGCCCCTTTGGATCACTACATTTGTATCTTTAGGGTAAATACCCAATAGTGCAATGTCTGGGTCATAGGGCAGTTCTATTTTCAACATTTTGAGGAACCTCCATGCTGTTTTCCAGAGGGGCTGCACCAGCTTGCATTCCCACCAACAGTGTAGGAGGGTTCCCCTTTCTCCACATCCTCGCCAGCATCTGTCATTTCCTGACTTGTTGATTTTAGCCATTCTGACTGGTGTGAGGTGATATCTCATTGTGGTTTTGATTTGTATTTCCCTGATGCCGAGTGATATGGAGCACTTTTTCATGTGTCTATTTGCCATCTGGGTGTCTTCTTTGCAGAAATGTCTGTTCATGTCCTCTGCCCATTTCTTGATTGGATTATTTGTTCTTTGGGTGTTGAGTTTGCTAAGTTCTTTATAGATTCTGGACACTAGTCCTTTATCTGATGTGTCATTTGCAAATATCTTCTCCCATTCTATCAGTTGTCTTTTGATTTTGTTAACTGTTTCCTTTGCTGTGCAAAAGCTTTTGATCTTGATGAAATCCCAATAGTTCATTTTTGCCCTTGCTTCCCTTGCCTTTGGCATTGTTCCTAGGAAGATGTTGCTGCGGCTGAGGTCGAAGAGGTAGCTGCCTGTGTTCTCCTCAAGGATTTTGATGGATTCCTTTCGCACATTGAGGTCCTTCATCCATTTTGAGTCTATTTTTGTGTGTGGTGTAAGGAAATGGTCCAATTTCATTTTTCTGCATGTGGCTGTCCAATTTTCCCAACACCATTTATTGAAGAGGCTGTCTTTTTTCCATTGGACATTCTTTCCTGCTTTGTCGAAGATATGTTGACTGGAGAGTTGAGGGTCTATTTCTGGGCTCTCTATTCTGTTCCATTGATCTATGTGTCCGTTTTTATGCCAGTACCATGCTGTCCTGATGATGACAGCTTTGTAATAGAGCTTGAAGTCCGGAATTGTGATGCCACCAACGTTGACTTTCTTTTTCAATATCCCTTTGGCTATTCGAGGTCTTTTCTGGTTCCATATAAATTTTAGAATTATTTGTTCCATTTCTTTGAAAAAGATGGAGGGTACTTTGATAGGAATTGCATTAAATGTGTAGATTGCTTTAGGTAGCATAGACATTTTCACAATATTTATTCTTCCAATCCAGGAGCATGGAACATTTTTCCATTTCTTTGTGTCTTCCTCAATTTCTTTCATGAGTACTTTATAGTTTTCTGAGTATAGATTCTGTGCCTCTTTGGTTAGGTTTATTCCTAGGTATCCTATGGTTTGGGGTGCAATTGTAAATGGGATTGACTCCTTAATTTCTCTTTCTTCTGTTTTGCTGTTGGTGTAGAGAAATGCAACTGATTTCTGTGCATTGATTTTATATCCTGACACTTTACTGAATTCCTGTACAAGTTCGAGCAGTTTTGGAGTGGAGTCTTTTGGGTTTTCCACATATAGTCTCATATCATCTGCAAAGAGTGATAATTTGATTTCTTCTTTGCTGATTTGGATGCCTTTAATTTCCTTTTGTTGTCTGATTGCTGAGGCTAGGACCTCTAGTACTATGTTGAATAGCAGTGGTGATAATGGACATTCCTGCCGTGTTCCTGACCTTAGCGGAAAAGCTTTCATTTTTTCTCCATTGAGAATGATATTTGCAGTGGGTTTTTTGTAGATGGCTTTGATGATATTGAGGTATGTTCCCTCTATCCCTACACTTTGAAGAGTTTTGATCAGGAAGGGATGCTGTACTTTGTCAAATGTCTTTTCAGCATCTATTGAGAGTATCATATGGTTCTTGATCTTTTTTTTATTGATGTGTTGTATCACATTGACTGATTTGCGGATGTTGAACCAACCTTGCAGCCCTGGAATAAATCCCACTTGGTCGTGATGAATAATCCTTTTAATGTACTGTTGAATCCTATTGGCTAGTATTTTGTTGAGTATTTTCGCATCTGTGTTCATCAAGGATATCGGTCTATAGCTCTCTTTTTTGGTGGGATCCTTGCCTGGTTTTGGGATCAAGGTGATGCTGGCCTCATAAAATGAGTTTGGAAGTTTTCCTTCCATTTCTATTTTTTGGAACAGTTTCAGGAGAATAGGAATTAGTTCTTCTTTAAACGTTTGGTAGAATTCCCCCGGGAAGCCATCTGGCCCTGTGCTTTTGTTTGTTTGGAGATTTTGGATGACTGTTTCAATCTCCTTACTTGTTATGGGTCTGTTCAGGCTTTCTATTTCTTCCTGGTTCAGTTGTGGTAGTTTATATGATTCTAGGAATGCATCCATTTCTTCCAGATTGTCAAATTTGGTGGCGTAGAGTTGCTCATAGTATGTTCTTATAATAGTTTGTATTTCTTTGGTGTTAGTTGTGATCTCTCCTCTTTCATTCATGATTTCATTTATTTGGGTCCTTTCTCTTTTCTTTTTGATAAGTCGGGCCAGGGGTTTATCAATTTTATTAAATCTTTCAAAGAACCAGCTCCTAGATCCGTTGATTTGTTCTATTGTCTTTTTGGTTTCTATTTCATTGATTTCTGCTCTGATCTTTATGATTTCTCTTCTCCTGCTGGGCTTAGGGTTTCTTTCTTGTTCTTTCTCCAGCTCCTTTAGGTGTAGGGTTAGGTTGTGTACCTGAGACCTTTCTTGTTTCTTGAGAAAGGCTTGTACCACTATATATTTTCCTCTCAGGACTGCCTTTGTTGTGTCCCACAGATTTTGAACCATTGTATTTTCATTGTCATTTGTTTCCATGATTTTTTTCAATTCTTCTTTAATTTCCTGGTTGACCCATTCATTCTTTAGAAGGATGCTGTTTAGTCTCCATGTATTTGGGTTCTTTTCAAACTTCCTTTTGTGGTTGAGTTCTAGCTTTAGAGCATTGTGGTCTGAAAATATGCAGGGAATGATCCCAATCTTTTGATACCGGTTGAGACCTGATTTAGGACCGAGGATGTGATCTATTCTGGAGAATGTTCCATGTGCACTAGAGAAGAATGTGTATTCTGTTGCTTTGGGATGAAATGTTCTGAATATATCTGTGATGTCCATCTTCCAGTGTGTCGTTTAAGGCCTTTATTTTCTTGCTGATCTTTTGCTTGGATGATCTGTCCATTTCAGTGAGGGGAGTGTTAAAGTCCCCCACTATTATTGTATTATTATTGTTAATGTGTTTCTTTGATTTTGTTATTAATTGGTTTATATAGTTGGCTGCTCCCACGTTGGGGGCATAGATATTTAAAATTGTTAAATCTTCTTGTTGGACAGACCCTTTGAGTATGATATAGTGTCCTTCCTCATCTCTTATTATACTCTTTGGCTTAAAATCTAATTGATCTGATATAAGGATTGCCACTCCTGATTTCTTCTGATGTCCATTAGCATGGTAAATTGTTTTCCACCCCCTCACTTTAAATCTGGAGGTGTCTTCGGGCTTAAAATGAGTTTCTTGGAGGCAACATATAGATGGGTTTTGTTTTTTTATCCATTATGATACCCCGTGTCTTTTGACAGGGGCATTTAGCCCATTAACATTCAGGGTAACTATTGAGAGATATGAATTTAGTGCCATTGTATTTTTATATTTTTTCTTTATTCGTTTTCTTTTTTGAATTGTTTCTTTTTTTTTTCAGAACCTCTTTTTATCCCCTTTCTCCCGATTTAGGATCTCTTCTGATTTGGTTAAAGCTTATTTTCCCTGGGTCTTTGCCATCTTTTTAGTATTTTACTTGCTCCTTCATATACTCTTATCTGGACAAAATGACAAAGCGGAAAAATTCACCACAAAAAAAAAAAAAAAAAAAACAAGAGGCAGTACCGAAAGTTAGGGACCTAATCAATACGGACATTGGTAATATGTCAGATCTAGAATTCAGAATGATGATTCTCAAGGTTCTAGCCAGGCTCAAAAAAAGGCATGAAGATATTAGAGAAACCCTCTCGGGAGATATAAAAGCCCTTTCTGGAGAAATAAACGAACTAAAATCTAACCAAGTTGAAATCAAAAAAGCTATGAATGAGGTGCAATCAAAAATGGAGGCTCTCACTGCTAGGATAAATGACGTAGAAGAAAGAATTATTGATATAGAAGACCAAATGACAGAGAATAAAGAAGCTGAGCAAAAGAGGGACAAACAGGTACTGAACCACGAGGAGAGAATTCGAGAGATAAGTGACACCATAAGACGAAACAACATTAAAATAATTGGGATTCCAGAAGAAGAAGAAACAGAAAGGGTAGCAGAAGGTATATTGGAGAGAATTATTGGAGAGAATTTCCCCAATATGGCAAAGGTAACAAGCATCGAAATCCAGGAGGTGCAGAGAACCCCCATCAAAATCAATAAGAATAGGTCCACACCCCATCACCTAATAGTAAAATTTACAAGTCTTAGTGACAAGGAGAAAATCCTAAAAGCAGCCTGGGAAAAGAAGTCTGTAACATACAATGGTAAAAATATTAGATTGGCAGCAGACTTATCCACAGAGACGGCTGGCCAGAAAGAGCTGGCATGATATATTCAGAGCACTAAATGAGAAAAACATGCAGCCAACAATACTATATTCAGCTAGGCTGTCACTGAAAATAGAAGGAGAGATAAAAAGCTTCCAGGACAAGCAAAAACTGAAAGAATTTGCAAACACCAAACCAGCTTTACAGGAAATATTGAAAGGGGTCCTCTAAGCAAAGAGAGAGCCTATAAGTAGTAGATCAGAAAGGAACAGAGACAATATATAGTAACAGTCACCTTACAGTCAATACAAGGGCACTAAATTCATATCTCTCAATAGTTACCCTGAATGTTAATGGGCTAAATGCCCCTGTCAAAAGACACAGGGTATCAGAATGGATAAAAAAAAACAAAACCCATCTATATGTTGCCTACAAGAAACTCATTTTAGACCCGAAGACATATCCAGATTTAAAGTGAGGGGATGGAAAACAATTTACCATGCTAATGGACATCAGAAGAAAGTGGGAGTGGCAATCCCTATATCAGATCAATTAGATTTTAATCCAAAGACTATAATAAGAGATGAGGAAGGACACTGTATCATACTCAAAGGATCTGTCAAACAAGAAGATCTAACAGTTTTAAATATCTATGCACCTAACATGGGAGCAGCCAACTATATAAACCAATTAATAACAAAATCAAAGAAGCACATCAACAATAATACAATAATAGTGGGGGACTTTAACACTCCCATCACTGAAATGGACAGATCATCCAAGCAAAAGATCAGCAAGGAAATAACGGCCTTAAATGACACACTGGACCAGATGGACATAACAGATATATTCAGAACATTTCATCCCAAAGCAACAGAATACACATTCTTCTCTAGTACACATGGAACATTCTCCAGAATAGATCACATCCTCGGTCCTAAATCAGGTCTCAACTGGTATCAAAAGATTAGGATCATTCCCTGCATATTTTCAGACCACAATGCTCTGAAGCTAGAACTCAATCACAAGAGGAAATTTGGAAAGAACCCAAATACATGGAGACTAAACAGCATCCTTCTAAAGAATGAATGTGTCAACCAGGAAATTAAAGAAGAATTGAAAAAATTCATGGAAACAAATGATAATGAAAACACAACTGTTCAAAATCTGTGGGACACAACAAAGGCAGTCCTGAGAGGAAAATATATAGTGGTACAAGCCTTTCTCAAGAAACAAGAAAGGTCTCAGGTACACAACCTAACCCCACACCTAAAGGAGCTGGAGAAAGAACAATAAAGAAACCCTAAACCCAGCAGGAGAAGAGAAATCATAAAGATCAGAGCAGAAATCAATGAAATAGAAACCAAAAAGACAATAGAACAAATCAACGGATCTAGGAGCTGGTTCTTTGAAAAAATTAATGATTGATAAACCCCTGGCCTGACTTATCAAAAAGAAAAGAGAAAGAGAAAGGACCCAAATAAATAAAATCATGAATGAAAGAGGAGAGATCACAACTAGCACCAAGGAAATACAGACAATTATAAGAACATACTATGAGCAACTCTACGCCACCAAATTTGACAATCTGGAAGAAATGGATGCATTCCTAGAGACATATAAACTACCACAACTGAACCAGGAAGAAATAGAAAGCCTGAACAGACCCATAACCAGTAAGGAGATTGAAACAGTCATCCAAAATCTCCAAACAAACAAAAGCACAGGGCCAGATGGCTTCCCGGGGGAATTCTACCAAACGTTTAAAGAAGAACTAATTCCTATTCTCCTGAAACTGTTCCAAAAAATAGAAATGGAAGGAAAACTTCCAAACTCATTTTATGAGGCCAGCATCACCTTGATCCCAAAACCAGACAAGGATCTCATCAAAAAAGAGAACTACAGACCAATATCCTTCTGAACACAGATGCAAAAATTCTCACCAAAATACTAGCCAGTAGGATTCAACAGTACATTAAAAGGATTATTCATCACGACCAAGTGGGATTTATTCCAGGGCTGCAAGGTTGGTTCAACATTCACAAATCAATCAGTGTGATACAACACATTAATAAAAGAAAGAACAAGAACCATATGATACTCTCAATAGATGCTGAAAAGACATTTGACAAAGTACAGCATCCCTTCCTGATCAAAACTCTTCAAAGTGTAGGGATAGAGGGCACATACCTCAATATCATCAAAGCCATCTACAAAAAACCCACTGCAAATATCATTCTCAATGGAGAAAAACTGAAAGCTTTTACATTAAGGTCAGGAGCACAGCAGGGATGTCCATTATCACCACTGCTATTCAACATAGTACTAGAGGTCCTAGCCTCAGCAATCAGACAAAAAAAGGAAATCGGCAAAGAAGAAGTCAAACTATCACTCTTTGCAGATGATATGATACTATATGTGGAAAACCCAAAAGACTCCACTCCAAAACTGCTAGAACTTATACAGGAATTCAGTAAAGTGTCAGGATATAAAATCAATGCACAGAAATCAGTTGCATTTCTCTACACCAACAACAAGACAGAAGAAAGAGAAATTAAGGAGTCAATCCCATTTACAATTGCACCCAAAACTATAAGATACCTAGGAATAAACCTAACCAAAGAGGCAACGAATCTATACTCAGAAAACTATAAAGTACTCATGAAAGAAATTGAGGAAGACACAGAGAAATGGAAAAATGTTCCATGCTCCTGGATTGGAAGAATAAATATTGTGAAAATGTCTTTGCGACCTAAAGCAATCTACACATTTAATGCAATTCTTATCAAAACACCATCCTTTTTTATTTTTTCAAAGAAATGGAAGAAATAATCCTAAAATGTATATGGAACCAGAAAAGACCTTGAATAGCCAACGGAATATTGAAAAAGAAAGCCAACGTTGGTGGCATCACAATTCCGGACTTCAAGCTCTATTACAAAGCTGTCATCATCAAGACAGCATGGTACTGGCACAAAAACAGACACATAGATCAATGGAACAGAATAGAGAGCCCAGAAATAGACCCTCAACTCTATGGTCAACTAATCTTCGACAAAGCAGGAAAGAATGTCCAATGGAAAAAAGACAGCCTCTTCAATAAATGGTGTTGGGAAAATTGGACAGCCACGTGCAGAAAAATGAAATTGAACCATTTTCTTACACCACACATGAAAATAGACTCAAAATGGATGAAGGACCTCAAGGCAGAAAGGAATCCATCAAAACCCTTGAGGAGAACACAGGCAGGAACCTTTTCGACCTCAGCTGCAGCAACATCTTCCTAGGAACATCGCCAAAGGCAAGGGAAGCAAGGGCAAAAATGAACTATTGGGATTTCATCAAGATCAAAAGCTTTTGCACATCAAAGGAAACAGTTAACAAAATCAAAAGACAACTGACAGAATGGGAGAAGATATTTGCAAACGACATATCCAATAAAGGGCTAGTGTCCAAAATCTATAAATAACTTAGCAAACTCAACACCCAAAGAACAAATAATCCAATCAAGAAATGGGCAGAAGACATGAACAGACATTTCTGCAAAGAAGACATCCGGATGGCCAACAGACACATGAAAAAGTGCTCCATATCACTCGGCATCGGGGAAATACAAATCAAAACCACAATGAGATATCACCTCACACCAGTCAGAATGGCTAAAATCAACAAGTCAGGAAATGACAGATGCTGGCGAGGATGCGGAGAAAGGGGAACCCTCCTACACTGTTGGTGGGAATGCAAGCTGGTGCAACCACTCTGGAAAACAGCATGGAGGTTCCTCAAAATGTTGAAAATAGAGCTACCCTATGACCCAGCAATTGCACTACTGGGTATTTACCCTAAAGATACAAACGTAGTGGCACATGCACCCGAATGTTTATAGCAGCAATGTCTACAATAGCCAAACTATGGAAAGAACCTAGATGTCCATCAACAGATGAATGGATAAAGAAGAGGTGATATATATACACAATGGAATACTATGCAGCCATCAAAAGAAATGAAATCTTGCCATTTGTGACAACATGGATGGAACTAGAGGGTATCATGCTTAGCGAAATAAGTCAATTGGAGAAAGACAACTATCATATGATCTCCCTGATATGAGGAAGTGGAGATGCAATGTGGGGGGCTTTTAAGGGGGTAGGAGAAGAATAAATGAAACAAGATGGGATCGGGAGGGAGACAAACCATAAGTGACTCTTAATCTCACAAAACAAACTGAGGGTTGCTGGGGGGGAGGGGTTTGGGAGGGGTATGGACATTGGGGAGGGTATGTGCTAAGGTGAGTGCTGTGAATTGTGTAAACCTGGCGATTCACAGACCTGTACCCCTGGGGATAAAAATATATTATATGTTTATTAAAAAAATTAAAAAATATTTTAAAAATTATAATAAAATTTTAAAAAATAATAAAAATTTTAAAAAACTTTATTCCAAAAAATATATATATTTAACTTGGAAGAGCTACACGATTCAATGAACCAATGTGTTCTGAATGAACAATGAATAATCTTATGAAATCATGCATGGATAAAGATTAATAAAATATGCACAATGGACCAATATATTTTAGTGCAATACTGTACAAAAGAAAGTGCAGTTACCCAGTTTCAGGTTCCACAGGACAACCAACCTTTGAAAAACTTTGGTGAAGTTTTGGTATAGGATTAAAGAAAGATTTTACAATTAGCTGAACAAAGAATTAAATACTTCTCCCTTTTCTAAATATAAAGAAATGAGAGAAAAAACATTTTTTATTCCAAAAGAAGAGTGGGGCAGCCACTGTCCTCCCCACAGTCACCTCACAGGCCATACCCTTCCTTCAAAGGATTCTGCTGTTGTCAGAGATCATTTGGAATTGTCCCCTCAGACAACCGTCTGAAATGCTTGTTTGCGGAACTTCACTGACTACCCACAAATCACTGTCAGAATTTTGAAGCCAATTCCCTTTGGAACAAAAACACATTCCAATTTAGTCACTGTCATAGATGGCCAAAAACATCACAGTTCTTCACTCCTTCTTGTATGCCTTTTTTTGCCATATGACCTGCTTTGGCCAATGAGATGGCAGAAATAATGCACAGGCTTGAAATGGACTTGCACACTGAGGTTTCTTTCTCTTTATGCCTCTGCCATCACCCTCAAAGTATGTCCCCAGCTAGCCTGATGGAGGATGAAAGACAAATCAAACACATCTGAGTCCCCAAGATATTCAGATGAGGCCATTCTGGACCAGCTATCATGCAGCTGTTCCCTAGATATCTGAGCAAACTCAGACAAGATCAGCTGACTGCAGATACACAATCGAGACCTGCCAAGATCAGCCAAAACCACCCTAAGATCAGCTGAATCCCTGCAGAGTCATGAGCTAAATAATATTTGTTGTGGGTCCCTGAGGTTTTTCTGGTTTTTTTTTTTTTTTTTTTGCAGCAGTACTGTGGCAACTGATAACTGACACAACTACCACCACACATACACTTCATTGAGCTGAGCTTGGATTGACCTTGGACTTTTCTAAAAAGCCAAACCTGTCCCTAAAGACAAAGAACTGCCTTAGAGACACTGAAATGAATACATAATGGGTTCTAAAGGCAGTCACATAAAAGAAACCCCCTAAAAGCATGGAGCAATAAGAGTGTCTTATGGAATAACTGTAGAGCCCTCAGGAGAATTACCTTTCAAAAAGCAATGTACATTTGCACACATAAATGTTGGCATATTTACTCCTTCACCTGTGATTCTATCTTATATTTGCTGAGTATTTCCTAGTGTGGCTGCTGGAAGTGGTAATATTTTTTCTGTATGGGAGATGGTCCCATTTAGAAGTTATAGGAATTCAATTAATGGGCATTACCATTTCTAAGTATAGATTCTGTGTCTCTTTGGTTAGGTTTATTCCTAGGTATCTTATGGTTTGGGGTGCAATTGTAAATGGGATTGACTCCTTAATTTCCCTTTCTTCTGTCTTGCTGTTGGTGTAGAGAAATGCAACTGATTTCTGTGCATTGATTTTATATCCTGACACTTTACTGAATTCCTGTATAAGTTCTAGCAGTTTTGGAGTGGAGTCTTTTGGGTTTTCCACATATGCGAAGAGTGATAATTTGACTTCTTCTTTGCCGATTTGGATGCCTTTAATTTCCTTTTGTTGTCTGATTGATGAGGCTAGGACCTCTAGTACTATGTTGAATAGCAGTGGTGATAATGGACATTCCTGCCGTGTTCCTGACCTTAGAGGAAAAGCTTTCAGTTTTTCTCCATTGAGAATGATATTTGCAGTGGGTTTTTCATAGATGGCTTTGATGATATTGAGGTATGTGCCCTCTATCCCTACACTTTGAAGAGTTTTGATAGGGAAGGGATGCTGTACTTTGTCAAATGCTTTTTCAGCATCTATTGAGAGTATCATATGGTTCTTGTTCTTTCTTTTATTGATGTGTTGTATCGCATTGACTGATTTGCGGATGTTGAACCAACCTTGCAGCCCTGGAATAAATCCCACTTGGTCGTGGTGAATGATCTTTTTAATGTACTGTTGAATCCTATTGGCTAGTATTTTGGTGAGAATTTTCGCATCTGTGTTCATCAAGGATATTGGTCTATAGCTCTCTTTTTTGGTGGGATCCTTGCCTGGTTTTGGGATCAAGGTGATGCTGGCCTCATAAAATGAGTTTGGAAGTTTTCCTTCCATTTCTATTTTTTGGAACAGTTTCAGGAGAATAGGAATTAGTTCTTCTTTAAACGTTTGGTAGAATTCCCCCGGGAAGCCGTCTGGCCCTGGGTTTTTGTTTGTTTGGAGATTTTTGATGACTGTTTCAATCTCCTTACTGGTTATGGGTCTGTTCAGGCTTTCTATTTCTTCCTGGTTCAGTTGTGGTAGTTTATATGTTTCTAGGAATGCATCCATTTCTTCCAGATTGTCAAATTTATTGCCGTAGAGTTGCTCATAGTATGTTCTTATAATAGTTTGTATTTCTTTGGTGTTAGTTGTGATCTCTCCTCTTTCATTCATGATTTCATTTATTTGGGTCCTTTCTCTTTTCTTTTTGATAAGTCGGGCCAGGGGTTTATCAATTTTATTAATTCTTTCAAAGAACCAGCTCCTAGATCCGTTGATTTGTTCTATTGTCTTTTTGGTTTCTATTTCATTGATTTCTGCTCTGATCTTTATGATTTCTCTTCTCCTGCTGGGCTTAGGGTTTCTTTCTTGTTCTTTCTCCAGCTCCTTTAGGTGTAGGGTTAGGTTGTGTACCTGAGACCTTTCTTGTTTCTTGAGAAAGGCTTGTACCACTATATATTTTCCTCTCAGGACTGCCTTTGTTGTGTCCCACAGATTTTGAACAGTTGTGTTTTCATTATCATTTGTTTCCATGATTTTTTTCAATTCTTCTTTAATTTCCCGGTTGACCCATTCATTCTTTAGAAGGATGCTGTTTAGTCTCCATGTATTTGGGTTCTTTTCAAACTTCCTTTAGTGGTTGAGTTCTAGCTTTAGAGCATTGTAGTCTGAAAATATGCAGGGAATGATCCCAATCTTTTGATACCGGTTGAGTCCTGATTTAGGACCGGCAAAGCACAGAACTCATGGCTTTTTCCCTGTGATTTTTTTTTAGTCTTGCAGTTAATTTAATTTTTTTCTTGGGCATTACCATTTCTAAACCATGGGTTGCTGTTTTTCTCTTTGGAACTGCTAGATGCCTATGGGTATCTACAGAGAACTGCTGGACTAGTGGGAAATTATGGGGGAAATCTGTGAACAGACTACTGTGAAGCTCAAACAACCGTTATCTCTGGGATTCTGGGCACACATGGCAGAAACCAAGGCACATATTTTCCATCTTTACCCTTCCATCACACACCAAAAGGTAAGGTCCTTGTGACCTAGAAATATGGTCTCCAAATGTTCAAAACCTGCTTGTCATGACTTGTCCTCTGAAGATGGACAGAGCTTGCATTTTTAAGTGTAAAGGTCTAAAGGACCTCCAGACTGACAAGAACCACATCTCTGCCAGACTACAGCCACATTCAGGCAGCACCCTCACCCCCAGGCACCTGTCCCCAAGAGCTGACCTGATGAGGCCTCATGCTACTAGATCAGGACTAAGACCATACTCTAAGAGGAGGGGATGTCCAGGTCTTGAGGAGCCCAGAGGCCCTCAGAGAGAGTGCTGGTGGAGTCCTGTGACCAAGCACGTGGGCTCTGAAATCAAACCGCATCTGTCCTGGCCTCGCCACTAACCTGTTGTGGGGTCGTCCGGAGGTCATTGCATCATTTCAGCCTCAGTGTCCTCAGCTGTGATGCGGGAACAGTGACCCCTCGCCTGGAAGGCTGTCAGGGAAGCTGAGTCAGAAAATGAATGTGGAGGCTCAGCATGGTCCTGGCACGGAGTAAACACTCAATAAAAACTGTTATTTGTGAATTATAGACAGCAAAATTTGACTTGACTGGGTGGGAGCTGTTTCAAGCAATAAAAACCAACTGTATTATCAGAACAATCCAAGGAGCCACATGATATGTCCTGCGGATAACGCTGTGCTGATGTGTCAATCGACAGGCTCCACCTTCTCTCTGCTCAGCATGTCTCCACCTGTCTCCTGTCCACTTCTCAGGATCCACAGATTAGGAGAACAGTACAGCAAACAAAAAACACATGCTTTTAAAATTGTGTCTCAGATAGGACTAAACATGTTCTGAATGAAACTGTGAGGACTGCGCCCAGAGCTCAAACATGGACTTTACGCTCCACCTTGCCTGTCCTACTTCTTTTCCAAGTGCACTGCCATTTACTAAGCACCTGTTACATGCAATGCCAGTTATACCACAGGCACCACCACATTTAATTCTCACAAGGACATTTTAATATATATAGTAACATCCCAGGTTTGCAGATAAAGAAACAAGGCCCAAAGCAGGTGGGTCATTTGCCCAGTGTCACACAGCCATTAAACGGCAGAGTCAGGAACCAAAACAAAGTCTGTTTATCTCCAAAGCCCACAGTCATCTCCCTCCTATCTCTTGCTGCTGTGACCCCCATACTTAACCTTCTAGATAAATGGTCCCATAAGGCCAACACACTGTGCACTCAAAGTAATCAGCATGAACCCTTCCTCATCAGAACTTTAATGATGTTTCCAAAACTTCCACAATTCAATTTCTACAGCCATCATGTTTGCCATATCCAGATAATCTCTTCTTCTCTCATTACCTTCATTTCTTCTCATGAAATCAACTCAATTTTCCTACTTAACTTTAGTTTAAAAGGAAATGTTTCATGCCACTTGCTATAATTATTTTACATTTTAAATACATAATTATTAAAATTTAAAAGTTCACAGACAAGGACACCTGTGTGGCTGAGTAGGGTAAGAGTCTGACTCTTTTTAAATATTTTTATTTATTTGACAGACAGAGATCACAAGTAGGCAGAGAGGCAGGCAGAGAGAGGGGAGGAAGAGAAGCAGGATCCCTGCTGAGCAGAGAGCCCAATGCAGGGCTCGATCCCAGGACCCTGGGATCATGACCTGAGCTGAAAGCAGAGGCTTTAACCCACTGAGCCACCCAGGCGTCCCAGTGTCTGACTCTTGATTTCAGCTCAGGTTATGATCTCAGGGTCGTGAGATCAAGCCCAGCGCTGGGCTCTGTGCTGGTGTGGAGTCTGCTTAAGGTTCTCTTTCTCCCTCTCTCTCTGGACCTGCCCCTGCTCACACATGAGCACACTCTCTCTCTACAAGAAAGAAAGAAAGAAAGAAAGAAAGAAAGAAAGAAAGATCAGCATATTACTTAAAATAAGCTCTTACACTGGGGGGCCTGGGTGGCTCAGTGGGTTGAGCCTCTGCCTTCAGCTCAGGTCATGATCTCTGGGTCCTGGGATCAAGCCTCGCATCCGGCTCTCTGCTTAGTGGACAGCCTGCTTCCCCCTCCCTCTCTATGCCTGCTTCTCTGCCTACTTGTAATATCTGTCCGTCAAATAAATAAATAAAATCTTTTTTAAAAAATCAGCTCATGCACTGCAATCTCTAATTACATTCCACTATAAACATTATTATGTCTCATATTAATATAAATATACACATGCATGTAACTTTTTATTTTGAATTCTTTTTTCTTTTTATTATGGAAAATTTCAAAAACAAACATAGAAAGAATAATCTAATGAATCTCTGTGTACCCATCACCCAGCTTCAACAACTGTCAGCTCATGGCTAGTCCCATTTCATCTGTATACCACCCTACTTCCCGATTCCCATACTATTTTAAAGAAAATCAAAGGCACCAAATCATTTCATTTGTATACATGTCATACTTTCTTTTTTCTTTTCATGTCATTCTTGATAACAGCAAACATCTGAAGAGCATTTGCTGGATGTCAGATAGGTACAGCATGACAAACCTATGCTCATACAACTTGGATCATGGGGACCACAATTGTGAGAGACCTATTGTGATTCCCATTTACATGGTGAAGTTGAGGCACAGATACACAGATACACAAGCAAGTCCTAGGGTCGTGTCCCCCCACCCCCCATAAGGGCCAAAGCTAGTACTTGAAGTCAGGTGGTCTGTGAACTTAACCCCTACACTGCACCACCTCAGGGGAGCACAAACATTTCTGGACCTGGGTAAATGCTGCACGCTCCTCTCCCCTCCCCAAAGAACTGGCCCAGAATTAGTTTCTGGCAATTCATGAACAGAGCCCCTCACCTATGCTGTCCTGTCTCATCACCCCTGCCACATCACTATCACCATCAGGTTACCTGAAAAGTATTGCTGTCCTGGAGACAAGATGCAGTAAGAGTGGACACTGAGGACCCCCACCCACACCCCAAGAGCCTTTTCCAAGGCAGAATATAGGCCAGCATACAGGATGTGAGCCTCCAGTCCCCAGCACTGGGGAGAGAGAAGACCGTGTGTTGCAGCTAAAGGATGCAATATGCAAGTCAACTTCTGACAACCATTTACAACTTGACACCCCATTGCTGTTCTTTTCAGTCTTCGGTGTCTTCATAGCAGGTGTTGATTTCTCCAAGGCCTTATTTCCCAGGAGCATGGCTGCTGCTTAGGTTGGCCTCAATCACACTGGATCAAGTGGGGAAGAATGCTTTTTGTCTTGACTGAAACCCTCTGCATCTATTTGCTTTTAGCAGCATGCAGGGTCCTCGTTTTAAGAGGGTGAAAGGCCTTAAATGTCTCCAGAGGTTTCTGAGACCTGGGATTTCTCAAGGGAGAAAAAGTGTTGATTTCAAGGTAAAGGAATCAAAAGCACATGTACTGCCTTTTTGTGCATACAGGGTGATGTTAAAATGAAGGGAGGAAAGCATTAGGAAAAAGTTTTGAGTTTCATTGAACCAACATTGGAAAAATGCACCAAGACCCCTTCCAAATCCAAAGCAGAACCGTGTCCTTCCACCTCTGTGGGAAACTCTTCTGGTCTGGAAACCAGGGCCTCCCTGTCTCAGAACAGCACCACCCACCAAACTCCCCCCGTCTGGGAAGCAGAAGTTCCCACAGTCACCCTCCCCTACCCAAAAGCCCAAGAAAGTAATGAAATGAAGACCGTGCCAAGACTGAGAATTCCCCTTAATAGAATCTTCTATTGCTTATCTGTGGCGCCCAACAGAACCATCTCCAGGGGCAAGAACATGGTGGACCCTTGGCTGGCTAGGTTCCATTAGGGAGCAAGAAGCTAAATGGGTTCAAAGGACCTCCAGGAGGAATGCATGTTTATTGTAAGGCTATACAGAGACATGTAGGTGCTCAACCATGAAGAACAGGTGTTACCTTCAGGAGGCCACTGAGGCTCCAGGGTTCTGACCCAGTCTTCTTCTGCCTCCTCCTGTTGCCACCAGGTATCCAGTTGTCTTAGGGTTTCTAAGAATCTCATTACTTCCAACTTTCCTCTGCCTGCCTTCTGGCGGCTATCCTCCTCTGTGCTATTCACAGAGGAGAGGATCTGATCCGGCCTAGTAGCCACGTACTAAATACTGAGTCTCTATTGGACAGCATCCTGCAACAGACCACCCCGCAGACCACTCGCTAGCCTATGAGATGCTGCCTTTGGCTGAGCCTCCATCTCTGGCCCAATCATGTGACTAGAGGACAGAGAGGCGCAGTTCCCCTCTAGGCAACCAATGCAGAAGCAGCTCCCTCCAACCTCTCTGTGTAGACCAGGGACTTTGGAACGGGGAAGGATGGGGAGTACCCCTGAGCCTCTTATTTTTGCCCCAGACCTCAAAACAAAAGCTCAGTGGTCCTGGGTGAAATGTCAAAAGCCAACAACAAAGCCTGCGGCCTGAGGGAGGCACCTACAAATGTGTGTGTGTGTGTGTGTGTGTGTGTGTGTGTGTGTGTGTGCGCGCGCGCGTGCGTGCATACATGTGTGAGCACGAGCACAAAAAGCAGTGCTCAACTTCAATTAGGTTTGGAATTCGGCTTGGCCTTTTAAATCCCAGCTCGCATGGAGGCCTCTGCTTTCCAGGAAGTTATTCCCATCAGCAGTTGTTTCTGCAATCATGGTTGTTATGAAACCCTTTATTTTGAAAACACATTTCAAAACAAGGCTTCTTACGCACTCAGCTTTCTCTGGTCCGTTAGGAGCAAAATGGCGCAGATGTTTCCCCGCGGCGCATGTACTCGTGTGTTATCCCCGCGGGCCATTCAAGTCCTAATTCATCTTACAGTCACCACAGAAAAATGCAGAGGCACACGGTGGGGGAATGCACGTCAACTCATCCCAAACACTCCCCTTCAGCCGGCTCCCTGCCCCACACGTGGCTGAGCCATGACACAACAGCCTGGTCCTTGGAGAGTAATTCATTATGTAATTAATTTTTTTCATCAAAGTCAAATCTCTAAAGCAACTGCTGAGATAATACCAATTAGAAAACACTAACAGAAGAGGAGCTGGCCCTGACGTCAGGGCTCACTGCGGTAAGAGTTTACACGACTTGTCAGATGCTCATGCCAGGGACCCAGACAGAATACTGGGTAAGAAACAAACAGCACATGCTCTTTAGGCTGGAATGGACCTTTCTGGAGTGGGCTTGTTCCCACAGGCCACACTTAAAAAGGACCAGAGTGGAGTCATGGAAAGAAATGGACTTTGAAAATGACACCAGCATGAATTCTGATCCCTACCCCGATAGTTACCAGCTGTGGGATTCTGGGCAAGTCAACCTCTCTGGACCTCAGTGTCTTCACTGGAGGGATGATTTTTATAATCCATAGTTCACAAGGCTGTGTAAGGGTTAGAGACAAGATGTATAAACACTGGGAACCAGTGATGGTTCATAGTAGGTTCTCTGTGTGGAAGCTTAGTGCCATTACCATCTGCCTTCCTACTCTAATGTGAGTTAGGTTATTGGCTCCTCAGTGGCATGATATGCCCAGGGGTCTCAGGTCAAGTGAAAAGCTGAGATATAGATTCTCTCCTCAGATCACTGAGCAATCACCAGCTATCGGGGGCTCTTCCCAACCCTTCTTGGTCCCATTCATGATGCAGTTTGGTTCAGAAAACAGCACCAAAGCCCCTGCTCTCAAGGTACTTACTCTGAAAAGAGGTAACCAGCACCTTCTGGTCAGGGCAATGAGAGATGTGTGTATTAATGCTTTGGGGAGCACAGAGGAGAGGCCAAGGATAATTTCCAGGTCCAGGAAGTAGGATCATGCAGGGCCAGGTGTCTGGCTACAGCATAAAGGGGCTCATGCTTCAAGTGTGTATTTAGGAAGATGACTCCAGCCAGAGGCAAGAGGACTGCACAGGTGAGACTCAGGATCTAGTAGTCAGGGGGAAAGTGGAGGCAGCCATTCAAGGGAGAAGGGCAGCCTAGTGTTGGGCTGACAGCTGGTCCAGGCTTATCTTCACTCTGGAACCGGAAGTGAGAACCAATTTGACAAATAGACAAGGTCTCACACCCAGGGGTCAAGTTACCTGTGAGACAAGTTGGATATGCCGCAGCCCTTCCTCTGGCCTCCCTCCTAAGGCAGGTTCTCTCTGAGGCCCTATGAGCCCCGCCCTGGCCAGGCCAGCCCTACAAGTCTAGGCTGCAGCCTATCACACTGGACAGGAGGTAGAAATAGGCCTTAGGAAACAGATGGGAAACAGCACAGAGTGGGCTGCATGGGATCCAACACAACCTCTCAGGCAGCTGGCCCATCTACCTTGTTAGGGTTGGATCACAGTTTCTCCTACCTCGGAAAGAACCCAGGGCCCTCCTTGTTCCACCGCCATGTGTCAATACCAAGGGTGTAGGTGTCAGCCCCGCTTATGGCTGAACAGAACTACTGTTCCTAGCCATCCAGGCTGTCTGCTCTCCACCTGTGAACTCGGTACTGGAAACCAGTTCCCTGGTGTCAATCTTCATGATTGAAGCCACCAAATGACTTCAGTCTCTCTTGGACGGAGGTTCCCGTGAGTGCCCCTAACCATACCCAGATCCAGGAAGGTTGCCATGGTGACAGGGAGTGCTACTGGCCTGGGCTGAGAGGCCTTGGGGAGGGTGTCAGGTTACTGAGCCCTGATGGAGATGGAGCTGTGGTGAAGGCTGCTCCTCACACTCTCCAACCCTGCTCTCAGCTGCAGTGCCCTGGGCAGAGCTGTACCACTCCCAGTGTGAAACCAAAGCTGTTTGCCTCAACTCGGGATTCAAAAGGCAAATGTGCCTGATTGCTGCCCCCTTCACTTCTTTAGAAGCAGAAATGTAGAATTTGTACATGTAGACATAAGAGAACATATAAAGAAACAGTGCCTGATCTGTGCAGTGCACACACTCACAAAAGCCAGGCACTCACTCCAAAAGTCAGGCTTGTCCAAGCGCTCACTTCTGACCTTTGCTCTTGCCCTTCCTCCATCATGGACAACACCCCCCTCTTCCTTTCCTTTCTCTGAGCACAGGACAAGATTTAGCTTAAGCTGTCCCATCTACCCTGTAGTCCACACTGCCCTCTCCCTTCCCTAAGTCGCCAACCAAACCAATTTCCGATACTGGGTGCCATTTGTTGGTCTTCTAATGTGTCCAGTATGAGAGACTCATTGCCCTGTTTATTCTAAACTTGCTGGACTTCCCCCTGTCCATTCAGAGCCCAGCACGGGGCCAGGCATATAGTAAGGCACTCCATGCAGATTTTCCTGATGTGCAACTGCCAAACCCCAAGACTCTCCAGGCCCCATGTAACAATTTAGAAAACGTCTGAGAAGAGCCTAGCCAGCAGGATGCCAGCTGCTTCCTGGGAGATGCAACAGCTCTTTGGGTGCCAGAGCCAGAGGTCAAGAAGGGCTCTGAGTGCCTCAGGAGTCTGGCCCCAGTGCCCTGGCAGAGCTGTGGAGCCACAACTGAACTTGCCCAGCACCAGGTTCCAAACTACTCACCACTGAATCAGGCTCCCAGACTCAGACAGACCCTAAGGATATGTGCCAAGGAGCTGACAAGGGCACCCAGCAATCCCAGCCAAGCTCAGGTTCATGAGATGGGCCATTAAAGTAAGGGGACTCATGAGAGCATAATGGGTACCCCAGAGAAGGGGAGCCCAACATCCTTGAAAAACGTGGCAGCCCTGCCAAGAAAATAGCATCATCCCCCCAACCGGTACCCAAGCTAGAGACCAGGCCTCCCTCACCCTTGACTCCTCATGCTTTATCATGCTATACATGCTTAATCAACCAACATATCCTATCCATGGCATCCAGCTCTGTCCCCTCAACCCGACCTCTTTGGCCACAGTCCTTTTTCAGTCACCTGGGTGACCACCGCAATGGCCTTCTGACCATTGGCCTCCAGTATCACGCCATCACTCCACATTGTGAGCTCTAGAAAACTGACAGGTGCCCATATATGGAGTCTAAACTCCTTTGGTTTGTACCCCATATCTCTAAGAGCCTGCCCTTCTGTCCTGTCTCCCCCCACCTCTCCTCTCTACAATGTTAGCCTCCCACTACACTGAACCAGGGCCTCATTGAGCCATGCTCAATATTGTGTCAGGACTTTTGCAAAGGAAGCACATACACTCAGACATGCACAACTTCACCTTACTACTACTGTCCCTATGTCTTCTGCTCAAATGTCCTTCCCTGAACCCCCAGATTGCACTAGATGCTTCCATCTTTGCTCTCAGGGTCATCCATGCAACAAAGCCCTGCCCTCAAGAGTCAAATGCCTAGGGGTAGGTCCCTCCCTAGAGCAGACAACTAGTAGGCTATGCTGTTCTCCACCAGATGAAGACATGTCAAAAGCATGGCATCTGTGCACCCAGTTCTACCTTCACAGGGCTCAGAGAACCAAAGACACTGGCTAGGGTGGACAGGCCAGGTTGTAGGAGCTCCCTATTCTCTGGAGTCAGGCACCATGGCTAAACCTATTCACCACTCCTTAGGCCATCTCCTCCTATGTACAGGGCTCTGGTCAGGTTCCCGTAGCGCTTCCATCCAGTATCTACAAGTGTATAACCAAAGCCTACAGATTAGTGCCCACTAAGAACTCTAGAAGTCTCACAACCTCCAATAGTCTGAGTAGCTGGAGAACATTCTGGAAAGAAGACATTCCAGGGCTATAAATCCCATGTACCATGAACCATTTGTGAGAAGAAAAAGCTGGAGATAATGCCAACACTGAGAAGTCTCCTTGGGCTTCCCATTAATACACTGGGGCTCCCTAGGAACACAATAGCTACTCAGCTGATCCAGAGGACAGTTCTATCAAAACCCCTACCCAAACCACCAACAGTGCAGTAGCTCCAGCTCCAAGGGACTCTATAGTGTATGTGCCCCAGAAGAGGCTCTTCCTCCTGACCCATGGGTATGGCTCAGCCCTCCCCTGGACAGGGGAAAGCCAGCCATATTGTTTCACCTGCCAGGTTTTTATCTGTGGGGGGAATCCCCTCACAAAAAAGATGTTTCCTAAGACTTCCAATGATCTCAATGGAGAGAAACCAGTTAGTCCCTGTGATGGTTAATTTTACATGTCGAACTGGCTGAGCTACAGCACTCAGGTATTTGGTCAAACATGTCTGGATGTTGCTATAAAGATATATTTTAGGCAAGATTAACATTTAAATCAGTAGACTCTGAGTAAAGTAGATTACCTTTCATAATTCAAACTTACCCAATCAGCTGAAGATCTTAAGAAAAAAGGTGACCTCCCCCTAAGAAAAGGGAATTCTGCTAGCCGACTCCCTACAGACTTGAGCTGAAACATCATTCTTCCCTGGGTCTCCAGTCTGCTAGCCTACCCTGTAAATTTTGGACTTGCCAGCCCCCACAATCACATAAGCCAATTCCTGTGTGTGTGTGTGTGTTTATTTATATTTATATCCAAATCCATCCCCTGATGGCTTCTCTAGAGAATCCTGATGAAAACAACCCATCACAGGTGATGGAAGCCTGGTCTCCAGCTTGGGTACCATGCAGGGATGTGTTGCTCTCATGGAACGGCTTTCACCTTCTGGGTTCCACGTTGGACATCATTTTCTAAAATGTATGTGTATACATGCACACACACACACACACACACACACACAGGCAATATCCCTCACCCTACCTGGGTGAACTTTAAGCCTTTATTCACTCTACAACACCTGTCATAAGTCCAGACGATATATACAGTTGGAAAGGGGTACCCCAAGCCAGCCCTCTCTCAGACTAATTTATGGATGGCACCAGCCTCATTACAGGTAGGCAGTTGGTTGAGCATTCTGCCTCTTGCGGAGTATATTCTTGGACATGTGATTTCACCTCTCTGGCCTCAGTTTCTTCTTCTGGAAAATGGGAATAATGATAGTACTCAATCCCCTAGGATTATTGGAGAGCTAACCAAGCTAGCGTGCATAGCACAGCTCCTGGCTACTCCCCAAAATTTAATATTACTCTCATTCACAGTATGCACACATGTTCCTATCCTCACATTTATGCACACAAAGACTGTTAAACAGGGGTCGTGGTTTTCTTTGTGGAATCCTCAGGAGAGCCTACCCTTGCCTTCAAACCAACTCCTATACCCACAAAGGCTGACAGCCATCATTTCTTTCATTCGCACTGTATCCTAGGGTACCAGATAGCTAACTCCATGTACCAGCTGACAAAAGTGAAGCAAAGGAACAGCACACAATACACTTAATTTGGTGAGGTTGCTGGGCCTAGAACCTACAGCTCTGGGCTTTAGCTCCTGAGCACCTGCTCTACTCCCAGGCCTCTGCTGTTCTTAGTGGTTCCACTCCAGCAGATGAGCATGTGAGGCAGCCCGCACAGACCCAGCCTTGAGACACTGACCCTGCAGTCTGCTCAACCATCAGGAAATCCCTCCTCACTCATGTCTCACCTGAGACCCTTGTGCGCTCTTTCAGCTACCTCTTTGGGCTTAATCAAAGTTACTACCCTTGACCAAAGCCATGTTATTGCTGCCCTGTATTCTCTTTCAAATATACAAAACCCCAGTTTCTTTCCTTTCTTTTCTCTTAAGATGTATTTTCCAAGATCCAGCCTTACAATCTGCCCTACTCAGTATCTATCTGAGTAGCACAAAGACATGAAGAGATTTAACTTGAAACTTTCTCTTGGCAGCCATGTTTAAAGATCTCAAAACACCACACAAAAGAGGTTAATGTGGTCTTGGGGACCTTGTCTGAACACAGAACTGGATCCACTGGAAATACAAGATGTGTCAGAAAGATACTTGTATGGGTGGTCTGAGATCCACCTTCCAAACTTCTCTCTGCTACAAACCACATGTCAATGGGTAACCATTTTGTCTATGTGTGCCTCAGTTTCTCCATCTATGAAATAAATAAGTTGGATAATTTCTAAAGTCCTAAATATTTAGGATTCTCTTGACAAAACAGGTATATCCTCATATTCTCAGAGACTTACATCACAAAAAAAAAAAAAAAGAAAGAAAGAAAAAAAAAAAAAAACATGTCATGAGTGCTATTCTTACCCCAAGCCTCTGGCAGATATCACTGACTGGCAGTAGCATTCTTTCCTCCTGAGCCAGATCCAGCCTCAGAAGCCTTTTCAACATAGCACTCCAGTAGCTAGTACCAACCATCCAGCATTAATACACAAAATAAAATTTGCATTGGAAATATTCAAGATTCTGAAAGCTTGCCCCTAGTTTAAATCTCCCAGTAGTGCCCAACCGGAGTGTGGAGCCTGTTGAGGCTTTGCACCGTCTGGGCTTGGATCTCAGGAGAATTCACAGCCTCCCACAGATGGGTGGCCCATGAGGGCGCTGGACCTGCCCTGGTCACTCTGTAATTCCCTGGGGTCAAGAACCCGTGTCCTAAGCCCACTGGAGCCCTGGAAAATGTCTCAGGAGAAGTTAACTTCTAACCTAAGGAACAAAGAGTGGGCTGAGGCATTGCAAGACCCAAGTCAGGAATGCCCAGCACAATACACCCACACACACACACACACACACACACTCCCCAACAAGCTCAGGTATTCATACATGCACGTTCACACATACTCTCGGAGACGGGCTCAGGTAGAAATGACCTGCAACAGTGCCATCTAGTGGAGGCTGGGAGCTGTCCGGCCCTCAGAAGTCCCCCTGCTGAGCCCCAGAGAGATGATCTCCACATATAGGGCAGTGACATTTCGACTTCATTCCGCTGGGGCCTCCACCCTGACCCATCCAGCCTCCTGCCTCTAGTTTCTATCCACCTGTCTCCCCAAATCTCATCTTTCTTAGCTGCAGACTCCAAGTAGAAGAAGGGGAAGACCAAACAAGGGGCCCGTGTGAGAGGTCACCAGCACAACACTGGCCAGGATGGGGAAAGGAGAAGGGCAGATGGAGCCACTGAAGGGAAGAGAGTGGCCAGTGTCACTAAGCATCCCTCAGGCTGGAGAGGAAAACACAGGGTGGGTGGCAGGGTCTGTGAGGTGTTGGCCACTTTACCTACATGCTATCTCTTTTAAATGACCAAGGGGCTGAGTCAGGTTCTGGGAAGCCTACCTCACAGGGAGGGCCTTCAAGACTAGGGGACTCACCTTGGTTGAAGCCACCAAGGTAGGCAGAGGAACCTGGCCTGAGACCCAGTCCTATGTGACCATTGTGCCACCTCAAACATGAGGCCGATTCTGTGGGTGTGGTCATGGGGAGCGGTCTGGGCTAGAGGCCACTGACCTAGTAGTGAGGTGCCTGGAAGCAGAGGAGAGTCATCACTGACAGTTCTGGCATGGGGCTGGGCACACAGATGGGAGCATTTCCTCTGCCCCAGTAATGAGCAAAGAGAAATGAACAATGATGTCCACACTGATCTCTTAGGTTAGGTGGGGTGCAGTAGGACAGGGGCGGGGTGAGGACAGGGATTTACAGTTCAGATCACCTCCTATCTTTCCCTCCACCTGGCTCACACTGGACCACCTTTGGCCCCATAAGAAAGTCAGAACTCCCAGCATCATCTGGGCCACTGGGACACCATTCAGTGGAAGGAAGCAGCTCAAATCATAGTCAGGAGGTAGCATAAAAGGGAAGGATGATTTGGGTTTGTTTTTTGAAAGGATACAGGAATATCTCATGGCCTCTGAGGGTAGAAAGTTTAGTCATGTCTCACAGAAACTAAACTTACATCTTCCACATCATTTCCACAAAGTCATGGAAGTATCTCTGTCTCCCCATCATGGTCTCTGTTGCTGTCTTCCCTTCCCCACCCCCCCACCCCACTTTTCTGTCACTCACCTGCTTGCACATGGTCCCACCATGACCAAGCAGAACCTCCCTTAGCTCTGGACACTACTCTCCTACCAGTCTAAACACTGCTACAGCCGCTCTCTGTTTCTTAGTTCAAATCTCAGGAGAATCTGATTGGTTTAATCTGGCCTATGATTTGGGTCCTCTGGAGTCAGATGACCTTCTTTATCCAATCAGTTGTGGGCTGGCCACAGGCAGTTGGAATGGGGAGGGTGGTCTGGGTTGGGTCATGTGATACAAACAGAACAAGAGTGTCCAATATGAGAAGAGAGTGGGAGCAGAAGGAGCAGGATTGACAGATAAATAGATGTGTAGAAAGATGTTTCATGCAGCACTGTTTATACTAAAAAAAAAAAATCATTTTCCTCACTCACTGGTTCCAAATGTATTAATTCATTATGCATACACTGAGTGTGTGCTGCTTTCCAGACTCTGGAATACTAGACAGGGGCAGGGAAGTCTAGCCTCAGCTCAAAAAAATTGTGCAATCACAGCATGGAGAGGACGAAGCCATAAGCAGCTTCTCAAAAGGGAGGTGTGAGGCAAAGGCTAGCAGACACCTTGAGAAAAGAAAAAAATAATAATAAATATCCAACAACTCAAATAAACTATGCCCCAGTGAGAAACCTACAAAGCAACTAAGATGACATGAAGAGCAACAGTTAGACCCTTCCTGGGCTGGGGCAGATGACCATAGTATCAGAGCTCTATAGGCCAGTGGCCAAGAGCATCAGAATCTGGCAGAGGAGGTGGTTCCTCTCCAAACTTGGCAGGTCCATTCTCCAAGTTTGAACCTGCCTTTTGGCCTGAGAGCCAGCAGCCCCAGCCAACAGATACGGTGTCCTTGCCTCTACCTGAGCTTAATTCAAACCATTCTGTCCAGCCCTAATTCGGAGCTTTTATTGGGTTTTAAGTTACTCTATATATGGCACAATAGAAATATTTTTTCAATCTTAAATTAGAAACATACCAGAGGAGGATTTTTTTTTTTGAAGTTTTTTAACAACATTGCAGAGCGAAGTGTTTTCAGCCTGCAACTGAAATATAACCAAGGTAACCTTCCACTAGAGAAACTCTGATATCAAGAGTGGCATGTGTCCTCTGGAATGTGCTTTTCTCTCCCTTTTCCAAAAGCAGACAACAATGGTCCTCTAATTAGTCTAGGGTGTGTGAGTGTTGTAAGTAATAATACTCTGGGGTCATTTCCAGAAAGACTAGCCACAGAGATGGACAGAACAAACTCACCACTCTGGCTGGCCTTTCAAATGAGTATGTCCATCACCCCTGCCTACTCCTATAGATTGAGGCCTGAAGAGAAGGCTGTACTCCAGATGGATCAGGCCTGGATTCCTAGCTTGCCTGGCATATTTAAACATTGGTGGCAAGTGTTAAGGGAACTGTTCTCATGAGGGAAGGGGAGGATTAGCTACCAGGACACAGATGGTCTGAGCCCCAGGTGGCCCAAAAGTACATAACCTAGAAAATGCTTCTGGCAGCCCTGTTAAGAACAGCTCCTCCACAGCGCACTCCTCTGGTGAACACATTTCACACTCTGAGGTGAGGGGCCCCAGGAGCTCCTTTGCATTCTGGCCATAGCCCTGCTGGACATCACAAGAATGGCCTGTTGAATGATCAAAGATTCAGGCGTGTTGCTTGGCACATGGCAGAGTCCAATCCCTTGACATTTTGGACCCAACCAGAATTTTGGAATGAATTGTTTCTTGGAAAGAAATCAAGGCAATGAATAAGAGGCAGCTGATAAATGCCAGAAAAAAAAAAATAATAAGACAATCATGAGAATATGCATGTATTTGTCCTATATGGTGTAATCTAACTTCCTTGAATTGTGCCAAGAAACCCTGAAATCTAAAAACAGAGCATCACTCTTTTAGGCTGCTCTTTGTCTCTGTGAACTTCCCTAGTGTCTCCAGGGCAAAAGAGCTGGCTAGTTTGATGCCACTATCACCACAAGAGGGGCAATTCAAGCACGGGGCCAGAAGGATAAATCATCACTTTGGAGAACTGGGAAAGGACGGCTGGGTTGTGATGGGACTGTGCTCACCATTTACCCCCACGAGCCAAATGAGTGATGACAAATGCCAAGTAGAATAAAAACCATCTGGCACCTCCAGCTTTGGAGCCTGAGGTTGCATGGGGCACCTTGCTCCCATCTGAGGACCATCCCAGCCCACGGGTCTACAGGTGGCTCCTCTGACGCTGGGGCCTCCTGCACGCCTGCACCCAGAGCTGGGTTGGGTCCCTGCTCACCACTGTGGGGTGGTGAAGAAGTGACCTTGGGGATGCAGGTTGCTGCCTGGTTGGAAAGACAGGACCTTTATGTGGAAGATGGGGAGCTTCACAAGCCATGGACTTGAATGATATCCCTTGGGCATACATTACAGGACGAACTCAAAGAGAAAATGGTCTCCATTGGCTGGAAAAGGCACAAAGGCTTTCCAGAGACAGGCTTGGAGTTAGGTCTTGAAGGACTGGCAAAAAAAGGGGAGGAAGCCATTTAAGGCAGGTGATAGAGCAAATGCTAAGATATGGAAGTAGGAATAAACATGATGTGTTTAGGGATGGCCAAAGCAGGACAAAGGGATAAGCTCTGCAGAGAAGCAGGAATAAGCAGTTTCTCCCTCCCAAGTTTATTCCCTGGTATGTTGTCCTCTCCAAGAGTCCTCTGGCTCCTTAGACCTTAAATATCACCTGCTGAAGAGAAAGCAGGCATGGCTTCATGGAGGAGTGACAAGCGCCTCCCTGCCTTCAGCCTCCCGCCTCCTAGCCCCCAGGCTGAAGGCTTTCACAGCAACCTAAGACAGGAGCAGTCAGCTGACCCTGTTGCCCTCTCTCCCATTTCTGGTCCCCACAATCTCGGGTGGCAGCTTCTACTCTTGATAACTCCCCAAGAACAGGCTCAGTCTGCCCTGCCTTGAGACATGGGGGTCAGAGCGAGCTCTGGGCCTTGGCACAGCCCCCAAGGCAGTGCAGGTTGAAATCCAGACAGGGGCCAGCCCCCTGCTTGCCCTCGGCCTTGGGAATATTGTTCCATAAACCTGAAAACCCAGAGAGCCTCGCTGCATTAGAGGGGGGTGGCCGGGCTTTGGGCCCCCTGAGTCTGGGACAGGTGCCACGCTGGCTGGCTTTCAGCAGACCTCTGGAAATGGAAAAGGTCACAGGTTCTTCTTGTCTGAAGTGGCCCACTGCAGAGAGAGCAGCCATCCAGGTTCTGGGCCCTGCCTGGCCTCCAGGCTTCTCTGCAGCATCAGTCTCCCTTAACCAGCCTCGACTAGCATGTTTGTGACCACAGCTCACTTTCTTCTGCTTGCTCTCTCCTACCTCCTTCCCTTTCAACAGAAAGAGACCCTTGGGGTGTTCATCCCAGTGGCACTTCCTAGTGCTGGGCTTTCTAGTGGAGGATGATCAGGTCAGCAACTCCAACTTCTCCCCCTGAGCCCCAGCCGGACACTGTCACATCCCACCACACGTGATGAAGGAGAAGATGACTGGGGCCCAGTCTCACTCTACTTGGAGCCTCAGTGACCAGCACAGGGAGTGGGAAGTTGACCATGACCTAGATTAGCCCAAAGTAGCTCCTCCCCCAACACAAGGTATCCTGGAAAGCTTCTGCTCCTGTGGGAGTATAATAAAGGGTGAACAGGTTCCCACTGCCTGTCACGGTTCCAGTTCATGCCTATTGTCCTTGTGCAATTGAATCTCAAAAGTCTTCCAGTTGAGATGATAAATTATATGGTTACCCTGTTTTGCTGCCTTCAAGGCTAGTGAGTAGTCAAGACAAGATTTGAACTCAGACCTGGCTTCAAGTATCAAGTTCATCCACTCCCAACTTTCTTCTTCTGAAACAGCAGGGACATTTGCTGGACTGAGGCCTGTGCAGACCAGGGCGGAGTATGTGGACGGGCCATTTACAGAGGTCTGCCACAGCCTCTCTGGGTGACAGGCAGCAGCAGCACCAGGAGTTTGGGCATTAAACCCATGAGGCTTGTAGACATGGGCCACCATGAGGGCCCTCAAGGCAGGGGCACCACGCATGCAGTACTGGGCACAGGTGGGAGGCCCTGGCCTAGGAGGGGGTGTCACAGAGTCCAGGAAGGCCTGCAAGCCAGGACATTCTCTCTGGATATCCCTGCTCCTTCTCCTCTTAAAGTTTAACTCCTCCAGAAGGTCTTCCTAAATCCTCATCCGGAATGAGATTAGGATCACCTCAGTTTAATTAGGTCCCCCTCATCATACCATATCACAGAGAATCTGCATTATTACTTCCATCAAGGAATTCATCAAAATTTGTAAATAGAAATGTGTTTGTTTGCTCATTATCTGATTCTCTCCATTCAGGAATAGCACACCAAAAGCTCCAAAACGGTAGGACTGTGCCTGTTTGATCCATGCAGATAGCCCCATTGTCTAGCACACAAAATAAATAATTGTGGGACACCTGGGTGGCCCATTCGGTTAAGCGGCTGCCTTTGGCTCAAGTCATGATCCCAGAGTCCTCTGAGATCAAGGATCAAGGCTTGCATCAGGGTTCTGCTTCTAGAGTACCAGGAAGCCTGCTTCTCTCTCTGTCTCCACCTGCCATTCTGCCTGCTTGTGCGTGCTCGCTCTCTCTCTCTCTCTTTGACAAATGAATAAATAGAATCTTTCAAAAATAATTTTAAAATTTAAAAAAATAAATATTTATAAAGGAGCTAAATGTAGGAATACATGGTTGAAATTCCACCATTAGAAAATTATCAAAGTCCTTTCACTTCTTCAATTAATCAGCCTTTCCTGAGCATCTGAGTGCCAGACCTAAAGTCTGAAAAAGTGGAGTTTAAAAAAATAATCGGGGGGGGGGGGGGGCTGGGTGGCTCAGTGGGTTGAGGCCTCTGTCTTCGGCTTGGGTCGTGATACCAGGGTCCTGGGATCGAGCCCCGTATTGTGCTCTCTGCTCAGCTGGGAGCCTGCTTCCTCCTCTCTCTCTCTGCCTGCCTCTCTGCCTACTTGTGATCTCTGTCTGTCAAATAAATAAATAAATCTTTAAAATAATAATAATAATAATAATCTGGGGCACCTGGGTGGCTCAGTGGGTTAAATGTCTGCCTTGACTCAGGTCATGACCCAGGGCCCAGGGATTGGGTCCCACATGGGGCTCCTTGCTCAGCAGGGAGTCTGCTTTTTTCCCTCCCCCTGTGCTCCTCTCCCACCCACCCCTGTTCATGCTCTCTCTCTCTCACACTCTCTCCATCTCTCTCCAATAAATGAAAAATAAGATCTTAAAGAAAAAATAATAATCTTTTACAACAAATACAAACAAATAAATTCTAATATACTATCAGTTGTTCACAAACTGTTGAGAATTTGTTTGGCCTGTTGGTTTCCAGAGTGATAGCTAGTTTGGAAATGGGCTTGAAGGAGGTTGCTGGCAGAAGGAAGAAGGAGGATGGTGGATCTGGGGAGATGGGAGAAGAAGACAAGCCTGCAAACGTGGCAGTCAGGGAGCCTGGGGAATGAATGGGAAAGTGCCAAGAGGCTGGTTTGGGCACACAGAGTGTGATCGCACACAAAATATCCATTTCACCTGGACTTGACATTGCTCAGTACTGGCCCTGTATTATATATTCTGTACACATCCGCCTAATTAACCCTCATAGCAATACCAAGAGGTGAGTAGAGTTCTCCAATTTTACAGAGAAGGCTGCTAAGGTGAGAAGGACAAGTAGCGTGCCAAAGGACACACAGATAGTTGAGAGGCAGAACCTGGATTCAAACACAGGCTTATTGACTCCAACCCTTCCTCGGCCCAAGGCTACTTCCATGGCAGGCCCCATTCAGACTCTCTACCTGTGGGGATTTTCATGTCAGTAATTATAGGCTATGGTACAGCTTCTGACACTGGCTGAAGGAAAGTACACTCAGCTTTCACCACAGAGGGGGAGGGAACCACCACCTCCCACGTGAATCTTGCCAGTCAAGGCCCCAGGCCTTGCTTCACAACCAAAAGACCTTGAGAATAAAGAGGCACAGCTGAAGATAGGAGGAAGTTCACACACTTTCCCCCAACTGCTCTTCCCAGCTTAGGACAGTGGCCAGGGCCCATCATCAGCCGTTAAAACCAAAGGACCCTGGCATGGGGGCAGATAGCAGAGTATAGGGCAGGGTCTGGGTACCCTACTAGGCAGAGAGGGAATGTAGCCTAGAGGAACTCCATGCAGCGAATAACAGCCCCTTCCCCTCCACTCCCTCCACAGCACACCCGCCCCCCTCCCTAAGCCCACCAGCCACAAAGAGGGGGTTCTAGCAGGCAGGGCAGGAGCTGGACAGGGTAACTCTCTACTGTCTGTGTTCCCTGCCCCCTGTGTCCCTTCCCTCGCACTGTCTCCAGACAGGAGTGTTTCACAGAGGGGAGGAAGGCCATGCCTGGTCTCCCACAGGGGCTGTCAGGATGCAGGCAAAGCAGGTAGGAAGCTCAGAGAAGAAACTGGAGCTCAGTGAAATTAACCTGGACACTGGGCCATGTGGCCAGCAGGACCAGACCCCACAATTTACTGCTGAAGAAACGAAGGCCAGACAGGGAGAGGCTTTGCTCTGGGCCACAGAGTGATGGAGGACTAATCTGAGGCTGGGTTTCCAGCCCTGGATCTCTGTTCCATACCTGCCGGCTCTCTGCCCTTAGGTCATCTCAGCTCTGTCCCCTCATCTGTAAAATGGGGGCAATGCTATGCCTTCTTCAGAGGACTGCTGGCAAGATTAAACAGGCAAGTTTAAGTTAAACTTTAAGTTTAAGTTTAGTAAACGGCAAGTCTTCATCCAGACATGTTCCTCCTCTTCCTGTCTGTGAAGGAATGCCCTGGCTTCCAGCAAACACCTCTATGGACTGATTCTTGCTTCTTTCACAACTTGGCGGCAGTGTATGTGATCGAATTCCAGCTATCACCCTCATTCTCCATGTCCACGATGAGCTGTCACACCCAGAGGGTATGATCAGGCACAGAGACCATCCGGGATTTGCTTTCTGTCACGCCAGCAGGCTGGTGCCACAGATCAGATCAGGGTACTAGCAGAGCAGACCTATTAACAGAATAATCCCTGACTTGGAAATCAAACTGGCTTAAATCCCACTTCAAGCTCCGGCTTTATCACTTACAACGTGTGACCTTGGGCGGGATACTTAACCTCTCTGAATATCAGTTTCTTCTGCAAAATGAGGTAATACCTTTCTCCCAGAGTAGAAGTGAGGTTGGTAAAAGATCCCTGGATGTCAGGTGTCAGATGTGGTGTGAGGCACTTGAAGGGGCTCCATAGCTGCCCTCCCTCAACTCCCCTAAAGAAGCCAGAGGCAGTGACACATGGAAAGGCATTAAGCACAAGTAAGGCTCAGTTTTAGAATGTCCTGACAAGAGCAAGGAGGTAGAAAACCATACAGAAGCTTGTTTTTAAAGACAAAGAAAAATATGATTAAGCAGGCCCGAGAATGTTGTAATAAAAGAATGAAAATATTTTCCTTACCAGGGCGTTTGTATGTCAACAGCTAATAGGGGGTGGGAACAGCCACCACAAGGCCATCAGCATGGCCAACAGCACCCCATGACGATCCACAAGCCAGCCCCAGTGGGCCAGCTAGTTTAGGGAGGCCTTTCCAGGGTCTCAGTTCTCTAGCCTGTGAAATGGAACTGCCCAGTCCAGACTCAGTCTGGCCATGGTGCCTTTCTTTTCTTTTCTCATTTAAATAGAAGTTGTGTATACTTAAGATACCCAATATGATGATTTGATACACATATACACAGTGAAATGATTACTAGAGTCAAGCTAAGTCACATAGCTCCTCACAGAGTTATGTGTGTGTGAGATGAGAGCCAAAATCTACTCTTAATCTAATATCCAATATTCAGTACAGTATTTTCAACTCTAGTCACCACATTGTACTTAGCTCTCTATAGAATTATTTATTTTCTATAATTTCCTCTAACCCCAGCTCCTGGTAACCACTGGTCTACTGTCTACTTCTATGAATTTGACTTTTTCAGATTCTCCATAGAAATGAGATCATGCAGTAGTTTTCTTTCTGTGTCTGGCTTATTTCACTTAGCATAATATTCTCTGGGTCATCCATGTCATTGCCAATGACAAGATCTTCCTCCTTTTTTCTTTTTTTAAGATTTCCCTCTTTTCTAAGTCTGAATAATATTTCATTGTATATAATATGCCATCATTTCTTTACTCATTTATCTGTGGCTCCTTTCCATCTGCCTTCCTTTGGTAAACTGGAGGGCAGCAGCTGTAATTACTGTCTCAAGGCCGGGAAGGGAGTGGATACGTTGTCGTCAGGCTCAGAAAGGTTAGGGATTTCTCCTGAGGTCTCATGTCTAAGAGTGTGTGGTAAGGCCCGACCAAAGCCTAGAGAGAGTCCCACTCTGCCACACGCGTCCCTCCAGCGGGGCCCTGCATTCAGCCACTCGGGCCCCATGAACCACACACCCCCAGGCCTGCCTAGCACCAGGCCCACTCAGCACCTCTGATACCACCCTCTCACTCAAAGGTGGCCCAGTGGGTCCTGTCAGCTCTGCCCATCTCCCTGCACCCAGACACAACACGTGGGAATTTGCTTTGGGGCTGTCCTCACCCCTGCTCCTCTCTGCTCCAGCCACCGTGACCAATTTGCTATTCTCAGATTCCTGGCCTCTCTCTCACCTTCTTTCTCCTTGTTGCCAGCCTCGTCCAGCTTTCCTCACCTGATCCCTGGGTCAGCTGTAAGCATCCTCCTGACCTAGCACATTCTTTTCACCACTTCCAAATGTCCCCACAAAATCTACTTCTGAGGAACACTACATGTTTCTCCCCTCTCCTTGGTTTTTTAATAGAGTTTCAAGTCTTTATTTACATTCTAGTTAACATGTAGTTTAATAACTAATTCAGGAGTAGAATTTAGTGGTTCATCACTTACATGTAACACCCAGTGCTCATCACAACAACTGCCCTCTTAATTGCCCTTCACCCATCTAGCCCATTCCCCACCCACCTCCCTCCAGCAACCCTCAAGCTTGTTCTCCGTCATTAAGAGTCCCTCTTATGGTTTGTTTCCCTCTCTTTTCTTTCTTTTCTTTCACCTATGTTTATCTGTTTCTTAAATTCCCCATATGTATCCCCTCTCCTTCTGCCCACAGCACCACTCCAGTCACCAGAGCCCACATCCAAACCCTGGTTGTTCTGACACTTTCCACTACACCATGCCACCTCTCTCCATCCAAGTCCCCTGGGAGGGGTTATACTAAAGCCTCAATCCAGGGGATTGCCAGTTATAGACTCTTCCTCCTGGTTTGAGGAGGACTGGCCAGTTCCACTCAGGTCCAGGAGCAGCTGCCAGTGCTAGAGAAGGTCTCCCAGAAAACTTCCCAAGCAGCAGCTAGGAAGGGGAATTGTAAGGGCAGGAATCAGCTGGAAGCTGCCTACCTGATTACCAGACACTACACTCCCTTCCTCTCTCTGCAAGTGGGGAGCACACCTGGGCAGCATTCTCAGGGCCCCTGGGGGAGCGTCTATGACAGACAGCAGCAGACTTCCACTATACAGGCTATGTTCTGGTGAGCCCAGGCTGGGGGGCCAAGCTCCCAGAGCAGCTCTACTGTTTATCCTCCCTATTGAGACATTCTTTTGCTGTGCAGGTTGGGAAGTGATGCCGTACACAAGCAATGAGATTTTCCTAGACCACAGCTGCCAGTGCTGAAAACTGCCCAGGTCCAGGCCGGACAGAACTGAGCTGGGCCTCTGACCACTTCCGGTCTGGTAGATACAAACAGAAGCAAACTCCTCTGCCGCGCAACAGTCTGGATCTTCAGGAAGCCCACTGGAGGACCTGTGGCCGACCCCAACAGGAAGCAATCTCCCTGCCTTAGTTCTCAGCTACTGATTGTTTCCGTGGACAAGGCCACGTGCTAAGCACTGAACATCCAGATGCAAATGAGGGGTGGGCCCCACTTTTGCAGAGCTCAGGCTGGTGAAGGAGGAGAGTCAAAGTGAGGAGCCCTGAGTCCATGAGTAGCTGTCAGTGGGTCAGAGATGCACATCACTAGCCTGCTGTCCTTAGCTCCCTTCCATGGCCTGTCACTGCAGACCCTCTGCTGCCTGGGCTGCCGAAATGTGGGCCATGTGACTCCACGAGCTGAATCCCAGCTGAGAAGACTGGGATGGACACTGGCCCAAGAGGAGATAGTCTACAAGCTGGCTAGTGAAAAGATGAAGAAAGCCATGAAGAGTCTGGCTTTAGGGGCACCTGGGTGGCTCAGACAGTTAATATCTGACCCTTGATATTGGCTCAGGTCATGATCTTGAGGTCGTGAGATAAAGCCCTGAGTCTGGCTCCAAGCTCAGCAGGAATCTGCGTCAGAGTCTCTCTCCCTCTCCCTCTGCCCTTTCCCCTGTCACCTCCCGCACCACCCCCCCCCCCCCCGGAGCTTGCACTCTCTCTTTCTTTCAAATAAATAAATATTTATTTAAAAAAAGAAGAAGAAGAAGAGTCTGACTTTAGAGAATTGGAGTTTCAAAGAAGTGATCTAGACGAGAAGGGCCACAAGGCTGGGCTGGGCCAGAGAAGCCTTGACAGCCACACACAGCTGAGGCAACAGAAACTAGGAAAAGCCTGAGCTTTGAGTCACAGAGTGCCAGATGGTGCTGACCCCAGGCTCAGAGGAGCTGAGTGGTCAAGAAAGGCTGCCCAGAAGGCTATTTAAACCTCAATAACCAAGAGACTAGGCTAGGAACTTAAAGGATATTCAGGACATACAATCGGGGATCAAATACCATTTCATCCATCCAAGAAGCATTTACCTGCTCCCTTCCAGGCCCCATCCCAGGATGCCTAGGACTCAATCTGTGCCCACAAGTGTCCGCAGCAAGAAGGAAGACGCAAAGGTTAGTCTGATAATGGCAGTGTGGGAGAATCAGTGCTATGAGACAAGGAAGCCTAGGAAGCTATAGGAGTTTGTGGCAGCCGCATGACCCAGCCTGTTTTTCATAGGGAAATTCATCTCCAGGTCCAAAGCTACCACGACAATGGGGCAATTCTCAATATGGGCAAGGTCCACTAAGTAATAAACCACTTTGCTTGCAGGGAAGAGCCCGGAATGTACTCAAACAATGGATTTATTCTGGCCCCAAGCAGCCACAAGACTATCCACTGACATGCCCATTCCTAGGGCAGTGGGGTCAGGGCAAAAAGATGCTCTGTGTCTATACCCATTTGTGTGGCAGTGCCTAAGGCAGCAACCTAAGCCAGCTCAGTCCCAGCCTCCACACCATCTGCAGGTGTAGGGTTAGGTGAGCATTTGCAAAAACCAATCAGACCATCTCCACAGAGCCCAATGAACAAGTGATTGGTACTCTTGGGTCTTGGATTCTTAATCTGAAAAGAAAAACAACCCGCTCCATGAAGTTGTTCTAAGGATTAAATGAGAGCCTGCAGGTAGAGCTTGGCTTGGTGCCAAACATCCAGTAAGTTCCCTTTGCCCTTACAGGCCTGGACTGGACGGTGTAGTCCTCCAGACCCAGAGCTGCATCTCCCTCTCCTGCACATCCCCACTCCGAAGAAGGTGTGTAGAGCTCATGCATTAGTGAAGCACTCTGGCTTCCCTACCAGGCTGTTCATTTGTGTATTTCCAGTCGTGTTCTATAAACAGCCCGTAAAAGCCAATACCTTTAAGGATCAGGTGGCTACCAGCCTTCATGTTTTGTTTCTTTTATTATTGTGGTTGTTATTTCAGTTTACACGGAACTAACATTACTTGAGCAACTTGGAGTTGACAGACTAGATGATTTACATATAACATTATATGTCAAGTACACTTCAATTTAAAATAATTAGTAAATAAATAAGAAACATATAAAACATAAGTATATAGAGAGGGGCTATGGTCTGAATATTTGTGTTACCCTAAATTCATATGTTGAAAGGTGATTAGATTGAGAAGGCAGAGCCTTCATGAAGGGAATTCGTGCCATTATGAAAGAAACCCCACAGCGCTCTCTTGCCTTTCCCACTGTGTGTGATCACAGTGAGAAGAGGGCTATCCACCAAGAGGCAGGCCCTCACCAAATACCTAATCTGCCTGTACCATGACCTTGGACTTCCAGCCTCCAGAAATGTGAGAAATAAATTACTGTTGTTTATAAGCCAGCCAGTCTATGGCATTTCGCTATAGCAGTCCACATAGACTGAGACAGAAAGGTTTTAAGCTGAAGGAGAGAAAAAGATATACCATGCACTCAATGACGTAAAGAAGTAGTGTGACTGTACTATTATCAGCAAAAACCTTAAGGCAAAAAACATTACTAGAAAACAGGAGAGCCAGCTCAAAAGGTGACAAAAGGTTAGGTTCATCAAGATGATCAAATAACTCTAAATTTATATGCAGTCAATAATATGCCCTTAAAACATGTAATATGCCATCAAAGATGGGCAAATCTACAAAGAAAAGAAATAAATTCTCAGAATTAGAGATTTCATAGTCAGTAGCTGTTAAGAGAAGCAGATAAAAAAATCAATAAGGATAATTAGCTGTACGCTTAAAATGATTAGATAATAAATTTCAGGCTATATGTTTTTCCCACAATTAAAAATGTCAGTTTTTGCAGTAAAAGCTGCAAATGCTGGGACACCCGGCTAGCTCAGTTGGTGGAACATGTGACTTGGATCTCGAGGTTGTGAGTTCGAGGCCCACGTTGAGTGTGGAGATTACTTAAAAATACATAAGTAAATAAATAAAAACTACAAATGTTTTTTAAAAGTCAAAAAAAAAAAAAAAAACTACGGGTGCTGCAGTTCAGTGAAGGCACAGATGTGCTGCTGAGGGGGAAAAGTACCCTGATTCGTGGGGAATGGGCACAGCTCTGTGTCTGAGAACCTCATAGCCCTGTCTCTTCATTTGGCTGATCCTGATTTGTGTCCTTTATAATAAAACTGTAAATACGGCACTTCGCTGAGTTCTGTGAGCCACTTTAGCTATACCAAACCTGAGGGTTCTGTGAGTTTCAATTTTCTAATTTATTATAAGTTAAATAAAAGTCTTTTACAGCCTTTTTCTAAGTAGAAAAAAAAATCAATAAGGATAAAGAACATTTTAACAACATTTAACTAAGGGACAACTACAGAACAGTGCCCCCAACACCTGCAGAATAAAAATTATTTTCAAGCACACATAAAAATAAAAAATTAACATAATGGACCATGAAACAAATCTCAATGAACTAACAAGTACTGAAATCATAATAGTATGTTCTCTAACTATATGCAATTAAGTAACAACAACAATCTCTAAAATACATTTATATGTTTGGAAAGTAGGGGATATATTTTGAAATGACCAGTGGATCAAAGAAGTCCCAGGAAAAAACAGAAGATCTTTTGCAGAAAAGTGAATTGAAAAATACTATGCATTATGCTGAAAATAAATTAAAAAATTAAAAATCAAAAAAAATTTTTTAAATAAATTTTTAAAAAAAGAAAAATACTATGCACCAAAATTTGTCAGACAGATAAAGCAGTGGTCAGAGGAAAACTTATAGCCACAAATGCCCATTTTTGTAGTGAAAAAAATTTTTTAAAGATTTTATTTATTTACTTGACAAAGATAGAGAGATCACAAGTAGGCAGAGAGGCAGGCAGAGAGAGAGAGGGAAGCAGGCTCCCCGCTGAGCAGAGAGCCTGATGCGGGGCTCGATCCCAGGACCCTGAGATCATGACCTGAGCCAAAGGCAGAGGCTTACCCACTGAGCACACAGGCGCCCCAAAAGAGTGAAAATTAATGGACTGAGATTGCTCTCAAGAAGTTAGCAAAAGAGATTTGGGTGAGATATCAGTAATGAGAGAATAGTTTTTTAATATTCCCGGATCCCCTATCAAAACAGGAAAAATAAAAATTTTTACTTAGCAAAAATAAAAACCTATGGACCTTTACAACAAAAATAGATTAGACCTAAATAAATGATAGATAAGACCTAAATAGATGAAGAAGTATCCCATGTTCATGGATTAGAAGTCTCAACATTATTAAGATGGCAATTGTTCCCAAATTGGTTAATAGATTCAACAGAAACCCAATCAAAATCCCAGCAGGTTATTTTTTAATAATTTGCCACACTGGTTCTAAAATTTATAAGGAAATGCAGAATTACCTAGAATTGTCAAACAACTCTGAAAGAGAAGAAGTTGAAGGACTTACACTCCCTGATATCTGGACTTCCTGGACACTACCGTAATCAAGACAGAATGGCACTGGCATATGGACATACAGGTCTATAGAACAGAAAAGAAAGTCCACATACAGATGCACATATATATGGTCAACTGATTTTTTACAAAGATGCTAAGGTAATTGGATAGAGGAAGAAAATCTTTTCAACAAATAGTGCTGGAGAGATCATATAGCCAGAATGAGACAGAGCAGAAATCAGAATGCAATTCGGTCCAGCTCCAGATCCCAGCTTAAACACTGTCAAACAAAACAGGAAACTGGAGAAGAGGGTTGCAAAAAGGGGGGGGGGGGGGGTAGATAGGGCCCTCTAGTCCATCCTGTCCCTGGATGAGGTCCCGAGCACCTCACGCCCAGGGATGGGAGTATCTCCACATACACACCAAAGGTGTGCAGTGGAAAGTGATCAAAATCAGCAGGGAAGGTATACTTGTCCTGGAGATGTTGTTTCCCAAGACTAACAGAACATTCTGCCTCCCAAGGTAGACCAGGGAAGAGCCTGGGTCTCAGGGGCCCTTGGAAGGCTAGGCATATAACAGCCAAGAGAAAGAGAAGAGGGGAAAGGCCAGAGAAGGAAGGAAGAAGGCTCTGAGGTGGGCTCTACAGAATGAACACCACTTAGGGATTGATGCCAGACCCAACACCTCACTTTATGGGTAAAAAAATGGGTGCAGAAAGAAGAAGAAACTTCAAGGAGTCAGCATAGCCATGTGGCAGATCTAGGATTCAAATTCAATACATGTTTCTCCACAAATACAACTAACTATGGTAAGTGAGGACCTTACTGTGAAATTGGGACAGATGGCCACTGTGACTGCCACCTGGAGGGTGGCTATTTCAGCATTCCAGCAGAGGTTCCTATCTCTCCTTTCCCCAAGGCCCCAAGCGTATGAAACTTCCACCTGCCATCCACCATATGACCTTCTTTACTTGACAGCTTGCTCAAGAGCTCAGGGCAATCCCCTGGACCTACATGTATTCCAGGGCTCTGCAGGCCCAGCCTATGTCCCTCAGGCTGAGTGGCCAGGCCAGGATAATATGGCCCCTGCCTCTGCTCTTAATGAGCCCCTGCCCTGAAGGGTCAACAAGAAGGGTCAGGCCTGAGGATTCAGACCACTTAGGGAGGCTACCCAGCCAGCAAGTCTTTGACTGCCCCTGCAGACTCCAACAGTGTATAGTTCTCTCTTTGCTAGCACATGAAGGAGTCCTGCCAGCCCAAGAACACCAGGAGGTTAAATTTAGATCTGGCACACACTGGTTGAGCAAAGCCCAAGGTAGCGTTCCAGTGCCCATAGTTTCAGCCTTTTCACATCAGCCTGACCAGTAAATTCACTGCAGGCCCAATGTGCCAGAGCGTGGCACTGTGTCAAACAAAAAATGCTTTCTCTCAACACCCACCTCATTTGGGCTCCCCTAACTGCACCCCCAGGAAAGCCTAACCATGAGGCCGACCCTTCTCCTCAGTCTCTCCCATGGGCCTGGGGGCTCCCAAGGGCAGAAACCCACTGGAATTCAACCCTGATTCCAAGCAACCAGTCCCGCCATAGGAACTCAGTTTATGTTTGCCAAATTATCATTACACATAAGAGTCTGCATTCTGAAACGCCCCTTTTGCAAAAGTTTTGTAATTTTTTAATTGATGTTGGTAAGGTAATTTATTTTCCATTCTTCCTAGTTTCATGATATACACTTCCTTTAACAGAAAAACCTTGCCTCAGCCAAGCTCAATGGAAAAAGAGGTAGCCATGCTTTGGCCAAGCCACGATCACTAGCTGGGGGACCTGAAATTCCTGAAGCTGGAGCTGTGGAGGAAGCTTCCCCAAGCAATGGGGAAAAGGGAGGAATTCCTGCAGCTGGGGGCTGAGGGTTGGGGTCAGGGGAGGGATAGGATAAAGAAAGTGGGAGGAATCCAGGAAACAGGAGAATCTAAAGCAGAAGGGCTATTCCCCTGCCCACTGACCCAACCTGCTCTTCCTTCCCCTTCATCTTTGCCCCTCCCTCAACCTTCCATCTAACCAAACAGCATGTTCTGAACCTGCCACCTCCTGAATATTCTCAGATCTTCCACCTCCCTCCACCACCTGGTCCCAAGCACTGTTTTCTCTCCTATGAACCCCTGCTCCTTCCAGGGCAGGCTCCATAGTGGGCCAGAGAGATCCCTTAAGAACAAGTCTTATCACACACTCCCCTGCTTGAAATCTTTCAGTAACTGTCCACACACCTTGAAAAATATCACAACTCCTTTTGCTGACTGGCTGGCATGACCTGGTCCCAGTCCACCTCCATCTATGCACCTTACATTCTCTTTTCCAGACCCCATGAAAGCCTTCTCTCAGTTCCCCAGACACACCAGGCTTTCTGTCTTCAGGACCTTTGTGCCACTCCCAGCCACACCTGGTTCACTGTTCTCACCTCAGCTGGATCTGTGTCAGCCGCTAAATCTAAAGCACAGTCCCCCAATTTTTTTATTCCTAGATCCTATCAAATGTGTACTGATGCTGCTTATGTTTGTTTACTTGGTTAATGGTCTCCCACATAAGAAGGCAAACTGTAAGAAACCGTGTTTCTCATCTTCACCACCACACCCCAGCACTGACCCAGCACCTCCCATATGGCAGATGCACCAAGACCAAGGATTTGGTGCTGAGGGAAAGGTTGGAGAGACTCTCCTACCACCCTGTGAGAAATCACCATGGTATTGCACCCACTACAGCCTTACCACTACCCCCAAAGTCCAGGGAAGCTAGAAAGAGATATAAACACTGTGGTCATGAGGCAGGCAATGTTACACAGCAGGGATGAGAACCAAGAGCTAGAAAGAGACACATTCCAGGAGGGCAGAGAGAAGCCCTGGAAATCAGCTCCAGGAGAAGACACCTGACCCAGTCAAATGTTCCCACTATCCACAAGTCCACATTTATAACTGCACCTTAGGCCAGAGGAATGTGGGGCAAAATGAAGCATTTTTAATGTTCTCCTGCTCTCAAATGGGGCAACTCATGGGCAACAAGAGCAGACTATGGGCAGCCCAAAGAAACAGGCTACTGTATAAATGGATATAATACCTACCTCATCAGATCACTGTGAAGATTAATTGCTGTAATATAGAGAAAGCAGCTAGCACCTTACCAGGCATAGAGTAGATGCTGTTAATCCCATCCTCCCATTCCCCCACCTCCCAAGAAGACAGACTGGGGACACATGCTGCATGATCCCTCTCCCTGCCTCCTCCATGTCTACCCTAAACTGTGATATCTGGGTGGGAAACAGCTTCAGGCTGCAGATGCTATGACAGCGTTGCTTAAATTGAATTACACTGAAATCAGAGAAGGCTTCAGCTCTCCCAGGGAGTTCAGAAGTGTTCACCCCGAGAGTAACTGCACACGGCACAGGAAAAGGCATTCAAGTTGATAAGAAGTCATTCGGATCACCATCTAAGGCAGCTTGAGCCTTTGAAATAAACTCATTCCTTATTAGCACACACTTGGGATTTCTAGAACTGAATATTATTTCTATTACACAAAGCCCATTTTGAAGACATTTTTTTTCATACTGTCAGGGTCCTATGTAATTTCATCTCTCCACAGTGTTACTCTTTCACATATATAGAGCCAAGGGTCCTGATGAGAAAGGAAAAGATACAGAAAATGAACAGGAGTCATTGATCCAACCAGAGCTAAAAGCAAGGCACCGGTACATATGACGGACATCATCACTGCGAGCCTGGCCATAAAACAGTATTTAGACTTTTCCTGAAAGCAACAGGAAGACAACGAAACCAAAGCAGGGCTTAAAATAGGAAATGACTGATAAATTGTCTTTTAGAACACTCACTTTCATTATAATGTAAAAGACCGACACAGAATTGGAGGGTAGGGAAGAGTAGTGAAGAAACTATTCAAGAGAGGGGCTCCTGGGTGGCTCAGTCAATAAGCCCCCAACTCGTGATTTTGGCTCAGGTTATGATCTTGGGGTCATGAGATCAAGCTCAGGTCAGGCTCTGTGCTGGGCATGGAGCCTCCTTAAGATTCTTTCTCTCTCCACTTCTTTCTCTGCCCCTCCCCCCAATGTGTGCACGTTCTCTCTCTAAAAAAGAAAAGAAACTATTCAATAGACAATAATACTACACTATAAACATGTAATATGATAAAAATTACTATATCAGCAATCATATTACAATGCATAAAGGTACCAAAGTGACACACTTTATACTCTAAATTTACAGAATTTTTTAAGATTTTATTTATTTGAGAGAGAGAAAGACAGAGAGAGCATGAGTGAGAAGAGTGGCAGAAGGAAAAGCAGCCTACCAATGAGCAGTAAGCCTGACAAGGGGCTTGATCCCAGGACCCTGAGATCGTGATCTGAGCCAAAGGCAGATACTTAACTGACTGAGCCATCCAGGCATCCCAAATTTACACAATGTTACATGTCAAATTTATCCAAAAAAATTTGGAAAGAAAAAAAATTAATTAAAAACTTGCATAAATGAAATGTTTCAGATTGTGCTTTCAAAATGTTTTATATTATTTCTTATAATATAAAATATAAATATATAAAATATAAAAATATTTTACATCTTATAATAAATTTTTAAACATAAAAAAGAAAATACTATTCTAGTTTCCTGTGGGAAAGGTTACTTTAAAAAGAAAAGAAAGAAAGAAAAGAAAAAACCAGACTAGAAGTAGAGATAGAGTTTCTCAGACAAACAAAAACTAAAGGAATTCATGAACACAAAACCAGCCCTATAAGAAATATTAAAGGGAACTCTTTGAGTGGAAATGAAAGACCACAAGTGAAAGTATGAAAAGTAAGAATCAGAAAAGCAGTGAAAATAAGTATAGCTGTAAAAATCAGTCAAGAGATTCACAAAATAAAAGACTGTCAAATATGACATCAAATACTAAAAATGTGGTGGGAGAGGAATAAAGAATGGATCCAAACTTAAACAACCATCAACTTCATATAGGCTGCTATAAGCAAGTATAATATACAAACCTAATGGTAACCACAAATCAAAAACCATTAATAGGTATGCAAAGAATAGAGAAAAGAATCCAAGTTTATCATTAAAGGAAGTGAATAAACTACAAAGGAGAGCAAGAGAAGAAAGGATCAAAGAAAAAACTACAAAAACAATCGTAAAACAAGTAACAAAATGGCAACAAATACAGATCTATCAATAATTACTTTGAATGTAAATGGACTAGATGTTCCAATCAAAAGACACAGGGTAATGGAGTAAATGACAAGAAAGAGTGAGAGAACAAGACCCCATCTATACCCTGCTTATGAGAGATTCATTTCAGACATGAAGACACCTGCAAATTGAAATGGAAGGGATGGAGAAACATTTACCATGCAAATGGATGTCAAAAGAAATCCAGGATAGCAATCCTCATATCAGACAAAATAGACTTTAAAGCAAAGACTGCAAGAAGAAATAACGAACGACACTATACAGTAATAAAGGGGATAATCCAACACAAAAATATGACAATTGTAAATACTCATACACCAACCTGGGAACACTCAAATACATAAAACAGTTAAAAACAAACATAAAGGAACTAATCAATAGGGAACTTAAACACTCCACTGACATCAATGGACAGTACTTCCAAACAGAAAATCAACAAGTAAACAGTGGTTTTAAATGACACATTGGACCAGATGGGATTTAACAGATATATTCAGAACATTCCATCCTAAAACAGCAGAATACACATTCTTTTCAAGTGCACATGGAACATTCTCCAGAATACATCATATATTAGGCCACAGAAACAAGTCCACACAAATTCAAAAAGATTGAAGTCATACCATGCATCTCTTCTGACCACAATGCTATGAAACTAGAAATCAACAACAAGAAAAAATCAGAAAAGACCACAAATACATGGACGTTAACTAACATGCTACTAAACAATTAATGGATCAAAGAAGAAATTAAAAAGTATGTGGAAGAAAATAAAAATGAAAATGAAAATACAAGCGTCCAAAACCTTTGAGATGCAGCAAAAGCAGTTCTAACAGGGAAGTTTACAGCAAATAAAGCCTACTCAAGAAATAAGAAAAATCTCACATAAACAAACTAAACATATTCTTTTTTTAAAGATTTTATTTATTTATTTGAGAGAGAGAGAGACCATGAGAGGGGAGAGATCAGATGGAGAAGCAGACTCCCAGCCAAGCAGGGAGCCCGATGTGGGACTCGATCCTGGGACTCAGGATCATGACCCGAGCGGAAGGCAGTTGCTTAACCAACTGAGCTACCCAGGTGCCCCTAAACATATTCTTAAAGGAGCTGGCAAAAGAACAACAAAACCCCAAACCAGCAGAAGTAAGAAAATAGTCAACATTAGAGCAGAAATAAATGTTGATTTTTTTAAGATTTTTTTTTATTTATTTGACAGAGACATAGCAAGAGAGGGAACACAAGTAGGGAGTGCGAGAGGGAGAAGCAGGCTTCCCACTGAGCAGGGAGCCTGATGTGGGGCTCGGTCCTAAGACCCTGAGATCATGACCTGCACTGAAGGCAGATGCCTATTGACAGAGCCAGCCAGGTGCCCCAGAAATAAATGTTTAAAAACTAAAAACAAACAAAACAATTGAACAGATAAATGGACCTGATTCTTTGAAAACAGCAACAAAGTTGATAAACCTCTAGCCGAATTCATCAAAAGAGAGAGAGAGAGAGGAAAGAGGGTTCAAATAAACAAAATCCTTACAAATGAAAGATGACAAATAACAACTGACACCACAGAAATACAAACAATTGTAAAAGAATAGTATGAAAAATCATATGCCAACAAACTTAACAATCTAGAAGAAATGGATAAATTCCTAGAAACATACAACCTACAAAGACTGAAGCAAGAACAAATAGAAAATTTGAACAGGTTTACACACTTCACAGCACTCACCATAGCACATACCCTTTCCAATGCCCAAGTGTGTAAACCTGGCGATTCACAGACCTGTACCCCTGGGGATAGAAATATATTATATGTTTATAAAAAATAAAAATTTTAAAAAAAAAAATTTGAACAGACCGAATACCAGCAATGAAAAGTTAGAAATAGGATTACCCTAAATCCAGTAATCACACAACTGGATATATACAAAATACAAAAAATAAACAAAAAATAAAACAACAACAACAAAAAAAAAAAACACTAATTCAAAGGGAAACAGGCCACCCCTATATTTATTGCTTCATTATTTACAACAGCCAAATTATGAAAGCAGCCTAAGGTCCACTGATAGATGAATGGATAAAGATGTGGGGTGTGTGTGTGTGTGTGTGTGTGTGTGCGTGTGTGTGTGTGCGTGTATACATATAAATGTATGTAGATACATACATATGATGGAGTATTATTCAGCCATTAAAAAGAATGAAATCTTGCCATTTGCAACAACATGAATGGAACAAAAATAGTATAATGCTAAATGAAATAAGTCAGTCAGAGAAATACAAATACCATATGATTCACTCATATGTGGACATTAAAAAAACAAAACAAATGATCAAAGGAGAATAAAAGAGAAACCAACTATGACTCTCAACTATGGATAACAACTTGATGGTTATGAGAGGGGAGGTAGGATGAGGGGATAGTGAAATAGGGGATGGGGATTAAAGATTAAATTTATCATGATAAACACTGAGTAATGTACAGAATTGTTGAATCACTATATTTTATACCTGAAAGTAATATAACACTATGTTAGCAATACTGGGATTTTTTAAAAAATCCTTTAAAAAAAGCAATGGCTCAGATGTGTTTAATGAATTCATTAATAGATTGGACACAGCTGAGAAAAAAAATCGCTGAGCTTGAGGATATAACAATAGAAATCCAAAACTGAAAATAAAACAGAAAAAAAAGACCAGAAAATAAGACAAAACAGATATACCTGAAATTACTATAACATTGTGTTTCTGTCAATCATACTCCAATTTTAAAAATTAAATTAAAAAACAGAATATCCAAAAACTGTGAGATAACTACAAAAGGCATAAAATACACATAATGGAAATACCAGAAGGAGAAGAAAGAAATGGAATAAAATATTTGAAATAATATTATTGAGAATTCTTCCCAAATTCATATAAGACATGAAACCATACATCCAGAAACTCAGAAAATGCTGAGCAGAATAAATGTAAAAAATAATTTAAAAAATAAATTTTAAAAAACTACACATAGCCATATCATATTCAAACTACAAATTATCAGAGAAAGTCTTGAAAGCAGCCTGAGGAAAAACACTGCTCACCTACAGAGAAGTAAAAAGAAGAATTACATTTGACTTCACCCAGAAACCATGCAAGCAAGAAGGGTAGAGTTAAATATTTAAGTATAGAGAGAAAAAAATCAACCTAGAGTTTTGTATTATATGAAATTAACCTTCAAAAATGAAGGAGAGAGACACCTTGGTGGTTCAGTCAGTTAAGCATCCCACACTTGACTTCTCAGGTCTTGATTTCAGGGTCATGAGTTCAAGACTTACATTGAGCTTCACATGTGGAGCTTACTTTAAAATAAAAACTTTCTCAGACAAAAATTGAGGGAATTTGGGCGCCTGGGTGGCTCAGTGGATTAAGCGCTGCCTTTGGCTCAGGTCATGATCTCAGGGTCCTGGGATCGAGTTCCGCATCGGGCTCTCTGCTCAGCAGGGAGCCTGCTTCCCTCTCTCTCTCTCTCTCTCTGCCTGCCTCTCTGTCTACTGTGATCTCTCCCTGTCAAATAAATAAATAAAATCTTTTTTAAAAAATTGAGGGAATTTGTTGCAATAGAACTGCCTCGCAAAAAATGTTGAAAGCCCTTTAGAGAGAAGGAGAATGATCCACAAAGGTGGATCTACATGAAGAAAATAAGGATCTGCATAAAGAACACTGGAGAAGAAATAAGGGGAGATACAATAAAAAAAAAAAACTTTCGTTTTTCTTATTTTTAATTAATCTAACAGATAACAGTTTGTTCAAAATAATAATACCAGTAATGTATTCAATGATTATGCCTTACATGTAAGTGGGATGAATGACAGCAATTATACAAGGGTTAAGAGGAAGGAATTATAAATATTTTGGTATTATAACGTATTTCTACAACCTGTGAAGTGTTACAGCATCATTTGAAGGTGGGCTTGGAATAGTTGCAGATGGAAAATTCTAGGATAACCATTTTAAAAGAAAAAAGAAAAAAACATAATTGATATGCTAAGAAAAGAAAGAAAATGAAATATAAAATCCTCAATTAAAACAACAAAAGGTTTAAAAAAGAATGGAAAACAAAAATATGAACAAAGAGCAAAAACAATAACTAAAAAACAGTAACAAATGTGGTAGACAGAAATTTATAGCATTGAATGCGTGTTATTCTTTTTTTTATCTTTTAATCTAAATTCAATTAGCCAACATATAGTAGTACATTAGTCTCAGATGTACTGTTCAACAATTTATGAGTTGCGTATAACACCCAGTGCTCATCATACCACATGCCCTCCTTAATGGCCATCACCCAGCTACCCCATCCCCTCACCCAACTCCCCTTCTGCACCTTGTTTGTTTCCTATAGTTAAGATTCTCTCATGGTTTTTCTCACTCTCTTATGACTTCCCATTCAGTTTCCCCTTCCTTCCCCTATGATCCTCTGTGCTGTTTCCTATATTTCACATATGAATGATATCATATGATAATTATCTTTCTCTGACAGACTTATTTCACTCAGCATAAAACCCTCCAGTTCCATCCACAGTGATGCAAATGGTAAGTATTCATCCTTTCTTATGGCTAAGTAATATTCCATTGTATATGTATACCACATCTTCTTTCTCCATTCATTTGTCAATGGACATCTCAGCTCTTTCTACAATTTGGCTATTGTTGTGGACATTGCTGCTATAAACATTGGGGTGCATATGTCCCTTCGGATCAATACATTTGTGTCTTTGGGGTAAACACCTAGTAGCGCACTTACTGGGTTGTAGGGTGGCTCTATTTTCAACTTTTTGAGGAACCTTCATACTGTTTTCCAGAGTGGCTGCACCAGTTTGTATTCTCACCAAGAATGTAAGAGTATTCCTCTTTCTCCACATTCTTCCCAACATTTGTTGTTTCCTATCTTGTTAACTTTAGCCATTCTTACTGGTATAACGTGCTATCTTGTGTTTTTTATTTGTATTTCCCTAGTGCCAAGTGATGTGGAGCATTTTTTCATCTGTCTCTTGGCCATTTGTATGTCTGCCTGGCAGAAATGTCTGTTCATGTCTTCTTCCCATTTCTTGATTGGATCATTTGTTTTTTGGTGTTCAGTTTGAGAAGTACTTTATAGATCTTGGATACTAGCTTTATCTGACATGTCATTTACCAATAACTTTTCCCATTGGTCAGTTGTCTTTTGGTTTTGTTGAATTCTTCCTTTGCTGTGCAAAAGCTTTTGATCTTGATGAAGTCCCAACAGTTCATTTTTGTTTTTGTTTCCCTTGCCTTTGGAGATCTGTCTAGCAAGAAGTTGAATGCATATGCTAGATCTAAAACCCAAAATCTAGTCTTACATTCAGAAAACTTAATAAAGGAGAACAAATTAAATCCAAAGTAAACAGAGAAAAAAATAAAAATTGGAGCAGAGATCAATGAAATTAAAAATAGGGTCAGTCTTTCAAGTAGAAGTTGAGCATGGACTCTAGTGGTTAACTGCCTTTATTCTAAAATTACTATTGCACATTTTAAATATTTTTCAATATTATTTTCTACTTTCACAGCCATATTTTAATTCTTTATTACAGAAATAAATTCCATTTTGCAAATGAAAAAAAAAGAAGTCAATAGAGAAAATAAGCCCAAAAGCTGGTTCTCTGAAAAAGTAATAAAATAGGGCGCCTGGGTGGCTCAGTGGGTTAAGCCGCTGCCTTCGGCTCAGGTCATGATCTCAGGGTCCTGGGATCAAGGCCCGCATCGGGCTCTCTGCTCAGCAGGGAGCCTGCTTCCCTCTCTCTCTCTCTACCTGCCTCTCCATCTACTTGTGATTTCTCTCTGTCAAATAAATAAATAAATAAAATCTTTAAAAAAAAAAAAAAGTAATAAAATAGATAAACCTTGTTAGCAAAGCTAAGAAAAAAAAAGAAAGAAACAAGATACATATTACTAATACCAGAAATTAAAGAAGGGACAATCATTACAGAGCTCATGGATATTAAAAGAATAATAAAGAAGGATTATCAGCAACTCTATGCCCACAAATTTGATGACCAAGATTAAACAAATCCCTCAAAAGACACAGTCAGCCAAAACTCACAATCTGCCAACCCCCCAAAAAAGAAATAGACTATCTGAATAGGCCTGCATCTATAAAAGAAATCAAATCTATAATTACCTTCCCAAAATGACAGCACTAGGCCCAGATGGGTTTACCAGTGGGTCCTACCAAAAATTTAAGGAAGAAATTATACCAATTCTCTATAATTTCTTCTGGAAGAGAGAAGCCAAAGGAATACTTCCTAACTCATTTTATGAAGCCTTCATTAACATAATACCAAAACCAAGCAAAGACATTACAAAAAGAGGGCAGAGACAAGCTGGCATAGGAGTAGCAGATGGAAATGGCATCAGAAACCAGGAGTTCAGCTAGGTAGGTATCAAACCATTCTAAACACCTACAAACTCAACAGGAGATAGAAGAGAAGAAGAACAGCAATTTTAGAAACAGAAAATTGATCACTTTCTGAAAGGTAGGATGTGTGGAGAAGTGAATCCCAAAAGATGGGAAGATAGACTGTGGGGGAGGGGCCAGCTCCCAGCAAGCAGCAGAGCAGTGGAGCACAAAATCGGAACTTTTAGAAGTCTGCTCCACTGAGGGACATCACTCCAGAGGCTAAGCAGGGGTGGAGCCCTCGTGGGGACAGTGTGGTCTCAGGTCCCACGGGGTCACAGAAAGATGGGGGGGGGGGTGTCTGAGTGTGCCACAGATGCCAGTAATGGAGTGGGGAAGCTGATTAGAGAGACAGAGCCATAAAGTGAGCTCTCAGCTCACGGTTACCTTAAGCCACGATCCAAGGCACAGCTGGGCCACTGCTCATTGAGCAGGGACCCCACAAGTGGCAGATCCGGGGAGACTCACCTTCTTTTTCCAGGAGGAGCAGAACAGCAGGAATATGCTGGGTGTGGAGACTCCAAACAGGGCCAAGTGCCAGACACAGAAATGCTCGGTCACAGGCTGGGTGATCTTGGAGTGCAGCCAGAGACCAGGGAGACAAGAGTGATTGCTTATCTCTGAGGGTGCACTGAGGATTGGGGCCCCGAGCTCTCGACTCCTACAGGCCAGAGATTGGGAGGCTTCCATTTTCATTCCCATTCTCCAAAGCTCTAGGGAAAGCGTTCAGGGAACAAAAGGTCCCAAGAGGGAACCCAAACAGATTCCTTAGCCCAGTCCCTGGCAAGGGCAGTGCAATTCTGCCTCAAAGACATTTGAGAATCACTTCAACAGTCCCCTCCCACAGAAGATCAGCAAGAACATCCAGCCAAGACCAAGCTCACCAATCAAGGAGAACAGCAGAACTCCAGAGCTAGGGGAGAGTAACACCTAGAATTCATGGCTTTTTCCCCATGATCCTTTAGTCTTGCAAAGTTAAATTTTTAAAAATTCTTTTCTTACACTATTTTTTTTAACTTTTCCTCTTTCCTCTTTTAGTGTTCTTTAACTAGTTTATGTTAACAATGCCTTTCTTAAGATATATATATATTTTAAGCCTTCATTGTATTGAACCTTATTTTTTGTATACATATAGAGTTTTTTTTTTAATTTTGGGATAAAATTTCTTCTAATAGATCAAAATATACCCTAATCTAGCCCATGACTTTGTTCTACTCTCCAGTCTGGACATATTCTTTTTTTTTTCTTTTTTTCTTTTTTTTTTTTTTTTTTTTTTTTTTTTTGCCTTTTCCAACCAACTTATCATATCAATTCCTTTTTTTTAATTTTTATTTTTTTTCTTTTCAGTGTTCCAGAATTCATTCCTTATGCACCACAACCAGTGCTCCATGCAAAAGGTGCCCTCCATAATACTCACCACCAGGCTCACCCAACATCCCACCCCTCACCCAAACCCTCAGCTTATTTCTAAGAATCCACAGTCTCTCATGGTTCATTTCCCCTACCAATTTCCCTCAACTCACTTCTCCTCTCCATCTCCCCATGTCCTCCATGTTATTCCTTATGCTTCACAAATAAGTGAAACTGTATGATAATTGACTCTCTCTGTTTGACTTATTTCACTCAGCATAATCTCCTCCAGTCCTGTCCATGCTAATACAAAAGTTGGGTATTCATCCTTTCTGATGGAGACATAATATTCCATAGTATATATGGACCATATCTTCTTCATTCTTTCATCCATTGAAGGTCATCTTGGTTCTTTCCACAGTTTGGCAACTGTGGACATTGCTGCTATGAACATTGGGGTACAGATGGCCCTTATTTCATTACATATGTATCTTGGAATAAATACCCAATACTGCATTGCAGGGTCATAAGGAAGCTCTATCTTTCATTTCTTAAGGAATCTCCACACTGTGTTCCAAAGTGGCTGCACCAACTTGCATTCACACCAATAGTGTAAAGCTTTCCCCTTTCTCCACATCCTCTCCACCACATGTTGTTTACTGTCTTGTTAATTTTGACCATTCTAACTGGTGTAAGGTGGTAAGTCAATGTGGTTTTGATTTGAATCTCCCTGATGGCTAGTGATGATGAACATTTTTTTCATGTGTCTGATAGCCATTTGTATGTCTTCATTGGAGAAGTGTTTGTTCATGCCTTCTGCCCATTTTTTGACATGATTATCTGTTTTGGATGTGTGGAGTTCGAGAAGTTTTTTATAGATCCTGGATATCAGCCCTTTGTCTGTACTGTCATTTGTGAATATCTTCTCCCATTCTATGGGTTGCTTCTTTGTTTTGTTGACAGTTTCCTTTGCTGTGCAAAAGCTTTTGATCTTGATGAAGTCCCAAAAGTTCATTTTCACTTTTGTTTCCTTTGCCTTTGAAGACATATGTTGAAAGAAGTTGCTGTGGGCAATGTCAAAGAGGTTACTGCCTATGTTCTCCTCTAGGATTCTGATGGATTCCTGCCTCACGCTGAGGTCCTTTATACATTTCAAGTTTAACTTTGTGTATGATGTAAGGGAATGGTTGCATTTCATTCTTCTACACATAGCTGTCCCCATTTTCCCAGCACCATTTATTAAAGAGACTGTCTTTTTTCCACTGTAATATTTTTTCCTGCTTTGTTGAGGATTATTTGACCATTCTTAAAAAAGGGAATTGATCTTCAACTTCATGATCAATTCCTTTCTAGAATTTTTAAATTTCATCTTTACATTCATATTCCATCCTTTCATCATGTTTACACTTATTTTTCTATATATATAAGTTTTTCTTTCTTTAAAGGGGCGGGGGGTGGGAGGTTGGGGGAACCAGGTGGTGGGTATTAAGAGAGGGCACGGATTGCATGGAGCACTGGGTGTGTTGCAAAAACACTGAATACTGATATGCTGAAAATAAAAACAATTTTTAAAAATTAAAAAATTAAAAAATAAATTTTAGGTGGTAGTTTCCTTTGAGAGACCAAAATACACCCAAATTCAAGTGGGTGGCTCTGTTCTATTCATCAGTCTAAGATAGATAGATAGATAGATAGATTTTAAGTTTTATTTCTTTATTCTGCCTTTCTTCTCCCCCAGGTTTTGGATCTCTTCTGATTTGATTAGTGTACATTTTTCTGGGATACTTGCCACCCTTTTAGTATTGTGTTCTCTTCTTCCTATATTCTTTTTTTTTTAAGATTTTATTTATTTATTTGACAGAGAGAAATCACAAGTAGATGGAGAGGCAGGCAGAGAGAGAGAGAGGGAATCAGGCCCCTGCTGAGCAGAGAGCCCGATGCGGGACTCGATCCCAGGACCCTGAGATCATGACCTGAGCCAAAGGCAGCGGCTTAACCCACTAAGCCACCCAGGCGTCCTTCTTCCTATATTCTTATCTGGATAAAATCACAAGGCGGAAAAACTCACCACAAAAAAAAGAAGAGACATTACTGATGGCTACGGGCCTAATCAATATGGACATTGGTAATGTGTCAGAACTAGAGTTCAGAACAACAATTCTCAAGGTTAGTTTAGCTGGGCTCAAAAAAGGCAAGGAAGATATTAGAGAAACCCTTTCTGGATAAATAAAATCCCTTTCTGGGGAAATAAAAGAACTAAAATCTAACCAAGATGAAAGCAAAAAAGCTATTAATGAAGTGCAATAAAAAATGGAGGCTCTTACTGCTAGGATAAATGAGGCAGAAGAGAGAATTAGTGATATAGAAGACCAAATGATGGAGAATAAAGAAGCTAAGCAAAAGAGAGACAACTACTGGACCACAAAAGGAGAATTTGACAGGTAAGTTATACCTCAGACAAAACAACATAGAATAATTGGGATTCCAGAAGAAGAAAAAAGAGAGAGGGGGGCAGAAGGCATATTGGAGCAAATTATAGTAGAGAATTTCCCTAATATGGCAGAGGGAACAAGCATCAAACTCCAGGAGGCACAGAGAACCCCTGCCGAAATCAATAAAAATAGGTCCACACCCCGTCATCTAATAGTAAATCTTACTAGTCTTAGTGACAAAGAGAAAATCCTAAAAGCATTCAGGACAAGAAGTCTATAACATACAATAGAAGAAGTATTAGATTGGCAGCAGACTTACCCACAGACACCTGGCAGGCCAGGATGAACTGGCATGATAAATTCAGAGCACTAAATGAGAAAAACATGCATCCAAGAATACTATATCCAGCTAGGCTATCATTGAAAATAGAAGGAGAGATAAAAAGCTTCCAGGACAAACAAAAAGTAAAAGAATTTGCAAACACAAAATGAGCCCTACAGGAAATATAGAAAGGGTCCTTTAAGCAAAGAGAGAGCCTAAAAGTAGTAGACCAGATAGGTACAGAGACAATATACAGTAACAGTCACCTTACAGGCAATACAATGGCACTAAATTCATATCTTTCAATAGTTACCCTGAATGTAAATAAGCTAAATGCCCCAATCAAAAGACACAGGGTATCAGAATGGATTAAAAAAAAAAACATCAATACGCTGTCTACAAGAATCTCATTTTAGACCGAAAGACACCACCAGATTTAAAGTGAGGGGGTAGAAAACAATTTACAATGCTAATGGACATCAAAAGAAAGCTGGGGTGGCAATCGTTATATTAGATGAATTAGATTTTAAGCCAAAGACTATAATAAGAGATGAGGAAGGACACGATATCATACTCAAAGTGTCTGTCCAATGAGAAGATCTAACAATTTTAAATATCTATGCCCCTAACATGGGAGCAGACAACTATATAAACCATTTCATAACAAAATCAAAGAAACACACTGGCAATAATACAATAATAGTAGGGAACTTTAACACCCTCTCACTGAAATGGACAGATCATCCAAGCAAAAGATCAACAAGGAAATAAAGGCTTTAAATGACACACTGAATCAGATGGGACACCACAGATATATTCAGAACATTCCATCCCAAAGCAACAGAATACACATTCTTCTCTACTGGACATGGAACAGTCTCAGGAAAAGATCACATCCTGGGTCACAAATCAGGTCTCAACTGTTACCAAAAGATTGGCATCATTCCTTACATATTTTCAGACCACAATGCTCTGAAGCCAGAACTCAATAATAAGAGGAGAGTTGGAAAGAACTCAAATAATGGAGGCTAAAGAGCATCATACTAAAGAATGAATAGGGGCACCTGGGTGGCTCAGTGGGTTAAGCCGCTGCCTTCGGCTCAGGTCATGATCTCAGGGTCCTGGGATCGAGGCCCGCATAGGGCTCTCTGCTCAGCAGGGAGCCTGCTTCCCTTTCTCTCTCTCTCTGTCTGCCTCTCTGTCTACTTGTGATCTCTCTCTGTCAAATAAATAAATAAAATCTTTTAAAAAAAAGAATGAATAGGTCAGGAAATTTAAGAAGAATTGAAAAAATTCATGGAAACAAATGATAATGAAAACACAATGGTTCAGGGCGCCTGGGTGGCTCAGTGGGTTAAGCCCCTGCCTTCGGCTCAGGTCATGATCCCAGGGTCCTGGGATCGAGGCCCGCATAGGGCTCTCTGCTCAGCAGGGAGCCTGCTTCCCTTTCTCTCTCTCTCTGCCTGCCTCTCTGCCTACTTGTGATCTCTCTCTGTCAAATAAATAAATAAATTCTTAAAAAAAAAAAAAAAAAGAAAGAAAGAAAGAAAGCACAATGGTTCAAAATCTGTGAGACACAGCAAAGGCAGTCCTGAGAGGAAAGTATATAACAATACAAGCCATTCTCAAGAAAGAAGAAAGGTCTCAGGTATACAACCTAACCCTACACCTAAAGTGTTAAAGAACAGCAAAAAGAGGCTAAACCCAGCAGGAGAAGATAAATCATAAAGATCAGAGCAGAAATCAATGAAATAGAAACAAAAACAAACAAACAAAAACAATAGAACAGATCAACAAAACAAGGAGCTCATTCTTTGAAAGAATTAATAAGATTGATAAACCCCTGGCCAGACTTATCAAAAAGAAAATAGAAAGGACCCACATTAATAAAATCATGAATGAAAGAGGAGAGATCACAACCAATACCAAAGAAATATAAACAATTATAAGAACATATTATGAGCAACTATACGCCAGCAAATTTGACAATGTGGAAGAAGTAGATACATTCCTAGACATATAAACTACCAAAACTGAACCAGGAAGAAATAGAAAACCTGAACAGACCCATAACCAGTAAGAAGATTGAAGCAGTCATCAAAAATCTCCCAATAAACAAGAGTCCAGGGCCAGATGGCTTCCTAGGGTAATTCAACCAAACATTTAAAACATTACCTATTCTCCTAAAACTGTTCCAAAATATAGAAATGGAAGGAAAACTTCCAAACTCATTTGATGAGGCCAGCATAACCAGACAAACACCCCCAACGTAAAGGAGAATTACAGACCAATATCCTTGATGAACACAGATGCAAAAATTCTCACCAAAATACTAGCCAATAGGATCCAACTGTACATTAAAAAGATTATTCACCACAACCAAGTGGGATTTATTCCAGGGATGCAAGCTTGGTTCAACATCCAGAAATCAATGTGATACAATACATTAATAAAAGAAAGAACAAGAACCATACGATACTCTCAATAGATGCTGGAAAAGCATTTGACAAAGTACAGAATCCTTTCTTGATCAAAACTCTTCACAGTGTAGGGATAGAGGGTACATTCATCAATATCATCAAAGCCATCTATGAAAAACCCACAGTGAATATCATCCTCAATGGGGAAAAACTGACCCTAAGGTCAGAAGCACAGCAGGGCTGTCCACTATCACCACAGCTATTCAACATAGAACAAGAAGTCCTAGCCTCAGCAATCAGACAACAAAAAGAAATAAAAGGCATCCAAATCAGCAAAGAAGAAGTCAAACTCTCACTCTTTGCAGATGATATGATACTTTATGTGGAAAACCCAAAAGACGCCACTCCAAAACTGCTAGAACTCATACAGGAATTCAGTAAAGCATCAGGATATAAAATCAATGCAGAGAAATCAGTTTGCATTTCTATACACCAATAGCAAGACAGAAGAAAGAGAAATTAAGGAGTCGACCCCATTTACAACTGCACCCAAAACCATAAGATACCTTAGGAATAAACCTAACCAACGAGGCAAAGAATCTGTACTCAGAAAACTATAAAGTACTCATGGAAGAAATTGAGGAAGACACAAAGAAATGGAAAAATATCCATGCTCATGGATTAGAAGAAAAAATATTGTGAAAATTTCTATGCTACCCAGAGCAATCTATACATTTAGTGCAATCCCTATCAAAATACACCAACTTTTTTTCAAAGAAATGGAACAAATAATCCTAAAATTTGTATGGAACCAGAAAAGACTCCAAATAGCCAGAGGAATGTTGAAAAAGAAAGCCAAAGTTGGTGGCATCACAATTCCAGACTTCAAGCTCTATTACAAAGCTGTCATCATCAAGACAGTATGGTACTAGCACAAAACAGACACATAGATCATGAAACACAATAGAGAGCCCAGAAATGGACCCTCAACTCTATGGTCAACTAATCTTGAACAAAGCAGGAAATAATGTCCAATGGAAAAAAGACAGTCTCTTCAACAAATGGTGTTGGGAAAATTGGGACAGCCACATGCAGAAAAATGAAGTTGGACAATTTCCTTACACCAAACACAAAAAATAGACTCAAAACGGATGAAAAACTTCAGTGTGAGACAGAAATCCATCAAAATCCTGGAGGAGAACACAGGCAGCAACCTCTTTGACCTCAGCCACAGCAACTTCTTCCTAGAAACATTGTCAAAGGCAAGGGAAGCAAGGGAAAAAATGAACTATTGGGACTTCATCAGGATCAAAACTTCTGCAAAACCAAAAGACAAGTGACAGAATGGAAGAAGATATTCACAAATGACATATTAGATAAAGGGCTAGTATCCAAAATCTATAAAGAACTTATCAAACTGAACACCCAAAGAACAAATAACCAAATCAAGAAATGGGCAGAGCACATGAACAGACATTTACACAAAGAAGACATCCAGATGGCCTACAGACATATGAAAAAATGCTCCACATCATTCAGCATCAAGGAAATACAAATCAAAACCACAATGAGATACCACCTCACACCAGTCAGAATGACTAAAATTAACAAGCCAGGAAATGACAGATGTCAGAGAGGATGCAGAGAAAAGGGAACCCTCCTACACTGTTGGTGGGAATGCAAGCTGGTGCAGCCACTCTGGAAAACAGCATGGAGGTTCCTCAAAAAGTTGAAAATAGAGCTACCCTACAACCCAGAAATTGCACTACTGGGTGTTTCCCCTAAAGATACAAATGTAGTAATCCTAAGGGGCCATGCACCCAAATGTTATAGCAGCAATGTCCACAATAGCCAAACTATGGAAAGAAGCTATATGTCCATCAACAGATGAATGGATAAAGAAGAGGTTGGGGCACCTGGGTGGCTCAGTGGGTTAAAGCCTCTGCCCTCAGCTCAGGTCATGATCCCAGGGTCCTGTGATCGAGGCCCGCATCGGGCTCTCTACTCAGTGGGGAGCCTGCTTCCTCTTCTCTCTCTGCCTGCCTCTCCACTTACCTGTGATCTCTGTCTGTCAAATAAATAAATAAAATCTTTTTTTTTTTAAGAGGTGGAGCAAAGAACAAATAATCCAATCAAAAAATGAGCAGAAGACATGAACAGGCATTTCTGCAAAGAAGACATCCAGATGGCCAACATCACTCAGCGTCAGGCAAATACAAATCAAAACCACAATGAGATACCACCTCACACCAGTCAGAAAGGCTAAAATTAACAAGTCAGGAAATGACAGATACTGGCAAGGATGCAGAGAAAGGGGAACCCTCCTAAACTGTTGGTGGGAATGCCAGCTGGTGCAACCACTCTGGAAAACAGCATGGAGGTTCCTCAAAATGTTGAAAATAGAACTATCCTATGACCCAGCAATTGCACTACTGGGTATTTACCCTAAAGATACAAACGTAGTGATCTGAAGGGGCACATGCACCCGAATGTTTATAGCAGCAATGTCTACAATAGCCAAACTATGGAAAGAACCTATATGTCCAACAACAGGTGAATGGATAAAGAAGATGTGGTATATATATACAATTGAATACTATGCAGCCATCAAAAGAAATGAAATCTTGCCATTTGCGACAACATGGATAGAACTAGAGGGTATCATGCTTAGTGAAATAATCAGAGAAAGACAACTATCATATGATCTCCCTGATATGAGGAAGTGGAGATGCAACGTGGGGGGTTAGGGGGGTAGGAGAAGAATAAATGAAACAAGATGGGATTGGGAGGGAGACAAATCATAAGTGACTCTTAATCTCACAAAACAAACTGAGGGTTGCTGGTGGGGGTCAGGAGATGGGGGTGGGGTTATGGACATTGGGGAGGGTATGTGCTATGGTGAGTGCTGTGAAGTGTGTAAACCTGGCAATTCACAGACCTGTACCCTTGGGGATAAAAACACATTATATGTTTATAAAAAAATTTTTAAAAAATTTTTAAATTTTTAAAAAAGAGGTGGTGTATATATACAGTGGAATACTATGCAGCCATCAAAAGAAATGAAATCTTGCCATTTGCAACAATGTGGATGGAACTAGAGGGTATTATGCTGAGCAAAATAAGTCAATTAGAAAAAGACAATTATCATATGATCTCCCTGATATGAGGAATTTGAGAATTTGAGTGGGGGGTTAGGGGTAGGGAAGGAAAAAGTGAAACAAGATGGTATTGGGAAGGAGACAAATAAAGAAGCCGATAAAAGAGAGATAAACAAATATTGAATCACAAGGGGAGAATTTGACAGATAAGCGATACCATAAGATGAAATAATATTAGTATAATTGGGGTCCCAGAAGAAGAAGAAAGAGAGGAGCAGGTGTATTGAAGCAAATTATAGTGGAGAAATTCCCTAATTTAGTGAAGGAAATGGGCATTAAAATCCAGGAGGCACAAAGAACCTCCCTCAAAATCAATAAAAATAGGTCAACTCCTCTCAAATTCCTCATATCAGGGAGATCATATGATAATTGTCTTTCTCTGATTAACTTATTTCGTTCAGTATAATTTGAGAGGCAGAGTTGGGGTGTGTAAGCCTAACAATTCACAGACCTGTGCCCCCAGGGCAAATAATACATTATATGTTAACAAAAATAATAATTTTTACTGTTAAAAATGAAAAATTAAAAAAATTTTTTAAATCCTGCACGCAGACATTTATAGCAGATTTACTTAAAATTGCTGATATTTGGAAGCAATCAAGATATCCCTCAGGGGATGTTTGGGTGTCTCAGAGGGTTAAAGCCTCTGCCTTCAGCTTGTGTCACGATCTCAGGGTCCTGGGATCAAGCCCCGCATCGGGCTTTCTGCTCAGCGGGGAGCCTGCTTCCCTCTCTCTCTCTCTGCCTGCTTCTCTGCCTGCTTGTGATCTTTGTCAAATAAATAAGTAAAATCTAAAAAAAAAAAAGATGTCCATCAGTAGGTGAATGGATAAACACACTACAACACAGAAGACAATGGAATTTTTTTTAGATTTTTTATATATTTATATGACAGAGAGACACACAGCAAGAGAGGGAATACAAGCAGGGCAAGTGGGAGAGGGAGAAGCAGGCCTCCACCAAGCAGGGAGCCCAATGCAGGGTTTGATCCCAGGACCCTGGAACCATGACCTGAATCAAAAGCAGATGCTCAATGACTGAGCCACCCAGGTGCCCCAAGACAATGGAATATTATTCAATACTAAAAACAAAGGAGTTATCAAGCTGTAAAATGACCTTAAATGCATACTACTAAGTGAAAGAAGCCAATCTGAATAGGCTGCAAACTATGATTTCAAATATATAACATTCCAGAAAAGGCAAAATTATGGAGACAGTAGGGAGATCAAATAGATATTGCCAGGGGTTAGAGAGGAGAAAGGCAGAATGAATAAGCAGTGCAATACCATAATCAGAGATACATGCCATTATACATTTGTCAAAACCCACAAAAATGTAAAATGCCAAGTGTGAACCCTAATGTACACTATGGAATTTGGGTAATAATTATGTGTCATTGTAGATTCATTAATTATAACAAAGGTAATACTGGTATGGGATGATAATATTTGGGGGGAGAGGGTATATGTGAACTGCTCCTACTTTCTCCTCAATTTTGCTGTGAAACTACAACTGCTCTAAAAAATAATATCCATTATTAAGAAATGCTATATATTCTCTCATTTCTTCCCTTAACTTCCTTAAAAGAAATGGCTGTAAAATGCAATAATTATAACATTATATTACTAGATTCATAATGTTATTAATATAATGTAGATAAAAGTATTGAATTAAAAGGATGGAATAGTGTTATATTAGAGCAACATTTTTATGTAGTATTGAAATTAAGTTAGTATTACTCTTAAGCATACTGTAATAAGTTAAGATACATATGGTGATTCCTATATCCCAACCAAACAGCTCAAAATAATATGGCTAAAAAATCAACAGAGAATTTTAAAATGAGACACACCAATAATTATTTACTTAATGCAAAAGAAGTCAAGGAATACCAGAGGAACAAAAAAGACAGAAGCAATTAGATAATAAATATCAAAGTGGCAGGTGTAAATTCAACCATATCAATAATTACCATAAACATAAATAGTCTAAACATCCCAATCAAATGACAGAAATTGTTGCACTGTATTAAAAAAAAATCCAACTATTTGTTGTCTTAAAGAAACACATTTCAGATTCAAATAAACAAATGAGTTGAAATGGTAGAAGATATATCATACAAACAATAACCAGAGGAGAGCTAGAGTAACTATATTAACACTGAGGAAAAGTGGACTTTAAGACAAGAATTATTATTATTATAAGAGCCACAGCAATGTTTCTCTAAGGAGATCTCCTGAGGCAAGGGAAACAAAAGCAAAAGTAAACTATTGGGACTACATCAAAATAAAAAGTAGGGCACCTGGTTGGCTTGGGCATTAAGTGTCCAACTCTTGATTTCTACTCAAGTCATGACCTCAGAGTCCTGGGATGGAGCCCCAGGTTTGCTCCATGCTGTGCATGGAGTCTGCTTAAGATTCTCTCTCTCCCTCTTCCTTTGCCCCTCCTCCCAACTCACCCCCTGAGACATAACACCTGAAAGCAATACATGATCCTGACCTCCATCTTATAGGCAAAACAGATAAATACATAAATAAATAAAATAAATTTTTAAAATATAGATATAGAAATAGATAAATAGAAGTATATTATAAAAAACATTATTGGTACAATGGACAAAATTGGAAAATGGACTGTTAAACTTTGGCATCAATGATAAATTTTTCTTAATTTGATGACTGTAGTAAAGATACATAAGAATATTCTTGTTAGGGTGAGTTGGGGGAAATTGGAGGGGGAGACAAACCATGAGAGCCTGTGGACTCTGAGAAACAAAGTGAGGGTTTTGGAGGGGAGGGAGGTGGGGGGTTGGGTGAGCCTGGTGGTGGGGATTAAGGAGGGCACATATTGCATGGAGCACTGGGTGTGGTACATAAACAATGAATTCTGGAACACTGAAAGGAAATAACATAAAATAAAATGGAAAAAAAAAGAATTTTTTTTAGGAAATATACACTGAAATATTATGGGGTAAAGAGGCCTAATTAATTCAACATACTCTCAAATGATTCAAGGAATATATATATATATTTGTATCTCCTGTGGTCTTTCTGAGAGAGAATATAGAGCAAATGTGGCAAAATGTAAAAAGTTGATGATGGATTAAATGATATTATTTTATTATTTTTGCAAAGTTTCTATAAATTTGGAAATATTTCAAAACAAAGCACTAAAAAATTAACAAAACAGAAATATATTGATACTTCTTCGACATAACATTCATTTCTAAGCAACAGCCAGTATTATCCTTAACAGGCAAATACCAGGAGCATTCACACCCAAGTCTAGAACAAGAAAAAGATGCCACCTTCCCACTAGTATTTAACATTGTACTGGTATTACTAGCCAACAAAACGAGAAAAGAGAAAGATATCCGATGTATAAAACTGCAAAGAAAAGAAAAGAAGACCATTTGCTGACCATATGATCATAAACTCAGAAAGTAACTGGAAAAAAAAAGACAATGTCATAAAAAATCTGAATCCAAAATTAATATACAAAAACCCTGGAAGGACAGTAATGGAGTCAGTCTCTGTAGCTGTCCCTGGAGCCATAGCTGCCGCGTCCCCCACCCCTTCCTCTTCCCTTTGCAAACAATAAAAGCCATTTGTACCCTAAATTTTTAAAAAAATAAAATAAATAAGAGGCACCTGGGGAGCTCAGTCAATGGAGCAGGGGACTGATGACTTCAGCTCAGGCCGTGATTTCATGGGTCTTGACATGGAGCCCCCCTGCCCAGCAGGCTCAGCAGTGGAGTCTGCTGGAGATTCTTTCCCTCCACCATTCCCCTTATTTGGGAGCAGGCATGCTCTCTCTCTCTCTCTCTCTCTCTCAAATAAATAAATAAATCTTAAAATTAAATAACTAATTAATTTTAAAATTATACACACACACAGAGACAAATCATTGATGTTCACTTAGAAAAACCTGAGCATTTGGTTAAAAAAAAATAACTGTGGGGAGGGTTTGTGCTTTGGTGAGTGCTGTGAAATGTGTAAACCTGGCAATTCACAGACCTGTACCCCTGGGGCTAAAAATACATTATATGTTTATTTTAAAAATTTAAAAATAAAAAAAACCTGCAATTTAGCCTCAGCCTTTAAAAAAGACCAAATACCCAAATAACTACTTTACTGTCAATTTGGGCATTCTTTAAATAGTAAAGTATTAATGATTTTATGATAACATAGGCCATGATCATATCTAATCATTGTAATATCTTCAGTAACTGTATAATGTCATTCACTCCTCAGTGATGTGTTCAAGAAATAAAGATATACCAGAATTACCATGAGATAAGCAGAAAGTAAATGGGCCGCTATAATCATTCTTCTTCTGGCAAAGACAAAGAAGTTGCTGTACAAAAGATATTTGAAGTTGCTTTTTCTTGTATTTATCAAAAATTTCCGAACAAGATACAGACACAAGTATTGCATGTTGAAAAGATCTCTTCATAAAAGACAGAAGAGATCGTGTACTTTGCAGATAATAATATCAAGTAGCAATAGGCTCTAACAGAAAAATATCCACAATAGTTTGCCATTCCAGGAAGGAAACAAAGAAATACAAAGAAAGTATCTTACTACCTCAATCCTGAATTGGGGGTTGATGGAGAGTGGAAGGGAGACCTATACCGTTCAATTTTTTTTAATGTATTCAGGTATTACTATTTATGTAAATAAAATTTGTTTAAAGCCAATTATACATTCTCGGAGATGACCTAACAACACCGATGCCAAGATAGTGTCAGGACCAGGAGCACAGGGCCTGGGCCTCACAGTCTCTAATCAAGCAATGAAGGGGTCAGAGTGCTCTGATGCCTAATGCTGAGGAAACTCTTGAGTCCCACTCATTGATGTCCACCTTGTACCTAACTTCCAGTACCCAAAGTACCTCCACTTCTTTTTTTCAAAATGACGTGTCTGGGGCGCCTGGGTGGCTCAGTGGGTTAAGACTCTGCCTTCGGCTCAAGTCATGATATCAGGGTCCTGGAATCGAGCCCCACATCGGGCTCTCTGCTCAGCAGGGAGCCTGCTTCCCTTCCTCTCTCTGCCTGCCTCTCTGCCTGCTTGTGATCTCTGTCTGTCAAATAAATAAAATCTTTAAAAAAAAATGCAAAATGACGCGTCTACTGCCAACCTGTATGCTGGCCAGAACCTGAAGCTACAGTTGCTAATTCCGCCCTAAACAGTGGTTCAAGCCTTTCGTGATGATTGGTTACGTAAGATTGATTGACACCAAGGAAACCCAATGAGTGGCCCTGATGGTCCCTGGGAACTCTTGCAGGAAACTCAAGACCCGCAGGATGAAAGATTACCTGACCCGGTGCCCAGCAAGCCATTCCTGAACCATATAAATATGTCACAAAAATACCTGGAAGAGTACTTTCTAACAGGTCAGTCTCCCTTTTAGGATGATGATCATGATGATGTCGATAACAGTATTTTTTACCATTCATTCAATGCTGCTACATGCCAAGTGATATTCAAGATGCTGGCGAATAGCGCTGATATTGTCAAGTGGGAGAGACAGATTATAAACATAATAAACAGTAAACAGCTACTATTTACTGAGGACTTGCTATGTTCCAACAACTTTTGACATACATTAACTCACAACCAGCCCGCACAGTGGATGGCACTCTCCCTTTTACATGTAAGGAAACTGAGGCTCGGAGAAGGTGAAATGACCAAAGTATAAAGTGGATGACCAGAAGAGGAAATCGGGTGCATCTATTTCAGGACCCTGCTAACTGCTTCTCTTTCAGGGCAGGACAATATTCCCTTGGAAGGGGAGTTCGCAGTGAGGATTCACAGGACAATGATAAGCTCCAGAGTGGAACTGCTTAAGTAAGCAGCAGACACCAAGTGGTACCACCTTGCTCAGAGCCCCATTGAGTAGGTCAGCAGTTCTAAAGCCCTCCCTGTGTCCTGGCTAGCTTTAGACTCATCCATCTGTACGTTACACCAGGGCATGTCCACTTTCAGTCTCCTAAGTGAAACTCCCATTATTCCACGAGCCTGGAAATTTCAAGGGCCAAAGCAGTGGTTCCTGCAAGCTCCTTCCCCATCCCAACCCCCTCACCTCTGCACCACTATCACTATCTTCTGCCTGAACACCAGCAGCAAAGCTGTTGCTCCTATCATCTGTGACCCTCTGAGTAGGTTTGCAAGGGCTTCCACGTTCACACTTCGGGGACTGCAGTCTCCAGGTAGCCCTCCCTCTCCCCTTCTCCCCCCCCCCCTCATCGCATAGCCCCTACAGCAGAACTCTCCAGACGAAGCAGACAGTGCTCGCCCTTGGTCACACCAACTCACGGGAATCCCCCCACCCCACACAAGCCCAGCCAGAAACACAGGAAACCCAGCCATAAGAGCAGACGCCAGCCAGTTGCACCAGGAAAAACGCTGAATGTAGCCAGGAAGGTTGAGTTTTCTTCATAACTTGATCACCAGCAATCAGGGCCCTGACTGAAGGCATAACCAACCTGCTACCTGAACCTCCCAAACCTCTCAATCACTAATGAAAACAAAGTCAGCGATCTTAAACTTCAGTCTAAAAATTTTCTGTAGGTGCTTACAGAGAATTCTGAGGCCCCACACTCCAGGAATTCTGATTCAGTGATTCTAGGCTGGGGGAAACATCTTTTGGGGATGCTTTTGGGGAAAGCGTTTTGTTGTTGTTGTTGTTGTTGTTGTTGTTAGCATCCACCTTTTTCACAAATTTGCAACGGAATGACAATGCTGATAAGTCACAAACCACTATGTCCACTAAGAGAGGTCTGGTTTGCAAACTATAAGAGACTCTTTTTTTTTTAATAATTTTTATATTTTTTATATAAACATATATTTTTATCCCCAGGGGTACAGGTCTGTGAATCACCAGGTTTAAACACTGCACAGCACTCACCAAAGCACATACCTCCCCAATGTCCATAACCCCACCCCCCTTCTCCCAACCCCCCTCCCCCCAGCAACCCTGTTTGTTTTGTGAGATTAAGAGTCACTTATGGTTTGTCTCTCTCTCAATCCCATCTTGTTTCATTGATTCTTCTCCTACCCACGTAAGCCCCCATGTTGCATCACCACTTCCTCATATCAGGGAGATCATATGATAGTTCTCTTCGCTTGACTTACTTCGCTAAGCATGATATGCTCTAGTTCCAGCCATGTCATCGCAAATGGCAAGATTTCATTTCTTTTGATGGCTGCATAGTATTCCATTGTGTATATATACCACATCTTCTTGATCCATTCATCTGTTGATGGACATCTAGGTTCTTTCCATAGTTTGGCTATTGTGGACATTGCTGCTATAAACATTCGGGTGCATGTGCCCCTTTGGAGCACTATGTTTGTATCTTTAGGGTAAATACCCAGTAGTGCAATTGCTGGGTCATAGGGTAGCTCTATTTTCAACATTTTGAGGAACCTCCATGCTGTTTTCCAGAGTGGTTGCACCAGCTTGCATTCCCACCAACAGTGTAGGAGGGTTCCCCTTTCTCCGCATCCTTGCCAGCATCTGTCATTTCCTGACTTGTTAATTTTAGCCATTCTGACTGGTGTGAGGTGATATCTCATTGTGGTTTTGATTTGTATTTCCCTGATGCCGAGTGATGTGGAGCACTTTTTCATGTGTCTGTTGGCCATCTGGATGTCTTCTTTGCAGAAATGTCTGTTCACATCCTCTGCCCATTTCTTGATTCGATTATGTTCTTTGGGTGTTGAGTTTGCTAAGTTCTTTATAGATTTTGGACACTAGTCCTTTATCTGATATGTCGTTTGCAAATATCTTCTCCCATTCTGTCAGTTGTCTTTTGATTTTGTTAACTGTTTCCTTTGCTGTGCAAAAGCTTTTGATCTTGATGAAATCCCAATAGTTCATTTTTGCTTTGCTTCCCTTGCCTTTGGCGATGTTCCTAGGAAGATGTTGCTGCGGCTGAGGTCGAATAGGTTGCTGCCTGTGTTCTCCTTAATCTCACAAAACAAACTGAGGGTTGCTGGCATAAAGGGGTTAGGGAGAGGATGGTTGGTTTATGGACACTGGGGAGGGTATGTGCTATGGTGAGTGCCAGGAAGTGTATAAGCCTGACGATTCACAGACCTGTACCCCGGGACTAATAATACACTATATGTTAGTATTTTTTTAAAAAGTAAAATAGAAAAAAGAGAGAAGTCTGGTTTAAATGTAATTCCGTACAAAGGGATGTTATGCAGCCCTAAAATGAAAATATAAATATACTATTTTATAAAACGTATAAAACGTATTTTATAAAACATATAAAGTGAGCAATCACGTGGTTAAGGCACAGGGGTGGAAGGAAATGTTTTGTTGTCCTCTGTGACCATATTAGGAGTATTCATTCTTATTCCAAAACCAGTGTTGGGTGTTTCTTACTAATAATACCAGGTAATGGGCTGAGCCACACCTTCCTTTTGCAGCCACAACACACAACGGCAAAAGCACCTTCAAACTGACACTCAGATTAAGGCGCAGACACCATCTTTGTAGGTGGGCCTTGTCATGTTGAACCCAGTTCTGCTTGTTCCGGGCTTCTGAGCAAACCGATTAACTCTCTGCATGACGTTTTCATCATCTGTCACTTGGGCTAAAATAGATATACTTTGTGGTTGGATTTTAGGTCAAACTAAATAAACGCTTACTGCTGATGATAGTAGTATAATAATTACTACAATACGAAACGGATATGTACACAGTACGGTAATAAGGTGATCTTGCAGGGCCAGAGATTAACGCACTCAATTCCAATCTCATTTCCCCTTCACCGCCCCTGAAAGGTGATGACAGTGGTTTACAACTTCCGCAAGGGCTTAGGATATGGTCCAAAAACTCTTCCTGCTCTTCAACCCAAAGAAAAAACTCAGGTCATTTCCGGGGCGGGGCTTCGAGGAGAGAGGCCTTACAGCTCCCTGTCTAGGCAGTTTTCCACTGGTGGGAATCGAAACGCACTTTTCCGATTAAGGTCGTCCTCATCTGAGGTCAATTCAAGGAAGGCCGAGATCACACCGGCAGCCAAGCCCTAAAGTGGCACCACTGTTCTGCCTCCTAGAAGCCCACAGAAGTATTTCCTTAACCACAGCCTCAGCTCTAGAGCCGCACCAATACCGCGCTCTCTACGGGGCGGAGCCTCGGAAGGGGCGGAGCCTAGCGTGACATTTTGCGACTTCGGTTCCGCCGGCGTCCCTTGAAATACCCGCGCAGATCTGTCCGTGTGAGGAACCTGGGATTCGAAGGCCCCAGGCTGAGCCCTGCGCCCGTGCTGAGCCACCAGAACCCCAGGACTCCGGCCCCAGGAGGCGCCCCCAGAACTCCAGGCACTCTCTCTGCGTCGCCCGTTTCCGCGCTCCGCCGCTCCCGCCGCCTCACCTGTCGTCGTCGAGACCTGTCACGGCCTGCAGGACCGGGTCCCTCACACCGCCGCCAGGCCCCGAGAGCGCCGCCCGCAGCGCTGTCCGGGTGATGGGCAGCTGGCCTCGCAGCCCCGGCGCCTACCCCGAGCCCTGCTGGGGACCACCGCCAGGAGGACCCCGCCCTGCCAAGCGCCGCAGAACCCAGGAGCCCGCGGACCTGGAGGGGCCCCAGGCCGCGGACACACTCACCTCCGTGGTGGTCCTGGCCACCGGCTGTGCCCTGCAGCTGCTCCTGGACGACGTAGACCTGGTGCTGGAGCCCGAGCCGACGTCGGCCCTGCAAGTGACCGTCGGAGAGCTCACCCTCGTGCTGGTCCCCGAGGCTCTCCTGCGCTCGGGAGGGCAGGGCCACTCGCCTGCCAGCCTGGAACGGGGCGCGTTCCCGAGCGCGCCTGAGCACGACGTCGCCGTCGAGCGGGGCCTCTTCTGCGTTTCTGCCCCAGAGATGGCCGCCCAAGCAGAGGCCTACGAGGAGGACGCCGACCGCGAGTTCCTGCCGCCTCGGATGGACCCTGCAGCGGGCTCCGTACCTGGGCTCCGCCCCTGCGCTGCAAGGGTGGCCAGCCCCCACCCGCAGGGCCCCACACCCGGTGCCTGGCCTTGGGCCCCCACCCCTAGTCCAAGGAGACGCTCTCCTCTCCGCTACTTCAACCTGGACGCCCACCTTCTGGAGCCATTCCCCAACTCGCCACTCCAACCTCTACCTCCCTCTCCGAGCCCAGGCCCCCACGCGCGCCCCCAGCGCCTTCCGGGTCCCTCTCCCAAGGCCCGGAGGCGCCTATTCCAGGAATGAACTGCTCCCACAATCCCTTGCCACCCAGCGGGCCCTTGGGAGAGGCTTCCAGGAGCCGCCGTGTGTACACTGCACAACCCGCAAGAATCACCAAGCATGAATAACGGACAGATGCTCTTTTGATGCAAGCTGCATTGCAAAATTTTGGATCAATGGCGAACCGAAACATCTGAAGGGAAATCACCTCGGCAACGAAATGGTGCTGGAAATACAGTGTGCTTTCAGAAATGCGAAACGCTGCTTAGGTTGTTTTCTCTTAAGGTTACGCTTAAGTAGCTCCATTCTCCTCAGTTTCGCACTTCTTTCTAAAACCCATCCTCTCCCCAGCACCCTACCATTGCACCTCTTCCTCCAAAATTAGACATTCCTAAAAAAAATTGGGGCGGGGGCGGGTTGCGCCTGGATGGCTCGGTGGGTTGAGGCTCTGCCTTCGCTCAGGTCATGATCTCAGGGTCTTGGGATCTAGTCCCGCATCCGACTCTCTGCTCAGCGCGGACTCTGCTTCCCCTCTCGCCCTCTGCCTCTCAGCCTACTTGTGATCGCTCTCATTCTGTCGAATAAATAAATAAAATCTTTTAAAAAAAAATTTTTTTTTTCTTAATGGGTTTTGCCCCTAATGTCCCTGCTAGTTTATGACAACCTTGTCATTTTGACTTTTTGATAGCTGTAGGTGTTTTTGGAGAATCTAACAAATAGGTATACTGGACAAATGTTTGTTGGATACAAAACACAGAATGAGGAGCGATGATCGTGTGCCCTCCTTTTCTTAATGAGAAGGTTACCAAATGGTCTAACTAATATTGCTGGGTTGGGGGGATTTTTTCCAAAAGAATCAACTCTTTTGCATGATTTTCTTCCAATAGATTTTTAATAAAATTCTCCAGAGCTGGAACAGTTTCTAATTCTAAAGACTCTGTGTTTTGATAGTTCTAAGATCCTGAATATATTTTGTACATTGTTACTGGCATATAGAAATGATTCGTTATGTTGTTCTGGTATCCAGAAATATGATTTAATTTATTTAATGCCTTATCTGTAGATTATCTTGCTTAACTAATAAAGAGAATAATAGGACCAAAATAATGAGAATAATGTCTTGTTTTTACTAGCCTCTTACATTTTTTTTATTTTTTAATTTATTTTTTATTTTTTATTGTTTAACTAGCCAACATATAGTACATCATAATTTTTTGTTACAGTGTTCAATGATTGATTAGTTGTGTATAACACCCAGTGCTCACCCGAACAGGTGATCTCCTTAATACCCATCACCAGTCACCCCTCCTCCTACCCACTTCCGTTCTATAAACAGGGCATCCCTATCTTGTACCTTGTATTAATGCACGTGCTTCTAAATTCTCCCATAAAGCATGATGTGTGCGTGTGTGCGTGCGCGCGCGTGCTCATGGTTGGTAGATAACCCTTATCCTGTTGAAGAGGCTAGTTTTGAGTCTTTCTAATCATGAAAAAATCTTGGACTTCTGTTTTGTCTATTTGAACCGACTACAAAGACTTTCTCAATTTATTGTAAATGTTGGCAGTTCATTGTGTGTGTGTATACATAATATAGCTGCATGGAAACTTTGGGTCACTGGGTACATACAGAAACCTCCCAGCAGAGCAAATGGGACCAGGCTTGGGGCTTCAGGGATCTTAAAAATTGGATGTCCTCCTGTGGACTTGAGAAAGTAGAAAGGAAAAGAGAGTAACTGCTAGGTCACTTTAAGGGTTTTTAATGTTAAATTTTAATGCAAACTTTTCTGTATGTATAGATGACTTTCATACTTCCTTTTTTAATCTATTAATGTGGTGATGTGCACCTCCTAAAAACGGAATATCTTTACCTTTCTGCTATTCCACATTATTTGATACAATTCTAGTTCTACCTTGGGTTCTTTTTTCCTTTTTAGCTTTGTTTTGTTTTTACAACCAACCATATATACACAATTTCTAATTTTAAAATATATTTTATCAGATTTGCCTCATATTTGCCTCATAATGAAATAAATTATTCATGATAAAGCTAATGTCAACAAGATGCTCATTTTTTATGTTGAACATTAATAATTATTATTTAGATTTGCCAGCATGCTTTGCCAGTGTTTTTGCTTCACTTTCCATTCTCGAATTCTACTCCTTCATTCCATCCTCGTTTTTCTCCTTACCAAGTATGCTCTTTAAAATTCTTTCAGCTTAGTGTGTAAAGCTTAGTTTTGCATGTCTGCAAATATTCTAGTTACACCCTCAAACTTCTATAATATTCTAGTGAGAGATGGAATTCTAAAATAATTAGAGACACCTAGGTGGCTCAGCCAGTTGGGCGACCAACTCTTGATCTTATCCTGGGTCTTGATCTCAGGGTTGTGAGTTTAAGCCCCATGTTGAGCTCCATGCCCCGATGGGCTCCACACTGGGCATGAAGCCTACTTTAAAAAAATAATAAAATAAAATGAAGGGGCGGGGGGGGAGGTTGGGGGAACCAGGTGGTGGGTATTGGAGAGGGCATGGATTGCATGGAGCACTGGGTGTGGTGCAAAAACAATGAATACTGTTACGCTGAAAATAAATTTTAAAAATTAATAAAAATAAATAAATAAAATAATGCCTATACTTTCTCAATACCTTAAAGATATTGCTCTAGGGGCGCGTAGGTGGCTCAGTCAGTTAAGCCTCTGCCTTCAGCTCAGGTCATGATCCTGCGGTCCTAGGACCAAGCCCCACATTGGGCTCTTGCTCAGCAGGGAGCCTACTACTTCCGCTGCCTGCCACTACCCCTGCTTGTACTTGCACTCTCTCTCTCTCTCTAACAAATAAATAAAATCTTAAAAAAAAAAAGATATGGCTCTATTATTTGCCTTGTCACTTATTGTCAAAGTTGAGAAGATTTCTCTCATTTGTACTGCCATTCCTTTGCAGGGGTTCTGTTTACAATTTACTATTTTTCTTGACCTTGATACACTACAGTGTCAATGTGATGTGTTTAGTGGGTGAAATTTTGCTTGCTGCAACTCAATGAGCTTTTTTAATCTGCAGAACTAACTTTAAAAAAAAAAATCTCAGAAAAGGATGAGTCAGTATCTCTCAGACCATTGAATCCCTCTCTAATATCAGGAACTTCGAATGGATAAATGGTGATGCTGCTTAATCAATGCTCTTACCCTCACATCTAATATCTATATTCTGTTTTTGTGGCCTTTATGATAACCCACCTTCTCTCATATAATTCACTGATTCTGTCCTTTTCTATTTTCAACATTCTGTTTAGGTTCTTTATAAGACAGTGTATATTTCAAATACTGCATTTTTCCTTTTCAAGACTTCTAATTGCTTGTTTTTTAAAATATCTACCTGCCCTTATTTCACAACTTTTAATCAGTGTCATAGAAACTTTTCTTATTTAATGGATAGCTCATCCTTTATCTCTAGAAGAATTTAGGCATTCTCATTTTAAATTATGTATCAATTAGCCCAATAATTCCATTTCCTCAAGCATAAAACCTCCAATTATTTGGCAGCTTTTTTTTTCCTTTTTTTTTCCTTTCCCCTATGTTCATCAGCTTTGCTTCTTAAATTCCACATATGAGTGAAATTATATGGTATTTATCTTTCTCTGACTGACTTTCAGTCAGCATAATACACTCTAGCTCTATCCACATTGTTGCAGATGGCAGGATTTCATTCTTCTTGATGGCTGGGTAATATTCCTTTATATTCCTTTTATATCCCTGACATCTTTATCCATTCATCAGTCAATGGACTTCTGGGCTTTTTCCATAATTTAGTTATTGTTGAAAATGCTGCTATAAACATTGGGGTGTATGTATCCACTCAAATCTGTATTTTTGTATCCTTTGGATAAATACCTTGTAGTGCAATTGCAAGGTCATAGGGTAGCTCTATTTTCAACTTTTTGAGGAACATCCATACTGTCTTCCAGAGTAGCTGCACCAGCTTGCATTCCCACCAACAGTGAAGGAGGGCTCCCCTTTCTCTGCATCCTCACCAACATCAGTCATTTCATGACTTGTTAATTTTAGCCATTCTGACTGGTGTGAGGTGGTATCTTATTGTGGTTTTGATTTGTATTTACCTGATGATGAGGGATGCTGAGCATCTTTTCATGCCCATTAGCCATTTGGATATCTTCTTTGGAAAAATGTCTTCTGCCCACTTCTTAACTGGATTATTTGTTTTTGGGGGGTGTTGAGTTTGATAAGGTCTTTATAGATTTTTGGATACTAACCCTTTATCAGATATGTCATTTGCAAATATCTTCTCCCATTCTGTTGGCTGCCTTTTAGTTTTGTTGATGATTTCCTTCACCATAAAGAAGATTTTTATCTTGGTAAAGTCCCAATACTTCATTTTTTGCTTTTGTTTCCCTCATCTCCAGAGACATTAGTAAGAAGTTGCTATGGCCGAGACCAAAAAGGTTAATGCCTTTGTTCTCCTCAAGGATTTTGATGTATTCCTGTCTCACATTTAGGTCTTTCATACATTTTGGGTTTATTTTTGTGTATGATGTAAGAAAATGGCCCGGTTTCATTCTTCTGCATATGAATGTCCAATTTTCCCAACACCATTTGTTGAAGAGACTGTCTTTTTCCATTGAATATTCTTTCCTGCTTTATTGAAGATTAGTTGACCAGATAGTTGTGGGTCCATTTCTGGGTTTTCTATTTTGTTCCATTTATTTATGTGTCTGTTTTTGTGCCAGTACCATACTTGTCTTAATGACCAAGGCTTTGTAATAGAGCTTGAAGTTCAGAATTGCGATACCTCCAGCTTTGTTGTTCTTTTTCAAGATCGCTTTGGCTATTTGAGGTCTTTTTAATTCCATAAAAATTTTAGAGTTGTTTGTTCTAACTCTTTAAAAAATGCCGGTGGTATTTTGGTAGGGATTGCATTAAATGTGTAGATTACTCTGGGTAGTATAGACATTTTAACAATATTTGCTCTTCCAATCCATGAGCATGAAGTGTTTTTCCATCTCTTTGTGTCCTCTTCAATTTCTTTCATAAGTCTTCTATAGTTTTCAGCATAAAAATCTTTTACCTCTTTGGTTACATTTATTCCCAGGTGTCTTATGGTTTTGGGTGCAAGTGTAAATGGGATCAATTTGTTGATTTCTCTCTCTGCATCTTCACTGACAGTGTATAGAAATGCAAAAAATTTCTGCAGGTTGATTTTTTATCCTGAGATTTTGCTGAATTTGTGTGTCAGTTCTAGCAATTTTTTGGTGGAGTCCTTTGGATTTTCTACATAGAGTATAATGCCATCTGCAACTAGTGAAAGTTTTACTTCTTCCTTGCTGGTTTGGATGCCTTCTATTTCTTTTTGTTCTCTGATTGCTGCAGCTAGGACTTCCAGTATCTGTTAAATAACAATGGTGAGAGTGTATATCCCTGTCTTGTTCCGGATCATAGAGGAAAAGCTCTCAGTTTTTCCTGGGGACACATTTTGAGTGGCAATTCATTTTCTGCTCTATATTGGAATTTTGTGTGTATATCATAATGGCTCCCTAAGATCCAGAACTCAGAGCCAAACATATGGAGCTCAGATAACTTGCCACTAAAAAATTATATTTCTCATCCTCAAACAATAACACATAGCCCAGTTTCCAATTTCAATGCTGTAGTGATGCTGGAGTGGACTATCTCTGTCCCCACTCCATCAGGACTGCAACTGAGAGTATTAACAGATAACTCAGCTGAGTTGCTGTCCAAGAATTACCTTCAGCCTCCAAGGAAACCTCCATGGAAAGTCAACTTCAACCTTCAACCCCAACAAAAAGTCCACTCCAATGATTGTCCAGTTAAGAGATGCACAAGCCCAGTTCCCTTGGTTCAAGACAACTCTGCAGGTCTATCCCAATTCTAGAGCTCTCCATGGATTGGTTGAGGCTTTTGTTGCAATGGTATCCCAGTTCAACTTCTCCATCTCCTCAGTCATATTCTCTTTGTTCCTCCAAATTCCTACATGCAAATCTCCATTACAGCTTATACCAGGAGTTATCATAGGAAGAGGCCACTAAAATGGATTTCAGAAAAAGAAAAAAATAAAATAAAATGAATTTCAGAACTACATCATGGAGCATGAGCAGCACAAGGCATGCTACAGCAAAACAGATAAGATCTTTTTTTAATTAACATATAATCTATTATTTGTTTCAGGGTTACAGGTCTGTGATTCATCCATCTTACACAATTCACAGCACTCACCATAGCACATACCCTTCCCTATGTCCATAATCCAACCACCCCATCCCTCCCACCCCCCTCTCCTCCAGCAACTCTCAGTTTGTTTCCTGAGGTTGAGTCTCTTGTGGTTTGTCTCCCTCTCTGGTTTCATCTTGTTTCATTTTTCCCTCCCTTCCCCTATGATCCTTTGTCTTGTTTCTCAACTTCCTCATATCAGTGAGATCATATAATAATTGATTTTTCTGATTAACTTAATTCACTTAACATAATACCTTCTAGTTCAATTCACGTCATTGCAAATGGCAAGATTTCATTTTTCATGGAATATTCATGCAATATTGCAGCCATGAAAAATGAAATCTTGCCGTTTGCAATGACATGAATATACGTGAATGGATATATATATATATATATATATCACATCTTCTTTATCCATTCATCTGTTGATGACATCTAGATTCCTTCCATAGTTTGGCTATTGTGTAGATTGCTGCTATAAACATTCAGGTGCATGTGCCCCTTTGGATCACTACATTTATATCTTTGGGGTAAATACCCAATAGTGCAATTGCTGGGTCAAAGTGTAGCTCTATTTTCAACTTTTTGAGGAACATCCATACTGTTTTTCAGAGTGGCTATACCAGCTTGCATTCCCACCAACAGTGTAGGAGGGTTCCCTTGCCAACATCTGTCACTTCCTGGCTTGTTAATTTTAGCCATTCTGACTGGTGTGAGGGGGTATCTCATTGTAGTTTTTATTTGTATTTCCCTGATGTTGAGTGATGTTGAGCACTTTTTCATGTATCTGCTGGCCACCTGGCCTGGATTTCTTCTTTGCAGAAATGTTGATTCATGTCTTCTGCCCATTTCTTGATTGGATTATTTGTTCTTTGGGTGTTGAGTTTGATAAGTTCTTTATAGATTTTGGATACTAGCCCTTTATCTAATATGTCATTTGCAAATATCTTTTCCCATTCTGTCAGTTGTCTTTTGGTTTTGTTGACTGTTTCCTTTGCTGTGCAAAAGCTTTTTATTTTGATGAAGACCCAATAGTTCATTTTTGCCCTTGTTTTCCTTGCCTTTGGCGATGTGTCTAGGAAGAGGTCGCTGCAGCTAAGGTTGAAGAGGTTGCTGCCCATGTTATTCTCAAGGATTTTGATAGATTCCTGTCTCACATTGAGGTCTTTCATCCATTTTGAGTCTATTTTTGTGTGTGGTGCATGGAAATGGTCCAGTTTTATTCTTCTGCATGTAGTTGTCCAATTTTCCCAACACCAATTGTTGAAGAGACTGTCTTTTTTCCATTGGACATTCCTTCCAAAGCAGATAAGATTTTAATCAATGGTGAACTTACTGACATATTGGTAGAAGGGAACACACTGGCATTGGCAATATCCCAGGCATTTGAGAAATTTGGGGGACAGAGTGATAAGAAGTAATATTTATAAGCAATATGGAATTGAATGGCTGTTACTGGGATAATCAATACATTCAAGATAAAGACTGAAAGTCTAAGGGTGATTAATTTCAAATGAAAGAAATTCAGAAAGTCTCCTTGACAGCATAAAAATAGCCTCCTTGAGATAAAGGGGTCAATCGGAGACCCCAAAGATCCAACCCAGGATTCACTGTAGAGACTAATTCACTGTAGAGTACCTAAAAGATTAAATTCTCAAACTAGGCAAGTCTGTAATGATGAGATCACAGCTTAACTGAGCACTGCGACATTGAATGGAGATAACTAGTTTTATGCACATGAGTATTTTGAATCCTTAGATCCCTCTCAATCCTCTTGAACCTCAGAAGTGGCCCACTCCTCTCTAAAAAGTTGGCACTTCTCCCTTGCTTTAAGATGATGCAGAATTCTCTGCCTGGCAAGATAACCTGCACCAACCTCAAGATCTTCCTTCAGCTTCTCTCTTTGCCACCAGGCCAGTAACTAAAGTTATATATAATATAATTCAGTCAGAGAAGTGTTAGGCCTATACATAAGGAAGGAGAATGTCTATACCCTGGAAGAGCTACAGAACTCACTCAACATATACCAGCAGGAGCCAAGTGTAGAACTGAGGGTGCTGGATGTCAGCCTGGAGAAGGGAGAATTTTTAATTTAGTAGCACTCTCTCATGACATAGGATTGAACAATCCTGGCAAAGACCCTGTAAGGCCGTGCTCACATTTGGACAGGTGGCTCTTAGAAGCTTGGAGAAAAGGATGTCCCACACGAAGTTAAGTAAAAATACCATAAACTCCAAGACAGATAGTAGAATAAAGGATCAAAAGGTTCAAGCAGTGGAAATGATATAATGGATATACTATCTATGGCTGAATAAAATATCAGCTAGTAGAGAGTGTGGGAGGGACTAGAGGGACATTTGTGCAATGAAGTAATAAGAAATGCAGTAGAGAAGCACCAGTATAAATGAGAAGCTCAATGGGCCAAAGGTGGCTAATGACAGAAAATGCCATTAAAGAGCTGGACTACTTGATAGCCATGGGGATAATAGGATCTGAGAGACTGAATATACAAATGAACAATGGCCAGACCACATATGACAATAAAATTCTGACCCACAACCTTTGCAGCACCAGCCCAGAAAAACAACCATAACCTTATCCATAACTGGCTCTAAATAGTCAGACTTAGTGAAAAACTGCCAGCTTCCCTAATTTCCACCCCCACTTCCAACTCAGGACCAACTAGAGAAAGCCACATATGCTATCACCTAAGATACAAAGTATACAAACCAAACCAATTACATAGGACTCCCTGCTTTCAGTTAGCCTGCCTCCAGCTTCCCTATCATGCCAACAAGCTCCAATCAAGCATATCTAAAGACTTCCTTTTTTTTTTTTTTCACTACAAAGCTTTCCCACTCCCTTACCTGCCAAAAAGTCTGTGTCAAATGCAAGTGACAGGGCTGACTCCCTTGAGATTGCAAGTTCTGAATAAATAGCTTTCACTTGTTCTCATTTGAGTAGCCTTTGTTTATTTTCCATTTCTCTGGAGGTCCTGGTGAGATGTAAGCTGCACTACCCACTGCCAAACCTTGGCCTTCAACCAAGTGCAGTACACATGGAGGCCACCTGTGTCCTGCTACTCTTAGTTTATGAAGTATGAATTGAGGTGTAAGCCAATAGCAGGTCTAAACTCTCTCACTGCATTGAGTTCCTTGGTTATTTATTCTCAGTTCAATACCACGTATTGTTACCACTTCCATTTATTTGGCATCCTGTGAAATCAAGCCATTCCTTTTCTCCTCTTTAGCTCACTTTCTTGTGTCCATTTTGTGTTGTGCTAACTAAATGTGTTCATAACCAATTGTGTCTTTTCTGAATACACCTTTGCATTCTCCATATTTAATACATACCCAAATAAAGATCTTGACACACAACCTGACCTCTATGGGCTAGAAATTCTAGACATAGGAAAGGTAATGGGAGCAGAATCTATTAAATTCAGCTACATTCTACCAAACCATTACCCAAACTTCCCAATATCTCTTGAAGTCAAAGGAAGAGCTAAACCTGTGGCTGAAGACCTCATAAATAAAGGTCTTCTTGTACACTGTTCTTCATAACACTCTCGTCCCCCTAGAAAAGAAACCAAATAGACAAGGATATAAATTTGTTCAAGACCTCAAGGTCATCAGCAAAATAGGTATACCTCACCTTTGGTAGAAATTAACCCAAGAGCCATCCTAGCATCAATTCCACCTGAAGCCACTCACTTCGGTATAATGGTTCATTGTCTTTTTTTAGTGTGCCTCTAGATCAAAACAATCAATACCCTTTTGCCTTCACCTGAGGAGGACAACAATCTATCTGGACAGTCATGTCCCAGGAGTTCACTAGAGCCTCCTACTGTTTTTCCCAGGTCCTCAACCAAGACTTAAAAGGTGGGTGTGGTGCATAAACAATGAATCTTGGAACAGTGAAAAAATAAATTAAAAAAATAAAATAAAATAAAAGATTTAAATCTCCCTTGTGATTTAGTACCAATACAACGTGTAGATAATCTCCTACTTTGTTCAGAGAACAAGGAAGCCTGTAAAAAGATTCCATCTACTTGCCCCCAACCTTAGGGGAAAAAAAAGGGCTGAAAAGATAAGTTATAATTTTTCCAAGTACAATCTTTTATTTAGAACATGATCTCTTAATAAGGTCCTAGACACCTAGACACCTCACAGAGAACAATTGAGAGTATTTTTTATTTTAACTGGATATTGCAAACAATGGTTGCCAAATTTTTCTGTGATTGAAACAACTCTTTATGAATTTACTAAGTCCTCAGTAAGAAACTCTCACTTGGAGAACACATACGGGAACAGGACTTTGTAACCTGAAGAAGGCCATTCAACAGCCTCTTTCTTTAGCCATCTCTAACAACAAAAAGTTCCTGTGTCTATTTGTGCATCTGCAATCTAGATAAACCCTTGAGATTTTAATTAAATTTGATGAAAACCACCAAAAAACCATTGTTTCAAAAACCGGAAGCAACTAAGATGTACTTCAACAGGCAGATAGGTAAACAAACTGTGATATATGCATACAATGGAATAGTATTCACTGTCAAAAATAAGGAAAGAGCTAACAAGCCCTGAAAAGATATGGAGGAACTTTATTTTTTTTTAACTTTTTTTTTGTAATTTTATTTTTTTTCAGTGTTCCAAGATTAATTGTTTATGCACCATACCCAGTGCTCCATGCAATACGTGCCCTCCTCAATACCCACCACCAGGTTCACCCAACCACCCAAAACCACCCCTCCAAAACCCTCAGTTTGTTTCTCAGAGTCCACAGTCTCTCAGGATTCATCTCCCCCTCTGATTTCCCCCAACTCACTTCTCCTTGACATGGAGGAACTTTAAATGCATATTGCTAATTGAAAGAAACCATCTTGGATCGAACTAGAGGGTATTATGATAAATGAAATAAGACAGAGAAAGATAATTATCATATGATATCACTGATATGAGAAATTTGAAAAACAAGAAAGAGGATCATAGGGAAAGGGAGGGGAAAATGAGACAAGATGAAACCAGAGAGAGAGACAAACCGTAAGATATTTTTAATCTCAGGAAACAAACTGAGGGTTGCTGGAGTGAAGGGGGGGTGGGAGAAATGGGGTGGCTGGGTGATGGACACTGGAGAGGGTATGTGCCATGGTGAATGCTGTGAATTGTATAAGACTGATGAGTCACAGACCTGTAGCCCTGAAACAAATAATATATTATAGGTTAATTTTTTAAAATTTTAAATAAAATAAAATAAATAATAATAAAGAAAGAAAGAAACCATCTGAAAGGACTACATACTATGTGAATCCAACTATGTAACATTCTGAAAAAAAGGGAAAACTATAGAGACCATAAAAAGATGAGTGGTTGCCAAGGTTCAGAGGGAGGGGGTACATAGGTGAAATACAAAGGGTTTGTAGGGTAATGAAACTGTTCTACATGATATTGCATAGATGCATGACATTATGCATTTGTCAAAACTCATAGAACTGTACAACACAAGGTAACCTTAATGTAAACTATGAACTTCAATTAATTATGATGTATCAATGTTGGTTTATTAATTATAATAGCATACCATAGTAATGCAAGAAGTTAACAATAGGGGAAACTGCAAGGGAGAAGTGTTATATATGGTAACTCTGTGCTATGTGCTCAATTTTCTATAAACATAAAGCTGTTCTAAAAATGGGGTACCTGGGTGGCTCAGTCAGTTAAGTTACTGATCAACTCTCGATTTTGGCTAAGGTCATGGTCTCAGGGATGTGAGATGGAGCGTCTCCAGGGGCTCCATGCTTAGTGCAGACTCTGCTTGGGATTCTCTCTCTCTGCCCCTCTACTCACACACACACTCTGTCTCTCCCTCTCTCTCTCTCTCTCTAAAATAAATAAATAAATCGCAAAGCTGTGATCACCAAGACAGCATGGTACTGGCATAAAAACACATAGATCAATGGAAAAGAATAGACAGCCCAGAAATGGACCCTCAACTCTATGGCCAACTAATCTTCAACAAAGCAGGAAAGAATATCCAAAGGAAAAAAGACATTCTCTTCAATAACTGGTGCTGGGAAAATTGGACAGCCACATGCAGAAGAATGAAACTAGACCATTCTCTAACATCATACACAAAGATAAACTAAAAATGGGTGAAAGACCTAAATGTGAGACAAGAATCCATCAAAATCCTTAACTTCTTCACCATCGACCACAGAAACCTCTTTCAAGACATGTCTCTAAAGGCAAGGGAAACAAAAGCAAAAATGAACATTTGGGATTTCATGAGGATAAAAAGCTTCTGCACAGCAAAGGAAATAGTCACCAAAACTAGAAGCAACTCATAGAATGGGAGAAGATATTTGCAAATGATATATCAGATAAAGGGCTGGTATCCAAGATCTATAAAGAACTTCTCAAACTCAACACCCAGAAAACAAATAATCCAGTCAAGAAATGGGTAGTAAACACAAACAGACACTTCTCCAAAGAAAACATACAAATGGCCAATAGACACATGAAAAAATGCTCCACATCCCTTGCCATCAAGGAAATACAAATCAAAACCACAATGAGATGCCACCTTATACCAGATATAATGGCAAAAATTAACAAGATAGGGAACAACAAATGTTTGTGATGATTTGAAGAAAGGGCAACACTCTTACATTGTTTGTGGGAATGTAAGCTGGTACAGCCACTATGGAAAACAGCAGGAGGTTCCTCAAGACATTAAAAATAGAGATACCCGGGGCGCCTGGGTGGCTCAGTGGGTTAAAGCCTCTGCCTTCAGCTCAGGTCATGATCTCAGGGTCCTGGGATCAAGCCTCACATCGGGCTCTCTGCTCAGCAGGGAGCCTGCTTCCTCCCTCTCTCTCTGCCTGCCTCTCTGCCTACTTGTGATCTCTGTCTGTCAAATAAATAAATAAAATCTAAAAAAAAAAATAGAGATACCCTATGATCCAGTAATTTTACTACTAGATATTTTCCCCAAATATACAGATGTAGTGAAAAGAAGAGGCACATGCATCCCAATGTTCTTAGCAGCAATGTCCACAATAGCCAAACTGTGGAAGGAGCCAAGACATCCATCAACAAATGAATGGATAAATATGTGCTTCATAGTTATAATGGAATATTACTCAGCCATCAGAAAGGATAAATACCATTTGCATTCAGTGTGGATGGAACTGGAGGGTATTATGCTAAGTGAAATAAGTCAAGCAGAGAAAAACAACTATCATATGGTTTCACTCGTATGTGGGGAAGGGAGGGAAAACTGAATGGAAAGAAATCAGAGAAGGAGACAAACTATGAGAAACTCTGGATTCCAGAAACCAAAATGAGGGTTATAGAAGGAAGAGGTGTGGAGGAATGGGGTAACCGGGTGATGGTTATTAAGGAGGGTACATGTTGTGTTGAGCACTGGGTGTTATATGAAACTAATGAATCACTGAACACTACATCAAAAAATAATGATGTACTATATGTTGACTAATTGAACATAATAATAAAATAAATAAGTAAATAAATAAAATCTTTTAAAAATCTGTTGTAACAAAAATAAATATATTATTTTATTAAAGTTAAGGAAGGGGCACCTGGGTGGCTCAGTTGGTTAAGTATCTGCCTTCAGCTCAGGTCATGATACCATGATACCACGGCCAGCTCCCTACTCAGTGGGAGGCTGATTCTCCCTCTCTCTCTGCCCCTCCCCCTACTCATGTTTTCTCTCTATTTATCCCTCAAATAAATAATCTTTTTTTTTTTAAGGTAAGGAAGAAAAACTCCATTTGAAAAGTTAACTTCATGCTGGAGGTTCCTCAAAATGTTGAAAATAGAACTGCCCTATGACCCAGCAATTGCACTATTGGGCATTTACCCTAAAGATACAAACGTAGTGATCCAAAGGGGCACGTGTACTCGAATGTTTATAGCAGCAATGTCCACAATAGCCAAACTATGGAAAGAACCTAGATGTCCATCAACAGATGAATGGATCAAGAAGATGTGGTATATATACACAATGGAATACTAAGCAGCCATCAAAAGAAATGAAATCTTGCCATTTGCGACAACATGGATGGAACTAGAGCGTATCATGCTTAGCGAAATAAGTCAAGCGGAGAAAGACAACTATCATATGATCTCCCTGATATGAGGAAGTGGTGATGCAACATGGGGGCTTAAGTGGGTAGGAGAAGAATCAATGAAACAAGATGGGATTGGGAGGGAGACAAACCATAAGTGACTCTTAATCTCACAAAACAAACTGAGGGTTGCTGGGGGGAGGGGGTTTGGGAGAAGGGGGTGGTATTATGGACATTGGGGAGGGTATGTGTTTTGGTGAGTGCTGTGAAGTGTGTAAACCTGGTGATTCACAGACCTGTACCCCTGGGGATAAAAATATATGTTTATAAAAAATAAAAAATTATATTTTTAAAAAAAAAGAAAAGTTAACTTCAGGGATAAGATTTTTTTGATGAACACACATTAAAAAACAAGTTGATAGCCTTGTGACATAAAGGAAAGTAGAAGCTATCTGATGTATAATAAACAAAGACTTTGTTAGAAGACTGTCAGAGGCAAGTTCTATATATCACTAAAATGGCCAGCTTAACTTTTATCTACTGTCCCAACCTCTAAAAACAACTAACCAAAAATACTGATTATAGCCTCACCCTTGACCTACCTAAAAGGTTTATCCCCTTTATCTTAGGGTGATAGTTGTCACTGAAAAATTCAAAGCTTCTGCTGAACTAGCTCCAGCCTCCCCACCTAATTTTATGGTTCCCCATTCAGTACAGATATTACTTTGACAGAATACTTTTTAACTAGCCAATTATTAACCTATGAGATGCTATTACTCCTTCCTTCTCACACAATTCACCACTGCAATACCCTGAGTCCTGCCACTGTCCTCCCCTAACAAAAGAAAAGAAACCTCATTATTATCTTACCTCAGATAAGGAATTCTCTGTACCTCACTCAGGTTTATTAGAGACTCCTATAGATAACCATGACCTACTATTATTTGTTGAAGGATCATACCTCAAAACTGAGATTGAAGGTTATCGAAAAGGATATACTATCACTAATCTAAATTCTCCCTTAGAATAAAGTCCTCTACCTCAGGTAAATTCAGCCCAGAAGGCAGAACTTACTGCACTTGCTATAGCTTGTCAATTAGCCAAACACCAAAAAGTAAATATATACAGACAGCAGGTATGCTTTTGGAGTAGTATATGACTTTGGGATGCTTTGGAAACAAAAGGAGTTTCTCACTTCTGCTGGTATCCCCTCAAAAATGGGAACTTTTAAATGTACTCCAACTGCCTAGAGGCAGCTATGAGAAAAGTTAAAGTCCATGCAAAAATAGATAATACACAAGCTAAAAGAAATGCTCTAGCAGATCATTATGTCAAACAAACAGCCTTAACAAAACCACGACAGTATAAATTCCTGGAGAGACTCAAACAGGCCATTATATAATATAAACAATAAGACCCCTCAAAAGGAAGAATGAAAAAAATATGGTTGTCCCTCTCACTTAGATAATATCAAGACAGCTGCTTGGTGGCATCAGATTATTTCACATGGATATTAGCTGAATTTCTCCATGAAATTACTCATGATGATGATATAGACAAATTGGTTGCTCTCTTAAATCAGCATTGGTGGGGAAACCTTTTTTTAAAACAGTGATTACAATAGCATAAAAAAGAATAAAATATTTAGAAATAAACTTAATAAAGGAGGCAAACTATCTGTACACTGAAATCTACAAAACATTGTTAAAAGAAACTAAAGACAGGGACCCCTGGGTGGCTCAGTTGGTTAAGCGGCTGCCTTCGGCTCAGGTCATGATCCCAGCGTCCTGGGATCGAGTCCCACATCGGGCTCCTTGCTTGGCGGGGAGCCTGCTTCTCCCTCTGTCTCTGCCTGCCACTCTGTCTGCCTGTGCTTGCTCTCGCTTCTCTCTCTATGACAAATAAATAAATAAAATCTTTAAAAAAAAAAAAAAAAAAAAAAAAGAAACTAAAGACAAATGGGAAGACATCCCACATTCATATGGAAGACTTAATATTGTTAAGATATCAACATTACTGAAAGCAATCTACAGACTTAATACAACTCCTATCAAAATGCCAACAATGTTTTTTTCAGAGATACAAAAATCCATCCTAAAATGCACATGGAATCACAAGGGACCTCAAACAGCCAAAACAGTCTTGAAAAAGAATAAAATTAGAGCTCTCACAGTTCCTGGTTTCAAAACTTTTTACAAAGCTACAGTAATCAAAACAGTGTGGGACTGGCATAAAGACATATAAGACAAACAGAATAGAACAATGAGTCCAGAAATAAACCCTTGAAGATATGGTATAACGATTATCAGCAAGGGTGCCAAGACTATTCAATGAAGAAAGGACAGTCTTCTCAACAACCTTTGTTGGGAAAACTGGACATCTCCACGTAAAAGAATGAAGCTGGACCTAACCTTATACCTCATACAAAAATTAACTCAAAATACCTAATATAACATCTAGTACTACAAAACTATTAGCTTAAAACATAAGGGGAAAGTTTCATGACATTCGATTTGGTAATGATTTCTGGGATATGATACCAAAAAGCACAGGCAACAAAAGTAAAATAGACAAACTGGATTACATCAAAATTTTAAACATCTATGCATCGAAGGACACCATCAATAGAGTGAAAAGGTAACCTATGGAATGAGAGAAAATATTTGCAAAAAATTTACGTATCTCATATAAGGTTAATACTCAGAATGATAAAGAACTCCTACAACTCAACAGCAAAAAATAAATAACCTGATTTTTAAATGAGGTAAAAGACTTCAACAGAAATTTTTCCAAATAAAATCTATAAATGGCCAACAAGTACATGTAAAGATGTTCAGCATCACTAATCTTTAGGGAAATGCAAATCAAAGTTACAACAAAATGTCACCTCACACCCATTAGGATGATCATTATTTTTTAAAAAGAAAGAGAAAAAAACAAGTGTTGGCAAGGATGTGGAAAAATTGGAACCATTGTGCACTATTGGTTATAATGTAAAATGGTGCAGCCACTATGGAAAATAACATGGCAGTTCCTCAACAAATTAAAATAGAACTACCATTTGATTCAGTAATCCTATTTCTGGGTATACAACCAAAAAAATTGAAAATGGGATCTTGAAGAGATATTTGTATAGCCATGTTGAGAGTAGCATTATTCAAAATAGCCAAAAGGTGGGGGCAACCCAAATTGTACACAAAAGGATGAACAGACATACAAAATATGGTAGATGCACATAATGGCATATTATTCAGCCTAAAAAAGGAATGAAATTCTGACACATGCTACAATATGGATAAATACTTGAGGACATTATGTTAAGTGAAATAAGCCAGTCACCAAAGACAAATAATGTATGATTTTACTTATATGGGTTATCTAGAATAGTCAAACTCATAAAACAGGGGCCGGGGAGAGGAGGAATTAGGGATTTGTTGTTTAAATGGTATAGGCTTTTCATTTGGCAAGATGAAAAATTTCTGGATATTGGTTACACAACAATGTGAATATACTTAATATTATTACTGAACTGTACACTTAAAAATGATTAGAGTGCTAAATTTTATGTTGTGTGTAATTAACCTCAATTTTGTTTAAGAGAACTGAAGTTATTCTAGTTCATATGTCACCTGTCAATAACATAATCCTGGAAAAACTGTAAAAAATGGCACACAGCCAAGAATCAAAGTTTCAGAGGCTCTTTGGACACCTTCAGATAGATCTTATCCAGTTTCCATCCCTATATGAATATATTTTAGTTTCTGTATAACTACTGTCAGGATGGGTTGTATCATTTCCAGACTGAAAATCTACAGCTCTTATAGTCACTAAAAAGCTACTTGAGGGGCACCTGGGTGGCTCAGTCAGTTAAGCGTCTGCCTTCAGCTTAGGTCATGATTCTGGGGTCCTGGGATCGACCCTCACATGGTACTCCTCACTCAGCAGGGAGTCAGTTTCTCCCTCTCCCTCTGCCCCTTTCCCCTACCTGTGCTCTCTCCCTCTCTCTCAAATAAATAAAATCTTTTATTTAAAAACAAAGCTGTTTGATACTGTGTTTCCAACCTGGAATATACCAACTTTTATATCAATGACCAAGGCAAATACTTTATGGAAATCATTATAAAAGAACACTGTAAGGCATTGCCCTTTACTCCAAAACTGCACTGTCTTTACCCACACAATCTCCTAGAACAATTAACAGCACCAATGGCATCCTTAAATTAAAATTAGCAAAACTTTAAGAAACTCTTAACACTCCCTTGGCCAAATATACTCCTACTAACCCTTATGAAGCTATACATTTCATTTCCTTAGGGACACACTGGTTATTCCCCTATGAAGGGGTAACTGGAAAGCCAGTGCATTTAGGGATTTTAGCTCCAATACTAGACTCCATGCTATTGTATGTAGACATGGCAAGATTTTGCAGGAGACATATATTATACCCAGTCCAATCACCAACAAGTCCACATTCCAACAATATCTTCCTAAAAAGTTTCTTCATGATCTTTAGTTGGGAGATTTCATCTGTTGGAAGAGATGTGGGGAAAAAAAAGTACTCTTGAACCTCATTGGAAAAGACTTTATCAGATACTATTAACAATAAACACAGCCGCGAAACTCCAGGGTGTCAGTCCTTGTGTTCACATTTCACAACCAAAAAACAATTAAGAATTCCATAAAAGGTAAAATCTACTCCAATAAGGAACATAAATTGAAGATTCTCAGAGATCTTCTAGAGATAGCAAATCATTAGATCCAGACCGCTAAGGACTGACATCAGCAAGAAGGCAGAATTAAAAGTCCGCAGCAATCTTCTCCCCACAGAAACAATGATTTGGCAGGCATTCATGGGCAAAAGTGCCTTTTTGGAAGCGCTGGGACAAGGTTGGAAGCTGTGAAAACTAGTAGAGCCCAAGACAAAGGAAGCCCATTTGAGAAGGCAGTCACCAATGAGAGGTCTACTGACTATAGTGGTACCAGCTTCAGATTCAATGTGCAGCTGCCCCATCCCCTTGTGGACTCAGCTCCAACTCTAGTTGCCTTCAGTGTTCCCATCAATCCCATCCACCAAAAGACCCAGGAGAGCCGTGTCCATCAGTGAACAGGCCCACTCACTAGGGACCCAGCTACAGACCCTAAAATCAGCCTTATGACACAGCTTTAATCTTATCTGACTACAGTCTAGAGGCTATCCCATCAGTCTGGACCTTGTAGCAGAAGGTCCTACCTGGCAAAACCAGTCTATAAAGACTGGAAGAGGTTTCTGCTTCTTCAAATGTATAGATACCAATGCAAGACGAAAAGTATAAAGAATCAGGCAAACATGACCACCAAAAGGAAACTAATAAAGTTCTAGTAACTGACACTGAAGAAATGGAGATCTATGAACTACTTCACAAAGAATTAAAAATAATCATCTTAGGGGTCCTTAGGTGGCTCAGTCCATTAAGCATCTGACTCTTGATTTCAGTCCAGGTCATGATCTCGGGGTTCTGGGATGGAGCCCCATATCAGACTCCATGCTAGGTGAGGAGTTTGCTTGAGGATTTCTCTTCCTCTCCTTCTGCCCCTCCCCATGCTCAAGCTCTCTCTCTATCTATCTATCTCTATCTCTCTAAAATACACAAATAAATCTTTTTTTTAAAAAAATCATGTTAAAGAATTCATTCAGGTACAAGAGAACATAGGTAGATAACTAAATGAAATCAGAAAAACAATACATGAACAAAATGATAAAGTTTAATAAAGAAATAGAAACCATTAAAAAAAGAAAAATTCTAGGGACGCCTGGGTGGCTCAGTTGGTTAAGCAGCTGCCTTCGGCTCAGGTCATGATCCCAGTGTCCTGGGATCGAGTCCCACATCGGGCTCCTTGCTTGGCAGGGAGCCTGCTTCTCCCTTTGCCTCTGCCTGCCATTCTGTCTGCCTGTGCTCGTTCTCTCTCCCTCTCTCTGACAAATAAATAAAATCTTAAAAAAAAAAAAAAGAAAAAAAGAAAAATTCTGGACCTAAAGAATGCAATTACTGAACTGAAAAATTCAATAGAGAGCTTAGCACTGAATCTATCATGCAGAAGAGAGAATCAACAAACTCCAAAAGAGGTTATTTGAAATTATCCAGTTAGAGGAACAAAAAGAGAAAAGAATAGAAAGGAGTGAAGAAAGCATATAGGACTTAACTGAAATCATCAAAAGAAATTATACACATTATGGGAATTCCAGAAAAAGAAGAAAGGGACAGAAAGATTATTTAAAGAAATAATGGCAGAGAATTCCCCAAATTGGTGGGGGGTTGACATCTTGATTCATGAAGCCTGAAAATTCCCAAAGAGGTCTACAATGAGACACATTATAAATAAATTATCAAAAGACAAAAAGAGAATTTTGAAAGCAATTTGCCATGCACAAAGTAACCTATCAGTGGTTTTCTCAGCAGAAAACTTGCAGGCCAGGAAAGAATTTATTCAAAGTACTTAAAGAAAAAACTGCCAACCAACATACTCTACTAGGAAAAATTGTCTTTTAAAAATCAAAGATAGAAAAGATTTTCCCAAATGGAAACTGAGGGAGTTTATCAACACTTAGACCTGCCTTACAAGAAGCACTAAAGGAAGTTTTTCAAGTTGAAATGAAAAGATAGTAAACAACAACATAAAAAGTTATGAAAGTATGAATTTTACTGCTAAAGGTGAATATAAGGACAAACAGAATATTGTAATACTGTAATGGTTGTGCATAAACCACTTTAACAGTAGTATATAAATTAGAAGACAAAAACAGTAAGGATAACTATAACCACAGAAATCTGTTACTAGAAACACAATATACAGAAAAGTAAAATCTGTCATCAATTACATAAAGTAGGGTAGGCGGAGTAAAGTATAGAGTTTCTGCAGCAATTGCAGTTAAGTTGTCATCAGCTTTAAAAAGATTGCTATAACTACACAATGTTCAATATAAACCCCACGGTAACCACACACCCAAAAAAAAAAAAAAAGATAAAGAGAAAAGAAAACACACCACTATTTTTGAAAATCAAATTACAAAGACAACAACGGGAGAGAAGAACAAGAGAACCACAAAAAAGAGGAAACAGTTAACAAAATGTCAATAGTAAGTCTTTACCGATCAATAATTACTTTTAATATAAATGGACTAAAATCCCAATCAAAGACATACTGAATTGATAAGAGGACAAGACCCAATTATATGCTGTCTATAAGAGAAACACTTTAGATTTAAGGAAACACAAAGTTTGAAAGTGAAGGGATAAGAAAGGTAAACCATGCAAATTGTCACCAAAATACAGCATACCAAAACTTAAGGGGTGCAGTAAAAGCAGGACTAAGAAGGAAGTTTACAGCAATAAACACCTACACTCAAAAAGAAGAAATACCTCAAATAACTTTATATATCAAAAAACTAGAAAAGGAGCAAAGCCCGAAGTTAGGAGAAGGAAGGAAATAATAAAGATTAGAGCAAAAGTAAATCAAACAGAGAGTAGAAAAATAATTGAAAAATCAATAAAACTAAGAGTTTTGTTTGAAAAAAATAAACAAAAACAATAAACCCTTAGCTTGACTGAGGAAAATTAAGAGAAAATTCAAATAAATAAAATCATAAATGAAAGAAGACACATTACAATGGATACCTAAGAAATTTTAAAAATTAAAATAGAGATTATACTTTTTAGAGAGCTCTACATACCCTTATATAAAAACATTGGCTTTGATTGAGTGATTTCAGAGGCATCTGAGCAGAGGAATGACATGGTCTGACTTATAAGTTAATAGACCCACTCTAGCTTATGTGTGGAAACAAGTCTAGAAAGAAATAAAGAAAAGATACAAGGTTGGGGTGCCTGGCTAGCCCGGTCAGTAGAGCATATGACTCATGATCTCAGGTCATGAGTTCCAGCCCCACATTGGGTACAGAGATTATATTTAAAAAAAAAAAAAAAAAAAGGCAAGGAGACCAGTTGGAGGCTTCTACAGTAATTCACTAAAGGGATAAATGTGGCAGCAAAGGGTTAGCGAGGGGAGTGGAAAGAAGGGGTATGGTCCAGGATATCCAGGTGAAATGGACAAAGACTCCCAAGGATAATTCCAAGTTTTTGGCTTGAGCAATAGGAAGGAATTGCCAATTACTGTGATACAGAACATTTAAAAGATCATGTTTGGGGCATCTGGGTGGTTCAGTCAGTTAAGTGTCTGTCTTTGGCCCAGGTCATAATCCCAGGGTCCTGGGATCGAGTCCCATATGGGGCTCCCTGCTCAGTGGGCTGTCTGCTTCTCCTTCTGCTGCTCCCTCTGCTCACTCTCTCTATCTCAAATCAAACAACCAATCAATCAATCAATAAAATCTTTAAAAGATCGGGTTTGGGAAAATATGAAGAGTTCAAGTTTAGACCTAAAGTTTGGACTGCCTATCATTAGATTGACATACATAAAATTTAACAAAAGACAACCATCTTGACCTACAAAAATGAAAATTGCATATGGTTCAACTTAATAGATAAGCAGGAGAAAATTGTAACAAATGCAGTTGCACTTGGTATAAAAGGAACAGGAGGGAGACTCATGTTTGGGGGTCATCAACATACAGCTGGCACTTAAAAGAAGGCAATGAAGGTCAACCAAAAAAACATAATGCCAAAAAGGGTCCTCAGATATTTCAACCTTCACAAGGAGGAGCAAACAGCTGGAAACTGAGAAGCCAGAGACAGACTGGGACACTGTGATGTCTTGGATGCCAAAGGAGAAAATGTTTAAAGAGGACAGTGATGGCATAAAGTGTTGTTCATAACTCTAGATGAGAACTGAAAATTAACCACTAGATTTCATAATGTGGGAACCACTGATGACCTTAATGAGAGCATTTTTAGATGTCTGGCACGGAGAGATGTCTGACTACAGTGGGTTCAAGATCAAGTGGAAGAAGGAAAATTAGAGAATGCATGCACAGTTCACTGATTTGAGAGTTTCTGTGTATGAGAAAAGAGAAAATTGGTAGAGAAATTGGAGGAGAGGGGCATGTGGGTGGCTCAGTTGGTTAAGCATCAGGCTCTTGATTTCAGCTTAGCTCATGATCTCAGGGTTGTGAGATTGAGCCCACATTGGGTTCCATGCTCAGTAGGGAGTCTACTTGAGATTCTCTCCCTCTCCCATTGCTCCTCTCCCCCTCAAATAAATAAATAAATCTTTTTAAAAAAGAAACTGGAGGAGAAAGTCATGTCAACAGAGTTTTTGTTAAAGATGGAAGACTTTACCTCTCAATTATATATTGAAGATATTGAATTGGTAAAGGTAGTAAAATTTGATGGTGCTTGACAGAGAGGAGGGGATTGCTAGAGTGATGTTCTTGAGGAGGCAAAATGACATGAGATGAACTGCACAAATGGATAAAGAGGACTGTTAAAAGCACAGACATATCTTCTATGGGAAGAGGACAAAAGGCAAAACATACAATCCCAGTGGAACTTAATTAGATGCGATTATGGGAAATTTTTAAAATATTTTTGATTGCTCCTTTGACTCAGCGAAAAAGAAAAAGGTGACCATCTAGTAGAAAAAATAAGAGATGAGGTATCAGAGTTTTGCAGAGAGAAGAAAGCATGCAATATTCATCTACAAGAGTGAAAAAAATGAATGAAATAGACCAACATAGTAAAATCACTGGGCAGCAATTAGTAGCCTACTTGAGGTCGCTGATCAAGAATTTAAAGTAAGACTAGTCAGTGGGGTTAAGGTTTTTTCCCAACCCCACTCAGCCACACAAATGTAGCCACAGATTAACAAATATATTAACCAGCAAAGCAGGAAGCAGGAAAGGGAGATGAAGATATAAATTTGACAATGATTATAATTTGAATCCCAGGTAAAGAGGGAAGTGGGGACCAGTCGGTGTCAGTTTCAGTGAAAAGGTGATAGGATCAATGGATTTTTCCAAAAGGGAAGAAGGACTGATGGAATTTAGATATTTAAAGGACTGAGCTATAAAGTTAGGAGTTGGTGCTCTGAGAATACAATGTTTGAAAATGGATTATGGAGAGGCCAGAATTTGGAGTAACTGGCAAGGTTAAGAGTATGAGTCAATGAGGAAAGAGGACAAAATTATTGAACATTAAGAGAAGTCAGAGGCTAAGATTTGAAAGGGGGATCCATAAGCATATTAAAATCACCACAAATTACACCAGAGGTAGAATGAGTGAGAATTATAGTGAATCAAGGCTAAAGTCTTCAAAGACGATGATAGAGACATTTGCTACACGTACATTTCATAAATGATTGGTATAAAGTATGTCTGAAACCCGTTTTCTAAACAATATTTTGATTATTTACAGATTGTGATAATATTATGAAGGTCATAAAGAAAGTGATGAGAGAGAGTGAACAGAGAAAGCCATTTCAAATAAAGTAATCAGCAATGGCCTTTTTAAGAAGGTGCTATCCAGTTGGTCTTTTGTTTTTTTTTTTTGTTTGTTTGTTTTTTTTTTTTAAATGAGGAAGGTACCAGCACTGCATAAAATTGAAAGAAGTGTTGAAACTCATTTAAAAAAAAAAAAGCAGGAATATTTCAAAGAAGAAGAAATAAGAACGACCAATAAGAAAAAAGGGGGGGAAAGAATGGCCAGTAAGCATATGAAAAACAATCCGCCTTGACTGGCTATTAGAAATGCAGAATGAAAACACAATGAGAGCATTTTACTACACCACATTTAAGAGTCTTGCAGTAAGAAATGTTTGCAATGATGTAGTGAAATAGAAACATACTCTGCTTATAAAAGTGTAAACTATGAAAAGCATTTTGGGGGGAAAAATAGGAGGAAGCATTACCTGCTAATTTGGAAAGACACACAGTAACAATTAGTTATCCATTCCTAGGTATATACAATAAACATGAGTAAAGAGTCCATGATCTAAAACCAGGTTAGTCTACATTTGATTCCCACATTTAACTCAAACTAGGTATATAATTTTGGATAACTCAGCTTACCACTCCCAGCATCAGCTGTTGTGAAGACTGAAAAGATCATTTGTTTTAAGTAGGGCAGGAGGAAACGTTTGTAGGTGATAGATACCTTTACAGCATTGATTGGGATGACAGTTTCATTGATTTTCATGTTTTCCAAATTCAACCATATACATTAAATAAATATACATGGCTTTCTGTATATCAATCATGCCTCAATAAAGTGTTGGGGTTTTGGTTTTGGTTTTTTTTTTTTTAGAAAAAGATAACTTTTTTAGGATGGGAGGTTAGGAATATGGGTATTAGAGAGGGCACAGATTGCATGGAGCACTGCGTGTGGTGCAAAAACAATGAATACTGTTACGTTGAAAAGAAATTTTAAAAATTTTAAAAAAAGAAAAAGATCACTTTTTTATTTATTTTTTTAAGATTTTATTTATCTCTTTTCCAGAAAGAGAGAGAGAACACACAAAAGCAGGAAGAGAGGCAGAGAGAGAGGCAGGCTCCCTGCTGAGCAAGGATCCCCATGCGGGACTCCATCCCAGAACCCCGGGATCATGACCTGAGCCGAAGGCAGCGGCTTAACCCACCGAGCCACCCAGGCGTCCCAAAAAGATCACTTTTTTAAACAGTAAATGGTGGACGTGTCCTAATAATTCCTCAAGAAAACAATTTAATTATAATAGTTTAAATTTCTATTGATATTATTAATAGTGTTATAAAAAACCTTAACCCTCAGGAAGAAAGTTCCACAAATATTTTACTTTAGTATTAAAACAGAAGTTTTCCTGAAGAGAAGTCAGTATTTTCCATTTACTCCTGAAATGATAGACCCAGTTCTAAAGAAATTTTCGGAGCATTTGGGTAAGTCCATTTTATGAGAGGTGATGGGGGTGTGGAGGGAGAAAGGACGGGGGTGATCTATTTGAGTAGTCTTTTCTCTAGAATGGATGAAATCTCAAGAAAACATTAGTCCTAAAGGTGAACAAGGTTTTAAGTTCTATTGCTGTTATATCTTTTCCTTTTTTTCTAAGAATGAGTTAGACACGTGTTCTGCCTCCTAGAAGCCCACAGAGGTATTTCCTTAACCACAGCCTCAGCTCTAGAGCCGCACCGATACCGCGCTCTCTACGGGGCGGAGCCTCGGAAGGGGCGGAGCCTAGAGTGACATTTTGTGACTTCGGTTCCGCCGGCGTCCCTTGAAATACCCGCGCAGATCTGTCCGTGTGAGGAACCTGGGATTCGAAGGCCCCAGGCTGAGCCCTGCGCCCGTGCTGCGCCACCAGAACCCCAGGACTCCGGCCCCAGGAGGCGCCCCCAGAACTCCAGGCACTCTCTCTCTGCGTCGCCCGGTACCGCGCTCCGCCGCTCCCGCCGCCTCACCTGTCGTCGTCGAGACCTGTCACGGCCTGCAGGACCGGGTCCCTCACACCGCCGCCAGGCCCCGAGAGCGCCGCCCGCAGCGCTGTCCGGGTGATGGGCAGCTGGCCTCGCAGCCCCAGGGCCTACCCCGAGCCCTGCTGGGGACCACCGCCAGGAGGACCCCGCCCTGCCAAGCGCCGCAGAACCCAGGAGCCCGCGGACCTGGAGGGGCCCCAGGCCGCGGACACACTCACCTCCGTGGTGGTCCTGGCCACCGGCTGTGCCCTGCAGCTGCTCCTGGACGACGTAGACCTGGTGCTGGAGCCCGAGCCGACGTCGGCCCTGCAAGTGACCGTCGGAGAGCTCACTCTCATGCTGGTCCCCGAGGCTCTCCTGCGCTCCGGAGGGCAGGGCCACTCGCCTGCCAGCCTGGAACGGGGCGCGTTCCCGAGCGCGCCCGAGCACGACGTCGCCGTCGAGCGGGGCCTCTTCTGCGTTTCTGCCCCAGAGATGACCGCCCAAGCAGAGGCCTACGAGGAAGACGCCGACCGCGAGTTCCTGCCGCCTCGGATGGACCCTGCAGCGGGCTCCGTACCTGGGCTCCGCCCCTGCGCTGCAAGGGTGGCCAGCCCCCACCCGCAGGGCCCCACACCCGGTGCCTGGCCTTGGGCCCCCACCCCTAGTCCAAGGAGACGCTCTCCTCTCCGCTACTTCAACCTGGACGCCCACCTTCTGGAGCCATTCCCCAACTCGCCACTCCAACCTCTACCTCCCTCTCCGAGCCCAGGCCCCCACGCGCGCCCCCAGCGCCTTCCGGGTCCCTCTCCCAAGGCCCGGAGGCGCCTATTCCAGGAATGAACTGCTCCCACAATCCCTTGCCACCCAGCGGGCCCTTGGGAGAGGCTTCCAGGAGCCGCCGTGTGTACACTGCACAACCCGCAAGAATCACCAAGCATGAATAACGGACAGATGCTCTTTTGATGCAAGCTGCATTGCAAAATTTTGGATCAATGGCGAACCGAAACATCTGAAGGGAAATCACCTCGGCAACGAAATGGTGCTGGAAATACAGTGTGCTTCCAGAAATGCGAAACGCTGCTTAGGTTGTTTTCTCTTAAGGTTACGCTTAAGTAGCTCCATTCTCCTCAGTTTCGCACTTCTTTCTAAAACCCATCCTCTCCCCAGCACCCTACCATTGCACCTCTTCCTCCAAAATTAGACATTCCTAAAAAAAATTGGGGCGGGGGCGGGTTGCGCCTGGATGGCTCGGTGGGTTAAGGCTCTGCCTTCCGCTCAGGTCATGATCTCAGGGTCTTGGGATCTAGTCCCGCATCCGACTCTCTGCTCAGCGCGGACCCTGCTTCCCCTCTTGCCCTCTGCCTGTCTCTCAGCCTACTTGTGATCGCTTTCATCTGTCGAATAAATAAATAAAATCTTTAAAAAAAATTTTTTTTTCTTAATGGGTTTTGCCCCTAATGTCCCTGCTAGTTTATGACAACCTTGTCATTTTGACTTTTTGATAGCTGTAGATGTTTTTGGCGAATCTAACAAATAGGTATACTGGACAAATGTTTGTTGGATACAAAACAAACACAGAATGAGGAGCAATGATCGTGTGCCCTCCTTTTCTTAATGAAAATGTTACCAAATGGTTTAAGTAATATTGCTGGGTTGGGGGGCTTTTTTCCAAAAGAACCAACTCTTTCGCATGATTTTCTTCCAGATTTTTAATAAAATTCTCCAGTGCTGGAAAAGTTTCTAATTCTAAAGACTCTGTGTTTTGATAGTTCTAAGATCCTGAATATATTTTGTACATTGTTTCTGGTATATGGAAATGATTCATTATGTTGTTCTGGTATCCAGAAAAATGATTTAATTTATTTAATGCCTTATCTGTAGATTATCTTGCTTAACTAATAAAGAGAATAATATGTCGAAAATAATGAGAATATTATCTCTTTTTTCGACAAGACTCTTAACATTTTATTTTTCCTTGATATTTTTGCTGGATACTACTCCAGCTCCAGGTGGAACGGTATGGCTGTTGGGGGCATCCCTATCTTATCCCTTGTATTAATATAAGTGCTTCTAAATTTTACCAAAAAACATGATGTACATGATACTACACATTCATAAAATGAAGGATAAAAATCATATGATCTTCTCAATAGAGACAGAAAAAACATTTGACAACATTTCTTTTAAAACACCTCGACATAATAAAAGCCATATATGACAAACCCACAGTTAACATCATACTCAATAGTGAAAAGCTAAAAGCTTTTCCTCTAAGATCACACACAAAGCAAAGATGACCACTCTCACCACTTTTATTCAACATAGTACTAGCAGTCCTAGCCACAGCAATCAGACAAGAGAAATAAATGTTATTCAAAAGGGTGTGGAAGAGGGTGCCTGGATGGCTCCACTCCTTAAGTGGCTGCCTCTGCTCAGGTCATGATACCAGGGTCCTGGGATAAAGCCCCACATGGGGCTCTGTGCTCACCTGGAGCCTGCTTCTCCCTCTCCCTCAACCTGCAGCTCTGCCTGCTTGTGTGTATTCTCTCTCTCTCTCTCTCCCTGTCAAATAAATAAATAAAATCCTTTTAAAAATAAGTAAAATAAAAATATTTTTTAAATGGTGTAGAAGTAAAATTGTTACTATTTGCAAATGACATGATACCATATGTTTAAAAAAACCCTAAAGACTTGACCAAAATAAACTATTAGAACTAATAAATGAGTTCCATTAAGTTGCAGAGTACAAACTAATATACAGAAGTCTGTATATTAGCTGTGTTTCTATACACTAATAACAAAGTAGCAGAAAGAGAAATTGAGAAAATGATCTTGTTTACAATTGCACCAAAAAGAGTAAAATACATAGGGATAAACTTAATCAAGCAGGTGACAGACCTGACAAAAGAACTTGAGTTTTTCACATAAAGTATCATACCATCTGCAAAGAGTGAGAGTTTGACTTCTTCTTTGCCAATTTGGATGCCTTTAATTTCTTTTTGTTGTCTAATTGCTGAGGCTAGGACTTTTAGCACTATGTTGAATAGCAGTGGTGATAATGGACATCCCTGCCATGTTCCTGACCTTAGCAGAAAATCTCTCAGTTTTTCTCCATTGAGAATGATTTTCATGTGGGTTTTTCATAGATGGCTTTGATGATACTGAGGTATGTACCCTCTATCCCTACACTGTGAAGAGTTTTGATCAAGAAAGGATGCTGTACTTTGTCAAATGCTTTTTCAGCATCTATTGAGAGTATCATGTGGTTCTTGTTCTTTCTTTTATTAATGTATTGTATCCACATTGATTGATTTGCAGATGTTGAACCAACCTTGCAGCCCTGGAATAAATCCCACTTGCTCACGGTGAATAATCCTTTTAAAGTGCTGTTGGATCCTATTGGCTAGTATTTTGGTGAGAATTTTCGCATCTGTGTTCATCAAGGATATTGGTCTGTAATTCTCCTTTAGGTTGGGGTGTTTGTCTGGTTTTGGGATCAAGATAATGCTGGTTAATCAAATGAGTTTGGAAGTTTTCCTTCCATTTCTATTTTTTGGAACAGTTTCAGGAGAATAGGAATTAATTCTTCTTTAAATACTTGGTAGAATTCCCCTGGGAAGCCATCTGGCCCTGGGCTCTTGTTTGTTTAGAGATTTTGGATGACTGCTTCAATCTTCTTACTGGTTATGGGTCTGTTCAGGTTTTCTATGTCTTCCTGGTTCAGTGTTGGTAATTTATATGTCTCTAGGAATGTATCCATTTCTTCCAGATTGCCAAATTTGCTGGCGTATAGTTGCTCATAATATGTTCTTATAATTGTTTGTATTTCTTTGGTGTTGGTTGTGATCTCTCCTCTTTCATGCATGATTTTATTAATGTGGGTCCTTTCTCTTTTCTTTTTGATAACTCTGGCCAGGAGTTTATCAATCTTATTAATTCTTTCAAAAAACCAGCTCCTAGTTTTGTAGATCTGTTCTATTGTGGGGTTTTTTTGGTTTGTTTGTTTCTATTTCATTGATATCTGCTCTGATCTTTAGGATTTCTCTTCTCCTGCTGGTTTTAGCCTTTCTTTGTTGTTCTTTCTCCAGCTCCTTTAGGTGTAGGGTTAGGTTGCGTACTTGAAACCTTTCTTGTTTCTTGAAAAAGGCTTGTATTGCTATATATTTTCCTCTCAGGACTGCCTTTGCTGTGTCCCCCATTGTGTTTTCATTATCATTTGTTTCCATGATTTTTTTTAATTCTTCTTTAATTTCCTGACCCATTCATTCTTTAGTAGGATGCTCTTTAGCCTCCATGTATTTGAGTTCTTTCCAAATTTCCTCTTGTGATTGAGTTCTAGCTTCAGAGCACTGTGGTCTGGAAATATGCAGGGAATGATCCTAATCTTTTGGTACCAGTTGAGACCTGATTTGTGACCCAGGATGTGATTTATTCTAGAGACTGTTCCAAGTCCAGTAGAGAAGAATGTGTATTCTGTTGCTTTGGGATGGAATGTTCTGAATATATCTGTGATGTCCATTGGAGACCTGACAAAAGAACTTGAAGATGACACAAATAAATGAAAAGATAAACCAAGCTCATCAATTGGACAAATTAATATTGTTAAAATATCCATACTACTCAAAACAATCTACAGATTTCATACAATGCTTATCAAAATACCAGTAGTACTTTTTACAGAACTAGAACAAAAAATCATAAAAATTGTATGGAAGCACAAAAGGCCCTGAATAGCCAAAGCAAACTTGAGGAAGAAAAAGACAATCCCAGGTTTCAAACTATATTACAAAGACATGATAATCAAAATAATATGGTACTGGCACAAAAAAGGACACATATATCAATAGAACAGAATTAAGAGCCCAGAAATAAATCCACATTCATATAATCAATTAATCTATGACAAAGGAGGAAAGAATATACAATGGGGAAAAAGACAGCCTCTTCAATAAATACTTCTGGAGAAACTGGACAACTATATGAAGAAAAATGAAACTTTCTTAGGCCACAAACAAAAATAAACTCAAAATGGATTAAATACCTAAATGTAAGAACTGAAACCATAAAACTCCTAAAACAAACAAACCAACAGAGGTGGTAAACTCCTGAACATTGGCCTTAGCAGTACTTTTTCTTGATCTGTCCCCTCAGGCAAGGGAAACAAATAGGAAAAGATCATTTCAACACATATCAATAAAAAAGAAGTTCCAAAACTCAATAACATCAAAAAAGGCAAAAACATAAACACTCATCACACAGAAGATGTGACATGAATGGCCCATATATGTATATAAAAACATGACCAACTGAGTAGTCAAAGAAATACAATATAAATACATGATATCATTTCACATCATCAGATTGGAAAATGTTCAGAAATCTGACTATGGTAAGTGTTAGCAACAATGTGGTGCAGAGGAAATTCTTACCCACTGTTCACAGAAATACAAAATAGGACAACTACTTAAGAAAGCAGTTTGGCATGAACTATTATTGTTAGGGTGCCACACACTACTACCTAGCAATTACCCATTGAGGGTTTTTGCCATAAATACATAGGTAAAAGTCAAAGACCTCTGTTTTAAAATTAAATGTGTTGGTTTTTAAATCCCAAATCCAACACAAACCAAGAATTTCATTTTCTCAACTTTCCCTTCTTATCTATGAGTTCCACTAATGAGGACTGAATAAATCTAATTTTTTAAACAGTATAATAGAAGTCAGGCAGCAAGTCTGAAAATAAAAAGTTAACCTTTTGATATATTTTTGCTACTGTTATTAATCATTACCACAGTCTGACCTCCAAGCAAAAGACTGCAGTTAAAATTTTTTTTTTAAGTTTCACTTGATTTTTTTTAAGCTTTTTTATCACAGAAAATTGGGATTTCTAACTTCTCTCCTGATGAATTCCAGAAACCATGTAAGGGACGCAGGGAAACAGTGATCTATGATGAAGTAAAGGCTTTTCAAAGTCTTTAGAGGAGGGGCCCCTGGGTGGCTCAGTGTGTTAAAGCCTCTGCCTTCAGCTCAGGTCATGATTTAGGGTACTGAGAGCCCCCGCATTGGGCTCCCTGCTCGGCAGGGAGTCTGCCTCCACCCTCTCTCTGCCTGCCTCTCTGCTTACTTGTAATTTCTGTCAAATAAATAAATAAAATCTGTAAAAAAAAAAAAAAAAAAAAAAAAAAAACTTAGAGGACATTAGACCTAGATTACTTCTTAGAGTAAGCAAGTACTTTTTGATTCTGTATTTTGGTTACCCACCTCCCCCACACCCCCGCTCTGGCCAAGAATAAAAGCAATAACCCCCATAAGGATATCCTAGAAGTATCTACATTGTCTTAAAAAAAAAAAAAAAAAACCTGCTATGGGGCGCCTGGGTGGCTCCATCGTTAAGCGTCTGCCTTGGTCATGAAGATCCAGCCCCGCATTGGGTTCCCTGCTCAAAGAAGAGCCTGCTTCTCCCTCTCCTTCTGCGCACTTTGTGCTCTCTGTCAAATACATAAAATCTTTTTTTTAAATAAAACTTTTTTTTTTTTTTTAATCTAAAAGCAACAAAACAAAACTCTGCTGTTGAGCTGTACTAAACCTATTGCCCTTTGGCAGAAGGAGGGGTTTATATTGAGAGGGTCCCTCGAGTCACCTGACTTCTCCTACCAATAATGCAGTGCTGACCAGTCCGCGGGAGGACTTTCAGATTCTGAAGCCAGAAGTCCGGGGCTGCGCTCCAGAACCCCAGGACTCCGGCCCCAGGAGGCGCCCCCAGAACTCCAGGCACTCTCTCTCTCTCTCTGCGTCACCCGGGGTACCGCGCTCCGCCGCTCCCGCCGCCTCACCTGTCGTCGTCGAGACCTGTCACGGCGTGCAGGACCGGGTCCCTCACACCGCCGCCAGGCCCCGAGAGCGCCGCCCGCAGCGCTGTCCGGGTGATGGGCAGCTGGCCTCGCAGCCCCAGCGCCTACCCCGAGCCCTGCTGGGGACCGCCGCCAGGAGGACCCCGCCCTGCCAAGCGCCGCAGAACCCAGCAGGCCGCGGGCCTGGAGGGGTCCCTGGCCGCGGACACACTCACCTCCGTGGTGGTCCTGGCCACCGGCTGTGCCCTGCAGCTGCTCCTGGACGACGTAGACCTGGTGCTGGAGCCCGAGCCGACGTCGGCCCTGCAAGTGACCGTCGGAGAGCTCACTCTCGTGCTGGTCCCCGAGGCTCTCCTGCGCTCGGGAGGGCAGGGCCACTCGCCTGCCAGCCTGGAACGGGGCGCGTTCCCGAGCGCGCCCGAGCACGACGTCGCCGTCGAGCGGGGCCTCTTCTGCGTTTCTGCCCCAGAGATGGCCGCCCAAGCAGAGGCTTATGAGGAAGACACCGACTGCCGCCTCGAATGGACCCTGTAGCGGGTTCCGTACCTGGGCTCCGCCCCTGCGCTGCAAGGGTGGTCAGCCCCCACCCGCAGGGCCCCACACCCGGTGCCTGGCCTTGGGCCCCCACCCCTAGTCCAAGGAGACGCTCTCCTCTCCGCTACTTCAACCTGGACGCCCACCTTCTGGAGTCCTTCCCCAACTCGCCACTCCAACCTCTACCTCCCTCTCGGAGCCCAGGCTCCCACGCGCGCCCCGGAGGCGCCTATTCCAGGAATGAACTGCTCCCACAACCTACCGCCAGCTGGCTTCAGGTACTAGTGATCCTCCATGACACACTCTGAGCACGTGCCACCGATCAAAGATGGAACTCATCGTAGGGACCCGGCAGCTGCGGGTTTGGTTTTTAGCTAAAATGCCTTTATCAGGGCGCTTGGGTGGCTCAGTGGGTTAAGCCTCTTCCTTCAACTCAAGTATGGTCTCAAGGTCCTGGGGCTGAGCCCAGCATTGGGCTGTCTGTTCAGCAGGGAGCCTGCTTCCTCCTCTCTCTCTCTCTCTGCCCACCTCTCTGCTGACTTGTGATCTTTCTCTGTGTGTCAAATAAATAAATAAAATATTTTAAAAAATAAAATAAAATGCCTTGATCAGTAGCAGACAAGGATGGATAGATAGATCGACAGATAGATGATAGATAGATTACTTCTGGTAAGGACCTTTAGCACAGAGGATAGACCACATATAGCCAAAGATGGATTTTTAGATCCTTTGCCTGTGCTTGCTGTGTGGACTGTTTCTTCCACCTCTGTTGTCTTCAGCCAATCCTGTATTTATTTTACCCCTACTCTTGCTTCAGATTCATGTCATTCCCCACCCCCCAGTGTATCCCCTTTTCCCATCACTTCCCAATGCATCTCTCCTTTCTCACCATTTCACATTGTTTTTCCTTCCCTTTATAATTGTGAATTTGCCTGTATGATTTCCCCAGTGTCCTTGGAGGTGCTTCTGATCACCAATTTTTTTTTTATTTTTAGTATGCACAATACTTATTAAGAAGAGCTTTGTGAAGAAGATGACAAGTAAACAGCAGGGAGAGAGGGATAAGTTGAAGTGCTGCAGATCCAGTGACAGCCTCAGCAACTTCTTTGGGAGCTCTGGAGTTAAAATGACTGGTCAGAGTTGTCCCAGGTAAGGCTAAAATAGCCCAACTCCCTCATCATCATCACACCATTGGCACCATTGGGTGTGAGGTACCAGGGAAGAATCATAGCCCAAGGCAAGACCACTTTCTTCAGCTAAGACAGTCTCTAAAGGGGATCATAGCTGAAGGCTGTCTGTCCATAACCCTCCTAGCACTTATGGAACAATTCTCATTGAAGAGGAATCTGGGTGGTGCATCAGACCACCAACCACAACATCATAATTTTGATTCTATTTAGCATAACATTCATCTCAATTTATTCTGATCTTTAGTTATGACTAGCAATAAAAAAATTGTAATCATCTTCATATGGGTCTTAGGTATTTGGGTAAAGTATGATCACCAATTTTATCTTTCTCTTTCTTCTTGCTTTCCAAACTCCTTTCCCTGGACCTAGTCAATCAAGATAAATGCCTACTAAATAAATAAATGAATAAATGGCACACAAATGTAATACATTGGACTTTGGAAAATATTTCTAAATTTGGAATTGGAAAAAAAACAGTGAGAATTATATTTAATGGAAGGAGGAAAGGAGAAGCTAGGACATTGTTTCACCCCAGAAGCCAACTGTACAATGTCATATTCCCCTGTAGTTTAACAATCAAGTGGGTATTTTTTTTTCAAGTTTTTATTTAAATTCCAGTTAACATACTGCATAGTATTAGTTTCAGGTGTACAACATAGTGATTCAGAACTTCATACATCACGTTGTGCTCATCACAAGTACACTCCCCATTACCAATTACCCCATTCCCCACCCATCCCTCTTCTGATAACTATCAGCCTGTTGTGTATAAAGAGTCTGTTTTTTGGTTTGATTCTTTTTTTTCCCCTTTGTTCGTATGTTTCGTTTCTTTTTTTTAATTTATTTTATTTTTTTAAAAGATTTTATTTATTTATTTGAGAGAGAGACAGTGAGAAAGAGCATGAGCGAGGAGAAGGTCAGAGGGAGAAGCAGACTCCCCATGGAGCTGGGAACCTGATGTGGGACTCGATCCCAGCAGTCGGGGATCGTGACCTGAGCCGAAGGCAGTCATCCAACCAACTGAGCCACCCAGGCGTCCCGTATGTTTCGTTTCTTAAATTCCACATATGATTGAAATTGTATGGTATTTGTCTTTTTCTGACTTTTTTAATTTATCATAATACTCTCCAGCTCCTTCCATGTCATTGCAAATGGCAAGACTTCAGTCTTTTTATGGCTGAATAATATTTCATTGTATATATACACCACATCTCCTTTATCCATTCATCAGTTGATGGACAGATGGGCTGTTTCCATAATTTGGCTATTGTAGGTAATGCTGCTATAAACGTCAAGGTGTGTGTGCCCCTTTCAATTAGTATTTTTGTATTCTTTGGGTAAATACCTAGCAGTGTGACTGCTGGATCACAGGGTCATTCTTTTTTCTAAACTTTTGAGGACACTCCATGCTCTTTTCCACAGTGGCTACACTACACCAGTTTGCATTCCCATCAACAGTATAAAAGGGGTTTTTTTCCTCCACATCCTCACCAAAATTGTTGTTTCTTATGTTGCTGATTGTAGCCATTGTAACAGATGTGAGGTGATACTTCCTAGTGGTTTTGACTTGCATTTCCCTGATAAGTGATGTGATCATCTTTTCATGTGTCTGTTAGGCATCTGGATGTTTTCTTTGAAAATGTGTATTCATGTCTTCTGCCCTTTTAAAATCAGATTATTTGTTTTTTGGGTATTGAGTTTTATAAGATCTTGATATATTTTGGATACTAACCTTTTATCAGATATGTCATTTGCAAATATCTTCTCCTCAAATATGCATTTCTGAATTTCATGGCAGCCTGGGCTTTGCCTTGATTTCTCCTCAGGGTGAGAAGAACAGCTACTCAGTAAAAAGCACTAAGCTTCACAGCATAGACATTTGGTATAATATATTATTATGCATTTTTTTCATGCTTATGGGCCCACCACCCAAATTTGGCAGCTCTTATTTCTGAGTTCTTATTTCCTTAATGTCTTTTTTCCTACAAAGAAAATAAATTATTGCAGATAATGAAATCATATCCTTTGATCTCCATTTCCTGTTCCCTCCCCCCATTCCCAGAGGATTCTGGGTATCTTTCTAGTCAAGGGTATCATTCTAGTCAATATATGAATGTTACATGTACACAGGTATAGATATAAATAATCAATATTTATGTTTAAGAATAATTAAATTTACGTAACTACCATCACATTCTTCAGTTTATTTTTTCCCTCCACTTAGCTTAGAAATCATCCTTCATAAATAGAATTGACCCTTGAATAACATGGTTTGAACTGCACAAGTCCACTTACATGTGAGTTTTTCTCCCAATAAATAGAATAGAGTACTATAAATGTATTTTTTCTCCTTATGATTTTCACAATTGCATTTTCTTTTCTCTAGCTCACTTTATTATACCAATACAGTATATAATACATATAATGTACACAATATGTATTAAATTGACTGTTTATGTCATCAGCAAGGCTTCCAGTCAAAAGGAGGCTATTAGTTAAGTTTGGGGGGAATCAAAGTTATACACAGATTTCTGACTGCGTGGGGGTTGGCAACCCTAATGTCACTGTTCAAGGGTCAACTGTATATATATATATATATATATATATATATGGTTCATTTCTCCTAAAGGTTTCAGTTTCCATCATATGAATATATGATATTTTATTCATTAATATATTAATGGATATTTGTGGTCACAGTTTTTAATGTTACATACCGTAGTAAATATTCTTACACTTGTTATCTTATGCACCTGAGGAAGAGTTCCTATAGGAAATATCCCTAGAGATTGTATTTATGGGTGGTATGAGATGTACATTTACAGTTTTATATGATATATACAAATTGTTCTCTAGAGTGGTTGTAACAATTTAAACAGCCTCTAGCAGTCTTTCACCATACTGGATCACCAAATTTTAAACTGTTTGCAAATAGTATCTCATTTTTTAAAAAAGCAATTTCCCAGTTACTGGTAAAATAATGAATGCAACTTTTCATGTGAATGGGCATAATACTTAAAAAATAATTTCAGGGGCATCTGGGTGGCTCAGTCCGTTGAGCATCTGCCTTCAGCTCGGGGTCATGACCTCAGGGTCCTGAGATCAAGTCCCGCATTGGGCTCCCTGCTTAGCAAGGAGCCTGCTTTTCCTTCTCCCTCTGGCCCCCTCATGCTTTCGCTCTTTCTTTCTCTAAAATGAGTAAATAAAATCTTTTAAAAAAAAAAAGATAAGAAATAAATTCAGTGGAAGGGGAGGTGAACCATGAGAGACTATGGACTCTGAAAAACAACCTGAGGGCTTTGAAGGGGCGAGGGGTGGGAGGTTAGAGGAACTGGGTGGTGGGTATTGGAGAGGGCACGGACTGCATGGAGCACTGGGTATGGTGCAAAAATAATTAATACTGTTACGCTGAAAAAATAAAAAATAAATTTAAAATAAAAAATAATTTTAAAAATAATAATAATTTCAGATACGGTGACTGGTTGGCTCAGTTGGTTAAGCGTCTGCCTTTGGCTCAGGTCATGATCCCAGGATCCCTGATTCAACATATGGGGCTCCTTGCTCAATGGGAGGGAGTCTGCTTCTCTCTCTCCCACTCCCCACTGCTCATGATCTCTCACCCTTACTCTCTTGAATAAGTTAAAAAAGAAGTTTAAAAGAAATAAAATAATTTCAGATTTACTTTCATACACTGCAAATCTTTTTTTTTTTTAAGATTTTTTATTTATTTATTTGACAGATTGAGATGACAAGCAGGCAGAGAGGCAGGCAGAGAGAGAGAGAGGAGGAAGCAGGCTCCCCGCCGAGCAGAGAGCCCGATGCGGGGCTCGATCCCAGGACCCTGGGATAATGACCTGAGCCGAAGGCAGCGGCTCAACTCACTGAGCCACCCAGGCGCCCCTACACTGCAAATCTTATTGTCTCTCATCTTGTCACTCATCAAATGTAATCTCTTTAACCTTCTCAGTGGGAAACACAAGTACAACTTAGATTAAAGCACTTAGCTTTCAATTTAGAGTTTCAAAGTTGACTCTTTTTAGTCCATTACTAAACAAATCTGAGAATCACATTTTCTCCAGGTAGAAAAATTGCATCTTAATCTCCTAAGCAAAATACCAAAGGCCAATTTGGGAAGTTTGAACATAGAGTTTTAGTAGAAATCATTATGCAGAGAGGATGGAGGAGCTCTTTTTTGTTTTGGTTTGGTTTGGTTTTGGTTTTGGGGTTTTTTGTTTATTTTTATTATTAGTTTCAGAGGTAAAATTTAGTGATTCATTGGTTGCATGTAACATCCAGTGATCATTGCATCAAGTACCCTCCTTAATGCCCATCACCTATTAGAATTTTCCTTATTCATATGGGATTTTTTATATATTCAAGATACTAATCCTTTATTTGTTTTATATCTATAAATATTTTCTTCCAGTGTATCACTTGTTTTTTAACTTGTTTTTTTAATTGTGCAGACCTTTGTAATTCTCATATGCTGAAATTTCACAATCTTTTCTAGTTTTTACTTTTTGTGTCAGTTTAAGAAGTATTTGCCAGGAAAGATCATAAAAGTTTCCTACGGTCTTTTGATAATTTTAAAGAATTATGTTTACCAACTTAGATATTTAGTCTCTTAGGATTTTATTTTTGTGTTTAGTTTGAAATAGGGATTAAATTTTTTCAGATAAAAAGTCATTACCCCAGGGGCGCCTGGGTGGCTCAGTGGGTTAAGTCTCTGCCTTCTGCTCAGGTCATGATCTCAGGGTCCTGGGATCGAGCCCCGAATGGGGCTCTCTTCTCAGCAGGGAGCCTGTTTCCTCCTCTCTCTGCCTGCCTCCTTGCCTACTTATGATCTCTCTCTGTCAAATAATTAAATTTAAAAAAAAGTCATTACCCCCAAATCAGTTATTGAATAGCTCATCCTTTCCAGTTCATTAGGACAATTCTGATCTATATGAATTCCATATATGATGGCAAATTAAAGACAACTTGACTTAAACAAACAATAAAAAAAAAAAAAACCCTAAATGAGAGGGTCACCAGTAGACCCTCCCTAAAGGAAATCCTAAATGATGTACTTCAAACAGAAGGATAGCGATTCCAAGGTGGAAGTTCTGAAAAGCAAAGGGAAAAAGAAGAACAAAGGACAAAGAGAGGGGCGCCTGGGTGGCTCAGTGGGTTAAGCCGCTGCCTTCGGCTAAGGTCATGATCTCAGGGTCCTGGGATCGAGTCCTGCATCGGGCTCTCTGCTCGGCAGGGAGCCTGCTTTCTCCTCTCTCTCTCTCTGCCTGCCTCTCTGCCTACTTGTAATCTCTCTCTGTCAAATAAATAAATAAAATCTTTAAAAAAAAAAAAAAAGACAAAGAGAGTGGTGCATAACATATATATATATATTGTATTTGTATGTATAGATATATAAATTTATAATTTGTATATAATATAAATCTTAATTAAAATATAAATATGTCTTATATTTATATTATATAATATTAATGTTATAATTGATATTAATGACATTGATAGTATTAATAATATTAATAGATAGTAGGGCGCCTGGGTGGCTCAGTGGGTTAAAGCCTCTGCCTTCAGCTCAGGTCATGATCCCAGGGTTCTGGGATCGAGGCCCGCATCGGGCTCTCTGCTCATCTGGGAGCCTGCTTCCTCCTCTCTCTCTGCCTGTTTCTCTGCCTACTTGTGATCTCTGTCTGTTAAATAAATAAATAAAAATCTTTTTAAAAAAATATTAATAGATAATAAATATGTCTTAGATATTATATTTTAAATAATATTTATATTAACCATCAAGTGAATGAGGAGACAAATCAGACTGGGAGAAAATATTTGCAAAAGATATATTTGGTAAAAAACTGTTAGTCAAAATACACAAAGAACTCCTTAAACGCAACAATAAGAAAACAAATCAGTTCAAAGAGGAAAGCTCATAGCAATAAATGCATACATTAAGAAGCAAAAAATATCTCAAATAAACAACTTAACTTTAACCTCAAGGAACTATAAAAAAGAATAACCTAAGCCCAAAGTTAGTAGAAATAACAAATAGACAATAACAAGGATTAAAGCAGAAATAAAAGGAATAAAAAATAAAAATAATAAAAGAAATAGAAATTAAAGACAGTAGAAAAGATCAGTGAAACTAAGAACTTGTTTTTTGAACAGATAAACAAAATAGACAAACCTTTAGCTAGACTCACCAAGAAAAAAAAAGACAGAGGATTCAAATAAATAAAATCAGTAGTGAAAGAAACATTACAACTGATACCACAGAAATACAAACAACAACAAAAAAAAAAAATCATGAAAGACTACTATGAACAATTATAGGCCCAAAAAATGGACAACCTATTTAAAAAATAATAAATTCCCAGAAACATTTAACCTACCAAGACTGAATCATGAAGAAATAGAAAATCTGAATAGATCAATTACTAGTAAGGAAATTGAATCAGTAACCAAAAACCTCCTAACAAATAGCAGTCAACAATCAGATGACTGCACCAATGAATCCTACCAAACATTTAAAGAAGAATTAATACCAATTCTTTTCAAAGTCTTTGAAAAAACAGGGGTGTCTAGGTGGCTCAGTTGGTTACACATCTGCCTTTGGCTCAGGTAAGAATCCTGGAGTCCTGGGATGGAGTACCGCCCGCACTGGGCTCCTTGCTCAGTGGAGAGTCTCCTTCTTCCTCTTTCCCTCCCTCTGCCCCTCCCTCTTTCCCTCCCCCTGCTTCTGCACTCTCTCTCTAAAATAAATAAATTAAAATACTTAATTTTAAAAAAAACTATCTCAAAAAAATAGAAGAGGGAACTTCCAAACTCATTTTATGAGGCCAGCATTATATTGATACCAAAATCAGACAAGGACACTATAAAAAAAAAATTGTAGGCCATATTCCTGATAAACATACATGCAAAAATCCTCAACAAAACATTAACAAATTGAGGGGCACCTGGGTGCTCAGTGGGTTAAAGCCTCTGCCTTCAGCTCCGGTAATGATCTCAGGGTCCTGGGATCAAGCCCCGCAGAGCCCACTTCCCCCCTTCTCTCTGCCTGCCTCTCTGCCTACTTGTGATCTCTCTCTGTGTGTCAAATAAATAAATAAAATCTTTTTTAAAAATTAACAAATTGAATTCAACAACATGTAAATGGTTCTTATACCATGATTCAATGGGATTTATTCTAGAGATGCAAATGGATGGTACAATATCTGCAAATCTGTTAATGTGGTGGTGATGCACTACATTAACAAAATGAAGGATTAGAAATCATATGATCATATCAAGAAAGGCAGAAAAGGCACCTGACAAAATTCAACATCCATTTATGATTTAAAAAAAAAAACTCTCAACAAAGTGGGTACAGAGAGAACATACCTCAACAGAGTAATGGCCATATATGACAAGGCCACAGCCAACATCATACTTGGTGAAAAATCAGAAAGCTTTTCCTTCAAGGTCAGCAACAAGATAAAGATGCCCATTCTTGCTGCCTTTATTTTCAACATAGTATTAAAAGACCCAGACAGAGCATCTGCAGCATTTGCAGATGACATGATATTATATATAGGAAATCCAAAAAAACTCTACCAAAAAACCATTAGAGCTAATCAACAAATTCTGAAGAGTTTCGGGATACAAAATCAATATACAGGGGTCGCTCAGTGAGGTAAGCCTCTGCCTTCGGCTCAGGTCATAGCCTCAGGGTCCTGGGATCAAGCCCCACATCGGGGCTCTCTGCTCAGCAGGGAGCCTGCTTCCCCCTGCCTCTCTGCCTACTTGTGATCTCTCTCTCTCTCTCTCTCTCTCTCTGTCAAATAAATAAATAAAATATTTCTTTAAAAATTCAATATACAAAAATCAGTTTTGTTTCTTTTTTTAAGATTTAATTTATTTATTTGACAGAGAAAGCACAGTGAGAGAGGGAACAGAAGCAGGGAAGTGGGAGGGGGACAAGCAAGCTTCCTGCTGAGCAGGGAGCCCAATGTGGGAGCCGAATGCAGGAGCCTGATCCTAGGACTATGGAATCATGACCCGAGCCGAAGGCAGACCCTTAACAACTGAGCCCCCCAGGCATCTCCAAAAATCAGTTGTGTCTCTATACACTAATCAGAGAAGAAAACAATTCCATTCATAATTGCATCAAAAAGAATAAAGTATCTAGGACTATTTAACCAAGGAGATGAAAGACCTGTACACTGAAAACTAGAAGACACTGATTAAAGAAACACCAGAAGACACAAATAAGTGGAAAGACACTCTGTGCTGATATTCTGTGCTGAATATTACTAAAAAGCCCATATTAACCAAAACAATCCACAGATTCAATGCAATCTCTATCAAAATACCAATGGTATTTTCACAGAAAGAAAACAAAAAATTTTTAAATCTGTGTGGAACCACAAGAGATCCCAAATAGCCAAAGCAATTTGGCCAGGCGCGCGGGGGGGGGGGGGGGGGGTTGCGGGGGGGGGGGCAGGAAGCTGGAGGCATTACACTCCCTGATTTCAAACTATACTACAAAGCTGTAGAATTCAAAATATATGGTATTGGCATAAAAACAAACACATAGGGGCACCTGGGTGGCTCAGTGCCTTCCGCTCAGGTCATGATCTCAGGGTCCTGGGATCGAGCCCTGCGTCGGGCTCTCTGCTCAGCCGGGAGCCTGCTTCCCCCTCACTCTCTGCCTGCCTCTCTGCCTACTTGTGATCCCTGTCAGATAAATAAATAAAATATATTTTTAAAAACATAAATCAGAAATAAATGCATAGAAAATGCATTAGAGAGCCTGGAACAGAATAGAGAGCCCAGAAATAAACCCATGCATATATAGTCACTTAATTTATTTTCTTTTATTTTTGTTCTATTTTTTTTAAATAAACTATACCCCCGATATAGGGCTCAAACTCACAACACTAAGATCAAGTGTTGCTCTACTGACTGAGCCAGCCAGGTGCTCTTGGTCAATTAATTTATGACAAAGAAGCAAAGAATATCCAATGATGAAAGGACAATCTCTTTAATAAATGAAGTTGGGAAAACTGGATAGCCACATGCAAAAGAATGAAACTGGACCAATGTCTTATACCATACACAAAAGTCAACTCAAAGTGGATTAAAGACTTGAATGTAAGACTTAAAACCATAAAACTCTGATAAGAAACACATAGGTGGTAAGCTCCTTGACATTAGTCTTAGCAATGATTTTTTTTTTCAATTTGATATCAAAAGCAAAAGACAATAAAAACAAAAATAAGCAAGTGGGACTACATGAAACTAAAAACCTTCCACACAGCAAGGAAAACCATTAACAAAGTGAAAAGCCAACCTACAGAATAGAAGAAAATATTTGCAAATCACATATCTGATAAGAGGCTAATATCCAAAATATGTGAAGAACTCACACAACTCAACACCAAAAAGTGAACAAAAACAACTTGATTTAAAAGTGGGCAGAGGACCTGGACAGATATTTTTCCAAAGAAGACATATGGATGGCCAAGAGGTACATGAAAAGATGCTCAACATCACTAATCATCAGGGAAATGCAAATCAAAACTACAATGAGCTATCATCCCACACCTGTTGGAATGGCTATTATCAAAAAGAAAAGTGATAGCAAGTATTGGCAAGGATGTGGAGAAAAGGGAACCTTTGTGTACTGTTGGTGGGAATGTAAATTGGTGCAACCACTATGGAAAATAATATGCAACTCCTCAAAAAATTGGAAATAGAACTAACAAATTATCCAGCAATCCCACTTCTGGGTATTTGTTTCCCAAAGGAAACAAAAACACTAATCCAAAAAGGCATCTGCACTTCCATGTTCATGGTAGCATTATTTGCAGTAGACAAAATATGGAAACAACCTAAGTGTTCATCAATAGATGAATGAGTAAAGAAAATATATATATAAATATACAGTTGACCCTTGAACAGCATGGCTTTAAACTGTGTAAGTCCGCTTACATGTGGATTTTTTTCAAGAAATACAGCACAGTACCGAAGATGTATTTTCTCTTCTTTATGATTTTCTTTTTTATTTTATTTATTTGAGATTTTATTTATTTCATTCAAGCTGCCACTACCTCTATTGTTATCCTGAGTTTACAGATGAGAAAACAGGGCTCACAGGATATTAAAATAGGGTCCCCATGGGGTACCTGTGTGGCTTAGTGGGTTAAAGCCTCTGCCTTCAGCTCAGGTCATGATCTCTGGGTCCTGGGATCGAGCCCCACATCAGGCTCTCTGCCCGGCGGGGAGCCTGCTTCCGCCTCTCTCTGCCTGCCTCCCTGCCTATTTATGATCTCTGTCTGTCAAATAAATAAATAAAATATTTTAAAAAACTAAAATAAAATGGGGTCCCCAAAGTTTCCTACTTTTAATAGTGAAGCTTCACTCTTTCAGGTGAGGTCTAGAAGAACAGCAGCCCAAAGGCCTCTCCTTGGAGATGTTCTGGTGAGGATCCTAGGACACATCCTTGGCAGGCTCGTCTGTCCAAAAGCAAGAAGGCATTGAGACTTGTGAAAACCGCTTCCTGGAGAGAATTAGCCAATGATGAAGGGACAGGGTGAGGTATACCCAAAGGAGAGAACTGGTGTAAATTTTGAAGACAGCCTTTTTTTTTTTTTTTAAGATTTTATTTATTTATTTGACAGACAGAGATCACAAGTAGGCAGAGAGGCAGGCAGAGAGAGAGAGAGGAGGAAGCAGGCTCCCTGCGGAGCAGAGAGCCCGATGCAGGGCTCGATGCAGGGCTCGGTCCCAGGACGCTGGGATCATGACCTGAGCCGAAGGCAGAGGCTTTAACCCACTGAGCCACCCAGGCGCCCCTTGAAGACAGCCTTTATAGCTAGGAAGGAGTAAGTCTCAAGCACAGAGACTCTGGAACAATACATCATATTTCCTTGAGCTGCATGATTCTGTGAAAATCCCTCCCAGTGTTGGGACCTCACTATCTCCATCTGTCAAATGAGCAGGTGTGAGGCCAGATTCCTTCAGGCTAAAGCTGGGAGACATCCATGACAGGCCAGAGTAAAGGGAGGAAAAAGGCATGGGAGAGAACAAAAGAGACAGAATATGAGAAAGTAGGGCAATATCACCTGGCAAATTCCCATTCAGCCTGCCTCTCCCAGGAAGCCTTCTCTGAATCCCACCGCCATGACCCTTTTTCAGGCTCCCCTTTCTCACTCAGCCAGGCCCAGCACAAGGCCTGTTCCTGGGGTAAAGGAAATGTTGGTGAAGCTAACTTTGAGGGAGAGAACACATGAACAAAGTAAGCCGCCTCCCCTGGGAGCCAGCAGGTGCTAGGAAAGCCCCGTGGAATCGAGCTGACTGGGCCTGTGAATCAGTGAAGTGTGAGTACATAAGAGAGGGAGCTGGTGAAAGAAGGACCAAGACTGGGCAGCTGCCTCTCCAGAAGGGGCCTTGGGGAAGGACACACCAGCTGGCTGGTTCTGGGGGCAAATGCCAGGCTCTGGCGCCCACAAGCAGGTCCAGAAATGGAGTTCTGAATGCATGCTCAGTGCCCCTGAGGCCTGAGTTGAGAGCTAAGGTTTGGAGAGATGCATGAAGAAGCTGGAAAGCCAAAGCAAGTTGGTGAAGACACTCCTTGACACCCCAACTCTGCAACTTGTTAACTTCTACTCATCCTCTCACAGTCAGCTGACTGTTTCTGACCGCCTGTGCTCATTTCCTTCTGCAATTATGAACTCCCAAACCCTTTCCATCATAATTTTCATGAAATGACTGTCCAGTATCTGATTGCTTTCCCCACTGGCTCTAAACATTCTGGGAGGGCAGGGACGGTGTGCCGTTCCATTGAATGGCTGGCTCCAGCCTTGGGTCTGGCACATGGTAGGCACTCAGGAAATTCATACGGAATACAAGAATAAGTGAAAGAGGGCAGAGGTGGTGGTCTGGCATTCTTCTGGCATTCTGCTCAGGGCCCCAGTGGGGGGTGGCCTGCTGAGGATGGATGGGTGGGGAGTGGAACCCCCTGCCCCTGCTCCTAGTTTAACCTCTGATGCACAGAGAGATGGAGAACCGGGGCTGACACGGCCTGTCTGGAACCACTCAGCATGCTCCAAGCAGCCTTTCAGGGAGTCTTTGCCCTGGCTTCAGGGCCTAGCTGGGAAATTGTTTCAACCAGCTTGCCTTGCCGGGGCCTGACATCATGCCGCCCATTTTCCCGCCCTCTCCTGTGGTTTGGTGATTAGGGAGTTTGCCTGTGGCTCATTCTCCATCACACAAGCCCAGATGAACCGTGGGTGATTCCTCCAATTCACACATGGAACCAAACATCCTGGCCCTGGTTTTACTTTCCCCCGTAAGCCCTTGCGCTTCCCTGTCTGAGGGTCCTCTGAAATCCTAGAGGTTTGTTCCCAAGCAGTGTATTCCATACACAGCTTGAAGTGGGATTATAGTAGAGATAAATAAAAGATTAGTTTCCAAGTTTTGGGACTAAATAAAGGATCAAATTCTTGGTGATTGGGAGATAAAAGGAATTTTTGGGTTTGTTCATGGCTGAACCAATTCAGAAGCAGTTTTGGGTAGTGGGTGGGACCAGGAGCTCAGCTTTCCCTGGGGTCTTTTTTTGGGTCTCCTGTACTACCCACCCTAGCCATCTGGTTTCACTTCTGGGACAAGGCTGAGCAAGCTAGGACAGTGGGGAGCCCAAGTAAGGAGGCTGGTTAGAGTCTCTGACTGGTCCAGGTGTTGAATCAGGGACAGAGAGCATAACCGGTTCTTATTCCAGATTCTGTCTTCCATGTCCTACTGGAATGTAATGTTCTGATAGTACACACTGCACTCCTCTGAAAGTTATGACAATCATAACTCTCCAGAACATCACTAACAACCTAGGATTAAGTAAAAGCAGACTTCTGGCATTGGATATACTCCTTTTTTTTTAAGATTTTATTTTTTTTAAATAATCTCTACCCCCAATGTGGGGCTTGAACCCACAAGCCTGAGATCAAGAGTCATGCACTCTACCGACTGAGCCAGCCAGGTGCCCAGATATGCTCATTTTTCATACAGTTTTATCAGCATTATCTGTCTTATTGTACCCAAGGCCTGACAGATTTGGTACAACAAGTTAGAAGGAAGAGTAGAGAAGAGTCTCTGAAGCAGAAACAGTTGAATATCAGAACAGGGAAGGGGCACCATAAAAAACAAGGAGAAAAAGAACTCAAAAAGCACTTGCTGTCAGCCATAAAAAGGTCTGACAATCTCCAGCTGGTGTTTTGCATTCTGAACCCAAAAAACCTAGGGAAAAACTAGGTTGTGCCATGGACCTTTATTTATAAAGGCAAAGAGCCCAACATGGCCTCCATGGCCCAGGTGACTAATAGTACAAAGATCTTTTCCTTTCAAGTATAAGAGTTCAGTTAACTGAGAAGTTAATATCTGTGGGAAATCCCTTTGGTTGGAGAACCCCAATTCTCCATTGGTTTGGGATAATTAAGAGATTGTTTCAGTGGGACTTGTGTTAACAGTACTGTATCAGTTGTGGTAGTAGTAGTAGTGGTAATACAGGTATCAGTGGTAGTACTAGTAGTAGTAGTAAAGAAAAATTGGCATCATTTTATGAGAATTTATCAGGCACTGTTGTAAGCACATTTCACATATTAACTTGTTTAATCCTTAGAAGAAGCCCATGAAGTTAACAGAACTTGTTAGCTGTGGGGAAAAGGCCCTGGGAGGTTTGGAAAGAATCATAATTTTTTTCATTTTTTTTAACTTTTTATTTTTTATAAACATATAATATATTTTTATCCCCAGGGGTACAGGTCTGTGAATCACCAGGTTTACACACTTCACAGCACTCACCATAGCACATGCCCTCCCCAATGTCCATAACCCCACATCCCCCTCCCAAGTCCCCTCCCCCCAGCAACCCTCAGTTTGTTTTGTGAGATTAAGAGTCACTTATGGTTTGTCTCCCTCCCAATCCCATCTTGTTTCATTTATTCTTCTCCTACCCACTTAAGCCCCCATGTTGCACCACCACTTCCTCATATCAGGGAGATCATATGATAGTTGTCTTTCTCCGATTGACTTATTTCGCTTAGCATGACACCTCTAGTTCCACCCATGTCGTCGCAAATGGCAAGATTTCATAATTTTTTAAAAGATTTTATTTATTTATTTGACAGGGAGAGAGATCACAAGTAGGCAGAGCAGCAGGCAGAGAGAGAGGGGGAAGCAGGCTCCCCACTGAGCAGAGAGCCTGATGTGGGGCTCAATCCCAGGACCCTGAGATCATGACCTGGGCCGAAGGCAGAGACTTAATCCACTGAGCCACCCAGGTGCCCCTACAGTCATAATTTTTTAATTGAATTAATTTGAATTTTTAACAAGAGCTCAAAATCCAACTCTCTCTTAATAATTCATGAATTCAGTCTGAATGATGATGATGACAACAGTGATGAATATGACTGTGAAGTCAAATAATATCAACCAAAAGTAGGTTTGTTTTTAATTTCTTTTTTTTCTTTTTTTTTTTTTTTTTGAGAGAGAGAGAGAAAGAGTGCATGTGAGCAGAGGGAGAGGGAGAGGGAGAAAGAGACTGAATCTTGTGCAGGCTCCATACCCAGTGTGGAGCCTAAAGCAGGGCACAATCTCATGACCTTGAGATCATGAACTGAGCCAAAATCAAGAGTCAGACACTTAACTGACTGAGCCACCCAGGCAACCCCCAAAATATGCTTTAACAGTCATCTACTTGCAAATTGCATTATTGCCCTAAAACCTAAGGATGAAACATTTACATGGGTGTTTGCAAAAATCTCTGTCTAGCAACACGCAAAAGAAAAAAAAATCCCAAAATGTTTTTTTAAAGATTTTATTTATTTATTTGACAAAGACACAGCAAGAGAGGAAACACAAGTAGGGGGAGTGGGAGAGTGAGCAACAGACTTCCCCAGGAGCATGAAGCCCAATGCGAGGCTTGAACCCAGGTCCCTGGGATCATGACCTGAACCAAAGGCAGATGCTTAACAACTAAGCCACCCAGGTGCTTCTAAAAAATCCCAAATATTTGACAGCCACTTTCCACTCAGTTGCTTTGGGAACTATGTAGACAGCCAACATCAGGACACAGGTTCTCTCTCTCTCTCTCTCTCACACACATACATACACACATACATACCACCACCTCAACCAGAGTACCAGGCTGAGCCCCAGCCAACCTGCCTCCTGTTGCCCTTCCTGAAGGATCCTGGTCTGAGACTTCAGGATGGAGCTGAGGAGAGAAACACATGATCCACAGGGGATAACTGGTGATGGGCAGCACTGGCAACCTAGACCCCCATCACTCCCATCTGACTTGAGATAAAGGGGAAATGCCCCTGATCTGGCTGCTTCCTATGTAGGCTTCACAGATGAGAGCACAGAAACCAAAGAGCATGAGTCAGCTGAGGATGGGGCCTCTGTGGCAGCAATGAGGGCTGGAGGGAACTGTCCTTCCAGGTGATTCCCTCACAGAGGCTGTGGCTCTGGAAACTCCAAGGTGGAACTCAACTCCTAGAGAACAATGGACAGCAAACCAAGGTCTCTCTGTTTATCTTAACTTCTACTGAAGCCTCCCAGCCGGGGAGCTCTATTTCTCCCTGAGTGGGCACCAGACCACCTGCAGCTGAATCCCCAGGAAATCTGGTTAAACCTGTGGATTCCTGGGTCCCACTCCACACATGCTGGATCAGTTTCCTGGTAGAGCCCAGGAATCTGCATGCTGAAAGGGCTCCCTGATCCACCTCATGCTCTATGCAACTGAGAATTGCTTCTCTAGAGATGTGTTTCACCAGGCTGTAGTTCCTTCCATTTCTGTAAGTTTCATATTTTATCATGTTTCCATTCAACAAAAATTCATGGAAAGCCTGCTCCTGACCAGACTCTTCCAGGCATGGGGGTGCAATGCTGATGGGGATCTGGGCCCTGCATTCAGGGAGGTTACGGTGATGTCAAACTCATAACAATGCCAATGGCCAGAACATATGTTAAGACTTTGCTTTTACAAATTAGAAAAATAGGGTTCAGAGGGTGTAAGCAACATGCCAAGGTCACACAGCTGCTAGGTGACAGGCCTAAAGCTAGAATCCACCCTCCTCATTTCAGATGATTGCACTCTGCATAGCCCCTCACCACGTTAAAGATTCAGATGGCATAGTCAGAACCAGAAGGACACTTAACAGATGATAAATTGTTCAGGAATATCCAGGAGGTTGTAACTAGCATTTTAACTCTAACTGGTTGACGTTGATTGCCTCCACTTGTGGGGGAAGGCTCTGCGGCCACATGGCCACATCCAGGATCACTGATAAAGACACTGCAATTGATTAATCATGTCTCTAGTGGGTACAGACTAGGGAGTGCCTGCATGTGGACTACATAGGCACATTGGTCCTATCTCTGGACAAATCCTATATTTTACTGGTAGGGAAACTGAGGCCCAGAGAGACAGAAGTTGTCCAAGTCACAGACCAGGGGCTGAACTACCAAGATCTCTAAAATTCTAATCAAAGGCTCTTTACACATCTGGTGTTGCCTTTCCTATGCAACCAAGATGGTTAAACTGAGAAATGCATTAAACTGTCAGGAATCAAAGATCTTCTGGTATTGGTGTAAAGGGTCCTATGCAGCCCGGTGGAAGTAGAGAAGGCTGAAATGGTAAGAGGACAACTAGAGAGGTGGCCCTCCCATTTCTCCCTGCCCAACGGCAAAAGGAAGAAACCCACATTACTGACCCCTCACCTGTGCCAGGCACCATGCTAACTCTGTCAATTATTCCAGTTAATTCTTGCAATTAACCTGTGAGGAAGCTTCACTCTTCAGAGGGAGAAACAGAGGGGAAGAGGCTAAGTAACTAAGCCAAGCTCTCATTATCCAGATAGCTGAGCCAAGACCGACTCCCAGGTATTTATGGCTCTACAGCCTGCCCACGACTACACAGGGAGGTTTAGAGTGCATAATTTGGAGTCAGAAAGACCTTATTTTGAGTCCCAGCTCTACCACACACTAGCTCTGTAACTTTTGGCAAGTGCCCGAACCTCTCCATGCCTTAGTTTCTTCATCTATAAAATAGGGAGATAGTAGGGCTTAGCTCAGAGGGTTGTTGTCAGTATTAAATGAAATAATATATGGGAAGTGCTAAGCCAAATGTAGCACATAGTAAATGCTCAATAAATGGCAGCTGTCACCATTGTCCTGGCACCACACTGCCCCAGACATACCACCTAAACACCTGCCACCCACCACTGGCCTGTACGTCCCACTTACAGAAGGTCCATTCTCGTTCATTTCACTTTTCCTACAGTTGGAGTTAGGATCCCAGAGCCCCATTTGCAAATGTACTTTTGCAAGTACTATATAAATCACAGGGGAGCACGTCTTTAGAGAAGTTAGGAAACCCATTACCCACAGGCAGACTCATGTTAAAGCAACTGCCACAAGATGGCAGCCATAAATCAGCAGAGCTCATCTAAACCTCACACACCCCACACCCTGGGCTTCTCTGTCAGAGGGGATCTCTCCCAGCTCTGTTCAGATCAGTGACTGTAGGCCCTGGCTATGCACAGAACCTCTTTAAAGCTCTTGCGGAGGCGGTCACTGCTTTCCTGACCTTTGTTAGGGATTGTTAGCAATCAAAGCAGGATGGTTGACGTTTTAACCTAAGAAAGTGAGGCATTGTGCTTTTATTTAGTAATTATTCTTTGGTGCCCAAGAATAATTGATGAGTTTCTTTTAAATGCTTCTTTGATGGATTAAGTGTTCCCAAAGTATATACTTAAATAAAAAGGGTTAGTGAGAGGAACAAATAAAATCAACTACTTATGTCTGTGATACACACATGAATAAAGGAACTCCTGGCTGGGGGCATTGCAATCTGTTCTGTCTTCTGATGACATTTAATCTACAAAGTACATGGGTACTATAGCTGGGCCTTGGCAGCCAAAGGCAATGGTGTCTATTTTCTATTTTTAAAAATCAGATTTTAGAAAAAAGAAATCAGATCCAAAGGAATAGTGAACTTAGAAGGCCTGAGACCCCACCTCCAATGGGTTCCAGTGTGTGCCGGCATCTCCCGTGACCCCCTCACCCAAGAAGGAGCACCCCCACCCTTATTCATTCCAAAAGTGGCATTTTTTGAGCCTTATATGCATTATTTCATTGAATGTTGCTTAAAAAAAAAAAAAAAAAAACCCTTATGCAAGTAGTACAACTACGGTTACAGGTGAGAAAACTGGAGCTGGGTGATGTTAAGTAACTTGCCCAAAGCTCTCAGCCAAAAAGTGTCAGGTCCAGAGGCAGGCTTAGTCTCTGACTCCATTACTTAATGTCTGACAGTCTCATGGCTCTATATCTCCTGCCACCCTAGGAAATCCTAAGCACCATAAAGGTTCAGACTATGAGGGTTGGGAGTGGAAAAACCACGGTTACTGCCCATAAGGGCTTTTCCATCTACCGAGGGCAGGAACAACAGTGACAGTTGCCACCATGAAGCTGGGACATTTTTCTTGGAGAATAATCTATGTTAATGAGTTTATGAAAGAGGAGCTTGCACCAAGAGTCCAGGACCTGGAGCTACTTCCCATGCCCCACTTCTGCCGGAATTCCAGAGACATGTTATTTTGACTGGTGTTTCACTGTATCAGACAATCGGGGAGAGCTGGACCATGTTCTGATGACAGAGCCAGCAGGGTGTAACCTTGACTTGACCTTGATGTCTACCCACAGATGTCCTGGTCCAGAGGTAACATAATCTGTCACCTCAGGCAAGAGCCAATATCAAGAACAGGGTTAGAGTCATTGAGTTTCCCCCTGTGAACTGCTGTGACCAAGAGAAGCACTTTCAAAGGGCAGCTGATAAAATTGCTGTTCTGACCCTCCTTTTAGCTGAAAACCAGACACCATCAAAATAGCTTTTCTTTTTATTAGCTACATTATTGGAGAAATAGTGAGGGATTGATTTCATAATTGATTCTCCAAATAAAGGTAATGTCTGTGGAGTAAGCAGACCAGAGTTGACCAGGAATGGATACAAGCCTCTGTGTGTGTGTGTGTGTGTGTGTGCGCGTGCGCGCACACGCGCGCACGCTGGCCTGCCCTATAGTGTGGCTGTGTCTCATCTCAGAATACATGGTCCCTCAGATCCTCTGTTCAGTCTCCTTAGACAAGCTCTCTTTGCCCCCAGACCTCGTGGAATGCAGAGTCATCCAAGAACATCATCCCGGCTTTCAGCCTAAAAAGCAGCAAGCTCTAATGGAACAGCCATTATAGTGACAGCACTCGGAATGAATTTAAAGTTTAAAATAAAGTTATCCAAAAAGAAAGAAAGTTAGTTTTCACTCACTTGGGTATTCAACAAATGCTTATTGAGGACCAAGTAAGTTGCAAGGACAAGGTAAGGTGTTCGGTCCTGGGGAGACAAAATTCATTAAAAACAAACAAACAAATAAAAAAAAGCAAAAAACACCTATTTCCTCCCCTACACGGTGTGTAAACTAGTGGAAGAAGCAGACATAAATAGGCATACCGGCAAGAATAAATTACCAAAAATAAAAAGAATAAGTCACCAAAGATGATGGTAGCTTGGTTAAAGGGATAGCAACAGAGGTGGAGAAAAGACAGGATGTACAGGTACTATGAAGCTCAGACGGAGAGCGTTGGTGATGCACATGGGCAGGGAATGAGGGAACAGTCCTGCTCAACTCTGGTGCCAGTCACCAGTCTTGGAACCTGCAGAAGGACCAGGCTGGTGGTACATATGTCTGAGTTTAGTCTTGGGCATGCAAAATTCTGGATGCCTTGGAGTCATCTAAAAGAGATGTCAGAGGGCATCTGGGTGGCTCAGTTGAGTAAGGATCTTCCTTCAACCCAGGTGATGATCTCGGGGTCCTGGGATCGAGCCCTGGGTTAGGCTCCCTGGTCAGTCTGCTTCTCAGACTCCCTGGGGAGTTGCTTCTCCCTCTGCCTCTTCCCCACCCCCCTTCTTGTGTGGTCTCTCAAATAAATAAAATCTTTAAAATAATTTAAAAAATAAAAGAAATGTCAGATGAATTACTGCATCATAGGTTAGGGGTCCAAGGAACACTCTGGTCTGAAAATAGACATTCGGCAGTCAGCTGACAATGGAAGCTCAGCCTGGATGAGTCTGATTGGGTGGAAAGGATGAATTGATGAGAGAATTGGACGCAAAAGTAGGTTTTGGGGAACTCTAACACTGAATAACCTTTGGGATCTCCCCAGTTATGAGAGATTTCTGTCATTTTGCCACCCCTTCAGTGGTATGATTTCTAGCTCTGCCATTTTCCCTGTGTGCACCCTGAATCCAGTTACTTAACCTTTCTGAGCCTCAGGACCCACACCACATTCTTTGTCAGCCCTTCATCTCTCCCCTTTACTGCCTCCCTACTCGTGCCCCATTCTTGCCTCTACTCCCAGCCTCTCAGTGGAAGGGAACAAGGGTTTCAAAACCTGCAATTGCCCCTCACAGGGGTTCTCAGGCCTTGGTGCTCTCTGGAATCACCAGAAGCCCAGCCCTGCCCACAGACACTGATGTAATTGGTCCAGGTGGCCTTTGTGGCGTGGATTTTTCATAGCCCCAGGTGATGTTAATGTGCAACCAGGGGTGAGACTCACTAGTTGAGAACCAGGAAAGCTGGTGTTGCCAAAACTGGTGAAATCATTCCTGGCCTTGTACACGACGCTGTGACTGGAAGGGTTTCTCAAGCATCACAGTTGTAGGCTCTGGTTGGGCTCTTGTGTTTCAAGACAACCACCTGTGAGAGGAGGAGGGCACCCCTTGCCTCAGAATCAGGGATTTGTAATCCTTAGAGGCTGAGAGCACAGGCTTGGGAATCAGACAGCCTGAGTCCTAGCTCTTTCTCTTCGGGTTGCTATAACAAAACATCATAAACTGGGTACCTTATAAACAACAAAGATGTCTCCCAGTTCTAAAGGCTAGGAAATCCAACATCAAGGCACCAGCAGATCTGGTGTCTGGTGTGAGCCATCTTCCTGATTCCTGACCTGTGCCTTATTATGTGTCCTTAAGTGGCAAAAGGGGAAAGGGAGCTCTCTGCTCCCATGACCTCATCACTTCCCCAACACCCCACCTCCTCACACCATCACATTGGGAATTACGTTTTCAACATATGAATTTGAGGGTGGGGGATACAAATATTCATCTATGGCATAGGCCTTAGGATTTGGGCAATCACTAAAGTTTTCTCAGTCTCATTTTCCTCCCCTATGAAGGGGGAAAAAGCACAGTAGTAACATGCAGTGTGAAATTATCATGGGAGGGACTTACTATAATCTCCCTACACAGTGCCCACCCCTAGAAAGTTCTCAATAAATCATTACAAGTATAATTTTATCAGTAGCAAAGTTCTTTCTACCTTCCACAGGCCCACTCTCTCTTCCTCCTCCCTTACTTTATTCTCTGGATACCCCCGATTTCCTCAGAATGTGGAACAGGGCAAGGGCCATCGGAGATGCCCAAGAAATAAAAATAACAATAGCTACTACTTAGTAATTACTAACTGCATATCTGACTCTTCGCTAATGGTTTAGACTTCAGCACAGATGCTCACATCAACAGCACAAGACAACTACTCTGATCTTCTCTTCTGGGTTCTGGAAACTTAGGCAATGAAGTTGCCCAAGTGACACAAGCAGGTGGTAGCAATGCGGGCCTATCTGACTGTAGAGACAGAATTCTCCCCTGTCTCTTGTCCTAGTATTGCAATACACTACAGTTCACAACTTGCTTACTGGTCCATGTGTTTATTCAGATTATTGTAAAATCACAGACTCTTAGCTTCCATACCAGGAGGGGGGACTGTCCAACTGTGCTCCCCAGGGCCCACGTGTCTGTGGGGCACCCTGACATGCTTAGGACACATGCGGACTGGCTCTGAGACCTCCGGCACCTCCTTTAATGAGAGCAACTCCACTCCTGTCTGTTGAGAAAATCAACAGTTTTACAGATGAGGAAACTTCCAGTTATTTGGAAACAGAAGTCTCCTCTCCTGTCAGAACACAAAAGGCGTGTGATTGCCCAGTCCAGAGTTCATGCCACTATACCAAGCTGCCATTTTTGCAACCACAGGGGCCCTTCCTCTACCTGGAGGGCAGCCATTAGGGCGTGTTGGGAAGCGCCCACCCCACAGGCCAAGAGACCTCACTGCCCTGTTTGTACTCCATTCCCGGGTCATTCCTATCAGCCTTGCCGGCTGTGGTGTCAAAGAGTGCAGGCCGGCACTGAGAGCCAGGTCACCGTGAGCCACAAGGCCGCCCACTGGAGCCCCCTGTTTATTTTCCTTCCTGGACACATTGGTGACTTGGTGTTTGAAAACCTCCAATGAGGCTGGAATGAGAGTCTGCAGGAGAATGGACGGTCACCTCACAGAGGCCTGCTGGTGATTTGGAATGTCCTTTAGAAGGCTTTTTAATAAACTTTGTTTGTATCTGCCTTGATGAGGAACACATTTGCCTGGGACCGTGCAGGGATGTTTGCTTTCGAGGCTTCCCTTTCTTGGCCTTAGAAGTTCTTGGTGGCAGTGGCTGCCCGCAGGCCCTTGGGACTCCCCTGTGGAGGGCTGACCTGCCTTCAGCTTTGCCCTAGTAACTTTAGTCGTGCTACACTCCTGGCCCCCGGGTTCCCTGATAAACTCCAGAGCACAAAGTGCAGGGTCAGTAAGGTTTGAAAGTTCAACAGGAAAAAAGGTCCCATTACCTTTTTCAAGAAGCTTCCAGGCCCGGCACTGGAATTTGGTTTTTTTTCTAATCCAGCAAATGTCTGTTTGACTCCTGCCTCTTCTGGCCTCTGCTTTTCCAGCCTACATCAATTGTGAGAAGTGCTTTCAGTGTCTTACACACACAGCAGTTCCTGGCCATGAACCCCCACTAAAAGAGGCCAACATTTAGGAGTCCGGTCCTCCCGCTGGGTTTACCTCCCAGGCAGGAGCAGGCAAAGAGCAGCTGCCCTCCCAGCTGCTCGTGGGAAGTGCGCAGAACTCAGCTAAGCGGCGGCTGTTCACAGCAATGTACTATTTGTCCAAAGAGGGATTAACCTTCTGTCGCAAGCACTCTGGGGTCTGGGGTGTGTGTGTGTGGATCAGCCCTATTCTGGGGAAGGGGTGACAATGCTTCTTGCTTCCATTTGGCTCTGGTGTGCACAAAGCAGAAAGCAGTCTAGGTGTAACAGTGAGGTTGGTGGTAGTTCAGGGAACAAGAAGGAGGCAGCAAGGCAGAGCTCCTGTCCCATTTATTCAGGGTTACTTCCATGTGACCCCATGGATCAAACGTCCACAACGACTGATCCAATTGCCACAAATAACAAAAGCATGGAGAAGAGGCAGTGAGAAGAGGAACAGGTAAGATGCATGACAATTCGCTGAGACCAAGTCTGTGACCTGCTGGGAATGGGAGCTGTCTTTACAGTTAGAAATGACATATGATACCTACATATGTAAATGCGTATAGAGAAGAATCTGGAAGGATAAACAGCAAAGTTCAAGGAGAGGAGAGGAAGGTGGGGAGAGGCTGGAGTGCAGGAGAAGAGGAGGGCTTGCACCATCCCCACGCAGATAAGCTGTGAGTGGACAGAGAGAAAGGAGAAAAAAAGTATGTGTGTTTATGTGATTTATTGTACAATATGCTTAGCGCACTGCACATAGTAAACGCTTAGTAAATAGTAACTATTGGTATTCATTTTTTCCCCAAAAGTCCTAGGTACTTATGGATGTGGTAAAGGGCCTGTGATCATCAAAAGCCCCTTGCAGAAGTCCCTTTTGATTCTGACTGGGGACAAAGGAAGGAGTTCCAGTTAAAGGACCCCTAATCCCTCCTTTATTTTGGTTCAGGAACACCAACAGGAGAGGAAGCTGGGTCTGTGGACACTCCATGGGTCATGTTCCTGTTACGAAATCCAAGAGGGAGCAGTTCCCACCTGGCGAGCAGACCTGGGGTCTCCCTTCCAGCCCCCGCTGGAGCCCCTCTCAGGCTAGACTCACACTGGCCCGGTGGCCCACCATACCTCCTTCCCGATGCCATCCTGGAGGGGCAGCCCAGATATGCGGTACAAAAACACACCAGCAGCAGCCCATTCATAACATCACGTGTCCAAATAAATGGAGCTGTTGACTCAGGCTAATTAGATGAGGGGCCTTTCCTAAAGAGCTATGCATGTGAAGCTTAGAAAAACAGGATTCTCCGAGGAATTAGGCCCCTAATCCCTGGCTTCCCCAACAGAGCGGCAGTATGGAAGGGCTGAGGGGCCTCCCAGAGATGTTCTGTCGAGGAGCCTGCTAGAAGGCTGCATTCCTTTTCTGCTGCCTGCCTCCGGGCTGCTTCATCCCTCCTGAGCAGGAGGACGGGAGCCTCAGGGCTTCCGTGGGCTGAGCCGTGGGCAGCTGAGTTTGGTGAAGGACCCCCACAATGTCCTCATCTTCACCCCATGGGTTATCTTGACCCCAAGAGGAGAGTAACATCATAAACGAAGGCCACCCAGGCTCACTCACCAAATGGAAATTGATTAAAGGCAAAGATGGGTTTATGGCGACACTGTCCCCCGCAACACACACACACACACACACACCATCAGCATGCAAAACAAAAAGTGGAAAGTGGAAAAGTAAGAAGGGTGTGCTCTAAGGCACCTGCAAGGGGCTAGACACCTCACCAGGCCCCCATTCTCTTGCACTCACATCTCTCACTGTGGGAGCCTATGAGCGGACCTTGTTCAAGCCACGTCTGCACTCGGGGCTAGTCAGGATCCAGGGCTTGCTGTGAAGACTAAATCAGGAAATTTGTGGGAAGGGCCTGCCCCTTTGCCCGACCCACAACAGATGCCTTATCAACAGTCTGTCACTGTCTGTGAGGTACGTGAGAATTGCAGAGAAGGGACTGGGGTTGTGGCCCCTGCCAGAACATGGGGAGCTTATGGACTGGGAAGATATGACAGACTTCAGAGAGGCTCCTGAGCACCCTCAGCTAAGAAGCAGGACAAGAGGTTCAGAGTTCAGAGGAGAGAAAGAGATTATAGCCAAGGTCAGAGAGGGCTTCCTGGAGGAGCTGTAATTTCCAGTGGAGTCCTAAGGGGCATGTAGGATTTGGACAGGCAGGGAGGATAGGGGTGACATTTAGGTGGGGGCAACAAAAGACTGGCAGTAGCAGAAAGTCTGTGGAGGGTGCCAGCTGGTGACGTCACTTGTTGGAGGAGACAGGTGCGTTCAGCTGGACGCTGAGGGGGCCAAACAAGGCCGTTGACAGAGGGATCAGGGCCCAAACAGGAAGTTGTGCATGAATCAAACCTTTTACCTCACTGACTACCATGCACAGCCAACGTGGTGCTGCCTCCTTGTCTTTACTCACACTGTTCCTACCACCTACCTTCACATATAACCAAACTTATCTTCCCCCAGAAGCCTTTCATGTGGGAAAAGCATGGGTTTTAGACTCAGGTGGGGATTGGGCAAATCATTTAACTTCCTGATACCTCATCTCTATACTCATACTTATCTATCTGTGAAATGAGAAAAAAAAAATCTATCCCCAAGGCTATACAGAGGATGAAATTAGATAAGGTATGTAAAATGCCCAGTAGGCATCTAACACACAGTGGGTTCTCAGGAAACGTTTGTGGTATGAATGGATTCAAAGCCATCTAACTTCCAAACTTCCCTTCACTCTACACAGAAAAACCATCTCTCTATCAGGGAAAACCCAATCCCTTCTTGCCTCCCATACTTGCTAGTATAGGCTTCCCACTGGAATGCCTTTCCTTCTCCCAACCTACCCAAATCCCCCATCGAGGCCCAGCTCAAGGCCCAACTCAGCATCCTCAGGTCCGACATCACATGGTCTCCTAAGAGAATACCCAACTTTATACACAGTTCTCTCAGAGGACATGTCTGGCCATCCATTCCTTGGGGGCACAGAACACTACACCTTCCTTCGTATCCTCCAGCACCCCACCAGCACCCAGGACAAAACTGAGCACACTGTGCATGCTGGGCAGGGGCTGCTGTTCAAATGTATTCCAGGACCAGTCAGGTAACACTATAAGGGATATGATGTGTGCCAGTGGGGTATGGTGGGGCCTATGGCAAGCTGGAGACTCTTGTTATATGTTGACTGGTTATCCAGTGGCACAAGGAAGAGACTTGTAGAGACAGAAATCCTAGGTCATTTGCTTGCCAGGTGACCGTAGCCAACTAGCTTCTCTCTCTCTCTGGACCACAGGGACCCTGTCCAAAAAAGCCAACAATCACTTTCAGGCAGCTCCCAAGCTGTGAAGAAGATCAAATGAGTCGGTGCTTATGAGAACACTTTGAAAGCCTGAGGCTCTGTGGAGATCTGAGGGACCCTGTTCAGAAGTCCTAACATCTTCCCCAAACCAGGCCCCAAATCCTAGATGATCAGGAACAGGTGTATGGTTAGGGGAGCTTAAAAGGTCCCTGCCGCCCTGCTGAGAGCCGCCTCCTATCTCTGCGGGATCTCTGGCAGCCCTGGCTCCACAAGGGGGTTGTAATTGGGTCCCTCTGGAAAACAGCAGAGGCAGCTTAGGGCAGCTGGAGGCGGCAGAAACCCTATCCCCTCCAGAGCCCTGACATTCTCATCAGCTCCTTTCCTGCCTGCCAGCAAGCCTGCAGCTTCCTGGGACCACCTGGCTTCCCCGCCCTCCTCTGTTCCCATGGCTCCCTGCTGCTCCCTTCCACTCCCTGTCAGAAGCCAGTGACTGGAGGTGCCCCAGGGCTGTCTTCCCTCCAAGGTCTTGGTGGCAGCTGCCAAATGGCACAGTGACCTCCTCAAGCCCCAGCTCCAACGTCACTCTCACCTCCTGGGGCAGGGAGGCACCGAACCCCCACCTGTGGTCCAGCTTGACCGCAGACATTGAGGCCAGCTGTCGCTGGTCACCAGAAACACAAGCTGCTCATGAACAAGAATGCTCATGGGCTTTGCATCAAAGATGCTACTGTGATAGTTACCAGGGCTCAGGCACCTGCTATTTGTCCAGTATTTTCAAGTACTCCCAACTGCTCCGAGACTCAATTTCATTATGCCCATTTTTCAGATGGGGTAACTATAGCTCAGAGAGTCTTAGTAACTTGCCAAGATACAGGAATAGAATTCTCCACCAGTTCTGACTACAAGCTACATGAGTGTGCTATCAAAATGCTTCACAAACTTTACCAAGCACCTACTACATGCTAATCTCCTTTAGAGCACAGAGAATATAATGGTGCACAAAACATACATGATCCCTGTCTGCGTGACATTTATAAAGAGAGAAATAGACACTAAGGGGGTCAAATTGGAGAAATATATAAACACAAATCATGACAAACACTCGAGAATGGTACCAGGAGACTCTGCCCGGAGTGGGGGGTCAGTCCTGAAGGACTATGGTAGCTAGGAGAAGCCAGCGTGCTGAGGGGCATGTGGGCATGGGGGCAGTGCTTCCTGATGTGGAGAACCGCTTGAGCCGGGAAGGAGAAAGACAGGAACTGAAACCCCAGGGGGCCAGAGTGCAGGCAACCCAGGGAGAGCTCCTCAGAGGAAGCTGGGGGACAGCAGGGCCACATCACTTTGGACTTTAGAGGCCAAGGTAAGAATTTCCGATTGTCCCCAAGAGCTCCCCCAACAAGCCACTGGAGCAAAAGCACAAGATTGGCATATTCCAAGATCCACCCTGGCTGCAGCAAGGATGAGGACTGTTCACACACACACACACACACACACACGTGCGTGCTGCCCATCTGATCCAATCATTTCCCCTTCTAGAATCAGGAATCAGGACTCCTGTGGGCCAAGCACCTTAGACCCAATCCAGGGTAGTTTACTTGTCTTGTCCATCTCCAGTGTATGTTTAAGTCTTTCAAAAACTAAATAAAAAAAGAAAAATGTTAGGGGATCTATAATACCTCTGTGGAGGGTAATTTGGAAATATTTGTCAAAATTACATGCATATGATTTTTGGTGAATTTTTACTCTTATAATTCCACTACTAAGATTATACATACACACAAGCAGAATTAGATACATTTCTTGAAGGACTGGAGGAAGATCCCACATACATACCTGCTTCTAAATGCATAAAATAACTCAAAAAGATATACAAGAAGCTGCTCTTATTACTTGCCCATAAAAAGGAACTGATTGGTTAGACATTAGGGTAGGAGACACTTGTGTAATGAGCTTTACACCAAGTGTCCATATTATCTATTCAGTAAATTAGGATCTATACACACAATGGAATATTACTCAAACAGGAATGAACCACAGATGAACTCAACAACATGGGTGAATCTAGAAAATATTACACTGTGCAACAGAAGTAAGATACAAAAAACAGTACACAGTATAACTGCATTTATAGGAAACTCCAGAAAGACAAATCTAATCTGTAGTAAGAGAGAGCAGATCTGTGGTTTGGGGACTTAGGGGTGGGGTGCAGGATTGACTGGAAAGGGGAACAAAGGAACTTTTGGGGAAGATGGAAGTGTTCTATACCTTGATTATTCATTACATTGATGTTTAAATATGTCAAACTCCCCAAAATACACTCTTGAAATAGGTGCATTTTAGGTATGATCATTATACCTCAGTAGAATTGAGGGTTTTTTTTTAAGATTTTATTTATTTATTTGACAGAGAGAGATCACAAGTAGGCAGAGAGACAGGCAGAGAGAGAGGAGGAAGCAGGTTCCCCGCTGAGCAGAGAGCCCGACATGGGACTCGATCCCAGGACCCTGAGATCATGGCCTGAGCTGAAGGCAGCGGCTTAACCCACTGAGCCACCCAGGCGCCCTAGAATTGAGTTTTTAAAGAGGAAAATATACGTGTTTGATATAAATCAATAAAGAGTTATTAAAGCAACAAAAGTCCAGTATTGAGAGCCAATTGGAAAAGCACTTCATGATAAGCCTGACCTCTCCCAAAAAGCGATCATTGGAAGAGTCACAAGAACTCCCTGGTCCTTGTTAAACACTCCAGAACGGTAGCACTCCTAGCCGCACCCAATAAAGCCGAGTTATTTTAAAAGCAGATTTTCTTTTATCAACCCAACAAATCATCTTGAGAACCAAACGTGGACGGAAGCGAGCCCCTGGGTCAGCCCCTGCACCAGAATGCTGTATGTCAGTTAGCAGGTGATCTCTCCCCGCGGCTCCAACCAGCAAGAGCTCACAAGGGAGAGATCAGCCCTTCCCTAAGCCACAGCTTCTTCCACCTGGAAGGAGTCTTTGCCCTTCTCCCATGGCAAGGTCCATGCGAACACCACCACAAGAGACGGCCTGATTATTCTGAGTAGGTTCCTCCCTGCTGCCCAGCGAAGCTACTATCATCTCTCAGTAACACCTGCATTCCCTCCCTCCCAGCTCATCAACAGCCTGAACAGATGGCCAAGACCAAGTTCCACTGTCCCTTCAGGTGTCAGTCTGGACATCAGATTGGCAGAGGGAAAGATTCAGGACCTGAGACTCTGCCAATAGAAGCCAGAGAGCAGCCACAGGGACCATGGGCTCTGCCCAGAACCTGACACTCAGGGCCAAGAGGAGGGCAGCCATGGGGGTCCCCAGAAGCCAGGATTCCCATCTCCCTCCTCTCTCTCCCCTCTCCCACAGTAAAAACATGCTTCTGTTATTCCCATTAAATAGAAATATATTTATGTTTATACATACATACATATATGGGTTGATTTATATATGTATAAATATATGTGTACATGTTATATATATTTATTTTATATATATTATTTATAACATACATATTATTAAATATATTTCTATTATGTTATTTATGGTATATATGGTATATATACTGTTTCTGACCCCTGAACACCCCTCTAGCTACTACTCTTTGCTCCTCACTTTTCATCTACTCATTTGAAGAAAACCATGAGTTCTTTCTCTGCACTTTCTCATCTCCCTCAACTAACTATAATCTGGCTGCTACATGACGCTCCCCACCATGTCACAGAAACTGTTACAACAGGGTGCTTGGGTGGCTCAGTCCAGTAAATGTCCAACTCTTGATTTCGACTGAGGTCATGATCTCAGGGTCATGAGATCCAGCTCCGTGTAGGGCTCCACACTGACCCTGGAGTCAGCTTAGGAGTCTCTCTCCTCTCCCGCTGCCCCTCCCCTCTACCCACTTGTGCACATGCATGGGTGCTCTCTCTCTCTCTCTGTCTCTCTCTCTCTCTAAAAGAAAAGAAAAGAAAAGAAACTGTTACAATAACAGTATTTATTAAAGTATTTAAGCAACTTATTAAAAAGATTTTATTTATTTATTTATTTATTTATTTATTTGACAGAGAGAAAGAGATCACAAGTAGGCAGAGAGGCAGGCAGAGGGGGAGGGGGAAGCAGACTCCCCCCTGAGCAGAGCGCCCAACATGGGGCTCAACCCCAGGACCCTGAGATCATGACCCAAGCTGAAAGCAGAGGCTTAACCCACTGAGCCACCCAGGCGCTCCTTAAGCAACTTTTTAAAAAAGATTTTACTTATTTATTCATGAGAGATAAGAGAAAGGCAGAGGGAGAAGCAGGCTCCCCACTGAGCAGGGAGCCAATGTGGGGCTAGATCCCAGGACCCTGGATCAGGACCCTGGGATCACGACCCAAGCTGAAGGCAGATGCCCAACCGGCTGAGCCACCCAGGCACCCATGTTTAAATAACTTTATCATGACCTCCAAACACTGAATACAGCTCCGATGTTTTAGACAGTTCCTGACCCCTGAACACTCCTCTAGCTATTATTCTTTGCTCCTCACTTTTCATCTACTCATTTGAAGAAAACCATGAGTTCTTTCTCTGCACTTTCAGCTCAGGTGTCTAACAATAGGAAAATGGATAAACTGTGTTATGACCAAACAATGAGATACAACTCAGCAATAAAAGTTAACACACTGGGGCCCTTGGGTGGCTCAGTGGGTTAAAGCCTCTGCCTTTGGCTCAGGTCATGATCCCAGGGTCCTGGGATGGAGCCCCTCATCAGGCTCTCTGCTCAGCAGGGAGCCTGCTTCCTCCTCTCTCTCTGCCCATCTCTTTGTCTACTTGTGATCTCTGTCTGTCAAATAAATAAATAAAATCTTAAAAAAAATTAACACACTATTGGTAACACACACACATGACACAAATTCAATCTCAACATCGTTATGCTGAATGAAAGAATACTTGCCAAAGAAAGTATACCTGGTAAGAATCCATTTACATGAATTTCTAGAACGGGCAAAACTAGTCTGGGTGGGTGGGGGGGACATCAAAAGAGTGCTTGTCTCTGGGTGAGTGCCGAGATTGACTAAGCAGTGTTAGGAGAGAACTTCTTACAGAGGCGATAAGGTTCTATATCTTGATATGGATTTGCATTACACAGGTGTATACATTAATCAAAACTCATGGATGACAAAGCTAATAATGGCTGATTTGTAACTAGGGGAATAAAAGAACCATAAACATATATTTAACTCGTTAACAATATGCATGAACTATTTAGGGATGGAGCATACTAATGCCTGAAACTTATTTTGAGATGTATCAAAATGTAAGATGGATAGATAAGGGAATACAAGGATTGGTAAATGGGAGGTGCCTGGCTGGCTCAGTCAGTTAAGCATCTGACTCTTGATTTGGGCTCAGGTCATGAATTCAGGGTAGTGATATCAAGCCCCACATCAGGTTCCACACTCAGTGGGGAGTCTGGCTGAGATTCTCTCTCTCCTTCTCTCTGCCCACCCCCACTGCCCTCTCCTTCTCTCTCAAGTAAATAAATAAATATTTAGAGAGAGAGAGAAAGAAGTATGAGTAAATAGATACAATAATAAAGCAAATAAAGAAAAATGATAATTATAGAATCTGGATGGATTGTACATGTATTATGTTGTGATTTTCATAACAAAATGGGAGAAAAGGAGTTACCATAATGTCCTACATGCTACATTAAGTAGAATCAAAGAAACCTGTGTTCCAATCTTGCCAAGGCCATTTCCTACCTGTCTGATCTAGGACAAAACTTAAATGTGCCAAGATCCAGTCCCATAACACATGAAAGAAAGGAGATGAATAACACCTGTGTCACAGGGTTCTTGTGAAGATGATAGAGAGAACATATGCAAAGGGTTTGGAAAGGTTTCATTGTGACCAAAAGCCGTAAGGAAAAAAAGGGGGGGGGTCTTCCATTACAAACTCACAGAAATTCTAGACTTAAAAATAAAAGTATCCATTTTTCAACTTCTAGCTCTCAAGAAAGAGAAATCCCTAGATGCCAGAAATAGAGGGATCAGAAAGCCAGAAGAGGAACACATGAGCTGATACTGGAGAAACCCTTAATAGGGCTTATAGACTGAAAAATATCTCTAAAGATGAGAAGCTTCAGTTCTCACCATCTTACAGGGACAAGAGACAGGGTTTTGGGATCATTCAAGTTAAATTAGGAGTATCCTACCTAAAGTCCAGACTTTTGAAGAGCTGCACCCTTAGTGTAAGAGGGCTAGAAAAACTCTCCCAGCAGCCCAGAGACAGAGTCTCTTCCTTGGTCTCCCACGAGAAGCCTGAACACCAAGCTTACACCAGATGATGATTTAGAGTTGGACATATACCATGTACATTGTGCAGATATTCCAAGTCAAATAGTTAAGCAAAATAAAACCTCTCTGTATGGTCATTCCTACAAGTCATGCAGTATAGAAGTACTGTAGGGAAAGAAATCACCAATGAAAATGACAAACCATACCAAAAAAAGTTTACCATCAACAAGAGCTTTCAGACACAATAGAAGAAATGGCATATCAAGGGCTTCTAATAACTGAACATTCTGAGAGACAATAAAATAAGTGTATTTAAAATAATAAAAAACAAAAAGAGAAGAAACAGAAACCATAATGAAATACCAGGCAGGTTTCTTGAAGAACCAAATAAAACTTCTAGAAATGCAAAATTTAAATTTTAATACATGAGTCTAGTTGTAGATTAGATGGAGATGAAAAGAGAATTACTGAATTAGAAACAGCTAAGAGGAAATCACTCATAAGATTGTACGGAGAGAGGGACCCCTGGATGATTCAGTCATTTAAGCATCTCCTGAGCCTTCAGCTCAGGTCATGATCCTGGGGTCCTGGGACTGAGCCCTGTGTCAGGCTCCCTGCTCAGTGGGGAACCTGCTTCTCCCTCTCCCTCTGCTCCCTGGCTTGTGCTCTCTCTCTTACTCTATGTCAAATTAATAAAGAAAATCTTAAAAAAAAAAAAAGATGCACAGAGAGAGAAAGCAATGGAAAGAATGAAAGATAATTAAAAGAAAAAAGGGAATGAGAAGGTCTGACAAATATGCAATAGGAAAGAACAAAATGAGAGAGAGATAATATTAAAACATATAAAAACCAAGAATTCTCAATAATGATAAAAATATGAATCTTAATAAGGAACAATCACTCCAATCCCCAAGCAGATTACATTAAAGTAATTTCATGCCTAGATACATCATATTAAAATTGTAGGCCACCAAAATAAAACTTTAAAAGCAACTAGAGAGAATAGACACATTACCTACAAAGGAACAACTAGGTTTATTGCAGACTTCTCAGCTTCTCTACAGAAGCCAGAAAGTAATTGAATATTCCAAGGATCTTCCAGTTCTAAAGAAAAGTAACTGCCAACTTAGTGTTCTACATCCAGCTATATTAACATCTAAGAGGGAATGAAATTTTTAAATTTCAGCAAAAGACTTACTACTTACAAACTTTTGGTGAAAATGCTATGAAAACTTCTACTTCAGGAAGAAGGAAATTGAACTCAAAAGGAAGGAATGGATGAGCAGAGAAAATGGAAACATGTAGGTAACTCTAAACAAGTACTGACTATAGAAATACACAGATAGGGCGCCTGGGTGGCTCAGTGGGTTAAGCCGCTGCCTTCAGCTCGGGTCGTGATCTCAGGGTCCTGGCATCAAGTCCCGCATCGGGCTCCCTGCTGAGCAGAGAGCCTGCTTCCTCCTCTCTCTCTCTGCCTGCCTCTCTGCCTCTTTGTGATCTCTCTCTGTCAAATAAATAAATAAAATCTTTAAAAAAAAAAGAGAGAGAAAAGAAAAGAAATACACAGATAACAGTGACAAAGGCTCAGTACCCAGGAAGTGATTGACAAATGTTTATTGATTGGTGAGTCTTGACTGTGTGCACCCCTCTTCTGAGACATAATCCCATATATGTTTTGGCCACGAACTCAGAAGCTCTTCAGCTTATGACTGTCACATTCTATTGACTTCTTTATTCTAGGAACTTTATCATTACTGGTCTACCAAGAGTATCCCTCCATAATTTAAGCACAACTCTGTTTTATTATTTTATCTTTTTAATTTTTACCACCTTCTGTGGGTAAGGGAGGAAATTCCAGTTGGAGTGCAGTGTACCACTTTGAAACTCTTATTGTTGAAATGGAAAAAACTATTCCCACCCACTGATAGTACATCCAAGAAGAATGCCCCTATTGCCTACAAAACTCCAGAGTTAATTGGTTTGGTTTGATTTGGTTTGGTTTGGTTTATTTTATTTTATTTTTTTTTTTTTTTGGTAGGCTCCTTGACCAATGTGGGGTTTGAAATCCATGACCTGAAGACCAAGAATAACATGCTCTATGGACTAAGCCAGCCATACATCCTCAAGGTAGTTAGATTCTTACGTGGTGATTTAGGGTCCAAGTATAAATGTTCCAACAACCAAAGTAAAGCCTGAGAAATCGCTCAGCGACACCTCTACTGTACCATATTGGTCAAGGTAGTCACAAACCCACCCATATCCAAAGGGAGGGCACGTATACCCTGCATCTCAAAGGGAGAAGAGTCACAGAATTGGGAGGACATATTTTTTAAAGGTTTTATTTATTTATTTGATGGAGATAGAGAGACAGAGATAGCCAATAGAGTACAAGAGGGAAAGAGAGGAATAAGTAGGCTCCCCGCTGAGGATGGAAGTGGGGTTCCATGCCAGGACCCTGGGATCATGACCTGAGCTGCAGATAGCCAGCTGTTCAACCAACTGAGCCACCCAGGCACCCCTGCAATTGAAAGACAGCTGAAATTTGGTGCAACTGAAAGTGAGAAGAACAAGCAACAACAACAATGAAATGAATAATTTATCGAGCATATATACTATGTCCCAGATACTTCCATATATCATTTATCCTTATGTCAAACCTGTGAGATAGGTAGGAATCACATTCCCCTGGTAACAGAGGAGGAACCTGCACTCACAGACTTGGTATGAAAGTCCCAGGCCATGCAACTAACAAGTGGTCAAATTCACACCCATGACAACCACACAGCAAGGCCACACTTTTTATCCACTCTGCTATCGTAATTCTTAAAGCCCCTAAGCAGTGATAACTCACTCTAGTCCTGACTCCTGGGGTTGCCTGGGAGGAATTCAAGCCTGCATCCAGCCATCAGGATTGGGAGGTGGCATCCCTGAGCAGGGGCTTCCTGTATAAACAGGAGGCGCATGGGAAGCGGCTCTGTGGTGCCGGGACAATGGGCAGTGAGCAGGCAGGGCCTCCTGTCTCCGGTGGGCGCTCAGGCCTGTGGGCGGCTGGGCAGGAACAGCTGGGGCCCTGACTCCCCGATGCCTGGCCCAGGAGAGGAACTGCCCCTCTCCTGGCTTTTCCAGGAGGAAGTTCCCCACTGATTCTCGGGAAGCCCTTCCCATCAGAGGCCTTGGCTGTGCCTAGACCTCCTCTTTCTTCTTTGGGAGCATGTTGTCTTTAGGGCTAATCTGGGATACAGGCCTCCTCTGAAGTCCCTGTGGCCTGGAGGTTTGAAGGGTGTGGGCAAGCATGGCCAGCCTCAGATGCCCATCCAGGAGGCAGCCACCACTGAATGTGCACTAAGGAAAAAATCATAGGGTGGTAAAATGCAAAAAAAAAAAAAAAAAAAAAAAACAGGTGGGGGTCCTGTGAAGCAAAGAGACTCCACATCCCAGCTCCAGTTTTAACTAGCTGAAGGACCCTGGCAAGACATTTAACCTCTCTGAGCTGCAGTTTACACATTTGTAAAGTAGAGAAAATACTATCTATCTAAAAAGACTTGTTTAAAGATCAAACATATTAGTGTGTAACCAGCACCTCATAAGAATTACATGAATAAGAACTATGAGTATTTAGGGCACCTAGGTGGCTCAGTTGGTTAAGCGACTGCCTTCAGTTCATTTCATGATCCTGGAGTCCCGGAGGATGGAGTCCCTGCTCAGTGGGGAGTCTGCTTCTCCCTCTGACCCTCCCCCTTCTCATGCTCTCTCTCTCTCATTCTCTCTGTCGCAAATAAATAAATAAAATCTTAAAAAAAAAAAACTGTATTTAAAGCACATAAGAAACCCCCCACTTTGTTCCACAACTAATCTACTGCAGTATCTGAATATTCTCCGTCAGAGAGACTCTGTCACCACTGAAATACCAATCACTCCATAAGGAGCAAGGTGCCACAGGCCCAGGGAACTAGAGAGGGTGGGTGGAGGGAGGGTCCTGAGCAGGCCTGACCAACATCTTCCCAAGGTCTTTGCAACATGGCACACCCTTGCTCACCTCCAGCCTCTTCGGCTGCTCCTGCCCAGCCATGCTACAGGCTCCCCACTCTACTCATCTATCTCTTTCATCTCTTTCAGTGTTCTCTTCTCTTTCCCCACATCTTCCCTGGGTGACTTCATCTTGCCCCACCTCTCTCCTGAGGCCAGGTCTACATGTCCCATAGCCTTCTAGACATCTCTATTGAAATGCTCCTTAGGCACTTCAGATGCAACGTGCAACATGTCCCACACAATCATCTGGCCCAAGAAACCTGTGCCTCCAGCCTTCCCTGTCTTAGCTAATGGCCAGGTACCACATCCAGTGACCCTGGGAATGGGTTCTAACTCCTCCCTCCTTCCCCCTTCAATCAGTCCAGTCTCAGTTTCCACTTCTTCCTTTTTTTTTTTAATATTTTTATTTATTTATTTGACACAGAGAGAGAGAGAGAGCACAAGCAGGGGGAATGCCAGACAGAGGGAGAGGGAAAATCAGTCTCTCCACTGAGTAGGGAGACCAATGCAGGGCTTGATGCCAAGACCCTGGGATCATGAACTCAGCTGAAGGCAGACACTTAACCCACTGAGCCACCCAGGTGCTCCTCATAGATTCCACTTCTTTTTTTTTTTTTTTAAGTTTTTACTTATTTATTTGACAGACAGATATCACAAGTAGGCAGAGAGGCAGGCAGAGAGGGGTGGGGAAGCATGCTCCCTGCTGAGCAGAGAGCCCGATGCCAGAACCCTGAGATCATGACCTGAGCCGAAGGCAGAGGCTTAACCCACTGAGCCACCCAGGTGCCCCTAGGTTCCACTTCTTAAATGCCTCTCAAGGTGTGCCCTTATCTCCATCCACCTGCCCTGTTCTTATTGTCAGCCCAACATCTCTCCTGGCCTCTCCATACTGCAGCCAGAATCCTCTTCCCAACATACAAGCCCCCCTTTCACTCCCACAGAACACCTCCAGTGGCCTCAGAATGAAGTCCAATTCTCTCAGGGAGGCACCCTTAGCCCTCAGTGATTTATTTATTTATTTGACAGAGAGAGAGATCACAAGTAGACAGAGAGGCAGGCAGAGAGAAGGGGGAAGCAGGCCCCCCGCCGAGCAGAGAGCCCGATGTGGGGCTTGATCCCAGGACCCTGAAATCACGACCTGAGCCAAAGACAGAGGCCAAACCCATTGAGCCACCCAGGCACCCCGCCCTCAGTCATTTAGACCTTACCAACCTATCCAGCCTCACAGCCCTGTCCATTGCCCCTCCCCACACTGGATGCTGCTAAAACCAGCCACCGTTGGTTTTCAGACAGCACCACTCCCTCCCTCAACTCTGGGCCTTTATGTACACACTTCTTATTTGAAAGTCCTCCCCACATCTTCCCTGGACTTACTCATCCCTCAGGACTTAGCCCCAGCCTCACCCCCTCCAGAAGGACTTCCCCTACACTCCTGCAGCCTTGACCTTCCCCATCACAGTTCTTATCATCCATATTTGCATTTGTCTGTTTACCCATCCAACTCCCTACTAAACTGCTCTCCCCCAAGGGCAAGAACAAAGCTTTCTTTTCTGGATCCTCAGGCCTAGCACAGGGCCAGTTCAGAGGAGATGCCTAGGTAAGTTCATCTGAATGCATGAATAAATGAATGATAAATTCTACCAACCATGCAGTGGCACCTAAAGGCAGTCTTTGGGGGCAGCAGTCTCAAGCAAACCCACACATGGCAGAAGCCTCCTTCTCCCAGGTGGCTCCTATAGTTTAAAGTTTGAAGAAAAAACAAAGCCCCAGGTGCCAAAGAAAATCTGGTGGAATCTTAACAGAAATCTCCTTCCCAGACCTGAAAAATGAAGAAATATCAGGAAATATCAGTCTGTGTTCGGTAAACACAGACTGCCATAAAGAATAGGCATTCTACATGGGCAGATTTCCTAAGACTCAACCTGGCACAGAAGGGGTGTGTAGGTGTGTGGGGTGGGTGTGCACGCACATCTTACACAGAGACAAGGGAAGACACACATGTATCTGTGTGTACACCTGTATGTACGTATGTGAGCATACAAGTATGCAATATCAATGTGCAACTGTGTGCCATAGGCACACTCAAGCCTACATGATTGTGTTTTCTATTCAAATGATATTCAGATTAAGGAAAGACCATCCCTTGACATATAAATAATGTTCTGGAAGCCTTTGCCCAGTCCCACAACCCGTGGACACCCATTTCTCATTGAAAACTAGGGCCAGGGCACCTTAGAGGGCTCAGTCTGTGAAGCCTCGGACTCAGTTCCTGCTGGGGTTCTGATCTCAGTTTCTGCAGGGTCCTGGGATCCAGCCGCATAGGGCTCCACGCCCAGCAGGGAGTGTGCCTGAGGATTCTCTTACTGTCCCTCTGCACCTGCATCCACGGGCTCGCTCTCTCTCTCTCAAATAAATAAATAGGGAAGGGAAGGGATAGGAAGGGAAGGATGTGAGGGGAGGAGAGAAATTAAGAAAGAGAGGGAGGGAGGGAGGGAGGAAGGAAGGGAGAGAGAGAGAGAGAGAGAGAGAAAGTAAGGAAGAAAGGAGGAAGGAAGGACAGTCCCTCCTGTCCTTAAAGAAGTACCAGCCATTTTCACACAAGGTGTTCCCTCCGTGTGGAATTCACCTTGTCTCCAGCGGTGCCCTGCCTAAGGAAAGCCTTAGTTGCACCTTCTTTGAGCCTTAAAAGCCCCTGTTAAAACGTCTCCGGAAGCGGCCACAGCGAAGCTGCGCTCAGATCCCCCATCTCAGGACCGATGCTCTATTCCCTTCGTGGGACAGGCACCGGAGCAGGGCTTAGCCGTGGGAGGCAGTGCAAGCTGGCTGGTCTTGACGGTAGGAAAGTCAGAGGCCTCCCGGTCTCCCGGAAAGCACCAAGGAGGTAGGGAGATGACCAGGCGGCCGCTGCGCAGAACCCCCAGCCCTCCCGGCCTGGGTGGTAAGGTTCTGCGCGCTGCACGCTGCGGTAAGGTTCTCGGGCTCCCGCGGGTTTCCTGCGCGAGGCAGGGAAAGATAACACCCGCCTGGCCCCAACCTCCGACGCCGCTTCCGGTGGCCTTGGTGGGGGAAGTGGCGCGGTACAAAGCGAGGAAGCCCCCTACACGCGGGCGAGCCCCGTTTCCGGCCCGATGGGACACGCTGTGCTTGGTCAGCGTCCTGCACCCTAGCGCCCGGTCAGGCCAGGCACACCGGAAGCTGCCTGAGGCTGCTGATCGCCTTCGTCCTAGAGCCTTCTAGGACCCTCTCTTATCCGGAATTCCCCTCCTCTTGATGCTGACTCCTCGCTATCATAGAACACGCACATTTGGACCCACTCCTGGTGTCTACCTTTCACAGAACTATAATTAAATCCTGGAGCAATTCATACTAAAGTGTCAATGACTTATAACATTTGAATATCTAATCTTTTCTCAGACTAATGTTCATCTGAAAGGCACTAAATATACAAAGATATTAAGAACACAACCACTGGGGGCGCCTGGGTGGCTCAGTGGGTTAAAGCCTCTGCCTTCTGCTCAGGTCATGATCCCAGGGTCCTGGGATGGAGCCCCTCATCCCGGCTCTCTGCTCAGCAGGAAGTCTGCTTCCACCTCTCTCTCTCTGCCTGCCTCTCTACCTACTTGTGATCTCTGTCTGTCAAATAAATAAATAAAATCTTTAAAAAAAAAAAAAAACCACAACCACTGCCCTCAGGGAGTTTAAAGTCTAGCAGAAGATGGGGGGGGGGGGACAATTAAAATATATATATACATATAGGGCATCAGTGTGGCTTAGGTGGTGAAGCCTCCAATTTTTGAGCTCAGCCCAGGTCTTGATCTCAGGTTTATGAGTTCAAGCTCTATGCTAGGCTCCACACTGGACATGGAGTGTACTTTAAAAAGAAAAAAAAACAGAGGGTAATAATTGTTGGATACAAGGAAACACAAAGTGCCATGGGAGCTCTGACGCCCAACCCAGCTTGCTGATGTAGAGGATTGGGCCAGGGAAGACCTCGAAGAGGTGACAAGCCAACCTGAACAGCAAGCGGCTAAGAAGATGCAAATAGGCAAGTCACCATTACCATGTCCTAGCAGGGCAGACAGAAGACCCACCTGACTAAGGATGCACCTCTAGTTCCAGGTGAGAGGAGGGGTGTACAGAGCACCCAGTCCATGAACATGCTGAGATGATCAAATGACCTGTTGGAGGTAGGGGGCATGACCAACTCACCTTGAGAGCCTGCTTCTGGAGCATACAATAAATGTTCAAAAATTTGTTGAATTACACCCAGTTTTGCTGATCTATTGTGAGTCAAATGTGTGTTTTTTCCTTCCCAATCAGACAGAAGAAAACCCATCAAGGGTGGAAACTAGGTCATTTTTTATGTCCACAAGAGAACTTGATATTTCCCTGGGCAGCTGACAGGTACACAGCTGAAAGTACCCCTTGATTAAAGCAATAACATGCTGCCCTCTGACATCCAGTGCCTACAGTGTTATTGATGAGCAACTCAGCCATACTACGACCTCTCCTGGAGGACCCGACATTTATCCATTAGGCCTTCCCAGATTACCCAGCCAGAAATCTTTCCTTTCTTCATATTCTATCCTATGGCAACTGTGTCTTGGTTTGGGGGAGCTGTATTCAGGTTGTGCTCTTGTCACCTGGAGCTCCCCAGGGGCAGTAATTGTGCATTTGTCCCTTCAGCGTCCCCATGCCCAGAACAACCACTGCATAGAAAAGGGCCCAACACATTGGGGAGGTTGTGTGCTATGGTGAGTGCTGTGAAATGTGTAAGCCTGATGATTCACACACCTGTACCCCTGAAACAAATAATATATTATATGCTAATAAAAAATAAAGATATAAATAAAAATATACAAAAAAATTAAAAGAAGAAAAAAGAAAAAGGTCCAACAAATGTGTGTGAAGAAAAAAGAAAAAATGATATGTTGAGGGTGCATTTGTTTACTTTTTTTTTTTTTCCTCCTTTCTGTTTTTGAATGGAAGATGCCTCCTAATATCTTTCAGGACCAACAAAATCAGCTGTTTCCTAAACAATCACCTAGAGTCCCACTGTCACTGTCATCAAATGTAAGAAGAATCTATCATTCATCCAACCTGTCTTGAAGGACTCTACCTCAGAGAAGGCAAATTGTTGATAAGGAGAAATTTTTCTTTATGGAATAGTCCATCACATTTACATTTGAGTTTATCCCATTTACAATTGCACCCAAAACCATAAGATACCTAGGAATAAATCTAACCAAAGAGGCAAAGAATCTATAGAAATAGAATCAGAAATTATAGAAATAGAATCAGAAAAGTATAGGATACCCATGAAAGAAATTGAGGAAAACACAAAGAAATGGAAAAATGTTCCATGCTCATGGATTGGAAGAACAAATATTTGAAAATGCCTGTGCTACCTAGACCAATCTATACATTCAGTGCAATCCCTATCAAAATACCATCAACTTTTTTCACATAAATGAAACAAATAATCCTAAAATTTGTATGGCACCAGAAAAGACCCCAAATAGCCAGAATGTTGAAAAAGAAAAGCAAAACTTGTGGCATCACAATTCCGACTTCAAGCTATATTACAAAGCTGTATTCATCAAGACAGTATGGTACTGGCACAAAAACATACCCACAGATCAATGGAACAGAGTAGAGAGCCCAGAAATGGACCCTCAATTCTATGGTCAACTAATCTTCAAAGTAGGAAAGAATGTCCCATGGAGAAAAAGACAGTCTCTTCAACAAATGGCGTTGGGAAAATTGGACAGCCAAATGCAAAAGAATGAAGCTGGACCATTTCCTTACAACTCAAAATGGATGAAAGACCTAAATGTGAGACAGGAATCCATCAAAATCCTGGAGGAGAACACAGGCAGCAACCTCTTCGACCTCAGCCACAGCAACTTCTTCCTAGAAACATTGCCAATGTCAAGGTAAGCAAGGGCAACTATTGGGACTTCATCAAGATAAAAAACACTTCTGCACAGCAAAGGAAACACTCAACAAAACCAAAAGACAACCAACAGAATGGGAGAAGATATTTGCAAATGACATATCAGATAAAGGGCTAGTATCCAAAATCTATAAAGAACTTTTCAAACTCAACACCCAAAGAACAAATAATCCAATCAAGAAGTGGGCAGAAGGGACGCCTGGGTGGCTCAGTTGGTTAAGCAGCGGCCTTCGGCTCAGGTCATGATCCCGGCGTCCTGGGATCGAGTCCCACATCGGGCTCCTTGCTTGGCAGGGAGCCTGCTTCTCCCTCTGCCTCTGCCTGCCACTCTGTCTGCCTGTGCTTGCTCTCGCTTCTCTCTCTATGACAAATAAATAAATAAAATCTTTAAAAAAAAAAAAAAAAAAAGTGGGCAGAAGACATGAACAGACATTTCTGCAAAGAAGGCCTCCAAATGTCCAACAGACACATGAAAAGGTGTTCAACATCAACATCACCTGGCATCGAGGAAATACAAATCAAAACCCCAGTGAGATACCACCTCACATTTGGCCTCCAAATGTCCAACAGACACATGAAAAGGTGCTCAACATCAACATCACCTGGCATCGAGGAAATACAAATCAAAACCCCAGTGAGATACCACCTCACACCTCACTTCCTAACAAGTCAGGAAATGACAGATGTTGGAGAGGATGCAGAGAAAGGGGAACCCCCACTACACTGTTGGTGTGAACGTAAGCTGGTGCAGTCACTCTGGAAAACAGTATAAAGGTTCCTCAAAAAGTTGAAAATAGAGCTACCCTATGACCCAGCAATTGCACTACTGGGTATTTACCCCAAAGGTAAAAATGTAGTGATCTGAAGTGGCATGTGCACCCCAATTTTTATAGCAACGATGTCCACAGTGGCCAAACTACGGAAAGAGCCTAGATGTCCATGAATGGATAAAGAAAATGGAATACCATGCAGGCATCAAAAAACTGAACTTTTGCCATTTGCAATGACGTGAATGGAACTAGAAGGTATTATGATAAGAAAATAAGTCAATCAGAGAAAGACAATTATCATATGATCTCACTGATATGTGGAATTTGAGAAACAAGGCAGAGGATCATAGGGAAAGAGAGGAAAAAATGAAACAAGATGAAACCAGAGAGGCAAACCGTAAGAGACTCTTAACCTCAGGAAACAAACTGAGGGTTGCTGGAGTGAAGGGGGGTGGGAGGAATGGGGTGGCTGGGTGATGGACACTGGGGAGGGTATGTGCTATGCTGAGTGCTGTGAATTGTGTAAGACTGATGATTCACAGCCCTGTACCCCTGAAACAAATAATATATCATATATTAATAAAAATAAATAATTTTTTAAAAAGAAGGAATGACATAATTCTGCTAATGGACACTAATGAATAATGGCTCTAAACAGTGGTCATCAATGGCTGTGAAGATCCAAAAGAGAAAAAAACAGACTTTAGTGTCCCCTGATGGAACTACAGAAGAGTGTTGGTGAAGTGTTCTTGCCAAAATATCAAAAGTGATCTGACCAACCATCTAGATCTATAATGCACTGGAAATAGAGGACCAGGGAACATGCTAGAAGATGCCACAGGGATGCAATCACCAAATCCAGGCTGGGAGAAACTCCATAGGACAAATGCCCCACCACTGTTAACAGATATATTGCAAGGAGGAAAATGAGAGAAGAGAGATACCTAGAGACTAAAAGATACTTAAGAGACATATAAACCAAATGTAATGTATGGATCTTGTTTGGATCCTGACTCAAACAAACCAGCAGTAAAACCCTTTTGAGATTATTGAGAAGATTTTAATATTAACTGTGAATTTGATATATTAAAAATAAATCTCTCTCGGGGCGCCTGGGTGGCTCAGTGGATTAAGCCACTGCCTTCGGCTCAGGTCATGATCTCAGTGTCCTGGGATCGAGCCCCGCATCGGGCTCTTTGCTCAGCGGGAGCCTGCTTCTCTCTCTCTCTCTCTGCCTGACTCTCTGCCTACTTGTGATTTCTCTCTCTCTGTCAAATAAATAATAAATAAAATCTTTAAAAAAAAAAATAATAAATAAATAAATAAATAAATCTCTCTCGGGGCGCCTGGGTGGCTCAGTGGGTTAAGCCGCTGCCTTCGGCTCAGGTCATGATCTCAGGGTCCTGGGATCGAGTCCCGCATCGGGCTCTCTGCTCAGCAGGGAGCCTGCTTCCTCCTCTCTCTCTCTCTCTCTGCCTGCCTCTCTGCCTACTTGTGATCTCTCTCTCTGTCAAATAAATAAATAAAATCTTAAAAAATAAATAAATAAAAATAAAAATAAATCTCTCTCAATTTTTAGGTATGGTGATGGTATAGGAGCTATGCTTATTTTAAGTGCTTATATTTTATGGATATAAATTTATATATTTATGAGTGAAGTATTAGATGGACTCTCTGGGATTCACTTCAAAAGAATCTCATCAGGGATGGGTGAAGAAAAAGGTGAGGATACAGAGGAAACCAAATAAGGGTTCATTGTACTATCCTCTTTCCTATTTTAGGTTTGAAATCTATCATAATAAGATGTTAAAAAAACAAAGAGATCAAATATATCATCATTGGGGCACATGGCTGGCTCAGTCAATACAGCATGCAACTTTTTTTTTTAAGATTTTATTTATTTGACAGAGAGAGAGAACACAAGCAGGAAGTAGTGGCAGAGGGAGAGGGAGAAGCAGGCTCCCCAAGGGAGTCCAATGCAGGACTCCACCCCAGGACTCCGAGATCATTACCTTGAGCCAAAGGCGGATGCTTATCCAATTGAGTCACCCAGGCACCCCAAGCATGCAAATCTTGAACTTGGGGTGATGAGTTTGATGCCCACATCTGGGGTAGATAGAGTTTACTTAATAAAATAATAATAATAATAATAATTGCCAAGATTTTTTAGTGTCTCCTCTGTGCCAGACCTTGTGTTACTTTTCACACTGAATCCTATTTAGTCTTCTCAGAAACCCTGTGACCTAGATACTATCATTAATGTTTTGCAGATGAGGAAACTGAAGCACAAAGAGGCTAAATAATAGGCCCAAAATCACACAGCAAATAAATCACAGAGTCAGGATTTAAGTCTAGATCTGTTGAAATCCAAACCCAGATTCTCTCACACTACGGTTTCACTCACTGACAATGACACTGACTTCTAGGGTACAGACATCACTCTCTCTGATTTACAGATGAAGAAGCTGTTCAACAATAACTAGTAAAATTTGAAGATGTCTGTGCCCTTTGACCCAGCACCTCTCGATAAACTGTAGCACAGAAGCACTAGCAAATATATATAAGAATGTCCATAGAAGGACTACTGGTAACAGAGTAAAGAATAGTAAATAACCCAACCATCCCTCCACAGAATGTGGATAAATAAACGGTGGTGTGTGCACACAATGGAATGGTGCAACATAGTGAAAATGAATGGGGCTTGTTTTTGTGTATCAACTAGGAACTTTTCAGAAACATAAGGCTAAATGAAAAAAGCAAGCACGTGTCTTTCTACAACAGCAGGATACCATTAATATAAAGTTACACAACACAGAACAATACTAAGTATTGCCTAGAAAAGGATACACATGTAGTACAAGTATAAAAACAGTTATGAGATTACTAAGGACCAACTTTATCCTGGTGATCTCCTCAGGACAGGGAGGGCAGAGAGGGATCAAGGAAAGGTACAGGAGGGTCCTCAACTATATCTGTAAGATTTATTTCTTAAAAAGAAAGACGTGTGTTAGTTAGGCTGTGGAGAAACAGGAATCCCATACACTTCTTATGGGAGTGTGTAATATTTCCATTAATAAGAAGGTAATTGGTAATATCCCAAAGTTACAAATGCACAAACCCTTTAACACCCTTTGACTTAACTCTTTACTTGTAGATTTTTTTTACAGATATATGCACATACCTACCCTACATTTTTACAGATATATGTCCATACAATACCAACATATACATATATACAAGGTTATACATTACAGTATTATTTATAAAAGCAAAAGATTGGGGGTGCCTGGGTGGCTCAGTCAGTTAAACCTCTGACTCTTGGTTTTGGCTCAGGTCATGATCTCGGTCCTGGGATTGAGTCCGCATGCACATCCAGGCTCTGGGATCCATGCTCAGCAAGGAGTCTGCTTCTCAACCTCTCCCTCCTTCTCCCTCTGGCCCTCAGCCGCCCCCTGCTTGCACAAGCTCTCTCTCTAAAATAAATAAATAAATCTTTAAAAAAGGCAAAAGATTGGAATAAGTCTAATACTCTAAAGTCTAATGCTCTGAAAAGAAAATTCATTGATATAGAAAGATTTCTAAGATACAGAACACTGTGCATTAGATGCAGCCATGTGCAAAAGGTGAAGGAGGGAAGGAGAATGTATGTACATGTGTTTGTATATGCACAAACTATGTCTGGAAGGATGTATGTAAAACCAGAGTCACTGGCTACCTGTGAAATGGGTGACCTAAAGACGGAGGTGGAAGAGAGACTTTTCACTGTAAGCCTTCGATATTTTTAATTTTTGGTACATGTGAATATATTGCCTATTTTAAAATGATAAAATTGGGGGCACTTTGATGGCTCAGTCAATTAAGCATCTGCCTTCGGTTCAGCTCACGGTCTCAGGGTCCTGGCATAGAGCCCTAAGCCCCATAGGGCTCCCTGCTCAGTAGAGAGCCTGCTTCTCCCTCTGCCTCTGCCCTTCCCCCTTCCCCCATCCATGCACTGTCTCTCTCTCTCAAATAAATAAATAAAATCTTTTCGGGCGCCTGGGTGGCTCAGTGGGTTAAGCCGCTGCCTTCGGCTCAGGTCATGATCTCAGGGTCCTGGGATGGAGTCCCACATCGGGCTCTCTGCTCAGCAGGGAGCCTGCTTCCTCCTCTCTCTCTCTCTCTGCCTGCCTCTCTGCCTGTTTGTGATCTCTCTCTGTCAAATAAATAAATAAAATATTTTAAAAATAAATAAATAAATAAATAAAATCTTTTTTAGAAATTAAAAAATGATAAAATTTTAAAACTCAGCAAGGTTCCATAATTTCCCAGGCCAATATTCGTAAGAATTGGGACAGAGGTCTGTGTTAACCACTGGTGCCTCCCAGCCTGTGGGGGGCGTGCATCAATTAGAGTACCAGGACCTCCTTCCCATCTGCACTACCTCTGCGGCCTAAAGCAGCCCTTGTATATTTCTGGACCTGAGTTTCCATCACCTAAATGAGTGGTCCCTTCCTGTTCAAATAGGCTACCAATCCCCAATCCTCAGAAATGTTGCCTCCTAGCAAAAGGCTAGGTACCAAGAAATACCTGGAATAGAACATACCAGAATGCTGGACTGTTCTCATTCAAAGCACCAAAATCCTGACCACTGTTTCCCCAACAAAAGCCTGCTTGTACCACCACAGCAGCCTGTCAGCAATTACCCCCAATTACAAACCCAGAGCCCAGGAAGCCCTCAATTAGTCTGAAAAGGGGCCTGAGGCGGAGCCAGCTGCACAGAGCATAGTGCCCATATATCGCCTCCACCCACAGGGCCAGCACACTCCTCTCACTCAAACCCAGGGGCTTGGCTACTTTGTAACAACGCGCTTAGGACCACAAGAAGGCTGCTGGTTCTCCTCTGAGTGACCATTGCCTGCAGGGCACAGTCAAGTCTTCTTGCCAGAAGTGCAGTTCTCCAGATTTCAGGTTTTCTCCCAAATCAGACCACACAGATCTGCCTCCCTACATTAACACTTTCCCAGGCAAGGTGCAACATCTCTAGGTTCTAATCTCCTTCTAGGAGAAGATGAACATTCCTGGACAAACCCTGCAGATAGAGAGGTACCCAAGCTAATGCCCCTCAAACATCATGGTCATGGGCTTGGCTCAGCATTTGGGAGGAGGACCAAATACCCATCTCTTCTTAGAGAAAGATGGCCTCTAAGTTCTGCTCTGTAGCATCCAGAAGTAGGATGGCCCATGATCCAATCTTCTGCAAATACCCAAACCATCCCTGCACCTCAGTTTCTTCATCTATAAAATGAGAATAGTACCAACACCTTAGATTTGTCATAAAAATGAAATGAGCGCATGCATGAAAAGTCCCTGGCTCAAAATAAGTGCTTATTAAAGGATATCTCTTATACTCCTTAAAATGATGCTGATGATAATTGCTGGAAGTACACAGTGGTTTTTAGAGAATCCTATCTATAAGGAAAAGGCCCTGTTAACAATATGTCTGTCTGTACAGTGCTGTAGTTTGTTCTACTTTGGAAAACCATTGGGCAATATCTTCTGTAACTACATATATGCTTATTCTCCTAGGTATTCACTCAAGAACAATAAAATGCCCCTCACAAAAAGTCATGCACAACAGCTTTATTTATGATATCTCAAACCTGAAAACAATAAAAATGTCCATTCATAGATGAGCAGATGAGCAAATTGTGTACTATTATACAGAAATAAAGAAAAATTAATGTCTGACATATGCAACAAGATGAATGGATCCCAAAAATATGTTATGCAGAAGAAACCAGACACAAAGGAGTACATGTTGTATGCCCCTTTTATATGCAGGCAAAGTTAATCTATGGTGATAGAAATCAGAATACAGTTATACTTGGGAGTAGATATTAAAGAGGAAAAAATAAAAGGGTACCTTCTGAGGTGACAAAAGTGTTAATATCTTTTTTTAAAGATTTATTTATGTATTTGAGAGAAAGAAAGAGCGCAGTGGGGAGGGGCAGGGGGACAGAGAGAATCTCAAGCAGGCTCTCCACTGAGTGTGGAGCCCAAGTCAGAGGGTTGATCTCGCCACCCTAAGATTGTGACCAGAGTGGAAACCAAGAGTCAGATGCTCAACTGCCTGAGTCACCCAGGTGCCCTAACATTCCATATCTTGATCAGGGCAGTGGTTACATGGTATATTGCATATAAAAATACATCAAGCTGTATACTTGAGATTCATATTATTTACATATGCAAGTTATACAGCACACACACACACATATACACCATTTTGACATAAGGAAAATCTTCAGAAGGCCAGTAGTGCAAATCACAAAACTCAGCCCTTCTCTTCCCCTTCCTCTGGACTTCATCAAAGACGAGTATCAAAAATGCCCTCCTGTACAGAAGGTTTTTACATGGTGCCCATTTGTGGAGAGAAACTTGAGCAGGAAATGAGGATGAAGAGGAAGGGCTCTTTCAGCCACCTCTGCATGGGCCTTATTGGCCAGACAGCAGGTTTTACCTTATAAGCTGGCTGCTGCAGATGCAAAAGCCACTCCATCTCTAGTAAAGTTTATTAAGTGTCTCACACAGGTCCTCAACATGAGAATGGTGGCCTGTCTCCTTGCCTAAGGTTCAGCACCATGGCTGTGCAGCTGTAATGAGCATATAGTCCCAAATGCCAGGGGGACTCTCAGATCCTGAGCTGGCCTTCCGTGGTCCAGCCACTCTTCCCCACCTGCAGTCCCTTTCTTGGAAATTCCAACTTTATTACAAGGAAAGAGGCATCTCTCAATTCTCTCTGTGGAGTGGAGACATTTTGCAATGCCATTGGAATGCATTAAGTCAATCCTGGTGGATTGACTCAGTGGCTTAAAGTCCACTGAGTGACAAGCGGAGGACAGAGTCTCTACCCATCAAGACTTACAGTCTGGGTGTGGAGAAAGGCAACAAGCCAACATTAAACAACACATCACGCTCTCAAGCATGGGGTGGGGGTACCTAGTGGCAGGGTACTCACCGTTCAGGGCTGAAGAAAATGGCTTGGGGCCAGGGGAATTACAGCCATGGAACACCAAAGGAAGCTGGTGAGCAGTTCCTGCCTCCCTAGAATTGTCTCTCTGGGAGCTTCCCAAAAGTCTTTGGAGAGGGAAGGTCCCACAGTGTCCAGGAACCCCCACCCCCACCCCACCACCTTTTCTCCTTGAATTAGGCTCAACCAGGAGAAATGCCTACCACTGTCCTGCAGTCTGCCTGGTGAAGGGAAAGGCACACAGTTCTTGGGGCAAAGTGGTGATAGTGAACTTGAGGCCCAACATCAGTGAAGTAGGGAGGAGCCCAGAACTCTAGCCTACGACCTCCCAGCCCAGCCTCTCACAGGGTTTGGCCGGTAGGATTCACTAAGATACCAACTGGAAACAGCTCTCATCTGTGAGTTCTTCCCCAGAAAGTGTGGTGGCTTTTCCTCTTTCTCTCTCTCTCTCTCTGTCCCTCCCTCTCCACTTCCCTATTCTCTCTCACTTTCTCCCAAGCACATATTTGGGTGTCTCTGCTAATCCCAAACAGGCCAAATAACACCGGCTGGCCTGGGGCCTGGCTGTGCCGGTGTGTGTAGAAGAACCAAGCCCCTACTCCCACAGCAGCAGGGAGTTCAGCTACAAAACAGAGATCGAACTTGTGTGAAGGGCCTGTGTGAAAGTGCCTCAGGGATATGTTCTGTACCTGAGCTTCCCAAAGAACTCTGAACAGCAACCTCACCAAGGGAACATCGGGTGGCCGCCCAGTCACCCTAACCCTGGGCCAAAGACATCAAAGAATCCGCAGGCTTCTGGGAGTCAGACTTGTGGACAAGAGGTCCACAAGTCTGTGTCTTGAGTTAGCTGAGTGCCCAAGTGTGTAATGAGGCTTAAAGTCCAGGCATCAAAGTGGCACGTATTCCACCAAAATCTGCAGGATCTGAACTAGTATTTGTGAGGGCAGTGGGGAAAAGAACTGCAGGGGGTACAGGGTTGACTGGAGAGAAGTGCATGGAGGAATGTGACAGGAGTAGAGAGACCTGGAGTCCACGAGGGTGTAGGTGGAGCTGGGAGTAGTGCTGACCGTTGAGGTGTGCAGTCGTGTAGGGATGTGCGAATGAACGCATCCAGACTTCCCTTTTCCCGGCGCGCACGCCGCGGAGGCCACATCCACAAGGAGATGGCTGCGGCAGGCTCAGTTCATCTGTCCTCGCGCAGGGCGGGAAGCCCGTGGGTATTTCAGGGCCCCGCCAGAAAAGGGTACCTCGGGACCCGGTTCAAGCAGCCGGCGGCGAAACGGGGCCAGGCGATTCGTGCCCGGGAAGCGCGCTGCGAGCGTCGGGGTCGCTGGGCGGCTCACCTGGCAAGACCCTGCCGCCGGCATCCAGGGAGGCGCAGCCGCTTCGGCGACTGTTGCGGGATTCCTGGCATTGCGGAGAGAAGCGTCTCCCTTCGTCCCTCCCTCAGGGCTGAGTGAATTGCTGGCAGCGGCTGTCGGGGCCGCGCCCCGTCGGCTAGTCGCCCGCACCGTGTGAACCCGCGGCGCCCGCGCAGGCAGACCGGCAGAAGGCACTGGCGGCTCCTGAGCTGCGACCGCAGGCCCCGGGAACCGCGGGCAGAGAGGCTAGGAGCTCCGCCCGGCCCTCGGAGGTGGGCACCGCCCCGAGGCCACTGATCTGCGGCTCGGCGTCGCCGCAATGCCGCGGAGAGAGAGGATGCCCCCCCACCAGGAGCCTCGATGCCGTCTGCCTGCCGGACGGGATCCCGACCCCGCCAGGAAGCGGGGCCCTACCCAGCCGCCCTAGAAGGTTGAGAAGTAAACCAAGGCGCGCCCCACCGCTTCCTGGGGAGATCAATACCTGAAAGGAGCAGGACTCCTCCTCTGTCCACTAAGAAACTCCTTCAGAGGAACTCCTTCCTTTACCCCACCCCCTACAAACGAGCGCGCGCGCACGCACGCGCACACACACACACACACACACACACTCTCTCTTTAAAGGCTGAAAAGGGAGCCGAGTTTGGAATTCGGGGAAGTGATGACACACAAAACAATGCTGTTACACCTGGCTGCTGCAGGCCAGCAGCGGAAATGCCTTCGAGGGTGAGAGAGAGACAGAGAGCCAGCCTGGGTGGTCAGAAAAAAAAGAAGAGAGGAGAGCGCTCGCGCGCGCGTACACACACACACACACACACACACACACACACAGGCTGGGGCCAGAACCAGCTGTTTTTTTCCAGTCCAGGCCGAGGAGGAGGATGGGCGCTAGGGTCAATGTGCAGCAGACCCAAACCTCACACCACTCCCACCCCTAGACTAGGCATGGATGGGGGGTTGGCTGGTGAGGAAGAAGAAAAACACCTGCACTCCTGCTCAGGAGACAGCCATAGAGGTTTTTGAAGAGGTGTTGCTTACCCCGGTGTATACTGGGAGTAGTGGAAGAAAACAATCAAGCTACCTGGAGATATTTTCAATGGTGGGTAGATAGAGAAGGATATTTACTGAGGTGAGTTTAGGAGAGCCCTGTTCCCTCTTACTGTAATGGTCAGACCAGACTGCCCTGCTGACCTCTCTGGAGTCATTTTCAAGACATTGAATTCCAAAGAACCCCTCACCTAACCCTCCTTTCCTTTAATCTCAGAATGTAGATCAGAAAGCTGAGTGGGAAGCAGGCAACACAGGCAGGTGGGCCGTGGGTGCTGCGCCGTGGGTGCTGGGCCCATAAGAGCCCTTAGGCCACAAAGCACTCTTCAGACTTCCTCAGAGACTGGGCTAGGGGGAAGTGGTAGTAACCAGCATTGGGGCAGCCACTCCAGCCATGCTCATCCAGACATAGGACACCCCTTCATGACACTCATTCAGTCCGCCTTCCTCCCCAAAGTATCCCGGCCCCCTCAGTACCAAGCAGTTTGGGGTATGAGGATTCAAAATACAAGACGGACATCTCTCTCACACTTAATGATTACAGATCTTTTGTTAAGGCTAAGTTAACTGTTAAAAAGCACAGCTGTCTTTCCGGCCAGCATTAATTTCCCCTGGAGGTAGGAGCATTCATCCCTTGGCCCTGGAGAAAGATCAGAACAAATGTCTTGTCAGGAGAGAGATTTGAATAAATGCCTCCCTCACCGCCTCTAGCTCTTCCTCCCAGTCTGTGACAGAGTATTGACAAAAAAGGGGGGAAGGGGAAGAAAGGAGAGAGGGGAGGAGAGGGAAGAGAGAGGAAAAAGAAAGAAGATGCAACATCCCAGAACCACATTTACTGATAGGTGACACACATGTACCATTACATATCTGTAATTATAAATGATTACCCTATAAATATAAATCTCACCTTGTAAGTGTGCATATCTCTGTTTTTGTCCCAGCACATGAGCACCTGGGCAGCTGGTATGTCACATATCTCAAGAACAGACCCTCCCCATGACTTCTATATGTGATACTGGTGCACATACAAATAAAATCCCCCCAAAACCCCACAGCAACGACCGTGAAGGAGCAGGACTAAAGTGGGGTCTACTTGGTGTTGTTAAACCACAAACCCAACTCGTAGGATTACAGCGCGGATTCTGAGCAGGGGTCTGATCCAGGGGCAGTGCAAGGAAGGGCGGCGCTTCAGACGGAGCTCCTGGGCGCCTCTTCCCGGATCGTCTCCCCAGCCCCATCCGGCCGAGTCACTCTGGAAGCGCGACGGACAGGCCAGGCCAGGCCAAGGTTTCTCGGTTCACTGACACGCGTTTCTGGGCTGATTTTCCCAAAGCCACCGCGCAGCTCTCTCCATCCCAGCGCTGTCCGGCCCCCTCGCCATCCCGCCCCTCCCCCAGCCCCAAGGCAGAAGTTTTGCCCGAAGACCTTAGCAAAGGGCAGATCAGGGGAGTCGTTTTCTTTCACCTGAAAGCCGCGAGGAGGCTTGGCGCGCTAGGGCCCGAGCTCCTTGGGCACTGGCCGAGTGTGGACCGACCCCGCCTGGGCCCTCGGCATCTCCCCGCCCAGTCCGCAGAGCGAGCACCCGAAGATTGCAAGGGCTTCAGAGAGCGTGAGCCGGGTCGTCCGCCGGGCCCCCTCGGCTCGCTGAGAGGGGGCAGGCCGGTCCGGGCTATGCGGGGAGTTTACAAAAAGTGACTTGGAGATGAACTCGCCCGTGCGCTACTGGCCGCCCCGCTATAGGGGCGAAGGCGCCTGACGCAAGCGGAACTCGGCGGAGCCCATACGAATCAGAACTGAGCGAGGCTCCTGGCGCACTAGGGACTCCAGGAGGCAGCTCCGCCAGAGACGCGGGTCTTGCCTCGGGAAACCGGAGGGTGGGGGGAGGGGAAGAGCGCCGAAAAGAAAACCCACCGAGGCGGGGACTGGCCTGGGCGGGGAGGGGCGGCGGGGCCGAAGCCCCTCTCTGTTGGGCGGACTCCCCATGGCCAGAGGCTGAGCTCCACTCCCGCCGGCCGCTCCCTAGGGGAAGGGAAAGAGGAGAGGAGCGGAGCGAGAGGCCGCCAGCGAGCGAGCAAGCACGGGCGGCATCTGCAGTCTCCAGAAGTTTGAGACTCGGCCGTGAGCGGACTTGGTGCGCCCGGACTCCGCCGCGCCAGCACCAAGGAAAAAGAGCAGGGGCTGCCCGGCCGCGGCGCGCCGGCTTTGTCATGATGGCTAGCTACCCCGAACCCGAGGACGCCGCGGGGGCCCTGCTGGCCCCGGAGACGGGCCGCGCAGCCAAGGAGCCAGAGGCGCCGCCGCCGCCGAGCCCCGGCAAGGGAGGAGGCGGCGGCGCTGGGACAGCCCCGGAGAAGCCGGACCCGGCTCAAAAGCCCCCGTACTCGTACGTGGCGCTCATCGCCATGGCAATCCGCGAGAGCGCCGAGAAGAGGCTCACCCTGTCCGGTATCTACCAGTACATTATCGCCAAGTTCCCGTTCTACGAGAAGAACAAGAAGGGCTGGCAGAATAGCATCCGCCACAATCTCAGCCTCAACGAGTGCTTCATCAAGGTGCCGCGCGAGGGCGGCGGCGAGCGCAAGGGCAACTACTGGACGCTGGACCCGGCCTGCGAGGACATGTTCGAGAAGGGCAACTACCGGCGCCGCCGCCGCATGAAGCGGCCCTTCCGGCCGCCGCCCGCGCACTTCCAGCCCGGCAAGGGGCTCTTCGGGGCCGGGGGCGCCGCGGGCGGCTGCGGCGTAGCGGGCGCCGGGGCCGACGGCTATGGCTACCTGGCGCCCCCCAAGTACCTACAGTCCGGCTTCCTCAACAACTCCTGGCCGCTACCGCAGCCGCCTTCACCCATGCCCTACGCCTCCTGCCAGATGGCGGCGGCCGCGGCGGCGGCGGCGGCCGCCGCTGCAGCCGCGGGCCCGGGCACCCCGGGCGCGGCCGCTGTGGTCAAGGGGCTGGCTGGCCCGGCCGCCTCGTACGGGCCGTACTCACGCGTGCAGAGCATGGCGCTGCCTCCCGGTGTGGTGAACTCGTACAACGGCCTTGGAGGCCCGCCGGCCGCGCCCCCGCCGCCGCCGCATCCCCACTCACACCCGCATGCACACCATCTGCACGCGGCCGCCGCACCCCCGCCCGCCCCGCCGCACCACGGGGCAGCCGCACCGCCCCCGGGCCAGCTCAGCCCCGCCAGCCCTGCTACCGCCGCGCCCCCCGCGCCCGCGCCCACCAATGCGCCGGGCCTGCAGTTCGCCTGCGCCCGGCAGCCCGAGCTCGCCATGATGCATTGCTCTTACTGGGACCACGACAGCAAGACCGGCGCGCTGCACTCACGCCTCGATCTCTGAGAGCCCAGCGCACGCCGGCTTTGAGGATGCAGGGACGTGCGACGCCGGCCTTAGCCGAAGCCGCAGCCACCGCCGCCGGCCGGACCACGCGCCTTCTGGGGCCATCTTCTGAGCCAGCGTCCAAGGCCCTCTGAGCCTCCTCGCTCCCCTCAGCTCCTCTTGCCCCTCTTTTGTCTCCTCCGCTTCCCCTCCTGTTGCTCGCCTCCCTGCCCTCTCACTCCCCCGGCCTACAGGCCGCCTCTCCGCGCCCCTTCCGCAGGCCTCGTCTCCTCCCTGTGCCCCGGCGTCCAGGCTAGACACCCTTTGCCAAAATTCAGAGCGGAGAGGAAGTGCCGGGGCCGAGGTGCAGCCGGGCGTCGGCGGTGCAGACCTCTTGGCCTTCTCACACAGGTCGGTGCGCTCGCGCTCGGCTTTCCCCACCCGGCTGCCGCGCAGTCCTTGGCTGGAAACGCCGGTCCGGGCGGGCAATGAGACCCGCGTCGCCCGAGAAAGAGACGAACGTGTGCTTGCTCCACGTCGCCTCTTGGAGCGGTTCAGAAGCCGCTTGCCCGGGCCCACTGGATGGGGCGGGGGTTGGGCCCGAGCGGGAAGCCGGGCTGCCTCGCTAGGCGGCCTGCGCTGGGGTTTACAACACATCCCCGCTCCGAGACAGCCTTCGTGTCCTCCGCTCTCCGTCTCGGCGCTTCGGGCACTTTTAGGCCGGGACCGCCGGCTAACGTTTCGCCCAAAAGATCGGGAGGGCTGTTTTAGATAACATTTTAAAATATTTTTTTAAGGGGGGAAAAAACCTAACCGGGAAAACCGGCGAAGTATTGTGGCCTTGGAGTTTGCTAAGCAAAACATGAAAATCTCTTCCAGGAGATTTGAAGTAGAATTCCTGTCGGGCCTTCAAAAAACTATGTTCAGAGAGGTAGAATATATTCAGTAAAAGTTGGTTTCCTTTACGAATTGGGGGGGGGGGTCCCCCCCATCATTCTAAAAACAAATCAAAAACAAATTTCCCCGGATCTTCCGATGCAAGCTGCCTGCCTGGCGGACGCTGCAGGGACGGCTCGTCCTCTTACTGATTTTTGTTTTACAAACGTCTTGCTTCTCCCACCTTGGGCAGGAAAATTGTGAAACCTGGCAGCAGTCGGACCAGGCGGGCTTGTGGCGCGGAGCCGGCTGGCCCGAAAATCCCTAGACCTGGTTGTTCTGTAGTGTGTCGTTTGGAGGACCAAATTTTCTAGAAAGAACTAGAGCACTTTTGTTGTTTTGTTTGTTTGTTTGTTGTTATTGTCTTGTCAATTCCCAAATAAATTTTTTTGTTCTTTCTTTTCAAGCGGACTTATATTATTTCTGCCTTGCCTACGTTTGTTGAGCTGCAGGTTAAAAGAGGGAGATTTCCAGCTAAGTTTTATCCTTTTTCAGATAAATAAGGGTTGAGGGCAGCCCGAATGGAGGACATTTGTGGTTGTTGCTGCCCCTCTGTTTTCAGGGGGATTGTTTGTTTTCTGTGTCATCACTGGTCTGTAGTGACTGTATAACGTCATCAAAGAGATTTTATCAGTGGTGGTTCGTTCACAAGGCGTGGGTGTAGGTAGGATTTGTTTGATTTCTGCACCTATTTGAGTTTGTATTTTACCTCTTACGCTGTCGCACTAGGTGTATGGACTGTGTGTTGATTATATTGAACGAATACGTTTGTTTTTCCAGATAAATATAATAACCAGAAAAGTTCATTCCAAATAGATAAAAATCCTGTTTGGGAAAATGTTCTATAGGCTGCAAACGTCTGTACAAATGCAAGGAGCAACTTACATTGATTGCCTTATTATTTTTAATAATCAGAATTCATTTTCCTTGAGATATGTGTAAGAGATTTAGGAGTATCAGAGAGGAATGAACATACTGCGTGGCTCTAGAAATCTAATTTTTTTTTTCATTATTTTCTTCTACTGGGACTCTTCCAACAACGAATTCAGACCGGTACTTCCTCACAGGCACATGGGCAATTGACCATGTTACAGCCCCGGGAGCTCAAGGAGTATTAGGGGTGCTCAGCCTTCAGTCTGCTAATGAGATGAGAGGTACCAGCCAGCTCTCCCCTCCACCGTGGTGCAGCTTGGGCTGGACCGAACTCCCACCATGTGTCCCTCACTGCCCCCACTCTGGGCCTGGACAGCAAGGTCCACAGGTCCAGGCTGACCAGTAGGTCAGAGGCAGCTAGTAACAGGGACAAAGGCTGCAGGCTTCCCACTTCAGCCTATACTAGCGGTCCTGCTGTGGGATCATGAAGGTGGGATCCCTATTATGTGTAGTTGGGCCTCAGGGGAAGTGGCTGTGACTCAGGACAGCTTTCTCCCTTGGGCATCCCTGGGGATACTGAAAGGTGGAGGATGAAGCCACTGCTCTTCTAAGGAGCATCATCCTGAGATCTCCACTGGAACTTGCCAATGCCAGGGAAGCAGGAAGGAGCAGGCTGGAGAGGAAGGTTCAGCTGGGGTGGTAAGCCCGAGAGATGGGTCAGGGCTAGTATCTGGGTGCTTCTCGTGAGCCACTGCACGATTGTCTGGCTAAGACAAGTTGCAGAAAGGAAACTGGGCTTCTGTGCCTGTGTCTATCTGTGCTTTCTGTGGTGTGAACATTTATGCCGTGGGCAGTTGTGTAGTCGATGCCTGCTGCAAATATGTGTGGATAGTGTAAGTCATTTCCTGGTGACAGACAGGATGGGGGGTGTGTATATCTATCATTCACCTCTGGAGAGGGCACATATCTTGGGCATCATAATAACCATATGCCTAATGCTCAAGGAGTGCTTACTGGGATCACAGTGTGTGTTGCATTCATAAGTCATTGGTAATGTGTGCACTTACGTTCTTGGTATATAGTCCTGGCTTGCTGAATGATAACAAAGAATGCATATAGAGACTTGGCTTGAGCTGGTGGAGGCTGTCTGTTCCAGGGTCGGTCCTAGGCACCCCTTAACTGTTATCCCCAGCAGAGAAAGCAAAAGAGGAAAGTCTCCAGGGCAAAGACTTCAGGGTGGTAGGGATAATTGGCCTAGGCCAGCACTGGAGGACAGCCTCTCTCTGTCCCCAAGAGCTGAAAGACAAGAGGCACCCAATGTTCACTGGCAGTCTCACCAAGTATGGAGGATAAAATGAAAGAATCAGTGAAGGATTCCTGCTTTCCAATCACAGGGATTGGAGGAGAGATCCCACACAGAGAAGGGAGACAGATTATACCCCACTTCCCAATGGATGCCCACAGGAAGACATCTGTCTCTAATTCCAGCCCTAGGGGTTTCTCCATAACTCTGTAGTTTGGTCATTTCCCCAGTGCTAAGAGTTTGAGGCAATGGCTGCCTTTCTTCATCTCTCATTTCCTTTCTCTCCTCTCCTTCTTTGCATTTTCGATTTTCTATTAGAGAAGATGATTTAAGGAATTCCCTAAGTGAGGGCAGAAGTATTTGAGAGAGTTCCTCATATATAGCAATCATGCTTTAGCATATATAGTCTGGTCTAAATGGCTGGACCATGGGGATGTATGTATTTATGTTTGTCAAGGTATACTAGAAATACAGCTGAGAGTTTGATGCAAAAACCCTGCCAATTTCTGCATGTCCTGAGTAATGAGTTCCTACACATGGTATTGAATGAGGAGTGTGTATTTGCTTGTGTGCGTGTAAACATCCTTACCCTCATCACTGACCATATGAAACCCCCCTCACATTTTCACACAAATTTTTGGTCATCCTTGCCCCCTAAGACTGCCCAGCCAAAATACTACGGGTTAAAGGAGGTAAAGTGTCCTCTTCTCAGGGGACTGTGGGAAAAATCTTCACCAGTGCAGTGCATGCCCCAGGGAACTATGGAATAGAAGGCAACTGGGGTCTTATCTGGGATGGCCTCACTCTCTACTGCAGAGGGTGTCCTGAGCCTGCTTCCCTTTGCATAACTAAAGAGTTCACTGCCCCCACATGCCCAGTTTGGGTGGGCATGAAGCTCAAGATATTTCACCCCAGGTTAGGTGCCTTCTGGTACTTTCCTGGCTCTCCCACAAAGGGAAGCTGAAGCTCCAGGTTTCTACAAGCCCTCTGGTGGTAGGTGGAAATCGGGGGCAGACCAGGGCTTCTTGCAGTCAGCGGGGCAGGAGAGGATGGGCCAGGAAACTGGGTCAGACCCAAGACAGTCTGCTCATGAATAAGCTCTTCCCTTAATGGAGGCTTGTAGCACCAGAACTACTGGGCCACAGAGTGTGTCCAGGCCAGGAAGCTGCTTGGTCAGGCTCAGGAGCCCAGCGGTACCCCCACTCTGTGGAGCTAAGCTGGTGATGACCATGCCTTGTTGGTCCAGCTGCCTCCATAGGGCTGGCTCTGCTTCTTGGAGTAGATCTGTGGGACCTATAGGAAAGGATGAGACCAGAAGGCACACCTCTCCTGCGTGGTGGGGACCAGAGGCATGAAGTGGTTGGGAGTAACCCTCATGTCCCAGTTCTGCTATAGGGACAAAAGAGATTAAGGATTCTTAAAACCAGGCAGTCTTATCTGGTTTCTATTTTCTGGAGACAGGGAGCCATTCTGTCACAAAAGAATGAACCCCAACGCTCTCAGCTTACATTTAAGGAACCAGACAGAAGTCCTGAGAAGAGAAGGGGCCATCCAGAGGTCACCTAGCCATCTGTGGGGCAAATTGCCTGGAAACTTTATGGAGAGACCTGAGAGCACTGAGCCCAGCTGCCCACTGGGCTCTCGGAGTGGCACAGGCCCTGCAGGACAATGTGCGATGTTCGGGGAGCTGGGAAAGGGGCGGCCAGCCAAAGGAGAAGGAAGTACAGGACTGAGCCACATGCAGATTATCCCCCAGAACATTCTGCTATCCTGCTGTTTGCTACACAGGCTCCAGCTTGGTGATAAGCTCTGACAAGCTTGTTCTGAGACAGTGTCAGCCCATGGAGGTGGCCTGTGCCGGGTGGGGCAATGCCAGTTCAGCCTGAAAGACCTAGTGTAGAACCCAGCAACCTGCTTTAATAACTGTGTGGCCTTGAGCAAAACAAACATTCTAAATTTCAGTTTTGTCATCTATAAAATAAAAACAATTATATCTACCTTGCAGGGTTATTAGAGTAATTAAATGTTCTAAAGACAAAATGCCCATTTTGTAGTAGATGGTCAATATGGTTTTCCCTCTCATATTGAAAAAAGGAAGATAGAAGAAAAGGGGGGAAGGAAGGGGGGAAGAAAGGAAGGAAAGAAAGAAGGAAGGAAGGGCAGGCCTTGGGTTGTAATCCCAAAGGGTCTGACATTCTAGTGCAGTGGCCACAGCCACCCGGGAGCCCCCAGGAGCCCAGACCATGGAGCACTTTTCCAATGCAGAGCACAGGCGATTGCGTCCCCACTGTCCCAGTCCCCGGGCTTTTAGCAAGAGCGCATCCTGCTGTCCCGGCGGTGAATACCTGAGCCCTGGGGACACAGACCGAGAGCCTAGCCCAGGGCTCCTCCAACCGCCCATTCTCTTCTCCTAAAGCAATCTTCGCGAGTAGTTGAGATTTTCTCCGACAAAGGCCCAGCAGACCTGCAGAGTGAGAGCCAGCCTGGCGCTTGAGTCCGGGCGCAGCCGGCCACGCTCAGGCTCCTCGGCCGGCGCCTCCTGCCTTCAGGCGCCTCCTTCTGAAACTTGAGGGGCAAACGCAGGAAGCGGGTTGGGCCGAGCTGCGGCGAGCAGAGGCGCCGCCGGCCCGTGGCGAGCGGGGTTCGTGTGGGGCCAGTGGCTCCGAAGACCCGGGCCTGCGCCGCCGGAGCCTCGGGTTTGCGGGCCTGGTGGCGGCGCTGCCAGCGCGGAGCAGCGGGAGTGGAGGGATCGCTCCCAGGCGGCTCTAAACAAAATTCGGGGGAAATGCCCCGGCCCGAGGGAGCACCGGGTGCTCCCGCCGGCGGGGCGGTCAGAGGAAGCGCAAAAGACCCTGAACGTCCCCAGCGATACCTACCGAACGCAGGGGCAGGGGCCACCCGAGCCCCCGCCACGCCGGGAGGCCAACTCCATTTCTCTGAGGTGGGAGCTCAGCCTGACCTCGGTAATGATACCAACAAGCCGAATCAAACAAATCCTTTCCCGGGATTTTCCTCTATGTCCAAAGGAAAATTCCTTCTCTACGGAGGCAAGAAAAGGAAAGGGCAGGATCCCAGGAAACTTTCATCTCTATGGACGAGGAGGGAAGGCGAATATGCTTTTTGCTTTTTCTTTGTTTCGGGGAGTGGGGGAAGGAAATTGGACACATATTTTTTAAAAATCCCCCCCTCCAACCCCGGCCAACGCTAAAGGCTGTGTGAGCAGAGTCAGGAAACCGAGCCCCCGCCTGCAGTGACACCGGGCCTTTGTCTTCTTTCCTGAAGCCCCCGACTGCTGACCGCGCCGAGATAAAGGCCGGGTCAGAGCCCGGTGGAATCCCGAGGGAGGGGGCCGCGGGGGCCGTCCCACCGGCCGCTTCCAGCAGGCCGGCCTTGCCTGAACCCGGGCTACCAGGCCAGGGCCCGGCCGCGACACCACGCCGCGTTGCCCGACGTCCCCCGAAAGCCTTCCGCCACTAAATTCTTTCTGCCACTAAGTTCCCACCAGCATTGCGTTCTCCGCTTCAAGGCTCTCAGAGGGTGAGCGACCGTGGTTCCCCGCCCGACCTCCCCCGACGTGGTGCTCGGAAGTGGAACCGTGCGCCGCTTTGGCGGAGACTCGCGTTCGCGGCGGCTGGGCTCGGTTGGCTGGCAGGATCCGAACCCGTGCGGTATCTGTCGCCGCGGCGCCTCTGTGCCTTCTCGCAGCCCCGGAGATTCCCCCCAGCGTTTAGCCTCCACTTTTCTGCATGAAGCTCTCCTGTCCGCCCGGAATGGTCTGCGGAGACGACGAGAGAGCGTCTGTGACCCTGTCCTAGCGCTTTTTGTGATTTAGAAACACAGGTTGCCGCGGAACTCAGGCCTCGGCCGCGTTGCCTTTGCGTGGCGGCGGCCTGGGTTTCCCAGAGTACGCGTGTCTCCTTTTCTCCGCAGACCCACTTAGGTGATGCGAAGGTTGCATGGCTTGGAATCCTAACCCAAGAGAGGGAAGACGAACCCGGCTACCTGCGGGTGAGGAGGTGGAGCGACCTGCCCACAGTGTGCGCCTCCCACGCACATCGATTGCAGGGCCTGGGACCCAGGCCGGCCCTGCCGCCGCTTATCTCCCTAGTGACCCGAACCCTCGGGTCTCCTTTTTCGAATGGTTTGTGAGGGTAGGGTGCCTAGGGCATGTTTCCTGCGCTGAAAAGAGGATCAGGGTACCCCTTTTGTCTTCCTTGGGTACGCGACCTAGGGAGGTAAAGAAAAGGCGACAGACCTGAGGAGTGAGGCCCTGCAGCTTCCCGCGTTTCCTTTTCTTGCCTCTTGCCCCCACCCGCCCGTTTGGGGATCTTGGTCCCTACTGAAACTGGAGCTGCCCACCGGCTGGCAGATGAGAGATTAAGAAGCCTGGCGGCGCCGAGTCGCTGACCGGATCCGGGCTTTCCCGCACCCTGGAGCAGAAAGTCTCCCCCGATGGCAGTGACCCAGTTCGGGAGAAACGGGTCAGCTGAGCAGCGCCGCACACTCGGACTCCAGGCACAAAGAGCAGCGTTCGCATGCAGAATGCGCCTGCACACGTCTGCACGAGGGTGTCCCATATCTATGTGCATGTATGGTAGATGCATACACGGGTGCACTTGCCATGCACTTAGGGAGACACGTATACACATCTTCACACGAGTGATGTTCGTGTGCACATGTTTGGATGCTGTTCTTGCATGTATCCTGTTCACACATTGTGCAAGCACCAATGAAGTTGGCCACTCCTGAGTGGTAATTACGCCTCACCTTTACACAGACTTAGCCAGTGTTCAATCACAATTTCCACAACTACCATGGGAAATGCTCTCCTTTCACATTTTAGATGGAGAAACAAACTGAGAGAACTTAACAGATGCCCATATGCACACAGTCTGTAAAAGACGGAGGCCAGATAAAGACTGCCACTGTGGAGGTAGATGTGTTTGCCCAGCACGCTCTGAGATTGGCTTGGGTAGCGCCAAGCAACCCCAGGCCCAAGGGCTTTGGCCCGTTTCCAGGCTTGCCAAGAGACTCAACTGGCCGTCACTGGGCTTCATTTCGTTGTCCAATAATTGAGCTCTGCTGGAGCTCGGTGACCCTGGTGCTGAACACAGGGGAATTCAGGGCTCTCTGGAGCGCTGAGATAGAGCATCCAAAATTCCAGGCCGGCCACGAGCAGCTTGGTCCCAAAGCCTGACAGGCCTGTATCTCCAGTACAACTCCATTATGCAAACAGTGAGGTGATGGGATCTTTTCACCTGAGCAGGCAAACCCAGGAGCCCTATGTTATGCCATAGCCGGGACAGGGATAAAACCTGAATTCATTGAGTTTCTGCTGTCTTGAATCTCTCAAAACCCTACAAGAACCAGAGACCACCATTTTACAGAAGAGTATTGTCGGGGTTGGAATCCCCAGTTATGTCTGTCGGGATCCCTAGACCACAGTTCTTCTGTCCCCAGCACGGATCTCCGGGTCCCTGCTTGAGCCACGTCTCCTGAGAGCCCTGGGAGCCACCCAGCTCCTAGCCTCTGACTTCACTCCCCAAGGACAAGAATATCCTAGCCCTCACTATCATCATTTAAAAGGTTCCTACCAGCATGGAATCTGTTTGTGTGTGTATATATGTATACGTGTGTGTGTGTGTGTGTGTGTGTGTGTGTATACATGTGTTCCCTCTGTGTGCAGGGTTTTGCTTCTTGCTGCTTCTCCTGGTGCATTTGGTTACCACCGGCCCCAAATCCTCAGTCTCCGAAACTGAGATTGCCGGAGGGAGGTAATTGACCACAACTTGCCAGATGCCCTTGGGCCTTGGCGCCCGACTCCTGCAGAGATCGCTGGCCTCTGGGCTCCAAGGCCGCCCTCACCCAGCAAAGCCTGGGCGCTGGAAGGGAGCCCGCTGCACGGCGAGGTCGCCAGTCAGCCGCATAGCCTCGAGGCTGCCCTCTGCTGGCACCAAGCGACAGCATCGCCACCTCCCTCAGCGGCTCAGAATCGGAGCCCACAAGGGGGTCGCACAGGGCAAGGCGATCCATTCTCGCTGGATCCTGGCCACCCCACTTTCAACCACAGTCGAGATCCTCCCGTGTTTCTCAATCTCTGGCCCCTGCCCGCGCGGGCACCAAAGACTCTGAGTGCTGGGTTTAGGGGGCTGCTTGGAGAGCCAAAGCTCTATGCTGCCAATCCAGCTGCTCTGCGGCTTCCGCCGAGATCCCCAGGCGACTGGCCCTCGGGGAGTCGCGGGACAGGGCTTGGGAAGCCGCAACCCACAGACGTCCGTCAGGTCTCCCTGCAGGCCACTGGCCGACTCTGGGAATCCCAGGGACCCAGGGAGAGCCCCGGGTTGCGTTCAAGCCCTTTTACTCCAGCACCATAGCGTGGATTGGTATCCCGAGGGTTAACTGCCCAAACCAAGAAAACCCTGTCCTCCCGTTCGGATTAACTTAACAGCCCCGTTGAAAAGTAAGTACCCTTGGCGCTGGGATGCCTCTGTTTCAATGCACTTGGCTCCCCCACCAAAGTAAGAGCGCTTCAGGACCGGCAGGGGCCAGTTTCTGACCTGCCCCACACAGAGCCTCTCTCAAGTTCTGCTAGAGGGGACGCAACTGGTCCAAAACGCGTCCATCCTTGCTCTTGAAATGAGCCCTAAACAGTGAGTAGAGAAGACACTTCCGTGGGCTGAAGTTCGAAGTGAGATCCAAATCAATCAATAATCATACCTGTGTACTTCCAGTGCTCTATATTAGAACTTTTCATGTTTTCACATTTTCCCTTCTTTACAAAGATAATTCAGATCGAAGAAAATTGGAGAAATAAAACATTAAAATTCGTAAAGAAAACAAAACTTATAGGAAATCCCGTCCCTCCCCCATGAGGTTACCACAGCTAAGATTCTGGTGACATTCCTCTGTATATAAAATTATATTTTATATAATTTTACATCATTAAACACATATTTTATATAGAATTTGCAACTTTGTATCCTGCATCTTATAACCTTTCACCATTACGGTTTCTCCATGTCTTAATCTAAGATTTTATTTATTTATTTGACAGAGAGAGATCACAAGTGGGGGGGGTCAGGCGGGAGGGGAGAGCAGGCTCCCTGCTGAGCAGAGAGCCTGATGCGGGTGCTCCATCCCAGGACCCTGAGATCTGACCTGAGACAAAGGCAGAGGCTTAACCCACTTGGGCCACCGCCCAAGATTTTCTTTTTTAAGAGTTTATTTGTTTAAATAATCTCTACACCCAATGTGGGGCTCAAACTTACAACCCGAAGATCAAAAGTCACATGCTCTTTGGACTGGGTCAGCCAGATGCCCCTGAAACCTGATTTTCAGTGAATGCTTAATAATCCATCATATGGATGAACCATGATTTTTCTTTAAAGAAAGGGAATTCTTTTTTTTTTTAAGATTTTATTTATTTATTTGACAGACAGAGATCACAAGTAGGCAGAGAGACAGGCAGAGAGAGAGGGGGAGGCAGGCTCCCTGCTGAGCAGAGAGCCCGATGCAGGGCTCCATCCCAGGACCCTGGGATCATGACCTGAGCGGAAGGCAGAGGCTTTAACCCACTGAGCCACCCAGGCACCCCATGAACCATGATTTTTTTATATAACAGTACAAATCTCTTTGTTTCAGGTCCAGGAACGTCTCCTTAGTCTCAGTCCCAGGGTCACTAAATAGATAATCAGTCATTGATCAATAAATCCTGAGTCCTTTGTTAGCCCAAAAAGGAGAGTCATCCCACCTGCAGAGCACAAAGTATTCACCCAAAACTTTGGGATTGCCTGGAGCTGAGAAAGAGCCCTCCAGTCCCTGCTGACAACTCTTCCTTTCCAGGAGACGGGTGGAGCTGGAGTGCTGGGGGAAATGTCTTGAAAGAAAGCAGGGAGGGACCAGCAATGTATCTGAAGAATTGCCCTGGACAGCTTCTAGGACCAAAGCCCTATACCCACAGTTGGCACACAGGTGGTGTCTGTAACCTGAGCTTCTGTGTGCTCTATCTTGGGTTTGTTTATTTGTTTGTTTTTACTTGAGAGAGAGAGAGAGAGAGAGAGAGAGAGAACACAAGCAGGGGGGAGGAGCAGAGGGAAAGGGAGAAGGACACTCCCCACTGAGCACAGAGCCTGACTCAGGGCTCCACCCCAGGACCCTGGGACCACGACCTGAGCTGAAGTCAGACACTAACCACTAACCGATAGAGCCAGCCAGGCACCCCTGTGTGCAGTATCTTGTAATAGGAGACAAATATGCCTTTATTTGTAGCCTGAATCTTCCCCTTTGAGCTGCGTGACCTCAGAAAAACTGCTAAACCTCTCTGAATCTCATTCTTAAAATTGAAAAAATAACGCTACCACATTGAACTTTTACAGTATTCAAATAAATAATTACATCACTTAGCCTGGTGCCTGTACAAAGAAATTCTCAATACATGGTAGTTACTGCTCCTACTGCCTCTGCTGTTGCTTCTGGCATTCGCTTTGGTCTTGGGGATCACTGCAATTGCCCTCTCCCTCAACTCCTGACCCCATTGCTACTGTTAAACACAAACCTGAATCCTGGCACCAAGCCGGGTCCAGGTTCTCAGGGCTGAAGAAGTCATTCCAGCACTCTAGTTGGACTGCTTAGGACCTTCTGACAATCAGGCCTGGGCTTGGACTGTTTATACTAGAACCGTTAAAACAGGAAAATATGCAAACCCTTCATTCACAGGGATCCGGCTATTGTTGGGTCAGAAATGATATTTTTGTTTCTAAAATAAAGGTACATTTGTTGCTTTACACACACACACACACACTTTCTTTTTTGAAGGGGGGGGGGGGGTTGTGTCTACAAAGCTAAGAGGGCAAAGCAAATGACCTGGCTTATTTGACCAGCTCAAGCAGTCAATCTAGAAGGGTCCCTTTGGCCTGACTGCTTATGTATCTGGGCTCCTACCGAGAGGAGGAGCCTGAATGTCACTGAGTCTTATTTTGCCTGGCCTGAGACTAGGCTTTTATCCATCTCCCAAACAAAATACCATCTCCCAAACTTGATAGGGATGCCAGCTCCATCTAGAAATAGAACTAAAGAAGAATTTCATAAATTACATTAATTTAGTTTGTCTGATCCCAGTAGACTCAACGGCCTATCAAAATCTCACGGAGAAAGTTTTTAAGGCGTGGATTTCAGGGTCCTGTTCAAACTGGCTAGCTCTTGCCTTCCTGGGGCCAGTGCCTGGCAATCTACGTCGTGTGTAACTGTAAGTCAGTTCCTCCAGGTGATTCTGATGAAGTCTATGGAACCACAGTAGGGGACCACTGCTGTTCCCAATTGAATTGAAAGCTGAGGTTTCTCCAAATGGACTCCAGAAAACAGATTCTGAAGAAACTTACTTTGGGACCACATGGAGTTACGAAGAGGCTATTCAAACACCGGATGTTTGTGTGTCTGTGAGTGTGTGTGTGTGTCCGTGCATGGGGGGCGGAATACATGTTTGGTTTTGTGTGCTTTTTTTGTGCTGTTGTCTGTATACATGTCAGGCCTCTTTGGTCACAAGTAACATAAATCCACTGGAGCTGGCTTAAACAAAACAGTGGGGATGTGGGTTTGTTATAAGGACTTGTAGGTGAGCCGTGGGGGCCTGAGCGGGGTGGCAGCCAGACTTCCTGAAGGGCTAGAACAGGAGCTGAGATGATGACAGGAACCCAGGTAGCTTCCCTCTGCAGACCAACTTTTCCAGCTACTCTGACCACCCTCTCCTCTGCTCTGTTCAGGGCAGGACTACAGTCACAGCTATAATCTCTGGTCCCAATTCCATTTTCCTGTGAGAGAGAAACTGGTTCTACTTGGTTCAGCTCTGGTCCTGGAGGTCCACCCCTGGTCTTGTCAAATGGAGCTATTGGCAAGATGGAGGATCCTGTAATTATTTCTGATGGTCTCTTCTAGAGGGGAGAGAGCAGTCACAGCTCTCATTGAAGGCTAAGCAGACGCCCACCCCAAAACTTGATTTGTCTCATTTTGGCCCCTCCAATAATGCAATAAAATAGTTAGCTGCACTCCAAAAATCACCTGGGGAGTCAAAATAATATTGCACCCAGGCTCTACATCTGGGAGATAGCCAAGGCATCAGGATTTTTCAAAGCAATCCAGGTGAATCCAATATACAGTTAACATTGAGAATCACAGCAATAACCAAATAAGAAACCTACAGCCAATTTAGCCATTTCCTAAATACACAGCCTCAAAGTACAAGTAATTAAGAGGAAAATTATTAAAACGTAATGGGTTGTATATTACTGGTTTTCATCTAAACTGGAGATTGACATCCTAATCCAAACTTCAAATGCCATGATTATTCACATTTAGCATTTTCCTTTTTTTTAAGACTTTATTTATTTGAGAGAGAGAGGCAGGGCGAGAGGCAAAAGCAGACTCCCCACTGAACAGGGATCCTGACTTGGGGCTTGATCCCAGGACTCTGAGATCATGACCTGAGCTAAAGACAGAATCTTAACCCCCTGAGTCACCCAGTTGCCCCTCACATTTAACATTTTCTAAACCTCTTGGTGTGAATGTTTGGTTACATTCGTAAAGACACTTGCCTTTTCTGAAGATCCTGAGCCACTAGAACAAGGGAGGCCTCCCCATGGCCTTGAATGACCCCAACCCCCCACAGATCATCTGCCCCTTTTTCCCCAAGGTCTCTAGCTTGCTGGGGCAGTCTCAAAGCTCCCAACCCTCAATCCCACTGACCTTGTATGCTCATGCCCACAGGCCTGTGCTTCAGGGTTCCCACCCAGGAGCTTCTGACACAGGAGCCTAAGACTGTGCCTCCTTCACCAAACTGGCTAACAATGATCAAAACCTTGTCCTAGTCTGTGGCAGTCTTCAGGAATATCTTCATTTTGTTTTGCTTTTTTCCCCTTCCTAGTAAATTCCCAAGCAATTTATCAGCCAAACAGCAAATATTTCCCAAATAACTATGATGTGCAAGGTACAGAGTTTTAAAAAAAAAAAAAGTATCAGGGGTGCCTGGGTGGCTCAGAGGGTTAAGCCTCTCCCTTCATGATCTCAGGGTCCTGGAGTCAAGTCCCTCATTGGGCTCTCTGCTCGGCAGGGAGTCTGCTTCTCCCTCCACCCCGCCCACCTCTCTGCCTCTTTGTGATCTCTCTCTGTATGTCAAATAAATAAATAAAATCTTTAAAAAGAAGAATCATCCCGAAGAGATCCTGTTACTGGCAGAAGTGCAACAGCGACCCCTCTAGGCCTGGCCTATGCATGGATCCTAAGAGCATATGAAAGGGATCCCTTTCTCAACTTCTATTCTTTCCAGCCTGGTCCAGGGCTGGGACTTGAGCAAATGGAAGAGGATAAGGGATGATAGGAAGAAGGGATCTGTCATGCCTGGTTGAGTGCAGGAATGGGGATGGGAGTTTGGGGATGTGGCTCTTCCCAAACCTGAATGACCCTGAGAGCTGTTCCCCGGCCCTATTACTAGGTAGACAGACAGCAAGACCAAATCGCCTTCAGAAAACTGGGAAAGGCAGTCACACAAAGGCCAGTGGCTGAGGCAGGATGTACAGGCTGGGCACACATACCGTGACCACTTCGAGGTTACAGAAAGGGCTTGGAGATGCCAAATACAGCCTAAGCTAGCAGTTTTCGAAGTGTGGAACCCAGACCATCAGAATCACCTGGCGTCTGGTTAGAAATGCAAATTCTCAGCCCCACCTCGAACACACTGAATCAGCAACTCTGGGGGTGGGGACAACAATGCAAGGCCTGCAGGTGATTCTGATGCCCGCTCAAGTTTGAGAACCACTGGTCTACTCTAGGGAATGCAGGGAGGGGAGGCACTAACTTGTCTCAGACAGCCCCCATGCTGAAACACACAGTAAGTCTAATCTCTTCTGGGTTCTTAGATCTCTAAGCAGTTTTCATGACCTCAGATGTCACCCCAGCAAGAATTACTGCCAATATCCTTCCCACCACCCACGCCCTATAACACCCCCCTCCCCCCTAAAACACAGAGACTCTCCCTGCCAGAGATGACTTCTGGCCCAGGCACAGTGACACAAAGCCAGGGGCCTCTCTAGCAGTCAGGGATCTGAACAGAAGCATCACACTGCCTGAGTCCTAGGGCAGTTACCAGTGTTCTCCAAAGGCCTTTGGCACTTGCCCCCTTACCTACACCAGCTGCTGGGAAATTGCAGTCCCTAAGCTTTGGAGTACGATTTGCTTGGTTCACTGTAGAACAAAAACCGGCTCCAAAGTTAAGTGAAGCGGAAGCATATTCATCAATGGGTGGGTTCTGTGACAGTTACTGTCTAGTTTCCTCCCTGCCAACCTCTCTGGGACTCAGCCCACTGAATGCCAGGGCAGCATAGCCAGGCTTGCTCCCGCCTACATGTTTGTCAAGTGATTCTCGGAGTAGTGTCCCTGGGCCAACAGCTTGAGCAGCACCTGGAAATGGAAATTATGAGACCCCACCTAGAGAGTCAGAAATTCTGGGGGTGGGACTCAGGGGTTGTGCTTTAACAAGTCCTCCAGGAGATTTTGAGGACCACCGGCAGGGAGGTGATTCCGGCTCATCAGGAGCCGGACCAGCAGCTGGGTGCCTGACTTGGAGTATTAGGCCCTCCCCGCCCCCGCGCGCGTGCCCTTGGCCCAGAGACCCCGGGCTCCAACCTCCCCGCCCACGTAGCCCCGTGGCCCCCCAGAGTACTGTCCCCGCCGAGCGTCCCGGGATCTGCAGGCCCCGGAGCCGCCGGCAGTGGCCTGGCAGGGAGGAATGACGGCCATGAGACTCCATTCTGACTTATTTTGTTCCATTCCGGGAGGAATAATTTGTTTCGTATTGAAATCAAAGCGCCTCTCGCGGCGCTTCCGTTTTATCTTGGCCGCTCTGGGGCCGGGTGGGAGGAAGAGGCTCTGCCGGGCGCTGCGGCTGCTTCCCATTAGTGCGGGCATGGTCCCCATTACGCGGCGGAGCCTGTCCCGGCTAACAGGACTGAGCTGACCTACCCCGTGCGCCGCGACACCCAGAGACCCCCACCTCCTCCCGCCCTGGGTACAGAAGGCCCTGAAGAAAATCAGGACTCAAATGCCGGAGCCCGCCCTGGCCGTCCAAAGAGCTCCCCTCTGCAGCTGGGCAGGCATGATACCTGCCATTAGACCCTTGGTGGTGCTGGTTAAGGTCCGGCACTGCCCTTCTTCAAAGGGCACTTCCAGACCCCATCGCCTCAGTGGAAGTTAGTTCAGGGGGCTCTCAGCTTTAGGACCTGGGCCTACCAAACGCAGCACCTGAGGAGGAAAGCATCGCAGGAATTCCCCAGAACCCCAGAAAATGTTTCATTTTGCCTGTTTACCTGAGCCCAGGTCCCTCACAGCTGCTCAGGGGAACATGCTACACTGGTCTTTCTCCTAGTTTGGTGTTCATTTCAGGAACAGCACAGAACATCAATGAAGACAATACTAAAAAAGAGCCACCCCCTGTTTCCTTGTCTTACAATCTCCTGCAGACAAGGGGGAAAGCTGAAAGCCGATCATCACCCATTGTAGAAGGGGGTGGTCTCCCTACCCTGGCCAAATCAAGGAGCTGTACCTCCACTTCCTGGCTTCCCGGGAGTGGTTAAGATTCTGTGCCTGGATCTGCCATGGCTTGGAGAGCCCCAGACATCCTTCCAACCACCAGAGCAAAGAAGGTACGACAGAGGCCCTAATATTCCTGTGAGACTTCACATTCACTTTCTTTGACTTCATTCATTTCTTTTCTTATTGCACAAACAGTACTCCAATAATCACAGCAACTTAAAAATACAATGAAAAGAAGTGCCTGGGTGGCTCAGTCCTTTGAGTGTGGGACTCTTGATTTCAGCTCAGGTCATGACCTCAGGGTCCTGGAACAGAGCCACACATTGGCTCTGGGCTGGACATGAAGCCTGCTTGAGATTCCCCTCTCCCCTCACTCTCTCTCACTCTCTTTCTCTTTCCCTCTTTAAACAGAAAAAAAAAATTACGGGGCGCCTGGGTGGCTCAGTGGGTTAAAGCCTCTGCCTTCGGCTCAGGTCATGATCCCAGGGTCCTGGGATCGAGCCCCACGTTGGGCTCTCTGCAGAGAGCTTCCCTTCCTCTCTCTCTGTCTGCCTCTCTACCTACTTGTGATCTCTCTCTGTCGAATAAATAAATAAAATCTTTAAAAAAAAAAAATTACAATGGAAAGCCAAGAATCATTCAAAGTCCCACCAATGACAAAGCAAGTATTTTCATTTGTCCACATTCCTACACAGTTTACAACTATTTAACAACTGCATCATATTCAACCATGTAGATGTGGCCTAATTTATTTAATTCTCCCACTTAGAATGTTCCCAAGTTTTTCACTTTTAAAAAGGAACACATTGAAGTGGGGTCTTTGATATTTGACTGTTTCTTTCCTTTAAATTTTTTGTTTAGGAAAAATGAATAAATATAGTTTGTTGAGGAGTGTATATTTTAATAATTTCTATGTGATTATATAGGCAATAGATACTTTCTGCAGGAAATTTGAAAAATTCAGGACATTAATAAAAATAAATAAAAATCAACTATCATTCCAACTTTTTGCTCATCAATTTTCTCACTCTGAACTCTTAATGTCACATGTCCCTAGATTCCTATGACTTTGCTCACTTTCATCTTGCTTTATATTTCATAGCTATTTGTCTTTTCCATATCACCTTCATTATTGAAACAAAGACCATACCTTTTTCATCTGGCTAATAACCATAACAGCTACTTTTTATTGGGTACCTAGTCTGTGTTGGGACTGAGTGAGACTAAAATTAAACAACTTGTGCAGGGCCACGCATCTTATAAATAGCATCCTTGAAGAAGTAACTTCACATTCTTGCCCTTTCCCTGTATGGACTTAGACTAGAATTGCATTGACAGATGACCTCTAAAATCTCTTCTGATTCAGGATTACATTAATCTAATTGTGATGAATAACCTGAGGCATCTGTGCATTAATTACAATACTTCTCAATTTTTTTAAAGAATTCTTTTTTTTTGTTAAGATTTATTTATTTGTCAGAGAGAGAATGAGCACAAGCAGGGGGAGCAGCAGGCAGAGGGAGAAGCAAGTCCCCACTGAGCAGGGAGCACAATGAGGAACTCAATCCCAGGACCCTGGGATCATGACCTGAGCTAAAGGTAGAGGCTTAACCAGCTGAGCCACCCAGGCATCCAAATACTTCTAGATTATTTAAATTTAATTAAGACAGTGAGGGCTTTATTAGTTCACAAATGAGAACACAGAGATTAGTGGCTCTAAGCTATGGATACAGTCACTCAAAGATTTGAGCGTGAGTCCTTCTACTTGTTGGCTTTTACTTCTGTGGACCATAGCATGTTCAAGTATCACATTCAGATTTTAAAATGTCCAATGGGAAAAGGACTCATTTCTTCCAGATTTTTTCTTAGGAATCTGGACCACTTTCCCAGAAACCCTCAGCAGACCTCCTCACTCATCTCATGGGCCAGGGCTGAGCCACACGCTTGTTCCTATTTGCTGGCAAAGATGAGATCACCATGGGCACCTGGGTTGCTCAGTCAGTTGAGCAGACTCTTAATTTCAGCTCAAGATCATGATCTCAGTGTCATGAGATTTGAGCCCTGCATCAGGCTCTGTGCCCAGTGTGGAGTGTGCATGTCCCTTTCCCTCTGCTCCCCCCAAATACACCCCTAACCCCCACTCACGCTCTCTCTCTCTCTCTTTGTAAAATAGATAAGTATGCCATTTGCAATGGCATGGATGGAACTAGAGTGTATTGTTTTGCTAAGCTAAGTAAGTCAATCAGAGAAAGACAATTATCATATGCTTTCCCAATATGTGGTTTTGAAGAAACAAAACAGAGGGTCATGGGGAAGGAAGGGAAAAACAAAAGAAGACAAAAATCAGAGAGAGAGACAAACTATAAGGGACTCTTAGCTATAGGAAACAAACTGAGGGTTGCTGGAGGGGGAGGTAGGTATAGGGATGGGGTAACTGGATGCTGGGTATTAAGGAGCACACATGACATAAGGAGCACTGGGTGTTATATGCAACTGATGGATCACTGAACTCTACCTCTGAAACTAATAATACACATGTTAATAATTGAATTTAAATTTTAAAAAATTTAAAAATAATAAAATAGATAAATAAAATCTTTTTTAAAAAAATGAGGCCACTGTGGCTGGCTTAGACTAATTAGAATTGGTCCAGAGTGGAGCTATGGTCTCTGCAGTATTTGGGTGGTATCCCTGAACAAAACTAGGGTTCTCTGAAGAAGGAAGATATGGGAATTGACTAAGGGGTAGCTAGCATCATAATCTTAAATGTAAATTGTCAGATGATACTGTCTTAGTTAGACTCTGCAGTTTCCTTGGGGAAAGAAAAAGGGACTCAAAGCCTCAGCAACCAGACAACAAAAGAAATAAAAGGCATTCAAATTGGCAGAGAAGTCATCAAACTCTCTCTCTTTGTAGATAACATGATACTTTATGTGGAAAACCCAAAAGTCTCCACCCCAAAAATTGCTAGAACTCATACAGCAATTCAGCAATGTGGCAGGATACAAAATCAATGCACAGAAATCAGTTGCATTTCTATACACTAACAAAGTCTCTAAAGAAAGAGAAATTAAGGAATCAATCCCATATACAATAGCACCAAAAACTATAAGATACCTAGGAATAAACCTAACAAAGAGGTAAAGGATTTGTACTGTAAACACTTGGGAAAAGAAATCGAGGAAGACACAAAGAGATGGAAAAGTATTCCATGCTCACAGATTGGAAGAATAAACATTGTTAAAATGTCTATGCTGCCCAGAGCAATCTACATGTTCAATGCCATCCCTATCAAAATACCATCGACACTTTTTACAGAGATGGAACAAATAATCCTAAAATTTGTGTGGAACCAGAAAAGACCCCAAATTGCCAGAGGAATGTTGATGAAGAAAACCAAAGCTAGGGGCATCACAATGCTTGACCTCAAGCTCTATTACAAAGATGTCATCATCAAGACAGCATGGTACTGGCACAAAAACAGACACATATATCAATGGAACAGAACAGACAGCCCAGAAATGGACCCTCAACTCTGGTCAACCAATCTTCGACAAAGCAGGAAAGAATATCCAAAGGAAAAAATACAGTCTCTTCCATAAATGGTGTTGGGAAAATTGGACAGCCACATGCAAAAGAATGAAACTGGACCATTCTCTTACATCATACACAAAGATAAGCTCAAAATGGATAAAAGACCCAAATGTGAGATAGGAATCCATCAAAATCCTAGAGGAGAACACAGGAAGTAACCTCTTCGACATCAGCCAGAGCAACTTCTTCCAAGACATGTCTCTAAAGGCAAGGGAAACAAAAGCAAAAATGAACTATTGGGACTTCATCAAGATAAAAAACACTTCTGCACAGTAAAGGACACTATCAACAAAACCAAAAGGCAACCTGCGGAATGGGAGAAGATATTTCCAAATGACATATCAGATAAAGGGCTAGTATCCAAGATCTATAAAGAACTTCTCAAACTCAACACCCAAAGAACAAATAATCCAAACAAAAAATGGACAGAAGGAATGAACAGACACTTCTCCAAAGGAGACATACAAATGGCCAAGAGACACATGAAAAAATTTTTCCACATCACTTGTCATCAGGGAAATATAAATCAAAACCACAATGTGATACCATCTCACACCAGTTAGAAAGGCAAAAATTAACAAGACAAGAAACAACAAGTGTTGGCGAGGATTCAGAGAAAGAGGGACCCTCCTACACTGTTGAGGGGAATGCAAGCTGGTGCAGCCACTCTGGAAAACAGTATGGAGGTTGCTCAAGCCATTAAAAATAGAGCTATCCTATAACCAGCAATCACACTACTGTATACTTACCCAAAAGATACAATGTAGTGAAAAGAAGGGGCATCTGCACCCTAATGTTCATAGCAGCGATATCCACAATAGCCAAACTGTGGAAGGAGCCCAGATGAATGGAGAAAGAAAGTATGGTACATATATACAATGGAGTATTACTCAGCCATCAGAAAGGATGAAAACCCACCATTTATATCGACATGGATGGAATTAGAGAGGATTTATGCTAAGTAAAATAACTCAAGCAGAGAAAGACAATTATCATATGGTTTCATTCATATGTGGAACATAAGGAATAGCATAGAGGACCAAAGGGGAAGGGAGGGAAAACCGGGAAAATCAGAGAGGGAGACAAACCATGGAGATTCTGGACTCTGGGAAACAAATTGAGGGTTGCAGAAGGGAAGGCGTGTGGGAAAGGCGTAACTGGGTGACGGGCATTAAGGAGGGCACATGATCTGATGAGTACTGGTGTTATATGCAACTAATGAATCATTGAACACTACATCAAAAACTAATGATGTACTTATATGTTGGCTAATTGAACTTATTTTTTAAAAAAAGAAAGAAAGAAGAAAGAAAGAAAGAAAGAAAGAAAGAAAGAAAGAAAGAAAGAAAGAAAGAAAGAAAGGAAAAAGTAAAAATGACCTTGAGACCAGACTGCCAACAAGATCAGATTTTTCTCTGTGGTCTGGCCTTGTCTCTCCTGGACTGCCTGGTCTCACCCAGTGCCTCCCTGCTTCCCCACACATCTCCCTGGTCTCTGATTTCTCAAATGCTCCCTCTGGGTCATTTGAGAAAGCAAATGACCACTGGGTCACTCCTGGATTTGGTGGCCACCGAGTCTCCTCCAACCTCCCACTTCCTCTGCAAATTAACAACCTCTCTTGGAAATTCCTAATTCCAATTGCCGAGAGCACTGACTCTGTCTGGGGCTGCTCATCCCGTCAAGACAAGCCACCTGAGAGGTTGTGAGCCTACCCAGCATCTGGAGTGGCTGCCCTGAGGAAATGAGCTGCCCCAGCTCCAATCAGCTCTGAACAAGGAAGGGAGCAGGGTCACTTGTCACGAAACCTGACTGCTGAAATCTGCCCCTTTGGGAAGTCTGGGCAGGGCACTTCCCATAAGAAGGTCTGACATCTGGAATTCATTTTGCTTTTCTATAACCAAATGTGCAGTCCAAAAGTCAACTCTTTATCTAACTCAAATCTAAGCATACAGTAGGTGCTCAGTAAATAAAAGCTGGTTGGTCAGCTCATCCTAAGGAGCTGTTATAAGCCCGTGTTTATTCCACTTTACTGTGCATGCAAATCAACTGGATCTGGTTAAAATGGAGATTTTTAAAATATTTTTACTTAAAATTCAATTTAAGGGGCGCCTGGATGGCTCAGTTGATTAAGCAGTTAAGCATCTGCCTTTGGCTAGATCATGATGCCAGTGTCCGGGGATGGAGCCCAGTGTCAGGCTCCCTACAGCTCCCTCTCCCTCCACCTGCCATTCTCCTTGCTTGTGCGTGCTCTCTCTCTGTCAAATGAGTACACAAAATCATTTTTTAAAAAATAAAGTAAAATTCAATTTAATTACCATATAGTGTATTACTAGTTTCAGAGGGACAGTTCAAGGATTCATCAGTTGCATATAACACCCAGCACTCATTACATCATGTGCTCTCCTTAATACCCATCCCCCAGATACCCCATTACCCCCACCTCCCCTCCATCAACCCTCAGTTTGTTTCCTAGAGTTAAGAGTCTCTTATAGTCTGTCTCCCTCTCTGATTAAAATGGAGATTTTAATTTAAAAATCTGGGATGGGGCTTGAGTTCTGCATTCTACAACATGCACAAGTGATACAGTTGCAACTCCCCTAGAACACACTTTCTTTTTCCTTTTTTTTTTTTTTAACAGTTCAGTTAGCTGACATATGGTAGGTACATCATTGGTTCTTGATGTAGTGTTCAACAATTCATTATTTGCATATAACACCCATTGCCCATCACAACACATGCTCTCCTTAATACCCATCACCCAGTTTGGAGCATATTCTCAAAAGCAAAGTTGTAGGTGACGCTTAGACTTTCTACAGACCTGGGATGTATGAGGTTTTAAGATTCCATCAGCATGCACCCCTCCACCTCCTGCTGGGCTGCCTACAGCTTGCCCCTTTCAATCAGACACTTTCCTCCTTCAGTTCCTTTGCTTGGAAATTTCCTCTGTTTCAAATGTCCTCCCTAGTTCCATGCTTTCCAGATTACCACAGCACTATTAGCATTTTGGACCAGATCATTCTTTGCTGCAAAGGGCTATCCTGTATGCTGGAAGATGTTTAACGACATTCTTGGTGTTAAAAAGAAAACCACAGGGGCACCTGGGTGGCTCAGTGGGTTAAGCCACTGCCTTCGGCTCAGGTCATGATCTCAGGGTCCTGGGATCGAGTCCCGCATCGGGCTCTCTGCTCAGCAGGGAGCCTGCTTCCCTCTCTCTCTCTCTGCCTGCCTCTTCGTCTACTTATGATTTCTTTCTGTCAAATAAATAAATAAAATCTTAAAAAAAAAAAAAAAAAGAAAAGAAAAGAAAACCACAGGCCCAAAATGGCATCACTTGGATGAGGCCAAGTCACCAAACACGGGGCTCACTACCTAACCTAACTGTAGTCTCAATCTCCCCCAGAAATCTAAGTCCCAACCAGTCAGTCAGAGTTCTCTGATAAGAATCAATGAGGTAATCTGTCACACAGGCCTTCTCCAGCCCCCAAAGGATGATGAGATAATCCACATCATAAGATCCCCTGTTGGTATCCCTGGATGGCTCTGTTGGTTAAGCCTCTGCCTTCAGATGAGGTCTTAGTCCCAGAGTCCTGGGATCGAGTCCCGCATTGGGCTGCTTGCTCAATGGGCAGCCTGCTTCTCCCTCTGCCTGTAGCTTTCCCTGCTTGTGCTTGCTCTCTGACAAATAAATAAAATCTTAAAAACACCCCCTGTCTTTCTCTGTAAGGGAAGCTAACTTTGTTGTGAACAATCCTTTCTTTTCATTCACTAATAATTTCTTATGCCACCATCCTTCCATAAAAACTCTCCATGTTGCACAAGCCCCAGAACTCCCCTCTGCTTGCTGGAAGAAATGCTGCCTAGTGCATGAATCACTTAATAAAGCTAATTAGATCTCCATACTTACTCAGTTGAATTTTTGTTCTTTAACAGTGGTCTCTACCCATTAGATGCCAGAGGCTTCCTCCCTCAGTTGTGACAACCAAAAATGTCTCCAGACACTACCCAGTGTCTCCTGGGGGACCAAAATCAGCCCTCCTTGAAAACCACTGCTCTAAGACTTGGAATTGGAATCTCCGTCTTAACAAGACCCTAGGTGATTCTCATGCATATTAAAATTAGAGAAGCACTGCTTGAGGATACTGCTGCAATCTAAACACTCACCCTCCCCTCTGAACCCTCACAGCCTTTGCTACCTGGGCCTCTTACCTGATGGATCCCCTCACCTCTCCTGTCTGGGCATCTAGCTGCAGCTGGGAGCTCAGCTTGAGCCTCAAGTGTTCTCCCTGCAGGGATGCGGATGTGCCTGGTGAGGCACACACCTGAAACTTTGTTTCTACCTGCATCTCTTCTCCTTCCTTCTTCTAAGGGAACCTCCTTGTTCTTGGGAGAATGATCTTCCCTCACTCTTACGCCAGTCACTGATATGGGGCCACCTCCAGTCTCATGGGAAAGGAGGTCTGTTTCACCCCATCTTCAGCGGCAGGCAATAAATTAAGCCGGGGAGACCAAATTTTAGAACTTTTACAGGGACTAAAGACAAAGAAAAAATCCCTTTGCACCGAGACTGATAGCTATAAGGAAGACAGAAGCCTGAAACTTTTGGGATCAGTCAAGTGGAAACAGTCAGCCTGAGTGAAGCCAACACAAAAGAAAACAGCACAGAAGAGGGACTGAGTTCTGACCACATTTTTTGAGCTCCTGGTTCCAGCCATACTTGAAGACTTGCCATGAGTTTTCGGTAATATAAAGTAATAAATTTCCTTAAAAAAGAAAAAAAAATGAGCAACTTGAGTTTCCATCACTGCTACCAGCAGTGTCCTATCTAACATGTGGGGACTGTCTGAGAAGTTAGCTCATCAGGGATATATGTTGGGGTCCCCTGCAGCCATGAGCTGAGACAGAAGTCCTCCTCAAGAGGGTTCTAAGAGCCTCTGGCCACAAGCAGGGCTACATCTGTGCCGTCACCAGATGCCACCCTGACACAAGGGAGGTCACAGTCCGCCGGCGGCAGGGAGACTCACAACGGTGTGGTCCCTCTGATCCTCAAGGACTGCAGTTTTGCCAGCCCTGCAGATGCCCCCTGGAAAGGAGAAGAGCCTCACAGCTCCGGAGCTGCCACCCTCCAATGACTTCACAGGCAACAAAATTCCACAAGGGGGCGGGGCAGTACAGAGCAGACCAAGGTGAGAGCCACGTGGCTCTCTGAACACTTCCCTGGCAACTCCGGCAGGCAGCATGGAGGGTACCGGGTGGTTTGCGGCAAGTTGAGGTCTTGCATTCTGCAGATGGAGACTGAAGTCAAGGTTAGAGCTGCGTACCCTCACCCACAGACAGGAAAGGCTTGGTGGACCTGAGTGTCAGCAGGTTTTCCTGAGGATGCCCTTGGGAGGAGACAGATGATGGGAGGGAATAGCCACAGGCTCCCCTGGGGCTCCCAGCAGCTTGGTCAGCACCGCACTCCAACACCAGTGATGCCAGGCCAAGTGGACCATGCAGCCTGGGACAGCAAACAACTTGGCAGTAAGGTCTGGCCTCTGACATCCAGCAGCGTGGAGATTAGTCAGAATTGGGATCACTTGAAGAGAACCACAGCTGTGATATTTCTTTCACATGTGTGTTTGTAGAAGAGCATTAGGTCCTCTGTGTGTGGTCTCCGACCTCTCCAGAGCACACTGGCAGGGGAAGGAAGGTGCGGTGTGCTTGAGCAGACATGGAAGGAAACTCCAGCAGCAGAGACCTTGTAGGAGCCTGGCTAGTCCATGTTCTGGAGCCTCCTTGCCCCTAAGAGCACAGGGATGGCTCGGCGTGAGGTCTCAAGCCAGGATAGGACAGCCACGATTGAGCCCTGTGGCCTCTCTCTTGAGCATAAATACAAGTGGCCCAACCTGCAACCACTTAGGAAGCAGAAACCAAACTCCAGCAGGTAAACAAACAAACTGGCAGGGAAACCTGCTTTGCAAGTCGAAGCACCAGAGGAAACTCTAGACTCAGAGGCTCTGAAACAGAAAGCTCCTTCCACACTGCCCAGCCCAAGTCCCTCAGGAAACCAAAAACCAGAGAAGACAGGGGAGGCTTGCCCAAGGTCACACAGTAAGTTGGTGACACAGCCAGGTGCCAAAGCCAAGCCTCCAGACCCTGGGTCTGGGCCTCTGTGCCATGTGCCACAGGACTCCCCTCCTGAGGGAAGTCTCCGTATTTCAGATGAAGAAGGAGACAAGGATTTCTGCATTTATCACTGCATTTATCAAGCATTTATCACTGCATCCGACTTCACACTCTGGAATGCTACAGTGGGAGCTCACTGCTACCACTTCCTTACAATAATGCCCATTGCTCTGACCTGTAAAGCCATGGCCTTATTAACCCAAACCAGCTTGAGCCACTGCCGACTCAGAGGACAAAAGCGGCAGCCGCCATTCATTGAGCCCTGGTCAAAGTTCTCCAGAGCAGAAGGAGAGAGAGAGAGACTAAGGAATTGGCTCATGCAATGATGGGAGCTGGCCAGTCTGAAATCCTGAAAACTGCAAGGCATGCCAACAGGCTGGACACTGCAGTAGGAGTCGGTGTTCCAGGCTCAAGTCCAAAGGCAGTCTAGAAGCAGGATTCCTTCCTCTTCAGGGGACCTCAGTCTTTTCCTCTGAAGCCTTCAACTCTTTAGAGGTTCCTTCACATTATTGGAACATAATCTGCTTTACTCAAAGTCTACTAATTTCGATGCCAGTCACATCTGAAAAATAATGAGAGCAACATCTAGACTGGTGATTGACCAAACAACTGGGTATCATAGCCTAGACCAGTGACACATAAAAATAACCATCGCAGGAGCACCTGTCTGACTCAGGTGGTAGAGCATGTGACTTTTTTCTTCCCCCCCAAAATTATTTATTTATTTTTAAGGTTTTTATTTGTTTGTTTGTTTGTTTGTTTATAAGTAATCTCTATGCCCAATGTGGGGGGCTCAAACTCATGACCCTGAGATCTAGAGTCGCATGCTCTTTCGACTGAGCCAGACAAGCACCCTGAGCATATGACTCTTGATCCTCAGAGTCATGAGTTGAAGCCCCACATTGGGCATGGAGCCTACTTTAAAAATTAAATAAATTAATTAAATGACCATCACAAGCACTAACTCAGTGCCAGGCACTCAGATAACCCCAACAACAATCCTACGGACAGCCATCATCATCCTCCCCTTTACAAAAGATAAAACCAAGGGCTTAAACCACAACAAGATGGGGACGAGTCCTGCAGACCCAGTCGCCCTTCTTCAGGCACGATGTCTACCTACTTCATCCCTTCCTCACTCTCAGCTGCTAGAGCACCAAGAGATGCTTCTAGGTTACCGGTTCTCAGTCCCTGATACACATTAGGATCGCTGGTAAAACTGATTAAAAAAACAAACAAAAACCAACCTTCAGACCTCACCCCCCCCCACCAACTCTGATTCCGTTGGTCAGAGGTCCACTGAGCAATACTGTTATAACCTCTCCCTCTCCAAACATGCAGTGAGGCTGTGGGAGAGTGAAAGGCAGGACCTCTGTTTTGTGGAGTATAGATTGGCCAACAGAAAATACACAACCTAAAGGAAATCAAGTGGCTATAAAGTAGCCTGTGGGGAAACTAGCAAATATTTTTCCTCTCTCAGCATGAAATTGGCCATTTCCCCTCTCATTTTAAAGTAGCTTACAATGAGTACTTCCTTAATTATTTAATTGAAAAGACAAAAGGGTGAAAGCGAGTGTAATTCATTCTGGCAATAAGCATTTCATAAGCACTTGCTGAGTGTTGGACACTGTGCTGGACAACCAAGCAGTTAGATCTGTGGAGGTTCTCATCTTTAACCAGTTAGCCCTTGGGTGGACAGTCAGAACTACAGAACAATGTGGGAAATGCAATGACAGAGATCTGTCCCCCCAAAGTCCCAGAGTCCAGGGATGGTGACCAGCCACAGACCAGAGAGGTGAAATGCTGAACTTGATACTGTGAAGTCTCTGTTTTCAGACTTACATTCCCAAATGGATGTCCCTCTTTGGTCACCAAGGCCTCAAGGTTCTTGTAGCAGCCAGTCCCTTGTAAAGGGAACCAGCCAGGGCTCCCAGATGTCCAGCAGAACCCATGGTGCCCTTTCCTGCCCCACCAGCCCTCAGTGAAATGAGAAAAACTTCCATTTAGAGATTGCTGCTGTTAAAATGCCCCCTTCTTTTCTGAACTGATCATAGAAATGGCTTTTGCTAATGTCCCGATGTGCCAAAGCAATAACAAGTCTATCCTGTTTCCCCAGTAACTATAGGGGATACTTCCCAGGTTCATGAACTCCAAAACCCTGGAAACCACCACACAGGACAATAACATGGGGCCTCATCTGAGCAGGAATCACTGGGAACCTCAGCTTCTGGACCCAGACTTGTCCACTCTGCCCACCCACAGGCTGCCTGAATAAACTACATGACATACCCAGATTGTCAGCGCTCAGAAAGAGAATACCTGTTTTTTAGGGCATGACATTGGTAGAACTGTTGAACTGGGTATTTTCATGTGTTTATTAGGAAACAAACAATTACAGTCATGTACCATGTAAGGTAGAAAATGAGGACAGCATAACTTTGCTACTATTAGGAGCTGGACTTCTGAGACTGGACACCCCTAACTAAATTAGGGGAGTAGACCGCACAAACTTTGGCCCATCCCTCATATGGCCCTTTGTAACTCAAATCAACAGGAAAAGGGGCTCACGCATGATAACAGTGATTACTAATAAAACAAGGTAAACCTACTACAATAAAATAAAATTCTTTGAGTGGGCAAGAACCTTGTAAGAGCAAAAAGGACCCAAAAAAGTCATCACGTTATGCAAAAAGAGAACTGAAAAACCTCAGGCAAAGCCCCTTAGGAAAAAAAAAAAAAAAAGTTGGGGGGCATCTGGGTGGCTCAGTCCTTAAGCATCTGCCTTCAGCTCAGGTCATGATCCCAGGGTCCTGGAATCAGGACCCCCATGGGGCTCCCTGCTCAGCCGGGAAGCCTGCTTCTCCCTCTCCCACTCCCCCTGCTTGTGTTCCCTCCCTCACTGTGTCTGTCAAAAAAATAAATAGGTTAAGCGTCTGCCTTTGGCTCAGGTCATGATCTCAAGGTCCTGGGATCGAGCCCCGCATCGGGCTCTCTGCTCAATAGGGAGCCTGTTTCCCTTCTTCTCTCTCTGCCTGCCTCTCTACCTACTTGTGATCTCTGCCAAATAAATAAATAAAAATCTTTTTAAAATTTTTAAAAAATAAAAATATATACATATTTTATTTATTTGTTTGTTTGTTTATGAGAGAAAACATAAGCAGGGGGAGAGGGAGAGGGAGAAAACAGACTCCCCACTGAGCAGGAAGCCCAATGCAGAACTGGATTCCAGGATTCTGGGATCATGACCTGAGCCGAAGATCAAAGATTGACACTTAACCAACTGAGCCACCAAGGCGCCCCTTCTTTATTTTTAAAGCGTTCTTTTCATACTCACACATGCCCTTTCAAAACCAGAATAAAAGGAACAATATAGATGGGGTGCGGGGTGGGAGAGGAGGGGGTAACGGACTGCAGAGGAGGGAGGGTCTCTACATCATCCACTAAGGCAAACAAACGAGTTCCATTATCAAGAACTATCCTGTTTTTATGGGCGCCTGGGTAGCTCAGTAGGTTAAAGCCTCTGCCTCCAGCTCAGGTCATGATCCCAGCTCCTCTCTCTCTCTGCCTGCCTCCCTGCCCGCTTGTGATCTCTGTCTGACAAATAAATAAAGTCTTTAAAAAAAAAAAAAAAAAGATACTTTTCTGGGGGAAAAAAAACTATCCTGTTTTGTCATTCCTCAGTTCTTCAAAACTGATCCTGCCGCACCCTGCACATTTCCAGTGATCCAGGCCCCCAACCACTAAGTGAAATGGACTGGGGATCCTGTGTTAGGGGCGGGCCAGGAAGGAGACGCCCAACACCAGGATCCCCCAGCCAAGTGACCCCAAAGGCAAGTCTGGGCGGCGGGCTGAAGCCGCCAGGTGGCGCCCTAACCTCTCCTCCGGCTGCCGCAGGTCGCGGGGCAGGACGCGCACCCACTGGGCGCTTGACTGGACGCGCCTGGTGCCCGTGGACCGTGGAGCTGGACCCCAAACACGGAGACACCAACTGCTTTGACCCCCAAACCCCAGTTCAGGACCGAGGGACGTCGGGTCCCTGGGACACTGGCACGGCCCTCGCCACTGCCTTCTGACCTCGCCGCCCCTCGCCTCCCGCGCGGAGAAGCGGCGGAAAATGAGACCTGAGCTGGGCTCGGGGCAAAGCCAGGCCGTCCAAAACAGGGGAACTCGCACTTGAAAAGCCACATCTTGCGGATGACGCCGTGGGAGAAGACGCCCGAACCCCGACCTCCCTTCCTCTTCCCCGCCGGCCTCGCCGGGCGCTCCGCCCTCCCTTTGCCCTCCTTCCTCTTCTCGCTCCCGGCAAAAGCAGAAGTGTCTGAAGGTCGGGAGGAAACTGGCCGGGAGCTCCCGGGGTTCCCAGCGCCGCAGCTGGGGTTGAGGGGGGTGGGGAAGAGGTCCTGCGCTCCGCCGAACTAGGGGCGCACTCACGCCGCAGGGACGCCCGGCCAATGATGCCCGCAAGGGGGCGCTGTGGGGAGGCCTGGCCGCCGGGGGCGGAGCCGGGCCGGGGGAGCGGCTCTGCAGGTCACACTTCCTTAGAAAAAGCCCAGGGACCTTGAGCCCTGGGTGGGGAGAAGCTCTCCGGATGCTACTGACAGCAGGATGCATGCCCGGCACTGGGGGCAGGTCTCTGCCTCGCTGGCCGCTGCACCTTCACTTCCTGGAACAGTGAATAATAAATGCCATAGTCACCAAATACTGATTGAGCGCCTGCTAATGCTGGGAAATGTCCTTGGCACTGGGGATACATGAGTGAACCAGACAGACAAAACCCCTTTCTTTGTGAGCTTTCTATTCTGTTGTGAGGGCAGCGAGGGGAGGCAGGGAAGACTGGCAATAAACAAGACCGAAGTAGAGAGACGTCAGGAGGGATAAATACAACGGAGAAAACAGCAGAGTAGGAGGAATAAGGAGCTGTCGAGTGAGGTGAGGATTCTTCCTACAGCATGGTTAGGGAAGGCTTCTCAGAGGGAGACACTTCAGACCTAAAAGAAGGGGCGAGGAGGGCCAGGCAGCTAGCTGCGGTAAGAGCAGAAAAATTAACGCTTCACACTGTATTAAGTGAATGAGTTTTCAAGGCAGGACCACTCTGGGCTATGGTTCTTCTGATGTACCCAGGCACCCTCACTCCACACCTGTCTGCCCCCCTTCATCCAGCCAGCCAGCCAGCCATCCTTTTGCTCACCAGTCCAGGGCACTCACCTGCTTCATGCTGCACCTTCTGCTGGGTGTATTTCATTTTCGTATCCCCTACACCCAGGATATGGGAATGAAAAAGATACCCTGCTTGGAGGAAAAAGGGCCTTTTCACCTTCACTCTAGTGGGACTGGAGAATGCCACAACTTTCCTGGAGAATAATTTGACAACATCTCTCTTTTTTTTTTTTTTTTTTTTTTTTTTTTTAAAGAAAGGCAGACTGCCACGTGCAGCGCCTCATTTGGATGTGTCTGGAGTCTTGGAAGCTTGACTACCCTACGTTCTCTTACAAATGGACCTTGAGAGCTTGTTTGGAGGTTCTAGCAGGGGAGCGCTGCTACTCGTATACCCTTGACCGAAGAACAGTCCTCTCCTCTATCGGGGAAGGTCGTCCTCTTCGACCGAGCGCGCAGCTTCGGGAGGGACTCACATGGAGCAGTGAGGGAGGAAGGGGACACCCGCCTAGCCAGCCAGATCAGCCGAATCAACCCTGGTGATCAATGGGGTGACAGATGTCGCAGCCAGATCGCCCTCACATCCGACAACATCTCATTTTTAAATGTGGTTACACTTTAAGCCAAATGTGTCCATCTGAGACCACCGACTGGAGCCAGACTGACTGGGTTTGTTTGGGTTTTCTTTTCTTTAAGTAAACTCTACATGCTCAATGTGGAATTTAAACTCATAACCCCAAAAACAAGAGTATGCTCTATCAATTGAGCTAGTCAGGTCCCGCTAGATTGACAGGTGCTGCTAGATTGACATCCCTTTTCAGGTCCAGGGCCCCAGAAATATGTTCTACCTGTATGCCTGAGCTTTCACATCTATAAAATTAAACTAATAATAATGATATCCAACTCATAGGCTTTTTGAGAAAATACATCACAAAGGGTTTAGAGCAGGGCCTGGTTCATAGCAAGTGTGCACTAAGTGTCAGCCATTATTATTTTTGGGGGCAACTACTTGACAAAAACATGAGCTGACCTGTTCACCAAAAGGCTCTTTGCAAGATTATCTACTTAACTCTGTTTAACTCAGTAAAGATCCAACAATAGGGAGATGACTAAATAGACTGTGGTGCATCCATTCTATAAAATAAAATGTAATTTTAGAAACATTGTGTCAATGAAAGACAGCTTCAGACCAATATTGTCAAGTGAGACCAAATGTCCAAAAGTGGTGAGTCCTTCGGAATGCCAAATGAGTCGCAGGACAGGACTAGGGAGGACTTCACTCAGTTCCTCCCAGGAGAGCTAATTCGACCTGTTATCTGAATAGTTAGTCAATATCAATCAAAATCTTAAAATCTTAAAATGCACCTATTTTTTGGCCCAGCAATTCTACTTCTAGGAGCTTCTCCTTTTTTTTTTTTTAATATTTTATTTACTTATTTGACAGAGATCACAAATAGGCAGAGAGGGGGAAGCAGGCTTCCTGCTGAGCAGAGAGCCCAATGCAGGGCTCCATCCTAGGACCCTGAGATCATGACCTCAGCCAAAGGCAGAGGCTTAACTCACTGAGCCACTCAGGTGCACCTAGGAGCTTATCCTAAAGATATACTTGCCCATTTGCACAAAGACTCATGAATAAGAAGGTTTGGGGCAGTCTTGTCAAAGATGCAGCCAGCCTAAATGTCCACCAACAGAGGAATAGTTAAATAAATTATGATGCATTTATCCAGTGAAAGATTATGTAGCCATTGAAGTTAGTGAGGCAAATCTATATGTGCCAATGTGGAAAAATCTACAAGATGCATTAAATTAAAAACACAGGTTAATTATATTTCAATAAAAAATAAAATAAGATAGGGGCACCTGGGTGGCTTAGTCAGTCAAGCGTTTACCTTCAGCTCCGGTCATGATCCTGGAGTCCTGGGATTGAGTCCCACATGGGACTCCCGGCTCATCCGAGAGTCTGCTTCTCCCTCTACCCTTCCCGCCTACTTGTGATCTCTCTCATTCCTTCTCTCTCTCATTCTCACTCAAATAAATAAACTCTTTACAAATAAATAGATAAGATGAGATGAGATTAGAAATGCCAAAAAGGGAGCATCTGGGTGGTTCAGTTGGTTGGGCATCCAAGTCTTGATTTCAGCTCAGGTCATGATCTCAGGGTCATGAGACAGAGCCCAAGTTGGGCTCCATGCTGGGCATGGGGCACACCTAAGATTCTCTTTCTCCTTCTCCCTCTCCCTCTTCCCACCCTATGTGTGTGTATGTATGTATGTCCACGTGCACATGCCTCTCTCTCTCTAAAATTAATTAATTAATTAATTAATTCTCCATCTCACAGTCAAAGAAACCACAAAAATTGCTGATATTCAACAATTATTTTTACGTAAAAATCCAGCAATTTCATATGGCTATTATTAACACAAAACAACATTGAGGGGATGCCTGCTTGGCTCAGGCTTTTTTTTTTTTTTTTTTTTTTTTTTTAAAGATTTTATTTATTTATTTGACAGAAATCACAAGTAGATGGAGAGGCAGGCAGAGAGAGAGAGAGAGGGAAGCAGGCTCTCTGCTGAGCAGAGAGCCCGATGCGGGACTCGATCCCAGGACCCTGAGATCATGACCTGAGCCGAAGGCAGCGGCTTAACCCACTGAGCCACCCAGGTGCCCCTTGGCTCAGGCTTTAAGATCTGCCTTCCACCTAGGTCATGACTCCAGGGTTCTGGGATCAAGTCTCAAATCGGGTTACAGTCTTGCATTGGGCTTCCTGCCCAGTGGGGAGTCTGCTTCTCCCTCTCTGTCCACACCCCCCACACCCCGCTTATGTGCTCTCTTTCTCCCTCTCTCATGCTCTCTCTCTCTCTCTCAAATAAATAAATAAAATCTTTTAAAAAAGAAAACACTGAGATACTAACTTTGTCTTTACATACTGGCAAAGATTAAAAAGGTTTGCTAACACCTTGTGTGGGTAAACCTCTGGAGAAATGGACACTGAGAGTGGAAGGCTAATTTGTACAGTCTCTAAGGAAGGTGATTTGGAAGGAAGATATCGTGCTAAGTGAAATAATTCAGACAGAAAAGGACAAATACCACATGATTTCACTTATATATGGAATCTAAAAAACAAACAAACAAACAAACCAGAAAACAGACTCTTAAATACAGAGAAGCAATTGGTTGTTGCCGAAAGGTAGGTGGGTGGGGGTATGGATGAAACAGATAAAGGGGATTAAGAGATAGAACCTTCGGGCGCCTGGGTGGCTCAGTGGGTTAAGCCGCTGCCTTCCGCTCAGGTCATGATCTCAGGGTCCTAGGATAGAGTCCCGGCATCGGGCTCTCTGCTCAGCAGGGAGCCTGCTTCCTCCTCTCTCTCTGCCTGCCTCTCTGCCTACTTGTGATCTCTGTCAAATAAATAAATCTTTAAAAAAAAAAAGAGAGAGATAGAACCTTCTAGTTATAAAATAAATAAGTTATAGTGATGAAAAGTACAGCATAGGGAATATAGTCCAAAAAAAAAATAAAAATTCACATGACAGATGTAAATACTCTTTGACTCAGCTATTATCTTACAGATAGACTCCTATACCTAGAATGTACATGATTATTCACGCACCAGTTTGTAATCTCAGACATTTAGAAAAAAAAAACTGAACACCCATCAATTAGTTGATTAGTTAAATAAATTACTACATTCACAAACACCCCCCACACACACACACACAACAAAGTAAAAGTAAAAATAGAATGAGGAAATAAGCTATAAAATACACTGTTAGATTTTCAAAAACCATACACACCAGGTTCTGAACAATTGTATAGTACGTTACCACGTGGCTAAACAAATACAAATGCGTGTGTTATGGCATCTGGAAAAACTGAAAACATTTGTTGTGCTTAGAAAGGGGAATTTGGGCAGCTGGAAAATAGAGGTAGGAGGGAAACATTTCATTGAATACTGTTTTGTGCCTTTTGAACTTTGAACACTGTGAATAATTACCCATTCAAAAGAAACAACAATGACAACAAAAAAAAAACCTAACCAGCCCTGGCGGGGCTCACAGTATATTCTATAAAATATGCCATTCCAACCAAAGCATTGATATAACAAAATTAGATAGATTAACTCAGCACTAAGCGTTCCTCCTCCAAAAGTCTGCCCTGTTCTTTGTAAACGTACAGCCTCAGGACATTTTATCCGGGCAAAGGTCTGTGCAGCCCTTCTGGAGCACTAGAACTCGCATACAAGTGCTAGTCGGAACTTCCTGAGGGCCTGAGGAATTCGTGAAGCCTCCTAGAGGTGGGAGAGGGAAGCCAGAGACCTGGTGGCAGGAGCTTAAAGGCAGTCTGAGGAGACAAAACTAATCCAAGTGGGAGACAGAGTTAGGAGACAGGGCAGGAGAGCCACAAAGGGAGACTGGAGTATAGGCAGCCAAGAGACCACCCGACAGCTCAGCCAGAAAAGGTAAGCTGCAGCGGAACAGAATATCCTCCTGGGTTTGGGAACCAAAGCATGGAAGCAGGAGCGGCCTATTAACCATCTCTCCCGTGACCCAGTTTGTGCTTCCTGTGCCTGCAATTCTAAACTCTGCAAGGTGGGAGGTTCTGGTACCCAAGGGGGCAGGATAAGTTCCCTTTGAATGGCAAGCTACAGCTCCTTACCAGCATCCTGCCAGTGAAAGAAGGAGTTACCATACTGGAAAAGGCAATTGACCCTGATCAGCAGAAGGAAATAGAGCTGCTTTTACCTAGTGGACAAAGGGGAACACAGGTGGAACCAATGACATTTTGGATCTGATCATTCTTTGCAGAGGAAGACAGTGGTATGCATTACACAGTGGTCAGCAGCAGCTCGGGCCTCTACCCACTAGACACTGGTAACGCTCCCACAGTTGGGACAATAAAAATGTCTCCAGGCATTGCCAGATATCATCTAGGGAGCAAAATCATTGTCTGTTGAGAACCACTGATGTAACTAATAACAGCTAAACTTTGAGATCAAGTTGGGGCAGCTGGTTTGTGCACTCAGTTAAGCATCTGACTCTTGGTTTCGGCTCAGGTCATGATTTCAGGGTCATGAGATCTAGCCCCGGGTCAGGGGATCCGAACTCTATGTGAAGTCTGCTTGAGATTCTCTCTCTCCCTCTCCCTCTGCCCCTCCCCCCACTCTCTTCTCTTCTCTCTCTCTCTCTAGTAGTGAAAGACCCGCGGATCCCCTTACCCAAGAATCCAACACTGCCACTGGATGCAAACAGCAAGAGGTTTATTGTCACGCAGGTACCGGCGGGTGGTCGGCAGCTCCAGCTAACCGAGCACACCGACCGGAGTGAAGCAGGGTCTTTTATAGGAAGGTACAAACAAGTTTTGGGTGGGGCGCAACTGATTGGTGGACAGTTTGAACTTTTGAAAAAGGCATACTTGGAGTTTGCGGATTGGCTCCAGGGACCCGCACGCGCGAAGAGAGCGGCGGGAAGGGGGAACAAGCTGATTGGTTATGAGGGCCCGCGGGTTTGAAAGGAGAGGCGGGGAAGGGGAACAAGAAGGGGGAAGGGAGGAGCGCCATCATGGCGTCTCTATTATTTCTATAAGCCATGCGGCTAGAGAAGGGCAAAAGAGAAATTAATAAGCAATTAATCACACAATTGATAACCTAATTTTATACCTAAAAGCCAGCGGTTTACAGAAAAGCAAACAAGCGGTTAGTTATTCTATCTGTCTACTAGGGGAGGGGTCTTTCTAGGAGAGGGGTCTTTCAGTAGATAAATGAATCTTTAAGAAAAAGAGAGAGGGACACCTGAGTGGCTTGGTCATTAAGAGTCTGCTTTCCACTCAGGTCATGACACCAGGTCCTGGGATCAAGCCCTGCATCAGGATGCTCCTCTAGAGCACAAGCTTGCTTCTCCCTCTCCCTCTGCCTACCACTCTCCCTACTTGAGTTCTCTCTTTGCCAAATAAATAAATAAAATCTTAAAAAAAAAGGGGGGGGTGGGTGCCTGGGTGGCTCAGTGGGTTAAAGCCTCTGCCTTCGGCTCAGGTTATGATCTCAGGGTCCTGGGCTCCAGCCCCGCATTGGGCTCTCTACACGGCAGGGAGCCTGCTTCCTCCTCTCTTTCTGCCTGCCTCCCTGCCTACTTGTGATCTTTGTCAAATAAACAAATAAAATCTTAAAAAAAAAAAAAAAAAAAAAAAAAGACTGTCAAGGTCATCAAAATCAAGAAGAGTCTGAGAAACTCTCATAGCCATGAAAAGCCTATAGGGGCATAACAACTCAAGATAATAGGAGATCCTGAACCAGAAAAAGGACAATAGGTAAAAATTAAGGTCTATTTAAATTTTCTAAAGAGATGATAAAACACAAATGCTGCAAAGATGTCAATATTCTTCAAAAAATGTTATAAAAATTAACAGAATATTTTTTTAAAGATTTTATTTATTTGACAGAGAGATATCACAAGTAGGCAGAGAGGAAGGCAGAGAGAGAGAGGGAGAAGCAGGCTCCCCCCTGAGCAGAGAGCCTGACTCGGAACTTGATCCCAGGACCCTGGGATCATGACCTGAGCTGAAGGCAAAGGCTTTAACCCACTGAGCCACCCAGGTGTCCCCAAGTTTACTTTTTAAAAGTATAAAAATAATAATAATAAAATAGTTTTCTCATAGGGTTATCGTGATGATTAAAAAAGAAAATATAGGGGCACCTGGCTGGCTCAGTCAGAAGAGCATACAGCTAGCTCTTGAGCTCAGTGTGGTGAGTTCAAGGCCAATGCTGGGTGTAGAGCTTATTTTAAAAGAAAGAAAGAGGGTGCCTGGATGGTGCAGTCAGTTAAGAATCTGATTCTTGGTTTCTTCTCAGGTTGTGTGATCTCAGGGTTGTGAGATCAAACCCCAAGTCAGGCCATGCACTCACCTCAGAGTCTGCTTGGGATTCTCTCTCCCTCTCCCCCTGACCCCCCCCCCCCCCCGCACGTGTGCCCTCTCTCTCTTTCTCTCAAATAAATAAATGCACAGGAAAGAAAGAAAGGAGAGAAAAGGAGAGAAAGAAAGGGAAAAAATACAGGTAGAACCCTGAGAAGAGTGCTCAGCACCTAGTCAGTTGCTAAATAAATGCTAGAAAAATAGTAAATGTAAACCATTGAGGGAAGAAACCACAAGGTATGTTAAAAGATTAGATGAAATGTTGTTCAGGAACAATATTAGAATGGTGACCAAGGGTTACCTCATAGTTTACATACTAATTGCAAAAGAGGGAAGTGCCTTTACAATGAAGAACTCTAACAACCACCATGTAAACTCAGTCTTCAAATGTAACAGGACCAGAGGTGGGACAACCTAACATCGTTGTCCCTCCAGATGGGATGCAATATAAAATACATCATCGTTGAGATATTTCTTACCAAAAAAGTTAACCTGAAGCTAATCAAACTAGAGAGTTTTAGTTGGCAGAAAATACGAAGAACAGAGGAAGAAGTTAAATAACAGCAAGAAGAAACATTGAGGGGTGCCTGGCTGGCTCGGTGGGTTAAACCACTGCCTTCGGCTGGGGTCATGATCTCAGGGTCCTGGGATCGAGTTCCGCATTGGGCTCTCTGCTCAGCGGGGAGCCTGCTTCCTCCTCTCTCTCTCTGCCTGCCTCTCTGCCTACTTGTGATCTCTCTCTGTCAAATAAATAAATAAAATTTAAAAAAAAATTTGGTGTCATAAAATAAGAAAGGTGGTGAGGGAGTGGGTCTGTGCTCCACATAATCGCTCAGAGCCCGGCCCTGCCCTCTTTATGATGCGGTCATCCTTAACACACAGCCTACAGGGAAGGGAAAGGGGGCTGCCGAATCTTACAGAGTGGCATTCAATTGGCCACCCCAGAGAGGGATCCACATCAGTTTCCACTTGCATTTCTCTGACACAGCTTTGCCTGGTCGCCATCTAACTGCAGGAGGGCTGGGAAATGTGGCTGGAAGCTTGGGGAAAAGAGGAAAGGGATTCGGTGTGCATCTAGCCAGTCTCCCCACACAAACACCACCACCCCAGGATATAGTTCTCAGCATGACCTCTTTCAGGGAACCCTGAGCCAGGCACACCCTCAGTTCCATACCCTTTCTCCATCTGAGAGGGACCAGCAACCCAATATCCTCCTTTCTCCCCTCATCCCTCATCGTCAGTCAGTCTAAAAACCAACATCTCCAAACTTATGTAATCTCTAAATAGCCATCACCTCTGTGACTGCAACTGCTAGAGCTTAGAACGTCAGCCTCCTGTCTGCCTCTCTTCGTGCAAGGCTCTTATTCTCAGAGGACGGATATTCTTGTGTAAGGCTGAAAGCGAGCAAATAAATAAATAGACAAGATCTTTTTTTTTTCTTTTTGGATTATTTATTTGAGAGAAAGAGAGAGCCCATGCACATGCTTGCACAAGTGGGAGTGAGGGAGAGACAGAGGGAGAGAATCTTCAAGCACACTCCCTGCTGAGTGCAGAGCCCCACCTCATGACCTAAGCCAAAACCAAGAGTTGGACGCCTAGCAGACTAAGCCACCCAAACCCCCATTCAAGATAATTTAAGATAATGGTAGGAACTATGAAGGGACCAGAGGCTAAAATGATAAATAATTGCTATTTGGAGTGGGGAGGAAGAGCTAATTTATACGGGGTATTCAGTGAGAGTGACACTAAGGACGTAGCTGTGGCAGATAGCATTACCCAGAATTATCCAGAAGAGCAATCTTTCCATTTCTGTATGAACCCTGACACTCTCTCCTCAAATGGTAGAGTCCATGTTCACTCCACTTGAACTTGGACAGGGCTTTTGACTTGCTGAACTAGTAAAGTACAACAGAAGTGATGCTTAGTGACTTCTAAGGTCAGGAAAGTCAATCTGCATGAACAACCAAGGCCCCCATGCCTCCACCCTGCCTTAGTCATGGACCACTGCCAACACCAACATGCCAGCCATGTGAGTGAGCCACCTCAGAAGCAGATCCCCACTCTTGGGTAATTTGCCCCAGCTGATGCTGCATGGAGCCAAAATGCATCTTTCCCATCAAGCCCTGCCCAAATTACAGATACACAAAATAAATGACTGCTGTTTTGAAGCCACTGAGTTTTGAAAGTTTTCATTATAGGGTAACAGTACTGAGCTGAGGCCTAAATACTAAGGAGCCAGCCATGAGGAAATCTTCATGGAGCATTTTAAGCATTGCCAACAACAAATCCTGTGGCACTGAGACAGGAGCAAGCTTGACACACTGAAGGAACCGACAAGGCCATGTGGCTGAGGGAGAGAGCAGTAGATGCATGATGGGAGAGAAAGGCTGGACCCACAGTTACCATGGTAAGAAGTTAGAAATGAATCAAGGGCACCTGGGTGGCTCAGGTAGTTAAGCACCTGACTCTTGATTTCACCTCACGTCATGATCTCAGGGTCATGAGATCCAGCCCTTTGCTGGGCTCTGTGCTCAATGGGGAGTCGGCTTAAGATTCTCTCTCACTTTGCCCCTCCCCCCACAGTGCACAATCCCAGAGAAAAAGGAGGAGGAGTAGGAGGAGGAGGAGGAAGAGGAGGAGGGGGAAGAGAAGGAAGAAGAGAAGGAGGAACAAGAGAAGTTCAAAGAGAATCAAAATTTCAAAAGTTCAGTGGGAGCATTTGGAGTGATGTGAAAGGGGATTTGGCTCGTCCTTGAAAGATGGATAGGGCTGCTGCGAGGTTGGTAGCCTGTAGCAGGACAAGAGTGAGCAGGGAAACCAGTTAGCAGACACTGAACTTGCCCAAGATGAAGATGATTGTCAGTAAGTGGGGGAGACAAGGTAGATTCTGGGCATATGTTGTAGAGGCAACAGGCCTTATTGATAGAAAAGATGAAGGGTGGGGGTTGGGAACAATAAGGGCAAACTTCTCGTTTTTTTCTCTCAAACAGCTAGGTGAGTAACAGTGTTACTGGCTGGATGGGGAAGGCTGGAAGAAGAGCAAGATAGGCGTGAAGCAAACTTCCCTTTCCCTCAAGATATCTGATTTCAGGGCGCCTGGGTGGCTCAGTGGGTTAAGCCGCTGCCTTCGGCTCGGGTCATGATCTCAGGGTCCTGGGATCGAGCCCCATATCGGGCTCTCTGCTCAGCGGGGAGCCTGCTTCCTCCTCTCTCTCTCTGCCTGCCTGTGATCTCTCTCTGTCAAATAAATAAATAAATCTTTAAAAAAAAAAAAAAAAAAAAAAAAAGATATCTGATTTCAGTGTGGTTATCGAGAGCAGTCAAGCTGGTTAAGTACTTCTCACCAAGCAGTTACGGGCAGGGGAGTACAGACTTTCTGGGTCTGTACTGATAAGTGGAAATTCTGATAACTGCTTGTCTTTTCTTAAGAATTCCTTTCTGGGGGCGCCTGGGTGGCTCAGTGGATTAAGCCGCTGCCTTCGGCTCAGGTCATGATCTCAGTGTCCTGGGATCGAGCCCCGCATCGGGCTCTTTGCTCAGCGGGAGCCTGCTTCTCTCTCTCTCTCTCTGCCTGACTCTCCGCCTACTTGTGATTTCTCTCTCTGTCAAATAAATAATAAATAAAATCTTAAAAAAAAAAAAAAAAGAATTCCTTTCTGGGGCCTGGGTGGCTCAGTGGGTTAAAGCCTCTGACTTTGGCTCAGGTCATGATCCCAGAGTCCTGGGATTGAGCCCCACATCAGGCTCTCTGCCCAGCAGGGAGCCTGCTTCTCTTCCCCTCTCTCTGTCTACTTGTGATCTCTGTCTGTCAAATAAATAAATAAAATCTTAAAAAAAAAAAAAAAAAGAATTTCTTTCAGGTTTTTGTCTGCTTATATAGCTTTAAGAACCTCCATGCAGATTGTGGTTGTTATAATTGCTGTGGCAAAGATCCCAGTTGGAAGCTGAAACATACCCAAAGGAGGAAATTGAACTCAACATGTAGGAGACCCAGCCAGGCACTTTCCCCAAACCATACTCCATGAGCCAGTCTGGAAAAGAGGCCCTAGTGACCGAGAAAAGGGAAACAGGCTTTAGGTGTTCACTGAAAGAATGACTGAAAAGAGTCAGGGCAAAGAGCAATGAATGAGCTTCTGGAAGGAAGGACTCTCAAAGCAAGCAGAAGACCTAAGCTGTTGGAAGCAGCTGCTGGATCTCCTATCAGGAAACTTTGAAGGAGAATGGGATAGCGCAAGAGAAGGAGGAGGAAGGATGCCAAGCCAGGCCACACCTCCGTGCTTTCCTTGGCTCTCTAGTGATTTGTGGTTAAACTTGCCTTGCCATATTTTGGAGAGAGAGTGGGAAGAAGTAATATTTGGGCAGCAAGTACCGTGGGCTCCTGGAGACAATGCGGGCCCCAGTTCCAGGAGCTTGTCCCATCTGCTCCGTTCCCTCCCACCACAGGATGCACCACCCCCAAAGTTCAGAAGGATTTCTTGAAGATCACCTCACAGGATCCCAGGATGGACTGGTCAGCAGAGGGAAACAGGGTATCCACCCAATTTCTATATGGGGAAAGAATGGGCAATCACAACAGCAGGGACCGGGCACTCAGTGCCTGGGAGTGCCTTTGCTGATTTCCACTCAAAGCTCCGATTCCACTAACTCCTCTCTCCTGCATTTGTCATGTTTCTTTCAACTTCCCCCATTGTCTCCAGGAGCCCACGGTACTTGCTGCCCAAATATTACTTCTTCCCACTCTTTCTCCAAAATATGGCAAGGCAAGTTTAACCACGAATCACTAGAGAGCCAATGAGAACCCATATCTGGCCACTGCTCCATGTACAAATTCAGTAACTACTTATTGTGCGCCTACCACATGTGATTGTTAAAGAGCCCACTGCAGTGATCCAAGTGAAAGATAATGGAGTCTTGGACCAGTGCGGAAGTAATGAGAAGCGGTTAGATTGTAGATATATTTTGAAAGGTAGACATGGACATGTCCCTGGTGAACAGGACATGACGTATAGAAGACTGGCTGGCTCAGTCAGTGGCACATGTGATTCTTGATCTCAGGGTCGTGAGTTTGAGCCCCACATTGGCCATAGAGTTTACTTAAATGAAAATTTTTCAAAAATGAAGGATGAGCTCTGTGCGGTGGCAGTATTGTAGCCAATGAGGTTTATCTGAGGCACGATTATTACTAATTGAAAAATGAGGGGGCGCCTGGGTGGCTCAGTGGGTAAAGCCGCTGCCTTCGGCTCGGGTCATGATCTCAGGGTCCTGGGATCGAGTCCCGCATCGGGCTCTCTGCTCAGCAGGGAGCCTGCTTCCTCCTCTCTCTGCCTGCCTCTCTGCTTACTTGTAATTTCTCTCTGTCAGATAAATAAATAAAATCTTTAAAAAAAAAAAAAAGAAAAAAAAAAAAAGAAAAATGAAGGATGCTTCCAAGTTTTTGGCTTCTGTGTCCAAAATGATGGTATTGTCATTTGCTGCAATAGGAAAGACTGCAAGACTAGTAAATTGGAAGAACTAAATCAAGAACTTGATTTGGAGACATATAAGTTTGAAATGCTCATTTAGACGTTCCAGTGGTAATATTCAGTAGCAATCCAGAGTTCCTGAGAAGGGTCCAGGCTGTAAGTAAAACTTTTAGAAATCTTAGCTTGCCTTTCTCTACTCATAAGCAAAAATAAATTGGAATGAAAAGGGGCCTACAGAATTTCAACCAATAAATATCAGGAAGTATAAGATTAACCAAGACAGGGGCACCTGGGTGGCTCAGTTGGTTGAGCATCTGCCTTTGGCTCGGGACATGATCCCAGCCACTGTCCTGGAATCAAGGCCCGCATTGGGCTTCCTCATTCACTGGAAAGCCTACTTCTCTCTCTCCCACTCCCCCTGATTGTGTTCCCTATCTCGCTGTATCTTTCTCTGTCAAATAAATAAATAAACTCTTAAAAAGAAAAAAATAAAAAATACAATAAATAAATAAAATAATTTTTTTAAGTGCTATTTTGTTTTTAGACGTTTGCTGTCCAGTAATTATTGTTCTTTTGCTAGCTGTTTGTTTTTTCTCTCTGGATGTTTGGGTAGGTTTCCCCCACCGCCTTCAGGTTGATTTTTTTTTTAATAGACTTCACTTTTTTGAGTAGTCTTAGATTCATAGCAGAATTGAGTGGAAAGTACAGAAAATTTCTATCTACCTCCTATAATACAATGATTATAAGAAATGTGTATTTAGTCCTATATTTCTCAGATTATTTGGTCTTCCTCCACAGTTCTTGAAAATGCTTCAGAGCCATAAAAGTGAAATGGGTATCTTATTACTGAAGGTGACTTTTGGACTCCACCCAAGGTCAGGGTCTGATTGCTAGATGGACAAACCTTGGGATTAAATGGTTGGAACTTTCAGTCCCATCCTTGACCTTCAGGGAGAGAGGGGCTAAAGGCGGGATCAGCCAATGGCCAATAACTTAGCCAATCATGATTATTGGGTTTCATAAAAACCCAAGAAGACAGCTTTTCTTTCTTTCTTTCTTTCTTTTTTTCAGAGAGCTTCCACGCTCGGGGAATCATATGTTTCCACATGCCACCAGACCAGGCCCCACGCTCCACAAGGACAGAAACTCCTTTTTGGGGGGAACTTGCCCTATGTATCTCTTCATCTGATTGTTGATTCATAATCTTTATCATAGCTTTTTCTTTATCATATCCTTTTCTTTATCATATCCTTTAACAAATTGGAAAACATAAGTGAGTATTTCCCTGAGTTCTGTGAGCTGCTTTAGCAAGTTAACCCAACCTAAGGAGGAGGTTGTTGGAATCTCCAGTCTGTAGCCAGTAGGTCAGAAGCATGGTGATAGCCTGGGGCTTGTGGGAGGTGGGGGCAATCTTGTAGGACTGATCCCTTACCTGTGGAATCTCACGCTATCTCTGGGTAAATAGTGTCAGAATTGAGTTAGATTTTTGGACACCCTGCTGGTATCCAAGTATTACCTGGTGTTTTGTGCGGGGAACCCCTCCACGTTGGGTCTGGGAACAATAAAAGATCCCCCTGACACCTGAACACAGACTCTATCAAACATCCCATACCAGACTGGTACATTTGTTAGAATCAATGAATCTATATTAACATTATTATCACTCAGATTTCATCGGGATTCACTCTTGGTGTTGTACATTATATGGATTTGGACAAATGTATAATGCTATGTATCCACCATTATAGGATCATACAGAATAGTTTCACTCTCCTAAAAATCCTGTGTGTCACCTTTTCATCCTTCTCTCCCCAGTAACCCCTGCCAATTACTGATCTTTTTACTATCTCCATAGTTTTGCAGATTTTTTTTTTGCATTTTTCCAGAATGTCATTTACTACTTGGAATCACACAGTATGTTGCCTTTTTGAGATTGGCTTCTTTCAGTTAGTAACATGCATTTAAGTTTCCTCCATGTCTTTTCATGACTTGAGCCCTCATTTCTTTCTAGCTCTGAGTAGTTCATGTACTGATGTATAATATTTATTTATCCATTTCACCTATTGCCTTCAGCCATTGGTTGTTCATCTGGGTTGCTCTCTGGATACACAGATACTCTTTTTTTTTTTTTTTTTTTGAGAGAGAGGGAAAGAGAGAGTGTGAGGGAATAGAGAGGGGGAGTAGCAGAGGGAGAGGTAGAGAGAGAATCATAAGCAGGGTCCATGCCCAGCACACAGTACAACCCACAATCCTGAGATCACAACCTGAGCCAAAATCAAGAATTGGATGCTCAACTGACTGAGCCTCCCAGGCTCTCCTGGATACTTTTACTATAGCCTTTATTTTTTCCTTTACTATAGTATATCTTTGATCTCCTACAGTTTCCCTAAAAAGAAGGTAGGGTGAATTTATTTATTTATTTTTATTTGTTTTCATCCTGGGATTCATTCTGATTTCTGAATCAAAATATTTATATTTTTCATCAATTCTGGGAAATTTCTCAGGTGCTTTATCTTTTAATAATATGTCTTTTTCATGTTTTCCATTCGTTTCTTCTAGAAACCAGTCGTCTATATGTTAGACCTTCTCATTGCATCATTCTCATTTCCTAACATCTCTTTGTATGATACTCTGAATAATTTCTACAATCTATCTTCTAGTTTATTATCTTCCTCTAACTTGTTATCTGACCTATTCACTTAGTGTTTTAAGTATTTAACCTATTCTGGGGCATCTGGGTGGCTCAGTCGTTTAAGCTTCTACCTTCAGCTCAGGTTGTGATCCCGGGGTCCTGGGATTGAGTCCAGCATCCGGCTCCCTGCTTGGAGGGGAGTCTGTTTCTCCCTCTGCCTCTCCCACTCTCTCTCTCTCTGTCTCTCATGAATAAATAAATAAAATCTTTTTTAAAAAGTTTTTAAAGGGGCGCTGGGGTGGCTCAGTGGGTTGGGCCTCTGCCTTTGGCTCAGGTCATGATCTCAGGGTCCTGGGAAACGAGTTCCGCACTGGGCTCTCTGCTCAGCAGGGAGCCTGCTTCCCCACCCCCCACCTGCCTGCCTCTCTGCCTACTCGTGACCTCTCTGTCAAATGAATAAATAAAATCTTTTAAAAAATAAAAATAAAAAGTCTTTAAATATTTTAATTATTTTGTATAGTTAAAATGTTATATTTTATACTTTTTTTTTTTAAGATTTTATTTATTTATTTGTCAGAGAGAGAGAGCGAGCGAGAGCGAGCACAGGCAGACAGAGTGGCAGGCAGAGTCCGAGGGAGAAGCAGGCTCCCCGCGGAGCAAGGAGCCAGATGTGGGACTCGATCCCATGACGCTGGGATGATGACCTGAGCTGAAGGCAGCTGCTTAACCAACTGAGCCACCCAGGCGTCCCTATTTTATACTTTTTAATTGTAAAAAACATGTAACATAAAATCTACCACCCTATCCATGTTTAAGTGTACATTTCAAGAGTGTTAAGTATATTTACATTGTTGTGCAACTGATCCAGAACTTTTTCATCTTACAAAACTGAAACTCTGTACCCATGAAACAGCTCCCCATTTTCTCTTCCCTCTGGTAACTAACCACCATTCAACTTTCTGTTTCTATGAATTTGACTCTTTTAATGCCTCATGTAAGTGGGATCATACAGGGCACCCAGCTGGCTCAGTAAGAGGAGCATGCAACGTTTGATCTCAGGGTTGTGAGTTTGAGCCACATGCTGGGTGTCAAGATTCCAAAAAAAATAAAAATTTTTTTAAATGGGGGGGGGGGTCATACTGTATTTGTCTTTTTGTTTTGGGATTTTTTTAAAGATTTTATTTATTTATTTGACAGACAAAGATCACAAGTAGGCAGAGAGGCAGGCAGAGAGAGAGGAGGAAGCAGGTTCCCTGCTGAGCAGAGAACCCAATGTGGGGCTCATTTGCAAGACCCTGGGATCATGACCTGAGCCGAAGGCAGAGGCTTTAACCCACTGAGCCACCCAGGTACGCTGTGTATTTGTCTTTTTGTAACTAATTTCACAGTTAGAAATTCTGTTACATTGCTACAGCATGGGTGAACTTTTAGAAATTATGGTTAATTTCTGAAAGTTCACCCATGCTGTAGCAATGTAACAGAATTTCTTACTTTTTTAAGACTAGTAATATTCTAGTGTGTTTATATATCACATTTTGTTTATCCATTCACCCATCAGTGGACATTGGGTCACTTCTACATTTTAGCCTTTTTAAAAAAGATTTTATTTATTTATTCATGAAAGGGGGGTGGGGGGATGCCAAGGCAAAGGGAGAGGGAGAAGCAGACTCTCCACTGAGCAGGGAGCCCAATGCAGTCTGATCCCAGGACCCTGGGATCATGACCTGAGCCAAAGGCAGACCTTAACCGACTGAGCCACCCAGGCACCCCTATATTTTAGCGATTTTAAATAATGCTGCTATAAACATAAATGTGAAAATATCACTTTGAAACCCTGCTGTCAATTTTGGGGAATATATCCCTAAAAGTGGGATTGCTGGGTCATATGGTAACTGCCATACTGTTTTCCACAGCACCTGTAAAATTTTACATTTCCACCAACAACACACAAAGCTTCCAATTTCTTCACTTCCTCACCAACACTTATTTTCTGCATTTAAGGTTGCATGAAGTTTGTCTGGGGCAGAACAAAGCAGTTGTCCTAGACCAACAAACACAGACTCCTCGATTTTGAACTTCCTCATATTTAAGGGAAGTATCCAACCACCCGACTTGTGGTTAATTGTTCACTGGCCAAGCTAAGATACCAACTCCTGAATGGGGAGTTTCATGGATGTGTGAAAATAAGGTGGGACAGTGTTTCCCCACAGCTTCTGGAGATCAGTCCCCAGAGAAACTTGAAAACAGAACTCTGGAGAAAAGTGGGGCAGGAAGGGACTCCTGAGCTGCTGAGGACACAGCTGTTTCCTCAGGGTGACCACAGACTAGCAGGTCCGTTGAACAAATTTCCTTATTCCTTTCCCCTCCAAAGATAAGAATTCCTCTGCCCTAGCTACAGAATACAGGTCTGCTCTACCCATCCAGGGGATGATACTAAGCAGAAAATAAGGTCAGCCTTTAGAAAATGAAAATTTTATTTTTAAAGAATGCTGCACTGGGCATCTGGAGCCCAGAACCCTGGGTTTCACTTCTGGTGCTTTGGCTCAGAGGCTTTGTGATGTTCAACAAGCTTCCTTCAGGAATTTCCTTTTTTGGGGGATGCAACCAACTCATTTTTGTGACAATGACTATTATGGTTCTCTGAACATCTATTCTGATTCAACTGTACTTTGTTTGTTTTGTTTTGTTTTTATCATCTTTACAGAGCAGTGAAAAATCTACCTTGATGAGAAGTCTTTGCATCACTTTGTGGTTCTTTGCACCACATCAAGCCAGGCAAAAACGTGACTGTATGTGATTCCCACTCAGGGAAGTGTATAGAAATGAAATGACTCTTGATACGGTAGTGAGACTACTGGATAGGAGGCAAGGTGTACAAGGCACCAGAGGTTGTTTTTTTTTTTTAAGTTAGCTCAACATAAGGGGGTGCCTATCTGGCTCAGTTGGTAGAATACACAACTGTTAATCTTAGGTTGTGAGTTCTAGCCCCACATTAAGCATAGAAACTTAAAAAAATTGGTACAACATTATTATATTTCCTGTTCAATGGGGATATTTATTTTTTTTTCTTAAGTCCTTTTAATATATCATTTCTTAAAAAGTTTTATTTATTTAAATAATCTCTACACACATTATGGGGCTGGAACTCACAAATCAGAGATCAAGAATTGCATGCTCTCTGACTGACCTGGCCGGGTGTCCCCTATTCAATAGTAATACGTAAACACAAATTCAAAATTGTATACAGTGGATTCTTATAAGTAATTTACTCAAGGGGCACATGGCTGGCTCAATCTGTGAAGCATACCACTCTTGGTCTCAAGGTTGTGAGTTTGAGCCCCATGTTAGATGAAGAGATTACTTTTTTTTTTTTTTAATTTTATTTATTTATTTGACATAGAGAGAGAGAGATCACAAGTAGACAGAGAAGCAGGCAGAGCGGGGGAAGCAGGCTCCCTACTCAGTGGGGAGACTGCTTCTTCCTCTCCTGCTCTTCCCCCACTGCTTGTGCTGGCTCTCTTTCTCTCTCAAATAAATAAATATAATCTTAAAAAAAAATAATAAAATAATTAATCTTAAAAATCAACAAGTAAAGTTTTTATCAAAGAGTAAAATTTGAAAGACCCTCCCCCCTATTCTCCACCTACAATAATTTTTTTCCTTTTTTTTTTTTTAAAGATTTTATTCATTTATTTGACAAAGAGAGATCACAAGTAGGCAGAGAGGCAGGCAGAGAGAGAGGAAGGGAAGCAGGCCCTGAGCAGAGAGCCCAATGCGGGACTCCATCCCAGGGCCCTGAGATCATGACCTGAGCCGAAGGTAGCGGCTTAACCCACTGAGCCACCCAGGCGCCCCTCCTTTTTTAAAAAAAAAAAAAAAAAAGAGTTTATTTATGTATTTGAGAGAGAGATAGCAAGCAGAGAAGGAGAAAGAAGTGGGTTTCCCACTGAGCAGGGAGCCCAACAACTGGCTGGATTCCGGGACACTGGGATCATGAGGCAGATGCTTAACTGACTGACTGAGCCACCCAGGTGCTCCTCCACCTACAATGATTTGTTATAGGCCAGGTTCCCCAGGGAACAGACTGAGACAAATTCGTGTGCAGGTGGTTTACGAGAAGTATGCTCAGAAACAATGTCTGGAAGGGATGAGAGAAGCAATAATGGGCAATATCTTTGGGAACTCTGAAGCTAAAATTGTCCTTCTGAACTGTCCCAAATTGGGTCAAAGGAACATGTGTTTCTACCGCAAAATAACCAGTCATTGGATGCATTTTGTCCCCAGGAAAGGACTTAAACTTGTCAAAGCACCTACAGGCAGCTGAGGGTAATGCTTCTAAAGGCACTCTGCGTTGCGTTTGCTGTAGGCAGGCCACGTTCCTGACAACTGTCCAAAGTGCCTTGTCCTAAAAAAAAAAAAAAAAAAAAAAAGTGGCTAATACCCCACAGTATCCACTACACCCCTACACTCCTATTCCCTTCTCCAGAAACAAAAACCATGACATGTCTGTATCCCTCCAGATCTCTGTTTTTAAACTCATATACATATATATTTTCATATACAAGTGTATATGTATAGATGTTTTCTTTTTTTACTTCAAGTGATTCACAAGATATGCATTGTTCTATTGTGATATCCATTTGTGTTGGAGATCTTTCCATTCCAGTACAAATAACTCTCTTTTTGGTTAACAAGTGCATAACATTCCATATTGCAGATGTCAATTTCATCAAATGCTTTTTTTTTTTCCATCTACTGGAATGTTCATATAGTAATCCTCAAGCTTACTAATTGTCAAGATGTTTGAAGTAAATATGCATAAGCACAGCAAAAAACATTGTATTTATTCTTTTTTTTTTTTTAAATAAAGTCTGTGTCCGACATAGGCTCAAACTTGCAAACTCAAGATCAAGAGTTGTGTACTCTACCAACTGAGCCAGTCAGACATCCCACACCAAAGGACATTTTCAAAAATGATCAGTAATGAAGGAAAAAATAATAAAAAATAAAAACAAGGGGTGTCTGGGTGGCTCAGTCATTAGGCATCTGCATTCAGCTCAGGTCATGAGTCCAGCATCCTGGGATGGAGCCCGCATCAGGCGCCCTGCTCAGCAGGAAGCCTGCTTCTCCCTCTCCCACTCCTCCTGCTTGTATTCCCTCTCTTGCTGTCTCTCTCTGTCAAATAAATAAATTTTTTAAAAAGTAAAACTAAAAAATTAAAAAGAGAAACAAAAAAAATAATAAAAAATAAAAAAATAAATGATCAGTAATGAGGAGAGTTACCATATCAGAAAGCAAGTCATAGTAAAAGGCAATAATAATTGACACAATATAGTTTCATTGCAGGGATACAAACAGATGAATAAAATGAATAGAAAATTAAATAACAGACTTCGTGTTTATATAAAAATATATTCAGTTTATGATAAAAGTGCAATGCAAGGAATTGGGCAACTTGATATTTAGAAATTAAGTTATACTCTACCTTACACCTTATACAGATAAAAATTCTAGACAGACTTAAAATTGTAATATAAGGGACACCTGGGTGGCTCAGTCAGTTAAGCATCTGCCTTCTACTGAGGTCAGGATTCCAAGGTCCTGATATCAAGCCCTGGGGTCAAGCTCATTGCTCAGCAGAGAGCCTGCTTCACCCTCTCCCACTGACTATGGCTCCCTCTGCTTGTGCTCTCTCTCTCTCTGTCAAATAATTAAATAAAATCTTTAAAACAAAATTTAAAACATGAAAGTCTTCATCTCATTACTACAGTTTTAAAAAATGTAATATAAAAAGCCCATAAAACTATTAGAGGAAAATATGAAAATATTACCATAAACTCAGTTCATTAATGGAAACTTTTCCTAAGCATGAAATGAAACCAAGAAACCATGAAGGAAAAATGCCAGTTTATATTGAATAAATTCAAAAACTTCTATGGAAATAAACACTCACACAAAACAAAAAACAGTATTATATGACAAGTAATAAATTAAAAAATATATATTTGAGGTGAGTACAGTTGGGGCACCTGGGTAGCTCAGTCAGTTAAGCATTAGACTCTTGATTTCATCATTGGACTCTTGATTTCAGCACAGGTCATGATCTCAGGGTCATGAGATCCAGCTGAGTCAGCTCTGAGCTGGGTATAGAGCCTGCCACAAACACAGTGTCCTCCCCTCCTGCCCCTCCCCTCCCGCCTTGGCTCAAACACACTCTCTCTAAAAAGAAAAACAAACAAAAAAAAAGGAAGTGCAGATAATCATCCAAATCACTAAAACACAGGATATATAATAAAGAAGAGACAGTGACAAATCATAAAAAATAATAAAAATGTAATTTATAGAAGAGAATATAAACATCCAATACAGATATAAAAAGTTACTCATCCTTACTAGAAACCACAAAAATGTGAATTAAAACAACATAATACAAACGTGGGGAGAGAGAATCATCAAGAATTTAAATATCGTGGGCCACCTGGGTGGCTCAGTGGGTTAAAGCCTCTGCCTTCAGCTCAGGTCATGATCTCAGGGTCCTGGAATCGAGCCCCACATTGGTTTCTCTGCTCAGCAGGGAGCCTGCTTCCCCCTCTCTCTCTGCCTGCCTCTCTGCCTACCTGTGATCTCTGTCAAATAAATAAATAAAATCTTAAAAATAAAAAAAGAATTTAAATATCAGTGTTGACTGGCTGGCTCAGTCAGAAGAGCATTTGACTCTTGATCTTGGAGTTGTGAGTTCCTGCCCCACATTGGGCATAGAGATTACTTAAAAATAAACAAATAAACTTGAAAAAATATATATACATGTATACGGGGAAATGCATGCAAGAATCGTGAATGCAGTATAGTTTGTAATTGCAAAAGATTTGAAATAATCTAAGTATCCATTAATGAGAACATTTAGTCAAACATAATACATTCATGCTACAAAATATTGAACAATTTTTATTAATATATTTTCAAATATTTTATTTATTTATTTGAGAGAGAGGAAGTGCATGCCTGAGAGAGAGAGAAAGAGAGAGAGAGAGAGACCTCATAAGCGGGATTCCAGGGGAGAGGGAGTGGGAGAGGAGGGTGAAGCAGACTCCCTGCTGAGTAGAGAGCCAGACGGGACTCCATCCCAGAACCCTGGGATCATGACCTAAGCTGAAGGCAGACACTTAACCAAATGAGCTACCAAGGTACCCTATTTTTTAAAGATTTATTTATTTGATGGGGGAGGGTCAGAACGGGGGGGAGAGAGAAGAATCTCAAGCAGACACCCCACTGAGCATCAAGCCTATTGGTCAGTCTCACAACTCTGAGATCATGATCTCAGCCCAAACCAAGCATTGGACACTTGGCCGACGGAGATCCCCAGGAACACCTAAACAACACTTTAGAAGAATGAGATAGAGCTGGCACTGAAAAGTCTCCTCAATACATGCACAGGATTGATGTAGTTTTGGGGTATTGCTAGGATTTAGAGCCCACAGTCAAGAAAGAATTCTTGAGACATCTTCGGTGCAAAAAGGTGGTTTTATTAAAGCATGGGGACAGGACCTGTGGGCAGAAAGAGCTGCACTAGGGTCATGAGGTGTGTGACCAAGTGTATACTTTCAAGTTGGGAAGGCGTTCGGGATAGCACAAGCCTCCAAGGTATTTTGGACCATGATGGGGCTAGCTATTGTCAGGAAAAGGTCATTTATTACTGTTTAGTAAAAACTCAGTCATGAGAATATTCAGATGTATATCGGTGGGTCTTACACTTCAGGATAATTGCCAACATATATGTTGAGGGGTAAAGATAAAGGAAGTTTCCAAAGGAATTTTTATACATTAAAGTAGACTTACAGGATCCTGAGGGTTGGGCTAAGATTGCCTTTTGCCCCCAGCAAAGTGTTAACAACGAGGCAGCTGGGGTTTCTAGAGGAATGTCACTCTGCCTGTTTCAAGGACCCATCAGTGAGCTATAGGTAAAAAGGAAATTTAATTTTTTTTTTGCTGTTGTTTCCCACATCAATATTAAGAAAAAAATCTGATCATATATTTAAATACACATATCCTTATTTGAACATATGTATGTATGCATGCATACACATATAATAAATACAATAAACTCTTACCAGTGGCTATACATGTGGAAGAGCACTGGAACTGATCCTTGGGTAAAGTGGCACTTCTGCTTCTCATATGTATTGTTCTGTGTGTTTTGAAAATATAACAGTGAGCCTACATTATATTTTGTGATTTAAAACACAATTTCAAAAAGGGAAAGGTGATACTGACTGGTAGGATAGTACAAAAGAATATAAAAAGAACAACTGTCATCCCATCATTTTTAAAAAAAATTCTTTTTAAATTTTTTGAAGTAAACTCTATCCCCAACGTGGGGCTCAAACTCAAAATTCCGAGATCAAGAGCCCCATGCTCTATGGACTGGGCCAGCCAGGTGCCCCTGTAATCCCATCATTAAGAGAAAATGCGTCAACATCTCTTTTTAAGACTTTAAAAAAAATTTTTTTAAGATCTTATTTACATATTTGTCAGAGAGAGAGATCACAAGCAGGGGAAGCAGCGGGCAGAGGCGGAGGGAGGAGCAGGCTCCCAGCTAAGCAAGGAGCCCAATGTAGGACTCAATCCCAGGACCCTGGGATCATGACCTGAGCCAAAGGCAGAAGCTTAAGGACTGAGCCACCCAGATGCCCCATCAACATTTTAATATCAATCTTTTCAGCTCCTTTTCTTTCTTTCCTACAAGTGAATTCATTTTTTAACCTTGTTGAGATACAGACTGAACGGTATTGAAATTCTATGTATCTTTCTTTCTTCACTTTAATTTTTCCTAGAAGTTATCTAGTGTGGAGTTCTCCTTCCTCCATTAAAGTTGTTCTGCTTCTTGGGGACATGGGCAGCTCAGTGGGTTAAAGCCTCTGCCTTCAGCTCAGGTCATGATCCCAGGGTTCTGGGATCAAACCCCATATGGGGTTCTCTGCTCATCAGGGAGCCTGCTTCCTCCTCTCTCTGCCTGCCTCTCTGCCTACTTGCGATCTCTGTCTGTCAAATAAATAAATAAAATCTTTAAAAAAAAAAAAAAGTTATTCTGCTTCTGGGTGAAAGTCAAAGCCACTTACTTGCTCAGGAAGGACTCTTCCCTGCTGATCACCAAGCCAGAAACTCCAGATCCTAGCTCTAAGGCACAACAGGAATGGCTTAGCCACTACCATCTGGTTCAATGAGCTTTAGACTACTTCAGGGTCACCTGGAAAGCTAAAGGTACATCGAGGTGCACGGGTGAGGGCTGGGGGATCAGACTAGGAGGCTCAGCAGACTAGGAGGCTGAGGAGTCCCTGAGTACAGCTGACTAGGTCATTAGAAAGAACTACTCAAACACAATTAAGGAAGTATAGCCAAGGTGAGGCTCCCACAGACTGAACTTTGCTCCCTTCAGCTGGATTGCAGGGCAGCACAAGTTGGAAAGAGGGAGTTTCTGCTAAGGTGTTTTTTTGCAGTGGGGAGATCTTACACTTGAGCCTAGTTCAAAGGGGAGAATGATAACCTAGCCATCAAGAGTAAATCCACACTTGCGGTTTACAAAGGACCCCTGAACAAGGCTCCTTTGGACTTAAACAATGACCAGCAGGAACAGGCCAAGCACGGGAGTGGGTCTTAGAGAGACAACTGCTCACGGCATCCTTTGGGCCCTGCGAAGAACTTTGGTGAGCAGAACCAGCATGTGGGGGACCTGGTCCTGACATTATGGGGGATGGGAGGGGGGCCACCAGTTGTATCAGCATCTGAATGTAATCCATTTGTAACCCTGCACAGTATGGAGTAAGAATCTATGGGTAAGTTTATAATCAGAGGAAATAAACATTTAGTATCCAAGAGTCAGCAAAGAGGCAAAAGAACTGATTACAGAACGCAAATAAATAAAGAAAAGAAAATGGCTAGGTTTCAGGCCCCTTTGTCCTGACTCCAGTCCTGGTGCTTTATTTACTACTCCCCAGTTAACTCCAATGCTTGCCCACTCTTGGCTGCCTGTGAAAGAAACCCAACTAAACTAGCTTAGACAACCACAGGAAGAGCCTCACAGGCAAGTGCAACTCACACTGGCTCTCTCTCTTCCTCTTCTTTCTCTTGTCTGTACATCTCTCTGCATGTCAACTTCACTCTCCCACAGACAAGTTCCTACAAGTGAATTCAAGAATAGCTGTTAGCAGTTTCCAGACCACATCTCCCAACTACCCCACCCAAGAACCTCACTCTTTCTCTTCGTGCCAATTCAAACATCCTGGTGCAGGATGGGGGGCTTGGGGGCGGTGGGGAGAGGCAGCCAGTGGCTTTGATTATCCGGAAGAAATGGGAAGATGCGAGCAGGCAATTAAACAATTAAATGTCCTCCACATGGAAGTCTAATTTTCACTGGCCTCTGTTCTTCCTTGTTATAATTGCATCATTGTTTCCACAAACTCAGTAAAGATATGGATTAAACAGGAGGTTAGTGAGCTCGACTATACCTTTTATATACATTAACAGCATCATTATTTTCATTTCCAGGTTTATTCTATTGGTTAGCTTTTATGCCTATTAGTTCTTTTTTTTTTAAGATTTTATTTATTTGACAGAGAGAGAGATCATAAGTAGGCAGAGAAGCAGGCAGAGAGAGAGGGGGAAGCAGGCTCTCTGCTGAACAGAGAGCCTAATGCGGGGCTCAACCCCAGGACCCGAGACCATGACCCAAGCTAAAGGCAGAGGCTTAACCCACTGAGCCACCCAGGCACCCTGTGCCTATTAGTTCTTGATGGACTGTGACACATGGAAATTTGAGTATGCTGATAACCACCAGATATTTTGGTACATTTTTTTCTTCTTACATGGATTCATCTCTTTCTGTAATGTTAACAAGAGTAATTCTGTTATATTAAATATAACATTTCAGAATTGATTAAGCATTGTGTACCCCACTAGATAGATTCAAATCAATGTTTGCTTGCAAAAGAATTTGCTAAAGCCCTAGATTTGTACTGTTTTTCTCACTTAGCATAGTACAAAAAAAAAAGGGGGGGGGATCCAAACTGGGGTAGAGGGCCTGGATTGACTCCCTGCCATATCACACACCCTGTGACCTTGAGCAGGTCCTTTAGTCATTTATGTTTCTGAGTCATTCTCTCTGAAATGGATTACATTTCCTATATAGCAGGGATATTAGGAGAAGTAGAGATAACAGATGCCTAGCACAAGTTATGGGAGGCTTAATAAACGGTGCTTATTGATTTTGGCCAAACCCATAGCCTGCAGATGCCCTGAGAGATCCTTATTCCAGGTTGGGAGGACTTAGACTTGTTCCTCTACATATTTGCCTGCCCAAATTACATAGAAAGAAATCACCGGTTTACAAGGATCTTTCTTCTCCAAGCCCCAATTGCCCTACATAGCCCATGGTCCATTTGATCTTCCTATTACTCTGCCATGGGACATATCTGACATGGTTAACTCAGACCATAAGCTTCCCACATTGTTCACATGTTTCACCATTGGTTGCCAAACTGACCTCATTTCCTGCCAAGCTAACTTCATTTCCGTTTTTGATAGGGTTACTAAACTGGATGGGTTCCGAGAATACTGCTGACACAGTATATCTGGATTCTGCAAAGGGGATGATAAGGTCCCGTGGTCTCTCTGTGGCCAGGATGGCCAAAAAAAGTAATAGGGTAGATAGCAGAAGTTGTAACTGCTAGGAAGCACATTCACTCATTCACACAGCAAATAGCTACTGAGGGCCAATGTGGGGCACTGAATAAGATTCTATGGACAGAAGCGAACAAAAGAGACAAGACTTTCGGAGCTTACCTTCTAGTGGTAGGGAAAGAGACAATGAACACACAAATCATCTGGAAATTTCATTATATATATATATATATATATATATATATATATATATATATATAAATATAATCTCAGGGTCCTGGGATTGAGTCCCGGATCAGGCTCCTTGCTCAGTGGGGAGCCTGCTTCTCTCTCTGCCTCTGCCTGCTTGTGTTCTCTCACTCTCTGACAAATAAATAAAATCTTAAAAAAAAACAAAAAACAAGGAGTAACTTTAAAAATTAGCAGAACCATCCAATGAGGGAATAAGCTGCCTCAAAAAACAGTCTGCTAGGAAGAAGAAAATATACATATTCATGTCATCTAATTACCCTTTATTTGGTAGTGGTGAAAACCATTGAGATCTAGCAAATTTCAAGTATACAATACATTATTATGAACTCTGCTCACTGTGGTATATATTAGGTCTCCAGAACTTATCTTATAGCTGAAAATTTGTACCCTTTGACCAACATTACCCCATTTCTCAGCCCCTAGTAATCACCACTCTTTAAAAAAAAAAAAAAAAATGATTTTAAGGGCGTCTGGGTGGCCCAGTCAGTTAAGTGTCTGTCTTCAGCTCAGGTCGTAATCCCAGGGTCATGGGATCATGACCTCATCCTTTAATACTCAGCAGGGAGCCTGCTTCTCCCTCTCCCTCTGCCTGCTGCTCCCCTTGCTTGTGCTCTCTCTCTCAGTCAAATAAATAAATAAAACATTTCTAAAAGTAGATTAAAAAATTTTTTTTAATTTTTAAAAGATTTTATTTTTTTTTTAAAGATTTATTTATTTATTTTAGAGAGAGAGCACAAACCAGTGGGAGCGGCAGAGGCAGAGGGAGAAACTCAAGCAGACTCTACCCCTGAGTGTGCAGCCTGATGCAGGGCTGGATCTCAAGACCCTGAAATCGTGACCCTAGCTGAAACTACAACCTGGGGCTGGAACCCACAACCCTGAGATCAAGAGTTGCTGGCTCCACCAACTGAACCAGCCAAGTGCTCCTCGCCACTCTTATCTCTGTTAACTATGCGCTCCACTCACAGATTCCATATATAGGTAAGATCATGTAGTATTTGTCTTATATGTTAAATTAAGCTTATTAAAAATATATATATTACAGAGACACCTGGGTGGCTCAGCTAGGTATCCAACTCTTGATCTCAGCTCAGGTCTTGATCTTAGGGTCTTGCATTCAAACCCTGTGTTAGGCTCCATGCTGGACATGGAGCCTACTTTATACACACACACACACACACACACACACACACACACATTTTATATGTACACACATTTATTATTATTATTATTATTTTAAGATTTTATTTATTTATTTGACAGAGAGAGAGATCACAAATAGGCAGAGAGACAGACAGAGAGAGAGATGAGGAGAAGCAGGCTCCCTGCTGAGCAGAGAGCCCCATGCGGGACTCGATCCCAGGCCCCTGGGATCATGACCTGAGCCGAAGGCAGAGGCTTAACCCACTGAGCCACCCAGGCGCCCCCATTTATTATTTTTTAAAAACAATTTGTTTTTAAAAGATTTCTATTTATTTATTTGACAGAGATCACAAGTGGGCAGAGCAGCAGTAAGAGATAGAGAGTGGGAAGGAGGCTCCCGGCTGAGCAGAGAGTCTGTCTCGGGGCTCAATCCCAGGACTCTGAGATCATGACCTGAGCAGAAAGCAGAGGATCACCCGACTGAGCCACCCAGGCGCCCTGGCAAAAGCTTTTTTTAAAAAGTCACTAATATCCAGGGCGCCTGGGTGGCTCAGTCAGTTAAGCATCCAACTCTTGATTTCGGCTCAGGTCATGATCTCAGGGTCCTGGGATGGAGCCCAGCATCCGGGTCTCTGCTCAGCACAGTCTGCTTGTCTCCCTCCCTCTGCTCCACTTTCCCTCTCCCCTGCTTGTGGGTGTACATGCACCCACTCTCTCCCTAAAATAAATAAAATAAATATTTTTAAATAAATAAATAAAATAAAAAGTTATTAATATCCTGGAAACTGCATGGGGAAAAAGTACTCTCATAATTGAAGAAAGGAATGCAAATTAATACAGCTTTTACTGAATTTTACTGAATTTTAGATGCTATCTAGTTTTTTTAGATGTTATCTAATTTAAAAAATAGATTACGATTGAAAGAATGGGCTGGAAATACTTATACATGTGCTAGTACACATATAGAAAACAGCCATCCTCAGCATCCTAGAACAGTCCTTATCAGATGGTGGGAAGATTTCAGGTGAAGTTTCGCTTTTTACTTTTGTACTCTGCCATATTGTTTCAATGGGTTACTTTAAGCACATATTAATTTTCTAATTTAAAAACACATTAATAGGGGCGCCTGGGTGGCTCAGTGAGTTAAAGCATCTGCCTTCAGCTCAGGTCATGATCCCAGGGTCCTGGGATCGAGCCCCACGTTGGGGTTCTCTGCTCAGCAGGCAGCCTGCTTTCTCCTCTCTCTCTCTCTGCCTGCCTCTCTGCCTACTTGTGATTTCTGTCTGTCAAATAAATAAAATCTTAAAAAAAAAACACATTAATAATGATAATTATAATGAAAAATAAAATAAAAGCAAATTAATAGTAGGTTCTTCCCTAGAGAAGTGTTGGTACAAAGCCAAAAAGACTATTTGTAGTGAACTTTATAGGGAGAGTTCCACCTTGGTAGGGAATTTCAGATTGGATGCCAGCCTTCAATAGAAAACATTCCTTAGTTCTACGATGTATAACTCTGGCTGGACTTTCCAGTTGGATTATAAGTTCCTAAAGGACAGGGAATCTGAATTTTGCTTTTTAAAAAAAATGCCCCTCATCCTTTAAAAGCACAAAAGTACATACTCTTGCCAAAAAAGAATGCAGGGGGATGCCTGGGTGGCTCAGTGGGTTAAGCCTCTGCCTTCAGCTCAGGTCATGATCTCAGGGACCTGGGATCAAGTCCTGCATCAGGCTCTCTGCTCAGCAGGGAGCCTGCTTCCCCCCCACCCTTTTCTCTCTCTGCCTGCTTCTCTGCCTACTTGTGATCTCTCTCTGTTCATGCATAAATAAAAATCTTAAAAAAAAAAAAAAAAAAGAATGCAGGAACATCTGTTTTTTTCACAGCTGACATAGTGCAGAATCAGTGCCCAGAGCTGTAGGCGACATATTGTTGTTCTAACCTTTCCTATCATAAAGAGAAATGTAATAGCATTTTCCTGGTAAAGAAGGTTCAGTCAGCACATTTTGGTTTTGGAGTGGCAAAACAAGAGTTTATTTGTTCAAAGTTAATGGACCAAGAAGAGTTGATCAGTACATTGCCAGGATCTCAAGTTACACACCACCACCAACTACAGGTCTAGGACCTTACCCTGGGTACCCACTTCGGTCTCTAATTAGTTATCATTGATCCTTCTGGCAAAAACCTTGACCTTAATAAATGTGTTCTGAATGAATGAATGAATGAATGCAATAACAAATAAATACATGCCCAAATGAATAGACAAATTATTGGATAAACAGATGCATAGGGGGCGCCTGGGTGGCTCAGTGGGTTAAAGCCTCTGCTTTCAGCTCGGGTCATGATCTCAGGGTCCTGGGGTCGAGCCCCACATCGGGCTCTCTGCTCAGCAGGGAGCCTGTTTCCTCTTCTCTCTCTCTCTGCCTGCTTCTCTGCCTACCTGTGATCTCTGTCTGTCAAATAAATAGATAAAATCTTAAAAAAAAAAAAAAAAGATGCATAAATACATTAACAAATGAATGAGTGAAACATTTTCTCATAGGGCAAACAGACATACTACGGGTCAGGGACACTGATCCTGCCCTTACTGACTGACTTAGAAAGTAGAAATGGGGGTGCCTATGTGGCTCAGTCAGTTAAGTGTCCAACTCTTGATTCCAGCTCAGGTGGAGATCTCAGGGTCGTCGGATAGAGCCCCCGACACGCTGAGCTCCACACTCAGCAAGTAGTCTACTTGTCCCTCTCCCTCTGCTCCTCCCCCTGCTTGCTCACTCTCTCTAAAATAAATAAATAAAACCTAAAAAAAATAAAATAAAATAGAAAAAAGGAAGGAGAAACAGACGGGGAGAATTACAGGCTACCTGAGTGGCTCAGTCATTTAAACATCTGCCTTAAGCTCAGGTCTTGACCCATGATCTCAGGTCATGGCTCAGGTCATGATGGAGCCCCACATTGGCTCCTGGCTCAGCAGGGAGTCTGCTTCTCCCTCTCCTTGGTGCTCCTCCTGCTTGTGCTCTCTCTCTCTGTCAAATAAATAAATAAAATTTTTAAAAGAAAGAAAGATGGAAGGAAGGAAGGAAAAAGAAAGGAAAGAAAGAGATGGGAAGGAAAGGAGAGAGGGAGGGAGGAAGAGAGAGGAATGAAGGAAAGAAAGGGAAGAAAAGAGAAGGAAAGAAAAAAGAAAAGAAAAGGAAAAAAAAAAGAAGAGGAAAGAAGAGAAGAGGGGAAAAAAAGGAAAGAAAAGAAATGGACACAAGAGCCCAAAACTGGAGCTCTTCTTGCCGAATGTGGCCCCATCTCCTGGTCAGTGCCCAAGAGTGTGCCCAACCAAGCAGAGCACAGAGCACAAGGTCAGAACCACACATACACAGATGGGCCCTGCCAAGGAACCTTTTATCCCTCTTCCGAGCCAAGATACAGCAACTACTCAAAGAAATACTGACCTAAGTTCCCTAATTAAAAATATTTGGTTTCCTCATATTTGGCCCATTATGATTCCAGGTATTTGATTCCCATTTTTTTTTTCACAACAGAACATGTCTATGTCAAGAGTGTGATCCTACCCATGTTTGTGTATGTATGTGCCACTTAATATCTCTCCCCCACCCCCAACATACCTCAGTGCAACAGAAAATAGCAATTACAGCTCAAAAGCTAAAGTGCAAAAGATTGAAGTGGTCAAGATAAAAGACTATAGGAGTGCCTGGCTGACTCAGTCAGTAGAGCATGCAACTCTTGATCTGGGGTCAAGAATTCAAGCCCCATGCTGGGTGTAGAGCTTACTGGAAAAAAAAGGTGGTGGTGGGGGGGTGCCTGGGTGGCCTGTGGCCCTTGATTTCAGATCAGATCATGATCTTCAGGTCCTCAGATTGAGTCCCATGTTGAGCTCTCTGCTCAGTGGGGAGTCTGTTTCTCCCTCTATATCTGTGCTTTCTCCCTCTCTCTCAAATAAATAAACAAAATATTTTTTTAAATAATAATAATAAATAAAAGTAAATTTTAAAATAATAAAATTTAAGGGAGTTTCCTTTTGTTTGTTTAGGCTATTTTTCTTAAATGTTGGGGCTTTTATGGTTTATTTATTTATTTTTTAAAAATGTTTTAGTTATTTGACAGACAGAGATCACAAGTAGGCAGAGAGAGAGAGGAGGAAGCAGGCTCCCCACGGAGCAGAGAGCCCAATGTGGGGCTCGATCCCAGGACCCTGAGATCGTGACCTGACCTGAAGGCAGAAGCTTTAACCCATTGAGCCACCCAGGCGCCCGTTTTATTTATTTGAGAGACAGAGAGTGCCCAAGCAGGGGGAGCACCAGGCAGAGGGAGAGGGAGAAGCAGAAGCAGACTCCCTGCTGAGCAGACAGCATGATGCAGGGCTCCATCTCAGGACCCTGGGATGACTGCCTGAGCCATCCAGGCATCCCTGTTTAAGCTGGTTTTTTTTAAGTAATTTCTACCCCCACTGTGGGACTCAAACTCATGACCCAGAGATTAAAAACTGGATGCTCGGGGTGCCTGGGTGGCTCAGCGGGTTAAGGCTCATGTCATGATCTCAGGGTCATTGGATCAAGCCCTGCTATCGGGCTCTCTGCTCAGCAGAGAGACTGCTTCTCCCTCCCTCCGTCCCCCACCTGCCTACTTGTGATCTCTCTCTCTCTCTGTCAAATAAATAAATAAAATCTTTCAAAAAAAAAAAGTAAAGTGCTGTGCACATACACAATTACTTTATATACAATAAAGGAATGGGAAAGGGGGAATGTGAGAATAGAAAAAACTCTACTGTATTAATCAGGATGTGATGGAGCCAAATTTTGGTTTTCTTATTGAGAATGTCTTCTTAGTCTGGAGGAACAGAGTTCTGCTGTAAAGTAGCAAGTTCCCCCCATCCTTTTTTTTTTTTTTTAAGGATTTTATTTTTAACTAATCTCTACACCCAACATAGGGTTGGGGCTCAAACCCACAAACCTGAGATCAAGAGTCATGTGCTCTACTGACTGAGCCAGCCAGGGCCCCTCAGGTTCCCTTGGTAGTACACACCCTCCCATCTGCTGCTGGGACACATCTATTGTGTCTTCATCCCCCATTTCCAAATGTGCAGGTGTGTCTGTTTCATTGATCTGCCTCATTGACAAACGCTGCAGTTCACAATAAGCTTTCATGAGTTTAGTAAGAGGTGTATACCTCTTAATCCTACATTGCACCCAGAACCATCCTGCCTACCACCTTCAAATTAATATGATCCTTCTCAGCCTTGCCTCCTTCCTTGGGCCTGTGGTTGGCTATGAAGAGTGCCAGAGTCTCCTCAGGGCCTGGTTCACAAAGGAGGTATCAGGTCTGCACTGAAGGAGCTTACAAGTGGCACTAAGAGGGGCAGAAGGAGGAGTTTGCAACCATGGAGGAGGGAGAGCTTAATGATTTATTTATAACAGTGAATATTAAAACAAACCATACAAAAAAAATAAATAATGATTAGACACATTTTGGCATAGTCCTTTGACTGACTATTGTATAGTCACTACAAATGTAATCATGATAATTTTAACAACTTGGAAAATAGATACACTGTTAAGGGGGAAAGCAAAATGTAAAATGTAGATGTGGTACGTTGTTACAATTATGGCCCCAAGGAACCACACTGGATGTATCCAGATTTCATGAAGTCCCCTCCACATAGACTCTGGGTTTGACCATGTGACTTTTTTGGAAATGGGACATTAGCAAATGACGAGTCAGATTGCAGCTTGAAAACCATTTACACAGAGGGGTCTTAACCTTTCTCTCTTACTGTTTTTGGAACACTACAACCCAGGTATTATGCTGGAAATATACCACCCAAGCCCATAGCCAGCTCCCAACATATGGGCATATTTTAGCCAGCCCCAGGAGAACCACCAGAAGACTGCAGTGGCATAAATGACCCTGGTTAACACTACGGAAGAACGGCCCAGGGGCCCCTGGTGGCTCAGTCGTTAAGTATCTGCCTTAGGCTTCTTAGGTCATGATCTCAGGATCCTGGGATCAAACTCGCATCTGGCTCCTTGCTCAGCGGGGAGCCTGCTTCTCCCTCTCCCTCTGCCTGCTGCCCCCCTACTTGTGCTCATTCTCTCTCTGTCCAATAAATAAACTCTTAAAGAAGAAGAAGGAGGAGGAGGAGGAGCAGGAAGCTCAGCTAATTCCTACTCAACTTGAGGACTCACAGAATTGCAAGCAAGTAAAAGCACTAAATTTTGGGTAGTTTGATATAATTTCTACTTTGTTAAAGTAAGTGTGCATATGTAGAAGGAAAGTACCAATGCTGTTTACATAGAAAAGACCTCACAGCAATCCTGTGACAAAAGAAACTCAGGTGAGGAAATCTGTTGACTCTGTGTAACTTGACCCGAGGCCACCTACCAGCAGAGACCAACATAGCCTAGAGAAAAAGTTATTTAAACAATAACCACAAAAATAAGCACACAAAAGAGTACAGACATTGTGTTTAGAGTGATGAAAAATTTTTGGAAATAGGGCTAGTTGGACAACATTGTGGTTTTAATTAGTGTCATTGCATTTATGTATTTTTATATGGTTAAGGGGAGCCTAGCTGGCTCAGTTCGTGGACCACATGACGCTTGATCTCCGGTTGTTAAGTCTGAGCCCCAACCCTACACTGAGTGTCAAGACTATTTAAAAATAAAATCTTTAGGGAAAAAAAAAGTTAGGATATCAAATTTCATGATGTATATATCTTTCCACAAAACCATCAAATCAAAGTCACTCTATCACAAACTTCCTCCCCCAAATGGGGCTCTGTCTCTAACATGCTGTTCCAGGGGCTGCTTGGGCCACCGTGAACTGCCAGCTTGTACAGCAGGCCAGTACTAGCTTTAGGTAATTTTCTGTTTTTATACAGACTTGGGCTGAGTGATGCAACCTGATCCTGCCATCCTTTCAGAGGCCACGAATGTCAGGATGGGGTTGTGGACCTTACCCTCCTCAAAGAACCCCACCCATGTCCGGCCCACTCCCGACAAAGCTCGAGCTCTCTTCCAGGAGGCATCAAGGTGCAGGATGTATTTACAGCCACACCCATAACAAAGAATTCTCGTTTCAAAATGTCCTTCCCTGCCTCCTGTAGCAAGAGGTGACACTCACATCTGGCACCTACCCCTTTGTCCTGCGCTCCAAGCCAACCTGGTTTTCGACAACTCAATGAAATGAAACAAAGTGGGGAATGAAAATGAAACAAAATGGAAAGGGAAAGGGGTTTAAAACAGCACTTTACCCTCAGTCCCCACGCAAACGAGCGCCCCCACCCCAGCAGGTCCAGGACCTCCTTGGTGTCCTGTGTGGGACTGGGATCTCACTTGTCAATGCTCACTAGCCCCCTCAGAGGGTGTTTGCTGAGTGCCTTCCTACTGACTCTTTAATCCTAAACTTGAATCTGCTGGGACTGACTCATCCCTCCCTTGCGGCACCGATACTCAGTATCAGGACACAGCAGCTGCGGCAAAATCCCTGCCAGGCTCGGAGCTTTCTCTCCTCCTCCTTCGAATCCACTCTAACTCAGTACTTGCTGCCTACCTCAGGTTTTTTTTTTTTTTTTTTTTTTTTTCTACCTCACGTTTCTCCAGTGCCTGGCCAATTCAGCACTGCAGTTTTATTTTTTTGCTTCCCTGAGCCAAAATATATTCGTTACTAATTTCTCCATTCGTCCACCTCCTAGGCTTGTCTTTAGCCCTTCTTTCTGGGAGGTACTTTCCCTCAGCTTCTGGGTCCTGGTAATTACCTCGTCTAACTCAATTACGCGACCTTATTTTTTTTCCCACTTCCTTTTTCCTTCCATTGTTATGCAGAGGGAGGGGGAGGCTGCTGAGTGAACAAGGAGAATTGAATTAGGTAGCTGAGTATTTCAGCAGCTCCCTTCCTGGTTCTGCCTTCCCTGAAGATTTCACTTAAAATAGCCCTGCACCCACTCCACACTGTCTTCCCACCTGCAAAACCCCAAGTGAAGGAGAAATCAATTAAGGGTGCCTTAGGAGAGGTGACAAAGGGGAGAGTCTGGGAGATTACAAAGATGATGGTATTGTAGGGGAGGAAAAAGTTTCCCTTGACCCTCACAAGGTCCCTGGCTTGGTTAGAAGATGAAACTGACAAAGACATTAACAGGAGTAAAGCACATATGTTTTCCAAAAAATTTATTTGTACATAGGAGCCTTCCAAGAGAATGAAGACCTGAAGAAGGGACCAGAGCAGTAAGTTTTTATACCTTTTAGGGAAATACAAATTTGTGAAGAATGACAAGACAAGAGGGTTTGGACTAGGGAGAGTAAATGGTGAAGAAGTAACTAGGAAGATAAGGGTTAGTTTAATAATGCTTGTTTACACAACCTTCTTGGCCCTAGATTCTCTATCCGTGGTAACAAGAATGTCCTCCTGCTTTTCCTCCTGTTACAGGGAGGGTTACGGTGCACAGGGGAGTTTTATGACCTGTTTCAGGGAAGAAGGTAAGGTGGGGGAGGTCAGAGTGACCATCTTCTGTGGCCTTTTTTTTTTTTCCAAGATTTTATTTATTTATTTGACAGCGATTACAAGTAGGCAGAGAGGCAGGCAGAGAGAGGAGGAAGCAGGCTCCCCGCAGAACAGAGTCCGAAGCGGGGGGGGGGGGGGGGGGGGCTTGATCCCAGAACCCTGGGATCATGACCTGAGCTGAAGGCAGAGGCTTTAACCCACTGAGTCACCCAGGCACCCCTTCTGTGGCCTTTAAAAATTCCTTCAGGGGCGCCTAGGTGGCTTAGTGGGTTAAGCCTCTGCCTTCGGCTCAGGTCATGATCTCAGGGTCCTGGTATCCAGCCCCCTATCAGGCTCTCTACTCAGCAGGGAGTCTGTTTCCCCCCCTCTATCTGCTTGACTCTCTGCCTCCTTGTGATCTCTCTCTCTGTCAAATAAATAAAATCTATTTTTTTTTTTTAAATTCCTTCAATTAGAGCCACCTGGCTGCCTCTCAGTTCTTGGAGCCTGGGACTCTTGATCTCCGGGTTGTAGGTTTGAGCCCCATGTTGGGTGTAGAGATTACTTAAAAATAAAATCTTTTTAAAAATTCCTTCAGCTTAAGATAAAAATGTAGTAAGTCAAGGTGCCATATTTTGGGGTAGCATGTCCTGGCCCCCACCAGCATCTCGTTACCGTTTAGTCAGGTGAACGGCTGATTCTAACATTACAAAATAAACTTGAGAGATTATAGAGAGGGAGATAACAGTAGTGTGGCTAAGAAAAGTAATTTTGTTCAGAGAAACCAATGCTGAGAAAACTAAAATAAAATCTCCATCCTGAACTATTTTCTCAATGATTACTCTCCTTCGTGGGGTGGGGGAGGGGGATGCCTCTTTGAAAACCTGCTAAATTATGTAGAATCTTATCTCCAGGAAAATGCACAGAAACACAGAAACCAAACCTTAGGGGTTCACCGCTTCTTTGAATCCCAGAGGTTCACGAACGGCTGGTTAAGTGATGTAAGGGAATCCGGAGCCACGATCTGGCCTTTCCTTCTTTGTAAATCCCATCTAGAGTTCAGAGTAGTTTGGGAGAAAGCATTCATTTGTTCATTCATTCAACAAGTAACTCTTTGAGAAACTTCCAAGTGTCAGGCCCCATGCTGGGCCACATTGTGAGGCAGAAAGAGGTGAATCGGACACAGTGCCTGCTCCCGGGACGCTCAAGTCTGGAGAGGGAGACCCACAGAGAACAGACAATGAGCGTACAGTGATGGAGGAGGGACGGTGGGAGCCCCGAGGGGAGGGGCAGAACTCTTTCCCACAGTTCCTCTTGCCCACAGCAGTCAGTTCCTATACCTCTGACTACAAAGCAACTGGTTTTAAAAGCCCAAGTATCCCCTGAGGGGCTAGCAGAGCAGCCGGGGTCAGAACTCTCACCCCACCCCTACCCCCACCGGCCCCATCCAGTTTTCACACCTCCAGTGGGATGGGCCTGGCTTCCGTATTTCCTCCCCCACCCCTGCCCCAACAGTATATACCTTCCCATTAGGGGCTGCTCTCTACTCCCCAGGCCAGCTTTTAAATAAGTAACCAATCCCCCTTGCACCTTCTCTCCTTTCTTTGCTTAAACCCTTATTCATTTTACTAGTCAAGCTGCCTGGAAACAAGGAGTAATGAAAATAGCTAACTTTAAGGAAGTTACAGATTTGCAAGAAACGTGGGGAGGCCCCGTATGAGCTGGTCTTTATTCACAGGCGTTAAGGCTGGGCTGGACTGGGCCTGGCCATGCTTCCTCTCATCTCTTCTCTCAATTCTCTCTTCCTTAGGGACCTCCAGAAAAAGTTTCTGACTCCAAGTCTGGGTGTCAGCAATTCTGCGTGTCTGGGTTGAAAGCTAGGCTGCATTTGATTATCCAAGCTGCTTCCTTCTCACACCTCTGGCCCGCAGCCCCTGAGCACTTGCAGGCTCTGGCTGGCCCTCCTTCCTTCCTGGATTCAGCTCCTGACTCACAGAGGAGACAGTCCCTGTCTTCCTGATGTCCTTGAAGAGTCCTCCCCAGGCCTCTGGACCCTTTTGCCCTGACTAGCTTTCACCATTTCTGGAGGTTTCTCTGATTTGGATACATTGTCTTTCTGTAATGCATTTGCTTTGTAGACCATTCTATTCCAGTTTAGAAAATGAACGAGTTTATGATCATAAGATAATGGCAAAACGTTTTATTAATTTGTTAAGGAAAGATAATAAATACAAGATGTATGTATGAAACAGAAAGGACCGGGCGCCTGGGTGGCTCAGTCGTTAAGCGTCTGCCTTCAGCTCAGGTCATGATCCTAGGGTCCTGGAATCAAGCCCCACATCGGGCTCCCTGCTCAGCTGGAAGCCTGCTTCTCCCTCTCCCACTCCCCCTGCTTGTGTTCCATCTCTCGCTGTCTCTCTCTGTCAAATATGTAAATAAAATCTTAAATAAAATAACATAAACAGAAAGGATGGAAGGACCAAGTGATACCTAGTGTTTTTGAGGTACTAAGAGAATATGAAACACTCTAAGTATTCTAAGTATTCACGATATCCTAAAGATACATGAGACACTAAATATTCACGCATGAGGCCATTTTTTTTAAAAGATCTATTTATTTTAGAGGGACAGAGGTGGGAGGGGCAGAAGGAGAGAAGTAGACTCCCCGCTGATCAAGGAGCCCAGAAGGAAGCAGGGCTCTATCTCAGGACCCTGAGATCATGACCTGAGCCAAAATCCAGAGTTGAACACTCTACCTACTGAGCCACCCAGGTGGCCCTGATGCCTTAAGTCTTAATGCAGATGATGACAACCAGTCTAGCTCCATCCTCTGACCAAAATATACAAGTAAAACCCATTGTCACTCACTGGGCTGACTGATGAGCTACACTGGTGGCCAGGTGTACTGGCTTGTGCATTTCTTTGATGTCAACCTGTGCCTTTGATGTCAACCTGTGCCTCTGATCTGATCCAGGGAAACTGTCTATGGGTGACATGCCTTTGCTCAAACATCAACTCTAGTTCTTGTAACTGTGCCATTAGCAGGGAAGGCTGACATAGCCAAGGGACAGATCATGCAAACATTATGTCCCCTTCACCCCCAGGCTTCAGGTACCCTCATGCTTCCACCCCACTGCTTCTTATCCTAAATGTGTCAACCTGTCCCACTTTTCCTCTTGCTTCTCCCTCTTTGTGTTTTTCCTTGATTTAATAATGCGTGTGTTTTGAGCATTTAACCTGGTTTGAGACCCTTTCTCTTCCTTGACCTCAGAGATAGTTGGCCTGATAGTGCACTTGGAAGCTTCCATGCCATTACTGTATAACACCTACTCTCCTACCCTGTGTTTCTCCAAACCCTGTTTTGCTGGCTATGACAATGGAGCTCAGCATGGGCTCCCACCTTGCATAGATTTGCCCCAAACTCTTTTCCTTCCCTTCCCCCACCGCCCTCTCAATAGCAGTCCTTCCCTTGATCCCCACAATGGCCTGGGGGTGGGAGGGGCTAGAGGCTAGGTTATCACAGTTAATACCAGTCCTGTCTTACAGAGGCAAGGCTCAGGCCTCCCATGTTTAGAAGGAATCCAAAGCACATTCTCCCAACTGCAGGTGAGACTTTTGCTATTCCTTGTTTTGTTTTGCTTTTTCTTTTCTGTATGTTAGGAGCTCTTCTGCTATAAACTCCTTGAAGGCATGCTTCCTGTCTTCATTGTCCCAGCTCTTACCACAGGGTTTAAGACATACCACCTGCTCTGTGGCTGCTGAACTCAATGAATATTAATGTATCCATTTTATTCACTCATTTTGACAATTCAGCCCTTTAAATCTATCTAATCCCTAACCCAATTACTAGCAGCTCCACCTAAATTTTTCTTAAGTTGGCTTCTCTTCCACTCTTTTGCCACCATGACACTTGGGTCTAAACTAGGCATTTACCTAGGCATTTTTCTAGCTAGGAATATATCAGAGTTTCCCTGCTTTCTGTATAAACTCCCCTAACCTTTCTCCACACAGCTGATACCGTGATATTAGATAGGGAGATGAAAGGAGGGAAGAGGGAAGGAAGGAAGGAAGGAAGGAAGGAAAGAAAGAAGGAAGGAAAACAGCCAACCTCCTAACTCTGGAACCCTTAAAACTTGGCATACTCTGGGCAAATTTCCCAATCATGGGGCAAGTATGTCTGTGACCCCACAAGTATTTTATTTTTTCTCTTAAGAAAGTGTATCCCGGGCGCCTGGGTGGCTCAGTGGGTTGGGCCGCTGCCTTCGGCTCGGGTCGTGATCTCGGGGTCCTGGGATCGAGTCCCGCGTCGGGCTCTCTGCTCAGCGGGGAGCCTGCTTCCTCCTCTCTCTGCCTGCCTCTCTGCTTACTTGTGGTTTCTCTCTGTCAAATGAATAAATAAAATCTTTAAAAAAAAAAAAAAAAAAAAAAAAAAAGAAAGTGTATCCCAACATGCGGCTTGAACTCAAGCAACCCCCGAGATCATGAGTTGTATGCTCTACCCACTGAGCCAGCCAGGCACACCCCTTTCTATTCTGTTTTAAAAAAAAGAAATTAGGGGCATTTGACTGTCTTGTGCATGGAGCAAGAGACTCTTGATCTTGGGGTTGTGATTTGAGCCCCATGATAAGTGTAGAGATTACTTAAATAAATAAAACTTAAATAACAAAAGTGAAGAGCTTTCCAAAAAAATTAAAAATCTTAAAATAAATAAATAAAAGAAATTAACTGGCTTTCTACCCTTCCTTTCACAGTTATAGTTAGCTGCAAATAACAGAGATCCAACTAAGACCAGCACTAGGGGAAAGTGCAGTTATTAGCTCAAACAGTTGTGTAGTGTTGCTAATTTGCTGTCTCTAGGCCTTTCAGAGTGAGAACTTCAAATGACAATCTTTCTTCTCTTGCTGCTGCTCTTAGCTATCTTTTTCTCTGTATTTCAGTTTCATTTCCTAATCTGTTCTCTTCATATAATGGAGAAGAGATCTAGCTTCATTTGACCTTATATCTATAGACCCAGAGAAAAAGAGCGCATTCCCATGTATTGATTATAACGACGACGTTAGTTGGTTCACTTGAAGTCACCTGTTTCTCCCTGAACCAAACATTTTCATGACTCTGACCAGGCCCCCACTCATGCCAGGGGGTAGGGCAAAGCTCTCATATGGGGGCTCTTGCCAGGCTCCTGTGGAATGGGATGGGGGTTGGGGCTCCAAAGGAAAAATGGGGACAGAAATGACAGAGTTCCAGGCACTTTTTTGTAGAGTAGAGGTGGGAAGAGATTTTGACATGTGCCCAGCTCCTTGTCCCTGTTTACTGGTGTTGGTTTGTTGGGTGCTTTTTCCCTTCCTTCATAGGCTGTAAGCTCTACCAGAAAAGAATCTCTCAGTTTTAGCTCTCAGTGTTGGTTATCCCTGCACTCCTAGCACATGCTAGGTATTCACTTCCTCATCTGTCCAGGAAAAAAAAAAGGTGATAGGCGCTAAAGACACAGGAAGAAAAGACACATGTCCCTGCCCTCAGTGAGAAGCAACTTATGCATACATGTGCATTGGGCCACTGTTTATCAGATCAGAAGACTCAATGGGTGGTGAAATTAACTTGGTGGATTGCAACTACAATTTTTAAAATGTGAGAGAGAACAGAAAATAGAAACGGACCAGCCAATGTCAGAGTACATCACACATAATGGGTGTATTGTTCCATCACTTTTTTTTAAAGATTTTATTTATTTATTTATTTGACAGAGAGAGAGAGAGAGAGATCACAAGTAGGCAGAGAGGCAGGCAGAGAGAGAGAGGGAAGCAGGTTCCCTGCTGAGCAGAGAGTCCAATGCAGGGCTGATCCTAGGACCCTGAGACCGTGACCTAAGTCAAGGCAGAGGCTTAACCCCCTGAGCCGCCCAGGCACCCCTGTTCCATCACATTTTTATTACAGTATAAATATTATAAATTCACACAGAGACACACACAATGTACTGGGTTGTAGTGTGAAATGCATTTCTTATGGAGTTGGTCAAAAGTTTCGAAAAGCCTGGTTTAGGCTGCTTGGACTGAAGTATGATAAGATAGTATCCTCCCAGTTTAGAGCAACCCAGAGCTCCAGACACTGAGTCATGTCATCGCTGGGAAATAACACCTGGGAAGCTCGTTCAAAGACCCAGGGTGGAAGTGGAGACACAATTTCAGGATGCCGTTGCAGGGTGAACTCTGGATTTCTGTGCTTTGGTTGGCTTATGTTACATCCTCAAGGCCATTTTATCATATGCACATTCAGGTGGGCTTTCTTTCTCACTCTTTCTTTTGTTCCCCCAAATAACAGATGACTTCACAGTTTTCAAAGTTGAAAACAAAATTAATTTTTTTTCTTTTATGTATGGTTGGATCATGAATTATATATTCCTAGAAAAAAATTCTGAATTAACTAAATTATTCCTGGAAGAATAGAACTCAGGGAGGCTGGGGGACAGCAGTTAGTATGGTGTGGAAGGATCAGGGGCTATTGTCCTGAACAGAATCTCTACGTTAGCATTTGCTGGCTCTGTGGATTCAGAGGAAGGGACCTAGTCCACATTTGACGAAAAGTGACTCATCAAGGCCCTGTGTCAACTCTGGAAGGTATAAAAATAAACACTGTATCTGTATTGTTAGAAAACCACAGGTCCCTCTTCCATTTTGTACAGCCCCTTGGAGTTCCCTTCCACCTACATGATGCAGTGCTACCCAATACATGAGTTGTTTTAAAAAAACCATTAGGTCTTTCAAATGAACTCAGTTGGGTTTTTGTCATTTACCATTGCCCTGTCCCCAAAGAGTTTACCATCTGGTAGAGTTATAAGTGCATAAATAAGTAGTCAAAATATAATCCCTAGAGGTTAATGTAGTTTATCAGTAATAAACTCACTGATGTTTTTTAATCAAGTCGTTTGATACTTCCAAAAATGCGTTTTGAGGATATCTAGATGGCAGACTCTGCTGGGGATGCAAAGACAAATAAGACATTATCCTTACCTTGAAGGAGTTCAATCTGATAGAGTTTTCAGTCTCAAGAGACATACAATATTTCATAAAAGTTAGGCTCATTTGTTAAGGAGTCAGGCAGATCTGGGTTCAGTTTTAGGTACATCACTTCCCAGCTGCTGTTAAACCTTTCTGAGCCTCTCTTATATGCATCTGAAATAATATATAGACATCTGGAAAATGCATATAGTCATAGACCTACTTCCTTGGCTATTAGGAAGATTAAATGAACAAATTCAGATACTTAACCCAGTGCTAATGGATAGTAGAGGAACTTGATAAATGTTTTCTATTCAACTTTATTTTATTTTTTTAATCAATTCAGCTTTATAAAATAAAAAAATACTCTTCAGTGTTTAGGACTTCATATAGAAAATCAGATGCAGTTTTGGAAAATGAGATATTGAAATTCATTATTCACTGAATAAATGTCTATAAATGCAGATGCAACATAGATTGTAGATATAAGAAATTATTTATGTTTAAATTCTGAATTATTTTAGATTTTCTTTTCCTTTATGTTATGTGATTCTTTTTTCGTAAGATTTTATTTATTTATTTGACAGAGAGAGACACAGTGAGAGAGGGGCTACAAGCCGGGAAGTGGGAAGGGGAAAGTGGGAAAGAAAGCGGGCTTCTGGCAGAGCAGGGAGTCTGATGCAGTGTTCCATGAGAGGCTAGATCCCAGGACCCTAGGATCATGACCCACGCTAAAGGCAGATGCTTAACAATTGAGCCACCCAGGCTCCCCTACATTATATGATTCTTCTACGGAGTTTCTCAAACTTGGGTCTATATCAATAGAATAGGCTGGGTTTTGGGGCCCTGGGTGGCTCAGTTGGTTAAGCATCTGCCTTCTGCTGAGGTCATGATCCAGGGTCCTGGGATCAAGTCCCTTATTGGGCACCTTGCTCAGCAGGGAGTCTGCTTCTCACTCTCCCTCTGCCTGTTGCTCCCCCTGCTTGTTCTCTCTCTGTCAAATAAATAAATAAAATCTTTTGGGGAAAAAAAATAAGATAGGCTGGGTTTCCTGCAATTACAAACAGCTCCTAACCCTTAGTGGTTTAACATGGTAAAGGTTTATTTCTAGATCATGCACTGTCTGCATCAGCTCCTGTTGGCTCTCCAGGACAGCTGTCCTTGTGTTGGCTCAGAGATCCTGCTCCTTTCCGGTGCTGCCTTCATATTAGCTAGTAGGAAAGAAAGAAAAATCTACTCTATCTCTTAAATGGTTCCATGGAGAGGAGGAGAAGAAACAGATGCCACTTCTGCTCACATTTCACTGGCTAAAGCAAGTCCCAGGGCTCTGCTCAGGTTCAAGAGTTGCACCTAACTTCAAAGGAACAGCGAAGTACAACCCTCTCAAGTGCTCTGGAAATACTATCAAGTGATGCTAATGTCTAACTAGGGCATCCCATGCTTTCTGGGTTTTTTTTTTTGTTTTTTTTTTTTAAGATTTTATTTATTATTTGTCAGAGACACAGTGAGAGAGGGAACACAAGCAGGGGGAAGTGGAGGGGGGAAGTGGAAGAAGCAGGCTTCCCACCCAGCAGGGAGCCCGATCGATGTGGGGCTCAAACCCAGGACCCTGGGATCATGACCTGAGCCGAACGCAGACGCTTAACGACTGAGCCACTGAGGCGCCCCTCTTTTTTGGTTTGTAAATGGCCATATTTCCTCCTGTCACAAGACCCTTGCTTTGGCTGTTTTTTCTGTGACACTCTGCTCCCATTCTTTGCCTGGTCTCATCTTCCCTTAGACTGAGGCAAGTTTTCCCTTCCTTAGGGAAACTTTTGCTTTCCCCTCCCATTATCATTTACTTTCATAGCATCGGGCGCCCCATCTTATGGCACTTAATTGTAATTTGCAGTTAATAACGCGATGACTTCATTAATGACTGTTTCTTCCTCAACAGCATCTGCTGTAGGAATCATGTTGTTTTGTTCAGGCCCCTATCTCAACCACTTATCCCAGTGCCTGGGACAGTTGCTGAGTGAAAGAAGAAGTGAATACTCTCAAAGGTCTGGGAACATTTTTTTACTCTCCAAAGTCTCGGTGTATTATTGGATTTGAAAAACAATCTTGTATGAAGTTCTCTTGGTGGCTGTTAAGGAGATATTTGACAAATACTTGCTGATCTCATCCTGAAAGCTGAGTCTAGATGGAACATCTCTATACCCTCTGAGTATGTAAGTCTTGATCTTATAAGAGAAACAATATTTACCTACTCCTTGACCAGTCTGGGGGATTGAGGGCTAGGATAGTCATCTCACATTTCACTCTGGTCCCCACCCTTTCAGATTGAGCAATCCAGAATTTTGTTTTCAAGACCCATTCTACACCTGCAAGTTTCCCCATTCATTTGCATAAGTATTTCAAAACTGCTCTAGACCCCTGAGCCCAGCATGACTTCTGTATCAAAAGTTGGTGTAGGGCCGCTTGGGTAGCTCAGCATGTCTTTGGCTCAGGCCTCAGGTCATGATCTTGTAGTTCTGGAATCGAGCCTCACATCGGGCTCCTTGCTCTACGGGAAGCCCGCTTCTCCCTCTCTCACTCTCCATGCTTGTGTTTGCTCTCTCGCTGTGCCTCTCTCTGTCATGTAAGTAAATAACATAAAAAAAAAAAAAGTTGCTGTAAGGGGCAACTGGGTGTCTCCGTAGGTTAAGCATCTACCTTTGGCTCGGGTCATGATCCTAGGATCCTCTGCTTCTCCTTCACCCCACCCCAACCCCTCCTGTCCCCGCTTGTATGCTCTCTCACTGCCTTTCAAGTAAAATCTTTAAAAAAGAAAGCTGGTGGGGTGCCTGGGTGGCTCAGTGGGTTGGGCCTCTGCCTTCGGCTCAGGTCATGATCCCAGGATCCTGGGATCGAGCCCCACATCGGGTTCTCTGCTCAGCAGAGAGCCTGCTTCCTCTTCTCTTTCTGCCTGCCTCTCTGCCTGCTTGTGATCTCTGTCAAATTAAAAACAAAAACAAGGGGCGCCTGGGTGGCTCAGTGGTTTGGGCTGCTGCCTTCCGCTCCGGTCATGATCTCAGGGTCCTGGGATGGAGCCCTGCATCGGGCTCTCTGCTCCGCAGGAAGCCTGCTTCCCTCTCTCTCTGCCTACTTGTGATCTCTGTCTGTCAAATAAATAAATAAAATCTTAAAAAAAAAATAAAAATAAAAACAAAAACAAACAAACAAACAAAAAACTCTTAAAAAAAAAAAAGAAAGCTGGTGTCAAAAGAAGTTAAAGCAAACCAATTCTTCACTTTCCTTGAGGGGAAAAAAAATGTGACGGAGCCCACTTTTTAGCTAAAGTAGTTCCCTTTGAAGTTAAGGCTTTGTTTTGCAAATATAAGGCCTTTGAGCTGCCTGAGGAGTTGAAAATAAGCTGCCCAATAAAAATTCAGTAGTGGATGAATCAGGGTGAAACTATAAATAGGCCCCTGGCATTGGAGTTTGAGACATTTCTGCCGTCTTCCTAATGGGCTAGAAAATTCTTGATTCAATGTGTTCAAGGTAACAGATTATTTTTAATGCTGATCTTAATTACATTACATTATCTTCCTTATATATAAAAACAGGTTAAATTGGAGTCCTGGGTAGCTTGTCTGAAACAACAAACAAGGCAGCGCCTTTGTTGATAAATAGTTCTCATTCCACAAGGGAGAGTCACACCCAAACCCCCTGGGAACTAGGACTACAATCTTTGATCTAGCTAACTCTGCATACCAGCCCTAACTGGTTTTAAAAGTGTGATTTATTGTTTTTCAGCATTCAACTTGTATTTCTTTAGTGCTTGACACCATTCTAGAGTTGTAAACGAATAGGATTGAAGACCAATTGCACTTAAAATGCGTGTGATCAGCCTTCTCAGTTTGCAAGCCTAGTCCCTGAACCTACTTCCTGTCCTTCTGGTGCCCTCATTGCCACACCAACTCTCTCACTAGGCTCCACCTCTTCCTCTCTTGGTTTTTGCCTCTTCTTCCTCAGTGATAGGCATATCTCTCACTAAATTAAGCTCCTCTTTTTAGATATGTATTAAGCTCCTCTTTTTAGATATGTATTAATATGTAGCATATGTAAACTTTATAAATTATATATATGTGATGATATGTGAACATGATAAAAATTTCAAATAGCATAAAAGAGAATAACCATAATAATTAATTCTCCCTTCCACCCTTGTTTCCCAGGCTTTAGTTAACCTTTCTGCCAGGCAACCACAGTTACTTTTCTTTTCTTTTTTTTTAAGATTGACTGATTGGTGTGTGTGTTTTGTGGGGTGGGGCACATGGGCAGGGGAGGAGAATAAGCAAGGGTAGCTGCAGGCAGAGCAGGCAGAAGGAAGCAGGCTCCCCACTGAGCAAGGAGCTTGATACTGAGCTTCATCCCAGGACCCTGGGATCATGAGCAGAGCCAAAGGCAGACACACTTAACCCACTGAGCCACCCAGGCATCCCCATTGTGAGTTTCTTCTGTCTTATTGATGATAATCACTGCATAGCGAAATAGCAGCATATTTTAGTGTTCTGTATCTTACCTGTTTCATTGAATAATATCTGGGAGATTGTCCCTGATCAGTTCATATAGAAATGCCTCATTCTTTTTTTTTTTTTTTTTAAGATTTTATTTATTTATTTGAAAGAGAGAGAAAGAGAGCATGGCAGGGGAGGAGCAGAGGGGGAGGGACAAAAAGACTCAATGCTAAACGCAGAACCTAACTCAGGTTCTATTCCACGACCCTGAGATCATGACCTGAGCAAAAATCAAGAGTTGGATGGTTAACCAACTGAGTCACCCAGGCATCTACCTCATTCTTTTCAAAGTTGTATATCACATAATTCAGCTATAATCTCTGTGCATGTGTGTCTGTGTGTGTGCACATGTCTAAGTGTTTTATTACATTTTCCATCAAAGCCTTATGTATCTATTGCTTTGCTTTCCAGGAAAATGTAGTGTCTGGTCCCTCTTGAGTAATCTCTGCACCTCATCTGCCTCTCCCTTTCTATTCCCCCTTCCTCCCATGATGGATGGTCCTGGTGTGTATGTGGTTGGACTCCTATGTGCTGTTTTTTTTTTTTTTTTTTGTAAGTTTTTAGAAATTTATTTTAGAGGGAGAGAGAGTGGACTGGGAGAGAGAGAGGGAGAGAAGCAGGGACTCTCAAGCACCACCATCCCTCGCCCCTCCACTGAGTGCAGAGCCCAAGCCAGGGGTTCAGTCCCATGTCCTAAGCTGAAACCAAGACTTGGACGCTTAACAGACTGAGCCACCCAGGACCCCTTATGCTGGTCTTTGAAGGAGGTTGAGGAACGGAGAGAGAGGCAGCATGCCCATAGCTGTGAGCAGAACAGGATGTTTGAGGCTTTGTTGGTTTTCTGCTATGTGAGCTCAGTATCCAGACCTCCTTCAGAATTTAGGAATGATAACTAACTCACTTTATGCTTTTGTGCAATTCTTTTTACCTTTGAGCATTTGATTTCTCTCTGGGTAAGATGAATGGACTTTATAATGTGATTTCTAAGTCTCCAGGTTCCAAGCTTTAAAATTCTAAAAAATAAGCTTTCAAATACTCGGCTAGTGGGAGTGTTAAAAGAGTATATCCCTTAAGGGGCGCCTGGGTTGCTCAGTCGGTTAGACATTTGCCTTTGGCTCAGATCATGATCCAAGTCCTGGGATCAAGTACCACATCAGGGCCCCTGATCAGCGGGGAGTCTTCTTCTCCCTCTGCCCTTCACCCTGCGTGTGCTCTCTCTCTCATTCTCGCTCAGAGGAATAAATCTTAAAAAAAAAAAATCTTTTTAAAAAATCTAAAAAAAGGGTATATCCCTTAGATGGCAATTGGTCAATATCCTTCAAAATCACAAATATCTATACCTGTTGATCCAGTAATTCTACTTCTAGGAATTTCTTTTGTAGTTACACTTGGATATGCACAAAGTGATATAAATTCAAGATTGTTCATTGTAGCATTGTTTATAGAGCAAAAGACTGGAAACAGTCTAAATATCTATTAATAAGTGACCAGAGAAATAAATTATAGTATATTCTTACAATGGAACATTATGTAGCCATAAAAAATAGTGTAGCTACAATGAAATAGTATTTAGCAACGAGAATGAACAAAGTATTGTGACATGCAATTGTGCATAAATATCAAAACAAGGTATGGGAAATGTAGAGCAAAAGAAGCTAAACACAAAAAGAGCACACCTCTGGGGTGCCTAGGTGGCTCAATGGGTTGAGCCTCCTCCTTTGGCTGAGGTCATGATCCTAGGGTTCTGGGATTGAGCCCCACATCGGCCTCTCTGCCCAGCAGGGAGCCCGCTTCTCCCCCTCTCTCTGCCTGCCTCTCTGCCTACTTGGGATCTCTCTCTCTCTCTCTCTGTCACATAAATAAATAAATAAATATTTTTAAAAAAATAAATAAAATCTTCAAAAAAAAAAAAAAAGAGTATACCTCTGGCACCTGGCTGGCTCAGTTGGTGGAGCATACAGCTCAAGGAGCACACCAAGGGCACCTGGGTGACTCGGTTGGGCACCTGCCCTTTTGGCTGGGATTGTGATTATGGAGTCATGGGATCTGGCCCTGAATTGAGCTCTGTGTTAGTGGAGTATGCTTGAGAGATTCTTTCTCTCCCTGTCCCTTCTCTGCTTCTCCCCCTATGCATGCTCATGCTTTCTCTCGCTCTCTCTCTCAAATAAATAAATTAATTTAATTAAATCTTTAAAAAAAAGCATATCAAATGAATCTTTTTTAAAAAAGACTATTTATTTGAGAGAAGGAGAGAGCAAGAACATGAGCAAAGGGAGGTGCAGAGGAAGAAGCAGGCTCCCTGCTGAGTAGAGAGCCCAATGTGGGACCCTATCCCAGGACTCTGGGATCATGACCTGAGCTGAAGGCAGATACTTAACTGACTGAACCACCCAGGTGCCCCCAAATGAATCTGTTTAATTAAAAGTTCAAAAACAACAATAAGAACAAAAGTTTAAAACAGAAAAAAAAATCTCCAGTGCTAGAAGCTGGGATAATGGTTGTCCTTAGGGATAGGGCCATGATTGGAGGGAGTTCAGAGAAGTAGATACTAAGATGTTCTTCATGGGGCATCTGGCTGGCTCAGTTGGCAGAACATCTGACTTTTGATCTTGGGGTTATGAGTTTGAGCCCCACATTGGGTGTAGAGATTCTTTAAAACAACAACAACAACAACAACAACAAAAAACAGAATAAAGGGGCAACTGGATGACTCAGTCGGTTAAGCATCTGACTTCAGCTCAGGTCATGCTCTTGGGGTCCTGGGATTGAGCCTAGTAATAGGGAATCTGCATGCCTCTCTGCCCCTCCCCCTGCTCGTGTTCTCTCTCTCTAATAAACAAATAAAGGCTTTTAAAAATTAAAAAAAAAAAAGTCCCTCATATTCTTTTTACTGATTTGGGAACTAGTTACACAGTGTGTTTAGTTTGTGAAAATTTAGGATTGTGCAGGTTTTTTTGTGAGTATTCTATACACCAACAAAAGTTTAAAAGACACAGAAACTCCATATGCACTGATATAAGACAACCTGACACACATTACATGAAAAAAGCAAGCATGAGTCAAATACTTCCATTTGTGTAAAAGAAAAGTAGGAAAATATATCTGTATTTTTTAATATATGCATACAATACCTCTGGAAGGATGCTCAAGAAACTGACAACATCGGTTTTCTGAAGAGAGAGTCATAGCTGAGAGACTTGTTGCCCATTTGGTTGCACATTTTGGATCTCAAATCATGCGAATATATTATTTACACAATGAAAAGAAAGCACTCAAATTCTAAAAAGAAAAATAAAAGAAATTCTGTGATTTTAGGAAATATTCAGAAGTACTTAGAAAGAAAATAGAGGAAAAAAACACCAAAAGGTTATATATTGAAATACAATATAGAAATCAGTGATGGAAAAGTGGGGGACATGGAGAACATAAGAGTTTTCTAAAATTGGACAGATAAAACCTTCTCTTTATGTTCACAACTTTTTTTAAGTCTATTTATCTTTTTTAGTAATCTTTACGCCCAACATGGAGCTTGAATTCATGACCCCAAGATCGAGAGTTTTATGTTCTTCTGAATGAAACAGCCAGGCGCCCCTAAAGTTCACAACTTTAACTATCATTCCAGCACTAGTCACAAATTGTTTTTACCCTTAAAGCTATATTTATGAGAGGTGCCTGGCTGGCACAGTTGGTGGAGCATGAGACTCTTGATCTTGGGGTTGTGAGTTCATGCTCTATGCTAGGTGTAGAGCTTACCTTAAAAAATAAAATACAAGTGGGGCATGTGGTGCCTGGGTGGCTCACTCAGTTAAGCACCTGCCTTTGGCTCAGGTCATGATCTCAGTGTCCTGGGATCAAGCCCCGAATCTGGCTTCCTGCTTAGGGGGAAGCCTTCTTCTCCTTCTCCCATTCTCCCTGCTTGTGTTCCTGCTTTCACTGTCTCTCTCTCTCTCTGTCAAATGAATTTAAAAAATTAAAAAAAAAAAAGTGGGGTGTTTATGTGGTTCAGCCAGTTAAGCATCCAACTATTGATTTCGGTTTAGGTCACAGTATCTATGTTGTGAGATTGAACCCCGCATCAGGCTTTGCGCTCAGTGGGGAATTTGCTAGAGATTCTCTCTCTCTCTGCTCCCCACAATTGCATTCTCTCTCTTTCTCTTTCTATGTATGTAATAGATAAATAAATCTTTTTTAAAATATTTTATTTATTTATTTGATAGAGAGACAAAGAGAGCTTGAGTGAGGGGAGGGGCAGAGGCTGAGGGAGAGGGACAAGCAGACTCCCTGCTGAGCAGGTAGCCCAACTGGCACTCAATCCCAGGACTCTGAGATCATGACCTGAGCTGAAGTCAGATGCTTAACCAAACTGAGCAACCCAGGTGCCCCACTAAATAAATCTTAAAAAAAATAAGACTAGGGGCGCCTGGGTGGCTCAGTGGGTTAAGCCACTGCCTTTGGCTCAGGTCATGATCTTAGGATCCTGGGATCGAGTCCCACATCGGTCTCTGCTCAGCAGGGAGCCTGCTTCCTCCTCTCTCTCTGCCTGCTTCTCTATCTACTTGTGATCCCTCTCTCTCTGTCAAATAAATAAATAAAATATTAAAAAAATAAGACAAAACTGTATTTATTTGATTAAAAGAATAAGTTAATACATATACTGGTTATAAGAAGTAAGTTAATTCAAAGATCTATGTATGTTTAAAAAAGATTGGGAGGGGGGCATCTGGGTGGCTCAGTTGTTGAGTTGTTTGCCTTCAGCTCAGGTCATCATCCCCAGGTCCTTGGATGGAGACCCCAGTGGGCTCCTGCTCAGCAGGGAGCCTGGTTCTTCCTCTGCCTGCTGTTCCCCTTGCTTGCACAATCTCTCTCTCTGACAAAGGAATAAATAAAATCTTTAAAAAAAAAAAAAAAGGAGGATAATTCTTCCCATTCAAATCTTCCTCTTTCAGCCCTCTCAGGTATCCAAAATAATCAGCCTACTATAAATCCTTCCACCACTTTCTTTTTGCTCATATAAACATATATATAAATGGTTAGCAATATACTACAAGGGTCATAGTACTTTTTATCACTCTGCAATTTGAATTTTCTACTGTAGCAATATATCTGAACATACCTCTGGGTTAATATAAATACATCTAACTCATCTTTATCATTGCATAATATTCCATAGTACAGAGGTAGTACAACAGATTCATGGATTCCATTACCTATGGACAATCAGGTGGTTTCCAGTTTCTTTGTGTTTGTTATGTACCACAAACAATATAAATATCTGTCTTAGTTTCCTGTAGCTACTTTAACACATTACCACAAACTGGGTGGCTTAAAATAATAGGAATCTATTCTCTCAGAGTTGCTAAGTCTAGAAAGCTGAAGTCAAGGGGTTGTCAGGGTTGTTAGCTTCTAGATGTTCTGAAGGTGGCTCTGTTCTATGCTTCTCTTCTAGTTTCTAGTAGCTGCCAGCAATCCTTGGCATTCTTTTTTTTTTTTTTTAAGATTTTATTTATTTATTTGACAGAGATCACAAGTAGGCAGAGAGGCAGGCAAAGAGAGAGAGAGGAGGAAGCAGGCTCCCTGCCGAGCAGAGAGCCCAGATGCGGGACTCGATCTCAGGACCCTGAGATCATGACCTGAGCCGAAGGCAGAGGCTTTAACCCACTGAGCCACCCAGGCGCCCTTATTTTTCATTAATGGTTCTGGGCTTAATAATTCTTGCTTAAAATTTCCCCCTCAGGGAAAAGTTATATTACTATTCTTTAAAAAAATTTCCTCCAGGTTTTTTTTTTCGATTACTTAGCTATTTGCCTGAGCTATCATAATAGCAGTAAGTTACAATAACTCTACAATATAACAGCTTTACAGTAAGTTAAGATTTCAGCAAGTGCACTAAGGAAGAGGGCCATAAAATTTCCCGGGTCGAGGTCAAAAGATAACAAGAGATAAGTTATGCAAAAAGGGTTGAATAAACTGTTAAGGCACCGCATACAAATGTTAGTTATTACTACCGCAAAAGTGAACACACAGAAAACTAATCTTGGGCTTGGAAGGCTGGACTTTTGCTTTTATTACCATTAACATTTTTGGAATCGAAGGACCAGCTATGAGGCAGCACTCCATCTCCAGAACTCAGAGAAATGGGAAAAGCGAAGGGCTGTGTCCAATGAGTCTGTCTATAGTTCCAGAACAGAAGGCCGACAAGAAAACCTAGGAACAGAGGGGTGTCTCGGGAGGGGGCTACGAAAGCCGGGGCAGATGGCAGTTGTCCGCTGAAGGCTGCCTGTTGGAGATTGCCGATCCCACGGTACTCGCTGAGCCCAAGAGGAGCCGGACCTGCCTGGCCCTAAAGGCAGCTGGAGACGACGAGGCGACGGTGCGGCGTCCTCCCCTGCGGGGCCAGTCCCGCGGGTCTGGCGGCGGCCGCTGAAGGACCGGGGATTGGTCCGAGTGGCGCAGGGGGCGGGGCGAGGGCTGCTGGGAGGCCGGCCTGGGAGGTGCGCGCGCGCCCGCACGCGGCGGCGGCGCGCGCGTGCTCCGTCGGTCGGTGCGGCGGCGGTGGCTGTGGTGGAGCGGGCCATGGCTGTGGGTGGTTGGCCGGTGTAGCACCGCGCGGGGCAGGCGGGAGGCGACCGAGAGAGGCGGGGATGAGGGCACCGCAGCTGCATGGTCGCGGTGGCTTGGGCTGCTGACCGTGTCCCCGGAGCCAGGAGTAGGCGGCGGCGGAGCACGGGGCAGGTGAGAGCGGCGGCGCGGGACCCGGATGCGGCGCAGCTGAGTGGCGACGCGGTCGCGGCGGCGGGTGAGGTGCCCCCGCGCGGGCGGGCGGCGCGCTCTTGCCTGCCTCAGCCTCTGGCGCCACCGAATTGTGTCCCCGCTGCGCGCTTCCTGCCGGCGCGGAGGACACCCGTCCGCCGGCCTGCGGGGGCGCCTCGCTCGACTGCGGCCCTACCGGGGCTCTCTGAGGTGAGAGGCGCTTCCCGGCCTCTGGGCGGCCGAGTCCCGACCGAGCGCCCCGGGCCGCTGGTGCTTCTGGTGGCGTTCCTGAGGGGCCCTCTGTGGAGAGGCGGCGCCCTCGCTCTCGTCTCTCCTCAGCCTATGCGGACACCCCCGGGGCTCTCAGACCCTCAGGTGCCTTTTTACATTGAAGCGCATTTTAGGGGCGGAGATCCTGGGCTGTTGGGGTACGGGCGTGTTTTCAAATCCCAGCGCTTCCACCGACCAGCCTTGGGGCCTTGGGCCCAAGTCTCCTGATTCGTTAATGGGAATAGGAATACGTACTTCACAGGGTTGTTTTGAGGCTAGGACAGGATGATGCGCAGGACCGATCAGCCCGCGCTCGGTACGTGGTAGGCTCTTAGGAGCAGTCCTGGTGCAGCATCTTTTCTGGTTAGCTGTTGCTGATTCCTGGCTGCGGGAGTACGTTTGGGGCACATTTATTTCCGAACTGTTCTGTTGTTGCAATAACCTCCACTGGAGTTTCTTCATATTGGATCCTGTTCTCTTCCAGGGGCCAAAATATTGCCCACCCTAGAATCATGCAGTCTCTCTCGCTGAGTTGGCTTGGGATACCTGTCTCAGGCGCTGAGTGGAAATTGTAGTAAATAAGACCGAATGGATTTTAGATTCGCTTAGGATGGAAGATGGTGGGACACACAAACTGGAAGTGCTTTGCTGTTTAAATAATCTTAAGTGACACTTAACTGTCGCTTGTTACATAGTATAAACACATGAGGAGTCTGGAAACAGACTCCTTTTTCTGCGTTGCTACATCCAAAGGGAGTGACAAGTGCTTTTGTAAACATCATTGTGGGCAGTGTTAGTGTGTGGTGAAGTCATCATAATTAAGTTAGATGAGTACTTATTTTGAAGCCCTGAATAAATGTTTGGAAATATGATTCCTAATAAAATCATCTTTAAGGAGTCAGAATTCTCAGCAGTTCATTAATCATTTGGGGATTTTTATGCAATGCTGTAAGATTTTTATGGTAAAAGCAGAACTGTTTAAGTCATCATAATGTAGCTTAAGAGAGAGTGGTCAGGATAAAGATCTTAGTTTCAGAAGGTAAGTGTGAAAACAAGTAAAAATCTTAAACTTTAATAACCAAAATTGCAGAGGTGCTTGAGTGGCTCAGTTGATTGAGCATCCCACTCTTGAGTTCCTCCTCCGGTCATGATTTCAGGGTCCTGGTATCAAGCCCCCCATTGCGCTCACAAACAGTTTGCTGATCCCTTTCCCTCTGTTCTTCCTCATCTCTCTCTCAAATAATAACTTAAAAAAAAAAACAAAAAACAAACTGAAATTGTATTTACTAAAGCAAAAATGACTGAAAAAAGCCTCTTGTTTTACACACCCTGATTCCACCTTCAGGGTGTGTTTTAGAACTATAGAAAATTGAATTGGCTTTTAAAATATTTATTTATTATCACAAGTAGGCAAAGCAGCAGGCATAGAGAGAGGGGGGAAGCAGGCTCCCTGCTGAGCAGAGAGCCCGTTTTGGGGCTGGATCATAGGACCCTGAGATCATGAGCCGAGCTGAAGGCAGAGGCTTTAACCCATTAATTTATAGCCATTTTGTACCTCTCTTTCATGTTTCCTAGTTTTCTTTAGAGACCCATCCATAAAGGCTTTGATTCAGCTTGTTTTTTTTATTTTTATTATTATTATTTTTTATTTTATTTTTTTTTTTTTTTAGATTTTTTTTTTATTTATTTGTTAGAGAGAGAGAGAGATACAGAACGCAAGCACAGGCAGACAGAGTGGCAGGCTAGAGGCAGAGGGAGAAGCAGGCTCCCTGCCAAGCAAGGAGCCCGATGTGGGACTCGATCCCAGGACGCTGGGATCACGACCTGAGCCGAAGGCAGCCGCTCAACCAACTGAGCCACCCAGGCGTCCCGATTCAGCTTGTTTTTGAATGTGAACAAAATACGTAGAAAAAAATAAAATTAAGCCTTGTAAGTTATGTTCTTCCCAAATTTTGGTCTTCCCTGTTGTCTAACTTCATTCAGACTGGTGACCTGAAAGTAGAAGCATTGCTAGCCTCTGTGAAAAGGCCAGGGATCAGAAGTCACGTCTTGCTTCATTCTAGGCCTGGACTTGGGTTCCTATTAGCTGGGGCTTTGAGGATGTCACTCAGTCTTTTTGGGCCTCAGTCTTTTTATTTATAGAGTGTGAGTGGGTGTGTGTCACAAGGTTTGGGGGTGGTGGTGGACTAGAGAATCACGTTATATAGAAGAACCTTTCAGATTACTACGCTTTTATGGTTTTCCTTCCCTCACTCTTTCTTTTGTTGATTTTTTCTTTCTCTTGCTGAATTCAAAACATCCTAATGCCTGGGGGTATATAGCTCAGGGGTAGAGTATTTGACTGAAAAACCTCCTAATGCCTTAGTGCTTCCAAGCCTTTACCTCTACTTTTTTTTTTTTTTTTTTTAAAGATTTTATTTATTTGACAGACAGAGATCACAAGTAGGCAGAGAGGCAGGCAAAGGGGGAGAGAGGAGGAAGCAGGCTTGCCACCGAGCAGAGAGCCAGTTGTGGGGCTCAATCCCAGGACCCTGAGATCATGATCCGAGCTGAAGGCAGAGGCTTTAACCCACCAAGCCACCCAGTCGCCCCCCCCCCCCATTACCTCTACTTATTAAAAACATTTTTTTAAATATATATTTTTATAGTTTTATTTATTCATTTGACAGAGAGATCACAAGTAGGCAGAGAGTGGGGCGGGTGGGGAAGCGGGCTCTCTGGTGGGGCTCGATCCCAGGACCCTGAGATCATGACCTGAGCCGAAGGCAGAGGCTTAACCCACTGAGCCACCTAGGCGCCCCTAAAAACGTTTTTTAAGTAATCTCTGTGCTCAACATGGGGCTTGAACTCATGACCCTGAGATCAAGAGTTGTATGCTCTAGGGTCGCCTTGGTGACTCAGCCTGTTAAGCTAATCTGCCTTTGGTCGTGGTCTCAGGGACTCGGGATCAACCCTTGCATCAAGCTCTCTATTCAGTGACGGTCTGCTTCTCCCTCTTCCTCTGTGATCTCTCTCACTCTCACTGTCTCTATTTTATTTTTTATATTTTAAAAGATTTTATTTATTTATTTGACAGACAGATCACAAGTAGGCAGAGAGAGAGAGAGAGAGAGAGAGAGAGAGAGAGAGAGAGGAGGAAGCAGGCTCCCTGCCGAGCTGAGAGCCCAATGGGAGAGGCTCAATCCCAGGACCCTGGGATTAGGACGAAAGCTGAAGGCAGAGGCTTTAATCCACTGAGCCACCCAGACGTCTCTCTTCTACTTTTTTCTACTTGCACTCTTTCTGGGTGCTCTTATGTCCACTGTCAATGTGCTGTTGACTCTCACATTTTCTTTTCTTTTTTTTTTTTAAGATTTTTATTTATTTATTTATTTGAGAGAGAGAGACAGTGAGAGAGAACATGAGCGAGGAGAAGTTCAGAGAGAGAAGCAGGCTCCCCGTGGAGTTGGGAGCCCGATGCGGGACTCTGGGATCATGACCTGAGCCGAAGGCAGTCGTCCAACCAACTGAGCCACCCAAGCGTCCCGACTCTCACATTTTCATCTTCAGTCTTGAACTTCAGATTTCCTTTACTGCCTGTGTGGTATCTTCACTCCATTTGTCTATAGGCATCTTAAACTGAACATGTTCAGAGTGGAGCTCTTGATTTCTGTTCCTCAACCCATTCCTTCCTCAGAAGTCTCCATTTCGTAAGAGCACCCTTCTGCCCCCGAACTTCACCATCCTTACGTGAAAAATACGGTGGTCATCCTTAATTTGTCCCCTTCACTGTTCCCCCATCCCCCACACAATCAGTCCTTCAGCAAACCCTGTTAATTTTAGCTCCAAATACCTTTTTTCTTTCTTTCTTTCTTTCTTTTTTTTTTTTTTTTTTTGAGAGATTGCTAGAGAGCACTGAAGTGTGCAGACTGGGGAGGGCAGAGAGAGAGGGAGAGAGAGAATCCTAAACAGGCTACAGGCTCAGCAGGAGCCCAAGGTGGGGATCCTGACCTGAGTTGAAATCAAGTGTAAAACCCTGAACTGACTGAACTACCCAGGAGCCCCCAAAATACATGTCAAGTGTATTTACTTCACTTTGTTTGAATTGCTACCACCCCCATTATTCTTGGGCAGTGGCTTCCTAACTGGTCTCCTTGCCTCTGGTCTTGCTTTACTATTTCAAACAGCTGCCAGAGTGATCTTTACTCATTTTCCTGCCTCAATGGCTTTTCATTACACTACGAAGTAAATCCACACTCTTTATACCTGCATTATCTTCTAATTATTTTGCTTATTTTCTTATTTATTTGCTTATGGTCTTTTTTCCTCCAGCATACTCTAAACCCTGAGGGGGAGATTCTTGTTTGTGTTCCCTATGGTTATTTTTTAAAAATTATTTATTTATTTATTAAAGATTTTATTTATTTATCAGAGAGAGAGGGAGAGAGCGAGCACAGGCAGACAGAATGGCAGACAGAGGCAGAGGGAGAAGCAGGCTCCCTGCTGAGCAAGGAGCCCAATGTGGGACTTGATCCCAGGACGCTGGGATCATGACCTGAGCCGAAGGCAGCTGCTTAACCAACTGAGCCACCCAGGCGTCCCTATTTATTTTTTAATATAGGTTCCATGCCCAGCAGTGCTAGAACACAGGTGCCTGATATCAAGACCTGAGCTGAGATCAAAAGTTCAGTCCCTTAACGGGTTGACTGAGTCACCCAACTGCCCGTCCCCCACCGTGGTATATGCTTCGTTATCAGAACAATGTCTGAAACATTTAACTTATGTTGAATGAACAAATGTGTGAATGAAATAAATCACAATCTTTTGATTGCAGGTGCAGTATATACTGAACAAACTACCTTTATTGGTCCCAGATTTGTGCAAATGAAGGAGTAATCAGAGGGCATAGAGTTATTCTGTTTAGGTATTACTCCTTCAGTCTTGGTTAAGGTGTTGTACCTCCTGAAAAGGCTAAGCATTTAGACATTAAGCCATTGATAGCAAATGTGAATTTTACTCATTGTGTCCTTGTTCATTAGTGTTTTTGTAAATAAAGAACCTAATGGGCTTAACAGGCTTTTTTGGTTCTTTTGAGACATTAAATTTTGTTCTTTGGAGGGTGGGGGATGGGGATTGGCTCTAGAGTGTGGTAGTTTCATCCAGTATTACATACCAAATCCTTTAGGGTAGCAATTGAAATTTTTTAGAGAACAGATATTTTTATTTCAATTACACTATTTAAAAAAAATCTGACATCCTGCTCCTGTATATCCAGCCTCTGAACCATTTGATTTGGAATTACCGTATCTGGGGGATAAGTCCCTATCATTTGGTTTCTTTTCTTTTCTTACTTTTTTTTTTTTTTAAAGATTTATTTATTTGAGAGGGAGAGAACATGAGCTGGGAGAGGGACAAAAGGAGAGAGAGAGGGAGAATCTCAAGCAGACTCCCTGCTCTGTGTGGAGCCCCACACAGGGCTCGATCCCATGACCCTGAGACCATGACCTAAGCTAAAATCAAGAGTTGGATGCTTGGGTGCCTGGGTAGCTCAGTGGGTTAAAGCCTCTGCCTTCGGCTCGGGTTGTGATCCCAGGGTCCTGGGATCGAGTTCCGCATTGGGCTCTCTGCTCAGCAGGGTACCTGCTTTCCTCTTTCTCTCTCTCTCTGCTTGCCTCTCTGTCTACTTGTGATATCTCTCTGTCAAATAAATAAATAAAATCTTAAAAAAAAAAAAGTTGGAGGCTTAACTGACTGAGCCATCCAGACACCCCTCTTTTTTTTTTTTTTAAGATTTTAATTTTAAGTAATTTCTACACTTAAGTGGGGGATCTACACTAAGAAGTAAATCCACACTCTTTATACCTGCATTATCTGCTAATTATCTTGCTTATTTTCTTATTTATTTGTTAACAATACTGAGTTCAAGTCAATAATATTGAGATCAAGAGTTGCATGCTCCACCAACTGAGCCAGCCAGGTGCCCCTCATTTGATTTGTTTTAACTGCTCATTTGAGAACTTTATCATGTTGTAGAAGGAGGGAGGTAAACTTAGGACTTTTACCCCCACTTTAGACCTGTTTTGTAGCCCTAAAAACTTGGAAGTATGAAAAGAAGGGTATGGAAAAATTAAAAGTGTGTAATTTCGTTGTCAAAGTAGAAATACTAGGAAAAATATATTGGAGGAGAAAATCCTAGACTGGAATAATGATACTAACTGAACATTTAGTAGAAGAGCAGAAGAAAAGGAAGATAGAGAATGTCATTGATTTTTAGGCTTGTATGGGACAACATCCCTTACTGCGCCTCTTCTCACTTCCCTTCCCAAACTTTGTCACTTGGATATTCTTCCCACTGCTCTTTCTCTGTTCCATGATTGCTATGGGTTGTTTTTCTAAGGAGTGCCTATGAGCCTTCAGTAGTCTTAATGTCTGCTGGAATGCTTTGTGAGAGGCTTTTCTCCTTACTCCTAGTCAAGGTTTGTCTTCCTGGATTTTCTAGCCATTGGGTCTAGCTTTCCCTTTAGACTGGCTTATTTCCTTTTTAAGTTGTTGTTCCACTGTGTATTCCATGGTTGCTTTTATGTTATTATCTCCAGGTTAAATAGTTCTGAGTCACAAGCTTCTGTTTGAGAGAGGGAAAATGAAAGGGATTAGATGTGTAGTTGGGTGTATATAGTGTGTTTGCTCCAGTTGCTCTGATAATGCAGATTGTGTATCTAATTTAGACCTTTCTTTTTCAACAGACTTTTTTTTTTAGATGACTAAAGAGATTTTGATAAAAAGACATTTCTTTTTCTTTCTTCTTCTTCTTCTTCTTCTTTTTTTTTTTTTTTAAAGATTTATTTATTTGACACAGAGAGAGATCACAAGTAGGCAGAGAGGCAGGCAGAGAGAGAGGGGGAAGCAGGCTCGCTGTTGAGCAGAGTGCCCGATTCGGGGCTCAATACCAGGACCCCATGATCATGACCTGAGCCAAAGGAAGAGGTTTTAACCCACTGAGCCACCCAGGCGCCCCTAAAAAGACATTTCTAAAAGGGGTGATGTTGAATTTAAAAACTTTTATACACAGTAAAACTCAAAAATTTTAAATTAGTTTTTAAAAAGGTCCAGTACAGTTAATATACAGTGTTATATTAGTTTTGGGTATACAGTATAAAGTATTCAACAGTTTTATACATTACTCAGTGCTCATCATGATAAGTTTACTTTTTTTAATTGGTTTTTTAATTAATTAGTTTACTCTTTAATCGCCTTTACCTATTTCCCCCATCCCCCACCCCCTCCTCTCTGGTAACCATAAGTTTGGTCTGTATAGTTAAAAGTTGGTTTCTTGGGGGCATCTGGGTGGCTCAGCCAGTTAAGCATCTGCCTTTGGCTCAGGTCATGATCCCAGGGTCTTGGGATCAGGCCCCACATTGGGCTTCCTGCTTGGCGAGAAGTCCTGCTTGTGTGCTCGCTCGCTCTCTCCCTCTATCAAATAAGTAAAATATGAAAAAAAAAAAAAAAGGTTGTTTCTTGGTTTGTCAGAACTCAATTTCTTTCATGTATAGTCCTGAGTTAACACACACATAGATTTTTGTAATTGCAGCCACCACTAACAGTATATAAAACAATTCTGACACCCCAGATAATAACCTTGTGTTACCCCTTTGTAGTCCCCTTCTTCCCTATTCTTAACACTTGGGGCTATTTGTTATTTATTTATTTATTTTTAAAAAAGATTTTATGTATTCATTTGTCAGAGAGAACACAAGCAGGGAGAGCTGCAGGCGGAGGGAAAAGGAGGCTCCCTGCTGTCAGAGGATCCCAGGACGCTGGAATCATGACCTGAGCCAAAGGCAGACACTTAACTGACAGAGCTGCTCAGGCATCCCGGGGGTTATTTGTTATTTATTTATTTATTAAAAAAGATTTTATTTATTTATATGACGAGAGAGAGACACAGTGAGAGAGGGAACACAAGCATCAGGAGAGGGAGAGGGAGAAGCAGGCTTCCCGCTGAGCAGGGAGCCCGATGCGGGGCTCAGTCCCAGGACCCCAGGATCATGATCTGAGCCGAAGGCAGACACTTAACCATCTGAGCCACCCAGGCACCCTGGTTATTTGTTTTTTAAGGAAAAAAATTTTCATAGCTAGAATATGTTAGCACTGGAATCAGTGGATGATTGATCACCCTAATTTTTTTTCTTTTTTTTTTTTTTTTAAAGATTTTATTTATTTATTTGACAGACAGGGATCACAAGTAGGCAGAGAGGCAGGCAGAGAGAGAGGGGGAAGCAGATTGCCCGCTGAGCAGAGCGCTCGAATCGGGGCTCGATCCGAGTACCCTAAGATCTTGACATGAGATCATGACCTGAGCTGAAGACAGAGGCTTTAACTAACCCACTGAGCCACCCAGGCAGCCCCATGATCACCCTAATTGTTGGTGTTCTTCTGGAAATATAAGTGAGATCACTCCAGTCTTCAATATGCAATAAAGTAATTATCTTTGTAGATACAGGATGTTTTTTTATTTTATTTATTTTTTTTTTTTAAAGATTTATTTATTTATTTGACAGAGCGAGATCACAAGTAGGCAGAGAGGCAGGCAGAGAGAGAGAGGAGGAAGCAGGCTCCCTGCTGAGCAGAGAGCCCGATGCGGGACTCGATCCCAGGACCCTGAGATCATGACCCGAGCCGAAGGCAGCGGCCCAACCCACTGAGCCACCCAGGCGCCCGATACAGGATGTTTATAAAGGCTTTGAATTTAAAAAAATTATTGTGTAACTTCTGGAACCTATGAAGGGACACTAATCCGATAATGTCAAGTTACAATAGGGACCATCTAACAAAGAATTTGGGGACTAAGTCTGATAAAATAATAATGGGTGGCATCACATACCCACTTATCTCTCTTTGGTAAATCTAGACTTCCTCTTTACTGCTGTTGCAGGGTTAGCTAGAGATTAATTTTATCAAGGCTTATGTTATAAAGTTTCAGTTTTTCTCCCTCGTTTCTCTCTAGCATTGTCACTTTCTGCTAACCTATCTATTTTTTTCCCAGCACTTAAAATTGTTTCAGCTATTCAATTTCTGTAGGGATTGAGAGGAGGATATGCTATCTGTATACCCAAAGTATATTGCTAATATAGCTTTCAGTCATCCTATTATATTAGTTCCAGCCTAAAGCAGTTAATAATCTAAAAACTCCATCATTTACATACAAAATTCATAAATCCTTATTCTGAGTCCTGGCTCCAGGATATATTTCTCCCCCACCTCTCTACCAACAACCTCCTTATTTCCTGCGTATTTAAAGTGGCTCACTTGAGATTATTACTGGTTGACCCTTTAACTGGGTGTATTTACTGGTGAAATAAAGAGTGTTATTCTGGATGGTCCCCTGTATTGTGGTATTGCTCGAGCCAGATGTGCAGCTCATAGTCCTCTAGTGTAAGCTCAGGAAGAACTGATGGGCTCGTCTCTGACTCTGTAGGTTGTCCTTCCTGGGGGCTTTAGTCACTTGGGAGACCACCAGGCAAACTTAAAGGGAAATCCTGATTATCCATGCCTTCAGGAGGAGGATTATGTGGATTAAAAGAAATCCATGCGTAATCCAGAAGCTTTATTTAAACTGCAGTTTAACCACATTCCTGAGCATAGTTTTTCCTTGCATTTCTAATAACTAATTTATAATATATGCTGATTTCATATCTATCTCCTTCTACCATTTAGAAGTATTGGCCGTTGTGAAGTAGGAAAGGATAGGAGGGGTCAAAGGAGCTAGATAATGAACAGGCATTGCCCTACATAATTTGGTGTTGACTGGGTGGTTTAACCACAGTGCTTACTAGACCCTGAAGACCTGAATTCCATGAATTCCTTACCTGCTGAGCCACTGGAAGAAATTGGAGGGGACTGTCAGCAAGAGGTCAAATTCCATTTTGAGATATTTGTGTTCTACTAGTTCAAATGATTCTTGAGCTTTCATGATTTAATAGTGAGTATTAAGGATTATAAGTATTTCAGAATTATAACTTTAATGCAATTTGAAGTTTTCCTTAATGTTTATTTACTGATTTAGCTTATTGACAATTTTTGTAGGAATTAAACCAATAAACCAAAAAACTGCAATTCCAAATAAGAGATGCTCAGTTTTTGTAGCCAGGCCACCCACTACTACCTCTGACAAGTTACATACATGTAGTTACACAGTAATTTCTATTGATTAGTTGAAACATGGTCCTTTAACATTGTGGGGGGGGTTGGGTGCAAAATGTGCTTTTTTTTTTTAAGATTTTATTTATTTACTTGACAGAGATCACAAATAGGTAGAGAGGCAGGCAGAGAGAGAGGGGGAAGCAGGCTCCCCGCTGAGCAGAGAGCCTGATGCACGGCTGGATCCGAGGACCCTGAGATCATGACCTGAACTGAAGACAGAGGCTTTAACCCACTGAGCCACCAGGCGCCCCCAAATGTGCTTTTGTTAAAAGATTTTATTTATTTGACAGAGAGAGGGAACACAATTGGGGGAGCAGCAGAGGGAGAGGGAAAAGCAGGCTCCCCACTGAGCAGGGAATCTGATGTGGGACTCAACCCTAGGATTATGACTTGAGGTGAAGGCAGACACTTAACTGACTGAGCCACCCAGGCGTTCCAAAAATGTGTTTGTGTTAAAGTATGGGGACAGGAACTGTGGGCAGAAAGAGCTGCCTGACATTGTGTATTCTTGAACTACTGATTTATTGTAGGTCTTGTGTTTAGGTACTATTAAAATCATTCGCTAGGCTTTAGAAATCATTGAAAATTGCTGTTCTTAGTTTATCAGAACAAAAATTAAAATTTGTTAGCTAAAACTTAACTCTGCAGGGGTGCCTGGGCAGCTCAGTTAAGTGTCCAACTTGTGGTTTTGGCTGGAGTGGTGATCTCCGGGTCCTGAGATCAAGCCTCTCATTGGACTCTGCACCCACAGTGGAGTCGGCTTGAAACTCTCTCCTTCTCCCTCTGATTCCCTTCCCATGGGTTCCTGTGTGTGCGTTCTTTTTCTGTCTCTCAAATAAAAAAATAACTCTTTAAATCTTTTTAAAAAAATTATTCTTCTTTAATTTTTTTTTTAAGATTTTTTTTTTTTTTTTTTTAATTTGACAGAGAGAAATTACAAGTACACTGAGAGGCAGGCAGAGAGAGAGAGAGAAGGAAGCAGCTCCCTGCTGAGCAGAGAGCCCAACGCGGGACTCGATCCCAGGACCCTGAGATCATGACCTGAGCCGAAGGCAGCGGCCCAACCCACTGAGCCACCCAGGCGCCCCTTTTTTTTTTAAGATTTTATTTATTTACTTGACAGAGACACAGCAAGAAAGGGAACACAAGTAGGGAAGTGGGAGAGGAAGAAGCGGGCTTCCCGCTGAGTGGGGAGCCTGATGTGGGGCTCCATCCCAGGATCCATGGGATCATAACCTGAATTAAAGTCTTTTTAAAGATTTTATTTATTTATTTGACAGAGATCACAGGTAGGTAGACAGGCTGGCAGAGAGAGAGAGAGAGAGAGAAGCAGGCTCCCTGCCGAGCAGAGAGCCCGATGTGGGACTGGATCCCAGTATCTTGAGATCATGGCCTGAGCCCAAGGCAGTGGCTTAACCCACTGAGCCACCCAGGCGCCCCCGAATTAAAATCTTGAGTTAGATTCTTAACTGACTGAGCCACCCAGGTGCTCCTATAATGGCAACATTTTTTTTTGTTTTTGTTTTTTAAAGATATTATTTATTTGACAGAGATCACAAGTAGGCAGAGAGAGAGAGAGAGAGAGAGAGAGAGAGAAAGAGGGGAGGAAGCAGGCTCCCTGCTAAGCAGAAAGCCCAATGTGGGGCTTGATCCCAGGACCCTGAGATCATGACCTGAGCTGAAGGCAGAGGTTTAACCCACTGAGCCACCCAGGCGCCCATTATAGGCAAACCCATTTTGCCTATAATGGCAAAAATTTTAAAGTAACTTAAATGTTCCTCAGGAGGGCATTGGCTTAAAAAAGTAATACACTCATGTGATTGAATGCTCTGTAGCCATGAAACAGATGAGGAAGGTTTTTTCTCTACCCTCAACATGGAGCTCCCCCTCAGGACCCTAAGATCAAGAATCGCACATCCTACTGGCTGAGCCAGCAAGACACAAGGAAAGTTTGTATGTACTGATATGGAATGATTTTTCCATATAAATGGGCAAAGTTAAAAAAAAACAAAAAAGATGTGGTCACAGTATGTGTAGAATACTACTATTACTAGTTTTTATTTTTTATTTATATTAAAAAATATATATGTATTTTATTTGACAGGGAGAGAGTGCGTGTTTATGTGAGCACGAGTGGGGGGTTGGGGGTGCAGGTAGGGGTGGCGGAGACCAGGAGGGCAGAGGGAGAAGCTGAATCCCTGCTGAGCAGGTATCCAGCTCAAGTGATTAGATCCCAGTACCCTTTGGATCATGACCTGAGCTGAAGGTAGAGGCTTAACCAACTGAGCCACCCAGGCACCCTCTCTGCCCATTTTCTGATTGGATTGTTTGTTTTTAGGTGTTGAGTTTAGAAGGTCTTTATATATTTTGTTTTTTAAAATTTGTATTTATTCATTTTTTTTTACATAAGGTCTGTGCCCAATGTGGGACTTGAGCTCATTACCCAAGATCAGGAGTTGCTCCACTGACTGAGCCAGCCTGGTGCCCGATGTTCTTTATAGATTTTGGAAATTAACCCCTTGTCAAATATATCATTTGCAGGTATCTTTCCCACTCATTGTTGCCTTTCTGTTTAGTTGATGGGTTCCTTTGCTGTGCAAAAGCTTTTTAGTTTGAGGTAGTCCCAGTTGTTCATACTGGTTTTGTCTCCCTTGCCTGGGGAGACAGATCCAGAAAAATACTTCCAAGGTTGATATTCAAGAGATTATTGCTTATGTTTAGTTTTATGGTTTCAGGTCTCACATTTACATCTTTAGTCCATTTTGAGTTTGTTTTTGTATATGGTGTAAGAAAGTGGCTGGTTTCATTTTTTGTATGTAGCTGTCCAGTTTTTGAAGAGACTGTCTTTCTCCTATTATATTTTTTGTGTGTTGTTGTACATTAAATGACCGTGTAAGTGTAGGTTTATTTGTGGGCTTGCTGGTCTATTCCATTGATCTGTAGGTCTATTTTTGTGCCTGTACCGTGTTGTTTTGATTACTATAGCTTTGTAGTATAGTTTGATGTCTGGGATTTTAATATTTCCAGCTTTATTCTTTCTCAAGATTGCCTTGGCTATTTGGGTTCTTTTGTGATTCTGTACAAATGTTAGGATTATTTGTTCATGTTCTGCAAAAAATACTGTTGGTATTTTGATAGGGATCATATTGAATCTGTAGATTGCTGTGAGTAGTATGGGTAGTATGGACATTTTAACAGTATTATTCGAGTCTGTAAGCAGGTGTATCTTTCCATTTATTTGTGTCATCTGATTTCTTTTTCAGTGTTTTATAGTTTTGAGAGTATAGGTCTGGTCTTTCATCTCTTTGGTTAAATTTATTCCTAGTTATTTTGTTCTTTTTGGTATACTTGTACATGGGATTGTAAATTTTCCTTTCTTCTGTATTATTTATTTATTTATTTTTATTTAAAATTTTTTTAAAAGATCTTATTTATTTGCTTGACAGAGAAATCACAAGTAGACAGAGAGGCAGGCAGAGAGAATGGGGAAAGCAGGCTCCCTGCTGAGCAGAGAGCCCGATGCGATGCGGGGCTCAATCCCAGGACCCTGAGATCATAACCCGAGCTGAAGGCAGAGGCTTAACCCACTGAGCCACCCAGGTGACCCTCTTCTGTATTTTTTAAAAGATTTTATTTATTTGTCAGAGAACGCACAAGCAGGGTTTACGGCAGGCAGAGGGAAAAGCAGGCTTTCCACTGAGAAAGGAGCCAAATGTGATGTGGGATTATGACCCTGAGCCAAAGGCAGATGCTTAACCGACTGAGTCACCCAGGCATCTCTACTTTCTGCTGTTTTGTTGCTAGTATCTAGAAATGCAGCATATTTGCATATCTTGATTTTGTATATTGCAACTTCACTGAATTTTTCAGTTCCATTAGTTTTTTTGGTGGAGTCTTTAGGGTTTTCTGTATGTCCTGTCATGTCATCTGCAAATAGTGACAGTTTTACGTCTTCCTTACCAATTTGGATGCCTTCTATTTCCTTTTTGTTGTCTGATTGCTGTGGCTAGAACTTCTAGTACTATGATGAATAGAAGTGGTGAGAGGTTTTTCTCAATTTTTGGGGGGAACAGCTTTGTTGATTTTATTTACATATATGCACACACATGCATATATGTATATATGTACATATATATGTATATGTACACATATATATGTACATGTACATATGTATATGTACATATGCATATACATATACGTATATGTATACATATATATGTATATGCATATACACACATGATTAACATACTGTACAATTTATCCGTTGAACATGTGTAATTCAGTAGTTTTTTGTATATTCCTATACCAGTTTTTATTTTTATTTTTATTTTTTTAAAAGATTTTATTTATTTATTTGACAGAGAGAGAGATCACCAGTAGGCAGAGAGGCAGGCAGAGAGGAGGAAGCAAGCTCCCTGCTGGGCAGAGAGCCCGATGCGGGGCTCGATCCCAGGACCCTGGGATCATGACCTGAGCCAACGGCAGAGGCTTTAACCCACTGAGCCACCCAGGAGCCCCTCCTATACCAGTTTTTTTAAAAAATTGATTTTAGAAAATTTTTTATCCCTACAAAAAATTAACCGTTTAGGGGCACCTGGGTGGCTCAGTGGGTTAAGCCGCTACCTTCGGCTCAGGTCATGATCTCAGGGTCCTGGGATCGAGTCCCGCATCGGGCTCTCTGCTTGGCGGGGAGCCTGCTTCCCTCTCTCTCTCTCTCTGTCTGCTGTGATCTCTCTCTGTCAAATAAATAAATAAATAATTAAAAAAAAATAACCGTTTAGCTATCACTGTTCAAGTCCATCCATGTCCCCAGCCCTAAGCAATGACTCATCTATTTTATGTCTCTATAGATTTTCCTCTTTTGGACGTTTTATATAAATGGAATCATATAATACAAAGTCTTTTGTGATTGGCTTCTTTGACTTAGCATAATGTTTTTTTTTTTTTTTTTTTTTTTTTTTAAAGATTTTATTTATTTATTTGACAGACAGAGATTACAAGTAGGCAGAGAGGCAGGCAGAGAGAGAGAGAGGAGGAAGCAGGCTCCCTGCTGAGTGGAGAGCCCGATGCGGGACTCGATCCCAGGACCCTGAGATCATGACCTGAGCCGAAGGCAGCGGCTTAACCCACTGAGCCACCCAGGCGCCCTAGCATAATGTTTTTAAGGTTATCTGTATTGTAGCATGTGTCATTACTTTCTTTTTTGCTGAATAATTCTGTTTTCTTTTTAGATTCCATTAGTAAATGTGTTTTGCTATATATTAGGGTTGTTAATCAGGAGATTGTCCATGACCTAGGTTTTTCTTCTGTATATCATCTGGTTGTTAATATTTTTTTTTTTTAAAGATTTTATCATTTATTTGACAGAGATCACAAGTAGATGGAGAGGCAGGCAGAGAGAGAGCGGGAAGCAGGCTCCCTGCCAAACAGAGAGCCTGATGCAGGGTTCGATCCCAGGACCCCGGGAACATGACCTGAGCCGAAGGCAGAGGCTCCAACCCACTGAGCCACCCAGGCGCCCCAGGTTGTTAACATTTTGCTGTGTATTAAACTCTTAAAGTATTGGCAGAGAGAGGGAAATGGTGTAAATTTAATTTTTTACTTTTTAAAATTTTTTAAAGATTTTATTTATTTATTTGACAAGAGAGAGACATAGCAAGAGAGGGAACACCAAGCAGGGGGAGTGGGAGAGGGAGAAGCAGGCTTCCTGAGGAGCGAGAAGCCTGATGCGGGGCTCGATCTCAGCATCCTGAGTTCATGACCTGAACTGAAGTCAGACGCTTAACAACTGAGCCACTCAGGCGCCCCAAATGGTGTAAATTTTAAAGCGAGTTTAGCTGTTAGTATCATTAGCAAGAATTTTTAAAGGAGTATGAAATTATGGGATAAATTTAGCAAAATTTGGAAATTAGTCCTACATTTTACTTTTTATGGTTTTTCTCAGTTCCTATTATATCTTACATTCATTTGAACTAATACTGTGTATTATTATATCTAAACCTAAATTAAGGAGAAAAGTAATCATATGTAGAATTGGAGTGTTGGAAAAGAGATAGTTTCATATTCAGAGCACTTCTATCCTAAAATCCAGTCTAGATGAATCTAGATGAGTCTCCCACAGAATTTTACGGAACACGTTGAGTTGCCTTACTTTATTTAATCTCAGGTATTTTGCCATATGTATATTTTAAAGAATGGTTTCTCAGTTAATCCAAGAGGCATAAAAAAACAGTAAACTCTCATATGTTGTCTTTTAGAAAGAGGTTGGTTCCTGAAATGTTCTGTTTGTTTTTTGGCTCCAATCAGCTTTTTAAAATTGTTTTGTTTGGATTTGGATTGTTTTCAGTTTGGGGCTATTACGAATAAAAGAAGTATGGTTTATTTTTTGTGTGAACAGAAATGTTCCTTTCTCTGATAAATTGCCTAAGAGTGCAATTGCCACCTTGTCTGGTATTTACTGTTTAGTTTTATAAGAAATTGCCACAGTCCCTTTTATCATACAAGGAGTAATAGGGAAGGCTTCTGTGAACAGAAGCTAGCTGCAGTATGTAAACAAATCCTAGCTGAGCTGCTGTTCTGGTTGAAGTAAGCTTGGGAGTTCCACCTGCTTGATCACTGCCTAGTGACGGTGCCACCCTTGTGTGCACTCTTCACCCAGACTGGAACTGAGGGCCAGACAGGTGAAATGACATTATTATTATTATTTGGGTGGACAGCAAAACAGAGTTTATTGAGTGATAGTAAAGCTTATTGAGGAATATAGTACAAAGTTCTCAAAGAGGAAGGGGACCCGAGAGGGTTGCCTGACATTAAAAAATTTTGTAAAAGGGCTGCCTGGCTGGCTCGGTTGGAGAATATGGAACTCTTGATCTTGGGGTCATGAGTTCCAGCCCCGCACTGGGTGTAGAGATTACCTAAATAAAAACTTAAATAAAAATATTAGGAGTGATTTTAGGCTTATTATCAGCAAAACTGTTATTGGTACTCAGATTTCTTGATTACTAATTTTTTGTTGTTTTTATAAATTAGGCTAGTCTTTCATACGTATGTTTTGAATGGTCAAATAGTCCTCTAAGGTTTGTTATGAAAAATAATAGTATTATGCTGTTCCACTTCCTTCTGATAATTGTACCAGGGCATTTACGATTGGTATCTGTATTATTTTGTACTAAATTATCTTCCTTTTATTTCTCCTTTATAATATAGTTTGGACTGTATATAACATATACATACATATAATTATTTAAAATTATGTTTTGTTTGTATTATTTATAAATTTTATTTCAGTGAGGTAAAGAGGTTGTTACGAAATACTTCTTATTCTAAAAAAGGGACCATTGGGTCTGACATGACTGAGTACCCCTAGAATAGGTGGGATTTGGTGGTACAGTGCATGGGAAAACTTTGATGGGAAGGTGGCTGGGGTCTTGGAGAAACTCAAAGGAGGCTATGTATAGTTGGAGAGGATAGAGTGAGTAGGACATGTGTAGGATGAGTGCCAACAGGGAGGCAGGGGGCCATATGGGACCTTGTTGGAAGAAACTTGGAGAGTTGTTTCTCTGGAACTAAAGCTGAGCAGTTTTAAGGTATGAATTGCTTGACCAAGTGTAATTTATAGCTGAAATGGACTTAAAGATCTTATGTAAGTTTATAAGTCAGAAAATGGAAGTTAATGGAATTTTCCCAAGGTCATGATAATGGATGAACTGGAGCTATAACTTAACCTTGCTAGTTCATTGTTTACACTGGACTGCCAGGCAGAGGGAGTAATTTTTTTTTTTTTTTAATTTTATTTTTAGGAACTCTCTTCACACCGCATGGGAGTTGAACTCCCAACCCCAGGATCAAGAGTCCTATGTTCCACCAACTGAGCTAGCCAGGTGCCCCACAGGGATTGCATTTTAGATAGTTGGGAGCATTTCAGGGTTCACCAAAGGGAATTCTGGGATGAAGATGGCTGGATGGCTGTGTATAGGCTGGAGGCAGTGGGTATTGGGAAGCCACAAAGTCAGCCTTCCCGCCCCCCTGACTTTATCCTCTGATCAGACTGAATCATGAATTACGAGCTCTGATCTTGACTTATGCTGTTATTTAATAGCTTTTGTGTTAGTATGCTTATCTCTTCTTCTAGATAGTGTGCCCTTTACTTTTTATTTTGTATACATTCTGGCTCAAATACTTTATAAGTAATGAGTTTTACTTGTAAGTTGCCCCATCATCAGGTTTGAATTGGGCCACTGGTTTACTAGAATCTTCATTTTATCTTTGTGCATTGACTTTTTAGCCTGGATATGTATTTTGGTTCAGAAGACTTATGGTTGCCTGCAAAGATAAGTTCATGCTCTCTTTGTAACAAAGTTCATCTCCAGCAACATACTTTGATGACTGCACTTTTTTTTTTTTTTTTTAAAGTAGGCTCCATGCCCAGTGTGCAGCCCATTGTGCAGCCCAGTGTGGGGCTTGAACTCAGGACCCTGTGATCAAGACCTGAGCTGAGATCAAGTGTTGGATGCTTAATCAGCTGAGCCACCCACGTGACCCTGATGACTGTACTTTTAAATAAAACTGAAAATTAGGAAATAGGAGCTCTATAGTTTAGATATTGTTTAGAAGATTATTATTTTTCCTTTTTTTAAAAAGATTTTATTTATTTATTTGACAGAGAAATATCACAAGTAGGCAGAGAGGCAGGAAGAGAGAGAGGGAGAAGCACGCTCCCTGCTGAGCAGAGAGCCTGACTCGGGGCTTGATCCCAGGACCTTGGGATCATGACCTGAGCTGAAGGCGGAGGCTTTAACGCACTGAGCCACCCAGGTGCCCCTTTTCTAATTTTTTTTATTGTAATCTTTCCAAAATTTTAAAGACTTTTTTAAAATTTTAATTTTTTTAAAAGATTTTATTTGACAGAGATCACAAGTAGTCAGAGAGAGAGGAAGGGAAGTAGGCTCCCTGCTGAGCAGAGAGCCCAACGCAGGGCTCTATCCTAGCACCCTGGGATCATGACCTGAGCCGAAGGCAGAGGCCTAACCCACTGAGCTACCCAGGCGCCTCCAAATTTTAAAAGACTTTTTTAAAAAGATTACTTATTTTAGAGAGAGAGAGGGAGGAGATAGAATGTGCTTGTGCAGGGTGGGGGAGAAGCAAGAGAATCCCAGGCTGATTCCACCTTATGCGGGGCTTGGGGCTCTAACCCTGAGATCTTGACCAGCTGAAACCAAAGGAGTTGGACGCTTAACCAACTGAGCTGCCCAGGCGCCCCAGGACTTTTTGTTTGTTTTGTTTTGTTTTGTTATAGTTACAAGTAGAACCTTCCCTTATGTGGATATACCATAATGTACCTGACCAGCCCCCTATTAGTAGACTTTCAGGTTTTCATCTTTAGCGCATTCAAGCATTCATTCAAGTAATGAATAAATAAGATTTATTATTATTATTTAAAATATTTTATTTATTTGACACAGAGAAACACAGCCAGAGAGGGGACGCCAGCAGGGGTAGTGGGAGAGGGGGGAGCAGGCTTCCCACCGAGCAGAGCTGGATGTGGGGCTGGATCCTAGGATCCTGGGACCATGACCTTAGCCGAAGGCAGACACTCAGTGACTGAGCCACCCAGGCACCCTTATTATTATTATTTTAAAGTATTTTGTTTATTTGACAGAGAGAGGGAACACAAGCAGGGGGAGCTGGAGAGGGAGAAGCAGGCTCCCTACTGAGCAGGGAGCCTGATCTGGAGCTCAGTCCCAGAACGCTGGGATCATGACTTGAGCCAAAGGAAGACCGTCAACAACTGAGCCACCCAGGCGCCCTTGAATAAATAAGGTTTAGGTTTTACTTTGAAACATTTGGTTCAGATTCTGTATGATCTAATGTATGAATTATGACCACTGAAAGAAACAGGGAGGGCAGATAGACATACTGTAATAAATGGCTCAAATTCAGAATAGTGATTAACATATCTGTATGTAAGGATATAATTTATGTGTTTGAGGGCACTTCCACAAAGAGCTATAGGAGTTTTGGAATGATTACATATAGTATAAAGCTTGAAAGTCTGAAAATTTATTGTAAAAAGTAAGCCTCTGTTTCTTTGCCTAGGGATCCCTGTAATGTCCCACTTTCTTGTGTTTTGATGATCGTGTTTTTCAGTGTCCAGCATGTTCAGCATCATCACTGGCCAGTCCACTTGTTTTCCAGGGTAATCCCAGAAATTGCCAGTCTTCTTACTAGTTCCCTAATGTCAAGTTTATTTTTCTTCTGGCCATTCCAGCTCTTTACCTTCCATTGGTCTCTTTTCAAGTCTTACTCCCTCCAGAGTAATTTTGAATAAACAGGTGCCAGATTCTCTAGAGTTCAGTCTTCTCTTCAGTTCCAGCCTTAACCAGATAGGATGTCAGTTTAGTCATTCCTAGGGCTCCTCTGTCTGCTGAGCATGTTTAGTAATCATGTGGCTGGATGAGTACAACGGTGGTTCTCTGGTAGGTTTCTTTTCAAGCCTGAAAAACCACTGAAGGTTTTATAAACAAAGCACTGATGTGTTTATAATGTTATGTTAATCCATCTTTCTCTTAGTCAATATAGAAACTGTTGCTCTGCTGATCTAATTAAGGAAATTCTGATTTTTTTGGTAAGGGGAAGGAAGAATCATTTTATTTATTTATTTATTTATGAAGATTTTATTTATTTATTTGACAGAGAGATCACAAGTAGGCAGAGAAGCAGGAAGAGAGAGAGGGGTAAGCAGGCTCCCCACCAAGGAGAAAACCTGATGCGAGGCTTGATCCCAGGATCCTGAGATCATGACCTGAGCTGAAGGCAGAGGCTCAACCCACTGAGCCACCCAGGTGCCTGTTATTTTTTTTTTTTAAGATTTTATTGATTTATATATGACAGAGATCACAAGTAGGCAGAGAAGCAGGCAGAGAGAGAGGAAGAAGCAGGCTCCCTGCTGAGCAGAGAGCCCGCTCCCAGGCAGAGGCTTTATACTGAGCCAACCAGGCGCCCCAGGAAGAATCCTTTTAAAATGGGAAGTGGAGGGGCGCCTGGGTGGCTCAGTGGGTTTAAACCCTCTGCTTTCAGCTCAGGTCATGATCCCAGGGTCCTGGGATCGAGCCCTGCGAGCCCTGCATCGGGCTCTCTGCTCAGCAGGGAGCCTGCTTCCCCCTCTCTCTGCCTGTGATCTCTCTGTCTCTCTCTCTCTCTCTGTCAAATAAATAAATAAATAAATAAAATCTTAAATAAAAATACAAATAAAATGGGAAGTGGATTTCCAAATGCTGATATTCTTTATACTTAATGAGTTTGCTAAAGGCTGCTTACACTATACCTAGGAAAGAAAAAGAATTCCTGAGGAGGGGTGCCTGGGTTATGCAGTTGGTTAAGCACCTGCCTTCTGCTCCAGCAATATGTCAGGGTCCTGGGATTGAGCTTTGTGTTGGGCTCTCTGCTCTGTGGGTAGTCTGTTTTTCTCCCTCTCCCTCTTGCTCTCTTGCTCTCTCCCTCTCTCAAATAAATAAATCAAATCTTAAAAAAAAAAAAAAAAAGAATTCTTAAGGAATTGTGAATCTTGCATTTAATGGTCAGATTTTCATTTATTTTGTGGAGCTGTTCTTTTTTTTTTTTTTTTTTTTAAGATTTTATTTAACAGAGAGAGAGAGCGCGCACAAGCAGGTGGAGCTGCAGGGAGAGAGAGAAGTAGACTCCTTGTTTAGCAGAGAGCCAGATGCAAGTCTCAGTCCCAGGACCCTGGGATCATTATCTGAGCTGAAGGCAGACACTTAACTGACTGAGCCACCCAGGTGCCCCTGTAGAGCTGTTCTTAACAGTTGGTGAGATTAATCACATGAGTATAATGTTATATCTATTTAAAAGCCATAGAAGGCTCTTTGAATAGGTAATATAAAACATAAATGAACCTAATGGATAATACTTTCTCTTCTGTGACAAGAGAACTGGAAAATAAGAAAAGTTATTTTCTAAACCATTATATTACAGCTCTATGAACAATGTTCTAAGGTTATGCCAGAGTGAATGTCTTAGAATGGTTCTGTATTTACAAGTTGTGTCACTAATGCAAAAATATTTTGTGATTTTATTTTTATTTTTTTACAAAGATTTTATTTATTTACTTGACAGAGAGAGACACAGTGAGAGAGGGAACATAAGAAAGGGGGAGTGGGAGAGGGAAAAGCAGGCTTCCTGCTGAGCAGAGAGCCCAGTGTGGGGCTCTGTCCCAGCACCCCAGGATCATGATGTGAGCAGAAGGCAGAGGCTTAATGACTGAGCCACCCAGGTGCCCCTATTTTGTGATTTTAAGTACTAAAAGTTTAAGACTTCTGCTTTTATAAAATTTTATAATAGGGGCTAGGAAATTATTTTGATGATTATTATTTTCTAATATTCACATGGCTTTTTCGCCATAAGAGATCAAGTAATTTGTCAGGTTACTTCTGTTCCTGTTTACTTTTCTAGAAAATATAGTAACAGTGTTAACCCATTTATTTTAAGTGATTTAACATTAATTGAATGCTTGCCAATATGTGAAATGCTAGTGAGCTGACTGTAGTCAAAATTCAGACCTTTGGAATGTTAGATGTGTTCTGCCAAGAGGTTGGGACTTTCTTGGGCATGTAAGCTACCAAGACTTCCTGAAAAGTGTGGGAGAGAGCCTCTGTGTTTTAGAGTTTCGTTTTATGGTATAGAGTAAGACCTAGAGAAGGAGGCCATCACTCTAGGGTGTACAGGCTGCTCCCCTAAAGCCCCAAGTTCCTTTAGCTCTGCCTTGACTTTCCCCTTCACTCCTGAGAATTGTTCCAAGAGCTTTTCCCTTTGTCTTGATTGCATAACATCCCATCCCAGTCCCATCCTAGGTCTTACTGCAGAAGGATCTCTTTTTCCTTGGTGCAGGTACTTTGCATATCCAAATAATGGATGAACCTAGACATAATGGTTGAGCATCAAGGTGCTGGGCAGACATATGTGTCCTATCTTCAGTACTGTTATGATACTGTTTAATTCGATTGGGAGGGTGATGTTCATTTTTAGAAATGTAAGGTGGCATTGATTTAAAAAACAATGCAAATAAATACAGGAAAAAATATTTTTTCGTATTCTAATTTGATTGACAAAATTTCAAGAAATTCATAAGCTGAGAATACCTGTTTCATTGTTAGTCTTCGGTAACTGGCACTCTCTCTACCTAGACACCCAACACTCCTCCCTGCCTTTTTTTTTTTTTTTAAACAGTGGTTAAATTGTCTTGTTGCGGAGGAAGTGGATACTTCTTTTTGTCAGAAGACTGGAGCAGTGGGTGTTTGTTTACAGTTTAAGATACTTTTTTTTTTTTTTAAGATTTTATTTATTTGTTTGACAGAGAGAGATCACAAGTAGGCAGAGAGAGAGGGAGGTGCAGGCTCCTTGCTGAGCAGAGAGCCTGATGTGAGGCTCGATCCCAGGACCTTGAGACCATGACCTGAGCCAAAGACAGAGGCTTAACCCACTGAGCCACACAGGTGCCCCTAAGATACTTTTTTGAATCTGCTTTTCTTGTTCCTTCAGGGCTGAACTTTGAAAAGGTCTAATCTAGTGTGGTCATACCAAGTCTGAATCTATCCTTTATTCTGTCTCTGGAATTGTTACGGGTATATTGTAAGATTTTTCTTTTATGCATTTCTGTTAGCTAAAGAACTGGCCATGGGAAATCTACTTTATTCACATACACCTTTTTATATTAAGGTATGTGACTATTTTTCTCTATCACTTATTCATGGAATGTTTATTGAGAGGATATATGGAATTTGCTGTGTGAGGCTCTGGGGATACAAGGTTGAGGGCTCATGGTTCATGGCTTAAAGGAACTTTAAGATAAAGACAGACAAATGAACAGATTATTCTGATGCCATGTGGCAAGTGCAAATGATAGAGCCTATCAGGGTATTGTGGGAGCACAGAATGTAGCAGTAGTTCTTAAAGTATGGGGACCCTGGTAGTCCCTGAGCTCGTGATTTATCTGTAAGGTCAAAACTGTTTTTTAACTTAAGACATTATTTGCTGTTTTTGCTTTCATTCACTTAAAAATATGTGGAAGAGTTTTCCAAAGGCAGTATTATTTGTGGTATCACAATAGATTGAATACAGAAACAGAGATGAGAATCTGGCTGTTGTCTTTTTTTTTTTTTTAAAGATTTATTTATTTTATTATTTTTATTATTTTTTAAAGATTTTATTTGAGAGAAAGAGAACAAGAGAAGCAGAGAGAAGCAGACTCCCTCCTGAGCAGAACTCTATCTGGGGACTCCAGGATCTTGACCTGAGCCAGAGGCAGGCGCTCAACCAGTTGTGTCACCCAGGCACCCATTATTATTATTTTTTAAGATCTTACTTATTTATTTGAGAGCGAGAACGTAAGTGGAGGGGAGAGGGAGAAGCAGATGTCCCACTGAGTAGGGTGCCCTGCGTGGGGCTCAGTCCCAGGACCCTGTGATCATGACCCGAGCAGAGGCAGATGCTTAATTGACTCTGCCACCCAGGTGCCCCTATTTATTTATTTGAGAGAGAGAGAGAGAAAGAGTATGAGCGGGAAGGTCAGAGGCAGAGGGAAAGGGAGAGAGAATCTCAAGCAGATTCCACACCAACTGGAGAGGCTGACGTAGGGCATGATGTGGGAGTTGCTCTCACAACCGTGAAGTCATGACCTGACCCAAAACTCAGGCACCCTTAGCTGTCTTCTATTAAGCCAGACATTAAGGAGATTTGCAGAAATATAAAGCAGTATTACTGTTCTCACTAAAAGTTTTATTTTGAAAAATATGGTTTTCAAAATTAAAATATATTTAAAAATAAAATGTGTTTTTAAAAGCGAAAGCGAGCACAAGCAGGTGGAGGAGAAGAGGCAGAGATAGAGAATCTCAAGCAGACTGCATTGTGAGTGCAGAGCCTAACACAGGACACCATCTCACCACCCTGAGATCATGGAAGATGAGGGCAGAGATAGACAGATAGGAGATAATGTAGGTCCACTTAGGTAGGGTTACAATGGGATGCTTTTGGAATGTTTTAAGCAAAGAATTGGGAGTTATCTGATTTATGGTCTACAAAGTACATTTTGGATTCCTCAGGCACAGTTGAATTGTAGAGAGCCTAGAGTAAGAGTCAGAGAGACTGATTAAGAGGGTGTTGCAGCAAAACAGCCAAGAAATACTGGTGATGACTTAGACTGAGCCTGTGTCAGAAACAGTGGGAGTGTTGAGTGAGTTTGGTATGTTTTGGAGGTAGAGCCAGTTTTTTTGTTTGTTTTTGGTTTTGTCTGAAATGATGTTTGAGGGGGAGCAGAACAGGAGGATATCAGTAGTTCACATTGTAGCATTGTAAAAAAATATGGGAAACAATATAAATACCCAGCAAGAATGGTACATCCACACAATGGAGTACAGGGCAGATGTAAGTAAAGAATGTGAAAGAGTTCTGTGAACGGATACAAAGTAATTTCCAGGACATACAGTTAATGGAAAAAAGCAGAGTGCAAAAGAATAACTATGTTACCTTTTATGGAAGAAAAGAGGGAAATAAGAATATAGATAAGTATTTCCACATTTGTGCAAGAGTAAACACAAGGAAGGTAGTCCAGAAACTAGTGAGATTCATTTCTTATAGTATTTAGGTGGGTACTGTATGGAATGGAAGGGAATAGGAATTAAGTAGTAGGGATGGAGAGAGGGATACTTTTGTGGAGGTATCTTTTTGTGTAGGTCTGACTTTTGAACCATATTAATGTTTCACATAATCAAAAATAAATACATAGGGTGCCTGGGTGGCTCTGTTGGTTAAGCAACTGCCTTCGGTTCAGGCCATGATCACGGGGTTCTGGGATTGAGTCTTGCATCAGGCTCTCAGCTCCATGAGGAGTCTGCTTCTCCCTCTGACCTTCTTCCCTCTCATGCTCTCTCTTGCTTGCTCTCTCAAATAAATAAATAAAATCTTAAAAAAATAAATAAATACATTAAATCTATTAGGATGGAAAGGGAAAAACCCAAACAAAATAAAAACAAATGAGCTTAACTGGACTTCTAATAAAGAACACCCACATTGAAAGGGAGAATAGGGGCACCTGGATGGCTTAGTTGTTAAGCTTTCTGCTCAGGTCATGATGTCAGGGTCTTGGGATAGAGCCCCCCCCCCCAGGAGGGGGGGCTTTGCTCAGCAGGGGGCCTGCTTCTCCCTTCCCCTCTAATTGTGCTCTCTCTCACTATCTCTTTCTCTGTGTCAAATAGATAAAATCTTAAAAAAGGGGGGGGGGAGGATAAAAAGCAAAACCAATTAACTGTGCAGAATTTTGACTATAAACCCCGGGCTCAGAACAAAGTAATCTGTAAACACATAATGAACATTTGTTAGTGGAGTTGTTTTTTGTTTGAATTAGGAATTTTGTAACTATTTTGTGTATTTTAGATTATTAGTTTTTTTTAAGAGAGCTGTAAATATGCCTTGAATGACATTGTGGTTGGATTAGAATCTGAGATCACTATGAATTGCTGGTCTTTTTAGATAGACACAGGAATAAATGTAGATGTTTGTATGTATGGATTACAGGCATATATATCCTAGTTATTTCTGTCTGCTCTTCCTTATCATTTTCTGACAAAATAGAATGCTTTGTTGAATTTCTGGAGATGGAGGAGAGGTTCACAGTTAACTAGGATGTATTTAGGAGGAATCTTTTTTTTTTTTTTTTAAGATTTTATTTATTTTTTGACAGATCGTGCGCAGCAGGGGGAGCAGCAGGCAGAGGGAGAGGGAGAATCAGGCTTATCAAGCAAGGAGCCCAACGCAGGGCTTGATCTCGGGACTCCAGGATTATGACCTGAGCCAAAGACAGAGAAGTTTAACAACTGAGCCACCCAGATGCCTCTTAACAGGCATTCTTAAAATTCGATTTTCTCCTTAGTTCCTTCTTTTTTTTTTTTTACCAGTATTTGATAAAATTTGAAAGCACACTCTGAATGATAAACATCTGCCATATAGTTCTTGGGCATATATGAATAGTTGATTATTTCTAGTCTCTGCTTCCTCTTCCTCAGGCCACTTGGGACAGCCCAGATGGAAAGCTTGTGTGAGTTAGTGTTTAAAACACCATGTGGAGAAATGTCTGATCCCTATAATCTTGGCTACCTTCTTAGAAGATGCTGTATATTCTGGGGCACCTGGGTGGCTCAGTGGGTTGAGGCCTCTGCCTTCGGCTCCCGTTGTGATCCTGGGTCCTGGGATCCGGCCCTAGGTCGGCTCTTTGCTCGGTGGGGAGCCTGCTTCCTCCTCTCTCTGCCTGCTTCTCTGCCTGCTTGTGATCTCCGTCTGTCAAATAAATAAATAAAATCTTAAAAAAAAAAAGAAAAGAAGATGCTGTGTATTCTTATTTTTTGTTGTCATTATAACTTTATAATTTTGTTGTCATTATAACATTATAATTTCTTAAAAACAAAAAAGAGTAAAAGTCATAAAATTTAGCACTCCATCAATTTTGTTTTAATTAACTTTTAATAGGTACACTTTTGAAATAATTTTCTGCAACATTCACGAAGTATTGAGATATTTTTAATTGTTTCATGTTAATATAAGATATTTCTGTAAGGAAGAGTGTTACTGGAGTTGTTTTTTCCTTCAAAGCAGGGAGTGAATGGAGTAAAATGTCTTTGGGGCTAAGAGAATATTAAGTGGGATTTCAACCATGCTCATAGTTTGCCTACATGTGTAGTTTCTTTAATTCTTTCAGTGAGCCCTTTTGATTACCTGCCATTTGTAAAGGCACTTTGCTAAGTATTTGGATTATAAGTATGAATATGACTCTCTCTTTGTCCTGAGGGATTCACAGTCCAGTAGGGAAGATAAGCAAACTAATATTTGTAATGTAATGATTTAAAGCTAATAATATACTGTCGCAGGTTACAGCAGGATCCTATGCAAGTGAGCCTTTGGGAATTAGGAAAGGGCTCTAGAGAAAATGTCACCTGAATTGGTACAGGTGCATAGGAGTTAGCCTGATGGATAGGGTGCTGGAATGAGCAGCAATTTAATAGATACCATAGTGTTTTGCATTTTAGGTAAGTGAGTGGTGGATGATAGAATTCATTAAGGAGGATAATTCATGATAGGGGATATCTCATTGTTTAAGGAGGAGATCTCATTGGCTGGCAAATTCTGGATGGTTTCTTTTCTTTCTTTCTTTTTTTTTTTTTTTTTAAGATTTAATTTATTTATTTGACAGATCACAAGTAGGCAAAAAGGCAGGCAGAGAGAGGAGGAAGCAGGCTCCCTGCCGAGCAGAGAGCCCGATGCGAGAGGCTCCATCCCAAGACCCTGGGATCATGACCTGAGCTGAAGGCAGAGGCTTTAACCCACTGAGCCACCCAGGCACCCCTGGATGGTTTCATTTTGTAGGTTTCCTCATTTATTAGACTGTGACTTATTTGTTGGGGTGAATTCCTGGTTAGTAGGAAAGACTAACCTTTGGACTCAATAGGTGAGTGAGAACCCTTAGGTGAGGCTTTTGTTCTAAAGAGACTCGAGATATGTGTGTGTTTGTGTGTGTGTATATAATACATACACGTACATACATACATATGTATATATACCTACATACATGTATACACATGTACTTACATATGTATGTGTGTGTGCAGAGGTTGACCTTAAACCTAAGAGAAGCAAAATGGAATTACAGAGAAAATATCTTTAGAATACTAGTGTTAAGGGATCTTGGGCTGATGACTTAAGCCAGATGGACCTAGTCATCCTACAGATTTCAGTAAGATAGCTGGACAATGCTGGGGTCTCAGTTCCAGAGATGGTAAAAGGATAGTTCCTGTCATCATGTGTGTATGTTGATAATATTAGGACCCCATTTTGGTTTATTAGTTTACTGACATATTTAGTAGCAATTCCTAAATTGGGATTAAACACTTTTTAAAAAAGATTTTATTTATTAATTTGAGAAAGAGAGCACAGCAGAAGGAGAGGCAGAGGGAGAGGGAGAAGCAGACTCCCTCCTGAGCTGGGAGCCCGACGTGGGTGGGGCTCAGTGCTAGGAACTGGAGATCACGACCTGAGCTGAAGGCAGATGCTTAACCATCTGAGCCAGGTGCCCTCGGATTAAAAACTTTTTAAACATAAAAAGTTAAGGGTGCCTGGGTGGCTCCGTCAGTTAAGTATCTGCCTTTGGCTCAGGTCATGATCTCAGGGTCCTGGAATTGAGCCCCACATTGGGCTCCTTGCTCAGTGGGAAGTCTGCTTCTTCTTCTGCCTCTCCTCCCCACTTGTTCTCTCTCTGTCTCTGAAATAAGAAAACAAAACAAAGCAAAAATTAAAAAAAAGAACTTAAAAAAGCTAAACAATGTAAACCTTCCCACCCCTAGCCCTAGGTCAATCCTGTTTCTGTTTACCCCATTCCTCTAGCACACTTACCCCACACAGGAAACTTTTTATTTATGTATCCTTCTAGGGTTTCTTTATGTAAATAAAGGCAATTAAAAACGCAGATTCTTATTTCTTTCTATCTCTACCCTCTAAAACCCACCAAAGCCCCCATATTATACCTGTTGTTCTACACATTGGTCTTCCCACTGTTCCCTTTACATATTGTGTTTCTTAACAATGGAAATCTTCACAAAATCTTCCCAGAGAGTATGTATAATTTTTTTTTTAAGTTGTATGGTTTCCTTTTGGATACTTTATTTAACTAGTTCTCTCTTGGTAGTCATTTGGGTGGTTTCTAGGTTTTTATTTTTTTAAGATTTTATTTATTTGACAGAGAGAGAGAGATCGCAAGTAGGCAGAGAGGCAGGCAGAGAGAGAGAAGGGAGGAAGGAGGCTCCCTGCGGAGCAGAGAGCCCTACTCGGGGCTCTATCCCAGGACTCTGGAATCATGACCTGAGCCAAAGGCAGAGGCTTTAACCCACTGAGCCACCAAGGCGCCCCTTGTTTTGTTTTGTTTTTTTAAGCTGCATATTTTTTTTTCTTTTTTAAAAGATTTTATTTATTTATTTGACAGGAAGAGATCCCAAGTAGGCAGAGAGGCAGGCAGAGAGAGAGGAGAAAGCAGACTCTCTTCTGAGCAGAGAGCCCAAAGCAGGGCTCCATCCCAGGACCCTGGGATTACGACCTAAGCCGAAGGCAGAGGCTTTAACCTACTGAGCCAACCACCCAGGTGCCCCTGGTTTCTAGTTTTTAAAGAAAAATTTTTTTAAGGATTCCATCTTCTTCTTTATTTGAGAGAGAGAAAGAGAATGCAAGCAAGAATGGGGGGGGGTGGCAAGGAACAGAGCAAGAGGGACAAACAGACTCCGCTCTGAGTGTGGAGCCCAATGCCATGCTCCATTGCACGACCAGATCATGACCTGACCCGAAATCCAGTTGGTCGCTGGCGCCCTGTTGATTATTATAACAGTGTTGTCATGAATTAACTTGTACGTGTCATTTTGCCCATAAGCAAGTATAAAATTACGGAATAAATTCAGATGTGGTATTACTAATCAAAGGCCATATATCTTTGTAATTTTGATAGGTATTGCCAAAATGCCCTTATGTTTGGACCCAGATTCTCCCATTGATTATAAGGGATAATGTGTATTTCTCCCTTGAAAGCTTTATTCAGATTAAATTGACATACAACATTGTGTAAGTTTAAGGTGTACAATGTGATAATTTGACATATGTATATATTGCAAAATATTTACCGCAGAAGGCTAGTTACTACATTTCACATAATTCACGTAATTACCATTTTGTTGTTGTTACTGTGGCTAGTAGGCTTTTTTTTTTTTTTTAATATTTCATTTATTTATTAGAGTGTGCATGAGAGAGAGCCAGCAGGGGCAGAGGGAGAGGGAGAAGCAGTCTTTCCGCTGAGCAAGGGGATTTGATATAGGGCTTGATCCCAGGATCTTGGGATCATGATGTGAGCCAAAGGTAGACGCTTAACCAACTGAGCCATCGAGGCACCCATCTTTTTTTTTTTTTTAAGATTTTATTTATTTATTTGAGAGAGAGAATGAGCACAACCAAGACCTGAGCCAAAGGCAGACGCTTAACCAACTGAGCCACCCGGGTGCCCTGATAATAGGCATTTCTTCACAGCTTTGCCAAGAAAGTACCTTGTAAGAGTGCCTGGGTGGTGCAGTTGGTTGAGCATTGGACTCTTGTTTTCAGCTCAGGTGGTGATCTCAGGGTCCTCAGATCAAGCCCCCTGTCTGGCTCTAATGCTCAGAGTGCAGTCTGCTTGAAATTCTTTGTTCTTGCCCCTCTGCACTCCCCCCCAACAGGTGCTCAAGAGACTTCTCTCTCTCTCTCAAATAAATCTTTAGAAAGTGCTTTGCTTGGCAAACAGGGATTTTTTTTTTTTAATGTTATTTATTTATTTGACAGACAGAGATCACAAGTAGGGAGAGAGGCAGGCAGAGAGAGACGGAGAAGCAGAAGCAGGTTCCCCGCTGAGCAGAGAGCCTGATGTGGGGCTCCATCCCAGGACCCTGGGATCATGACCTGAGCTGAAGGCAGAGGCTTTAACCCACTGAGCCACCCAGGCGCCCCCAGGGATTTTTGATAAACTGCTATGTGGAGGGGCACCTGGGTGGCTCAGTGGGTTGAGCCTCTGCCTTCAGCTCAGGTCATGGTCTCAGGGTCCTGGGATGGAGCCCCCGCCTCAGGCTCTCTGCTCGGTGGGGAGCCCGTGTCCCCTTCTCTCTGCCTGCCTGCCTACTTGTGATCTCTCTCTGTCAAATAAATAAATAAAGTCTTAAAACAAATAAACAGACAAAAAATACCTGCTATGTGGAAAGTGGTGTATCAGTGTAGATTTATTTTATTTTATTTATTTATCATTCTAGTAAATATGTTTTGGTGAAATGTGTACATAGTTCTTTTGGATGTATGTCTGTGGTGCAATTCCTTATGTCAGAAGGTATGTTAATTTCCATTGCTTACATTCTCAGCAAGCCTGGATATTCTTAGTTTCTTTAAATTTTATCCATTTTGGTAGATACAAAGTGGTATCTTACTGTGGTTTTAATTTTTATTTTTATAATGAGAGTGTCCATTTTCCCCCTATGCTTGTTGGCTATACTGTTTTTTTTTTTTAACTTTATTTTATGTTATTTTTTTATTTTAAAAAAAGATTTTATTTATTTATTTGACAGAGAGATACAGCAAGACAGGGAACACAAACAGGGAGAGTGGGAGAGGGAGAAGCAGGCTTCCCACTGATCAGCGAGCCCAGGACGGGGTTCGACCCAAGCCAGAGGCAGACGCTTAATTGCTGAGTCACCCACGTGCCCCGGAAAAACTTTATTTAAAAAACCCCAGAATATTTAATCTCCATTTGTTAAACAAAAAGAAAGACTAACGCTTTTACACTAGCAACCTTAATCTGGTTCGTTCTTGGGTACTATGTATTAAAGAATATTTTTGACTCTTCTAATTGCCTTTTGTAAAAAAGTTAAAATGTAGAAATTAAATTACTTTATCCTTTGATGTACGTCTAGGATTTTGTGGTAGTATGCAAGAAGTACTTTGAATTCAGTAGAAAGGGATAATAAAGAGGAGAGAGAGAAATACTTAGACCTCGAAATGATTTTTGAGTTCACCCGCTTTTGCTTGCTTATTTGTGGGTGGAGGTTGGGAGGTTGAAATCATTGTTACTTAGATAGAATAGTTGAGCCAGCTCTAAAATTATAATATAACTTGCAAGATTGAGGCATAGTATTTGTTTTGTTTTTGTAGGAAAGTACTTTTATGTGAACAAGGACTAGAGATACAAGGACTAGAGATAGACTCTGTGTAGGGGATTTTGTTTGTTTATATGCCGTTATCAGTGCTTGGATAAGCTTTTGAAATCTTCCCCTGCATCTTTTTAAAGTTTAATGGGTGTTTGTCCAGAATTTTTTCCTTTCTTTTCACAATAAAGCAGTGAGAATGGATCTTCATGTGTAAGGTTATTAATAACATTGTTCTTACCCAAAGCTTTAGTAGGAATTTTAAGAGTAAATTTTTTTATTTAAAGATTTTATTTATTTATTTGAGAGTGTGCACGAGCAGGGGGAAGGGCAAAGGGAGAAGCAGACTACCTCACAGATATCATTTTTTGTCAGTTTTAGGTTCACAGTAAAATTGAGTAGGAGGTTCAGAGAATTCTCTTATATCCCTGCCCCCACTGCATGCATTGCCTCCCGGTCAACATCCTGCAGCAGCAAATTGCCATTATTTTTGAGTTGACTGATTCCCTTTTGGGAAAGTGAGCAGTTTGATATATTTTAGCATCATCTAAAGTCTATTTTATAACATTCTTCTCATTTTATTTTATTTTATTTTTAAAGATTTATTTATTTATTTATTTATTTGACAGAGCACAAGTAGGCAGACAGAGAAAGAGGAGGAAGCAGGCTCCCCACAAAGTAGAGAGCCCAATGTGGGGCTCGATCCCAGAACCTTGGGATTATGACCTGAGCCAAAGGTGGAGGCTTTAACCCACTGAGCCACCTAGGTGCCCCAACATTCTTCTCATTTTGAAAACAGTATTATTGACCTTACTACCCAAAGAAACCAAGACTGTAATTGAATTACTGGCTTCCTAACAGAATTTTATTTTGAAGATACAAAGTGAAAAAGATTTTCAACCTTATATCAACAGTTCCGCTCTTTTAATTCCTCCTAATTTTATGAAACTTGAAGATTTTTAAGTCTTTTCTCCCTTTTGTACATCTTTATTTTTTATTTATTTATTTTTAAAAAAGATTTTCTTTATTTATTTGAGTGAGAGAGAACATGAGAGGGGAGAATATCAGAAGGAGAAGCAGACTCTCTTTGGAGCTGGGAACCTGATGTAGGACTTGATCCTGAGACTCCAGAACCATGACCTAAGCCGAAGGCAGTTGCTTAACCAGCTGATCCACCCAGGTGCCCCTGGAGACAGGTGTGATAAAGGAAATACAAGCAGGAGAAGCGGGAGAGGGAGAAGCAGGCTTCCCACTGAGCAGGGAGCCGATGTAGGGCTTGATCCCAGTACCCTGGGATCCTGACCCGAGCTGAAGCAGACACTTAATGACTGAGCCACCTAGGCACCCCTAAATAAAATCTTTAAAAAAATTTCTGACTTGGAGTATTATTGAGAAGATATATATAATTCCAGACTTGGTGTATAGCACAAGCTCTAGTCCGATTTGAGTGGGTTTGCCTAGAAGTGAATTAAATGATGTGATTAGGATGCTGCTATCAGTAGAGGACGTAATGTCCCTTAAGATTTTATTAGTGAGGAATGGGACATTATGGCTGAGAAGAGATCCCAACTGATCATTGGGAAAGACCCATGATTTAGGACTCAAATGAGAAAGCAAAGCCTAAAACTTTGTGAAGACTATAGGATTTTTTCAACGAGACAGAAGGGTCCACTAAAAAAAAAAAAATTAGTAGTTTTAAAGTTCATGTTCATTCAAAGACACCATAGGGGCATCTGTGTGGCTCAGTTGGTTAAATGTCCCAATCTTTTTTTTTTTTTAAGATTTTATTTACTTATTTGACAGAGAGAGAGAGAGCACAAGGAGGCAGAGAGGCAGGCAGGGCGGGGGGTGGGGGGGAAAGCAGGCTCCCCTCTGAGCAGAGAGCCCAATGTGGGGCTCAATCCCGGGACCCTGAGACCACAACCCGAGCCGAAGGCAGAGGCTTAACCCACTGAGCCACCCCGGCGCCCTAAATGTCCCAATCTTGATCTCAATCAACTAAGGTCTTGATCTCAGGGTCATGAGTTCAAGCGACACGTCAAGAAAATGAAATGATAAACCAACTTGGAAAAATATTATTGCAAATTGGGAAAAATAATTATATATACTAGAGAATTAGTGTTCTAATCAGGCTGCCTTCATGGATGTATAACCTGTAAAGTCACACAGGGCCCCATACTTTTTTTTTTTTTAAGATTTTATTTATTTATTTATTTATTTGACAGAGATCACAAGTAGCCAGAGAGGCAGGCTCCCTGCTGAACAGAGAGACAGTGAGAGAGGGAACACAATCATCAGGAGAGGGAGAAGGAGAGGGAGAAGCAGGCTTCCTGCTGAGCAGAGAGCCCGATGTGGGGCTTGATCCCAGGATCCTGAGATCATGACCCGAGCGGAAGGCAGAGGCTTAACCCACTGAACCACCTAGGCAGCCCCCTGCCCTGTACTTATTTTATTGTTAAACTGTCACTGTCTTAAAATTTTTAATTTTTGAATAATGGCCCTGCCGCTTTTTTCTAAAGATTCTATTTATTCATTTGAGAGAGAGTGTACATGACCATGAGTTGGGGGAGAGGCAGTGAGAGAGGGGAGGTACAAGCAGAATCCCCACCCAACACATGGGGCTTGATCCCCAAAGTCAGAGGCTTAACTGACTGAGCCACTCAGTTTTGGCCCTGCTTTTTAATTTTGCAGTGGGCCTCCAGATTATGTAATCAGTCCTGGTCCTGATACATAAAGTCAGGTAAGAAAAACACAACCCAATATAAAGGGCCAAAACTGTGAACAAAGGAATTCAAGAAGGAACATAGATAATTAATAACTGTGTGAAAAGGTCCTTACTAAGTAATACAGACTGAAATCATAGTATATTTTCTGTATTGCCACAAATTAAGAAATCTGACTTTACCAGGTAGGTAGTGGAGAGGATTGTGTCATCACTTTACATACTGCTGGTGACTTGGTAGAGTGGTACAGTTGGAAGACAGTTTGGCATTTTTGGTAAAGTTGGGAATTTGCATGTCCTATAACCCACCAATTCCACTTCTAGGTTTAAAGCATACCCTAAAGAAATTCTTGTTCATGTGCACCTGGAAAGTTGTATAATAATGTTGATAATAGCAAAAAACTTCAAACAATCCAAATGCCTGAAAACAGAATGGATAAATACATTTTGGCATATTTACATAATGAAACACTACAGAGCAATTAAAAAGTAACATGAATAAAGCTTAGAAAAATATTTCAGCGACAAAATTCACATCTCTGAAGACTGTCAGCATATGAATTTATCAAGCTGAAAAAGGGAGCCAGGAATATAAACCTAAACAAACCATTATTTATGGATATATACATATGTGACAAAGTTCTGTTTTAAACAGTAATGGAATAATTATTTAGGATAAAGGTTGGGATGAGAAGAGCATGTAGGTAGATGTAATGGTATTGGTGTTCTTTGGGATGGTGATTTATAGCATTCATTTTGTTTGCTTGCATGCATCTTTCTGTATATTGTGTGTGCTTTAAATATTATATTAAAGAAGGAAAGGGGGAAAGTAAAATAAGCTATCAATAGTAGCTTATGATGTAGATAGAGGAATAGGTTGAGAAGTAGAAAGAAAGAGCATGTTACAGAAAAGAGGTTTCAAAAAGGTGACCTAAATGAGAGGATTTAGATAGTTGAATAGGATGTCTGCTTTAGGTCCCTTCTCTCTCTAATGCTTTACAATTTTATTATTGTAGTTCATATGTTTTTTATATTTTTCCCCATATTTAAAAATATAGTTATAAGCTATCATGTCATACAAGTAACAACTTTATTTTTAATTTAGCTCATTTAGTGTTAATACCTTTTATCTTCATCCTTTTTTGTAGTGTGTCTTCTAATTTGAAAGTCTTCATGAAAACTTCAGTTTAAAAAAAATAATGCCATCTTCTGATAAAATAAGACTGAAATGGGGGCTGTCATTTTGAGGTAAGTGTCATCTTTAATTAGTTGCCAGTTTTCCGGAAGTTGAAAAATAGAAGGAAAATGTGAATATTGGTTAGATTCTAATTTTTTTTTTTTAAAGATTTTATTTTTAGGTAATCTTTACCCCCCAACATGGGGTTTGAACTCATGACCCTGAGATGAATAGTAAATACTTTTCTGACTAAGCTGGCTAGGCACCCCTAGATTCTAATCTTTTAGTTAATCGTGTGGAGACTAACTAAATCGTGTGTTTGAGAGGTAGAAATCCTAGGCCGCCTTCTAAAATAGTCTGATAATTAGGATTATGTTTACCCCATTGTTAACAGCTTCATGAAGGAGAGAGGAGGGGACAGTATTGTTGAAAGCTGTTGAGAGAGGTTAATTGAAAACTGAAGCTTTTTGGAGCTTTATTGGAGTTGGTAGTTAGGAGGTTATGGTTAACCCCTTTCAAGACAGTGTTTGTGGCTAAAAATAAGTGTGCAGTAGAAAATAAAGAGTGAAGAGGAGGTGATAAAGTGAATATTTCATCTCTAATTCATTTATTAAATCAATAGGTAGAATGTGCTTAGGATGCAGCAATCATTTTCCTAAGTACTTGAGTTCTAGTTAATGTGATCATGTATCCTTTTAAGACTCTTGTGGTTTAAGACTCTTGTGGATCAATTAATGCCAATTTTTTCCCCCTAGCTTGAGATATAATTGACAAATACCATTCTGTATTCACCCACTTTTTTGTGTGCTGTACTTTTTTTATTCCTGTGGCTTAGTTCTTATCTTTTTTTTTTTTCTTTACAGATTTTATTTATTTATTTGTCAGAGAGAGAGAGAGAGCGCGAGCGAGCGTGAGAGAATGAGTGCACAGGTGGGGGAGCAGCAGGCAGAGGGAGAAGCAGTTTCCCCACAGAGCAGGGAGTTGATGTGGGACTCGATCCCAGGATCATGGGATCATGACCCCAGCTGAAGGCAGATGCTTAACCGACTGAGTCACCCACGCATTCCAGTTTTATCCTTTTAAATTTTTTATTGTTCTTTACTATTTTTATTTATTATTATTATTTTTTAAAGATTTTTATTTATTTGACAGAGAGAGACACAGCAAGAGAGGGAACACAAGCAGAGAGAGTGGGAGAGGGAGAAGTAGGCTTCCCGCTGAGCAGGGAGCCCGATGTGGGGCTCGATCCCAGGACCCTGGAATTATGACCTGAGCCAAAGGCAGACACTTAACAACTGAGGTGCCCCTATTTTTATTTTTTAAAGTAATCTCTGTCCCCATCATGGGGCTTGAACTCACAATCCCAAAATTAAGAGTTGCATGTACCCTGCCACCACCCTCCCTTCTAGCCATCCCCAGTTTCGTCTATATTTAGGGATCTGTTTCTTTGTTTGCTTGCTTTTAGATTCCACATATAAGTAAAATCATAAGGTACTTGTTTTTGACTTACATCACTTAGAATAATACCCTGTAGGTCCACCCATGTTGTCATAGATGGCAAGATTTCACCTTTTTTATGCTGAGTAATAATTGCATTTTATATATATCACATCTTTATCCATTCATCTGTTATTGGACACTTAGGCTGCTTCCATATCTTGGCTACAATGCCGCCATAACCATAGGGGTACATATATCTTTTTGAAGTAGAGTTCTTGTTTTCTTTTTTTTTTTTTTTTTAAGATTATTATTTATTTGACAGAAATCACAAGTAGGCAGAGAGAGAGGAAGAAGCAGGCTCCCTGCTGAGCAGACCCCCCCCCCCCCCCCCCGCAGGGCTCGATCCCAGGAACTTGAGATCATGACCTGAGCCGAAGGTAGAGGCTTTAACCCACTGAGCCACCCAGGCGCCCTGAGTTTTTGTTTTCTTTTGGTAAATATCCAGAAGTGAAATTACCTGATTATATGGCATTTCTTTTTAAATTTTCATTTATTTTTATTATTATTTTTTTAGGATTTTATTTATTTGAGAGAGAGTGAGGACAGCAGGGTGAGGGGCAGAGTGAGATGGAAAGCAGATTCCTTGCTGAGCAGGGAGCCCAACCTAGGGCTCCATCCCAGGACCCTGGGATCATGACCCTGAGCTGAAAGCAGCTGCTTAACCAACTGAGCCACCCAGGCACCCTGGTATTTCTGTTTTTAATTTCTTTTTTTTAAAAGATTTTATTTATTTATTTGACAGAGAGAGATCACAAGTAGGCAGAGAGGCAAGCAGAGAGAGAGAGGAGGAAGCAGGCTCCCCGCTGAGCAGAGAGCCCAATGTGGGGCTTGATCCCAGGACCCTGAGATCATGACCTGAGCCGAAGGCAGCGGCTTAACCCACTGAGCTACCCAGGCGCCCCTATTTTTAATTTTTTGAGGGACCTCCATGCTGTTTTCCAAAGTGGCTGCACCAATTTACATTCCTACTGACAGTGCCCCAGGATTCCCTCTTTTCAACATCCTTACCAATGTTTGATACTTCTTGTTATCTTTTTGATACTAGCTATTCTGACTGGTGTGAAGTGATACTGTGGTTTTGATTTGCATTTCCCTGATCAGTGATGTTGAGTATCTTTTCATGAGTCTGTTGCTGTGTGTCTGTCTTCTTTGGAATAATGTCTGTTCAGTGCTTCTGCCCATTTTAAAAATCAGATTGTTTTCTTGGTGTTGACTTGTATAAATTCTTGATGTATTTTGAATATTAACTACTTATCACATATATAGTTTGTAAATACCTTCTCTCATATAGTAAGTTGCCTTCTCATTTTGTTGATGCTTTCCTTTGCTGTGCAGAAGCTTTTTATTTTGGCATACTGCCAACTTCCCTCCCCGCTCTTTTTCCTGCTTTGGTTTCCCTTGCTTGGTAAGACAAATCCAGAAAAATACTGCTGAGGTTGATATCTAAGTATTTACTGCCTATGTTTTCTTCTGGGGGTTCTGTGGTTTCAGGTCTCACGTTTAGGTCTTTAATCCATTTTGAGTTTATTTTTGTGTAATGTATGGGAAAGTGGCCCAGTTTAATTTTTTTGCATGTGTCTGTGCAGTTTCCCAGCACCATTTATTGTCCTTTCCCCATTGTTTATTGCCTCCTTTGTTATAGATTAACCATATAAGTATGAATTTATTACTTGGCTTTTTATTCTGTTCATTGATCTGTGTGTCTTACTTTTGTGCCAGTACCATGCTGTTTTAATTTCTATAGCTTTGTAGTGTAATTTGGAATCTTGAATTGTGATACTTCAGTTTTTGTTTTTTCTCAAGGTTGCTTTGGTTGTTTGGGGTCTTTTGTAGTTCCATACTAATGTTAGGATTATTTGTTCTAGTTCTAGTTCTGTGAAAAATACTGTTGGTATTTTGATAGGGCTTGCGTTGAATCTGTAGATTGCTATGGGTAGTATGGACATTTTAAGTGTTCATTCTTCCAGTCTGTAAACATGGTATATCTTTCCATTTATTTTTGTTGTCTTCAATTTCTTTCTTTATTTTTAAAGGCTTTTTCTTTCTTTCTTTCTTTCTTTTTTAAAGATTTTATTTAGGGACACCTGGGTGGCTCAGTGGGTTAAGCCGCTGCCTTCGGCTCAGGTCATGATCTCAGGGTCCTGGGATCGAGTCCCGCATCGGGCTCTCTGCTCAGCAGGGAGCCTGCTTCCCTCTCTCTCTCTGCCTGCCTCTCCACCTCTCCATCTACTTGTGATTTCTCTCTGTCAAATAAATAAATAAAATCTTTAAAAAAAAAAAAGATTTTATTTATTTATTTGACAGACAGAGATCACAAGTGGGCAGAGAGGCAGGCAGAGAGAGAGAGAGAGAGAGAGAGAAGCAGGCTCCCTGTGGAGCAGAGAGCCCGATGCAGGGCTCGATCCCAGGACCCTGAGATCATGACCTGAGCCGAAGGCAGCGGCTTAACCCACTGAGCCACCCAGGTGCCCCTTTTTTTTTTTTTTTTACTTTTTTAAAAGTGGAGCATGGATTCCAGTGCAGGGCTTGAACTCATGCCCCTGAGATCAAGACCCGAGCTGAGATCAAGAGTTGGATGCTTAACTGATTGAGCCACCCACATATCCTGTCTTTAGTTTCTTTCATCAGTGTCTTATAGTTTTCAGATTATAGGTCTTTTATAAATTTATTTCTAGGTATTTTATTCTTTTATGCACTTGTAAATAGGATTGTTTTCTTAATATCTCTTTGTTAGTTCATTATTGCATGTAGAAATGCAAGAGATTTCTGTATAGTAGTTTTGTGCCCTCATATTTACTCAATTAAATTTTTATTTCTAATTTTTTTTTGGTGGAATCATTAGGGTTTTTTTTTAAATTTTCTATATATTGTACCTTGTCATTTGCAAATAGTGACAGTTTTACTTTTTCCTACCAATTTGGATGCCTTTTATTTATTTTTGTCTCATTGGTGGACATCCTTATTTTATTCCTGATCTTAGAAGAAAAACTTGCAGCTTTTCACCATTTAGTATGATGTTAGCTTTGAGTTTGTCATATGTGGTTTTTATTATGTTGAGATGTGTTTCCTCTAAATTTGCTTTGTTGAGAGTTTTTACCAGGAACAGATGTGGAATTTTGTCAAATGCTTTTTCTGTATCTATTGAAATAATCATATGATTTTTATCCTTCATTTTGTTAATGTGGTACATCACATTGATTGATTTGCAAATATTGAACCACTCTTGCATCTCTGGATGTCCAGCTGTTTTCTTTAAGATTTCATTTTTTTATGTAATCTCAACACTCAAAGTGGGGCTCAAGCTCACGCCCCTGTTCAAGAGTCACATGCTCCACTGACTGAGCCAGCTAGGTGCCCTGGGTTGTTCACCTATTTTTAATTCCCTCTTTTGTTTTTAAGTCTTTTGGTTTAGATGACAAATTACATGGCTTATCCAGTGATTAATACATGGATGATAAGTATAGTTAACAGGGACAGACATTACCTGCCTGGGTTTATTTTGCCAGTATACTGGGCTTCTAGTCTTGCAGGCAAGTTAAGTGCTTAACATATATTTATGAAATGAATTGGCTAATTACAGCTGTGATCAGGGCTGCAGAAGTGAAATAATGACTACCTGCTTGAGTTAATTTGACAACGGAGATTTGAGAAATAGATTTAGCAGAGAATATGGAAGAAAGGAGTCATACAGACGAATCCAGTATTTTGAGGTCTGGTAGATTGAAGTATGATGATACTATGAACAGAAAAAGTAAGGAAACTATGAGGAAAGACTGGTACTAATGATCTAGTGGGTTGGACTGTAATATGATGAATTTGTTAGACAACATTTATTAAATTATAGGTGGAAGTGTTAGAATATCTCCTTAATTGTGGGAATATGAGACTGGAAATTAGAAAAAGATACTTTAGGACCTGGATATAATAGATTTTGGAGTAATCCACACATAAAGTGTCAGTTGTGAAAGTAGGTAACATTTCCAGGACGCTAGCCGAAAGAAAAATGTTAAGTGCTGGACTTTAGGAAATGCCTTTAGTAAATGAGTGGATGTTGTTAGAAAGAATCAATAAAGCAAAAATAAGAAGAAAAGTATTAAGGAGACCAGAATTAACGCAGTTTCTTTCTTTGAAGCATAGTAAAAAATTTCAGGGAGTGGCTCTTTAGAGGGATGAGATGCTGTAGAAAGATTAAGAATTTTAATACCCTGGAAAGCATAACTGAATTTAACTATTAAGAAATTATTGAGGGGCACCTAGGTGGCTTAGTCAGTTGAGTGACCAACTTTTTTTTTTTTTTTTTTTTAAGATTTTATTTATTTGTTTGAGAGAGAGAGCATGAGAGGAGAGAGGTCAGCAGGAGAAGCGGACTCCCTGCAGGGCAGGGAGCCCGATGCGGGACTCGATCCGGCCACTCCAGGATCATGACCTGATCCGGAGGCAGTTGCTTAACCAACTGAATCACCCAGGAGCCCGTGACCAACTTTTAAATTTCAGCTCATGTCATGATCTCAGGGTTGCGAGATTGAGCCCCTCTTTGGGCTCTGTGTTAGGTGTGGAACCTGCTTAAGATTCTCTCTCCCTCCCTCTCTGCCCTTCTCCACTTTCTGTCTCTTAAAAAGAAAAGGTTATTGATAACTGAGAGAATAAATTAAGTAGACCAGAATGAATTGTAAGAGGTTAAGTAAATGGTTTTACAAACTACACAGCATAAAGAATAAAGTAGAATGTTTTTCAAGAAGTTTGTACAGTTGTGGGGACTTAGCCACATAGATATTTTTGCATTAATACATAGTATATTTTTGGTAAAGGGGAGTGATCCATTGGTAGTTTAAATATTAGAGTGATTAATTGCCAGGAGAGATAGGTTTGAGATCAAGGACGTGGGTAAAGGACGTAATTCTTACAGAAAAGTAGCAACATTTTTGCTTAGAAACCAGAGAAATAGAAGAAAATAAATCAGGGAATTTTTAGGCAAAGAGGAAGAAAACTGTGTAATTCCTTACCTTACTTTTTTAATAAGTTAAGGATTGAGGTTATGTGCTAGGCATATAGTTAATTAGCAGTGGTGTTGGGATCCTGGGAGAAGAAAATATTTAGGGAAAATTTTGTAATCATCAAATTCACGGAATATTTGTTAAACATGTGCTTTGTGCCAGGTATTTGTATAGATAAGATCGATTCTCATGGAGCCAATTATTAATAATGAACCAGAAAAATACCAAATTGTAATGTGATAATGAAGAGAATTTTAAAACAAGCTTCTTGGTAGAGTGACTGGGTGATTACTTCTTTTAATTAATTAATTATTTAATTATTTTTGAAGATTTTATTTATTTATTTGACAGAGAGAGAGAGTGTGTGTGTGCACAAGCAGGGGGAGTGGCAGGCAGAGGGAGAAGGAGAGGGAGAGCAGGCTTCCTGTTGAGCAGGGAGCCCATTTTGGGGCTCAATCAGGGGACACTGGGATCATGACCTGATCCAAAGATAGACACTTAACTGACTGAGGCATCCAGACACCCGCTTTCTTTCTTTCTTTTTTCTTTTTCTTTTTCTTTTTCTTTTTTTTTTTTAAAGATTTTATTTATTTATGTGACAGACAGAGATCACAAGTAGGCAGAGAGGCAGGCAGAGAGAGAGAGAGAGAGAGAGAGAGAAGCATGCTTCCTGCGGAGCAGAGAGCCCGATGCGGGGCTCGATCCCAGGACCCTGAGATCATGACCTGAGCCGAAGGCAGCAGCCCAAACCACTGAGCCACCCAGGCGCCCCCTGCTTTCTTTCTTTCTTTAAAGATTTTATTTATTAGAGCATAAGTGGGGTAAGGGACAGAGGGAGAAGGAAAAGCAGACTCCACTGAGCAGGAATCCTGATGTAGGGCTCGATTTCAGGACCTTGAGACTATGACCTGAGCCGAAGGGAGTTGCTTAACTGACTGAGCCCCCCAGGCACCTCTCGGTGGTTACTTCTGAGAAGGTGACATTAGGATAAGGTGTGAAAGACAAAAATTCAGTCACTTGAAAATAAAGCTAACATAAGAATCTCAAAGTGGAAATAAGCTTATTGTGTTGGAGGATCAGAAAAAAGTTGCATACTCTAGAACAGAATGGAAGAGGACCATAGTATCATGAAATGAAGTTGAAGAAGTAGGTAGGGCTGGGCCATGTTGGTCCCTATGGCCGTGGTAAGGAGTCTAGATTCAAGGAAGTTTTTTAAGGAAGGTTTTAAGCAGAAAAATGTCTTGATATGTTACATGTTTTAATGATTACTCTGTCCACTTTATTAAAGATGGGTTATAGTAATAGAGGGGAAGCAGAAAGGTCAGAAAACTGGCTGTTGGCCAGAATTGACCAGACCAGAGATGATGGTGGAGAAGCTTGATGTGATCAGTAGGATAGAATAGAAAGGATTGCTGAGCAGTCAGTAAAGGCCCAGTTTAAGATAAGCTAGCATAACCTGGCAGGCAGTGTGAATTTAGCTTGCACAGTCGTCTGGATGGAAATGAGAAATTTGACATTGGTGGTTGAAAGAATTATCTCTAGGATTCAGGCTTGGTAAAAGGGAGTATATTAAGGGACTGGAGGCCATGATTGAGTCAGTATATATTTTTGAATATCTAGTATAACAAGAACTGTGCTAGCTGGTAGGGTTACAACAGTGAACAAAAGCAGAGGTCCCTTTCTCATGGAATGGATATTCTCATGAGGATGGGGAAGATAATAAGTTAATATATACTGTGTTGGGTGGTGATGACTATTAAGAAAAGTATATTAGGGAAATATATTAGAGAAAAGTAGATATTGATGGGGATATTGATAGGATAGATTTACTATTTCATGGGGTGTGGTTAGAGAAGACCTCTCTGATTAGGTGACATTTTAGCTGACAGATCTAAGGAAAGTAAGGAAATAGGTCAGGTAAATATTTGGATTAGGGGTTGGGGAGAGTTCCAGGCTGAAGTCACCTAAATACAAAGGCTCTGAGACTGGACTGTGCTTGATGTATTCTGGGAGCAGTAAGAGGGCCAGTATGACCTGAATGGGGTCAGTGAGGGAGGAGGTAGTGGAAGCTGACATTGTGAAAGTAGAGGAGGCTTGCTTGAGTAGAGTTGTAGACCATTGTTCAGCCTTTGCATTTTCTTTTGAGTGGTGATGGGGCTGTAGATCTAGAGGTAAGGATGTGGGAGGAGTGAAAGACAAAGCTATAGCTGAGTGGTGTAACTTGTAGCTAATGAACAGTGAGGCCAGATGTTTGGAGTATCTGAAAGTGCTGGTAATAGAAGGGGGTGCACAATAAAACAGATTTTTTAGTATAAAAGGGATGTGTAGCCATCACTACTATCCATCTCCAGAACTTTTTCATCATCCCAAACTGAAACTACAGTAAATAGTAACTTCCCATTGCTCTCTCATTCTAATCTCTGTTAACCATTGTACTGCTTTCTGTCTCTATGAATTTGCCTCTCATAGGTAGCTTATGTAAGTGGAATCAAACAGTATTCGTCTTTTTGAGGCTGGTTTATTTCACATACCATAATGTCCTCAAAGTTCATCCATGGTGTAGCATGTATCACTGTATCCTTTTTAAAGGCTGGATAATAGTTGATTGTATGTATATACCACATTTTGTTTATCCAAATTTTGTTTTTTTTGACCTTTGGTTATTGGTAGTAATATTACTTGCATTGCAGGGTGAGTCCCTGCTTTTAATGCTTTTTAAAATTTATTAAAAAAAATTTTTTTTTCAAGATTTTATTTACTTATTTGACAGAGTGAGAGAGAGCAAGAGAGGGAACTCAAGCAGGGGTGGTGGGAGAGGGAGAAGCAGGCTTCCCACTGAGCAGGGAGCCTGATGTGGGGTTGATCCCAGGACCCTGGGATCATGACCTGAGCCAAAGGCAGATGCTTAATGACTGAGCCACCCAGGCGCTCTTTTGCCTTTTTTTTTTTTTAATTTTTTAAAGATTTATTTATATTTGAGCGAGTGGGGTACAAGGAGCAAAGGGAGTGGGAGAAGGAGAGAGAGACAAGTAGATTCTCTGCTAAGCCCAGAGCCTAATGTCAGGCTTGATCTCCTGACCTTGAGATCATGACCCAAGCTGAAATCAGGAGTCACATGTATAACTGATTGAGTCACCCAGGTGCCCCCTACTTTTAATTCCTTTGGGTAGTGGAATTTTTGGATGATATGGTAAGTCTGTGTTGAAATTTTTGAGGAACTGCCATGTTCTCCCACAGTGGTTGCACCATTTTACCTTACCACCACTAATATACAAGGGTTACAATTTGTAGTTTACTTTTGGTTTTGAGTAGTGGAATGTTATAATTATGCATATTTTCTTAGAAGAGTATATATCATAGATTGTTTTTAGTAGTTATAGAAGTAACACAAATCCTCATGCTCTGCTATAGGATCAGAACTGGTAAAGGAAGTTGTGTTCTAGTTAAATTCTAGTGAGAGAGCCTCACAAGAATTAAAATTCTGGAGGCTTAAAAAGAGTATGTTGCGAGAAATGAATGGATACTGCGTCTGTGTAGCTTGGCTCTGATATCTAATATACTAGGACCTTCATTTGGATCTGGAGAAAGCTTTATGTTTTGATTAGTAGGCAGGAATAACTATAATTTCCCAGGGTAGGACAAGATGATTAAATGATCTGGAATGACTACCCCCCTGCCCCCCAGCAAAGAGTATACTTGTTAACTTATGAGATTAGAAATTTTATAAGGAGGTTGGGAAATTTTCATCTTGCTGTTGACTAACACATTGTGTAACAGTTCAGGAAAGATATTGTCTGCTTATTTATTTATTAAAGATTTTACTTATTTATTTGAGAGAGAGAATGAGAGAGAGAGAACATGAGATGGGTGAGGGTCAGAGGGAGAAGCAGACTCCCTGTTGAGTAGGGAGCCTGATGCGAGTCTTGATCCTGGGACTCCAAAATCATGACCTGAGCTGAAGGTAGTCACTTAACCAACTGAGCCACCCAGGCACCCCAAGATATTGTCTGTTTATTTTTTATTTTTATTTCTTTTTAGATTTTATTTATTTATTTGACAGAGAGAGAGATCACAAGTAGGCAGAGAGGCAGGCAGAGAGAGAGAGGGGGAAAACAGGCTGCCCACTGAGCAGAGAGCCTGATGCGGGACTTGATCCCAGGACCCTGAGACCAGGACCTGAGCCGAAGGCAGACGCTTAACCCACTGAGCCACCCAGGCGCCCTGATATTGTCTGTTAGATGAATAGTAGACCAATAAGTATTAAGGGAAAAAATGTTGATGGGGTTATAGCTCTTACTGTGGTTTTTGAAGCTTTGCACCATGCTTGTAATTGTCATTAAGATTTGTAAATTTTGAAGTAGATCATATTCTTGTCTTTAATATTGCTGTAATTATGCTTTTTGTTGGTAAATGATATGTTTTAATTTAAAAAAGTTTATTTTATGGGGGGCCTAGGTAGCTTGGTTGGTTAAATGTTTGCCTTTGGCTCAGGTCATGATCCCTGGGTCTTGGGACTCAGCCCTGCTCTGGGCTCCTTGCTCAGCAGGGAGCCTGCTTCTCCCTCTCCCTCTGCCTGCTGCCTCATCCACTTTGTACTCTCTCTCTCTAAAATAAATAAATAAAATCTTAAAAAAAAAAAAACATACTTTAGACACTTATCATGTTACATGAACACTGTGAATAAACTGAGTGGTTTAAACTTGCCTTCCGGTCTTTATTAATTCCTCTTCCTTCAGTTCTTGTCTTTGCCTCAGGGTTCTTTTTCTTTATGTGTAGTGAATGTTTATGCAGTTAGAAAAAAATGTTCATAAAGATCATATTGTTGAGTGCCTGCTGTTTCTGATCCTTTGATAACATGGTTTTTGCTTTTACTCAGAAAATAACTGTGGTCAGATTGTTCATATAGTCTACCATAGACAGTGAGGATATTGTGAAAGAAATTCTGACTATCTGTGTAGCATGACCTTTCAAAACTGTTTTCTTTGCTGCAAGCATCTCGCTTAGCCTTTTGACTGCCACATGAGAGAGGAAGTAGTATATAAAGGGCAATATAAATGGTTGCCTTGTTGATGTCAATACAGTTTTCCAATGTAACAGCATGCTCTTATGTTGCATATATTATTAAATATGATTATTTTGTTTATGTGGAGGAATAACAGTTTTCATGCATAATACAGAGTATATTTTAAGTATAATTATAAATATTATTATAGTTAAAACTGAAATAGAAAATAATTTATGTGGGGCACCTAGCTTGCATGTGACTTGATATCTTGGGGTCATAAAGTTGAGCCCCACATTGGATGAAGAGGTTACTTAAAAATAAATGAAAACTTGGGGTGCCTGGGTGGCCCCGTGGGTTAAGCCTCTACCTTCGGCTCAGGTCATGATCTCAGGGTCCTGGAATCGAGTCCTGCATCGGGCTCTCTGCTCAGCAGGGAGCCTGCTTCCCTTTCACTCTCTCTGCCAACCTCTCTGCCTACTTGTGATCTCTCTCTGTCAAATAAATAAATAAAATCTTTAAAAAAAAGAAAACTTTAATAATCTATGTTACTTTGAAAAAAGATCTTAATTTTTTTTTAAGATTTATTAATTTATTCGACAGAGATCACAAGTAGGCAGAGAGGCAGGCAGAGAGAGAAGGGGAAGCAGGCTCCCTGCTGAGCAGAGAGCCTGATGTGGGGCTCGATCCCAGGACCCCGAGATCATGACCTGAGCCGAAGGCAGAGGCGTTAACCCATTGAGCCACCCAGGTGCCCAAAAGATCTTAATTTTTTATTCAGAATTTTTTAAAATTCAGTTTTAGAATTACTAATGATTGAGGATTATTATATACAGACCATGACTACAAATCCACTTTTTTTGTGGGCAGAGATTTCAAAGCAACATTGGAGGTATCTTTCTGCTGTTCCTGAGCAATTAAGAGATTTTTCTTTAAACTCTGTTGGGCCTCTAGAATTGTTGAATTACTGTGTTGAATACATGAAATTAATATAACATTGTATGTCAACTATTTATCAGTTAAAAAACCCAGTGCTGTGAAAGGGCCTGGGGAATATGAATAAGCACCAGCATGTTTTTTATTTTTATTAAAGGTTTCATTTATTTTTCTAGGAGAAGGGGAGGGGTGAAGGACGGGAGGGAGAGAGAGACTCTCAAGCCGACTCCCTGCTGAGCTTAGCACCTACATGGGGCTGGATCCCAGGACCCCAATTTCATGACCTGAGGGGAAGTCAGGAGGTGAATTCCCAGCTGACTGAGCCACCCAGGGACTCCTGCACCAGCCTGATTTTAAACTTTAATCTTATTTTCAGGTAATAGCTTAGTTTTATAATGTTTGTATTCATTTATTCATCATTCAGCAGATGGTTACTCGTGTCTGATATCAGGCATTGTACAGAACCTGAAAGATAAAAGAGCTTGTCTTTGTTGTCAGGAACTCACTATTTAGATATTAGCAAGGGTAATAGGAATAAAGTTTGGTGGAATTATAACTCCTATGTCAGTTAGCTGCTAATGTCAGTTCCCTCCCAGAATCTAGAGGTAACAACAAAGGTTATAAGGAGAAGCAGTAAGGGCATGAGGATGGTTGAGATTCTTAGGTTGGAGCAGTGCTGGAGGAGAAGTAACTGCAGGTGACAGGAGAAATCTGGAGCTTGGGTTTAGTCATCACCAACACAGAGGTCACAGAGCAAAATGGGGGTGGGTTCCACCATCAAATGCATTCTCTATGCTAGGTGCTGCCTAGGAGCTTTACATATGTTATTGCTTTCAGTCCACTTAAAGAAGTGTGAAATTTAGCATGTATACAGAAGATCAGATGAAAACTGAAATACATAATTTAAAAAACAATAAAAATAAAACCTCTGTGCATATAGCTAGGCAAATCCTGTGTCTTGTTGTAGCATATTTTTCTTCCTTTCCCCAAGCTACACTTAGATGAATATTTTATTTTCTTACTTTTTGTTTCTTTCCTTTTTTTTTCCTTAAAGATTTTATTTATTTATTTGACACACAGAGATCACAAGTACGCAGAGAGGCAGGCAGAGAGAGAGAGGGGAGGGGAAGCAGGCTCCCTGCTGAGCAGAGAGCCTAATGTGGGGCTCGGGCCTAGGACCCTGAGATCATGACCTGAGCTGAAGGCAGAGGCTCAACCCACTGAGCCACCCAGGTGCCCCTGTTTCTTTCCTATTTTGGGGAGGGGGTGAGAAGGACTGAGGGAGAGGGAGAGGGAGAGAGTCTTAAGGAGACTCCACTGTGAGCGCAACTCCTGACATAGGGCTTAGTCTCACAACCCTGAGGTCATGACCTGAGCCAAAATCAAGATTCAGATGCTTAATCTGACTGAGCCACCCAGGCACCCCAACCTCGTTTTTCTTTATAGCTTTACCATCTGTATGTATATCTCTGAAAAATATTTAACATATTTGTACTTAAGTAAATGGAATCACATTGTATATATATTTTTTCTCTTAACATTGTAAGCTTCATCAGGGTAATGTGTATAGGTATATTATGCTAATTTTCCATATTGTAAAATATTCAGTACAAGTTACTGATCCATTCTATTAATGTATGTTTAGGTTGTGTCCAGTTTTCAAATATTGTGGACAGTTCCACACTGAACATTCATGTACATGGGACATCATTGATTAAGAGTATTTCAAGGATATGTACTTAGTAAAAGAATTTTTGATTCCAGACTCTGAAAGAGGTTGAATCAGTTTATTCTCCCACTAGTAGTGATCTATGAAATGGTGTCTTCTTTTGGTTTTAATTTATTACATTACCTTGATGACTAATGAGGTTGAACATTCCCCCCCACCATATTTTAAGGATTTTTTGAGCTGCTATGAAATTTGTGTTTAATAATTGTTATTATTATTAAAATTTTTTTTTATTTATTTGACAGACAGATTACAAGTAGGCAGAGAGGCAGGCAGAGAGAGAGGAGGAAGCAGGCTCCCTGCTGAGCAGAGAGCCCGATGCGGGGCTCGATCCCAGGACCCTGAGATCATGACCTGAGCCGAAGGCAGGGGCTTAACCCACTGAGCCACCCAGGCACCCCTGTGTTTAATTATTTTGCCCATTTTTCTCTTGGGCTCATGAATTTTACATATTTATTTTCTCACCAAAAGTTATAAAAATTGTTTATTTGATTAATTTTTGTTTTTTTATTTTTTAATTTTTTAATGCTTTTTTTAAATTTTTTTTTTAAGATTTTATTTATTTATTTGAGAGAGAGATAGTTGAGAGAGAGCATGAGCGAGGAGAAGGTCAGAGGGAGAAGCAGACTCCCCATGGAGCTGGGAGCCTGATGTGGGACTTGTCCCGGGACTCCGGGATCATGACCTGAGCTGAAGGCAGTTGAACAACCAACTGAGCCACCCAGGCGTCCCTCATTCAGTCTTTTTTAAAAAAAAGATTTATTTGTTATTTTAAAGAGAGAGCGTGGGTGGGGAGAAGGGGAGAGAGACTCCCAAGTAGACTTTTCACTGAACATGTCAGTTGAAGCAGGGCTCCATCTCATGACCATGAGATTATGACCTGAGCCAGAACCAAGAGTTGGACTTAGCTGACTGAGCCACCCAGGCACCTCTCACATGTCTTTCCTTTATAGAATCTTTTCACTGGCTAAACTTAAAATATAATATTGAGGGGCTCCTGGGTGGCTCAGTGGGTTAGGGCCTCTGCCTTCGGCTCGGGTCATGATCCCCGGGTTCTGGGATCGAGCCCCATATCAGGCTCTCTGCTCAGCAGGGAGCCTGCTTCCCTTCCTCCCTCTTTGCCTGCCTCTCTGCCTACTTGTGATCTCTGTCTGTCAAATAAATGAATAAAATCTTTACAAAAAAAAGGGGGGGGAACATGAAGTTCCTAAGAGGAGGATCGTGTGATAATACATGACAGCTCCCGCCTTACCCCTCATATATCTTTTTTTTTTTTTTTTTAAGATTTTATTTATTTATTTGACAGAGATTCTTGATGTCTCAGGTCCATGATATCTGGGCCTCAGGTGAAGAAACTCATAATCTTAGGGCTGGAGTCAGGAAGGCCTGTTCACTCAGAAGTCTGGCTTTGGTGCTGGCAGTCAGTGGAGGTTGGTCAGACCACCTACACGTGGCTTTTAGAATGACCATCTCACAAGCAAGTGTCTTAAGAAATGACAGGTCGAAACTACCAGTTTTTCTTTTTTTAATTTATAAAATTTAAATTCAATTTATTAACATATAATGTATATTAGTTTCAGAGGTAGAAGTCAGTCTTTTTTTTTTTTAATATTTATTTATTTATTTGAGAAAGAGAGAGAGAAAACAGAAGCAGGGAGGAGTCTCAGAGGGAGAGGGAGAAACAGACTCCCAGCTGACCCAGGAGCCTGATGTAGATCTCCATGTGGGGCTCAGTCCTAGGACCTGGAGATCATGACCTGAGCCAAAGGCAGAGACTTAACGAACTGAGCCATTCAGGTGCCCCTTTCAGTCTTATATAATAACTGGGGTTTGTTACATCAGATGTCCTTGATGTCCATCACCCAGTTATTCCATCCATCCCCTGCCCCCCAGCAACCCTCAGTTTGTTTCCTGTGATTAAGAGTCTCTTATGGTTTGTCTCCCTCTCTAGTTCCTTCTTGTTTCATTTTTTCCTCTTTCCCCTGTGATCCTCTGCCTTGTTTCTTAAATTCTAATATGAATGAGATCATATGATAAAATTGTCTTTCTCTGATTGACTTATTTCGCTTAGCATAATACTCTCTATTTCCATCTACGTTGTTGCAGTTGGCAAGAGTTCATTTTTCTGGTGCCTGAGAGGTATTCCATTGTGTGTATATATACCACATCTTCTTTATCCATTCATCTGTCAATGGATATTTAGGCTGTTTACATAGTTTGGCTGTTGTGGGCATTGCTGCTATAAACACTGGGGTGCACGTGCCCCTTCGGATCACTACATTTGTATCTTTGAGGTAAATACCCAGTAGTACAATTGCTCGGTAGTAGGGTGGCTCTATTTTCAACTTTTTGAGGAACCTGAATGCTGTTTTCCAGAGTGGCTGCACCAGCATACATTCTCACCAGTGAGGCTAGGTCTTCTAGTATTATGTTGAACAAAACTACCAATTTCTTAAACCTAGGTCCAGATACTAGTATAGCATTACCATGCTTTATTTAATTGGCCAAAGAGAGCTCAGGTAATAGGAAAGAGCATAGTCCTCAATTCTCAGTAGAAGGAAAAAAAAGTGAAGAATAGTAGGAAGTTAGAGGAGAAATAAAGGAGAAGGAATAGAAGTAAAGGAATTTGGGGGGCTTTTAAAAAATCATTGCAGGTCACTAGGCAGAACTCTTTATCATGTAATTACAGTGTTTTGCAGCTAGGTTTTATATTTATTTATTTATTTTTTTAGTTAAAGATTCTATTTTATTTATTATTTTTATTGAGAGAGAGAGCAAGAGTGAGCACAAGCAGTGGGGAAGGGCAGAGATGAGAGGAAGGAGCAGACTCCCTACTAAGCAGGTAGCCCCACATAGGGCTTCATCCCAGGACCCTGAGACCATGACCCCTTGAGCAAAGGCAGATGCGCAACTGACTGAGCCAGACGCACAACTGACTGAGCCACCCAGGCACCCCAGATTTTATTTATTTATTAGAGAGAGAGAGAGAGAGTACATGGGTTCAGAGCAGGAGGAGGGACAGAGGGAGAGGGAGAAACAGACTCCCTGCTGAATAGGGAGCCAGATGCGAGTCTGGATTCCAGGACCCTGAAGTCATTATCTGAGCCCAAGGCAGACAGATGCCCAACCTACTGAGCCACCCAGGTGCCCTTGCAGCTAGTGTTTAAATATTCCATTAGATTGTTTTGTTTCTTTTTTTTCTTTTTTTTTTTTTTAAAGATTTTATTAATCAATTTTTCAGAGAGAGAGAGAGAGAGAGAACATGAGGGAGAGCACAAGCAGACGCAGGGGAGAAGCAGACTCCCCACCGCGCAGGGAGCCAGATGCGGGACTCAATCCCCAGACCATGGAATCATGACCTGAGCTGAAGGCAGCCACTTAACCGACTGAGCCACCCAGGCGTCCCGATTGTTTTGTTTCTTAAAGCCTTCTTTCATTGCTAATGTTTTAGCCATTCCGTTTTAAATTTTTTGAGAGTATTCCCTCAGTTTCCAGATGGTGTCCTTTTTGAAGCTGAGAAATAGTCAAATGAACCTCAATAGTAACTTTAATTTTATTATTATTTTTTTAAAGATTTCATTTATTAAGTGAGAGAGGGAGAGTACAAGTGGGGAGAGGGGCAAAGGGAGGGGGAGAAGCAGGCTTCTCGCTGAGCAGGGAGCCTGATGTGGGGCTTGATTCCATGACCTGAGTGGAAGGCAGATGCTTAACCAACTATACCACTCGGGCACCCTGTAAGTTTTCCTTTAATAATAATAAAAAAAGACAAGAGGAAAAGTATAGGTTGGTTTTAAGAGCTGAATACAATCAGGAAACATTTTTTTTGTCTCATTTTTGTATTAGTGATATGAAATTGATACTGACATTTTCCACTTTATTTTCTCTCATTCATTTTGATAGTAAGTGATGTGGGGTGGGTGGTATAAATGAATAAAATGAAAATCACACTCCATAAGAAAACAGTATTTTATTTCATTTTATTTATTTTATAATACTTTATTTATTTGAGAGAGAAAGAGCGCAAACAGGGTGAAGGGTGACAGGGAGAGGGAGAAGCAGGCTTCCCACTGAGCAGGGAGCCCTGTTTGCTGCTGTATCCCATGACCTGAGCCGAAGGCAGATGCTCAATGACTGAGCCACCCAGGTGCCTCCAAAACAGTATTTTAAATGGTATATTAAGAAGAGAAGAGAAAAAAATAATGTTGTTTCAACACCAACAAATAGGACAACCTTAAAGAAATAGATAAATTCCTAGAACCATACAATCAACCAAGACTGAATGAATCGTGACGTAGAAAACCTGAATAGACAGATTACTGGTAAGAAGAATGAGTCAGTAACTAAAAACCTCCCAACAAACAACATTCTAGACCAGATGGCTTCACTTGTGAATTCTACCAAACATTTTTTTTTTTTTTTTTTTTTTTTTAAAGATTTATTTATTTATTTATTTGACAGAGAGAAATCACAAGTAGATGGAGAGGCAGGCAGAGAGAGAGAGAGAGGGAAGCAGGCTCCCTGCTGAGCAGAGAGCCCGATGCGGGACTCGATCCCAGGGCCCTGAGATCATGACCTGAGCCGAAGGCAGCGGCTTAACCCACTGAGCCACCCAGGCGCCCCTCTACCAAACATTTAAAGAAAAATTAATACCAGTCCTTCTCAGCCTCTTCCAAATAAACAGAAGAGGAGGGAACTCTCACAAACTCATTTTATGAGACCAGCTTTTTACTGACACCAAAACCAGATAAGGGCCCACAAGAAAAGATAATTATAGGCCAATATTCCTGATGAACATGCATTAAAAAATGCTCGTTGAAATATTAACAAACTGGGGTGCCTGGGTGGCTTAGTCGAAATGTCTGCCTTTGGCTTAGGTTGTGATCCTAGGGTCCTGGGATTGAGCCCCAGAAAACTGGACAGCGACATATAAAGGAATGAAGCTGGATCTCTGTCTTAGACCATAGATAAAAATTAACTCAATACAGATTAAAGAAGTGAACTTAAGACCTGAATCCATAAATTTTTAGATGAAAACATAGGTGGTAAGCCCTCCTACTTTGATTTTGGCAGTGATATTTTGGATTTTATGATGAGTTTTTTGGATTTGACACCAAAAGCAAAGGGGAAAAAGCAAAAATAAATGGGACTGGGACGCCTGGGTGGCTCAGTTGGTTAAGCAGCTGCCTTCGGCTCAGGTCATGATCCCAGCGTCCTGGGATCGAGTCCCACATCGGGCTCCTTGCTCAGCAGGGAGCCTGCTTCTCCCTCTGCCTCTGCCTGCCATTCTGTCTGCCTGTGCTCGCTCTCTCCCCGTCTCTCTCTCTGATAAATAAATAAAATCTTAAAAAAAAAAAATAAATGGGACTAAATCAAACTAAAAAACTTCCATACAGCAGAGGAAACCGTCAATAAAATGAAAAGGCAGGGTACCTGGGTGGCTCAGTGGGTTAAGCCTCTGTCTTTGGCTCAGGTCATGGTCTCAGGGCCCTGGGATCCAGCCCTGCATGGGTCTCTTTGCTCAGCAGGGAACCTGCTTTCTGCTCTCTCTCTGCCTGCCTCTGAGCCTACTTGTGATCTCTCTCTCTGTCAAATAAGTAAATAAAATCTTTAAAAAAAAAATCCCTGAGGGAAACTTACGTTTCCTGCAGAAGAAAATAAAAAAGGAAAAAAAAATAAAAGGCAGCCTACCAGATGGGAGAAAATATTTGCAGAGCGTTTAATATTCAAAAGATACAAAGAACCCATACAAGTTACTAGACACCTCCCTCCCCCCGCCACCAGGTGGCAGATACCTGAATAGATAGATATTTTTCCAGAGAAGACCTACAGATGTCTCACAGGTACTTGGAGATTTGCCCAGTATCGCTAAGCATCAACGAAATTTAAATAAAAAACCACACGGTAATCACCTCACCCTGTTAGAATGGTTGGTATCAAAAAGACAGGCAGTAACAAATACTGGTGAGAATGTGGAGAAAAGGGATCCCTTGTGTAGTGTTGGTGGAAATGTAAATTGGTGGAACCATAACGGAAAATAGTGTGAAGATTGCTCCTAAAATTAAAAATAGAGAACTACTGTCTGATCCAGCAATCCCACTTCTGGGTATTTATCTGAAGGAAACAAAAAATAGTAACAGAAAAAGATGTCTGCATGCCTCTGTTCATTGTAGCATTGTTTACAATAGCCAAGATGTAGAAGCAGCCTAAGTTTCCATTGATGGATGAACGGATAAAGAAGTTATGGTGTGTATACACACACACACACACACACACACACACACAGGAATATTATTCAGCCATAAAAAGAAGGAAATCTTACCATTTCCAACAACATGGATAGATCTTGAGGGCATTTGCTAAGGGAAATAATTCAGAGAATGACAAATACTGTATGATGTCACTTACATGTTGAATTTTTTAAAATTCCCCAAACCAAACTAATCAATAAATAGAACAAATTGGTGATTGCCAAAGGCATGGTGGGGTGTAGGCAAAATGGGTAAAGGGGGTCGAAAGGTACAAACTTCTAGATATAAATAAGTCATGAAGAGTGTATTATACAGCATGGTAACTGTAGTTAATAATACTGCATTACATAATTGAAAGTTGCTAAGAGAGAGTAGCATGACCTTCTCATGACAAGGGAAAAATGCCTTTTATTTAAAAAAAATTTTTTTAAACATTGGGGCTCCTGGATTGCTCAGTTGGTTAAGCAGCTGCCTTCAGCTTGGGTCATGATCCCAGCATCCTGGGATTGAGACCCGGATCAGGCTCCTTGCTCAGCGGGGAGTCTGCTGCTTCCTACCCCTGCTGTTGTGCTCTCACTTGCTCTCTTGCTCTCTCTTTCTCCCTCTCAAATAAGATAGATTTTTTAAAGATTTTACTTATTTGAGAGGGAAAGAGAAAAAGCAGAAGCAGCATGCTCATGTGAGCCAGGGAGGGGAGGCAGAGGGGAGAGAATCTCAAGCGTGAGCTCAGTTCTACCACTCTGAGATTATAACCTGATCTGAAATCAAGAGGGGATGCTCTCAATCAAGGGATCCACCCAGACATGTTTGGTGTTTTAAAAATGGTGTTTTAAAAATAATGCTGTAGGGGCGCCTGGGTAGCTCAGTGGGGTTACAGCCTCTGCCTTCGGCTCAGGTCATGATCTTAGAGTCCTGGGATCGAGCCCCGCATCGGTTTCTCTGCTCAGTGAGAAGCCTGCTTCTCTTCCTCTCTCTCTCTGTCTGCCCCTCTGCCTACTTGTGATCTCTGTCAAATAAATAAATAAAATCTTTTAAAAAAAACGCTGTATTTGAAGTTTTTGTTTTCTTTTTTTTAAAGTTTTATTTACTTATTTGACAGAAAGAGATCACAAGTAGGCAGAAAGGCAGGCAGAGAGAGATGGAGAAGCATGCTCCCTGCAGATCAGAGAGCCTGATGCGGGGTTCGATCCCAGGACCGTGAGATCATGACCTGAGCCGAAGGCAGAGGCTTAACCCACTGAGCCACCCAGGCGTTCCTGTATTTGAGGTTTATGAAACAAAATGTGGTTTATTAGATTAACTATAGGATATTGTTCCAAATTAAATGCAGGACAGTAGCCAGAAGTGGTTTGAAGCATAAATAGATGAAGATTTCAGATTTTTTAAAAAAAGATTTTATTTATTTACTTATTTGAGAGAGTGAGCGAGCATAGAAGCAGTGGGAAGAGGTGGAGAGAGAGGGAGAAGCTGGCTTATGGTGAGCAGGGAGGCTAAGGACCCCGAGATATTGACCTGAGGTAAAGGCATATGCTTAGCTGGCTGAACCACCCAGGCACCCCAAGATTTCAGTTTTTTGAGAAACTAGACATAGTGACATATGATGACTTATACTCCAAACCATGTAACTTCTAGTACTTGTTCTGTTGAGAACAGGTCGTTGGTTGAGGCAATGTGTGGCCATGGGGGTGGGGTTTCATGACAGCAATACTGTGTTGCTGCCTCACCTTTTCAGGTGAGGTCTTCTGATCCCTAGACACTACTTTCCAACCTCCTGTGTAAAGTTTAGGCAGGTACTTTATATTTCTCATTTACAGTAGTCTATCCTTATCTCTTGTGATTGAAGCTCTGTGAGGGTTGAGGTAGAAAACATTAATAGTAATATGAGCCTTTACTTTCTCTCTCTCTCTCTCGGTTTTATTGCCTCTAGTAGTTTCAGACGGTGCACCATCTGAATGAAACAGAACAGACAGATCTCCCATTCATCTGTCTCAACCAATCTAAGTGCTTTGTTACTGGCTGGGTTGCAAATTGGTCTTTGTTTTATTTTTGTAATTCCCTCTTCTCCCAGTCACGTGTGTGACTGTGGTGTCTTAGAAAGTGTAAGTAATGGGGCACCTGGATGGCTCAGTGGGTTAAAGCCTCTGTCTTCGGCTTAGGTCATGATTCCAGGGTCCTGGGCTCGAGCCCTGCATCAGGCTCTCTGCTCAGCGGGGAGCCTGCTTCCTCCCCTCTCTGCCTGCCCCTCTGCCTACTTGTGATCTCTGTCTGTCAAATAAATAAAATCTAAAAAAAAAAAAAAAAAAAAGGAAAAAAAAGTGTAAGTAATAAATATTTATTATTATTATTTTTAAAGATTTTATTTATTTATTTGACAGAGAGAGATCACAAACAGGCAGAGAGGCAGGCAGAGAGAGAAGAGGAAGCAGGCTCCCTGCCGAGCAGAGAGCCCGATGCGGGGCTCGATCCCAGGACCCTGGGATCATGACCTGAGCCGAAGGCAGCGGCTTAACCCACTGAGCCACCCAGGCGCCCCAATATTTATTAATTTGAATTCCAATTTTTTCCCTGTCTTTTTCTCTTGATCAACGCCTAGCACTGAGATTACACTATCAGCCTGCCTCTACTGATTTACCATGTCCTCTAGATAGAATAGACAGTGAAAGAAGAGAGTTGGCAGCAACCTCTTTAATTTTTCCTGGCTTTTAAGATGTTTTCAAACTCTGTTTACTGTCAGTAGTGAAGAGGAAATGAAAGACAGAAGCATTTTGTCATTCATGGCTTAGATAGCTTAGGAGGATAATTTTCTCTGAAGAAAAGCATTTAAACAGACAAATACTTGCATAGACCAAAGTTAAATTAGTATCTCAAGTAGTAATCCTGAAATGGCTTGGGAGAAATGCCAGCTTTTTAGGATGCTGTTTGAATTTCTGTGTATTACAACTTATTTTCATAATGACAACGGACAGAACTAAAAGGTTTGGAGCCTGGAGTAGTTCTTTTTTCTACAGCTGTAAAGCTATTTAAAATTCTTCTCATGTTACTGTTTGCCATCCAGATGGCTTTTTGGCACTGACTCAGTTCCTGGATGTGAGGGCTGTTGGTTAGTTACTCACCAGCATCACCATACACTTGTACAGTTTGGCTCATGACTCACTCACACAGTACTTAACATGTGGATATCCTTTGCTCGATACAGTCATTTCTGATTGTCATTATGTCACTTGTTATAAATAGGTACCAGAATTGATTGGATAACATTTCTGGGATGAAGATGGTTGATATCCCCCTCCCCTACCAAAAGAAAAAGACACCCAGTGAGTCTTTTGGACCCCCATTGCCTCTGTATTGAGATACAGAAGTTGTCTAGATGAAACTTCTGTCTAAAATATGTATCTGGGGGCGCCTGGGTGGCTCAATGGGTTAAGCCGCTGCCTTCGGCTCAGGTCATGATCTCAGGGTCCTGGGATGAGTCCCGCATTGGGCTCTCTCTGCTCAGCAGGGAGCCTGCTTCCTCCTCCTCTCTCTCTCTCTGCCTCTCTGCCCACTTGTGATTTCTCTCTGTCAAATAAATAAATAAAATCTTAAAAAAAAAATAAATAAAATATGTATCTGCATAGTAGATCCAAAAGTATATCCAGTAAACCAGAATTATTTACCTTATGCCTGCATTATTAACTGAAATGATTAAAAAACAAAAAAGAACTTTTCTCAGAAGTCCGAGTTGAGATGAGAGGTTAGGGAGACAAAGGGGTTTGTTACCTGAAAGGAACACCCAAGGAGGCTCTGAATGCAGTGTTCTATTGCAGTGTTCTGTTTCTTGACCTGGACTGTGGTTTGCTTTACAGTAGGTGTTTGCTTTATAGTAACTCATTGCATACTTTCTTTTTTTGCATGAGCTTTTTTATATTTTAAACAATATGTTTAAAAACAGAAAATACCCATCATGTACAAGAATTCCTTCAGCAGTATCTTCAAAGGATAAAGAAAGTCACCATATTTTGAACTAGATAATTGTTATTAAGTCTTTTCTTACTAGTTTTATCTATCTATCTATCTATTTATTTATTTTTAAAAAAGATTTTATTTCTTTATTTGCCAGAGAGAGAGAGAGAGAGCGTGAGCGCACAGGCAGGCAGAGTGGCAGCAGAGGCAGAGGGAGAGGCAGGCTCCCCGCTGAGCAAGGAGCCGGATATGGGACTGGATCCCAGGACGCTGGGATCATGACCTGAGCCGAAGGCAGCCACTTGACCAACTGAGCCACCCAGGCATCCCTAGTTTTATCTATTTAGTAAAATAATCAGTGTTACCCTAAAACATGATTATGGTCAACAGTGATTTAAGTAGGCTTAACAATTAGTCCCCATGCCCAAAATACCATTCATTTGGACGTGGAAGAGAAGGCACAGGGTGAGGGGAGAGCATTTCTTGGAAATGTATCCGATTTGAGTAATATATTGTCTTTCTTATTGATAAACATGATCGAATATTTAGAAGAAAGGAGGGCAGACAAATAAAACACTGAAAAAATTAATTAGCATTACTTAATAAAAATTAATATTTGGGGTGCCACAGTGTCTCAGTCCTTTGGCAGTTTGTGTTCAGCTCAGGTCATGATCTAGGATCCTGGGGTCCAGGATCCAATCCCTGCATTGGGCTCCCTGCTCGGTGGGGAGTTTGCTTCTCCCTCTCCCTCTGCCCCTCCTCACCATTCTTGCTTTCTCGGTTGCTTTCTCTCTTTAACTCAAATAAGTAAAGTCTTTAAAAAATTAATATTTATATCAAAACCATTTATTTTATTTTCTGAGGATTTGTTTATTTACTATTTTTTAAAGATTTACTTATTTTAGAGAGAAAGAGAATGTGAGTGCACATGTGAGTTGGGGGAGGGGTAGGAGAGAGAATCTCAGGTGGACTTCTTGCTGAGCCCCATGCAGGGCTCTATCATGACCCTGAGATGACCTGAGCCTAAACCCAGAGTCAGAAACTCATCCAGGTGAGCCATCCAGGTGCCCCAAGACCATTTATTTTATTTTATTTTATTTTTTATTTTTTAAAGATTTTATTTATTTGTCAGAGAGAGAGAGAGCGAGAGCGAGCACAGGCAGAGTGGCAGGCAGAGTCAGAGGGAGAAGCAAGCTCCCTGCGGAGCAAGGCGCCCAATGTGGGACTCGATCCCAGGACGCTGGGATTATGTTGAGCTGAAGGCAGCTGCCCAACCAACTGAGCCACCCAGGTGTCCCAAGACCATTTATTTTAAAAGAGTATCATAAACAGGTTAGCACTTTATTTTTGAATAATGGGATGATAAGATTTTTATTTTTTTATAATCTCTGTAGGAAATTATTAACATTCTTTAGACTTAGGAATCTGCTGAATTAAAACTTTTTCATCAGCCCATTTTGTCTGAAGAAATAATACCCAACAGTGTCCCCTCTCCCCATTGGAATTCCACTACTCTATCTAATTTATGTTTAATCTTTTACCTAATAATAATGACTTTTAAAAAGTTGTTGGGAATGTAGGAATTATTTAAAATTCTCTAGTGTCTTTTAAGTGAATATAGCTAATTTATATAGCTTGTTTCTTTAAAAAAAGGTTTTTTTGTTTTTTGTTTTTTGTTTTAAAGTAGGTTCTATGTCCACTGTGGGGCTTAAACTTACCACCCTGAGATCAAGAGTCCTATGCACTACTTGCTGAGCCAGCCAGGTACCCCAGTGCAGCTTGTTTCAAACATTATTTGTTCAGTGATTATCAGTGGAAGGTGGAAGAAAAATGTAGGTAAATGGCATGAATTGTAGAGCACCCTGTAGTTTGGTGTTCTCCATAAGTTTTGGGATACATTGCACTTTTTTGAAAAATGTGATTTAATTTTTATTCCAGTATAGTTAACACACAGCATCAATGTACAAATAGTGATTCAACAATTTCGTACATCATCAGTGCACATCTCAACAAGTGCTTGCCTCTTGAACCCTATCACCTATTTCACCCATCCTCCCTCCCACCTCTTTTCTGGTAACCAGTGTGTTCTCTGTAGTTAAGAATCTGTTTCATGAAGCCAAAGTTGGTGGCATCACAATTCCAGACTTCAAGCTCTATTACAAAGCTGTCATCATCAAGACAGTATGGTACTGGCACAAAAACAGACACATAGTAGATCAATGGAACAGAATAGAGAGCCCAGAAATAGACCCTCAAGTCTATGTCAACTAATCTTCAACAAAGCAGGAAGGAATGTCCAGTGGAAAAAAGACAGTCTCTTCAACAAATGGTGCTGGGAAAATTGGACGGCTATATGCAGAAAAATGAAATTGGACCATTTCCTTATTCCACACACGAAAATAGACTCAAAATGGATGAAGGACCTCAATGTGAGAAAGGAATCCATCAAAATCGTTGAGGAGAACACAGGCAGCAACCTCTTTGACCTCAGCCGCAGCACCTTCTTCCTAGGAACATCACCAAAGGCAACAGAAGCAAGGGTAAAAATGAACTATTGGGATTTCATCAAGATCAAAAGCTTTTACACAGCAAAGGGAACAGTTAACAAAACCAAAAGACAACTGACAGAATGGGAGAAGATATTTGCAAACAACATATCAGATAAAGGGCTAGTATCCAAAATCTATAAAGAGCTTAGCAAACTCAACACCCAGAGTTTGTGTATGGTGTAAGAAAGTGGTTCAGTTCCATTCTTTTGCATATAGCTATCCAGCTTTCCCAATACCATTTGTTGAAGAGACTTTTCCTCATTGTATAATTTTGCCTCCTTTGTCAAAGATTAAGACTATATAATTGTGGGTTTATTTCTGGGTTGTCTGTTGTATTCCATTGATCTATGTGTAATATTTTCCAAACAAAACCAAGAATGCTTTTTGAATACTGATTCTGTTAGTACACAGAGTATGCTGTGCATGGAATTTTTTTAAAGGAAAAAAATAATGGCAGCATTATTAAAATTGAAAAAATTAAATTGAATTATATTGATTAAATTTGAAATTAAAACTAGTTGAATTGGGGCGCCTGGATAGCTCAGTAGGTTAATGTCTCTGCCTTTGGCATGATCCCAGGGTCCTGGGATCAAACCCCATATCAGGCTCTCTGCTCAGTAGGGAGTCTGCTTCCCTTCCTCTCTCTCTGTGCCTCTCTGCCTACTTGTGATCTCTGTCTGTCAAATAAATAAATAAAATCTTAAAAAAAACCAGTTGATTTAAATTAAAATAGAAATTACAGTTGAAGTTATTAAAATTGAAATTTAAAAAATTAAAACTGAAAAAATAACAGTTTGTGATTATTTCCTTTTTTTAAAACTTTAAAAAAATTATTTATTTATTTGACAGAGAGAGAGAGAGAGAGAGAGATCACAAGTAGGCAGAGAGAGGCAGGCAGAGAGAGGGGAAGGGAAGCAGGCTCCCTGCTGAGCAGAGAGCCGGATGTGGGGCTCGATCCCAGGACCCTAGAGTCATGACCTGAGCTGAAGCCAGAGGCTTTAACCCACTGAGTCACCCAGGTGCCCCTGTGATCATTTCTAATGTAACATACATGACATATATGTTTGCATTCTGTGAAGTCTATTTAGGACATTTCATTAACTGTTAAGCTTTAGTTAATTTAAACTTACTTCAGATGAGTATTCGAAATTAAATGTGTTTGGAACTCTCTTCTTAGAAAGCAGGATTTTATTACGGAGATTTAAGTGTTTAAGTCTATTGGAGGTTTAAAAATATATATTTTTAAATATTTTATTTAAAAAATATTTTATTGGGGTGCCTGGGTGGCTCAGTGGGTTAAGCCGCTGCCTTCGGCTCAGGTCATGATCTCAGGGTCCTGGGATTGAGTCCCACATGGGGCTCTCTGCTCAGCAGGGAGCCTGCTTCCTCCTCTCTCTCTCTGCTTGCCTCTCTGCCTGCTTGTGATCTCTCTCTCAAAGAAATAAATAAAATCTTTAAAAAAAAATAAAAAATATTTTATTTAAAAAACATTTTATTTTGAAACTAATATTATATAATATGTTGACTAAGTAGAATTATTTTTTTCAAGGTTTTATTTATTTATTTGGCAGAGAGAGGCAATGAGAGAGGGAACACAAGCATGGGGAGTGGGAAAGGGAGAAGTAGGCTTCCCACCAAGCAGGGCGTCCGATGTGGGGCTTGATCCTAGAACCCTGGGATCATGATCAGAGACGAAGGAAGACACATAACGACTGAATCACCCAGGTGCCCCAACTAAGTGGAATTTAAAACCTTTAAACTAAAAAAAGTTTTATTTCTATACTTTTAAAGATTTTTATTAAAGATTTATATACTTATTTTAGAGAGAGAGAGAGAATATGCACGTGCTTGAGCAGGATGGGGGCAGAGGGAAGGAAAGAATCTGACTCTCCATGGAGCACAGAGTCTGACTCAGGGCTTCATCTCACAGCCCAGAGATCATGACCTGAGATGAACTTAAAAGTCTGACACTCAGCTGACTGAGCCACTCAGGCACCCCTAAAGATTTTATTTTTATGTAACCTTTATACCCAGCATGGGGCTCAGACTCACAGCAATCAATAGTTTCATTCTCTACGGATTGAGCCAGGCAGGTTTCCCTTAGTGCTCTGTATTATAATACCAGTTATTCTCAAAGCAGATATTCTCTAAGATGCCAGAGTGTTCAGTTTACTTGGATAGTATGCCTTAATGTATTAAAAGTAACAGTCTAAGATAAGGAAGCAACAGGTTAATAAAACCATGATTCATAGTTCTAACATTTTCATATGGTTATCATTTACTTTACAGTGAAAAAAGTATCAATGTTTAAGTGAAACATCTGTGTTACCAAACACATACAGAAATTCAAATTTCAGAAAACTAAAGTTTGATTTTATAAGTAATCAGAAAAATGCAGTTTAACTCACAAGAACTTTTTTTGCCTTCAGGTAATTGACTAAAATTAAAAAACTTGTATTACAAATCTGTTAATACTATATACATCCATCAGTGTAGAGGGAATACAAATTGGTAAAGACTTTCTAGAAAATGTCTTTCTAGAAAGTTAGATAGTACATATAAAGAACCCCGATGAATTTTATAGCAGTGATTCTAAACCCTGTTGGACTCAATTTTTTCCCTTTTTCTAAGTAGGCTCCACGCTGGCATGGAGCCCATTGCAGGGCTTAAACTCACAACCCTGAGATCAAGAGTTGGGCATTTAACCTACTGAGCCACCCAGGCGCCCCTCACATCCCTTTTTTGTAGCATGTTATGTAATACTTGTACTGTATTGAAATAGAATTTACAGTTAATATAATCTACCTACATATGTTACAAGAAAAATATAATTCTTTAATTATATTAAAAATATAATGCAATATAAAGGAAGGTCATTTGTGATAAAAATTGGTATGCATTTCATTATGTAAATACACAGGTACAGCTGTAGAAGCCCAGGGGTGCCTGGGTGGCTCAGTGGGTTGGGCCTCTGCCTTCAGCTCAGGTCGTGATCTCAGGGTCCTGGGTCCTGGGATCTCAGGGTCCATCGGGCTCTCTGCTCAGTGGGGTGCCTGCTTCCCCCCCTCTCTCTGCCTGCCTCTCTGCTTCCTTGTGATCTCTGTCTGTCAAATAAATAAATAAAATCTTAAAAAAAAAAAAAATAACGGCAAAATCTGTAGAAGCCCAAAGTCAGGTGCTTATATCTGTGCTTGAATCACTGTGAATGCATTGACTACGAGTAAACACTGAAATAGTGATATTGATTTGAGAACTTTAATTCCATAAGTAGTAATTATAGGTGCTGCTTTTGAGCCTATATTGTGGCTTAGAAAATTACAAACTAAATGAAAAATCCTTAACTATGGTTGCATAGTTTTTATTCATAAACAGTATGAAAAGTCATTAAGCACCTCTTCCTCAGGAACCATGATGGATTTGCCAGGGGTTTTGGCCTTTATAAAGCAAAATTTTTACTCTTATGCATACGTGGTAGGAATTGCTCTGTCATATTGTATGTTACTGATACTGTGCAATGCCCAGTATTGTAAGGTGATGGAGGAATCTTTCAGCAGCTCATTTTGCTTTCTCTCTGAGCATTAGCATTAACTTTATCATGGTTTTGGAACTTTTTTTAGTAGTTGGGGAAATTGGTTTTCTGTAAGAAATATATAAAGGTGTTTTGCTCCTCTACTTCTGATTGCTTCATTGAACTGTTTTTGAGCCATTTACCCTCATGAATAATACCACATGATAGTAAAAAATATTTAACAAAAATAAATTGCTGTAACAATGAAGTAAAAATATATTTGCTAAGTCTGGAAGCATCATTTCAACTGTTAGCCAAGAGAAATTAATCATTACAGCTCTGCTAACCCAGAATTGTTTTGTGTGTTTTCTGTACAAACTGTGATTATATTTGGGAAATTATGTGAGCCAACCACCTGGTAGGTCACTAGAAGACCACCTTTTGAGGAACTTTGTTCTAATTCCGTTCACACCAGGCATTCAGGGTCATTGTTGTATGCTGTGGAAAGGAGTCATGGCTGTTCTCTCCTTGGAAAGAAACAATTATTATTGTAAATTAATATTAGTCATCGATTATTGTGTGCTTTTTATTTTTTATTTTTATTTTTTAAATTTTTTAAAAAAGATTTATTTATTTAAAAGATTTTATTTATTTATTTGATACCCAGAGAGAGATCACAAGTAGGCAGAGAGGCAGGCAGGGGAGGTGGGGAGGCAGGGTCCCTGCTGAGTAGAGAGCCTGATGTGGGATTCGATCCCAGGACCCGGGGATCATGACCCGAGCTGAAGGCAGAGGCTTAACCCACTGAGCCACCCAGGCACCCCAAAAGATTTATTTATTAAGAGAGAGAGAAAGGGAGAGGGTGAGCAAGCTTTCCCTTGCTTGTGGAGGGGCAGAAGGAGAGAATCTTTTGGGCAGGCTCGACGCTGAGCACAGAGCCAGATCATGACCCAAGCTGAAACCAAGAGTCAGATGCTTAACCAGCTGAGCCACCCAGGTGCCCATGAGTGCTTTTTATATATAAAGTGCTATGCAGTGTGCTTTTGTGTATACACTATTTTATTTAAAACTTACACCAACTCTGCAAAGTAGAAATTACTTACTCCTATTTATAAATTAGGAAACTGAAGGTCAGAGAGGGAAGTAAATTATCAGGGTTATACCCTCCAAGTTGTACAACATAATGTGTGGGTGAAACTGTATTATGAAAAGAACTTCTTGGTGTTTCATTAATAAAATCTCTGGATCTGGTTCAATATTGATGCGCCAGATACTCGATTAAAGAGAATCATAAAATTCAATGTTAAATACTTGATTACTTTTATACATTAGATCTTACAGTAACCTTTCAGAGTTAAGTAGCATTTACATAGTGGATAATTTTACCTGAGATGATTGCTCTATTGAATTTGAATATTTTGGAGCTTCTCTTTTAAGACCCAAAGACAGTAGTGATCTATTTTTTGGGAGTGGGGAACTTTAGTAACTATATATGTTTCATTTAAATTTGTGCTATTTTAAGTGTTGGCTGTGTTTTCCTCTTTAGGATGTGTACCATGATGGGAACTACCTGTCTGTGCATTAGAGATTGCTTGTTGGGAAGTTGTTTAAGAGAGAAATTTCCTTAAGCAAGACCGCAGTTTTGTCTGTGCCTATGTTAGCCACTGAAATAATTTTGGTATATTAAGTATATGTGTTGTGGTTTTAAAAAATTGCTCTGTTGTCATGGACATTGAAATAAATCTGACTTATAATGAGAAAACTTGTTCTATAGAGACACACTAAATATTTATTTTTGTATTTTTTTAATTTTTAAAAACGATTTTATTTATTTATTTAACAGAGAGATCACAAGTAGGCAGAGAGAGGGGGGAGAAGCAGGCTCTCCGCTGAGCAGAGAGCCCCATGTGGGGCTGGATTCCAGGACCCTGAGATCATGACCTGAGCCGAAGGCAGAGGCTTAACCCACTAAGCCACCCAGACGCCCCAAACACACTAAATATTTATAAATGTATTTTGTTTATATTGAGGTTAAGTACTAAGAATATAAATCTGTTGGGGCGCCTGGGTGGCTCAGTGGGTTAGGCCGCTGCCTTCGGCTCAGGTCGTGATCTCAGGGTCCTGGGATCGAGTCCCACATCGGGCTCTCTGCTGAGAGCCTGCTTCCCTCTCTCTCTCTCTCTGCCTGCCTCTCCATCTACTTGTGATTTCTCTCTGTCAAATAAATAAATAAAATCTTTAAAAAAAAAAAAAAGAATATAAATCTGTAGTTTAATTAATTAAAAGTAGGCTCCATGTTCAGTGTGGGACTTGAACTAACAACCCTGATATCAAGAGTCACATGGTTCTCTGACTGAGCCAGCCAGGGGCCCCATCTCTGGAGGTATCTTTTACATAGACTTACGATGATTCCAGTCTTTACAAAACAAGTTCTACTCTGTTCATATTTTCAGTGCGTAGTATAATGCTTCTCTGTAAACAAATCAGTTGAGGCTGATTTGTTGTTTTTGAACAATGTGGATAGCAGAACTGAGGCCCATATGAATCAAGATCCCATCTTTTACTTGGTGTCTGATTGAAACCTGAATATTTGAGATGGCAAAGATAGTAATCTTCAAATGTGTACAGCCCCTTTCAGTGCTGATTTTTTTTTTAAAGATTTCATTTATTTATTTGAGAGATAGTATGAGTAAGATGAGAGAGCACACAAGCAGGGGCAGAGGGAGAGGAAGAGGGAGAAGCAGGAACCCCTGCTGAGTGGGTAGCCCAACTTGAGGCTCAATCCTAGAACCTGGGGACTATGACCTGAGCCAGAGAGAGATGCTTAACTGACTGAGCCACCCAGGTAGGCCAGTGCTAATTTTTTTTATGAACATTCACTTATCTTCTAACTATATCATATAATAAGACAGAAATTAATATTAGGTAAATACTATTGCATTTAATTTTTGTTTTAAGATTTAAAAAAATTTGGGGGGCACCTGGGTAGCTCAGTGGGTTAAAGCCTCTGCCTTCGGCTCAGGTTGTGATCCCAGGGTCCTGGGATTGAGCCCCAACATCGGGCTCTCTGCTCCGCAGGGAGCTGCTTCCTCCTATCTCTCTGCCTGCCTCTCTGCTTACTTGTGACCTCTGTCAAATAAAAAAATTAGTAAATCTTTAAAAAAAAGTTTTAAAAGATTTAATAATTTTTTAAAGTTATTTCCACACCCAGTGTGGGCCTCGAACTCAAAACACTGAGATCAAGAGTCCCATGCTTCACCAAGAGAGCTAGCCAGGCACCCCTGTTGGATTTAATTTTTTTAAAAATTGTCTTTCAGTCTCTCAAAATCTCTTCCATAATTTTGTGGAGTAGTTTTTGGTTAAACTTGTTCATCTATAAGTTTATGTTGGCTTCTACTTATGATTTGATTTAAAGAAGTGTAAAATCTAATGGCTCTGATGACATATTCCTGTGGAGACTGAGAATGTTTAAATCCTTTCTTCTTTTTCTGCCAGTGAACAATTAGCAGGATATAGGTTTATAATTACAGTATGAGGGTTTTAGTTGAGCAGATTGTCATTGCTAAAGTTCCATGCCCTCTGATAGCTTCCTGGAAGAGAGTTGTTTTCATAGTTGTGTCATGCTTGTCCTCACGCTTTGATCATTGCCTACATGTTTAAACAGAAGAGTGATGCAAGACTGGGAATTCTGTGGGGCTAGGTAGCCCTGGGAAAGATACTTCTTTTAAAGGCAAAAGGAGAGGGCATCTGGGTGGCTCAATTAGTCAAGCCTCTGGCTCTTGGTTTCAGCTCACATCATGATCTCAGGGTTCTGAGATTGAGCCCTGCATCAGGCCTCCCCACTGATCTACTGAAGATTCTCTCCTCCCTCTGCCTCTGCTCCTGCTCACAGGCACAAACATGTGCTCACTCTCTCTGTCTAAAATAAGTTATTTCTAAAAAAGAGAAAAGGAAAACAAAATAAGGGGAAAAAAGATTTTTAAAGGTATGCTGATTGCTTGGGAAAAATCTGACTTTGGTTCTAGCTCTGTTGCTGTGTCATCCTCGATAATTAATTTCTTTGGGCCTTACTTTTCTTACCTTTAATATGAGAAGGGTTTCTAACTTTTTAAGATTTATTTGAGAGAGAGTGAGTGTGCAGGGGAGGGGCAGAGGGAGAAAGGATCTCAAGCAGACTGCCTGATGAGCACAGAGTCCAGTGCCCTTATGGGGCTGGATCCCATGACCCTGAGGTCATGACCTGAGCTGAAATCAAGAATTGGAGGCTCAACCTGGAGGCACCTCAGGGTTTGTGACACTTTTTTTTTTAAGATTTTATTTATTTATTTGAGAAAAACTGGGAGAGAGAGAACACGTGTGGGAAGGGGAAACAGGAGGAGAAGAAGCAGGCTCCCCATTGAGCAGGGAACCTGACTCGGGGCTATCCCAGAACCCTGGGATGATGACCTGAGCCAACATAGATGCTTAACTGACCAAGCCACTCAGGGGCCCCAAGGTTTGTAACTCTTAAGGCATCTCCCAACTGGAAACTCTTGAGTTAATTCTTAGGCTGGACTCATGTGTGGTGCTCCCTATGAAATAAGGTGACAAAGGGAAATAGGAACCAGATATATTTTACATTTGAATGTGTAGCAGTAATTTTTTTTTTTCAAAATATCTCTACAAAAGATTTATCTGTTAGCATTTGGTTTGATACCTCGATGGCTTAGCAACCACATCAGAGTTTTAATTTGATAAAGGACGTGCTATTTTAATAACAGCACAGCACATTTTGTAAGTATGCCCCCTCTCTCAGTACCTATATACAGCGTTGTACATGATATTCTGAAGAGCCACAAGTTATCCTGTGGGTTTAGTTTGACCACCCCATCTTTAAGTTTGTTTACTAAGAGTCATGAAAGTTAAGAGCTAGTCATACTTATATTCCTCTGATTGTTTAAGGGGCTAAAGTTTTCTTTACTTTAGCTTCTTTTTTTACCCTTCAAGAATTAGCCAGACAGCATAGCCAAATATAAGAAACGTTGGTTTGCCAGTAGAAATGTATGATAAATTGTGTTCATTACTATTTTAAATACCTAGTATAACTAGGTCTAGATAAAAACATTTCTGGATTGGGGTGCCTGGGTGTTACCTTTGGTCATAATCTCAGCGTCCTCATATTCAGCCCTGAGTTGGCCCCACCCTCTTTGCTCAGCAGGGAGTCTGCTTCTTGTTCTCCCTCTCCTTCTGCCCCTTCCCCTGCTCATGCTCCTTCTCTCTCTCAAAAAATAAAATTAGAAAAAAAAAAAAAAAAAGACCATTTCTAGGTTACTACTACTTTGAGAAATAATAGGAATTGTCCTAGAGCAGTGGTACTGAAAGTGAACAGTGTGACTTTCCTCCTATAAGATGTTTTTGAAATTTGTGACAGACAATTTTGTTTATTTGTTGATACACTGACTGGGGGAAGTGCTACTTAGTAGTAGGCCATGGATTACTAGATATCCTGCAATGCATTAGACAGTTGTCTACAACAAAAAAAGTCTCATGTACAACACAGTTTCTGAATTTTCTTTCCGATAAGGTGAAAATTCTATTTACTATCTGAGCTGAGTTCTTAACCCTATATTACATAAAAATATAATAGAAAGTATTTTTTTACATGGTTTCAAAATATTGATGTTGAAAGATAAAGATTTAGAAAATCTGTGACACCAGTGAGTGGCATTTGTAGTATTTGATCATCAGTACAACACATCTGGATTAGTCATCTGAATTGTCATATCCATGGTGATTCTGTGTTGAGAGGCAAACCTGACTGCTCCATTAGCAGATGTTTGGTCATGTCCAAGTATTTACATATTGAGAAAAACCTTATTTTTTCTTTTATTTCTCCTTGTATGTTATAGCTGGGGCATTACACAGGTTTATTTTGAAATTAGGTACATATATAAGATATATGAATAGTTTCATTTCAGGTTTTTGAAGTGTTTGTATAATATTTGTTTAATAAGCATATGGAATATGAGAGGATTGAAAACGATTCTTCTACATAGTATTTGGCTTAAAATACTTGAAAACCTTTAACATTGATCTGAACAAAAGTTCTTTTATTAAAGGGACACACAAGTACAACCTACACGTTAGGCTGTAATTACATACCATATGTTTACCTGAGCGGTGTTTTATTTTGTTTTGTTTTGTTTTGTGTTTGTGTTAAGTAGGCTCTGTGCCCAGTGCCCAATGTGGGGCTTGAACTCACAACCTTGAGATCGAGAGTTCCTTGCTCGGGGCACCTCTTTCGCTCAGTTATAGAACATGTAGCTCTTGATCTCGGGGTCATGAGTTCAAATCCCACTTTGGGTGTGGAGCCTGTTTTAAGCAAAAAAAGTTCACGCTTTTCTGACTGAGCCAGCCAGTTATTAGTGAATTATTTATTTATTTGGGGGGAATTATTTATTTATTTTTAAAGGTTTTTTTTATTTATTTGACAGAGATCACAAGTAGGTAGAGAGGCAGGCGGTGGGGTGGGTGGGAAGCAGGCTCCCTGCTGAGTAGAGGACCCCACACCAGGACCCAAGACCATGACCTGAGCCGAAGGCAGAAGCTTAACCCACTGAGCCACCGAGGCACCCCTGTTAGTGAATTATTAATATGACAATATTATGGTAGAAATTAATGGACATGTTTGTAATCTTGCAATATTCCCTTTTGATAATTTACTTCTGTTAGAGAAAAACACTTCTGTCTTTTTTTAAAACATAGTATTGCTTAAGAAGCATCTTTATTATCTTGTTGAATCATTGGAGTATTTTCAAAGTAGTTGACATTTGAAAGTGAGGATTTTGCCCTTGAAATTGAAGATCAAAGAGTTAATTTTGGAGATTGGTGTGCTGTTCCTTTAAGAAGCAATGAGCATGATTACCTGTAAAGCTAAATGGTTAAACTTGCCTTTTTGATAGGTTCTGAGATAGCACGAGAAAAACTTATTTGGCCAGTTTTAAAAATTTAATTTATTTAAATGTTTCTAAATATTTCTGTTGTGAAATGTAGCATAGATATAGAAAATACAAAAGCATAAATGTGGAGCTTAGTGAATTATTCTTTTTCCCTATATTAAAAATAATGGTTATCCCTTGACGTCATGGGAATTCTCCAGTCTGTCTAAATTTAGTAGATGTCATTTTATGGGAATAAGCTGTTCTATAGTTAAACGTTAGTTGAAAAAGCATCAGTTTTGGAAGGAAATGCCTGTACTGTTACTGGGTTGCTATATAGTGGGAATGCAGTGCTTAGGTTATAGATAAGATATATTTCATGTTCCTCTTCACATGACAGGAATGTATGGATTGGAAACAAAGTGATATTAAGTGAAGCTTGATCCATTGCAAGTGATTATGTGATCAGAATTCTGTATATTCGTTAATATTTTTCTGGTTTACTCTTTTATGGAAAGGTACATCTATAAAATATAGACAGAAATTTTTGTAAAGCCATGGGCAAATAGATAAGCAATACCTGAATTAGATCATTTCAGTATTTTAAATTTAGTGATTTTTAGGAAATCTATATGTGTATGGCATTTTATCTGTGTAATGGTACATATTACCATGACTTCATGTCAAGATGTCACGTTTGTGGGCTGTTTATGGAATTTCCTAGACTAGGCACTGAGAGACTGCATTGAAGCCACATAGTTAAATTTTTCCTCTGAGGCATGATTTAGATCACATTTTTAATTATCCAGTACAGGGACGCCTGGGTGGCTCAGTTGGTTGGACGACTGCCTTCGGCTCAGGTCATGATCCCGGAGTCCCGGGATCGAGTCCCGCATCAGGCTCCCAACTCCACGGGGAGTCTGCTTCTCCCTCTGACCTTCTCCTCGCTCATGCTCTCTCTCACTGTCTCTCTCTCAAATAAATAAATAAAATACTTTTAATTATCCAGTACAATTGTTCTCCTAAGTGATTTCCATAGAATTCGTTCACTCATTCATTTATTCATTTACCCATATCTAAATATTTACTGAGGCCATACTATGTGTCAAAGCTGCAAATAAAGAGGTGAGAAAGACCTGTGACCTTCAGTGTAGCGTGCTCTTGCTTTGACATAGATATGCCCTGGTGCTTGGGTGCACAGGATTATCAGGGAAGGATTCCAAGAGTCTAGAAGAGTAAGAGTTAAAACTAATGAGGTACTGTATGTTGACAAACATAACATAATTTTTAAAAAATCATTAAAAAATAGAAGAGTAAGTTGATCAGGAGATATGTAGATAAGGACATCTTAGGGAGAGAGGATGGTTAAGGTAGGAGGTAGGAGAGAGTATGGGGTATGTTGGCAAGTATCAGTGGTTCAGGGTGTCAGGATTAAGGATAGGATATGTGAGAGTATTGAAGAACAGATCTAGAAAGGAAGGTAGGTAGGGGCCCATGAATTTATTCTTGTAATTCATTTATTTATAACTATGTCATCAAGAAATTCTTTTTTTTTTTTTTTAAAGATTTTTATTTTTATTTATTTGAGAGAGTGAGAGTCAGAGAGATCACAGAGGGAGAAGTAGACTCTCTGCTGAGCAGGGAGCCTGACGTGGGGCTCAGTCATAGGACCCTGAGGCCCTGACCTAAGACGAAGGCAGTGTCATCAAGAAATTCTTAAATCTACTATAGTGCTTTTTCATCCAATAGCCCCAGAAGTTCATAATTTTGTATATGGGAAGTTAATGCCATAGGGTGGTTTGAGGTGTAGTGTCTTTGAAAAGATTGCTCTTCTGGGCTTCAGGACCTGGGAAGCCTCAGCATTTCCAGCTGTCTGGTAAGGGTGAGATCTTAGAAATTTTGTTTTTATAGGTTCATGCTCCCTTATTGCTGTTGTTATTTATTAGGTGATTTGGTTTTAGTTGTGAGAATCTTGCCAAAAATCCATGCTAAAGAAAGGAGGGGCATGTACAGGTTTATCATGATTGTAATTGTATGATAGGTGGCTGATGTTTCATAAACCCTTCTCTATTTTAAGTGCAGACTTCTGTTTTTCCAGCTTTTGTTGCAAATTCCTGATTCATGTCATACATGCTGTGACTTGGTATTCAGGAGCTGGCTTTCCCCCATCTTTGTGTGGTGGTGATGAAAGTAAGCAAAGCATGGTCTTTATAATTTTGTGTAGCATATTTTCTTTAACACCTGCTATTTGCAAGGTTGAAGAACAACTCTCCTAAAGACAGTCTCAATAGGCTGTTCTGCAGTGATGTACCTAAAGCTATTCCAGGACCAGTAACTGTTAATGACATCTGTAGTAACTGTGAGTAGTTTGTTCATGTTTATAAAAGTATCAGTTTAGGGCGCCTCGGTGGCTTAGTTGGTTGAGTGTCTGCCTTTGGCTTGGGTCGTGGTTCCAGGGCCCTGGGATCGAGTCCCATAATCAGGCTCTCTGCTCAGTGGGGAAGCCTGCTTCTCCTCTCCCTCTGCCTGCCACTCCCCCTGCTTGTGCTCTCTCTCTGTTATATAAATAAAAATAAAAATGAATCTTTGTAATAAAGTATCAGTTTAGAGCGCCCAAGTTTAATGATTTCTTTATATACTGTGGTAAGAGACAGTACTTTAAAAAGCATGGGGGGAAAAAAGCAAAAATAAAAGCATGGGTCAAGCCCTCCAGAAGCTTATAGTTAACGTGTGGTTTATTATGGTTAGTAATAATATAATAATAAAAACTTTTTTCTGGTAGTTTAAGAGTTATTATGCAGAGGGTTGTATAGTGCTCATACTCTGTAGCTAGACCCATCTTCAAATCCAGGACTGCTATTTGGTAGCTATGAGATAACAACCTCTTTAAGTTCCTCAAGGAGTAATAATATTACCATAGGGGGGTAATAAGGATAAAATACAGAAATGCATGTAAAGAAATTACTAGAATGCTGGCACAGAGTAAGAACTCACCTTTAGCTATTTTAGATTTTATTACCCTATGAGCTTTTTTTTGAATTGTAGGAGTAGGGATAATAATGTTTTGTCTTAAAAACATTGAACAGTTAAAAAATGGCTACTATGTGCTGATCACTTTTGGGGAAATGAAAGTAGTTGAAAATATATAATTCATAGCTCAAAAGAACTTAGGGCTTTTGAATTTAAAAAAAACCAAGTTAGTTGCAAATATTTATATTTAACTTACTAAGTTCCAGGCGTTCTTTCTTTAATTTTTATAGCTATGTGCTCTAAGGTAGTTACTGTTGATTTCATCATTTCACAGATAAGGGAACTTAAGTAGGGGAGAAGATACATGATTTGCCCGAGATCTTTCAGCCGGTAAGGGATGGAACGAACTCTCACAAGTAAGCTGTTGGATTCTGAGACCACAGTCTTTCATCAGTGCACTATCTTGCCATCAGAAACAGGACTGGCACATCAGAAAGTTTCAGGGCCTGTATAAGTGTCAGTGTAATGGGTCCAGATTATAAAAGGGTGTAAGAGTTAGGGTAGAGGAATCAGTAAAGGCTTGAATATTCAGGGAGTGTGGTTTCTTGCATCCTTGCCAACACCTGTTGTTTCTTGTGTTGTTAATTTAGCCATTCTGACAGGTGTGAGATGGTATCTCATTGTGGTTTGATTTGTATTTCCTTGATGATGTGTGATGTTGAGCATCTTTTCATGTGTCTGTTAGCTATCTAAATGTCTTTTTTGGAGAAATGTCTTCATGCCTTCTGCCCATTTCTTAACTGGGTTATTTGTTTTCTGGGTGTTGAGTTTCATAAGTTCTTTGTTAGATTTTGGAATCTTACCCTTTATCAGTATGCATGCAAGTATCTTCTATTCTTTAGCTGCCTTTTAGTTTTGTTGATTGCTTTCCTTCACTGTGCAGAAGCTTTTTGCATGCTTGTATGACTTGATGAAGTCATAATAGTTCATTTTTGCTTTTGTTTCCCTTGCTTCTGGTGATATGTCTAGTAAGAAGTTGCTACAGCTGTGGTCAGAGAGGTTGGTGCCTGTGTTCTCCCGTAGGATTTTTTTTTTTAAGATTTTATGTATTTATTTGACAGGCACAGATCACAAGTACGCAGAGAGGCAGGCAGAGAGAGAGGGGGGAAGCAGGCTCCCAGCTGAGCAATAAAGCTGGCTTTAACCCACTGAGCCACCCAGGCGCCCCTTCTGTAGGATTTTGATGGTTTCCTGTCTCACACTAAAGTCTTTCATCTGTTTTGAATTTATTTTTGTGTATGATGTAAGAAAGCAGACCAGTTTGGAGGCACTTGGGTGTCTCAGTTGTTTAAGTATCTGCCTTTGGCTCAGCTCATGATCTCAGGGTCTTGGGATCGAGTCCATCAAGCTCCACATAGAGCTCCCTGCCCGGCAGGGTATCTCCTTCTCCTTGTTCCCTGCTCTTTCCCTCTGCTCTTTCCTTCTGCTCCTCTCTGCTCTCTCACCAACTTTCTTTTGACATACACTAACATGATAGGTGGCTCTCCATCTCCAATCTGCGGGTGTCTTTAGGTCTAAAGTGAGTCTCTTGTAGGCAGCGTATAGATAGATCTTAATCTATTAAGATCCCATTTTTAAGTAATCTCTGCACCAGTTGTGGGGCTTGAACTCAACCCCACGAGTAAGAGTCATATGCTTCATTAAATGAGCCAGCCAGGTGCCCCACCACCAGACCATTATTATACTTCACAAATGCAACAGTATTTCCTTAAAATCATCTAATATGTAATTCATATTTAATTTCCCAGTTTGTCTTAAAGATGTTTGTTGTTTTTTTCTTTTAAAAGATTTTATTTAGGGACGCCTGGGTGGCTCAGTTGGTTGGACGACTGCCTTCGGCTCAGGTCATGATCCCGGAGTCCCGGGATCGAGTCCCGCATCGGGCTCCCAGCTCCATGGGGAGTCTGCTTCTCCCTCTGACTTCTCCTTGTTCATGCTCTCTCTCACTGTCTCTCTCTCAAATAAATAAATAAATAAATAATCTTAAAAAAAAAAAAAAGATTTTATTTATTTATTTGTCAGAGAGAGAACGCACAAGCAGGCAGAGTGGCGCAGGCAAAGGCAGAGAGAGAAGCAGGCTTCCTGCTGAGCAAGGAGCCTGATGTGGGACTGGATCCCAGGCATGACCTGAGCTGAAGGCAGAAGCTTAACCGACTGAGCCACCCAGGCGTCCCTAAAGATAGGTTTTTATAGCTGATTTGGTGAAATAAGTGTTGGATTTGGCTGTCTCCACTCCCAACACGGAACTGAGGCAGGGCTTGATCTTAGAACTGTGAGATCATGACCTATTCCAAAATGAAGAGCTCTAGGCTTAACCAACTAAGCCACCCAGGTGCCCCTCCTAAATGTTGATTGTTAACAGTCCTTGTATCATTTTCTTTTCTTATTGTTGATTAGCTTCTTTTGTTTTTGTTGATTACTTTTTTTTAATTGATGATTCATTAGGAACTTGACTGATGTTTCCTTGAAGTCTTTAATTCCTGTCTCTGTTTTCCTATTTCTTGTAAAATGATAAATAATTCAGATTTAGAGTCTTGATTAAATTCAGGTTCTTTTTGTTTGTTTGTTTTCCAAAATCAACTATATCCTATAGGGTGTGGTTAGTACTTCTGTTGCATTGTAGGAGGAGACATATGTCTGGATTAGTCACAGGATTTAGATAGTGTTAACCTGATACTGTTCATTATAAAGTTACTCATCATCCTTTCACTTTATTTTGTAAAATTTTTTAGCATCCATAAATTATGCATTATTGCCTAGATTCATTGTTTCATTAGAGGTTGCACAACGGTGGTTTTCTAATTTTATCGTTCTTTCTGTGCTTATGAACTAAAGTTGTTCTAAAACTTAAGGAAAAACCTTACCCTCATCAGTCATTTGGTTACCCTGAAATATTTGGTATAAGCTGGTCAAAACATGTTTGATTTGCTTCCCCATTCTTTTTTTTTTTTTTTTAAGTTTTATTTATTTATTTGACAGAGAGAGAGAGAGACAAATCACAAGTAGGCAGAGAGAGAGGGGGAAGCGGGCTCTCCGCTGAGCAAAGAACCCGATGTGGGACTCGATCCCAGGACCCTGAGACCATGACCTGAGCTGAAGGCAGAGGCTTAACCCACTGAGCCAGTGGTGCCCTGCTTCCCCATTCTTTATCAATTTTCAGAATAGGGACTTGGTCTTAGCAATCTCCAGTGGTGATCAGTAAATTGTTTATTTGTTTCTTTTTATTATTATTAAGTCATTTTTATATTTTTGATGCATTTCAACCCGTGGATGTCATGGATATTTTTGATGCTCAGAAATGCTTCAAGTTGGCTCTTGTCTCTTTTGATGTGATGCTTTCATTCTTTCAGTAAATGGGATTTGAATCTTGATTTAATTAACTTTAGTGCCCGTGTTCCGCCCACTATTATTGCGTGCTTTCTTCAAGGAAGCTCTCAACGAAGTCTTGAAGGTGCAGTTCAGGGGCGCATTTGTTGGAATAGGGGTTTGATTCCAGGAGTGTCAACATTTGTCTGAACATAGTTCCAACAGTAGATTAGTAGCCTTTGTGGTACAAAGGCTAAGGTGGTGCAGTATTAGGACAAGCAAAGGAAATTAGTCCAGAAACATAGCACAAAAGGCCTTGCCAGCTGGGTTGAGGAATTTGGTGTTTTTAATTCTTAGGTGATGGGTCATGAGACTGTAAGTTCATGACATTTTGTTTCTCACATGAGATTGATAAATTAAAAAAGAAAAGATTTATTTATTTTAGAGTGAGTGTGTCTAAATGGGGTGGGGGGAGGCAATTTGAGAAAGGGAGAAAATTACAGACTCCTTGCTGAGTATGGGGCCCAACACAGGGCTTGACCTGATGACCCCAATATCATGATCTAAGTTGAAATCGAGGGTCAGACAGATGCTCAACTGATTGAGCCACCCAGGTGCCCAGATAGAAAATTATATTTGAAAGAAGGCCCTCTTGACTACTGTTTTCATTGGAGTTTGCAAAGAAGAACTCAGCGAAAGCAGCCAATATTATTTAATAAAATCTGGAATCACCTGTTGAGTGGTTGTTAACGGAATTTCTTAGAAACCTCTAATCTTAAATATTTCATTTTTCATATGTGATACACTTTTGTTGAATTTGAGTAGAGTGTGTGTGTGTAATGGATCTAATGATAACCGACAGTGTTTTTAAATAATTTTGTTTCTGGTGGCTTAATCTTTAATTAGCCATTTGTTATATTATTGGCTATATTGAAATCCAAAGACTAATTATGGATTGGTGGTCTTTAACATATTTTATTATAAGATTTGGCTAATTTTCTGTTTCACCACGTTTTACTTAATAATTTTTAGGGCCCCATGGTTATGAATGTGCTTCAATTTCATAATGCCTCCTGCTATGGCAGACATCCTTGACATCTGGGCAGTGGATTCACAGTTAGCATCTGATGGCTCCATACCTGTGGATTTCCTTTTGCCCACTGGGATTTATATTCAGCTGGAGGTTCCTCGGGAAGCTACCATTTCCTATATTAAACAGGTATGTTAATAAGTGGAATTTTTATAAATGTAGCTTACTTACTATATCACTTAGGGGAAGATGTTATTCTATTATAGAAAATGTCATTCTATTATATGAAAATCAGGGGATATGATACTTTTAAGAAAAAGTATTTATGATAAACCTTTTTAAAGTTCTTGACTTTAAATAATTAAATGTAAATCATATGGTCAGTTTGAGGGAAAATTAACATTTAAGATTTTGATACATGCTTTGTCTTTTGTAGATGTGTAAAAGGTAATTCTCACTCTCACTTTTAATCTATATGTAATACCTGAATTAAGAAAAATTAGGTTAGTTTGAAATGTTCATTCAGGTTGTTTAAAGGAATTTGATATTGTCAAAGAAAGTTTTGAGTTAAAATCTTTTTAAGTACTATCTTTGAACTTGTCATACTTTTTTGTATGTGATTTTTGGTTGGTTGTCTCTTCCCCTTTTCTTTCCTCTTCTTCCCTCCATACCCTCATTACTCTTCATGATGATTGTGGGGAAGAAAAAGTTTTCCCCTAGTAGTGAATAGCATGCCCTCCTTTGGAAGCAAGTTCTTTTTTTTTTTTTTAAAAAGGTTTAATTTAAATTCAGGCTAGTTAATATACAGTGTGATGTAAGTTTTAGGTGTACAATATAGTGATTCAACAGTTGCAAACAATACCCTGTGCTCATCACTACAAGTGTACTCTGTACTCTTTAATCCCTATCACCTATTTCACCCATTCCCCCAACCATACCTCCCTTCTGTAACCATCAGTTTGGAAGCACCTTCTTCTATTTATTTATTTATTTAGGTTTAAAGATTTTATTTACTTATTTGACAGACAGAGATCACAATTAGGCAGAGAGGCGGGCAGAGAGAGAGGAGGAAGCAGGCTCCCCACCGAGCAGAGAGCCGGATGTGTGGCACGATCCAAGGACCCTGAGATCATGACCTGAGCCGAAGGCAGAGGCTTTAACCCACTGAGCCACCCAGGCGCCCCGCAACTTCTTTTATATAACTAATCTTGCTTGTTTTCACGTTAATTGATGAGTGGTATTGATTTGTGAGTACAATGAAATGTAAATGAAATTATTTTCCTAAACTTTCTCTTTAATGTTTTCCAAATAGCTGAACCCAATATGCAAATCAGGGGATATGATACTTTTAAGAAAAAGTATTTATGATAAACCTTTTTAAAGTTCTTGACTTTGGATAGCCTCTTAACTCTTTACCAAGCTTCTTCATCTGGGAGACATGAGAATTCTAAAACTGCATCATCCCTGAAGTAGAAAACAAAAAAACCCCAAAATTATTTTAGGTATCCCAAGATTCAGAGGTATTAACCTGGTGTACAGGTTCAGTACTTATCATTATAGTCATCAGTGACAAGTATGGATGTCTGTGGCTGCACCTGAAGCTGGATTAAGCATTCATGCACTCCATTCTTTTAATTGTAAAACATACATAACGTGAAGTTTACCATAAGAATAATTTTTAGGTGCATAATTCTGTATTAAATACATTCACAGTATTGCCCAACCATCAGCCTTATATAGAAACACAAACACTGTTTTCATTAAATAAAAAACTTTCTTCTCCAAGTCTCTGGTAATCCCTATTCTAGTTTCTGTCTCTAGGAATTTGTCTATTCCAGCTACCTCATAAAAGTGGAATCAAACAGTAGTTGTCCTTTTGTGTCTGACTTATCTTACCTACCATAGTATTTTCAAAGATCATCCATATTGTAATTTAAGTCCAAATTTCATTCTTTTTTAAGACTTAGTAAAATTCCACTGTTTGGAATTTTATGCCACATTTTGTTTTTCTGTTCATCTGTTGATGGATATTTTGATTGTATCAGTCTTTTGGCTATTGTGGACATTGGTGTACAGTTATCTGTTTGAGTCCCTGCTTTCAGTTTTTGGGGGTATATGTCTGGAAATGGAATTTTTATATCTTTTGGTAACTCTGTTTTAACTCTTTAAAGAACTGCCAGACTGTTTTCCACAGTTGCGTTATCCTTTTTCTTTCCCACCAGCAATACTCAAGAGTTCTAGTTTCTCCACATCCTGGCCAACACTGGTTATTTTCTGTTTTTGTCGTTTGTTTTTTATAATAACTATTTTTATAGCTGTGAAATGGTATCTTATTGCAGTTTTTAGTTGTATTTCCCTGATCACTAATGATGTCGAGCATCTTTTCATGTTCTTAATGGCCATTTGTAGAATTTTCTATTTAGGACCATTGTACATTTTGTAATTCAATTGTTTGCTTCTTATTGTTGAGTCATAGGAGTTCTTCATATATCCTGGATATTAATCTCTTATCAGATACATAATTTGCAAATATTTTCTCCCATTCTTTGGGTTGCCTTTTTATTTGCAGTACTGTCCTTTGATGTATAAAATTTTTAAAATTTTTATGAAATCCAGTTTACCTATTCTTTCTTTCTTTCTTTCTTTTTTTTTTTTTTTAAAGATTTTATTTATTTATTTGACAGAGAGAAATCACAAGTAGGCAGAGAGGCAGGCAGAGAGAGAGGAGGAAGCAGGCTCCCTGCCAAGCAGAGAGTCCGATGCGGGGCTTGATCCCAAGACCCTGGAATCATGACCTGAGCCGAGGGCAGAGGCTTAACCCACTGAGCCACCCAGGCGCCCCACCTATTCTTTCTTTTGTCGCCCAGCAGCACTGCTTTCTCCTGAATATAGCTGAATCTGAAGATTAGCTATGATTTTTACTAGGGTCTTTTTTTTTTTTTTTTAAAGATTTTATTTATTTGTCAGAGAGAGAGAGAGGGAGCGAGAGCGAGCACAGGCAGACAGAATGGCAGGCAGAGGCAGAGGGAGAAGCAGGCTACCTGCTGAGAAGGAGCCCGACATGGGACTTGATCCCAGGACTCTGGGATCATGACCCGAGCCGAAGGCAGCTGCTTAACCAACTGAGCCACCCAGGCATCCCTTACTAGGGTCTATTATTCTCAGTTCTTGGTTTTTATGCTGGCTGCAATTACAAATTTGTAATCCACCTTGCCATTTGTATGGTGACCTTCTTTTATATGATTTCATTCAGGAAGCTTGGGGCAAAATGACAAGAGATTGATTCTGCTTCTTCTGACAGGGCACTGTTAATTAATGATGATAATCCTGGTCAATAGAAAAGAATCCAGGAAAAATAATATTTTGTAAGGGAGGATGGTGCATACTTTGAATTTTCTGTTTTTTTGTTTTGTTTTGTTTCTCATTAAACTTTTGTTTTAATGGGTCTCAAAATTCTGTGACAGATTTTTGGTCAAGTTGTTTCCATTAAAAAGTACTGATTTTAAAAACTAATAACTTAAAACTGCCACACACACACAAAAAAACAAATGGTCCACAAAACATTCTCCTTTCCTTCTGAAGGTTTTATGATGCATTGTTATCATTAACCAGTCTTTTACTATTAAACTTAAATGGCCAATTGACACAAACAGTTCTGAGACCGTTCTTCCACCACTGATTAAGACTGGGGTGGCAGGTATTGGGGATAATATTCATTTAGCCTTCTGAGCTTTCTGGGCAGACTTGGTGACCTTGCCAGCTCCAGCTGCCTTCTTGTCCACTATTGACACCCACAGCAACCATCTGTCTCATGTCACGAACAGCAAAACGGCCCAGAGGAGGATCGTCAGAGAAGCTCTCAACACACATAGGCTTGCCAGGAACCATATCAACAATGGTAGCGTCACCAGATTTCAAGAACTTGGGACCATCTTCCAGCTTTTTTCCAGAACGACAATCTATCTTCTCCTTCAGCTCAGCAAACTTGCAAGCAATGTGAGCTGTGTGACAATCCAGCACAGGTGCATATCCAGCACTAATTTGGCCTGGATGGTTCAGGATAATCACCTGAGCTGTGAAGCCAGCTGCTTCCATTGGTGGGTCATTTTTGCTGTCACCAGCCACATTGCCATGACGAACATCTTTGACAGATACGTTCTTGACATTGAAGCCCACATTGTCCCCAGGAAGAGCCTCACTCAAAGCTTCATGGTGCATTTCAACAGACTTGACTTCAGTTGTAACATTGACTGGAGCAAAAGTGACCACCATGCCAGGCTTAAGAACACCAGTCTCCACTCGGCCCACAGGGACAGTACCAATACCACCAATTTTGTAGACGTCCTAGAGAGGCAGATGCAAGGGCTTGTCAGTTGGACGAGTTGGTGGCAGAATGCAATCCAGAGCTTCAAGCAGTGTGGTTCCACTGGCATTCCCATCTTTACGGGTGACTTTCCATCCCTTGAACCAAGGCATATTAGCACTTTGCTCCAGCATGTTGTCACCATTCCAACCAGAAATTGGCACAAATGCTACTGTGTCGGGGTTGTAGCCAATTTTCTTAATGTAGGTGCTGACTTCCTTAACGATTTCCTCATATCTCTTCTGGCTGTAGGGTGCCTCAGTGGAATCCATTTTGTTAACACCAACAATTAGTTGTTTTACACCCACTGTGTAAGCCAGAAGGGCATGCTCATGGGTCTGCCTGTTCTTGGAGATACCTGCTTCAAATTCATCAACACCAGCAGCAACAATCAGGACATTACAGTCAGCCTGGGATGTGCCTGTAATCATGTTTTTGATAAAGTCTCTGTGTCCTGGAGCATCAATGATGGTCACATAATACTTGCTGGTCTTGAATTTCCACAGGGAGATATCAATGGTGATACCATGTTCACGTTCAGCTTTCAGTTTATCCAAGACCCAGGCGTACTTGAAGGAGCCTTTTCCCATCTCAGCAGCCTCCTTCTCGAATTTTTCGATAGTTCTTTTGTCGATCCCACCACATTTGTAGATCAGATGACCAGTAGTGGTAGACTTGCCCGAATCTACGTGTCCAATGACAACAATGTTGATATGAGTCTTTTCCTTCCCCATTCTGGTTTAGGTTGAGCGGTGGTTTTCACGACACCTGTGTTCTGGTGGCAGACCTGTTGCGAAAAAGCTTGTTTTTTTTTTCTAATTAGAAGTTACTTATGTTCATAAGAATGGTAAATATGAGGGCGCATTGGTGGCTCAGTCGTTAAGCGCCTGCCTTCTGCTCAGGTCATGATCCCAGCGTCCTGGAATCCAGCCCCACATTGGGCTCCCTGCTTGGCTAGAAGCCTGCTTCTCCCTCTCCCACTCCCCCTCCTTATATTTCCTCTCTCAGTGTCTGTCTATGTCAAGTAAATAAATAAAATCTTTAAAAAAAAAAAAAGGTAAATATGAACATCTTCATAGATAATCACTTTTTTAAAAAATTGAAGTAGAGTTGACATACGATATTATATTACTTTCAGGTTTACAAACTATGATTCAGCAGTTACATACATTATGAAATGTTTACCATGATATGTATAGTTACTGTCTATCACCACACCAAGTTATTCCAATATTATTGACTGTATTCTCACTGCTGTACTTTACATCTCCATGATTTATATATTTCATAACCGGTATTTTGATATTTTAATCCCCTTCATCTATTACACCTTTCCCCCCACCAGTTTGTTCTTTGTATTTATTATTTTCTGTTTTTATTTTTGCTTTTTAGATTCTACATATAAGTGAGATCATGTGATGTTTGTCTTTTTCTGACTTATTGACTTAGCATAAGGCTAGGTTTTGATATATACTTATTTTTCTTTGATATAAATGGCATTGTTTTCTTTCTTTGCTAGTATATGGAAACAACAGGTTTTTGTATATTAATTTTGTATTCTGCAACTTTGTGGAATCATTAGGGTTTTTTTTTTTATATATAGTATCATGTCTTATGCAAATAGTGACAATTTTACTTCTTCTTTAACAATTTGGATACTTTTTCTTTTTGTCTGATTGCTGTGACTGGGTCTTCTAATACAGTATGTTGAATAAAGGTGGTGAGAGTAGACATTTTTGTCTTGTTCCTGATCTTAGAGCAATAGCTTTCAGCTTTTCACCATAAGTATGATGTTAGCCATGGGTTTATCATATATGGCTTTATTATGTTGAAGTATATTTTCTCTGTTCCCACCTTTTTGAGAGTTTTTATGATGAACAAATTTGGAATTTGTCAAATGCTGTTTTGGCGTCTTCTGAGATGATTAGATGATTTTATCTTTCAGTTTGGTATATCATTTTGATTGATTTATGGATGATGAGCCATCTTTGCATCTCTGGAATATTTCCTACCTGATTGTGGTGAATGAACCTTTTAATGTCTTGTTGAATTTGCATTGCTAATATTTTGTTGAAGATTTTTACACCTGTGTTCATTGGGGATACTAGTATGTTTGTTTGTTTGTTTGTTTTTGGTAGTGTTTGTTTGATTTTGGTATCAGAGTAATGCTGGCCTTGTAGAATGAATTTGGAAGCATTCCTTTTTCCTTTTTTTGGATGAGTTAAAAAAGAATTGAGGGGTGCCTAGATGGCTCAGTTGGTTAAGTTTCTGACTTTTTTTTTTTGTTTTTAACGATTTTATTTATTTATTCAACAGACAGAGATCACAAATAGGCAGAAAGGTAGGCAGAGAGAGAGGGAAGCAGGATCCCTGCCGAGCAGAGAGCCTGATGCGGGGCTCGATCCCAGGACCCGGAGACCACGACCTGAGCCGAAGGCAGAGGCCCAACCCACTGAGCCACCCAGGTGCCCCTCCGACTCTTTTTTTTTTTTTTTTTAAGATTTTATTTATTTGATTTATAGATTTTATTTTATTTGAAAGACAGAGATCACAAGTAGGTAGAGAAGCAGGCAGAGAGAGAGAGGAAGAAGCAAGCTCCCTGCTGAACACAGAGCCTGATATGGGGCTCGATCCCAGGACCCTGGGATCATGACCTGAGCAGAAGGCAGAGGCTTTAACCCACTGAGCCACCCAGGCTCCCCTAAGTTTCTGACTCTTAATTTGGCCTCAGTTCATGATCTCAGGGTTGTGCAGTTGGGCCCATGCTCAATGCAGAGTCTGCTTGAGATTCTCTCCCTCTGCCTGTTCTTCTTTCCTCACTTCCATGCTTGTAGCACACGCTTTCTCTATCAAATACATAAATAAAAGAAATCTTTAGAAAAAAGGAAAATGATTGATATTCATTTCTTTTTTTCTCCCCAGCTAGAGAGGGAGAGCAGGGTGGGCAGAGGGGAAGAAAGAGAATCTTAAGCAGGCTCTATGCCCAGCAAGGAGCCTTTGGCTGGGCTCTATCTCAGGACCCTGAGATCATGACCCTAGCCCAAATCAGGAGTTGGATGCTTAACTGAAAGAGCCATTCAGGCACCCTGATACCTGATACCTCATTCTTCTTTGAATGTTTGGTGGAATTCAGCAATGCAGCCATCTGGTTCTAGACTTTTTTTATTTTTTAAGATTTTATTTATTTATCTGACACACACAGAGTGAGAGAACACCAGTGGAGGAACGGCAGGGGGGAGAGGGAGAAGCAGGCTCCCTGCTGAGCAGGGAGCCTTATGGGGTGGGGGTGGGGTGGAGGTGGGGTGGGGGTGGGGGTGTGGCTACTCTTGACCTAAGCTGAAGGCCAACGTTTACTTGACTTAGCCACCCACCGGCCCTTAGACTTTTTTTTTTGGTGCAAGTTTTTTTAAATTACTGATTCAATTTCATTACTGGTTATCACTCTATTTAGAGTATCTGCTTTTTTTCTGATTAAGCCTTAGAAGATTGTATGTTTCTAGGAGTTTTATCTGTTTCTTTTGGTTTTCCAGTTTGTTGCCATATAATTTTTTATAGTAGTCTCTTAAAAATCTTTTGTATTTCTGTGGTGTCAATTGTAACTTCTCTTTCATTTCTGATTTTGAGTCTTCTCTCTTAAGAAGTCTTGCAGATTCTCACTTAATTTTGTTTATGTAAATGCGTTTTTTGTGCGTTGTACTATTACTTACAAATATGGGTTAATACTATATGTGTTCCCTTGTAAGTTGGTATTTTATTTATTTTTTCTAAATTATTTTCATTAACATTTAATGTGTTATTTGTGCCAGAGGTGCAGGTCTTTGAATCATCAGTCCTACACATTTCACAGCACTCACCATAGCCCATACTCCCCAATGTCCATAACCCAACCACTCTATCCATACCCCTCCACCCCCCAGCAACTCTCAGTTTGTTTTGTGAGATTAAGTCTCCTATGGTTTGTCTCCCTCCTGATCCCATCTTGTAAGTTGGTATTTAAAAACAAACAAACAAACAAACAAAAACCTTAATATATCTTGGACAACTTTCCATGTTACTGTGTATTTTTATTTTAGTTTTACAGATTTGTAATATTTTATAGTTGATTTAGCCAGTCCTTCATTGCTAAACATTTGGCTTGTTCCTATTTTTTTGAGTTTTATAGAGAATGCTGCAGTGAGTATCCTTGTAGATGTATCTTTGTACACTTGAACAAGTTTTTCTGTTCCAGAAAGTGTCTTATTTTTTTCCTGCAGATGTTATGGAAGCAAGTTCACAATTACCCAATGTTTAACCTCCTTATGGAAATTGACTCCTATATGTTTGCATGTGTGAATCAAACTGCTGTATATGAGGAGCTTGAAGATGAAACAAGAAGACTCTGTGATGTCAGACCTTTTCTTCCAGTTCTCAAATTAGTGACAAGAAGTTGTGACCCAGGGGAAAAATTAGACTCAAAAATTGGAGTCCTTATAGGAAAAGGTAACTTAAAAACTTACTGGTATGAATTCTTTACATATTTATGATTTATGTATAAACATGTAAGTATGATCAAAGACGTTGCTTTGTAGAGTGTGGCTCAAAGACCAATACTTACTTGTAAATTTATAACTAGTCTGAGATAAGGTGCATGTAACAATTGAGAGTAAATGTTTATAAATTCCTGTAGCAATGTGATAACCCCTGGGACACTATGGTAATATGTTTTGTGTATCTTTTTTAGCAACTTATTTTTATTAGCCAGAGTATATGTCCTTTTTGGCAGATTGGAAAGGAAAAAGTTCTCCCTTTGTCTCAGATAGTTTGAGAAGCCCTTTTCTAAGAGATACATCCTCCATTTCTTTTGAACTTCCTCTACACTATAAACTATACACTATACACAATACACACAACTTCCTCTACACTATACACACTATTTATATAAAATTCTGTATATCAAGACTTTAAGCTAATTGAAAAGTTTCTGTCAATAACCCATATTACTGACAAATTTTACTCCTTAACTAAAATTATCTTTAAGTAGAGATACTTTTGTAGGGAGTCAGGATATGTTATGTCTACGTTATTCTTTGCAAATTAATTCCAGGGAGAATCATGAGTAACAAAATGTGGTAGAGTATCTTTTGCTATAATAATGTTAGGTATCACATGGGCCAATGGTATATCAATATCCTGCTTTAGACAAGATACTAGAATCAAGTACTATGAGAGGTTTACTGCAGAGGAGGCTTGAAGTTTATTTATTTTGCAGTAGCAGTTTTGTGTTGTTGTTTTCAGTTTTATTTTGTAAGAGACTTGAAATTGAACTAAAAAACCAATCTACCCACTGGAGGCTTTTGGATTTGGATTAGCCTCTTGTATTGACTAAATTCACTCTTAAAAGATAATATGGTACCATCCCATTTAATATTATAAGTGTCTTCAAGATAACCTAGTATCATCCCTTCTAAGAACCATGTCCTAAAGATTGCATTCTTTGATCTTGACCTATAGTGATTCAGACTAACTAATGATTACAAGTGTAGGGCTACATTCTTCCCTCTGAGTGCTTAGAAGAAGAACAGAACTTCGTTGAATTACTGAATGACAGCCTATGTGTATTTCTTTCTCTTTTTTCTATGTATTTCTTTCTCTTTTCTTTCTTTCTTTTTCCTTTACTTTTTTTTTTTTCAAGTAGGCTCCATGCTGGGCCTACGAGTACCAGGCTTGAATTCAACAACACGGAGATCAAGATCTGAGCAGAGATCAAGAGTCAGATTGCTCACTGACTGGGCCAACCAAGTACCCAGACAGTATAGTACTTAAAAAGGTTTGATTACTTCAGAGGAGAGCTAGTTCAGTTTAGGAAATAATTTTTTGTTTCTTCAATAAGTTTGTAATTATTTACCATATAGGATTCATCTACCCACCCAACCATCCATCACTCTTTCCTTCCTTCCTTCCTCCCCATCCCCCGCCTCTTATTTTTTTATTTTTAAGTAATCTCCACACCCTGTGTGGGGCTTGAACTCACAACTCTGAGATCAAGAGTCACATGCTCCACTGACTGAGCCATCCAGGAGACCCCACAATTTTCTTATATATTAATGGCCTCATTAGAAAGCACTCCTTTCCATTTGCTAGGGCTCCAAAGATTTTTTCATAAACTTTAAATTCTCCATGACAAAAAGTCTCCTTTGTTTGAATTGAAGAATATATGGGAAAGTAAAAAATAATAATGACTTACAGTACTATTGAAGACAAGAATATCCACTGATAATATTGAGATATAGTTCTTTCCAAGTGGCTTTTTGTGTATGTGTCTGTGTGTATGAAATATATAGCTTTTAGGTTTCCCTGCTGATGGAAGGAAGTAGACCAGAACCATATTGACTGTTAAGGATTAAATATTTGATAACCCAAAAGATTAGCATCACAGAGAGAGCTAACTTTTGTCAAGATATAGATATCTTTTTTTTTTTTTTTTTTTTTTTTTTTTTTTTTTTTAGATTTTATTTATTAATTTGACAGAGAGAAATCACAAGTAGACGGAGAGGCAGCCAGAGAGAGAGAGGGAAGCAGGTTCTCCGCTGAGCAGAGAGCCCGATGCGGGACTCGATCCCAGGACTCTGAGATCATGACCTGAGCCGAAGGCAGCGGCTTAACCCACTGAGCCACCCAGGCGCCCCAAGATATAGATATCTTTCTGAGTTGTATCATGTTTTCAAAATTTAGATCACTACACTATCTTCTAGTTGAGATCTTCAAAAAATATGGGCTCATTAGCCACTGTTATTTCTACATGAGCGTGGCAGATTTAGCAAATAAAAATATACTAGATGCAAATATTACATGGGATATACTCAATGATGAAAATCATTCATGGTTTATCTAATTCAAATAGAATTGGGCATGCTGTTTTTTTGCCTTTGTTTTTATTTGGTAACCCTGACTTTACCTTGCCACAGTGCAGGGGTCATACGTATGTAATATATAAATTGAATTTTTCTTTCTATAAGCAGTGTGACCATATTTTGTTCTGTATCATAGGTTTATTATATGAAAACTTTTAATGAAGTGTGCCCTGCAGTTTGAGTGATCAAGATGCAAACTCTGTTTTATATTAAACTGAACAGCTTATGGGTCACCTGGGTGGCTCAGTTGGTTAAGCATCTGCCTTCAGCTCAAGTCATGATACCAGGGTTCTGGGGTCAAACTCCATGTTGGTTCTGTGCTTGGTGGGGAGCCTGCTTCTCCCTCTCCCACTGCCCTCTCCATGCTTGTGCTTGCTCTCTCTCTCTGTCAAATAAATAAATAAAATCTTAAAAGAAATAAAATGAACAGTTTATAAATGCTTAACAATAAACTGTACTTGAGATTTTCAGCATATCTAGAAAACCTGATGTTAATGATCATATACACAGATTCAGGTGTTAATGTGCATTTAGGAAGTTGAGTAAGTCTGTTTTAATATTTTGGAGTGAATTTTCACTTTAAGTACCTAAGAAGTCCGTTTTCGCAGTTGCTAATTTGTATGTGATGACTATAACTGGGGCTTGGTGAGGTCATGCCTCCTGGTAAAACAATAAACAATTATTTCAGTTTAACTTCAGGAACGAGTTTGCTGCCTTCTCCTCCCCAAAGAAAACAATGGAACCTTTACAGATGTTATTGCCCTGGTGGGTCTAAAAATACCTTTTCCTGCATGATGATTTATCTCATTTTATTTTCTAATGTTTATTATAAATAATTATTTACAGAATTTCTATTTGTCTTCTGATTATGCTCTGTAGTGAAGGTCACCCCTTCAAATGCCCATTAAATCTTGATCAGAGGATTTTGTCAGCATCCTGAAAAAAATATTTTGAAAACTCCCTTATTTTTTCCCTGACCTATCTTAAGTTGTGATATATTTTAAAGTGACTGCAGGATTTTAACAATATCTTTAATGTGAAGAAAATATTCAGCAATACCTTTTTTCTTTTAAGATTTTATTTATGTGGTAGAGAGCGAGTGAGCACGCGTGTGTTGCACTATCAAGGGAAGTGACGGGCAAAGGAAGCAGGCTCCCTCTTGGGAGCCAGACATGGGGCTCAATCCCAGATCCCGGGACCCCAGGATCATGACCTGAGCCAAAGGCAGATAGGAAACCAACTGAGCCACCCAGGTGCCCCAACTCAGTGCTTTTTTTATGTGAAAAAATTACATTTGGGACACCTGGGTGCTCAGTCGGTTATACATCTCACTATTGATCTCAGCTCAGGTCTTGAACTCAGGGTTGTGAGTTCAAGCCCTGAATTGGACTCCATGCCGGGTAGGATGCCTATTTTATTTTATTTTATTTTATTTTTTATTTTTTATTTTTTTAAAGATTATTTATTTATTTATTTGACAGAGAGAGAGATCACAAGTAGGCAGAGAGGCAGGCAGAGAGAGAGAGAGGAGGAAGCAGGCTCCCTGCTGAGCAGAGAGCCCGATGCGGGACCGGATCCCAGGACCCTGAGATCATGACCTGAGCCGAAGGCAGCGGCTCCACCCACTGAGCCACCCAGGCGCCCCTAGAATGCCTATTTAAAAAAAAATTATACTTGACTGTAAATGATAAAATATTCTTATCTTGAAATTTAAGGCTTGCTATCAAATTTTCTTACCAGAAGACATGTAGAAATTAAGTTTAAAATTAAATTACTTACCTAATTGTTACATTTATTTATATTTAAAGTAATCTTTATATCCATTCTGGGGCTTGAACTCACAACCTGGAGATTAAGAGTTGCATGCTCTTCCGACTGAACTAACTAGGCACCCCGCTAATTTCTTATTTTTTGGCAAAGTGTCTATTTTTTTAAAAGATTTTATTTATTTATTTATTTGAGAGACAGAGATCAAAAGCAGGCAGAGAGACAAGCAGAGAGAGAGGGGGAAACAGGCTCCCCGTGGAGCAAAGAGCTCGATGCGGGGCTCGACCCCAGGACCCTGGGACCATGACCCGAGCTGAAGTCAGAGGCTTTAACCCACTGAGCTACCTAGGTGCCCCAAAGTGTCTATTTTTAAGAACTCTTTGTAGTGGTTTCTAAATTCAAGTTTTATTTTTCATTTATTTTTTAAAAGGAGATTCTCAGATTGGAATTCACTGAGTCTGATGAATTAAAGAAATCTATACTCTTCAGTTGGTTCTAACAGTTATGTGAGCAGAGTTCCTTATTTACAATATATTGAAAAAATTACCAAAGTAGTAGCAATTGCAGTTCAACAGTAGCAGTGAGCTTGGGTCTTTGCTTGGAGCTGACAATGCTGTGGAAAATGTGGATCAGTGAATAGACAATTAGAATACAGTGTGTAAACTGCTATAAGTCAAAGAGGTAAAATCAGCTGAGTGAGAGAGGGTTGGCCTTATAGAAGACACACAACTAAAATGAGCCTTCAGTGCTGATGAGGAGTTGAGCCAGGTAAGGAGGAATTAGAAGGATAATTGAATGGGAAGGGCACGTATGAAGAATGGCCTATTCACGGAATAAAAGTAATTGATTATGGTTTGTGTAAAGGGATAGCTAGGACAAATAGGAAGATGAGAGAGGCAACCAGCTTCAGAGTATGTGGAGCCATTCAGGTCATATGAAAAATTAGAGACTGATTCCTAAAAGCAATTGGGAAATCAAAAGGATTTAAATGGTGGAGTAATATGATCAGATTATATTTATAAAGATGATTCACATTGTAAAATAGAGAATGAATCAGATTAAGACTGGGAATAGAGAAGTTAGTGAAAACTGATGTGGTAACCTAAGGGAGGGTTGGTGATGGCCAGGGTTAAATTAATGACTGCAGGAACTAGAAGAGTAGACAGAGTTGAGGAACATTTAGAAAGTGGATTAGACATGACTTTTAGTAGATAAAGGGAGATAAAGAGTTTGATTTTTGTTAGATGTATTAGGTACTCATTTTTCTTTTCTTACCTGTAATACCTATGTTTGTGGGTAGAAGTAGTTTCAGCGGTGCTGGGGAAAAATCTCCAAAGTGCCTCAGCTAGTTTGTCTTAAGTTACACTTCCTTCATAGCTGATTTATTTTTTTATTTTATTTTTTTTTTTTAAAGATTTTATTTATTTACTTGACAGAGAGAAATCACAAGTAGATGGAAAGGCAGGCAGAGAGAGAGAGAGGGAAGCAGGCTCCCTGCTGAGCAGAGAGCCCGATTCGGGCCTCGATCCCAGGACCCTGAGATCATGACCTGAGCTGAAGGCAGCAGCTTAACCCACTGAGCCACCCAGGCGCCCTCATAGCTGATTTATAGTGTGTATTTCCATTCCAGATCTAAAACTCTCCAGGAAGTCACAGTGTACCCTCAGGATTTTAACTTTGCTGCATTATGCAACTTAAACATTTTTATTTTTCTGTATTTAATGCCACAATTGATTCTAATATTTATTTAGTAAAGATTTTTATTTGGGGGAGAGGGGCAGAGCAAGATGGAGAAAGAGTTTTTATTTTCCTTTAAAGTTTTTTTTTTTTTTTAAGATTTTATTTATTTATTTGAGAGAGAGAGCATGAGAGGGGAGAAGGTCAGAGGGAGAAGCACACTCCCTGCAGAGCTGGGAGCCCGATGTGGGACCCGATCCCAGGATTCCAAGATCATGACCTGAGCCGAAGGCAGTGGCCTAACCCACTGAGCCACCCAGGCATCCTTCTTTAAAGGTGTTTTAATTCATTTGGGATAGAGAGAGAGGGAGAGAGAGAACAAGCACAAGCTAGGGGAGAGGCAGAGGGAGAAGGAGAAGCAGACTCCCCACTGAACTGGGAGCTGACATAGGGCTCAATCCCAGGACCTGGGGATCATGACCCAAGCCGAAGGCAGATACTTAACCATCTGAGCTACCCAGGCACCCCAGGGAGAAAGAGTCTTGAGCAGACTCTGTGCTGAGTACAGAGACAGACGTAGGGCGCGATCCCACGACCCTGAGATCATGACCTCAGCCAAAACCAAGCATTGGACGCTTGGCCGACTGAGCCCCCCAGGAACACCTACACAGCACTTTAGAAGAATGAGATAGAGCTGGCACTGAAAAGTCTCCTCAATACATGCACAGGATTGATGTAATTTGGGGCTGTTGCTGGGATTTAGAGCCCACAGCCAAGAAAGAATTCTTGAGACATCTTCGGTGCAAAAAGGTGGTTTTATTAAAGAATGGGGACAGGACGTGTGGGCAGAAAGCTGCACTGGGGTCATGAGGCGTGGCCAGTCTGAATAATCTTTAAATTAAAGTGTTTGCCAATCTCACCATTAATTTTTTTTTAATATTTCATTTATTTATTTGTCAGGGAGAGGGAGAGAGAGAGAGAGCACACAAGCAGGCAGAGAGGCTGGCAGAGGCAGAGAGAGAAGCAGGCTCCCTGCCGAGCAAGGAGCCCATGTGGGACTGGATCCCAGGACTCTGGGATCATGACCCGAGCCGAAGGCAGCTGCTTAATCCACTGAGCCACCCAGGCGGTGGTGAGCCACCTCACCATTAATTTTTATATATAATGTACATATAAACATTTCTGCATGTTCATTTATTATAGATTTCAGAGATTATTTTTTATTTTATTAAAAAAATTTTAAAAAATTTGACAACAGAGATAGATCACAAGTAGGCAGAGGCAGAGCAGCAGGCAGAGAGAGAGCCTGATGCAGGGCTTGATCCCAGGACCCTGAGGTTCATGACCTGAGCTGAAGGCAGAGGCTTAACCCACTGAGCCACCCAGGCATCCCAAAAATTATTTATTAAGATAATGATAAGTTTAAGAAAACGTTGCTATATTTAGTTGTTTTGATGGTAGGAGTGGTCATAATTAAGTACAACAAAGAATAATTTTATGAGATTTTTATTAATTGATACACTGTAACCGTTGTTAAAATCATAGTGAATTGAAAGTTTAATCTATAAAATTTAAATTTACTGAGTTTTAAGTAATAGCTTGTTAAAGTTAATAAAAAGTAATAGTAATAATATTAATATAATAATTACATTATTTATTATATATAAATAATACTTATATATTATATATTAATTATATCAATTATATTATATATAATTATATAGCTATATATAATTATATATTGTATAATTAATATTATATTAATTATATATAATATAATATAATAATATTACTATTTAAAGTAATAGCTTGTTAAAGTTAAGTAATAGCTTGTATTTTAAGTTCATTAACTGAAAAGTTTTCAGATTCTTAGGTTTTCTCAGATATAGTAAATGTGACTTACTTGGTTTGTAAAGAAAAACTGGATATTTTATATGTGTTTTTAAAGTGTGTACTATTTCAGTGATTGATTACCTTTATAAAACTCATACCAAATTGCATTTCTTTAACGGTTTCAAGTTTATCTTCTTTAGAAATCTAATTATGTTCATCTTCTATACATGAAATTTGTTACTTTTTCTGGATGTTCTTTTGATCTTTCATCATATTTTCCTGCCCAGTTTTATTTGCGTGATAAAAACCAAATATCCAATATATTTGGTTGAATATATTTTGTATTCTCTTGTATTATTATTAGCTACTCAGAATGACACTTTAAAAAAATTTGTTTAGGTCTACATGAATTTGATGCACTGAAGGATCCCGAAGTGAATGAGTTCCGAATAAAAATGCGCAAATTCAGTGAGGAAAAGATTCAGTCGCTTGTGGGATTGTCTTGGATGGATTGGCTAAAGCAGACATACCCACCAGAACATGAACCATCGGTCCTTGAAAACTTAGAAGATAAACTTTATGGAGGAAAGCTCATTGTGGCTGTTCATTTTGAAAATTGTCAGGTAGTGTTATGTTATTTTAAGAAATACATTGTAAAAAATCTTTGATTTTTACCTGAATGCAACACCAGTCGTAGAGGAGATAGCTGGCAAATTTTATTAAAAAGAGCATTTTTAGATTTAAAGATGGAAATTTAGAATTACGTATAACAATCAAATGACACATCTTTTGCACGTATGATTTTTTGATACAGTGATATATTAGTCTAGATTGGGATTGGGAAACCAGTTTTTGAATGGTATGTATGTATGCATTTATTTTTTAGAAATCATTTTTATTTCACTTTATTTCTAAATTTTATTTAAAATCAATTAACCATATAGTATATTATTAGTTTCTGGTTTTTATTTTAAAAGGATGTTAAAAAACTCAAGGAATTTTTAAAAGATGGAAGGAGAAAGGAAGAGAGAGAGAATGGAGGGAAAGAAAGGGAGGAAGGAAGGGAGGGAAGGAGGGAGAAAGGAATGGGACACAGACTCATGGGTTGTCAGCAAAGCCTGGTTCTTCACAGAAAAAGATTGCCAGTCCCAGTCTAGATAATGTTCTTTAGTGTAGATATTTTATTTTCTTATTTGATTTTTCTGTTGCCTATGAAATGAAAGGTTTGATCAAATGATCTCTTTTTTCTCATATTCTTATATATGCATTTCATGGTGATATGGAAATGGGCATTATATTGGAGTATATTTAATCCATACCTGAACGGTGACAGCTATTTTACAAACCAGATTATGAGACTGCCTTTGTATCTAGTGTGGTCATTTTATCATCTAGGATCTGGATTTAGAATTAGGGTAGGCATTCAAGGGTATTTTGTGGTGTTCTTCAGTTACTGCAATAACAATGACATAAACCATTTCAGTAGCCATTCTGTATTGAGCACTTTACCATGCCAAGAACTATGAAAGATATATATTTTTTAAGTATATTCTCCACTTTCAAAACAACTATAGGGGCACCTGGGTGACTCAGTGGGTTAAGCCTCCGCCTTCGGCTCAGGTCATGATCTCAGGGTCCTGGGATCAAGCCCTACATCTGGGCTTTCTGCTCAGCAGGGAGCCAGCTCTCCCCACCCCCATCTCTCTGTCTGCCTTTCTGCCTTCTTGTGATTGCTCTCTCTCTCTCTCAGTGTCAAATCAATCAATAAATAAAATCTTTAAAAAAAACTATAAAATGTTATCATCCCCATTTTACAATGAAGAAAATGAAAGGGAGAGAAGGTTTTTTTTTTCCCCTCCTCTTTTCTTTTCTTTCTCTCTCTCTCTCTTTCTCTGTTTCTTTGTTTCTTATATCTTGTTTCTTTCTTTTGTGCCAGGTCTTATATCTTATAGCTGGTCTGTGGTAGTGACAGGATTTTATCCAGGTGTTTAGTTTTATTCAGTTCTGCCTCCTTTCCAACAATATGTTTCTAAATAATTGTAAAAACAAATACAAAAGAAGGAAAGAAAGAGCCGGCTGGCCTTCTGGCATTTTATGAAAGAGATTTATCTAGCTTTAAAGCTTTTTTTGTTGCTCTCTCCCGAGGTATGTTGAGACTAAAGTTCAGTTTAAATCAAGATTTGGATATTACAAAGTCTCACAATCAAATTTGAAATACGATTTAGGGAATTCTGCAGTGTTGGAAGAGGTGGAATGAAGAATTTTACCACTAAAAGGTGACTAGAATTCAACTTGAAAACACTGGCTCAGGGCAATTTGCCCTTCTAGGTCAGTCTGCATTTCAGTACATATGGGTCAGTTCTCTACTGGATATACATATTTTTCATGTAATCATCATTGTAACAAAGTATATGTGAAAATAAATGTTTTGAAATAAGAAGAAAAATGGGGATATTGTGAAATCTACTGGATTCCAAGCAATCATAGAATTTTTTCCCAAATTCTTTTATTTATTTCTAGTTTTTTAAAAAATTTATTTTAGGGGCACCTGGGTGGCTCAGCGGGTTAAGCCTCTGCCTTCGGTTCAGGTCATGATTTCAGGGTCTCTGGATTGAGCCATGCATTGGGCTCTCTGCTCAGCAAGGAGCCTGCCTCTGTGCCTGCCTCTCTGCCTACTTGTGATCTCTCTTTCTGTCATAAATAAATAAAATCTTAAAATAAATTTATTTTAATCACCTAGTTGTTAGCAAGAAAAGTGCACTCCTAATCCCTGTCCCATCCACCTACCATCCCATCCCAATCCTTTCACCCATCCACCTACACATCTCCACTCTGGCAACGATCAATTTGTTCTGTGTAAAGATTTCCTTTCTTGGTTTGTCTCTCTCTGTGGGTTTCTTTGAGTCTAAAATAAGTGTTGTATAGGCAGCAAATAGATGGGTCCTGTTTTTTTAATCCACTCTGTCACCCTATGTCTATCGATTAGAGTGTTTAGTCCATTTACATTCAGTGTAATCATATATGTATATATATGTATATTGCCATATTATTGTTACCTGCTTTGTGGTTGTTAATGAAGATTTTCTCTGACCCTTTCTTGTCTTTTATCTTTCATGGTTTTCTTATTTTCTTTAGTGATACAATTGGATTTCTTTCTCTTTTATTCTTTGCATATTTATTAGTGGTTTTTGATTTGTGTTGCCATTAGGTTTGTGTATAATCACTTCTGCATATGGCAGTCTATATTAAGTTAATGGTTATTTAGGTTTTAACCCATTTTTTACTACTCTCCTTCCCATGTTTTAGGTATGTGTTGTCATATTATATCTTTTCGTTTTGTGAGTTCCTTGACTGATATTTTGCAAAAATACTCATTACTGTTTTTGTGTTTCCTACCTTCATACTTTCACTTTTGGTCTTTCTTTTCAGCTGAAAGAGTCCTATGTTTAATATTGCTGGTTTAATGGTCATGAACTCCTTTAGTTTTTCTTTGTCTGATAAACTCTTTATCTCTCCTTTTATTTTTTTTTAAAAGATCTTTTAAAGATTATTTATTTGACAGAGAGAGAGAGCGAGAGCGAACTTACAAGTAGGAAGAGTGAGAGGGGGGAAGCAGGCTCCCAGCTGAGCAGATAACCTGATGTGGGGCTCAATCCCTGGACCCTGAGACCATGACCTGAGCTAAAGGCAGAGAGGCTTAACCCACTGAGCCACCCGGGCACCTCTTTATCTTTCTTTTTATTCTCAGTGATAGCCTTACTAGATAGAGTATTCTTTACTGCAGGTTTTTCCCATTCAGCACTTTAAACACATCATTCCACTCCTTTTGGCTTGCAAAGTTTCTGCTGAAAAATGGGCTCATAGCCTTATGGGGTTTCTTTCATATGTAACTTTCTTCTTTTGTCTATCTGCTCTTTTTTTTTTTTTTTTTTTTTTAAAGATTTATTTATTTGATAGCAAGAGGGGAAACACAAGCAGGGGGAGTAGTAGAGGGAGAAGTGGGTTTCCCACTGAGCAGAGAGCCTGATGCAGGACTTGATCCCAGGGCCCTGGGATCATGACCTGAGCTAAAGGCAGACGCTTAACAACTGAGCCACCCAGATGCCCTGTCTTTCTGCTCTTAATATTTTTTATTTATTCCTTTATTTTTCCATTTTAATTGTAACATGTCATTGTGTGGGGCTGCTTTTGTTGATTTTGTTGGGGGCTCTCTGTGCATTCTTCATCTGGGTATGTTCCCTTCCCCAAAGTAGGGAAGTTTTCAGCTGTTATTTCTTCAAATGAATTCTCTATCCCTTTTCCCTGTCTTCTTCTGGGAGTCCTGTAATGTGAATGTTACTACTTTTGGTGTAAGTATTGTGTTCCCTAAGTCTGTTACTGTTTTGTACTTGTTTCCTAAGTACTTTTTTCTCTCTTGTTCATCTTGATTACCTTCTGTTTACTCTGTCTCCTAGGCTATTAATTCGTTCCTCTGCTTCTTCCAGCCTGATGTTCATACCATCAAACATGTTTTTTATTTTATTTATTGAGCCTTTTAGCTCTACCATGTTTTTCTTATTCGCTGGCTAATGGTCTCACTGATGTCCTCTATTCTTTTCTAAAGTCCAGTTAAGTATCCTTAATGATCATTGCTTTAAATTCTCCATTAGGCATGTTATTTATATTTGTTTTGCTTATATCTCTGGTCTTGGTCTTGGTCTGTTCTTTCATTTGGGACAAATTCCTCTGTCTTCTCATTTTGTCTCTGTGCCTGTTTCTCCATGTGTTAAGAAAGTTAGCTACATCTTCTGTTCTTCTGAGTAATGGCCTTAAACAGAAGAGGTCCTGTAGTGCTCTACAGTGTAGTGTTCCCTGTTCCTCACAGCCTGGTGCTTCCAATAGCATCTCTGTTGTGTGCTGAGTATTTTCTGCTTTTGTGCCCTGGCTACTTTATCCTTCAGATCAGTATAGTACACAGAGGCTCTCTCTGCCTGTTGTGGGCAGTGTTTGGTCCCTGGCCTGAATGTGGTGTGTTTTAACTAGATGTGCTCTGGTCTACTTATGAAATGAGATCTGTTGCTGTTGCCACCAGAACCGAGGTCTCACAGAACTCCTGGGTCAGGAGATACGGTGCTGGTCAAGGGTTTGGGCTGGTCGTCTGGGTGTGGAAGCCTGCTGTGGTGGGACTGAGGCAAGTGTAACTGGGAAGGATGGATCCACAAGAGTGCAGGAGGCAGGGCTTGGTATATATAAGCAAGTTACATGTGAGTGCTAATGCTGTGTTCATTACCTCAGGTGGCTCTGTGTTTATGCTGAGGGATAGGGAAGGGAAGTGGTGCCTTGCAGTTCCTTTTTTTTCCCCCATGAGGTTTCTCTGGGAGGGCTGCCTCTCTGGAACTCTTGCCACTGCTATGAGTTGAGCAAGTAGCTACTCCATTGTGCGTGTAGGCACCCTAAAGATCTCTGTTTTCATTCTGTATTTCCTTGGGCTGTTTGTTCCACCTTATTTCTAAGAGTAGCCCCCATGCCTCTGGACTTTTCCTGAGCCAAGCCACTGCCTTTAGAACTGCAGACTTTAAGCCCCACTGGCTGGTTGCAGGAACTTGTGAAATGGGACTCTCTTGCTTTTCTTGCTGGTTACTATGTGGACTCCTTTTCCCCAGGTGCTCCTCTGTGTTACAGTTTGTCTCTTCTTCTTCTGTGCTGTAGCCGCTCCCTCTGTACTGCAAAAGCCATGATTTGTTTCTCTCCTAAGCTTCATCTTTGCAATTTCCTCCGGTGTGGTGGCTCTTCTATCTTTAGTTCTGGAGTTTTTTCTACCAGTCTTCAGATTCATTTCTGGAGTATTTAATGTAGGAGGATTTGATAGTTATCTGTTGTATTCATGGGACTGGGTGATCTTCTCTTCCTATTCTGCTGTCATCTTCCCCTCCAACAGTCATAGACTTTAATGCTGAAAGTAGTTTGAAGATCATCTAGTTAGATTCTTTATATAATATAATCTTTTCACCATCCCTTATATAGTATAGTTTCTTTATATAATATAATCTTTATATATATAAAGATAATATAATCCTTATATAATATATAATCTTTATATTATATATACAATATATAATATAATCTTTATATAATATAATCTTTTCACCATCTCTTATATAGAGTAGTTTCTCTGACCAAATACATTCAGTACTTGGGGAAGTACTCGACCTTTAGAGTAGCATGTTTTCACTTTTGACAATCACATATTTAAATTTTAATATAAAATGTATTTAAAAATTCAAACTAGCCTTTTAGACTTCTTCCCATGTGGTTGTCCTTTCTCATTTTGCATAAGTATCCATTCAGTCTACCCTTTATTATACGTGTCAAATATTCATATAGTTGAGATAGAGCTATCATAACTCCCCTTAGTTTACTTTTCTTTTAGCCAAACAGTTCCCTGGGGATTAAACAAAAAGTTCCTATTTTGTATTGTATAGACTAGTAAAATTATTAAGTTATTAAAGAAACTTGGAAAGCCACATAGAGTTTATCCTTCTTTGTTTAGGCAACTAAGTCCATTTTAAAAAACACAAATTTGGAGCCTAGCTGGCTCAGTTGGTAGAGCACGCAACTCTTGATCTCAGGGTTGTGAGTTCGAGCTCCACACTGGGTGTAGAAATTACTTACAAGTAATATCTTGAAAACAAATAAATAAAACCCCAAATTCCTAATGTATTATCAGTACTATTTCATAAGCGGGTAAATACTTCACCAACAAAAAATAAGAATGATGATTTCAGAATAAAGAATGGTTAGCTTACTGATCCCTCATACATGCATTTTTTTGCCCTTCCAACTTCTATATAAAATAATAATTTTGCCATTTTGTCATTACTGTTAATGACCAACATTAGGGAGCAGTATGTAGGAACACTAAACATGAGATGAAGTATAACAAAGTACTCGTATAGGTTAAAAATGGTTTTACAGGATAGATAGGGAGCAATATAGACAGTAGTTTCTGTGAAAAAGATGAAGTTTTTGATGACCATATCTTCAGTATCATCCAGTTTAGAGCAGGGCTCTTGAGAAGCAAGATAAATAAAATCATGGAACTGTCATGTTTCTGTTTTAAAGAACATTAGTTCCCAGCAGCCACACCATGGCATTATTTTTAATTCCAATAGTCATAATTTGTTAAGGATACCAATAAACCTGAGCATCACTTTCAAACCTGTGTTTTTTTTAAACCTCAGCCAGCATAAGTTATATGAAATAATTGCATCAATTAAGGGAGAGGGGCATGTGGCATTTGAAATAGTCTCCTGTGTGTTAGGGAACAGGGCGGGTTGTGGAGAAGGTAGAAGGAGGTAGAGACTATATGGGGGGAATTTCAGAGAATGTATCAGAAGCATGGGCAGAAATATGAGAAACAATGAAGCACAAAGCGTAAAACTATCAAGAATAACTTCTTCACCTGTGTAGACATTATCTGAATAAGCACAGATGTCATGATACCGATGTAGTCACAAATGAACTGTATCCTTTCCTTCTAAACAGGAGTTTCTGTTCCGTCCTTATGCCCAGTATCTTCATTGGGTAGTCTCTCATGTAGCTGACTATAAGCATTAAGCAATGCAAGTTGACTCCTGAGGAAAATCCAAGTCTTTTAAAGATGCAATATTTTGTGAAGTTTTTAAAAGAAATGTTGGAAAACTGCTTGATACAGGAAAAACCAGTTGAGTTCTGACCAAGTCAGTCTAATTAACAGTTTATGTGAAGAAAATTAACATGGGTGATGAGATACACCAGTACTTCAGAAGACTTGAATGTAGTCATCATGAGATTATGATTGGTCTTTAAAGGAAGGTTTCAAGCCCTTGGTACTATATATAGATCCATTATACAAATGTGCAGTTGACCCTTGAACATGCAAGGGTTGAGTGCCAACCCCTCCACATTCAAAAATCCACAGATAATTTTTGACTCCCACAGAACTTACTAATAGCTTTCTGTTGACTCTCTTACTAATAACATAAATAGTTGATTAACACATATTTGTTATACATGTCATATACTGTATTTTTAAGTAAAGTAAGGTAGGGGGAAGAAAATGTTATTAAAGTCATAAGGAAGAGAAAATACATTTACAGTATTTATAAAAAAAATCCACATAATTAAGTGGACCCACACAGTTCAAACCGATGTTGCTCAAGTGTCAGCTGTATCTCCATGGTCTCAGGTGCATCTCTCTCAGAACTGATGATAAAGCATGTCTTTTCACATATTTATGAAACATTCATATTTCTGTTGTGTTTGTTTCTTGTCTATTTTAAAACTGTGTCATGTGTGTCTTACTGATTTGTATACGTTCTTGGTTTTTGGGAGTAGTGAATCTTTGTCATTGGGAATGTGTTCTCCCTCTATATAATATAATCTTTATGTGTCTTGTCTTTTTTATTCATTGTTTAGCTAGTTTATTTTACTTGATTTTATCCTCAAATTCTAGTCCGTTTTCAGATTTTTCTCAATTCTTGTGTTATATAAATGTATACACACAGCATTTCAAATCCAACATTGTTTTGTTTGAAATAACATCAGTTTATGTATTTGTATTAGAATATACCTAGAAATGGAATTGGTGAGTGATGGGTATATGGGTGTAATTGGTTTTTAATATATATTGCCAAAAAGTTTTTCTTTCTTTGTTTTTTTAAAGATTTATTTATTTTGAGAGAGATAAAGAGCAAGTAAGCATGCTTATGCAAGCAGGAGGGGCATAAGGAGAGGGAGAGAGAATCCCAAGCAGACTCTGGCTGAGTACAGGGACACGATGTGGATCTCAGTCTCAGGACCTTGAAATCCCAACCTGAACTGAAACCAAGAGTTTGTTGCTAAACCAACTGTATCCCCAGAGGTGCCCCCCAAACAGTTTTTCCAATTTATATTCCTACCAGAAATATATTGAGAGTTTAGTTTCTTCACATCTTTGCTAACACTTGATATTGTCAAATTTGAAAAATGTTTTAAAATTTGTCATGTTCCTTTTCATTGAGTTTTAAATTTCACTTAATATATTTTGTTTCTTGGAGTTCTCTTTGATTCTTCTTCAGTTTTTTTGCTCTTTACTCATTTTCAAACAACCTTTAATTCTTAACACATTAACTAAACTTGTTTTATTTTCTGAGTATTACTTGTAATATCTGCAGTTTTTCAAGCCTAGTTCTGATTTCTGGTCTTTTCTATAGGTTCTTGCTATCTGATAATGAGTGTGTCCTCTAGTTTTTTTATTTCTAAAGGGTCTGTTTATGAAATAGAGAGTAAATGGGAGTCATAGAATAATTTTATGGTATATTAAGGAGCTTAAGGCCTTATTATTCAGACCTGTATTGTTTAAATACAGTAGCCACTAGCCACATTTATACATTAAATTTGAATTTAAGTTAATTAAATGAAGTAAAATTAAAATTCAGTAATTTGCACTAGCCACATATCAAGCTTCTTGAGAACCACTTGTGGAGGGGCGCCTGGATGGTTCAGTAAATTGAGCGTCTGTCTTCGGCTTAGGTCATGATCTCAGGGTCCTGGGGTCAAGCCCTGCATCGGGCTCTCTGCTTGGCAGGGAGCCTGCTTCCCCTCCTCTCTCTCTACCTGTCTCTTTGCCTACTTGTGATATCTCTCTCTCTCTGTGTCAAATAAATAAATAAAATCTTAAAAAAAAAAAAAAACCACTTGTGGCTAAGAGGCTGTTGTATTGGACAGCATAGAATAGACTATTTCCATTTTTAAAGAGTTTTATTGGGTAGCGCTGCTTTAGACAGTTACGACCATTTGTATTATGTTAAAAAAGTATCATATCTGGGACGCCTGGGTGGCTCAGTTGGTTAAGCAGCTGCCTTCGGCTCAGGTGGTGATCCCAGCGTCCTGGGATCGAGTCCCACATCGGGCTCCTTGCTCCGCAGGGAGCCTGCTTCTCCCTCTGACTCTGCCTTCCGCTCTGTCTGCCTGTGCTCGCTCTCGCTCGCTTTCTCTCTGACAAATAAATAAAAAAAAATCTTTAAAAAAAAAAGTATCATATCTCTTTGTGAATCTATTTTTTAAAGTAGGTTACTTTCTAAGGTAGCTGAAGGTTTTGAGGTGGATAGTGCAAGGAAATTAAATAAGAAGCTATATTGCTCTTTAGGAGAAAGATGAAGAATTGCCAAAATAGAGTAGTGTGAATGGGATAGAGAGGAGGTGACAGTTGGCAGCCCAAGGATAGGAGGTTGTTGGTATCTTATTGGGAAGTGAGTTAGGGGAGGAAAGTGGAGTCATGTGACTTTTCAAAGGACTCTGTGGATCCTGGCTCATATGCTTTGATGCATATAGCACCAACTCATACAGAACATTAGGAAAAAAAGGTAAAAATACTAGAGAAAAGGAACACCCAGTAAGTTTAGGTTAAAAAAGTTGAAATTTGAAGTACCTTATGGAAAAGGGAGGTGACTTAACTTGGTGAAAATACTGCAGAAGCAACCTCTGGTCAGTAGAGAATTTTCTAACAGCCACAGTTGTGCAGAGTAGCAGTTAGCTGCTTTAGGAGATAGTGAATTTTCTTAAATCCTTGGTATGTACTGCTATTCAACATCGTACTAGAGGTCCTAGCCTCAGCAATCAGACAACAAAAGGAAATTAAAGGCATCCAAATCGGCAAAGAAGAAGTCAAATTATCACTCTTCGCAGATGATATGATACTATATGTGGAAAACCCAAAAGACTCCACTCCAAAACTGCTAGAACTTATACAGGAATTCAGTAAAGTGTCAGGATATAAAATCAATGCACAGAAATCAGTTGCATTTCTCTACACCAACAGCAAGACAGAAGAAAGAGATATTAAGGAGTCAATCCCATTTACAATTGCATCCAAAACCATAAGATACCTAGGAATAAACCTAACCAAAGAGACACAGAATCTATACTCAGAAAACTATAAAGTACTCATGAAAGAAATTGAGGAAGACACAAAGAAATGGAAAAATGTTCCATGCTCCTGGATTGGAAGAATAAATATTGTGAAAATGTCTATGCTACCTAAAGCAATCTACACATTTAATGCAATTCCTATCAAAGTACCATCCATCTTTTTCAAAGAAATGGAACAAATAATGCTAAAATTTATATGGAACCAGAAAAGACCTCGAATAGCCAAAGGGATATTGAAAAAGAAAGCCAACGTTGGTGGCATCACAATTCCGGACTTCAAGCTCTATTACAAAGCTGTCATCATCAAGACAGCATGGTACTGGCACAAAAACAGACACATAGATCAATGGAACAGAATAGAGAGCCCAGAAATAGACCCTCAACTCTATGGTCAACTAATCTTCGACAAAGCAGGAAAGAATGTCCAATGGAAAAAAGACAGCCTTTTCAATAAATGGTGCTGGAAAAATTGGACAGCCACATGCAGAAAAATGAAATTGGACCATTTCCTTACACCACACACAAAAATAGACTCAAAATGGATGAAGGATCTCAATGTACGAAAGGAATCCATCAAAATCCTTGAGGAGAACACGGGCAGCAACCTCTTCGACCTCTGCCGCAGCAACATCTTCCTAGGAACAACGCAAAAGGCAAGGGAAGCAAGGGAAAAAATGAACTACTGGGATTTCATCAAGATCAAAAGCTTTTGCACAGCAAAGGAAACAGTTAACAAAATCAAAAGACAACTGACAGAATGGGAGAAGATATTTGCAAACGACATATCAGATAAAGGACTAGTGTCCAGAATCTATAAAGAACTTAGCAAACTCAACACCCAAAGAACAAATAATCCAATCAAGAAATGGGCAGAGGACATGAACAGAAATTTCTGCAAAGAAGACATCCAGATGGCCAACAGACACATGAAAAAGTGCTCCATATCACTCGGCATCAGGGAAATACAAATCAAAACCACAATGAGATATCACCTCACACCAGTCAGAATGGCTAAAATCAACAAGTCAGGAAATGACAGATGCTGGCGAGGATGCGGAGAAAGGGGAACCCTCCTACACTGTTGGTGGGAATGCAAGCTGGTGCAGCCACTCTGGAAAACAGCATGGAGGTTCCTCAAAATGTTGAAAATAGAACTGCCCTATGACCCAGCAATTGCACTATTGGGTATTTACCCTAAAGATACAAATGTAGTGATCCAAAGGGACACATGCACCCGAATGTTTATAGCAGCAATGTCCACAATAGCCAAACTATGGAAAGAACCTAGATGTCCATCAACAGATGAATGGATCAAGAAGATGTGGTATATATACACAATGGAATACTATGCAGCCATCAAAAGAAATGAAATCTTGCCATTTGCAACAACGTGGATGGAACTAGAGCGTATCATGCTTAGCGAAATAAGTCAAGCAGAGAAAGACAACTATCATATGATCTCCCTGATATGAGGAAGTGGTGATGCAACATGGAGGCTTAAGTGGGTAGAAGAATAAATGAAACAAGATGGGATTGGGAGGGAGACAAACCATAAGTGACTCTTAATCTCACAAAACAAACTGAGGGTTGCCGGGGGGAGGGGGTTGGGGAGAAGGGGGTGGGATTATGGACATTGGGGAGGGTATGTGATTTGGTGAGTGCTGTGAAGTGTGTAAACCTGGTGATTCACAGACCTGGGGATAAAAATATATGTTTATAAAAAATATATGTTATAAAAAATAAAAAATTTAAAAAAAAAAATCCTTGGTATGTGATCATATGGTGGGAAATTACTTTGCTGGATTATGAGAAGTTTCAGTTGTTATTAAGTGATCTTTAATATCTATACACTTGGGATTTGTGATGAGAAGATTTGATATTCAGTTCTGACTATATTTCTCATTAATGAAACCTTCTTTGTTTCTTTTTTACATGTCTATAAAATTGGACTGAATTGTTCATTTATAATTAATTGGTATATTCATTTATAATTTAATTGGTATATAACATAAAATTCTTAGTATGGACTACGTTTGAACAACTACAGGATTTTTTGAACTTTTTAAAACAAAGATATTAAAAAATATAAAAGATATTTACTGAGAAATGTATTTGAAACTCATTGGTAAACTTTAGTTAAATATACACTTTAGTTAAATATGAATCTTATCTGTGGGATCTGTAGCACTTTGTATAGTGTAAGATGACTTGCAAATTATCAGAAATCTTAAGTTTGTTGTGGACATACTATATCTAAAAAATAAGAAAATGTACTGGAATGTTAAATGTAAAGGATATACATATGTAACATATATATATGAACATACTATGTATGGCTATATACAATGTAGTAATAAGTATAAATGTAAAGAGAGTTTTTTCAGCACAAATATAAAATTTGCTCCTTTTTTCTACCCCCTCTTTTTAGGATGTGTTTAGCTTTCAAATATCTCCTAATATGAATCCTATCAAAATAAATGAACTGGCAATCCAAAAACGTTTGACTATTCATGGGAAAGAAGATGAAGTTAGTCCCTATGACTATGTGTTGCAAGTAAGTGGGAGAGTAGAATATGTGTTTGGTGATCAGCCACTCATTCAGTTCCAGGTATGTGTATTACTATCACTTTTCCATAGATACGTGTGAGTGTGTGTGCGTGCGTGTATGTACGTGTGTTTTAACAATTTAAATTTCTGATAAAAATACATTATTATAGTTAAGTATTCAGAACCTACAGAAAATTATACAAAATTAAATAATAGATATTCATAATCCTACCCACCTCTGAGATAACCATTGTTAAAATTTTGGCATGTTTTTGTTGTTTACTTGCAGTTATATATTTTTGATATAATGATTATATTAATGTGTGTATCTCAGTGTTTCCTTTCTACTTTTTTGGTTGTTTCAGTGTTAGCATTTCCTGTGGCATAATGAATTTTTTTTTTTTTAAGATTTTATTTATTTATTTGCGAGAGAGAGAGAGAGAGCGAGCACTAGCAGTGGGGTCGGGCAGAGGAAGATGGAAAGGCAGACCCCCTGCTGAGCAGGAAGCCAGACATGGGGCTCATCCCAGGACCCTGGGATCATGACCTGAGCTGAAGGCAGATGCTTAACCAACTGAGCTACCCAGGCATTTCAGCATAATGAATTATTAATAAAACTTGCTAAAGCTGCCTACTGTTTTATCACGTAAACATAATAATTAGGTAGACAATATTCTGGAGGAAATAAAATACAAGATTTTTTGATTAGGGGCGCCTAGGTGTCTCTGTGGTTGAGTGTCTGCCTTTGGCTCAAGTCATGATCCCAGGGTTCTGGGATTGAGCCCCGCATTAGGCTCCTTGCTTTGCCTGAAGCCTGCTTCTCCCTCTCGGTCTCCCTGTGCTTGTGTTCTCTCTCTGCCAAATAAGATCTTCAAAAAAAAAAAAGATATTTTGATTAAATAGCCACTAATTAAATGGTAAAGAAACTTATTTGTGATTATCAGTTAACAGGGTCTTATACCTTTTCATTTTGAATTAGAAAGCTTTTCAGTTCAGTCTAACATTTATATGTGTAATTGTCTTTCTCTCTGTTTTTTGTTACTTCCATATATGGTAGGAATTTTGAAAGCATTAGGTCTGTTCATCCTCAAAAGCTTTCCTCCATCTTTGACATACCTATTTCCATGCAATCACAAGTTCCTTGATGATAGTGCCCCAGATTGTTTTTGGAGTTAAGTAGGGTTTAAATAAGGTAAATGAGGGGCACCTGGGTGGCTCAGTGAGTTAAATGACTGACTGACATGATCCTTGGCTCCTGGGATCCAGCCCTGTGTTAGGCTATCTCCTCAGCTGGGAGTCTGCTTCTCCTCCCTTGCTTGTGTGCTCTCTCTGTCTCTGTCAAATAAATAAATAAATAAAATCTTAAATAAATAAATAAATCTGTAGTGCAACACCTCTCCCCCACCATGATCTGATCAAATAGGATCTTGGATGTGACTATCAGTTAACAAGGTCTTTTTTTTTTTTTTTTTTAAAGAAGTTAACAAGGTCAATACATTTTCACATCCTTATACTGTAGGATCTGATTACTCTTGTGATTTTTATTTCTTTTTGTTTTAAAGAGGGATAGAGGTATGCCAGATATTAAGTGATGGCTGAGAAAAAGCTGTGATTTTGGGGTGCCTCAGTAGCTCAGCCATTAAGCACCTCTGGCTCAGGTCATGATCCCAGTGTCCTGGGGTCAAGCCCCACATTGTACTCCCTGCTCAGTGGGAAGCCTGCTTCTCCCTCTTCCACTCCCACTGCTTGTATTCTCTCTCTTGCTGTCTCTCTCCCTCTGTGTCAAATAAATAAATAACCCCCCCCCCCAAAAAAAAAAAAACCAACCAGGAGCTTTGATTTTTTTTTAACTTAATTAGTGGAGGGCGTATTGTTTTGCCAAAACTAGGATTTATGGGGTTTTTTTTTGAGTTTGTGTTTTAGGATTTGTTATTATAAAGAAAAATAAAGAGTTGTATACATTTTTGTACAAGGTCTTGTGAGAAAGTATAACATTTAGGTAAAGGAATGTGAAGGAAATGGAATGATACATATTTCATGTGTTTGATTGAATATATTTATCATAATATGTGATTTCTTCTTACAGACCATTCTGGATTTTTTTTTAATTTCTAAAAGTATTTTGTGGTTCTGAATTTAATGTAATATGCTGAATCTATATAGGAAATTTATTCTTCTGAGGAATATATTAAGTTTCTTTCTATCCAGTTTGTTAGGCATCCCTGGTAATGTGAATAACCATCCCTTTCCTTATATGCCTTTGGAGAGTTGTCCTGGTCTCATGGAAATAAAAAAGTTTCAAACTGAGATGGTCAATGTTTTTGCAAGGGAGATAGTAATCGTTGTCTTCTGGAGCCTTGTTCTATAAAGGTACTAGGTTGACTTCAGGGATCTATGGAAAGGTCTAAGATGACCACCTTAGAATGTGAAGAAGTGGCCACATGTGTACTACATGTCTACTTTTCCTGACTGACTGATCAGAGTTTACACTATGATATCACAGTCTTTACCAGTACGTGTGTCAAGTCCCACCCCTGGGACAGTGAGCCACTTGGTCAAAATGTCAGGTATTAAGTGCAAAGAGAAGACAAAACATCAAGCCTGAGGTACATATTTCTTAAAGGTTTAGCCAAAAAAAAAAAAAAAAAAAAAAGAGGGAGAGAGAGAGAAACAGGTAGATTTAAGATGCCAGGTATGTAACTTAACTCTTCTTTTAGTTCTTTCATCTGTTAAAGGGAAGAAAATCTCTCTTACAGGGTTGTTAGAAAAATTAGTTAGTTCTTCCAGTGCCCGGGTGGCTCAGTCGGTTAAGTGTCTGCCTTCAGCTCAGGTCATGATCCCAGGGTCCTGGGATCAAGCCACATGTTGGCCTCCCTGCTCAGCAGGGAGCCTGCTTATCCTTCTGCCTCTGCCACTCCCCCTGCTTGTGCTCTCTCTGTCTCTCTCAAAGAAATAAATAAAATCTTAAAAAAAAGTAGCTAGTTCTTAGGTACTTAGGTATTCAATTAATGGTAGCTATTTTATGTTGTGATTTTAATTTCTCATATTCTTAACATTAGTTGTTAAGATATATTTTCATAGTACATTGGTATAGTGATGTTCATTTAATATTATTCTTCTGTCCATTTAAGTATTTGCTTGAAAATCTTTACCTTATTCTTTGTTGCCACTGTAGTATATTCGGAACTGTGTAATGAACAGGACCTTGCCCCATTTTATGCTTGTGGAATGTTGCAAGATCAAGAAGATGTACGAGCAGGAAATGATTGCCATAGAGGCTGCCATAAATCGAAATTCATCAAACCTTCCTCTTCCTTTACCACCAAAGAAAATGCGAATTATTTCTGTAAGTTTCATGTGTGAACCTTTGGTAACCCCAAAAAGCGTATAATTTTGTTAGGTTGTGTGCTTAAGCCTCACATATTTTCTCTGCTCACTTCTCATTCTGTGAAAACCAGTGCACATTAGCCGAAGATCCGTTACCATTTATTGGTAATTATCTTTCTAGCTACTGTTCTTTTTCCTCAACTCAAGGAAATGTAAATATGCGATTTCTGGTTTTGGTATTCTTTTGGTATCACAGAAAAATGATACCAAATTAGAAATTTCTTGAGAGTGCAGGTGAACATAAACTTCAGTGAGCAATTTGAGAGGTTCTAGTAAAAAAGATGTTCAGAAATAGTTGATGTTCTTGTGTATTTAATTTATGTCAGCTTAGCTTATGCTAGCATTTTTGATATAATTTGCCTTCTTATTGAATACTTTTAGAATTTAAATATATCAAAGATACCATTTTTTCCCTAGAATGTAATACATTTATATAAAGCAATTCCTGTTTCTGTTTATTGATTAGAACAGTTAACATTTTTTAATAGTTACTCAGTTTTAACAAGTTGTATGTTTAATCTCTCCTTGATGATTAAGATATTAGCTCTGTATTAATTTAAGTGGGCAATTCTTAATTCATCCAAAGCTTTAATACTTTTTGTTTATTGTGTTTAGTTTAGTGAACCTCTTGGCAGTATTGGAATGCTGCCTGTATTTTGCTGGAAGAACTAAGTGGTAGTGGTTGTGATGCTTCATTTAGTATATGGGATTTTCAGCTGTTAGTTCGGAGGTCTATTTTCATTATTTTGCCAGTTGACATGAGAACAGATAAGATGGTTTCATTGCTAGCATAGAATATTTATGTCTTTAATTAAAATACTCTATTTCATTCTTTTGCAGCATGTTTGGGAAAATAACAACCCTTTCCAGATTGTTTTGGTTAAGGGAAATAAACTTAACACAGAAGAAAGTGTAAAAGTGAGTACTTGTTAAGATTTGAGTTTTTTAAAATCTGTTCCATTGTTTTTGTTATTTTTAAAAGATTTATTTATTTACTTTAGAGAGAGAAAGAGCACTGGAGCACTAGAGCAGGGGGAGGGGCAGAGGGAGAGGGAGAGAAGCTGACCCCATGCTGAGCCAGGAGCCAAATGTGGCCTGATCCCAGGGCCCAAGACCATAACATGAGTGGAAATCAAGAGGTGGCCACTCAACCAACGAGTCACCCACGTGCCCCTATCTACTCCATTATTTGAATAACTCACTGATACGCGTAATGAATGGAGATTAAATTTTCCCTATATTGGTCAGTTACACAAGACAGAATATGGTGACTTAAAGTTAGACGAGAATTTTTGTCTTTATTTTTTTTTAAAGATTTTATTTATTTGACACAGAGAGAGATCACAAGTAGGCAGAGACAGAGGGGGAAGCAGGCTCCCCCCTGAGCAGAGAGCCCAACGCGGGGCTCAATTCCAGGACCCTGAGATCACGACCCAAGCCAAAGGCAGAGGCTCAACTGACTGAGCCACCCAGGCACCCCAAGAATTTTTGTTTTTAAAGTATTCTTTGAATAGTTGGAGATGTACTGGATATAGTGACGTTTTTCTGTATGTATTGTATAAAAGAACTTGCTTTAGATCAGGAATTCAGCAAATACAATTTAAGCCATAGGTTCCTATGAAGCCCAACCTCCTTTGTCAGCCTTGTTTAGAGCTGCACTCGGCCTCCTTTCTCAGACCTCTCCTTTTCTTTTAAACTTGCTGAACACAGAGAAAATGTAGTATCATTTCTTGGAAGGAAATAGATAACTACATTATGGACCACAAGTTGTTAGCTCATGGAAATTTATTACATAACCCCATACAATTAAGTAAAGGTTTAACAAGGCATTTTGTCTCAAAGTGTAAAGCAGTTTCCCCCAGTTGTGCTTGGCAGGAAATTAAGTGAATAGTTTTGTGATCCAAGAAAGAGATTCACGTAGTTTGAGATATTTGCTGGCATGAGGATATATTCAGGAGCACCTTGCCAAAGATTATCAGTGGCTTGCTTTTATTGGTGGACTTTAAAGATTCTTTGGTTAGCTGTCATCAAAATAGGGATTTTTTTTTTTTTGCTCTTATTTCCTCAGCTAGGATTTAATTTTTAATGAATATGCTAATAGCCAATTCTATTTTTTATTTAATTTAAACTTTCCTTACTATTTTTTGTCCACTTGCAGAAGTACAACGTGTTTGTTGGGACAGGTAAAATAGTCCAAACACCATTAAAGAAAAAAGCTACTGATCTTTTTTCCATTATAAATTGGATTGAGAAGCTTTCCTCTTATCAATTTTCTGAATAAGCTTATATAGGATTGGTATTATTTCTTCCTTAAATGTTTGGTACAATTTACTCCAGGCCATCTGACCCTGGAGTTTTCTTTGTGGGAAAGTTTTTTTTTTTTTTTCCCTAAAGATATTATTTATTTGAGAGAGAGAGCATGAGCATGAGCAGGGGAGAGGAGTAGAAGGAGCGGGAGAAGCTGACTCTACTCCAGGAAGCCTGTTGTGGGTCTGGATCCCAGGACCGTAGTATCATGACCTGAGCCCAAGGCAGATGCTTAACTGATGGAGCCACCAGGTGCCCCGTGTGGGAAGGTTTTTATTAAGAAATTCAATTTCTTTCTTTTTTTTTTTCTTAAAGATTCATTTATTTATTTGAGAGAGAGACAGAGTAAGCTAGTGTGGGGGGAAGGGGCAGAGGGGAGGGAGAGAGAGAATTTCAGACAGACTACCCATTGAGCGCAGAGCCTGATGCAGCACAACTTTGAGATTATGACCTGAGCTGAAAGGAAGAGTCAGGCTTAACAGACTGAGCCACCCAGGCACCCTTAGGAATTTAATTTCTTTAATGGATATATGGATAGTCAGGTTTTCTATTTCTTTATGTCAGTTTTGATAATTTTTGTCCTTTGAAAAATTTAAGTTGTTACATTTTTCGCATTAAGTTTATAATAGCCTCTTACATTAGTTTTTCTATTACTATTTGACAAATTACCACAAATGTAGCAGCTTGAATGCCTGTTTGTTAGCTTGCATTTCTGTTGGTCAGAAGTCTGGGCATGGTGTGGCTGGATTTTCTGCTTAGGTTCTTGCAAGGTTGAAATCCAGTGTTAGTTGGGTTGTTTTTGTTCCTAAAGGCTCTAGAGACGAATTTGCTTCCAAGGGGATTCAAGTTATTGGCCAAATTCAGTTCCTTGAAGTTGTAGAACTAAGGTTCTCATTTTCTTGCTGGGTCTTGGTAGGGGATTGACTGGGGATTGCTCTCAGTTAGTAGAGGTGTCTTTCAAGGCTGGTTTTGTGGCTCTCTCTATTTCTAACTCTATAGAAATGGAGAATTTCTCAAGCTTCAAATCCTTCTCACTCTTTGAATTTCTTGCCAAGAAGAACCTGGTCCCTTTTTAGAGACTGACCAATGGATCAGGCCCATGAAAGATAGTCTCCCTTCCTTGAAGTCATCTATGTTAAGTAGTATAACCTAATCATAGGAGTGAAATCCATTATATTTAGTCCCAGGGATCTTTTTTTTTTTTTTTTTTAAGATTTTATTTATTTATTTAACAGAGAGAGATCACAAGTAGGCAGAGAGGCAGGCAGAGAGAGAGGAGGAAGCAGGCTCCCCGCTGAGCAGAGAGCCCAATGCGGGGCTCGATCCTAGGACCCTGGGATCATGACCAGAGCTGAAGACAGAGGCTTTATTTAACCCACTGAGCCACCTAGGCACCCTCTCAGGTATGCATCTTAATATTTAGGAGAATCCTGAACTCAGTGCTGTCCCAAATCTAGAAGATGACATTAGTGCACACAGAACTCAAGAAGCCCTCTAGTTATAGCTCTAGTGGGAAGGAGGGCTTCTAACCCTCAGAGAGAGCAAGAATTTCTCTGCTTTTTACCTCTGTTATTTGTTTCCTGTTCTTTTTTCTCATTTGTTCCAGTTTCTAAGAAGTCCTGTGGCAGTGGCAGCAGCAACAACAAGGGGAACAGGCCTAAAGTGCAAAGTTGAACCTTCTCTGATTAGAAGAGTTGTACAGAGAATGGGGAAAATCCTCACAGGCTTTTTTTTTTCTTTTTTCTTTTTCTTCTGTTTGGCATAGTTGCAGGAAGTGTGGGTAAATAAAGCTTTAGCTTTATGGCTGGGTGATAAAAAAAGGGGAGCCCTAGGCAACCAAAAAATAATTGGATGATTGAAGAGTGGGAAGAGCTCGGGAATGCAACTCTTTGAAGTTGTTTATGCTTATAGGTTTATTCCTGAGCTGTACTTATGTGGATCTGAATCTTTACTGCCTACATAATTTGAAGACTGAAATGTAGCATATGTTCCCACCAGGTCTCAGTCTGGTCACTGTATGCTGCATAGAAAGGACAGATCCAAGCACTATGCAAAGGATTTTGAAAACTGAACTGATATTAGAACCATAGCTTCACGGAGCTTGTTTCACCTTGTAGTCTAAACTTAACCATTGTTTCCTAAAACATCAGTGTTCTCCGTAGGATATAAACAAAACCCAGAGTCTTAAAACATAGTGGTCATAATGGTCTATGCAATTTAAAATTAATTGACATCATAAAGAGCCAGGAAAATATCAAGCTGTATGGATAATGATAACCAACAGGTATCTGCTCAGATGACATATATGTTGTTAGTTACAATAATGCTCCAAGTAAGGGCAAACACACTTGAAAGGGATGGAAAAATAGAAAGTATCAGCTAAGAAACAGAAGATGTAATAGGAGCTATATGGAAAATTTAGAACTGAAAAATACAGTAACTTACCATTTAAAAACTCATGGAATGAGGTGCCTGGGTGGCTCAGTTGTTAAGTGTCTGCCTTCTGCTCAGATCCTGGGATTGAGCCCCGCATTGGGCGCCCTGCTCAGTGGAAGCCTTTCTTCTCCGACTCCCCCTGCTTGTGTTTCCTCTCTCGCTGTGTGTCTCTGTCAAATAAATAAATAAAATCTTAAAAAAACCCAACAACTCATCGAATGGATTCAGTAGTGAAATGGTAATTAGAAAGGAAAGAGTCCATGAATTTTAAGATTAATAAAAATAATTTCCAATTTGAACAAAATGGAGAAAAATGATTGAGGGAGAAAAAACTCCTTATAGCTTCAGATACCTGTGTAACAATATCAGAAGGTTGAACCTTTGTGTAATCTGAGTTCTAGAAAGATAAAGAGTACAGTTAAGAAAAACTGTTTAAACAAATTATTATTGGGAGCTTTCCAAAGTGGGCAAAAGACATAAATACAACAGATTAAAGAAGCTCAATGAACTACAAATAGGATAAACCCAGAGAATTTCAAGCTCACGTACATCTGATAGCACACTTAGTAGTCAAAAATCGTTAACACCTCATAGCCTACTTATGTGGGTCTTAGCACACCTAACTGTTAAAAAATAAAAATAACCTGAGGAAAGAAGGAAACTCTCTTAATCTTTTTCTGGTATTAGTGCCTGACACACTAAATAAGTATTTGTGCTATGAATTAATACATTTTAATGTAACTATCTCTAACAACCTTATAATCTTAGTTAAAGGTAGCATAACACTCCTTCCAAAATCAAGAACAAATCTGCCTCTTTATAAAGTGATGCCCTTCATGAAACCATGGGAATTTCAACCTATTAATCCCACTGACCTTTTTCTATGTCTAATATCTAAAGGTAGAAAGTAGTGGATTTTGGCCGTTATTTCTGAATAAGAAGGAAATTAGGTATAATGTTGGGGAAAAGTTTCATGTATTATAACACAGAAACATTTTTAATTGTTGAATTCAGGAATTGTGTGTGTAGCTTTGGTATATCCTTTCTGTAGCACAGTGAAAGGTTCTTTGCATGATAAAGCCTGCCTTCCCTTGTTCTTCAAATGTTGTGGGCCTTGTGGAAAAAGGATCTCTTTGGAAGTTTACTAAAGTTGGATAATAAAGCACAACTGTGTGAAGCATGATGGTGCTTTAAAATTCTTTACTTTTCAGAGTCTGAAGATGATTCAGACCAAGTATCAGGGAATGGGATAATTTTGACAAAATTCCATGTGATGCAAGTTCAGAGTATAGTTTTTCTTACTGATTTTTCTGAAAACAACTACTTCTCTTTAATTCTGCTACCATGAGAAATTCTACGTTCAGAAAACAGTTTTTCCCCTATGTTATTTTAAATGTAGATCACTTTTATTTTATTTTTTATTATTTTTTAAAAATTTTTATTTATTTATTTGACAGACAGAGATCACAAGTAGGCAGAGAGAGAGGTGGAGGCAGGCATCCTGCTGAGCAGAGAGCCTGATGTGGGGCTTGATCCCAGGACCCTGGGATCATGTCCTGAGCTGAAGGCAGAGGCTTAACCCACTGAGCCACCCAGGTGCCCCAAATGTAGGTCACTTTTAATACTCTTTTTTAAACCATGTATTGAATTATTTTAGGGTGGTTTTTTTGTTTGTTTGTTTTTGTTCTTTTTTGGTTTTTTTTTGTTGTTGTTGTTACCACCCATGCCTTGGTTGGAGTCTTTATTTTTATTCTTTTGTAGATCATATCCTTTGCTGTTGCTGTTTATAGCTAGTATAGAACTTTTGGAGTTCATTATACTTAAGTTTTTTTGAACTTTGTAGCCACCTGATCCATAATTTTACTTCATTCCTTATATCTGAATTCTTATAGAAGTTGGTTGATGGAATTACAACTAGCATTTTTTGTTTTGATTCTTTAAATGCTAGTATTTTTTGAGTACTTATGTAGTAGACTCTATATGTTCTTTTTTTTTTTTTTTTTAAGATCTTATTTATTTATTTGACAGAGAGAGATCACAAGTAGGCAGAGAGAGAGAGAGGAGGAAGCAGGCTCCCTGCTGAGCAGAGAGCCCGATGCGGGACTCAATCCCAGGACCCTGAGATCATGACCTGAGCCAAAGGCAGCGGCTTAACCCACTGAGCCACCCAGGCGCCCGACTCTATATGTTCTTATTCTCAAAAATTGTCAAAAACCAAGGAATGCTAACATTTTCGAGTCTAGCAGTTTATTATAAGTAGCTTGTTTCTGTTACAAAAACACTGAAAAATATTCATTTCTTTAAACTTGTAATTTTTCTGAATAAACTATTCCAAATGCCAAGGGTGGTAAATTCATGTCTTGTTAGTGTTAAGGGTCACCAAGAGTAAAAACTGAATAGCATTTTTATCTTGAAATTCATTCTATGCTATCATACAAAAGGTGCAGAATGTGTCTTATGGATATTTTGTTTTATTTATGATATATCAAATCTTACTTTACAGATGTTTGAGCTAAGCGTATGTGTGTTCGTTCCGTCTGTCTCATTCCTCTCTCTCTCGTGACACATATGAGAGCCCATATACAAAATTTTGACTTTTTAGAAAATAATTGAGGATATTTAATAGTCAAAAAAGTCAGGAGCAAGATTCACAGAGAGTATGTATATGGTAAGATCCTCCATAAGTGCATGATGTTAGATTTTGCTTTCTTACAATAGAGCTAGTGGTCAAAGCAAAGAAAACATTGTCAGTTGTACTCAGAACTTCCTTATATAAACAAATCTGTTATTCACGTGTCTAGAACTCATTTTCACACTGCTATAAATTGAGAGATGTTAGTGGTTCCTTCTGAATGAGACACAAGAGGAGATAGAGTGGGTACCAACACCCATGCCAGCATCACTACAGTAGATAAAATAATGTTTCACATAATCTTTCTTCTTTAAAAAATTTTCAATTTAAATTCAATATAATTAACATATAGTATATTATTAGTTTCAGAGGTAGAATTTAAAAATTCATTCAGTCTTTTTTTAAAAATTTATTTTAAATTTGTTTTCAGCATAACAGTATTCATTATTTTTTCACCACACCCAGTGCTCCATGCAATCCGTGCCCTCTATAATACCCAACACCTGGTACCCCAACCTCCCACCCCCCTGCCACTTCAAACCGCTCAGATTGTTTTTCAGAGTCCATAGTCTCTCGTGGTTCACTTCCCTTTCCAATTTCCCCCAGCTCTCTTCTCCTCTCTAACTCCCCATGTCCTCCATGCTATTTGTTATGCTCCACAAATAAGTGAAACTGTATAATTGACTCTCTCTGCTTGACTTATTTCACTCAGCATAATCTCTTCCAGTCCTGTCCATGTTGCTACAAAAGTTGGGTATTCATCCTTTCTGATGGAGGCATAATACTCCATAGTGTATATGGACCACATTTTCCTTATCCATTCGTCCGTTGAAGGGCATCTTGGTTCTTTGCACAGTTTGGCGACTGTGGCCATTGCTGCTATAAACATTGGGGTACAGATGGCCATTCTTTTTACTACATCTTTATCTTTGGGGTAAGTACCCAGGAGTGCAATTGCAGGGTCATAGGGAAGTTCTATTTTTAATTTCTTGAGGAATCTCCACAGTGTTCTCCAAAGAGGCTGCACCAACTTGCATTCCCACCAACAGTGTAAGAGGGTTCCCCTTTCTCCACATCCCCTCCAACAGCTGTTGTTTCCTGTCTTGTTAATTTTGGCCATTCTAACTGGTGTAAGGTGATATCTCAATGTGGTTTTAATTTGAATCTCCCTGATGGCTATTGATGATGAACATTTTTTCATGGTTCTGATAGCCATTTGTATGTCTTCATTGGAGAAGTGTCTGTTCATATCTTCTGCCCATTTTTTGATATGATTGTCTGTTTTGTGTGTGTTGAGTTTGAGGAGTTCATTATAGATCCTGGATATCAACCTTTTGTCTGTCATTCAGTCTTTTTTTAAAAAAAGATTTATTTGTTATTTTAAAGAGAGAGCGTGGGTGGGGAGAAGGGGAGAGAGACTCCCAAGTAGACTTTTCACTGAGCATGTCAGTTGAAGCAGGACTCCATCTCATGACCATGAGATTATGACCTGAGCCAGAACCAAGAGTTGGACTTAGCTGACTGAGCCACCCAGGCACCTCTCACATGTCTTTCCTTTATAGAATCTTTTCACTGGCTAAACTTAAAATATAATATTGAGGGGCGCCTGGGTGGCTCAGTGGGTTAGGGCCTCTGCCTTCGGCTCGGGTCATGATCCCCGGGTTCTGGGATCGAGCCCCATATCAGGCTCTCTGCTCAGCAGGGAGCCTGCTTCCCTTCCTCTCTCTTTGCCTGCCTCTCTGCCTACTTGTGATCTCTGTCTGTCAAATAAATGAATAAAATCTTTAAAAAAAGGGGGGGGGGACATGAAGTTCCTAAGAGGAGGATCGTGTGATAATACATGACAGCTCCCGCCTTACCCCTCATATATCTTTTTTTTTTTTTTTAAGATTTTATTTATTTATTTGACAGACAGAGATCACAAGTAGGCAGAGAGGCAGGCAGAGAGAGGAGTAAGCAGGCTTGCTGCTGAGCTGAGAGCCCGATATAGGGCTCGATCCCAGGACCCCGGGATCATGACCTGAGCTGAAGGCAGAGGCTTTAACCCACTGAACCACCCAGGGGCTCCCCCTCCCTGCCCGCTGCCATATATCTTTACTTGGATATTTGTGGAGCTTTGGGTGCATATGAAGCAGCATGAGTTTTTCTGGGAGAAAAATACTCTTTAAACTCTTTACTTCATCCCAACATATATATCATTCTCATTCTGCCCCACTGACATGACTTCACAATTTAGTAGTATTCTATCTATAATTGGTGAGTATTAGATTCTGATTTTTTTATTCGTTACATAAGTCAATCTTTCTCTTTACTTGCTTTCCTTACCTTATAAATAATAATGGACTAGTATTTCATTATTCTAATATTTTATAACTTCTAAATAGAGTAGTTTGACTGACAGGAGGTATCCATCAAAGCCTGGCATCTTCGGGTAACAGAAAACCCAACAAAAAAAAGGAGCTTAAATAGGGGCTTTGCATTTAAAAAAAAATAGTTCTCATCTTATAGGAGAGTAAATGATTATGCAGGTTTTCAGCAGTTAATTAAAGGTAAGAAATATTCTTGTAATGATGAAAGAATAATTTTACATTTGAGACTGGTCAGTCTTGACCCCAAACCATGTAGTATGGAGAAGAGGCAGTTAATTAGGTTTATCCAGGATAGAGAATTCAGATGAGTGTGACAGAGGAGAGACACCCATTGACAGAGAGTTTTGGTGAAGGCAAAGGACGACAAAGGTGATAGAGAAAAGCGGGGATTGGGGGGAATATTGGTCATTGAAATGGAGGCCTTAAAGAGGGTAAGTAGATTATCCTGTAGGAGTGTCAGAGTGATTTGGAAGGGGAGGTGAGTAGAGAGTAAGATGTAGCAGGTAGTGATTTGGAGATGCTAGGGTGTGGTGGGAAAGTCTAGTTCTAGATTTGTTTGGGTTTGTGTGGCCGAGGGGAAGAAGAGCAAGCACTACGGAGATCTTGAGATCCCATGGATTGTTTGCTTGAGGCATGTGCACCCTGCCTCAGCAACACCTCTTAGTGTTTTTCATGTCATTTGGATTCTTTATTTCTTGAAAAACAATTACTGATATCCTCTTTTTAAGAAAATTGAAAAAACTATACCTTCTTCACTTATGATTGATTCTCAAGCTGTTGGCTGTAGCCTGGCTATCTCTTCAGTTCCAGACTCCTGTTTTCACATACCTCAGTGTATACTTCTTGTTTTGTTTCTTTTTTTAAGATTTTATTTATTTGACAGAGAGAGAGAGAATGAGTGGAGAGAGTGACAGGGAGAGAGGGAAAAACAGGCCCCCGGCTAAGCAGGGATCCCAACATGGGACTTTATCCCAGGACCCTGGGATCATGACCCGAGCCAAAGGCAGATTCCTAACCAACTGAACCACCTAGGTGCCCCGTTACACATTTCTAAAGCCAACTTTATTTAGTATCCCCCAGCTCATTCTCCTAACTCCTTTAACTCCTTTTCCTCTTATATTTGGTAAAGCAGCTGGAGTCACCACTCTCCCTTACTTACCATATTTATTCAGTTGATCACATACTGTTGATCCTACCTCATTGAAATCCTTTACTATCCATTCTCTCCTCTTTGTCTTCCGTACCATTTCGTAGCTCAAGCATTCATTGTCTCTCCCTGAATTACAGCAACAGCCTCTCTCCAGTGATCTCCTTGCCTCTGTTTTCACATCTTACCTTACACCCAAACTTCTCTCTTACCTGAAAACAAAATAGTCTTTCTGTGATTTACATTCTGTTCCTGTTGGGCGCCTGGGTGGCTCAGTTTTTAGGCGCCTGCCTTCGCCTCAGGTCATGATATCAGGGTCCTGGGATCAAGGCCCACATCGGGCTCTCTCCTTGGCAGGAAGCCTGCTTCTCCCTCTGCCCCTCCCCCCTGCTTGTGTGTGCGCCCCCCCCCCCCCCCGTCTCTCTCCGTCAAATAAATAAATAAAATCTTTAAAAAAAAAAAAAAGTTCCAGGGCGCCTGTGTGGCTCAGTGGGTTAAGCCACTGCCTTCGGCTCAGGTCATGATCTCAGGGTCCTGGGATCAAGTCCCACATCGGGCTTTCTGCTCAGCAGGGGACCTGCTTCCCTTCCTCTCTCTCTGCCTGCCTCTCTGCCTACTTGTGATTTCTCTCTGTCAAATAAATAAATAAAATCTTAAAAAAAAAAAAATTCCATTCCTGTTTAGTAGTGTCAGTTGGCACTGACTTTGCTGTTCACCTCTCCAACCCAAGCACCAGTGTGGCCCCCTGATGTGCCTCTAGCTGTGCCATAGTAGTTTCAGTTCTTAAGGCATGCCAGGGGAGTTTGTCTTTGCCTAGGCAATAGGCACCGCTTTCCTTTCTTCCTGTTGAACTTCTTTTAAGATAATGACTGGTATGATAGTGGTGGAACTTTTTTTAACCTCTTGATAAACTAAAATTACCATTCACTATGTGTTTATTAACGTGCTCAGTCTTCCTGAGGTATATCAAGGAGAAAAGGAAAACTTCGAAATCTGGATTTTGTGCTCTTTTTAGTTCCCATATAATTTTACTAACACTAAATGCCATTTGTTGAGCATTTCATGATAGGGCCATTTTTTTCATTGCTTAGGAGAAAATAATTATGGTTCTTATAGGCAATTGCAGTTTTCTTTATAGAATAATTATTCATCTGTATATATAAAAAGAATAATTGTTATTTCTGTTTTTGTCTTGGGTATTAAAAATTCTACTACTAGGATAAGTGTCTCACCGTTTATTTTGAGTATAGAGTAAAGGAAAATACAAAGATTTCCTAATCGTGCAGTTGTATAAATCCTTCTTTATAATTATTGTTACATTCTTCACAGAGTAAAAATGAATCCCCAGACTTTTTGCCTTATTTTGGGGAACACAGGGAAATAGCATTTAAGGTAGGGTAGAGGCATGGACTTAAAAGTTGCTTAAGGCTATGGCTGCTCAATCTTGACATTTTCTATTTATTGATTTATTTATTAAAGATTTTTTTTTAAAGATTTTATTTATTTGATCAGCAGACTACAAGTAGTTAGAGAGGCAGGCAGAAGCGGGGCGTGGGGAGCAGGCTCCCTGCTGAGCAGAGAGCCCAATGCGGGGCTCGATCCCAGGACCCTGAGATCATGACCTGAGCTGAAGGCAGAGCCTTCACCCACTGAGCTACTGAGGCACCCTTTAAGATTTTGACACTGTTTAAAAACAGATAATCTTGGATGGGTTTTTAAAAAAGAAAAGATTTTATTTATTACAGAGTGAGAGTTTATGCGTGTGCACATGTGAATTGGGGGGAGGGGCAGAGGGAGAGAGAGAATCTCAAGCAGACTCCACACTGAGTGTGAAGCCCAGTGCAGAGCTGGATCCCACGACCCTGAGATCATGGCCTGAGCTGAAATCAAGAGTGAGACACTCAACTGACTGAGCCACCCAGGCCCCGTCAGTTGTTGTTTTTAAACTGATTTCCATTTTCACTCACGTTTGCATTAAATTTAATGAATTTTGAATTGATTGTGAGCATTTGGTGTTATGCCTGTATTTAGGATCTTAAATTTAAGTTCATCTAGCTGATTTGTGTTGTACTTTCTAGAATAGTAATTTTAAAATATTTTAAAGATAACATTATAAAATACAATCTATGATTACTTAAGAGAATGATAAATCACCAATATTCTTGCTATCCTACCATAATTAGTTTTATTTGTATTAATTTCTTTGCACCATCAAAATGTGAATATGCTTTTAGTGAGTATGATTGAATTATTTTATTTTTCATTTAAGAGTACGTTGTAGGGAAAAAAAAGTACATTATAGGGATGCCTGGCTGACTCAGTTGAGAGAGCATGGGACTCTTAATCTCAAGGTTGTGAGTTCAAGCCCTACATTGGGCATAGAGCCTACTTAAAAAAAAAAAAATCAATATATTTTTAAAAATTTAAAAATAGATTATATTATAAATCACTTTCCTCTTGTATTACAGTATAGGCTTGATTATGGATTGAAAGTAGGAAACATGAGTAGACAGACACTGGCACCATTCTCATTATGATTAGTTGGGTTCCAAAGAAGGTTTTTGTTTGAGCTTGACATAGGTGAGAAATGCTTAGGTTTTATAGCCTGCTGGGGAGGGGATTTTTCCAATTCAGAAAAACAAAGGAGCAAGGTCTAAGTACTTGGGAAATTGGAACAAGATGGAAGTAGAGGTTTTGAGTAGAAGGAATAATCCCTTTTCTGTGAATTTGAGGGCAATCAGGTGTGTATTCAGATGAAAATTCTTGGTGGCCTGAAAATTTACTGGAGGTGCTTTTAGCAATTCTTTGTACTCCCTATTACTTTAATCTTTATTGTGTAGAAATAACCCATATGTATTTGGAATAACTGATTTTCTTTAGCTTAAAAAAATTTTTTTTAAAGCTTTTATTTATTTATTTGACAGACAGAGATCACGAGTAGGCAGAGGGGCAGGCAGAGAAAGAGAAAGAGGCAGGCTCCTTGCTCAGCAGAGAGCCTGATGCGGGGCTCGATCCCAGGACCCTGAGATCACGACCTGAGCCAAAGGCAGAGGCTTTAACTCACTGAGCCATGCAGGAGCCCTTAGCTTAAAAATTTTTAATGGAAAAACTCAAACATACACAAAAGTAGAGAGAATAGTGTAATCAATTTCTGTGAACCCATCACCATGCTTCAGTAGTTAGCTTTTACATTTTTGCTTTTTAATGATTTTAGCATATCTAACCCTTTTATCTGTGTTTATTTTTATTTAGGATTTTATTTATTTTGAGAGAGAGAGAGATTGTGTGTGTGAGCAGGGGGAGGTGCACTGGTAGAAGGAGAGAGACCCCACACTGAGCACAGGTCCTGGTCTCCGGGGTTGTGAGATTGGCCGCACATCTGGCTTTGAGTCATCTGGGCACTCCAATCTGTGTTTATGTTGTCGGAGATAGATAAATGAATACTGTTCATTAAAGTAAGCCGTTCTTTCCCTGTTACATTACGAACTGACTATATGAACTATGAACATTATGAACTAACCTGTAGTTTTATTTATGTAATTAAAACAATTTTAAACTCAATTCTAATATAAGTATTTATAACTTTAAAATTGATGGTATTACTTAAAATTTCTTATCTCTATTGAAATGTTTCTGTCTCAAAAAAAATGTTTCTGTCTCTGATAGAATGGGTATTCTTGATATTACCTTTTTCAAAATGAGGATAGTAACTCTTCTAATAAGTTAGTTTTTATTGATAAGCCCATTTTAAACTAAAAATGAACCTATAAAAAATGAACCTATATATTCACATGTATTAATTTATTCAGTAACTAGTAAATTGAGTACTACTGTGTGCTAAGATCACATTTGAATAAATCAATGTAAAAACATTTGACCATAAAGTCAGTCTGTGTTTCGTATTGTTTTGCTACTTTCACCACCTACTTTTTAATTTATTAGTCAACCAGTTTTATTGATGTGTAGTTGACACACAATGTTACATTAAGTTCAGGTGTACAGCATAGTGATTGTACCACTCTGTGCATTGTGCTGTGCTCATCACAAGTGGAACTACGATATGTCACCGTACAACACTGTTACAGTACCATTGATTATATTCCCTATCCTCAACCTTTCATCCCTGTAACTTATTCATTTTATAACTTGAAGCCTGTACCTCCTATTCCACTTTACCCATTTGCCCATCCCCTTCATCTACCCCTCTAGCGACCGTAAGTTTCTTCTCTGTATTTATGGGTCTTTCCTGCTTTCTTTGTTCATTTGATTTTAGATTTCACATATAAGTGAAATCATGCAGAAGTTGTCTTTCGTTCTGACTTATTTCACTTAGCATAATACCCTCTAATGTTGCAAATGGCAAGATCTCATCCTTTGGTATGGCTGAGTAATATTCCATTACACACACACCACATCTTTTTTTTTTTTTTTTTTTTTTTTTTTTTAATTTATTTGTCAGAGAGCGAGAGCGCGTGAACACAGGCAGACAGAATGGCAGGCAGAGGCAGAGGGAGAAGCAGACTCCCCGCTGAGCAAGGAGCCAGATGTGAGACTCGATCCCAGGACGCTGGGATCATGACCTGAGCTGAAGGCAGCTGCTTAACCAACTGAGCCACCCAGGCGTCCCCTACATCTTTTTTTTATCCATTCATCTATGGATGGACACTTGGGTTGCTTACATACCTTGTCTATTATAAATAATGCTGCAATAAACATAGGGATGTATACATCTTTCAAACTAGTTTTTTTGTTTTCTTTGGGTAAATACTCAATAGTGGAACTACTGGGTCATATGGCATTCCTATTATTACTTTTTCAAGAAAACTTCTTACTGTTTTCCATAGTGGCTGCACTAATTTACATTCCCACTAACAGTGCACAAGGATTCCCTTTCTCCAGATCCTCATCAGCATTTGTTATATCTTGTTTTGACTGAAGCCATTGTGACAGGTATAAGGTGATGTTTCATGGTGGTTTTGATGTCATTTTCCTGATGATTAGTGATGTTGAACATCTTTTCATATGTTTCTCGGCCATCTGAATGTCTTCTTTGGAAAAATGTCTGTTCGGGTCCTCTGCCCATTTTTAAATTGGATTCTTTGATTTTGGGGAGGTGTTGAGTTGTGTAAGTTCTTTATATATTTTGGATATTAATCCCTTATTAGATACATCATTTGCAAATATCTTTTCCCTTTCAGTGGACTGCCTTTTTGTTAGGTTGAGGGTTTTCTTTATTGTGAAAAAGCTTTTTATTTGGTTTAGTCCCAATAGTGTATTTTCGCTTTTGCTTCTGCTGCTGGAAGGAACTTATCTAGGAAAATGTTGCTAAGGCCAGTATCCACAAAATTGTAGCCTATGTGGAAGTAATTTGAGTGCTGTGATTTCAGATCTCACATTTAGGTCTTTAATCCATTTTGAGTTTATTTTTGTATATGGCATAAGAAGGTGGTCCAGTTTCATTCTTTTCTACGTAGCTATTCAGTTTTTCCAGCACCATTTATTGAAGAGACTATCTTTTCCTTGTTGTATATTCTTGCCTCCTTTGTTGTGGATTAATTGACCAGGTAAGTGTGGATTTATCTCTGGGCTCTCTATTCTGTTCCATTGATTGATGTCTTTGTTTTTGTGCCAGTACCATATTGTTTTGATTACTTTAGCTTTATAGAAGAATATCTTGAAATCTGGGATTGTGTTCTTTCTTAAGGTTGCTTTGGCTATTTGTGATTCCATATAAACGTAAGGATTATTTGTTCTACTTCTGTACTACTCAGTTTTAAATTTAGAGATAATTGGGTTATGTCATAAAAAACTATATGAATGACTGAGTAAAATTTTCTGGGACATTTTGCGTATGTCCTGCATTACTCTGGACCTGTGTCTACAGGAAAAAATGAAACACAATGATGTATAGAATAATTGTAAATATGGATAGAATATCTTTAAGAAGGTGGGTCTTAGAATGTCCAGTTTGTACATTATTAAGAAGTAGAAAGAGATTTCAGAGACATTTTATCTATCACTTACTTTCCAGTTATACAAAGAATAAGACAAGACACCCCAAGTAAATGCAGTCGTTCGAGGTGAACATATGATAGTAGTTTTCATACTTACGGTCTTAGTTTCTGTAGATCTGTTTATACCATTGAGACATACTGCATTTTTTAGTTGGTTTACTAAGTGAAAACAGGTTAAAATAACAGTTTAGTGAATTATATACTGATACTTACAGCCTGATGTTTCTGTGGACGAGAGTTGGTGTGCTACTTCTCCTAATAGATGTTTGTTTTTCGGAGTTGAGGTGTTTCAGTGGTGCAGTACTCCTAATTCTGTGTTTTTGTCTCCCTTATTACAGGTTCATGTCAGGGCTGGCCTTTTTCATGGTACTGAACTCCTCTGTAAAACCATCGTAAGCTCAGAGATATCAGGGAAAAATGATCACATTTGGAATGAACCACTGGAATTTGATATAAATACTTGTGACCTGCCACGAATGGCTCGATTATGTTTTGCTATTTATGCAGTTCTGGATAAAGTGAAAACAAAAAAGTCAACTAAAACTATTAATCCCTCTAAATATCAGACCATTCGGAAGTCTGGGAAAGTGGTAATTATACACTACCGAAAAATTTTTTCAATGGAATAATTTTAAGAGACTTTGAAATAATTGAGTAACGTGAAATGATAGCGTATAACTTTCGTCCCTATGAAGTGATTTTAAAAAGATGATAGATCTTCATTTTTATATTCTGTTCATTTATTTCTCTTTTGCCAAATTATTTTAGCAAATACCGTATTGTAAGTGTTCCATTATAAATATAATACTTTAAAAAATATAGATAAAAAAGAATGAAAGGATTAGAAAACTGTATTTCCACAATACCTTAACTGAAATTCTATGTGCCACATATGCTCAAACATTCAGATTTTTGTGAATTTTAGAAAGATTGTACAGTATACTTTATTCAACACATCTGTGGGGCCTGGATCACAAATCTGTAATCAAACACATCATTGCTTGGCAGTGAAGTATGTGAATAGTCACATTAAATGAGACAAATGCAGAATATTAGTTAACTTCATGCCATTTCTGGCCATGTTTTACTCTCCTATGAATTATGAATAAACTTAGTTTTCAGTTTATTAGATTTCGAAATTGAGGAAAAAGGATGATGGTGTGCCTGTTCTCATATTCCATTTCATATTTTTAGTTCTGTCTTTTTCATTTTCTTTTAAGTTTATGAAAAGTTGTTTTGGAGGGATGGGGACACGAATTTTATATATTAAAAAAAAAACTGGTTGCTATATTTATGTACATGAATTTGTGTCCTTTATTCTTTAATGTAAGAATTAAGCAGGCTTTTCCTCTGGTTATTATCATACAGTTTTTTAAAAATAAATTTTAGGGTGTAAAAGTCATGGAAGAGTACTTCCTTAGTGTTTTTTCTTACACTGATAAAGAATTTTACTCAAAGTATTTGACTGTTTATAAGGTTTTTTGATAAACTGTGACCAAGTTAATTGATCTAGGTGTCTAGGCTTCCTTCTAAGAAATAAAAATAAATTCTACAATACCTACAGACATTGTCTTCTACTACATTAAGGTTTAATGAGGTGTAAAGCTCATAAAACATATAACCTGATATATCATACGTATTTTCTTGAATCATTAAAAATTCCTCATCATTTGCATTGTTTATATAAGAAATAATGTTTTTTGGATATATTATTTCATCATGAGACATTAATTGACTTTCAGAGTTTTCTTGAACCATTGTAAAGATCTAGAACATTTTTCCATGTACAGCTTGTTTTATTTAGGATGATTTTTTTGGAAATCGTCTGGAACTCTAGATATTTCTAGATCTAAATTTTTGAAACAAAGGGCATGTACATGTTTACCTTCTGAAGTTCTTTTTCAGGATATTTATACAGTGGTATCTTTTTCAACAGCATTATCCTGTAGCATGGGTAAATACGATGGTTTTTGACTTTAAAGGACAGTTGAGATCTGGAGACATAATATTGCACAGCTGGTCTTCATTTCCTGGTAAGATTTATATCCTAATCCTTAAAGAGTAACTTTTGGTATGTGGACTAGGTAGTTTCTTTATGACTCACTATTCTTTCAGTTTAGAAAAGAAACCATCTATTTGTATCTTTATTATTTATTCTAAGGCAGATGCCCGCAGATTGTTTTAATGTATTTAAAAGTGATTTGTATCTGAAGATATTTGTTATCCTGGTGAATATGTTCTTGCTTTAAAAGTTTTATTTTTATAGATTTTGGAGAAATTCTCCTAAGGAACAATATCTTCTTTGTAACAACCTTTTTGCTTCTAGTTGTACTAAATTTCTACACTAATAGAAGGAACATTCACTAATATGGGAGGAATAGTAAAAACACAGCAAGTGTTTAGTTGGCTTTAACCTGAAATTTGAGCTAAGAGGAGCACCTTCCATATGCCTATATTTCTGAAGTACTATTCAGAGCACCCCAATAAGGAAACCAGTTTTGTAAGACTTACAATCTAGGTTCACTTTGGTTCAAAAGTAGGATTTGTACAGAAGACTGTTTGATTCTTTCCATTATTCCATACTGCGTTTCCTGGATGTTTGAAATTTTTAGTATAAACTTTGCATTATAATAGCTGTTTTCATTCCCCCCTGCCTTCATAGTTTGTTAATACAGTTAATAAAACTGTGAAATTACTTGCATTTTAAAGTTATTTTTTGGGTGACAGATACTTGAAAATGTTTATTAGTAGTTGGCATCTGAGAAATTGGTTTTGGATAATCAGTTATTTACAGACATATTTAAAACTTACATTCTAGGAGCGCCTGGGTGACTCAATGGGTTAAAGCCTCTGACTTCAGCTCAGGTCATGATCCCAGGGTCCTGGGATTGAGCCCCGCATCAGGCTCTCTGCTCTGCAGGGGCCTGCTTTCTCCTCTCTCTCTCTCTGCCTGCGTCTCTGCCTACTTGTGATCTCTGTCTGTCAAATAAATAAATAAAATCTTAAAAAAAAAAAATTACGTTCTAGGGGCGCCTGGGTGGCTCAGTGGGTTAAGCCGCTGCCTTCAGCTCGGGTCGTGATCTCAGGGTCCTGGGATCGAGTCCCACATCGGGCTCTCTGCTCGGCAGGGAGCCTGCTTCCTCCTCTCTCTCTGCCTGCCTCTCTTCCTGCCTCTCTGCCTACTTGTGATCTCTCTCTCTCTGTCAAATAAATAAATAAATAAATCTTTAAAAAAAAAAAATTACGTTCTAATATTTTATGTGTGTATATATTCTTCAGTTACTATTCTTTCCTCATATACCTATAGTAGTTTTTACTACTGCATGTTTTCACCCAAATATAAGAGAGTAGTGTGCATTTATATATTTCTTAAGAGAAACTGTGAGCTTCATAGTTAGAGTAAAAATTATGCATTTCAGCAGTTACACCTTTTTGAAAATTTTAATTTAGACTCACACATGTTCTCCAGAATCACCAAGCAAATCGACTGGTATTTTTAGTAAAATAGACAATTTTGGGCAGTATTAACTTGGCATACTGTGAGCCTGACTTTATCTCTAACAAAATGTAATGTGAAAAATAATAAATGAACACATTTGCTATGCATGTATGAGCTCTAGAATTGTCAATTTATCGCAGTAGGAGTGAAGCTGAAAAAAAGGAACTACAAATAATCTATTGTGTAGAGTCCCTAGGCCATCATTAAATGGTATATAATCACATTACTGGTTGCTTTTTTATCTTTCCAGATTTCTTTGCATATACACTAGGAAATACAAATGTAGATTTCTAGTTTTCTTCTAGTCTTAAAATAGCATTCTGTGCAGTGTTCTCCTTTTTGCTCCTTTAACCTTAACTGTCTATATAGAGTTCTGCTGCTGTTCTTAAACCATACTTACCTTTTGATAATTTAAGCAGTGTTACAGTGAATAATCTTGCTTATGTGCAGGTATATGTCTGAGATAAATTCCTAGAGGTGGGTCTGTTAAGTTAAAGAATAAATACATTTGTTATTGTACACGTGACACTGATATAACTCTATGTTAGCTAACTGAAATTAAAATAAAAACTTAAAAAAACTTGGAATTTTAAAATAAAAAAAGAATAAATAGGTTTGTTATTTTGATAATCACAAATTGCTCTCCAGTTGAGGTTGTACCAAATTGTACATTCTATTTATAAAATATATTCGAGTGCTTTTTTGGTAATCACTTTCAAGCAAGGTTACCTCTCTATGTTTGTTAGTAAGAATACTAAAATGCTACATTTTACTTAGCTAGATTGTATGTGGTAAAACAAAGGAGTATAATGCTACTAGATAGTATAAGTGTAGGATTTTAATTTGCTGAGAAATCTGCTTTAGAGGTATATAAATGAGAATTTCTCCCTTCTGGGTGACAATGGAATCTGAAATTTGAGAGTATTAAACAACTCAAGCGAAGAATTGATCAACGAGCTGAAACGTGGAAATACTCAAAGATTTTTTAGTGGAACTCCTGGGTAGCTAAGGTGGTTGGCATCTGCCTTCATTTTAGCTCAGGTCACTAACACCAGGTTTTGGGATTCCCACCTTTCCCCCACCCCCCCACCCCAACAGCCTCCCTGCTCACTAGGGAGTCTGCCTCCCCCCCACCACCCCACCCCTGCTCCTGCTCTCTTTCTCTCTCTGAAATTAATAAATAAAAAGAATATTTTCTAGCATTGGTAAATAATTTGAGTATGCATAATATCTAGACATTAGGACTGGACACAGTGGATTTTTATTTCTTTAGGAGAGAACAGCTGTGCTAAAAGTCTGTATAAGAAAGAGATAATAGTTTGGAGAGGAGAGACTTTAGGTTGTACTGCTAATTCCATTCTCTTGAGTTTATTGTCTCTTCGACAGTTTACTACTTATCTGTGAAATGAAAGTTTTATGAGAACACTGAAATCTAAGAATCCCATGCACAATTCTGTGAATGTACCATGGGGGAGCAGAGGGAGTGCCTTAAAGAAATAAGCAGTTTATTCAGTTAAAGGAGTACCATTTGAATGGAGTGTTGCAGAAACTATCAGAGAGCCCTTTAACTGTTATCAGCAGCTTATGGGCTAATTGAGAAGCATAAACAACATTGATGATTGTCATTGATGATTCTCAGAATATCAGTTTGGGTACTGTGATGACTATGGAAAAATAAGGAGTCCATATATGTGGTGAAGTAATAAAAATTCTGTGAGTCACTTTATATTGATGGAGAACAGTTTCCATTAAGTTTTTTTTTTTTCCAAGATTGAGAATACTAGTCAAATTTGAAGAAAGAGGTGAGGTGGGTATTTTTATAAACTTTCTCATTTTAGAGCTGTATGTAAACTCACATTCAATTCTTGTGTCAAATATAAACAGAAAGTTAGAAGCTTACTGATATGATTGTCTACCAAATTCCTTAGGTGGCATAGTTGTAAAATAATTTTTTACTAAGGATTTATTTTAGTTTAGTTTTTAAAAACATTTTTTAAGAATCAAAATTATTTGTATATTTTAGATGAACTTGAAGAAATGTTGAATCCAATGGGAACTGTTCAAACAAATCCATATACTGAAAATGCAACAGCTTTGCATATCAAATTCCCAGAAAATAAAAAACAACCTTATTATTATCCTCCCTTCGATAAGGTAAGCTAATTATTTAAAGAATCAGTATGCATGAAAATCACTGAATCATTAGTTCTTGGCTCTGCATGTTATAGTTTAAGCTTTCCATGTTTGTTTCTCTTTCAAAATGTCACATACATTCGCAGCTTGGTTCAGTGGAAAGACCAGTGATCATGGAGCCAACTAAATTTGTATTTAATCTTGGCTTTATCACTGACCAGGTGAGACATAATATCTTTGAAGGTCAGGTTTCTCATTTATAAAATGAGAAAATCATAATTGTTCTCTCAGGTTCTTTTCAATGCATTTATATAAGTCTGAGTATGTGATACGTACACTGAAGCTTGCCCGGCATCTTAGTTTAGGAATTAAAGACATGGTAACTGCTGTGTCAGAATTGGTATTCAAAAAACAGAAGATTTATGTTGACTATTACTATTAGTAAGACTTCCTAAGGTATTGTTACTTGTGTAGAATCTATAGCAAGGACTTCCATTTCTAAACCTGTTTCCTTAGTATACAAACTGCTTATCTTAGGTACCAGGAGGATATCTGCTGGAGTTGAAAATGGGGCTATGCTAATTTACATTCTGAACATATGCTAAGCAGTCATATGTTTTATCTTCAGGTTTGGCATCTTTGTTGCAGGTATGATTGATGCAGTTTTTATGAGAAAATCTTGGAGCAGATTCTCAGATAGTAACAAGTTTATTCCCTCCATCTATGTGAGAAAAAGCTTCCTTTAAAAATCAGTATTATACTAAATAATATTTACATTAATCCATCTTTAAACTAAATTGTATTTTAAAATTCAGCATTGCCAGACCTGTATAGAGTAAATTTTTAAAGTAATACATAAATTAATGTTACCTAATGTTTCTTCTTTACTCTCATTTTCATTGAATTTTTTCCACACAAGGTAACTTTTCATTTCCAATTCTTCTGAAATGATTTTCTAATCAGTAATATACAACCAAATTAAATTTTGTGGTTATACAGTTGAAATCCCACATATGTCAAGAACCATCTACCTTAGTGTACACTGAGTTGGAAAAGGTGCATTTCTGACTCATCCATTGCATTCCTGCCATGACTTTATTCCTTAGAATAGCCTGGGTGGCTCAATTGGTTAAGCAGCTGCTTTCGACTCAGGTCATGATCCCAGCGTCCTGGGATCAAGTCCCGCATCAGGCTCCTTGCTCGGCGGGGAGCCTGCTTCTCCCTCTGCCTCTGCCTGCAATTCTGTCTGCCTGTGCTTGCTCTCTCGCCCTCGCTCTCTGATAAATAAATAAAATCTTAAAAAAAAAAAAAAGAGTGCTAAGAATAGCAATTTAACCAGAAGGCATAGTTACTTGTGATACATTTTATACTCCATGCTATGACTGTTTTTGTGTTCGCTTAATAGTATGTGTTCAGCAATCAGTTATAGTTTCTTTTGGATCAAATGAGGTGCTTTTTGAACCATTTTTATGACTATCCTATGCAGTTACATGTAGTTTTCATGTTATATTTCAAGAGAAGTCCAGCTTCTTTAAAATATTTTATTTCAACACTGCTTAAGTCACTAAACTTTCCTTTTGCCTTTGTAATCTCTTAGAGAGTCCGTCTTTGAAGATCAACTTGTGATAGAGGATTTGTCTTTAAATATATATAAATATACTTACTGGGATTTTATAAAAATTGTATAATTTATAAGTGCACCATTTAAAAAATCAAATAATACAGATAGAAAAATTGAAAGTTCCCTGTATTCTTTTTATTTAATTTAATGATTTTTGTTGTGATCATTTGTGTACATTTTGCTTTTCAAGACAATTTTATGGTTATTGATAATTTTAATAACTAACTTCATTTTGTCATTATAAAAACTGTATGAAATAAAATAACAGTTATCACTGCACTTTACATTTGTGGATATAGTTAAATTATTCATTTAGTATTATGTAAGTCAGTAACTGGATATAAATCTTCAGATTCTTTTTTTTTTTTTTTTTAAGATTTTATTTATTTACTTGACAGACAGAGATCACAAGTAGGCAGAGAGGCAGGCAGAGAGAGAGAGGAGGAAGCAGGCTCCCTGAAGAGCAGAGAGCCTGATGTGGGGCTCCATCCCAGGACCCTGGGATCATGACCTGAGCCGAAGGCAGAGGCTTTAGCCCACTGAGCCACCCAGGCACCCCTCTTCAGATTCTTTACCCACTGATTTTCCCATCTTTTTAAGAATCAGAGCCCCCTTTTAAGTAAAAAAATTCAAAAGATATTTTTAGATTATCCCCTGATAGTCTACTTTTTTATGTTAATTTAGGAAAAAAATGACAAATGAGAAAAACTTACTTATTTAGTAATTCTTACATATCTTTGCATTTTCTTAATCAGAAAATATTTACCTGTATTTAAAATTCTTTCACATACCAAAGAATTCTTTCACATACATATTCAAACCATTGCTTATTTTATCTACAGACAATGCTAGTAGTGTACCCTGGGAGTCACAGTACCATTGACTCTTAGTTGTCAGGAGTTTGAAGATTGGGAATCCCCACATAATACCATTTTCACTTAAAATTCATGTTTACATTATAAAGTATAGAAATGCCAGACCCTATGTTGTTTCTTGTAGTCTAAGTACAATTATAATAATTTATAATTAAAATTTTACAAATACAGGGCGCCTGGGTGGCTCAGTGGGTTAAGCCACTGCCTTCGGCTCAGGTCATGATCTCAGGGTCCTGGGATCGAGTCCCGCATCGGGCTCTCTGCTCAGCAGGGAGCCTGCTTCCCTTCCTCTCTCTCTGCCTGCCTCTCCGTCTACTTGTGATTTCTCTCTGTCAAATAAATAAATAAAATCTTAAAAAAAAAATTTAAAAAAAATTTTACAAATACAAGCACCAGAATTTAATTAAAAACTTTTTTTAACAGATAATTGAGAAGGCGGCTGAGATTGCAAGCAGTGACAGTGCTAATGTATCAGTAAGTATTAAGATTTTAAATGGCCCTTTCTTATTATAACATTGTGTTCATTTTTAGTTACCTTTATCTGATATATGCTGATGACTTACAGACTGTATGTGAATATGTACATACTAATGTTCTTTTGAATGGCAGCTGTTTGTAGATATTCTGTGTTCAATGGTAAACCCTTTTCTGATATAAGCACAGGCTTAGCAGTTTGTCTTTTTTTTTTTTTTTAATTTAGTTAATTTATTTTTTAAAGTAGGCTCTCACAAACCTTGAGACCAAGAGTTGGATGTTCTATTGACTGAGCCAGACAGGTGCCCTCAGTAGCTAGTCTTTAAGAGACGCTCTGGCACCTCCTCATCGAGTAACAGTACTGTTCTTTTAAATATTATTCAATTGAATGAAGAGGCTGTAATTTTCTTTCTTTTTCACATGTAACAGCAGATATAATCAGGTCAGGATTTACAGTGCTAGGGAACCAGTTTTCTTCCATCTTGGTGCTCTGTCTTGTTAATATGTAGTTTCTGTCTCATGGTTTAATACTAGTGCTTCAGCTTCTCATATTGTTATGGTCCAGCCAGCAGGAACAGGAAAAGCAAGAATAGAGGCCACACCTATTCTTTTTGAGGAAATCATTAATATGCCTCATTGCTACTCACATCTTATTAGCCAGGAATTAGTCACATGGCCATATTTTAACCACAGGTGAGGCTGGAAATACAGTCCTTAGTTGGCCAGGCATGTGCTTGACTAAGAATAAGAGATCCTAGTTAATAAAGGAAGAGCAGAAAGAATACTGTGGGACAAACGGCATCTCTGCATACACACTATGCCTATCATTTTTACCAGAGACGACAAAATAGATTATTTTGTTTAGTTTACAATATTTGTAATATTTCTATCACTTATACTTTTTAGCTTAATTTTTTGACTGTTAAAATAGTTTAAGACGTTGCCGAGTCTAATCTGATACTCTTTTTTCATGTTCATCTGTTTATAATTTTTATGTGTTTTCAGTATAGAACATACATTTTATTTACATAAAATGGCAATAATAGGCCAGGTGGCAAAATGGAGATAATGTATATTTTTATCATTTACACAGAATCAAAGCACTATGTTATGTTGGCTAGTTGAAGAAATGTCTGGCCCAGGGTGTCTTCTCCTTTGCCCTTGGAATTCTCAAAAATATCCATAGTCCTGCAGTGCAAGTCATCTACTATAAATACTTCGAGCACTTCTCTTTAGTGTAATAAAAGTAGTTTATTACAAGTATACACTTACCAGTTTGTCCATCAGTTATATTGAAGATACTGTGGGTTCTGTTCCAGACCACTGCAATAAAGGGAAAATCATGATAACATTAGTTGTGAATGTTTTGGTTTCCCTGTGCATATAAAAGTTAGGTTTACACAATACTGTAGTCTGTCACATGTGCCAGTAGCATTATGCCTAAAAAACAATGTATATGCCTTAATTTAAAAATACCTTTTATTTTAAAAAGTGCTGATCATTAGCTGATCTTTCAGCAAGTTGTAATCTTTTTGCTGATAGAAGTTCTTGATGTTGATGGCGACTGATTGATCAGGGTCAGGGTTGTTGAAGGTTATTGGGATAGCTGTGGCAGTTCTTAAATTAAGCCCACAATGCAGTTTGCTGCATTAATTGACTCTTCTTCCTTTTATGAATGATTTCTTTGTAGCATACAATCTTTTAAAATTAGATCAGTCTTCTCCAACCCTGCAGCTGCTCAAGTAAGTTTATGTAATATTCTAAATCTTTTGTTGTCATTTCAGTAGTCTTTACAGCATCTTCACCAGCAGTATGTTCCATCTTAAGAAACCACTTTCTTCACTCATCCATAAGAAGCAAGTCCTCATCCGTTCAAGCTTTTTTCGTGAAACTGCAGCAATTCAGTCACATCTTCAGGCTTCACTTCTAATTCTAGTTCTCTTGCTCTTTTTACCGTATCTGCATTTACTTCCTCCACTGAGTTCTTGAACCACTCGAAGTCATCTGTGAGGGTTGGAATCAACTTCTTCCAAACTCCTTGTAAATATTGATATTTTGACCTCTTCCTTTGAATCCCAAATGTTCTTAATGGCATCTAGAGTAGTGAATCCTTTCCAGAAGGTTTTCAGTTTAGTTTGCCCAGACCCATCAGAGGCATCACTCTGTATGTACCTTTGATTTTATGAAATAAATGTCCTAAATAATGAGATTTGAAAGTCAGAATTACTTCTCCGTCCATGGGCTACAGAATGGATATTGTGTTAGCAGGCATGAAAACATCAGTCTCATTATACATCTCCATCAGAGAGCTCTTGGGTGATCGGGAGCATTGTCAGCATTAATGTTTTAAAAAGAAGGTCTCAGTAGGTCTCAGTAGTGAGCATAAAATATTCATTAAACCATCTTGTAAACATACGTGCTGCCATCAGGCTTTGTTGCTCCATATATAGAACATAGGCAGACTAGATTTAGCATAATTCTTAAGTGTCTAGGATTCTGAAGTGGTCATTGAGCACTGGCTTCACCTTAAAGTCACCAGCTGTTTTAGCGCCTAGAAAGAGAGGTCCATCTGTCCTTTGAAGCTTTGAAGCCAGGCATTGACTTCTTTTCTCTAGCTGTGAAAGTCATAGATAGCAGTCTCTTCTAATAGAAAGCTATTTTATCTACGTTGAAAAGCTGTTGGTTAGTGTAGCCATCTTCATTAATGATCTTAGCTAGATTTTCTGGGCAACCTCTTGCAGCTGCTATGTCAACACTTGCTTCTCCTTACATTTTTATGTTATGGAGATATTAAACCTCTTAAACAACTTCTTTTAGCTTCAAATTGTTCTTCTGCAACTTCCTCACTTCTCTCAGCCTTCATGAACTTCAGGAGAATTAGAGCCTTGTTTGCATTAGGCTTTGGCCTAAGGGAATGGTTTGATCTTTTATCTATACCACAAACACTTTCTCCATATAGCAATAAGTCTCTTTTGCTTTCCTGTCATTAATGTGTTCACTGGAGTAGCACTTTTCATTTCCTTCAAGAACTTTTCCTCTGATTCACCACTTGGCTAATTTTTTGGCACAAAAGGCCTAGCTTTTGCCTGTCTTGGCTTTCAACATGCCTTCTTACTAAGCTGTATCATTTACAGCTTTTGATTTAAAGTGTGAGACGTGCAGCTTTTCCATTCACTCTAACACTTAGAAGCTATTGTAGGGTTATTAATTTGCTTAATATCAATATTGTTGTATCTTAGAGAATGAGGAAGCCCTAGGAGAGAGAGAGAGATGGGAACAGCTGGTTGGTGGAACAATCAGAATGGGTATAACATTTATTAAGTTTGCCATCTTCTGTGGTATGGTTCATGGCACCCCCAAAAAATAACAGTAGTAACAGCAAAGATTGCTGACCACCAATCACTGTGACAAGTATAATAATAATGAGAAAGTTTGAAATATTCAGAGAATTACCAAAATGAGACATAGAGACAGTGAGCAAATGCTGTTGGAAGAATGGCACTGATGGACTTGCTTAATGCAGGGTTGCCACAGGCCTTCAATTTGTGAAAAAAATATAGCACAGTATCTGTGAGGTATAATAAAATAAGCCTGTACCAAAACAGATAATTACAGTTTTAGGTTTCAGAAATAATAGTTATATAAAGATATCTTCATTCTAATTCCTCTTTCTGTTATCCTTTATTAGTCTTTATATTGAACCCAAGTATCAGAAGGGTAACTGATAATTTTTACTATTTCTCTTATGCTTTTAACTGCTCCCTCACTTAAATCAGAAGGTTTCCTTCTTACTGAGGTTGTGATATTCTGGCCCACATTAGATGTGCCTTTTTTTTTTTAAAAATTGAGGGCATAGTACAATTAATAAATGGTGAAACCAAAAATTAAAGTTATTCCTATAACTGCCATCTACTTTTTATCCTCAGAGATAACTTGTCAGGAGTGTAGCTTATAGGTACTAATCCTAATGCAATACATGGATTTACATACCTTTATATATAATATACCCTTTTTTAAAAAAAATAAATGAGATCATATAGTTTCTTCCTTTTTAATTTAATGCATTTGTGGATTTTGTCTCTTTCAGAGGTTCACTTCTCTTTATTTACTTTGTAATTTTTATTTATTTATTTTTAAAAGACTATTTATTTATTTATTTATTTGACACAGAGAGAGAGAGAGAGAGATATCACAAGTAGGCAGAGAGGCAGGCGGAGAAAGAGGGGGAAGCAGGCTCCCCGCTGAGCAGAGAGCCCAATGTGGGGCTCGATCCCAGGACCCTGAGATCATGACCTGAGCCGAAGGCAGAGGCTTAACCCACTTAGCCACCCAGGCGCCCCTCTTTTTATTTACTTTTTAAAAAAGATTTATTTATTTTAGAGAGAGAGAGAGTAACAGTGTGAACAGAGGGAGAGGTCCTGGGAAAGGCGGTGGGAGTGGAATAGAAATCCTCAAGTAGTCTCCCAAATGAGTACAAAGCCCCTGACCCCCAGGGATCGATCCCAGGACTCTGAGATCATGACCTGAGCCAAAATCAAGAGTCAGAAGCTTAAATGACAGAGCCACCCAGGCACTCCCCACTTTTTAAAGTTTTTTCAACATTCTGTGGCATTATTAGCAGCTATTAGTTATTGAACATACATACTCCTGGGGGTTTTTTGTGTTTTGGGGTTTTTTTTTTTCCCCCCGTTTTTACTAAAATAGTGTTGTAATGAATATTTTAGAGATACTTCTTTAAATATGTATTTTGTGTTTTTAAAAGTATGTATGTATGTATTTATCTATTTAAGTAGGCTCTGTACCCAGCATGGGGACTCCTGACCCCAAGACCAAGAGTTGCATGTTTCACTGACTGAACCAGCCACATGCCCCTACATACATGTATTTTATCAGATGGATTCTTAGAAGTGAAATTATTAGATCAAAAGCATCCCTTTTAAAATAAGAATTCTGCCAAATTGCATACCTTAAAATACCTTAAAATTTATAACCCTAGCCACACTGTGGAAGAGCTTTAGTATCATTCTACATGTCCTCCTGCCCTTTTAATACTTTTTTAACCCTTTTAGTATTTTAATCCATTGGACAAAAAATTGATGTCACACTACTTTAACTTGCATTTTTTTTTTTAAGGTTTTATTTATTTGTCAGAAAGCATGTATGTATAAGCAGGAGGAGCTGCAGGCAGAGGCAGAGGGAGGAGCAGACTCCCCATTAAGCAAGGAGCCCGATGCTGGATTTGAACTAATGCTGCTATGAACATGAATATACAAATATCTTTTTAAGACTCTGCTTTCAGGGGCGCCTGGGTGGCTCAGTGGGTTAAGCCGCTGCCTTCGGCTCAGGTCATGATCTCAGAGTCCTGGGATCGAGTCCCGCATCGGGCTCTCTGCTCGGCAGAGAGCCTGCTTCCCTCTCTCTCTCTCTGGCTGCCTCTCTGTCTACTTGTGATTTCTCTCTGTCAAATTAATAAATAAAATCTTAAAAAAAAAAAAAAAAAAGACTCTGCTTTCAGTTCTTTTGGATATATATACAACCAGAAGTAGAATTGCTGAATCATATTGTAGTTTTCTTTTTAATTTTTTTAAGGAACTGCTATACTGTTTTCTATAATAGTTGTACCATTTTACATTCCCACCAGCTACAAAAGCAATGTTTTTTATATCCTTGTCATCACTTTTGTGTTTTTTGACAGTAGCCATCCTAATAGGTGTTAGTATTTTTTAAATTGGTTGTATGCCAAGGACCTTGGGTCTGTAGAATAGGAAAAATGTGATCCTTGTGAATTATGATTATAGAATTGGCAGTTTTTATCTTCGTATCTAGTGGAACTCAACCTGAGACTAACTTGCCCTTTGTGGGCCATTTGGCATTGTTTAGAGGTTTTCTTGGTTGTGAGGGTGTTCCTGGCATCTGGTGGGTAAAGTTCAGGGGTCTGCTAAATTTCTACAATGTACAGGACCATCCTTCTACAACAAAATAATAATAGCACTGAGGTTTAGAAACCCTGCTCTAATCTAAAACGTCCATATTATAATTTTATCTTATTTTCTACTGTGGAAACTCAGGCATAAAATTTTAATGGTTGGCTTTGGAGTATGCAGATGTGATAACTTAAGCCAGTGTTCACAAGTCCTAGAAATCTACCTAGGAAGTTTTCTTAGGAGAATGATTTGGAGTTTTTATAGCCCTCAATTTTAGGAAAGGAAATAGCAAAAATTTAAAAGATTTTTTAAAACTTAAGTCAAAATTTGCAGGAAGTATTCAGAGAATTCCCATATAGCCTTTCTTCAGCTTCCCCACCTGTTAACATTTTGGCACATTTGTTTTCTAAAAGATTCCATTTATTCATTGACAGAGAAAGCAGAAACGGGGAGTGGCAGGTAGAGGGTGAGGCAGAAGCAGACTCCCCAGTGAGCAGGGAGACCGATTTGGGGCTAGATTTCAGGACCTCCAGATTATGCCCAAGCTGGGGCAGATGCTTGTTAAGTCAGTTAGACTGAGCCACCCAGGCACCCTAGGTGCGAGATACAGTAATAAATGTTTATTAAAACAAGTGTGTGAAAGTTTGATGGGAAACAGGACGGTTAGTCTCAAAGCAGGCCCACAAAATACTTCTTGTTAACTTTATCCCAGAAAAACCTAGTAGACACTATCCTAATGAAGTAATAAAAATTAACATCAAGGGGCACCTGCATGGTTCAGTGGGTTAAAGTCTCTACCTTCAACTCAGGTCATGATCTCAGGTTCCTGGGATTGAGCCTGAATTGGGCTTTCTGCTCAGTGGGGAGCCTGCTTCCTCCTCCCTTTTTCTCTGCCTGCCTCTCTGCCTACTTGTGATCTCTGTCAAATAAATAAATAAATAAAATCTTTTAAAAAATTAACATCAATAGCAATAGGACAAATTAACATTATTTGCCTCCTGTAAGAGGCACACTCCACCAATTCATTGTATTCATACCAAAAATACATAGCTGGAATCTGATTATGACAAAACATTAGGCAAATACATGTTGAGTAACATTCTACAAAGTAATTGACCTGTATTCTTAGAAAATGTCAGAGTCAGTGAAGGTAAGGAAAGACTGAGGAACTGTTTTAGAATGAAGAAACCTAATGATAAATGACAGCAAAATGCAACAGTTAAGCCTGGGTTGGATCCTAGATCTATAACAAGCATTGTTTAGAAAACTGGAAAAATTGAATGGAATATGTGAATTAGACAATAGAACTATGTCATTATTATTTTCCTGATTTTTGTGAACAGATTCTGGTTAAGTATGAGAATGACCTTGTTTTTAGGAAATATACACTGAAGAATTGAGGAGCAGAGGGGAGTATTGTGTGTATGCCACTTAATATTACATGTTAAGAGTCTTGATTCCATATGTGGAAAGTATTTAGAATCCAAGATTTGGGCACTGTATATGCTCATTGCTATTGGCATGCACTTGTATCTAGGCCTTTTCACAAAACAGCTAGGTAACATATATATATTTGCATATATTTGGGCATATATAAGCACCAAGATATATTGCTTTATCTATTAAAAAACATGAGCTCTTATCAATGTTTTTAATTTATTAGGTCCACCACTACAGGATTTTTTCTAGCCTTTGCCTTTCAATATTTGTAATTCTGTTTTCTGACATTGAGAAATCTGGATGTCTGTTAGCCACAATATATTTGCTTATTTGCTTAATCCCCTGTTTGTAATCAGTCTCCCAGTCATGTAACTCTCTTGTCAGTTTGTCTGGCCACACATAGTTAATTCTGTCCTCAGCAGGCATACTGGTAACATGCTGAGTTTAAGTATGACTAATGAGGGGCACCTGGGTGGCTCAGTTGGTTAAGTGTCTGCCTTTGGCTCTGGTCATGATCCCAGGGTCCTGGAATTGAGTCCAACATTGGGCTCTCTGCTCAGCGGGGAGCCTGCTTTTCCCTCTCCCTCTGTCTGCTGCTCCCCCTGCTTGTGTTCCTGCACGCTCTCGCTCTCTCTCTGCCAAATAAATAAATAAAATCTTTCCCCCCCCAAAAAAAATGACCAATGAGTTTTCCAGTCTTTCATTCCCCTCCCTCAAAACCAGATCCCCCATTTAAAAGAGGAAAGAAGCACAGTCATTTTTTGATGTACTTATAGCAAAGTATATTTGCTTTGTTCTATTTTCGTTAGTAATGGTTATTACATCATAATATGTATATGATTTTGAAAAATCTAAACATAAAGAGAATATGAATGTTACTCTTCATTGCTTTCTGCCATTACTTTAGTTCAAGCATTTGAACAGATGTATAAATTCACCATTTACGCTGTGCAGTTTAAGTTTTCATTATTGATTATTTGGGGTTTTGCAAAAGAATGTAAGATTCTGTGTTTTCTTTGGGCTTCGTGCCACATTTCTGGTAGTTGTTTATTTTTACCTTGGCTTTATTCAGTGTTATGCTTTTCATAGCTTAGTAAACAATCGTAGTACAATTATACAGCTAACCCTCTATTCTCCCCTCTTCGTTTACTCTTAGGTCTTTAGGATATTTACTTACAGTAGGTCTGTAGAGTCTAATTTTGATTCACAAAATTATAATAGGTTTGTTGGCTTTTTGCCATATTTAACTTAATAGTGGTCTGTTTCTCTGACATGAACAGTTTAGACTCTGTGTTGTTTGCAGTAACAGGTTTCGAGATGTGTAAGTGTAGGAGTTTGATTTTCAAATTCCGATGACTTGTGATGGTAACTTTTCAGAGAAACCCAGTCAAGCCTGTAAAATAAAGCATACTCTTTCTACGTTGAGGATCTGAATATAAAACCACTGTAATCATAGCCTTTGTGCGTGTGTGTATGTATGTTTAAAATAAGATTTTTTTAAAAATTTTTTATATTTAAAAAAGATTTTATTTATTTATTTGACAGAGACCACAAGTAGGCAGAGAGAGAGAGGAAGGGAAGCAGGCTCCCTGCTAAGCCGAGAACCCGATGCGGGACTCGATCCCAGGACCCTGGGATCATAACCTGAGCTGAAGGCAGAGGCTTTAACCCACTGAGCCACCCAGGCGCCCAAGATTATATATATATATATTTTAAAGATTTTATTTATTTATTTGACAGAGAGAAATCACAAGTAGGCAGAGAAGCAGGCAGAGAGAGAGAGAGGAGGAAGCAGGCTCCCTGCCGAGCAGAGAGCCCGATGCGGGACTCGATCCCAGGACCCTGAGATCATGACCTGATCCGAAGGCAGAGGCTTAACCCACTGAGCCACCCAGGTACCCCCCAAGATTATATTTTTTAAAGAGCAGTTTTAGGATCACAACAAATATGGGAGGAAAGTACAGAGATTTCCCATATATTCCTGTCCCTTCACATGCACATCCCTTTCCCATTATTAGCATCACTCACCACAGCAGTACATTTGTTACCAAAAAGAAACCTACACTGACACATCATAATCACCTAAAGTCCTTAGTTTACCTTGGGTTTCATTCTTGGTGTTGTGTGCTTTGTGGGATTAGACAAATGTATAATGATACATATTTATCATTATCATATCATACAGAGTATTTTTACTATCCTGCATATCCTCTGTCCTCTGCCTGTTCATTCTCACACCCTACCCTGGCAACCACTGATGTTTTTATTTTCTTCATAATTTGACCTAAATTTTGTATAATTTAGAATCATACCAAAAAAAAAAGAATCATACAGTTTGTAGTCTTTTCAAACTGGCTTCTTTCCCTTAGCAGGAATTAAGGTTCCTCCATGTCTTTGTGGCATGAAAGCTCATTTCCTCTTAATGATAAATAATATTCCATTCTGTGTATTACAGTTTATCCATTTACCCCACTGAACGACATCTTGGTTGCTTCCAAGTTTTGACAGTTTTGAATAAAGCTGCTCTGAACATCTGTGTGCAGGTTTTTTGTGGGCATAAGTTTTCAACTCCTTTTGGTAAATACCAAGGAGCGTTATTACTGGATTGTATGGTAAGAGTATGTTTAGTTTGTAAGAGACTGTGAAACTGTCTTCCTCTGCGTTATTGTAGTATTTTACATTCCTGCCACCAGTGAATAAGAGTTGTTCCACATCCTTGACAGCATTCCATGTTGTCCGTGTTCTGAATTTGGGCCATTCTAATAGGTGTGTAGTTTTACCTCACTTTTGTTTTAATTTGCATTTCCCTGATGACATAGGATTTTAAGCATCTTTTCATATGTTTCTTTGCTGTGCCTGTATCTTATCTGGTGAGGTATTTGTTCAGGTCTTTGACTCATATTTTAGCTTGATGGTTTATTTTCTAATAGTTAAGTTTTTAAAGTTCTTTGTTTATTTTGGATAACAGCCCTTTATCAGATAAGTCTTTACAGATATTTTCCCCCAGTCTGTAGCTTGTCTTTTCATTCTCTTGACAGTGTCTTTCACAGAGCAATTAATTTTAAATTTCATGAAGTAGTTAGTTTATCAGTTTTTTTATTGATAGGTCATGCATTTGGTGTTAACATGTAAAAAGTCATTGCCAAAGCCCAGGTCATCTAGGTTTTCTCCTGTGTTATTTTCTGGGAGTTTAATAGTTTGGTATTTCACATTTATTTCTACTAATTTGAGTAGTATCAGTCCTTCACCTTTTTCTTCTTCAGTATTGTGTTGGCTTTTCTGGGTCTTTTGCCACTCCATATAACTTTAGAGTCAGTTTGTCAATATCTATAAAATTTTGATGGGGTTTGCATTGAATCTCTTGATTACATTAGAAGAGCTAATTTTGGACATATATACAATCTTCCTATTCATGAACATGGAATATCTATTTAGTTACTTGATTTCTTTCATCAGAGATCTATAATTTTCATTATATATGGATTTTGTACATATTTTGTTTAAGTTTTCATATTTTGGGGTGCTAATGTGATATTAGATTTTTAATTTCAAAAACCACTTGTTTATTGCTGATATATGGAAAAGCAGTTTACTTTTGTTTACTAAATTGTGTCCTACAGTCTTGCTTTAATTATTCAATGGTTCCAATAATATTTTTGTTGGTTCTTTCAGATTTTCTACATAGACATCTATGTAGATAATCATAACCCCCATTCTTTTGTACATATGTGTTATTTTGAATCTCATTACTTTAGAAAATTAGCATTTTAACTATTAACTATTTTAATGCTTATATGAAATTCCATTTAGAAGCATCAAGTACAAAATTATAAATAATAGAATATACGATTTTACAGAATCTTGCCTGGTTATTCTGGAGAGGTTTTTGTTTTTGTTTTTTTTAAAGATTTTATTTATTTTAAAGAGAGCATGCACACATAAGCAGTTGGGTGGGGGAGAGGGAGAAGGAAAGAGAACCTCAAGCAGACTTCCCACAGAATAGGGAGCCCAGCACAAGGCTTAATCTCTGACCCTGAGGTCATGACCTGAGCTAAAAACCAGGAGTCCAGCCTTCAACTGACTGAGCCACCCAGGTGTCCCTGTTTTGTTTTTGTTTTTAATGTATTTTGGCCTAAATAGTATAGTTCTACTTTAAGTGTGGGGAAATGAATCTCTTTCTTTTAATGTTGCTACAATTCAGAGTGTAGATCCAAAAAATAGATTGGGCCATCTTCATTAATTTGGTATACTCTTGTACAAATTGGGGAAGAAAATGGGATAATATTTGTTTCATGTTTAGTTTTAGCCAGGATTCAGTTCTTTTTTTTTTTTTTTTTTTAAGATTTTATTTATTTATTTATTTATTTATTTGACAGACAGAGCTCACAAGCAGGCGGGGTGGGGGGTGGGAGGGTGGTAAACAGGCTCCCTGAGGAGCAGAGAGCCTGATGTGGGGCTTGATCCCGCATCACTACCGGAGGCCAAGGCAGAGGCTTTTAACTCATGGAGCCACCCAGGTGTCCCAAGGATTCAGTTCTTAATCTAAATCTAAATGGTTTTAATGCCTCTGAACCAACAAGACACTTATGCTTTTTTTTTTTTTTTTTTTTTAAACTTTGTATGTTCAGGGATGTCTGGGTGGCTCAGTCCGTCTTTGAGTCAGTCATGAACCCAGGGTCCTTCCAGGATCATGCTCCTTGCTCAGTGGGAGTCTGCTTCTCCCTCTGGCTCTCACTCTCCTTGCTTCTGCTCTTTTTTTCTCTCTCTGAAAAATAAATAAATAAACTCTTAAAAAAAGAAAAAACCTAGTATGTCTGTTTTGTCTTTGTTGATTTGTTTATAGCAATTGAAAATTAAAATGGAAGGATAGAAAGAAATCAATTTAAATAATAAAGGACTTTTTAATCCAAATTGCAATTCTGCCACCTAGCGTTTGCATGGATTTTTAAAGAAACAGGAAGGGGAAACCCCCTTTTTAGAGCTCTTGGAGAATACTTTATTTCATCCTTAGCTTACAAATTTAATATGCTACCAACTTATGAAAAGGGCATCCATCTTTATTAATTTTTTTAAGGGATCAGATCTTTAGTATCTTATTTTAAAGCTTATAAATTATTTATAAATTCCTTATATATAATTTTGCTAAGTGTTTGCCAGTGATGTTCATGGAATTAAATTATGTAATAAATGAGAAATTTTACTTTCTTAGAGTCGAGGTGGAAAAAAGTTTCTTGCTGTACTAAAAGAAATCTTGGACAGGGATCCCTTGTCTCAATTGTGTGAGAATGAAATGGATCTTATTTGGACTCTGCGGCAAGATTGCAGAGAGAATTTCCCACAGTCACTGCCAAAATTACTGCTGTCAATCAAGTGGAATAAACTTGAGGATGTTGCTCAGGTAACAGAACATAATTTTTGTAATTCTTTTTGGGGACATATATGGTTAATTTCATGTAAATTGTCCTTTCTTATACAGGGATATCTCCATACGTTGGATAACTTTCTATAATAAGAGAAGTTTTCAGATTTTAAACTCTTACATATACTCCAAATGACAGACTAGAAAGTTCAAGATTTTAAATTCCCAGATTCTAGATAGGTTTCCTGTATCTTCCACTAAGAACAATTAAAACATTGCTTTTGGTGTAATCATCTATAATTACTGCCTGCATATAGTAAGTTCTGGATTATTTCTAACAGATTCATCAGTGAGCCCCAAAGTTTTAATCTTAAAATGACTTTAATCTTTGCATTGACTATTCTAAAATGAATATGTATTGTTTGAAAATTACTTCTATTTCTAGAAGCTAATACTTTAGAGCGTAAACCTTTTAGATCAGTTTTTAACATTCATTTTGGGTGGGCAGTATTTTTTTTTTAAGATTTTATTTATTTATTTGACAGAAATCACAAGTAGGCAGTATCACAAGTATCTCTGCTCCACAGGGAACCTGCTTCCCCCTCTCTCTCTGCCTGCCTCGCTGCCTACTTGTGATCTCTGTCTGTCAAACAAGTAAATTAAAAAAAAAAAAAAAAAAAGGCAGGGGCGCCTCGGTGGTTCAGTGGGTTAAGCGGCTGCCTTTGGCTCAGGTCATGATCTCAGGGTCCTGGGATGAGCCCCGCATCGGACTCTGCTCAGCAGGGAGCCTGCCCCCACCTCGCCCCCCCGCCTGCCTCTCTGCCTACTTGTGCTCTCTCTCTCTCTCTCTCTCTGTAAAATAAATAAATAAAAAATCTTAAGGAAAAAAAAAAAAGAATTAGAAGAAATTTCTTGCTGTACTCTTAAAAGATACTGAGAGAGAGGTTTCTTGTTTCATCTGTCAGAAAACAGAACGAAGGGCGTCTGCGTGGTTCATTTTGTTCACCACTGACTCTTGGTTCTGGCTCAGGTCATGATCTCATGGGCTGTGAAATCCACCAGGGCTTCAGCCTCCATGCTAAGTAAGGAGTGGGCTTGAGGAACCTCTCCCTCTGCTCCTCCCCCCACTAGCATGCCTGTGTGTTCTTTCTCAAATCTTAAAAAAAAAAAAAAAGAGCTAGTTTTTGCTTAATATTTCTTTCCTTTTTTAAAAAAAAAATATTGATTTATTTATTTTGAAGAGAGAGAGAGCATGCAAGTAGGGGAGGGACAAGGAAGAGGGGAGAGAGAATACTAAGGGCAAAAAATCCCGATGCTGGGCTGGATCCCAGGACCCTGCAATCATGACCTGGGTTAAAATCAAGAGCCAGTGCTTAACCTCTTGAGCCACCCAGGTACCACTACTATTTATTTATATGAGCATGGGGATATAAATTTTTACATTTTGGAATTTGGCACACTTATCTCATTTCCAAGAGGTAACCTAAAGCGTTGTTTTGAGATAAAACTAACATCTTCAATTTAGGATTAGCCAATCCTAATCCCTATTTTTAGTAGTCTAGAGAAAAAAAAGTTGTTGGAATAAAAAGTGTATGGATACAAAAGAATGAATAAACTGTATTTATAGTAAATTGACTACTTTAAGAAGTGGAGAGCCAGAAGTCTGGTGTAAAGTTTGTATTCTGATCCTAGGGGATAAGCCATGGGTGAAAATTCTATAGAAGCCTTTCTCCACCACCCCCACCCCAAGAGAAAAAAAAAAGAGTAGTCCTCCATTAAGCCACAGGAAAATAATAATGTAGAAGTGGTTTCAATAGGCTTTGCAGAAGGCAGGTAGTTAATTAGCACTGTTTTCATTATTTATATCATTGAATCAGATTTCTCTTCCCTATTCACTTCCTTAGCTTTACGCAAACTGAAGTAGTAAGTTTTGATATTTTATTTCGTTTTACATTTATATAAATTAATTCTTTAATAATTGTAAATAAATTTACCAAAGGCAACTTCCTTCCAATAGTAGAGCTGTTTTTAACTCACAGCATAGTTTAACCTTTAAATTATTGTTTCAGACCTTGGATATGGTCCCCCTATTTCCCCTATCCATAATGGGGATTTCTGTTCCCTTAGGACCTTGGGCAAAGTGGGGAGGGAATCCCATCAGTGATGAAAAGTGGTATGAGGTAGGTGTTTCTTACCTTTAAGCCCATATTTGTCAAAATTTTTTACACTTGTTAGGAGCACTTCCCCCCCTTTAAAGATTTTGTTTATTTATTTGAGAGAGAAAGAGTGCTTACGTGTGAGTGGCGGGGAGGGGTAGGGAGAAGCAAGGAGAGGGAGAAGCAGACTCTCCATTGAGCAGGGAGCCATATATGATATGGGGTTGGCTTACAGAACCCTGGAATCATGACCTGAGCCACAGGCAGATGCTTAACCAACTGGGCCACCTAGTCGCCTCTGTTAGGAGCCTGTTTAGACATTTTTTCCCCTAATAGCCCCATCCCCATGATATATATTTTTTTTTCCCCATGATATTTTGATCCATGGGTATTTGTCTTTTTATGTATAATATGTATATATGTGCTTATGTGCTGTATACATAAAAAGAGCAAGTATAAAGCTTATTCCTTTTATTTACACAAGTTTAAGAATAATTAAACAAAAATTTAAGAAAAAGTTAAACTAATATTTTACTGTATTTGAATTATTTATATAATTATGTAAATTGTAATATCAAATTCATAACTGTGTTAGTAGTTAGTAATAATAGCAATATAATCAAATTGTTAAAAGTTATTCAAAGGTTATTTTTTCTGCAAATGTGAAATTAATAGAAAAATCAATTTTTAAAAAGTATCTTTAGTGAGGTAAAATTTGCTTGATATGAGAAAATAAACAGCTTCTAGATATTCATTCAAGTATTATTGACCTATTTTGGCACCTGACCTAATTAATGAGAGAGCCTGAATAATTAGTAGAATTAAAATAATAAAATAAGAATGATTTTTATTTAGTTCTCAAAGCCCAAGTCTCATAAAAACTTAAATGACAAACGACAAGGTAGCTAGACAGCAGATATTCTTAGGCCACTTTTTGCAGTATGACTGTGAGGTTGGCAGTCTGTTGAGAGAAGTCCTCCAGTTACTGCCATCTCTTTTCCATATTTTTGTAACCCTATTCTTGCACACATTTTGTGTGTCTTCTTTGGATTCCAGGTGCTACTTACATGCTACTCATGTGATACCAAATATCACATAGATATGATGTGATAATATAGAATATGGTTTTGTCAGATAGAGTTGAACTTTGGAGGGCCACAAATCATAGTTATCAAAATTTTTTTTCTCTCTCTTCCATAATCACTCCTCTTCTCATTTAACCATCCCTAATAAGAGTACATGCTATAAATATAATTAACCTTGAGGAGGAGGATGAGTCTCACAGTGCTCTGATGGGAGACAGATAAGAGTTCTTTCTAGGTTGGGCTCTCTGGAAGTAGGGTTTCCAAAGATGAAGACATTTCTGCCCAAATCCACCCTCCTCTGCAGTCCCCACTCATCCCTGTGGAGGGATTCCTTTTTATTCTGTCTAGATCATTTCTAAGTGGCATCTGTAAATAGGGGACTGGCTGTTTTTACCTTGTTTATAGAAAATAAACTATTTCTTTTTAGTCACTTACTGTGATTTAAAGGGTGTAAACTTGTTATGGTCAATAAAAAAAATCTGTTAAGTGATAGATATTCTGTTTTCTTTTTCTTTCTTTCTTTTTTTTTTTTTTTTAAAGATTATTTATTTATTAATTTATTTGACAGACAAGAGATCACAAGCAGGCTCCCTGCTGAGCAGAGAGCCAGACTTGGGGCTCCATCCCAGGACTCTGGGATCATGACCTGAGCTGAAGGCAGAGGCTTTAACCCACTGAGCCACCCAGGTGCCCCAGTGATAGATATTCTTAAAAGTATTAAGAACTGGAAATAAGCTCCCTCAAAATAATTTTATGTTGAGTTATTAATGAACTTTTTATATGTAAATTGCCTGTCATTAGCTTGAGTGTGTACTTATATTTGTACTTTGAATTTTACCTTTAAGTATTTCTTGATCTTTTTTCTCTCTTTTTTCCTTTGAAAAGTTATTTAATAGTTAATGATTATATTCAGTGTATCATTCTATTCCCAGGTAAGTACTTCATTGCTTATTTATAGAATATTTCAACAAAGATAGTCTTTACTAATCCACGTTAACAGGAGTGGAGTTTTGAGGCCTCAGTAATTGCAAGTATGCTTTTCCTTTCTTTTGACCAATCTCTGCTCCTGTGTGTCAAGGAGAAGTAGATTACTTTTCTCCCTTATAATTTCTGAACCAGTTTTAATTTTTCAACAGCTTCAGGCACTACTTCAGATTTGGCCTAAACTGCCCCCCCGGGAGGCGTTAGAGCTTCTAGATTTCAACTATCCAGATCAGTACGTGAGAGAATATGCTGTGGGCTGCCTGCGGCAGATGAGGTATTCTCCAGGTGGCTTTCTTGGGGGAGAGGATATATAATAACTTGGGGGGTAGATAGAGAAGGTGATGTCTGCTTGAATGTGTCATAAGAAAGGAAAGAGCTCGGAATTATTCAGATTTTAAAGTGTTTTTTCTCTCTCCCTTTTGATCTCCATCTCTCCCTCTTCTTTCATGTTTATTCTGTTATAAAACAAAAAGCAAAAAAACACTGGGTTAGGAGGTACCCAAGATCACCCTTGGTTTCTACAGTTCATTACAATTCACAAGATTCCACATATATTCATACTTTGGCTGTGATTTATTACAGCAAAAGGAGGCAGTGTAGAATTGGCAAAAGAAAAGGATTCATAGAGCAAAGTCTAGAGGAAACCATGTAGGAGCTTCTAAGAATTCTTTACTAGTGGAATCACAGTGAATATACTTAATTCCCCCAACAATGAGTTGTGACAACATGTCTGAAATAATTATCCACTGGGGAAGCGTCTTAGAGATGTGGCAGTCAGAATTTTTATTGGGGGCTAGTCACAGAAGCCCCCTTTGCCTAACACAAAAGCAAAATTCTAGACTCCCCAAAAAATGAGTATTTAGCATAAACCATACACTTTGTAAGAATAGTTTATGCACACAAAGCCACTCTTACCTGTTAGGTGGTGGGAAGCCTTCTGAAATCTATGTTTCCAAATGCCAGCCAAAAGGACCAGAGTGTTAACAGGCTTTTTTTTTTTTTTTTTTTAAGAGGATAAAGTTCAGGCCTGCTGTTATGTTAACTCTTTGCTGTCCACCACTCAGAATTAAGAAATGTTAGTATTTTGTCATTTTTTAAAAATACTTCTAAGCAAATAACATTATAGTTAAAAGTGAAATCCTCGTAGTTACTTTACCTAGTGCTAATTACTTTTACTTCCCCAAAACAGCCATTATCATGAATTTGTCATGTATCCTTCTGTACCACATTTTTTTGTTTATACTACATTTTTATAACTATAAAAATATAGAGTAACATTGTGCATTTAAAAAAAAAATTTTTTTTTTTTAAAGATTTTGTTTGTTTATTTGACAGAGATTACAAGTAGGCCAAGAGAGATGGGGAAGCAGGCTCCCTGCTGAGCAGAGAGCTCGATGCAGTGCTTGATCCTAGGACCTTGGGATCATGACCTGAGCTGACGGCAGAGGTTTTAACCCACTGAGCCACCCAGGCGCCCCAACATTATTACACCAATATGTCTTACTATATATTTTATTTTAAATCTTGCTTTTTAAAAACCCACCGTAGGTTTTTGAGGTCATTCTCTCCCATTGCATATAGAAAATAGTTTGTTTCTTTGACTACTGTGAAATATTCTGTTGTAGGGATATATCTTATTTACTCCATTTCCTTATTGAGGAACATTTTTGTTTTCTCCAAATAAACAGTATTATAAACAGTGCTGCAGTGAACATGCTTATACAGTTCCCTTTGGCCATTATATGTGTGAAAATCTATGAGCTTTATTTGAAGAAATGTCGTTACTGAAACAGTCTCAGACACCGGGCATTTTCAGGTTTATTCATTGCCAGTCTCAAAAATGAAGATTATACTATATGTTTATTTGAAAAAGATAAGTTCTCAGAAAATTATGGATACTGTTATCCTTTTTCTTCTTTTTAAAAGTCATTACAAAAGAAATTACACAAACTCTTCCATAGTTGCTGTTTTAGGGGAGTAAAGTTCAAAGTATGAGGAAAAAAGGAGCCTCCTTCTGTTTCAGTACTTCCTTTCTGTCTTTTACATCACTTGCAGGTTTTATAAAGGGCAAAGATTTTACAGTAAACTTAAGATTGTTGAGTAGTTTTAAAAAATGAGGCTCCCAGTTGCTTCTTAGTTTCCCTATGTTTGGAGACCTGAGGGGAAGCGGCTACTTGGCCTGCTTTGGGCTGAGCCAAGTGGTTGTTTGTTTGTTTGTTTTTAAGATTTTATTTATTTATTTGACAGAGAGAGATCACAAGTAGACAGAAAGGCAGGCAGAGAGAGAGAGGGAAGCAGGCTCCCTGCTGAGCAGAGAGCCTGATGCGATACTCAATCCCAGGACCCTGAGATCATGACCTGAGCCGAAGGCAGCGGCTTAACCCACTGAGCCACCCAGGTGCCCGGCCAAGTGTTTTTCTTAAATGTGTTGATCTCCAGGAGGAGATTGCGGTGATCTCCGTGTTCCATTTGGTAATTCTGATGAATTTTCCTTTGATAAATTTTCTGCTTATGAGGTTTTTTTGTTTATTTGTTTGTTTTTAAAAATAGTGCCCTGGGTTTCAGTCCCAGAGCTGCATTAGATTACTTTCTTAACCATTTATTGCCCAAGACTACAGTTAGCAAGTAGAGGACTTGGGATTCATATCTTACCTGACCACTCGAATTGCCTCTGATGAGAGTGTGTTTATATATGACACAAACTAAACTACTAATATTAATTCAGCTCATTTAATTACAACATTATGTTGTATTAATTCAGTGAATCAGTTCCCACTTGTACATATACTCATTTCCTTATCCTTTAAACTATTAAGTTAATATTTTAACATTCACTATCTGTGAAAAGGAATTACTTAATCCTAATGATAGGAAAGAAAAATAACTTGCTAGATTACTGATGGAATTTTTATTTTAAAAAACTGGTTGACTGAGTATATCATTATTCCAGCATGATCAGAAATCAGTATTTAAGTACCTGATTTTTTTTTTTTTTTAATTTCTGGGCTGATTGTAAGTACAGTCATTAATCATATCAACCTAGATAATTAAGATGCCCCACATACTTGTTCTTTGCTCCTTTCCTTTTCACTTCCCCTCCTGCCCACAGGAAATCCTGAGCTTTTCTTGTGTTATTTTAACAGTGGAATAGTGAATGTAAGCATGCAACAGGCCTTACCCCCACGAACCATTGTGTTTCAGCAAGTTAGTATTTGATAGTTTGATCAGAAGGGTCTTTTTCTGCCACTAGTTGTTGAGTGACTTATTCTCTTCTTTGTTTCTTTTAGTGATGAAGAGCTCTCTCAATATCTTTTACAACTGGTGCAAGTTTTAAAATATGAGCCTTTTCTTGATTGTGCCCTCTCTAGATTCCTATTAGAAAGAGCACTGGCTAATCGGAGAATAGGGCAGTTTCTCTTTTGGCACCTTAGGTAAGTGTTCTGTATTTTTCAATTTGAGTCCCCCTTGTGCTTTTGTAAATATAAATCAGCATAATACAGGACATTTAGTGTACTCATCAGCTGCTTTTGTTGTTTCTGAGCCATCTGTAACATTAGCACTTGTCTTGGTGTCTTCTCCTATTTCTTGATACCCAACTCTTAATTTTCAGGATTTGGCAAACTAATTCAGATTCAGTATCCCACCAAGCCTCCTTGATTTTTAACAAACAAATAATTAATGTGTTGCTATTTTCTTGTCAAATGTACTTATTATGTACTTACAATGTATTTGGGCTAAAACCTGACTTACAATTCTTTCCAAAACGCTTTGGGTAGGTAGTAATATTATCATTGCTACTAATAGGTAGAGGTTTTAAAGTTTTTCTGTAGGAACAGCAATGTTATTTTTGGCTTCTTTATTAGGCCATTTTCAGAAATACATGAGTCTTATTTTACCAAGTTTACATAGGAGTAAAATCAAGAAGGATAACTAAAATTCTTCTCTCCTGGGAAAACTGTTGGCTCCTCATTTCTGACATTTTTCAGTCATTTTCATCTGCACGTCAGAATATTAAAACTAATGATTATCAGAAAAATATGACTTAACTCCATTTTTGCCAAAGTTCTTAAGGAAAATAAGCTCTATATCATTTTGATGTTAATTTGGGGGGTTATATTTCTGAATCTTGACTTCCTTATTATTCGTAGAGATTTTCCTTTCTTTTTTTTTTTTTAATATTTTTATTTATTCATTTGACACAGATCACAAGTAGGCAGAGAGAGGGGAAGGGAAGCAGCCTCTCTGCTGAGCAGAGAGCCCAATGTGGAGCTCGATCCCAGGACCCTGAGATCATGACCTGAGCCGAAGGCAGCGGCTTAACCCACTTTGCCACCCGGGCGCCCCTCCTTTCTTATTTTAATCTTATTATCTTCTCCTGCAGTTCAGTCTTCCTAATTTTAAGTCCTCCAAGGAATAACAAAACATGGTGTTCCTTCCTTTTTCAAACATGTACAGCATTCTTTAAGTGAGAGAAAATTGTATAGAAGCTAATTGAGTGACTAGTCAGTTGTGTGATATGAATCTTCACTTTTTTATTGTCATTTAATTGGCAGTATTACCATTTCAACTATAAAAAGTGATAAGCAAGGTGAGATGTGAGTATTTTGAATTTTTTTTAATAAAAAATTAACTACAAAATCACATGGTTTTGAACTGTGGTGTTTAAAGACTTGGAAAGTTGACCATCCCACTAATAATTGTGAATAAGATAATGTGTTCTTTTTTTGATTGGCATCAGAAGTTTATTTCATAATAGAATATGAAGTCAGTATTTTTATTTGGTGATCTGAAGTGTTTTATAAGCAGCCTGTCTTAATAGTATTAATTTATTTGTAGGTCAGAAGTGCATATTCCTGCTGTCTCAGTACAATTTGGTGTTATTCTTGAAGCATACTGCCGGGGAAGTGTTGGGCACATGAAAGTGCTTTCCAAGCAGGTATCTGATTTTTTTTTTAATCTTCTGTTCAGTTTGCCATATGGCTTTTGATAAATTGTATCATATGCTGTTTCTCACATTACGTCATAGAGGTTTTAGTAACTAAACCTAGCTAATACATTTTTAAATTATAAGTCAATAAATGAAGTGTCAACAAACTGAGCAGAACATTATTTGAGTGTCCCCCCAATTACGGATTCCTCGTTGTATGTATATTAAAACATGCCATACATTTTAATAGGAAATGCCTATTTAGACATGCTTAACAGTGTGTTTGATGGTGATGATGACAAAGGTCATGAAATAGGCCCTGTATTTTCATATCCCTGAGTTACCCTTTGCAGTTAGTATTTATGTTTCAGATATTCTGCCATATGTTTTAGTTTGAGATATTTTGACAACTAAGTCCATAGTTGTTATAGGATCTAGAATTCAGATTCCTCAAGCTGCTTTTTCAAATTATGTGTGTGTGTGTGTGTGTGTGTGTGTGCGCAGACCCTTATCTTCTTTCCAGGCCTTCATTTTCTAATCATGACAGGTGATAAGATATTAGTGATATTGATAGGTCAGGTACTAAATGCTTATATGCTAGGAACCATACTAAGTGTTTGAAGTATATTTCTTGAGTACTCTCCTAATAATATGCCATAGTAGTTGCCAATAGTGTCTGGATTTGACAAGGGGGAGACTGAGTCTCCAAGAGATTAAGTATCTTGCCTGAAAACCCACTATTAAGTGACAGGAATGAATTTTAAAGTTAAGTCTGTCCAGCTATAAAATTAACATCTTTTTTTTTTTTTTTTTAATTTTATTTATTTACTTGACAGACAGAGAGATCACAAGTAGGCGGAGAGGCAGGCAGACAAAGAGAGAGGGGGAAGCAGGCTCCCTGCTGAGCAGAGAGCCCGATGCGGGTCTCGATCCCAGGACCCTGAGATCATGACCTGAGCCGAAGGCAGCGGCTTAACCCACTGAGCCACCCAGGCGCCCCCAGTTAACATCTTTTTTAATCCTACTGGGAGTTTTCACACTTTTAGCACCATAACTCTATTTTATAAATCAAAACTTAAACATAGATTCAATATATAAAATAGCAATGTTATTTTATCAGTATAAATATGTTTTAAGGCTAAAATAAAATGAAAGCCATTAAACAGAACCATGAAACTATTTTACTAAATATAGAATTTCAAAATCTGGGACTATTATTGACAGTTGTAGTCTTGGTATCTATTTATTTCTTTTGTTTTGGAGATAATCCTGATTCATACAGCTAAGTGTTTGCAAATAGTAAAGGTTTTTTTAATAGCTTGCTTGCAAGTGAGAAGCATAACTGTGGCTCAGGCTTGGTTTGTTGGTAGGTCATTGGTCCCTTGAAGGTTGTGATGAGAGCATTTCTGCCATCAAAATAAAATAGCCTTCATTGACAGGTAGCAATAATCTTTCTTAAATTGAGTATCCTCTAAATAAACGAAAGAAGGTTTTATTAATGGTTTAATATATATTTACTCAGAACTTTCTATATGCAGGATTTGTGTTAGGTTCTGGTAATGTGAAGTGAATATAGTTGTGTTGTTGTTATCAAGGAGTTTACATACCAGAGAAGATATACAAGTCAGTGATTGTTAGGATAGTATTATTATAATGGGAATATTATGGAAGGACAAAAGACAGACATGTAAACAAACTTAGGACATTAGGGAAGAGTTCACAGTGGAGGAGATGCTTGTAGCTTTTGATGTTGTAGTTGGTGTTAGTTCAGTGAAGAGTATGTTAGTATTTTACAAAGAAACAACCAAAGAGGGGTATGTGTGTTTGTGTATGTGTATGGTTGACACTTGAACAATATGAATTTGAATAACATTTGTCCACTTATACACTTATTTTTGGGGGTATAGTACAGTACTGTAAATGTACTTTCTCTTCCTATGATTTTCTTCCCTCTAGCTTACTTTATTGTAGGAATATAGTATATAATACACATAACGGACAAATTATGTTAATCGACGGTTTATGTCATTGGTAAGGCTTTCCATCAACAGTAGGCTATTAGTAGTTAAGTTTTTTTTTTTTTTAAAGATTTTATTTGTTTATTTGACAGAGAGAGATCACAAGTAGACAGAGAGACAGGCAGAGAGAGAGAGGAGGAAGCAGGCTTCCTGCTGAGCAGAGAGCCCGATGCAGGGCCCGATCCCAGGACCCTGAGATCATGACCCGAGCCGAAGGCAGAAGCTTAACCCACTGAGCCACCCAGGCGCCCCAGCAGTTAAGTTTTTGAGGAGTCACAAATTACATGCATATTTTCAACTTCATGGGGCTGGAGGTGGAGTCAGTACCTCTAACCCTTTATTTAAGGGTTAGCTGTATAGAGAGAATGAAGCCAAGGAAGACGGAGATTGTGATTTATTATAAAGAATTGGCTCATGTGATTATGGAAGCTGAGAAGTCCTGAAATCTTCAGTTATGGGAGCTGGAAAGCTAATGTTGAAGTTCTAGTCTGAAAGCAGACAAGCTTAACACCTAAGGAGTTTTAATTCTGGGCAGGAAATGACCTGTGTCCCAACTCAAGGCAGTCAGATAGACAGGGTTCCTTCTTATTTGCTGGAAAGTCTGCTTTTTTATTCTATTCAGAACTTCACAGATTCTGACAAGACCTACCCATATTAGGAAGGGCCACCTGCTTTACTGGGCCTACCCATTCAAATGCTAATTTCATCCCAAAACACCCTCACAGACACACCTAGAATGATGATGGACCAAATTCCTGGGCACCTCATGGCCCAATCAAGTTAACACTTAAAATTAACCATCATAGATCAACTTGGCATGTATACACAGCTCTGAAAACCATATTTAATCTCCAGGTAAAGACTGTAGCAAGTTCAAAATGCCCTTAACATGATAAAATTATCCTGAGTACAACCAAAAATGCACTAACCTCTTTCCCAGCACAAGAAGTAATATCTTTGAGTGTTGCCTACTCTTGTTTCTCTGAAAATTAAATCATATGTTATAAAATTAATGCTTAAATACTACGATACAAAATCAGTACATCTTATGTTACATGATAAAGGAAGGGGCACCTGCGTGGCTCAGTTTATTAACTGCCTTTGGCTCAGGTCATGATCCCAGGGTCTGGGATCAAGGCCTCTGTTGAGCTCAGCAGGGTTTGCTTCTCCCCTTCTTTCTGTCCTTTCCCCCTGCTCGTGCTCTCTCTCTCTCTTTTTCTGTCTTCAAATAACATCTTTAAAAAAAGAAAGATAAAGGAAAACAGTGGGAAAGAAACAAGGACTGTGTGTCTGTGTACAGATAGTCTATACACATATATACACAAAAACATGCATACCAAAACGAGGAGATACTCATGACAGTTAATCCTCATTTCTGTAACTAGTCATGTGGTCATAGCTGGTATTTGTTACTAGCTTCTTCCAACCCTTTCTGTATTCCCCTTGCCTTTAGTAAGCATTTCACTTGTGGTTCTTTACCTGCAGAGTTAACCCAAACCTTCGTTCTTTTCTTTTATTTTTTTTAAAGATTTTATTTATTTGAGCAAGAGCACATGGGAGTCAGCTACATAACCAACTGAGCCATCCAGATTCCCCCCAAAACCTTCATTCTTGAAGGGTCCAGGTCATTAGTAGTCCTACCTGAATTAGCTTGTAATTGTCCATTGGTCTAAATGATAGGATATGGTCATGCTTAGAAGAAATATTCTGTATTCTAGGCATACTTTTCCTTTTGTCTGTGGAGTAGTAGGCCGGTTTCTCTATGTTAGTCAGGATCAATCACTCCAGCCAGCATCACCGTGCCGCCCTTTGCCTGTTGATATGAAGACATAAGGAGCTCAAAGTGGCTGGGCTGGAGTCTTAACTTTTAGTCCAGGGGAATCATTGTCATGTCTCCCACTGGAACCATTCTTCCTTCTGTAACTAAGACCTCTATGTCCATAAAGCATAAGGGTGCAGGAAAAGGAAGCAAAATTTTTGCTTCCATTTTTAAACATTGATTTTTGACCCTTGAGTTCTGGCTGTGGGAGAAACTGTCATGTAGCAGATGATGACTTGGATCATATACAGCTTTCTGGAGAACTTTGCCCAACTCCTATAAGGTATTGCCACCTAGCTGGTACTGTAACTTAGTCTTCCAAAGGCCATTCTACTCTTCTGTCAAACCAGCTACTTCAAGTTAAGAACATAGTAAGACTAATGAATACCATGAGCATGAGCCCATTGTTAAGCTTCATTTGCTATGAAATGAGTTTCTTGATCAGAAGCAATGGTGTATGGAATACCACAATGGTGAGTAAGGTGTTCTGTGACTCCACTGATGATAGTTTGCCAGAAACATTGCATGCAGAGAAGGCAAATTCATATAGAGAGTTGAGTGTTTATTCCAGTAAGAAGAGAATATTGCCCCTTCTATAGTAGAAGCAGTCTAGTGTAATCAACCTGTCACCAGATAGCTGGCTGACCATCCTGGGTAAAGGTAAATGGTGCTATATTAGGGTCTCAGTGTTGGTCTCTGCTGCTGGCACAGTAGTCACTCAGTGGTGGTCATAGTCAGATAGGCTTCAGTGAGTGGAGGTCCATATTGCTAAACACATGTATAACCTCCATCCCTGCCACCTATCCCTGTCACCTTGACCACTTTGTTCATGAAGCCATTGCATGATGACAGGGGTGATTGGAAAAAGAGGCTGACAAGTATCCACAAAATGGGGCATCCTATCCATTTGATTATAAAAACTCTCTTCCAGAGACACCCTTTGGTATACATTCAGAGAGGTTTATTACATATCTCTTCCCCAAATTTCTTTGTCACTAATTTTCTAGTCATGTTCCTTCTCAGTCCCTGGCCATCAGCCAAGCTTTAGTTACATCTCATGAATTGGTATATAATTGCATGTCTGGCCATTTCTCCTTCCAAGCAAAGTGAACAGTGAGTTGCAGTTTCCAAAGTTCTGCCCAACAGAACTTGAGCACAGTCCTTTAGAAATGTTTCAGAAAGGGACTGTAGTACCACAGTTGCCAAGTTTCATATGATGCCTACATACTGTAAATCATGTTGAGTCTTCTCTTTTCTTCCTTTGTTAACTGACTGAAGGGAACTTCCTTTGAGGACATAGGGGCAGGCTGAGAAAAAGAAGGTAGTGTAACAATTCCATGGGAAACCATGGACATTTGAGTCACTTTTTCATATAAAACTTATTGTGCCTTCAGGACCTGCTCAGGTCTAGTCTTATATACACCACTTTCATTTGTTGATGGAATACTATTTTGCTCACCCATTTTTATGGCTTGGTGGGTCAGATAACACCTAATTCATATTTGGCAGCTCAGTTCACATGCTTGCCTGGTGGCCAGTGTTTAAACATTCAGTATGAAATCCCATTAGCAAACTAAGAGCTGTTTCTCTAAAGGAGAGTATTTATCTACTGGAGATGGCAGGTGTTTTTTTTTGTTTGTTTGTTTCTTTTTTTTTCCCCAAAATCCTGAGGACCTGTACTATGGTTTACCTATAGGGGCCTGCCAGAGGCTCCAAACAGCATCTATATCTGCCACTGACAGTTCAAGAACCATTAGATCTGTTGGATCATAGGACCAAGTAGCACAGCAGTTTGCATAGCAGTCTGAACTTATTGCAGAACCCTCTCTTATTTGGGATCTCATTCAAAACTAGCACCCTTTTAGGTCACTTAGGAAATAGACTACAGTACATTACCCACCTGAGGAATATGTTATCTTTACAATGCAGAGAGGCCCCCTAGCTACTGTGTCTCATTTTTGGTTGTAGGAGGGCCCAGAGTAACAAATTTTTCTTTACCTTAGAATATCTTGATAATACTCCATATAAATTGAGTGCTTCAAGTTTCATTGAGGTAAAAGGCCCCAAATTTTTTTGGAATATTTCCTACCTTCTAAGTTGCTATTTCTTACTCACTAGGTTGGATCAGCCTAATATTATAAAGGTGTCAGAGTGGTATCTTGTTGAGAGTAGATGTGATCAAGATCTCTGTAAATTAAATTATGACATAGAGCTGGAGAATTGATATACCCCTGAGAAAGGACAGTGAAAATGTATTGTTGGCCTTGCCAGCTTAAGGAAACCTCTTGTGATACTTTATTGACAGTTATGGAGGAGGAAAAAGCGTTTGTTAGCTCAATAGTTGTATACCAAGTACCAGGGGATGTGTTACTTTGTTCCGCAACAAAACCGTATTTGGTGTACCACCTAATTATAATGTTAGGATGATCCACTGTAATTCTCTAAGATCTGTGTGTCCTTTGCATAGGCCAAATAGGCAAGATGAATAGGGTTGTGATGGGAATTACCACCCCTGCATTTTTTAAGTCCTGCAGGAATGGGTACTGCTTTTGGTTTATTGTTTTCTTAGGTAGAGATGGTTGTGATAACTTCTGCTTGACTTTTCCACCAAAATAGCCCTCACTCTATAGGTCTAGGAACCAATATGGAAATTCTGCCAGCTGCTGAGTATATCTATTCCAATTATGCATTCTAGAATTGAAGAAATAGCCAGAGATGGGTTTGGGACCCATTGGGCATACTGTGAAACATATCTGTGCTTACTTCCATAAGCATCTACTCTGGTGGACCTCGGTGATATTTTGAGTCTCCTAGAGTTAGTGTCATTTCAAAGCAAGTATCTAGAAGTTTAAAAGGGTCTGGTTTTTTCCTTTCCTCCAATATGCAGTTACCATGGTTAAAACCATAGGTTCCTTTGGAGAAGCCAGGGAAAAATCTGTTTCAGTCTTGGCACTGATTCTCCCCAAACATTGGGGAGAATTAACACCTTTACTGTGTCTAGGTGTCTGGGTGCATGTTAGAGAAATGAGTCCTGAAGGTTTTACTGTAGGTGTTAATTATTGTCTGGGTGTAAACATCAGACTATAAACTGTATCTGACCAGGAAGTTTTAGCAAGGTAGTTATATCTAGCTGATGTAATCTGAATCCATGTATTTAGTCCACTTAGACAAAATATTTTGTAGAATTAAAAAAACCTCTTCCAGGGCACCTGGGTGGCTCGGTGGGTTAAGCCGCTGCCTTCGGCTCAGGTCATGATCTCAGGGTCCTGGGATCGAGTCCCGCATCGGGCTCTCTGCTCAGCGGGGAGCCTGCTTCCTCCTCTCTCTCTGCCTGCCTCTCTGCCTACTTGTGATCTCTCTCTGTAAAATAAATAAATAAAATCTTTAAAAAAAAAAAAAAAGACCTCTTCCAGACTTTGCTTCTTGGTACATTGTTTTTTCCTCATGGCAGAGACTCCCTACCTTGCTATATTTTCCAACCTCTTGATCTCATTTGAAGGCCATTTGTTTCCTCACTCTTAACCTACTCATTCCTATACCTCTCTGGTGTCCACCCTATTTTATAAACTATCCTTGTGGTAATTCCCAGTTTCATTATACTTTTCTAACTCATTTGCATTGCCAAAGAAGCTCCCATAGCTTTTCATACATGATTTACATTATATATGTGTAATATATTATTATATTATGATTGTATTATGATTTCTCATTCATGTTAAAACAACTATTATCTGATCCTTTTGGAAAGCCCATTAATGGTGGTAATAATAGCTAACATTTACTCACCATTTATTATGGGCCATTTTATCTTCACAATTACATGAAATGGATACTATTAGTCCCCTTAATTTTATAGTCCTCTTAAAAATATCTCATACCTATCAGTGTCTCTTGTGCTCATGGCTACTGTCCTCTACCAATCCATTATCTTCTCTCACCTGAATGTCTTGTTGTTTGTTTGTTTGTTTGTTTGTTTTAAGATTTTATTATTTATTTGAGAGAGAGAGAGAAACAGCAAGAGAAGGAACACAAGCAGGGGAGTGGGAGAGGAAAAAGCTTCCCACTGAGTAGGGAGACTGATGCAGGGCTTGATGTGGGGCTCGATCCCAGACTCTGGGATCATGACCTGAGCTGAAGGCAGGTGCTTAACAACTCAGCCGCCCAGGCGCCCCTCACCTGAATGTCTTCATTAACTTCTTAAATTTTGCCTTTTGTTTCCATTGTTGCACACGTATCTCCTGTACTGCATAGCAGATAAAGTAACCTTTTAAAAATGTAGATGTATTACGTTATTTTCACTTTTAAAATCCCTGAGTATTCATTTCATGGAGAATAAAATCCCATTTTTTAAAAACCATCTAATTGGCTTTATTAATTGATTCATGAATTGGGCAGTGTCCTATCCAGCTAATCTAGTACAGGGGACTTTGAGTTGCAAAATAGAAGGATTTTGTAGGGAGTAATGGGGGATGCAATTAACAAAAGATAAGAAATGTTTGTTTTAGGACAGAAATGATTGTTTTAGGACAGTTACCTTCCCTTAGGGGAAGGGGCCCGAGGGTCTTATTATTATTGGAGGTGGATTTCCTCATTTTCCTTTAGGGGTTTGAGAGGGCTCCTGTGACAGATTACCTTATTGGTACTGAGCAGAAAATTCCTGCCTAAGACTATACTTTGCTTGGAGGTGGTAGCATGTGGGTGGCTCAGTCACTTAAGCATTGGACTCATGATCTCAGGCTCATGAGATCAAGCCCCGCTGTTGGGCCCTGAGCTCAGCATGGAGGCTGCTTGGGATTCTGTTTATTCCTCTGCACCTCTTCCCACTCCTGCTTTCTCTCTCACACACACACACACAAAATAAACAAATAAATCTTAAAAATGAAGAAAGAGGGCGCCTGGGTGGCACAGTTAGTTAACCGTCCAACTCTTGGTTTTGGCTCAGGTCATGGTCTCAGGGTTGTGAGACTGAGCCCTGATTAGGGGCTCTATTTAGCATAGAGTCTACTTGAGTTTCTCTCTCCCTCTCCCTCTTCCCCCCTGTTGCTCTCTCTCAAATAAATAAATCTTTTAAGAGGGGGGGAGGAGAAGGTTGAAGTTGCAGTAAGGTTAGGTATTAAGCCCCAGTTTGGTGACTTGACCTAGCATTTGGGGCCTGTCCTTTTCTTTCAACATTTCCCTTTTGATCAGGCTCTCAGCTTAATGGAGAGATGTGATCAAAATTTAAGGCGTTAGTGTCACTATCAGATACTGTTTTGAAGTTCTCAAAGTTTTTGTTGTCTCTTGTGTGGATTCTATTATCCATAGGTTAGAATGTTTTTGCTTAATCCCTGTGGTATTCATAGGTTATGGAAATCAGTCATTCTCTTTGTTCTTTTTTTTGACATTCCAGTCTTAAGGAGTTCATTTACTTGATGGTTAGTGGCTTAACATTTAAAACTTGTGAGAGAATTACTTGGTGCAATTATTATGATAACTATAAGCAGGGTAATTCCCAGTGTTTGGAGTGCATTGGGAGATATGGTCCGCAAGACCCAGACCAGTCAAAGAAGACCCTATTGAAAGAGTCCTTTTAAGGCAAGTAGCTTGCTTAGTGATCTTATGAAACCAAGTTTCAGCTTCCTGTGAAATGTTAATCCAGATATAGCAGGTGTTGTTGGCCACAGCAGAGGTACTCCCCTGCTTGGCTAAAAGATAATAGAGGGCTGTCTTACTATTAAGAACAGCCTTGGCTAAAGAATCTAAGGATGGTTGTTGGGCCTCTGTTGCTTTAGCAGCAGATTCTGCAGTAATTTCAAGAATTGTGAATTTCCTGATCATGAGCTAATTTACATTTACCTGTAACCAGGAAAGTAGGGTCCTGTCAAGAGGAGTGAATTCCTGAATCATGAAAGCCTCCCAGCAGGTCCTTTCTAACTCAACAGTGCAACTTCAAGGGAGTCACCCAATGTGTTGTCTTATTTTGCTTGTGAAAAGTTAGGGTCTCAGATTTTTCTCTTACCTGAACTGTAAGGTTGTTTTAAAATCCAGATGTTACCTCCCTTAAGCAATGGCCTGGGGAGAAAAAGATGAGGGCATTATCTTTCAGGCTAATGCCAGAGTAAAAGAAAGGGGAAGAAGAAAGGTTTTCATGTTTAGTTAAGGTCTGAAGTCTTGATCTGTCGCCTTAGGCAGAAGCAGTCTGCCTCAAGGTCAGCTACATCTCTTTCTCATCAATTTGACTTAGAGGTTGCCAGCCTCTGCACAAGACCAGGTTGGAGGTGGAACTGCCATTAGCTGTGAGATGAATACCCAAGCAGTGTAGTGGTCAAGAGCACTGGGTAAGGTCCCTTCCAGTGGGGTTATAACAGCTGTCTTCGATGACATTTCCAGAATGACCATTCACCAAGCTCTAGACTCTGACCAACAGGAACCTTTGAATTGGGATCCAAAAAATCTTTAATCTGTTGATGATAGTCTTGAGCATAAGATATTAGAGATTTACAGTAGCTGGTCTTAGGAGCATGAAACAACAAGGGATCAGCATAAGGCTGTATACTAATAGACATTGGTCTACTGGTGACTGTCATATAAGCGGTAAGTTTGTTTCCTAAAGGGGTAACTACTAATAGTCAGCAAGACCAAAGATAATGCCGTAGGTCAGGAAAGTCCAATAGTTGAGGCAAATTTAGAAATTTTAAGTTTAAGAACCCCATTAATTCTCTCAGTTTTGCCTTATGATTGAAGGTGATAGGGACAATGTTAATTCTAAGAAGTTTGCCAGGTTTTTATTAAGCCTTATGTTATTTGTCCAGTGAAGTGGGGGCCTTCATCACTGGGGATTGTGGAAGGTATTCCACAAGTGGAAAATACAGTGTGAGGACATCAGCCTTGGAGTTTCGGAATGCTTCAGCCCATCTGGAAAACACACATACAATATCAACAAATTGGTAGTCCATACTGCGTGGCAATTGAATGAAGTCATCTACAGATATTCAGAAGGCCCAGAAGGTGGAGGTCTGAGATCTCTTGGGACAAAAATAGTTATTCTTGGGGATTGTGGACCTGACAGGTCAGACATTACGAGTAGACTGCGTTTGCAGTTTAATAAAGTCTTTTTTTTTTTTTTTTTTTTTTTTTTTTTTTTAATAAAGTCTTTTTACCAATCTCTGTTCATAATTTGTATCATCTTAAATGCACTCTGGTGGGTGAAGGAATCCACAAACTAAAAAATAAAGTTTGCCAGGGAATCACCAAGAACCAAGAAGCCATCTTGGGTTTCTCATAGCCTCAAACGTTTGTTTAACTTACAGCTATTGCTTACACATGCTAATTTCTCTAATTCAGGAACAGACTGTTGCCATCTTCCAAGTCCATCAGGATGGCAAAAGTCTGGCAGTGAGGGGCAGATTTTGCAGAAGCAGAAAGGATTTCTTCCACATGTGCCATAATCTTCATAGATGTGTTGCTGTTGCCTTAGCATGAAGGTCAGCTGGGGCATTTTTCTGATACTCAGGCTTAATTCTTTTAATGTGAGCCTCAGTTTTAATGACAGCAATTTCAGAAGGGAAGCGGTAATAGTAAGAAGATGGTTCACTTTTGCCATTTTTTTATTGGGGTCCCAGAGGATGTCAAACCTTTTAAGATAATCAGAATTACAAGTGATAATATTATACTAGGGCATGCTAGGTTTCTAGGAATTTCATATAATTTTTAGAACACAAATGCTTTATAATGAAGGCTTACTGCTATTATTATTAATTTTTTTTTTTGGTGAGTTAAAGCATAGAAGTTTATTAAGTGAAGATAAAAAGCTCTCAAGAGTGAGGGGGTCCCAACAGGGTTGCCCAGCTTACTTCTTGTTTGACAATATTTTCTACGTAATTTCACGCACGTATCAAATAAACCTAATTAGTTTAAGAGATCCCTTGAAATATTCTAGGAGCCTTTGGAAAAATCCCGAAGTTTATTCCAGGTCAAAAAGAACATTTATAATTTGATTTTGAGAAGTTTATGGTGGGGGAGAAATGAAGTGTTAAAGCCCTTGAATAGTTAGATAGGATTACAGATCATTATGAAACTTAATTATCTGTTTGCAACACTTAGCTCTTTTAATACTGAGAAGACTCAGTTTTCTTAAGTAATCAACAACCTAATAAAGAGGGCAACCACAGGAAATTATTTTGTTAAAACACAGTATCTTTGTTTTCTAGGCAGATCACTTAAAGGTAAAGAAACTTCTACACTCTGTTATCAAAAGTACACTAAAAGTTAAAAAATAAAAACCAGAGAAAACCAAATTCTAATTTCATACCAGCTTACTTTTTTTTTTTTTTTTTTTTTAAAAGAAAGAGAGAGAGAGGAAAGCAGGCTCCCTGCTGAGCAGAGAGCCCAGTGCGGGGCTCAATCCCAGGACCCCAAGATCACAACCTGAGCTGAAGGCAGCAGCTTAACCCACTGAGCCACCCAGGTGCCCCCCAGCTTACTTTTGATATTAAAACTTACTCATTCCAGTCTTAGCCCTGACCAATATAAAATACCTTTCCAAAGATTTATTTTTCACAAACTTTCTACAACTTTTTACTCCTCAAAAATGTATCTTCATTTCTCATACCTTCTTTTACCAAAAACACACATTTTGCTTTCTTTGCATATGGAGATGTTTCCCTTACTTCTGCTGGCTCTAATTACATATATTAATTAGAACTCTTAACTTTTAGAAACCTTAGTTCCTGGTAAAAATCTAGAAGAAATTATGAATTGTTAACACCAGCATTCTTTAGATTGGCAAGTTTATGAATACATTTCATAATTTCTAGAAGCATAGGCCTTTTTCAATTTTCCAGTGCACTAGGATATCCAAATACCTTTTAGTTTCTCTCTAATAAGAAGCCACAAGTCGATAAACCTATATTCAGTAATTAATACTTCAGTATTTTCTTATTTGTGAATGATGTAAATACTCAGCAGATTTCTGTTACTTTAACTCAGCAAAACTAAAATTTCAAGTTACCAGAGATTTGGGAAGCTATTTTTAAGTACATATACAATAAAATATAATTGTTGCTAAAAACTTTATTAATTCTTATTCCACTTAATCTGTTTAAATCATTTGTTCTCAACAGTTGTTTATTTTACCCACGAAAACTTCATTAGACATTAGACAAAATCAGCCATCATTCTAAGTTATTTTTCTGTCAACAAATTAGGACAGAAGTATATGAATTTAGCTAGAAAATTCAGGTAGAATAAAAGTTGTTTATCTACCTTACAGTTGTAGATAACTCTAAAGATACACCTCTTTCCACTCAAGCAACAAACTGAAACTTGCTTTAATTTACCAAAAATTATTTCAGAGTAGGTGAACTTGAAAAACTTCTGGGATAGTTTCTGTTACATTTCTGAGAATTTTGTGAAGTCTAAATTTATGTAAGTGCCTTTTTTTTTTTAAGCCACAAACAGCGCTCTTCTATAAATTAATTTTGGCAGTACCATATGGAGGTAGAAAATACTGCACATTTAAAACACATATATGAACACACATACCAACACAAATGGAAGCAAACAGAGACCTTATAGCTTATAGCTTTAAATTACTACCATGAATTAGGTATAATAATACAAAACTCACTGCTTACGAAAAATAGTTGGCTCTAAATTGTTTTTCTGATGGATGGAGTAAATTCAGATTACCTGCTTAGGGGCCTCAAACTGTTTTCTAATACTTGTGGAGAAGAGCATTAAGAATTGTAAATTTGTTCTTAACAAGTCAAGTTCCAAATGACCGCCCCCGCCTTTTTAATAAACTTTATTTTTTCAGTGTTCCAAGATTTATTGTTTATGTACTACACCCAGTGCTCCATCCAATATGTGCCCTCCATAATACCCACCACCAGGCTCACCCAACCCGCCCCCCCTCAAAACCCTTAGTTTGTTTCTCAGAGTCCACAGTCTCTCACAGTTCATCTATCCCTCTGATTTCCCCCAACTCCCATCTCCTCTCCAACTCCTAATGTCCTCTGTGCTATTCCTTGTGCTCCACAAGTAGGTGAAACCATATGATAATTGACTCTTTCTGCTTGACTTCTTTCACTCAGCATAATCTCCTCCAGTCCTCTCCATGTTGATACAAAAGTTGGGGTATTCATCCTTTCTGATGGAGACATAATATTCCATTGTATATATGGATAATATCTTATTTATCCATTTGTCTGTTGAAGGGCATCTTGGTTCCTTCCACAGTTTGGCGACTATGGCCATTGCTGCTATGGACATTGGGGTACAGGTGGCCCTTCTTTTCACTACGTTTTTTCCCCTTTTGATAAGGATTACTTCCCTGAAGTTTACTTGTCAAAGAGATGGTCTAGATAAGAATTATGGAGAGGACTCAGGTAGGACATGTAGTACTTCAAAGACACAGGGGAAAAAATGAAGGCTCCTATAATTTTTGTTTTCTTAAAGCCAGAATTCATAATACTTACAAGGCTATTGAGATAAGTGGGAGGTTTTGGGTTTGGTAAAAAGTATTGATGGATTTCGAGTTGCTTCTTGTCTCTGGTCCTATAAAGACTAGACTTGTAAAACAAAAGACAGCTATTTTCAATTCCTCAAAGACTTGGGTTGCTGCCTAAATTATATCAAAGGGCTAATAACATCTATGCACCTATGTTAGAATGTTTTTCTTTCCTGCTGTATAACCGTTGGGGAGAAGGCCTAAAAAATTCCTATCAAGCTCTGAATAATATCTTCCAATTTGGGCAAATTTCTCACCATAAAGTCCTTTCAAATATCTTGTCAGGTTTCAACCTTGACAAACAGTCAACTCTTTCTGGCAGTATTGAACAATCCCATGGATCTACAAGGCATCTTCAAAGTATATGCAAAAGATGTTATCCTCACAAGATCTAGAGTTACTCCTAAACATAACCAAAACAATAGCAACAACAGAAAAACACAACAACAACTTACATAGCTCAGGTGAGCAGAAAGCCAAGCCTTAGGATATAAAACAAGACCAGCAAGCAAGAAAGAAATACTTTTCTCTGGGAGAGAAAGAATCAATAACCAATTGGTCTGGAACTGGAAAGAAAGGGATAATGTGAAATTTTATTTCCTTCTCTTCCCTGGGCTCTAGGGGTAATTTGCTTATAGAAATTTTCAGAATCCTCTCCTGGATTTAAGAAATTCTTTGTGGCCGATAGTTCTGCCTTTGAGCAAGATATGAAAGTTAGGAGAAGAGAATGGCCCATAGCCTCAGGTGGTCTTATTTTATAAACTAACTGTTTAATAGTCTTTTTAGAAAGGCAATTCAGACAGGGGGTTAGTAGAATGGGTTCTCAAATTAAGGATAAAGGGGAGCAGTAGAAATTATGTCACTCTTATGCCTCTGTCTGTTACAGTTTTTGTTTTAAATACCCTTTCTCTTTAATTTTTCATTAGTCTTTTGCAGTGAATCTTCAATGAAACTGTTTTGGAATTTTGAAGCTTTTAGAGGCTGCTTCATACTCTAAGTGCATATCCCATTCTGTTTATTTAATTTGGAAATGCTTGATTTCAAGTGCATTTCTTACGTGTTTTATCTAATTGGAAATTTCCACATAATGGCCATTATATTTCCAGGTTTTCTTCAGTAAGATTTTGCCATTTTTCTAGCTATCTGAAATTTCTAGTGTGTTGTCACTCCAGATCAGATGGAGGCCCCCAAACGTGGGGTGATGGTAGCCTAGAAGCTGATGGTATGGGAGGTAAGAGGGTTCACCCAAGGCAGAACAAAGGGGATAGAAGTTTATTGAATACACTGCAAGGGAGCAGTGAACAGGACAGCAAAAAAACCCACAAAAAACAATCTGCAATGAGGCAGTGGGTGGGGGCTGTTTTTAAAGGGGGAAGGTGAGGAGGTATGGGGACCTATGGAATTATCCCCTTTTTGGTAACTGTGCCTGGTTGTAAGAAGCCCATTGGTCAGTCAGGGCTTATGGATATTTTGAAGTGGGTCAGCTGTCTGTATTCAGCCAGGTACCCACTGTGGGCCCTTTTGCCTTGTTCTACATTTCATTGCTCAAGGCTGTTATCTAAAAGTGACCTCTACATGTAATTCTTAGACATAAAATATGCAGTTGTGCTAGAAGGTGGTGTGCTCAACTCTTTAGGATCCTATTTGTTTTAGCTAGACCTTTGGGTTTCTTGGAGCCAAACTAATACCTAAGAGGGGCATGTGATGAGGTTGGGAATTGTGGGGTGTGTTACAATATACCTTGTTGCACAGAAGTTTTCTTGCTGTTGGCAGGTAACCTAGTGTCATTCTAACACATTCCTGACCAACTTACCCTATTACTTGAAGTGGCAGATGCTCTAACAGCCTTGATTGTTTGCCCCGCTTTTTGTAGCTTTTGGACCTCTGAGTTCCCTCAGAGGAAGTAGCCTTTATCTATATAAAACAAGACAGAAAACCATATGCTCCTTAATAGATCACCAGTGACCAAGAAATGTTACTTTGTCCTGGCCAAGAGAAGGCCCTGTATGCACCACCAGTTCCCATCAAACCTTGGACTGGGGAAGGGATAAATGAGCAAATGCCAAGGAATATGGAGTATGGACTAATTCCAAATAAAATGGAGAACCACAGCTGCCTGTAGCATTTCCTAACATGGAATCTGGGGAAGGATTCCAAACAAACAGAGAATTGCAGACTAAACTGTCAGCAGTTTCCAATTTGGAATCCAATGACACAACTAAGATTCGGGTTTTCCACCTGGGAAATTGTATTCTGAAAGGCTAGGGCCTTGGCTCCAGGCAGCCCTTTCTGCCAGCTCAGTTGGGCTTCAGGGTGAACTGCCAGCTAAGGTGAGCTCTGGGCAAAGCTATCTGCCAGCTCGATCTGACCTGCCCTATAAAGGAAAGCCAGTTAGATCAGGAACTTGATACAAAGAGAGCAGAGCTCAGAGCTGAGAGGAAAATGGCGAGAAAGATAGTAAATTCAAAATGGTTCACAGTACCGCACCCGTGTTTCTCATCCCCGAATGCCATGGGAAGTTTGCTTCAGATCTTGAAGTTGTCACAAAAAATTCAACTGAGTATGTTTTAATTATTAGCTGTATTGATTGATTCGTGAATACAGCAGTATCTCACCTAGCATGTAGAGGGATCTTCCCCAAACTTTTTACAAAGCCTATAAGGCCCAACTTGATGAGGTCCTGCTTCATTGACTTCATTCATGATCAAACCACACCATACATTTCTTTGGTTCTCTGCGAACCTCAGTTTGACTTATATAACATCAAACATATGATATATGTATGATCACTTTATTTTTACTCCTAATTGATGAGTAGCAAGGGGAATACTCTACACTTTACATTGGAGATTCTTGTTATCACTGTAAACCTGTGGAAGAACAGGGTGTCAAAACACTTAAAAGTATTTGACTTAACGGCCATGTGGGTATTCAGGACACTATTCCAGGAAATGGATATCAACACAATTAGTGATGGGGCCTGAAAATTCCCAACTGTACAAACATAGAAGAAATTCAAATTTGAAATACTTCAAAAAGTTCCTGTTTGCACAGTCTGTATTTCAACTGGTTCCCTTTTCGCCAGTGTTTGTACAGCTCCTGAAACTGTTGAGAAATGGAGTGTCTGTGGCTAACTTGGCAAGCTTCAGCCCTCTCGATTTTCATCAAGCTACATAGAACCTTCCAGTTTCCTGTGAGCAAGCCTGTCTGTAAAAACTGCATGACTGAATTCATCTCCCTACAGAGTCTTAGTGGTTTCTTCTCATAGAAGCAATGTTTGAAAATGAAAATAATCTATAAAATAAATCTCCTGTTAATGGAAATTCAGGCCAAGGTGTTCATAATGTTTATTGTGTACATGTTTTATATGCTTGTTATAGTCGATTTATGTGTTAATATAAATGTATTTATATTAACAAGCTGTTTCAGCTTTAATAACATAATAATAAAATAAAATGTCTTTTTTATGGCTTATGGTTGGCCAAGGCTGTTTCTAATGGATTTTTACGTAACACAACATGGAAAGACCTCAGTTATTATTAAACAGTGAAGTTGACTTTTAAGCACAATCGTTTTCATTGAGTTGGCCATTGTTGATTGACTTTGTACTAACTGCATAAGTTTTTTTTTAATTTGCATAAGTTTTGATAGCTAGAGTTACTTCATAAAAATAAGTAATGTGGACTTGGACAACAAATACTGTTCTCTATATTCATATTTGTTTTATTACACAATAATTCATTTAACTGTATTACTCATGGAAAGAGAATATAAGAGTATATTGAGAACATGTTACACCAGAGTGATGACAAGAACTAGATGTTAAGTTTGAGTGGCAGGAACCCCAGGATTACTTGTGCACAGATTTTCCTTTTTTACTATGAAGCTGGCCAAATGGAATGGTTCAGACTGTGTTTCAAATTCTACTACTTGTTGAGCTGCAGAGTGCTGAGTTCTTTGTCATACTTATCTTCTTAACAGCAATGTATGTCCCTTTACTTTTCCCTGATTTTGAAGATTGAAAAATTGTGCTTTAAGTAACGTGATAAAAATGAGATTTTTACTCTATTGTTTCTAGTATGTTTGTCATAAACCAAGCACTGATTTTACTTTGGTTGGTTGTCAAATGTTTGTGTTGGGGAGAGGAAGGGAGTGGTTATGAAATAATATGATCACATGAAACTATAGTACTTTATATTATTTTTAACCATAAATAAATTTTGTTGGCGCGGACACTTATTTTTCAGGTTGAAGCACTCAATAAGTTAAAAACTTTAAATAGCTTAATCAAACTGAATGCAATGAAGCTAAACAGAGCCAAAGGGAAGGAGGCCATGCATACTTGTTTAAAACAGAATGCTTACCGGGAAGCCCTTTCTGACCTGCAGTCGCCTCTGAATCCATGTGTTATCCTCTCAGAACTCTAGTAAGTGACCGTCTTTGCTGTGCTCAGTGAATTTTCCATGAAAATGGCAGTGCGGAAAGGATTTCTGAGTGACTGCCTTGCAGGAGCAGTAGGGCTAGCTGTTAGCCTCCATAAGTATTTAAAGAAGGAAAATCTTAAATTTCTCAAAGGTTATTCTTGTATGTGTTAGGATGTATACCTATTAGCTAAATTTACCTGTGGGGTTCATAAAAGTTACTGCATGTTATTTTCCTTTCAATTGTATGTGACTAAATTTGTTTTCTATATTACTGGTTTCTGAGAGTTAAAAATCCTGTGTATGCAAAATGTTGGCAACCATCATAGATTATTTACTAATTTGTTTTCCTATTTCAAATGAGATCTTAAATTAATTTGAAAGATTATTTCTTGCTTTTTTATTCCCTTCAAAAGTACTAATAGAAAGGTAATGATAAATATTCTCATATGTCAGTTTTCAAAATTGATCTCTTTAAGAAATCAAGAATGAACTCATAATATTCCTAATTTTAATCCAATGATATCTGGTTTTTATTGACTACATATAATAACACAAGGAAGAATAAAGAAAGAAAAGGAGGAATTTTAAATGTAGGTAGTGAGAAGGATGAATCTGGGTTTTCAGTCTAGCCCATCTGGCATCACTACATGCCAGTGAAAAGTGTCATCCTAGTTACTTTTTTACCAGGAAGATATGTTCTAGTTCTGACTTCTGCAGAGCTAAATGAAACAGGTGAGGGTTTTCCCCACATCTAATATACAGTCTTGCCATTTCTTTAAATTGAGGTGGGTTAATTTTCCCCTTGTTTGATTTCAGTGTTGAAAAGTGTAAATACATGGATTCCAAAATGAAGCCTTTGTGGCTCGTTTACAACAACAAAGTGTTTGGTGAAGATTCAGTTGGAGTGATTTTTAAAAATGGTGATGGTATGTACTGAGGTTTTTGCAGTACCAAATTCCTTAGTATTTTTCATTTGTTGTCAGTTTGCTTTATCTGAAAGGTGATGTGTAAATGTGTAACAGATGCTATCAGTGGTCATAAGGTTGAATTTGGCATGTCTTAAATCCCTTTTTTTTCCTCTTAGAAAATAATGCTTACAGCTTACTTATATACATTGTTCTAATAAATCTTTTTTTTCCCCTACAAAATACAAGGTCTAATTCTTTGGTAAAAAGCTTGTGAAGTACAAGAGAGTATTTTCAGTGGTATATTCATATATTCTGTTTCAGTGGTAACAATTTTGATATTGCTGCCATAGTTTTGTATTTTAATTAAAATATTTTACTGACAAGTATTTTCAAAAGGAATGCCTCTGAGGTGATTACACCAATCAGAAGGCAGTTATGACAACCACCACTTGTTATTGTATGATTATAGACAAGTCACATAAAATTCACTGAGCTTCAGGTTCTTCACGTCCAAAAGGATTATAGTATTGTATGTTGGGTTTATTAAAAGGAATTAAAGGAACATAGGTAAATGTGTTTATGTCTATTTTTAAATGAACTCATATTGTTTTGCTAGACATCTAACTCCACTGTGACCATGTGAATGTCATTGTGTAGAAGTCAGTACTTTAATAGCCCTCTGTTAGCTGAAAATTATCCTTAGATATAATAAATAAAATTGACTATTAGAGTTTTGTAACCCATCATATAATCACTTAAGTGATTTTTAAGAACTTTCTGTGTATTTTTAAACACAACCAGGAAAGAAAAAAATTAGCAGTGTGAATTGTATGGATGCTGTACACAGCATGACTGTGCTATATAGTATTACAGTATCCATACAATTAGTATAGTAGCTTACAATGAAAGTTGTACAATTTTCATAAAAGTGAAATAGTGAGAATTTCCTTAAGTAATCTCTATACCCAACATGGGACTTGAACTCATGACCCTGAGATCAAGAGTCACATGTTCTACTGATTGAGGCAGCCAGCTGCCCCAATTAAAAATATTGTTCAACTTAATTTAGTTACTAGTGTTATGGGCACATGCTAACCAATAAACCTAATATATATTTTTAGATTTTATTTATTTATTTGAGAGAAAGAGTGCATGAGAGCAGAGTGAGGGGCAGAAGAAGCAGCCGACTCCCTGCTGAGCAGGGAGCCCAGTGTGGGGCTGGATCCCAGGACTCTGGGATCATGACCTGAGCTGAAGGCAGCCACTTAACTGAGCACCCAGGTGCCCCAGACCTAACATTTAACAAAATAAATATGGTCAGTATTACAGTTTGGGGGAAGTATTAGCACAATATTTGTCAATGGTTTTAGTTAAGTCTGGCTGAATTAGCTAATCTTGAATTAATGTTATGAGACAAAAATTGGAAAGTATTTATAATAAGCAGGATTTTTACCCCCCTTAGATTTACGACAAGACATGTTGACACTCCAGATGCTGCGTTTGATGGATTTACTTTGGAAAGAAGCTGGTCTGGATCTTCGGTGAGATTTCTAGTGACTTTATTTTTGTCTCATGTTGTATTCCTTCCACAGCTGAATTTTTAAAACTTCCTTTTTATTCCTTCTATCCTGCTATTATTATTAATTGTTATTTGTCGTAATATTTATATAGCATTTTACAGTTTATAGTGTACTGTCAAATACATTGTCTTATTGAAGTCTCATCAGATGTAAAACTGTATATGTACAGAGATTCCAGAAAGAAAGAGGCTTGAACTTCCAGTAAAACCTGGACAGACAGCAAGAGTCACGTTCTATCTAACCTGTGATTTTAAAGGTGCTCTCATGAAGGATGCACTGGCTGGTGGTCCTGGGAATGACAAAGCCAGAGAAGGGCCTGCCTGTCTTCTTAGCCTGGTAGCATTGATTCCACTACCTTTAGGAAAGGGAAGTTTTTAGGGGTTCTTTTAGGGTTTTCAGCTTGTCACCATTATTAGGGGTAGACAGCAGAACAGCTATATGCAACAGAAAAAAAGAAAACATAATGGATTTTATTTATTTATTTGACAGAGAAATCACAAGTAGGCGGAGAGGCAGGCAGAGGGAAGGGGAAGCAGGCTCCCTGCTGAGCAGAGAGCCCCATGAGAGGCTCCATCCCAGGACCCTGAGATCAGGACCTGAGCCGAAGGCAGAGGCTTAACCCACTGAGCCACGCAGGTGTCCAACATAATGGTTTTAAAACTTTAATCATTACCAAATCTTCTAAGGTGAGGAGCAAATTAAGATAATTACCCAAAAAAAAAAAAAAATGTTGATTGCATTTGTATAACAATGTAAGATATGAATCTTATAAACCTAAAAAATGTCAAGCCTTACCCTGGGCATAATATAAATAATGAACAGGGTAGAAGTCTGTAATAATCCTAAATATTTTAAAAGCTTATAGAAAGAGATATGGAGAAAAGATATAAAAAGGCTGTTGATACAAGATATAAAATAAATACACTAAAAATTATATGAACACAGTCAATTCCAGCATAGACGTACAAATTACAAGAAGAGTTGGAAACCACTAATTTCCTAGCAAAGATTTTGTTAAATGATAAACTTGTCTAAGAGACCATTGAAGAACAGAAACAAATATTTTCATATACCTTTGTAAATTAATATAAACCTCCCTGTATCAAGTTTTTTTTTTATATCCTCTATCCAGTGTTTCCAGAATTTACTTTAAAATTAGAAATGTGGGCGCGCCTGGGTGGCTCAGTGGGTTAAGCCTAATTAAGGGTTAAGCCTTAAGCTTTCTGCTCAGGTCATGACTGGGATTGAGCCCCACATTGGGCTCTCTGCTCAGCAGGGAGCCTGCTTCCCCCTCTCTCTCTGCCTGCCTGCCTCTCTACCTACTTGTCATCTCTTTCTCTGTCAAATAAATAAATAAAATCTTAAAAAAAAATAAAATTAGAAATGTGGAGGGGTGCCTACGTGGTTCGCTTGATTAAGCCTTTGAGTCTTGATTTCAACTCAGGTCTTAGAATGGTGAGTTCAAGCCCTGCATTGGGCTCCCTGCTGGGTGCAGAGCCTATTAAAAAATATTAAAAATGTGGACAGAAATTTATGCACAAGGATATTCATCCTTAATTTATTTACAAAAAAAAGAAAATTAGACCACTGTGGTTAAGTGTCTGACTCTTGGTTTCAGCACAGGCCATGATCTCAGGGACCTGTGATGGAGCCATACATCAGGCTCCCCATTCTGTAGGGTGTCTGCTTGTCTCCTCCTTCCTCTGCCCCTCCCCCTACCCTTTCTCCACATCTCTCTCTCCCTTTCTCTCTCTCTCTCTCTCAAATAAAGAAAGCTTAAAAAAAATAACGTACTCAAATGACCAAGTATTTCAGGTATTTTACATTATTGTTCATAGAGAATTGCTTAACAATTTGGAGAAAATGCTTATCTTCAAATGTCAAGAAGAAAAAGTGAGGTGCAGAAGTGTTTTCATAGAATTATTTCAGTTGTATTAAGAACTCACTGAGGGGCGCCTGGGTGGCTCAGTGGGTTAAAGCCTCTGCCTTCAGTTCAGGTCATGATTCCACAGTCCTGAGATCGAGCCCTGCATCGGGCTCTCTGCTCCGCAAGGAGCCTGCTTCCTCCTCTCTCTGCCTGCCTTTTTGCCTACTTGTGATCTCTGTCTACCAAATAAATAAATAAAATTAAAAAAAAAACTCACTGAAAAGTGACATGCTAAAATATTGACAAACTGGGGCGCCTGGGTGGCTCGGTGGGTTAAGCGCTCAGGTCATGATCCCAAGATCTTGGGATCGAGTCACTCAGTGGGAAGCCTGCCTCCCCTCTCTCTCTGACAGCCTCTCTGCCTACTTGTGATCTCCCTCTCTCTCTGTCAAGTAAATAAATAAAATCTTCCAAAACAATTTTGGAATAATAAATTTTAAAAAATATATTGACAAACTAAAATGGTAATGGACATTATTTCTGGGTGATGTAATTAAAGACAATTTCACCCTTCATGTACCTATTTCTTTTCTTTTTTTCTTTTTTTTTCTCAACATTTTATTTTATTTTTTTTTTTTTAAAAGATTTTATTTATTTATTTGACAGACAGAGATCACAAGTAGGCAGAGAGGCAGGCAGAGAGAGAGGAGGAAGCAGGCTCCCTGCTGAGCAGAGAGCCCGATGTGGGACTCGATCCCAGGACCCTGAGATCATGACCTGAGCCAAAGGCAGCGGCTTAACCCACTGAGCCACCCAGGCGCCCTATTTTTTTATTTTTTATTTTAAAGATTTTATTTATTTATTTGACAAAGATCACAAGTAGGCAGAGAGGCAGGCAGAGAGAGAGGGAGGAGACTCCCCACCAAGTAGAGATCCCCATGTAGGGCTTGATTCCAGGATCCTGAGATCATGACCGGAGCTGAAGGCAGAGGCTTAACCCATTGAACCATCAAGCACCCTATTAACATTTTAAAGTAATTCCTACACCCAGTGTGTGGCTTGAACTCAACCCTGAGATCGATAGTGGCACGCTCTACTAACTGAGCTAGTCAGGCACTCTTCGTATACCTGTTTCCGTAGTTTTCTTCAGTGGGCTTGTATTCTTTTTTTTTTTTTTTTTTTTTTTTTTTTTTTTCCTTCAAATCAAGGATTAAAAAACAGCATGTTTTGTGATAGTAATATAGGTCCATACAGTTTTAAACTTTTTTCTATGCTAGTTGATGGTTTTACCTTTTCCTCTTTTACTTAATTCTTTTATTTTTCTAAATTGTGGACTATTTCATACATGGAAGTACAGAAAATAATTTATTATTTTTATATTTTTACATTGGGACTTAATAAATATATCTTTAGCAATTAAATGAGAGTTATTAACATGTTTCCTACTTTTTTAAAAAAAGGAATTAAACACGCAGATAAAGTTAATGCATTCTTATCCCATTCTGCCTTCTCACGTTTGAGAATTAACCACTGTTTTAAATTTGTAATATGTATACTTTTAGGCTTTAACTATATTTTGATATCTATTCTATGTTTTAAACTTTAAATAAATGCTATTATATCACATGCAACTTTTACTTTTTGTCTTCACAACATTTTGGGGGATTTATTAAGATTAATATGTGAAGATCTAATTTCTTACTTTCACTTCTTTACTAATACTTTGAATAAATATAAAAATGTATCCATTCTTCTGTTACTAGCTATTTACATTGATTGTTTTTTCAAGAATAACAAAAGCTTGAGTTTGAACACTTCTCAACAGCTCACTCTTCACATATGGAAGAGATGTTTAGTTTATATAGCTGGAAGTGGAATTGCTCCATCATAAGGCATGACCACCATTGTCCAAATGGTTGTACCAGTGTTACACTTTCATCCAGAAATATCTCCTTGCCAAGCAGACTTGTTGATTTTTTGCAAATCTAGCGGATATATCGTGGTATCTCATAGAATTTAAATTTGCATTTCTTTTATAAATAGCTTGGTTCTTTGTGTTTTCAGTGTTGAAAAGTACTGTGTTTTTCTCTCTTCTATAAATTACCTAGATTCCTTTCAGGTTTATACTTTTAGTTAAGTTTTAAAAATTGTTTTCTCTGTGCAGTTATCATTAAAGATACTCTTCTAGGGGGTGCCTGGGTGGCTCCATCAGTTAAGCATCTGTCTTTGACTCAGGTCATGATCCCGGAGTCCTGGGATCAAGCCCCACATAGGACTCCCTGCTCAACAGAGAACCTGTTTCTTCCTATGCCACTTACCCTGTTCATGCTTTCTCTCATGCTCTCTCTCTCCCAAATAAATAAATTAAATCTTTTAAAAGAAAGATACTCTTCTATATTTTATTTTGTAGTGTTCTTTTCCCTCTTCCGTCCCTGCGAAGATTTGGTTCTGGTGTTGTTTTTTTTCCGAGTCCAGGTCTTTTTGACTATGATTTTTCTTAATGGTTATTGGACTCAACAGATTTTTTTTCCCTCTTGAGTTAATTTAGAGGCTAAAAATTGTCCAGTTCATCAGTGTTTTAAGGTTTATTATCATACATCTTTTATAACAGCATCTTTTAATTTTTTTTAAAGATTTTATTTATTTATTTGACACACAGAGAGAGAAATCACAAGTAGGCAGAGAGGCAGGCAGAGAGAGGGGGGGAAGCAGGCTCTCCGATGAGCAGGGAGCCCGATGTGGACCTCAATCCTAGGATCATAACCTGAGATCATAACTTGAGCTGAAGGCAGAGGCTTAACCCACTGAGCCACCCAGGTGCCCTAATTTTAAAATCTCTTCTGTGTTTAATTTTTCTCCTTTTTTGCATGTGTAAAATTATTTTATGTGCACTGTTTTTCTTTGTTACTCTAGAGGTGTGCTGCTTAGTATTTCAAAAGAAGGAGCTTGTAATTTTGTTGATCTTTTTTCTATTTTATCATTGATTACCTCTTTATGATTTCCCTTTAGTTGTGTTTATTCTGTACTGACTTTTTGACAAGCAAGTTGACTCAAGCATTTGACTCTTTATTTTGGCTCAGGTCATGATCTCATGTTGTGAGATTGAGTCCTGTGTTGGTCACCATGCTGGGCATGGAGCCTGCTTAAGATTCTCTGTCCCTCTCACTGTTCCCTCCCATCCCCACTCATACTCTGTCTCTCAAAATAAAAAAATAAAAATAAAAATAAATAAAAAATTCTCTGATAGCCTTATGGGGTCTTGCTGCTTTTTAAAAAATTTTTTATTTAAATGCAGTTAGCCAACATATAGTATGTCATTAATTTCAGATGTAGTATTCAAAAATTTATCAATTGGGTATTGTCTTGCTGCATTTAAAATTTTTTATCAGTATATTTTGCCATTTTAATTTTAATATGTCTCAGCATGGGTTTGGTTTTATTGATTTTGTTGGGGGTTCTCTGTGACTCCTGGATTTGGATATGTTTCCTTCTTCAAATTAGGGAAGTTTTCAGCTATTATCTCTTCAAATAAATACTCTGCCCCCCTTTCTCTCTCTTCTTCTGGGAATCCTGTAATGTGAATGTTACTACAGTTGATGGAGTCACTGAGTTCGTTAAGTCTATTCTCATTTTGCATAATTCTTTTTTCTCTCTTTTATTCATCTTGATTTCTTTCCATTATTTTTTCTCCTAGATCGTTAATTCCTTCCTCTGCTATTCCAGCCTGCTGTTATTGCATCAAGCATGTTTCTAATCTTGTTTATTGCACTCTTCATCTCTGTTTGATTATTTTTTAAATCTCTGTATTAAGGGTCTTCAACTCTTTCTTCCATGTCCAGGGGGTGTCTTTGTCATAAGTACTTTAAATTTTCTGTCAGGCATGTTACTTATTTCTGTTTCACTTAGATCTGTAATCCTGGCCTTGTTGTGTTCTTTCATTTGGCACAGATTCCTCTTTCTTATTTTGTTGAAGTTGCTGTGCCTACTTCTTTGTGTTAGGAAAGCTGGCTACATCGCCTGTTCTTGAGGGTAATGGTCTTAAGAAGAGGTCCTGTAGTGCCCTGAAGTGTAGTGTCCCCTGTTCTGCACGGCCTGGCACTTCCAGGAGTGTCTCCAACATGTGCTGCATGTGCTGTGCTATTGTACCCTGGCTCTTTTTCTTTTCTCTCTCTTTTTTTTTAAGATTTTATTTTATTTATTTGACAGAGAGATCACAAGTAGGCAGAGAGGCAGGCAGAGAGAGAGGAGGAAGCAGGCTCCCTGCTGAGCAGAGAGCCTGATTCGGGACTCGATCCCAGGACCCTGAGATCATGACCTGAGCCAAAGGCAGAGGCTTAACCCACTGAGCCACCCAGGTGCCCCTGGCTTTTTTTTATCATCAAGGCTAGTCATCTGCAGAAGCTCTCTTTGCGTTTTTTGGGCAGTGTTTTGTTCCTGGCCTGAATGTGATTTTAACTAGAGCTCTGGAATCAATGCCCTGCATAACTCCTGAGTGGGGAGATGTTGTTCTAGAAGGGGCTTGGGGCATTCTTCTGACAGAGGGGTCCTACTGTGCTGGGCTTAAGGCAAGAAGGACTGGGAAGGGCAGGTCCGCAAGAGCACGGGGAGATGAGACTTGATATAAGCGAGTTAGGTAGTGGGTGTTGCCTTTGTGCTCATTCCGGGAGGAGGCTCTACTTATGCTGAGGTGCAGGGTGCCTGCCAGTTTATTTGTTTCTGGAGGGGTCTGTCCTTGAAGCCTGCTTCTCTGGGATGCTTCAAGATGAACAAATAACCTCCCTATTTTGTATCCTATGCACTCTTCAGATAGCTATTTCCAGGCTCTCTGTGGCAGGCTGTTTGCCCTGCTTTCTCTCCAGGAACAGCCCCAGTGCTGAACTTTAGAACTTTAGGCTTTATGCCCTGCTGGTTTTAAGATGTCACAAAATTTGGGCTCTATTGTTTTCCAAGCTAATTGCTACAGGGATTGGTTTTCCTTGTGCACTCCTCTGTGTGGTAATCTGTCTCCATTCTCCATCATGATAGCTCCCTCCCCACCACAGTGATGTCTCTGTACTTCTACCTTCTTCAGTGTGGCCTCTTCTCTACCTTTAGTTGTAGAGTTTGCTCTGCCAGTTTTCAGGTCAATTTCTGGGGTATTTAGAATGATATGATAGTTATCTAGTTGTATTCATGGGACAAGGTGAGCCTAGGGTCCTCCTGCTCTGCTACCATCTTTCCAGTGGCTCCACTCCTGATCTAGTTTAAATTACTATAACTTCCAAGTGCATTGGATTTTTTTTGTTGCTGTTGTTTCTGGTTTTTTATTTTATTTCTTTATTGTCAGAATTATGTGGTCAGTATAAATATCACATTTCTTAAGAATTTCTTTATGCGGGACGCCTGGGTGGCTCAGTTGGTGGAGCAGCTGCCTTCGGCTCAGGTCATGATCCCAGCGTCCTGGGATCGAGTCCCACATCGGGCTCCTTGCTCCGCGGGGAGCCTGCTTCTCCCTCTGACTCTGCCTTCCACTCTGCCTGTGCTCGCTCTCGCTCTCTCTCTCTGACAAATAAATAAATAAAATCTTAAAACAAACAGGGGCGCCTGGGTGGCTCAGTGGGTTAAGCCACTGCCTTCGGCTCAGGTCATGATCTCGGGGTCCTGGGATCAAGTCCCGCATGGGGCTCTCTGCTCAGCAGGGGGCCTGCTTCCCTTCCTCTCTCTCTGCCTGCCTCTCTGCCTGCTTGTGATCTCTCTCTGTCAAATAAATAAATAAAATCTTTAAAAAAAAATCTTAAACAAACAAAAAAGAATTTCTTTATGCTTTAATAAAAATGTCCAGTTTTCAAAAATCCTATTTGTGAGTGAAAAGATTCCATATGCTGTAATTATTAGCAGTAAGGTTATAAATCAGTGTATTTTATCAAGTTTGTTAGCTGTGTCCAAATCTATACTTTAATCAAATTTTTACTTAATTTTCACTTCGAAGATATGTTAAAACCTCCCATTATAATTGGCATTTGTCAGTTTCTGCTTGCAGTTTTGTTAGTTTTCTCATTCTGGTTTTAATTTGTATTTGCCCAATAACAAAGGATGTTGGCCAGCTTTTAATGTGCTTACTGGTCATTTGTATATCCTCTTTGGAGACACAGCTATTTAAGTCCTTTGCTCATTTTTTTTTTAAGTTCTTTTTTTTCCCCCCCAGTAATCTCTACCCCCAACATGGGGCTCGAACTCATGAGCCCTAGATCAAGAGTCAGATGTTCTTCCTACTGAATCAGCCAGACACCCCTTCGTATATTTTAGATACTAAACCCTATTAAATAAATTATTTGCAAATGTTTTCTTGCATTCTGTGGGTTGTCTCTATACTTTCTTGATAGTGTCCTTTGATGCAAAGTTTTTAATTTTGATGAAATTCAATTTCTTTCTTTTTTTTTTTTTTTTCAAGATTTTATTTATTTATTTGATAGGCAGAGATTACAAGTAGGCAGAGAGGCAGGCAGTGAGAGAGAGGAGGAAGCAAGCTCCTGGTGGAGCAGAGAGCCTGACGGGGGCTCGATCCCAGGACTCCGAGATCATGACCAGAGCCAAAAGCAGAGGCTTTAACCCACTGAGCCACCTAGGCGCCCCTATTTCTTCTTCTTCTTCTTCTTCTTCTTTTTTTATGTTTTTGGTGTCAGTTTTAAGAAGCCATTACCTAATAGAATATTATGAAAGTTTATATTTATGTTTTCTTCTGAAAGTTTTAGTATCTCTTGATAGTTTCTATTTGATGATTCTACATTTTTGTACTTTTCCTTTAGTTCTTTAGACATGGTTTCTTTTAGTTCTTTGAACATACTTAAAATAGATGTTTTAATTTATTTTTATTTTTTATTTATTGGGGGGGGAGGGGTAGAGGGAGAGGTGCAAGAGAGAGAATCTTAAGCAGGTTCCATGCTTAGTGTGGAGTCCCAAGACTTGGTGCTCAGTCTCACAACCCTGCATGACCTGAGCTAAAATCAAGAGTTGGATGCTTAGCTGAGTCACCCAGTTGCCCCTTAAAATGTGATGTCATAGGTCATGGGATCAAGACCCATGTCAGGTTCCATGCTCAGTAGGGAGTCTGCTGGAGATTCTGTCCCTCTGTTGCTCCCTCTACTCTGCATGTATGCCCTCTCTATCTAAAATAAATAAAGTCTTTAAAAAAAAAGTGTTTTGGGGGCACCTGGGTGGCTCAGTGGGTTAAGCCTCTGCATTTGGCTCAGGTCATGGTCTCAGGGTCCTGGAATTGAACCCTGCATTGGGCTCTCTCCTTAGCGGGGAGCCGAGCCTGCTTTCCCCTCTCTCTCTGCCTACTTGTGATCTCTCTCTGTCTGTCAAATAAGTAAATAAAATCTTTAAAAAATAATAAAAAGATAGGAGTTTTAAAATTTGTGTCTGAAATGTTCAGCATTTGGGCTTCCTTGGTGACATTTTTTATATGGTGCTTTTTTCTTATGTATGGGTAATATTTTCTTGTTTCTTTGTATGTCTTACACATTTTTGTTGAAACCAAACACTTTAAATAATTTGGCAGCTCTGAAAATCAGATTCTAATAATTCTTTGTGTTGTTGCGGTCTGTTTATTTAATGTTTTATCTGAAGTAATTATATGTAAAGTTTGTATGCTCATATGTGGTTACTGATTTCTCTTCTTAACCCACTGAGCCACCCAGGCGCCCCACTGATTTCTCTTCTTGATTACTTTATTGGTCAACTAGTATTTGACCAAGGCTTCCTTGAATCCCTGAAATCTGTAAGTTTTCCGTTCTTTACTGAGAGACTCTATGTGTTAGGGTAGTTCCTTCAGCAGCCAGCCAGATAATTCAGAATTGTGTCTTAGCCCTAACTTGTGTAATGTCTGAATGTTAGCAAGAAGTGATAACTATGACCATCTAAATTCTTCACTGCACTGTACACTCCCTTGGGTATGCGTAAAACCCTATCCATGCATATGGCTTTGTAGAGTTCTATGATTATGTTGGAGTTTTTTACTGTCCTATATGGACACCTAACTCCCCAGCTTTTTCCTCTAAGCTTTTTGGTTAGCCTGTTATTTGCCCAGCTGTTACTTACTCCGCTTTTACTTACCCCTTAGATAGCTGCAGTGTTAGTTGATAGTGAATTTTTTTCCCCCCAAACACCACAGTAAACGGCACTTCACAGTAGGTGAGGTCTGATTCAGATCAGAGAAACAGAGAATTGTGAGTGAGCTCTTCCTGGGAACCACTAGAGAGTTTGAAGAATGTTAGCTCTAGAAATGGGGCCAAAGGACCTCCAACCCCATTTTGCCCCCTCTAATGGCTAGTAGATTACTGTATGCACTGTGATTGTGGACTATTCATTGTCAAGTCTACTGTGGAACTGGGAAGGTGGGAAATTGAACTATGTGATGATATAAAACAGCCGAGATTCAGCTATTTTCTTCAATAAACACTTGCTGATTGCTGCAACTCTTTCTTACATTTCTATATTACTTAAATAGTCAATTCTGACATTTTTTGGCTAGTGTTCTTGTTGCTTTTAATGAAAGACCAGATTTTTAACTTCCTTTTTTTAACTACCTGTTTTTGCAGACATCACCTAGTTATAGAATTTTAAAATCCAGATTTATAGCTGCTTTCCCTAGAAACCTTGAAGATGTTATTCCATGGTATTCTGACCTCTGTTACTTTGTAAAAGACTGCTGTCAGTCTAAATAGTTTTTTTTGTTTGTTTTTTGGGGGTGTTTTTTTTGCCCATTGTGGAAAACAAATTTCTCTTTGCCTTTGTTTTTTGCAGTTTTTACTGCAATTTGTTGGCATATGGGTTTCTTTTAGTTCCTACAAAATGTATCCATATTTTTCAATATTGCGTTACTTCCACCTTCATAGTCTTCTGCAACTTTGGTAGAGGTGTGTTGGACTTTTCTGTCCTGCATCTCTCTTAACCTGTCTTACCTATTTCCCATCTTTAGGTGACATTCTTTGTAGTTTCTTATATTTGGTCTTCTAGTTCACTAAATCATCTAGTTCACTAAATTTCTCTTCTACATTGTCCAATTTCATTTTGTTGTGTAGTTGACAAAATTTGGTTTTGAATTCCTTTTAGTGTGGATTGTGTTTTCTCTGAGTGTCCTTTGCTCCATAGGTTGTGAAAGTATCCTCTCAAAATATTTTGGGTTTGAGTTTAATTTGTGCTGTTTCTCAAGGTCTTTACACACGATCAGTCAGTTTTTATTTTAACGTTTTGCCTTCATGCTCTCAGATTTCACAGGTAGTTTATACTTGGATCTCACGAGAATGTAGGAAGTCTTGAGTTTTTGCATTTTCATGAAACTTTTCCCCCCATCCAGTGCTCAAGGTAGATGGCAGACTTTCATGCTACATCTTCTGATCAGTGAGCAGATATTTTCTAGTTCCTGTTTCAGACACTTGAAAGCCCTTTCAGATCCTCAACCTTGTATTAGGATCTCAGGTCCAGATTCTGTCTCTTCTGGGCACAACAATGTATCTGTTTTCTCATGGACATTAAAGTGTCAACCAAGTCAGTGACTTCCTCAGTCAGTGCTATGAATAATCTATTTCTGGAACCCAGAGCTTTTTTCTTTCATTAACTATAACTGTTTATGGAACATTTTTGACTTTATCTTTTTTTTTTTTTCTAAGATTTTATCTATTTATCTGACAGAGACATAGCCTGAGAGGGAACACAAGCACGGGGAGTGGTTCCCACTGAGCAGGGAGCCTGTTGTGGGGCTCGATCCCAAGGCCCTGGGATCACAACCCCAGCCGAAGGCAGACACTTAACAACTGAGCAACTCAGGCGCGCATTTTTTAGTATCTATAGCAGCTTAGTCTACTAGTTTGCTGTAAACAATTTTACTTGTCATTGACTTTATCCCTTTAAGATTATAAGAGCGTTTTTTGAATAATTTTTGAAACTTGAATTGTTTTCATTACTAAATATATTTTAGGATTTTTTAAACTTAAAACACTTGCTATTTATTGACTGAGCCGGATGTTCTATTAGGTTTTCACATATGTAATGTCGTGTAACTTAAAACTGTGAGATTGTGTTACTTTTTTTTAACAGATGAGAAAATTGGGGTGCCTGGGTGGCTCAGTGGCTTAAGCCGCTGCCTTCAGCTCGGGTCATGATCTCAGGGATCTGGGATCGAGCCCCGCATCGGGCTCTCTGCTCCGCAGGGAGCCTGCTTCCCTCTCTCTCTCTCTCTGCCTGCCTCTCTGCCTACTTGTGATCTCTGTCTGTCAAATAAATAAATAAATAATCTTTAAAAAAAAAAACAACAGATGAGAAAATTAAGGCTCAAGGGCTTTTAGACAATTTGTCAAAGGTTAAACAATGTTAAGTGAAGGAGCCTGATTCAAATCTAGGTCTGTCAGCCTGGCTAGCTCAGTCGACTAAAGAGCGTGAGACTTTTTTTTTTTAAGAATTTATTTATTTGACAGGGAGAGAGAGACAATGTGAGAGAGGGGACACAAGCAGGGGGAGTGGGAGAGGGAGAAGCAGGCTTCCTGCTGAGCAGGGAGCCCGATGTGGAGCTCGATCCCCAGGACCCCAGGATCATGACCTGAGCTGAAGGCAGACACTTAACAACTGAGCCACCCAGGCTCCCTGAGCACAAGACTCTTAAATCTAGGTCCATCAGACTGTATACTTCATGGCACTTTTTCATTTTACTAGTAGAAGCAAGAAAGCAATCATGATGAGGCAGCTCTATAACCCTTTGTTTATCAAAGTGTTGTGGTGCCTCAAATACATAACTTTTCATTGATTTGTTTTTGTTTCTGTTTTTTTGTTTTTTTTTTTTTTTTCCTTTAAAGGAGTTTTAGTCTTAGATCTTTCCATGCTGTTGAGGTAGAAAGAACAGTTTGTGTTGGCATTGTTACTTTTATGGGACTTGTGACTGAAATAAGGAAGTAAGATTATGGTTTATCTAAAGAGGACCCTTTGAGTATCACAAATGACAGAGTTTTGCTTTTAATTTGGGAGGAATTTCTAATATAGCTATGTAAAAAGTAAAATTATTTTGGAATAGGCAGCAAGTTTTTTTTAGTCAAGCACATACACATAGGAAATACAGTATAGATAAGAGGAATGAGTGATTGTGAACTCTGCCTGAAAGACATAAACCCAGAGAGAGATCTGGTTTACAGCACCCCCCCAACCCTCACTGTTTGTTTATAAAGTTTTATTGGCATGCAACCACGGCTCATTTGTTTACATACTGTCTGTGGCTGCTTTTATGCTGTAACTGCAGAATTGGGTAGTCTGCAATGCCTAAAATATTTACTATCTGGCTTAATCTCCAAAAGTTTGTTGACCCTTCCTATAAAGTAAACTCCTGCAAAAATTATTTTACTTGATTTTTTAAAAAGATTTTATTAATTTATTTGACAGAGAGCAGGAGAGCACAGGCAGGGTGAGCAGCAGAGGCAGGGGCAAAACAGGCTCCCCACTGAGCAGGGAGCTCAAGGTGAGGCTCGATTCTAAGACCCTGGGATCATGACCTGAGCTGAAGGCAGTTGCTTAACTGACTGAGCCACCTAGACGCCCTGATTTTACTTGATTTATCCCATAAAAATGGAAGACTTTTCAAGTTTAGTCTAGTAATTCATTGGTTTTTCCCAAAATTATCATGTAAGCTACAATGTGGTCTCCTTTGCTAAAAGGAGATTCAGAGCATATGGGGAGTCATGTTCAGTTATGAAAGGTTGAGGTAAAATTTTTGTTTTTAAGTTTCAATGTGTACAGGGAGCCTGGGTGGCTCAGTTTGTTAAGCTTCGACTCTTGAGCTCAGATTATGAGATCAAGCCCCATGTCAGGGCTCCATGTTAGACATGGAGCCTCAAGATTCTCTCCCCCTCTGCCTGCTGCAAACCCCCGTCCCCCACCCACTCTCTGTCTCTCTCTCAAAAAATTAAATAAAAAATGAATTAAAAAGTAAAGTTCTGATGCCTACAAGCCAGGTCCAAGGGACCCAGGAGGGATCCCACAAGACCATCCAAGAGGGTCTTTGGCTTCATGCAGGACAGAAATTTACCAGGAGCCAGCAGGAGGTGAAAGCAGAGTTTATTGAGGATAATAGGGAGAGCAGTTACAGATGGACTGTCCCAGACACTTGGAAAGGAAAGGAACCCAAGTCTTATCTTTGTTTGGGGGCTGGGGAGTTTTATTGAGGATGGTGGTCTGACCTAAGTGTCCTCTCAGGTATCCAGGAACCAGTTAGAATAAGGACAAGGTCCAGGTGTCCATCATAAGTCACTTATTACTTGAGGCCAGGGTCTTGGCTTTAAGATGCCTAGCACAGTGGTTTAGATATTACCTACAGTGCTAGAGGAGTCCAAAGATACCATTAACTTTGTCCCTTACAAGGAAGACATGCATTAAGGCAATTTGTAGGCCAGAAGTGCAGGTCCTTGCAAGAATAGAAGCAGGAAAAAAAAGCAAAAGGAACAAAACAGCTTTTGCTTTCATGGGGTCCCTTTGGTTTGCCTGTCTCAGTTCCATCAGCCTAATTAAAAACCCCAATCCTTTTCTTTTCTCTTAGCTTTTTTATTTTACCTATTCTACTCAAATGTAAAGCTCATTTAGCTTCAAATGAAGTTCATTGTGACCTCAGGCAAGGGGAGGAAACCACTTGTTGTTGGAGTGCTAGAAACAAACCTAATGTTTCTCTTATGGGAAGCAACAAGTGTCTAACAAGAAAAAGGAATTCGTCTGTTCAGTGAGATCTTTGCTGACTTCTTGTACTCTGACCCCATGTTTTTAAAATATGTAGAACTATAATTCTTTAGGGTTCATTTCTAAATGAATACCTTTTTCTCACCAAACTTTTTTTTACTGTTTCTATAAATACGTGTTCCAGTATTCCTGTTGTTTGTTTTCTTTTGGCCAGCTGTTGAGGTTAACCTCGGTCACGTAGCACAAACTCTTCTAACTTCAATCTTAAATCTTCAGGTACATTCTATACTTATTACTTTGACCAGAATATTTTAGTACTTATAACAGTACCATGTTAGCATGAATGAAAGTGTGTATATCTCATTTTCATTTTTCTCTGATGTCTCAAAAATACTCTTGGTATCTGTCATGTCAAATTTTAGAACATTTGTAAGCCATCAGTATGTTAGAACTCTCTGACCTCTTTCAGTCAATAAATAATAGATACTCAGCCTTTTCTGTCAAGTTTCACTGGTGGTCTATATATAAATCTATCTGAACTTTGGTAGATTTGACAGTCTTCTTCCACTCCCTGAATTTTGGATGGCTGTCTTCATTGTGACTTTACATCTGAATTACATTAATGGGATTTAGTTCCCTTTTAAGAGTGCTAATAAACAGTTTTGTAATGACACTGGTATCAGTAATCTTGGAAGGAAGGATTAAGGAAGAAGATGGAAGCAATGCAAACATTAGGTAAAGGAATTATAATTTCCTCCTTTGGAAGCAAGGGTCTCTGGTACCATTCTGATTTGGGTTGATGTGTCAGAGTCAAGGCTGGAGAAAATTTTCTACATACCCACTGAGAGTAGGGTTATGGGTCTGCCATCCTCTCTGCTGTAGAATTTGTATGTATGTATGTATTTATTTATTTATTTGACACAAAGAGAGAGCGAGCAAGGGAAGGAACACAAGCAGGGGGAGTGGGGCAGGGGAGTAGTAGGCTTCCTGCTGAGCTGGGAGCCTGATGCAGGGCTCAATCCCAGGACCCTGGGATCATGACCTGAGCAGATGCTTAACTACTGAGCCACCCAGGTGCCCCTAGAATTTATATTTTAATTCTTGTTTAGTGGAAAGGCAACAAATTGCTCCTTGGGTCAGAGATTGTGACAAAGGAAGAGAAACATTACTAGTTGTTAGAGCCTTTAAAAGAAGTGTGGAAGTTGAGTGCAAATTGGGCCCATGTAAGATGGTCAGGACTCCCGGAGTTTGTCCCCAGCTTGACTTCTGTCAAACTGTCTGTCTAACAAGGATATTTTTTCCTTCCCATTGTGAGATTTTCATCCTCAAGACACTGAATGCTTTTATTATTGCATGCTTTTGAAGAGGAAGTTGTTGGATTTTTGCCCAGTTTGGCTGCAAATGAGGTGGGAGGAGAAGCAGGAAAGTGAGCCAAAGTTTAACCATGCACTGTTTACCTCACATGTGTTGTGTCATGAGAAGGACAGGGATGCTGGGAAAGCTTCCATGCTCCAAGCTACTTTTCTTATTGAAGGTAACTTTTTAAAAGGAGAAGAAAAAATTAATAATGCAAATATATAGCAGTGTACTGGTATATCAGGCTGCCAACATGTAGTTTGACAATTCTTCTGCCAGACTTCTTTTGTTAAGACTAGGAAAGTGCCTAAAAGAGGCATAAAATAATTGAATTCTTGGTTGTATGGAAACTTAGGGATTATTTAATGAAATATGGCTCTTTAATTGGGTTGTTACAGTAATACATTTATACATTTTCCCGACACACAAACACCCCCCTCTTTCATAAAGTCCTTCAAAGCTTTCTCAGTGCTTTTAGAGAATGACAGAATCCCTTACATGACCTATAGGGCCCTGCATAGTCTCACCTTGCTTTTGTATTCCCCTTATATTTTCCTCCAGCCCTGCTGTCCTTCCTCCTCATAGAGATCTTTTTAACTCTTGACATGTTCTCATGGCAGTTCTCATTCATACAAAGATAATATACGCATTTTGTATGAGTAAGGACTGCTTTTTTTTTGCTCCTTTCTGTATCACCAACAGCAAATATGATGCATGGCACATAGCTGTACCCATATATCTATTGAGTTCTAGAATCCCATCCATTGCATTTTCTGTAGTCACCTTTCATTTGAACTTCCCAAAGTATCACATTCTAGTTTGGAGGTGCTGTAAAGATAATGTAGTGTTTACAAAACTGAATAAAGGGGTGAGCGCCTGGGTGGCTCAGTCGTTAAACATCTGCCTTCAGCTTGGGTCATGATCCCAGGGTCCTGGGATTGAGCCCCGCATCAGGGCTTGCTCAATGGGAAGCCTGCTTCTCCCTCCCCTACTCGGGCTGCTTGTATTCCCTCTCTGGCTCTCTCTCTCTCCCTCTCTCCCTGTCAAATAGATAAATAAATACTCTTTAAAAACAAAAACAAAAAACTGAAGAAAGTATTTATAACCAAAAGAAGAAAAGGATAATATAAAGAAGTCATATAAGTCACTAAGGTAAATATTTAAAACCCTAATAAATAGGGGAAGAATGTGAATACCTAAGTCATAAAAGAAAATCTCCTTAAAATGATTAAAAGAGATACGTGAAAATTTTTATTTTCTATAATTTTTCTATAGTTTTCTATAATTGTATAAATGAGATTCAGAGCAGAATGCTCCTTATCAATTAGTAAAAATTATTTTACGCAAGAGCAGTCTGAGAGGCCTGTTATATAGTCAGTGACTCCAGAGACTTTTGGGTTTAAAAGATAATTTTAGAGCCACGCAGGCCTAGTTTTAAGTCTTAGATCAATTGCTTAGTTAAATGTATGGCCTTTTGCAAATTGCTTTTGTTTCTCATTTGTAAACTGGGAACTTACCTTACAGGGATTTTGTTGTTAAATTTATCTGTTCATTCAGAAATATTCACTGAGAGTCTGCTTTGTGCCTGGCACTTTTTCAGGCACTGAGGATACAGCCAGGAACAAACATCCCTGCGGGGAAGAACTTCCATCCAATAATGGAGAGAGGAACAATAAAGAAACAAAGTGTACAAGATGTCTGGATAGTATAGAGGGCTATAGAGGAAAATTGAAACAGGGAAGAGATAGTGTTATGTCACAGATAGTTTCATAGTTTCAAATAGGATGATCAGGAATTTCTCACTGAGACAGAAACATTTCAGCAAGGACTTCAAAGAAATAAGGGAGTAAGTCATATAAAGGTCTTGGGGAGAGATGTTCTAGGCAGAGAAAATGGAATGAGAGAATTTTGTTCCTGCTGTGGTTAAATAAAGTATGGAAGCCAGTGTAGTAGGAATAAAGTGAACAAGGGGAGGAGACGAGAGGAGGTGAAGGGCCTTGTGAGCTATGGCAAGCATGTTAGCTTTCACCCTAAGGTGGAAAGCCAATGCAGAGCTTTTGATGGGGAGGAGTGACATAATATGTATATTTTTTATATGGATTATATTGCTGTTGCATTTATTTTTTTTTTTTTTTTTTTTTTTTTTTAAAGATTTTATTTATTTATTTGTCAGAGAGAGAGAGAGTGAGAGCGAGCACAGGCAGACAGAGTGGAAGGCAGAGGCAGAGGGAGAAGCAGGCTCCCTGCGGAGCAAGGAGCCCGATGTGGGACTCGATCCCAGGACGCTGGGATCATGACCTGAGCCGAAGGCAGCTGCTTAACCAACTGAGCCACCCAGGCGTCCCTGCTGTTGCATTTAAATGCTGTTGCATTTAAAACAAACCATGGTGTGGGAGAAGGGAACTTGAGGAAACTTAAGGAAACTTGAATAATTGAGTAAGGGTTGATGGTGATTTGGTCTAGTAGGAGCTGGAGGCAGAGAAGTCTTAAGTATATGTTTTCAAGATAGGTAAATCCTGGTCATAAGAGAATGAGTCAAAGGTGACGTTAAGATTGTCATCTTGAACAACTGGAAAGATGGAGTTGCCATTCATTAATAAAAGTAATGTGTAAAGTGCTTAGCCTGCTATGTGGCACCTATTGGTGCTCCATAAAGGATGGTTTAGAATAAAAATAAAAGACTTTTCTTTTATCTGATACACTTCTGTCCATCTGCACAAACAAATAGAATATTTCACTAGAATAACTGGATAACAAATTATACATCTAGGTACATTGGAGTTCTAGTAAACTACTTCATCTGTTGGCCAGGAGATTCCCCTCCCCAACCGAAAATAGGACTTTTATTTTTCCATATGACAATAAAACAGAAACGGCAAGCATATCAATAGTAATAAAGCTTTTTAAAAATCAAAGAAGAGGGTGGCTCAGTGGGTCAAGGCCTCTGCCTTCGGCTCAGGTCATGATCCCAGGGTTCTGGGATCAAGCCCCGCATCGGGTTCTCTGCTCGGCGGAGAGCCTGCTTCCTCCTCTCTCTCTCTGCCTGCTTCTCTGCCTACTTGTGATCTCTGTCTGTCAAATAAATAAATAAAATCTTAAAAAACAATCAAAGAAGAAGCTTACTCTGTTAAAGTTTCATTTTATGAGTAACATAAACATGTGACTATGCCCATTTTTTTCTCTTTCAGGATGCTGCCTTATGGCTGCTTAGCGACAGGAGATCGCTCTGGCCTCATTGAAGTTGTGAGCACCTCTGAAACAATTGCTGACATTCAGCTGAACAGTAGCAATGTGGCTGCTGCAGCAGCCTTCAACAAAGATGCCCTTCTGAACTGGCTTAAAGAATACAATTCTGGGTTAGTTTATCATTCTTCTGAACAAATAGCCGAACAAATAGCCAAACAAATAACTGTTCTTTCAAGTAGAATCATCTGTCCTAGAGGAAATGTTAGTGTTATTTATTGCTTTATTTCAGGTTAGATCAGAATGACAAATAGGCCTTCCTAAAGGCTCACAGATGGTTAGCATTAAATTCTGCTTCATCTAGATCAAATTTCAGAGCCTTGTAGTAGTTACAATCTAATAATTTATTTATTATTTTAAATTTTAAAATAATTTTTTGAATTTGTCAGCTTCTGTAATTATATGAATGTATAAACTTATTAGTAAGTTTTCAGTAGATTTTTACAGTAGAAGTAAGTGAGTTTGTAGACTGTGATTGCTCCAAATTTTAAAAAAAACAGGGCTGGGAATTGTGTTATTATTGGTTACTCTGTTGGACATAGTATCATGGACATTTCACATTGAATTCCTTGTGAAATTCACAAGGAATTTCACATTGAGGGGAAACACTGCAGGTATTTTTGGCTAAAGACTTAAAAGTCAGATTTATATTTTATTCATTGGCAAAACCAAAGGACTTGAATGTAAGGATTAGTTTTCAAATTTTGATCTTAAGACCTTGTCTGTAAAGGGTCTGTATTATTAACTTCTAATTTAAGTTAGTGCTTTAAAGTGTTGTAACTATAATACTTAACTCTTAAATATGGAATTAAATTATTCTTACCTAGGGTTAGGTCAAAACTGACCAAAAAATGTTCTATAGTCCAGCATCAGCCAGCAAAGCAGACAGTCTCCTCTTGTTATGTATTTGAGCTTACTCCCAACCCCAGTGAATCTCAGTCCCCAGGACATAGCAGTTTGAATGGCTGAGGTCCAGTTATCTGAAGTCTTGGAGACTTCCTGCTGACTCCTTTCTGCTCCGCTCCTGCAGTGTTCACCCTCCCTCTCTTGGCTGATCCAGAATGTTCTGCTCATAGCAGCTCCATATTGCCTTTGTATTCACTGCAGCTCATGGCAGCTCCGTGTTGCCTTTCTACTCACAATTAAAAAGGAAGCAAGTTGGGGCGCCTGGGTGGCTCAGTGGGTTAAGACCTCTGCCTTCGGCTCGGGTCGTGATCCCGGGGTCCTGGGATCGAGCCCCACATCTGGCTCTCTGCTCAGCAGGGAGCCTGCTTCCTCCTCTCTCTCTGCCTGCCTCTCTGCCTGCTTGTGATTTCCGTCTGTCAAATAAATAAATAAAATTTAAAAAAAAAAAAAGATTTAAAAAAAAAAGGAAGCAAGTGTGAATTGGATCTCATCCTGTACTTTTGGAGACTGAAAACCTTTGTTGATTCTATTATTTATTTTTTTCTCTTTTTTCAGGGATGACCTAGACCGAGCCATTGAGGAGTTTACCTTGTCCTGTGCCGGCTACTGTGTAGCTTCTTATGTCCTTGGGATTGGTGATAGACATAGTGACAACATTATGGTCAAAAAAACCGGCCAGGTGAGCTGCTCCCTAGATCTGCTAAGGGCCTCGGTGATGCTATTACTTATATACAGCACAATCTCTTGTGCAATCCAGGCAGGTTCTTTAGTGATTCTTGGAGTCATGTCTTCATGCTTTCCTTTTATTTCCCAAACCTTGTTTCATATACCACATCTGCTTCATATATTTGTTGGTTGTTTGCTTAAAGTAAGGTGATAAACACTTATCTACTGTTTGAAAAGTTATTGCAGTTATTTAAAATGACATTTCAATATAAGATTTGGGGAGAGGGGCACCTGGGTGGTGCAGTTAGTTGAGTGTCTGACTCTTGGTTTCACCTCAAGCCATAGTTTCAGGGTCATGGGATTGAGCCCCACTTCAGGCCCTGCACTCAGTGGGAAGTATGTTTGGGACTCTGTGTCCTTCTACCTCTCTCCCTCCACCCCAGACTCTCTGTGTGTGTGTCTCATTCAAATGAATAAATAAATCTAAAAAAGTTTTTTAAAATGATTTGGGGAAGAATTATTGAGGTGGTCCTAGGACACTAAGCCAAAAAAAGCTTTGTCAAGGAAAAAGATGGGCAAAAAAGGAAATATAGTTGTAGTAGACTGTTGCCACATGACTTAGCTTTGAAATGGATTTACATAGCCTGAACAGTATAAACACTGAGTATTGATTTAACCAGAAATTACGAGGCACAGTAGTGCCTCATTGTATAGTATTACATCCGCACAAAGTACTAAGTCTTTTTTTTTTTAAAGATTTTATTTATTTGTTTGACAGAGATCACAAGTAGGCTGAGAGGCAGGCAGAGAGAGAGAGAGAGGCAGAAGCAGGCTCTCCACTGAGCAGAGAGCCCGATGCGGGGCTCGATCCCAGGACCCTGGGATCATGACCTGAGCCGAAGGCAGAGGCTTTAACCCACTGAGCCACCCAGGCGCCCCACAAAGTACTAAGTCTTTACCATCCATAATTTGCTTCATTTTTAGAAAGTGGAGGAAAGGGGCACCTGGGTGGCTAAGTGGGTTAAGCCGCTGCCTTCGGCTCAGGTCATGATCTCGGGGTCCCCGGATCGAGTCCCGCATTGGGCTCTCTGCTCAGCAGGGAGCCTGCATCCCTCTCTCTCTCTCTCTGCCTGCCTCTCTGTCTACTTGTGATTTCTCTCTGTCAAATAAATAAATAAAAATCTTTAAAAAAGGGACGCCTGGGTGGCTCAGTTGGTTAAGCAGCTGCCTTCGGCTCAGGTCGTGATCCCAGTGTCCTGGGATCGAGTCCCACATCTGGCTCGTTGCTCTGCAGGGAGCCTGCTTCTCCCTCTGCCTCTGCTGCCACTCTGTCTGCCTGTGCTCGCTTGCTCGTGCTCTCTCCCTCTCTCTCTCTGGCAAATAAATAAATAAAATCTTAAAAAAAAAAAAAAATCTTTAAAAAAAAAAAAAAGTGGAGGAAAAACCCCTGAAAGAGTGACGAGAAGTTACCTCTAAATAGTAGCACTCAGGGTGTTGAGGGGGCTATAAGGCTTCTTTTTTATTTCCATAGTAGAAATATTGACCAAAATAGTTTGATATGTAGAACTATTTGACTTTTTAAAATCAGACATATTTATTATTTGGATGCATTTTTCTTTTTCTTTTTTCTTTTTTTCTTTCTTCCTTTTTTTTTTTTTTTTTTTTTTTTTTAACTTGCACTGTTTAAGCATTTGTCTTTCCCACTGGGTAAATGCAGTTCAATAGCTGGTCTGGGTTATTACTGAGTATAAAAGATCTTTGAATGATAGAAACACTCTTCTCAAGTGACCCAATAGCTTTTGAAAAGAGAAGAGGGCTCATGAACATTTTGTAATGTATGTAGTTATCAAATCAGTATGTTGTACACCTGAAACTAATGTAATACTGTGTTTCAACTATATGTCAATAAAAGGAGTGAAAAAAGGGCTCAGTTGAGGATCAGTGTGGTGTTGAGTCTAAGACTGCTGAAATATTGCCTTTCTCTTTGGAACTAAAGAAACAATAGAAATTAAGTGCCGTTTGTTTTCCAGCTCTTCCACATTGACTTTGGACATATTCTTGGAAATTTCAAGTCTAAATTTGGCATTAAAAGGGAACGGGTGCCTTTTATTCTTACCTATGATTTCATTCATGTGATTCAACAAGGAAAAACAGGAAACACAGAAAAGTTTGGCCGGTGAGTATTGTCCTCAGATAAACATATCTGACATTTTCTCATCTGACTAGCTAGACTAGCATTTTTTAGCTGAGATATATTTAGATCAGGTAAATATTCAGTCTGCTAACTGGGGGCTTTTGAGGAGTTTGCCTGTCAGATCCATGTTCTGGTTCAGAGAGGAGAAATAATATAGAAATTTGAAATAAGTTACTGTGTCTTATTCCAGTAGTATTTATACCATTTTTTATCTGTCTTAGAAAATTCTCTGAAACTGTTAAGACATTTCATAATGAGATGTTGGGAGCGACAGGCACTTTGCACTCATTCTAAGGGAGCCAGGGTTCAGAACTTTATAATCTCTAATCTAGTCCTCACTACTTGTTTCTAAGCACATTACTTGTCTTCTTGTCTTGTTTCTTTGTCTTAAAATAGGGACAAAAATAATTAAGTTTTAGGGCTATTTTGGAATAGCTGGTGGCTCAGTCAAGCATCCAACTCTTAATTTTGGCTCAGATCATGATCTCAGTTTCATGGGATTAAGCCCCATTGTCAGGGCTCCTTGCTCAGTGCGGAGTCTGCTCCTCTCCCTCCACCCCTTTCCAAGCTTGTTTTCTGTCTCTCTCTCTCAAATAAATAAATATTTTTAAAAAGAATTTAGAGCAATTATGATAATTAGAGTTAAGTAATGTGATGTGACCAACTTATACTATATGCTTGCCACGTGATTGCTATTATCATTTCTACTTCTGCCTCGAGTTTCTGCAGAATATACCTCTTGGGTGTTCATTTGTTTGTTTATTTGTTTTGGGGATTTTTGGGGGGGCAAAATTAGGAAAATAGTATTGGATGGTCCTTTTTTTTTTTTAAGATTGATTTATTATTTGACAGAGAGAGAGACAGCTAAAGAGGGAACACAAGCAGGCGGGTGGGAGAGGGAGAAGCAGGCTTCCCACTAAGCAGGGAGCCCAATGCCGGGCTTGATCCCAGGACTCTGGGATCATGACCTGAGCCAAAGGCAGATGCTTAATTGACTGAGCCACCCGGGCGCCCCTTGAATAACTGTCTTTAAGAGGAGAGAGAGGAAAAATAAAAAAATTTAAAAAATAGAAAGAGGAGAGAGAGGGAAAGCAGTGCAAAAGTATTGATACTAATTGGGGGGAAATCAAATAAATTAGTCTCTGTTAGATTACAAATAGACTACAGTGGAATTTGGCTACAAATGTAGAATCTGCAAATATGTTCAGAAATCCTCATGGATTATAAATTACCACTTGTTTTAGAACTCGTTTTGGGGTCTCAATTAAAAAGCACACAGTAGGGGCGCCTGGGTGGCTCAATGGGTTAAGCCTCTGCCTTCGGCTCAGGTCATGATCTCAGGGTCCTGGGCTCTTGCCCCGCATCGGGCTCTCTGCTCCGCAGGGAGTCTGCTTCCTCCTCTTTCTGCTTGCCTCTCTGTCTACTTGTGATCTTTGTCTGTTGAATAAATAAATAAAATCTAAAAAAAAAAAAAGAAAGAAAGAAAGAAAGAAATACACAAGTCTACTTTAAAAAGAAAAAAAAGCACACAGTAAATGTTACGTAGTCTGTTATAAAATTTCAATTTAGTGTGTGTCATTTTAGACAGATTTATTAGTCTATGTAGATTTTATTCTTGAGACAATTTTCAGAGTTTTAAAAATCAGAAATGAACTGTTCAGTAGAAATTAAAGTCTAGATATGTCTCTCTTGCTTTCTTTTGTGAAATTTGCTTCCTTCTCTAATATCATGTTGTGATTTGTTGCATCAACTGAAGCTTCCGCCAGTGTTGTGAGGATGCATATCTGATTTTACGACGGCATGGGAATCTCTTCATCACTCTTTTTGCACTGATGTTGACTGCAGGGCTTCCTGAGCTTACATCAGTCAAGGATATACAGTATCTTAAGGTATGAACCCCTTTTCTTTGTATATGGGAGTTCATAGGCATGAAGCTCAGCTATACCTACCTGTTTCGTTCAGACGTTCAAAGGGAATAGAACAAAGCCATTTCTTGTTAGACTGCTTTTACCCAGCAGCTGAGTAATTGTCGTGCAGTAATCATAAAACGTCATCTTCAAAAACCCTTTGGCAGAGATTATATTATCACCCTACCTTGTGTCATTCTCTATCCTGCAAAAGGGATTTAAATAAGAACATGAGACACACAACTTAATGGTGCTAGGGAGGTATGACTTAGATTTTGACATTTGCATGTCACTATGGAAGATATATGAAATCAGATTTTTTTCCCTTTTATTTTTAGGACTCTCTTGCCTTAGGGAAGAGTGAAGAAGAAGCGCTCAAGCAGTTTAAGCAAAAATTTGATGAGGCACTCAGGGAAAGCTGGACTACTAAAGTGAACTGGATGGCCCACACAGTTCGGAAAGACTACAGATCTTAATGATCAGCCTTTGCTCCTAATGTATTTGTTGGTTTTGTTTAGTTTTCAGTTTGCACTTGCACTAAATTGAACACGACCCTGCCAGAGATGTTATAAAGGGAATGAAATCCTGGAACTCAGTTAAATTAAGAACAAGGCATCCCACAGAACCTAATCTGAACAATCCCCGATGACCACCCTCTGCTTCATTGAATGCTTCCAAGATTCATCATAAAAACTCCCAACATAATGGATAATCATTTCCTGCTGACTTTGCACGCCGAAGAATGCTACTAGAGATTGTTTTCTGTCTTATTCTTCTCCTCCTCCCCCCCCTCCTCCTCCTTCTCCTCCTCCTTCTTCTTCTTCTTCTTTTTAAGTATTTGGTACTTTTCCAGAAAGGTGTAAATACTTCTTTTTGTATTGTGACCAAGTGTTATCACTCAGCCAACTTATCCACACCTGGGGACTGGTAGTTGTTCTTACTTTCCAAATGAGGCTTAAAAGAAAGGTATCTTTCTTCCCTTTTTAAATTATATCATCTATAAATTATAACATAATTTGAAGTTATTGTTATTTTTCAAAAGAAACCTTTAAATCTTTAGAAAGAGTAACTCTTTTGTTGATATTTATCTACCATGACCGCATCATTCCTACCAGACTTGGTGAAAATTTGCTCATGAGGCAAATATAATATATATGCTGCATATATATTTATAAATTTCTAGTGGGAGTTCTATATAAAAAGACATATCTTTGTTTTTTTCTGTTTTTTAAAGTTTTACAAAAAGCAGAGCTTTTTCTTGTTACTTTTTTAGTTAACTGTATGAGATCCAGTTCTTCCAGTTGCTTCTGTAATGAGGCACATAGTAATTTCAGTTTTACATGGTATCTATGAAAGAGTTCACTTCATAGAGCATAATACTTGAGCAAATGCATCCAAGACAAAAAGCAAATGAAAAGAAACTATTTATAGAATCATCTCCAGATCTAAAATTCAGTATTTTAGTAAAATGCCAGCTGTTCTTACTGTATTTATTAAAACTTGTAATAATGTGATTTTTTCAAGGATATTAGTTCAAATTGAAATGGTTTCATGCCACATGGAATTCTTTAATTTATTTGTTGAGGTACCATACATTTAGGGTGCTAGATGGCAAATAATGTTAATATGTGCAATAAGAACTACTGGTTTGAATGTGTAAATGGATGCTCTTTCGGAGTACTGGCAATATCCAGCAAAACTACTGCTTTTTCTCCAAAGACTTTTGGGAGCTCTCAATCCTCAGTGACATGAGAAAGAGAACTGAGTATTTACCCTGTGACTGAGTTTTCTATAGGAATTTTATTAAAGATTGTTTAATTTTGTTGTTCTCCTTCATGTTCTCAGTCAAATAAATGGGTGAGCTGGTTTCAGCTGCTCTTGGGATGTGTGGGCTTTTTCTTTATGCACAGCACAGGCCTTTGGGTCTCGGCACTGGGACCCTAAGAGATCATCAAGTCAATAAACAAATCAATCTGAGAAGCAGACTGAGGCTCATGGTCTCTTTGACTTCTCTCTCTCTACTTCTCAGCCCAGTAGGCAGTGTGGGAGGCCTCTTGGACTTTGGTGGGAGGCTGAGGCTTATCAGGTTTTCATATCTTGGCAAGGCACCCTGAGGTTGGGGAGAATGCCCTTTCAGTGACTCAGTACCCAAGCCAAGGCCAGACTATAGCCACTTTGTAGCTCTCTTCCATGAGGCAGATGGTCAGAGCAAGTCATAGTTTCTTAGAAATGTCAGCTAAGGATAGAGACTGACCTCTGAACTGACTATTCCAAGAGCTGGCCCAGACTCAGAATTCCAAGAATAACACTGTGGAAGGATAGATTTGTTCAAGGATCTTTGTCCGGTAGCAGTCTACCTTTACATGCACTACGTCTTGCAGGTCAGGGGTTTGGAGACTGCTGAACATTGCCAGCTACAAGTGGGCACTACTGTTTGAGGAATCTCCTCAGCCATAGGGAGCCTTGGTAAATATATGCCAAATCAATGAATGTGAATGTCAAGAGTAAGAAAGGGAAATGAGGGGCACCTCGGTGGCTCAGTGGGTTAAAGCCTCTGCCTTCGGCTCAGGTCATGATCCCAGGGTCCTGGGATTGAGCCCTGCATCGGGCTCTCTGCTCAGCGGAGAGCCTGCTTCCTTTCCTCTTTCTCTGCCAGCCTCTCTGCCTGCTTGTGATCTCTGTCTGTCAAATAAATAAATAAAATCTTAAAAAAAAAAAAAAAAGAAAATAACAGGACATCATTTTGAAAAAAAGAAAGAAAGAAAAGAAAGGGAAATGAACCTCCCTGGACAGTGCTGGCCCTGAGCTCAGGATGGCTCTGGAGTCCTCTCTATCCTCTCTGCCATAAGTCCCTCAAAGATAACCAGTACACTGTGACACAGTAGCCTTCTGTAGCTGCTGACCACTCCTTACAGGTGCTTCCCACATACTTACTGAGTTGCATATTTCTGATTCTCAGGGGCTCTGGCAGAGCCAGAGAAGAGGAGGTAGAAGGCAGAGGATACCAGCCTAGAGGTCTGGGCTGCAGGAGGAGCTTGTTGTTGGGGGCTGGTTATCTAGCACCTTGGTTGTTAAGTGCTCTCGTCAACAATAAATCTTAGCAGAAAACATTTGGCTCCTTGTCTTTTGGTCCTTTCCCAAGTTTATCAAAACAATGTTTTGGAAACCCTGTGCATTTCAATACTTGAGGGCAGCCTCTGTGTCTGCCTGGGTCTGGGAAGACAAAAGATGGGTATATTGAACAAGTAATTACCAAGTATTAACCTCACATATCTGTAGGCAGACCCTGGGCTGCAGAGACCAATATTTGCAATCCAGTTCTTTTCTGTGACCCTAGAGTAAGGTAATTTATTTCTCAGGGTCTGAGCTTCCTAGTATATAAAATGGGCCTGATAGTAACTGCCCTACTCATTTCTGTGTGTTGGGGAGATGCTAGGTTAAGATCTTCAATGAGAATCTAGGCTGAATCCCATAGGCTCATCAGCTCTTAGACTCATAGGCTGAGTCCCCTAATAGCCTAGACTGTTAGCACCAGACCACTCAGGTACCCTGCCTAGGACCAGACTAGGCTATTAACACCAGACCAGTCAGGTACCCTGTAATTCAGAGGTCACTTGTATGGAGAAGGTAAAAGACTAGTCCATGGGGTGGAGAGCAGAGAGCGACTATGCCATGTGACCCTGACTGGTGGGAATGGGCAGCTTTTAAAAAAGGAGGGGGCAAGTGCAAGGTTTTCTTAGAGCAGAGGGCTTCTGGGCTGAGTCTTCAAGGACAGGTAGAAGCTAGGTGAAGGGGTGATGATAGGTATGACTAAGCAGGAAGGTACAGCATATTACAAAGGCTTGGAGGGGAGGAAAAACAGGATCCATGGGCACTAATAGGCTCAACAGTTCTTTATTTGCCTCTGCCTCTTCCCCTTTCTCCATTCCAGAATGCTGCACTTCTCAGGGATCCAGACAGGATCTAAACTTCAGTCATGTCATCCTGGAGCCTCTTCCTCTTTAACTGTCTGTTGGCAGTTTTATCCCCTTGTCTGATGATGGGAAAAGGGTCTGGCATCACTTTCTGAGCTATTCCTGCTCTAAAATATGTAACTAATGGATTTTTGGAACTCAGGGTTCCTTTCCGCTTTTAGTAAAGCCCAGGTTCAATACTCAGAAAAAGTCTGCCCTTTCAAACTCCAACTTTTTTTTTTCTATTGTGAGAAATGGCACACAAAGTATACAAAACAAAGTATATAAATAGGCTTAGCAAATATTCTAGAGCAGACATCCAGAGAACCATCACATAGATCAAGAACATTACGAATAGTTACAAAGCCCTACCAGTTCCCCTTCCTGGTCAGGACTCCTTCCTCCCTGCCATCGTAATCACTGTCTCTTCTTTGATGGCAATCATCTTATTTCCTTACTTTACAATTACACTGCCTACTTCTTGGATCAGGTTTCTTTTGCTCAACATTATGTCTTCAAGATTCAGCCATGCAATGGCATCATTCTTTATCATCACCACAAAATATTCCATCTTATGGGGTTCCTATAATTTAAATATCCTTTCTACTGTGGGAACACGTAGTTTCTAGTTGGAGGCTGAGACAAATAATGCTGCTATGATGATTATAATTTATCTGCTGATTCACATATGTATGTATTTCTTTGGGTGTATATATTTAAGATTAAAATGAATTGGTCATAGGATTACGCATATCTTTATTTTGACTAAGTAATGCTAAAAGTAAGTGGTTGTGCCAACTCACTCTTCCTCCAGTACTTAATTCTTGTCACTCCATATTCTCACCACTACCCAGTTAACCAACATTTTACAAACTTTTTAGCCATTCTGATGTGTGAGGTGAAAAAATTGTATTCTCTGATTAGTAATGAGATTAAATTGCTTTTTCATATTTTTGTTTATTTCTGTTTTCTCCTTTGTGAAGTGCCTACTTAAGTCCTTTGTGCATTTATTTGGATACCTGCCATTTGTTTGTTTTTGTTTGGTTTTTTTTTTGGGTTCTGAGGAGGGTTTTGTTTTGTTTTGTTTTTAGATTTTATTTATTTATTTGGCAGAGATCACAAGTAGGCAGAGAGGCAGGCAGAGAGAGGAGGAAGCAGGCTCCCCACCGAGCAGAGAGCCCAATGCGGAACTTGATCCTAGGACCCTGAGATCATGACAAGCCGAAGGCAGAGGCTTAACCCACTGAACCACCCAGGTGTCCCAGAGGGTTTTGTTTTTAATACTGCTTTTTGGTTTTTGTTAATGTGAAATTACGTATCAGTGTAGAAGCCTTTTGTCAGTCACATGTTGAAAATATCTTTTCCACTCAGTTTGTGAATTTCTCAGTCTCTTAATGTTTCTTCTCATAACACAGAATCTTAATTTTAATGTAAAATTTATCATTATTTTCCCTTGTTAATACCCCTTGTGTAGTACTTAAGATATTTTTCTGGATTATTCTCTAAAAGCTCTTAAAAAAAAAAACCAAACCTATTCTGTTTAGGTCTATAATGTACCTGGAATTGCTTTTTATAAATAATGTGAAGTGTTTTTTCCTGTGTGGGCACCAAGTGTTTCTAGTATCTTTTATTGGGATCCTTTGACCACTGATAGATCCACCTTTGACATAAACCAGGTGTCCATGTACATAGGAGTCTGCTCTGAACTCTAGAAAGATATCCAGTAGATTTCACCTCCCTATTTTTTTAAGTTAATTTATCATATTCATATGTAGCATCTAAACAGTATATATTTAATCTGTATAACAACCTTACATACAGGTGCAAGTGTCCTTCCCCACTTTACAGATGAATACAGTGAGGCTTAGAGGTTAAATAATTTGTCCATAGTCACAAAGTAAAAGGAAGCATTCAGACTCAGGGACTCTTGTCTTAAGTGTTAATGCTCTTTCCTCACAATTACCAATGATGCCTCAATACACCTTTCATAATCTGCTTGTTGAGATCCACGAAAAGAAATCTGAGGAAATTTTGAATGTAATTGCATTATAGATGGGGAAGTAAATTCACATTTTAAGAATATTGACTCTTCCAATCTGTGACAATGGTGTAACCTTCATTTAGGTCTTCATTTTAGGTCCTGTGCATATGATTTATAGGTTTGTTTTTGTTTTTTTTTAAGATTTTATTTATTTATTTGACAGAGATCACAAGTAGGCAGAGAGAGAAGGGGGAAGCAAGCTCCCCACTGAGCAGAGAGCCAGGACCCTGGAATCATGACCTGTGCCAAAGGCAGAGGCTTTAACCCACTGAGCCACCCAGGTGCCCCAATTTATAGTTTTCTATGTAGAGTCTTGTATATCTTTTGTTAGATTTCTGGGTGATTTTAAGTTTCATTGTTGCTGATCTATAGCAGTGGTTTTCCAAATACAGTCTCCTAAGTAGGATTATTAGCAGCATCTCCTGGGAACTGCTTAGAACTACAAATTTTAAGGACCTCCCCTCCCCTCTGCAAGACCTACTGAATCCGAACCACTAGAGATGGAATTCAGCAACCTGTATTTTAGCAAAGCTTTAACAAGTTTTAGAGCAATTAATAGATAGATACACAGTTGATGTTTGCATTTAGCAGACATGCTAAACATGCTATTAATCATATTTATAGAACTTATTTTGGTTTTACATGATCTACAAATAAAGTTTTATTTCTTCCTTTCCATTCCCTTCAACATTTTGTTTCTTTTTTTTCTTTTTCTTTCTTTCTTTTTTACCTTTGGCTTGCTCAGGAATTGCAATACAATGTTGAAGAGAAGCAATACTAAATCTTTTATTGATCTCAAAGGGAAAGTTTTCAATATTAAGTATGGTGTGTGCTCTGGAATCTGAATCTTTTACCAATTAAGAAAGCATACTTCAATTCTCAAGGGATTTTTTTCTTTTTTTTAATCATGAAAGGTTGCTGAGTTTATCAAATTATTTTTCTGCATTTTACAAAGGTTTTCCTCCTTTGGTAGGTTATATGGATTAATGTTCAACTTTTTTTTTTTTCTTAAGATTTTACTTATTCATTTGACAGACAGAGATCACAAGTAGGCAGAGAGGCAGGCAGAGAGAGAGAGGAGGAAGCAGGTTTTCCGCGGAGCAGACAGCCCGATGTGGGGCTCGATCCCAGGACACCGGGATCCCGACGGAGCCGAAGTCAGAGGCTTCAACCCACTGAGCCACCCAGGCGCCCCAATTAATGTTCAAATTTTAAGCCAATGTTTACATTCCTGGAATGAGCCCAACTTGATTGTGATGTATTTTTTTAAAATATACTGAAAGATTAGATTTGCCAATATTTCATTTGGGATTTTCGCATCTATTTTTATCAGTGGGATTTGCCCATATATTTCTTTCTTTTCTTTTCTTTTCTTTTTAAGATTTTATTTATTTATTTGACAGAGAGAGAGAGAGAGGGAATACAAGCAGGGAGAATGGGAGAGGGAGAAGTCGGTTTCCCGCTGAGCAGGGAGCCTGATTTGGGTCTCAATCCCAGAACTCTGGAATCATGACTTGAGCCGAGGGCAGATGCTTAATGACTGAGTCACCCAGGTGCACCAAGCTCATAAATTTCTTTTTTTTTTTTTTAAAGATTTTATTATTTATCTGACAGAGAGAGATCACAAGTAGGCAGAGAGGCAGGCAGAGAGAGAGGAGGAAGCAGGCTCCGCGCTGAGCAGAGAGCTGGATGCGGGACTCGATCCCAGGACCCTGAGATCATGACCCGAGCTGAAGGCAGCGGCTTAACCCACTGAGCCACCCAGGCGCCCCTCATAAATTTCTTTTAAGATCTGTGTTAGGTTTTGTTAACCAAGATTTTGTGACTTTTTAACACAGGTAAGATTGGTATTATCTTATTTTAAAATCTGATGGAATTTTGCCAATGACCTTATATCTGATGTTTTCTTGGAGGTATGAATTTCATTAATAGCTAGAGGAATATTCACATTTTTATCTTATTGTGCCCATTTTAAAGAGTTGTGATTTCTAGGAATTTGTTCATCTACATTTTAAATTTTATTCCTATACAGCAATTGATGTGTTAAGAGTTTATTAATGTTGCAGGATTAATACTGATGTCTTCTTTTAATTCTTGTCATTGGCTAGTGCTTTCTCTGTTTTCTTAATTAGTCTCACTAGAGGTTTTTCAGTTATAGTCGTCTTTAGAAAGAATTAGTTTTTTGGCTTTTTTGATTCTCTAATATATGTTTGTTTTTGACATTCCTTTCATCCCTATTATTTCCTTCCTTCTGCTTTATTTGGTCTTACTTTACCCTCTCCAGTTTTGTAAGATGGTTGCTTGACCAATCGATTTTAGCCTTTATAATAAATCTTTATCTGCATCCCTTAAGTTTCAAGATGAAGTCTTTTCATCACCATTCCATAAAAAGTATGTTCTAATCTCCATTTTTCTTTCTGTGACTTGCTGATTATTTACAAATACATTTCCAAATACATATGAATTTTCTCATTACAATTTTGTTGATTTTTAGATTGATTGCTTAGCATTCAGAGAACATATCTATATGATTTCAAATCTTTTAAATTTGTGAAGCTTTTTTAAATTTTAAAAACCAAAAAAAGAATTTTTAATGGAGAAAAACCCAGAAAACACCAAATATCCTTCATAAGTAGATTGAACAAATTTGTGAAGCTTGTTTTTATGACTCAGTATGGTCAACTATTGTAAATGTTCAGTGTACATGTGAAAAAATCCATGTGCTATGGTTGTTAAGTGTTCTACATATGTTCATTAGATCAGTTCTGTTGTCTGTATATCTTTATTGAGTTTTTTGTTGCCTAGTATTTATGAGAGATAAGTTAAAATATTCCATTATGATTTTGGATTTGCTTTTCTAGTTATGTCAACTTTTATAGTCTGAGGCAATATTATTAGGCGTTTACAAATTTAGAGTTGATTTATATCCCTGGTGAATCGAATCATTTAAAAAATTGTTTTAAAGTCTTCCGTGTGTTTCTGGCAATACTTTTTGCTTTGATGTCCACTTTAATTGATATTAATATAGTTATGCCAGCTTTCATTTGGTTAGTGGTTGTATGGTATGTTTTTTCCTTTAAATCTTTTATAAACCTTATAAAGTTTCTCTTGTAAATAGCATGTAGTTTTTTTTTAATCTATTTTTTAATACTCCTTATCTGTTGATTTAAGTATTCACATTTACCTTTAATGTAATTGCCAATATACTTGGAGTTAAGTGAACCATCTTACTATGTAGTAGTTTTATATTTTTCTAGCTTTTCTTTATGTGTTGCTTTTTCCATGATTTTCTTTCCAGTTTTAATGGAATTCTAAAATACCTTTTTTATTAATTTGGAAATCACACTCTTACAACTCTTTTATTGATATACTAGGTTACAACTTGCATACTAGACTAATCTTTGTTTAATGTTATTGGTACTTTCATCATCTTCCCAGACAATGCAAGTAAATCTTTTTACTTCTCTCCCAACTAGATGCTATTGTTGTTAAAATTGTTAATATTGTTAAAATTATATATCATTGTTAAATCCCACAAGAAAGTATTGTTTTATACAGCCCCTGTTCATTTAGCTGTACAGATGGACCCTGACTTAACAGTGGTTTGACTTAAAATTTTCCAACTTTACAACAGTGTGAAAGTAATACTCGTTCAGTAGAAACTGTACTTTGATTTTGAATTCTGCTCTTTTTCTGGGCTAGTGATAATATAGTATGATACACTCTTGTGCTGCTGGGCAGTGGCAGCAAACCATAGCTCCCATTTCAGGCATGCCATCATGGGGGTAAACAACTGAAAAACTTAAAACCATCATTCTGTACCTATAAAATCATCTTGTTTCTTACTTTCAGTATAGTACTGAATAAATTACATGAGACATTGAACACTTTATTATAAAATAAGCTTTGTGGGGCTCCTGAGTGGCTCAGCTATTAATCATCTGCCTTCAGTTTGGGTCATGATCCCAGGCTCCTGGGATCAAGCCCTGCATCTGGCTTCCTGCTCAGTGGGAATCCTGCTTCTCCCTCTCCCAGTCATCCTGCTTGTGTTCCCTCTCTTGCTGTCTCTCTCTCTCTCTCTGTCAAATAAATAGATAAAATCTTTTTTAAAAAATAAATAAAATAGGCTTTGTGTTAGATGATTTTGCCCAGCTTGAAGCTAAAGTAAGTGTTCTGAGCATGTTGAAGGTAGGCTAAACTATGATGTTCAGTCAGTTTTAAATGCATTTTTGGCTTTCCAAATTACAGTGGGTTTATTGGGACATAAGTCATAAGTCAAGGAAGATCTATACATACATTTTTACCATTCTCATTGCTTTTCTTTTCTTTTTTTTTTTTTTAAGATTTTATTTATTTATTTGATAGAGATCACAAGTAGGCAGAGCAGCAGGTAGAGAGAGAGGGAGAAGCAGACTCCCTGCTGAGCAGAGAGCCCGATGCGGGGCTTCATCCCAGGACCCCGGGATCATGACCTGAGCTGAAGGCAGAGGGTTTAACCCACTTAGCCACCCAGGCGCCCCATTCTCATTGCTTTTCATCCTTTTTCTTACATTTTCAAGTTTTCATCTAGGATCCTTTTTTTCTTAGACCAAAGAAAACCCTTTCATATTTCTTTTACTTGTTCTACCCTTGATTAAGTTCATCAAACTTTTGTTTGCCTGATAATTAATAGTAGATTTGCTGGATATAAAAATTTAGGTTGGTATTTATTTTAGCACATTGAAGGGATTTTTCATTTCTTTTCTACTGAAAAGGTAACATTTTAGTGTGTATTTTTTTCTACTAACTACTCTTAAAGATTTTCTGTGTCTTTGGTTTTTAGCAGCTTTACTGTGATATCGCAGGGTGTTTTGTTTTGTTTGTTTTTTGTATTCTCTTGTTTGGTGTCTGCAAAACCTCTTGAATCTATAGCTTGTTATGTTTCATCATTTGGAAAATTATCTTCAAATCTGCTTCTGCATAATTCTCCTTTTGGAACTCCATTTATACTTACTTGACCTTTGACTGTGCAGTTGATATTTATTACTTTCTCCTCTATAATCTCTTTGTATTTTTATTCTAGATATTTCCTTCTTTCCTGTTTTCCAGTTTAGTATTAGTATTTTTCTGATTTTGAGTTACAAATGTCAGTATATTTTTCAATTCTACAATTTCTATTTAGTTCTTTATAATTCTTTTTTTTTCCTGTTGCCTTTGAAATTCTCAGAATTGTCTTTATTATTTTGAACATTTTAAACATAGTTATGTTAAGCTCTGCTAGATGCAGAGCTTAACATAAACTGCAGCCCTTGTGGGTCTGTCTCTATTACTTCATTATTTTTGTTGACACCAATTCATGTTGTAGTGGCCATTTGTTTGTGTATTTATTTATGCTGCATGCTCACATCCATGGTAAGTCTAATTTCAAAACAAATAAACTATTATTATTTAAGTTATGCTCTTTGGGCCCCAAATGTGGGAATTTTGTTAGAATTCTCCAGCATTAGCATTCGTAGACCCCAAGTTATATCCCCCTAGCCCTGCTAAGCTATCAAAACTGCTGTTTAGTCTCTTTACCTCTTGTGGAATCAGTAAACATTCCCAGGGTTAAGTGGTTCCAAATGCCTGGCTCACAACTTTGGGTTTCTGTTTTCTGCTACATCTTGGCACAGAAATTCATCACTGCCTTTTTAGCTCTCTGATGCCTTCAAGAAGATATGTTTTATATTTTTATCTTTTTTTTTTAAGTTGTCATTAGCAAGAGAACTGTTAGCATTGCCTTTTCCAACTTTATTCTTAGCCCTACTAACTCTCCATTCACTTTAATGTGGCTTCTGCTTCAGTTCATTCACACTGATTTTGTTAATTTTGTCACAGACATCCTGGATGTTGCCAATCTAATGCACACTTTCCAGTTCTCATGTTCCTCACTTAAACAGCAATGTGACATAGTTAACTATTTATGTTTTGTAGTATTTTCTACATCTTAGGCTTTTCTACCATCTCAAAACACTCCTCATTCAATTTTACTAACAATTTCTCCTTTATCCAATTTTTTCTTTGTATACTTTTTAAAAATTTTTACATAAAGCATAAAAGTAATAACAAATGCCTAGTTTTTAAAAGTGGAGTCTCTTTAAAAAAAATTTTTATTTGGTTACCCTTTCCCCATCATCAACATCATTCCCTATCCCCACAGCTCATGCTGTCTGTTTGTATCCTTCCATATTTCTCTCCATGCTTTCATAATTGTATACAGAAAAAATCTTTAAAGATACACACATTACAATAGGGTATCTTTTTTTTTCCCCCTCAAAAAATCGCACTGTTATAACTGCTTTTCTGCAACTTGCTTTTCTTTTACTCAAAAGTACCTTATGGAAATCTCTGCAGTTCATTCTGAATGGATGGATTATAGTTTATAGTGTATTATAATTTATTCAATCATTTCTCTGTAGATGGACATTCCTAATTTCCAGTTTTTTCCCCACTATGAACAATGCTGCAATAAACATCCTCATGTGTATATTGTATATTTATTGTTATTGATGGCTTTGTTTTTATGGATTAGGTTCCCAATAGAAGACTGCATGGTGTGTGTGGTGGGGGGAGGGGGTGGTGTGTGTACATGCTGTTTTAAAAAACTTTACTGTAAGTACACCTTAAAATCTTTTTTGAAATTCAACATTCATAAAGAACACATAGGCAAAAAGGTAAAAATCACATAGTTAAATAACTTCATTAACTTTCAGGGAGTAAATACATCTTTCTAACTAGCACCCACATCAAATAGATTACTATCACCTCAGAAATTCCTCTCATGCTCCTACTTACTAACTCCCTCCTTTAGTGAGTATTATATGGACTTCTAAAACTACATATTAGTTTTTGCTTATTTTTGAACTTTATGTAAATGGAATTTTTAAACTTAACAAATGTCAGATTTTTTCCCTGAGAACTTAAAATACTATATTTTAACCCTCAAAGTGTAAAGGGATAGATACCCTTCTACATCTCAGCAGTAACGTCACTATTCTTTTTTGTTTTGTTTTCACTGTTAAAATAATTTTCCTAACTACAAATTAATTTGAGAATTTAAAAAATATATTTGCTGGCTATTTTATTTCATTTTCCATAGCCCATTCATATCCTTTCCATTTTAAAATTAGCCTGATTCTTATCACCTTCTAAAAGCTCTTTATATATATCTTTGTCTTTTACATTACCAATTTTTCCCAAATCTCTTGCTTATTAGCTTTGTTTATGGTATTATTTACCATATAACATTTAAATATCTACATAGTCAAATATGTCTGTTTTATAGCTTTAGGATTTTCTTACTTAATGAAAATCTTCCTTGTCCTTGGCCAGTCTCAGATACTGTAGCTCTTCAGGGTTTAATTTTAAGCTCTCTTCTTTTTTTTTTCTGTACAAACTCCCTACCTGATGTCATCCATTCCCATTGCTTTAACCTTTCCCAAATGCTGATGATGCCCTTATGTATATAGCTCCAGCCCAGACCTCTGAGCTGTAGTAACAGAATATCACTGTCTACTGTCAGTGAGGGGTGTGTTAAATCCTGGGGGATACAACAGTATGTGGTCCCTGCCCTCCAAGCTTGTTAGAGAAAGGAGATACTGTGTTAATTTAGAGGGATGACTGGGAGACTTGTTGATCTCTTGCAAATTTTGGACTGCTGTAAGGGAAAGGCTACACCCAAAAGATTAGTTCCAGAATATATACAGAACTACTACAAATCTACTAGAAAATGTCAACTCAATAGAAAAATAGGCTAAATAAAAGAAAAGGTAGTTCTTGGAAGAGAAAACCTGAGTGGCCAATAAACATAAAAGACAATCAACTTCACTAGTCATCAGAGAAAATAAAATGAGATACCATTTTATTCAGGGCACCTGGCTGGCTTACTCAGCAGGCTGTGCAACTCTTGATCTCAGGGTTGTGAGTTTAAGCCCCACATCAGATGTAGAGATTACTTTAATAAATAAATAAATAAAAATTTAAAAAATAATAAGGTAAAAAGATACAATTAAAAAAAAACCATTAGATTGGCAAAATTTTAAAATCCTGACTACTTTAAGTGTTGAAAATATGAGGAAAAGAACTTCTACTGCTGGTCAAAACTTATAATGGCACACAACCACCTTTGAAAGCAATTTGGCAAATACCTAATAATGAAGATAGACCCACCCTTTGATTTAGCAGTTCTACCTCTGAGTATCCTTAGGGCAGCATTTCTCAGTCTCAAAGAGATCTTCTCAATCTTTGAGATTGAGAAGCACTCAATCACTACAGGGTCTTGTTAAAACACAGATTCTGATTCAGTAGGCCTGGGGAAGGACCAGAGATTCTTAATTCCTAACAAGCTCCTAGGTGATCTCATTACTGCTAGTCCAGGGACACACTTTAAACAGCAAGGCCCAAGAGAAACTCTGATGTATATCCTCAAGGGACACATAGAGAGATGTTCACTAGAGCACTGATGGTATTAATGAGCTTCTGAAAAACTACTGAGGTGAGTGGATGGCTAAATTCGTATGGTTGAAAGCAAGAGTTAAAAGGAACTGGAGTTACACATGTCAACCTAGATAAATCTCAAAAACAATGTTGAGAGGGGAAAAAAGGCAAGTTGCAGGAAAGATACATAGAATAGGATATTTAACATTTTTAAATAATACTGTTTATTGTTTAGAGATATATGCCTATATGGTAAAAGAATGTAGACTTGCACGGGAATGATAAACATCCAAATCATGACAGTGATCCCTTAGGCAACATAGGGGCCTCGGGATAGGGAAGGCCTATGGCACTTCAGTACTATAATGCTTTTGTTATTAAACTGAGTGAATTGTACGCCCAGTTAAATAATAATAATACAACTGGGATGCCTGGATGCCTCAGTTACTTAAGCATCTGCCTTGGGCTCAGGTCATGACCCCCAGGTCGTGGGATCAAGTCCCACATTGGGCTCCTTACTCAGTGGGGAGCTGCTTTTCTCTGTGCCTCCTCTGCCTGCTGCTCTCCTTGCTTGTGCTCTTTCTCTCTCAGGCAAATAAATAAAATCTTAAAAAAAATATATAATACAACTGTCTGTTACATTTCTATTTTTTGTACATCTGCAGTATATCATTTAACAACTAAAACAACAAAACAAATAGGCTAATGTTTTAAAATGAGGAGCCCGAGGCTCAAGAACTGACCCTGTGTTCCTTTTACATCACCATGCTACTTTGCACTAACAAAACAAACATGGGTTCACCGAATCTGAAGCATCCCTGGGTTTGGTTTCCACAAAAGCCTGAATCAAACTGTATCCTCAAGTGTTTGCTGTGGGATGCAATGCACAGGTTTTGATCTCTAATAACTAGAGTTCAAAACAAAGTGCCTAAAAACATTTGTTTTGCTTTTGGACATGGTCTAAAACATTTTTTTGGTGTCCCAGAATATGGCCATTAAAAGCAGCCCATTATTCAAGAAAAAAGAAAACAATACCCAAACACTTGAAAACACCCAAATGTGAGTTTAAGAAGCCTCAAAAGAGTGCCTCTTTGTTCATCTCCTGGTTTTCCACAGGCAGTGAAGCAGAGCTGGGGGGTGGACAAGGGAGAACAGGGGGGCATTTCTGTGAAGGTAGTCTGTGGACCCACCAATTGGGAAGAACTGAAAAAAAAAAAAATGTTAGAGGAAGCAAGTAGTTACAGGCTAATTTTAATATGCTTTCTCTGCCATCTAGCATGTTGCCTGGCCCAGGCCTCTTTGAGCCACCTTTCCTCTCTGTTCTCCTGTTCTCTTCTTAGTTCTTTCCTGGTGCTTGAACCTGGTTGTGCCTCTATTCTGCCCCACATCTCTTAGAAGTACGTTAGTGGCAGGGAGATAGTAGTAAGGGGGGGGGGTTTCAGTGTCAGAAAATACCTGGGTTTAAATCCTGCCTGTGCCACTAGTGAGCAGCTCAGTAAACCTGAGACAGCATATGCAGGCCAGTGCCATGCAATGGAATGTGGGAGGATGATGGAAATGTCCGTGTCCACACTGTCTAATGTGGTTGCCGCCAGCCCCAGGTGACTATCCAGTACTTGAAATGTGGCTAATGTGATAGATTTTTTTTTAACTCTATTTAATTAATTTAACTGAAATAGCCACATGACTAGTGGCTCTCATATAGGACAGAGCAAGTCAAGAAAATGAAGAACCCCTCCTCTTAGAGGATCACGGTGTTGTAACAGACATGAGACACCCTGACAAAAAGGCCCTACTGGTAAGCGATATCCTTTCCTAAAAGACTGTCTAAGCAGAGCACTGAGTGCATAATCTCAGGCACTCACCTTCCTGAGGAGGCCTGGCCTGCCTCACGCTGCTGTCACCTCCCAACACCAGATGCAACTCCACTTTTCCAGCACTGCCTGAGGATGCAACTGAGGCAGCCTGGTGTAAAGAAGTTTCCTTCTTCCTCTTGTTCTTTTGTCCTCACTGTGCTGATTAAACAAAATGACTACATTTTCAGAAACCCATTTTTAATTAAATACTTACATGACACTATTTGGTATTTCTTTAAGTTTTCAGACAGAAAATGTTTCTCATTTTTTCCAGGTACACTAATCATATCATTATGTAGCAAATGCTTTAAACTAAAGAGACAATCTACCTGTATGGATTAAAAATATATGAAGATAGGGGCCCCTCGTGGTACAGTCGGTTAAGTGTCTAACTCTTGATTTTGTCTCAGTTGATGATCTTTGGGTCATGAAATCAGGCTCTGTGCTTCGCATGCATCAGGCTCTGTGCTTCGCATAGATTCTGCTTGAGATTCTCTCTCTCTCTGCCCCCTCCCCTGGTTCATGTGCTCTCTCTCTAAAATAAAATTTTTTTTTTCAATGAAGATATCCATTTTCAGAAACACAGATCAAGCAGCACCAATTTTATTTTATAGCATTTATTGTAGTAAAAATTCCTCTTGTAAAACATGAGTGATTTTGGTCCATATCTTATTTTCCATTTGGCTTTAAAACATTTTACATTATTTACAAAATAAATTGCAATTTTTACAATTGATTGTACATAATTTTTTTGACCCTTGGAATATTACAGTTTCAAGTAACTAAAAAATAAACACCTGGCAGACTAAGTGTACTGAAAAGTACATATTGAACATACTTAATTACCACAGTAATTTAAAAGTCTTGATCTTTACATCTTAAGATTAAAATTCATTATCATGAAGTCATTCAAGAATCTCTGGAATTTCTCTATTATCCACAATGAGACTATGGATTATCCCTTCTTTCCGCTTCCCACTACTGACAGCCTTTATGTAACAGTCATGGTTCCCAACACTGAAGTGAGTTTCAGTCCCGTCATCTACAAACTCACCCTAGGCCAACAAAAGAAGGAGGAATTAGTGTTCCAGAAACATTTATCTTTGTCTAGAGTATCAACACCATCTAAAAAGGGTGGTATAATGAATATCTATTAGCTAAATGTTAGACTTAGGAAAATTAAAGTCAGAAGCTTGTATTGCTAAATGCTTTTCCATGTCTGCTGTGAACTGAACATTTCTTATTTGTACCCGCTTACTATCTTGAACAATCTTGAATTTCAGAGGGATAAAAAAGCCCTTATGTCTTATGGCTGTGTGTCTATAACATGCACTATGAGACAACACTGACTACTAAAGTACAAATGGGAAGCATGATTGCCAGCACTTACTTTGTACTGAGTCACTTGCTCTGTATCAAGAACAGTGTGTAAGCATTACTTCACTGAACCTTCTCCATAACCTGACAGCAGCATTATTACTCTCCTCACTGTACAGACCAGGGCATCGAGGCACGGAGTAGCAAAACAACCATCAGGAAGGGATAGAATGCTCTTAGCCCACTCTGAAAACCCAATTCCTCAGAATGCAAGGTGACTTACAGTAAAACACACAGATGACAAGACCAAGCACTACCTAAGCTCGCCCTGTTCTGTCTGCCACAGCAGCTACCAGCCGTGTGTGGCAGTCAAGCACTTGAAATGTGCTGAGTCTGAAATACCATGTGCTGCTTCAGTGAAAAACAGACACGGAGTGTGGAAGACTTAGAATGTAAAATAACTCTAAAAACTTTTAATATTGATGTTAAAGTATAATATTTTGGATATATATCTATGGCTCATATTATATTTTTACTGAACAGGAACTGAACAGGAGTTAATTTAGAGTAAAAAGATAGGGGCCAGGTAGTGCAGAGAAGAAAGGAAGAACAGGAGGGTTTGAGGATGAAAGTAGAATATGCCAGAAAACAAAGAAAGCACAACCAGGGTTAAAACTTGGCCACGAGCTTCCTGGCAGCTGGACCCGACCCAGGGAGGCCCCACAGCCATTACCCAGCCTGAGAGATCACAGGCCGCACGAGGAAGAGCTTTTTGAGCTGTGGGGAGAACCCAGCCCATAGCTCTTTACCAGAGGAGTACTGACACCACCACAAGACCCTGTGGGTGCAGAATTTGCTAGATACATAATCTTGGTCATGATGCTTTGAGATGGAAAGAAAAAGGAGGGGATAAACTGTAGCTCACGGGCAGCAAGAGCAGGGGAGCACCTACTGGGGAAGGCTGCCCACATGCGGAGCTGCAGAAACTACTCTGCAAATTCAGTTTGAGTTATAGTGAGGAGGCAACTCGGTTGTAAAGTGCTATTGTCCAAACACCTGTGGTTTCCTGCTAATTACTGAGGAACAAAGACATTGTGTAAGAACATGACTTTGAACTTCTTACTTATTTACAACCATATTCTTAATATCACAAAACATCTCTTTACACTTGCACTGGAGAATTCCTTGAGGGGGAGGGAACAGGATTCAAAACTGCCAATTTGGCATCTAGAGAATTCCAGGGAAGGAAGGAAAGGACAGGAAGGACCAGCAGGTGCCTGATCCATGCTAACGATAACGAAGCTATTCCATAGGGGCCATAAAACACTGAAGAGCTCTCCAAACCTCTCTGCATAAAAGAAGTCTGGATCAGTAGATTGAACCCAGAGAGCTCTAGATTTAAATCAGTAGATCTAACCCTGCTCAAGCTCTGGTGATGGATTCTGAGTGAACCCTGATTCAATAACCCTTCAAGAATTCAAACCAGGATTAAGAAAGAGAGAAGCATCTATTTTTGTAGCATTTGGTTTCTGGCATAGGCACTTCCTCAGAAGCAGACAGCCACAAGACCCAGCAGGCAGGTCCTAGATAGCAGCTGAACAAACTCATCCCAGACTTCCTGCCCTCCGAGCACTGCTCCTCACCTTCCTGCACCTATCCCAGATGGAGACAAGGGCAGCACTCACCATGGACAACTAGCTAAACCTGACTAGAGCAGAGTGGGTCCCATTATCTCTAGGCCTGGTGTTCATGTTGGAAGCCAGCATGAAAGGTGGGGACAGAGGAGAGTACCTCTGGCTTGCCAGCAGACTCCCCGGCCCTGGCAAATTTCCATCCAGGTACTGCAGCTCCCAGTCCCACACTCCATGCTTCCCTTGATGGTCTCCTCTGCTTCTGCTTGCTCCCTGTGCTATGCACACTGCTATTTCATTCTTGCTGAAATCACTCCAATAGTCATCCCACCCATGGCCATAGTGGTGCAAGCAGCTGCCAGCAAAGGCCAGACACTGTGGGGCTAGATGTGGATGTCATCATGCTTGGCCACAATGAGTGGGGTAGCCTCTGGGCACTGCTGGTCTATACATTCCACCTGTCTTCTGGGGTTGGTGACAGGGCCCTTTCCTATCTGCCTTTGTGTCATCTGACATGTGTATATTCCTCCTTTTTAAAAAACTCCACTTTTAGAAAAGTCCTATCTGCTTTGAGGGTATGGTGTAAAGCCTTCCTATTTCAAGCATGACCCGTGGGGCAACATATAGCATTGGTACCAGGGGAAATGTTAGAATTTGTATTTTAACAAGATCCCACATGATTCCTACACATGCAGGTTTGAGGAGCTGTGGAATGAAGCCCAACCTTAACTTGGACAAACACAGGAGGATGCCAACCTCTGTGGGGCAGTTTTTGATGGATGGATGTGTGAATTCCTTTTAGGACAGAGCCTGGTGCAGGAGAGGAAAGGCAGCATGTGAGCTGGGGTCAGCTCTCAACAGAAGGTGTTTCCAACCCCTCCCTGCCCCAGGTGCTCTCCTGGAAAGGTCTCCAGAATTTGGAGTCAGGAGTACTTCATCTCTTTCTTGTTCTTAACCTAGAGGACCTTGGTTAATTATCAATCTCCATCATTAGGAAACGCAGCAACATTTCAGCAGCAACCCTTACCCGTGGCACTAAGAGTAATCAAAGGGTCAACTTACTGCTGTCTCCATTCTTTTACCATTGCACCATACATCCATAGTGTCTTTTTCTGTAAAAGTAACAATAACAAAAGTTATAATCTATGATTCAGACATAAAATTAACTCTATTATTTTAAAAGAAGTTTGATATACTGGACTTCTAAAACTCTATTAACTTTTCATGGCTTTCCAATTTTTCTAAATTTGAAGAAACTGTTTACTCTTGGTTCACAAAATAAAAATGAAACAAAATAATCTTTTAAGAAATGATCAGAGCCTCGGTACAAATGGGTGAAGCCCTGTTGAACAAAATAAACACTGCAACACACACTTCAGGATTAAGGATGCACAGAAATGAGTATGAGGAGGGCCCTCACCACAGACTGTTGTCAGTGACCAGATAATCCCCCAATGCCTTGCACAAAGAGCCCAGTGGATGATGGCGCAAAGAGGTCACCAAGAAAGGCTGCGACAGGGTTCATGTAGGATGGACAGCATACAGGCTTAGAAATCTAACCTTAAATTTCCTACTGGAGGGCCCAATAATCTCTATTCATTTTTGCGATGATTTCATTTTGGGGGAAAATTTTTGGATCATAAGGAAAAACACAGGCATCCCTGCTGGACTGTGCAGACTCTGTGGAGCAAACTGCTACCATGAGCCACCTGAGCATTAGTTTAGGTGTCAGGGCTCGCTTTGGGAGGCATATGTATGTATGCAAGTGTGCAAGGACACGTGTGCATTTTGGGGGAGGATCCCCAGATCCAAGTGTAAATATCAGTGTTCTGGTGGGTGGCGGGGGAGAAGATTGTACTCATCAAGCAGCCACAAGATGAGCTGTGGGCATTATAAGAAGCTTAGAATCGGGACCTGTGTGCATGTGAGAAGCCTGGGGGTCAAAAACTTGCCTGCGGGTCACAGTTGAGGTGCCAGGCAGGGGCTTCATTCTAACAGCCTATCTATTCCAGGAACACAGTCTAGTAGGGACTCTTTTCTCCTCACACCTTGAGAAGGGAGCCTCAGAGAACAGAGATAGGCCTTTGAGCGGGGCTAAAGGGGAGAGAGGCCGAGGGGCCCAGGAGATGTGGGCCATGGTTGCCCTAGTGGCAGCCTGGGGTGCAGGGGCAGGGGCGCATATCAATGGCAGCAGCTGTAGGGAAACTGAGCTCGTCCCAACACCTGAGCAGAGGATATACTGCTGAAGTAAACCATGATGGTGGTGAAGAATGGAATTTATACTGAACTCTGACCTTCTATAAAGCTATTATTAATGTGCCTCTGAAGAAATCTAACCCAGAAGACAAAAGAGAAAATTGCAATACATTTAACTATGTAAAAGTAAAAAATATTCCTACATCATTTAAGAAAACACATATGTGCATAAGCAAAGTCATACAATAAATGACAAAGTGGAAAAAAATAAGCAAAGCTCACAGCACAGACAAAAGTTTAATCTTACTAACATAGAGACTCTGAGTAATCAACAAGAAAAATACCAACAACCCAAAAGAAAGTAGGTCAAAGGACATGAAGATGCATTATCAGGAAAGAAAAACAAAAGGACCTCAAATGTGAAAAGCTGTTCAACTTCACTTAATTTTGAAAAAGGCAAATAAAAACAACTCTGAAATATCATTTTTCATGTAGCAGAATATTAAAAAAAATTTAAGATCTGACAACATGTTCAGCTGGAGAACCTGTGAAGAAATGGGTACTGGGAGCACAAAACAGTAAAAACACCAGGAGGGGCAATGTTTGACAAACATCATGTGCCTCTTGATATAATAAAACTATAGTCTTGCAAAAAAAAAAAAAAAAATTAAACCTAAATTTGACCAATTCTTCAGTCAACTACCAATGTATGGGAAACAGAGAAGAGGGACTGCCTGGCTGGCTCAGTTGATAGAGCATGTGACTCTTGACCTTGGGTTGTAAGTTCAAATCCCACTTTGGGTGCAGAAATTACTTAAAAATAAAAACTATAAATGATAAATATTTTAAAAAAAAGAAAAAGAAAAAGAAAAAGAAAGAGAAACATCACAGAAGTGCTATCAACAAAATCCAGACCACAGGAAACTCTTCAAGACAAATTGATCTAGTTCCTTCAATAAATAAGCTATATAGGAGTTTCTGGGTTTTTTTTTTTTTTTCCAACTATGTGCATTTAATTACTGAATAAACATTTTTTTTAAGTTTATTTAAGTGATTTCTATACCCAGTGTGGGACTTGAACTCATGACCCTGAGATTAAGAGTCATGTGCTCCACCAACTGAGCCAGCCAGTAATCCAAACATTTTTCACTTTTTAAAGAAAATATTTATTTATTTATTTGAGAGAGAATGAGGAAACTGAGCAGGAGACAGAGGGATAAAGAATCTGAAGCAGACTCTGCAATGAGCACAGAGCGCAACACGGGGCTTGATCCTGACCAATGGTGAGATCATGACCTGAGCTGAAACCAAGAGTCAGAGGCTTAACCAACTGAACTACCTAGATGCCCCCACATTTTTCATTCTCAAAAAAATTTTTTTAAAAGAACATGGTAGCATTTGAATAGACTGTAGACTCCTTAAGGCATGGACAACATCTCTTTTTCTACTGCATACTACAGTATGCTAACTGGTATTTAGCAGGTATGCAATATTATCTAAATAAATGAATCAGTGAATTACTGAGATAATCCAAATGGTCTTAACTTTAGTGATATGAGAAGCAGGAAATACGGGAGTACCAGAAGAGAGAAAAGATAGCAACTTGTAAATATTTATTTTATAGGCCCAGTAGAAACAACATAGATAGCGATCTGTAACAGCAGAGCTTAGCTTAAAGATCAATGGCTTATTACTCTTTATTTTGTAATCTACTTTATCTGGACTTTGACAACTTTGAGGTGTTACAGTACTAAACTGTTTGCTACCTAGAGAAAAATTCCTTTGTTACTGATCAATCTTCAATTTCTACTGTCTCTAAACATCATTTTAAAGAGAAGTATCAATAATGACAATAATATAAATATCAATAATAAATAATAATACATCATTATTTCTTTTTTTAAACCTGTTTATAGTCCTCAAATCTATCACTACAAAATCTGGCTCTCATATAAATCAGTCATTTAAATGAATACTTCGTTCATATGGTACATCAGAAATACACCTACGCATACTTACACTCTCTCTACGCAAAGCTCCTATAAAGGGTCTGGATAGTTGGGGGAACTAATAAACAACCACCATAAAAAGCCAATAAATTCTGCAGAAATAGCGCTCACTTACCCAACACAACTCGAAAGTCCTCACCATCCAAACGTAATACCCAAGTATTGGTGGTTTTTGACCTGTTCTCCATATACTTCTTGAGACTTTTCCCATTAATTTCCAGAGTATATTCATATGCAAATCCACTGACAGCATCTATATTTATGGTTGCTTTTGTCTTTGCAGCTCCAACGCAGAAGGTTTCTTTGCCCACTAGTTTGAACATCCATTCTTTTCTTATCTCTTCCTAAGCAACAAAATATGAAAGTTAAAAACACACAAATGGAAGAAAACTTAATATTTAGCTTTAGAAATGCTGTAATTAAAGTGAGTAAATAGCAATGTTATTTAGATGTAATTTTATTACTTCATGATTCAAATATTTTAGAAAATAAAAGCACTTGAAGTTTAAATGTTACACTCTATGAACTCTATAACTCTTATTAGTTTTCTTTGTCCAGTAACATGATCCAGGCCCAAATATAAAGATAATCAATGTAAGAGAAAAGCCTTGAATTACATACGAAGAATCTATGTTAACAAATTCAAGCTTCTATGTATGCCATAATCTACAAAGTAATCCATGTTTTCCTACCTTCCCATCTACATATACCACTCGTTTGCCTGATGTGGTTCCATGTTCAAACTCGATCTTATGGACTCCATCACTTAAAGCGACATCCCAAACGGCTACGAGATCTGTCATTTTTTCCAGGCTATAAGGAGGGCTAAGGGAATAAAATAAAGCAATTACAATAGGCCAAAAGCAGTAAGAATATAACAAATAAATCTTTCCAAGATGAAAATACCGGATTTTTTTAAAGCCCTAAAATTACAAGATACTAAAGTGACAGTACCTAAGAATTTCTACTCACAGTACATATAACTATCTTCTCCTTCTCCCTCTTACTCTTTCTTTAAGATGAAACTACTATATATGGATATATAGTCGGATAATTCTAAACAAAGTCACCTTAATATTAATAGGATTAAGAACCTATCCAGGATAGCATTCTAAGCTGGGCTACAGAAGAGTGCTTGGAAAGGTCAATAAAAAGTCTCTACTTCTTCCCTACATCCCCATTTAAAAAGCACAGTATTTAATTCTGGTATTTCTTTTTCAGATCCATTCACTCCAAAACAGGAACTCCCCAAACCTTTCATACTTAAACCCGTTAGGATTCATTTTAACAAAAACAGTTCTAATTTATTATACTGAGAAGAGAAGTCATAGAAGAAATGTCCTATCACAAAAGAAAAAAAAATGTATGGAAAATGGTAATTCTTGTCTTTATTACCATAATCTTATTTAGAAAATAAAGGATTTTTGCCATAATACTTTATCTGGCACAACTTAAATACATACTTTTGTTATTAATATAAAATATATAATATTTATGTCTATGCCCAGCATGAGTACATATATATATTATGTAATACCTATATACAGACTATATTTGAGCCTGCTCTCTTAACTACATCTTACTCTTTACTCACTCTAATATTGTTTGTGTATTCTACATCAGAAATGGTAAGTGGATTTTACATCATCTTGAAGTGATTGCTGAGAACTTGGGGCTAACACAGATTTGGAGACCTTACATCCAGGCCCCATGGGAAAAGATGTGTGCCATTAGCGGCCACCTCCATTCCAGGTGTTTACTACCCTGCTCTTAGTCACAGAAAAGCAAAACCATCTTGCAATCTGCAAGTTTAAAAAATGTGTCCTTAACAAAGTAGACTGGATAAATAATACCTAAGTGATTAAAACAATCCTGAAAGTTTGAAGAGCTAATTTTATTGCCACGCAAGACATTTACCTTTCATCATCTTCAAAGATAGGACTGTCATCTCCAGATGCCATGGATGGCAAAATAGTCTTTAATCCAATTAGCAGGCAGGAAAGAAAAAAGCAGAATTGCAGCAAAGAAATACTGAGAGCAACAAAGAGGACATCTGCAAAGGGTTTTTTTCTAAGTTTGCAATCCATTTCTCAAATTGCATGCAGTTTCTGATGAAACAGCTTATACATACAATAGAATTGCAATCTCTAGTTGTCAGGAAAAGAAATTAAGTCATGCAAATTGGCCAATCATATTTTTCCCTGTTATAAATTTATAACTTCCTAAAACTAGAGAACAGACTCTAGTTTATTTCAAATATGATACCACATCAGAGCTGCAAGAGACCTAGAGACCCAGTCCTCTGGGTCCCATGCTTCTCAAAGTGAGGTATAAGAAGCCTCAAGGGTATGAGGCAGTGGGTCAGGGAAAACATAAAACTCCAGGATAAACAGTATACATCTTCGGGAAGCATTGATGTTACACGGTGGTAAAAAATTTAAAATGCAATCCTAATATTCAATTTTAGAAGGCTATATATTATGGTAGAATATATAATTAAAAAAATATTTTAGAAGCACCTGTCTGGCTCAGTTGTAGAGCACATGACTTTGATATTGGTGTTGTGAGTTCAATCCCTATGTTGGGGATAGAGCTTACTTAACTAAAAAAATAAGTAAAAAATTAAAAAAAAATTTGTAGATACCTTCAAAGAAATTATTGGTTTGCAGGAAGCCACCAAGGATATGCTAGATCACTTTCGAACAGCAAACTTAATTTACCCATTTACCTAAGCCCTCTTACTTTACTAGTGCCAATAATGAATCCACAAAATTATGTGGTTTGCTCAGGTCACTAGTAGGGCCTGAGCCAGACTAAAGCCCAGTACTCCCATGCAATTACCTCAGAATTAACTGGGGTGTAATATTAATTAAATTTTACTAAAATCAGAAGCACACTTATATTCATTCACACATGCATAGGAAACCCTCCATGTTTGGAGATTTGGGATTAACAGCTGTATCCTTGCCAAACCTACTGAAAAATAACTTCAACTATTTTTTGCTCTCCGGATCTACTCTGGCCTGGCCTTCTCCCTATAGATGTCCAAGTGTGCACTCTCCTTGTAAAAAATGGGAGATTGCCAGACTTCTTTAGCTGGAAACAGCCAGAAGCCACAAACTGTTTTTAAAAAGATGTTAAAGAAGGGATTAACATTGATAAAAGCAATCCAGCAGCACAGAAAAGATGAAAATTTTAGAATAAAAATTAAAAACTCAAATACTTTGTACCTAAAATAAATCCCTGTTTTGAGAGCACTTTACAAATTTGTGAATTTTTCTAATCTTAGGAAGCCCTAGGGTATCTCCTGTGAAAGTGGAGGGTATCCTGCAACTATAAAAGCAAAGAGAATACGCAGCAACAAAGGAAGCCAAATAGCATAATATAAATTTGGATAAGCCATCTTTTGCAAATCAGAGTGGGTTTAGGGGTATCTTCATATTTTGCTTTATAACTTTTAGAGACCCTAGAAAGTTTAGTAATTCACTATTCAAACTTGAAAGAATTGCTCAGTTTTCCATTATAATGAACTTCAATATTATCATACTACAATAAGGCATGGTATCATCTTAATTATAATAACTTTTCATATATAATATAAAAGACAACACAACAAATTAGAAGGGAAGTGAGAAATCAAGATCACATTTATTTCTTGAAAATTTTCCCTAAATCATCAACATTCATTCATATATTCATTTATTTATGGAGTATCTATCTAAAGTGCTGAAAAGTTTTAGAAATAGTGATGGCTACACAAAATTGTGGTTGTACTTAATCCCACTGAACTGTACACTTAAAGACAGTTAAAATGGCAAATTTTATGTGATATGTATTTCACAACTTAAAAAAATAATATTGTAATATACAAAAAGACATTGAATTATATACTTTAAATGGGTGAATTGTATGTATGTGAACTACACCTCAACAAAGTTGTTTAAAAAAAGGAAAGATCCAAGTGCCCTGCTGGTAGTGTTTCTTGGAATGCGACCATTATCTATAACCAAAAGATGATCACAACTGTCCTTGTCTGCAATATCTACCTCACTGATCTGAAAAATGAGAAATACCTGTCACACATCTTCAAGTTACAAACTGGACTTAATAAACACATGTCATACTCTAAATTCATTCACCATGTTAACAGTCACTTACGTGCCAGGCACTGAATTGGACACTAAGCTTAGTGAGAGGCCGTAGAGACCAAAAGATGATTATGACACAGCCATGGGACAGTCCTTGTAATGGGAAGAAGTAAAGGACAGAATGGACCCCCAGAGAAAGGATCCCAGCCCTACCAAATAGGTGGGAAGGCCAGAGAAGACTCTGGTTTAAAACTTGAGAGAAAGGAATTAATCCACTGTCATTTTTTTTTTTTTTTAAGATTTTATTTCTTTATTTGACAGAGAGAGGCAGGCAGAGAGAGAAGAGGAAGCAGGCCCCCTGCTGAGCAGAGAGCCCGATGCGGGGCTCGATCCCAGAACCCTGGGATCATGACCTGAGCCGAAGGCAGAGGCTTTACATCACTGAGCCATCCAGGTGCTCCTCCACTGTCATTCTTAAACTCTTACACATATACTTAATTTTCAGGATCAAGTGACCAAATTGAAAAATGATCATTATAAAGAAAACCCCCTCTATTTTAGCACAAAATTTTAAAAATGTAAATGAAGGGGTGTCTGGGTAGCTCAGTCAATTAAGCATCCAACTTTTTTTTTTTTTAAGACTTTTATTTTATTTATTTGACAGACAGACTTCACAAGTAGGCAGAAAGGCAGGCAGAGAGGAAGGGAAGCAGGCTCCCTGCCGAGCAGAGAGCCCTATGTTGGGCTGGATCCCAGGATCCTGGGATCATGAACTGAGCCAAAGGTGGAGGCTTTAACCCACTGAGCCACCCAGGCACCCCAAGCATCCAACTCTTGATCTCAATTCAGGCCTTGATCTCGGGGTGGTGAGTCCAAGTCCTGCTTTGGACTCCATGCTGGGCATGAAAACTACTTTAAAAATAACAATAACATAAAAATAAAATGAATTTTAAAACAAAAATGTAAGTGGAAAGGATGGAAAAACAAATTCCATTTATTTCCACTGATGAGGATGATGTCACTCACTTGAAACTTTTTTACATGTCTCGGAAGAAAGCTTTTTGAGTAACTAGGCATCAGCATTATCTTTTTTAAAATCTCTTCCCTAGCAGTTCAACGGTCAGTTTCAGAGTAAGACCTAACTATTAAGACGTTTCTACTCTTCATCGAAACCATCTTGCCCTTAACTTGGGTTTAACCGTCCTTGGGGCTGTTTACGGTCTGTCCAAGCTAAACCCAAGTCCGTTTTAAATATTACTAAGATATTCATAGTTCCCATTTCAGCAAAAGCTCTAGGTAAGGCCAGCCACAAAGTCAGTCTTCAACAAATAGGTGTTGACTCTGTGCGTCCAGACCCATGGGAAGCATTGGGACCTCCAGCAAAGTGCGTCAGGAAGCTTCAGGAGCCAGGTGTCCCCAAAGGCTACCGGAGGTACAAGAACCGGTAACTTGGGCACCTGGGTGGCTCAGTGGGTTGGGCCCCTGCCTTCGGCTCAAGTCATGATCTCAGGGTCCTGGGATCGAGTCCCACATCAGGCTCCCTGCTGAGCAGGGAGCCTGCTTCCCTTCCTCTCTCTCTGCCTACTTGTGATCTCTCTGTCAAATAAATAAAATCTTAAAAAAAAAAAAAAAAAAAACCCCAAACCGGTAACTTTTCTGAGGAGCATTTTTACCCCGTAAACCACAAGCCTTACAACAGATCCACTCTAAACAAATCATGCTCAACACACCAGACATAACAGTGCTCAAGGAATTGCTTTCCGTATTGGCTACCCACTGCAAACCACGTTCACCAGCAGGGAGGGAATCCACCAAGTCAGTCGCAGTGCGGTCACTAAGACACTGCACGGCCAGCCTGGGCTAGGCCCTGCGGAGGGACGCTGCGCTCAACCTGGCGCACACGAGCGCAGCCCAGGAAGGCCCAAAGATCGCACAAAAACACGTGAAGCCACGGGGAGCTGCGCGAGCCGCACGCTTAGGTAAAGGAGCCGAGTTACAGCACCTCACGACCTTGACTCCGCTGAGGCGTCCAGGAAAAAACGGCTGGAATAGTATTACCTTCAGGTCGCAGAGCCTGGCCAGGAAGGAGAGACCCCCAGGCTGCTCCCGCCCCCACAGTTCCCGCCTCTGCCTCCGCCCTGGGCCCGGCCGACAGAAAACTCCCGAACACCCCGGTGCCTCACCCTCCCGGCTCACGGTCCGCGTAGACACCACCCACCGCTCGCGGCGCCCGCCGCCGCCGCCGCCGCCGCCGCCGGGAGATGGCCGCAGCCGCGCTACAGCGGGGACGCCGGGGCTGGGCGCAGGGGCTTCTGGGGCCCGACCCGGGGCCTCCCCACCTGCGCCGCGGGGCTTACCTGGCCGCCGGGCACCACGGCAGGTTCTGTGCCACGGAGCGCGCGGGTTCCGGCTCCGCCACCCGGGCCGCGTGGCCTTGCTCCCCTCGCCGAGAACCGGGCGCCTCCTCCTCGGAAGCTGAAAGCTCGGCCGCCGCCAGTTGCGAGCGCGCCGACTCTGTGGCGCTTCAGGTCCCCTGAGGTGCCCAGCGCTGGCCGCCACCCGCCTCCGAGCGCCGAGCGCCGCGGACGCAACCCCCGCCCGCTGCCTCAGCGGAGGGCTTGGCGCTCTCTGCAGGAGCCCTGCCTCATCCCAAACCCCAAACCTTAAGCCCTGGCTGGTGGGACCCGCTAATAGAAGGCGCGGGGCCGGACGCTGGGGATAAACTGGTGGCAAAAAGAGACCCTGTGTCTGCTCTGAAGCCACTGGGCAGGTAAATCTGATTATGGCGTTCGCCCCTTGAAATCTTTTCTGGTTACTTCTGTAAAGACCCAAGCTCCTTAAAGCACGCGTGAGGCCCCATGTAGTTCTCGAATGATGCAAGCTTTTTCTCTCCACGGGCCTCTGCAGATGCTCTTCCCTCTGCTGGGAGCTCCTCCCTGCCTCTTCCCTTAGTTGTTGAGCTTGCTGCCGGACATATAATTTTTTAAGGAAAATTGATAATTAATAATTTTTTAAGGAAAATTATCCAGGCCCTGAACCCTTGAATTCTCCTTAGCCCTTGTCAGGGTGTGCAGTTATTTCTGTAATTTTTGCTTAATGGGTAACTTAGTCGTGGACTGAGGTTCTTGAAAGGCAGGGGTTGTGGCTGCTTGGCTTTCACTCGTGTATCTCGCACATCTTCACAGTGCAGGCTCATAGTAGGCTCTGATAAATACTTGTTTAAGGAATGAATGTAGAGCATGCCTGGGTAAGTTTCACGTGGTATCCATTTTCGCAACCAGCAGAGAGGGAGGAGAGTTGTTGAGTGGACCATTTGAGGAGGCCAGTGAGTGGCCCCGGGGACAATAATATACAGACATTTGACAGTATTCTTATTCTGGTGAGGACTCTGATGGCCCAGAAGTTTGGAGGGACATGGAGGCATCCATGCTCTATTGTGTAATTTCTTCCTCCCGCTTGAGGTTAATATAAAGGATCGTTTTATCTTTAGGGTTGGTAGAGTTGAAGTCATTTCTAAATGCTGAGCAAGTATGTGAGAGAAGGGGGATAGAGACACAAAAAGAAACAACCTATTAATCAGTCTGCAAAGTAATAATGACTGAATGCTTAAGCAAATTATATCATACAGATTCTGCTTTGTGAGCACGGATTTTTTGTTTGCCACCCTGTACTGAAAGCTTCTGGAAAACAAAGACTTTTCATATTTGTATTTTCTTCTAAACCAGTGTCTTGAGCAGAGTTTTCAATAAATAATTGTTGAAAGAGTGAGGTAGTGGGGAAAGGGTAAAAGGCCCCAGAGTGGAAATTTCCAGTGATGGGATAAGGTTAGCTGAATGATATTCCTAATTACTTTTATCTAGTCCTTATTTCTTCTAAGAAACAATGCTAAGTTGTTTCTTAGTTGGGCTAGCATCAGGAAACCCTGGTTGGGGAGCAGCTCAGTGATACCGTTTAATGAAGGATCAGATTTTCTTGTAAAACTTCAGACGTCTGGATATCCTTTATAAGACCAGTAAGATGTCATTTATTGGATGTTTGCTATGTCCTTATATATTGTGTGTATTTTTCACAACAGCCCAGTACTTACATTACAGAGGCCCAAAGCCCTTCAGAAGTTACAGGGCCAGCATGTAGAGCCAGACCTGTCATGTTAACAAGGCCTGTGGTGACAAAATGGTTAAATGTGCTTGAAGAAATATCTGGGCCCTTCCTTAGAGGCCTGAGAAGCTCCTTTGCCCACAGAGCACTGAGGTGCATTCATGTTTGCACCAAGAATAGTCAGTGCAATCTGATTCCTCAGGTGCCTTGTTCTGTGTCACTGTTTTCTCTTTGGTATAATTCCTGGGATACCTGAATTGAGGAACATACCAGTTTGGGCTACATTTTCCACCTACTCATTCCCGGGGACCAGGACACTGATGGTAGCATTAGTCACTTGTTACTAGACAGAACTGTTACGAAAAGAAAGTCTGAAGAAAATACTGTGAAAGGTAGTGAACTTGAGTATAAAATGTGTTCAGTCAAGCTGATCCTGCTTTTGACTTGACACCCCCACACACACACCTCAAGGTTATCTCTGTGCCCAATATGGAACTCAAACTCACAACCACAAGATCAGGAGTCACATGCTTTCCTCATGGAGCCAGCCAGGTGACCCATGCTTTTGACTTTATTCTCATTCGCAGATTATTTCCTTGTTTCCCAGGGTACCTAAATGCTGTTCTTAACCTCTTAAACTGCCTCTCACCAGTTTGCCCTTTGACATCAGTGACTGATTGATTGATGGACGACTTTTTATAAGATTTTATTTTATTTATTTTTTTTTAATAATTTTTTTATTTAAAGATTTTATTTATTTATTTGACAGAGATCACAGGTAGACAGAGAGACAGGCAGAGAGAGAGAGACAGAGGAGGAAGCAGGCTCCCAGCTAAGCAGAGAGCCCGATGTGGGGCTTGATCCCAGGACCCTGGGATCATGACCTGAGCAGAAAGCAGAGGCTTTAACCCACTGAGCCACCCAGGTGCCCCTATAAGATTTTATTTTTAAGTAATCTCTACACCCAACGTGGGGCTTGAACTTAGAACCCTGAGATCAAGAGTCACATCCTCTACTGACTGAACCAGCCAGACCATCAATGGCATAGTTTAAGAGAGTAACAAAATGTTTTCATTCACCATTCTCCGTGCTTTCATTCTGCCTCCTTTTGAAAAAGGAATTGTTAATGCATTGACGGGTTTTCTGAACTTACTTTTTAAAGAATGTGAATGGAGATTAAAATAAAAGGGAAAAGTTACATAGTCTGATAACAACAAGACTTAAAATTCTCCACATGCCCTTCCAGTATTGGTTCAGCCTGATGACTGGCGATACGTTTAAAGGAAGAAGAATCGGGGCTTTAGAAACAAGCCCTGGGCTCAGAATTCTGGCCTCAGAGGATTGTGTGTCAGAGCCAAAGCCAGTACCCACAGTCTCCTGCTGCTGGCTGGTTTGCTGCTGCTTAGACATCTTCCCCTCAGCCTGAGGACGCTGTGGTTCTACCTACACAAACACAGCAAGTGGGGAAGCGGTGAAACAAGGTGATTTTGCAGAACATCAAACAAGAGAAACTTGACAATTTTAGAAGAATGTAGGCTTTGGTTTAAGTCATGTGGAGCGTGGGGACTGTAGATACACCCTTAATTAGAGCCAAGAGCCAAAGGAAGGCAGTACAGACTCATGTTCCAGTTGGTTAAGACTTTATAAAAATTTGTATTGTGTTTATTTAGAGAAATTTTAAAAACATAGAAAAGTATAGATATTAATACCCATATTCCTGCTACCTAGAATCAACTGACCATCATTAAATATTGGCTCATTGAAAAATTTCAATGGAAGAAAACATTGCAGATAAAACACTATTGGATTTGCAAGTCCAGCACTATTACTTGCTTGTCTTCCTTCAAGGCCAGTATGAACATGAATTTGATGTTTTTTTCTGAGTCTATTTTCTATAGTTATATAGAAACTATATACATGAATAGCTCATACCTGTTAGAATGGCTGTTATCAAAAATAAATAACAAGTGTTGGCAAGGATATGGAGAAAAGGCAACACTTGTGCACTGTTGGTAGGAATGTAATTTGGTGCTGCTACTATGGAAAACAGTGTGGAGGTTCCTCAAAAATAGTAAAAATAAGAGTGCCCTGGTGGTTCAGTCCATTAAGTGTCCTACTCTTGATCTTGACTCAGGTTATGATCTCAGGGTTGTGAGATAGAGCCTGCCACAGGCTCCTCGCTGTGCATGGAGCCTGCTTGAGATTCTTTATCTCCCTCTGCCCTACCCTGTCCCTCTAGAAAAAAATTAAAAATGAAACTACCATATCCAGCAATTTTACTTTTAGATATTTCTCTCTCTCTCTGTTTCTCTCTCTCTCTCACACACACACACACACAGAGACATGAATACTATTATTAAGCCATAAAAAAGAAGGAAATTCTGCTGTTTGTGACAACATGGATGGAGCTTAAGGACACTATTCTAAGTGAAATAACTAAAAAATGACAATTACTGTATATGTCTCATGTGGGTGGGATCTAAAAACAAAACCAAAAGATTGGTGATCATTAGAGATTGGTGATCATTAGAGGTTGAGGGGGGAGAAATGGGTGGAGGGGATATAAATTTAAAAAATAATAATAATGAAGAAAGGTGTTTTGCACTTCCCACTGTATTTAGCTTGCCTCTACTATCTTACCTTTTGTTATTTGTCCCACCTTTGATCTGCCTTTTTTTCTCCTTTCTTTCATTCTTAAAAGTAGCCTGAATTTTTGTTTTCATATTCCACTTTTTCCATCCCCTGGTTTGGAATTCATTGACTCTATTCCTGTTCTTAGAGAGGCTACCCTTAAAATTTTACATTGCACACTTAAGAGAGCCTAACCACCCCGCTTCTCCTTTTAGACAATACAGGTATTTTGGAATACTCTAACTCCAATGCCTGCCCCTTTCACTGTGTAATCAAGTTTCATTGAGTCTGTCCTTTTTCCAGCCCACACATTTGCCTTTGTGATCGTTATACTGAATTATACAATGTTTGTTTATATTTATCTGCATGTTTATCATTTTTTCTCAACAACCCTTGCATCTTATACTTGTCTTCTTTGATCACTTCTTTCTAACGTACATACTTAGAACTTCTTTTAATGTAGGTCTTTGTGATTTTTAAAAAAGATTTATTTACTTTAGAGACTGATAGAGAGCAAGAGTCGGGGAAGTGGCAGAGGGAGAGAGAGAATCCTCAAGCAGACTCCCTGCTGAGAGCAAAGCCCCAGTTGGGGCTTGATCCCATGACCCTGAGATCATTACCTGAGCCAAAATCAAGAATCGGCTGCTTAACTGACTGAGCCATCCATGTGCCCCAGTCTACTGGTGCTTTTTAAAAAAACTTTATTTTGAAATAATTGTATCTGGGAGCTAGGGGGAGTCACTGAATTCCAGTCACCTGGAATCACTTTTACATGCTTCCAGGGTCCTATCCAATGCAATAATCTTGGACTCAGTTCCCCTAGCTTGCTCCTAGCTCTGCCAGCCCTCCTAATTGTGCTGAGTAGGCATTTACTAATGGTTAACACTCCTCTCTAAATTTGTACCCCCCATAGCTTTGGGTCCAGCTCAAAAATTTTTTTCATCTCCTTTGAGAATTCACTTCCTGAAAAACTGACAGTGAAATAAAAATTATGGGTTTCTTTAGCAAAAAAAGAAATTCTGAATAAAGGTTCTTGGGCATAATAGAATCTTGCTTTTATTTATTTTTTATATTTATTTGACAGAGATCACAAGTAGGCATAGAGGCAGGCAGAGAGGGAGGGGAAAGCAGGCTCCCCACTGAGCAGAGAACCTGATGCAGGACTCGATCCCAGGACCCTGAGATCATGACCTGAGCCAAAGGCAGAAGCCCAACCCACTGAGCCACCCAGGTGCCCCTAGAGGCTTGCTTTAAAAAAATTATTTGAGCTGTGTCTGGCTGGCTCAGTCAGTGGAGCATGCAACTCTTGATGTCAGGGTTGTGAGTTCGAGCTGCATGTTGGGTGTAGAGATTACTTAAAAATGAAGTCTTAAATAAACAAATATTTGAATGCTGCCATGAAAGGCAACTGGAAATCTGTGTGAGAGTAAGACAGGATTGTTGTAGGGAGCTCATTCTTTGGAATTCATATCATTATCATCATTACATTTATTCAGTATTTATTGACCATCTGTTCTATGGCAAGTCCTGTGGAGAGAATATTACAATGAACATCACTGATGTTTTTCCCCACTCATGAAGTTTACATTCTAGTGGAGGAGGCACAAAAAAATGAGCAAGCAGACTGATTAGTTGCTTACAAAATGGCTCCCAAGCATCCTTACTTCCTGGTATCAACATCCTTGTGTAGTCCTCTATTGTATTTTACCATAGTTGGTCTGTGTGATTAATATCATATAGCAGAAGTGATGAGATGTCACTACCCAGAGGAGGTTCTAAAAAAGACTTCTGCTTATTTCTTAGGCCCTCACACCTTTTCTTGGATCACTTCCTCTGTGGGAAGCTATCATGTTGTGGGTGCTACTCAGGCAGCCTGTAGAGAGGCCTGCTGCTAAGGAACAAACTGAGCCCTGCCAATAACCACTTGAATGAGTTTGGAAGTGAATCCATCAGCCCCAGTTGAACCCTGAAATGACTGACTGTGGCTAAACAGGTTGACTGCAACCTCATGAAGGGTTCTGTCCAGACCATCCAGCTAAGCCAGTCCTGTATTACTGATCCACGGACATGTCAAGATGTTAAATGTTCCAATTTTAGGAATAATTTGTTATGTATCAGTAGATGACTAATACACAGACAGATGAAATAACTGCAAATTGGAATAAATGCCTATACCAATCTTATGGTAGAGCAGTTGCTCATCAAGAGAAGTGATATGATCAGATGGTTAACGAAGTAGGCTTTGGAGCCTGAGTGCTGGTTTCAGATCCTGGCTCTGCCACATACTGGCTGTGTGATCTTAGCAAGTCTTTTTTTTTTCTTTTTTTTTTTTTTTTAGATTTTAAATTAATTAACTTACTAATTAATTAATATTAAAGATTTTACTTATTTATTTGACAGACAGAGATCACAAGTAGGCAGAGAGGCAGGCAGAGAGAGAGAGAGAGAGGAGGAAGCAGGCCCCCTGCTGAGCAGAGAGCCCAATATAGGGCTCGATCCCAGGACCCTGAGATCATGACCTGAGCTGAAGACAGAAGCTTTAACCCACTAAGTCACCCAGGTGCCCCTTAGTTTATTTTTGAAAAAGAGAGCAAGCACAGGAAAGGGAGAAGCAGACTCCCTGCTGAGCAGAGAGCTGATGCAAAACTCTATCCCAGGAACTTGAGATCATGACCTGAACTGAAGGCAGATGCTTAACTGACTGAACCACCCAGGCACACATTTTTTTTAAAATTTCTGTTTTCTAATTTGATCATTTGTAGAATGAAGATAATAACAGTACTTACGTTAAGGTTGTTCTGAAGAGTCAAGAAGTTAGAAAAAAGTGTGTAGCCCAGAGATTGACACATTTTAAAGGTCCAATTAATATAGCTGTTGTTAATCTGTATTGATTCTTGAACATTTGTTATTAATCTATTTTTTAAGATTTATTTATTTATTTATTTGAGAGAGAGCATGAGTTGAGGGGAGGAGAGGAGATTCCCCACTGAGCAGGGAGCCCAAGACGTGGGGCTTAATCCCAGAATCCTGGGACAATGACCTGAGCTGAAGGCAGCAGCTTAACCAGCTGAGCCACCAAGGCGCCCTATGTTATCAATCTATTTGTTTGAGCTATTTGCCTGTGCTTGTTTATACTGGAAAATGGCTACTGAAGGTGAATGCCTCTGTCTAAATCTGACCCAAAATTAGCAGGGCCACTCCACACTGTATTGCACACCTATGTGCTGGGGATAATGCTCAGTCCTGGAAAAAGTAAGATATGATCCATATCCCCAGAGTTCAGATTCTCAGATGGGAGGCAGACACAAGGGTTATTAATGTAATTAAGGATTAATTAAGGATTCTAAGTCTAAAAGACTTGTGAGTTGAAGAATCTTCAAGAATTTATCACCAAATGCCATTTGAGTTTGGTATACTCCTCGTTATGAGGAAAAACTTGATAGGTCTATGCCTAGGAGAAAATTTGAGAATTAGTTTAGAAGTTTAGAAATGAAAAGATCTGTTGTAATTGCTAGGAAAGGCTGTAATTTATACTGGTAAGACAAAGCACAGAGGAAAGCAGTAAACTGAAATGAAGACAGGCTTTGGATCTCAGCTTAAATGCCACTAACTGAGAGAGCCTCCTCCATGTGCCCCTGTTCTCTTCCTTCTCTTCATAGCACTTATCATAATTAATGCTTATTTGTGGTTTTTTTCACAACCACTGTGAGGGCAGGAATCTCATCTGGTTTACTCACCACTGTGAGTATACTGTGTTTATACACAGTATTTAGTTTGATCCCTGGAACTTAGGTAACAGGTACTTAATACATTTTTGTAAATGAATGTTAAATGAGTGTTTAGAACCATTGGCACCCTGGTGAGTCATTGAAGACCCATAGAAAACTCTGGGTTCCTGGCTGGCTCAGTCAGTGGAGCATGTGACTCTGAATCTTGGGGTTGTGAGTTTGAGCCCCACACTGGGTATAGAGATTAATTAAAAATAAAATTTAAAAAAAGAAAGGAAAAGAAAACTCAAGACCCATGCAGCAGTGTGCTGAGTCAAAGACTGAACTTGTGTACAGTCTTTTACTTCTCTAGCAAAGAGAGGGGCTGGAAAGGCCTTGATGGTCCATGAGAATGGAATTCCTTTGGAGGACTGTAGAGTACTATAGAACTTCCTCCCCTCCACTTGATACACACAAAATCCAGGAGTGATGAGGAGGAGGCTCTCTTCTTAGGAAATAGAAGATAATCAGCCTTCCTGTGCTTTGAACACTGTAAAGAATACTGGTGATCCTACATCTAACATCCATGGTCCTCTTGGCCCTTAGCTTTACTCAAGTAGCCATATCTCTCCCTTGCAACTTATGTGATTCAAGGAGCACCCACCCCATTGCCAATTCCAATTATGGTAACCTCGTTTCCCTTCTGGAACTCAAGGTTAAGTCTTCTTTACATTTGCTAGTCAGTTACTGATTGGGAGGCAGAGTATGTGCCTATGTGACCTAATTGGTCAGAAAAACCCAACAACAACAACAAAAAAAACCCACAAAAAAAACCAAAAACAGAAGGAAAGATTGTAGATGGAAAAGAAAGTATGTGGTCCTGATTGCTCCTGGTAGACCTCTGGAAAATCACTTTAGTATGAATTTGAAACCTACCATGTTTGTAGGAGAGCAGAGAGACTAATAGATGAGGTCCTTGATAACTTGTTGAGCCATTGAATTCACCAACCTAAAAGTGTTTTGCCTGTGGACTTCCTGTTGTGTGAGATAATAAATTTACTTATTGCTTAAGAAGACAGTTTGAGAAGACAGTTTGAATCAGGTTTTCTATTTGCAGCCAAAATGGTTCCAACTGACACGTGATATTTGACTTTCTGGCTCAATTAGTGCAGCTATAATCAGAAGAGTGGGCAAGTCACCCTATTGTCTTGGAAAAGGCAAGCAGTTGGACTCTGTGTTTCTAGGGTTGAAAATGAAAATCTACTGGGGCATCTGAATGGTTCAGTTGGTTAAGCTTCTGCCTTCAGCTCAGGTCATGATCCCAGGGTCCTGGCATTGAGCCCTGCATCAGGATCCTTGTTGGGGGAGTCTGCTTCTCCCTCTCCCTCTGATTGCTGCTCTACCTACTTGTGATCCCCCTCTCTCTCTATGAAATAAATAAATTAAAAAAAAACCTTAAATAAAAAAAGAAAATGAAAGTCTGTTTAAATATAAACTACTGCTAGTGTGAATAGCTAGGTAAGGAAAGGGATTAGAGGCAGCGTTGAGAACATCTTTGCATGGCGCAGACACAGAGATCAAACTCACAGTGGCCCCAGATGCCTGGGAAGAAAGCCAAATATGGGCCTGAAAGTATTTACCCTAAAAGCTGTGACCCTAAGATTTCTTGTGAGACCCGGAATGATTGATGCCCTCTGTTGGAGATCGTCAGCCCTTATGGGACCTGCACCACCACAGATCTGGAAAATACGGGTCGTCCAACAGCGACACTATGTGGCTGTAAGATGCAAGAACAATAGTGGGCCAATGAGACTTCTCTTCAGGTGTGTGGAAGTTGTATTTTCTGCTAGGAATTTTTTGATCACTTAACCCCTTATGAGTTTTTGAAAATGGTGGGCAGGGACCCTATTTGTAGTTTCTGACTTTATTAATCTGAGAAATAAAATATTGAGGTGACTTCTTTTTGTGAGGGGGAAAAAGCAATGATCATATTTGTACATGGTGGAGATGTTTTTACAGTTTTTATCTGTATTGTCAAGATGCATTAAAATTAGGCTTGAAGTCACCCCAACAAGAAATATTCCCATTTTATTACTTCCTTTGAAAACTTGTCTATGGTTTCCCATTACCCCCCTGGATAAAGTCCCAGGTCTTTAGCACACCTCCTAAAGCCTTCCCATTCTGCCTTTCCAGGGATGCAACATAGTACTCAGTTTCATCAGGGAGCCCTCAGTAGGTTCCATTATATTTGTAAAGGCTTTTGGAGTTAGGTTTTAGGGGAGGGCATATATGAGTCATACCAAAGGGGCCCAGGTTTAATGACAAAAAATAATAAGGTTTACTGATTACTTGTGATTTAGGCATTATAATAATGTGCTTTGAAACTATTTAATTTGCTCAAGAAGTTCTCTATAATTATCTTTCCTCCCTGTGTTTCTGGGGAACTCCTACCATTCAGAATCATTCAAGTATTTCTCTAAATTTGCAGTTCTTGAGCTTGGAGGCAATTAGAATCACCTGGGGAGGGGAGGATGGGGAAGAGACGTTATTGACAAACTATTAACACCTGAGGCCTACCCTGGAGATTCTGATTTAAGTAGTCTGGGGATTGATTACCAAATTTTCACAGCTCCTGGGGTGATTCTAATATGCAGTCAGGGTTGAGACTCACAGGTTTAGGAAGACTAAAGTGACCTATTTAGGTAATTCTTCTCTTTTCCTTCTGTACCCTGCGCGAACTTCTTTGATTATGCCTATCACACTGTATCTTAATTTCAGAGCGTATATTCAGTCCCTAACTAGACTGAGCATTTCCAGTCAGCCACCTCTGCATTCCTGGAGCCTCATGTAGGGCCGGACACTTCGTGGAGATTTGAAAATGCTGAACGTAAGGGTAAAATGTCATTAATGAACACATACTGGGGTCCTCCAAATGCTAGGTGCTGCCGCGATCAGCAAGGTCTGGAACTTAGAAAACAAGCTGACTAGTCCTGTACAAAGGCTCACAGTCACAGCTTGAATGTGTGTGGAGGGCAGAACGCGTTGGTTACGTTGTCGGGGCCTCATTTCCACCAACGGCCTCAATTATGTATTTCTGTGGTCCGGGCAAATGAGTTTCCAGGTGTCTGCTAACAGCGCCTGCAAAAGCACAGCTTGTTGTCAGTGCGACGGCAGTGCGCGGGCGCAGACCGTAAGCTCGGCGCACTCTCCTCTGAGTGACTGTAAGTCCCGCCCCCAAGAGCGAGGGCAACTCGACGCGGGGCCGACCTAGACACTTCCGCCCCGCCCCCCCATTTCCCCGGGCTGTGGGAAGAAACAGGGCCCGCGCTCTGAGGCGGAGCGGAGGTGGGGCTTCTCGCCGCGCTCCAGCTCGATTGGCCGGCCTCCCGCGGCGCGGTAACGGTCGCGGGGGCGGAGCCAGAGAGGGCTGAGTTGGGCCGGGCCGGGCCGGGCGTGCTGCTGGGGAAGGCCGCGGCGGAGGAAGGTGAGTGGCGTCGGTGTCCCTCCCCCGCGCATCCCGGGGACCGGCCCGGGCCGGTCTGGGAGAATGGTCACACCGACTCTTGTCGGGCGCCCAGGGAGCGCGTCAGTTATAATCCTAGTGTAAGGGTGGCGGTCCCTGACTAACCCGGCTGGAGTCGTGACTTCCTGGCCTTGGGCACCTCGGGCTGCTCACCGCAGGCCACAGCGCCTCCGTTTCTTCATTCGCAGCACACAGCTGGTAATTCTTGCGGTGAGGGCTGGTTGAGAAGGTTGAAGAGGCAGTCGTGTGAGGCTTAGAATGACAGCCGGCGCAGACCGCACTGCGGCCGAGTCCTAGGCGAGTCTCCGTGTGCAAGAGCCGACCAGAACGGATCCGCTTCGCTTTTCAGGGTTAGGGTGTCTGAGAAGTTTGCTGTCTAGAGGAGACTCGGAGCGAAAGGGTGGGTACCCGGGGGAGTAGTCGAGTTGCCCTTCCAACTACTCATGAGGCTCATTCCAGGCTCGGAGGACGGCTGGCTTTCGGCGGAGTCTGAGTCTGTGAGGTGGGAATGTCAGAAGGCTGGGATCCGGCCCCTAGAGACCGCACAGGAAGGGTTTCTGCTACCATTTATCTTCTAATCATAATAATATTAAGCATTGTGCAGGCATCACCTGCGTTGGTTCCAGTCCTCTGCAGGAGTTTGTTTTTACTTTCTTTATTGCCAGGTGGACTCCTGCCTGCCCCGCCACACCTTGAACAGGTGGCTAACTGGGGTTTGGCCCGCAGCTTCTCCCTCAAACGGGGAGAGGCGGCTCTGGCCCTTTGTGTACCCTCTCCTGGGGCCCAGTTACTGGGTGGAGATGACATCCAATCCCAATTCCCATTTCCTTATTTTCAGTAGATTCACTAATAAGAAAATTGAGCAGCATGCTCCTCTGTTTTGGGAGTAGAGCTTTCGTATTTAATTGACAGTAGAGACTTTGAAAGCATTGCGTGTTCCATTTATTGCAGTAATGTGAGATATATGCTTTTGAGATAGCTAATGACAAATTTTGATGAGTCTCCATGGAGAAAGAATCACCACATGCCATGGTTTGTTATCTCCAGCTTTTCCCCAAGAAAGTGTTGAAAAAATACACATTTTATTGGATCCTGCTTGTTAACTGGGCTTCAGACCTGTGAAGGGGAAGTTACCAGAGGACTCTTGGAAAACCTGGACAGTGCCAGAAGATACAACATGCTTTACCTCTCTCTGCATTTGGCTTTTTATGTTATGTGCAAACAACTTGTCTCCTGCAACCCCTATTCCCACAGTCTTACTTTAGGTGTGTTGTGGCACTGATTAAAGGTATAGCGTCTTCTTTGGCCTTGGAAAACATTTGGTCTTTACCTGTGACTCAGTTCCAGATCTGTGTCCTGTCACAGCTTATAGTAGGGGGAAAGGCTGGTGCATACTATCAGCACATTAATTTCACAACATGGACTTCTGGAAAGGAATTAAAAATTACTTAAGAACTTTTTAAAACAATTATTTATTTAGTCACAGGTGGAATTGAGAAGATAGTTTTTATTCCTGCCTTTGCCGTTTGTGTTTAGTGGTATTTGTGTGAGAGCGTTTCATTTTAGTACCCTTGCAAATGAGAATAATCTACCTTTGTGGTCAGAATTATCTGTTCTTACAGATAATAGTTTATGATAGATTTGGACTCCCAGCTAAATGTTTCAAAAAGCAGGGAGAGGAATGAAGAGAAGGAAGAAAACACAAGATGATGAGTGTTGAGTCCATCAGTGGTTACTTCAGCTGTTCCACTTCAGTTCAGTGGTTACCAGTGCCATAGATGCCTGCTCTGGGAATAACACAAGACCATTTTCACTAGAAGTTGAACACTTTAAGATTTTTGGTTTATCTTTTGAAATCTAGATGAAGATCCAGTTTCAGACATAAGACTCACTGGGTGATCATTTCATTGAGATCAACTTGAATGACTAGGTGAAAAGTGCAAGAGGAATGTGCTATGACTGAGGTATGTCTAATGTGAATGATAATTCTCTCTGGATGTTGGGAGGCCTAGAAAAAGACCTGTTATTTGTTGAATACTGTAATAGATACATTGTATATATTTCCTTCTGATCTCTTGATAATTGAATTAGGTAGATATTTTAAACTCAGCTGAGGAAACTGGAGCCCAGAGAGGTTAAGTAACTACACTAATTCAGGTAGCTGGTGGTCACCAACTCTGATCACCAGCTCTGTCAGCTATGAGTCAGGCACTGTTTTATTTTCTTTCTATATTAACTCCTAATTTCCATAACACCCCTATGAGCTACGTATTTTTTACTCTCCTCATTTTATGATAGTGAGATCAAGGCGTAGAGTCATTAGTAATTTCCTGGCTGTGTGGCAGAATCCACAGTTCAAATCCAGGCAGCCTGGCTACAGAGCTATACCAGCTTTCTTTTGGTTAGTGTTTTTGGTATTAATAAATTATTAAAATAAGATGATACCCCTCAGATCAGGGTGTAGAATCGTGCTCACCATGCCAGAGCCCCTCCATTGCTCAGTGCCAGTCTCAGTTACTTCTGTACTCCCATTAGTAGCCATTCTTCAGATTTCTATAGTACTTATTTTCTTATGCTTGAGTTTTTTTCCATAAATGTATATTTCTAGACACTATAGTGTAGCCTTACCAGTTAAAAATTACTTAAGAACTTTAAAAAAAAATTATTTTAGAACAAGCAGGGAGAGGGGCAGAGAGGGAGGGAAAGGGAAAGAATCTTGAGCAGACTCCCCACTGAGTGTGGAGCCTCATACAGGGCTCCATCTCATGACCTGAGCTAAAATCACGAGTCAGACACTAAACCCACTGGGCTACACAGTTGCCCCTTAAAAACTCTTTAAAATATCTGTAGGTTTGCAGGGTGCCTGGGTGACACAGTTAGTTGAGCATCTGGCTCTTGGTTTCGACTCAGGTCGTGATCTCAGGGTCACGAAATTGAGGCCCGCGTTCGGCTCCATACTCAGCCTCGATTCTACTTGAGGCTCTCTCTGATAAATAAATAAATGTATTTTTAAAAATCTGTAGGTTTTTCTCTCTGTTCCTCCTTTTCCCTTATAATTTATCAGATCTAGAATCTGGGTTTGACCTATATATACTGTAGACTGGATTTTGCTGATTATAAATTCATATACAATTCAGTATGTTCTGCCCTGGATAATTCCTGCACACTTATAGCTGGATCCAGGACTGGATCAGACTCAGATTCAAGTCCTTTGGCAATTCTCTAAGCAGTGTTTGTCAAGTCCATTGGAGGTGCCTGTGCCTCTTTGTGATCTCAGCAACTCTTGAAACTTCATACCTATATCTATTCATTTAAGGTTGCAAAACAGTGGTATTTTCTATCCTGTTTTTTTTTTTCTTATTAATTGGCATACTAGTCCCTTATATAGCATCTGGATACACAGCTATATGATTCCTTTAGGAAAGGCAGCATAAATGCTTGATTCTTTCCATTTATTTACCAATTTTCAAGATAATGAATTAGTTCCTTATTTTTTATTTTTTTATTTTTTAAATTTTTTATTTTTTATAAACATATATTTTTATCCCCAGGGGTACAGGTCTGTGAATCACCAGGTTTACACACTTCACAGCACTCACCAAAGCACATACCCTCCCCAATGTCCATAATCCCACCCCCTTCTCCCAACCCCCCTCCCCCCAGCAACCCTCAGTTTGTTTTGTGAGATTAAGAGTCACTTATGGTTTGTCTCCCTCCCAATTCCATCTTGTTTCATTGATTCTTCTTCTACCCACTTAAGCCCCCATGTTGCATCACCACTTCCTCATATCAGGGAGATTATATGATAGTTGTCTTTCTCTGCTTGACTTATTTCGCTAAGCATGATACGCTCTAGTTCTATCCATGTTGTCGCAAATGGCAAGATTTCATTTCTTTTGATGGCTGCATAGTATTCCATGGTGTATATATACCACATCTTCTTGATCCATTCAGCTGTTGATGGACATCTAGGTTCTTTCCATAGTTTGGCTATTGTGGACATTGCTGCTATAAACATTCGGGTGCACGTGCCCCTTTGGATCACTACGTTTGTATCTTTAGGGTAAATACCCAGTAGTGCAATTGCTGGGTCATAGGGCAGTTCTATTTTCAACATTTTGAGGAACCTCCATGCTGTTTTCCAGAGTGGCTGCACCAGCTTGCATTCCCACCAACAGTGTAGGAGGGTTCCCCTTTCTCCACATCCTCGCCAGCATCTGTCATTTCCTGACTTGTTGATTTTAGCCATTCTGACTGGCGTGTGATGATATCTCATTGTGGTTTTGATTTGTATTTCCCTGATGCCGAGTGATATGGAGCACTTTTTCATGTGTCTGTTGGCCATCTGGATGTCTTCTTTGCAGAAATGTCTGTTCATGTCCTCTGCCCATTTCTTGATTGGATTATTTGTTCTTTGGGTGTGGAGTTTGCTAAGTTCATTATAGATTCTGGACACTAGTCCTTTATCTGATATGTTGTTTGCAAATATCTTCTCCCATTCTGTCAGTTGTCTTTTGATTTTGTTAACTGTTTCCTTTACTGTGCAAAAGCTTTTGATCTTGATGAAATCCCAATAGTTCATTTTTGCCCTTGCTTCCCTTGCCTTTGGTGATGTTCCTAGGAAGACGTTGCTGTGGCTGAGGTCGAAGAGGTTGCTGCCTGTGTTCTCCTCAAGGATTTTGATGGATTCCTTTTGCACATTGAGGTCCTTCATCCATTTTGAGTCTATTTTCGTGTGTGGTATAAGGAAATGGTCCAATTTCATTTTTCTGCATGTGGCTGTCCAATTTTCCCAACACCATTTATTGAAGAGGCTGTCTTTTTTCCATTGGACATTCTTTCCTGCTTTGTCAAAGATTAGTTGACCATAGAGTTGAGGGTCTATTTCTGGGCTCTCTATTCTGTTCCATGTGATCTATGTGTCTGTTTTTGTGCCAGTACCATGCTGTCTTGATGATGACAGCTTTGTAATAGAGCTTGAAGTCCGGAATTGTGATGCCACCAACGTTGGCTTTCTTTTTCAATATCCCTTTGGCTATTCGAGGTCTTTTCTGGTTCCATATAAATTTTAGAATTATTTGTTCCATTTCTTTGAAAAAGATGGAGGGTACTTTGATAGGAAGTACATTAAATGTGTAGATTGCTTTAGGTAGCATAGACATTTTCACAATATTTGTTCTTCCAATCCAGGAGCATGGAACATTTTTCCATTTCTTTGTGTCTTCCTCAGTTTCTTTCATGAGTACTTTATAGTTTTCTGAGTATAGATTCTGTGCCTCTTTGGTTAGGTTTATTCCTAGGTATCTTATGGTTTTGGGTGCAATTGTAAATGGAATTGACTCCTTAATTTCTCTTTCTTCTGTCTTGTTGTTGGTGTAGAGAAATGCAACTGATTTCTGTGCATTGATTTTATATCCTGACACTTTACTGAATTCCTGTACAAGTTCTAGCAGTTTTGGAGTGGAGTCTTTTGGGTTTTCCACATATAGTATCATATCATCTGCGAAGAGCGATAGTTTGACTTCTTTGCCGATTTGGATGCCTTTAATTTCCTTTTGTTGTCTGATTGCTGAGGCTAGGACGTCTAATACTATGTTGAATAGCAGTGGTGATAATGGACATCCCTGCCGTGTTCCTGACCTTAGCGGAAAAGCTTTCAGTTTTTCTCCATTGAGAATGATATTTGCAGTGGGTTTTTCATAGATGGCTTTGATAATATTGAGGTATGTGCCCTCTATCCCTACACTTTGAAGAGTTTTGATCAGGAAGGGAGGCTGTACTTTGTCAAATGCTTTTTCAGCATCTATTGAGAGTATCATATGGTTCTTGTTCGTTCTTTTATTGATGTGTTGTATCACATTGACTGATTTGCGGATGTTGAACCAACCTTGCAGCCCTAGAATAAATCCCACTTCGTCGTGGTGAATAATCCTTTTAATGTTCTGTTGAATCCTATTGGCTAGTATTTTGGCGAGAATTTTCGCATCTGTGTTCATCAAGGATATTGGTCTATAGCTCTCTTTTTTGATGGGATCCTTGTCTGGTTTTGGGATCAAGGTGATGCTGGCCTCATAAAATGAGTTTGGAACAGTTTCAGGAGAATAGGAATTAGTTCTTCTTTAAATGTTTGGTAGAATTCCCCCGGGAAGCTGTCTGGCCCTGGGCTTTTGTTTGTTTGGAGATTTTTAATGACTGTTTCAATCTCCTTACTGGTTATGGGTCTGTTCAGGCTTTCTATTTCTTCCTGGTTCAGTTGTGGTAGTTTATATGTTTCTAGGAATGCATCCATTTCTTCCAGATTGTCAAATTTGTTGGCGTAGAGTTGCTCATAGTATGTTCTTATAATAGTTTGTATTTCTTTGGTGTTAGTTGTGATCTCTCCTCTTTCACTCATGATTTTATTTATTTGGGTCCTTTCTCTTTTCTTTTTGATAAGTCGGGCCAGGGGTTTATCAATTTTATTAATTCTTTCAAAGAACCAGCTCCTAGTTTCGTTGATTTGTTCTATTGTTTTTTTGGTTTCTATTTCATTGATTTCTGCTCTGATCTTTATGATTTCTCTTCTCCTGCTGGGCTTAGGGTTTCTTTCTTGTTCTTTCTCCAGCTCCTTTAGGCGTAGGGTTAGGTTGTGTACCTGAGACCTTTCTTGTTTCTTGAGAAAGGCTTGTACCGCTGTATATTTTCCTCTCAGGACTGCCTTTGTTGTGTCCCACAGATTTTGAACCGTTGTATTTTCATTATCATTTGTTTCCATGATTTTTTTCAATTCCTCTTTAATTTCCCCGTTGACCCATTCATTCTTTAGAAGGATGCTGTTTAGTCTCCATGTATTTAGGTTCTTTCTAAACTTCCTTTTGTGGTTGAGTTCTAGCTTTAGAGCATTGTGGTCTGAAAATATGCAGGGAATGATCCCAATCTTTTGATATCGGTTGAGTCCTGATTTAGGACCGAGGATGTGATCTATTCTGGAGAATGTTCCATGTGCACTAGAGAAGAATGTGTATTCTGTTGCTTTGGGATGAAATGTTCTGAATATATCTGTGATGTCCATCTGGTCCAGTGTGTCGTTTAAGGCCTTTATTTCCTTGCTGATCTTTTGCTTGGATGATTTATCCATTTCAGTGAGGGGAGTGTTAAAGTCCCCTACTATTATTGTATTATTGTTGATGTGTTTCTTTGATTTTGTTATTAATTGGTTTATATAGCTGGCTGCTCCCACGTTGGGGGCATAGATATTTAAAACTGTTAGATCTTCTTGTTGGACAGACCCTTTGAGTATGATATAGTGTCCTTCCTCATCTCTTATTATAGTCTTTGGCTTAAAATCTAATTGATCTGACATAGGGATTGCCACTCCTGCTTTCTTCTGATGTCCATTAGCATGGTAAATTCTTTTCCACCCCCTCACTTTAAATCTGGAGGTGTCTTCGGGCTTAAAATGAGTTTCTTGTAGGCAACATATAGATGGGTTTGTTTTTTTATCCATTCTGATACCCTGTGTCTTTTGATTGGGGCATTTAGCCCATTAACATTCAGGGGAGCTATTAAGAGATATGAATTTAGTGCCATTGTATTGCCTGTAAGGTGACTGTTACTGTATATTGTCTCTGTTCCTTTCTGATCTACCACTTATAGGCTCTCTCTTTGCTTAGAGGACCCCTTTCAATATTTCCTGTAGAGCTGGTTTGGTGTTTGCAAATTCTTTCAGTTTTTGTTTGTCCTGGAAGGTTTTAATCTCTCCTTCTATTTTCAATGATAGCCTAGCTGGATATAGTATTCATGGCTGCATGTTTTTCTCGTTTAGTGCTCTGAAAATATCATGCCAGCTCTTTCTGGCCTGCCAGGTCTCTGTGGATAAGTCAGCTGCCAATCTAATATTTTTACCATTGTATGTTAGAGACTTCTTTTCCTGGGCTGCTTTCAAGATTTTCTCTTTGTCACTGAGACTTGTAAATTTTACTATTAGGTGACGGGGTGTGGGCCTATTCTTATTGATTTTGAGGGGCATTCTCTGAACCTCCTGGATTTTGATGCTCATTCCCTTTGCCATATTGGGGAAATTCTCCTCAATAATTCTCTCCAGTATACCTTCTGCTCCCCTCTCTCTTTCTTTTTTTTTTTTTTTTTTTTTTTTTTTTTTTTTTTTTTTTAAAGATTTTTATTTATTTATTTGGCAGAGAGAAATCACAAGTAGATGGAGAGGCAGGCAGAGAGAGAGGGAAGCAGGCTCTCCGCTGAGCAGAGAGCCCGATGCGGGACTCGATCCCAGGACTCTGAGATCATGACCTGAGCCGAAGGCAGCGGCCTAACCCACTGAGCCACCCAGGCGCCCTCCCCTCTCTCTTTCTTCTTCTTCTGGAATCCCAATTATTCTAATGTTGTTTCGTCTTGTGGTGTCACTTATCTCTCGAATTCTCCCCTCGTGGTCCAGTAGCTGTTTGTCCCTCTTTTGCTCAGCTTCTTTATTCTCTGTCATTTGGTCTTCTATATCACTGATTCTTTCTTCTGCCTCATTTATCCTAGCAGTGAGAGCCTCCATTTTTGATTGCACCTCATTAATAGCTTTTTTGATTTCAACTTGGTTAGATTTTAGTTCTTTTATTTCTCCAGAAAGGGCTTTTATATCTCCCGAGAGGGTTTCTCTAATATCTTCCATGCCTTTTTCGAGCCCGGCTAGAACCTTGAGAATTGTCATTCTGAACTCTAGATCTGACATATTACCGATGTCTGTATTGATTACGTCCCTAGCCTTCAGTACTGCCTCTTGTTCTTTTTTTTGTGGTGAATTTTTCCATCTTGTCATTTTGTCCAGATAAGAGTATATGAAGGAGCAAGTAAAATACTAAAAGGGTGGCAACAACCCCAGGAACATATGCTTTAACCAAATCAGAAGAGATCCCAAATCGTGAGGGGGGAAAAAGGGGATAAAAAGAGGTTCAAAAAGGAAGAAAGAAAAAAAAAGAAAAAAAAGAATTAAAAAAAAAGAAAATGAATAAAGAAAAATATAAAAAAGAAAAAATATATATATTAGATAAACTAGTTAAAAAACGTTAAAAAAGAAGAGGGTTAAAGTTAAAAAAAAATTTTACCAGAAGTCGAGATTTAAAAAAAAAAACAAAAAATGAAAAAGAAAAAAATTAAATTAACTGCAAGACTAAAAAAACCCACAGGGAGAAAGCCGTGAGTTCAGTGCTTTGCTTTCTCCTCCTCTGGAATTCTGCCGCACTCCTTGGTAGGTGAACTTGGTCTCGGCTGGATTTCTTGTTGATCTTCTGGGGGAGGGGCCTGTTGTAGTGATTCTCACGTGTCTTTGCCCCAGGCGGATTTGCACCGCCCTTACCAGGGGCCGGGCTGAGTAATCCGCTCGGGTTTGCTTTCAGGAGCTTTTGTTCCCGAGTGCTTTCCGTAGAGTTCCGGAGGACAGGAATACAAATGGCGGCCTCCTGGTCGCCGGCCTGGAGGAGCTGAGAGCCCGGGGCCCAACTCCTCAGTGCGCCCTCAGAGAACAGCGCCCGGTTACTCCCGTCTGCCTGACCTCTGGCCGCGCTCCGAGCTCACCGAGCCTGTGTTGGTTCAAGGTACCCCCGAGCTGTGAGCTTACTGTCGGCTCTGTCTCTGTAGCCAGCTTTCCCGTTCCAATACCCACAAGCTCTGCGACACTCAGACACCCCCGATCCTTCTGTGACCCTGCGGGACTTGAGGCCACGCTGACCCCGCGTGGGCTTCGCCCCGGTTTAGCCTCTGGCGCGATGTCCCTCAGTGGAACAGACTTTTAAAAGTCCTGATTTTGTGCTCCGTTGCTCTGCCGCTTGCCAGGAGCCGGCCCCTCCCCCCGGGGTCTATCTTCCCGTCGCTTTGGATTCACGTCTCCGCCAGTCCTACCTTTCAGAAAGTGGTTGTTTTTCTGTTTCCAGAATTGCTGTTCTTCTCTTCGAGCTGCCGATGGATTTGCAGGTGTTTGCAATCTTTAGATGAGCTATGTAGCCGATCTCCTGCTAGCTGAAGTAGTCTCAGCCTGCTACTTCTCCGCCATCTTGACTCCTCCCTCAGTTCCTTATTTTTTGATAAACATTCTTTTTAAAAGAATCTTTAAAGATTTTTAAAAAAATATCTAATGTCAATATAAGGTCATGAACTTAAACATATTTAGTTCATTGCAGTCATTATCATTATTGAAGCTTATGTTATCTCATCTTTACCCTGGGCGGGAGATTTAAGCCTATTTTTTTGATAATGACCCTTACTAGTCTGTTGCTTGTTATCTGATAGCTTGAATGTTCTGTCCCAAATCTGACAATCTGACATCATCCCTTGAAACTTTTTGTTTTTGTTTTTTCAAGAGGGAAATTGCATTTCAAGGTTATATCTGTATGCTAGGGATCCATAGTTATTGTTGGAGGTTTTTCTGTAGGCAGAGCTAGAATTCCTACATCTGTCTATTTATATAGAGGCACACACATTAAAGATTTAGTATCTTATGAGTTCATATAAGTACTTCCAATACAAACTGAGATTATAGAGCTTTCATTGAATTTCTCTATTATATCTATAACCCTATTTTTCTTTTCTTTTTTTAAAATTTGTTATTGTTTGGCAGAGAGAGAACAAGCAGGGGGAGTGGAGGAGGGAAAAGCAGGCTCCCCCTGAGGGGCTGGATCCCAGGGCTTGGGATCATGACCTGAGCCGAAGGCAGATGCTTAATGGATTGAACCTTTCAGGAGCCCCTATGTATCATTTTGGTTCCCCAGTGCTCCTTTATTAGGTTTCTTAGGAAGGAATAGTCCCTGAGTTCTTGTATGTGGATAAAAGTTTGTCTTCTTTATACTTGAAAGGCAGTTTTGCTGATATAAAATCTTTGGTTCACACTTCTTTTCCTTGAATTTCTTAAATATATTAAAGTCTTTCTTCTGGTATAAAGTATTGGTATGAAAGCCAGATGATAATCTAATTTTTGCCCCCTTATAAGTATTGTTCTTTTTTTCTAGATGACCAAAGAATTTTTTTTCTTTGAAGTCTAGTAATTTTATTAGGATGGGTCAGTGTTCTCGAGTATGTGATACGTTCTTTCCATATGTAATTTCAAATGTACATATTTTTTCATTTCAGGAAAGTTTTATTTTTTTAACAGATTTATCGAGATATATGTGATAAAAAATAAGCTGCACATATTTAAAGTATACTATTTGATAAGGTTTTGACATACATAGGCACCTGTGAAACCATCACATAATCAAGATTGTGCATATATCCATCACCCCAAAAATCCTTTTTTCCCCTTTGTGATCCATCTTCCCAGCCTCTCATTCCCCTAGCCACCACTGATCTACTTAGATTAGGTTAATTTTTGTTCTCTAAAATTTTATTTTTTTTATTTTTAAAAGATTTTATTTATTTATTTGAGATAGAGCGAGAGGGGGAGAGCACAAGCGGGGAGAAGCAGCCTCTTCACTGAGTAGGGAGCCCAATGTGGGACTCAATCCCAAGACTCCAAGATTATGGCCTGAGTCGAAGGCAGACACTTAACTAACTGAGCCACCTAGTCGCCTGTTTTCTAGAATTTTATATAGATGGAGTTATACAGTATATAAATCTTCAGCTTCTTTTACTCAGCAATAAGTGTTTTCTGGTTCATATGTATTGTTGCATATATCAATAGTTTATTCCTTCTTTTTGAAGGTTTATTCCTTTTTATTGCTGAGAGAGATTCCATTGTGTACATATACTAGTTTGTGTATCCATTCAACTTTGATGGACTTTTGAGTCGTTTCCAGTTCCTGGCTATTACAAATAAATCTCTAGAGAACTTTCATGTACAATTCTTTGTGTGGTGGCTGTATGCTTTCATTACTTTTGGGTAAATACCTAGGAATGGAATAGCTGGATCTTAGGTATATAGTTAACCTTTTAAAAAATTGCCAAAGTGTTTTTCAAAGTGATTGTCCTATTTTACATGACCATCAGCAGTGTATCCGAGTTCCTGTTCCTTCAAGTTAAGAGTCTGGTTTTTTGGTTTGTCTTTTTTTTCCCTTTGCCCTATTTTGTTTCTTAAATTTTACATGAGTGAAGTCATATGGTATTTGTGTTTCTCTGATACTTCACTTAGCGTTATACCTACTAGGTTCATTCATGTTGTTTTATAGCTGAATAATATTTCATTGGATATATATATAGCATCTTCTTTTTCCATTCATCTGTCAGTGAACACTTGGGCTGCTTCCGTGGTTTGGCTCTTGCAAATAATACTGCTATAAGCATAGAGGTGCATGTATTCTTTTGAATTAGTGTTCTCATATTTTTTGGGTAAATACCCAGTAGCATGATTATTGGATCACAGGGTAGTTCTGTTTTTAATTTTTTTAAGAGCTTCCATACCATCTCACATGGTGGCTGTACCAGTTTGCATTCCCACCAGCAGAGCACAAGAGTTCCTTTTTCTCTACATCCTAGCCAGTACTTGTTTGAATTTTTGATTTTAGCCATTCTGAGAGGTATGAGATAATATCTCATTGTGGTTTTGGTTTGCATTTCCCTGATGATGAGTGATATGGAGCTTGTTTTCATGTGCCTGTTGGCCATCTGTATATCAGCTTTGGAGAAATGTCTGTTTATTGTCCTCTGCCCATTAAAAAATTTTTTTATTTATTTAGTTGTCAGAGAGCACAAGCAGGCAGAGTGGCAGGCAAAGGCGGAGAGAGAAGCAGACTCCCCGTTGGACAAGGAGTCCGACGTGGGACTCGATCCCAGGACCCCGGGACCATGACCCGAGCCGACGGCAGTGGCCCAACCAACTGAGCCACCCAGACATCCCTCCTCTGTCCATTTTTAATTGGATTGTTTTTTCAGTATTGGGTTGTATAAGTTCATATGTTGTTGTTTTTTTTTAAAGATTTTATTTATTTGATAGAGATCACAAGTAGGCAGAGAAGCAGGCAGAGAGAGAGAGGGAGGCAGGCTCCCTGCTGAGCAGGGAGCCCGATGCGGGGCTCGATCCCAGGACCCCAGGATCATGACCTGAGCCGAAGGCAGAGGCCTAACCCACTGAGCCACCCAGGTGCCCCAAGTTCATATGTTTTGAATACTAATCCTTTATCAGATATGTCATTTGCAAATATCTTCTCCTATTCTGTAGGTTGCCTTTTATTTTGGATGGTGATTTTCTTTGCTGTGCAGAAGCTTTTTATTTTGAGGTAGTCCCAATAGTTAATTTTTGCTTTTATTTCCCATGCCTCAGGAGACCTATCTAGAAAGATATTGCTGTCATCAGTGTCAGAGAAATGACTGCCTGTACTCTCCACCTGCTCTTCCATGAGCAGGTGGAATGTCTTTCTATTTCTTTGTGTTATCTTAATTTCTTTCATTAGCGTTTTATTTTCAAAGTAGAGGTCTTTCACCTTATGGTTGTTTATTTCTAGGTATTTTAATATTTTTGGTGCAATTATAAATGGGATTGTTTCTTTTTAAAGATTTATTTATTTGAGAGATAGAGTGTGTGAGTGAGAGAGAGCACATGATGTGGGGAGGGGGAGAGCAAGAGGGAGAGAGAGAGAATCCCAAGCAGACTCCCAGCCGAGCAGAGCTGGATGCAGGGCTCCATCTCATGATCCTGAGATCATGACTTGAGGTGAAATCAAGAGTTGGATCCTTAACCGACTGAGCCACTCAGGCACCCTGAGATTATTTCCTTAATTTCTTTTTTCTGCTGCTTCATTATTAGTGTAGAAGTACAACAGATTTCTCTATAGTGATTTTGTATCCTGCAGCTACTGAATTAATTTATCAGTTCTAGTAGTTTTTTGGTTGAGTCTTTAGGGTTTTCTTTAGATAGTATCATGTCACCTACAGATGGCCAAAGTTTTACTTCTTCCTTACCTTTTTGGGTACTTTTAGTTTCTTTTTGTTGTCTGATTGCTGTGACTGGGACTTCCTGTACTGGATTGAATAAAAGTGGTGAGGGTGGACATCCTTGTCTTCTTCCTGACCTTAGAGGAAAACCTCCCAGTTTTTCCCATTAAGTATGATGTTAGCTATGGATTTTTCATATACAGCCTTTATTATTTGAGGTATTTTTCCTCTAAACCTACTTTATTGGGATGCCTGGGTGGTTCCGTTGGTTGGACGACTGCTTTTGGCTCAGGTCATGATCCTGGAGTCCTGGGATCGAGTTCCTCATTGGGCTCCCAGCTCCACCAGGAGTCTGCTTCTCCCTCTGATCTTCTCCTTGCTCATGCTCTCTCTCACTGCCTCTCTTTCAAATGAATAAATAAAATCTTAAAAAACAAAACAACCTACTTTATTGAGGGTTTTTATCATGAATGGATGTTGTACTTTGTCAAATGCTTTAAACTCATCCATTGAGACGATCATATGGTTGATGTGATGTGTCACATTGACTGATTTGTGAATATTGAACTACCCTTCTATCACAATATTTATGAATATTCAACTACTCTTGCATCCCAGGAATAAATCCCACTTGATTTTGGTGAATGATTCTTTAAAATTTGTTGTTAGATTCGGTTTACCGATATTGTTGAGGATTTTTGCATATATGTTCACTGGCGATATTGGCCTGTAGCTCTCTTTTTTTGCAGTGTCTTTATTTGGTTTTGGTATCAGGGTAAAGCTGGCCTCATAGAATGAATTTGGAAGCTTACTTTTCTATTCTATTCTTTGGAAAAGTTTGAGAAGAATTGGTATTAACTCTTCTTTAAATGTTTGGTAGAATTCCTCAATGAAACTGTCTGGTTCTGCACTTTAGTTTGTTGGGAGTTTTTTGTTTGTTCATTGGGAGTGTTTTTTTCTAGCTCTTTAAATGTAAGGTTAGGTTGTTTGAGATTTTTCTCGTTTCTTGAGATAGGCCTGTATTGCTATGAAGTCTCTTAGAAGAGATGCTTTTGCCTCATCCCAAAGATTTCAGACCATTGTGTTTTCATTTTTCATTTGTTTCTGTGTAATTTTTATTTCTTTGATTTCTTGGTTGACCCATTCACTGATTAGGAGCATTTCATTCAATCTCCATATAATTTTGCTCTTTCCAGATTTTTTCTTTTTTTTTTTTTTTTAAAGATTTTATTTATTTATTTGACAGACAGAGATCACAAGTAGGCAGAGAGGCAGGCAGAGAGAGAGGAGGAAGCAGGCTCCCTGCTGAGCAGAGAGCCTGATGCAGGGCTCGATCCCAGGACCCTGAGATCATGACCTGAGCCGAAGGCAGCGGCTTAACCACTGAGCCACCCAGGCGCCCCCCCAGATTTTTTCTTATAGTTGATTTGTAGTTTTATAGTGTTGTGGTCAGAGAAGATGGATAATATGACTTTGATCTTCTTGAATTTGTTGAGACTTGTTTTGTGGCTTAATACGTGATTCTGCATCATGTTCCATGTGCACTTGAAAAGAATGTATAGTCTGCTGTTTGTGGATGGGATGTTCTTAATATATCTGTTAGTTAGATCCATCTAGTTCAGTGTGTCATTCAAATGCAGTGTTTCATTGTTGATTTTCAGTTTGGATGATCTGTCCATTGATGTAAGTGGAGGTGTTTAAATCCCCTACTATTATTGTATTACTATCAGTTACTTCCTTTATGTTTGTTATTAACTGTCTTATATATTTGGGTGCTCCCATGTTAGATGCATAAATATTTATAATTGTTATGTCCTCTTATTTTATTGTCCCTTTTATTATTATATCGTCCATTGTCTCTTGTTACAGTTGTTTTAAAGTCTGTTTTGCCCGGGGGCACCGGGATGGCTCAGTCAGTTAAGTGTCTGCTTTCAGCTCAGGTTGTGATCCCAGAGTCCCCAGATCAAGCCCTGTATTGGGCTCCCTGCTTGGCTGTGAGTCTCCCTCTGCTCCTCACCCTGCTCATACTCTCTCTCTCAAATAAATTAAAAAAAAATTTTTTTTTAAAAGGTGTTAAAATCTATTTTGTCCAGTAGAAGTATTGCTACTCAGCCTTATTTTGACATTCATTTGAATGATAAATGTTTCCCCATGCCGTCACTTTCAGTCTGCAGGTATCTTTACATCTGAAATGAGCATACAGATAGGTCTTATTTTTTCTTTTTCTTTTTCTTTTTTTAAAAATCTATTCTGTCACTGTATGTGTTTTGATTTGAGCATTTAGTCCATTTGCATTCAAAATATTTATTGATATATATTAATTGCCAGTTTGTTACTTGTTTCATGGTTGTTTTTGTAGTTTTTCTCTGACCTTCTCTTGTTCTCTTTCACAGTTTGTTGACTTTCTTTAGTGATATAGTTGGCTTTCTTTCTCGTTATTCTTTGCATACTTATTACTGGTTTCTGATTTGTGGTTACTGTTAGGTTTGTATATAATGTCTTCTTTGTCTAGTGATCTATGGTTAGGTTTGCAGTCACTTAAGTTTGAAGCCATTTTTAGGTATATGGTGTTATATTTTACAGCCTTCTATTTTATGACTCCCTTGAGTGATTTTTACAGAAATACTTATTTTTACTGCTTTTGTATTTTTTACTCTTCATTTTCTCACTTATGGTCCTTTTTTTTTTTTTTTTAAAAGATTATTTATTTATTTATTTATTTGACAGGCAGAGATCACAAGTAGATGGAGAAGCAGGCAGAGAGAGGGGCGGGGGAAGCAGGCTCCCTGCTGAGCAGAGAGCCCGATGCGGGACTCGATCCCAGGACCCTGAGATCATGACCTGAGCCGAAGGCAGCGGCTTAACCCACTGAGCCACCCAGGCGCCCACTTATGGTCCTTTCTACTCAGAGTCCCACTTAATATTTCTTGTAGGGCTTGCTTAATGGTCATGAATTCATTTAGTTTTTTTGTTTGAGAAAGTCTTTATTTCTTCTTTTGTGAATGAGAGCCTTGCTGGATTTTCTTGGCTCTAGATTTTTTCCTTCTAGCACTTGGAATATATCATTGCACTCTCTTCTGGCCTGCATAGCTTCTGCTGAAAAACTTGCTGATAGCCTTATATGTAAGTGTCTTCTTTTCTTTTGTTGCTTTAAAATTTTTTTTCCATATTACTACTACTTGCCATTTTAATTACTATGTGTCTTGATGTGGATCTCCTTGGATTGAATTTTTTTGGAAATCTGTGCCTTCTGAATCTAGATATCTGTTTCTTCCTCAGATTAGGGAAGATTTCAGCTATTATTTTTTCAAATAAATTTCTGCCCCCTTTTCTCTTTCTTCTTTTGGGATCCCTATAATGCAAATGTTATTATGCTGGATGGGAGTCACTGAGTTCCCTGAGTGTATTCTCAGTTTCCATATTTTGTTTCCTCTGTTTGTTCAGCTTGGTTACTTTCCATTATTCTATCTTCCAGGTCATTAATTTGTTCCTCTGCTTTCTCTATCCTGCTATTTATTCCATGTAATATATTTCTAATTTGATTTATTGTGTTCTTCATCTGTGGTTGGTTGTTTTTTTATCTTTTTGTTAAGATCCTCACTAATGTCCTCCACTCTTTTCTCAAGTCCAATGAATATTTTCATTACTTTAAATTCTCTATCAGGCATATTGCTTATATCCATTTCACGTAGGTCTTTTGTTGGTGTTTGGTCCTGTTCTTTCACTTGCGACATATTTTCTGTTCTCTCATTTTGCCTAACTTTGTGTCTGTTTTTGTGTTTAGTGTCAGTTATGTCTCTTGCCTTTGATGGTAATAGTTTTTTGAAGACAAGGCCCCGTGGTTCCCTGCAGTACAGTGTCCCCTGTTTCTTAGGACATGGTGCTTCAGGAAGTATCTCCTATGTGTGTTGCTTATGGCCTGCTGTTGAGTCCTGGTTGCTTTTTCCTTGAGTCCAGTTGTCTGCGGAGGTTCTCTTTGCTTGTTGTGGGAAGTGTTTGGTCCCCTGCTGAGTAGGGTGTGTTTTAACAAGTGTGTTGTAGTCAGTTTGTGAAATGAGTCCTGCTGCTGCTGCTGCAGCTGAGGTCCTATAGGTCCTACAAAACCTGTGGATTAGGAGATGTGGTGTTGGTGAGGTTTGGGTTGGTGTTCTCAGGAGGAGGCCTGTAAGACTGGTACAAAGGCAAGCATGATGGGGAAGTTTGGATCCACTGAAATGTGGTATGGGGAGATGGGGCTGGCATAAACAAGTGTGGTATGGGGAGATGGGGTTGGTGTAAACAAGTGTGCAATGGGGAGGTGGGGCTGGTGTATGCAAGTGAGTATTGGCACCTGTGATGTTCTTGTTGAAAAATTAGCTGATAGCTTTATGGGGTTTCCCTTGTAACGTTTCTTGTTGGTGTTTTTTTTTTTTTTTTTTTTTTTTTTTTTTTTTTTATAGATTTTATTTATTTATTTGTCAGAGAGAGAGCGAGCGAGAGCGAGCACAGGCAGACAGAGTGGAAGGCAGAGTCAGAGGGAGAAGCAGGCTCCCTGCGGAGCAAGGAGCCCGATGTGGGACTCGATCCCAGGACGCTGGGATCATGACCTGAGCCGAAGGCAGCTGCTTAACCAACTGAGCCACCCAGGCGTCCCTTGTTGGTGTTTTTAAGAGTTTTTTTTTATCATTACTTTTTGCTATTTGCCCTGTTACGTGTTTGATGGTGGAACTTCTTGGGTTAACTTCATTAGGGCCTTTCTGTCCTTCCCGGATCAGAATGTCTGTTTCCTGCCCCAAACTGGGAGGTTTTCAGCTATTATTTCTTCAAATAAGTTTTCTGCCCCCTTCTCTCTCCTCCTTCTGGGATCTCTATTATGTGAATGTTATGCTTGATTATGTTGCAGAGTTCCCTTCCTCTGTTCTCCTATTTTATTATTCTTTGTTGTTGTTGTTGTTGTTGTGCAGTTTGGTTGCTTTGCATTAATTTGCCTTCCAGATTGCTAATCTCTTCTGTGTCTTTTAATCTGCTGATTTAATCTACTGATTTACCTCTAATATATTTTTCATTTTTGTGTTTTTTTTTAAGATTTTTATTTTTATTTATTTGACAGAGAGAGACAGCGAGAGAGGGAATTCTTGAGCTCTTACTGGTTATTTTATTTACATATATATTTTTAATAAAATGTTTATGTATATATTTTATATTTAGTGTCTCTGTTGACATTCTCACTGAGTTCATTCACTCTTTTCTCAAGTCTAGTAATTAACTTCATGACTATCACTTTTGAAATCTTTATTAGGCATATTGCTTATCTCTCTTTTATTTATCTTTTTTACTATGATTTTGTCTTGTTCTTTCATTTGGGTCATATTTCTCTTTTTCCTCATTTTGTCTCTATTTGTTTCTTTTTTTTTTTAAAGATTTTTATTTATTTATTCAACAGACAGAGATCACAAGTAGGCAGAAAGGCAGGCAGAGAGAGAGGAGAAGCAGGCTCCTCACTGTGCAGAGAGCCTGACGCAGGGCTCAATCCCAGGACCCTGAGATCATGACCTGAGCCGAAGGCTGAGGCTTAACCCACTGAGCCACCCAGGCGCCCCTCTCTATTTGTTTCCAAGTGTTAGGTAGGTCAGCTACATCTCCTGGTTTGAAAGGGAGTTGAGGGAAATTGGAGGGGGAGATGAACCGTGAGAGACTATGGACTCTGAAAAACAATCTGAGGGTTTTGAAGGGGCAGGGGGTGGGAAGTTGGGTGAGCCTGGTGGTGGGTATTATGGAGGGCACATATTGCATGGAGCACTGGGTGTGGTGCATAAACAATGAATTCTGGTACGCTGAAAAGAAATTAAAAAAATAAAAAATTAAAAAAATGTAAACCAAAAAAAAAAAAGTAGTGGCCTTGTGTAGAAGAGATTCTGTGGTGCCATATAGTGCAGTCTGCCCTGGTCACCAGAACCAGGCACTCCAGCTGTGTCCCCTTTGTAGGCTTAGCCCACCCTTCTGTTGTGACTGAGCTGCTATTGCGGGTGTGCTGGTGGGAGGGGCTCACTTCCGGCTTGACTGGCTAAAGTGACTTGATTTTGCTGATGTGGGTGTACTGGGCACAGTTTGCTCCCTGCAATGTTGAGAGGCCCACATGCTACCTATGTGTTCACTGGTAAGTAGGGTTGGCACTTAGCCTAGCTAGCTATCTACAGTTAGTATCTGCCATACCTGCAGGCATAGTGAAGGGCAGGACTTATACTCTGTACAGCCAGCTTAGAGGCTCAGGTAGGAACCGTGGGCACACTGGTGTGCATGCTGGGGCAGGAGTTACTTTGGAGTGTACACTGTTGGCAGAGATGCCTTCCAGGTGTGACAGGGCAGGAACTGTTTTGGAGGGATGGTTGCCAAGGTGGGCAGGTTGGGTGGGGTGGTCTGCATGAGAATATGGGGGTGTGGCACTCATTGGTAGTAAGGCGGATGGAGAGTGTTAGAACTGGCTCCCAGAAGCATCTCTATCTAGGCTGCAGGAGGCAACGAAAAATGGCACCTGCCATCGCTTTTGTTGCCGGAGAAATTTTTGATCCCTCTAGTACATATTCTCAGATTAGTCAATAAATCTTTCATGAATACCTCCAGGTGCTTTTCAAGCTGCTGCTTCTGTGCTATGTCTCTGAGTTACTTAGTATGTTGGCTCTTTAAGGGTAGGGATTCGGTTTTCTTTCTTGTCTTTTTTTAAAAAAATTAATTATTTATTTGACAGAGATCACAAGTAGGCAGAGAGACAGGTGGGGGTGGGGGGGCGGGGAGAAGCAGGCTCCCTGCTGAGCAGAGAGCCCGATTCGGGGCTCGATCCTAGGATCCCAGGATCATGACCTGAGCTGAAGGCAGAGGCTTTAACCCACTGAGTCACCCAGGCACCTGGGATTCGGTTTTCTGTCACCCTCTAGCTCTCCTGGAGTTAAGCCTGTTGATTTTTAAAGTTCCTGGAGTTAATCCCTAGTGGTCTTCAAAGTCAGTTTTTGTTTTTTGTTTTTTGGTTTTTTTTAAAGATTTTTATTTATTTATTTATTTGACAGACAGAGAGCACAAGTAGGCAAAGAGGCAGGCAAAGAGAGAGGAGGAAGCAGGCTCCCCGCTGAGCAGAGAGCCCGATGTGGGGCTCGATCCCAGGACCCTGGGATCAGGACCTGAGCTGAAGGCAGAGGCTTAACCCACTGAGCCACCCAGGCGCCCCTGTTTTTTGTTTTTTTAAGATTTATTTATTTATTTGAGGAAGAGAGAGAGAATGAGCATGAGCAGGATTCTGAGGGAGAGGGACAAACAGACTTCATGCTAAGCACAGAACCAGATGCAGGGCTCAGTCCCAGGACTCTGGGATCATGACCTGAGCTGAAGACAGACACTTAACCGACTGAGTCACCTTGGTGCCCCTCACAGCCCGATGTTAAGCTGATTTGTCTTCCTAGTGTTCCCAGTTCTAGGGGTTTACCTGGTGTGGGGTCTGATCCTCTTGCTTTTCATGCTTTGATGTCCCTCCTGTTTGTGGTTAGTTTACCAGGGGGTTGGTTCCCAACTGCATCTCTGCCCATTCTACCCTTTTCTGTGTGGCTTTCTCTCTATAATTAGCTGTGGAAGATCTGTTCTGTCAGTCTTCAGATCATTTTCAAAGTTAATTGCATAGCTGTAGTTGTTGCCTCAGTGTGTCTGTGGGACAAGGTGAGCTCAGGATCCTCCTACTCTACCATTTTCCCTTACACTTCCAGGCATGGGTCTGCAGTCTCACTCTTTATTGGTGCATTTAAAACATAAGAGAGGGAATTTAAAGTGTGAAAGGGGGGAAAAAAAAAACAAGTGGCTCAAATGTCCGGTTAATCAAAATTAACCAAGGTCACTAAAACAATAGTGCCTCAGTTGTGGGAAGTGGCCTAGCTCTTTAGTCTTGTGGTTGGCCGTATGTTTATTGGAGAGAGCTGTCTTTGAAATGGATCCCTTCACAATCAAAGCTTAAGTCAGGCACTTGCATTACAAAAAAGAAAACTGCTAGAACTTAAACTATAACCATGTTAACCATTGTTTAAATGTACATTTAGTTCAGTGATATTACATATATTCATAATGTGCTACCCTCACCCCCATCCATCTACAGAACTTTTTTTTTTTTTTTTAAAGGTTTATTTATTTATTTTAAGCAGTCTCTACACCTAATGGTGGGGCTTATACTTACAGTCCCAAGATCAGGAGTCCCATGCTTTTCCAACTGTGCCAGCCAGGCACCCAGAACTCTTTTCATCTTGTGAAACTGAAACTCTATACCCATTAGACATTAAGTCTCCCATCCCTCAAAGCCCTGCCTGGTAACTGCCATTCTACTTTCAGTTGCTATGATTTTGATTGCTCTACGTCATGTAAATGGAATCATATAGAATTAGTCTTTTTGTGACTAATATCCTCATGGTTCACTCATGCTGCAATATATGTCAAAATTTCCTTCCTGTTTAAAGCTGAATAATATTCCGTTGTAAGGATATGTCATATTTTGCTTATCCATTCATCTGTTGATTAATGCTTGGGTTTCTTACACATATTTGGTGTTGTGAATAATGCTGCTATGAACATGGAAATACAGTTATCTTTTTGAGACCATGTTTTAAATTCTTTGAGTATATACCCAGAAGTAGAATTGCTGGATCATATGATGATTCTGTTTGATTTTTTTTGAAGAACTACCATACTGTTTTTCACAGTAGTGCACAAGGATTTCAGTTTTTCCACATTCCTTTTTTTTTTAATTTTTAATTTTTTTATAAACATATATTATTAGCCCCAGGGGTACAGGTCTATGAATCGCCAGGTTTACGCACTTCACAGCACTCACCATAGCACATACCCTCCCCAATATCCTTAACCCCACCACCCTGTCCCTCCCCCACCTTCCCCCAGCAACCCTCAGTTTTTTTGTGTGAGATTAGAGTCTCACGGTTTGTCTCCCTCCCGATCCCATCTTGTTTCATTTATTCTTTTCTTACCCCCCAGTTTTTCCACATTCTTGGCAATACTTGGTACTTTTTGTTTTCCTGACAGTAGCCTAATGGATGTGAGGTGGTAGCTCATTGTAGTTTTGATTTACATTTATCTTTTTTTTTTTTTTTTTGCCATAGCATTTTGATTTGCATTTATCTAATAGGTATTGAAGTTGAATATCTTTTCAAGTTTTTATTGGCCATTTACACGTCAAGTTCTTTGTCTGAAAGGTCCCCCAATAATGAGTCCGTGATTAAAGGAGCGAGACTGATACAAAGCGAAGGTCAAGCAAAGCTTTATTTCGCGCCAAGCATCAAGAATCAAACCAACTGGCCAGGGTCATGCCTCTTACAGAGAGGGCAACCCCTCTCTGCTTTACATACTAGCTTTTAAGGGCAAAGGCCATGTGGTTGGGCCTGGCCACGCACAGGTGGCCAATGAAATTGTAACACACAGAAAAAGCTGCACAGTCATGCTAGGTCACATATAAGTGACCAATTGAATTATGATTTACTCTAGTAGATATTTGAACTAGCCTATCACCTTGGTCAGAATTGGCACCCAATAGGCAGGACCCACACTCCTTGGTAGATAAGGAGACAGTATGCCCCCCCACTGATTGGATACCTCCACCTGGCCTGATGCACCCTTGTATTTGGGCTTTGTCACCTGGGACTGGTTGCCCTGATTTGCTTTTAAGTAAGTCCCCTGGGGGGAGCAGGGTCAGTTTAAGTTTTACTGCATAAACAACAAAATGATTGTTTAATTCAAGATGGAATTACTCTGGCTAAATAGGCCCTTATATGTCCATTTTTTATTCAGATTTTTTTTTTATTCAGTATTAGAAGTTCTCTATTTTGGATATTGATTCCTTATCACATATATGATTTGGAAATATTTTTTCCCATTCAATGGGTTGCCTTTTTACTATGTTGATAGTATCTTTTGATGCACTAAAGTTTTTAAATTATTTATGTGACAGAGACACAGTGAGAGAGGGAACACAGGTAGAGGGAGTGGGAGAAGTAGGCCTCCCACTGAGAAGGGAGCCTGAGGTTGGGCTCTATCCCAGGACCCTGGGATCATGACCCAAGCCAAATGCAGGTGCTTAAAGATTGAGCCACCCAGGTGCCCTGATGCACTAAAGGTTTAATTTTTGTGAAGTCCAATTTGTTTTTTCTTTTGTTTCCTGTGCCTCTTGTGTCAATCCAAGGAACCACAACCAAATCCAGTGTTGTGGAATTTTACCCTATAATTTCTTTTAAGAGTTTTATTATTTTGACTCTTATGTTTAGGTCTTTTATCTATTTTTAGTTAATATTTGTATATGGTGTTAGGTAAGGGTTCAGCTTCATTCTTTTGCATGTGCATGTCCAGTTTTCCCAGAACCATTTGTTGAAGACACCATACTTCCTCCATGAACGATTTTGGCATTCTTGTTGAAAATCTTTTCAAGGTTCCTAAGTGGCTCAGTAGGTTAAGCCTCCAGCTCTTGATTTCAGTGCTGTTTATGATCTCTTGGGTCATGATCTCCTGTGTTCTGAGATCCAGCCCTGTGCTGGGCTTCTTGCTCAGCAGGGCATCTGCTTCAGGATTCTCTCCCTTTGCCACTCCCCATACTTGCTCTCACTTTTTCTCTCTAAAATAAAGAAATAAATCTTTCTTTTTTTTTTTTAAAGATTTAATTTATTTATTTGACAGAGAGAGATCACAAGTAGGCAGACAGGCAGGCAGAGAGAGAGAGAGGAGGAAGCAGGCTCCCTGCTGAGCAGAGAGCCCGACACGGGACTCGATCCCAGGACCCTGAGATCATGACCTGAGCCGAAGGCAGCGGCTTAACCCACTGAGCCACCCAGGCGCCCCAAGAAATAAATCTTAAAAAAAAAAAAAAGAAAGAAAATCTTTTGATAATATAGGTGGGGGATTATTTCTGGCTTATCTGTTCTACTCCATTGGTTTCTATGTCCGTCTTTATGCCAGTACTTTTTAAAGATTTTATTTATTTATTTGCCAGAGAGAGAGAGAGCGAGCGAGCACAGGCAGCAGAGTGGCAGCAGAGGCAGAGGGAGAAGCAGGCTCCCCGCTGAGCAAGGAGCCCGATGTGGGTCCCCCAGTACCACACTTTTAATTTCTGTATCTTTACAGTGAGTTTGGAAATCAGGAAGTATAGGTCCTCCAGATTTGTTCTTTTTCAAGACTGTCTTGGCCATTTGTGGTCCCTTGAGAGTCCCTGTGTATTTAGAATGATTTTTATTTCTGCAACAACAACAAAAAAGTCATTGGGATTTTGGTAGGGATTGCATTGGTTATGTAGACTGCTTTGGGCATTATGGGCCTCTTAATACTAAGTCTTCCAATCCATGAGCATAGGATGTTTTTCCATTTGTTTGGTTTTTTAATTTCTTTGATCAGTGTTTTGCAGTCTTGATTGTACAGGTCTTTGACCTCTTTGATTATATTTCTTTTAATGCTATTGTAAGTGGAATTGTGTTCTTAAGTTACCTTTTGAATTGTTTATTGTTGGTGTATATACATGTAGCTGATTTTTGTGTGTTGACCCTACATCCTAGTATTTTTGTTGAATTCATTTATTCTAAAAGGTTTTTGGTTTTTTTGGTGGACTCTTTAGGCTGTTCTACATACAAGATTATATCACCCTCAAACAGGTAATTTTACTTCTTCATTTTCAATTTGGTCATCTTTTTCTAGATTTCCCTTTCTAGATTAATTGCTTTGGCTAGACCTCCCAGAAATATATGGAATAGAAGTGGGGAATGTGGAAATCCTTGCTTTGTTTCTGATCTTAGAGGAAAAACATTCAGTCTTTGACCATTAAATATGATGTTCACTGTAGGTTTTCATATGTGGCTTTTATTATGTTGAAGTAGATTTTTTTTTCTTTGTAAAGATTTTATTTATTTTAGACAGAGTGTGTGTGTGTGTGCAAGTGTAGAGGGGGGACAGAGGGAGAGAGAAGGAGAGAATCTCAAGCAGACTGCTCACTGAGCATGGAGTCTTGACACGGGGCTTAGTCTCACAATTCTGAGATCATGACCTGAACCAAAACCAAGAGTTGAATGCTCAACTGGCTGAGACACCCAGGTGCCCCAAGCTAGATTTGTTCTTTTCCTAGGTTGTTCAGTGTTTTTTTTTCTTATCATGAAATGGTGTTCAGTTTGGTCAAATGCTCTTTCTGTATCAATTAAGATGATCATGTGTTCTTTTTGTCCCTCATTGCATTAATGTAGTCCATTACATTGCTTTTCATATGTTGAACTATTTTTTTGTTTGTTTGTTTGTTTATTAACATAAATGTATTGTTTCAGGGGTACAGGTCTGTAATTCATCAGTCTTACGCAATTTACAGCACTCAGCATAGCACATACCCTCCACAGTGTCCCATCACCCAGCCACCCCATATCTCTCACCTGCCTCCCCTCCAGCAACCCTCCATTTGTTTCCTGTGATTATGAGTGTCTTATGGTTTGTCCCCCTCTCTGGTTTCAGCTTGTTTCATTTTTCCCCCCTTTCCTCTATGATCCTCTGTCTTGTTTTTCAAATTTCTCGTATCAGTAAGATCATATGACAATTGTCTTTCTCTGACTTATTTCCCTTAGCTTAATACCCCCTAGTTCCATCCATGTCATTGTAAATGGCAAGATTTGAGGCTTTTTTGATGGCTGCATAGTATTTCATTGTGTATATATATACATATATATACATCTTCTTTATCCATTCATCTGATGCACATCTAGGCTCTTTCCATAGTTTGGCAATTGTGGACATTGCTGCTATAAACATTGGGGTGCACGTGTCCCTTCCAATCACTACATTTGTATCTTTAGGGTAAATACCACGTAGTGCGATTGCTGGATCGAAGGGTAGCTCTATTTTCAACTTTTTGAGGAACCTCCATACTGTTTTTCAGAGTGGCTGCACCAGCTTGCATTCTCACCTACAGTGTAGGAGCGTTCCCCCTTCTCCGGTGGTATCTCATTGTGGTTTTGATTTGTATTTCCCTGATGCCGAGGGAGGCTGAGCACTTTTTCCTGTGTCTGTTGGCCATCTGGATGCCTTCTTTGGAGAAATGTCTGTTCATGTCTTCTGCCCATTTCTTGATTGGATAACTTGTTCTTTGGGTGTTGAGTTTGATAAGTTCTTTATAGATTTTGGATACTAGCCATTTATCTGATATGTCATTAACAAATATCTTCTTCTATTCTGTTGGTTGTCTTTTGGTTTTGTTGACTGTTTCCTTTACTGTGCAAAAGCTTTTTTATCTTGATGAATTCCCAGTAGTTCATTTCTGCCCTGGCTTCCCTTGCCTTTGGCGATGTTTCTAGGAAGAAGTTGCTGCAGCTGATGTCGAAGAGGTTGCTGCCTGTGTTCTCCTCAAGGATTTTGATGTATTCCAGTCTCACATTGAAGTTTTTCATCCATTTTGAGTCTATTTTCGTGTGTGCTGTAAGGAAATGGTCCAGTTTCATTCTTCTGCATGTGACTGTCCAATTTTCCCAACACCATTTGTTGCAGAGAATGTCTTTTTTCCATTGGACATTCTTTGCTGCTTTGTCAAAGATTAGTTGACCATAGCGTTGAGGGTCCATTTCTGGGCTCTCTGTTCTGTTCCATTGATCAATGTGTCTGTTTTTGTGCCAACACCATACTGTCTTGATGATGAAAGCTTTATCTTACTCTTTCTTCTTCTTTTGGGATCCTAATTATTGTTTTTATAAGATTTTATTTATTTATTTATTTATTGGACAGTGAGACAGTGAGAGAGGAAGCACAAGCAGGGGGAGTGGGAGAGGAAAAAGCAGGGAGCCCAATGTGGGGCTCAATCCCAGGACCCTGGGATCATGACCTGAACCAAAGGTAGATGCTTAACAACTGGTGCCCCATCCCAATTATTCTAATATTGTTTTGTCTTATGGTATCACTTACCTCTTGAATTCTCCCCCTCATGATCCAGTAATTATTTATCTCTCTTTTCTCAGCTTTCTTTATTTTCTATCATTTGGTCTTCTGTATCACTAATTCTCTCTTCTGCCTCATTTATCCTAGCAGTAAGAGCCTCAGTTATTAATGTAAATGTTTATAGCTACAAATTTCCCCCATCACTGCTTTTACTGAGTCCCATAGGTTTGGTATTTGTATTTTTTATTTTGTTTTTGTTTTTAAGTTTTATTTAAGTAATCTCTACACACAAGGTGGGGCTCAAACTCATGACCATGAGAGATCAAGAGTCTGATCTGACTGAGCCAGCCAGATGCCCCTATTTTTGTTTTTCTTCATCTTTAAGTATTTTTTTCTTTCTTTCATCTTTGTTTTTTTTTTTTTTTTTTTAAAGATTTTATTTATTTGACAGACAGAGATCACAAGTAGGCAGAGAGGCAGGCACAGAGTAGAGAAAGCAGGCTCCTTGCTGAGCAGAGAGCCTGATGCGGGGCTTGATCCCAGGACCCAAGCCAAAGGCAGAGGCTTAACCCACTGAGCCACCCAGGCATCCCATATCTTTTGTTTTTTTAAAAAATCTTCTTTATTTGAGAGAGAGAGTGCAAGCATCAGCAGGGTGTGGCGATAGAGGGAGAAGCAAACTCTTCACTGAGCAGAGAGCCCAACTTGGGGCTCTGTCCCAGTACCCTTAGATCATGACCTAAGCCAAAAACAGACACTTAACTGACTGAGCCACCCAGGTTCCCCTCTAAGTATTTTCTAATTTATCTTGTGATTTCTTCTTTGATCTATTGTTTGGTTGAGTATATTGCTTAATTATCGCAAATTTCTGAGTTTTCCATTTTCTTTCTGTTGTTGATTTCTAACTTTATCCCGTTGTGGTCTGAGAATGTACTTTCTATGATCTACCTTTTAAAATCTGTTGTGACTTAATTTGTGGCCTACCATATAGTCTGTCCTGGAAGAAGTCTCATGTATACTTGAGCAGGTGATGTATTGTGTTTTTGTTGAGTATAGTGTCCTTTATAAATCTCTTCGCTCTGGTTTATTATGTTTAATTCCTGTTTCATTACTTATCTTCTGCCTGGTGTTCTGTTTTTTTTTTTTTTTTTTTAGATTTTATTTATTTATTTGACAGAGATCACAAGTAGGCAGAGAGGCAGGCAGAGAGAATAACATGAGCAGAGAGCCTGATGCAGGGCTCCATCCCAGGACCCCAGGACCACGACCCGAGCCGAAGGCTGAGGCTTTAACCCACTGAGCCACCCAGTGCTCCAATGCCTAGTGTTCTGTTATTGAGAGTTCTGTTATTGGTATTAAAGTCTATTTAAACTATTATTATAGAATGATTTCTTCCTTCAGTTCTGTCAATTTTTGCCGAATGTGCCTTGATCGTGTTATTAAGTGTATACATTTTTTTTAAAGGTTTTATTTATTTATTTATTCGACAGAGATCACAAGTAGTTAGAAAGGCAGGCAGAGAGAGAGAAGGAGAGGGAAGCAGACTCCCTGCTAAGCAGAGAGTCTGATGTGGGATTCGATCCCAGGACCCTGAGATCATGACCTGAGCCGAAGGCAGCGGTTTAACCCACTGAGCCACCCAGGCGCCCAAGTGTATACATTTTTTTAAAAGATTTTATTTATTTGACAGACAGAGATCACAAGTAGGCAGAGAGACAGGCTTAGAGAGAGAGAAAGAAGGAAGCAGGCTCTCTGCTGAGCAGAGAACCCAATGCAGGACTCGATCTCAGGACCCTGAGATCATGACCTGAGCGGAAGGCAGAGGCTTTAACCTACTTTGCATGTTATTGTTTTTCAATAGCATGCAAAAACTCTGTTCTTTATATAGTTACAGCCCCACCTCTTTCAGTTTTTGTCACATGATTATATGTTTATACATGTGTGTCCCAAAACATAAACCAATAATTCTTTTTTTTTTTTTTTTAAGATTTTGTTTATTTGACAGACAGAGATTATAAGTAGGCAGAGAGGTAGGAAGAGGTTGAGGGGGAGAAGCAGACTTCCTTCTGAGCAGAGAGCCCGATGCGGGGCTCGATCCCAGGACCTTGGGATCATGACCTGAGCCGAAGGCAGAGGCTTCAAACCACTGAGCCACCTAGGTGCTCCTCTTTTCCTTTAAAACAATATTTTCCTTTAAAAATTTTTTTAAAATTTAAATTCAACTTAGTTAACATACAGTGTGTTACTAGTTTTAGGGGAGAATTTAATGATTCATCAGTTACGTTGCATCAAGTTGTGCTCATTACATCAAGTGCCCTCCTTCATGGGCATCACCCAGTTACTCCATCCCCCTACCCACCTCCCATCCAGGAACGCTCAGTTTGCTTCCTATAGTTAAGAATCTCCTATGGTTTTCCTCCCTCTCTGTTTTTATCTTACTTTATTTTTCCTTTCCTTCCCTTATTTTTTGAAAAAGACTTTTATTTATTTATTTTAGAGAGAGAGAGTGTAAGAGTTGGGGGAGGGGCAGAGGAAGAGAATCTTTTAAACAGACACTCCACTGAGTGGGGAGCTTGACACAGGGCTCAGTCCCATGGCCCATGAGATCACGAGGCAAAACCGAGAATTGGATGCTCAACTGACTGAGCTGGCTAGGTGCCCTTCTTTTTAATTTTTTTTAGGTTTTTCTTATCTTTATTGAGATTTCCATTTTGTTCATATATTGTTCGTTTTCACATCTTCCTTTAGTTTTTTTAAGATGGTTGTTTTAAAGTCTTTGTCTAGTAGATCTGCCATCAAGTCTCCCCCCCACCCTTTCTTCCCCATGGATAGTTTCTGTTAATTTTTTTTTCCTTTAAATGGGCCATAATTTCCTGATGCTTTTCATGTTTGTTACTTTTTTGTTGGAAACTGGACATTTGAATTTAATAATGTGGTAATTTCTGAAAATCAGACTCTTCTCCTTCACCAGTGTTTGCTGGATTTTGTTTTTGTTTTTTGATTGTTGTAGTCTGTATCTGTGCCAAGGATCAACCTGAGGTGTAAACTTAAGGTTTTCTCAGGTTTTTTTCAGCCTGTACCCTTCCCTTAGCATGTGCCCTGACATTATAGTTTCCCAAATGTGCCTTTGCCTTTAAATGTGTAGTCTTCAGTGTCTGACTCCCAAAAAGGGTGAAGACAGAACAATGAAGAGGAAAAGAAAAGGACAATGGCCCTTTAAATTTCCTGGAAGTCACTTAGCTTCTTTTCTTCTCTGAAGTTAGAAGTAATAATCACTGATCAGATCACAGAACCCTGATATTTGGAGCAAAGGGTTCTTCTTGTTTACCCTACATGACCTGGGGGCAAGCTGCTCCTGGTATGCTGTGAACAGCTGCCAGTTGTGGGAATGGGGGTGGGGAATGGATATTACTGTGCTCAGAGCTAAAATTGTAATTAACCACAAATTGTCATTCTAGTTTTTCCTGGAATTTGCAAACCTCAGTAGACTCCACAGAGTTCTAAAATACTTACTTGAGATAGATTCTGCCAGTGCAATTGGTGTCTAGGTGCAGAGACAAATTCCTGGTACTCTTTACTCTGTAGTCTTCCCAGAATTCTCTCTTCTTGGACTTTTACAGTGGGACAGAATTCAGGAAAGCCATTCTGATTTCTCAGACTTCCCTCTTCTGCTGCTTCTGTGTAGTGTTAAAAAATATGGCAGTTTGTTTTCTGAGATTTCTTGGGTCTGTTACCCAACCCACTTTGGTCTCAATTTTCCCCTTCCTCTCTCTTGTTCCTGTCTTGCTCAATTTTGGTTCCATTCTCAGAAGTGTCTTCTAACTGTGGGCCCTGTCATGGAGTTCTTACATGTCAATTTTGAGTGTTCATAGGACTCTAACAACTATAGTCCTTATGGCACAAGTGTAAAACCCCTTCCAGATTCACCTGTTTTCATATTAGTGCAATAGTGAATATTAGTGAATACTAATGATTTGGGAATCCTCCTGTTTTTATGACTGTTAAATACTGCCTGTTGCTTTTTCTTGTTTTCTTACACAGATGCTGACACCTTGTAGTTCTTGCAGCCTTAGTGATTTGTGTCCACCCACTTCTATTTTAATGTTTGTGGGGGACAATTTATGTCACTATGTTTTGATACAAAAACTGTTTTTGGGGTTTTTTCTTTGATACCTAGTTGTTTTGTTTTAATATAGGGATTCAGAGATTTAAAAAACTTTGCTATTACCATGTCATCAATCCTTTCTTTATTCTTTATCTTTACCATTTTGTATGTTCATATTGTATATGGCTTTTAAATATTTTAGTTGTCTTTTTTCCTTCAAAATCATATAGTTTGACTTTTTTTTTTTTAATCCAGCTTGATAGTCTTTCTCTTTTAACTGGAGCATTTAATCTATTTACATTTAATATGATTACAGATGTGAGTTTAAATCTGTATTTTTGTTCCATTTGTTCTCTGTTTCATCCCTTTAGATTTATTTTCATTCATCCTCATGGTTCCTTTTTTTTCCCCCTTTGTATTATACATTCGAGTTCTGTTCTTCAGCGGCTGTTTCAGAAATTCTTAAGCATCCTTAATTTGCAAAATACTGATATTAAAAGATGCCTTTATCTTCCTCCTGAATTATAAACAAAATTGGAACATTGGTATTCTATTTGCCCTACTCCCAGCTAATACATTTTATTATTGTTCATTTTAGCTATGTTTTACTTTTATTTATTTTTTAAAGGTTTTTATTTATTTGAGAGAGGGTGAGAGAGAGAGGAGGGAGCACAAGAGGGAGGAGGGGCCGAGGGAGAGAGAGAAGCAGACTCCCTGTCACGTAGGGAGTCTGATGTGGGACTCAATCCCAGAATCCTAGGATCTGACCCGAGGATCATGACCCGAGCTGAAGACAGATGCTTAACTGACTGAGCCACCCAGGTGCCCCTTAGGTATATTTTTAAATCTTCATAAGAGCTTATTTTATGTAGTCAGTGTTTCTTTGCAGTATTCATTTCTTTGCTCTTTATTCCTTTCTGCATTTTTGTCTTTTTAATCAAGCAATCTTTTGCATGAAGCATCTCCTTTAGAATTTTTTATAGACTAGTTCTGTCAGATTTGTTTTGTTTGCTTGAAAATGTCCTATGTCCTCATTATTAGTGGATATTTTCACTAGATTTAGAATTTTAGATTGGCAATTATTTTCTTTCAGCACATCGAATATATTAGTTCACTATTAGTTTGCATTACTACTGCTAAGAATTTAGCTGACATTTCAGTTGTCACTCCTTGAAGATGATTTTTTTTTCTGTAATTCCTTTTGAGCTTTTCTGTCTTTGTTTATCTGTACTTTAATATTATGTGCCTAGGTGTGATTTTTTTTTCTCTGTTTTGTTTGCAGTTTGCTGGGCTTCTATAATTGGTGGATTTATGTCTTTCACTGGCTCTCAAAATTTCTTTGCCATTATATCTTCAAATCCTGCTTCTTCATTTTTTCTCTATTTCTTGGATGGCAATTATTTATGTATCCTCTGAATGTCTGCTGTGTTTTCCTGAATGTAGCATAGAGAACTAAAAAGATGGAGTCTGTTCTACGTTCCTTTCATTTATTTGTTTAATTTTCTCTTCTGCTTTCTTATCTACTTTAAGCCTGTGATTTGAGATCTTACTTTCAGCTATTGTAATTTTTGTTCTAAATTTTTATTCTTTTTCAAATCTTTTTGTTTCTTTTCTTTTCTTTTCTTTTTTAAGATTTTATTTACTTCTTTATTAGAAAGAGAGAGAGAGCATGAGAGGGGAGAAGGTCAGAGGGAGAAACAGACTCCCCTGCAGAGCTGTGAGCCTGATGTGGGAGTTGGTCCTGGGACTCCAGGATCATGACCTGAGCTGAAGGCAGTCTCTTAACCAGCTGAGCCACCCAGGTGCCCTGTTCTGTTTCTTTTTCAGTTTACAGTTCTCTAGTAAAGTTTCAAGCTTTGATTTTTATTTCTTGGAACATTGTCAGCATAATTGTTTTATTGTCTCTGCCTAATAACTGCAGTATCAGAAGTCCTTCTTTCTTAGTTGGTTTCTTTTGACTGTTGTTTCTGTCTCTTTATGTCTTATTTCCTGTATGCCTTGGTTATCTTTGACTATTTGCTGGATGTTGTATTTGAAACATTTTCTGGTGGGGATATTTTAAGGCCCTTTTCCAGAGAAGATTTCATTTGCTTCTGCCAGGTACATGGAAGCACTATTTTTCTTTAAAAATTTTTTTAAAAAAGATTTTATGTTTGGTTATGGACATTGGGGAGGGTATGTGTTTTGGTGAGTGCTGTGAAGTGTGTAAACCTGGCGATTCACAGACCTGTATCCCTGGGGATAAAAATATATGTTTATAAAAAGTAAAGAATTAAAAAAAAACTTAAAAAAATTTTATGTTTTAGAGAGCAAGCATGAGCAGGAGTGGGGGTCAGAGAGAGGGAGAAGCAGACTTCCTATTGAGCAGGGAGCCCAAAGTGGGGTTTGATCCCAGGACCCTGAGGTCACAACCTGAGCTGAAGGCAGATGCTAACCAAATGAGGTACCAGGTGCCCCATGAAAGCATTTTTTTTTAAGATTTTATTTATTTATTTGATAGAGAGATCACAAGTAGGCAGAGAGGCAGGCAGAGAGAGGGAAGCAGGCTCCCTGCTGAGCAGAGAGCCTGATGTGGGGCTCGATCCCAGGACTCTCAGATCATGACCTGAGCCAAAGGCAGAGGCTTAACCCACTGAGCCACCCAGGCGCCCCTGAAATAGTTTTTAATTTGGTATCTTCTTGAGATACTGAAATGACTCAGGAGAGGAACCAGTTTCAGTTCATGGTATGGACAGTTTGCTTCTAGTTAACTCTTATCCTGAACATTGTAGTCTTTACAGTTAACAATTTTAAATGTTTGGGGGATGGCATTTTCATAGCTCTTTCTTTGGATTGCCAAATGCCTTTAGGGAAATAATGGGTTCCTATCTCCTTGATTTTTTTGCCCGGTACTTCCTTAGTATTGTGTTAGTTCTTTAATGCTTGTAAGAAAAATAGTTTAATGTTTTTTGTTTGTTTTTGAAAGTAACCTCTGCCCCCAAGAGGGGGCTCTAACTCATGACCCTGAGATAAAGAGCTGCGTGCACTACTGCGTGAGCAACCAAGCTCCCTGAATTTAATGTACTTTATTCAGCTTTCTTAGTTGCCTTTGGAGACAGAGCTGCTTACTCCACCATTACCATTTCATAGAATTTAGTCTTACCTAGACATGTTTATGTAAAACAGATGTATGAGGTGATTGTCTGATTAATTTGTAGAAAACATCTAAGCTAATATATGATTGTATGATTAAGATCCATTTTGTTTAGCATACTTTTTATATAGCAACTGCCACTTATCTATAAGTTTCTATATGCCAGGTATCTCACTCTAAGGACTTTCTATATGTTGTATGACTTAATTTAACCCATGAGATATAAGCATTACTGTGTTCCTTCTTTACAGATGAAAAAATCAATGCTCAAAGAGGTTAATGAGTTTGTCAATGTCATCTAGTTACATAGTTAAGCTGTTAGTCACTCTGGCCATCTGACACTGAATGCTAAACCTCTATACTTTATTCTTTATAGTGCTACAAGAACATATAACACGAGGACCTGATCTGGTCATGGGATTAGGGAAGTTTTTCCCGAAGAAAGAAATCTGAGTCAGGATCTTAAGGTCAAGTATGAGTTAACTAAGTGAAGAATAGGATAAGAGTGGCCAGGCCTTGAATCTGGAAAGACGACATTTTGATGATTTGAAAGAGGTCCATTGTGGTAGTTAGGGAGATTGTCAGATTATGTGGCTCCACACTCTTTGGGGATATCAACCACCATTATGTCTGGTCTACAAGGATGTATTCTTCCCACTTTAAAATTCTGGCTGACTCTTGGGACACCTGGGTGGCTCAGTTGGTTAAGCGTCTGCCTTTGTCTAAGGTCAGCATCCCAGGATCCTTGGATTGAGTCCCACAACAGGCTCCTGGCTCAGCAAAGAGCCTGCTTCTCTCTCTGCCTACCTCTCTCTCTAACAAAACTAAACAAAACAAAAAATCTTTAAAATTATGGCTGACTTTTGATGGTGTTAAAATAAAATGAACACAGCACCACCTCTGAAGTATTTTTGCCAGAAAATACTGAATCTGAATCTAATAAAGCCTCTAGATGTAACCAGTTTACAAGAAATATAGGGGATGGAGAAATAGGTTAAAAGACAAGGATACAGTAAGCCAAATATGAAATAAGGGGAGTTTTGCGAGACTGATGACCTATTTTTTCAACCAAAAAAGAGGGAGTGGCACTGCTATAGATTAGAAGAAATTTTAGAGTGCCACATGTGGACTTCTGGATCCTGATTTGGAAAAAAAATAAGACATTTTTAGAACATTTGGTGGGGAATAGAACTTGGGCTAGGTAATAAGTGGTAGTAAGAAATTATTGGTTTTATTTGATGTGATAATGGTATTAAAACTGTGTTGAAAAAGAATTTGTATTTGAAATTATACAGTATACATTAGAAATTATTATAAAGAGAAGTTAGCATAAAATATACAGTATACATTAGAAATGAAGAAGAAATAAGAATGAAAGAATGTTGGAGCTGTATTCATGGGTTTATTATATTCTTTCTCTATTTTTGTGTATTTCTGAAAATTTCTCTAATGAAAAGTTAAAACTAGCTGAAAGAGTTGTAAAAGCAGGAGGGATTAACATTGTGTGTGACTGAGTTGTTGAAAGAGACCAAAGCTTAAAGGAGAGATAGTATGATATCAAGTACAAAAGTGGCAGAATTTGAGACTTTGTAACATGTTATTAGGTTTTTCTGAAAATAAAGTGGAAAGACTACATCCCGTAGGCCAGACTTAAGGGTGAATAGTAAATTGTTTAGTTGGATTTTGCTATCTGAAGCATAAGAAGGAGAAGGATGCTTTGGAGGAAACACTGACCTGGCAGCCAGGAGGCCGCCTACTTTTCTTACTAATCCTGAGAAGATCATTATCCAGTCAAACAAATAGTGTTCTCTCTCTCTCTCTCTCTCTCTCTCTCTCTGTGTGTGTGTGTAAAACCCATAATGTTTTATTTGTAGAGGAGAACTAAGATAGAGTTTATTCTAATCATTCTTAAAATCAGCTAAGAAGTCATACAAATTTTGGCACAGGAGACACAAGAATGGCTTAAATTGCCGAATAGCTAATAGGTTCTTTTAACAACTGAGCCACCCAGGTGCCCCTAGTTACAGGTTCCTTTAAATATAATTTCCCTTAACACCTATTGCACTTTTTCTTTTTTCATTTAGGCAACGTGAATATTTTTTCTTGCCAAGCTACTTCTTCCAATTTTACAAAAGATACTATTATCTCCAGCAGCCCCTAAAGCCTAGGAGTCCAGTAAATCATCAAACACACTCATGACGGAAAAACAGGTAAATGTAAAATATTTGAAGCCAGTGTTTCTTGAAGTATGTGTCAAAGAATATTACATCTACGTATATGAAAAATCTTAAAGGATTCTTTAGTAAAATAATTTTTGGGAAATCTTGGGTTAAAGATTATCTAATGATTTCATCATTCTCAGACTTCACAAATAGGTTTTAGCATACAGTATTTCCTGTTTATTTAACATTAGTCTCATGAACATTTAATTAGTGTTCTGTAACACATACTTTAGAAAAGACCGTTATTGGCTTTTCAGAATTTTCAAACAGTTACATTATTCTTAAGAGAGTTATTAGAGAACAATATACATTTATATCATTTGATCATTCAGAATATGTAGCATTATTTACAGAGTACTTGGTTTTTATGAGTCATAATAGACTAACATTGAGATGTCCACACATTTGGCTCCAAAACCAGTTATCTTCAATAATTTTAATTCTGAGTCATGAATCTTTGTGACCAGAAGACCTACAACATAAGTAAGGGCAAAGAGTGTAGGAGGGAGGAGAAGTGTGGAAAGGATAAAGAAGGTGAAGAAACTCAGCAGTCAAAAGGAAAGATTAGGCGCTGTTAGTAATAGTGCTGTGATGAGGGTAATTTGTTTCTTTCTTGTCTTGAGAGATTCTTTGATGTTTAGGGGCATTTGGATGTGGAGAGTAATACTTTTATATGTACTTTGTAACACTTTTATATATACTTTGTCTGTTACCTAAATTATTAATCTTAAAGGTATTACAGTATTTAATACTATAGATCACTAGTGAAAACTATTGTGTAAATTTTATTTTTCAAGCACTTTGAAAATTCACTCAAATTCCCTTTTCAAATATACTTTAATAACTTAAAAAGTAAGTTACTTCACACAGTGATTTCAAATTGATCATTAAACGACTTATAAACTATTATCATGGATTTAATTTTATTTATTTATTTATTTCCTTAATCTAGAGAGTTAGGATTCCCCTCTCAGGTTTATGGTATAAGTACTTATTTAGAATCAGAGATGCAAACTTGGGAGAGTCTCTCAGAGGGATTCTATTAGAATCAGTTACCTAGATGGACAGACTCCTTTTTATAGTTGGACCTTGTCTGCATCATTGGTTTTGACCATTCAGATGTTTTGATTTTTTTTTATTTTATTTATTTTTTTTTTTTGGTGACCCTGCTCATTAAGTGATACTTGTTTTTGAGTGACTTGCATTTATTGACTGTTCAGTTAACATGACCTAATATGCAGGTGTTTCTTTCTCTCTTTCTTTTTTTAAACCTTGGTCAAACTTTTTTTAAGATCTTACTTATTTCAGAGAGAAAATGAGAGTACACACAGGAACAGGAATAGGGTTAGAAGGAAAGGGAGAAGCTCTGTGTGGAGTTCTATCCCATGATTCTGAGATCATGACCTGACCTGAAGTCGGATGCTTAACTGACTGAGCCACCCAGGGACCCTGCAGCTATTTCTTTTGAGTAGGGCTTGGTGTGATTCAGTTAAAAAAAGAAAAACTAAGGTCTGTTTGGTTCACTGATTGGTTTTTGATTGGTGTTTTTGATTTAATTTATCCATTAAGACCGTATGTATGTATGAGTATGGAATTCTGTAATATAATTATTTGTGCTTATTTGCATTCTTTTGGACTGCTAATTTTGTTAGAAATTTGTTTTAATTTTAATAATTATATGTGCATAAAAATTCATATGACAAACCTTTGGGGAAAATTTTCCATTATTCTGAAAACAATGAAATTATATTCAAGAGGGTGTTTCTTCTCTTTACATGTTAAAGTTAATCCTTTTCTTGCTCCTTATAATTACAGCGGGAAGAAGCAGAATGGGAAAGTATAAATATGCTGTTGATGAGGCATGGCTTAGCACCTTTATCTCTAGTCAAAGGAACTGATCTTAAAGGTAACCAGATCCTATTCTTGATATTCCTATTCTCACTAGAGCCTATTCTTTCTCATTATGGTAAAAAATCTCTTTTTCCTTTTAAAACTTTTTATCTTTTCTTTTTTTAAATTAACATATAATGTAGTATTTGCCCCAGGGGTACAGGTCTGTGATTCATCAGTCTGACACAATTCACAGTGCTCACCATAGCACAAACCCTCCCTAGTGTCCATCACCCAGCCACCCTATCCCTCTCCTCCATTCCCCAGTAACCCTCAGTTTGTTTCCCGAGTTTAAGAGTCTCTAGTGGTTTGTCTTCCTCCTTGGTCCCATCTTGTTTAATTTTTCCCTCCCTTCCCCTATGAACCTCTGCCCTGCCTCTCAAATTCCTCACATCAGAGAGGTCATATGAATTGTCTTTCTCTGATTGACTTACTTTGCTTAGCCTAATACCCTCTAGTTCCATCCATGTTGTAAATGGCAAGATTTCATTAAAGCTTTTAAATCTTAGATATTTTTTGCCTTTTATTTTTACCATCTGTGTTATATTCCAAAAATATAGATCTCATCGTTTTTGACAAACAGTCATCACAAAGGATGAGGCAGAATTTGAAAACATTGGTGGAAGAAACAACACGCCAACAGAACATGATCCAGGAACTCATAGAAACTAATCAGCAGCTTAAGTAAGAAAATAGAAAGAATTCTCTTTTGAATTGCTTTTGTATAAGTAGTATGCATTCTAGAATAATTGCCTTGAAAATAATTTTTGATTTTTTTATCTTAATTTTAAAAAATTTAAAAAATTTTTCTATTTTAATTAAATATTAAGTTTAAAAATATTTTTACTAGGTAAATCTTATAGTAATAGCTTAGATTAGATATGTAATGGTGCCCTATATTTCTCCTGTTGTTTTGTGCTATATGATGGAAATTTTAAGAATGCAAAGAAATTTTAGAAATTCAATGTTGTTAGATGGGTGTGTTTGTTGATGTGATTTATTTTTATTATTAAGGGAAGCATTTGTGTGTCTGTTATTAGAAATGAACTTCAGTTAGAACAAAGCCGAGCAGCCGATCATGAACAACGAGCTAATGACTTGGAACAAATTATGGAGAGTGTGAAGTCCAAAATTGATGAACTGGAGGATGAATCCCTAAATAGGGTTTGCCAGCAACAGAATATAATAGAAGACCTTCAAAAGGAGTGTAGAGCGTTACAGGTATTGATTTAAGTGTTTTCATAGATGATAGTACTAAAGCAACTTATTAAGGTCACAGGTGACTTCTGTGTTGCTTAATTCAGTCGTCTTTATCTTATTGACCTATCAGTGTTGCCTTCTTAAAATTCTTTGTTTGTTTCCAGAATATCCTCTCTTCTGGTTTTCCTCTAACCCCACTGGTCATTCTTTAATTCCTTTGCTGGTTCTTATCTTCCTATCCAGCTAGTACTGGGATTCCCCAGTACTCCTTAGACTTTTCTCTTTCTTATATATTCTGACTCTCTTGATGATATTCAGTCTAATGCATAACATAAATTCATTCATAATTTTTAATCTGTAGTCCAGGCATCTTCCCTAATTCCAGATTGATAACTTGCACCTATTTAATATTTCTACTGAATGTCTAATGGGTATCCTGAACTTTACATGTAAAATGGAGTTCCTGAATTTCTTGCCCAAACTTATTTTTTTAGTCTTCACTCCAGTCCAGGTCACCTTCATTTCTCTCCTACCTATGTGTTGGTCTCCCTGTTTCCATCCTTGCCTTTTTTGCTAAGCTGAAAACATAGTAGCTCAGAAACCTCTAGTGTCTTTCCTTCCTCTTTAGACAAAAATCAAAAAGTCTTACCATGGCCTCTAACGTCCTACATGATTTGGCTTCCTGTTACCTTCTAATTTCATCTAGTTTACTCCTTGCTTATTCTACTCCAGTCACACTGACATTCTTGCTCTTTTTTTTTTTTAAGAGAGAGAGCATGTGTGCATGGGTGTGAGCAGTTGTGAGAGGGGTCAGGGAGTGAATCTTAAGCAGGCTCCATGCTCCATGCTCGGCATGGAGCCCAATGCAGGGCTCAATCTCACAACCTTGAGATTATGACCTGAGCTGAAATCAAGAGTCTGTCACTTAACCCACTAAGCCACCCAGTTGCCTCATGTTCTTGCTCATCCTTGAATATTTCCCTTGAACAGAATTCTCATCTCAGGGCCTTTGTACATTTTGTTCTTTCTTTTTCCTTTGCACTGCATGCTTTTTCCTACTTAACTGCATGACTTGTTCTCTCCTTTCTTGGATGTCACCATCTCTCAGGGATTGCTTTCTTGAGTACTTTACTTACCATTACCAGTTCCATCCCCCACACATCATCGTGCCTTCCCCGATTTAAATTTTACTTATAGTTCTTACCATCATCCAACATCCTAACATACTGTATCATTTATTAGTTTTGTTTATGTATCTCCCTTGTTAGAATGTAAGCTCCATGAAGGCAAATATTTTTGTCTATCTTGTTTAGGCTAAGAGAGCCTGTTTTATTATCAATAGTCAATGCTCAAATATTTGGGTTATTGAATTAAATTTACATAACATTTTTATGGAATATCCTTTGTAATTATAAGTTGTTTGGCTACTTTTCTTTTTATATAAATATCAATATGGTAACACTGAATGCTTTGTTTTCTAATTTTAAAAAACTTATTTTACGACATGGGAATTTGTTATAATTAGAAGAAAATAAATGTTTTGTAGTGATAATGAATGTTTAGTTGTATGAGTTATTAAAGATCCTTAAAAATATTATATCTTAATGAACATCAAATCCTTAAAGCTGTTTTGTTGGCACAAAAGTGTATTTACCTAGCACACAGGGAGTTAGGCTACCTAAAAGGAACCAGTAGTCATCAGGCCAGGTCTAGATGTCTGTTCAGTTTATGCTGGCAACATTGAAAGGATCAGATGAGTAATATCACGTCCCAGGGTCAGAGAGAATCAGTCAGAGACCACAGGGAGTGCTGGTATGAGGACAGAGGCAGTTGCTGTTCTACCCTCATTTAGGCTGCCAGCTTGGGGTACACAGTGCTAGAGCTGCTGCTGTTGATCATAACTCTAGAAAAGACAGCCAAATCTGTTTTTATTACTTATCAGTAAACAAAATCCTCAACCATTAAAATACTGTGTTTTTAGGTTGGCTTTGTTAGGTAGTTTTCCTCATCAGTGGAACATTATACAATTATAAAGTCTATCTAAAGGAGGGTGGAAATATTTTGGAAATATTTATATATGAATTTTATTTTGACCTTTCTCTTAGATAGAGGGCATATGGAAATCCAAGACCATTTAACACATCAACTTATTGATATGAGAAGGCAGCCATCAGGAGCTGTAAAGGTGCTGGGTCGTTGGTTGACAGAGGGAGTTGAGGTGGAGGATACAAGTGCTATTTTTCTAGGAAGATATCTATTTGTCTCTTCAAGGAGGTTGATATATAAATAATTACAAAGTTAAATTATTGAAACATAAGATGTATGAATTTACCAGTGTGACAGGCACTGCAAAGAACTGATACTTGAAGGTTCATTGGTAAGGGAGGACTTGTATTTTTCCATCAAGTAGTCCCATGTGTCATAAATGACTTTTGGTATTATTAGCATTCTATTCAGATTAGCTTTCTGAAATAATACACCAAACCATAAGACAATGTTTCTTGGGGCCAAATGAAAAAATAGACCTAAAACTTTTTAAAGTCAGCAAGACATTCAGAATATATGACTGTCTCATAAGTACTGAAAGTAGGGAGGAAAGAGAGATACGGGAAGGAAAAGGACAATTTATTTGGCACAGGCTATTGTTACTGGTGGGAGATTCTGTATTGTGTGAATGGAGGTCTTGGTTCTTAAATTCCCCGTGAAAGATTTATATGAGAATCCACACTCCAATAAAAGAGGAAAGTATCAAGTACAAAGCAGTTTATTAAGGGCAGTACACTCTCCAGATGGGTGAGTGGGCAGGCCCAGAGATGGCGACTACACTGGAGTTAGGGGTGTCTTTTCTTTTTATGTTTGCATCGCTACAGTGGTCTCTGAGGTTGTTTCCAGTCATCTAAGGGACTCCTGCTGGTAGAGAGGGGGAGTTCTTGGTCTCACAACGTTCTGGCCAGAACTGTCATGGCCATCTTTCCCCATGGGAAGGGAGGAGTCGAAACCACAGTGTAAATATAAGGAAGATGATGTAGGTTATTGTAGGACACAGGCTGGAAAGGAGAACACATGCTCTGCGCCTGCTATTCTTGATCTGATAGCCCTGGGAGGTGGGCAGCTATTGCTCACCACCATCCTTGCCTCCAGCTCTTATCTAGCTAACTGCCTACTCTGTCAAAATCAGTATCTAGTCCTCTTTCACTCAGCATAATTATTTCAAGATTCATTCATATTGCTGGATGTATCGTTGGTTAATACTGTCTTATTACTGGTAAGTATTCCATTGTATTGATATACCATAGTATATTTACCTCTTAGTGTACTTTTGAGTTGTTTCCAGTTTTTGACTATTACATATAAAACTTATTAACATCTGTGTTCTACTCTTTCTGTGAACATATGCTTTCATTTCTCCTCAGTAGATACCTAAGGCTGTAATTGCTGAATGTATGATAAATATATATTTAACTTTTTAAGAAACTGCGTGTGACTTGTCTTCAGTTTTTCAGTATTCTTCAAGGAGCTTAAGTTCTTAAATTTGATAAAGTTCAGTCTATCGGTTTTTTTTAATAGATCATGGTTTTGGTTTGTATCTAAAAAAGTGGTGCCTAGCCCAAGCTCACAGTATCCAGTTGTCCTATCACCATTTGTTAAAAAGAGTATCCTTTCTCTACCAGATTGCTTTGTACTTTCGGTGAAAATCAGTTTTTGTATGTGTGGGTCTATTTCTGTACGCGGTTCTGTTTCACTGATAAATGTATCTGTCTTTATGGAAGTACCACACTGTTTTGATTACTGTTAACCTTGTAAGCAGGCACTGTAAGTCTTTTACATTTTTCTTTGTCAATGTTGTTTTGGCTATTTTAGGTCTTTTACATTTCTGTGTGAATTTTCTTTTTCTTTTATTTTTATTTTTTTTTATTTTATTTTTTTTTAAAGATTTTATTTATTCATCAGAGAGAGAGAGAGGGAGAGCGAGCGAGCACAGGCAGACAGAGTGGCAGGCAGAGGCAGAGGGAGAAGCAGGCTCCCTGCCGAGCAAGGAGCCCGATGCGGGACTCAATCCCAGGACGCTGGGATCATGACCTGAGCCGAAGGCAGCGGCTTAACCAACTGAGCCACCCAGGCGCCCATCTGTGTGAATTTTCTAATTAGCTTGTTGATTTCTACAAAAAAAGCCTGCTGGGATTTTATTGAGTACATAGACCCATTTGGGAGAATGGCATTTTAACAATATTGAATGTTGTGATCCATGAGCATGATATTTCTATTTGTTTAGGCCTTTAATTTCTCTCAGCAATGGTTTTTGTTTGTTAGTTTTATTGTTGTTGTTTTAAGCCTTACACAAGGTTTAACCTTAGGACCCTGAGATCAAGACTTGGGCTGAGATCAAGAGTCAGATGCTTAACAGACTGAGCCACCCAGGTGCCTCCTCCTAGTAGTGTTTTGTAATTTGGAGTACGCTGGTCTTTCACATGCTTTAACAGATTTATCTCTTAAGTATTCAGTATTTTAATAGTATTGTAAATGATTGTACTTTCTATTTAATTTTTAAAGATTTTTTTCAAATATTTATTTGAGAGAGAGGGAGAGCGAGAGAGCACAAGCAAGGGGAGTGGCAGAGGGATAGGGAGAGGCAGACTCCCCCGCAGGGACCCCAAATGGGGCTTAATCCCAGGACCTTGGGATCATGACTTGAGCTGAAGGCAGATGCTTAACTGACAGAACCACTTAGGTGCCTCTAAAGATTTTTAGTTTATTTTAGTTTGTTAATTTTTAAAAGATTTTATTTGAGACAGAGATCATGAGCAGTGGGGAGGGGTCGAGGGAGAAGCAGACTCCCCAGTAACTGGGAGCCGGATGCAGGATTCGGAACCTGGATCCTGGGGTCATGACCTGAGCTGAAGGTAGACACTTAACTGACTGAGCCACCCAGGCACCCTAAAGATTTTTTTTTTTAAGATTTTATTTATTTAGGGCGCCTGGGTGGCTCAGTGGTTGGGCCGCTGCCTTCGGCTCAGGTCATGATCTCGGGGTCCTGGGATCGAGTCCCGTGTCGGGCTCTCTGCTCGGCAGGGAGCCTGCTTCCTCCTCTCTCTCTCTCTGCCTGCCTCTCTGCCTACTTGTGATTTCTCTCTGTCGAATAAATAAATAAAATCTTTAAAAAAAAAAAAAAGATTTTATTTATTTATTTGACAGAGAGATCACAAGTAGGCAGAGAGGCAGGCAGAGAGAGAGGGGGAAGCAGCCTCCCCATGGAGCAGAGAGCCCAATGCGGGGCTCGATCCCAGGACCCTGAAATCATGACCTGAGCTGAAGGCAGTGGCTTAATCCACTGAGCCACTCAGGCGCCCTAAAGATTTTATTTTTAATTAATTGCTACACTCACTGTGGGGTTCAAACTCATGACCCCTAGATCAAGAGTCACACGCTCTTTCACCTGAAGCCAGATACTTTAATTTTGTTTAATTTCTTACTGTTCATTGCTAGTATATACAGAGAAATTGAATTTCCCCCTTTTTCTATTGTAAATTATACTTAACATAAACTTTACCATTTAAAAGTATACTCTTCAGTGGCATTAAGTGCATTCATGTTGTGCATCTGTCCTTACCATCCATCAACAGAACTTTTTTCATCTTCCCAAACTGAAACTCCATCCTTTTTAAACAGTAACTCTTCATTCTTTGCTCTCTGCAACTCTTGGCAACTACCATTCTACTTTCTGTCTTGTTATTTGACTATTGTAGATACCTTGTCTCATATAAGTGGAATCATACAATATTTGTCCTCCTGTGACTGACTTATTTCATTTTAGCAAAATGTCTTCAATATTTATCCATGTTGTAGCATGTGTTGGAATTTCCTTTCTTTTTAAAGCCAAATAACATTATTTTGTGTACATATGCCACATCTCGTTTATCCATTCATCCATCAATAGACGCTTAGATTGTTTTCACCTTTGGCTATTGTGAATAGAACTGCTATGAACATGTGTATACAAATGGCTATTCAAGTCCCTGGTTTCAGTTCTTTTGGTATATCCGAAGTGGAATTTGTTGGTCATATGGTAATTTTATGTTTAATTTTTTTTTTGAGGAACTGCAGTATATTCTCTGGAGTTGCTGCACCATTTGACATTTCCACTAGCAATGTACTAAAGTTTCAGTTTCTCCACATCCTTACCAACACTTGTTATTTTTTATTTTGTTGTGTTTTCAATAGTAATAGTCCTAATGGGTGTGAAGAGTTATTTCATTCTGGTGTGGTTTTTTTTTTTTTTTTTTTTGAAGATTTCATTTATTTATTTATTTATTTGACAGACGGAGATCACAGGTAGGCAGAGAGGCAGGCAAAGAGAGAGGAGGAAGCAGGTTCCCTGCTGAGCTGAGAGCCAGATGCAGGGCCCAATCCCAGGACCCTGGAATCATGACCTGAACCGGAGGCAGAGGCTTTAACCCACTGAGCCGCCCAGGCACCCCTCATTCTGGTTTTGATTTGCATCTTTCTGATAGTGATGTTGAGCATTCTTTTCAGGTGCTTATTGGTCATTTGTGTATGTTCTTTAGAGAAATGTCTATGCAAGTCCTTTCCTTGTTTGTTTGTTTGTTTGTTTGTTTTTAAAGAATTATTTATTTATTTATTTGACAGACAGAGATCACAAGCAGGCAGAGAGGCAGGCAGAGAGAGGGAGGAAGCAGGCTCCCTGCTGAGCAGAGAGCCCGATGTGGGGCTCGATCCCAGGACCCTGAGATCATGACTCGAGCCGAAGGCAGAGGCTTTAACCCACTGAGCCACCCAGGCACCCCCCTTTCTTTGTTTTTCAGTTGGATTTTTTCAATTGGATTTTGTTTCAGAGTTCTTTATTCTGGATATTGACCCCTTATCATATATATTATTTGAAAATAGTTTCTCTCTTACCGTGGGTTGTCCTTTTACTCTGTTGATTGTGTCCTTTAATGCACAAATGTTTTAAATTTGGATGAAGTCCAGTTTGTCTATTTTTTTTTCTCTTGCTTATGCTTTTTTTGTCCTATCCAAGAAATGATTGCTAAATCCAGTGTCCTGAAGCTGTTGTCTTCTGCTTTCTTCTAAGAGTTTTCAAGTTTTATTTCATATATTTAGATCTTTGATCCATTTTATTTTATTTTTTTAAAGATTTTATTTATTTATTTGACAGACAGAAATCACAAGTAAGGAGAGAAGCAGGCAGAGAGAAAGAGGAGGAAGCAGGCTCCCCATGGAGCAGAGAGCCCGATGTGGGGCTCGATCCCAGGACCCTGGGATCATGACCTGAGCTGAAGGCAGAGGCTTAACCCGCTGAGCCACCCAGGCGCCCCTCTTTGATCTATTTTAAATTAATTTTTTGTAATATGGTGTTAGATAAGGGTCCACCTTAATTCTTTTGCATGTATGTAGATACCCGGTTTTCCAACATTATTTGTTGAACAAAGCCTGTTCTTTTCCTATTGAATGGTCTTCGTATCCTTGATGAAAATAGTGTGATCATATATCCACAGGATTATTTTGGGGCTCTCTATTCTACTCCATTAGTATATACATCTGTCTATTTCAGTATCACACTGTTTTGATTACTGTAGTTCTGTCGTAAGCTTTGAAATCAGAAGTGTGAGAGCTTTAACTTTGTTCCTTTTCAAGATTGTTTTTAGGACAGATTTTTCTGTGTCCGCAAAAAAAAGTCATTAGGATTTTGGTAGGAGTCTCATTGAATCTGTAGATCACTTTGGGTAATATTGACCTCTTAACAATATTAAGTCTTCCTGCCTGTGAACAGAGAGTCTTTCCATTCATTTGTGACTTACTTACTTTCCTTCAGCAGCCTTTTATAATTTTCAGTGTATAAGTCTCTTGACTTCTTGGTTTATTTCTATTTTATTCTTTTTGATGCTTTGTAAATGCAATTAAGAAAATATTTATTTACTTATTTTGAGAGAGAGAGAGAGTGAAGGGGGTAGGGGCTGAGGGAGAGAGAGAATCTCAAGCAGACTTTTGTTAAGCATGGAGCCCAACATGGGGTTTGATCCCATAACCCTGAGCTGAAATCAAGAGTTGGACATTTAACTGCTTGAGCCACCCAGGCATCCCTGGAATTGTTTTCTTAATTTCCCTTTTGGATTGTTCATTGTTAGTGTATAGAAATGCAATTCATTTTTCTGTGTTGGCTTCATATACTGCTACTTTGCTGAATTCATTCATTAGTTCTCACACTTTTTTGGTTGATGTTTTTTGTTTTCGTTTTTTATTTTGCTTTGTTTTTTGTTTGTGGACATTTTAGATTTTCTGCATATAAGACCATATCATCTGCAAACATAATTTTACTTCCTTCCGAAATGGATGCTTTTTAGTTCTTTTTCTTGGCTGATTAGTCTGACTAGGACTTCAGTACTATGTGGAATAGCAAGTGCAAGCATCTTTACCTTGTTTCTGATCTTAGAGAAAAAGCTTTCAGTCTTTCTCTACTGAGTATGAGGTTCACTGTGTTTGTAAATGGCTTTTATTATGTTTAGATTGTTTCCTTTTATTCCTAGTTTGTTGAGCATTTTTTCATGAAAGGTATTGGATGTTGTCACATGCTTTTTCTGTATCAATTGAGATGATCATGTGCTTTTTCTTCATTTTGTTAATGTGTACTACACAGACTTTTCTTAGTTTTTTTTAAAAAAGATTTTATTTATTCATTTGAAAGAGAGAATGAACAGGGGGAGAAGGAGAGGGAGAAGCAGACTCCAGCTGAGCTGGGAGCCCGACATGAGGATTGATCCCAGGACCTAGAAATCATGACTTGAGCCAGAGGCAAATGTTTAACCATCTGAACCACCCAGGCACCCCTGTTTTTCATATGTTGAGTCATTCTTGCATTCCAAGAATAAATCTCACTTGGTCCTGGTGTACAGTCCTTTTAATATGCTGCTGGATTTGGTTTGCTAGTATTTTGTTAGGGATTATCTGCGTTAGAGTTTATAAGGGATATTGTTTTATGGTTCTTTTGTATTGTGTTGTCTGGGTTGGTATCAGGGTAATGTTGGCTTCATAGAATAATTTAGGAGAGATACAGTTGATTCTTGTATATTGCTCTTATTCCTTCAACCTTGAAAAACTAAATTATTCTGGTTTTATGGCTAATGTATAGTTACAGGTGTAACAGGGACCCACATCACTTGGCTATACAGCAAATACCTGGCTTCCAAGTTGGGGCTGAGGCAGATGATCACTGGTTACTGGGAATTGTTATGATATCAGAAGCCGAGTCCCCTTTCCCCCTTGTGGTTATCTAAGTCTCAGTAACTTGTCACTATGGGCAGGTGAACATGTGCTTAGACAAGGCATTCTCTTCTAAAAATATGTCTTAGTTATATGGAGATTAGATGGGGATGGGGTTTCTCACTGAACTTAATAAAAAGTGTATCAATAACAACAATGATGGGGGTGCCTGGGTGGCTCAGTGGGTTAAACCTCTCCTTTGGCTCAGGTCATGATCCCGGGGTCCTGGGATCGAGCCCCGCATTGGGCTCTCTGCTTGGCAGGGAGCCTGCTTCCTGTCCTCTCTCTCTGCCTGCCTCTCTGCCTACTTGTGATCTCTCTCTGTCAAATAAATAAATAAAAATCTTTAAAACAACAACAACAACAACAACGATGGTGCTCTTGATAATGAACTTTCAAGGGACATTGAAGGATTGAAGCTAGGGAATAAAGGAAACACCAGGCCAGTGATATTTCATTGAAGACCAAAGAGTGTCCAAGATTTATATTCCTTATATTAATATAAGGAATATAAAGTTATATGTAAATTTATATGTAAATATATATTTAGAATATAATATATAATTTATTCCTTATAAATCTTGGGGTATATATTATTTCTTAATAATAAATCCTCATTAGGGAGTTACTCTGAGTTTACTGTCTTCCATATTACATGATTGCCTAAGTTGATCAAGCCATCTGAAATCCGAATTATTGATCACTTAAGAATCTGAATTTTAGGGGCGCCTGGGTGGCTCAGTGGGTTAAAGCCTCTGCCTTCGGCTCAGGTCATGATCCCAGGGTTCTGGGATTGAGCTCCGCAGTGGGCTCCCTGCTTGGCCAGAAGTCTCCTTTTCCTTCTCCCACTCCCCCTGCTTGTGTTACTTCTCTTCTTCTCTTGCTGTCTCTCTCTCTCTCTCAAATAAATAAATAAAATCTAAAAAAAAAAAAAAAGAATCTGAATTTTAAATCAGATTTCTTTTTTCTTCTCTTTTATGTTATACTTCTTTTTTTTTTAATTAGGTTCCATTAGCCAGCATATAGTACATCATTAGTTTTTGATGTACTGTTCAGCAATTAATTAGTTGCATATAATACCCAGTGCTCATCATCACATGGTCCCTTCTTAATACCCATCATCTGGCTTCCCCATTCCCCAACCCCTCTCCCCTCTGAAACCCTTAGTTTGTTTATTTATTTTTTAAAAAGATTTATTTATTTATTTATTTGACAGAGAGATCACAAGTAGACAGAGAGGCAGGCAGAGAGAGAGAGAAGCAGGCTCCCCGCTGAGCAGAGAGCCCGACATGGGACTCAATCCCAGGACCCTGAGATCATGACCTGAGCCGAAGGCAGCGGCTTAACCCACTGAGCCACCCAGGCGCCCCCTTAGTTTGTTTCTAATCTTGTTTCTTTTTAACATTCTTAAAATCCCTTCTTGATTATTATTTTCATCTAAACCTATACACGAAATTATATCAGTTTTAGGGAGTTCCTTTACTTATTATAAAAACTTGAATGCATGTGATTAATTATAAACTAATTTTTCCTATTTTACATTGTATTTTTTGTGTTCATGGCTTATTAATGTTCTTGGAGCTTGCACCCATTTAAAAACAGTTCTTGGGGCACCTGGGTGGCTCAGTGGGTTAAAGCCTCTGCCTTCGGCTCGGGTCATGATCTCAGGATCCTGGGATCAGGCCCCGCTACACAGGGAGCCTGCTTCCTCCTCTCTCTGTGCCTGCCTCTCTGCCTACTTATGATCTCTGTCAAATAAATAAAATCTTTAAAAAAATAAATAAATATGAAAATAGAACTGCTCTATGAACCAGCAATTGCACTACTGGGTATTTACCCTAAAGATACAAACGTAGTGATCCAAAGGGGCACGTGCACCCGAATGTTTATAGCAGCAATGTCCACAATAGCCAAACTATGGAAAGAACCTAGATGTCCATCAACAGCTGAATGGATCAAGAAGATGTGGTATATATACACCATGGAATACTATGCAGCCATCAAAAGAAATGAAATCTTGCCATTTGCGACAACATGGATAGAACTAGAGCATATCATGCTTAGTGAAATAAGTCAAGTGGAGAAAGACAACTATCCTATGATCTCCCTAATATGAGGAAGTGGTGATGCAACATGGGGGCTTAAGTGGGTAGGAGAAGAATCAATGGAACAAGATGGGATTGGGAGGGAGACAAACCATAAGTGACTCTCAATCTCACAAAACAAACTGAGGGTTGCTGGGGGGAGAGGGGGTTGGGAGAAGGGGGGTGGGGTTATGGACATTGGGGAAGGTATGTGCTTTGGTGAGTGCTGTGAAGTGTGTAAACCTGGCGATTCACAGACCTGTACCCCTGGGGATAAAAATATATGTTTATAAAAAATAAAAAATTAAGAAATAAATAAATAAAAATAAAAACAGTTCTTGAAGTTCTTAACTGAAGCATCCCAATAGAAACTGTGAAGACAGCTTTTTATACAATATTGTTAGGACACCATGTCCTAGATGTACATATTATAATTATATTTTTTTGAAAACTTTCTTACAGGCAAAATGTCAACACTATAAGAAAAAACGAATGGAACAACAAGAGACTATCGCTTCTTTGCAAAAGGATATCTATAGATTAACAAAGGAGGAGGAAGAACGGATTGTCACTCAAAACAGAGTGTTTGCTTATCTCTGCAAAAGAGTTCCTCATACCATCTTGGATCGACAGTAATGTTCCCTACATAAATTGATATGTAGATTTATTATCAGTTTTTAAAACAGATTTTTTTCTTGGGAATGGTTATATCTCTTATAAACTGGATGAGTCTTCTTCCTCCCCCTCTTCTCTGCTTTCCCACCTCTATGCTCCTCCAAGGAAGAAACTTGTCATTTGGCCTGGAGAAGTTCATGCTATATTTTGCTTCCTTATTTTGTCATTTAGTTTATTCTTTTGTCTCCTCTATGTGTCTAAACTGGAAGTTAGGACTAAATTCAGATAAAAATATTTTTGGCAAAATACTTCATATGTCGTAATGTAGGCTTCTAATTGTAACATGTCAGGAGGCACATATTGTCCAGTTGACTTACTCTTAAGGATGCTAAAATTGTTCAGGGGGTTAAATCCTTGATCCTTGATCCTTCCACTATAGAATTCCCCATCGTTCCTTCTGATGATTTTGCAAGATGGTGATTTTTCAATTCTTTTATTTCCCCCATTCCCCCATGGAATTCTGTAAAAAGAACCTTTCCTATTGACTAGGGCTATTTGGTTGCATTGTGTGGTTTGTTATAGGGAAGGTAGAATTACTGCTCAGTTTTTTCATTTTAATTCCCACTTTGGAGTAAGGAGTTGATGCCCTTATGATTTCCAGTGATAAGCAATACGATTTTTTGTTTGTTTGTGACTATCCTCTCTTTTTTCAGATGTTGTTATTAACTCCTGGAACTTCTTCATGCTAGTATTCTTCTTCATGCTAGTATTATACACTTTTGACCCAACCTTATTGATACTAGATTTCTTTTAGACAGAAGGCACATTCTGTGCTTTTTCTTTCTTTTTTTTCTTTTTCTTTTTCTGTCCCAGAGCTCTTTTGGGGGATGAATTCAGATATTTGTTAAAGCTAACACTAAACATTTAGAATTAAAATTAACTAAATTAAATATAAGATTAATTAATTAGATTTTTTTTTTTTTTAAGTCAGGAGTGGTTTTTAGAGACCACAGTTTGGTATTGGGGTTGCTTGTCATGCATATAATGTTTATTGTTTTGTCATTGATTTAGGACTTTTTAGAAGAGTACAAGGAATTATGTATATTTCTGGGAAGAAACAAATCATTAATTTTTTTCCAGCTGAAGTTAACATTACAGGATTTTTGTTTAAACTCTGATTCTACATTTGTAACTTTCTGTTTATACTAGAAATCCTTACTCCTAAGAACAATATCCTGTAACTATTTATTTGCTTTATTATATAACATATAAAAATAGTTGATCAGAATTACTGCTAACAATAAGTCTACTTTATGAAATTTAAATCTCTTTGCAATTATCTTTGACATTAATAGTATTTTCTAGAATGCAGATACAGTTTTCTAAAATATCTTGAAATATTCCTTTGTATGTTTGTGTCACCAAATTAATGTTCAGTTAAGTTGGTTTCGATTTGTTTTCAATATTTAGGGATTGCTTTTTTATTTTCCATTTACTTTTGAGTATGTAAGATATTGATACAATTCCAAAGTCAAAACTAATTATTTATATTCAGAAAAGTTGTGTTTTCATTTCTGTCCCCTTGGGTCTATTCCTTACCTTCCATTACAGGTAATTTTAAATGTTTAGTTTTATTTTTATCAAATACAAGCAGTATGGATATTATATTCATATTTTCCCTTTTTGTATAAAAAGTAGCACCATGTTTTTTTCACTTAATAGTATAAGCTAATTACATTCTAACTAAGTATTTACATAGTAGGAGTGGGGATCTTTACTAACTAGGTATTTCTGTTTTGTTATAAAAATAAATGAGGTCTCATAGAAACTAAAAACAAGATTATAGATTTTGATAATTATTTAAGAAAGAATACATACATGTAATTTTCATCTTTTTTTTTTTTTTTTAAAGATTTTGTTTATTTATTTGTCAGAGATCACAACTAGGCAGAGAGGCAGGTAGAGAGAGAGAGGAAAGGAAGCAGGCTCCTGCTGAGCAGAGAGCCCAAGGGGGGGCTTGATCCCAGGACCCTGAGACCGTGACCTGAGCCGAAGGCAGAGGCCCAACTCACTGAGCCACCCAGGCACCCCAATTTTCATCTTTTTTTTTTTTTTTTAAGATTTTATTTATTTATTTGACAGAGAGAGATCACAAGTAGATGGAGAGGCAGGCAGAGAGAGAGAGAGAGGGAAGCAGGCTCCCTGCTGAGCAGAGAGCCCAATGCGGGACTCGATCCCAGGACCCTGAGATCATGACCTGAGCCGAAGGCAGCGGCTTAACCCACTGAGCCACCCAGGCGCCCCCAATTTTCATCTTTTTGAAGAAAAGAACAAAGACAAAAATCTAAAAATTACAATTAAAATACCATAAAAATAGAGATAGATGTGAATAAATTTCAAAAAGAGAGAAGCAGAGGGGAAAATATAAGAGTAAAGAAGAAGAAAAAGGAGAGACAGTTACAGTGGGATAAATAAGAGAGTAAGAGAGATGGAGGAAGGGGAATGAAAACAAGTATAAAAACCAGCCAATCTGAGTGAGTCAGACAGTCCGTAAAAGAGAAGCATTGAGAGAACTTATGTACCATATGAAGTCAAGCTAATTTAGGTGTGAATTCGTCTGATGACCTAGAGATTCTCTATTTGATTTTTTTTTTTTTAGAGTTTATTTATTTATTTGACAGAGGGAGATCACAAGTAGGCAGAGAGGCAGGCAGAGTGGGGTGGGGGGCGGGGAGCAGGCTCCCCGAGCAGAGAGCCCAATGCAGGGCTCAATACCAGGATCCTGGGATCATGACCTGAGCCGAAGGCAGAGGCCTTAACCCACTGAGCCACCCAGGCGCCCCTCTCTATTTGACTTTTAATATAGCTAATTTTCAGTTTGAGAACAGAACTTACAAATTGTGAATTAACATTATTAGAAATACATGAGTTGTAACCACTGCAGCTATTGTTAAAAGTTACAAAGGCACTGGGAAGAACAATATAAAACATACACGGTTGAGTAAAACCATGTTTCCTGCCATATATGGATCTGATAGTCTAACTGGGTAGATAGACACACACTGAGGCAAGTAAAATACAAGGCAGATAGTGGTATGTGCTATAATAATGGGGCAAATAGGATAATAAGTGGGCATGACAGAAGGGGAGATTCATTTACTTTGAGGGATATGGAGATGACCAAAAAGTCTTCATGAAGGAGATAACTTATAAACTAAATTATTAGGAACTATAGAATTTTAATAGGCAGAGGTGAGGGAAAGGTATTTTAGTTAGAGAAATATAGTGACAGGAAAACTGAATATATTTGAGAATAGTCCAAGTAGTGAAAGAGTTTTGGAACATAGGGTGCAAATGATGATGATGGTAAGTGTTTTAGGAGACGATATGGAAAGAAAGGTGTGCTGGGACTTTGAAGGGCTTAACCTACAGGCTGAAGAGTTTGGGTTCTGCTTACTATATATACTATATACCAGCCCCCCCCCCCCCCGCCACTGAATTTCTTCTTTTTTTTTTTTTTTTTTTTTTAAAGATTTTATTTATGTATTTTACACACAGAGAAAGATCACAAGTAGGCAGAGAGGCAGGCGGGGTGGGGTGGGGTGGGAAGCAGTCTCCCCGCTGAGCAGCGAGCCCAACTTGGGATTCAATCCCAGGACCCCGAGATCATAACCCGAGCTGAAGGCAGAGGCCTAACCCACTGAGCCACCCAGGCAATTTCTTTTGCTTTTTCTTTTTTTAAAAAATATTTTATTTATTTATTTGACAGAGAGAGAGAGGATCACAAGTAGGCAGAGAAGCAGGCAGAGAGAGGGGGGTAAGCAGTCTCCCCACTGAGCAGAGAGCCAGATGCGGGGGCTCTATCCCAGGACCCTGAGATCATGACCTGAGCTGAAGGCAGAGGCTTAACCCACTGAGCCACCCAGGCGGCCCCACCCAGGCAATTTCTGATCGAAGAAAAAAACCCAGAGACAGAAAGACAAGTTAATAATCACTTGTAATAGCCAAGATTGGAGATTGCAAAGGCCTGCATTAGGTAGGGCCAAAAGAAAGGAGAGCTACTGGAAAGATAGACAGGAATTGTTGAGACTAACTGGCTGTAGATCCTGAAAGAAGGACAGAAGTCAAAGATAGCCAGATTTCAAGCTAGGTTTGGGGAAGAGGGTTGGAAGATGATTAATTCATTTACGGACATGTGCTTAGGCACCTTTGTCAGCCATGTCGAGATATCAGGCCAGCAGTTAGAAGGGCCAAACTCCAGAGAACTTCCAAAATTTCAGATAAGGGAAGAAAGTAGGCAGAAGAGAAGTTAACGTTCAGGATAACTAAGGAACAAAAGTATTTCAGGAAGGAGGTGATAAGAAGTGTTACATGCTTCCTCATCAGTGTTTGCCTTCTCACTGTCTTGCTCAGAATTCCCAGTGTGACACACAATTACGTCATCTCTAAAAGTTTATTGAAGGTATCTAGTAACAGAATGAATGAAGTTTGCTGTGAAGGAAAAGATAGAGATGAAATGGTAGTGTAAGGCTGTGGGGAGTAAGGGGGGAGGGTTTGTGAAGGATATAAAGGAAATTAAAGGATTTTAATTTAATATAAAGGAAATTAAAGCATTTTTACAGGATAATATGAGAGCTTATATGTGTTGAGATGAAGAAAGAATAATCCAGAAAGTTGATATATTTAAAGCACAATTGGTTGAATTAGCTCTGAAAAAAATAATTAAGTTTCCCAAGATGGGGAAATAGTATAAAATCTTGCTTTAAGAAGAATAACATGTGGGGCGCCTGGGTGGCTCAGTGGATTAAAGCCTCTGCCTTTGGCTCAGGTCATGATCTCCGGTTCCTCTGAGAGCTCCGCATAGGGCTCTCTGCTCAGCAGGGAGCCTGCTTCCTGCTCTCTCTGCCTGCCTCTCTGCCTACTTGTGATCTCTGTCAAATAAATAAATAAAATCTTAAAAAAAAAAGAATAATATATGAAAACATAGTGTTATTTTTTCCTTTGAGGATTTTTTAAAATTACAAAACAGTACCTGTTTATAAAAGTTCAAACAATACAAAAGTGTGTTAAGTAAAATATATCTGCTTACCCCTCCTGATTTCCATATTCCAGAGATAATCACTTTTAATAGTTTGGTTTGTATCTTTCCTAGTGTTTAAAAACAGGAGTGCCATTGGCATTTTGGGTGGGATGGTTCATTGTGTCAGTTTTTTGACAAATTTTTAACATCTTGCACCCTCCCCAACCAGTCAATGTGACAACTAAGATTTTCCCTTAGGTTATGTTACTGTTCCCCAGTTAGGAACTCACAGAGTTTTTATTCAATACAAATACAACTTCACATACAATTATTTCTTTTCAAAACAAAAGTGGAGAGGCACCTGGGTGGCTCAGTTGGTTAAGCAACTGCCTTTGGCTTGGGTCGGGATCCCAGGGCCTTAGGCTCGAGCCCCACGTTGAGCCCCAGGGAACCTGCTTCTCTCTCTCTCTCTGCAGGTCCCCCTGCTTGTGCTCACCTACTCTGTCAAATACATAAAGTCTTAAAAAGAAAAATGGAGTAATACTCTACATTTGGCTATGCAACATTACTTTTCTTCCTTATAATTTTTATTAGGACGTACAAATTTACGTACATTATTTGAGTGGATGTGTCATTATTTATTTTACTTTACTCTTATTGTGTCATTTCCAGAGAGTGGATGTGTCATTATTTATTTCACTTTACAATTATTGAATAACATTTAGAATGTTTCTGGGTTTCCACTCTTGTAAATAATGGTGCAGTGAACAACTTTGTTCATTTTGAGTTACAAGTTTGAAAAAATATTTCTTTTTTTTTTTTTCTTTTTTTTTTTTTTTAAAGATTCCATTTATTTATTTGACAGAGAGAAATCACAAGTAGATGGAGAGGCAGGCAGAGAGAGAGGGAGAGAGGGAAGCAGGCTCCCCGCTGAGCAGAGAGCCCGACGCGGGGCTCGATCCCAGGACCCTGAGATCATGACCCGAGCCGAAGGCAGCAGCTTAACCCACTGAGCCACCCAGGCGCCCCGAGAAAATATTTCTGTGGAAGCAGTTGCTAGAGATAGAACTGCTAGGACAAAGGAGATATTCATTTAATATATTGATAAAATGTTAGTGATTATTTTAAAATCTATACATCAAAATTTTAAAATATATGGCTTAGTAGAATATTTCTGACAAAAATCACTTAAATTTTTTTTATAAACTTACTAAATAACATTTATCCTTTATTGCTGTAATTTGAAATTATGTAAAGAGAATGGTATAGTAAATGATCCAATATCACATTTTAAAAATTTAGTTTATCTTCTGTTTTCTAGGTTGCTTTGCCTAATTGATTACTATGAATGTAAAATAAGGAAATTGCATAAACAAAGGTAAGACTAATCCTGTTTACAATTTTTAAAGTTAATTACCCAGTCATGAATCACACCAAAAGTTTTTATAGTCCTCTGAAACTTTAACTATGCTTTGGAAATCTACCTAATACATAACTATGAATTTTTTTTTTTGTAACGATTTTGAAGACTGTTTTAATTTTTATGTTTAAATGTATTGTTGCATTTATTTTAAAATATTTATATTTAATAACAAAATGTATTGCATTTATTTTAAAATATTTGTCACAGCATTATAATTTGTTCTACTGTTGTCATTTAGCTACTGGACAGTTACTAAGTATATCCATGGAGTGCATAGGATTATACTAGCTGCCTACCGAAGTGCAACATAATTAAAGATAGTGGTCTTTGACTAATCTAAAATAACTGAGGGATATCCAAGGCCAAATAATCTCAACTACTTTCAAGTCATTAAAACAGCTATTTTGTTTCATTGTTTATAGATGGGATAATTCTTTTTTTTTTTTTTTAAAGATTTATTTATTTATTTGACAGATCACAAGTTAAGCAGAGAGGCAAGCAGAGAGAGAGAGGAAGGGAAGCAGGCTCCCTGTCGAGCAGAGAGCCCGATGTGGGGCTCGATCCCAGGACCCTGGGATCACGACCTAGTCAAAGGCAGATGCTTTAACCCACTGAGCCACCCAGGCGCCCCTAGATGGGATAATTCTTTTAACAAATATTTTTGAGCACCTACCTCATGCCATGTTGTCTTAGGTACTTAGGATACCATAATAAACAATACAGATAAATTCCCCATTTTTGTCAGGTGTACATTCTTGTATTCTCTCCCCTAGAATAATGACGTTCCAGAAACACAGCAGGACCAGTGGCAGAGTTGTGCCGGTTGCTGATCCCTGGGGACTCTAAAAACAAAACAAAACAAAACAAAAAAAAACCAACCAACCAACCAACAAAAAGTCAGAATGTTGGGGAGAAGGAAGTGAAAAAGGGAGAAAGGAAGACAAGAAGAGAACAACTATTGATAGAGCAATTCCTTGTTTCATTCTGTTCAGAAAGTAGCATTCTATCAAGTAACTTCAGAGACCTCCCGATTCCAAATGAAACTGTGTCTTTTAGATGATAGGCATGGTGTTAGATTCTATAGAGATAAGACAAAGCTTTGGATGTGGTTCTTCCCTTCTAAGACTTTACAATTTAGTAAGGGAGATAAAATGTAAACACATTAATAATTAAGAAAAATAATAGATTAAATACACTAATACACATAATGTCATTATAGTGTAATTATTAAAAATTGTGCAGACAGTATAGGTAGGAGTTTAGAACAAGAACAAACAGTTTGGATGGAATGAACAGAGAAGCCTTTATAAAGCAGATGAGGGTTTGCTTGAGCTTGAAAGGTAAGTAAAATTTGAGAAAGTAGGAAGGCAAAAAGGTAGTCATTTTGAGCAAAAGTGCATAAATATAAAAGTATAGAATGTTTTTATGGCACTGTGATTAAACCAGTTTGGCTGGAGTTCAGGGGATTTGTTGGTATGTTATAGATAGATGTAATCTATAGAGAGCAGTCTTTCATATACTTGACCAAGTAGGCTGTAAATGAATGAGAAGGCAATCATTTGCCTTGGAAAGAAGAAGGCACTTTTTCCTTTAATACAGAAAAACTGGGTGATGAGGTTATAGATATATAGATTAGTCAGCATTCTTAAGAGAAACAGAACCAATAGAATATACATTTCTATAGAGAGGAAAACATTTAATATAAAGGAATTGGTTCATGTGATTGTGAGGTAGGCCTGCAGGCTAGAGAACCAGGGAAGAGTTCCTTTTTGTGGGTCTCAGTGTTTGTTCTTAAGGCCTTTAATTGCATGAGGCCTACTCACATTAGGAGAGGTTCTCCTTTACTTAAAGTCTGTTGATTTAAATGCTAATCATGTCTAAAAAATACCTCATAGCAATAATTAGACTGGCGTTTGAACAGCTAGGCACCATAGCCTAGCCAACTTGACACTAAAACGGATAGTCATAGTGTGTAAGAGTAAAGAGAAGGAAAATGAAGAATTTAATGGCTTGAGAGGTTGCAAACTTAAGCTTACACAATCAAGAAAATAATGAAAGTGAGTGAAGCAGGCTAGGTGAGGACTGTGGCAAATTGGACAGCTGTATACCATCTGTCTGAACTGGTCCATTACACATTCTAGCCAGTCGATACCTTGTAAGAATGTGAATTCAGTGTGGCTAGATTTGCTTGTTTTTGAGATTTATAAATAAGATTTTTAATATTCACAATTAACTTAGTGATTTTAAAAATATTGTATGGTCCACAGGGAATAAACTGTTGGTTGTCAGAGAGAAGGGGAGTGGGAGATGGCCATAGTGGGTAAGGAGAGAGGGAGGGGAGATTTCCAGTTATGGAATGAGTAAGTCATGTGAATAATAGGGAAGGTGTAGGGAATATAGTCAATGACATTGTAATAGTGTATGATGATAGACGGTAGCTACACTGTGAACATAAATTTACAGAGAAGCTGAATCACTGTGTTATACACCTGAAACTAATATAACACTGTATTGTCAACTGTAGTCATTAAAATTTAAAAAAAGAAAAAGCAAAAATATTATATGGTCCAAACTGAATTTCAGTTGCAACCTTTGGGCCATGTCTGTAGTAGATTCTAATCTAGATTTAGGTGTTTGCAAACTATTCTGTAATGGGCCAGACAGTGAGTATTATAGACATTTTAGGCTGTATAGTCTCACAACTCTTCAGCCTTCCTCTTGTAGCACAAAGCCAGCCACAGATGATAAGTAAATGAATTGGCAGGACTGTATTCTGTAAAAATCTAATTACAAAAATCCACAGCCTGCATGTAGCCCACAGGCAGCAGCTTGCTGATTGCTGACTTGATACATGATGAGAGTTTGGGATTTTTAGTAAGAGAAGATTTAGCATAGCCATCATTTGAAATCTGTCATGTGGGATATAGTATGAGAAGTTGCTTCTGAGGTACAAACTGGGGTTCTCTGACTAGAAATGATAGAAGGATTGAGTCCATTTTGGGGATTGTTGAATTTGGTTATGAAGAATTTGTAGTAAAAATCCAGGGTTGAGGGGCACCTGGGTGGCTCAGTGGGTTAAAGCCTCTGCCTTCTACTCAGGTCATGATCCCAGGGTCCTAGGGTCAAGCCTCACATCAGGCTCTCTGCTCAGCGGGGAGCCTGCTTCCCTTCCTCTCTCTGCCTGCCTCTCTGCCTGCTTGTGATCGCTATCAAATAAATAAATAAAATCTTAAAAAAAAAAAAAATCCAGGGTTGAGTAATGAGAAGCTTGGTGGAAAGGAATTCCCTTTTCACTTAGCAATCCTGTCATCACTGAGCTGAAGTGGGATAGTTTGGCTTATAAAAACCTTGCTCAGACCAGATATTTGGCTTGAAAGTCTCTCATTAAGGGAGAAGGAGATAGGAAGAAAATTGGAGCTGCAGTATAAATAATCCTACAGATGGAAAAAATTAGAAGTCATTTATACTTTGCTGCAATGAAAATTCTCCAAAGGAGAGGGCTTTTCAGGGTTCATTGACCTTATAGACTCCAGTAGTCTCCTTTCTAAGAGTATGAACTTGATCGATTGTAGCAACTTCAAGGTGGATTTTGAGATCTATAAATAGGGTATTATTATCAGGAGCGGGAGTAGTGTAAAAACAAGAAATAATTGTTAAGTATTACATTACTGAAGAAAAGGAGATGAAAGAGTTGAGAAATAAAAGAGCTGAAACAGAGAAAATGAGGGATTTGCCTACTTAGGATTCACAGGAAACACAGGAGAAGGAGGTATGTATCTGTAGAGCTAGGGGAACAAGACCAAGGGAAGAAGACAGATGGGGCAAAAGCCCCTGCTTAACATTTATTTATCAAGCACAGTGTTGTCTGACGTTTTTCTCACTATGAAACACAAATATTGCTGTTTGTATACCTCATTGGGGGTATATACAGAACTGTAATTGGAAGCACCTGGTTCAAGAACTCTGCCCACCCTAAGCCCTGCCCAGTTGTCCTGAGGCCTGAGGAGGATGAATATGTTGCCATAGCTATTTTGCACAGCACACCTATGGTACACTATTTGGGGGCTCTAATTGAGGGCACAGGTTTGGGGAAACTTCCAGAGGGACTTGTGAAGGGAGTTTCTGCATACTACAAACTGGTATTACTTTCTGTCCTTACACATGAGCAAACTCGGAAAGGAAAGGAAGCAGCAATCAAGGCACTAGAAATGTGAATACATGGGTTAACCAATTGGAAGTCTTAGAAAACTGCAAATGTGCTATAATCTCTGAAAAAGAGGGAAAGTACCTTTTCATATGATGGGTTTTCAGCTATGTAATTTATTATTATTATTTTTTTTTACCCAGTGTTACTACATCAATATAGATTACATGAAATATATTGCTAGTTATTTCTGTTAGTATTTCCCTGACTTGGTGGATATGATTGAAGAGCCAAGGAAAGTAACATAGGAATGAAACCTATTAGGCTCACATTTTCTTCTGAGATGTCAGAGACACTTGAAAAATTAACACAGGGAAAATGGTTATGCAGTGAATTAGTAGTTAGGTGAAGCTCCCTTGTTTAATTCCATCTTTCTCTTTAGATAGAAATTTTAAAAATGATCTTGGATAATGGAAGCAGGTGATTTTTGAAGTTCACTTCTGACTTCCTAGACATGAGTGCTTTAATATCTTTTATTTACTTTTAACACCGGTCCTGTGAGATAGATGTGATAGATACTTCTCTGACAGAAGACAAATTCAGAGAGATTGACCTATTCAAATAGCATCAGGTTAACAGTGTCAAGTCTTGAACTGGGACTATTAAATCTGTTGCCTCATCCACTCATACTCTCTCTATTTTTTTTTTTTTTTGTATAGGTTTTTTGGTGACCTAAAAGTACTATAAAGTAAAAACAGTATGCTTTGTTTCTTTATTCATTCAAGAAGTGTTTTTTTCACCCCCTTTATACCCCATACTCTTCTAGGCAGTGAGATGCAATGGTAAACAAAATAAAGTTTTAGTCCACATGGATCTTATGTTTTAATTAAAGGTGATAGTGAACTGTACTGTACTGTGAAATGTACTGTAATACTGGGTAGTAGTAGGTTCTAATACCGTTCTCTCTGAGAACAAGTAAGAAATTTGGCTTAAATTTAATTCATGTTTAGGTTATCAAACACTTATTGGGTTGATTTTTGTTAGCTGTATTTTTTCCTTTGAAGATAGGTTTTTCATAAGTACACATTGCATATCTTTTCACAGGCAATATAAAGAAAATGAAAGTCTGTCAGAAGAAGAAAAGGACTATAGAAGTTTGGATGCCTCACCAACTTATAAAGGCCTTCTAATGGTATGGGGACTACTTGACTAATAATTACTTTTTTGTATAAAGTAAAACAATAATCTAGGAAAGTTAACTATTTTTCTATGAAATGTGTTGAAGTCATTACAGAATCAACTCAAGGAATCGAAATCCAAGATTGATGCACTTTTAAGTGAAAAGCTGAATCTCCAAAAAGATTTAGAAACCAGGTCAGAGAAACTTAAGTAATTTCTATTTAACTTTTGGAAAGTAAACACATACTGGAATTTGGGGTGTTAAGTGAATCTTTCCAACTCCTTTACCATGAAACTAATCTTAGAAATGTCATACTTTTTTACACTCATTTTAGTTAGTTGTATTTCATATGATGGAAGGAACAAAAACGCATGTAGGTAGGCAAGGGAAGTGAGAACATAGGAGCTCACATGGAAAAGATAAAACTGGGTAGGAACGCAGAATAGATTCAGATTTATATCAGCAGATTTCCTATTCCCAAATTTCTTTAGAATGTCTTAATATCTTACCTCTGTGTCATGAGAGGAAAAGAAAACTAAAAAGTTTAAATGTCATACAAAAAGGAGTATATATATATATATATATATATATATAGCATGCCACCACAAAAGGATGATGTTCTGCATGTTGGCAGGGAATAACAAGGGATGAACATTGTTAAGATTTTCTTCATTTGACAAGTGTTTGTTGAATACCTCTTACAAGTTAGATACTGTCCTATGCTCGGTTATAATATAATGACCAAAATAAATAACTTGTTCTCATAAGGATTATATTTAAATGGAGAGGAAACTGATACCAAAAGTTTATGTCTATATAAATACATAGTAAAAATTTTAAACCATGCATGGGAATAATGAGCAGTGAATTTGGGATAGTGGTTAACTAAACAGGACACACGTGGAGTTTTAACTGTATGTATAATGTTTCAGTTAAAATTTGAAACAAATCTGTCAATATTTAACTTTGGTGAAGCTGAGTAGTGGGTACACCATTATTTATTTTACTATTCTCTCTTCTTGTCTGTACATTTGAAATATTTCACTATAAAAGCAAGTAACAGATTGACAACAAACCAAATGGGTAAAAAGTTTTGAACAGGAAATACATGGAAGGAGAAATTCAGTGGCCAATAAACACCTCACTGGCAGTCATGGAATATTTTAAGATTTTTAATAAGCATTTGTGACAAATAACATGATGAAATATATTTATGGTTTTATTCAATAAACTGAATGTGCTTAATGTGATTTATTTTCTACAGGCCCACACAGCATGAATTAAGACTTTATAAACAACAGGTGAAGAAACTGGAGAAAGCCCTTAAGAAAAACATCAAGTAATTATATTTTACCAAAGTTACAGATTCATTATAGTTTAGTATCTTATTATTTTTATTACCTGTAAGTTTACTTCATGCTTTCCTCATAGTGGCCTTTGTTTGAAATTACCAGACTGAAGGGGGGGAAATGACATAAAAGGTATTTCTGGTTCTAGAGTTTAAAAACAGTTTCTACTGTGTTGGATTCAGCTATATATTTATCTTAAGAACAAAAAAAGGCATTTATCTGATGTAATAAGGGCAAAGATTTTAACTAGAAAATTGTCTTTGGAAACCATAGTGGAATTGCAAGTGAATCATTGAAATTAGACATGACAAGCCCCCAATTTTTCTTGGTGCTAGTTGTGACCTGAATAATACACAGCCTCATCACACTTTAAAAGTATTAGAATGAATGCAGTGAACCATTCACAGCCATTCACATTCACATAAAAGTATTTACTTGTGCTTTTCTTGATTTTGAAAGGCACAGTCTCAGAGGAGTTTGAAAAAGTTGGTCCTAAATAGTGTTAGTATTTTCTGAAGATTGTCCAGGTATACTCTTTCATTTAAGGGAGTGGGACCAGAAGAGGTAGTGTAGGGAGCACTGGGAGGAGATATTTTGAAAACTGTATTAGTTAATATATGCATTAGCTGTATTAAGTCAGTTGTATTAGCCTAAGTTATTTCAATTTTCATTGACAACTATGTTTCTTCCTTCCCATGGCAACACATGCCACAGTGAAAGGCAAATATTCTGGACATCCAAGGTTTAACATACTGAGTTAAATTAAGATAGTATAGAAAGAGAACTAAAAAAGAAAAGAAAAATGGAAGGTTTGGAAAGGTTGCATTCATTAGTTCACTTAATATTTTCCCCTTCCTACTTATTCCTTAATATTTTGGGTATCTTTAGTACTTCCTGCTATTTGCTTGGCATTTGGGGTACTGAAATTGCATGATTAGCCAAATAGAAATGGTCCCTGCCCTCATGGAGATTACATGAGGGGAGAAGGACAATGAAAAAAATAAGATTATTTTGATGTAGTGTAAGTACTAAGTGTGAAATAGTATGAGAGTTGCTATTGTGTGAGTTTGGACAAGAAGTGACATGGTCACAAGGGGCAGTAGTGGCAGAGGTGAGAAGTCTTTGGAATATTGGAGGTAGAGCTGATAGGACTTGGTGATGGATTGGATATAGCAGCTCAGGGGGGTAAAATCAAGATTCCTCTAAGTTTTAAGCCTGAATAGCTAGATAGTTCTTCATGTCTAAATGAGATAGGAAAATTGATTGAGAAGCAATTGGGAAAAGGAGGAGGTAGGGAGGTAAGAAGAGGAGGTGTGGATAGATGATAGATGTTATATGTGACTATATGAAGGTATTCATAAGGAAATGAAGGCCTAAAGAAACAGTTAAGCCTAGTTAAGCCTGAACCTTCTTCTTAAACTACTTCTGTTGAAGAGTGGGAAATTGTAGAAAAACATGATAGGACAAAAGGGCATGAGCTAAGTATACTGGGGGGAACTCAGATTCTTTCTTGGAGTTCCTCTGTCTGCAGAGATAAAAATGCTCCTTTAGCTGTATTGGAGGGCCCCTATTACATGAGGGTCTTAAGATCTGCTTAGGAGAGGAGGAGGTCAGAGAGTCTCTCCTGCATCTGCCATGTCTCAAAGTCCTTTGACTTAAAACATTTCATATGTCAAATGGCATATTATGGAGTGACATGTCCTGATCCTCTTCAAAGGAATTTTCTCACCTGAAGGCAAATATATTAGTGAAGACACACACACACTTACGTATGTACACCTATGTATACATAGAGATAGGTAGTCAGTCTTCTTTATTCATAGATTTCATATTTGTGAACTTGCCTACCTGCTAAAATTTATTTTTAACCCTCAAATCAGTTGTTGTAGCACTTTCATGATCATGAGAGGACATGCCCCAATACACATTTCCTGCTGTTGAACAAGGTGATGCTCTGTCCTCTTGTTTCAGTTCTTTTAACTCTGAACAAGCATCCTTGTTGTTTTCATATTACCACTTTTTTGCTTGTTTCTTTGTATTTTTGCACTTTTTTTGGTGATTTCTTCATGATGGCCACTAAGCATAGTCTAGTGTCCTTTCCTGGGTGGGAAGAAGGCTGTGATATGGCTTATAGAGAAAATACATGTGCTAGATAAATGCCATATAGGCATGAGTTTTAGTGCTATTAGTTTTGAGTTCAATGTTAATGAAAAACAATATCAAATAAGGTGTTTTTAAACATGGACACACATAAAACAAGTTTATATATTGATCAGTTGAGGGAAGTGTCACCAGCTGCATGTAGGAAGCCAACTCTGTATTAACCCTGGGAGCAATGGCTCAGTCTTTGATAATTCAGTGTTTATGGTGACTTTATAGAACATAACTACCACAAATAACAAGAATTGACTGTATATGTCTTTGTTGTTCATTTTGGGTTGTCTTTAGATTGACTTTTCATGATTAGCCTTTAAAATTATGATTTAGGATTAATCCCTGCTGCATTTTTCTATTGAATTTTGAAGAAATTAATTGTGCTTTAGAAATTTAAATTTGGAATTTAAAAAATTAATAATTTTTTTTTTTTAGGTTTGGAAGTTTTGTAGAATCTAGATGTGAAACAGGGAATTAGGAATGTTAGATAAATTGCCTACATCACACAGATGGTATGTGGAAGAACTTGGAAAGAAATTAGATCTGTACCCAGTCATTCTGACTCCAAAGCTCAAACTCTTAGTCATCATACTAATTAGAACCAACAAAACACCTGATGAAAAACATTTTTTTAAGGTAAAATTTCTCAAATTTTTATTTTCTGCAATGGCAGAGACAAAATAATTTTTAAAGAACTACTGTGTTCTCTTTAAAGAATGTAAATGTTAGAGAATTCAAGAACTAAATGTTGGGCAAATAACTAAAAATATCCTGTCAGTCCAGTGAATCCTCTCCATATATATAGAAAAAAAGTTTTATTACTGATTAACATCCAGCCAGACTGTGATGTACATTATAGGCAGTCTGCTGAAGCGATTACAAAGCCAGAAAGAAATCTCATTCTTTTATATAGACAGGCATGTACAATTGATTACATATATTGTATATGAATTTTGTCTTTATCCTAAGGAAAAGTAAAGCTTCCCATGTTTTTTTATGATAAGCAGCAAGGTACAACCTAGAGCCAGGAGCCTAGACTAAACTGCCGCAGAGAGATACCTACATTTCAAAATGTGGTTCAAAGGCTCCTACAAAGAAAGACATTCCTGGGATGTAACTTGGCAAGAGGCTTATTTAAATCTTAGAAAGGTTTATATACTTCTCAAAAACATAGAGAAAGATTTATAGCTGCAAGTTTTCCAAAGAAAATGCTACAAGAAGAGGAGGGAAAAGGCTCTCTCTCTCCCATTTAGAACCCGAGAGAATTCAATTTTTTTTCTTTAGATTGGTTGCCTTTCCACCAACCACCTTCACTATCAAATGAGTCTATTTGACATGGAAAAAATGAACTTTCTTGTTTGAATTAATATAAAAACGGGTTGATTATTAGGAGGTGATCAAATAGGTCTGCCAGTTAAAAAAAAAAAGGTATTACACTAATCTCATTTAATTTCAGTGATATTTATATTTGGTAGGCAAAAACAGAATCATAATCCTGTCACTCTAGTGTTGAGTTGATGTATGGTAAGGTGGTTAGGACAGTGAACCAAACTGAAATAAACAATCATGGCTTTATTCACTTACTACAACAGTATAAGCAGCCAAAAAGTATTCCATTTTTAGTATTCGATTTTTCTCTGTGGAATGGCACAAGGGAAGGGTCAGTGAATGACATGCAGCACTGGTAGGAGGAAACCTCTCACTGCCTAGGAGCCCTGCACAAAAGACTCCTGCTGTTTCATGGACCTAGTGCAGGCCTGGGAGTGGAAAATACTTCCTCAGAGTGGAGAAAAGTAGGTTAGTTAAGACTGCCCCCACCCCATAAGGAGAAGTGGCAAGTCCCTCAATCAGGGTCACCCCAATAAAGAGGCCTCAGGATGGAGGCACCTGGACTGGTAATGCTGGCCTGGGTGTTGCAAGGAAAGGGAGGGATAAGGGGGGCTGAGTTCTCGACAGCAACTCCCTCCAGAGAGTGCAGTGCATAGACTGTATTCCAAGACTGATGTAGGAAAGCAACTTTCCCCCATGAGGCTTTCTAGGCAAAGCCTTTCTAATCATCTGGTTTGGGCCTGAAAGGTACAGTGTGGGATTTTGGCCTGGAGCTAGACTACTTTTCTAAAGAAACAGTAGCCTTTAGAGTTGTAGCATTGGAGTTGATAGATTGAAGGGAACCACCCTTCTTTTCATCCTAATCATATAAAAAGTCCTAGGAATGTGGAGAAAAAGATTCAAGGAATATACAACTTTGAGAGGCTCACATTGGTGGATATATATGTGTTTTGTATCTTTGTGGCAAAACAAAGTAAGTGGTGTTTTTTAAAGATTTTTTATTTATTTGGCAGAGAGAGCAAGAGAGCACAAGCATTGGGAGGCAGCAGAGGGAGAGAGAGAAGCAGGCTTCCCACTGAGCAGGGAGACTTATGCGGGCAATGTGGGACCTGACCCCAGGACCCTTGGATTATGACCTGAGTTGAAGGCAGACACTTAGCCAACCGAGCCACCCAGGTGCCCCAAAAAGCAGGACTTTTTTTAAAAAAAGATTTTATTTATTTATTTGACAGAGATAACAAGTAGGCAGAGAGGCAGGCAGAAGAGGTAGGGGGACGCAGGCTCCCTGCCAAGCAGAGAACCCCATGCGGGGTTCTATCCCAGGACCCTGAGATCATGACCTGAGCCGAAGGCAGAGGCTTAACCCACTGAGCCACCCAGGCGCTCCTAGCAGGATTTTTAAAAACAAAATTGGCATTCCATCTTTCAATTTGTTTCTCATCTCCAGAATGGAGTCATCATGAATCATGGAAAGCCTTCATCAGACACAGTTAAAAGCTATAAAATATCTGCACATAGAAATATCTTATGGAATTGTCTATAGAAAACAGGAGACTGGGGCGCCTGGGTGGCTCAGTGGGTTAAAGCCTCTGCCTTTGGTGTTGGGATCAAGCCCCACATCAGGCTCTCTGCTCTGCACGGAGCCTGCTTCCTCCTTTCTCTCTCTTTGCCTGCCTCTCTGCCTACTATTGATCTCTGTTTGTCAAATAAACAAATAAAATCTTAAAAAAAAAAAAAGAAAGAAAAGAAAAGAAAACAGGAGACTGCACAGCGTACTTTAAGCTGAAAGTACAATTTGCTGAGTATCCTAGACTTCATAGAGAAACACAGCTATTGCTCCTGGCTACATGGAATAAATATCCATTAAGTATGTAAAGAATCCTTTAGCTACTCTTAGGGGATTTTTTTTTTAAGATTTTATTTATTTGACAGAGAGAGATCACAAGCAGGCAGAGAGGGAGGCAGAGAGAGAAGAAGCAGGTTCCCCACTGGGCAGAGAGCCCAATGCAGGGCTTGATCCCAGGGTTCTGGGATCATGACCTGAGCCAAAGGCAGAGTCTTTAACCCACTGAAGCACCCAGGTGCCCCTACTCTTAGGGGTTTTTTTTGGCTTTTAAACCTTTAGCTTACTGCTCTGGAGACAACAGAACAACCCTAACATATTTCTGAATACAGCTTATACTGCTAAAATACATCTCCAAAACATCAATGAAATCATATGCAATTGAGAAATTAGGGAATGATTAGTAGTGTAAAATAGACATTACATTGTTCCCAATTTTTTTCCTAGGTACAAGGAATTAGAATAGCAGTAGTATTACAGCGTTCAGCAAGGGGAAAACCTTTGTTAGTGCATAGGCAACTGCCTTTTCAGTTCTATTTTAAGGAAGTTTATTTTATTATTTTTTAAAAAGATTTTATTTATTTATTTGACAGTAGATGGAGAGGCAGGCAGAGAGAGAGAAAGAGAGGGAAGCAGGCTCCCTGCCGAGCAGAGAGGCCGATGCGGGACTCGATCCCATGACCCTGAGACCATGACCCGAGCTGAAAGCAGTGGCTTAACCCACTGAGCCACCCAGGCACCCCTATTTTAAGGAAGTTTAAAATGAGAGGTTGCACCCTAGGGTCCCTCCTTGACTCTCACCATTAGACTCCAGGCTGGAGGCAAGTTACCCTTCTTCCCTTACCTGTTTTAACCTCAGCTTCTTCAGCCTGGAGTTGGATTCATTTCCATCTTCATAGTCTTGACATTCTCAAGCCAATATTTCTGCTCTGTGGTCTGTGCATTTTTAATATCCCCTGAGGCAACCTACAGACCTACTAGGGCTATCTAACTTACCTCCTGAGGGACTGCCTGGTGGTTGTTCTCTGGTTACAAGCTGCACCAATTTTATGTAGACTGGTTTCTAACACTGCTTTTCTCTTGAGCTCTGTTATTTTTACCTGTGTGGTTTTGCAGAATACAAAATTTTCAGGAATATTGGGCTTTGGCTGATATTTATTGTGAGAACAGGCAAACCAAAGGTCAATATCCCATGAGTGCCTAGCTTTCACTAATCCTCATCTTCTGTTAACTTAGAAAAACAATGAGATTAAATGTATACATGTTGTCAACCAAGAAGGAATTGACTGAAAATTTAAACAAACAGATACTAATCTGGGCAATTAGAATTGGATTTTGGGAGACAGATTCAGGTAGAAACCTGAATTGTGTTTTGAGGGAGACAGAGAGGAGGCAGAATTATAAAGGTAAAAGCTAATGAGTGCCATTCTCATTTAGGTCCTCTGTGCAGAACTGATTGAAACTAGGTTAACTGGCTTGAGTTAATTTAATATGCATATGAAGTATTGAAACTTGCCAAAATACAAATCTCATTGGTTCCTTTTGAAGTATAGAATGTGAACAGTTTAGGTGTCCTGGTGAGGAGGAAGTTAGATCCAGAAACAGCTGGCTGAAAAAAATTTTTTTCTAATTATTTTATTTTATTAATATAATGTATTATTTGCCCCAGGGGTATAGGTCTGTGAATCGTCAGGCTTACATACTTCACAGCACTCACCATGACACATACCCTCCCCAATGTCCATAACCCAACCACCCTCTCCATACCTCCACCCCCAGCAACCCTCAGTTTGTTTTGTGAGATTAAGAGTCTCTTATGGTGGGGCGCCTGGGTGGCTCAGTGGGTTAAAGCCTCTGCCTTCGGCTCGGGTCATGATCCCAGCGTCCTGGGATCGAGCCCCACATCGGGCTCTCTGCTCAGCAGGGAGCCTGCTTCCTCCTCTCTCTCTGCCTGCCTCTCTGCTTACTTGTGGTCTCTGTTAAATAAATAAATAAAATCTTAAAAAAAAAAAAAAAAAGAGTCTCTTATGGTTTGTCTCCCTCCCGATCCCATCTTGTTTCATTTTTTCCTCCACTATCCCCCAAACCCCCCACTCTGCCTCTCAGATTCCTCACATCAGAGAGATCATATGATAATTGTCTTTCTCTGATTGACTTACTTCGCTCAGCATAATACCCTCTAGTTCCATCCACGTCATTGCAAATGGCAAGATTTCATTTCTTTTGATGGCTGCATAGTATTCCATGGTATATATATACCACATCTTCTTTATCCATTCATCTGTTGATAGACATCTAGGTTCTTTCCATAGTTTGGCTATTGTGCACCATGCTGCTATAAACAAACATTCAGGTGCACGTGCCCCTTCAGATCACTACATTGTATCTTTAGGGTAAATACCCAGTAGTGTGATTGCTGGGTCATAGGGTAACTCTATTTTCAACTTTTTTTTTTTTTTTTTTAAAGATTTTATTTATTTACTTGTCAGAGATAGAGGGAGAGAGAGCGATGAGCACAGGCAGACAGAGAGGCAGGCAGAGGCAGAGGGAGAAGCAGGCTCCCTGCTGAGCAAGGAGCCCGATGTGGGACTCGATCCCAGGGTGCTGGGATCATGACCTGAGCCGAAGGCAGCTGCCCAACCAACTGAGCCACCCAGGCGTCCCACTCTATTTTCAACTTTTTGAGGAACCTCCATGCTGTTTTCCAGAGTGGCTGCATCAACTTGCATTCCCACCCAGAATATAGGAGGGTTCCCCTTTCTCCGCATCCTCGCCAGCATCTGTCGTTTCCTGACTTGTTAATTTCAGCCATTCTGACTGGAATGAGGTGGTATCTCATTGTGGTTTTGATTTGTATTTCCCTGATGCTGAGTGATGTGGAGCACTTTTTCATGTGTCTTTTGGCCATCTGGATGTCTTCTTTGCAGAAATGTCTGTTCATGTCCTCTGCCCATCTCTTGATTAGATGACTTGTTCTTTGGATGTTGAGTTTGATAAGTTCTTTATAGATTTTGGATACTAGACATTTATCTGATATGTCATTTGCAAATATCTTCTTCCATTCTGTCAGTTGAGGCTGAAATTTTTTAAAAATTTAGTTTCTTCCTATGAGAATATGCATAAAATCCTCCTGAATGGCCTCCTTACCTTATTTTAAGAGACTCTTAGCTCGGTTTGCTCACTCCATTTTGAAATCTTCTTTTACATTGTGAAGTGCTTAAAAGAGTTCTTCATAGAGAATGTTCTCAATAAATACAATTATCTTCATCATCAGTTTCCTAATATAAGTTGATTATTGTCATTATTAAATGAGGGTATGTCTTTATTCATCTAGTTAATTGAATCACATATCATTTCCCAGAGTGACTGTAAGTTTTACATGCAATTTTATATTTAGGTTACTATACTTATAGCTAAATGTTGTATATCCATAGCATAATATGTATTAATCAGATCTGCAAACAGTTTCAATGATCAGTTAACCTGACTGAAAGGTTAACTAACACTTAAGTTCAGGTATATCAGTTTACTTGTATTCCCATTAGAGAGCATATTGGCTTTTCTATCTCCTGTTTGTATTTTAGATAATATGCTCCTGGCACTGCCATCATCCAAACTGTAAAGTATATGAATTTGGTAAAGAGATGGGAAGTGAGGTGGAAAATGGATTGTGAGGGACACCTGGGTGGCTCAGTTGGTTAAGCAACTGCCTTTGGCTAAGGTCACGATCCCAGGGTCCAGGGATCAAGCCCCCCGTTGGGCTCCCACTGAGCGGGGAGCCTGCTTTTGCCGCTCCCTCTGCAGCTCCCCTTGGTTGTGTTCCCTCTCGCATGCTCTCTGTCTGTCAAATAAATAAATATTAAAAAAAGAAAAAAGGAAAATGGATTGTGAGGTCTTTATATCTACTGGGTGAAGGAGTTTGACTTTTTACCTAGAACTAATTCCACTTACTAATAATAATTTGTTTTTGACATACACTCATCAGAGAGCAGAGAAAAGCAATAGAATGAAGATTAAGGGTAATACATATGACTGGTGTAGATAATTGTAGGGTAATAGTAAGAGTTGAAGTAAGAAGGGAGTCAGGAGGAATATTAGGTAACAGCTACTGGCCCTGAGTTGTTCAAATGCTGACCTAAGGAGATTAGATTGTTTACAGTGCAGTGGGAAGCTATTGATTGTGGGTTTTTTTTTTTTTTTTTTTTTAAGATTTATTTATTTGAGAGAGAAGCAGGGAGGAGGGCGAGAAGCAGACTCCCCGCTGGGCACAGAGCCCATGCAGGGATTGATCTCAAGACCCTGAGATCAAGACCTGAGCCGAAACCAAAAGTCCAACGCTTAACCAACTGAGCCACTGAGGTGCCCCGCCATTGATTTGTTTTTTAGCAGGCAAAGGACATGATGGACTATTGCTTTTTTTTTTTTTTTTTTTTTTTTTTAAGACAGCTCTATGAGGAATGTGGAGCCCAGCTCAAGGCTTAAACTCACAACCCTGAGATCAAGACCTGAGCTGAGATCAAGAGTTTGACACTTAACTGACTGAGCCACAAGTGCCCTGGAATATTGCTATTCTGTTTTAGAAACAGCAGGTCAAACTCATTAATGAGTCATGGAATGGATTTAATGGGTCTGGGTTCTGCAGGAAACTGATAGGCATATTCAAATTTAATATGGTTAACTTGAAGTAGGTTTTAATAAAAGACTACTTTTTCCCAAAGGCATGGTGGGTGGGAGGAAAATGTTTAGTACAGCCTGACTTAAGAGATATTTGGTGAAGGGAAAAGGTTTGCTACTAGGTAGATACACTAGTACATAGGTTTCTAGGCAAAGAAACTCCCTCAGATTTCTTTTAGGCACCTGGAACCGTGGTCTCTTGGGTTTCCATGCCCTCTTAACTAGCCGAGGCATCACTGTTGTTTGATCTTTGGTACAAATGGAGTATGAAGAAGGAAGGACCATACTGTCTAATTGTTGCTGCTACAGTGAACAAAAAAATTGCCCTGATCATTGCTCCTTGCTCCCTTTATCTATAGCCTCCAATCTCAGTACCTTGGAAGTTTCTTTCATCTTTTGCTGTAGTTCTTTCCTGTTCTGCTTTTTTGCAAGTGTTGGGGAGTGGTTAGAACTTACTTCTTCACTCTGATCCCTTTTGTTTTCAGGGATTTCTTCTAATTTGTGGTCTATTGAGAGGATATTCTTGTTTTCCAGTGACCATATGACTTACAGAATTAAATTTAAAAAAATTTGTGTATGTGTATGTACACATAAATATATATGTAAAATTACACAAAACTTTTGGAGGGTTGGGGTACCTGGGTGGCTCAGTGAGTTGAGCGTCTGACCCTTGATTTTGGCTTGGGTCATGATCTTGGGGTCATAGGATCAAGTTCTGTGTCAGCTCTGCCTTTATTGGGGAAGTCTGCTTGAGATTTTCTCCACCCGCTATCCTGCCCATTTCCTTACCCCACCCCCTGCTCATGTGCACTCTTTCTCTCAAATAACTCTTTAAAAAATTAAAGATGGAGGGTAGCTCAATCATTGACTCATTTGTTGTCTTAATCCAGTGTCTAGGAAAGTATTTTATATTGTCTTGGTTTATTTTTTTCCCCTTTAGATTACAGGATCTTATCAGTCAAAAAAAGGCAGAGGAGCCAGAAAAACCGGATGAACCCAGCAAAGATAACCCGCAGCAGGCCCTAATTGACCAGAAATACTTTCAGGTATTGAATAACTGGCAGAGACTAGTTATTTGTAGTGAACTTTAGTTAGTTTCTTTCTTTATTTTAACTTTTTATTTAAATTCCAGTGAGTTAACATACAGTGTAGTATTAGTTTCAGGTGTACATTATAGTGATTCAACACTTCCATGCAATCAACAGCTGGTGCCCATGATAATAAGTGCACTCCTTAATCCCCATCACCTATTTCACCCATTCCCCCCCACCTCCCTTCTGGTAACCATCAATTTGTTCTTTCGTAGTTTTTTTCCCCTCTTTTGTTTTCTTTTTCTTTATCATTATTTTTAAAGATTTTGTTTATTTATTTGACAGAGATCACAAGTAGACAGAGGCAGGCAGAGAAAAAGAGGGGGAAGCAGGCTCCCCACTGAGCAGAGAGCCTGATGCAGGGCATGATCCCAGGACCCTGGGATCATGACCTGAGCTGAAGGCAGAGGCTTTAACCCACTGATCCATCCAGGTGCCCCTGTTTTCTTTTTCTTTAATTAAAAAAATTTTTTTTTTACATTTTTAAGTCCTCTTGACTTGCTACCCTGAGATCAATAGTCACATGCTCCACTGACTGAAACAGCCAGGTGCCCCTGTTTTGTTTCTTAAATTTCACATATGAGTGAAATCATGTGGTGTTTGTCTTTCTCTGACTTAGTTCACTTAGCATAATACTTTCTAGCTCCATTTGTATCACTGCAAATGACAAAATTTTGCTCTTTTTTATGGTTGAGTAATATTCCTGTGTGTGTGTGTGTGTGTGTACACACATGTATATGTGTATATACATACATACCACATCTTTATCCATTCGTCGGCTGTTTCTGTAATCTGGCTCTTGTAAATAATGCTGCTATAAACATCAAGATGCATGTATCCCTTTGAATTAGTATTTTTGTATTTTTGGGGTAAATACCCAGTAGTGCAATTGTTGGATCATAGGGTACTTCTATTTTTAACTTCTTGGGCAATCTCCATACTGTCTTCCAGAGTGGCTATACCAGTTTGCATTCCCACCAACAGTGCACGAGAGTTTCTTTTTCTCCACATCCTTGCCTATACCTTCTGTTTCTTGTGTGGTTGCTTTTAGCCATTCTGACAGGTGTGAGGTGATACATCCTTGTAGTTTTGACTTCCATTTCCCTGATGGTAAGTGACGTTGAGCATCTTTTCATGGGTATGTTAGCTATCTGTATGTCTTCTTTGGAAAAATATCTATTCATGTCTTCTGCACCGCCCCCTCCCCCCGCTATTTTTTTTAAAGAAAGGCAGACTGCCACATGCAGGGCCACATCTGGATGTGGTCTAGAGTCTTGAAAGCTTTACTACCTTATATTTGCCTACAAATGGACTTTGAGAGCTTGTTTGGAGGTTCTAGTAGGGGAATACAGCTACTTGTATACCCTTGCCTGAAGAATAGTCCTCCTCTACTGGGGCAGGTTGCCCTCTTTGACTGAACCTGCAGCTTCAGGAGGGATGCACAAGGAGTGGTGTGGTGAGGGAGGAAGGGGACACTTGCCTAGCCAGCCAGATCAGCTGAATCAATCCCAGTGATCAGTGGGGTGACAGATGTCACAGCCAGATTGCCCTCACATCCTGCCCACTTTTTAATTAGGTTGTTTTTTGGGTGTTGAGTTGTATAAGGTCTTTATGTATTTTGGATATGTCCCTTTATCAGATCTGACATTTACAAATATCTTCTCCCATTCTTTAGGTTGCCTTTTAGTTTTGTTGATTGTTTCCTTCACTGTGCAGAAGCTTTATATTTTGATGTAGTCCCAATAGTTTATTTTTGCTTTTGTTTCTCTTACCTCAGGAGATGTATCTAGGAAGAAGTTGCTATACTAATGTCAGAGAAGTTATTGCCTATATTCTTTTCTAGGATTTTTATGGTTTCAGGTCCCACATTTAGGTCTTTAATCCATTTTGGGAATTTACTTTTGTGTATTGCATAACAGTATTTGTTCTAACAATCCGTTAGTATGGAATGTCTTTCTATTTCTTGGTATCATCTTCAGTTTCTTTCATCAGTATTTTATAGTTTTGAGAGTATGGGTCTTAAACCTCTTTGGATACGTTCATTCCTAGGTATCTTAATTGTCTTGGTGCAGTTTTAAATGGAATTATCCTTCCCTCACTCCATCCTTTCCTTCCTTCCTTCCCTCCCTCCCCTTTTTTTTTTTTTGAAATAAGTTTTTATTTATTTGAGAGAGAGAGCACGAGCAGGAAAGAAGGACAGAGGGAGTAGACACCCCGCTGATCAGTGAGTCCTATGTCGGGCCCAATTCCGGGACCCTGAGATCATGACCTGAGCTGAAGACAGCCACGTAACCGAATGAGCTACCTAAGGTGCCCCTGCAAATGGGATTGTTTTCTTAATTTCTCCTTCAGGGCTGCTTTTTTGTTAGTATACAGAAATGTAATAGATTTCTGCATGTTGATTTTGTATCCTGAGACTCTACTGAATTCATTTATTAGTTCCAGCAGTTATTTGGAGGATTCTCCCGGGTTTTCTATGTATAGGATCATGCCGTCTGCAAATAGTGAAAATTTCACTTCTTCCTTGCTGATTTGAATGGCTTTTATTTCTTTTGTTATCGGACTGCTATGGCTAGGACTTCCAGTACTATGTTAAATAAAAGTGGTAAGAGTGAACATCTCTCTCTTGTTCGTGCCTATAGAGGAAAAGCTCTCAGTTTTTCCCCATTTCGGTATTAGCTGTGGGATTTTGATATATAGCCTTTACTGTGTTGTGATATTTTCCCTCTAAACCTACTTTGTTGGGGCTTTTTATCATGGATGGATGTTGTACTTTGTCAAATGCTTTTTCTGCCTCTGTTGAAATGATCATATGGTTCTTATCCTTTCTTCTTATTAATGGGATGTATCATGTTAATTGATTTGCAAATAATGAACCACCCTTGCAACCTAGGAATAAATCCCACTTGATTGTGGTGAATGATTTTTAAATTGTATCATTGGATTCTGTATGCTAGTATTTTTTTGAGAATTTTTGCATCTATGTTCATCAGAGATATTGGTCTATTCTCTTTTTTCGTGTGGTGTCTTTATCTGGTTTTGCTCTCAGGGTAATGCTGGCCTCATAGAATGAATTTGGAAATTTCCCGTCCTTTTCCAATTTTTGGAAAAGTTTGAGGAAAAACATGTATTAACTCTTCTTTGAATGTTTGGTAGCATTCACCTATGAAGCCACCTGGTCTTAGACTTTGGGTTTTGGGGAGTTTTTGATTACTAATTCATTTTATTTGCTGGCTATCAATCTGCTCAAGTTTTCTATTTCTTCTTGTTTCAGTTTTGGTAATGTTTTTGGGAATCCATTTCTTCTAGGTTGTCTAAATTTATTGGCTTATAGTTTTTCATAATATTCTCTTATAATTGTGTTTCTGTGGTGTTGGTTGTTACTTCTCTCCCATTTGTGATTTTATTTATTTGGGTCCTTTCTCTTTTCTTTTTGATAAGCCTGATGAGAGGTTTACCAATTTTGTTGTTCTTTTCAAAGAACCAGCTCCTGGCTTCATTATCTGTGCTAGTTTCATTGATCTGTGCTATTGTTTATTTAGTTTCTATATCATTTATTTCTGCTCTAATCTTCATTATTTCCTTTTCCAGGATTCAGAGTTCATTTGTTCTTTTTCTAGCTCCTTTACATGTAAAGTGTTTGAGATTTTTCTTGCTTCTTGAGATAGGCCTGTATTGCTATATATTTACCTCATTGCTTTTGCTCCATCCCAAAGATTTTGGACTATTGGGTTTTCATTTTCATTTGTTTCCATGTATTTTAAAAAATCTCTTTATTTCCTGGTTTAGTAATATGTTTAGTAGTATGTTTAACTCATTCATTGTTTAGTAGTATGTTTAACCTCTATGTATTTGTGCTCTTCCCAGATTTTTCCTTGTGGTTGACTTCTGGTTTCATTAATTTGTAGTCAGAAAAGGTGCATGGTATGATTTTAGTCTTTTTGTGTTTGTTAAGGCCCGTTTTGTGACCTAATATGTGATTTATTCTGGAGAATGTTCATGTGCACTTGAAAAGAATGTATTCTGCTGTTTCAGAATGGAATATTTTGTCCATCTGGTCCAGTGTATCATTCAAAGCCTTTGTTTTCTTGTTTCTGCTGAGTAGAGAGCTCCATGCGGGGCTTGATCCCAGGCCCCTGGGATCACAACCTGAGCAGAAGGCAGAGGCTTTAACCCACTGAGCCACCCAGGTGCCCCATGGTTTGTTTTTATTTAGATATTTAGTCCATCTGAACTTTAATTTTCTATATGGCATGTTGTAGAGATCTAACCTCACTGGTTTTATAGACCATTTATTGGATAGATGAGTGATTAAGCCTGGCTGTTTACTGACTGAACTAGACCTATGCTCATATTTTATTGGACCCACACAGGGCTTTTTATACTTTGAGTTAATTATCAATATTTTAAAAATTAAGATTTTGGGGGGCACCTGGGTGGCTCAGTGGGTTAAGCCTCTGCCTTTGGCTCAGGTCATGATCTCAGGGTCCTGGGATTGAGCCCCACGTTGGGCTGTATGCTCAGTGGGGAGCCTGCTTCCCCCTCTTTCTCTCTGCCTGCCTCTCTGCCTACTTGTGATCTCTGTCTGTCAAATTAAAAAAAAAAAATCTTGAAAAAAATTAAGATTTTTATTAAGTTCTTAATTCTAAGCTTATTTCTAAGCTTCTCTTAAAAAGCCACAGAATCTGACAACAAATCCTGCATAGTCATTATCAGGGCAGAATTATGCCTCTCCTCTGTCACATAGAGGCCTGTATTCTTCAGTTAGCTAAAGCCCCTGGCCATCATCCTTGCTTCAGTAATGGTCTTATCTTGGATCTAGAGGCATTTGAGTTTACAGTTTCTCATAGACCATTCTTTCTCTACTTTATTGAAATGAAGCTTCTGTCATTTCTACTCATATACATATGTTTGTGTCTAGACTCTGGTCTGTTCCATTTTTTATACTATTTCCATATTCTTTTAACTTTGTCATTTTGTAGTAGGTTTTGATACCCTTTAGGGTAAGAATCTTGTCATTGTTCTTGTAAATATTTTTCCTTTGCTATTTATTCTTCTGGATGAACAATTTGTCAATATCAAAAACAGATCCTATTGAGATGAACTATAATTGGATTGATTTTTTAGATTAATATTTGGAAAGGTGACACCTTTGTAGTTTTGAATCATCTCACTCAGAAATATGTCCCTAATTTTATGTGGCCCTTCCTTTATGTAGCCTTAGTAAAGTTTTATATATTCTTAAGTTTAGCTCTTGAGTATTTTTGTTAGGTTTATTTCCTAGGTATTGTATAATTTTTATTTCTATTGAGAATAGCATCATTTTTTTCCATTACATTTTCTAACTAATTGTCGCTGGTTCTTCATGTATATCTGAGTTGATTTTATTTCCAGGCACTTTTCTGTAAACTAATTTTTTGTTTTGTTTTGATAACTCTCTTGTACCTAGCATATAACTGAATTTCTTTTATTTCATTTTGTTTCTTAGATTAAATTTGAGAGGCTTTAACCTTTAACAAGGCAATTAAACCATTCATGGATATTGAGACCAACTCATATATCTGCTTTTATTCCTGACATTTTTCTGTTTTCTATATGTGGTTTTTGGTTCTGTTCTTTACTTGGCATTTGCTAGGTTGAGATTTGTCTTTTTTTCTCTTCAAGTACTTAGGACATTTGTCATCTTAATTCTTTTCTACTTGTCAAATAATTACTCTTAAGATACAGTTTTTATCCATAGCAAGAGTTTATCAGTATCTACAAACTGTTCCTGAATAGATAAGACCTATTTTTAAGTTATTTTTTTAAAAATTCCCATCTCTCTTGTAATTGTCATTTTACTGTTTGCTCACTGTTAATATATATTTTGCTGCCAGTCATCTGATTGTGGTCAAGCCATTAAAATATGCTCTGCTGGGGGCGCCTGGGTGGCTTAGTGGATTAAAGCCTCTGCCTTCTGTTCAGGTCATGATCCCAGGGTTCTGGGATCGAACCCAGCATCGGGCTCTCTGCTCAGCAGGGAGCCTGCTTCCTGCTCCCTCTCTCTCTGCCTACTTGTGATCTCTGTCTGTCAGATAAATAAAATCTTTAAAAAAAAAAAAAAAAAGAATATGTTCTGCTGTCATTAATAATTCTGTGGAGGAGAATTGATTTTTCCATTAAAATATGTTTAAGTACAAGAGAAGAAAATGTTGAAATATTCTTTTAAACTCAAAACAAGCTCCTCAGTAAACATCTGATATCTTAGTACCAGGAAACCTGTGAGTTATAGCTTGAAGTATGAGTAGGGACAAAGATTTGAGATCAATATAGTGTCTTGTTTTTATACTTAAATAGCTGTTTATTAAATGGTCTGGGTTTGATGGTGGTAAATAAGGAAATTACTCTTCTTTGTTTATACTTGCTGTTTTGGAGTGTTTGTTTCCTCTCCTTAGTAGAACTCATACCTTTTGGCAGAGGGGTTATAGTCACATATTAAACATATTAAGACACTTAAGTTTTACTCCAGGCATTGATGGTATTAGGGAATTACTGTTAAATTTCTTTCTTTTTTTTTTAAGATTTTATTTATTTGAGAGAGAAAGTGAGAGAGCACAAGCAGGGGGAGCGGCAGAGGGAGAGGGAGAAGTGGGCTCCCCGTTGAGCTGGGAGTCCCATGCAGGGCTTGATCCCAGAGCCCTGGGATCATGACCTGAGCCAAAGGCAGATGCTTAATTGACTGAGCCACCCAGGAACCCCTAATTACTGTTAAATTTCTTATGTATAATAATGGTTTTAGGATTTTGTAGGAGAATATGCTTACTTTTAAGAAGTGCATACTTAAGTATTTGAGGATAAAGTTTTATCATGTCTTTTCTTTAGAAGGTTGAGCTAAGTGAGCAAATATGGGAAAATGTTAACAATTGTTAAATCTAGGTAGAGATTATGTGGGTATTTATGATGGTTCATTTTATGTATCATCTTGACTAGGCTACAGGGTGCCCAGGTACTTGGTCAAACATTATTCTGAATATGTCTGTGAAGGGTATTTATGGATGAGATTAACATTTGATTTGGCAGACTGGGTAAAGCCGATTGCCTTCCCTGATGTGAATGATTCTCATTCAATCATTTGAAGACCTGACTAAAACAGGATGAGTAAGAGGGAGCTCCACTTGCCTGACTGACTTCCTTTGACCTGGGACATCAGTTTTTTTCTGCCTTCATTGTTGAGCTGAAGCACGGACTCTTTCTGCGTCTCAAGCCTGTGGGCATTCAGGCTAGAACTGCTCCATTGGCTCGTTTAGGTCTCCAGCTTGCCTGTTGCAGACATTGGGACTTACCTGCTTCCATAATTGTGTGAGCTAATTCCTTATAATAAATCTTTTTAGATGTATTTATATGCATACACATTGCTCCTGTTTCTCTGTAGAACCTTAATAATACAGATTTTGATACTGAGAGTGGTTGTAGAGGAACAGCGTTTTATGGATTAGTTCTCTGAATTGGGTCTGGGGTTTCAAGAATTGCATGATGTTTCCAGGATTTCTGTATATAATGTGTTGGACTTTATTTTTCATTGCCCTTGAACTTTAACTGAGGTTATGAAACAACAGGAAATGCCTCCTTTCACCATCTGATTTAGCTTAAATATGAGGAGATAGAATTAGAGAAATGTGAGACTCTAGCTAAGGATGTACTGATGATTATTTTTTCCCTGTGTAGATTATAATAGGTCATGCATAATCTACTTTAAAGTCAAAATAATTTGAAAATGCATTTTAGCTTTTCTTGGAAGTTTCTCATTCTCATTAGAACTTATATGTTTAATTTTGTTGATAAAACTGCCATCTTTCCAAAACATTACAAGTATCAGTCTTATTAAAGAACCTCTTAATGCCTAAAGTTAATTCTGAAAATGATGATACATTGACATATAAAGCACTCCCTTAACCTAAATCACTTTGATAAGACTATGATAAACATTTCAACCTAAAACCATGGTCTTTTTTTTTTTTTTAAGGTTCTGAATAGCATCAATTCAATTGTTCATAATCCAAGAGCTCCAGTAATAATTTATAAACAGAGCAAAGGAGGAACCCAACATTTTAATAAAGATCTTGTTCAGGATTGTGGATTTGAGCATCTTATTCCTATAATAGAAATGTGGGCAGATCAACTGACTTCCTTAAAGGTAAGGGGTTGAATATTTTTTACATGCTTTGAAAATCTATTGGAGTCTCTGGGCTTTATTAATAGGACTAGGCTCCATTTTTTTTTGTTTGTTTGTTTTAGCTGTAAAGCTTAGCTTATTTAAAATTTAAAACTTGCTACTTACCGTATCAGTTTTAAGTATGACCTATTTGATATTGTCATTACTATAAGCTTTACCTCCTATAAAGTTCTACCAAAGACTCAGGCCTGCTGCCATGTTGAAAATCTGTAGTGGTTCTGTTTCACACCTCCAGGTCCTTCCCTGTTCTACGTTCATCTACCTCTTTTTGGTATTTCCATGCTTCAGATTTTCCTGGCCCTTATTCCTCTTTAGATGTGATGTTTTATCTTTCATTCCATTTTAATTGGGAATTTTTTTTCCCCTCTTCATATTTGAAATCATTTTCCTTCTCTCAAAACTGTCCACATCTGTCTATTCTGTAAAGAAGTGAATAGTTCAGTAGCAGCCATACTACTTTTACTTATTCTCTCTGTCCATAGAAGAAAAAAATTTCTTTACTTTGTAGAGTTATTGTGCATTTCTTATCATGCATCTACAGGTTTTTCAGTTTTTTTTGAGTAGTACACTGAAAGGTGAATTGCTGAAGTCATTAATATTTAGTTTCTGGGGAGAGGAGTCAAGATGGCGGAGAAGTAGCAGGCTGAGACTACTTCAGCTAGCAGGAAATCAGCTAGATAGCTTATCTCAAGATTGCAAACACCTACAAATCCATCGGCAGATCGAAGAGAAGAACAGCAATTCTCGAAACAGAAAACAAAACCACTTTCTGAAAGGTAGAACTGGCAGAGACGTGAATCCAAAGCAACAGGAAGATAGACCCTGGGGGGAGGGGCTGGCTCCCGGCAAGCGGCGGAGCAACAGAGCACAAGATCAGGACTTTTAAAAGTCTGTTCCGCTGAGGGACATCACTCCAGAGGCTAAACTGGGGTGAAGCCCACACGGGGTCAGCGTGGCCTCAGGTCCCACAGGGTCACAGAAGGATCGGGGGTGTCTGAGTGTCACAGAGCTTGCAGGTATTAGAACGAGGAAGCCGGCTACAGAGACAGAGCCGACAGTGAGCTCACAGCTCGGGGTTACCTTGAACGGGTCGCAGGCTTGGTGAGCTCGGAGCGTGGCCGGAGGTCAGGCAGACGGGAGTTACGGGGCGCTGTTCTCTGAGGGTGCACTGAGGAGTGGGGCCCCGCACTCTCGGCTCCTCTGGGCTGGACCAGGAGGCCGCCATTTGTATTCCCGTCCTCCAGAACTCTACGGAAAATGCTCAGGGAACAAAAGCTCCTGAAAGCAAACCCGAGCGGATTACTCAGCCCAGCCCCTGGTAAGGGCGGTGCAATTCCACCTGGGGCAAAGAACCTTGAGAATCACTACAACAGGCCCCACCCCCAGAAGATCAACAAGAAATCCAGCAAAGACCAAGTTCACCTACCAAGGAGTGCAGTTTCAATACCAAGGAGAGCAGCAGAATTCCAGAGGAGGAGAAAGCAAAGCACGGAACTCATGGCTTTCTCCCTATGACTCTTTAGTCTTGCAGTTAATTTAATTTTTTTTTCTCTTCTTCTGCTAAAATTTTTTTAACTTTTACCCTTTTCCTTTTTAACGTTTTTTAACTAGTTTATCTAATATATATATTTTTTTCTTTTTTATACTTTTCTTTATTCGTTTTCTTTTTTTAATTCTATTCTTTTCTTTTCTTTTCTTTTCTTTCTTTCTTTCTTTCTTTCTTTCTTTCTTTCTTTCTGAACCTCTTTTTATCCCCTTTCAACCCCCTCACGATTTGGGACCTCTTCTGATTTGCTTAAAGCATATTTTTTTCTTTTTTATACTTTTCTTTATTCGTTTTCTTTTTTTAATTCTTTTCTTTCTTTCTTTCTTTCTTTATGAACCTCTTTTTATCCCCTTTCAACCCCCTCACGATTTGGGATCTCTTCTGATTTGCTTAAAGCATATTTTCCTGATTTGCTTAAAGCATATTTGCCACCCTTTAGTATTTTACTTGCTCCTTCATATACTCTTATCTGGACAAAATGACAAGATGGAAAAATTCACCACAAAAAAAAAGAACAAGAGGCAGTACCGAAGGCTAGGGACCTAATCAATACAGACATTGGTAATATGTCAGATCTAGAGTTCAGAATGACAAATCTCAAGGTTCTAGCTGGGCTCGAAAAAGGCATGGAAGATATTAGAGAAACCCTCTCAGGAGATATAAAAGCCCTTTCTGGAGAAATAAAAGAACTAAAATCGAACCAAGTTGAAATCAAAAAAGCTATTAATGAGGTGCAATCAAAAATGGAGGCTCTCACTGCTAGGATAATGAGGCAGAAGAAAGAATTAGCAATATAGAAGACCAAATGACAGAGAATAAAGAAGCTGAGCAAAAGAGGGACTAACAGATACTGGACTATGAGGGGAGAATTCGAGAGATAAGTGAAAACATAATTATTGGGATTCCAGAAGAAGAAGAGAGAGAGAGGGGAGCAGAAGGTATACTGGAGAGAATTATTGGGGAGAAATTCCCCAATATGGCAAAGGTAACAAGCATCGAAATCCAGGAGGTGCAGAGAACGCCCCTCAAAATCAATAAGAATACGTCCACTCCCCGTCACCTAATAGTACAATTTACAAGCCTTAGTGACAAAGAGAAAATCCTGAAAGCAGCCCAGGAAAAGAAGTCTCTAACATACAATGGTAAAAATATTACATTGGCAGCAGACTTATCCACAGAGACCTGGCAGGCCAGAAAGAGCTGGCATGATATATTCAGAGCACTAAACGAGAAAAACATGCAGCCAAGAATACTATATCCAGCTAGGCTATCATTGAAAATAGAAGGAGAGATAAAAAGCTTCCAGGACAAACAAAAACTGAAAGAATTTGCAAACACCAAACCAGCTCTACAGGAAATATTGAAAGGGGTCCTCTAAGCAAAGAGAGAGCCTAAAGTGGTAGATCAGAAAGGAACAGAGACAATATACAGTAACAGTCACCTTACAGGCAATACAATGGCACTAAATTCATATCTCTCAATAATTTCCCTGAATGTTAATGGGCTAAATGCCCCAATCAAAAGACACAGGGTATCAGAATGGATAACAAAACAAAACCCACCAATATGTTGCCTCCAAGAAACTCATTTTAGCCCGAAGACACCTCCAGATTTAAAGTGAGGGGGTGGAAAAGAATTTACCATGCTAATGGACATCAGAAGAAAGCATGACTGGCAATCCTTATATCAGCTCATTTAGATTTTAAGCCAAAGACTATAATAAGAGATGAGGAAGGACACTATATCATACTCAAAGGGTCTATCCAACAAGAAGATCTAACAATTTTAAATATCTATGCCCCCAACGTGGGAGCAGCCAACTATATAAACCAATTAATAACAAAATCAAAGAAACACATCAACAGTAATACAACCATAGTAGGGGACTTTAACACTCCCCTCACTGAAATGGATAAATCATCCAAGCAAAAGATAAACAAGGAAATAAATGCCTTAAGTGACACACGGGACCAGAGGGACATCACAGATATATTCAGAACATTTCATCCCAAAGCAACAGAATACACATTCTTCTCTAGTGCACATGGAACATTTTCCAGAATAGATCACATCCTCGGTCCTAAATCAGGCCTCAACCGGCATCAAAAGATTGGGATCATTCCCTGCATATTTTTAGACCACAATGCTCTGAAGCTAGAACTCAACCACAAGAGGAAGTCTGGAAAGAACCCAAATACATGGAGACTAAACAGCATTCTTCTAAAGAATGAATGGGCCAACCAGGAAATTAAAGAAGAATTGAAAAAATTAATGGAAACAAATGATAATGAAAACATAACGGTTTAAAATTTGTGGGACACAGCAAAGGGAGTCCTGAGAGGAAAATATATAGCGGTACAAGCCTTTCTCAAGAAACAAGAAAGGTCTCAGGTACCCAACCTAACCCTACACCTACAGGAGCTGGAGAAAGAACAAGAAAGAAACCCTAAGCCCAGCAGGAGAAGAGAAATCATAAAAATCAGAGCAGAAATCAATGAAATAGAAACCAAAAAACCAATAGAACAAATCAACGAATCTAGGATCTGGTTCTTTGAAAGAATTAATAAAATTGATAAACCCCTGGCCAGACTTATCAAGAAGAAAAGAGAAAGGACCCAAATAAATAAAATCATGAGTGAAAGAGGAGAGATCACAACTAATACCAAAGAAATACAAACAATTATAAGAACATACTATGAGCAACACTACGCCAACAAATTTGACAATCTGGAAGAAATGGATGCATTCCTAGAAACATATAAACTACCACAACTGAACCAGGAAGAAATAGAAATCCTGAACTGACCCATAACCAGTAAGGAGATTGAAACAGTCATTAAAAATCTCCAAACAAACAAAATCCCAGGGCCAGACGGCTTCCCGGGGGAATTCTACCAAACATTTAAAGAAGAACTAATTCCTATTCTCCTGAAACTGTTCCAAAAAATAGAAATGGAAGGAAAACCTCCAAACTCATTTTATGAGGCCAGCATCACCTTGATCCCCAAACCAGACAATGATCCCATCAAAAAAAGAGAGCTATAGACCAATATCCTTGATGAACACAGATGTGAAAATTCTCACCAAAATACTAGCCAATAGGATTCAACAGTACATTAAGAGGATTATTCACCACGATCAAGTGGGATTTATTTCAGGGCTGCAAAGCTGGTTCGACATCCGCAAATCAATCAATGTGACACAACACATCAATAAAAGAAAGAGCAAGAACCATATGATACTCTCAATAGATGCTGAAAAAGCATTTGACAAAGTACAGCATCCCTTCCTGATCAAAACCCTTCAAAGTGTAGGGATAGAGGGCACATACCTCAATATTATCAAAGCCATCTATGAAAAACCCACTGCAAATATCATTCTCAATGGAGAAAAACTGAAAGCTTTTCTGCTAAGGTCAGGAACACGGCAGGGATGTCCATTATCACCACTGCTATTCAACATAGTATTAGACGTCCTAGCCTCAGCAATCAGACAACAAAAGGAAATTAAAGGCATCCAAATTGGCAAAGAAGAAGTCAAACTATCACTCTTCGCAGATGATATGGTACTATATGTGGAAAACCCAAAAGACTCCACTCCAAAACTGCTAGAACTTGTACAGGAAGTAGTAAAGTGTCTGGATATAAAATCAATGCACAGAAATCCATTACATTTCTCTACACCAACAACAAGACAGAAGAAAGAGAAATTAGGGAGTCAATCCCATTCACAATTGCACCCAAAACCATAAGATACCTAGGAATAAACCTAGCCAAAGAGGCTAAGAATCTATACTCAGAAAACTATAAAGTACTCATGAAAAGAAATTGAGGAAGACACAAAGAAATAGAAAAATGTTCCATGCTCCTGGATTGGAAGAACAAATATTGTGAAAATGTCTATGCTACCTAAAGCAATCTACACATTTAATGCAATCCCTATCAAAATCCCACATATTTTTTTCAAAGAAATGGAACAAATAATCCTAAAATTTATATGGAACCAGAAAAGACCTTGAATAGCCAAAGGAATATTGGGGGGAAAAAAGCAAAAGTTGGCGGCATCACAATTCCGGACTTCAAGCTCTATTACAAAGCTGTCATCATCAAGACAGCATGGTACTGGCACAAAAACAGACACATAGATCAATGGAACAGAATAGAGAGCCCAGAAATAGACCCTCAACTCTATGGTCAACTAATCTTTGACAAAGCAGGAAAGAATGTCCAATGGAAAAAAGACAGCCTCTTCAATAAATGGTGTTGGGAAAATTGGACGGCCACATGCAGAAAAATGAAATTGGACCATTTCCTTACACCACACATGAAAACAGACTCAAAATGGATGAAGGACCTCAATATGAGAAAGGAATGCATCAAAATCCTTGAGGAGAACACAGGCAGCAACCTCTTCGACCTCTGCCGCAGCAACATCTTCCTAGGAACATCTCCAAAGGCAAGGGAAGCACGGGCAAAAATGAACTATCAGGATTTCATCAAGATCAAAAGCTTTTGCACAGCAAAGGAAACAGTTAACAAAACCGAAAGACAACTGACAGAATGGGAGAAGATATTTGCAAACAACATATCAGATAGAGGACTAGTGTCCAAAATCTATAAAGAACTTAACAAACTCAACACCCAAAGAACAAATAATTCAATCAAGAAATGGGCCGAGGACATGAACAGACATTTCTGCAATGAAGACATGCAGATGGCCAACAGACACGTGAAAAAGTGCTCCATATCACTCGGCATCAGGGAAATACAAGTCAAAACCACAATGAGATACTACCTCACACCAGTCAGAATGGCTAAAATTAACAAGTCAGGAGATGACAGATGCTGGCAAGGATGCGGAGAAAGGGGAACCCTTCTACACTGTTGCTGGGAGTGTAACCTGGTGCAACCACTCTGGAAAACAACATGGAGGTTCCTCAAAATGTTGAAAATAGAACTGCCCTTTGACTCAGCAATTGCACTACTGGGTATTTTACCCTAAAGATACAAATGTAGTGATCTGAAAGGGCACGTGCACCCGAATGTTTATAGCAGCAATGTCCACAATAGAAAGTCCAAAGTCCAAAGTCCACTATGGAAAGAACCTAAATGTCCATCAACAGATGAATGGATCAAGAAGATGTGGTATATATACACTATGGAATACTATGCAGCCCTCAAAAGAAATGAAATCTAGCCATTTGTGACGACATGGATGGGACTATAGTGTATCATGCTTAGCAAGATAAGTCAAGCAGAGAAAGACAACTATCCTATGATCTCCCTGTAATGAGGAAGTGGTGATGCAACATGGGGGCTTAAGAGGGTAGGAGAAGAATAAATGAAACAAGATGGGATTGGGAGGGAGACAAACCATAAGTGACTCTCAATCTCACAAAACAAACTGAGGGTTGCTGGAGGGGGGGGGTTGGGAGAAGGAGGGTGGGGTTATGGACATTGGGGAGGGTATGTTCTTTGGTGAGTGCTGTAAAGTGTGTAAACCTGGTGATTCACAGACCTGTATCCCTGGGGATAAAAATATGTTTATAAAAAATTAAAAATTAAAAAAATATTTTTAGTTTCTGTTCTCTTTAATCTTCCTTCCTTCCTTTCTTTTTTCTTTCTTCCTTTCTTTCTAGAGAAAGAGGGGAGGGGCATGGCGGAGAGGGAGAGAAAGAATCCTAAGCAGACTCCATGGAGGCACAGAGCCTGACACTGGGCTCAATCTCATGACCCTGGAATCATGACCTAAGCTGAAATCAAAATTCAGATACTTAACTGATTGAGCCACCCAGGCACCCCTGATCTTTAGATTTTTTTCAGTAACTAATATATATATCATGTTCATGATGTATTCTGTCATGTTCATGAAGATGTGATTCAGTAACAGTATTTGTCAATTAAGTAGAATTGCATGAAGTGTAAATGATACAGAAGATATCTGTAAGAATATATTGCCTTATTGCATGAAGTATAAATGATACAGTAGATATCTATAAGAATATATATTGCATGAAGTATAAATGATACAGAAGATATCTGTAAGAATATATAAGGTTTATGAATTGTACCTTTTTTAATACTCTCATATGTCCCAAGGAACTTCCTAATACATAATGTGTGCTCAAAATTTGTCAAAAGAAAGAAGCAAAATAACAAATTCCAAGACAGCAAAATGAAGATGATGATATTGAATTTAAAAAAATAATAAAAACATACCTGTAATTGATGAGAGAATCTTCTCATTCACCTAATTTCTTCTTCCCTTTTTATATAGGGATCAGATAGAGCTATAAAATAGAAAACATTTTAATTGAGTGATAGTGTTAGATTAATATACCTATCGTATAGACCTGAGTCTCTTCAGTTTATATCTTAGCAGAAGGTAAATAATTAGTAGTTAATTATGTAAACCATGGTTAATTATGTAAATCCAGTCACCGCTTGCTAGGGGGTTCTCCCAATAGAAGGAAATGGTGCTAACCCCACTTTAAAAAGATTTATTTATTTATTTTAGAAAGTGCACGTGAGCAAATTGGGGGAGGAATAGAGGAAAACAATACTGGAGCAGAGTCCCTGCTGAACAGGGAGCCCAGTGTGGGGCTTGATCCCCATGACCCATTAAATCATGACCTGAGCCGAAACTGAGAGTCCCGCACCTAACTGACTGAGCCACCCAGGTGCCCCATCATGCTAATCCCACTTCAATTCCTCTCAAGGAAGATGGGCTAGAACATGCCCAGCCTTCCCAAGAGAAGGTTAAAAACTAGAAGAGAAAGGAGACAAAAGAAAGAATCAGATGAATAGATAGTTACTGATGATTTACTATGTTCAAGGCATTGGGGAGGTAATCAGAAAAGATGAACTGGGTGGCTTAGTCAGTTAAGCATCCAGCTCCTGGTTTGGCTCAGGTCATGATCTCGTTGTTGTGGGATCAAGTCGCTCATTGGGCTCTGCACTCAGCATGGAGTCTGCTTCACATTCTCTCTCCCTCTCCCTCTGGTTCTACCCCTGCTCATACTCTCTCTGTCAAATAAATGAAGTCTTTTTAAAAAAGGAACACAAGATTCAGACTAATTGGAGAGATAAAACTTACTAAAAAATACAAGATAAAATTTAATCATTTAAGATCTCATTAGAAGAAATGAATGTTATAAAAACAGCCCACGAAAGGGGGCACCTGGGTGGCCCAGTCTGTTAGGTGTCTACCTTTGGCTCAGGTCATGATCCCAGGGTCCTGGAATTGAGCCCCCCATCTAGCTCCTTGCTCAGCGGAGAGCCTGCTTCTCCCTCTCCTTTGCCCCTACCCCTGCTTGTGCTCTCTCACTCTCAAATAAATAAACTCTTAAAAACAAAAACAAAAAAAACTGGCCCATGATGAAGTGCCAAGTGAATGAGGTAGATGACTTGTGCTCCACATTCTGGACGAGGAAATCCCCCCAAGAAAAGCTTTGCTAGTGGTGGTAAGTTCTTGCTACTGTATAGTAGCAAGACACTAGAAGACGACAAAGAGTAAACTCTGTAATTAGAATATTCTGAGGACCCCTGAGAGGAATTTAGTGGCTCTGCCACTGAAGTAACTCATCAATTTTAGGCGGTGATTCAGATATTTATTACTGCACAATCAGGATCCAAATTGAGAAACTATGTTAAGTTCTTTGTGGCCTCATATGGAAGGTTTTCTTTATTGTAGTAGCCTTTAAGGTTGGGACAGCCATTAGTTAGGCTAGGACAGCCCAGATTAGTTTTTTTCTTAGGATAGATTTGGCTTAAAAGAGAAGGATGGGAAAGGCAGAAAGTGCTGTCTGCTTTCTTCCTTCTGTCTTCCCAGGGAAGTTGAGCTAGACATTGCTTTCCCAACCCAGTATGCTGTTGTACCTTGTGGCTTTCCCATTCCCCAGTGCTCTAGAGGCCTGCTGTATAAAGACAGGACATTGGTTGTACATCTACATCTCCACAGCTGAGCAATGTGGAGAACAAAGGAGACCCTTTTTTAGATTTTTCAGGGCTTGGTGGACTATGCTACAACCATCCTGTCACTGCCAAGTAGACCAGAACAGTTCTTTATCTTAACTATCTAATACTTTATTCCCAAGCAAAATTTATATTTGGTGTGCTTTTTACTGAAGACCGTTTCTTTATAATCATACCTTGTTGGTGGTGCATTGGTCAATTAAAGTATTTATGCTGCAACTTCTTGACTTTTTCAAATTCTAATGGCACTTACTGTTTAAAACATTCATTTGATACTGATGTATTGCATAGAATTGCTGAAATAGTAATTGCCTTCTTAACAAATGAGAGGTAACAGATAACAGTATGTAAGGTCCGGGCAGTCACTGGAGAATGATAAATAAGTTGAGGACAAAAATAAGGAGTTGGAAAAAGAATTTCCTATACTTCTTTCTGTATTTTAGGATTGCACTAATACAGTAACCACTAGCCACATTTAGCTTTTGATCACCTAAAATACACTAGTCTCAATTGAGATGTACCGTAAATTTAAAATATCTACCAGATTTAAAAGACTTAGTAGAAAAAAATAAAATATTGATTATGTATTAAAATGATAACATTTGGATATAGTGGATTAAACCAAATATATTATTAAAATTAATGCTACCTATTTCTTTTTGCTTTAAGTGTGGGTGCTCAACAATTTAAAATTACCATGACTATAGTGGTCCTTTAATAAGCAATGTAATGGGACAGATGGTAGCTATACTTGTGATGAACATAGCAAAATGTATAAACTTGTCAAATCACTAAGTCATATATCTGAAACTAATGTAACATTGTGTGTCAACTATAGTATTAAAAACATAAGTAAATAGAATTACTCTGACTTACATTTCTTTTGGACATCATTGTTCTAAAGGGCCAAGCACTGTTCATGCACATAGCAGATGCTCAGTAAATGTTTATCAGTTGACCAGTTTTAAACTTCCAGTAGCTTTGTCCTTTGTGCACAGGTTAAAAAAAATTAGGAGAACCTGTCTAGGTCAAAAGGATTAAGTAGGCTGTCAACAAAGATTAAGTAAAATTAATTTGATTTAGAATCTTTTTAACTATTTTTTCAAATTAAAACCTGCCTAGAAATAAATGCTATAATGGATGAATATTGAAAACATTATCCTAAGTGAAGGAAAGCCAGTTACAAAAGGCCACTTACTGTATAATTCCACCTTATGTGAAATGCCTAAAATAGGCAAATCCATAGAAACAGAAAGTATGTTAGTAGTGACCTAGGTGCTGGGGATAGGAAAGAATGGGGAATGGCAGTAAATGTATATGGGATTTCTTTTTGTGGTGATGAAAATGTTCTGAAATTAGATAATAGTGATGGTTGTACATCTCTCTGTAAACTGAATAAAGTTACTGAATTGTACACTTATAGAGAATGAATTTTATGTGAATTATATCTCAGTAAATCTGTTAATAGAATTATTTAAGGCCAAAATATAAAGGATAAGCTTATTTTTTATCCATCAACAGTGCAAAAATAATTACTTAAATAACATAAACTACTAATACATAATATCATTACTTTAAATATCCAGATTTGAGATAATCAATATATCATGTCTTTTTGAAGCCCTGTATTTACCTGGAGAAAACAAATTTAATAGACTCTTTCTAAACTGGCAATGGTAGTCAAAAAAATACTGATGATAGTTTATATATATTAAACCTGCCTGAATAATATATTTTATTAGCATTGTTACAGAAACTTTTTTAAGGTCAATAATACCATGTTTTTTCTTTTGTTATAAAGGATTTGTATAAGTCCTTGAAAATACTATCTGCAGAACTGGTGCCTTGGCATAATTTTAAAAAGCAGGATGAAAATGAAGGTATCAAAATTGAAGATCTGTTGTTTATAGTAGATACCATGTTAGAAGAAGTTGAAAATAAGGAAAAGGTAATGATTAATACTTAGTAAATGTTTACTAAAATTTTAATGTAATCTTATCTTAAAAACTGATAGTGAAACAGATACTGATTTTATTCTACTAAGATTCTTTTTCTCTTTTTAAAGTTTTTATTAAAGTCTTGGGATTATTTTAATATGTAAATGGTTTCTCCCTCTCTTTTGGACAGGACAGCAATGTGCCAAACTTAAAAACTTTGCAAGCTATTGTTTCTCACTTCCAAAAGCTATTTGATGTGCCTTCTTTAAATGGAGTCTATCCTCGAATGAATGAAGTTTATACTAGGCTTGGAGAAATGAACAATGCTGTGAGAAACCTCCAAGAACTCTTAGAATTAGGTGATGACTTTTGTCCTTTCTGGCCCCTGTTTAAGAATTATTCCTAGAGGGACGCCTGGGTGGCTCAGTGGGTTACAGCCTCTGCCTTCAGCTCAGGTCATGATCCCAGGGTCCTGGGATCAAGACCTGCATTGGGCTCTCTGCTCAGCAGGGAGCCTGCTCCCCACCCCCACTGCCTGCCTCTCTGCCTACTTGTGATCTGTCAAATAAATAAATAAAATTAAAGAAAAAAAAAAGAAGAAGAAATTCCTGCAGCGCCTGGGTGGCTCAGTGGGTTAAAGCCTCTGCCTTTGGCTCGGGTCATGATCCCAGCGTCTTGGGATCTGCCGCCTCTCTGCCTACTTGTGATCTCTGTCTGTCAAATAAATAAATAAAATAAATATTTTTTTAAAAAAAGAATTATTCCTAATAAACAAAAAGTAGGTTAAAAAATTGAAAAGTAAAAAAACTGAGGATAACTAAAGCATAAAATATTTGATTTAATGATGATGAAATTCTCTTTTAAAATATCCTTTTAGGGACACCTGGGTGCTTTTGTCATTAAGCATCTGCCCTTGACTCAGGTCATGATCCCAGCATCTTCCCTGTTTGGTGGGAAGCTTGCTTCTCCCTCTCCCCCTGTTTGTATTCCCTCTCTTGCTGTGTCTTTGTCTCTCTTCAAATAAATAAATAAATCTTTTTTTTTAAAGATTTTATTTATTTATTTGACAGAGATCACAAGTAGGCAGAGAGAGGAGGAAGCAGGCTCTCCAAGGAGCAGAGAGCCCAATACGGGGCTCGATCCCAAGACCCTGGGGTCATGACCTGAGCAGAAGGCAGAGGCTTTAACCCACTGAGCCACCCAGGCGTCACAATAAATAAAATCTTAAAAAAAATAAAATATCCTTTTCTTTCTCTCTTTCAGATAGTTCATCCTCATTGTGTGTGTTGGTGAACACAGTTGGAAAATTGTGTAAACTGATTAATGAGAATGTGAATGAACAGGTTATGCAGGTATTGGGACCTGAAGACCTCCAAAGGTATTTATTTTAAAAAGTATCTTCCATAGTGCTTGGATTGGTGAAATTAAAGACTTTCAGAACTTCATAAGTTATTTACCTTTCCTGTTTGGGTTAGCGTCTTTTAAATAATTTGACAATCTAAAATAGTCTCACACCTTATTGATGGAGAGAATGCCAAGCATTTTCAAGATAAAAAGGGATTGTAGGGCCTGTAAGTTTATATAGGGTGAGTCAGGACTCCAGCATTATTGCTATAAGCATGTTTCCAAGGGAAAGTATATATGGAGAAAGTCATACCTTGTTAGCAATTTCATGTTAGTGTTCGGAATATATGAACAAGTCCTATTTTTAGTATACTACCATAGATCATTTAGTAATTGCTAACAATGTATTATTTGATTAGAAGATAAATGTTAAGGAGTTTTTTTTAAAAGCTAGTCATCTCTAAAATAAAACCTGATTTTTAAAAAAAAAAGGAAACATAGTTATACCTAAAGCAACTCTTCCACCTCCCCTCAATTTTATATTGTAACATATATACATATACCACCTATTCCACATATTCCGCATGTTTTCTAGGAATATCTGACACTTGAGTTTTCTGATACTTGATGCTTTTAAAAGGAACATATATCTCACTATTGGTCTTTTTCCCTTTCCCACATTTACACATTTACACATTTCCCTTTCCCACATTACATTAAGTTTAATAAGATACAGGATATGAAAAACAATTTTTAGAAAATGTTAAAAAGCAAGATCTCTTGGGGCGTGTGGGTGGCTCAGTCAGTTAAGTGTCTGCCTTCCGCTCAGGTCATGATCCTAGGGTCCTGGGATCGAGCCCCACATTGGGCTCCCTGCTCAGCAGAGAGCCTGCTTCTTCCTCTCCCTCTGCCTGCTGCTCTGTCTACATGTGCTCTCTCTCTATCTCCCTGTCAAATAAATAAATAAAAATATTTAAAAAAAAAAAAAAGGAAGGTCTCTTAAAAATTCTCAAGCTTTCCACATTAGGAATGTTAAATAAATATAACTTTGGAACACATGTTTACACTGATAATAAGAATTTTTTTTTTTTTTTTTAGAAAAGTCGTATTAGATGAAAAAAGACCTTTTTAAAAGGACGGATTGCAGTAAATGATTATTAAATTTATATTGAAGTTAGGAAATTTCTTTCCATTTTGAAAATGTTTTATTTCAATCAGATGTAAGAACCTTAAGTTGGAAATTCAGTGTAAACTGTGCATTTTTCTTTAAAAGCATTATCAACAAACTGGAAGAACATGAGGAATTTTTCCCAGCATTTCAGGCATTTACTAATGATCTACTTGAAATCTTAGGTAAGATCTTTGTTGGTAGTGGTTAAATTTCGAGTCTTAAGAGGTCAATGGGTTTGAGAGATGAGTGTTCCTTAGTCGCTGTATTAGTGCTTTTACTTAGAGTGTTTTGGTAGAAGGTGTCTAAAAAACACTAAAAGTTCTGGAAGTATACTGCTAACTTGTAATTAGAGTTGGTTGGGGTTGGTCTATAAAAAAGAGAAGCACATAGCCTTGAAAGAGCTAAGGGCTGCCTTTATTTTGAAACTGTAAAATGAGAAATGGTATTTCTCTGGGTAGGCCCAGTTAACCCTGACTCTGGCATGGCCTAATGAGAAATCTTTGTAGGATTTATGATTTTGAAGGTGTTTAGTTTGGTTTTTTTTCTTCCTTTTTTTTAAAGATAGAACTTACCTACTGTGTTTTTTTAAATATACAAATTAAATTTCTTAGGTGGTAAGAAGTAATCTAAGGTAAACATCTGTAGAAAAAAAGAAATAAATCTGTATAAGGGAGAAGATACATTTGTATTCTCAGTCAGATTGAGGGTTCTATTATTAGTATTATCTTTTAAAGGGGAAAAAATGTAATTTGCTTAGGAATCATAGGCAAAATAGTGACCCAAGGCTCTCATTTTAAGTGTGATTATATATGGCTATAAAAGTAATTTATCTTACTATTAAGAACACTTTAAGGTTTAAAGTGATTTATTCACTGATGAATTTTTTTTCTATATAATTCAATTGAAAGATTTTTTTTTTTTTTAAAGAATGCCTCGTTGACATAGGAAATTAAATTAGAAGAAGAGGGGTGCCTGGCTGGCTCAGTGAGAAGAGCGTGCAGCTCTTGATCTTGGGGTTGTGAGTTCAAACCCCACGTTGGGCAGAGAGCTTACATAAAAATAATAATAAAATTAAATTAGAAGAGGAAATGAGGTTTAGTAGAAGATAAGGGAATGAGTAAATTAAAATTTGGTAAGAAGATGAATAAATGAAAAGAAGCATCTGACTAGAATACCTGCCCTGGTAAACATAAAGGAAGTTTTGTGGCCAGTTTTATGTAGACTGTGGAAGCAAGGGGGACAGTGACTGTGCATTAGGCATGTGCATATATTTGAAAAGAACATAGCAAGGGGAAATGTAATTTGAAAGCTAAACTTAAAATGAGACATGAAATTGTAGAAATGTGTTGCCTCATATCCCCAAGACCCTCATTTCATAAAATAATGTGATTTTACATGCTTTGGGGTAGCAGTTAAACAGGGAGGTTCTTCTCATTAGTAAACATTTTAATAGGTGCACAGGTAACACTTGTTTTAGAATCCTTCTACAGAAACTTCCTCTCAGATATTATGACACTCAGCATGGTTCATTGGGGATCATTTACTTCAAGAAGCCATGTCTCCCTGCATATGAGCTCTGTATTTATGTCATAGTTGAAATTCTGGAATTAAAAATAACACTTAACATTGGGAAAGTTAAATCTGGCAAACATAACTATGTTTATTATTACTAAATGTCATTTTAAGCATCAACTACAGAATGTTGAACTGAATACTAGATGTGGAGAAGGACTTTGTTGTTCTCATATAAGGGGTGTGATTAGCTGAGAATATTCTCATATTAGCTCAGATCCTTTTCAAGTTTCATTTATAAGGCAGATACCTCATTTTTAGTGAGAATACAGGTACGATTTCAGAATGGGGTTCAGGGATTAACTTGATCTTATTATGATGCAAGGTGTGAATCAAATTTTCTGTTGTAGATTTGCTTATATTTTTTTCTGATATCTTGACACTTTGTAAGTGGATCTAGATAAGTATTCTGACTAAAGTCAGGAGCTTGAGTAGCATGGGCTATACGTTTAGGTTAAAAAAAGCAACCAAAATTCAGCTAAACATGGAAGAAGAGAGGTGGAATCTAAGGAAGCATGTTTTATATAGAGGAAAATGAGTTTATAAACTGTGGCCTATCAGAATAAGGTAGAAAACAATGGTAAGAATCTAGAGAACTTGCCGCTGTCACTTGTAGGGTTGGAGCCTAGATAATGAGAGAAAAGGACCTTGTTTATTCAGCGTCCAAAAGCTTACAGACAGTGAATTTAACAGGCTGAGTGTAAGAAGACAGTTTCAGAAAGAGAAATCAAATTCACAAATAATCTGGCAGAGAAGAACCCGAACTAGTTGATCTCGTAAGCTGGACCAGCCTAAGCTCTACAACATGTTGCATCTGAGATTTGTACTTTGCCTCACACTTTTTACTAGGTAAATGTGTTTCATCCTAAAAAGGTAGACCTATGAATGATCCTGCTAATGAGAAATTTTTCCAGTAGAATTAAGGAGAGGACTACCTTCTGTGAGAAAAAATCATTAAGTGCTCAGATGGGACCCAGAACAGAGACAGCTTTTACCCAGGATTTCACCACGTGGGCTCACCCATGTAATTACATAGATTTAAAGCGGCAATAACATCACAAACGTGGCCAGTAGGATTGCTTAATAAGGGCACACTGCTGATGAGATTAATATCAGAGTCAGAGGATACTTGAAGGTATATGGTAGCTTTACAAACAGATGCCCTGTGAAGCAACTGTGTCTGAATCAGTGACACTCTTATTATCACCATTAGAGAAAAATTTCACATGCATTAAAGTGCTAGTGTTGCCTTTGCATTTGAGATTTGCTTTGCTTAGAAATTCTCATTTCATCTGAGCCTATCACTAGATAAAGCTACTCTTTTCTTATTCTTGTTTTTCTGTTACAGAAATTGATGACTTGGATGCCATTGTACCTGCAGTAAAGAAATTAAAAATACTTTCATACTGAAAACAAATCAAATCATTTTTACTGTGTAAATTGCATTCTTACCATTCTGAGTATTTTGTAGGATATTGCTTTGAGATAAAGGTTATAAATGTATTTACTCTCAGAATTCATCCCCTTCTTAGTATTGGGTCCTTCCCATCTATATTTTCATTAACTTTGAGATTCTTATATAGAAAACATTGTAAGCTAAAGTGGTAAGCATTTCTTCAGTGCTTAAAGTTTAAGACTGTTTTAAAGTGTAGTGTATGAGTAAAACAGAAACTCAGATTGCAGATAATAAAAAGGTTGTATTTAGGTTGAGGTTTTAGTGACCTTTTTGATTCTGGGAACAAGGATTGCCTGTGGCTCTCTTGAATTCAGCCAATAAGAACCTTCTGCTTCCTGGCAAGGAAATGGCACATTCTGTTAAGATAACCCTCAGGGCACTGCCTTTTCAAAGCAGGAGGAAGAAAAGGATGAAGGAAAAAATGTTTTATCATTGTGTTAGGATAGGAAATGAATTATGAGGTAATATAAATGAGCAGATAGTAGTCTCTCATTTAAAATATCTTTTTACAATCTTGATGTAATATACTTTTTATAAGGACATGAAATCTTAAATAAAGTTTTTGTGAAGAATTTCCAAATATAAGTGTCCTCAGTGACTTATTTATATTATGCACAAATAATGAATCATATTTTCTTACAAGGCTGAGCCTTGCTGCATTTTATTTTATGTGAGAATACTTTCCTTGCTGCCTTCTGCTGCTTCTCTGTTCTCAATATTCAGTCTGATTTTTTAAGGGACCAATGTTACTATACCCCCCCCCATTCTTTTATAAGTAGCAGACTAGATTTAAAATTATTTAAATTGTTTTGCTAGGCTGCAGTTATATTTCTAAACTCTAGCCCAGAATTTGTGAAAGAATCTGTGTCTTTGAGGGTTAAGTAGAAAAAGTGATTGGGTACTCAATAATGTAAATACTCTGAGTTGATTAGATTACTCCAAGAAATTGCTATGAGGCAGTTGGTAAATCTAACATTATATGAAAGGAAGAAATGTAATTTAAAAATTATGTTAATTTAAATTCTGTTAGCTAGTTTAAGAGCCTCTGGTTAGCTCTTAGTTTAAAACAGGTTTTCAGACTCTTCCTCGAGGCCTCAGAGTTTTTTTGGAGGGTCACTGGAGGAAGAACTGCAGATTCTCTCTGTTAGATCTACTTTTATCCAGTTTTATTTATTGAAAATATAAGTACTGCAGTTATTGTTTAGCTCCTTTTTAAACATTTTAATTGATAAATAATTGACTAAGAAGCTATATGTATTTAAACTATACTATTTAATAAATTCTAATACACACACATATATACCTGTGAAACCATCACCACAATCAAAATACTGAACATACCTATCTCTCCAAAAGTTATCTCTTTGCCCTTGGTAATCCAACCCAACACCCTCCTACTCGTAAGCAACAATTGATCTGCTCTCCCTCACTATAGACTCATTTATGAGCATTTTATGGGATTTCATGTAAATGGAATCATACAATTGATTTTATTTATTTATTTTTAAAAGATGTTATTTATTTATTTGACAGAGATGACAAGTAGGCAGAGAGGCAGGCAGAGAGAGGAGGAAGCAGGCTCCCTGCTGAGCAGAGAGCCCGATGTGGGGTTCGATCCCAGGACACTGGGATCATGACCTGAGCTGAAGGCAGAGGTTTAACCCACTGAACCACCCAGGCGCTCCTCATACAATTGATTTTAAAAAGCTTTTTTCTTTTTTGGTCTGGCCTCTTTCCCTCAGCCTAATTATTTTGGGATTTTTGCATGTAGTTGTATTTATTAACAGTTCATTTCTTTTTATTGTATAGTAGTCCATTGTATGAGTCTACCACAGTTTGTCTATCCATTCACTTACTGATGGAAATTTTAGGTATTTTGAGTTTTTTACTACTACAGGTAAAACCACCATAAAGATTCATGTTGTTCAGATCTTTGTATGGACATATACCTGATACCCAGTGTCTTGAAAACTGTTTCATATACTTTGTTCTTTGTTTTGTTTGGGTTCTGGTTGGTAGAGGTAGAAGGGTAAATTTGGTTTCTTTTACTACATCCTGGGAGTGAGAGTTTGCAAATATTAAGTCTGAAAATATATAAAGTTTCTTGGGTTGTCTCTTCATTATTTTTTTCTAATTTTATGGCTCCGTAGTCAGAGTTTTGGTTTGGGGTTTTTTGTTTGTTTTTTTTTTTGCATCAAGTCTTTGGAATGTGCTGAGAGTTTCTTTGTAATTTTCTATGCCATGAAATTTATACATATTCTACATGTTGCTTTAAAAAAAGCGCCTCATCTCTATTTGATATATACTGCCAGTAAATTGTTTAAATCTACTTCATTTCTGTTCATTGTTTTGTCTTCTTGATTTGTTAGTTTATCGGAGATACTGAAATTTCTCTGGATTTGTCAAATTTGTTTTATGTATTTCAAACATATTTACATATACATATAAATTCATAGTTGATAATATCTTCTCAATAACTCTTGCTCCTCAAGCATTTCACTTTGAATGAGGGATTATCCTTTTAATTAATAGCTGTTGGATATTTATTTTCCTTATTTATTTATTTATTTATTTATTTTTTAATTGTAAAACATAACACATGCTAAAAATGGTATAAACCACAAATGTCAAGTATGATGAATGATTATACGTGAGTACCCATGCAACAATCAAAAATATAGAACATCACCAGCACTCCAAAATACAACCACCATGTCCCTTCCTCCAAAGGGTAACTATTAGCTTGACTTATGTTTAGTCTCTTCCTTTTTTTTTTTTTTTTTTTAATATATAAATTGCTTTGCCATTTTTGTGTATGCCTATACCAGGATAGTTGAGTTTTACATGCTTTTGAACTGTATAAAAACAGTGAATCATGTTCTTTTTAGTGTTTGTTCTTTGGTTCAATATTATTTTATACTATTGATCTATGTTTTGTCTGTTGGGCCAGGTTATTTTCATTGGTGTCTAGTATTCCTCTATGAATATTACACAGTCTGTTTGTCTGTTCTGCTGGCAATTGATATTTGGGTTGTTTCTTGTTCCTGTCTGTTGTGAGCTTCTCTGTTATATATATGCATCCTTGTACACTTGTGCGCAAGTCTTCTGGAATCAATATCCAAGAAGTATAATTGCTGGGCCCTAGGGGAAAACACTTAATGTATACTGCCACAGAGGCTATGGTAGCTTGGGGGTTGTACATTGTAGCAGTTTTGATAGGGAATGCTTACCTTCAACTTAAGAAAATGCCATACTATTTTCCAAAGTGATTGTACCAATTTATACTTCCACCATTAGTGTGGTGGTGGAAGTATAAATTTTTTCCACATCCTGACCAATTGTTGGTAAGTCACATTTTTAATTTTACCATTGTAGTGTATAGAGTTATTATTATGGTTGTAATGTTTATTTCTGTGATTGCTAATGAAGTTAAGCATCTTTTCCTTTGTTGGCCATTTGTATTTCTTTTTTGAAGTGCTTAGGTAATGTCCTTTGTTCATTTTTCTGTTGGACTGTCTTTTTATATTGATTTGTAAGAGTTATGTATTTTGGACATGAGCCATTTAACTGTTAAATGTATAGCAAATGGTTTTTGCAATTCTGTGTCCTCTTTCCATTTTCCTATATAGTTGACTGTTGAACAACATGGGGTTTGGGGGTGCCACCCTGCCCCCATGTGGTCAAAAATCTGTGTACAAGTTTTGATTCCTCAAAAACATAACTACTACTAGCCTACTGTTGACCAGAAAGAAGCCTTTACTGATAATGTAAGCAGTCAGTTAACACATATTTAATATGTTCTATATATTCTGTACTGTACTCTTATAAGAAAGTAACATAGAGAAAAAAATGTTAAAAAATGTCATGGGGCTCCTGGGTGGCTCAGTGGGTTAAGCCTCTGACTTTGGCTTGGGTCATGATCTCAGAGTCCTGGGATCAAGCCCTGCATTGGGCTTTCTAACTCAGCAGGGAGCCTGCTTCCCTTTCTCTCTCTGCCTGCCTCTCTGCCTACTTGTGATCTCTCTCTCTGTCAAATAAATAAATAAAATCTTAAAAAGAAAAAGAAAAAAATGTTAAAATCATAAGGAAGAGAAAATACATTTATAGTATTACACAGTATTTATAAAAAAAAATCCACATGTAGGTAGACCCATGCAATTCCAACCCATGTTGTTCAAGGGTCAACTGTAGTTTCTTTTTGTGAACTGAAGAACCCAATTTTAGTATAGAGATGTATGGTCTTTATAGTTTAGTGCTCTCTGTCTTATGAAATCTTTCTCTAGTCACAGTTGTAAAGTTATTCTCCTATATTATCTTAGAGTTGTACAGTTTTGCCTTCTCACATTGAATCTAATCACCTGGAGTCAGTTTTGTTTTGTTTTTTTAAATGAAAGTATAGTTGGCATACAGTGTTATATTGGTTTCGGGTGTACAACATAGGGATACAACAACTCGAGGCATTATAATATGCTCACCATAAGTGTAGGTGCCATGTGTCACTATATAGTGTTATTACAGTACCATTAATTATATTTCCCATGCTGTACCTTTTATCCCTGTGACATACACATTCCCTAACTAGAAGCCTGTACTTCCTACTCTCCTCCACCCATTTTGCCCATCCCCCCAAAACCTCTGCACTCTGGCAACTACCTGCTCTCGACTTATGGATCTCTTTCTGCTTTTTTTTTGTTCCTTTGTTTTGTTTTTTAGATTTCACATAGAGGTGAAATCATAAGGTTTTTTCTTTCCTCTGCCTCAATCGTTTCACTTACCTTAATAACTCTATTGGTTCATCTTTGTTATCTTAAATGGCACAGTCTCATTTGTTTTTATGGCCAAGTAATATTATATTGTGTCTATATACCATTTATCAATGGGCACTTGGATTGCTTTTTAAAAAAATTTTGCTTTTAATGATTGTAAATAATGCTACAGTAAACATAAAGGTACATATGTCTTTTCAAATTAGTCTTTTCATTTTCTTGGAGTGAATACTCAGTAATGGATTTACTGGATCATATGGTATTTCTACTTTTAATTTTTTTTAAAGATTTTTTTATTTCTTATTTTATTTATTTATTTGACAGATGAAGATCACAAGTAGGCAGAGAAGCAGGCAGAGAGAGAGGAGAAAGCAGGCTCCCGGTTGAGCAGAGAGCCCATGCGGGGCTCAATCCCAGGACCCTGAGATCATGACCCAAGCCAAAGGCAGAGGCTTAACCCACTGAGCCACCCAGGCGCCCCTCTACTTTTAATTTTTTGAGGAACCTCAGTGACTGTACCAACTTACATTCCCATCAGCAGTGGACAAATATTCCCTTTTGTCCACATCCTTGCCAACACTTGTTACTTCTTTTCTTTTTCATACTAGCCATTCTGATAGCTACAAGGTAGTATCTCCTTAGAGTTTTGATTTGCACTTAACTGATGATCAATAACATCGAGCATCTTTTTTTTTTTTTTTTTTTTTTTTGAGTAACCTTTGCCCAACATGGGGCTCCAATGCATGACCCTGAGATCAACAGTCACATGCTGTACTGACTGAGCCATCCAGATACCCTTGATTTTGAGCATCTTTTCATGTGTCTGTCAGCCCTCTTCATGTGTTCCTCAGAAAAATGTCTGTTCAGGTCCTCTGCCCATTTTTTAATCAGATTATTTGTTGTTTGGTGTTAAGTTGTATAGGTTCTTTAGATAATTTGGATATTAACCCCTTACCAAATATATAATTTGGAAATATGTTCTCTCATTTGGTAGGTTGCTATTTTTTGTTTTGTTCATGGTTTCCTTTGCTGTGCAAAAGCTTTTTTATTTTTTATTTTCATTTTTATTTTTAAAAAATATTTATTTATTTTGAGAGAGAGAAAGAGTGAACTTGCAGGGGGAGAAGAAAGAGACAGAGAGGGGGAGTCTTAAGCAGACTCCTTGCTGAATGCAGAGCCCAACACAGAGCTCCATCTCACAACCCTGAGATCATCACCTGAGCAGAAATAAAGAGACGAAAAGCTTTAAATTTTGATGTACTCCCAGGAGTTTAACTGCTTTTCTTTCCTGTGTCTGAAGAGACATATCCAGAGTAATGTTGCTAAGTCCAGTAACAAAAAGATTACTGCCTGTATTTTCTTCCAGGACTTTTATGGTTTCAGGTCTCATATTTAGGTCCATTTTGAGTTTATTTTTGTGTATCATGTAAGAAAGTGGTCGTTTCATTCTTTTGCCTATAGCTGTCCAGTTTTCCCAGCATCATTTGGCATTCTAGGCTTTAGTAGTGGGTTTATAGTGAAGGTAAATGTATTTAGAGGTCGTTTGACCATCTTCTTTAGTTTTTTCCTAATTATCATTTTTTTCTGTGCTTTTTTCTTTTTTTCTTTTTTCTCTATTACTTTTTTTTCTCCATTATTGATTTAGAAGTTTTATAGTACAGCTTTGCTGATTTTTCTGTTGTTAGTAATTATCTTAAAATTATCTATCTTAGTAATTATCTTAAAATTTTAAATATATATTTAGGGTCCAATTAGCAGACAAACCACATTGCATAGTTAGCAAACAGGAAAATTTAAAACAAGAATTGCTAACTAGCAAAAAGTAGTTAACTACTATAAAAGGGGATAAAAGAGGACTCTAAGAAGTACAGAACAGCAGCTGCAGAAAGCATATACTACCCTCAGGGATAAAGGAGAGTGAAGAAAGAAATTGTGAAATTTGGAAGAATGCCTTCCAACTAGGTTGAGATTGAAAACTGAGGAGAGTTTTAGTGGCCATAGGAAGAAGCCTCCTTGTGGCAAAAAAAGAGCAAAACAACCCAACTTGCTTACTGGTGTTGAACCATGAAGGCCATGGTTATGTGGCGGAGCCCAAGGACAGGAGCCAAAAGTAAACTGTAAGGGGTGCTTCACTAACGGAGAACAGCCTTCACACAACAACCAGCTGGCTGCCATGGAAAACAGCACAACAAAAGAAAAAAGAAAAGCCCCTTTTTCTTTCTCCTCTGGCCTTGCGGTGTCTCTCCAATGCCTTCTACTGGGAAAGCATCAAGCCCCCTGGCAAAGACACAAGTTTGGTGTGCCCTGAATCAAAGCAGGACAAAGATAGGTTGATTTGGAGCTGAGAGGTGATAAGGTAGTATCTGACCCAAATCTATCTATAATTTATTTTTAAAATATAAAACTATATTTAGATTCCTAAATAAGATAAGGACCTGAACACTTTAACTTTCCACTGCACCAGCCTCTTATTCCTTTTTAAATGTTAATACTAGCATTTTAGTGCCACTGTGTTTTTGAAACCAGTTTTTCCAAAAATTTTTGGTTGCTTGTTATATTTTCTAAGCAGTCAAGACTTAGGTTAACATTTTGTGGATTTCTTTGGTCCCCATTGTTTCCCATGTGCCACTTCTGAATATTATACTTTCTTTCTTACTGAAATACATCTCAAGACCATTTTTCAGTTTGATGTTCTCATGTGTTTCATATTTTTTAAATTCCAATTTTATTTTATAATTTTGCCTGTGAGCTTCTTCTAATGGGAATTACCTGCTGCAGGGGTCTCACATGTACCCTGGATGGGCATGGCAACCCTGACAGCCAGTTTTGTGGTTGCCTGTGTCAGGGCTTCTCGTGATTGTAGATTCTGTACCAGTTTTCACATAAGTTACAAGGTTTGGTGTTTCTATACCAAGTCAATTGGGTGTAACCTCAGACCCCGTGTTCCTGTAAGACAGATGAGTTGACTGTTTCCACCCATTGTTGACAGCCAACTCCTTGTCCTCATTGGCAGCCAAGGTGTTTTCTGTTAAAAACTTTCAGGCTTCTTGTCCCTTACACAAGCCTTGCTTCTGTCAGTGTATACTAAAATTCTGCTTCTTATCAACCCTTAAATTTCCTCTTTGACCATCACCAGGAAATTTACCTGTGTTACTTCTTCATCAGCCCTGTTTAAAATAAATGCTATTCATGGTTTAAGTAGGTTTTTCTCTGTGTTTGGAAGAGGAACGATAGGTTTTCGCTTGTTGGCCATCTTAACCAGAAGTTATTTTAGGGTTGCTAATATTCAGGATGTGATACATGATGTATTCCTTTATACATCTCTGATGCTTTACCATTTTCAAGGCACATGTACTTAGTGAACATTGCAAGGCCATTGTGAAGTAGACAGGACAGGCATCAGTTGCTTGATTTTGTTATGAAAACTTGTCACTCAAGATAGAAATCTTAGCAGAAACAAATTTTATTACACATCTTCCATGTACTTAGGATAGTCTTGGATGATGGGGGTTGAAAAGTCAGTTACAATAACTTAGTTCAGCTGGAAGGACAGTAAACAGAAACATTAAAATTCAAATATGAGTAGTTCTTAGTGTGTGACCTTCATAGATAATCTAATAAGCCTTCTTTTTTATTTTTAAAAATTTTTTATAAACATATATTTTTATCCCCAGGGGTACAGGTCTGTGCATTGCCAGGTCTACACACTTCACTGCACTCACCATAGCACTTACCCTCCCCAATGTCCATAACCTCACCCTGCTCTCCCGACCCCCCTCCCCCCAGCAACCATCAGTTTGTTTTGTGAGATTAAGAGTCACTTATGGTTTGTCTCCCTCCTGATCCTATCTTGTTTCATTTATTCTCCTACTCTCCTAACCCCCCACGTTGCATCTCCACTTCCTCATATCAGGAAGATCATAGGATAGTTGTTTTTCTCCGATTGACTTATTTCACTAAGCATGATACCCTCTAGTTCCATCCACATCATCACAAATGGCAAGATTTCATTTCTTTTGATGGCTGCATAGTATTCCTGTGTGTGTGTGTGTGTGTGTGTGTGTGTGTGTGTGTGTGTGTATCACATCTTCTTTATCCATTCATCTGTTGATGAATCTAGGTTCTTTCCATAGTTTGGCTATTGTAGACATTACTGCTATAAACATTTGGGTGCACGTGCCCCTTTGGATCACTACGTTTGTATCTTTAGGGTAAATACCCAGTAGTGCAATTGCTGGGCCGTAGGGTAGTTCTATTTTCAACTTTTTGATGAACCTCCATGCTGTTTTCCAGAGTGGTTGCACCAGCTTGAATACCCACCAACGGTGTAGGAGGGTTCCCCTTTCTCCGCATCCTCGTCAGCATCTGTCATTTCCTGACTTGCTAATTTTAGCCATTCTGACTGGTGTGAGGTGGTATCTCATTGTGGTTTTGATTTGTATTTCCCTGATGCCGAGTGATGTGGAGCACTTTTTCATGTGTCTGTTGGCCATCTGCATGTCTTCTTTGCAGAAATGTCTGTTCATGTCCTCTGTCCATTTCTTGATTGGATTATTTGTTCTTTGGGTGTTGAGTTTGCTAAGTTCTTTATAGATTTTGGACACTAGTCCTCTATCTGATATGTCGTTTGCAAATATCTTCTCCCATTCTGTGAGTTGTCTTTTGGTTTTGTTAACTGTTTCCTTTGCTGTGCAAAAGCTTTTGATCTTGATGAAATCCTGATAGTTCATTTTTGCCCTTGCTTCCCTTGCCTTTGGAGATGTTCCTAGGAAGACGTTGCTGCGGCTGAGGTTGAAGAGGTTGCTGCCTATGTTCTCCTCAAGGATTTTGATGGATTCCTTTCTCATATTGAAGTCCTTCATCTATTTTGAGTCTGTTTTCATGTGTGGTGTAAGGAAATGGTCCAATTTCATTTTTCTGCATGTGGCCGTCCAATTTTCCCAACACCATTTATTGAAAAGGCTGTCTTTTTTTCCATTGGACATTCTTTCCTGCTTTGTCGAAGATTAGTTGACCATAGAGTTGAGAGTCTATTTCTGGGCTCTCTATTCTGTTCCATTGATCTATGTGTCTGTTTTTGTGCCAGTACCATGCTGTCTTGATGATGACAGCTTTGTAATAGAGCTTGAAGTCCGGAATTGTGATGCCGCCAACTTTTGCTTTTTTTTTCCCCCAATATTCCTTTGGCTATTCAAGGTCTTTTCTGGTTCCATATAAATTTTAGGATTATTTGTTCCATTTCTTTGAAAAAAATATGTGGGATTTTGATAGGGATTGCATTAAATGTGTAGATTGCTTTAGGTAGCATAGACATTTTCACAATATTTGTTCTTCCAATCCAGGAGCATGGAACATTTTTCTATTTCTTTGTGTCTTCCTCAATTTCTTTTCATGAGTACTTTATAGTTTTCTGAGTATAGATTCTTAGCCTCTTTGGTTAGGTTTATTCCTAGGTATCTTATGGTTTTGGGTGCAATTGTGAATGGGATTGACTCCCTAATTTCTCTTTCTTCTGTCTTGTTGTTGGTGTAAAGAAATGTAACGGATTTCTGTGCATTGATTTTATATCCGGACACTTTACTAAATTCCTGTACAAGTTCTAGCAGTTTTGGAGTGGAGTCTTTTGGGTTTTCCACATATAGTACCATATCATCTGCGAAGAGTGATAGTTTGACTTCTTCTTTGCCAATTTGGATGCCTTTAATTTCCTTTTGTTGTCTGATTGCTGAGGTTAGGACGTCTAATACTATGTTGAATAGCAGTGGTGATAATGGACATCCCTGCCGTGTTCCTGACCTTAGCAGAAAAGATTTCAGTTTTTCTCCATTGAGAATGATATTTGCAGTGGGTTTTTCATAGATGGCTTTGATAATATTGAGGTATGTGCCCTCTATCCCTACACTTTGAAGGGTGTTGATCAGGAAGGGATGCTGTACTTTGTCAAATGCTTTTTCAGCATCTATTGAGAGTATCATATGGTTCTTGCTCTTTCTTTTATTGATGTGTTGTGTCACATTGTTTGATTTGCGGATGTCGAACCAGCCTTGTAGCCCTGGAATAAATCCCACTTAGTCGTGGTGAATAATCCTTTTAATGTACTGTTGAATCCTATTGGCTAGTATTTTGATGAGAATTTTCGCGTCTGTGTTCATGAAGGATGTTGGTCTGTAATTCTCTTTTTGATAGGATCCTTGTCTGGTTTTGGGATCAAGGTGATGCTGGCCTCATAAAATGAGTTTGGAAGTTTTCTTTCCATTTCTGTTTTTTGGAACAATTTCAGGAGAATAGGAATTAGTTCTTTAAATGTTTGGTTGAATTCCCCTGGGAAGCCATCTGGCCCTGGGATTTTGTTTGGAGATTTTTGATGACTGTTTCAATCTCCTTACTGGTTATGGGTCTGTTCGGGCTTTCTATTTCTTCCTGGTTCAGTTGTGGTAGTTTATATGTTTCTAGGAATGCATCCATTTCTTCCAGATTGTCAAATTTGTTGGCGTAGTGTTGCTCATAGTATGTTCTTATAATTGTTTGTATTTCTTTGGTATTAGTTGTGATCTCTCCTCTTTCACTCATGATTTTATTTATTTGGGTCCTTTCTCTTTTCTTCTTGATAAGTCTGGCCAGGGGTTTATCAATTTTATTAATTCTTTCAAAGAACCAGATCCTAGATTCGTTGATTTGTTCTATTGGTTTTTTGGTTTCTATTTCATTGATTTCTGCTCTGATTTTTATGATTTCTCTTCTCCTGCTGGGCTTAGGGTTTCTTTCTTGTTCTTTCTCCAGCTGCTTGAGGTGTAGGGTTAGGTTGGGTACCTGAGACCTTTCTTGTTTCTTGAGAAAGGCTTGTACTGCTATATATTTTCCTTTCGGGACTCCCACAGATTTTGAACCGTTGTGTTTTCATTATCATTTGTTTCCATTAATTTTTTCAATTCTTCTTTAATTTCCTGGTTGACCCATTCATTCTTTAGAAGGATGCTGTTTAGTCTCCATGTATTTGGGTTCTTTCCAGACTTCCTCTTGTGGTTGAGTTCTAGCTTCAGAGCATTGTGGTCTAAAAATATGCAGGGAATGATCCCAATCTTTTGATGCCGGTTGAGGCCTGATTTAGGACCGAGGATGTGATCTATTCTGGAAAATGTTCTATGTGCACTAGAGAAGAATGTGTATTCTGTTGCTTTGGGATGAAATGTTCTGAATATATCTGTGATGTCCATCTGGTCCAGTGTGTCATTTAAGGCCTTTCTTTTCTTGTTTATCTTTTGCTTGGATGATTTATCCATTTCAGTGAGGGGAGTGTTAAAGTCCCCTACTATCATTGTATTATTGTTGATGTGTTTCTTTGATTTTGTTATTAATTGGTTTATATAGTTGGCTGCTCCCACGTTGGGGGCATAGATATTTAAAATTGTTAGATCTTCTTGTTGGACAGACCCTTTGAGTATGATATAGTGTCCTTCCTCATCTCTTATTATAGTCTTTGGCTTAAAATCTAATTGATCTGATATAAGGATTGGCACCCCAACTTTCTTCTGATGTCCATTAGCATGGTAAATTGTTTTCTACCCCCTCAGTTTAAATCTGGAGGTGTCTTTGGGTCTAAAATGAGTTTCTTGTAGGCAACATATTGGTGGGTTTTGTTTTGTTATCCATTCTGATACCCTGTGTCTTTTGATTGGGGCATTTAGCCCATTAACATTCAGGGGAGCTATTAAGAGATATGAATTTAGTGCCATTGTATTGCCTGTAAGGTGACTGTTACTGTATATTGTCTCTGTTCCTTTCTGATCTACTACTTTAAGGCTCTCTCTTTGCTTAGAGGGCCCCTTTCAATATTTCCTGTAGAGCTGGTTTGGTGTTTGCAAATTCTTTCAGTTTTTGTTTGTCCTGGAAGCTTTTTATCTCTCCTTCTATTTTCAATGATAGCCTAGCTGGATATAGTATTCTTGGCTGCATGTTTTTCTCGTTTAGTGCTGTGAATATATCATGCCAGTTCTTTCTGGCCTGCCAGGTCTCTGTGGATAAGTCCGCTGCCAATCTAATATTTTTACCATTGTATGTTACAGACTTCTTTTCCCGGGCTGCTTTCAGGATTTTCTCTTTGTCACTAAGACTTGTAAATTTTACTATTATGTGATGGGGTGTGGACCTATTCTTGTTGATTTTGGCGGGGGGGGGGTTCTCTGCACCTCCTGGATTTTGATGCTTGTTCCCTTTGCCATATTAGGGAAATTCTCTACAATAATCCTCTCCAATATAGCTTCTGCTCCCCTCTCTTTCTTCTTCTGGAATCCCAATTATTCTAATGTTGTTTTGTCTTATGATGTCACTTATCTCTCGAATTCTCCCCTCGTGGTCCAGTAGTTGTTTGTCCCTCTTTTGCTCAGCTTCTTTATTCTCTGTCATTTGGTCTTCTATATCACTAATTCTTTCTTCTGTCTCATTTATCCTAGCAGTAAGAGGCTCCATTTTTGATTGCACCTCATTAATAGCCTTTTTGATTTCAACTTGGTTAGATTTTAGTTCTTTTATTTCTCCAGAAAGGGCTTTTATCTCTCCAGAGAGGGTATCTCTAATATCTTCCATGCCTTTTTTTGCTTTTATCATTGATCAGTGAGTTTGTTCTTGGATGGATGTTCTTGCTGATCTTCTTGGGGAGGGCCCTGTTGTAGTGATTCTCAAACGTCTTTGCCCCAGGTGGAATACATTGCACTGCCAGGGGCTGGGCTAAGTAATCTACTTGGGGTTCGCTCTAGGGGGATTTTTTTCCCTGAATGCTTTCCCTAAAGCTCTGGAGGACAGGAATGAAAATGGCAGCCTCCCAATCTCTGGCCCGGAGGAGCCGAGAGCTCGGGCCCCCACTCCTCAGTGCACCCTCAGAGAAAAGAGCCCAATCACTCCTGTCTCCCTGGCCTCTGGCCGTGCTCCAAGCTCACCCAGTCTGCGACTGGTTCAAGGTAACCCCGAGCTGAGAGCTCACTCCTCGGCTCTGTCTCTGTAGCCAGCTTCCCTGGTTTAATACTTGGGAGCTGTGTGACACTCAGACACCCCCAATCCTTCTATAACCCTGCGGGACCTGGGGCCACGCTGGCGCCGCGTGGGCTTCACCCCGGTTTAGCCTCTGGAGCGATGTCCCTCAGTGGAGCAGACTTTTAAAAGTCCTGATTTTGTGCTTCGTTCCTCCGCCACTTGCCGGGAGCTGGCCCCTCCCCCCGTGGTCTATCTTCCCGTTGCTTTGTATTCACTTCTCCGCTGGTCCTACCTTTCAGAAAGTGGTCGGTTTTCTGTTTTTAGAATTGCTATTCTTCTTCTCTTCAATCTCCCGTTGGATTTGTAGGTGTTTGCAATGGTTTGATAAGCTATCTAGGTGATCTCCTGCTACCTGATACAGTCTCAGCTTGCTACTTCTCCGCCATCTTGTCTCTTCCCTCTCCTCTAATAAGCCTTTTTAAAAATTAAATGTTACAAGGCAGGGAATTATTAAAATTAAAAATATACAGTATTGACAGTAAATGCTGTAGGAGATGAGGGAGCCCATTTCAGTGTGGACTGGCATAGAAGAGGTGGGTTTTGAGACAAGGCTTTTGAAGAGGATAGGATTTGAGTAGGTAGGATATGATATATAGACTAGTCTGGAATAGAGCATCTGCACATAAATAAAGTAGCAAAACACTAGGGACTAGATTGTTAGGGCCAAAGGACAAAATTAAATGGGTTTTCTTCTTTTTTTTTTTTTTTAAGATTTCATTTATTTATATGACAGAGAAATCACAAGTAGGCAGAGGCAGACAGAGAAAGAGAGAGGAGGAAGCAGGCTCCCCGCTGAGCAGAGAGCCCGATGCGGGGCTCGATTCCAGGACCCTGGGATCATGACCTGAGCCGAAGGCAGACTGCAACCCACTGAGCCACCCAGGTGCCCCAAGTGGGTTTTATTCTTGTAGAAAACAGGAAATGATGGATATAAGTGAGAATAACATAACAGAAACTTTAAGATGTTACCATTCTTCAGAAAAGCAGCAGTGAAGGCACTGAGAGGAGGGGAATATGAAACTGATGGCAGGAGCTGTTGCCTGAGTGAAGAGAAAAGGACATAAATTCAACAGTAGCTCTAGAATAACATCAGAGAGGATGAGAATATTTGGTGGTATAAAGTTTGAAATGTAAAAGAGGAACTTGTTTGTGCAATTTACATATTTTGCTTTTGAATGTTACTTAAACAGCCATCTTAGAAAGGTAGAATAGAATTGCCAAACCATCTGAGAGAGAGAGAGACAGAAGCTTCTTTCTTCTGGCACCAACACTCTGCAGCAGTCTCTAGAGCTCTGCTGTGGTAGTGGAGATACAGACCTGGACTCGGGGTTTGGTTTGCTTTTTCCTATGAAAGTGAGGCCACATGCTAGAGTTTGGGGCCAGGCCATCCCATGTTGGAGTATTTAACTCAGAGTATTTAGGTATATCACTATAACATTGTTGCCATTGGAAAAGTACACTTTAGTTCTACAGTAGATAAAGGAACAAATTTCCAGGCAGTAAAGTACCAGAGGTGGCAGAAGGACCAGAAGGGCTTAGGTAGTGTTGGCTTTTGGCACTTTTGGTGTGGGTCACTTTTTATTCCCATAAAAGAAGCGTCTTCCCTTGGTCAGTCACTGGCAGCTGTTCCAGGAACAGATCTCCTTCATCCCTTATGTCTGAGACAGGACACTTTTGACACATACATTTGGGCAAATCCCAAGTTATATGGTATATAATTACCTACAAAAAAATCACCAGTGAGGTTCTGATAATTTATTAGGTATGAACACCACATTTCTTTCTGGATTTCAACAACTAAATCCAACCGAGAGTAGTACTTTTATATATGTTTACCTCTTCCTAATATTATCCAGTCATGTACTTAAATTTCACACAAGAATGTATGTATGTATTTTCAAATGGCTGTTCTGATTTAAATTACAAAATATACATATGTACACATTTTAATATAAAGGTGGTAAGGGTGCTCATCAACTTCTGGGCTGCCCATCTGGAGTCAGCTCGTACCTGTAAAACAGTTGGGTTTGGACTTGTGTTAGTATCACAGGTGTGTTGTGGTGCCAGCATCAGGACAAGCAGCCTTGTCTAGCTAACCTAGGTCCATCTGGGACTGGGAGAACCCATCCCTCTGTAAGTCAACCAGCTGGGATTAAGACTAGGGCTTATAGAGAGAGGTCTGTTAAGTAAGTAAGAACTATAGGCAGAAAATCCTTAAGTATAGGTGATAATGTGTCTCCTTCCTTGATAAGCAAAGAAGCTGACATGTACTGAAAAAGGAAGAATTTTGGAAAAAGATCATGTGCAACTGCTGGAGACCATGTCTTAAGTACCAGATTAATGTGATAAAATGAAAGAGCTCACTTACCATCGTGAGAAGCCCTTAATCAGATCCTCTTTTGATAAGTCAATCAGTACCTAAACAAACACAAATAATCAGGTTCCTTCCAAAAAAACTGCATTAAATGGAAACATATTGGGACAAATGGAATTAATCTAAAAAGGGGCTCCTTGGGTTTCAGTTTTGAGCAGGGACTCTTTTTCTTTTAACTCTCAACATGGAACCTCTCCAGAAGTGCAATACAGGCACTGGCCTCAGTGTACCAGGAAAAGGTGAACTGCTCTTTGGAGTTAAACCTCAGAATTTTTCAATATTCCTGAGAGAACAACTTGCCTTTACTCATGAACTGAATTGTAATTTTAAGCAAGACACCATGGTTGCCTCAACTCTAAAAATAAGGATAACTTCACCTACATCACAGAAGTGGGATCTTAAAAAGATGATTATAAGAAAGTGTTTATTAAACTACAACTGCAAAGTATTGTATAAATATTCTTTTTGTCTGTACTTGGCATCTTCCTGAAGGTTATATATTCTCTACTTCAAGTAAAATCCCATCTCCACAAAAATCTTGGACATAATGAGACCCAAGCTTCACATAGTCCTGTATTTATTAAAACAAACTTAGTAGATGTTCAAATACTTGTGCAATGATGAGTTTGGATAGATTCTCAAACTTGGTAAAATAGTATTTATCATATTAATTGACCCACCTGTTTTACTTTTAGCAATGTTAAAATACCCTCCACCCCCAAAACCTCCCAATGAGGCTCTAACCTCCTTGAAGCCAGTTCTGGTAACAGCCAGATGATACCATCAGAATTTCTGCAAGGTGTTCCACCAGTGAACTCCAGGTAGAGTGCTGGGGGAGGCAGAGTACCAAGAGTCCCTCTTGTACTTACTTTTCCTAGCTCCTTCCTTCTGTGTGAGCCAAGTGGCCTACTGTTTTTCACTGCAACATCTAGTGACCTCTTCTTTACTTCTTCCATGGGAACAAAAAATTCAAATCTTAAAGATGCAAAAAGTCAAAGTGAGATTTACTCTTCTTTTTTAGATTTACATATTTTAATCATTTTGAAAATCTGAAGTGTTTGATCCATTTTCCTACTTTCAAAACAGAAAATATATTCTGGGGACCATTTAGAATAGTGTTGGCTCATAGCAGATATTCAGTGGATCATTATTACAGGTAATCACTGTCCTATGCTAATCACAAGCTCTAGAAGTATCAAGAGGCTGCTTGCCTCTCTGTGAAGGCCTTGGACTGTTTGAACTACTATGTTTTGGGGTTTCTTTCTCTGAGCCTACCCTGGTTGCCTTTCCTTCAGCTGCCCCTTCAACAGTGCATACTCATAGGACCATCTCAACCCCTATCTCTTTTGTTTTTCTGACCAGCTAAGGACTAGGATGCTGAATAGTCAGGTGTATTGGAGCTTCATAGAAAACAGTGGACCTTCCCCTTTCTTCCTGTGGAGTAAGGCCGAGGAATCTTAGGGTACAAGCTTTGTCATAAACTCATAAGAGGCCACTGGAATTCTTATAGGTAATTTTTTGGTTTTTTGTTTTTGAGGTAAGGGAACATTAGTTTCAAGTGTTTAACAATGACTTGACATTTGTATATATTGCAAAATGATCACTGTAAGTCAACATCAATCACTATACATAGTTAAAAAATTTTTTTTCTTGTGATGAGAACTTTTAAGATCCACTCTCCTAGCTACTTTCAAATATGTAATATATTATTAAATAGGATCACCATGCTGTACATTATTTCATTACATCATTTTATAAATGGAAATTTGTTCCATTTGACCTGACCCCCTTATCTCTACCCCTCTTCTCCCTCCTGCCACACAACAACTACCAATCTGTTCTTTATATTCAGGAGCTTGGCATCTTTTGTTTGCTCTTTTATGGGTTTTTTGTTTCTTTTAGATTTCCACATACAAGTGAGAGCATACAGTAAAAAATTTTTTTCTGTCTGACTTATTTCACTTAGTATAATACCATAAAGGTCCATCTGTGTTTCTGCAAATGGCAAGATTTTTTATGGCCAAATAATATTCCACTGTGTATATGCCACATTTTCTTTATCCATTCATCCATCAGTGGACACTTAAGCAGCTTCCATGTCTTGGCTGTTGTAAATACTGTCACAGCAAGCATGGGAGTATGTATGTGCTTTTGAATTAGTGTTTTTATTTTCTTTGGATAAATATCCAGAAGTGGAATTAGTGGATCATATGGTAGTTCTATTTTTAATTTTTGGATGCATCTCCACACTGTTTTCCATAGTGCCTGTACCAATTTACATTCCCATGATCAGTGCACAAGGTTCTCTGTCTCCACATTTTCACCAACACTTGATAATAGTCATTCTAATAGATATGAGGTGATAGATAACTGTGGTTTTGATTTGCATTTCTCTGATGATTAGTGAGATTGAGCACCTTTTCATGTGTCTATTGGCCATCTGTATGTCTTCTTTGGAAACATGTCTGTTCAGTTCTCTGTCTTTAAATCAGATTTTTTTTTTTCTTTTGAATTGTGTAAGTTCTTTGGATATTTTGAATATTAACCCCTTACCAGATAAATGGTTTGCAGATATTTTCTCCCATTCAGTAGGATGCTTCTTCATTTTGTTAAGTTTTCTTTGCCTGTGCAGAAACTTTTTAGTTTGAGGTAGTTTCACTTATTTTTGCTTTTGTTAAAGTTAAAAAAATCATCAAGTTCAGTGTCAAGGAGCTTATTGTCTATATCTTCTTTTAGGGGTTTTATGGTCTGATCTTACATTCAAGTCTTTAATCCATATTGAGTTTATTTTTTGTGTATAATGTTAGATTGTGGTCCAGTTTCATTCACTCATTTAAATGTGACTGTTCAGTTTTCCCAGCACCATTTATTGAAGAAACAGTCCTTTCCCCATTGTATAAGTTGTCATATTAATTGACTGTTGTCAAAAATTAATTGACCATGTATGTGCCAGTTTATTTCTAAGCTGTTTTCTTACATTGATCTTTGTGTCTGTTTTTATGCCAAAACCGTACTGCTTTGATTGCTATAGCTTTTTAACAGAGTTTTATATCAAGTAGTGTAATTCCTTGAGCTTTTTTCTCAAGATTACTTTGGGGTTTTTGTTGTTCCACACCAATTTTAGGATTTGTTCTGTGAAAAATGCCATTGGAATTTTGAAAGAGATTACATTAAGTCTGTAGATTGCTTTGGGTAGTATGGACATTTTAATATTAATTCTTCCATTCTATGAGCAGTAACTATCCTTCCATTTATTTGTGTTGTCTTCAGTTTTTTCACTAGTGTCTTACAGCTTTCAATGTACAGATCTTTCATCTCCTTGGTTAAATTTATATGTAGGTATTCTTTTTGATGCAACTATAAATGGAATTGTATTCTAATTTCTCTGATAATTCATTTTTAGTGTTTAGAATACAACAGATTTTTATATATTTTATATCTTGCAGCTTTACTGAATTTGTTGATTAGTTCTAATGGTTTTTTGGTGGAATCTTTAGGGTTTTCTATAATGCCATGTTATCTGTGAACAGTGATACTTTTACTTCTTCCTTTTCAATCCGGATGCCTTTTGTTTTTCTTGCTTATATGCTCTGACAAGGACTTCCAAAACTAAAAAGCTGGCAAGAATAGGCATCCTTGTCTTGTTTCTGATCTTAGAGGAAAAGCTTTCAGGTTTTCACCCCAGATTATCATGTTAATTGTGGACTTGTCCCCTGTGGCCTTTATTATGTCGACATATGTTCCCCCTATACCCAGTTTGTTGACAGTTTTATCATAAATGGATGTAGAATTTTGTCAGATGTTTTATCTGCATCCATTGAGATGAACATATGATTTGTTAATTTGATGTTTTATAGTGACTTGCAGATGGATACTGAATCATCCTTGCATCCTAGGATCCCCACTTGATCATGATGTATGATCCTTTTATTATAGAATTCAGCTTTCTAATATTTTGTTGAAGATTTTTGCATCTATGTTCATAGAGGGTAATTTTTTCTTATATCCTTGTTTGGTTTTGATATCAGGATAATGCCTTGTGAAATGAGTTTGGAAGTGTTCTCTCTTCTGTTTTTTTATTTGTTTTTTGTTGCTGCTGTTGTTTTTGAAGAATTTGAAAAGGATTGGTATTGTTTGAGTGTTTGGTAGAATTCACCAGTGAAGCCACTGGGTCCTGGACTTTTGTTTGTTGGGAGATTTTTATTTTTTAAAAGATTTTATTTATTTATTTGACAAAGAAAGACACAGCAAGAGAAGGAACACAAGCAGGGGGAATGGGAGAGTGAGAAGCAGCCTTCCTGGGAGTGGTGAGCCTGATGCAGGGCTTGATCTCAGGACCCTGGGATCATGATCTGAGCTGAAGGCAGACACTTAACGACTAAGCCACCCAGGTGCCTCTGTTTGGAGATTTTTGATTACTGATTCAGTCTCCTTATTACTAATTGGTCTGTTCAGGTTTTCTATTCATTATTCAGTCTTGGTTGTATGTTTCTGAGAATTTACCCATTTCTTCTAGCTTGTCAAACTTGTTAGCATATAATTTTGTTCAGAGTGGTCTCATGATCCTTTAGACTCCTGTGGTATTATGTCTCATTTCTGATTTTGTGTTTTTTCTTGATGAGTCTTAATGATGGAAAACTAAAGAAAGTTTTATCTTTCCAGAGAACCAAATTTTAGTTTCATTAATCTTTTCTATTTTCTTGGTCTCCATTTCTTTTTTCTTTTCTTTTTTTTTTTTTTTTTTTTAAGATTTTATTTATTTGCCAGAGAGAGAGCGAGTGAGAGAGCACAGGCAGGCGGAGTGGCAGTAGAGGCAGAGGGAGAAGCAGGCTCCCCGCCAAGCAAGGGCCCCGATGTGGGACTCGATCGCAGGACGTTGGGATCATGACCTGAGCCGAAGGCAGCTGCTTAACCAACTGAGCCACCCAGGCGGCCCTTGGTCTCTATTTCTATAGTTTATTTCTGTTCTGATTTTTATTTCCTTTCTTCTGCTAAATTTGGGCTTTCTTCATTCTTTATAGTTCCTTGAGATATAAATGGAGGTTGTTTGAGATTTTTATTGTTTACTGATGTAGGCATTTATTACTATGAACTTTCCTCTTAGAACTTCTTTTGCTGCATTCCACAAATTTGGCAAGTTGTATTTTCCATTTGTCTGAAGATATTTTTTATTTCTTCTTTGACCTGTTGGTTGTTCAATAGCATGGGGTTTAATTGTAACAAACTGTGAATTTTCTGGTTTATTTATTGTTCGTCATTTCTAGTTTTATACCTTTGTGGTCAAAGAATATGCTTGATAAAAATTACAAGTCTTAATAAATTTAAGAAAACTAATTTGTGACCTACATATGATCTTAGAGATTGTCCCATGTACACTTGGAAAGAACATATATTCTGTAGGAATGGATAAAATATTCTGTATCTATTTGTTAAATCCCAGTGCTCTAAAATGTCATATAAGGCTGCTATGTCCTTATTGACTGTCTGGATGATCTACCATTAATATAAGTGGGGTATTAAAGTCCCCTACTGTAAGTATTGTATTGCTATCTCTTCCTTTCGGTCTATTAATATTTAGCTGTTCCTACGTTGGATGCATAAATATCTGTAAATGTTAGATCCTCTTATGGGATTGACTTATCATTATGTAATGCCTGTTTCATCTCTTATTATAGTGTTTGGTTTTTTCTTTTTTTAAAGATTATTATTTATTTGTGAGAGAGGGAACACAAGCAGAGGGGGTGGGAGGGGGAGAAGCAGGCTTCCTGCCACACAGAGAGCCTGATGCAGGGCTCAATCCCAGGACCCTGGGATCATGACCTGGGCTGAAGGCAGATGCTTAGCGACTGAGCCACCCAGGCACCCCTACAGTGTTTGTTTTCTAGCCTATTTTGTCTGAGAGAAGTATAGCTACCCCAGTTTTCTTTTAGTTTCTATTTCCTTAGAATATCTTTTCCCATCCCTTTACTATTAGTTTGTGTGTGAAATGAGTATCTTACAGACTACACATAGATGGGTCTTGTTTTTTTTATCCTTTCAGCCACTCTGTGTCTTTAGATTGGAGAGTTTTATATTTAAAGTAACTATTGATAGTTTATATTAATAGTACTCAATGCCATTTTGTGCTTTTCTGGCAGTTTTGTAGTCCCTTTCTATTCCTTCTTTTAATCTCTTCCATTGTAGTTTTAGGACTTTCTTTAGTGGTACGCTTAGATTACTTTCTTTTTACGTTTTGTGTACCTACTGTAGGTTACTGCTTTGTGGTTACACTGAGGCTTACATAGAATGCTCTTCTTTAAGTTGATAATATCTTAAGTGTGAAAGGATTCTAGGGGCACCTGGGTGGCTAAGTGGGTTAAGCCTCTGCCTTCGGCTCAGGTCATGATCTCAGGGTCCTGGAATCGAGCCCCACATTGGACTCTCTGCTCAGCAGGGAGCCTGCTTTCCCCCTCTCTCTGCTTGCCTCTCTGCCTACTTGTGATCTCTGTCTGTCAAATAAATAAAATCTTTTAAAAATAAATAAATAAATAAATAAATATTTTTTAAAAAGATTCTAAAGCTTCTACCTAGCCCTGCCACATTTTATAGCTTATTATATCCCTATATCACTATAGTGGTAGTTATTTTTAGTGCTTTTGTTTTTTAACCTTCATACTGGCTTTATACGTGATTAATCCACTACCTTTACTATATATTTGCCTTTACCAGTGAGATTTATACCTTTATATGTGTTCTTGTTACTAATTAGCAGTTTTTCTTTTCTGCTTACAAAGTCCCTTAAGGGCAGTCCAGTGATAATAACTTTTGTCTCTCCAATTCTTAATGACAGCTTTGCCAGGTAGAGTATTCTTGGTTGGGAGTTTTTTCTTTTGGCACTTTGACTATATTGGGCCACTCCCTTCTGGCCTGCAAAGTTTCTGCTGAAAAATCTTCTTGTTATCTAAAGGGGTTCCCTTATGTGTAACAAGTTTTTCTCTTGTTGTTTTTGAGATTCTCCCTTTACCGTTAACTTTTGACATTTTAATTATAATGTGTCTTAGTATGGGTCATGCACTCACAAGAGATGTCCAGGCTCCTTACTTCTAGGTTTACTGTTAGGGTGGAGGTTGCCAAGTCTGCCCTCCAGATAACCTGGCCATATCTTATTGTTACAATATTGAGGGAGATTTACTAACAGATCAGGTTTGTTTGTCACAAAAGCCAAATGTCAAACCTCTCCCTCTTGTGTTGTCACATAGCAATTGTGAAATCCTTTTATAATTGTGTCATAGCTCTCTTTGAGTGCAAAGTCTTTTACTTGTGTGGCTCTAGAATATAGGATGGTGCCTGGCATAAGGTGTTCAATAAATAATAGATTCTCTCTCTCCCAAACCCTTTCTTGATATCAACTCCAAGTAAAGCTCTTAAAGGGAATGTTTTAGTTCTTAGACAAGGCCCAAAGAGCATCCAATGCAGCTCTTTTAAAATGAGTAATTACTGATAAGAGGAAATAAAAATTACCAGGTGTATTATCTCCCCAGATGTCTTTTGTTAGGATTCTGAAGCAGAAGGAAGCAATAATGAGATTTTGACTTCTTGACTTCAAGTTGACCTCAACGTACAGAATATTTCACATAAAACTTGCCATACGTGACCCATCAAAAGCAAGAAATGTGATTAGACTCTATCAGTCATGCACCTAAGGACACTGGGTGGACAAGTCAGGAAGGACATCTGTTTCAACTTGCTGCCTATGCTTTGTTGCAGAAGGGAAGACAGAGCTTCCAGAGCTTGGAGCTTTAGAGGAAATTTTAGGTCTCTGGGTTTAAGATATGTTTTTAAGATATGTTTTGTTTTTAACTGCTACTTTAAAACAGAGTTAAAGAAAACATATTTGGCCAGATTTAAATCCTTTTACCACTAAAGAGGCTTCATTTAAAGAGAAAAAGTGTGGAACAGTTCATAATCAGGAACATTTTAGCCTCTATGAGCAAGAAAAGTTGGTAGTTGTTTTGCTAAAATGCCTTGGCAGTCCTTTTCTCCCATTAATGTATAGAAATTTCATGAAGGCGTAGAACATGTTATTCTGAGGCCCACAGATCTAGCCCTTCACAGTGTCTGGCAGGTTTGCAAGACACTCCATAGGCAGGGGAGCTTGGTTCACTTACGTCTCATCAAACAGGGGCTCCAGGGTCTTCCGTTTTACTGAGGTCTTCTTACGACTTGCCCACCTCCTTTCTGGTAACAAGTAGACACGGACATAGGGATCAGCTCCACTGCTGGTACAGGGTGTCAGGTTTCTGATTTGGTTTCAAAGACATTAGAAAGTAAGTTTTCAAACCCTGAAAGGACTCCATTGGAGAGGCTGTACTATGGCTTGTGGATAAAAATGCCCTGTTGATGACCAAAAAACAAAAGTCTGCAGAATTGGAGGATAAAACAACGGAAGCAGGATTTTGAAAACACGTGTTTTTTAAAGTCAGGAGTAGAGCAAGTACTTCCCTTCTAAAGGAAATTGGAGATTCACACTTGAGAAAAGGTACTGGCTCCAAGTCACCCCAGACGGTTTTTGCAGCAGTTATATTTAAACAAAGTCCATGGCTCTGGAGCCTGCCCATCAGCATCACTGAAGACCTTGTCATTCACGGCTTGCAGCCTTCAAACCTCGCTTCTTCCTCATGTATTACTTGTCTTCCTCAAGGATGCCCACCCCCACTATAACTTTAAGCATCTCCACCCTTTCATTCACCTGAGGCCATTGCCCTGCCCCAGCACCCCATTACCTGCAGCCATTGATGAGCACACTGAGGCAGCGCCGCAGACACACATAACGCACAGTGAGCTGAATCTCACCCAGCCTCCACTGCCTGAGATCCCCACCTCTGTAAAGAAAGGTTTGTTAACTTCTGTTGCCATTAAAGGTGTTGGCCTCTCCCCCAGCCCCTGAGACAGAAGCATGTCCTGCTTTAGGAGCATAGAGCCATGTGGGTTAATAATTCAGTGAGGTTCCTTTCAGGCATAAGTCAGTTCTATCCATTCACATGTGACTGTCCTACTTCACAGTAGGAAGAACATGAACCCAGGAGTGGGATTTGCTTTTATACCATGATTTCCTGTGAGACTGTTGGTTATTTAACCTTTATGATATTAACTTCTATCTCGTAGGGTAATTGTAAAGATGGAATTAAATAGCATGCTAAGTTCGTAGTTAACAATAAATGGCAGCCATTGAGGATCTATTTCCACATTCTAAGTTTTCCATAGCATCCCACACTTGGGAATGTAGGAAGTGTTTCTGTGGTAAGGAACCATAACAACCAAAGCCCAGCACCTGTTTTACAGTGGGAATGCACTTGCTCGCTCTCCCCCTTGCCCTGGGTTTCTAGCATATTCCATGCTGCCTCTCATGAAGCCACTTTGTAAAAGATCAGAACTTGCAGAGAAACGTGAGTTTGTATCTACTCCATTCAGGAATGTATTTTTCACACAGGTCGTTTTAGACAATATGAAGCAGAGAGGTGCATACTCAATGTTGAAGCTGATATCTGTCAGGTCAAAGCAGGAGGAGGCCAAGGAGTTGAGCGAGGACATGCTGGGAGCCACCCTCTTGGGCGGCCATGCGAGTGGGGAGGCAGGGCATTTCAGAGGTCTGGGTGACTTGATGGGCCCTGGAGAGTGGGAGCCTGGGACAGTCAGGAAGATGGTGCCCGAACTCTTCTTCTTCCCCAAGGACTCACAGAACCCTTTGGCATGGTCCTTGCCTTTGGGCTCTGAGCCTGTCTCTTGGGGCATGGGCTCAGTGGTAACAATAGTGGCACTGGTGGCTGACATGGAGCTCTTGGAGGTTTCTTTGGTATCAGAAGCAGGATCTGGGGGGCATGACAAATTTGCAGGGCATTCTCCCTGGGATGGGGCTTTAGATTCCTGGTTGGTGTCCACCTTCTTAATGAACAGAGGACCTTTCTTTAAGGCTTCAGGTCCTGTGTATGGGCTCCCCATCTCTCGTTCTTCCACACGCAGGAACTGCAAGCAGATGACAGGATTATGGGCTGGGCCCCCCACATCCACTTTCTCCTCCTCTGCTCTCATGTTAATTTCTGGGAAGCGGTTCCTTCCTGACTACCCAACACAGTGGATTTCTCCCCCCCTACCCCGCCCATATCTTCCTTAACCTCTCTCTGCCCCTGGGTCCCTATAACCATTTTTTCTCTTTTTCCCTTATTCCTGCCTCAATAGTGAGTCTTCATGAGCACTCAGTCCTGCCCCCACTCACTGGCTGGCAGAGACCTGGCTCATTCTTAGAGCATGTACTGTCCCTCTCTGCAAAGGACTCTCAGAATCTACACCTCCTTCACCTTCACAGATATCACACCCTGCCTTCTGTCACCCTATTCACCATTGTTTTCCCTAAAATGTGTTTCCTGTCCACACATATCCCTGTGCTCCTACAAAGTTTCAAACCTCAGCCATTGTGTTTCTCCTTCCCCCTCAGTCATCAAGACCATTTCTAGGAACTTACATTTCTAACACTATAATGGTCAAAATATTCTATTCTGAAAAGCCTCAGAGGAATGACTAATAAAATGAAACAAACATCCTTTTTAAATGCACAGCCAAGGGGCACTTGGGTGGTTCAGTCATTAAGCAGCTGTCTTCTGCTCGGGTCATGATCCCAGGATCCTGGGATCGAGGCCCACATGGGGCTCCCTGATCGGCAGAAAGCCTGCTTCTCCCTCTCCTACTCTCCCTGCTTGTGTTCCGTCTCTGGCTGTCAAATAAAATGTTTTTTTTTTAATTATTATTATTTTTTTTTAATGCATAGCCAAATTTACAAGAAAGTAAGGAAAACCCCCAGGGTTACTGAAAAAGGCTAAGCTTTCCTAGGGTCATTTATCAACCTTGAATAATCCAAGGGGTGGGGAGAAGAGGCCTCAGGTCAATGTGAGGCTGAGTTGAAGTAGGAACCACGAAGGTGGGGTCTCTTTAGGGAAAAAAGTAGTCTAGGATAAACATTTCCACCCTGCTCAAGGAAAGACTGCAAAGAACTATGTCCATCTTGCTTGTACTCTGCTGGGCGTACTGAAGACTTTCCTGAGGATATGGTACCTTATAGGACTGTCTTATATGAATTTTTGGTTCATAGTCATACCTGTGGAATCATGAAACCTAAAACTTTAAAAATTAACGTAAGAGTGGACCCTAGCTTGTAAGGCTCTCAAGGTACATGGCTATAGCAAAACAGAATCTCCTTGGAAGCAAGCAAACTCAATCTAGGTCACAAAAGAATACAATATATGTTTGCAACCTAAGTCACCAAACATAGAAATGAGTCACCCTGAAAAAGCATCAACAGATACAACAAATGTCAAAATTTCAACTCTCAAGATCTTCAGATAATAGAACTCACATTATAGGTATACATTATAGCCTAGATATTTTCAGATGGTTAAAGACAGAATATAAACATGATAATAAAATACAGTGAAAAAAGACAATGAACTTGGAAAAGATAGAAATAAAAAATAGTCTTTGAAATAAAAACCATGAATAGTTAAAAGAATTAGTGGTCTAGAAGACAGATCTGAGAAAATCAGAATGTAGCACCAAGAGACAGAAGAGATGGGAAGAAGGTCCAGTGCAGGAGTTCTAGAATTAAAGATTAAAAGAATGGAGAGCCAATATCTGAAGAGATAATGGCTGACAATATTCCAAAGTTGATGAAAAATATAGTTCTATTTCCTAGCTTTTCAGCAAAGAGCAGATACTTAGTTCTGAGATAGTCTGCCTTGTCCATGCCATGGCCAGAGCCATGGAAGATGGAGAACAAGAGGAGATAGTTACCCGAAGCACCAGCCTCATGGAGATGAGGCTGTCCAGGCCTGAGTGGTCCAACTGAAAGCGCTGCTCAAGGGTGAGGTCTGTATAGGGTAGAATCTGGCACAGGGGAATCTCCAGCACTCCCAGAGCATACTCTTGGTCATCATCAAGAACCTGGGCAGTGGGCCAGTCACAAAACAGGAGAACCAAGACCCACACCCACCACCACCATTCTCTGGGCCCCATTCAAGTCTACGTTCACTTCAGTAAGCGAGTACTGTGCTTCTATTGGCCTCTGGTCCTGTTCTGAAAACCTGGCAGCTGGATCTCTATGAGGCAAATGCCCGGGGCCTCAGGGGTTTTAGGGACTGATGGGCTAAGGGCCTGAAAAGATCCCAGATCTGCCTTTTTGTTAAGATTTCTTGACTAAGTCACTGTTTGTACCTCTGTTTGCTTATGTGTAAAATAAAGAAACTTTTCCACAGATCTTTTGTGAAGGCTAAATTATTGTTTAAAGAAGTACATCATCACTAAGATCCTGGGAGGATCCCAACCTAGGCCACTCTAGGTGCTGGGTAACAACTGGAAAGATTCTTGCAGGGAGAGCCAAGGGACTTGAGGGTTTGTCCTTCCAAGCTCTTACCCATGGTCCTTAGGCACCAGGCTCATGAAGATGAGGGACCTCTGCACCCTCTCCCACAGAAAAGGGGCTGACTTTACTGCTGGGAGAACCTGTTCAAGTTGCATTATCAAGCTCCCCACCCTCGTGGCTTAGATACTGATTAGCTTTGTTCCAAGAGCCCAGCTTTCAAACCTTCAGATGCAGCTCCTCAGCTGCCACATTGGACACAAAGAAGGAAAACACCTGGCTCCACACTGGGTCCTTGCTGTGGGGACAAGTCTGGGGACAGAAGAGAGAAAGATCATTGAAGGGTCAGGAGGGGCAGAGCAGGATATTGGCACCCTCTGCTTTCAGCTGGCCACCCAATGGGAGCCTTCTCAGCCTCTGCCCAGGGGTCGGAGCCTGACACACTGCCATTTAGGGGATGCATGAGAAAGGGCAGCCAGACTCAAGGCAAGGAGAGCTTTCTCAGCAAGTTTTGCAGGAGCTGAAAAGCATAGCAGCAGCATTAGAGCTCACTTCCAGGAGAGGAGACCAACAGGATTTCTGCTGCTTTCTAGCAGGTGCCCTTGGGCAAGTCAGTCATCTCTGACCCTCAGATTCTTTTTTTTTTTTTTTTTTTAAAGATTTTTTATTTATTTATTTGACAGAGAGAAATCACAAGTAGATGGAGAGGCAGGCAGAGACAGAGAGGGAAGCAGGCTCCCTGCTGAGCAGAGAGCCCGATGCGGGACTCGATCCCAGGATCCTGAGATCATGACCTGAGCCGAAGGCAGCGGCTTAACCCACTGAGCCACCCAGGCGCCCAGACCCTCAGATTCTTAAAGCATAGAACTGTTTAGTGAGGCTGTTCTAAAGACAAAGTGCCCCAGTTGTAACCTGGCACCCACGAAGCATTCAGTTCTCTAATTCCCTTCCCTTTTCTTCTCTCCTTGAAAAGGCGTGGAGCCCCCAGTTCTTTGTCCCATGGCTACACACCAAGCTGTCTTACCTTGCTCATGTGTGTCTTCTTGCCTACAGATAGCTTGACATAGGAAGAAGGGTCTCTGCTGACTTTGTTCTGTGAGGGGCAAATCCACAGCAATGGAAGTGGCACCACTGGCTTGAGACACCACCCCAGTGTACCTCCCAGCTCCCAGATCTTCAGTGGGACCTGGGGCCAACCAGCTGCTTCCCTTCAGAAGAAGGCTACTATGATGCTTCCAGGGCCCTGGGCTGCCAAAGCTGTGCAAGGACCAGGATAGGGCTAACCGGAGGAGAGGTTCCAAGTCCATGACAGGAACCCGGGAGCTAGGCCTGGTTCCGGCACAGGCTCTTGTTCCCTGGGGCTATGGAAATGGTCAAGTTCTGGCTCTTTAGCTTGTGACTCAGGTGCTTAACCTTCTGGGTGCTACTTGTAAAATGGCAAAAATAGACACACTCATCATGAGACTCAGGCATAATAAATGGGGACAGGTTGTAAAGCCCAGTGCCTGGCACACAGCAGACTTAATGAATGGCACTGTTGTCATCCATAGGCTGTGGGTGCACAGATGATCACCCAGAAGACAGGCTATGGTTACTCTGGGGAAAAGGAGCCATGACTTGCTTTCACTTACCTTGGTGAACCTGGAGAGTTTTTTGGCTCGATATTCACCATTCAGGTAGTCAAAAGGGTTTCTCTATGAAGAAGAGAATAAATGAATGACACTTGGACATTTTCAAGTTATGGGCACAAGGCAGGGTGTGACATTGGTCATGTCGTCACTCACCGGCAGGTTGCAGGCACTCTCCAAGAAGACCACAAGGATGGCAGTTGAAAGGCCACCTTGGTCCTACAAACAGACATAGACCCTCAGTAAGTGCTGTAGCATCAGGAGACAGACTGGCTTTGGAGAAGCCCATTCATGGCAGAAGGAAGCCAGCCAGCACTTGCACTCTGGACAAGCCCTAAAATTCCCCACAACCTAGCTTTTTGTTGAGACTGTGTTTACATCTGCAGCAGGACAGATTCAAGTCAAACACAGGGGTGGACTTCCCCATGAACTGGGCTGACCAGCACCAGCATCCTTTAAAGATCCCATCTTCCCTGGGCAGACAGCCTCTGCTGAGAGATCAGGAGCTGCCCTGTGTGGAGATGAGGCTAAGGGACAGGTTCAGCAGAAGGTAGGGGCTGGCTGGAGGATTCTGTGAGTGAGATATGGAGGCTTCATCTCACCCCCTTCCACAGCTCACACATGGACCGGCTGTGCCAGAAGTCCCACCCCCACCCACATACCTTTCCTTTAGGGAGCACTGACACCCCAAACTCACTTCAATCAGAGCTTCTGGGTTGGCAATCAGTGAAAGCCACTCCAGCCGCAGGTGCAGCCGCCCACTGGTTGTGTCGTTCAGGACAAACCACTGTAAGGTGGGGAGTGAGAAGGGAGAGGAAAGCTCAGGGAAAGGGCCACTGAGGTGCTACAGACCCTCTTCAAGCAGTTCAGTTTAGGGACCTTTATTAGGTGGCTTTAGGGAAAAGGTGACCCAGCCCAGAGGGGATGGGCTCTGGCTTGAGGGACTGGAGAGGTGGTCATAGAATTGCTTCTGTCCTCCTATAGACAGACGGAAACCAGGATGTCCACAGGGAGGGGGTTATAGGCACCAACTCTACCTCATCCACCACTCTGTTCGTCATGACATCCCCAAGGCAGATCTGCAAGCTGGAATACACAGGAAATCAGTTCAGCTCCAAGGAGGCAAGAAGCAGATGTGAGTGCAGTCCTCAAGACAGGAGCTTATCCATCTCAAGGAACCAATGGGAGACCACTTGCAGCTCAAACAAATGAAGGCCTGTCTGGTCATCAGGGCTACTGCCTGGGCAGGCAATTGGCTCCGATCCCCAGAGGAGAATGACCAGACACTGGACACACTGGCCCTGGATTTCTGTGATGGTACTATTGGTGTTTTGAATGGCACGGTTCTTCATTGTGCAAAACTGCCCATGCATTGCAGGAATTTAGCTTCCCTGTCCTGTGCCCTCTAAATGCCAGTGGTAGCACCTTCCACAGTCATTGTAACAACCACAAATGCCCCTCCAGCACCTCTCCAGATGCCCTCCAAGGGGTAAGTATAGTTGGCATGGGTGTGAGAGGAGGTACCGGCCACACTCACAGTGTGCCTCCACCTACCCAACCCAAGCCCAAATAGATGATCCCAATAGCCAGTGGGGAGACTGTGTAGGTGTTAGAAATATGCTTGAGCTCAGAACACACTTGAAATCAGTTACAACATCAACTACAAGCCACACTTCTAATCTGCAATACAAAACCTGCAGCTTTTTCCATTAAGATGAAAAGAAAAATAATATCTGGTGGTAAGCTGTTTCTTAGGCTGTCAGATCATGTCCCTCACACTTTGCTTTGTTTCTGCTTTTAAAATAACTTGTTCGGGGCGCCTGGGTGGCTCAGTGGATTAAGCCGCTGCCTTCGGCTCAGGTCATGATCTCAGTGTCCTGGGATCGAGCCCCGCATCGGGCTCTTTGCTCAGCGGGAGCCTGCTTCCTCCTCTCTCTCTGCCTGACTCTCCGCCCACTTGTGATCTTTCTCTCTGTCAAATAAATTAATAAAATCTTTAAAAAAAAAAAAAAAAATAAAATAAAATAAAATAACTTGTTCATGGAAATAAGCTAAACAATACAGCAGTGCGAAAATTTGGTTAAAACTCTCTTTTCTGCCTCGCAATCCCAACCTCCTGGAATGAACAGTGTAACAGCCTGCTCTGTGGCTTCCATGCTCTTCTCTGCTCACACAGACCCGTACTCAAGAGTCCTCCCTGCAGAAATGAATCAAACTGCACAGGTCACTTCCAACTGCTTCCCCCACCCCTATACTGGCATCGTCCAGGTCAATACACACAGATCCTTCTACTCATCATTTTTTTAAAGCTGCAGAATAGGGGCGCCTGGGTGGCTCAGAGTTAAAGCCTCTACCTTTGGCTCAGGTCATGATCCTAAGGTCCTGAGATCGAGCCCAGCATGGGGCTCTCTGCTCAGCAGGGAGCCTGCTTCTACCTCTCTATCTGCCTGCCTCTTTGCCTACTTGTGATCTCTGCCTGTCAAATAAATAAAATCTTAAAAAAAAAAAAAAAAGTGGCAGACTATCCTGTAGTTTGGCAATGGCAAATTTATTCAAACATTTTCAACCAGTGTCCTCTGAGGCTGGTAGGCTCTGGACTATTCATGTTTCCAGCCTTTTTTGTTTTGCCACCACAGTTTTGCTCATTGTAGAGCATTTCAGGTATAATGCTTTTACTTTACAGGAGATTCCTGGAAGTGGGGCTAATGGGCCAAAAGACATATAAATTTGGAGTTTCTACAGCCAGCCCCAGCTTAGCCATTTCAGTTCTCCCACGGCCCTGAGTTTGGGTTCTTCCCCAGAGCAAGTGGCCAGGGCTCCTTGGCACAGGGGACCTGCCCACCACGCCAGCCTTGCCCCTACGACTGTTCCAAATGGGGACTTCTACATCATTAGGAGTGCAGGAAGCAGAGCCCATGGTACACAGACCTTGGGGTCTTCAGTATCCCCATGGCCCAGCTTAGGGCTGGCACTCAGACCTCTAGGAAGGAGGTTAGCGGTAGAACCATGAAACAATGAAGCTGGCTGCCTAACACAGTCACTGTATCAGTGTAACCAAGCCAGGATTGCAGGTCACTGAGGTGGAAGCAGGGGTGTTGTGTCCCAAGGGTCAGCCCAGTGCCCCCAGGCCCAGCTCAGCCCTCCTCCTCACCTGCCCAGGAAGTCATCCCTGTCGGGATCTTCATCATACAGGTCTACCTCCAGGTCCTGCCCAGGGACTTCATACACTATAAACTGTAAGGAAAGACAGGTGACTTGGTCTGCAGCCCACAATGGCTGATGAAGCAGACCTCAAGCATGACCCAAGGAGAATCAAATTCCAGCTCTGCCACCTGCCAGTGCAGAGCCCTGGGTGTATTCCTGCCTTCCAGTGCTTTTGAAGAATCCCACCTCTAAGAATGGAATAATGTCCTCTTGCAGGATGGGGAGGATTTGGGTGGGTGCTCGGGATGGTGGCTGCTGTGTGTTCTGCATGGGACTCGCAGCTTCTGGAGCACTGAACAGGCTGTGTGTACTGCCTTTCAAGTAGTAGCAATTGTGGGTGAATTTAAGGGAGAACATTAAGCTCCTGGTGTCAGGCTCTGGCAGGGGAGGTTGAGAGGATCTGGGCAGAACAGATTCTGTCTTTTCCTCTGGTTTGAAAAATTTCAAGCTGTCTGGTAAGGAAGGGAGGTTGGAATTCCCTCCAGCAGGGCCACAGCAGCCCCCCTCTGGAAGCCTGGTGGATGTGGGAAATTGGCCCACTCCTCTAGCCTACTGTTGCCCATGGGTACGTGAGGCCCTCCCTTGTTCGGACCCAGCATGACCCAGCATGAAGTCTGGAGGGCGTGAAAAGTAGCCAGGAGACCCTCACCTCAAATACCTCATTCCAGGTGGGGTTCAGGTTCTTGTAGATGGTCCTACTCCGGAAATGCTGTAGGCCAATGCTCACCTTGGCGTAGGGGTCTGACTTGCCTCGGATCCCTAGGAAGCTGTCCTTCTGAGCCAGCATCTCGGCCTCCAGCAAATGGACTCTGATCACTCCCTGGAAAATGCCCCAGCCCAGGGCTCACAGCTGCTTCCTGAGCTGTGCCAGCCCTCAAGGCCCACAGCACTGGGGCCAAAGCCATCAGACATCATCCCAGTCCCATCTCACTTGCTCCAGGTTCAGATGAAAAACAGAAGCCAGATCTGGCAATCTCCTCGCCATACAGCAAGTGATATCAGGGCCCAGGGCTCTGTCCATTGCATCATGATGCCCGGCCCCCCTTCCTGGCCTTCCTGACCTCACTTGGCTCCAACCTGCCATGTGACTGGCTTGTTTAACTGCAGCCATTTCCTCCTGTGCCAACAACCACCATCTGAGGAGGTTTCCTCCTATACTCCTCACCCTCCCCACCCCGCCTAATAACATGCATGGAGACCAAGTTGAAGTCATTTTTTTTCTGACACCCAGGGGTACTCTCCCCTGTGGGGACTGCCTGCTGTGGGCAGTGGGTCCCTGTGCTCATAAAGGCCCCGCACTGACTCCCACTCCATCCCCACATTCAGCTTTGTCCTGAGGCAGAACAAACCACAAGACTTAGGAAATACAATTCATGGGGCCAATAAGGGCTCCTGCCTGGAAACCGTTTTTCTTCTTCTTCTTCTTTAGTTTTTTTTTTTAAATATCAGTAGATATGTGTACACTTAGGATAAGCGCTGAGGAATTGCTGAACTGCTGAATCACTTTACTATACATCTGAAACTAATCTAACACTCTATGTTAACTATACTGGAATTAAAGTAAAAGAAAAAAATACCAGGAGATACATTTCCATTTATCCTTTGACCCAGCAATCCCACTCTCAAAGGATACTGGTAAAAATATAAAAAGACACATACAAGGCTACTCATGACAGCACTATTGGTAATAGTCAAAGACTGACACAACTCGCTGTCCATCAGAACTAGCTAAGTAACACAGCACACTCACGCCGTGGAGTACAGTGTGGCTGTGAGGAGAAGGGCCCTGTCCACGCTGTCACTGAGTGGTGCCCGTGACGTATGGAGTGATAAAAACAAGGTGGAGAAAACTGTAGTTCATTGCCATCCATCAGAGAAGGGGAATGGGAATGTAATTAGATATGCACACAGCTGCTCATATTAGAAAAGGAACAGTGGGGGGATAAACCATTACTTAAAGGAGGAGGGTGTGGTTAGGTGGAGGGAACAAGGGATAGAAGTCAGACTCCTCGAAACAGAATTTGTTTTTTTATATTAGATTTTAGAAGCTTGCAAATATTTTACATGGTGGTAAAAGGAAGTTATGGTCAAAATTAAGCCCTAAAAATAGAAAATAGAATGAAATAGAATGAAACCTAAGTGTAAATATTCATGGCCAGTTGTCACAAATACACAAAACTATCCCAAGTGAGTTTAAATCATAGCAGCTTCCCAGGACATCTTGGGAATCTACCCCAAGGACAGACTGTTTTCAGTAATGGTGATACAGGTGATGGTATTGAACTGTTATTCTAAGATTGCCCCACGCAGTGTGGGCTAAAGCCCGCATCACTATGGCAAGGCTGTGAGGACGCCTGTACTCTGTCTCCCTGGACAGCCCAGGCCTCCCCTGTGTGCCGCTGCAGCAGACCGATGCCTCTGACATTGCGCTGATGGTGAAATGGGCACGTCCCCCTCTCCTGAGCCCTAACTGCCAGTCCTGAAGGGCACCTCCTGTAGGGAGGCCATGTGTCTGTCCTCAGAGGCCTCCCAATCGGGGCCCAGGATAGAGGGGGCAGTGGGGCTGAGCACACAATAAAGCCCCCCATCCTGTGCTGACTCAATATTTTCTCCTGGGGATTCTTTCCACCCCCAAATGATGGGAATCAGGGGAGCCTCATGGAAGAGAGGATGGGAGCCTCCTGGAGTTTCCTCAGGACGGGGGTAACTACCCACAGTCCCCAACCCAGGCTGCAGCTGGGACCAGGATCCAGGAAGGAATGCCACCTGGGCTCTGCCTCTCCCTAGATGGGTGGCTTTGGGCAAACCAATCAACCTTCTCAAGATTCAGTCTTCCTCCAATAGAATAAGGAAGCCATGCTCTCACAGGACAGAGACAATTGTCATCTGAGAATGCATTCCTTCTGCAGGCCCATCCATCCGTCAGTCCCAGGCCCCATGCTCCGTGGCTGGTGCTGGTACTCACACAGGGCAGAGGGAAGAGCAGGTTGGTCACGTCCAGCCCCTTCTTCACAGGCACAGTAACACGATTGGGCAGCACCAGGTGGGCAGCAATGAGTTCCTCCAGCAGGCTGTCTGACACCTCACTGGGGACATGGGCATGCCCAGCTGTAGAGGGGTGGCATTGCCTTCCCCCAGGTTACCTGCCCCGCCACCCAGCCCCAGAACTGGAACCAGGAGCAGAGTTGGTGGGCTGGGCCCTGCCTGGGAGAGACCAGCCCTGACTCCAGCTTGCCTGGCTTGGAGGGGAGGTGGGCTTACATTTTGACAGCACCCAACCACCCCTTTTCCCCATCTTGCTTTGTTCTCTGAGGCATCACGGAGGGGTAGCTAAGAGGGGTGACCTGGAGCCTGTGTGCCAATCTTGGCTCCATCGCCCATGAGCTGTGAGGCTTTGGGTAAGTTGCTGACTTCTCTGGACCAGTTTCCTCATCTCTAAACTGAGGATATTAACACTACCTCCTAGGGTTGTTACAAGGAGTTAAAACACGGAAAGTGCAGAGAATGGTGCCCGGTGCACAGTAAGTGCTACCTAAGTGTTTGCTCCCATGGCCCTCCTACTCCCTGACATCCCATCAAAATTCTGTTTACTGCCTGACTCTCTCTCCCCAGTAGAGCAGCAGGGATAGTGCCGAGAACAGGACTAGCACACACTAGATACTCAGTAAACATCTGTTGAACGACACCACGTACAAGTGGATTCTCTGAATCCAGGGGGCCAAGATGGGGGGAGAACATCCTCAGTGAGGGAGCCCGGGGTCCCTCCTGCAGGCAGGGGAGGTGCCTGACCTCGGAAAGCCCCAGCTTGCCCTGGTCAGTCCAACCATCCTTCCCTCATGGGGACATGGGTCCATGTGGGGTCAGAGCCCTCCTCTGCTCCTACCTGGGGGCCTGAGGCCCTGCGTGCAGCAGCCCTTAGATCCAATCCCCGGAATGTGAAATCTCCCAGACCGGCTTCTCTTCACTAGCCTCTGCTGTGACAGCAGCCCCCTGTGACCATGGTTGGGTGAGGCCTTGTGGGCTTCTCACCGCCCACTTGGCTGGGGGAGGGGAGTGCAGCTGCAAGGAGGACGTCATGTGTGTTCCTGCCCACTGTGCCACCGCACACACCTCAGTGTTCTCCCAAAACCATGACACAGAAGAAGCAGGCTCCCCTTTCAGGGAGGAAGAGCCCAGAGGGGTATAGGAAATTGTCTGAAATCACACAGTGCTGAGTGACCGAGCCAGGAGCCTGGTCTGGCCGGGGCTGGTTACAGAGCCTGTGCTCTCGGTAGGCCCCAGGGCCTCCCCCAGGACGTCTCATCTGGCCAGCGTGTGCCCGTGCATTTGAATGTGTGCTTGCATGTTCTGGGGACAGCACTGCCGGCCTCCTGCTCCCCCTCCAAACACACCACCCCTCCTCCCTCCGGAGCAGGGCCAGCTTGGTGCCAGCCCCAGTCTATATGCAGGGGCCGGGAAGGAGGGCACCGCCGCTGGGCAGCTCCAGTCACTGGCTGCCCACTGCTGAGGGTCCCACTCCGGGGGTCTGCCGTTCCCACAGTGCACTTACTTGATTCCTGGTGCATCCAGCAGGTTGGTCAGGCCTGTCCAGTTGATCTGCAGATGCTGCAGGGGCAGAGGGAGGCTGTTAGACTGGAAGAAGCCAGAAGCCCAAGGCTGAGTCCCTTGGCCAAGCCCCTGGCGCCCACCAGCAGGTAGAACACAGCCGCTGTGGAGGGCACTTCCAGGGGGGTGTCAGGCAAATGAGGGCACCTCTTAGTCTTACGCAGGCCTCAGTCTGCCGCCTCCCTGCTGGGACCACACAGGAGTGGGGCTGTGCACAGGGCCACAGGCCGGCCCGGACTGAGAGGTCTCAGAGACACACTCCCCTCCACCTTGGACCCTCTGTGTGACCTGGGCAAGCCACTCTTGCGAGCTATTTCTTGCTTTTGGGTTTAGAGCAGAGTGGAGCACCTCAGGCCGCCTAAGATGACAGGACATGAGGAGTGTGGGGTACCCGGGTCTAGGTTGGTGTAGGCAGTTCTATTCTTGGGTTCACATTAGCACCTGGTGCCCGGCAGGCGAGTGCTTACTCCCCAAAACAGGCCTAGGACTCTCCTTGGCACCCACCGGCTTTTGAAGGAAGAACACGGTCACAGCTCCCACGAAGGGCTTGTCCACCAGGAGGGGCTCCAAGATGACCCGCAGCGTGCCCTGCAACTGGATGGGCACGCAGGACCTCAGCCTCTCCCTGCACCTGTACTCAGCCGAGGCCACCTGTCTTGCTCATGCCCATGCCACCCCCAAATGTCAGGGCCACCTCAGGGGACAGAAACCTGCACATGGCTGCCACCCCTCTGCCGGCTACCAAGGGCCATGAGCTAGCTGCCCCTGCCATCCGCTAGTGCTCCAGCCTGAGGGGCCTGCAGCCCTGCCCCAATCTCCAGCCAGCCCAGCCAGGCAGGCCCTGGTGCCAGTATGCCACTCTGCCATAAGCTCTTTCCCCCTCCTCTATCCACCTAGTTTCTAAGCACTGGCTCGGCATCACTCCATAAATAGAATGTCTCCCTTCCTGCCCCCCTGAGGGGGACTCCTACAGAGGCAGGTGTGGGGCCACAGGGCCAAGCAGAAGGTTGTTAAAGCCCAGTCGCCTCTTTCCAGCCGTGTGACCTCAGGCCTGGAGTCTTGGGATGATCAGCCCCTGTGTGGTGTCCTCCCCTTCCCTGCTGCCTGCTCCAGTGTGAGCCTGCTTCCCCCTGCCCGGCCTCCCGCCCCAGGGGCAGGAAGCGGGGGCAAGGGGGTGGGCAGTGCCACCAGGTTCCACATACCTGAATCCCATTCACACCAGCCTGTATCTTCTGCAGCTCTGCACTGATCTCACAGTCCCCGATGTAGCTGAAAGTGGGGAGGAAGAAGGAAGGCCGAAAGGAAAGTCAGGTCCGCCAGTCAGAGAGACCAGGAAACTTGCCCCGGGCCATAGAGCCCAAGCTCAGGCATCCAGTCACCAACCCTGAGCCCAGCATCACCAGGCTATGGCCTCCCCCAAAGCCCGAGCTGGCTGAGAAGCTACATGTGTGCCAGAGGACCCTGGTGGATCTGGTGGCAGAGCCTTGGAGCCAGGCGTGCCCAATAACCATCAACTTCACACATCCCCCAGATGGGGACAGGTATTCCCAGAGCTGACTCCTATCCACCCGATATGCTCTCAGTGCCAGCCTCTGGGCTATGAAAATAAGACACTGGAGAGGAATGCAACATTCTGGAACTTTCAGAGTTAATCATTGGTCCTTTATTTATTTATTTATTTATTTATTTAACTGATTTATTTTAGAGAGAGAGAACAAGTGAGTACATGGGGGAAGGGCAGAGGGAGAGAATCTTCAAGCAGAGTCCTCACTGAGCACAGAGCTGGACCCCACCACCATTGAAATCATAACTTAAGCCAAAACAGAGCCGGACTATCATCTGACTGAGCCACCCACGAACCCCTAATCCTTGCTCCTTTAAAGCACAATTAAAACCTTACCACCTCCAGGAAGACTACCTGGATTGAATGTCCCCTCTCTCAGACTCCAGCTTGCTACAAACATCATTCAGAAGAGGTACCTTTGCCCAACCTACTGAACTAGACACAAGGATGTATCTTTGCATCCTTGTTTTCCTGACGCTTCAGAGTCCAGTTCTCCCACGGATCTCATAGCCTGTGCTCAGAGCTCCCTGGGCCTTACCACAAGTCCCCACATCATGTTGTTGTACTTGCTCCCTCTTTCCACATCCTCTTTAAGGCAGCTGGTCTGAGCATCCAGGTAACTAGCTGTGACCTCCAAGAAAGCTCTGCTGCCTGGGCCTTGGTATCCAAGAGCCTACCTGGTGCCAATTCTTATGGGAGAATCTGGGCCTGGGCTGAGGGGTCAACCAGCAGTGGCTTCCTTGGGACTGTCCATTCTCCTGATACTCTTTCCTGTCCCAAGCAGGGACCCTGTGCTCCTGCCCAGGGTGGGGGGTGTGTGTGTGTTTGTGTTTGTGTGTGTGTGTGTGTGTGTGTGTGCGCGCGCGCGCACGCGCGCTGTGAGTCGCTTTCCCACCCCAAATCAGAACATAAACTATACTACTCCATCTTCAAGCTGGCTGTTCTCACACGGCATACCCCGTACCCTGCACCTGGCCCGCATGGGCAAAATGGCTCACCATATCTGCAGGTCCAGGACTACCCGTCTCCGGTTGCACTGGTTAGTGTGTGCCTTGACGCCGTTGACCCGGGGGCACTGGAAGAGATGCCAGAGGGATGGGTGAGCAGGGATCTCACAGCAAGAGGTGGCTGCTGGCCCCTGCCCGGCACTGGGCTTTGGTCGCAACAACATGACCACCACAATTCTTGGATGGGGCACAAAAAGAGAAATTCACACTGTGGCCCGTCTGTCCTCAGACCTATGATACCTCCCTCCCTAGAATGTGTACCCTTCCTTCTCTCTCTCTCCTACCACAGATATTTACAGAGTACCCGCTCTGTGCCAGGCACTGGACCAAGGACAAGGTAAGGAGCAAGACAGGCTAAAGCTTCCCCTCATGGGTTGGAAGCCCAGCAGAGGAGACAATGGTGGGGGAGGGCATGAGGAGGCGCAGTCCCTGCTGTCACATAGGGGTCGGGGGACTTAAGGAGCACCTTCCTTGTGGCAGGCCAGGGTTAGAGAAGATTTTTGGAAGAGGTGGCACTTAAATAGTTCTGGCCTATGAGTAGGAGTTGGCCCCCCAAGGGCAAGAGAAGAAGGCAGGGTCCCTAGCTCAGGGGAGCTGACCCTAGAAATTAAAGTATCCCACACCAGGGCCGAGCGCTGAGCTCCTAGGTGATCTCCCCCACCTCACTTCTCTCTCCCATCAGGAGGCTAGTGGGCACTGGAATGGGCTCTGGTTAGTATTTACCAAGAATAAAAGAGAAGTATCATTTGAATTTGAGTTATATGCATGCTGAAGTAATTGGGGTGGAGGCCACTAATGTTTGCAATCTGTTTAAAATACATTAAAAAAAAGATGAGGAGGAAAAATAGATGTGTGGATATGTGCTAAAGCAAATATAGCAAAAGGTTAGTGGCTATACAATCCAAACGGTCCACGGCATAATACTAGCACATCTTCTGCAGGTTTGAGATTTTTCACAATGAAATGTTGGAGAAAAAAAAATTCAATCAATCATACTAGAGAAGATTCCATTATCTTTCTATTCTCTCCTTAGAAAGTGACATTGACAGGGCATCTGGGTGGCTCAGTCAGTTAAGTGTCTGCCTTTGGCCTCAGGTCATGATTCCAGGGTCCTGGGATCAAGCCTCACATTAGGCTCCCCGCTCAGCAGGGAACCTGCTTCTCCCTCTCCCTCTCCCTTTCCTTTCCTTCTGTGGGCACGAGCTCTCTCCCGCTCTCTCTCTCTCTCTCTCTCAAGTAAACAAAGTTTTAAAAAAAAAATGACATTTACAAATGCATTGTCACATGAAAAGCTTATCAAAAAGTACAGAGACCACAGATTCAGGGGAAAAAAGTAGTACAGGGACAACTTGAGCAGTTAATTAAAATCATCACGTGGTTTTTCCCGAACTTGTGATATGTGTGGTATGTTAGCTTTTTTAAGTGTTTAATTTTCTGTGGTTTATTTTCCCATTCTTTCTTTCGTTCTTTCTTTCTTTCTTTTTTTTTTTTTTAAGATTTATCCATTCATTTGACAGACAGAGATCACAAGGAGGCAGAGAGGCAGGCAGAGAGAGAGGAGGAAGCAGGCTCCCCGCTGAGCAGAGAGCCCGACACGGGGCTCGATCCCAGGACCCTGGGATCATAACCTGAGCCAAAGGCAGAGGCCCTAACTCACTGAGCCACCCAGGCGCCCCGTATTTTCCCATTCTTTCTCATATTTATTTAATATTCACTTTTGTCCTGGTTTTACATTTTAAATTTTATGTTCTTTTTCTTTCAGAGGGTCCCCCAATCACAGGAGCTTCAGGCCGCATGGCACCTGGCTATACCCTGGCCTCCAAGACCTACCAAGGCCTAGATGGTAAAGACCCAGAAAAGCCAGCGGCAGCCTGGGGACGAGGCTGGGGCACTGTACGGGACCACCCGCAGCCTGGGGCCACTGTGGGGCCTGCTTCTGCTGTGGTGAGGGATGGCTTCCCAGCAGCACCACCTCCCACAGGCATCCGGCTCTGCTCTACAGCGGTCCACCACTGCTTAGCTCCTAGCCTGCTGAGTCCAAATGCAGGATCCCTCCCAGCAGTCCTCCCAGATGACCACAACCCCTGCACCCCTCCACTCCCGAGTTCATGCATTCCTCCAGCATGGTGAGTACAATGCCATGGGGTGGCCCACCAGTTTGGGTGTCTGTCTCTATAACAGAACACTGACCTTCCCAAAGGCAGGGGCATAAGTCACACCCATTTCTGCCTACGGGTCCTTGCACATAGCCATGCTCCATGTGCGGACATGAATGAAGCAGAAAATGAATAAAGGAACTCATAGATGCTGAGACAGACCAGTCCTGGCCAAGTCTGAGAGGCACAGACTAGAATCTCCAGGGGCCAGGCATGCCTGCTGTGCTCCCCACTCAGGTAGCCAGTGGGGCAGGCTGGCCTGCACCCTGACACCTGCCTGTCCCCCAGCAGGGCAGATGCCAGTGCACCTGGTTTACCAAGGGGTGGACATCAGGCAGTTCTCTGCCTGTGGGAGGCAGCTCTTCTTAGGTAAACCCAATGCCCAATGTGGAGCTCAAATTCACAACCCCGAGATCAAGAGGCACATGCTCTACTGACTGAGCCAAATGACAAAAATAAGACACACCAATGGGGCAGCAGAAGTGGGGCAAAAGGGTGGAGTAGGAAGCTGTCAACAATAGAGAGAGACATGATGTTGGGTATGTCAAAAGCAAACTTCTTTTATCCTGGGTCGCCCATTAGCTTCACAGAACTAGTGCTGGGCTTGTGATGCTAACTAACAGAACCGATCACCTGGTAGAGAACTCTCCCCTACCTTGGGGCACTGTCTCCCCGTGTGGAAATCTGTTCTTCCTTGCTGATGCCCCAGCAAGCAGTACTTGGACATGTTCTTATCTGACTGGCTTCTACTGCACAGCATGTTTTCCAAATTTGGCTCAAGAAAAGTGGACTCGTTTCCCACCTTTTTGTTCTAACCCAGGCTTCCTTTGCACCTACAAGGATGGCGGTGCTGGGACTTGGGGGTGTGGGGTCTACACTTGGGCCAAGAGGCTGAAAAGTGCACATGGGGAGGTCCCCTGCAGTATTTTCAGGCAGGCAGGGTCTGGGACAGGGAAAAGACTACATGGCAGATCCAGGCTCCCCCTCCTGAGACATCACCCACCTTTTGTCCGAAGTAGAGCTTGGTGAAGGTGAAGGTTCTTAAGTGGATGCTCTTCTCCCGGATCTTGGGCTCGAGTTTCTCCCGGAACTTGTTTTCCATGATCATGCTCAGGTAGGGCCAGGTCTGAGAGATGATCTGTGCCAAGAGGAGGCTCTTGGGGGTCAGGTCTGTTTCCCCAACAAGACCCAGGCCTGCCCAGGACAACCTGACCCAGGCGTGGGGGTCCCGTGGCCCTTACGCTGCAGCACCCACAGGCCTGCCTGCCCACCCACTGACCCACCTATCCGTCTATCTGTCCATCAGACATCGCATAACTCCAGCAGTGCTTCTCACACCTGCCCAGGCAGTGGGAACCCAAGATTTGGTGCTCTTTTGCAGAGAACCGTGAAACAGTCACTAAACATAGTATTATGAAACTTCTCGTTCTGTGCTAAAACAGAAGCTATCAAAGGCAACACTGTGGTGTAATCAACAAGTAGCAGGTGCCATGGGGGGGTGGGGCAGAGACGTGGGGAGGGGGGGGTGCCAGTGAGGGGTACGAAGGGAGCAGCAGCAGCAGTTCTGTCTGGGGCAAAGTCTTCTCCCTTTCCTTCTCCTGGACCTGGGTCATAGTTCACAAGATGCACCTTGCATTCCCCAGACCCATCATGAGAGGAGCCTGAGGCAGTCATGTTTCAGGGCTTTACCACTTCCATCTCTATTAAGAGCCCCCTTAGGGCTGGTCCCATCTTCCTGACTCCCTGCTTTGTGGTCTGCCAAGTGCATCTTGAGCACAAAGTTCTTTGGGACACAAGCAGTACCCCCATGTAGGGTCCGTCTACACAACTGTATCCCCATCCATGCCCTGAGCAGAGGGCAGGAGCCTGGTCCAACCAGTCACAAGTCCCCAGCACCTTGTGTGCGACTCAGTGTCAATGCAAGAAAGGACAGAGCATACACGTGCACCCGTGAACTGGTGGACATGCAGGCAGGAAGAACAAGGTCTGTCCCAGGGATCCTGGACCCTGCATTAGTCCACAGAAACCAGGTGACTCATCTGAAAGGAGCCCGCACTTCCTCCAACTTCTGTCTGCCAGCTGGGAGCAGCTTCTGACCCACATGGCAATGACTTATCTGGTAACACAAGACTTTCAGCCTTGGCTCAAAAACCACCAGAAAGTCCTTTTTTATACCTAAACTCAAGTCATTCCTGCTATGGACTTTTCCAACCGAACAGAGGCAAGGTCTCTATAGAAAAAGTCCTGAATCAGGATACCTGAGTGGGTGGGAAGGTACTAGAGTTTCCACATCTAGGAGACAGTTTTGGACTCATCAGGCAGGGGCAGACTCTGTTTCCTCATCTGTAAGAAAAGGCCAGACCAGGAGTCTCAGAGCCAGGCCCTCCCAGGGCTTCCCGCAGCAGGCCCCAAGGGTGTGACCATCAGGATCCAACAACAGTGGTCATACTGATGATGACAGTGTTCCTGACCTCTGGGCCCTGTGGCGCTTTCATTACCTGAGGGATCCTCACAACCTCCCAAGGCAGGGACCATAATTATCCCCACGCACAGATGAGGGACTGGCTCTGAAAGGCTAGGCACCCTGTGGGAGGGTGCCGAGTCATTGGAGGCAGATCTCGGCTGGCCACAGGCAAAGGGCAGCTGGGGTGAGATACCACCCTCCTCTCCTGGGAGGCCCTGATCCTGGCCTCCTGGCCGGATCTCCTTATCCTGGCTGCATTTTTCTCTATACTTCCTGGTGTTTTCTAACATTTCTGCTCTGCCTGTGCATTAATTTCACGCTAAAGAAAGATGTTTGTTTTTTAAAGAGAGTCATTGGCAAGGAGAAGAACCCTGAGGGTTACTGCCAGCAGGCCTTTGTGGCACAGCTCCCATCACTGAGCCCAGGGGCACCAAGGGGACCAGGCCCAGGAGGCCGGCCCCGGCAGGCCCACCTCAGCCTTACCTTGTTGGCCCACTCGACCCGCTCCACATCCGGGAAGTGGATCTAGGGAACAGAAGGCGCTAGGGTAAGTCAGACTCAGCCCGTGCCTCCCCCTATCCCCCAGACCCTTCCGCTCCCACCCCACGTTTGCCTCTGCTCTGCCTCCCCACCCCGGCTCAGCACTCGCCAGGCACCGACCAGGAGACTTGGCCAGCCCTGCCCTGGGGCACACTGTCCGGTGGGGCAGGCGACAAGAGGCCAGACCGCACCAACGATGCCCCAAGGCTCGCAGGTAGGCGGTTCTGGGCAGACTGCGCCCAGCAGCCAGGAGGCTGGAAGGGCGAGGCCAGAACCCCCTGTTTGCTTATGCAAATAAGCCCCGCCTTCTGGGGGGGGAAATGTGGAATCCCCACCCGGCTCGGCTCCTCGCCAATTCCATCCTGCTTAGTCTTTTAATGACACAATTAATTGCCACTTCCGTCCTCCATAGTCTTTTAATGACACAAGTAATCGTGGCCTCTGGAGAAAAATTAGAAAACTGTAGGTGAGCAGAAGGAAAGACTTTTTTCTTTTCTTTTCTTTTTTTTTTTTTAAAGATTTCACATATTTATTTGACAGAGATCATAAGTAGGCAGAGAGCCAGGCAGAGTTGGTCCCGCCGAGCAGAGAGCCCGAAGCGGGGCTCGATCCAAGGACTCCGGGATCGCGACCCCAGCCAAAGGCAGAGGATTTAACCCACTGAGCCACCCAGGGACCCCAAAGACATATTCTTTTTCAAGATTTTATTTATTTATTTGACAGAGAGAGACCACAAGTAGGCAGAGAGGCAGGCAGAGAGAGAGAGAGGAGGAAGCAGGCTCCCTGCTGAGCAGAGAGCCCAATGCGGGGCTCGATCCCAGGACCCCGAGATCATGACCGGAGCAGAAGGCAGCGGCTTAACCCACTTGAGCCACCCAGGTGCCCCCCCCCCCGACATTTTTATCGGAGGGTGCTGAGTGACAACCACCATTAACAAGTGTCTCCTTCCAGCCTCTTATAGAAATAAGCATATGTAGTTTTCACAGAAATTGAGGTCAGTGTTTGGCTGTCTGCTTTTTTCAGTTAGCAGCAGGTAGGATGGCGGTGATTCCTAAGGTAACAATTGCCAATCCGAAAGGCTTGGAAAGGGGATCATGTTGTTTGCCTAGGCAACAGGAGAATGGGGAGCACCCCTACCCAGCAGGCCAGATCCTGTTCTCACACAGGGAGCTTCCTTCAAGTCACAGCCCCCAGCCACATCCCTGGGTTGCCTGGCAGGGGGGCGGGCTGCGAGGGGCTGGGCAGAGGGTTGAGGGGGTGAGGAGGTGATGATCCTATCAGCTAAGCTTTGCACGACCTGATTCTGACAGTTCTGAATCCCTTCCCTGCCAGAGGCTCAATCTCCACCAGTATCTGCTGAGCTTCTCATAGACCCTCCAGCCCAGCCCCAAGGTTTTCAAGGACAAATGGGCAAGACCACTGGTGCCTGACACAAAACGTGATCAGTAAAATGGCAGCAATGGCCATTTCTGTTGCCAAGTCCTCAGAGCACAAACCAACTCAGGATCACATTCATGGTGGGCAGAGGACCTCCCAAGGTCAGGAAAGGAAACATGTCCATACAGTTCACACACCTAGTGCACACCAGGCCTTGGGGTAGCTCTGGGGGTGCCCTGAAGGCCCAAACATAGACTCTGGCATAGAACACTATGCCCAGGAGTATAGAGTAATTTAATTCCTTTAGGAATCTGACTTTTTAAAAAAAGATTTGGAGTGGGGAGAAGGTGCTGAGGGAGAGAGGGAGGAAGAGAGAATCCTAAGCAGACTCCCTGCTGAGTGTGGAACCCAGTACAGAGCTAGATGTCACGACCCTGAGATCATGACCCGAGCCGATATCAAGGGTGGGTGACTTAACAGACTGAGCTACCCAGATGCCTCTTAGGAGCAGTTTTTTTTGTTTTTTGTTTTTAAGATTTTCTTTATTTATTTGACAGAGATCACAAGTAGGCAGATAGGCAGGCAGAGAGAGAGAGAGAGAGAAAGAGAGAGAGAGAGAGAGAGGAGGAAGCAGGCTCCCTGCTGAGCAAAGAGCCAGATGTGGGGCTCAATCCCAGGACCCTGGGATCATGATCCAAGCTGAAAGCAGAGGCTTTAACCCACTGAGCCACCCAGGCGCCCCTTAGGAGCAGTTTTTAACAGCCTTGAGAAGTCAGAGAAGCCCAGTGCTTCTGGGACTCCCAGAACATCCAGCCCTTCTTCCAGCCTCAGTTTCCCCAGTTCTGGACAACGATACATATTTTTTTTTTTTAAAGATTTTATTTATTTATTTGACAGACAGAGATCACAAGTAGGCAGAGAGGCAGGCAGAGAGAGAGGAGGAAGCAGGCTCCCTGCTGAGCAGAGAGCCTGATGCGGGGCTCGATCCCAGGACCCTGAGATCATGACCTGAGCCGAAGGCAGGGGCTTAACCCACTGAGCCACCCAGGCGCCCCTGGACAACGATACATATTAACTTGAAGAAACATCTAATATTCCCAGGTGCTAAAGGAAAATCACTGCCTGGTTCCCAGAGGAGGAGCTGGCCCAGTCCATAGAAACAGAAGGGAAAGAGGGGAAAGGGATCTGGGGGAAGTGGGCAGGAACTATGGCTGGCCCATCCAGCTCACTGGGGAGCAGCAGCCTATTCACCAGACGCTCCCTGCTGCTGCCACCCTGGGTTAGGTTCCAAGCCCCTAAGAGGCAAAGGGAGCTGAGGCCTTTCATTGCTCTGTATCACTCCTCCCAGCACTGACATAACAACTCCATGTGGGGCTGAAACTGACTTCCCCATCTCTTTGATTGCTCCATTCATCACCATCTTCAACTTCACTTCTTCCAGGAAGCCTTTCCTAATCTCTCAAGTCAGAGACAGGTGTCCCTACTAGGTATCTGCCAGTTCTGCATTGCGGCTTTTAAAGGACCTCTTTAGAGCTGCTGGGTCTTACTGCCTGCCTCCTTACTAGCCTGTAAGCTCTAGTGGGCTGACCTATTAGTGCCTGACCCCAGCATGTGACTATCTTAATAAATATTTGTGGAATGAATGAACACATAAATGAATGCAAGCTTCTTGCCTTCCAACAGCTCCCAGGCTAGTAAAGGAAGCAGGCAATTAACAAACCATTCCAGTACAGGATCATACCAAGGTGCGGGGAGTGGGACCCTCACAGAGGAGAAAGGTGGGCTTTCCCTGGCACCCTTATGCCTCTTCTGCCAAGCCAGCTGGCTGGACCCCTCCCTCTCCTCTTTCCATCCTGACCACTGTACTCCCATCTTGCCCCTGGGCACACCTGATATGTATATCCCCTCCACCTCCTATCACACCTCTCCAGGGGAGGACCTAGGGGGAGGTTCTGCACCACTGGGAGCTAGTTCTGATCTCCTGCACCCTGGAAAAGTGATCCAGCCTGGCAGGTCCTATCCTGGCCACATTTGTGAGCCAGTCAGACTCCCAGACGCAGATTCCTGAGCTGCCTTTCACACCTACTGAATCAGAGTGTTTCCAGGTGGGGCCTTGCAATTTATTTTTAACCAGCTCCTGGCAGGATTCTGGAGATCCGGCAGAGTTGGTTGTGAAATATCAATGACTAGCCCAGCCCTTACATTAGAGTGGCCCACACTCACACTGACTGTGTGGGCAGCAGCGGAGTGCCCAGGGCCTGCACTGTTTTCATGTTCTCTTGGCCAGCCACACTAGTGTTTGAGGCTCCTTGCTAAGACACTCCTCTAGAGAACAAGTCTGAATGCCCTGATGAGAGCAATTCAGGCCAAGAAAATAAGGGATCATCAAGTCAGCCTCTTCTGCCTCAGGCACCCGGCTGGCTCCTCTCTGCCTGAATCTCAGCACCCGTCAGGACTCCCCAGTGAGCCAAATCCTGAGCCAGGCCACCTTCTCTGTGACTGCTGCAGAGTAAGTCCTGGGCCAGGGAATGACATCAGAGAGGCAGACACTTACTGAACAACTACTCAGCACCAATTCTCCCTGGAGACCAAGGAGTCTTTTTTTCCATTATAATTGGCCTTTTAAAACACTCTTTCCCTACTTCAAATTCTCGAAATTATTTCATGTTTTTAATCTGTTGACTTTATATTTTAGCTCTGTACTTAGGTCTTCAGTCTGTCTGAAAGTTTTATAGCAGGTAGGATAGGTATAGAATTTCATTTCTCTCCAAACTCTCACTAAGACAATTTTTAAATAACACATATCTAAAAAAAAAAAAAAAATTCCATCTTTCCTCCTGATTTGTGAAGCGACTTTTCTCATATGTCAGCTTCTCATGTGTACTCTGGTGTGTTTCTGGACTTGGCAAGGAACTCCATGGTCTGAGTGCCTGTTTCCTGCCAGCACCACACCATACTAATCACTGTAGCTTTGCAGCATGACCCAGGGTAGGGGGGTTCCTGTTTGCTTTTCTTATTCAAACCAACTGAGCTAATAGTATTTATGCTTCCAAAATGAATTTTAGAATCTTGTCCATCTTCCCTCCAATAATCCTCCTGGGATTTTATATATTTGTAGGAGAACAGATAGCTTTACGATATTAAGTTTTGCATCCACGAACAGAATATTTCCCCTTATTAATTTACATCTGATTGTATTCACATTTAAGATCATAAGTCTTTCTTTATAAAAATCCCGTTTTTTTGTTAGATTACTTAGGAGGTTTTGTTTTTTTTTTTAAAGATTTTATTTATTTATTTGAGAGAGACAGTGAGAGAGAGCATGAGCGAGGAGAAGGTCAGAGAGAGGAGCAGACTCCCCGTGGAGCTGGGAGCCCGATGCGGGACTTGATCCGGAAACTCCAGGATCATGACCTGAGCCGAAGGCAGTCGTCCAACCAACTGAGCCACCCAGGCGTCCCTACTTAGGAGGTTTTATGGTTATTAAAAATGGTATTTTGTTTTCTGTGCAACTTTGTTGAAATTTGTTGTTGGTTCTAATTGTTCATTAATTCTCATACGTTATTTATATATAATCTCCAATAACCTTTTTTTTTTCTTATCTTTATCCTTCTTATTTTTCTTAAGTTTGTCTTCATTGGCCAAGCGCTCTGGTACCACACCAGACAGTGGTGGTGACAGCAAGCATCTCTATCTTGTTCCTGACATCAAACAGAAGTTTTTCCATGAAGCGTGCTTTTCGCTGTAGATTTTTAGAGGAAAGCTATCAGATTGAGGATGTTCTTTTCGATAGCTAAATTTTCAAGAGCTTTCATTAGAAATGGGTATTGAGGGCGCCTGGGTGGCTCAGTGGTTAAGCCGCTGCCTTCGGCTCAGGTCATAATCTCAGGGTCCTGGGATAGAGTCCCGCATTGGGCTCTCTGCTCAGCAGGGAGCCTGCTTCCTCCTCTCTCTCTGCCTACTTGTGATTTTTGTCAAATAAATAAATAAAATCTTTAAAAAAAAAGAAAAGAAAAGAAAAGAAAAAGAAATGGGTATTGAGGGACACCTGGGTGGCTCAGTGGGTTAAACCTCTGCTTTCAGCTCAGGTCATGATCTCAAGGTCCTGGGATCGAGTCCCGCATCGAGCTCCCTGCTGAGCAGGGAGCCTTCCCCCTCTCCCTCTGCTGCTCCCCCTGCTTGTGCTCTCTCTCCTCTCACTCTCTGTCAAATAAATAAATTCTTTAAAAAAAAAAAGAAAAGAAATGGGTATTGAACTACATTCAATGCTTTCTCAAATCTATTGGGATAATTGTGTTATTTTTCCCTTTCGCCCATTAAGGTGGCCAACTTAAGTGATTTCTTAATAAAACAAAACCATCTCTAGTTCTTGGGATAAGCCCCATTTGAAGCAGTACATTTAGTTAGCCTGATATCACATTTAGGTTTTATACACTCACGATTCAAAGTGATATCTATAATTTTTGTTTTTGTACAATTCATACCTAGTTTTGGTATAAAGATTTTACAATAAATTATAACACTAGTGATAAAGCTTTTCCATATCCTGTTTTCTGAAACAACCTGTAAATAATAGGAATTACCCAATCAGTGAACTTTAGTGTTTCTTACCTATAAAGCCATCATAGCCTGAGGCTCTTGGAGTGGGAAATTACATTTTCTGTCTTCAGTGGTTAATGGTGTATTCAAGGTCTCCTTATCTCTTATTGTGGTAATCTGGGCATTTCTAGAAATGTATCTAGTTCAACTAGGTTTTCAAATGTATTGATATATTTTTTTTATATTTTATTATTTTTAATCTGCTTTATCTGTAGTTACTTCTGTGTTTTCATTCCAGATTTTTTCATCTTTTTCTATTAATAGATCAAGCTCAACTAAGATTTTGCCCATTGCACTAATCTTTTCATAGAACTAACTTCAGTTGTCATTCTTTCTCCTTTACATTTATAATCAAAATTTTTGTTCATTTTCACAATTATATGTATTAATTCTTTCTCTATTCCTTTGATCTAAATCTGTTGCTCTTTTATGTTCTTAGAGTTGAAGAATTTATTTCAGTTTTTGGTTTATTCAAATTCAAACTTATAAATTCCCCTATGATTTTTGCCATTGTATTTTATCATTATTCAGCTTCCTGTCTTTTCATAATTTCTATTACAATTACTTTTCAAACAATAATTTTTAAATAATGATATTTTAAAATATGTAGACATATGAGATTTCTAAGGCTATTTATTGTTTTCTGATTCCTTTTCTTTATGGTCTGCACAGTCTGTAGGATAGCAATCCACTGGAATATATTGATAATTCCTTTGTGGCCTAGTAATGATTAATTCCTGTGGCTACTCCATATATGATCAAGTTATTAACCATGTCCTTTGTAAAAAAAAAAAAAAAATCATGCCCTCCCAATATTCTTTATCCTTGTTTCCTCTTTGTCTACTTGATGTAACATTTTCAGAGAGGAATGTGTTAGAATTGCCAAGCCCAGCTATGGATTTATCTACTTCTCTGTGCAGTTCTCTTGGGCTGTTGGTTTACATTTCAGGTTTATTTTATACAGCACATACATGTCCATGATTGCTGTGTTACCTTTTTCATGCTATATGCTATAACATCCTGGTCTTTAGGATGTACCCAAGTTACATTCTATTTTGTCTAATATGAAAATTGCCATTCTCCCTTACTTTTGTTTCAGATTTGCCCAATTGTATCTTTTTCCACCCTATTTTCAAACTTTTTTGGTTCATGTTATCTCATGTCACTTAAAACTCACCTTAATTCCTTATCAGCCCCATTGTACTGATGAGGAAAGTAAGGCTCAGAAGGGTTGCTCATAGTCACCAGCTATGGAGTCCAGAGCTGAGACACAGACCCAGGTCCATCTTACCACCAATTCTGTACTTCGGCACCTGGCTGCTCTCACTCCTCTTAAGAAGACTTTATGGACGACTATGTTTTCCTCTTTTACAGAAAGTCTAATTTAGCAGAGGATTGCCCTCATGGTACCTGAGTCTTCACTGGTACACCATGCTTTATAGTTTACAAAGGACATTCTATAGATACTTTCATTTCACCTTCCTAATACTCCATAAGGTGCACAGCAAAGGCACAATCATCCCCATTTTACAGATGAGGAGAGGCTCAGAGACCAGTTGGTACCCGCCCAGATCACCCAGGTGACCGGAACTCACATTTCACCTGCATACAATTTTAGCCCAGCCTACAAACTTTTTCTCCCCGCCTGCTGCACCTGAAGTGTCAGCACGTGAGGTCCACATCTTAGTGTAGAAGTATTCCTTGTGCATTTAAAATTTCACCTCTGACAACCTCAGTTTTCTCATCCACAAGATGGGTACAATGCTGCCAGTTTCACAGAGTCCCTGAGATGAGTAAATAAGACAATGCATGTGTGGTGCTCGGTCCCCTCCCTGGCTCAGTACAAATGCTCCAGAAGTGGTGACCGTTGTTGGCAGTTGTCAGTTGCCCGAGATGCAGACACTCAGCCACCTCTGTCCTCGGGTACATGACAAGAACAATGTCTCCTGGGCTATGTGTCCAGCTCTGTCTGATCCAAAGTCCGGCAAATTGTCTATGGGATCTCCAGATGCCTGTGGCTCAGCGCTTTGGGAAGCCACACAGAAGGGAGAAGAGAAAATGAGAGAACACAGTGAAGGTGCCTGAGGCCAGAGAAGGAAGGCAGTTGAGGATAGTTTTCTTAGCCTCTGCTGATTGGCTGAGGGGTACGCTGCAGACAGCCTGGGTCCAATGCCCAGGAGGCACCTGCATGAAACTGCCCAATGTGGGGAGGGCTCCACAGTGAGACGTGGCAGAGGGACCCGTTCAGAGCCTCTCTGCGTGTTTTTCCTCCCTAAACAAAGGAAGGGAAGGCAGAAAAAGACTGGAGGCCTGTGCTCAGGCTGAGTCCTGAAATCACTGAACTTTTGTTCCAATACCTCACAAGGCTGGGGATCCCTGAGACCAGCTGGCTGGGAGACACCCACAGCTCCTGGCATTGCAAAGGGCCAGACTCAGGCAGGGGGTTTCAACCTTTTGTGTGTACAAGACCTCCACCTGGAGAGTCCCTTAAAACGTGGATTCTTGGTGAGGGCGCTCAGAGATTCTGATCCAGGAACCTGAAGCCTTTGGGCAAGGGCCCGGAAACTTTATCTTTAACCAGCTCCCTGGTTGTTCTGATTGAGGTGGTAGAGAGTGTGGGACAGTGAGTGCTCAGGGCTTGCTGGAGGACCTGCTCAGGCCCTGGAAGAAAGTGGCTCCTCCACTCTCTGCGGCTCCTGACTAGGGCTCCAAAGTCACAGTCTGTGTCTCCAGCTGTCATTCTTGGGAGAATACTGCTTTGTCATAAAATTCTTACCAGCAGCTTATGGACCTTGATTCTTTTACAAAGGGAGTATCTTTTGTGCCACAATGAGCAAGGGGAGGCAAAAGCTAGCAGATAAAAAATACCATTAGTCTGCCTGGCTTTTTTGGGTGCTGCCCCCGCCCCTAAAGTGTGAGCCACTTCCACTCCCCAGCTGCTTTCTCTAGCCAGACCCCAGGAGTAAGAAGTACTGCCGGGGGGTCCCTGAGGAGCAGGGTCTGGTCCTGACCCCTTCTCTGCAGCCTCAGGTTTCTCCTGATTGAGGGAAGTGAGGCTGCCATGCCTCTGCTCCCCAGGTCTACAACCAGGAGATGATGAATGCAAATCCCCCACAATAGAGACACACTCAGAACTCTAGCACCGTTCATACCCCAGACCATGAACACTACCCTGACTGATGTACTACAGGTGTGAGCACTTCCCCAAAGCAGGCCTGGAAAATCTCAAAGTTGCTCTGGCCTGTGGTCAAGTCACCAGGACCCTGGCTGCCTGCCCTTCCCCCTCCAGTGCCTCTCAGAGAACCTTAGAAAGGTGGTGGGGGCTCCCCCAGCCCCTGAGGTCTCCCTAATGCTGACTCACATCTGCTGTTAGTGTGCATACGCCAAAGCCTCCCAGGCAGCATGGCTCATGTTTTGATGACAGCAGTTTTTAGGCAATGGAGGTAACGAGAGCTCAGAACAGAGAGATAGACTAAAGCAAAGTCAAGTCCAAAACAGAATTCCAGGCTCGCAGAGGCCAAGACCAGGGCCCTGCACATCAATGCTTCATCTCCAGGTGGTCATGTGCTTTATCTCGTAAACCCTTTAGGAAAAATGATCCCACTGCAGTGATGCAATGAGCCAGAGGGATGCCTGCAGCCATCAGAGCAGGAGCCCAGGCAGGACTCACAGCCAGGCTGGGAGGCCCGGGCGGCAGCTTTGGGTCACCAGACCCTCTCAGGAGGCAGGGGGTGTAGGACAGCTGCACTTAAAGGGCCTGCCTGTCACCAGGCCAATCTGGCTCCTTCCCTGTCACAGGGATGGTAACTCCTCCCATGCGAGCAACCTTGGACCGACCCACAGATGTAGAGAGGTACAGAGAAGGCCTGTGGGTCTCCTTGTACCTCAAAAACCTGAGACATGCGCCCTCAGAATGATGCAGACACAGCCACAGAATCACACGTACACACAAGGACACAACCTCTTTGCTTGGACAAAAGCCTCACAGTTCTTCTCTGCACCAGTGGGCATATTGTTACGCTCACACGCCCGCAGACTCAAACTGCTGCGGCCAACTCCCTCCCACACTCAGAGAGGAGAGGAGCCCCCTCACTCCAAGTATCCCCCAGGGAAGTCCGACACAGGGAGGCCCTGTGGCTCTGGTCTTCCCAGACAGGCTCCCGCCCCGTTGTTCCTATTTGGTGGTTCCGCCTCTGCTGGAAAATGGTCCCTTATTTCACACACTTTTTTCCTGGTGAAGCCCAGCCTTTGACCCATTTTCCCTCTGTTCTTGAGGGATAAACATTTAACCATAAAAACGGCTTCTAGAGCGCCTGGGTGGCTCAGTGGATTAAAGCTTCTGCCTTTGGCTCAGGTCATGATCCCAGAGTCCTGGGTTCGAGTCCCACATCAGGTTCTCTGCTCAGCAGGGAGCCTGCTTCTCCATCTCTCTCTGCCTGCCTCTCTGCCTGCTTGTGATCTCTGTCAAATAAATAAATAAATTCTTTAAAAAAACCAAAACAACAAATGGCTTCTAAATATGTCCACTGTTCTACTTTAAATCTCCTGGCTAAAAGTGCTTTAAAGGAAAAATTTTTGCCAACTTGAAATACTGCCTAATGCTGTTCTAAAATCCACAGGCTCTTTAACAACACACCTGGCCCGCAGACCGGCCTGAGTCACCTGGACCCAGGAGGAGGACAACGCGTGGGTAAGACTGCAAAGGCAGCCACTGGGGACAAGAATCCTGGAGACAAGAGCCTGTCCCCTTTGCTGAGGAAGGAGGGCTTGCTGCACAGAGGGGCTGCCCTTAGCCGTCCACAGAGGCGTTTTCTTCAAGGAGACCTGAGAGTAATTGTGGGTGACCAGAGAGTTCCGTCAGACAGTTGGGTTTGGTAATGCCCAAAGGTTAAAAATATAAAAGTATCTTTTTGCTTATCGACTAGTATAGGCATTCCTCAGAGATACTGCAGGTTTGGTTCTAGATCATTGGGATGAAGTGACTATTACAATAAAATAAGTCAAATGTATTTTTCAGTTTCCCATATAAAAGCTATGTTTACACTATACTGTATTCTATTAAGTGTACAATAGTATTACGTTAAAAAATGTACATACCTTAATTTAAAAAATACTTTATTGCTATAAATGCTATCCATCCCTGAGCTTTCAGGGAGTCATACTCACTAATCACAGATCACCAAATATAATGATAATGAAAAAGTCTGAAATACTGCAAGGATTACCAACATGTGACACAGGGACATAAAGTGAGCAAATGCTGTTGGAAAAATGTGTTGATAGACTTGCTCGATGCGGGGTTGCCACAAACCTTCAATTTGTTAAAAAAAAAAAAATGCAATTATCTGCAAAGTATAATAAAATGATGTATGCCTTAGAATACCAAAAAGTATAATCCCTGATGCTGATGAGGCCACAGTGAAGAGGGAATGAGAATCGTTAAGGTGTTCCTAAGCATTTTTTTTTAAAGATTTTATTTATTTATTTGGGAGAAAGAGAGAGCACAAGCATAAGCATAGAGAGGGGGAGAGGAAGAGGGAGAAGCAGGTTCCCTGGACCCCAAGATCATGACCTGAGCCAAAGGCAGATGCTTAACCAACTGAGCCACCCGGGATCCCAGGTGTTCCTAATCATTGACGTGAGTTTAACATGTAGGAATCCATGGTAAGGAACTTGGGAAACATGGACTAAGATTCCTACCTTCTAGGGCCCGAGGGACAGACTTCTCCTGAGCACCTATTGTGTACTGGGCACCAAGCAAAGAACTGAGAAAACAGACGTGAGCAGGAAACATACTTTTGTCCTAGAAGAGCATTCAGTCTGGAGGAAAAGTCAGACACAAAAATCAGGTGCAAGTGCAGAAAGGCTCCGGATGCTGTGAGGGCCCCGAGGAGTAGGATCTGAGAGTGGGGGGGCCTGAGCTTGGACTTGAAGGAAAAGTCAAGGGAGCCAGGCTGGCAGATCAGGGGGAGAAAAACCAGACAGATCTAGGAGAAGCTGCCTGCCTCGGCTACCCATAAGAGGAGGACATGCTGGGAAATAACAGATCATCAATGCTAGTGAAATGGTTCAGCAGCGCAGGGTACATTCATGTGAAGGATAGCATAATCCTTAAACAGGTTTTTTGGGAGAATGTTGGTAATATAATATTACAAACAAAAATATAGGAAAAAGAAAAAAGGCACAAGTTTTTTAAAGAACTGTTTTATACACCTTCCATACAAAAGAAGTACACGCAAATAGAACGGTGTGTTTCTGAGTGGAGGGACTGTAAACACTTGTCCTAATTCTCTTAGGCCATTTCCAAATGTTCTACAATGGGACTACTTTCACTTTTATAACCAGAAAAACCAGATTTTTTACCAACTTACAACCAATGTAAACTAAAAAACTAAACACAACCCAGGCAAAAGGATGGAGTAGGTGACTCTGGGGTTGAGACATCCTGTGTCCCTGAAAAGTCCCTGGCCCTCTACTCTGAGTGTCTGGGAGACTCCTGGTACACTGGGATGGGGCTTCTAGGGCAGGAGCGGCCACTCCAGCTCCGGCCCCGACTCCCCGTGTGGTCTGAGGGGGTGAACTCTCGTTCCCTTGGCTTGAAGGGCAGGGGAAAGAGAATGGGGCTTTCCCTTTTACTAGTTCCCACTGGGACAGAAAACATTTTCATTCTTCTTCTCTATTTGCGGTAAAGAAGGAGGAAGAGAGAAAGCACTTTCCTCAAGCACGTGTGAACATGTCTGGGCTGTAAACTCCAGGTTTCCCTCAATTAAAAACCCCTGGAACTCTCCGGGGGGAGAAACTCTGAATGGAGGGATGGGAGGGTCACGAAGGGGGCAGGGAAGCCTAGGTCCCCGTCCCCTGCTCATTTGTGTAGCTGGGCTGTGGCCTCCAGGGGACAGCACACAGCTGCCAGAAGTGCCCTCAGAGTGACTGGGGCCATTCCCACTGAAGTACCAGCTCAACCTGCTGTCAAGACCAGGCTAGGAGGCGGAAGGAAGCTGGTGACCAGCTCTTCACACTTTCTGCCCACCAGACAGGGGGCCACAACAGAAGAGCAGGACAATGGCTGTCCCCTGCCTTGGCCCTGAGCCTTATCTACATCATGATCTCCCCCATTACCAAGGTCCTCAGATACTTGGTTGGAGAAAAGGTTGCTGTGGACACTTCTGTTGCAGAAAAACTCAGCCCCTTACACCTAAAGCAATAGGACGTCCCATGTGAGTTTGGGTATCACAAATTGCTGTCCCAGAATCTGCTCACCTCAGAAGGAGCTTATGAGCTCAAGTGACCAAACCTGCCCGGAGGCTTTCTCAGAGCCTTGCCCTGCCACCTCTGAGGACCGATCACACTAAATCAGGAAAGGCGGTTCTAGCAGGTCTGAATCCCCACCCAGACCAGGGATTCCTTGCAGGCGGGGGCCATGTGTCACGCATATCATCATGGGCCTGACACACTGTAAGTCCTCAAGAGATGCTTGCTGACTGCATATAGGAATGAATACGCGGATGCCTAACATCCCTGTGTTGGGCCTGGAGGGGTGGATGCCCACATTCTGCCCCTCTTCTTGCCCAACCCTGGCCCAAGATGTGAGAAGTCCATGAAGCATCACAGAGACGTGGGGCAGAGACCCACAGGTCATGACTAAAATGTGCCGTGCCTCTTCCTTCCCAAGGACAAGACTGACTCCCAGCCATACTCAGGACCTCGCAGGGCTGCAGGGACCTCACAAGTAAGAAGTCCCCTGGCTTCAAGCGGATGTTTAAGACCAGGTCCCCAAGCATGGGCTCTGAGAATTGAGGTAATCTGAGTGGCCCGCCCAGCTCAGAGCTGCCACTGCATTTATTTCCTCTAATTAACCAGAGTGTCAGTACAAGGAGGGATCGTGAGAGATGGGGCCAGGGCAGAGGGCTGCCCCACCCTCGGAAGGAATGTCATGCTCAGCCCCAGGGAAGCAACACACTCAGCTCTAGTCCTCAGCCTGAATGCTGGCAGGAGCCTGGAGGAGACCATCCCAGGGACACTTGCTGGGAGGCCTTGAGTGTACCCTGCTTTGTGTGAACCAATTTAGATGATGGGTAGGCAAGAAACGCTGCCGAACAGTGTCCTGGGGGCCAGCAGCAGGACAGAAAAGCCAATTGGGCTTTTAGTGGTGAGGGCAGACTCCAACCACTGAAGACTCTGCAGAGCATCTCCTAAAGCCTTGCCATTTTCAGAGGGGAATCAGGGACCCCGAGAACACAGGGAGCCTTCTCAAGCTTCCCACCCACCCCCACCCGTGAATGAGCATCGGACTCCGAGCCTGTACCTGCCACCACATCACATCAGCCCCACCCCCATCTCAGCAGATACAGAGTTAATTGTCCCCAGCAAAACTGCCAACTAACTGATTGCTATCAGCTGGCAGGAGAGAGCAAGCCCGGCTGGAGCAGGGATCACAAATAGAAGTGTCTGCTGGTGAGACACACTCACTGATGAGTGTCAAGCCAGGGAAAGGTCCCATAAGAGGCCTGGGAGACTGAGAATCCTCTTCCCCCACCCCCCACTGATCACACGCCGGTGCCTCCTCTCCACAGCCTCCCTCTCGGGCCAGGCCAGGGCCAGGCCACAGTCACCTGCAGAACCGACTTCCCAGGGCCTGTGGTAAGATGGGATGGCCGAGCTGGGCCTTCTCCAGCTCTGCAGCAGCAAGGGCTTCACTTTCCACTCTGTGCTGTCCCTAGTCCCCAGCCCTAGCAGGGTGGGCTCACTCAAGAGGCTCTTCATTCCCCAAAAAACAGACCCAAACACTGTGCCAGATCTCTACAAAAAAATCTATCCCAGACCATTCACACACAGAGACACATAGAACACTCACACATGAACAGTGAGCGGCAGCTGCTCCTCCGCTCAGAGCGCCAGCAGTGGAGGGCAGCTCCCTCCAAGGGACCAGCCACGTGCACTCCACAAAAGAATCCACAGCTTCTTTACCTGTGGCCCCTTTGAAGGCGAAGGAATCCTTCCTTCCAGCTAGCTCTTCCATGGAATGGAACCAGAGGAGGGGCAGGGCAGTGTGATGTTTGACCCGAGAAACAACCCCTTTCACAGGTGGGGACACTGAGGCTCACGGAGGGAAAGGACTCACTAAGATCACCTGGGGACAACAGCTTGGAGCAACGTGTTGAGAAGGATCCTTGACTTCATTGAGAACTAGTCATGGCCACCAGGGCCTGGCAGGAGAGTCTTGTTCCAGCTCAGCCTGGCCCGGGCCTCCACCCCCTCACGGGGTCTTGGTGCAAAGTAGAACTAGATGCCCTTTCCAAGCAGCAGGTGCGCTGGATTCCCCACATCCCTTCACTGGGAAATGCCATGCAGGGGACGACTCGCAGGGCTGTGCCTGAGTGCTATAGCCAAGACCCTTCACTCCTCATCAACCCCTGCCCTTCCCTGCCAACTATGGGCTTGTCATCTGTTGTTTTGTAAAAATATTTCTTGAGACCAAAGGAGGTGTTAAGTCATCGACCCTGCTTCCGTGCAAGGCAATCAGTTCTCCAAACGGAAACGGCACACTGAAAGGCCCATGTATAGGATAAGGATTCCCATGCTCTAAAATCATCGGCAAGGAGCACACTGCCTCTGCCATACCCAGAGCCAAGGCTTTCTCATCTGGTCTCTCTTCTCCAGGTTTATTCCTCCCTTTGTGCTGCTTTTTACAGGGCCTTTCCAAAGCCTTCCACAGGCTCCTTGTGACCTTCAGAATCAGGCCCAACCTCTATCAAGCCCACCTCAGTGGGGCCCCTGTCTGTCAGCCCTTACTACACACTTCAGCCAAACCAAACCAAACCACACAGTACTCTCTCATACACTGGCCACGGTGTGCTTCTGTGCTGTGCTCGAAAGCTTCCCCCAGCTTGGAATCCCCTTCATAGCACCACTGCTTCAATCCAAAAGGCAATCCAGGCCCAGCCCACCAGCCAGGAGAGTCTAGAGAACATAAACTGAGGTCAGGCCCCTCCCAGGACTCTGCCAAAGAAGAGGGAGGCTATGGTCTGGGGACAATCTACTATGGAAATCAAGTGGGATGTCCTTTACTCCATGCTTTCAACCCTTGGCTGGACCCTATTCAGGCTACCTCTGGCTTCTCTGAGACCTCCATGGCAATTATCTATATTGCATCTACTTCCTGCTCCAGACTGCCCTCTTGGAAGGAGAGATGCCATTATCTTCCTCTGTGTGTCCCTATGCCCAGCTGGGTCAGGTGTGGGGTATAGTTTATGAGGTTAGGTAGCTTCTTGTGTTGCCTTACACATCAGGCTGAGCTCCCTGTTGGCTAGTTTCATGTTGCATCTGGTGTTTATGTGCATGGGGGCACGCTGGGGGGGGGGCACATCAATGCCCCTACAGGATGTGATTCTTGCCTCAATTTCAGAAACATTGCCTTTTGTACACAACCGAGTGTCTGGAGGTGTTCCCTAATCCAAGGAAGGGCGGAAAGGGAGGCCTGTCACTAGGTGAGGCCTCACGAGCCCACCCTCATGGACTGAAGCCACCATGGGGTCCAAACAGAGATATGACAGGCATCCAAAACTCCCTCAACAATGAGCAAGGCACGTGGCTAGGTCCCGGCCTGCTCTCTGGATCTAGATCTTTCAGGATTACAACCCCCCAAAGAATAATCAGCATAATCAAGAGACAGACCCCAAATACCATTCCCATGGCTGCTCCCCTACGAAAGTTGTCATTGTGCTTTTTTATTGTGCACCCTTATAGAAGGTTTGGGCCCCCTCGTCCTCGGTATATGTAAACCAATTTACAAAACTGTACTCAGTCCGTGTATTAAATATCAGTGTTTTGCAGTGAGCCATATTCCCCAAATTCTTATGTTGAAATCCTAACTGCCAGTACTCCAGAATGTGACTCTTTTGAGACAGTGTCTTTAAATAGGTGATTAATTTAAAAGGAGATTATTAGGATGGGCCCTAACCCAATCTGACTTGTGACCTTGTAAGAGGGGGACATTTGGGCACGGATATGTACAGAGGGAAGACCCTATGAAGACACGGAGGAGACAGCTACCTACAAAGCAAAAAGAAGCCTCAGAAGAAGCAAAGAGTGCTGATGCCTCGATCTAGATGAATTTTTGTTGTGTGTCTGTGCTACTTTGTTATAGCAACCATAGCAAACTAATATAGTAAGGCTTAATTTCTCTCGTTTTAAAGATAAACAGGCCTTTCGAATATGTTCTTGGCATACCTCATTTTGTTGGCTACTCTCACGGTGGGGCTGGATTTTAGAATAAAGTCATCAGGTCAGAGGAAATGTGGGGTCTGGTGGCTTCTGGTCATCTCCCCCTGTGGGCCTGAGAGTATCTGGGAGAATCAGAGAAGCACCCAGAAGTGTAGTTTGCCACAGACCAAAGCTTGGGCCCAATGCCCCTGTTGCCAAATTCATCCAGGTGCCTCAGTTCCACCTGGGAGTTGTGAGGTGGGGCTCAGAACTTGTTTTTGTTAAGCAGGCCAGGTGCTTCTCAGAACTGGTAGCATTTGAGAAACCCTAGTCCAGGCCATTGCACACTAGGAGATGGGTCTGTAGTGTGGAATGTGAATGTTGAACATCCCTACCATGTAGAGGAAGGGAGAGAAGCTGGTGATCCAGCCTCCCACCCCATCCCTTCAATCCCATCTCTAGGCCAGCCTCCTCTGTCTGTTGGGACCTCTGTTGAGGCAGCTAGTCTGCAGTTTTGTCACTGCTGCATTTGCGGATCAGTTTTGCACCCAGCTTTTTTTTTTTTTTTTTTTTTTTTTTTTTTTTTTTTGAATCAACATGTGTGTGGAAGAAACGCCTTCTGCTCCCCCGCCCGAGTAACTTTGCGAAGTCCTAGACGCCCTTTTTCCCCTGGGTGTGGCCCGCCCGTGACTTTTCTCCCAGGCTCTGGGCCCTTAAGTGAAACCTAGGTTCCCCCCAACCCACAATTCTGGGAACGGCGGTGGAGAGGAGACTGAGGGACGGCCGTGGCGAGGGGGTCTGTGCTCCGGGCTTGGTGGGGCAACAGGTGTGCGGATCGCGCAGCTGCAGCCCCCACCCAGCTCCCCGACCGAGCGCAGGTTCTTTCCAAACCTCTAAGAGCATCCGCCCCACTTCCGACCTCCGCCCGGCTCCCCCCAGCTCACCCAGGCCGGCAGGTGCTGGTCCCTCAGCTCGCGGCTAATGAACTGGCGTTCGTTGTCCAGGAATTCGAAGGCGGCCGCCAGACGCCCAAGCTTCCCGCGGCGGTTCCTGCGCCACCACATCCACAGCAGAGCGCCGAGCAGCAGCCAGGTTATGCTGAGCCCCACGTAGCCGGCTAGGTAGACGGGAGCCAGGTAGAAAAGCACTCGCGCCGCAAAGGTGTACAGCTCCGGTAGCAGCTGGCTAGACAGGCGCGGCTCTGGGCTGGGTGCGCGCTGGTCTCTCTGGGTACCGCGGTCACCGGGAGCGCCGGGGGCGCAGGGCTCCTCCGCTTCCATCTCGTCGCCGCCTCGCTGTCCTTTCCCAGAGCTTCACCTGAGCCCAGGTTCCCGCGCCCTGACACCCGGGCACATCGCTCGGCCAAACGCGAGAACCCGGGCACCGTGCTACACTAGCCCTGCGGAACTCGCCTGTGCAGCCTTCGCGCTCAGCTCTCAGAGGTCCTTGCGCTGGAGGGCCGGGCGTGCCGACGCCGAGCGCCACTGCGCTCTTCTCTCGGCTCTGCTCACAGCTCCGACGTCTCCGCCCCCCAGGGGGCGGGCGGGCCCGGGGAAGGGGGCGGGGTCAGGCCGTGGGCGAGGCGGCTGTTGGGTTCTGAGAGGCGCCTTTAGACCCGCGACGTCGCGCGCGGCGGTCAGAGGAGGGTCCGGTCGCAGCGCCCCGGTAGAGCCTTAGTTGGACTAGGTGCCGCCGCAGGCGGTGTATGACTCATCGAGGCGTGTGGACAGATGGCTTGTCATGGATAAACATCACAGAAAACCTGTTTCCTACACCCAGTCTACCAGAGGCAGTCTAGTATGGGCTGTTAGCTGGGTGTTCGAGGCCCTCCACGGACCGGCTCGCCGGGCCTCCCCACCCAAGCGTGGGCCTGACTGAGCCCTCCAACTGGCCCCTAGAGCCCGGCATCGCTGCCCTCCTCTGGCATCTCATAAAGCTTAGACCTGGCCCCCAGCAAAACCTAGCCAGACCCAGGGTCCCTTTTGTCCGCCGCAACAACCTCTGTCCCGCATTCTCCATTCTCTGTCGGGTGTCAGTTTGGATCTTAATTCCCTGCATCATCAGACCTGGCGTTTCCGGGTGGCCAGGCCAACCTGCTAGTCTCTGGGGTGCCCGACCCAGCAGGTGACAGGTGGGTACAAGAGAGATGAAGGGCAAGCCCTGGGGAGCTTGGGGATCAGTTGTGAAGCCAATAGTTTCTACCTAATCCTTTTCTGAATTATCTGAGCAGGGGAGTCTCAGTCTCCACATTCAGACAGTAAACCGTCTTGTGGAGGGGCATACATTTTAGGCGGGTCGCATGAGTGAGCACATCCATTCCTGAAATGTGATTTTGGAGTTGACAAATGTACTGAAATGATTCTAAGCTTTAAGTAATTTCATTGAAAGCCTGGCCCCAATGGACAAAAACCAGATCACTTGATTCTCTTTCTCTCTGTCCCTTCAGGTATTCCTCTCTCACTCTGGCCTTATCCTTTTTACCTACTGGATAAAATTACTCGCTGCAATGAGTGTTTTCAATAACAGGCTTGTTCCAGGTGGTTGGAACAGGTGGGCTCTCCTCTATCATTCCCAACCTTACAGGACTCAGTCAAAATGGAAATTGAAACCCTTCCAGCTTAACACTGCTAAGCTATTTCCCAGTGCAGCCTGGGAAAGCAATGTAGGAAATGCATCTCATATGAGGGTTTGTTTTGTTTTGTTGTTTTGGTTTTTTTTTTTTTTTTTGAGAATTCCTTTTTGGATATACACAATCCTATTAAAGCCTCTGAGAAGTCCTTCAGATAGAAAGCTGTTAAATTTTAATGAACTCATGGATGCCTGGGTGGCGTTGTCAGTTAAATGTCTGCCTTCGGCTCAGGTCATGATCCCAGGGTTCTGGGATCAAGCCCAGTGTTGGGCTCCCCCTCTGTTCCTTCACCCTGCTCATGTCCTCTCTCTCACGCTCTCTCAAATAAATAAATAGAATCTTAAAGTAAAAATATTAACATTGAGTTAAATAAAATTATTAACATTGAGTTAAATAAAATTATCCAAGGCATCCACGATGCCTTGAGGCTTTTTTTTAAACCACAGAATTCTTTTACTCAAAACTCTTCTCTTCTTGGTTGACCCAAATCAGCTCATGCTAAAGAACTCAGAATGTATGATAGGGATGTTGGCAAGTGCCCTGGAACCTGAGGCAGGAATCCTGCTGGCTGTCAGGATGGGTGCACCAGGAAGCTGACTGTTGACTGACTCAGCTCTGAATCCCTGCTGCTCTTCCTACTGACCTGCCTCCTTTGTCTCTGGCTGAAGTGGAGAACACAGCACCTTTCCCACAGCTTCCGGGGTCACAGAACTTTCCAGAGACTGTTTGACCCTTATCCTGTCCCAATTCCAAATGCCCAGAGAGGACCCAACTGTATCCATCATCCCCCTTCTTCACACACAACAGGTCCACACTACATCCTTTTTGTGGGTTAGTGTCCTTGCAGAGGGGGTGTGGAAGTTAAGGTGTTTGGAGGACTTCAGATAATGGAAGGTTGCTGGTTTGTGAGCTGATGGACACCCACAGAGATGTCCAGCAAGAGACTCGGATCATCCTGTGAACCACTGCTAACCCCTGCTGCACTGCCTTCTCTGCTCCTTGAACACACCAAGCTCATGGATGTCTCAAGGCTTTTGTACTTGGTGTTTCCACTGCCTGGAAAGCTCCCCTCCTGAATTTTCCCCAAAATATGTTAGGGTAGTGGGATGATGGTTGGTTTTCTTGTCTAAACTTTACTTACAATGCCTTTAAATTGCTCTCATAGATTAAATATGTAAGAACACTGAGATTGTGGCACCTAGAAACTTCATATCCCACCTGAAGTTGAATCTGTGCCTAGAACATTGAAGCCATTATTTCCCTTGATTTGGACTCTCCAGTTACTATCGTCAGCAAAAGACATTTTTTTTTCCTTTTAGACTTTATTTATTTGACAGACAGAGATCACAAGTAGGCAGAAAGGCAGGTGGGGGGGGAAGCAGGCTCCCTGCTGAGCAGGGACCCCCCCCCCACCCCGCCCATGCAGGGCTCGATCCCAGGACCCTGGGATCATGACCTGAGCCAAAGGCAGAGGCTTTAACCCACTGAGCCACCCAAGCACCCCAGCAAAAGCCATTTTATGTACTGTTTGATCATCACAAAACCTGGGCAGAATGATGCCTTCCAAAGCCTTTGCTTGAATTTATTTGAGAGTTTATCATATTATAGCATTTTTTTGGAGAACAGGAGATCATTTGTTCAATATATTTATTAGCTACTCTTGTGGGCCAAATTATGTCCCCACCCCCACAAATATGTTGAAGCCATAATCCCTGGTATCTATAAATGTTATTTTATTTGCAAATGGGGTCTTGGTAGATGTAATCATGTTAAGATGAGATCACACTGGATCAGGGTGGACTTTAAATTTATATGTGGTCCTTGTAAACACAGAGATTTTGAAACAGACACAGAGGAATCAGGTCGTGTGATGACAATAATAGAAACTGAAAAGATGCAGCTATAAACCAGGAAGCAAGGGTGAAACAAGGAAGGAGTCTTCCCCAGAACCTTCAGAGAGAGTGTGGTTCTGCCAACACTGTGCTTTCAGATTGCTAGTTCCAGGACAGTGAAAAAAATAAATGTCTCTTTTATGCCCTCCAGTTTGTGGTATGTTGTTATGGCAGCCCTTGGAAACTAATACTGCTAACTGCTATGTGCCAGGCACTGTTCTAGGTGCAGGAGACTCAGGGTGAACAGAATAGGCAGGATCCCTGCTCCTACAGGGCTGACGTTCTAGGAAGACAAAGGAAGACAAAGAACAGGAGAATAGCAGGTAAGGAAAAACACTACGAAGATGATGCAGTGAGGGGGGTGAGGGTGACTGGTGGGGGGTGGAGGGCTCTTTTCGCCAGGGTGATTTGGAAAGGGCTCTCTAAGAGGGAGACATTTGTGTTGAGACCGAAATAAAAAAGAAGGCTAAAGAGGTACCTACGATTTCATTAAAAAAAAAAAAAAAAAAACTTAACATCTCATAAAAGCACCTGTCCTTTGGGACAAAAAGATAAGTAGCCTCTGCTGTGTAGATGTCATTAGCTTTGCTTTTGCATTTTCATGTGGGGCTAGGATAATTTTCTTTGTGTCTGCCCACTCCATTGGACTGGGACTGCCTTGAGGGCAGTGGCTAACTCTGATGCCCCGTAGGTCCAGCAGAGTTAGACATGCAGGAGGCTGAAAGAACACTCTGGTGAGAGCATGGCTTTTGTCCTCCATGTGCCTGAGTTGAAATCTAGACTCGAGCACTTCTTGGCTCTGGGGAAGGTCCCTAAATTCTCTGCGGTTCTGTTTCCTCGTCTGGAAAATGGAGATCACAGTAATACTTAAATCATACGGGGGTGTGAGGACTCAATAAGACACATGGGTACAAAGCTAGATATTTTGATGGGGAGGCCATCAAGGAAGATTTTAGTTTGGTCTATATTGTTTGACTTTTTACAACAAGGATGTACTTAAATACTATCTGTATAATTATAGTTTTCTATTGTGAGAAAATGCATATAACAGATTTTTTATCTTAACCATTTTGAGTGCACTTTGGTGGTATTGAGTAATGTTGTGCAATCATCACCCCATCCATCACCAGAGCTCTTCATCTCACAAAACTGAAACCCTTGTCCCCTCCTTCCCCCCTGGCAACCACCATTCTGTCTCTATGATTTTGACTAACCTAGATATCTCATATAAGTCATATACATCACATGGAATTGTCTTTCTATGACTGACTTATTTCACTTAGCATAATGTCCTCAAGGTTCATTCATATTTTTTTAAATATTTTATTTTTTTATTTATTTGACAGAGAGATCACAAGTAGGCAGAGAGGCAGGCAGAGAGAGAGGAAGAGAAGCAGGCCCCCCACAGAGCAGAGAGCCCGACGTGGGGCTTGATCCCAGGACCCTGGGATCATGACCTGAGCTGAAGGCAGAGGTTTTAACCCACTGAGCCACCCAGGTCCCCGGTTCATTCATATTAAGGCATAGGGCAAAATTCCCTTCCTTTTTTTAAAATTTTTAAAAAATGTTTAAAGATTTTTATTTATTTGATAGAAAGATCACAGGCAGGCAGAGGGGGGGGGGAAGCAGGCTCCCTGCTGAGCAGAGAGCCCGATTCGGGGCTTGATCCCAGGACCCTGAGATCATGACCTGAGCCAAAAGCAGAGGCTTAACCCACTGAGCCACCCAGGTGCCCCAAATTCCCTTCCTTTTAAAGGCTGAATGATATTCCATGGGGTGTATACACCACATCTTGCTTACCCATTCATCTGGTGCTTAGGTTGCTTCCACATGTCGCCACTGTGAACAATGCAGCTGTGAACATGGGGAATACAAATATCTCTTTGAGACTCTCTTTCCATTTTGAGGGGTGTAAACCCAGAAGTGGAATTGCTGGATCATATGGTAATTCTATGTTTAATTTTGTGAGAAACTACCATCCTGTTTTCCACAGGTTTTACCATTTCACATCCCCACCAACAATGCACAAGCCTCCACTTTCTCCACCAGCCCATGTTATTTTCCATCATTGTCATTTCTTTTTTATAGTAATCATCCTAATGGGCATAGAGGTATCTCATTGTGGTTCTGACTTGCGTTTCCCTAGTGATTAGTAATACTCAGTGCCTTTTCGTATGCTTGTTGGTCCTTTATATATCATCACTGAAAAAACACAGAAACACTTCTGGGGATATAAGGTATAACCATGGTGACCATAGTTTTAAACCCAGTATTCCAAATTTGAAAGCCGCTAAGAGCACAGATCTTAAAATTTCTCAACACACACACACACAATTGTAACCAGGGAAGGTGGTACATGTGTTAACGTTATTTTGGTGATCACATCACAATATATACATATGTCAAATGATTACATTGTATACCTTAAGCTTACCCAATGTTATGTGTCAGTTATATCTTAATAAAGCTGGAAAAAATTAAGAACGCTAAGCAATGATTTGCTATATGACCATAAGCAAATGTCATTCCCACTCTGGACCTTAGCAACCCCTTGTGTCCAATGTGAAGGGTTTAACCAGAGCATCTGTGAGGTCTCGGGTGTCAGTTCTCTCAGTGGGTCTTGATAACTCACTGGGTTCCCAAGCTTAGTACCCAGCACTAGGTGCTGTTTGTGTGTGAAGGAACACACAAGAATGAAGACCCGAATGTGTTTGAGCCAAGAACAGTATGGCCCTTAATCATATCCTCTGATAAAAAGCAACAGAGGGAGCTGCAAATCCATAGCTCCTTAGCCTGGAATCTTTCCAAGCCAGGCCTGAAAACCGCACAACCAGTGAAATTTGACATTTACAGAGCACTGTTTGGGGTGCTGGGGGTGGGAAAGTACACAAGCTATACCCAAGAAGTCAGTTATTTCAAACTTTCATCACGAAAATGTGGTAGAGTTGTATGTGTCTGTCTGTCTGGTGAAGGAAGTGTGGCAGCAGGAAGGCATCATTGGGGGTGGGAGGGTGGAAGATGTCCCTGCAATGTCCTTCATGATTTGACCACTGCCTGCCACTCCAAGACCACTGCTGACGGCTCCAGCCTGTCTGTGCTTCCTGTGCCCCCTCACTTCTCACATGCTCTCACGTCCTAAACAGGAACACAGTGGCCCTGTGGGTCTTCGTTGTTCTGGGTCAACATGGAGTTCCTGGGCACATGCATTAGGGCACAGAAGCATGGCCATTGATGCCATCTCAGAAGGTCAGGCTCTAATTGCTCCCCCCTTTCTCCAACCTGGTATGGGGGACACGGCCATGGAGAGGGACATGGCCATGGAGGTGACCACTTTGTTAAAGGTCTCAGCCAGGTCTCCCTCAGACACTCACTGTGGGCAGGGTCTGAGGCCTCCTACCCCACAGATGTGGTTCCAGAACTCCTCACACAGGTCCTAGAGGCTGAAGTCTGGGGATGTTGCCTCACCCTGTCCTATAGTAATCTTCCTACCCTTCCCCCACTTCCCCACTTTTTGGCTCCATTTCCATTCCTGCCATTCTTGACACCTACAAACTAGTACTTTGATTACCAAAAATAAATGAAATCAAAGGTGTCTTTTTTTTTTTTTTTTTTTTTTTTTTTTTTTACTGTGGTGAAACACACTAACAGAAAATGTAATATTTTAAACCATTTTAAGTATATGGTTCGGTAGCATTAAATATGTTCACATTGTTGTCCAACCAGCACACCATCCATCTCCAGAACTTTTCCATCATCTCAACTGGAACTCTGTACCCACAGAACAGTAACTCCCCACTCTCCTTCCCCCAACCACTGGCAACCACTATTATACTTTCTGCCTCTATGAATTTGATTACTCTTAGCTACCTCATATCAGTGGAATATTTATCTCTTTCTAACTGACTTATTTCTCTTTGCATGATGGTTTTTTTCTTTCCAAAAGCCTATATACATATATATTGTAAGGGAAAAGAGACAAAATGTTTTATTTTAGAATCTATAATTAGATCAGCCTTAAATGTGTTGATGATTTTCTTTTAGGTCATAGTATAATGAAGGAAAACTGCAACTATCATTGGGAAGAGTAGGTTACTGGGAATGTTAGTTTTTTATACCTGTTGGGGTGGATAATTGCTTTATATCTGTCAGCAATTAAAATTCTGACTATACACACTTAGAATAATTGGATTTTTAATGTGGAAATATGATCTGAAAGTGTTGATAATTATTTGATTTTGACTTTTGCATAATATCCTTTCCATTACCTGTATTCTCTGGAAAAAAATGATTCTTCTATTTGTTAAAAAAGAAGTCTATGTCCTCCAATTTTCTGTTTAATTCTCCTCCCAGATTTTCCACATTTGTCTTTGGCTGTTTCATTCATTTATTCAACAAGTATTCATGGAGCGTCTTTTACACACCAGGCACTGTTTAGAACACTGGAGATGGTCACAGTGAATAAAACAGATAAAACTGGGCACCTGAGTGGCTCAGTCATTAAGCATCTGTCTTTGGCTCAGGTCATGATCCCAGGGTCCTGGGATCAAGCCCCACATCAGGCTCCCTGCTCGGCAAGAAGCTGGCTTCTCTCTCTCCCACTCCCTCTGCTTGTGCTCCCTCTCTCTCTGTGACTCTGTCAAATAAATAAATAAATAAATCTTAAAAAAAAAAAAAAGACAAACTGCCTTGGGAAATTAATGTTTTAGTTTTGCTTTTCTAGCCTAGCTGGCTAGCTAATACATATATTTTTTTCTAACATCTTCCACTCTATTCTTTAGGGATCCGATATAATTCTTGAGCTTCTTCCTCCCATGAGTAGAAGGAAGTAAACTCCATCATTTGACCTCAAACAGCAGTCCTACTTATCAGTAGAGATCTCTATGTAGAGTCTTTTCACACAATAATGTTAGATACTGTTTCACAATTGTTTGCTTTCCTTTGGCCTGAGATCTTTTGTCACTTCCAGTCCGTTTACCCAGCTGAAGATTGCTCCTCACTGATACGGTCTGGGAGACCCCTTGGTTGCAGGATTGTGTCCCACAGATCTTCTTGGAGCTGGCAGATGCAGGAGTGACAGAAATGCCCACTGTGGAAGGTCTCTCAGGCAGGCCACACTGACACTGCAACTCGACCCCACCTGATACAATCAGCACTGACTAATCAATGCTGGTGCTGACCAAGGTGCAAGCCTGGCCCTTTAGGGACAAGGACTAAGTGAGACATGGACAGTCCTCTTTCCTTACTGTCCTTCTGAAAAACTAGCAGGCTGTCCAATTGCACATCTCCATGCTGGCAGTATTTCTACCTCCAGCCCTTCAGCTCCAACCTAACCCTTCTATATTTTCCATCACATTGTTTTAATAATTCTAAGATTGTTAAGATTGTCTTTCTTTTCTTGATCAGTTGTGTTTTGGAAACAAATTGTGAAGTTGTTTTCAAGGAAATTTTCAATTTTGCCTAAAATTTGAAACATGTTGGCATATGGGTGTTTATAATATTTTTATTTTTTTTAAAGTCTGTAGGATCTGTAGTGGTGTCCTTCATTTCTTCTTTTTTTTTTTTTTTTTTTTTAAAGATTTTATTTATTTATTTGACAGAGAGAAATCACAAGTAGTCGGAGAGGCAGGCAGAGATAGAGAGAGAAGCAGGCTCCCTGCTGAGCAGAGAGCCCGATGTGGGACTCGATCCCAGGACCCCGAGATCATGACCCGAGCCGAAGGCAGCGGCCCAACCCACCGAGCCACCCAGGTGCCCCCCTTCATTTCTTCTTAAATTCTTTTTTAAACAGGGCTTGAATTCACAACCCTGACATCAAGATCTGAGGTAAGGTCAAGAATTGGACACTTAACCAATCGAGCCACCCAGGCACCCCCTTAAGTTCTTGTTATAGATACTTTATATTTTTTCCTTTTGTCTCCTTAGCCAGTCTTCATAGGGGTTTATCAATTTTTTAAAAGGATTTTATTAATTAATTAGTTTATTTATTTGAATGGGACAGAGAGCACAAGCAAGGAAGCAGGAGGGGCAGAGGGAGAGGGAAAAGCAAGCTCTCTGTTGAGCAGGGAGCCTGATCTGGCCCCATCCCAGAATCTTGGCATCATGACCCAAGCCAAAGGCAGACATCTGTGTAACTGAGCCATGCAGGTGCCCCAGAATTTATCAACTTTATAAATCTTTTCAAATAACCCACTTTTGGCTTCAATTATTTTCTCTATTGTATGTCTACTTATTCCATGATTGTGCTTCTATATTTCCTTTTTCTACTTTATTTGGGTTTGCTTTGCTGCAATTTCTTTTTCTTTGGCTAACTTCTTGAGATAGAAGTTAAGATAATTAATTTTGGCAGGGGGGCACGTGTGTGGCTCAGTCAGTTGAGTGTCTGACTCTTGGTTTTGGCTCAAGTCATAATCTTGGGGTCATGGGATCAAGTGAGACCTCCACCCTATCAGGCTTTGCACTCGGGGGGCATCTGCTTAAGATTCTCTCTCTCCCTCTTCCCCTCCCCCCATGTGCATGTTCTCTCTCTCTCTCAATAAATAAAATCTTTTTTAAAAGATAGTTAGTTTTGAACTTCTTTTCTTTTATAATATAGCACTTAGAACTATAAATTTCTAAGTACAGCTATAGCTGCATTCTACAGGTTTTTAAAATAGCAAAACCCTGGCATTTATTCAGGCCATACTGTGCACAAAGCACTGTATTAAAAGCTTAACATGCATTTTCTTTCTATTTATATATTTATTTTTAGTAAATATAATTTACAAACAGTAAAACACAAATATTAAAGGTACAACTTGACCAACTTCTACCAATTATACATCTGTATAGTCTCCAGATCCAGATATGGAACATCTTTATCCCTCCAGAAATTTTCTTCATACTTCTCCAGGTAACATCCATGTCCAGAGGTAACCACTTGTCTGAGTTCTGTTATCATTGATTTAGTGTGCTGTTCTTCAACTTCATATGAATTAAATCCAACAGTAATTCAACAGTATATTTCTGTATCTGGGCTTGTTGCTCAATTTAGAGTTTTTAATATTTATCTGTGCTATGGCAAGTATGAGATTTTTTAAATTGCCATGTAATATTACATTGCATGGATATCCTATAATTTGTTGATCCAGTCTCCTAAAGATGGAAATTTAATTTTCTTTCTAGTTTTTGGTTATTATGAATAAAGCTGATAAGAAAATTCTTACATATATTGTTAAGTGGACCTATGCTCTCTTGGTCTTATGTGGAATTGCTTGTTTGTCATAGGATATGTGAATTTTTACTTGTAGTAGCTATTGAAAGTACTTCTCATATTTTAGATTATATCATATAAATATTAATTTTACTATTTCTCTAATTTCCCAGTTTATTTATAATTGGCAGTAAGAACATTTTTAATAAATTCTTTTTTTTAAAAAAGATTTTATTTATTTGACAGATAGAGACCAGAAGTGGACAGAGAGGCAGGCAGGCAGGGAGAGAGAGAGGGGGAAGCAGACTCTGCGAGCAGAGAGCCTGATGTGGGGCTCGATCCCAGGACCCTGAGATCATGACCTGAGCCGAAGGTAGAGGCTTTAACCCACTGAGCCACCCAGGCGCCCCTAATAAATTCTTTTTAAAAATTCAATTTAGTTAACATGTACTGTATTTTTAGTTTCAGGGGTAGAATTTAGTGATATTTGCAAAGGGGGTTTTTAATGTTTCATCAAACACTTTTTTTTAATGGGGGGAAGGGGCAGAGGGAGAGGGAGAAAGAAAATCTTAACCCAGTGTGCAGCCCTGTGCCTGGCTTGGTTTCACAACCTTGAGTTCATAACCTGAGCCAAAATTAAGAGTTGGATGCTTAACTAACTAAGCCACCTAGGCACCCCTTTGTCAAATACTTTTAAAGATCTGGGAACAATCATACATTTTTCCATTGATTAAGTTTCAGCTTGTCCCATTTAATGTGCAAAGTGAGGACTCCCTGTATATATGCCATAAAATAATCACAGGTGTGACAGCCCATCACTTTTGTTATGTTCTGTTGACCAAAAGCAAGTCACTGGTCTCCCCACACTCCAAGAGAGTATGACTTAATACCAGAGGGCAGAGATCATGGGGCCATCTTAGAATTTTGCCCACAAAAACATCTTAATAATATTGGGTTTTCCAACCCACGAACATGTTAGATCCATTCACATATTAAGGAGTTCCATAGTTTATGATTTGGGGTATTTTTGCTTTTTGTTTTTTTTGTTTTTGGATGTTTGTAGCTTTCAGAATAGAGGATTTGAACAACTTCTCTAAGAGTTATTCTTAGGTTTTCAATATTTTTGATGCTATGGTAAATGGTGGATTTTAAAATTTTATTTTCTAGTACTTTATGGCTAGCATATAGAAATACAACTGGTTTTTCTTTTTCTTTCTTTTTTTCTTTTTAAGACTAGTCAAGGGAATCAGTGGGAGTAGAGAAGGAAAAAATAAATCTGTAACTGGCTGTGATCAATTAATTATGAACACTACAGCACTCAGACCAGCCAACAATTAGTTTTTCTGTATTGGCTTCGTATTCACTAAGTTAACTTATTAGTTTGAAGATTCTTTTGAATGCTCAAAAAATATAATCATGTTATCTGCCAGAAAACAGACTTTTCCCTTCTTTGTTTTCGATTTTTATATTTTTTGTTTCTTTTCATTACCATTTTGGAATGGCTAAGACCTCCGGTATAACATGAAACAAGAGTGAGAGCAAATCTTTGTCTTATTCCTGATCTTAGAGGAAAAATGTTCAATCTTTTATCACTATACATGATTTAGCTGTAACTTTTTAAAGATATTCTTTATCAGAATAAGGAACTTCCCCTTTTACATCAGTTTCCTGAATTTGATTAAATGCTTTTTCTGAATCAGTGGTGATGATCATATACTTTTTCCCCTGTATTCTGTTGATGCAGTGAATTATGATGATTGGCTTATAGTTGTATAATTGACCCCACATACCTAGAATAAAACCCTTTTGGTTGTTAGGTATTCCTTCTTTTTAATTTACTTGTATATTTGATTTTCTAATATTTTGTTTAGAATTTTTACATCTATGTTCATGAAAAATATGGTTCTGAAATGTTCTGTTCTTATAATTTTCTTTTCTTGTCAATTTCTGATATCAGGATTATGCTGGTCTCTTAAGTAATTTATGAAGTTTTCTTTTTCCTCTGTGCTTTGAAAGAGTTTGTATATAGTTGGTATTTTATCTTCTTTTGATGTTTGGCAAAGTTTACCAATGAAATAATATTCTCACTGGGAAGGTTCTTGATTATTGATATAATTTCATTAATATCAACTACTATTCAAACATTTATTTATTTTTTTAAGGTTTTTATTTATTTATTTGACAGACACAGATCACAAGTCGGCAGAGAGACAGGCAGAGAGAGAGGGGGAAGCGGGCTCCTCGCTGAGCAGAGAGCCCAACACGGGACTCGATCCCAGGACCCTGAGATCATGACCTGAGCCGAAGGCAGAGGCTTAACCCACTGAGCCACCCAGGTGCCCCAAACATTTATTTATTATATCAGGTTTACGTTTACGTTGATTTATTTAGTTAAAAAATTATTCTATTTTCTGTTGTGACTTCCTCTTTGACCCATTGATTCTTTGGAAGTCCTGTTTAATTTTTAATTGCTGGGGGGGTTGGTTTGTTATTATTTTCTAATTTAAATTCATTGTGGTTAGAAAATATACTTTGTATGATTTCAACCCTCAGAAATGTTTTGAGGTTCTTTTTTAAAAAAGACTTTTTATTTATTTATTTGACAGACAGAGATCACAAATAGGCAGAAAGGCAGGGAGAGAGAGAGGAGGAAGCAGGCTCCCTGCTGAGCAGAGAGCCCAATGCAGGGCTCAATGCGGGGCTCTATCCCAGGACGCTGGGATCATGACCTGAGCTGAAGGCAGAGGCTTTAACCCACTGAGCCACCAGGCACCCAATGTTTTGAGTCTTATTTTATGGCCCAGCATATAGTCTATTTGGATTCTATGCATGCTTGAAAAAGTATATTCTATAATTGTTTGGTATCATATTCTATAAATATCATTTAGATCAAGAAGACTGAAGGGCATCTAGGTGGTTCAGTCGGTTAAGCATCCAACTCTTGATTTTGGCTCAGGTCATGATCTCAGGGTCGTGAGATCAAGCCCCATGTCCAGCTCTGCACTCAGCATGGAATCTGCTTGAGATTCTCTCCTTCTGCCTTCGTTACTCTCCCTCGCTCTCATATAAATAAATTAATTAAATCCTAAAAAGATAGATGGTATTGTGAAGAACTTCCATATCTTCACTAATTTCTTGTCTAGGTATTCTATAAGTTACTGAGAGGAGGGTTAAAATCTCCAACTGCAATGGCTGGTTTGTCTATTTCTTCTTTTAGTTCTGTCAAATATTGTTTCATGTACTTTGAAGCTCTAATACTAGGCATACTTTGAAGCTCTAATACTAGGCATATACACATTTATAATTATGTATTTCTAATGAATTCACCATTTTGTTATTATAAAATATGTGTTTGTATCAGATAGTCCTTATCTTTTTTTTTTCTAAAGATTTTATTTATTTATTTGACAGAGAGAGAGATCACAAATAGGCAGAGAGACAGCCAGAGAGAGAGATGAGGAGAAGCAGGCTTCCTGCTGAGCAGAGAGCCCCACTCGGGACTCGATCCCAGGCCCCTGGGATCATGACCTGAGCCGAAGGTAGAGGCTTAACCCACTGAACCACCCAGGCGCCCCACAGATAGTCCTTATCTTAAAGTCTATTTGTCTCATATGAATATAATCACTTCAGCTTTCTTGTACTTACTGCTTGTATATCCCTCTCAATCCTTTTACTTTCAGCTTATCTTTCTTATATTTAAAGTGTGAGATATATATATGTGTACAAATATATATATCTACACATAGAAATATACATATACATATTGGGGTGCTTGGGTGGCTCAGTGGGTTAAAGCCTCTGCCTTCGGCTCGGGTCATGATCCCAGGTTCCTGGAATCAAGCCCCACATTGGGCTCTCTGCTCAGTGGGGAGCCTGCTTCCCTCCTCTCTTTCTGCCTGCCTCTCTGCCTACTTGTGAGTTCTGTCTGTCAAATAAATAAATAAAATATTAAAAAAAAGAAATATACATATACATATATGTGTATATATATGTATATATATGTATACATTGCCACAGTAATGTCTGTCAAAGTGGCTAGCCATAAAAACTCCAGCACCACACTCATCTGAAGGGCACTCCCAACAAAGGCGACTGATTTTGCCATTCTCATCCACCTTATAGTATTTCAGGACTGCCAGTTTAACCTTCTTTCTCTTATGCTTATTCTTCTTGGGAGTGGTATAAGACTTCTTCTTCCTTTTCTTAGCACCACCATATGTATATGTATATATATGTACATATATATGCATATATATATGTACATATAATGTAAATTTTAATCAAAAGACATAAGGTAATTGAATGGCTAAAAAAAAGAGATCCATCTATATGCTACCAATAGAGACTCACTTCAGACTTAAAGTCACATACAGACTAAAAGTTAAAGAGATAGAAAAAATTACCATGCATGGGGTGCCTGGTTGGCTCAGTCAGTTAAGTATCTGCCTTCACTCAGGTCATGATCCCAGGGTCCTGGGATGGAGTCCCACATCAGTCTTCCTGCTAAGCAGGGAGCCTGCTTCTCCCTCTCCCTCTGCCCTGCTTGTGCTCTCTCTCTCTTGCTCTATCTCAAATAAATAAATAAATAAAATCTTTTTTAAAATTACCATGCAAATGTAAGCAAAATAAAAAAGTTAGGGCAGCAATACTTATATCAGATAAAATACACTTTAAAACAAAAGACTATAGCAAGGGGCACCTGGATGGCTCAGTGAGTTAAAGCCTCTGCTTTCGGCTCAGGTCATGATCCCAGGGTCCTGGGATAGAGCCCGGCATTGGCCTCTCTACTTGGCAAGGATCCTGCTTCCCTTCCTCTCTCTCTGCCTGCCTCTCTGCCTACTTGGGATCTCTGTCAAATAAATAAATAAAATTTTAAAAAAAGACTATAGAGCGCCTGGGTGGCTCAGTGGGTTAGGCCGCTGCCTTAGGCTCAGGTCATGATCTCAGGGTCCTGGGATCGAGCCCCGCATCGGGCTCTCTGCTCAGCAGGGAGCCTGCTTCCTCCTCTCTCTCTCTGCCTGCCTCTCTGCCTACTTGTGATCTCTCTCTGTCAAATAAATAAATAAAATCTTTTAAAAAAATCTTTAAAAAAAAAAGACTATAGCAAGAGGCAAAGAAGGGCATTGCAAAAATGATAAAGGGATATATCCAACAAAAGTTGTATACAAATTATAAATATCTAGGAACACAATATAGGAGCACCTAAATTTAAAAAAAAGCAAACATTAGTAGACATAAAGGAAGAAATTGAGAGAGGGGACTCAAATAAAACCAGAAATTAAATAGGAGAAATAACAACTGACACCAGATAAATGCAAAGGATTATAAGAGAATGTTATATGCCAACAAATTGGACAACCTGGATAAACTCCTGGAAATATATAATCTTTCAGGATTAGAGGACTGATTCAGGAAGAAATGGAAAATTTGAACAGACTAATTACTAGCAATGAAATTGAATTAGTAATGAAAAATTTCCAAAAAACAAAAGTCAGTACTGATGGCTTCATAGGTGAATTCTACCAAACATTTAAAGAAGAGTTAATACCTATTTTTCTCAAACTATTAAAAAAAAAAGAGGAATAGAAGCGTCCAAATACATTCTGCAAGGCCACCATCATCCTCATACCAAAGCCAAACAAAGACACTACCAAAAAAAGAGAAAATTAGAGCCCAATAGCTCTGCTGAGCACAGATGCAAAAATCCTTAACAAAATATTAGCAAACCAACTTCAGCAATGCATTAAAAAGACCATTCATGACAATCAAATGGGATTTATTTAGGAAGCAAGGATAGTTCAATACTTGCAAATCAATCGATTTGATACCTTACATTAATAAGAGGAATGTTAAAAACCATATGATCATCTCAGTCAACACAGAAGAGCATCTGACAAAATACAATAGCTGTTCATGATAAAAATTTCAACAAAAAGAGTGTAGAAGGAGCATAGCTCAACATAATAAAGGCCATATCTGATAAACCCACAGCTAACTTCACACAATGGTGAGAAACCTAGAGCTTTCCTCTCAGTGAAAAAGACAAGGATGTCCACCCTCACTACTTTTATTCAATATAGTAATGGAAGTTCTAGTTGCAGCAATCAAATAAGGAAAAGAAATAAAAGGTTTCCAAATTAGTAAGGAAGAAGTAAAGCTGTCAATATTTGTAGATGATACGATACTATACATATATTTTTTAAAAAGCCCTAGGGTCACCTGGGTAGCTCAGCCAGCTACGCATCTGCCTTAGGCTCAGGTCACAATCTCAGGATCCTGGGATGGGGACCCACATGGAGCTCTCTGCTCAGTGGGGAGCCTGCTTCTCTCTCTCTCTCTCTCTGTCTCTGCCTCCCATTCATTTGCTCTCTCTCAAATAAATAAATAAAATCTTTTAAAAACAAACAAATAAATAAAAACCTAAAGACCATCAAAAACTATTAGAACTGGTAAATGAATTCAGTAAAGTGACAGGATACAAAATTAATATGCAGAAAAATCTATTGCATTTCTATACACTAATAATGAAGTAGCCAAAAGAGAAATTAGAAAAATCACTCCATTTATAATTGCACCAGAAAGAATAAAATACATAGGAATAAACTTAACGAAGGTAGTGAAAGATCTGTACTCTGAAAACTATAAGGCATTGATGAAAGAAACTGAAGATGAAACAAAAAAATGGAAAGACATTCCATACTCATGGATTGGAATAATTAACATTGTTAAAACGTGCACACTACCCAAAGCAGTCTACAGGTTCAGTGCAATCCCTATCAAAATACCAACAGCATTTTTCACATGACTAGAACAGATAATCCTAAAATGTATTAGAACCACAAAGACCTAAGAGCCAAATCAATCTTGAGAAAGAAGAACAAAGCTGGAGGTATTACAATCTCAGTTTTCAAACTATACTGCAAAGCTATAATAATCAAAATAGTATGGTACTGGCACAAACATAGACACATCAATCAATGCAACAGGTAAGAGAGCCCAGAAACAAGCCATACCTATATGGTGAATTAATCTGCAACAAAGGTGGCAAAAATATACAATGGGGAAAAGACAGTCTCTTCAATAAATGATACCGGGAAAACTGGATAGCAACATGCAGAAGAATAAAACTTATCACTTTCCTACATCATATGCTAAGATAAACTCAAAATGGACTAAAGACCAAATGTGAGACCTAAAACCATAAAACTCTTGGAAGAAAATAGAGTGAGTAATCTCTTGGACATTGGCTATAGCAACATTTTTCTAGGTATGTCTCCTCAGGCAAGGGAAACCAAAGCAAAAATAAACCATTGGGCTACATCAAAATAAAAGCTTCATAGTGAAGGAAACTATCAACAAAACAAAAAGGCAACCTGGGGCGCCTGGGTGGCTCAGTGGGTTAAAGCCTCTGCCTTCGGCTCGGGTCATGGTCCCGGGGTCCTGGGATCGAGCCCCACGTCGGGCTCTCTGCTCAGCGGGGAGCCTGCTTCCTCCTCTCTCTGCCTGCCTCTCTACCTACTTGTGATCTCTGTCTGTCAAGTGGATGAATAAAATCTTTAAAAAAAAAAAAAACAACAAAAAGGCAACCTACTGAACGGGAGAAGATATTTGCCAACTACATACCTCAATAAGGGGTTAATATCCAAAATATATAAAGAATTTATACAACCCAACACCACCCTCCCAAACAAAAACAAACAAACAAAAAGCCAAACAACCTGATTAAAAAATAGGCAGAGGTTTTGAAGAGATATTTTGTAAAGAAGACATACAGTTGACCAACAGGTATATGGAAAAGTACTCAACATCACTAATCATCAGGATAATGCAAATCAATACCAAAATGAGATATCACCTCTCACCTGTCAGAACGGCTAGTATCAAAAAAACAAGAACCCACAAATGCTGGTGAGGATGTGGAGAAAAATGAACACTCGTGCACTGTTGGTAGGAATGTATATTGGTGCAAGCACTGTGGAAACAATATGGAGTTTCCTCAAAAGAAGAAAATTAGGAATACGATATGATCCAGTAATTCCACTGTTGGGTATTTACCTAAAGAAAACAAAAACAGTAATTAAAAAAGGTTAATGCACCTCTATATTTATTGCAGCATTATTTACAATAACCAAATTTGGAAGCAGCCCAAGTGGCCATGGACTGATGAATGGATAAAGAAAATGTGGAGTATACACACAACTTAATATTACTCAGCCACAGAAAAGAAGGACATTTTGCCATTTGTGACAGCCTGGATGGACTTGAGGGTGTTATGTTAAGTGATATAAGGACATAGGTCAGGCAGAGAGAGAAAAATACCACATGGTTTCACTTACATGCAGAATCTGAAAAATAAATGAACAATAACAACAACAAAAAACACAGACTCTTAAATACAGAGAACAGACTGGTGGGTGTCAGAGGGGAGGCCGATGAGGGGATGGGTGAAATACATAAAGGGGATCAGGAGGCACAAACTTCTAATTATAAAACAAATAGTTCACAGAGATGAAAAGTACAGCATGGGGCGCCTGGGTGGCTCAGTGGGTTAAAGCCTCTGCCTTTGGCTCAGGTCAAGATCCCAGGGTCCTGTCATCAAGCCCCACACTGGGCTCTCTGCTCGGCGGGGAGCCAGCTTCCCTTCCTCTCTCTCTGCCTCCCTCTCTGCCTACCTGTGATCTCTGTCTGTCAAATAAATAAATAAAATCTTTAGAAAAGTACAGCATGGAACTGTAGTCAATAATATTGCAATAATGTTGAATGATGACTACATTTGTCTTGATGAGCACTGAGTATTGTATAGATTGTTGAATCAATATATTGTACACATGAAACTAGTATAACATTGCACGTTATTTTTACTTCAATAAAATAAACAAATAAATGTGATTAGCAAAAATAATTAAATTAAATACCAATAAGATTGATAAGGTTTTAGCTAAACTGCCCAAGGAAAAAAGAAAGAAGGAATAAAATATTAGTATCAGGGATGAAAGAGAGGACATCACCATAGTCTCTGTAGACATTAAAAGGATAATAAGGGAATATTATGAAAAACGTTATTCCAGTAAGTTGAACAAACTTGATGAAATGAACAAAGACAAAAACTGCCAAAACTGGCCTAAGAAGAAACAGAAAATTTGGATAGTCTTATCATAATTTCAAACATTAAATTTATAATTTAAAACTTCCCACAAAAGAACTCCACACCTTTTACTAATGGAGCTTATGAAACATTTTACTTATTTATGTATTTATGTATGTATTTATTTGAGAGAGAGTGGTGAAAGAGAGCACAAGCAGGGGGAGCTGCAGAGGAAGAGGGGGAAGCTGGATCCCCGCTGAGCAGGGAGCCCGATGTGGGGCTCCATCCCAGGACCCTGGGACTATGACCTGAGCCAAAGTCAGCTGCTTAACTGACTGAGCCACCCAGGTGCCCCTACGAAACATTTTAAAAAGAAAATACCAATCCTACATAAAAGTTTTTTTACAAAGAGGAAAATATGGGGGTGCCTGGCTGGCTCAGTCAGTAGAGCATGCAACACTTGATCTTGGGGTCATGAGTTCAAGCCTTACATTGGGTGTAGAGCTTAATAAAAAAAAAAGGCAGGGGAGTATAGAACATTTCCAAATTCATTTTACAAGGCCAGTATTACCTTAACATTAAAACCAGATGAAGACATTACAGGAGAAGAGTACTACAGACCAATATTCCCATGAACATGAATGCAAATGTAAGTGAAATTAAACCGTAGACCTCCATGTGTATGTGTATGTTATCTCTAACCTTCTACCTGTAAATGTGTTCTGCAAGACACCTGGAATGATGTTTACCTAATATTAATAATGACTGTTTTGGGTTAGTTGTTGCACTTTTATTATTGCACTTTTCTGCATTGTTTGAATTCTTTTTTACAAACATGTATTATACAGCAGAATAATTATTCTTAAAAATAAGCGGTAAGCAAATTTGCCCACTTATAAGTTCTAGGTGATGGGAATATGAATGATTTGTTTTCCTTTGTGCTTTTCTGAAATATTAAAATAAAAATGGAGGCACCTGGGTAGCTCAGTTGGTTAAGCAACCTCCAGCTCAGGTCATGATCATGTGGGATCGAGTCCCACATCGGGCTCCCGGCTCCACGGGGAGTCTGCTTCTTCCTCTGACCTTCTCCTCGCTCATGCTCTCTCTCTCTCTCTCAAATAAAGAAAATCTTTAAAAAAATGGATATTTTTTATCCATTACTGGTATCAGGCACATAGTCTAAAATTTTAGGGAGTTTCTTGCTATTCCTATTTTATCAAGTGTTTTCTATTGGGATGTGTACTGAATTTTACCAAATGTCTTCCCCACATCCATAGCTTTGACCATGTGATGTTTAAGTTGTCTTCCTCCTGAGCTACACTTGCACACCTGGTGGAACAGCTGATTGCACAGATGTCTCAGCAACAAGGTACAAGTGGAAAAGCAACCTCCTCCCACTGTCCTTCAAGCCCACAGTCTAGGTGAGCCCTCCCTCACTCTGGATGAGATCTTGGGCAGCTTGCATAGCTTTTCCCATAATTTTTACTCTAAGAACAGTTTTGTTGTAGTCATACCATTGGATCCAATATTTAAGCTTGAAACTTTTATCTAATTCAAATTGCCCTCTCCCTTAGCTCTGCCTCAGACTGGAACATCTGCCATGGGGACAGGGATGCCACCTCTTTCCGAAGTACTGGTCCAGGCTCTTCAGAGACACAAAACCATATCTGTGTCTCTGTATTCAGAGATATTTCTGTCTTTATATCTGCATCTTTTATTAAAAAAGATTTTACTTATTTATTTGGCAGACAGAGAGAGAGCACAAGCAGGGGGAGTAGGAGCAGAGGGAGAGGGAGAAGCAGACTTCCCACTGAGCAGGGAGCCCCATGAGGGGCTCGATTCCAGGACCCCCGGGGATCATGAGCTGAGCTAAAGGCAGATGCTTAACTGACTGAGTCACAAGGTGCCCCTCCACAACAATTTTTATAAGGAATTGGTTCACTGATAGTGGAGGTTGAGGAGTCCCACCTTGTGGGTCTGCAAGTTGGGAGACCCAGCAGAGCCGGGTGTAGTTCAGTCCAAGTCCGAGGGCTTGAGAACTGGCAGCGCCAGTGGAGTAAGTCTCAGTCCGAGGGCAGAAAACTGCTGTCGCAGCTCATGTAGTCTGCAGAGAGTGCGTGTTCTCTCTGTCTCTGCCTTTTTGATCCTTCAGCTCTCCCGGATTGGATGATGCCCATCCACTTTGGGGAGGGCAACCCTCTTTACTCAGTACCCAGATTCAAATGCTAACCTCGTCCAGAAACATTCTAAGAGACATACCATTTAACCAACTTTCTGCGCACCGCATGGTCCAGTCAGCTTGACAAATAAAACTAACCATCATTGGGGCCTTCTAGGAGAGCAGAGATGAGCAACAGAAAGGTCTTGCTAGTTTGGTGCATTGTCACCTGGTGTTGGTGACTTTGGAGTGTCACCACTGAGTGACACTTATTGAGGGGGGGCTCAGTAAGTGCAAGTAAGTAAGTAAAGGGGGTTCAGCCAAACTGTGTGACACTTACTGAGGGGGGCTCAGCCAAACTGTGGCTCCCTCTCCTGTAGAGCCTTTGACCCAGTTAATGCCTCCTCCAGTTGGCAGTGTGGATTTCTCCCCTTAACCCTCTGGCTATCCTTTGGCCTACGATAGGGAGTCTCTACTAAATACCATCTCCTTCCAGGGGCCCACCCCTCACTCATAGGAAATACACACATGGCTTTCCTGCAGCTGGAGGCTAGAAATGCAGGCCTTCCTTAAAGGGAGCCCTCACCTACATCTGCTACCAGACTAGGGCAGCTCCAACCACAGCTGCTCATCTTGAGTCTTTTTTTTTTTTTTTTTTTTTAAGATTCTATTTATTTATTTGAGAGAGAAAGAGAGAGAGAGCATGAGCAGGGGGAGGGGCAGAGGGAGAGAGAGGAGCAGACTTCCCATTGAGCAGAAAACCCATGGGTTCAATCCCAGGACCCTGCAATCATGAGTTGAGCCAAAGGCAGACACTTAATGGACTGAGCCACCCAGGGTTCCTAAACATATGTTCTTGTGTTAGTTTCTTAGGGCTGCTGCAACAGATGACCACAAACTGGGTGGTTTACAACAAGAGAAATTTCTTCTCTCCTTATTTTAGAGGCCAGAAGTCTGAAATCAAGGTGTTGACAAGACGAGTTTGTTCTGGAAGCTCTCAGCCAGAGTCTGTTCCACATCTCCCTCCAGGGTTTTGGTGGCTGTCAGCAATCCTGGGTGTTCCTTGACTTCTAGACACATTCCTCCACTTTCTGTCTTCATCTTCACAAGGCCTATACTTCTGTGTGTTCCCTGATCTCATCTCCTTTCTCTTTCAAGGACAACAGACATTGGATTTTTGGGACCTCCTCTAATTTCAGGATAATCTCATCAAAAGATCTTTAACTTAATTATATCTGCAAAGACCCTAATTCCAAGTAAAGTCACAATCACAAGTACTGGAGGTTAGGACTTGGGCATATATTCTGAGGGACCACTATTCAATCCGCTATACTTCTATTTACACAATTATTAAAAAAAAAAATCATGAGAACGGTGTTGAGAGTTTCAGAGAAACAAGTTTACTTATAATTAGAATAAAAATATTTTCTGGAGTCTTCTAGCATCATTAGTAGAGCCTTGTTTACATAGGCCAACAGCCCCTTTTTCATGGAAAATAATTCTACCTTTTCTCTCTCACTGCGTGTTTTTGGAGGGATTTGGATGGTGGTGCTGAGTTCTCTCTTGCTGGTCACTGGGAGGGAAAGGAATGAATCTTTCACACTTCTGCCAAAAGGTTATCTGTCTCTTTGAGATTGTGAGCTTCCTAAAGAATGGGCCTGTACCCAGTATTCCCCCAGGCACCACACTGCTCCTATCCCAGGTCTGGAACTTCCCCAGGGCAGGGCTCTCCACCTCAGGGGGGGTGGGGTGTGGTGGGGATGGGGCGGTGGTGGGCAGGAGCAGGGCTGTGCCTCCTCTCCTTTCACTCCAGAACATGGCCACCACAGTGTCTCCAGGCAACCTCCCCTTGCCTTAGAGGAGAAAAACAGTACAGCTGTTGGAAACAAGACAAATCACGAGATCTGATCATCTGTCAAGTTGACTGTCACAAGTCAGGGCTCTACTTGCTAAGCAACTGTACTGAAAACACCACACACTTTCATCAAGATGAAAATGAAAACCACAATAGCTTTGAGCCTTGTCAAACGAGGAAACACCTATAACAACCATGTCAGGGGCGCGGGCGCACCTCACAACCCCAAAATCACACCACCGACAAAACCTGCAGCCCCTTGGAAATGATGAATTAGAACCCACCAGGGCTCTGGAGGGAGATCTGGGGACGTTTGTGGACAGCAATCCTGCGGCCACAGAAGAGAGGAGAGTGTGGGCCTGGGAGTTACAAACTTCCCACTGCAGGAGAATCTCCTGGAGGGCTTGTTAAGGTAGGGGTCGCTCACCCCACCCCCACAGTTCTGGGTCTGGAGCCCCTCCCCCACCCCCGCCAGCGTGACGGGTAGCAGCTGTCCTGGGACCGCACGCTGAGAACCACGCGCCCAACACGGAGCTTTGGAGTCTGTCCTGTTAATAGGCTCCATCTGTGATTTGAGGCAGGAGGTCCTCATACAACAGTGTGAGATGCTGGTTGCCAAAGGACAAAGGTCAGAGACTCCCAAGTGGATGGCAGGTTGGGAGGGCAATAAATGGGTGTGGAGCCCTGGGAGAACCAAGGCAAGAAGAGCCTTCCTGAAACTCCTTTTGCCCCCCATCCCCCAACTTCCTTGTACCCACCTGGAAACTTTGAAGCAGATGAAGCTATTCCTAGAAGGTGTTTGAGGTCAGTCCTGCAGGGTTTAGGCTTGGCTGTCCGCAGGTGTTCAGAAGGAGCTAGCCCGGTCTCTGGTGGGGGTGTTTAGGTCCAGGGGGACCAGCAAACAGTTCCTGAGCAGGCCTCTCGGCTTGCGTGACCCACGCGGCACCTCATACGAAGGGCCAGAGGCCAGAGCCTGCGTCCCTGGGGTGTACGCTAGTCTGGGTTCAAGCAGCCCTGCAGGGCAGGTATCCCGCGGCAGGCGTGACAGCAGGGACCCACGCTAGCGCGCTCTGAAGTTTGTTGAGACGGAGGCGGCCCCGCCCAGCGGCGCTGCGAGGAGCCTGGGGAGCGGCCCATGCGCTCTGCGATGGCGCCCCCTGGTGGACAAGAGGGACACCGCCTGGCTTCCCGCGTTGCCGCCCCCGGGGCACCTGGGATGGGGGTAACATCGTGGCTGCTGCCGTGGCTGTAAATGCTAGTGATGCTGAAAACAGCAACTACGCATATCAGAACCTTCTACGCGTGTGCCACACACTACTGTAAGCCCTTTGAATGCATCAACTCATTTAATCCTCGACACCCCCTGCAGCAAGTTCTCAGGGGAGCTCCGTTTTTCGGGCGATAGAACCTGTGCCCATAGAGTTAAGATAGCTTGCCAAGGTCAGAGGGACGATCCCAGTTAGGGGCTGGCAGGGAGGACGCGCTCAGAGTCGCGGCAGGACCGCGGGACTTACATCTCCGCAGCCGGGTTTCTCACCCGACAGGAGTTCCACATCTTCCTCCCGCGGCCTGGGGGAAGGAACGGCGTGGAAGCCCTCGCTCCGCAGGCCTGGACTGCTGGGGAGGTCAGAGGGCGCCCTTCACACAAATGCCCAGTCGGCAGTGCCCTACCCCCTCCCCCAGGACGCCACTGGTTGCACCCAGGACTCCGAGAGCCCTCTAAAAGCGGCATTTCAGCTCTGCCTGATCAATAAAGACCTCTCTGTCAAAAAAATCCCATCTCCTTCCCCAACCTTTTTTTTTTCTTTTTTAAAAAGATTTTTATGTATTTGACAGAGAGAGAGACAGCAAGAGAAGGAATACAAGCAGGGGGAGTGGGAGAGGGAGAAGTAGGCTTCCTGCTGAGCAGGGAGTCCAACAAGGGGCTTGATCCCAGGACTCGGGGACCATGACCCGAGGCCAAAGGCAGATGGTTAACGACTGAGCCACCCAGGCACCCTTCTTCCCCAACTTTTGATAGTATGCTTATCTGAGAAAATGTCACTTGTACACTTTCTTGCAGAGGTGAATTATAAGAAGGAAGGTTAACACTGAGCCTCAGACAGAGGAAAGCTGGCTGTTAGGGGACCCAGGAATTGGCAGTGGCCAGAAAGACTGGTTGGGTGACCCCCAGGGAATGAGCACCCCCCTCATCCCCCTCACTGCCACCCTTTGGGGACAAAGGGCCTGTCCTTTCTTGGCTCCTATGTGGCTCACCAGCTGGGTTAGGGGCTGTGGGGACCTCCACTGAGGAGACTCAGTGACCTGTGGGAGTGCAGCTGGAGAAAACCTGAGTCTCATTGGCCCCAGAGAACAAAGAGAAGAGAGAGAAAAGTGGACAAAGACTGAGGCCATGTGGTGCTGAACGTGAGCTGGGAAAGAGCATGGCAGGCTGAGCATGTGTTGGGTCTGCACCCTACTTAGGAAACTTGTTGTGACACAGGCCTTGACCTTGGAATGGGGGAGAGTACAGGATGAGAAGGTGAGCAGGGAGCTTTGGAGCAGCCTTCCTCCCCAGCCCATAGCTCTGTAAAGGGAATCCCCCTGAAATTGGGGTCAACACAAAGATTGCATTCCAGCCACTGGCTTTTTGATGACAAAATGTATGATCAAACACACAGCATTGGGACAACTCTGGCTCAACACAAAACCAAAACGTATTTCACACCTACCTCCAGAAAAAATTTCCATTGAGTTAGTTGCAATTAATAATAGCTAACAGTGACAGAAGTACCACTATGAGCCAGTTGCTGTTTCTAGAACTTGCTGTGAATCAGCTCATTTAATCTTCTCTATAAGGGTATGAGGTATGGACATTTCCATTTTATTATTTCATGAGCAGGAAATCACCTGGAAAAAAAGGTATTAAGTATGAAGGTATTAGAAGAAAATACTATTTGGATGAGAAAAGATCCTGTTAGCATCACATCAAAGACAAAAACCATAAAAGAGAAAATGATAGTTTTGAACATATAAAACGTAAAATATCTACAGTGTAAAAAAAAAACAAATGAAAAGAAATTACATGCTAGGGAAAAATTTGCAATAAATACGACATATAAGTGGTCAATAAAGTTAATAGAAACTAACAATTAAGAAAAATAAAATATCCAAAGAAAATTGAAGAAAGGGCATAAATAGGCAATTCATAAGGAATAAAAATTAACAAATCTGAAAAAATAACCATCCTTATTGGTAGTCAAAATAATGAAAATGAAAGAAATTGGATGCCATCTTCTTCACTTTTCCACTAAGCAAAGATTTTGACAAAGATGATAACTCTCAGGGCAGGCAAAAGGACAGGAAATATGTATTTCTTACACTGAGTCACACATCTCTTTAATAGCTGGGTCGTTCTCCATTCTGTGGATATAGCATTATTTATTTAATCATTCCCCAATTATTGTTCACTTAGATAATTTCCCATTTTTTTGGCTTATAAATTCAACGATCATCTTTGTTCATAATTCTTTGCATCTTTGATGATTTCTTTAGGAGAGGATCCCTGGAGAGGACTTTTTTTGGATGGAGGATTTTAAGCCTCTGAGGGCAGGATGCCAAATTGCTTCTCATGAAGGTCAAATCTGTTTTGTTTTGTTTTTTTAAGATTTTATTTATTTATTTGACAGAGAGAGATCACAAGTAGGCAGAGAGGCAGGCAGAGAGAGAGGAGGAAGCAGGCTTCCTGCCGAGCAGAGAGCCCGATGCAGGACTCGATCCCAGGACCCTGAGATCATGACCTGAGCCGAAGGCAGCAGCTTAACCCACCGAGCCACCCAGGCACCCAAGGTCAAATCTGTTTTGATTGGTAAGGGGAGCTTGGTCAGAGCAGAGTTCAGAGTAGCCCTGGGACCAGGAAAGGAGACAACGACAGGCAGAGTGAGTGGACTGTGGAGGCCAACTTTTAGAAGAGCATTGGTGCAGGGGGAGTGATACAGGCTGGGGAGAGGAGGAGGGCAGGAGATGTGGCTGGAGGATGGGGGAACAGTACAGAGACTTCCAGAATGGCCATCCAAGGGAAGGGGGGCAATGGGGTGAGGCCGAGCCTTCCCACTGATGGCCCGCCCAGGGCCTGCCCTGCAAGGGAGGCAGAGGGGTCCATGCAGGGCAGCTTGGCCTAGACTGGGATCTTCACTTACTAGGGTTGTGTGCTTGGGCAAGTCACCCAGCTCCTCCAAGTCTTACATGAGGTGACCCACGCAAAGCACAATGACAGGTGCTTGCTAAGTGTTCAATAAATGGTGGCTGGAGTTATTGGGAGGCACTCCAAAAACATTTACTGATGGGATTCTGGGATATTGGCTAACATTTAAATACAGATTCTACATGCCAGCCGTTATTCTAAGTGTGCATTTCTAATTCACACCTAATAATAGCCCAATAGCCCTAGGAAGTACAGATATTATCATCCACCCAAATTGACAAATGAGGAAATCAAGGCACAGAGTAGTCAAGCAACTTGCCCCAAATCCCCAAGCAGCAGCATAGCTAGGTTAGACCTGGGCAGTGTGCTCTTACCCCCTACTTACACAGCCTCTGGGTACCTGTAATACTGGAAAGTTCAGCATTGCCAACCACAAATAGGGAACAGAAGTCTGGATTCATCTGGTGGTGGGGAAGATCTGTGATCGTCCCAGAAAAGGCAGTTATAAGACCCTGCATCAAGGGCTCCCCCAGGCAGCCTTCAGGGGAGTAGGACCAATGTGGAGGCCCATGGGATCCCTAGTTATGGGGTGCTCCCCTGGGTTGGAGGACGGAGGACCCCAGACTTGAAGCCTCTGGGATCCTACTTTACTAACTGCTGGGGTGGGCTGGCCAGGCTTGGAGAGAGGCTGGAGAAAGGGGCAGGAGGGACAGGACTAAAGACTGTCTCTGGGGGAAGGTCCAGTGCAGAAGTTCTGGAAAATGTCCGTGATCTGGGTTCAAAATGCTGCTGCTGAGTCACCCACGGGAAGTTGATCTGCATTTCGCTTACTGAAAGAAGGCGGGGATGTGGGAGATTCACTGCAAGACTTTCCTCCGACAAGTTAAAATTAAAAAGGGTGGTGCGGCTAGCTGGGAGCAGCTTGTCTTCAGGGTAGCGGGGGTGGGCATATAAACTGAACGCCAGCCTTAGCCAGAGAGAACCGGGTGCAAATCAGTCTCCATCACCAGGCAGTCCCCGGACCTCGGTTTCTCTTGCTGGAAAATAAGCATCGTATCGCCTACCTCACAGAGGGCCTGTGAGGATTCATGAGATGATACATACAAATAGCAGTGTCTGGCCTACCGTCAGCGCCCCACCGAACATTCTCCCCTCACCAGGACCCGTCGTGCACGTACCCGTGCCAAGCCCTCCACTGAAGGCACGATACGTGTTAGCTAATCGGGGTTCTCGGACTGTGCTACAAGACCAGCCACCTCACATCCCTGGGCAGTTGTGAGATCCTCGGGCCCCAGACCTGCTGAATCGGGAAATCCTGTGTCTCATCCAGCCTCCCAGGTGCATAGGATGGCTGGTAATTGTTCGAGAACCACCGCCTAGTTTAGAGTTGTTAGTATTGTTGTTATAGAACAAGCTGAAAAATTTGATTCTTACCAGTAGGGTTACCAATTGTTGTGTTGTTAGCCCTGAAAGGCCCACATGCTAGGAAAACCCTTAGTCCTGAGCAGACTGGAAACTTTAGTCACCCTAGTAACTGTCAGAATAGTATTACAGCCTTGGAAGGCATTATGGGATTGTGGCAAAAGGAAGTAAACCAGGCACGGTGAGGAAATCTGAAGGGTGGCTGCTTAGCTGACTCGGTGGCTGGTGTTGGTGGGAGGGGGTCTTCCATGACAAGGGAGAAGCCCTGACAGTGGAGGGGACATCCTTGGGACCCCCAAGTCCTCAGCAGAGCTCAGGAATGGTTGCTGAGAGCGAGCTTTCCTTGTGGAAACTGAGGCAGGGGCTGAACTTCAGAGCTGGGACGCTGTGGGACGAGTCTGACTTAGGCTGAAGGCATGGAGGCCCCTGCTGGTAGCTGATAGTTATTCATTCATTTAATAAACATCAAGTGTCAACTTTGTACTAGCAGGCTTCCCTTGGGACCTGGGGATATAAAAATGGAAGGGATGATGTGAGCTTGTAGTTTGTGACCAGATGAATAACAAGGCAAGCCAGGCTCCAAGAGGACCTGCCATCATGGAAAGAAGAGTCCCTATGGTCAACTGTTTGTTTACAAAGGGCTGGGAAACCAGGGTCCTTTGGTAATTTCAGACACCGGCACGTCCAGGCAGCTGTTTCTTTTATTAAGCGATGTTCACTGAAAAGGGACCAGAATAAAGTGGAACCAGCCAGTGGTCTCAGCCCTGACTGTGGAGCTGAATCACGTGGGGACTGAACCCAAGCAAACTGCACCAGATTCTCTGTTTTTTTCCCCCCCTTAAGCTCCAGAAGTGATATTAATGCTAACACCCAGCACTTTGCAGCCCAGGTGGTTATGAATTCGAGAAGGGACATCAGACGTCAAGGTCCTTTGCAACGTGCCTCACATCCTTCCTCTGCCTGCCTTTCCCAGCCAGCCTTCCACCCCAGCAGCAGGCTGCAAGCTAGTCCCAGGGCTATCAAGCATCCTGATTATCCCCTCCCCACTTCACCAATTCTGGACCAGGGTATTGGGGCCCAAGAAGCAGGTGGTGCAAATCACGGTGGGGGTGGGAGGTGAGTGAGTCATGTGTGGGTCACACACTTAGTCATGTGGGGGAACTGGGAGAAGGGTGGCCATCCCCCTCCCTCAGGATGTTGTGGGGGCGGGTTCAGGGATGTGTCAACCATATGAAGAATTTTGTCAGAGCTTCTTAGAAAAGTAAATGGATCTTTGCTTCTTTCATTTCCTCTTCCGGCTCTCAGTGGCTGTGAAACTGCCAGAATGGCCTGAAGTCAGAAAAAAGAGGTTCAAGTTTCAGTTTTCTGTTGGATAAAGCACAGTGGTACGCTAAGAATCTGATACAGTAGGATAGTCTCTAGAAGAATGCACATATATGCATAATTTTATATATGATTTCGGGGAAGGTAGGGGAGGGACAGCGACCCCATTGTCCTCCCAGGGAGGCAAGGTTACCTACCTCTGCGCTGGGGTCCCTGGGTTCCAGACCTTGAAGGATCCTCATTAATCAGATGCCAGAAGGAGGGAGCAGGACCTGGACAGCTCTGCCCGGATTGCCCACTACTGTCTTACAAATGAGAACAGAGTAAGCTGCCATTTACCTGCACATGGTGGGGGTTTTTATTCTTACTTACATGTTTTAACACAGAGGTTTTCGAACTTGAGAGAACACTAAAATCTCCTGGAGGGCTTGTTAAAACAAGGGGGGACTTGTTAAAACAATTATGGGGACTCCCTCAGGATTCCTGACTCAGTAGGTCTGAGACAGGGCCAGATCGTCTACATTTCTAGTAAGTTCCCAGGTGTTGCTGAAAGCTGCTGGTCTGGGGCCTACACTTTGAGAACCACTTACACAATTACTTTCCTTCTGTTCATCAGCCCAGGTGTGGGTGCCGGACTGACTAGGGAGCTGGGTTCGAGTCCGAGTTCATGGTTTATCGCATCATCGCCAGGCTATCCATTCTACCGCAAGCATCCATCAGCGCTTGGTTCTGTGTGAACTCAGCTTTCTTCCTTATGCTTCCATTTTTACATGACCATGATAATGAGCTATTGACACGCTGTTGGAGCTTTGTAAAGTTCCTGGGGGAACAAAAGTATCTCCAGCTTGCACAGAATATTCCTCCTTCAGAGTGCCTGAGGAACCCAGAGCCTTCCGGTGTTCTTAGCCCAGACTGGGAGTTCTCTTGTTCTTTACATTCAACACAACTGCCCACACTTGCAGGCAAATACTAGAGTGCTTGAGAAGCTAACTGGGATCTCACTCCCGTTTGTGTAGAACTCCCTCATAATTAAGGGCACTGCATGCTGACCGGGAGGACCCTTGGAAGCACACTGCCTTGCTAGACAGAATCTGCTGCTGCTATGGGCAGAGGAGCAAACTGTCACTGCCAAGTTGAATGCCAAGGAGGCTTCCTCCAGCTGGACGTGGTCCTGGGGCAGAGTGAGCCCAAGACTAGATGGCAGTCTGATGCCGGGCTGATGTTCTAAACTCTATTGCACCGCACACCTGACTCCCCTGCAGCTCTGCTAAAATGCAGATTCTGACTGAGCAGGTCGGGGCAGGCCCCAAGTTCTGCGCTTTCAATAAGCTCCTGGGTGATGCCAATGCCAACATGACTGACACCAGCCAACTTTTATCCACTGCCTCTTCAGACATGAGCGGAGGTAGAGGTGGACTTTATTTTAAGGAGTCCTGGGAGCCTGGGCAATGCAACCCTTAATCTTCACAAGTGATGGAACGAGTGGGCCCAATATGCACCTGAAAATCTCATCTGGTCAGCGAACAACCTCCTCATCTTCTGGGCGCTAAGTTTATGAGAGCCCCTTTCAGCTCCCCCAGGTGGAGTGATTCCTCTTAATGCACAAGTCAGAATGGTTCATCATCCCTATTGAGCTGGGAACCCCTGTGACACAGAGACTTTGTTTAATTGGAGTAAAGTTGAGGTACAATGTTAGGTGTACAGCACAGTGACTCCACAGTTCTATACCTTACTCCATGCTCACCACAGTAAGTGTAGACTGTCACTGGGCTAGGTGGCTTTTTTAATTACCTGGAGGAATTTTTTTTTTTTTTTAATTTAAGTACAGTTGACACAGTGTTTTATTATTTCAAGTAAAAACTTAGTGATTGGACAAGTTTATACATCACACTATGTTCACCACAGGTGTAAGCTACCATCTGTCCTCTTACCTCATTATTATAGCATCACTGACTCTATTCCTTGTTCTGTGCCTTTTATTCCCATGACTTGCTCATTCCCTAACTGGAAGCCTGGATTGCCCTCACCCTGCACCTATTTGGCCCAAATCCCCATCCTCATTCCCTCTGGCAACAAAAATTTGTTCTCTGTATTTGTGGGTCTTATTCTGCTTTTTCATTTATTCACTTGCTGTTTATTCCACTACTTATGAGTTGAATCATATGATTTTTTTTTCTGTCTTAGTTCACTTAGCATAATACCCTCTAATGTCATCCATGTTGTCTCAAATAGCACAATCTCATCCTTTTTTATGGCTGCATAATATTTGTGTGCATGTGTATGTGTATGTGTGATTTTCCTTATTTATTCATCTGTTGATGGACATTTGGGTTGCTTCCATATCTTGGCTATCATGAATGATGCTGCAATAAAATAGGAGAGCATACATCTTCTTGAATTAGTGTTTTGTTTTCTTCAGATAAATACCCAATAGTGGAATTACTGGATCATATGGCAGGTAGAGAACCAAGGACTGAGCTCTGGAGTGCTCCAACAGAGGAGGAGGAACAAGCAAAAGATTTTAGGGAGTGACCAGGAGGAAGGAGAAAAACAAAGAGATGGCAGCATCCTAGAAGCCAAGGGAAAAAAGTTGAACAAGAAAGAAGGAGTGAAAATCTGTGCCAAAGCTGCAAGATCAAATGCAAAACGGCTGAGAACCAGCCACTGAATTAGCAAGATGGAAGCTATGGCTGACCTTGAGAAGAAGGGTGGTGGTGGTGGAACGATGGGTGAAAGTCTGTTTAGAGAAGTCTAAAGAGAAAGGATGAGAGTGATTCATGAACTGAGTGTAAATTACCCTTTTAAGATAGCTTCCTGCAAAAGACAGCAGAGAAGCCAGTGGTATCTGGCAGAGGCGGTGCTTCAAAGGAAAGTTTTGTTCTTGTTTGTCTGAAGATGGGAAAGATCCAAGAAAGGGAAGAACAGATGATGGATAAGAGAGGGGGTGAAGAGCTAGAGGGAAGTCCTGGATGTTCTCGTACGCATGAGAAGCAAGAGAAGGGACTGGCTTCAGCCGGGAGCATGGATGGTCTGCCTATAGCAGCCAGGAAGGCAGAGTGTGTGGGTGTCCATGCTAGAGGTGTGGGTGGAGATGGAGGAGGGGGGCTGTGGAAATTCTGTTCAGCTGCCTTCAACTTTCTCAGTGAAGGAGGGAGCATCAACTTCAAGGGAGGGAGGCTTGTCATAGGAGGAGAAGGCCATGCGGAGATAGAGAAGATAGAGATTTGAAGATGCTGGTCTTGAAGACTGGAGGGAAATGGCCCCAAGCCATGCAATGCCAGAAGTTCTAGAAGCAGGAAGAAGCAAGGAATGGGTTCCTCCCAAGCCTCCGGAGGGAGCACACACCTGCCCACACCCTGACTTCAGTCTACTGAGTTTGGACTTCCGGCCTCTAGAACTGTGAGAGAATAAACTTCTCTGTTAAGCAGTGGCTTAAGTTTGTGGTACTTTGTTACAATAGCCACAGGAAGCTAATTCAGGACTAAAGGAGAACGTATGACCAGAAGACCGCCTTCTCTGCTCACTACCATGGACCTAGCATCCCACCCAATACCTAATCAATACATGCAGAATGAATGTGCGGGAGGCCAGGCCCAGCAGCCACCACACCACTGCGCCTACCCTAGGCTGCTCCAAACCCAGAGAGCGCGAGGAGCCCCCAGGTCTACACACTTTACCCATTACTCCCCAAAGATAGTACACAGGGGGGATATGGTCGGTTGGTCTCTAGTTCCTGGATAAAGAAGCCAGAGAGACTCAACTTGGCCAAGTACCCACCAGCTTCAATTAACAGGGAAATGAAACCACACTGCACAAAAGACTGTGATCTTGTGGATGGGGGCAGGGGGGCATTTCTTTCCACGGAAAGCAACAGTGTCAGATAGCCCAGTGTCCTCTACAAAGAGCGCCACTTCTGAGATCCATACCACCACTTCGCCTCAGTCCTCAGGCTGTTTAGGAAATACACACTATTATCCTGTCCTTGGGCAGCACTGCAGGAGACCGAAGCAGGGAAGTTGCTCAAAGGCATGGACAGCTTGGTGGCAGAACTTGAATCCAGGGCTTCAGACATCAGGAGGCTATGTGCTCACTTGCCCTCATCCTCTGGCTCCAGGTAGGAAGGAGACACTTCTCATGGTCCCCAGCACTCTCCTCCCTACTTTAGTTTGCTCTGGGCCAGACATGGACAACTTACGTTCTCAGCAACACTTCGGGAGTATCTGAATAAGAGGAAATAAGCCAAGTGTTCTTCTTTTCTTTATTAATGAGTTGAGATACACAAAGACTTAATAAAAAGTTACATAAAAGGCTCAAGCATCATTGAGACCCTCAGGCATCACTCCCATTTCACAGCGATGGCCATCTATTAATACTGGGTAGCAGAGGCTGGGCGCTCACGGGCGCTCAACAATTCAAGTATCTTTCATTCTATGTAAACCCAACATGGAATTTCTAACCCAATGGGCTGCTAATGGAGGGAACCGGTCTGTGGCTCCAGATTACTGTCACATGTGGCCTTTGGGTCAGAGCTGCCATGTGTTAGTGGGTCATGTCTCCTGGCGAGGTGAGATTGGCCACACTAGGCCACGAGGCATTCTCCACAGCAAACAACACAAGGTGGGGTCAAAGTCCTAAGAGAGACCATCCAAGGGAACCCTCTGTGGCCAAGTATAGGAGAAGTCAGTGGCCAGAGCCCCAGGCTGGAGGGGTGGGGAAGATGGCTAAGATTACCTGTTGGATAGAAAAGTAGCCCTCTAATTGGGGGTGTCAAAATTTTAGGAGAAAAATTGAGAGCACACAGTGGCAAAGGCATGGGGTGAGAGGGTTTCAAGAAGGGCATGTTCTAGGGGATGTGAAGGTAGCACTATTGAGGTGGTCTGCAAAACCAGTGGAAATACCAAAATGTCACCAAAGACCTAAGTCCCATTGGACTCCCCAGTCATGGAGTGGCGTGGCCAACTGGTGTTCCAAATGACCCTCTCACAGGACCACGGAGAAGCTACTGCACTGGGGATGCCCCAGGGTACACTCCATTCTGGCCTATCTGGAAGCCCCCACTCCTCCTCGGGCCCACAGTTCCCTTAAACACAAAGAACTGTCTTCGAAAAGTGTTATTTTTCTGTCTCATCTCTGGGGAACACGAGGTCACAGAACATAATGCCTAACCTTGACTCCGCAGCAGCAGTCCTTCCCTTCACCAGTTTGTTCCTCAAGCACTGTGGAGCTGACCTTCAGGCTGACTGCAGGACAGGTGTCCTGGAAGATGAGGCGGGGGTGGGCAGAAGCATGGCCCCTGTTGGGGGAGGGACCAGCAGCATATGAACTCATGTGTCTGGTTACCTTCATGGCTAAGGGCTTCATTCTAGGGTGGCTGATCTTCCAACAGGACTCCCCACTCAGGGTTACCAAGGAGCTGCAGACTCTGCACAGGGCAGGGGGCAGGGACCTGCTGGCGATGGTCCATGCCCAGAAGAAGCTTTCCAGCGGCGGCTGCTGTCCTGTGTGCATGGCTTCCCTTCCCACCCACCACTCCTCCGTTGCAGAGCATCTCCCTCAGTACTTTGTCCTGCCTGTCTTGCTGCCGTGCCCTCCTCTCCTTTGCACATGGGTCTGTTGAGGACTCAGCTCAGAGGAGCAGAAGGGTTGGAAAGAACCTTGGCCTGTTTGTGTTTAAAATGCCCATTAGCATTATAGGATCTTGGGACACTCTGAAGTGCCTAATCTGGAATGTTGTTATCTTTCCGTTCAGGGTCGGGGAGGGGGGCGAGGAGTGAGAAGACCATTGAGACAAATAAAGGAGTTCGAATTTCCAATTAACTGAGGTCCCAATGATTTCATTCAATGCTCTTTGGATGGGCCCCCTGGTGCTGGTGATCTTGCTGAGTCAGGAACACAGCATGCTTTTAAAACCAGAAATGATGCGAGGTGTCTCCATGTCCAGGGAGGTGCTCACCTTCTCAGGGCTTTTCTCTCAAAAGAGCAGCCAGGCCACCTGCTAGGGATGCTCTAGTTTGCCTCGTGACCTGATTTGTAAATGAAAAATGGGGTCATGAGGCAAGCTACCTCATATTCTGATCTTCTGTCAGGGATGGGGAGCTTTGTGGTCGCTGCTGCCCCTCCACCCTCTGACTGGGAAAATCCAGTCTCTGGATCACGGCGGCAGCACCTGAGAGGGAAGTGGCATTGTCAGGAAGTTGGGGGAGTGTCCCCTTATAGAAGCAGGTATATGGGGTCATGTCATCACCCCACCCTTTCTTTCTCCTTTAATTATGTTACAGTGAAGATCCAAGAGGTGAAGAAAAGTGTGTGCCAGAAAGGCAAGTGAATCCTAAGTTTGCAAATGCTTAGCCGGGTTTGCTTATTTACTGGGCTTTAAGAAGTGGTCGTCAGTGGAGTCAAAGGGAAAATGGCTTCTTGTCTTGGTTGTGTTCTAGTAACAACAGTGTTAGATCGTTTTTGGTTAAGATTCAGCATGAACTAGAGCTTTCTGGATGGCGTTCACATTAGCTTACTGGGACACGCTGAGACATACGTGCCCACGTCCATGTGTTTGTGTCCAAGAGGCATGAGGCAGCACAGGTAGTGGGAGAGCAGGAAGAGACAGATCCAGGAGAGCTCTCAGGGCACAGAACTCAATCCACACAGTCTGGAAAGCCAGAAGACACTTTTGCACAGCCAATCAGCTAACTTAACTTATACACGTCCAGGATCATGAAAACCCCTCCAAAAAAGGACATGCTCGTGCCAGCCTCTCTGCTAAGCAAAATAAAATTTCATTTCCTAATACCTGCACCCTTAGGCACAGCAAAACCCTCTGGGTGACCGCACCTCTCTTCTGTGCTTGGAGGCTGGGAGTGGGATGTTCCTCCGAGGCCTTGGGCCACTGTCCCCACTCACCTCCATGCTCTCAGTCCCTCCACTTGCATGTTGAGCTGAGTTTGGGCACTGCTGGGAAAACTCAGTCACAAACAACAACATTATTCCAGACGTGTTCTCAGAGTGGCCTGCTGAAGACCAGAAGCTCCGCCCATCCGTGGGCACAGACCCCTTTAATAAAATAATAATCACTAAAATAATTTAAAAAACTACAAAAGCCCCCCAAGCTCAGACACTCTGGGCTGGGGGCAGCGGGGTAGGGGTGGATCATGGCTTGTTCAGTACTCTGTCCGTGGACACACTTCCACATCACACCAATACTGTGTACTTCAAAGGAACAACACAGCCACCGAGAGACAGGGAGGAACCAGGTTGAATCAACACGAGGGGCTTGGAGGCTGCTTCCCTGTCTCTTGTGAGACTCAGGAAAGCCTGTGCCCTTCGGGCAAAGCCAGAGCCGAGCTCCTCCCTGCCCTTTCTCCCTTCCTGTGCCAGGTCCTCGGGCCAAGGGTCGTGGTTAGACATGGTTTTCAGTGCGGTTAGGCAGTGGAAGGCCCCAGAGGCCGGCCAGGTCACGGTCACCGCGGCCAGGGCCTCAGGCCCGTCACAATATCACACACTGCAGTTTGTGGGTGCCAGTGGCCCGATCTCCCCGCCATTTGGTTTTCTTCTTCTTCTTCTGACTCTTTTCCGGAATCTGTTGCCTTTTGAGACAGTGAAAAGCAGAAAAACAGTCAGAACAGGCTTTGCTTCTCTCGGCCCCTCTCCTCCTGGGCCCCAGGGGTGCAGGCAGTAGGCCTGTTCTGGACGCTGGGGGAGGGCCTGGCCTGGACGGCATCTCTGGGGCCCAGAAAGTGGGAAGGCAGGGAGGGCAGGGCAAAGCCTGTGGCCCCACGGGTGAGAATTCCTCACGTCACGTTGTGGCTGCAGTTACTTAAATCTTCAGCTATGTTATGTGTTATTCAATACTGGCCTCTATTTTTATGTCTCATATTTTAAATAAAATGACAAGTTTGTTGAGTCCAAAAGCTTTTTGCATGTTTTCCGTTAGCTATTCCTGTGTATAAAACCTGCCCCGGAACTACAGGTCCATAACCAAGATACACCAGTTCCCTGCAGGGCCACGTGTCCCAGCTGGAGGCAAGATGCCTACAAGAAAATCTTTCCATGAGCGCAAGCGTGAAGTGAGGGCTATGCTAGCACAGCGCACCCAGGGGAATGGGGAGGAAAGGGCTCTGTGTGTGTGTGTGTGTGTGTGTGTGTGTGTGTGTGTGTGTGTATGTATCCTGGGGGCACCGGGAAGCCACAGGGGAAATACGCTCTGTCAGAGTCATGCCCCTGAGTCCACAGCTAACCGACAGCCATGGGGCTCACCACACACAGCTTCACGCTAAATGCCGGATATTTGAGGACCGCAGGTTGGGCTGTTCCGCATGTCCCAAACCTTGGAGTCAGGGAGCAGCCAGGAGGCTGTGGCAGCCCTCTGAGCACAAGGTGGCTAGAGCTGGGACCCTGACTGTAAAGAAATGCATGCAAGACTGCTGATGAGGATTTCTGGCCACCCCTGGAGCCCGGCAGAGTGTGCAGTCTGGAAGCAGGGGCATGTTCCATACAGTGGTGATGGCTCCGGTGCACTGTCACATGGCGCTCCGACCTCCAGCCAGGGGAGAGGACAGGGATTTACTTCTACGCTGTTGACAGGTGTTGTGTTGGGAGAATACCGAAGGCAGGCGGAGGGAGCCCGAGCTGCAGAGCCGAGGGGAGGCTGGAGAAGAAGCTAAGCTGGTACCCTAGGCAGGAAGGCACCCTTATGCTCCCCTTCACCCAGAGGTAGGAGATGTGAGGGGGTATGTGTGAAGGAAGGTGGGAAGGGTGAGGAAAAGAAATGGATGGAGGGATAAGAAATCCAAAGCAGGCCCAGAACTGCATAGCCTGGGCCTTGGAAGAAGCAGTCATGTCCCTCCAGTCCTTCCAGTGCCCATCTTTCTGCAGAGAGCCTGCTTCTGGGGGCGTGCAGCACTCACCTAATTACCCTGACCAGGTCATGGAAGGCTTTGTCCACGTTGAGAGGTGGGTCCTTGGCACTGGTTTCTATGTATGGAATCTGGAAGGCAAAGCTCAACTTGGTAAAAGTAGCACTGAGATCCACAAAGCCCTGTTCCCTAAAACTGCAAATTCTCAGAGGTCCCGAGGGACCCCCCTGCTCTCAGAGACCCCCACAGAACCCCAGTGCCAACAACCTTAAGCCCCTGGTGGCATCTTATTCCTTAAGGGTGGAAAATGTTATTGACAGCTTCTTAAATTCCCTCTTATTCTCTCATCAGAGAGATCTTTAATAGCCCTCTAAAAATAGAAAAAAAGAGATCTTTTTATATGCTTGAAGACTAAAGACTGTTTCATTTATCAAACCAAAATAGAGTCTGATGCTATTCTTTTTTCATTCTGAGGCCTGTTTCTCCACCATGACGGGACTTCTGCCTCTTCCTGGACCCTCCAGAGGGGACTCTGGCAGGAGAGGCTGATGCGAGGCTGGGCCACAGGCAGGACACTATGCCTCAGTGACCCCTAGCTGCTCTGTGCCTCCTCATCCCTAACAGGCTTGCTGGGCTCAGCTCTTAATTGGTCTGTGTCTACGAGTCCAGAGCTCAGCCATGTGTACAGAGAGCTTGTGTCTGCACATTTGGTACTGTGGAATGATCACCTCACTGAAAGGTGGCAGCTCACAGGCAGATGTGGCTGAGGGGCCCCACAGGACAGGTGTTGAGGGCCATGTCACCCCAAGTCTCAGGCCAGCACGGGGCGGAGAACAAAGGTTGCATGAGGTCAGGATGCCGTCCTGTGCACACCCCTTCTCCTGTATCATGGACCCCACACAGGCAGGAAGGCTTTGTGCCCACTCCTCCTCGAGAGAGTGTGGGGTTTGTGCAAAATATACAGGTTTCCCAGGCCAGAGAGGGAGGACGACTGTGGTCAAGGTGAAGAACTCGGGGGTATTTCATAACTTTTTCCTGGCTACAAAATTAAGGCATTTCATTATAACACTTTCAAAAAAGAAAAGCCCAGTGAAGAAAATAAAAATATTCAGTGGTTCAAATGCATGGGCAGTGGGGGTGGGGTGACAAGGCGAGCTGTTATTCTAGAGGAGGATGTTATAAACGACTGCCCAGAACACATCCTAAAGTACCTTCACACATTACTGTGGCTTCTAGCGGAGGTCTCATGGCTGGCCTGGATGCAAGGGGCAGAGCCTGCGAAGCATGGCTCAGACTCTTAAAATAGTCATCCAATCAGTCTCTGAGCCTCTGACGACACTGCAAGGAAACTGTCCTCCACTGTTGGCTGTTTGACAGAAAGGAATCTGGGCCCTTTACCTGCCAGGTCTCAACATCCCTGAGCTCAGTTAATCCCCACCTCCACCCTTGGGGGTAAGCATGTATCTCCTCTGTGTGGCGGGGGACACTGAGAGCTCAGACTGGAGATGTACTCGCCCAAAACCACACTGCAGCTGACAGGGAATCAAGGTTTGAAGCAGGTGCATGTCACACTTCCTGCCTGGCCACCCACGGACTGCTTGGGATGCTGGGGGAAGCTTCAGGGCCCCTCCCAGTCATGGTGGGGGGCATCCCTGCTGGGACCGAGGAGCCAGAGTCCCATGAGGCCGGGCAACATGCTTCCTGTTGCACACACAGGGAGGAGGCAGGAAGGTGCCTGTAGCTGGGGCTGGGACCCACCTGGAGCCCCTTCTTGGGCTGGGATCCTGTCAGGACAGCAGGTGCAGGGTTCCAGAGGACTCCGACCACCACTGCCGGCCGTCTCACACACCACTCAGAAGTATAGGAGTAGTAGTGCCCCCCGGAGCCTGGGGCACCTTCTGCCTTCTTTCTGGGGGTCCTGCCTCTACCACTGAAGAAATGCTGGGGTGCGTTATCTGGGTTCTTAGAATTCTAGGGTTTCAGTAGCAAGGAGAGTTGAATTAAAGGGAACGCTGCACTAAATGGTAGCATGGTCTGACTCCACCACAGGGCTAGGAAAGGCCACCTTCTGGCACCAGGTGGGGTGCCTGCCTTGGCAGCGAAAGAGGAACTTGCCTTATGAATAGCATGTTGTGATAGTAGCTCAGATTTGCTCGGTCAAATGATAAATGAGGCAGTGGCATTTGCTGCGGGAGCCCCAGGCTGCAGGGCAGGAGGGCAGCCTCTGCTCTGAACCCCCCACGCCGTGGCTTGGGAGGGTACGCATGTGTCTGAGAGAGGCCTGAGGGAGTCTGAGCCTGGGGAACAGAGCCCCTCAGACTGTTTCTACTCAGAAGCCAGCGGGGAGTCTCTAGCTCTCCTCTGGGGGCTGTGGGGCAGCCCTGTCCATTCCCTCCTCCTTGAGGCAAGTTTTCACTTGGCACCCATGATGCCCCACTCTGGCCCTCATGTGTCACCCACAGCTCAAGCCCTTTTGTGGCTCCCTCCTCACCTCTCTGCATCACTAGGTGAAGTGTCGCAGCCAGCTCTGGGATCCCTGCCTTATGTACACTCGCTTCCTTGGCGTGTATGGCTTCAAAGGCCATCGACATGCTGCTGATGGCCAATACTCCCCCAGGTGCTGTATCTGGCTGCCATCTTGGCATTTCCATCTGATTATCTGCTCAGCCCCTCAAACTCTACGGATCTGCAGCCAAGCTCCTGTCTCGCACATACCTCCTCCTATCATCTCTCCTGCCTGGTTACTGACACTCTGGTCTCCTGAAAGTTGCTCACACCTAAACCACAGAGTCACCTGCCATTCCTTCTTCCTCTCTCATTCCACATCCGATCTGTGCACATGTCCTGTTGGCTTTCTTAGAAACACGTCCAGAATCCAACCATCTCCTTGCCACCTTCACCGGCACCCCCCTGGGCCAGGCTGTTACTGAGCAGACCCTAGCTGGTTTCCCTGCTCCCACAACTGGCCTCTAAGGGCCCATCTCAGCATGGCCACAAGCGAGAAGCTGTGCAGCCACGAGCCAAGACCTCATCACCACTCCTCACTCAAAGCCCTGCAGTGCTTTCCCCTCTCCCTCTGAGGAGAACCCTATAAAGCCTTGAAGCCCTTCTCTGAACTGGTCTCCTACAGCTCACCCCTCCCACTCCTGCTCGGGCTGGCCTCCTCGCCCATCAAGCCTCAATCTCCCACCTGAGGGCCTTTGCACTGATTACTCCCTCAGCTGGAACCTTCTTTCCCCAGCGATCAGCCTGGCTTCCTCAGCTCCTGGAAGTCCTTGCTGAAATGCACCCTCCCTCACAAGGTTTCCCTGACTGCCCTGTTTGGAAAAGCATCTTCCTCCACCTCACATTCCTGACCCCCTTCCCTGATTTCCTTTTTTCCACAGTACACATTACACTGTAATTTGCTTTTTTATTATCTGTCTCCTGTCACTAGAAGTAAGTACCATAAAGCCAGGGGTTTTATATCCCAGGGCCTAGGATAGTTATGTGAACACGTGAATGAAGCAGAAGGCAGAGACAAACAGAAGTGATTTGCACTGAGTGCCCTTGCTCTACTCACAGAGCTGGACCCACCAGGCAAAGGGAAGGGGCAACCTTGCATCAGAGCTCCCAGCAGGCAGAGTGGACTTCTACATAACTGACCCATGAGACCAGGGGCCTGGGCTGTGCCGGTGCGGGGGAGGGGTAGGAAGAAGCCCAGTGACCCCACCTGGCACACCCAGAGGGCAAAGGGGCATCTCAATGAACTGAAAAAAAGAAAACAAAGATGTCTACTGATATTCATGGTGTGGCCTGGGCAAACCTCAGTCTGACCACCTGTAAGATGGCTGTCACGATACCTAGCTCAGCATGGGCTGGTGAGGAGTGAGTGCATCCCGGCACAAGGCCTGGTACAGAACAGGGCTCACCAGCTGCAGCTGGCCTGATGATTAGAGCAGAATCAGGCAGCGGGCTCAGAGAGTGCTCATAAGCCACCCCCCAGCACAGGCCAGAGATGAATCTTCTGTGCTAGTGGCAGGAAGTGGCCTGAATGCCACAGCTCCCAGGCCACAGTGAAGGGACCTGGTCCCCCCACCAGAGCTCCTCATGACTGAGAAGAGGGTGCTTTCTCTCGGGCCTGCTGTTTTGTTTCCCAACATTGCCCTTGTCACATATGGCCTGCCAGGCCTCTCTGTGGAATCTAACCCATTACCCAGGAGGCCCAAGGTCCTGCAGGAGTGATGGGCATGGACTCCTGTACATCCCTGACCACCCCGCACATATATACTCACATACACACACGCATGCATGCACGCCACCTACATTGTGTTTGGTCGCCATTTCTTTTCCTTGCTCCCTGGTGATCTTCCTCAAATGCATCAGATCGACCTTGTTGGCCACGAGGATCATCGGAAAGGACTCTCTGGGGAATAAGGGAACAGCAGCTCATGAAATTTCACTGCCTCTACACCTGCTGAAGGCAACACAGCCACACCTCGGGCAGGGCATAACGCAGCCCACGCAGCCTCCCCAGTGTGCCTGGGGCTGACTCATGAGTCCCTCCCCCACCCCAGACTGCTGGATCTTGGGCTTACTGCAAAGAGAACAAAGGGGTCCCTGCCCCCCTCCTGGGGCAACCCCTGGCTCGGCAGCATCGGAGAGGGCTCCCGAGGGGCTGCTGGGCCAGGAGCTGGCTTCCCAGACCTCCTCCCTCCCATCTCCTGGTCATCCTGATGCACCAGCCAGCCGTGCAGGGCTCCTGCCCTTTCAGCAGTGGCTGGGGAAGAGCACCAGGACCGGTATCTGGTATACAGCTGGCACTCAGAAAATAGCAGCTGCAACATCGGGATGGCTCCCAGGAGAGGAGGGATGGGATTCCCGAGGCACGCCTGCCTTAGAGATTCCCACTGGTGTGTATAGCCATATTGCTGTCTGAAGGTGAAGGAAAGACCAGTCTTATAGCATCTTTAACATCAATGGGGATTTTTATCTAAAAAAGTCATAATTTAACAGGTGAAAAATAATACTTTATTATTTTCCCTTGCACTTTGGTTAGCCAAAACGTTGAATATTTTCCTACTTCAGAGTCATTTATGTTTCTTCTTTTGAAATTCCTATAGATAGGAGCTTAACTTACATTTGTGGGTCTGAGTTTTATGCATATGAGTACATGTGAGTGTGTATCCCCTTACCTGGTAAAATTATTAACACTTTGCCATTGGAATAGGTGTTAACTAGATTTTTCTGAATTTACTGAGATTTGCTCAAAGCTTGCTGCTTTCTTTTTAATTTGTCCTTTTACTCTCCTATGTTGCCTCTTTAAGAGCCAATTAACTGAAAAGACCAGTTAGGCTTTAAGAAACTACAAATTATTTAATTACTCCATGTAATACTAAAGGAAAAAATGAGCCTTTAATTAGGGGCTTGTATATCTCACAGTCAAATGTAATGTAACCACTTATAATGCATACTGAAGAGGAAATTCACTTTTTCTTCGAACCTGGTAACATTTGCTTAAACTGGAGCCATCAGTGGGGACTGTTCAGGAGACATGGGAGGGGCTAACTTCAGGGCCTGGAAGCAGTCTGGCCCCATGGAAAGAACCGGGGTAGGAGTTGGGGGTACCGATGTGTGAGCTCAGCTCTGCCCTTCTGTGTCTCAGCTTACACCTGAGACTCTGAGACACAAGCAGGCAGACAGACAGACAGGAGGCTTTGAGGCAGGGGCCAGGAGGTCCTGGCCCAGTGGCTCTCACCTGTCCTTGACACGCAGGATGAGTTGGTGGAAGCGGTCCACGTGCTCGAAGCTGGCCTTGTCCGTGACTGAGAAGACGATGAGGAAGCCATCCCCCGTGCGCATATACTGCTCCCGCATGGCGCTGAACTCCTCCTGCCCAGCTGTGTCCAGAACTGGGGTGGGAAGAGTCCACTCAGGGGTGTCACCACCCCCGGTAGAGCTCCCATGGCCTGCAGTCCCCCATGCTGCTGGGCTGTTCCCAGCGTGCCTCGGCCAAGCTGCCCCCACAAGAGGCTGCACGGCTTTCCCGAGCTAAAGTGTAAGGGACTCAGTGAGGCCCTAACAGACTGTGGACCTGCCCATTCCAACCTACTTGCCCCCCTCGGGACTTAACTGTCTGTCTACAGAAAAGCCTCATAAAACCAGTGATCAGCTCTGCTACAAAATCCCTGGGTGGGGGAGGGGGGGTACCCATACCTGGGCTTGGCTCCCTGTCGCAGTCCTTACAGACTGATGCCTGGGAAGTTGTCTGACTTTCTGAGCCCCCTTTCCTCTTTTATAAGATGGAAACAATGCCTCTACCTTGCTCCCTTTAGGGAGGAGAGCCCCAGGACATGCGTTGGGGAGGCCCCAAAAAGGCTGGTCAAGTAGGGTCTTCAGAGCCTGTGTGGACAGACAGCAGGCAGGCTACAGGGAAGGAGAGGCCTCTGAGAGCCAGGATCACTTGGCCCTAGGATGGGGCTGTCACAGGTTGGTGGGAAGGGGCACTGCGATAGGAAGCAAGAATGGCTGGGAGAAGGTGGGAGGAGCCATCTCAACAAAGGCAGTCTTCCCAACCCATCCATCCCCCTCTCCCTCCCTCCTCCCCTCAGACTCCTGAAGCCCTCTCCCCTTCAGCTTCCTTCCCCGTTGAGATAAGATCCTCCCCACAGGCTGTTTCAGAGTGGTCACAGTCACTGGGGGAGCTCCTTTGAGACTGAAGAACAAAAGAATGGGTAATATAATTTCTGGTGGAGACAAGTACATACTGTGAAGAACAGTATAGACAGCTGAAGGTCATTGGCAAAAGTTGGTGTCATGTTGGATAGGGACCAAGGGCAACTAAATAAATCCCACCAGCAAAACAGATGAAAATGTCACAGATTTGGCTGAAGGGATGGGAAGGTGAGTAGAACAGCAGAAAACATTCAGGTGATAGGTAACTAATGGACTCATGGATTCTGAAGATGTGCATTGCCCAAAACACAAGCTAGAGATCTAGGATGTGTGAAAATATGTTCATCCAGGATTAAAAAAACCCAACTCAATAGGAAGCTGAAAGTCAAAACAGACTGTGGGGAAAGGAAAAATGGTTATTTCATACATTGATTGCCTTGAAAATAATATTATCCATGCTTTTGAAAAGAATTCTTGGAGGAAATACTTCAGCACAGTGAAAAATAGATCCATGAAAGAAAAAAAAATGAGTGGTATTATAAACAATGATAAACAAAGAACACAGCCAAACATAAGAGTTAAGTTTAAATAAATTTTGTTACACAGTTTGAAGAAAATGAATGACAGTTTAGAACTAAAATCTATGATGATCCATATGTGAGGGTAGGGGATGGAGGAAAGTAAGTTACTACTAAATTTCTTGCCTCGTTTGGGAAGAGGCGAAGATAATAATTACATCCAGATGTTGGTAGAAAAAACAGAATCATACACACATAAACACATGTAGTGTATAGAATAACCACTAGAAACAAAGCTCAAAAGTTCCTAGTCATCAGAAGGGGGGGAAAAACCAGAACAAAATAAATGGGAAAAATCCAACAAAAGGCAAAAACAAACTACACAAAAATAAGAAAGCTAAGAAAGGAGACATGGAAGAAGATGGCAGATGTAAATCTAGCTATAACTAACAACGGTTAAACACAAATGGGTTAAATCTACCCATTAAAGCAGACACTCAATACAAAATCCATTTGTCTGCTACTACGATAGAAATATACAAAGCAAAATGACACAGAAAGAATAAAAAGAGAAAGGGTATAAAAGGATATGTTAGCCACACGCATCCACAAAATAGGATTCAAGGCCAACGCATTGAACAGGACAAACCAATGTATTTACAATGGGACAAAGGACAAGTATCAAGAAGTGCCGAAGTCATGAATCTTAAGTATATAAGAATATAGCCTAAAACATACATGTATAAAAACTTGATTTCTAAACCCAGTAGGTATAGACAATCCCATAACCATTGTGAAAGAACTTGAAAAGATCTCTGTCAAAGAGAGACAGAACCATTGACCCCCCCACCCCGGAAAAATAATGATCTAAATAAAGCAATTTAAAAACTTAATCTGAGAGGGGAGCCTGGCTGGCTCAGTCGGAAGATCATGCGACTCTCAATCTCAGGGTTGTGAGTTCGAGTCCTATGTTGGGTGTAGAGATTACTTAAGTAAGCTATAAAAAAACAAAACAACAAAAAAAAAACCCACCTTAATCTGAAAGAACACTTGAACAGTAAATAAGCATTTTCAAACACACATGAAATCGTCACGAAAATTGGCCACATGTTAAGTCATAAATAAAAATTTCAACAAATTCCAGAAAGCAGATGTCAAATGGGCTATGTTTTGCTTTTATGCAATAAGGTCAGAAATTAACAGCAACATGAGTATAAAAGAAACTATCCACTTGAAAGTTTAAAAAGCTATAATGCTCTATAATACTCTAGTTAAAGAAAAAAGCAAAGCAGAAACGACAAACAATTTAGAACTGAACGACAATGAACAATAATAAAAACTCTGGTTTGAGGCCAAATTGGTACTCAGAGGAAAATTATAGCTTTAAATGCACTTCCAAAAACGAGAGAGACTGAAAATTATCTAGGCATTTAAATCAAGGGCTAGGAAAGAAAAAAATAAAACCAAGGAAAGAAGAAATCATCAATGAAAGTAGAAATTAAGAAAATGAGAGGAAGAAAAAAGTAGTAGAAATCCAAAGATCAAAAGCTGACTCTTTGAAAGGACCAATTAAAAAAAAAAAAAGAAAGAAAAAGAAAAGCCTTTAGCAGTTCTTAGCAGCAACAAAAGAGAAGAAAGTCTAATAAGCCTTTGGAATGAGAAAAGGCCTATGACTATAGATCTGGACATACATTTAATTCGGAGAGAAAACTATATGCAGTTTTATAGCAAAAAAATTTTTAATTCTTGATGAAACGGACCATTTTAGAAAACATAAATAAACAAAACTGGCTCAAGAAAATAATAGAAAACCTGAATAGGCCAATAATTATCCAAGAAATCAAACAGACAAATCTCCCCCGTGAATGACACCAAGCTCTTTTTATTACCTATCTACAATCTGCTCCAGAGACTGGAAAATGAAGGAACTTTCCAGCTCATTGTACCAGCCTCAGCATACTCCTAGTAACAAAACAGACAGGGGTGGCAGGTGGTTGTGCGGTAACGGCCAGGCCCGTCCCACCTTGCAGGGGCAGGAGCAGCCTGCATGTGGGACCGAGAGAGGGGCGTTCAGTCACCCATTTGTCAACCCTCTTCTGAGCGCCTACTCAGGGCTCTGCTCGGTACTGGGGGTGATTAAAGACTAGGCTGCATCTCCCTATCAAGGTACTGAGAGGCTAGCTGGGCTGGTACGTCAAGAAAAATAACACACAGGATAGAAAGTGATACATACTATGGGGAAATCTAGGCCAAACAGGGAGGTCCCTTCAGCTTGGAGAGATAATGCAAGGTTTTAGCCAAGAGGGGGTATTGATCCTGCCCTTGAAAGAACAGTATTTGATATAAAAAAGACAGGGTCTGGGGAAGGGCTTCCAGGCAAACAAACAGCATGAGCCAGGGCCTGGACGCTGTGAAGAAAAGAGCTGAGGGTTCGGGGAGGGGGTGGGGGTTAGTGTCCTGGCATAAAAGGGACCGGGGCAGAGGCAACCAGGGCATCAGCGAAGGCAGGTGTGCCCGAGAGGCAGAGGGAACAGTGAATGGGGAGACATTGAGGGCACAGGACACAGGGAATGGGGGTCAACTGGAGAGAGGAGGGTGGAGAGTGCCATGGGAACTCTAAACCTTGGAACCCGAGCAGGGCAGGTGTAAGCTGGGAGGGGCAGATGTGGTGGGGCTGAGCTGGGCCTCGTCTGGTTTGGGGTTCATCCCTCCCCTCCGCACACATACACCTGGAAGTGCCCGGGCACAGCCCCTCATCAGCAATTCTGCCTCCCAGGGAGGCCGAAGATAACGGGCAGCTGTGCTTTTAAGAAATTATGATTCCACCTGCATTTCCCATGTCTGATGTCAGGAAGGTAGGAGGACTCTGGAGACAGAAAGTATTAGTCACTGTGGGAGAAGAGGTGCTGTGCCAGCGTGTGTGTGAGTGTGTGTGAGGAAGAGAGCAAGTGAGAGAAGACAGAAGAGAGCCACAGAGAGGCAGAGGCAGTCAGAGGCAGCCCAACTATGGAAGGAGGAAGAAGAGAGACAGATTTTGGAGACAGTGGGTCAGTGCTGTGTACTTGTCTGGCCCGCCTCATTGTCCCCACTCAGAGGCTGTGGGCCCAGCAGTATGCCTCCGGACGGTTTAAGTGGAAACCCCAAGGCTTCTCTTAGATAGTGTGGCTCTCAGAAGCCCAGCCCCCCAGGCCAGCGTGGCACGAGGTCTCCAGCAGGCGGGCAGCCAACACGTAAGGGGCACCAGCCTGGGTCCCGGTGGAGCCCTCCTCCTCTCCCACCCTGCTTCCTCTTCCTTCTTTTCTTCCTCCTCCTCTTCTTCCTCCTCAGGGCTTCCCGAGGGAGCCACACCCTGGCATGGGCTCAGGGCTCGGACACTGGCAGCAGCCCAGGGTACAGTCTGAGCTCTTTGGCTGAAAATGGTCCTGCCCACCATGTTCCTACTGGCAGCGGGCATCGTGCTGGGATTTTAGACATACATGCCCTCTGGATCCTCTCTGTGGCCTAGAACAAATGTGGAAACTGAGGCCCAGAGAGTAAAGGGGATCCCCTCAAGGCCACACACTGGGAAGGAGGCCGCCCCAACTTCCCTAAGACCCAGCTGCCCCTGCCCGTCCAGGCTTTTATCTTTAACCAGAGGGTGTGGGTCTGGCCACCCACAACCAGCCAGGCTGTGTCTCAATTCCAAGCCTTTGCACAAGCCATGACCTCCAACTAGAATGCCCTCTCGCCAGCTGCCCCAGCCTCCCCCCAGCACAGCTGCCCTCTGCCTCCTCTCCCGAGAGCCCCAGCCTCGGACTTCTGTCTTTGAACCCTTCCTATTGTGTGTGTCCTGGGTTCTGTGAGTTCTGTGGGTTTCTCCGAGTCAGTGCCCCTAGGCCTGGCTCAGCTCCCCACCACAGGGTGGAGCTCCACAGGAGGGATGGGAGGGAAGCTGGGCTTTCATTTCCCTGTGTCTCTCAAAAGCTTCGGCACCCAATGCAGGTTCAGAAAGTACTTGCAGAATGACTAGACAAATCACGTGTGCACTATAGGAAAGGCAGCTGCTGTGCTCAACCAGTCCCTGCCAGCTCTAAGGGAAATCACCAAAAGGTGACCTTCACCCAACATGGAGAGGTAAGGGTTCTGGAATATGAAACAATACAGATGAGAATTTCTAGACATAGAAATGACTCCAAAGACCATGCCTCATGTTTTCTATCTATCTCTAATCCACAGACCCATGGTGGGAGGTGGGAGTGATCATGCCCATTTCACAGGGGAGTCAGGTGGGGAAGTCGATGCTCTTCCCAGGAGAAAACTCAAATAAAAATAGGCTACCTAGCTGAGCATTGGTAGTGATGAGGGCACTCGACTATTTTTCTTGTGTTCCCCTTTCCGGGTAAGAGTGTGTATGGCACGGGCTGGGTGCTGGGCAGAAGGGCTAGACGCATTGACCATGCACTGTTTCCAGAAATAGGGCTACTTTCTTCTCCACAGCACTGGCAGGGTGTGGAAAGCCAGGCCACTTGGGACTCGCTGAGGGGGAGGGAGCTAAGTCGTAGGGCATGTGGCTGGCTTCCTGATGATGGAGAAGTTTCTCTCTGGCAGTGGCCCCAGCCTCAACTCGCTGATTTCAGGATGGACTGAGGAGAAGTGCTGGCCACCAGCCCCAGGGGACACTTGCTCCGGAGGCCACCCTCCTGCAGCTGGGGGAATGGTTCAAGGAGTCCTTGGGATACACTTTCATGAGGGCCTAGATTCTCTGACTTGGTGAATAGCTCACATGTGTGGGTGCACATTCTTTCAGGGAGACAGTCCATGGCTTTGTGGAATTCTCACAGGAGCTGGGAACACCCCACCCCCAAACAAATGTCACGCCTGGGGAGGGAAGAGTAGAAAAGAGGAGAGAGGGTAGCAGGGGCAGGGGGGCATCTCAGCTGTGTCACCAGGAACACACCAGAAAGAGGAGGTAGCCTGGGAGGGGCCTGGCAACAGAAAGGAACAGAGAGACAAAACGCTGGCCTACAACCCCATTTTGTCCTCAGGGTGTTGAGGGAGGCAATGTTCTACAGGTGACTGGCTCAGTTTCATACTGCTAGAGAGCAAGAGAGGTAAGTTTGAACCCCAGGGTGTCTGGTGACAGCCTGTCTTTTTTTTTTTTTTTTTTTTAATTTAAAGATTTTATTTATTTATTTGACAGAAAGAGATGACACGTAGGCAGAGAAGCAGGCAGAGAGAGAGGAGGAAGGAGGCTCCCTTCTGAGCAGAGAGCCCGATGTGGGGCTCGATCCCAAGACTCTGGGATCATGACCTGAGCCAAAGGCAGAGGCTTTAACCCACTGAGCCACCCAGGCGCCCCTGACAGCCTGTCTTTGAGCAAGAACACAGCAGGGTCCCCAAAGCCTGTGAAGAGGTGCAGGTTTAAATGGAGGAGGTGGGGGACAGAACACCTGAGTTCCACAGAGACAGGAGACAAGGCCTGGAAGGGATTCACTTACTCCACACCTGCCCCTGGGTGGCCACGTGTAGCTCAGGGGAGAGGGCTCATGGCTAGGCACCTGGCTCCCCTTAAAGTCCCAGCCCAAATTCTGGGGTCCTTAGGACCCCCAACAAACCTGAACACATCCCCATCCAGTCCTCTCCCACTCCTGAGGCCACCACTTCCCACCAACTCCCGTTCTTCAGCCTCCACTCCCAGCTGAGTGTGAGAAACAGAGATCACCAGCTAAATTCCACAAGCTTCCAGATCAATCCACCTCACAGACAGCAGGAGCCTCACACACTGCGGCAGGGGTGGGGTGGGATGGGGTGGGGTGTGAGGCAGGCAGGGCCATTGCAGAACACAGTTTTGAGTTTCCTCAAAAAGCAGAATGTAGAGTTACCATTTGACCCAGCCCTTCCGTGCCCAGGGGCAGACCCAAGAGAAGTGAAAACATATCCACACGACAACTTGCACAAGAATGTCCAAAGCAGCATGATTCCCTGATGGCCCAAAGTGGAAACAATCCGAAGACCCACCAGTGTATGAGTGGATAAAGAAAGTGTGATGCATCCATACATCAGAATATTATTCATATATAGAAAGGAATGAGATTCTGATACACGCTGCATGAAAACAGTCCACAGAGTGAAAGAGGCCAGTCTCAAAGGCCGCTTACTGTATGGTGCTGTTGATACATAGGAAATGTCCAGAACGGGCAAATCTGTAAAGACAGAAAGTAGATCACTAGTTTCAGGGGCTGGGGGAAGGGGAGGGGAGGACAGGGAATGGCTGCTTTAATGGGGTTAGCATTCCAGGGGGAGGCAATGGAAATGTTGAGGAATCCGTGGTGATCCAAGTGATTGTTGGTTTGTGATTCAATCAGTAGTTGTGGGTGTGCAACTGTGTGTATGTACTCAAAAGCACTCAATCGTATACTTTACATGTGAGTTACAAGTCAATTAAAAACACTTGTATGAGGAAGCCCCCTGCCTTTTTCTCTGCAACACCTACTCCATTGCCTTCTTGCTATGGGGGATGACCTGGCCCTGCTCCTGTCAGAGACGATGCCCTCCAGCCAGGCACTGGGTCCTGTCCTCTGTCCCCCAGACAAGAACACTGATGCTATCATGGCGCCTTCCCTCTCTGGCACTGTTTCTCTTTTGTTTCATTTCCACCAGTATGTAAACATACTATAATTTCTCTCACCTAAAAAATAAAATAAAATAAAGCAAAAAAAAAAAAAAATCAACAGTGGAAACCCTGCCCTTTGACCTCTCATCTCCCTCCAGCTACTGTCCCTTCTCTGTTCCTCTTTACAAAACACATCCCTTGACTTATCTGTTCTCACTGCCTGCTCTTCCTCCCCTCCACTCTCTCTTGAACCCACTCTCAGGGCTGATCATTCTATCAAGATTGGTCTTGTCAAGTCACCAACAACCTCTGTGTCACTAAATGCAGTGAGTACATTTCGGTCCTCATCCCTCTGGGCAGCCTGCTGACACTGGAAGTGGTTGATGGTTCCCTCCTTGTTGGAGAGCCTTCTTCCCTTGGCCTTGGGACATCACTCTCTTCTCGGTTCTTCTCCTACTGCAGTGACTGGTCCTGCTCTGTCCCTTCACCACCCTACCCTCTAAATGATAGGTCCCCACACTCAGTCCTGGGACCCCTTCTCTAACCCACGTTCACTTCATTGGCCATCTCTCATCTCATACTGCTTTACATGTCCACTCCCAAATGTCCATCTCCAGCCTATACATCTCCCAGTACCCTTAGTACAGACTCTGACATCCATTTGCCTCTTTCACTTCTATTTCTATGAGAGAGGTGCCTCAGATTTAACATGTCCAAAATTAAACTGATTCCCTCCCCCAACAAACTTGCTTTTCACCAGTCTTCTTAATGTTGATAAACATAACTATTCTACCAGTTGTTCAGGCCAAAGACTCTTCCCACTTCCCCCACCTCATGACATATACTCTATCCACAAATCTTGTTGCTTCCTCCTTCAAAACACATCGAGAAGCTAATTCTTTCTAGCTATTTCCTTCAGTGATGCCCTAGTCTGCTTGGCTTCTTAACTGGTCTCCCCGATTCTGCCCTGATTCCTCTATGGTCTATTCTCCACTCCTTTTAAAACATCAATTGGACTATATCTCCTCTCTGCTCAAAACCATCCAATGGCTTATTTTTTCTACATTAGCCTATGAGATCAGTGCCTCCCTGCTGTCTCTCTGACCTCTCCCATTAGTGCCGCCTAACTTGCTCTGCATCCTGGCCTCCTACCTAGTCTCCAAAAAGTCCATACCCCTGTCTCAGGGTCTTTGCAACTGATGTTCTCTGTGTCTAAGATTCTCTTCCTTCAGGTATAAGCACAGCTTTATCCTTCACATCTCTGTTCCAACATCACTCTATCAGGTGCTTTGGACATTCTTGTGCAAGTTTTTGTGTGGACAGGTTTTCGCTTCTCTTGATCAGCCTGTGTAAGATAGCAACCCCTTCCTCACTGTCTGTTTCCTTTACTTTGCCTTATTCTCCTTCATAGGAGAATCATCACTTAATTCATCACTTGACACATTACATAATTTTTTCTGCTCTGTCCCTCCTATTTTAACAGAAGCTTCATGACACCTGGGACTGGACTTTGTCAAATGCTGCCTCCTTAGAGCCCAAAAGAGAGCCAGGCACATGGCAAGTACCCCGACGTATTTGTTAAATGAATTAGTGAACTCATCCATGTACACAAAACTCAGAGGCCAATCCACACATCAATGGAGAGGGGAGGTAGTAGCTCCAAGTCAGGAGCTCATGTCTCACTCCTGGAGCTCCCAGGAAGTGGGCAGAGGGACTGACGGCCTCTCTTGCACCTGTGATAAAGCCTGTTCCTGAAAGCACCAAGCCACCATCCTGACTAGTACCGTAAGTCATATCTGAACAATCACAGCAGTGATAGGCATCTCCCAAGGTCTGCTATGTGCCACGCCCCTCATAAGGTTCCTTATTCCCTCCCTCACCCAATAAATAGGTTCCATCTCCAGGCTGGCATTGGAGAAACGGTGGTAGACAAAGGACAGTTCTCCCTCAAAGAGCTTGCAATTTGTATTGCTTCATTTACTCTTTGCAATAACTCTGAGCATACATCCCATTTGGGACACAAGCCCCACCAATGAGGACACATGGTCTTGGTCCAGAGGCTGTCTGTGCCTGAGGGAAAGAAGAACCTGGGTCAAGGTGACAGCAGGCAGGCAGTGGCTGCGCTGGGGCCTGGGGCAGGTGGTCTCACGCTATGCATGGGCAGACCAGGAAGATCTCAAATTTACTAACCCAGCTGGTGCACTCAGCCCAAACAGGTCACGTGACTAAGAGCAATCAGCATGAAATTCTGAAGTCAGGGCAAAACCCAAAAGTAACTCCCAAGTACAGGACTTGTCAGCAGTGTGAGAGGAACTCCGCCTGGGATTTGGGGTGCAAATCCCCAGACTGACTCCAGGCTGCACTGTGACTTTGATGGGGGACGGGTGTGCGTTGCATACATCATCATCATGCAGCCTTGCTGAGCTGACCCTAGGTCACTGGCTGATGGGGGGGAGGGTCCCCTCAGCTCCCAGGCCAGCAGGTGGGGTTAAGCTGGCACAGAGCAATAGTAAGATCCTTCTCTTCGGGGTCAGAGGAAGGGGGCTCTAATCAGTTGGGTAACCTTGGACATGCTATTACCCCTCGCTGACTCCTGGTCCTCCCCTGCAGGGCCTGACTGATTGGAGGACTGCTGGACAGGCGCTGAAGCAGGAGGTCTGGGTCCCCAGGGGAAGGGCCTTTGTGGTCACAGGAAAGCAGCAGTGTGATTTTCCAACCGCACTGACAGTTCACGTTTACCACTCCATCGGCTATCAGGGTAGTGCCGGTGCACACTGGCGGAGGCTGGGTTACACTCACCTAGAAGCTAGAGACACTAATCTCCATGTGACATAAGTGTTACAAGGAGGAAACACAACCATCCCTTTCAAGCCCCGAGCACAGGTTCTGGTCTTCCAGAAAAGTCTGGTCAGGAGTAACCACTCCCCCACTGCTGGGAAGTGGAAGGAGCCACAGTGAGGGAGGGTTTGGGAGGTCGATCTGGTTTCAGTATACCCGGAAGCACCGCCTGAGGCAGCTCACAGATCAGCGAGTTGCACATTCCTGGAAGCATGCAAGCAGTGATGGCTGACGGAACCAGGATAAAGGGTCAGGTTGAGGCCCAGAGGGCTAGATTTCATAATTTGAGGCCAGGGGCCATGTTCCCTCATAAAAGAAAAAGGGGGAATTCCTCCTGCATCACTGCTAGCAGGAGAAAGGGAGGATGGCTGGACAGGTAGAAGGACCGGGCAGCTCTGCCTGTACCCCATTCTCAGCTGGGGGGCCATGGGGAAGTGCTTACTCGGAAGATGACGCTCCAAGTAAAGCCTCTAGACCAGAAAAGTACACTTGATAAATGTTCCTTTTACTCTCACTGCCCTTCCAATGTCCTCCTTCCCTCCCCTCTCCAGAAAGAATGTGGATTCAAGTGTTCAGGGAAAAGCCAGGTCCAGGCTGCTCCGAGAAGACAACAGCACTTGTGTCTGAGGTTTGGGCAGAAGCCAGGGTGGAAACGTCCCAGCTTCTGAGGGTGCAGGAGAAGAGCTGGAGCCTTACTCTTTGCAAAGCCCTAGCTGTTGCAGGGGTTATAGGGGGACAGAGAGGCTACAGAGCTGGGCCCAGGAGTCCCAGTGGGAAGAGGTGGAGGGAGATTCAGGGCCTAATGCTGTTCTCTGTTGGTGGACGGAAGATGCCAGGTTGGGCAGAGGGCAGGACCAGGAGGCCATATAGGAGAGAAAGCCTAGAAACACCTGCTCCTACTCTAAGTGGGCAGAGGATCTGGTCAACATCCTACACCACAGGACCAAGGCCTGGGTCAAAACAGGAGGCAGCAGGACAGGATGGGGGATGTGCCCTGAGGAGCCAAGACGCCCCAGGCCTGGCTCAGCCACTAGTTAGATCTGACCTCAGGCCAGACCCTTCTCCACATGTACCAGTTTCCTCAGGTGTAAAGTGAGGAAGGTGATAGCCTAGAGCTCAGGAACCTTCCAGTCCTAGCCTAACAGAAAAAATAGGCACACAAGAACTCCAAGATGAAACATGTGAATGCATGGATTAGAAGAAATCTTTGTATACTCGTGTGTACAACAACAGTATTCACAATAGCCAAAAAGTGGATACAGCCCCTGTGTCCATTGCTGGATGAATGGGTAAACAAATGTATATGCATGTGTATATATACACATATGCAGTGGAATATTATACAGTCTTAAAAAGAAGAAATGCTGACACACGTTATAATGTGGATGAGCCTTGAAGACACTGTGCTAAGTGAAATAAGCTGGTCCTGAAAGAACGAGTCCTGTATGTGTCTGCATATGGGAGATACTTGGAGTGGCCATTGTCAGGGCCTGGGGGAGGCGAGCAGGAGTTATCATTGTGTGCACAGAGTGGCGGTCAGAGATGACCAACAGTGGTGGTGATGGCAGAGCAGTGTGGATGGACTTAATAGCACAGAGCCGGACCCTTAAAAATGGTTACAATGGTCAATTTTATGTATATTTTATCTCTCACACCAAAAAAACCCCCACAAGAATAAATACAAAATTTCAGGATTCTGCTTAGGCTTGGTTCTTCCTGATCCATGAAACATGAGAACTGGGGTCGGGTGAGTCCTATAGCTAAAAGCCAGTGTGAGAGGGGGTCCAAAGTCAGGGACCAGACGAGAGGGCTGGAGGGCCAGGAGGTGGGGAAGTTGATGTAAGCCCACAGAAGAGAGGTAGGCACCAGACTCAGAGGAGATACTTCCAGAAATGGGCCCGCAACAATGACAGGTGAGATGGGGGTCCTGAAGCTCTGGGGAGCAAATCTGGGAACTGGGAGCAAATCTACTCCAAAGCCTGAGGGTCCCAGATATGGAGAGCATGGCTGCTGGCCTCTGAGGTCAGCTGCCTCCCATGTTTTAGTTTCTGGGAGAACCAGGGCAATGAGGTCCCTTGAAAGAAAGCAAGAAACAAGTTTGTAGGTAAGCAGGAAGCCTGTGAGAATCCTCAGTGTAGCCACCACAGAGAAGGCTCTTTGAGCAAGCTGAGGAAGGGCACCTGGACCTCTGAGGGACCCTGGGGTTGTAAGAAGGACAGGTGAGGGTGTCTGTTGATCCTGTAATCCCAGCCACACTCCCCTCTCCCCAGAGCCCCAGGGATCAGTGTGTGAGGTGGGAGGGGATTTCCCTACCCCGTCAGACTAACAGAGAATCCAGGACACAAAGGGGCGTTCAAGCCATTGCTAGCTCTGTGAATCTCTCTGTGCTTTACTTTTAGGACAATAACAACAGTAGCTGGCACAACGGTGCTGAAAGGATTAAAAGAGAGCATATTCAATGTGCTCGGCATTGGGCTTCCGCAGAGTCATTGCACAATACATATCGTTACTGCCCTCATAATTAGCCTCCTTCTCCTCATCATCATGATCAAGCTGCCATGTTCTTGCTCTTCCTGAATACAGAAGAAGAGCAATCCAGAGCTCAGAGAACTTGGAAGGCACCTCAGGCCTTGCCCCTCCCCCAGGATGGTATGGTCTCCAGGGAAGCATGATGTCCGGACTCTGGATGCCCTTGGGAAAGTACTGTCTATTCTAGGACCGCAAACCACCCCAGAAGAGTCTAGCCCCAGAAGGTGCCACAGTTATATTCATGCCTACATACAACCAGTCTTTGATTAAAGTTCCCCAAATATGGGACATCCTTTTAAATGCCAGACTAATTAATATTTAGCTGTAAAGTTTTAAGCCTTCCTTTTCTTAATACAAGAAATACTTGAGTGGAGAGTATACTAATCTGGGAATCCGGTATCTGTGCCTGTGGCAGGCGCTGGGTGGGCAGTGCCCTAAATTAGGCTTAATTCAGGTGGCAGATTTAGAGGCATAGCACCCAAGGGAGCCCAGATGCTTCAGAACAAAAGCTTTGCAAGTTCATGCTTATAAAGTAATGCTTTGGTCATGCTTCCCTTTTCCCTGCTGTTGCAGCTGCTATAAATGTTATCACTGGGGTGCCTGGGTGGCTCAGTTGATGACGCATCTGCCTTCTGCTCAGGTCATGATCTCAGGGTCCTGGGATCGAGCCCCGATTTGGGTTCCCTGCTGGTTCCCCTGCTTCCCCTCTCTCGTTCTCGCCCTCTCAAACAAACAAACAAACAAAACCCCTTAAAAAATATATATCATAAAAAAAAGTTATTACACAATCTTCCTAAAAATCACCCCTGAAAAATTTTCCAGTCTCAGAAACTAATTTAATACACCCAAAATTACTTTAAGAAACAGTCAGAGAGGGGAGAGTAGTCAAGACGGCAGAGGAGTAGCAGACTGAGATGACATCAGGTCGCAGGAGTTCATCTAGATAGTCATCAAAAAATTCTGAACACCTACAAACCCAACAGGAGATCAAAGAGAAGAAGAGCAGCAATTCCAGAAACACAAAATCGACCACTTTCTGAAAGGTAGCATGTGTGGAGAAGTGAATCTGAAGCAACGGGAAGATAGACTGTGGGGGGAGATGTCGGCTCCCAGCAAGCGGTGGAGCAATGGAGCACAAAATCAGAACTTTTAGATGTCTGCTTTACTGAGGGACATTGCTCCAGAGGCTAAGTGGGGGTAGAGCCCTTGCAGGGACAGCATGGTCTCAGGTTCTGTGGGGTCCAAAGGATCAGAGGTGTCTGAGTATAGCACAGCTTGCACGTATTCGAGTGGGTAAGTCGGCTACAGAGACAGAGCTGAAGAGTGAGCTCTCAGCTTGGGGTTACCTTAAACAGTGATCCGTGGCACAGTTGGACCACTGCTCTTTGAGCAGGGACCCCACAAGTAGTAGAACTGGGGAGACTCACCTTCCTTCTCTGGATGCAGGAATCTGCTGGGTTTGGAGACTCCAAACCATGTGCCAGAGACAGAAATGGCTGGTCACAGGCCGGGTGCAGCCGGAGACCAGGGAGACAGGAGTGATTGAGCACTTTTCTTCGAGGGTGCACTGAGGAGTGGGGCCGAGAGTTCTCAGCAACTCCGGGCCAGAGATTGGGAGGCCACCATTTTCATTCCTGTCCTCCGGAGCTCTGGAAAGAGCTCTACGGAAATCGGAAAGCATTCAGGGAACAAAAGCTTCCTAGAGCGAACCTGGAACAGATTACTTAGCCCAGCTCCTGGCAGGGCAACGTATTCTGCCTCGGGCAAAGACATTTGAGAATCACTACAATAGGCTCCTCCCCCAGAAGATCAGCAAGAACATCCCTCCAAAACCAAACTCACTGATAAGGATAAAAGCAGAATTCCAGAGGAGGAAAAAGCAAAGCATGGAATTCATGGCTTTCTCCCCATGATTCTTTAGTCTTGCAAATTCAATTAAAATGTTTTAATATTATTTTTTTCTTATTATAGTTTTTTAAACTTCCACTTTCTTTTAACTTTTTTTAACTAGTTCATCTTAACAATACCTTTCTTTAAAAAAAATCTTTTTAAACCTTCATTAATATAGTCACATTTTATCTTTCATTGTCTCTAGTTTTATTTTTTGTATACATATAGGGCTTTTTCTTCCAAAAAAATTGTGGGGTACAATTTCTTCTAATAGATCAAAATATACCCTAAATCTAGCACAGGGCTTTGTTCTAGTCTCCAGCCTGAGCAAATTCTCTCCACTTTCTTTTTTTTTTTTTTTTTCCAACCAACTTATCTTATCAATTCCTTTTTTAGAATTTTTAATTATCATCTTTATAGTCATATTCCAACCCTTCATTGTGTTTACCCTTATTTGTGTATATATACAAGTTTTTCTTTCTTTAAAATTTTGGGAGGTAGTTTCTTCCAAGAGAATAAAATACACCCCAAATCAATTAGGTGGCTCTGTTCTATTCCCCAGTCTCATATATATATATTTTAAATTTTTAAAAAATTTCTTTTTAACCCCTTTCTTCTCCCTCAGATTTGGGGTCTCTTTTGATTTGGTTAGTGTACATTTTTCTGGGGTCTTTGCCACCATTTTGGTATTTTATTCTCTCATTCGTATATTCTTATCTGGATAGAATGACGAGGAGGAAAAACTCACTACAAAAAAAAAAAAGAACAAGAGGCAGTACTGAAGGCTAGGGACCTAATCAATATGGACATTGGTAATATGTCAGATCTAGAGTTCAGAATGACGATTCTGAAGGTGCTAGCTGGGCTCGAAAAAGGCATGGAAGATATTAGAGAAACCCTGTCTCAAGAAATAAAAGCCATTTCTAGAGAAATAAAAGAACTAAAATCTAACCAAGCTGAAATCAAAAAAGTTTTTACTGAGGTGCAAGCAAAAATGGAGGTTCTTACTGCTAGGATAAATGAAGCAGAAGAGAGAATTATTGATATAGAAGACCAAATGACAGAGAATAAAGAAGCTGATCAAAAGAGAGACAAAGAACTACTGAGCCATGAGGGGAGAATTAGAGATAAGTGATACCCTAAGACAAAAGAATATTAGAATAATTGGGAATCCAGATGAAGAAGAAGGAGAGAGGGGGGCAGAAGGTATATTGGAGTGAATTATTGTAGAGAATTTCCCTAATATGGCAAAGGGAACAAGCACCAAAATCCAAGAGACATAGAGAACCCCTGTTAAAATCAATAAAAATAGGTCCACACCCCATCATCTAATAGTAAAACTTACTAGTCTTAATGACAAAAAGAAAATCCTGAAAGCAGCCTGGGACATGAAGTCTGTAATATACAATGGTAAAAATATTAGATTGGCAGCAGACTTATCCACAGAGACCTGGCAGGCCAGAAAGAACTGGCATGACATATTCAGAGTACTAAATGAGAAAAACCTGCAGCCAGGAATACTATATCCAACTAGACTATCTTTCAGTATAGAAGGAGAGATAAAAAGCTTCCAGGACAAACAAAAACTAAAAGAATTTGCAAACACCAAACCAGCTCTACAGGAAATATTGAAAGGGGTTCTCTAAGCAAAGAGAGAGCCTAAAAGTTGTAGACCAGAAAGGAACAGAGACAATATATAGTAACAGTCACCTTAAAGGCAATACAATGGCACTAAATTCATATCTTTCAATAGTTACCCTGAATGTAAATGGGCTAAATGACACAGGGTATCAGAACGGATTAAAAAAAAAAAAAAACAAACCCATCATCAATATGCTGTCTACAAGAAACTCATTTTAGACTCAAAGACACCTCCATATTTAAAGTGAGGGTGTGGAGGGATGGGTGCCTGGGTGGCTCAGTGGGTTAAACTTCTGCCTTCAGCTCAGATCATGATCTCAGGGTCCTGGTATCAATCCCCACATTGGGCTCTCTGCTCAGCAGGGAGCCTGCTTCCCCCCCCAACACACACCTCTGCCTGCCTCTCTGTCTGTCAAATAAATAAATAAAAATCTTCAAAAAAAATAGTGGAGGACTTTAATATCCCCCTCACTGAAACGGACAGATCATCTACACAAAAGATCAACAAGGAAATAAAGGCCTTAAATGACACACTGGACCAGATGGACATCACAGATAAATTCAGAACATTCCATCCCAAAGCAACAGAATACACATTCTTCTCTAGTGCACATATAACATTCTCCAGAACAGATCACATCCTGGGTCACAAATCAGGTCTCAACCGGTACCAAAAGATTGGGATCATTCCCTGCATATTTTCAGACCACAATGCTCTGAAGCCAGAACTCAATAACAAGAGGAAAGTTGGAAAGAACTCAAATACATGGAGGCTAAAGAGCATCCTACTAAAGAATGAATGGGTCAACCAGGAAATTAAAGAAGAATTGAAAAAAATCATGGAAACAAATGATAATGAAAACACAATGGTTCAAAATCTGTGGGACACAGCAAAGGCAGTCCTGAGAGGAAAATATATAGCGGTACAAGCTTTTCTCAAGAAACAAGAAAGGTCTCAAGTACACAACCTAACCCTACACCTAAAGGAGCTGGAGAAAGAACAAGAAAGAAACCCTAAACCCAGCAGGAGAAGAGAAATCATAAAAATCAGAGCAGAAATCAATGAAATAGAAACCAAAAAAACAATAGAACAAATCAATGAAACTAGGAGCTGGTTCTCTGAAAGAATTAATAAGATTGATAAACCCCTGGCCAGACTTATCAAAAAGGAAAGAGAAAGGACCCAAATAAATAAAATCATGAATGAAAGAGGAGAGATCACAACCAATACCAAAGAAATACAAACAATTATAAGAATGTATTATGAGCAACAATATGGCAGCAAATTTGACAATCTGGAAGAAATGGATGCATTCCTAGAGACATGTAAACTACCAATACTGAACCAGGAAGAAATAGAAAACGTGAACAGACCCATAACCAGTAAGGAGATTGAAGCAGTCATCAAAAATATCCCAACAAACAAGAGCCCAGGGCTAGACGGCTTCTCAGGGGGAATTCTACCAAACATTTAAAGAACAATTAATATTTATTCTCCTGAAACTATTCCAAAAAACAGAAATGGAAGGAAAACTTCCAAACTCATTGTATGAGGCCAGAATTACCTTGATCCCAAAACCAAACAAAGACCCCACCAAAAAGGAGAATTATAGACCAATATCCTTGATGAACACAGATGCAAAAATCCTCACCAAAATACTAGCCAATAGGATCCAACAGTATATTAAAAGGATTATTCACCACGACCAAGTGGGATTTATTCCAGGGTTTCAAGGTTGGTTCAACATCCGCAAATCAATCAATGTGATACAATACATTAACAAAAGAAAGAATATGAACCATATAATACTCTCAATAGATGCTGAAAAAGCATTTGACAAAGTACAGCATCCTTTCTTGATCAAAACTCTTCAAAGTATAGGGATAGATTGTTCATACCTCAATATCATCAATATTTCATAGGTTTTCACCTATGAAAAACCCACAGTGAATATCGTTCTCAATGGAGAATAACTGAGAGCTTTTCCGCTAAGGTCTGGAACACGGCAGGGCTGTCCATTATCACCACTGCAGTCTTGCAATCAGACAACAAAAAGAAATTATAGGCATCATAATCAGCAGAGAAGTCAAACTATCCCTTTTTGCAGATGACATGATACTTTATGTGGAAAACCCAAAAGACTCCACTCCAAATCTGATAAAACTTGTACAGGAATTCAATAAAGTGTCAGGATATAAAATCAATGCACAGAAATCAGCTGCGTTTCTATACACCACCACAAGACAGAAGAACGAGAAATTAAGGAGTCGATCCCATTTACAACTGCACCCAAAACAAAAAGATACCTAGGCAAAGAATCTGTACTCAAAAAACTATAAAGTACTTATGAAAGAAACTGAGGAAGACAAAAAGAAATGCAAAAATGTTCCATGCTCACGATTAGAAGAACAAATATTGTGAAAATGTCTATGCTACCTAAAGCAATCTACATGTTTAATGCAATCCCTATTAAAATACCATCAATATTTTCCAAAGAAATAGAACAAATAATCCTAAAATTTATATGGAACCAGAAAAGACCTTGAATAGCTAGAGGAATGTTGAAAAAGAAAGCCAAAGTTGGTGGCATCACAATTCCAGAGTTCAAGCTCTATTACAAAGTTGTCATCATCAAGACAGTATGGCACTGCCACAAAAACAGACACATAGATCAATGGAAGACAATAGAGAATAGAGAGCTCAGAAATAGACCCTCAACTCTCTGGTCAACTAATCTTCGACAAAGCAGCAAAGAATGTCCAATGGAAAAAAGACAGTCTCTTCACCAATTGGTGTTGGGAAAATTGGACAGTCACATGCAGAAAAGTGAAACTGGACCATTTCATTATACCACACACAAAAATAAACTCAAAATGGATGAAAGACCTCAATGTGAGAAATGAATCCATCAAAATCCTTGAGGAGAACATAGGTAGCAACTTCTTTGACCTCAGCCGCAGCAACTTCTTCCTAGAAACATTGCCAAAGGCAAGGGAAGCAAGGGCAAAAATGAACTCCTGGGACTTCATCAAGATCCAAAGCTTCTGCACAGCAAAGAAAACAGTCAACAAAATGAAAAGATGACTGACAGAATGGGAGAAGATATTTGCAAACGACATATCAGATAAAGGGCTAGTATCCAAAATTATAAAGAACTTACCAAACTCAACACCCAAAAAACAAATAATTCAATCAAGAAACGGGCAGAGGACATGAACAGACATTTCTGCAAAAAAGACATCCAGATGGCCAGCAGACACATGAAAAAGTGCTCCATATCACTCAGCATGGGGGAAATACAAATCAAAACCACAATGAGATACCACCTCACACCAGTCAGAATGGCTAAAATTAACAAGTCAGACAGAAACGACAGATGCTGGCAAGGATGGAGAATGGAGAACCCTCCTACACTGTTGGTGGGAATGCAAGCTGGTGTAGCCACTCTGGAAAACAGCATGGAGGTTCCTCAAAAATTTGAAAATAGAGCTACCCTATGACCTAGCAATCGCACTACTGGATATTTACCCTAAAGATACAAATATAGTGATCTGAAGGGGCATGTGCACCCAATGTTTATAGCAGCAATGTCCACAATAGCCAAACTATGGAAAGAACCTAGATGTCCATCAACAGATAAATGGATAAATATTTGGTATATATTTATATATATATTTATATATATATTTATATATATATATATATAAAAATATTTGGTATATATATATATATATATATATAATGGAATACTATGCAGCCATCAAAAGAAATGAAATGAAATCTTGCCTTTTGCAATGACGAGGGTGGAACTAGAGGGTATTATACTGAGCAAAATAAGCCAATCAGAGAAAGACAATTATCATATGATCTTCCTGATATAAGGAATTTGAGAGGCAATGTGGGGAGTTTGGGGGGGTAGGGAAAGAAAAAATGAAACAAGATGGGATCAGGAGGGAGACAAACCATAAGAGACTCTTGATCTCACAAAACAAACTGAGGATTGGTTGCTGGGGGGAGGCAGATATGGAGAGGGTGGTTGGGTTACGGACACTGGAGAGGGTATGTGCTATGGTGAGTGCTGAAAAGTGTGTAAGCCTGAATGATTCACAGACCTGTACCCCTGGGGCAAATAATATATTATATGTTAATTTTAAAAATTAAAATTAAAAAAAATTTTTTAAAAAGAAAAAGAGAAGTCAATATGGCTATATAGAGAAATAGTATTTACTGAGCTTCAACAATGTACGAGGCATGGTATTACTCTCTCCTACATGCATTAGGCAATGTGTTCCAGAATATTTTCTGTGGAAATATCCCAGAAAGATGTGTAAAACCCTAAAGACAATATACCCACCAATATATCTCCAATATTGTGTTTGTATATGGACAACTCTTTGAAGCCCCAACAATAAAGAAACTGTTTATATCTCTTTAACTCAGTATATCCCAAAGTGTGGTATATATTTGAATGGGTAATGTATGAGATGATTTTAGAAAATGCATAAATATAAGTTTTATATTTTAGTGGTTATATATATTTATTTTATAATGCAACTAAAACATTAAACCTATGACTGCACATACATTGTCCAGGACTCATTCATTCATTCATTCATTTCTCACCCATTTACTGAGGACCAGTGTTCTAGACACTAAGAATAGAGCAATAAATAAAATTAAGTCCTTACTCTAGAAAATTTTTATTTTATTGGGGAGCAACAAAAACTCAAACAAATAAATATATTGAACAAAAATATGTTCAACAGTAAAAGGCAGAATAAAGAAAAAGAGTTGTTCAGAGGGACAGAATGTTGGAGGTTGGGGGTTTGGATACTAGTAGAGATGGTTTGGTCAGGGAAGACCTCCATGATAAAGTTAACATTTGGGTGGAGACCTACGTGAAGTGAGAATATATTTCTGAAGGAAGCACATTCTAGGCAGAGAGAATACCCAATGCAAATCCCTGAGGTGGGAGTGTGCTTGGCTTCTGGTGAACTAGTCAAAGTTTCAGGGCTGAAGACGAACCCCCTGAAGAATGGTGCTTTTAAAAATTAAGATATAGGGCACGTGGGCGGCTCAGAGGTTTAAGCCTCTGCCTTCAGCTCAGGTCATGGTCTCAGGGTCCTGGGATAGAGCCCGGCATAGGGCTCTCTGCTCGGCAGGGAGCCTGCTTCCTCCTCTCTCTCTGCTGCTTCTCTGCCTACTTGTGATCTCTGTCTGTCAAATAAATAAATAAACTCTTTAAAAAAATAAATAAAAATAAAGTAAACAATTCAATACACACACACACACACATATAAAGTTGTCACATTTTTTTTTTTTGAAGTGATGATTTGGTACTGGTTCTGACCAGGATAGAGTAACAAGGACCAGATCTGTCTTGTCGCCTGAAACAACCAAAAGTCAGACAAAATAACAAGCATTCATAAAGCATTCCACCCAACAATGGCAGAATACCCATCCGTTTTATGTGCACATGGAACATCTAGCCAGAGAGACCAAATCCTGGGTCATAAAACAAGACTCAATGAGTTTTAAATAACTTAAATAACATACTGTATGTTCTCTGACATAATGAAAATAAAATAGAAACCAATGACAGAAGGATCTCTGGAAAATTCCTAAATATACTTGAATACTAAATGTTTCCAAATATCCTATGGGTCAAAGATGATCTCAAAAGGGAAATTAGAAAGTATTTTGAACTGAATGGAAATGAAGACATAGTGTATTAGAATAGCTTGAATGCTGCTAAAGAAGTAGTTGGGGAAATTTAGCACCAAATGAATATCTTGGAAAAGAAGAAATGTTCCAGTCAATGACCTCAGCTTCCATTTTAAAAGGTTAGAGAAAAACAAATTAATTCCAAAATAGACAGACAAAAGGAAATAATGCAGGTAAGAGTAGAAATCAATAAACCAAATGAGAAAAGTCAAAGGACCCAAGAGCTGGTTTTCTCATGAAAATCAATGCTGTTGCTTCATCGCTTGCTTGCCTGATTAGGGAAAGGGGGAACACACAAATTAACAATATCAGGAATAAGAAAGCCAACATCACTATGAACTCTACTGTTATTAAGAAAATAATAAAAGGGGCGCTTGGGTGGCTCAGTGGGTTAAGCCTCTGCCTTCGCCTCAGGTCATGATCTCAGGGTCCTGGGATCGAGTCCCACGTCAGGCTTTCTGCTCGCCAGGGAGCCCGTTTTCTCCTCTCTCTCTGCCTGCCTGTCTGCCTACTTGTGATCTATCTGTCAAATTAAAATAAATAAAAATTTTAAAAAAAAAGAAAATAAGAGAATATCATGAACAACTTTATGTCAGTAAATTTGGTAACTTTGATGAACTGAACAACTTTTTGAAAGATACAAACTACCAAAACTCACTGAAAAAGAAACAGACAACCTGAATGGCCATAGATTTATTAAAGGAATTGAATTTGAAGGTAAAAGTCTTCTGAAAAAGAAAACTCCAAACTCAGATGTCCTCATAGGTGAATTCTACTAAACATTTAAGAAAGAAATAGTACCAGTTTTATTCAAACTCTTCCAGAAAACTGAAGAAGAGAGCATACTTCTCAATTCATTCTATAAAGCCAGCATTACTCAGACATAACAAGAAAACTACAGACCAAGATAACTCTCAAGAACATAGATGCAAAAATTCTAAACAAAATTTTAACAAATAAAAGCCAACAATATGTAAAAGGGTAATACATTATGGCCAGGTGGGATTTATCCGAGGGATACAATGTTGGTTTAACATTAGAAAAATTAATGTGATTTTCCATATTGACATACTAAAAAAGAAACACCATCTGAGTATGTCAGCAGACACACAAGAAGCATTTGACAAAAACCAACATCTACACTCATAAAAATTCTCAGCAAACTAGAAATAGAAAGAAACTACCCCAACCTGATAAAGGGAATGTATAAAAAACCTACAGCTAACATCATACTTAGTGCTGAAAGATTGAAAAGGAAAGATCTCCTTAAGATCAAGAGCAAGACAAGTATGTTTTTAGTCAGTGAAATAAGGCAAGAAAAAGAATCAGAAACCATCCAGATTGGAAAGAAGTAAAACGATCTTTACTTACAGACATGACCATCTTTGCAGAAAATCCAAAGGAATCTACAAGATCCACTAGAATAAGTGACTTAGTAAGGGTGCAAGTTACAGTTAACATACAAAATGCTCCTGTATTTCTGCATATCAGCAAAAAACAATTCCAAACTGAAATTAAGGGGCTCCCAGATGGCTCAGTTGTTAAGCATCTGCCTTTGGCTCAGGTCATGATCCCCGGATCCTGGGATTGAGCCCCACATCGGGCTCCCTGCTCCGCGGGATGCCTGCTTCTCTCTCTCCCACTCCCCCTGCTTGTATACCCACTCTGTCAAATAAATAAATAAAATCTTTAAAAAAAAACTAAAACGAAAACCCAATATAATTTGTAATACAGACTGTATATATAAATCTGACAAAATACATAGAGACCTATGCAGGCAAATCTGCAAGAACAATTGATGAGAGAATTAGAGAAGACCTAAAAATACGGAGAAATACTGTATTCATGGGTTGGAGGGCTCAACATTGTTAGGATGTCAATTCTTCTCAAATCTATAACTCTATATAGCTTTAACACAATTATCAGTCTAAAATCTAAAATTTTTGAATTTAACTGATTCTAAAATTCATATGGAAATGCAAAGGACCTAGATGGGCCAAAGCAACATTGAAAAAGAACAAAATTAGGGATTTAATGGGATGTGATTTTAGGACTTATTGTAAGGCTACAGTTATCAAGATAGTGTGGTATTGATGCTAAGAGAGTCAGATCAAACAAAATATATGAGCAACTAATTTTCATCAAAGGAACAAAGGCAATTCAGTGGAGAAAGGACAACCTTTTCAACAAACAGTGCTGAAACAATTGCATCTCCATAAACAAACAACCAAACCAAACCAAACTAAACTAAAACTTGCGCCATATCTCACACAATTACAAATACAAAAATTAGGGGCGCCTGGGTGGCTCAGTGGGTTGAGCCGCTGCCTTCGGCTCGGGTCATGATCCCGGGGACCTGGGATCGAGTCCCGCATCGGGCTCTCTGCTCGGCAGGGAGCCTGCTTCCTCCTCTCTCTCTGCCTGCCTCTCTGCCTACTTGTGATCTCTGTCTGTTAAATAAATAAATAAAAAATCTTTAAAAAAAAAAAAAAAAAATTAACTCGGGGTGGATCATAAACCTAAATACAGAGCCTAAAGCCATTAGATAGCTAGAAGAAAACACAGGGGGAAACCTTTGTGACCTTGGGTTGGGCAAATATTTTAGACAAGACACCAAAAGCACAGTCCATAAAAGAACAAACTGATAAATGGGACCTCCTCAAAAGTAAAAACTCTAGTCTTTGAAAGACACTGTTAAGAGAATGAAAAACATGCCCCACACTGGAAGCAAACACCTGCGAATCACACAGCTGACAGAGGACTTGTATCCCAGTGGCTTTTCAAGGCCCCCTCCTACAATGACAGTCTATCCTGAACGGCTCTATTTAAGAGACTCAGAGAGTGAACCTCTAGAGCAGCAGTTCTCTACTTCGGCATCGCCTGGAGAGCTTGTTAAAACACAGACTGCTGATCTCCACCCTCTGAGCCTCTGAATCAGCAGAGCCCAGGGGTTTTCATTGCTGATAAGCTCCCCGGTAATACTTGGGTACCCCTGGGGATAAAAATATATGCTTATTAAAAAATAAAAAATTTAAAAAAAAAATTGGGTGCTGACCTGGATACCACGATTGGAGAACTGTTCATCCAAACCAACTTAGACTAAACTAGAAACAAAGTCAGATGTAAGATTTTCCCTCCAAGCAAAAATAAACCATGCTCACTAAAGAATAATTTATACACCCACCCACCCCCCCGCCTTTTTTTTTTTTTTTATTAGCCAGAGACATCTGTAAAATGCTAATCAGCGCTTCTGATCAGCAAGCAATAACAAACATGACATCACTGAGCTAGCTTTGCCTCTTTGTTGAATACACATTTTGGTTTCCACAAAGCTGTTCAGAATTCACCCTGGAAAACATACACAGCCTTATACCAACCATATCACAATGACAACATGAGAGAAGCCATCTGGGCCCAGTGAAGCTCATCACCTTCCCCTGACCCTCTGCCTCCTCCCCAAGCCACCCCTCGCCCCATGCAGGGCTGCTATTGGGGTCTCACCATCCAGGATGGCCCACTGATTGTCAATCTCTGTGTGTTTCAGGTAGGAGTCTTCAATGGTGGGGTCGTAGTCAGGCACAAAGATCTTCTGGAAAAACTGGATGGTGAGGGCACTCTTGCCCACACCCCCATCTCCCACCACCACCAGCTTGTATGTGGGGAGGTTGTCACTGGGGACTGCACTGGTTGCCATGTTTCTAGTAGGTCAGACCTGGAGAAGCAAGACATGCATAATGAGGCCTGGGGTTTTTTCCTTTTGATCTCAGAAAGTACCAAATACTCCCAATTGTATATTGATTCAATCATTTCTTGAATACCAACCATGTGCCATACCCGGTCTTGGGGACACATACTACTAGATGCCCTGAAGTCTTTAATAAGCACAGCCAAAGCCATATCAAAGAAGCATTTCCACCATTAAAGTCTGCCTTATTCCTGTACAGGTAACCATGTGGGTGCTAATCTGAGCAGGGATGGCACCTTTTACATCAACTCTGGTCAGGGGACTGCTGTGCTCAGAAGGATATGAGGTTGCCTGAGCTAAGGGAAGGTTGGCCATAACAGCCTTGCTAACTGGAGGAGTTCAGGATCTCTGTGCCCCAGCCCCTCAGAATTTAGTGATTGTGGCTCCTCTCCCTCAGTCTCCTTGCCTTTTGTCATGCAAAAGGCTGTGCTGGAATCTCTTGACAACTGGTCAACCCTGTGTTAGCTGGGCAGGAGGAAAAGGAGGAGCAGGGCTAAGTTTTGTTTTAATGATGCTGAGTCCTGCTAAGGCAATGGTTCTCAACTGGGGGCAATTCCGCCCGTCAGGGACATCTGCAACATCTGGAGATGATTCGGTTGTTAAAACCGAGTGGGTGTTACTAGCATCCAGTCAACGGGCCAAGGCTGTGGTTCCACAGCCTATGAAGCACAGCGCATCCCCCCAAACAAAGAACTGTCCATCCTAAGATGTCAACGAGCTAAGGTGACTAGGCAAAGAGACGGAAATATGGGGCCAGGATTCTAAAGAATAATTGAGCCTGAATAGATAATGACTGATTATGAAGAGGTAACAGTAGAGAAGTGAAGAGTGATCTTTGGAAGCAGCATCATGAAATGACAAGGAGGAGAGGGAGGCAGGGAGTGCGGAAGGAGCCCTTGGCCCAGGGATCTGGACTACTAACTGTGGACCCCTCCCGGGTGCCAGGGAGAACAATGCCTCCTCCTGGGGAGCAGGAGCACTGACCTCATGCCAAGGGCGTGCAAGATGGATCCTGCCTCACGGTACCAGGAAAGAAAAAGCTCTGCACAATCCGGGAGGCAGACAGGCATGACGTAGGCATGACAGGGGCATTTGAGGGTGCAGACTGGGTGTCCCACATGCTTCGCTGCTGCTTGGGAAGGCTGCGCCAAGCCATGCTTTCCTGACCCATCAGATGAAAGGGCTGGATTTTTCAGTTATGTGCAGCCCTAAAAGAGTCCTCAGTTCTAGATAGCAACAAAAGGGTGTTAGACACAAATGTGGGATATGTGGCCATGCTGATTTGCATGAGGTTACGGGAGAGAGGCATTGCAAAACGCTCTGTAGTTACTGAAGCTTGATGTTGACATTTAGGATTTCCCTGCAGTGCGAGAAGTATAGGCGCTTTTATACACTGCCGATGAGCACGTAAATCTGTCCCGACCGGGCTGAGAATACATTCGCATAAATATACCAAAATTTAAAGTGACATACCCTCTCCCAAAGCTGTAGGGTATATGATGATTTATTCCAGGAAATAATCAGACAAGTGTACAAAGATGTGATGAATGGGGGAAAATGAAAATCACTTACATGTTGTGGGGGGGAGTTAAAGAAAAATTTATCTACACAATGCAATACTGTGCAGCCATTAGAAAGGATGATAGTCCCTAACCTAGGAACATTAATATATTATGCATGAAAAGAGCCCCAAACAGGCTGTGAAACCACAAGTACATATGATTGATCTCTATGAATGAATCTGTATGTCTAGATGTGGTTCTAGGCACAGAGAGGACTGGCAGATTTGGGGGCACTTTCTCAATTTTTCTCAACACTTGCTACAGTAAGCTAATATTGTATATGTATCCCGGGAAAGTTTAACAATATTAAAATATTCCCACCAATGGGAATAAAAGGCACAGCACAGGGAACATAGGCAATGGCACTGTAACAGCACTGCATGGTGACAGATGGCATGCATCTGTCAAGCAGAGTGCATAGAGTTGATGAATCACTATGTTGTACCCCTGAAACGAATATAACATTGTGTGTCAACTATCTTCAAGTAAAAAAATAAATTAATGTTCCCACCAAATGAATGTTCTGGCTACCTGAAAATGTAGGACTCCATGTCCTTCAGGTGAGGAGTTGAGCTCCTTAAGTGCAAGAAACTAGGCCCAGGGGCTGGCTGCAGCCCCAGCATCTGGTGCCCAGTCTCCCTAAGTAGGGTAAAGGTGGGGACAAGTTGAGGTTTTGGCAACTGAGCTTTCCCACATGACAAGAGATGGAGGTCCAAAGGGGCCACAGGGCAGCTGGAAGGAAACAGAAATGGGGAGAGGAAAGCAAGGTCCAACTCCCTCTTTCTGCCTCTCCGGTCAGGGGAGCAAAGTGTCAGTCTCTCCTTACCCACCATCTTGGCTGAGGGAGGACAGTGACACTGGGCCAGGGTGAGCATGTTTGCCTATGAAAGAGGCTATTTTTTAAGCTCCCTTCTATTCTCCGCTGGCAGTGACATGAATAAAAAATACTCAGTGGGTGGGAAGATATCAAGAAGGGAAATTATTTCTCTTGATTTTCTTCTCAAAATAAAACAAGGTAAGAAATCTTCACTAGTAAGTATGATAGAGGACATGAACTGAATCTCTGAATTGGTACAGACCACCCACAGCAGAGCCACCTGGGACCTGCTTGCCAAACAAGGCAGCTGGCAGGAAATGGTCAAATGAGGGGTTCCTTCCTTTCAGAGAGTTCCACACTCAGGGGCTGAGCTCCTGAGAGACCACAGGCAGCCAGCTCGGGGCTCCCTCCCAACTAAGACTCACTGGAAGCAGGTTAGAAAGCACAGTCAGCACAAAAATTGGACCGGATCCCTCAGAGTAAAAAGCCCTTTAGTGCTGCCCAAGGCTGATGGGCCAAGTCCCGGCTCCTTCACTGGACATTCAAGGCTGTCACGGATCACCAATGCTGACCTCTCCAGTAGTGGCTATACCACAGCCTCTCACATTCTATTCGCTCTCCAACCAGCTTTATGTTTGCCCAGTGTACCCTGGGGTCATACTGAGTCCTCTACAGACCCTTAGGGCCCCCTCTTCACAGGTCAGCCCTGGGCCCAGTAATCACATCCTATGGGAGGCATGTCCTTCTACTCTGCCCCCTGCAGTTACTGGTGCAGAGGCCACCAGTGCCCTCGAAATTGTCTATATTTAATGTTCACAGAAGGGCAGGGGATGGCATTTTGCCCCTGTCTCTATTACCAAAGCCGGGCAGAGCATTAGCAAAGGGCAAAAGGCTGCCTAAAGGCATTTCTGAACCACTGTCAGACCACCTACTAGCCACAGCATTGGCCCTGACGATGGAAAGGGCTAAGGGGCAAACCTCCCAGCCAGCAGTTAAGACCATCTCCCTCCTTCTACCAAGTCAGACCAGTCACACAGAAAAGCCCTTCTGGAAGCAAGTGTGAGCCCACGAAGGAAAGAAGGTGTGGCAGGGGTAAAAGAAGGGGTCCAGAACCGGCCCCTCCCCCCAGTTCATAAAGGCTCTTCTCCTAATAGACATGTTTCTTCCAGGCTTTCAGCCTCCCCACAAATAATCCCTGACTATACAATGTCTTTGTAAGTGGGGAGGGTAGTCAAAATGTATCACACTCCTACAAAATGGGCTGGACTCAAGTGGTAAAGAGAAAAATTTTTTTCAGTCACCACAGGCTATGACGAAAGACACCACAGGATAAAATGTTGGTTGGTGGTTAAAGAGCAAACTGCTTACATTCACAAGAACCCCCCTCCCTCCTCTCTAGACTATTCAACTAGAAGATCAGGGATCTTTCTCGATCTTTTTAGAGATCATTCTAGAATGTCAGTTCTTTACTTTTGGAGGGTTCTGGATGGCCCCTTTGAGGTGGGAGGGTGTTATAAGGTGGATCAAGTGTCTCTAAAGTTCCCCCACCAGTTTTCGATGCTGGATACTCTTCTACGGACCAGGTAAGTGACACTGTTGGGCAAGTTACATTCATAGCCTCAGTTTCCTCTTTGTAAGACGGGATTGGTTAGAAAATTATACTTTGCAGGATTGCTCTAAGCATGAAATTAAAATGTATGAAATGTGTTCAGCTTAGAGAAGGTGCTCCAATGTTTGCTCTTGTGCCTTGTTGACTTTGCTCCCTGGAGAGACTCCCTCCATCTCTCCCTCCCTTCCTCCACTCACAGGCTCCCCCACGAGAAGTCCCGCTGCCATCTCAGCTCCGCGGCAAGCCTGTGGGGGATCGTCAACCAACATTTAGAATGTTGTTTACATGGGAAATGGCTCCGAGGTTGGAGGCAGCCCCCTCCACTCAGAAACCAACTTTTGGAACAGCAGCCACTAGGCGGGGCATTGGTGGCTGAGCGCTGGTTCCCATGGCAACCACAGCTCCCAGAGCCCCTCCCAGTCCACCAACAACTCAAATTCGCACATATGCTGGAAACTTTTTCCTCAAAGGCAGCATTGCTGCTTGAGCAATTTTAATAACACATATTCAAGCATTTTGGGCATCTTTAACCAGAGAAACAAGCTTTTTTGGGCAGCTGTCTTTTGCTCCCTCTCTCTCAAGGTTAGCACCATCTCACAAGGTGTGAAGTTGTTTCCTGAAGGGCCGATTGGTCTCCCCAAGCAGCTCTACCAGGACAGGACAGGAGCCACATCTCATTCCCTTGCCTTTCGCAGGGCCAGGCAGGGCCCAACACATGGGAGGTTCAGGGTCTATTCATTGACTGCTAGATATGCCCCAGAGCATCCTTCTCCCCAGCCAGCCCTCCCTTGGGCCAAGAAGCAGGGGGTGATGCTCCTAGGAGGTGGGGGGGCTGCGTGGACAGATGAGCCCAGAAAAACCTCTTCACCTAGCAATTTTCAAAGTATGCTGGGAGAGTTCCGAGACCTCCTGGGGACAGTTCTGTGCAAAGCCTCCCTTGGCTCTCCAGCTTGAGTGGGGGGAGTGACATTAATAGCCTGTGACTACAGTCAGGCAGCTCTAGGTCCAGTCGTCGTGTCTCCGACATGGACTCCTTGTGTGACCTGGAACAAGTTTCTTAACTTCCAGGACCCTGCTTCCCTATCTATGAATCAGGAGAACAGGACACTCAAGAATGTGTGAGGTGCTGAAAAAAATTGCAAAGCCCCAGCAAAGGCATATTTGCACTGACAGGCAATGTAATTGGGCCCCTGGCCTCCCTCCAGCCAGGTCAGCCCCAGTGATATGGACCACTTACTGGCCCCACTGACAGCCCTAAGAGCACCTGTACTGCAGAGGTCTGGTGGAGGACCCATTATAGGAATCCATATAAATGCCTGGGACAACAGAGGGCTCCAGCCCCCCAAACAGTGTCCAGTGGCTGTGATTCCTTACCAAATCTGTCATCTTCTCCCAGAGTCCCAGGTTCTAGGGCTTCTACAGAGCTTGTTTCCCAAAAGAATAGCCCCAAACACTGACCATTTTTGTAAACAGACCCATAAAAAAGAAATAGCTTTGGCTGCAGATATTGTCAAGAGGTCTGTAGGGTCCCTCGCCCCTCCATGTACCCTTTCCCCACAACAGGTGCACTTCCAAAGCAGTGTCAGATGGTCCTGGTCAGAAGAACTGGGGCCCAGAAGAGGCTCTACGACAGTAACCCTCCCCACCATGTAGTGATCATCTGCAGTGGATTAGCTGGACAATAAAGGTCACACTGGGAACCATCACACCACACTGCCTTAAATCCTTTGGATGATTAGTTTTACAGCATCACACAGCTTTTCTTTGATGGTCACTGTGATTTCTCTAACCCACTGGGCACTCTTCATCCTTGCTGGTTGCTTCCCTGGCCCTGACTATAGGACCACAGATTCTTGAAGCTGGGGCAGTGGCCAACCCAGAGCCTCACCCAAAGACACTGCTAACTTTATTGAAAGTTTAGTTTTCACAGCTTTTTGCTTCTCTACTTTTCTACTGATCATTTTAAAGATTCCCTCCATCCCCTCAGTTGAAGTACAAGTTGTCTGGTAAATAAGGTTCCAAGAGAAAGGGACGCGTTCACTATTAATGAAGCTCTTGGGAGAGTGAATGGATTTGCAGTCACATTGAGCTGAATCAGCTCTGGAAAGCTAATCTCATCGCCATGATGTCTGGGTGTGCCCAGCTCAGGGGGATGAGGACGCGTTGAGGGGAGCGACCCAACCCATGTGGAGGAAATGGCTCTGCATTCCAGGAGCTGCCCTTCCCTTCTGCACAATTCCCAGAAATGGGCAGCTTCCCCGGGGCTGTGGCCTTGCAGGCTGTGCAGAGATGGTGTGCTGTCCGGCCGGGGGGTCTAGGCCACTTGGTATCCCTTAAGGCTTCACTCTCCCCTCTCCGCTCCCCAAGACGTTGCTCTAACCCTCTGTCTCACATCTCTGATCATGCAAACCCAGCTCTGGACTGCACCACTCCACCCCTCCGGGAAGCCATCAGTGCATCCCGCTTGCTCCATTATTAAGACTTCACCCCCCGCCCCCGCCCCCAACCAGACCATGTGTGTTATTTTATGCAATAAAGGACCTCAAATACCGTGGAATTTCAGATGGTTAGTATGCGGCAGGAATGCAGTTCCTCCCACTCCCAAGCCACGGCAGACATCATATAAACGACCGCTGCGCTCTTCCCTGCTCAATCTTAGAACCATTGTAATGCAGCACCTTGGCAGCCAGGAGCAGGCAACTAAGCCAGAGGGGAATCTTGTGTGGCACCCCAGATCTAACCCACTACTCTTCTGGTTCCCTCTAACATATCTCACTTACGGTCATCCTGTTCTGTGGGAGGGTCTCAGGACCTTTAGTGGAAGCCCATCTGGTTATCTGTGGAGAACTCTATGACCCGAGTCTTGTGTTAATACCTCAGCCCCTGCTTAACTACCCCATCAAATCCAAACTCCGCTGCCAGGACCATGCCTGGACCATGGGCAGCAGGGCAGAAATGGCCAGACAGGGATCCAGAGATCCAGGCAAAGGCCAATGCTGAAAGTAAGCCAGGCGAGGGATGCCACGCCCTTGGCCTTACTCACGGACCCCCCAGTACCATGGACTTCCTTCTGTCACGACCGTTTCCCCTTGGGTCTTGCCCGCTAGCTGGAGAGTGGATCCTGACAGGGCTTGCAGCTTAGCTGCTGAGGACCCAGCACTGTAAGTCCCGGAAGGGTATGTGGAAATACTGCTGTTAGAGTTACAGGAGTGATCAATGTTCAAAACAATGAATAATTCATTCATTCATGTAAGTGAACCATCTGATGCTGTTGGAAGATTTTACCACATTAACTTGCTTGACTCTCACAACAGCCCTCTGAGGTATGACTTTGATTATCCCCATTTTATGGTTGAAGAAACCGAGACACAACAAAGTAAAATAACATTTCTGAGGTCATCCAGCTAGACAGCGGCAGCGCCAGGATCTGAAACCGTGTCCTATGGCTCTGGAGCCCATGGCCAACCCATCGTACCAGGCATTTTCTCATGGCTGGTGAAATGGTGATGGGGGGGCAGTGGGCAGAGTCAGGCCAGGCCAGAGGCAGCAGATCCAGGACGAGGTCAGCCATGAGGCAGGCAGGTGATGTCAGAGTCACAGAGGCCTCCAGGGCCACCACGTCCCTTCACCTGTTGGGGAGGCATCCCAGGCAGATAATAGTCCCTGGGAACAGCCCCCACCTCCACCCCAACTGGGTCGAAGTCTGCCAAAGAGGTTACAGGCCTCATGCTACTTCCCTGAGGACCAGGGAGGAAGCAGGGGGATCCGGCAGCTGCCTAGCACCATGGAAGCGCCAGGCAGCTTTGAGACCCCCGTTCCAGCACCTCTGTTTGGGCCACTGCCTTGGTTGCTGTCCCAGCCCCAGCCTGCCTCCTTGTGCCTGTCTGCCGGCTGCTCCCTGCCCAGCTTGGGGCTGCTCCCTGACCTGGAAACCCTCATCAAGGAGCTTGAGGCACTGACTCAGCCTGCAGTCTTAAGCAAGTTACTTTTCTTCTGTACCTCAGTTTTCTGTAAAAGTGGGAACAGTGGCAGCCTTTGCCTTCTGGTGGTCATGTTGGGCTGCACTGAATTGCCTGGCTGTGTGTGGCCCACAGTGAGTGCTCGTAAACCTCGAATTGATACCATCACCAGTGTTCTTCAAAATCCATCCCTTCCTCCTGCAGGCCTCCTGTCTTTCCAGAGTCCTGCCTGAGCTCGTGCCCTGTGAACTGGCTGGTTCCCGTAACAACTGAACAGAATTTAGCCCTCACCACTCCCTCAGTGCTCTCATGCCGACTGTGCATAGGCCTCAGAAGCAACCCCCCCCTCCCCTCAATTCTGCCCTGCAGGGTAACATTCACATCTCGACCTACCTAATCCAGTGGACCCCCAGCTCTTTCTGCTGCCTGCAGTGTGGTTAACCAGGGAGAAGAGCCAGGGCAGACTGGATAACTTGCACAAAGGCCCAAGGCATGGTCGCATTTAGTCTTCCCATTTTACCAGTGCTGAGACAGTCACAAACATTAAGGCCTTTGCCCAGGGGAACAGCTTGGTAAAGGGGGAAGCTTGGACTTGGCAGGTAAAATCGAAAACTGCCCCCACTCACCCCCCAGCTAGTCCAGGGCACTAGAAGTTCCAAGGCTCTTGGAAACCGAGAGGATAACGAGGGGCCAGTGTCTCAGGGTCCACACAGCCCTTCAGAACAATGAGCCCCAGTGGCATCCCTGGCTCCTGGGGTGCTGCCACCTGGCCCTCTCAGCCTCAGAGCTCCCACCCCAGTGGCCCACCTCCCCCAATGTCACCATGTCCTCCTGCCACCCAAGGCAGGGCAGGGGGTGGGAGTGAACTCAATCCAGGGATGCAGGCAGCTCAGGCCCCTGAGTCACAGCTTCCTTCAGTGGCAATAGGGGCCAAGAAGAGGAAGTAGTTTTACATTTAAATCTTACTCTCAGCTCTAGTGGCCTATTAATATTTTCCTAGGGCTGGGGCAGTCATGCCTGCAGCCAAGGAGAATGTCTCAGCTTGAGACGGGAGCCTGCATGTCCACCAGAAAAGTCACTTTGGCAGTCACCCCACCAGGGATGGGTGGATTCTGGGTAATCTGGGCATCCCCAAAGTGAGGTCCCTCAAACCCCCCTGAGCCTGGCTGGCCGCTGTCCTATTCTTTCCCCATTCCAAGGCAGCTATTTCTTCATAGCTCCTCCAGGGCTGCTTAGGCTCAACCCTTCATAGCATGAACCCAGCCAGCACCACTCCTCAACAACCAAACCTCCTTTAGACCCCTTGTCCCACTTTTCTGCTCTGGCCCTCTTTCCCTCTGCCTTCCCCTAGCAACTCAAAAAAACCCTTTTCCTCAAATCCGAGGCCAAGGCCTAGCAAGTCCACCACTCACGGCAGGTGCATTCAGTGGCTTGGCTCTGCCCTCTGCAGGGCCCCCTCCCAGGTCTTACCCTCCCATCACTCTGGCGTTGTCACCCCATAGTCAACCCCCATGGGTGTCTGAAGCTCTCCCCGCTGACCATACCATTCCAGGCCCTCCCTGAACTGCCCTCAGCCCCGCTTGCCCCTCACGCAGCCTCTGCTCCCGCTGATTCCTGGTATGGCATCCCTGAGGATGGAGATGGTGCCTAACTTGTCAGCGGCTCCAGCCCCTGGCAGGGCACCTCAGAGTCTGCCAATGACTGTACTCTACCGTTTCAGCTTTCCTCCACCTGTGAGAACATTCCCTCTCTAAGGAACCGCCTCCTGAACCTCCCTTCCTCCCCAGCCCTCTCCTACCATCCAGGTCTCCTTCCTCTCAGCCACATGCTCGTGTCTAAGGAGTGCTGGCCAAGTGGCAGGTGACAGCCAGGGGCCTTTGCAGCTGTTAGGCCATTTGACTCCTCATAGTTACCACACCAAGAAGGCCTTGTTCAGCACCTGTCAGTGATGAACCCCGAGGTCACAGAGGTTCTGTGGCTTGTCCGTCTGCGAGTCCAAATGCAAAGCTCCTAGCTCAGCTACATGGCCATTCTGTTCCTTCTCGGGAGCATGCCCCACTACTTCTCCCTTCAAATCTGGGAGTTGGGAGTTATCTTCCTGTCACATTTGCCCACTAGGGTGGGGCAGGCAGGGGTCTGATGGACCGCATCATCTTTACGTCTCTAGAGCCCCGGCACAGCTTTCTGCACAGACACTCCTGGTGTCAGCTGTCGGCATTTCCACAATGTGGGGTGACACTGGGAGCCAACTGGGATTCTGGCTTGGGTAGAGAGGCGAGGACAGAGGTAGTGTGGGGACTATACCCAATGGGCCAGGTGGGTCCCAGAGTAGTAAGTGGTGACCCTCATAAGGGAGATAATACGTGAGGAGTTCCACTAGGTACACATGGGCCCCAGCCCAGCAGAAGTGGGTGACAATGAGCAGATGCTTTCCTGCCACGCACGCTCCCAAAACAGTGAGTCCCCCCAGGTCCCAGCTCCCTGACCACTTTGCCTAATGGTCTGGAGATGCCACACACTGTCCTAGGAGCCTCCTGGTGGCAGCAAGGCAAATCTAGTATTATCTTTCCCCTAAGTGAGAGGGTACAGTTGGGGGGAGGTGACAGTTAAGCAGAACACAGCTTCATGGGTTGTGCCTCAGCGCTGTCCCAGACCAGAGCTGCCTGTCTCATAGAACCATGGCCTTGCACTGGCCCACTGAGAAGTTAGCAGCCTGGGAGAAGGGCAGGGGTGGTGACAGACAGTAAAGGGAAGGTCTGGAGACCAGGGGCAGGCATCGCTCTGTGTCAGCAGCCCCTGGCTATGAGATGAACACTTCTTACCAGGTCTGACTATGGCTAAGCTCCAGCCCTCCAAGTCCTGGCTGTCCCACTACTTCAACTGCTTTACCCTGCAGTGACAGAAAGAGGCGCTCAGGGAAACAAATGAACTTCCTCATCTCATGTGCTCACAGAAGCCAGGTGGATAAATGAGAGAAAGGGGCAGGTATGGGCAGTAGGGAGCAGTGGGGCCTGCGGCAAACAGGAGACCACTATTACCCTCCATCAGGAGGTGGAATCATGTTGACCACAGCAACAAGAGCATATCTGCAACAGGTTGCCCGATGGTCTAAATTTTTAAAGAGTAGCCAGAAATTGGAATTTTTACGTGAAGCTGAGGGTTCTTTTTTTAAAGATTTATTTATTTGCAAGAGAGAGAATGAGAGAGAGAGCATGAGATGGGGGAGGGTCGAAGGGAGAAGCAGACTCCCCATTGAGCCAGGAACTCTATCCAGGACTTGATCCCAGGACTTCAGGATCCTGACCTGAGCTAAAGGCAGACGCTTAACCAATTGAGCCACCCAGGTGCCCTGTGAAGCTGAGTTTTTAACGTTAACTACCCACCATTTGAGCCAAATGAATCCCCCACCCCCCGGGGGGGCTTCAGCCCACAAGGGCACCCGCTGCTGCCCCTGGGCCACTAGAGCACATAAGGCAGTTACTCTTTGCACTGTTGTGGTCTGGCCCGGCTTGGGCCACAAGAAGGTGTGAGATTCAAGGAGGTGGAAATGACACTGAGAAGTAGCAGCAGCAGGGGGTTAGCAGTCTTTAGGGGGAGCACACGGCCCACCTCAGGAGTGTTCAGGGGCCAAGGGAGGTGAAGGGCAGGAAGGCACACATTGCTTACATGTGTTTCTATCATTGATATTCAAGATGTCACACACAATTAATGAAAACGTAAAACTTTATATGTTTGACCAACAGTGAGACAGAAACACAGTTGAGGCTCTTGTCTGAGATGGGGGGAGGCAATCCAATCTCCATTTTAAACAAGTAACCAGGCTGGAGAGAACTAGGCTGGAGCAAAATAAAAGGGAAACTTCCTGAAAACGAGGTGAGCATGACAATGAGCAGCTGGGGAGGTGTGGAATCTCCTTGAAGCAGGATGGAAGAAGGAGGGCCCAGCAGCCGGCTCTGGAGGGGTGAACCAGGGCTGCGGGGTGGGGGGAGAGGAGTGGTGACTTTTCAGGGACCCTCCCAAACTCCAGATTTTAAGCCCCTAGGGTGCAAAGGCGGGAGGCAACTTTTCACACCCCTCTCCCCAAATGCAAAACAGTCGCAGCAGGTCTCCTCCCCTCCTCAGCAGACAGGCCAGGACTTGGGGAGGGAGCAGCTGGCGAGCTGGCAGAACTGATCTGTCCCCAGCAGCCACTACTGGCCTCCTATCTCCCTTTTTCCTACAGACAGCACTTTTATAAAAAGCCCCTTGTCATTGGCCCCTCTGCTAGGTGTGTGACCTCAATCTGTGTATGCCTGTTTCCTCACTTGCTGATACCAGTATCCACCTCATAGGGTTGTTTTGAGGATGGGATGAGCTCACACAAGCAGGTGCACAGAAAGGATTGCTATTCTTCTCATTCTTGTTACCATTATCACCATCAGTATGTTGTGGGAACTCCTGCCAGTGCCCCTTCCACCAAATTGTGCAGAAGAACGCCCGGGGCTACACACGGGTATTTTCCAGGTTGTCCCAAAGTGCTCAGGGTGGTGGTGGGGGGGGTTGGTAAGGGAGGCAGGTGCTCCCGCTGAATCACCTCCTTCAGGCTGAGAAGCTCTTAGTACAGTCCATAGGCTTGGCTATCCCAGAACTTAACAAGGAAGCGTATTTTATTTCTGATAATGGAGAAACGACCAGAATCCACCCCCTGGGCTGCCTTGTTTCAGGGATCTGGAGAAAGGGGGACGTTTCAGAGCTATGCCCATCCTACAGCCCACCTCATGGGAGCCACCCTAGGGGCAGGAAAGTCAGAGGCAAAACAGATGTCAGGAGCTTGGAAATGGGTCTGATGCATCAGTTTTGAATCCTGGGTGTCTTACTTCCTAGCTGTGGGTAGCCTTGGAAAAGTTATAAACCCTTCTCCGTGAAACCACTGTTGCTAGAAGCAGCAGCCTGCTGGACATGCACTCGGGCTGAATCTGTGGCCGGGACCGAGCATACTCTAGTACCTGTTTATTACGTCCACCCCACATACTTGGCACTTCACGTGTATTCCTCATGCACCCCCTACCACACCTCAGGCCAGGTGAGATTACTGTTACACTCCCAAACACTCGGCTGTCCCACGACCCTGTGCACGCGGCCTCTCCGGCTCCCAATGTGTCAGTTCCATGAGCACAGGGCGCGTCCTCTGTTGGACCCTCTGCTGTCCCAGCACACGTATGACACAAAGAAGGTGCTCAATAAGTGTCTGCTGGTTTACATCAGCTCCAATCCTCCCTGCTACCCTGCAGAATGCTCTAACAGGAAGGAGAAAAGTTCACTCTTGGGTTCGCTCTGGCCATTGGGACTTGATGTGTCCAGTACTTAGTGCTGTTACACCTGGCTAGCCATGTAAGGATAGGGGGCCTACCTCTTGCCTAGACAAGTTCTCTAGTAGGTTTTTCTGAGACAAAAGCCTAGGCCCACAGCCTGGTCCAGGACAGATTTCATGACAGCTATGCCACCAAAAGTAAAGAACATTTGGAGTTCTCAAGACTGGGGAAAAGGGGCGCCTGGGTGGCTCAGCGGGTTAAGCCGCTGCCTTCGGCTCAGGTCATGGTCTCATGGTCTCAAGTCCCACATCGGGCTCTCTGCTCAGCGGGGAGCCTGCTTCCCTCTCTCTCTCTCTGCCTGCCTCTCCATCTACTTGTGATTTCTCTCTGTCAAATAAATAAATAAAATCTTAAAAAAAAAAAAAAAAAACTGGGTAAAAGTGTCCAGGAAAATTAGTCCCTGGAGAAGGGGCACAAACTAGACTTGAGGAGACAGACTGACCAAGAGAAGTCTTCCGAGGGTAAGCGGGCAAGAGGAAGAGGTCTGCTATTCAATTTTAACTTCTTCCCTGTTCTGAAAGCCTGTTAGCTGTGGCTTAATAGGGGTTAAGGAATGAGGAAGCCAAGCAGATTGCACACATGCACGGGGGCAAAGCTGGGGCAGCTGACCCGGGAGGCCGGATGGCCAGTGGACATGGTCCCCACCTGGAAATCCTCCAAAATACTACAGGTGGGGGGCATGTTCATCAATGCTTGGGTAATTTTTAAAGAAAAATAAACAACAGGCACCTAGGTGTCCCAGTTGGTTAAATATCTGACTCTTGATCTCATCTCAGATCTTGATCTCACGGTCATGAGTTCAAGCTCAGCACTGGGTGTGGAGTCTACCAAATTAAAATAATAATAAATAAATAAATAAATAAATAAAATAAAGCAGCTTTGGGGGGCCTGGGTGGTGCAGGCAGTTGAGTGTCCAACCTTTGGTTTCTGCTCAGGTGGTAATCTCAGGGTTGTGAGACAGTTCCCCCACCGTCTGGCTCTGTGCTCAGAGTAGAGTCTGCCTGTGACTCTCTCCCTCCATCCCTCCCCGCTGCACTCTCTCTCAAGTAAGTAAATAAATAAATCTTTAAAAAAAAAAAAAAAGGAAGAAAAAATAAATAATGCACTCAGAAATTCTACACAGAGAAAATCCTTTGGGAAGAATGATGAGATATTGAGGACAGCATGTCCCCATTTCCATGGAGGCATGGATGTGCTATGAGGGCCTGGCCCAGTAAACCTGGGTCAGGAAGAACTGGGATGGGGTGGCTGGGACATCTGCATTGTTCCCTGTTGGGGACCTTGCAAGGGAGGCTCACAGAGTGGGGGACTGCCCAAGTCTCAAGACAACAGGTGGCCGGGCAGCAATCAGAGAGAGGCTCTTCTGGCCTGCAGCCCATGCTCCTTCCCACTCTCCTGTGGGTCTTCTGAGCAAGGAAAGGACTGAGACCCCCTTTGGCCACCAATTCAGCAGCCCTGCTGGTGGCCCCAGCCCCATGCCAGGGACCCTGCCTGGGGCCCTCTCCTTCCACACACAGAGGCTCTCCCAGCCCTCCGCCCTGTCTTTCCTATTCACTCACACCAACCCTAAATAGAAAAAAGTCCCTGTTAAGGGCTTTATTAGAATGGTTATTTTGTTGGAGCGCCAAGTGGCCTACTCCAGCTCCCCCTTTCCATCCCTCCAGCCGTCCCCAGTTTGAGTCCAGAAGGAAAACAAAGGCTTTGTTTCTTTATTTTGGTTTCCTCTGTAAAATCTCAAACATGCAGGAAACACCCACCCAGGCCCAGATAAGTGGACTTGGGGCCACTGTCCTCTGCAGGCGGGTGGGGTTGGGGGTCAGTGAGTAGGGATGGGCGGGAAGATTCTGATGCCAGCTGACCTTAGTTCCCTGGGAGGCCAGCAGGGCACCTGGGGCTGGGCCTGGCTTCCTGGAGAAGAAGGGCTGGGCCTGAGAAGCACCAGGCCTTCTGGACTCCGCTGCCCAAGGAAACTCAACCTGAGGAATGTGGGTGTGGAAGGAGGCTGAGAAGACAGATCTCATACAGTTATTTTTTAGTATATGCCCCCAAGGCTTTGGGACAGTGTCTCCACCCTTTTCCATCATCCCTGGTTACAATAAAGCCGGCATTGAAATAACAACTTGATAGTGGCTATTTTGGACCACTGAGCCAACTTGTGAGAGAATAGTCCTTGCCAAGAGGAGATGGGCTCGCTTGGGTCTCCCTACATTTCCAGCAGAATTCAAATACAGGGGGATGAATGTGTAGGTTATCCAAAAGGGGGAATTTTCAAGAAGGTATGTTGAAATTCTAAAGGATAAAAAATCACCTAAATGAAATGAAAATTTCAGGCTCTCTGCTCAGCAGGGAGCCTGCTTCCTCCTCTCTCTCTCTCTGCCTGCGTCTCTGCCTACTTGTGATCTCTCTCTGTCAAATAAATAAATAAAATCTTTAAAAAAAAAAAAGAAATGAAAATTAATTTTCCTTTTTTTTAAAGATTTTATTTATTTACTTTTCAGAGAGAGAGGGAGAGAGAGCAGAAGCAGGGGGAGCAGCAGGCAGAGGGAGAAGCAGGCTCCCCGCTGAGCAGGGAGACCAGATGCGGGACTCGATCCCAGAACCCTGGGATCATGACCTGAGCTGAAGGCAGATGTTTAACCAACTGAGCCATCCAGGGATCCCAAATTTTGCTTTTGAAATGAATATATGCTGCTTTCGAGAGGCAAGAATCTGTCCCCAGATGCCCCTGAGAATGATCAGTTTCTGTGGGGTGAGTGGGCCTCCCCACCTCTACCAGCCATCCAACAACCTCCAAACAGCCCTCTGTGCCCACAAACCCTGTCACTGCTTGGGTACTGGGCTATATAGTCTGGGTACTTGGTATAGTAGGGCCGCCTCACACATAGTGTATACAGTAGGTTCCATCTATGAAATCAGAACTTTTCTTTTGAAAGTAGGCCTCATTTAAAATAAAAAGGGGTTTTTTTGGTTTGTTTTTTGAGGGGCAGGAGGGACTTTGGGGGAGGCACTCTATTCTGTTTCATTGACCTATCTATTCCTGTGCCAGGCCTCCACCACTTTATTCTGGTTTTATAGTATCTTAGTGTCTGGTAAGACTGGTCCCCTCTCCTTACTCATTAAGGTCTATAAGCAAGAGAGTAAAATGCTCAGATTTCATTCTGAAATTTTTGTCCACGTTAAGATGGATTTATAGGGGGCAAAATTATAGACCGAGAATCAGTTAGACTGGTATTGCAGTAACCTAAGTAAGCCATGTTAAGGCTGGAGCCAGAGTAAAGATGATTAGCAATCAGGGGAGGAATTAATTAGAAATAATCCAAATCATCATATTCAAAAAAGAGAGAAGTGGGCTTGTAAACATAACAGGTCTGTGTATTTCCAAATAATCAAACAGGAACTGGTTTTATAGTACGTTTCACGGCCTTCCCTGGTGCAGTCTCTGGACAGCTCTTACCAGACAACACAGCCCGACAAGCAGGTCCCTCTGAGGTCCCCGTGCCAGTGTCTGGCAGCACCCCCGTCAGACTTGGGAAGGACATGGGCCATGCTGCTCTCCCTGGGCCACTCAGGGACAGAGAATATTTCAATTCATTCTTAACACTTAACAAAGAGAATGTGAGGCCCGCCTCAGGTCCCAGTGTTCTCTTGGGCAACTAGTTCAAATCTTCCTCCCCATCGTGACTCCCTGCAAATGGAGAATGCCTGAATGTGGAAGGCTTTCCTGGAAGTTTCTGAATCTCCTCGGCATGGCTTTCCAAAACACTACTCTGCTAAGTGTTCTAACCCAGGCTGGGGCTTCGAGTTTCAAGGGGCGAGGCAGGCTACCGCTCCGGCCAGGAGTCCTGGGAGTCCTGGAGTCTGCTGGGGGTGGAAGGGAGAAGGCTGCAAACAGCTGCCTGTCCCTCCTTACTGGGCCTGCAGAGCGGAGATCAGAAACGTATCCCACTGCACCTTAAACTAGTTCCACACTTTGGAATGGAAGGGGTGTTTTGCTAAGGTTTGTGTAAAATGAGCTCCTTAGCAAATCACTGTTATCTAATTATAAAATCATGTTTTTTCTCTATTCTAAACACAGAAGTCTATCACTTACACAGCGTATGCTTTGAGCAGGTACGACTACACTCTGCTTGCAGCCTGGCCTGAACCTGCAGTGGTCCAGGCAGGTGCTTCCAGAGAAGATCAACATTTTGGACAAGGGTTAAATCCAAAAGCACCCACATGCCCACCGCCCCCACCACCCCCGGTGGTTTCTCCGCAGCTATGGGCAACCTTGGTGGAGGCCCAGAGGCCCTTGCTGAATTAGTGGAGGACAGGAAGCTGAAAGAGCCAGTATGCAGAAGCTCCAAAGCCCACCTCAGGCCGAGGACAGGCCCAGACCAGCGAGACCTTATGACCAGGGACACGGCCAAAGTCCTGACCTACTGGGCAACAGATTGAGTATGGATGAAATCGCTGGCCTCTGTCCATTTTGGGAAGGGACCCATGGTGCTTGTTACACGATCCTTTATATTGTCATTTTTCTATTTGTCAAAAAATTAAAAAAATAAACTAAGTGCCCAAAAGATCTAGGGGTTTGCAGTTGACTGTAAGATTAATGGGCGTCAGGGAGTACCATGGCCACCCAGGCACTCTGCCTCTCTTCCCAACCAGCGGCTCCATCACATCCTCTAGCATAGGCCACTCTGTCCCCCTCCTCACAAGGGCTCGCCTGCAGCCCTGGCCATTGGTGCGCAGACCCCTGAGGGACAGACCCCATGAGCACCAGGAACCAAGAGAGGGGCCATTTTTGGTCACCCAGTTGTGGGAGTGGCCCAGTGTCACAGAAGGATATGTACTTGGGGACCAGATGGACCTCGGTCAGACTCCTGGGCTCTTCTTTTCTCAGGCTTTGACTGGATGTGGCCTCCTCGACCTCCCTGAGCCTCAGTTTCCACATACGTAAAAGGCTAAGGGCAATTGCTATGAGGCCTGGTATGGCTAATAGAGTGTTTAGCCTAGGCCCAGCCCCCAAGTCTTTGTTGAAGGGAGGGGGGGAAGGAGGAAGGAAGGACAGAGACAAACTGTCTTTCAACCATTTGAGGAGCTGCTGGAGACAGTGGAACTGGTGATGGAGAAAAGCATGACTATCAGGGATTCGCCAGGGACAGATCCAGGGCAGGCAGCTTCAGGGGAGAAAGGAAAGAACCTGGCAAGGACGAGAGAATCCCCAAATGGAAAAGTGGACAAATTTGGGGGCAGCATGCTTCCTATCTCTAGAAGTGTCCAGCTGAAGCCAAGGGAGGAAGGGAGGGACTGTTAGGGAGAGACTCCCTTGAAAGTTTCCCAGCCTTTATTCAAGGGCTCACTTTCCCATTTGTTCCATATTTGTTCATATTTGTTAATTACTGAACTACTACTGGCTTAATCTTTACCTTAAAATCATCATACTTTGGGGCACCTAGGTGGCTCAGTCAGTTAAGCGTCTGCCTTTGGCTTAAGTCATAATCCCAGGGTCCTGGGATGGAGCCCTGCCTTGAGGGGGGAGGGTCCTTGCTCAGTGAGGAGTCTGCTTCTCTCTCTGTCTACTGCTCTGCCTGCCGTTCCCCCTGCTTATGCTCTCTATCTCTCTGTGTCATATAAACAAAATCTTAAGAAAAAAAATCAACATACTTTTCATTTACTTTTTTTTTTAAGATTATTTTTTAGTAATTTCTATACCCAACATGGGGCTTGAACTCACAACCCTAAGATTAAGAATCACATGCTCTTCCGACTAAGCCAGCCAGATGCCCTCATCATACTTTTTAACTTAAAACCTTTCTCTAGTGTTAATTTGAACAAAATATCCATTTTCTAAAAATGGATTTGATGTGATGCCTGTATTGTTATAATACATATAAACAAGCATATTAAAATGAAACGATGCTGTATGTGCCTCACCTAAAATTATCTGCCTGACCATGCTAAGAAATCTGCCCTACAGGATCTGAATCTAGACTAACTACGCTCCAGGGTCCCCTCCTGGATCTATGATTCTGTTACGTGAGGTTGCTTGAATACTGATGATGCTCTTAATCCTTACAGCCCTTTCTGGTCTCCCAAGCCATGTTCTCATCTGTGTATTTCATCTAATCCCATGATGACCCTGAGGGCAGGCAAAGAAGTCACAGATGGCACCTGGGTCCCTGTAGTAGGAAATGTGCCCAAGGCCCTCTAGTTAGTCACAGACCAGAACCAGGGTGCAGAGCCCCCAACCCCCCACCCTCTCCTCATGCTACCACCACACCAAACCCCAGTCCATCCTTGGTGCTCTCCCCAATCTCATTAGCATCACAGCCCAGATGTGAATCATAGTGTTTTATCCATTTAGGTGGCCAGAGGCCAAGCTCTGGAGATGACCCATAAAGACATTTCAGCAACTAGCTATGACCTAGATTGTCATTTGGCCTTCTGGCCATCAGCAGGCCCCACCTAGAAAAGCTACCCAAAATACTAAAGGTCAATGAGAGGGACATTAAAAAGTTAAATACACACTGCTACTTCCTGAACTTTCTGAAAGGGATGGCTGCAGAAAGCTGCCTTGGATCTTGCCAACCTGGTGCTCAGTGTTGGGGGCCGGGGCGAAGTCTCTGGGGGCAGGTGAGATCAGCCTCATCACCTGCAGCAGACACACCCACCCAGAAGGCTGAAGACAGCAGGTGCCCAGGGGTGTAAAGGACTGTCACTTCAGCTTCAACATCACCTCTGTTGTCTGAAGCAGCCACCAAAACCTGGCCTTCACTCGTAACATCTACCATCCCAACATGACAGCCTGGCTGTGGGGGCAGAGCCATTGAGTGGGTTCCCGGTAACCACTAGAGAGACAACGTGGCTTAGACCAGGGGATTTAACCTGGTCTAACCTGGAGTCTAACCAGGACTTTGTACACCCAAGCAGCTTTTCTCTAGGCTTCTCCCTGGCATACTGAAGAGGCTGTGACCCAATAAGGTAAAAACCATTGCTCTGGTCACCAGACCCTCAGCCTTCTTGGCTGCCTTTCCCATGTAATAGCTTGCTGGAAGTGGTGCTAATATCCAGTCTCTGTGTAGAACAACTTCACATCTTCGGCATCTTTGGGAGATCTAAACTCTGCTTTATCTACTATTCTTGGGTTTTGTTGTTTGCAGCCAAAAGCAGCCCCATCGATCCAGTACCATAAGGCCCAGTGGTAATACCCAAGACGATGAAGGTTGTCCAGGCCTCAGAGTCCACCCATAAAATCTTTCTCAGGGCCTGAAGTTTCTGTGCAGCCCTTAGACAATGGATACTTGCCAGGTGCCCCAGGGCACAGGGAGCTCCTTCAGCTCCCTCCTTTATTTCGTCCCCACTCAAAGGTAACTACATTTTACCTGCCCTGAGCCTGGCAGGTACAGAACCTCTGCAACTCACTGCACACTCTGGATGCTTGAGAATATTCCAGTTTTGCACAAGAACGTGTTCCCATTCAGGTCACATAAGTATGGTTTGTACGAATTATACAATGCTCATGAGCAGGTGTGCTTCCCATCGCTTACAGGGAGGAACCCTTCCATGTGGGGGCATTTCACTGGCAGGACTGATTACACCAGGTGTGAGATATAAAGTGGGGTCCATGTTTCCCTGAGAAGTCACTTGATCCAGCCCACTGGTCACCATGCAAATCTGACTTGATGGGAGGACCAGTTGCCCCGGGACCTAGCTTGTTTCATCTGAGTTTGGTAGTCCTCCCTGACTCCAGGTCATCACTCAAACTCAGGAGTCAACCCCAGAGATCTATGACTTTATGAGCAGCTCAGATCAACTCACTGTGTGAAATACATATGGTTAGAGCTAATAATAAAATAAAAGTTACACCTGCCACCAAAACGCCTTCTGTAGGTGAAAGTTGAGTAGTGGAAAGTGCAAACTGCCTTTTGCAAGAGCAAAGCGGGCAAATCTTGGAAGATTGTCTCTTGCTCACTGGGGTTCTGCAGGGGGCTCTGACCCTCTTCTTCATAAAGAAATGTTGAGGGGCGTCTGGGTGGCTCAGTCCATTGAGCATCTGCCTTTGGCTCAGGTCATGATCCCAGGGTCGTGGAATGGAGCCCCACCTCAGGCTTCCAACTCAGTGGGGAGTCTGCTTCTCCCTCTCCTGCTCCCCCTGCTTGTGTGCTCTCCCTTTCTCTCTGTCAAATAAATAATAATCTTAAATTAAAAAAAAAAAAAAAGATGTTGAGGCCAGGGGCTGGGGTGGGGGCAGTTTCTGCTAAAGCACCCCACTTCCTCAACACCACCCACCTCCAAAAGAGGCTGGTGGACCCTGCAGCCATGAAAACCCCAGAGCATTGAAGCCCAACACCTCCTGACCTGGCAGAGAAAGTACAGACTACACCATAAACTGCAGATAGAGAAACTCACTGGCTGCCGCAAGTGAGAGCAGACCCAAGGTTGAAAATCACAGCCCGAAATATTTTCAGCCCCTGTCAGTAGGGACTTGCAATTTACCAGAAATTAGTAGATTTATAAAATGTTAGCCAGCTCAAGTTTCTTCTCTGGGAAGACAAGCAGAGAATCTCTAAGAACTGTCTCCGGGAAATGCTTTGTTCACTGCAAAGCCCCTGACACATGTCAGTTATTAATCCCAAGAGCTCACCACCCACACTTCAACCAACCTGGGCCTGTCAACAGAGCAAAAGGTTACCACAGGCTGCACCTGGAGCCCTCAAGCCAGGGAGAGCTCCGCCCTCAGAAGAGGGGCCTGAACAGCCACAAGGTCTCGAGATAGGATCCTGGGCAAGTTACTGATACCCACAGCAACCCAAATGGATGTGGGTGCCTGGGTCGTTCAGTCTATTAAGCGTCTCCCTTGGGCTCAGGTCATGATGTCAGGGTCCTAAGATCGAGCCCCTCATCCCCTGGCTCTCTGTGCGGTGGGGAGCCTGCTTCCACCACTCTCTCTGCTTGCCTCTCTGCCTACTTGTGATCTCTTTCTGTCAAATGAATAAATAAAATTTTAAAACAACAACAATAAACCTCTGGGAGAGTCTTGTCAAATGATGAGCAAGCACACTCTGGTCCAGTGCCTGGTCTGTGGGAGCTCTGCTGACTGCTGCTATTACAGGGGGGCTTTGGGTTTTTAAGTCAGATCTCCCTTAATACTCTTTTCAGGCTAGAATTCTGAGCCTTGTCAGTCATTCTCTACCATCGGGTCCAGGACAGACTGTGTGTCTTGGAGATGCAAGAACCATTTAGCTCAAGGAGGTTCGGTACCAGCAGGGGCCCGTGAGGGAGGAGGTGGGGGAATCCCAGAGCTCTGAGATCAGGGCCCCATGAGGTAGCCCTTGTCCATCTCTTCAGACTTGGCCTTCTCGAAGGCGAGCACAGACCTCAATTCCAGCCACAGAGTGTAACTGGGTGTTCAGTGCCCACGCTCCTGCCAGGCATCACCTCCTCTAGGAGGCCTCCCCTGACCTTTCACACTGTCTGTCCCACAACCCCTGATCTTCCCTGACTTCGTCACGGACCACAATGCGCTGTCGCTCATTTTTTGTCCTTACCTTCCCCGCAAAGCAAGAACGGGCACCATGACCCACTCAATGGGCGCCCCAGCCAAGTCCGGTCAATGAATGAGCCGGGCCCCAGTGGTGAGCAGAGCCCCAAGCCCCGGGTGCCGTGAAGGGCCGTTTGTGCGGCAGGCTGCCTTTTATTTTTGAGATAAATTTGACAACACCCGCGGCGGATCCCTGCCCACGTTAACGCCATTTTAAAAGGGGAGAAAGGGTCCCCCCACCTCCCCCGCCGCTCCCCGCCGCCCACCACCCCGCTGGTCCCCGCCGAGGCGGACAAGAAACCGAAGGGCGGTTCCATGAAAGAGGATCTCTGGGCGGTGGACAGGCCCTCCCCGCCGCGGTCTCTATTGTGGCGGATCTCTTGATCGCACGACGTTACGCCGGAGCCCGCGGTGGGGGCAAAAGGCCACTCCCCGCCAGTCCCCGGGCGCGCTCCGCGCGAGGTGAGTGCGGCAGGGCCCGGGGGCGGCCACACCTCCCGCCCCGAACAAAGCGCCCGGCCGGGCCCCCTGCCCTCCCCGGCGGCTGCACCACTCACCGCGCGCTCCAGCCCCGGCTCGGCTCCGGTCCTCAGGCCGCCTCCTCCATGCCCGCGCGGCGGAGGAGGCAGCGCCGCGCCCGGCCGGCCCCACTGCAGCGGGACTGGCGGCTCCCGGCCAGCCGGCCCTCTGGCCGCTCCGGCCCGTCTCCGCCCCGGCGCCTCCTTAAAGCGACCGCACAGCCCGCGCGCGCCCGGAGCGCCCGGCGCGCCGCGCATTCCTTATATTGCAACAGCGCCTGCTAAAAATAGAGCTCCGCAGCAAGCGCCGGCGCTGGGGGCGGGGGGGGGGGGGTGCGCCGCGACCCCGCCGCCCCCGCGAGCACCCGGGCTCCCCGGACGCGCGGCCCGCTCAGTCCCTGCCACACGGGCAGACTGCCCCCGGGCGGGCTCCGAGCGGGGTCCGCGCCTCCGCCTTCCCCGCGACCCCGCGCATTTACCCGGTCAGACCCCGGCTCCGCCGCGCTGGCTTTTAAAGTGGACGCGGCATGGGAAATCGCTCGGGCCTGTTTAAGAGCCTCTGGCCCCAATCTTGAAGTCTCCGCTCCGGCCCGGCCAACTTCTGAGACTACCGACGCCTCCCCAGTCCTTAGCCATTGCCACCTCAACGGAGTTCGCTTCGAATCCCGGGAGGGGTTTCTTCCCAGATCCCGAAGCAGCCTCCCTTCCCGATAGGCCTTCTCGGTGCACCATTTCTGGGCCCTCAGTTCGTTCCGATGGATGCGACGGGCACAGGAGACACTCGTGCTCCATTTCATTGTTTCAGTTCTGCTAACTCCTCTCCATCGATGAAATTTTTTCGTTTAAAAAAAATGGAAATATAATTCAGATACCATAAAACAAGACTTTGGGAGTGTACAGTTACGTGGTTTTTAGCCTATCAGCAAAGTTGCTGGACCATCACGGTAATTTCAGAACATTTTCATAGCCCCCCCCCCCACCAAAATGCCTTACCCATTTGCAGTCACTCCCCATTCCCCACCCCCCAGTCGCTGGAAACCACTCCTGTCCTTTCTGTCTCTATGGACTTGCCTATTCAGGACATTTCATATAAATGGAATGCTACCACATGCGGTGTTTTGTGAGCAGCTTCTTTCACTTCGAATTATGCATGCATTCAATGTTGCAGCATGAAACAGCGCTTGTTCCTTTTTATGACCAAATAATATTCCAATGTATGTATACACTACATTTTGTTTCTCCATTTCAGATGATGTTTGTTAGGCTCTTTGTATTTTTGGCCGTTAAGAATACAGCTCCTGTGAGCATTCCTGTACAACCCCTTGTATGAACGCATGTTTTAACTTCTCTCGGTGATATACCTATGAGTAGACCGCAGTAGAAGCAGAATTGTGGGTCACGTGCTTAGCTATGTTTAACATTTTTTAAAAAAATTTTATTTATTTATTTGACAGAGATCACAAGTAGGCAGAGAGGCAGGCAGAGAGAAGGGGGGGGAAATAGGCTCCCTGCTGAGCAGAGAGCCTGATAAGGGGCTCAATCCCAGGACCCTGAGATCATGACCTGAGCAGAAGGCAGAGGATTAACCCACTGAGCCACCCAGGCGCCCCAACTATGTTTAACATTTTGAGGACCCCTCCTCCAACTGTTTTTCAGAGCAGCTGCACCGCATTCCCACCAACCATGTCTGAGAGCACCAATGGCTCCACGTCCTCACTAACACTGTCTTTTTGATTACAGCCACTCTAGTGAGAGTGAAGTGATAGCTTATTATAATTTTGGCAATTGGTGTTATTTTTGAGGACTTTCTTGTGGGTGGACCTTGATGATAACTTGGAACCATTTTACACGTCCAGGTTACTCAACCCCTTGTCATTTTTTTAAAAGATTTTATTTATTTATTTGAGAGAGAGCGAGCTTGCGCATGAGCTGAGTAAGTGTAGAAAGAAGCAGACTCTCTGCTGAGCAGGGAGCCCTGTTGGGGCTCCATCCCAGGACTCTGAGATCATGACCTGAGCTGAAGGAGACCCTCAACTGACTGGGCCATCCAGGCGCCCCTCACCCCCTTGTCATTTTGAGAGCTTCACCTCTACCCCACCCACCCCCACTGCCACCCCAAGCCTAGGGGGAGCTTACTATTGAGTCCTTCCTGTCGTACTGGGGCTTCCAATCCGATTTTTGGTTTTGTTTGGCCTCCCAGGTACCCATGCAGCCATTTGGTGAGAGTTGTGTCCCCCCACTTCCATTTGCTGCTCTGAAGTCTCTGGGACCCCAAGAATCCCCATGGCGGGGGGAGGGCATTAGGTGCTATCAAGTATCTCACCTTGGTAGGGAGTCAAAGAGCTTGGCTGAGGAAGGGCTTGAGGGAGAAATGCTTATTGTGACCAGCTGGGTCTTGCCCTGAACCTGCTTCTTCCTCTTCCTCCCATTTACCACAGGCCTTAGGGGAGACTGGCAAAGTTCTGTGTGTCCTGGTTGTCTGTCAGCACCTCCTGGGTTCCCTCTGTCAAGAAACATCCTCTCCTGGGCCCTGACTTGCTCAGGGCTCTGGAAGTGTTGCCCTCAGCTGGAGCTGAGACAGCATCTGCATGAGAGCAAAGATTTGTCTTTATACACAAATCTTTAAAAATCTGTCTCCTCAAGAAATGGAACTGAAACAGCTAGTAATCACATACAGCTACCTGGGATTCTCTAATGTACATTGTGGCTGAGGGCTTACAACAGGGCCCTTGTCCCATCTGGACTGCCTCCTCTGCTCTTTGAACCCTGAAATAAAGTGTGGCTCAGTGGCTGGCAGACAGGGGCACTGGGCAGGAAAGGGAGGCCCGAGTTTGACAGTTTGTTCATTCAGTAAACACTGCCAGAGCACCCACTGTGTGCCAGGTGCTGTGGTAGAGACCTCCCTCCAAGCCAACTCAGAGTGCCAGCCGAGGGTAAGTGGTGGGAAAGAGAGCAGTCCCCGGGCCTGTGGGGCCCAGAGGAAGGGCATCTAACCCTGAGTGGGGAGGGTGTGGGTGCCCAGCGCAGGCTTTCTGCGAGAAGTGATGGCTGAGCCAGGGCTTGAGGGACAAATAACACTCAGCTAGAATGAGAAAGGAGAGACAAACCCTTCCATGCTGAGGTATGAGTGAGATGAAGTCTTCGCCAAAACTCCCACAGATCCATGTGTCTGACCAGGTGTGTTAGCAGCATGGTAGAAGGCCGGACTCCAGGCCCAAATGCCTCCTGGCCAAAAACCCAGACTGGGCTCAGGCCCAAGTTTCAGAGCATAAGTCCAAGTCCAGCCACAGGGCCAGGAGCCAGCTCTTGCCATAGGGCAGAGACGAGAGTTGCTGGGCTGACCCAGAGTAGAACTTTCCTGCTCAGAGACACAAGCAAGTGTACCATGTCCCCTGCAGTGTCCTGCACTGGCCTCTCTGCCCCAAGGCTTGCTGAGTGCTGTGCCTCAGAGCAGACCCAAACTGGTGCCTGGGGGTTCAGTGTGCAAGCCTAGGGGGCCTGGGGACTTCAAGGGCCAGGAGCCATCCCGTGGGACAATGTTCCTCCAGAACTCTCTGCTACGCTGTGGTCCCTGGGGGCAAAAGCTGCTCTGAACGCCTGAGCACTCACGGGTGCTGGACATGGGCCTAATGTGAGTCTTCACATGTCCCAATGACCTATGCAGGTCTTACCTGCCCTGATTTAGACACAAGGAGACACAAGCCCAATCCCAACCAGCCAGTAGACTCAGAATCAGGGTCTTCTGACCACAGAGCCCAGACTCTTTCCCGTATGTCTGGTGGCCTCGACGGGCAGGTCAACTGTGTGTTTGGTGTTGGGAAAGCAGGGAGAAGGTGAAGAGGATACTAGTCTCCTAGACCTAGCTAGACTTAGACCTTTTGCTGACCCTGAAGCATCAACCATATGTTAACAGAAGAGCCTCACCCCAGCCCCATGCCTATTCATCCTCTCCGCTGACCTTTCTTTTGGGCCAAGTACATGCTGCTGTTCGCCGGCCTGCCCGTGATACAGCCCCAAGAATGACACAGTCTTCTCTTAGGGTTCTCACGGCTCATCCTGATCTAAATTCAGTTATCTCTCATCTTCAGCTCTCCCTGCTACCCCTCTGTACATCCCCAGCTGCCTCAGCCCCACGAGGAGCTAGCCCTCACAGGATTTTCTTCTCTGATGCTTCTTGTTCTGATGCTCATGGTTTATCCCACACACAGACTCTTGCTCGCTGGGGCCAGAAGAGCAGCTTTCAGTCAATCCATTTCCCAGTCATGGCCAAACTTCTCCATAAAGTTGCCCATACTCAGTTAATATGTTTGTTTCTTATCACTTGTTTTTCTCTCCTTAGCTCTTTCTCTGTTTAAAGTCCAGTGGCTTTTAAACATTTTTGGCTGCAACCCATAGAAACAAATAGGTTTTACATTGAAAACCAAACACATAACCCACACAAGTGAAATAAAAATTTAACTAAATGATACTTACCTTTACTATATGTGATGCACTCTAATCTATTCTATTCTGTTTCATTTAAAAATTCTTTCAAGACCTATTAAAATGATTTCATGCCCCATTAATGGGTTGTGACTTACAATTTGAAGAACATTGAACTCAGATATTTTGACATTCAGAACCTCAAAGTAGGGACATTACAACAGAAATTTGTCAGGAAAGAAAAGTCAACTTGAAGATTTTGAAATACATGTTACAGACAGAAGTTTGAAAAGAAAAGAGTTTTGAATCTCAAAAGCCTAGATTTCTGGGGCACCTGATTGGCTCAGTCAGTTAAGCATCTGTCTTAGGGTGGTGATCCCAGGGTCCTGGGTTCAAGTCTGGCATAGGGCTTCCTGCTCAGCGGGGAGTCTCCTTCTCCCCCCCCCACACACACCTGCTCATGCTCTCTCTATCTCTCTCTCAAATAATTATATATTTTTTAAAGCCTAGATTTCCTCTCCTAGATGGGATGTAGTAGGTCGTTGTAGGCCAATGGTCCCACAAGGTCCTACGATGAGATGAGTCTCTCCAGCTGTCCCCTCACTCATCTCCCTGGACATTTGTCAGTTTGGGGCACTGCTTAACAATTAAGTATTGCCCAAAAGAAAGATCTCTAATGGAGGAAAGAGAAACCAGTAAAGCTATTAGTGGCTACATGGTACTAGAATGAAAAATGGGAACATGGAGTCTTTAAAAACACAACCATTTTCTCCACGGGATGTTTGCTCAGTTCTGGGTCTGGCTGCATCTAAAAAGGAGAGTGTAATCTTCCACAATATTACAGCACTTGGAAAACAAAGAAAGTCTCTCCAAGAAGAAAAGGCCTGACTCAAACACATGGCCATTCTTCATGACTTTTCCCAGATTTTGAATCTGCAAGGGGACAGAATCTAGACAGTTCGATTATGAACCTGTGAAGGGCAGAACTGAATCTCTACAGTCCTTCATGGCTGAGGGTACAGAGACTTGCAAAGCTCTCAGTATAAATCCGCATGTAAGGAATAAGAATAAACAGAGATAGATTGTTTTGTAAACACTGAAATCCAGCCTCAGTTCAGCTTAATCCTTCACCAGACTGAGGCAATCATCCCTCATGGCTATCTGCTTAACAGAAGAAAGAAAGAACATTCTGTGTAGCAAAATATATCATCTGGAGTCTCTATGCCTCTTACATACAATGTCTGCATATAGTGAAAAATAATCAGGTGAAGAGGCAGGAAATGATAACTGATAAGCAAGAGGAAAAAACAGACAATAGAAGCAGACACAGATCTTTCAGATGTAGCAGTTAGTAGATAGGACTCTAAAATAACTGATTATAGAAGCACTGGAACTCTCATACATTGCTGGTGGTGATGTAAAATGGTATATCCATGCATCAGCCAGAGTTAACTCAGGATACAGAAACCACAAAGTAATTTGGACAAGAAAATTTTAAGGTAAAGAATTATTAAGTATAAAAGGGGACTATGTGCTAAGAAGGAAGAATTCCAAGGAATATTGTTATAGCAGGTACAGAGAGTAGCCTCTGAGACTGCAACAGACCACCCTAGGAAGGAACAAACCTGTATGAGGTCCTTCCTCACCCTCTCCCCAGGCTGAGGTACCTTCCTTGTTGAAGACAGTGTAGTCATGACTCACGGATGATGAAGAAGTTTGCTGAAGTTCCGTGCACATGGAACACACTGGAAAAGCATTCCTCTTGGGTACTGAGAGAAACCATCCAGGAGAAGGTGCTACACTGTGGAATTTGCTGGAAAGCTTTCCACAGGAATGATGCATTCAAAATCTGCCCTCTGTGGTGTCAGAGGAAGCTGTCAGTAGAGACATGCTGTGCGTTTCTGGCTGCCCCGTGTGCAGGAAACATGTGCACCAGGAACCTGCCAAATGAGCCCATCAGAGCCAGGAAGAGAAGCCACTTTCTCTAGCGGTGGCTGCTAGCACTGTCTCCTGGCAAAGCTTAGCAATGTGCCAAAGGGCGGAAGAGAAATGTTTAAGGGTCCAGCTTCATTATCACAGAGCAGGTAATAAGGATGGGTTTGGATCTGAACGTCAATAAATTGACAATGAGCACAATCAGCTTTGAAAAGATGTTTAGTAGAACCTACTAAAGCTAAACATACATCTACCTTCTGAGTCAACATTTCTACTTCTAGGTACATACTTAAGAGAAATGAGCAACTATGTTCACCAAAAAACATATATAAGAATATTCATAGCAGCTGTAGTCATAATGGCCTAAACATGGTGACAACCCAAATGTTTATTAACTGGAGGATGAATACAGAAATTATGGTCTACTCATACAATGGAGTACTATACTGCAATAAATGAGAATGATGTACAGAGACATAAGCAACATGAATGAATCTCACAGACATTATATTAAATGAAAGGAGCCAGAAGGAAAAGACAACATATATGAAGTCCAGTAAATAGTAAAATCAGTTGATAGTGACAGAAGTCAGAATCGGGTTATCTCCAGAGAGGAAGACAGACCATAAAAGATTATTAATCTCGGAAAACAAACTGAGGGTTGCCAAAGGTGAGGGGGGTGGGAGGGAGAGGGTGGCCGTGTGATGGACACGAGGGAGGTATGTGCTATGGTGAGTGCTGTGAATTGTGGAAGACTGATGAATCACAGACCAGTACCCCTGAAACAAATAATACATTATATGTTAATTTTTAAAAAAGTATTGGTTATCTCTTGGCAGAGGGGAATGATGCCTGAGAGGGAAAGAAGTTCCAGAAATATGATGTATCTTGATGTGGATGATGGTTACATGGATATAGACAAATGAGAAAATTCATCAAACTGTGTATTCATGATTAGCACCCTTTTGCATCATTGCGTGTGTGTTATACTTCAAAAATTCAAAATAGCCTCACTTAGATTAATATGTTGCATAAAATAGAAGAAGAGGTAGATAAAATAGATAAATAAATAGAAGAAGAGGTAGGTAAAATAGATAAAAGGAAAGGAAATGTCATCAGGTAAGTGGAATCTACAAAAAATAAAAATAGAAAGAAAATGCACACTCTAGAACTTAAAGAGTCTATTAACAGAGGTCAAGGACACATTGGATGAATTTAATAGCAGATTGAATACAGATGGGAACAGGATTACTGAACTTGAAGACAAATTAAAAAATACATTGAAATGAAAACACAGGAAAAAAGACTGAGAGAAAAAGAGATAATAGCATAAAAGATAATCAAGCTGTTTGCAATTGTCTAACATTCATATCACTGGAGTCCCAGAAAGAGACGAGAGAGAGAATGGGACAGAAGCAATAGTCAGAGAGGTAAGAGCATAACATTTTCCAGCTGGTGAAAGACATAAAATTCATAGATTCAAGGAGCTTGGTAAATCCCAAAGAGGGTAAGCACAGAGAAAACTGAATGCAGGCACATCATAGTTAACTGCTGAAAACCAAGCAAGCATAATTTTTACAAAGATTATTTATTTTATTTTATTTTATTTTATTTTTTTTAAGATTTTATTTATTTATTTGTGAGAGAGAGAGTGAGAGCGAGCACAGGCAGACAGAGTGGAAGGCAGAGTCAGAGGGAGAAGCAGGCTCCCTGCGGAGCAAGGAGCCCGATATGGGACTCGATCCCAGGATGCTGGGATCATGACCTGAGCCGAAGGCAGCTGCTTAACCAACTGAGCCACCCAGGCGTCCCTATTTTATTTTTTTTAAAAGATTTTATTTATTTGTCAGAGAGAGAGCGAGCGAGAGCGAGCACAGGCAGACAAAGTGGAAGGCAGAGTCAGAGGGAGAAGCAGTCTCCCTGCGGAGCAAGGAGCCCGATGTGGGACTCGATCCCAGGACGCTGGGATCATGACCTGAGCCGAAGGCAGCTGCTTAACCAACTGAGCCACCCAGGCGTCCCAAGATTACTTATTTTAGAGAAAGAGAGGGAGACAGGGACTTAGAGCACACACAGGGAGGGGCAGAGGGAGAGAAAGAGAGGGAATCTAAAGCCGACTCCTCACTGAGTGGGGAGCCTGGCACGGGGCTTGATCTCACGACCCTGAGATTATGACCTGAACTGAAACCAAGAGTAGGAGGCTCAGCCAACTGAGCCAAACAGGCACCCCTCAAACATAATTTTTAAAGCATCAGATATCTTCCTTCATTGATAAAATCCTTTGATGAACATTTCCTGGAGCTCAGAAAAAGTGGAACTGGGGTGAGAGCCATTATTTCCCACCGCAGGAACGGTGTGGCGAGGCCTGGCCTCACAACAGGAGACAACATTCTGCAACTAGGAGCCTGAGCCCAGCATCCGGAGCATCTCTCCTCGCTAATTACCCAACCTCAACTGGCCCAACAATGGAGAAATGATCATCCTTTGTAGCCACAAGTGTTTGGGAGTCGTCGTATTTGAAATATTGTAACACCAAATTAGAAAAGCAAAAACTGCCCAGATTTTGAACCTGCAATGCAGGATTTGCTCATTTCCATTTAGCCCCGTTCTTTTAAATCCAATTTACATTACCCCTGCTAACAAACAAGACAGAAAAAAAAAATTAAATCTTTGATGGTTAGAATTTTAAAACATTTTCACACTAAGACAAATACGGATTTGTATGTAGTATTTCAGAATATGCATACATCTTAACAAAGTTTAGAGAACCCAGAAGGCCAGTGAGCATGAGGCCCTCTGATGCCTGGGGCAGTCATTCAGGAAGCCTTGGGGGACACCTAGGGGAGCAGAGTCTTTAGTAATGAGATCTGTGTGGCTGACTGAGATCCAGATCTGCCTCAAAAGCTTCTTTTGTCTGCCCAAAAAGATGGGCAAGGAGTTCTATTCTAATGAGAAATTAGATGGGAAAGAAGTCCTGCTCTTTTTTTTTTTTTAAAGATTTTATTTATTTATTTGACACAGAGAGAGGAATCACAGTAGGCAGAGACAGAGTAGAAGCAGGCTCCCCGCTGAGCAGAGAGCCCGATTGGGGGCTCGATCCCAGGACCCTGAGATCATGACCTGAACCGAAGGCAGAGGCTTTAACCCACTGAGCCACCCAGGTGCCCCTAGAAGTCCTGCTCTTTAATCTCCCAGGAGAGCCTAAACAATCAAGGGGCAAAGTTCATTACCTCTTGGGTGATATCAGGAACTATGAAGGTCTGAGATTTTATCCTACTTGCAAGCTAACAAGTGGTGTTTCCACAGTTTTATGGACACTGGCAGAAAACATGAAACTCCTGGGTTAGTGGTAAAGGATAGGTTATTTTGCAGAGCAATAGTAGTCATCAGGGTATTCGCATTTTTGAACAGGATTCCTTGGCCTGGATTTCCAGAGGACAACACGAAGAAGGCCAACTACACCTGCATGTGCAGTGGGCTGTGTTATGGAAGAACAGCTCTGAGCTTTGGAAAGCCAAGCTTTCACACTGGAGAGTGGCTATGCTTGCTGTAGAGGGAGACACGACCTCCATCTTCCAAGGCTGTAATGAAACCTGCCCTTCGTTTTATTTTTATTTATTTATATTTAAAGATTTTATTTATTTGAGAGAGAGAGAGAGACAATGAGCACAGGGAGAGGCAGAGGGGGAGCAAGATGCAGACTCCCACTGAGCAGGGAGCCTGACATGAGACTTGATTCCAGGACCCTGGGATCATGACCTGATGAAGGCAGCCACTTAACTGACTGAGCCACCCAGCAGCCCCTGCCCTTGGTTTTAGAAGGAAATGCTATCTCTATCTGTCAAGGCCTGTCCACTGTATAAACGTTCCTCTGCTTGTGAAATGTGCAGAAACGTGAGACAGCCTCGAGGAATGCTGCTGATAGGAACCTGAGATCAGACTACTGTGCGAGGTGCAGATGTCTCTTGCTATCTCCTTTAACCTCTGGATATGCCTGAGTGGTGAGCAGCACAGAGCTCACCATTCCTGCGTGTGAGGGGTGCCTGAGGGTTTGTGGTAAGAGTCACTAGGAAGGAGCTGAAATCCTGATCAGCAGTTTGATGAGACCTCCAGTGACTGCTACAATGTCAAAAGAAATGCTAGACTCTGACGCAGGTTGGTGGACTCAGAGACAGGTTGCTTTCATTTTGTGGCTCACGAGCCTTTTCAGTCAGCCTCATGATCAACAAAAAACTACTAGAATTTATAGGTAAAGTTGCAAGAATACAAAGTCAATGTACAAAACCCAGTCTATATCTTTGTAGGTTTTTTTTTTTAAAGATTTTATTTTTAAGTAATCTCTACATCTAACACGGGGCTGGAACTCTCAACCCCGAGATCATGAGTGTCGGGCTCTGCCAGCAAAGCCAGCCAGGCATCCCATAGAATCCAATGTATTTCTACGAATGGGCAGCACATAACTAGAAATGAGGTAAAAACATAAGAGCAATTTCATTGGTAATAGCATTAATAAACACAAAATACAAATGACTTCCAGCAAGTATAAACACTGATGACATGAAAGAGTAAACAAATAGGGGGATGCCTGGCTGGGTCAGTCAGTTGAGCCTCTGACCCTTGGTTTTCGCTCAGGTCATGATCTCAGGGTCCTGAGGTGGAACCCTGCATGGCCTCTCGGTGCAGAGTCTGGTTGGGGTTCTTTCCTTCTAGCTCTCCTTCCTCCTCTACTCCTCACCGAGCTTGTGCAGGCATGCTGTCTCTTAAAGAAAGAAAGAAAGAAAGAAAGAAAGAAAGAAAGAAAGAAAGAAAGAAAGAAAATCTATTTTTTAAAAAAGAATAAGTAAGTGGAAAGATGCCATATACATGACTGGAAGACTCAATATTATCAAGAAGTCTATTCTCCTCAAGTTAATCTTTAGATTTAACGCAAGCTCCATCAAATTTCCAACAGAATTGTTTAAAAGATACTAACAGACATTCTAAGACTTGTATGAAAATAGCCAAAGTAATTTTCAAACAGAAAAACAGTTAGAAGGAGGACTCAGATGACTTGATTTTAAGACTTACTATGTCTTAGCTCAGGCTGCTATAACAACATACTATAAAGCTCACAGTTCTGGAGGCTGGAAGTCAGAGATCATGAGGGCAGAACGGACAGGTAAAGGCAAAGGTGCTCTTCCTGGTTGCAGACTGCTGACTTTTCCTTGTGTCCCTGCAGGGCAGAAAGAGAGCTAGCTAGCTCTCTGGCTTATTCTTAAAAGGGTACTAATTCCATTCGCAAGGGGTTTTCTCTCATGATATAATTACCTCCCAAAGGCCTTACCTCCCAATACCATTTCATTAGGAGGATTAGGGTTACAATATATGCATTTTGAGGGGACACAAACATTCAGTCCATAACACTGCACAACTGTAGTCAAGTTAGTGAAGTACCAGCATAAGGATAAATAAATCAGTGGGATAGACTAGGGCGTCCAGAAAGAAACTCACACGTATAACCAGCTGGTATTTGACAAACATCCCAAAGCAACACAATGGAGTAGAGCCAAGTCTTTTGAACAAATGGTATTTGTGTAAGCAGAAATCCATATGGGGGGAAATAAAAGGAAATCTGACCCCTACCTCACATCTCATACAAAAGGTGATTAGAAGCAAACTGTGGTATACCCATTCATGAAACATGCAGCAGTAACAAGGAACCAAATATTGATACATGCAACAACTTACATGATTCTCCAGGGAATTCTGCTGAGTGAAGAAAAGCCAATCCCAAAAGGTTACATGCTAGATGATATGATCTATATATCATTTTTTTTAAGTGACAACATTTTAGAAACGGAGGACAGAATAGAGATGTCGGAAGTTAGGGGGAGAGATATAGGAGAGAGGTGGGTGTGGCTGAAGGGCAACACAAAGGGTCTCTGTGTTCAGGACCCTAACTATGGTGGTGGATACGTGAACCTACACAGGTGATAAAATTATACACACACACACACACACACACACACAGAGGAGTACAACTAAAACTCAGGAAATCCGACTAAGACAGGTGGCTTGTACCAATGTCAATATCCAGATTGTGATATTAGACTCTGGTTTTGCAAAATATTACCATTGGGGAGACTGGTCAAAATGTACAAAGGACTCCATGTTATTCTTACAACTACATGGACCTACAGTGATCTCAATAAAAATTTCAATTAAAAAATGAATTTGAGATGGATCACAGGCCTACATGTAAATTTTTAATAAGTCTTATCATTATAACTTTTTTGTAATTCCTAGGAGAAAATAAAGGGACTATCTTCATGATCTGGCAGTAGGAAATCCTTAGTAACAGATTTCTTAAACAGGGGGGAAACGCCCAATACACATAGAATAAAAACTGGCAAATTGAATTTCATCAAATTAAAAACATGTCTGGTCATTAAAGCCATCCTGGTCACAGGAAGCTTGCAGACGGGGGGGGGGGCAGAGTGTGGGGGTTCAGAAGTAGCATTCATCCCCGCCACCCTGATGGAGGAAAACTAATCAAATGGCTCCATCTGGCTGCCAGGGCTGGGGGTAGCCACTGTGAACCTTGCTGGGGAAGCTGCCTCCCAGCGGTGGTCCTATGCTGTGAAGAGGGGATGACACCACAAGCAATAATAATGGCTTGACTACCAAGAAAATTTAGAAGATGTTATCTCTCTCCACAACATTTCCAAAATGTAGGTATTATATTCCCCATTTTAAAGACTAGGAAACTGAGGGTGCCTGGGTGGCTCAGTAGGTTAAAGCCTCTGCCTTTGGCTCAGGTCAATCCTGGGGTCCTAGGATCAAGCCCCGCATCGGGCTCTCTGCTTGGCAAGGAGCCTGCTTTCTCCTCTCTGTCTCTGCCTGCCCCTCTGCCTACCTGTGATCTCTGTCTGTCAAATAAATAAATAAAATCTTAAAAAAAAAAAAAAAAGACTAGGAAACTGAGTCTGAGGAAGTTGAAGTAAGGTCCCCAGGCTCACACAGCTGTTGGGTGGTGGGTCCAAGGACCCAGGCAACGGCTGTGAGATTCAGTTACTCCAGCACCATGTCTGTGAGATGCTCCCCATTCTGCTACTCCTAGCTGCCTTCCTCAGAGTCAGCCATAGTAGGGACATGCTGGTATTTATGGAAAAAAGAAACCATAATATCTGGAAGCAGAGAGGTGTCAGTATATATACATTCTTATCAGCTAACACAAAAAACTGGAAACTATTTGGTTTTGTGATTTGCTCTCAAAGTGAGTAAGTTCATTGTTGTTTCACACAGCCACGACACAATTCTCAGTGTTTAAATAAAGAAAATGCTCTTGGCATCCAATTTGGATCACAGAAAGGTCTTGTGGCAATAAACATAACTTGGCAGAAGAAAGAATGATTTTAGTTTGTTTTTTCAGTCTTTCAGATACCAAAACACAGCAGTAACCTCTGAAGTTAGAAGTCTTTGCATGAAACAAAAGCAAAACAAACAAACAAAGCGCCTTCCTTTGGCCAGGACTTTGAGGCAACACAATCTAATCACTGATGGAAACCATCAAATATGTAGAATATTGAACTTTCATTAAATCAAGATGCAAAAAGCGGGGTGATCCACTTGGGAAAAATTGAGGAGGCTCTATATTGTCCAAACTGTACGCTTTTGAAAGTAAAAAGAGTTGTTATTAATAATTGCACAGGACAACAGTTACGAAGTCAGGATATAAAGACATGTAGTTGCCCTAAATTTGTTCTGTGGTTTAATTTGGCAAATATGTGTCTACATTTTATGGTGGAGACCTACCAATGGTGAGAAACTGAACCCTTTCAAAAAGAGCAAAAAGTATCTCTCAGTGTCCTAGCATTATTTTTCAGTGTCCTGATTTGAATTTTATTTTGGAAATAAAGTTCTAAGGGAGATTTCAAGCCATTCAAGAGCATGAGTAACCCCCACTCAGGGGCTACAAACATCACTTGCATTTAGTAGACCCAATCTGCAATTCTGTGTTTTACAGACACCCCTGTGTTGATGTGCTTCAGTTTCCTTATTCATTCACCTATTTAGGACATCTTGATTATTTCCAGTTTGGGGTGATTGTGAATAAACTTGCTATAAATATTACATGCAGGTTTTTCAGTACACCTGAGTTTTCCGAACAACTGGATAAACATGTAGGAGTGTCATTGCTGGGTCATATATAAGATTACATTTAGCTTTGTAATAAAAAAAGGGGGGGCGCTTGAGTGGCTCAGTGGGTAAAGCCTCTGCCTTCTGCTCAGGTCATGATCTCAGAGTCCTGAGATAGGGCCCCACATCGGGCTTTCTGCTCAGAAGGGAACCTGCTTCCTCCTCTCTCTCTGCCTGCCTCTCTGCCTACTTGTGATCTTTGCCTGTCAAATTTAAAACATAAATAAATAAAGACAACAGTTAGCTTTGTAAAAAACTGCCAAACTGTCTTCCAAAGTGGCTGTATACCATTTTGCATTCCCACCAGCAATAAATGAAGGTGTCTACTACTCTGGTGTTCTTCACCAACTTTTGTGAGCCAATATTATCAATTGTGGGGGGTTTTAGCCATTCTAATAGGTTGTGTAGAAGTATGTCCTTATTGCTTTAACTTGTAATCCCTAATGAGAAATGAAATTCATGTTTTTTTTTTCATTTGTTTACTTTTCATCTGTATATCTTCTTTGGTGAGGCATCTATTCAGATCTTTTGCCCATTTTTTAATTGGGTTGTTTGTTTTCTTTTTGTAGAGTTTTGTGTGTTTTGGATAACAGTCCTTTATCAGATATGTTTTGCAAATATCTTCTTCCAGTTTATAGCATTTCTATTTAATTCTCTTAACAGTCGTTCACAGAGCACATGTTTAAAATTTTATTTATTTAAAAATTTTAAATTTGCGTATAGTTCATGAAAAGTTAATTTTAATGAACTCCAAGTTATAATTTTTTCTTCCATAGATCATGCTTTTGGGGTCAAAATACAAGATCATCTAGCTTTTTTCCTGTTTTCTTCTAGCAGTTTTATAGTTTTACATTTGTATCTATGATCCATTTGAGTTAATTTTTATAAAGGCGTAAGGTGTGTTCAGATCCAGTTACTCCAGCACCATTTTTTGAAAAAAAACTATCCTTTTTCCATTGACTTTCCTTTGTCCCTTTGTCAAAGAACAGTTGACCACATGTGTATGGGTCTGTTTCTGGTCTCTGTTCTGCTTCATTGGTCTATGCATCTATTCTTTCACTAATATGCTGTGTTGCTAAGTCTTGAAGTTTAGTAGTGTCAGTTCTCCAACTTCGTTATTCTTCTTCTTCAGTATTGTGTTGGCTAGTCTGGTTCTCTTTACCTTTTTATATATATTCTAGAATAAATTTGTGGGTATCCACAAAATAGCTAACTAGAGATATGACTGAATTTGTGCTTAATCTATACATCACATTGGGAAGGACTGACATCTTTGGAAGATTCATTTTTCCTACTCTTAAACCTGGAATAGCTCTCCACTTCTTTAAAACCTTTTGATTTCTTTCATCAGCTGGCACTGATTTCTAGTTTAATCCCCCTGTGGTCTAGAACAGACTCTGTATAATTTCTGTTCTCTTAAATTTGTTAAGGTAGGTTGTATGACCTGGAATGTGGTCTGTCGTGCTGAATATTCTATGTGCATTTGAGAAGAATTAAAAAAAAAATGGGGGTTCATCTATTTCTTTCTCACACTTCTATACATTTTTGTCACATGTATTTTGATGATCTCTTGTTAGGTGCATACACATTAAGTATTGTTATGTCTTCCTGGGGAACTGTTCCCTCTTAACATTATGTATTACTCTCTCTTTATTCCTGATAAATTTCCTTGCTCTGATGTCTGCTTTGCTTGAAGTTAATATAACTATTCCAGCTTTCTTAAAAAAAAAAAAAAGATTTTATTTATTTATTTGACAGACAGAGATCACAAGCAGACAGAGAGGCAGGCAGAGAGAGAGGGGAGGAAGCAGGCTCCCCGCTGAGCAGAGAGCCCGACGTGGGGCTCAATCGATCCCAGGACTCTGGGATCATGACCTGAGCCGAAGGCAGCGGCTTAACCCACTGAGCCACCCAGGCACCCCATATTCCAGCTTTCTCCACCCCCTTTTAAAAAAGACTTTTAAAAAGATTTTATTTATTTATTTATTTATTTGACAGAGAGTGAGAGAGTACAAGCAAGGGGAGCAGCAGAGGGAGAATGAAGCAGGCTCCTGACTGAGCAGAAAGTCCATGCAGGTTCAATCCCAGAATCCTGGGATCAGGACCTGAGCCAAAGGCGGAGGCTTAACCACTGAGCCACCCAGACGCCCCAACCCTGTTTTATTTTTACTTTATCTGTGTCTTTATATTTAAAGTTAATTTCTTGGGGCACCTGGCTGGCTCAGTCTGAAGAGCACGTGATTCTTAATCTTGGGGTCATGAATTTGAGCTCCACGTTGGGGGTACTTACATAAATAAAACTTTTAAAAATTAAATAAAGTGAATTTCTTACAGACACACAGTTGGGCCTTTTTTTTTTTTTTAATCCATTGACACTCTTTTAATTGCTATAAACTGTTCACGCGATGTGTACTGTTTTCTATTTGCTCCACTTAACTTCCATACATAATTTTGAATTGATAATTGTGTATTCTTTCTTAAAGGGAATCCCTTCAGATCCCTCAAAACCTGGAGCCTCCCCTGCCTGGCATGCATTAAGTAACAACAGAAAAGCTGCACACCAGGCTCTGGTTGGGCTGGAGGTATGCAGGGCTTCGGGGACGCGACTGTACAGTACCTGAGCTCACTGGGTCTCTGCTTCTTAAGTCTAAATGCCTCGGACACTAACAAACACATCAGCCAACCCGAGCGCCCCTACAGCACACTTCAGTTTGCAAGGGGGCGGGGCTTGCGGGGGCGTGGATTACGGGTCAGCAAGTTTGTTACCTGGACGACAAACAACCCCCCCCCCAACCCCGCCCGGCGCTGTGTTGCCCTGACGACCGTGGGTCGCTGCAGAATAGACTGGAAACTCGCTGCACTTTGAGGACCGTGGATCTGTCGAGGGATCGAACGCGGTGGCTCAGTTTCCTAGGAATATATTGCAACAGTAGGGATAACAGAGTTTTAAGCCTTTTCCTGCCCGAATTCCTCGGCAGGCGCTCCGAAGCGTTATGGGCTGCGTAGCCGGGCTCCCCAACTCCATGCTGGGAAGGAACTTTGCGGAAAACCGCCTGGCAAGCCACGACCCTGCGGGCGGCAGGCTCCGCTTCCCCGGTGGGGTGTTCCTTTTGCATCGGGGCATTCATTTATTTGCTGCTACGTATATTTACTTTACAGGGACGGGGGCTTTGTCTGAAGGAGGCTCTGGATTTGCTGGTCTTTGCAGCGGTTTGTCTCCACGCTGCTGTTGGGAACAGCCCCAGTCAGAAGTTAACAGGGCTTCTGTCTTTGCAGAGCCATGGGCAGCAAGAAGAAGGAAATTGCCCTGCAGGTAAGCCTCAAGTGTCGCTTGCTTCTAGCGCTTGGCTGGGGGTAGGGGTTGAGGAGGAGTGAAAAGAAATGTAAAAAAGTGTTACTATTTGCCAGCAGTACCTGACGGACGGTGTTCTCAAACTTGAATATTGTACCCTTCCATCTTAAAGGGGGAAAAAAAGAAACCAATCTTATCTCGACCCTCCAGTGACCATTTTTTGTGCCCTTAAATATAAGCAAACATAAGATGGGGTATAAGCTCTTTATGTTTATAGTACTTATGCAAACATAACCCAAACATGAATTAAAATAAAACTAAAAACTCAAGAAAATAGGAACGAATACAATTTGATACTGAATTATCTTTTGTTGAAATATAAATACAGCTTGCTTCGAGAATATGTAAGGTTTTTTAAATCTGGGCATGCGTCTGTAACTATGTGCTCTCTAGAGACCCAGTTCTCCCACCACTGCCCTTTGCAATCATTTGCTTATTCAACAAATATGTGTTGATATTTTATGTGCTACACATTTGTTGTATAGAGGGCTTTACTTTATTTGCACCTGGAACAAACAGTTCTGTAAGCCAGCATCTGCTTTTGTTCCTGGTTCCAGACAAGAAGGAGTGCTTTGCCATAAGCAGATCGCCTGGATGGCCCATAATACATGCACGTTTGGAAGCAAATTTTTTTCAGGGTCTCCTGGTCAGTTTGGCTCATCTGGACACGCATTCAGGTGCCCGCTGTGGAGCAGAATGACAGTGGTCTTGAGACACCTGATTTCTCTTTAATTGTCCTTTGTGGCATGGGCACTCTACATGTGAGTTTCCAAAGCCTAATAACTTAAAAAGGGAGAAAGCAATGTCATTGTAAGGACAGTATGTACTAGGAGAGGGTGGAAAGCACTTTGGACTGAATATCCAAAGACCTGATACAGTTCTCGACTCTTTTCTTAGTCACCTCTGAGACTTGAGATCAATCACATAACGTCTCTTGCTACAGCTTGCCCATCAATAGAATGAGTGAACCATCCCTTAAGGGCTTTCCAGCATTGGTACTCTAGTACTCTGGAGTTATGAAACTTTTTGTATGTCTACATTCTGTTTGTAAATAAATTCTAAGCACCTGGACCTATCATTTACTGTTTTGTGAATGACTTCCTCAACCTCTCTGAGACTCCAGATCCTTTATGCAAACAGGAAGGATAATACAGAGCCTGCAGAATCGTTGTGACGAGATTCCTTTAGGTATTTCAAGGCTGGACTGATTGCTGTCTGTAGTGGCTCTAAGATTTTTGCCCCATATGATTTTTCATCTGTCTATGCCCTGTGTCCCCTTTGGGAATACTTTTTGGTGATTTCACAAAAATGTTGTTCCCCAGGGCTCTGAATTCAATGTGGTACTTGAAGTAAGTACTCCGCTTACTGAGGGATGTTGCCACTCTACCAGATCAGCTCCTTTTTTTTTTTTTTTTTTTAAGATTTTATTTATTTATTTGACAGAGAGAGAGAGAGCAGGGGGAGGAGCAGAGGGAGAGGGAGAAGCAGTCTCCCCAGTGAGCAGGGAGCCCGATGTGGGGCTTGAACCCAGGACCCTGGGACCACAGCCCAAGCCGAAGGCAGACGTTTAACAACTGAGCCCCCTCCCAGGTGCCCCCCAGATCAGCTCCTTGAAATCAGTGCTCTAGGGTTTGCCAGTCCAGGAAGCCTGTCCTCTTTTTTTTTTTTTTTTTTTTTAAAGATTTATTTATTTATTTGACAGAGAGAGAGAGAGATATCACAAGTAGGCAGAGAGGCAGGCAGAGAGAGAGTGGGGAAAGCAGGCTCCCTTCTGAGCAGAGAGCCCGATGTGGAGCTTGATCCCAGGACCCAGAGATCATGACCTGAGCCAAAGGCAGAGGCTTAACTCACTGAGCCACCCAGGTGCCCCCCCTGTCCTCTTTTTGAGTAAGACTATCTGGGGCTCCTTCTGTGACTGAAACAGAAATTACAGGACATCAAGAGATGGTCTGGGTAGATAGAATGTGCCACACATTCCTCCTTCATTCCCGACCAAATGTAGGGCTTAGTGAAGTCAGACATTTTCCATACTCTCCTGCTCCTGGCCTGTTCCTAAGAGAGATTCTTCAAGTGTTCAGAGTCCCGGCCCCACTGCTGGTGAGGGTTATCCCATGACAAGGGTGTACCACAGAGAGTTGCTACTGAGCAACAGCTGAGCCACGGGAAGTGACTGTTGTGTGTGTGTGTGGGGGGGGGGGCACACTCTTCTGAACCCTCTGTCACCTTCTTTAGGACTACAGGTGTGAGTCCAGGATGATGTTGGTCCAACTCTCTTAGATCACTCAAAGCATCAAGAAGACTGTTCCACTTTTTCATAGAAATAAAGAGTATGGAGCTATGATTTCTTTAGAAAGACGGATCTTCAGCAGAAGATTTGCAGGTGTTACATGTCTCCAGCCCTTTTAAAGGAACAAAAATCTCAGCATACCTGTATTAAGAATGAGTGGTCATTGTCATGGTCTCTTGATTTTTATGGTTTTAAATCAGCCCCACCCAAACTTATTTATTACAAAGTGAAAGAGAATAATTTCACAGTGCAGAAGACTGACAGAGCACCTTAATCAGTGATCCAAGTGCATGTCAGCAATAAGGGGCTAATCGAAATTGCGTGTCACCTGATAGGACACAAAAAGAGAACACTCTTCTGCTTCCTTGACACTCCACCCCAAGCAACCAACTCCAACCAATCCAAAGATGCACAGCCTGAGTCTAATCAGGAAACATTAAACAGACCCAAACCGAGGGAGAGACTACAAAAATAACCCTCCCATAGTCGTCAAAAGTGACCCGGAGGTCATGAAAATCAAGGAAAGACTGAAGAACGATTCCAGAAAGCAATTAATCCAGTATGTGATTCTGACGAGATCCTTTGCTATTCAGGACATTATTGGGATGATTGGTAAAACCTGAATGGGATCCGAAGATGGCATAGTAATAATATATCAGTGTTTACTCCCTGACTTTGAGGGTTGTGTTGTAGTTAGATGGGATAATGTAGAAATTGACAAGCTGGTTCTAAAAAAATGGAAATGGAAAGGATCAAGAATAGCCAAACAGTTTTGTAAAAGAAAAACAAATATGGAAGAGCCACACTGCCTGATACCAAGGCTTATTATAAAGTTACAATAATTAAAAGAGTATGGTGTTGGCAAAAGAAGAGAAAATAGGTCAATGAAACTGAATAGAGTCCAAAATGAACCCATGCTTCTGTAGTAAACTCATTTCAGCAAAGATGCCATAGCAATTTAATGAGAAAAAAAAAAAATCCTTTCTAGAAGTTTTGCAGAAACAACTGTACCTCTACATGGAAATAAAATTAACCTCAATCCTTTTGCACAATATAGATAAAAATTATTTTCAGATAGCTCATGGACTTAAATGTGAAAGCGTAAATTACAAAGCTTCTAGAAGAAAACAGAAGAGAGCATCTTTCTGATATATATATACACATATATATAAAATATATTATTAGGTTGTGTATATATTGATTTATATTATATATTGATCAATACTGTATATTGATATATAATATATATATTATTAGATTGTGTGCATATATATACACAATCTAATAATAAAAAGGCCAACAATCGAATAAAGAAAATGGACAGACCAATGGTCACTTCTCACAGAAGACATATAAATGGCTAATAAGCACACTAAATAGTGCTTATTTTGATAATAAATACCTTTTTAATAATTTTAACAATAAGCATTATTTAATAATTAATAATGTTTAACAACCTTAGTCATCAGGGAAATGAAATTATAGCCACAATGAGATACCCACTACATTACCATTAGTGTAGCTAAAATCTAAAAGACTAACATTACTAAATTTTGGTGAGAATGTGGAGCAAGCAGGACTCTCATACCTTGCTGATGAAAGTTTAAAATGGTACAACCGCTTTAAGAAAAGCCTGGCGGTTTCTAATTAAACTGAACACGCATTTACCCTATGTCCCAGCAATGTCCCTCCTAGAGTATTTATTTACTTGCTGAAGATAAGTAAGAATGTGAGCACAAAAGGATTTAACAGGAATGTTCATAACTGGGGCACCTGAGTGGCTCAATTGTTAAGCGTCTGCCTTTGGCTCAGGTCACGATCCTGGGGTCCAAGGATTAAGCCCCGCATTGGGCTCCCTGCTCAGTGGGGAGCCTGCTTCTCCTTCTCCACTGGGCTCCTGCTCTCTCTTGCTATCTCTGTCACTGCCTCTCTCAAATAAATAAAATCTTTAAAAAAGAATGTTCATAAGTTGTTATTTGTAATAATCCCAAACTAGAAGTGACCTAAATATCTATCAAGCAAATTACGATACAGCCATACAATGAAATATGCTCAGGAATAAAACTAGACAAACTACTGACACTCAACCACACGGATGCTTCTCCAAACATACACTGAGTGAAAGAAACAAGCATAAAATAGTGGGTGCTGTGCTCTTCCATTTATAGGCAGTTTTACAAAGCAGATCAGTGACCACCTGGGGTGAGGAGCAGTGGGGGGGGGCTGTGTGTGTGACTCTGGGGAGACAGAGGAACTTTCGGGGATGATGGAAAAGTTCTGTATTGTGAGAGGAGTGTGGTGACTTGGGTTGTGTGCATTTGCTAAAACTCGGTGAACTGTAACCCTTCAGTTCTGTGTATTTCACTGTACATGAATTGTTTCTCTAGAACATGTAAGAAGACCAAAAGAAAAAAACAAATGAATACCTTTCTGTATATGAATATAGATAAGTGTCAAAACTGGATTTGAGTGAGAACAAAAATGGCAAAAAGATCTCTATCATATGATATTATTTATGCACATTTTATGGACCCAAAACAATTTTATGTTTTTATTTTTGCACAAGCAACAAGAAAAAATTATTTTTAAAAAAATGACCGAGATTTCCTTAGGTGAGTTATTCGTGTGGATTGGAGGCAAGAAAAGAAAGGAGGAGACGGCAGCTTGGGGCAAGAAGACAGCTTGCGCCTGTGTTTGTACACATTTCAGAGAGGGCGGGAAGAGGAAGAAAAGGAGGGAAGCGGGAAGAGAGGGAAAGAGAGCGGAAGGGAGGTCGCGAGAGGCAGGCAGGCAGGCAGGCAGGCAGGCATCTGGAGCAAATACATCCGATCCTTTCCCCATCCATGCCCTCAGTAATAAAGCCTTTGTTCTTTGACCTTAGGTTAACATCAGCACCCAGGAGCTGTGGGAGGAAATGCTCAGTTCCAAAGGACTAACTGGTAATTTAAGTTTTTAGATCCAACCTTTTCAATATTTCTACACAGTATATTGAACCAGGAAGAGGAAAGCTGCAATGAGCGCCATTTTCCTCTCATCTTGAGTTCCGTAAATGAAGGGCCGAGTCTTTTCTTCGTGTGCGTAGATACATCCAACTTGCACATCTGTTAGTATGTTCAGTTCAGGAAAGCCATCAGGACTGCTGGCCAACAGGGCTCTCTTGTCTCAGAGCTGACTGTTAGACCCAAGGGTTGTTTGGTGTGAAGGAATGAAAACCTCTTCTGACTGCCTGAGTCGTAAAGGGAAATGTACCGGGAGGAATATGGGGACCTCTTGGAACTCAGGGGCTGGAAGGAGAGCCAGGCTTCCCGAGGGGCTGGAACCAGGCACTGCCCCGCTATTAGGATACAGCATAGCCACTGTCCCCTGGGCCTCCTCCTCCCTATCCTCTTGTTTGCTATCTATCGCAATTTACTTAGTAGTTTTATTAAAAAATTAATATTTATTTTTTAAAAGATTTTATTTATTTATTTGAGAGACTGAGAGAGTGCAGAGGGAGAGGGAGGAGGTGACTCTCTGCTGAGCACGGAGCCCAAAGTGGGGGGGCCTGATCCCAGGACCCCGAGATCATGACCTGAGCCAAAGGCAGACGCTTAACTAGCTGAGCCACCCAGGTGCCCCCAAAATGAACATTTATTATCCCATAGTTTCTGTGGGTCTGGAATCCAGGTGTTGCATTGCCTTTGGTTTGAGGTGTCTCTGGTTTGGGGTCTCCCACCGGGCTGTGATTAAGGAGTGAAACAGGGAACGTCAAAGCTCAACGAAAGTTTCAGTTTGCTTCTAAGCTTGGTCATGTGGCTCTGACAGATCTTAGAGGGTCACTTCCAACTTTGTTCCTGTGACTGTTAGCAGGACTCAGGGCCCTGCTGGTCATTGGCCAGAGACATCAAATTCTTGCTATCAATTTCCCCACAAGCCTACTCACAACGCAGTAACTTTCTTCTCCCTGAGGAAGAGGGTAGGGGGAGAGAGACACACGTAAGTCAGAATCTTTCTGTAACTGAATTTCAACAGTGACGTCCCATGGCTTTGCCCTACTGTTTATTAGAAGCCGGTCATTAGGCCTGGCCTGCACTCAAGGGCAGGGGGACCTCCCAGGAGACAGGACTCCCCCATCTTAGAGGCTGCCAGCCACATCTGCCGCTGCTGTTCCTTTCTCATCTTCATTGACCATGCGTGTCTCTGGGCTCCCTTTCTCTCTCTGTATCTGCTCAGTTCTCCTCCCTATACACCTGCTTGGCAAGCTTGTGTCTGCTCTTATCTCTCCCCGGTGCCACCCGCACCTAGGGACTTCAGCCTTCGAGGCCCCTACCCTTCTCCTCCCCCATGACTCAGTTAGTCTTTTCCAGCCCCTTCCCCACTGTTCCCAGAGATATGTCCTGAGCTCCAGTTCAGTTTCCTGAACATGCCACAAGTTTCCCCACTTTTTCACTTTTATCCATGCTGTCCCTGCTCCCTGGAATATCATGACCCCCAGGCCCCGCTCCAAAGCAGCAACCTCCTTGCATGAAATCTTTCCAGAATCTCTGTGCAGTCACTTCCCCCTGGGTGTCACCTGGACATTTGGCGTGGGGCTCTGTCTCCCCCTCTCCACCCAGCACACACCCAGCTTGGTGTGGCCCCTGTCTCGGGGAGCAGTCACGGCTTTCCCCCTGAACTCTAAACACAGGGGCATTGTCTTTTTCCTCTCTGTCTCCAGCAGACTTGCCCGGGCCTGGGGCAGAGTGCAGGTTGCACTGATTCGGCAGCATGGGTGGGAGTCTTGCCACATTCAACTACCTGAGGGATTACACAGCTTTTTTGATGGTGTCAGGTCTCAACTATTTTGTCTGCATGTCTTGTGGGTGCAGCTGGAGCATGGCTGTAGGGCAAAACAACCATTACTTCTGTTTCTTTAACGGCAGTAAGAAAACTATCCCTTCATCACATTTTGAGAATTTGCTGTGTCTCAGGCACCCTAGGTGATCACAGCGGACATCTGCTGGGTGCGGACTCTGTGAAGCCCTGCTCTAAGCATGTCAGGGAATCGCATTTTCTGGGGGCAGCAGGGGCTCGTCCTTCCCTTCTGATGGGGCGGTCTCGAGGAAGCTATGCTCTTCCTTCTTTCTAAAGCCAGCAGACATGTGCTTCCAAAGGAAACTGCCATGTTGGAAATCTCGCCTTCTCCTGGCTCATTTTCCCTTGCCTTCAAATAGGCAAGTCAATTCAGATTTACACGCGTGCACACACAGGCCTTTTCATTTTCTCTGCCATGCCTTTCCTCCCAGATATCTTCTCTGTTTTGCTTCCTGTCTTTCAGTCAGACTCTTGATAGACTTCCTCTCCAGACCTGCTCTCTCCCCCATAACGTTGTGAAGTATGCCTTTGCTCCACCACTGCTAAGACAGCCAAGGACTATGAGGGGAGACAGGAAGCTGAACTAAGGGTGCAAATCCTGCAGAGAGATTGGTGAGCTAATGGGACCCCATTTTTTCCCCCAGTGGGGTGTGAACATGCTTTCCTTGGTGGGCCCAAACACAGGCTCTCTAAGTCTCCAAAGACTTTTTCCTGGCTTGACCCAAATGATTTCTTCCCCCATGACTATGGTGTATTGAAATCCCCAGACCTCTCAAGTGTGATGCTGTTGTCCTCAGAGAAGCCCAGAGCTTTAGCTTCTGTGTGGGTGCCCAGGAGGCCCAAGTCTGCCTCCATCTCTGCTGGTGCCTGGCTACCTTTGAGACCACTGGCCTTAGATTTTCTTGTTTGTACTAGAAACCCAGCGATCTAGAATCCATTTGACATTTCTCCTTCCCCCAAATGATCTCTCCCTGCCACCACCCTGTTCTTTTCCTCTGCCAGGCTCCTAGGTGGAGTCTTTTCCATACCCACGTGACTTTCCTCACCTGTCTTTCCCTTTCAAAGTCTGTGGATTCTTCCCTTCCTCCCCTCCCGCCTGCACTGCCCCCCTGTGCCTGGCTTCCCCATGCCTCCTATACCCCACTTGGTTCTCAATTTCTCCCCGCAAAACTGCACGGCTTGGCTGAAGCTAACCAGCGCACCTGAACCCATGCATCTCACTTCTTTCCTGGAGTAGTTGAAACAGCATGCACTGAGACGAACCTGGGATCAAAGCTAGGTTCTACCGCTTGAGAATTCAATTGTTTTTTCTTTTCTTTTGTACCCTGGGTTACTTACTTCACGTCTTTGAACTTCACACAATCTAGCACCAGCTACGTCGTCATGATGGGGCTGGGTACGTCCTGCATGTGTCTGGTACGCATGTGTTGGCTTTGCTTAGCTTTCTCACAGGCCCTGTGGCCTCATACAATCAGACCAGACGGTTCCCTCATGCCCAGGCCTGGCATACTCCATAGACTGCGACTGACAAAGAAAAAATAATCCGAGTTTCCATCTAGGTCTCTAGCAGGTATACTTTTCAGGAGAACGACATTGATTTTTTTTTTTTAAAGATTTTATTTATTTATTTGAGAGAGAGACAGGGAGAGAGAGCATGAGCGAGGAGAAGGTCAGAGGGAGAAGCAGACTACCCATGGAGCCGGGAGCCCGATGCGGGACTCGATCCCAGGACTCTGGGATCATGACCTGAGCCGAAGGCAGTTGTCCAACCAACTGAGCCACCCAGGCGTCCCGAACGACATTGATTTTATAAAGTAAATAAAACCTTCCTTTACCCAAAGAAGAGGCTTTCAATTCTCAGGGGGAAAATGTCAAAACTGTGCTTATTATCAAAGCAGCTAAGAGTTGACTGTAGGTTGACAGGCCGCCTACAGTGACCTCTTTTAGAATAGATCATTTTAGTACAATTCAAATATTTATTGAGGGCCACTCTATGCCAGCCCAACCATGATGGTAGCCTGAAAATCACTACAGGGAAAGGATCCCTGTAGAGAAAACTGTTTCCTACCACACTTACTTCATTATGTGTAGAGTTAAGAACACTGAGTTGTAAGCATGAGGGGCGGCTGTGTCTCTGTGCTGGCTCCCACTCCAAGGGGAGAATAAACCCCGTGACCCATTGAATAACCCTGCAAACAGACGTGTGTCTGGAGGGGGTTCAAGTTTGCAGGGGTCAGTTTTACCTGACCTGGAGAGTACTGGTGCTCACTTAATGTTCCTGCTTCTTGGATACACACAGTTGTCGATGTCTACCAAGGCTGGTGTGGGCCCTGCAAACCCATGGTAAGCCTCTTCCAGAAGATGAGGATCGAGGCCGGCCTGGACCTTCTGCATTTTGCATTAGTAAGTTCCTCACTAGGGGGGTGGGGTTATGGACATGGGGGAGGGTATGTGCTATGGTGAGTGCTGTGAAGTGTGTAAACCTGATGATTCACAGACCTGTACCCCTGGGGATAAAAATATATTACATGTTTATTAAAAAAAAAAGTAAGTTCCTCACTCAGCAGAATGCCACGCAACACTGTAAAATAAACATTTAAAAGCGGGGACAGGAAATGTGAGCTGCCCTTCCCAGATGATTGAAAAGGCATCAGTTGTGAAAATTTTGGTCATCAGTTACGAAGCTTTATAGTTTCTTCCATGATGAAGGGTTCCTACCCCATCCCCACCCGCCTGACAGTCAATGTGAGCTCAGGCATCTCGACCCTGTGCACAGGGAAGGGGTGTGTGTCACCCCACACGTGAGCATGCCATGGCTTCTGGCTCATGAGCCCTGGGAACTCTGAAGTCTTACTCTCAGAGCACACAGTTCCAAGAGTTTTATGCTCTGCTCCATCACGGGGAGCTTCTAGCCAATGTTTACTTGGATCAATGTACGGAAATGGGAATAAATTCCAGAGAAGCGTGTGAGAGACACTCGGATTAGAGGTTCTAGGAGAACACAGGAGAAAAGACACTTGCGCTCACCTCTCAAGGACTCGGCACTTTCTTCACGGGGAGTCAGTTCTGGTACCTCTGGGGAAAGTGTGCAGTGGGAATGCCTGCCCCCGTACAGGCTTTCTCAGGCTAGGAAGGCAAAGACTAAGGACCTTCTCCCTCTGTGGTTGTCGGTCTTGGCAGCAGCAAGGTGGCATGCAGAGCAGCAGCTGGCTGGGGAGCAGAAGGAACCTTGTTTCCACCTTGTCTTATTCTTCCAAAAAGCCCCCTGCCAACAATTTTTACCAGTATGTCCACAGCAGAGTTATTCTGATGAAAAGACATTAGGGGCCGAGGCATGAGAGCCTGCCAGGGCATCCTCTGGGGCGAACAGTCACAGTGTGGCTGTGAGTGTGGCCGTGCATGGGGCGAGGTGTGTGTAAGATGGATATGTGTGAGTATATACACATGGGTGTGTGTGCGTATGTGCTGTGTGTTTATGGCGTCTATGTGTGTATATAAGGGGTTTGTGTCTGTGTGGGTATTGTCCCGTGTGGTTCTCCCACCAGCATGCCCCTGTGTTCCTGGCACCCTAGGTCCCCCCTGACAGCTTGTTTTCTTTAGGCAGAAGCAGATTGTCTTGATGTCCTTGAAAAATACCGTGGGAAGTGTGAGCCGACCTTTCTGTTTTATGCAGTAAGTATATCTGCAGAACCAGAAACACATTACAGATCATCAGGGTTCTATCTCACTGAAAGTCACCAAGAGGCTTCACTGATCCAAATGAGGGACTGCCTTCTCCTTGACTGCGTTTGTTATTTGGGGTAGGAAGAGGCACGCTTACTTACTTCATGGTGATGCAGGTGCCTGCCTCGCATGATGGCCCGGCTCGCTAGCAGGGAGGCCCGGCACGACACAGCTCCTGATGGTCCCTCTGGGCCGGCTGCATATGGGAGAGAATGGGAGTCACTCAAATGCGTCTGCTCCTTCTGGCTCACGCGTACGCTTGACTAATGCTTCATGATCAGAGAGCAAAGTTTTCAAGATTTCCTCCACCATAGAAGGAAGCTTTCAGCACACACACTCTAAGGGGGCAGACAAGCTCTGCATTCATTTTTATTGAATTGTAAGATGTGAAGATATGCTTCCAGACATTCAGAAATGAGAGCCAAGTCATTCCATGTTTTGGAAGAGAAATTGGACGTCTTTGGGAGTGACATCGATGGTCTGGCCCCATGCCCCTCAGGGCCTACTGCCTCACTCCTGGCTTCATAGCTTAGGCTACCTGCCAGGCCCTAAAGGCAAGTGCCAGAAATGCTCCTGCTGACTGCAGCCCCCTCCTCGTATAGTCAGGGGAAACTGAGGCCTACCCACCCACTTCTCCTGACAGCCAGGCCAGGGTGGCTGAGTTTGGAGACCTTCAGATTCCTGCCCTCGGCACCGCACGTTTCAGAAACTGGAGGCTTCTGGCGAACATTATCTGGGTGTTGATTCGTGATGGAAGACTGGAAGGGAGGAGTGGGAAGGGGCCCCAGTGACAGCAGAGCACAGGCAAGGAAATGCGATCGCTGGCACAGGGGTTCGTTCGCTGGCTTGCGCCTGTAGTGATGAGGGTATGAATCATACTGGGGCGGTGTGGGGGCAGGTGCCAAGGCGGTGGGCTCCATCACAGCCTCTCCTCTGCGGGGTGGGGTGGGAATGGGGAGGGCCTGCTCGCCACCAATTTCTGTGAGTAATAGGCATAGATTGACTGTCAAAAAGGTTAAAGAAGGAGACTCAGTCACCCCAAACGCCACCTTGATGTGAAGGTGAACAAAGCTTCCTCTGACCACCCCATATGGAGCTGGGAATCCATTCTTGCCCTAAATGCCAAGCATCCTGTACATTCCCCCTCTTCAAGCAATGATCTTATTCTATGGTGATTGTTTCTTTGATATGACCACCTCTCCCCACTTGACTTCCCATTCCCTGAAGCAGGCAACTCTGGCTTTTCACATTGACTGTTCATATGCTTTGCCTCTGTCTTGGCGCTTAGCAGAGTAAGTGCTCAATAGGTACTTGTTGAGTGGACGAGCCACGACTAGGCCACCCTTATTCACTCACAGCCTCGTTGCCCTGCTTCTCCCTTAACTGATTCCCTGTTTCCCTGAAGGCAGTTCTGAAAGGAGAGGCATGGGGGAGACGGCAGAGAAGTGGATAGAGGCCTCGACCTTGGGCACGTGCCTAAGCAAAGCACTTGGACACTCGCTGTCTCTTGAAAGACATGAAGATAGGTGAAGATGAGTTCAGGTGGTTTGGGTGGCGCGTGTGTTCTGTGTTCTAGGGTGGAGAGCTGGTGGCTTTGGTTAGAGGCGCCAATGCCCCACTGCTGCAGAAAACCATCCGAGAGCAGCTGGAGGCTGAAAAGAAAGTTCTGGCCGAAGGCTGTGAGCGCAAAGTGGTAAGGAGCCCTCCCGCCAGAAGCAAACTCAGTGTCTCCCTGCCCCATGAATTTTCCTGGAGTGCTCAGTGACATGTGTCATTAAATGCACACCTGGGGTCTCTGAAGGCTCAGGGGGAGGCAGTGCCCACTAGGCATACATGCATTTTATCTTATTTTATTATTTTATTTTGGATTTTATTTATTTATTTGACAGAGAGAGAGAGAGTGGGGAGAGGGACACAGAGAGAGGGAAAAACAAACTCCCCACTGAGCAGGGAGGCACATGCGGGGCTGGATCCCAGGACCCCAGGATTAGGACCAGAGCTGAAGGCAGACACTTAAACAACTGAGCCACCCAGGTCCCCCAACATGCATTTTAAAAACTTTAAAAAAGTCACCCCCTTCATCCAGAGCCTTGAACTTCTTTTACCCATTTCCCATGCATCTCCCACTTCAATTCTTAACGGGGGTTTCTGGACCCCTGACAATGAGTTCAGAAATGGAAATAAAGTTACGGAGGAGAGTAGTAGGTAAAGGTGAGCTCTCTCCTGGTGACCTGCCCTTGCCTCCCATACCTGAAAGTTTACTTGAGATCCCCAAGGGATTATTTAATTTAGTAATTAAGCTGTCATTCACACGAGCAATCAACATGGCTTGTGATTTTGATAAATTGTTTCCATGACAGCACAGTCTCTCACAGTTTCTCACAGAAACTTGGCTGCCATTGAACACAGACACCAGCGTCAGTTAGAGGCATTTCCTGTGCTTTGAGCTTCCGTCCAAAGAGCCTTAAAGTTGTTGTGTTCATTGTTCAAGTTTTCATATTCACTTTCAAATAGTAAAGGCCTATTTTTATAGAACAGATTAGAATCAATTATATTTTTTGCTGAAAATTACACATGCTTGTGCCCCCTCCAGGGGGAGATGATATGTGTCTTCACGACTAACATGCCCAGGGGAGGCAGTAGCTAAGGATCTCCCTGTGTGTCTTCTGGCCGACTCCCTACTTCATCTTTTCTACTTGACGCTTGTGGAAATGGGCCGAATCTAAACCTTAAAGTCAGCATGGATTTCCTTGTCTTCGAACACCCTCACCCCCACAGTCATCTGGCTACTAAAAAGGGTCTTGTAAAGTTTCAAAGGCTGATGGTCTGATGGTCTCGACTCCCTTTTCTTGGTTCTGCATTTCAGGCCTTTGTTTTTTGTTGTTGTTGTTTTTTTTTTTTTTTTTGCTTCTGCCGGTTTCTGGAGGCCGTTGTGGTAATTTTAATTAGTTAACCACTTTCTGTTTGTGACCAATTTGTTGCTCTAGATTAGAGATGAGCCTCTGTCGGATGAAGACGGATGCCTCTCCCACGACAAGGACATTGGTGACGACGAGGACGTGGGTGAGTGCAGAACCAGTCAGCAAGGTGAGAAACAAAGGACAATCAGTCATGTGGGCCTCAGAACTCTGGGAAGATTAACCTCAAAACATTCTGTTTCCATTACCTGGCTTCAAACATGACTTTGTCAAATCTTCCTTCTGCCCTTTCTTGCCATCGTAGGTACCTTTCACAGCTTTCCAATCACGCTCAACTATAACAGGTATGACTTTTAAGGCAATAACCCAGCACCAGGAAAAGCCCCACCTAATAAAAAGGAAGACAGAATTTCAAGTAATGAAGCTGGTGTTTCCTGGGTCTTTGTTTGAATTAAATCGCTCATTTCTTTTCTTCACCTTTTTCTGAAGGGTCCAAAAGTCAGGAGTCCTGGGCGTCACAGTTGTTCCTGAACCTTTACTATGAGAAGAACATCTTGACCTGACAGCAGGGAAACCAGAAGTTAGAAGGTGGCTTGTGACAGTAACTGAGATGCCAGGGGAAATCAGCATTAAGTTCAGGAGCTGAGTTGAAAGGATAAGGAAGATTTTTATTATTGCGTGAACCAGAAAGGCTGTTTGTTCATGTGTAGATAATGGAGGTGGTTTGAGTTGGGATTCTAACAAGGAAAGCGGCACAGTTTGGAGAGCAAAAAAACTTTGTGTGAAAAAAATCAGTGTTTTGGCTTCTGCAAGAAACAGTTGTTACTGCCTTTTTTGGATGATCTCCTTTACCCTCCCTCATTATCTCCTCTCAAATCGAATCTCTCCACCTAGAAAGTAACATAAAATCTGCTCTTGCCCTTGGCCTTCCTCTCCTCCAAGCCTGAGCTTCCTGAGCTCCCTACTCCTTGGGTACCCCTCACCTTTGGCTCCTGCCCGACCTGTTTCCTGGTGCTCATGGGGCACTGCTGACCTTTTTGGTGCCAAACCCAACACACGGTGTCCAGTCATATCCTACAGCCTCTCTCTGAGGACTTGGATAATGTCGACTGTACCTTCTTTCTCCAAACCCTCGTCTCTTTCTCGTTTTCCTTCTATGTCTCTGGCCTCTCTGCAGCCTCCCCTTCCAAGCTGCAATTTTCCAGGCCCTGATCTGGCCTCTTCTCTTCTCACCCTGTGTCTCTACAGGATCTCATTAATGGGTCATCATATAAGGGATTTCATTTTACGAGTCCCTTAAAGACTAAGTATTCATAGGATGTTACAAATAAAATAGAAGAATGAATAATCTGTTGCTTTAAATGATTCACATTTTTGCAGTACCCATGTTTTTGAGATTTTTTGAGTAGGAATCTCTCCTCAAAAGCAGATGTCATGTTTCATTGCCATACAACTGATACAAAGGCTGAGAACAGAAAATAGGCTATGGGGGATACAGAGTCTGTGGAGAAGACAGGGAGCTCACCAAAGCCAAGCTGATACAAACAGGAGTACAGCAGGGATGGGCTTATGGACTGGACACCGAGCCCCCTACAGGCCTGAGCAGGAACTGTACTCACACACCACCTCCGCAGGGCCTATGGACACTGACCCAAGGACAACCATCAGGACACTGTTCAGGGAGCTATGACTGATACCTTGGCTCCAAACAATGAGCCAGCCAACCTGGTCTTCTCTCAGGAGAATTTGTGTTGACAGAGAAGATGGTCGTTGCAGTTTGGTAGAATGTGCTGGTGCTGAAGAGTCGTAGAGACTCAGGGCCTGGGGCAGTCTTCACTGCCCATATGCCAGGAAAGTTAAAAAGAAGCTCTGGCGAAGTAGCTAGAAGAGTGAGAGGAGAACACAGTAGACAGCACTTAGAGGCTCCAAATCAGGGGAGGTGACAGGAAGGCACAAGCGAGTGTTCCCTCTGTTCCAGTGTTCCCCAGCTCCAAGCCAACTCTTTCAGTTGTTGCTGGGCTTCTGTTCCTGAGTGGTTGGTCTCTGATCTCTTCCCTGCTCTCCCTTCCCTTCCTCCCTCCCCACCTCCACCTCACCCCTCTTCTCCCAGGATCAAGTCGTTTGTCTCTCTCCGTCCCTTGGAGCCAGGTAGAGGGTGAGGTCTGTAGCCTGACCCACGCCTCGACTAGAGTCCAAGTGTGCAGGGGCACAGCCCAGAGGCCAGCACGGGAGCCCTGGGAGCTGTGTGCAGAGGCTGCATGGTCCCTGCGGATACCCTGAGAGCCTCAAAGATGGGTGCCAGGAGCCCAGCGTCTGACAGCACTATCGTCTGCTTCTTGCAGCTTCATCAGGGAAGACCTGCACCTTGGCCATCATTAAGCCAGATGCAGTGGTCCATGGAAAGACTGATGAGATTATTATGAAGGTAAGAAAGACCAGGCTTCCTGGACAGACTGCCCTCATGTCTCCTCTGGTGGAAAAGCAGGGGCGGGACATAGAACAACAGTGTACTATTGGAAAAGGAGGCTGCTGAGGAGCTCCAACCAAAATGCCAGTTAAGTCAATCACACATTTTTTTTTTAAAGATTTTATTTATTTATTTGACAGAGGGATCACAAGTAGGCAGAGAGGCTGGCAGAGAGAGAAGGAAGCAGGCTCCCCACTGAGCAGAGCCCGACGTGGGGCTCGATCCCAGGATGCTGAGATCATGACCTGAGCCTAAGGCAGAGGCTTAACCCACTGAGCCACCCAGGCGCCCCAAGTCAATGACACATTCTATAGCTGTTTGGGACAGATGTGATGAGGATGAGGGTCTTCGCTGCCTTTAATGTTCCCTTTCCCATTATCTTTTACTTTTCAGCTCACTTAAATGTGAATGTGAATTTGGGCTTGATTTTCCCTTTCACAACATATATATATGCACATTACAGATCCACGAAGCCGGTTTTGACATTTTAGCAAATGAAGAGAGAACCATGACAGAAGCAGAAATGCGGCTTTTCTATCAGCACAAAGCTGGAGAGGTCAGCTCCTTTGCTTCTACATGTCCAACCCACTCCCATATCTTTCTCTTTCCCCAACATATGTTTATAGATTGATGTTAGTTTGGGAGAAAATAGAGTATTAGGAAGAACAAGAATATGAACAGCTAGAAGGCCATGATTTGCTCTTAAAGATTATAGTGTGTGTTAGGTAGAAAGTTCTTTGGCTGCAAGGAAGAGATTTTGATTCTAACTTAAGTGATGACATGAAGAATTTCTTGGAAGAATACTCCATAGGTCCCAGAACTGAAGAAGAGAGTTGAAGGAGTTGAACAAGAAGGTGCTGGGGAGAAGAACCTCTGCCCTGGGTCACTGTTTCCTCTCCTTGTGCTAGGAGGCATAGAGTTATAGGGAGCTTAGGAGCAGAATCCCATGAACAGTCACTTTAGGTGCTGCTGTTGGACAACTTAGATTCAACCACTTTCCACTCACTTCCGCTTCTGCCTCCCCTACTTGGGATACTTGGGATGGAGGCCTAATGGACCCCGCTTGGTCGTAGCCCCACCTTTCAGGTGAGGTGTGTGTGTTTAGAGAGTGGCAGTGGAGGGGGTGGAGAGGCATCACTGTTGTCAGCCAGACTAGGCCAAGTGAACCGGGGAAGGGCTCTCCCCAAAGGAAAACTGCTACTTGAAGCAGGGGGAAGAGTTGTAAGGCATTGCAAAAAATAAGTCTTAGCTACACGGCACCCCATGGTTATCCAGCATCCACATGATTTCCACACACATGTCCCTACTTAACTTGTTATAGTCTCTCATTCAACCCCAAATAAATCAAATCCAAGTCTCATTTTCCTGGTTTTGCCTTTGTCTGGGTTCTCTTTGTGTTGCTGGTCACCACCACCCTTCCCATGGGCCCTCCATGGGCATGGTGGCTGGTGGCAAGGCTGCTCACTGACCCCCTCCCTTCCTGCAGGTGCTATGGGCCCACTGACCCACTATAGACCCCAGTAACTCTGCCCTGGGTCATTGTTTCCTCTCCTTGTGCTAGGAGGCATTTGAGAAGCTGGTTCACCACATGTGCAGTGGACCGAGCCACCTCCTGATCCTCACCAGGCCTGATCCTGAGGGCACTGAGGACGTGATCACTGCCTGGCGAACGCTCATGGGGCCCTGTGACCCTGATGTAGCAAGGAGGGAGCAGCCTGACAGGTGATGTCACCAGCTGTCGTCTTTTCATTTGTCTCAAAACCTGCATCCAAAGAAGCCCAGAGCCTTGCTCTATATTCAGCCCCAAATCCCGTTACATATATTTGGAGAGACGCTGACCTCTTTGTTATCTATGTGAGGAGACCCTGCTACCCTCACTCTCTGATCTAGTCCTACAGTTAGGGAGTTCCACAGTGTGGTTCCAGAAACAAAGGCAACACACATCCAGGAAATACGGATTACAGGTCCCCGCCAAAGTCTGCCAAGTCAGAGACTCTGGGCAGAGCCTAAGGATTCACACAGGGTGTTCTGAGGCCCCCTGGATTCTGAGCACTTGGTTCTGCACTTTGCACGAGGCTGCCGTGGCCCTGTATTTAGCCTGGCATCAATGCCAAACCCACTGTGCCTTGTCTTTGAAGCTGAGAGAGCCCCAGTGACCAGAAAGGAAATGAGCAAGAGACTAAATAACTGCAGTTGTACCTTGCAGTTGTGGGAGACCAGAACATTCATACATGGGACTAATAAGACAGCCCAGGGTTCAGATCCTAGCTAACCACATACTCGAATAAGTCCTTTTTCTGAGCTTCAGTTCTCATCTGTAAAATGGGGTTATGACACCTGTCCTGGGAGCTGTTAAGAGTACTCCCTAGGGCCATACATTAATCCCTCTGTGCCTCAATTTCTTTATCTGAAAAATGGATACTACAATGACTCACACATTGATGAGAGGATTAAATGAGCATATGTACGCATGTGTGTGTGTGTGTCTGTATGTGTATATACATATATGTATATGAAACGCTTGGAACAGTGCTTGATGCAAAGGAAGCCCTGGCAGTATTAGTGTTATCTTACGGGGTTATTAAGGAATTAACGAAGCACACCTACATCGAGCTCTTGGCAGGGTGTTCGTCCCTGGTAGTGAGATCAACAAAATGGCAGCTCTCGAGCCTACACTGTGACTAAGCATATTTAAATTGAGAATCGTGACAGAGTGTCCTTCACAGAGCTGTGGCACAAACGAAACGGGATCGTGTATGTGAGTACTTGGCAACATGCCCAGCACACTTCTTGCTGAAATAGATGTCAGCTACTGTCCTTGCTGTTGTTCTTGGCGTTTCCAATGCAGAAAAAGCCATTTCACAGAAGTGCAAGGGGCTAACTGGTTGCTGGTGCCCATGTTGCCAGAGAGCAAAAGTTTCTTTTCAAATGAAACAATTGTTTCTTGTTTTGCCAATGTTCGCAGTCTCCGAGCTCAGTTTGGCACAGAAATGCCCTTCAATGCAGTCCACGGAAGCCAGGACAGAGAGGACGCCAGCCGAGAACTGGCGTTGCTCTTCCCCACATTTAAGTTTTCAGATGAACTTCTAGAAGCTTCTTTATGTAAGTCATCAAGGCAGTTTGTCTTTATTAAATCTGCACTGAATATTTGGGGGGGTAATAACTATGTGGTAACAGAATCTTCAATCTAATAAGGTCCTATTTGATAAAGAGGGGCCATTATATAACTTTAGCAGTAGTCCTAGTCTGTTCTCTGTTTCCTCAGAGTAATGATGTTGCTTTTTAATCTTCATTACCTTTTGTTTTTTTCTGCATTTGTACTTTCATTGCAAAGTTACTTTGCATTTTCTTGTGGAAACCACAGGGAAAATGTAACTAGCTTACTAGAACCCTGCTTCAAAGCCAGTTAGAGGCCAGATTTCACTTCCTCACTTCCTCTGCACTTCCCAAACCTCATGCCAGGCCCGTGGGGGTGTTGCTGGGCAGTGGAGCATTATACGAAAGGACTCTGAGCCTGCTGTGGTTCTTGTTCCTCTGCCCCCACATTTTGGGAAAAGCATGCTAGGTCATCTCCACCTCCAAATCTGGGTGAGAAACCGGAGAGGTCCAGAGTTCATGTGACTTACCCCACTCCACAAGTAGAACTAGGCCTGGCCCCTGATGCTCCCGCTGCCGAGTTGGGTATCTGTGGTCTGAGCCTGAGGTGAGGTGGGAGGGACCAGGGGGTGAATATCCTAGGAAAAGCAAAGGATATGAGGGTGGCATTCCTGGGAGAAGGCTGGATGTAGATCTGAAATGGTAACATACTTGTGCACCAATGTTCGGGTTTTAACCAATACACTTACCTAAATGTTTTGTATGTTCAGTGTCCTCAGGATCTGAATCCAGCTGAGTGAGAATAGGTGGTCTGAGGGCATCGGAAGAGGGGATGGGAGCTGGCCTGTGCTGGCCCTCATTTAATTCTCGTGGCTGCCTGCTGCCAGCCAAGAGGCGAGCTGGGTGTGATGGTGGGGTGTACAGTGGAGAGATCACAGCAAGTGTGGCTTTATAGGGACCCGGGTTGACACATGTGAGTGTGTGCTGTGGTTCTTCAAGGCCATTCCCCGGCTGGGAGGAGATCTTACTCTGGTGACGAGGGCCTGCTTTCCTCAAGGAACCTGCCCTCAAGAGAGTGCTCATGATGTATTTCCTTATGTGTCCAGGGTCATGACACATCTTCATCCTTTTTGGGGGGCCATCGGAAACAAGTGGTAGAACTCAGGGCCAAGTCTGGGGAAAGACGAGGGTAGCCCGGCTGGGAAATACTCAATGGAGCTAGAGGAGAGTGTTGGGAGATCATGAGCCTGACTTTTGGGCCCCAGGTGATAATGAGCTATGGGGACACTTCACAGGGGTCTGAGCCCAGAGACATCCCAGGAATAAATGCCCAGCCTCCTGAGAGCATGACTCTGAAGCAGCCTTGTAAGGGTACTGAAGTGCTGCTCATTTGATGTGTCAGGCCTTCTCAGTCGTCAGGAGCAGTTTGCTTCCAACTTACCCATCGCTTTCTCTGCTAAGTGTCAGGGATCAAGGGCACTGGAGACAAGATCATCCTGGGTTTGAATCCTGGCTCCGCTAGTTATCAGCTGAATAGCCTCGGGAAAGTTATTTACCTTTCTGGGACCCAGTTTCCTCATCTGCGAAATGGAGATAATGACAGACCCATTATTAGCCCCATAATAATATCCCCACAATAGTGATTTTCCCCACAGGGCTGTTGTGAAGATGGAAAGAGACAAAGGATACTGAAGTTCTTAACCTGGAGCCTGACACATTTAAGTCCTCAACATATTACTCATTCTCCTGATTTTTAAAAATGGTTTTATTTTTAAGTAATCTCTACACCCAACATGGGGTTTGAACTCACAACCCCAAGATCGAGTCTCGTGCTCCATCAGCTAAGCCAGCCAGGTGCCCCTCATTCTCCTAATTTTTAATTCCTGGTCTGGAACACACCTATTAGGACCTTTCTCTGCTGTCCCTCCCACCCTGACCCCTTGCTTCACTGTCTGTGATGTATTTAGATCCCCTTTTCCTGCTGCCTTGTGGATGGTGAGTGGGACAGAGTATAGGAACAGGGTTACATTTCAGAAGTCCTGTAGAACATCTGTCATCCCACAGGCCACGGGGCTGAAGGAGCGGTGGGCCCCACTGAGGCACGTTGCTTCCCTGAGGACACAGACTGAGAGGCTGGGCTGCTGTTCCAGAGCATGTGACCAGGGGCAAGGCCATGAGATGAGCTGTCAGTGCGCTTGAATCAGTTGCCCATAGGGCAGCTCCAGAATTGGAACTCACTCTTTTCAGCCCCAATACTTTTTTGGTTTAGTTATGTCTTATGAACAATAAAAATAGTATATATTTTTTTGCCTTATTAAACAGTATGTAAAACATACAGGTTTTTGTTGTTGTTGTTGTTGTTTTTTGCTACCTCTGGGATTTTATAAAATAAATGGACATCTGTTTTGGTACCCTGGTATGGTATGGTGTCATCTCAGAGGATACTGAGTTATATAGAATAGCGTTTCCCCAATAACAAATCTACTCATTGGACTAAACAGGTTTAGAGTGAACTTGAAAATAGTGCAAAAAGATTGGCTATAACACTTCTAGGCATATGGACATGGAAGCAGATAGAAATTGGCTTTAATCTTCCTGCTGCCTACCCAGTCATGGGGACAGTCCTGCAATGCTGCCCAGTTGGCGACCTGAAGCTTTCCATGCATCAGGCCATGTTCATAAAGAAATGCTTGGAGGGGCTCCTGGGTGGCTCAGGATTAAATATCTGCCTTCTGCTCAGGTCATGATCCTGAAGTCCTGCGATCGAGTCCCACATTGGGCTCCCTGCTTGACAGGGAGTCTGCTTCTCCTGCTGACCTCTCTCTCTCTCTCATTCTCTCTTTCTCTCAAATAAAAAAAAAAAAGAAAAAAAAAAAGAAATGCTTGGAGTTATATTTGGAACCAGGAGTCATCTGATTTTCTTGGTGCTCCCTTTCCCCATTTCTTTGGTTTCTGATTCTGGCTACTACCTAATTTTAAAGTCCAAGAGCTCCCAGTAGAGCCATGTTGCCTCCAGCTTTCACTAAATCACCTGGTTGAGCCATCCTTCCATGGCTGTGCCCCTGAGGTTGAACATTTCATGAGGTTCTCAATAAAAAGTAACTATTATTACCTCTGTGAGTATTAACATGGATAGCCATTCCCTCCTGCTGGTTTGCTCTTTGGTCTATTTGAAAATTCACTAAGCCCAAGCATCCACTTTCCTTTCTGAGGAAAAGGCGATGTTCTACTCCCCAAGGCAAATGTTAGCGACTTCCTTTCATTTGCTGGTTTTCTCCAGAAGACTTCGCTTGTGACTTGAAGTTCTTTAAATGCGCAGTTAGCTCCCAGAAGACTGCTCTTCATGGGTGCATTACTCTTTATGCCAATGCCATGCAGGCACTGGGGACAGAAGGATGAAACAGGCTGTGTGAAGTGGGGAGAAAGGCCTGTGATGCTGGGTGGGTGGCTGCATTCCCCGTGACTTTTTGTCACTTTTAGATGCAAAAATACATGCCCATTGTGTTCATAGCATCTGTACTGACCTCCATGAGAAACAATGTACTCAGAGGGTCCCTCCATGACAGGATGTCAGGAAAACTGAATTCACCATGGGGCTGTGCTCTTCCCTTGTGAGTGGGCTCAAGAGGGGGATTCAAAGCCTTGGAGAAACATTAGAACCCTGCATCTGGTCTTCTACATGCACAGGTGTTACATGGCTCTGAATGAGCTACTTAGGGGTAACCACCATCTGATCTCCCCAGAAGTTGGGAAGCCAAGGATCTTCCATCACTGAAGAGATGAGAAATGGTTTGCCCAAAGCCTCTGAAAGCAATGGGGTGAGAGGAAGAGTAGGTGGGGGAACTGAGACTGTAGGGGTGATGCACGTTGCTGTCTGTGATGGCCTTTGAGTCTCCCCAGGAAGTAGCTGGGAGTAGTGGGGCTGGCAGAGGGGAAGGCATGAGGGGCAATAGCAGGGGAATGTGGGGACACCCCCTTTCCATCTATAACTTGGTAGAACATTTCTTTTCAGAATCTGTAAGGTTCAAAGCAGAAGGAATAGAGGTGCAGGGGAGGGAGTGGTGTTGGAGGAGAGAAGTCTCGTGAGAGTGGCTAAAACGTCAGCCCACTCTGAGGGTGGAACTCCTTGGCACAGACCCTGGGTCTGGCTTCCTACAATGGGAGCAAACCAGGGTATGCAGGTGGGTGCTGTTTTGGCCATTAAGGCCTCTCAGCTCCTGGGTGTGAATGCCTAATAGGATGGACGGCAGGCCCCGCTGCATGAAATAGAGGGTGGTTCCTTTCTTTTTTTTGAAGATTTTATTTATTTATTTGACAGAGAGAGAGAGAGAGAGAGAGATCACAAGTAGGCAGAGAGGCAGGCAGAGAGCTAGAGGGGGAAGCAGGCTCCCTGCTGAGCAGAGAGCCCAATGCGGAGCTTGATCCTAGGACCTGAGCCGAAGGCAGAGGCTTTAACCCACTGAGACATCCAGGAGCCCCGGGTGGTTCCTTTCTAACACTGGCTCTGGCTCCCCACTCAGCAAGAGGGCCAAGTACACAGCAGAGCCAAGACCAGGAGCCAGGGGTTACATAAATAAAGGGAGGAAAGGTGGCTACGTAGGCCATGATGTGGCCCTTGAGGTGGGGGTTCCCAATTTTTCCAGAGGCCAGGCAGTACACCAAAACTACTCTCCTGCTGGAAATGGACACACGCCTCTCTGCCCAGCCATCAGGAGAAATGTGCAAAGGAGCAGGACTGGGGTAGCACCAGCCCCTATCCCAGGTGGCAAGGTGTTGGGACCTCCTCCTCTCAGCTCTCCATTAGAACTTGGGGTCAGTCTCCCATTTCCCAGGTCTCACTTTCCTGTTTGCCCTGTGGCAAGGGAGTTCCTTCCCCTGCCAACCACCTCACCACCACTCACTTTCTCCCCAATCCTCCACGCTCTGGGGTAGATGTCTCTGGCTTTCTGTTTCTAGGGAGGCCTAGAGGTAAGAGGTGCTTCTCTACGTTTTAGAGATGGGGAAAAGAAGGCAGTGTGCAGTCGTGAAGAGCACCTGGGCTTCCTTGCAGAGGAATAGCTGCTTGTGTACGGGGCCGCTGGTCATCCACCAAATTCTTGGCCTAAGTCCAGCGGGTGGTGACAGTGGAAGCGTGGCATTCGTAAGGGGCTGAGGAGAAGATGGAGGCAGTGGGCACAACACTGGGGAGGTCCTGGTGGCTGGGAGTGGCCACTCGTAAAAGGTCCGCTAGACTTCAGGAGGCCAAGAAGAGGGTTCCCAGACTGCTGCCGATGGCCCCTGTAGCACAGCTGTAACCACGACAGGGCACCGGCACCCATTCTGAAATGCAGTCACTTCCCGGCCTACTATTCACCAAGAAGCATAGGTTCCAAAAAGCCAGGACACGTTATCTTCCAATGTTTCCTAATGTTCTAGACATTTGGAAAACAGACTCCTTTTTAGAAGTTGCCATGATTTTTTTCTTGGCTTTTATTAGCATGTGTTAAAATCATATTATCCAAACACTACCAGAAGAACATGTATTGTTCTGCATAAAGTGCTTAAGGAAAAAAAAATGCAACTTATTAAATTGGACATTCTTTTCTAGTTCATAAATTTTGGGTTACAATCAGGGCACAAAAGGAGAAACAGAATGCAGTATTAGAGAGAGCGAGAAGCTTAGTGAAGGACTCGGGTGGAGACACAGACCACGCCCCATTCCTCCCACTTCCTTGCTGACTGAACACTGCACCTGCCTAAAGCAGCAAACAGCTTTGTTTAAATAAATACATTTTTCCTTCATTCAAATCAGAAAAGTTAATTATAGTAAAGCACTTTTTCTTTGACCATCTGTTTATAGCCACAGGCAAGATTTATCCACAGAGTTGAAGTGTGAAAATTTTATTTCATTGGGCTTTCAGCTTTCTAATGCTATCTGGGTACAAGATTGTCTCAGCAATTCATTATTGGTTTCCTTAATATTTACCTGGTACTTTTAAATACCAACTCTATAGTGTGTGTATTACAAATGCCAACCAAGGATATTTTCTCAGTACTAGAAGTTTCAATGAGTGGGCCTATATAAGGCTTTATTCCCAACAAATTTAATTCTCTTTAAACTGGCGTTCTCACATTAGCACTGACGTCCACACAAAACCCAAGTTCCTGTTGTGACAGACTTTTAAATTAGTGATGTTCTGGGGAGAAAAAAAGAACTTTGAAATCTCTGTGTTTGAATCTTGGGTGGTCATGCTGAGAACAGGAAAAACTGCATTAAATACACTTAAAAACATTCATTTGCAATCAAACATATTTAAATCCTCCAAGGAAGGTGCAGGTTGGTGATGGGGTGACTGCGGGGTGAGCAACCCCATCAGGAGTGGCTGGTAGGCTTGGGACTCTGCCAGTGGTGCACACTCATGGCAAGCTTCTGGGCCACAGACCTTGATTCTGGGCCGCAATGCCTCTGAACTTCTTTTAGCAAAGGGAAAGGAAGGCTGGTTGTTCTTTCAAACAGTCAAGAGCAACCTCTGTGAAGTTCACTTTGAAGCCGCCCCAGAAGCTGGAGCTGGGTGCCACGCTAAGGGCTGCAGAAGGGCGAAGTAGCACTCTCAGTACAAGAAGCCATCTTTCATGCTCTGGCGAGAGTCCCTTTCCCTCGATCAAACTTCAGTGCTCTGGACTTCATGCAGGAGATCTCAGCCACGTCTTACTCAAATTTTGATCTTGTCTTAAAAAAGCACACTGAATAGCAGTCCTGAGTGACTAGTAGAATTAGCTGAGTATAGCTAAGAGAAAACCAGCTTTCTAAACTATCCTGTTCTTCACTTCTTTCTACAGATAAGTCTGTAGAGCATTCTTTAGTTTCACAGTGATATGCTGTTTCAGGAAGCACAAGGTGATCGGACTTTGTTTCCAGGAAGTGATGACTTACTTTAGTTTTAGCATAAGTTTCCATGACTGGCTCTAAATCCTGCCAGATACCGTTACACCAGTGACAGGATTTAGGGCTATTGGGAGGATCCTGGTGCCCAGTTCCTGCCAAGTGCAGCCGGCCAGAGTCAGGGCTGGGCTTTCACTATCAGTAGTTCTATTTCCCCTTGATGGTTCAAAAATCCTATGATTTGTTGCCTCACTCCACTCCACCCTGTCCATTTGACTTGGAAGCCTGAGAGCTTATTGAATTAGGCTGAAAAGAGGCTCTGTACCTGCTGATATTGATGGCAGTAAGATGCTAGCTTACTATTTTGCACAGCACCATATATCATGCCTGTTACTCAGGCCAACTATAGCCAACCTTTTTTTCTTTCTTTTTCTTTTTTTTTTATAAAGAAAATCTATGTAAGTTGAGGTTCAGAAATGCATATATTTTTTACTTACAAATATTCATCTGACCAAAATTCAACATAACCTTTATGGAACACTTAACAATTGTTTTGTTTTTAAAATAACATTTCATTCAAACTGTATATAATTCAGTAAAGTTTTTTATACAGCAAGCAATGCTTAAACCCTGGAAAATCTGTAGAAAAGAGATTTTCACACAAAATAAGAAAAGAAAAATTTGAGGTATCCCTCACACACACACACATCCATTCATTCTGACCCACGTGCATACACATGCACACACACCTGTGTGTGCAGAGACACATTCATTCTCACTCACAAAGTGGCTGCAGCATAGGCAAAAAATTGTAGGTCCAAAGGAAAATGATTGATTGTTCTAATAAAGAGTCCAGGTAGCTCAGAAAAAAACAAAACAAAACACAACAGTCCTCTGAGGAAATTACTACCTCAAAAAAATGTTCTCAAGATGAATTTGAGATCTAAGCCTACCAAATTGCTTTTGCAAAACAGCTCCCTGCAGTCCAAGGTGACTTGTGCAAATAGAAGGAATCAAATGAGGCTAGTTCCTGTACTTCCTTTAACAAGGATGTGGGATGCTTGCAGGTGCCCAGGGCGCTCCCATCACGCCAGGTACTGCTGCAGTGCCATCTTTGCCCTGAAATCACAAAGTTCCTGTTAGCCATCATCTCATAAACAAGGCATAAATAAGGCAAAAATCCTGTGGCTCAAAGATGGTAAGGGAGGGGAGGTGTAAAAAGATCCCCAAAGGGAATTGGAGTGAGCACAACTGGGCGACTACCATAAGGGGCAAAGATCTGTGGTCAGCAGGCAACCTCAAACCCACACTGCCTACATTCCTCTTCCTGAAGTTCTTTTAGGAAGGGCTATTCTTGTCCTTACACCTGCTGCAGTGACATTCTATAGTTTCCCTTCAAAACTGGCATTTGGCTAGGATGGATCCAGAATTCTTTACTTTCTCCCACTGTCATGCAGGTTTTTAGCTGGTGCTGCAGGACACTGGGGATGACACTTCGGATTCTGGGAAGCTAAGAGGAAAACTGACCCAGGGAGCAGCATTCAGGTGCTGATCAGAAAGTGCATGGGGAGCCTAGAGCTCACAACCCAAAGCTGTCTCATGGTTCAAATGCCTTCAAATTGAGGAAGGAGGTTATAGTTTCATCTCGTTCTTCTTATCATGCCTGCTGACACTGACTAGCAGGGGATGTGGGTTGTTAGGGTGGTTGGGGAAGAAGGTAGCTAGTTGGAGAGAAGATGTGATATGGGCAGTGGCCTCACCCATCCTGATCCTTGTACAAGTGTCTTTCTTTGACCTGGGACTGAGGAGGCCTCCTTTACTACTCCAATTATGAGCTTAATAACATTTCTCAAGAGGCTACAATTGTGGGAATTAGGAAGTTAGGTTTTAGCAACGGTCTCCCCCAGTAGGTTATGGAAAGAAACGGGTAAAATGTTCAGTTACCATTAGCTGATGAAAGTAAGCCAAGGTAGACTGGGCATGCAATAAGCTGGATGCAAGTGCAGTCTCTATGGTCAAGTAATGGATATGACCTACAGTTTTAAAAGTGGATACTAAGAGATATTCTTGCAATTATCTAAGGCTCTATATAGTAACTGCAAATAGTCTAATCCATCAAAATGGAAAGCCCTGTACAGATGGTCTCTGAGTTATAAGCGAGTTGGATTCTACAAGGTCATTTTCCTACAGAAACAAGCTTATGAAGGATGCCACAGGCTACCCCTTAAAGACCATCTACCTCACCTCACAATCCCAAGGCCCTTGAAGCCTGGGGTGGAAAGGGCTGGTTGGCAATAGCACCTCATCTGTAAGTGTTTGAAAGTCAAAAGATCACAAAGCCTTAATTAAGCCTTAAGGACAGAAGGAACCTGAGATATCTTCTTTAGGTAACAGACCTCCACGTGCCATTGTGGGAAGGTCCACATGAGGGTTTTGACTAAAATGAGAACTACCAATTCAGACTCCTCCTGAATCCTTCTCCGGGGATGTCTACATTTGTTATATTAGACCTCAGAGAGCCTGAACTTATTTTTCTCTTGCTATCTCTTAATATCTAAGGAGTCTTTCAGATAGATGGTCCTTAAGGCAAGGTCATCTTTCCTTAGATGGACTAGGTAGGGTAGCTCAAACCTTGATTCTTTTAATGCGGTTTAAGAACTGCTGAAAATTTATGTGCCATACAAATATGGGGAAACAGCACCAGACAGATCTAAGCCAGTGTAGGCCAGGGCTGAAACCTATTGTACGTCCTGCTAATGAGGCCACTTTTAATGCTCCAGGTCCTCCTAGAAAAGATTTCAAGCAGAACTATTTTCATTTCTGGAAGAACATGAGAAAAGAAACACAGGGAGTGCTCTGGCTCTTAGCCAGGAGAGATGGGCTGACAGAGCCCACCATTTAGGTCTGCAGCTGCTACTGCTGCTATGGAGATGGAGGCCAGTCCTCAAAGTACAGCTCAGTTCCAGCCTTCAGCAAGTGCCTGGCTCTCATCTGCCTTTGATGGGACACTCACCTGAGCAGCAGCCTTGGGCTGCAATTATTTAGGGGATTTGTCTTCTTTAACCCACTGGATGGCAAGCTTCAGGGAGGCAGGGCCCCAGCCTGCTCTGTGTGCTCCAGAGTCTGGCACAGCCATTCACCTGAGGAGCAATTACCAAGCGCCTCTTCCCTTCAGTGGGGCAGACAAGGAAGCTGACAGCCATGACACAGTGTGGTATGTCCTATGGGTGCTACAGGAGTCCCTGGCAGAAGGGGTCCCCTGACAAAGCCTAGGGTGGAGAATGGGTCAGGCAAGACCTTTTGGAGAAGGTGACAACCGGATAAGATTTGTGAAGGGTAAATGGCCATTGTCCAAGCATTCTCTTCCCTTGCTTTCAGGACAACTCCTGTGCCTGGGTCTCTAGGCCTGCTTCATTGGTTGTTCCTTCCTTTCCTTTACTGGATCTTTCACTTTCCCCTAAATGTTTGAGGGCTCCAGAGCATAGTCCTTAGCCCTCCTATCTTCTTTCCTCTTACTTTCCTTAGGTGACTTCATCCAGCTGCATGGTTTTATATACTCTCCTAGTTTACACCCTTAGCCCCACTATCCTGACAAGTCCCTTGGATATCGAACAGCATCCAAAACTTGGCATGTCCAAACAGGAACCCTCGATTTTCCCTATCCCAACCCACTTCTCATTATCTTAGTAAATGGTAACACCTATCCAGTTGCTCAGGCTAAAACTCCAGGCATTTTCCTTTCCTCTCTTTAATATCCTACACACTGAATCCCTGAGCAAATCCTGTTGTCTCTATCTTCAGACTGAATTCTGAATTTGACCACTACCACCCTCGTCTCATACCTACAGGACTACAATAGCCTTGAACTGTTCTCCCTGCTTCTGGTCCTGCCCAGGTGATTCTCTATAGAGTCTCCAGACTGATTTTATACAAATTCAAGTCAGACAGGGTCTCTTCTTCTCAAAAATCTCCAATGACTTCCTATTAAACTCTTAATAAAATCCAGAGTTCCTACTATGGCCGACAAGGCTTTTCACTTGCCCCCCACTGCCTCCTGGAGTACATTTCTTATCACCCTACCCCTCATTTATTTTTCAGCAGCTCCACTGGTCTTCCTGAACATGCCACTCTCATTCCTGCCTCAGAGACTTGCACTCACTAGTCTTCTAGAATACTAGTCTTCTGAACATCTACCTGGCAGACTATCTCATTTCATCCAGATGTTTGATCAAATGTCACATCCTCAGAGAGGCCTTTACTGGCCAATCTATCTGAGAAGAAACTTCCTTACTCTTCATTCCTTCATCTTACTATTTTTCTTCATAGTACGTCTCATGACTGGCTATCATATTACATATTCACTTGTTTACGATCTTCTTTCTGTGCTAGAATGTAAGTTCCACAAGGGCAATGACTTTAACAATTTTATTCATCATTTTATCTCCAATGCCTAAAACAGTCCCTGGTGGAGGTTAGTATTAAAAAAAAAATGCTGAATGAATGGGGAATTCAGAGGAGAGGGGACTGGGATGGCAAACCAGATGAACAGAATGTATAAATGCATGAAGATGTGACATTGCAAAGGGGCAGGTATGCCTAGAGGACATGGTCAGGGAGCATGGAAGTGAGCTGCAGAGTGAAGCTGTGGTAGGAGGAAGGGTACATAGGAAGAACATTTTTGGCTACTTTGAGGTTAGAGGGATCTCTGATTATGATTCTTGTCTCTCCCAGTAAATGGTGAAGACAGGAACCCCTCAGTGGTCACTGTCATATTCTCAGCAGCTGGGCCAGACTTACACAAGGCAGGCGCTCAGTGAGATTTTGAGATAATGGATGTTTTTATTATTTGCCTTCCTTTCTATTTTAACATCAAGAGAATGATCCCTGGATTCTCTCCAGATATACACTAAGATGGCTCAGGCTCATGTTAACTCACAATAAGATGAAAACCTTTAAAAGTTTGCAAATTATTAGTTTATTTCTTACTTAAAAGCGACAAGAGTTGGCTCACAGAAGATTAAGAAGGGAATTCAAGAATCTAAAAGATTTTGAGTCCTGGATGGCTCAGTTAGTTAAGCATCTGCCTTTGGCTCAGGTCATGAACCTGGGGTCCTGGGATTGAGTCCCACATCGGACTCCCTGTTCAGCAGGATGCCTGCTTCTGCCTCTCCCTTTCCCACTGCTGTGTTCCCTCTCTTGCTCTCTCTCTCTCTCTCTCTGTCAAATAAATAAATAAATAAAATCTTTAAAAAAAAAAAAAGGCATCTATAAGATTTTAAGTTTGGCAGTGTAAATTACTAAGCAAGCTAAACCCTTTCATAAAAGAATCCAACATACAAGGCCCTTTTACTTTGATACTTACTTGTCACAAAGGTTTGAATCTGGTGACTGACTCAGTTTGTGTAGAATATCTACGATGCCCATGTCTCGTAATTTATCCTGGCGTTCTTGTGAACCTAAGAGATTAACGCTAACAGGTTACTGGGAACATGACCCAGGTAGTTGGTCTCCTTGATGTGCAATCAACAATCTAGAGCATTGCCAGGGTCCTTTACTCCCCACCCTTCTAAACCCCTAGTCCCCAGTGAAGCTGGACTGTCTCATGCTTAGATCCTCTAACAACATTCTAACTGGTCTCTCTGCTCCTTGACTCTCCTTCCTGCAGTCCATCCTGGATTCTGCTGATAGATTAATTTCTCCATGGACTATAGGTCAAGGTCAGATTCCTTAGCCTGGCACAAGGCCCACTGCCATCGGCCCATCTTCATTTCATCTGTCTGGGCATATCAACCCAAGCTCTTTCTACTCCAGACAGGTCTTGTTTTCCCCCTTCTGTTCTCTTCCACCATCCTCTGACCTCCCAGCACTTCCTAATGCCTCCTGGTTAGCACGTGGCAGTTCCAACTTCATACTGTTCTATCTTCCAACTAGACTAGGACCTCCTTGGGGGTGGCTCTGTTTCCCTGGCACCTGGATGATACTTAGTCTCTAGGCCTACATATTGAATCCAATTTCTCCTCCTTCCTTTGTTCTAGACACAGCTGCTGGGTAGAGTAATCCTCCTGGAGTCTTTCCTTCCTGTGAAGAACCTGCAGTGACTCACTCATGCACTTATCTCTAGACCCAGTGAATCAGAATCTCTAGGTGTAAAAACCAGAAATCTGCATTTTAAAAAGTTCCCTAGGTGATTCTTATGCAGTCAGCCCAGCACTGAGAACCACCACTATTCCACATCTATTTGCTACATCGGAATCAGCTGGAGAATTAAAACAAAAACAAAAACAAACTTGTGCCTGTAACCCACCCCCTCTCCCCCCAGAAATTCTGATTAAACTGGTCTGGTGCAAAATTCCTCAGGTGACACTAATATGCAGTCAAGGTGGAGAACCTCTGATCCATAGAAACCGCCTTATAGACTGACTGCTTCCCTAGTCACAGTGTATTTCTCATTTCTCACCAAGACACCCTCTCCTCCATTAAGCTTATGTGCCTGTAATCCTTACATGTGCCCCTCTGCACACAATGAAAGACGAATCTGCCCAACCACTACCACCTCTCATCTTCTTCGAGTTCATCCCCCAACCTCCTCCCTAGCTCTCTCAAGGGCACAGACTGCCACTTGTTTCTCTAGGGTCTCCTTTATCCCCATCCTCTGTAATCTCCTGCAGTGTTGACTTCAAGATGGGGCTCAGTGTTAACTGTTGAGCCAACTCTGGCTAGTCCCTATATGGATTCTTATACCAAGGTGACTTAGTTGGATGTTCAGGACCCACTGAGTGATGCCTGCACCTAGGATCTCAGGGGCATCTGCTACCTTCCCTCTCATAATTTTCCACAAAACAGATCTCACCAATCTCTTACCTTCCTCTTCATTCCATATGAGGTTTGATATACAAAACATAGCGGCAAGCTGAAGTTTCACATGTGAATGACCCTAATTGATGCAGAAAAAGAAAAAAATATGGAGGCAATCTGATTTGAGGAATTTTTTTGGTAACATACCATAGACAATTCTAATAGATTAAAAGTGTGAAGCAAGGCCCTCAAACTCAAATGTCTTGAGGGGCACAAACTCATCACTAATGGGTAAATGGGTTATGCTAAAGACAAGAGAGTGGTGGAAATTTGGTAAACTGGGGAGTGAAGACTTGCCAAAAGACATTCACATTCAAATTTTAGAAACCCTCTGACAGGCCAAACAAGACACCTCTAGGGCTACAACTGCAGTTTGCAAACATCACTCTATCCATGCACACAAACTGGCATCAGACGGGTCTATGCTTTACACTTAGGCTATGCTTGATCTACATCAGGAAACTTTCAGGTCACCAGGCGCCAATAAATTAGATGAATGCGGCTTTGGTTTTTGGCCATTGATTATTGATTATGATTCAAATTACCCTTATCTGGGGGGCCTTGTCCCCCAAAACCTGAGTCTTTACTTGATTCATCTAATGTTTCTACTATTGCTAAAGGGCCTCCTATTCCTCTGAAACACAATTCTTACTTTTCTTTATATACTAAAAGTACAACCACTTTCCTTAAGTTGGATCATTTAGCTATAGGGAGTGCTTTTTCCTACACAACAGAGGATCCAATGGTAAAACAATCTCTATAAATGGTTTTCCTATTGGTCAATTAAAAAAACTCTCCAGTACTTTTAAATAATATGCATATCTAGGGAATTATCAGTGGTATAGTATGTTCAACAGTTTCTTGAAGGATGAGATGTACTTATTTTGCCAAGTAGGCCTATATTTCAACTATGCAGAGACAAAAAGTAGACGACATGGCTTTCTTCACTAGAATTCTATGGCTGGTGATTCTCTTTTCCTTTTACCTGCCAAGACTTTTAAAGACATGCCCAGTTCAGGCTCCACAAAGACAAGATGGAACAAAATGTATCATTGCTTTCAGCCTCAGGTCATGAATGGGGGCAATTTGTTGAGTAAATGAACTTATACAGAGGAAAAAAAAATAAGTGCTTACAATGTTAAGTTCATTCAATACATATTTTTTTAAGGAAACAAATTCTGTGGAGAAAACTGGAGATCTTTTTGAAGGAGGCAACATTTAAGCAGACACTTAAAGGACAGGAAGGTGCCAGCTGTGCAAAGAGCAGGGCCCTAGGGGCACTGAGAAGAAGGAAAAGTTCCTGAAAGGGTCTGAGGTAAGAAGGAGCTATAGAGCTCCTGCATACTAAGAAGACAAAGTGCAGCAACATTAGTTCAAGGAAGTAGATGTGGCTAAATTGTGGGCCCTTGTGGGCCCTAGGGAAAGGACTTAGATTTCGCTCTGAGTTGACAGGGAGCTTCTAAAAGATTTAAGGAGTGAGAAGTGAAGACGTGATTTACAGTTTTAGAAGGTCACCTGGGCTGAAGGGATTGGAAAACAGTGCAAAGGGGTCTAGGAGGCTTTTATGGTCAACCAGGCATAAGATGCCATGGCTTGGTCCAGGGTGAGGGCAGTGGTGATAGAAAGAAGCAAAAAGAATCAAGATGAGGTTTTGAGGAAAGGCTGATAGGACCCGCTGATAAATCAGATTAATGAGGTGAAAAAGCTGAAGAAATCAAGACTGACTCCCAGGTTTGAGCAACAGGATAGATGGCAGAGGCACTGTATTAAGACAAGAAAGAATAGGAGAGAAGAAATTTAGGTTTAGGGGAGATATTTAAGAATTCATTTTTAAAATCAACTTCAGGAAGCACGAGACAGGTGCATGGAGATGTAAAGTAGGCAGGAGGATATAGGAGTCCCGAGTTCAGAAGACAAGTCTGGAAGTACACCCTCCATGGGACCCTCTTACCTTGCTCCTCTACCCTCTACCCCCATTAGGAAAAGAACCAGCATCTGTAAAGCTGCAAGTACCATCAGGAAAGCTTATTGTCATGGCTTTTGAAGGCCAGTAACCATTACTGTGGTTGTGCTTTCTATTGACGATGCTATGGAAAGTGTAAATACTGTAATGCTTATTCTATTTATCAAAACTGACTACAAGACCAGAACCCAGAAACCAAAAAAGCATAGAGTTGATAGTAAAAGCCATAGGAGTGGATGAGATTCTCCTAAAATAGTGGTTCTCAACTCTAGCTGTACATAAGAACTGCCTGGGAAACTTTAATATTTTTAAAGATTTTATTTATTTGAGGGGGAGAGAGAGACAGATTGAGAGAATGAGTGGGAAGAAGGGCAAAGGGAGAGGGAGAAGCAGGCTCCCCACTAAGCACGGAGCCTGATTAGGGGCCCAATCCCCAGGACCCTGGGATCATGACCTGAGTTGAAGGCAGACACTTAAATGACTAAGCCATCCATGCAACCTGCCTGGGGAACTTTTAAAACCCCTGATGTCCAGGCTATAACCCAAACCTATTAAACAGAATCTTGAAAGGAAAGGGACAAGGCTATCATCTTTGAAAACTCCCTGGAAAATGCCATTGTGCAACAAAGATCACAGACCTCAGGAGGCTGTGTAGGAGAGAAAAGAAGAGGGACTAGGGCTAAGCAGGGAGGGATGGTGTACTGAAAGCCAAGAAAAAGGAATGTTTCCAGGAGGAGGAAATGGTCAGCTGTGTTGAAGGTTGCTGTAAGTGAGGTGAGATCAGGAGAGAAAATGGTCCTTTGGATGTGGCATCATGGAGGTCACTGGAGATCTTAAGCAGAGAAGTTTCAGTTGACCGATGTTAGTGGAGGCCAGATGAAATGGGTAAGAAAAAATTTAAAGGCGAGGAAGGAGACAGCATGTGCAAAAGACACTTTTAAGAAGTCTGGCTCTGAAAAGCATAGCAGAAATAGGTATATCTCAGTGGATATGGGAAATCAAGAGTAACTTTGAAAAGATTAGGGAGGCTACGTGGATCTGGTATTGGAAAGATAGAGAGTTCCTTGTTGAAGCAGGAAGTTTTCATTCAACAAATATTTACTGAGTACATCCTAAATTCCAAGCATCGTCCAAGGTGACATACAAAAATGTGCACAAAACACATGAAGCTTTGCCCTCATGGAACTTACACTCAGGCATACAAACAAACACATGTGTATCACTATAATTGAGCTACTGCTCCGAGGGGAACAGAATGCAGTAACAATGAATAACTCATATAGATAAGAGCACACAAGGAAGTTGTCAGTTGAGCTCAGATCTGAGAGATGAAAAGGCATGCCGTGAAGGATAGAGGAGAAAAGTGTTCCAGGCAGATTAGCCAGCATGTGCAAAGATCCTGAGACAGGAAAAAACATGCATGGCCTTTTCCAGGAACAGGAGTCAGTGTAATGAACAAAGATAAGGAGAATGAGAGGAGCTAGGATACTGATGAGCCAGGTCATGCAATAGTTCATAGGTCATCACAAGGGGGATATGGATGTTATTCAAGGTGCAAAAGGGAGCCAACTGATGGACTGTGGCTTCTATTCTCTTAACAAAACAAAAGGTGAGGTCACCACTAAGAGTGATGAGGGAGAGAAAACTCAAGGTTTAAAGAATGAGAAGGTAAAAACCCATTCTCAAAGAGAAGGGAGGTGTCAGCTTGCAGGAGAATCACAAGTGGGTAGTAAGCAGTGCTGAGTACCTACAGGGGGTTTGTAAACAGGAAATTAACACGAAACCAATCAGGTTGGTTCTATGCCTTTCTCTGCAGTTGCTGACAGGCAGGCAAAAAGAAGACAGACTCACCCACAGCTATGGTTTTGCTAGGAGACACGGACAGAATGAAAAGATTGCCAGGTTTGGCAATGGGCAGTTTCTGGTGATGACAAGATCCATGGGATGGCTGTGGCAGTAGGTGGCTGAGGTGTTTGTGCAAGCAAACCAGTCAAAGAACAAGTGCCAGAGGTGCCGAGGGTTTAAGAGGTAATGTACATCAGATAGAAGCCTTGAGAGGGAAGACAGGGATGTGGATACACTGAAAGAAAACCAAGAGCCCAAGTCTTCACCGATTAAGAAGGAGGCAATCAGGAAACAACGAAGGCAGGGAATGGGGCAATGAATGGGTGGTAATACTGCCCAAATGGCACAAGCTTCAAGGCCTTCATGTCTGTTTCTTTTTCCTCGGGATGAAAGAGAGTTCCTTGGATCTGCTACAGAGTAGTCTATTCTTTTTTTTAAATCTCTGCACAATTTGTTTTGAGCCTTTTAATGCAGCTACCACAGAGCAGTGAAAGGGACAAAGGCCTACCATGTAATACTTGATTTTCTGCAGGATGTCATCATTGGTCATAATAAGTTCTTTTGCTGTTGTTCCATCTGCTATGTTGGCTAAGATGCACAGTGTCTGGAAAAGAACAAAGGGCCGGTGATCAGGAAAGCTCTGAAGTCTCCAGATGCAAGCTCTCTCAAGAACTTGGGCAATTTCTACCTGAAGCACATGGATTCTCACAGGTTCTATTCTGAATGCTCTGATTTCTTATCTCCTGACATTACTGCCAAGAAAAGTCTACCTTAGACAAAAGAGAACCCAAACATTTCAGTAGTTTCTTTTGGGGCATCACTGGGTAAAGGCAGCTATGTCTTATGTACATCAATCAAAGGGAAAACATGAATTGTTATTATTTCATTTCTAAAAGAAGCTCTTGTTACTAACCCAACAAGGTTTGTTCAAAAGTGTAGTCTTTTTGGTGGAAGCATCATAGGTGCTGAAACTCTCTCCCTCTACCTCCAAATGCTGCTTGCTCCTGAGCTCATGACCTTCTGGGTGAAGGCCTGTACCCTGGTCCACTAACCATGTAAATTTAGGATTTCATGACTTTTTAAAAACCTGATTAGAGGAACAGAAAGGTAAGGAAAATGTGTGAAGGAGCTTAGTCAAGCTTGGCCTAATGAGACTGGAGGGGGACTATAACATTTGGCAAGATAGTGTGACTTGAAGATAATCACCACATTGGTACTGGGGGGACTTTCCTGTCAGCTGTTGGGAATCTCATAGCCAGACTAGCAGGAGGGCAACGTAAAGGTGAAAGGACTGTATAAAGAATACTGAACCAGTGTCAGTCTTTGTAATTGAGCAAACATCTACTGAGCACCTACAATGTGCATGTACTCTGCAGGGTATCAGGGTCAGACAGGAATAAGACACACTACCTAATCTTGAAGCGGTCACACAATTAAATTTCACTGTGGTGTGACAGAGGAAAAACAGGACTGAGAAAGCATGACATGCACTTGTTTGATACCGCAAAGATCAGGGAAGGCTTCTTGGTGGAAGTGACACTGAAACCTGGAGCGCAGTAAGGAACCACTCAAAGATACTGGTAGGAAGTGGGAATGGGGTCTAAATTCAAGTAATTTTCTCCAAATTTAACCTTTCTTTTGGTAGACTTAAACTAATTAAGCTTGTAGATTATACCTAATTGATGAGATTGTTTTCTTACTATGGCCTAAGGCCTCAAATGTAAAGAGTGTGTGGTCTTATTCTTCTTAGATTAATACACTGATCAGAAAATGAGTCCTGAGGTTTGAACCAAAAAAAAAAAAAAAAAAAAAAAAGGCTGCCTCTGGGAGGGGAAGGAGTGACAAACATCTTTAGCCTCATCTAGGGAAGAGGTATCCCTCTCTTAACCACTAAGACAGAATATGAGGGGGATTTCATGAAATATTTCCGACAACAGACTTGTTTAGCAAGACAGGCAAATGATTCCCCTTCTTGGAATGTTAGAATATACCCATGCATCCTCAGGTTTGAACAGTATGGCAGCATGAGCTACAGTTCTAAGGCCCCACAACCCTTACTACAAAATTGGTAAACAGATCAATTAGTTCTTGGGCCAAGCCAATTTAACATATAAGCTAGGGGAGCAGAGAAAAAAGCTACACACACACACACACACACATGTCCATGCTTACACACTCAGGTGAACAACCAGAAATTAATGATAAGAGTAGGGAGAGGCAAATTATGGCCTGTGGACCAAATCCAACCCGCTCTCTGTGTAATAAACAGAACGTTACTGGAAGATGGCCATGCCTACTTGCTTACATATTGTCTATACCTGCTTTCAGGCTGTGGCATAGCACAGTTAAGTAGCTGCCTGCCACAGAGCCTGAATGGCCTACAAAACTTAAAATATCTATCTTGCCCTTTGTGGGAACAGTTTGCCAATTCCTGAAATAGAGAAATGGAAAATAGGGGGAGAAATCAATGAAACCAAAAGCTGCTTTTCTGAAAAGATTAAAAAAAAACCCCAAAAAACAAAACCTGATAAACCTCTAGCTGGACTGACGAGGGAAAAAGGAATTATCAATATAAAGAACAAAAGAGGGGATATTGCAAAGAGTGCTATAACCTTAAAAAGATAATGAGAATATTGTAAACAATTTTATGTTAATAAATTTGAAAAAGATGAAATGGACAAATTCTTGAAAGACACAAAATTCCAACGCGGACACAAGAAGAAAAATAATCTGAGTAGCCTTATTTCTATAAAAGAAACAAATTTTAGCTAAACATCTTTTTTATACTGAAAATTTCATTTAATAAAACTCATTTGTCTACCGTTCATTCTAGGTTTTCCCTCTCTACTTTTTTTTTTAAATTAACATATAATGTATTATTTGTTTCAGGGGTACCAGTCTGTGATTCATCAGTCTTCCACAATTCACAGTGCTCTCATCATAGCACATACCCTCCCCAAAGTCCATCATCCAGCCACCCCATACTTCCCACCCCCACCCCCACCCCCTCCAGCAACCGTCAGTTTGTTTCCTGAGATTAAGAGCCTCTTGCGGTTTGTCTCCCGCTCTGGTTTCATCTTGTTTCATTTTTCCCTCCCTTCCCCTACGATCCTGTCTTGTTTCACAAATTCCTCATATCAGTGAGATCATATGATGATTGTCTTTCTCGACTGACTTATTTTGTTTTAGCTAAACACTTTTCCACAAAAGAAACACTAGGTTCCAGATGGCTTCACTTGTACGTTCTACCAAAATTTAAGAAAGAATACCAATGCTTCACAAATTCTTAGAGAAAACTGAGGAGGAATGCCTTCACCTCATGTCCCAAGGCAAGTATTATCTCCATAATCAAATACCAATATCAAAACCAAACAAGGACATCACAAGAAAACTAAACATCAGTGTCTCTCACGAATATAGATGTGAAACATTCCTTACCAAATTTCAGTAAATTGAATCCAACAACATATGTAAAGGATAATAATGACATTTTAATATGGTGTATCTCCCCACTTATTTAGGTCTTTGATTTTTTTCATTATCAGTATTTTGCAGTTTTCTGCACGGAGATCTTGCACATACTTTATGAGATTTATACACAAGTATTTCATTTTTTCTGAGCTACCATAAGTGGTACTGTTTTTAAAATTCCAAATTCTACTTGTTCATGCTAATGTATTAAAAATACAATTGATTTTTCTATCTTGTGGCCTTGGCTAATTCCTTGATTACTTCTAGCTTTTTCTGATGAGTCTATGGCATTGTGTACATAGGCATTCATGTTGTCTGGGAATAATTTTATTTCTTCTTTTCCAATTTACATGCCTTTTATTTCTTTTTGTCTTGTTGCACTTGGTAGCAACTCCACTATGCTGCTGAAGAAGACTGGTAACAATGGACATGTCTTTTTCCGAATATAAGGACAGTAACAGATACGTTCACTATTTTGATTGTGGTGATTATTTCATGGTATATACATATGTCAACATATCACAGTATATATTTTAAATATATGTAGCTTATTGTATGTCAGTATACCTCAAGGAAAAAAAAAAGCTGAATTATCATAGTGTCTGGGAAGAATTAAACTTCCAGCTAGCAACCAGACAGTTTAAGCCTCCCCATCATCACCTACTTCTGGACCATGACCAAAATCTGCATGAAAGAGTATAATTTGAGTCCTGTCAGAACACATTACTGTTGTTGGCCTTTCTTTTTTGCCTTCTTTCAAATCCTGCCTCACCTTTTTGCCTTGCTTCACTTTTCAAGTCAGAGGAATTCTATCTAGGTGAGCCATTTTATAGACAAAATTCATTCTTATGCTCTTCAGGTAAAATAGTTTAAATAAAACAGTTGGGCGTGGAGCCTGATGTGGGGCTTATACTCACCACCCTGACACTGAGACCTGACCTGAGGTCAAGAATTAGACACTTAACCGACTAAGGCACCTAGGCATCCCCAGGCAGAATAGTTTATTTTGAGCAATGGATCTTCTTCATTGTTGTATTCCTATAACGGATATGTTCAACCTAGTATTAAGGATGCCTGAGATTATAGTTTTAATGTGTTAAATTTTTGTTCAAAAGAAAACATGGTTGTTTATTATTGAATTTTAAGGGAAATCACCTAAAATGTTCACCTTAAAACCACTTTGTCAAATCTATTGCCTTTTTTTATCACGAATTCAATTACAGCTCTTATATCCTACCATTCTTACTTCCTGGACTTTTCTTCTGAAGACTGCAGAATTACTCTAATTCAGGAACACAGAGAAAGCAGAGCACGGGTCTGCAGCTAGACTCTAAGTTCAACTCCCCACTGATGACCTTGAGCAAGTTTCCTCCACACACATAAATACACAGCTCAATGAATTCTCAAGTGAACACATTATATAGCTAACATTTATGTCAGAAAGTTGAACATTAGCATTGCCTCAGATCTTGTATCAGAAATTTAAGTTTGTAGGCGACCTTTCTTTTTATGACAAAACATATACTATGTTTAAAATGCTGTAATAAATCCCAGAAAATATAGAAAAGTAATTCTAAAACTGTCCCTGGATGAATGCATAGCCTCTGTATTTTTATGCCTATCCCAAACCTGCCCTACTAAAAGACAAGAAAAAGTAGAAGTATGGGATAGGAATAAAGAACATTAGAGTAAAAAAAATGAAAAACAACTCCAGCATAAGGGATTACTTTATCAGGGTGTTATAGGAATAAGGAGTTCAGAACATGGTGGATATAGAAAGCTGGAAATGATGAATCCAAGAGAGTGGACTCAGTCTAGGATGATCAAAGATGGTATCTCTATAGAGACAGGGACAGTGTTGTACAGTGCATGACACGGAGGGTGAAACAATAGACTCTGGTAATATTTTCTTCTATTCCGGGAGGAAGAGTTCTTGAATAGTTTTGGGCGTGGTGGAGGATCTTTCTCCTCAAATCTTTCTTGTCTCTATAGCACCTTTATCTCAGCACTCCGTCTTTCACAGATCTGAATATTTCAGGAGACTCCTAATGAAGATCCTTTTTGGTATTCACACTCAGAAGATACTTCTCAGGAAAAAAAAATAATTAATAATAATAAAAAAGGAGCACATACCTGCTCTTTGACCTCAATGTTATGCTCCCCTTCCAGAATAAGCGTGACTGCTTGCATAATTTGCTTTCCATGAGTACTCATTATTTTATCTATATGCTGCAAAAACAAGGGAAATCCACAGTTATTATCTGGGGAACAAAGAAAAAGATCACAGAAAGGAAAAGAAAGCTTCTAAGTTAAACAATGTAATACACAACTGCTTGAAAGAGAAACCACAGCATATAGAACTAGATGCCAAAAAATAGTGTTTATTATAGCATAACATTGAATTTTGCTTTCTGTGTGTGTGTGTGTGTGTGTGTGTGTGTGTGTATTTATGACTTGAAGTTTAAAAATAACAGACTTGGCCTGATAAAATACAGAATTATATTTTCAATACAGAATCCTCAAACCCAAAGATTTTAAAGAAAAAGGAACTCTAAAGAGGGATGGGAGGGGAGCCTGGGTGGCTCAGTGGGTTAAAGCCTCTGCCTTCGGCTCAGGTCATGGTCTCAGATTGCTGGGATCAAGCCCCACATCGGGCTCTCTGCTTAGCATGGAGCCTGCTTCCTCCTCTCTCTCTCTCTGGCTGCCTCTCTGCCAACTTGTGATCTCTGTCAAATAAATAAATAAAATCTTTAAAAATAAATAAATAAAAAGGGGGGAAGGGGGAAAAAACCAGAGACATGGAAAATAGGGCACAGATTTACATTTGCACCCTGCAGTACAAATGAACGAAGAAGGCGCAGAAAACAAGTGAAGCACAAAGGAACCACCCATGTTTCTTCATCTACCTGAAGGCCACGGACTTCAGGCAGGCTCAAGGAACTACAAGAGGGACCCCAAAAACAGGCTCAGCCTCTCCTGCTTTGATATATAACCACTGCTTCCACACTGACATCTTCAGAGTCAATCTACTAAATGTTGGCAGCATGGGGATTGGTCTATGGAATAACACTGAAAAGGATTCTCTAAAGGGAAAGAAGCAGAGGCCCCAGGGATGAGTGACTTAGACATATGAGAAAACACATTCTGGCCAGCAAACCAAGTAAGAACGAAGTAAGAAATCAAGGCAGGCTCATATCCGCTATGGAGTAAGGAGAAGGAGACAGAACAGGCAGTGCAAGAGTGGAGGGTCAGGTGGCTGTATGGTAAAGCAGTTCCCAGATCACCTATGAAGGTGACAGGTCTAGATATTGACTTCTTTTTGGTAAGGGACAGTATTTGTTTTTTTTTTTTTAAAGATTTTATTTATTTATTTGACAGACAGAGATCACAAGTAGGCAGAGCGGCAGGCAGAGAGAGAGAGAGAGGGAAGCAGGCTCCCTGCTGAGCAGAGAGCCCGATGCGGGACTCGATCCCAGGACCCTGAGATCATGACCTGAGCCGAAGGCAGCAGCTTAACCCACTGAGCCACCCAGGTGCCCCAGGGACAGTATTTGAATCACACTTCTGGGCAGATATTGATGGGAGAAGTGCAGGAGAACAGTATTTTGTACTGCATACACATGGCAGCTAATGTGGAAACTTTTACTTACAGGCCGAGTAGAGAGGAGATTTCTAAGAAGTCCCAATGTCTTCATCAGCACATTCAAATCTGAATCTGATAATAACCGGAATAGCTGTTCAGTACTCAAGCTTCGTAAAATATCGGCTTTTATTTTTTGTTCAGCCTGAAATGCCATATTCTGAAAGGATTAAAGAAGTTTCAAAAATCATGTTTAATTTGCTTTATTAAATTATATTTTGATAATAACTGAAAATTTTCAAAGTATAAAAAGAAGCTGCAGATAATTTAAGTCATACTATTTTTTTGATTCTTGTTAATTACTTACAATTCTGTCTGTCAGGAGAAAGATAACTATCTCCTATATATACTCCTGTATAAGGAATATGACCACTTCCTGATACGGGCATTTGAGTGTCCTAAGATTTGTCTAATAAATATAGAATCTATGGTTTCTTTTTTAAAAATTATTTTATTTAAACTGAAAAAAAAAAAAAAAAAAACAAAAAACCCCAACCAAACCCCCTCTGCCCAAAAGCAAACCCAAAACACAAAACTGAAATGAAAAAACAGTTCACTCATTTCTCCCACCCCACTTATCTCCTACTTCTGGCAACCACTGATCTCTCACCTCTATGAACTTGGTTACTTTTCAGAAATGTTTCTGGTTATCAAGTTGCCTTCTGTGCACCATTTTTTTTTTTAAAGTAGGCTCTACAACGTGGGGCTTGAACTCACAACCCTGAGATCAAGAGTCAAAATGCTTTTCCCAAGAAGCCACCTAAGCACCCCGTCTTCAGTGTACTTTAATACAAAATTGCTACTAATTACACTGTGCCACTCATTTTGAGAATGACTAAAAAGAATTCCCTTATTATGGATGAAAATAAGTAGTGGGTTTTGTTAAGTTTACTGGCACAGAAACACATACTATATTCACAATACTATGTTGGGTGTTGATATGGCAGGTCTATATTATAAAGGAGGCTCCCCAAAGGGTAGAAGGTATATCCAAGCTACTAGCAACCCCAGATGGCTGGGTTTTTTTCTTGCTCCTTTTTCTCCTTTCTGGACACATTATGGATTACCCCAGTTTAACCTGAAGGTATAATAACACATCTAAAGAAAATAAAAACACAGCAAATGCCAAATAACTCATAAATCAAGTTTTGGTAAGTCTTTTGTATACGAGAAAGTTACTATAATATGTGGTTATTCCCATATATTTGTTTTTCTTTAAAGATTTATTTACCCAAAAAAGGGGTATTATTTATTTATTTATTTGAGAGAGAGAGAGAGAATGTAAGCTTGAGTGGGGGGAGGGGCAGAGGGAGTGGGAGAGAGAATCTCAAGCAGACTCCTCGCTGAGCCTGAAGTGGGGCTCAATTTCACAACCCTGAGATCACAACCTGAGCTGAAATCAAGAGTTGGATGCTTAACAGACTGAGGCACCCAGGTGCCCCCAGGCTTATTTTTCAAATTGAGGAGCTAAACCATGCAAAAGATCAAGTTACCTAATGATGTGAGCAGCATGGCAGAGAGAAATGAGTACTGACTGGGCTGGTGTCGAGAGATCCAAGCCAAAAATGACTCCAGGTTTTTATAGTTGGTGGACAGAGAAGAAAACAGCTGGTTATATGGTGACTAATGAGAATAAGATAGTTAATATGGATTTGAGGAGTGGGATAATAAGTTCAGTTTTCAACAATAAAATTGTACATGTCCTAGGGAGGCCTTAAATAAAATCTCACAGGCCGTTTAAGTGACAGACCTGGGGTATAGGGAACAATTATGTCCGGATCTGTACATCTCAAAGTAACTTCTATTAAGTGGGGCTAAAATCATGACAGTAAGATGAAGTCCTTCAAACTGAAGTATAAAGGGAAATGGAAACTGGGAATTGAAACTGGGGAAATATTCCCTGAGAAGGGGTTTGAAAATGGGGATAGGTAGAAAGTGAGGCTGAAAAAAAAAATTAAGTCCTGGAGTGGAGTTTTAAGAAAGAAAAGTGCTAAAAGCTGATACAAAGTTTAGGAGAATAAGAACTGAAACTACTGGATTTGCTATTTAGAAAATGATTATTTCTATCCCAAATTTGTGTGGAAAGACAACAGATATACACAGAACAAGGAAAAGAATATGGGTTTGGAACAGGTTCAGAATCCACTGTAATCATTTGTTTGCTGTGACACCTTGGAGGATTCATTTATCCTCCAAGTCCCAGGTTCCCAATTGTGAGGTGGATATAAACCAATATAACTTAAAATAAGAATCAGAAATAACAACTGAAGATAAACACATTCCTTAGTGTCTGGTACATAGTAATTAAATTATAACTACTATAATTATATTTGAAGAAATCCATGTCAATTTTAAAGATTTTATTTATTTGTCAGAGAGAGAGAGAGTGAGCGAGTGAGAGAGCACACACAAGCAGGCAGAGTGGCAGGCAGGGGCGGAGAGAGAAGCAGGCTCCCTGCCAAGTAAGGAGCCTGATGCAGGACTCGATTCCAGGACCCTGGGATCATGACCTGAGCCAAAGGCAGCAGCTTAACTGAATGAGCCACCCAGGTGTCCCATAAACCCATGTCAATTTTAATTTCAATATATTTTTAGTAAATCTTAAGTCATACAGTGTGACTTCATAGTTATACAGTTTTATAAATTTAGATTATTATAAAGTATTTACTTGAAATTGTTAAAACATTTTTATTATTTTTTAAAGATTTTATTTATTTATTTGAGAGATGAAGATCAGGCAGAGAAGCAGGCAGGGAGGAAAGGGAGGAAGCAGACTCCCTGCTGAGCAAAGAGCCCGGTGCGGCGCTTGATCCCAGGACCCTGGGATCATGTCCTGAGCCGAAGGCAGAAGCTTTAACCCACTGAGCCACCCAGGCACCCCAAAATTGTTAAGAAATTATTAAGCAATTATGCATCACTTCTGTTGCCCTGGGCAAGTTATTTAATCACTCTGTGCTTAGTTTACTCATCTGTAAAATATGAATACTCTCTAGCTTATTTCAGATCATTATAAAGAGCACAGGAGGGGGACGCCTGGGTGGCTCAGTTGGTTAAGCAGCTGCCTTCGGCTCAGGTCATGATCCCAGCGTCCTGGGATCGAGTCCCACATCAGGCTCCTTGCTCAGCAGGGAGCCTGCTTCTCCCTCTGCCTCTGCCTGCCATTCTGTCTGTCTGTGCTCGCTCTCTCCTCCTCTCTCTCTCTCTGATAAATAAATAAAATCTTTGGAAAAAAAAAAAAAAAAAAAAAAAAGAATTTACAAAGAGCACAGGAGAAATGAAAAGGCTCTGTCAAGTAAGTAACTCTAGGCAGGTTATCAATACTTCTGATGAGGAAAATTTGTTTTTCCTAAATTAGATGTCCAATATTAAGACCTGTTTGCTTTTTTCTTTTTTTAAAAGATTTTTAAAATTTATTTATTTGTCAGAGAGAGACAGAGAGAGAGGGTGTGAGAGCAAGCACACAAGCAGGCAGAGTGGCAGGCAGAGGCAGACAGAAGCAGGCTCCCAGCTGAGCAACGAGCCCAATGCAGAACTCGATCCCAGGACCCTGGGATCATGACCTGAGCCAAAGACCAAGGCTTTAACCCACTGAGCCACCGAAGCATTCCCGGTGTCTGCTTTTCTTAATAATAAACAGGAGAGGGGCACCTGGGTGGCTCAGTGGGCTAAAGCCTCTGCCTTCAGCTCGGGTCATGATCTCAGGGTCCTGGGATCGAGCCCCACATGGGGCTCTCTGCTCAGCAGGGAGCCTGCTTCCTCCTCTCTCTCTGCCTGCCTCTCTGCCTACTTGTGATCTCTGTCTGTCAAATAAATAAATAAACATTAAAATAATAATAATAATAATAATAAACAGGAGAACTGTGGCGCACAGTGGCCACATGCTAATATTCAAATCCAAAAGCTGAATACTAAGTGTTCTAGGTCCAAGGTCATTAGAGAACTGGGCCAAAATAGCAACATTTATTAAAAAGCAAATTTCAGACATTTCAAACAATACATTCTTTAGTTTTAACTTTGATAACAGCCCCATTCTCTTCACAAGTGATGAGTTATATAAGAGAGTAAAACATACCATTAAAGCCCAAATACCATTCACTCGCAATGCAGGATTTTCACTTTGGGTTAATCCACAAAGTAGTTCTACAGCTCCAGATTCTAAAATTGGCTGTGATTGGAAAGGAAAAAAAAGCACAATTTTAAAGTCAAGTTTGTAACTAAATGTGATTATACCCTGGCACTCTGCTTATGATTTCCTTCCTACTCTAATGCAATTCCAGGCAACTTCTGCAAAGCAGGAAGTGAGGTGAACATAAAAATTACCACAAAAAGGGCAAAAACAATTAGGTCTTTTACAAATTCACAACCCAAAATAGTCCCAGTCATTTCTCTTTTTTTCTGTAGCTCTGACTCAGGAGCTGTCCTAATTCTGTACATTCTGCACATGCCTTATGATTCCACTATCTAATTCTACACTCTCCTTCTCACTGTCCTTTGAGACACTCACTTCCTGTGTGGTGTACGGGTGTATCCCATGTGTTCTTTACAAGCTGGGACTGACAACATGGCTGGATTACATGGAACTTACATAACGGAACTATCTTCTTTTCCAGACTGTCAATATTATTCCAAATGTGCTGAAGAATCCATTTTTTAGAACTACTTTCAGGACCATCTCTCAATTGTACAAGCAAAACAGTTGTATACTTTTATGGTCCTATTACATTCTCCACCTAAAATACCTTTAGCCTAACCACTCATTTTATTTATGATCCTTGGCTGAAAACAGGGTTTGAAAATTTCTAAAAAATTAACACCTCTGAGGACTGATCTACTGTCACCAATGAATGCTTAAAAGGCCCTCTTTTCAAGTGGACTCTAGAATTGTGTTAAGCAATTCAGACTTACGTAGGGAGGAAAAGGGCAGTGACTTTGAAGATGCTATTTTGAAGGATACACATTTCTCTACTTGTACAAAGTGGTTTTGTTTCTTTTTAAAATTTTCTTTTTTGAATATAGTTCACACACGATGTTACTTTAGTTTCAGGTGTACAACATAATGATTTGACAGGTTTATACACTATGGTGTGCTCACCACAAGTGTAGCTACCATATATCACCATACAGTGCTATTATAATCCCTGTTATTCCCAAAACCTACTCATTCCGTAACTGGAAGCCTGTATCTCCCTCTCCTTTTCATCCATTTTGCCCATTTCCCCACCTCTCTTTTTTTTTTTTTTTAATTTTGAAGTAAGTTCAAACTTATGAAGTAGCAAGAATAAGGTGCTTCTACCACACAGTCTTTTCCTCAATTCAAAATTTTTAAATATTTTGTCATATTTATCATTACCTCTCTCCTTCTGCATGCCCACATCCACATTATTCATCTTTTCTGAACCACTTGAAAGTACAGCATATACATCATGCCCCTTTACCCTTAATACTTCAATGGGTATTTCCTAAGAACAAGGATATTCTCTTGGAATCACACAGCAGTTATCAAATTCAGAGATGTTAACATTAAAACAAGACTTTTATTAATCTATAGCCCATATCCCAATTTTGTCAACTGGCCTAATAAGTGCTTTTATAGCATTTCCTTCCTCTCAGTTCAGGATCCAGTTTATTTTTAACATAAAAAAAAAATCAATCATATTACTGACCCTATACCTCAGCCCATCTACCTTACTTCTAACCAGACCTTATCTAAATATGCAGAAAGTGGCTCTGAGGCAATATGAATGCTGTTCAGAGTGATTAATGGTATAGTACTGACTGCAACCAGTTCATTACCATGCAAGGACCTCAACCACCAGAGCAGAGGAAAACAGATGGAAACTCTGGCATCCTGTCTAGACTTTCTCTTCCTTCAGAGTAACTATCAGTTTCTCTCCTTTTGTTCCAAGATTTCTGCTTGTTGAGTAACTGTCTCTGAATCTCCACCTTGCTACCAAATGCTGTTCTAACTACCAGCCAGAAGACTACAGGTGTTACAGTGATGAAAGGAAATTCAACAAAAATGGAACCACTAAATAAAGGACAGTGTCTAAACCTCAGCTCACAACTGGGCAGACCAGAGATATTTTAACATGATGAAACTAACTCTGTAAGGTTCCCTCCCTCCTTTATTAAAGCTTATTGTAGTTTTCCCTAGTATAAAAACAATACATGCTCAAATACATTTATAAAATGTATAGAAGGGAAAGAACATCCCCATATGTAATCCCTCCCCAAACAACAATCTAACATTCAACATTAAAAAGATTATTTTCCTGGGGCACCTGGGTGGCACAGTTAGTTAAGCATTTGATTCTTGATTCTGGTTCAGGTCACGATATCAGGGTTGTGAGACTGAGCCCTGAGATCAGCGTGGAGCCTGCTTAAGATTTTCTCTCTCTCCTTCCCTGTCTGCCCCTCCACTCATCCTCTTTCTCTCCCTCTCCCTTAAAAAGAAAAAAGGGTATAAAGACTATTTTCCACCAGTCATCACCCTGAAATGATTTATAATCCTGATTTACAAAACTGACCCTTAATTTATTCTTAATATATATAGTTTGAAAATAATCTACTACTTTTGTAATTACATTTGTAGTTGTAGGCAGTTTAGATTAAGTGTAAGCTATAGTATCTTTTAAATAAGTTTCACATGCCAGGCAGAAATGGGAGAATTGGAAATTAAACCATTTTAAAATGATTTTATTTGCACACACACCACAATATAATTCAGAAGTAGTTTTGTTTTTTTTTAAAGATTTATTTATTTATTTGAGAGAGAGAATGAATGGAGGCAGGGGAGAAGCAGAGGCAGAGGGAGAGACTCTTATGCAGACTCCCTGCTGAGTACAGAGACCCACACGGAGCTGGATCCCACGACCCTGAGATCATGATCTGAGACAAAACCAAGAGTCAGATGCTTAACTGACTAAGTCATCCAGGCAGATGTAGTATTTTACTCCAACAGTAGTTTTTACATGTCAATCCTGAAATTTCAAAGTCAACTACTGTGAAAATTATATGATTAAACTCTAAGTAGACTGGGCCAAGATAGGAAGAGAAAATCGATACTAACCTCTTTGCTTGGAGAAAATTCAAGAAGAAGATTACATAGCATGGAAGATGCTACTACTAGGATTTCATCTGGTGCATTTTGTAAGACCTATGGAGTTTAAAAAAGGGATGCTATTAATGGTTTGGAATGATGGAAGCGAGATCATAAGAACAAATGAGAACCAAAAACAATTTATCTTTCAACTTGGCTTTTCATATTGGATAGTTAGGAAAGATCCACTTGTAATCATGTCAAACTTTACCTGGTGCTCTAATTATGACTAAGGCCCTCACACTATCTTGCTGGAGAAGCTACAGCCCCACTGCCAGGATGGGAGGTGCTGCACAGAAAGAGATAAACACATAAGTCAGCGAGGGGGTGCTCTGTATGAAAAGTGTGAACAGCACGGGACTGCTTTAGGACAAGTTAGTTAAATTTACCCCATTGTATCAGGCCACTTATGAAACCACAAATTGCCCCAGAGCGTGAAACATTCTGATTTGTGTGTCTCTAGAAGGGCTTGTTTGACCAAAAGCAGGGGTGAATCAAGCTACTATACAGCTAGGGCAAGGTGGGGACTGGTTTTCAGGACTGGAATCTCAGCCCTGGTTCCAACCCTTCTTTTCACTTAGTAGATGTGTGAACTTGAGCTTATTTCTTAACCTCTCTGAGTCTTTGAATTGAAGAAAACAACACTTCCTTGACAGGAGTTTTTAAGATTAAATGTGATATAGTGAATATTAAGGGAAGCAACATGACATACGGGTGAAGAACACAGACCGCCTGAATGCAAATTTCAGCTCAAACACTAAATAAGTATATGAATTCCTTGGCTATAAAATGGGGACGATGGTATTACTGTGAGAATTAACATATAAAAAGATTTTAGAATAGTAACTGGCACATAGTAATGGCTATAAAAATAGAGTTTTTACAAAGGTAATTCATTGTTGTAATTGTTATCATCAGGCACGTAGATACAAAGCAAACTAACTGCCATGGACTCTCACTCAACTCAGAAGACAGCATAGCACAATGACAAATGTTAGTCACCATTAGCTGTTATCAGAACCTGTTGTTTCTAGATTCCAAGAGTGAAGGCTCATAACCACCACCACTTTTATGTAATATCCACTTTAACGAAATCTTCTGTATTTGGGATCAGATCAGGATCAGACTCATGATCCCAAAAGGAATCTTAGAAACTCTCTGTTACGCAAACTGGAAATGGATCATCACCAAAAACTTCAGAGAGTTAAATATATTACCTGCTTTCTTCAGCTAAATCAAGTCCAAAGTTCCCAAGTTAATAAGCAATAATTATAAAATAGATAATAGTTATCTTAAGATACTGCATTTTAAACTCTCCTGTGAACTGTCAGCTAGTCGATGAAAATCGAAACTCATATACTATGAGTTTAGTTTATGGATCCTGATGGGTGTTTGTCACAACCCCTTCTGAGATCATACAACCCTTCCTTTCCTTTGCCATGCCCTTCCTTTATCCCTCGGGTACTCACCCTACCTATTCTTTAAGGCCATCCCCACTCCAGAAGCCTTCTTGAAGCCCTTCCAGTCAGAAGTCTTCTCCTGGGACCCTTATTACTACCTACTATTCAAATTCCTTGTGCAGCCATGCCAATCTCCTTTTCTATTTACAAATTTAAGCTTCCTGAAGGACTAATCTATGGTCTAATTTATCCTGGCCCATATCAACTGAATGGCACTGCACAAAAGGGGTGCTCAATGAACATTTGTGAATTAAGAAAAATAATCATTTTCTAAAACTATACTACTTAGAATCATTGCTTGAAATAAGTGAGTGCTTACCAATGCAATTCACTTTAAAAATACTACTATTTTTGCTATATGGAGACTAATGTGCTTTTATCAACTTTTTTTTTTAAGATTTTATTTATTTATTTGACAGAGAGAGATGACAAGTAGGCAGAGAGGCAGGCAGAGAGAGGAGGAAGCAGGCTCCCCGCGAGCAGAGAGCCCGATGCGGGGCTCGATCCCAGGACTCTGAGATCATGATCTGAGCCGAAGGCAGTGGCTTAACCCACTGAGCCACCCAGGCGCCCCTATCAACTTTTATTTTCCAATGAGATAACAATGATAAACTAAAACAGAATAGCTATCGAAATTTTAAAAGCATTTACTCAGTGCAATATAAGAGGACATTGAAATTCACAAGCTGACATCTAATACTGATCAAATAGAATTTCAACAAAATAAGGACCAAAAAAATCACAAATAAAATTTTTAATTAAAATGTAATGCCTACTCTTCTGTAGTTTGCTAACCAACAGCTGAAAACATGGCAAAGCAAAAAGGGGGAAAAAAAATCAATAGACATGCAAATAGCCTTGAACTACGAAAAACCTAAAAGTATCTAGATAAATTACTGACTTACTTCCAAGCTCAAGCTTTTAGTATTATACTTTGTACAACAAGGTAGTAGTTTGATAGTAACTATATTCACAGGTACCCAAGTATACAAAATCCTTCTAGATTGCCCACCAAACCTTAGTCCAGGTAGAACTAGCTAGAAACAGTATGTTGCCCCATGTCTGAGTCATACGATAAAGGGATAGTGTGCTGAGCAATTAGAGAAAATAGCTCCAGAGAAAATATTTGGAAGTTATTTTGGGAAATAGAAGAGCCTTAAAAAAAATTTTGAGCGGACAGAATCCATAAATCAAGATTAAATTGTTATGCAAAAGTTATAATCTAAAATAAGAAAGAATGCCCATAGCAAAATAGCTTTCCTGAAGAGAGCACTGGTCCAGCTCTTTCCACCTGGTGATCATACCCCCAACACCCCTTCTACTACGGTCACGAAGACATCCTTATGCTTCCTTTACGGACCATGTGTAGTATTTCACTCATGCTATTCCTCTCTCTGGAAAATCTTCCTGCCTTCCTTTTTCCTTCAAAGTCCACTTCATATTTTTCCTGCCTGAAGCCTCCCCTGGCTATTTTCTACCACAATGATGCCCCTACTGTAACCCAAAGCTTTAAGATGAGGGCAAGAGCTCTGGAGTAAAAATATTCTAGTAGCCTCACTGTGCCTAAGAGATTTTCACAGTAGGTAATAAAGACCAAAAACCAAAACCAAAACCTTAAAAAATTCTGCTGATTAAATGCAACGTATATGATCATTGAAAAAGAAAGAAAGAAAGAAAGGAAGGAAGGAAGAAAATAAGAAATTAAGAAAGAAGATGGACCAGAGACCAACTTGACCCACAGTTCTGTAATATATCAGGGAATAACATAAGCAGCAACCTAATGCCTCATCTAAGTCTTGATTCAGATTTATTTGACCTCAACCACTTTTTTGTTGTTGTTTTTGGCCCTCAAGGAAAGACCTAAGACCAAAGAAATTATTTTGGTGAAAGAGAAATAGGAGATAACATTGTGGTAAAAAATATCCAGGGATTGCCAAAAGATTAAGAACAGGTTATACCTTCCCATGACTGATTCCTTTCCTTTTTACAAGTAAAAATTACAAAGATTCTGGAAGAAGTCTAAAGTGTAATAGCAAACACACAGGGAGGTCAGATGAGTAACTAAAGTTTTATTTAGTTAAAAGAAAACTAGGCATCTGCTTCCCTGTCACACTTGAGATGCTGACCTTGGAAACATGTTCTACAGATCTAAAGATGCTTAAAACATCAGATCTGAGGAGGTGAGTATTCAAAATCTTTCACACAAAAAAAATAGCCATACTCCCAGACCAGGGAGTATTATCAGCTACTTTGGCTCACTACAAAGGCTCTGTGGGAATGGGTGCTACTTGCTGGTTTCTTACCTTCATTAAAGGTTTCCACACAGCGTGATCCTGGAAACTGGTTCGAAGCTGCTGCACAGATCTAGATAAACTGTGCAAACATCTACAAAGAATAATCAAAATTAGCTTCAAAAGAAGCCAAAACTTTTACTTTTCAAACACACTGCTTTGGCATTTCACTAGTTACTAATATGCACGTCAAGTATATCTATAGACATTGTTAATTCAACTACTTCAGGACTTCATGGGCTTTCCAGGCTAGCTTCTCTGTGAAATGATGTTACACACTGCAGAAGTTCACCCAAGAATACTTTTGAGTAACATTTGGATTCTGCGCTTACTTGGTGAAGGTCCGGAAAGGAAACAGGTTAAACACACGGCAAAGGGTTTTTATTCAGACCATTTAAAGCTCATACCTGACGGCAGCTAACCGCACCTTGACACTAGACTCAGACAAGCCAGTCACAATTCGGTCCATCATATTTTCAGTCTCAATGATCTGGAGAAAAAGGTTAATGCTGCATAAATAACAACACGAAGAGGACAAATTTCACTCTTGTAAATGCAAGTATGTTAATATCCATTAAAAGTTTAATGTTTTTAGCAAGAGTTTTTACCTCTGGAACAATCGTTTTGTGGTGTGGCAGACAGCTCATCAGCAAGGAAGGACTATCCACTAAGAACTTGCCAGACTGAATGACAGGCATGAAGGGGCAAATTATGTTTATTTTTAAAAAATACTTAAAACAGTAACTAGATGGCATAAATATTGCAGAGGTGTTACATAAACAGTATTGAGAAAAACTAAAAGATGTAACTGAGTTATCACTAGGCAGGTTCCTGCCAGAGTGAGATTCTAGAAAAATTATGGTTCACACTCAGCCCCTTATGAAATGCAACCTGTGGGTTTCTGACAGAGCCACCTTGTGGCTACCTTCTTACCAAGCAAAAGGAAACTAAGTTAAATATTTTGAAAAGTAATCCTTGCCATCTCTTTACTGTAACACTAACTCCTGTTACATTTAATCACCATAGTCACAATTTTTTTAAAATTTAAAAATAAGATAGCATGTAATTTTCCTTCATTAAGCAATAGACAGATACAAAATAAATATTATGTGGAAGAAATTAAGCTTAATTTGTGTGGTCCTATAGAAAAACCACCTATTAGAAAAAAAGCTAATACAATCAAAACCAAAATGTTAACAAAAACAACTAACATTTGTTAAGTACATCAATGTGCTGAGCATTGTGCTACTACGCATATTACATGATCTGATTTAACCCTCTTGCAGGCATTATTACAATTATTCTCATTAGCCTGTTAGGCAACTGAAGGTTCTAGATGATAGAGTTTGCCTGGGATCACAAAGCAGAGAGGAACTCAGGCATCTGACTCCAGACTCCTGATTCTTAGCCATGCTTGTAATACCGCCCTGGTTAGAGAACTGTGCTCACAAGGTAGTCCCCAACATGAGTGACAACGTTAATGTGAGTCATTACTCCCACCTGGAAGATACCTCGCTGGGAGGTATGGGGAGATCACCTGGGGAGCTCCTTAAGCTGTAGTCCTCTTACCCCTTCCCTTCCTTAAACAGACACAAGGCTCTGCTCATCTCTCATTCTACATATGACAATGCTGGTACTTCAAAATCAGCTTGATATTCCCTAATCTAAAATTCTTTATTCCAAGAACAAAGTCGTGGTGGGGGTGGGAACACAAGATTATCCTCCGAGAGCTAAGAAATGTTATTAGGCTGGCTCCAGATGCTTAGGAAACCTGGACATGACCAAGAATTTAACGAAGCTTCTGGATAATGTTTATTGGCCACATCCAACCAAAGATGTAAATCTGCCAAGGGTCAGGACAAGGGTAGCAATCATTAGGCATATAGATTTGCTCTATGATCCTGACCAAATTATTTGACCTCCGTGGGCCTTCAGTAAAACGAGGGGCTAGAGCAATTATTATTCTACCTTCAATCATTTGCAATCAGCATGTAAAGAAAAATCATGTTTGCCTGGGCAAAACTATCATGTTATCCAGAAGCAACATGGGAAGGTAGAGTAGAAGAGACGAGACAGTACAGGCCTAGTTAGATAAGGAGTCATAAATCAGGGAGCAGGCTAGACTAAGGGCAAATAGGGCACAGCTCCTATTTACAAGGCCACATTTACTTATTCAGTAAATATGTGAGTGCCCACCAAATGCGAGGCACAGTTTTAAATCTTGAAGATAAAATGGTGAGGCAGAAAAGCCCCTGTTCCCACCAAACTTACAGTGTAGGTTAAGTGAGTGCAATGAACTACTGAATGAGTGCTATAGCACTTGCTGTTAGCAAAAGCACTTTAGGAATGACAGGAGCAATAGGGCTTAAGGCAGACAGAATGAATTAAGTGTCCACAAAGGTAAGTGGGAAAAATACCCACTCTCAGAATGCTGGGAAATGGCCATTAATGACCATACCAGACAATACTGAGGCTTAGGCCAGCAGACAGTGGGGAACTATGTAAGCAGCCAATCATTATATAGAGCACAGTTTCATGCTTTAAGTTTCCTGGGGGTGTGGGAGCTAGTATTCTGGAGCTAGAGAATAGCTATAAACTGGCTGGTAAACCTTTCCCCTAATTTAGGATATAAAACAGTAGGACTATTCGGAGGTATTTTTCTCTTTCAGGCACAAGGTGACCCTTCTTAGGTTACAATCTATCAAAAAACGTCTACAAGTAGGAGGCCTGGATTTGTATTCAAACTTGTTGTGGAGGGACTTTAGTAACCCTGCCAACATCTTGGAAAGCCCATTACTTGAATGACTGGCCCACCTTTTCTATCAAGATACCAGTCTGGGAGCAAGAGGGTGAAAATAATGCAAAATCAGAATGTGAACCTAGGATTCCAATCCAAAAAGGTATCCTGAGAGGCTATGTGAATGAGCAACATAATCTAACTGTGATTTTGTATTCTTTAGGGTATTCAGATCATCTGGTAAGGGATAAAGGAGCAATACAGTGAACATACTGACCAAAATAAAGATTAAAATGAGATTACAAAGCAGAGAAAGGTTTGGAATCACATTCAGAGAAAAAATTTTTAGGTCAGCTGGGAAGGAGTTGGCAGTGGCTGTTGCCATAGATCTCTGACCCACTGAAGGTCTAACAGCACCAGATAACTTTTTAGACCTGGGCTGGAAAGGCAAGCACAATAAAACTTGCTCTCCATGGGACATTTTTTTTTTTTTTAAGATTTTATTTATTTATTTATTTGACAGAGATCACAAGTAGGCAGAGAGACAGGCAGAGAAAGAGGGGTAAGCAGGCTCCCTGCAGAGCAGAGAACCCGACGTGGGGCTTGATCCCAGGACCCTGGGATCATGACCTGAGCTGAAGACAGGCTTAACCCGGTGAGCCACCCAGACGCCCTCCATAGTGCCTTTTAACAACTATACTGGGCTACAAAGCCTTGATAATGACAGCCAAGTCCTAGCCCCTGTAAAGGATCTTAGGTCTTTCCAGAATACAAGAACAATGTCAAATAAAGTTTCAAATTGTTCTGCCTCATGGTTCTGGTTGGAAATTCCTCAGCCACAGTTCAGCAAACTTGCCCTGTGGCATAGCTTATTGAATTTGCTTTAATTAATAAATAAATAAATAAATAAATAAATAAAAAGAAAGGAAGGAAGGAATAAAAGGAAGAAGGAAGGGTGGGCAGGTGGGCAGGCCCTCTGTTACACAGACACCGTGCCTGGCCAGGAGTATAAGAGGTGGACTGAATCTTCAGAGTGGAGGCACCCTTTATCTCTGCTATTCTAGTGGATTGGGTTGCAAATTTAACTACAGAATTAAACCACATAAAAATGCTGCATCATAAACTGATGAAGTTTTAGGTTAATGGACTAGGCGCTAAGTTCTCTCTCTGCTGGTGTCTTTAGTGCTCATGACTATATGTTTTTGCTAAGCTTTTTTCTCTGACACTGTAGCTCTTTGCAGGGGTAGAAAAGGTCCCTGTCATTGGGACAGAAGAACCCTATGGCCTGTGAGAGAAAAGGGCAGCAGGCTAGAGGGTCATGGGGAAAATGCAGAATCCAGATAATCCTAAGGTTCATGGCACACATTGGAATGTTCTTAAGATGAAAATGGCATTGACTTACAAGGGAATTCCCTAGCCCTCCATAAGCCCTACTGGACTCATACCTTAGCTGTGGCCAAGTCATATACCACCCATTCCTGAGAGCCTAAAAAGAACTGGAAGAATCAGAGTTAAAAATAAGGCCCAACTATTCTCCCAGCATGAATGAGAATGAAGCATTTTCCAGGTATTAGCAACTTCAGATTGGACCTTGAACTGTGATCAAAACAGGTCGAGCAGAGAATGTAAAAACCAGGCAAATTCTTACTGGTGTCAAGAAACTTCTCAAACAATTCAAAGTGGGTTGACTTGGGGTCAAGGGAGTTGGGATTGTAAAACAGGCATTTTCTTAACATCAATTACTTATACTAATGTGCACAATGGTCAGGCAAATACAATTCCAGGTAGGCTTTTGTGAAAGGTTCCCAGAAAGTCTTCACAAAAAATGACAAGAGAGAACTGGCTAGAAAGAGTAAAGACTTGGAACTGAACTAAGATTTAAGTGGATAAGGTAGCAAATCCAGAAAATCTAGTTACAGGAGCAGAGACTAAGCAGCCAAGCAAGATGCAGAACAGGGAGGTCAGAAAAGAGAGTAGGTCTGGCAAGGAAAAAGGGTCTACAATGGACACTGCACCCTGTTGGGTATGGATGGCAACCCTTTCAATTCATAAGTGTCAATGTAGACAAGTCCCAGGATACAAAGTTGAGTCTTGCTGACCAGGGGTCACCTATTTAAGGTCCAGCTCCTCATAAAACATCTTTTTTTGAGCAGATGAGCTCTATGAACACAAGGTCTGATGTCAGTATAGTCAAGAGACTGGTTTTAGAAACATGGTAGAGGAAGGAGAGGGGTTATGAGATAACAAGTTAGATGCTAGAGTGAGATAAGCATGTACAACTAGCTTATCCAGTAGCCTGAATAGAATCAATAGGGGCCTGGGGATCCAAACTTAAAAATGGAAAACCAAACTTTCCCTAGGTTTTAGGAAGTGGCCATACTGATTTTATCAAAAAATACTTAACTAAAAGACACGATGCCATGTATATAATGGAAATGCACTTAATATTTCTAATTCCTGAGTACATCCTTATACCCATTCCTTTATTAAAACAGAAGAGCAAAACAAATACACCCCAACAGTATACGGCCTTCCACAAATCAACCTAGGGGCAGCTGCTATGCTTTCCTAGAGAGGTTCACCTGGGAACCCAAATCCTCAACTGCTTTCTTCTCAATGCCACTGACGGCAGCAGACATAACTATCCAAAGGAATTAAAAATATGTATAGTTAGGTTTTTAATTGAGTAATGTTAAAATCTTAAGGGGTTTTAGAAATAAACTCCTCCTCAGTTCATCACTGAGGTCTTTGAAATTAAAAAAGATTAAGTTCTTGGTCAAGGTTCTCCAGGCAAACTGGGACAGTGGTAGGGCTCCACTGGGTTTTCTTACTAATAGTGTGAGGTCCATTTCACTTGCTGTGCTAAAGGATGAAATTTTTGCTTAACCTTAGTAACTAAATTGAGATCTGACTTGGAAAACTGGGAGAAAAGTAGTTAAAAAGTTACCAGTACTTAGAAAGAAAAGAAAAAAGAAAAGAAAAGAAAAGAAAGGAAAAGAAAAGAAAAGAAAAAGAAAATGTTATCAGTACTGTGGAAACTACAGCCTATATGCTGACATCCTAGGCTGATAAAAATTAATATACTATACAAGAGAGGTCATCATTAATAAACTGAAATGACAAAGATACAATTCATAGGGCCCCCAAAGAGAGAGAATAAAAATCAATGATTCAGCTTTAGTTGGGGGTAAAAATGCCAAAGGTGGGAGAGAATGGAAGCCAATGAAGAAAAGGTAAGCCAAGGAAACACTGTGAAAAAAGCCACAAGAGTGAGTTCCACTGATTTTTCAACTCAGTTCCCTGATGACTTGATCTCCATTCTAGAATCAGTGTCGAGCTTCTGTAGATACTAACTAAACAGAATATTCTACAGTTCTCAGGCCATAAGCCCCATCTGTTCTGGATAAGAACTGTAGGCTTTCCCACCCACAGTCTATTCTATGTAGTATCTTTGCTGCTGCTGACATTTTCCTCAAGCAAATAGTTTTTTTTAAAAAAAGGGTAGTTTCTACCAAAGGCTCTTTTTTTTCTAAAAGATACACAGCTTCTCTTAGGACAAATAGCTGATCAACCCATTATATTCCTGAGTCTCAGAAAACATTTTACGAAGTATTTCTTCCCTTCTCTCAGTCTTCCATTGCTACCCACTCCCACATTCATATCAAATTTCTCAAACTCCATGATCTTGGGACATAGAGGGTAGGAGGAAATAGTTAACTTCTCTCAGCCAGAGAAGTAAAAGCCAAAACATCCCAAGAGTTGATCTACAAGGCCTCCTTTTTGTCCTTTTTCCTAAAGACACTGAATTAAATTAACATCTAACTCCTCTTACAGGCCAAATGGGAATGGTATCACTTCATTTTAGGAGTGGAGGACAAAGAAGAGAGCTCGTTCTTGCAGTGGACATATTCTTAACCTTCTAGATTTCATTCTTGCTTTTAAGTCTCTTTAAGTGGTATTTTGTAATTTGTACCTCAGGACCTTTTTCTCTTCTTAAGAGCTAAGCAACTTAAGTGTTCACTAATGTTAAATATTTAGAAGAAATACTGAAAGTTCTAAACTTCTCTACACTTTGGAAAGAAGTTGGCCCAATGTCTCCTTCTCATAAAACCAAACACACCGTGTCAGAAACACTTATGACATCTAAAAATAAATCAATACTTTCTCAAAAAATATTTCTCTACATATAAAAGTTCAAAAGTTCAATTTTAAAAACTCAACTATCAGCTTAATGGCAAAACAAAACATAAATAGCTGCTGAATTCTATTCTTTCATTTTAGCACATAAATAAAACCATTAAAAAAGTTACTTTAAATAACAGGACTAGAAACTTCCCCTCCACCTTTTACTGTTTTCCAGGGATCTGAATGACGCACTGCCCCAAGAACTGTGCAACACAATGGCTCTGTTCAATCCCTACTCCTCTATATACACAGCTGTGTATGCAACAGTCTTAATTATCCTATAGGTTGGCTGGCTGAATTTTCACGTCCAGACTTACACAATTGACTCATAAATACAAGCACAGCATCCACTATTTGCCAGGTAATGCTTCTATGGAGTTTATAAACATTGTTTGACAAGGGATAACTAAGAAGATACAAGGATTTCAAAATGTTGCTTTAAGTTTAAATCTATTCCATAAGGAAGCTATCTACAAAATAAAATGCTGTAACAGTACTTTGGTTATATCATTCATTCTGGATGCTTCTAGGACATTAGTTTATAATGTGATCACGTCTAGACAGTGCCCTTAGAAAAACATTTCCAACTGATATAGAACAGAGATATGAAGATTCTTCATTCTGTGGGTCAAAACTTCTGAAACAACTTATTTTAATATTTTAGAAGGAGGTGAGAATGCTTTCAAATACTCTTATTTTAGATGAGACTATTATATAAGATATATTATCTAAATAATATATAATGTAAATAATACATATTATACTATGACATACACTGATTATTATATAATGACTCTTCCAGATTCATTCAGAATAGGCTATTTTAATTACAGCCATATCTTAATCGTATGTGGCTGTACCGATCATGGCAAAACTGGCTTTCAATGTGGACAACACTTTATCACACATGAGGCTCTGGAATTATTATGTAGCAATTTAGCGTCTCATCTCCTTAACTACTTTAAATTGTGAGCTCCTAAAAGGTACACACCAGTGTTCTTTATTCCTGGACACACAGGAGGAGGTACATATTGTAAATGCCAGATGAATAAATGGGAATAATAAAAGCAACTCACTGCCTACTTTGTACCAAAAGCTATGTGAGAAAATAGACACGTTTTTCTCAATCTGATGCTTTGTAACCAGCTAATAAAAGCTATTAAGTTCTCTCAATTCACAGCATTTTCTTTTTCAACTACTTTGACTATTGCGTTCTCCTGTGAGTTTTCTTGCCATTTCATACCATAATTTGGCTCTAGTAATGGTATTTAACTTTACATGAGTAAAGTAACAGTTCACAGCATGGGCTTTGGAGTCAGAGACTGGGATAGAATGTAGGTGGTGTCACTTACTATCTGGGTGGCCTTGGTCAAATTGCTTATTTCCTGATCTGCAACAGCTATCTCAGAGGGTTATATGAGGCTTAAAGGAGATGACGTGCTAATGCCTATCACCATGTCTAGCACATAGTAAATGCTCAATAAATGGTAGCAGTTATATTAAAATTAAATTTCCTAAACAGATTATCTGATATTTATATCTGAGTTATGTAATTGTTCTATGCCCCCCATACCACATAACCCAATGCTTCATATGTCACAAAGGTTGAATAGACGTTTTCTTAATACACACACTGGACCTTTATTTTTCTCTTTGACATAGTGAAATATCTTATTCAGGCAACTTTGCTGACCATTACACAGAACATATAATGTTTCCTACCATAAACCAATGTATAGCTATTATCCAATTTGTCTGGGGTCCGTTATATGCCAAAATCATTCAAACCAGGGAATCACCATGTAGAAAAGTATCCAGTGACCATGACATATCATCAACACTTGATGATGCTTCTCTTTCAGGAAGTTAGACAATTGATCTTACCCTCCCCTAACTTTTGTGTGGCCTCATTTCTTTCTACAGTCCATTACAAAGAGGCAAACAGGAAACAGTTTTTCACCTAACTGGTTTATGATCACTTATATTTAGCTATGCATTATTAGCACAGGGTGGGCAAACTTATTTTAGGCTTTGTGGCATATGATTGTGTTGCCAACTACTCAACCTGCCACTGAAGGGTAAAACAGCCACAGGCAACAAAGAAACAAATCAATATGGTTATATTCCATAGAATTTTATGAATATTTTATCAACTAGACTTCAATAAAGCTGACAAAAAGTAGAAAAAAAAGTTTATGAATACAAATTTGAATTTATTTCTCAAATGTCAGGAAATATTCTTTTGATTTTTTCCCACCAACCATATAAAAATGCAAAAACCATTCTGAACTGGCAGGTTATAGATTATATTACATAGGTGTTAAGTACCTACAGGGTACAGTTTGCCAAGCCCTGTGCTAGCATTTATAATCATGGGAAAAAGTGTAAGAGCAATGGTCCTGGTTCATCACAAACTCAATTTTCTCAAGGTCTACTATTCCACAAATATTGTATCATCATAAACATTTCATTCATTTCCACACAGAACATTCTGAAAACTAATTTTAGTTCCAAAAATCTAATAAAGATCATATTTTAACCCATCTCGTGGTTTTCATCTGTCTTAGATTGTAAACAACAAAATAACCAACTTGTACTTCACATTTTAAGAACAAGAATTATAATTAATGGTTTATGCAACTACAACAACACAAATAACATAATATTCAATTTTATGTCCCCACTTAATGAAACTCAAATAAAAATCCATTACTTGATTATATAAATACCTCTATTATGTATATAGCATTATCACTCCCAGGTTTGCTTCTTTCAGTATGTTGAAGGCCAAGGGTCTCAATACTGTGGGCAAGTGGCAAAACCTGGTACGGTCATGGTTAACTCTAAAATTACTTACCATTATGAAAGAATGTTGCAGAGTTCATTTAAAATTCTTTGGTAGATTAGCCTTAAGAAGATAACTAACAATTTAACCACAGATTAAGTCAAGGAATTCTGAATTCTGCATGAATTTGCTATTACTCAGTAGCAAAGCCAAGTCCTGAAGGGTGCCACTTCTGTGGTACCGTCGAAAACTTTCAACATGTTTGTTTCAGGCGTTTGTTTCAACATGCAGGCCAAAGCTCAGAAATAATTCCTTGCATCTGCCCAATTTCATGGCAGAGAAATTTACAGAATTTTGACACTGTGACTTTTAAATGACCATTTAAAATTACTGAACTTTGCAAAAATATTTAAAAATAGAAATTCACGGTATAATTACACTGTTACTCAGAAAACCAACTAGTAATAAAATCTACCTACAACCCATGATAAAAATGTTCAAAAGTGAAATGCTTAAGTTTTTTATAGCAGAAAAATATAAGGAAAAACTAATCTATGTTTATCAATATATTTTAAAATCTTGTAACTTTAAAAATACAGAAGAACTTGTATTTGTTCAAAATTTGAACATATATGTTTGAGATATGATTTTATACAAATGATGATGCTTTGGAGAAATGACATCTGAGGCAATCATGGACAGTAGTACTTAGGTAACCAAAATCAGGTAAAACTTGGACTCCTCAATTTTCTGAAGACATCTATTATTACCTACGATTTTACCAATTATTGATATATATTGTAATATTCAACTTAACTCCAAGAAAATATTATATTTGGTGCTTTGGATACCATACTACAGCGATGGCATCAAATAGTTTTGAAAACCAGTATTTTAAATATGTTTTAAAATGTAAGAGTAAAAAGACATCTTCTCCTTAATGAGAGATGAACTAAAGAAAGGGCCTATGCTTCTGAAGTACAAATATTCTTTTTACTAGAATGAATAATAGTTTTGGAAATTTATAGCATAAGCATCACTATCTTCATTGCAAACTTTTTAAAAATTTATGCTCCAATGCTGTTTAGGTTTTTCTAAGACACTTCAAAATATATATTTATTTTTACTCTTCCAATTAAGTCATTTAAGATATTCTAACAAATGCTTCCTTTTATTGAGCACTTACAGTCACCCTGCTAAATATTTTAAATACTTTAGATCTCATTCTCACAATGACCCTGCAGATATAACTTCCTTTGCTGGGAAAAAGAGGGTAGAAGACAAATTCTCCTTCTTTGTTTTCCTTTTTTTTCTTATTTTCTCTGCCTTAAAAAACAAAACAAACAAACAAAAATCCACTGTTCAGTTGGGAAAAGAAAAAAAATCTCACCCTTGGCTACTGTCTTTACATTTATCATGTAAAAAACATCTGTGACTGGATGATTTTTTTCCACCCCAAGGGAAAAAAACTTAAGAGTTCGTGTTTTCAATTCTTGAAAATATAAAAGGCATTTAGAAAACATTAAAAATAACAAAAATATTAAATTATTAATTTCTAACTTGATTCAAGGATAGCTATATTGATATCACCATGTTCATTTTAATTAGTTCCCAATAATTCTTTGAACCCCTAGCAAATTCTTACTGTTCATTTCTTACTTTTCTCTGACTTACTGAGATTTTATTATAAATGCTGAATTTTAAGGCTGTGTTTTACTGCTCTTGATCTCACCTCTGCTTTCCACTGGACAATGTTTCTACAATGTAGGAAGTTCAATCAATCAATGCACAATCAAATTACTAATCATAAAAAATCCGATATTCAGATAGTATTTTATACAGACATGTATAACTTGCAGAATAGGTTGATTTCTAAGAGGCTAATTCCTATAAACCAAATCATATCTTTATCCCTACAGGAAAAAAAACAAAAATTGGTCCAGATTCACAGTTGTGAATGCTATAAATATTTTTAAACTCATACATTTATACATCAAAAGAACCCCTAAGAAATAATAGTAAAAACCATTTCAAAATTAAACTACCATACCATAAAACATGTTCTCTTTGATCTATTATCAAAATGAAAAGACACACACTTGGAATTGTCTGCCTCTTGAAAAATGGGAGTTTCTTACATTTTCCCTATGCTAAATGTAGTGAATCCCCTTGACTATATGGTCAGATAGATTCCCTGTATTTTAAGGCCCATCTCTTTACAAACCTGTGTAACTACTAATAAAGTTATGTTAAGTTCTCAATGCAAAAACACCCATGTATAATTGGATTAAGGGTGCTTAATGCAATTTTACAATATGGTTCACTCATCCATTTGTCCATTCATTCATCCATTCTTCAAATATGTATTAGTGCCAACTATGCACCTGGCAATGTTGTAGATGCTGGGAATACAGTGATAAACAAAACATAAAAAATCCCTGCCCTCAATAGAGCTTACATTCTAGTTCCTCAAAATGGATCTACAGCTAAAATATAAGCATTCAAAATGCAAGAGGAAAACTTTCTGTAAGGCTCCATCAGTCAGATATCTCAAAGAAGCAAAGGCTACCATAGTACTACACTTAACATTTGTAATGTGCCTTACTTTTACCAAAAATAAAAATCACACCATGTTAAGTTTATTAACTTCCTTGAATTTTAATTTATATTTACTACTTCGAGTTTTCCTCAATTTACACTTTCTCTTTCTGATAAATTCTACTAGTTCCTTGAAGAGCGTAAAAGTCAAACAATCCTTTCAAATTTCCAACCTGATGATCAACAGGTATTTATCAAGTGATGGTCTTCTTAAGAGCCATTTTTTATTATAAAGGACTTGGCTTCACAATTATAGGACTGTTTGCCACTGCTGCCTCTGAAGGACTTAACCACTGACTGGAGTTTTGACTGGGAATGGCAGTATTTGAAGTAATCTTAAGTATCTTAACTTCTTTCTTTTGTTGCTGTCCCAATAACCTAACATATGCTTCTTAGTCAGCATTAACATGTGGTTAAGACCATCATTAGAAACTAGACTTTGCCCATGGCAGATATTACAGCTAATCTTTACCTGGCATTGCTGCCAGTACACTTAATGTGCCCTGGACCCTTCTTCCACTGAGTAGCTCTCAATTGCTGCCTCTGCCCTTGCTTTCTCCAACCAGAATCTTTCCATTATTCTAAGTTGAGTATGGCCAGACCACACCTGTTGTCAAGCTCAGTGGTTCTTCATCTTTCTTTGGGCTTCTCCCTCCTTATGTCACAGCCAAGAGTAGTATTGCCCACTTCCAACTGCAGATTTTTCCACCCTCCTTCACTTTCTAATAGGGCACTGTGGGAAACTGGGAAATTTGTAAGTATACCACAGAGTGATAAAGGATGCAAAGTCAGGAATCCCAATACCAACTTTGCTCTGCACAGAAGGATACTAAAAGATTCAAGCATATTAAAGGAAATGCCACTCTGTATATGGTTTCTGCATTTTCATTTCTATATTTATTCAACAAATATTTATTGAGTGCTTATTAAGTTCCAAGGACTGTTATACAGATGGTTTCTTTTAATGGGAATACACTATCACCACTCCAACGCAGGAGTGGTAAATTTCTGATCTACAGGTCATGTTCAGTCCTTAGCTTCATTTTTTCCAGCCCAGAGAGAATGATCAAGAAACAAAATCATGACAGGACTTTAGAAGTCTTCAGAAGCAAGAAGACAGACTAAATCTATGATGAGAGAAGGCCTGTATCTTTTCCCTTTATTACTGTGTACCCGTCTCTACCTCTTTACTCTGGTTTTCTCTTCTTCATTTTGCCTCATTTCTTTAACTGGCCATTTTAGGGTAATGGGATATATAGATTATCTCCTGTATTTAATGAATTGCATTCTCATTTTTCATTTAAAAGGCAGACCAATTTAACATTTCATATTTTTATCCTAAACAAAAAGGCTTTTCATTGCTTTTGTTTGGAGGAATGGGGAGGTCTACAGCCCTTGAAATTTCTTTCACAGAGTCTCCACTCATTAATTCAAGTAAACTGAAATTCCATCTCAACAAGCATAAATATTGCATTAAAAAATAAAACAATAATAAACATTGTCTTCAAGAATCTACACAAAAAGGGAATACAATCAAAGTTTATAAGGCATAAGTATAAAAGGTAATTAAATATTTCATGGAGAAAGTAAGTAAAAAATCTATCCAGATAATTATTTTGACAAAGAAATGGAAAAGAAATAAATGCATTCAAAGGAAGAGTTATCACTTTACCATTTTTTATACACTGAAAATAAAGATTCCCCACTCCTAAGAACCATTTTCATGCAGTTTTTATCACAAAATTATTTTATATTTTTCATTTTACAATTTCTCTCTTCAGTAGTTGCTATAAACTGTAAATTATTCAAACACTTAATTTCCCAGATTAAATATCTTCCTAAAAACTCTATAAATCCCCATTACATAAGAATGTCACAGTATCTTTTCTTTACCACACAAAAAATTATAATAATTATAACTTGTTCTTTATTTGTCATCTTTCTACAGAAGTTATCAGGATTAAGCCTTACCAGTAAATTATACACATTATGAATACAAGTTTTAATACTGATCAGACTATTAACGTTGCAAGTATTTCTAGAACATGATATCACAAATTAAGTCATTAATTCCAAAACAACAGTTTATTAACAAAAAAGTACAAAGAAGTACAAATGGACATCCTATTTCCCCCCCTTATGGTCCATCTATCTATCTCCCTTTCAGTCCATGGCACAGCCTTCTTGAGCTAAAAGAATAGGTAAAATACTTCTCTTCCCAATGGGCCTAATAACCATCTAAAACCAAATCATTATGTATTTAAGTTATACAGTCCATGTCAATTTTTTAAAAAATGTTTTATCTATATAAGTTGCTATAAAAGCCTCTTCCCCTACAATATACCATGTACCTAAGCTGAATGAAACATATCAATATCAACATCCAGAAATCATGCTTACACACAGGGAATATCAGATCATTAGTATATTTGCCTTGAAGTAACAGATTACAAATGAAAGAAGTGTCAAAAAGGATTTTCATAGATATTTACTAAACACTTCAAGTCAGAAACATCTTGTTAACTGAACGAAATTGAGATACATGGAAAGCATTCAGTTTAGTCGTGTTTTTTGCACTGATTTATAAATCAAAGCTACTCACATATCTAATCTCTCTGGTATTATTTCAATTTTCTTCAATAATGGTTCCTTTCCAATTTATTTCAAATAAACCTACAGTTTTCCCTATTTCTCTCTATACAAGCCCAAAGTACTTCTCTGAATCATGGTAAATTCCCAATACTTTTTGATTTTCCTCACAGGGCTTTAGATGGGAGTATAATAAATCACCATGTTTCAGTAAATAATGCCCTCTTTCTGCTATAATTCATCAAGAGAGATTATGTGGAACAATTTACTGATGTTCCTAAAAGCCATGTATAAAATTTATTAGATGATGTATTTTTTTTTGAGTGGTAAGCTCCAGCCTTTTGGTTTGTGGAGGCAGCCAGGTCAGAGCTTATCACCTTCCTTTAGTCCCTGCTTAGAACTACTCTATAAAGAACACGAGTTCAGTGTTAGACTAGGCTGTAGTAACATAAGGTGCTAGACCAGTGACACATTTTTTTGGGAACTGGAAAATTCAGATGACCACTCACTAAACATAAAATCATTATTCCACAAAGATTTTATTCACATCAAACTTGCACAGCAGCAAAAAAAAAATCAAAACATAACTAAGCCACATATCAAAGAACAATATACAATAAAGATTTGAATTTCTCAATGGCATTGGAAAGTTTTTCCATAAATAACATTTACAATTCTAGTGTTAGATCTTTCAAGGTGTCTAAAGCTTCACAGTGCTAGAATTGATTTTTATCAGAACACATGCAAAAATGTGCAACATAATAATTCATATTAATGACAGAAAAAAGCACACCAGTTATTTGTCATTCCAGCACGGCCATGCCACTCTATGTTCTAAAAACAAACAACCCCCAAATCCGGGTCCCATTCATTCTTCAATTATGCCTTTAGTCACTCTGCTTTATTATATTCAAACAGTCACTGTTAGTGCTCTTCACCACGACTTTCAGGTTGACGTCACTCCCTGCCTGCTGGCTGTCAGGACTGGGGGACGCCCCTCTCCCAGACTCACCTTCTTCCGGATGTCTTCATCGTTTGCTCCTAGAGAGGCATAGAGCTTGAATGCAGCCTGGCGGAGTTCATGAGCATGTTTTAAGTCATGATCAAGCTATGGAAGGGGAAAAAAGGTATATTGCAGCTCAGTCCACGAACCTAATTTTCAATAAAACTGAGTAGAAATAAAAATTTTTGAAAAAAATAACTGAACTATTAAGATATTAATGCTCTCATTGACTTCTTGATTACTTCTGGGTTCTGTTCATGTATGACTAAGACCTTGCTGCGTTTGTGTCAGCATGACCTGGAATGCGTGCAGTCTGCTTCTATCTAAGAGTGAACACCATAACACTTGACACTGGTATATGAAAAGTCTTTGTGAACCTCTGACCCTTAAAAATGTAGTGCTCCCAGATGGTAGCTTTAGTGGCACTGATGCTTGCTTACACCAGCTCTTTGAAAGCACTCAAAAACTAGGCACTCGGGCTTTTTTAGCCCCCAGACTACAGCTGATAATGTGAGTACTGCTGCAACCAGGTTTCTAGGAGATTTTCTTAAACACTAAGAGCAGTGCTAGCCCAATTTCAGGATTTAACAAGATTTTAGAAAGAGGAAAACCTTTGTGAAAATCCTTAATAAATAATACACCATGGTAGTCATTACTATGTTATCTATTATAATTATCTGAGATTTATGTTCAGAGATTTTTTGATAAGTTTAAGGTTATTCACTGGTACGAAACAATTAATACTATTTTTCTACATGCATAACTGCTAGGTTATCAGTTCTTCTGTACAACTGATTTATCATTAAACTACCACAAAAATGAAATAGAAGCATGTTCTCATGACACTTTCAATGACTAAATACAAATCAGTAAATATATAAGGCACATCAATAATGTAATTTATAACTAATTCATCCAAATGACTACATCTCCAAATGAGTTGCCTTGAAAAGGTTCATCTTTATGCAATGATATAAGTATTGTGTATAACCTTCTGAGATCTTATTTTGAAACTTCTTAAAGAACAAAGTGGCATATTAGGTAGAAAACCCTGAATTCATCAGTTAAGAGTTTTATTAAATTGTCACTGACTGTGGTATATGAAGATGGGGAAATAAATTTAGCTGGGTAACATTATTTAGGGTAACAAATAACAACAGCAGGGGTGCTTGGGTGGCTCAGTTGTTAAGTGTCTGTCTTCAGCTCAAGTTGTGATCTCATGTCTGACTCCCTGTTCAGTGGGGGGTTCGCTTCTCCTCTCCTTCTGTCCCTTCCCCCCACTCGTGCTCTCTTTCCCTAATAATGTAATTTAAAAAACAAACAGACAAAAAACAAAAAAAAGCCAAGTAACAACAATAGTAGTTTCAAAATTTTGACACATTTATTAACGTGTAAGAATTTCTCACTATGGGTCTAGTATCTATATTTTTATGGTCAGAAACCACTATAGAAGCCATCATCAAAATTAAAGATGACAAACATATTCAAGGTTTGGTATAAAAGATCATTTAAAAAATTATTACTATTCTAGTTTTACTGTGAGGGAAATAAAATGGAAAAACCCTAACAGAGGGATAATGTTCTATATACTGATTAAATGATTTATACAGGTATAGGGTACAAGTTCTTACAACTATGTTTCCTCACTCTCCTGTCCATCCAAGTGTTCCATTTGCCTTGCTAGGATGGTCAACTAAAGAGGTTCATGAGGTCACTCTTAGGACTTGCTCATGTATCTTTGTACCAGTGAGATACTGTGTCCATGTGAGCAAGTGGCCAGAGGGAAAACAGACAAGGTAGCTGGCTCAAAGTCACCCATCACCTATACTGGAAGAACAATACTGTACACTGAAGGAACAGCAGGCACTAATTTTAATTCATAGAGGGCAGGGTACATTATTAATACCATTAACACAGAAGGTTACTTTGGGCCCGTTCTAGAAGAAAAAGATAAACCCTTAAGAGTTCATTGTTTTCAGTGTTAAATGCCAAATGAACAGTTGCCTGTCAAATGAAGTTTTAGGAAACTCAAGGGCATGGGAGAGGTCAAGAGAAAAGTAAAAAAAATTACCATTGGGATGACTGGCATCAAAAATAGTCACAATCATGAAACAATACTGATTACTAATTAGGAGGCAATGCTGTCTCTACTATAACCTCCTTAAATAAACTTTCTTTAACTGAATATTGTTCTCTTATACTTAAAGAAATGGATATGACAAACAAGCTGAGAAGAACAAAGTCAAAAGAAATACCTAACTATTCTACGGAACTTACAGCTTGAGAAAAACTGAGAAAAGCACAGTCTGGTTCTTGATGGTTGCAAACTAGAGGTTAAACAGTGCTTTAGTTGACACTAGCAGACCCAAAGCACAGTATAAAACTGAAGGAAAGATGACAAAAGTTAGAAAAGATAGCAAAAGAGAAAGTGGTGGAAGAGTTAAAATAAGGCCACTCATATCACCTGTCACAGATAATTACCCTTGATGTAAAGAACAAGAATATAACAAGAGAGATGATCCTGGGAACCTCAACAGAGTAAAATGATGTTGATATAATATCAATACCCAGTTTTGACACCCCACTATTTTAGGGTTTTAGTTGAGAATTAGGGATGTAATTTTCTTCCTTCCTGATTACCTGCTTAGTGACTAATTTCTGATGAACACATGAGATAAACTGGATTCAAAAACCCATAGCACCATCTATGTTATCAAAGGGAGAAGATTTTCTTCATTTAAAAGGGTTTTAAACTGTAATTATCAATTGGTTCAAAGTTGTGAGCAGTAAGAAAATCTTAAAAATCCCTTGCTTCAGCTGCTGAAAAGAAAAACAGAACATACCCTTTTAATATCAGTGATGGCACTCACTGAGCTGGGATACTTGAAATAATCAGCAAGCATGGCAATGAGGTGATCAGTTATGCTAGCGATTCTCTGTAGTTCCACATCTGGTTCAATCAGATAGGCGAGTGTCTCAGCTCCTTCAACTCTCTCCTCTAGCAACCTCTCCTTACTGCACATTCGAACCAAACAAGGCAGTGTCTGGAAGGTAGTGAAATTAATTATTTGCTTTGTGGTAAAGGCAAAAGCTTGATGGAGAGCATATAGTGACTGAATCAATGCAATGGTTTTTATTGGCAGTCATGTTACTGATCAAATGTTTGAATAAACATTCAGAGAATGAAAGGCTTGTTGGAATGTAAAAACAAAGTTCAGTGTATATTAATCATTTGTGCTGTTATACTACACCCTAATCATACAATCAAAGCACATTAATGCAAACTCTGATCAGGCTTTGTGACAGATAAAACTGAAACTTTATTCCACAACCTTATAAAAGACATTTATGAATCCCTGATAAAACATGTCTGAGGTTTCTGTCCCATCCATATATTTATTTATTTAAAAGACATCTAGCAAAGATGCCAGTTAGCTCAGGTGGTTAGAGAGCTGATAAAAGACATCCAGCAGTTTAATCAGGAACAATTCTGCCGCAGAAAAAGTATGCTATCTTTTCTTTAGTGAATAGTATGACTGGGGTGACTTTTATTTTTGGGGTATGATCAATACCTATAGGTGCAAAACCGAAATACAGCTTTAAAAATTCAGGGATCTTATCATTACTGATTCCATGAGTTTTCCTATAATGCTGATGAAATGCATCAATCGTTCCTAGGTTTTCTAAATCAATCCCTAGAATGACTATACCTGCTAGTCCAATCTTACTTCTGCGGTCCTTCAAAAATCCTGGTGCTTGTTTTGTTAACTCAGCTACATTAGGTCCTCAATAAAAAAATTCTAAGTATTTACTATTTCTAAGGCTGATGAGCATATTTTAAACACCACCACAAAGGTGGAGATTGAAATGTTGTAATTATAGGAAGCCTTCCTCAATTACTGTCTGTGCTATGCTCTTTTCTAAGTTCCTATTATATCTTTACCATAGAGTTTAGCACTTCATTTTTCACTACTGATAATCCTATCAGGCTAGTGCAGGCTTTATAATACAACCCTAGGCTTCCAAGAGGAAAGTCTTATTATTTTTTTTTGAACAGTTACTAATATTTATTAATACCATAAATTCATGGATTATTGAATTTAACACTCACAACTACTACATGAAGAAGATGCTATTAACCTAGTTTTACAAATAAGGGAGAAGAGAAGGGGTAGAACAGTTGAGCAAATAAACTAAGGTTACCTGCATGGAAGCCCTTAGAACTCTACACAATGTTGCTAACTTAGTGGGTCCTCAGTTCTAATTAATTGACTTGCTTCACCAAAGACTAAAGCAAACATTAGTATTACTGCTCTTTTATCCTTGGGTTCACTCTGTACACTGATAATGAGCATAAAATCGCAATCATAAAATGAAACATAACCAATTTATTTACACTTAATTTTGTTCTTTGTAGCTAATAAGATGTTTAATATATTTAATATATTGTTATTTTTAAAATGACCCTGTGGGATAGATGAGCAATTTTCACGAAGCACCAAAAGAGTAAGGGAGGTACCCAAGGTTACCCAAGCCAGTCAGTGGTGGAATGCTGAAACCAGAATCCAAGACTTGTAACTTCTAGGGCCAGTCTCTTACTTGGGTTTTTCTGAGTTCTAGTTGCTTTTGACATCTCACAATGATGTTGGTTTTCATGTACTATTTACTTTTTCTTTTTTCATTATGTCTTTTGATTATCTGTCAGGAGGGTGATATAAAGTCTTTGTCTACAGAGCTAATGAACTGCTTTCCTATAAAATTACACTGCAAACTTGATGAAAATCAAGGATTAAAATATATTTTCTATTTCACCTGAATTTTATGTATTTTTACAACTTCTAGATCCTCCTAATTTCCGTAAAGATGAAAAAGGTGTGACAAGGAAAAGAACTATTTCACTTTGCCTCTCAAAACACATCTAAAGGGAGGGAGACAAACCATAAGTGACTCTTAATCTCACAAAACAAACTGAGGGTTGCTGGGGGGAGAGGGGTTGGGAGAAGCGGGGTGGGGTTATGGACATTGGGGAGAGTATGTGCTTTGGTGAGTGCTGTGAAGTGTGTAAACCTGGCGATTCACAGACCCGTACCCCTGGGATAAAAATATATTGTATGTTTATAGAAAATTAAAAATTAAAAAAATAAACAAAAAAAACCACATCTAAAAGCAATTTTTTAAAACTACATGGTATGCCATTAAAAAGAAAAGCATGCTGTTTTAATATTATTTTATGCTATGCACATATACCATAGTTACATAAAAAAGAAATAGGAGGAAAAAAAGAAATGGGAATGTCAATATTTATATTCAACACTTACGAGCGGGGGAACTTTTGCATGTGTTTAGAAAGAATTAATTAGCTCACCTTTAATACAATACAGTTGTCATCTGTCCGAATTGCTCCAGCTCTACACATATAAGTTAAACTGGAATAAGATGGCAGAAAGTAAGTTTTTGCTTGTGTTTTAAAGCTTTAAAAGAAAAATTCCTTGCCTTTAGGATTTTATGGAGAAAAAAAGACAGCTACTCTTATTTATCTTAAGGAAGAAGGTTTTCAGATTACCTCATATGCGGTTTCACCAATTTAACACTCAAAACCAACTAACTGATATATAAAGATAGTAAGTCAGGTATTTTTCAAAAACATATACAAAATTGTTTTAAAAGTAAAGGCTTGGGGCGCCTGGGTGGCTCAGCTGTTAAGTGTCTGCCTTCGGGTCAGGTCATGATCCTAAGGTTCTGGGATCGAGCCCTGCGTCAGACTCCCTGCTTGGCGGGAGGTCTGCTTCTTCTCCCACTCTCCCTGATTGTGCTCCTTCTCCCACTCCCCCGATTGTGTTCCCTCTCTTGCTGTCTCTGTCTCTGTCAAATAAATAAATAAAATCTTTAAAAAAAAATAAAGGCTTAATGAGCAGATAAAACTTTGAAGCTATATACCAGGCACAGTGGAGTTCCCTATACTTTAAAAATTTTTATTTTTTATTTTTTATTATGTTAGTCACCATATAGTATGTCATTAGTTTTTGATGCCTTATACTTTCTTCTATAATTTTCATGTGAGAAAATTTCCATAATAAAAAGGGGGGAAAAGTTAAAAATAAAATATAAAGTTCATAAAGTGTCTAAGATTAAATTAAGCTAAGCTGGGATATTCTAACTCCAACACCAGTAGTACAAGAATCACAAAAGAAGCATTTAACTCTTAGTGGTAGCCATAAGAAATTAATAACTCTTCAGAGTTTTCCAGCAATGGCTTTGACAACTGGTCAATGATTTGGCTCTATTAAAAAACAATCTGCCTTCACAATGATACCTGTCTTTGAAAAAGAAAACTACTTAGTACTCCCTAAACAGGTACTGAACACTTCAGAAACTTAAATTAATGAATTTCCTTCTTGGATTAGATTCCTTCAGTAAGCTGGGGAGAGGGAGCTAAAACACTCCATATTCTGGCTTCTATAGAAAGCTATAAAAAAATCAATAAAATTTACTTAGACTGTACAGGATTGAATTGTTTATAGCTGTTATCATCTTAAGACTTGTTACCACATTTTTTTAAACCAGTCCCATGAGAGCATTTATCTTACAACAAAAAGGTTTCTGAAGACAAAAAGCAAACAAGCATATAAATAATACACTAAAAACAAAGCAATTCATTGTGCAAGAGTAATTCCCTGAAAATTCCTCATCCTTGTCTAAAATACTAGACAGCCACAAATTTTTGAATACTGGAACAATTAATTTAGCAAAGAATCTTACAGAGCAGGTGCTCAACCTATCTACTAAATGTGCTCATAATTACTGAATTGACATATATTGAATGCTTATATGTGCCAGGACTTGTACTAATAAGAACTTAACTATCTTATAAACTGTCGCATCTCTATGAGAATTTTATGTCTTGTTTTTCTAAAGATGAGAAAGCCATATTTTCTGAAATCATGCCTTGGTTATCAACTTCAACTAATTCTCACTCTATATTTTCCTATATTTATAGTTTCTTAATTCTTAGCATAAATTTGTTAGTTAAATCTAATTCTATATCATTTCAACTGAAATATAAGGAGAGTATGTTGAGAATGTAATAAAATAATTTTCTGTGGTAAGTCTTAGCTGTTACATGAGTGTTGCTGCTCTGCATGCCACTAGTAGTATGCTGAGTAAAAAATTCATACCCATTTAAGAAAACATGAGACAACCTCATGACTTGCAAATCCCCAAATCCCAAAATAAGATGGGGATTGGAGGAGCTAATTGGGCTGTCCAAAAACACTCTAACATATTGATAAAGCACTATTATTCTTCCCACATTGTCTTGACTTTTACCATTTTGCTGATGTCAGCTGCATCTCAATAGGCTTATCCCTCTGTAACATCTTCACAAATATTTGTGGTAACAATTCTCCATCAACCAAAACTAAAAATGAAACAAACAACAAGAATTAAGGAATTCTTTAAATCTACAAAGTTTATAAATCAAATCAAGTAGGTACCACTGAAAGTTTCAGCCTACCATTTACCAGAGTCATCGATACCTGGGGGTTTTCAAAAGCTAAAACTGAGAAGCATTTCAGTGCTTGCATTCGAACCTGTAATAATAAACAAACAAACAAAAAATGCATTGATCTTGATCTTGCAAATAACGAACTTTAATGTCAAAGAATCTAAACTCTTCTGAAGAAATAACTGTTTAAATCTGCTTAAAATATTAAAAGAAGGCCTCAAGGGAATAAAAATAACACCTGAATATCTGGAGTACAGTAAGTTAAACTTAATTATAAAGAGTTAAAATTAACTGTGAAGTAATAGAAAAGAAAAAACAGGAAAAAACAGCAACTAAAATTTAATCAGATAAATTCCTAATCAAATTAAAAAGAACAATGTACAAAACATAATATTGGTAAGCCAGAGAGAGCTTAATAACACTTAATTACCAACTGCCTTTCAAGTGGGACATTTCTGCTCCCCAAACTACAAACCAGAGAACTGAAGACAAAAAAAAGGAAAAAAGCAAAAAAAAAGTGTAGTCTTATAGTAGTGTCTAGGAGGGGTTGTGGCAAAGAGAACAGAAGGAAACAAAGTTACAGTAAAAATCTGGAAAGGACTAAACTAACAACTTTTATTTTACTTTCTAAAGATTTATTTATTTATTTGAGAAAGAGAGAGGATGGAGGGACAGAAAGCCCCAAGCAGACCCGATGCTGACCGCAGACCTGACAGAGGGCTTGATCCCATGACCCTGAAACTACAAACAGAGCTGAAACCAAGAGTCTGATGCTTTAACCAACTGTGCCAACCAGGAACCCCCTAATTAAACTTTTAAAGCACTGGATGTTATTCACAAATAATGAATCATTGGACATTATACCAAAAACTAATCATGTTTCATAAGTTGGCTAACTGAATTTAAATAAACAACAACAACAAAAACATTTATAAATTGTGTTACATTCCTCAAAACTAGTTTTTTGGTCTGTGACCATAACATGGGGTCAAACCCTTGACTACATACAATATACTTTACAACCCGCAGGAGCTTCTTTGAGAACAGTTATTTTTCATTCTTTCTGTTTAGTTCTCACCAGACTATCTAATCCTCACTTCCAAGCCTGAGTCTACAATATGATGTTCTTATGCGGGAACTAGAGATTGGTAGGATAGGTAGCTCAAAGTGTGAATTACTTCTGTCCGTCATCTCAGCAATGATCAGCAGCACAGCATGTGTACACCTAAAATATGGGAGCTAAAACTGCCAATGATACTCTGACAATGGAGCAAACCTTGGCTAAAGAATAATGTTACCAAAACCTTTTTCCTTTCACAATGTGTAACCTATTATAGTAGATAAGGAAGCTTGGTGCAGAAAAGAAAAGAAAAAAGGAGGGAGAACTGAGGGAATTTATGAAGCTAGAGGATGGAGAAGAGGAGAAACAGTAAATAGCCACCCCAGCAATTGTTTCTTGATGTGCCAATGCTGACTGGTTTCAGCCTCCATGTGGCACGGGGTAGAGGAAGCAGCTTTCAGTATATATTTCCTTCCCCCCTCCCTGTGGCTAATTCCAAGCTGACTCCATTCCCCATTCCCGTCCTTGTGAGTGCTTCACCAAGATCAAACTTTGGGTGTCTAAAGTAGGAAAACATAGATATTAGCAGGCTGCAATACAGAGCAGATTAGAATCAGTGCACGAGGACAAACAACAAAAATGAGTACTTCTCTCAATGCTCTGTGTCAAAGTCCTGGCATACCAACTCTAATGTGACACAGTAAAGACAATCTGCTATAAGTTGCTAGTTGGACAACAATGAAATAACCAAATTTTTAACTTCATACTTAATAATGTATCATGATGTTTTCTTATACATAAAAGACAATGAAGGAAATTTAATTAACAAGTCTGAAAACCTCTGACTTTTTAACTCAAAATACAAAACAGAACACATTTTAAAAAAAAATTACAGCATCAGACAAAAATCTAACTTTTTATGAGACTTCACATTTTGAAATACCTAACACATTTTAAATGTTGATGTGTATGTAGGTATGTGTTCTAAATCTGAGTCACTGTGGCTAAGTCAGGTCTCAAATATGAAATCAAAGTATTTCCTGATATAGCAAGCCAGTGTTCCTATATACTTCAAGGAACCTCCTCCTCATGAGCAGCTTTGGCACTGACATCAGAGCAGAAGAGACTGTTAAAATCAATAGCAAATCAAACCACAACAATATTCTGAAAGAAAAAAAAAATGGAAAGGCAAGGTAGCTTTTAAAATTCTTTAAAGAGGATTATATAGGTAAAACAATGCCCCACTTTATTAATAAAATGTTATTCTTGATCACAATATCTATCAAAGCAGTAAGATATGTGGGCCTCCATCTAGATCAAGACTCTAGGAACCCAAAACAACATAGAAGAATCTGGCCATAATTTTTAACATCTTACTTTGTAAGATACTGAGGTTAGTAGGTGAGCAATATTCTGAACTGCACCATGGTTAAATAAAATTGTTTGATGATCTGGACCCTGTAAGAAAAGAGAACATAACATTAAGAAGAGTAATGACTGATTCCAACAAAACATTTATTTAAGTGTAGGAAGTTCATTTACTACAAATTCTCACCTACACTTCTCTTGCATAAATCCATCCTAATAAAGCAAGGCAGACAAAGCGTTGCCATTTCTTATGTCACCCCAGTTCTGTAGAACTACTGCTTCCTTACCTTCCCCCCAAGGAATGAAAGGGACACAGAAGCTATCCTGGCACAGGCCCTTTGTAGTTTTTAAATAACACACCATCACAGCAACAGAACCACTGCGAATTCTGCATTTCATGTACACAACCCTACACTATGCTGCTAGAGAGAACAGCAGTCATTCTTACAACTTTAGACTGATGAACTAGTCAGAGGAACCCTAAAACTAATTAAGTGCAAGAACTGGATCAGAGCTTAACCTACCATCAGGGAAGTCTGAATTATGGATGGTGGAAAACACAACACTCCATACATAGAAGTGAATATGGTTTGGTTTCTGTTTCTATCTCGTTTCTCTTCTTAAGTTATCATTTCTGAGAGTAGGAAGGTAAAGAAATGGGAAAATTCAGGATTTTATTTTTCATCAGCTGTCTTCTACTAAGCAATTTATTGAAATCTTCAAAGTGACAGAAGCTAAAGGTTAATGCAAGGCTTTGAAATTGCCACAGTTTGTATATACTGATTTTTTTTTAAAAAGTTCTTCAATATTTAAGTAATCTCTATAACACATGGTGGGGCTTGAACTTATAGCTCTGAGACCAAGAGTCGAATGCTCACCAACTGGGCTAGCCATATGCCCCTCCTAACACACTGATTTTATGTACCACCCACCCATTCAAATAATGAAGTGACAGCAAGGACAGGGATGCTATTTTATGCTTATCATTATTCAGAAGAGAAAAACACAGCACGGAAAGTCGGCTACCTATCTGGGTTCACCAAAGAAAACCAGCTGCTAGTCTTGGAAAAAAAAAACTCTCAAATCAATTTTTCCAAGGCACTATTCAGCTAAGTAACAATGATCTTGAAGGTGCCTCATTCTTTTCTGGATAAAAGTGGGGAGATCAGTATTCATAGTCCTGAATCACAAAACAGCCATATTCTATTTTATAGGTAGTAATTCCCGGAACATTTTATATACCATTAAAAGGCTCCTTTAAAAAACAAAAACACTTCAGCAATTTCTCTAACTAACTTCTAGTTTCTGATTTTTGATGCAAAATATTCCATACTCTACTCAGGCAACCCCCATTACATATATTAGGTAGATTCTAATGTTTCACTATTAAAAACAATGTTTTGTTGAACATTATTAAAGCCAACCCCATCTCAGTGGAAACTCTTAAAAGAGTATAAGGATAAATTCCTTGCATACCCCGCTTGGTATATGTATACTAACATATCCATCCAGAATAATGCAGGTTTGCTTTTAGAACAACTAAAGATACTGACATTCTCAAGGCACAGGATGGAAGTATGCTCTTTATCTTCCTACCTCATCTTCATCCATGCTTCTGCAATTACAATTACAGGTACTAATTATTGGTATTTGCTATGAGTTGGGCACTGCTCTAAATGCTTTACTTGAATTGTCTCATTTGAAACAGGAGTCTCCTGCTAATTCAGTATAAAGATAATGGTGGAGACTATAATGGAGAACCTAGAAAAAGAAGGGTTTCCTAAGAATCTGACTTATTTTTTTCTTACATAGTAACAAGAAGGTAACGAGAATAAATTGTAAAGATAAGCCTAAATTACACTAAATTATGCTGACATGTTAGCATACTAAGGTTTTTTTGTCTTCCATATAAATTTCAACATCCTAATTTAAATACTGGCAGTACTTAGAAGAATAGCTAGTAGATGAAGTACTGCCTCTACCCTTGCACCTCATGGCTCTTCCATCTCTGTATTTATCTCTGTTCCTCTGCTTTGAGGTGACCTGATATTAACAGACTGTCTTATATTCTTCAAGCCTTACATACATATACAAATACATAAGTATATCCTTTCTCCTATTTCAACACAAATGGCAGAATACTACATATATTTGTGCTATATGTACTATACATATACTATACATATTGCTCTGAACCTTTGATTCCTTTATAGTACTTCCCAGAAATCATTCACGAGTACCGAAAAGAGCTTTATTTCTTTTTTGACCTTACTCCGCTATATGGATAACCCATACGTTAGTACCCTATAGTTACACATTTAGATTGTTTACAATCTTTTACTATTACAAAATCACTTCAGTAAATACCCATCCACATACATCTTTTCTTTTTTTTGCATGCATCTTTTTTTAAGAGCTAGATCACTTATGGAATATCTGTACTGATGAAGTTATATTATGAAAAAGATCAAGCACGATGCAATTCATTTAACATAACTATTCCCTCTGCTTATAAGATATTGTAGTTTTTAATCCCTGAATTTCTTTGCCCCAGAGATTACAGGAAATAATTATAACAAAAGAAGCTCTTCCTCCTCCTCTCTGTGGTTGTACACAAGATTGTATAAAAACAATTGCAAAGAATGGAATTGTTGGCTGAACCAACCAGAGTAAAGTTATCATTTGATTCTTACCAAGTCTCTCTTAAGTCTCTCCAAATTAACTCATATGGACCTGGACTGGTGAGGCAACATCAACAGGGTGGGAAGCAAATAAGCCCTCAAGATTTTAAACTCTAAAGGACAGGTCTCAAAAGTTTGAGTAACCTGTTTAAGAGGTGGCAACAACTTAATATTACTAGCTTTTATTTTTTTTGCTGCTTAATACATCAGGGAGAGAATTTCTAAGGCATTATTAGGATTATATTGGTAGTTAAGTTCTAGGGGAGTCAAAAGTTATATGTCTATTTCTGACTGAGCAGGGTTTGGTACCCCTGACCCTCCCATTGTCCAAGGATCAACTGTATATGTAAAATTGTGAATGAGTCTGAAAATTCTATTATGAATCTTATTTTAAGCCTATATGTAAACTGAACAACATGAAAATAAAAGATTTTAATAGTTAATGACTATACAGAGATCATCAGATCTATTGTTTTTAAAGATTCATGCTAGTAAATCTGTAGAAAAAGTAATATTTATATTAGGCTATTGTCTTTGGGTTTATAAATCTATAACATTTCCTAAGGTTTAATTATATCTCAGAACACTTAAATTTGGTTGTTTAATTACAGTGGCAAAAGCTAATTACCAGGCTAAACAAAAGATGAGTTAAGGTGATTTTCTCTGATAATATCTTCAGTTCTGTTAGTGGCATGAGGATGCCTACAAATTCTTGCTCAGCATAAGATTCTCTCCAGCAAAAGAACTAATGATTTAATGGCTTTCTTTTATCCATGATTTCAGCTAAAAAAGCACTGAGAAATTTTAGATGAGCAAGCCTAAAGGGATTCAGAAGTTTCTGATGAGTAATTCTAAAAGCTATTTGGGTAACTTCTGAATGTAACATAATAATGTCACATGTAGTAATCATACCTCCAGGTCTAATTTTCAGTACCCCTTTGGGATTACTGTAACTATTAGATGCTGTGCTCTCAAGCACTTAGGTAGAGATGCAGAAAGATTTCTAATGAGGTACAGGAGTTCTGGAGTATCCTCCTTTACCTATCTGCCAGGGCTGGGCTACTACAAGACTTAATTTTACTGTTGAAAAATTCTACACCCTATGAAGTTCAGCTCATTTTTAGCAAATAAATGGCAACAAAACTGTCATTTTTTCAAAGTCTTTCTTTGCCCACCTCAAAAGATTAAGGGAGTGTTTGACATCCCTGCACCTATGAGTTGACCTCTACACTGTCAAAGCAATCTGGGAAGAGAAATTCAAAGATTTTTGACAAAATCTTTAAATTCTAAATGTCTTAAATAGAACCAAATAGGCTGTGAAAACCTACTAGGATTTGGGAGGGAAGGGTTAAACAAATTATTAAGGTACTTCTTCTGGAACCTAGTGATTTAAATTTTCATTTATTTGGGTAATTATTCTAAAATAATATACATGTATGATCTTCCTGGTTTCATATGTAGGTGTTCACTTCTCTTTCCTTTATTTTCTACAGTTCCCCAAACTCCTTACTTCGTCTTATTACAAATATAGGTAGGTGAGTAATGCTGTCCTGAAAAATTTATAGTCATCAGAAGATAAACATGTGGTTAGAAATTGGCAAATGTGTAGAAATTATGAAAGATCTCAAATAAATAATCACCCATGGCTATCAAAAGACTATACTCCATATGTAAACTATGAAACAAAGTAAGTAGCACTTTGCAGCACTCTTTAGTTTAGGTTGAGACCCTTTTAGGAACAGAAATTTCTCTCAACAGACAGCAGAGAAGCTGCTCTCATTTCACCTTATATGAGATCACTTAAAACAATTTCCAACAATGAGTGTGTGGGTAAACAGTTATGATCACACACTGCTGGTAGGAGTATAAAATGGTACAACCTCTATACAAGACAGTATGTGGTAAGGTTACAAATGCACACATTCTTTGACTCAGCAATTTATTATAAAATATCTTACCCAAGATATTTTTGCAGCACTGTTTTATAATAATGCAAGACTGGAACAAGGCAAATGTCCAACAATAGAGAAATGGTTATACAAATTATTGTACATCTTTATAGTAAAAGATATAGTAATATATTTTATAGTAAAATACTATACAGCTGTTGGGGAAAAAAATGAGGGGGCCTCTTATGTACTGATATGGAATAGCTTTCAAGATGTGTTAAATGAAAAATACAAAGTATTTGTATATGTATATGTATGGAATGTATATGTATGGAAGCTACCATTTGTGTCCAAAAAGGGGAAGGGTAAAGGGATATATACATAGGTCTGCTTATATATAAAAATAGGGGAGAGGGGAGAATATACAAAGGTCTGCATAATTATATATTACACGTTATCTCTGGGAAGATACACAAAGAAGGCACATCTCCTGGGGGCATAGATGATTTTACATTAGAGAACATTTATTCTGGTTCTTACTTTACAGCAGTGTGAGAAGATCTGACAGATGTACTCCTGTGTGTAGCGGGACCTGCTAAGTAGCGCCATGAGGTGTGGTATCACTGTGGCATCCTGGAGTCGAAGGAAAAGAGCACAGCAACAAGGAACTTAGGCATTGTGAATACATGTAACTATTTCCATGAGCAGGCACATATGCAAGCTTCTTAATCACAGTAAATCAACAGTCTTTAAGGAACACAGCAAAACAAAAAAGAGAATCACCAAATTGTTTAGGTAAAGGATGAGAGGCTTCAATATTCATCCTCAACAACAAAATATAAGAATGGGAAATTCTCAATTTCTCCCACATAAACAGCCTATACCCTCACAATAAGACAAAACTATTTCAAAAGACATGACAGGGACGCCTGGGTGGCTCAGTTGGTTGGACGACTGCCTTCGGCTCAGGTCATGACCTCAGAGTCCCGGGATCGAGTCCCGCATCGGGCTCCCAGCTCCACGGGGAGTCTGCTTCTCTCTCTGCCCTTCTCCTCACTCATGCTCTCTCCCCCTGTCTCTCTCTCAAATAAATAAATGAAATCTTTAAAAAAAAAAAGACATGACAGAAATCTGTTCTGAAACCAAAATGTGAGCTAATGAGATATACAATAACAAATAGCCTGTAAGGAGGAATTATAGGATAAAAATAAAACTTGACAGTTTTGATTTCTGAGATGTTACAGTAAGTATCAGTTACTAGTAAGAATCACAATGACTGTAGTTAGCTAATTTCAATCTTCACAAGACAATTTGTAAAATATCAACTCCTCACTTAGAGCACATTCTCTGCCTACTGCTGACACTTAGCAATATAAAGTTGGTGCAGTAGACAAGAGGACAATCTGCCCAATCTGCTGCAGGGCGGGCTCTCCAAGAATCCTCTTCTTCTTAGGGTGCAAAGGGAATTAAAAGCTGAAAGGGTATTTGGTCTGAACCACAGAAGGAAAAGGAGACTTAGCTCAAGCCTCCCAGTCAATGCTGTCATAGTCCTAAAGCTGTACTTCTCAAATATGAATGTATATGCAAATTCCCAGGAGATAGTCATCGGGTACAGATTCTAATTCCATAGATTTGGAGTAGGATCTAAGCTCCCAGGTAAGGCTGCTGCTGCTGGTCCATAGACCACACTTTGACAAAAGACAACAGAAGGAAGGAAGGTAACTTAAGAGTACTACTGTTGGGATGAACAAGATATAGGGTTTCCCTTAGAAAGAAAAGAATGCCCCAAATCCTTAAAAGGCTAAGTGAAAAAAACAAAAGGCAATTGATTCCCTCTAAGCAGAATCTTTCCCTTTGCTTATTAGTATAACCCTTTTGTGTTATCACAAGCAGTTTAAAAACAAATGAAAAATTTAGAAAACCCCAAAGAAGTCAGGTACTAAATGTGTAGAAAGAAACGGAAGAGAGAAGATGAGAATGTTAAGTACATTTCTATTTCATGGAGGAGAGAGGGGAAACAGTGATTCCGTTGGCAGAAAACAGGGAAGCAAGTAGCAGCTAAGAAAGAAGAGGCAATCAAAAGATGATATGAAAGCTTCTATTAAGCTCCTGAACTTACTCCCACCTCCTTTCTTTCCTCCATTGCTCTCTCATCTCTCGGTTTTCCTATAATAACAGCTTCATCCCGTTTCTTCACACCTGCCCCCTTTCTGCCAATTGTCTTATATAGATCTACGATTTATAGTTCATTAAACAAGAAACAGTTACATAATTTGCCCAAAGTCACCCAATTGATAAACAGGATTTCAAACTAGACATCCTACCTTCTTCTAAGCAAACTGCCCTGTTTTCAGTTTAGTATCTAAGTTGCTATGTCAGCTGGCTCTATACAAGCCAACTCACAGAGGGCAGTTAATTACATTAAAACATTACTCTCTGTCATCATTCCATCCAGCACTCTTCACAGATTCACAGATTCCAAACCTGAGGCATAAAACACTGTCACTGTGAAAGTCACTTAATGTCCCTGGGTCTAAAAAAGTTAAGCTGGGTGGACTAGTTTTCCGAATTACGTACCATGAACCATTAGTGGGTCATAAAATCATTCTGAAGAGCAAGGAGAAAGGAGTTAAAATGGCTGGCCAGGACCAGTTTCTCACTCACTAGGCTAGGGGTTGGAAAGAAACTTCTAGGGTAAAGAAGACGGGTGATTGGTTTAATCTCTTTGTAAACATCACAATATGACCTTCAGGGAAACAGACTGATATTTACTAGGAGGTGAGTCCTTCTCTGTATAAAGCTTGGAGAAGGAGTTCCCAGTTTAGGACTGCTTATAGTAAACCAGTGATCCATGGACCAACAGCCCCTGAATTACCTGGAAACTTGTTAGAAAAGCAAATTCTCAGGCCCTATTCCAGATGCACTGACTCAAAAAGTCTGGCAGAAGGCTCCAGCAATCTGTGCTTAATAAAGCCTCCAGCCAATCGTGGTCTGTGCTCAATTCTGAGAACTGTTATAGTGAACAATACCAATTTATATGGCATGGCTCCCTGAAGAATACTGCACAAATCCCTGAGGTGTAAAATTGAGATATTTCATAATTTAGAGCCTCCCACTGTGTAAAGTGACCCATGAACCTCACTTACAGACTTTATGTACAATTATGGGCCAGAGGAGCATGTATCTGATGTGGGGAGGATGACTATGGAGCCTCATGACATGCCCGTCTCTCCCTGCTTCCATTGCCTATGCCTCCTGATTGCTTATGCTCTTGAAGTATTCGTAAAATGTGATTCCAGATAAGATCTCTGGCTTATATATGTTCTATATGACACTGTGATTCTCTGTGTTGGCTCACAGAATCACAACCAGCATTTTTCTAAAAATGAGAAAGCATAGACTAGAAACCAGAGGATATCACATTTATGGAATTGTTTTGTGAAGACTGTCTCAGGAATATTCTCTCTCTCTCTCTCTCTCTCTCTCTCTCACACACACACACACACACACACACACAGTGTGACGATGGAAAATGTTTTTCTTATTGTGGACTGCAGATCAGGGAGTATGAAAAATACTGGCCTGAATAATACTCATTAAGAAAGTCCAATGTATTCAATAGATTAAAGATCCCCTAGTAATCCCTAAGGTTTTTGAAAACTACTACATGACTCCAAAGATCTCTGGATTCTTTCACACATATTCTCTGATTCTAGCCTGGCAAGTAAGCCTCCTGCAAGCTGTTTTCTGGTTCACCTCTTCCGTTGAAATCAACAGTAATGCCCTTCCTATAATTAACTATTCTGCCCACTGTCCTGTATCTTCTCTCTTACACAGATCTTTCCTAGAATGGCCTCTTTCCTCTCCACTTCTCTAAATCGTATCCATTATTCAAGATCCAGGTCAAATTCTCTGTAAAGCTTACTCTGCTGGATTTAATCTAAACTGAGTACATTAAATATACTGCCTTAATTTGATATTAAGAGAGCAAAACGGGTCTTTTAAAAAATAGCTTATAAATTCCTCAAGGTCTGATACTATCTTTCACTTCTTTACAATACCTAGAACATTTGATATTTGCAAATTAGCAAGAACTGAAATACTTCTTGAGACTTTTCTGTAACATAGTTATGATGAATTTTGAGATGTTGAGTAAAGTAAAGGTATGATATTAGTGAAATGTACTGGTGGTTCAAAAACTTCTAAAACTCACTGTATATAGAAGCTCCTCTGGAGTTACAGGACTGGTGAAGATGGTGCGCAGGCATCGGAGGCAAGCTTCAATGAACTTCAGGTCTGGAGACAGTAGTCCTATTAACAGAAAATGGAAGTGAGACTCATCCTTTCAGTCTGTATTTTAAACCCTGCAAACTGTTTCTAATTTTTACTTGTACAAAAATGACTTCCTTACATACCTTGCAGTAAGGCTGGGATAATATGGCAATCTAGAAGAGACTTGACATTGTTTTCAGTACCCATAGCAAGACTTCCCAATACCACTGCACATTCAGTTTTCAGCTCTGTACTTGAGGTTTCTTGCTGAAGCAAGTACAACAATCTAAAAAGAAGGACTTTGATAAACAGAGGAGACTAAAACAACTAAACAAAAGTAATTTAGCTAAAAGTAATGTGACAGAAAAATGCTACCAATATATCCCACATATTAAAAATATGGTTTGTGAGCTAACAGAAGGCTAGGAAATGATCATTTGTTTGTACCAACTATTCATTTAAAAAAGGAATATTTGGGGACGCCTGGGTGGCTCAGTTGGTTAAGCAGCTGCCTTCGGCTCAGGTCATGATCCCAGCGTCCTGGGATCGAGTCCCACATCGGGCTCCTTGCTCAGCAGGGAGCCTGCTTCTCCCTCTGCCTCTGCCTGCCATTCTGTCTGCCTGTGCTCTCTCTCTCTGATAAATAAATAAAATCTTTAAAAAAAAAAAAAGGAATATTTGGGTAAAAAATCAAAAGAGATTTTCTTTATTTTGAGCAAAAGCACTATATATATATATATATATATAAAATCTCAGAGTTTATCAGAACTATTAATCTGAAAGTTGTCTACAAGTAGACAAAGCAGCCCCAAAGTCAATTCATGTTATCTGCTGCTCCAGGATATGAAGACTCAGAATATTCAATGCCAACCATTGTCAGATCTTAAATTCAGACTAGCACGGGACCTGCACTGTCCAGAAGTATGGTTCAGAAATCACAGAGGCTTAGCCTAGAGGGAACGTTCAGAGTCCTTGCGCAGCTCTTTCAAGCAAGGGAAACTTGTCTTTCTCCAATTTTCCCATTTGGGGAATCAGGAGATCCTCGCATTTCTATTCCAGCCCTGCCTGCCGAGCAACTAATTCCCACACTCTAATCATCCACCACTTATGATTACCTCCTTTATGTTTTAAGGTAGAACGCTCATGTGCCTTAAAGTACATTTATATACAGTGAACACTTATCCCCTAAGAAACGCTACTGAGAGCTTTATGGTTACCAAAGTATATATTTGAGATCAGTTACAATAAAAATAATAAGATCATCAATACTGTATCAGAAAACAGAAATGAAAAAAGAGAAAAACCAAAACATTAAAAAACAGCAACTGCACATAAAACTTAATTCTGAGAAGCAAAGGCGAAGAGAAAGTTATACAACCATCATTGTCTACCAGAAAAAAATTTAGATCATCAGAAAAAAGATCAAGCTTTCCAAGTTAAAAAAAAGCAAATTCTAAAAATTAGAAATTAAAAAAAGAAAGTCAGGATTAAAAACCAAGCAGGATTTTTTTTTTTTAATTAAAAAAAGGTTTTGAGAATGCTAAGAAATTATTATCCAGTCATACAAAACTGCCGAAGCCGGAATGCTGGGTGGCTCAGTCGGTTAAGTGTCTGCCTCTGGCTCAGGTTCAGGTCACGATCCTCACTTCCTGGGATTGAGTCCCACATCGGTCTCCTTACTCAAGAGGGAGTCTGCTTCTCGCCCTCCCTGCCACTCGCCCTGCTGTGCGTGCTCTCTCTGACAAATAAATAAAATCTTAAAAAATAAAAATAAAAACAAAACAAAGCAAAAAAACCTGCCAAGGCTCTGAGGAAATAAAGAATCAGGCTGGTGTATATTGTCTATCTATCCAACACATCCTTTTATTGCAGGGACAATGATCTTCCTGAATTTCCAAAAAGTATTAATACATTTGCTTCATATTCCATTCTCTGATATTTAAAAATTTCTAAAGAGATGCTTCATATATTTCAAAGCATTTATTTTAAAAATTAGGAGGTTTTCAAAAAAAGGATAGACAATACAGAAAAAAGGTGGGCTTTACGGATGAGAATGAGAAATATACTAGAACTTAGTATGAATATCAGAAAAGGAATTGATAGCAAACATACCTTGGAACGGCTCCTAAAACAATGAGATTGGCTTTCTGCTTGTTGTTTCCAATTACAGCATTTTTCATGTCTCTGAATTCAGGGGAAGAGAAGAGAGTAAAGTATGCTGAAACATGACAGAAAAATCAGTAATCAATTCATTCCACTTTATTATGCAACATCTTGTATTAGCAAACATAGAAGTCCATGACCAAGTCAAATCCACCTGAGTACCAAAGAGAAGGAACAGAGACAGGTACTGGATGAGCCTGGGGCCTGTAAAACACCACAGTGTGAGAGTGGGGAAAGTGGGAGATACCCTAAGCACTTGTGAAAGACTTCCAATACAAAGCATGTTCTTTAGACAAGGCCCACACATTTTATCTGACCTTGTTTCAGGGATCATGACTTTGTTCCTTTGTTTCCTCTCTTTCTGAATTCTTTGAACTGAGTATTTCTTATGATTCTGTTTTATCTCCTTTATTGCCTTATTAGCTGTGCCTCTTTGCGTTTTGTTTTATTATTTTTTAGCAGTTGTTTTACAATTTATAATATGTATCTTTTAACTTATCACGTAGTCTTCACAGAATAGCATCTCATTTCATTTGTATTTTAAGAGTCTTGCAAGCATATACTTCCATTTCCCCATCAAGTCTTTGTGCTACTACTGTCATACATATTTTTCAATTGGTTAGAAATAACAATATACTGTTACTATTTTTTACTTAAGCAGCCAATTACCTTTTAAAGAGATTAAAGGAAGAAAAAATCTTTTATATTTCTCACATACTCACCAGTATTTTTCATTCTAGCTATACTCAGATCTTCATCAGGGGTAAAACTTATGGAATAAGAAAAGTATCTCTATGAATGGCCAGTTGTTCACAAACACTGATTGGTCCCAAAGGATAGGTGGAGAAAAAATATATGGCTCAAAATAAGCCTAGTACTACTAATAAAATGATTAATAAAAAATACTTACCCTAATTGGTCAGTAGTGCTATCTTAATAAAAAACACTAGAACACTATGTGATTCTATACAGCAGTGGTTCTCAAAGTGGGGAAGAGAGCATTAAAGCCCCATTGGGGCATTTCAGAAGTTTATAAGGGTGTCTGGAAATTTCTGGCCGTAGTTTTACAATTAGAAAGCATTTTTGTACAGTTTAAAAAAAAAACAAAAACTTTATTTTTCAGTACTGCATCTGGCCCTGTAAATAAAAAGGAAATTATACTTTTTATTAGAAGTTATTTCATTTTGGAAAATCAGACCACCCAGCACAGGGGCCACTCCCAGTACTGGAATTATTGATACCAAACATTTACATATGGAAACATTAAAAAATACCTTTTTAAAAAATTCTCCCATTATTAGCAAGGAAGGCATCATATTATTTTTGGAGTTATGCATGTGAGGAGTTATATTATTATAAATTTAATTTCAGTGGTCATTAAATATTTACAGGGGGGAGTCAGGTCTGTGTTAAGACCATCACTATAGAGCCTCAAAGTTCTTAGCTCACACATTTCGTTCATATCCCAAAATAAGGTCCCCTACATTCCCAACCCAGCATCTCTTTTGACTCTTTTAGGTGGCCATGGTCTAATGTATACCAGATGTTTTTTTGCCAACTTTGAAACTTAGGATCCTAAAAAATTCTGTAACTGGCAAACCATGATACTGTAGAAAAACAGCAGAAAACAGAAGGAGAAAAAGTTACTTTAAAAAATCAACTAAATGTTATAGTCAGTGTGTGTTTCCAATACCAATCAAATTCACTGGCATTAAAAACCGTGGTAATAATTATAATACTCTTTCTCCTTATACTTATAATACTCTTTCTCCTTATAATTATAATACTCTTTCTCCTTATAATTATAATACTCTTTCTCCTTATACTCTCCTTATACTCTTTCTCCTTTCTTCAATTATGGCAGAAAAATACTGTTATGATACAGTGATGCATTGAAAGCTGATTCTTGCCACAAGTTTCTGAATGGCATTTTCACAAGTTTTGAGACAAAGACTATTGGCCTAGTCTTCCAGTAGCTCAGCAGAGCTGAGGGTAGGTCTATTTTTTTCAGGGCCTCATTTAGTTCTCTCTATAAACTATCACTCAGATCTTCCATATGGTTCACAGGGGATAAGTATTAGTATTTCTTTCCTTTATGGGGATTTAGCTGAATGACGCTTACTATAAGGGTTTTAATCAAGTTCTCACAGACAACTATAAAATTATATGACATTAAAGCCGCATTCAGCAAAGCATAGTAGGTGAACTATACATCTAGGCTTCTAGATCTATACTTCTAGGATTCCTTATACAGACTTACTTCCTAATCATCAGCTTATAAACCCTATCTTAGCAGTATGACATTTATTTTCATCTTTCCTTCTCCGAATGTGTTCTGTCTATACTAATGCAGCACATCCATTTGTCTAGCAGCTATCTATTTAAAAAGAGTCTATTTTGTGCCAGGTGCCATTTTGGATGCTCTCTCTATTCTGGAGATCCCAACAGCAACATTTCGCCCAGATTTCTCTCCATTTCTTCCTTAACTAAGCAGAAATGAAGTTTCCCCACATTATCTTATAAACATACTCCAAATATCTGGAGCCATGCAAAAGTAAATGTTTTTATAGACAAAAACAAACAAAACCCCCTCCAAAACCAATTTTCCAGTTCTCCTAATAGTTTGCAAAGAAGACACGAAGGAGGCAATTCGTAGTTATAAAGTAAATGCAGACTGAAGAGAATTAATAAAATGGACCAATGTCTAAAGGAGGTAATTCTTGCTGTGACTCTAATAAATAAAATATATCGCTACATAAGGAAGAAGAGATGTTATCACCAAGCAAATAAATTCTATTCAGTTGTTACTATAAAGGGATACTAGGAGATCATTCCTATGAAACAGTTACAACTAAAAGAGATCATATTTATCACATATACCCATCTTTAGCAGATCTAAATATGGTATAGGATTCAATTTCGGAGCCAGCCAGAATGGAGCTATTCTCTCTCTCTCTCATTTCCTATCCTTTCCTCCTCATACTTTTCCCTGGCTACCTTTACTCATCTTTCAGGTCCAGCCTTAGATAATTTCACTTATCTAAGGAATTTAGATCTAATTTCACTTCACTTCCAGGAAGCTTGCCCTGACAGCTACCAGGTCTGGGTGAGGTGTCCCAGTGGTGCTCTATGGTACTCTATCATAGCGCACACATTACTTTGTTAGGATAGAAGTCTGTTTCCTCTTGAGAGGCAAGAAAGCCAGGATGACCTGAAAATATCAGAGAACTTATTATTGCTGGATCACAAAATGCACTATAAAGAAATCTGCACTTTTGTAAAATACAAACTCAAAACTATCATCCAAGATGGGGCACAACAAAATTATGCAAAACTTATATATTGCTTTGAAATTTACAAAGCATTCCATATCCATTATGGTATGTAATCTTCATCACAACCTTGAGTAATATTAACCCTATTTTACCGATGAGGAAGCTAAGACTCAGATTTGGGGCTTTTCTCAGAGTTCCACATTAAATGACAGAGCCAGTTTCAATTCCTGTCTTTTATGCCAAGTGTTTTTTCCATTACCTCCAATATGTCAAGCATTCAGAACAAACTGATCGAAAAGAAGTGAGCTAACATATTGCCTTTTCCCTCCCATGTTTCAATTTTACACTTTACACAAAACAATAAAGCATTTCTAACTTTCAATTGAAGACATACTTTTCCCAGTAATCAAAGGAATATATCCCATATCAACCAGCTTTTAATGTTTGAGGGGGAAAATGCCCTCTTATATACTCCTGAAATTCAACAGTTAAGGTTTGAGCTCAACAATGTGTTAGGTTCTATGAAGGATATAAAAGCTCACATAATGGGTTGCTTGAAGAGTTTACAATCTCCTTGAGGAGATAAAAATAATACTAGCAATGTAAGGCAATGCTATATTATAAATCAAGTGCTTATATGGCTGAGATAAGTAAATGATTAGACAAGCTTAACAGGTTTTAAAGCAATGGTAGAACTAAATAAACCTTAGGAAATGGCCAGAATTTGGCCAGTGAATGGAAAGGGCAAATGGAAAAGCCATTCATAGAAGACTGGAATGGATTTCCAATACTAGAAATAAATACATCATGTTTCTGGGGCAGGACCAGGAGCCTGGGTTGAAAAGAAGTGTCCCTTTAAGGTGGGAACATTTAGCAGAGCATAAAGAAAAGTGATGGTAAGAAGAGACAAACTAAAGGGGAAGAATAAAAGAGCAATCGTGTTTCCATCAGAAAAAGGATATGAAGGAAGCAGTGACTGAGCAAGATAAAATGAGTATCAGATGGATGGGAATGCAGAGAATATTAGAGTCAAGAGAGGCAATTAAATGGCTAATGCCCTTCCTCTGTGGTCCCAAGATTGCCCTGGGTTTAGGATTATCACAGCATTTACTAACCAAACCATAGTGGCCTATTTAGTAATCTAATTCCTTCATTAGACTTCTGGATGCTCCAGAGCAGTGACTACATTATTCATTCTTACATACTCCCCTCACATTACAATCCTTGGGACAATGTAGGCACTCAATAAATGTTTGTTGAAGGAATTATGCAATCCATCCAGGTATCTGGTCATGTAAGACTGACTAGGATGGCAGCCACAGGAATCACTAAAACAGACGACATTCTGAGGAAGCAGTTAATAAGACGATTTGATGGGTAAACGAAATGTGATATGATACATGTCTTGAGTGATTACTTCTAGTCTCACTTCCTGAAGGGAGAGAACACTAGGAAGCTTAGAAAATAAATCCCTTAACAAGACAAGGATCTATATTGATTTCGGATACAATGAATGATCTTTCAGGTAGGATAAAAATACCAGGTAGAAAAGCTTAGAAAGTAAGCCTTGGGGATACCCCGCTCTTGGAGGATGGGAAAAGCAGCCAATATTAAGATGTGACAAAAGAGAAATTGCCACAGAACATTCTCAGCTAAAATCTAGCTAGAAACTTTCATTTGTCCACTAATAAATGGACTCAACAGGCATCTAGTTTACACAAAGACTAATCTTTCTACCTCCTTTCTTTACTCTAAAAGAGATTAATTTTCAATGTAGAAGAAGTTCAGATATTAAACCAAAATGTACAGTGGCTACCATAACTTATGTCTAAATGAGCATATTAGGATGGAGATCAAAACCAAAAGAGAAAGTTGAGGCACCTGAGGGCTAAGTTTTTTACACATCTGACTCTTCATTTCGGCTCAGGTCATGATCTCAGGGTTGTGGGATCGAGCCCTGTGTCAGGCTTCACACTGGGCATGAAGTCTGCTTAAGATTCTCTCCCTCCCTTTCCCTTTGCCCCTCCACCCACTTCTCTCCCTCTCTTAAAAAAAAAGAAAAGAAAAATTAAAACCAAGACAGAAAGTAAACACTGCACTTTACAAGCAAAATAATAGGAAAAATTTTTTAAAGAACTGGGATCTAGACCTACTAGAGAAACAGTTTCAGTCAATCAGTCAAAACAGCATAAATTTTAAATGAAAACTTAATATCTAAAACCAGAAAATTATCTTTAAGATCATGGAATGCTAGAGTCACAAGCTAAATATCATTTTGAACCAGTATTACTTTTTACTTACCTGAGGAAGCTCCTGTTTGGAATATTGTACATTCAAACCTTGGTCTAATTGATGTGAAGTAGACAAAAAATACACTGGATACTGAAAACTACAATCTGAGTATAAAGTTTAGCCTATTTCTGAAAACTCGCTGGTCCTAAGACATCCATAAAATGAGGAGAAAATATACATTTGTGGGTAGCTAGAATAAGGCAACATGGTAAACAACTTACAAAATTATCTGGACTTAGAAAATTACAAACATACTCACTGCTCTAAAATTAGGTATGCCTTTTTAGAGACTGTAACATTCAAACATCCAAGTATAATAAGCTTTCTGCTATCTAGCATGATTAGGGAGTGAGATATGCTCGTATTCTAAAGTTACCATTGCCACGTGTGAACTTCCAACTGTAAAAGAATTAGATAATGGTTATCTATTATCCAAACCAAAGCCATTTTTAAGATAAGGCTTTGATCCAGGAGGCATTTGAGAAATTTATACTTAACTTCCCATTTCAAGTCAACTGAGGCACATACTATGCCCTACTATATGTATAAATTGAAAAGAACTGAGAATTGATGATAATTTAGTTTTTTTTTTTTATAAACAAGTTACCCTGTTGTGTAGATTTTTGGAACGTATGTATTGTTAGATACAGTTCTACTTTGTATAAATACTACCAAGCTCAGAAATCAGAATTCTATTTAAATCTTTGTTTTATCAATGTGGGATTACAAATCACCTTATATTTTCAAAAAATGACGAGTACAATGTAGGAATTGCATTAAAATAAATGCTAAAATATTTTAGAGCATATTATTATTTTTAATACATGTAATCATTCCAAAGAGCATCAAAAATGTTATAATATGGCAGCATACAGTTAAATGTTCTACAAATATGACAAGATAGATATATACACACACTCGTATCCATACAAATATACAGCTGTTCTTGATGTTTGAAGTTAATACCACATACAAACAGCTTATCTATCTTTGTGTAAAACTGTCAATCTGATCTAATAATTTTTGGAAAAACTTGCCACCCTTTTAAACAGACTGAATTGTCTCAGAATACACAGTTTTAAACAAGACTCAGAGTTACTTCATTTCATTTGGGATATGGTCATCTTTATTTATGTTTATCTGTCACACTCTTAAAAATAACCAATAGGATTATTTATTTTGAATTATTCTAAAAATTATCCTTTAACTTAAAATTTCTCAAAACCCAAAGCTTTTGTTTTATGAAAGCTCATATTTTTAGTTCATGTAAGAGAAATGGAATCTGTCTATATTCTACTACCAAAATAAACTTACATCATCGGTACATTAAAATACTTCAGAAAATAATTTTTAGAAGTGGATACTTGGTGAAAATCCCCCAACAATTCTAAAGTACCCTCAAGAGCCTGGCTGAGTTTACCAAGAGATCCAGTCTAGTTTCCCAGTTCTATTCCACTTGGAAACTACAAAGCCAGCCACATTAACTGGTATCATCTTTTGCCCTTCAACACAGGGCCACATAGGGATATCTGCAGATCTTTTCCTGGAGAATCACTAATGTAAAAACCAGATGAGGTGCTTTAATTTATTAATTATGTTTAAAAAAAAAAAAACAACACAGTATTAAGCAGCTTGGACTTTACATAAACAGTTGAAGAGTTATTCCTTCTTAATTAGGAGGTTTAACAGGATTGAGCTAACTTCACCAGGATTGAGTAACTTCACCAAAAAATATCCTGTAACTGTTTAAGGTAATATACAGATCTCCATGCTAGAGGAAGCTCAGAATTGCAATGAGGTGTAGTTTATTTGATATAGCTACTCTGTTTCAGTTGCAAAGGCTATAATTTATAACCTACACAATGGACCTATCTTATTCCTACCTAATGATTTTTAATTTGAAACTTTGCTCTTTTAGGATCTGATTCTGTATTCAAACCTTTGATACAATAGAATCATTTAAATTTATACCAAATAATGTACTACTAACAAAACAGTTATTTCTAAAGAACTCCTCATTCTTCAACAATTAAAATTAAGCACTTCTGTTGCTTAGCAGTATTTTTCAGTAAGGGCACATTCACTTACGTAAAATGGTCCTTTATGACATGGGTTAGCTACAAAGAAGCTCCCTATATGTATGGGTAGGACTATGGCCCTAACACGCTGAGTAGATTACAGATCATGATGAGAAGTCCTTACTTGCCTTTAATTTCTTCAATTTTGTTTTTCCTGCTGCTATGTTTTATATGTTCACAATCCTTATTAAGCAAAATCAAATTATAGTTAGAAAAATGATAAAGTTCTGTTGTTTCATACCTAAACCTAGTTGTCAATTTTTAAATGTCTTTCCAATGGGATATTTTGGACTCAAAGCTGATTACATCAACTTCTATCTTCTCCCTCAAAGTTAGTATGGTACCTTTGGTTGTTTATACTCTGTGGCTACTTCACTTCTACCTACCTATTTTGGTCTAGTAATGGTCTTTGTAGGACTCAATGGTGTCTGTGTGATGTGTGTAAAAGAGGAAAACTGGTCAACTCTCTTATCCTAAACCTCATTTTGGTTCCTCCTTTCTGCTATCAATACTGTAGTATTCTAGTACTAGACAAGGTTACCTGAGAATGAAATGTTAAAAATATAGTTCATTTTTTATGATCTTGACTATGTACAATTAATTTTCAGACAGTGACAATGTTTAGGAAAATAATAAGTCAGAAAGAATAAATTTTTCTCTCTGGGGAAAAGGGCACTTTATCAAATCAAACTATACATATCTATATAAGGCTAGCTCTATTCTGACACAAAGTAAAAAGATTTGGAGTGATCTGTACCTTTCCGACTTCAAATAGATTTTACTATTTTAAGTAGCAATCATATTTATATGTTACCACTTGGATTCTCATCTGAATCAAGAATTCTGGCCCCTTTCCCTCATCTCCATCAGTTTAAATTGTTTCCATTTGATATTTTTTGTTTTTCTTGCTCTTCTTTGAAAAGAATCATCTCATTTTTGAAGTTGTTTTAAACTAGGATCAATAATGATTAAGCAATTCAGTGTCAATTTGTGGCTATCAACATACCAGGCACTGGATTTTATATTTCTGACTTAATTCTTACAACCTGGCAAGATGGGCATATTACTCTCCCATTACAAATGATGAAGCTGAGGCTCACGGATATTAAGGAACTTGCCCCAGCACACAGCTAAGAAAGGCCTCCAGTAGGAAATGTCAGAACCAATAATTCAACCTTTTGTTGTCCAACTCCGAAGCCCATACTCTTTGTATTCCACCACCCCTACACAAAAATCTTGCTAATCTGCCTCAGCTAACAGTTTAGTGTCCTAGACTTGATACTTTTTAAAGAGGTGCTAAAGGCCATCCAACTTCACCTTCGCTGGTTTGTTATAATACACTCTTTCTGCTGCTTTTTATGCCTTATTTATCAACTTTCTTTGGGAAATGAGAAATTCCACAAAGTGACAAGTAACACCTGAATCAGCTACTCATTTCTGATACAGGAAAAAAGACTTTCACACAGAAATCTTGATAAAATTAGCTTCTCTCCTAAACCACTCTAGCAATCATAATAAAAATAAAGATACAACATCATCTCTATCATTCATGGAACACTTAATGAGTCTAAATTAAGCTACTTATTGAGCTAAACTACTTATTGAACAATCCTAAATGATATCAAGGATTACTAACATACAAAACTGTCTGGGTGTGTGTGGGAAGTGTCTGTCTAAAGAGAAGTGTTAATTAAAACTATCCCCACAGCTAAGCTCTATGTGTAGGTACAACCCAAGCTAATTTATTTAACAGATGAATTCAATACCACTTTTTCTGGTAATAATCAAACTAGTCTACAAAGCGGCTGATTAAATCATCACAAAGCCTCCTAGTGAAGGGGACAAAGGCAGAGTCAACATAATGAGAAAACAAGAACTGTAATCTCCTGTTTCGGTACTGAGAAATGTGAAGTAAGGCATCCAGTATGCCAGGCGGGTCTACATCCAGCTCCTCACCTTCTTTTCCAGCTCAATTTGAATAGTCAAGCAGCCTTACTCACTTTTATCTTGCCTCCACCCTACAAAATCCACATCCCCAAGACATGTCCTATACAATATGCTTTGGGGAGGGGGGCTGCTGGGGGAGTGGTGTGAATAAGAATTAGAATCGGTTGATACTTCTATAAATAAAGCATCCTCGCCTTGCCATGACTGAACAAAAGTTAAACTGGAAAGTACTATTTGGCTGATGACACTAACAGGGTAAGAGAAGAATAAAAGGACTCATGTGTGCCAATGCTATACCAAACATCCTGACTCTTTTTTGTTTCCTCCTTTGCCTGAACACAGTTTGAGCCTGTGGGTGCTCTATGTTTGCCAACCCTAAGAGGAGAGTCTTAGGCTAGACCTTCTCCTGTAGAAGTCATATGTCAAGAGCATGATAATCTGCTCTTAGGATAGAGAATTCATCTTTCAATCACCTGCAATCTTACCACACTTATCTGACTTAAGTTTTTAAAGGTATTATCACCTCAGATATCTTGCTTAAAAACGTTTCCTCTCATTAAACACCAGGGAATTTTGCAGAAAAAAATGGGTATTCAAGTTTTCAAGAATTTAAATTTCCAATAACTACTTTCTAAATTCTGAGATTTAAAACATCAGTAGGAGATTCAAGCCTTATAGTCAGTGAGTTAACCAAAAACAAAACAAAAAACCCTACTGACATATTCTCCCATCCCTTTCAAATTATAAAAGATAGTCAATTTTATTCCCTTGCTTTTGTTGGATATAAAAGTCACAAAAGCATTCTCCAAAAACATGTTTTAAAATGGTAAAACAAGTGTTCTACAAAAAAGTAAGTGAGCCATGTCAGTGAATAAGTATCAGACAACTCTTTACAGTACAATATTAAAGTCATGAATGTCAGGATCTTTCTAAAACAGAAGAAAAAAATTTTAATCCTGCATTTTCAGAATTATAATATTTGGCAAATTCAAACACAAAACCAAACAAGACTAAAAAACCAAAACAAAACAAAAAAAGACTTTTGATAGACTCTTAAATACATACTACTTACATGACACCTTGAAGAACTTTCTGGGGATCAGGGTCAAATAGCCTGTCAACATAGTGGCGACTGCTAGCTGTTACTTCCTAGAAAGTGGGGGGGAAAAATTATGACATCTGAAGCCACACAAATCACAAATTCACAGCATCACCCAAAACATCAAGTAGCTATTTAATCTAATTTAAGGCAGGTGCATTAGAATGTCTACAAAATACTTACTGTATTAAATCATTCTGAGAGAAGCTTGTGACGAGAAATAATAAGATGGGGAAGAAAGAAAATAGCTTGTTCTCACTAAAACCATAACTAGACAGTGGTATCTTTGTGGTGAGCCTTGCAAGCTTTGCCAACAGAAGAACTGGGGATAAGTGTTAAGAAGCAGGGTAAGTTTCTTAATCAACTGTTGGATGTCACCTTCATAAGAACAATAGATAGGTATGTTGCTTCTGCTTAGTACCCATTAAAGGGAGAGAGAATCTGGTTCTCAGCAAGGAAAAAAGAGGAAGCACTTCATAAAAAGTCCAAGAGGGGTAGTCCACATGCAAAAGGAAGACGTTCAGACTGATGGAGAGAAGCTACACTGATAGGAAGCAGACATATGCAAACATAAAAACAAGTGGTCACACTTTCTGTGAAGGAAAAGCAATTAAGAATTAGAGGGATTTAGGGGTGTCCAGGTTAAGTGTCCGATTCTTGATTTCGGCTCAGGTCATGATCTCAAGGTCCTGGGACGGAGTGCACCGCACTCCATGCTCAGGAAGGAGTCTGCTTGAGACTCCTCCTCTCCCCCCTCAAATAAATAAATCTTTAAAAAAAGGGAGAGAGATTTATGAAGTCCAACAGAACTGTCTAGTCTGAAGTGGCTGAGGCCACTTCAGACTAGATGGGGAAGAGTTAGAACTTTCAAAAAGCAAAGGGAGACACCTTTTATTTGTATTGTGGAGTTTCCTCTATTACGTTATTTTTTTTATAATACTTATTTGGGGGTAATATTTTTTATATTTAATTTTCATTGCTTTTTTAAAAAGATTTTCTTTTAGTAAGTGATCTCTAACCCGAAAGTGGGACTCAAACTCATAACCCTGAAGCCAAGTCACATGCTTTACCAACTAAACCAGCAAGGCACCACATTTTTTAAAACAAAGAACCAGAGAAAAAGAATTTTCGTCCCTTCTGTTTCTTTCTGATGCCTGCTGAAGTATCTCATGTACTTCCACCCATCTGCAATGAATTAGCATCAAGAGGAAGAAATACTGTTCCAGTTTACCCAGAACCCCTGATCAGAAACAGTTAAGTCACAAGACACAGTGCCAGCTTAAACTTCTGAGTCATCAAAAGTATCTCTGGAGAAAAAGTACATAAACTCTAATTTTCTGATAATAGAATTAATTCAAAATCAAAATACCTTTTCTATTATGAGCTTGCTACCAAAATATCCTCATAGGCAACCCAAATACCTACTTTTAGTATGCACTCCATTTATAAAAAAACAAACAGGGGCAGCAAACAAGCAAAAGTAATCGAAATACTTGTGTCCAACAGGATACCATTAAAGTACCTAATAATAGGATTTGGTTTACTCAAAATAATGGAACCACAGAGTTAGAAGGATTCTTATTAAGTATTTGTCCCAATCCCTACGGCACCCAGGTGGCTCAGTCTGTTGAGCTCCGTCTTTGACTCAGGTCACGATCCTAGCATTCTGGAATTGAGGCCAGTGCCGGGCTCCCTGATCAGCAGGGAGTCTGCTTCTCCCTTTCCTTCTACCCTTTTGCCTGCTTGAACGTGCTTGCTCACTCTCTCTCTCTCAAATAAATAAGTAAAATCTTTAAAAAAAAAGTTTCATAATTTAAGAAAAAAAGTATTTTAACCCAATCCCTTAGTTAACAAATGATGCCAGATTATCAAAGTTTAAGTAGGGATGCAAACAAGTAGGGATACAATCCACCAAGAAATAATATATCAAGAGCAAAATCCAGAGTAAAACTGAAAACAGTATTCCTGTCATAACAAACAGATGAGTTTCATCACTCCATTTGAATACATGGAAGTGTACACATAGTACTTTCTTCTGAGTATCTTAGACCCTTCTACCTAGGGACTGATCTTGGATTTTACTGTTCCTCTTCACACACTCTCTCACAGCTCTTTATCTCTTGCCAAAAGACACTTGGGTTTAAGACCTGAATCTTAAACAACCCAAGTTTTGCCCATTAACAGCAACTCTCTTTACTGCTCTGTAGCTGGTTCATTCAATTTTACAAGCACTGAGTACCTACTATAGGCAAGGCAGTGTGGAAGGCATTAAAGATTTTTAAATGAGTAAGGCATGGTCCCTGTCCTCAAGAATTCATTTGCTATTGTAATTATGTTTACACAATTATGTTTCCTACTAGAATACAAAGCAGAAGTATACATACTTACATACTTCTGTTTTGAAGACTCCTTAGAGGAGTTAGTTCTGGAAAACAAGTAAGAGTGCACAAGACTGGACAAGGAAAAGTGAATGTCCCAATCACAGCCAAAGCCCATAGCCCATGTGAAGCCAACACACATATATCATCAGCAAATACATACCAGTTGCTAGCACTGAGAAAGAAGGGAAGGGCAGAGGCCACCAAGAATATGTAAAACAAAAGGCTAACCAGTAGGTGGCCCATAACTGGAGTACAGATTATCTTTTGGTCAAAGTTCTAAGCTAGATGCCAAAGAATATACAAAATGATATTATGGCAGAACTTTGCATTTAAGGAGTTTACAATCTGTAAGAGGATCAAGTCATGTACATACACACACTTAAAAAACAATCCTCTGAGCTGCCTAGGTAGCAGCAAGCTTAGGGGATATAGTCACTTATTCAATTTTACTCTATACTTTTGCCTAACATAAATCATTATTTGTCTATATGGGACAATTCTCGTATTTTACTGCTTCCCTTTGTAGATCACGTCCCCTTTCAGCCCTCATCTCTCTTTTTTTAAAAGGCAACCTGGAAATGTAAGAATATGAGACAGAAGGCAAATGGTATAGATAATAAACTGGTCAGGGAAAGCTTCTCTAAGATGGTGACATTTGAGCAAAGACCTGAAAAAGATGAAGGAGGAAGTCATGCAGCCACCTGGGGACAAAGCTTTTTAGGCGAAGAGAACACCAAATGCAAAGGCTCTGAAATGGGAAGTGTCTGCTGTGATCAAAGACAGAGGCCATTACAGTTGGTGCAGAATGAATGAAGGAGAAAGCTACAGAAGATAAGGTCAGAGAAGAAGGGCCAGATGCTAAAGAGCTATATTGTCTAATATGATAGCCACTGGCCTCATGTGGCTATTGGCATTTGAAATGTGGATAAGAATTGAATTTTAAATGTTTTTAACTTTAATTAATATTTTAAATTTAGAAAAACTAATATTGGATTAGTTGTTAGGAAATCTTTAAGAATGTTTAGAATTACTTGGGTATGTAAATCTGCTTGCTCAATTATAAATTTTATGAAACCTAACTGCCAAACAAGGATTTCCAATCAAAATTTGAATCCAAACTGTATAAAATACACACCAGATTTTGAAGACTTATTATAAAAAATATAATAATTCAATTAATAATTTTTATATTGAATTATACTATTGAAATAACATTTCAATACATTGGTTTAAATGAGATACATTAAGATTAATTTCATGTTTTCTTTTTACGTTCACAGCATGACTGCTAGAAAATTTAAAATTACGTGTATAGCTTGTATTATTTTTCCACTGGACAGGGCTGGCATAGAGCCCTGGCATACGGAGTCACTGTAAGGATTTTGCTTTTTATGGTTCGAGTTGGGAAGCCATTACAGTTTTGGGAAAAGAGAGACATTAACTGACTTGTTTTAAAAGGATCACTCTGGTTACAACCTTAGAACAGACTAAGGGCTGGAAGGACTAGAGGACAAAAGCAGAGAGACTAGGTAGGAGGCTGTTTCAGTATCAGAAGTGTGGTCATTTCAGAGAAATGATGGTAGTCTGGACTAGTACAAGAGCTCTGAAGGTAATACAATTCATTGATTCCAGATAAATGCTGGAAATTGAAATGACTGTCAAACTGGATATGCTGTCACAACAGATGTGAGGTGTGAAAAAAGAGAGGAGCCAAGGATAACACTTGAGGTTTTTGCCTGAGTATCTAGAAAGATTTGAGTTGTCAGTTAATGAGATGAGGAAGACTCTGAATAATACAGGTTTGAGTGAGAAGATCAAAAATGCAGTTTTGAACATGTTAGGTTTGGGAATTTTATTAGCCATCCAAGTGAGAATGTCAAATTGGCAGTTGGATACATGAATCTGGAGTTTAGGAGACAGTTGTGGGTTAGATATACTAATCAGGGAATTGTCAGCATGCGAATGGGATGAGTTCACTAAGGGAGTTCACTTTACCATGGATAAAGCAGGCCAAAAGACTGAACACCGGAACACTTGGATTAAGCAGAATAACAAGAAGCCAAATGATAGACTGTTACAAGGAGAAAGTAATCAAATATGCCAAATATTAATAAAGTATGACTAGGGCCTGATACAGAAATACGGAGATCATCAGCAACCTTGACAACAACAGTATGGGCAGAGTGGTGAAGCCAATGCCTGCTTGAAGAGGATCGCAGAGAGTATGGGAAAAGAGGAATTAGAGAAAGTTAGACAACTCTTGCAAGGAATTTCATTTTGGAAAGGAGAATGAAGGAACAGAGTAGTACCTAGAGGGAGAAGTGGAGTGCTCGCTTCAGCAGCACATACACTAAAATTGGAGGGAGAAGTGGAGTCAGGAGAGCATTTTTTAAAAGATGCAATAAATTAGAGCATACTTACTTACTGATGGAAATTTTTTTAACAGAGAAAAAACATCCTGCATTGGGGTAGGCGGAACTTTTGGAACAATGTTCATAAATAACTGAGAGGGAATGGAACTTATTGGGCAAGCAGAACATGGAAAGTACAATAATCAGAGCGAATTAAGTAGATGGTACAGCAGTAATCACTTGTGGATACTGTCTGTGATTACTCCTATTTTTACAGAGTAAAAAATGGTGAGGATGGTGGAGAGGTGGGTGGTTTGAAAAAAGGAGAAAGACAACACTGAATGGGCCAAGAAAATGTACCAGGACTGCCAGACAGCACTAGCCTTCTTGAAGTTTACTGTTATGAATTTAAAGTACGACCAGTCAGCATGGCTGTTTTTTTCCTCATCAACATTAAACTGTAAAAGTAGGCATGAAAAAGAGTTGGATTTAACCAGAGTCGGAATTTCATCACATAAGGATGACAAAGCTAGGGGAAGGGGTCAGCTCAGTTGAGTGTATATGCAGTTGTAATTTAATGATGGAGCTATTAAAGGCCAGTGAAAAAATGGTACGATTAATAGACTGCAGATAACAGATGGACTGCAGAAGGACTGTTGCTATTGGGCAGTAGAAGCAGTGGCTTGGAAGGACAGAAGGTGGTGGGCAGGATATTTGAATTTGAGATTATGGAGGAACTTTAGTTATTGGTAAGGCCAAGGTCTAGGAAATGACCATGGGAACAAGTACCTCAAAGCAGGATGGAGAATATGATCATCAGGGAAGGCTATAGTTTAAGAAAAATTATCGGAGTGCCTGGGTGGCTCAGTCGGTTAAACATCTACCTTTGACTCAGGTCATGATCCCAGGGTCCTGGAATCGAGCCCCACGTCATCTGGCTCCCTGCTCAGTGAGGGTTTGCTTTTCCCTTTCCCTCTGCCTGCCACTCCCTCTGCTTGTGTGTGCTCTCTTTCTCTCTCTCTGAAAAGTAAATAAATAAAATCTTTAAAAAAAGAAAAATTGTCTACATAGGCAATGAAATTTCTATAAATTATCACGCAAGTAGGTGCTAGAAAAAGTGACCATAAGCTAGCAGCTAAAATCTCAAAGAAATGAAGAAGAATGAACCAGGGGGTCTGTAGATGCACAAGATAGACTCTGATAAAATATAGAGCAGGAGTGTTTAGAAAAAAGGGAAAGAAAGGGGTCTGAAAAGAGCAATGACAAGCAAGTCTTTATCTCCATCTCTAGGGACAGAAGGGTTATGAGATAGAAGGAAAAAGAGCCAGCTGAGAAGTTTACAAAAGAAAGCTGGGAAAAAGTTCCATCAGGGAAAAATCCCAGTTCGGTCTGAACAAAAAAGATGAAGGAAATGTTCAGAGAAGAGGCAGGAAAAAGGTAAGGGCTCTGGACAGAAAAGCAGAAAGACAGTTAAATGCACATGAGGAATGACCCTAGAGCCCTGAGCTTCTTATGGTAGTTAATGTAAACAGATACAAAGAGCTTAATCCTGACGACCTCAAGGGAAAGAGTTGGAGTGTGTGGGGGAAGGTAGGGGTGGAAAGAACTTCAGGGCTCTTCATTCTTGCCAACAACAATATAGGGAGGAACAGTTTGATCTGGGCACTTCTCATTTACTCCAGAAATATGAGAAGCACTGGGATTCCTCCTTCCAACCTGCTCATAGAGACAAAAAAGGTTAGGATGGTTTCTGATGCTCTGTCCTTTCAAGATGTGGCTTCACCTTCACTTCAAAACACCTATGCCCTTTTATGGGGCACCTGGGTGGTTCAGCCGGTTAAGTGTCTGACTCTTGATCTGAGCTCAATCTTCATCTCAGGATGGTGAGTTCAAGCTCCACATCGGGCTCTGCACTAGTCATGGAGCCTACTTAAAACAATAAAAAAACACCAATGCCCTTTTAAATTGCTTTCTGTAGCTTCCATTAACTGTACACATGGTGATTCTTCCATACTTCCAACTGACTAAATGTGCCAAGTAGCCAGCTAAAGCTCAAGGTACAGTCTGTGCCCATAAAGGAGAGCAAAGCTAGCCAACGTCAGACTGTGGCCTCTGCCTTTTGGTACAAGGCTTCAAACAAATGACCTAGCAAGCCCTTAAAACCTGGGTCTCAACTCATTTTATACATTCAAAGCTGTAATAAAACCACCACAAATGTGTATATTAAAAACCTGTGATGTTTACACTTCCTAGCACCCCCTGAAATTCTATTAGATGAAAACATATAATTCTAAGAAGAGTTGAATCCACTGTGTATGCAAACAGGTACTGATCACTCTAAAAAAAGAATCCTGAAGCAAATTTCTTCTTGTAGGAAAACAAAAACAGAAAGAGGTAATGGGTTACATTCCATTATGGAGAAATATTAATGGAAGCACTTGCCCTTTTATTAGGATTAGGCAACTTCTAAATGGCCCCCAGTGATATCTACCTCCTGGTACTTAATTCTAATGACAGAATGCAGCGAAGGTAACAGGATGTCACTTCAGTTTGGTATGTGTGTGTGAAAAGCCAGCTGCCATGCTGTGCTATGGAGGCTCATGCAGAATGGAACTGTGGAAGGCCTCCGGCCAAGAACCAGCAAGGAACTGAAGCCCTTAGTCCAACAGCCCACATGTAACTAAATCCTGCCAATGATCATGTGAGTGAACTTGGAAATAGAGGCTCCCTCAACTGACCTTTCCAATAAAACATGGCTTGGGCTAGATGTACGTGGGTGGCTCAGTTGGTTAAGCGGCCTACACTGGATTTTGACTTAGGTCATGACCCTGGGGTCCTAGGATGGATTCCGCCTGAAGGTTTTCTCTCTCTCTCCCTCTCCCTCTGCCCTCTCCTCCATTCATGGTCTCCCTCTCTCAAATAAATCTTAAAAAACAAAAAACAAACTAAAAAACCCCACAGAAATAAGAACAAAAACAAACAAACAAACAAACAAAAACAACATGGCTCCTGTTAAAACCCTGACTACAACCTCTCAAGAAACTTTGGGGCAGAGGTACCAGCTAAGCCACACCTGAATTCCCGACCTACAGAAACTGTGAGATAATAAACATGTTTTAAGCAGCTAAGTTTTAGAGTAATTTGTTACATAACAATATTACAGATAATGGGGCACCTTAGGTGGCTCAGCTGATAAGTGTCTACCTTTGGCTTGGGTCATAGTCCCAGGGTCCTGGGATCGAGCCCCTACTTGCGGAAAGCCTGCTTCTCCCTCTCCCACTCCCCCTGCTTGTATTCCCTCTCTCGCTGCATCTCTCTCTGTCAAATAAATAAATAACATAACAAAAAAATAAAAAATAAAAACAATATTATAGATAACAATACAACTTCAAATTTATCATCAAAGTAGGATAATTTTAAAGAGGGAAAGAGGGCACTATTAATCATTAGCAAAAAGTAATACACATAAATGAAAAGTGCTACAAACAAATCAGGTTGTATGATCATCCTACCTTCAATTCTTCAGTAGTACAGAAGAGGAAAAAAGTTAGAGCTCAAAAAACTGGTCAGTCATCCTGAAAAGGTAAACTAAAACAGTCTTTGAATACCCTTTTGAATAAGCTATCCATGACTGGGGTGAATTAAAACCTTGCCTTTTAGGAGGAGGATCCAAGATGGCAGATTTTAGGAAGAAGGAGAACTGCAACCATTTGTACACACCTGCACCAGCCAGGGAGTCTGGGGGACACTCCAACCACCCATGCATGCCTCAGCAAATGCCAAAATCCTGAACTCATCTCTTCCCATGGACACACAATACAGCTACGAATAGACCCATTTCCCTCTTAAAAAGATTTGAAAACTAGATGAAATGCTCTTCGTAACAAAGGATAAGGCTGAGTAAGAGAGGAAGAGACACAGAATTGCAAACAAAACAAAACAAAAAACACTACTCTGGCATGGCACACAACAGGGAAGGATCTTACCAGTTAGGTGCTTCCCCCAGAGGTGGGAGGGGTTGGTGTGCACATTGGGTGCCCTGGCCTCTGAGATCTATACCAGAAAGACCAGTCTCCAGAATGGCTTAGAAAACCAGTGGTGCTAATATCCAGGGGTCCCAAAGTTCTACAGGATTTTCCTTTTGAAGAGCTCATATATGGTTTCACTCTTCTAGGACCCAGCAAAATATAGCTGTTTGAGAAGCATGTAGATTATATGTGAAAGAGAATCATGTGCTGATCTAGAGGCATCAACTAGAGGGGTGAGGGACAGCTGAAGATACTCCCCAGAAGACAGAGCTGCTGGTTAACACCATTGTTGCACTCTTCCCATAGACTGCTATGCTAGCACAGGTGGGTAACCTTGGACATGGCACCCTCCCCCTGTCTTGCTGGGATGTGTCGGAGTGAGTGGTCCTGGCACTTGCCTAGGCCAGAGAGCATGGGTGGTTGGACTGCTACCCTGCTCCTTGGCTAGAGCAGGCAAGTGCAAATGGTCTCTGAGTTCTCCCACTCCCTACTTAAAGTACACAAGTGCCAAGTGGTTGTGATATTCCCCTACCACTTAGCTGGGATGACACCAGTGGCAGTGGCATTCTCCCACTTTCAGCCTAAAGCTGGAGCACACACAAGGACATGGCACTTTCTCATAGCATTGCTGAAGCCCATGGGTAATTACAGACAAGACATTTTTCTGCTCCTTCTCTGAAGCCTGTTGAGTCTGCACCACGTACCACACTCTCTGGCTGCCTTGCTAAAGCCACATACAATCCAAACAGGGAACATCTCTTGATTCCCTGGCCCAGGTACCCAAGAGGGTTGGCTTTTCAGAGCTGTACAGTTCTGTAACAACTAGAGAGACAGCTCCTGTGGCAGGCTACCACCTCCAAGGCACTGCAGAGACAGAAGACTGAAACTCAACCTCAGTCTTCCTGTGGAAAAAAGACTATTTGCTTAGCCCAGTGCTTTAGCCTGAAGGACAGGCATCAAGTTTCCCATACACCTAGAGGCCTTCCAGGGAAACACCACACTGGTTCACTACCTTGGCTCAGCAAGACTCCCCAGGAAGGAGTTTATACATCTGTCTAGAGCCCAGACTTTTCAATTGTTGCCCTGGAGACACCTCCAGATCTTCTGGTCTGGAGGCCCTCAGGACTTATCCTAATATCAGATGAGATCAACTTTAAAACAAACACTGTAATAAGGGACAAAAAGAGGCACTACATAGTAATTAAGAGGTCAATCCAATAAGAAAGTAAACCATTTATAAATACACATGCACCCAACAGAGAAGCTCAAAAATACATACATCAAATACAGACATAAAAGGAGAAATTGACAGCAATACAATACTGGTAGGGGATTTTTAACAACCCAGCTTACATCACTGATCACCCAGACAGAAAAATCAGTAACAAAACATTGGTCTTAAATGACATATTGGACCAGATGGACTTTAAATAGACACATTCAGAACATTCCATCCAAAAGCAGCAGAATACACATTCCTCTCAGGTGCACATGGAATATTTTTCAAGATAGATCACATGTTAGGCTATACTACAAGTCTCAGTATCAGGAAGACTGAAACCATAGGAAGCATCTTTTCTGACCAAAATGGTATGAAACTAGAAAACAATTACAAGGAAAAAACTAGAAGAACTACAAATACATGGGGATTAAACATGTCACTGAACAACTACAGAGAAGAAATTAAAAAATACCTGCAGACAAATGTAAGCAGAAATGCAACATATCAAAATCTGAGACGCAGCAAAAGCAGGTCTAAGAGGAAAGTTCATAACAATACAGGACTATCTCAAGAAACAAGAGAAATCTCAACCAAACAATTTAACTTTACATTAAAGAAATTAGAAAAAGAACAAAGCCCAAAGTTAGCATAAGGAAGGAAATAATAAAGATCAGAGTGGAAATAAATAAAACAAAAACTTAAAGATAATAGAAAAGGTCAATGGGAGGAGGGAGGCAAGATGGAGGAGGAGCAGGGGGCCTCGCCTGGACTGGTCCCCTGAACTCAGCTGGATATCTACCAAACCATCCTGAACACCAATGAAATCAGTATGAGATTGGTGACTTCAGACTTCTCCAGATTTTCCTTGGGTGCATTTTGCCTGGGTCGTGGTTGATATTTTGGGCTCTGTACATTCCCTCAACCATCTCTCAATGGAATGACTAGGAGGGGGAACTCCCAACAAAGAAAAGAACTACAGACAATGGCCTCTGCCATAGACTTAATGGATATGGATATAAGAAGATGTCAGAAAAAGGCTTCAGAGTAACATTTATAAAGTTGCTATTTAGTCTTGAGAAAAGTACTGGCAAAAATATAGAATCTCTAAGGGCAGAATTGAGAGAAGATCTCACCAAACTTAAAAATGCTATGAAGGCGATGCAATTTAAAATGGATACTCTGAATGCCGGGTAAATGAAAAAGAAGAATGAATTAGTGATCTAGAAGATAAGCTGATAGAAAGGAAGGAAGACAAGAAGGATAGGGATAAAGTACAAGCTCATAAGATCATACTTAGAGAGATCAAAGATGCCATGAAATGTTCCAAAATCAGAATTATTGGGATCCCTGAGGGGGGTGGAGAGAGAGAGAGGACTAGAAGGTATACTTGAGCAAATCATAACTGAGAACTTCCCTAATCTGGGGAAGGAAACAAACATCCATGACCAAGAGGCAGAGAGGACTCCTCCCAGAATAAATAAAAATAGACCAATACCCTGGTACATAATAGTAAACCTGCTAATCTTACAGCCAAGAAAGTTACCTGAGAGCTGCTAGGGGTAAGAGATTTCCTACCTATGGTGGGAGGACCATCAGAATAACATTAGATCTGTCCAAAGAGACCTGGCAAGCCAGAAAGGGCTGGCAAGACATAATCAGGATACTAAATGAGAAGAATATGCAACCAAGAATACTTTACCGACCAAGGCTGTCATTCAGAATGGATGGAGAGAAAAAGAGCTTCCAGGACAGGCAGAAAGTGAAAGAATATGTGACCACAAAGTCAGAAATAATTAAGGGGAGGGGGTTCTATAAAAGAAAAAAGACCCCAAGAGTAGTATCTAGAAAGTAACAGAGACAATCTATAGAAAAAGGGACTTTACAGGCAATATGATGGCACTAAATTCATATCTTTCAAAAGTTACTCTCAATGTGAATAGCCCAAATGCTCCCATGAAATGGCACAGGGTTTCAGACTGGATAAAAAGACAGGACCATCTATATGCTGCCTACGATAGACTCATTTTGAACCTAAAGACACCTCGAGATTGAAAGTCAGGGGATGGAGAAATATTTATGATGCAAATGGATCTCAAAAGAAAGCTGGGGTAGCAATTCTCATATCAGACAAATTGGATTTTTAAACCAAAGACTGTAGTAAGGACCAATTTTTAAACTAAAGACTGTAAAGGAACACTGTATCATACTTAAAGGGTCTATCTCACAAGAAAATCTAACAATTTAAAGTGTCTATGAACCCAACATGAGAGCACCCAACTACATAAGCCAACTATTAACCAAAATAAAGAATCATATTGATAATAATACATTAAAAGTAGGAGACCTCAACATTCCACTCTCAGCAATGGACAGGTCATCCAAGTAGAAGATCAATAAAGAAACAAGAGCTTTGAATGACACATTGGACCAGATGGACTTTGTTTTAGGGTGGAATGTTTCCACCCTAAAACAACAGAATACTTATTCTGTTCGAATGCACATGGAATTTTCTCCAGATTAGATCACATACTTGGTCACAAATCAGGTCTCAACCTATACCAAAAGACTGAGATTATTCCCTGCATGTTATCAGACCACAATGCCTTGAAATTGGAAATCAATCGCAAGAAAAAATTTCGAAGGAATTCAAACATGTGGAAGTTAAAGAGCATCCTACTAAAGAATGACTGGGTCAACCAAGAAATTAAGGAAGAACTTAAATAATTCATAGACACTAAAGAGAATGACAACACATCAGTCCAGAACCTATGGCATACTACAAAGGCTGTCCTTTCAGCAATGTGGCAGGATACAAATCAAAACCACAATGAGATATCACCTTACACCAGTTAAAATGGCAAAAATTAATAAGACAGGAAACAATAGGTGTTGGTGAGGATGTGAAGAAAGGGGAACCCTCTTACACTGTTAAGGGGAATGCAAGCTGGTATAGCCACTCTGGAAAACAGGATGGAGTTTTCTCAAGACATTAAAAAGAGAGCTACCCTATCACCCAGCAATTTCATTACTAGGTATTTACCCTAAAGATACAGGTGTAGTGAAAAGAGGGGCCATATGTATGCCAATGTTCATAGCAGCAATGTCCACTGTGGAACAACAGCCACTGTGGAAGAAGCCAAGAGGTCGTTCAACAGATGAATGGATAAAAAAGATGTAGTTCATATATACAATGGAATACTACTCAGCCATCAGAAAGAATGAATACCTACCATTTGCATTGACATGGATAGAACTGGAGGGGATTATGCTAAGTCAAATAAGTTAAGCAGAGAAACACAATTATCATATGGTTTCACTCATATGTGGAATATAAGGAATAGTGCAGAGAACCACAGGGGAAGGGATGGAAAAGTGAAGGGGAAGAAACTGGAGAGGGAGATGAACCATGAGAGACTATGGACTCTGGGAAACAAACCGACAGTTTCAGTGGGGAAGGTGTGGGGGGATGGAGTCACCGGGTGATGGGCATTAAGGAAGGCACGTTTTGTGATAAGCACTGGGTGTTATACTAAACTAATGAATCACTGAATAGTACATCAACAACTAATGATGTACTATACAGTGGCTAGCTAACTGAACATAATGAAAAAAAAAAGTGAAAAAACAGTCAATGAAATTAAGAGCCAGTTCTTTGAAAAGAGAAACAAAATGGACAAACTTGCAGTTAGACACACCAAGGAAAAAAAAAAAGAGAAAACACAAAATTAGAAATGAAAGAAGAGACGTTATGAATGATAACACAGAAATATGAAATCATGAGACTATGTATAATTATGTGCCAACAAATTAAACAACACAGAAGAAATGGATCAATTACTAGAAATTTAAAATCTTCCGAGACTGAATCATGAAGAAACAAAATCAGAATAGACCGATTACTAGTAAGAACATTCAGTCAGTAGTCAAAAACATCCCAAAAAACAAAAGTCCATGACCAGACAGCTTTATTGGTGAATTCCAGAAGATTTAATTCAAAGATTTAAGGTGATCCTTCTCAAACTCCTTCAAAGAATACAGGAGGTGGAAATGCTTCCAAACTCATTTTATGAGGCAGGCATTACCCTGATACCAAAACCAGAAAAGGATACCACAATAAAAGAAAATTACAGGCCAACATCCCTGATGAACATAGATGCAATAATCCTGAACAAAATATTACCAAGCTGACCTCTACAATGTATTAAAAGGATCATACATCATGATCAAGTGGGATTTACTCAAGGGATGCAAGGATGGTTCAACATTCAACAAGCAATCAATGTCATACACATTAACAAAATTAAAGAAAAAATTACATGATCGTCTCAATAGATGCAGAAAAAGCATTTGACAAAATTCAACATCCATTAAAAAAAAAACAAAAACCTCACTAAGTGGGTATAGAAGAAACATACTTCAAAATAATAAAGGCCATACATGACAAACCCACAGCTAATACGCTCAACAGTGAAAATCTGAAAGCCTTTTCACTAATATCAGGAACAAGACAAGGAAGCCCACTCTTTCCGCTTGTATTCAACACAGTACTGGAAGCCCTTGCCACAGCAATTAGGCAAGAAAAAGGAAAGGCATAATATTGGAAAGGAAAAATTCAGTCACTATTTGCTAGTGATATATACAGAACATCCATAGATCCCACCAAAAAACTATTAAAACTAATAAAAGAATTCAATAAACTTGCAGGATATAAAATTAATACACAAAAACTAATAATGAACTATCAGAAAGTGAAGTTGAGAAAACAATCACATTTATAATTACAACAAAAAGAATAAAATGCCTAGGAATAAACTTAACCAAGATGGTAAAAGACCCATACACTAAAAATTATAGGACACTGGGAAAAGAAACTGAAGACACCAATAAATGGAAAATTTTCTGTGTCCATAAAGTGGAAAAATCAGTATTGTTAAAATAACCACACCATCAGAAGCAATCTACAGATTCAATTCAATCTCTTAAAATTCCAATGACATTTTTCATAGAATGAGAATAAGTCTAAAATTTATATGGAACCACAAAAGACCTGGAATAGCCAAAACAACCTTAAGAGGAAAAAAAAAAAACAAAACTAAGCCAGGGTATCGTGCTCCCTGGTTTCAAATTATACTACAAAGCTATAGTAATCAAAATAGTATGGTAATGTCAAAAGACACATGTAGATCAAAGAACAGAGTAGAGAGCTCAGAAATAAACCCAATTATAAATAGTGAACTAACTTACAACAAAGGAGTCAAGAATGGGAAAGGACAATGGGAAAGGATGGTTTTTAAATTATGTTGGAAAAACTGAATAGCTACAATGAAAAATAATTAAATTGGACAACTATTTTACACTACTTATATAAAAACAACTTTAAATAGAGGTGCCTGGGTGGCTCAGGTCATGATCCCAAAGTCCTGGATCAAGCTCTGAATCAGGCTCCCTGCTCAGCGAGAAGCTGCTTCTCTCTCCCCCACTCCTCCTGCTTGTGCTCCCCCCCTGTCTCTCTGTCAAATAAATAAATAAAATCTTAAAAAAAAAAAAAAAAAACTTTAAAAGGATTGAAAACTTCAATGTACAACCTAAAACCATAAAACTCCTATAAGAAAACATAGGCAGGGCGCCTGGGTGGCTCAGTGGGTTAAGCCACTGCCTTTGGCTCAGGTCATGATCCTAGGGTCCTGGGATCAAGTTCCGCATAGGACTCTCTGCTCAGCAGGGAGCCTGCTCCCTGCCCCACCATCTCTCTGTCTCTCTGCCTGTGATCTCTCTGTCAAATAAATAAATAAAATCTTAAAAAAAAAAAAAAAAGAAAAAGAAAACATAGGCAGTAAGCTCCTTGACAATGGTCTTGGCAATGTTTTCTAGCAATAGAAACAAAAGCAAAAGTAAACAAATATGAATACAGCATATTAAAAATCTTCTGCAGAGCAAAAAAACCCACTCAAAAAAAAATAACAAAAAAATCCCACAAAAAACAAAAAGGCAATAAATAAGAGGAGATACTGGCAAATTATATATCCTATCAGGGGTTCATATCAAATATATATATAAAGAACTCAAATAACCCAGTAACCAAAAAAAAATCCAATTTAAAAAATGGACAGAGGATCTGAATAGACATTTTTCTAATAATACATAGAGATGGCCAATAGATATATGAAAAGATGCTCAAAATCATTAATCATCAGGGAAATGCAAATCAAAACTACAATGAGATATAACCTTACAGCTGTGAGAATGGCTATGATTAAAAAAAAAAAAAACCCACAAGAAATAACAAGTGTGGGCAAGCTGTGGAGAAAAGGGAATCCTCATGTACTGCTAAAAATATAAATTGAGCAGGCACTACAGAAAACAATATAAAGGTTCTTCAAAAACACTAAAAATAGAGCTACCACATAATCCAGCAATTCCACTATTGGGTATCTAGCTAAGGATATCAAAAATACTAATTCAGAGAGATATATGCACCCTTATGTGCAAGGCAGAAGTATTTACAATGCCAAAGTATGAAAAAAACCTACATGTCCATTAATGTACTAATGGATAAAGAAAATGCAGCATGTATAACTTGATCCTTATACAACAGTCTGAATTTCACAGGTCCACTTACGTGCCGAATTTTTATAGTACTATAAATGTATTTTCTTCCTTCTGGTTTTAATATTTTCTTTTTCTCTAGCTTACTTTATCATAAGAATACAGTATCTAATATATACAACATATGTGATATTTGGCTGCTTATGTTATCAGTAAGTCTTCTGTTCAAACATAGGTTAGTAGTAGTAAAGTTTAGAGTTTAAAGTAATATATGGATTTTTGACTGCATGGGGGGGATCAGTGTCCTAATCCTCATGATGTTCAAGGGTGGACAGTATACACTCTGAAGTATTACTCAGACATAAAAGAGAATGAAATCATGGCATTTGTGACAACATGGATGGACCCTGAAGGTACGATGCCAAGTGAGATAAGTCTGATTGAGAAAGATAAATAATTCATGTTTTCATTCATATATGGAATCTAAAAAACAAAAACAAAATGAAATCCAGACTCACAGATAGAAGAGATTAATGGGGGGGTGGTGGAAGCAGGCCAAATGGATGAGGGGAATCAATAAATACATAGTTCCAGTAATAAAATATATGGCATGGGATGTAATGTACAGAATGGAACATGGGAAACAGAGTCAGTAACCCTGTACTAACTTTGTAAGGGGATAAATGGTAACTAGATATATTTTGGTGACAATTTCACAACACATAGAAATGTCAAATCAATATGTTGTACCCCCTGAAACTAATATTATACTGTATACCAATTATACCTCAATAAATGAAAATAAACAAATCCCTGTCATTCGGAAGAAAAAAAAAAAAAAACCACCACATTCTTAAAAAAGGGTTTGAATGCCAAATTACTAAATCCCAGACTTGCCATGAATGGGATTTAACTTAAAAATTAAGAGCTATAACCTAAAGCAATCTACACATTTAATGCAATTCCTATCAAAATACCATCCATTTTTTTCAAAGAAATGGAACAAATAATCCTAAAATTTATATGGAACCAGAAAAGACCTCGAGTAGCCAAAGGAATATTGAAAAAGAAAGCCAAAGTTGGTGGCATCACAATTCCAGACTTCAAGCTGTATTACAAAGCTGTCATCAAGACAGCATGGTACTGGCACAAAAACAGACACATACATCAATGGAACAGAATAGAGAGCCCAGAAATAAACCCTCAACTCTACAGTCAACTAATCTTCGACAAAGCAGGCAAGAATGTCCAATGGAAAAAAGACAGCCTCTTCAATAAATGGTGCTGGGAAAATTGCACAGCCATATGCAGAAAAATGAAATTGGACCATTTCCTTACACCACACACAAAAATAAGACTCAAAATGGATGAAGGACCTAAGTGTGAGAAAGGAATCCATCAAAATCCTTGAGGAGAACACAGGCAGCAACCTCTTCAACCTCAGCCACAGCAACGTCTTCCTAGGAACATCACCAAGGGCAAGGGAAACAAGGGCAAAAATGAACTATTGGGATTTCATCAAGATCAAAAGCTTTTGCACAGCAAAGGAAACAGTTAACAAAATCAAAAGACAACTGACAGAATGGGAGAAGATATTTGCAAACGACCTATCAGATAAAGGGCTAGTGTCCAAAATCTATAGAGAACCTAGCAAACTCAACACCCAAAGAACAAAGAATCCAATCGAGAAATGGGCAGAAGACATGAACAGACATTTCTGCAAAGAAGACATCCAGATGGCCAACAGACACATGAAAAAGTGCTCCACATCACTTGGCATCAGGGAAATACAAATCAAAACCACAACGAGCCATCACCTCACACCAGTCAGAATGGCTAAAATTAGCAAGTCAGGAAATGACAGATGCTGGCGAGGATCCGGAGAAAGGGGAACCCTCCTACACTGTTGGTGGGAATGCAAGCTGGTGCAGCCACTCTGGGAAACAGCAAGGAGGTTCCTCAAAATGTTGAAAATAGAACTGCCCTATGACCCAGCAATTGCACTACTGGGTATTTACCCTAAAGATACAAACGTAGTGGGGCGCCTGGGTGGCTCAGTGGTTAAGCCGCTGCCTTCGGCTCGGGTCGTGATCTCAGGGTCCTGGGATCGAGTCCCGCATCGAGCTCTCTGCTCAGCAGGGAGTCTGCTTCCTCCTCTCTCTCTCTCTGCCTGCCTCTCTGCCTACTTGTGATTTCTCTCTGTCAAATAAATAAATAAAATCTTTAAAAAAAAAAAAAAAAAAAAGATACAAACGTAGTGATCCAAAGGGGCACGTGCATCCGAATGTTTATAGCAGCAATGTCTACAATAGCCAAACTATGGAACGAACCTAGATGTCCATCAACAGATGAATGGATAAAGAAGAGGTGGTATATATACACAATGGAATACTATGCAGCCATCAAAAGAAATGAAATCTTGCCATTTGCGACAACGTGGATGGAGCCAGAGGGTATCATGCTTAGCAAAATAAGTCAATCAGAGAAAGACAACTCTCATATGATCTCCCTGATATGAGGAAGTGGAGATACAACATGGGGGGGTTAAGGGAGTAGGAGAAGAATAAATGAAACAAGATGGGATTGGGAGGGAGACAAACCATAAGTGACTCTTAATCTCACAAAACAAACTGAGGGTTGCTGGGGGGAGGGGGAGGAAGCGGGGGGGGGTGTGGTTATGGACATTGGGGAGGCTATGTGCTATGGTGAGTGCTGTGAAGTGTGTAAACCTGGTGATTCACAGATCTGTACCCCTGGGGATAAAAATATATGTTTATAAAAAATAAAAAATTTAAAAAAAAAACAGATGTTACCTAAAGAATAGAAAAATAATAAATGCTTCCAGGGATACTGCCAAAAAAAAAAAATTAATCAAGAACTATGACCTAATATACTAAACAATACTAAAAATAAATAAATAATTAATTAAATTTTAAAAAAAAGACAAGAAAAAAAAATTAAGAGTTATAAAAGTGTGCAACTGCTGTTTTAAAACTTGAAGTAAGGGGCACCTGGGTGGCTCAGTGGGTTAAGCCTCTGTCTTTGGCTCAGGTCATGATCCCAGCATCCTGGGATGGAACCCCACATCAGGCTCTCTGCTCTGCAGGGAGCGTGCTTCCCCCCCCTCCCCACCTGCTTGGGATCTCTGTCTGTCAAATAAATAAATAAAATCTTTTAAAAATTAAATTAAATTAACTGCTAGACAATTCTTTCCTAGCTTTGAGGGGAAAAAAAAAATCCATCCATCTCGGACAATACACAAAAATAAAATCATCAACAAAGACTGGCTTTTTCCTTGCAGGTAACTATCATACCCTTCCTATTTTTCCAAGATTCCCACTTGCCTCCAAAAAGGAAGAGAAATGAGAAGAAAATGCCCATGCACTATTCAAATCTTGGTGTTCTGTTGTTTTTCTTTTACTTTTTGAATTCTAGTAAACTTCTGGCCTCATTAGAACTAAATCAGATTCTCGGGGTACCTGGGTGGCTCAGATGGTTAAGCATCTGCCTTTGGCTCAGGTCATGATCCCACAGTCTTGGTATCAAGCCAAGGTTGGTATCAGGCTCCCCACTCAATGGGGGTCAGCTTCTCCCTTTCCCTCTGACCCTCCACTGCTCATGCCCTGTCTCTGTCTCTCTCAAATGAATAAATAAAATCTTTTAAAAAAAATCAGATTCTCATTCAAATTCTTTCAAACCTGTCACATTGGATTTTTGCAACTATTTTAATCCTTTTTTAAATTTTTTTATTTTTATCCTTTATATTTTCTATCATGGGATTCGTACCTTAGTGTTTCTAGAGGTTTACAGCATCGTCTCTCTCCATATTAAGCAAAGCCCTATTTTTTTTGCAGCCTCTAGCAAATTTGGAAGGCTTATAAAATAGCACTTCAGTTTGGGTGGATTCTATCTGTATAGAATGTAACATAATTATGACAGCTGAGACTCCTAGAATATAATTAGGTTTAAATTTCATAAACACAATCTGAAAATACTTAAATACATAATTTTTAACATAACTACCTGGGTAAGAGGTAACCCTGAACTCTCAATAAATAAGACTCAAAATCGGAATTTACATGTTAAGAAAACACTTTAAAATGGTAAATCAGTGCTCAGAGTTTGAAAATAAAATTCTAAAATGTAAGGCTGTGCACACAGTTTTTTTTTTTTTTTAAAGATTTTATTTATTTATTTGACAGAGAGAGATCACAAGTAGGCAGAGAGGCAGGCAGAAAGAGAGGAGGAAGGGCGCCTGGGTGGCTCAATGGGTTGGGCCGCTGCTTTTGGCTCAGGTCATGATCTCAGGGTCCTGGGATCGAGTCCCGCATCGGGCTCTCTGCTCAGCAGGGAGCCTGCTTCCCTCTCTCTCTCTCTCTCTGCCTACCTCTCCATCTACTTGTGATTTCTCTCTGTCAAATAAATAAATAAAATCTTTAAAAAAAAAAAAAAGAAAGAAAGAAAGAGAGGAGGAAGCAGACAGCCCGATGCGGGACTCTATCCCAGGACCCTGAGATCATGACCTGAGCCGAAGGCAGCGGCTTAACCCACTGAGCCACCCAGGTGCCCCAACACAGTTTTGTTTTTTTAATTAGGTGTTTGGATATATGGCTCTGACACTTTATATAATAGCATATACAGTGAGCAAGTCTGCCTCTCTAGTTCTCAGTTTTCCCCCAATTTAAAAAAAAAAATGATAAGAATGAACTAAAGATTATCTGCAGATTTCTTCCAAAGACTCCATAACTTACACTCACAGAAAGAGGGACTTCTTTCATAATTTAAAAAGCACAGCACAGTTAATTAAATGAGATAAAAGTGTTGTAGCCTTTACTTTTTCTGTACTGAGTTTTTAATATAATAAAATACTAGAGACCTTTTATAATATCAACAATTGCCAGAAACATGTTTTGGTGGTCACAAGAACTGGAAGCAATTTAGCATTCATGCTCCTTTCTAATCAGGTACTGCAATGTTTATCCTTTTAAAGTATGGTCAAATCATAAGGAGTTGTTTGGGTCTGAACGATCTATAAGGTTCCTTCTCACTATTAGATTCTATTCACTTGGGATACCTGGGTGGCCCAGTCAGATAAGCAGCTTCCTTTGGCTCAGGTCATAGTCCCAGGGTCCTGGGATGGAGTCAGGACATCGCATCAAGCTCCTTGCTCAGCAGGGAGCCTGCTTCTCTCTCTGCCTCTGCCTGTCACTCTGCCTACTTTTGCTCACTCTCTGACAAATAAGTAAACAAAATCTTTAAAAATAAATAAATAAGTTTTATTCACTTACTCTTCAATGTAGATGGGAATGTCTAAAAACTGATGGCTAATAAGAGATCCTTCCAGATAAAGAAAAGGAAATAAGTAAGGATCAACATACAAAGCAGCACAAATGTCTAAGTCCAAGGAGGCAAAAACCATCTCTGGGACATAGGACTAACAAGGGTTGTGAGGAGTTTTACTAAGATTGAGATATTCTCTGGGTTGGCTAGGTTCATTCAAATGCCTCCCAAGATGATAAGATAACCCAGGAAATCCATTAGGATGTATTCAAATGCTTAATACTGAATCTTGACAAAACACAGTGAGGTTATTCATACATGGATGGGCCACAAGAATAGTTTAAATTATTATTCAAGACTGAAATGATATAATGACTTAGATATCCTGGGTACCATCTTTCATGGTACCCCCTGTAAGTGGAAGCATTCAGATAGGCTAGCTGTCTACTGATTTTTTTTTTTTTTAAGAGAGTTTATTTGCTTCAGGTTCTTATGAACCGTGAACACCATTGCCTCGGAGCTATCCATGGTGCTTGACTCAGACTCAGCCCACCACTTCCAACAATTGATGCATTAGCTTTCCTACTATAGTACCACTAAGGATCTGTCTGACCCATCATCCACACTGTGGCCTGGACAATCATGCCAGTATTATAGGCCACTTGTAATCTTTCTATTCCACTTGGCCTGTGCCCAGACCCCCAAGGTGTCCTACTGTGGATCTCCAGCTAACCTACCCTTTCCCCCCAGATCTGCTACACCATCTGCTACACAAAACCCTTTCTGTAGAGATAGCACACCCCACAGATCACCACTTACTCTGGGCAAAAGATTATGCTTCTTCAGAGCCAAGCCCCACATGATATCTTATATGAGTTTTAAAATCTTATTGTTACAATTTTTACCACTCAAAAACAAATGTAAATGACTTCTAAATTTTGCTATATATGTTTTTGTGACTGACTGATGTTTACTGATTTTTTTACATCAGTAAAAAAAAATAGGAATTATTAACTCAAGACTGATGTGTAGGTTCCAGGGATTCATGAACCAACTGAAAATATGTGATTCTTTAGGCAGGTGCATGTTTTCCTGGGAAAGAGGATGTTGAGACTCTTATCCTTAAAAGGTAAGAACTACTGATCAATATGGTGATAATAATAATAACTTCCAAATAATGATCACCCCGTTTAAGTACCAGATCTTTATGTTTGTAGTATAATAAATATATGTTGTCTTTGTCGCAGCTCCTGTCACAAAGCTATTAAAACCCTCGGGATTTCCTAAGTGATAGGAGTGTCTTTGGTTATTCATAAGAATCCCCCTTTGAGCACACCTGAGTTTATGCTATGAACAGTTAGGCTCAGGATGAGACTGGTAACCTTTAGAAAGACCATGTGACTAGAGGGCTGAAACTTCCAGTCCTATGCAGCAAATTCTGAGAGGGGAAAAATGGGGAGGGGGAGATTAAATCTCAATAAAATCTGATGAACTTCTGGGCTGGTGAACACATCCATGTGCTAGAAGGGTGGCATACCCCAATTCCAACAAAAAAGAAGTTTCTGCATTTTGGACACTTCTGGATCTTGCCCTATGTACCTCATTATCTGGAGCTATCCATGTTCATTTATATCCTTCATAATAAACTGGCAAACATAAGTAAGGATTTTCTTGAGCTTTGTGAACCATTCTAACAAATTATCGAAACCAAGGAGGGCATTGTGAGAACCTCTAATTTATAGCTGATTGGACAGAGGCACAGAAGAACAACCTGGACTTGCAACTAGTGCCTGAAGAAGGGCAGTCTTGTAGGAGTGATCCCTTTACCTGTGGGATCTGACTCTATCTTCAGGTAGACATGTCAGAATTTAGTTAAATTGTACAACACCCACATGGGGTCCAGAGAGAATTAGAGAATTGCTTGGTGGTATGAAAAACACTCCAGAATATCCACCTGCTTATTTGACACCTCTAAAGGAATGTCCACAACACACAGCAAACTCAGCATGTCTAAAATGAAACTTACTTTTCCTCCTTACTTCCCTAACATGTTCCTCTCCTAAACCTCAGTCGATGATACCACCTAGTTGTAAAGGTAAAAATCCTGTCAGTCATATTTGATTATGATCATGACTCTTTTCCTTATTCGATCAGTGACCACCTATAACTTTCTGAAAGCCTAATAAATTCTTAAAACACTTTAAAAATTTTATTTATTTATTTGAGAGAAAGGCAGTGAAAGAAAGCATGAGCAAGGAAGACAGGAAGAAGCAGGTTCCCTGCGGGCAGGGAGCCCAATGTGGGGCTTGATCCCGGACCACAAGATCATGACCTCAACTGAAGGCAGCCACCTAACCAACTCAGCCACCCAGGAGCCCTTAAAACACTCCTGAAGAGAAAGAATCTCGCATTCTATAATAATTTTGTAGGTCCTAAAGACCACCAAATATTAATAGATCCTGTAAGCTAGAAACTCTTCCCTCTGGACCACAACTTTTCATTTTCATGAGGCAAGCATAAAACTCTCTTATTATTCCCCCTACTCCAATAACTGTACTATGAACATACTGGAGAATGTAACTAACTCATTATTCTTCTGATTTTATAGAAAAAGGCCAGTTTTCCCTTATCAAAGTGACAAGTGGGGGGCTGTTTCTGCAAAACGGCTCTTATTTGGAATACCTTTCATTCTTATCTAAATAGTCCCAAGGATCATAGCACCACTGTTAAGTGAAGGCAGCTGTTCTCGGTTTCCAGAAGGTAACAGAAATTGTTCTTTGTCAATCACTCCATATCTTTACTCAGAAGCCAACATGACAGATGGCACTGCAAAGCAATTGCCAAATCAAAAATGAAAAAGATACAAGTCAAAACCACTGAATTTCCTGGCTCCTGGCACTATTTTGAAAGTCTTAAAGAGAATAGGAGGAGACAGTGAAACAGAAAGACCCTATGCTGTTTCTAATTCTTGGTAAAGCTTAAAAAAAAAAAAAAAAAAAAAAGCCACTTTTTAAAAAAGATTTTATTTATTCGAGAGAGTGAGCGAGCGAGAGAGCACGAGAAGGGGGCAGGGAGAGGGAGAAGCACGTTCCCCACTGAGCAGGGTGCCAGATGTGGGGTCCAATCCCAGGACCCTGGGATCATGACCTGAGCTGAAGGCAGACACTTTATCAACTGAGCCACTCAGGTGCCCCAAGCTTAAAAAACTTCTTGAGCACTCAGTGTCTGAATTCAGGCAGCAATCTTCCCTTAAAGAGACAACACAATGCCTGGACAAAGACAATGAACATTTCCCATTCCTCATACATTGCAAGTAAAGATTTGGAAGTTCATACTGTTAAATCACTATTAGGAATACCTCCTATCATAACTGAGGTTCCTGGTGCTTGTGGAATGAATTAATGGAAAACTAAAATGTGCTGACCAAATTTTATTTTGCATTTATTACAAAAAACCAAGAGAGGTTAAATTCATGCTTATGGTATAGCTGGCCTTAGCATCACATAAAAATTTTTCCTATTGTCAGATGTCCATTAAGAGAGCAAATCAATATGCAGCTTAAGGCCAACAAACGCTTATAATTATCAAGAACAGAACAAAATCAAGGAATACTCAGACTTGGAATACCCTGTACAGTTCTACTAGCTGCTTGTCAAAAAGACATGATGGCACTAGGTAACACTGTAAAGGAGACAATTAAAATTAATAGATGCCTTAGTTGTCTATACCAGCCTACAATGTTATTCAATAAAATTTTATTACCTTGCCTCTCTCAAATCATTAGAAGTGACCAAAGTAAAATGCAATCATCCTCTTAAGAGTCTTTCACACAGATAAATTTTCATTTTTGTAAAATCCAATTATTAATTTTTAATTTAATATGTTTTTAAATACATCATGGTTTTGGTGTTATGTCTAAACTTCTTCATCAAGTCCAAGATTCTGCAGATTTTCTGTTGTTTACTCTTAAAGTTTCATTTTATGTTTTGTAATTAAGTCTATGATCCATTTTGAATTAATTTTCGCATAAGGTGTGAAGTTGAGATCAAAGTTCATTTTTTTAAAATATTTTATTTATTTAAGAGAGAGAGAGAGAGAGAGGGTGTGCATGGGGGGGGGGAGGATGAGAGGGAGAAGCAGAATCCCTGCTGAGCAGAGAGCCCTATGTAGAACTTGATCCCGCCAACTCCAGGATCATGACCTGAGCCAAAGGCAGTCACTTAACCAACTGAGCTACCCAGAAGCCCTCAAAGTTCATTTTTTATCCTATGGTTGAAAGGATGAAAAGATAAGCTACAGATCTGGGAGAAAATATTTGCAAAGCACTAATCTGACAAAGCACTCATACCTAGAATCTATTATAAAGAGCTTTCAAAACTCAACAGTCAAAAAACAAACAGCCCAATTAGGAAGTAGGCAAAAGGATACGAATACTTCACTAAAATATTTCTTTATATCCAATAAATATGGATGGCAAGTAATGAAAATATTTTTGACACTATTTATCATTAAAGAAATGCAAATTAAGACCATGATGAATTATCATTATGCATCTATTTAGAACAGCTAAAATAAAAAATAATGACTACACCAAATGCTAGCGAGGGTACAGAGAAATTGGATCTCTCATACATTACTGATGGAAATGTAAAATGGTATATCTACTCCAGAAAGGTGTCAGTTTCTTTAAGAACTAAACATACGTTTACCACACAACCTAGCAATTAACACTCCAGGGCATTAATCTCAGAGATATGAAAAGTTACCTCCACAAAAAAACCTGCACCTGATTATTCACTGCAGGTTAGAACAGCCCAAAACTGGAAATAACCAAAATGTCTCCTAGGTTGATAGCTAAAATGTGACATCCATACCATGGAATACTACTTAGCAGTAAAATAGAACAAACTATTGATACACACAACTTGGATGGATCCCAAGGGCACTACGTTAAATGACAAAACCAATCTCAAAAGGTCACCTACTGTATTCTTGTAACATAATAAAACATGACAAATTTTCAGAGATGGAATTAGTGATCACCAGGGGTTAGAGGCAGGGGGTTGGTAGGTCTGACTATAAAGAGATAGCATAAGGGAGATTTTTTGGTGATAGACTAATTCTGCATTTTGATTGTGGTGATGGCTACATTACATTCATGATAAAATGATACAGAACTCTACATATACCATTATCAACTTCCTGGTTTTGATACTGTACTATAGTTACATAAAATGTAACCAACAGGGGGAAACCGGGTGATGTGTACACAGGGATCTTTCTGTATTATCTTGTAACCTCCCATGAATCTATAATTATTTCAGAATAAAAAGTTTTAAACAATCTGATCACTGTGAAATCATTCAAGAGTTTGGGAAACATGAGAGAATTTATACATTTGTTGAAAAGGGTAATAAAACCAAAGTGCAAACCAAAGATGGATAGGGATGATCATGGTGCAGTCTAGAAAGATAGCTGGAGAGTTTGTTCAACTCCCCAAAACAAATAGTTTAACCAAACATTTACTGAATTATCTAGTATATGCAAGACATAGTGCTATAAATAGCAGTGGGGTTAAGAAAAAGTCAAGTACTTACCTCTGAATTAATTTACTAAGAAGCTAGAACAATTATTAAAGGTCTCAGGGCCTCTGCAAAAGCAGTTCCCTTTGCATGGAACACACTTCTGTTTTTCTAATTAGTTCTTAACCATCCTTGAACTCTCTCAGTTCATTGTCACTTCTTCATGGAAATCCTCCCTAGCTCCCCTCATTGCCCTCTACATTAAATTCGTTCCCCTACTACGTGCTCATACAGCACCCTATATTTTTCATTCATAACACTAATCACTATTCACAACTAAAGAACTGTGTAATGGTTTGATACCTATTTTCCCCATTAGGCTAAAAGGGCAAAGACAGGTCTATGCAGCTCACCACGGTATTCCCAAACCCAATGACATGCCTGGCAAATGACCGAGAAGTCCAAAATATATTAGATGAATGAATCCATACAAAGCTATAATTCATATGTACAAATGAGCAGGCAGACAGTAAGAGTTACTGGGTTTGGAAGAACCTAAGATCACTTCACTTTGAGAAAGCCGGTTTACATGGACTAGAAGGCTCATGCAAAGGATAAAGAATCTTTTATCCGAAGTTGAACATGATTATCAACCTTTTGGCAACAGGAACCCACTAAAGAACCGAAACAGGAAAGCAGCGTGTCCAATGTTTTCTATAGGAAAATTACTAAGGAGAATGGACCCGAACTGAGAGGGTAAGACTTAAGAAGTGGTAAAAATAATTCCGATGACACTGTGGTAATGAAGGCACAAAATGATGAGAGGCTGGCCATGGGAACAGCCACATGTGTGAAATACTAAGAACCAACAGAACTTAAGGACTGATTAAATACAGGGGCATGAAGGGGGGAAGGACCAAAGATGATCCAAGAGGTTTAACAGTGAGTAATCAATGAAAACCAGTACTATTAACAGAAATAGAAAGTCATAGTTAAGTCCTCTTAGGATAAGGGAATGTGCTTTGTTACAAGTCTCAGGTAACATCCACGAAATTAAAGATATGAGACTACGCGGGAAAAAAGTCAAGGTTGGCAATGTAATATGTGAGTTGGTCACAATTAAGGTTTAAGACTGAATGAGATTTCTCATTGGGGAGAAGGTATAAAGGGTCTTGAATGAAACCGTTAAAGCCATACGACTTGCCCCTTGCTTGAATGATGCTTATCATGCCGTGGACTCATTCAGACTGTGAGATCCCTGAGGGCACAACTTATCTCATCCTCACATTCCCTAAAAGTAAACATTAAACAGTGTTGTATGTAACTGGTGCACAGTAAGTAGCCTATTAAAGGAATCAATTATTTTCAAGGTAATTTCTGATTAAAATTTCCTGTTCTACCTGCACTTTGTATTTCAAAAGGCAGTGCCATAGCAGTGTCTGATTTCCTAAAGCTCTATAATTGATGAATTGACAGACAAGACTTTGGGACTGTGAAAAATACCTAAGCCCCCAATGAGATTAGAACTAAAGCAAATCCCCACTAAAAGCTTCTGCATAAAATTAAACAGGAAACATTATTTACTAAGGGAGTGAAACAAATGAAAATTTTCAATTGTAAGCCTGATAAAAGTTGACAATGTACAAAAAAAGAAGCTTCATGTGAAATGAAGGATAAACAAGATAATTAAAGGGACTTAAGGACAGTTGAGAGGCATACTTTAAAAAAAAAAATAGGGAAAAGTCATTTACCTGCTTGCCCACAAAATATTAGAGAAGTAGAATAAAAGGCTAACCTGATTCAATACTTAGATGAACACTGTTTCCCCAAGCTGTATAAAATAAGGAAAAGGACTGCTAAAATCGATCAAGAGACAAATTGGATGACAGCCCCCACCCCCTTAAATTATCTAGTCTACAGTATTTCAGTGTTCTAACCCTGAATCATAGCAAACGTCCTAAGTGCTTCCAGATAGGTGAGTGCCTCTGTGACAGAAGTCCGGGAAGAGAAGAGAAACCGGATGGAATCACAGATTTTAGGAACCTGACAAGTCAGGTAAACTGTAATCCAACCACCTTCTCAGTATCGGACAGTTTCCGCAAGTCTAAAAAATGGCCAATTAGTCTTTGCCTATTTCCAACAACAGCAAATGGACCATTCTGGTTGGCAGCTCTAAATTGTTGTAAAACCCTTTGAAGTTAATCCCTCAGTAACTTTCACTCTGGGTCCGGGTTCTTAAGAGCTACACAGTGTAAAGTAAAAGTTGTATTTTGGATTTTTATTTTAACTTAAAAAAACCCCAAACAACTAGGTGTTACTTCCTGGCGGGTCAATACATTCCCTCTTTCAATAATAGGAAAATTGAGTTTTCCCCCTAGTGCTTGACTCCCCTTAAAGGAAAAAGTTATGCCAGGCACAGGTTCCTTTAGACTCCGAGCAGCAACTTCCAAAGCAGAGAGGATAAAAGGGGCTTAAATAGCTACAGACATTAAGATATGCTGCAGCTGACATGAAATCTCCGTTGCCCAGAAGCAAGCAGTTCTAGCCCGTGCCGGGACGCGACAGAAGCCACAGACCTGCCCTGACCCTCTCAGGCTGTGGGGGCCCAAAGTGCCTGCACCTCTCCTAGCCAAAGCCGCGGGGCGCTGAATGGGCGCTCTTTCCCAGGCCAGTGGCAAGCCCGGCACCTCACAGGGCAGAGCGCTCGGCCCGGAGAAGCAGCAAGGCGGAGAGGAAGGTTCAGTGAAGCACCTGGCAAAGCCCACGCCGAGCCACCGGGCCAGCTGCCCGTACGCCCAACCACCCTGTCCGCCAGAGGCCACCCGAGAAACGGTACCGGTGGGAGCTCCTGGAGTTGGGAGACGTTTCTGGCTCGGTCGGGGTCCCGTCTATTCCTCCTGCCCACCCTCTCTCTCCATGGCCCAAAGCTGAGCCGGAAGCCACCCCAAGGGGTGGTGTCCAGGAGGCACTCCGCGTTTGGGGTGAATGCTGCCGGGCAGCCCGAGCTCTCGAGCCGGCGGGCAGCTGCGGCGGTCACTCACCGAGAGGACGCTCATGCGGATTGGGGTCTCCAACAGGCACGCCATCTTGAGCCTTCCCACCGGGCTACGGCCGGTGCCGGCGCGGGGGCCGGCACTTTCGACAAGGAACTATTGGGCCAACGAAAGGCGCCGTCTGCAGAAAGTCAGGCAAGTAGACGAGAACACACCACGCTCTAGGCACAGGTGAAGCACGGCCAGGCACCACAGAAGGGAGAGGAAAGGAAAACCGCGCCAAGGGCCTCCTCACGAATCGCCCTCTCAGAAACGGCAGCTACTCTCGGCCTGCGTTAGAGGTGGGAGCGGGCAGCAGTTTCCGCATGCGCAAAGAAGGTCTGCGAGCCCCACCTGCCGCTCGCGGTGGGCGGAGCTAGGGGGCGGGGTCTCGCTCTGGCGCTGCGAACTTCACCAGTTGATTCGTTACAATGCTGGAGCTCACGTATTCATATTATGAAAAGCTCGTATGTGGGGTCACACACGTAATTTGAAGTTCACATTCATATTCATTATCTCACTCCTTTGCACCAGACTCCTAACGTTGTTATTATCGCCATTTTACAGACGGAGGGACTGTGGTCTCAGAATCAGGTCTTAAGCATAATCTGCCATACCCATTTATTCTGGTGTAGTGCTAAGAATAGATACACTAGAACCAGAACGCCTGCACTTAATCTTTACTACTTCCCTTATTAGCTGCATTACCTCCAGCAAATTACTTAACCTGCTTATGCTTCAGCTTTCTCTTCTATAAAATAAGGGTTATGAGAACGGAAAACTAAAGCTCTTTCTATTTCTATAAAATAAGGGTTATGAGAACGGAGAACTAAAGCTCTCTGCCTGGAATGTAGAAGGCGTTATATATGTGTATTTCCCCAGCATATGAGTCAAACAGAAAAAAGGTGAGGGGGGGCAAATATCTGAAGAATTAACACTAAAGTGCTCTGGTAACTGAAGCCAAATAAAAACATGCTTCTAATTAATTTTTCTGATTGATTAATCCAGCTTTCCCATTCCGTGTGTATGTGTGTGTGTTTGTGTACAAAACTGTCCTGGACTTGGCTGGACAGGTTTCACCTGCCTGCTGCCTATAACCAGTAAGTTTTCATAGAATGGTTGCAACGAGTACATTATTTGTCTTTTTTTCTTCTTCCATTTTATAGCCACTCCTTAATTCAAGCTGTTACTACCTCTCCTGTGGACTAGAGCAATACCCTTCCAACTGATCTTGTAGACTCTAGCCTTTACACTTTGCTCCCCACTGCTTACCTATCATCTTCCTGTTTCGGTATCCCCCTCTTTTAGAACGTTCCCCTTAATTCACTTTGCTTTTAGAAAAACCCTACATTAGAACCTGTTTTTGCTAACCAAAGAAATCCAAAGAGAATTTTTGCTTTTATGAAAAAGGTAGTAAATAAAATAGCAGTGAGAGTTTGTTTTGCAGTGAGTCTTGTTAAAAGCAGCTCTCAACCCCAGGCAGCTGGGGAGAGTGACATCCCCAAGCTCATTCCCCAAGAACTACATTCAGCATCTTAGTATTAAGCCACCCATAGCTTGTCTGTGAACATCTGTGCCTTATCTCCATTTATTTTGTGTATTTCTTAGCAAGATATTTCCTAAAGTATCAGAAATGTCTAAGGTCTGGAAATGCTCAAAAATGTCTCCATATAAAGTAATGGTAATTGCTTCTTCACTTCATGCCATTTGGATTTAGAAAGTTTTAAAAGAGCTCTCTAATTTTGGATAACGGGGTAAACCTGTACTTGGTTTCCAAATTTATCGTAACCTTAATCATCCTTGCTCATGGCTTTGTGTTCCCAAACATCTGTTGAGTTTCTGGAAAGCAACAATTTCATTTTTAGATTTTTCCTTCTGCAGTATTTCCCAAACTTCAGTAATCTGCATACCACCCATGCAGTCTTTGTCAGTCTGCACCCAGGTGTTATTATTCACTCAATATTTTTCTATAAGGTTAATTTCAATTCATTAAATAGTTTTATCCTTATCCTAAACCACAATAGTCTATAAAATCAACTTTTTTGTGCTCCTCATTTTTTTTTAAGATTTTATTTATTTATTTGACAGACAGAGATCACAAGCAGGCAAAGAGGCAGGTGGAGAGACAGGAAGGGAAGCAGGCTCCCTGCTCGATCCCAGGACTTTGGGATCATAACCTGAGCCGAAGGTAGAGGCTTCAACCCACTGAGCCACCCAGGTGCCCCTGTGCTCCTTATTTTTATTCTAGTACATATTAATGTAATAACTACAAAAAAGTTTAAATGTCCATTCATCACCTAGAATCATGTCATATACTGTTTATCATAAGAGAGCAGAGCATAACCTTTGAACAGAGGATACAAAAGTATCACTTGAATTTTCAGCTGATATTTGTATAATATAGAGTTGTGATAGCTGTATTTATCCATGCTTCATCTGTTAGCTCAAGCAATATATCTTCCAGGAAACCCCTTCCCCAAGTATAAGTTAAGTGATTCCTTCCCCATGTTTTTATGCATCATGTTTTTGCCACTAATGCAGCATCTCCACAGGAATGAGCAGAGAGCCTGATCCAGGCACTCCTCTACAGGAATGAGCAGAGAGCCTGATCCAGGCACTCCATCCTGGGATACCTGATCCGAAAGCAAACGCTTAACCAACTGAGCCACCCAGTCACCCCGAGCAATATTAGTTTCTGAAAAAAATGACAACAAAGTGTGAATTTAATATGGCAAAATAGAAATACAAAATAAAAAGTAAGTAGTTGGAAAGAAATCTGAAAAACATTTGTAAATATCTAAGTGCAATGGCCAGGATAGAGAAAGCTGAATTTTTGAAAGTAGAAACATACCTATGCAAAAAGAGGTAAGCATAAAGTATAGAAAGATAGATGTAAACCAAAAACTGAAGGGCCTCAAAAGGACTTTAGGAGAACCTTTAACAAGATTTGACAACAGAGAGTCTTTAACTAGAACAAAAAGAGAAAATGGTGGTACAGAAGAGATATAGTTCAGTTTAACAGTCACTAACTGTGGGTTTACTTGTGCCCATATTATACTAGGTATTCAAAGTAGTATAAAGAAATGGTTCCCAATTTCAAGCAAACAGGAATAAAAGTGAGACTCGATTCAACAATGTATTTAAGGTTTCTCAGAGTATGAATAAGAGGCTGAATTAACTTGGGCACAGGCTTCTGTATTTCAAAATCCTTATCAGAGCCCTCACAGTCTCCTGGGACTTGATAGGTCTATCCTACACAGGACAACTAAGCACTCACCTAAACAACCAGCTAATTAAGCAAAATCTACTAGGGCTTTGCATTGAGAAACAGTGCATTAGTAATTCATCAGGTGTTTGAAGGGTGTAAAATATGCATGTGCATAAAGCAGTAGAAAGATGTTGAAAAAGTCTTTTATTAAAAATTACAGGAAAAATATAGAAAATGTTCTTTTTAAAAAAGATTTTATCTATTTATTTAACAGAGAGAGACCACACGTAGGCAGAAAGGCAGGTAGAGGGGGAGTGGGAAGCAGACTCCCCACTGAGCAGAGATTCCCAATGTGTGGCTCAATCCCAGGACCCTGAGACCATAACCTGAGCCAAAGGCAGAGGCTTAACCCACTGAGCCACCAAGGCACCCCGAAAATTATCTTTTTATAACCAAATTATGATGGAATTTTAACTTAAAAATATGGAAGAAATGATGGAATTTGAAAGCCACCACGTGACAACCTTGTAAGCTGTAATTTTTTGAAGAATCATCAATAGATGCTTAAACTAATTGGTGAAAATTTAATGAAAAACAAGATATTTATCCAGTCTCAAAGTATCTTCCTCCAAGTGACTAATGATAGAGAAACTTGATAGACACCAGTTTATTCAAGTGATTGCAGTTAATATCACTACTAGTGGGATAAATAAACAGCATAATACGCTGCACTGATAAGGATACAACATCACTTTCATGGGATTCCTGCTGAAAATGCCCAAGTGTAATCAGAGGAAACATCAGACAAACCCTAACTGAAGGAGATTCTACAAAACAACACACCTACATCCCTTAAAATTGTCATGAGACAAAGAAAAGCTGAAGAATTGTTCTAGATTAAAGGACACTAAAGTGACATGACAACCAAATGCAACTTGTGATCTGGGATTGAATCTTGGAAAAGGGAAAAAGCATTTTCTCCTCTTGCTTACAAAGGTCATCAATGGGAAAGTTGGAAAATTTTATCAAAATCTGTAGGTGATTGCTAATCTTTGCTACTGTCCTGAGTTTGGTAACTACTCTTTTTATGAAAAGAATGCCCTTTTTCTCAGGAAATACACAGTGAAGAATTTAAGTATAAAAAAATGAGTAGCTGTGAATTAAGAATTTTTTTCTTTAATAATGAAAAAGGAACTCATTTGAGAATATTTTTTTAAAAGAGGACCAAGAATGCTGAAAATATATTCTTTCAACAAAATGTATGTACTGGGTACCTACTATATGCCAGGTACCATGCCCAGGAGTGGGTAATACAACTATGAACAAGATAGACACATTCCTTGTTCTCACAGAACTTTCAGGCTCAGGCACAAGGTAAGGAGAGACAAGAAAATAAGTCACTAGACTTTTCCTTTTGGTGCTGCAGCCACAGCCATGAATATGCTCAGGCTTCAGAAGAGGCTTGCCTCTGGTGCCCTCCTCTGTGGCAAAAAGAATGTCTGGTTGGACGCCAATGAGACCAATGGGCATTAGTAAGAGAAAAGGTCCTGCCAATGCTCAAATGCCTGAGAAGGTAACCTGCATGAGGAGGGTGAGTATTCTGCACCGGCTGCTCAGAAGATACCATGAATCTAAGAAGATGACTAAGAAGATTGATACTAATCAGTATCACGCAGCCTGTCCCTGAGAGTGAAGGGTAGCATGTTCAAAAACATGCAGATTCTCATGGAACACATCCACAAGCTGAAGGCAGACAAGGCTCGCAGGTTGATGCTTCTGGTTGACAAGGTTGAGACCGACAGATCTAAGACCAAGGAGGCTCCCAAGCACCATGAAGAGTGGCTCCAGATCAGGAAGGGGGAATCATCAGGACTCTGTCCAAGGAGGAAGAGACCAGGAAATAAAACTCCCTCTCTTTTGTCTGCACATAGTGGCCTCAGCAATAACACGGATTAGTTATTTAATAAAACATTATCTGAAAAAAAAAAAAAGGACTCCAAAAAGGAGTCATTAGAATGTAGTCAAATAAGTAAAAGGGTATGGTCCTAAGGCAGCCTCTAGGAGGAAAATGTCACCAGGACTGACATCCTTTCCGTGGAAGTGGTCCCCAAGCTCTGACCTGAAGTGTCAAGAGGAACAGACCAGGCAAAGCCCTGGGTTATATTCCACACACAGAGCTTGGCTTGTCCATAAACATTCATCTAACTGAACAATTAGGGTACCATTTCACTGTATTTAGGTGTGGAAACACTGACAGATCATTTAAAATCAATGCTAGAACAAGAGTTCCAATTATTTATAGGAAGAGAGGTACTGTAAAAGCAGCAGGTCTTCAGGTCGCTATACCATTTTCTGGATTGCCTGGGTAATAAAAAGACACCTCTGCACCGAACAATGGGGACCACATTAGGCAGATGGATTTGAAAACGAAGACATGAAGGTAACAAGTTAGATAAAGTAAAGCCAATCTGTTCACTATTTACGATGCAGGAATGGAATCTGGAAGTTACCAAACTTGTAACCAAGAGGTACTGAGGTTTGTTTGTATTTTTTATCTTTTTAGTGAAATCGGAAAATGCAATGTAATGTCTAAGTTTAAGATTCAGAGGCCAGAAACAACATAGTACTTTTATTCTTTTGTGACGTTTGCCTCTCTTTAATTTAGTTTTACCACCAGACTTGCTCTCTTAGTTTTCCTCTAGAGTGTGCTGCCATCAGGTGGTGGCAGGTGCCAAAATCACTAGTTCAATGATAAGATGCAGATAGCTAGGATGGATTTTTTTTCTTGAGGTGTGTCACATTTTATTTTAAAACAGACTTGAAACAGACTTACTGCTCAAATATCTCCCTAGCTCACTCCCTTACTTCATGAAGGTTTCTGCTCAATGTCACCTTATCAACATGGTCTTCTAGAACCACGCTGTATTCATGAAATACCCTATTCCTTATTTCAGCATTTATTTCCTATCCCATCATACTGCCCTATTTTTAATCATCCATCTTTTAAATTGGTTCTTTCTCCCTGTGTTCTTTATTTTTACTCAACTCTTATTTGACTGTATTTCATTGTCAAGTCATTTTTTTCCCCCATCAAAAAGTGCCTTTGGGTATTGTTTCCTTGGAGTTCTTTTATGGCTGAAAACATCTGCTTGTTGCCTTCTACTTGAATAACACCTTGCCTCGTATAACGTATTGGAAAACAGAACCCATTCTAGGTATTTTTTTTAAAAAGGGTTTTATTTATTTGAGAGAGAGAGAGAGGGAACAGAAGCAGGAGAGAGGGAACAGAAGCAGGGGGAGTGGGAGAGAGAGAAGCAGGCTTCCCTCCAAGCAGGGAGCCCAGTGTAGGACTTGGCTCAGGGCTTGATGCGTCGCTTGATCCCAGGACCTGATCATGACCTGAGCTGAAGGCAGATGGTTAAGGACTGAGCCACATAGGCACCCCCCTATTCTAGGTATTTCAAGCAAAAAAGATCACAACATTTTTGAAAGAGCTAAAGATGCAAATGAGTCAGTCGTGGGGGAACATACCTTACTTGAGATCAGGAACAGTAGGAAGTTCACCACCACTGAAGGACAGAAAGAGCTTTCACCTGTCTTTTCCTTTCTAATTTCACTCAAATGTTTCTTATTTGCAAAACCAAATCTGGACCTTAGCTGGCAAGTGAGTCTAAGAAATGTAGTTTCTTAGTTCTAGCCCCTGCACTACATGGGCAGAAACTAAAAATAAACACACACACACACGCACACACACAGGGAGGGAGTATTTTATATATCTATGATACATTATATATATAAATTACGTATCTGTCACATATAATAAGTATTACGTATATGAGAGTAAATGGCAGAATGATGCTCCTTTATCCCTAAATGTATTTTATATATGTATACATGTATATACATGTGTATATATGTGTGTATATATATATATATATATATATATATATATATATATATATATATATTTCTTGTTTTAGGAAAGTTTCCTAAAAACAAGGAATTCCCTTATATAACCACAGTAAAATTAACAAAACCAGGACATTAACCCTGACACAATGTTATTGAATTTACAGACCTTATTCACATTTGGCCAACTGCCCTAATTCCATATTCATGAAACTTCTGTCTTCTTTAATTTTTAATCTTTCTCAGTTTGTCTCTTCTTTTATGAGCATATTTTTAAGAAAGTTAAACCAGTTATTTTTCAATTGTCATTCTCAATATGTTTGTCTCATATACTTTTTTAAATTATTTATTTATTCATTTATATTTGACAGACAGAGATCGCAAGTAGGCAGAGAGGCAGGCAGAGGTTGGGTGGGGGGTGGGGGGGGAAGCTCCCTGCCTAGCAGAGAGCCTGATGTGGGGCCTGATCCCAGGACCCTGGGATCATGACCTGAGACGAAGGCAGAGGTTTTAACCCACTAAGCCACCCAGGTGCCTCTTCTATTTTTCAGGATTAGATTTGAGTTATGGATTTTGGGTAGGACTACCACAGAAATAACATATAACAAGACACATGATGAAGATTAGTTCACTCCTAATAAGGTTAACTTTGATCATTCTGTTAAAGTGGTATGTGCTAGGTTTCTCTACTGTAAAATTCTAATTTTTGTGTTATAATAAGTATCTTTTGAAAAAATACTTTGAGACTATATAAGTAGTTTCAAATAACAGATACACTGAAACTATGTAAGTATCCTATTATTCTCTAAAGTTTTACTCAGTGGTTTTAGTATTAATTGAAGATACTTGCTGGAAATGATGATGATGATGACTATGATGATAAAATGATAATCTCTAATCCAACTTTCCTTCCATATTTACCAATCAGCATTCTTGTGTAAATAAGATCTCTCTTTCCCCCTATTATTTATTTTTATTAGTATAGAATAGAGTTGACCCTTGAACAAAATGGGTTTGAACTGTGTGGGTCCACTTATACATGGATTTTTTTTTCCCATCCTCATTCAGAATGGGAAGAGTGTGAGGGTTTCTATCAAGTCTGATTCTTTCTGGATTAAAGAAAGTCAGTGAGACTTCTCAAGTTTGTTTACTCACTGGTATGGCCTCTAGAAATGGGGTGTAGGTTGGAATCAGGAGCTGAGCCACAAAGCACTTCTTCATTCTTATTTTCATCTTTTATTTCCTGCTTTGACCACTAGTTTTTTGAATGTTATGGTATTAAGATATTGTTTCCTATTGGTCACAAAAGAAGAAAATTCAAGTTGACTGATAAATTAAAATTTTCTTCTAAACCATACATTTGGAAATCATAATGAGATACCATTGCACAAAATGCAAGGAAATGGCTAAAATGTAATAGACAGATAATACTAAGGTAGTTGAGCACCGGGAATAATTGGAATGGTTTTATATTCCTTAGGAAAGTGTAATTGGCACACTTTGGAAACAGACCTATCTATCAAAGCTAAACATATATCTACTCTATACACAGAGATTATATTACTGGACATAATCCAAGGGAAATAAGTGTAATGTCCACTAAAAGATTTGTACAAGAATGTGCATGGTGGTTTTATTCATAATAGCCCCAAAGTAGAAACAACCCAGTTGTCCTTCAGCAGAACAATAGACAAACTGTGGTATGTTCACATAATGGAATACTACACAGTAATAAGAAACAGCATCTTATGGTTTTATCTATTTATATTATAGATTTACAGATGAATACCACAAACATTAAATTAAGTGCATAATATATACTGACATTTATATGAAATTTGTAAGCAAGCAACATAGGGGAAGAGAATTAAGAGTCCACTTATGATGAGCATTGAGTAATGTATGGAATTGTTGAATCACTATATTGTACACCAGAAACTAATATAACACTGTATGTTAACTATAGTGGAATTAGAAAAAAAAAAAAAAAAGCAAAGCCCATCTATGTTGATAGAGGTTAGAACAGTGCTTTTCTTTTGGGTTTAGGGCCTTGTGAGGAAGTATAAGGGAGTCTTTCTGAATGCTGGAAATACTTTATATCTTGATATGGATGGGGTTTATATGAGTGATTACATATGTCAAAATGGGCTCTTAAGTTTTAATTTGTTGCTTTAAGTTTAATTTGTTACTTTAAGTCAGACAACAATTAAAATATTTTACATGGAAGAAAATAGGATCCAGAAAATGACAATTCCTGTAGATTAAAAATCAAATGGGGCGCCTGGGTGGCTCAGTGGGTTAAGCCGCTGCCTTCGGCTCAGGTCATGATCCCAGGGTCCTGGGATCGAGTCCCGCATCGGGCTCTCTGCTCAGCGGGGAGCCTGCTTCCTCCTCTGTCTCTCTCTGCCTGCCTCTCTGCCTACTTGTAATCTCTCTCTGTCAAATAAATAAATAAAATCTTTTAAAAAATAAATTAATTAAATAAATAAAAATCAAATGAATCTATGGCCATGTAAACTTTGACAAAACAGGAAAGAATATCCAATGGAAAAAAGACAGTCTCTTCAACAAATGGCATTGGGAAAATTGGACAGCCACATGTAGAAGAATGAAACTGGATCACCTTCTTGACACCATACACAAAAATAAACTCAAAATGGATGAAAAACCCAAATATGAGACAGGAATCCATCAAAATCTTTAGAGGAGAACACAGACAGCAACCTCTCTGACCTCGAATGCAGCAAATTCTTACTAGACACGTCTCCAAAGGCAAGGGAAACAAAAGCATAAATGAACTATTGCGACTTCATCAAGATAAACAGCTTTTGCAAAGTAAACAGCCAACAAAACCAAAAGACAGCCTACAGAATGGGAGAAGACATTTTCAAGTGTCTTTTCAGACAAAGGGCTTATATCCAAGACCTATAAAGAACTTAGGAAACTCAAAACCCAAAAAGCAAGTAATTTGGTCAAGAAATGGGCAGAAGACATGAACAGACATTTCTCCAAAGAAGACATCCAAATGGCCAACAGACACATGAAAAAAATGCTCAACATCATTCAATATCAGGAAAATACAAATCAAAACCACAATGAGATACCGCCTCACACCAGTCAGAATGGCCAAAATGAACGAGTCAGGAAACAACAAATGTTGGCAAGGGTGTGGAAAAAGAGGAATACTTTTACAGTGCTGGTGGGGATGCAAGCGGGTATAGCCACTCTAGAGAATGGTACGAAGGTTCCTCAAAAAGTTGAAAATAGAGCTACCTTATGACCCAGCAATTGCACTACTAGGTATTTATTCAAAGGATACAAACATAGTGATCCTTTGGGAGATGCACCCCAAAATTTATAGCAGCAATGAGCACAATAGTCACACTATGGAAGAGCACAGATGTCCATCAGCAGATGAATGGATAAAGAAGATGTGAATATATATATATACATGTGACTATATATATGTATACATGTACATGTATATGTATATATATGTATATATGTGTACATATATATATATAAAATGGAATATCAACCATCAAAATAAATGAAATCTTACCATTAAAATGTAGATGGAACTAGAGGGTATTATACTAAACAAAATAAATCAGAGAAAGACAGTTATATGGTTTCACTCTTATGCAGAATGTGAGAAACAAAACAGAGGATCATGGGGAATGGAAGAAAAAATAAAACAAGATGAAATCAGAGAGGTAGACAAATCCTAAGAGACTCTTAATTATAGGAAACAAACTGAGGGTTGCTGGAGTGGTGGTAGGAGGGGAAATGGGTTAACTAGGTGATGGGCATTAAGGAGGGCACTTGATGTAATGAGCACTGGGTGTTATATGCAACTGATGAATCACTGAACTATATCTCTGAAACTAATAATATACTATATGTTAATTACTTGAATTTAAATAAAATTAAAAAAATCAAATGGAAAAAGTTATATTTAGCAATGCTGTAAAAAGCATCTATTATATATGTAAAAATCCAAACCCAAAGGAGAACATATTAAAAAAAAAGATTGGAAGTACTAGATTTCCATTCCTTTCTTTTCTCTTGATCAGTTTAAACATCATGAAAGATCTCTCTTGTAAATTTGAAAAATATTGCCTGTAAGCCCCTGTACGTACAATGTCTTTCAATGGATTTCTTCAACTTTTCCAGGATTTTATTGTCATGGTTCTGTTAATATCTTCTCCTTAGTTCTGAATTAATTGTGGTGTCATTGTCCCTACAATGTTATTTTACACATTTTTTAAAAAATGAGGGATGGTGGGGCGCCTGGGTGGCTCAGTGGGTTAGAGCCTCTGCCTTCGGCTCAGGTCATGATCCTGGGGTCCTGGGATGGAGCCCCAGGCCCCGCATCGGGCTCTCTGCTCTGCGGGGAGCCTGCTTCCTCCTCTCTGTCTCTCTGTCTATCAAATGAAAAAATAAAATATTCAAAAAGAAAATGAGGATGGATTTGTTACTCCCTGTATTATATTGATTAGATTACTTTTCTTCATTAAATTGGCGAAAGGTGTTTCACTGTTTTCCTTGTTTCTATTTCGGCCACTCATTTTTCAATTGTTCGGTTTCCTTCCTGGATATTTTCCAGACATTCTTCTGCTTTCATTGAGCTTACAGTCTAGTTATGGAAACAGCTATTTGGTAGGAAGAAGAGTCCACAGCCCCTTTAAAAAAACAAAACAAGACAAAAAATACCCCCATAATTTTAGAAACTCATTGGATAATTCAGAAACCTTCAGTGAGTTTTTAAGTTGTAGTTAATAATTATTTTTAGTTTGACCTCTCTTCTTAAAAAAATCTTTCAATTTCTAATTCGCTTTCAGGCAGTTATCTTTGCCGTCAAGAGTTTCCTCCTAGGAAATTAGCCAATCCCGCGGTCTCACTTGTTTAGTTCGGCTTAATTTTATCAAACTAAACTACTGTTTCTGGACTTTAAAAAAACCCAAACTTTTCCGGTTTTGATCTTCTAAAACAGATTTTATTTATTTATTTATTTGTGAGAGAGCGAGAGAGCGAGGGTCAGCCAGAGGGAGAAGCCGACTGCCGGCTCAACGAGGAGTTCCACGGGGCAGTCAATCCCAGGACGCTGGGATTATGACCTCAGCAGAGAGCAGACGCTTAACCGACTCAGTCACCCAGACCTTTCCTGGTTTTGATTTTTATCATCCGTCATACTGCCAGAATTCGAAGACCCAGAAGATAGGCAAAGCCCCATTCCATTAGAAGGCTCTCTCAAACCCTGTAACTCTTGCCCTTGCCCATCCCTCTCTCGCGAGATTTGGAAACCGGAAGTGAATTCTATTTCGGGCGTGTTTTCGAGGGGTGGATTCAGTCAGTGTTGGCGGGAGCTGAACGGTCTGGCCGCTTCTTGCTGTCTGGCCTGTGCTGGCGCTGGTGTAGGGGCTTGCAGGCAGCCCTCCCAGCCTCCAGCCGTCAGAATGCGGGTGGCTGTGGCCGGCTGCTGCCACGGCGAGCTGGACAAGATCTATGAGACGCTGGCGCTGGCGGAAAGGCGCGGCCCTGGGCGGATAGATCTGCTGCTGTGCTGCGGCGACTTCCAGGCGGTGCGCAACGAGGCCGACTTGCGTTGCATGGCCGTCCCGCCCAAGTACCGCCACATGCAGACCTTCTACAGGTGAGCGAGGGGACTCGGGCCCCGGACCTGGCGGTGCGAGGTGTGACTATCCAGCAGGGAGTGGGAGAGAACCTGGACTGGGTTCCAATCCCCCTGCCCCCCGCCCCCGGCCTTGACTAGCTGTCTTGCTTAGTTACCTTCTTTGTTCACCCGGTGTCTAGGAATGGGTGCTTAGTAAATGTCACTTTTCTCACATCCTTTCACCTGTCCGTCTGTTTCGGAAGGGATCGAAGCCTAAGGGAGAAACCTGCAGGAAGGAGCTGACAGGTTAATTACCTTGTACTTGATAGGACTCTGGGACTGCTTTCTTTACTGATCCAGGAATTTTTATTGGACGCCTGCTCGTCCGTGTTCTAGAAGCTAAGGTTCGGAGCTGACAAGGTTCTTGCTTGACCTTATTGAATGCGCGCTGGCTTGGAACCCAAGGTGGCAGCTCCTGAATTCCTAAGGACTATAGGCAATTAGTTTAGAAAGAGCTTTTTAATTTTTTACAGTGGGCTCAGATTTTTCCTTTGGACCTAATTTTGCTTTTCTGCTATCCAATTTTATGGGCATCAGTTACTCCTTTCTCTATGCCTAATTTCTGCTATGCCAACTGACAACTTTACCCTTATGTTCTAGGTATTACTCTGGAGAGAAAAAGGCCCCAGTTCTCACAATCTTTATTGGGGGAAACCATGAAGCCTCAAATCATTTGCAAGAGTTACCCTATGGTGGCTGGGTGGCGCCAAACATTTATTATTTAGGTATGTGTTCATGGGTAATTTTTTGGTTTGTTTGGAATGGAAGAGTCTGTCAGGATTTGTATCATATTTGGGCAGTGTCTTGAGATGTATAGTGTTTTGGGAATGCCTCTTAATTTAAATAGTTAATTATGAAAATTTAATTAAAACAGTTAATTTAGGTAATCATGAAAATATGTCCATGCTTCATCTGGTGTTTAAGCAATTTTGATAATGTAATATAATGTAATAACTGCAGAGGCCTTTTACACTATATGTGCAGTCCCTTTATTTTTCTCTTTCTGTATTAAACTAGAAAAACTTAAACTTATTATAATGGAAATTGTTAAACATACACAAAAATAGAGAATAATACCTGTTAACCAGCTTCAACAACTGTTACCATTCTGCCATCCTTATTTCAACCTCACTCTCCTCCAAACTTTTTTGTGGGAAGAAGTGACTGGAGTATTGCAAAACAAATCCCAGCCATCATATTATTTCGCCTGTGAATACTTCAGTACATATTTTTAGAAGATAAGTGTTTTCAAAAATACCACAGCTACAGTACCATTATTATACTTATCTAAAGTAGCAGTGATTCCCATTATCTGTTGCTTACTTCATGTTCAGATTTCTGTGATTATCACCAGGAGTTTGATTTTACAATTGACTTGTTCAAATAGAATCCAAAGCAGGTCCACACATTTCATTTGCTTGTCATGATTCTAAATCCTCTTAGGCTATAACGGTTCCTTTTTTCCCCCACCCCATGTTGTTGATTTGTTGAAGAAGATGAGAAATTTGTCTTACAGAATTTCCTGCTTTCTGGATTTAGCTGATTGGAATTTCCTATGTTGTTTAACACATTCATTTTATCCTTTGCAGAACTTGTAATCTGTGTTTAGATTCACAGCCTGATTAGATTCAGGTTTAATTTATATATTCAATTTATATTCAGGTTCAATTTGTATAGACCTGTTAGACTATACAGTCCTTTATTCTCTTTATTTAAATGTTTATAGTGGGGTGCTGGGGTAGCTTACTCAGTTGAGTGTCTGACTCTTGGTTTCAGCTCAGGTCATGGTTCAGCATTGTGAGATAGAGTCCCATGTTGGGCTCCTCGCTCATTGTGGAGTCTGCTTGATAGATTCTCTCTCTTCTCTCCTTCCCGCTCTGCTCCTCCCCTAGCTTGTGCTTTCTTTCTCTCAAATAAATAAATAAAATTTAAAATATATATAAATGCTTATAGCTCTAATGATGACATCATAACTTCAGAAATGTAATTTCTCTAGTTAATTACTGGTTGATCTTTTGACAGCCCAATATTATGAGGAGGTTTGAAGATGGTCAGTCAGAAATGAAGTATAGAAACTGTAGGTTCTTTATATCTGTTGACTTTCAGATTTATAACATACAAATCCATCATAGGACATTTTTCCTTTTTTCCTACCCAACCCACTGTAATATTCGATTAGGTACCAAGTTATGTCTGTTTCTCCCTTAACACACCTAATCTCATGCGTTCCTTACTTTCTGCTTAGTCTCTTGCCTGTCTGCTTCTAGGCCTCTCCTCCCTAGTCTGCCTTATATATTGTTGGCTTATCACTATGTAAAAGAGTAACTTCATCATGACATTTAATTTTCAAATAATTTTAGGACTGCATAGAGTTCTAGGCCTTTATATTATTCATTTAGTTAGTAAAGAGATTGCTTCTGCTTATGGTAATTTTATTTAACTGTGTACTTTTTCAGGTTTGGCTGGTGTAGTAAAATACCGAGGCATAAGGATTGGTGGCATCTCTGGTATCTTTAAATCTCATGACTATCGAAAAGGTATTATTCTGAGAATTGTTTTTAAACTTTAGAACTTGGTATGCCTCAGAGTAACTTAAGCATAATATAGAGTTTGACTTTTTCATCGGATTTTTTTCTTTGAACTATTATTACTTTTTTTAATGAAATAGTTTATACATATGAAAATGTTGAGAACATTAGAACATACTATTTATGTATCCACTATCTAGTTTTATCAAGTCTTTGTATTTTGTGACTTTTAGTTAGGATTTTAAAGAAATAAAACAGTACGGATATAGTCAGAGCTCACTGTTTATCTGTCCTCAGTCCCATTCTCCTCTTATCCTTCCCTTTTCTCATCAGACAGTCAATTCTTCTGAATTTGGTATTTGTCTTTGATTTGATTGTGTCATTAGGAGATGTGTAACGGCTTTATACAGTGTATGATATAGTATGTTTCAAACTTCATGTGAATGTATCATTTTGCATGTGTCTTCCTGCAGCTTGCTTCATTGTTCAATATGTTTTTGAAATCCAAGTTGATACATCTCACTCTATTCATTTTAATTTGTGAGTAGTATTCCATTGTAAATGTATACTACACTGTACTTATTCATTCCACTGTATCTGAAAAGATTATACCTTGGTTTTAAAGTTAAAAGAATAACTTTGCTTCACACTGACTTCAGAATTTTATGAGTTGGCAGCTAAAACTTGTATCCTCAATGTAACTATTAAATCATGAGTCTGTTCCCTGCTGTGCTGTTCCCCATGATTCTAAACTATTGGCATAAGAGTACAAAAATAGGCTATCTTCTTCATGGCAAGTGTGGGTACAAACTGTCTTCCACTCTTTGGAGGATAGCTGGTAGTCTGTGGAAATTACAGAAGTACTCTGACCCAGGTGTTCTATTTCCAGAAATGTAATTTACACATATATTCCACAAGTGCAAAGTGATGTGTACAAATTTTTTTAATTTCAGCCTTGTTTGTAATGGCAGAAGGTAGGAACTCATTAACTATATCGTGATAAAACAATACAATGTAGTGCTATGAAGCTTTTTTTAAAAAAAGTAGAGAAGCAGCTCTATTTCGGAGGTATACAAAGAGCTCTAAGATACGTGAAAAAAAAAACAAGGTACAGAACATGTATAAACTCTACTGCCATTTGCATTTAAAAAAAAAGAAAGATGAAGTTTGTGTATTATAACGTGCATAATAGATATTCTTGGAATAAAATACTAAAACCTGACTAACACTGGTTGCCTCTAGGTAGTGTTACTGGTGGCTGGGGGACAGGAATAGGAGGATCCCTGCCTCCCATTGTTTTAGCAGCTTTGTAGAGGTAAAATTTACATATCTTTGGAAGTATACAATTCAGTGATTTTTTAGTAAACTTCTAGGTTGTGCAACCATCTAAATTATAACATATCTATCATTCCCAAAAGTTTTGTGGTTAATCCCTGCTCCCACCCCAGCCCTATGCATCAGTGGTCTACTCTCTGGAGGAATTCTTCTTATTCCATTCTGATGGTATCTTTTAAAATTTAAACTATGTGAATAAACAACATATTCCACATTAAATATAATTTAATTTAAAAATTCACAAGCCCCTCAATTATTTAGATTTATAGTTAGTGATCACTAGTAGAAAATACCAACATTTTAAGAGCAGTGTCTTTATAAAATTTTTAAGAACCAAAAGCATTAATGATAGACCTCAGTTTTGGAGAAGTGTATGTATATATTTGTATTTGCAGTATTTAAGGGAGTTGAATATAGCTTATTTCTCTTCTTTAATTTAAGGTCATTTTGAGTGCCCCCCTTATAATCCAGCTACAATAAGGAGTATATATCATGTGAGAAATATTGAAGTCTATAAATTAAAACAGGTATGTAAAAAGTACATTACAGCAGACTTGAAAAAAATGTTAAAGTAATTCTGTACCAAAGTGTATTTTGATCATTTTGGTATACGACTTCCAAGAAGAACTTAATTCAGTATTTCTAAAATTTGGATCTTGAGTGCTTTTAGGAGGTTCACAGATGAACATGTTAAATTCTAATGTTATGAATTTATTTTAGGGAGTAATAATAAAATAGAACATTTAATCCATGACTTCAGATATTACTACTTAGAATAAGGCTAAAGAATATATATTGGCGTAAAGTGAAACTTTAAAGAAAATACTAACATATTTCAGATAATGGTATTAAATAGGAAATAAATAGTGGTAAAAAATGATAGAGAATATGGTAAAATTGTGAAGGAGGTATTGGAACACTGGCTTAACTGGAGAGTAGGCAAAACCAGGTTTTTTGTTTGAGAATGCATTAAATGCCTGACACTGGACTAAGCAGTTTCCACACAGGGTATTTCATATAATTGCCACACAAGTCTGTGAACTGGTGTTACTCTGACTTTGTCATATTAAGGATGCAAAGCCAATGCTCAGATAGGTAAGTAGCCTGCCCTGGATTTCCCAAGGAGTTAAGGGATGGGGGCCTGGCTGATGCTCTCAGGCCCTCCCACCGTACCCGACAGTCTCAGCAGGAGCACGAGGATGCTTTGCAGGCATTTCTTTAATACCCTACTCATAACAGTTCTCTGCCTTGAATGCTTTTTCCGTTTTACTGATTTCAGCCCTACCAGTCTTTGAAGAACCTCCTTAGATACCAGTGTTCTAGTTTTTTTTTTTTTTTTTTTTTTTTCCATAGTCTCCATGCCTAGAGTGGGGCCCAAGAAGGGTTGAGAGGCTTGAACTCACAACCTTGAGATCAAGACCTCAGCTGAGATTAAGGGACAGATGCTTAACCAAGTGAGCCACCCAGGTATCCCAACAGTGTTCTAGTTTAAAACCATCAGCTTATTCTGAAATTTCATTGCACTTACTGCCTGAATTAGTTATTCCGTGATTAGTCATATCTGTCATCTTGTATCAACTTGAACACTTAAGTTATTTTAATTTAGTTTTCCAGGTATTTTTTGCAGATTACTTGAAGGTGCTAGGGATCAGTAAAGTATGGAGTGTATTTTGTGGTCTTCCCATGAAGACACCAGCCACCTTAAATACCTCTACTGTAATTTATGTAGTAATCAGAGTTTTTTAGGTATATGCTATATGAGTCCATTAGGGGGGAAAAAAAGGGAAAATACCTTTGGGTTTTACTATACTCTTTACATTAGATATCTCATGAAATCTGGTGTCTGTGTATCTTAAAACAGTTTCTTCACTAGAAAGGAAAAGAATGACGGTTATTATATATTTTAGAGGCCCCATATGAAAGACCATATCTGGCTGACAGTCTGATCAAAGTGTGTCTGCATGGCCCTGCCTTGCCATGGAAGACAGAGGTGATTTGTGAGGAGAGAGAAAGTGGTTTCTCCTGGCTTAGAGGAGTGAGTTTAGTATTTCTTAGTGTTTCTGTGACCTTCTTAAATAAAGTTTCCTTGAAATGAATTACACAGAAATCTAAAGCTCGAAGTGGGCAAACGGTTGTGCGGTAGTGGAGAAACAGTCAAGGTTTGCTTTTGATCTGTGTTTTAAAAAGTTTTCTTTCTTTTTTCTGTTAAAGCTGAAGCAGCCTATGGACATATTCTTATCTCATGATTGGCCAAGAAAGATCTATCATTATGGAAATAAGCAGCAGCTTCTGAAGACTAAATCTTTTTTCCGACAAGAAGTGGAAAATAACACATTGGGAAGTCCTGCTGCCTCAGAGCTCTTAGAGCACTTCAAGCCTACATACTGGTTTTCTGCGCACCTTCATGTGAAGTTTGCAGCCTTAATGCAGCATCAGGTAGAAACCAAAAATATTATTCTTTCATTTAACAAACACTTATCAAATATGTATTAAATAACAATTATCAAAAATAGTTGTAAATTGAGAGAAAGATATCAAATATAACTTTGCTTTTGCAAGTAACTCCATATCCTTGGGAGGAAGAGACATGCAGGTGATTATAAGATAGTGTATTAAATCAGTGATGAAAAGTGCCAGGAGACTGTGGGAGTACCTCTGCCATACTGTGTTCAGATGGGGATGTGGACAGGAGATGAAGAGATGAAGAAGGTTTTCCAAAGGAATTGACTGTCCCAGAAAGCAGTTGAATCTAGGTAACACCATCGAGGTAAAGTGATCAGTGTGTATAGAGACTAGTGGCCTGAATGCCTGGCACTGGCATGTGCTGGGGTACTGCAGCAGTCCCTTTGATTGAGGCAGAGGGAGAGATGAGGCTGGAATGAGATCATAGCTACCTTCGACGTCATGCTGTGGAGTTTAAGTTTTAACCAGAAGGTAATGGGGAAAGTTGGGGAGTGATGAAACCAGATTTTCGTTTCAGAAAGGTTAGTTTCATAGCAGTTTTGTGTATGGATTGTAGGAAGGAAAATGGGAGGCATATTTAAACAAAAGATGAGATTCTAAACTGTGGCGAAGAGGGAACACAAAGAACACAGGTTCCAGAGAGATTTTGGAAGCGCAGTCATCAGGATTTGGTGACAGAGAGGAACTCCCAGAGTTTTCTTTGGGAAACTGCTTGAATGATAGTGCTTGATGGAAGATAGAGAATAAATTTATACTTACAATTAGGCTTTTATGGAATGTGTGGTTCTCTCTTTCCCCGCCCATTCTCACCAAAATTTGACTTTCCCCATAAAGTATTCCATAGGGAAAATGTTTAGAAAATCCTGGGGTAACAAGGTTAGAGATTTCTTCTCAGGGGCTTCTATAATTTCTGAGAATCTCGAATGTGTTAATGGGCACTGGAATGTGGTGTGCAGTGCTTCCTGAACTTGACCCAACACTTTTCTGTGGTGAGGGTGCACTTTAATGATGTTACTCAAATACAGTTTGGAAAGTTATGTTTGAAAACATTCCTGTGGGCCCTTGCTATTATGGGCTTATCCTCACTCCCCAGTTTCACTGAGATGAAGAGTCAAGGTTACTCCTTTTCTTTTCCTTTGGGCCACTGCCAAAGTGATTATCCTCTTTTAATATCCAAGTCATCCATTTATACCCATCACCTTTTCTACATCTCTGTTTCTGTCTTCTATCTCCTAGGGCTCATGATATTCCTGAATTTTTACTGAAGCATCAGATTTGGTACTTTCCTCCCCATTCATCTTCTGTTGTCAACCTCAGGGACTTCAGTTTCTGAATGAATATGTTTGATCCCTTTTTCTTAGCTCCTCAACCTCCTCTGACTTTGCCAGTGTTCTATTTCAGCCCCTTGTCCAACACCAGAAATCACCTTTACTCAGAGCTGCCTTGCTGCTACCATCTGTCTGTAATCTGTGTACCTTGTACTTCTCTTAGTCCGTCACCACCAGTGAACTGAAACCTGGCCTACACCAGGATGGCACAGAACCTGCTTCCTTTTCTGTTTTTCTCCATATGCCTTACTGTTCTTCCTGAGTCACTTTTTTACTGCATCCAATAAAATCTTCATGTTTGTGACCCACCACCTCTTGCCCATGTTTCTTTCTGCCAGTTCATTAAAAAAAAAAAAAAGTTTCATTGGCATATAATTTACATAATATAAAATTCATCTATTTAAATGTACCATTCAGTGAGTGAGTTATAGTATATTTCCAGAGTTCTAGATGTTTCCAGAGCAAACATCATATAGCCCAGTTTTAGAACATTTCCAGCACCCCCAAAAGATCTTTTGTGTCTATTTCCTGTGAGTCTTGTTCCCACCCGCAGTCCTGGGCACTCACTAATCTGCTTTTTGTCTCTCTGAATTTATCTTTTCTGAACATTTATATAAGTGGGACCAAAATCTATAGTCTTTGGCTTGTGGTTTCTTTCCTTTGTTTGTTGTTTTTGAGGTTCCTTCAGGTAGCAGGTTTAGTATTTCTTTCATTTTTATTGTTGAACAATATTTCATTCTGTAAATGTATCATATCCACTTTCAGTGTTTATCTAAGAGAGCTTTGCCCGACCCAAGGTTATAAAGATTTTTCCCTATAATTTCTTCTAAAATTTGTTCAGAAGAAATTATATAATTTCTTTCAATCTGCCAGATTACTTTTAAGCTCTTCTGTTATCATTAACCTTTGTATTATGTGCTTTGATTTAACTGTATCATTATCTAATTCTCTTTTTTAAATTTACTTTTTAATTATTATTATAATTTAAAAAATCCAGTATCATTATCTTCAGCATTTGTGTCTACCTTTGACTTTTGTAAGGAAGTTGAAGCCCAGAGAGTTTAAGTACCTTGCCGGTCATTATACAAGTGGTTATAGAACTGACTTATTTTGGAATGGTGACAGTTGTTGCTTTGACACATGACTTAGGGGTATGTTTAATAAAGATTGCTTCCATGCTGTTCTGTGTATGAATTACCTTTGATGTTTTAACATTTTTTTCTTAAATCATGCTTCACATTTCTAGGCCAAGGATCAAGGACAGGCAGCCAAAGCAACCAAATTTTTAGCCTTGGACAAATGCTTACCACATAGAGACTTTCTTCAGGTAAAAAGAAAATGAAATAACTTTGCAATATAGTTTTGTTCTTCCAATGACTAGAAACATAATAATTTTCCTTTTAGAATTTATTTATGCTCTATAATTTATATATTCTGAGAATTTTGGGGGGAATACTTAAGTTATGTTAGTGTTTGTAAGCTATTAAATTCCGTTTACATTTTGTTATATTGAAATTCTTTGAATATTAAAAATAGAAATGTATTTCTTAAAATTACTGATTTCTTTTTATAGGTGATAGAAATAGAACATGACCCCAGTGCTCCTGAGTACTTAGAGTATGATATTGAATGGCTCACTGTTCTCAGGGCTACTGATGATCTTATTAATGTGACTGAGCGTCTATGGAATATGCCTGAGAATAATGGCCTACATACAAGGTAAGTCTAACCTTCTTTAGGGTTTGCTGTCTCTGTTGCATGCCCAACTTTTGTCCCATCCACCTCTTACTTTTCTTATTTTTTTAAATCAAGGGAATTATTGTTAAATGAATGTCAGAGTAATTCAGGGTTTACTGACTGGTATGGAAAACTATAAATTTTCCTTCTAAGGGATATAAAAATGGATGATGGAATACCAACCCAAATAAGTGTATAAATGAATAAGCATGCATAGAACTGTAATATGGCAGAGATTTGGTTCACACATTAAAGTGATTTATACTTGTTTTAGAGGGTGAATTAAGAATAGTTTTTTCTAAGAATTTTTTTTTTATTTCAAAATGGTCCTTTGGAAAATTAACTATAATTTTATTAGATGGAATTTTTATATATGGTTTATATGAAGTCCATATTTAGATTTCATCTTTTGTTGTCTGAGGCTAATGTAAAAAGCTATTGTTCTGGACTTTTGTAGGTGGGATTATAGTGCAACAGAAGAAGCTATGAACAAAGTATTGGAAATACTGAATCATGACCTCAAAGTTCCATGTAACTTCAGCATAACAGCTGCTTGTTATGATCCTAGCAGGCCACAAACACAAATGCAGTTGGTTCATAGGATCAATCCTCAAACTACTGAATTTTGTGCCCAACTTGGCATCACTGACATGAATGTCAGGCTTCAGAAGGCCAAGGAGGAACATCACTTATGTGGTGAATATGAACAGCAAGATGATGTGGAGAGTAATGACTCTGGAGAAGATCGTAGTGAATATAACACAGATACATCTGCCCTGTCCTCTATTAATCCAGATGAAATAATGTTAGATGAAGAAGAGGAAGATGAAGATAGTATTGTAAGTACGCATAGTGACATGAATACACCATCTGTAGAACCTTCTTCTGATCAAGCTTCTGACTTCTCTGCCAGCTTCTCTGATGTCAGGATCTTGCCAGGTTCCATGGTTGTATCTTCTGATGATACGTTGGGTTCCCCAGATGGCAGAGAGGGGAAACTTGGTGAGGCTCCAGAGTCAGGGGATGGAAACGACTTAACTGAGTTGCCATTGAAGAGGCTGAGTGATGAACATGAACCTGAACAAAGAAAGAAAATTAAGAGGAGGAATCAAGCCATCTATGCTGCAGTGGATGATGATGATGCAGCATAAGACAATTGAGTTGCCTCTGTATTATATGTAGATATGTGATTTTTGAGACTATATTTTTAGAGCTGGATTTTTGACTCAAGATTTAACTTTGTAATAATGAAGTTACTTAAGAGAATTTTAGTTAGGTATTGACTTTGTCTTTAGTCCTTTGTATATTTCAGATGAAAATATTAAAATTTCATATATTTACTTGGATCGAGTACCTTTTTTTGGAAGATGGATATTATTCACTTTCATTTTTTTCAGGAAGCACTTACTGAATACCTACTTTGTACCAGGCACTCTTCTGTAGGATGGCTCTATAAAGATGAGTAAGACAGGGATTTTTACCTTCAAGGAGTTACTACCACTATGAATATTTTGGTGTATAAAATAAGGCATATTTAATATTTTGTTTTGGGAAATCATTATTACATGTGTGATTTTGTATGCTTTCTTTTTATTTGTTATAAATATTTTCCTGGTCTGCTCTTAATGTCTGTCAAATATAATTGAAATTGAAGATGGTAAATAAGGTTTCAGGAAATAAATTCTTCTAAATACTAAACATTGGTAAACAAAATTTTACACTTAATTGCTGAGATTCATACAGCCTTGTAGACTTTATATATTTTAGCTTTAGCTTTAATTTTAAGGTAGTTATAGTAAGTGTTTCAGGTCATTTGGGTACAGTTCAGCTTAGTCTTAATTACTAGTGGGGACTGAGTTGCATAAATGCTGCCCCTTTGTTGTTATGGATTACTAGTAGTAGACTATTTTTAAAGATCTACATGGAAAAACTATACTTCTATCCTGGTTCTGGTTAAAATGCCTGGGTGACCCTCAGAGATGGTTGCCCTATACTGGGTCAGTAGCCATGAATTCAGATTGTTCTAGGATGTCATCATCCCATAGTAGTCCACATCCAGGGGCCAATCTAGGAGAATGATTTAGTAGTTGACGTCTATTCTGTCAGCATCTGGCTTGAAGAAGGTTGGGCACTTTATCCTTATTGCCATCTATTTTGTTTACTTTCTTTTTGGAGTGAATTTACTTCACTAATTTAAATTTTCATTATTTACATGAAGTATTTAAAAACTATGGATTTCCCCTATTCCTGATTTAATAGAATCTATTAATAGCTTTAATAGAACCCCATAGTTGTGACACAGAGGTCTCTCCCCCAAAATTCTTTAATAAAGATAAATAAAAGCAGAAAGTAATTAGATGTAAAATAAATAACAGAGTTTGTTAAAAAAAAAAAAAAAAAGACAATCCTTTAGCTTGCTCAATCAAGAAAGAAAGCACAAATGCCAAAAATAAATTAAAAAATAAATAAAAGGGAGAAATAGCCAGTAAAACAGTGTATTCAAACAAACATAATCATGTGATAAATGATTAGTAGGAAAATAGAATTCACTGAAATTCATCCTACTGGAGGTAGAAAGTGGCAAAAATTTCCACAGAAGGAATAGAGAAAGTTATCAAAAAATTAACGCCCACAAAAAAGGGCTCGGCCTAAGTGGATTCAAGAGGAAAGTACCAAATAATCACTAATGTCAGGTAAACTTACAAGATGTAGAAAAATGAAGGAAAGTTTAGTTTTCTTTTTATGAAGCAAGTAAAATGTTGGTATCTAAATCTGAGTCAAGATTGCATCAAAAAACCCACAGACCAATCTCACATATGAAAATTGCTGCAAAAGTCCTAAATAAAATACTAGTAAACAGAATCTATAGCACATAAGGTGATTTAGCATGACTGATACAAAGATGGTTCAATAATTAGGAAATGTGTTCATATAACTCACATAGTAGTAGATCTAAGAACAAACATGGTTATCTCCGTGGATGATGAAAAGGCCTTTTGGGCAAAATTCAAGACCCATTTCTGATTTTTTAAAAAGTAAAATCCAAGGGTACCTGGGTAGGCTCATTTGGTTTCTGCTCAGATCATGATCTCACAGGTCTTGAGATGGAGCCCTGCATTGTTGGGCTCTGTGTTCAGTGTGGAGTCGGCTTGAAGATTTCCCTGCTCCCTTTAAAAATACATAAATCTTTGGGAGAAAAGATCTAGCATCTTGTTTAATGGGGAAACACTTTTGGTATTCTCATCAGAGGAAAGCAGAAGGTCAAGGAACAAGACAGGATATCTGCTACCTCCATTATACTTTATATCTGTGTAAAGAACAAAGCAATTAGACAAAAGAAAACAGTGAGGGAAATCAAGATTGCAAAGGAAGAGGCAAGTAAATATAGATGAACTGAATGTTTAGGTGGAAAACACAAGAAAATAAAAATTAAAACTAATACAGCACAGTAGTAATACAGTAATGTAATAAGATAAAAATCAACATACGAAGCAATAGCTTTCACATATACAAGTACCAATAACTAGTGTGATACAAACAATATCAAAAGGAAATACCTAACAAGAAATGTGCAAAGCCTGTAATGAGGGAAACCTTAAAATATACCCCAAAATGCAGAAGTAGACTTGAATTAGTGGAAATATCTCTTATTCTTGGATAGGTAAACATTTTAAGGATGCCAGTTCTCCCAAAGTTAATATGTAAATTTAACAGGACCTCAATTAAAATATCAATACATGGTTTTGGTTTTTGTTCATTTTCCTGGAGTAGGCATGTTGCCCTACTGCCCAAAAGAGCAGTAGATTATACTGCCTATATCACCTATTGAAACATATTGTAAAACCTCTATAATTAAAACAACGTAGTATTGGTTCATGAATGACAGACCAATGGAACAGAAAGACAAGAAATAGGCACAAACATATGGAAGATTTTAGTGTATGATTTAAGTGGCATCTCTAATCACTGAGGGAAAAGATGATATTTTAAATATACAGGGTTGAATCTCTGGGTATCAATTTGTAAGAGAAAAAACTTGTATATATATATGTCATAATGTTTATGCATATATAAATTGTGTGTGTATATGTATGTGTTGTGTGTGTGTATATATATATATATATATATATATATATATATATTCCAAATAGACCAAACTTATACATGAGAAAAATGAAACATAAATAGCATATGAAAACCTGAGTAAGGGTGCCTGGGTGACTCTGTTGGTTACGTTTCCAACTCTTGGTTTCAGCTCAGGTGGTGGTCTCAGGGTGGGGAGATGGAGCGGGGATCTTGATCAGAGAGATACAATGATGAGAGTCATTGGAGCTCCTTAGTTGCAGATGCAGCACCCTGACAAACCTATTTTACCCACTCAGAATTGCTCTTTTCTGTGCATAGGGTTTCAGCCTTCCTTTCATCTTCTAATCCCCATCTCCTTATCTCCTTCCAGTAAATTCCCCATGTTTAATTTAGCCAGCCAGAGTTTTGGTGCTTGCAGCCAAAATACCCTGACTGATACATATGCTCCTGAGTGTTAATGAGCTTGTAATTGGAACAGGGGACGAAAGGCAAGATAAGAAAATTATGGTACTCATCTATTATGATTTTCTTTAATTCTTATTTATCAGCTTAGGCCATTCATTTATTCATTCAAGAAATATTTATTGAGATAAATACATCCCAGGAATTATGCCAGGGATACAATGTTGAGAAAAATCAGGTATAATTCCAGGCTTCATAGAACTTATAATACAATAAGGGAAATTAATAAAAATAATCACCACAATAATTATGAAATTCTAACTATAGCAGTGTGGCAAATGAGGGAAATATGGTACTATAGGAGCAAATCAGAGGGGCATTGAATTCACAAGTATTGTTTAATATAATACCAGAGATCTTGGTCAAATATAAAAGAAAATAATAGATAGGTTGGAAAGGAAACATCATTATTTGCAGGCCATCGGTATGTAGATCACTCATATAGGAAGTATAAAAAGCAAAATAAAAAGATTCATAGAAATAAGGCCAACAAAAGTTTGCCAGGTACAAAGAGAACCTCAAAAATCAGTAGCATTTTTTTCAAATAACAATAACCAGTAAGAAGAAAATGATAGAAAAACAACACAACAACAAAAATAAAGTGTTTCTGGAAATTAATTAATAAAAAAATTTTCAACACTTCAATAAAAAAACCATATCAAGGAAATAATTTAATATTTAAATAAATGAGAAAATAGTCCAGGATTCTGATTGTGATGGCTTAACATTATAAAGGTGTCAATTGTTGCCAAATCAACAAATACCAATGATCACAAACTACCTAGGAGGAAGTATGGACTCTGATCCTGGTAATTTAACAAATCTGGAAAGTTAAATTTTAATATAAATATAGTAGTGATACGAAGATTCAAAATCAGTTCCTAAAAGTATACAGAAGTCTGGTGACAAGAAATAGCATTGTGAAATATTGATGTGACTCCAATTTTTATTTTTAATATTTCAAATATCAACGAACTCCAAAACAGTTGATTTCCTTTGTCTATTTTTGGACTTCTCTGTGGATTGACTTATTGAATCCAAAGCAGGAAGTTCCTAGTGATTTCATGAATCCTTCATTAATAATTGTATTAAACTTCTGAGCTTTCTTCATGGGTCTGTGTTCAGTCACTGTTGGGATACCCAATTATTCTTTCTTAAATCTATTGTTTTTGAAATTGCTTGCATATACACATGGTACAGAATTCTGATAATACAAGGTACATCCAGTGAAAGATCTCAGTTCCTTCTATGTCTGCCAGTCACTCAGTTCTTCCCAGGGTCAACCAACATTATCAAATGAATTTCTTTCTCTCCTCTCTTTTGAGAAATGTAGTGGCAATCCACACATTCTCTTTACTGTGGGGTTTTTTTTTTCCCCACTTAAAATATGTTTCTTGGAGATGAATCTATGTCTGCATTTAAAAGTCTTCCTGCTTTTTTATGGATGCATATTATTCCATTGTATAGGTGTATCTTAATTTATTAAACCAGTCCCTTCTAATGGACATTAGGTTGTTTCTAATCCTTTGAAAATAAAAACAATGAAAATGAAAATATATGTTACTTTGTTCATGTGCAGCTAGATCTCTAGGATAAATTCCTGGAATAAAATTGCTGGACATATGGGATATTGGTTTTTCATTTCAAGAAGTATAGTTTAACTGTCCCCAGCTGAGGTTATACAGATTTATGCTCCCAGCAACATGTTTGAGTGATTGTTTTTCCACACTCTTCCCAATGCCTTGTATTATTAAACTTTATAGGCATTTGCTCATCTGAGAGGTAAAAATATCCCAGGGCAGCTTTAACCATCTTACGTAAGGTTGAGTGTCTTCATGTATTTAAACCTATTCATATTTCTTTTACTCTGGATTACCTGGTTATAGCTCTTGCCTGATTTTCTACAGAAATGAAGTTTAATTTCTTACTGGTTTTTAGGAGTTGTGTAATAGGCAGTTTATAACTTTGGTATTTGATTGTTTCTATTAAGGAGTCAGTAACCACTGCATCTTTAGGTATTTTTATAAAATAAGATTGTAAAATATTTAGATCACAGCATCAGAACACTCCCAAGACAAATGTATCATTCCTGAATTATTATAAGGTGAATGAGCACCCCTGTAACTACCATCCGGGTCACACTCATGGCTAGAAAGTTGTCATTTACCCCAGAAATCCATCCATATGCCCCATTCTGATCTCAACACCCTCCCTTCTTCCCAAAATATCCATTATCCTGTCTTTTATAGTAATTGCTTTCTTGTGTTTCTTTAAAGCTCTTCACTTGTAGGCAATCCTAGACTCTATAGTTTAGTCCTGAACATTCAAAAAATTGCAATGGCTTTAAAGGGTCTTTTAATCTTGAGGACTCCTCTCCATTTTTTTTCTTTATTCACACCTTTTCAGATGACAATCTCAGGACTTTTGTGTAGTTTTCCATAGTCTAGATTTTGCTCTTGGTGCAGTTCAACACATTCCTCTATCCTCTGTATTTCTTGCAAACTGGCAGCTGGAGCCAGATGCTTTATCAGACTTAGATAAAATCCCTTCGAAAAGACCATAGGTGGTGCTGTTTTCTTTCATCAGGAGGCTACACCATGTCTGGTTTTCTTTCTTTTTGTGGCATTAGCAGCTTTTGATGCCCAGTGTCTAGAACGATTAGCTTATTGGGAGTTGTAAAATAAGGATATTCTAATTCAATACCTCATTTTTCATTTATTCATTGAAATATTTTATATATGTTTGTAAAGTGGAGTATTTTTTTTATTTAATAAGAATTCCATTTTTAGAGTCAATAACTAAAAGTTCAATTCTATGTGGGATATAGAGGATAAAAATATGATTTTAAGTTTTTAGATTGTGAATCAAATCCCTATCACAATCCAAAACTGGCTGGCTTTTTTTTTTTTTAATCATTATGAATCTATGGATTCAAACATATTTAAAGAGTTTCAATCAGTTGCATTTAGGCCTTTTAAAGCTAAGAGTGTTCTGCTTTTGTTCAATAGAAATCCCTTCAAGTCGGCCTCTGAATCATTTTCACATAGCCAAGTAGCTTTCTTTATCTGGTGTGAAAATATATTCTTGACTTACCTTATACTTTTTTTCTGCCCCAGGCGTGGAATGGACCATTTCCCCATAAAAACCCTTATTTCTCTTAGTGAAACATGGTATTTCAAAATCACGATCTGGGTACAAGGGTTGCTAATTGCTACCAAGGATTAGTCATTGTTTCTAGGCTTCTTCAATGGACAGAGCTAGGAAAAGCACACACACACACACAACAAAATACTTCATGAGTTCATACTGATATTTCCAGTGAAAATTCAGGACTATTGGATGTTTTACTTAACCTCTTTTATATTACATCAATACCTCCATCTTTTACACTGGAAATCTTGACTTCAAGGACCTGGAGTACTAAATAGAATTAGAATCTCCTATAATCACTAATTTACTTTAACCTCTATTAAACATACATAAATCTCAGAGTAATACAATTACTGGGAATAGTCATTTTTTTGCATATGTACGATTTTCTCCCCATTTTGGTTTCTGACTATTGATGTGGTTAATTTGATTCACAGACCTGTACCCCTGGGGATAAAAATATATGTTTATAAAAAATAAAAAAAGTATTAAAAAAAAAAAAGATTTTATTTATTTATTTGACAGACAGAGATCATAAGTAGGCAGAGAAGCAGGCAGAGAGAGAGGAGGAAGCAGGCTCCTCGCTGAGCAGAGAACCTGATGCGGGGCTCGATCCCAGGACCCTGGGATCACGACCTGAGCTGAGGCAGAGGCTTTAACCCACTGAGCCACCCAGGTGCCCCGATCTAGTTAATTTTAAGTCTATCATCTGATCATTTTTCTCTCTTTCTCCCATCTGTATTTTGTTCCCCTTTTCTTCCTTTTCTGGCTTCTTTTAGATGAATATTTTTTAGGATTTTATTTTATCTCCTCTGTTGGCTTATTAGCCATAAACTTCATTGTGAACTGACCACCAGTTGACCTTTGAGCCGGACCCTAGAGAAGGGAAGGTCCTCATCTCCTCCCCTGTCCTTAGAAAGTGGGTTCTGCTTACCTTTCCCATTCCCAGTGGCTCTCCAAGGTCCTAGCCTTGAGATAACGATGTGTTGTTGAGACCACCTGCACAGTATACGTGATTGTTCTCAGTTAAGGGTATAGACAGTACCCATGTCTCTCCATATACATTTTAAGACATGGCAGGCAGATTCCCGGACCCACTTGTCTTGCTGCAGCCCAAGACGAGCCTTATAATTAAGTTACCTTTGCTTATCAAAACTATTACCTACTAAATAAATAAATAAAATCTTAAAACAACAAACAAACAAACAAACAAACAACTACTACCTACTAACCCGGAGTGGCTTGCCTCTTCCTTTGGTCTCTCCCTGCCTTCTGCATTTGGGGTCCAATTTCAGATTACACCTGGAATGTTCCCCAGAAGGTTGCAAGCCAACAATCTTTTACATTAACAGCTTACATTCAAGTGTTAGTATATCACCTCACATACAGTGTAAGAACCTTACCAGAATATTCTCCCATTGCTTCCCCTTACACCTCAATGCTATTTCACAATACAGTTTGTTTTTACATAAGCTACAAATCCCATACTATATTATTTTGATTTTTATTTAAAGTGACATATTTTAAAGTGATTGAAATAATAAGAAAAATACTTGCATATTTCTCCACGTTGCTACCATTTTAAAAAAAGATTTTATTTATTTGACAGAGTATGTGCCCGAGAGAGAGCACAAGCAGGGGGAGCAGCAGAGGGAGAGGGAGAAGCAGGTTCCCCACTGAGCAGGAACCCAGCTGTGGGACATTACCATGTTTTAAATAAAAAAAAAATATTTATTTATTAAAGTTTATTTATGTTTTTAGCAATCTCCACACTGAACATGGGGCTTAAACTCATGACCCTGAGATTGAGTCCCATGCGCTTCCGACTGAGCCAGCCAGGAACCCCATCCTATGTAGTTACTATTTTTGATGTTCTTCATTCCCTTGTAGAGATCCATCTTTCCTAGTATAACTTTTCTTCTGTCTCAAGGACCTCATTTAACATTTCTTGTAGTGCAGGCCTTCTGGTGATTAATTCTTTCAGCTTCTATATGGCTAAACAAAACTAAACAACAACAAAAAACAACTTTATTTTGCCTTCCATTTTGAAAGACGTTTTCACTCAGGATAGAATTCTTGGCTTAAAGGTGCTTGTTTTTGTTTTTGTTTTGTGGTTGAGTACTATACATTGTTACTTTACTGTTTCTTTTTTAGGTTGCTACTGACGAGAAATCTGGGATCATTCTTATCTTTGTTCCTGTATGTAATGTGAGTTTTTCTTTTTTTGCCTTTAATATTTTTTCCCTTATCCTGGATCAGAGTAATCTGAGCCAAACCATGGGCCTTGCTGTAGTTTTCCTCATATGTCTGTGCTTGAGGATAGCTGAACTTTTGAATGTGACTTTATAATTTCTATCAAATAGGGGAACATTTAGGCTATTATGATTTTTTTTGACTAATTTCCCTGTTTCTATTGTCTTCCCTCTTTTGGGGGCTCCAGTTATCCATGTATCAGGCACTTGAAGTTATGGCACAGTTCACTGATCCTCTGTTAATTTTTAAAGATTTTTTTTTCCTCTGTGTGTTTCATTTCAGATAGTTTCTGTTGTTAGGTCTTCAACATCTCTATTGCTATGTCAAGGACATTCTTTTCTTGTGCAGTGCTAAATCTGCCACTACTCCCATCAAACTGTTTTCATCTCTGACATTGAAGGTTCATCTCTACAAGTTTCATTTTTTTTTTTACCCTTCTATGTCTCTTCATAGCTTTCTTGAACATACATAATATTTTTATAATTACTGTTTTAATATCTTTGTTGGCTAATTCTAACGTCAATTCTGGGTTGATTTCAATTAATGGAGTTTTCTTTTCCTTTTCATTATTGCTTGTCTTTTCTTGCTCCTTTGCATGCCTGGTAATTTTTTTATCAGATGTGAGAGATTGTGGGTTTTCCTTTTTGGGCACTAAATGTTTTTGTTTTCCTATAAATATACTTGAGCTTTGTTCCGGGACTCAGTTAAGTTACTTGATGCTTTTAGGTCTTGCTTTTAAGGTTGGTTAGGTGGTGTCAGAGATGTGTTAGTGTATGGCTGATTTTTTTTCCCCTAATACTGAGACAAGGGCCTTCTGAGTTCTCTACCCAATATCCTATGAATTATGAAGTATTTAACCTTGATTGATGGGAACAAGAACTATTTCTGACCCTGTGTGACCCCACGTACATTTCCTCTAATCCTTGCTGTTGGTTCTTTCTCTAACCTCAAATTGTTTCCTCACACACTTGCTCAATTATTTCCCTGATGAATTCGCAAGGAAGACTCTCTGTAGGTGTCCAGAGTTTTTGCTCCGTGAAGCTGTCTCCTCTCCAGCACTCTGCTTACCTCAATCTTCCTAGAATCTCAGCTTGTCTTTTCAATGCGAGAAGTCTGTGGGTTCTTCCTGAACTCCCCATCCCTTACACTGAGGCTTTGAAATCCTCCTGTGGCAGGAGGCTGGGGCCATCAAAGGGCTTACCTTGTTTGTTTCCCATCCTTCAGGAATTACTGGCCTTCATTGCCTGATGCACAGTGTCTTGAAAATTGTTTCATATACCTTGTCTATTTTTGTTGATGTATTTTTGTGCATTTTCTGTATTTTTGACTATTTCTTTTTTGTTTGTATTTTCATGTATTTTTTGTTGCAGGTAAGAAACAGGGATTCTGGTATTCTGCCTTCCTGAAAGTGGAATTCCATATCTTGTACATTTTTGTTTCCATTCCTCTTGGTATCTCCTTAGTGTAAGTCCTTTTGTTGGAGAGGAGGCCTAGTTGATTGATTTCCAGAGTTCATGGAGGCTCAGTGTATTCTAGCCCCTTCAGATTTTACTATGGGCTCCTTGCTCTTATCTGCTACTACTGGAAATGCCTTCCTGTCTTAGTGCTGCCACACTCTCCAGCAAATATCTGTTAGATATTTTGAGTTTCTCCTGCTCTCAGTTCTGATTGCTTCTCTCAGCTTTCTCCAGCACAGAAGCCAATACCATGGAATTCTTGGGGCTACAGATGGATCATTGGCATCCGCTTGTATTTTGAGATTTAGGAGGATATCCTGTCACTTAGTTTTGTTGTCAATGTTATCCAAGGGATCTTGTTTTATAATTTAGTTGTTCTTCCTGCTTTTACATGGGGATTTGGAGAGATTCAAAAATCATGCTTCTGTTGACATTTTTCCAGAGTCCTATTGAAATTTCTCAGGAGACATTTATGTTCTCACCACATTATGCATTTCTTTTGGATAATCATTTTTACTAATAGTTTGTGCTTTTCCTCCTAAATAATTTAAATTCTTCTTCTATTGTTTCCCCCTTGGAAAGCTGTGGCTGTGTCTCTAAAATTTTTTTCTCTGTCTTCTCTTCTTTCTCTTCCTTTTCCTTTTAAATTTTTTCCAAGAATATGTTTAATCCAGCTACAACATTTGGCCTGTTTTTTTTTTTAAAGATTTATTTATTTGAGAGAGAGAGAGAGAAAAGAGAGCATGAGTAGGGAAAAGGGCAGAGGGAGAAATTCTCAAACTGACTCCTTGCTGAGTGCAGAGCTCTACCCAGGGGCTGGATCTCACTACCCATGAGATCATGACCTGAGCCAAAACCAAGAGTCAGGTGCTCAACTGACGAGTCACTCAGCTGCCCCTTTACCTGTTCTTCTTCTTTTTTTAATCTCTCCATTTCTATCAGTTTATTCTACAGATAAGCATTTCACCATCACTTCTCTGGTCACCTTGTCCTGCCAAGTGCAGTTGCTCCAAAGGCATGGGGGGAAATCAGAGAAGGGAGCAGTCCTTCGATATTTACCACAGATTAAGATCTACTTAAAAAGCCAGAGGAGGGCACCTGGGTGGTTCAGTGGGTTTAGGCTCTGCCTTCGGCTCAGGTCATGATCCCAGGGTCCTGGAATCGAGCCCTACATCGGGCTGTCTGCTCCGAGGGGAGCCTGCTTCCCCCTCTCTCTCTCTTCCTGCCTCTCCGCCTACTTATGATGTCTGTCAAATAAACAAATAAAATCTTAAAAAAAAAAAAAAGCCAGAGGAACTTAAGAACTACAGGTATAAGAAGAGAACAATTGAGAAGTCAAGATGGCGGAGAAGTAGCAGGCTGAGACTACATCAGGTAGGAGGAAATCAGCTAGATAGCTTATCAAACCATTGCAAACACCTACAAATCCAACAGGAGATTGAAGACTTAAGAAGAACATCAATTCTAGAAACAGAAAATCGACCACTTTCTGAAAGGTTGGACTGGCGGAGAAATGAATCCAAAGCGAGGGGAAGACAGACTGTGGGGGGAGAGGCCAGCTCCCGGCAAGTGGTGGAGCAATGGAGCACAAAATCAGGACTTTAAAAAGTCTGCTCCACTGAGGGACATCGCTCCAGTGGCTAAACCGGGGTGAAGCCCACGTGGGGTCAGCGTGGCCCCAGGTCCTGCAGGGTCACGGAAGGATCAGGGGTGTCTGAGTGTCACACAGCTCATAGGTATTAGAGCGGGGAAGCCAGCTGCAGAGATAGAGCCGAGGAGTGATCTCTCAGCTCGGGGTTACCTTGAACAGGTCGCAGGCTTGGTGAGCTCGGAGCATGACCGGAGGCCAAGGAGACAGGAGTGATTGGACTCTTTTGTCTGAGGGCACACTGAGGAGTGGGGCCCCCAGCTCTCCGCTCCTCTGGGCGGAGACTGGGAGGCTGCCATTTTCATTCCCATCCTCCAGAACTCTACGGAAAGTGTTCAGGGGACAAAAGCTCCCAAAAGCAAACCCAAGCGGATTACTTAGCTTGGACCTGGTAAGGGTGGTGCAATTCCGCCTCGGGCAAAGACACTTGAGAATCACTACAACAGGCCCCTCCCCCAGAACATCAACAAGAAATACAGCCAAGGCCAAGTTCACCTACGAAGGAGAGCAGCAGAATTTCAGAGGAGGAGAAAGCAAAGCACCAAGCTCATGGCTTTCTCCCCATGATTCTTTAGTCTTGTGGTTAATTTAATTTTTTATTTTTTTTTTCTTTTGCTAATTTTTTTTAACTTTTACTTTTTTCTTTTTTAACTTTAAAAAAATGTTATTTATTTATTTATTTGAGAGAAAGATCACAAATAGGCAGAGAGGCAGGCAGAGAAAGGAGAGAAGCAGGCTCTCTGCTGAGCAGAGAGCCCAATGTGGGGCTTGATCTCAGTACCCTGAGACCATGACCTGAGCCGAATGCAGAGGCTTAACCCACTGAGCCACCCAGGCGCCCCTCTTTTTTAACCAGTTTATCATATATATATATATATATATATATATATATGCTCTTTTTTATATTTTTCTTTATTTGTTTTTATTTATTTATTCTGAACTTCTTTTTATCCCCTTTCTCCCCCCCCCCCCCCACGATTTGGGGTCTCTTCTGATTTAGTTAAAGCACATTTTCCTGGGGTCCCTGCCACCCTTTTAGTATTTTATTTGCTCCTTCATATACTCTTATCTGGACAAAATGACAAGGTGGAAAAACTCACCATAAAAAAAGAACAAGAGGCAGTACCGAAGGCTAGGCACCTAATGAATACTGACATTGGTAATATGTCAGATCTAGAGTTCAGAATGATGATTCTCAAGGTTCTAGCCAGGCACGAAAAAGGCATGGAAGATATTAAAGAAACCCTCTCTGGAGAGATAAAAGCCCTTTCTGGAGAAATAAAAGAACTAAATCTAACCAAGTTGAAATAAAAAAAGCTTTTAATGAGGTGTAATAAAAAATGGAAGCTCTTACTGCTAGGATAAATGAGGCAGAAGAAAGAATTAGTGATATAGAAGACCAAATGACAGAGAATAAAGAAGCTGAGCAAAAGAGGGACAAACAGCTACTGGACCACGAGGGGAGGATTTGAGAGATAAGTGACACTATCAGACAAAACAACATTAGAATAATTGGGATTCCAGAAGAAGAAGAAAGAGAGAGGAGAGCAGAAGGTATATTGGACAGAATTATTGTAGAGAATTTTCCTAATATGGCAAAGGGAACAAGCATCAAAATCCAGGAGATGCAGAGAACCCTCCCTCAAAATCAACAAGAATAGGTCCACACCCCATCACATAATAGTAAAATTTACAAGTCTTAGTGACAAAGAAAAAATCCTGAAAGCAGCCCGGGAAAAGAAGTCTGTAACATACAATGGTAAAAATATTAGATTGGCAGCAGACTTATCCACAGAGACCTGGCAGGCCAGAAAGAACTGGCATGATATATTCAGAGCACTAAATGAGAAAAATATGCAGCCAAGAATACTATATCCAGCTAGGCTATCATTGAAAATAGAAGGAGAGATTAAAAGCTTCCAGGACAAACAAAAACTGAAAGAATTTGCAAACACCAAACCAACTCTACAGGAAATATTGAAAGGAGTCCTCTAAGCAAAGAGAGAGCCTAAAAGTAGTAGATCAGAAAGGAACAGAGACAATATACAGTAACAGCCACCTTACAGACAATACAATAACACTAAATTCATATGTCTCAATAGTTTCCCTGAATGTTAATGGGCTAAATGCCCCAATCAAAAGATACAGGGTATCAGAATGGATAACAAAACAAAACCCATCAATATGTTGCCTACAAGAAACTTATTTTAGACCCAAAGACACCTCCAGATTTAAAGTAAGGGGGTGGAAAAGAATTTACCATGCTAATGGACATCAGAAGAAAGCTGGGGTAACAATCCTTATATCGGATCAATTAGATTTTAGGCCAAAGACTATAATAAGAGATGAGGAAGGACACTATATCATACTCAAAGGGTCTGTCCAACAAGATGATCTAACAATTTTAAATATCTATGCCCCTAACATGGGAGCAGCCAATTATATAAACCAATTAATAACAAAATCAAAGAAACACATCAACAATAATACAATAATAGTAGGGGACTTTAACACTCCCCTCACTGAAATGGACAGATCATCCAAGCAAAAGATCAAGGAAATAAAGGCCTTAAATGACACGCTGGACCAGATGGACATCACAGATATATTCAGAACATTTCATCCCAAAGCAACAGAATACACATTCTTCTCTAGTGCACATGGAACATTCTCCAGAATAGATCACATGCTGGGTCATAAATCAGGTCTCAACCGGATCAAAGGATTGGGATCATTCCCTGCATATTTTCAGACCACAATGCTCTGAAGCTAGAACTCAATCACAAGAGGAAATTTGGAAGGAACACAAATACATGGAGACTAAACAGCATCCTTCTAAACAATGAACGGGTCAACCAAGAAATTAAAGAAGAATTGAAAAAAATTAATGGAAACAAATGATAATGAAAACACAACAGTTCAAAATCTGTGGTACACAGCAAAGGCAGTCCTGAGAAGAAAATATATAGCAGTACAAGCCTTTCTCAAGAAATAAGAAAGGTCTCAAATACAGAACCTAATCCTACACCTAAAGGAGCTGGAGAAAGAACAGCAAAGAAAGCCTAAACCCCACAAGAGAAGAAAAATAATAAAGATCAGAGCAGAAACCAATGAAGTAGAAACCAAAAAACTAATAGAACAAATCAACTAAACTAGGAGCTGGTTCCTTGAAAGAATAAGATTGATAAACCCCGAGCCAGACTTATCAAAAAGAAAAGAGAAAGGACCCAAATAAATAAAATCACGAATGAAAGAGGAGAGATCACAACTAACACCAAAGAAATACAAGCAATTACAAGAACATACTATGAGCAACTCTACGCCACCAAATTTGACAATCTGGAAGAAATGGATGCATTCCTAGAGACATATAAATGACCACAACTGAACCAGGAAGAAATAGAAAACCTGAACAGACCCATAACCAGTAAGGAGATTGAAACAGTCATTAAAAATCTCCAAACAAACAAAAGCCCAGGGCCAGATGGCTTCCCAGGGGAATTCTACCAAACATTTAAAGAAGAACTAATTCCTATTCTCCTGAAATTGTTCCAAAAAAACATAAATGGAAGAAAAACTTCCAAACTCATTTTATGAAGTCAGCATCACCTTGATCCCAAAACCAGACAAGGATCCCATCAAAAAAGAGAACTACAGACCAATATCCTTGATGAACACAGATGTGAAAATTATCACCAAAATACTAGCCAATAGGATTCAACAGTACATTAAAAGGATTATTCACCACGACCAAGTGGGATTTATTCTAGGGCTACAAGGTTGGTTCAACATCCGCAAATCAATCAATGTGATACAACACATTAATAAAAGAAAGAACAAGAACCATATGGTACTCTCAATAGATGCTTAAAAAGTCTTTGACAAAGTAGAGCATCCCTTCCTGATCAAAACTTTTCAAAGTGTAGGGATAGAGGGTACATACCTCAATATTATCAAAGCCATCTATGAAAAACCCACTGCAAATATCATTCTCAGTGGAGAAAAACTGAAAGCTTTTCTGCTAAGGTCAGGAACATGGCATGGATGTCCATTATCACCACTGCTATTCAACATAGTACTAGAAGTCCTAGCCTCAGCAATCAGACAACAAAAAGAAATTAAAGGCATCCAAATCGGCAAAGAAGAAGTCAAACTATCACTCTTTGCAGATGATATGATACTATATGTTGAAAACCCAAAAGACTCCACTCTAAAACTGCTAGAACTTGTACAGGAATTTAGTAAAGTGTCAGGATATAAAATCAATGCACAGATATCAGTTGCATTTCTCTACACCAACAACAAGACAGAAGAAAGAGAAATTAAGGAGTCAATCCCATTTACAATTGCACCCAAAACTATGAGATACCTAGGAATAAACCTAACCAAAGAGGCTAATAATCTATACTCAGAAAACTATCAAGTATTCATGAAAGAAATTGAGGAAGACACAAAGAAATGGAAAAATGCTCCATGCTCCTGGATTAGAAGAACAAATATTGTGAAAATGTCTATGCTACCTAAAGCAATCTACATATTTAATGCAATTCCTATCAAAATACCATCCATTTTTTTCAAAGAAATGGGAGAAATAACCCTAAAATTTATATGGAACCAGCAAAGACCTTGAATAGCCAAAGGAATATTGAAAAAGAAAGCCAAAGTTGGTGGCATCACAATTCTGGACTTCAAACTGTATTACAAAGCTGTCATCATCAAGACATCATGGTACTGGCACAAAAACAGACATATAGATCAATGGAACAGAATAGAGAGCCCAGAAACAAACCCTCAACTCTATGGTCAACTAATCTTCGACAAAGCAGGCAAGAATGTCCAATGGAAAAAAGACAGCCTCTTCAATAAATGGTGTTGGGAAAATTGCACAGCCACATGTAGAAAAATGAAATTGGACCATTTCCTTACACCACACACAAAAATAAGACTCAAAATGGATGAAGGACCTCAGTGTGAGAAAGGAATCCATCAAAATCCTTGAGGAGAACACAGGCAGCAACCTCTTCGACCTCAGCCGCAGCAACATCTTCCTAGGAACAACGCAAAAGGCAAGGGAAGCAAGGGCAAAAATGAACTATTGGGATTTCATCAAGATCAAAAGCTTTTGCACAGCAAAGGAATCAGTTAACAAAACCAAAAGACAACTGACAGAATGGGAGAAGATATTTGCAAACGACATATCAGATAAAGGGCTAGTGTCCAAAATCTATAGAGAACTTAGCAAACTCAACACCCAAAGAACAAAGAATCCAATCGAGAAATGGGCAGAGGACATGAACAGACATTTCTGCAAAGAAGACATCCAGATGGCCAACAGACACATGAAAAAGTGCTCCACATCAATCGGCATCAGGGAAATACAAATCAAAACTACAATGAGCTATCACCTCACACCAGTCAGAATGGCTAAAATTAACAGGTCAGGAAATGACAGATGCTGGCGAGGATGCGGAGAAAGGGGAACACTCCTACACTGTTGGTGGGAATGCAAGCTGGTGCAGCCACTCTGGGAAACAGCATGGAGGTTCCTCAAAATGTTGAAAATAGAACTGCCCTATGACCCAGCAATTGTACTACTGAGTATTTACCCTAAAGATACAAACGTAGTGATCCGAAGGGGCACGTGCACCCGAATGTTTATAGCGCAATGTCTACAATAGCCAAACTATGGAAAGAACCTAGATGTCCATCAACAGATGAATGGATAAAGAAGAGGTGATATTTATACACAATGGAATACTATGCAGCCATCAAAAGAAATGAAATCTTGCCACTTGCGATGACGTGGATGGCGCTAGAGGGTATCATGCTTAGGGAATTCTGGGGTATGGGGCACACCTGTTTCACTCAGAACTATTATTTTCTCTCATCTCCCTGCCTTTGTTCCTATCCCTTTTCTTTTACTCACAAGTACATCTTTAAAAAAGGGGGAAGTGACATGTGTGGATACAGTAATTTCCTGAACAAACCCAGACACACATTCTTGACGGCTACATAAAATTTTGTAAACAGAAGCATATTTAACTGGTATGGCTGAGTGGAGAGCAAAAGGAGTTATTTCCAGAAACACAAAGCTAGAACAATTTTCTTAAACATTCAGAATAGTTCAAAATATTACCCTGAGAGAGGGGATCTTAGTCTGGCACCAATTCACTAATCATTAGTTAAAATATTTTTTTCCCCAAGACTTAATGTTGATAATCACTCCTTCCTGTTTCAATTACTCTCCCATGCATGTCAAGTGTTAGGCTCTGGATTACTTCTCACTCTGCAGGGAGCTGCCTCTGTCCAGCTATCTTCTCACTATTCATATAAACCCAACACTCCAGTTTTTGTTCCAGCTTCAGAACAGTAGTGAATGGAATTAGCAAGGTTGATAAGATATCACCATATTGGTTTTGTCCTATTGATAGCTGAATGGTTTAACAAATTTATCAGTCCCACTTGCTCAACAAATAAGTTAAAAACCGGAACTGTGGTCCCCAAAGTTCCAAAGTAAATAGGACAAGTATTGTGGGCTTGCATATTTCCTTCTCACAGTCAATCAGAGTTCAAAGAAGTTACAGAATTGAGAAGTGTGCTTTCCACGTGTTATTCAATTCAACAAACATTTATTGTTAAAAATGCCTTTTACCTTTTCCTTCTCAATACAGTGAGTCCTTTATGGCAGAGGGAGTTTAGGCCCAAACACGGAACTACTTACAGTAGAAGTTATCAGAATTTTTCCACAGGGCTAGGGGGTTGGGGAAATTTCTGCTATGGTTCTGTGGCTTTCTTTCTTGTACTGCTTTTTATTTTTTATTATTTTATTTATTTTCTTTTTAGTACTAGTTACAAATATCTGAAGAACAGCATTGTAAAATCCAAAGAACACTGGATTCAGAGTTTTTTTCTCCATCCTGTTCATTCCTTTGAATCTATAGCAATCTGCCTTTCCTAAGGTCTCATTACTTAGCAGCAAATAGCAGGCTCCATAGTCCATGGGATTGACCAAGTTGGGCTTATATTGCAATGGAGGAAATAAAAGATCTTTCACAAGTGGTAGAAACTCCTAGGAAAGTAGACACTATCTGGATACACATGTAACTGTCACCAGTGTATTTGGACCCATCCACTCATCAAAGGTAAACAGCTCTTTGCACACATCTACTCAGATGTCTGTTTTGGGGTCCCTAGGACCTCCTTGGCTGGTTGGAGAAGGCCTGCAATTGTGTGTTGAATAGTTTGATGAATTTTAAACAGCGTTAATGTCACAGAGGGTCAAAGAGCAGGGACATTCTTGAGGTGACATGTAGGAGAAGCTATGGATAGGTGGCATCCAGGTAATGGGACTGTTACAAGCTGTGGGCCCAGGGCATAGGGTCTCCTGAAGTCCATCCTTGGAGCCTCTGGTGAGGAGCTGCTGCTGGGGCACCTGGCCACAAGCACAGAAGGTTAGGGTGGTCCAGCCAAGCAGAAAGGGGAGCAGAAGGAAGGAAAAATAGTTCTGTTCTGAAGGAGGAGGGAAGACTGAAGGGATGGATTTGGGGTCCTTGGGAGGTTTCTGATAGAGTGGTTCAGGTGACAGGAGGCCTCCTCAGAGGGACTTAGAAAGGACCTCACACTGAGGCCCTGAAAGGTCCCTGCCGCACTCCGCCACACCCGCCATCCTGTACCAGTGATACACTGCTTGGCTTCTGCACATGCCTAATCCCCTCTCACACAGGGCCGAGGATTTCCTTTTTCAAGGTTTACTGGGAAATAGATTTCTTTAATCTGAAAACAATAATGTTTGTTATCAGGTAGTTGAAATACCATCTACGGTCATCATTTTATATTCTTTTTGTCCCTTCTTCACTGTGGTGGACAGTGAGCATTGCACTTTGCCTTACCAAGAGCTCTTTCACGCTCACTGTGGGCCTGCAGTCAGTTATCTTCCAGAGTGCATGAGGGAGCCAAGGCTCCCAGCAGACCTGGGGTCTTGTCCTGGTGCCCTCAGCCTGGGGCGGATAGTGACATGACTGTAAACTCAGTGCTCTTTTCTTCATACCATCTCCTTAGATCTTGGGTAGACAGGTCCTACTTCTTGTGCTTTAGGATTTCAGGGCATCATCAAGGTTTACTTTCATTTTTGGGACAAAGACTACGAACTACTTCACTGTTCTCTGATTCCACCACTTGCTCAGTGATTTTGACCATGCTGCAAGCAGCTAGAAGGCACTAGGATATGTGAGTACCTGAGACATAGGCATTCGGGATGTATTGCTCCCCCAAATTGGAGCCCTTTAGTTACCCCAGAGTGGGGAGCAGGAGCTCTGCTCTCCCCTACCCACTGCAGAGAAAGAAAACCAATCCATCCAATGCTAGGGAACTCCAGAAAGATGCCAAGGCACGCTGAACATAGAATTCCTAGGTTCAGAGAATAAATTCAGTTGCAAAGAAAGGTGTGTGTGGAGGCCCAAAGAGCTGTCCTGGGGAGCCTTGGCCACATAGAAACAGGAAGCCAGAGACGAGTGGGAGAGTTATACCTTCCTTGATGTAGGACCTGTTATGTCAGGATCCAAAATTTGCTCAGGGGGGTACCTCCGTTTTCACACCAGAACACCCGGGGGGAACACCAGGTGGATACTTGATCATGGCTGGGAGAATGAGGCTCTGGACTGAAGACAGGTAACTTCCTGAGCAGAGGATGTCTCTGAATGCTGTTACTGAGTGATCCTGTCAGGGGTGCTGGGGAGCAGACCATAGGAGAGTGACGCTGACTCCTGAGATGTGGGGGCTGCTGCATCAGTGGAGGCTAATGAAGCTGACCTGAAACTGACAGAAAGTTTCTACACCAAAGGGCGACCGCTGGGCAAAAGCACCCTTTCCGAACCCACTTCACTGAAATCGGGGAATCAATTCCCATTCCAGATCATCAGGTCCTTGGACTACTGGGGTTTGTCCATTGCTTTGTAGTGATGGCTTTGCTTTTCTTTTAATCCAACCTGTGTTTGCAAAGTTAGAATCCATTTATAGGACTGTCTAATGAGGAAACTTTCCCACATCTCTGCCCATAATTTTGACTGAAGTGAACTGCCCAGGTGCACAGTCTATTGGCTCCAGGGTTGTGCTATGATACATTTAACCCTCCCTGATAGGTCCACAAACAGGCAGGATTAGTGTATAGGTCACCTGATAGATGGTGCAAACACCTTATATTCCCCAAGTCTCTGTGTTTGAGGCATCTTAGTAAAAAGAGAAGCATCCTGAGAAATTCTTGTGTTTGGTGTTGAGCTTCTGCCAATGATTTAATTCCCCCAGTTTTTGAATTGGATGATTAAGCGGTGATTTATTGGGAAGTATAGTAGGATATCAGGAAAAACTTATCATTGTTAAGACTTCAGATATTGGTTAACTGCAAGTTCCTGGCTGGAAGGTGATAAAATAAAGGAATCTTTCAACTTCTAATGTTTGTGGGTCCTGCCCCTGGGCTTCCAGGGAAGCTATACTTAAACACTTACCAAGGTCAAAATGACTTTGCAAAACCTTAGAGTATGGGCTTTAATTCTGCCACGAGCATACACTGTACATCTGATTTGTTTAAAAAAATAACAAAAAAGGAGCATTCCAAACGCAAAGATAAGAAAAAGGAAAAAACCTCCCTGGTTCCCATGATTTTTAAAGTTATACAGCCTTGCATATACTAGAAGCTTATGATAAGGTCTGCATCTTTCTGAAATGTTCTTTGTCTAATTATTTGTAACTTTTTAAGAGTGCACCAAATGTTCCTTCAGCAGATCACCCTCTTCTTTGTGAAGATTGTGTATCCTGGGCAACTGCCCTAGCTTGAGTTCAAATAAAACTCTTTCTTTTAAATATTCTAGAAGGTTTATTCAATTTGCATGGATATAGCAATTTTCTTAGATATAGCCAGCAGGGTAGCAGAGCAACTCTTGTGAGATCACCTGGGGGTCCCCTGGAACACAGGCTCGGCACCAGCAGGGGTCTTTGGGCCCCTCCAACCTCTTAGCACCTCGAAGGTGTATTGGGTGAGTTCTTCCCATATCTGAACCTCTTCAACTGGAGTTGAAGAGGTTCCTGACTTTTACTGGAGCTGTTGAGGGTTACCAGTAATATTCTCTAGGTGGAGGTAACCTAGAAGGGTTGGAGTGGATGGGCTGGTCGTTTTGATTTGGCATTATGCTAATTGATGTTATTAATATAAAGCTTTATTGAATTTTCCGGCTAGAAACACGACAGACTGAATCACTCAGCTTCAGGGAGAAAGGACACTTGCTCCTTCAGGCCAAATGGTGCTTTCAGGTGACTGAAAGCCTAAAGGAGCTGTCTCAGAAAACTCCTGCAGGCTCGATGCACCGCACACACTGAGCCTCTACTTGGAAGTGGTTACTCAAATGGGACATTTTCACTAAGAGTGACTGGAGTCTCAGATGACCTAAGTGAGAATCTTTTGACATGTCTGAATTTGTTTTCTTGTGCACACAATTAGAGAAAACCAATCATAAGACTAACCAACCAGAAGCTAGGAAGCCATTTGTTTCGATTAGTAAAGCCCCCAACCTTGGGGAGGGACCAATGACCACAGAGGCACTCTGGGTTTCATTTGGCTTGTTGCTGCAGCTTTGGTATCTTTGGGCAAAACTGGCCTTGTTCTAATTGGAAAATGAAAAAGGACTCATTAATGGATTCATAGATTATATTCTACCTTATGATTAGATTTGTTTTATAAAAGAGAGATATTTGGAAATTGGATCTGTAATGTCCTCTCCACAAATGTTAGTGAATTAAAGGCTAGATTTTGGTAGCATCTTGTTTGTGTATATGTGTCTATATGTGTTATAAATGTGACATATTTTCTCTACCTCCGAATGGTATTGCTAAAAATTAATTTGTAAAAGAGCTCTTTTTAATTAGCTTAAAGGCAAACACTTGTAAAAACCTGCTGTTCTAAAACTCAGAAAGGTAAGAACTAATCCAAATGTTTTTCAAGTTCATGTGATCTGGGGTAATCTTTAATAAGTTAAAATTCAAGTTTTTTGGTTTAATTAAAATAGACAGGGCAGCTGAAGGGGGCATGGAGGGATGAGGTAACTGGGTGATAGACATTAAGGAGGGCATCTGATGTAATGAGTGTTATATAACACTGGGTATTATATAAGACTGATGAAACACTGACTTCTACCTCTGAAACCAACAATACATAAGTCAATTTAATTAATTAATTAATTAAGTCTCCCACCCTTCCAAAAAAATTAAAAATAAAGTTAAAAAATAGACATGTCTTTAGAGTTGTTAACATTAAAAATAATGGTTGATTTTGTCAGCCTCATGAAGTATTCATGGGTTATTGTTAAAAACAAACAAGTTGAATGAATAAAAAGTTTTTTTAATAAGGTGGAATACTGAAATATTAATTACTAAACATAGGTTTATTTGCTTTTGGTTCTTATTACAAAGAAACTAAAGATAAATTTGGGTCTGCTTATAAACATGCATTATGCTTTCTTGAAAGTTGTACTATGAAAAAACACATTTTTAGAAATTATTAAATATATCTATAAATTGGCCAATTTAAAGAATTCTGATATGACAGCTCACAATTGCTTCCTACTTAGTTTTCACCTACAGACTGAGGTTTTTAAGAATTAAAATTCTGATAAATGTGATTGAGACTGTTGGAAGTAATATGGAAAGCAACTCTGTACACAGGAAAGTGAGAGGTATATATTGTATAAAGAATGAAGATACATTTTTGTTGAGGAATAAAAATGATTTTGTCCTGAAATGAGATTGATTGTTTAGAGAGGAAAAAGGACAAAGTCTTAATGGAAAAAGAAAGTCATAAAATGTTAGTGAAGGAGAATCCTTAGAAAATAATTTTATATATGGTCAAGACTAAGATTGGAATGAACGAATTTTGAAAGTGCACTAATAAAAGATTGGAATTTGGTTTTTCAAATTCCAGGGGAATTTGATTGTTTGTCGGCTCTTGGTAAGAAATTATGAAAATTTTTTTTTCTTTTTCTGCACAGAAAAAACAAAGATCTATGTTTTGTCTTCACCAGTTTTTTTTGATTATGTAAGAAAATTAAAACTTCTCAATATTAAAAAAGCTAAATTTTGTTAACAAATATGTATGCTATATTTGCTTTTGGTATCTCTTAAGGCCACCTTTGTTAAACAGATTAATTAAGGTTTCCTTTTCTCAGATTAATTAAGTTTTAAGTTTTGTGATGATCTGTAATCCTATTTAAGGATACACTTTTGAAACTGCTCAGCTTTTTAACAAACTTCTCCCAAATTCAAATTCTTTTTTTTTTAAAGATTTTATTTATTAATTTGATAGACAGAGATCACAAGTAGGCAGAGAAGAAGGCAGAGAGAGAGGGAGAAGCAGGCTCCCTGCTGAGCAGAGAGCCCGATACAGGGCTCGATCCCAGGACCCTGGGATCATGACCTGAGCCGAAGGCAGAGGCTTTAACCCACTGAGCCACCCAGGCGCCCCCCAAATTCAAATTCTAAATGAAGACTTTTTGACTAATTAGAGTTGTTTATTTGGTGTGTTAATTGGTACTAACCAATTGGCTAATTGGCTAGTACCAATTAACATAATTTTGGTATGTTTATTTGGTATGGTACATGGGAAGTATTGTCAAACAAATGATGGTAAACTTTCTTAAGTTATGTTGTGTGGGCAAACGCTATAACCATTGCAGAAATTACATAAAATTCCTAGTTTTAATATGTCCTGTTATAATGTCATCACTTGAAATTCTACTTTTTGAAATGTTGTGTGTCACAAAAATAACCAAATTTCCTTGTCAACTGCATTATAACAATCAGACTTTTAACCATGGCTATTTTTGAGTCGTTTTTCATTTACAGTTATTGTCCTAATGCTCTTGAAAATGCCTTTCAGCTTTAAGAAGATCCATGTAAAGGACTTTTGATGAACACAGGTTTCTGGTATCTTTAAGATCATAAAATAAAACTGGGTAAGATCTCTAGAACTAATGGAAAAATTGCATTCAAACAGAACAAGAATGAATTACATGAGACGAACTGAATTGAAAAAGATGATTATAATTTTTATGATTCTTGTTTAAAACATTGCTCTTTCTCTATTGTTTGCCCTTCCAGATTCAAGGAAACCTTTTCTCTTAAGGTATCTGTGAGTTAATAGAAATTTGGTAAAATATTCCATTGTAAGCAAATAAAAATAATGATCTTTTCTCCCTATCCAAATCCTCCAGAATTCAGAACTCAGTATTCTTTCTCTCAAGGCAATTATAGTCATTTGCATAAATCCAATGAGAATCTGTTCTCCTTGTAACAGGACACCCTTAAGAACATTGGCTGTATTACCAAAGCTTTAACTGGAATGTCATATTTGAGAGACACATGCATAGACTCAGATATGACTGGAGAACTTTAAGGAATGAAGGTTGGCTTTATGGAGTCATTAAAGCCCTTTGGAAATATTGGCCTGATACCTTGCTTATAGAGTTCCCAGGAGCCTTACCAGGTGAGTAAAGAATGTCACTTCCTGGCAGATACAGGAACCTCAGGATATTTTGGGGACTTCAGGAAGAGAGGAATTCTCCCAAATCTATAGGTATTGTAGATGAGTCTGATGGCAAGTATTTGGCTTGGCTTCTGGCCTTGAGAGGCTATTAAAAGTTCAGTGTGAAATTCCTTATAAAAAGTTCCAGCAGAGCAGATTGTCTGAAACCCATATGATTGATCACAATTCTTGCTATTAATAATTAGGCCAGGGGCGCCTGTGTGGCTCAGTGGGTTAACGCCTCTGCTTTCTGCTCAGGTCATGATCCCAGGGTCCTGGGATCCAGCTCCCCATCAGGCTCTCTGCTCAGCGGGGAGCCTGCTTCCTCCTCTCTCTGCCTACCTCTCTGCCTACTTGTGATCTCTGTCTGTCAAATGAATAAAATATTAAAAAAATAGATAGGTCATATTTGTTAAAATGGACTTTTCCCCCCAAATGAATTAGTTTTAATTTGGCTATCTTCAACAGAAATGAGGATGATTTTAGGGAGAAAAATTAAGTTGAAACAACACATCCTTATAGGTGTTAGATTCTAGTTCTGATTAATTGTCTTTGAATGGTTGTTGTGTGCCTATAAAACTGGGCTGGATCCTGAATTCTTCTGATTTCCTCAAATACCTGGCTATGACTCTCCAAATGAAGGTTTCCAATTTTCTCCCATTCTCTTGACTTAGAAACCCTGAGAACCAAAAATGCCCCTTTCCCTGAAGCCCTGGAAACTGAAGCAAGACAACCTGGGGCAAACTTCAGAAAAATTTCTACCATAGCTCATGTCTTGATGCTCTCTCTTCATGCCTGGTACTCTATGGGTCCCTCAAAAGGGTGAATGATTATTTTCCTCAAATCCCTCAGATAAACCCTAGTGAATGCATTTTTCTTTTACTATTATTGTACTTGATTTGACCCTATTTTTTTAGGATTTATAAATCTAATCTTAGAAGTGATATATATGTCCCGTTTTCTTGCATGCTGTCTTTATCAGGTATTGTGTGTGTATTTTTGTAATGAATTGTGTTTCTTTCAAGCAGCAGGCCAGGAGAGAGACGTAGACATGCTGAAGGAGCTCCAGCTCTTCCTGTTGGGCATCCTGCTGCTTGTCTGTGTCTTCTTCTACCAGCTCAACGTCAAGTCCAGCTGCCTCTTCTCCTGCCTTCCTCCCCAGAAGTCCCAGCAGGACCCTGGAGCCCTCCTGGGCCATGGGCATGGCATCGTGTTCATAGAGACCTCAGAGAGAATGGAGCCAACTCCACTGGTCTCTTGTGCTGTGGAGTCTGCTGCCAAGATTTATCCTGGGCAGCCTGTGGCGTTCTTCATGAAAGGTCTCTACGACACCACATGGCTACCCTCAAACTCCACTTACCCAGGCTTTTCCCTCCTCTCAGCAATAGACAATGTTTTCTTCTTCCCTTTGGATATGGAAAGGCTGTTTGAAGACACACCATTGCTTTCATGGTACACTCGCGTAAGTGTTGAGAGGCTCTTAGAAGGTCAGTGTTGGGATGGACAGAAAAGGGGTGCCATCTGCTCATTTTATGGATAGGTAAACGGAGCACAGGGACTCAGTGTCAGAGATGGGACTAGGACCCAGATCCTGGCCTTCTTTCTACAGCGTTGAATCCTGATTCAAATAAGCAGGAGAGACTTAAGTTAGGTTCATCTTGAGCCTCTTGTCTCATGCCTCCAGCCTTATTTCTTAGGAACAAGTTTTCCTTTGAGACTATTCTTTTTTTTTTTTTTTTTTAAGATTTTATTTACTTATTATTTGAGAGAAAGAGAATAAGAGAGAGAGAGAGAGAGCGAGAGCATGAGAGGAGAGGTCAGTGGGAGCAGCAGACTCCTTGTCAAGCAGGGAACTGGATGTGGGACTTGATGCCAGGACTCCAGGATCATGACCTGAGCCAAAGGCAGTCGCTTAACCAACTGAGCCACCCAGGCGCCCTCCTTTGTGACTATTCTGAACTGAATGAGTTTCTAGATCTTTTCTGGGGGCTTTAACCACTTATTTTTAATTTATTTAAACTTATCTATGTTGAACTTTATTTTTTTTTTTTTTGCATCTAAGTGGGAATCCAGGCAATATTTAATTTGAAAATTATGTGAACAGAAAATTCGTGAAGGATCAGGCAGAGTGCTGTTATATGAGATTGGGTTATATTAGGATATGACCCAAGAAATATCTTTTTTCTTGGGTCATATCTTATGATCCAAGAAAACTCCTGGAGCTCTTGAGAATTTTGTAATCTTCATCTTGATAACATAGCATAATAAGGAAATAATATTTCAATTAAACATTTGTCTCACAGAGGACCCATGATTGGATAATGCTTAAGGAAATTACAGTAGAACCACTTAATAATTTCACTATGCAGTTTTTAGCTGTGACATCAATACAATAAAAGATTAAATACACTTATGTTATAATGTAATTGTAATTGTTTTAGTTATATACCCCACCCCTCCAATCTATGTGGAAGAAAACAACCTGAAGAAAATAATACAATGCATGATAATAGTATGGGTTTTTATGTGATTCGATTAGGAGTGCATTTAGTGATGAAAATATGTTCATTTAAACTATCTTAAAAACTCAAAGGTAATTTAAAAATCAACATCCAAATAACACCATTTGCTTGCCATATAAAATCCTTTCTAAGTTTAAAGCAGAGGCTAGACCAAATGGCAGCAAACATTTTCTCTGTAAAGCGCCAGACTGTAAATCCTTTAGGTTTTACAGGCCAAGAGGCAATAGTGAAGCCACTGTGCACCTTCTTGTGTTAGTTTCCTATGGCTGCTGCAATAGATGTACACACACTGGGTGGCCTGAAACGGCAGACATTTCTTCTCTTACAGTTATGGAGGCTACAAGTCCCAAATCTGTTTCACTGGGTGGATGTCATGGTGCTGGCAGGGGCCCAGTTCCCAGAGAGGCTCTAGACAAAAATCCTTCCTGTGGAGATCTGCACGTGTCCTTTTCCTGTGTGTGTGTGTGTGTGTGTGTGTGTGTGTGTGTGAACATTCCCTCTACATCTTCTTTAAATGATACTTGTGATAGCATTTAGGGTTCATCAGGACAAGCCAGAATAATCTCCCTATTTTAAGATCCTTACTGTAATCCCAACTGCAAAGACCCTTTTTCTCCACACGGTGATGTTTGCAGATTCTATACTCTAGTGCCTGAGGTCTTTGGGTGGTGGTCATTATTCAGTCTACTGTCCTGGGGGGAGGACACCCCAGTTGCTACATACTGCCATCTGGAGGCATTTTCTGGACTATGCGACAGGCCTGTGGGGGCGGTGCCTAGTTTTATTCTTGGCCCTGTGGGACTTCTAGATCTCAGTGTGCCCATCTCTTCTCCTGAAGAGTCTTGAGCTCTCAAATTGACTCCCATCAGGAGGGGATGGAGCAGCTCACCACACTAAGATTACACCTGCATCCACCAGCACACCCCAACAATTAGGCAGCTGCCAGCATGAACCCCTGGGAGGAAGCAGGGCAGGCCACAGGCCAGGGAGACAGTCCCTGGCAGTTGAGGGGGCCCCTGGGGTGAACAGGCTGGCGAGGTCCCTGTCGCTCTCAGGGCTAGCCTGCTAGAGGGTGTTCCAGGAGGACTAAACAAGAACAGGCAGTATGTTGGCCTACTTTCCCCACACCTGGGGTAGGCGAACATTAGCTAAATGGTGCTTTGCTCCTTGGACAAATAAATCTCTGCTCCAATTGTCTTGGACGATGCCACATACTACACTCCCTTCCCCCCGCTTTTTGCCCCTCACAGACTAATCATATACACGAGAAGATGAAAGCCTCTGCAGTTCTGAATTAAAGAAACGTTAACTTGATTCAACACAGCATTTTCCAAACTGATTTGAGCATGGATGCCTCGGTAGGACATCAATGTTTTCTTGGAGCTAATGTTCCAAAGGTTGTAGTTTGGGTTCCCCAAGCGGTACGTCAGTTTTACAATGTTAAGTTTTCAGAATAGGGTGGCTCTGGGACACATCTGGCCACATCAACAGCCTTCCTAACTTGTCTCTGTGCTTCCACCCTTGCCACCTCCCAAGCCCCACCCCTGTCTGTTTTCCACATAGCAGCCAGCATGACCCTTTTAAGACTAAGTCAGATCACTTGACTCCTTTCTTCCAAACCTTCCAAATAATTTCAGCCTTTACCCCAGCCTATGTGATCTGCTCTCCCTCTCCTCCCATCCCTCTCTGCCCCCACATGCTATCCCTCTCCTTCACTACTCTGCTTTGGGCACTCTACCTCTTTTCTGTTCCTGCACATAGCGAGCAAGGTCCTACCTCAGGGCCTTTGCACTTGCTGTACCTCTACCTAGAACCCTCTTCTCTGAGATATTGGCATGATTCCCTCATCAAATTCATTAGGTTTCTACTGGAAGCCAAGATAAGATAGGGCTCCATCCTATTCCCTTCATAGTCCCCTTATCCAGCATTTTTTCCTGCACAGTCCTTATGAACCCTCAACTTATCATATATTAATTTGTTTATCATCTATCTCCACCTAGCAGAGATTTTTGTCTGTCTGTTTACTGCTATCTCTTTAGCAACTATAACAGAGCTTGGCACATAGAAAGTAGGCCCTCCATGGATATTATTCAAGGAATTAACTACTGAAAGAAGACATGCACGCATTTTAAGAGTCTTCTACCAATTTCTCAAAAAACATACATATTGATCTATTTATAGTTTCCTAGTTTATTTTTTTTTTTATCAGTTTTCAGCATTTTTAGGACTCAAGAAATTCTTTCTTCACAGTTTCATATTTGTGGTCAATGTACACCCTGCTGTGGGCTCCTGGGTAGCTCAGTCCTTAAGTGTCTGCTTTCAGCTCAGGTCATGATCCCAGGATCCTAGGAGGGCTCTCTGCTCAACGGGGAGTCTTCTTCTCCTTTTCCTACCTGCTCCCCCACCCCTGCACCCCCACTTGTGTTTCCTTTCTCACTGTGTCTCTGTCTGTCAAATAAAGAAAATGTTTTAAAAAAAATTACACCCTGCTGAAAATGACTCAATGTGTTTATCGTGAAATCCCTGCTGGGTTTCTTCTTTACCATTCCATTGTTTCATTTTTTTTTTTTTTTAAACAAATTCACAAAATCTTTAAAAGCTGCTAAAATCTTCCCATTGTTACTGACTGCTGCAAACTTGTCACTTGAAGGCAAATTTTTGGGTGGAACTAAGTTTGGTAAATTTGCAAAATTGGGCTTTTGTCCAGTAGATTTTTGAGAAGCTGGCTTGCTTCCTTCTCCACAGCCACCCTGGGCTGGCCTCCTGTTGGGACAGCCTGCCCTGTCCCCCTGCTGCTGGGGCTGATTTGCTCTTGTTCTTGCAGATCAATGCCAGTGTGGAGAGCAACTGGCTCCACGTCAGTTCTGATGCGTCCCGCCTGGCCATCATCTGGAAGTATGGCGGCATCTACATGGACACCGATGTCATCTCCATCAGACCCATCCCTGAGGAGAACTTTCTGGCTGCACAGTCTTCTCGGTACTCTAGTAATGGGGTGTTTGGCTTCCTCCCACACCACCCCTTCCTGTGGGACTGCATGGAAAACTTTGTTGAACACTACAATTCAGAAATCTGGGGCAACCAGGGGCCCAGTTTGATGACGAGGATGTTGAGGCTGTGGTGCAGACTTGGAGACTTCCAGGAGGTGAGTGACCTCAGGTGTTTGAACTTGTCCTTTCTACACCCCCAAAGATTTTACCCCATATCCTATCCGGAATGGAGGCGCTACTATGAAGTCTGGGACAGAGACCTGAGCTTCAATGACTCATACGCCCTGCATCTGTGGAACTACATGAACAAGGAAGGGATGACTGTGGTCAGAGGAAGCAACACGCTGGTGGAGAACCTCTGCCGTAAGCACTGTCCCAGGACTTACAGGGACCTGATTCAAGGCCCAGAGGGCTCAGGGACTGGGACGCTGAGTGCAGGTAACAAATAGAGGCAGCACTGGGCTGTTGCTGCTGAGTCGTAGGACCGAACACTTCCGGGAGTGGCAGTGTTTGGTTCATGCCCACATTCCCCAGGGGGGTGGGGCTGACCCATGTATCAGTTAGGGTCATCTTTCTCTGTAGTAGAAAATTCCCAAAGACATCAGTGTGTAAAATATAGAAGCTTCTTTCTATCTCATGTAAAAGATGTCTGAAGGCTGGTGATTCGGGGAGTGGGGGTGGGTATTGTCACTACGATCATTGGGGACCTAGGTTTCTTGCATCTTTTTGTTTATCATTTGCCATCCTTAGTGTCCCATAGCCCATGGTCTATATGGTTGCTTGATCTCCAGCCCATTATGTCTGCACTTTGGGTAGGAGGGAGGGGGGTACACCTCCTTTATTTTATGAAGACCTCCTACAAGTCCCTTATAACACTTCCCCTTACATCTCACTGGCCAGAGTGTAGCTGCAAGAGAGGCTGAAAAATTTAAGGAGGAAGAGAAAATGGGTGTTAGGAGAGACAGCTAACAGTTTTGCTACATGTTACATTTACTTCTGTAAGATTAATTTTAAGACCTGTTAGAGAATTGACTGAGGAAAAAGAGACTTGATCTCTGGTCCTGATTTTGATATTCATTAATGCTTTCAGTCAATGAGCATTAACTTAGTCCCTTCGGTGTGCCAAGCACTGATTGAGTTGCAGAAGATAGAGTTGGATCCAGCAGACAAGGTTCTGTCTCAGTCAGTCTGGGCAGCACTAGCCAAGTGTCACAGCCTGGGTGGCATATAAACAACAGAAATTGAGTTCTCACAGCTCTGGAGGCCAGTAGTCTAAAATTAGAGGGAGGATCCTCTTCCGGTGGCAGAGGGCACTCTTCTTGTTGAATTTCGTATAGTAGAAAAGGTCAAGGGGAATCTCTGGGGTCCTTTTTATAGAGGAACTGATCCCCCTCATGAGGGCTTCACCCTCATGACCTAATTTGCTCCCAAAGACCCCTCTCCTATCATCATCCCATTGAAGGGTAGGATTTCAACATATGCATTTTGGTCCATTGTAGGTCCCTCGCACTTATTCTAATGACTGGCCACATCCCCCCTCTGATACCCTCTTGCTTTTCCCAGGGAGTCTGCTGATCCCTACCCTACCTTAATTGGCTTATAAAAGCAAATTACAAATTCTAATTTTTACAAACCATTTCCCCTTTAACAGTCACATAAAAATTTATCTCCCCCCTCCAGGATGTATGAGAATCAATATTTCTTCTATAGATATTCATCAACCAAGATTTTCTAGCACTTTCCTTTTGGCAGTTGGCTTTATTGGAAAAATTGTTTCTGTTTTTTCCAAATATAAAAATATGATGAGTTTTCAAACTACATGGCCTCCCACCCCATCCCCTTTTACTGTGCTGTTTCCCCCTTTGGGAATCAATGCTCTGACAGTCTTATTAAAAAATACAAGTTATGTCTCTGGTCCAGCTTTATTTATTTCTGGCTACTTGCTCTGGATTCTTAGATATCTGACACCATGGTCAGATTTTGGGGCCTGCTGCTCCCCCTCACAGCTAAACTCCTGCTGGTTTTCAGCTCTCATGATTGTCCCCCCAGGTGAGGATTTTCAGAGCTCACCCTTTCTGAGAGAATAGTCACAGACATTGGATTTCATTTCTGCATCTGAAGAATACATGAGAAATGGTTCTCCAACTAACATTCCCAAAGGTTCTGAAGGGTTTAATTAGGAATAACTTTAATATTTCTTTTTCCTTTCATTTTCTTTTTCTTTTTTTTTAGAGAGATTGTGTGCACACCCCTGGGAGCAGGATGGGGGAGGGGCAGAGGGCGAGGGAGAGGGAGAGAGAATCTCAAGCAGAACAAGCCCGAGATGGGGATCAAACTCATGACCCTGAGATCATGACCTGAGCTAAAATCAAGGGTCCGGTGCTTAACTGAGCTACCCAGGCACCCCAGGAATAGTTTTAATATTTTAAAAATATCTGAGGTGTTTCATGATGGGACTAAATAGGTCAATCTGAATGTCACATTTCCTTATGTGGGGCTGTGATTATACGAATTCATTGCATTAATGTTGATAATTTGATGTTTATAGGGAGATTTATCTGAGAATAAAATGTCTTTAATAAAGTGTCAGAAATAAATTAATAATGTATTGCTTAAGAAGTACAGTTTGTTTTGTAAGAAAGGATATGTCAAGAGGTGGTAGTGAGGGTGGTGGAGCAAGGGGCTAAAAGCAGTGAGTAGTAAGAAGTGTGGGATTTCTGGGGTTCCATTTGGCCTGATTCCTTGTGACCTCTTCTGTTTGTCTGCGGCACATGTTTATGTCACGATAGACTTTGAAAATAGGCCATGGTGGTATTATTAATTTTTTCTATATTAATTTTCCTATATTAATTTTATATTAATTTTCCCCCCAAATCCCACACTCATTCTTAGAATTTCAAGCAATAAGATTGTATAGAGCAAAGAGTACCTCTTGTACCACTGTCAAGTTTGGTATGTCTCTCCCCTTTTCTCTGCATTGGTAAGAAGTTTTGGTCACAAAACTAATGAAGTACTGTATGGGGACTAAGATAACATAATAAATAAAATAAAATAAAATAAAGGAAGTGCCTCTTGCATTACTATCAAGTTGGTATGTATCTCTCCCCTTTTCTCTGCATGTATAGCGTGCTATCAGTAAAATACTTTGGCCACAGGCCTTCCAAGTATTTCCCACTAGCACCTCGTCCACCCTAGCTCTTCCTTCCAGCACCCCCACAGTGTAGAAAGTAAAGGGTTAAGACTGGCCCTAGGAGGCTGTCCAGTTTCCTGTGGGCTAGTGGCTAGTGGCTGTGTAAGTCTGATAGTTAAATATTTGAATATCACCCCTGAATTTCTCATATGATTATTATGTCAGTTATTTTTCACTTTAACAGTACATATCCTTGATACCCTTTCTCATTAGCATAACTTATTCTTCCCAATGGTTGCAGAATGTTTCATTGCAGGATATATATCGTAATGTATTTAGTGAGTACCCAACTGGTGGACATTTAAGTTCATTTCAATTTTAATAGTGCATGTAATGCTGTAGCAAAAGCTCCGATTCCTACATTTTTGAGGAATTTACATTTTGATATGTGGTGCCAAATTATTTTCAAAAAAGCTCTTCAAAATTGCCTATTTTCCCATCCTTCACCAATGCCAAACATCTATTAATTTTAACCAATACAATAGTTTTAAAAATGTACTTAATTGTCACATTAATTTTGGTAAGACTTAGTGTTACACATTCTTAATAATATATATTCACTTATTCTGTGAATCACCTAAATATTTTGTCTGCTTTTCTATTGGGTTGTTTTCTATTTCTTATTGATTTATATACTTTTTGTATACTAAGGAAACAAACATTTTAAATATTTTAGTTGCAGTTTTTTTTTAGTTCGTCCCAGTTTGCCATGCCTTGGGTTTGTTTCTAGACTCAGAGAGCCAGTCCTGGTTAGGCTGACAGTGCCTTTTTCATTTTGCGGAAGAGAATATCTTTTTCCTGAGAAAGGAGATCTCTTCTTAAGGGCATCAATATCCTTCAAAATGACGTTTTTTCAGGGAATAGACTAGAGTGTAGGCTGTGCCTAGGGAAGAGGCCCCCTGTCAGCATCAGCCAATACTTGATATGTGAGAGTACAGGCCTCTTGTTGCCAGATCTTCGGATTTTTCAAGAGAAATCAACAAACCAGTTTTTTATGTAAAATCTCCCTTTGACTCTATACCTGTCTACACATCAGCACTGTGAACCCAACAATATAATTTTGACCTAAAATTACCTCAGTTACCATGCATGGCCAGCATCTCCGCTGGGAGATCTGCCTCGTACACCTCAAGTGTCCTTCTGGAAGCTGGAGCTGCCTCTGGAGCTGGTTTCCGAGCTGTGATGCCACAGTTGACAGCAGAGAGTACTCCTATTGTGGGCTTCCTAGGTTCCAAAGTCCACCTTCAAAGGGCAGTCTGTCACACTGTCTCCTAACACATCCCTAAGTGTAGGAAGGAAACCTGCTGTGATGGCTGTGCTGAGTCAGAGAGTGAGTGTCTGTCACTGGCTGAGGAAGGGGTGAGAGGCAAAGGGGCCAGATGCAAACCATAGGTACTGAGAACCCACTCTTTTCTCTTCCCATCCAATAGTTATGGCTCAGCTTCTCCTGGAGACAGTGATGTTCCCTGGCTTAGCCATTTAGGGTCAGTCTCTTTTGGCCTGTTCCTTGTCATGGACTATATCCCTGTCCCCACTGGTGCTGCCAACTCTTGCGTGTGCTGTGGCAGAGGTGGTACAGCAGAGTGTGACCGCTCCCCAGTGCTAATTGACTAAAGCCTTGATTCTTTTCTCTCTTCTAGTAGGTGGCAGGAACTCCTGGGGTGAAGTGTCCTGGCCAAGAGGGAGAGGAGGAACAAGGTTTCCCATCAGAGTAGATGGCCTACAGACATCCCTACTTGATCTTGGTCCTGACCACCCAGGTCTTTTTTTTTTTTCCACTTAAAAAATTGGGATAAAAGAAATATATATATACACCATTAAAATTTACCATTTCAATCCTTTTCAAATGCACAATTCAGTGGCATTAAGTACCTCCACATTGTTGCACAGCCAACACCACTCTTCATCTTTAGAACTTTGCCATTGAAACTCTGTACCCAATAAACAATAACTTCTTATTCACTACACTCCTCTCACCCTGCCCCAGCTCCTGGTAACCACTATTCCATTTTCAGGAATATCTCTATGAGTGTAACTATTCCAATTACCTCGTATAAATGGAATCACAACATTTCCAAGGTTCATTTATATTGTGGGAATTATCAGTATTTCATTATTATTTTTTAAAAAGTTATTTATTTATTTGAAAGAGAGAGAGAGAGAGAGCATGAGGATGGAGAAGCTGAGGGAGAGGGAGAAGCAGACTCCCCACTGAGCAGGAAGCCCCAGGTGGGGCTCCATCCCAGGACCTCAGCCAAAGAGAGCCCCTTAAATAAATGAGCCATCCAGGTGCCCCCAGTATTTCACTATGTTTTAAGACTGAATAATAGTTCATTGTATGTATGTAGCACATTGTGTTTATCCATTTATATGTTCAAGGACACTTGTTGTTTGCACCTTTTGGCTATGGTGAATAAGTCTGTTGTGAGCACAGATTTGTTTTGGTCCCTGTTTTCATTCTTTTGAGTATATAACAAGAAATGAAATTGCTGGATCATATGGTAATTTTATTTTCACTTAGTTAAGGAATCACCGTTCTCTTGTTCTTTTTTTCACAGCAGCTGTACCATTTTATATTCCCACCAGCAATGCACGGGGGTCCGATTTCTCTACATCTTCTAACACTTGCTCCCATACACTTTTGCTTTGGCTGCCCCAAGACCCAGTGTGACAGATTGAGACTGGAGCGGGGGTGGGGTGGAGTGGGGTGGGGTGGGGTGTGAGGCTTAAAAAAAAAAAAAGTCCCAGAAATCTGGGTCTCGGTAAAGCAGTGACTGGCTAGGGATCAGGGACCAATAGCAGGAGAGAAAAAGTTCTTTGGTCCTGGATTTCAGAGCTGGATCCACATGGCAAGCTAGAAGGTTGGGGCTTGTGGGGTTGCTTGCTTTAAGTACTAGTTCTGCAACTGCTCGTGCTTTCCAGCAGGCCAGCCTTTGTTGTTGGCGTGTGCGCGTATGCGTGTTCGTGTATGTGTGTAGGTGGGAGCGCGTCCAGCTCCTTGGTTTCCACGCGGCCGCTCTCTCAGCAAGGCCGAGGCCCTCCGTAGGATCCCGGACTTTCCCGACGGATTAAACGTGGCATTCCCTTCCCTCCAGCCTCCGTAACAGACTTAAAAATAGCTTGCTCCGGGGGCGCTGGGGAGAGTCTCCACCCTCCTGCGGGGGAGGTGGGGCTGCGATCCCCGGAGCCGGCGGCATCGCAGACCCCGGGCCTCCAGCTGCTGGCGCGGAAGGCTCGGGGGCCCGCGGGTCTGCAGGTCTGCGGCACGGAGTTGGGCTGCTCCGCGTTCTCCCCGCCGGGGAGGTAGTCCAGGCTCTAGGCTCCGGGGGGTGCATCCGCGGCCCGCGTGGCGCGGGCGGTTCCGGGAACTGCCTCCCGGCGGTGGGGGCGGTGGAGCGAGCCGGGAGGCGGGGCCGGGGCCAAGCTGGGGAGCCCGCGACTCTGGACAGCTGCCGGCTCCGGCGGCACCCAGGTGAGCAGGGCCGCGTGGGAAAACTATGGCAGGAATTCGGCCCGGGGAGGGCTGGGGTGCGGAGCGCCCTTGCAGTCCCAGCGGAGTGTGTGCCGAGCCGCGGGAGGTTAAACAATAGCGGCTGGGACGCCCTGTGGGGGCCCAGCCCGGGAGCTGCGGGAGCGGCACTGCCCAGCTGCCTCTAGACCGCCGCTAGACCGCCGGGCGACCGGGTGACCGCCGCCGCTCACCTCCAGCTCCGTTGGCGGCCTCTGGACCGAGGTACCTTCCCCCTAACCCCGCCCCGAGGGAACCAGGAGTGACTGCATCCCCCAGGACTGGGCTTCTCTTGGTGGACAGACTTGGATGCTTACTTTTTGAAAAAAGTAAATATGGTTTGGAGGACTTGATGCTTTGGGTTCTGCACGTAAATGGCGATCATTCCATAACGAGATCTAGGGGAGACTTCTTTTGTTTGGAACGAGGGTCTAGAAGGGGGTCTGGAGGACTTGGGCAGGCCTACTCTTCATCCAGCACTCCTTAGGGCTCAGGGCTTTCCTGCCCCTCGGTTGTCTAGGGGAATTTGAGTTCTAAAAGGACTTTGAAGAGAGGCCTGGTGAGTGTGAGGTGCTTTGACTGTGGCCTCTCACACTTAACTCAGCAGACAGGGCGGGTGGTCTACCGCCTCTGTCAGGGAGGTCTCTCATCAACTTCTCCTGGCCCCCAGAGCTGAAGACTAGCCAGTGAGAACTACTCCTCTTAGAGAAGGCCGGTCCTCCAGTCAAGTGGTTGATAAGCAGTCTTTTTCTCTCTCTCTCTCTCTCTCTCTCTCTCTCAGCATCAAGAGTCTAGAGACATCTTCCTCATGTGGAAATAGTTTTGGATACCATCCAGCTTGATAAAATGGTCCCATGAAGTTATATACTTTAGGTTGGGAACAGAAACCTGAATTCCTTCATGGATTTTAACTGGGTTCTGCCAAAAAGCTGGAGTTTGGTTAAAAGGCTTGTGGCTCAATGGACACTGCTGGGAGCAGGAAAGGGGACAACATGGTGGTGAACCTTCTTGTGGGCCCTTTTCAGAGAGGGCGGGTCCTGGCTGGGGGGCTGCTGCTAGGCCATGCACCCCTAGGGAGGATTTTGTGGGGGTTTGATGACTGAAAATAACACCTGCCAAGACGCAATGACTCCTTCATGGGAGAGAAAACACCATTATATTCTAAACTCATATTTTATTTATTTATTTTATTATTATTATTATTTTTTTAAACTCATATTCTTTTAGATGTGAAAAGCAGTGCTGATTTTTGACAATTCTGCACCTGGGAAGACAGGTCATGTCAGTTTGTAATCTTCCCCTCCAAAATATTCCTAAGTAACGCCAGTTAAAATCCTAGCCCTGATTTTAATTTTAAGGAAAATTCTTTTGTGACAAAAACTTAAGAGATGTTTTTTTACAAATCTGCTGGTTGTGTCTTTTAAAAATACCTTCTTAGAAGGAGATCCAGAGCTTCAGTTCTGGAGTGAGTAAGTCACAGGACTAAAAAGCAGAGCATAAGGAATGCAGTTAGTGATACTGTAGAAGTGACATAAGGGGACAGATGGTGGTTACACTTGTGGTGAACATAGCATAAAGTATTAACTTGTCAAATCACTAAGTTGTACATCTGAAAGTAGCACAACATTTTGTGTCAACTGTACTAAAAAAAATAAATAAAACTACCTCCTGGTAAATAAAATTACCAGGTAATTCCCTGCATTCCCGGGAATGCAAGCCAGCTGTAGGGGAGAGCTGTGTGCCACTCGATGGTTCGGGCAGTGGGTGCAGCACCTGGGAAGGGCAACAAGGAGTAGAAAGTGTACATCTTTCTTTATAAAACAGCAGAGGCAGAGAATAAGTCGAAGATCTGTAACGATAGTCTTTCAGGAGAGCACCTGAGTCACTCTCCTCTCCTTTGGGATCCCTTGCCTATGGTGTGTTTGCATGGCCTGTTTGCAAACTGTGTGAAGGTTTCCTTGGCAGCCACGACAATTAGCGCTAATGACAAGCCTGGGCTCCCCAGGGCAGGTGCTGCTGAGGGTCGCTCAGGGAGTGAGGGCAGGCTTGTCAATAATTGCCTGGCAACTGCCTTGATAGCTTGGCTCTCCTAATAGCTCCTCTTGGCTTGAGGAAGCAGAAGAGACAGTAAAGTGGCAGCTGCAGTGGTAGAGTCTAGCTTTCCACTGATATTAAAAAAAAAAAAATCAGAATTTAAAAAGATCAGTTGTCTGGTTGAATTTTGAGCAAGTTCTCTTTGGCCAATTATAGCTGGGCAGGTTTCAGAAGAACCATAAATCCTCCAGGAGCTGTTTCACCGTGGGATGGCTGCCTTGTGAGGTGGTGATCACCCCATCATTGGGGGTGTGCAAAGCAAGGGTGGTAGATGGGCTTTTTCTCTTGACTGTGGGATTGCCCCAAGTAGACACTATCTGTTCAACAATGAAGCAAATTTAGAATGCTAGCATAAATAATCGTTCCTTTGGGTCCTACGAATTCATGACATTGGTATAGGTTTGGGAAGCTTCCTGGGACCCCACCAAAACATGCAGAGATGGTTAACACAGCTTTGAATTTTCTAATGATAGCAAGTCATTTCTGCCTTGTGTTTCTACTCCTAGGTGTGGGGAAGACAGTCCGCTGATGCCTGGAGAAAGCACAGTGTGACTGCCCTTTGGGGTGTGTAGTTTCCAGGTAATCTGCCACACTCTCTTTGGGCTTTGTCTCCCGCCATCCTAACCTGGATGCCGGCTGTGCAGTTGAGTCCCGTTCAGCTAAGCCCCGTGGAGATACAGAAGGGATTTCAGGTCCCCAGCACTGATCCTGTTGTGATTTGCCGTCAAATTTCAGTTCCTGCAGTTTGATCAAGAAATCTGAGGTACTGTCATTTCCATGGTGGGAAGTAATTTCTGTGTCATTATCGTCATTGTTGGGAGGTAGCTGGGCATAATTCAAAAGCTCTGGAGTCAGAACCTGATTTGAATCTTGGCTTCATTATCTCGTCGCTGAGTGACCTGGGGCCAGTCCCTCAGCTTTCCTGAGCCTCAGTTTCTATGTTGGTCAGATGAGGCAAATCATAGCTACATCCAAGGTTGTATGATGGCTAGAAATAGTACTTTTAAAGGCTGGCATGGTGCCTGATACACAGAAACTTAATCAGTGATGGCTACTATCATAATCTTCAAATTCCCCCAGTTCTTGCTCACCTTTGGATGGCAGAGCCCTAAGACTTCTGAGAACCTGGGGGTTCTAGTGGAAGACAGGCATGACACTTCTGGGGTTCAGTAAGATCACATGCACTCAGGTCCCTAATTCAGAATTCTGTATAACTGGGAGTGGGGTGCTATCCTCAGTGTTTACAGAATATGGTCAAGGTGTAAACATGAGGGTTTCAGGTCTGCAGCCATATCTGGATAGTTAATGTGGGCCCTGGGGCTTCTCGCTGAGGAGCCTGAGCCCACCCATAACGGGCTCCCATTTTCTAGGCTTTCATAAGCGGCCAGTGGGATCAGGTTGTGGACACATACTGTAACAAATCCAGCATTTTGGTAAGTCTGAATGGCATTTCTCTCCTGTGGGTCCAAATTAAGGACTCCCAGCTCTGTTCTTCCTCTTTATCCTATTCTTGCTGGTTCATAGGCTCATTTCTCCAAATACCCAAGAATATAGACTTTCGAGGGAGATAGTAAGATTTTGATAATTCTGCCCAGGTCAATAGCAATCTGGGCTGCAAGTCTTATTCTCAGGGTTGGAATACAACAGATATGAATAAGCCATGGTCTCAGCCCTTGCAGAACTTCTAGCTGGGAACTTGGAGGAGAAAGGAGGCAGGAATGTCCTGCCATGGGCTCTCTTTGGTACACCCACTGCACCCTGTCCCAGCTCCTACCCCAGCACATACCATTCTGTATGGTCAATCCTGTCTGTTTTTCTGTCTTTCTGAAGTCTAGCGCCAGACACCATCATTTACTACTAGTTGTATGATTGTGGGATGTTGTCTGCCCTCTTGGGTCATCTCTAAATTTCTTCATCTGTACACTAGGTGGTAGGGAGAACTAAGTGGGATAGTGCATGGAAGACCTTATAATTGTGTGTGCAGAACTGGTAACTAGATTTTTTTTTTTTTTTTAAGATTTTATTTATTTGACAGAGAGAGAGAGAGCACAAGCAGGCAGAGAGAGACAGGAAAGCAGGCTACCCACTAAGCAGAGAGCCTGATGCGGGGCTCAATCCCAGGACCCTGAGACCATGACCCGAGCTGAAGGCAGTGGCTTAAACCACTGAGCCACCCAGGCGCCCCCTGGTAACTAGTTTTATTAATGGTGGCAGGGACTATTGCCTGGGTCACCGTCAATTCTGAGTGTCAGTTGTTGTGCCTGGCACTTGGAAGGGGCTCAGGAGTCATTTGCTGATGGGATGAATAAATGAATGTTGCACAGAAACACCAGTACAGACCAGAATATGGTAAGGCACCCAGAGGAGAGTATACCCTGGGCTCCAGGAGTCCCAGGGAGGGGCAGGGCATTTTGACTCTGGGCCTGGGGAGGGATTTATTATGGTAGCTGTCAGGTGTGAGCAAGGCCTTGAAGCAGACACTCATTCACCTGCAGCAGGAGCAGGGGGAGGTGGTGGAGGTCCATCTGTACGGTGGTGGCATAGTGGCTAAGAGCTCAGACTCTGAAAGCAGGCTGCATGGGTTTGGATCTTGCCTCCTGCATCTGGGAAAAACTTCTTTACTTCTTTGCGGTTTGGATAATATGAAGACCTCCTTGAGGGATTGTTCTGAGGATTACATGAGTTATTCTTCACGAAGCATTTAAAAACAGTGCCCATAAATAGATAGCCTGAAGATATGAATGTGTGGACAGCAAGTAATATTGTAAGTGGGAGATGCTGGACAGCAAGTAATATTGTAAGTGGGAGATGCAGCTAGAAAGGTAGTTTGGAAACGGTTCATAAAGGTGTTTGAATATCTTTTTAGTGAATTTGGGATTAGCCAATGAAGAATGCAGAAAATCCATTCTCCTGTGGCTGAAGCCCAGGGGTGGCTGCCCTTTCCTTTGTTTTGTTTGTTTTTGTTTTTTGAGATTTATTTATTTATTTTAGAGACAGGGTGGTGGTGGTGGTGGGTGGAGCAAGTGACTGCATACAAATTGGGGGAGGGGCAGAGGGAGAGAATCTCAAGCAGACTCCCTGCTGAGCACAGAGCTGATCCAGGGCTCCATTCCAGGACCCATGAGATCATGACCTGAGCCCAAACCAAGAGTCAGTTGCTCAACCAGCTGTGCCCTCCAGGTGCCCCAAGGTGGCTGCCCTTCTAAACGGGTCATGTACTCCCCAATTTGCCACAATCCCCAAGATTCCCTCCCACCATGGCTCTGCATCAATAAATTCTGATATTCACATTTCTAACAAGTTCCCAGCAGTTGCTGATGCTCTGATGCTGCTGCTCAAGGACCACACTTTGAGAACTGCTGCCTAATTGGATCCTGGACACTAAGGTAGGGAGTCAGTTGCCTTTTATCCTCAGGCTTGTACTGTGGTTTTTCTTATACCTGGCACATTCCTGTATTTAATGCTACTTCCTGGACCTGGGCGAATTTGGATTTGCAATCTCTCTCTCTCTCTCTTTTTTTTTTTTTTAAAGATTTTATTTATTTATCTGACAGACAGAGATTACAAGCAGGCAGAGAGGCAGGCAAAGAGAGAGGGGGAGGCAGGCTCCCCACTGAGCAGAGAGCCTGATGCGGGGCTTGATCCCAGGACCCTGGGATCATGACCTGAGCCAAAGGCAGAGGCTTTAACCCCATTTTTTTTTTTTTAAAGATTTTGTTTATGCAGTTTCTGATATAATCAGTACTGGAAGGCTGGATCTAAAGGTCCCAAGAGAGAAATGGGCCAGAAAAAAAGAGATCTGGGAGTTGCTGAGGATCAGCCTAAAGCAGGCCTTTGGTTGCTGAAGCTGTGGGTATGTGTGAACTTATCATCAGGGAGAGTGTGCAGGGAGAGATGGGTCATGAGTGAACAGCAGAATATCACAGGAGCACTGCCCGTGCCCTATCCCCTCTGCCTTCTCCCCTTTCCCCCACCTTGTTAATAGAAGGGTAAAAGGATAGTAATTACTCATGGAAGAGGCTGGAAGGAACGTTCAAAAAGGTGAGAGTTGCCTTTGCCGATGGAGCATTCTTAGCCTTCCTCTTAGAGAGAGAACTGTGGGCACACAGTTGAGGCCAAAGCTTAAATAGTTAAACAGTGAGTTGTAGGTGAGCTCCGTGTTGTCTGGGGGAGGACAGGAAGCAGGTGTCCTGTTACCCTTGCCCACAGCATGCCTGGTAACCTGCTGTTGCTCCAAGGCATAGCTTGTTGTGACAATTGTCTCTGAGGCTCCAGGGACACAGTTGCAGCTTGGAGCTCAGCATGGTAAGTAGCAGGACTCTAGTCTCTCTCTCTCTCTCTCTTTTTTTGTTTGTTTGTTTAAATAACAGAACACAATAAGTAGAAATGGACTGATCTTGTCATGGCCATGATGGGGGTGCAGGTGGCTGGATGGTTTTGGTTTTGGAGTCTGGTTGGGGAAGAGTAGATGAGAAAGGAAGCGTGGGAGCTTCAGTGGAAAAGGTGGGCCATTGGCAGCCTGCGGGCAGTCTTCAAGGCTGGGCTAAGCAGTTTGGACATGGTGCGGTGGCAGCAAGGGGCCACGTGGAGCTCCTGGGTGAAGGACGGTATGTGGTTCCTGTCCCTTGGTGGCCCCAATGCCCGGCACGGGGTCTGGCCCGAGTAGGCATGCTGTAAATGAGGGGGGCAGTGGGTGAATGAATGAATGAGTTTGAGGGATAAGCGGTCATGATCTGATCAAAGCCAAGTTTAAGGGCAGAGAGTCTCAAGAATCAGTGTTCAGAGTCCATAAGCTTTACGGCCAGATGCACCTCCAACTGTGCTTCAACTCTGGCCTCCCAATCTGGGGCAAGACTCTTAGCCCCCTCCAGAAATCCGTTTCCTTGTTTGTAGAATGGGAATTGTGACAGCTGCTTGGAGGTTTGCATGTAGAATTTGTGTCCGGCAGGAGCTGGCACTTGCTGTACTGAGGCCCGCAGGGTGCAGGCATGTGGTGCAGGCCCCTCACTGTCTTTCTCGGGTGAAGGCTCAGGGGTTTCAGGGACCTTTCCTGGAGGCCCCTCCCCTCTTTACAAACCCACAAGGCCTTTCCCCTTCATGAGATCAGTTACCTCTCTCTCCTCTGACTTTCTCTTGTATTTAAAAGTTTGAATCACATAATCTGGAAAGAACTTGATTAAATAAGTTCATCTGTCCTTATTGTTCCCAGGTCATATTTGAAGGTCAAGGGTAGAAATTGTATTATTTCTATAAAAATTATTAAAGTAATAGATGATGATGTAAAGATATACTGGATAGTATAGGAAGGGGGAAAGTGGAAAACCGAAATCTTCCGACTTCCTTTCCTCCTCCCAGAGGCAACCATTACTAACAGCTTGCTCATTTTTCTAGAAATACCGTAGTCTGTGGTAACGAAATGATAGACAATGAAGCACATATAGGAACCATAAAACAGTGTATTCTGTTTTGCTATTATTACGTATGAGCAACAAATATGAATCATTCATACGTGTGTATATATGTATATATATTATATACATGTATCATTATCATCATTGCTCTGTGTAAGGCTTGTCTATTTATCCATCTCCTACCCATGCACCATCCATGTATTCGTTTATTTATCCCGGTTTCACCCCTCATTTCCCTCCTTCCTCATAGGCAATAATGTGAGTTATATGTATAGATCTATAGCTATGTGACATATATTGAAAGATATAGATAGGTACATATGTGAGATATATATATCTTTATTTTGCAAATCATTATTTGATGTGATTATGTTATCATTTAAATAGGTGTGGAAATACATATGTATATATATGTGTATATTTATGTGTGTGTATACTTGTATTTATGTATATGTATACACAGACACATAGTCATTTCTCTGTTTTATTGTGTGAATAGATGCCTTATTCTTATCAATAGCTGCATAGTATTTCGTTGTATAGAATTACCATTTGTATCCCCTGTTGTACTTCGTACTTCACTTTCTTGTATTTTTTCTTGTACCTTGCTGTTACAAACAATACTACAGGACCCTTTTGCACAAGCGACTTTGCACACTTGTATATGTTTATCTGTAGGATAAATTAGAATTCTTTGCTGTGAAATGTTCATTTTAAAATCTTCTTGCTACTGTCAAATTACCTTTTAAAGAGAGAGAACAATTTATGTGTCTTCCAAGAGAGTGGAGAGGAGTCTGAGAACAAACTGGACCTCTTTTCTAAACCAGTAGGTTTGAAAGGAAGACCATCATGGATGGAGTAGAGTCTGTGCAGAGACATGACTGCTCTGTTAAGCCTCCCTAGACCGCGGTGGCCATCATCTTACTCACATCCCCCCAGGGGGACCATAGTCCTGTGATCACACTTTACAGTTGGGGCACACTTTATGGAATGTAGCGCATTCCTGGTCGGCTGTAGTCTTGTAATGACGGGAGGACAGGATGGAGTGTGGTGGTGGTTAGGAGGCTTTGCCTCCCACGGCAAGTTATTGGAACTTATCGTGAGGTCAGTATAGGGTTGCAGAAGGACCCACTTAGACATTTGACCCCTCCCTCTGACAAAGACCTCTGGCAGGGACACACACATAGCAGTGGGGGAGAGTCACTTGCCTCATTCCTAGCAAGAGGACCTCCTATGTTTCAGGTATTAGGCTGGGTGCTTCACTTGCCTTATTCCTAACCACAAGCCTGAAGAGTAGACTCCAGGATCCCCAATATACACAGAAGGCATAAGGATGTGAAGGAACTTGCCCAAGGCTTCGATCTGAATCCCCATCCCTGTGATTACAGAGTCACACCATTGGCTCCCTCAGCTCTCACCCAGTCAGTGCATCCCATGGGTAATATGGCTGCTGCCCAGCTCCCTCCCTTTGCCCCACTTAGGCTCCCGCTGGCCAGGTGTACAGTACCTGCAGCCAGATGCATCTCACCAAACTCGGAACCCCTCCTTATTTTCCAGGCCCTCTCTCAGCTCCTGTGCCTGCTGCCGTGGCCTTGGTGGCACCCTCCCTTGGTGGGCGGCCCAGGGCTTCCTCAGCCCATGCAGTCCCCAGCTACCCCTGCTGAAGGCCTCAGTGGCACCTTCTTTGGGGCCTACCCCCTGCCTACCTTCAAGTTCCAGCCTCGCTCTGAGAGCGTGGACTGGAGGCGCATTAGCGCCCTGGATGTGGACCGTGTGGCGCGGGAGCTGGACGTGGCCGCCCTGCAGGAGAACATCACCGGGGTGACCTTCTGCAATTTGGACCGAGAGGCATGCAGCCGCTGTGGGCATCCTGTGGACCCGGTGCTGCTCAAGGTGCTGCGCTTGGCCCAGCTCATCATTGAATACCTGCTGCACTGCCAGGATTGCTTGAGCACCAGCGTTGCCCAGCTGGAGGCCCGGCTGCAGGCCAGCCTGGGCCAGCAGCAGCGTGGCCAGCAGGAGTTGGGGCGCCAGGCCGACGAGCTCAGGGGTGTGAGAGAGGAGAGCCGACGGCGTCGCAAGATGATTGGCACCTTACAGCAGCTGCTCCTGCAGACAGGGGCCCACAGCTACCACGCGGTGAGGACTCTCTGCAGGGTCGGGGATGGGGAAGGCTGTGGGCTCAGTCACCACCTGGCCACCTGGGCACCAGCACCCCGGGTCCCAGGATTACTATGGGCTCTGCTTTCTGGGGTGAAGAGCAGATGTTAGAGATGTCTCATCAAGTTCTCCAGCATGTGTGTGTGTGTTGGGGGGCAAGTGTGTATCTGAAGGATGTGTGTGCATACGTGTATAATATGTGTGTGTGTTTGTGGAGAGGGTGCCTGTCTAGGGTGTGCAGGTATGAATGTAGAGGCTGTGCATGTTTAAGGACAGTGTGAATATGTGTGTCTACCATGTGAATGTTTGGATATGTGTATGTATGTATGTAGAGTTTGTGGTGTCTAACATATGTTTGTGTGTGAAGTATGCATCTAAAGATATATTTATGGTTCGTGTGTGTGTGTATGAATGAATGAATGAATGAATGAAGGATATATATGTGTGTAAGGGTGTGTGTGTTTATGGAGGGTGTGAGTGTGTGTGTTTGAAAGGTTTGTGTGTATGTAGCAGTGTGATATAAAAAAGTGTGTTTGCGTGTGTGTGTGTGTGTGTGTGTGTGTAGAATCAGTCTGTAGCAAGCGAGTGGTACTGTGGTACCACCAGCCCCATTCCTGAAAGTGACTCCATCATTCAACCTAGTGACATTTCATTACCTGGAGTGGCATATGAACATTTGCATCTGCATGGCAAGTGTGGCCTGAGGACATTACACTTTCATGAATTGCTGTGGGGGCCTGGCCCTGGACCAGGCTCTGAGGAGGCAGGCACAAGTCATGCTGGCTCAGGTGTTCAAGAAATTCATAGTCTGGGGGTGGGTGGGACAGAAGGAATAATATGATACAATGTTAATTATGATAAAAAGGTCAGAATCCTTTTAGTAGTAAATGCCAGAGCAGCAGTTTAACTTGGTTTAGGCCAATAAAGAATCTATTGGTTACTTTAACTGAAAAATTCAGAGCTCTGGTGGGACTCATATGTGGCTTGTCCTTGGAATCAGATGATGGCACTAGAAATTAGTTTGTTTTTCTGTAGTTGTTGGCAACTCTTCTTTAGTGTGGGTTCCATTCTCAGAAAGAGTCTGTCTGTGTGGTAGGAAGTGGGGCCACCAATGCCAGTATCTCATTTTCCCAGGTTCAAGGCTGGCATGATAGAAGGCCCACTTTGGTCCCAGAGATCTGGGCCATTTTTCACTGTCCTGTATTTGGCTGTTTTTGATCTCCTATCCATCTGGGAGCCACTCACAGGTCCCTGGGAATTCAGGATTGTGACTGGCTTTGGTCTAGGTCACATGTCCCACCTTGGAGCTGGGGATGGACAGAAGCCTGTGGTTGGAGAGTGAGGAGCAGGGTAATTCCCCTGAAGAAAACTTGGGAGTTCTGTTGTCAGAGGAAGAAGGAGCTGGTACTGTGCGGTCCTAACTCCCTTAATGATACTTTCTAGAAGTTGTGTATATCACTTCTGCTTATATGTCATTGGCCAGAATTTAGTCACATGGCAAGGGAGGTTGGAGCATAAATTGTTTATTCTCATTAACCTTATGATCAGCTAAAAATAAGGGTTTCTATTACTGAGGAAAGAGGGAAAATGGGTCTTGGGGGACAACTGGCAATTTCTGTCACATTTGTGTGAAGATCGCAAATAATCTGTCCTCTTAGTCTGCTTGAGTAGGATTGGCAACCTGCAATTTTGTTGTGTTGGAGAAAGTTTGAAATTTTACAGTGAAAAGATGATATGATAGATTGGCAGTGTCTGAAATGCTTGAGGAGAGTGAAGTAGAATTAGAGATCTACTATCTTCTATCCTCTGGTTGTTCTCAATTCCAGGGGTGGGACCTGGGCATTGGCTTTCTTTTTTTTTTTTTTTTTTCCTTTGTAGTGTGAAGATTTTTAAACGTGTACAAAAGAGAGAGTAGTGTAATGAACCTTCATCTGTACATTACCTTATCAACTATCAATATTTTTGCATGTGTTCCCCTACCCACTTGCCCCACACCTATGTCACTTTGAAGTGTGTTAAGTGTATGGTGTTATCTATACCTATTTCAGTATGTATCTCTAAAAGGCAAGGACTCTCACTTTTAAATATAAATACAAGGGAATCATCATGCCTTGAAAAAACCAACAGAAATTCCTTGGTGTCCTCAAATACCTAGTCAGTGCTCACCAGTTCCCAGCGCACCGTAGCATTCAGATCAAATCTTCATTTCTGAAGCAGCCCTGGAAGCCCACGGAAATGGGAATTTTGATATTGGGAGGACACCAGGTTGAGCCAGGTGTTGTAATCCTGGCTTACCACCATTTCCCTTCTGTGCAGTGCCACCTGTGTGACAAGACGTTTATGAATGCCACCTTCCTCCGGGGCCACATCCAACGCAGGCACACAGGCACAGCAGAAGGCGGTGAGTCTAGGAGGCCCTCCTGGGATGGTCGAAGAGTCTGGGCTGGTCTGCAGTGGGTGTGGGGCATGTAGACCATCACAGCTGTCCTCAGACCTTATCCAGTAAAGAAGGGGATGATCTCATCATCTACTGTGGGGTGGTGGGGGACCCATCCCATGTGGGTCTGGAAGGGTTTCTGACCATGTGTGTAGAGAAGAAGGGAGTCAGATAGGTAAGTTCTGGTGTTAGCTCTATTCCTTTCTATGATGTGACCACAGTCAATGCACCCCCTCTGAGTCTCAGTGGCTTTTGCTGTGAATGGGGCAGTCAAATGGCATGACTCTGAAGGGTCCTCACCTTCCATTCTCCTATGAATCTGCTATTTTTTGATGCTAACTAGGAAGGGGCTTAAGGGGGGTTAATGAGCAGTTAGACCAGGTCTTTGACATTTTGTATGTACATGAGCTAACTATGACTTAATCACTTTAATTTTACCATTTCAAATTCCAAAACAAGTAGAGAGACTGTATGTTCCCCCATAAAGAGATTTACATTCTTTATATCTACATTTGTGGTTCATAAGAAATAGCTATTAACACAAAAAATAAATATAAATATGAAAATATAAATCATATAAATATAAAAATCTCATTAAATAAAACTTTTTTCTTATTTTTTTCATTTTAATTTCCTTTTCAAAGAGCAGACTTAGAGTTTAAAACAGCACCATTTACTTAATTGTTATGCATTTATTATATATCTAATTCTTCTTGGCTCTGTATTGGAGACTGCTAAAGAAAAACAGATTTTCTACTTTTTTTTTTTTAAAAGATTTTATTTATTTATTTGACAGACAGAGATCACAACTAGGCAGAGAGGCAGGCGGGGGCGGGGGTGGGAAGCAGACTCTCCGCCGAGCAGAGAGCCCGATGCGGGGCTTGATCCCAGGACCCTGGGATCATGACCTGAGCCAAAGGCAGAGGCTTTAACCCACTGAGCCACCCAGGCACCCCCAGATTTTCTTCTTCTTAAATGAGTTTTTCTGATAAAAAGACATGTCTTTGAAGAGATATTTGTATACCGATGTTCATAGCAGCATTATTCACAGTGGCTAAGATGTTGGAGTACCCAAATGTCCATAGACAGATGACTAGATAAACAAAATGTGGTATATACATGCAAGGGAATATGATTCAGCCTTAAAAAGGAAATTATGTAACATGTTACAACATGAATGAACCTTGAGGATATTATGGTAAGTGAAGTTAGTCAGTCTCAAAAGGACAAATTCTGTGTGATTCCACTGATACAAGGTACCTAGAGTCATCAAATTTATAGAAACAGAAAGTAAAGTGATGGTTGTGGGGGGCCGGGGGAGGGGGTCCATGGGAGTTATTTAAAGCATATAGAGGGTATGTGCTTTGGTGAGTGCTGTGAAGTGTGTAAACCTGGTGATTCACAGACTTGTACCCCTGGGGACTAAAAATATATGTTTATAAAAAATAAAAAATTAAAAAAAATGGTTAAATGCTGAATTTTATAGTATATATATTTTACCACAATAAAAAGCTGGGGATAAAAATATATGTATATAAAAAATATATGTTTATAAAAAATAAAAAATTAAAAAAAAAAAAAAGCTGGGAAAAATGTCTTTGACCTGGAAAAATTTTTTAAAATTTAATTTATCTTTTTAAAATGTTTGTTGATTTTTAAAAAGATTTATTTATTTATTTATGTGCCAGAGAGAGAGAGAGCACACAAGCGGCGGGAGCAGAGGCAGAGGGAGAAACAGGCTTCCCACTGAGCAAGGAGCCTGGTGTGGAACTCAATCCCAGGACTCTGGGATCATGACCCGAGCTGAAGGCAGAAGCTTAATTGGCTGAGCTACCCAGGTGTCCCTTGACCTGGTAAATTTAAATACAGAAGTGTAGAAAAGAGAAAATAAAAACCATGGACAGTATCAGCTAGTTAATATTTTGGTTTGTTCTATGTCATTATTTTTCTGTGTACATATATAATCCTATACTATGCAGTTTTAACTGTTGCTTATCTTCAATTAAGAATATATTACATTTTCAATGTCATTCAGTCATCTTAGAAAATATGATTTTTAATGGCTGCATAGTATCCCATCCTCTGATTATCATAATTTATTTCACGATTAAATTACTTTGTACTTTATATGGGTTACTCATAAATTTCCCTTTTGGGGGCGCCTGGGTGGCTCAGTGGGTTAAGCCGCTGTCTTCAGCTCAGGTCATGATCTCAGGGTCCTGGGATCGAGTCCCGCATCGGGCTCTCTGCTCAGCGGGGAGCCTGCTTCCCTCTCTCTCTCTGCCTGCCTCTCTGACTACTTGTGATTTCTCTCTGTCAAATAAATAAATAAAATATTTAAAAAAAATAAATTTCCCTTTTGGAAATCATATGATGATCAACATTCCCGTATATAAATCTTTGTGCATATTCCTTGTTATTTTCTTAAGGTTAAGTGCTGAAGGAGAGGGAAAGTATGTTCTTAAGGCAACTTTTGCTAAATTAATGTTCATGATCTTTTTATTCTCAGGCAGCTGGCTTTTCAATACCCCTGTTCTTCTTTTTCATACTATCTCAAATCACTTTGTTAACCCAAATTAATTTTCACTACATCTAAAAATTGCTTGTTTCCAAAAAGTCCAATCTGGGGAAAACCATATCTCATTTCAGAGACAGGCTTAGAGTTTTAATAATGATGCCATCTATCTAATAGGAACTAAAGGTACTTTGAAAAGTAACAAATGTTCAAGTACTATTGGTGTCTTTTTCATTAACCTGTAAATCTTGGTTTATAAATATGTGGTTTAGTTAGAATGTTCTCTTACAATTCATTCTTTTTTATTAATCTTAGAAAAGTTAAAGCATCCATGCACTTAAAGCAATCTTGGCTGAAATTTTTCTTCATAATACATGCTGCTTTTTTTTTCATTTGAAACTTAATACTTTGTTGTGTTTCTGAACAAAGTAAACTTCAAACTACAATTATCTTCACTATGTTCAACTCCTCTCTGATGGCTGTCAGGACCCATTGATATGTTTTTTGTATCAATAATCACTGTGCACGTGCTATTTTGTATGCTGCTTCTGTTACTCTACTGATCTCGTGTTTACATATGCATGAGTCAGGACTGCCCAAATAGTTATTTTCAATGGCAATCATAGTTCACGTTTATGGAGCTGTCAGGCCAGGCAGTATGCTAAGCACTTTGCACTATCACATTTCATCCTCACAACAACCCATCTGAGCTGGGTGCTGTTATCTTCATTTTCCAACTTGGGAAAACTGAGGTTCGGGGAGGTTAAGTCACTTGCCCCTGGTCAGTGTCCAATGGAAGTGGCAGAACTGGTCTCAGCCTGAGGTGTGGCTGATTGCTTAGGCGAGGAACGGCGCTCCACTCACTTTTTCACTTAAACTGGCCACCCTTTCTTTTCGTGGACCCCACAGAGAAGCAGAAGAAGCAGGAACAGCCAGTGGAGGAGGTGTTGGAAGAGCTTCGGGCCAAGCTAAAATGGACCCAAGGAGAGCTGGAAGCCCAGAGGGAGGCGGAGAGGCAGCGGCAGCTGCAGGTGGGCATGGAGAGGAGGCACCGGGGAGAGCTGCTTGTGGACTACCCAGGAGACCCATGGGGCACCTGTCTCCCACAGGACCAGAAGTCTGGCTGGCTTTTTGCTGCTGGGAGTTGGCACCAGGGTGGCATCTTCCTGAGTGTGGCAAATGATTTGGGGTTGTCTGGGAAGGAAAACTCAATTATTTTTCCAGATCTGTATGACCAAATGTAAAGCGGAGAATTTCACTTTCCTGCCTTTTCTGGCACCCTGTGAGGGCATTTGGACCAGAATGTTAGCTTCTTACTTTACCTGGCTGGTTCGCTTTTTTGAGAACAAAGACTGGATAAACTCCAAAGTCCAGTTTCAGGGATGCACTTAGTAGATAATTGTAGAATGAAGATATGTAAACTTGCCTCACTCCTTCCTTCATGTAGTCATTCTTCATTCATTTCCTCATTTTATCATTCCTCGTTTATCGAGCGTCAACTATGCCTCGAACAAAGGGAGAGAAAAGACAGGGTCCCTATCCTCAAGGGTCTTTACAGTTCAGATAAGACTTGTCCCGCTCCATGACCAAACTGTGGTAATGAATGTTCTTTGGGTCTCCATAGTGACTTGCCCAGACAAGGAGCCCTAGCATTTTCTCAATCAATATTTGCCATAATGTGGAATTAATGAGTCTATTGTTCTTGCTTTTCTTTCCAGGAAGCAGAGATCACCCGTCAGAAGGAAATAGAAGCTAAGAAAGAATTTGATGAATGGAAAGAAAAAGAGCGGGCCAAGCTATATGAGGAAATAGACAAGCTAAAAAAATTATTTTGGGATGAATTTAAAAGTGTTGCCAGCCATAACTCTGCGCTAGAAGAGGTACCCAACACAAAAGCATTGAAAGTTCTTTTGCTAAAAAGCTGTTTATTCTCAAAATTTATTTCTTAGTTTGTACTAGTTTTATTTCATCTGCCATTTGGGCTAATATAATGTGAGGCCGGGTAACAGAGGCCGGTGCCAGGAATCGAATCCCTGTTCTGTCACATACTGGCTGTGTGACCTTAGGTGAGTTACTTAACCTTTTTGTGCCTCAGTTTCTTTTCTGTAAGATAGGTTGCTGAAAGGGCTACATTAGCACATAGAGAGCACTTAACATTGTCTGGTATGTAGTAAGAACTTCCCAGACATTATCTTTATTTTTGCAAAGAGCTTTCTTTCATCACTGGACAAGAGATGAAGCGGAATTTAAATGAATGCACTTTTCTCCCAGCAAATTGTGAGTTGAGTGCTGCTTACCTGCCAGGCATTCTGCTGGGGTCTGTGGAGATCACACATAATAATAAGATTTACTGACTGTAGTTACTGGTTCCCAGCTCCTGTGTGGGTCACTTTATATATAGACATTAACTTTTAATTCTCACAACAACAAAACAACCATAACATTCTCAAAGTAGGTACAATATCCGTTTACTTATTTCTTTTTTAAAGTTCCTTAAAAGAAAGCTATTATCATTCCTCCTTTGCAGGAGAAGACATTGAGGCCCCATGTTATGGGGTCACACAGCTACTAAGAGGTAGACCTGGGATTTGAACTTGACTTGTGAAACTTCAAAGCCTCTGCTCTTCTACTGGGTCTACTGTCAGGTTTATTCAGGAAAACCTTATTGTAGGTTATTATCCCTGGACTGTATCTTCCCATATAAGCCTGTATAACTGTATGGCTGAAAATGTTTTGAGGAGAAATATGTTCAGAATATATATAGCTCTAATTATTGGTCCTGCTAGCATCAAGGAGAATATATATATATATATTTTTTTTTTGTTTGTTTGTTTGTTTTGTTTTGTTTTTGAAAATGAACTGTCTGATCGCATTTCTCACAATCATTCTATGTTTTGCTAAAGAAACACCTGGACAACTTTTCCAGGAGGAGATCGTTATAGGTTATGCGTGGGATCTTGGGTGGTCCATCATCTCAATCTGAGATGGGAAGTCATGGATGGGGAAGGCTTGGGGTTGAGATGATGTGTGTGTGTGTGTGTGTGTGTGTGTGTGTGTGTGTGTTTATCTCTAGTGACCCAAGTCCTCCCATCCTAAATGTTCCCGCATGTGGTCAGGGATGATTTGTGGGCGACAAGATGCCACTCTACCCCAAGGAGCTCATGCTCTTACCAACTCTGTGCTCATCATTCCTGAGCTCGCCCACACCCCTGCTGACTCCCATTCCTCCCCCAACATGGTGTTAGCTGACTAGACATTTGATAGATAGGTATTGGTTTGAATTTGGAGTTATTGTTCAGAAACCACCTCAGAGGGTTCCTTCAGTTCAGACATTTGAAGTTTTGATAAATAAGGACATAATTCTTACCATCCATGGTTTCTTTTTAACTTGGATCACATTTTCCTAAACCAGAACATCATTTTTTTGGTCTTTCCTCTATAGGATTGCTTATGCTGTGTTTTTGTGTCCGTATGTTGCCCCCATCTCCTCTCAAGTGACATTTTATTATAGGAACCAAAATGGATACACACATCTCAGTGTATTTGGATAATTATTTTGTTAGTTTTTCTTCCTATTTGGGGGAGAAAAAGATAAGATTTCATTTACCATGGGAATAAATAACACAGTAAGACTGTCTCATTACACAAGAAAAGATTCCCCTTGGTGTTAGGAGGGCCAATGAAAGAGAAATACTTCTTGAAGATGTTTCTCCTCAAAATTTTCTCTTTGATACCAAGGCCTGTGAGCTTACTTTGGCTAAGTTGCCTGACTGCAGAGAGAACTTGAGAGAAGATGTAGGGTAAATCCAGCTGCCAAAGGAGTCCCTAGTTGAATGGAAATTGCCATGAAGGTTTGTGATGCCGAGAAATACTGCTCTCTGGTTGTCTAAACATCGGTGTGAAGACAGTAATGACACATCAGAAGCTGAGGGTTGCACATACACTTGAAAAAGCATTTTACTCTATGATAATACTCAATTAGAAATGGTTAAGATTTTACCTGATACTGCTTTAGCAGTCTAGAAGAGTTGAAGAATGGTAAGTTAAACTCAGGGACGTGCAGTTCTTTAAAGCTTTAATGGGGGGGCTTGTGAGTTTGGTATGGTAATAGAGATGGAGATAATTTGCTTTTGTGACTGCAGAAGTGGTATGTTTAAAAGTGTAACCACAGGTGGCAAGGCCTGTTCTCTTGGATCCCCCTTTCTGTGCCTTTTCCTTCAGATTACACACTGCACGCTCAGGAATCACTAGGTATTGGTGACACCACTCCAAGCCAGGCAAAGCCAGGCCTTCTTGGTGACAGCCAGCAGTTTTTGATGGGAAGAGGGACAGGAGTGTTCAGGGAATGGTCGGTCCAGAGTGCATGAGACCCTCCCAAAGCCTCTAAGAGTCTAATTCTCTTCAGCGTATTCAAGACTGAGGAGGAAATGGGGGCAGAAATGTCTGGTGAGCTTTGGGCTTTGGGGACAGTTGAATTTCAGTGCAGTTGAAATTCTGCTCTTGAATTCTTTTTGTCCATGGGCTCCTGCTTCTCCTGCGTAAGCACTGAGCTCTCAGGGGAACCCTCGTGGAGGGGAATGCACACTTGTGTGAATATATATAGGCACATAGATGTCCGGTGAAGACAAGCTGGAGTTTGTGGTGGGATGTGGTGGGCCCTTCTGACCGTATAAAAGACAACATCAAGATTAGATCTTCATCTGAATAAAATTGGGCCCTGACTTTTCAGAAACTGAAGGTGCTGCAGTCCCACAGTGTGGTGGAGTCCAATCTCGGGTCACTGCGGGATGAGGAGTCTGAGGAGCGACTCAGGCAGACTCAGGAGCTCCAGGTCCTGAGAGAGAAGATGGATATTCAGGTGAGCTGAGGGCTCTTGCCCTTTTCCCCACAGCCAGCTATATTGTTTTCAACAAAGTCTCTCAGTTTTGCTCTTGGCTTTATGGAAGTTGGAAGACGTTAGGTTTTTGTTTTGTTTTGTTTCTGTTTTTTTTAACCTTTAAAATTTTTGAATTCATGCACAGTAAGAAAATTTTACATTTTACATATACATATATGTGCACATATGCAGATAGACCTATGTTGATGTGTTCATGTATGTACAAATAAAATGGAAATATATTTTATACAAAATAATATTTATCTTCTCTATGCATTATGCAGTTTGATATTTTCTATTTTATTATTATTATTATTTTATTATGTTCAGTTAGCCATTGTATAGTACATCATTAGTTTTTGATGCATTGTTCAGTGATTCATTAGTGGCTTATAACACCCAGTGCTCGTCACAGCACATGCCCTCCTTAATACCCATCACCCAGTTACCCCCTCTCCCTCCTCCCCTCTGAAACCCTCGGGTTGTTTCCTGGGGTCCATAGTCTCTCATGGTTCATCTCCCTCTCTGATTTCTCCCACTTTGGATTTCCTTCCTTTCCCCTATGGTCCTCTATGCTATTGCTTATGTTCCATATATGAGTGAAACCACATGATAATTGTCTTTCTCTGCTTGACTTACTTCACTTAACATAGTTGTCTCCAGTTCCATCCATGTTGATGCAAAAGTTGGGCATTCATCCTTTCTGATGGCTGAGTAGTATTCCATTGTGTATATGGATTACATCTTCTTTATCCATTTGTCTGTTGAAGGGCATCCTAGCTCCTTCCACAGTTTGGGTATTGTGGACATTGCTCCTGTAAACAATGGGGTGCATATACCCCCTTTTTTCACTACATCTATATATTTGGGGTAAATATCCCGTAGTGCAATTGCTGGGTCATAGGGTAGCTCTATTTTCAACTTTTTGAGGAACCTCCATGCTGTTTTCCAGTGGCTGCACGAGCTTGCATTCCTACCAACAGTGTAGGAGGTTTCCCTTTCTCCACTCTCATCAACAGTTGTTTCCTGTCTTGTTAATTTTTGCCATTCTGACTGGTGTAAGGTGGTATCTCATTGTGGTTTTGATTCATATTTCCCTGATGGCTAATGATATTGAGCATTTTTTCATGTGGAAGACATCAGGTTTTACCTTTGCAGACCTTCTGCCAATACATGAAAGCATGGGATCAGATTCTTAGGGTTCTCAGGTGAGGCTGGTATACACATGGGAGCAATATCAGGTTTGCTTGGCATCTTTTCAAAATACATACAGTTATGTCCCTTACTGGGTACCTTCACCCTCATTTTGGTTCCAACCCAGTTGAAAACAACTCTAAGGAAGTGTGACAGTGTCCTGTTTTGAAGGCATTTCCAGTGGATCTTGTTGGTGATGGTAAATATCCAACAACCACTCTCTGGACCGAAAAAAGCTTTAATTTGTAAAGCAGTTGCCATTGTCCATGGTGTAAGTTTTCCCACCCAGGCCGATTTCATGCTGCCGCTGGGAGGCCCCTGGGTGTGGAGTTGGAGAGGCTGGCACCCAGTCTGCTTTCTTGAGGCTGCAGGAGGTGGCTCCGGCCACCACTGGAGGAATCTTACAACGGTCCAGCTACATTTGGTCTGTGTCACTGATTGCTCCAGGACAAGGAAGGACCTGATCACTCTATCAGATTGTGCTTCTGCTTCTGCTTGCTAAGATTATTAAGAAAGAGTTTAAAGTCTAACTGAGATTGGTAAATTGTTTTTACTACTTGATGTTTTACAGGTTTCACTTTAAGAAATGACCTCTGTTCTCATCATTTGCCTCCTTGTCTATGGATTTCCTTACCAATTTGAGAGTTTCTATGATATATGGAACTTAACCCAAACTTTTCTTGTTCTTGTGGTTATTTAATTTTTAAAAATGATTTTATTTACATACTTGTCAGAAAGAGAGAGAGTGCACAAGCAGGGAGAGCAGCAGGCAGAGGGAGAAGCAGGCTCCCTGCTGAGCTGGGAGCCTAATGCTGGACTCAATCCCTGGACCTTGGGATCATGACGTGAGCCAAAGGCAGATGCTTAACCGACTGAGTCACCCAGGCGTCCTTGTTCTTGTGGTTGTTTCCCCCACAATATTGTGCCTCCAGTTTTGTTGGCCATATGAAATTAATAATGTTTATGTGGTCAAAATGATCAAATTATCAATCTTTTGATTGGCCACTCAGAGGTTTAAAAAGAAAATGTTTCTGTGTTTCCTTTAAGGCCTTATTTATTTATTTATTTATGTATTCCTTCATTCATACGTCCCTCTTTATTAAGGTATGATTGGCATGTAAGAAGTTGTGCATATTTGGTGTACATGACTCAGTGAGTTTGGGAATAAGTATTTACCTTTGAAACCATCACCACATCAGGGCACAGTCATATCTATCACCTCCCAAAGTTTCTTCCCACCCTCTTTATTATTATTATTATTTTATTTGTGTGTGTGGTGATAACACAACATAAGATCTACCTTCTTAGCTAATTTTAAATATACAACATATCTTGTAGAACAAACCTTGTACCCTTTAACCATAACCTTCCCACTTTCTCCTCATCTTAACCCCTGGCAACTACCATTCTCTCTCTGTTTCTATGAGTTTTAGATTCCACAAGTAAGTGAGATCATACAGTGTTTGTCATTCTTATCTGGTTTATTTCACATAGTGTAACGTCCTCTAGGTTCATTCATGTTGATGCAGGATTTCCTTCTTTTTTAAGACTGAATAGTATTCCAGTGTATGTATGTACCATGTTTGCTTTATTATTCATCTATCAGTGGATTATTAGGTTTCCCTGTTTTGGCTATTGTGAATAATGCTGCAATGGACATGGGAGGGTATCTCTTTGAGATCCTGATTTCAGTTTTTTTGGGTCAGTATCAAGAAGTGGGGTTGTTGGATTACATGTTAGTTCTGTTTTTAATTCTTAAAAAATTTTTATTTATTTATTTATTTGTTTGAGAAAGAGAGAGAGGGCATTTGCAAGAGAGGGGAGGTGCAGGGGAAGAGGTACAAACAGACTGTACTCAGAGCACAGAGCCCGTTGTGGAGCTCATCTCATGACCCTGAGCTGAAATCAAAAGTCAGATGCTTAACTGACTGAGCCACTGAGGCACCCTTAAATTTTTTTTTTAATAACAGAAAAACAAACAAGTTTATTAACAAATACATTTCATGTCTACCTTGGAGATACCAGGGGAAATGAGTAAGTCTATTTTTAATTTTTGAGGTACTTCCACTCTGTTTTTCATAATAACTACACCAATTTATATTCCCTCCAGCAGTGTATGAGGATCCTCTTTTCTTCACATCCTCACCAACACTTGTTTTATATATCTAACTATCTACCTATATCTATTTTAATAATAGCCATCTTGCAGGTGTAAGGTGTGGTATCTCATTGTGGTTTGATTTACATTTTTGTGCTCACTAATGTCTAATGTTGTAGGCCTTCTTTGGGGAAATGTCTATTCAGACTCTTTGTCTATTAATTTTTTTTTCTTTTTGTACTGAGGTATAGAAGTTCCCCATATTTTGGATGTGAGCTCCCTATCAGATATGTGGTTTGCAAAATATTTTTTCACATTCCATAGGTGGTTCTCCTGTTGCGTGGAATGTTCTATATATTTCTGTCTTGCCCATTTGGTCTATACTGACATTCGAGTCTAGTGTTCCCTTTTGGTTTTCTGCATGGATGATCTTTCCGTTGTTGAAAGTGGGCCATTGAAGCCCCATACTCTTACCGTATTGCTATTTCTCCCCTCAGTTGTATTAATATTTGCTTTATATGTTTAGGTGCTCTGATTTTGGATGCTTCTATATTTATAATTGTTATATTGATGAATTAACCACTTTATCATTATATAGTGACTATTCTCTTGTAACAGTTTTTTACTTAAAGCCTTTGACGGAGTTATAGCTACCCCATTCTCCTGGTTGTGGTTTGCATGAAATATCTTTTCCCATCCCTTCAGTTTCAGCCTATGTGTGTCCTTGAGATGAATCTCTTGTAGGCAGCCTATAGCTGGATCTTATTTTTCTAATCCATTCAGTCACTCTGTGTCTTTTGATTGGAGGACTTGGTCCATTTAAATTTAAAGTAATTAATGGTGAGTAAGGACTTACTATTGCCATTTTGTTAATTGTTTTCAGACTGTTTTGTAGTTACTTTGTTCCTTTCCTCCTCTCTTGCTGCCTTCCATTTTGATGTGATGGTTTTATTTTGTAATGGTATGCGTTGATTCCTTCACTTTTTGCATATTTGCTATAGGTTTTTTGTGGTTAGTGTGAGATTTACATAAACCATCTTATAGTACAGCAGTCTATTTTAAGCTGATAATAACTTAATATTGGTTGCAGGTAAATACTTCTCCTCTTACACCTCCTGGTGTCTACAAACCAGCCAGTTGGATCTGTGGATGGTTGTTGAGATCCCCATGCTGGGCGCCACAGGCTGATTTGGCTCTGCCCTGTCCCCCAGTTCTGAGGGCGGGGGAAAGAAGTGGGCCTCCTGGGCAGCACCCCATGAGGCTGGGGTGGTGGCTGCTCACTTGCTGTCACTTTCCTTCATAGGAAAAATTGCAGGCTGAGGGGGTGTCTCTTTAGGCATCAAACTGTGCCTCCTTGGGGAGAGCTGAGGCAGGTAGAGTGAAACTTCTCTGGACTGCATCTATTCTCAAGTTTATTTTTTATTTTTTATTTTTTTTTGTTTTCCTCTTTTGAAGTGTCAGAAACTCTCAGCTGGGTTCCTGGGCTCCCACAGAGGAATCCGCACCTGTGGGTGGTTTGAGAGCTGGAATTTCTTATGGTACCGTTTTACTGATATCACTTCCAATTTTTAAGTTTAAATCTTTGACCCACCTAAAATTTATTTTGGTTTAAGATATGAAATAAAGATTCAAGTTCATATATTTTTTTTCCAGGTAGTTAGCCACCTGTTTGAACTCCATTTGTCAATAATCTATTTCTCCCAGAGTAAGATTCTATCCCCCACCACCCCCCAGTCTTTGTCTAGGCTTTCTGTTCTTTTTACTACTCTGCCTAATCATGAGCCAGCACTTTTTAATTCCTGTAGCTTTGTAGTACATTCTGATATCCAGAGTCCTGTTTATCTTTTTCAGAAAGCAGAATGGAAGAGAAAAATGAAGGAACTTCAGGGAAAGCATGCAGCTCAGAAGCAAGAGGTAACTCTGGGTGGTCAGGGGGAGCTGGGTTTCCTGAAACCTCCTCTTACCCTACGGCACCCCCATCCTCTATCACTAGCCCCCTCAAACTGACCAGTATTTGGTTGCTGATGGTGTTCCTGGTGGCTGACCCCAATCAATCCCCAGAAGGGGTCAGCCACCCAAACAGCAGCCTCCCTGGCCCGGAGTCCGGGCCTCTGGGACTTGTCTTCTGAACCCAACACCTGCTTTACTCTGTGGTCCCCTATGCAGGGACCCCTTCAGGCCGTCCACAGAGACCAGGCCTGGAAACCTTAGATGCATTGTCTGGTCATTTCATGTTTGCGCTCTTCCTTGAAACCCCACCCAGGAGAGAACCTCAGCCATCATTCAAGGGGAGCCCACATGGAAAGGGTCAAATACTGAGATCGGGGAATAGGGAGCAGCAGGCCTCAGGATGAGAAAACAGCTCCTATGAAAATGCCCCTGAGGAGGAAGCAAGTTGAGGAGGAAGCTGGTTATCAGAAGCTCCAGGTACTGCCTACAGAAAGCCCAGAAGAGGCAGGTGCTCAGATCAGAGGCCAGCACTCCCATTTCCAGTAATTCCCATCTGATGGGTTTTTTAAAAAAGGTTTTATTTGTCTATTTAACAGAGAGATCACAAGCAGACAGAGAGGCAGGCAGAGAGAGAGAGAGGGGAAAGCAAACTCCTGGCCGAACAGAGAGCCCGATGTGGGACTTGATCCCAGGACCCTGGGATCATGACCTGAGCTGAAGACAGAGGCTTTAACCCACTGAGCCACCCAGGAGCCCCTACCATCTGATGGTTTTATTTTATTTGAAACATCTTCAGATGGGAAATACGGTTTAATTTATTCCAAAAGTGGAAGAAACATATGAAGGCACACTCAGTACAGTGTACTGAAATATATGGAGGTTCACTTCCACCCCAACTCTGTCTACCTGCCCCCATCACCCACCCCATGGCTGTCTGTCCACTTGTACTGCTTTCTTGGGTATTTTTCTAGAGTATCTTTATGCAAATAGAGTCTCATCTTCTATCTACTCTTACAACAGCACGGGACAGTATTTTCTTCACCTTCCGGTTTTTCCCTAAAAACACTATTGGATGACTCATGAATGGCCTCAGGTTATCTGACTGTCCTTCCGTGGGTGGTCATGCTGGACAGAAAGCCTGTTTGCCCTGATTGTAGGGGTCTGTATCCAATTCTCACTTCCCCTCAAGCACAGCTTGGAAATATGCCCAAACTGGAAAGTAGTCCATCCTGTTAGAAGCCACCTGCCCAGGTCTGGAAGCCCCCACCCCACTTTAGGTGAAACTGCAGCCAGCATGTGCCTCCAGGAGCAGGCCCTGCAGCTCCCGGGCACTCCGAGGTTGCTGCGACACCTGACTGACTGAGTCCCCTGTGCCCACCAGCTGCAGGAGCAGAACGAGATGCTCCGGGCCTCCCTGTCTCAGGATCAGAGGAAAGCAGCTGCCCGGTCCCAGCGCCAGATCAGTGCTCTCTGCGCCCAGCTCCAGGAACAAGCCAGGCTCATTGCCTCCCAGGAGGAGATGGTAGGTCTGTCCCTCCTCCTTGCCAGGCCCTGGGGCCCCTAGGCCTCTTCTCTGTGAGGATCTCCTTTGATTCTCCGGACTCACTGGCAGTGGTCTCATTAACGAGGCTCTCTCAGGAGAGAAAAGAGTGATGAAGCTGCGGCTGTCTCTTTCCAGGCTGAAGATAGCCCTGTTGTCCGGAGGGCCTGAGCTAAGTTCACACTAACACCAGACACTGTCTAAAGGCTGGCACCTGCTTGATACTTGGTATATTACTTCATTTAAACCTCACTGCTGCCCTTCAAGGCAGACATTGGCTTCCTCCCATCTTCCTTTGACAGATGATGGAACAGGCTGGAGAAGCAGGTGCCTCCCTCAAGTCCACAGAGCATACCCTATAAGAGCCAGTGTGGGGATTCAGCCCTGGCCAGGCAGTGCACTGCAAAACTTGGGCTCTTTTCATTGTGTTCTCAGACATCTTTTCCTGGTCAAAACACTTGTCCTAAATTAATGGACGCTGAAGATGTTGTCACACAAATTAGTATGGTGTGACATAGCCCCTCTCTCCTAGAGCTGACCCCTTGACCTACTGCTAACTCTCTGCCCAGTCTGGGCTCAGCTCCCCCTTTTGAGTTGCAAGTCAGGGGACAGGTGTCTCTGCCATCAGAGGGGCCCCTCTGTGGCTTCAGGGCCTTGCCTTGCTTCTGAAACCCCCTCCACACAGATTCTCTGAGCAGAGCACCTCCTGTCACTATCTAGTTCAGTCTTCTTGTTCCCACTCCCTGGTTTTTGTGTTTTCAGTTCTCCCAGCTGTACTTCACTCGGGTAATGGATCTGACCCTCTCTTCTGCTTTTCATTTTACTGGGCCTCCCGCCACTTAGCTCTTCACTGCTCTGGCCACCTCAGGTCCAGTCTGGAAATTTCTTCCTTCTGTTACCCAGGACTCCTGTTTGCAGATATTTCACTAGGGAGCCCATTGGCTAAACCTGGATTTAGAATAGATCAGTAGGGGTTTATTTGTATTGTAACGTCAAAAGAGGTGACAGTTGATGGCCTTGATTTAGCAGCAAAATTATGTCATTGAAAATCCAAACTCAGTTTTTCTTTTTTATCATCCTCAGTGGGTTGACTTTTGTTTTCATGTTTGACCCTTATCATTGCAAGATGGCCGTCCTAGCCCCAACCATCACAAGCATATTCAGTAGAAGAAGTTGATGAAAAGGCCCCTTCCTCAGACTTTTGCTTATATTTTATTGGTCAGAGCTGTATTACATGGGCAACCATAGCTGCAAGGAAGGTTAGAAGGCAAATGATTAGTTTTAGAGTCTCTAGAATAGAGGTAGGCAAAGAAAGAAGTAGTTGGAAATTGGCATTGGATGTGTCATTCATCAGTAGATAATAAAAAACAACTGAAGCTTAAGCAGAAGAGGAAATTTGTCTTAAGGATAGACAGGGTGTCTCAGAAAGTTCAAGGCAGGAGAGCAGCTGAGTCTGGGATTAACTAGAACGAGAGACATGAATGTGGTCAGGAGTTTTCCTTTGCTGTGTGTCTCTGTCCTTTTCTCTAGATCTGCGTAAACTTGTTCCTTTTATTCTGAAGATCAGCTTTCACATCATACCCACCCCATATGGCAATACAAATAAACAAGCAGCAAACAAACAAGCAAACCCCAAACCAGTTGGCTGTCACTGGCTCTTGACTTCACATGTTTCCAATTCAGAGTTCTCTGCCCCAACCTAGACACTTGGCTATGGTTGTGGTGTGCGGTCACGTTGTCACAGATGGCTGTCCCACGTGCAACTGTGTGGAAGGGGGATGAAGAGGCACCTTCTGGAAAAGGAAGGGCTCAGCAGTTTAATGACTGTCCAGCTCATGCCTGCTTCCGCCCAGGGGGCCCTCAGCTCGTGTCCCCATGGTGGGGGGAGCCTGCCTCACCCTGGTTGTCCACCAAGTGTACCAGCAGTATTGCTGTATGCCTGTCCCACTCCACTCATGTGGGGCTCCTGCCCTTCAAATCACAGTCCCTCTCTGAAGAGGAGCATTCTTGCCTTCCCATCCTGGATGCTGCTGTTCAACCTCAGTGCCACCACCCCCCTTACATATGGATGGCAGGAGGCATACTGGGGGGTTGGGGCAGCGTTCTCCGAGTTCCTTCTAGTTCCCAGTGGGGGATATGGAAACTGACTGTCCCTTCTTTATGGTGCTGGGCAGGCCTACGGCACAGAGCAGGGTTCCCGGCTGCCTGTTCTGTTCTGTATCTTTGCAGATCCAGACCATGTCTCTCAGGAAGGAGGAGGGTAAGTTCTCATGGGGTGTTTTCTAATAGTCTTGGCCTCTTCTTTCTCCTGTCCCCCACCAGTCAGTTTATAGAATGAGGGGGTGGCAGTGAGAGCAGTGAGAGCAGCTCCTGGGTCATGGGGTGTCAGGCTCGCTGGCTGGGTGAGGGAGGGCAAGAAGAGATCTGCTTCTGGGACAGACAGATGGATTCTGGCCTGGCCGGGTCTTCTCTGTGGGGTAGTGGAGACCCAGGGAACAGTAGGATCCTGCGGGCAGTGACTGATGGAGCTTTTCACGAAAAGATTCCAATTCCTCATGCCTAGGGTTCGAGCCATCAACTTTGACCTTCCTCTCGGGGTGTAGCAAGTTGAATATGAATGTGGCCTGTCTAGAGTATGTGTAGTCTTCCTCTGGGTACCCTGGTGTGCTGCTGTATGTTTCTTGTGTGTGTGTGAGTGTCTCATGGATGCACGTGCTGGTGTCTAAAGGGAGCCAGTAACACACAGGAGACCGCCCCTGTGTGGAGGACCTTGGCCAGGCCCTTATGAAACCTGGCCCGTTGGACTCCCACTTCTTCTGTCCTGTCTCTTTAGCCACCTTTCTGCCTTTTCTTGCAAACCCACATGCCTGTCCCTAATCCCTGCCTCTAGGTCAGATGTTCCTTCCCCAGCTTGGCCAGCAGGTCAGAGAAGCACCCTCCCTGTGGCCTTGAACGTCCTGAGGGCTGGGGCTGGGATGTGTGCCACGTGTGTCGCCAAGCACTTTAGATTCATTGTCTCATTATGTTGTCCCCACTACTTAATGTGGACCCAGCATTATCAGACTCATTTTTTAGATGAGGAGACTGGGGCTTGCTGAGGTTCTGGGACAGCCCCCTCCCCCCCGCCCCCACCACGTGGGGTTGTGAAGGACCAGCAAAGGGCAAGCTGGGCTGGGAACTCTGGTCTTTCTGGCTCGAGCTGTCTGTGCTCATGACTGCAACTCCATCCGTCCTGCCTCTCCTGGTGAAGAAACGACTGGAAGGCTTGCTCTTTCTGGCCCGCAATCACGTTGTGTTCTGCACTTTCCTCCAAGTCAGGGATGGTATCCGGGGCATTGGGGCCACTAACTGTTGGGCTCTCCTCAGGGACCTGCGAGGGCCTGAAGGCTGTGGTCACAGAAGACTCTTCTGAGGAAGGTGAGGCATGACTCTCTTTCCCCGGTGTCTAATGCAGGATTCGTCCTGCATTAGATTTGTCCTCCTTGTCCAGTTTGTCTCTCCCTCACTGTGTCTGGCTACCGGAAGCCCGGGAAAGGGAAGTAGGAACATGAGACGAGTACTTTAAGCACCTTGTGTGTGCCAGGCAGGTTACACACAGGCCTTAAGGTGCGATCTGATGGCTCACTGATGGGGAAGCCCAGAGAGGGCCAGCGACTTGCCTGGAGTCACAGAGCCGGCAGGTAGGCGGAGGCGGGATTCGGAATCTGCCTGGGCTCCCTCTCCACAGTCGTGGGCACCTTCTGTTTTCATTCAGTCCGTTCGGTGGTGAGTCTGGTATGCAGAAAGAGCTCAAACAGATGATTTAGGGGATGCAAAGAAGAAGTGGAAAAAAAAATAGCAGTTTTCCTCTGACTGTGGGAGCTCCTGGGGGAGTTGGGGAGAAGAGCTCCCAGGAGAGATCAGGGAGTGCGGGCAGCTGACCTGCTGACCAGGGCCTGCCCTCTGGAATTGGGCTCTGATATGACAAAAGTGACCCAACCAATGCACCCAGGAAAGGGTTTTATTTGTGTCACCAAAGAGTTCACCATGGGAATTTTTTTTTTTTAAGATTATTTATTTATTTATTTGACAGAGAGGAGGATCACAAGTAGGCAGAGAGGCAAGCAGAGAGAGAGGAGGAAGCAGGCTCCCCGCTGAGCAGAGAGCTCGACACGGGCCCGATCCTAGGAACCTGAGACCATGACCTGAGCCGAAGGCAGAGGTCTAACCCACTGAGCCACCCAGGCGTCCCCGGAATTTTTTTTTTTTTTTTAAAAGATTTTATTTATTTATTTGACAGAGAGAGAGACACACAGCAAGAGAGGGAACACAAGTGGGGGAGTGGGAGAGGGAGAAGCAGGCTCCTCGCTGAGCAGGGAGACTGATGTGGGGCTCGATCCCAGGATGCTGGGATTCACTACCCAAGCTGAAGGCAGACGCCCAATGGCTGAGCCAGCCAGATGCCCCGGAATTTTGTTTTTTAATGAATATTTCTTCCTTTACTTCTGAGACAGTAATCTATGCTCTTGGAAAAAAAGAAAAAAAAAGCAAGCAAGCAAGTGAGCAAGCGAGCAAAAGGGTGTGTGTACAGTGAGAAGTATGTCTCCCTCCTGCTGGGTTATCCAGTTTCCACCCAGAGATCACACTGCTATGCTTTCTCATTTATATTTCCAGAGATATTTGGTGCAGATATAAGCACATATGTGTATGCATTTTTTTCCTTTTTCCCAAATGGGATCATACTATACATACTGCTCTGTATTTGGTTACTTTCTCAACAACTTATTTGGGAAATCATTTCCTGTCCCTCTATGTACAGTTGCTTCATTATTTTTGCAGGGCTTTACAGTATTCTGTTGGATGGGTAAACCAAAATTTATTTATCTGTTTATTTATTTAAAGATTTTATTTATTTATTTGACAGACAGAGATCACAAGTTGCAGAGAGGCAGGCAGAGGGAGAGAGAGGAGGAAGCAGGCTTCCCACTGAGCAGAGAGCCCGATGTGGGGCTCAATCCCAGGACCCTGAGATCACGACCTGAGCCAAAGGCAGAGGCTTTAACCCACTGAGCCACCCAGGTGCCCCATCAAAATTTATTTAACTAGTCCTCTACTACTTCCCACCCCCATCCTGTGCACTTAACCTTGGAATTTAGAAGTACAAATTAGAGATGCATGTAACTTTGTTGGGGGAAGCTCTCTGCTGAGTAACACAACACATTACTGGACCTGCTGAGGTCCATAGAGTGGAGGAACCAAATCCTTCCGCAGAGGCTGCCGAGTCATGGAGAGAGAGCCGAGCTGAGGAGGGTGCTTTGGCTGACCCCTACCCATCTCACTTGTCACACGAAGCTGGTGTCTCCCACACTGATCCACTGTGCTCGACCTCTTTGTATGCTGGCCTGCCTCTTCTAGTCCCGGATCAGCAGAAAAAATACCACTTGGGAACGTGTTAGAAAGGAAAGTTGTCAGATTCTCAGCCTTATCCCACATAAGCAGAGTCAGAAATTCTGGGGTGAGGTCCCGCAGTTTGCAATCTCCGGGCATCCTGATGCTTGTTGGAGCCCCACTGTCACACCAGTGGCTGTCTGCAGCTGACTGCACATTAAGAATCACCCAGGTCACTTGTAACTCTCCAAGGACCCCACCAGCCCCCCACCCCCGACCTTAACAGAACATATAGGAGGTGGGTTCCAGGCATCGTTAGTATTTAAAGCCCCTGGTGATTCTGATGTGTGGCCACGGTTGGGGCTTGTGCCCCAGCGTGGACTTGATGGAGGAGGATCAACCTTGTGGGGGGCAGCTTGCTAAAACACAGGTTGCTGGGTTTCCAATCCATAATTTTTGACTCAGTAGGGTTGGAGTGGGATCTGAAAATCCGCATTTCTAATAAGTTACCTGGTGGTGCCATCACTCAGGCTCACAGTTCGGGAACCATTGCTCTAGAACACTTGGTTCTCAGGCTTGGGTGTTAGAAGATCTGAGGTCTAGGGCCTAGCTTCAGAGATTCTGATGTCATTAGTTTGGGATGGGGCCCAGGAGATTCAAATGTGCAGCCACAGTTGACATCATTCTTGAATGTGAGCCCCTTGAGGGTCTTCTTCTGTGCCCCCCAGCACCCCAGTACAGGCTTGTTCATTCTCCATATTACTTATCAGAAAATGTCTACTGAGTGAATCTAAGGGCTGGTCCTGCTCTAAGGGCAGTGTGCCCACCCTCCCTCCCACTGCCCACCCCACACTGGACCCGTCTCCTTGGAAGGCCTCTTTGCAGCAATGGCCACATTTTATTGTAATAGCTTATTTTATTATCCTCTGGGTCCACATTTCTCACAGTATGGTCTGTGGCTCACCTCCACCATAATCGTTTAGACAAGTTAAAGTGCAGTTTCCAGGGCCCTTCCCTGGACTTACGGAATCAGACTCTCTGGAGGGTGGGGCCAGGGAATATGCATTTTTAACTCTTGTGGTCCTTCTGTGTACTGCTTTGAAGGGCGAGTCTCTAATCTCTAGAGACAGTAAGCTTGAAGGGAGTTTATGGTGTCTGTCCCATGAAGAATTCAATCCCCTGGATGGGAGCAGACGTGGTACAGCAGTAAGTGAGAGTGTCAGTTGGGGCCAGAATCACATAGGGCTGGCAGCCGGCAGGGCCTGGAATCTGCGGTTTACAATCGCCAACATACAGAAACAGCCTAAGTGTTCATTGATGGATGAATGGATAATGAGGTTGAGGTACATATATATATATATATAATGGAATATTATTTAGCCATAAAAGGGGGGAAAGCCTGCCATTTGTGACAACATGGATGGACTTTGAGGGCATTGTGTGAAATGAAATAAGTCTGAGAAAGACAAATCTGTATCATCTCCTTTATATGTAGAATCAAAACAAACCAAAAAACAAACTTGTAGAAGAAAAGATCATAATTTGTGGTTACCAGAGGTGGTATAGGGGAAGGGGATTGGAGGAAGGTGGTCAAAAGGTACAAGGTGCCCGTGAGAGCAGAAACGAGTGCCAGGGAGGTCATGGACAGGAGGACCAGAGTTAACACTGCTGGAAGACAGACGGGAAAGCTGCTAAGAGAGTAGACCCCAAGAGGTTTCATCACAAGGGGAAACTTGTTTCATTTTTTTCTTTTGTATCTGTATGAGAGGGCGGGTGTTAACTAAGCTTACTGTGATAATCTCTGAATAAAGTCAAGTCACTATGCTATATACCTTAAATGTATAAGCTGCTCTGTGTCAGTTATGTCTCAATAAAACTGGGTTGGGGGGAGGGATGGAACTCAGCAACAAGCTGCTGCTAGGGCTCAAGAGCAAGTCCAAAGCCCACAAATCCCAGATTCATCTGAGCAGCACTGAGCCCCAGATCTTGGCGGCCCGGACTGGCAGGGGAGGAGAATCCTGCAGGCAGGTATGTGGTCTGAAGCAGTGGGAGCCAGCAGCAGAAACATCCCCAGTGTCTGGGAGGGACACTCAGGTGGGGTCCGTGGCTCTGGGCTCATGGTCTGGTGAGGGCCACGCAGGTGCTACGTGACTTTGAGAATGGAGGTTTTGGGCGGCTAGGCTGACCTTGGTGGATTGTTGTGTGCTGCAGATCTGGAGGACTCCCGAGACGGACAGCAGAATGTGCTGGCTGCTCTGAGGCGAAACCCCACCCTGCTGAAGCAGTTCAGGCCAATCTTGGAGGACACCCTGGAAGAGAAACTGGAAAGCATGGGGATAAAGAGAGTAAGCGCAGGGGCCACAGCTGCAAGGGCTGCTGCCTACCATTTGGATACGTGGCATTCTTAACCTGGCAAGTGTTTGATTGCTCTTAGCTGCGTAGGCTTCTTCGTCTTACTTGTTCAGCTGGGAAGCCTTTCATATCTGGGAATATAAACCCACATGGCTTCTCCTTACCTCATGGCAGCAGTGTGGTCTCTCTCCTCCGTTTCTAGTGGTTGCTGGGGGTGTCACCCTGTGTCCTGACCTCTCTGTGCTCTCCACTCATGGGCTGCTTTCTTCTGTGCCCATTTATTATTTTTATTTTTATCTATTCATTTGAGAGAGAATGAGAGCAAGAGAACACAAGTAGAGGGAGTGGCAGGGAGAGGGAGAAACAGACTCCCCGCTGAACAGGGAGCCCTATGCCGGGGTCCATTCTAGACCCTGAGATCATGATCTCAGCCAAAGACAGACGCTTACCCGACTGACCCACCCAGGTGCCTACCATGCATGTTTTGACAAGGCTCCCAGACCCTAAACCACCACACTTTGTGCAGAATGTGCACCCCCTGCCCACCCTGCTCTGACGCTCACCATATCCTCTGCCAGAGAACACCCAGCGCTGATCACAGGGACTCCTAGGCCAGCAGCAGGCACGAGAGGCTTTGAGGGAGGATGAGGAGGCTTCTGTCTTCAAAGAGGAATGTCTGTCTTTTTTAGGATGCAAAGGGAATCTCCATTCAAACTCTCAGACACCTTGAGTCCCTCCTGAGAGCCCAGCGGGAGCAGAAGGCACGGAGGTTTTCTGAATTTCTGAGTCTGAGGGAAAAGCTTGTCAAGGAAGCCACCAGCAGAGTGAAGGAGGGACAGAGGAAGAGGGCACCAGCGTCCCAGCCAGACACCAAGGCTCCAGGTGAGCGGGCAAAAGGGCATCCCTGGGGGCTGTGACTGGGAGGATCTGCGCTGGTTTGCACACAAGGAGGGCACACTGCTGTCTCCAACAGGGCATTACTTTCAAGGGCGAGAGGGGAGCATCCTCACAGATGACTGAGTCCAAAAGTTCTCTGTTGAGGGAACGCCAGAATCCAGGAGTGGGCCTGAGTCACCCAGGGAAGTTGGTGGAGAGCCAGAGTTGGGCCTGTGGTCAGCTCTGAGCTTGCTGCCCTACTCAGCAGCTTGGCTCTACACTACTTTACTTGCTTTGATCACAACTTGAACTTTGCTCTAACAGAGAGTAGCCCATTCTGTTTCTGGCTCTGAAGTGGGGCATGTCAGTGCCGGGAGAAGACCCAAGGCCTGAGAGCACTGGGGCTGCAGGTGGAGGCAAATAGGAATCAGATGGAAAATCTGCTGGGGAGCAGAGGGAGGGCGTGAGAGGCTGGGTGGAGTTCTGCCTGCCCACACATCCTCAGAGCTTAACTGTGGTTCCCTGGGCCAGATCACAGTCCCTGATTTGCCCCTGGGACTTGTGACAAGGACAGGCCCAGTGGTTCTTGGGGAGAATTCAGATGTGTGGCTGACGACCCTCTAGTCTCTGTCCTCCAGGTACTGAGAAAGAAGGGAATTTGTGTTCTTAGGTTTGAGAACCCCCCCATTTCTGGAGGATTCCCAGATCCACCGGGCTGCTGAAACTGGGGGCTCTAGGGAGGGCCTCAGGGGCTCGAGGCTGTTTGTGCAGGATGATGTTGCAGCTCCTTTCCCTCATATGTGGCCAGAGGGATACCAATTCTCTTATCTCCTCCTGTATAGGCAGACCCAACCTGAACTCTTCATGCTAAGGAATTTTCCAGAGTGTGGACACATTCTCTGGGGATATGAGATGATTTTTGTTGGTACAGGGACCGATAATTTTAAAATCTATTGAGGCTGATCTGTGCCAAGGCTTGCCACCTCAGCTGGGAAACCAGCCCAGATTAGGAGGTGTGATGGGGCCAAGCATAGGGGTGGGGTGTGTGGGTGCGTGGGCTGAGAGGAGAGAGGGGACAGGGAGGCAGGGAAGAGGAATGAGAGCATCTTCTGAGGATAGGCTTCCAAAAGAGGAAAGGTACCTCGTTCCTCCAGGTGCCTCTTCCTGTCTGGCCCTTGCTCCTGTGGTCAGAAAGCCAAGAGTGAGAACCACCCCTTGCCGAGCTCCCCTTCCCAGGCCCAGGGGCCCCACCTTCTCCAGGGCATGTCTCGGAGGTGTGAGATGAGTAATGTGTTTTTACAGCATTTTGTAGATCTCTCTTTCCAGCTCTACATGCTAGTTTTCTAGGTCCCATGAGTGCTATGTGAATGCTCACCTCTGATTTCTGCCTTGATTGCGCCTCCTTTTGTTTTGGGGCAAAGCTGTGGGATGAAGCAAGGCCATGAGTAGCAAGAACCCTGGCTTTGGGGTGGCTGATGACCTGAGTTGGGGAGTGGTCAGTTGTACTGACCACTTCCTTCCATGGAATTGTGGGCCTTGATTGAGTCCCTGGATCTCCTGCATCCTCAGTAAAGCAGGGAGAACAACACTGTCCTAAGGGCTCGGGGCTTGGTGGCTGCTGTAGGTAGAGGGCTTAGCTTGCTGTCGGTGTGCAGTAACCAGCTGTCGCCGTTCCTTTCCCTCAGTCAGTTTGTCTGCCTTCCCTTCCCTTCAGTCTGCCCCTCCTAGAAGATCTACTTCTGTGTAGATGCGTTCTCAGAGAGCAGTGTATTTCAGACGTTTTCTATCTTGAACTACAGTAAGAAACACATTTACACGGTGACAGTCCACACATGTGAGTTTCATGCAACAGAACTTACTCTGACTCCCTGCGATGTGCTTCTCTTCCATTAAAAAAATTGCTGATCCTGGATCCTTGCCCCACTCCTACCCCAGCCTCAATGGGACTTGATGCAGTTCAGAAGAGGGAGGCACTGGGTCTGGGGTCTGCCGTTAGCCCTCCTGCCACTGGCATGTTTGGGAGGACAGTGGTGGATGTGGGTGGCCCATGTGGTCCTGTGGCGACCTCTGGTGGCAGCAGGGCCTTCCTGCAAGGTTGTCTGAACTCTTGCAGCTGCAGCCTGGGTGGGTAGAGAGGGTGGGGCTTTTGGGGAGATCAGGCCCTAGGACTGCAGGGTGAAGCTGCAGGGAAGCCGGGCTCCTCTTCAGACCTGCCGACTCCCGTAGGACTCCTGGAATGATGTCATGACTCTGGAACACAAGCTGCTCTCCTGGTCTCTGGTGGAACTATGGGCCATCCCCAACCCTGAGTCAAGCCAGCAGCAGGACAGACAGTTGGGAGTGGGGGCAAGGACTTTATTGGCTGTGGCTATTATGGTATAGAGTGACAGAGTGACTTGTCCATTTCTAGTGGGCCAGAACCTCTCTCTCTGTCTTCTTCAGGCTTGAAGGCCCAGATAGTCATGCCCTGGAACTTATTCCTCTCTGTGTTTCTAGTCAAAAGCCAGCAGAACACATTGGTCATCAAAGAGGCACAGACGAAGTCCAGGACCCTGCATGTGGCATTGCCATCCAAACCAACAGAGCCTCCCACGTCGACTCTTCAGAGCCGCAGCAGCCATGGCCCCGGCCTGGCCCACATGCCCACCCCCGCTCCACGTCCCAGAGCACATGGACGCTCCAGCACCCCTGCTTCCCCAGGGCCTGGGCTGAGGTGAGCCCTGGACTCTGCATTCCTACTGGGTCTGTGGCTGCGGCTCCCAACCTCAGGCAGTCCTTATCAGGGCTTCCCACAGGCTTCTGCAAACAGGTGAGGGGCAGAGACAGAAGTGAACAGGAGGCGCCTCAGGTGGGGTCCCCTCCCAAGCCCCCATGAAGAGACCAGGGTCCCTTGTTCCCAGGCGGGACAAATCTACCCTTCCTTCCCTATTTCTTCCTTAAGCCTTAGTTGCTGCACCAGGAGGGTTTGGTCCCCATCTTCTAACAGAGTTGCTGGTGTGGCTTCTGTGCTCCAGGGTACCTCCTGACTGTCACCCGGGCCCAAGGAAGGAGCAGGGCTGGCTCAGGCCAAACCAAACATGCTTACAAGTGGTGAGGTTTGGCTTTTAAAGTGTTTCTGGTCCATATAGGCCTCATTTCTTCCCCTCCATGACAGTACGCCCCCGTTCAGTTCTGAAGAGGACTCGGAGGAGGGAAATTCGGTGCAGCGGACATCCCTCCAGCCCCCACGAGGTCCCTCCAGAATGGGGTCCCGGCCAGAGGATGATTGGGACTGGTCTGACACTGAGACCTCGGAGGGGAGTGCCCAGCCCCCTAACAAGGGCTCAGGTGGGCTGGCTTCCTCAGGTGAGTGGTCTGGGACCACTGGGAAAGACCTTTTCCAGGCCAGATTTCTCTAGTTCTGGAAATACCCTGTAATTTTCTCTGGGTTTTCTGGTTTGGCAACTCATTGAAACTTGGGGAGAATGACCCTCCCTCCTATCAGATATTTTCCTGGGATTACAGATATATCAGAAGGAAGAACCTGAGAGAGGTTTATTTTGCCCCTTTTTTTGCTTAACTGTTGGAGACTGGAGGAGCTCACTCACTCATTCCAAGCCTCCCAGTCCACCAGAATCCACCAGAACCAGGTACTGATAGCCACCAGGTCGGATGACAGGGTGGAAAGATTTTGGAAGCAGGAATTGGGAGTCCTCTGAGACAGTCTGGGCTCTATCACTTGCTACCTGCTTGTGTCTGAGTGAGGGGTTTTGGTTCCTTTGCTGTAAAATGAGGTACTGGTACAAGACAATGAAGAGTAAGGAACACAGTGCCTGGACATAGTGGCCCTTAGCAAACAATTCTTCTTTTTTTTTTTTTTAAGATTTTACTTATTTACTTATTTATTTGAGAGAGTACACCCATGTGAGTTAACGGGTGTGTGTGTGTGTGTGTGTGTGTGTGTGTGTGAAGGACAGAGAGAGAGAGAGAATCTCAAGCAGACTCCATGCTGAGCACAGAGCCTGACTCAGGGCTTAGTCTCATCACCCTGAGATCATGACCTAAGCTGAAATCAAGAGTTGGGTGTTTGGGACACCTGGGTGGCTCAGTTCATTAAGCGACTGCCTTCGGCTCAGGTCACAATCCCAGGGTCTTAGGATCAAGTCCCACATCAGGCTCCTTTCTCAGTGGGCAGCCTGCTTCTCTCTCTGCCTCTGTCTGATTATGTATTCTCTCTCTCTCTCTGACAAATAAATAAATAAATCTTAAAAAAAAAAAAAGTCGGATGCTTAACTGACTGAGCCACGCAGGCGCCCCTTAACGAACAAACAATTCTTGAATGAATCAATGAACCAAGGGCTGTTGTAGCCCCAGACATCTGCTCAGGCCCTCAGTCATTTGAACCCTACGAGGTGGTGGTTAGCACCCTGCTTCCTGGCTGTTCCTGAGGCCTGGACATCCCGCAGGGTTTAGCATGTCACCAGGAGTCTGTTCATAGTCTATGTCCCTGTTTAGCCCTCTTCCTGCATGGAGTTTGCAGAAAGTCTGTCTGGCCCTTGGCCCCTCTGTGATAATTTACATTTATGATACTTCTTCTCTTCTCAGTGAAGATGTTGAAGGAAGCTGTGTTTGCCTGTTAGTCTTGCTTTTCATATACCAGCTGGGCAGAGGTCCTGCCATTAAGAGGGAAGAACAGCTTCCTAAGCCTCTGTTCACGTCATTAACTGAAGTTATATTTTTAAGATGGGCAAAGCCTCTCTTTACCAGCACACGTTGGCCTGGGCCTTCTCTCTGCCCTTGCGCCTCTTCTTTGTGGCTGCCTTTCCTTCTCCCTTCTGACCCTTCTCCACACTCCCTCTATCCACACCAGAGCCTGGTCATGACTTATAAGGATGAGGCATTCATTTTCTGGAATTTCCCCTCCGGTGTCTTCCAGGAACACTAGTGCAGTCGCTGGTCAAAAACCTTGAGAAACAGCTGGAAGCTCCAGTGAAGAAGCCCTCTGGAGGGGTCAGTCTGTTCTTACTGCCTAACACTGGGCCCCAGAGGTCTGCCGTGCCGGGAAACAAGCCTCAGGTAGGGCATAGGACTCTTGGAGGTTGTCCTGCCATTTCCAATAGAGCCAACTCCCAAGTGTTGGGGCCCTGGGGTGGGGTGTAGTGTCAACCTTGGCCCTAGTGGGACATTGCCAGTGACCTCCCTGTCTCTTCTGCCCCTGCACAGGGGGAGGAATGGCCACTTCTTATTTGTATCCTTGTTGATGTTAAAAAGCCTTTTGGTTCATTACACAAGGAACTGCTCAACAGATTGTTTCTCCTAGTCACTCATGCTCCTATGTCCCGCCTCTGACAGAGCTGGGACCTGGTTCTGTGCCCGGATGCTTGCAGTAGCTACTGTCTTCTGGCTCGGCTTCATCCCATCATGGGCCCCACCTCCTTCCTTCAGTCAGCTCTGGACCCCAACTCCAGGATGTGTGTGCAGAGGAGACTTCTCTCTGAGGGCAGGGTGTTGGAGGGGCATCCCATAGCACATAGTAGTAGGTGACAACATAGAAGGGGAATATCTAGAGATCTTTGTTCAGAATATTCAAGGTCATTCCTTATCACTAAGAATGTCTTGGTGGTCTTCCCTCTCTGAGACTCTAGCTGCCATCAGCCTCTGCGACCATTACCATCAGGACCCCCTCCCCACTGCCTCCAGTCAGGGAACAACTCCTACATGCCCATTACCTGCTTAGGCAGAAAGATGTAGAGCTCGTTACTTCACATTCTTCTCTCACCCTTCTCAGTTGAAAAGGCATCTCTTGGGATGACCAGGAGAGTGGACAATCACTTTTTGGTCCTCACGAGATCATACACTTATTATATAATGTGTTTGTTTTCTTATGCAGGCCGTATGCGGTTTATGAGTAGGAAGTCCAAATGATTAAACAAGTATCTGTCCCTTCTCCTATGTCCCAGAGCAGGTTGAGGCTCTGCTCAGAGCCTGCTGCCCTCGGCCCAGGGTGTTTCTAGCTGCTTGGCCTTACATTCTGGGAAAAAACGCATAGGATGTTCCTATCAAAGGCCAGGAGGGCACTGAAAGTTCTGGAGTGGGGTCCGTGGCCCAGAGGTTGCCTGGGCCCTTGGCCTGCTCAGGCTTTTCCGTTGGCTACAGCCCAACTGCTTTCCAGGCTAGGGGATCCTGGTGTTCTGGAGCGTCTGCTACTCCTCGAGTCAGGGTGTTTAACCAGGCCTCAGAGCAGCTGTCTGAGAGGAGGGGAGGTGTGCATTAGCCTGGGCTGCATTCAGCTCAGGGATTCAGAAAAGTCAATGCTCTGGGCTTTCAGCTCCATCAATGTGGGGAATTAACAAATCTGGACAAAGTTTAAATTACAAGAGCAACTTGACTTGCCATAAGCCTTTCCAGAGAACTTGCCTTGGTTTGGCCAGTGGGATTTCAGGAGCATTTGAAATCACTCTGATTCAGGGTCTCTGAATCAGGTCTTCCAAGACAGGGAAATGGGAACAAACAGGAGAAGGAGCATCTCCCTCCTGCTCCTTCCAAACCTGCATTTTGCCCCCATGTCTGTCCAGCATTTCGTCCTCCATTGTCAGAATGCATTTTCCTCTTCCCCTTCCCTCGCTGTAGCTTTCTGATGCTGAGAGTGACTTGGAGATTTCTTCCTTGGAAGAGCTCCCCCAGGACCTGGGCCAGAGAGAAAAATCAAAGATCCTGTCTCGCTCAAAGCCACCGGAGAAGTCTGATGCCAGCCCTTGGAGCCCTGGCCGACCCAGGGTCCCTGGTTGGTGATCCTGCCCCAGAGGCGGGCTCCCTGAACAGAAGAGGCTGCTAGGCCTCTTGTCTTCGCCAGTAACCAAGAGATCTCCTTTGGAAAGAAGCAGAGCAGAAGTTGGATATAATTTCTTCCCTCCCACCTGTCCTGCTTCCAAGCACCAGGGGTGCTTGTTGCCCCTGGGTCCCAAGGCTTGAGAAAGGGTTATAATGAGTTATAAAGGGTTATAATGAGCAGTCTCCTTTCCCACCTCCATGTTCACTCTGGCCTGAAGGAGCCCCTTGATCTTTATTTGCTGGCATTTTGTAAATCTGTGGGAAGACTGTGTAGATGAGTTACCTGCAGGGTAACACTCATGGTGAGTGTCTTTGTGGGGACACATGCCTCAGTCAGTCATTCAGTGACTGATTCAAAGTCATTTACTGAGTGCTTGCTCTGTGCCAGGCCCTTCAGCCTCTCCCTGCTGAATTGGGGTGCTGGCAGAGGTGACTGGGGTGGAATTACAGGGTGCTAAACTAGTGACAGAGCTTAGGGTGCTATGGTAGTAGAGCCCGAGCCAGCCAGTGCTGTAAGGGGAGGTCCTGGAGAGGGTCTCAGAGCTGATGTCTGGCTGTGCTTCCACAGTGGCAGGAGGGAGGGAAAGCCACCTGGATGGGACCCCGTGCTCAAAGACCCACAAATTTAATTTTTGATATTACCTCCAAAATTAAGTTATCTATGCCACCACTGTATTTTTTTAATGTGAAGAGCTTAATTTATTATATGTGAACATTTAAATAACACAATGGTTACAACTCGTGTGTACTCATTATTTTGGAGCTTCAGCAGGGGCAGAGTGGGGGTGAAGCGAGTGCACCTTGGTCATGTTAGGTGAGGTCTGTTGGGATGCGGTTGCCAAGATGGAGTTAGGAGTGCCAGAGGTTGGCTGGGCTGAAGGCGGAGGAAGCAGAAGGGACAGGGAGAGCCCTCAGAGAGTGGGGGAGGTCCCACCACAGGGAGAGGAGAGGGAGCCCCCAGACTGCCTGGCAGGGCTGACATCTCCGCCAGCCCTGTGGGAGCTGTGGAGCAGGGACCCCTCCTACCACCCCCCACCGCCACTGGGGAGAAAGGGTTGGGCTCTAGTGCCCCCACCCTGTCAACCTACTCCATTCCTCAGAGTCCAACGGCAATTTCTGGCCTCAAGGGAGATGCAGCCTTGTGCCTCCAAGACTCACATGTAGAGGAACCCCAGTCCATCTGCCCACTGAGACTTTGAGTATGCAGCAAGGAAAGGGTTTAGTGGAGAGGCAGCCAAATGGGGAGACAGGAGGGCAAGCCTCAGACCTCTCTTTGCAGGAGGAGAGTAAGGGAAATGTAAAGGCAAACTAAGAGAGGGCTGGGTAAGAAGTTGCAGCTGTACTTACCATTCTGCTGCTGTGATGGGTCCCCATTGGTCATAGGTTACAGGAGTAGTGTAATCAGTGCACATCCCCAACACCCAGCCTCAGCCATTAGGAATGAAACTCATGGCCAGTTTTGCTCCATCTCTCTTTTCCCCCCACCTGGGGTCTTTTGCCCTCCCCAACCCTCCATCCGGGCTTCTTTTGACCTCTGGGTTCTGACACCTGGCCAGGCCCAGAAGTTCTGGTGGGAGGAACCAGGGGAAGCAAGGGAGGAAAGGCACTGCAGAGGACAAAGGGTATCTGGGGTCGGGGGGAGTCTTAGGGGGCCACAGTACCAGGCTGTTCACTGAAGCCAGAAGACAGCTTATGAAGGGCATGATGTGGGACTTGGGGCTGGTGCAGCCCTGGCCGCCCGGGGGTAAATTCCCTTTGTGTTTCTCACACCTTTGAGCAGCTGAGGACCTGTGCAGCGATGGTCGCAGGTGAGTGTGTGAGGAGGAGAAGGGGCAGTGAGTGGGAAGTGTGGTGGGTTCATCGGCCTCCCAGGATTCTCCCAACAAAGTCCTGGTTTCCTGTTAGCAGGGTTTGGGCAAGGGAGGTATAAAAGATGGTGGCTCTGCATCCAGGTCTCCTCCGTCCCCACCACATCCGGGTCTCCCCCCATTACATCCGGGTGCCCCCCCACCACATCCGGGTCTCCTGCAACTCTGAGCTGATGTTGGATGGCAGCCCACCCACTTCACACATGCATCCTAGGGTCACTGCTCTTTGGCCAAGGGGTGTCTCTGATGCTGTGGGAGGCTGCGTAGCCTATTTGCAGATGTAACCCTGAAGCGCGGGAGAGCTGATGCTACCAGGGTAGCCTGCAGCCCAGGTGGGAGGGGAGTTGAGTAATTGCTCCAGCTTGCCTGTGCGTTGGTGGGACAGTTCTGAGGTTTATCACAGCTTCTCAGAGAGTGCCCAGTGGGAGTGAATTCCAGTTGCTTGCAGCAGTTACTTTTTACTAGCACTCCTCTTATTGGCCTTTCTCCCCACTGTTGCATTTTTTTCCACTGTCACTTACGCTTCTTCTTCTTTTTTTTTTTGAAGATTTTATTTATTTATTTGACAGAGATCACAAGTACACAGAGAGAGAGAGAGAGGAGGAAGCAGGTTCTCTGCTGAGCAGAGAGCCCGACGTGGGACTTGATCCCAGGACCCTGAGATCATGACCTGAGCTGAAGGCAGAGGCTTAATCACTGAGCCACCCAGGCGCCCCTCACTTATGCTTCTTGGGAGCATCTCTAAATAAATGAACCTGTTCCCAAATCCTTCCCTCAGGCTTTGCTTTCAGGGGGAACCCAAAGGAAATAGATGTGTGTGCACATGTGTTTGCATGTGAACACACAGACACTAGTGATAATTACCGAGAATGACTCTGTACCTGAGTGTTCACTATGAAGTTATATGTTTCCAAATGTGTTTTTCTATCTACTCTGGAGACTAACATTATGCTGCTTATCCCTCACCACTTTCAAACCAATTTTAGAATGTGTGGCAAAATTGATAAGAACTTTGGAACATATGTATATTAATCAGGGTTTCCAGAGGAACAGAAGCAAGAGAATATTGGTGTGGATATAGGTATAAAGAGGGAATTTATCGTAGGGATTTGCTGATATGGTTATGGAGATGGAGAAATCCCATGGCCATCTGCAGATTGGAGAACAAGGAAGGGTCCTGGTGTCCAAAGGTCCCAAAACCAGAAGCTCCAATGTCTGAGGGCAGGATAAGAATAATGTCCCAGCTCAAGAAGAGAAAGCTATTTCATCTTTCCTCTGCCTTTCTTTCTGTTCTGGTCCCCAGTGGATTGGATGATACCCACCCACATTGGGGAGGATGCATCTTCTTCATTCAGGCTACTGATTCAAATGCTCATCTCTTCCAGAAACTCCTGAGAGACATATCCACAAAGAATGTTTTACCAGCTATTTGAGCATCCCTTAGCTCACTCAAATTGACTGAGATTAACCATCTCAGTATGCAGCATAATAAATTATTTAAAAATTATATGAACAATGAGATTGATCTAGAAAAATTGGAAGACACAATCAAAAAAGAAAAATAAATTTGAGTAACCCCCAAATCAAGGGTCAACACGGTTAACATGTCTGTTAACAACAAGCTATACATTCTCTGATTAAAAAACATGTATGTCTCCTTCCTAGGGTTCCATTATATTTATTCTTCCCTAGCTTGACCTCCCTTCTTGAAAACAGAATATGAATGTGCTCACATCAGTACACATGTATCAACATAATTATACTTAATGGGCCCATAGTATTACAAGGTAAAGTCTGCAAAAATTTATTTAACCAGACATTTCCACTTTTGGCCTTTGCTAAATAATGAAGTGATAAATGCATATATACATCTTTGTGCCCTTAATTAAGATTTCCTCAGGATAAATACGTAGAAGTGAGGTTGCCTGGACCAACATCATAATGAAAGCCATGTTATGTGCCAGGCACTGGTCCAAGGTGCTCATGAATATTCACCGGCTGAACCTCACAGCAGTCAGGGTGCAACTCTTTACAGTCACTGAACGACTAGTCACTGAGACATAGAGCAGTCCTTGAAAGAAACTTGATTCAAGTCCTGGTGCCAGCAAGTAGTATAACTGCGATCTGCCCTGACTGGCTGCCCTGGAGCCCTGGCTCCAAACCACCTACTTTTGGGGATTTTTGTTATCGATGGCCAAATGCTCCCCAGAAAACCCAAACCAATTTAGATTAATGTTTGCAGTGTGAGCTCATTTTCTCCTTCCCTGGCCACCAGGGGGTATTGTTTGTCTTTAAATGTTGGGATATGACAATGTGATGAGTGAAAAATGAAAACTCACTTTAAAAAAATTGACATTTTTTAGTGATCTTCTATTAGGAGTCCATTTTTCATTGTCATATCAATTATTTCTATTTTTCCTTGTACAAATTGTCTGATCATATTCTTAATCTCCCCCCCCCCCCGTGTTGATGTGATTAACTTTTTCTTTTTGTTGTATACTACAGAAACTATTTGGGTTATACTGGGTGTTTCTTTTGAATACATCTGGGTAGAATGGCCCATTCCTCACAATCCTGAGATCAAGACCTCAGTTAAAATCAAGAGTTGGATGCTTAGCTAACTGAGATGCCCCCATGCCCAATAAATAGATGTGTCTTCTGACACATTCAAAATTGTGACACTTCAAAATTTGACACTTCAAAATTGTGTTTAACTTAGAGGCACTTGGCTGGCTCAGTCAGAAGAGCATGCAACTATTGATCTCAGCATCATGAGTTTGAGCTCATAGAGCTTATTAAAAAAAAAGTTTAACTTAGACACGTGGGGATGACATTGATTAGAAGTTAGTAATAAGTGTACGTTTACAACCTGAAACCATCTAAAAATATAAACCCACAATTTAGGGAGTAGAAGATGCTCTGGGCTCGTGGCTGGAACTTGGTAGTAGTAGATAACTAAAACGAAGATTAAGACCATTATTAATCGCTTCTCGGCCTTTTGGCTAAGATCTAATGTAGTAAGACCATTTTCAGCTTTGGAAAGTCTAATGTGAAATAACCTAAGTTGTTTTACATACTGTAATCAAACTGTACGTTTATAGGGAATTCAAATAAAGCAAACTCTAAAGTCAACAGAACCACAAATGGAATTCTGTACCTTTTTTCTCTTCCCTCTGCCCTCCTCGCCTGCTACCAGTTTCTGAAGGGAGTTACAAATATCCATCAAGTCCTTTTTAGGTTTAGGAGGAAAGGACTGGAAGGAATCATTGTATACCTGCATGGCTTGCTCTATGTCTGTTTCATACCTGTTACAAATGGCAACCATTCTGTCCTGCTGGCGATAATGCTGCAGGCTCCACCTTGAGAACAACAGGCAGAAAATGGTGGTGCCAGGCACCAACACTTGCTAAGTTCTATAGGGAAGAGGTTGTGTTGCTGACCCTTGGATCACTTGAACATGCACAGAGCAGACGCTTGCCATCTGATATGCTGAGCTGGGCCAGTTCCATGTCTGTTCCTATGCCAGGAGTGTCTTCATACATTGTTCTACCTAATGACAAGACTAGATAGCGGAACTAACCTAAGCAAGGAACCAGTAAGAAAAATATTTCCAAGGGGCACAGGGGGCTTAAAATAAAGGTGTGAGGTGGCAGGTAGAAGGACCCGACCCAGGGTGAGATAATGATTGGAATTGTCCTGCCACTGTCAATAGCTGGTTGTTACTAGGCTCTTGTAGAAGCTGAAGCTGCATTTCATAGTCCACGGAATGCATCAGAGGACTGGATCCCATGGGTGGTCTCACACAGGTTCTAACCACAGCCGACCTTACAGAGGAGACTGTTGAGAACTCTGGGGCCTGAGAGATGGTCCCTGAGGTCTCTTGCACCCTAAGGCTCAACAGCCTTTTCTCTGCATTGATTTAGCACAGTAGCCATGCAAAGAAAAGTGCTCAGGGTTCCCTGGCCTGAAGTGATATATTGGCTTAAAGCTTCAGTTCTATCAGCCAACTGGTGCCTACCACATGGTGGCACTGTGGGCTACAAAGCCATAGCCACACTCAGACTTAACGGTATGGGGACTTCTCTGCAAGAGAAAACCAGGGTTCTTCCAGCCCCCCCCACCTCTCCGGGACAGGTGGGCAGGATTTGGCAAACTGTCTCATTCAGCCAGGAAACTCCCTTGTGATTGAAAAAAACAAAACCAAAAGATAAGGTAAGATAAGGTACTTGCCTTGTTTCCCTGCTTACCTTAGTTTGGGCAAGGTGTACCTGAGAGTCTTGCATGGAAAGAGCAATCAACAGATATCTATGGGTTTCCACCAGGTGTGCTCTCCAAGAGTCTCACCGTTGGGAAGTGTTCCCTGTCCTGGGAATAGCCAACATGCATGGCAATCTTGCACTGAAAAATCCTTTGTTGCTTCCTCAGTTGCCATATTATTTCTTGTATTTTGTTTATAGATACATCTAATTGATTTGTCTCTACCCACTGCACCATGTTCCTCAGTCCATCAATTTTTTAGATGTACCCTGTTACAACTGAATCTCAGCTTTGGCTGACATGCCCTTGAGTTGCCCTTAAACTGTCCCCTCGGCATCTATCTATCTATCTATCTACCTATCTCACCAGCACCACTGGCTCCTGCACCACCACCACCTACACAGTGACCACTCCCATCCACCACCACCACTACCACCAGCCTGCATCTGTTCATGTAATTCTGGGGTTGTGGCCCATTTGGGAATGCAGCTTCTCTTGTAGACTGAGTGGAAAGAACCTGAAGAAGCAAGTCAGGAGCCCTGATTCAAATCCTGACAGCCACAAACAGGTTTGGTGGCCTTGGGCAAGTCATGTAACCTTTAGTCTTCTCACCTGGGGACTGGGGAGGTTGGCAGGGGACATTTCCTAGACTTATGGTATTCTAGAATCCCATGAAGGCCTTAGGCTTTGGAAATTCACTTTTACCTTTAAAAAGGTTAGTCAATTTACTAATTATAACCTGAAAGTCCTTTTGATATTTAAAAAATCCTCTTGCTTTCTCTTTGTTCTTTGAAAATTTAGAGCTGCCTTATTTCATAATGCCTCAAGCCTATATTTATAATCAGCCTCTATTTCATGGTTCTGAGCCGTTTGTCATATAATTGTCTTATTCTTTTTTCTTTCTTTCTTTTCTTTCTTTTTTTTTTTTTTTTTTTTTTTTTTTGCTTTAGAATTAGTTCTTTTGTGGTTAATGTATAGCAGAAACAAAATGACTTTTGAAAAAACCCTTTAGGAATTATAGGTTCAGGGCGGTATCACTAAGGGCCCATGTGGCTGTGGGAGAGACCTGGGTCTGGGCAGAGGGGGGCCACTGAGGTCAGAGGCAGTTCTGCTATGGTGAGACAGTTGCTTTGGGGTGGCCCAGAGGAAGCCAGAAAATGGTTAGTCTGAACTCCATAGCGGAGGGGATGAGGCACATCTGTGAGACAAGCAGGGACAGCAGGACACAGGGAGGGGGAGAGATAAGGGAAGGTGCAGGTAGAGGTTCTGTTTTTATGTGGGGCCTCCTAGGCACTCCAGGAAGGAGTATGACCCTACTTAGGACCCCCAGGTGAGCAGACTGAGGCACATTTGCATTTCACATGTGAATTCTGAGAGATCTAAAAAGGTTAGGAAGGGTTCTGTGGCAAAAGATGTAATTTCCTACTGGACAAAGTTGGAGGGGCTTGGAGCCCCAGTATTTGGAATGTGGCTCTATATAAATGATCACAGAATTTTTACTCATCAGCAGCTGTGGCACAGGTGGCAAATACACTTGGGTTTAATAGTCCATGAACTTGTGTGTTTTTCTCATTTCAGAGTGTGGATTTGGGCATTCTCAGTACATTCCTCAGTCACTTCCAGTTTCCATAATGGTGGGGTTTAGGGGTGACAGTCTGAGGGGGGATAAGGCTCGAGAAGACCTATCTTGTAGTTGCATGGGTTTAGGGATGCTCTATGCTTTTACACTGGGTGCCCTTAGAGTAAGTGAAAATGGAAAATAGAAAGATTTCACTCTCATTCTTAAAAGACAAACTATTTAGGTATAGAATACTAGGATGATAATTGCTTTCTGTCATTACATTAAAGACACGATTCCATTGTGTTCTGGAGAATTCTGTCATCATTCCAAATGCTGTTACTTTGTAGTCAATCTGCCTTTTTCTTGATTTAAGTTTAAGTTGTTCTTTCAATCTCTACAATTCTATAAAAATTGCAGTGTTTGTAGGTATGGATGGATTTGTTTTTGTCTATCCTTACTGGGATACAATGTGATTTTAAATTAGAAGACTCATATCCTTTCAAAAACACTTTTAAAAAATGAAAGTATGCTAAATGTAAAGATAAATGGGATAATTAACTGGATTTAATAGAAACAGATCTGGGATTTTTTTTCCCTGTATATGGTTGGCCTGTTACCTCAACAAATAAACAATAACAGTTTATATCGATTGAGCATTTATTATACAAATAGTATGTCATGAGAGTTATAGAAATAGCATATCAATGAGACTTTTGAGACAATGAGACTATGAGTACTATTATTCCCCCATTTTACAGAGCAGAGTACTGAGGCTCAGATAGGTTCAAGGTCACATGATTATAAATGATGGAAGTGGGGTTTGAGGCCAGGGTAATTGGCTTTAGAAGCTACTGTTCTTAACTACTGTGCTATACTTCCTCCTGACATTAACCTAAAAGGTTCAAAACTTTAATTTTGCTCAGTTTTCTTTTTTACAATTTATTTTTATTCCATTTGGAGAGGATTTTGGAAGGATAATGAAGTTATTTGAAGGGGATAAAAGCCTCCACTCATTACTGGGTTCTTTTGTCCTCAGCTTTGAATGCACTTTCCCAAGCAGGCCTCTGTCCAGCTCTTCCCCACAAACCCCATTCCCCTGCCTCCAAAAGACACAACTGTGCCCAGGCAACCTCCAGGGGGTACATGGCCTTGGACAAATATTTTTCATGGGGCTGCCTGTATAAACAATTTGATTGAAACAAAGAATTACAAAACTCATGGGCCCATGAGCATAGACAAATTGGTGGAGAAGAGGTACTTAGGGATTTGTTTCTTGTCGAGTCATTGCGTGTGAAGACCCTGGGTAGTATCCTGGCACCATCTCTTCCTGTTCTTTCTTATCAAATGTACCATTCCTGGCTAACTTCATATCCTTCACCATGAGGAAAAGGTAGCAACACTGTTATTTCTCCCAAAGCTGTGGCTGTGTGTATTGAAACAATACAGATCTACTGGTCTCTGCAATTCCCTGAGACCTATTATTTAATGCTAGTTTCATCATTATTTACAATCATGTCACCTGTGAATACAGCCTTCCAATGACACTCTCAAATCTTGTAGTGTTTCGTTGTAGATGAGTGTAAATATAAATCTTGCCCACTGTATATAGGAAAATCAAATGGTAATTTTCTGGTCTTGGTAAATTTACCATTTAGAATTTTATAACCCAAAAGTAGACTAACATGTCTTCCAACCATGTCTTTTCTTGAGGTTGTTAGACCTTAATCATTGCCTTTCTAGAATGTGTTCCCTTTCAATGTTGACCATGCCCTTGCTTTCCACAGACAGATGCCTGCAGCAAGGCAGGCAAGGCAGGAAAGGGGTCCTTGGGTGGAGGGAGAAGAGCAAGGTGTGTCCATTACGCAAGGCATGTCCATATGCAAGGCATGTCCTTGTGTTCTCTACCATGGTGTAAGACTGACCCGGGAGAGCAGGATGTCACCACAACAACTGGAGGTAAGAAAGGACATCAACTGGAAGAGTCCATTTGTGTTGCTGTGCAACAGTCTTCAAACACCTCAGGGGGTACAGAAGGGACCACTCTCAGAGGACTGTTGAAGCCTATGAGTAGTCGGAGGACTGTCCTGGGTGTCAGCAGTGAGGGACATGCAGGATAAATGTCACCCTTTGCTCTCCCAAGTTGTCAGCCTGTGGCAGCGCTGAACTAAAACATGGAAGCGTGAAAATTGACACATGGGCCCGTTCATGTGGCAACGGACTTTTGGTAAGTAAGAACCTTGAATTTCCTCTGTGAAAAATGGGGGGCGCCTGGGTGGCTCAGTGGGTTAAAGCCTCTGCCTTCAGCTCCGGTAATGATCCCAGGATCCTGGGATCGAGCCCCGCCTCCGGCTCTCTGCTCAGCAGGGAACCTGCTTCCCTTCCTCTCTCTTTGCCTGCCTTTCTGCCTGCTTGTGATCTCTGTCTGTCAAATAAATAAATAAAATTAAAAAAAAAAAAAGTGTCACCCCAAATTAGCATGTTAGTAGCATTTTTGGAACCCAACTTTCATGCTCTCACAAGGAATCACTGCCCCAGTTAGTAAGAGCATATGCCTGCCACAAGTCCCAGAGCCCCTTTGGGCATCTGATTGACCCCTCATTCAGGGTGGAGAGTCAGCGAGAACTGAGAAGGGGAGAAACAGGGACTGAGTTCCCTGCACCCTCATCTGGACTTGAGGCGTCCTTTCAAATGGCACTGCTGCCCCAGCCCATTTGGGCCTTAGGGAGGACTGAAAATCCCAAGGAGGACATAGAAAAGAGCAGAGCTCCTTGAGGCCTGGGATGCTTGCTTTCCTTTGTCCAAGTGATGTAACTATTCCTGCCCTTCTAGAACATTGTTAGGTGAACACACCACCATTAAGAGAGGCTGATGAGAATCCTAGGCCCCTGCACACCGGGCCCAGGAAGTGAGGCTGCAGTGAGCTAGGTCTTAATGAGTGATGATAGATGGGAGTCCTCCAAGTTCAGTCTCCTGTTAGATATACTCACCTTTTTTACCAGTTGATGCATTAAAGTAAGTACTATCCTGAAGACATTTTGTTCTTGACCGTACAGTCTGAACCCGTAATGAGGAAAAGGCATTTCTTCTATTTGCAGAAGCCTGTCCTAACCTTCCTTGGCCTTAACAGGTCTCTATGGCTGGGTAGAGGAACTTTTCTTTTTTGCTTCATCTGGAAACCTTTCATTAAATGTTCATTTTTTTTTTTTAAATTTATTTGACAGAGATCACAAGCAGGCAGAGAGGCAGGCAGAGAGAGAGAGAGAGAGAGGAGGAAGCAGGCTCCCCATGGAGCAGAGAGCCTGATGTGGGGCTCGATCCCAGGACCCTGGGATCATGAAATGAGCCTAAGGCAGAGGCTTTAACCCACTGAGCCACCCAGGAGCCCCAAATGTTCTTTCTTTTTTTGTTTGTTCTTTGCTTACCTCAGGTCTCCTGCCTTGTATAAGCTCGTTCAAATCTGGAGATACTCTCTAGTAGAAGTGTCTGTATGTGTGGTGTTTTGGGAGCTGTTGTAGATGTTGGTTTATTTTTTCAATTATTCCTGTGACATAAGGTATATTTTTATTTGGGTGTGTTTCATGCTCTAGTAGGTACTAGCTTCCTGATTTAACAGAGGAGGAAATGGATGCTCTCAGGGACCTGAATGTACAGTGTCCCACAGCAAGGATTCACACCCTGGCATTTACAGCCTGGGGTCCACACACTGAGGTCACCTCCTGGGGTCACAACACCAAAGCTGCACCCTAGGATCCCATACTGAAACCACACCTTGGGACTCACACCTTGGGATTATACTGAAGAGGTGCAGGATGAGATACCCCAAAATGGGCCACTTCGACATAAAGATTATTTTGAGTTGAAAATAATAAAAAACCCAGCAGATGCCAGAAAGGTGCTCTGCCTCCCTCATAACTGACTAAACTTACATTGGAAGGAGAGCTTGCAACTGGAAGAGAAGTATTGACTAGGCCCTCTTTACAGAAGGAACTCAGCTACATGATAGAACAATCCTGTTTTTTCCAAACACCTTCTTACTAATGAGTTTTCTCCCCTTTGTGTCCTTAGGCCTGTGCTTAGCTCATATAAGCTTCATGTTCCCTCATTGTCTTGAGAATTTCACGTCTGTGGGTTTTCCATAGGTGTGCTATTAAATTTGACTTTCTGCTGCTAATTTTTCTCACACCAAATGGATTCTAAGTCCAGCTAGAAGAAGCAAAGGGCAGAGGAAAGTCTTCCTCTCTGGAAATTCTATGGTATCACACAAGGCATCCACACCCTGGGATCACATCCTGGAATCACACCTGGGGTCATACCCTGGGATTATACCCTGGGGTCACACACTAGAATACATGCCTTGGGATCATATCCTGGGATCACAACTTGGGATCCACACCCTAGGACCCACATCTGGGGATTATGTCCTGGGACCGCACTTTGGGTGGGATCCACACTCTGGGATTCCATCCTGGGTCCACACCCTGGAATCATCCCTGGGATCACACCCTGGTATTGCATCCTGGTAAGTCAGGTTCTCACATGCTTTGGCAGCCCACAAGGGAGTGGGGCTGCCACAAGGTTCCGAAACCCCCCAGGAAACTAAGGTATGTCTTCCTGAGGTTTCAATTTTATTTGAAAATGAGGGCCTAAAAGTAGAACATTTTAATTGGTAAATAACTTTAACCCTTGTTAAAAAGTTAAAAAACAAACCCAAATTGAAGTCATTTGCCCCCACAACAGCAAACCAAGACTTAATTATAGGAATTAAGTCATTAATTCCCAGCAATGTGACCGGTATACATTTATTTATTTATTTATTTATTTATTTGTTTATTTGATGAAAGAGTAGAGTGGGGGTGTGGGGGAGGGGCAGAGAGAGAGAGAGGGGGAGAGAGAATCAGACTCCACACCCAGCGCAGAGCCTGACACAGGGCTGAATCTCATGACCCTGAGATCATAATCCTGAGATCATGACCTGAGCTGAAATCTAGAGTAAGACACTTAACCGACTGAGCCACCCAAGTGTCCCAAGTTCTATAACCTGTTAAAAGGCAATCTGAAATGTCGTGATCAGCACTAGTGAGATAATCAATATGATAAAAACCCTGCAGTTCTGCCCTCCAGCCCCAAACTACTCCCCCACAAAAGTTCTGGCCTGAAACAGTCCTCTCTTTTTTTTTTGCTAGTAACTCATTGCCCCAGCCTCCTTCCTATAAAAACCTTCCATTTTATAAGGTTCCTAGGAGAATCTCTCTACTTGCTAGATGGAATGATGCCCAATTTACGAATTGCTTCATAAAACCAATTAGACTTACTTGGTTGCATTTTGTTGTTTAACTCACTTCAAAAGCCACAGCAAGTGGAGGCTATTCTAGGGAGTGAAATGCAACAGGCACGTGAGAGTCCCTACTTTGAGCTGTGCACTTGAGTCCAGGCCCTTCAGGCCTCCCAAGGATAAGTTTCCCAAGGCTGTTTCCCTTGCTTTTGTTTTGTTTTAATGTGTTTTTTATTATCATGGAGATGAATTTATAGAACATAAATGTCATCACTGTACAATGCACAGTTCTGTAGTTTATGGTCTGTTCACAGTGTTGTGTAGTTACCTCTGCCATTACTCTATTTTTAAGGGGTTCTTTGCTAAAAAAGTGTGGGAAGTGCTGCTTGCCTATGCCACTGCCTCCAAAGTAGGATTTGCAACATTGGCGACAAGAGATAAGAAAACAAGTTTATTGGGTGGCGGTGGGGGGTTGCTTGGGGTGTCATGGGGATGCATCTTCAGTTTCTCTCAAGTCCTTCCATTCAGGCAATGATCCTTCCCTATTTGGGAGGCAGCCCGGTCCTTGAGGGTTCATGCTGCACCATGGATAGATTATCTCTAGAAGAAACAAAGATGGTGTCTTCCTGTCATAGAAATTGCTGAATCACAAAGGACTAACCAGCTTAGAAACTGTGGGGACTCCTGAGAGAACAGAGGGGTTGGACTTGCTTTCAATCAGGTTTCAGTGCAGAGAGAGGTGTCTTGCCAATTCCCTCATTCAAGGACACATTTGTCACGGCATTAAGGAACAAAGTCAGCTTCCCCCCAGAGACCAACAGAAGCCTGAACCGGTATACCTTTGTGCCCTTCTGTAGAGATTTGCTGTGGGATTCCAGGCAGTTTAGATAATGGCCTTCCTCTCACTGCAGATGCTGTGGCAATTCCAGGGGGCCAGACCTGGTAGTTATCACTTTTCATGCACAATCAGGAGCAGACTCAACAATGGTGAGTCCTCTTGTCATTCCTGACCAGCAGTTCGGCTGAAGGAGGACTTGAGAGTAGGAAAGCAAGTCCTTGAACTTTCCTCTGGTTTGGGATTTTCTCTTCTTGAAGACTTTCCGGAGATTCTTGAGATAACCATATACTTTCTCAAAGCCATATAACAAAATAACAAAATCTTGTTAACTTTGACCCTAGATTTCAAAATTTGTACCCAATGTAAGCTCTGAGAATTCAATGTGTAGGGAAATGACTCCTACCTCTTTGAGAAATGGTAATTTACATGGATGTGAATAAAATAAGGTTTTTTTATAGACTCCCATGTGCTAGGTGCTTTACACATATCTTCTTTAATCCTTGCAATAGCCCTGCAAGGTAGGTATTAGCCCGTGACTAGGCTGGTGAAGCTAAGAGTGGGTAACTAAGAGTGGATAACCGGCCCACTTTCACACAGCTTGCTGGGAAGTACTCTGACTCCTAATTTCCCAGGACCCTCTTCCCACTTTCCTATGAAGCATACTTCTAATTTGGTTTTCTGTCATGGTGCATTGAAACACGATGGGCTTTGAGTCAGACAGGATTCAAATTCCAGCTCCAGTAATCACCAGATGAGTGAGTCTGCAAGTCATGTAACCTCCCTGAGCCTCAGTTTTCTTGGCTGTGTTTGTGATAGTGATGCTTTGGGAGGTTGTTATGGAAATGAAATGAGCTGAAACACTTCAATGTTCCCAACAAGGTATTGGCATGTTGCTTAGCACAGCAGAATCTCAACAAATGATACTTTCTCTTTCTTCTTCATTCATCTCTGTACCTGCCATGGCCCCTGGTACAAAGTAGGTACTCAAGAAATATTTGTGGAAGTAAATTCAAAGGGTTCTGCATGGCCTTCCTTCCCAGGGACATTGTGAAGTTGGACCCTCTCCAAAAGCTCCCTGAAAGAACAAAAGAAGTTTTGAAGCATGTCAAATCTACGCATGGTTTAAATCTTTAGTACGAAGCAGGAAGACAAGAATAATCCTAAAAACAACAATAGTACTAAGATTCTGAAGTGAAATTCACTAGGTGGAGTGCTGTTGCTTTTCAAGAAATAGCAATAGTTGAGGATTGTTAAGTGCTCTGAAGCATAAGGGACAATAAATGCGATGAGAATGGCTCTTGGGTTTGGTGGATTGTTCAACAAGGACTGGATTGGCTGGAGACAGTGCACTTTTATAAGTACACCCTTGCTTAAGAGGAGATAAAAAATAAATACAAGATTTTTGAATGCCTAACACAAGATGTTGAAAGAAGCACATCCTTACTATGATGCAGAGGATGCTTGGCTGAGTTCCATCTCAGGGGGATTCAGGAGGGTGAGTGTGTGGCAGGTCTGCTGCCATTCCCCAGCCAGTTCCATGACAGACATTGTTCACTGATCTTGGCTTTCTCTCATGCCTGAGTCCTTCTAACCACAGTTCATTGGAATCAGTCTGTGTTGACATTTAAGATCCAACCATTTATTGTCCCTGGCTCCAAACAAGGAGACTTAATGCCAGCTTAGTACCCAAGATTCAGAGACCAGTCCTTCTTCCCGGGACACTTCAGTCCCATCTCCTGATACAGCCAGATCATGGAACCAAACCTACTAGTACCCTTCAAAGCACATCATGGAGATTTTAGTAAAGTAGTTGTCAATATTTTTCACTTCTTTTTGTAGTGCTTGCCCTCGAATTCAGATACAACACTATGCACAGTAGATTAGAGGACAATCAAAATGAAACCATCATACTGCATCCAGAATCATCCCAACTCATCCTTGAAGAAAACTCGTTCTTTCCCGATTTTCTTCCCTTGAGATAGGATGTCCTAGGACATGCTTTAGTTTTCACTCTCCTCATGTTCACCAAATCCATGTGGCACAGTGGATATTTCTGTGGGAGCTATATCTGCCCATGGTCTTTGATGAAAGCCTGGCTTGGGTGTCCATGTTTGTTTGGATTAGGAGGCATTGGCTTTAAGTGATAGTAAATCCCAACTGAAATTAGTAAAGCAATAAAGAAGGTAATTATCATACATTATGAAGAGATCAGAGATGGGATGTCTGCAGGTGAGGAACATAGTCCAAACTATTGAAGAACAAATATTCAACTGTATAAATTTGAAGATCTAATTGGCTTTATTCAATAATTGATAGTGATCTTATCTTTAGTGAAAGAAGTTTGCATATGGGAAGCTCAAGTATGTCCTGGAATGTGGGTGCATCTGTATGGAGTACCTACCATGAAGCCCTACAGTATCACTTATTTCAGACAGTTTTTCTTTCTCTTTGATGATTAAAAAAAAATTTGCTACATGATTCATAAATATTGTATTTTAACAGCAAATTTTCTTTATTTTGGTGTAAAATAGACATTAAATACATATTTATTCAGTAAGTGAGTACAGTGAATCTTGAAAATATATTATGTGCAGGAAACTCAATTTGGAAAACAATAAATTCAGTGCCAATCCTCAGGTTCACACAAAGGGGAGCTAGTGTCCCTGTAGAAAAGAAGAAGTTAAAGGGTTGCACCTAAGTGGAGCAGTCCCATGTTCAACTTCTTTTTAGAGTTTCCATTCCATAGCAACATGAATCAGAGCAGGGGATGGGAGGACAGCCAACCATGGGGCTCACAGTAGTGTCTTTATTCCTGTCCGTCCTGCCCTCTTCTGCAAAACACACCCCTCAGCAGCTCCCTGAAGCTAAGCTGTCCACTGCAGGGGCCCAGTCATTCCCTTCAAACAGTCTGGCCTGACGACTGTTGTTTCAGAAAGGCTTTCTTTCCACATCCAGGAGGGAAATATGCTTAAAGGGAGGCAGAGTTGAACTATTTGCCATTAATGGTGGTGACCAATTGACACTCTGTAGTCCTTTTGTGAAACAGTTTCTTGGTGATTAAAAGCAGAGTGAAATTAATTTCATTTCTTTTAAAATCCTATCTCCCTACAGCTTTCACATATACACAAAATTCTCTCACTATCACATTTGTGTGGAGAAGTTATTTTAGCAGGTATTTTCAATCGATTCAATGTGCTAGGCATAACATAACTTTTTTTCCTGTTATTCTTCTAGAAGTCAAGAAGTCTTCCATTACTTAGCACATTCTGGTTGAGAACCAAAGACTATGGAATTGACTTTGCTCTACTTTGTGTCACACAAAGTACTCAGTATTAACACACAATAAAGGGGAGACTAAAATGTAAGAGGAGATGTCTAAAAAACTGGTAGCTTGGTGACAAATACTAAATGAAAAAAGATTTTTTTTTTTAAAAGCTGACCTTACCCCCTAGTGTGGGACAAGACATGCAGAGAATGACCAACTGATATTTCTTTGTCTTTTGTACTGGCTTTTTTGATCATCTAGGGACTTCTTAGGAAATGCCTTTAAGATATGGGGATTGTGAGGAAATTTGCATCCTGGAAGCTTCTACTTCTATATCAAATGTCTACAGAATGATATTTATACAATTGTTCTTTCAATTGGTTTCCAAAGTTAAGAATTTCCTGGTTTAGGGGCACTTGGGTGGCTCAGTCAGTTAAGTGGTCAACTCTTGATTTTGGTTCAGGTCATGACCTCAGGGTCCTGGAATCAAGCTCTGTGTTGGGCTCTGTGCTTAGTGGGGAGTATGCTTGAGAATTCTCTCTTTCTCTCCCTCTCCCTCTTCTCCACTCATGCACGTGCACACATTCTCTCTCTCTCTCTCAAATAAAGAAATAAAAATCTTTAAAGGAACAAACAAAAAGAATTTCCTGGTTTAGTACTGTGTATAGGGACTGCCAAGATTTGCCAATTACTATTATACATAAACATATATTTGCTTTTTAGTGTGGCTCCATAGAAACTCCCAGTTATGTGGGGAAGTGTGGATCACTGACAGCTGCCCAGAACTGCTGTGGTGGTTACAGTAGGAGGCTAGATGTAGTACACTGACTGTTCAAATTCTTAACCTAGAACCTGGCATTATACCTAGTGATATACAATGTCCTATTTAATAAGGTCTGTTTCTGATACTCTTCATTTCTTCCTGAAGATCCTAGTTTCCATCTGGCATCATTTCCTTTCAGTCTGAAAAACTTTCTTTCCTTCTTTTTTTTTTTTTTTAAGATTTTATTTATTCATTTGATGGACAGAGATCACAAGTAGGCAGAGAGGCAGGCAGAGAGAGAGGAAGGGAAGCAGGCCCCTGGCTGAGCAGCGAGCCCAAGGCAGGGCTCGATCCCAGGGCAGGGCTCGATCCCAGGACTCTGAGATCATGACCTGAGCTGAAGGCAGAGGCTTTAGCCCATTTAGGCACCCAGGCACCCCTGAAGAACTTTCTTGAGTATTTTTTGTAGGGCAGATATGCTGGCATCAAATTCTCATGGTTTCCTTTATCAGAAAACTGTATTTTGCTTTCATTCTGGAAGGACATTTCAGCTAGATATAGAATTTTAGGGTGACAGTTTTTTCTCAGCACCTTAATAGTATCACACTACTGTCCTCTGATGTTCCTAGTTTCTTTTTGATATTATCCTATAAGTCCCTGAGGCTTTATTAAAGATGTACTATATGTTGGCTAATTGAATTTAAATTTAAAAAAAAACACAAAACACCCCTTCTTTATCTCTATTTTTGGATAATTTCTATTGATCTGTCTTCAAGTTAATTGATGATTTCCTGTCACCTCTATTTTGCTTTTAAGTTCACATAATATATCTAAAAACTTTTCAGACATTGTATTTTCAGTTTTAGAGTTCTTGTTTTAAAAAAATAATTTCTACTTCTCTGCTGAGATTTTCTGTCATAATGAAAATTCATTATAAGCATGTTTTCTTTTGTATGTTTAAGCAGAGTTACAATAACTGCTTTAAAATCCTTATCTGCTAAATCTAACACTGGAGTTATTTTGAAGTTAGTCTCCCTGATTGATTTCTTTATGAAAAATGGGTCATGTTATGTGTGTATCAAATAATTTTTATTCTATTCTGGGTATTGTGAATGCATGTTTTAGGAGACTATGTATTCCATTGTGTTCTTCCAAAGTGTGTTGAATTTGTTTATTTGTTTGTGTAAACAGTTAACTTGCTTATACTCTTACTACAAACTCCGTGTCTTGGGGGCATCTCAAATCTCCTTTCATTTTATTATCCTAAGCCATCTGTTTGTAAGTCAGCCCTGTACTTGTATAGTTCAGGATTTAATCAGAGATATGGGGAAAAGTTTACATACAAAATTTGGACATTACCTCTCTGGGTCTGTTTATTCCAAGATTCCCTTCTCATTTTATGGAGTCTATGGTTACCCTAAACCCTGTTCTTTGACTCCTCAGGCCATAAAGAATGCAGGTTTTCTAACACAGTTTTAGCTGCTCTGGATCCATGCTGCCTGACTTTGGTCATCCTTTGGGCCAGAAGCCACCAAAATGGGAAACTTGCCTTATGCTTTTCCTTTCTTCCAAGTGTCACCTATCCTCCAGAATATGCCTGTCTTTGTTTGCTCTTAGGTGTCTTCAGGTGGTTGTTTTTTGTATTTTTTTTAAATGGAATTTATATTTGTTATCTGCAGGAGGATTATTCTAACGGGAATTTCCTAAGTTGTACTAGAAGCTGAGCTGCCCCAGATGAATTTTGGTAATAAGTTCTGTGCCATGGAAAAACCCCTAAGCCAGGAAAAACTGGGAGAAGCACAGATTTTAGGCCTTGAAGTCTTGTATACAGCATGGAATGTGGGTTCCTTTTCCTCACAGGTAATCTCTTTTCCATCACTGGTGTACAATCCGTGGCACATTCTGTTCAGTGTTTGTGGCATAGTGAAGGCAGTATTTCTGAGCTCAGTTCAAGTATTTACAGGCATGGCGTCTGATGCTTCCCAAAGGAGCTTAAAACACAAACCTCATGATGCATATCTAGTGGAATCCCCCTGTGGGTCATATGGCATCAACTCCCACTCATCACTTTGGCTTTGAGTTCTTTCTTCATTTCCAGCACTTGTGGTTGCCATGCTCTCTAGTTTGGCTAAAGATTAAAAAAAAATTTTTTTTCCGTTTTTTTTTTCCCCCCAGCATTCCTATGTGTTCAAACTGGCTGTGGGGTGGGGTGGGCTTCCCATGTCAGCTCAGCTTGCTGCCTTGACTGGCAGGCAATGACTGGGACTCCTGAAGATCTAGGTGTCTGTGCTTAGCTGCTTCTGTCTGAGGTTGGGGGAAGGAGAGGCTCTCATCCAAGAGGAACAACACCCATTCCATTCCAGACCCTGCCCAAAATCTTATCATAAGGTCCCAGGAGCTGAGACAAAGGGCAGTTGAGGAATGCCACCCTGTGTTTGATTTTAAAATGTTCTATCCTGAATATGCTGAACCACTGTTCTAGGACCACATTGGGGCACCTTGCTTCTTCTGCTTCAGACTGACTTTCTTCTGTCCAAGTAGAGCCCCTCCCTTTTTAATTTTGGAGACAGACTGTTCTCTCTTGTTGCTAAAGCCCTTTAAAAAAAGATTTTATTTATTTATTTGTCTGAGAGAGAGAGATGAGGGAGGACAAGCACAAACAGATGGAGCAGCAGGCAGAGGGAGAAGCAGGCTCAGGGTGCCTGATGCAGGACTTGATCCTAGGACCCAGGATCATGATCTGAGCCCAAGGCAGACACTTAACAGACTGAGACACCAGGTCTCCCAAATATTTTTTCCCCCCTAAGATTTTACTTATTTGAGAGACAGAGAGCTCAAGAAGTGAGGGGGGGGGGCAGAGGGAGAGGAAGAAGCAGGCTTGAACCCAGGGCCCTGAGATCATGACCTGAGCTGAAGGCAGATGCTTAATGAACTGAGTCATTGAGGTGCTCCCTCTTACTGCTAAAGCCTAAACATTTTGTGTTTGATCTAAGCATCGATTAGTTGCACAGATATATGCAATCTTCCTCTTAGATCTTCCTGCAAACAGATCTCCCTCATGGTGTTCTGTTCTATTGTGTGAGAATTCCCAAGGTGGGCATATAGGCTCCACTTCTCTCATCCCCACCTCTCCCCTCCATGTCCTTTCATGTCTCCTAAAGTCCTATTTTCTTCTCTAGACACACAAAATGTGGTAATTAATTTTTCCCTTCAAAGTTGTCTGAAATTTTACTTCCCTAAAGAGTTTGCTGTGGGATCGGCACATTTGCTGTAGCAAAAAGGTTAAAAGGAGGAAATTAATTTACTCTTTTTCCCATTCCTATTCACCTGGGATGGGCATGCCAGTGGGAAGAGAGCTGTGTGGGCTCCAGGTCCCAGCCACACCTGGGGAGAAGGGAAAGCCCGCTGATTACATAGGCAGGCAGGTCCTCCTGGCTGTTCTTAGTACAACCTTGCCTCTCTCTCTCTCTGCTTAGTCCTCCCTGTCTCCACTTTGTGGTGTTTTTTTGTTTTGTTATTTGTTTGTTTGTTTGTTTGTTTGTTTTTACAGCAAAAGAGGAACCAAAAGGGAAATGTGTTGAGAGAGAACCACTGCTTTTAAACATGGTTAACTCTAGCTATGGCAGGGCTTCCCAAATTTCAATGAGCATACAAATTACTTGAGGATCTTGTTAAAATGCAGTTTCTGATTCAAAAGGTCTGGGATAGCATGGAGATTCTGCTTTCCTATTTGGTTTTAAAGCTTTTAAAATAATTTTTAAGAAAGATTTTATTTATTTATTTGACAGAAGGAGAGAGAGAGAGAGAGAGAAAGTAAGAGAGTGTGAAAGCATACAAGCAGGGGGAGCTGCAGAAGGAGAAGCAGCCTCCCTGCTGAGCAAGGAGTGGACATGGGGCTTGATCCCAGGACCCTGGGATCATGAGCTGAGCTGAAGGCAGACACTTAACTAACTGAGCCACCCAGGTACCCTGAGATTCTGCATTTCTACCAAGCTCCCTGGTAATAGCCAACCCACTGGTCCTTGAGTTACAAGATCCTATGGTTGAGAGGTGTAGCCATGTACTAACATCAAGAGGAGGGCATCTGGGGCTGGGGGCAGAATGCCATGTGAGATTTTTTTTTTTTTAAGATTGTATTTATTTATTTTACAGAGAGAGATCACAAGTAGACAGAGAGGCAGGCAGAGAGAGAGGGAAGCAGGCTCCCTCCTGAGCAGAGAGCCCGATGAGGGACTAGATCCCAGGACCCTGAGATCATGACCTGAGCCGAAGGCAGTGGCCTAACCCACTGAGCCCCGCCCGCCATGTGAGATTTCTGTGATACTTCATGGTCTCTGCCACAGTGGGTAATACCAGCAGAGGCATAGAAGGGATGAGAGGGCATAAGGATCTCTGTCTTGGCAACAAAACTTACTTTTATATACTTCCATAAATCTGGTCTTTGCTTGGGTGTGATTTCAAAGGGGAAGAAGTCCACACTGAGAAAAGAAATATCTGTGTGACCAGTATGTGCTATGGAATTTTATCAGTATTAAACTCACATATGTACACACTTAGCCCAGGCTTAAGAAACAGTACAATTTTATCAGTTAGGAACACATCCAACTTCCAGCAACAGAAAATCCAGTAGCAGTGGGATTGATTGCTTTCACATAAAGGGAAGTCTGAATCATTGGGTAGTGTGGTATTACCTCTGACCTCTTTTTCTGTATGCCTCCAGAACTGGGTTCTCAGCCCTGGCCAAGCCACCTGGGGAAGTTTTAAAAATCCCGATGCCCAGCTGACTGCCTAGACCAATTAAATAAAAGTTTCCAGGATTAGGACCTGGGCTTTTGTATTGACAAAATCTGTCCACATGACGACGGCAATGGTTGAGAACCTCTGCTCTTGGCCTTGCTGCCACTCAGTTTCCTCCAATACTTTTCATCATGGTCTTAACAACCTCAGCCACTGGCATTAGTTCAGGGCCCAGCTTGTGATTCTCTTGGCCTTCCCAGCTTGGTTCCCAGATGACTGTTTACTGCCCCATTTGCCCACCATGTCTGCAGTCTAGGCAGGAAGAAGAAAAAAAGGGCAAAGACAGGGCTCAGACTTCCACTCACACCTCACAGCTGGAACTGTGCCTTATGGCTTCTGTTAGGACAAAGATGATTGGAAAAGTGACAATTTGAGCTTTTCCAGCCTCTACAGTAGAAGCGGGGAAGAGCTAAGAGGTTGGGGAGTGCTATGAGGTAAGAGAACATGTGTAGGTCTTGCAAAATGTTTATCATCATTGCAAACATGAAAACTACATTCCCATTATAGAAAATTAAGAAAAATGTAATAAGAGAAAATAAACTTACCTAAGTCTCAGCTTTAAGGCCAGAACTGTTAATAGTTTGATGCATTTCCTTTCAGATTCTTGTCTGTTTCCCCCATGATTCAGATTATAGTGTATTTACAATGATGAATTTTACCCTTTCTTGTAACATGAAAGGATGAGATTTTCTCCATCTGTTATGATGATTTCTTAAACACAATTTTATGTTCTGTATTTATAATTCATTATGCTAGTGTGCTACAGTTTAACTTCTCTCCTGCTCTTAGGATTGTTTTTTTTTTTTTTTTCCTTTTCCTGGTTTTACATTATTAAAAATAACCTTGTGTCTTCAGCCTTTTGTCTCTTTTGTTCTATGTATATCTTTTTTTTTTTTTTTTTTGGTTGGGGAGGAGAAAAGGTTAAAAAAAAGCTTGGTGTTTGCCTCAAAGAGCTTTCGCAAACAGTAGTGATTCATTTATATTACACATCACTGTGGATGAACACTGTACTCCAGGCTTTCATGACAGTTTGAATTCAAGATAGTGTGTGTAATAAGTGTTTTTCTGAAATCCGCTATATTCCTTTGCACCTATGAAGCGTGGTTCCTTGTGTTCTTGTTCTCAGATGAAAGCTATTGGGATTTTGGTTCCAAGGACAAATAAAAAAAATCACAAATACAATCTATTTTTAATTTGGGTCTAGACTAATTACTAAGGGAGCATTCAGCAATATTAGTCTCAAATATTTTTAAATACTTGTGAAGCAGCAATGAATTGAATGACTGTTGGCTCGAAGAATGAGGCAACCAACAGGGACTGAGGGAAGAACTTTAAGTTTGGACACCAAGTTCAGAGCCAAACATCAATAACTTCCCACTCATGTCTGTAATATCTATAAATAAAGTGGAAGGAGAGGATAATAAGAATTATTTGAATAATGTTAAGTAATAGTACATATAAAACAGGGGAAATGTTTTTTTCCACTTAATCTGTCACTCATTCCATTTCAATAAAATGCTTGTAAGCTGAATAACAATTTAATGCAGACGACTGTATTGTTGCTGATCAGAACTTCTCTAGAGCAAAAGAATGAATATTGATCAACTTCCCTGGTTTAAACTTAACTTTATTTATTTATTTATTTATTAAAATATTTTTATTCTTTATCTGTCAGAGAGAGAAAGAGCACAAGCAGTGGCTGAGGGAGAAGGAGCAGCAGACTCTGCTGAGCAGGAAGCCCAATGCAGAGCTTGGTCCCAGGACCCTGGGATCATGACCTAAGCTGAAGGCAGACACTTGAGACTGAGCAAGCCAGGTGTCCCTGAAGTTAACATTAACTATGTGCTTTAAAACATGTTATTTTGTGATTTGAACCACTATGTTATGCCTTGAAAAGTCCAAAAAGAAAGTAAAATCATATAGAAAGCCAGAAACTTCACAAATACATCGACAGACATTTGTGATTGCTTTTGGTATCTGAAACATTTCCTCCACAACATCATACTGATGTCCCTTTTGTAGGCATAGCCCTGGCAGTAATGAGAACCCAGGTAGTGCACATAACTTTTGCATTCTCCAAGTGGGGAGCTTATTCTTTCCATGTGGATCGACTCCTGCTTTTTTGAAGTCAAGTCTTTACTTTTGTTCAGCTTTCTTCTACCACTTTCTGTGGTATTCCTTGGACATGCAAAGACTGGAAAGATGTGTCTGGAAAGATAGTGGTATCATGTTTCTTTTCATATTCTCTGCCTCCCAGCCTTCTGCCAATGGCTCCCTTAGCAGCAGGACCACAGTCAGGCAGACTTCCTTTGAGAAGATTCCCGGGGATGGAACTACTGGATCCAGGAGACTGAGCCAGCCTGAGTCTTGTGTGTGTGTATGTTGCCAGAGAGGCTGTGAGGGTCATTCTGACGCCAATTTTCCACAAGCCTTCATTGGGTTTTCTCTGTTCTCTTGGTTGTGCTCCTCTGCAGCTGGATGGGATGGTCTGTCTGCATGAAAGCTACTGGTGGGAGGGCTCTGCCAGTCCTTGTGAGAAGCCATGCACTCACCACTGACATTAAAAATATCTCCATCCATATTCTGAACCTCCCACTCCAACCCCTCAACATGTTTGTTTGCAGCTGGACATTTTTGTTTCTCTCTCTCCAAATTATGACTTAACTCCTAAGACTTGGGCAAACACTCCCAGTGTCATAAGAGACCGGCAGGCTGGGCGGCCTGTGCCCCATTACGGAATTTTATTGACCCTTCAGCCTCACTCCATTGTCCTTACCAGAGCCATTTCCATGGCAACTGTCCTCCTTTGGCCATTAAGTATGGGTGGCTAAGTCTTACATGCTTAACATGTTTGGTATTTCATCTTCCAAAAAATTCAAGTTGGCTTGTCGAATAGAACAAATAAGCTTTTTATAGTCAACAAGGACTAAGGGCGGCCGCTTTGATAACAGGGAAAGGCCAGAAACCTCAGGCCAGTCACATCCAGCTCCACCTGAGATAAGAGAGGACTGGGAAGTCTTTAGAAGGTTGGGGGAGACTGACTCAGACCCAATGTTGGGGCTTCAAGTTAAGAGTAGTGCTGACGGGGCACCTGGGTGGCTCAGTGGGTTGGGCCTCTGCCTTCGGCTCAGGTCATGATCTCAGGGTCCTGGGATTGAGCCCTGCATCAGGCTCTCTGCTCAGTGGGGAGCCTGCTTTCCCCCTCTCTCTCTGCCTGCCACTCTGCTTACTTGCGATCTCTCTCTCTGTGTCAAATAAATAAATATAATCTTTAAATTAAAAAAAAAAAAAAAAGACTCTCTCTTAAAAAAAAAAAAAAAAGAAAAAAAAAAGGAGTAGTGCTGAGATGACATGGGTCTTGACCTAAACTCCACCTCAAGGACCTTTGGGTGGCTTAGCTATCATCAGTGGAGGAGTTCACCTGCAGACAGTGCAGTTTGGGGACCCCGGGATTTCCATACCCTTCGCATAGCATCACACCACAATGCTATCTAGCTAGCCCAGGAGCCCTTAAAAGTGCATACATGTTGCGTAGCACCCTGAGAACTTTGCTGAGGTAGATGTGTCAGCTCGGAAGGGACCAGTTGGCCTGATGGTCTCCTCCATTCCCACCATCTGTCCACCATTTACAATACATTTGCTCTTGTTCAACATTTTTTTAAACTTGAGAATTAAAAGTTGAATTTACAGTATGTTAAGTATTACGCTTCTTGGATTCATAGGCAAATACCCTTATCTTTAAAGTAGATTTGTTCTTTCCTCCCTTTGCTGGGGGCTGGAGGTTTCCTGGAATGCAGGACTTTGAGTCTAAATTGAGGACCATCTTGAAGAAACCAGGACAGTTATGACTTTACACGGGCAAGACAGAACCTTACTGAGCCTTGGTTTCTTTATCTATGAAATGGGCATAATAGTACCTGTCTCCTGAGTTATTCTGACGATTTGAGTTAGTATTCATAAAGTATGTGAAGTTATATCGGAGATCTCCTAGATCTAAACAGATGATAATGAGGTAATATTAATATTCATAATTGTCTCTCTTTTTAAGGCTCAAAGTGATCTTTCATCATCATTCAATGCTTTTTTTCTTCATTTCTAATGTCTCTTCAGGAAAGGAGAATTTATTCTGGGTATGGGTATAAAGTGAAGATATTCTTTATACTGAAAAGTATAAAGAAAAAGCATCATTATCATATCCCTAACCTGAAGCAACCACTTTAAAAATAATTTGGATTCAGGTTTACTAGTCTAAACAATTGATATATATCTTTGGGCATAAATATTTTTGATTATTTCCTTAGGGGAAATTAAATAACAGGGGCTTGCTCAATTAAAAGACAAATATTTTTAGCTTTCTTTTATATTAGATATAACATTATATTTACATTCCTCCAAAAATCTAAGTCTACAGAACAAAATATGATGTTTTCTATGAAGGGAGTTGTGTGTTCCTTGGCTCCACACAGGATTCAGCTGTCCCTAAAGGCTCTCTAAGGAAGAAATTTGATTTCTTTCAGCAACCCTGTGGTGGTGGTGGCTAACGGATATCATCTTATCTCATCATTAGGTAGCAGTACTGCTTTTACTATTGAGTATTAGTTTAAAATGGAATGTAATGTCATGCTCAGTTTTAGGTCTTAATTATCCATTTTCTGGGAGAACTAGAGTAATCACTCAGATCCTCCCTCTCTGTACTATAAATACTATGCTGTTTGGTAATTGGTCAGAGAGGTTTAGAGGTTGTGCCTCTGAAGCTGTTCCTGGAGATCAGGTTCAACCAAAGGGGTAACAATGAGGCAAAGCAATGAATTTGCCTGATTTCTAAGGACTCTGAGTCCTTTGTGGGATATGACAAATCTCCATATTTTGACTATGGGACCCAGGCTCAGCTAAGCTAAATATGACTGCTCTGGTTATATGAAGATGTTTAGGGGTGGCTATGACTCAAACAGTGCAATAAGTTTTATCAGATTTTTTTCTCCTACAGATATCAGGAAAGAGATACTTCCTTTTGGCAAGATACTCCAGCTGAAAGATGGCATATGCCTAGAGATATGAGCAGCCATCATTGCTATCCTGTGGGTACATCCTGCCTGAGAAGCAAACCAACAGAGAGGAAAGGAGAACTGAGGTACAGACAGAAAAAAAAGTAGAATCTTGGTCATATCCCTTGATCTATCCCTTGATCTATGCCTGAAACCAATGCTGGCCTCAGATATCCTAGTTACTTAAGTCAATGCCCTCTTTGTCTTAAAGTTATGCAAGTTGAGTGTTTGTCACTTAAATATGTCCTTTACTTGCATTATACCATTATGGTTATTATATTCATTCTATAGAAACCAGGACTCAGAACGATTAACTGCTTTGCTCAAGCTAACACAGCTGGGAAGTGGGGTGGTCTGGGTTTGTGGTTGGGTTGTTATGACTCTACAGGTCATGTTTCTTAGCTTGATTCAGCCTCAGTGAGTATAACAACTTGAGCTGGTGAAGCCAGCCCTTGACAGCATTAAGATAGGCATTGGCTCTCCTGTTTTACTAGCTTGTGGGCAGGCCAATGACATTAGGCACTTCAGGCTGGTGCACTGAGGGTCAGACAGGCTAAATGTGGCCCTGGATTACATGCTGCATGCCTGCCTGCTCTGGAAAGTCCTTTTGATTCAGGCTTCTTAACTTGCAGGAACCACTGAGTGTGTGGAATCAGACCTCATTGGCCTCTAGTCAGCCAGGCTACTGCTGAGCAGGGAGATTCTGCAAGCAGAAACATTCCAGAAGATGCCCTCAACTTTGAGGTGCTGAGACACGCCCCCTCCACGTCCTGAAGCTTAGGACAAAAAAGCAGGAGCTATTCAAATGTGAGATAATAGTAATTTTAATATTTAGTTCACAAAACATGCAGGTCAATGGTCAATGCATATATAATAGGCTAGAGCAACAATAACAAAATTACAAAGCACAGTCTAACTCACAGAAGCTTTCATACAACAAAGTGTTGGGTAGAGAATGTGCTGATTAAAAACCCAGCTGAGCCACACCTCAGTGCCTCAGACTGGACCAGTGACTTTCTGGTGGTAGCAAAGAAAGCTCATTGTGCCCATGGCCTTCAAGTCAAATCCTGAGAACCCTCACAATCTCCATGCCCTTGGTTGTTCAGTTTTGTCTTCTCCCATCTCTGCCTTTTTTGTTGTTGTTGTTTTTTTCCTTGAATTACCTATCCACCCTTTATCCCATCTCAGGCAATGAGTTCCATGAATACTGTATCTGATGTAGCTTAGAACCATTGCGGTCTCAGTGAGAAGGGTCTCTTGAGTTTGCTTTGTATGTTGGTGAACAAAATTCCTCTCTGTTTAATGGGGCTGTGATCTGGTTTCTCCCAGACATACTCTGTTGAGTCTGAAGACCTCTATGAATAGTCACCCAAATCCCTGGAGGCCACTTTCACATGCACTATTGGTGTAGGGACTTTTTCCCCCAAATAATAACCCAATGGTGAAATTCCCCCAGTGCCAGTGCTGCTCCCTGATTGGGTAGTTTTGAGAGACTGTTCTTATTTTACTTCCCTGGGGACCTATTCTGGCTCTGGTGCTGAGATGGAATTCTGGTGGCCTGGAAGGAATTCAGGCTTTCTGCAGCAGGCATGTGAACACAGGGAAGGTGTGTGGCTGTCAAGAGCTTTCAGTCCTTGAACATCCAATGGTCCAACCATTGTAGGTAAAGTTAGTGAAGGGAAGAGCTCTCTGAGTATCAAAGCTGACCACAGTGCCTAGTAAGTGCTCCTGTCAACTGACAATGACCTCTAGCCATGCAAGTGTGCATAGGGGTCACTTGCGGGATCACATTACATCCAGGCTCATCACTTTTTAGTTGTGCTTGTCTTTTGAAAGAACTGGTTTCAACTCATTCCTTCAGCTTCATCATTTGGTTTTTACAGAGTTACACTGTATCTATAATGTGTAGTCATAGTCCTGGAGAGCTCAAAGGGAAATACTTAGGATCAGTGAACATTTAATGGAATTCAAACTTAAGGCTGATTTTACAAAGTCAATATAGACAATACCAAAGCAATTATTTTTTCATTTTCTTCTACTCATGTGCAGGGGTGAGGCTAACTCAGTGTATTGTTTCACTAATATTTATTCTAACTATATTGAGAATACCACATATATTCAGATTACCCACAAATATCCTTTTCTCATTCCTCTAGGGACACTTTCTGGCCTGTGACAGAAAGAGGACCTGCAGTGGGGAGCCCAGGAGACCCCTGGGCACATTATACTAGAATTAGCAGTTGCCAGCAAAAGCAGAAAGCTTTCCTTAAACTGAAATTGCTTTGGTCCAGGTAATGTCAAGATCACAGTGTAAGAAAACTCAGATAATGAGCTGGAGACATAACAAATATCTTTCCCTATCACCTCTTCTCCAATCAGTGTTTATTAGTAGCCAAGTTGGCAGGGGAGGTTAAAATCAAATAGCAGGAAATGATGTCTTTTGATGGACTCTCCTTTTTTCCTTGCAGAATTGTTCTGGGGGATGAGTTGGGAAATAGATCATCGATGGGCTATTGTCTGATAGGAATTCAAACCACAGTCTATCATCAGATTAGAAAGGTTAAATAAAAAAAAAAATAGGGGATTGGAAACTGTGAACGGTAGCCTCTAATTCATATCTGATAACTCAGCTGTTTTTGTGATGGAACATTAGAGACATAGAGACATGTGGCCCAGACCACCTGGCCACCTCACGGGTGAAATCAAGGTTTTTCTAACTTTCAACTGTGAGTCAAAAGCAATCAGGAGTCAAGGTAAAATTTCCTTGTTTTTCAAGTGCATTCTAACTGGGGGATTCTTTTGCCCATGCCGAGGTGTCTTGCAGTGCTACACGTAGTCGTACTTGGAAGGATGAGACTGTACCTCGTCTTCTGTGCGGGCACCCCCATCGTATATCTTCTTGTTTTTGCTATTGGGCCCAAAGGCAGTGCTAGCCTTGAAGCCTCCGGGCTTATAGGCGACGTTGTGGCCTGAGGCATGATAAGACACAGCTTTGTAGCTGAAAGAAAAAAAAAGAAACATTCCATGACCACACATGTATTTGGTAAGAGGATAACCCACTCCATTTGCCCCGGGATATCTTGGTTTTAGCACTGAAAGTCCAGCATCCCAGGAACCCTTAGTCCTGGGCAAACTCAGATGGCTGGTCACTCTAGGCTTTGAGACACTGGTTTTTCTGCCTCTGCACTGGAGCAGAATTTCTTGTTTTGTATTAGAGCTGGTAATTAATGACTAGTGAGTTCCTCTGTTAATCAATTAAAATGAAGCTGAAACAGAAACAATGTCTGGGGGGAACATGGTTATGCCAGAAAAAAAAAATCACAGAATTTATAAGCTGGAAGGCACATACATGGAGCCACTCTTCTCTCATCTGCTCAGTTTATGGATGACCTAACAGAGGCCCAGAGAAGGCAAATAACCTGCTAGAAGTCACAGGAATAGTTAGCAGTAGATCTGGCCCAGGATCCAGGTCTCCCAGCTCCAGTACAGTGGGGTTTCTCTGAAGCAAAACTTTGGCATTTTGGAACAGAGGACTCCGTCATGAGGGCCTCTCCTGTGTGTTGCAGGAAGTTTAGCAGCAACACCCCACCCACACACCCCCTGCACTTGATCTCAGTATCACCCCTGCCCCACTGCAAAGCTGCTGCAAGAATCAGGAGTCTTCAGCTGTTGCCAAATATCCCCTGGTGGGCAGACTGCTTTCAGCTGAGAACCATCGAATCCTGAAGTCAGAAGGAACCTGGGGGGATATTTCTTTCTCTCAAGCAGGATCATTCCTAAATCCACTCAGCTGAAATATTCCTATTTCGTTCTTTAGGTTCCCCATAAAAGAGAGGGTTCAGGATCCTTTAGTTAATAAGTTCATCCATAAACCTAGACTGATCACTTTATTATACTTTATACTTTAAAATGGACTTGGATTAAATGTTTGATTGCACTGGGATGGGGAGACTCACTTGGTTTCCTCAGGCGCCAGGCCCCGGCAGGCAATGCACATCATCACACCCCCAATTAGTGTGAGGCCTCCAGCGACCCAACCCACGAACAAAGCCGAACCAAAGGTGTACCTGAGGGGGGAAATGAAGCAATGAATGTGGGCCACTCAACTCTCCAGACTCCACCCACTGTACTTGGCCACACCCATCCTCTCTTGTCCCTTCCTGCGGCTTCCATACCCATCCTCGCCCATGCCACTGAACACACACACACTCTTTTGGGTCTTGGCCAAGGGAATGAGGTACCTTCGAGAGCAGAACTGGGACGGAAGCTAGTCAGCCAAATGGCAGTGGGATTCTCTGGCCCCTAGCATCACTCAGGCATGGAATTAATTATAAGTCTCTAATCTCAGAGAAACATCTCTGGAAATCCACCTCCCTCCCGACTGGCATTAGGGAGTGTCTTAAAGGTTTGGCAAGAGGAATTCGAGAGACGTGGAATCAGTCTGAAGTTATTATTTCTGAAGGTATTTTGGCCCCTTGAGTTCTTCCTGTGGGCCAATAAGCTGTCATCTTACCTAATTCAAGTACCCTGGAAACTGCCCATGCAGGTAGGAGCATCATCTTCAGAAAGAACTAGTGTGAAGGGACCATTCATTCTTCCATTCATTGTTTATGCATCTGTTCAACACGTATTTATTGAGCTCCTACTATGTGCCTGACACTGCCCTGGCACTGGGACATAGGGAACACAGATTCTACCTTCCCAGTGCTTCTGTTCTAGAGCCCACACTGAAACTTTAACCTGTGTCATCTGCCTCCAAAGCTGGTACACTTCTCCTAGGAGGGATGCCTCCATGGGACTGGTTACCTCATTCATAACTCAGCAGGATTGTCTGAGAACAGGTGTCCTGAAAATAAAATAATTCTCATTCCAAATGGACCTTTGTGGGTAGTGGAGACTGTGACCAAAAGCTGTTAGGAAGTCAGTGGGTAATTCAGTGTTAGCTGGTAACTTTCCCTTCATCTCCAAGAATCTCACAGGAAGGGAGAGCTCAGCACAGTGGATGCCTGCCCATGGAGGTTTTCCCCTTGGGCTCATTAAGGATCATGGGGATGTTTGTAGAACACTGTGAATCACTCGTATGTTTACAAATCACAAAATAAGAACATTATGCCAGTACTTGGAAGACAGAAATGTGTGCAGACCTCTGCAACCCAAGAAAATAAGATACTTTAGATGTGGTTAAAAAGTATACACATTTTAGCAGGATCAAAGTAAGCAATATAAGCTGGATGACCAAGTGTAATGTAAAGGGCAGAGCTGGCAGACTTAGCTCAGGGCTTGAAAAAGTTCTGGGAGAACATTTAGTTGTAGGCTATTTTTATTTCCTTTGGACTAGGAAAAGACAGGCATTTGGTTTGAGTGCTGTTGGCTTGGAATGAAGAACCTCATCTCACCCTTGGTCTTCCCCATTGTAGCTAGGGGTTTAACAGCTGACCTCTTCCTAGGACTCCTCTTCAGCCCCTGGGTGAATCTCCTGGGGGCAGTCCTGGTCCCTCTGCCCTGACAGAAATCCTGTCCTTGATACTCCTACGGATGTTTGAGTGACTGCACAATGTTAATGATGACAAAAATCGCTCCAGTTATTGAGCCCTTACTGAGACTGTGATGACTCTTTTATCACAATTTTATTTAATTCTTCCATCAGTCCCATTTGGCAGGATTTATTATTCCCATTTTATAGATGAAGAGACAGAGGCTCAGAGAGGCTAAGCAACTTTTTCAAAGACCCAGGAAGGAGTTGCTGGGATTCAAATGCAGATCCCTCTGTCTCCCAAGCCCTCATTGTTAGTCATGAAGCTAATTCTATCTTCTGTGTAGGGGGAATGAGGTGCCCTTCTTTAACTTAGACCTCTTGGTTAAGGTCAGCAAACTTAAATACTTAACTGGGATGGCTATGGACTTTAAATGAGTGAAGTGGGTTGGGTATAAAAATATTTCACTTTCTTAGCTCTCTCTTTTGGGGAAAAAACCCCACAAGCCCAATGATAAATGACCTCAGAGCTGGGACATTTGATAAACTGGAGAGGGTGAGTCCTTGCTAAGAGGGCGTTCGTCTCTTAACTGCAGAGATTGTCGTCATAGAGGATGAGGGCCCAGTACTGTCAGATCTGTTTTTTTTTTCTTGCAAGAAGCTGGGAAAACAGGGTGTGTGTGTGTGTGTTGTGAAATATCCTTGTAGAGAGCACTAATGATGCTCCACCCAGGTTCCCTATGTTCCTTTAATCATTTCTTCAGTTCCTGTGGTCTTTGCCTTTGCTTGCCAGCCCCCATGTTTCCCCCCGGGAGCTTTAGCTTTGGTACAGTCCCTGGAGCCATTTCACCCACAAGCACAGAGGCTGACTAGTGTGACAATTTGAAGTCAGGGCAACTCGGAGGTTGTCTTGTTCACAGCTCCCCAGGATTGGGTTGAGTCCCAGACTTCATTGCAATTACTCCCTTTTCTATCCTGGGTTCCTCTCTCCTACCCAGTCTCCCCTTCCTTAATAAATCGCTAAACAGAGCCTTGGGATCTGTTTCACAGGATCTGTTTCTGAGTAACCCAATCTACGACACACTTCTACTTTTTAAAAGTTGGTGATTAATGCAGGTTATAAAGTGCAATGTGTAGGCTAATACAACATATCTCGCAAGCTGTGTATAGCATGAAGGCAGGCAGTTTGCAGCTCAGGTACATTCAGTGTAGCAATAGCAGAGGAAGGGATACCAGAAAGCCCAATGGGGTACCAGAAAGTTCCTTCAACTGACTGCCAAGGCCTTTCTTGGAAGCTGTACTGTCCTGGGTGATTTCTGGGTAGATAGGATAAGAAGACAGAAGAAAGGGAAAAACTGCTGCCCATCCATGGAGGAAGGAATTCAGGAGGACTCTCAGAATACTATAGTCTCGATCTCAGAATATAAGTTGGCTGCCGAAGGGATGGGGCAGGTTTTAGGGAGATGGTGTGGGAGAATGATGGAGGCATTAATCCCAGGTGCCATTGGGTGGATGACCCCTCTAGGCAGGGACAGTGGCCCCAGGCATCCAGATACTCCAGATAAGGTGGGCTCTTCTAAGTAGGCTGACCAACCATCCTGATTTGCCCTCGAAGGAAGAGTTGCTCAGGATGTGGGACTTTCTTTCAGTGCTTAAATTGGCGAAATTCCCAGAAAACCAAAATGGGTTGGTCAGCATACTTCTAAGTTGTCCTTATAACCAAGAGATAATGGAAAAATCATATGGGAGGATGGGAAGAGCTTATGGGGATCATTTCCTCCTCTCTTGAAACAAAGCAGAGCAAGGATGGGGACTGGAGTTCCAGGGAGTCAGAGATTAATGGATTCATCCCAATCTCATCCCCGCTTTGTATCCCACGATGGTGTGGCTGGAGGAATACCTAGTGTATCCACTCCACAGATGACAGGTCACTTAGATATAATATTTACATGACTCAGTACAAGATCTTTCTTCTTTAAGAATTTGCTGCTGCTTCTTGCTTTGAAATACATCTCTTTGAAGTGGTTAAATGAACATCGGTTTCAGAATTGCTCTTCCATCATTTAGAAGTTCTATCCTCCTTTAGACACCAAATTATCATGGGGGTTCATCTCCTTCAGCTAGACCACAACCTCCATGAGGATGGGGACCTTGTCTTATCCCCAGCACTCAGAACAGTTCCTGGCCCACAGCAAGTGCTCCATACATTTGTCGAATGAATACATGTATGAATGAAATGAAGATGCAGCTGTACAAGGAAGAAACATAATATTACTCTTCACACCTGTACCGCACTCTGCTCAGTTCTACTCAAGCTTTCACCTGTCCCTAGCCAGGTTCCTGTCATGGCCTGGAGATGCAGGTTGAGGTTCATTTACATGCCTGGGCTAATAGTGCCTGTTTCATTGCCACCACAATGGGGCCTGTGTAAGCGTGTTAGATAAATACTGTGTACTGTCACTGTATTTCAATGCAAATGTCAGCTCAGCCTCAAGTCATAGCACCAAGGATATTTCACTGAAATGAAGTTTATGAATTTACAGATCATTGTTGATTTACGATATGGCATGGTTGCCTCTGATAAATTTTTGCTATTTCAGGCACTGACAGTCACATTAGGCATATGTGTGTAATAGGATTTTTACAACTGTACTCACCACAGAATACTAAGACTAGATTAGGAGATTACCTGGTCTGAACGGTCTGCACCATCCCACCCATGCCGGTGTACATGTTAGCTGTAGACATCCAGAAGTTGGTAACCAGCATGTTGGCAAATACAGATACTCCAACGATTGCACAGAGACCTGTGGGCCAAGAACAAGAAAGCTCCAGAGTCAGCTTTAAAGGGATCACAATGTTTCTGAGGCAATGTGTGCTTAAAGAAGTTTAGCTGAGCAGGATGCAGAATATTCCATTCCTGTAACAGAATGGCTAATCCAATCCTTGATTCTTGAATTCCCTCTATGTGCTAGACATTGTGTTAGGTGTTTAGACTCTCTTATCTTGCTAATTGTGGAAGGATTTGTATGTGTGCAGAAAGAGATTTTCCAGTCATCTTAGGACAAGGGATTAATAATACAAATATTTTGGGCCTGGCCCTTTCATGATGTTAAGTGCTCTTCCCTTAAAATCATTTTTCTAGAGTCTTACCAAAATAATGCCTTTAGGGACTGAGTCACATGACTACCTTAGGATTGATAATCTCTTCTAATAAAGTGGGGTGGCAGTTAAGGGGGACCTTAACACTCATGACAATTCTGTACAGCATAACTGGGCCCTAATCTCAGATCTTGAATCCCAGTGTGTAAAGCTCTGATTCATGGTCCAGTCATGTTCAGTAGAGAGAAGTCGTGTTTCCTCTGCCAGAATGATTTAGCTTTGACATTCCCAGAAGCCCATTTCAGAGAGGGAACTTTAGCTCCTTGTTTACCTGAGATGATGAACATGATCCCAGAGGTCAGTGTCATGTTGGCTTTGGCGGCGTCCTCCATGCTGCCAATGCGGATACACTTCAGGGCAAAGATGGACACCAGGAGGCTGATGGCACCCAGGACAATGCCCACAATCATCAGGGCTCGCACTGCTTGTAGCATGGCTGCAGAAGGAGGAACAAGACACGAGCTGCAGGTAAGGCCACCTCCACATGACTGATTAGGCTTTGGCTCAGTAAGACAAAGCAACCACAATCAACCAGCACCAAATTCCCAAGAAATAGCAAATCCATAAGCTGTGACCCTTGCCATCGCCAGGGGACGTGGAGTTGTGAGAGATGCAAAACCATATGTATAATCCTCTGATTGTTGAAGGACCTGGCCATGGTTGTCTGTAGAATGAGGACATTGTGGAGCTGGGACAGCCAGTGGAATTGATCTATTCTGTTTCCTCATTTTAAAGCTTGATAATCTGTGGTCTACTTAGAGGAAATGGCTTGACCAAGGTGACATGAAAAATTATTGATCGAACTTACAGTAAAACTGTGTGACTTTGATTTCTAACCCCAACTTTTTCTCCTTTAGTCTCTTCATATGGGCTCAAAGCTTCGTATTGTTGTGTCCATTTTAGGAAAACCCAATATTCATTTATAGCACGTGATGAGCAAGTTTACTAGGTGATATACCAAGGGCACCGTATTTTTGTCTCTTTGCAAAGGGACTATTACAGTCAGGATGAGTCATAGGCTTTGGGTGTATAAGAAAAGCCTGATGTCTCAATCACAGGCCTTTCAACACAACCAGTTTATCATCAGTTCCCTTCTCTGGAAGCAATGGAAACTGTAGGTCCCTCCAGCAGTGACCTCCCTTCCAGATATATCCACAGTGGTTTCTAGTGTGTCCTTAATATGCAGTGACTCATCCCAACAGTTTTTTTCTGAGCCCCTATGATTAGGCACAGGAATGACCTTAATTAATAGGTCAGCATGGCCTCTGCACTCATGGATCTTATGCCAAAGTGGGGAAAAACAGTCATTAAACATGCCCACTACAAGCATAATGCATTTTACAAAAGAAAGACAAATGAGTCCCTGGTGTTCTTCAGAGGGAAAGGACTGAGCATGGGTATTTCTAATAGAGTAGAACTGGAGAATTGTGGGAAGCAATTGCAAATGTAGCCAGTTGCTACATTTTGATTGAAAACTATCAGTGGCTTTTTAGACATTAAAAACCTTAATCCACAGTAAAAAAAAACAAAACAAACCCTGCAATGTGGGTGATATGATTACCTCCATTTTATAGTTGAAGAAACTGAGAGTCAGAGGTTAGAGAGCTTCAAGGACACATACCAAGGAACAAGCAAGACCTGGGGGTCAAACTCAGAACCATCCCAAAATGGTTACTTTCTCCATCACAGTACATCACTTTGAGGTACCTAATCCTGGAAAAGCAGGCTGCCATCAAGGTCAGGTGATCTGTAAGCACCTAAGAGAATGTATCCTCCAAACATGGAGACTCAGCCGTGAAATATCATCCTCTCAAATGGATGCTAAGAATGTACAAGGAAATAGTCTCTAAAAATCATCTCAGGGAATAACCTGTCCCAGGAGATTATTTCTAAATGTGACTCTCAAGACAAGGAATTTCCTGGGAACAGTTTCTCTCTAATCTCTTCAGGAAGATTTCTGTCTGAAATATGGCCTTTATCACTGGACCTGCCAGCTCACTCACTCTGAGGTGCATATCACAAAGCAGCTGGTCAGATGGAAGAATTGGCAATCGATGAAGTCTATTGAAAAAGGAGAGGTAGATCATGCGGAACTCATTCAAGAGCCTTCTGCATTGTCTGAGGAATGGAAGTCCAGCAACCTTCTCACCAGGGTGTCTTCTTGTATGGAGATGATGGTATCCAGCCATTCTAGTTCTACTCCATTTGATTCTGATTCTCTTCTCCCTGAACAAACTTCTGATTTTAACTTTGCTTCTCTGCTGAGAAGAGAATTCTACATGCAACCATCATCAGTCTTGGTCCCATTGGCAACTATATTAGCAGAGTAAATGTGTTGGTTTATGGTGTGGGTCAATCCTGTAGGATCTGACCATTCTTTCCTGGGAAAACTGAACTGATTAACACTGGCATCTTGAGATTACAGCTGAGTTCTCATGCCAGAGCCGTGGTGACCCCAGTAGGACAAGGAGAGCTCAGGAGGGCCTTTAGAGTGGCCCTTGGATCCACTCTTAATACAGAAGGGCTTTAGAGTGTCACCTATGCTCTCTGAAGCTTTGCTCAAGGGCTTGGCTGGCCCTGTGGGAGACTGGGAACAAACAGCCTATTCATTCCTTTATTAACAAATATAAGCATGTGTCATCTACTTGTGTATTCCTTTACATTTTTGTGTTTGCATCCAGCATATGTTGGTATACACTCATAGCCATATGTCACATAATCATACAACTCATCAATGAGTTCAGTCATTCATTCATTGAATATTTTAAAGCTCAAATTCTCTACAAAACACTTTGTCAGATGCCATAGGAGGTATAAAGTTTCACAAAAAATAATCACTGCCTTAAAGCAATGTCTGTCTTGGGAAGGTCATATTTTTAAGGAAATCCTTAATCCATATTTTCAGGAAATCCTGAACCTCAAGTTTCTTTTCACTTTGGGAGTACCTTGGCTAAGTAATAATAGACCCACTTTCTAGACCCACAGTTGCTCATGATATGGTTCTAGTTCTCTTTAACACATACAATTACACTACAAGCCTGGTTCAGGACAACTATGGAGAGAACATTCAGGCAGCAGCGCTGGACTTGAGAAAATATCCTTCAGGCTCTACTAATATGTATGTTATTACCAGAAAACTGGACATATGAGAAGAGAAAGGGAGTTGACTTTCCCTTCATCTTGTCCCCATGGGCCTCTCATGAGCTTCAAATCCACCCAAAATCCGGTTGGAGGTTTTAAACACTGCTCTCATTCTGACATTTTAAGTCTTAAGCTCTTCAGAGAACAAAATCACTTAACCCTTTTGAGAACCACCTAGCAGGGCATCTGGTTAAAACAGCCAAAACCCAATCAACCAACCAACCAAACAAATAAAAACCAAATAAACAATATTAATGAGGCAAGCTAAAGGATGTCCCTTCCTCATTCTACATTTCTGCTGGACTCTTGGTGAGGGTGGAATCATGGACTCTTTTGACTGAGTAGTTTTAATGTTTGTTCTGGAAAACATAACACCAGGTAGCCGTGGCTGAGGCACATGATCTTGCCTGACATTGCTGGATTAGAATGGCGGTGAGACTGGCAAGTGGGAGGTGAAAGCACGGTGGGCTTGCCTCATGGGGAGAGTTGCCGCTGCTATGCCACGGGAGCCCTTGGGTACAGGAGCCCTGGGCAGCCTGTCCTGGTCAGCCTTTGCCTTCAGGCTTTCAGAGGTCCTTTTGCCTCTGTGGAGTCACGTTTGCATGACAAGGCCTCGTTTCTTTCCTGCTCTCTTGATCTCTGGATTTTGGATGAACAATGGCACCTGTGCTTGGAAAAGACACAACATTGTTTCATGTTTTATGTTTTATATCTTGTGGGATGACTGTCCAAGTCCCAACCCTGGACCTGGATGGATGGACCAAAGACTGCCTTGCTTTAGAGATTCCTTGGGGGGTTCTTCTGAGAGTGGGAGCTGTGGTGGGGGCAGGTTCCAGAAAGTAAGAGGAAATGTTCTCCACCACTCATTGCTAGAAACCCCCTAAGCCTAGAAATGACCATGGACATGCATGGGGGGTGACCTCCTTTCTAGTTGGAAGATTCTACCATCTGGAGTTCTAATTCTTCATAGATAGGTAACCAGAGAAACTGCTCCCAAAGGAGGTAGGTTTCTCTTTTAGCCATTCTGTCTCTTATTTGCTATTCTAAGCAAGAGGCATATAGGCTTATCAGCTGATAACAGGTGAGTCAACGACTCTGTAGACTGATTCCCCCGCACCAAAGGTGTGACTACAGCATTCTTTCCAATGAACAATGAGGCATTATCAGGCTTGAAGGGTGGGCAGGATTCAGGGCTGAAAGAAGCAAACAGAAAAAATGGGAACTCAGTGTTCCCTCCCAGTTGCAAAATATCTAATTCCCCCAAACCAGCTATGGACTGACAGGCAGGGTGCCTTTGGGTGTGGTTCTCAGCCCTGGTTGTACCTTAGCATCTCCTGGGGGAAATTTTAAAAAAATGTTAATGTTTGACTCCACCCCTAGAGATTTTCATTTAATTGTTCAATAACACAAAATTTCAAGGAGTAATCTTGGAAAACAGCCCTCCACAGGGCTCAGGAGGAGGTGCTCAGAGTGACGAGTTGAGAGGAAAGAGTCCCCAGTGGCTGTCATCCCTGAGCTAGCTGGGGTGTTGGGGAGTGGGGCTTACAAGACAAAGGTGTGATCTGGGGCAGTTAGAGAGGACCCACACCTCAGACACAAAGTGGCTTCAAACTGGAGGCAGGGAGGGCTGATGGAGGAGTCCAAAGGAGGGGAGCCCAGAGGAGGGAAGTCTGAGGCCAGACCTCAGAGAAAAGGTCCTTCAAAACAAGATAGAAGGGCCTAGATTCTCCCGAGATCTCAGGGAACCAATATGGAAGTCCTTTGTATCTCATGAAATTCTACAGAACAATGTGAAGCCAGGTAGGTGTTGTTAGGCAAATCTTTTAACCTCACTGAAGCCGAGTTTCCTCAGCTCTGGAGTGGGACAGAGCTATCTCTTGCAAAAAGATGTTATGAGCACCAGATGCTACTTGGCACCAGCACAGAACTAAGCCAGGCTCAGCAAATATCAGGAAAAAAGAGAAAAGAAAAGAAGAGAAGAGAAAAGAAGTTCTTTCTCTTCAGCCCCACATGGCTTTGGCTGGTACCAACGGTATAAACGTGAATCCTGTCACATGCTGATAAAATACGGTTGAGGATTTGAGAAAGCCATGCATGCAGGAATATGAGGGGCCAGGAGGGGAGAAGATTTGAGACGAGAAGGAAGAATAAGACCTGGACCAAGGTGGGGGGTGTTGTGGGGGAGAAGATCAGGAAAAATGGGCTCAAGATCTGACTGGCAATGAGGGAGGGGGCAGGTGACGGGTGAGGGGGGGTGGCATCCACCTTCACTGCTCTTCCTTTTCATCTCTCAGGTGGGGTCCAACTATGTGACTCTGGCCACATGCGTCCCCGCTAAGAAATGGTGCCCACCACTGACTGGCTTGGGCTGGAGCATGATACTTTTTGTGTGGCTGCCCATGCTCTCCAAGCAACAGCCTTGGCAGTCACAAGCTGGGGAGGCATTCTGATTCCTGGGTCTGCATGGGGCGGGCAGCCTCATTTCATGCTGCAGGCACAGATTCTCTCCGGCTTTGTAGATGTGTGCTCAGTTCTCTGTGGGATCTCCTTCAGACACACAATAGTGTGCACGTTTAGATATTTGTCCACATATTGAAAAAGACCTGTTTGGGCTAAAATATGTTTCTTTTGGGAAGAAAGAGAAAGCATCTTGAGCAAAACCAAGAGGCTCCCCCAGATTTAATTTCAAGTGTATAACTAACTCATAACCACTTTCCTTCTTGGGGCCAGTTTCTTCCACCAGACATTGGAGCACACCTGGTTTCATAGGATTACAAATGCTATTATTACTGCTTCATGTGAAGCAGTCAGCCAATAGGAAGGAGAAATAAACCAGGTGGCTCCTTTGGAAAGGATGCTGAAAAGCAGTTTCATATTTTTTTCCTTTGTGGATTTTTGCTTTAGATTTTGTGGAATTGTTTTCTGGGTTAAGGGTGATTTTGTGAAAAAACTCCATTCCTGTGTGTGTAAATAGATCAATAGGTTAATGGGAAATTCCCTAGCTTTCCAGTGGCTGTTGTTTTTTCACATTGCAATAGAAAGGGGCAAATGCAGCCAGTTGTATGAAAAAAGAAAAAAAAGACCCTCAGTGCCTGCAAAGGGGCTGGAAACCAATGATGTGCCCAGAACATAGTTAGAATGGAGGACTGAAAGGAGAAAAAGAAGGTCCCTAAATAATCTTTACTTTGCATAAAGATTCATAAAAGATGCTTGATTTTGGAGAAGGAGAAAACCCTGGAAGATCAAGTGTCCTAACTGTTGTGGGTGTTGTAGACAGGGTAGTAATGATTTATTGACACCAAGAGCCAGATCTTGTAAATGGTTCGCAGAACACTTTCATACAGATGTCTTATTGTGAGGCATTTCACAGATGGGGAAAGCAAGGTCAGGAGATGTACCTGGTCAAGCTATGCTCTTAATCCCAGCTCACTTGCCTCTATCACAGGGCCCTACCACAGCACCATATTCAATCCAAATATTTGCAAACACATTAGAAAAAACATTACTTGGGGTGGCTGGGTGGCTCAGTTGGTTGAGCGTTTGACTCTTGATTTTTTTTTTTTTTAAAGATTTTATTTATTTATCAGAGAGAGAGAGGGGGAGAGAGCGAGCACAGGCAGACAGAATGGCAGGCAGAGGCAGAGGGAGAAGCAGGCTCCCTGCTGAGCAAGGAGCCCGATGTGGGACTCGATCCCAGGACGCCGGGATCATGACCTGAGCCGAAGGCAGCTGCTTAACCAACTGAGCCACCCAGGCGTCCCTGACTCTTGATTTTGACTCAGGTCATGATCTTGGGGTGGTGGGATGGAGCCCCATATCAGGCTCTGTGTTCAGTGGGGAGTCTGGTTGGGATTCTCTCTCTTCTCCCTCTGCCCCTCCTTTTGCCCTCTTTCTCAAATAAATACATAAATCTTAAAAAAAAAAAAAAAAAAAAGAAAACATTACTTGACCATGATGCCATTATGGGACCAGGGCCATGGTCCTTGCCTCCTCTCTACCCTGCTCTTGGACTGCCCTTTCCCCTACCCCCACTGTCTCCAGGGTGGGGGAAAGGGAATGATACACAAGTCATCCATTCTTTAAATTTGATACTCCTAATTGTGCATTTGTGATGATAAACGGGTCAAGGCGCTGGTGTACAAGTGCAGAGCACTCTCTTCAATTCTAAAGGCAGACTCTTCTAGCTGGAATGCAGAAGCAGGGCCTGAGCATGGGCAGGGGAAGAGATACAGACTTGGAAGGTTTACGGCCTCATGTTCATTTCCTGCTTCTGCCATCTTCCATCCATGGGAAATTGGGCACCTTACTTTGTCTCCCTATCTCAGCCTCAGTTTCCACTTTTATAAAAACAAAGCTAATACACATTTTGCTGTATTGCTGTGAAGATTAAACTGGAGGGTCTATGTGCAGTCCAATAAATGGTAACTGTTTTTATTTCTGGGCACTGTCCTTGGAGAACTACATGCTGCATTAACTGTTTGGAATATAATGAGAAAGAATATTTGGCTATTCATCATACAGAGATGGTCATTTACAGGTAAACAGTTCTGTTACCACCAACACTCATGTCATTGGTCTATCTTTGGTTACATAATACAGCCAGTTGAATGGAATTAAATTATTCTGTGGCTGTAAGTTCTAAATAAATGTGATACATTTTAATCAGATGAATGAAGGGTTATGTGACATTTTGCAAGAAAAGAGCTTGTCCTTAGGAAGAAGTGGATAATTTTTAGTGATTTTATTATTGCTAACTCAGGTATTACAGGGGTACCTGCCTCATGCTTTTATTATATACCTTAAAGCTTACTTCTCTGCTAGAGGGTGGTACTCCTCTGAGTTCTAGGTCAAAATTAAACTCTCTGCAACCTTCATTTCTGTTTTAAGGCATTTCACTCAGATCCTCTGCTTCAAGTCTCTCTTCCCTACGCACCTTGTCATCCTCAAGAAAATGCTTTCAGCGGTTATTCTTTTTTTTTTTTAAAGATTTTATTTATTTATTCGACAGAGAGAGATCACAAGTAGGCAGAGAGGAAGGCAGAGAGAGAGGAGGAAGCAGGTTCCCTGCTGAGCAGAGAGCCCGATGCGGGACTCGATCCCAGGACCCTGAGATCATGACCTGAGCCGAAGGCAGCGGCTTAACCCACTGAGCCACCCAGGCGCCCTCAGCGGTTATTCTTGATGGCCAAGTTCCCCCTAGGTGCTAAGTCCTGGGTGGTTAATATTACCCATTTCTGCTTCCTCAGAAGCCCCACAAATGTCCACCACTGGACTCCTCTCTGGCTGCTCCATCTTCTTATATTTCTGCCTTTAGTTTTGGAGTATCTTTTTACCCTTTTCCTTATGACAATCTACCAGCCCATCCCTTACTTTAGTCAGCCAAATATTTTTTGTTTTGTTTTGTTTTATTTTATTTTATTTCATTTTATTTTTGAGAGAGGGTGCAAGTTGGGGGCAGGGGAGGGAGAGAGAGAATCTTAAGGAGGCTCCAGCCCAGCATGGAGCCCATCTCTGGGCTCTCGATCTCATGACCTAAGATCATGACCTGAGTTGAAATCAAGAGTCAGACACTTAACAGATTGAGCCACCCAGGCACCCCAAGTCGGCCAAATCTTAAGTCACCAAACAAATTTATATATTATGGGATACCAGTTTACATTTTGGTCACTTCTGCTGCAGGAGGCCCAACTGTTCTTAAATCTGCACTCCATGGCCATACATTATCAGTTATTTAAGGTATCTCCTTTTTGGCAATTCAGGCTCAAGAAATGTCTTTCCTGGCTTTTGATGGAATCCTCTTACCCCAATCCAGGCAAGAAGGACTGGGGGTATATCTGTGTGAGGCCTGCCTGGAGCTTTTCAGCTTTTCAAAATTGTGAGCAGTGTCACGAGGGTGGATACGCTCAATGCTGTCCGTGTGCCCTAGGTCTGTCACAGAGATTTGTGGGATCCTATTCAATTTGAGCATGTGAGGAGGCCTCACAGTGGAGGTCATATTTGAGCTGGACCTTGCACATGAGAAGATTTGTGAGATGGCAGTGGGGCGGTGGAGGGGGGCTTTTGGCATTGGGGGCAATGGATATCCAGGACCAAGCTCATGGTATAGTAGATGGACAGGGGGGAGCACAGCCTGGGGGCAGAGGAATATTAAGAGAGAAGTCAGGCAAGGTGAAGCATGGCTGTGGGCATCAGGCTGTCATTTCTGCCCTGAATTTATGTGAACGGGGAATCCATGGGAAAGTTTGTGTTTTAAAATATCTCGGGAGATAAGAACTGAGAACTAGAAGCTGGTGACTGGAAGGTCTACCTGACCATCTGCCGTAGTCAAAGGAGTAAACACTCCAAAAGGGGGAAGGATGGAAAGCAGACTGAGAAAGACAAAGAGTGAGAAGGGAAGTAAAATTTATTCTTTTAATTTGGTTTTCAGTGACCCAGGGAGAGACAGAATTTGAGAATGATCAGAATCATGAGATCTTCTAGGAGAAAAGAATATAAGCCTAAGTAAGGAGGAGAGATGAAAGAGGCAAGAAGGACAGGGGCTGATCAGAGGGCATGATGAGGGAGGATGGTGTGGGGCTCCATGAGTGGAAAAGAAACAGAATGAGAGAGAGGCTGGTAATTCTGTGAGGCCCTGGTTCGAGGTTTTTCAGTATGAAGTCATAGGATGTCATCCCTTAATTTTGAGTATGAGGTCCATCTTTTTCCTTCCCTTAATAGTTAAAATAAGGTGAGGCTAACAGCTCAGCAATCCATGTTTGTACCGTCTGCCTTCTGACCTCTCCCCTCGCACCACAGTATAATACCTCCTCTGTGGCTATCTGCCCTGCGGCCAGGTCCTACCTGCCTTGTTTCCCTAAGCAGGTCTCAGTTGGTGATCCTGCTGGACCTGCAGTGCTAGTGACTTCCAGAGGTGCCTGGGTAGCTCAGTCGGTTAAGTTTCTGCTTTCAGCCCAGGTCATGATCCCAGAGTCCTGGGATTGAGTCCTGTTTCCAGCTACCTACTAGGCAGGGAGCCTGCTTCTCCTTCTCCCTTTGTTGCTCCCCCTGCTTGTACTTTCTCTCTTCTCTCTCTCTCTCTGTGTCAAATAAATAAATAAAATTTTTTAAAAAAGTGGCTTTCAAAATGCAGCAATTATTCCAATTCTACTCTGTTACACATCTTCTATTTCTTTCCAAAAATGAAGACACATTAGTTGCATTGCTTTTCATAATTCAATTTCAAGTGCTGTATAGGTAGTGTCGTGAAAATTTATTTCCACCTACCTGCTTACAAGGTGCTTGTTTCAGAGTGGCAAACCTAACATTTCCTCACCAAACTCATATCTTTGGCCATTCCTTGGAGCCGCTAGTCAGAATGGCCTTTTATTTTCTTTTTGCCCACCTTCTTTCTTTAAATACAAGTAGATCCCAGGATATCTAGAATGCAAAGTTCCTATGAGCACGTTTGAAATAATAATCTGTATTAAAAGTAGGGGTTTAACGTACTTCATCTTCAGGGGTGAAAAGATGTCACATTTATAATTGTATTTATATTGTGAGATTATTTTAATTATAACTTTATAATATTCTGGCATATGTTGTTTTTTAGGAGTGCATACTAGAACTTCTCAATGCAAAGCAAGAAAAGGGGTATTTATAATTGAATGGCAATATATATTTTCTGGCACTCACAGAGACTCCAACTTTTCTTTTCTTTTCTTTTTTAAAGATTTTATTTATTTATTTGACAGACAGGGATCACAAGCAGGCAGAGAAGCAGGTAGGGAGGAGGGAAAGCAGGCTCCCCGCTGATCAGAGAGCCCGAGGCAGGCTCGATCCCCAGGACCCTGGGATCATGACCTGAGCTGAAGGTAGTGGCTTTAACCCACTGAGCCACCCAGGCACCCCGAGACTCCAACTTTTCAAAGAAAAATTGAATTGAACTGAAAATGAAAGGAAGTGAGCTCTCAGTCAACATTTTTTGGCTAGAAGAAAATATTCACCGTCCTACTTCCTTGCTTCCGTGTCTGTACAGGCAAGAGCAAGTCAGAGGCACATACATACCCATGATTTCCTCCTTTGAAGACCATTATGCTAGTATCCCAAGCATGCCCTAAGAACAGATCCCTTTTCTTCATGCCCTGTACTTCCTTTGACTTGAGTATGAATTCTCCAAATTTTCTCCCATATGATCTAGCCCTCTCTGTCACGAGGCCAACTTCTCTTATTCACACCTTTTATTCCGAGCCAAGGCTTCAAGGGTCACTCCTGGTGCTGCATGGAGCGCGGATCAGTCCCTGCCCGGCCCTCACCAGCCGGTCCCCCGCCCGGCCTACCTGGAAGGCCTAGGATGGTGAAGTAGGGCCGGCACTCGGTGAACCCTGAGCTCTGCCTCACGCAGCTCCGCCAGAGCCCCTCGTACTGGAACACAGAGGTGACGGGGTTGTCATACAGGTCCTGGGTGCTCCACATGTCCATCCCCGTGGCAGCGATGCAGCCGGCCAGGCCCAGGAGGGACAGGAGGAAGCCCACGACTTGGCATGTGGTGGTGGACATGGCCTTAGCCCGCGCACCCTCCGATCACCTGCTCAGGACGAGCTGCGCCTTCCTCCTGAGCCGGGTGTGGGCGGGCGGGCAGTGCTCCTGAGCCTGGCTGCCCTAATCAGATGGTTTCCCTAAGCTCTTGGTATTTGCTCACAGTGTTTTCCTTAGATAGTTCAGTTTCACTCTTGGTTCAAGGGCATTATTTTTTCATTTGTTAGGGTAGCAGCCCCAAGAGGCACTTGTCCTGTCGAGCTGCGCAGGCCCAGCTGGTTTGAGAGCTGAGACGTCCGAATGGACACCTTGCGCAAAGGCCGTGCCAGCCTCTTCCGGGTCCCTGGCTCTGGCTCTGTCCCTTAAGCTCACTGGCCACCACCTGGGGAGAAAGTTGATGAGTCCAGCACCCCTACAAGCTTTTCCTTGAGGCTCTGTTCGTCACAGGAAACCACTTTGGCTGACCTCACTTAAAACAAAGGCCCGGGAGACTGTACCTTGAATCAGACTTCCACATTTTCTCCTCACAGCTCATAAACTACTTCCCATGCACATCTTTCCATTTTGCTCTTACAGAAATGGGTAGAGTAGGTATTATTATCCCAACTCATATCTATTTTGAGGCAAGTGAAGTAGGAATAGATTGAAGAACTTGTTCAAGTGCCTTGGATCACACATGCATTAAAGTCAGCAAGGATTGAGCTCCAGTCCCTACTTCTAATATTCTTTCTCCATTTCTATGTGGAGTGGCAGAGGCAGGCAAGGTGTCCCCACTTTTGAGAAAAGGAAGGCAAATCCTAGAGATTTGCTTTTGTTTTACAGGTATTGGAAATAGGGAGGTCAGCGAGGGGTCCAGCTGACCTCCATGTCACACTTTCATTCACACCATGAGAACCACATGGAGACTACATGGCAGACACAGAAGGTTCTAGAAAGGCCAGAGAAGGGCTCAGGGCTGGCTGGGCCCAAGTGCTTGATCTGGTTACTGAGAGCCCTGGGATCTGCGCCTAACACTGTCACTAACATGCTGTATGCTAGATGATTTGGGGCAAACTGCTCAGCATCTGCAGGTCATGGTTTTTTCGTCTGTAACATTTGCATATTAAAGTAGAATACTTCAGTGCCCTTTAAGATCTCACACTCTTGTCTTCAACATTTTGCAGAAAAGTTTTCACTATAATTGGTCAAAATATCAGGAATTATATAATTACAAAAAAGAGACCTGGCCAGAAATTAGCCATTGCATTTTTCCTACCCAGCTCGATTTTGTAAGAGAATTGACTGACCTGCTAATTTCTTGGGGTCATGTGTGTCTTGCCTCTGAATTCAGAACCATCTTTTTTTTTTTTTAAAGTTGGTTCTCTCCACCCAGCATGGAGTCAACATGGGGATTGAACTCACGACCCTGAGATCAAAACCTGAAACCAAGAGCTGAAACCAAGAGTCAGACACTTAACTGACTGAGCCACCCAGGCACCCCCTGAACCATTATAATTACAGCTTCCCCAGCTCTGGATTTCCAGGCCTGGAAACACATCCAACATACCAATCTCTAGCCTGTACAAGTTCTCCAGGAAATAAGCCTTTGCATCTGGACATTTCAATGTTATCTTGAGTACACCCAGCCACTGCTCCCATTCCTTTTTTCTCCTCAGCAAACACAGAAAGCAAATATGGATGGTCTCCCCCCTAGTTTGAATAGACACCACACTCCCCTCAAGTGCTTATCTTGCTCTAGGTTCTGTGACCAGTGTAGAGAGTGAATCATGAGCCAGAAAACTCAAAAAGAGAGAGTAAGCAGGAGTTACATCCCTTTTGGTGAACCAGCATTGGTGTCCGTTTTCCCTGAACTGAGTTACAAGGCCAAGTACAAAAGGTAAGGAGGAAGCAACTAGAAAAAGGGCCTCTAGTATCTGGTCCTGGATGGGGATTGACCAATTCGATTGGAAAGTACTGGAATAGTTCAAGAATGATTCTGCCACTGTTTCTATGGAGAGAGTCCATTTTGCTCTTGTTTCAACCAAGAAGCAGTATTTTTATTCATAAAGAGCTTGGTTTCCAGTTGTTCTTTTTTTGACCTTCGTCTAACACCCACCCCATATCTTGACTATAATGCCACTGAAATAGTAGATGGAAAACAACAACAACAACAACAACAACAACAAAAGAAATAGGTTATTACAAGTTCCCTATTCTCGCTCATTGCTGTTTCCCTCCCCCTTCCCTATGCAAATACTTTAGGCAAAATTATAAGACCTGGGGAAAAACATTATTCAGGTAATAATGAATTAGCTTTCTTTCTTGTTTGAAATGGTGACAGTCTATGGCCATACCACCCTGAACACGCCCGATCTCGTCTGAAATGGTGACAGTGACTTCATTTTTTAGAAGGAAAAATTAATTTTAAAGGATAAACTAAAGCTACTTCTATCTAGTAGAATACTGAACGAATATAGAGAAAATGTAAGTCTCCATATTTTAAAAAAATATTTTATTTATTTATTTGACAGACAGAGATCACAAGCAGGCAGAGAGGCAGGCAAAGAGAGAGAGGGAAGCAGACTCCCTGCTGAGCAGAGAGCTTGATCCCAGGACCCTGGGATCATATGACCTGAGCTGAAGGCAGAGGCTTTAAACCCACTGAGCCACCCAGGCACCCCATCTCCATATTTTTTAAAAAAATGTAAGTCTATGTACTTTTTAAATGTAAAATAAATATTGATAGACTTAAAAACATCTGGAAGATGGAATCTGTCACTTCCTGGTGGCTATAAAATGAATGGACCATGGCTTTAAGGGTAACTGCTTAAGAGTGAATGGGGGTCCACAGAGGGTTCCTCGCTCATGAGAGAGGCTTTGTTAAAATACATTAAATGTATCTCTAATAATAATAACAACTCATGGTGTGATTATAATAATATGTAATAATAATAATTCATGGTCTAATTCTGTTTAACAATAATGGGGTTGGTATAACTTTGTTCAATAATCTTTAAAATGGAGGAAAATTTTTTGCTGATTTCTTCAGGGAAACCATCCCTATATTCAGGTTTAAATGTGGTCTGGTAGTGCCATTTGGGGTCATAAATGTTCAGCAGTTCATATTATTTTACTGATATTGGAGAAAAGAATTTCTCCCACCCTTTCCTTACATCATTTTAGGAATAATAATATGTAAAATGTCTTCTGTGGTAATTAGGAAAATATGGTGATTGAATAGCAACATAAAATATCACAGCTAGGAATACAGGAGGAGTAGAATGAATATACTAGCAAGACAAATCACTGATATGTCTGTTAATTTCTTTTTAAAAAAATATTACCACATGGTGTATCCCTAATTTCTGATTAGGGATTAGAATAGATTTTTTGGTGCTCATAATTGAAAATTTGGAAGTAGAGGAAATTTTACCAAGTCACTCATAATTTTAAATACTAGGGAAACTATTTGGCTTATTTCCTTTTTATCCTTTCTCTGTATATGTATTTTCACATGATTAAGAGATTATATGACTTGATGTTTTGCTCTTCTAACTTAATTGCATACATAGACAATTAAAGCTCTTTGTAAACATCACTGAATGTGTGTAATATTAAACATTTATTTCAATATGAGCAAGGTAGTATTTTAGTACTAGCAGATTAATATTCTGTTACATAGAGGTGCTATTATTCACCTAAACAGCACCTATTCCTATGCAGTTGGATTATACCCCTCCCCAAGTTGTGTGTGTGTGTGTGTGAAACAATGTTATGATGAACATCCTTGCAAAACGATTTGCCAGCATTTCTGATTAAATCAGTTAGAATAGATTCCTAGGAGTAGAATTAAGATGTCAAAGGGCATGAAGTTTTTAAAAAATCTTTTTTATATAGAACCAGATTTTTTCCTATGAATTTTATTCTAGCAGCAGTATTTGAAAGATCTTGTCTCATTGCACCCTTATCTAATTTGTGAATTTGGTAAGTTATACACAATCATTTGTTTTAATTTGCATTATTTTGATTACTAATGAGTTTGAAACTTTAAAAAAACCTAATGCTTATGAAAATCTATTACTTTTCCTTTTCCTGAATTGTCAGATTATACGCCTTTCTCATTTATTTACTGGAATTTTAGGACTTTGCCTATTGATTTATTGAATAAATTTTCTGTTTAAGATCTTAATATACCATTATTTATTTATTTATTTTTTATTATGTTCAATTAGTCAACATATAGTACTGCTATAATTACTAAAAAGATATTTTCTCATTGATTATTTGCTTTTTAAATTTTTTCATGGTTTTACATATTCTATTTATTGCTTCATAGTACCTGGTGCATAATATGTGCTTAATAAATATTTGTTGAATAATGTAGTTAGATGAGTTTGCTTTTGCATTTCCTTTATCATTTCTATGCTTAGGAGTATATTTTCTATTTAGAGGAAGAAAACAATATTAGAATTACTTTAGAATTTTAGAAGATTTAAAAGTATTTTTTTGTTTTTACATTACTTAATCTGGAATCTGGTTTGGTATTTATTTTGGTTTTATCCCTCAAAAAAGCTAATCAATAATTTCTGCAATTTCTTTATTGAATAAACTTTCCTCTCTCCATGGCTTTGTAAACCCTCTCTATATGAAATTCACATATATGTGTTTTTAATTTTAGATTTTGTTCCATATACCTTTCTGTCCATCTTTGGGCCAAATTACCACAACTTTAAAATTTGGTTAAATATCCAGTGGAGTTAGCCCACTATTTTCATTTTATTCTGTAAGAAAACTATTAAAAGTTAATTTCCTCTGCCTCTTCTTATAGATAAACAACTCTGTCAAGTTCCTGAAGGAAAACTCTCAGTGACATTTTGATTAGAATTCTTGGTATGTAGCTTAGGTTCTGGAGGAAGTCTGCCTGGGTTTGAATCTTCCCCTATCACTTACTATTACAGTATCATCAGGCAAATTCTTTAATTTTTCTGTGCTTCAGTTTCTTCATCTATAAAATGGAGATAATCTTACTACTTAACATCATAGTGTTGCTGTGAAAATTTAAGTATGCATAAGTAACTTATGTAAATGTATATAATTATGTAATTTATGCACATTAACATATGCTAATTTATTAAACAAATACCTATACATAGTTAGGTCTCAATAAATTTATTACTAATAATAATAGTAAAATAATAAAGGATTTATTATTATACATTAATTAGGGACAAATTCCCATTTTCAAAAATTCATATCTTTATAATACTATTATCTAGGAAACTGTAGTATATATTTGCATTTAATTAAGACTTAACTTTTTCTCAGTAAAGCTTCTTTTTCACTCCAAGAGGGACACTTGTCCAAACCCGATCAGCCCAGGACAGGCTAGCTTCCAGTTATGTGGCTAGTGAAATGATTTTATCTAGGAAGGTTGACTACCAGTCCTATGCCTCAAGTTTCTCTGGAAGCTTTGATTGGGCCTGACTTCTTCCCTCTGAGCCTGAGTCTGTGCTTGCATTTTGGGGTGTGCAGCGTCTCAGTGGACATTTAAAAATTCTGTACTTTTATCTCAGTGACAACGAAAAGGACATTAAAACAAGTACATTCCAGATCCTCAGGCTGGCTCTTAGGGTTCATGTTTGTGTTGGTGGTAATTATCATGTTTATACCAGAAGACAATTAAATATTCTCAACTGCTATGTGAACAAAGGGTTCATTCTTGCTCAAACAGAAAATACAGTCAGGGGAACCTCTCCTCGCTTTGTGGTACTGATGCTCCAAGCTAGGGCACCTGTGCCTTGGGGTCCACACCACACCAGCTTCTCCTGCAAGCATTGCCTTGCCGGGTCCTTGCACATACATGATAGCAGCAATCAGTGGTAGTAAATATATAGCAGAGAACGTTCCCTTCCCAATTCCAGAAATAATTGGGTTGATAATTTTAGACCCACATTTCAATACAACATTACTTCAAATAAACAAGACCACTGCAGAGAGCCATTGATACTCAGAAACCTCATTACCACAGGAATGACAGGGTTGTGCTTGAGTGTGAGAGGTGAGTACCTCAAACTTACTAACACCATTTTGTAAAACGAACCTACACAAGTAGAGAATCTCTGTTAATGATACTGAAGTTGAAACACTGAAATAAATAAAATGCAGCAATGGCCTGGAGGCTGTATCTTTGTTAAAATCCAAATGCAAATGAACACTATCCCTAACACCAAACAAATTTTGAACTTTGGATTGATTAGCTTTTCAGTGTTATTTATATTACATTTGCAAATGTGTCCTTTGTACTTGTAGAAGACTTACATGCATTGGGAATTTAAATCTATTGTTCTACTTGGATGCGTTAAAAGTAACATTAAAATAAGTATGATTTAAGTGAACATTGAGGGTCTGTAAGAATTTTTTTTTTTTCCTTTAAAAGGGATTCCTATAAAATTCTTTATAAAAACTATCTACTGACAGGACTTATATATGCGTGTGCGCACACACACACACTCGAAGCTTCTGAGAGAAGGCCTAAAGGGCAGTTTCGGTCTGGCCCAATTTTAGCTCTGTGAGCTTGGGCGAGCTGCTCTGCCCCTCTCAGACTCCATCTGTAAAATACACATGGGGCGTGTTTACAGCTGTTGTTAGTCCAGGACAGCTGCCCAAGGAGAAGTCTGTGTGGGGCTGGGGCACCAGGCTTTGGCAAGAGGTGAGGCTAGGAAGACCCCTTTGCACTGGGGGCTTTTGCTTTGGGTGAGGTGAGATTTCTGTTTGGAGCCCGCGAGTCTCAGGTCTTCATATTAGGGCAAACCTCTGAGGCTTAGGTGAAGGCACAACAGGGTCTGAGCCCTGTCTCCAGCTGTATTTGACCTTGGGCAAGTCACTCAAACTCATTTTTCTTGTTCCTAAAAGGGTGATAATAATAGCCCCAAGCTCACAGGGAAGTTTGCAGAGGTTACACAAAATGTTGCAAGCCAGTTGTTTACTCAAGTCCTAGTACATGAGCCACCATTTTTATCCTCCCTTTGTGGAACCGTATGAATACCTCAGATGGGCGCTCTGTGCGGCTGAGTCCCTCCACCAAGGCCTCTAGCTCTGCGTGGACGCAGGTGCTTGTCTCTGGAGAGACGGAACTTTTGCATTTGAGGTGAGGGAGTCTCAGAGCTAAGCCTGCGTCAGCAGGATACAAGGATGTGGGAGAGGCTCATCTTTGCTCTAGTCCCTCGTGGAGAGAAACCCCACTGAATCTGCAGTTGGTCACCCACTGATCTGACTCTTGTCTGCTTGTTTATACCCAGTCCCCACCTCTGAAGAGAACATTCACTGCCTTCTATGATTGTGCCCACACGAACCCTCTTCTCCAGCCAAGGTCACTCTTCAGTTTTCCCCCAAGTCATACTTGAGGGGTAGCACCCTCATGTCTTTGCTCATGTTGCTTTTCCTTCCATGTCCCTGCCCTTTCCAAACCCTACCTGCCTTTCCAGGCTCACTTATGGTTTTTCTTCCTCAGTGGAGCCTTTTCTGAGCAGTTCCATACTCCTTTCATCTCTGCAGCACTGGCCCTCTGGCCTCACTTGTCACCCGGCCATACCCAGCCTGGGGTGCACTTTCATCATTTCAAGGGTGCTAGCCCCAAGAATCTTGAGGTTGCAGTGAGCTCTCCATCAGTAGGTGTGGAGTGTATAAAAGAATGATTCACTGTGTGACTTAAGTCTTTACTTGTTACCTTCTGTGCATTTCTAAGCCTTGACCCTACAGTCAGATGGCAAGTTCCTGGAGGGGAAAGCCCTGTTTTCTATTTCTGGTGCTCCCTCCAATGCCCTTCTTGGATCAGTGTCCCTCTCAAGACTTTGATGTATATTTACGGAAGGAACAAAAAACTAAAAAATAAAAATGACAAGTTTATTCAATGTTTTACTCTGTTATATGAGTGAAAGACACTTCTAACATTTCCTCTTTTAAAAAAAAAAAAAAAAAAACACTTTTAAAACCTATTCTTGAGACTTGAATTTTTCTTCAAGTTAAAATGACCAAGCTACTAAGCCAACGAACACACAATCCTTGTGTGGTTCATACCAATCTGGGGAATCACAGCTACACAGCTTGCCTCCATGGCAGAGATCCCTTACCACAGAAGGCCCCTGTACAGAGAGAGCACCCAGAATCTGACTCCATGTGGCCAGTATTTTCTGGAGGGCAGGAGCCGAGAGCCCAGAGAAGGGGCCTATTCAGCACCCCTCAGAGAACCATGGCACTCAGTTCTTTTTCTGTATGAATCTCTTTCCTCTGTCCCTTTCTGTTGTTGCTGCGGGCTCAGGCTTCCTGGAAGCCGGACCCAGGAATAAAAGGCCCTGGAGATAAAACTCCGTTTATGAGATCCACAGTCCCCATTTCAGAGAGGGGGAATTGGGGGCTAAAGTTGGGCCTCTTGAGTTCTGTTCCTCTGTGTGCTTGAGTCTCCATGCTGTTGGTCATATAGGAGTTGTGAAACGATGGACCCCTTGGGGAAAACTGGGCACTAGCCAGTGAGGGAAACAGCAGCCCTGACAGCTCAGGAAGAGCCTCTCCCTAAGGTTGCTGCACTCCAGTTCTGACTCTGGTGTTGGTCGCTGCTGCTCCTCATTCCTCAGCCATCCCTCTGTGGTGCCCCAGGCGGCGGCCTCCATCTCCCTGCCGGCCCACAGCACAGACCTTACCTGGCAGTCCCAGTAGGGTGAAGTAGCCCCGGCACTCAGTAAAGCCTGAGCTCTCACGGACGCAGGAGCGCCACAGCCCTTGGTAGTTGAAAACAGCTGTCACTGGGTTGTTGTACAAGTCCTGGGTGCTCCACTGGTCCATGCAGGTGGCAGCAATGATGCCAGCAATCCCGGTCAACGAAACGACGAACCCCAAGCCCTGGCAGGCAGTCACGGCCATGGTGGAGTGCAGCCTTGACCCAGAGCACCACACGACAGAGGGACAGCCCGGGTCTGAGTGTGCAGGGTGTAGGGATGGCGTTTTCTCGGGGAGGTTGGTGCCCACGTCACAAATGGGCCATGCAATGGAGGAGGGGCTCACCTGAGCTTGTCCTCCTCCCTTATCTACCCCAGTGAGATAATTTCCACAACATGGTACCAAGACCCATTTGTTTTCTACCATATGTACACTCTACTCACTGTTTACCTTCAGAGGGAGTTTCTTTCCTGATTAGCCAGGTTCCCCTCTGTAGAGGATAAAGAAGGGGTAGAGGGCACTGCCTGGAAGGGCCTGCAGGTTGTCATGCCTCAAAAATAGTTGGAGATGAAAAGGCTTTGTCTGTGAGGCCCTCCCACAGTATCGATGCTGCTCTAATTCAATAAATTAAATAGAACTATATATAGATATATAACTGAGAAATTGATGCAAAAAATAGACAAAAATCAAGGGATAGAAAACATGAACCAGCAGTAAGAAGCTTGGAGTGTAGAATGAGAAGCTCCAACATATATCTAATTGGAGTCCCAGAATGAGAGAGTAAAGAGACTGAGAGGAAGACACTATTTGGTAAGTGATTGCCTAGGAATTTTCTAGAATTGATGAAAAGCATTAATCCCATATTAAAGATGCCCAGCATTTCCACAAAAGGTTAGTAAAATAATCAACATCTGGGTGCATTGTAGTATTGCAAAGTACAACAGATAAAGGGAAAAACCTTTAAAAAACTTGAAAGAAAGAAATTATTGTCAGGATATCAATTGCAGCAATAGAAACCAGAAGATGACAGAATTATATCTCTAAAAATCGAGATTAAAAGTAACTATCAACCTCAGAATAATGAGAAGACAAGCCACAGATAGAAAATATTTGCAAAAGGAAAATATTTTCAAATAAATATTTTATATCCAAAAAACCTACCTGGATAAACGACTCTTGTCCAAAATCTACTAGGACCCTAAAACTCAACAATAAGAAAATGAACAGCTTGATGAAAAAATAAGCAAAATACCTGAACAGTGCCTCATCAAAGACGACACACGGATGATAAATAAGCATAGGGAAAAAATGTCATTAAGGAATTACAAATTAAAACAACAAGGTAATAGGGATGCCTGGGTGGCTCAGTTGGTTAAGCAGCTGCCTTCAGCTCGGGTCATGATCCCAGCGTCCTGGGATCGAGTTCAATATGGGGCTCCTTGCTCAGCAGGGAGCCTGCTTCTCCCTCTGCCTCTGCCTGCCATTCTGTCTGCCTGTGCCTGCTCTCTCCCTCTCTCTCTCTGATAAATAAATAAAATCTTAAAAAAAATTATAAAAAAACAACAAGGTAATAACTTCATATTTATTAGAATGGCTAAAATCCAAAACACTAACACCAAATTCTGACGAGGATGTGGAGCAACAGCAACTCTCACTCATTGCTGGTGGAAATGCAAAGGTACAGCCACTTTAGAAGGTAGTTTGGCAGTTGCTTACAGATATACATATTCTTAGCATAAGATCCAGTGGTTTTGCTCCTTGGAGTTTGCCCAAATGAGTTGAAAACTTACATCCACACAAAAATCTGCATCAGATGTCTATAAAAGCTTTATTCATAATGGACCAAATTTGACAGTCACAAGATATTTTTCAGTAGGTGAATGGATAAATAAACTGGTATATCCAGACAATGATATATTATCCAATGCACAAAAAAGTTATCTATCAAGCCTTGAAAACACATGGAGGAACCTTAAATGCTTTATTACTAAGTGAAAGCACCAATCTGAAAAGGCTTCTGTATGATTCCAACTATATGACATTCTGGAAAAGGCAAAACTGTTGGGGCAATAAAAGATCAGTGATTGCAAGGAGCTCAGAGCTCTGGGAAGATTAATCAAAGGAGCATAGACGATTTTTAAGGCAGTGAAGCTATTTTGTATGAAACGATGATGGGTAAACACTTGACATTGTATACTTATCAAAATCCATAAACGTATAACACCAAGAGTATATACTAATGTAAACTATGGACCTTGGGTGATAATGATGTAGTGTTGGTTCACCTGTTGTGATGGATGTGGCACTCTGGTGCTGGACATTGATGGTGGGGGAAGCGACATATGTATGGGGGCAGGGAGTATGTGAAACTCTCTTTGCTTTCCATTCAATATTTCTGTGAACTTGAAACTGCTCTAACAAGTAATATCTGAGGGCTGAGTTCCGTATTTGTGTTGATACTTGAGTGCATAGAGGAGAACAGCTCCGGAAGGGCAGAGCAGAGAACAAGGCTTAAGTATGGGCCAGGAGTTGGAATCAGCAGTGGGTGAGAAAATGTAAAATTTGGAGTGGACAGTAGACTTTCCCAAAGTGGATGAGGGCTCAAAACAATCTCATTTAGTTCTTCAGGGAGAGGGGAACTGCCCAGGAGAAATCTCATTACATGACCAGCAGAAAAAGCGGGCCTCGTATCTTGGGGATGTCCTCTGTAATTGGGCAACTGAGAGGCCTCAACTGGGAGAGGATTCTGACCCAGAATGCCCTTCAGTTGACTGTGAGGCTTGTTCCTTATAGCTCTGCCCTTCTGGCCGCTGGAGGTACACCTCACATGGTAGTCAAGAGAATACTTCTATCTAACCTTCTCTCCAGATGGTCAGTGGTCCAGGGTTCTTGGAAACTTGCAGGATTTTTTTTTTTTTAAACCAGATCTGGGGATCAGAGGCAAAGCTATCTTGGTATGAATGATAATATGTGAAGAAGTGTATGTCTTAACTCTCACATTGTTTTACCATTTCACCAAAACAGGTGCTCTGTTTTCCAGAAAAATAAGGAATGTTTTTTACCCACTGTATAGGAATATTTTGAAAACACAGGCTGCATAGCACTATGTCCAGAAGTCCTTAGCACTGTGCGTGGGCTCCAAAAAACAAAACAAAATAAAACAAAAACCCAAATTAAAATTTGCAGAAGTGAGAGAACCAACCTGCTCTTTCCAGGTAAAATGTCCATTCCAGAATCTATAGAAGAAACTCAGCATGTTCTTGTCTTCAGCTCATGCTGCCAAGTCAGCTATGACTCAGGAAAATGACCACTGAACCCTGAGTTTCAGCCTAATGTGGATGTTCTGTGGACAGAATTCAGGCACTTGGTGACTCATTTCCACTTGGTTTGGTTTGTGGGAGTAACAAGATAATAACTGACTGTGGACAGGGGGTATAAATGGTTCAAATGCCCCATGCCATTTCAGTCTTGAGATTTAATTCTAAAGCCTATAAGTATGGCTATCTGATACTGCCCAGTGTTCTGTTGGTTCTTTAGATCTGGCCATATTTTTGAGTCTCAGTTTGAGTGACTAATAATATATGGATTTTTAAAAAGATTTTATTTATTTATTTGACAGAAAGAGACACAGCGAGAAAGGGAACACAAGCAGGGGGAGTGTGAGAGGGAGAAGCAGACTTCCCACTGAGCAGGGAGCAGGATGCAGGGCTCCATCCCAGAACGCTGGGATCATGACCTGAGCCGAAGGCTTACACTTAACAGCTGAGCCACCCAGGCACCGCAGTATATGGATTTTTAATAAAAATACACATAGCATATTTGGAAAAGAATTTGAACATTATGCATCCTTTCGGGTAAGAGAAGAATTAGATCCCTATTTGTTTGCTAAAGAGTTTTAGTTGGGAAACCCAAACACTGCCCCCTTTGGTGATAAAGAAAGATGCAGAAGGAATATGGATAATCCACTATGTCCAGATTTTTCCTGTTGCCAGCACATGTCAATATCAAGGAGTACCCTAAAATATAGGAGGCCCCTCTAGGGCAAGTGTTTTAAGACAGAATCAGCCCTTGGCACCTGTGATGACATCATAGATGATCCTGACTGCCCTATCCTCACCTGTCTTTCTCTAAGAGCATCCCTTTCTCACTGTTGCTCAGTGTTCCACATGCTCCCTGACTTCCCAGCTCTAAACTCTGCTACTAGGAAAGAGGTGTGCTAAAACCTAATGGTTGAAAGGCATGACTTTTTTGGTAACCTCTTCTGAACTATTCATATTTCACCCCATAAATCAGCTTCTCTTTTCTCTACCTTAAAAACAAATCAAACAAAACCTTTCGTGTTTGCTGATGGTTTGGTAATCCCCAGACTTTTGAATTGTATGAATGAGAATATTTTCGTACAAAAGATTCCAGGACCCAAAGAGGACACCAGGTTTTGACTTTGTCTGATTGCAACAATCAGTCTCATTTATAAGAACAAGAATGTTTTCTATAACAGAAAAATATAGAAAACCACAATCTGAGAATAAAGCATATTCATGGATAGCTATGACATATGTATTCATATTTATATTCCACATTATCCTCATTTTTTCCCTCATTTATTTTCAGATGGGAAAACCATTGCTATGGACCAGCCCAGAGTTGGAGGATGCTAGGAGATGTCTTATAACCAGTGAGATGCTGGCCACTAAGATTGTTGGAGGGGAGCAAGCCAGGATATAGGGGCAGAGAGATGGCTCTTGAGCTGAAGGTGACACAGGGAGAATTTTGGTGATCCTGAGGGGAGGTATTGACTTTGGGAGGAGATGTTGATGGACAAAGACAGGAGATCTTGAGGACTCAGGATGATCTGGTTGAGAGGACAGGGACTAAGGTGGGTGGAGGGAGGGGGTGGTGTGTTTGGTGAAAAATCCTTTACCTCAGACAATGGAAGATAAAGTGAGCAATAAAAAGTCCCTAAGTGCAGTGACTATGACCTTACAAGAGACTCATCTAGAATGCTTTAGGGACAGAGACTAAGAAACATCATTTATTGATTGATTGATTTGATTCATTCAGGGATGCATTTGTTTAAAAAGCTATTTGTGAGCCAGGCAGTACACCAAGCACTGGGAATATGGAAATAAATAAGATACCATCCTGGTCCCCAGATACACATAATCATAAATGATCTATATGTGCTACGATTTTTAAGTATTATGTTGTAAAACATAGCCTAACATGGAAACAAAAGGAAGATAATATAAATGTGATTGTAAATAGAAGTTCTGAAATTATCTTTCTGTGCCCCAGTGGATTGTTTGATCCATGTCTGGGCTGTGTACTTTCCCTATTTGGAAAGTATTGGCCAAGGCAGTTGTAATTAAGTTGAGGGAGACTGAAAAGTATGAATGATGTGAAAGCAGCATTACTCTAAGGCTGAGAATAGACATGGGCTTGAAGAGAGAGTCGCCCTCATTCTCTAGGATCAAAGAGAAAAGAGGGAAAAAGTGAAGAGAAGTGGAATGAAGCAAGAGAAGAGAGAGGAACCTGGACATGGGCCAGGGGGGGGGAGTACAGTGAACAAGAAACATAATGAGTGACCTTCAAGGCAGAGCTTACCAACAGAAAGGGCACTTGGAACTCTGTTTGGAGTGTATCAGGCTCATTTGGATCTAGCTAAGTGAGTAGCATGAGACTGAGGTCTGCAGTTTACCTATCTATCCCACACTGCAATACAGTGATGACTGAGAGTGTGTGCTCAGCCACAGAGGATAGGGCAGGAAGGGCTTACATGAGATCCGAAAGAGGGAGAAGCATACATTTTGATGGAGAATCTTGTACTGCTCCAGATACATACATACGTCACAGGGCACTGTGGCTCAGTGTTAGCTTTTTGAATCATTTGATACCAGCATTAGTGTGACCAGACATTCTGGTTTGCCTGAGATCATCCCACTTATATCACTGAAAGTCATAGGACCTGGGAAAACCCCTCAGTGTTAAGCAGACTGGGATAGCTGTCACCCAAGTTATTGCACCTTGCCTGCTCTTTTGAGGAACAACCCTGTGTCCTTCTCAATCCACTAGGTTCCAGGGGATTGGTTTCCTCTCTGGAGGCAGACATGTGACTGGGTGCTGGCCAACCAGTGTCTTTCACCACCTTGGTTGCTGTGGTTGGATCACAGATGGGCACATGAGGCAAACCAGGACAGTGAGACTCAATTCTGGATATTTTGTTAGGACTGTTGGGAAGGAAGAGGGGCTTATTTGCTGGGCCTTCTGGCACTGAGTCTGGCAAATGCTCGGAGATGCTGGAGCCTCCTACTGGAATCTGGAATAAAACCAATTTTAGAGAAAAATAGGAAGGGGAGATAAAGATACTAATTCTTTATTTTTTGTTTTTTAAGATTTTATTTATTTATTTGACAGAGAGAGCAGGAGAGCCCAGGCAGGGAAGCAGCGGAGGGAGAGGGAGGAGCAGGTCTCCTGCTGAGCAGGGAGCCCAATGCGGCGCTCCATCCTAGGACCCTGGGATCATGACCTGAGCTGAAGGCAGTTGCTTAACTGACTGAGCCACCTAGGCGCACAAGAGATGCTAATTCTTGATGATGTCTGAGCCCTCTACTAGACAATGCCTGAAGAGAGCTTTACTCTCAAATTTCTTCAGTTATATGAACAACCAAGTCTCCTTCCAGACACACTGTTCCACTTTACCCTTTGATCAGGCCAGTTTGAATTGGGTTTTTCTACCTTTAACTGACAGAATCCTGACAAATGCAGCTTGTCCTGATCAGATAGAGAGAAAGAAATACATGTTATATTACCCAGAATCCATCTTTCTTGGATGCACCTTTCTGCATATTGATGCCTGGGGACAGTCTTCCCTAAGATAAAGGAGATAATCAGTAGTTGCATGGAATTTAATGGGTAGGTATAAAAGTGAAGAACTGATATGTAGTGGGACTTGGTTATTATTTCAGAAAATGGTAAGGAGTGGTAATACAGAACTAATAATGTAAGAGGCTTAGAAAATTTCAGATTTTGATTTTTATTTTTTGTATTTTGTATTTATTTTTTTATTCTTATTTATTCCTTTGCCTAGAATGATTTTGTATTTATTTCTTTATTCTTATTTATTCCTTTGCCTAGGGTGATTAACAGCAAAATTTTGAAAAGCTACACTGAAAGTGGGTTTGTGAGTGTCTTTTGGGGAGCACCTAAGCTAGGGGTAGACAAAATCAAGGAACATTTAAGCAGACTAATAACTTAGAGCCTTCTGTCCAAACTTAAATCTTTAAATATTTGTTCAACATTTATTTAGAAGTGGCAAGGACAACTTATTTTTATGAATAACTCTCTCCCATTGATTAAAGCTGTCCTAAAAATATTCCATAAAATATTCTTCACTTTTTTTTGAAGTTTTCATTCTCCCCATAATTTTATTATTTTCTGAAGCAGACATTTCCTTGGTAGGCTTATTAAAAAGTTTAAAAATTTAAAAATAAATCTCAGGAAGTGACCCTATGCCATGCATGATTCATTTTTGTAATTTCAATTCTCTATAATAGAGAGCTTCAGCAACCATTAGCAGGCAGGCTCTGGGTTGGAGAAGTTCAGAGAAAAATATAGGTGCTGAAGAGATGTGTTTTAAAATTTTTTTTCACCACAGGGCATATTCTGCTTTGGAGGGAGTTATCTATTTAACTTTTCACCAACAAGGTAAGGAGTTGTATAAGGAAACCTCAGCTAATTGATATTATATTTCCAGTGTATTCAGTGATGGTTTCATATCCCATATGGACCAGTTAGCCTGGCCCTAATCTAGCTATGGAGAAGAAAAGTGGTAGCACTGAGAATTCACTGAATAGGAGAACAAGGTGGATCTTTGAATCTTCAGGAAAGGATGCTTTGAAAAGTATAGGAAAAACTGTTCTATTACCTTTAGGATGGGCAGCAGAAATGGTGAAAATGTCAGCCAAGTGGGGAGGTTACCTATTTTTAGGAATGGTGGGCAAGCTAATTTGATCAAATCGCCTACTAGGAACTATTTAAAATTTCAAAAAGTTAATAAAAATCTTCTTGAAAACATAATAAACTGACAATATTACAAAGAATTACCAGACCAAAAGTGAAAGGAAAGTGGAACTCTGAGATGTAATTGAGCATGGAAATCACTTTTAACTAAGGACATTTGCTGATGCTTCAAAATTAGGACATTTGTTTTAACAACTTGGTAGGATATGTACAGAAGAAAAAAATCAAAATTCCATGAGAACTAGATGTGGACAGACAAGACACTACCCCACATTAAACTGGGATCCCAAAAGTGTAAACGCTTAAGATAAGGATGATTCAGAAGTCCAGAACTGTAGCTTTAAGAAATTCCTAGTACTACAGATAATTTGGTTTAAGGTAGTTTCATGCTAGCAACAACCCGGAGCACTTGACATAAAGGAAATTCAAATTCTCCCTTGAGCACTATCTCTTTATTGTGGGTCTCAAATTATTCCTTTAAATAATTAAAAATATATAATATACAACATATAGCCAAAAATAACCAGGTATGCACATAAATAAGACTCCATGAGAAAAAGCCAGCAAAAATAAAATCCAATACAATAGCAAATATTCAAAGAAGTCATTAATGAAGTGATAGATCCATCAGAAGAAATTAACCAAAATATTATATGTGGAAAAATGAGAGAGGGGGTGGCAGCAAGAAAGGAAGGAAGGGGTGGGGAGGAAGAAAGAAAGAAAGAGAGAAAGAAAAGGTTGTAAGAGTCATAGAAGATACAGTGATAGGATACAAACTTATGTTTAATGAAATCCACAAAGGAGAAGTGGGCAAGAATGCAGCAGATGCTGTATTTGAAGAGATAATCTCTGAGAAATTTTCAGGACCGATGAAAGACATCAATGCACAGATTTAAGGTACCCATATTCCCAAGCAAGATAAATAAAAAGAAATCTATTCCTAGACACATCATGGCATTGCTGAAAATCAAAGATTAGGAGAATTGTTAATAGCAGCCAATGAAAAAGAGATGACTTTCAAATGAGCAGTAGTTGGACAGTCAGCAACAATGGAAGGTAGAAGACAGAGGGATGATACCTTCAAGGTGCAATAAAGAAATAACCGCTGGCCTACAATTTTACATATATTTGGCAAACGTATCTTTCAAGAATGAAGATAAAGAAAAAAAACATTTAAAAAGATGAGTGAGTTCTTCATCAGCAGATGTGTAACAAAGAAAGTTCTAAAGGATTTTTTTTGGAAATAAAAATATGATTCCAAATGTCCTAAATCTGATATGGGACACTTACGAAAACCCCACAAATAACAACTATCTAATAGTGAAAGACTGAATGCTTTCACCCTAAGATCAGGAACTAGACAAAGATGTCTACCTACTTTCATCATTCCTTCAACATTTTATTGGAGGTCTACACAGAGCAATTAGGCAAGAACACGAAAAAAAAAAAAAAAAAGGCATCCAGATTGAAAAGGAAAAGGTAAAACTATTGCTATTTTCAGATGGCATGATCTTAAATATAGAAAATTCTAATAATATTAAATTCATGAAAAAACTAATGGAGCTAATAATGAGTTGAGCAGGTTGCAGAATACAAGGTCATGGGACGCCTGGGTGGCTCAGTTGGTTAAGCAGCTGCCTTCAGCTCAGGTCATGATCCCAGCGTCCTGGGATCGAGTCTCACATCGGGCTCCTTGCTCGGCAGGGAGCCTGCTTCTCTCTCTGCCTCTGCCTGCCATTCTGTCAGCCTGTGCTCGCTCTCTCTCCCTCTTCTCTCTGACAAATAAATAAAATCTTTAAAAAAAAACATTAAAAAAAGAATACAAGGTCAATATGCAAAGATTAATTGCATTTCCATATCCTTGCAATGAAAAAATCTGAAAATGACACTAAGAAAATAATTCCACCCAAAATATCATCCAAAAGAACAAAGTACTTTGTAATAAATTTTATGAAAGAAATATGAAACATATTCTGAAAACCATAAGACATTATTGAAAGAAAGTTTTAAAAAAGATTATTTATTTATTTATTTAATTGACAGAGAAAGAGAGAGAGCAAGAGAAGGAACACAAGCAGGGGGAGTGGGAGAGGAAGAAGCAGGCTTCCCATTGAACAGGGAGCCCAATGCAGGGCTCAGTGCAGGGTTCGATTCACAGGACCCTTACGTCATGACCTCAGCTGAAGGCAGAGGCCTAACTGACTGAGCCACCCAAGTGCCCCCAAGAACTCATCTTATTTAAGAATTTAGAATCAAAATCTCAATTTTGAGGGTGGAGGCATGCTGAAGGAAAATACACTGCCAGTCCTCCTGGGCTAATAAAAGGGAGTGCAGTGATGCTGCTTTCCTAAAGAGTTGGTGTACATGAACTGGGGAAGATTGTTTTCCTCCTGACTTTTGATCACTGGAAATAAAAAATACTAAAATATAAAATTAAATCACCTTTAGCTAATGTATGCAATAACCCCCTATATGGTTGGGGTGAGGATCACTGCAGTTTTCTTTTACCCACCAGCACACACCTTATCTGAATCACCACTCAGAATCAGGAAGCTGTGGTACTTCGTGTCTCATGCTCTCAGGAGAGAATGAGGCAAGAGAGCAAACAAGGTGGGGACGGCTGGTTTCTGTTTGACTAGTTGTAGGTCCTCAAGCCTCCCTGCCTTCTCCTGAAACTCAACACAGAAACTGCAGGTTCACCTTTGGGTGCTTTTGTTCAGGGGAGCTGAACAGACACCCAAAGTGTTTCTGAGTCAAGGGGAAACGGGAAGCTTCAACTTGCATTTACCTTCACAAAAGGGTTTCTTTAAATGACAGTATTTGTTTTTCTCTTACCATAACAGTGATATAAAATGGTAGAAAATGTTAAAGAATCAAAAATTTAGGGGCGTCTGGGTGGCTCAGTTGTTAGGCGTCTGCCTTTGACTCAGTTCATGATCCCAGGGTCCTGGGATCAAGCCCCACATTGAGCTCCTTGCTCCGTGGAGAGCCTGCTTCTCCCTCTCCCTCTGACCGCTGCTACCCCTGATTGTGCTCTCTCTCTCTCTCTGTCAAATAAATAAATAAAATTTTTTAAAAAAGAGAAGAGTTTAAAGATCCCAAAGAGGGACAAATAGGTGGAACATAGGATTTTTAGGGCATGGAAACTACTCTGTATATTACTATAATGGTAGATACGTGTGTTGTCCTATATTTGTCTAAACCCAGAAAGTGTACAACACCATGTGTCAAAGCAGGTTCATCACTTGTAACAAATGTACACTCCTGTGGAGATGCTGATCATTGGGGGAGGTTGTGAATGTGTGGGCAGCAGGGAGCATACAGGAAATCTCGGTATTTTCCTCTCAATTTTGCTGTGATCCTATAACTGCTCTAAAAAAAGTACAATAAAATCTTTATAAAAATAAAATTAAAGTAATTTTTTTAAAAATCTGAGAAACAAAAACAGAATAAAATGATAAACTATGATTCTACCTCTAACATTTGGCTTTATTTTGGTTAACATTTGGCCAACATTTTGGCTTTATTTCCTTCTAGTCATCTTTCTTTGAATATGTATCTTTTTTACATAGCTGAGATCAAACTAAACACACAGTTTTTAATCATGTTTTGTTCTTTTAACTTTGTCTTTATCAAAAAATATTTCTTACTTTATCCAAAATTCACTGCAAGCATAAATTTTCACATTTTATTATATGTAGCTGTATCATGTCTGCTTAACCTTTCCTTCCCCGTTGAATATTTATGTTATTTGCAAGATTCACTTTTTATGTGCAATATGAGTTTTGAGAAACAGAACTTCTCTAATTTTTGAAAACTTGAGGAGGGAAGTTGAAACAACTGGCATTTAAGCTGTAAGCACTTTTCTATTTCATTAGAGATTGGAACTCTACTGCTCCTTCATGACAAGCTGTACCTGGAATGAACACTACAGTTACACACATGCAAATTACTTACACACTTAACTCTTCTTGGGGAAAATGTGATGTCTCCACCCACCGTAGCAGAGTTGTTTGTAGGTTGAGAATTCAAGTATCCTGATGGCTAAGGTACATTGTTTTGGTGTGTGCCTGAGTCAGATTTGTGTCTGCAGGGTTTTTTTGTTTTTGTTTTTGTTTTGGAAGGAGAAGTGAATAGAGTAAAAAAAAAAATTTTTTTTTTCTCAGTTTGAATGAAACTACTTTTTGCCTAAAGCTTGTTCTCCTGGGTATGGATATATGTCTGTGTATATGCCATAGTTACCCAGAACACTTGAGATCTAAGTAAGACCGGTTTTATTATTCATTCTGGAGCTCATGGGTCTCCAAAGCCCTGTTCAAGAGTTCTGTGATTTTCTGAGGGTCTTACGATCTCATTGCTTTTGCCTCTGGGATCCTGTGCCCCTGTAGCGGTTCCTGTTCTGTACCATCTACACCCAGATGTCAAACTCAGCTGCTTCCTCAATTTCCACAATACTAACTCACAGAGCACCCCTAGGTGGAGAAATAATAATGACCACTGACATTTATGGAGCACATACATTGTACCAGGCCTTATTATAACAACTTTAGACGTATTGCCCAATTTAATCTTTGTAACAACTCTGTGAGATAGGAACTTCAATATCTTAACAGATGCAGAAACTGAAGCACTGAGAGATTAGGTACAATTTATGCGCAAGTATGTTTGAAGCATTCACTTATTTAAAAAGTTAATAAGTGTCCTAATCATTCCGTGAAGTGCTAGGGATTCAATGGTGAATAACACAGATATAGTCTTGCTCTGTAGAGAGCTCAGTCTAGAGGCAGGAAACAGACAGAAGAAGTTACCAAAATGAAAAAGTAGTTGAAGTACAGAGTGATACTCCAGAGAATTTTTTTTTTTTACCTCTGTAGTTATGGAAATTTCCTGAAAAAAACTGACAACTAATAAAGGCTTGCAGGATGATTGGAACTGAGCCTTAAAAGGGTGGGAAGAATCAGGTAAAGAATATTCCAGGTAGAGAGAAGTTCTTGCGAAACCTGGGAGTGAAGAAGGGATCAGGAGCTAGGGGAGGTTGGGAATGGCTGCAGCACAGAGTGAGGCAGGGTAGACAGGGGAAGAGTGGCTGGGCAGAAGCCAGGACATGGAGGCCTTATAGGCCATGGAGGGTCTTGAAGTCTCATTAGGAATTTTAGACTCCAATCCAAGGGTAAAGACAAATCAATGAAAGGTTTAAAGAGGGGAGGGCCATGATCACATCTGCATCTTAGAGGGTTACTTTGGTTGCACATGGAGAATGTAATTGACTAGTGGGTGAGGACTAACAGCAGGTAATCGAGCAGACTCTTGAGCGGGCCATGCAAGAAGTTATGGTGGCCTGCACCCAAGGAGTGGCAATTCCAGTGGAGAGAAGCAAATGGATTTGAGATTCACTTAGAAGGTTGTATTAGCCTGGGCTTTTAGTTATAGAAAACAGATTCCATTCTAAGTGATGTAAGCAGGAAGGGGTTTATGGTTGGGTATTTAGGAGATTATAGTATATAACGTGAAAGAAAAAAAATCGAGAAAGAAATGACCATTTTAGAAAAAGAAGTAACTGACTAAAACCTGACCAATTTACAAAATTAAAGGAAATCTAAAACATTTCCTGTGATTTGGGGTGTGCTCTGAGAAGACATCAGTGACTTAGATCAGACCAGGGGCCAAGAGGGGCCCCTGGATAAGCAAGGGGTTATGTGTTTAGGTCCCACAAAAGTTCCAAGTCAGCTGGCTTGGAGAGAGAAGGCAGTGCTCCCCACCCTTCTTAGGCTACAGTTGGAGAGACTTGAGCCCGGAGGGGTGCACCTCCTTTCATGGGATCATCCTGGATCAAGGAAGGGATAGCTTTTTGGGTGGCTTTTCTTTCTAAGCCATCTGCCTCCAAAGTCCAGAGTCCATAGGTCACTGTTAATTTTGCCATTCAATCATCTTAGTTGCTCTGGAATTTATTCACTATCTCAAAGATGCATTCACTATTCATTCATTCATCCACCCACTTACCCACATATTCACATTGTTTATTCAACAGAACTCTTATGTGTTGTATATGGTGGGGATAGAGGAGGAGAGAGGTGGGTGGCTTCAGAGTTTGAAATATAGGACTGTCTGCCTTGGCAGAGGGCGCTGGGAAAACTCACCTTCCTTTCCCTGTACCCCTCCACGTCTCTGGTGGCTCTCAATCTCAGTGCTTCTAAAACGCTGAGGTCCTCATGAATCATGTGTGATCCTGTTAAATTGGAAATTCTGGTTCAGTGGCTATGGGTGAGGCCTACGATGCTGCCTTTCTGACAAACTCCCAGGTAAGACCCATGCTGCTGCTCTTCAGACCACATTCTCAGTAGCAGGAATCTAGGCTGGTGTTATCCAATAGACGAACCGGGGGTTCCATATATATGAGATACCCAGTTTCATCTGAACTTTAGATAAACAATAAATTTGATTTTTAGTCTAAATGTGTCCCAGATATTACATGGGGAATATTCATACTAAAAATTTACTAAATAAAGACCTTATTTGTGTTTATCTGAAATTCAAACTTAACTGGGCATCCAGCATTTTTCATTTGTTAAATTTGGCAATCTTACATATGATCTGAGCTACAAATGTGAGCCACGTACGTAATTTTACATTTTCTAGTAACTACGTTTTTAAGTAAAAAGAGGTAAGTGAATTAATTTAAAGAACATACCTAGCCCAGTATATCCAAATACCATTTTAACTTACAGTTAATGTAAAATTATTAATGAGCTATTTCACATTCTCTTTTTTGTTCTAAGTGTGTGAAATCCAGTGTATATCTTACACTTAAATCTCCGTTCAAACTAGCCACATTTCAAGGGCTCCATAGCTACATGTGGGTAGTAGGTACTATGTGGGACACGGTAGGTCTAGGTCTCCCCAAATAGTCTTACCTCATTGGCTTGGGGAATGGGTATATTCTAATTGCTACCCCGTGATTCCAATGAACAGTCAAGTCGCCACGGGCTCTCTACCAGATTGCTTGGTCCCAGATCATTCCGCCGTGAGCGGCCGCTGCCACAAGAGGGAGCCAGCTTCTTGGAATAAAAGCTTCTCCAAGCCACCTGGTCTTCACTGGGCAGGGACTCTGGAGATGCTGGGTGAACCCATAGGCACAGCACCTGGACCGGTTCTTCAGTTTCCCTCCCACTTGCTCTCCCAGCCAAGGTGTCCCCCAGTCTGAGTCACTACTGCGGATCTGTCTGCTAAGTTGCTCTGTAATTATCTCTTTCATCTGCAGTATCTTTCCACCTTCCTTCTACCAATAAGGTCTTCCCCACCACAGCAGGGTGGAAAGGTACAAAGACTGGGAGCAAGATTGAGGTCCAGGCCCCAGCTCTGCTACTTACTGGTTAAGGGCTCTGTAACAGGTCACATAACTGCTCTCAGCCTCCTCACTGGTGTGAGGTGGTACCAATCTCATCACCATGTCAAGGAAGGACAACTTGTGATGATATACGTAAAGCAGTACACAGGAGATGCTCATAATAAGGTAAAGAAGTAGGTGCTCAGGAGATCATGGTTCATTCCCCACCCCCCGCCCTACAGATATATATTGGAGGTAATGTGATACACCTAGTATATTAGTTGCCCAACTTGGCAGCACCACCGGATCACCTAAGGAGCTTATGGATATATCCTATTTCTTTCTTTTTTTTTTTTTTTTTTTTAAGATTTTATTTATTTATCAGAGAGAGAGAGGGGAAGAGAGCGAGCACAGGCAGACAGAATGGCAGGCAGAGGCAGAGGGAGAAGCAGGCTCCCTGCCGAGCAAGGAGCCTGATGTGGGACTCGATCCCAGGACGCTGGGATCATGACCTGAGCCGAAGGCAGCTGCTTAACCAACTGAGCCACCCAGGCGTCCCTATATCCTATTTCTTGATCCTCTCTCCCAGGGATTCTGATTCTGTAGGTCTGGGATGAGGCCAAGGCTTATGGATTATGACGTTTTCAAAAATTCTCCAGGTGATTCTGAGCAGCCAGTCTGATACTGGTTTTGTGGCTTGTTTGGGAACCATTGATGTGTGGAAGGAACAAGGGATTTGGAATCAGGAGTCCTGGACTTAACTTCTTGCTTTGTTGTTGACTTAACTTCTCTGAGCCTCAGTGGTGCGATTTGTTCCAGGACAAACAAGACAGCCTGCTCAGGAGGTGGTGATGCCCACAACATAGAATAAGGGCGGTGGTTATGGTTTTTCCCTTCCTCACCCGCTCTCTATGCTCCCTCTTTCCTAATTCCCAGAGCTACCTACTGTTTCTAGCACAGGTCATTCTATTTCATCTCCCAACCACTGTCTAGTCCTTTCTTGCCACTTGGGCTTTCCTCTGCTCCTTTTTCCCTCTGTCCCTCCTCTATCAGAGCTGGGCCAGCTAAACCGATAGCCCCACACTCCCCGTGGACTTCAGATTAGATTCTCTTTGGTGTCCCATTGCTCTATTGTTTCTGATTCAATGTCTTTGACTGAGCAAGGAGTTTACCATTAGACGAGTTCAAATAAGGCCCTTCCCTATCCCCTCACCCCTCCTCCTGTCCTACCCCAAGGAGCCAGACTTAGCTGACAGTTCTTTTTGGGAAAGGATGGGTGCCAGAGGAGTGAGGAGAAGGGAAGTTCTGTGTGGGGAAGAGCAAAGAAGACAATCCCATCCTCCTTTGTAATAAAAGGCTTCTGACCTGAAACAAATTTACTTTATATATAGTAAAACATCAAGAGAAAAGCTAACAGACAAATGACTAATATCTTAATAGGTATCACACATAAATGATATTAAAGCAAGTTTGGAGTTTTGATTAATATCATGGACTAACCATTGGACTGAGACAGTAATTATAACTTAAAGTGGTTGCAGATTTGTCTAACCAAGAGTGAACAGAAAAATCAGGGGCCTGCAGTTGTTGTCCTCTAGTCTCAAAGAATATTTACACATACTGACCAAATTTTAAAGTGATGAGAAAAGGCCCAAGATAAAATTGAATTATTATTATATCCACAGTCATGCCTATTCATTGGACTGGTCTTTTCCAGTATTCTGTAACCTTTTAATTTTTAATATATCATGGAATAATGTTTTATGTCATTACATAAAAATATTCCTCAATCTTTTAAAAGACTGCATAGGATTCCATCGTGTGACTATATTATATTTAATCAATTCCATATCAACATATGTTTAGTTGTCAATGTCTTTTATTAGAAAGAACAATGATCTCTTAGGACATTAATCTTTTCCCACTTGTTTCATTATTTCCTTAGGAAAAACTCCCTGAAGTGAAATATGTAGTATAAACATAAAAAAAAGAACTTAAAATTTTGATCATACTGTTCTCTCAAAAAGTTAGATCAGCTTATACATTTGCTAAAAAAATTACGCTTGTTGATAATTTTCCATAGCCTTGAAAAACTAAGGATTATCAATATTCTTATTACTTTCAGGAGAGAAGAGACAGACATGATGTCCCATTTTAACTTGGAATGCTTTGGTTATTGTCCCCCAGTGAGTACCTTTTCTTGTATTTGTGGACATCTTTATTTCTTCTCCTTTGGTTTGCTTGTTCATGGTGGTGAGTAAAATTTTTATCAGATTAATAATTCCATTACAAGGTTGTGTTTCTAATATCTTCTTTTAGTGAAATTAATGTCAGATTGGTGGGCAGAGGTCTTTACCCTCCAATTAAAAAGATTAATGCCTCCAATTACAGTTTCAGATTAGATACTTTTCAAATTCTTATCTTCTGTGCAACTTGAGGTTTTATGGTGTTTCTGTTTTTGTTTTTAAAGATGAGTTTCAGTGTAGCATGGAGCTTATTTAGAAAGAAGTAAGTTTGTGAATGTGGCCTTTAGTGGGGGCAGGTGCTGCTTACCTTGTTACCTCTCCACAGGACTCTCTTATTGATTCTGGAAGTCCAGCCATTCGGATCTATTTGAAACAAGCTTGGGAGATGTTTAGAAAGACTAAAGTGGGGTTGTTAATGAGACTGAACTCATTCTTTTTTTTTTTTTTTACAGGACCATTAAATTGAAATGTTATTAAGCATATGCAGATGGGTTCTATGATCAGTTTTCTCTTCACCAAGGAGCTAGTTGAAAGTCTCCTCCTGGGAGGATGACTAGAATGGTGGTTTCTGGTCTGTTGGCAGCAACCAGGTTTCTGGAGACCAGCTCCGTGTGTCTCCGCATCTCTTGCTGTCTTCAGGCACATCTTTACATGAGGGGGTTGTGACACCTGTTGGCAGACATTTCCAGCTCTTTCCATCATGTTTCAGTTTGGTGTAGGGGCCCAGTGTAATCATGAGGGTAAAGCTCAGGATTTTCCTTCCTTCCAGTATGTTTTGCAAAATACAGTGCAGGAGCTGAATCCATAGGTACTTTTTGAAGTTAACTTCTATGTAGAAAATGTTTATTGAGGTGCCTGGGTGCCTCAATCAGTTGAGCTACTGGCTTGGCTCAGGTAATGATCCTGGAGTCCAGGGATGGAGTCCCCCGTCAGGCTCCCTCCTCAGTGGGGAGTCTGTTTTCCTTTGACCCTACTCCCTCTTGTGCTCTCTCTCATGATCTCTCCCTCAAATAAATAAATAAAATCTTAAAAAAAAAAGAGTTTATTGAAAGTGAAGTAATGAAAATATGCTGATTTGAAGCCCATGTATATATTATTAATACTTAAGGGTAACCATAGCGATTGTTTAAACATTAAACCAACAAAAAACTTTTTTGGAGAAGAATTTTTTTCATTGACATAAATTATATAGAATTGTACATGATAATACTTAAAAACAGGCTGATTTTGAATAGATTTTATTATTGCTTTTAAATTTTCTACAGACAGTGCTTCTCTAATGCTTTGGTACCATATAAGCTCCCAGGCTTCAACATTCAGGAAAACATAAGGAATGAGGATCCATCGAGTGAAATATGGCTCAAAGTAGAACTTACACTCAGTTGTTAAAGAATTGACAAACTTGCTTTCTTAAACATCTGAGTGTGTGACTGGAAACTTGTACTCAGTAACTTGTTATTCTGGAAACTGCTTCTTGGTGCTGTGGTGTCCTTCCGTCTCATCTCAGAGGAACCCTGGGCCTTCTTCCCATATGGTACACTTTCTGTTGCATGGATAGAAGAGATTTTAAACTTCTAATTTGGAAAGAAGAATCACTTTGTGAATAGGATCCACACTGAACACTGATGTTTTCCCCGGGGCAGAAGTGAAGCTGTGAACCCTCAGTGTATAACCTGCTGAAGTTTAAGGGACGTCCATGCTCAATGGCAAGTGTCTTGGAGGATTCTTTCATCTTCACTTCCCTCTCCCTATTCAACATGTTCTAGGCTCTCATCTGCTTTGGCACTTCCTGGCCTTAGACTATTATTCTAGAAGGCTAAAGGGGCAGGTAGGCCACTGCCTGCCAAAGTCTTCTTTCTGAAAAGCATTGATCTGAATGTCTGTGACAGCAAGGGAAGGCCTGCTGCTGTGGAGTAGGGGCTCTCTTGTAGGGCACAGAAATTCCTCTGAATAGTGAAATCTAGTGTGGCTTTGCAAATGACCCCTGCTGAGTGAATCGTCAATCAGGATGCCTCCTCAGTGGTGTTTCAACTTGCAATTATCTCCAAAGTCCTCAGGGGGAGGCACAGTTAGTGTCGTCCCTCATCGGGCCTATAACGCTCCAAACCCTCCCTGTGGATGTGGTGCCCATGGCCAAGAAGGTGCTGCAGCAATTAAAGAAGGTTTTCTCCCTGAGCTCTGGGGTATATTTATCTTCAAGCTAATGGTACGGTTGGTGCTTTCTCTTGCCAAGCTTCAGAACAACTGGGCCTCCTATTCCTTCACCGCCTCACAGTGAGAGCAGGGTTCAGACCATCTTCCTTCTGGTGAGCTGGGAAGAGCGCTCATTGAATATCCATTAGCTTCAGTGAGTCAGCCTCATTTCAAAGGCATCTTGTCGACCCATCTCTGGTCCTGCCGAAGCTGTGACCTAGAAGAGGCAGGCGCTGGGCCTTTTGTCCCCAAGGACTGGTGGGAGGGGGGCTGGGCCGCCTGGAGGAGGCCCTGCCGGACGCCCTGCCGGACAATGGGGAGCATTGACGAAGTGCTCGCATTTATTGGTTGAGCGGCCATATCAGTCATTCATTCACAGGCACAAGGTCTAAATTGCAGAACCAATTAACAGCACTAATAGCCCTTGCCTGAATTAATCTTTGAGACAAAAGGGAGGAGAAGTGGAAGTGCTATTAGCAAATCAAGCTGTACCATCCCTGCTTTATTGCGGAAATCTCAATGTCTGTATGTGGCTATTGTGCTCTGACTGCAATTACAGCCCTCATTTAAAAATGATTAAGTGGTTATAATTATTTTTCAATTAAAACTTGTATCTTCCATTTATGCAACATTTCAGACTTCAATTAAACTTCTTTTTAAAAGTGCCACCGAACCAAAAGATTCCTGTTTCCTCTTTTACCAGGAAACCCTAAACTCAACCCAGACAGGACTTTGATTTCCAGACTTCAGGAATGGTTTTGTGAAATTTAGACATCGTGTTGAGGGTTACCAAGCAACACAAAAATGTGTGGTGCCCACTGGCAGTGGTCAGCAGGGCCATGAGTGTAGGGGGAAAGAGAAGGCTCCTGGAAATTTGGGAGTGCTGGGAAGAGAAGTGTTCTTCTTGCCAGTGGAAGGTGGCATTCCTAGAAGAGTTGACTTCTGAGGCCATGTATGTAGATTAGCCCTCACCTTTGCTCATAGGACAGTCATGATTACTACAAGAAAACCACAATGTTTTGAGCAATTTAATTCATTTAAAAATTAGAGCAGTTTCAATGTTTTCCCTTTAAAACCCATCTTATTTCCCTTTAATGTGCTTTTTTTTTGAGGGGGAGAAGAAGGAATTGCTAGGAATTACCTATAAACCACAGCCTATGTTATCTTGCTGCTGCTTCTGATTATGGAATCAGAGCGTATTCTTGGCATATGACCCTCATGTGTGTGGTGGTGGAAAAAAGGGTTCAGGACCTCTGGGGTCTAGCGGTTCCAACCTAGACGGTTTGATAGAGCCCTGCTTATCACCTTTAGTGAGAACCAGAGCTCTAAAAAGCAATTTTTGGCTCCAGAGAGGCAGTGGAAAGGGTTAGTTGTTGCCCAGTTTTAATTGGGTATTCTGAGTTAATAACTTCAGTTTTATTCTGTGTTCTTGAAGGCACACATGCCCCCTGCAAGAGATTTTCAACTCACACAATGAAAAGAAACCATTTATAATTCTTGTTCCTTAGTAATAAAGTATTGGTTTCTCTGACCTAATTCTGACTCTGGTGAGGAGGTAAATTATGTCTCAAGAAATGGAAGGCAACAACAGTAATGAAATCTGGGGCCTGGGCTGTGGACCAGACCCTGCCCACGAAACTCAGACAAAACTGGTTGTCCCTGCAAGGAAGAGATACACTATTGTAATATATTTTTTCCCTTTAAAAGATATCATCTGGTATTGTTGATACCTCCAAAGTTTCTTAAGTTTTTGTTTATAGAATAATATGTTAATTGTAACAAATAGAAGATTTGGGAAACATACAGACAAAAAAACCCCATATCAAATCAAATTACCTCTAACCATTGTTAAGAGTTTCATGCAATATTTCCTAGTGTTACGAAAGTTATTGCTAGTTAAAGTTAGACGGCAATATCCCTATGAACATTTTATTGGTCCATTGCTGCAGGGAAGCTGGGCTGTGTGATCCTCCTCTGTGAAGGTTTTATCTTTGGGGTCCTGGGATAGAACCAAGGAATTTACTGAACCCTCTGCTTTTGTGCCCAGGGCAAAGAAACCTTTGAGAACTTCTTGATTCAGGGGAGAACAAGGAGTTGTGGTTGGTGCAGACCAGCATCAGAAACAAAATGGTGGTCAAGACCTTATAGCAAGTGAGTGGCTGGCTCAGAAACTTTAAGATTTTTTTTTTTTTTTTAAACATGGGTTAACAGTAGAGCAAAGAGGGACTATGAAGACTAGGTGAAGCCAGAACATTTGGAAGTATAATTTTCCCAATTAATGTTTTGTTACAGCTGAATTCTATTTTTGGGTTTTAGATGTTTATCTAAATACCCTTTAATATGTCCCTATAGTTTCCTACTGAACTGAACACTTCATGTCAGTTATTTTATATAGTTTATATATATGGGATGCCTGAAAGCCTCAGTCAGTTAAGTATCTGTCTTCCACTCACGTCATGATCCCAAGGTCCTGGGACTAAGTCCTGCATCTAGCTCCTTGTTCTGTGGGGACACTACTTCTCTGTCTGCCTGCCACTCTCCCTGGTTGTGCTCTCTCTCTCTGACAAATAAATAAATAAATAAATAAAATCTTTAAAAATATATGTGTAGTTTATATAACATACCTATGATGTAGATGTTATAAAACTAAATTTCCAGATGAGATTAAAGAAATTGTTCAGAGAGGCTAAAAATTTTGCTCCTGGTCACACAGCTAATAAGTGACAGAGTTGGATTTACTAGTCCATCTTGGCACCAGTACCATTCTTTCTTAGTTATAATGGCCTTAAGGAAAATCTGATCTCACGTAAGGCAAGGACCTGGCTCTTTGGCCCCTTTACCAGCCCACAGTCCCACCCTCTTCCCACGCACCCACCTTGCTCCTCTTCTTCAAAAGAATCATTGATTTTCTTGGCTCTTTACTCTTCCAAGTGAATTTAAGGATGAGCTTGTCACATTCCATAAATAAAGCCCCTGTTGGGATATTGATTGGAATTACATTAAATTTATAGGTTACTTTGGGGAAGACTTGACATCTTTATGAGATTAAGTCTTCCTATCTATGAATGTGGAGTATCTCTGTTTATTCAGGCCTGCTTTCATTTACTTCAATAATGTTTTATAATTGTTTTTTCATAAAGTACATCTACTTATCCCAAGATTCCTTATAGAGTTTAATATTTTGGTATCATGAATGGAACCTTTTCCTATCATCTCTTCTATTTGATTATTACAATTGTATGGAATTTCAATTGATTTTTGTATATAAATCTTGTCTCTAGCAAGCTTGCTGAATTCTCTTATTTGCAAATAAAGACAGTTTTGTCTCTTTTTTTAAAAAAAGATTTTATTTATTTATTTGTCAGAGAGAGAGAGAGCACAAGCTGGGGGAGTGGCAGGCAGAGGGAGAAGAGGGCCCCCATTGAGCAAGGAGCCTGATGTGGAGCTCAATCCTAAGACCCTGGGACCTTGACCTGCACCAAAGGCAGACCCTTAACCGACTGAGCCACCCAGGGATCACAAGACAGCTTTGCTTCTTCATCTCAGTTCTTACGCTTGTGTTAGAATTGAATTGCTTATATTCAATACAATGTGGGTATGTGCAATGATGTAACTGTTCATGCCTTGTTCTTGATTTTAAAGGGACAACCTCTAATGTTTCACTGTTAAGAATATATATATTTTTAGGTTTTGATAAATGCTCTGTGTCAGATTAAAGGAAATATTTTGTTTCTATTTTATTAGAAGTTATTTTTAGAACTGAATAAGTATTGAGTGCCTTCAAATCTTTTTTTGCCTCTACTGAGATGATTGCATAGTTTTTCATGAATCTGGTATTGGGATATGTATATTGTATTAACAGATTTCCTTGCATTCCTAGGGTATACCCTGTCTTATCATAATATAGTGTTGTATTCAATTTAATTCTATTTTGCCTAAGAATTTTCCATCTGGTTTTATAAATGAGACTGATCTATAATCTCCCTTCCTTCATACTGAGAGTATTCTTACCCTGCTTCATAATTTAACTTCCATCGTTCTGTTTTTTCCCATTCTCTGAGACAGTTTATTTCTGAGGAATATTGTTTACACAGTACATATTTTTGAATACTCACTATATGCCAGGCCCTCTTCTAGTCGTAGGGACATGGTAACAGACAAGTTAAAGTCTCACTTCACACATTCCTTAACATTTGGACCACATGCCCCTGGCTCCTTTCATCTTCCAATTCAATTTTTTTCATGGGTTTTGGTCTCTTCTTGTTTCCTATTCTTCAATTTTTTTCTTTTTAGATTCTTCCTAGGAAATTTCTAATATATCTGTTTACCCATATATTGAATTGAATTATTTATAATATTAAATTATAATTTTTAGCTGATTGTAGATGTAAGTTTGTCTTTTTCCCCCTCTGCAATACAGCTTATTTCTGCCTTTTCATTTGTGCTCTGTCTGGTTAAGGTTCTGGTTAAAAGTGTATCTATTTTAGTATTATTAAACTAATTTGATAAGTTTTTGCAAGGAACCATCTTTTAGTTCCTAATTTCTGCCCTTAACTTTACTATTTTCTCCTATTTCTTTCTAAAACAATTTTTGCTTCAAGCTTCTTTAAATAACCACATAAGTAATTTATTTCTAATCCATCCATTAAAAATGCATTTCTCTAAATATCATTCCCTCTGAAAAGAATCAGGGCTTCTTGAAGAATGGCTGAGTCCAGATCTGGGGCAGAAAATGTACAAAATTAGCTTGGAACATCTGTCACAATAGATAACAAAGACACTATCAAAGACTACCAGGGTCATAACAATAGGACCCTGAAGCTTAATTAAAAGGGTTCATTCCTACTGGCCAAAGATGGGACAATATGCTATCAAAAAGAAAAATATCAGCGGTGGATTGAAATACATCATGTATATTAAAATCCATGAACTCATAATGATGTTAAAAATATCTTCCATGGTAATCTTTGATATTAGGATATCAACTCGTTATTCTGAAAACCCTTTAAAAAGGGAAGGTATCAGCATTTATCCTGCCTTTCCTATAAAAACTATTCCTCAGTGTAACTAAATAATTGATGAGGGAAAGCTCCTTTTAGAATAATTATAGTTAATAAAGAATGACATAATCTCAAGGAGATCATCATTTTCCAGATCTTGATGGTCAAATAGAGGGGGGCAATGACACTGAGTGGCTTCCAGAGTATCCTGAATTGAAGAGCTGGGAGCACACATATCCATCTATGATGTGTTTTTGCCCCAAATCTAAACTTCAGTTGAATTAGTGCTCAACATGTAACTATTTTATAGTTTATAGGCAGTACAGGCAACCAAAGAACATGGTAAATGACCCCATGGAGAAAGAATCAAAATCCAGACTGTGTGAAATTCTGCATAAAAAACACCAGACTTCACTGAGAAATGATTAGCAAGAAGAGAGAGAGAGCTGAATTTATAGATTAAGATACCTATGAGGAACATGTAATATAACATATGGACAAAATATAAAGACCTTGCTTAAAATCATGTTTCGAACTAACTAGCTACCTAATTATATAATATATAATAATATAAAAGATTATTAAGGAATTATTAGTTTTCAGTATGATGATGGAATTGTGGTTTGCTTAAAAGAAAGAGATGCTTTTAGAGATTCAGACTGAAGGATTTATGGATGGAATGAGATGATATATTTTGCTTCAAAGTAATCTCGATTGCTAAATGTGAATAATGGTTAAAGTTGGATAATGGATAAAGTTGGATAGTAGGAATTCATCATACTCCTCTTATTTGTGTTTTAATTTTTCCATAATGAAAAAGAATGCATCTCAAACTTTAAATTTGCTGTCAAGTAGTACTTCAGCTTCTTCGTACTAGTTTTCCAGGTAGCACTTTCATTGTTTTTGGTTCTAAACAGTTCTCAGTTTCTATTACAATTTAAACAATGAATTAATTATATATATATATATATATATATATATATATATGTATATATGTGAGTTTTAAAGATATAACACTTATTTTATATTTTATCATCTTGTTATTATTTGTTCCTAATTTAATTGTGTTATATCAAGAAATGTTGCGCTTTATATAGGTTTTATTCTTTGAGATTATTTGAGACTTCTCTTGTAACCTAATATAAAGTTAAGGTCAATTTTTAAAAAATTATTTAAAAATAAATGTTGCATTTGGATTCGTAAAGAGAATATTATTTCTTTTGTGGAATCAGAATTTTCCTTTTATCTATTAGAGCAACTTGCTAATTGGGTTGTTTTTTATTTTTATTAATTTTTAAAATTTGCTTGATCTATTGTTTTTTGATAGAGTCATCTTAACATTTCCTACTGTGATTATAAATTCTTTAGTTTTTTTTGGTAATTTTATAACTTTTTACTTTAGACATATTGAGGCTATGTTCATTTTTACTTGATTTGTTCTTTGAGCTTTTTCTGGTTATCAATCACTATAAAACAGAGCACGCTTAGTGGCATAACATAAGAACCATTTTTATTATGTTCATGGATTCTGTGTCTGGAATCTGAAGGGGGAACTTTGGGGGTGGGTTGTCCTTGCTCACAACCTGTGGAGCTCCAGTAGTGAGGACACAAAGGGGTGGGGTTGACTCCAGTGGCTGAGTGCTGGAATCACCTGGAGGCTTCTCCATTGGAATGTCTAGGATCTGAATGGTGGTGACTCAAAGGCTGTGGGTAATGTCTGGGCACCTACACATGTCCCCTCTAGGAGCATGGCCTTCTCATAGCATGGCCTTCAGTTGGGTTCTGAGAGGGAGTTCCCCAAGGGGGAGTTTTCGAAGAGCAAACATTCCAAGAGGCCAGGATGAAAACTGCAAGGATTCCTTTGACCCTCAAAAGTCTCATAGAGTCACTTCTGTTGGGTCTTACTGGTTTCAACTCAGTGACTAAAGCCAACTCAGATTTAAGGGCAGAAAAATCAGCCTCTACCTCTTGATAAGGAGTGTCAGGGTCATACTGAAAAAGAACATGTAGGATGGGAGGTATTTTTGCAGCCAGCTTTGGAAAATCTGCCTTAGAGCCCATATTATTAGATGCATATTTGCTGCCTTTATTATCACACATTTTTTTTTGTTTGACTGTTCCTTTTATTATTATATTGCTCCTCCTTACTTTTGTTCATCTTAAAAATTTTTTTGATGCAATTAAAACTGCTTGCCTTTGTTTTCTTTTTGGTAATATTTTTATGCTGTATCTTTTTTGATTCCTTTACTTTTCATCTTTCTTGTGGTTTCACTTTGTTTTGGTCTTTAGAAAGTTTTATAGTCTCCATCAATTAACTGGTAAAGGTAATGATATAATCTGTTTACATGTATTGTGATTCCCAATATATTGGAGTTAATTTCATTATCTTAGGCAAATGCCTGGCATGTAGTAGATCCTCAATGTTAACTCCTACCACCTACTTCTGTGACTATTATTTCTGAGTTCCATACCAGAGCTCTCAGTCATGAAACTAGAGAGAAACACTTCCTCATCTTCTACTTACTCATTTCCCAAACATCTCTACTGAAATATGCTCTGTCTGTATCTCTGTAATTTAAGACTATTCTTCTGAGATTTTCAAGGCTTTCTGGCATCTGTCTGGAGGAAGACAATTTCTTTTCTAGACCATAACTAGGGGGAATTTTCAGCACAGGCTCAATTTCAGATGCTATGATTAAGGACATCAGTTTAGAATCACTTTCCCAATCACTAGCTGTTTGATTTTGGACAAGTTACTGAACCTTTCAGAAGCTCAGGTTTTACATCTGGAAGATGACCATGCCAAGTGTAGTGAGAATTAAATGAAGTAATGCAAAGTGCTCAGCACAGTGATTTCAAGGGAAGATACGGTTATTAGTCTCATTTCCAGGGATACTCTCTGAAAGCCAACTCCAAGTCAGTCCCTAAACTGAGCCACAGGTATTGTACCCAAGCACCTAGTGGGTGAGCAGCAAAGCAAGCCTAGTAGGCAGGGGAGCAAGCCTCCCCTACCATCTCCCACTTGGGGATACACACCTTGGCAGGGTTCCTCCTCTCCTGACCTGGAAGTAGACATTACCATCTTAGTTTCATGGCACAAACTTGATCCAAACAGCATTCCCAGCAGTGGATCCATTTAGGCTGTGAGCTGCTTAGCATGAGGTCTCTAATAACCTTCTTTGAAGGTGGGGTTGGTGACTCAGCTGTGTGTAAGTACCTCTATAGGTGGTAGAAGAGCCAACATATTGCTTTAAAATCACCACTTTGTTCTTTCTGCCTTCAGATGCTAGTGAGTTTCTTGTCCTAGGCTTGGCACTAAGTTACCACCTCCAACAGCCCCTCCTTAGTGGAGGGAAGCCCTATTAAATGCTGGACATATTGCAGGTGGTTAGAAATTTTTTGTCAGATGAACAAATGAATAAAAATCCTCCCCCAGACACTCATGTCCCATGCTCTTTGGGCTTTTCCCTGCCTGATTTTACCTGCTGCTCCATTTCAACTTGAACCTTATTCTGTAACCAACCTGATCTTTTTCCCTACCAGAGTGTTCTTTTTCCTGCCATTATCCATGTTTCTTATGCTGTTAGCTCTGCTTGAGATACCCTCTCCATTTTCCACAAACATAAATATATTTTCCCCACCAATACTGATTGCCCCTCCTACCCTCCCATAAAATTTTCTTTGAATATTCAGGATATCACAGACCACCAGTTTTCCTTTTTTATGGCTATTTATCTTTGCCTTTCCAAGTAAAATGGCAACCTCCTTGATTAAGAACATATAGTATTAGTTTTGTGCATTTTTCTCCAATCCATGCAGTGAATGGCTAATAACAGGCAAGTGATAAATGATGATTGAATATACTTTGCAGTTTCTACCACTCAGCAGCTGGGGGGACTAGGTCAGACTATGCAGTGTCTCCAAGGCTATATGCCCAATTATAAAACAGAGATAATAATATCTACCTTGCAATATTTTGACAATTAATTGAGATGAAATATGTAAAGAACTTAGCACTATCATTGCATTTGTTACATTAGGTACTCAGGGATCAGGCTGACAGATGTTCATCTTGACATGTGCTTCCCTGATCACCTTGGAAGGGGGAAAAGAATGTAGTAAATTATGCATTGATTCTTAGAGCTTGTGCCTGAAGTGACAGATCACTTCTACTCACATTTCATTGGGCTAAGAAAGTAACATGGTCATGCCTAACTTCAGGAGTAAGTGCAATCCTACTGGAAGCCTGCCCAGGTTCCCTTATCTGAAAAGAGGTAATGATAATGGTTTTACCTATGTGATAGAATTGTCATGAAAACTGAATAAAGAATGCATGTTAAATCCTTACAAATGTGCCCAGCACACAGCTAAGTGCTTATTGAATATTAGCAGTTAAAATTCTTCCTATGGGATGAGCCATTTGATATATGCAATTATGTGGACTCATTTACATATTTCAAAAACTTGACTGAGTGCCTGCTAAATATTAGACCATGTGCTACATGGTGGGGATTGTGGAAATGGATGACCTAAGTGCTGCTATAAAGTAAGGATGCGTTGAAAACTCTTTGAGTTCTGATTCAAATCTTGACTTATACTAAGAAGTACCAAGTAGGATCCTGAAATATTACAAAGAACATGGGGTCTATCTACCAACTGGGCTTATTTTAGGTCACTAATATATTTGATGTATTATCAAATTTTGATGGCAGTTGTGAAATTTATTTGTTGTGTTTTAAATTAGCCAGATATTTGTCTCACGTTTTACCCACTGCCTGAACTTCTCTTGTGGCATCCTAACAGTATGTAACAATAAAGCTTTCTGGTTATGTGGTTGAGGGGCCTGAAGACTGTATTGCTATGTCCCCACAAAGTAATCAGTCCAAGGGCTGATTTTTGGGGAGGAAAACTAATCATCTTATAACCACTAGAGGTCAGTAGCAACTCATTGATGCAATAAAACAATCTTCTACTTTGATGGAGTGGGATTTATCACCAAGACCTAAGGATAGTCTACATTTGCAAATCAATATACGTGATACATCACGTTACTGGAATGGAAGATAAAATCAGGTGATCATCTCAGATGCAGAAAATGAATTTGACAAAATTTAACATCCTTTCATAATAAAACAAAAAATTATGTGTAGAAGAAATGTACCTCAACATAATAAAGACCATATTTGATATGGCCACAGCTAACATTATACACAATGGTGACAAGCTATAAGCTTTTCCTCTAAGATCAGGAATAAGACAAATGTGCCCACTCTCACAACTCCTATTCATTGTAGTACTGGAAGTTCTAGCCAGAGCAATCAGACAAGAAAAAGAAATAAATTACCTAATCATAAAGGAAGAAATAAAATTTCTTTTGCTAGGGTGATTTTGTCTTGAGTCAAAGTTTTATGGGACAGCTTGAACTGAATAACTGAGTAAAGTTGGGGCATACAACTTAGCCACTTTGACCTGACATGGGCAATAATGACTGGCATTATTTGTTCCAGATCCCTTCACTGGGTTGGCTAAGGTTTTATTAGAGCTGCATTGACTTCTCCTTCTGCCAAATCCTACTTCCTGCCTTTGAATCCTTCTATTTTGATTGAAAAAACATTTTTGTACCTCAACTCATCTCAGCTGTCTGTTTCTGTACAATCCAACTAGTAACATTTTGCCTTAATCTTTAAATCTACTAGTTGTTTTATAATTCCAGGCCTTACCACAATTTCAAGAAAATAATATTTTTAGCAAATATCAAAATAACTGAAGATTTACAGAAAATAAAAGTATAGTGACCTTCTTGGCTTATTGCTTCTGCCCTTCTTTAAGTCTGTCAACTAGCACCATTAACTTGGCCCCAGTTAGAAGTCTGAGCCCAGTCCTTGTACTTCAGATCTAAGTAACTATGTTTTCATATTTATGTATGCCTAAGCCCCCACTTTGTTTCTTGTGTCCAGTGACTGCTCAGTTTTGTGTCCCATATGGGTTGTTTACCCAAGTGGTCTGGGCTGCAGTTTTAAATCACAAAGCACAGAGAAGAATTCACCAGCTTCATATAGGTTTTCTTGTTTGCTGTCCCTGTTCTCTTCTATCTCTGCCTACACTGGCACATAATTTTCCATAGTGTGATACTCCATTTTCATATAACCTGGAAGTGGTTCTATTTTTCCTTTGTATTGCCTCTTCTTTCCTTTTCCTCCTCCTCTCCACATCTTCCTCCTCCTCCTCTTTTTTCTTCCTGCAACTGTTGACTCCTTCTCCATGTCAGAAGCTCACACTTAGGCAAAGAGATAAAAGACACGGTCCTTTTTTTCAGAGCACTCCCAGTCTACCAGGGGGAATCCAGGAAAATAAATATGTGATCTCCAAGTGAATTAGTGCTCAGCACATATTAGCATGGGCCAATTGCTCTTTGAGAGCAAGGTGTGCAGCTTCATGGAGAAGTGAGTCTTGATGTGGACTGTTAGAGGATGGAAGTATGGTCATGTTCACTTCTGGATTCTTGGCTACATTTGTACTTGAAGTTTTGGGGAGTTTAACCTTCAGGTAAGTGAAAAGAAAACTTATTTTTTATATAAATGACTGCTTCTGATGTGTTTGAAGAGTATTTTTAAAAAAGTCTTTTACAAAAATACATAATATAGTCACTCAATACAAAATTTTCATCTGAAATCTTATCTCTACATTATTAATTTGCCTTACAAACCATTTCATTCCAGGTGACAGAAAAACTAAGTTCATCCTAAGTTTGACCACATCATCTGAAAAATCCTCAGAAGAGCTGTGGCCATCAAGGAAGTTTAGGAGTACATTGAATGTCTCCATATTTCCCTTTGGCTATTTAGTACATATATGCAGATTTACTCATCACACATGAAACTCTACATTTTAAAAGAGTACTGATATTTGTCAGTCAAAGCACTGTTCATTAAAAAGGGGCCATTTTTCAAACCTAAGATTTCATGGCTTGGGGTATATTCTGAGGATGCCTCAATGCACCAGCATTCTTTCTGATCTCTGATGGTGTGTTTTCCACTCTCCTGGCTGTGGTTGCTGGATGTTACCATGCCATTCCCAGAAAACTCTGGATCATGGTAATATCAGACCTTTGCCATGTATGAGATATTTAGCTTAATTTCCTCATTTTTCAGGGGAAATAATAAAAAACAGTGTGTTGATTACTAACCTGTCCCAAGAGTTTTACAAATGTCTGATAAGAGTAACATTTGAATGATTGATTCCTTGATAATGTATGTTTAAATCACTTTTAAGGCTATATTATTACTGATTTATTTTTTTCATCAATAATTTTGTTGACACGAACTAACCTTTACTGTTTAGAGTTAAGTAGAATTTATAAGTAGAAATAACATAAATTTTATCACAGTGTAATGTCCTAGAATTAACTAGCATTCATACTCAAGATCATCAATGGAAAAATATCTAAACAGTACACAGCATCTGAAAAACTAGTTCTAGTTGACTTAAAGGAGGTCATGAATAATTTAGGTTTGTTCAAAGTTACACATCCCCCACTCCTCACAATAAAACCAAACCAAATTGATGTTAGCTTTTGAAAAATAACACATCATCTAAAGTAAAATTGGTCAATCCCTGAGAAATTATGGAATGTTGAATACTTGTCTTGATTAGTTCTAAGTCCATCCCCTTGGTTATTGGCATTACCCACAAGTAAGAACATTTACCATCCTGAATCTTATGTGGAGAGATGATGGGGCTTGATCAGCTGCTGGCCAGTGCATGGGTCACTTCTCAGTCTCCACCAAAATAATGTTCTGAAACAAGTGTCTTGTTAAGTCATCAGCTAAAGTGCCCTTCACAGCCAGATGGTCAGGTCACAGTCCTGCCTGCTTTGCAGACATTTTGGTGTCAAATCATCAGGCCAAGGGATTGGCATGGATCGTCTAATTGATGTCCACATATTCAAGGAAATCAGGAAGGATGAAGAGATGTCTTCAGAAACATCACATGTCCAATGGCCTCTTGATCTGTAGTGCCTCAGGCAAGAAAGCTCCCAGGTGTGTCCACAGAGAAACTTATCTTCTGGAAATGCATGAAGACCCTATAAACAACCGTCCTGGTGAGCACTCCCACTTATTAGTTTTCCCTCATCACAAACACATATCCAAAACCTTGAGGAATTATGCTATTTTCTCACAAAGCCAAAACAAATCAAATACTCATCACATCCTCTGTTAATGTATTTGACATAAATTGCATTTAAGCAGACCTAGGGTGTGATCGCATAGCTGTTTGATAGCAGCCATTTGTGCATACTGCTCACTTATGCTCTGGGTTTATTACGGATATTATTCTGCACCAAAAAGAATGAATCTTCCCATGTTGAGAAATTAACTTGGTCTTAACGGAGAAAGTCTAGAGGTCCCCAAATTGTACAATTAATTCAGCACTTCTGTCTCCAAGTAACTGTATTGCAACAGATTATGAAGTGTAATTATAGTTATAGAACATCAGAGCATTTGGCAAATTCAGTTAATTCTGTTAAGACGAGTCATTGAGAATTGGCTTTGGTTCCTGAATGAATTATTTGCACCTTCATTTGGTGCTTTGCCATCACATATACACATGTGAGGAGGCTTTAGGGGCTGGGTTTTGGTGGGGGTGCCAAATCTGAGAAGGAAAAGAGAATGGCCATGGATATACATTCTCTGTTTCTTGAACTCACTTACGAAGTCACTACTTTGGAGATAACTCTGCTGAAGCCCAGTATATTGCATCTCTGCTTCAGTTTACAGTTCAGATTAGCACATGTGGTTGCTTGGAGGATTTCGAATGAACAAAATGAAACACAGATACACAAGGGACCCAGTGCTGGGTGAAGAAAAGGAGTCTAAGAAGACTTGTCTTGCTCCTTGCCTTTCTGGCTAAAAGTTAACTTGTTTTCTTTCTGTGTCACTTTGTAAAGCATAGAGCTGACTGTAGAAATCACAGGAAGAATTGACCAGGCCAGATGAAACGCTTTGGGGAAGAACGCTCACTCAGTACCTACTGGAAGCACGTCAAGCAACAGACCATCTTCCTTTCCACCTCCTTTCCGCAGGGAAGAAAACCACAAAGCACCTGCTGGGAGGGATTAGATAGCTCAGTGGGAATTCCTCAGTGGAAGACTATGTTTTTTCAAATGTGTTTTCAAATATGTCTTATCTGAAAAGAGACCAGACTATGAAAGACCAGATTTGATGGGACTGGATTTAGGGTGTTCACAGCTCTGACATCCTGGGACCTAAGTGCTAAACTCCCTGGAAGGAGGAGGAGGAAGGGTCAATGAAGCTGTTTGCTAGGTTTATCTAGGGGAGTTGGAGCTGGAAGAAATCTATTACTCCATTGTCCCTAACCTACTCACGCGTCCCATTCTAACCAAGCATTTTCAAGATCAGAACCTTTAAACAAAACCAAACCCAAATATGCCATTTTTGTGGGTACAGCAAATACAGAAAGGAGTGTAGACACTGACTTGCACTCTCCCTAAATTCTCTGGATTTTGTCTAGGATGGATGTGGCTGCTGACAGACATGATGGTGATGGTCTCTCAGATGGGCTCTTGTCAGATGGTGGCTGCTGGACTCTCCACCTTCAGAGACATCTGCATGACTTCCAGTGAAGCAGGGACACCACTTTGGGACCAAGGCTCACTTCTCTCATAATGTTTCTCTTCCCAGTGTAGTTATTCCAGGAGCTGGTACTCTTTTTTTCATTGTTTATTATATACCTAAGGCCTACCTAGTAGAAGCAGGGGTCTAAATGTCGTTGGTTATATTATTTTATCTTCCTTACTAAGTTTGGTAAAACACTGGAAATTAATTATTCCTGTGTAAGTACTTGATGCCCAGTATAAAGTTGTTGCTTTTGCTTCTTGACCAACATAAATTAACAGCCCCTTGTTCTTCTTTATTTATAAGACATAATGATAATCACAAACACCTTTTAAACAAATTCATTTCATACTTCGGTAAGAAAGAAATTAGAAGAGCGATCTCTTTTTGAATTGGTCAGCCCCAGGGACTTCAGGTGTGAAGTTCCTGGAGAGGGAAATTTTCAAATGACTGGAAGAGCGTGAGCAAGTCTGAATGAAGGAGCTGTTATAGGAAATAGGAGAGAACCTAGCTGTTGGGGGTTGACTGCAAAGGAGATAAAGCTAAAACAGCATGTTGAAGTCATATTCTGTACAATCCTGAGTTGGGTGAGGAGTGTGAACTGTTAAATGTAGTCCATTAAATAGATCCATGCACATTATCCATTACCATCTCACTTTCAACAACAGAATGCTGAGCCCTGGCTGGGGAAGTTTTTATAACTTTGCAGTTATAACTAAAAATGCATTGTCTTTTATCTCAGCAGTTTGGATATTCCAGCTTAGCTATCCTTCTAGGTGATGTCAGTCTGTTCCTCATGTATTTGCAATTGTAAATTATCTGTATCCCTATTAAAAACTGTTTCATTATGACCTTTGGAAATTTCTTATTTAGTAAGTCAGACAAAAGTTTAGCTATAAATGGTGAGAAAACATTTTAAAAAATCATAAGCAAAAAAACCCCTCTGATTTGCATTTGAGGCTGTTCACTTAAGGAGTAATGGAGAAGGGACTGGTAGTAAGGTTTGGGGGCAATATTTGAAGGAAGAAGAGGAAGGAGAGAGAAAATGGGGGTCTAGAGTCATGAACTACAATGGAAATGAAGGGGAGAGCATCAATGCAATGATGTTCCCAAGAATTGGATTATAGCTTGGATGTGAAGGTTGGAAAAACAGGTGCATCCTCCCAGGTTTTTGATTTGTGTGACTGGTGGACGATCATACTGTTAGGGAACCTAAGATGAGGTACAGTTTGGAAGGAAGATGATAAATTATTTCTGGGATATTTAGAGAAAGAATTGTCTTTAGAGTCTGCTTATATAATCATTTAAAAAATTCTTTTTAAAAAATATTTTATTTATTCATTTGACAGACAGAGATCACAAGTAGGCAGAGAGAGAGAGAGGAGGAAGTAGGCTCTCTGCTGGGCAGAGAGCCTGATGCAGGGCTCGATCCCAAGACCTGGGATCATGACCTGAGCTGAAGGCAGAGGCTTTAACCCGCTGAGCCACCCAGGCACCCCTTAAAAAAATTCTTAATTTTGAAGACAAGCCTGCTACAGTTGCCAAAGTTGTTTTTAATATGAAACTTGCTTGTTTCATTGAGTTGTCTCTGCTTAAGCATTTCTTGTGACAGATGTGTTCCATCTCAATTATTCTCCAAAGTGGGCATTCCTCAACAATTTTTTTTTTTAAACTTCTAAATGCACCACCACAACTTGGAAGCTTTCTGGATTGATTTGGAAAGCATCAAGAGAATTAGAAGCAGAATAAGAAAGAAATTCCAGTCATCATTTGTTCACTTGTCAAATGTTCACCATATGTGGGCTTTTTGTCAGCTATTGTAGTGTTGTTAGGACTCTAGAGGTGAAAAGAGGCCAGGAGCTCCCACAGAGGTAGGGAAAACTTTCAGTACAGCCTGATAGGTTGACAGATAGGATTAAGGCAGAGGCCTGTGGGAGAAGGAACCTCATCCAGCATCAGGGTAGGAAGGTTAAAGTGAATTATGAAGTAGGAACATCAATATTGTGGTGGCATGAGTTATTCCCTTTATCTTTATTTTTTTAAAAGATTTTATTTATTTGATTAACAGAGAGAGAGAGAGAGAGAGAGAGAGAGACTGAGAAAGGGAACCCAAGCAGGGTGAGTGGCAGAGGGAGAAATAGGCTCCCCCTGAGAAGGAAGCCCAATGTGGGGCTTGATCCTAGGACCCTGGGATCATGACCTGAACCTGAGCTGAAGGCAGACGCTTGCTTAACAACTGAACCACCCAGCACCCCTCCCTTTTTCTTTAAGTTATAGTCAATAGAACAGTCACAGTCCAGCCAAGGATCCTCTGCACAGCATACCAGGATGCCTGAGAGACATGCACATCCCTACTTTGAAGGTGGGTGAATTGAATCTCACAGAAGTGGCAAAACTGGAGGAACACGAGTAGCATTACCTGTGATCCTAGCGACACTGGCAATGACAACTGTGACCCCGTCCAGGCGACCCCAGCACTTGGGGCTGTGCCTGTTACTCCCCTTCCCAAGTAATATCTGCAACCTTGGTGCTCCCAGCAGCTATCACTGCATCAGCAACTCTAGAGACATCCAGCCACGTGGCACGGGTGACCCCTCTGACAGAGGGGGTGTAGGGTGGAAAGCACACTCCCAAATATAGCTAGGAGCCAGTTCAACAAGGAGGAAAAAGAACCCCCCCAAAAACAAACCAACAAAACCCCCCACAAAAACCCCAAACCAAAAACTTATGCTATAGCGCCACCTGCTGGAAAACAAGAGAAAGACCCCCTTGTTGCCAACATGTTAAACTGCTAAAATCAGAGTAATTTACAAAGATTTACCTAAATAAGAAAGGAGTTCACTATTTCAAGGCATCAGCAGAGACACATCTCTTCAAAGACTATGATAAATCAGTAATAAAGTATCAAAAAAGAAAATTACAATTCTCTAGCAACCAAACCCAAAGTCATAGAATATTGGAGTCTGACAGAGAGTTTAAAACAGCTGTTATGAAGAAATTCAGTAAACTATGAGGAAATCCAGAAAGGCAATTCAATGAACTCAAGAATGAAATTAGAAGAAGGAGTGCTTTACCAAAGAAATTGAAATTCTAAAGAAGAATCAAAAAGAAATTCTGGAGCTGAGGAACTCAATAAATAAATGAAGAATGCATTAAGAAAGTATTGGTAATAGAGGGCGCCTGGGTGGCTCAGTGGGTTAAGCCGCTGCCTTTGGCTCGGGTCATGATCTCAAGGTCCTGGGATCGAGCCCCGCATCGGGCTCTCCGCTCAGCGGGGAGCCTGCTTCCTCCTCTCTCTCTCTGCCTGCCTCTCTGCCTGCTTGTGATCTCTCTGTCAAATAAATAAATAAAATCTTTAAAAAAAAAAAAAGTATTGGTAATAGAGAAAAACAGATAGAAGAACCTAGAAATTATTTGAGTGGAAGAGAAGAGATAATTAAAATTTTAATAAACTGAAGAAGCTCTACAAGAGCTATCAGACTTCATTAGGAGAGCCAATAGAAGAATAGTGGGTATACCAGAAGGAGAAGAGAAGGGGGAAGAGAGGTTATTTAAAGAAATAATGGCTGAACTTTCCAAACCTGGGGAAAGAACTAGATATAGAATTCCATGAAACTAGTAGATCTCCTTACTATCTCAATGCAAAAAGAGCTTTTCCAAGACACATTATAATTAAACTATCAAAGGTCAATGATGGGGCGCCTGGGTGGCTCAGTGGATTAAGCCGCTGCCTTCGGCTCAGGTCATGATCTCAGGATCCTGGGATCGAGTCCCGCATCGGGCTCTCTGCTCAGCGGGGAGCCTGCTTCCCTCTCTCTCTCTCTCTGGCTGCCTCTCTGTCTACTTGTGATTTCTCTCTGTCAAATAAATAAATCTTTAAAAAAAAAAAAAAAGGTCAATGATGATGAAAAAATCTTAAAGACAGTAATCTACAAAGAAACCCCCATTAGACTATCAGCAGATTTCTCAGAAGAAACTCTGCAGTCCAGGAGAGAGTAGAATAACATATTCAAAGTACTGAAAGATAAAAATTGCCAGCCAAGAATGCTCTATCCAGCAAAACTATCCTTCAGTTACAAAGAAACAATAGAGGTTTTCCCAGAAAAACAAAAGTTGAAGGCATTTGTCACCACTAGACCTGCCTTACAAGAAATGTTGAAGGAACTCTTTTACCTGAAACAATAAGACAAAAACACACAATATTTTGAATAAGGTGTTAAGTAGTTATACAGAATCAGAAAATTGTAACTCCATTTTAGACTAGGGTGTTAAACAATTATAGCATCAAAATGAAAAAAAAAATCACTAAAAATAACTATAGCCACTACCATTTGGTAATGTAGTCCCAGCATGAAAAGGGAAAATTTGTGATGACAAAAGTATAAAGGAGAAGAAGAAAATGACAGAACATTTTTAAGCAAGTGAAAATATGTTTTTGTCAGCAGAAAAAGACTATTTTGTCTGTAAAATGTTTTATACCAACCTCATGGTAACCACAAGACAAAAATAGCAGCAATGATCAGACACATGAAAAAATGTTCATCATCACTATCCATTAGGGAGATTCAAATTAAAACCACATTGAGATATCACCTTACACCAGTTAGAATGGCCAAAATTAGCAAGACAGGAAACAACATGTGTTGGAGAGGGTGGGGAGAAAGGGGAACCCTCTTACACTGTTGGTGGGAATGCAAGTTGGTGCAGCCACTTTGGAAAACAGTGTGGAGATTCCTCAAGAAATTAAAAATAGAGCTTCCTTATGACCCTGCAATTGCACTACTGGGTATTTATCCCAAAGAAACAGATGTAGTGAAAAGAAGGGCCATCTGTACCCCAATGTTTATAGCAGCAACGGCCACGGTCGCCAAACTGTGGAAAGAACCAAGATGCCTTTCAATGGACGAATGGTTAAGGAAGATGTGGTCCATATACACTATGGAGTATTATGCCTCCATCAGAAAGGATGAATACCCAGTTTTTGTAGCAACATGGATGGGCCTGGAAGAGATTATGCTGAGTGAAATAAGTCAAGCAGAGACTCAATTATCATATGGTTTCACTTATATGTGGAGCATAACAAATATCATGGAGGACAAGGGGAGATGGAGAGGAGAAGGGAATTGAGGGAAATTGGAAGGGGAATTGAACCATGAGAGACTATGGACTCTGAAAAACAATCTGAGGGTTTTGAAGTGGCGGGGCGGGGGAGGTTGGGGGAACCAGGTGGTGGGTATTAGAGAGGGCATGGATTGCATGGAGCACTGGGTGTGGTACAAAAACAATGAATACTGTTACGCTGAAAAGAAATAAAAAAATTAAAAAAAATAGCAGCAATGTCCACAACAGCCAAACTATGGAAAGAGCCCAGATGTTCATCAACAGATGAATGGATAAAGAAGATGTGGTAGATATATACAGTGGAATATTACTCAGCAATAAAAAAGAATGAAATCTTGCCATTTGCGAAGAAGTGGATGGAACTAGAAGGTATTATGCTAAACAAAATAAATCAGTCAGAGAGAGACAAATACCATATGATTTCACTCATATGTGGAATTTAAGAAGTAAAACAGATAAACAAAGGGGAAGGGAAGGAAAAATAAAATAAGATAAAAATAGAGAGGGAAGGGTGCCTGGGTGGCTCAGGCAGTTAAGCTTTTGGCTCAGGCCATGATCCCAGGGTTCTGGGATTGAGTCCCTCATTGGGCTCTGCTCAACAGGGAATCTCCTTCTCCCTCTTCCTCTCCCCTTGCTCATGCTCTCTTTCTCTCTCTAAAACAAATAAATAAAATCTTAAAAAAAAAAAAAACAGAGAAGGAAGCAAACCATAAGAGACTCTTAACTATATGAAAAAAACTGAGGGTTGCTGGAAGTGTGGTGGGTAGAGGATAGGGTAATTGGGTGATGAGTATTAAGGAGGGCAATTGATGTAATGAGCACTGGGAATTATATGCAACTGATGAATCACTAAATTCTATCCCTGAAACTAATAATACACTATATGTTAACAAAATTGAATTTATTTTTTATTTTATTTTTTTCAAAGATTTTATTTATTTGAGAGACAGAGATCACAAGTAGGCAGAGAGGCAGGCAGAGAGAGAGAAGAGGAAGCAGGCTCCCTGTGAGCAGAGAGCCCGATGTAGGGCTCGATCCCAGCACCCTGAGATCATGACCTCAGCCGAAGGCAGAGGCTTTAACCCACTGAGCCCCCCAGGCACTCCAACAAGATTGAACTTAAATAAAAAATTTTAAAAAATATAGAGAGCAGACACAAAACATAAAATGGGGGAAAATTGAACAAATTATCATAGAAAATCACCAGCTTAAAAAGGTGGACCAAAACACAAGGAAAAAAAGAAACCATGGTGATAAACAACTAGAAACAAAAGGTAAAACAAAATGGCAGTTTTAAGTCCTCATGTATCAGTAATCACCTTAATTGTAAATAAGTTGAATTCACTAATCAAATGGCACAGAATGGCTGGGTGGGTTAAAAGCAAAACCCAACTGTATGCTGCCTTTAGGAGACTTATTTCAACTTCAAAGGAACATAGGCTCAAAGTGAAGGGGTAGAAGATGATACTCCAAATAAACGGTGACCAAAAGAAAGTGGGTATAGTTGTACTTATATCAGAAAAAATAGTTATCAAGCCAAAAATGGTAACAAAAGACAAAGAAGGTCATTATATAATAACAAAAGGGTCAATGTATTAAGAAGATACAACAATCATAAAAACTTACACTTCCAACATCCAATAAAGAAATGCAGTAAGCAAATATCAATGGCTCTTAAGAAATAGAAAGGAACACAACAGTAAGGGATTTCCATACCCCACTATCAGAATGGATAGATCATCCAGACAGAAAATAAACAAGGAAACATTGGAATTGAACTATATTATTTTTGTTTTTGTTTTTCTTATAAATTATACTGATAAACTTTGCTATTTTTAAAAATATTAACATATAATGTATTGTTTGCCCCAGGGGTACAGGTCTGTGAATCATAAGGCTTACACATTTCACAGCACTCACCATAGCACATACCCTCTCCAATGTCCATAACCCAGCCACCCTATCCCTACCTCTCCAACCCCCAGCAACCCTCAGTTTGTTTTGTGATATTAAGAGCCTCTTACGGTTTTGTCTCCCTCCTGATCCCATCTTGTTTCATTTTTTCCCCTCTGTACCCCCCATGACCCCCTTTCCTGCCTCTCAAATTCCTGATATCAAAGAGATCATATGAGAATTGTCTTTCTCTGATTGACTTATTTCACTTAGCCTAATACCCTCTAGTTCCATACACATCATTGCAAATGGCAAGATTTTGTTTTCTTTGATGGCTGCATAGTATCCCATTGTATATATATATACCACCTCTTCTTTATCCATTTATCTGCTGATGGACATCTAGATTCTTTCCATAGTTTGGCTATTGTGGACATTGCTGCTATAAACATTCAGGTGCACATGCCTCTTTGGATCACTACACTTGTATCTTTAGGGTAAATACCCACTAGTGCGATTGCTGCATCATAGGGTAACTCTATTTTCAACTTTCTGAGGAACCTTCATACCGTTTTCCAGAGTGGCTGAACCACCTTGCATTCCCATCAACAATGTAGGAGGTTTCCCCTTTCTTCTCATCCTTGCCAACATCTGTCATTTCCAGACTTGTTAATTTTAGACATTCTGACTGGTGTGAGGTGGTATATCACTGTGGTTTTGAATTGTATTTCCCTGATGACAAGTGATGTTGAGTACTTTTTCATGTGTCTGTTGACGATTTGGATGTCTTATTTGCAATAATGTCTGTTCATGTCTTCTACCCATTTCTTGATTGGCTTATTTGTTCTTTGGGTGTTGAGTTTGCTAAGCTCTTTATAGATTTTGGATACTAGCCCTTTATCTGATATGTCATTTACAAATATCTTCTCCTATTCTGTTGGTTGTCTTTTGGTTTTGTTGATTGTTTCAATAAAACAATGAAGACCCAATAGTTTATTTTTGCCCTTGCTTCCCTTGCTTATGCCGATATTTTTAGGAATAAGTTGCTGCAGCTGAGGTCAAAGAGGTTGCTGCCTACGTAAGGATTTTGATGAGTCTGTTTCACACTGAGGTCTTTCATCCATTTTGTGTATGGTGTAAGGAAACGTCCCAGTTTCATTCTTTTGCATATGGCTTTCCAGTTTTCCCAGCACCATTTTTTGAAGAGGCTGTTTTTTTTCTATTGGACATTCTTTCCTGCTATGTCAAAGATTAGTTGATCATAGAGTTGAGGGTTTCTGGGCTCTCTATTCTGTTCCATTTATCTATGCGTCTGTTTTTGTGCCAGTACCATACTGTTCTGATGATGACAGCTTTATAATAGAGCTTGAAGTCTGGAATTGTGATGACGCCATGGTTTTCTTTTTCAACATTCCTCTGGCTATTTGGGGTCTTTTTTGGTTCCATACAAATTTTAGGATTATGTATTCCATTTCTTTGAAAAAAATTGATGGTATTTTGATAGGGATTGCATTAAATGTGTAGATTGCTTTAGGTAGCATAGACATTTTCACAAGATTTGTTCTTCCAATCCATGAGCATGGAACATTTTTCCATTTATTTGTGTCTTCCTCAATTTCTTTCATGAGTTCTTAATAGTTTTTTGAGTACAGATTCTTTGCCTCTTTGCTTAGGTTTATTCCTAGGTATCTCAAGGTTTTTGGGTGCAATTGTAAATGGGATCAACTCCTTAATATCTCTTTCTTTTGTCTTGCTCATGGTGTATGGAAATGCAATTGATTTATGAGCATTGATTTTATATCTTGACACTTTACTGAATTCCTGTATCAGTTCTAGCAGTTTTGGAGTGGAGTCTTTTGGATTTTTCACATAAAGTATCATATCATCTGCAAAGAGTGAGAGTTTGACTTTTTTGACAGTTCTGATGCCTTTTTTTTTCTTTTTGTTGTCTGATTGCTGAGGCTAGGATTTCTAGTACTACGTTGAATAGCAGTGGTGATAGTGGACATCCCTGCTGTGCTCCTGACCTTAGGGGAAAAGCTCTCAGTTTCCCCCCAACTGAGAATGATATTCTCTGTGGGTTTTTCATAGATGGTTTTGATGATATTGAGGTATGTATCCTCTATCCCTACCCTTTGAAGAGTTTTGATCAAGAAAGGATGCTATACTTTGTCAAATGTTTTTTCAGCATCTATTGAGAGTATCATATGGTTCTTGTTCTTTCTTTTATTAATGTATTGTGTCGCTTTGATTGATTTGTAGATGTTGAACCAACCTTGCAGCCCAGAAATAAATCCCACTTGGTCGTGGTGAATAATCCTTTTAATGTATTGTTGGATCCAATTGGCTAGTATTTTGGTGAGAATTTTTGCATCTGTGTTCATAGAGGATATTGGTCTGTAATTCTCCTTTTTGATGGGGTCTTTATCTGGTTTTGAGATCAAGGTAATTCTGGCCTCATAAAATGAGTTTGGAAGTTTTCTGTCCATTTCTATTTTTTTTTTTTTGGAACAGTTTCAGGAGAATAGGTACTAATTATTCTTTAAATGTTTGGTAGAATCCCCCTGGGCAGCTTTCTGGCCCTAGGCTCTTTTTTGGGGGAGATTTTTGATGACTGCTTCAATCTCCTTACTGATTATGGGTGTGTTAAGGTTTTCTATTTCTTCCTGGTTCAGTTTTGATAGTTTATATGTCTCTAGGAATGCATCTATTTCTTCCAGATTGTCAAATTTGCTGGTGTATAGTTGCTCATAATATTTAATATGTTCTTATAATTGTTTGTATTTCTTTGGTGTTGATTGTGATATCTCCTCTTTCATTCATGATTTTGTTAATTTGGGTCCTTTCTCTTTTCTTTTTGATAAGTCTGGCCAGGGGTTAATCAATCTTATTAATTCGTTCAAAGAACCTACTCCTAGTTTTGTTGATCTGTTCTACTGTTCATTTGGTTTCTATTTCATTGATTTCTGAGCTGATCTTTATGATTTCTCTTCTCCTGCTGGGTTTAGGCTTTCTTTGCTGTTCTTTCTCCAGCTCCTTTGGGTGTAGGGTTAGGTTGTGTATTTAAGACCTTTCTTGTTTCTTGAGAAAGCCTTGTATTGCTATATACTTCCCTCTCAGGACTGCCTTTTCTATGTCCCAAAGATTTTGAACAGTTGTATTTTCATTTTCATTTGTTTCCATGAATTTTCAAAATTCTTCTATACCTTCCTGGTTGACTCACTCATTCTTTAGTAGAATGCTCTTTCCTTTTGTGATTGAGTTGTAGTTTCAAAGCATTGTGGTCTGAAATATGTAGGGAATGATCCCAATCTTTTGGTACTAGTTGAGATCTGATTTGTGACCTAGGGTGTGATCTGTTTTGGAAAATGCTCCATGTGCACTAGAGAAGAATGTGTATTCTGTTGTTTTTGGATGGAGTCTTCTAAATATATCTGTGATGTCCGTCTGATTTAGTGTGTCATTTAAAGTCTTCATTTCCTTGTTGATCTTTTGCTTAGATGATCTGTCCATTTTAGGGAGGTGGGGGTTTAAAGTCCCCTACTCTTATTGTATTATTGTTGATGTGTTTCTTCAATTTTGTTATTTCTCTCTTTTTTTAAAAAAAATTATTTATTTATTTTACAGACAGAGATCACAAGTAGAGAGGCTGGCAGAGAGAGGGAGAAGCAGGCTCCTCACTGAGCAGAGAGCCCAATGAGGGGCTCGATCCCAGGACCCTGAGATCATGACCTGAGCCGAAGACAGAGGCTTAACCCACTGAGCCACCCAGGCACCGCTCTTCAATTTTGTTATTAATTGGTTTACATAATTGGCTGCTCCCATGTTAGGGGCATAGATATTTAAAATTGTTAGATCTTCTTGTTGGACAGACCTTTTGAGTATGATAAGTGTCCTTCCTCATCTCTTATTGTAGTCTTTGGCTTAAAATCTAATTTATCTGATATAGTGATTGCTACCCCAACTTTCTTATGATGTCTGTTAGCATGGTAAAACCCCCTCACTTTTAATCTGGAGGTGTCTTTGGGCCTAAAATGAATTTCGTATAGATAACATATCACTGGGTCTTATTTTTTATTCATTCTGATACCCTGTGTCTTTTGATTGGGGCATTTAGCCCATTTACATTCAGGGTAACTATCGAAAGATCTGAATTTAGTGCCATTGTATTGCCTTTAAGGTGACTATTACTGTATATTGTCTCTGTTCCTTTCTGATCTACTACTTTTAGGCTGTCTCTTTGCTTAGAGGACCCCTTTCAATATTTCCTGTAGGGCTAGTTTGGTGTTTGCAAATTCTTTTGATTTTTGTTTGTCCTGGAGCTTTTTATCTCTCCTTCTATTTTCAATGATAGCCTAGCTGGAGATAGTATTCTTGGCTGCATGTTTTTCTCATTTAGTGCTCTGAATATATCATGCCTGTTCTTTCTGGCCTGCCAAGTTTCTGTGGATAGGTCTGCTACCAATCTAATATTTCTACCATTGTGTGTTACAGACTTCTTGTCCTGAGGTGCTTTCAGGATTTTCTCTTTGTCACTGAGACTTGTAAGTTTTACTCTTAGATGATGGGATGTGGACATATTTTTATTGATTTTGAGGTGGGTTCTGTGTGCCTCCTGAATTTTCATGCTTGTTCCCTTTGCCATGTTAGGGAAATTCTCTACTATAATTTGCTCCAATATACCTTCTGCCCCCCTCTCTTTCTTCTTCTTCTTCTGGGATCTCAATTATTCTAATATTGTTTCATCTTATGGTATCACTTATGTTTTGAATTCTCCCCTCACAGTACAGTAGTTGTTTGTCTCTCTTTTGCTCAGCCTCTTTACTCTCCATCATTTGGTCTTCTATATCACTAATTCTCTCTTCTGCCTTATTTATTGTAGCAGTAAGAGCCTCCATTTAAAAAAAATTTTATTTATTTATTTGACAGACAGAGGTCATAAGAAGGCAGAGAGGCAGGTGGGGAGGAGGGGAGTAGGCTCCCTGCTGATCAGGGACCCCCAATACAGGGCTTGGTCCCAGGATCCTGGGATCATGAACTGAGCTGAAGGCATAGGCTCAACCCACTGAGCCACCCAGGCACCCCAAGAGCCTCCATTTTTAATTGCACCTCAGTAACAGCTTTTTAAATTTCAACTTGGTTAGGTTTTAGTTCTTTTATTTCTCCAGAAAGGGATTTTATTTCTCCAGAAAGGAATTCTTTCATATCTTCCATGCTTTTTTAAGCCCAGCTAACACCTTGATAATCATCATTCTGAACTCTAGTTCTGACATATTACTAATGTCCATATTGATTATGTCCCTAGCCATTGGTACTGCCTCTTGTTCTTTTTTTTTTTGTGGTGAGTTTTTCTGCCTTTCCATTTTATCCAGATAAGAATAGATAAATGAGAGAAGAAAATACTAAAAGAGTAGCAACAACCCAACCCCAGAAAAATATACTCTAACCAAACCAGAAGGGACCTGAAACCAGGGGGAGAAGAAAGGGGGGAGATATATATATTAGACTATTGAGTATAACACACTTGATTTTTGTGTGTTTTGGTCTGTTAGAGGAAACTATATCCCAAAATTTTAAATAAAGAAAGAAAAAAATATATATATATATACACACACACACAAATAAGGTTAAACACGATGAAGGGATGGAATATGACTGTAAAGAAAAATTTAAAAAAGACTTTAAAAAAGGAATTAATATGATAAGAAGTTGGTTGAAAAAAGAAAAGAAAAATAAAGAGAATATAATATGATCAGGCTGGAGATTAGAACCAATCCATGTGCTAGGTTTAGGGTATATTTTGATCTATTAGAAGAAATTATATCCCAAAATTTTAAAGGAAAAAAAACCCTATATGTATACAAAAAAAAAGGTTAAAAACAATGAAAGGATAAAATATGACTATAACAATGAAAATTTTAAAAGATTTTTAAAAAGGTATTGATAAAATAGTTTAAAAACATTAAAATAGGAAAGAGGAAAAATTTTTAAAGATAGAATAAAAAAAGTAAAATTAAAAAAATTTAACCTTCTAGTCCCATTCATGTTGCTACAAAAGTTGGGTATTCGAGAGGGCACAGATTGCATGGAGCACTGGGTGTGGTGCAAAAACAATGGATACTGTTACACTGAAAAGAAATAAAAAATTTAAAGAAAAAAAAATTTAACCTTGAAAGACTAGAGGATCATGGGGAAAAAAGCCATGAATTCTATGTGTTTCTTTCCCTTAGCTCTGGAGTTCCACAGTTCTCAGTGATAGTGAACTTGGTCTTGCCTGGATGTTCTCCTTGATCTTCTGGGGGAGGGGCCTGTTGCAGTAATTCTCAAATGTCTTTGCCCAAGGTGGAATTGCACTGCCCTTGCCAGGCACTAGGCTAAGTAATCTGCTCGGCTTCACTCTCAGGAGCTTTTGTTCACTGAATGCTTTCCATACAGGAATGCAGATGGCAGCCTCCCAATCTCTGGCCCATAGGAGCTGAGAGCTCGGAGCCCCACTCCTCAGTGCGTCCTCAGAGACAAGCAGTCAATCCTTCCTGTTTTTCTGGTTTCTGGCCCTGCTCCAAGTTCATCAGGCCTGTGACAGAGCATTTCTATCTCTGGTGCATGGCTCTGTTTGGAGTCTTCAAACCCAGCTTATTCCCATGGCATATTGTCATACCACTCCTCCTGGAAGAGGAAGGTGAGTGTCCCTGGATCTGCTGCTTGTTGGGTCTCTGCCTGAAGAGCAGTGGTCTGACTGTGCCATGGATCACAGTTTAAGGTAACCCTGAGCTGAGAGCCCCCTCCTCAGCTCCATCTCTGCTGCAGGCTTCCCTGCTCTAATACCCGCTCTGCCACACTCAGACACCCCTGGTCTTTCTGTGACCCTGTGGGTCCTGAGACAACACTGTTCCCATGAGGGCTCCACCCCTTGCTTAGCCTCTGGAGCTATGTCCCTCAGTGGAGCAGACTTCTAAAAGTTCCGATTTTGTGCACCATTGCTCTCTCACTTGCAGGGAGTTGGCTTCTCCCCCATGGTCTATCTTACTGAATATTGCCTTGGATTCTCTTCTCCATACATCCTACCTTCCACAAAGTGATTGATTTTCTGTTTCCAGAATTGCTTCTCTTCTTCTCTTTTCTCTCCTGTTGAGTTTGTATCTGTTCAGAATGGTGTAACTATCTAGCTGAACTCTTGGGATCAAATGATATTTAGGTCTCCTACTCCTCGGCCATCTTGCTCCTCCTTCCTGAACTATACTTTAAAGCAAATGGACTTAACAGGCAATATATAGAACATTCCATGCAACAGCAGCAGAATACACATTCTTCTCAAGTACCCATAAGACATTCTCCAGGATAGACCATGTGATTGGCCACAAAACAAGTCTCAGCAAATTTAAGAAGCCTGAAATCATGCTGTTTTCTCTGACCACAATAGCATGAAATTAGAAATCAGCAATAAAGAGGAAAGTGAGTAAATCTTTAAATACATGGAAATTAACAACACACTTCTAAACAATCTTGGGTCAAAGAAAAAGTCAAAAGAGAAGTAAAAAAATTATCTTGAAACAAATGAAAATACAACATCAAATTTTGTAGGATGCAGCAAAAACAGCTCTGATAGGAGAGATTATAGTAGGGAACACATACATTAAGAAATAAAAGGACGCTTGGGTGGCTCAGTTGGTTAAGCATCTGCCTTGGACTCAGGTCATGATCTGGTGGTTCCCTGCTCAGCAGGGAGACTGCTTCTCCCTCTGATCCTCTCTCTCTCGTGCTCTCTCTTTCTCTTATTCTCTTTCTCAAATAAATTAATAAATAAAATCTTTTAAAAAAGAACTTTAAAAGATCTCAAATAAACAATCTAACTTTACATATCAAGAAACTAGAAAAATAGGAACAAGTTATACTCAGCAGAAGGAAGGAAATAATAAAAATGAGAGCAGTAATGAATGAAACAGAGACCAGAAAAACAATAGGAAGGCTCAACAAGACTAAAAGCTAATTCACTGAAAAGATAAACAAAATAGACAAACTGTTAGCCTAAGGAAAAGAGATAAAACTTGAGTAAATAAAATTAGAAAAGAAAGATGAGACATTATAATTGATATAGAGAAAAAGAGAGAATTATAAGAGACTACTATGAACAACGTGAAAGAACCATGATGAACAAAAACTTATATAACTGAGAAGAAATTTATACATTTCTAGAAAGGCACAACTCACCAAGACTGAATCTAGAATAAACAGAAAATCTGAAAAGACCAAGGATGAGTCAAGAAATTGAGTCAATAATAAAAAAAACTCCTCAAACAGAAAACTCCAGGGCCAGATGGTTTCATTGGTTATTCTACCAAAACTTAAAGAAGAGTTAACATCAACCCTTCTCAAACTTTTCCAAAATACTGAGAAAAGGGAACAGTTCCAAACTCATTCCACAAAGCCAGTATTACCTTGATACTAAGAGCAGATAAGGATATTGCAAACAAAGAAAACTATAGACCAATGTCACTGATGAATATAGATGCAAAAATTCTCAATAAAATATTAGCAAACTGAATTCAAGAACACATTAAAAGGATTACACAGCATGACCAAGTGGGATTTATCCCTGGGATGCAAGGATGGTTTGACACATGCAAATCAATAAATATAACTCAATAAAATGAAAGATAAAATAAACACATGATCATTTCAATAGATGGAGAATCAGCATTTGACAAAATTCAACATTCATTCATGATAAAAGGCCTTAACATATTGGTATAGTAAGAACATACCTCAATATAATAAAGGCCATATACAATAAGCCCATTGTTAACATTAAAATCAATGGAGAACATTGAAAAGTTATTGCTGATGTCAGGTGGAAGACAAAAGAATGTCACCATTCTTTTTTTTTTTTTTAAGATTTACTTATTTATTTGAGAGAGAGAAAGAGAGAGCATGAGTGAGGGAAAGGCAGAGGGAGAGAAAAAATCCTGAAGAAGACTCTGTGCTGACCATGGAATCCCCCATGGAGCTTGATCCCAGGACCCTGGGATCATAATATGGGCCAAAACTAAAAGTCTGCCACTCAACCAACTGAGCCACCCAGGCAATCCCTCACTTTTACCATTCTTATTCAATATAGTATTGGAAGTCCTAGCTAGAGCAATTGGGTAAGACAAAGAAATAAAAGGTATCCAAGTCAGGGGGGAAGAAGTAGAATTGTTGTTATATGCTGATGATATAATCATATATGGGACATCCCAAAAAGTTAGTTAAAAAAATTGTTGGAATTAATCAGTGAGTTTAGTAAAGTGGCAGTATACAAAATCGACTTATGGAAGTCAGATCTAATGTGCAATATAATGAAAAATGTCAATAGTACTGTACTATAATGAAGTAATGTGATAAATATTGTTTCAGTGGCAATCATGTTACAATATATAGATGTATCAAAGTAACATGTTGTACACCTTAAATTTAAAAATTGTAACATGTCAAATTTATCAAATAAAAAGAATATATATAGATCCCACACACTATACATCCAAGTAGTGAAATGATGTAAACCAAACTATTAAATAAACTCTATTCTACCAAAACCCCCTGAGTTATGAAGAGTTGAGTAAAAGCTAACTAGGTAAGAGAGGAGAGAAGGGATATGAAGCAATGGGACAACATGAGCAGAGCAATGGAGGAGTTTGGGACCGGGATACATGATGGGGAAGATGTGAGTTGTTTTGCCCTAGATAGCTTTAAGAAAAGGCTATATTAAATCTCCTCGGATGTGTGTGCAGGGTGTGTGATGCCTGAAGCCAGGGCAAGCCTCGTGGAGTGTGATTTCACAAGGTTACTCTATCCCCAAGGAATATGCTGAGTATTTCTTTCCCTGCCATGTAAAATTTCAAAGCACCTTGGGATTTTTAGAAAGTTAGATGACAAATCCAAACACATCAGCCTCTTGGTAGTGCCTTCAGCATCTCAGTGCACCCTGAATTTCCCTCAATGAAAGCAAAACTCCACCTGCTTCTTGCTACTTCTCTCCTAAATGGAGGGGTCCTGTAAATAAACGCTCTAGTTGCATCCTTCCTTTGTATAGAGGCATGAAACACATTATGTTTCCTGCCTGCCATTTCTTAGTAAAAGCACACTTTTCCTCCTTCGCCTCTCTGTATTAGAGCCCCTTAATTAGAACAAGCTTTATCTGGCAAGCTTAGAATTCCTCTTTTTTCTATCCCTCTTCTCCAGCTATACCTCTCTTGATTTCTGAAAGCAAGGACAGGTCACTTGCTTTTGTCATGAACATTGGGATGAAATACTCTGAAAAACACATATATGTGTGTATACAAAGGCATGAAAGCCCATTTTTAATAGGAAGTGTTTTGTTTTCCTTGGGTTTTAAACTTTAAATGCAGCTCACAGTCCCCCTCTCAGACTAATTTTCCAGGCAGCTTTATTTCTCTGTGTCCATGCTTTCATAGTGTAATATAATAGCTTTTGTTTCAGAAGTACAGGGCAAGAGGACCCCGAAGGCCAGAGGTCCACATTATATCCATAGCAGTAGATTTGGATGGCATGGCAGAGGTTGGGGGAAGTTGGGAACGAGTGTTTTCAATTGGTGAGTCTGAGTCCTTCTAGCAACATGGGCACAATGGGCACCACTCTGAGCACAGAACAGGCTCTGGCGGTAGAGGCACCACTACTCATTCATGTCCCACACAATGGACCCCTGCACTGTAACCTTGCCCAACATGATGGCACCCACTTCTCCTGGTAATTGTTACAGAACAAAAATAACTTTGTCTTCTGTCTATCCACTGAAGCTTATGTGTTACCATGTCTTTCTTTAAAAAGATTTAAATTTTGTTTTCCCATTCTTTTCTTTATTTCTCTCTCCAAAGTGAATGGACTGAAGTGAATATCAGCCTTGGTTCCAGAATCAGGAAATCCAATGGAGAACTTGAAATGGTTGGTACAAAAAGAAGAAAGTGGATGGAGGTAACAAATTAAAGAAGCTCTCAGTTACTGCATTTCTTGATTCATATTGTTAGTGAGGAAGGAGAAAATGCAGACAAGGTGGCTGTGTCAGGCTTGGAACTCATGAAGACTGTTGACCAATGAGGGCTTGTGCTTCTGGGTCAACACTAATGAATAATTAATGGCTCAGGGCAGGACCTAGCCAGAAGCGTGGCTTCTCTACTAGTTGAGAACCTAAGCCCCAAGTCCTCACCTGTACTCTGTTGCTATGGAGACAAATTCAGATCTGTGTAAGCATCAGTATTTGTGAAATCCCAATGCCTTCAGGCTTATTTAAATTTATTATCTCAATTTTTAATTGTTTATTTTAAATTTTGTGTTCACTTATCATCTGTTTTGTTTTCTGTTTGTTTGTCTTTTTTTGTATTCAGTTAGGCCATCTTTCAAAGTGCCCTGATATGTTTTGGAGCTGATTTTTTTTTCCTGAAAGTTGGCTCATTTGGGGATTTCTGGAGTCAGACTGTATGGGTTGGAACCCCAGCTCCATCTGTCAGTAGCTGTGAGACCTTAGGCAAGTTAGTTATTATCACAGGTCTTTCTTTTCCTGTCTGTCAAATGGGGATAATGATAGTGCCTTTTTAAGGCTGTAGTTAGTTATAGGATCAAATGTGGAGCACTTACAACAGCACTTGGTGCCTAGTGAACCTCAATACACTTCAACTGATGCTAATGCTGATCAGATAGACACCAAAAGCCCCTGAATGACTCTTCCTGTGTTTTCTTACTACGGTGGATGGTTTTTCTTCACCCAAATCACTGGTTAGCTACATAGTTGCTCCTGTAGCTTCCCTGTGGCCAGGAAGGATGGGTGTACCTTTTAAGTCCTTGCCCTACATCCTGTGTGGACTAGTCCACCAGTATCTGAACTACTTTTTCCAAACAAAGGAGGATTTTTCAGCCACTTTACTAATGAGCTGCCTTTCTCATTCCTGGTCAATACATTATTTTAATAACACAGTTTATGTTTGCATGTTAAACATTTCACTGCAGTCCTTAATCACAAGTTTGACTCAGAAGTGAAAAAAGAAGTCAAGTCAAATATCTGGTATCATAATGATTTATAAACATTTTTATTATGATAATTTTTCCCACAAATATAAATCGTTTCTTCTATCAAATCAGTTTGAACATGGGGATTCTGGTCAAAGGTAGAATTCTTGCCCATTCTCCTTGCAAAAGGAATGCATAATATTAATTTAAAAAACTGGATGTGAATGCGTATTAATCTAAAAAACTAGATGTAAATGCATATATATATAAAAGCTACATATTAATCTTAATGAAACATCAAAGCAAAACATGAAGTGTGTCAGAGAGTTTATGTATAGGCAAAGGGCGAGTTTGTTGAGGTGGCAGGGAGAGTGAAGTGGGTGAGACTGGATTTGTGGGTCCTGTCAGAAATGGCAAACAGTCTGCTTGAAGGACAGAAGATGAGAATAATGTGCAAGGAGAGATTTCCAAGAAAATCCCCTGGTCTGAAGGTTGAGATGTTCCAATTCTTCCATGCCCCTGATTCAGGCTATGACTATAGGTGGTATCACCAAAGTTAATTACCTGTAAATTCGTGGCTATGATCTCCTTCTTACCTATATTATAGAAACAGAATTGAAAGGCTCAGTATCCGTCTAAATGAAAGTTTTTCATCATTTAGAGGACCGTTTCTGGGAGATCCTGGTGGATCTGATCTGTAACAGCACAGTGGCAAAGAGGGAAAGAGGTTGTTCTATGTGGCATTTATACCTTTGAGGAACTGCTTACCCCTTCAGGCTTCTGTTTCCTCATCTGTAAGCTGGGAATAAGTAACAACTACCTCTTAAGTTTGTTTGTTGAAAGGAGAGCTCACCGCTCAGTATCTGACATGTAGGAAGGGTTCAGTAAGCATCACCATCATTATCTTCATGATCTTCATCACTATCATCATCGTCAAACAGAATAACTGAACTGGTTGTGATCCTGTGTGCCAAAATGCATTGTACATCACTGAGCATTGGTTTATTCAATCTGAACCCCTTGACACCCTCACCTGGGACTTTGTCATTCCTATGTCCTGCTGATGGTAAATATTTCTACTGCAAACCTTTCAAAATACCCTTCCTTTTAAAACCAATGTATTAAGCTCATATTTGAAACTAAAATGTTGTCAGATACATTCTGGAAAAAACTTTAGGCACTGGGTGTTTGTCCACAATGGACCTGTGTGTCTGCTCTAGCCAATGGAACCATCTTTTATCTAAGAGATGTTGATTAGTTGATGAGATATATATCATCTTGGTTTCCAAGTCCTAGAGGCCATCAAAGGTATCCTGATGTTAAAGATATCACTACTTTAATGATCTCTGCTTTAATACTCTTCTGCTGAAGAGTATTAAAAAAAAAAAGCTGTGCTTTCAGACCTTAAGACTTATTGCTTGTATTTTCACAGCTTTCTTAAAGTAAAAAGGGGTGTTGTGGAAAATGATAAAATTTATCATTTATAGCGAAATATTAATGTAGCAGCAGGAGATTCGATGAGGCCATCTATCTATGAGCATTCAGACTTCAAAGGAGGCATAAACACGAAATTAATGGTTTGTCTAGTGTAAGAGACAAATAAATGCAAATGTGGGCTCATTAATATCAAGTGGATGACTTCTTGGTTTATGGGGTTTGGATTGATTTTGTCAAAGGCCAATAGATTTATTTTAAAAAGTCTTTGAAATTTAGCATCCATACACCCATTATTGAGAGAAATAAAACTCCTAGCACTCCCAGACGGCCTCTCTTCCTCCTCCTCCTTCCCCCCTTCCTAGATGTTGCTTTACTGAGATAAAGTTCTTACATTAGGACTTACTTTCACACTGAAATATGTCCCTTGTAGGAACTGCTATAAACGCCAGCATTTTCTGCAGCATTAGTTTATGGGCAGAGTGAATTTTAATGGCATCATAATCTCGTGGCAATCAATTGCGGTGCTTGGGGAGGAAAAAAAAAAGCTCTAGGGGTGTCCATTAAATGGGCTTTGCATCACTTTTAATGCTCCAAAATCTTGAAGTCTCTCCTCGTCTTTCTTGTTTGTCTATAGACAAAATAGTTTCCACACCTCCCCCCAACCCCGTTTTAGGCTGAAGTAGAGTTAAACACTTTTATTTACCATTTAATTCTCTGATGGGGAGGGGAAAATCCCTTTTTCTCTTTTATTTGAACAAGATCATGACTCTCTTGGCTCTGATACAACATAGGAAATGGAAGCCAGAGTTTTGGTGGGTTTTTTGCTCTTTCTGAGTTGTTGTCAAGTGCCTCTGCCATGCTCTGACTCTAGCTTTTGTTGTTGTCAAGTTATCCTGAGTGGAGGGGTTGCCATACTTAAAGGAAAACCCTACATAGCAGCTCCTATTCTTTCTGAGCTTATATTTTCTGTCTATTCTATTCTACCTCCAACTCCAATGTGATCTCCATATCTATTTTTATATACCACACACCTGAATACTGAGCATAGATAGAGTATGGGTTGTCATAATTATTCAAGGTATACTTTCTATTCCCATTCTTCTTTTTTTGCTTAGTTTTTCACCTTCAAGAGATGACATGAATTTTGGGGAGGTTAACGGTCTTCCTATTTCCTAGCCATTTCGCAACACTTGCTTGCTTCAGTATCTCTGACCTCTCTTGAGGATTTATATTCACAACAAACTAATTTGGGAAAAGAAAGGCTTGGACTTGGACTTGGTTCTGTGGTTGATTCTCAACAAACTTGAAAGTGGAGTTAATAATATTATGCTCTGAGAGTTAAATTATAAGGTCAATACATGATGATCAAGAACAAAGGTAGGTAAAGTAACCACAAAGGGAGAAAAGCACCGAGGCCAGCAGTATTAACTCAGATCAGACTTAGTACATTCACCAATTTGATGAACAAATTGATGTGTCAATTTGGTGGTCAGCTATAGGAATGGAGAGAAAAACCACAAATGTTGGTGTTCCCATTCCAGTCCCATCTGTGGGGGGAGGATTCATATTGCTAAAGGAAGAGAGATAATTCCTACAGTGAAATGGCTGCATCAGGAGACATTAGCTAGGGCAATTTGTGAAAGCCACTTTCTAGAATGTCTTCCTGTTTCCAAATCCTCTTCTTTGAGACTCTGTCTCCTCATCTATAAGTGTAGGCTTCTCCAGAGTTGACTGCATCAGGGTCAGGCCTCTGACCCAAGTTCAGCTTTGTAATTTGGCTCCTACAAATTTGGATGATGATTCTGGATAGTCTCAACTGGCCCCATGAACTGAGGACATAAAATTCACTAGCCTTGAGGAGATCATGTTTGGCCATGAGCATGCGCAAGCAAAAACCAAGTCAATAGAGAGAAAGATGAGAGAAGGTTATAAAGTAAGAAATGGAGACACTAGGGAGAGAGAGACATGGTGAGACAGGGTTTGAGTTCCTGCGGCTTTCTGGCTTCTAGTTTTATCGTTAATGATGCCAGGACCCACTTTATGCCTTAGGGATACCTTTATTCTTTGTAAACAATCCCCCTGATCCAAGGGAAGAAGGCAGCCATTGAGAGAAAGCTCTCTTACTCACAACTTCACTTTCAGGCTTCTTCAACATAGTGCAGTTGTAAGAGTGCTGGGTTATGTAATGTAAAGATCATATAATATGATTTTAATTTAATAAGAAATGTTGGTTGAAGATGTTGCTAACAATGGAAGCATAAGTGAACAAGAAAACAGCTGAGCTGACCCTCTGATGCCTCCTTGACTGAGTGCTTAATCATTCACCATATGAGGTAAAAAGAATAAAAATCTAATCAAGTATGAAAGGAAGAGAAGCAACTACAAATTCCAAATTTTAAAGACTATTAGAAATACAAATTACATCCACTACCACTAACAAAAAGCCTTTATGCATGTTATACATTGACCTTGAGATATTAACTGAACTAAAAATTAGCAAGATGTAAAATCCAGATATTTAGAGCATTGAGGGTAAGACTCTATAATTTTTTCAAGAATGTCTAAAGTGGTTTTCAACAATGTTTAAAGTTTGCAATATTCAATTCACTCAAGTGTTTAAATGAAATTAATGATAAAAATGGTTAGAAGGAGGTGCTTGGGTGGCTCAATCAGCTGAGTGGTTGACTTTTGATTTTTGCTCAGATCATGAACTCGGGGTCCTGGGATCGAGTCTACATTAGGCTCTATACTCAGTGAGGAATCAGCCTGGGATTCTCTCTCTTCCTCTGCTCCCTACCCCAGCTCATGTTCTCTCTCTAAGAGTAAATACGTAAAAAAAATTTTTTTTTTAAAAAAAGGTTAGAAGTGCCTTAAATTTCTAACTTAGGAGTGAATACAAAAAGCCAAACATTGGGGCGCCTGGGTGGCTCAGTGGATTGGGCCACTGCCTTCGGCTCAGGTCATGATCTCAGTGTCCTGGGATCGAGCCCCGCATCGGGCTCTTTGCTCAGCGGGAGCCTGCTTCTCTCTCTCTCTCTGCCTGACTCTCCGCCTACTTGTGATTTCTCTCTCTGTCAAATAAATAAATAAAATCTATAAAAAAAAAATAAATAAAATAAAGCTTAAAAAAATTTAAAAAAAAAAAAAAAAGCCAAACATTGAGAAGATACTTAATTCTCCCTGCCATGGTAAAAAAAAGAAAAAAAATTAATACAATATGGTGAAAAGCCAAAACATATTCCTTTGTTAATAGATACTACTAGAGACACAGAAAACATTGCTGCAGATTTGATTAAAGAGGTATTGGAAAAATCACAAAGTGTGGGACATTTTCTACATACTTAGATCGATGAAAATATAGATGTTTCATGTATGATTCAGCTGGAATTTGTGGTAGGAGACAGGTACACAAAATAGCCCCAATCTGTAAATAACCCAAAAGAAAGTATTTGCATACATAGAAATACCACATAGCAATAAAAATAAATGAGCCACTCACGGTATATTGGCCAATGATTTTTAAAACGTGGTCAAGATAATTAAATGGAGAAAAGATAGGTTTTCCAACAAGTAATGCTGGAAAAGTTAGATATCCATATGCAAAAACAAAAACCTCAACCCATACCTTACACCATATAAAAAATTAACTCAGAATAGATTTAGAACTAAAGGAAAAACTAAAAACCATATCACTTCTATAAGAAAATATGATAAAAACATTTAGTGATCTTTGGTCAGGCAAGGAATTTTTAGATAGGACACAAAAAGCAGGAACTATGAAAGATTCTATTACCCCTCCCGCCCCTCAGATTGTTGGGACAATCTCTAGTAAAGAATGAGAGGTCCTAGTTTTCCATAGACTTGACAAAGGAGTATTCCCAAACTGCTTTTCCTGTGTGGCCCTCTTGTTGGTGAAAAGTTTAGCTTAAGGTTGCATTTCTTTGTATTTCTTTAACTGAAATGAGATTGACTTCCTTTCATATGTTTCATCTGATGAAACATATGAAATGTGATGAAGAAATTGTGATTAAGAGTTTGAAGCATTTCAAATCCTGTACTTACTTTTCTTTTGGGCTCTTTTCCCTTCTATTTCTTTCTAAAACTTCTTTATTTTATTTTATGATTATATAATACTGATACCTCACCCTGCTCAAGAGATTTTGGAACACTCTATCCATTATAAATAAGCATTATCCAATTCAAGAAACTTCTTTCATGTGTTAATTTGATAGTGCTTGTCAATTAAATGTGGAGCCCCAAATTTAAACTTACGATCTACGTGGCACTATGGACATTTATTTAAGGCGTCGTGATTTTGGAGTCCTCTATTAAATGGGAACAAGACAGAGAAAGTGTTAGAAATGGATTCTCCCCTTAAAAGAACCTGATTAGAAGAAGGGAAGATTTTCATAGGAAGTAACTCGATTCACATTTAAGGAGTGACTTACTACCAACCATGAAATAATTTGACAAAAATTAAACTGATAGGTTCTGATGAGAGAAGAAATGAAGGTGTAATCAGGGTGTTGTGTGGAAGTTAACTGATGAGTTCCTGTAGGAGATGAAATTTGAGCTGAGATTCCAAGGAAGTAGTTGTATTTCAGACACTGTAATTTTTGTAGTGGATAGAACATATACATTTTGGGTAAAAATAATACTCCATCCTCAGGGAAAACTCAAATTTACTTTGATTTGGTTTATTTTTAAGATGATAAAGGATGAGAGGAATGTGACATTGACTTTCATTTTGCCCGTATGAAACCAGCACTGACTGAATGGTTCTGCCAAAACAACTTTGTTTGGTATTCTGTCATCTCTCTGGGAGTTAGGTGGTATTTCCAATCAAATTACATTTTCTGCTCTTTTCATACTCATAACTAGTTTTCTGAAGAGTCTTGCAGTCAGCTTCATTTCCATTTGTGTCAAATGATGATAGAGAATTTGAGAAAGTTAAGAGCTGACAAAATTTTTGCTTAATTTGGTCTTTATTATATCATATTTTTAATATTTGTATTATATTATAAAGTTTTCTGAATCTGCTTGTTTCCCTTTATCCCTTCTACTTAATAACTTTTTTTTTTGAGATACTGTATAACTAAATTTGTGCAGTTACATAAGATGAAGTAGAAGTGAACCAAAAAGTATGCTGGGCCAGAAGTCAATAAGAGGCAAAATATTTCATTTAGTCTAAGACACACATCTTTAGGACAGTTTAACATCTCTGAAACTGGGATGGAATTTTAGCTTAGAAGGAAGTAGAGCTCTTCGAGAAATTATTTTCCCATTACTTGGGGGTACTGTCAACCTGAGATCACTTTAAATTTGTTACCTGAAGTTTTTGGAAACACTGATAGTTAAAATTTAGACAGAAAATTTGCTTGAATACTGGTTTATAGTTCAAATTCCTTCAAAATTATATAGTTCAAAATCCAAATTATAAAATTATAATTATAATTCAAATTACAAAATCCAAATTATAAAATCTAAAATCAAAATTATAGTTCAAAATCCAAAGCCAAGATTAAGAAAAGTGAGTAGATTTGTTTTCAGTCCTTTATTGAGGGCATATAGCACTTTCCATGTCTCAGCTCTATAACCCATCTTGGGCATGTTTTTCTCTTAATGGTGCATAAAGGTATATGTGTTAGAAATCTTGGAGCCCACAGAAGATGCAGACCTGATTGTGGGAATTTCTATGGAGAATAAATCTACAAATTCTGTCTTTCTCCCAAAGGGTGATTTTCATGACTCAAAGTATGATTTTAATGAGCCATCATCATGTAAACAGTTTGCTCCATGGTAACTTAACTGTGAACTTGACATCTGAATAAATCATTGAATATTTCACTTTCTTTATGAGATATAATGAGAAACAAATTTGATTTTAGGAAAATAATGCTTTCAGTTTTTAAAAATTTATTATTATTATTTTTTTAAAGATTTTACTTATTTGTTTGACAGACATCACAAGTAGGCAGAGAGGCAGGCAGAGAGAGAGAGAGGAGGAAGCAGGTTCCCTCCTGAGCAGAGCGACTGATGTGGGGCTCCATCCCACGACCCCGGGATCATGACCTGAGCCCAAGGCAGAGGCTTTAACTCACTATGCCACCCAGGTGCCCCAGTGCTTTTGGTTTTTAAAGAAGTCTTTTGACATTTCTTTCTGGGCTCTATTGCTTTCTTTATTTATACCTCTTAATCACATTCAAAAAGTTAAAGTCTCATTGACTCTCAGCTTATCAATGCATGAGTTGATCTCCTTTTGTTCTGGACAGCTTCACAGTTCTGAGTTCTCAGTTCCTGAATGAGATCCAGGGTCTAACACAGTGAAAGTGGGTCAGTTGGACTTGTATTAAAGAAATGGAAGGGGAGAAGTGGTCAGATTCAAGATAGAGCCAACAGGATCTGCTGGTAGATTTGAGGAGAGTTAGAGAGAAAGAAGTGAAAGATGATGGTAAAGATTTGGAGACAAATAGCAATGGAGAAGAAACAAGTCTTGGGGGGACATTTCTGCTGAGTAGGTATCACTAATTTCCATTACACTTTTGGAAAACTTAATCAAATAATCCAAAAAAGCTTCATGAAATGTGATGCTGCCGCTAGCAGCAGGGTAGTCAGTTTTGTCAGAAAGAACATGCCTCCCAAGTCACTGGAAATAACTGAAGAGCCAAATAGAAGTGCAGGCTCATTAGGGCTATCAATGGGACATTGGTCTTTTTGATCTCTGCCTGCATGCTAAGGAAAGGGTAAGTGAGGCTCCTTTTCATCTTCCCCATCACACTTTAAAGGCTGCTGTAATGTTCCCACCAACTGAATAATTTTCATTTCCAACTCTAATCAATTTGTGAATAAATATCCTTTGGAGATGTGAGCTGCTTTAAATGATGGCTGCCTTTCCACCTTTAATCTATGACACTATAGTTCTCTTAAAAGAAAATAGCTCCTTGTGTCTTTATTCCCTCTCTGAGTTCATATATGCAGCACACCTCCTTTTTTATTATTATATAATAATGGCTTTAGTAGGTGAATAAAAGGTTGCACAAGTTTTACAAAAATGAGAGGCTATTCACCCTTGCTACCTTTAATCTCCTGCATTCTCCTCTTAATGACTATAAATTATCAAAGCTATTTCTCAAAGTCTTTATATAGGACAATACCAGGGGCAGATCATTCTCAGGAAGGGCTCTTTTAAAATATAATAATTAGTGGTATTATCTTTAATCTTTTGTGGTGTGAAAATCAAGGACAACATGAAACTTGATACAAGATAGGAGATTGCTTGTTTGGGTGAGTTTTAGGGATGAAAATGAAGGTTTGAGTCAGGCCTTCTTCTTTTGGAGAGTTCTTAAAGATTCCAAAAGTATGAGAAATACTGATAAATTTCTTTGAGTATATATATTTTTCAGAATTGGTTCATTGCTTTTATCAGATGATCAGTTTTAATTTGATCCTCTTCCCTCAGTACAAAAGAACCAAGAGCCAAGCATTTTCTGGAAAGGTCTGAATATACCAAATTAATTGCTCCTAATGGAGCATTTGGTTTTGGGGGCCCTATTATATTAGTGTTTTAAATAATTCATGTCAAACTTCCAGGTTTAAGTCAGTGAATTGAATCAACATAGTTACTTCTCTTCCCCATCAAAATCCTAAAAGTATAATAAAATGTAAAAACACAACAAAAAAATAAAACCCGACCAAACAAAAACATCTGTGACAGCTTTGGGAAATTGTGTGGGGTACCACATACATAGATTTAAAACTTTGAAGAAGTTCTGAAAAATAGAAAACAAATTGGATAAAACTAATAGAAAAGTCAATCCATCTTTACAAATGCCATTAATCCGTACCAGCAAGAAGGAAGGCATGTGGGACATCTGGGTGGCTCAGTCATTAAGCATCTGCCTTTGGTTCAGGTCATGATCCCAGGGTCCTGGGATTGAGTCCCACAATGGGCTCCCTGCTCAGTGGGAATCCTGCTTCTCCCTCTCCTACTCCTTCTGCCTGTGTTCCTTCTCTTGCTGTCTCTGTCAAATAAATAAATAAAATCTTAAAAAAAAAAAAAAGAAGGAAGGAAGGAATTTGATGGATTTCCCTGGTTGAGTTCTAAGAAAACTGAAAGCCTAGAGCGAGAGGGACAGGACATTGCTTGGAGGGGGTTGCTTAGAAAACTGTCAGCACTATTCTCTCTCCCTACATCCCCAATACACACACATCCACACACACACACACCCTTAGATTGGCTAAGATTAAGCATTTAATCTCTGGCCTCACTTGGTATTCCTCTTGCTAAGTCAAAGGGAGGATTTTTCTTACAGTTATTTTAGCTTTGAAAATAGGTCCAAAAAAAGAAGGAATAGGATTACAAGTTATTTTAAACATTACAGCAATAATGGCAAAACCAACCAAATAAACCGTTTTACTCTCTATCAGCTTTGATATTCTCTACTGGCGATTAGGTTTTTAATAGATCCAGGCATATTTTATTTTATTTTTTAAAGATTTTATTTATTTATTTGACAGAGATCACAAGTAGGCAAAGAGGCAGGCAGAGAGAGGGGGAGAAGCAGGTTCCCCACTGACCAGAGAGCCTGATGTGGGCCTTGCTCCCAGGACCCTGAGATCATGACCTGAGCCAAAGGCAGAGGCTTTAACCCACTGAGCCACCAAGGCATCCCTAGATCCAGGGATATTTTAGATGTCCCCAGCAGAAACCAGAAAAAAACTTCAAGAAGGGGGCACAGGGAAGGACCTTAGGAATTGTGTCAAAACCTGAACATGAGGTGGCTGGCCACCATGAAGCAGTTGGCAGCTGGGGGAAGCCTGGGCTTTTTTATAGGTGGATCTCCACAACTAGTGGCCATGACTGAGGCATGGGCTGCAGACCTGTAGTCTATGCCAGGCCTGGGATCACAAAGGGAAGCTTGTCTGAATGTTTGCCTTTTCCCACCATTCACAATGATAACAAAATCTTTACAGATTATCTAAGATGTTAGAAATGCAAAAATTTGTTTATACACCAGGAGATTGGTGGTCATTGACTGGCAAGGCTATTGGCTTATTGGAATGATAGAAACATTCTTTATCATGATCTGGATGTCACTTACATGGGTGTATACATATGATACAGGTATTGTATAGACACTTAACATTTGTTCATTTTATAAATAAACAAAAATACATAAAACACAGAATATCATATTGGATAATGTAAATGCTTTTAAAAAAAGTGAATTATAAAATTCACTCAAGAAAACATAAAATACTTTGAAAGAACACAAATGGTAGAAGGAATAAAAGATGTACCTCTATATATACTCATGCCAGATTTATTATTAGCTGGGTTTGATTAAAACTTCAAAATCCAGATAATTTCTATATTGCATAAATTTTCATACTTCAGGGAAAAATTAGAAGTGTTTTCCATCTCTTCTTTTGGAGATAACCTAAATTCTAAAATATAAGAATGTGCTGGCAACATTAAACTATAAATTAATTTCATGTTTGAATATAAGTGTAGAAATCATACATAAAGAAGGAGTAGATAAAATATTAGCAGTGTGTTAAAATAATGATTCAATATTGCTAAATAGCTTTATTCAGAAAAATATAAGAATAGTACAATATTTTAAAATCTAGTAATATAATCTGTGATATTAATTAATTCAGTATTGATTAATGAATTAAAGGGGAAATAAATGATTACAAAGACATTTGAAAAGCAGTTTTAAAAAATCCAATGCCCATTCCTGTTTTAAGAAAAAGCAGTATTGCAGAAATAGAAAGAAACTTTATGTTTTCTTTTTATAAATGTACTTTTAAAGATGTGCCACATGAGCATGGCTTAAAATTCCAAAGGTCTAAGAGGGTAAATATCGAAAAACAAGTCTTCTTTCTACATAGTTGGCCAGTTACTCAGTTTTTACAAAATCTGCAATTTCCTAATTACAATGTTTTGCAGCTTTCTACTCCCACCTAATGATGTATCTCAGTAAGAAAAACCTGTAAGAATGTGTAGAATGACCTTATTTTTAAATGGCTTCGTAATACTCCAATGTCTGGAAGGACAATGATTTTCTTATCAATCTTTTATTAGCAGTGATTTTTTTCATAGTCTTGTTAGCTCACACAGTGCTAAAGTATATCTTTGAAATGAATATTTGTGCACTTGGATGAATATATCTGTAAAAAATTTTCCAATGTAGAGTTGGTGATCAAACAGTGGGTGCACTTCTAATTTTGAGATTTTACTGGATTTCTCTTCTTGATTTGCTTGTACTAATTTGTTATCATTTCCTGAAAGTATGAGAGTGGACTCCTTATTTTCTTGACAATATGGCAGATGAGGTTTCTTGACCCACTCTCTCAATGAAAACAATTTATAATAATAGATAAAATAGATTTTTCAACAACAATGACAACAAAAACTAAAATTTCCCACTAGCAGTTCTAAGTTACTCCTTTAAAGCTGTGACCAGTGGAGAAAGACAAGCTCCCATCAACTCCAGCCCAAGAAAGAGAGGATGGTGGGAAAGCTCTGCATGGAGTCTTTGCTTGGCCATCCCACCAGCTCCTGTGAAAAAGGGTAGAAACTATCCCCTAAAGGGAAAGTTAGGTACTGAGAAGAAGGACAGAGTATCTCACAGGAGGGGAAAGATGCTGGGTAGATAGAAACAAGAAAGTCTACTATAGTTTCCCAAACAATATTTGCAATCACCCTTTTTTCCCCCCAATGTCACCTAGTATTTATTTTATCTTATTTTTTACAATATTACATGCTTAATTGTTTTTGCCTGTAAATGTCTTTATTAATCAGGGAAAATATTACAAAATCTATGGAAGGTTAACAAGGATAACCAGGTGTTTTTGTTTTAAAGAGCAAACAACTCAACATCTTGCTGGTATAACCAGATGTACCTTGGTTTTTGTTTTTGCATATTCATTAGCATATTCATTGTTCAAACTGATCTTGTAAGAATCTGGCCAAGCTTTGCAAGAGGATGTCATGCTGGCGTCATTCCAAGGAAATTAATAATCTTATTTCAAGCTGTTCTCTCTTCTCTTAGCCGTGGACGTCTAGGCAAGGCCACTGGTATTCCCCTTTCTATGAATTACAAGGTGGTTCAGGCCCCCAATATTTCTATTATAGAACATCCTGTCTTTCATTTAAAAATTGCCTCTTATGAGTGTTATTCTCTGTTCTAAAAAGATTTCATTGTTTCACTCCTATTCTATACTCTTTCTGTGTTCAAGGTCGCTAGTTACTCTATTATTCAGGCAGACAATCTTTTCATAATTTTTTTTTCCAATCAGTCTCAGTTCAAGGACTTACATTCTCAGTATTCCCCATAAGTTTTGCCATTTCTTCTCATGAAAACATTTTCCAAAGCTTCCCTTTCTTCAGTAGCTTCCATGTATTCAATTCCTCCTACTGCACTGCTGTGTGGAATGCAGAGAAGCCTTGATTAAGATGGTTTTTAGGGGAAAGTGATTTTTTAAATATTATTTTCTTAGAATCAGCAACAACTAACTAATGTTTACTAGCTGACTTTGGAAACCTACTGTTCTCATCTGTCTTACCTGGTTAGAGTTCTTAGCTTCCAAGGGGCAAGAGATAAAAGTTTTGAGAGTAGTAGAAACAACATTGGTCAAAACGCAACGTTAATCGAAGCAGGAGTTTTACCAGAAAAATGCAGAAAGTAAAAAGATCTTTTGTGTCAAAGCTCCAAAATAAAATCCAAGATGGTCAGAAACCTTGCTCAAACTGAAGGTATATGTATTTTTTTAAGTTGAGAGACCATTCGGATAGTGCTTACAGTAACTACTAATTAAGGACAGCTTATCACATATAGCTTGCAACTGTGAAAACTGCAGTCAAAGGCTTTATTTGACAAAACCCCAAATCAGATAGCTGGTAAGAGATGGGTGTGTTTAATTCCAAAGTCAGTTATCTTTGGAATTAAACAGTGTGGACTAGGCTACTTCATAATGCAGCATGCGACATGGGCAAAACTGATCCTTAGATCAAAAACTGTATGGTGACTAAGATAACACAAGATAAATAAATAAATAAATAAATCTTTAAAAAACAAAACAAAACCTGATTCTTTTTAGAGACACTATTCTATGTGTCTCTTAGTCTATGAAATAGACTATTTTTAGTCTATGAAATAGACTAAGTGTTCTACAAAAGAAATAGGCTTAAACCTCCTTGTAATACCTGTGAGCACCATATCTAATTTTTCTTGGACTGAAACTCCAGATAGACCCAACAGTTTGACTTTAGGGAGGCCTCTGGAGTGAAAACATCAAACAAGGACTCTACTCCTTCCCTGCTACTATCATTATCCCCACAGATATTCATTTCACATGATAGGAACTAGCGCTGCCACACTTCCTACCTGTGTAACCTGAAAAGTTACTTAGCCTCTCTGAGCTTCAATTGTTGCATTCCTAACACAGAGAGAAGAGACTAGCATACTGAACATGTTTCACCTCCTTTTCTCACCCTAAAGCCTTGGAAACGACAGGAGAAAATATCTCGAATACTCATAACAGTTTAGAAAATAAGAAAGGAAGAGACTGGGTGGCTCAGTTGGTTAAGCATCTGCCTTTGGTTCAGGTCGTGATCCCAGGATCCTGGGCTCCTTGCTCAGTGGGGAGCCTTCTTCTCCTTCTCCCTTTGCCCGCTAGTCTCCTGCTTGTGTGTGCTCTCTCTCTCTCTCTCTCAAATAAATAAATAAATATTGAAAAAGAAAAGAAAAAAGAAAGGGTGATGTTAATTGACCAGACACTAAAAGAAGTTGTTGAAAATCAGAAAGCAGATGGAACTTGATGTGGGAATCATAGCCCAAAACATTCTGGAAATGATTAGAGGTGATGGGAGGCTCGAAGAGGCTCAGAGGAAGTAGATACAAGTACAGACAGAAATCCTGGGACAGCTGCCTGGTTGCCGCCAGGATACCTGGGCTCTTCTTCAACCTCCCACCTTTCCTGTGTTGGTTAGTAGATAGAAGAAAGATACAGTGCCTCAGTAGGAGCAGAGTTCCAGCCCGTGAGCCAGGGAAGCACTTGAAGTGGCCAGGCACACTCAGGAAGAAGAGTAGTTCATGGCCAGTACATACAGAACATTCCCAGAACCCCCAAACTCTAGAAGCAAAATATAGCACCCACAGACAGGCTGAGAGATTCTGCAAATAGAAATACAAGAGTCACCAAACTGGTGATTTCAAGAATGAGCAAACTTCGACAAATGTAATCCCCCCTCTCCCACACACACGCATGCACACGCACAGCATACATGCACAAAACTACAAATCAGTGGATAATAGAATACCCAAGGAACATGTAGTGGTAGAAACAATAAAATATGTTTTTTTTTAATGTAAGAAATAAAAATTAAAAAAATAAATGATTGCCAAAAAATGTTTAAAAATATGTAACTATTATCTTTAGATGGATACTGAAAGATACCACAATTAATTCCTTCAGTTTATTCATCGAGCACTATTATGTGCTGAGAATACAGCAATGAACAAAATATTTCCTACTCTTTCAGGACTCAGAACCTAGTAGGAGGAATAAGAGATAATATATAAGTATATAAACATGCAAATATGTCAGTAGGTATTAAGTTCCATGAAGAAAAATAAAACAAGAACAATTTTTATGTAAAAGAACCAGTTAGAAATTCCTGAAATGAGATACATGACTATTGAAATGAAATTCTCTATAAATGGGCTGAATAGGCGTGCCTGGGTGGCTCAGTCAGTTGAATGTCCAACTCTTGACTTGGTTCACGTCATGATTTTGGTGTAGTGGGGTCAAGCTCTACACCTGGCTCAGTGCTCTGCAGGGATTCTGCTTCCCTCTCCCTCTTCCCTCCCTGCAATTCACACATCCTTTCTTTGTCTCTGTGTCTCTCTCTAAAATAAATAAATAAATCTAAAAAAGGGGGGCGGTTCCGAATAGCAGAATGTCCGTAGCTTGAAGGAGCATTTGCAATTTGAAAACTGGAGCAGTGCATGAGGATGAAGAGTCAGGAATATGAAGGAAAATTAAGAAACATGAAGGATAGACATACAAGTTCAACATTTGTCCAGTAGGAGTTCTAGGAGCTAACAGAGAAGAATGCAGGGTGATGGTGGGTCACACAAATAAATCAGAATAGAACATCTTTCTGGAGCTAAAGAAAGAGCAGTGTCCTCAGATTCCAAGACCCTGCATGATACTAAGCAGAATTTCTGATGAGACATAGCCTGGACACAGTCTGGTAGGTTTTCAGGACATCAAGTTTAAAGAGACAATCTCAACAGCTTCATTTCTTCTTTTGACATCAATAAATAATCATTTACCAAGCACTACTACATATGTTACAGGCACTGTTTGAGGGTCTGAAGATTGTGGTGAACAGCACAGATGAGGGGTGGGGCAGGAGGCTCACACCAAGGCCAGCTTATCAAATACATTAAGTACATTAACTACTTGCAAGTGTATGGATGGAAATGATCAGGGTGAAGAAATTGGAAGCAAGTGGGAGCAAGAAGGTACTATAGGAAGAGAAATCACAAAGGGATTCTCTGAGAAGCTCTGAGACTGGAAGGACAAGAGACCAGCAATGGGGTGACCTGGCAGGGAGACCAGAAGTGCAAGGCTGCTGTGTAGGAAAGATGGAACATGTTCTAGGGCAGAAAAGACCTGAGTGTAGATAGAGTAGGGGAGTGGTGTGAGCATGGAGATAGTGGTTGAGATTAGGAATTCCTGTGAAGCACCAGTGTCTCTGAAGGGCATATTGTGTTGGAAAGACTTCATGGAGCATGAGAACCACTTATAGTGCTGATGACTTGTTCTTTGATGCTTGTTCTGCTGTGTCTAGTATCAGTAGGCTACGACTTCAGCCTTGTCTGTCCTGGAGAACTGAAGAGAGCTTGAGGGTTTGATGGGCGTAATGAGTGATTTGTCAAGCTCCTCACTGATTTAACTTGAGGTTTCTAGCTCAGAGGGAGAGTTTCCGCCAGAAGGCAGTTGGATGGGGCAGCCTTGGGCACTGAAAGTGAAGGGTTGAGCCCAGGCCCTGAGCTGTTGGATGAGGAGTGATCAGCTTACCAACATGAACGGAATGGCCATTCAATCCCTGCCCATACTTGGCTGACGCAAAAGCCTTTCTTATCACATATAAGCTGATTTGGAAGTTTGGTGGGTGGGTGAGGGTAGAAGGCTGTGCCAGGAGAACCCCAGAGAGCAGAAAACTCCTACATTCTTTCTGGCACTGAGGCTGGCTACCCCATTCATTTCCCCATTCACATCTGTGGTTCCTAGAGCTGAAGTGGGCTATCAAGAATACATTTAAGAAGTAAGTATGGAGTAGCATTTTGAGTGTGGACTGATAACAGCTCCTCACTTATCAGCAATAAATTGCATGCTGCAGGGCAGCCTTATGGGAGGTCTAGTGGACAATGAATTCCACATTCTTTATCAGCAGGGCCTTACCTGCAGAGAGGGAGTGACATTCGGGAAACTCAAGAGCCTTGGAATTGGCCTGGGAATGGGGCTGGACAACACGCTTCACCACTTCCAAAGATTCTTCCATGATAGTCATAAAACAAATAACTCTACATCTGTGGTCTCAACTCCAGGCAGGGGTGGAAGCTTATGAGAAGAAGTTTTAGTAGGAAGATTTCATGAGGTTGAGAGCCATGGAGGGGAAAATCGTAAGGGTTCTGCTGCAAAATTTCCTGACAGTGATGAATTTCTGAGCAGTATTATCTGCATTGCAGAGCCAGAGGCTACAAAATTGTTAAAGAAAAGCTCCACCATAACTGGGTAAGTAGGAACCCAGTTTTTCAATCATATAAAACATTGGGGGGCAATATATAGAGGCTTAATAAAAAGCAGTATTTTTCAGTGAGTCAGTATTGTGCAAAAATGGTGGAAGTGGACATCTGTGAAAGAGGGTAACTCTGAAATGACCACAGGCTGTTGCTTCCTTTCTACCTGTCCCCCTCAATTCCTCCCCAACACAAGACCTTCAACTGCTCCTGCCTGAGAAAAGGAGTTAAATGCTAAGCACATTCCCTCCCAGTTTGCATCCTGAGGGGTGGGTGTGGGTGGAGGTGTAGGCATTATTGTCCTGGAAAAACTCCCCTGTGGTGCTGAGTGAGCCATGGTGACCTCAGGCATAGGGGAAGCAGAAGAAGTTATAAATAAATGTGGGTCCATCCCGATGGGCCAAGGAACATTCAGAGGAATTAGGACACCCCTACTCAATCTATGTGTGATATAAACTGTAAAGTTTTGCAGGCAAGATAAACATGACACCAGGTGAGGTAGGCGCAAAGCCAGATTTATTAAAGGCGCTCTCCGGCCAAGTTTCAGGGCTCTGGAGAAGGGGAGCCAGGAAAGTCCCACGGGGAGGAGGTGGGCACCCTCGGGCGAGGTTCCTCGACTCACAGAAAGAGAGAGAGGGAGAGAGACAGTGAGTCAGGGAAGTCGCGCTGGGAGGGAGTTGGCAAGGTCCTTTTATCAGTTTGAGGTAGGGCATAGCCTTGCGTCCCTATAAGGCAAGGTATGCGGTGATCGGAGGGTATGGGGTGGGGAGAGTGTATCCGACCAAGGTAAGGCATGGGCTCGAGTCCATATGTGGCAAGGTATGTGTTGATTGGGTGGTATGGGGCAGGGGAAGTCCTTGATGCACAGTTCCCGATTGGGAAGTTCCTGGGTGGAGAATTTCAGTTTCCTGGCGGTGACGTGGAGGTGGCAGTGAGGGTGGCGGGAAAGTCCGCCATCTTGGAGAGGGTTGGTGGGAAGACCCGCCATTTTGGAGCCCCAGTTTCCCAGCGGCCCATCAGAAACCTACTCTCAAAGATAGGAGCAAGAGACAGAGAGGGAGGAAGAAGAGCAGGGAGGGATCGAAAACGCAAACCAAAGAAGGACAACAACTAGTATGCATCAGCTTACTGTACATTCAACCTGAAACTCAAAACCTCAGATCTGTGGTGACAAACCACTTCTGTCATGAATCCTGAGTACATCCTATCGAAGATGAAGAAGCATCTATTATTGCATAGAATATAAGGAAAAAAATTCTTCTCTAAGCAGATTCATTCCAATCAAAGGAGAGACTTAGGAACTTGGTTATTATGGAAAGTGTTTTAATTAGTGAAGATCAAACTGTCTATAATTATTCTATCTCATTCCAAAGAAATGGGTAATCCAATGGAGGCAATATGTAGGTCCCAAGTAGGAATTATATTCTGCTCGCCTCGCTCCTAATTCTTGCTTTTCAGGCCAGAGCCAGGTGGCTTGTTGGCCTCTGTTTTCTACTTTGCTGCAGACAAAGGGACAGAAAGTATAGTCTCATTTCAGATTGCTCAACTGAGGACTATTCTCCAGGGACCTATTATAGGTGTGCTCCTGAGGCATCTTAGCATAACACAGTGAGACAAAAACTCCCTGAGACCCTGTGTGATTCCAGGACATGCAAACCAGATATGGGCTTCCCTTCAGATTGGAGAGCTGAACACATTTGCAGACCTTGCATTTAAAGTGCACCTCTCAGGACCCCTGTCAAGTTATGGAATGATCTTGGAGACTAGGGTCAGTCTGTCTCAGTGGTGTGTTAGCATTCATCCTATCCCCCACTTGGTGGAGATCCCACTCAGTGCTAGTACCTGGACAGTCACACAAAGGACACAAGACAACAGGCAGATCTCCAAAAGGACCCAAGGGGCTCCAATATTCCCCTGTCAAGAAGGCAGTGATTGTGAGTAGGAAGAGGTGATGACAACTGGTTAGGTAGAGTAAGTGACAATGAAGTCTGTATTGAGGTGGAGTACCTAATACCTCATTTTAGACAGCAAGCTGCCTCTGTGAATTTAAATCCATAGGCAATAACATTTGGGTCTAGGGGATTTGGATGGAACATCTGTATCAGGAAAAATTAGTATCACCAAAAGAGGGTGAGGATAGCTATGGGAGTGAAGAGAACTATGTTTCTAGAGGAGCAGGTACCACTTTTCAGAGGACTCTGAGAAATTCATAAAATAGCTCAGTTATTCATGATGTCCTGGGTGGATGTGCCTGAGAGGTGGACATCTCTTGTGAGGCCAAGATCGTGGTATAGGACATACAATGTGTTAACTCAGATGTTCCAGCCTTTTTAATTAACCCCATGGGCAGGGGCGGAATAAGTATTATAGTTTTTTCTAAGGGGTGTTAAGTTGTTCTATCTTTCTATGTGTGAGGTATAGGAAGGGCTCTTTTCTAATATGGCTCAAGGTGAGATCAAGTCAGACTCTCTCTTGGATGGTAGTATATTAGAGATGTACTTCCAGGTTGTACTTCCAGACTGATTTTGTAATCAGTCTCTCTTTTGCGACAAGCCCAGGCTTGCTTTTCTCCTTGGTGTGATGTATTTGTACCTTACACATTTTAGACCATATCCCCAGAATGGAAGGGAGTAGGAACAGGTCCACCTTTGGCCCTGAAGAGAGTGCAGCCATTGCCTCAGCATCTAACGTGACACACTTGGATTTTTTGAATCCTTTATTGAAGGGTTTATTTTTTTTATTTTGTACTTTATTTTTGTTGAACTTTATTGAACACTGTGTACGCAGCCTGATTAGGTCAATCCTGATCACCAACCCTAAACAATATTTTGTCATGCTCATACCACTCTGGATGATTCTAAGACTTATTTAGGTGCAGGTTCTCATATAGGACTTAGCTTTTTAAAAACATTTTGTCATTTTGGATATATCAGAACAGTTCCCAAGTCAGGTATAAAGCATCCTTGCTCAAAGGACTTTTCAAGTAGTCCGGGCTTTGTCCAGGTGGCACAGGGTACTGAAGACAGTGGGGTGGCTTGAGTCAGATCCAAAAGCACTTTTCCACCTGAGAAGTCTTTCCCAACCAAAAATCACACTATGGGAATGTATGCATCTTGGTGATCATGGTAGCAGTGATGCCACAACTCTGACTTTGTGTATTAGGTTCTCCTAGCTTGACCTTCAACCCTCTTCTCATTTTATAGAAGAACTCAACTCAAACTGCTCCTTTTCTTGATTTCTCTTGTTGATGTTTAGGGAAAGCCTATCACTCTTGCCATCTTCTTCATACCCTAGAGGAGGAAGAGGAGCACATGGAGAAGCTGGGGCCAAGGGCACATGATGCTGAGGGCTGGGGATTAAGACCCCAAGTTGCTGTGTGGTATGTTGGCTTTGGTTTTCATCTCTGTGAAGCTCTGCAGTGGACTGGACTTGATGAGAAACTCTTTCCATTGCCTGTTCTCTGCTTTGCTTCTTGTTGTGAGGGGTTCTTATTCTGGGGTTGTACTGGGAGGAAGGAACAGAGGAGATCATCTGACCGGTTTGGGCCCAGGCACAAAGGCAGCATGATAGGTTGCCAGCAGTCTGATCCAGCTCACAGGTTTGGCTTTCCACAAAAACAAACAGACCCAACAATTGTGTCTCTTGTGTTGCTCCCTCAAGAGCTACAGGAGTGACAGGCAGCTGGTTGGGATCAAGCTGCTGGCCATCTCTATCTCTTTCTTCTTTACCCTCATATTAACTTCCAGAGCTGATGTCTTACTTACTTGAGTCCCCTTTGGGCTTTGTGCAAACATTTCTCATATCACCAATCACTCAAGGCTGTGATTACTTTTTACTTGTGTTTCTTCCCCTTCATACTCTGAGCTCCAGAAGAGCAGTGTACCAGGTAGAATAGCTTCTGTCCCCTCACCCTCAATTCCATGTCCTTCCTGGGACCTCAGAATGTGACCTTATTTGGAAATAGGGTCATTGCAGAAGTAAATAGTTAAGATGAAGCTGTACTGGAGTAGGGTGGACCCTTAATTCAATTCCACTGGTATCCTGAGAAGAAGAAAAGAGACACATAGACACACACAGAGGAATGATGATTTGAAGAGACACAGGGAGAATGTCCTGTGATGACACAGGCAGACGCTGGGGGGATACATTCACAAATCAAGGAACAGCACAGATTGCTGGCAAGCCACGGAAATTAGGAAGAGGCAAGGACCGATCCTTGCCTTCTCTCCCCACAGCCTTTGAGGAAAGCATGGCATTGCTGATGCCTTGATTTCAGGCTTCTCAGCCTCCAGACCTGTGAGAGAATAAATTTCCATTTTAAGCCACCCAGTCTCTGTTACAGTGGCCCTAGGAAACTCACACAGAGCTGTGTTCTGGTCACTGTTGTATTGCAGGTGCCTAAAACAGGGTCTGGAATGGAGAGGCAAGCTGCTAATGTTTGCCAGAGATGAACTGTATATAGAGATAGGGGACAAGAGAAATGTGATGGAGGTGAAACCAGACACAAAAAGGGAAAAAGCTTGCCTCTCTAGTGCACAGCCCAGTGGCTGGGATGCCTGGAAATCAGTGTATGCAGCAAATGCCTAGCAAGTGCTCATTCAGTGAGAAAATGAATAAATGAATGAATGAATTTGTGATATTGGACTTCTCTCATCTTCACATCACCTCAAAAAGAAGGGTCGACCAATTGACATGCCTGCTAGCAGGAAACAATGAAACTATATGCAAAACAGCAACACAGCAGAACTGTGGCAGAACATATATACATATGAATGATTTATAGAAAGTGACAGTTCAATATGCCCCAAAATTTCAGGGGCTGTAACACCTGAGGATAAGACCTGCCTCAGTTATGGAGTGATGCTTAGTACTGTGCTCTACCTGCCACCCTGCCTGACCTGATTCCTGCTGAATTGCACCCAAGCTAAAGTCTTTCTTCCCCGTCTTAGCTCTACCCCAGACCCCACACCTTCACTGCTGGCATCTCTCTGGGGAAGCAGGCTGGTTTCTCTTGCAGCTGTGCCACTGCCCCTACCCTGCTTCCCCTTCCTTCCCTCATTGTTCTTCATTGGCCAGCCTTGTTTGCAGCACAAGGACATGAAGAAGACATTCTCCTCATTCTCCAGTCATTGTCACTAATTGAAATGGGAAGCAAGACAAGGCTCCAGAAGAAAAGCTTATTATGGGCTGCCTTGTTGGAAGAAAATGAATCACCTAAGCAGATAGGTTTCCGTGATCTCAGGCAAACCTCACTCTTTATTCTATACAACCCCGTCTAATTGTTCAAGAAAATGTTCATCTGCTTCATAATGCAACAGCCATAATGGAAGTGTTGTGAAATCACTGAAAAGTTTATTCAAGGCTCGCTCCTGAAAGCCCTGCCATAATGCGTGGGCTTTGGAGGAGTTAATAGAATTGGCTTTCATTGAAATTGCATGGATAACAAATTTCCCTAACACATATCCTTTTAAATATGCTTGCTGATGGAAGTCTGAACTGGCATTTGACAGATGCAAAGCACTAACAAAAGGGTGAATTTCCCAGTTCCACTGCTAGTCACTCCCCTTGTGGCTGTGTTGTCAGAGTCCCTGCCCAGCCTTCCACAACTGAATGAGGCCTAGAAACCCCCATGGTTCCCATGAAGCTGAGACTTATAAATAGCAGATATTGAACTCTTTCCTTTAAGTGTAAAACAGAGAAAGAAGAGAAAACCATTTGTCTTGGTCCATTTGGGCTGTTGTAACAAAATACCATAGACTGGGTGACTTAAAACAATAAAAATTGGGGAATCTGGGTGGCTCAGTGGGTTAAAGCCTCTGCCTTCAGCTCAGGTCAGGATATCAGGTTCCTGGGATGAAGCCCCGAATTAGGCTCTCTGCTCAGTGGGGAGCCTGCTTCCCTTCCTCTCTCTTTGCCTTCCACTCTACCTACTTGTAATCTCTGCCAAATAAATAAATAAAGTCTTAAAAAAAAAAAAAACCAAAACAACTTTTCGCTGTGTCTTCATGTAGTGAAAGGAGCAAGAAAGGGGGGGGGGTCTTTGGGATCTCTCTCTCTTTTTTTTTTTAAAGATTCATTTATTTATTTATTTGACAGAGAGATCACACGTAGGCAGAGAGGCAGGCAGAGAGAGAGAGAAGGGGAAGCAGGTTCCCTGCTGAGCAGAGAGCCCAATTCGGGACCCCAGGATCACGACCTGAGCCGAAGGCAGAGGCTTAACCCACTGAACCACCCAGGTGCCCTTGGGATCTCTTTTATAAGGCTACTAATCCCATTTACAATGGCTTCATCCTTACGACCTAATAACTTCCCAAAGACTCACCTCCTAGTATCCTCCCTATGTTGGGGGGAGGGGAGAGTGGTTAGTATTTCAACATGTGAACTGTGGGTGGACAAAAACATTCAGACCATAGCACCATCCTGGGAAGTGGAAGGAAAACATCCACAAGGAATGAATGGACAAAACAAGGCTACAGAGCACAAGCTACCTTGTTCCCTCCAATTACTTCAGATGGAGGATTCAGAATTAATTGAAGAAAAAAACCCAAAAAACAATAAAGCCAACTTGTGTACTCTTCATCCAACACATCTCTTGATGATTACAAAGAAAAAGTTTGAGATGAATTTCTGCACTCAAGAAGCCTCGTTAGATTTGTTCATTCATTTATTCACTGAAGATATGAATAATTTAGAGTCTGTAGCCTTTGAAAAACAATGATCATTTAGATGTAAAATTAGGGCAAACTGGCCATGAGTCTAAAACAAGTTCAGAAAAGGAGGTAAAACAGTCGAATTGAAGATTTGGGAAATTTGTTTGAGGGTCTCTCCTATGCCATGCACATCCTGTATCTTGTCTGAGCTATACCTAGTTCTGCCCTTCCAGAAACTTTTGACCTGAGGTGTTGGGCAATAAACATAAGGGTGTTTCCCTTTGCTTCTTTTAATGTTCCCAAATGCCACTTACCATCCTGGGAGCCATTTATAACCTTTTTTCTCTTTCTGCTTTTCCACAATGAAGAAACATGTAGCAGATTACAGATGACTGCATATTCATAAATTGAGTGGTGAGGTCTATGGCTCCTCCTCTGGAAGGTCTGTGACTGTTTTGGTCAACAGAAAACAGTGGAAGTGATGCCATGCCAGCTTCTAGACCCAAGCCTTGAGAAAGAAGGTGCAACTTCTACTTTCTATCTCCAGGAACATTCTCTATGGGAGCTTTGATCTGCCATACTGGAGAGGCTCTGGTGGGTGCTCTGGTCATCAGTTCCAGCCAAGCTCAATCTTCCAGGCATCCCTTCCTAGGCATGAGATCAATAAGTTAAACCATCCTGGAATTTCCAGAGCAGCTTAGGTGTCAGTGGACTACCATCAGGTGCCCTCAACTGATACTATGTGGACCCATGAATCATCCTACTGCACCCTGCCTGAAATGCAGACCCCAAATCTATGAAACGTACATAATAAAATGTTTTCAGCTAGAAGGTCTGGGGCAGTTTATTACACAGTAACAGATAATCTAAAGAGAAGATGAAAAGCACGAAAGATAGGCATGTTTCATTTCCTCCTCTATGTTGAAAACTTTTTTGTCTTCCTTGGGTGCCTGGCATTAATCTTAAGTCACTCATGCCATGGGTCCTTTCTGGTGACCGATACCACAGCTCGAAGGCCATGTAGTGAGGGCTCTAGTTGAGGCAATTTTGTTTTCTTCTTCTCAGACACATCTCTGGGCCAGAAGGAACTTGGCCACACTATGGTCGATGTGTATGAAGGTGTGTATGTGTGTGTGTCAGTTTTTTACCTGTGTGAGAAATTTGTTTCATTTCCAGACTTTATTTTCTGTCCTCAATGGAGCCTTTTTCTTTTTCTTCTCTCTTGTGGTAGGGACTATAGAAACCATTTCAAGGCGAGGCCCTGTCTATTGCTTTTGTTTTTCCCTCCCTGTTTCGTTGGAGCCTTCCGCATTCAGCACGGTGGTTTCTGGAGGTGGTCGGCATTGTTCCTTCCTCCTGGGCCTGGCGGAACGCTTGGAGGGTCAGTTGGAAATGAAGCTTCTATTATCTGCGATCTGCCTCACCCTCTAAGCCCGTCGGTCCCTACACTAAGGCTCAGCCAAGCATGAAGAAAACTAATTGTCCCCACTCTCTGCTCTACTGCACACCAAACCCCTGCGTGTGCTTCCCCTGGTTCCGTGACAGTCAGAGAAAACCTGGCCCAGCAGAGTCAGAGGGACGTACGTTTCCAGGTCCCGTTCTGCCCAGACGCAGGGCCTCAGCGGCCAGGACTCAAGCCCGCCGCTTCCTGGAGCGCAGCCAGGGCCAGGAAAGGGGCGGAGGGAGGACGAGAAGCTGATGACTCTGCGTGTTCCCAGTAATTGCAATGGGCATAGGAAAGGGGGACTTGATTAATTTGCCTGATGAATTATGCATCACCTCTGTGAGCTGCCCTCCCAGCCTCAAAGCTTTATTATTCGAGTTGCTTGAATCCCACCACCTCACCCCTCCTTGCCTTGGAAGCTGCTGCCCAACAAGTATCAGGGAAGCCTTTGGCACCTGATCTCTAGGACCACCTAACAGAGTGCCTCCAGCAAATTGGCAGAATTACTGAAATATGTGTAACTGTTTAAAAACACATGCGCGTGTGTGCCCTCTCTTTTCCTCCCTCTCTGTCTCTCTTTCACACACACGCACATAGAGCTGGAGGAATTCATCAATAACAAGCCCAAGATTTATGATGTGAGGGGAAACTCAGCTGTCTTTTGTAGTCTAGGACAAAAAAATTTAAATACAGAAGTGGCAATTATTTTGTTAGCCGTGTTTTAAGTTAACACCACATGAAAGAAAGTCTCCTTTAACAAAGAAAGAAGCAACAAGGAATGCCACAGCGGTGAGATTAACTTTGGGTGTTTTCAAGGCTTGTGGATTGCAGATTTAATCTCCCAATTTTTCATCTCTCTCGTCTGTTCTATCTTGGGTTTAACCAGGGGCCCTTTCAATCCCTCCTTAGTGGCTAGTGGTAATCTGGTCTTTCATTAAGGATCCTAGCACCTCCTAAATGATGCAGTCTGCTTTGCTACCCATCTCTCCAGGTGAAGACAGAAAATTCTTTGTGTTACTAATCAGAGCAAAATAAAGGCAATACTTCCTGCCCCAAGTTAGGGTTGAAGAATTAAGGAGGGCCTTTTTTTTTTTCTTTTTGCCAAGCTTCTTCTATCAAAGCTCAGTCTTAGGGGTAAAGCTAACAAAGGAAATAAAATAAGTCTACAATTTTTATTTTTTGTAGATTTAGATTTTTGGTAACAGCTTTATTGAGAAATAATGCACATACATTATAATTTACTCCAAGTATACAATTCCATGGTTTTTAATATATTCATAGAGTTGTGCACCTATCACTACAATAAATTTTAGAACATTTTCACCATCCCTGAAAGCAACCATGTTCTCTTTAGCTATGACCCACCCTGTACCCCCAACCCAAGGCAACCACTGATCTGCTTTCTGTCTCTGTAGATTTGCCAATTCTAGACATTTAATATAAAAGGAATCATAGAATATGTGGCCTTTTGTGTCAGACTTTTTTTACTCAGCATAAGGTTTTCAAGGTTCACCCATGTCATAGCATCAATCAGTACTTCACTCCTTCTTGTGGACAAATAATGTTCTATTGTCTGGATATACCACATTTTGCATAACCATTCATCAGTTCCAGGAGCAATATGATGATTTTCCAAGCTTTTTATTCGGAGTTTTTATGCTTTCTGTCTTTATGGAAAGAATCTCATATCAAGTTGACAGGAAAGCTTTTAGGTAATGCACTACGTTAGAAGACCGATGTAAAATTCAAAGAAAGAAATAGATTCTAGTTTCTTCCAAGCTGGGGTTAGAGCAAATAGTGAGGTCCTAATGTTTCCTATAGCATTCAGAAGAAGATTTACAAAATGAATTCTTTTTCAAAGTACTGGTAAAAAAAAAAAGTGCTTTGCATCTTTTCAAAATAGCAAGATTCCTATTCAACACACATATATCGAGCATGTACTCTGTTAGAGTTGCTGATCTCAAGGACTCACAAGTCTAATGTGGGGGTGCCTGGGTGATTTGGTTGGGTAAGTGTCTGCCTTTGGCTCAGGTCATAATCACAGTGTCCTGGGATGGATCACCACATTGGGCTCCTTGCTTAGTGGAGAGCCTGCTTCTCCCTCTCCCCGCCACTCTCCCCGCTTGTGCTCTCTCTCTCTCCTTCTCTAAGACAAATAAATAAATAAAATCTTAAAGAAGGAGTCTAACATAACAACAACAGTCCCAGATGATGGATGAGATCTAATGACAAAAGTGGTAAAGACAACATATGAGGGCATGGTAACGGTCTGTTGCGGTGGGGAGGTTGAGAGCCCAGTAAACCAGAGGCCTGGCTGGAGGCAGGCTTGCCTCAGTTTTATCAGTTATAGACTGAGCTTTCAAACTAGTATTTCTCTTAAAAAAAAAAAAAAGATTTTATTTATTTATTTGAGAGAGAGAAAGGGAAGGAGAGAGAGCATGAGTACAGGGGAGGAGCACAAAAAGAGTGTCAAGCAGACTCTGCTCTGAGCATGGAGCCAAACTCAGGGCTCAGTCCCATGACTCTGAGATCATGACCAGAGACGAAATCAAAAAATGGATGGATGCTTAACCGACTGAGCCACTTGGTGCCCCAAACTACTATCTCAGTAATGCCTCTTTTCATCAGAGGAGGCAGCTTTAGTCCAGCATTGGGGGCTCCCCTCTGCCTCTGTGTATTGAAGACTCACTTGAATCAGTCATCTGGAAGACTTCATTTTCCTGGCTGTGGGTAAAACGAGGTATTGGACTTGCTACTCTGCAGTATCTCCCAAGAAGCAGAGAGTGGAATGGGAAGACTTCTGTGTTTGGCTTTGAATCTCTTCCAAAGGATAGTTCTCTCTCATCTATAAAATGGGAAGAATACACCTTACCCTAAACGTAGTGTAAGGATGGAATTAGGTAATGACCACAGGTGCCTTTCATTATCAGGTGCTAAATAAATGGTGGTTACTTGAGGCTCTACTAAGGCTCGCAATCTCCAGTGTGATGGTGGGTCAGCTACTCAGGCAACAGGATATTTAATTGAGCATTTACTATGTACATGTCCCCAAACATGAGGTAATAAAAGAAGAATGTGGTGAGGAGCCCAATCTAGTCTATATGAAACAAATAGTGACCAGGACAAGATACTCTCCCCCTAGCTGGAAGTGGCTGTTGTCACCTCCCACTCCCAGTAGCAGTGGCTTTGTCCCCACCTCAGGGTTCTCAGTACTTTCTCCATTGGGTTTGAATTATTAGGTTAAAAGTTTTATCTTCTCCACCAGCCTGTGATGTCCTTGAGGGTGGGACCACGTTCTTTCATATTTAAAATCTGAGAGCTTATCAGGGATTTCCCTCTGAAACCACACTGTTGTCTTTTCTTTCTCTTTCTCTTTATACTTACTTGTGATTTTATAGTTAGAATGTCATTTTTTTTTTTTTTTTTAGAATGTCATTTTTAAAGGCCTCTTGAGTCTTATTTCCTTGCAAGGCATAACTCTACCGTCATGACTCTCCTTCCCTAGAACATTCAGATGTTTAATTTGCTAAAGTCTAGGGCACCGCTTTGGTTCACGTGATTGACAAGATGGGGCACTGAAGAATCCTAACCACTGGTGAATTTTTTTCTCTTATGCTGATTAGCAAACTCGAAACAGCAATTACATTCATTGTTTGCTCTACTTTTAGAACCAACCAGTTGTCAGAAAGGCAAGGCAAATGCTCTTTCTCTAGGAGAACAAGACTTCCCATTGAGCTCTGGAGACCTGAAGTCTCTAAGGCTTCCCCATCTTGCCCAGGTGCTAGGAAATCTTGTGTGACAGATGGCCACTGACCAATCTAGCTAAGCTCTACCCATCTCTAGGTCAGGCTAGGACTCAGATTCCTTCAGAAAGAGAGAGGATGTTTGAGCAATAAAATGCTAGCTATAGCCTGGAATAGGTAGATGACTTTATGGATGTATTAATGTGTACAGAAAGATAATGTATTGAAAAGACTCTGTGGTGGCTCACAGGATCAAGGAAAGAATGAATTCAGATCTCACGGAGTGCAAGAGTCAGGGCAAGAGCTTCCGGTGATGTCAGCAGTAGGACCTGTGAACCATGTATCTAGGAGCTACCATTATGTTAACTCAACTCTGATTCTTCAGCCTTTGGATATGTAAAACTGTTCAAGATTCAAATTCCAGAAGGGGCACCAGTTGGCCCTCCTTGGGTCTCAGTGAATCCTTTAACCAATCTTCCTCACATGGCATGAATGTAGTCGTTATGCCCACCTTTTTGTTTGCAGCCATTCCTAGAGAAGGGAGGCTTGTTGTGAAGAGAGAAGCTGCCACTCTAGTTGGTGTCTAACACAGTGGTGCTTACCTCCTTTCCCCAAACTGATCAGCAACAAGCAAGGCAAGGAAAAACTCTACCCAAGACTCTCTGAGGCAATCACTCTTTCATCTGGGAAAAAGTTACAAGATCAAAGGGGAAAAAAATCACCAACCTGTAATTTTCTGGTATTTACGATGCTATCTTCTTTTACATGCTTACCTAGCATTTTAAGTTCTGTTATTTAACAGGCTAGAAATTCATGAGGCCAAGTATTTATTGCAATACGCAAATTTTATGTACCTAAACTGTGCAGCTGGGAATAGGCATTTTCTTAAAACATAGTGCAGCCCACAAGGAAAAGACTCTAAATCAGAAGCCCCCAGGGATTCTTATCCAACAAAAGAATTCAAGAAGAACTTGGCCCTGAAGGCACTATAGGATCTGGGACAGGAAAGGTCACTCTTCCATTTATCTTTTCAGTGACTATTGAGTGAGCACTTACTCTGTGTCAGGCATAGTGCTAGGCACCTGGGATACCAAGGCGATATAGACAGATGTGGTCACTGCCCTTAGAGATCTTATGGTGTTCTCTTAAACTTGCATTAACACTCACTGGGCTCCCCTGGGTGAAGGGGATGTATAGAATCATGCAGCAAGATGATTTCACCTTGCCAGGGAAGATTAGTCAAGGGAGGCTGAGACCTGAGAAGAGATGTGAAAAGTAGAGGAAGAGTATTCCAGGCAAAAGGATGTGCAAAAGAGGTAAGAGAGAACATGATTCTTCCAAGGAACTTTATGAGTCTAGGATTGTCAAAGTGTAGATAACCAAGAGGCAGTATGGCAAGATGAGATAGGAAACCAGCTCAGGGATAGCTTGAATTAGAACTTTATCCCAGGAACACTTGGAGAGTCACTGAAGGTTTTCAGTAGGGGGCTACCTTCTGGATTCAGTAAGGAGAAGTACAGGACTGGGTAGCCCAGAGACCAGGCACATGGGAACCTGGTAGAAGAAAACTCCCAAAGACCTAACAAACCCTTTTCAGAAAGCTCTTTTGAGAGCTAGTGCTTGCCTCCCTGAGACTTAGGGGAGGTTCTCAGAGAGTCAGGGCAAAGTCCTGGAGACCGTGGAGCAGAGTGGAGTGGCTAAGGCCAATGCAGGGTTCAGAGAAGGGTTTAAAGAGCTGCTCACAGCCACCATGAGGCTCCATATACTGACACAGGACAGACCAACAGATCCTCAGGCCAGGCATCTTTTCTTTTCTCTTTTTTTCAAATAGTGTCCATGCTGGCTTCGTTCACCTGGAGCTGAATTCACTACTCTGATATCAAGACCCGAGCTGAAAACAAGAGTTGGACACCCAGGCACTCCAGGCACTCTCTTTTTAAGTGTCTTTAGAAACCACACTGCTGGCCTTGAGCTCCTGGTTCCATTCAGGAGGAGAGGCTCCCAACACTAGGCCCAGGTTCAGAACCTTGTGCTGATTCAGAGCCTAGAATATGTACAGCCTCTCAGCCACATCCTTCGCCGTGCTGGGTAGGTTCAGCAGCTGGTCGTGCTCCTGTCACCTCCGTTGCATTTTTTTTTTTTTTTTTTGCTTGCTTGCTTTAACAAAAAATTACTAATTTTCCACTTCACTTTCCACTCATTTCTCTGTAAGAAGTGACCTTTTGTTTGAAACGGCCAGACTGAGTTGTTGCTTTGTCACGTATTTAGTGTTTATTGACAATCTGTGGGTAAATCTGCATGTAACACTTTTGGGGGAGTGTCAAATGAATCAGATGCAAACTTTGACTTCAAGAAACTTGCAGTGTCCCATGAAAAATAAGATATGTTGACTCAGCATATATTTGTTAAGGACCTATCATATGTCAGGCTCTGCAATGGTTTTCTGAAACATAGCAATGAATGGCCACTCTTGTAGAGCTCATGAGAAAACACAGAAGTGCACACCACGTGTTGAATATGTTATATTCACAGTTAGCACATTGGTTTCTTGGAGAGAAAGAGAGAGAGAGAAGCTATCCTTGTCAGGAAAAGGCATTGATAAGGGTAGAGTGTGGAAGCTGGGCCTCTAGGCCTTGGCCACTGGATGCCAGTGCTTTTGAGGAAGGAGATACTACTCGACATGACAGTGGGGAAGAGTCTGGTTGCCAGTCTTCCTGGTACTGTGAGCTGAAGGCTGGGGGCAGAGGAGGGCAGGGAATCTCATTTCAGGGTAGTGGTCAGAACAGACATTCTAGTGGAAACATCACCTGGATGTTAGTTATCTGGGCCACCTGGAAGAAAAATACCCCAGGCAGGGGGAATAGGATGTCCATCAATAGAGGACAAGTTAAGTAAAATGTGAAGTGTTGCACTATAATGAAATTCCATAGAATAATGAAAAACCAGTCTCTAAATCTGTATGTGTCAACATGGGCAGGCTTGAAAACAAGGCTGTGTTAAAAAGGCATAGATAGATAGATAGATATTTGTATATCTAAACATAGAAGAAAAACACAGCAAACTCCTTGGAGTGATGACCTCTGGGGAGTGGAGAAGGGATTGAGGATGGGGTTGGGATGAAGAGGTCTTAAGCTTGCCCTGTAAGTGTTCAGGTTTCTTACAAGAAGAATACATTGATGTGTTATTTAGGGAATTAGAAATCTACAATACAAGATGAAAATTGGTCAGTGCTATCGACAGATAGAGATGGGGTCTATGGGTCAGGAATGGAGGGAGAGAGCACTTCTAGCTGAAAGGGGTGGAGGAGACTTGGTGAAGGAGACAGCCCCTGGCTGAAGGATGGGCCAGATCGGGCCAGATCTGGCCTTGTGGAGATGGAGCAGGCACAGGGATGGGAAAGTGCACAGTGGGGGAGGAAAGAACAATAGTTTACCTGGAACAAGCGTGTGGCAGGGAAGATTGGAGGTTGGGGAAAAAAGAGGAAAAGGAGTGAGAGCCTAGTCATAGGGGCCAGGTTGAGGGTTTGGGGGGCTTTGGAGCCAGTGATGCACTCAGCAGGGCTGGTAGCCACAGGCAATGCAGGAGGTGGGGGTCAAGTCAGGAGGCTATGACAGTGGCCCAGGAGGCAGAGGTTAGGGGCAAAATGGGATAGAGGTGTCAGGCTCTGTGGGTGCAGAATGCTAGGGCACGTCTGCCAATGATGCAGTTTAAACCTAAAACCCCTGCCCAGCTTCTTAGAAAGGTTCTTATCTGCAGCCTTCAACACTGTGGGGCAAGGCAAGCTCTGAAGAATGACATGCTCTTTAAACTGACACTCTCAAGGAAAGCTTTAGTTTCCTTGAAAAATTCTTTATTAATTTAAACACCACAGCTTTCTGCTAACACTAAGAAGAGATTATAATATTCCAGCGGGACTTCCTTTGCTTAACATGAAAATAAACCTGACAGAAGGATTACAAAACTAAACACGGAATATTACAAGAAACACTAATTACCTCCCATTCTTTCTTCTCACTCACTAAAACAACTATTTAGACAAACAAAGAAGTAGAGAGGAGGCGGGAGCAGAACTGAAGAGTGTATGGCTCTGCTAATCCCCGCTGCTTTGATAAATCTGAAATAGGATCATTTGACATCTGAGAAGTGGGAGGTATCTTTCCAGGAGCGCTTTGCTTCGAGTTACCTCAGGTAACTCTGATTTACCTTTTGAATCAAACAGGCTTTGGGCTGAACATATAATTTCTCCTCTATGAAGCAGCCTTAGAACCCTCCCCTCTCCTTCTCTGGCTGGGGTAATTACCTCCCCTGTGGGCCCGAGCCCCCTGCTCTGTGACAGCACCTGGGCTGGGATGCAGTCTGCAGATGGTAAACTCAGCGAGCCCAGGTCCGCAGGGAAGACATGTTTGGTGCCCCCCTGACTAGTTCAGTGCCTGTGCTCATAAGAATTTTCCTGAGTGGGACATACATCTGGGGAAGGAGAGGGGACAGAGGAAGAGGGAGAAGGAAAGAAAGAGTGTGGGTGGTTCCATACCTAATATTTGTGTTCTGAACTCCGGATTTCAATGCAATAGTTAAGTGCCGCCCACTCACCCCACCTTCCATCAGATCCCTCTCTTCAGCAACTTTTGGAAGGACCCTTATGATGTAGAAATTCTTACTAAAAATTCAAGAAGGCCTGAGAGCACAGCATGAAATGAACTAGATAGTCAGCCTGAGCGTGGGCCCACTCACATCAGTTGTATATACTGAAATACCGGCGTTGACGCCGCCGTTATTAGGTTCTTCGGTGTGACGACCCGCCTTCCCCCTCCCCACCCTTGTCCCCCCCCCAACTCCCGACCCCCCCCACCTCCGTCACACCTTTCTCTCTCCGCGACAGGGGCAGAGTTTCCGGTTCTACCCTTTTTCCTAGTTTCGCCTCAACTGCCGCCTTGCACCTGCATCTTCTGTTGTCTGTCTCATCGTGATCAATGCCAATGAGACGAGTGGATTCTTGGTCTCAGGGCTGAGGTAGTAATTGCAGGGGATTCTCAATTCCTCTGTGAATTTTCTTATCCTACTTATTGTTGCTGCTGAAATCCTGCAAATCCTGGGAGAATGACTCTCCCCCCTTTCAGCCCCTCCTGTGTGTCCCTGAAATGCCTTCTTCTCAGAGCCGTGTGTTAGACCAAGGGGGCATTTGGATGGAAACAGAACCGTTGCCAGTCAAAGTGTCACTAGAAACTGTTCTTGCTTGCATTATCATTTGCCCATCTTGTTAGGTGACTTGCTACTCGCTACTTTGTTTTATGTTTACCTACGTAAGTAGGCAAATATTTCTCAAATATGTATTCCTAGAGTTAGTCAAATAAGTAAAATAACCTGAAACCTAATACAAAAATGTGTATCTGTTTAAGCTTTTCACTGCCAAGGACCACATAAACCAACTCAATTAATTTCTGGAGGAATTATATCAAAGTTCTCCAAGAGTAATTATTGATTCACAAAATGCTCCTTTTCAGGAACATAATTCTGAAAAGACAAAAATTAAGAAGATTTGAAGTAAATAAGCAAGAAAATAAAAGAGATTTGGGTCACCAGAATTGGATTACTATGATTCAGCTTGGGAATTGAGGACATATTAATAAGATCCCACAATAACTTCTTATCCTGTTTGTTTTAAACTGAAGAGTCTCTATGGGATCCTCAGAGTGCATTGTAAGCCTATTTGGGGTGAACATAGTAAGACATACAGGCAGCAAATAAAGATTAGAGCTCTGCAAGGAGAGGGCAGCTCCAGAGTGTTCCTGAGCTCTGAGGCCTGGGACAAGGGGGAGGACGGTCAGTTTCTCTGAGTGAGTCAAGGTCTTCTGCTCATAGGTACAGCCCAGCACTGAGGAAACTTACAAAAGAACATGAGTTATGAAACGAACAGTATCCCCCCAAATTCATACATTGAAGCTATAACCCCCATGTGACTAGATTTGGAGATAGGACATTAAAGATGTACTTGAGGTTAGGTCACACAAGTATGGCCTTGGTGTCATAGGACTCGTGACCATGTAAGAAGAGGAGGAGACACCAGGGATCCACATGAACAGAGAAGAAGCCTTATGAAGACACAGCAAGGAGGCAGCCATCTGCAAGCCTAGGAGAGAAAAGGCCTTAGGAGAAAGGAAACCTGCCAACACCTTGATCTTAAACTTCCAGTATCCAGAACTGTGAGCAAGTGTCTTTCTGTTTGTGCCACACAGTCTGTGGTGTTTTGCCAAGGCAGCCTGAGCAGACTACCATGGTGGTGAACACTTTTGTCCATCTCAGAGAAAACAAGGATGGTAGAGCTGCCAGTGGGGGGTGGGGAGGGTGCGAGGGATGGAGGGGCGGTGTGTGGATAAGGAGGAAAAATTACATCTTGCCATTTTCTATTGTCCGGAGCTGTCCAAAGATTTAGTGGCTTGCTTATGGAAATAATGAGCTTTCTGTCCCGAATTTTAAGTTAGCATCTGCTTGATAGAGATTTTAGAGCTGGACTCTAAGCATCAGCCAAGGGATTCTCGACTAGGGCAGTACATTCTCTCCTGGGTGTGTTTGGAAGTGAGTGGATGTGTGTGGGTGAGTGGCTTTGGCTGCTATAATGACCAGGTAGATAAAACATATCTAGGTAACCACATTTCTTTGAAGATTCTTCTCTAATAACAGCAAATTCAAAGGTCAAGTCTGTGACTTTTCTTTTTTAAAAGCACCTTTTATTCATGAATGAGAGCACAGAGCTACAAATGGAGTCACTCAAAGGCTGTGGTACACAGTGCTCCCACATCTGGTCCTGTAAAGGAATGTTCCCAAACTTGCTGAATGAAAAAACAATTGCTGCAGTGCTCGTTAAAAAACCCAATTCCCAGGTCCTGTCCCACACAGCCTGAATTGGGGTCTCCCAGAGAGGCATTGAAAAGCTCTGTGTAGGTTTCTGAACCTGGCTGTGTACTGGAATCATCCAGGGAGTTCAAAAAAGTCTGATGTGGGGATGCTTGGGTGGCTCAGTTGGTTAAGCGTCTGCCTTTGGCTCAGGTCATGATCCCGGAGTCCTGGGATGAAGCCCTGCACTGGGTTCCCTGCTCAGTTGGGAGCCCATTTTTCCCTCCTCATCTGCCTCTCCTCCTGCTCATGCTCTCTCTGGCCCGCCCACTCTCAAATAAATAAATAAATAAAATCTTAAAAAAAAAAAGTCTGATGCCTGGGCCTCACTCCCAGAGACCCAGAGGCCTCTGGGTCTCATTCCCAGAGATTGGCATAGCTGGTCTGGGCTGGGGGTCCTTTTCTTAAAGTTCTCTAGTTGATGCTCCTGTGTAGTCACAGCTGAGAACCGCTGCCCCAAGTGATTCTTATATGGAATCACAATGGGCAATGTGTATTGAGGAATTAAGTGTTCCTCAATAGTCTGACTGGTTGTTAGCACAGGCAGGTGTGACCTGGGTGTAGGATTAAGGAGTACATCTCTTCTGGAGAATCAAGAATATTTGGGCCTAAGTTTGACTGGTAATAAGTACCTGAAGTCATCTGCACAGCAACCAGTGCTGTATCAGGCTTGGGTAACTGGATGGAGGGTGCGAATGAGGGGTTGAGGAGAGATGCTCTCCAGTGAGGAGGAGATTTTTATCACTGACATTGTGTACCATTGCGGGTGCATAGTGATAATAGAAAGTAAGCCAGTGTTTAATTAGCTTCATTATTGCTTTTTAAAAATAAGCTTTTAATTTTGAATAGTTTTAGATTTACAAAAAAGTTAGGAAGATGATACAGAAGGGTTCTGTACACCCTGCATCTATTTATTCTCTTGCTAACATCTCACCTGACTATGATACATTTGTTGCAATTGATAGATCAATACCGAAACCTTATTATTAGTTAGAGTTCATATTTTATTCAGATTTCCTTACTTTTTACCCAATATCCTTTTTCTGCCCCAGAATCCCACCCAGGATACAATGTTAGAGTTAGTTATCATGTCTCCTTAGGCTCCTCTGGAGTGTGACAGTTCCTGATACTTTTCTTCTTTTTGATGGCTTTGGTGGTTTTGAGGAGTACTCATCTGATATTTTGTGACAGTGATCCCTAAGAGAAGAGAAACAAATGAGGTAAGCCCTAGGAATGTTCCAGTTTACTGTTTGGAGTTTCTAGCACAGGAAGGAGAAACACAGTTCCATAGTCTTCCTGAGTTGAGGAAACAATTCAGAGTTCAGGGAGACCAAATCTACAACAAATCTGAGGGCAGCATACCACAGAGGAGAACTCTGTGGAAAGAGAAAGCTCGAGAGAATACAGGAGATTCTTCCTGCATCTTCAACTGAATACTGATCAGGGCATACAAGTGAAGAGACCATTCAAGCCCAGGGAAAGAGCCACTGGAAAAGAGCAGGGAGAACAATCACTACAGCTCACACAGGGCCATGAATTGTTTCAGCGTCCACCAGCCAGAGTGGCAAAAGTTCCAAACACATTGGATGTTGAATAGGGTTCTCCGAAGGTTATTGCTTACATAGAAGGGCCAAGTTATTCCCAGATTGAGGGTGTGTTGGGCTCACTGAAGGAAGCTTAAAAGCAAACCTTGAAAAAAAATCAAATTGTTTCCAAGAAATGTAACAGTGTCTGTGAATAAATACAAGACCTATATAAAGGAATACAGAAAAATTCCTGTAATTAACAACATAAAAACCACATCTGATACCTCGTAAAACCTTATCAGACATGCAAAGAAATAGAAAACTATAATCCATAATAAGTAGAAAAACTGATGGATTAGAAATAGCTCCAGAAATAACACAGATGATAGAATTAGTAAACCAAGATAGATATTCAGACAACTGTTATTAATATGCTCCATGTGTTCAAGAAGGTAGTGGAAAATGTGATGAGGACAGGTATGAAAGTTTTTTTTAAAGACCCAGGTTAAATTCTAGAGATGAAATGCAATGTCTGGGATACAAAACACACTATATGGTATTAACAACAAAATAGACAATGCAAAAAAAAAGAATTAAAAAAAGAGGTAAAAATTTTTTATAAATTCTTTTAAATTTTATAAATTTAAAATTTAAAAATTAAATTTAAAATTTAAGTTTAAAATTAAATTTAAAATTAAAAATTTTAAAATTTTAAATTTAAAAATTTTATAAATTTTTATAAAATTTATAAAAAATATTCTAAAATTTATAAATATTATAAAAATTTATAAATATGTGATAAACATTACATAAACCAAAAAAAAAGGATAGACAATGCAGGAAAAAATTCGTAAACTTGAAGACATAATAGAAAGTATCTGAAATGAAACACAGGAAGAGAAAAGATTGAAAAAAAGAAGAATATTGAGTAGTGGGTCAAAGTCATGTAGCCTGGTATATGTGTCACTGGAGTCCCGGAAAAAAAAAAAAATTAAAAGGCTGAGGAGGGCAGAAAAATAACTGAAGAATTAGTAGCCAAAAAATTTTCTACACAGAATGAAAGTCACAAGCCTGCAGTTCAAGATGTTTACATATGGAGCTAGTTATGGTGTAAAGATGAAGATTCTGGACTCAGGAATAGTCAGATTCCCAAACAGCTTTGCGATGTCTTGTCTGTGTGCCTTGGTTTACTTAAATGAAGCTTCAGTTTCCTTATCTGCAAAACAGAGATAAAAATTGCACAAAATACTCATTTTTTTCGTGGTTTCTAACAGAAAAATATTTGCGACAACTTAAATGTCTCTCTGTAAGGTGTGGCTAAATTAGTGATGGTACAGCTCTAGCATGGAAGGGCATGCTGATGACAAAAAGAGGAAGTCTATAACAACTGGTATGGAAAGGTCTCAGAATACTGCATGTGAAAAAGCAGATTGCATGGTATGATTTCATTTAGGCATTCAAAAAGCTTGTAGAGATAGATGCATATTTGTGTGCAGGTACACACGAAGGGGACTGGAAGGATGCTCAGCAACTGGCCTCTGAAAGAGAGTGAGGCATGAGAGATGGCAAACCTCTTCCATGTTTATCTCTGTAAACCACTGCATTGCACACCTTGTTCACAGTGACCGTGAGATAATTTTTGACAGAGGGCACATGGATGGAGGATGGTTGTGGGAGTGTGCCCTGGCTCCCTGTGCTGGAGGGTGGAGGATTCATGCAGCGCTTAAAAGATCAGGTGAACAGGTGACAGCAGGTATTCAAGCAAACCACTCCCCTGCCAAATATCCTCCTGTGACTCTCTCTTACTGCAGAATAAAATCCAAGTCCCTGAGTGGAGCTCATAGGAGCCCATATGATCTGGCCCTGCCTGATTTTTCTGGGTTTATTTCCATCCAGGAACACCTGAGAGTTCTTCCCCATCTTGCACACTGGCTACTTCTGGTTGTTCTTCTGTACTTGGATTATTTAGTACATTGCTTCTCTGTTCTCTCCATCCCTAACCCTGAAGAGTTAACCACTCACTCCTGTGCCCCCTCTCACCTACACATACCTTCAGATTGGCGTTTAGTAAAATGTAATGTTGCTGTGTAATCACATGTGCATTTAGACAAAGGGGGCTGATATCTAGAGACTGAGAAGTCCAAGATTAAGGTATGAGCAGGTTTTGTTTCTTCTGAAGCTTCTCTCTTTGTCTTGCAGATGGATACCTCCCTACCTTGTCCTCTGATGGTCTTTCCTCTCTGTGTGTGCACTCTTGTGGCTCTTTCCTCCTCTTATAAGAACATCAGTCACATTGGATTAGGAACCATCCTAACAGCCTCATTTAAACTCAGTCACCTCTCTAAAGGCTCTATCTCCAAATACAGTCACATTCTGAAGTGCCAGGAGGGGTTAAGGCTTTAACATATGAATTTCAGGACAATACAGTTCAGCCTGTAACAGAATTGCTGAAAGTCTTGGAAGAAAATGCTCACTTCATTTTGGAGTTGGTAATATTAATAGTTGGTCATTAATAGGCGTTAAATAGGTAAACCTGTGAAAAGACATATTTGAGGCAAAGACAATTCAAAAAAAATCACACAGCTAGAAACTACACATGCAGATACTGTTCAACAATTTTATAGGCTGCAAAATAAGGTAGTGAGACCATCATCATTGTATGTATTCCAGGAGGAAGATGGCTGCATTGGATAGGAATCATGTTCAATGACCGCTTAAGCCCCCCTTCATTCTACATTCCTCAGACCCTAGACTGCAAGACCGAGCGATAAGATAAAACTCAAATCCAATCTTTCCTAAGTGAAATGGGAAGTGAAAAAGAAGCCCTCTGAAAACCAGAATGGAAGGTGGGAGACACTGATGGGGACTGCCCACCACCCAGGGGGTGAAAATACAGACAGCCAGGGGTGAGGTGGGCTTGCTCCAACTCTTGGCATACCCCTGGAAATACCGCTAGCTCCTGTGGTCTTAAGAAAGAAGGCTGGTTGCAGGTTTTTGATGTCTTTGTCCTGGCACCCGTGAGGATTGAGCCCTCAACTGAGCTCTTTTTCTGTGGCTCCTGCCTTGCCTGGTTAGTGCGGTCCTTGGAGGCATGTGCCTTCTGACTATCTGAAGACGTACATTCTTGCTCTTCCTATTCAGAGCCACACTGTGAATTGGGATGAGATATCAGATGCCCATCGCCCTTAAATCTATCTGTGTTAAGAATCTGTACTTTGAAAGGAATATTGGAACTGTTGGGATGCAGTCTGCAAGAACCAGGGCTGCTTATTATACAATCCATACTGATTCCCCACCCCACTTTTTTTTTTTTTTTTTATTATTGAACTGGTTACTCAGTCATACTAAACATGGAATAAAGTGAAATAAATAAATATATAAAACTCAGAGTGCACTGAGTCTTTTCACTGTCAAGCTGGCTCAGATGTTCTCAAAGTTTATCAGAGAGCTTGGTTGCCCCGGTGAAAATAGCATTGTGCAGTGAAACAGAAAATAAGATGTCATGGCAAACTAAACATCTTCACTTTCTGGACAAATATCTGAGTTGACTGGACCATAGAGAGAGGCCTGGGGAATGACCAGAGTGGGGACGCCCAGATTCCCTGCCCCATGCTTTGGGCCTCTCTGGGGTTCAGGTGAGCACCGACACCTGGCTCCTGCTAAAGGTTCTGGCAACTTATGACCAGGTCAAGTCTATACTCTTGTGGCTCTTTTGTTTGTTTGAAAGTGATGTTTAGTTTGCTGTGACATCTTATTTTCTGTTCTACTGCACAGCGTTATTTTCACCCAGGTGCCTCCCTCCCTCCCTGATAAACTCACTGGGACTTGAGATCTGCCAATAACTCCCATTAAAATACATGGGTATTAAAATCTTTCTGTACTATATGTTGGCTAATTGAATTTAAATAAAAATAAATAAAATGAAATCACTGTGTGTGTGTGTGCATGTAGAAAGGAGAGGGTGAAAAGTAGAGGGGAGGGGAGGGAAAAGTCAAGTCCATCTATATTCACTTACTAGCTTGTTATTTAATCTGTATACAACTCTTAGTTAAAAGTGGGGATAACATTGCTACTAACCTCAGGTGGTCTGTTATGAGGATTTAATAAAATACTTGAATCATACCAAGCAATCCATAAGTAAAATCAAATGAGCATTGGCCATATGGAGCCAGTTAAGTGTTAACTGTATTTTATTATTTATAAAATAAATAATAAGAAGAAAGAAGAAAGAAGAAAGAAGAAAAAAGAAGAGAAGTTTTAAAAATTAAGAACACATTGGAGACAAGCAAGAAAAGGCCTTATTTCTTTGCCAAGATTCTATGAAGCCAAATTCACACATTTATTTATTCTGTCATTCAACAAATAAGGGCAAATAATGTATGAAACACTAATAAATGTAGGTAATGCAGGAAGGTAGTCTAAACTGTTGGTACTCCACTAATATCACCGAGTCCTTTACCGTTTTCTTGCATGCTAGTTCCTCGGATACTTTCACCCCTAACAGCTAGAACCTGGGCCTCTTGTCAGAGGGGTTCCCTCAGGGACCTTAAAAGCCACTTCTTTAGAGTCCCCAGAGAGTCTAAAGTGCTTGAGGATTTCCGTCCCTTTGGGAGCAGCTCTTGAGTGAGGGATGCCACCCTTGCGTGTCCCTTTTGTTTTTGTTGGTTCCCTTTCCCTAGTCCCTATCTGTTTTTTTGACGACACATCTTTTTTTTTTTTTTTTTTTAAAGATTTTATTTATTTATTTGACAGACAGAGATCACAAGTAGGAAGAGAAGCAGGCAGAGAGAGAGAGGGAAGCAAGCTCCCCACTGAGCAGAAAGCCTGATGTGGGGCTTGATCCCAGGACCCTGGGATCATGACCTGAGCTGAAGGCAAAGGCTTTAACCCACTGAGCCACCCAGGCGCCCCTTGACGACACATCTTAATGAATCATTTCAACATGAACTCTTATCCCAGGCTCTTGTTTCTTGGGAATCTAGCCCAAGACAAGGACGTCCCCAACTTATAAACTGTTTCCCAAAATAAAAGCTTTGTAAGTCAGTTTGGAAGTAAAACAATATTCTTTTGCAGAAAATGTGAGAATCATTAGAATCCTCAAGAGTTCTTTAACTAATTATGTAATTAAAATACTGAGCATTGCAGAAAAATGCTGCATAGAACTTTACTGTTGCTCTGCTAACAAGTTGTGACGTGGGGAGAAACTAAACAGGAGCTACAACACCAAAAAGCAGTTTTCGTTGAGCCTCAGTTCGTGAGGGAGTTTCTAAGGATTTCCAGGAATATGAGAAGTTGCTAAAACTGGCTCTTTTTTGCCAAGTCTTTCTTTCCTTCCCTTTGTGCAAATGCACCACAGTTAAGTACCATTCTTTCCTTTCAAAGCAATGCAGGATCTTTCTGAAACCAATCGTAGAGGGAGCAGGAGGCCTGTAGGAGGACCCTGTGGGAGGAAGGGAGGAGGAGAAAGATGGGAAGGTACTCTTAGGATCAGAAGAGGTGCTTAAAAAAAAAAGACAAAAAGGGGAAAGGGATTTAAAAGAATGACTATAAACATGGGGAGAGAGGTGTAGAGGGAGGAAATCATCAATCAGTGCAGACAGTCAAAAAAGAACAGTTCTATGTCCCCAAGTAGCCACCGTTGGAAGTTATGGAGAACTCAGGAACAAGGAATCAAGGGTGGAGAGAAAAGTGTTCTGAGAGGCATGAGGAGGATTGGAAACGTTTTCCCGGATACCTTTCCTCTCATTGCCTTCCCTTTTGTGCTCTAGTGACTTTTCTCTTTCAATGGACCCTGTTCTCCCTGTTCCAAGATGCTAAAGTTAATGTAAAAGAGTTTTGAGTCTCTTTTCCTCAGGGGTTCTTAAGCTCTTTTCAGTTTGCCTGGCAGCCAACTGTCAACACAAAAATCAGTCTAGTTGAGACTGGAAGAATCATGTAACTGAGCCAGCCCAGCACAAATTGCCAGTCCACAGAATCATGAATGACCTCAGTTGTATTTAAGTCCCAAGTTTTTGGTGTGGTTTGCTTTACAGCTGAAGTATCTGATGTAGTATCTGATTCAGTATTTTAATGATAATGCATTCATCATCATTAAAAGAATAATAATGACAATGCAAATTATGCAAAAGATGTATTAATACTACTTGAAAGTAACATGATTATAGTATGAAATGAAGTTTTTAGCTTTTCATTTCTTTGTTAGTTCTCTAGTGTCTATAATCAGCTCAGAGTCTTTCTTTTAAACACCAGTGCACACTTAAAGACAAAGGGTTTAGGCCTGACTTCTGCAGCTGTGGAGAACCTTGATTTATGGCACTGTGTGGTTCAGGGTCAATATTTACTCCTCAGCCTTCCATCTAGACATTCCTCATGCATCGTCCCTTGTGTCAAGGAGGGTCCAGTCAGAAAAGGAGAACCACATTCGTTATTTTAATAGAGGGAATTTAAATTAAGGAACTGGTTAAAGGTACTGGAAGACTTAAAAGACCAAAAAGGAACCCTGTAGTAAGAAGCCACACACCCAAAAGTTAGGAGAACACAGTGATAGAGGTGTAACTGATTGAAACTAGACACTGGGAGGAACACTGGGAGGAGCACTGTGGAGGAGCACAGCAGAGGAGCACTGTGGAGGAGCACAGCAGAGGAGCACTGTGGAGGAGCACAGCAGAGCTCCTCAGAAGGAAGAGGAGAGGCACTACCTGGATAGTTCTGACACTGGCATATGGATGTAATGAGGCTATGCCTGGGAGTGCTGGAAAAAGCTAGAAACTGGACCCGACTCTCCCTGGAGTGAAGACCCTTTGCTGGGCCATCCTGATAGAAACAAGTAGCAAGCAAGCAGGAAGGAACAAGTTCTGTCTTCTTCCTGCCTTCCAGTCTCCCTTTGAAGCTCTTATCCTGAGGACTTAACAGGACTCATTCGTTTAGGGCAAAGGGAAGTTATATTTTCAGAGTTCCAGTACCAGCATCATAGAGCAGCATGGAGAAGAATGGGTTTGGAGCTAAGATACAATAGTTAATAGCTGGCATTTCCCATCTTTGTTTTAAAGACTCCCTGAGCATGGCATTCTTCTCTTTTCTCTGTGCCCACCTTGGATGTCCCAGAAACATCAAAATCCACATCAAAATAGCAAAATCTCAAAGCACAAAGTTGATGCTTAGTAACTTTTGGTTGAATAACTAAATATGAGGCTATAGAGTTATTTTTTAAAGTCCTCTTTAAGGTCAGATGCTGTACTGAGCATTCCTTACATGTATCTTCTTTAATTCAACAACCATATAAGGAAGGAGATCATATCTCTCTCTCTTTCTGTCAGTCAGGAAAACAGAAATCCATCTAGGTCTTTCAATTAGCGGAAACTTAATATGGAAAATAGGTTACAAAAGTAAGATCTGGAGGAACGAAAAGGGAAGGCTACACTACCCAGAGCCCATTGGTGTGAACTCAATACTGAGGCTTACAGGGCTCTGCTGTTGCACTCATGTGCTGGGTAGAACCACACGGCTGCTGCTCAGCACGAAGTGCAGGTGTCCTGCCCTCCACTGCTGATATAGCCACTGCCTCAGCTGCAGTGACCACTGCCACGATCGCAGGGACCTGTCATTACCTGTTGTTGCATCCATCATCACTGTTTCACCTGCAACAGCCTCCAGCACCAGTGTGGTCACTGCTAGGTCCTGAAGCAGAGAAACAACTCCTCTCTTCCACCTGTCTTCTAGTCTCTGGCCAGCCCTTCCTTTTGCTGGACTTTCAGAAGTCAGCAGGCAATAGAGTTTGGGAAATGTAGTTTTCAAGCTCCTGGTCCTGGAAGTATATAGAAGAGTACAGAAGAACCAGTGTGAGACTAAAACATCCACCCTTTTGGCTACTGAGGATATAGTATATAGACGAGTACAGAAGAACAAGTGTGAGACTGAAACATCCACCCTTTTGGCTACTGAGGATATAGCCTCCTCTTCCTTTTGCATATACTTTTTAAAATTTTCACCAACAATATCAACAAATTCATGCTTTTGTTTAATACAATGGACTATCTCTTATATAAACCAATATACTTTTACTCTCTTCCCAAGAGGAGAAATAGAAAGTTCAAGTGGTTATCCATTTCTTGTACTCACCTCAGTTGGCCCAATCCAATGTCTTGCTCATCTTCCTTGGTGTAACAGCCTTATAATCCATTTTCGTGTATACTTCTTAGGGTTTGCCAATATGAATGGACAAAATCTTGAAATTATTTAGGCATGTAAGTCTTCAAGGCCAGACATTAAACTTTTACCCTTAGAGTTGTTGGACTCTGATACTAGTTACAAGTCTGGTGGCCATGAAGGTTGGAGAGAGTGAATCTTGAGAACTGCAACCTCTTTTAAAGCAATGCCTTGGGGTGAGGTTATTAAGAGGGTCTTCTAGTCCTCTCAGGTGGGGAAGAAAGGACTGTTCCAAACAAGGGTACGTGGGAGATCAGGAGTTTCACACATCTGCATTAGTCTGTCCAGATTGGCCTCCTTCCAATTCTCAGGGTCCCACCCACTCCTTCCAAATCAATCCTCACAACTCACATACAAAATCTGATTAGCCCCTGAACTCAAATTACATTGTAATTCTCCAACCTGTAGGACAGAATTTGGGGACTATATCCATCCTGTGGCTGAAAAGACAAGAGATTCCTTTAGGGCCATCAGAGAAGCTCTCTGGTTCGGTGATCAGAACTTGAGCTGAGAGATTAAAGCCCTAAACTTGTCATTCTCTTTCTGCAATGTGTCCAGAAAAGTCAGACACAGACATCCCAGCTATGGTCTTACAATCATCATATCCCACCATCATGCCTACCCTGCTGTTATGGTGATCACTATCATTCTTACAACGGCCCATAATTACCCTCTAGGGGCCTCCATAGCAAGTGTTGCTACAGGAAAATGACCCTCTTTTCCTGTTGCTTTTAATCTCCCCCCAGCATCTTCCATTGGCAGAGACTAACCTGCATGCAGCTGGCATCAGAGACAGAAAATAATGTCACAGGTAGGTTTCCTCCTTTGGCAGTACAGAATAGAACTAAAGGCCAATTGTTGGACTGAGGGCCAACTAGTTATTATCCCCATTTTAAAGATGAGGAAGCTGAGGCTGGGGTGCTTGAATAACCTATCCTAGGCCTTACAAACAGAACTCATAACAGAGCTAAGACATTCTGATCTCTCTAAACCTAAGTCTCTGGTCTTTCCGTCATACAATATGTTCCCAGGAACCAATTGTCAGAGAGTCTGAAAAGTGACAAGAGTTTGACCATTTCCAGCTTTCCTGCTGCATTTTATATTCACCAGTCATTGCTCCGAACTGACATCTTGCACATGTTGATTGGCCTCCTTGTTATCAGTGACGGTTCAAATTTTGCAGGGATGGAGAAAGTGCAGTGACAGACTAGAGGCAGCCATAATGTCGTGGTTAAAGTCACAAACTTCCTGGGTTGGTAGCTCTGCCCTGTGACTTATAATTTGTCTAAACTTGAGCAAGTTATGTAACATCTCAGTGCCTCAGTTTCTTCATCTGTACAATGGTAATAGTACTCCCTGCTTCACATAGTTGGTGTGAGGAATAAAGAGTTAATCCATGAAGAACTTAAAGAAGAGTATAATCTAGTTGTTGTTATTATGATGTTTCATTGCATGTGATTTCTAAGAGACTCCTAAAGATGGAACATTATCTTCAATGTCTTTCTCAGAACCAACTGTGTCTACTAAGAGCTCTCAAGAGATGCAGATCCTAAAACTCTCCTCCAAGTCAATGGCAAGGTTGTGTGAGGGAGACCCAGGTGTTCCCAAAGACAGGAAAGTCTTGAGGGAGAAGGAGGCCTGGAATGAAGGTAAGGGTCCACCATTTATGAGAGAGCCCAGGAGGCCAGTTGAAGCTGTGGACTGAGGCCAAACCTTGTGCCAACCTGGGAAAGGAGAGTCAAAAAAGTTGTCTGCTTCCTGGGGAAGAAGAGGGACTCTGGTATTGGGCTCTGTAAAAAATAAGGCAGAACCAGGAAGAGAAGCCATATCCCTCAAGCATCCTGGCCAAGGTATGATCTGGAATGAAGGGCTGTGTGAGATCTCAGACCTTTAAGACTTAGCCCCTGGCTGTGCAAGTCTAACCCTATGACCCTGGATTATAACTGGCATTATTATAGCTCCTTTATTTCTTATTTCTCTCTCTCTTTCTTTCTAGAAAATGCAAGTGAGTGGGGGCAGGGAAGGAGAGCGTCAGAAGGAGAGGGAGAGAGAGAACCTTAAGCAGGCTTCACACCCAGTACAGAACCTGACCCAGGGCTTGAGCTTACATCCCTGAGATCATGACCTGAGCCAAAATCAAGAGTCAGACACTTAATTGACTGAACCATCCAGACACCCCTCTTATTTCTTTATCTCTTTCAACAGCTATTCATTAAGCAGCAACATATATGTCAATCTGATTTGAGTTCCTAATACTATCCCCATTTTACAGATGAGGAAACTAACATGCAGACAAGTTAGATAACTTGCCTCATCCCACAGGAAGATTTATCGGGGAATTCTCATTACCCCTACAGCTTACTCTTCCATAGCTGTATTCTCTTAGGAATCCCTAAGTCTTCTTTGGGGTAGCAGAGAAAGTAGGAGTGAGGTCAGGTTCCTGCAAGGTGTGTCACAGCTATTCAGGCAATTGACCAACGGGAAAAGCATTAGGTAATGCTCTTCATTATCCAAGGAGAACTCTTGCTGCCTTTAAGAGGTTTGGTCTGAACACATTTTGTGTGTGTGAAGGACAAGACAATGTAACTGGGTTTCCTAGAAAATCTGGTGGACTCTGCTTTTGACCCAGTAGGAAACCTGAAATGCACCAAACTTGCTGTGAAGGGACATGCTGCAGTGGATTTTGGCTCAAACCCTAGTTCTATATGAAGGAAGGGGTGCTACTTTGCCAGTTCTGCGTCTGTTTTATTATTCATAGTACCTGGCTGATTGTGCAAGATAGGGTTAGGAAGGTCAGCACAGCATTAATATGTTGAATTGGGAGATGGCATAGACTGGAGATGGAACCTGTCACACCAGAGTGATTCTTATTGAGGGGGCTTGATTTGATATTAATATTAATTTGATGTTTCTTCCCATCTTCAAGAAATTTGTCTTACCCAGATAGGAGAAAGCCTGAATGCCAGCCACATGCAAAGCAGTAAAGTCTGTTGGATTTTATGGTGGGGGTGGGGAGTTGGGGGCAAGACGAAAGAGGACCAGAGTGTCTACAATCTTTAGTGGAGGCTCTACCATGGATGTTTGGGGAGGTATGTATGGAGCCTTTAATGAGAATTAAAGATTCCAAATTTCTGCCCAAATGTATTGGGATTCTCAAAAGGATTCTTGACCTTATCCATCGATCATCTGAAGAAATTTCTGTTTACTGTGCAGCAGGCAGGCAAACATGCTCCACAAATCCAATTTGTATACTTGCCAGGTTAAATTTGACATTACTTTTAAAGAAAAAAAAGTCTCCAACTTGCACATACACCAAAATCACCTTGAGAGCTTGTTAAAACAGATTGCTGGGTCCTACTGCACAGTTTCTAAATTCAGTGGGGGTGGGGTGGGGCCTGAGGATTAGCGTTTCCACCTATTTGCAGGTGCTGCTGGTGCTGCTGGTCTGGGGTTCATAATCTGACAAACACTAGCCAACACAGATGAAAGTTTCAGCCAGTTGAGTTATGAGATCTGTGTGATGCTGAATAGCTGTTCTCACTAGCTTTGTCAATGGATGAAATTTTGTTCTAACTTGGCTGCTGCAGCGAGGCTGGTGACAGCAGCACTCAGGCTTCAGCAGTGAATGGGCTCATGATTTTGAGGCTGGTGGTCAGCAATTGATGCCAGTGTTTGTCATGGCAGACACAACCCAGTGTCCTGGCATGAGGTAAGCTTCCTGAGACCACTCTGGGAATTGGCAGTTGCAGGACCCTGCGGACCTGATTAGAAACAAGCCTTGCTGCTGATACAGGAAACCCAGGTATGACACCGAGATTCAAAATTGCTTCTGGAGTGTGACCTTCCCAAAGGTAGGGTTGTGTCCCTTCACATCTGTATGGCTAGCACAGAGCCTGGGAGGGAGTGGGCACTAAGAAAAGTTTTGCTGAAGGAGGTTGCCCCCATGCATGCCCCTCAGGCCAAACCTTAGCCCTGTCCACACTGTTGGGCCCTGCTGAGATTCAATAGAGCTGGCCTCTTTTGGCATTAGAAAGCCAACAAGTCTGTCATCAGAACCACCAGCATCTGGTTCTCTTTTTCTTTCAGCAGTTCCAGACATTTCTGCCTCCCCTCACCCACAACAGTTACATTCCACTTATATCTGGTTCTAGTCAATGGTCTGTTAGGAGAAGTGACCTGGGTCACTTCCGGGCTGAGACAATGAAGAGCCCTGTATGTCTTTTCGAGCTCTCTCCCTTCCTGGCCAGTGTGGAGGTCCTGCACTGAGATGGCCATGCCTCAGATGAAAGCAGTCTGGATTATCAGAGCACCACACATAGGACAGCTGCCCTGGACAGCTTCTCGATCTGCTTGAGTGAGAATAAAGTTTGCTGGTGTCATGACCCTGGAATTTAGATTTTCTTCAGGAACTTGAGATTTTTAACACCTGGTACCTTGTTTTGAATTTCTCTCCTAAGGGCAGATAATGCCTTCCAGGTTTTAGATTCAGCCTGAGATAGGAGCTGGTACTCTTTGCCTGCTCCACCCAAACTCAGAAAACAATGTAAAGTCATCATTTGTCAGGTTGTGTCATGACTGCTTCCGTGTGAGGGAGAATGGGACTCAGTGTGATGCTTCTCCTCCCAGATATTTGCACATTATAATTTCTCCCTTTAATTAGGGGGAGGAGTAGGGGAGGAAGAGTCAGGGAGAGGGAGGAGGAGGCAGAGAGAGATGAGAATTTTCTGTGGATTGAAGAAGTTTTATACACCGGGATCGAGTGGAAATGTGGGGAGATTTGAAGGGCTTAAGGAAACTTCTTAGCAAACTTGATATACCTCTCTGTAAGTGATGTCTTGAAGGCAGACTTGTTATAAAAATAAAAGAAGATACCATGTTTGACCCCAAACCAACACATATTTGTTTCCTTCTCCCCCATCCTGCAAGTTAGTTACTAATCCAACTTTCCAGAGGAGGTTACTTTGCCTTCAGATGTGATGTCACTTGTCCAAGGTTGCATAGCTGGAAAGTAGCCCAGCTGGAATTCCACCTCTGTCTGCCTAGCTCCATATGCACCATTTTCTTCATACTTCATTTTGGCAGAAGTTGCTCATCTTAGGACAAAACCTAATAGCCCCCAAGCATCATTCTGTGTGTAATTCCTGGAAAGGGATGCAGCTGGCATATCTTCCCAGGATCCTGAACCTATTTGGACTGAGCACAATCCCTCAGATCCCTCCCTTCAGCTCCTCCTTTGACTGCTGCTCTCTCTTCCCCACTGGCCCAGAATGTGCCAGGACAAGATTCCCCTTTCACCTCCCGCCCAGGCCAGTCCCTTCTATCTGCAGCCCAAGGCTTCAGTGCCAGGACTCTTGAGGAAATGTTACAACACAGTATCCTGGGATACTGGGAATGGGCTATAGTATACCTATACTGATTACTGCTTCCCTTCACTCCAACTTGGGACCTGGAGCTCCCCTACCATAGGGTTGCTTCTGACATGAGCAACCTCATCTACTTCTCTCAGCATGCCATGCACACTCTATCATCTCCCTGTGCCACACCATCCGAAAGGCTGCGGAATGCTACCTGGGAGCATATTCTACCTGCTGAGAGGGAAAATGCTGGTAGAGACTGTACTGGGGGAGAAAAGAGGTATAATTATTGGATAATGGATATAAAATTCTTATACATTACAAAGTGCTATGAATGTTTACATTAAAACCAGTGTGTATAATGACCTTTTTGTGGTTTATATCTTGCTCCCTTTCAGTTAATAGCATGTTGGTTTGCTTTCCATTATAGCACTTGTAGACTCACCATGTTCTTTTAAATAACTACCTGTGGCTCATCCTTTGTTTGTACTATATTTTACTTGACTAGTTCTTATTGATGGATGTTTAGGCTGTTGCAGGTCTTCTTTTGCTACTATAAATAATTTTGCAACGAACATCCTTACATACATGGTTCCCTTTTTTTCTTTTTCTTTCTTTTTTGTCCCCCTATTTTTGGAGTTTAGATATTAGGTAAATTCCTAGAAATGTAATTACTAAGTCAAAGTGTATGTTTGATTTTAATATTAATAGCTATTGCTATATTTAAAGGCTTTAAAATGTAGATAGTCCACCTTACAAATCTTTTCCATTATGGTTTATGGGGTTTGTGCCATGCTTAAAAAGGTCTTCCTTCTACAAAAAGTCTCCTTCTGGTGCTTTTATGGCTTTATCTTTTTAATGTTTAAATCTTTGCTCCATCTGGAATTCACGTTAATGTAAGGAATGAAATAGAGATCAGGTTTTATTTTTCCCCAAATGGCTAGCTAGTTGTCCCAACACTGTTTATTGAATAATCCATCTTTTTTTCTTGCTGATTTGAAATGCTACTCTTATCATGTACAAAAACTCCCACATGCATTAGATCTTTTCTTTTTCAATTTTCTGCTCTGTTTCATTTAAATCTTCTATCTAAACTTGTGTAAGTTTTGATTACTGTAGCTTGATTATGTATTTTAATATGTAGCTGGGTTAGTCTCCTTCATTACTCCTCCTTTTCAGAGATTTTCTGGTGATTCTAAATTTTTTAATTTTATAGGTGAACTTAAATATGATTTGTTCAATAAAAAACGATACAGGTTTTTTTTTTGACTGGGATAATACAGAATGTAGAGAGACACGTAGGAAGACTTAACTTCATTCATTAATCTTCCCATTCACTAGAAAGGCATTCCTTTCTATTAAAATATTTGTTGTAGCTTTTCTTCAGAAAATAGTAGTGAGTAGTTTTCCTCATTTTGGTCTTTCACAGTTATTTCAAAATTTATTCCTTTTTGGAGGGATGGCAGTAGAAAGATGATATTTTTCCTTTTGACATATTTTCCAATTGGGTATTATTTGAATACAGGAAAACTACTTTTTATATTAACTTTGCAGCAATTCATCTTAATAAATTCTCTTACTTTTTAAAATAGTTCTCAGTTGATTCTCTTGGGTTTTTTATGTGTGCAATCATAGGACCTAAAATCATGCTACTGTTTTTATTCCGATGGGAAGTCTTCCAGTGCTTGGACATCAAGCATAATTCTGGCTTTTCAAATATGTGTTATTTTGCACCTATGTATTAACATACATGTGTACATATAGATTTACTTATACACACATGCAAACATACCTGCATATAAATCAAGTTAAAATTTCTGTTTATACTTAGAGTTTCCATTTTATATTTATATTGAATTTTACCAAATGCTTCCCTTACATTTATTGAGATGATCACTTTGTTTTCCTTATCTGACCTACTAGTGTAATGAATTATATGAAAAGATTTTCTAATATCTAACCCTTCTTTAATTCTTGAATGAATTCTACTTTCTGGTGGATTTTTCACTTAAACAGTTCCTATATTCTATTTGCTAATATTTTATTTCAGATTTGTGTATCACCATTTATAGAATGATTAGTCGATATTTCATTTTTGTGCTATCTTTGGCAAGTTTTGATAAATCTTTTTCTAGATCTTTTACTAAAGGAGTTTGGAAGTATAGTAGTCTTAAAAGTGCATATCAGGAGTGAAGAAAGGTGTATATGTGCCAGACTTCAGAGCAAGCCACCAGAGATTCTGCTACTTGCAACCTATACAGCTTTGAGCAAGTTACTTAAATTGTTCAAGCCTCAGTTTTCTTATCTGTAGAATGGATATAGTAATGTCATGAGGATTAAAAAAGACAGCCCTTAAAAAGCTCTTAGCATACGAAGTGCTCGGTCAACCTTAGCAGATTTTTTTAAGCCAGCATGAAGGTGACCTAAAGCAAGCACAGCCCAGGCTGGTCAGAGGGGTCACCGGGAAGGGGTGTCGGCCTCTGGTCAGGGCCATTGCGTCCTCATTCCAGGATAGCTAGGGTGACAAGGTCAGGGCAATCTAGCCATCTTTGTTCAGTGAATTATCACTTCAGATCTGAGGGGCTGTTTCTTCCAAACATCCGAAGCTCCTCAGTAGCTGAGATGTTAGCTGTATTTCTTTCTTTCTTTCTTTCTTTCTTTTTTTTTTAAGATTTTATTTCTTTGATAGAGAGACACAGCGAGAGTGGGAACACAAGCAAGGGGAGTCAGAGAGGGAGAAGCAGGCTTCCTGCCGAGCAGGGAGCTCAATTTGGGGCTCGATCCCAGGATCCTGGGATCATGACCTGAACTGAAGGCAGACACTAAATGGCTGAGCCACCCAGTTGCCTCTGCATTCCTGATCCAACTAATGAACCAGTTCAGAGTTTTATAATAATTCTTCACACAAAGCTGCTTTTTAATTTATTTATTTGACTAACAACTGAGTGTTGCTATTAATTATATATAACATTAATAATATTATTTATTAATTACATATAATTATTTTATTATTATTATATATATAATATATAATATTATTTTATTGTTATGTAAATTGGGGATGGCTTGGTTTCTTTATAGAACAGCAAGAGATACTTATATTTTCAATTTGAAATAATTCTTCTTATTATTATATATATAATATATAATATTATTTTATTGTTATGTAAATTGGGGATGGCTTGGTTTCTTTATAGAACAGCAAGAGATACTTATATTTTCAATTTGAAATAATTCTTTATATTTAGTTTTACAGTAAATAAGAGAAAACCTTTTATTGGGCTTCGTGATAGATAAGAGGCATCAGGTGTCAGAAGTTAAAGAAAAATGTGTGGGAAGAAAACTTGAAACTGAGAATATTCTACTCAGGAATTGACTGTTTTCAAATATGAACGGGGCAGGCTGCTATTGTTTCAATTGCCACATTGGCACAAATAGTAGAACACCAGGATTCTACGGGAGCATGGTCTGAATACACTCTGTGAAAATCTGTAAGTTTTTCATGGTCACTACATATTTTTTCTATTTTTTTATTGTGATAAAGTCTACATAACAAAAGATTTCCATAATTTCACAATTTAAACGAGTATATTTCATAATGTTGGGCAACCATTCTCACTATCTTGTTACAGAATTTTCCTTCACCCCCAGAGGTAGCCCTGTACTCACTGAGCAGTCACTCCTCATTCTGTCTTCCCCTTAGCCCATGGTAACCACTACTCTGCTTTCTATCCCTATGGGTTTGCTTATTCTGGGTATTTCATAGAAATAGAATTGTACAATTATTATGTGTTTTCAAAGCCTTAATAACTCAAGCTGCCTTTTGTTAAAGGTGAAGTATTATGTACTCTTTCTCCTAAGACCCCACCTAAAGGAATATAATACATCAGCCCACAGGGACAAAAAGATTGTGCAGAAGATAACACTGAATAAAGATTTCAATACATTTTTAGATGCTAGAAGGTAAATAGGGAAGACACAGTGCGAAGTATGCATCAAACAGAGCCACTTTGTCCTCAGAATTCCAGAGTGGGGTCTAGGATGTCATGGTATGGGATGAGGTAGGGGACCAAAGACAAGAAATTAACCCCGAAGATGAGCACATACCAGTGAATTCCAGTCACTCATTGTCCACTAGCTTACTTGCAGAATGTCAGTAATCAGGTGTCTACCGCAGTGTGAAGATCAGAAGTTACTCTCTAGATGGCCTATTGAGTGACACTTAGGGGTGTCCCAGCGACCCTGCTTGCTCAATCTGGAACACAGACCACCAGTTAGCAAGCCCTGCCCTGGTGACCCTCAGCTTCCAATTATCCTTTTATCACCACATAAGTATGAACAGATGGCAAAGAGTCACCAGGCATTGAAGAAGGCTTCCAGCAGAAAAAAAAAATACTTTTATAAAAAAGATTTTATTTATCTGACAGAGAAATCACAAGTAGGCAGAGAGGCAGGCAGAGAGAGAGGGGGAAGCAGGCTCCCTGCTGAGCAGAGAGCCCAATGCGGGGCTAGATCCCAGGACCCTGAGATCATGACCTGAGCCAAAGGCAGAGGCTTTAACCTGCTGAGCCATCTAGGTGTCCCTAAAAGGAACTTTAAGAGAATAAGAATGAGGCCTTGGAATTGAAAAACATTGCTAAAGTTAAAAATTCAATAGGTGTTAGAACATAAAATGGAGGAAATTTCCTGAAAAGGAGAGGAGAAATACGTGAGATTGAAAGTTAAGAACTATTGAGGATGTAATCCAGGAGGCCCAACATTGGATCCATGGGTGTTATTCTTTTTTTTTTTTTTTTTTTTAGACTTTAATTTTTTATTTTTTATAAACATATATTTTTATCCCCAGGGGTACAGGTCTGTGAATCACCAGGTTTACACACTTCACAGCACTCACCAAATCACATACCCTCCCCAATGTCCATAATCCCACCCCCTTCTCCCAAACCCCCTCCCCCCGGCAACCCTCAGTTTGTTTTGTGAGATTAAGAGTCACTTATGGTTTGTCTCCCTCCCAATCCCATCTTGTTTCATTTATTCTTCTTCTACCCACTTAAGCCCACATGTTGCATCACCACTTCCTCATATCAGGGAGATCATATGATAGTTGTCTTTCTCTGCTTGACTTATTTCGCTAAGCATGATACGCTCTAGTTCCATCCATGTTGTTGCAAATGGCAAGATTTCATTTCTTTTGATGGCTGCATAGTATTCCATTGTGTATATATACCACATCTTCTTGATCCATTCATCTGTTGATGGACATCTAGGTTCTTGCCATAGTTTGGCTATTGTGGACATTGCTGCTATAAACATTAGGGTGCATGTGCCCCTTTGGATCACTACGTTTGTATCTTTAGGGTAAATACCCAGTAGTGCAATTGCTGGGTCATAGGGCAGTTCTATTTTCAACATTTTGAGGAACCTCCATGCTGTTTTCCAGAGTGGCTACACCAGCTTGCATTCCCACCAACAGTGTAGGAGGGTTCCCCTTTCTCCGCATCCTCGCCAGCATCTGTCATTTCCTGACTTGTTGATTTTAGCCATTCTGACTGGTGTGAGGTGATATCGCATTGTGGTTTTGATTTGTATTTCCCTGATGCCGAGTGATATGGAGCACTCTTTCATGTGTCTGTTCGCCATCTGGATGTCTTCTTTGCAGAAATGTCTGTTCATGTCCTCTGCCGATTTCTTGATTGGATTATTTGTTCTTTGGGTGTTGAGTTTGCTAAGTTCTTTATAGATTCTGGACACTAGTCCTTTATCTGATATGTCGTTTGCAAATATCTTCTCCCATTCTGTCAGTTGTCTTTTGATTTTGTTAACTGTTTCCTTTGCTGTGCAAAAGCTTTTGATCTTGATGAAATCCCAGTAGTTCATTTTTTCCCTTGCTTCCCTTGCCTTTTGCGTTGTTCCTAGGAAGATGTTGCTGCGGCAGAGGTCGAAGAGGTTGCTGCCCGTGTTCTCCTCAAGGATTTTGATGGATTCCTTTCGTACATTGAGGTCCTTCATCCATTTTGAGTCTATTTTTGTGTGTGGTGTAAGGGAATGGTCCAATTTCATTTTTCTGCATGTGGCTGTCCAATTTTCCCAGCACCATTTATTGAAAAGGCTGTCTGTTTTCCATTGGACATTCTTTCCTGCTTTGTCGAAGATTAGTTGACCATAGATTTGAGGGTCTATTTCTGGGCTCTCTATTCTGTTCCATTGATCTATGTGTCTGTTTTTGTGCCAGTACCATGCTGTCTTGATGATGACAGCTTTGTAATAGAGCCTAAAGTCCGGAATTCTGATGCCACCAACGTTGGCTTTCTTTTTCAATATCCCTTTGGCTATTCGAGGTCTTTTCTGGTTCCATATAAATTTTAGCATTATTTGTTCCATTTCTTTGAAAAAGATGGATGGTACTTTGATAGGAATTGCATTAAATGTGTAGATTGCTTTAGGTAGCATAGACATTTTCACAATATTTATTCTTCCAATCCAGGAGCATGGAACATTTTTCCATTTCTTTGTGTCTTCCTCAATTTCTTTCATGAGTACTTTATAGTTTTCTGAGTATAGATTCTGTGTCTCTTTGGTTAGGTTTATTCCTAGGTATCTTATGGTTTTGGATGCAATTGTAAATGGGATTGACTCCTTAATATCTCTTTCTTCTGTCTTGCTGTTGGTGTAGAGAAATGCAACTGATTTCTGTGCATTGATTTTATATCCTGACACTTTACTGAATTCCTGTATAAGTTCTAGCAGTTTTGGAGTGGAGTCTTTTGGGTTTTCCACATATAGTATCATATCATCTGCGAAGAGTGATAATTTGACTTCTTCTTGGCCGATTTGGATGCCTTTAATTTCCTTTTGTTGTCTGATTGCTGAGGCTAGGACCTCTAGTACGATGTTGAATAGCAGTTGTGATAATGGACATCCCTGCCGTGTTCCTGACCTTAGCGGAAAAGCTTTCAGTTTTTCTCCATTGAGAATGATATTTGCGGTGGGTTTTTCATAGATGGCTTTGATGATATTGAGGTATGTGCCCTCTATCCCTACACTTTGAAGAGTTTTGATCAGGAAGGGATGTTGTACTTTGTCAAATGCTTTTTCAGCATCTATTGAGAGTATCATATGGTTCTTGTTCTTTCTTTTATTGATGTGTTGTATCACATTGACTGATTTGCGGATGTTGAACCAACCTTGCAGCCCTGGAATAAATCCCACTTGGTCGTGGTGAATAATCTTTTTAATGTACTGTTGAATCCTATTGGCTAGTATTTTGTTGAGTATTTTCGCATCTGTGTTCATCAAGGATACCGGTCTATAGCTCTCTTTTTTGGTGGGATCCTTGTCTGGTTTTGGGATCAAGGTGATGCTGGCCTCATAAAATGAGTTTGGAAGTTTTCCTTCCATTTCTATATTTTGGAACAGTTTCAGGAGAATAGGAATTAGTTCTTCTTTAAATGTTTGGTAGAATTCCCCCGGGAAGCCGTCTGGCCCTGGGCTTTTGTTTGTTTGGAGGTTTTTAATGACTGTTTCAATCTCCTTACTGGTTATGGGTCTGTTCAGGCTTTCTATTTCTTCCTGGTTCAGTTGTGGTAGTTTATATGTTTCTAGGAATGCATCCATTTCTTCCAGATTGTCAAATTTGTTGGCATAGAGTTGCTCATAGTATGTTCTTATAATAGTTTGTATTTCTTTGGTGTTAGTTGTGATCTCTCCTCTTTCATTCATGATTTTATTTATTTGGGTCCTTTCTCTTTTCTTTTTGATAAGTCGGGCCAGGGGTTTATCAATTTTATTAATTCTTTCAAAGAACCAGCTCCTAGTTTCGTTGATTTGTTCTATTGTTTTTTTGGTTTCTATTTCATTGATTTCTGTTCTGATCTTTATGATTTCTCTTCTCCTGCTGGGCTTAGGGTTTCTTTCTTGTTCTTTCTCCAGCTCCTTTAGGTGTAGGGTTAGGTTGTGTACCTGAGACCTTTCTTGTTTCTTGAGAAAGGCTTGTACCGCTATATATTTTCCTCTCAGGACTGCCTTTGTTGTGTCCCACAGATTTTGAACCGTTGTATTTTCATTATCATTTGTTTCCATGATTTTTTTCAATTCTTCTTTAATTTCCCGGTTGACCCATTCATTCTTTAGAAGGATACTGTTTAGTCTCCATGTATTTGGGTTCTTTCCAAACTTCCTTTTGTGGTTGAGTTCTAGCTTTAGAGCATTGTGGTCTGAAAATATGCAGGGAATGATCCCAATCTTTTGATACCGGTTGAGTCCTGATTTAGGACCGAGGATGTGATCTATTCTGGAGAATGTTCCATGTGCACTAGAGAAGAATGTGTATTCTGTTGCTTTGGGATGAAATGTTCTGAATATATCTGTGATGTCCATCTGGTCCAGTGTGTCGTTTAAGGCCTTTATTTCCTTGCTGATCTTTTGCTTGGATGACCTGTCCATTTCAGTGAGGGGAGTGTTAAAGTCCCCTACTATTATTGTATTATTGTTGATGTGTTTCTTTGATTTTGTTATTAATTGGTTTATATAGTTGGCTGCTCCCACATTGGGGGCATAGATATTTAAAATTGTTAAATCTTCTTGTTGGACAGACCCTTTGAGTATGATATAGTGTCCTTCCTCATCTCTTATTATAGTCTTTGGCTTAAAATCTAATTGATCTGATATAAGGATTGCCACTCCTGCTTTCTTCTGATGTCCATTAGCATGGTAAATTCTTTTCCACCCCCTCACTTTAAATCTGGAGGTGTCTTCGGGCTTAAAATGTGTTTCTTGGAGGCAACATATAGATGGGTTTTGTTTTTTTATCCATTCTGATACCCTGTGTCTTTTGACAGGGGCATTTAGCCCATTAACATTCAGGGTAACTATTGAGAGATATGAATTTAGTGCCATTGTATTGCCTGTAAGGTGACTGTTACTGTATATGGTCTCTGTTCCTTTCTGATCTACCACTTGTAGGCTCTCTCTTTGCTTAGAGGACCCCTTTCAAGATTTCCTGTAGAGCTGGTTTGGTATTTGCAAATTCTTTCAGTTGTTGTTTGTCCTAGAAGCTTTTAATCTCTCCTTCTATTTTCAATGATAGCCTAGCTGGATATAGTATTCTTGGCTGCATGTTTTTCTCGTTTAGTGCTCTGAAAATATCATGCCAGCTCTTTCTGGCCTGCCAGGTCTCTGTGGATAAGTCAGCTGCCAATCTAATATTTTTACCATTGTATGTTACAGACTTCTTTTCCCGGGCTGCTTTCAGGATTTTCTCTTTGTCACTGAGACTTGTAAATTTTACTATTAGGTGACGGGGTGTGGGCCTATTCTTATTGATTTTGAGGGGCGTTCTCTGAACCTCCTGAATTTTGATGCTCGTTCCCTTTGCCATATTGGGGAAATTCTCCCCAATAATTCTCTCCAGTATACCTTCTGCTCCCCTCTCACTTTCTTCTTCTTCTGGAATCCCAATTATTCTAATGTTGTTTCGTCTTATGGTGTCACTTATCTCTCGAATTCTCCCCTCGTGGTCCAGTAGCTGTTTGTCCCTCTTTTGCTCAGCTTCTTTATTCTCTGTCATTTGGTCTTCTATATCACTAATTCTTTCTTCTGCCTCATTTATCCTAGCAGTTAGAGCCTCCATTTTTGATTGCACCTCATTAATAGCTTTTTTGATTTCACCTTGGTTAGATTTTAGTTCTTTTATTTCTCCAGAAAGGGCTTTTATATCTCTCGAGAGGGTTTCTCTAATATCTTCCATGCCTTTTTCGAGCCCGGTTAGAACCTTGAGAATTGTCATTCTGAACTCTAGATCTGACATATTACCGATGTCTGTATTGATTAGGTCCCTAGCCTTCGGTACTGCCTCTTGTTCTTTTTTTTGTGTTGAATTTTTACGTCTTGTCATTTTGTCCAGATAAGAGTAAATGAAGGGGCAAGTAAAATACTAAAAGGGTGGCAACAACCCCAGGAAAATATGCTTTAACCAAATTAGAAGAGATCCAAAATCATGAGTGGGGAGAAAGGGGATAAAAAGAGGTTCAAAAAGGAAGAAAGAAAAAAAAAAACAAAAAGAAAAGAAAAAAAAAAAAGAAAAGAAAAGAAAAGAATTTTTAAAAAAAGAAAATACCTAAGAAAAATGTAAAAAAGAAAAAATATATATATTAGATAAACTAGTAAAAAATCGTTAAAAAAGAAAAAGGTAACAGTTAAAAAAAAAATTTTACCCGAAGGCGAGAAAAAAAAAATATGAAAAAGAAGAAATCAAATTAACTGCAAGAAAAAAAAAATCACAGGAAAAAAGCCATGAGTTCCGTGCTTGGCTTTCTCCTCCTCTGGAATTCTGCTGCTCTCCTTGGTATTGAAACCGCACTCCTTGGTAGGTGAACTTGGTCTCGGCTGGATTTCTTGTTGATCTTCTGGGGGAGGGGCCTGTTGTAGTGATTCTCAAGTGTCTTTGCCCCAGGCAGAATTATACCGCCCTTACCCGGGGCCGGGGTGAGTAATCCGCTCGGGTTTGCTTTCAGGAGCTTTTGTTCCCTGAGCGCTTTCCGTAGAGTTCCAGAGGACGGGAATACAAATGGCGGCCTCCTGGTCTCCGGCCCGGAGGAACCGAGAGCCCAGGGCCGCACTCCTCAGTGCGCGCTCAGAGAACCGCGCCCAGTTACTCCCGTCTGCCTGACCTCCGGCCGCGCTCCGAGCTCACCGAGCCTGCGACCGGTTCAAGGTAACACGGAGCTGTGAGCTTACTGTCGGCTCTGTCTCTGTAGCCAGCTTTCCCGTTCCAATACCCGCAAGCTCTGCGACACTCAGACACCCCCGATCCTTCTGTGACCCTGCGGGACCTGAGGCCACGCTGACCCCGCATGGGCTTCGCCCCGGTTTAGCCTCTGGAGCGATGTCCCTCAGCGGAACAGACTTTTAAAAGTCCTGATTTTGTGCACGGTTGCTCCGCCGCTTGCCAGGAGCCGGCCCCTCCCCCCGGGGTCTATCTTCCCGTCGCTTTGGATTCACTTCTCCGCCGGTCCTACCTTTCAGAAAGTGGTTGTTTTTCTGTTTCCAGAATTGCTGTTCTTCTTCTCTTCGATCTGCCGATGGATTTTCAGGTGTTTGCAATCTTTAGATAAGCTATCTAGCTGATCTCCGGCTAGCTGAAGCAGTCTCAGCTTGCTACTTCTCCGCCATCTTGGCTCCTCTCTCAGAATCCATGGGTGTTATTCTGAAAGGGAACCCAGGGAGAATGGAGAGAAGAAAGTTATTATTTTTTTTAATGCAAGAAAATGTTACAGAGCTAAAGCATGAAAGTAGAGACATTTATTTTTTTATTTTTAAAAATATTTTATTTATTTATTTGAGAAAGATAGAGACATAGATAGCAAGAGAGAGCACAAGTGGGGAAGAGAGGGAAAAGCAGACTCTCCACTGAGCAGGAAGCCAGAGGCAGGGCTGGATCCCAAGACCCCAGGGATCATGACCTGAGCTTAGTGCAGACACTTAACTGACTGAGCCTTCCAGGTGCCCCAAAAGAGACTTGTAGTTAAAATCCTACTAAGTATCTAAAATAATGAATTTAGAAACAGCTAACCTTAAGGCATATTATCATGAAATTTCAGAGCCTTTGGGATAAAATACAACTCTAAAAACTTCTAGAGCAGAAAGAAAAAGAACTACAAAATCAGAATCAGAAGAATCAGAATGGTATCAAACTTCTCAACGGTGAGTACTACACACTGGACGACAGTGGTCTGGTGCCTTCAAAATGGTGAGGAAAAATAATTTTTGATTTAGAATTGTATATGCAGAAGCGCCTGGGTGGCTCAGTGGGGTAAAGCCTCTGCCTTCGGCTCAGGTCATGATCTCAGGGTCCTGGGATCAAGCCCCGAATCGGGCTCTCTGCTCAGCAGGGAGCCTGCTTCCTCCTCTCTCTCTGCCTGCTTCTCTGCCTACTTGTGATCTCTGTCTGTTAAATAAATAAATAAAATCTTAAAAAAAAAAAAAAAAAAGAATTGTACATGCAACCAAAGAATCCATCCAAATGGGGGAGAAAATGGACACATCTTGTACAGGCAAAGATATGAACAGCCTCTTGTCTTAGAATGTGCTTGAGTAGAACCAGGCATGAAACCAGAGAAGGAAGTAACCAACCTGATATGGGAAGCCCTAGAATCAAACTCTGCAGAGAGGAGCAGGAGCTTTTCAGGAGAGCGCTGGGCTGCAGAACAAGATGATAGCTGGTGCTGGTTGGAGGGAAGACCCTGAGTAATGGGGCTTCAAGAAAAAGGAGACTCCATACAATGTCCAACATGATGAAGCATTTGGAAATCATGTGGTTATGCTGATGCCAGAAAAGCACCAGGAAATCAGGAAGGCAACTAGAGACACCAGATGAAACATAACAACAACAACAACAAAAAACTATATATAAAGAGAGAAAAGGTAGTCATGATACATTCTTTTGCTTTGCAGAGGATGTATTTACTGTGTCATAATGCTGTAAACTACCGATTATGGATTTAACAAAAATAGTGAAATAACTATATTAGGAGGGTGTGGACAGGTGAGGAGGGGACAGCCTAAGAGAGTTAAATAGCTATTAATCTTACCACCATAATCAATAGATAATGTCAAGAGTGGATAAATCAAGAAATAGTAGTAGAAGCACATTATCTGGAACTATAGAAGTAACCAATAGAAGAAACAGCTTTAAAAAGTTAAAAATCCTGGCATCTAGGGAGCAGGAATAGAAATGGGGAGGACTAGGATAAAGGACCATTGTTTTCTCTATTTTTAAAATGCAATTTTAAAAACCGTGCATGTATTACATTGATAAAAAATAAAGCAAATAATAAAAATGAACTCGAGCTGAGGTATGAGAAAAATATGTAAATGGCATTCAGAAGCCAATTTATTTGTGATTAAGACAGCTATGCTATACAACTGTAGACAATTTTTTAAAATTTCGAATCCTATGACAAATGAAAAATGGCTTCCTTAGAAAAGAAGATGAACCTGCAGCCAGCAGAAATGAGCTTCTATCCATTTCCAGAAGAAAATTCATTGCTCATTATGGGAATACATATAGGGTGTCTCTATCAACCTACAACCCAAGTTGTTAAAGTTAAAATTTAACAGTTTTTAAAACTTTACAAAGACCATGAAAAGCCTTCATAATGCTGTAAATTCTAACCTGGTTGGAGGCATGAAGTCCACACAAATTCTGGCTTCCTTCAACTTCAAGTAACTCAGCATGTAAATCCTTAGGAATCAGATGAATCTTGAGAGTGAAATACTTTCACCTTTGTAGAAAAAGCAATTGAGCAGCATGTAGGTCAGTAAGAAAGGGATTCTAAATTCCACTCAGCATGTATACCCAATATGGGCCCAAAAGGGCTTGGGGCTGTTGGAGAAGTTGCAAGCGTTGGATAAGTTGGGCAGGAATAGATTCCCCTCTCTCCCCTTAGCTCCAAAACATTAAAAAACCATAAAGTGTGTCACTCAGCTCAGGCTGCCACAGCAAAATAACACATGTTGCATTTCTTAAACAACAGAAATTTATTTTCTTACAGTCCTGGAGGTTAGCCATCCAAGATCAAGGTGCTGGTAAGTTTGCTATTTCCCGAGGCCTCTCCGCTTGGCTTGCAGGTAGCCATCTTCTCATGTTTTCACGTGGTCTCTTCTCTGTGCTTGGACATCCCTGGTGGCTCCTTCTCTTCTTATAAAGACACCTGTTTGATTGGGGCCCACCATTATGCCTCATTTTACCTTGGTACCTCCTGAAAGGCCCTATCTCCAAATAAAATCACATTGGGTGGTTAAGCCTTCAGGATATAAATTTGAGGTGGGGGGCATAATTCAGTTTATAAAACACTTTATAACACAGTTCCATTAGGAAGCTCAGGCTGCCACATAGAAGAGCCCCTCAGAGAGGAATGCTGCGTGACAGTGTCATGATATGGACACAGGAGACAGCCAAGCGGATGTGTTTCCAAAAGAACACTTCCAATTTACCAGATTCAGTGATTTCTGAGTCAACATACTAAGGCATAGGAAATTGGCTTGAGCAGAGTTTCCTGTTTCTGTTCTCCGAAGGACTCTCCAAGCTAAGTCACAGTTCAGAAGTTGGAGGAAGAATCTCCAGTTCTCTGGCAAAGGTTCCTGTGGATGCAAATAGATTCTGGGCAAGAGCATCTGAGCACATGCTTGGTGAACAGAGGTTGTGCAGGAAAGGAAAAGTATTCATATGTTACTATATGGCTTAGTTGTTACAGTGCTTAAGTGGTTATAGTAATATCCACATGAAATATTACTCTAATCAAACTAAGACGAACTCTAGTGGGAAGAGCAGCGATGAGGAGGGAGCGTGAAGGTAATTGACCAAAAAGTAGGAAAGGAACCTGAATCCCCATCTCTCATAGGAAGGTCAATAAATCCTCATCTTAAAAAAAAAAAAAAAAGTTTTATTTATTATTTATCTCAGAAAGACAGCACAATCAGGGGAGTGGCAGGCAGACGGAGAAGCAGGCTCCTCACTGAACAGGGAGCCCTATGCAGGACTTGATCCCAGGACTCTGGGAGTATGACCTGAGCAGAAGATAGCCACTTAACCAACTGAGTCACCCAGACCTCCTGATATATCCTCATCTTTGTGAGAGGGAAGTCACCCAATAATGCCTAAAATAGGAAATGTCATAAATTGACAAAATAGATATTTTGAAACATGGACGTAAATCCTAAGATGTCAAATAAAATAAGAGAAAAATCATTGCCTGTGGAAAGGGGGAAGAGACAGAAGGGTGACCTGCAATTTTTTAAAAAAGTTTTTAATTAACATACCTTATAGAACTAGTTAACACTTTAAACTGTAGGCATGTATAATTTTGATTAAAAATAAATAAATAGGGACCCCTGGGTGGCTCAATCGGTTAAGCATTCCACTCTTGATTTCAGCTCATGTCATGATCTCATGGATTGTGGGATCAAGCCCTGTGGCAGGCTCCATGCTCAGTGGCGAGTCTGCTGGAGATTTTCCTTCCCTTTCCCTTTCCCCCTACTTGTGTGCCCTCTCTCTCTCTCCCTAAAATAAATAAACAATCTTAAAAAAAACAAAAACAAAAACAAATAACACTGTTAAGGGAAAAATGGAAAAAAAAATCACAGTGGCTCAATTTTGTTTGTCCTAAAATGACTATATAGAAAAGGCAGCAGTTAGAGGCAATAACAGTGATGGCAATAGCAAAACAGTTTCCATCACTAAACACTTTGCTGAGAAAATGCATTCTTTCAATAAACATTTTTTTTGTTTGTTTTTGTGTCTTTAAAGATTTTATTTATTTGACACAGAGAGAGACATCACAAGTAGACAGGCAGGCGGGAGGGTGGGTGGGGAGCAGGCTCCCCGCCAAGCAGCGAGCCTGATGAAGGGCTCGATCTGAGGACCCCAAGATCATGACCTGAGCCGAAGGTAGAGGCTTTAACCAACTGAGCCATCCAGGCCCCTCAATAAACATTTATTGAATACCTACTATGTGCCAGGCCATGGTGATTGTGATAGTCAAGATTCCTGCTCTCATAGATTTTTTTTTAAATTTTAGTAGGGTACATAGAAAAACACATAAGTGGTCAAATAAATAGGATTATTTCCTATGATGTTGAGTGCTTTGAGGAAAATAAAGGACAATGGTTTAATGAGTCATGGGGAGATACAAATGATTATTTAGACTGTATATTCAAGGAAAACCTCTTTTAAAAAAGTGAAGTTTGACCTCAGACCTGAGCAAAGAAAAGGCAGCTGTGGGAAAGGCAGATGTAGCAGAATGTGCAAAGGCCCTGAGATAGAACTAAGTTTGGTGTGTTTTAGGAATAGTCAGGAGGCCAGTGTGACTGGATTGTGGAGAGCAAGACAGAGAGAACATGCAATGGGGTATATGAGGTAAATTTTATTCTGAACTTGATGGAAAGGCATTGGAGAGTTTTCAGCAGTGTAGTGATAAGGTCTGATTTATACTAAAGAAAAAAAAAATCTGGTGTGGTTGTGGGGTGATGGCTGGATTAGGGCAAGGGATGGAAAATGGAAGCAGGTTTAATTTGGGCACTTAAGGAATTTGGTACAGGGTAAAGCTGTGGAGATAGAGAGCAGTGGACATATCTGGGCTGGGAATCTTAATATTAGTGTAGCTCTAGGGGGTAACAAAGAGGTTGATGGAGAACCTCCGAGGGAGAGGGGCAAAAGGAAGAAATTTTACTTCTGCAGTCGATCTCCCCAAATTCCCAGGCTCCCTTTGACATATGTGAACAGGAAGCTCTGGTCAAGGGTGGCTGAGGGATCTGAGTGATTATGCAGGGAATAAAGACTTGCCAAATTGCTTTCAACTCAGCCCATCTCCATCCTGGCTTTCACCACACTTGACGTGAACGTGTAACTGAGCTTGTAAATAACTGTGCTTGGAGGCAGAGCTGGGAATTACGCCCCTCTAGACAGCTATTCAGAGCCTGAGAGAATAGGGCCCACTCACTGTAATGCTATGCATTAAAAAGCACTTATGCTGCTCAAACCAGCATTAGAATTGCACATAAACATTGCTGTCATGCTCTCAATGGGACTCTGGAGTCCAAGTGGGACTCTCAGAGTCTGCAGAGGGGAGAAAAGCCATCTCAGGCAGTGCAATGATCTCTCCTCCACAGCCCACGGAGCAACACCGCCTCTCTCTTGTGGAGACTCCTCTCTATAAATGGGGAGAAAAATGAGCTTATTTCCAAACCAAGATTAAACTGGGTCCACACTGCATGGAGATGATGGGTCTCTAAGAAAAGAGAAATAAAACGAAGCCAAGGAAGTACATTCATTCAGAGGTGGCAGGCTAGGATGAGCCCGGGGTTCTTGGGAGTTACAAGCAGCTCCTTGCACAGGGTCTAACACACGGCAAGCTGTCAATGAATGGATGGATGGGTGGATGTGAGATCCACACACTCCTGAAGGTCTAGCCTCGATAGTCTTTTATTCATTAAGTTTCTGTTTAAGAATAAGATGAATTTTCTGGGCCAAGTCTTTACAAAAAGACTCAGGGGACACATGTGGACAGTTGGCACCCATCCATGAATTTGTGTTGCATACAGAATACCTCCATCCCACTCCAGTAATTCATCCCCTAATGTGATCTGAAGTCTAGAATTATCCATGACTCCCAAAGAGCAGGAAGTGAGTCAAGATCAAGTGGTGAATCTGGAGTATCTCTAAGGGACCACAGTCCACCCTAAGGAAGTAACTGCTAGGATTACCTGGCTGTTTAGATAATCACCAACTCTCAGATTTACTTGGTTCCTAGAGAAATGAAAAGAGATATTTCTGAAAACTCAAGTGGCAGGGAGGAAAAGACCCTGGACTAAGACAGCTGCCCTAATGTGAGCTACACTCTGCACTGTGCCTCCTTCCTCATCTATAAGAAGGGACCAAATTACTATCAGTTTTGAAAGGATGCTACTTGGAGAAATAAATCCATATTTAAGATCACTCTACTTCAGGCCCAAATTATGTGAAATTCATAGAAGAGAAAAAAAATTGTCAAAAAATGAACAAAATCTCTTTAAATGCCTGACATAGCTGTCCTAAGGTCTTGTCACTAAAACGTCCTTCACTGGGCTTTTTTTGCCTTTAATGCCAATATGATTCTTATTTCACATGTAGTTATGAGTAATTTATATATGACTCTACAAAAACTTAAAAATAATGTACATTAAGGAAGTGTGGACATTTAAGAGAAAGGCCTGATTTTAACTAGAAAAGACCAAAAATCAGACACAAACTTATCCAACCTCATGTTATATTTGTATATCTAAAAGAGATACAGAGAAAGAAAGGGAGAGAAGAAAGAACACAGCAAATTCTAGCACCCCCTGGCAATAACCAACAACAAAGTTATGTTATGTTTCCCAAAACCAAAAAAAGCATGTCAAAGTTTTCAGAAATTTAGTCATGAAAATGTCTAAAGTCAAAAAGTTCTAGGAATTTCTGTGAGACTTTTCTGGAAATATGTTCTATTTTGATGTAGATTGTGGTTACATGGGTGTATAATTATATAAAATTATTGTTATTAATTATGATTTGTACACTTACTATAAGCATGTCATACCTCAGTTAAAAAAAATTCAAGACAACAAGGAATTAAAGTCTAGAAAAATTCATTCACATGGAACATCTTTCCAAGTGTTGCCTGATAAATGAAAGATCATTTTATTTCTCTTACATGTTAGTTGTAAAATAGTTACCACTAATGGAGCAATTACCAAGTACCATAACTCTGCTAACCCCTGCATAATCTTCACAAATTCCAAGTCCTTGATAAGAACTGAGGGTCATAGAGACTAAAGTAGAAGATTTATAACAAGAGAAAATGATATTGTGATTCTGGCCCACCTGTCTTCTGAATCATTGTATTCCCAGTACACAAAATGATGTCTGGAATATGGTAGGTACTCAAAAAATATTTGTGGTGGGTATTATGGAGGGTATATATTGCATGGAGCACTGGGTGTGGGGCATAAACAGTGAATTCTGGGATACCGAAAAGAAATAAAAAAAAAATAAAAGTTTTAAAAAATTTGTGAAATAAAAGACACTTTGCACAATGTCACAGAACTAGTATCAGAAGATTCAGGTTTGGACTTTGAGTCTGCCTCCAAAGTTCAGGTTCTTAACCATTCCATGATATCTTTCTCTGACAAAACAACTGAGTCTGTATACTAGTCTCAAAAAAATTACAAACCAACTTTAGGAATATGTAATGGAGGTATACTATACCTGCAAAAAAGTGTATAAAACCTAGCTAGAAGCTTAAAGAGTAATAATAAAATGAACACCCCTGTACCCACCACAGTTAATAAATACAATATTATTAGTACCTTGGGAGCCCTGCATATCCCTTCCCTGAATGTATCTCCCTCTTCAGATCACTAAAGGTGACTTGAATTTTGTGTTTATTAATATATTTATCTAATCCTTGAGGCTCTTTATATGTCATATTTTAAAATTTTTAGTAATTAAACAGTAATTTTAGTAATCCTCTTCCCAATATCATAATCTCTTTAATCTCTTTCTTTTTTCGTTCAGTAGGATGCTTACAAATATTTAACAAGCAATTGAGTCAGTGGCTGATTTTTAGCATTTGCTGATTTCCATGATGTAAGTTTTCCCATGGCTTGATGATTTCAAGCCATCACCATGATGCCACTGAACATAGGGTTAGGGAGGGGTGTACACAGTTGGCTCCTGACAGCCTGTACAATCCAACTCCATTATCCCTGAACCTACTACACAAAACGTCATCCCTGGATAAGTCTGACTGAATACTTTGTCTCTAGTTATTCCTGAATAATCTTAGATCCTATTATACAAGAGTAGCCAACTGGGCCAAACTGACCAGAAATGAGAGGGCAAAGGAGCCATTTTAGAGTCTATGCAGGGCAGAGAATGGGATTGTATATATTTTTTCCTATTTTTGTTGCAACAAATGAATGCAAATGTAGTGCTTAACTACAGAAATGTATCCTCTAGCAGTTCTGGAGTCTGGAAGTCTAAAACAAGCCTTATAGGGGTCAAATCAAGGGTTCCAGGGGATGACCAGTTCCCTTGCTTTTTCCAGAGTCTAGAGTGACATTCCATGCATTTTTTTAAGGCTCTTGGTCTCTTTCTGCATCTTCAAAGCCAATGATGTACATCTTCCCTCTCTGACTTTGCTTCTCTCTGCTTCTTTCCCATGGCCTTCTTCTCTTCTGCCTCAGATTCTCCTTTCCCCCTCTTGTAAGAACACTCTGATTGCATTTAAGGCACAGTGAGATAATCCAGGATAATCTCTCCATCTCAAAATCTTTAACACTATATAAGGTAACGTTCACAGGTTCCCAAGATTATGACCTGGATATCTTTGGGGCCTCCCACAAGAGCAGAAAAGGGTAGATAGTGGATGCGAAAGAACAAATGGAAGATATCCAGTACTATTCAACCCCTTGCCCCACAGCATCCATTCTCCTCTTTCCTTCAGGTGAAGAGTTCATGTCTCTGGCATAGGAAACACTCAGTATCTCATTATATTATCATATTATTGTGGAGTGACATCAATTCGTCATACTCCCTTTGGTAACCTAAAATATTAATCACCACCCATAATCTCCATATATGATAGTGCTAAGGGAATGGGGGAAGAGGAACAATAAATTCACAGAGAATATAGTTTCTATAGTTCCTACTTCTCCATATGGTCCCGAGGTCCACATTAATAATCAAAGATACCAAGGAATCTTCTGGGGTCCAGTTAGCATAATGTCATGAAGAATGTAATGTAGGGATGATGTTCTGTGGGCTGTCAGAAATGATAGAAATCCCTCCACTGTACAGCTGCTGCACCAGAAAGGCACGGGAATTATTCTAAGAGGCTCGCCATCACCCTGGGTCTTACCTTGGCATGAGGCATGAGTCCTCTCTACTCTTACCCCTCTTGATGGAAGTGGAGGGGGGTGTCTGTCAGACTCAGTCCAAGGTGTGAGTAAAGCATTTCTGGGGGTCTTTCAGCTCAGCGGCAAGGGTAGGATAAACTGGTTCTGTAAGAATGTGTCAGAGTCTTTCTACCTTATACCCAGACAAGTCCATTTTGAACTGAAGAGCCATAATTTGCTGTCATTGTCTATCTGGTTCCATAGTGACCTCTTGTCCCAAAGCAGTATATGATTCCTGTCTAACGGGTTGGCTGGAATCAGGGAAAGTCCCTCAGGGTATGAGGGGAAATTCACTGAGAGCAGAGCAGGTGGGAGTGGCAGGGAGTACATCAGTAAGCTCTTTGAAATATTATCCACAGCATCTCTCTCATTTGTACATCACCCTCAAGCAGTCACTCTCTTTCCTCTTCCCCATTCTCTGCCCAACTTAGTGAAATCTTCTCATTTCCTCACCTGCCAGTCACTCTGCAGCCCACTCCATTCTGACTTCCACAAAACTCTCCACCCAAGGGCTCCTCTAAGTTCATGAGGACCTTGATGTCTGGTGGTGACATTTTCAGTCCTTATCTTGCTTGTCCTACCAGCAACAGTTTCCCACTACTCACATGTAATGGACTGTCTCTGTTTCCTGCTCCAGATCTGTTCCTCCTCCTTCCCACCCTGCCACAGGTGCTGATTTCTCAAGATTACATCAACAGGCCCCCATACCTTCTGGCTAATAGTTAGGGTTGGCCAATAAAAATCCAGGCAAAAGATCAGAGGGAAGGAATAGAGAAGTTTTGGGGTGTTAATCCCTCTGGCTTTAAGTTTTGAGACATTGATGGGCATTATAAAAAATGTTTTGATAAGATCCAGTCTATCAAGAGATGAATAAAAAAATAACTAAAAAATGGAGTTGTGATAAATGTGATGGGCATTGAATCCATTAAATATAAATTAAAATTAGGGGTGCCTGGGTGGCTCAGTGGTTTAAAGCCTCTGCCTTCGGCTTGGGTCGTGATTCCAGAGTCCTGGGATCGAGCCCCGTGTGGGGCTCTCTGCTCTGTGGGGAGCCTGCTTTCTCCTCTCTCTCTCTCTCTCTGTCTGTCTCTCTGCCTACATGTGATCTTTGTCTGTCCAATAAATAAATGAAATATTTAAATATATATATATAAATTAAAATTAGACAAGCGTGTGAACAGTGGTTAAACATGGTTTCATTTATTTGTGGAGCATAACAAATAGCACTGAGGACCAGAGGAGATGGAGAGGAGAAGGGAGTTGAGGGAAATTGGAAGGGGAGGTGAAAAAAAATCCTTACCTGATCAACAGGTAAGGATGGGTTTGGAAGGTGGAGGAGATGATAGGAGGGAAAATAAGAAGGCTAATTTCTTCAACTTTTAGACCAAGTTGTCGATCACTGTTGCTTAAAATTTATGCATCTAGTTTATCCAAAAAAATTATGGCCTCAGTCTCTTAAAATGCTTCCCAAACTTTGTTCATAATCTTAGTGCTACATTTTTAGCAATTTCATGTAGTAAAGAAGCACTCATCTAAAGTTCAGGCATTTCTTCAGATTCATTTTGGTTCCTCTTTCTTCTTGAAATTCAGTTAAATTTCAATGTAATTTTCCCCTTAAAATTATATATAGAATTATTTTATCTTTACAGGAATATTTCTGTATTCATTCTCTCTCACTCATGAGGAAGTGTCTGAAATGAAGTTAATCTATACCAACAATAGTCATTTCAGGGCAGAATTTGGGCACATTTTCCTATGTTACTACAATTCCATTATAACAGCTAACAGAATTCACAAGAATACCTTGATATTATGTAATACCTAGTCCATGTGAAAAATTCTCCAACTGTCCCCAAAATGGCTTATTCAAACCAGGATCCCAACAAGGACCACACACTATATTTCATTGTTATGCCTGTCTCCTTTAGCCATATTCCCTTTTGTTTCAATTAACAATACCTTGTGACACTAGGCCAGCGGTCCTTTGGAGTGTACCACCTTGTGGATGTATGATCCCTGTGAAATTGTTTCACTTGTTCCCCTAATCACTGTATTTCTTGCAAACTGAAAGTTAAAGCTAAAGGCTTGGTTAGATTCAGCCTAACTAGTTCTGGAAGAATATATCACAGCTGATGTTGTACTCCACGTGGCTTTCACCACAAAAGGTTCATCCTTTCTGGTTGTCCCACTACTGGTGAGGCTCAGATAAAACACCAATCCCCATTCTGAAAAGCCTCTACCTTGTAATCTACAGGGTGATATGCTAGCACCAGAAAACTGTCCCCTAATGATTTTAGCATCCAGCAGTGATCCATGCCTTAATCATTCCTCTTATTAGGAGTTGTGATGTAGTGATTTTTTAATTCTGTAAGTCCACCTATTATTAGCTGAGGTTTTACAATAAAGGAAAAATGTCTTCTGGTTACCCTGGAAAATAGCTGCTACTTGGAAGGCAGGATAATGTCTAATTCTTTCCTATTAATTATAAATTTTACAAGTAAACAGTTGATGGAATAGCCTTCTCTAATGGTGACAAATCATTTTTTTTCCTTTTCTCTTTTGAGTATCACTGTAGACTTATGGATTTTTCAATATATTCTATTTACAGTTATCATGTATTTAATGCTTTAAACTCCCCAACTTTGACCAGTAGGAAGCCCTTCAAGCTGATGCCTATATTCTTTTGACACAACTGCATTTTTCTTTGAAAGCTAGCGTGCTTGCTTTCTGGCTCAAGAGACTTGAGTTTTAGGGAGTAAATTCCATTTATTTCACACCAGGTACTGAAGGGAGAAATTTACTCAAGCAGGTATATCTGATGCATCCCTTTTATATACTTAGTCCAAAGCTGGGTACTTGTGAAAGAAACCAAAGCAAAGGTATGTTCCTATTAGCTAGTGAGAAGCTCATACTCCTGCTGCAGAGATGCCTGGAACCAAACACAGTTAGGAGAAAGTGGAGGAGAGCATTTGTTCTGTGTTGACTGTCAATCAAGCACAGGGGCCCAGGCATAATCAGGAGGGAGTAGGGAGTTCTGACCTGACCTCAAGGGCAGGGTGGGGAGGCATGGGCTATCTCCTGCCTTAATGAGACCTGGGTTGATATCCAGTGTTTACCTGGTTGCCAGAGTGCTCAAACTTCACCACTAAAACAGCACTTGTGGAAGTTGCTGGGGGTTATTTGAGAGCTTGGCTTTGAAAAGCAGTATAGACTTTTCCAGGAAGAGGTATCTGGGATGGTATACCACTTTACACCAAACCTCACAGACAGGCAGAGGTCATGTTCTTGTGGCTGCTGATTGACTCAGGTAAGTGCTTGTATCACGTCTGTCTCCCCACTATATGGTTGACTTGAGGGAGGTAGCAGCTTGCCTCGCTCCCCTTCTGATGCTCAGAGTCTGGCACCATGCTCTGTACATCAATAAGTATTTGATGTGAGTAAATCTTTAAAAGCCATTGAATTTAGAAGTTGAAGGAGTAAAGAGGAGAGATAGAGCATATTTTAGGCAGAAGACTATAAGCTTGGCATTATAGTAGGCTCATGGTTAGGTAAGACAGGAGAAGATGTGACACCAAATAATTAGATAATACCTATAAAGAACTTAGCTTCATGCCAGTAAGGTAGTAAGACTGGGTAAAGGTTGTTGAAGTTAGCATAACATCTGTCTTTGCCAGGTACTTGTTTATGCAATACTGGAAAGGTTACTTTACCCCCTGAGTCTCAGTCTCCTCATCTGTAAAATGGGGACCCATAACAGAATCAACCTCACAGGGGTGTTGTGAGGATTAAATGAAATAATGCATGTAATGTGGTTACCTGGAGCCTAGCACAAATTCTCTGTTCCATGTGTGTTGGCTGCTGGTATTTTTACTGATAGGAGGCAAATGTTGCATGTGGTCAACTGTGTGAGATGTTTCAGAGAATTTCAGATTATCAGGAATGGGAAAGGGCCTTTGGCGTTGGAGCAGATGTCATGGGTAAATATGAGGAGAGCAACTTTACTACAGTGGTAGGAAATAGAGATACATTTCGTCATGAGAATGAAAGAAAAATGGAAATAGCAATTAGGACACTCATCTGATAAGTTTAGCTGGAAATAAAAAAGAGAGATTTAGACTGGTAGGTAGGAGGGGCAGTAAAAATGGCAGGGGTTATTTTAAGGGGTGTTATTTTAAGTAGAGGAACGGCCCTTACCTATTTGAAGAACCCAGAATAGAAGAGGAATATAAAAATGCTGGAAAGAGGGGCAACAAATGTGGGTTCAGTTGGTATCTGACACAGATCCATCTACTCTTCCTGCTGTCTAGCTAAGAAGAGGCAGAGGGACCTTCCATTGAGCTAAGAAGAGACAGAGAGAATAGACTTTCCTATCCAAACAGCATCATTGCTCTTCTGTTAGAACCTGGCAAGGGAATCCGGGAAGACTTGAGCTCTGTCTGTGCACTATCGGCCACATTGCCTTTTTCTGGTTACTTTTTCTGTGAAATGGGTTCCCTTTCTGGAAAAGGGAGATACAACTGCCACCATGGCAGGGGTGCCTTAAACACGAGAGACAATGCAAATGTGACTCCATAAGTGATGAGTAAGTGGTAGTTACAGCGTTATCAGTGGATCATATCCATGCTCTGGGCTCCAATTTTATAAGAGATTTTCTTGAAAATAGTGCACCTTGTTATCAAAGATGTTTTTGACAAATTATTTAAAGGGTTCTTGTAAAGAACAGCATTTATATAAGCACATATATTCCATACTGGAAGATTGAGGGAGGCAATCATAAGTTCAGGCTAGTAGCATCACCACATGACTTTGTTGCTCACTTGTCCTCCCAAAATACAGGTCCACCAAACACAGGGGGATTCCTCAGTGTAAAGTAGGGATGAGTTGGAAGGGAGCCAGAATTATTAATTTGAAGAATTTTCTTCTTCTTTCTCCTTTTCTTCTTCTTCTTCTCCTTCTCCTTCTCCTTGTTCTTCTACTCCTGCTCCTCCTTTTCATCTTATCACCGTAATGGAATAGAATCAGAACTGGTGTTCTATTTAACTGAAATTTCTGATTAATTGAGGTGGATCAGGTAACTTGTGCTGTTTCCGTATTTGTGAACATCGTTGTGCAACACATGAACCCACTATATTGTCTAGTAAGTGTCATCATAGAATATAATTGGATCTCTCTTTGAGGATTCAGGATCCTACAGTGCCACAGGGTGGTCAATAGAAACATCAACAGGAAGTACAATATTGTAGGGAAATAAAGTTGAAATAATTGAACGAAATTGGTATTGACCCTAAGACATAAACTCTTTATAAACTCACTTTCATAAATTTCTTCTAAAAGACATTCTGGCTTGCAATGGCAGTTTGTTGGTTCTGGTTAATCTGATTTAACCAGGGAGTTAAGAGGGCTCCCTCAGCAGTGTTTATTTCTCTCAGGACCCATGATGACCCCCCTGGAAGTTCGTTCTGTGTCTGCCAGGCTCTGGGTTCAGGGCCATCCTAATCTGGTGTTATTAGCTACTTTCTTCTCTGACTTACCATCTTGTCCTGTCCTACCTCATCATTGAATATACACCGTTGCAATGGAGCTGAAATCAAACATCACCACAGTATTCCTGTTTAGATATCTAATTGTGTGACAGTTATATCTTTTCTTGTGAGATGTTTTGCTATTTTTACAAGCTTGTAGTAAGAAGAGCTTATTTGCATTTCAAAATAGAATTTTACTAGCGGAGAATACACACCAAGAAGACAGGATCTGAGATTATTTTCTAACAGTGATAGCACTGTAAGTACAGCACATCTTAGTTGAACAAATAGCTTTTTTAGGAGTGACTTACATTCACATAGCTTTCTTTTCCCAAGGGACACTAACAGGCATTCCAGTCTTTAGCTGAACCATATAAAAAAATATCCATCGAAGAGTAAGTTTGTAAGCTTTTTAAAGAACAGAGTTTAATCACAAAAAAATTAATTTTTTAATTAACTGTTTGCTAAACTATGTAGTTTCTGTGCTGATTCAAACATTTCTCCCAAATAATTTTGCATTTTTTAAGCATCACTAAAACTCTGTGTGTTCTATCCAGAGGTTTAATACATATTTCAACTGGAACATCTAATTCCACAAAGTTCAAAAGCATGCGGTGAGTTTCTGTAGTGGAAATAGTTCTCATATTCAAAAGATTATATCACAGAACCTATTCTTCTGGAGACCAAAGTCTAATAGAGTCATTTTTCATAAGGGTAAATCCAGTCACACAGCATGCCAGTTCATCTATGGTGCAATATTGCAACATTGTTGTATTATTGGAAAAAATGTTCTATTAGGTCCGATACAGATTTTGTAAACATTTCTGACAACTCTCATGCAGTAAATTCCCAAGGTTTGTTTAAGATGTTTAGACATGGCAGGATGCCTGGGTGGCTCAGTTGGTTAAGCCTCCACCTTTGACTCAGGTCATGATCCCAAGGTCCTGGAATCAAGTCCTACATTGGGCTCCTTGCTCAGCAGAAAACTTGCTTCTCCCTCTGCCTGCTGCTCCCCCTGCTTATACTTTCACACCTCTCTCTCTGGCAGATAAATAAATAAAATATTTTTTTAAATCTCAAAACATGGCCAAGAGGCACTACAAATTGCCCACGCCAAGCGCTCTTGACATCTTCAGTCATCTGGAGCCCCATCAGCCTAGAAATGGAAGAGCAGTAAGAAGACCATCTCATTTGTGCCTGCAGTTGGGAAAATGCAACTTTACTTTGGGATGAAGTCACAGCATTCCAACTGCCCACAAGGTGGCACCATTGCACCTGTGCAACCATGTTGGAGTCTCCTGGGCAGGGGCTGCAGAGCCTAAAGTAGGGGAACATTTTAGATAGGGGTGAAAAGTCAATGGACACCCAGCAAAACAATGAAGAGTGTTGCATAGCGAGTGTAGAAAGCTTAGGGAAAGGAAATCTGGGTGAGCTAGCAATTCATGAACTGTATTTATAAAAATATTATAATTTTATATACCTAGGTGCTGGTTACTTTTTGAGAAAGAAGTGACACTTACGGGCCATTTTAATTTTGAATTAAGTTCCCTCATGGCTTATCCTCTTATCATTTGCCAGAAAAGCAAACTGGAATCAGAGATTTCTTTTAGGAAGAAAGTTGCAGACCAAACCCATACATAGTTCAGTGTATCCTTTCTGACCCAAAAGACTTAATTCATTGGAGAACAATTTTAAAATATCAGTTATCTATACTATTACTACTTTGGATGAGTGTAGTATCATTGGACATCATGGGGGGAAAAACATGGTTTCTTTTTCATTTTTTTTTAGTCTAAATAGATCCCTGGCCTCCACACTTGGGAGGCTCAGGGGGTGTGTATGCTGGTATGTGCACATGCTTCTGTGTTATACTGGGAAGCTTATTTGATAAGGGCCAAGATTGACCTTGAGGCCTTCAGACACCCCCTGTCCCCCAGCCTCCTCCTACTGTGCACCTCCAGAGCATAAGGATTTGTCAGTAACACTAAATCAGGCCATACTTGTTCTGTTTTCTACAAAAAGAACTCTGTTTTTATTTTAGAAAAGGAGAATTCTAGACCCTTTTGCTTGAGTGGGATGGACAACTAGGAAAAACCAGCACTATGCTCCTTTGATAAAGACTCTAATTCACGTAGGAATATGGGAGTCAGTTCAAGTGATGTGACAGTATAGACCTGAAGTCTAGGGCTGGAACTTTGAGAAGATCAAATTTAAAAATAAATGTATTACTAAGAAACAAAATAGATGAACATAAGGAAAGGAGAAAGGAAAAAAAAGGGAGAGGGAGGCAAACTGTAAGAGATGTTTCACCATGGAGAACAAACTGAGGGTTGATGGAGGGAGGTGGGTGGAGAATGGGCTAGATGGGTGATGGGCATGGAGGAGGGCACTTGTGATGAGCATGGGGTGTTGTATATAAGTGATGAATCACTGACCTCTACTCCTGAAACCAACATTACGCTATATGTTAACTAACTAGAATTTAAATAAAAGCTTGAAACATGAAAAAAATAAATGTATTATACAAAATTAGACTAAACAAAATGTAAGACAACAGCACTCTATTACTATGATAGTATATGTTGGAATACCCTTTTCAAAAAACAAAATGCAAGGGACCTTAAAATGTATCTATACTTTAAGCTGCTAAGAACAGATATGAGAATTGTTCTAAAAGGATCACTCAACAAGAAAAAAAGTGCCATAAGCAAAATATTTTTTGCAGCATTTTTTGTAATTGCAGAAAATTAGAAAACCTAAATGTCAAACAATATATATGAATAGTGGTTAGAGAGATTAAGGTACACCTAGCTATTAGATGAAACAATAGGCAATACTACAAATAAAAATAAACATCAAATGTTTAATAACATTTTGAAGTCCTAATTTCAGGAAGTAGAGTGAAAAGCAATAATCCGCATTGCTAAGGAGGCTGGGACTTTCCCAATTAGAGCAATGGGGCTTCTCTCCAAACAGTCCCCTGTGCCCAGTGTGTTCAGATGGAAGCAAAGGGTATATCCATGTCTCTAGAGTGAGTCTTGTAATCAGCATCTATGTGTCTGGTCAGTACACTTTTGCTTTGTTGCAAAAGTGAGCTTGGTGTTAGGACATCTGTGACAGTGGACTTGGCTTCCAAGTTATTGGTCACATCGTCTCATGGACTCTCAGGGTCTCCAACAACTCCTGTGTATTGCTGAGTGCAATCTGCAAAATGGAAACAAAGAAATCACAACTGCCCCCATAAGCCTTCCATCCCCACTCCTATCCCCACCTAGCACTGATCTGAGTTAGCAGAACAAAAGATGCTATAAACAAACGAAGGAACATCAACTTTTCCCTGATTATGAAGCAACATCCACTTTGCAGATTATTAACCTTGGGGATTATACAGGGTGAAAATTTGATTTCCCCATCACTGACTGCCCTCCTCCCACCATCTAACAGACTACTTCCCTTCCTTCCCTTGCTATATACACAGACTGCAAATGAACTTTCATATTAGTCTAAATTATACACAATTACGGAGGCAATTTGGTTGAAATGTAAATCACATCACATATTCCCCCCCAAAAATATTAATGGTTTATGGATAGGGTTATACATTCTCTGGAAGGTGTGTGTGTGTGTGAGAGAGAGAGAGAGAGAGAGAGAGAGAGAAAGATATCTTCCTTTCAGGAGTCCAAATAATTGACAGTTAATTGTATATTGATTTTTGTGCAGATACAGTATAATATAAGCTGATAAAGTTCTGAGTTCCTAACCACATAGCCATCAGAGTCAAAGCAGTAAGACAGGGAGAGTTTCCCCTGACTCAGCAAGCTCCTTTCAATATCAGTTTTTCACCTTGAGGCACAATTTTATTTACTGGTGATCCTACTGTTGCCACTCCCCCTCCATTGGGTAAACAATTAGTATGAAGAAAATTCAAGTCAGTGTGGTTGTCTACAATGTCAGTAAGAGAAGCTGTAATTGTTTTGTGAATTATTAACTGTGTAAGTTAGAATAAAATATTGTACTTACCTGGGAAAGATAAATTCTGTCTTTGTGACCAATCTGGATGGAAAAGGGATCGCTGGTGAGATATTAAGATAATTTCAAATGCCATTTAACTTTCACATAGAGGCTTTTATTTTTCTTTTCACTTTCAACATAAGAGCTAGTTACATTTTGAATTGTGTTTTAAATGCTGGTCATGTTTAATCTTTGTCAAGTTTTGAGGTTTAAGGGGAAAAGTGGCAGAGGTGCAGGTTGTGAATTAAGTGCTATTTCAATTAAAATATGGCGTGGAGGCCCCCTGCTACTTACCTATATGTGGTTTGCTCATGAGGGCTTGATGGAGGTGGGGGATGGGGTCAGAAGACAGAAGGATATTGGGCTGAGCTTGAGAGGGTCACCTTGAGGGGCCATTATCAGTACCATGTTACTCCCAGAGGGCCAGGCCTCAAATAGCAGCCAAGTTCCCAGGGACAAGGCCAGCATCTAGGAAGGGAGGGAATTAAAAACAAAAGCAGGCATCACTTCCCTGGATTAACTTTCTTTTCATTGTAATGCTTTTATACACAAAAGGGCTGCATTATACCTCTTATGTTTTACCTATGGCGAATCAATTGGAACTCAAGCCTTCAGAGTTTAAAAAGCTATTACACCTCTGTGTAGGAGCCAGGACCAAGGGGCTATATTCATTAGTAGATCACTGTGTACTGGCCTGGTCCAAGGACAAGAATGTAACCATCCTCCAGAAGATGACAGAAGATTCCAAAGGCCTCACTTATTATTTGCAACTTTAGGAAATGAAAGTCACATAACTTCAAAAAAGCTGATTAATGAGAATTAAACATACACACACACACACACAGGACAGCATCACTCTGGAAATTAGATGTAGTAAGTGTCTTCCTGTGCCAGCCAGATGATTAGCTAATGGTCTGTGTGTAACCTCTATTCACAAACACTGAAGAGATTTACTCTAGGCCTCTTTCTCACCTCTCCCATATCAACAAATAGATAGAATCATGCTTTAGCATCTTGTTCAAAGAAACATATACATGCAGGATTCTACTCCACATTTTCAGCAAATTTTTTTTTTCTTTTTGGAAATTGCTTTTGGAATGGAGGGATAGTGGGAGACATGACTGGTCTGTCTTACTTAAAATTTTAAAAGGGAGGATTTTTTAAAAAATTAAACAAATATGGAGATTGCTAACACAACATACCAAATCCATGTATGCTGTGCTCAACTTCATAAATAGTTGTATTTTTTAAATAAATATAAGATCTAAAAGAGACATAAAGTTTTCCATTTCCTCTTCTTGGCTCCATTCTCTCACCCTCCCTAAATAAAATCACCGTCATGAACTTGGTATGTGCCTGGTCAATGTTTCTATACTTAACTGTATACATAAATAATGAATTTTGTGGGTGCTTTATAAAATTATGTAGATGCAGGCTCTCATATCTTGTATAATGCTCTCCAGCTTTAATTTTTTACAATTCTTATTTTTTTTTTATCTCTATTATATAACTATGGATTTGGTCAATAGATTTATTTCATCCTAGGGACTATGCCATCGTTTAATCAATGACATTTCTGGATATTGAGTTATTTCCATCTTTTTCATCTTTACAACTACATTAATTGGGCATTCTTGTTCATACTTCCATGGGCAACTACAGAGGACTGGCTACATAATTCATGGCCTAGTGTAAAATGAAACTATAGGGCTGGCCCCTGCCCCCTATTCAAAACTGGGGGAGAAGTGCTGTTAAATGTACTAAAATATAAAGCCTTTCCCTTTCTTCCATGATCTCTCTCTCTCTCTCTCTCTCAACTTGTCATGGTAGGTTTTTTGTTTTTTGTTTTTTAAGAAGGTTCCATGCCCAGTGTGGAGCCCAATATAGGGCTTGAACTCACAACCTGAGCTGAGATCAAGAGCTGGATGCTTAACCGACTGAGCCACCCAGACAACCCTTAACTTGTTATGGGTTTTTTTTATTTGCCATCCTGATGTTGATCTAAGAAAAATTAAAATGTAAGTTAACGTCATGAATTTTGCCTTTTATCATTACATTGTGCAATGCCATGTTTAAAATGCAAATAGAAGCATATTTATCATTTATGGGGAAATCACTGAAATTATACAATTTGCATTTTGTGATTTCTATATGCATAAATATTCCATTCTTACCATATCAATGAAAATACTGTACAAAAGTAATTGAACTGCTTTTATTTCACTTGTAGATCATACACTTTCTAGCCACACTCTCTGCCTTCAGCTTATTGATGAGTAAGGAAAGACTGAAAGGAAAAGAAACTGAGTTGCTCCCTTTTCCTTTCCTGCTATGTCATCATTTTCAATGTAAGTGGTTGGTTGATAAAGGAAGGTATCATAAGTAAGAAAGGATATGATAGAGTTCCTTGGTTGCTCATGCTTTCTTTCTGCCTTTGAAGCAAGTTCTGGTTCATACAGAAAGCATGGTCTTTGGAGCTGTCAGCACCGGGCTTACTCAGTCCTAGACGTCACAAGCTTACCAACTGCTGGCTCTGAGTCCTGCTGAACTCCCATGCATTGTGTGTCAGAGGGAATTCTGTGACCACCCTGTAACCCCAATGCTGTTAGTGAATGGGACAGCAGGGAAAGGGGGGAAGGGGAGCATACACACTGCACCCATGTCCTCTGCTCACATCATACTCCGTCGTCCCATCCAACTTCACTTAAAAGCATAATTCCAAAAATGAAACTATTAACATATCAAGATGGTGAAAACAGAGCATTAAACCAAGCACGGGGGCCTCCTGAGGACAGAGCCCTGAAGACCACACATGCCCAGTGGAGCTGCTCCTGCATCTGACCGAGAATTTCTTTGGGATAGAGCTCCACAAATGGGTTTCTGAGTGGTTATGCACGTTGCCAGTTTTAACTTATGTTACCAAAATGGGTTCCAAAATGGCTTACAAATATACACTAATGCCAGTAGCATGTGACCATTTTTATTGCTGCATATTCTCACTCATACTTAATAATCAATTTTTGCCAGTTTTATTATTTTTGTTGTAATTTCCCCACAAGGCTGAACATCTTTTTCACTTGTTTTTTTCTGGGTGGGGTGCGTTTCTCTTCTGTGAACTTCTTGTTCTAATAATCTTTGCTCACTTATTTACTGCATTGTGTGTCTTAAGGTATTAATCTGTAGGAGATTTTTTGTTTTTTGTTTTTTTTTAAACATTCTCAATACTAATCTTGGTTGATATGTATCTTGACAATATCCTCTCTGGTAGTGTCTCATCCTTTATGTTTGTAAGCAAGGCCCTTTTTTTCTCCAAAAAGTTTAAAATTTCTAGTAGCCACATTTATCAATCTTTCCCATTATTACTTCTATTTTTTTGTGTCTTCCCTGCCCCAAGATCACAAAAGTATTCCTTTATATTTTTTTCTAATAGTTTCAGAGATTCTTTAAAATATTTTGTTTTATTTTGATCTTTAGAAACATAAGCCATCTGGAGTTTGTTTGTATGTACAAGGTAAGGCAGGAATTTAAATTTATATTTATTTTTATACGGAAATTCAGTTACGCTAATACTATTTATTGAACAGCCTGTCACCTCCCTCACTGACTTCTGCTGGAATGATTCTCAGATCTCCATATCATTCCACTGGTCTCTTTATATTTACCACTTACTAGCAGAGTTTTTAGTGAGTACTGACACCTGGAGAACTGAGAACCCAGTACTTTTAAATAATACAAATCTTATTCCTTAAAAAAAAAACAGAAACAATTAAAAACAAACAAGTTTTCTTACTTTTGGGGGATGCATTAAGAAATTCTCCAACCGGGCGCCTGGGTGGCTCAGTGGGTTAAGCTGCTGCCTTGGCTCAGGTCATGATCTCAGGGTCCTGGGATCGGGTCCCGCATCGGGCTCTCTGCTCAGCGGCAAGCCTGCTTCCTCCTCTCTCTCTCTCTGCCTGCCTCTCTGCCTACTTGTAATCTCTCTGTCAAATAAATAAATAAAATCTTTAAAAAAAAAAAAAAAAGAAATTCTCCAACCTCCCTAGCATGAAAACACAATGACTTTGAAATCAGACAGGCTTGTCATTTGCTGGCTGCTTGAACTTGGGGCATGTTTCCTAAGCTCTGAGGCTAGACTCTCTAATCTGTAAAATGGGGATAATAAGGTCTACAACCCACAGCTATTGAGAGGATTAAGAGAGTTAAGTGCCTGGCACAACCTGAACACTCAGGAAATATTACTTTTCTTCCCCTTTCCTGTCCTTGAAAAGAACCCCGTGTTTCTTAGTTATTCTATTCACTTGTGGACTCTACAAAGGATGATTGGAGCTTGCTTAAAGGCAAAACAAAATCCATCCCAGGCTGATGATCTGATTCAGTCACTTTTCTAAAACCCGAATAATTGCCTGGGCTTTGAAACAGCAGAAGCTGCAAGTATGTCCTTAAGTGGTTCGGCAGCTGGCTGCTGCTTTTCTTATTAATTAAATGACACAGATAGGTCATAATAAAACCAGACCCAATCAGCTCCCCTCCAAATTACACAAACTCACCTCTCCTGACAAGTGCTGAAAAGATCAAAAGAAAGAGGAATCAATAGGATTAAGAGGTTGAAATTCTAACATCTTACCCACAGTGAGTCTGGGACCTCCAACTCTGGCACTGCTCAGACCAGTATCATTGCCTTGGATGGAGAGTAAGTCTTTAAACTAATACACCTTGAAACCTGGGATGGAGTTAAGAACATGCTTGGAATTTCATCATGCCCAGGTAGAAACCAAAATTGAAATGGCTGTTCTGGAGGATCAAAGGGAAAAAAGTTCATTAAGAATAAATACACGACTAATCCTGCCTCAGCCAAAGGAGGAAGCTAATGGGCCTAATGAAGAGGGTGGTCAGGCCCTCTCCAGGAGCTCCCACAATGCCCGGGTATACTCCCAGGGAGAAACAAACCAGCAGGTGAGTCCAAGAGCCAGCTGGGTCCGTGTAGGTGATGCTCTGGGGCAGTGTCTGATGGAACCAAGCAGCTCAGCTTGGTGTTGAAAGCAGATGCTGTGAAGAAAGGAGTCTGAGGGGGCAACTGTACCTGGCAGTGGCCATCTCTCTCCTGGAAACACCACTGTGCTTTAATACCTTCCACAAGAATGAGAGTAGAGTGAGATATGACTCAGTGAGATGGGGGAGGGGGCTTTGGGAGAAGAGGCTCATAGGTCATGAGCAGACCTATGTTTGCATCCTGATTGCAGAACATGATAGCTGTGTGACCTTAGACAAGTTAGCCCTTTCTGAACCTTGGGTTCTTTATCTATGAAGTGGGGGAAAGAATTTCCAACTGAAAGCATTGTTTGAGAATAACCTGAAATGAAGTATGATTTATAGGGTTCTTTATACAAGAGGGGTTCCACAAAAGCACCTATTAGCATTTTCCATATTGAGAAAAATGTTGTTGTCTTTGGTGGGTCTGAGGCATGAGCAGATTTGGAGTTTTGCAACTTCCCCAGAGCAGCATGGAGCCTCCTATTTCCTGGGCCTCCTACTCCTACAGGAAGGTCTCTTCGGCAAGCTTCCCATCACCTCCCCACCTCTCAGCACAGCCACCCTGTTCTTGGTTTGGCTTTATTAATCTGTGTGTGTGTGCGCATACACAGAATTACATGTATGTGTAAGATCTGAGTTTAATGGGATGTCTCCCCAAAGTCTGTAAATGGGATGTTTGTGACTCAGGACACATGACCCCTTGGTTATAATATTCCAAGTCAATGTTTCCCTTGTATATTCTGATTCAGTGAGTTAAATACAAATCTGTATTTAACAAGTGGCTCTAGATCCTTGCTATGAGTGTAGTTTGGCAGCTCTGGCACCTGGGAGTTTGTTAGAAATGCAGAATCTTTACTTCAGTAGTACTGACTCAGAAGCTGCACTTCACAAAGATATCAGGTAGAGTTGCCAGATAAAACACAGGATGTCCAGTGCAATTCTAATTACAGAGAAATAATGAAAAGCTTTTGAATATAAGTATGTCCCATAAGTCTATCTATATTTTTGTTTGCTAAATCTGGCAACAGATTCAGGTGATGTTTATGCATGTTAAAATTTGAGCAATCCTGGTTCATATCAGAAGACTCCAAACTTTCATATGTTTCCCAATCACCTAGAAGTCTTGTTAATACTGAGATTGCTCCCAGAGTTTCTGATTCAGTGAGACTGGGAAGAGGTCTGAGAATTTGCATTTCTAACAAGTTCCCAGTTGCTGATGCACACATGTCAGGGGTACCACAGACTTATATATGACTAAATTCTCATGTCAGCCCACAAAAATATCTCTGTAGTCCTTAGAGCTTGGATAAGATAAGAGCTGAGGTTTCCTCCAACACTCATGTCTATGAATAAAGAGAGAGAATAATTGTCTGATTCCAAGCCAGTGGGCTGTAAGGCCTGATCACCATTTGGGGCAGCAGGGTGGCACCATTGGTTAAGCATCTGACTCTTGGTTTCAGCTCAGGTTGTGATCTCAGAGTAGTGATCTCAGGGTTGTGAGATGGAGCCCCATATTGAGCTCTAAGCTCAGTGTGGAGTCTGCCCTATTCTGTCTTCCTCTCCCTCTGCCTCTCTCTCAAAATAAATAAGTAAATCTTAAAAAAAAAAAAAAAAGACCACCATTTATAACAAGGTCTGTAAGCATAAGTGCATGAATGATCATGTGGAGTACCTGGAGCTCATCTTTTGACATTGTGTTTCTTCCCAGCTCTGAAGCTACTGGAGGTGGTTTCTAGAGCACAGAGAGGCAGGATAGGAAGGCTGGGGCAGACGGGGATTCAAAGAAAAAGCAAACCACTTAAGGGGATAGGTGAGGGTGGGGTCACATCTGGGGGAGGGGAGAAGACCAAGTGGGTAGAGTGGGAAATGGGGTGGCCACTGTTGAGGAGTGAGAAGTGGGAGGGGGAGGAGAGGTGGGATAGGACTGGCTCCTCAGGAGGACAGACAGACTTGTCTCATCTGAAGTGGCACTAGAGCTCAGAGGAAGGATACCATGTCTTGGAGTCTGAGTCTTAAGACCCTAGCTCTGCAGGGATTAGCCCTGTGACCTGTGCGCGTGGTTCCACTTCTCTGAGCTTTAGTTCCCTCATGCAAGCAATGGCTTCCCTTCTTTGAAGGATGATTGTAGGGACAAAAAGAGACAATGCATATAGATAAAATTCCTGATTACTTGAGTAGGCACTCAATAAATGATAGTAGTTGCTATTTTAGTTGCAAGAGGGTTTAATGCTACTTTAGAGTAACATTCTGTTTTAGAGAATCTCTTTACCTATATTTAATTTCATAAGATAATAGGTTTAGGAGAAATGTCATTCATACTCTGTGATGATAGAGACCTCTTACAAAAAATATGCATTATTAAGGAGATACACATTATCACCTGACCTCTCACCTCCACCCAGTCAACTTCCTACTGGCTCAGACAGAATAGCAGGGCCCATGGAAGTGTTGAAGCCTGGACTTAGATGAAAGAGGCCCCTGGCCCTCAGTTGGTACCATAGGAAAGTAGCTGGACATCAGGGTGTCTGGTGAGACGACAGATCAGAGGCCAATTTAACCTGATAGGTTTATATCCTTGTGAACACAACCCAAGTGCTCTTCTATAACTTTCTGTGCCTCATTTTATAGCATATTGTTTTATTTTCAGTAGATACATACAGTACAATTGCCTTTTTGATGTACAGTTCTATCAACATTAATGGGGTGTGATTGCTTCTGCAATCAGGACACAGAACAGTTTCTGCCCATTTGTTACCCACCCCTTCTTCCACCTTTGACCCTTAGCAACCACACTTTTGACTTTTCAAGAATGTCATACAAGTGGAAGAAATTCTGCTGAATGGAAAAGTCAGCCTTCCTTTATTCTATATTCTTTTTTAAAAGATTCATTTATTTATTTTAGAGAAAGAAATAGCAAGAGTGGGATGGGACAGAGGGAGTGGGAGAGAGAATCCCAAGCAGACTCCACCCAAAGTGCAGAGACTGACTTTGGGATTGATCCTATGACCCTAAGACAAAAATCCTGAGACTACGACCCTAGCAAAAACCAAGAGTCTGACACCCAATGACTGCCAGACAGGAGCCCTGCCTTATTTTATAGTCTTAAATAAAGTCTTCAAAACTTAAAATTATTTGACATAAAGCTGAATATGAGAAACTCCATTTGTAAACATGACTTTCATTTTTATTGTCATACTTCCCTTCTCCCTCTATACACTCTCCTTCCATTCTTTATAAACTTACTTCTTCCAGAAGGCTTCTCCTATTGGTTCCCCAGAACTTCTTTATCTTCCTTCTCTGGGCCTTTCTTCCACAGTCTGTCCCTTTCTGTTGTCACTCTCTCAAGAAGTTAGTTCTGAGCACAAATTGAGCACCATGACGCAGGGAAAAGCACATGTTCCCTGAAGGCACACATATCTCAGTATCAACCTGAATTTGATAGGGCTGTGGGCATTAACGGAGCCTCAATTTCCTCAGGGCAGAATAACATCTTCCCTGGTGAGTGAGAGAGAAGATGAAATGAGAGGACAAATACAAAACCCCCGATGTAGGGCAGGCAGTCAATTGTAGGCAGTTATTATGTTGAGCTATCATTATTATGAGTTTGCATCTGCTTGGGCATCACAGAAGCCTGTAGACCATTCCTTTGGAGGCTGCCATATAGATACAGCACAAAAAATCATTCAATATAAAAAAACAGTACACTGAACTTTTCTTTTTTTTGTCCATTGTACTTGTAACATGTGAAGTTCAGCTCACTTAAGGGTAGGTACCAAAAGACCTTGCTCTGCCATTGACTCCTTATGTGGTTTTGACGAAGACACCTTGGCCTCCCTAGTCCTTAATTTTTTCTTTTTTTATATGAAAATGTGAGGCTGACCTCAAAGTTCTCAAAGGTTTCTCTCAGCTCTGAACTTCTAAAACTCCAGGTACTCAAAGACCACTTTAGAAGTTAGTAAGCTCTTATATACTCTTTCCCCATTCCATCTGGTTTGCTGGTCTGTTTGCTGACCCCAAAGGTGTAGGCCAACCCCTCTCCTTCTGTTTATTATTCTGACAGCTCATTGAGTCTATACAGAAACTTAGAGATTCTTAAGTGAATCATTATATAAACAATGACTAGATAGTTGATTTAAAAAATATACAGGTCCTCGCTTCTCAAATATCATGTGAAAGGAAAAAAAAGAGAATGAAAAGTCTGAATTAAGAAAGAAGCTCCTGGGACTCCTGAGTGGCTTGGTCAATAGTGTGTCTGACACCTGATCTCAGGTCTTGATTTCAGGGTTCAAGCCCCATGTTCAAGCCCCATATTCAAGACCCCTGTTGGAGAATGAGCCTATGCGAAAACAAAACAAAACAAAACAGTTCTCTGCTTTAGTTTCTGCCATGTAAATACAATTCAATAATAATTCATGTCAATCATTACATTTCCTGGCCATTTAATATGCACCAGGTACCAGGCTGGGCACTGGGCATGTTATCTCATTTAATCCTAATAACACACCTGGTGAGGAGTTGGGATTGCTACTTGAATCTCCTAGTAGAAAATTAGACAGAGCTAAATAAAGTATAGGTAATTTCAGAATAGGTATTATATTCATTCCCATAATGAAAGGGAAGACAGTAGTCTCCAAGGGTTGGCCTCATTCCCCTCTGAATTCATAGAGCCAAAAAGTGCTTGAATGTGACTAGCCCTCCATGACTGTGGGTTGAATGAATACATGTATAAAGGGAAAGAAGTAGGAGGAAGCTGGTTTAGGAGGTCGAGAGAGGCCTGGAGACTGCATTGGGCAAAAAGGAAGAGAAGAGTATGGAGATCAGATAGGAGGTGGGGGTTGGCTGGCAGAGGCTGGCTCTGGGAAAGAAGACTGAGTACAGAAAGAAGGGTGGGACTTGCAGGGAGGCAGTTACCCAAAAAGACTGTGGTGAAGGCAGAAGGCACTGGACTCTGGATCTGAGAACAGCAAGCAGGTGTTGGGTAATGGTCTCTCTGATCTCAGAGCTGAGAAACCCACTGAAATCCCCCTTGCCATCTCCAGTGCCTGATTAGCAAAAAGACCAGTGTTTCTGAAACAGGAAGGAGGTTTTTCTTTTCAATATAACCTGGATAAAACAAACAAGATTTGTCAGTTAAAACATTCCTAAATTGTGTTTTTACTCCCAGTGATGCTATAAAGAAAACAAATAACCTAATGATGGGCAAACTGTGACCTCCTGAGAAGGGGAGGGAGGCTGGGGATTCTCTTTATATCATTTGAAAAAGAAAAATCCGCTTTGAAAAAATGGACAGAACATACCCTAAGAACATAGCCTAAGCTTATATTCTCACTCACCATAAAAAAAAAATGGAGAAAGGGATTTTAAAAAGTGAAAGAAAATAAATCATAAATCCCAAATTATAGCTAACACTTATTATGTGTTATAGTTCTAAGTATTTTATAGCCATAACATCTTTTAATCCTCAAAAACAATCCTGTGAGATTAGTACTATTTCTACATCCATTTTGCAGACGAGGAAACCAAGACAGAGAGGTAGCACAGCTGGCAAGGAGCAGAGCTAAGATTCAGGTCTCCAGGGTCTGACTGGAACACCAAGGGATTAACCAAAACGGTAATGAAGACTGAGAGACACACAAAAGACAAAACAAACCCATGGCAGAGGAGTCCTAATGAATTAGTAACTGCTGCAGAGGTCAGTAATGAAGGACTCAGGGTTCTGGAGAAAGTGTGTGTTGACCTGAAAGAAAGGCACACAGGGGGCCAAGGGGAGAGGCTTGGTGGGGTGGGAGCAAGAACCCAATCTAGGAAGGATAAGCTTCAGGTCCTCTTCTTAGTGGCTTTGTGATTGTAAGCAAGTCACTTCTCAAAGCTCTAGTTTCTTCTGTAAAATGGAGATGGTGCCTACAGATGGGTGTTTTCGAGTATTGCCATAAGCTGAAGGAAGACAGGGTGAGCTGGGAGTGAGGTGTTGAGCTACATGATAGTTCTGGAAGAGAAAGGCTGAGCAGATGGAAAAATAGTAGTAGGTGAGAGGACATCAGACCCTCAAATAACAAATAAAGAAAACCAACATGGGTCTGCAACAAAATATTTGATTCCTCAGGAGCTTTTTTCTCCTATGGAACTAAACTGCTTTACTGGCTCTTGGTTTCTTTTACCTTTTGCTGAAAGCTACTTTGCAATCTGTGCTGGCAGTGACAAATACAAGGCCTCCGGATTTTGGAAACAATCACAGACCTTTCAAGACCACCGATTAAGAACTCAGCCTTCTTGGGCCACAAGGTGCTCTAAGTTCAGACAAATATCCAGGGAAATCAGGAAGGCTGGCCTGTGCACAGACTTGGGATCCCAGATGACACTGCTGCCATGACTTCCCTTCCCTTCTACCCTCACCTGCCCTTCTGACCTTCCTAGAGGACACACAGCCCCTACCTCCCAGAGCCTGTTCTGATCCCTCCTCCCATGGAGCCCCTTGTTTTCCCCCCCACTTACCCGGGGAAATGCTTGTATTTTATTTGACAGAGAAAGATCACAAGTTGGCAGAGAGAGAGAGAGAGAGTGAGAAGCAGGCTCCCCGCTGAGCAAAGAGCCTGATGCGGGGCTCGATCCCACGACCCTGGGATCATGACCTGAGCCGAAGGCAGCAGCTTAACCCACTGAGCCACCCAGGTACCCTTGACTTTTTTTTTTTTTTTTTTTAATTTGACGGAGAACTTGATGGGGGGGCTTGATCCCAGTGTCCTGGGATCATGACCTAAGCCAAAGGCAGAGGCTTTAACCCACTGAGCCACCCAGGCTCCCCGCGTTAGGTTTTCTACAGTGTAAGTAGTAGACTGAAGATATTCTGAATAAGAGATAAGGCTTAGCACTACGAAGAAAACACTTCAGCTTTATGAAAGAACATGGTGGATCTTCATACTCCCCGCCCCTCCACCCCGGCAGCAACCTCCCATCCCCAACAAGAGAACGTGCTAATTGCCCAATGCTTTCTTTTTGCCTCTGAAAAAAATGAGAAAAATAGAAGGAAACAGTGTTGGGCCAACACCTAAAAGACTTGCACTACAGACTAGCCTTTCCTGTTGTCAAGCTGTGTGACTTTGCACAAATCACTTCACGCCTCTAATCTTTGTTCTTTTTCCTCTGTGGTGAAGTGTGCACAGTAGATCCGTGTTGCTCAAAGTGTGTGACAAGATATTATGACTGTTATAAAGCAAGAATTTTAATTTCAATTAATATTACCAAAAGAATGATGACAACAAACTCATAACTCAAGTACATTATTGTGTAGGATGAGGCTAAAGTGAAAAAAAAAATGAGTCAACTTAAACACATAAACTAATGTTATAGAGGGAAATGACCAAAACTGCAAAGGTCATACTTGAAAGAAGGCCAACATTGGCCTTTTATTCAAAGGGCAGAGACCAGGACCAGCACTCAGGCTCCTTGTGCTCTCTTTGGCATCCCCTCTTCCCTGCCCTCCCAGCCTTAAGGGATTCCTATCAACATTATTGGAAAACCTATCCAACATACATCCACTGGTTTGTGGTCTTTTTTTTTTTTTTAAGATTTTATTTACTTATTTGACAGACAGAGATCACAAGGAGGCAGAGAGGCAGGCAGAGAGAGAGGAGGAAGCAGGCTCCCTGTTGAGCAGAGAGCCTGATGTGTGGCTCGATCCCAGGACCCTGGGATCATGACCTGAGCCGAAGGCAGCGGCTTTAACCCACTGAGCCACCCAGGCGCCCGGTTTGTGGTCTTTTGGGACAAAACTGTAATTTGCACAAATGATCATGTTCTCAACTGTAGTTCACAAATAACAGTCTTAGTAAGGCCAATAACATGTCAACTCTCCTTTTGAAATGTTTATAAAATTATCAAATTTTGCTCACAATTTTCCACCCTTCAGTTCTCCACGGACTCTCTCCTCTGCTCCATACATTCATTTTTACTTGACTTCTTAGGATTCATTTTTATTCCAACCAAGGGGATGATTCTAAAAGTAGAAAAGGAAGGAAAATATGAGCATATTTCTGAGCAGTTCTGTAAAACTTGTGCCCAAAGGAGGGACTGAGCAACAGAGGAACTTTGGAATGTCCCCAAATTTCCTTAAACATAAATATTGTGATTAATAACTTCTGGTTTATGGCAAGCTTTGATCTTCCCAGAAAGATGCAACTCATGCAAACTATTATTAGCAAGGAAGTGCGAAACCACTTGATATACTATGATTGATATGCAGGAACGCAATACAGGATGAGCTAGCAAAAACTAGTGTTTGAATCTTAAAGCAAAGCCACAGAAGCTGGGCTGATTTCAAGAATCTGGCTGAGGATTCAGGGGCATGATAAGGGTAACAGATTTACTAACCCTGAGTAGGAGCAAGAAAATGAAAAACAGGATTGAGGGAAATACTTCTTTCCCTTCCCAACACAGCATGCCTTCAGTTGCCAACCTCCCTGGGGTAGGAGGTCCCTTGGAAGTGAACATTATGAAATGAGTCCGGAAGGGACTGGGGCCTGATTGGCCCTGCAGGAAATCTGTGTCTGTGAATGTGCCCCTCCAAATCTGTGATGATTTAGGATTAATTTGTTGATATCCTGGTCCCTGGCCACCATCTGCAAGATGCAGAGGCATCAGTGAGACTTGGGTCAAGAAGACTGAAGCATTGTGGGCACACCTAATAAGAGAGCTCCGTTCACTTTAACAGGAGAATTGGATTCAATTTGATTCTGCATAATCTGCTCATCTGCCTGAGAAAGGGAAAGTGTTGCAATTCTCCACCTTACCCCAAATTTTATATTTTCTCCTCTTCCTTGGTCTTGTCCCCAGCTGTGAATTCCTTCGGTCCTCTGCTCCTTCCCCCACCTTCATTGAGCCCTTGATTTTATAGATAGTCATGGGCAGACAGCGAGAATTGGTATAGCAGTTCTATCGTGAGGGTCATGAGCCCTCGGGTGAGTCATTTTTTTGTCTCCAAGTCTCACTTTCTTCCTATTTCAAATAAGGGTAATAGCAGTACATACCTTCTGGTACTTTGGAGAGAATTTAACAAGATGGGGTATCTTACATGGCACCTTACATGGTTCTTTGCACAGATTCTCAAATAATATCCATTTAGTAAACAATTGTGGCTTTCCCTTATTGAAAACAGAGTACATCTCCCCAGGGAAGATGGAGAAAAATCTTCAGAGTGCTAGGAGGAAATACAATCAATTAAAACATAGTCCCAAAACATATTTTACTGAAAGAGAAAGTATTCTCACTTACACTAGCTGAGATGGTACCTAAACACAGTTGACAATGTTGGCTTTTCTCTCAGTTACTGATTTCAAAGAGATCAAAATCTTACCCCTTTGCATGGAAGAGTGTTTTACCCACCAGTGCAGGCACAGTGGATGCCCTCTGGAGTAAAATATGAGTTTCCTGACTTATTTTTCTGCATCTAAGCCAGGGATTTCATTAAATGAATGGTCTGAGGCTTGGTGCTCAGGTTTTTGCTTCCATGCCAGGCAACAGCTCCAGTGGGCTCTGGGCGTCCTCCAGGCTGGTCTGATCACACTCCAGGTTTTGTGTCTTTCAGCATTGGGGATTTCTCCTAGTAAGGCAGTCAGAACTTTTGTTGCTGCCCTCCCTTATTAAGGGAAAGAGTATATGAGTGAACTTGATACGATTAATAGGGAACTAAAACACAATTATTAGAACTTTCATGAGTAATTGGCAGAGGCATGCCACTCCCTTCATTGTTCTATTCCCAGCACATTGCATTGAGAGTGGTGTGGAACCTTAGCATAAGGTCTCTGGGTTCCTCTGGGTACTGGTGACTAGCTGCGCATTGAGGAAAGTAAGGGATTGGGACCCTAATGAGCTGGCAAATGCATTCACAAATCAAGGTTTTTTTTTTTTTCAACTTGTTTCCCCTTAGTAACTAAAGGAATGCTGTTTTGACATTTAGTTGAAACTCAAAGGATGGCCGGAAGACAGAAATCAGTACATACGCTTTTTTTTTTTTTTTTTTATCTCAATCCAAAGATTTTTTTTTTTTTTTCTTGTTAAGCTTTATCCTACTTTGGAGCCATGGCCAACTAAGAGAAGTGAAATCATAATGGTACTTTTCTTTTTGGCAACAGTTTGTCACAAATCAAATTTACCTGTTTTCCTCCAGATTGTCTCAAAAGGGAATGAGGGCTCCTTTTCCAAGTGGGTTTGATGATTTGAATGTCCATCATATTACACAATGGTGGGTAGTAGAGATAATCTAATTTCTCTCTCCATTAAAAAACAAACAAAAAGGGAAGACAAGAATAAAATGTTCTTATAGGATGTCTTCTGAGAATTGACATGCGGTGGCAAAATGTTGTCCCCAAAGAGGCTGGCAGTCTTGGTATGCCAAGAGAATTCCAGAAGAGGTCACCTGCAGAAGGATGGAGCTATAGCAGAGAGAGACCTAATCACAAGGCTTGGCTTCAGATTTGCTCTTGGAATTTCTCTTCCTAAAATAAAAAATCAAAACCCACATGCATTATCACTCATTTCACCTGTTTATTACAAAATATGTTTTCAAGAAATGTTGGAGCAACGCCAACCATCTGCAAAGGAACTAAAGTTGTTAATTGGATAGCAGACTGACCTCCTGTCTGATTCCAGTCCTCCCTGCCTAACAAGCTGGCCACGAACACTGCTACAGTTGTGTGATACACTTTGAGTTTCATCGAACCTACGCTGCAAGGCAGGTCTGAAGCCCAGGAGTCAGCTGGAGCTGCCACAGCAAGCCACTAGGTAGTCATTTACTTTTACACCTTGTTTGTGTATAACCTATTTACATAAATGTATAAATGACACATTGTAAACCACGAGTATATTTGGACAAGAGAAAAGTTCATCTCACCTTTTCTGCAGAGGACATACCTTTAGGCCTTCAGTGTTGTTCTCAAAGATAACTCAAAGCAAATGGATCCTTCTTATTAGGTACAAGTATCACAAACATTCCAGAGAACCCAGAAGGTAAAAGACAATGGTAAGGAGAAATTTTTAAGTGTCTTAAAGGTGTTTTCTCATCCAGCAATTTAGATTATAAACACTCACTCCAAAAGAGTTGAGAGTTGGAGGTAAGAAATACACCCAGAACATTTCAACTTCTGAAGAAAACGTTACCTCTTTTGCCTCTTATTCAGTTTGCCTGATAAAAAATTAGATGGGTAAGAACATGTATTACCAAAGTGGAAGGAGGTGAAACCAGGAAGAAACCAACATGAAGAAGAATGATGCTGATAATCTATGAAGATCTACAAAGGAAATTTCTAATCTAATAGTAGTGTCCACATTTTAAAAAGGAAAACTAAACAAGAAGGGGACAAGGAAGGGGAAGAGAAGGAAAAAGAAAGGAAAAACAAAGAATTACATAATTAGTCTTCAGTCTGGGGAAGATTTATTCTGTGTGAATCCATTTACTATATCTCTTACTTGTGAGAACCATCGTCAGATATTGATGGTTGTTCTTGTCCTTTCTTATGTTTGTAGGTCTCCTATCATCTATTTGGGTGATATTGTAATGGGGTGACATTACATCACCCCTTTACTTGGGTGAATGTGGGGACAGTATCTATCATGCTGGTCACTACCTTTTATTTCAAGAGAAGTAAAACCTATTCTTAAGTAATCTCTTACTCTTGGAAGCTCCCAAGTGGCAGTACCTCTTATTTCTTTCTTGATATGTGCAAATTTTAGTACACAATTATTTAGACCTGGCAACTTTTAACACAAAAGATTTGATGCTGCTATTCCTACCTTGACCAAGCAGAAAATCCTCAGGGAAACATGAACTTGTTTGAACCCATAACAACTGTTTTAGGGAAACAATGCGTTATTGACCCAACATCTGACTATACATAAAGATTTGTCCTTTGCTACATTTCTATGTTACAGAAAGGTTTTCAATTGATAAATGTCTTTCTATTGCATGCATATTTTATAGAAAAATAATTGCATATCCTCTGCATATAATTTTTCAGTCATGCTGCATGTGCTCAAACTGCAGCAAAGAATGAAAGGTGAATATGGTTAAAATTCTCTCCCAAAATTGTAAGTTAAATTAACAAAGATATTTAAAAACAACAAAAATCTTCCCTTTTCTATCTTAACCTACTTCATCTCAATCTCACATTATTTTAAAGAAAGAAAACTTATTGCATATTCTAGCAAAGTGTCTTGGTAGGCAAAGGTTTAACAGAGCCAGAGAGGATGTGCAAGGAGTGAGAAAGTGAATTGATGGATGGATGGTTAAATGAATATAAATGAACTGACACCTTTACAGGAAAATAACATTTCTTTTCTTTTTTTATTCTATAGATCAGTGGGTTTTGTATCTGTAATTCTTTCATATCAGCAAAGAGGAAATAAACTCTCATGTAAATCATTTTCCCCCCATCTGGAGCATATTAAAACCATGCCTTTTTTTTTCTTTTAAGCAGACTCCTTTCTCCCTATTTGCTTATCAGTTCATCCACCATTACATTTTAAATGAAATTGCAAGACCCTTGTCCCTCCCCCAAATTTCAGCCTGATGTAGGAAAGTGGGAAGCAGACTTTTCTTGCTTTAGAATAGTGACCTAGATTCAATTACAGATAGACCCAGAAGAGAGAAGTGACACCTCACAATTTTCTTAGAGGTCTTGAAAAAATTAGAAATCCCAAAACAATACTTAACGGAAAAGAATCTGTTTATTTCCCCATTCTTCCATCTTACTTTTTTTTTTTTTTATCTTAATTGCATTGCTCTGGTACATTTAATTGTTCCTGGTAGAACATTGCAATATGTTTCCCACGGGATATTTAGCATCCTAAGAATGGGCATTTCACAGAAATCTCTGAATTTGGTTTTTGAGAGTGGGTGTCTACATACGGAGTGTGTGCAATACTTCAAGCCGAGCCCAAACAAGATGAAAAATAACCACATACGAGGCATATTTTACCTTATGTTCTTAAGAAGGCAAACAAATTACATTACAAAAAGCACACCTATTATAATTGCAATGCAGACAAAACATTGAAAGAAAAAAAATAACGGGGGCATATGTATTATACAGCATTCCCAATTACGTGGAAAGATGTGGTCAGAAGAAATAGAGAGGAGAATCCTCTGATTCTGTTTATTGACTATTATCACTAAATTAAGCATGTAAATGACTCGAACGGGTGGCTTGGTATATTAAATTTAAAAAGAAGAAGAAGAAGAAGAAGAAGAAGAAGAAGAAGAAGAAGAAGTAGTAGTAGAAGGAGGATTGTCTCTTCCTTTCCCTCCGTTTCAGATTTCAGCCTGAAAGGAGTCTCCTAGAGATAAGAAAGATGGGATTCGGTCCGTGCTGCTCTGGTTGGTCCTACTTATCCCGGAGCAGCGAGGCAGTGGCCTTCCACATAGATTTCCGTTCCGGGTTCACAATAAGCGGTCTCAAACGGGGGCACATTCCTTACCACCTCTACTGCCCCCCAAACAGAGAAGTCAAAATTGGCTGTCCCAAGCCCAATGTGCTTGAGAACCTTCGAGGTGCATGAGGGCGAGACAGGCTGCTGCGGGCAGTAGTGGACTCCTCAACCCTCTCCACGGCTTTGGAGCTGCCAGGCGTAGAAAGAGGGCAGAAGTGGGCTCGCGTCTATGCGGGTATCCAAAATGAAAAAGGGCTGCAAACCGCGCGGAAGTCCGGGGATAAGGTTCAGAAAACAGAGCAGGGGCGCCTCCTTAGATCTCAAACACTTTCGATGGGTGGGTTATCCCCGAGAGATTATTTCAGACCCTGGGAAGTAGTGTTCCGTTGGGCAATGGCCGCAGCAATGGGGCCGTAGGTGCGTGCCCGGCCCTGAAGAAAGGGTCCCCCAGGCCTCACCGGGGAGCGCAGCAGGCACCCGGCCCCGAGGGAGTCGGCAGAGGATTGTTTCATTTCAAAGTGAAAATCTGCAGGCTTTGGGAAACGATATTCAAAAAAGTATATAATCTCCATATGCCGCTCAATGGAGGATCCTCATAATTTACAGCGGCAGATAAGGCTAGAGGGTGTAATAAAAAATCTGAAGCCCTCCCCTCCCCCTCGCCGCCTCCCCGGAATTGCACCTTGGGCAGCGGAGCAGAATCCGGAATGTGAACTTCTCCCGACATATGTTTCCCGCAGATAAGTAAACAATCTGGACGTGAAATGGAAATGGTAATTAATGCAGTAATGCTGTTACACCTCGAGTGTGCAAATCCCATTGACTCGCCGCGCCACGGGGGGTGCCGGGCGAACGGGGACCAGAGGCGAGCGCCTCGACCGCCGGCTCCCTCCCTCCCCTCTCCCTCCTCCCGCGGTCCCCGGGCCGGGCGTCCCGAGAGCCCGCGGGGGCTTGGCCCCGCTACAGGAAGTCGGGAGCCGCTCTTCGGCTCTCGGGACTCCCGGCTCTCCGCCCTCCGTCAGCTAGGCTGAAGCGCCGCTCCCGTCTCTCCCGCGGAGCCCAGCGCGCGCCGCACACCCACCTCCCTTCCCGCCTCTCGCAGCTGTAGGGCCCGAAGAGCCTCCGTGCTCTGAGGGGCCACCGAGCCCTGTGGCACCCAGGAGAGACTGAGCTCTCGAGCAGCGAGCAGCAGGCGACGCGGCGAAGGGGAGGCAGAAGGGGACCTGCTCTCTAGAACGACCGGTCTTCCCCGCTCGCCAACGTCGGGTCTGGGTCTGGGCTTGGTCTCCTCCTTGCCCCCGGCGGAGTGCGGTCCTGCCGGCTGGGCTAGCAGAGCTTCCCTGAAGTCCCTTCCAGCCCTGCCCAGAAGGCACGAATTGCGTTTGATTACCTTTCTCCCTGGCCCAAGAGTGGAAAAGTTTGGAAATGGCCACTGGCCGCCAGAATAGCGCAACTCCTACATTTTGTAGCAAAGAGGAAACGCGGGCTCCTTTTTGTCTGTCCGCCCTGAGGACCCGTTCCCTTCCCCTACTCGGACCAAATTCCTGGGACATTTTGGGGGGGGTCAGAGAAGATGCCCAGAGCAGGAATTCGAGCGAAGAGGACGAGAATCTAGGGAGGCCGCTCAAGAACTTCCTGGGCCCGACCGCCTTCCAGCTTCTCAAGAGCATAACTCCGATACCCCAACCAGGGACTGGCAGGGGGTCGCGGATGACAGCTAAGCCGGACGCAGGGTCGGGGGCTAGGCGAGGAGGAGGTGTTGAGGCTCTCTTTTCTGCCTCCAGCTCTCTTCCCAGTGCCAGGGCAAACACCACCAAGTCGCCGCCCCGGGAGCGCACAGAGCAAAGGTTAGGCCGAGGCGACCGCGAATCTCCTCGTCCGCGTCTACGCCTGCCCCAGAATTTCTAGCGATTCCCTCCCGTCCACAACTTTATTATTTCCTTAATTACTCTGCAGCTGCCAAGCGCCAGCCCTTCTGGTTCCAGGACGAGGCCCAACCCCATAGCGCCAAGAGAGTAACAGCCCAAAGAGTGCCCTCAAAGCTGGGTCGAGCGTCTGGAGGCCAGGGCAGGGCCAAGAGGCTAGGAGGGCGTTCCCCTTGGTCAGGGCGGGGAGGGGGGGGGTTGAGGCCCTGGCGTGTCCTGTACCCAAAACTAACGTGCCCCTTCTGCCTTCCTCTGTCACACTCAAACACACGCACAACCCACTCGGCAAATAGAGATGAGAGTTCTTAACACGAATCTTGTGAATTACATGATATTCAAATTCAAATGACTTGAAATTCATTGTCCTCTTGAACAATGGTGACAAGATCAGAGCTGGGGAGGAGCGGAAAGAGAGTCCTCGAGGACAACCCTAGTGCCAGGCTCACGGAGTTTTCCGGACCTTGGCAGCCTCAGTTCTCCAGAGAGGCTCCCCACGAGGGAGAGCTTCTCTAGGTAGCGAGTCGCAAATAAAGTCCCCCAGACCCTACCCTGACTGAAACATCACCCTAACGGGAAACTCCAGGAGGTTATCTAGATCCCGTTTTAAAATGCAAATGTTAAGGGGGTTTCAGATGTCAGTCACACCTCAGAGAGATTTATTTTACTTTACATAGCTGGTGTCTCCCACCTATCAAGTTAGTGGTTCTAAGGAAATTAATACTTAAATGGGAAAACTCAGAAACTGGAAGGGGATTAAAGATTTCTGGAGACAGACCCAAAGCTGGGGAAGTGCCTGAAAGGCTGCAGAGGTTATCCACGAGAGGCCAGGAGCGGAAGGGGGCTAACGATCTTGAATCTCCCAAACGATGTGGCCAGTGTGCCCCTGAGCTAGAGGGCGGCCGAGGTTTAAGAAAGACAACCTAACTAAAACCCGAACAACTCTGCCCCTGCCGCACCAGCGCCACCCACTGCCATCTGGAGCCCGTGTCGGTCAGGACTCCAGGGTCCTAGAAAATGGCCAGTAGAGGAGAGGCGAGAGTAAGCGTGCCGTGTTGTGGGGTCAATTTTTTTGTTCCCTGGAAGCAGTCGCAGTCGCAGGAGAGCGGCCCGGGGCCTCTCTGGCACCCTTGCCCCCTGCTCCAGGGAGGCCAAGGCTGCGGACAGAAGCCCGGGACTCCCAGGCTGCGGGACGCGCTCAGAGAGTGAAGGAGTCCATGGAGTCGGCTCCGGCAGGGTCCCGGCCGCCCCGCACGCCTCGGGAGTTCGCGTTCTCCCGACGGCACCAAGAGTCTGTCTAGGGCGACTCTTGACTGCTCTTTGCTGCGAGTAGCGCGCACGGAGAAGCGGCTCTCCTTGACTCCGGGCGGGCGGGGCACTCCTCTCCCTACCGGTTTGCTTTAATGATTTTCTTGAAAGAAAGAGACAGTTGTGAGCAAACAGGTTTGACAGGGACTGCGGCCCCCCTCCACACCTCCCCCAGGGGATTTCTTTTTGTCTGCCCCTGACTTCAAAGTCAGTAATCGGCCCCTGTCAGCGGCGTGACGAGGTGGATTTCGGCTGTTTGTTAGGGCGAGTCGCAGCCGCGCACCTCGGCGAGCCTCTGCGGCCCGCGGAAGGCTAGGCAAAGGCAGGCCTTGGGGGGCCGAGGCTGGGGCCAGGCCTAAGGAGGACAGAAAGGGGGGGACACAGCCCGACTGGGAAGGAAAGAAGCGAGGGGGAACAGATAGACACGGCTAGAGCTAGGTCTACGGCTTTGGGTCCCGGGACCTGCTCCGGGCCCCGCGCTCTCTACTGGTATTAACGAGTCTCAATCACACCAAGCCGCGGGCACGTGGGCGCCTCCCCGCTACAGCGCACCCCAGTTTCCTGGAGCTCCCTTTGGAGTCTCCAGGGCCGGGCGCAGTCTGGAACCCTGGTTTCAGTTTTCCAGCTTCCGTCGCCGCCGCCCGAGGTACCCCTCTCCAGCCTAATCTAACCCGGCACTTTCCCGAATATCCTGGTGGGGCCGTGCGCCCCGGAATCCTCCTCCGGCCGGGGCGCTCTATGCACCTGGGGCGCTGGGGCGCCGGGCTCTGCGGGGAGACACCCAGACCCCTGTAAGCTTCATCTTAGGAGATGTTAAGGGACACTGAGCTATGAGGGAGATCAGAGCGGCTGACAGGACTGTCAGTTAGGGTTATATCAGACAGCGAAACCTCGATGCCTTCGCCCCAGGCCTCCTGGGCTTCCGAGGGGGCGGAAGGAGGGGCCTTCCCTAAGCGCCTAGAGCCCCCAGACCCGACCGCCACCAGAGGCAAGTCACTTCCTAATTGTCTCGATTTGTAAGAGGGTTTTGTGATGCTAAGTAAGCGTGGCGCACCAGCCCGGCCTCCCCCTACACGTCCCCAGGCCGCTTTTGTTTACCTTCGCCTGATCGCTCATTTATTTATCTATCTATTATTTATAGGCGTCCCCTCCTATTCAGCGCCCGTGTATGTTAATTGTGTTATACCATTTAATTCTAACATCGGTCTCAAAAGAGCTCTTAATGAGAAAAGCATATACAACACGGATCACTTTGCTATTCAGCTCAGCCAGATGGACAACTGCTAACTTTTTTTTTTTTTTTTTTTTTTTTAATAAGGAAAATCCCCCTTGACAAAGGGGCTTGGATGAATAGGCTCCAAATAACACCTCAAACACTTCTAATTGTTTTGAGGACAATATGCTAATCGGTGGTTTTTGGCTTTGGTGTCTGTTGACAACGTTTCCCTTGCACTTCCAGCCACCGACTCCTTTGGAAGAGGCAGAGGCAAGCCCCCAAATCCCTCAACAGAAGCAGAAAGCAGACAAATCCCTAGGTTGCCCCCCACTCTCATCCCACTCCACATCAAAGTCAGTGGGAAAAGCACCCGACCTACAGAAAAACATGCAAGAGCAGGGCTTTGGGGGTGAGACTGGTGAGAGATGGGGTGAGGGAGCACCCTTCCATTTGAGAGCAAGTTCCAAAGAGTTGGGTTGGAAGGCATCAGAATGTCCTTTCTCCCATAAGACAAACAGAGCAATCTTGAAGCGAACATTTGCCCAGTGGGGAAAGGAAAGGCTCTTTTGCTTTTCTGTTAAACACCAAGGACTAAAAGTTATTGAATCTTTATGATTTTTTTTTTTTTAAACTCCGTGCCTGAGCCGTGTTGCTTTCCTTTTTCCTGGGCTCCTGCAGGGTCTAAGTAAAAAGTCTCCCATAGTCCAGAGCAGGGACCTAAGGCACGTTTTTCTATATTTCTTAAACTTTGATTGTTTAACTTAGGAACCAGTATGGAACCCCAAATCCTAAGAGCCAGCAGCAGCGTTCTTAAGCATCTTTAAAAATTACCACACCAGTCATCCCCCCATGTGTTGAACTTTAAACACCCACCACAGGACTGCATGCGTGGTGCGCAATTGTTCCCATTACACTATATACTTTTCTCCATTCTTTGGAGTTTAGTTTAAAGGAAAAGAAAATGCACCCAGGTCTCAGAGGTCTGGGTCGGCTTTATTCTTAGCTCATTCGCTCCTTGAAGTGGTCTGACCACTTTATTAAAGAAGACATAGAAGTGACGTCTGAGGGATAGATACCTTTGTCCAGCCTCTAAAGGCCAATAGCGGGTCCAGAGAGCACAATCGATCCTGACAAATCCGACTCTGGGCCCCTTTGCACTTGGACCACAGGCCACAAGGCTCAGCCCACGCAAGGCCAGTCGCCACTGCTAGAGTCACTCTACGCACTCTAAAACTCCGATGACCCGACTCCACAAGCCCTCAGGCAGGGCTTCCTGACTTCAGATTTTATGCACACGAAAGGTTACTTTTTGCAATGACAGATTGTCTTTATTCAAAACGTCTTTGTTCAACAAATGAACAGAGTAAGGAGGTGAACCTTCTAGGTACATTTCCAAGACATCGTCAAAACATTTATGACCATTTAGGATGTTTTTATTCTTGTAATTTTTGTCGACTTTCTACTTCCTGACTTCATAACCCGACATTCTGTCTAAAAGTAAACTTAGGTATCTAGGAGCACTGCTTTATACAAAGAAAATAATCATGTGGGTCCCTTTGTTTTAACTTTAAAGAAGCAAACACTATCATAGCATGATTTTAAATAGAAATATTTCCCTTTCTGTAGTTTTAAACTTTTAAGACTTTCCCCCCATACATAAAGAGCAAATGGCACCTAGTTGTGTCTGATGGCAAAACACAGAGACACAGCTAACTCTTCAGGGTGCAAAAGAAAAAAAATATATATGCATATTCTAGATATAATACCAGGATCTGGGAGTTCTGGAGTCCAAAGCCCATCAGAGGAGAGAGAAGGGGACATAAATAAAGCAAAACTGCCTACTTTTTTTTTTTTTTTTGTCCAAAGGGGGTACAGTCGGAGATTTGTTTTGGGACAGTCAGGATAGGGGCAGCTATATAGCTGTCATATGTTCACAAGTTTCTGGCACCTGTCTGCGCCTTGGGTCCGGGAGGACGCCACTACCATCCCCCTGGAAGAGAGGCAGAGTCTGGGGTGGGGTAGCGGGCAGCGGAACGGCTGACCCAAAGGCGTCTGCAGGACCCGACGCGGCGCAGAGGACAGGGTGCAGACCTCGCTTCCAGGTCACCCTCCAGGTCTGGTGGGCTGGCCTGGGGTTACATGGCCGTGGCATGGGCTGACGAATAAGGGTCTATGCCAGTCTTGGTCATGCCCGGGAAGAGGATGTAGGCGACGGGGGGCTGCAGGGTGGAGGCAGACCAGGCAGTACAGTTACAGGGCACCACGTAGCCCGGATTGGTGGGGGACGGGTGCGTGTGCGTGTGTTGGCTGGGGCAGCTGAGGCTGCCGAAGGCGCCGTTCTGGTAGCCCAGGGTGGACGCGTAGGGCAGTGCGCCGGTGGCCAAGGTGTGGGGCACTTCACCCATCTTCTGGATGGCGCTTGAGCTAAACTGCGCGGGGTCCAGCAGGGAGTAGGGCGCCGAGGCTGGCGGCAAGAAGGCCCGGGCTTTCTCGGGCGCGCTCAGGAGGCCGTCGGAGGCCCCCACGGGCAGGCCAGCCGCCTTGAGCGGGTCCGTGTCGCCCAGGTAGGGCAGGGGGAAGACATACCTGTCCTTCTTAAGCAGGTTCTTGGGCTTGCGCCGTGGCCGGTACTTGTAGTCCGGGTGTTCCTTCATGTGTTGGGCGCGTAGCCTCTTGGCCTCATCGATGTACGGTCTCTTCTCTGCCTCGGACAGAAGCTTCCATTCGGCGCCTAGGCGTTTGCTGATCTCTGAGTTGTGCATCTTGGGGTTTTCCTGGGCCATCTTGCGCCGCTGGCCTCGGGACCATACCATGAAGGCGTTCATGGGTCGCTTGATGTGGTCTGAAGGTTTGGACATGGTCCCGAAGGCGGCTAGGCAGGTGGGGGTGGGGTGTGTAGGGGCTCTGCAGGCGAGCCTGGGCGCGGTTGTCTATCTGTCTGTTTGTCCGTCCTGAGCCGGTGCTCTGCACTCCCCTCGCCTCTGCACCGCTGAGGGGAAGCCAGAGAGAAGCGCTAACCCCACAAAGTTCAGCTGATCATGCCAGTCCCGGCACCCACGCAGGCCCCGGGGTGGGGGGCGAGTGAGGACAGGAGGGGCGGGGGAGGAGAGGGCAGCCAGCCGGGGGCTGCCGGCACCAGAGGGCCCAAGTACTGGAGTCTTTGGGATTAAGTGGCCAGGTAATTTGCTGGCTAGGACAGGAAGCTCCTCCTTCTCCCCCTCTCCACCTTCGCCTTCTCTGGTTCTCTTCTCTCCTATGTCTACCGCTGTGGTTCCCTCCCCCCTCCCGTGGTTTTCCCGGAGCTGCCTTGCCTAGCACAGCACCTGGCTGAGAATGCAGGGAGGCTGGTGAACGAGAGCCAAAAGCGGCGAAGTTCAAAGGCGAGGTGGGCCAGGACAGCACGCACTCTGACATAAGCGCGGGGCGGTGACTACCCAACCTGGGCGCCAATCAGCAGCAGAGAAGGCAAGGGGGCCCACCTGCCAACGCGCCCGGGGAGGAAAGAGAGAGCGCGACTAGTGGGGGCGGGGAGAGGTGTGAGGGAAAGACGGAGAGAGGGAGAGAACAGAGCGGCCAGCTCAGGACTGGGGACTTAGATTCCACATTGTTTCTGGCACTGTCAACAAATAAAACTCTTCGTGGCTGCTTCCTTTCCCAGTCGTGCAAAGGAGAATTAGGTCTTAGAATACAAAGACCTAGGGATGGGGTAGCGAAGCGAGTGAGCCCAGAGCGCGTGTTGATAAATAGGACAGCCTCGCCGCTAAATGCAAGGACAGCACTTCCCTCTTTGTCAAAGATCCTCTGAAAAGAAAAAGAATATATCAAACTCAGGTTAAAGAGTGAAATAAACTTTTCTAGACATACCCTTGGGGCGCTTTGGCGGCGTGCTCAGGGGATGCCCCTCCGGCTCTGCCTTCACCTCTGCCCCAGGATGTGGAGCTAGGGCGAATCGCTGGGTCCTGGGCTAGCACAGCGGTGCGTTCCAAGCCATTGCAGGAAGGCCTCCTGTCTGGCAGTGCAGTTTTCAAACCCTGGTTGGTGAGCCTTGAAGAGCGCAGCGATCCGCTCTCCACTTTTGTGGAGCGGCCAGGGAATGGGATTTCCGTCGTGATTCCTAATTACGATATTATATATTTAGGGTTTTTAAACCTCCAACTTCCCCCCTACATCTGTTTGTATGGGAAGGATAGCCTGGAGGCCGGGCCTCCTCCCGATGGGGTATGGGGGCTTTCCCGTTGCCCCTTCTGCAGATGCCCTAGAATGGAGTCTCAGGCTGTATGGACACGCAGGGTTGATTTGTCCCTGGGCACCTCTTCCATCTAGCGAGAATTAGAGACTCGTTTCCTGCGTCAGATGAGCATTCTTCGGGTAAAAAGGACGAAATAACCCGCAGAGCCAACCTGCGTGCCTGTTTCCTTTGAATAATTGCCTGCCCAATGTGAAATGCCCTTGGGGGAAATATTTATTAAATGGAAACCATTGTCCCAGGCCCAGCAGGACCTGCGTGTGTTCCAGGCTTATTGGCTTTTGCACCAGCCTCTCTTGGGAGGACCGACCAGAAACGCACAGCTCCGAGGGCTTGAAGGGGTTGGTGGTGGGGGAGGTAAGCAGAAAATGAGGCAGGGAGACTGGCTTTCTTTAGCATGTAGTGTATCAAATTTGAGGGGAAGGCTTTGTGTCTCCTTCCTACCGTCGGTGGCATTTCTCATCCTGAGAAGGCTCATCAGAGAGGTGGGCGCTATGCCCATTTTGCAGATTAGTAAACTGAGGTTGAGAAAGGCTAAGTGATTTGCCAAATAACTCCAGTGGGGAGTGGTGATGCCGAGTGTATGAGATTTGAAAACCACTATTTTGTTTTCCACCCCAGGCTGCCGCAGGTCTGAAGATTAGATCCTGCGGCAAGCCAAAGGCGAACCCTTGATTCTGGGAGCCATTGAAACCTGCCATGTAGATAAAGCTCACCGGAAGACTGATCTTAATGTCTGCTCTTGTTTCACTTAGGGTCTGGTCAGTATCCTGGCTTCCCTGGCCGTAGATTACATTACTCTCAGCACCAGCCCTGGCCTTCACCTTGCCCTCTAACCTTGTTCTGTGCAAGAAGTTTCACTTAGCTTGGCATACCAGGAAGTAGAGGTGTTTTCCAGCCCAGTCCGGGGAGGGTGTCAAGAGTCTCAGGCAACCCCTACTCAGATCGGACTAGCCTGTGGACTAAGCGCTGCGCTCAGAGCCTGCCAGGGATGAAGGTCTAAGAGCCAGGCAGTTTGAGTTCCACTGGGCGATCTCCACGGACTGAGGAAAGAGTGACAGAAATGCTCGTATCTGCAGAGAGCTATAGCATCTGGCGGAGACCCGCTGACTCTCACTCCGGAACCCTCAGAGGACACCAAATCCACACACGAAGTTAATGGGCTAATGCAAACAAACCTCTAAGAAACTGCTCAAGAAGGGGATCTGGCACAAATTCCTAAACCCTTTCTCTCTTCGCAGCCTCTGAGCCAACTCATTCCGGTTGCCCCAGGGCAACGCAAGCATGTGCCCTTCTTCACTTCCTCAAATTTTCTCCTCCACCTCCAGTCAGCGCTACTCTCTAAACATCTTACACTCCCTCCTAGTTCGTAATCCAAGACTCCTGAGCGGTTTAGTACAAAGGGCATGCAATGGTGGGGTGGCAGTTTGTGGGTAGGGTCCCAAAGTACTTCCCACGGTTCCGGAGCCGCAGGCGCCAAATGACTGCACCGATCCTGGAGGGAGCCAGTATCCCCTTGCGCATCTTGGCCTTGAGACTCGAATTCGCGCGGGCAGGGTACTGAGGGTTGAGGGCCTTGCCTCCCCGGCTTGGCATCCCGGTGTCTCTAGGCGAACCGCGCAGCCGCTGACAACCCTTACACAGTGCTGGTTGGCTGCGGGTTTATTCAAGACTCAGTTCTGGGCCCCTCGAAGGAGTTCCCGTGATCCCGGAGTCTTTACCGGTGCTGTCTCCAGCCCATGCCTCTACCTTCTTCTGAGCTGTCCCTCTAAGCTCTGCCTCCTCGCCAGGCCTAGATCACTAGGCAGACGTCCTGGAGAGGTGGCCCCTGGGGGGAGTCAGCAGCTTTGGTCACCGCCCAAACAGGTCTTAAGACAAAGGTCGCCTAAATGAGCCCCAGTTTTCTTCGCCACCTGAAGCTGGTACCTCAGGCGGTCAGGCCACTCCCCAAAGCTGGAAACCTCCTTGGGAGGAGGCTTTTCCGCTTCCGCGTTTGCGGGAAGAATCCACGTACTCCCTTAAGTATGTATGCGCACCTTTACGCAGCGCAATAACTCAAAGCACGGCGCGTGCCAGACTAAGCCTTGTGTCTGGACACCTGAGGAATAGGAATGCTGCCAGCGAAGTGTCCTGCTTCGTGTAGAAGTGAAGGAGGGACCTCGGAGGTCACGACCTATCTACTTCTGGCCCAGCTCCCTCCCCACCCCCATCCTCCCCGGACTCCGCATGGTCCTAGGTGCGCCTTGCTTTTCGGCGGCTCTGGGTCTTGAAAGGGAGCATCTCCTTTCTCCTTTCAGCCAACTCCTAATGGTACTTCAGATCTCTTTCAAGGCTTCACCTCCTCTGGGGAGACCACTTCGATTCCCCTGCTGGGCTAAGACCCCTTCCTATGCTCTCACTCTCACGTCCGCTCCAACTCATGCCCCTTTCCCAGCCTCGCGTGGAGCTCTGTAGTAGCCCGTGTAGTCTATCAGACTTCGAGCTCCTTGGAGGCAGTAACTGCATGTTTTATCTTTGAGTGCCCAGTGTCCGCGCCAACTCCGAGTGCAAAGAAGACGCTAGATAGTTTTTTCTGCTCCGGCTTAAACTTTTACAACAGGCCTTTCCCAGCCTTGCGGCAGCTGGGGAATATCCCAGGCGTAGCCTGGTAGAGCCAAACGCGGAAGTCCCGGGCTTCCAGGCCCGCACCCACCTGCCTGGCCTCAGCGTTCTGCCTCCCTCCAGCCACCACCTCCTCCTCCCTAGTGGGCTGAAGGTCTCAGCTCCTAGGCCTCCGGGACCGAACGACAGAGCGCCGAGAGGAATGCGCGCAAAGGTGATTTGGAGAACACGGCTGTGGGGTGGAGGACGTGAGGGAAGCTTGCCACTCGGCTCGCGCCCGGTATGTTTTCGGAAGAGGCCAGGAGAGTCAACCGCGTTCGCATTGGCTGAGGCGCCGGGCACTCGCAGAATGCCGGTCTTGCGGACTTACCGCAGCCCCGCCGGCATTCCGGAAGAGGAACTGAGGAAGTTCCAGGTATCGGTTTCAGGGACCCTCCGCGCCTCCCTAGCTCGCTGCGGAGAGTGTGAGAGCGAGGCATACTCAGGTGTTTACAAGAGCGTTAATCCAGCCCGTCCATGAGCGTCGACAACCTAGGAGTCAACATCGAGGATAAGAAATTGAGCTTGGGAAAAGATGCACCTTGGTCAAATTATAAACAAAAATTTTCTTATTGCCAAAAATATTGTAATATTAGGCACCCCTGCTTTTTCTTTATCCGTGTTCAGACATATATCCCGTAACTCTAAAGTGCTCAAAAGGACGCAGGACTCTTTCTGGTCCTATTAGGACTTTTTTGGGGGGGGGGGGTAATTGCTGTAGGATCTTCCCTCCAGAAATCAGCCCACCTCACTGGTATTGAAATTTTTAAAAGACTTTAAGTGTCCCTCGAAGCCAAGATGGCACAGGAGAGCATGGCTTTCACCAAGAAACAATGAGAAAGCTAACTTAACCGGGCCCCACATGCCTGAAGTGCCTGCTACCTCACGTTTGCAAGGCCCAGCTGGAAAACCTGCTTGATTGGGCTGAAGGACACAGCTGTCTCAACACCAAGAGCCTGCCCAGGTAAGGAGAATTTTTTGATACTTCAAACTGCCTTACCTTAGCAGGAATCTGTTTGAAGCAGAGCTCACGTGATTCACGGACTTGGTGAAAACTAGTGGAGGATTGCACAACATCTGCATGCATATCCCCAAAAATGGAATGGGTGGGAGCAGCAGTAGGGCTTTGATATATTTCTCTTCATTCATTCATTCAAAACCTATTTATTGTGCACCTACTATGTGCTAGGCACCATGCTGGGATACAGCAGTGAACAAGACCTGCAAAGGTCCTTCTCCCATGGAGCTTCCAGCCCGATGGAAGGCAGACAAAAAACAAGAAACAAATCCTGGGGTGATTCCTGGTTCCACCACCCAGTAGCTGCATCACTTCAGGCAAGGTTCTTAACTTGTGTCCTGGTCTCTTCACCTGTAGTGGGTATAATGGATTATTATCAGAGCTAAATAAGTTATTATAATGAAAACCCTTAAAACGGTGCTTGGCATGTAGAAACTGCTCAATAAAGGTCAGATTGTATTATTTTATAATTCATAAATAAGTTATGAATTGGCATAAAGGGAATCAGGGTGATGGGACAGGCTGAGGGAAGGAAGTCTCATTTACATTGGGTGATCAGGAAGCTGAACACAAGAAGGCAGTCTGATAAAGAAAAGGGAGAAAAAGTAGAAGCAGCAGGAAATCTCACTGCCTGGAGAGGTGACTAACTAAGGATGCCTGAGAATGTAAGGGACCAGGGTGGCTGAAACCTGGCCATAACCCTGGGAGAGTTTAAGGTAAAGGCTGGGTGAGGTTGGCAGCTTCTGTATTACCCAGGGCCTTCTAGGCTCCACAAAGAGTTTAAGTTTTATTCTAAGTGTACTGGGAAATCACTGGAATGAGACACACCAAAATTAGGTAACAATCCTAGAACCACACATACAAAATACTGGTTAGGAGACACTCTGTTTCTAATCTATTTAGATTTCTCTATTTATGGAGGAATCTTACCTTAAATTATGGGCCAGAAACTTTATAAATGGACAAACTATTGGCCCTGGGGTCAGCTCTTTACTGTGCCTTAAAAAATAAGGCTACTCCTGCTGAGTATTTTGGATTCCTCTTATCTCTCCTTTCCCTTTGGGAAGCTAAGGGGGGAAAAGAAAGGATGGTCATAGCTCTTCATGAATCTGAAAATTTGTCCACTGATATTCAGTACATATTAGCAGCTTAATGGGTCCCCGACTTACTCTTCCTACTTCCCACCAAGTGGTCCTTTCCTCTGTCCCTGTGGAGAATGACAGGCCTCTGAGCTGGCCCTTTCTTGAGACACTGAATCTACATATAGGCATCTTGAATATCTCAGACTGAGAAATAGAGGATTTATATGTGAGCAAGTGATGTTTCTTGAAATTAAAAAATCCCAGTGTTTATACGACTAGGAGAGACATTTTATTCTAAAAGAAAAGCCAAAAGAATGTCAGTATTGTATGCTTCTGTCTTGGGTTTTATTGTGTTCAGGTGTTTCACATGCATTAGGGATCCCCCACCCCCATTCTTCTGATTTAAGAATCCTTGGTCAGCTTTTTCATAAATAATACTCTTTAAGACTCTTTTGCCTAATGCAATCGGCCAAGTTATTGGAGCATACATTCTCTTGCCAGTTTTATCACAAATTATGCACTGCAGAGGATAAGACCAAACTCTGGCAACAAGCCCCAATCAAGGATCAGAATAACACTTCTTTTTGTACCTACCTCTGCTCACAGCCTAAATAGCAGGAAATATTGGGGCTCTCAGCAAAAGGTGCAACATAAAGTGTGTTTCTTTTCAAGTACTTGTTGTTTCTTTAAAGCATCATTTTTACATGTTCTGAAGACCAACCCCTTGGTATTTTATTTAATACTGAAGTATTTGTTAAGTTGATTTGTTAAGCTGATGCAGTTCAAGACCTAGAGCTTCCAATTACTGTGAGACCTTAGGCAAATTACTGGACTTCTTTTGGCTTCTCTTTTCTCAGTTGCAGAATAGGGATGATAATACATTGGATGGTCAGGAACCTGAACACAGGTTGTTTGGTTGGTTGGTTGGCTGGCTATCAGCCTTGCTATTGCATATCTATTGCTGTGTAACAATTACTCCTAAAACTTAATGGCTTAAAATAACAAATTTTTATTATTTCATATGTTTTCTGAGGTCAAGAATTCAGGAGTTGCTTAGCTGGGTGGTTCTGATTCAGGGTCTCTTAAAGGAGTACAGTCTAGGTGTTGCTGGGGTTGCAGTCACCTGAAGGCTTGGCTGACTTGAAGGATATGCTTCCAGGCTCACTCATGGAGCTATTGGCAGGGTGCCTCAGTTCCTTACCACACTGGCCTCTTCATAAGAACTACTTGCGACATGGCATTTTGGTTCCCCTTGTGCAAAGATATGACAGGGACCGAGACAGATTTCAGGTATGGTGTGGGAGGAGACTACACAAGGGAGCAAATACTAGAAGGAAGGATCACTGAAGGCAGTTCTGGAGATTAATCACCACTACAGGCTCCAAGTGGGTAACAAAGGAAAGAGCTTTAAAGGCAGCAAAACACTGTGAATCTAAGTTACCCACACTGGTTGTTTCTTCCAGACATGATCACAGCTTATTCCTGGCAGAATTGTGCAGAGAAACCCATTTTGCCTTGAATTCTACCTCTTCTGTCTGTCAGTGCATGTTTGGTCTTGCTGGGGTTGGCCCTTACTCATTTTCCAGTTTCTTTAACACCATCCTACTTGTCACCATTTTCATCCCCAAACTGTGTCTTGTTAACTTCTGTCAGCTTCTATGAGCTAACAGGCTCACTCATTATGGTGCTGAGAAAGGACTCAAAGAGCTAGGTTTAAGGAGAGGGCTGCAGGAGACCCTGGTCAGTGGGCAGGAGATGATAGGCAGTCTTATCAATACCGTTGAGCAGGGAGCCTCTAGCAGCACCCCTGAAATGATACCACTTCACTCTCTGTTTGCTCTTCAGCTAGTCTGGATCCTGAAAAATACAGTTTGATAAAATATGGAAATTAGTCAACACTCAGTTGCTGAGGAGCCAGTACATTGACTTGGAGTATGCTGATCAATTTGACATTTTTCTTTTTGTTGTTGTTGTTATTTAACTTTTGGTTTTACTGAAATGATCTGTTATATATATTCTGAAATAATCTGTTCACTTAATTTAAAAAAGCAGAAAATACTAAAGTCTCTTGCCTCAGGAAACTCCTGCTCTTTGTAAACCCCAAAGTGACTCTTCCCAAAGATAGTCATTTTCCATTCTTTGTGAATCTCTTTAGGTCTCCATGCTTCTAAAAAGTGTGCAAACTGCTATTTACTGGCCTGATAGTCGAGGAGTTAGCTTTCTGATCCCACCCCCATGCCATCTGCTTTCTCTCCTCCACCTTCCTGATGAAGTTCTGTTACAGGTTGGTTTTTGTTGTTATTAAATTAACAGTATTTACATTATTATACCTATAGAGATATTCACAGTTGAACATTGTAGGGTATTATGACAACTTCCATTTCCTACTTGCCACAATTCCCCTTTTCTCCCACTTCCAAAGTAACAGCTTTGTAGCTGTTACTAACTCTCCCCAGTTAGCTGTTACTAACTCGCCCCTCATACAATTTCGCACTAGGTTCGCCATGTCAGGAAGTCTACCATTCTAATCTCTTTCTTGAAGACGTCCTTTCTGGAGCTCCTTTCCTTCTGGGTTGAGTTTCCTAGCTTCTCTCTCTCACACCTTCCCCGTTCTTATTTACTGCAAGGCTTAGTTGGAGTGTACATTCCAGTGTTTTCACCAGGTTGAAGAGATGGCCTGACCGCGGCATTCCTCAATAGGAATGTTTTTTTTTTTTTTTAATTTTTAATTTTTTATTATGTTATTTTAGTCACCATATAATACGTCATTAGTTTTTGGTGTAGTGTTCCAAGATTCATTGTTTGCGTATAATACCCAGTGCTCCATGCAATCCGTGCCCCCTCCTTAATACCTATCCCCAGGTTCACCCATCCCCTACCCCCTCCCTTCTAAAACCCTCAGTTTGTTTCCTGAAGTCCATAGTCTCTCATGATTCATCTCCCCCTCTGGTTCCCCCCCTTCATCTTTCCCTTCCTTCCCCTAATGTCCTCCATGCTATTCCTACGTTCCACTAGTAAGTGAAGCCATATGATAATTGACTTTCTCTGCTTGATTTATTTCACTCAGCATAATCTCCTCTAGTCCCATCCATGTTGATACAAATGGTGGGTATTCATCTTTTCTGATGGCTGAGTAATATTAATAGAAATCTGTTTAAGTCTTACTGTTCCGGTCTGGAACAGGTGCTTCTCTGTCTGGTGCCTAGGGTCCCCTTCACTTCCCTCCTGTGTTGGAGCTACAGTTTTTGTGTCCTGTCTTCCCCCTCAGGCTTTATGCTTCATGTTTGCAGGAATGTCTACATTATTTTATTTAATACTCCGTAAGTCTAGGTGGAGAAACCTTTATTATCCTCATTTTGAAGATGAAGAAACTGATGCCTAAAAAGTCAGAGAGGACTTTTAGTTATAGAGCTAATAAGTGGTGGAGCCAAGATTTGAACTCATGTGTTTTCTGACTCAAGAGCTTGCCTTTTGCTATCCGAATCCCCTCTGTGTGAACATGGTGTGAGGCAGAAGAGGGACTGTGGATTCTTGAGATCTGTATCTTAAGAAGACTCCTTGAAAAGGGACCTTGATCATCTTCCTCCAGGAAAGGATGGGAAGGATTGCATAGGCTGAGGGGAGGGAAAGAGGGAAAGAGGTTGGGGGAATCTGTATGCATTGGGGCAGGTGTATGGATGGGGTGGAGAAATCGCTGTGAACCAGAAAAAGGTGAAAGTTTAGGCAAACCAGGTCTCAGTGTCACTGGATGTTAGAATGAGGGGCTGGCAATTTATCAGATGGGCAACAAAAATGGTAGGTTTTGGAGATAAGGAGTGAGAGGCTAACAGTGGAACTTCATGAAGTGCAGTATGAGAATGTTATATGGATAGATGGAGATGGGAAGACACTGGAATTTACTCTGTGCTTATTTACTGTCTTTATTCTGGGTAAGCATGTGCAATGTCTCTGCTAATGTAACATTCACTTCAATAAATTCCCCTAAACTTATACTTTTATCAGAAAGCAGAAATGTCTACTCTGCTGATGAGGACTTATTTTGGTTTATTATTATGGTTTTAACCAAATATATCTTGCAGCAGCTTTTTGCTAAAAATATTTTTAGGTTTGTACTTACTATGCTAGGGAGTGGATTGATTCTCTTATCAACCTAGGTTCAAGAGCTAAATTCTGTAGGATAATTTTAGCAATGATTAGTCTTCAAATAAATCAGGGCAGTCCATTTATAATCCTAGGATTATAATTTAAAAGGTAATCTCAGTCCTTGTATTCCATAGTACTTATCACACACTGAGATTCCTTGTTTATTAATCTCCACAATAGACACAAGCTTGTGAGAGAAAGAAGCCACCTTGGAATGGCACAATGAGGGTCACTTATGTACATGCATATCATGGGGCCAGGATTGATACATAGGTTTGTCTGATCTTACTCTATCATACGGGCTTGCTGAAATAGTTGTTTAAATATGTTGAAACATAAGGCATACTTATTAGATATATGAAGATGATTTTGAGCTAAGTAACTAGGTCATATATCTTGAAGTTGTTTTGCAGTACCGATAGGTGGCACAGAACCCTCTCCTCCATTGTTTTTGTTTGTTTGTTTTTTGTTTGTTTGTTTTTTTAAGATTGTACGTATTTATGTGTGGGGGAGGGAGGGAGAGAGAATGAGTAGGGGGAGGGGCAGAGGGAGAGGGAGAAGCAAGCTCTCTGTCAAGCAGGAAGCCCAACACAAGCTCAATCCCAGAACTATGGAATCATGACATAAGCCGAAGACAAATGCTTAACTGACTGAGCCACCCAGGTACACCCTCCCTTCTATTGTAAACTGTCCTATCATTATTCTCTGATTTGTAACATGAAATCTGTGAGACAAAGCTCACTGGCCAACCAAGAGTCATTTCCCCTATTCTTCCTTGTTAATCAGACCTTGAATTTTTAAAAAATTTTTATTTTTTATAAACATATATTTTTAATCTCCAGGGGTACAGGTCTATGAATCGTCAGGTTTACATACTTCACAGCACTCACCATAGCACATACCCACCCCAATGTCCATAATAACTAGCACTTAGGGGCTGCTTGATTAAACCAATAATAGACTCTCCATCTGCTTGCCAGGGATGGGTTTAAAGGTGGGCATGTGACCCAGGCTGGCTGAGTGGAAGTCTGCTCTGGTGTGAGGTTTTGGGAAATGTTTTCTTTGCTTTTCAAAAGAGTTGCACAGGAGGAAATGATGCCGTTTTTCTGTTTGGGGATGTTGTTGTCAGCATATCACCACAATTGCGGCTGGGACTAGGGTAGCCTCCTTAGAATCATGGAGGGAATGGGTGAAGAGAACATGTTAGTAAGACAAGAATGGGAGTGGGAAAAGAAAGGGAATCTGGTTCCTTGGAGAATTTGTAGAGTTGCTGAATAATCAGCTTTGGAACCCAATTTTGAAACTTCTTGATATGTGAGAAAATTTGTTTTTCCTTATTGTTTAAGTCCTTTCTAGTTAGGTTTTCTTTTGGTAAGAGTGCTGAATCCTAACCACTAGGCCACCAGGGACAGGTTTTCTATTGGTATAGTCAAAAGCTCCATATGTATGGGAAAGCCTCCCTTGTTCACTGTTTCAGGTTTTGTCTAGACTTAGACTTAGCTGAATTTATACAACCATGGCTAAGCTTTTATGTGTAGAAGCTGAAGCTCTTTTGGTATGCACATCTCTGAACTTTCTTTTTATGGATTTTCTGTTCACCTATACTCTATTTTCACATACTTTAATGTAGTAAAATTGTGTTTATTTTTACTGACCAGTTTCTTTATGTTGGCATCTGCTTGCTGTATAAATAACCCCTCAGTTTAACAATCTAGGGGGAATAGGATGGAGCTGGGCTGAGTTTCTTTCTGTAATGTTCTTGGAAGAGCAACTACTGCTGTCCCTCAGCAGCTGCTAGAAACCATGGTGTTGGCCTCAATGAGACTGGGGTTTGGAATCCAACACACATAGTCATTTCTCAGGTCCTATCTTGAGTCCTGTGGTTCTGCTGTTCTTGCCAGTCCTGTTGCAGCTGCATGGCTAAGAAGTTTCTCTGTTCATCTGTGGCTCAGAACATACTGTCTTCCATGGGGCTGTCCTAAAGACCCACCCCACCTGTGAAGTCTTTCTTAGCATGTTTCCATGTCCAAACTTGGTTGTTTCTTTCTCATTTTTTCCACTGCTCTCCTGGCTTATAGGGAACTATTCAGCTGGTTCTTCCCAGTTCACTGTTGCTTAGGGGAGAACACTTCCCTCATGGCCATCTGCCACCTAAAGGGGTTGAGACCATTAGATCATGGGTTTTATGTAGATGGTGGGTCAGTAGGGGCATGGAGGACCTGGGAGTGCCCTCAGGTTGGTGACACTAAGCAGGATTCAGTTTATTCTCAGTTCAGGTCATTAAAGTGCAAAAATTCTACCAATCTTCCCTTCAGTAGAACTGAATTTTCCCTCCCTTCCCATACATCTTAGTTGCCCTATGCTTCTTCCTCCTCCACTCTCCTGTGTAGTCAAACTTTCTTTCCAGTAGTAGAAAAACCTCCTTGGGAAAATAAGCAACCCGCTCATCTGTCTTTTGCTTTGAGGTACTTGGTATTTATAGATGCTTCCCCAGTTAGTGGCTCTCACAACTATGGGAGTGGCCAGGGGAAAGTAAAGACCCCGAGGATACCTCTGAGAGACAAGGGGTGAGGGAAGTGTGCTGAAACACAGGGTAAGTTACTAAGGGAAATAGCCTTGCCACTCTTACATAATTCTCTTTGTCTTTTTTTTTTTTTTAAGATTTTATTTATTTATTTGACAACAAGAGAGCACAAGCAGGGGGAATGGGAGAGGAAGAAGCAGGCTTCCTGTTGGGCAGGGAGTCCAATGTGTGACTTGACTTCAGAACCCTGGGATCGTAACCTTAGCTGAAGGCAGGCACTTAACCAATTGAGCCACCCAGGCACACCTCTCTTTGTCTTTAAAGTAAATTTCAAATGCCTCTTTGAGCTTCAGTTTCCTAAACTGTAAAACAGATATATTAATGCCTTCCCCGTGGGTTGATGTTCGGATAAAAAATGAAATTTGGCAATAGACCCAACAATTTGGAACCAAATAGAAACAAAACAAAGTGCTATCATTTCTCCATTATTCCTCTTTCTCACTATAGCTCCCAATAGCCCCTGACTCTTACCCTGAAGTTACACATGTTATATCTGTTCCATTGCATTGTCTAGACTTGAGTCAAATGACCAACCTGGCTGACAAGGAAGCTTGGATTGGCAGTCTTTGTTTTGGGAAGACAGGTGCTTTCCCAAATATTCTGTTATTGTGGAAGATGAAAAGATGCTGGGGACAGCCAGTGGTCTCTGCTGTTATCAAAGGGTAGGCTTTCTCCCCTCTTCTTTCTTTTCCTTGGGCACAGATTTTTAACAAGGAGTTCATGAGAACATCTTAAACTAATTAAGAATATATATCACACCCTCTTGTATCTTCCTGGCAAAAACTACCTTTCACCCTAGAAGTTAAAAATAGAAAATACACACATTCATAGCTTCTGCATTTATGGGTAAGCATGACGCCTAGTCATGGATGAGGAGGCCATGAGATATTACATAGGTGGTGTCTGTTGAGGATTTGAGGGAAAGATTTTCTTCCCTAATGAAAAAAGAAACTGCATTGGACATTGCTGGTGTATCCCTTCAAAATCCCCTCAGCCCCTCTACTGGGGTGACCACCTCTGTACAAACCAGTGCCTGTCTGTGCAGGTAGGGTTTGACAGGGCCTCACTTGGGCCCAGGCATCAGAATTCTCACTTCCTGTTCTGGAGCACCTTTGATGCTGCACTTCTGGAAATCCATAGGGACCATGTTCTCTGCCCTCATGCAAGCATAACCTGGTGGTGTGGGAGAACTTAATACCTATGAAGCAGACCTTGACCACTGGAAGGTCAGGGGGGATAAACCCTTTTCTTTTTGTCTCCTGAATGAACAGTTATGAGATATAGTTCATAAGGCTTCTTATAAAGTCCCAATATGTTTGAGAACCAGTTTCTCACAGAAGTGGCCACATCAATAATGCATCCTGTATTGACTTTCTTCCATTCCTGTTTAACTGCCCATATCTGAGACTCCTATTCTTTATTAGGGAATCAAATTTCCTAACAAAATACCTGCATACAAATCTTTGTCTCAAGCTCTGAAATCAGAGAAGCCTAGACTAAGAATTCTTCTAAGAGAGATTTTCTCTTTCTTTTCTTCCCCTTCCAAACCTCTCTTCCCTTCTCATTCCTTCCAGTTGTCTCATAGGGATGAAGTATGTAGAACAACAGCAAACATTTTGTGACCTTGAAGAGAAAGTGCAGGGAATCACTGAATAGCTGATGTAGGGTCTACATTAGTGAGCCACTGAACCAAGTCAGAAATGATCTATCTACCTTACATGTTTCTGTTATGTGAGAAAAGTAAACAACAATTATTTAAACCACTTCTAGTTGAATATTATGGTACTTGTAGCTGAAAGCATTTTAACAGAGTCCACGAAATCATTCGCTTATAGACGAATATATAAAACCAGCACACAAATTTATTCACTCTTGTTTTTCAAGTGCATGTTAGTGAACTACAAATTCATTTAAAAGGAGATGCAAGCACTATTGTTTGGTGCCTGACATGTTTTCTGCCCTTCTTCATAACAGAACGCATTCACCCTTTTCCTTGCCCTCAAGAGGCTGGGGGAAGTGGACCTCACTTCCAGCTCCAATAGTGAGCCTGGTCTGTTTCAGTCTAATCCTACTCTACGATCATCATTGGTCTAGGAATGGGCTTATGCACATAGTTAGGCTAATGAAACTTGAGGAGGTTTCTAAGAAGCTTCTGGGGACCCTTTCCCTTCTACAAAGGAGAACTACAGGAAGAGGTAGATTTTCATAGCTTTCACATATGTGTCTGAATTTGGTAGCTGGAGTGCCACTGCTGTTGTGCTGCCAGTCTGGGGACAAAACCCACAGTGAGGGGGTGACTGGGTGGCTCAGTAGGTTAAAGCCTCTGCCTTCAGCTCAGGTCATGATCCCAAGGTCCTGGGATTGAGCCCCGCATTGGGCTCTCTGTCCCGTGGGGAGCCTGCTCCCCAACCCCCGCCTGCCTCTCTGCCTACTTGTGATCTCTGTCAAATAAATAAATAAATAAAATCTTAAAAAAAAAAAACAACAACCCACAATAAGGAGACAGAATTGCATGATAGAAAGACCCTGGGGCCATGACAATGATACTGATCTGGTAAATCAGCTCTCTCTGAAGTGCTTTCTCTGGCCTTTCTGTTGTATGATATTATATATGTATATACATATATACCTATACATATGTACATATATACAAGAATATATATATTCTTTTTGTTGAAGGCAGGTTGAATCTTGATTTCTGTGTCTTGCCACAGAAAGCATCTTAACTGTTTTAAATTGTTACTAATTTAGTTTAACTTTTTGTTCCATGTTTTCTCAGTTATCAGGTACTCATAGCTTATCCCCAGTCATGCTGAAATATGTGAAATACGGGGATGTTAGAAGGGATCTATATCCCCTCCAGTTGGAAATGGTTATGTTATAGTATTTCTCAAATCTGTTGCACACCTCCTCTTTTGGTTCTTATTGGCTTTTTTCCCCTTTCTCTTCCTCCAAGGTCTTAGAGGGTATTCAGGGTGAGAAATCAAGAAAGAATTAGCAAGGGTACTTTCAGGCTACCTTTTCCAATGCAAGGGAGAAGGTTTATCCAGAGGAGGGTAGAGTGAACACTGCTTGGGGCAGAGCTTGGTTCTTGATGGTCACTCAGTAATTGGCTGATTTTAATGAGCTTTTATGGGAAGGACAAGAGGTAGATTTTGTAGGTGCTTAGTAGAGAACTAGCTCCAAAGATGTGGAGTAACCTGTTCATGGTGGAAAATTCAATTAAATTACACTCAACTCAGTGAATTTACTCTGAGATCTAATATGGTCAGTGATGCATGAACTATCATAGTATATAGTTCCCACTCCTGTCATTAAAGCCCAAGAGCAGTTCTGTAATATACAAGATGCCACCTTATGCTGCATGACACATGCTATCAAAATGGTTGACAAGTAAATTGTAACATCTAAGAAGCAAAAACTACTGGCTCTTCAGACTTTGAGAGCTTACAATCCAGCTTGGGGAAACTTTGCTCTGCTGTCACCGTTTGGACTGAGTGATAAAACCAAGAACATCTCTATGTGGGGTGAAAATTGAATAAAGTGCGCAGAGACTGGCTCTACCAGATGTTAATCAATGTTATGAGAAATATGTTTCCTGAAATCCAATTCTTTTAGGAAACCCCAAGTTTCCTAGGTTAAAAGTAGGTATAAGGTTCCTTTACTGACAGTTTTCTATGGCCTTTATTTCATATGCCAGTGGGCATTGTGAATCTTTAAGAGAAGAATGCTATATGAATCTTCCCAAATTTATTTGGCCAGGTAATTCTTTTCCTTTTCCTTTCCTTCCTCTTCCCTTTTGCTTCCCCTTCCCCTTCCCTTTCTCCCCCACCCCCACCTCTTTCTGTCAAGGATTTCTTTCTTCAGAGGTCTGATCTTGTGGACTGTCTTTTGGGGAACAATAGTCTAGTCTAATGGAATCTATTAATAGGGTCCTCTCTAAAAATGAAGCACCTGCAACTACAAATACTGGATTATTTGTTGAGAATGTAAAACTATCACATAACTGAAATTAAAATCAACTAACTCTGTGCTCCTATATTTCTTTTCTTTTTTTAAAGATTTTATTCATTTATTTGTCAGAGAGAGCACAAGCAGAGGGAACAGCAGGCAGAGGGAGAGGCAGGCTCTCTACCAAGCAAGGAGCCCCATTTGGAATTGGCATTTTCTCTTAAAGCGTCACAAAATTTTCCTTTTGGTTATCACTTATGTGTTTTTTTTTTTTTTTCATGAAATTTCAGCTTGTGGTGTTTTGACTTTATTTTATTTAAATATTTAATTTATTTATTGACAGAGATAGCAAGAGAGAGAGCACAATCAGGGGGGAGCAGCAGGCAGAGAGAGAGCTAGATTCAGGGCTCAGTCCCAGGACCCTGGGATCATGACCTGAGCTGAAGGCAGATGCTTAACCGACTGAGCCACCCAGGCTTCCCTGTCCTCCTATATTTCTGATACTTTGCCCTGTTTAGAATCTCTCTTTTGGGAATAATAGCTAACAACATGATCAGTTTACTTTGGGAGTAACACTTAAGTCAACAGTGTCTCTGAGTATGACCAATGTGCTTTCTCCAAGAACATCTTACATTGGAATACTATTTGTGGTTTTCCCAGAACAGTATCTGACATCCAGCAGGAATGAATGCTTCAGTTGAGAAGATTGAGACTCCTCTCTTTTGACCATTGTTTTCTCCCCACTAGGGGTTAAAGAAAACCTCTCAGATCCCCAGAGATTCTTACAATCTAAAATGTGAAAAGACTTTGGATGTTCTGTGGCTAGTGGTGAAATCTCTACCTATGTGGATGAGAAGCACAGGTAGAATAGTGTAAACCCATACCAGCCAGCCTTTGGGTAAGTGAGATTCTTGATCACATAAAATGCCTGCCTGAGTCATGAAAAATATATCAAGTTATATATCCTGCATGAATTCCATGCAGGAAGAATTTTGTGCAGTTACTTATAATTAACATGTGGTTTCCTCATGTTTCAGGAAACAGAGCATTGTCTGCTAAGTGATGGTAAGCAAAGAAGACCTGTAGGCAATTGCTGTAGGTATACTCAGCAGACCCACTTACCAGGAACTCAATCTCTAGGAGGGTAGGCTATGAAGAGGGAAAATGGCAGTGATATGTCAGCTGATGTCCAGAACTAGCAGTGGGTGACATCACCCTGGAGCAAGAGAAGAAACAATTATTCATGTTACCTAGAACAATAGTTCCTAAACACAAGCCAGTTTTTCTCTTGTAGGTAAATGAAAGAACTAAGAGAAGAAAGGTTATATGGTGTCTTTTCTTGTCTAAAATTTAAAGGATGAGATTATGTTTTCCTCATTCTTAAAAACATACATGTCCTTGGTTAGGAAATGATAGTAGGTAGTAGCCATTTTTTAAAAAAATTTTCAATATACTTGACTAAATAAAAAGTTACTAACTCTCATGTTAGTCTCATGGCTTTAAATTTTTGTGTGTTACATTTTTCTTGTGCTTTGTTTGAAGTTACACTGTTCCATGTGTGGGAACCACTACTCTGAAGTATGTTGAGAATGTGGTCAAGAGTTTCATGTTAGGTTGCAAGATAATGAGAGCAGGAGAGAAAGAGGCATAGAAATGGCTTGGAGGATGTGAAAGTGAAGAAGAGAACAATTAAGATTCTCAAGGCAAATTTGAAATATAATATTAACTTGGTTAGATTTTAGTTCTTTTATTTCTCCAGAAAGGGCTTTTATATCTCTCGAGAGGGTTTCTCTAATATCTTCCATGCCTTTTTCGAGCCTAGCTAGAACCTTGAGAATTGTCATTCTGAACTCTAGATCTGACATATTACCAATGTCTGTATTGATTAGGTCCCTAGCCTTCGGTACTGCCTCTTGTTCTTTTTTTTGTGTTGAATTTTTCCGTCTTGTCATTTTGTCCAGATAAGAGTATATGAAGGAGCAAGTAAAATACTAAAAGGGTGGCAACAACCCCAGGAAAATATGCTTTAACGAAATTAGAAGAGATCCCAAATCGTGAGGGGGGAGAAAGGGGATAAAAAGAGGTTCAAAAAGGAAGAAAGAAAAAAGAAAAAAAAAAGAATTAAAAAGAAAAAAAGAGAACAAATAAGAAAAAATATAAAAAAGAAAATATATATATATTGGATAAACTAGTTAAAAAACATTAAAAAAGAAAAAGGTAAAAGTTAAAAAAAAATTTTACCAGAAGGCGAGAAAAAAAAAACACAAAAAATGAAAAAGAAAAAAATTAAATTAAGTGCAAGACTAAAAAAAAATCACAGGGAAAAAGCCATGAGTTCCGTGCTTTGCTTTCTCCTCCTCTGGAATTCTGCTGCTCTCCTTGGTATTGAAACCGCACTCCTTGGTAGGTGAACTTGGTATCAGCTGGATTTCTTGTTGATCTTCTGGGGGAGGGGCCTGTTGTAGTGATTCTATATCATACTCAAAGGGTCTGTCCAACAAGAATATCTAACAATTTTAAATATCTATGCCCCCAACGTGGGAGCAGCCAACTATATAAACCAATTAATAACAAAATCAAAGAAACACATCAACAATAATACAATAATAGTAGGGGACTTTAACACTCCCCTCACTGAAATGGACAGATCATCTAAGCAAAAGATCAGCAAGGAAATAAAGGCCTTAAACGACACACTGGACCAGATGGACATCACAGATATATTCAGAACATTTCATCCCAAAGCAACAGAATACACATTCTTCTCTAGTGCACATGGAACATTCTCCAGAATAGATCACATCCTCGGTCCTAAATCAGGACTCAACCGGTATCAAAAGATTGGGATCATTCCCTGCATATTTTCAGACCACAATGCTCTAAAGCTACAACTCAACCACAAAAGGAAGTTTGGAAAGAACCCAAATACACGGAGACTAAACAGCATCCTTCTAAAGAATGAATGGGTCAACCGGGAAATTAAAGAAGAATTGAAAAAAATCATGGAAACAAATGATAATGAAAATACAACAGTTCAAAATCTGTGGGACACAACAAAGGCAGTCCTGAGAGGAAAATATATAGCAGTACAAGCCTTTCTCAAGAAACAAGAAAGGTCTCAGGTACACAACCTAAGCCTACACCTAAAGGAGCTGGAGAAAGAACAAGAAAGAAACCCTAAGCCCAGCAGGAGAAGAGAAATCATAAAGATCAGAGCAGAAATCAATGAAATAGAAACAACAACAACAACAACAAAAAAATAGAACAAATCAACGAAACTAGGAGCTGGTTCTTTGAAAGAATTAATAAAATTGATAAACCCCTGGCCCGACTTATCAAAAAGAAAAGAGAAAGGACCCAAATAAATAAAATCATGAATGAAAGAGGAGAGATCACAACTAACACCAAAGAAATACAAACTATTATAAGAACATACTATGAGCACTCTACGCCAACAAATTTGACAATCTGGAAGAAATGGATGCATTCCTAGAAACATATAAACTACCACAACTGAACCAGGAAGAAGTAGAAAGCCTGAACAGACCCATAACCAGTATGGAGATTGAGACAGTCATTAAAAATCTCCAAACAAACAAAAGCCCAGGGCCAGACGGCTTCCCGGGGGCATTCTACCAAACATTTAAAGAAGAACTAATTCCTATTCTCCTGAAACTGTTCCAAAAAATAGAAATGGAAGGAAAACTTCCAAACTCATTTTATGAGGCCAGCATCACCTTGATCCCAAAACCAGACAAGGATCCCATCAAAGAAGAGAGCTATAGACCAATATCCTTGATGAACACAGATGCAAAAATACTCAACAAAATACTAGCCAATAGGATTCAACAGTAAATTAAAAGGATTATTCACCACGACCAAGTGGGATTTATTCCAGGGCTGCAAGGTTGGTTCAACATCCACAAATCAGTCAATGTGATAAAATACCATGTTTTAGGTACATTAGTTAGACAGAAGTAATGGTGATATAGCTATGATACTATAGCTAAGCGGCTGCCAGGGTAGCTTTGATGGTCCAGCTCCCTCAGAGTTGGTTCTGGTCCTCTATCCTGAGCAGATCTGTGTTTATCAGCTTCAAGGGAAAGAAGCCAGCTCTTTCTTGGTAAGAAGAGGGTTACAAAGTTAATGCTCTTGTTTTAAGCACAAAATTTTAAGTTTATTATAAAATATTGTTCTGAAAATTACCCATTATTCTGCTACCTATTAAGTGCTAGTTAGAAGTTAGCAAATCATATTTTTTTCCTGATAAAGAATTTTTTATCAAAAATGGTGAGACACATGTTTTGAAATCCTAGGATAAGAAGTTGCTGGACTCAAGCTATTAAGGTTTTACTAGCCCTATCTACTCATGATACTAAGATACTTCATATATGAGGTTTGATTATAAGAGAATGGTATTAAATGCATGGTTGATGAAATCTGTCTCATTACTCTATAGTAATATTATGGCATGAACAGAAACTTTTGACAGGGAGGGAATGTCGTAACTTTGGAGTCAAACTGATTTCAATCTCTCAAGCATAGAGAAGTCACTTAACCTTTCTGAGCCTCAGATTCCTTAACTGTAAAATGAGGACAATAAAAGTTCCAGCCTGAGGAAATTATATTCAATATGAGCTGAGAAAATGCTAAAATCTTCCACTCATGCACTGAATCACCAAAGTTATAATGAATATATACCCAAGCTTTAAGACAACAAAGAAGACTGTCTGTGTACTATAAACAGAGAATACTTAATGGAAAAAGTGGAACAGGAACCAGATCAATAAACAGAGACCATCATACTACTCTCGAGGGCCCAAGTGGTCTCTGGGTTTTTGTATCATGTTCTCTGAGTCTGAAGTGCCCCACCAAGAGGCTATAGGCTATGTAAGTGACCCACAACAAAGTGACCAGTAACTCAGGGAAGTCACCTCAAAAAAAGAGGGACAATGTGACAGATTATATTTTCTTAATTGGCTATAATAATGTCTCCATTTCACATTCTATTCTCATAATGTTACTTTGACATACCTTCCACTGAGAGATGGAATCTAGGTTCCTATTTCTTAAATTTTCGCAGGTTTTTGGCTATGGCAGAAGTAGTTATGGGACTTCCAAAGCTAAGTCATAAAAGGAAATACAGATTCCACCTAGGTCTCTCAGGACACTTGCTCTTGGAACTAAACACTCCACACAGAAGCCCAAGCACTCCATTGTGGAGGCTCAGATAAAGAGAAACCAAAGCCCCTGATTCTCAGTCTGGGCTGAGTTTTAACTGATAGAAAACACCAACTGGCCCATCACATGAGGCTATCTAATTTATCTACTTATAGCCATCAGAAAAAAAAAAGAACCCTCAATTTATGGTTTGAATAGCACATTGAACTAGCTGAGGAGTGAATCAGTGAGCTGAGAAATTCTTCCAGAATGTTATATAAAGAGAGTAAGAGATCAGAAATAAGGAACAATAATGAAGGAAATGATATAGTCCTAGCTTAACTGAAGTGAGGAAACCAACAGAAAGACAGCAGCAGCCCTTACCCGTAGATGAACATCCCACAAGCATTCTAAAGGTGTAAATCCATACAACTGTGACATTCTACTACACCTGACTACTATTCCAGTGTGCTCCAGAGTACACAGTTTAGCCCAGCTTCTACCAGGAATGTAAAAATAAGTTTCACTTTCCCACAAAATATTTTTATTTTTTCTTTTATAAAATTTATCTCACTTTTGTTTTCTGGCAATCAATTTGTATGTGTTTGATCTTCCTCTTAGTCAAATAAATTTCAGCTGTGCTTTAACTAAACTGAATGTTTGTTATTTGACAAAAGTATGAAAAAAATAAAGAAAAAATGGAAATAGGTAAGGAAATTCAAATATTCTAATAAAAGTCCCAGGAAGAAAAAGTGAAGAGAATTGAAGAAAGGCAATATTTTTAAAAATAATTGAAAATTTGCCAACACCTGAGATGGTCTTAAGTTTTCAGATTATAGAGCCCATTAAATGCTGAACAAGATGAATAAAATAAACCCATATTTAGACACATTGTTTTCTTAAAAAATATTTTATTTATTTATTTGAGAGAGAGCTAGAGACCATGTGACCACAAGCAGTGGGGAGGGGCAGAGGGAAAGGGAGAAGCTTAGCAGGGAACCTGGTGTGGGGCTCAATCCCAGGACCCTACGATCATGACTTGTGCCGAAGGCAGATGCCCAACCAAGGTGTGCCATGCTTAGACACATTGTATGAAACTTAAGAACATGGGGTGCCTGGGTGGCTCAGTGGGTTAGGGCCTCTGCCTTCGGCTCAGGTCATGATACCAGGGTCCTGGGATGGAGTCCTGTGTTGGGCCCTCTGCTCTTCGGGGAACCGGCTTCCTCCACTCTCTCTGCCTGCCTGCCTCTCTGCCTACTTGTGATTTCTCTCTGTCAAATAAATAAATAAAATATTTAAAAAAGAAACATTAAGGAAAAGCAGAAAATTTAGTAGGTAGCAATTCCAAAAGGCATATTAACTACAATGGAATAATAATATGAATGATACCAGGTTTTTATTTAACACTGAATTCAAGAAAACAGTGGAGAAGTATCTTTAAAACCCTGATGGAAAATAATATTGAACTTATTTTTATACCCAGCCCAACTGTAATTCAAGTGTGCATATAATGTAAGTACATTTTTGAGGCAACAAAGGCTTAGAAACTTTACTACTATAGATCCTCACTAAAAGAACTTCTAAAAGATGTATTCCAAAGAGAAGACAATTAGATGAGATAATGTGTGGGAAGCATTTAATATGTTAAATCTGCCTTTTTTAAATTTAAATTTAAATTTTTAAAAATCTGCCTTTTAAATATTATTAAAAAAAAGACAAATGCCTAGCACCATTATTTTCCTTTTCCCATTATTCATGTCTTTAATGTGGATGTGGTATGTGCACCCACCCAAAGCATTTTTGACCATGAAACAAAAAGAAAAGAAAGACCAAAGAAAACACAGAAATGTAGATCCTGATATTTTTAGCTTATCATATAATCTCTGGTAATTCACCTACCTTCTTGTTATGTGAGGAAAAATGAATTCTTATTTATTTAGGTCTTTGTTGATTGGATTTACTGCTACTTCACCTGATGCATTCCTAAGTGACTAGCTTTCCACTTTTTTTATCTTTGAATTATAAACTATAAGGATTAAATGGGAGGATAGGTTTAATTTTTCTGGTACCTAATATAGTCTCCAATAAATATTAAGCCTCTTCTTAATCCTCCAGACTGTAAGCTCAAGAGACTTCATTGTATTTGCATTCTCTTTGCTTAAGCAGTTGAGTACAGTTCATGGGATAGTTATAGAATGCCAATTTATGGGCTAGGTACTTCAATAGTTGATAACTCATACTAGGATATCAATAAATATCTGTTGAATGGATAGATAAATAAAGCTGTAGATTAGGTCTCTAGAAATTAATACTGCTGTTATCTTAAAAATGATCGAATGAACCAACTACATTTCAGTTTTTTCCTGTTAACACAGCTTCTGCAGTGTTCAAAAGAGTGCTTCTTGCCATCTTCCTAGCTTCTTTGACTCTTAAGATTCAGCACAGAATTTTTAATTCATTCTGAAGAGAGCTGTAAGTGGAGGGGGAAAGTGACTTTATTGTCCTTTCTGTTCTGACCCAGATTTTGTCATTTTAAACTTATTTCAAGAGTTGTGAACCCCTTGAATTCTCAAACAAGTAACCAAAAGGCAGTATGTACACAATGGGGGTTTTGTTGTTGTTGAAATAATTCATACGCAGAGACACAAAGTGTTCTGAGTGTTAGTCTTTGAAAAGGAAGTGTCAGGGAAAAGGAAAAGGAAAGGATGAAGGCGGAAGACCTAAAACATTTTCAAGAACATTGTATACAAAGAAGTGTCAAAGGAGAGCCGTACCCATAAAATAGAAAATGATGGATGAATAGATAAGGTTATAAAAAAGGATTTGTAGAGGCTGCATGAAATAGAATAATTTGGCCAAGTTGAGAATTCTTATAGACTATTACACATTAAAAACATCTGGGAAAAAATAACTAGCATCAGGTTTCAAGTAAGAAAAGCACTATGTGTCTAAAGCAAGGGTATAGGGAAGAAGAAACATATCAACATTCAGTCTCTGGCATATAGCAGGAGATTTGGAAAGCTGGCTGCTCAGGAATATGGAGACAAAATACTCAGGAGTTATAAAGAATGAAGGCAGCAGAGGCAATAGAGGAATCATGAATTGGGCACTTTGGAGGCAGTGGGACAGAGGAATTGCATTTGGGACAAATCAGGAAAAAAGAAACTTGCCCTGTGAATTGAACACACTAGGAAATGAGAGACGAATGAAATGAAGGAAAGAAATTAGGTCAGAGTATATGAGAAAACCTAACTTTGTAGTACAAGTTCTGTGATTTTTCCCTGCCCACTGTTGCCTCTAATCCCTGCCAGTACTATTCCCTTTTCTAGGATATTCTTCACCCAGCCAACATATGCTCTTCCTTCTGCTCTCAGCTTAGATGTCTTCCAGAAAGCTGCTTCTAATTCTGCTTCCTCTGCTGACTTTAGCCTGACGCTCCCCATCTGTGTTCTTACAGCATCTTGCACTTTGCTAGTATAGCTCTGTCACTGGGGATCATAACTGCCATGTTTACTTGTCTGTCTTATCCACTATCCTGTGAGCTCTTTGAAAGCAAAAACATGTCTTATTAATATTGCTATTCTAGGACTTGCACAGTGTGACTCATGATAGTCCTTAATAAATTTTGGTGAATAAGTGAATGAGTGAATGAATGGTATGAATTTGTGATTTATTTTTTAAAATTCCAGTACATTATTATTCTTTGTGAACTCTTTAGAGCATCTGGAATTTGTTTTACACTGAGTTACATTATCTTAGTTTTATATTCCAAAATGTTTTTTGTTCACTATTAACTATTTCCCTTCTAATTTTCAATGCCACTTTAAAAAAATTTTAATTCCAGTACAGTTAACATAGAGTGTAATATTAGTTTCAGGTCTACAATATAGTGATTCAACACTTCCATACATTATCTGCTGCTCATCACTAAAATTGCGCTCCTTAATCCTTATCACCTGTTGCACCCACCCACTCACCCACCCCTCTCTTCTGGTCACCATCAATTTCTTCCCTCTTGTTAACAGTCTGTTTTTTTTTTTTTTCTCTCTCTTTTCCCCTTTGCTTGTTTTGTTTCTTAAATTCCATATGTGAGTGAAATCATTTGATATTTGTCTTTCTCTAACTCATTTTGCTTATCCTTTAGCTCTATTCATGTTGTTGCAAATGGCAAGATTTCATTTTTTGATGGCTGAATAATATTCCATTATGCATATACTATATCTTTTTGATCCATTCATGTATCAATAGACACTTGAGCTGTTTCCATAATTTGGTTATTGTAAATATTGCTATTATAAGCATAGAGGTATGTATATCTTTTTGAATTAGTGTTTTTGGTGATCACAGCTTTGTAGTAAAGCTTGAAATCAGGTAGCGTGATGCCCTCAGTTTTATTTTTGTTTTTCAACATTTCCTTAATGATTCGGGGTCTCTTCTGATTCCATACAAATTTTTGGATTATTTGTTCCAGCTCTTTGAAGAATACCAGTGGAATTTTGAGCGGAATGGCATTAAAAGTATAGATTGCTCTAGGCAGTATAAACATTTTAACAATGTTTATTCTTCCAATCCAAGAGCATGGAATGGTCTTCTATCTTTTTGTGTCTTCTTCAATTTCTTTCATGTGTGTTCTATAGTTCCTCGAGTACAGATCCTTTATGTCTTTGGTTAGGTTTATTCCCAGGTATCTTATGGTTCTTGGTGCTATAGTAAATGGAATCAATTTTCTAATTTCCCTTTCTGTATTTTCATTGTTAGTGTATAAGAAAGCCACTGATTTCTGCACATTGACTTTGTATCCTGCCATATTGCCAAATTGCTGTATGAGTTCTAGTAGTTTGCGGGTGGAGTCTTTTGGGTTTTCCATATAAAGAATCATGTCATCTGCGAAGAGAGAGAGTTTGACTTCTTCATTGCCACTTTGGGTACCTTTTATTTCTCTTTGTTGTCTGATTGCTGTTGTTAGGACTTCTAATACTATGTTGAACAAGAGTGGTGAGTGTGGGCATCCTTGTTGTGTTCCTGATCTCAACCAGAAGGCTGCAAGCTTTTTCCCATTGAGGATGATATTTGCTGTGGGTCTTTCATAGATAGATTTGATGAGGTTCAGAAATGTTCCCTCTATCCCTATACTTTGAAGCGTTTTAATCAGGAACAGATGCTGGATTTTGTCAAATGCTTTTTCTGCATCAATTGAGAGGCCCATGTGGTTCTTCTCTCTTCTCATATTAATTTGTTCTATCACATTGATTGATTTGTGAATGTTGAACTATCCTTGTAGTCCAGGGATGAATCCCACCTGGTCATGATGGATAATCTTTTTAATGTGCTGTTGGATCCTGTTTGCTAGGATCTTGTTGAGAATTTTAGCATCCATATTCATCAGTGATATTGTTCTGAAATTCTCCTTTTTGGTAGGGTCTTTGCCTGGTTTGGGGATCAGGGTAATGCTGGCTTCATAGAAAGAGTCTGGAAGTTTTCTTCTGCTTCAATTTTTTGAAACAGCTTCAGAAGTATAGGTGTTATTTCTTCTTTGAAAGTTTGGTAGAATTCCCCAGGGAATCTGTCAGGTCCTGGGCTCTTGTTTTTTGGGAGGTTTTTGATCACTGCTTCGGTCTATTCAGATATCGGTTACTAGATATCGGTCTATTCAGGTTGTCGATTTCTTCCTGGTTCAATTTTGGGAGTTTATAGTTTTCCAGGAATGCATCCATTTCATCTAGGTTGCTAAGCTTATTGGCATATAACTGTTGGTAATAACTTCTGATGATTGTTTCTACTTCCTTGGTGTTAGTTGTGATCTCTCCCTTTTCATTTATAATTTTATGAATTTGGGATTTCTCTCTTTTCTTTTGGATTAGTGTGGCCAATGGTTTATCGATCTTATTGATTCTTTCAAAAAACCAGCTTCTAGTTTCATTGATACATTCTACTGTATCTCTGGTTTCTACTTCATTGATCTCAGCTCTAATCTTGATGATTTCCCTTCTTATGTGTGGAGTTGGTTTGATTTGTTGTTGACTCTCCAGTTCTTTAAGGTGTAGAGACAGCTGGTGTGTTCTGGATTTTTCACTTGTTTTGAGGGAGGCTTGGATGGCTATGTATTTCCCCCTTAGGACTGCCTTTGCTGTATCCCATAGGTTTTGGACCGAAGTGTCTTCATTCTCATTGGTTTCCACGAATTGTTTCAGTTCTTCTTTGATCTCCTGGTTGATCCAAGCATTCTTAAGTAAGATGGTCTTTAGCTTCCAGGTGTTTGAGTTCCTTTGGAACTTTTCCTTGTGATTGAGCTCCAGTTTCAAAGCGTTGTGATCTGAGAATATGCAGGGAATAATCTCAGTCTTTTGGTATCGGTTGAGTCCTGATTTGTGACCCAGTATGTGGTCTATTCTTGAGAAGGTTCCATGTACACTTGAGAAGAATGAGTATTCTGTTGTTTTAGGGTGAAATGTTCTGTATATATCTATGAGGTCCATCTGGTCCAATGTGTCATTCAATGCTCTTGTTTCTTTATTGATTTTCTGCTTCGATGATCTGTCTATTTCTGAGAGAGGCGTGTTAAGATCTCCTACTATTAATGTATTCATATCAATATGACTGAATTAGTGTTTTTGTATTTTTTAGGTAAATACCTAGTAGAGCAATTGCTGGATCACAGAATAGTTCTATTTTTTTTTTTTAAGAGAAAAAGGGCAAGCACAAGCAGGGAGGGGCAGAGGGAGAGAGAGAATCACAACCAGGCTCCATGCCCACACCCAGTATGAAACCTGATATGGGGCTCCATCTCCCCACCTTATCAGAGACTTGGCTGCCAATTTTCTCTTCTAGGATTTTTATGGTTTCAGGTCTCACATTTGGATATTTAATCCATTTTGAATTTATTTTCTGTATGTTGCAAGAAAGTGGTTCAGTTTCATTCTTTTGTATGTTGCTGTCCAGTTTTCCCAACATCATTTTTGAACAGACTTTTTCCCATTTGATATTCTTTCCTGCTTTGTTGAAGATTAATTGACCATATAATTGTGGTTTTATTTCCAGGTATTTTAATCCATTCTATTGTTTTATATGTTTTTTTCTGCCTGTACCATACTGTTTTGATTATTAGAGCTCTGCAATATAACTTGAAGTCTGGAATTGTGATACCTCCAGCTTTGCTTTTCTTTTAAAAGATAGCTTTGGCTATTCACGGTCTTTTATAGTTCTATGCAAATTTTATGATTATTTGATCTCATTCTGTAAAAAATGCTATCGGTATTTTGATAGCAATTGCATTAATATGTAAATTGTAGTATAGACACTTAAAAAAACCAATTTTTAATTTTTTATTAACATATGATGTATTATTAGCTCCAGGGGTACAGGTCTGTGAATTGCCAGGCTTACACACTTCATAGCACAGACCTTCCCCAATGTCCATAACCCTACCAACCTCTCCCTACCCTGCTTCCCTCAGCAACCTTCAGTTTGTTTTGTGAGATTTAAGAGTCTCTTATGGTTTGTCTCCCTCCCAATCCCATCTTGTTTCATTTATTCTTTTCCTACCCCCTAAACTCCCCACATTGCCTCTCCACCTCCTCATATCAGGGAGATCATATGATAGTTGTCTTTCTCTGATTGACTAATTTTGCTAAGCATAATACTCTCTAGTTCCATCCACATCGTCGCAAATGGCAAGATTTCACTTCTTTTGGTGGCTGCATAGTTTTCCATTGTAGATATATACCACATCTTCTTTATCCATTCATCTGTTGATGGGCTGCTAGGTTCTTTCCATAGTTTGGCTATTGCAGATATTGCTGTGTAGTATAGACACTTAAACAATATTTGTTCTTCCAATCCATGAGCATGGAATATCTTTCCATTTATGTTTGTTATCTTCCATTTCTTTCATCAGTGTCTTAAAGTTTTCAGAGTACAGGTCTTTCACCTCCTTGGTAAGTTTATTTCTAGGTATTTTATTATTTTTGATGTAATTGTAAATGGAATTATTTTATTAATTTCTCTTTCTACTTTATTATTAGTATATACAAATGCAACAGATTTCTGCACATTGATTTTATATCCTGTTACTTTACTGGATTAATTTATCAGTTCTAGTAGTTTTTGGTGGAGTCTTTTGGGCTTTCTGTATATAGTATCATGTCATCTGCAAATAGTGGAAGTTTTACTTCTTATTGATTTGAATTCCTTTTCTTTCTTCTTGTTTTCTGATTATCACGGCTAGAACTTCAAATACTATGTTGAATAAAAGTGATTAGGGTAGACATCCTTGTCTTGTTCCTGATCTGACAGTTTTTCCCCATTGAGTATGATGTTTGCTGTGGATTTTTCATATATGGCCTTTGTTATGTTGAGGTATGTTCCCTCTAAACCTACTTTGTGACAGTTTTTATTGTGAGTAGATGTTGTTTTTTTTTTCTTTGTTTCTATTGAAATGGTCATATGGTTTTTATCCTTTCTCTTATTGATGTGATTTATCACATTTGATTGATTTGTGAATATTAAGCCAGGCTTGCATCCTGGGAATAAATTACACTCAATGGTATTGAATAATTTTTTTTAAAGATTTTATTTATTTTATTTGAGAGAGAGAGGGAAAGAAAGAGAGAGAGTTCACAAGCAGAAGGAGGGGCAGAGGGAGAGGGAGAAGTAGACTCCCCATTGAGCAGGAAGCCTGACACGGGACTTGATCCCAAGACCTTGGGATCATGGCCCAACCCAAATCCAAGGCAGACACTTAACCAACTGAGCCACCCAGGCATCCTGGTGAATGATTGTTATATATTGTTGGATTCGGTTTGCTAATATTTTGTTGAGGATTTTTCATCTACGTTTATCAGGGCTATTGTCCTGTATGTAGTTCTCTTTTCTTTGTGGTGTCTTTATCTGGTTTTGGTATCAGGGTGATACTGGCCTCATAGGAAGAATTTGGAAGTTTTCCTTCTTGTGTTTTTGGAATAATCTGAGAAGATTAGGTATAAGATTTTCTTTAAATGTTTGGTAGAATTTGCTTGTCAAACTCCCTGGTCCTGGAGTTCTGTGTAATGGGAGTTTTTGATTACTGATTCAATTTTCTTGCTGGTAATTGATCTGTTCAAATTTTATATTTTTTACTGCTTCAGTTTTGGTAGGTTATATGATTCTAGGAATTTATTCATTTCTTCTGGGCTGTCTAATTTGTTGGCATATAGTTTCTCACAATTTTTTTTTTTATGGTTGTTTGTATTTCTCTGATGTTGGTTATCTCTCCTTCCTTTTTCATTGGTGATTTTGTTTATTTAAGTCTTTTTTTTTATGAGTCTTGCTAGAGCTTTACCAGTTTTGCTGATCTTTTCAAAGAACCAGCTGCTCCTGGTTTCATTGATCTGTTCTATTGTTTTTATTTGTTTGTTTTGTTTTCTGTATCATTTTTTTCTGCTCTAATCTTTATTATTTCCTTCCTTCTGCCAGTTTTGGGTCTTGTTTGTTCTTCTTTTTCCAGCTCCACTAGGGGTAACATTAGGTTGCTTATTTGAGATTAGGTTTTTATTTGAGATTTATTTATTTGAGAGAGTGAGAGAGAGCATGAGCAGGGGGAAGAGCAGAGGGTGAAGGACAAGTGGACTTTATGCTGAGCAGATCATGACCTGAGCTGAAACCAAGAGTTGGACAGTCAACCAACTGAGCCACCACGTCTTCCCTATTTGAGACTTTTCTTGCTTCTTGAAGTACGCCTGTATTGCTATAAAATCCCTCTTAGAACCACTTTTGCTGTATCCAAGACATTTGAGACTGTTGTGTTTTCATTTGTTTCTATATACTTTTTGATTTCCTCTTTGATTTCTTGGTTGACCCATTCACTGTTTAGTTGCATGTTACTTCACCTCCATGTATTTGTGCTCTTTCCAGATGTTTTCTTGTGGTTGAGTTCTAGTTTCATAGCATTATGGTCAGAAGAGATGCCTGGTATGACTTCAGATTTATAACTTGTTATAAATCTGAGATTTGGGATTGGAACTAGAAAACCTTTGGTTAAACCTTGACTCTTGCAATTTCTAGCTCTGTGACTATAGACAGGTAACGTTATCTTTCTGGGGCTTAATGTTTTCAGTTATGAAATGGGGTAATGTTATCTTTTCTGTAGGCCACCTCACCCTAAACATACATAATCTTTTCTGATTGTAGGTTCTTGTGGGGATAAAATAATATCATAGTGGGAAAGCTCTTTGTGAATAAAGTGATTTTCAAGTAAGTTATTAAAAGAGTTTAGAATGTGTTTCTGCATACATGTCTCTGTGTGTATAGCTAATAAAGGAAGAGATTTTAATATGTCAAAACATTTATAATAAACCATGGGAGCAGCTCTGCTTCTAAATATAGTGCTTTTGATGGTTTTGAATAGTGTTGTCCAATAGAACGTCCAAGGATAAGAAAAGTCTGCATCTGTGCTGTTAGATTCATTAGCCATTTACTTTATGTGTCAATGGAGCATTAGAAATGTAGCTACTGCAACTGAGGAACTGAATTTTTAATTCTATTTAATTTTAATTTAAATTGCCATGTATAACAAGTGGCTATCTTATCAGACAACATATAGATGTTAAATGTTTTCATCATGACAAAAAATTCTATTAGAGCTAATTTAGAATTTAAATTGATGGTGAAAACCTAAGTTGACTTCATGGGTCTGTCAGGTATTGAAAATGTCAAAAGTGGTTGGATATAAGACTGAAGGGGATGATGAGCATTGTACTTAAAAAGCATTCCCATTCATTTGTAAAAATTTTTGTTTTTGGATAGCAGTTGTCAGTTTTAATTTCTGGTTTAATACTTGGAGATATTTGCCAGTATGGAAGGAGATGACCTGCTTCAAAGCCTCAAATCCATTTTTAAATTCAAGGAGGTAAATCTACCTATTTTTCTACCTAAGTAACTTAACCATCTACATCAGTAATAACGGAGTTAGGCTATCTTGGAAGTCCATCTCGTGTTTGTAATTTACTCATTGTGTTCCTAAAAAGATTGGTAAAAATTATACTTAAGTTGGTGATCTGATAATCTGCATATATGTTGATGTAATAACTCAGGGAATATATTAATAATAATATTTAAGCATTGCTAGGAAGACTGGCAGTGCTCACTTCAGTACATACTGGCCAGTTTCTGGCCACCCCTCCCCCAATATTGTGCTACCTCTCTATTTCTTGGCTTCTATTTTCTTTTTTTCTCCTTCAAATTATTTTATCTCTGGCTTCCAGTCTGTCTACTACTATATTTATTATTATTTTCAATCTTACTATAGTGGGGTGAAGTGAGCAAAACTTCACTTTTTTTAAGGAAGAAAAAAATGTCATGTAAAAGATATCCATATATACTATTTCTCTAAAGTAGATCTTCTACCTCCATCTTTTCTTTTCCTTCCTTCCTTCTCTTTTCTCCCTTCTCCCTCTTCTCTACATTCCCTTCCTTTACCTCCCCTTCCATTTCTTGTCGAGAAGAATGACTTAAATGGCCTCTCTAATTTATTCATTCTTTCAACAACTATTAATGGACTTCCTGCGTGTACCAAGCCCTGTGCTAGGCATTGTGATTACAAGAGTGAGTGAGACAGAGGTACGTACCTTCATGGGCAGAGAGAGATATCAACTTAAATAGGTAAGTGAATAAATAAATAAAATAATTACAAAACTAGATAGTTTTTAAAAATGAGCACATTATTGTAATTGTGGGTGGGTGGAGCCATTGGAGATGGGTTGGCCAATGTAGTCTGACTGAGAAGACAAGATTTAAGCTGAGAAAGAGTCAGCCATGTGAAGAGCATTCCAGATGAAAGAAATATATTGTGATGTCCTGGGAGGGAGAAAAGGTAAACATTTTAGGAACTGTTCCAAGACTGATGAAGCTGGAATTCAGAGTGGAGTGGAGACAAAGCACAATGATGTGAAGTGAGATAGGAAGACAGGGCCACATAAATCAGCACAAGACCATATTTATATCTCTAAGATGTATATGGTCATACCTGTTACATTACTAGTATGCCACACAAGAACATCTAACAGTTAATAATAGCTAGCAGCAATGGAGCAGTTCATGATGTGTGTGGTGCTGTCCCAAGAGGGTCATAGCTATAATTATTTATCTTCAAAGTATTCCTATGAGACAGCTATAGGCATCATCCCCATTTTGCAGATGAGGAAGCTGAGGCACAGGGAGGTTAAATAACTTCTCTAATGTACTATAGCTAGGAAGATTAACCAGTGTAATTCATATGTAACCAATTTAGCAATGGGCCTCCCTGCATTCTTAATTGCTGTGTTCTACAGCTTTGACAGGGCAGTTGGCCAAGCCCAAGCAGTTAAGAGTGACTTTAACTGAGTCAGTTGCAGATCGGCATCTTGGAACTGAAATTAGACTTAAAAACTTGATGATTGGGTGAGCCTGGTGGTCAGTATTATGGAGGGAATGTATTGCATGGAGCACTGAGTGTGGTGCATAAACAATGAATTCTGGAACACTGAAAAGAAAAAAAAAAAAGAAGCCCCTCAAAAAATCTGATGATTTAAGTTAAAGAATTTTGGCTAGAATATATCATAGGTGATATATTCATAGGAAAAACTCCTTGACATTGGTCTGGCAATGATTTTTTGGATATGACACCAAAAGCAAAGGCAATACAAACAAAAACATACAAATGGGACTACATGAATTTAAAACACTTCTGCACAGCAAAGAAAAAAAATTAACACAATGAAAAGAAAAGCTACAGGATAGGAGAAAAACTTTAAAGGCCATATATTCTATAAGGGATTAATATCCAAAATATATTAAAAAAACTTGTATAACTCGTTAACAAAAAAAGGAAATAACCTGATTTAAAAGTAGGCAGAAGATCTGAATAGACATTTTCTCAAAGAAGACCTACAAGTGGAAAACAGGTACATGAGAAGGTGCTCAACATCCCTAATAATCAGGGAACTGAAAATCAAAACCACAATGAGATATCATGTCACACCTGTTAGTGTGGCTTTTCTCAAAAATATTGGATAACAAGTGTTAAATTCCCACTGTTTGTGGGAATTTAAATTAGTATGGTCATTATGGAGAATAGTATGGAGCTCCTCAGAAAATTAAAAGTAACACTTATTGGCATATATCTGAAGTAACCAAATTCAGGACTTTGAAGAGATATCTGCATTCCTATTGTGGCATTATTCACAATAGCCAATATATGGAAACAGCTTAAGTGTCTGTCAGTGGATGAATGGATAAAGAAAAGGTGATATCTATCCAGATCTCTCTTTCCCTCCCTATCTATCTACCTCCCTAAATATCCACACATTCGATGGAATATTTTTATTGATCTATATATATCTCATATATTATTTAAGGTATATAACATAATGATTTGATATTTATATATATTGTGAAATGATCACCATAATAAATCTAGATAACATCCATCACCACAGTTACAATTTTATTTTCTTGTGATGAGAACTTTGAAATTAATTTTTTATTTTAATTCCAGTATGGTTAACATACAATGTTATAATAGTTTCAGGTGTGCAATACAGTGATTCAGCAGTTCTGTATATCATCCAATGCTCATCACAAGTGCCCACCTAAATCTTTATCACCTCAATCTTTATCTTTTATTTCACCTATCCTCCCACACACCTGCCCTCTATTAACTGTAGTGATGAGGACTTTCAAAATATACGCTGTTAGTCATTTTAAAATATACAATACAGTATTACTACCTGTAGTCACCATGCTATACTACTGTGGAGTACTATTCAGCCATAAAATAGAAGAAAATCCTGCCATTTGCAACGACATGGTTGATACTGGAGGGCCTTATTGCTGAGTGAAGTAAGGCTGAGAAAGGCAAATACTGCATGGTATCACTTATATGTAGAATCTAAAGAAAAAAAAAGTTAAACTCAGAGAGTAGAACGGTGGTTGCCAAGGGCTGAGGGATTGGAGAAAGGAGGAGTTATCAGATGGATAGGTTCTGAGAATTTGATGCATAGCATGATGACTTAGTTTACAATATTGTATTGTATACTCAAAATTTGCTGAGAATGGATCTTAAGGACTCTTCATCCAACTCCCCAAAAGGTAACCATGTGAGGTGATAAATGTGTTAATAAACCTGATTTTGGTAAATATGTATATCAAATCATCACATTGTACATTTTAATTATGCATATAATTTGGCAATTATACCTCAATAAATCTTGGGGGATAATTTTCTCTGTCCTTAGATAGCCTAATTTTTTCTTAAAAAGTACAAGCTTCTTTAGAACTCCCATCTAGCATCAACTATATTCAAATAAAAAACAAACAGAACTCTACATCTGGTTCCTGATTCTTTCCCTGCACCATCTCCAGCCTTTCTTCCATCTTCTCCTTAATACCTCTGCTGTTCCTACTTCAAAATTTATTATCTCCAGTTCAGGATTATTCATATATATACCTAAATCCTCCTCCTTTGTTATAACTTATGAGTGTATCTTCTAAAATTTAAGAAAGGTAATATGGCTCAGCATTTAACTTTTCATTGTTATTTAGTAATTCATTTTTTTTTTCTTTTAGGAAACACATTTCTTTTCAGTTTGGAAATTTATGTAATTTGTTGTTACTGGTATAAATGAATTCTAAATCCTTAAAAAGAATTTTTAAAATTCTTTCAATTTTTAAATTCTCACTCAGTTTGCTTTTTATCTTCCCTATTTAAATGTGCTTCCTGTGCTGTTTTTGTGTATATATGTACATCAATGTGTTTCTTATGCAGGGGACAACCCTCGATTTTCTGGCTCCTGAGAACTGCAAGGGACAACCCTCCATTTTCCAGTTCCTGAGAAATGCAGGGAATTCTATTGGTTAATTCTCTCCATGATATACTATCTCCTTTTCTTGGGCTCAGAGCGGTAGTCCCCTGGTGAAGTCTATTAAGAGAGGTCCATAGAGAATTATACTAAAGGAGCCTCTGGCTAATGAGACTGACCCTGAGACTCTGTGAATCTTAGTCACCAGTGCCTCATGGGCGACATTTGATGGATGGGGTGAAGTTGCCAGGGGATAGTTGCGCTAAGCTTAAAGAAATGCAGTTGATTTACAACTGGACAGAAGTTTCTAGCATGACTGTATAACACTTCTGTGGATGATGTACCTAATAGGAATTTTCTAATTAATTAGTAAGGTCAGAGGTCTGACATACAGTCTGAATTAAGAACGAGTCAGAGGGGCCAATAATAGGTATGGAAAAAGATGTAGGTGAACCCAGCCCTTTTCAAGATTGCAGTAGATTGGTGTTTATAGTGGGAGATCACTACTCCCTATAGTACTATGATTACCTCTATCTTATCTGTTACCACCAAGTCCTCTTTCCTCTCCAGTCAGTCACCTTTTGGGCCCATGCCTTAAATGTCAGTGTACTCTAGGTGTTGTTCTCAGACTACCTTTTTTCTCAATCTGAACATTCCAGGTGTTCTTATTCACACACTGAGATTCCAGAGCATGCTGGTAGCTATTTGTATATTCAACTGCCCTCCAGACTTCTGAGTTGTCCCGGCATCTTGACCTCAGCATATCAAAAGCTGAACCCATTAACTGTCCTTCTTCCCACTCAAACCTTTGTTTCTCTTGTATTTCTTTTTTTTTTTTTTAAATTTTATTTATTTGACAGAGAGAGAGAGAGATCACAAGTAGGCAGAGAGGCAGGCAAAGGGAGAGAGGTGGAAACAGGCTTCCGGCTGAGCAGAGACTGATGTGGGGCTCGATCCCAGGACCCTGAGATCATGACCTGAGCTGAAGGCAGAGGCGTAACCCACTGAGCCACCCAGGCGCCCCCCTCTTGTATTTCTTATCTTGAATAAATGACACTGTCCTCTACCTGGTTATCTAAGCGATGGTCTGTACTGTCATCCTTGACTTCTCCCTCTCCTATAGCCCAAGCTCTGTCTATTTTGCAACCTGTTTTACCTTTCGGTGCTGTTCAATTATTCAATTACTTCCACTCTACTTCTGCTACTCTCAACCTTGGCATCATTGTCTTTCTGGACTACTTTAATCCATACTTAATGTAACTTAAAGCTGTTCAATGACTCATTATCATCACTAGAATCAGTATTTACCCTTTAACTTGGTGTACAAGGCTGCTTATGATTTATACCCTGCTTATATTCCCAGCTTTATATTCCTTAATATCTTATGCTCGGGCTACAACAAATGATCTCTCATTCTTAGAACATGTTGTGGTGTTTCGTACTCATCTACCCTGACATATCTCTCTATCTGAAATATCTTCTTTCTACCTCCACCTATAAATTACTATCTTTCAAACCCAACCTAGAAGTCACCTCTTCTATGAAGTCTTCCTAGATTACTGGTTCCTCCCAAAGTTAATTGCTTTCTGCTTTGCACTACTTGTATGCCTTGTGCATACTTTTATTATAGCATTAGTCACATCATAATGATGCTGTCTACTTTTCTTAATAAACTCTGAGTTTGAGGGGAAAGACCTTGCTGATTTATCTCTGATATTTCAAAATGTCCAGCTTCAGATGGGGTCCCAAGGGAGCCAGATTAAAAAAGCATTAGCAGGAAGCCATAAATACTGAGCAGAGACATATCAATTGTGTCACACACTAGGGGGTACAAAGTTTGTGGTTTGAGTACAGGAATGTTAACTGAGTAATGAAAAAATATCCAACAATTTCTAAACTAGAGATGTTATAACGTATCATTTACAGTGTCTAGTTTTCTTTTCTTTTAAAAAAAATTTATTTATTTATTTGACAGATGAGAGAGGAAACAGAAGCAGGGGAAGTGGGAGAGGGAGAAGCAGGCTTCCCAGAGAACAGGGAGCCCGATGTGGGGCTGGATCCCAGAGCTGAAGGCAGATGCTTAATGATTGAGTTACCCAGGAGCTCCCAGTGTCTAGTTTTCAACCAAACTATGGAAATGCAAAGAAATAGGAAAAGTGTGACCCATACCGAGGAAAACAATAAACAGCAATTTTCTCTAAGAGAGATAAAATGCTGGATTTAGCACATTGATACTGCTATTATAAGTATGTTTGTATATCAGCTATTATAAATATGTTCAAAGAATCTAGAAAAATATGTTTAAAAACTTAAAAAATAGTTTTAGTGAATGAAAATGGAGAGATCTCAGCTAAGAAATGAAATATATATGAAAATTCAGGAACTGAAAGTATAGCCACTGAAATGAAAAATTCACCGGATGGGCCCAACAGAAAATTGGAGATGACAAAACAAACAAAAACAAGAAAACCCTACAACCAACCAACCAATCAACTAAACACAAAAAACCAAAACCCAAAACAAAAGACTCTGTGAACTTTAAGTGGTTAAGTAGAAATTACTCAATCCAAATTGAGAAAAAAAAAAAAAAAGATTGAAGAAAAGTCAACAGAACTTCAGAGACCTGTGAGATAATATGAAGTGGTGTAGTATGGTCATTGGAGCTCCAGAAGGAAAGGGGAGAGAAAAAATATTTATGAAACAATGGTTGAAAACTTCCCAGATTTGATGGAAAGTATTTATTTACAGATACAGAAAGCTTAACAAACCATAACCAGGATAAATACAAAGAAAACTACTTTTAGGCACATCATACTTAAACTGCAAATATAAATTTTTCATGGCAGCTAGAGAAAATAATACATTATATAAAGAGGAATAATTATATGACAAAGGGCCGATTTATCAGAAACAGTGGAGGCCAGAAGATATTAGAACAGCATATTCAAAGTACTGAAAGAAAAACTATCACCTAAGAATTTCATATCTAATGAAACTATTCTTTAAAAATAAGGGCAAAATAAGGACATTTTCATACAAACAAAAATTAGGTGAATTTATTGTTAGCAGACCAGTGCTATAAAAAATGCTGCAGCAAGTTCTTTAGGATAAAGGCAAATAGCACTAAATCTATAGGAAGTAATAAATGAAGAATGTGTATTTTTATACATAAAATATATAAATATATAACATATATAATGTTATATATGAAATATATATAACAGATATAACCTTATTATGAAATATCTATAGCCTTATATGATATATATGTAACATATATAATTTTATATGTTATATAACTTTATATATTACATATATAACTTTATATGTTACATATATAACTTTATATAAAACATATATAATGTTATATATATTTCATGAAATATGTATATGTTATATGTTACATATATGTCCAATATATAAAGTTATATATGTTACATATATATATCATAAAAGGTTATAGATTACAAATATGAAGCTATATATGCTATATAAAACATTTTAAAAGATGTAACTTAGAGCAAAAATTATTTTTTAAATGATTTTTTAAAATTCAAGTATAATTAACATATAGTGTTATGTTAGTTTCAGGTATACAGCATAATGATTCAACAATTCTATACATTACTCAGTGCTTATCACCATAAGAATACTCTTAATCCCATTCACCTGTTTCACCCATCCACCCACCCACCTACCTCTCCTCTGGCAACCACTAGTTTGTCCTTTAAGTCTTTTTTTGGTGTGTCTCTTTTCTTCTTTGTTCACTTGTTTCTTCAGTTCTATATATTAGTGGAATATGGCATTTGTCTTTCTCTCACTTATTTTACTTAGCATTATACCCTTTAGTCCCACCCATGTTTTTGCAAATGGCAAGACTGCATTCTTTTTTAAGGTGGAGCGATATTCCATTATCTATCTATCTATCTATCTATCCACATATCTGTCAATCTCACATCTTTATCCATTATGTGGGGATGGACACTTGGGTTGCTTCCATATCTTGGATATTATAAATAATCTGCAATAACCATAAGGATGCATATATCTTTTCAAATTAATGTTTTCATTTTCTTTGGGTAAATACTCAGTGGTAAAGTTAATGGATCATATGGTATTTCTATTTTTAATTTTTGAAGAACCTCCATACTTTTTCCATAGTGGCTGCACCAGCATGCATTTCTACCAATGGTTGCTTTATCTCCACATCCTCACCAACACTTGTTATTTCTTATGCTTTTGATTTTAGCTATTCTGATAGGTGTGAAATTACATATCTCTTTCTCCCCTTCTCCACTCCCCCTTCTCTTAAAAAAAAAAAAAGAAAAAGAAAATTATATTGTCCAGGTATTCAAATGTTATTTATCAATTTAAAAATTAATATCAATTCAAGATCTTAAAGCTAACTAAGGGTATGAAAATTAGTTTTAAGTTTACACATTAAGTTCTTATGATGTATTATTAAAAAATTTTACTAGCATAATACTTCTAAAAGATGGCTATTACTACAACCTTATTTAATTAAACTTTTTTGCAATCTCAGTTTGTAATAACTTATACTCACAAAACCAAATTAGGAAATTTAAAAAATTTTAATCATTAAAAAACAAACTCTACCTGTATAATCTAGAATATTGTGCTTACATTATATTTTATGAAGTGGTAAAAACAGGGAGAAGACAGAGTTAAGTTTAAATGAATATTATCTAATTAGTCTAATTTGTCCAAAGCATTTTGATAAGACTGTTACTTTTTCTAGTACAATTCAAATATATTTGAATTTATAAACCAATTTAAAATACTTTTTAAAAATTACATTTAAAAGTCCGAATATCTCATCTTTTTTTTTTTTTTTAAGATTTATTTATTTATTCATTTGACAGACAGAGATCACAAGTAGGCTGAGAGGCAGGCAGAGAGGGGAGGAGGGAAGCAGGCTCCCTGGGGAGCAGAAAGCAGGATGCAGGGCTCAAACCCAGGACCCTCGGATCATGACCCAAACCAAAGGCAGAGGCTTACCCCACTGAGCCACCCAGGTGCCCCCGAATATCTCTTATCTTATAAACTAGTAACCAAGGCCATTAACTTAATTTACAGATAAACATTTTATTATTTATTAATCGCTTCTCGGTCTTTTGGCTAAGATCAAGTGCATTATTTATTAGAGCTACAGGGGAAACAGAAAATTCTTCCTCGGAAGAGCCAAAATAACCAAAATATTAGAGTTAAACTTTTTTCTTTAGGAAACTCTTGAGTTTCCTTTTCAAATTTATATGACTGTTTAATATATCATCCTCCCTCCCAAGTTAATAGGAAAAGAAGTTGCCCCATTAGGTTTTAAGTGACCTTATAATCTGATTTATTCCATTTTATATTAGATATCTTTATCTGGATTAGATGTTCTCAGAGATGAACATAACAGAACAATTTCTAAAAGATTATTTGATCTCCAAATTTTATCAAGGGAGCAGGAGAAAGAGGAAAGGGATTTTAAAAAAGGAAATAAAAGAGACCATAAACAGATAGGAAAACACTACAGATCACTAAAGGAGGCTTGGATGCAGGAAAATATATTTCTCTGTCTGTCTCTCTTTCTCTCTATCTCTGTCTTTCTCTCTCTCTCTCCATTACACACACACACACACACACACACACACACACACACCCCTTAAAGGGGAGGTGGGAGAGAGTCAGGGAAGGAAGGAGGGAGGGAGGGAGGGAGGAACTGAGACTATAGTTGGTTTAAACAACTTAGGACCTTGATAATTCTGTGAAGACCATATGAATAAAAGCTAACACTTATTAATTCCCCAAGGAGGTAATTTTTATATTAAATGATATGTCTTGGGGGGCGTGGGTCACTCAATCTGTTAAACATCTGCCTTTAGCTCAGATTCTGATCTTAGGGTTCTACGATCAAGCCCCATGTCAGGCTTGGCTCTCTGCTCGGTGGGAATTCTGCTTCTCCCTCTCGTTCTCCCTGCTTCAAATAAATAAAATCTTATAAAAATAAAATGACATGTCATTTTGTCAGACAAAGAAGGGAATTTCCTCAAAGCCACTTTGGAAGACAGCTGGGTAGGTTTTTTTTTTTTTCTTTTTAAAGATTATGTATTTATTTATTTGTCAGAGGGAGAGAGAGCACAAGCAGGGGGTGTGGCAGGTAGAGGGAGAAGCAGGCTCTTCCCTGAACAAGGAGCCGGATGTGGGACTCAGTCTCAGGACACTGGGATCATGACCTGAGCTGAAGGCAGATGCTTAACTGACTGAGCCATCCAGGCATCCCTACTCTCTGGACTTCTTATAGGCATACAATAGTATAGATAATAGACAGACATTCGGGTGGTTAGTGACAAAATCATGGCTTTGGCTGGGACCTTCATCAACTAAAAAGAAAGTCAAACCTTTTCCCTATACTTTTTCTAAAAGTTTTAAAGTTTTTGGTGTAATTGTAAATAGGATTGATTCCTTAATTTCTTTTTCTTCTGTCTCATTGTTAGTGTATAGAAATGCAACTGAGGGGCGCCTGGGTAGCTCAGTTGGTTAAGCAACTGCCTTCGGCTCAGGTCATGATCCTGGAGTCCCAGGATCGAATCTCGCATCAGGCTCCCTGCTCGGCAGGGAGTCTGCTTCTCCCTCTGACTTTCCCCCTCTTAGGCACACTTGCTTTCTCTCTCTCAAATAAATAAATACAAATATTTTTAAAAAAGAAATGCAACAGATTTCTGTGCATTGATTTTATATTCTGTCACATTGCTGAATTACTATATGAGTTCTAGCAATTCTGGGTTAGAGTCTTTTGGGTTTTCCGCATAAAGTATCATGTCATCCACGAAGTGTGAGAGTTTGACTTCTTTGCCAATTTGAATGCCTTTTTTTTCTTTTGTTGTCTGATTGCTGAAGCTAGGACTTCTAGTACTATGTTGAACAACAGTGGTGAGAGTGGGCAGCCCTGCCATGTTCCTGACCTTAGGGGAAAAGTTCTCAATCTTTCCCCACTGGGAATGATATTTGCTGTGGGATTTTTGTATATGGCTTTTATGATATTGAGGTATGTTCCTTCTATCCTTACACTATGGGGAGTTTTAACAAAAAAAAGTTTGCTGTGTTTTGTTAAATGCTTTTTCTACATCAGTTGAGATGGTCATATGGTTCTTGTCCTTTCTTTTGTTAATGTGATGTATCATGTTGATTGATTTGTGGATGTTGAACAACCCTTGCAGCCCAGGAATAAATCCCACTTGGTTGGGGGAATAATCTTTTAATGTAATGTTGGGTTCTATTAGCTAGTATTTTGGTGAGAATTTTTGCATCCATGTTCACCAGGGATATTGGTCTATAATTCTCCTTTTTTAGTGGAGTCTTTGGCTGATTTTGGGATCAAGGTAATGCTGGCCCCATTAAATGAGTTTGGAAGTTTTCCTTCCATTTCTATTTTTTGAAACAGCTTCAGAAGAATAAGTATTAGTTCTTTTTTAAATGGTAGAATTCCCCCTGGGAAGCCATCCATCCCTGGACTCTTGTTATTGAGAGATTTTTGATTACTGCTTCCATTTCCTTGCTGGTTATGGGTACTTTCAGATTTTCTATTTCTTCCTGTTTCAGTTTTGATAATTTATATGTTTCTAGGAATGCATCCATTTCTTCAAGATTGCCTAATTTGTTGGCATATAGTTGATCATAATATGTTCTTAGAATTGTTTGTATTTCCTTTGTGTTGATCATGATCTCTCCTCTTTATTCATGATTTTATTAATTTGGGACCTTTCTCTTCTTTTTGTCTAGTTAGGGATTTGTCAATTGTATTAAATCTTTCAAAGAACCAGCTCCTAATCTGTTTGATTAGGTTGTTCTACTATTCTTTTGGTTTCTATCTCATTGATTTCTGCTCTGATATTTATTATTTGGCTTCTCCTGTGGGTTTAGGCTTTATTTGCTGTTCTTTCTCCAACTCTTTTAGGTGTTGCGTTAGGTTGTGTATTTGAGATCTTTCTTGTTTCTTGAGACAGGCTGTATTGCTGTGTACTTACCTCTTAGGACTGCCATTGCTACATCCCGAAGGTTTTGAACAATTATGTTTTCATTTCCATTTGTTTCCATAAGGTACCTTGGAACAAACCTAATACAAAGAGGTGAAGGATCTGTAGTCTAAAAACTAATAGAATGGTTATGAAAGAAATTGAGGAAGACACAAAGAAATGGAAAAACATTCTATATTCATGGATTGGAAGAATAAATAGTTAAATGTCTGTGCTGCTCAGAGCAATCTATACATTCAGTGCAACCCCTACCAAAATACTGCTGACATTTTTCGCAGAGCTGGAGCAAATAATCATAAAATTTGTATGGAACAAGAAAAGACCCTGAATAGCCAGAGGAATGTTGAAAAAGAAAGCCAAAGCTGGAGGCATCGCAATTTAGACTTCAAGCTCAATTACAAAGCTTCCATCATCAAGACAGTATGGTACTGGCACAAAACAGACACACAGATCAATGGAACAGAATAGAGAGCCCAGAAATGGACCCTCAACTCTGTGGTCAACTAATCTTCAACAAAGCAGAAAAGAATATCCAATGGGAAAAAGACAGGCTCTTGAACAAATGGTGTTGGGAAAATTGGACAGCCACATGCAGAAGAATGAAACTAGACCATTTCCTTACACCACACAAAAATAGACTTAAAATGGATGAAAGACCTCAATATGAGACAGGAATCCTCAAAATCCCTGAGGAGAACACAGGCAGCAGATTCTTGGACCTCAGCTGCAGCAGCTTCCTGCTAGATACATCTCTAAAGGCAAGGGAAGGAAAAGCAAAAATGAACTATTGGGACTTCCATCAGGATAAAAAGCTTTTGCACAGCAGAGAAAACAGTCAACAAAACTAAAAGATAATCTATAGAATGGGAGCAGATATTTGCAAGTGACATACCTGATAAAGGGCTAGTATCCAAGATCCATAAGGAACTTACCAAACTCAACACCTAAAGAACAAATAATCCAGACAAGAAATGGACAGAAGGCACAAACAGATATTTCTTCAGAGAAGACATCCAAATGACCAATAGATACATGAAAAAATGCTCAACATCAGGGAAATACAATTCAAAACTACAAAGAGATACCACCTCATACAAGTCAGAATGGCTAAAATTAGTAAGTCAGGAAACAGCAAGGATGTGGAGAACCTTGTTGGTGAGGATGTGGAGAAAGGGAAACACTTGGTGGGAATGCAAGCTGGTACAGACACTTTGGAAAAACAGTATGGAGGTTTCTTGAGAAGTGAAAAATAGAGCTAACCTATGACCCAGCAATTGCCCTACTGGGTATTTACCTCAAAGATACAAATGTAGTGATCCAAAGGGGTACTTGCACCACAATGTTTATAGCAGCAATGTCCACAATAGCCAAACTGTAGAAAGAGCCCAGATGTCCATCAACAGATGAATGGATAAAGAAGACTTGATACACACACACACACACACACACACACACACACACACACACACACACAAATATTACCCAGCCATCAAAAAGGATGAATACTTAGCCATTTACATTGATGTGGATGGAGCTGGAGGGTATTATGCTGAGTGAAATAAGTCAGTGAGAGAAAGATAGTTATCATACGGTTTCACTCATATGTGGAATATAAGAAATGGCACAGAGGATCATAGGGGAAGGGAGGGAAAACTGAATGGGAAGAAATCAGAGAGGGAGACAAACCATGAGAGACTCGTAATTATAGGAAACAAACTGAGGGCTGCTGGAGGAGGGTGGGTCTAGGGATGGGATAAATGGGTGATGGACATTTAGGAGGGCACATGATGGTATGAGCACTGGATATTAATAATAATAATAATAATTGCATTGGATGTGCAACTGATGAGTTACTGAGCTCTACATCTGAAACTAAGTATATACTATATCTTGGCTAATTGATTCTAAATAAAATATATATGTAAAGTTTTCAAATTTTTCATCTTTAATTCATTTTAAGTTTTGTGTGTATATAGAGAGGGATTGAATTTACTGAATAGTCCTCCCTTTCCCTGTGATTATCATAACCATCTTAATCATATACAAAGTTTCGAGGTATGCATTGATCTGTTTTTGAGCTCTCTCTTTTACTTTCTTTGTTTATTTGGCAGTCTCTGCACCAATGTCATTTTCTTTCAATAATTCCAAAATTAATTTTATTAATTGGATAATTTGTATCTTTCATACACTCATGTATGTTTGAATCTGCTTGACGTATCTTTAATTGATGATGTCACACAATCTGCATCTATGATAGTATATTTATCAATTTCTTTTTATAGTTCTATAAGTTTTTGATTTATATAATTTGAGTATGTTTTTCTAGGTGTATGTTATATTTTCCTGTTGAATCAAATCTTTCATTATTATGTAGTGATATATGACCCTAGTAAATTTTTTTATGTGTTAACATCTATTTCATTTGGTATTACTATAGCTACTCTGGCTTACTTTTGTTTTGAATTTTCTTCTGATGTTCTTTCCCATGTTTTTACTTTCAGCCCTGTGAATCATGTATAATGCTTCTTCTCTTGTAAATAAATAACACTGGTTAGATTTTTTTTCTATTTAGTGTGATAACCTCTGTATTTAATTGATAAATATATTTTGTGATTGCTAATATATTTGGACTTATTACCACTGGGAGACAATTTTACTTCTGTTTCTGCATATCTTTCCAGAGATTTGTTGAGTGCTTTTTGTTCCAAACTATCATTTCAAGGACATTTGTATAGTGAATAGCCCCAGAAGATTAAGAGTGTTTCCCTCTGGAAAAAATGGCAGTTTTACTTACAACTTTAGAAGATGGAAATGGTTTTTCTCTCCAGAGCAAAAAGCTAGAATGATTAGTATCCATCACCAAAGATTCAGGTTTCCTAGGCTCAGTGTTCTGTCTGTGATACAAACAACCTGTTTCATGTGCAAGTATCACTTGGTCATCTTCCTGTCATGCTATGGGAATTTTGGTTTGGAGAACAGGCACAAAATTGTTGATAAACTGGCTACTGTTACTGCTGCGAGTAGCAAATCATCTCTTGTTTTTGATCCAGAAGTCACATGTCTTCTACCAGAATCCATGAAACTGTGGCAGGCTAACTTACCAGCTTATAAGTAGAGTAAAATCTCAGACTCTTCATAATCTTTGACAATTTCTGCTGTATTTTTTTTTTCCATTTGTCTTTCCTTTCTTATTTCCTTCTTTCCTTCCTTGCTTGTCTTCTTTTTGCTCAGTGAAAGTATACCTCACACATTCTTTTTATCTCCAAAGGCTCGAAAGCTAAATATTCCATTTCTATTTTATTCTCTCCTCCTAGTACTTAGAACAGTAATTCTGATCACCCATTCCTGACGTGTAGGCTACTAATGTTGAACATTTAACTATGTTTCATGCTTTTTTCTCCATCTCACAAATTAAACATCATTATCACTATCATCATTTCATAGAATCAGTATTTTCTAGGTTTATTTACATATTAACTAATTTATTTACTCAACATCTCTTCCTACATGTCAGGTATTTTTTCCTTCTTCACTTCCTAGTGAAATTAAAAAACATCAAAGGTAAAGAGAAAATTTTAAAACAAGCCATAGAGAAATGGAAGATCACCTTCAAGTGAATGAAAATTAGACATGAATCTACAAATACAGAAAACCCAACATATAGTAAGTCATACAAATAAGAAATCCAATCTAAAACATGGGTTTGAAAGTGTTTTTTCAAGATGTTTTTATTTGAAAATGTCTTTCTTCGGTCCTTATTTTTGCAGTCAGATGCTCTACCACTGAGCTATACCCCTCATTTGGTCCTTATTTTTGAAGTAGTTTTTCTGGGTATTCATTTCTAGATTGATAAATGTTTTCTCTGAATACATTGAAAGTATCATTTCACTTGTTTTCTGGGTTAATTGTTGATGTTTAAGAGTGTGCTATTTATATAACAGCCATTCTTTTGAAGGTTATTTCTTTCTGTTGATGCTTTTAATATCTGCTATTTATCTTTGGTGTTTTATAAGTTCACCATAATGTATCTAAACATGAACTTTTTACTTATATGCCCTGGTATATGTTGGGCTTCCTGTATGTATAGATTCATGTTTTATAGCTGGTCTAGAAAATTCATGTCTTTGATTTTTCCCTCTTTACCATTCTGTTCTCTCATTCTGAAAATCTGGTTAAACATATTTTCCCTTCCATATCTCTTAACCTCTTTTTTATATGTTCTACTTCCTTTGTTTCTCTGTGCTGTAACCAGGGTAATTTTTTTAAAGATCCATCTTCCCAAACATTTTATTTTCAGCCATGTATAATTGCTTTATAATCCATCCAGTGAGTTTTAAAATTGATTACATTTAAATTTTAGTGTTTTAGTCCATTCCTTTATTAAGTCCCTTTTTATAGTTTCATGTTCTTTGATAATTTAAAATGTCTAACTCCTTTTTAGAAATGTTTAGAAAACATTTCATACAGAGTTACTTTATAAGCTGTATCCAAAATTTCAATAACTGACTTACTTGTGGGGAGGGATGTCTGAATTTATGGTTTGTTATTTTTGCTGGCTCTCCCTCATGGTGACTCATTTCTTCCCCTCCTCCTCCTCCTCCTTCTTCTTCTTCTTTTCATTTTAAAGTGTCAGTTCATGTTTTGTCCAATTTAATCTATATGAACCCTGAGGAATTAGAGAATGTTTCCTTTTATTTTACCAGGTGCCACAGAATGTTATAAATTTTGAGCTACTTTTTAAAAGATTTATTTATTAGAGAGAGGTCACGTGAGTGGGGAGGAGGGGCAGAAGGAAGGACAGAAAATCAAGCAGACACTGTACTGAGCATGTAGCCAACACAGGACTTGATCTCATGACCTTGAGATCATGACCTGAGATAAATCAAGAGTCAGACGCTTACCGATTGAGCCACCCAGGTGCCCAAATTTTGAACTATTTTAATTTCTAGACTGAATGGGTTGCTGACATATAAATATTATACCACTTGAACTCCAGATCTGAGTGTGAGGACCTAGGACAGAAATTTTCTGGAAAGAATAATATAATTACTGTGATTATTGTTATTATTGCTGCCATTGTTCTTTTCTACATAGCCCCATCAGAGCAAACAATTCTTCCAGGGTTCCTTCGTTTGGCAGATGGATAATTTTACCCCTTATTTCACCAATGATTTCACTTTTTTCAAGGATTTTGGCATGATCTGTGATACTTAGGCATATTTCCTGCATTTTCTTGAGACAAAGATTTATTTTCCCATTTCCCTGCATAGTAGTTAATTTCCAAGGCACTGGTTTCTGAATTGGCATTTTCTCTTACAGCTTCACAAAATTTTCCTTTTGGTTATCACTTATGTGTTGTTTTTTCATGAAATTTCAGCTTGTGGTGTTTTATTTTGACTTTATTTTATTTAAATATTTAATTTATTTGTTTGACAGAGAGATATAGTGAGAGAGAGAGTGCAATCAGTGGGGAGCAGCAGGCAGAGGGAGAGTCAAATTCAGGGCTCAATCCCAGGACCCTGGGTTTGGGACCCGAGCCAAAGGCAGATGCTTAACCAACTGAGCCACCCAGGTGCTCCTCTTTTGAATTTAGATAGAGTTTCTCCTTATTTTGAGCTCAGTTATATGTTTAAATATATGCTTATTATAAAACATTCAGGATCTAGTATTATCATAAGGGGAAGGCATTTTGGAATGTGTAGTCTGCCAGGATATTAGAAGGGAAGTCTCTTGCTTTAGAGTTTTTCATTTAATAAACAATTTCTTTATTAGTTTCTTTTCAAGCTAAAAAACAAATTTAGAACTTTTGAGTGTGGAAAAAGGCAAGGAAAAATAACTGATTTACAGTTTCCAGAATCTGCCTTCTTAGTCAAAATTGAGACCATATATAGCTATCTCTAATTTCTTGACACATTTCCATTTTCCATGATTCCATAAAAATTATCAATTGGTAAAATTGTTTGGCATTTGCTCCTCTGTTTTCTTAAGTCTTTTCTATATAGTTTATATGGATTTGAAAGTGTTCTCATACTATCTCTACATCTCTGTTAGAATTCAGTTTCTCTTACCACTGGCTTGAAGATTATTCCTCCTTTTTTTTTTTTTCTTCCTCTCCCATTTTATATCAGCCCCAGAAAGTGCAAAAACAATAGGAAGATGGTGTGAATGAAACTGGAATCTGGATTTTTACAGAAATATAAAAGAAAAAATGAAACATCAAAAATTAAAATTAAGGCATAAAAAATTAAAAATGAGATTAATCCACTATGCCAAATTTTCCAGTTTTGTACTCATCACCATTACTTCCAGGTTTCTAAATATATATTCATGTTACAGAACATATATTTCATTCCACATTATCTTTTCTCATCTTTCAGTCTTCTGTGAATCTCGACAACTCACCAGAGTCTAACCAGAGAGCCATTTACTTTTTCTCCTTTTTTTAAAATTTTTTATTTTTTATAAACATATATTTTTATCCCCAGGGTTACAGGTCTGTGAATCACCAGGTTTACACACTTCACAGCACTCACCAAAGCACATACCCTCCCCAATGTCCATAATCCCACCCCCTTCTCCCAAACCCCCTCCCCTCCAGCAACCCTCAGTTTGTTTTGTGAGATTAAGAGTCACTTATGGTTTGTCTCCCTCCCAATCTCATGTTGTTTCATTGATTCTACTCCTACCCACTTAAGCCCCCATGTTGCATCACCACTTCCTCATATCAGGGAGATCATATGATAGTTGTCTTACTCTGCTTGACTTATTTCACTAAGCATGATACGCTCCAGTTTCATCCATGTTGTCGCAAATGGCAAGATTTCATTTCTTTTGATGGCTGCATAGTATTCCATTGTGTATATATACCACATCTTCTTGATCCATTCATCTGTTGATGGACATCTAGGTTCTTGCCATAGTTTGGCTATTGTGGACATTGCTGCTATAAACATTAGGGTGCATGTGCCCCTTTGGATCACTACGTTTGTATCTTTAGGGTAAATACCCAGTAGTGCAATTGCTGGGTCATAGGGCAGTTCTATTTTCAACATTTTGAGGAACCTCCATGCTGTTTTCCAGAGTGGCTGCACCAGCTTGCATTCCCACCAACAGTGGAGGAGGGTTCCCCTTTCTCCGCATCCTCGCCAGCATCTGTCATTTCCTGACTTGTTGATTTTAGCCATTCTGACTGGTGTGAGGTGATAGCTCATTGTGGTTTTGATTTGTATTTCCCTGATGCCGAGTGATATGGAGCACTTTTTCATGTGTCTGTTGGCCATCTGGATGTCTTCTTTGCAGAAATGTCTGTTCATGTCCTCTGCCGATTTCTTGATTGGATTATTTGTTCTTTGGGTGTTGAATTTGCTAAGTTCTTTATAGATTCTGGACACTAGTCCTTTATCTGATATGTCGTTTGCAAATATCTTCTCCCATTCTGTCAGTTGTCTTTTGATTTTGTTAACTGTTTCCTTTGCTGTGCAAAAGCTTTTGATCTTGATGAAATCCCAATAGTTCATTTTTGCCCTTGCTTCCCTTGCCTTTGGCGTTGTTCCTAGGAAGATGTTGCTGCGGCTGAGGTTGAAGAAGTTGCTGCCTGTGTTCTCCTCAAGGATTTTGATGGATTCCTTTCGCACATTGAGGTCCTTCATCCATTTTGAGTCTATTTTTGTGTGTGGTGTAAGGAAATGGTCCAATTTCATTTTTCAGCATGTGGCTGTCCAATTTTCCCAGCACCATTTATTGAAGAGGCTGTCTTTTTTCCATTGGAAATTCTTTCCTGCTTTGTCGAAGATTAGATGACCATAGAGTTGAGGGTCTATTTCTGGGCTCTCTATTCTGTTCCATTGATCTATGTGTCTGTTTTTGTGCCAGTACCATGCTGTCTTGATGATGACAGCTTTGTAATAGAGCTTGAAGTCCGGAATTGGGATGCCACCAATGTTGGCTCTCTTTTTCAATATCCCTTTGGCTATTCGAGGTCTTTTCTGGTTCCATATAAATTTTAGAATTATTTGTTCCATTTAATTGAAAAAGATGGATGGTACTTTGATAGGAATTGCATTAAATGTGTAGATTGCTTTAGGTAGCATAGACATTTTTACAATATTTATTCTTCCAATCCAGGAGCATGGAACATTTTTCCATTTCTTTGTGTCTTCCTCAATTTCTTTCATGAGTACTTTATAGTTTTCTGAGTATAGATTCTGTGCCTCTTTGGTTAGGTTTATTCCTAGGTATCTTATGGTTTTGGGTGCAATTGTAAATGGGATTGACTCCTTAATTTCTCTTTCTTCTGTCTTGCTGTTGGTGTAGAGAAATGCAACTGATTTCTGTGCATTGATTTTATATCCTGACACTTTACTGAATTCCTGTACAAGTTCTAGCAGTTTTGGAGTGGAGTCTTTTGGGTTTTCCACATATAGTATCATATCATCTGCGAAGAGTGATAATTTGACTTCTTCTTGGCCGATTTGGATGCCTTTAATTTCCTTTTGTTGTCTGATTGCTGAGGCTAGGACCTCTAGTACTATGTTGAATAGCAGTCGTGATAATGGACATCCCTGCCGTGTTCCTGACCTTAGCGGAAAAGCTTTCAGTTTTTCTCCATTGAGAATGATATTTGCGGTGGGTTTTTCATAGATGGCTTTGATGATATTGAGGTATGTGCCCTCTATCCCTACACTTTGAAGAGTTTTGATCAGGAAGGGATGCTGTACTTTGTCAAATGCATTTTCAGCATCTATTGAGAGTATCATATGGTTCTTGATGTGTTGTATCACATTGACTGATTTGCGGATGTTGAACCAACCTTGCAGCCCTGGAATAAATCCCACTTGGTCGTGGTGAATAATCCTTTTAATGTACTGTTGAATCCTATTGGCTAGTATTTTGTTGAGTATTTTCACATCTGTGTTCATCAAGGATATTGGTCTATAGCTCTCTTTTTTGATGGGATCCTTGTCTGGTTTTGGGATCAAGGTGATGCTGGCCTCATAAAATGAGTTTGGAAGTTTTCCTTCCATTTCTATTTTTTGGAAAAGTTTCAGGAGAATAGGAATTAGTTCTTCTTTAAATGTTTGGTAGAATTCCCCCGGGAAGCCGTCTGGCCCTGGGCTTTTGTTTGTTTGGAGATTTTTAATGACTGTTTCAATCTCCTTACTGGTTATGGGTCTGTTCAGGCTTTCTACTTCTTCCTGGTTCAGTTGTGGTAGTTTATATGTTTCTAGGAATGCATCCATTTCTTCCAGATTGTCAAATTTGTTGGCGTAGAGTGCTCATAGTATGTTCTTATAATAGTTTGTATTTCTTTGGTGTTAGTTGTGATCTCTCCTCTTTCATTCATGATTTTATTTATTTGGGTCCTTTCTCTTTTCTTTTTGATAAGTCGGGCCAGGGGTTTATCAATTTTATTAATTCTTTCAAAGAACCAGCTCCTAGTTTTGTTGATTTGCTCTATTGTCTTTTTGGTTTCTATTTCATTGATTTCTTCTCTGATCTTTATGATTTCTCTTCTCCTGCTTGGCTTAGGGTTTCTTTCTTGTTCTTTCTCCAGCTCCTTTAGGTGTAGGCTTAGGTTGTGTACCTGAGACCTTTCTTGTTTCTTGAGAAAGGCTTGTACTGCTATATATTTTCCTCTCAGGACTGTCTTTGTTGTGTCCCAAAGATTTTGAACCATTGTATTTTTATTATCATTTGTTTCCATGATTTTTTTCAATTTTTCTTTAATTTCCCGTTTGACCCATTCATTCTTTCGAAGGATGCTGTATAGTCTCCGTGTATTTGGGTTCTATTCAAACTTCCTTTTGTGGTTGAGTTGTAGCTTTAGAGCATTGTGGTCTGAAAATATGCAGGGAATGATCCCAATCTTTTGATACCGGTTGAGTCCTGATTTAGGACCGAGGATGTGATCTATTCTGGAGAATGTTCCATGTGCACTAGAGAAGAATGTGTATTCTGTTGCTTTGGGATGAAATGTTCTGAATATATCTGTGATGTCCATCTGGTCCAGTGTGTCGTTTAAGGCCTTTATTTCCTTGCTGATCTTTTGCTTGGATGATCTGTCCATTTCAGTGAGGGGAGTGTTAAAGTCCCCTACTATTATTGTATTATTGTTGATGTGTTTCTTTGATTTTGTTATTAATTGGTTTATATAGTTGGCTGCTCCCACGTTGGGGGCATAGATACTTAAAATTGTTAAATCTTCTTGTTGGACAGACCCTTTGAGTATGATATAGTGTCCTTCCTCATCTCTTATTATAGTCTTTGGCTTAAAATCTAATTGATCTGATATAAGGATTGCCACTCCTCTTTCTTCTGATGTCCATTAGCATGGTAAATTCTTTTCCACCCCCTCACTTTAAATCTGGAGGTGTCTTCGGGCTTAAAATGAGTTTCTTGGAGGCAACATATAGATGGGGTTTTTTTTTTTTTTTAAAGATTTTATTAATTTATTTGACAGAGAGAAAGATCACAAGTAGGCGGAGAGTCAGGCAGAGAGAGAGGAGGAAACAGGCTCCCGCTGAGCAAAGAGCCCGATGCGGGGCTCGATCCCAGGACACTGAGATCATGACCTGAGCCGAAGGCAGCGGCTTAATCCACTGAGCCACCCAGGCGCCCCGGGTTTTGTTTTTTTATCCATTCTGATACCCTGTGTCTTTTGACAGGGGCATTTAGCCCATTAACATTCAGGGTAACTATTGAGAGATATGAATTTAGTGCCATTGTATTGCCTGTAAGGTGACTGTTACTGTATATGGTCTCTGTTCCTTTCTGATCTACCACTTGTAGGCTCTCTCTTTGCTTAGAGGACCCCTTTCAATATTTCCTGTAGAGCTGGTTTGGTGTTTGCAAATTCTTTAAGTTTTTGTTTGTCCTGGAAGCTTTTAATCTCTCCTTCTATTTTCAATGATAGCCTAGCTGGATATAGTATTCTTGGCTGCATGTTTTTCTCGTTTAGTGCTCTGAAAATATCATGCCAGCTCTTTCTGGCCTGCCATGTCTCTGTGGATAAGTCTGCTGCCAATCTAATATTTTTACCATTATGTTACAGACTTCTTTTCCCTGGCTGCTTTCAGGATTTTCTCTTTGTCACTGAGACTTGTAAATTTTACTGTTAGGTGACGGGGTGTGGCCTATTCTTATTGATTTTGAGGGGCGTTCTCTGAACCTCCTGAATTTTGATGCTTGTTCCCTTTGCCATATTGGGGAAATTCTCCCCAATAATTCTCTCCAGTATACCTTCTGCTCCCCTCTCTCTTTCTTCTTCTTCTGGAATCCCAATTATTCTAATGTTGTTTTGTCTTATGGTGTCACTTATCTCTGGAATTCTCCCCTCGTGGTCCAGTAGCTGTTTGTCCCTCTTTTGCTCAGCTTCTTTATTCTCTGTCATTTGGTCTTCTACATCACTAATTCTTTCTTCTGCCTCATTTATCCTAGCAGTGAGAGCCTCCATTTTTGATGCACCTCATTAATAGCTTTTTTGATTTCAACTTGGTTAGATTTTAGTTCTTTTATTTCTCCAGAAAGGGCTTTTATATCTCTCGAGAGGGTTTCTCTAATATCTTCCATGCCTTTTTTGAGCCCGGCTAGAACCTTGAGAATTGTCATTCTGAACTCTAGATCTGACATATTACCGATGTCTGTATTGATTAGGTCCCTAGCCTTCGGTACTGCCTCTCATTCTTTTTTTTGTGTTGAATTTTTCCGTCTTGTCATTTTGTCCAGATAAGAGTATATGAAGGAGCAAGTAAAATACTAAAAGGGTGGCAACAACCCCAGGAAAATATGCTTTAACCAAATTAGAAGAGATCCCAAATCGTGAGGGGGGAGAAAGGGGATAAAAAGAGGTTCAAAAAGGAAGAAAGAAAAAAAAAAGAAAAAAGAAAAATATATAAAAGAATTAAAAAAAAGAAAACAAATAAGAAAAATATAAAAAAGAAAATATATATATATTGGATAAACTAGTTAAAAAACGTTAAAAAAGAAAAAGGCAAAAGTTAAAAAAAAATTTACCAGAAGGCGAGAAAAAAAACAAAAAATTAAAAAGAAAAAAATTAAATTAACTGCAAGACTAAAAAAAATCACAGGGAAAAAAGCCATGATTTCCGTGCTTTGCTTTCTCCTCCTCTGGAATTCTGCTGCTCTCCTTGGTATTGAAACTGCACTCCTTGGTAGGTGAACTTGGTATTGTCTGGATTTCTTGTTGATCTTCTGGGGAGGGGCCTGTTGTAGTGATTCTCAAGTGTCTTTGCCCCAGGTGGAATTGCACGCCCTTACCAGGGGCCGGGGTGAGTAATCCGCTAGGGTTTGCTTTCAGGAGCTTCTGTTCCCGAGCGCTTTCCGTAGAGTTCCGGAGGACGGGAATACAAATGGCGGCCTCCTGGTCTCCGGCCCGGAGGAGCCGAGAGCCCAGGGCCCCACTCCTCAGTGCACCCTCAGAGAACAGCGCCCTGTTACTCATGTCTGCCTGACCTCCGGCTGCGCTCCAAGCTCACCGAGCCTGTGGCTGGTTCAAGGTAACACCGAGCTGTGAGCTTACTGTCGGCTCTGTCTCTGTAGCCGGCTTTCCCATTCCAATACCCACAAGCTCTGCGACACTCAGACACCCCCGATCCTTCTGTGACCCTGCGGGACCTGAGGCCACGCTGACCCCGCGTGTGCTTCGCCTCGGTTTAGCCTCTGGAGCGATGTCCCTCAGCGGAACAGATTTTTAAAAGTCCTGATTTTGTGCTCCGTTGCTCTGCCACTTGCCGGGAGCCGACTCCTCCCCCCCCCCCCCCCCCCGGGTCTATCTTCCCGTCGCTTTGGATTCACTTCTCCGCTGGTCCTACCTTTCAGAAAGTTGTAATTTTTCTGTTTCCAGAATTGCTGTTCTTCTCTTCGATCTGCTGATGGATTTTCAGGTGTTTGCAATCTTTAGATAAGCTATCTAGCTGATCTCCGGCTAGCTAAAGTAGTCTCAGTCTGCTACTTCTCCGCCATCTTGACTCCTCCCCTGAAGATTATTCCTCTTAATAGAAAAAGTAGAGGTTTTGTTAATACACAAATTGTGGAAAAGTCAGCAGGTGAAGCATTACCTTATAAGTGGCTTATCTTGCCAATAAGAGAAATATTTAGGCTATGGGTCTTATGCTTATATGGTTCTAAGTCATTTAAATTGGTGTGTATCCTTCCTAACTTGACCTTCTGCAGGATGTTGACATCTGGGTAGTTTTCCAGGGCATCTGCACAAAGGGCCTCCCTTTCTGGGTTGTTCTTGTTACTTCTGGGTGAGTTTCTCCCAAAGAAACAGTGTACTCTATTCTCATATCTGGTCCCCAGTGGAATCATGGGGCTCTTAGAACTGAGTTCTAAAAACTGAGGTTCCTGCTGAATGTTATAAGATTCTGGTCTGGGGCATAAAAGTTGAAGCTTTAGGAATAAAATGCTAGTGTATGTGTAGCTTGGGAAGGTTCTGCAAAGCTGGGCAACACATTGCCCAAAGACATTCAGTCTGTGATCCTGGACTCTAAGGTTGAGCTCCATCTGATTTCAGGTAGAGCTAACCTCATAGGTGACTGGATACCGTAGTGAGACCCTAAAGCTTGAAGTAATGGTACATTGTCCAAGGCAGGAGCTTCTTGGTTGCTTGAGACCTGCTGTTGTTTTTAAGTTTAGCATTTATTTAGCTTTATGACTCACCCTACTGCCTTTAGTATAAAGCTGTGGCCACACTGGTTTCCTCATGTTCATTACTCCTTAGCTGAGGCAGCCTACATGGATTGAAGGGAGGGTCAAGAGGATCTGGCCACTCTAGGAACCCTGGCCTCCTCTTGTCATTTTGTTATTATTGCCTCAGGGAATTGGGCAGAGATCCTGATCACAGGACCCCTAAAGGACAAAGGTAGACCACATTTAGATGAAAGTATTTGCCTGAAATCTGTTTAGATGGTATGACATCAGTAAGGGGAAAAAATGAGGAAGTTTTTCATCTCACTGCATTTTTTGCAGCTGCAGTGGTATATATGTTCTGGTGCCTGGGTGCGGCTTACTTGTCCAGGAGTAAATGATGTGGTATCAGACTTTCTGCATGCTTCTCTATCTTCCATCAATAGATTAGGAGTATTTTTAGGGCAGGGACACTGTTTTCTTTGTCTTAAAATCACGACAGCCCCCTGTGAGTATGGGGCCTTGGGCAATTTCCTCAATTATTCCAAGTCTTGGTTTCCTCATCTGTAAAATGGGGATGATAATAATAGTTCCTACCTCACAGTGTCATTTTAAAGATCAGTGCATGTTGAATGAATTATACAATGAATAAAGTGTATTTTCCTTCCATTTTTATTCCTTTTCAAGTATTTGAAGCTGGATGGTCTTAATGTTGTCAAGCCATGTGGGATTATGTGCAGTGGTCTGAGTTCTCCTGTCAGGCGTGGTTGGCGAGAGAAGCCAGATACTCAGTCTTCCTTGACCTCCCCACTCTTCCCTCTCCCACCTGGATCCTCACATGTTGGGAGTTGGGTAGGGGTGGGGAAACCCCATGCTGCTGAAAAGCTGCCTTTAAAGTCTTTGGAACCAAAGGCAAGGAGCCAGAATCAAAGATTACCTTGTTTTTTGGAGTGTATCACTGGCTATTGTCCCCATCAAACAAAGCCTTTTCATCAGAGGTTCTTTAAAACACTTTTTTTCCCTCTTTTATTTTGCTTTGAAATAAGCTGGGCAACAATTAATTTCAGAGAGAGAGAGAGAGAAAGATAATTCAACAAGGATCTATTACTACTCTCAGCTTCTATTGCTGTAATGAAAATCTATTTCCTTTCCCTTTTGTGTCCCATATAATTTAATGCCCATTTTATTAATGGTCTGAAATAATTACGGAACCCTTTGTGATTCTCAAGTATGTTTCATTTAATTGTGCAATAAATGCCTAATCTCTTCCTCCATCTGAAGCTATTATGGCGTTAAAATTAACAATTATGCAGCAATGCGCCGGGGTCCATAGAAATCACTCCAGATAACTAGACATATATAAATCATTCATGAGAACAATTTCTGAAAAGAGACGGAAGGGAAAAAAATTGTGTTGAAAATGACATTGGGAAGCCAAGGGCCCAGCCTGTAAGAAGATAGTAACACCTTTAAAAAATCTTTTTTCTTTCCTTTTTTGTTATTATTATTTTATTAATTGTGTATGTGGCATAGCCCCCACCCCCCCCACACACTTCTATTAGCCTGACAGATATTTTCAGAATTAATTAACTGTTAGCTCTGAGGATAAATTGTTCATTATCAATTTCCCCCCCTCTTTCTTTCTTTCCTTTTATAGTTTTTCTTTTTCTTTCAGGCCAGCAATTACACTCCCTGCCTTTCTCCAGCAGCTCCTGTTCTGCACAGCTATCCAAATGGGGAAAGCGCTTTTTCTTTCAGCCCTATTCACTTCTCCTCTTCTCCCTTTTGTGGGATTTAATAACCATGGCTGATAGGCTCATGCTGGACAGAGAGGTTAAGTTTGTTGTCTCAGCACTTTGCTGACAGGGGACAGTGCAGGAATTCTGGAACTTCTAGCCAGCCCCGAGGGGCTGCCTACAGCCTGGCCCACACAGGCATAACCTCTAAATAGTGTTCAGAAACCCTGAAGCCCCAAACACCCTGCTTACCTAAGAACACTTCCATCAGTGCTGCTAGAGCCTGCCTCCATCTTTTAAAAACATTCCTGAGTCGGAAGAGATTCTCACCAGATATCCTCCAGCTCACACCCTCCTGTAGCATAGGCATGGGCATGCACACATACACACAGAGACACATGCGCATTCATGCATGGTATGAAGCAGTGGAGCAGGTCAGAGAACCAAGTGCCCACAGGGTAGGCAGGAAATACAGGTAAGTATTTCTGGTGGGACGGGGCTGTGGCACACTGAAGATCCCATGCCCTGCCTGGAGGGGGCAGCTGTTACCCAACTTCCAAGGATTGCTGCCTTTTGGGAATATGGGCAATGTAGTCAACTCTTCTGATATTTCAAGAAAAACCTGAAATTTCACATGGAAACTACCAACTAATTGTTGACAATGAATTTAGAAAAATTTAAAACAGCATGGGCTAAATAGGCAGGAGGAAGGCTGGCCAGGGCTACTGCTTTGGGGACCCTGTTCTAAAGGATTGATTGTTCCTAGAAGGGAGAGGCTAAGCATGCTGTCCCTTGGCGTCCATGCTTTGCAGGGTCCAGGCTGAAGTCATTTGGGTCTGAGAAATGCCTGAGGTTGTTCTGAAGGTTGAACTCTATGAAGGAGGTACTGGTTGGGGGTGGGGGAGGGTTGTCACATTTGATTTCCTTTAAAGTGTCACCAATTCTAAAGCATTAATTTAAGCACTGAAGAATCACCAGTGTTGTAGTTAAGAGGGACAGGTACATCTGCTTATGTTCCTGATGATTTCACAAGTGATTTGGCTAAGTATTGATTGAGAGCTCATGAATTTAGAGTTCAGATGTGTTTGGTGTAATGGTGCCAGAAATAAGCTGCATTGAGGAAAGTTAATGTTTCCTGAAAGCATACTAAATATTAGACCCTAATCTATGTAGCTGATATTGGATTAATTCATTTAATCTTCTTTGTAGCCTTATTAGGTAGGTACTATTATCATCCCCATTTTGCAGGTGAATAAATGGAGATGTTAAGGAATAGACACCAGATAATTTAGCACAAATAGCAAAGGCAAGATTCAAACCCATGACCACCTGACCCCAGAGTTTAAGCTCTTAACCATTGCGTTAAAATTCTTCCTTGCTTGGCAGTTGGTAGAACTGAGCAAGACTGAACACAAAAATAGGGTGTAACTGGAGAAAATTCAGCAAATAATAGCAATAAAAACACATCTACACAGAGCTAAACAGTTCCTAAAATGTTTTAATATTCATTACCTAATCAAGAGACAAATTTTAACTACTGTGAACAACACAGTGGTAAACATCTCAGTATCATTGTACCTCTTCTTCATATACTGTCAAGATTATTTTCTTAAACTTAACTAATTAAATGTTTTATCAAAATATATGAACATTTATAAGGAACTTAAATATATATTGTTGAATTGCCCTCCAGATAATTTGTATGTACAGTGCCACCAACAGAGCCATCATCATCATTTTTACTGGCTGTGTAGTATTCCCCCACAAGGTAGCAATAAGCTAATGTCCAACTTCATGGTTTTATCTGGATTTTATTTAAATCTTTCTTCTCAAACTAACTCTGATTCTTTTTCTCAAGTTTAAGTGGATCACAACCTTGATTCATGCTGAAATGAAACTCTCTCCCAGAATAAAACCACTTATGGCACTTTGGGACATAAAGAAAGTTTGACAACCACATCCTTTTGAAGATTCTTGTACTATTTCAGTATTTTTTAGATAACTTATATGAATAAAAGGGTAGGAGTTAGATGCCTTCTTAGTGTTTCCATCTAGCTATTTTATAACAGTCTTTGTCTCTTTTTGTAAGGACTACCCCTGGTTTTCTCCTCCAGCAAAAAGAAGCCTCTTGCTTGCACATTTGTGTGTATGTAGCTCGGAGCCACCTGTAGAAATGTTTTAATTCAGAATTTTGTGATTTTTCTGGTCAATGGGATCTATTCAACAAAAAAATTTTTGAATTTTTTTATTAAATTCCTGACTCAAATTTCTAACTGTATGTTTCACTTAAAGCTAAAGTGTCTTATAAGGAAGCACATTAACTGTTTCAACAGAACATTCACTTTTAAACAATAAATCATACGGGACTGCTTTAAGTTGAAGAATATCTACTCACCCCTGAAGACTTTTAAAAATAGGATAATAATAAAAACTGACATTTATTGAGCACTTATGATCTGTGAGGCACTGGGCTTTGCAAGCATTAATTTATTTGCTTTCATAGTAATCCTCTGAGGCAGAGGTGTTTTAAAAAAAAAAAATCTTTTTTTTTTTATCCTGTTTAACAGATAAGGAACCCAAGCTTAGAGCGTTTAAGTAATTTGCCCAAGGTCACATAGGTAGGGAGTGGAAGAGCCTGTATCTTAATCACTGTATTAGAGTGCACAGTGTCTTGATTGGTGTGGAAACAGTCCTGGGGACAAAGACATTGTGACTCCAGGCCACCAAGAATTCTGAAGTGAGTCAGAGGCCCTTACCTACATGTGGCCCATGAACTTTGAAGAGTAGATATGTGGTTTTGAGATCCATTTAATAGCCTGAAGGGGCACCAGAGAATGGACACACCACTACAAAAGCCCTGTGTCTGGGAGTGGGGGGGTGTTTCTCTGAGCCTGCCATGATCTTGGGAATGGTAATATATTCCTCTCAGAGGCAGAATTCAGGGGCAACACGTTATTACCTTTCCTAGCAATTGTTTTGTTTAATTTCCATTTTAAAATTTATTTCCTGTGAGAATGAACTGACTGGAATTCATCTGTGCCAGGGAGGGAAGGTGAATTTCTTATTAACTCTCCTAGGTAATGGGCAGCTGCACCTCAGGCCCTGGGTCTGAATTACTCAGGACTGGGGAGAGCGAGGGAATGCTCAGAGAGTGCAACTGATGGAGGCAGCCCAGCTGGGAAGCAGTGTGCTGTGGGCCTGGGTAATGGGGACTGGAAGGCAGCACCCTGGATGAAGTTTTATACAAAAATCTAGATCAGGCAACTCCTTCAGTGCAGAGAATCCTGTCTTTCCCCCTGGCTGGAACAGAGGCTATATTAAGGGAAAAATCAAGAAAACACAATTTTAAACAATTGTAAGAATCTTTTTTTTTTAACTTGAAAAAAATTTTATTTATTTATTTGAGAAAGAGTAAGAGAGATCAGAGAGAGAAAGAGAGAGAGAGAGAGAGAGAAGTGGACTCCCTGCCAACCCAGGGCTTAATCCCTGAGATCATCTGAGCCAAAGGCAGACACTTGACTGACTAAGTCATCCAAATGCCCTGTGAGAATCTTTTTTTTTTTTTTTTTTTTTAACTAAGTTTATCTCTTTTCCTCTGGCTTGCAGATGTGAAGCTGGTGTCCACTGAAAGTTGAGAATTTGATAAAGGGGCAGAGATATGGAAAAAGTGAGGGCACCTTGCTCATCCCTCTGTTAATGTATTTTAGTAGGATCCTGGGCAGGGGGACCTATCTTCAGATGTGGTCTTTCCTACTCCTCTCCCTGATCTCCTCATTCCTGGACAAGCTGGATGGCTCAGACCCTGTAGATTTAAAATCTCAGAGCCTACTCTCTTAGCACTCCCATCCAATGAGCAGCCAAGTGTTGTTCACCCTCCCTCACCATGTACCTGGTGTCTGGCCCTTTCGTTCTGCATCTACTGCCTACACTTTGTTTCAAGCTCTCATTCCCTCCTTCAGGGGATCTCATCATGAGTCTCCTGCCTTTAGCCCATGGCCTCTGGGACTTTTCTGCTGTTAACAGATTCATCTTCCTAATATGTGGCTTTGGTGATGTCATGCTCCTTTAAAACCTTTGATAGCAGAGAAATTAAGGAGTCAATCCCATTTACAATTGCACCCAAAACCATAAGATACCTAGAAATAAACCTAACCAAAGAGGCACAGAATCTATACTCAGAAAACTATAAAGTACTCATGAAAGAAATTGAGGAAGACACAAAGAAATGGAAAAATGTTCCATGCTCCTGGATTGGAAGAATAAATATTGTGAAAATGTCTATGCTACCTAAAGCAATCTACACATTTAATGCAATTCCTATCAAAGTACCATCCATCTTTTTCAAAGAAATGGAACAAATAATTCTAAAATTTATATGGAACCAGAAAAGACCTCAAATAGCCAAAGGGATATTGAAAAAGAAAGCCAACGTTGGTGGCATCACAATTCTGGACTTCTAGCTCTATTACAAAGCTGTCATCATCAAGACAGCATGGTACTGGCACAAAAACAGACACATAGATCAATGGAACAGAATAGAGAGCCCAGAAATAGACCCTCAGCTCTACAGTCAACTAATCTTCGACAAAGCAGGAAAGAATGTGCAATGGAAAAAAGACAGCCTCTTCAATAAATGGTGCTGGGAAAATTGGACAGCCACATGCAGAAAAATGAAATTGGACCATTTCCTTACACCACACACAAAAATAGACTCAAAATGGATGAAGGGGGCGCCTGGGTTGCTCAGTGGGTTAAGCCGCTGCCTTTGGCTCAGGTCATGATCTCAGGGTCCTGGGATCGAGTCCCGCATCGGGCTCTCTGCTCAGCAGGGAGCCTGATTTCCTCTCTCTCTCTCTGCCTGCCTCTCCATCTACTTGTGATTTCTCTCTATCAAATAAATAAATAAAATCTTTAAAAAAAAAATGGATGAAGGACCTCAATGTGCGAAAGGAATCCATCAAAATCCTTGAGGAGAACACAGGCAGCAACCTCTTCGACCTCAACATCTTCTTAGGAACAATGCCAAAGGCAAGGGAAGCAAGGGCAAAAATGAACTATTGGGATTTCATCAAGATAAAAAGCTTTTGCACAGCAAAGGAAACAGTTAACAAAATCAAAAGACAACTGACAGAATGGGAGAAGATATTTGCAAACGACATATCAGATAAAGGACTAGTGTCCAGAATCTAAAAAGAACTTAGCAAACTCCACACCCAAAGAACAAATAATCCAATCAAGAAATGGGCAGAGGACATGAACAGACATTTCTGCAAAGAAGACATCTAGATGGCCAACAGACACATGAAAAAGTGCTCCATATCACTCGGCATCAGGGAAATACAAATCAAAACCACAATGAGCTATCACCTCACACCAGTCAGAATGGCTAAAATCAACAAGTCAGGAAATGACAGATGCTGGCGAGGATGCGGAGAAAGGGGAACTCTCCTCCACTGTTGGTGGGAATGCAAGCTGGTGCAGCCACTCTGGAAAACAGCATGGAGGTTCCTCAAAATGTTGAAAATAGAACTGCCCTATGACCCAGCAATTGCACTATTGGGTATTTACCCTAAAGATACAAACGTAGTGATCCAAAGGGGCACATGCACCCTAATGTTTATAGCAGCAATGTCCACAATAGCCAAACTATGGCAAGAACCTAGATGTCCATCAACAGATGAATGGATCAAGAAGATGTGGTATATATACACAATGGAATACTATGCAGCCATCAAAAGAAATGAAATCTTGCCATTTGCGACAACATGGATGGAACTGGAGTGTATCATGCTTAGTGAAATAAGTCAAGCAGAGAAAGACAACTATCATATGATCTCCCTGATATGAGGAAGTGGTGATGCAACATGTGGGCTTAAGTGGGTAGGAGAAGAATCAAAGAAACAAGATGCGATTGGGAGGGAGACAAACCATAAGTGACTCTTAATCTCACAAAACAAACTGAGGGTTGCTGGGGGGAGGGGGTTTGGGAGAAGGGGGTGGGATTATGGACATTGGGGAGGGTATGTGCTTTGGTGAGTGCTGTGAAGTGTGTAAACCTGGTGATTCACAGACCTGTAACCCTGGGGATAAAAATATATGTTTATAAGAAAAAAAAAAAAACCTTTGATAGCTTCCCACTGAGTAAATGGGAAACATCTTAGCTTGCTATCCAGTGATGTTTCAGCAATATTTCCCCATGATCTAGATTCAAAGCAGCTATTGCTCTTGCCTATGTCTTTTCAGATGTCCCTGGCCTTCATCCCCCTAAACCCAGAGGCAAGTCTGAAATATGTTTGGGGCCAGGCAGACATATAGCTGAAGAGAAAATGATAAATGATATCTAACATTCCTCTAAATTTAGGGGAGAAAAAAGCAAGGCTGTTGTAGACTTTGGAGAATTAGACAACATACATCCCAAGGGATACAGTGGGCTACTCAGAACTACCTAGCATTTCCATGCTGATATTCTTTCCTAGCATTTCTTAGAAAATGTATGTGTCTCTTTGAACCTTGAATCCCAAGAAAAATCAGTCAAGAAATAAGGAAAATAAAAAGTATTATAATATTTTAGCAAGAATTAAAATTTAGCAGTCAACATGGAGACATCACTGGGTCAAATGAATCCACTAGGCTGGGTGACTTAGTTGGTTAAGCTTCTGCCTTTGGCTCGGTCATGATCCCAGGGTCCTGGGACCAAGCCCTGTAGTGTGTTGTGCTGTCAGCTCTCTGCTCCTTGGGGATCCTGCTTCTCCCTCTCCCTTTGCCTCATTCTCGCCCCCCCCCCCCCACCGGCTCATGCTCTCTCTCACTTTGCTGTCTCTTTCCTTCAAGTAAATTAAATAAGAAAATTAAAAAAAAATAAATAAAAGTCTTCTTTCCCCTCTACCCCTCTACCTTTAGAGATCCCTGGGGTATTTTTTTGGTTCCACTGGGCACCCCTAATATTTGGATCCACATCTAACAGCAAAATTTAGGTTCTCACCTTCCTGGAGTTTTGCTGTATTCTCATTTGGATAACCCATTGACCCAAACACTGCAGGAACTCAATAAATATTTGGATAAGAAGGTACTAGGCTTTTGGACTATATACCCACAAATGCTAGATTCTGACCCCCCAGGACTCATCATCAGAGGACATGTAACATTTCAATCAGTGGCCACTTCCAGGGAATGAAGGTTGGCCAAAGGCCAAACAGGGAATTGCAATTAACAAATTCATGAATATCTTGTTTACATTTCAAACAAGCTCATGGCTTGGTTTCTGTATCTAAAGGATTGTGCTTTATTTATAGACCACTAATTACCATTAATAAGTGGGCTTGTGGTTGAATTTCACAAATGTTACAACTGGGGAACAAACTCAATCCACCCTCTTGTATTACTCTGATCAGAGCATAATGACTAACTAAAGAGTTATTTGTCTGTTCAATTGCAGGGCAGAGAAGGGTAATGAGTTTACTGGCTCAAGCTCCATTCTTTTAGGAGTTAATAGGAGAGAACTTTTGGTCTTTAGATACAACAGTCCACTTCTTAAGAAGTCTCAGCTAACTTTTTAAGAACCCACTCCTCCGGACCTGTAAGAACAAGAAGCTAATCATCCTTGTGTTTCTCTCACCTCCATCACAGAGCCTTTATTTTAGTGGGCATTTAGGAAATCCCTCCATCTTATATTCTTATCCTCATTTATTTGGATCAAACATTTACTATGTCCATACTGAGTATTACATGTTAGGGATAAAGAGGGAAGTAGGATATGTCCTTTCCTTTTAAAAACTTCCATTCTTATAAGGGAACAGACAGTAGAATACATGCTAACAACTCAGCATTGTCAGTGTTACAACAGCCCAGGACCCCATCATGTTGGGCATTCCCAACTGTTCCTTCTATGTAACTTTAGTAAGACCTTCAACAGCTCTGTAGTGAAGTTTATTGTTTTCTCATTCATTTGCCCCCACTACACTGTGAGCAACTTAAGAGCAGAGAATGTGCCTTATACAGTATTCTTCCATAGAGATGAAATGAAATGAATAAACAGGAGTGTCAGGAGTGTCAAGGGTCACCGACACTGGAAACTTGAGCTACCTTGAGAGAAGGCAAAGAGCACAGTAGCCTGCCAGGAAGTCTGCCAGGGACAGGGAGTCAGAGTCTAAGGGAGAAGTATGCTCACACTTACCGGAGGGCACTAGTGACCACTGCTCAGTCAGAGAAGTAGACATGGTCTATAGCTTGCTACAACACCTGTGCCTCCAGACTGACATAATTGGCTTTCCTGAGGTTCAAATCCTGACTCTGGTCAAATTAAGTATCTAAGACAGCAAAGACGAGGACCAGGTTTTGGGTCATGTGAGCCAGAGCTGCTCTTGTAGTTTGTCTTCTATTGCTGCCTAAAGAAAGCTATTTGCAATAGAAAGGAGTGAGACCAATAAGCAAAGAAAAGCAGAGTCAAAGTTGGGTCCCTGATAACATTGTTCAAAGCCCTGGATCTAGCTGGTTCCTGAAAATACTATCTTTTGCACTCTCCCATTATGGGGACCAATCCATTCCTCCCCTCCTTTTTTAGTTTTAGACTCTATCACTTACATCCAAAAGAGTCCTGAATAATATACTCTTCCATTCTTTCTTCTAAGAACTTTTCAACTTCTTAGAAAATACCCTTATAGGTTAAGAACCTGTGCTTTGGAGTGAGACAAATCTGGTTTCAAACTCTGATCGCTGCATTGTTGAATCTCTATTACAGCAGCTCAGCCCTTTACCCTAACTAATACACCAAGTAGAAAATGATTCAGGCCTGAAGAGAGGTATTGGCAGTGAGGAGAGAAAGCCAGATTTGAGTACTTTTAAGGAACTAGAATTGACAGAATATAGTAGTTTATTATGCATGTTAGAGTAAAGAGCATGGAGAGGGCAGTCAGAAGAGTTGAAAAGTCTTAATTTCTGGTTGGAGTGACTGGTGGATGGTAATTCCCAGGCCTGGCTTCATGGGCATGCTTCATATCCCCCTAACAGGGTCCTGTCCCAGCAAACATCCAGGTGGACTGCTCTCCTCCTTCTGTTCTCCAAAGGCAGAATGACCTTGAAGTGTCAAGGTTCTGGAAGACCTGTGGCACTCTTCTTGTTCTGTTATTCATTCTTTCAATCCTTATTGAAAGTCCATGGAGCTAGCCTCAGGACACAAAATTAAGGCACATTCTCTTCACAGTGAAGTGGGGGGGGGGCAATAGATGAGAAGGCAATAAACGCTGCTAACAGGGCAGTTGAAGAACTTAATTAAAGTCCTACAGGGCCTGGAGCTTGGTTTAATGTTGTGCTATTGCTGTCTTAAAATTCTTAATGGTTTTTGAATAAGGCATCTTATATTTGCATTTTGTACCAAACTCACAAGTTATGTAGCCAGTTCTGGTGTACCATTCATTTAGAAAGGGTGTGATGGCAGAAGAACAGTTTAGGGTGAAAGACATTGGATTTGTTTTGGAAGGATTAAGGTGGGACTTTGACTGGCTGGGTGAGGAAAAAGGACCGCAGTGGGAGTAGTCAGACTCCTGGAGTTTAGGGGGGAAGATGTATGAATTTTTTGTGGCCCCCCTGGCTGCTATAATGGAAACATGGGGATCCTAACCTCCTTGTGTCCTGGGAGTGCCTCCTGTAGTTTCTAGAGGTCTCAAGATCTCACTGACTGTAACCAGACATGTTTTTGGTCAGAGAGCCCAAGAGCTGGGATGAACATGAGGCAACTTTCTGGATAGAGGTTTATAGAATGAAGGTTAATATTCTCAATATCTTGCTCATACAGATGCTGTGAAAAAAACAGAAATGACTGCCCTTAATCTGTTGCTGTACTCCTTGGCAGATAATATTTTGTTTGTTTGTTTTTGTTCCAGCAATTTGACAGTTTGACTGTGGATACTATATCTCTCTGGCAACAGGACTCAAAGCAGTCCTGTGCAACTCATTGGAAAATTGTCCAATATTTTATCTTGAAAATGACAAAAGGCTTTTTGATTGACTTAGTGAGCCAGAACATTTTGAACTGTAGTGCAAAGGGTATAGGCTCTAAAGTCAGGCACCTCAGGTTCAAATTGCAGCTCCACTAGTTGCAAGCTGAATGGTCTTGGGCAAGTGTCTAAACGTATTTCCTTACCTGTAAAAGATACTCATTTTGCAGGGTATGGTAGGGACTGAAAGTGAGAGTGGCAGAGTAAACTTTTTGCTTGACAAAGCTGGGGAAAATGTCTGAAATATATGTCTGAATGTGTGTGTGACCCATAAGTAGACTACACATACACATAACACACACATACGTGTACTTGACATATGGCTGATCTATTTTAAGAGATCTGGAAAGGAAATGCCAGGAGGTGGCCAAACTGATCTAGTAACCATCTCTTCCAGCAGCCTCTGTAATAGAAGCTTGGAGGGTGCACCAAGGAAGAATCTTGGAATTTGGAGGGTCAGGAGTGCATTTCTCCTCCTCAGCCAAGTGAGGAGCAACTCAAAAGAACGACATAGAATGATTAGGGTCTGAAGAGGAGGAGTAACCTTCACTTGTCTCCCTGTGCTGTCGGGAGAGTGTGGTTTGAGGGGGTTCTTAGGAGAACCTCATATATCACTAAATTTCAACCGCTATGCAGAGAAATGAAAGGGAAGACTAGTTGGGGGGAGGGAGGGAGAGAGAGAGAGAGAGAAAGAGAGTGCAGTTGAGGGAGTGATTTTTATTTCACTCAGTGGTGGCAAAGGGTTAGTGAGCTTCCTTGTGGTCTTCAAGGAAGCCTTAGGAAATGACATGCAAGAGTAATCTTGAAAAGACTACACTATAAGAGAGCTATGTTCTGAAAAAGGAGTTTGTTGAATACCTAGGGCTGTATCATTGAAGCAAGAGCTAAGGATATTGCAAGAGGCTAAAGAGTACATCATCTTCATTAAAAAATGAAATAGGCCCAAGTTCTCAACTATTGGTTGGGCACTCTGTGAATCCTATCTGGTCCTCTCTATGAAACCACCCTTTGGCAAAACAGTGAAGTAGGAAAGTTAGAGTTTACCTCTTTTACTTTCCATCTTCCTTCCTTTCCCTCTCTTCTTCCTTCTAATATCTTTTGTAATTATAATCTACCATTTGGGCAGGACTTGAAGTTCAGTGTGGAAGTAGCTTTGCCTCCATGGACCAAAGCTCTCACCTCAACTCCACCATAATCTATGTGAGTGCTCTTGGGTAGTTCAGGCAGTTCTTTGTCTTTGTCCTCATCTGCAAAATGACAGTGTAGTATAATTTATATTGAAAAATTAAATGTTTCCTGCCTTATCACAAGCCTATAACAGATCCTTGCTCTGAGAGGCCCATGATAGACTAAGAAAGTTGGGTAGTCACCTTAAACATATACCACTCCTTCCCCATTGAAATCTGGGTCATGCTATTCCCCATGCTATTCCTTATGTTCCACAAATAAGTGAAACCATATGTTAATTGACTTTCTCTGCTTGACTTATTTCACTTAGCATATTCTCCTCCAGTCCCATCCATGCTGATGCACAAGCTGAATATTCATCCTTTCCGATGGCTGAGTAATATTGCATTGTATATACAGACCACATCTTCTTTTTTTAAAATTCAATTAATTAACTAATTAATTAATTTTCAGTGTTCCGGAATTCATTGTTTATTTACCACACCCAGTGCTCCATGCAATATGTGCCCTCTATAATACCTATGACCCTCCCCTCCAAAATCCTCAGTTTGTTTCTCAGAGTCCACAGTCTCTCATGGTTCATCTCCCTCTCCAGTTTCCCCCAACTCACTTCTCCTTTTCATCTCCCCATGTCCTCCATGTTATTACTTATGCTCCACAAATAAGTGAAACCATATGTTAATTGACTCTCTCTGCTTGGCTTATTTCACTTAACATAATCTCTTCCAGTCCCATCCACGCTGATACAAAAGTTGGGTATTCATTCTTTCTGAGGGAGGCATAGTACTCCATAGTATATATGGACTACATATTCTTTATCCATTTGTCCGTTGAAGGGCATCTTTGTTCTTTCCACAGTTTGGCAACTGTGGCCATTGCTCCTATGAACATTAGGGTACAGATGGCCCATCTTTTCACTACACCTGTATCTTTGGGGGTAAATATGCAATAGTGCAATTGCAGGGTCATAGGGAAGTTCTATTTTTAATTTCTTAAGGAATCTCCACACTGTTTTCCAAAGTGACTGCACCAACTTGCATTCCCACCAACAGTGTAAGAGGGTTCCCCTTTCTCCACATCCTCTCCAACACATGTTGTTTACTGTCTTGTTAATTTTGGCCATTCTAACTGGTGTAAGGTGGTATCTCAATGTGGTTTTGATTTGAATCTCCCTGATGGCTAGTGAAGATGAACACTTTTTCATGTGTCTGATAGCCATTTGTATATCTTCTTTGGAGAAGTGTCTGTTCATGTCTCCTGCCCATTTTTTAATTTGATTATCTGTTTTGTGTGTGTTGAGTTTGAGGAGTTCTTTATAGATCTTGGTTTATCAGCCCTTTCTCTGTATTGTCATTTGTGAATATCTTCTCCCATTCCGTGGGTTGCCTCTTTGTTTTGTTGACTGTTTCCTTGGTTGTGCAGAAGCTTTTGATCTTGATGAAGTTCCAAAAGTTCATTTTCACTTTTGTTTCCTTTGCCTTTGGAGACATATCTTGAAAGAAGTTGCTGTGGCCGATCAGACCACATCTTCTTTATTCACTTGTGGACATTGTTGTTATGAACATTGGGGTGCATATAATCCTTCTTTTCATTACATTTGTATCTTTGGGATAAATCCCCAGTAGTGCAATTGCTAGGTCGTAGGGTAGCTCTATTTTTAATTTTTTGAGGAACCTCCCCACTGTTTTCTGAAGTGGCTGTACCGACTTTCATTCCCACCAACAATGTAAGAGGGTTCCCCTTTCTCCACAACCTCTCCAACACTTGTTTCTTGCCTTCTGACTGGTTTAAGGTGGTGTCTCAATGTGGTTTTGATTTTAGTTTCTCTGATGGCTAATGTTGATGAATATCTTTTCATGTGTCTGTTAGCCATTTGCATGTTTTGAGAAGTGTTGATTTGTGTCTTCTGACTATTTTTTGACTTGATTATTTATTTTTTAGGTGTTGAATTTGAGAACTTCTTTATAGATCTTAGATATCAGCCTTTTGTCTATAGTGTCATTTGCAAATATCTTCTCCTATTCCATGGGTTGCCGCTTTGTTTTGTTGACTGTTTCCTTTGCTGTGCAGAAGCTTTTTATCTTGATGAAGTCCCAAAAGTTCATTTTTGCTTTTGTTTTCCTTGCCTTTGGAGATGTGTCTTGAAAGAAGTTGCTGTGACTGATATCAAAGAGGTTACTGTCTATGTTCTTCTCTAGGATTTTGATGGATTCCTGTCTCACATTGAGGTCTTTCATTCATATAGAGTTTATCTTTGTGTATAGTGTAAGGGAATGGTTGGGTTCCATTCTTCTGTATATAGCTATTTAGTTTTCCCAGCACCGTTTATTGAAGAGATTGTCTTTTTTTCCCACTGGATATTTTTTCCAGCTTAGTAAAAGATTATTTGACCATAGAGTTGAGGGTCCATATCTGGGCTCTCTGTTCTGTCCCATTGGTCTATGTGTCTATTTTTGAGCCAGTACTATGCTGTCTTAATGATCACAGCTTTGTAATATAGCTTGAAATCAGGCAACATGATGCCCCCAGCTTTGTTTTTTTTTTTTTTTTTTTTTCTTTCCAACCTTTCCTTGGTGACTGGGGTCTTTTCTGGTTCCATACAAATTTTAGGATTGTTTGTTCCAGCACTTTGACAAATGCCATTGGTAATTTGATTGGGATGGTGTTGAATGTCTAGATTGCTCTGGACAACATAGACATTTTATCATTGTTTATTCCTTTGATCCATGAGCATGGAATGTTTTTCCATCTTTTCATGTCTTCTTCAATTATTTTCATGAGTGTTCTGTAGTTCCTGGACTATAGATCATTTACCTCTTTTGTTCGATTTATTCCAAGGTATCTTATGGTTTTTGGTGCTATTGTAAATGAAATCGATTCTCTAATTTCTCTTTCTAGAGTTACCTTGTTAGTGTATAAGACAGTGATTTCTGTGCATTGATTGTGTATCCTGTCACATTACTGAATTGCTGTATGAGTTCTGGTAATTAGGGGGTGTATTCTTTTGGGATTTTCACAGAAAGTATCATATCTGTGAAGACAGAGAGTTTGACTTCTTCTTTGCCAATTTGAATACCTTTTATTTCTTTTTGTTGTCTGATTGCTGTTGCTAGGACTTCTAGTACTATGTTGAACAATAATGGTGAGAGTGGGCATCCTTGTCATGTTCCTGAGCTTAAGGAAAATGCTCTCAGCTTTCTCCCATTGAGAATGATATTCACTGTGGGGTTTTTCATAGATGGATTTTATGAAATTGTTCCCTCTATCCCTATACTCTGAAGTGTTTTAATCAGGAGAGGATGCTGTATTTTGTCAAATGCTTTTTTTGTGTCAATTGAGAGGACCATGTGGTTCTTGTCTTTTCTCTTATTGATTTGTTCTATCACATTGATTGATTTGCAAATGTTGAACCACCCTTGCATCCCAGGGATAAATCCCATCTGGTCAAGGTGGATAATCTTTTTAATGTACTGTTGGATCCTATTAGCTAGTATCTTGTTGAGAATTTTGGCATCGTATTCATCAGGGATATTGGCCTGAAATTCTCCTTTTTGATGGGGTCTTTGCCTGGTTTTGGTATCAAGGTCATGCTGGCCTCACAGAATGAGTATGGAGGTTTTCCTTCTGTTTCTAGTTTTTGAAACAGCTTCAGGAGAATAGGTATTATTTCCTTTTTGAATATTTGGTAGAATTCCCCAGGGAATCCATCAGGTCCTGGACTTCTATTTTTTGGGAGGTTTTAATCACTGCTTCGATCTTGTTACTGGTTATTGGTCTATTCAGGTTGTCAGTTTCTTCTTGTTCCAGTCTTGGTAGTTTTATTTAAATTTATTTAACAAACATCTGTATATTTTCTTCCAAACATGGTTCAAAGTACTTTATAAATGTTAACTTTTTTCTTTTTCTTTCTTTTTAATGAAAGTATAATTAACAGAGTTATATTAGTTTCAGGTGTACAATATACTTATTCAACAATTCTATACATTACTCAGTGATGTCCACTCACCATAAGTGGACTCTTAATCCCCTTCACCTATTTCACTCACCCACTTACCTACCACCCCTCTGGCAACCACCAGTTTTCTGTATTTAAGATTCTATCTTTGTCTCTTTTTTCCTTTGTTCATTTGTTTTGCTTTTTAAATTCCCCATATGAGTGAAATTATATGGTATTTGTCTTTCTCTGACTGATTTATTTCACTTAACATTATACCTTCTAGATGCATCCATGTTGTTTAAATGACAAGAACTTATCCATTTTTATAGGTAATATTTTTATGAGTGATACTGTATTGTGTGTGTGCATCTGTACCATATCTTCTTTACCCATTCATCCTATGGATGGACACTTGAGTTGCTTCCATATCTTGATTATTATAAATAACACTGCAATAAATATAGGGGTGCATTTATCTTCTCAAATTAATGTTTTTGGGATGCCTGGGTGGCTCAGTTGGTAGAGCATCTGCCTTTGGCTCAGTTCATGATCTCAGGATTTTGGGCTTAAGTCTTCTGTTTGCCTCCTTGCTCAGCAGAGAGCCTGCTTCTCCCTCTCCCTGCCACTCCCCCACTTATGCTCTCTCTCTCTGACAAATAAATAAATAAAATATTCTTTAAAAATAGTGTTTCCATTTCCTTTGGGTAAATGCCCAATAGTGGAATTATTGGATCATATTATATTTCTATTTTTAATTTTTTGAGGAAACTCCATACTGTTTCCACAGTGGTTGTACCAATTTACATTCCCACCAACATTGTACATAAGTTCCCTTTTCTCCACATCCTTACCAATACTGCTATTTTTTTTTGTCTTTTTGATACTAGCCATTCTGACTAGTGTAAGGTGATATCTCATTGAGGTTTTGATTTGCATTTTCCTAATGATGAGTGATATTGAGCATCTCTTCATGTGTGTGTTGGCCACTGTATATCTTCTTTAGAAAAATGTCTATTTGGGTCCTCTGCTCATTTTTTATTTGGAATGTTTTGGGCTTTATTGCTGTTGAGTTGTATAAGTTCTTTATATATTTTGGATATAACCCCTGATCAAGTACATAATTTACAAAGACCTTCTCTCATTAAGTAGGTTGTTTTTTTTGTTTTGTTCATGGTTCCTTTTGTTATGCAATTTTTTTAATTTTATGTAGTTCCAATAATTTAATTTCCCTTTTGTTTCCCGACATTAACTACTTTAATTCTTACAATTCCTTCTCAGGTGGATACTAACAGTATTCTAATTTTACAGATATGGATCCTAAGACGTATAGATTTAACATATCTAAAGTCACACAGCTAAGGTCAAAATATATATAAAAAATACTTAAAGTATCTCATATAAATGTAAAGTAGATATGTATCAAAATGTGACTTGTTAATGAGGGAACTAACAGGAAGTAAACGTAGTTCAAAGAGCATTTAGAGAACAGATATTTCTCTTATCAGTTGGGAAAGGCATACTGAAATAAGTCTGCTAAATTAGAGACAAAACTGGTTAATGTCTTATAAGTCAATAAAACTATACTCTTTGGAATTATCTTCCCTATAAAACAGAAACTATTTGCATTTCTTGAGAACAATTTATAAATTAACACATAACCAGAGAGATTCTGGGTATTAATATATTTAAAAAAATTAAAAAGCAAATTAAATAGTCCTCCAGTGGGCCTGTTAGATGTCATATAAAAACGCTTTCATATAAAAAACAGATATAATTACACTTTTGTCTCATTTCCAAGTTTTGGATACAAACCCAATGGTTCGATTATTAGAGCTGAAATGTGGCCCCATTATACTGTATCTCTAAATGATAGAATTCCTTCCCCAGTTAAGTCTTGGCCAATAAGAATTTGTATGGTGTAAAAAGTACACTATTTTGCTTTTATAATCTAAAGGCACATTATATATATTTATATAATATATATATATTTATAATATATAATATACTTTATAATATAAAGGCACATCCATTTCCAAGGCCTGCATTTTTAAGAAAACTTACCTCTCCTGTGATTCTCCCTTCTGTTCCATTGGGTAGGTAAAGGTGGCAGGGAGGTGGGAAAAATCTGTTCCTGGGAAGATTAAGTCTGCAAATTCTTGTGGACCTCTGATTGGGGTAGAGGCTGATTTTCTTGGAAGAGGAACTGGGCACAGAAACTTTGCAGGTATATCTAAGAGTCTGTCATGCCTTCACTTATTGAAGTCATCCTTTTTGGGCTAGAGGAATGGGCACTGACATTAGGTTCTTAAAAATATTTATTGTGCTTTTTTAAAAACATGGTATGAATAAGAAGTTGATAAGTAGTATGTAAAAAGTTATCTTGTTGGTTGAGGCCTGGCTGATAAGTGTAGTGGATGTGGAATATAGAGAGTCTTGTACCAAATACAGTGAATTTCTAAGAAAACCAGATCCATTGAGTATCTTTCAGTAGGTTATATTCCCTAGAGATTTTTTTTCAAAACCCAGACTTGCTGGTGATTTGTCCTTTATCAGCTTAGTTATTTAATTCCTGCTGCCCTTTTATTGATTCTGGACATGTATTATCTTAGTAAGAGTTAGTTTCTGTCAATTTCCTCTCACTCATTGTTGCTAGGACTATATTTAAGATCTTCCATTTCTGTGGACTTGTTTGGGACCTACTGCCAGGTTCATGGAATAACAATCTCTTCTGTGACTTCTCTGTTGCTAAGTCCCTAACATAGAAGAATAAGTGTTCTCTGTCTCAAAAAGTGGGTCCCTCACCACTGTTCATTACTGCATCTTCTGGCGACCCTTGATTCCCTATTATAATTTAGTCTTGAAAAATGTTTCCTCACAGAAGTGTAGATAGGCAGAAAGATGACTCTTTCCATTTGAAGTGGCCTGGAAAGGAGGACTATGGAAGGAATTAAAGTTAACTTAGGAAAAAAATGGTAGGTAAGAAAAAGATTTGAGAAGGAAGTATAAAAGATGAAATACTGTATTCATTGGCACTAGTGAAATTGTAAGGCCCTAAGCTAAAATACAGAAAGGGTTCTCCATCCCTTGGTAGGTAGGGATCAATGGTAGAGGTATACTATTTGTAAAGAACAAGCAAGAAGTGAATGTGAGTCATTCTTGTTGTCATGACTTGGGCTCACTCCTTCATTTCTCACTTTCTTCATGCTTCATGTATTAATTCATCATATATTGGACATCTCAGTATAGTACTAAATTCAGAATATAGCGGTGAAAAAGTTACTTAGCTCTGGCCCTCATATTGCTCACAGTTTGCTACTTTTTATTATAATTTGTAGTTTGCTGATATATGGTGAAAAAAATTAAGAATTGTTCAACAAAATCTTATCAAGCTAGATAATTTAGCTGAAGTATTTTATATATATAGGTATAGATATACATATATACACACATATAGTTGTAATATATAAATATATGTTACTGGATATATATAGTATTTTATGAAGTTACAACCCTATAATGGTCTTTATTGATTTATATCTCCATTTGATCCCTATCAATTCATTCTATTAATCTCCTGTGATATGACTACTGAAATGCTATGACTAACCTCCCCATTGTCCAATGAATTATGTCTTCTACTTCTCTATTGTCCTTGACTCCTCAGAACATTTGATGGTGTTGAACACCCCCTTCTTTCTAACCCTCCTTCTCTTTTCCTTGAATTCCTATCCTGGTTAGGGTCATGGGCTTTAGTGTCTGCCCAAATTACTTTGGATCCTTGTTCTGCCACTTTCTGACTTTTGGACTAGGAAGAAGTTACTTCTGCTTTGTGCCTCAATTTGCTCATTTATAAAATAGGAATACTATTACTCCTTATGTCACAGGGCTTCACAAGGTGAGGATTAAATGAGATAACATTTATGAGACAATGTAGGAAGGCCTCCACTCAACCCCTTTTCCTTCCCTCCAAGTGTGTCCTATGTCCAAGTCTCTAAATTTGAGTCTGTGTCATCTCAACTGACACCCTGTCTTCTGGATCTCATTCTTTCCTGTGGCTTCATGAATGCTAGATGAATAAGCCTGGCTCTCCAATCTCTAATCCTGACCTCTAACCCAAGTGTCAGCCCCACCTTACTACCCAGAGTGTTCAGTATCAAAGATAAGAACACAATCTTCATTTTTCAAAAACAATCTAGTGTAATATTAGTGGTTCACTCCCAGGGTGCTGTGGCAGAGGAGGGAGAAACAGGCTGGATGAGATGGAGTAAAGCTGGGGTGACCATCTGTCCCTAATAGCTTAGACCAGTCCTGGATAATGCATATCGTCCCACTGTCCTTTCACTTTCAGTGGGGTCCCCTTTATGACAATACATTATTTGATCACCTTAGTTAGAACTATTTGAGCATAGATAGTTGGTTGAATCACTCCATTTACCTGCTTGTTCATTTGGTCTTTTATTCAACAAATTTTGACCTTTTATTCTGGGTCAGGCCCTGGAGATGGAGAACTGAAAGACATATGATTCCCCACTCAAGAAATTCACAGTCCAACAGATGGGATATATAGTAAGCTGAAGATGTAATAATGTGATCAGGGCTGTGACAGGGGTTAACCCAAGATGCCACAGGAAAGCCAAGGACAGAGAGGAGAGAGAATTAATAACATGAAGGGTATGTGTGGGGATTAAAGGAGTATGGTAGCCTAAACCCTAAAATTCAGGATGTATGAAATATTATAAGTCAAAAGGAAGAAGAAAAGCAAATCCCTTGTGAACGCCAGTGGTTGTTTGTGTGGTGCACACCTGCTGGGCCCAGAAAAGAGTATCTTTCTGTAAGAACTGTGGCTGATATGCACACATCCCCTCTCAAATTCCTACTTCTCAAAATGCTGACCTTTTAACCAGATGAAAACTTATCAAATAGATTTGGAGGAGAAAAAGATTTTCATGATGTCACTAGATCCAGTATATCTTAAAAGATTTTGCAGAGTCAGTGGGTACTTAAAATAATGAGGAATTGGCTAATAGCACTGGGAACGTTTGTTAATAAACTCAAATGAGAAACGTTATAAATAAATAAATAAATAAATAAAGGGGTATGGTTGGATCTGGAGAAGGGTCAAAAGGTTTTCCAGAATAGATGCCAGGAAAATAACTAACACTGTGAAGTTAATATATAAGGGTAATAATCTAGGGAAAGGAGAGGGGTAAAGAATTTGGGCATGTACAAAGAATAGAGTTTTGACCACATCATATCCTAGGCTTCAGAGAATCTCTTAGCAAAAGAAAAAAAAAAAAAAAAAAAAGGCAAAGGCAGGACTCCAGGCGTTTTCTTCCCTTCACAAGTCTCTTTACTTCCTCCTGCTTGATATCAATGCCCCAAAGTCTTCCCTCATAAAGAGAAGTTTAAAAATGGTCTTCTAATTAAGACACAATTTCCACACCATTTGGAATTTTCTGTTAATTTTTAAACGTAGTTTATCATTTTAGGAATTTTATTTTGCCAATTTCTTCTTCAACAAGAATAGAGCAAAATGTGTGCAGCAATCCCTAGCAAGGTTTGGGGGATGGGGTAAAGAGTTAGAGTTTTGTGTTCCAAATTAGCCTCTGTCTCATATACAGAGTAAACTGGTGCTTCCAAGGCCATTTGCCAGTAATGCCCTAATCATCTCCACATCCACCAACCCTTGAACAGGCTTCCCATTAACTGTTTCCAGCCACTGAGAACCTTAGGGAAATGTTTGAGAAAGGTTTTGATCCCAGTTAGTGAGGATATGTATACCTCTTTAGCTTGCAGTGTGCGTGTAGTTTTCTTGACATGCCATCTTATGGAGTATTTTAAATTTGTTGATTTTGCCAAATTGAAATTTTGTTTGCAAATAAAACCCAAGATAACTTGAGCAGAAGAGGGAATCTATTTGAAGGACATTGATTAGATCACAAAATCTACAGGAGGACTGGTAAACTATACTTGAAAAACTGGCAACCAAGACCACACTGAAGAGTCTGTTAAGGACACCATTCTGGCACGATTGCTAACAGGCAGCTTCCTCTGTGGCATTGGATTGCTCTGACTCATGTTTCTGGGCCCTTGGCTTACACAGGGTCCCCCAGAAACTCTCTCTGATTCTCCCTCTGCTTCATGGCACTAACTGTTAACTTAGCTTTTAGGTAAGACCATTAGACTCTCTGAGCCTGGGGTGCCCATGTGGTAGCTGTAGGCAAGTAAATAGAAAAAAAATCCTACCCTTAGAGTCTGTCTCCCATTTTTCTTGGGGTCCCCACCCTACTCCAAAATGAAGGCTGTATGTATTCAGTAAAGAGAAAAAGGAGGAGGAAAAAAGAGTTAAAATGTATTATATACCTAAATATGAAAGGTAAGACAATAAGGCTTCCAGAAGACAATTTGTGAAATTATCTTCATGACCTTGGAGTAAAGATTCCAAATTCCAAAGTAGGACACAATAAGCAGTAAGAAAAATAGAGAGATAAGCTGGCTTCAATAAAATTAAGAACTTCTGTTCACCAAAAGATGTTACAGTGTAACTGAAAAGATAAGCCACAAAGTAGAAAAATTAGGGGGAGGTATTTGAGATATTTGCCATATATTCAATATATATAAAGAACAACTGAAAGAGAGACAAACCAATTTTTTTTTAAATGGCCAAAAACCTGAACAGGGATTCTATAAAAATGGATATCCAAGTGTCCAGTAACATATAAAAAGATGTTCTCTGATGACCTCATTAGTCATCATAGAAATGCCAATTGAAACTGTGACAAGATATCACCATATACCTCTGAATGGCTAAAATGAAAATGATTGACCAGTAGTAAGTGTTGGTGGGGATGTTGAGTGACTGGAACACTCATATATTGCTGATGGGATTGATACAATCATATTGAAAACATTTTAGCAGTATTTAACTACGACTATCTTATAACTCAGTAAATTTGCTTTTAGGTATATAGCCAATGTGTGCAGATATCCATCAGAAGATAAGCATGCAAATCATCATAGCAGATTTAACAACTTTATCCATAGTAGCTTTGAACTAGAAACAAACTAATGTCCATCAACAAAACATAAAAATAAATTTTGTTATATCCATACTGCTTGGTAACAACTAACACACACATGAATTCATCTTAGACATAATATTGAGCAAAAAAAGAAAAGCCAAGAGTACATACTGTATGACTTCAGTGATATGATTTTCAAAAGCAAATGACATTGACATAGATTGATGGAAGCCAGAATAGTGGCTGTTTGGGGTATGTGGGAGAGACCAAAGGGAACTTTCTAGGTTTGGGGGGCACTGGAAGTTTCTATATCTTGCTCTTGTGCTATGCACTAAGATTTGTATACTTTATTATATGTTTGTTTCACTTCAGTATGGATGTTTTTAAAAGGTTGCCCACAATAAAGTTCAAGGCCTCTATTTGGTTTTCATTAAAAACATATATCCACATGGTAATAATTAAAATAAGATAGAAAAGGGGGCACCTGGGTGGCTCAGTCATTAAGCATCTGCCTTCGGCTCGGGTCATGATCCCAAGGTCCTGGGATAGAGTCTTGCATTGGGCTCCCTGCTCAGTGGGAGGCCTGCTTCTCTCTCTCCCACTCCCCCTGCTTGTGTTCCCTCTCTCTCTATCAAATGAATAAATAAAATCTTTTAAAAAATAAGTAAAAAAGGATAGAAATCTTAAGGATGAAAAATGATGATCATTTTTCACCTGTCCTTATTTCTAGTACTAATTGGCAGATTTAATTAATCAATTAATTAATTTTTAAAGATTTTATTTATTTATTTGACACAGAGAGAGAACAGAAGCAGGGATAGCAGAAGCAGAGGAGCAGCAGGCAGAGGGAGAGGGAGAAGCAGGCTCCCTGCTGACAGAAAGCCGGACGTGGGGCTCCATCCTAGGACTCTGGGATCATGACCTGAGGCAAAGGCAGATGCTTAACCAACTGAGCCTTCCAGGCACCCTTGCCAGATTTAATTTTAAAAACAATTTCTTCTTTTAATTCTTTACCCTAAACAATGTATTTATACTTTAGTTTCTTGGTTAATATATATTAGATAGCTAACTGGGGTTTTCTCTATGAATGAAAGATTTGGATTACATACATAATTTCCCCCTTCATTCTCTCTAATATTTTATAATTTTATTCTTATTATCTGTTTTTGTATTATAACTTCAAATAATATTCTAAACTGTCATACCTTGTCCTATCATCATCAACAGTATCTTTCTGCACCAACTTTATAGGATAAGGATAATGGCAGCCCTAGACCTTCTTTCATACTTTCTTCCCAATTCTACCACCTTCTATAAGCTCTCTTTTTCATTGGCATGGTTGCTAACATTTACATTTTGTTCTGAAATCACAAGTAAGTATTCTCGGCTTTGACCATAGAATGACTTGGAAACATTAAGCAATAAATATTATTAATATTGTTACTACATGTATATTGAATGTTGAGGGGCTTAGTAGTGGCCTAGAATTTTATTTTCTTCTCTATCCATTCAGTGTAATGATGACTGAGCTGTTCATGAAGTATGCTTCTAACATTAAGGTAAAAACAAATGATTACACTCTATCGATTCCTTTAAAATATACCTCTTCATTCAGAGACCAGTGAGCTAGGAAAAGAAAAAAAAAGACAGTAAGTCCCCTCCTACATTCAATTAGGCAGAACACAAATAGGATAACCAAAATACAAACTACTATTCAGTAGGGGAAAACTGGGAGACACAGCCTATAGTACAGGTCTACTGCAATCCTAAAATCCTGTTGATGGCTGCTACCTGGGACCAGACTCCTGGAGGTGAAGAATATTCTTGGTTCTGTGATCAGGGAGGAGCTCCCCATCCATTGTTCTCAGAGGTTCTTTCTTTTCCCTTGTTCTTGACCACATTTGAAATGGGCACTGGAGAATATATCCTTTTTAGTGCTTTAGCAGCTTTCTCAACCCATCTCCTTGCCATAGAATATTGAAAGCCTAAGAGTTGATTTAGGTCTTTAGCAATCCTTGATATTGATATTTTGGCTCAGGCACATTTTAGCTCAGCAGCTCTCTATAGAACTTGGACAGCTTCTTACATATTTGATTCTAATCAGCATTGTATGCCAACATGTATATCAACAGTTTTTTAAAAACATGTTTTCTCTCCCATCACCTTCCTCTTACATGTGGGTATCTTGAATCTATCATAAGGTTTAGGAGAAAAACCACACATTTATCCTCCTTTCTAAGCTATTTTGACCAACTAAAAGGATTTACTGGTCTCAAAGTCTTGACTAGGTCTTGGTTCTGAGACACTATCCATTCAGAGGTTAACAATGGGCGTGACAACCATATTTTTCAATTTGCTTTTCCATTTCATGCTGCTTGTTCTTAGTCTGGGGTCCTTGTCTGACTTTCTGTTTGTTTCAATAGGAATCCTGACCAGGGATCTCTGAATGTGGTGGATCATGGTCATTCCTACTTCACTTAAGGGAATACCTTATTACTCACAAAGGAATTTACAAACCAACAGATTTAATAGAACATTATATAAAAATACTGGAAATTCTGTACCCTGAGCTGTAAAGATCATGGGGATACATGAAGTTCATGTTTATGGTCATAGTAACAATAAGACTGCCACCTCTGATGAGGTCCCGATTTTTGGTGTTTGAGAGGAGCCCTGGATGCCCACTGATGTCTGGTTTGGGGCAGATAAGGAGGCAGAAGAGACAAAAATGTATCAGTAAGCTGAAGAATGGCTCGGTATTCTGGTAGTTGAACACAACTCAGCAAGAGAGAAAAGATATTGTGCTACAAGGTTCTGTACCAGGAGTGACAGACTAGAGATGGCTATAGGTTTCATAGGTTCTTGACATTGAAAATAGACCCACTCTTTGGGGGTGGCTGGTTAGGATCTGTGCTAGTTTATAAAAGAGGCAGAGATTGGATGGGATGGTCTGTATCCCTCAAGGTGAGGTGGTACATCACAGTAATCTCTCCATACAGGAATGAGTGGAAAGAAAACTACCCTCCTGTGGGACATGGCCTTTGACACCCAATACTGAATTTATAGGCAGGATCCAAATGGAACCAAAAAAGCCCATAGCCAGACATAGAGTAGATGGGTAGAGAGTAGAGGGCAGTGATAGGACTGGCCACTCTTTGAGGTGGGAGCAGCAGTAAGTTTTTGAGCTAAGTGGAGGGCAAGCTTTCTTTTGTGGTCCAGGGGAAGTAGTATTTGAGCCCAGGGAATATGGCCATTACTTCCCTGATGAAGAGAAGGGTGTTGTTGAGGAACAAAAGTAGCTGTGTTTAAGCAAAGGTTGGTCCATCTTCTGAGAGAGAAGTATCAGCTCCCTACTGAGGGTGCCAGGAAATCCACCCAGCTCTCCCAAGGGCATGGTGGCATGGGGCCCAGGGGAGGCATTCTCCCAGGGCCACCAGTTGCCTGGTGTATGGAATCAATAAGATGGACTCAGACATGGCATCTCTCTTTACCCATCTCTGGGGGAAGAGGGCACCTGCTAGCCCTTTAGGGGCACTCAGGAGTGTGGTTGTATGGGACTGTCACTGTCAGGACAGCAGAGAGGAAAAGATTGAGGGATTTGAGGCTGGAAGGTCTGGGTTCCAATTCCATCTCCAGGACTTTCTAGTTCAGTGGCTCTGGCCAGCTAACTTAGGCTGTTTTGGTTTCTTTCCTCCACCAGTGAAAAACAGATAATAATATTAGTTCCTGAATCACTTCACAATATATACATGTATCAAATCATCACACTGTATATTTTAACCTACACAAGGTTATATGTCAATTATATTTCAATAAAGCTGAAAAAAATAATAGTGCCTATATCTAAAGATGTTGTGAAGGTTAAATGGCAAAGTTCTTTGTGCAGTTTCTAACAGATAGTAAACATGAATTAAATGCCAGCTCTCGTTAATACTATCCTCCCCATTTCCTGGAGCCACAAATGTCCCAGGCTAAGGCAGTGAAAGGAGTCCTTTGTAATTCGATCCAGGGCTGAGAAGGAGACAGTTACTCTCTTAGTATATGGTTTTTAGGTGTACCACTGGCTCACGAAGGTAGCCCCATCCATCCCTCTCTCCCATCCCCTCCCCCCACCTGGTGAAGAAACTAAAAGGCAGAGATGGTGGACAGCCCTTTCTGAGGGATGCGACACAGCTGGAGATGGGAACTGGGTGAGAAAAGGGGTTAAGGAGAGGGGGACTGTGGGAAAGGGGAAATTACCTGAGGACAGCATTCATGATTATTTGTTGACATCTGTAGAGGTGGCCAGGATGCCTGTGGAGAGGCCCTGAGTCTATGAATAGCACACTGCGGCAGCCTGCCCCCTCTGCCAGGGCTGGTGCTCAGAGGAACAGTACTAAGAGGCAGCTGACCTCTACCAGCACAGTCCCGAGGCTCTGCCCCCCTGGGGTTTCCGAATGCGGTGAGCTGTAGAACCTGTAACCAATGGGGCATTATTGTGGCTGTTATAAGGACATGCTGGTATAGAGTGGGAGTGGGGACCAAGAAGGGAAGGCAGGAGTCTCTTAGAAGGGGACAAAGGGAAGAGAGAAGGGCAAGCAGGAGTGAGATGGTGGGTACATGGGGGAGTCTCACCATCCTCACGGGAGTGTAGGGATCCACTCTCTCTGTGCATTTCCTGCCAGTTGTGATTGGGCTAACCCCTTAGCTTCAGCACCTAATTTCTGCAGCAGCTGAGCTGCCTGGAACCACGGTTGCCATTTATTTTCTCCAAGCCCTGTGTTTAAGGCGTGATGAAAAACAACCTAACGGCTCAAGCACAACTGCCCCATATGAGAGACCATTAAGATAAAGTCCCACGTAAGTGGCCCTAATAAAAGAAATTTATCACAAGACATGGAGAGGAAGGTGTCTTTATTCACTAGGTGAATAACACCAGGCATTGTCAACGTAGCTTTTCAAGGCTCAGAAATTATCATTCATTCTCCAAATTACCAAGCGCACAAGAATTACTAAATGGTGCGTTATCACTCCCTCTCAGCGAGAGGATGTCTTTGTTTAACGTTTGATTACAAATGGCTTTCCTACGATTATCATCAATAAATCACAGGTAAGTGTGTCCGTGGCAGGGACCAATGCAGAAAGACTTCTAAGCCACTGGGAAAAGGAAGAACAAAAAGTGTGTGAGAGCCGACACTTGAGGGAGGCTGGACTTTCAGGACTTACTTTGTTGGGGGGCCTGGTGGGGATACCTCAGAAGCAGAGCATCCACTCTGTCCATTCAGAGGAGGTGGGAGTCTGCGGTGGTTTGATGGCGTGCCTTCAACCCCGTTTCCCATCACATTTGGGGACAGAGTTTTCACATCCCTGAGGAGAGATAGTGTCTGAGAGAGTGCACAAGAGAGGGAGGAAGGTTTCTGTGTGTGCAAGGAAAGGGGGCCTTGTGGGGTGACACAAAGTGTAGGAGGAGGAGGGGGTGGAAGGAGAAATGGAAAGGGGCTGGGGAAGGAGGAAAGGCTAGAGAACGACAGAGGGGAGGACAAAGCCAGAGAAGACAGCAAAGGGGAGGAACATGGCCCAGTCCAGGTTGGCCTCTGCACCTTTCCAGGTGGCCCCACACACTTGCCTGCCGGAAGCCAAGTCCCAGGCCCTCCTGCTGACTCTCTCTCCACAGCCTATTGACTCAGCCCTCAGATTCTTGTCTCCTTGGGTCACCATGTCCTGTCACTAGATCCAGAGTTTGTGATTTGCTTATGTCTTCTCCCCTTTTAGAATTTCCTTTATGTCTTTTTACTCCTTTTTCAGTGATTATCAGCCCTCCCTCACTCCCTCAGGCCCCATATCCCTGCACATTTTCCTTTCTTCTGAAAGAAGAAAGATATCTCTGATGTCTTATACAGACATCCCTGTGTAAGAAATTCTCTCCTATCGCTGGACTCCAAGAAACCTCCTAAGTCCAGGTTTCTAATGCAGAGGGAGTTTTTAGGGGGAACTGGGCACAGGGTTGAATTGGTTGTAAGTTCAATTCCATGACACATGTAGTTTCCATACATGGGCAAAGGGCATTCTTGTCTGAAGACTGTGATAATACAGGTGGAGAGACAACTCTAAAGAACCAGGCAAGCAGTGGTGCCAATAACCAGACCACAGACGTTTTGGGAAGTCTGCTGTGAGTTTAGGGGTGCAGAAGAGTATGAAACATGGCTTGCTTTCAGCATATGAACATCCCAGGAGAGGATATGCAAGGCAGGTAGGAGAGAGCATGAGCCTGCATTGAGGGTTTGTCGGGGGAAATTTTGAGAAATATATCAACAAGACTGGCTAGACAAAATTTTAGGATGCCTCAAAGGAGAAATTCAGAAATCTGGATTTGATTGGCCACTGAGAATCTTTGAGAGGACAGAAAATGAAAGCAATGGAATTGTGATCGCTATTGTCAGGAAGGAGAGAAGTTAGAGGATGAGCCCCTCATTCTGTGTTCCATCATTTCATTCATTCCTCCATTCATCCAATCTTTTATCCATCAAATGTTTATTGAAGGCCAGGCAATGTAATGAGGGTATCCGGGGGAAAGAGGGAGACAGTCCTTGCCTTCATGAAGCTTATCTTTCTGGAAGGAAAGAAACAAAGGAGATGAGTACAGTTTTAAATTTTTGCTGTGGAGAAAACAAACAGGTTAAGGATAGGGAGTCACTGGTGTGTAGAGAGCTACCAGTCCTCTGGCTTGACTGGTCAGGCCTTCGCTCTCTGAAGAGGTAGACTATTTGAACTGAGACCCTCAGGCTGAGAATAACGAATCGCCTGAAGAAACATTTCCAAGAAGGACTTTGAAGGACAGAGAGAGATGAAAGTTTCTAGCAATGATCCAGAGGAAGTGATGAGCCTCTGGACTCAGGCCCAACAGTGTGACTCAAGTATCAACAGGCTATTTTGGAGGCAAAAATTGAAAATTGAAGAAAATGCAATGAGTCCTTTGCCTCCGGCTGGAATCTGCTTGCAGGGCCTCTGACTGGAGTGCCCACTTGGCCACTGCTTTTTACCCAGGTCTCTCCAGACCATCTTGGAAGTGGGTCATTACCCTTGTGGGCACCAGCACAGGTATAGAACAGAAGGGACTCATCCTGATTCAGCGGTGCCCATTGCGTGTCTCGCTTTGTGGTGAACATGTCGCTTCTAGGTTCAGACAGTGCTGCAGACTACAGTCAGGACACTAGCTAAGCTGAGACAGTTATTTTGCCAAATTAGCAAAACAGAGGCACCAAGAAACAAAAAGCCACTCTCTTTCAATTTGCCACAAACATTTATCTGAACCCTCTGCTTCTATTTGTGAAAATCTGCCAAGGTATAACTTGACCTTCTGAATGATTTCAGAGATTGTGGACATTGAATTACAAACTACTCCCATAGTAAAATTAAATGTGGCCCAGGCTTTCGGGGAACTCTTGAGGATTTAGATTTGATGGGTGTTTATGAGAGAGACAAAGGCATAAGAGAGAAGGGTGGAGAATGGAGATCCAGGATCCTACAAAGACTGCAGGATGGAAAGAGAGACAAAGGGAGGTGGCAACACAGTACAAACATGGTATAAAAAGGGGGTGAGGTGGAAGGAGAAGATTGAGACAGACAGAGCCAAGAATGGAGAGGGCAAGGGAGGCCCTGGGCCTGCTGCCATGTGAGGGGACAGTGTGAAGATTAAGATCTCTATCGGAGCTGTGGCTGGAGTGATTACAGTGTATTAGGGTCCTGTCAGTGTTGACAAACACTGCCCCAATTAGGAATTAGTTCCACAAGGCATCAGATAGTGAGGCTGCTGTTGACCTGTAAATGGATGGGTCTTCCTTCCCCTATCTCTTATTCAAATAGGTATAGCTCTTTCCTGGAACAGCCCAGGAAGGCCAGCCCTCCCAGGCTCCACCTAGAGCAGTCACCAGGGAATGCAAAGGAATACCTTTCACCTGGTGTCTGATTTTTTTTTTTTTTTTTACACTAATATTCTGGTAAATACAAATTCTTTCCCTAAGAATGCATGTTCACCAACCATAAGATTTTATTCTCCCCACAATTCCTCCAGCATCAATCTCCAGATTCATCATTTACCATTGTTTCAAGGACAATGGTTTCAAGGGGAGGTGCCCATTTCAGGGCCAACAGTCAGTAAGCAATTTAAGATTAATCACCAGAGATGAGATCAAGAAGGCAGAGCACACACCACAAGCACATATCTCTCCCCCCAAATCTGTAATAATGATGGACAAATGGTGTAGTTCTTGAAAGGAAAAGCCCACAACCAGAGAGGAAGATAAGAGGTGTCATTGATGTATCCCAAACTCTGGGGACTCGCAGAGACATGAAGGCAGATGAAATCAGACAGTAGCAGGAAATGTCTGCAGAAGACCATTTCTGCAAAGGAGGATATGGCTGCTGCCAGGTATAACCACCAGGGGCCAGATCTTCAGAACAGGAGGGGCTGCTGGGATTCAGAGTGAGAGCCTCACCTGGCAGGAGAAATGTCTTCAAGTCCCCACCCCTCTCTCTGTCAAGGCAGGCAATAAGCCATAGATGGGGAGGTTGGGCTTTTGCTCAGAAAAGAAGGATGGTGTCTCAGGAAGTTGGAGCTCGTACAGAGCCCCCACTATTCAGGAATTGAGATCTTGGCTTATGCTGCCCAGCATGTGTTCCATGCCTCTGCTATAACTTTGGAGGAAGGCTTCTACTTATAGGCTAAAGGGAATTACAAATAAAGACATGAGCACACAATCAGATTCATTAAACATTTGGGAAAGGCAAAATTATGAAAATGAGCCAGTAAAGTCAAGGAGTATATGTGCTGATGGAAGGAAATTGGGCTAATTAGAAGCAAAAAAGAATAAGATATTAAAATAAACATAATTAAAATCATTCCAGAGTAATAGAGGATTTTGCATCCTAATAATCAAGTAAAGACTTGGAAATTAAATTTAGAAAATTTTCTTAGAAAATAGAACATTAATCAGAGAAGACATTAGAAGAAGAATAAAAACAGGAGCGCCTGGGTGGCTCAGATAATTAAGCATCTGCCTTTGGCTCAGGTCACAATCTCCAGGTCCCGGTATCAAGCCCTACTTTAGGCTCTCCCTCAGTGGGGAGTCTGATTCTCCCTTGCCCTCTGACTCTCCCCCTGCTTGTACTCTCTCTGTCTCTCCCTCTCTCTCTCAAATGAGTAAATAAAATTTTTAAAAAGAATAAAAACAACTACCTATAAAAAGTGTAATGGGTCCAGACAATCTTACTGATGAACTTTACAAACTTTCAAGGAATAGATAATTTTCATGTCGTTTAAACTGTTACAAAACATAAGGAAGAAGAAAGAGTTTTGAGAGAAGCTACTAAATCGTTTTTTGAAACTAGCAAACCTATCAACACAACCTATGAAACAGTGGAAGAAAACTATTGGCCGAACTCATGTATGAATTTAGACACAAAACTCTATTACAAATACTTTTCCGGTAAATACTTTGTTATATTACATGTATGATTATGTTCAGATGTCTAAGATCCTTTCAAAAAAATGCAGAAAAGTGTGCATATTTTCCAACTTCGTGTTTCCTTGTAAATTTGTAAATTGCATTCCAATCGCCAGAAGGCTACTAAAGAAACTCTTAATGGAAGTTACATTTGCCCGCGGAAATGGGATATTGGGTGGAGTAGGGGTAGATGGGAATATTTGCTTGTCACTTTTTACTTTGTATTTTGTTTGAACTTTTTTTCTTTTTGCCCTTAAACGTGTTTACTTTTAAATTTTAAGAAGAAAAAAACAGAGGGAAATACAATGGTTTTGACTGATCACTGACCTAGAGTCTAATATGCAGAACCCTCTACAGGACTTAAGATTCTCTTGTTTGTGGGGTCAAGTGTCCCCCTGACTTGGACAAAGAAAGAGATTTGCTTTCTGGGGGATCTCAAGAAGCAGTTAGGAAGAATGAGTGATGACTACATGGAGACAGATGTCTGGTCCCTGTGAGGAAACCTTTTCTCAAAGTAGAGACAACAGAGATAAAATGGACTTCCCTGTTGGTTGTTGAAACAGTTTTTCCTCTTCAGACAGAAATCGAATGAGGCCAGCCCGGAGTCTATCATTTAACCCTGAAGTTCCTGCTTCTTTCCTTAAACCTGATTATTAAGATCTAAAAAAGTGAATTAATCCTTGTTGTGACAAATCTATAAGCTTGAAGTTCATCTCTATAAATTCTCATATATATGACTATTTTTAGGGAAATTTTGCTACAAACCAAAGATATATTATTTTAACATATTAATCAATAAGAGCTTTAGTTTTTCACTTGATTAGTACTTACATTACCTTCTTAGTAAGTTCTGAAAACTTATAAGGTTTTTAAAAATCCTTACTTTAAAATCCTTACAACAATCTCATTAGGCAAAGAGAAGGAATAATATTTTCATTTTAGAGTCCAGGAGCTAAGCTGCTTGCTCAAGTTCACCCAGCCCAGTTCTCACTGTTTAAGGAAGGCTGGGAGTCTGCTTCTCCTTCTGAGCTCTCTCCTCTCATACTCTCTCTTTCCCAAATAAATAAATAAAGTCTTAAATCAAAAAAAAAAAAAAAAAAAAAGGGAAGGCGCTTTCACTCTTCCACTAAAAGTCTACGTTCTTAAGAATTGCATCTTTAAATCACAATACAAAAGTCCTGTCAATAGAATCACAGTCCCTTAGAAATGTAATGAGTGGGTGGGATACTGAAAGCCAAAGAAAATCCGTTTTTGTTTGCCTGTTTGTCCTTCTTCCTGAATGATTTTTCTGGGTGAATAGGGAGGGTTGATGCCTAAATTCTCCAGGCATTTTAAAAAATTATTTCTATTAACATATAATGTATTATTTGCACCAGGGGTACAGGTCTGTGAATCATCAGGCTTACATATTTCACAGCACTCACCATAGCCCGTACCCTCTCCAGTGTCCATCACCCAGCCTCCCTCTTCCTAAGCAACCCTCAGTTTGTTTGTGAGATTGAGTCTCTTATGATTTGTCTCCCTCCCCATCCCATCTGGCACTCGTTTTTGAAACAACCGTTTGCTTTGTACCGTGTGGACCTGGCCTCGGCAAAGCTGCATTTCCGAGAGGCACAGGAGTCTCCGCCTCTGCGGAAAGGCAGGCTGTTCTGATCTCCTGCAGTCCTGGCGGTTTCAGACAATTCCCGGGCTAGGCTTTGTCACTGGCGGATGGATCATTCATTGGAAGTTGCTAATAGCCTGCGAACCTACAACCGGATCCGGGTAAACGGCTGAGTGGTCTTATTCGTGAGTTGTTTACACTAGCCTGTGGAATAACTCAAGGCCAACTGGCCTTAAGTGAATTACTGACACAACCAGCGCCAGGCCTGAGGGAGCTGCAATTAATGCATTAATCACAGGGAGCCCCAGAGCCCCGCGTGTTAACACAGGGGATTTAGTAGCACTCCACTAAGTTGTTGATGAGGCCCGTGGCGGGATGAAAACCCTTAGAATACAAATGTGACATCCCATGCCCCTTTATTTGTTAGTCAATAATCTGAATAACCCCAGTTTCACAGCTTCTGTGTTGGATTTGCTGTTCCTTTCTCTCCTCCACTAATCGCCAGCGAGGCGCGATAGGGTAGAGACTTTAACTTTGATTTGAACCCCCCTCCCCCTAAATAAAAGCACAGGTTTTTATCCACATGCGTATATTGCATAGACATCAAAGAAAAAAAAAAGCTTCATGCATTTCCATTAAAGCCGAGCGGACCAGGGGGAGGCACCAAGCTGGGTGCGGGCTTTTGAGGCGGTGGAAATTGATAAGGTTCATCTGCATACAAAAGGCTGAATGGAGAGGCAGCGGGGTGAGCGAGGTCGGACACCCAGATGGATTTTTTAATTCTGGGGAAAATAACACCACGCTCACAAGTGATAACTGAGCCTTTCTTCCCAACTCAGACCAAAATATGATTTCCATTTGTGCATTGGAGGAGAAGAAAATTATACAGAATTTCATTCTGCAGCATAATAAGGCTTCACACTGAATAATGCTACCATAAGGCAGTGTAATTACTGAAGGGCAGAAAATACACTTTCAGTTTATATCTAATCACAATACCACATTGTCTGCTTTGGAAAAAAAAAAATCAGGTGGGGGTGCAGCGTGTTGCTAGACTGTGAACGGGACCCTGGGGCGTTTGTTGGTCCAGAGCTTATCAGAGTCCTGAGAAAAGGTGATGATGTGGGTGACTTGGCGGCCTCATCTAAGACTGGGTGCATCCGGGAGGTCGGACTTCTTCCTCTGAAGATCTCTAGATGTTTCTACTCTTCTATAATGACTTGTTCTGCTGTGTACTGACCTATTAAGACCGTAACTACAACACAGTGATCAAATAAACAACTGAGACGGCAGGCACTAAAAGAGAAATAATCTGTCAAATTGTTATTATTGATTGATTGGCCTGACTTTCGAAATGGCTGCAGAGGATTTTGGTATGTGTTTCCTGCTCATACTACAAATTGTTCCTTCCATTTTGCGATCTATTTCTTATCCACTTTAGCATAATTATATTTATTATAAAATATTAGGAAACAGAAGAGTCCAGTGAGGAAAACCCTCAATTATTCCAATGCTCACAAAAACAAAAAACAAATAAAAACAAAACAAAACCAAAAAACTGTTAATATTTTGGTGACTTTTTTGTGTGTATGGTATGTATACTTTGTTTTGTTCTGTTTCTTCCTGGATAATAGAATAGAGTTTCCTAATATCAGAACTTGTTCCAGCAGTGGATGTTAAGAATAAATCTGGTTTGAAGGCCATATATTTTAGATACAGTGTAAGAAGACTTTAGAATTAATAGTCTCTAGCCCAGTAGTTCTCAAAAACATGTGTGTACAGTAGAATCACCTGGAGAGCTTGTTAAAACAGATTGCTGGGTCCCAAACCCAGTTTCTGAATCTGTAGGTGTGGGGTGGGACTGAGATTTTACATTGATAACAAGTTCCTAGGGGGTGCTTTTGCGGGTTTGGATACTATACTTTAAGAGCCACTGACTTTGAGTTGTGAGGAGTGTAGTTGAGATAACGACAAGAAATGCAAGCTCCCAGGACACCTGGAGAAATGCACAGGTTTTTGGGAAGTCTTGAAAATAGTATTATGTAACTGTAAAGCAAATTTATTGAAATAATCTCATTAGTAGTATGGCAGCCAGAATAATAGCCCCTCAAATATGTTCATATCCTACTTCCCAGAACTCGTGATTGGCAAGAGAGAATTAGCTTGCAAGTGTAATTAAAGTTGGGGCATCTGGGTGGCTCAGTTGGTTGGTCAGTCAACTCTTGATTTAGGATCAGGTCATGATTTTGGGGTCCTGGGATAGAACCCTGCATAGGACTCCCCACTGGGCAGGGAGTCTGTTGAAAGATTCTCTCTCCCTCTGCCTCTCCTGCACTCACATACATTTTTTTTCTCTCTCTCTCTCAAATAAATAAATCTTAAAAAAAAAATTTGCTAACCAATGGACCTTGAAATGGGGAGATTGTCTTTGATTGTTTGGATAGACCCTATATAATCACAAGAGTCCTTACAAGTGAAAGAGACAGCACAGTCAGTGTCAGACTCAGATAGATATGAGATGCTATGATGTTCGCTTTGAAGATGGAAGAAGGAACCACAAGCCTAGGAATGCAGGTGGTGTCTTGAGATTGGAAAACATACAAATAGGTAACCACTCACAGATGCACACACACACACACACACACACACACATATACTGCTATCTCACATGTTTCCGTCATTATTTCCTGAGCAACTTTATTCGTCAGTGTGCATTGTTTAGATTCACTGACTGCCTGGACCCGCCAGACCTGGGGGATCATGCCAGTTACAAGGGAAGCTCAGGAGGAGTAGGCTAAGCCAGAGACCCTCACTGAGATCTGATGCTCTTGATCTGGTCCCTCTGTGGGTCTGGTTGATGGACACAACTCTGTTACCACCACGAATAAGCAAGTTGTTCATAAACATTTTCTAATTAAGGGACACAGAGGTCAGTGGCAGGAGATTTCTGCTTAAAGCCTGGAAATTGTGGTGCACATGGAATGTTAAGAAACTTGGGCCAGAGGGTACAGAATTTGCCAAGGACTTTGGGAAAGATAAGGTATCACTTATTTTGGTCTTTGATTCCCCTAGAGACCTTCTCCAGCTTAGTTAGAGCAAATAGACTTAGCAGATTTCATTGATCTATGTGTCTCTCCTGCCAGTACCGATCTTGATTACTGTAACTCTGTAATAAGTCTTGAAATTGGATAGAGTGGTTCTTCCCTGTTTATTTTTTATTTTTCAGAACTATTTTAGCTTTTCTAGTTCCTTTGCTTTTTCATATGCATTTTAGAATAATCTTGTCTATACCTATGAAAAATCTGGCTGGTATTTTAGTGGGAATTGCATTAAAACTGTGTATCATTTGGGGGAGAATGGACATCCTTACCATATTGAATTGCAGATTGGAAAAATCTGTGAACAGGGTTTGTCTCTCCATTTATTTAAATCTTTCATTAACATACGAGCCACATGGATATTTTGTTAGGTTTGTGCTTAAGGATTCCCTTTTATTTTGAGTGATTATAAATGATATTATATTTTAAATTTTGGTTTCCACATGTTCATTGTTGACGTATGGAAATTCAATTGATTTTTATATCCTGTAACATTTATAAACTCACAGTTACATATGTAAGATTTTTTGGTTTGTTTGTTTGTTCTGGTGACTTTCTAGGTAGACATTTATGTCATCTGCAGGTAGGGAGTTTTAGTTCTTTTCTTGTTCTTGCTTTATTGCACTATGTAGGTATTCAATGTTAAATAGCTGTGGTTAGAACAGACATCCTTGCCTTGTTCCTGATTTGGGAGAAAAGCATTCAGTAAGTAAGTATGAAGTTAGGTATAGGTTTTTTGTAGGTGCTACAGGTCCTTTGGCTAGAGAGAGCAGACTTTTGTTGTTGGTTTTTGTTGGTGCTTGTTGGCATTTGTAGGTTGTTGGCCTCTCTAATACCCAGTGGGATGCATGAAGAAAAAGAGAGCCAAGAAACTTACCAACTCGGGTCCCAAAAACCTATTTTTTTTTCTTCTTTCTACTTTTCAGAGTCTAGTTATAGTGATTTTATATAATGTCCTGTGTGTTTGGCTGTACTTAGTGAGGGGAGCAGGAAAAAGTATATTTACTTCATCTTCTCAGAAGTGGAAGTCTTACTGAATTTTTAAAATCATCATAGTCAGATAATTTCCAGCCTCTATGTCATCTCAGCGTTGGTGTTTTGATTTTCCTTTTCCACATACATTAAGATTTTTCTGGTTCTTCTTTATATCCTGGACATTTTAATATTGTGTTTTGAGATTTTGCATCCTGTTTAAGTCATATGGAGAATGTTGATATTTTTGTGTTAATAGGCAATTGACCCTGTTAAGTTGAGGCTGCAGCTTCAGATCTACCTTCTATGAGTATGGTTCCAGTGTCAGTTTAAATGACAAAGCCTCCTATCTGTTTTGTGTGTATGTGCTACCCAGTAGCCAGTCTGGTATCTGGGTTGGTAATATATCCTGTAATTCCGTTGTCAAAGTCTAGGTATGCTATTTAGGGTCAGATCATTGTATTCATCACTCATGAGTAAACCTAGGATTTTATAAATGACTTTAAGAAGCCAATTTTCTGAGCTTTTTATGATTTCCCTGGTACTTTCTGGCTCTCCAAAGCTTTCCCTTTTTTGATCCTTTGGCCAAAAAGTTGTAGCTTTACTATCTTGCTCAGGTGTCCACTTTCAATGACGGTGCCACATCTCAGGCCAAGTGGTAGGATGATAGGGAGAGAAAAAAAAAGTATTGGGAGTTTTCCAACTCTTTAAGGAATTGTCCAGTTAGAGAGGTACTCAGTACCTCTCTACTTTTGGTACTCAGTATTCCCCTGGATGCCACTGTTGCTTCCACTATGAGATAGGTTAGTGGTGGTTACACTAAAGAACATGGAAAAGAAGGGAAGAAATGGAGTTTCTCTTGTTCTCTCTCAATTTTAGGGATTCCTATCTTTTTCTTTGAGCCAGACATAGATAGATTTTCCTGGAGCTTTCTCTGCCTGTTCCCTGGTGCCCATATCCAGGTTTTGGGCTATGTGGAACTCAGGCTGAAAAAAAAAAAAAAAAAAAAAAAAAGAAACCAACAAAAACGAAAATCAGTGTTGTATATTTACTTCTAAAAACTTCTAAAAACATTTAATGTGCTAATGTAAATTATATATCCTAGAGGAAAAATTGCAGTTTGCACATTGTCCGAAGATGGCTATTTTACTGGGCCCCTCTTAGAGGGGTAAGAAGTCCCAAGAATCAGGATATCTGCCTACCCACATGTACCTAGAATGTACCACTCAGTTGTCCCAAGCCTGCTTCTAGAACCTGAATGAATGGCAGCTTCCACAGATTCTTCCTCCAGAGAGCAGTATTCACAGCACCCTCCCTGAGGCAAAGAGTAGCTGTTTGGAGGGGAGAAGGATGTGGATGGGATATGGATGCACAGGTTGGGGTGTCTATAGGCTTCTTGGTCTGGTAAAATGAGAATGGGTATAGAATGGGTATAGAGAATGGGGACCAGAGATTAGGGACTGCCTCTCTTCACCAGACATGGTCTAGTGTAAACACTCAGTGCTCCAGAATTTCTGAATGTCAACCTGGTCTTCCATGTCACTTTGAGGGTATCTTTGTCAGGGTGGAAGGATGGAACATACTTTATTTAACAGTTTATCAGCTTGATTATAAGCTTTATATGTAAGTATACAACATATATCACCATTTAGGGTGGCCAACTGTCTGGATTTGCTGAGGACTTTCTCAGTTTAACACTGAATGCCCCATGTCCTAAGAAATAGTTGATGACCTACCCCAGTTCTTGAAATGTTCAAAGTGGATCTAGTTGTACAAAATATTTCTCAGACTTATTTTCTCTTGAAATCCTTTCCTCTGAACTCCCACCCCAACCTCTGAAGCATCTCAAATAAACTAGTGTAGAGACAATGAAATGTGTCATAGAGAAGTACATCTTATGGAGAAACATCCTTTCAGTCCATATTTTCCATTGATTGAACACTGCAGAACTTTCCTAGTCAGTTAGTTTAAGGTTGTTGTAACTACTTTTTCAGTTAATAGGTTCATTTTTATAACCACATTATAACTAAGAATAGCAAAAAATAATCTCACATTTTTATTGACTCCTACAAAGTGCTAAATCCTATGCTAGGTGTTTTACATGCATAGCTTCTAATCCGTATAATAACTCTATGGGGTGGGTATTTTGGTCCACATTTAATAGCTGAAAAAACTAAGTGATGAGGTGGCAAAGATGGATTTGAACTAGATTTGTTTTTCTTAAGTCTATTCCCTTTTCATTGGGATAAAAAAGAAAAGAAAAGTAAGATTCTTAAATTCGGTTTTGGTATTTAAAGATTCCACACTGACTATGGTAAGATACTTGGAAAAATGTCAGATCTTACTTTCTAGGGGCTAAACCTAGATGAGGAATAGCAAGTATTCCTTATATACTTCAAGTTACTCAAAATTGCTCCTGAAGTTGTGTTGGTGAAGGTAGTATATCCCTTTCTCTTTTAAAATGTCATAGTTCGGGCTTAAAAAAAACACCAAAAGCTTTGAATTGAAGAAAATTTGTTCTCCAAAATCCAGTTTCTTTTAAACAAATGGTGTCAAAATGTAAGAGGATTGTTATTCAGGCCATCCTTTATATCCATCAGTAAAATTATTCAGTTTTATCATATGGTTCTTACATGGGAATTATTTTATTTTTTTTTTGTCATTACTATAAAAAAGATTCCTGTTATATTTTTAAAAGTGGTGGATTTTAAATCATACTTAGGAGTCTCTGGGAGGAAGGGACAAGGCAGGAACAAGCAGGCTGGACTCTGGTATCCTCACCTCTGCTTCAAACAACACCATGTTTGTTTACATTTTGAGATTCTAGATAAATTTTTAAGTTCTTTGTTGAAAGAACTATAAGTAAAATATAGTTTTAATTAGTCCTTATTATTTATTACATTATACCAGAAAGCAGTTGCGTTTGAGATATTTATTCTTTTTTAACAGCTTTATTGAGATACAGTTAATATATAATTCACTCACTTAAAGTGTTCAATGGCTTTTAGTGTATTCATAGAGTTTTATAATCATCACCACAATGAATTTTAGAAGGGAATCATTACCCAAAAAGAAACTCCATATTTCTTAGCCATTACCCTCTAGTATCCACATTGTCCTCATTCTAGGCAATCACCAATCTACTCTCTGTCTCTACAGATTGCCTTGTGTGGACATTTAATATAAATATAATCAAGCAATACAAGGCCGTTTTTCACTGACTTCTTTTACTTAGCATAATGTTTTCAAAGTTCATCCATACTGTAACATGCATCAGTAGTGTACTTCATTCCTTTTTATTACTAAATAATATTCTATTTATGGATATATCACAATTTATCCTGTCTTTTGGTTATTATGAACAATGTTGCTATGAATAATTCATGTATAAATTATTGTGTGGATATGTTTTCATTTATGTCTGTAAATGGAATTGTTGGATCATATGGAAACTCTGTGTTCAACCATTTAAGGAACTGCCAGACTCTTTTTGCAAAGCCAGCTATAGCATTTACATTCCTAACAGTATATGAGTTCCAGTTTCTCTAATTCTCATATCTGACTACTTAGGCAAATCTTTGTACTAATTTTAAGAGTTTATCACTTCTCCTTGCTTTCATATTTGACAGTGATATCAGTTCTACATACTTTCAAATATTCATGTCTTATTGCATTGGACACAATTCTTGTATTAATTTAAAATAACATTTCTAGAACATCTCTTGTTCCTGATTTTGATGGGATTGACACTAGTGCACTGGTTCTCAAACTTGGGTACATATTAGAATATCTAAAGAGTTAAAAGAAAAAAGCCAATGACTGGATGTCAGTCTTAGAGAGTCTCATTAGTGTGGCTTAGGCATTGGAACTTTTAAAAATCCTCTAGGTGATTCAAATGGGAGGCAAAATTTTAGAACCACTGCTGTAGGGCTCATAGACTTCTGTCCTATCATTTGTCACATTAATTTATAATAATAATAATTATTATTATTTGCCCACTTAGGGACCTTAGGAGCAGGATTTATGTTCTATTTAATTTTCAGGTTTATTTTCATTGATTTTTTTTCCTCTAGCACTTATTTTTATATTATTACGCATATCTTTTTGACATTGTATCTTCAGTGTCAGTATAGGGCCTGAGAAGTGCTAAGAACTTAACGAAAGGTTCTGAATTAATAGAAGGGTCAAATGAGATCCTTAGTCTGAGATAGTAGTAATTGCAACAATTCATTTTTAGGGCAAGTCTTGGGGACAGAGCAGAGAGTAGTTTTGGGGGAGAATCAGAGATAAAAAAGTTTGACTTTAAATGTCCTTGGTCTGATGTGTCTAGCTGAAAATCATAGATTTGCTACTGTGTTTTTACCAAAAGTCATGCCTCTAGTCAGGCACATGTAATTTCTGCCATCTTTAAGTTAAGTAGGACTTGATGTTCTTTCTTCTTCATGTCCTCCGCTTGTCAGAAAACAAAGAAAACTCTTCCTTTGGTCCATCCTGTATTAGCAATACACTTTTAGTTAAAAGAGACTAAGGTCCAAGATTTGGCAGCAAAACTAAAAAAAAAAAAAAAAATAGTTTTCTATTTCATTATCAAGTAAAATCAGATGAAAACAAGAGGATTGTTTTTTGTTTTGTTCTGTGCTGTTCTTTCATTCTTTATAATGAACTGGCAATACATAGAAACAGTATTTCAGAATTACATAGACTATTTTTTCTACTTTTCCAAAGTACATTCAATTGTATTTATAGTGGAGAAACTATTTTATGTTTAAGATGGAAAATTTGCTAATTAGAAATGTGTTCAATTGCAAGTATAGAAAAGTTGTTATAGTGACTAGAACAAAAATAATGTCAATCTTCTCATTTAACAATAAATTTGGAGGTAAATGCCTGCTAGTATTTGTTATGCTACTAAATGATGCCACTGGGAATATATCCAAGCCTTCCTACTTTTAACAAGTTGACTTTTATTTCTGTGCATATTACCTACTGCATAATAGCAAGATTGTTGCTGAAGATCAGATAGCTAGTCTATCTTCAAGGCAGAAAAGGACAAAGAACAGCATCAACAGATCTGAAGCCCCTTTCCCTCTTTTTTTAAAAAAAAGAGGATACAGAATACAGAATACAAAAACTAGTCAAAAAAGTTGTAGGAAACTTCACTTTTATTTGCCTGAACTGTGGTACATGGCTCCTGCCATAAACAAGGGGGATTAAGAAAGTGAGTATCTTGCTTGGAACTGGGAACTTGGTTATCCCAAACTAAGATGAGCTTTGTTAGCAAGGAATAAGTAGGGAATAGGTATTGAGAAAGCAAATGACAATGTCTAACTCAGGCATTCTATTTAGTTGAAATATATTTTAAAAGTTTTCTCTTACTTCTCTGATCAGTTCTTCTTAGTTTCCAATTTGCCTTTCTCTATCATACTTCTAGAAGTTAACATTCCTAAGTCTTGGTCCTAGTGCCTTTATATTTCATATATGAAATATAAACTTGCTCATAAACTTGATTACTTATAATTTAATGACTCCCAAATTTATGTCCTCATCCAAGAAGTCGCCTATGAGCTCCAGAATTAAGTGTGTGTGTGTGTGTGTGTATACATATATATATATTTTTTTAAATAATTGCTTGTTTGTGTCTGTTTCCTCTACTGAAAGGGCTGATACCATGTCTCTTTTTATCTCTGCTCTATCTCGCCTAGCCCAGTAACTTCTACATAGTGGGTGCTTATAAAATATTTCATAAATGAATGAAGTTATTTTCTAAGCTACTGACCATGGGATACATCCCTAGCCGTATGGGTGGCATAGTAAGTAGTGCCAGTTGATTTCTGCACAGACCAGTGGAGTCTTGAGAACGTCAATTGTGCCACTGGAGAATAACTTTTATGAGTCTTTGGATGACCACTCCATATCACCAGGCAAAGAAACCCCTGAAGAAACAGCTCTCTACCATACTTTTTATGACCAACTATCCCTTCAAGTGTTATACTGAAAGTCTAGAAAATAATGTTCACAATGTCTGAGACTAAAATAATAGAAACAAGTTATTCTGGAGCTGTGACAGAACTCACAATATGGAACAAACGTAGACTTTCCTTCCCCAAGAGAATGGGCAAACAGAATGTTCCTAAATTTATGAAAAGACTTACAATCACAGAGAAAGGCAACAAGGGCAGCAGTACATTCTGATATTGATTAGAACTGAGACATAGGAGCAAATATAAGAAACTCTTAAATTATAATGAGATTAGAGAGAGCATTATGTTTATAAAAAAAAGGAACAATTTGAAGTCTGCTTTATAATTGAAATTTGAAAGTTCTGGCAAAATTTTAAATTTCAAGAATGAAAACCCACCCTCAAATATATGGTCAGAAGATAATACATAAAAAGGAAAACAAAGGGACACCTGGGTGGCTTGGTCGGTTAAGCGGCTGCCTTTGGCTCAGGTCATGATCGCAGGAACCCCACGTCATCGTGGGGCTCTCTGCTCAGCAGGGAGCCTGCTTCTTCCTCTCCCTTTGCATGTTGCTCTGCCTGCTTGTGCACGTGTGCTCTCTCTCATTCTCTCTCTACCAAATAAGTAAAAATCTTTTTTTTTTTTTTAAAGAAAAATAAAATCATTGGGCTTTTCATCTGAAATACTAAATACCAGAAAATGTTTGAGCGGTGTCTAAAATCTTTTGAGAAAGAGTTTGCATCCCAAGGGTTTTCTCTACCCTTCAAATTAAGGAGGCAACAGGAAACAGAAAGATTCTTAGACCAGTTCATTAAGATTCTCCAACGAGACACTTACATAGCCTGAAAAGAAGTGTTTCCATGGACTAAGAAGTGCTTCAAAATCAAGGTCTCAAATATGGCCAGAAATTGTACTCATTTCACATAAATTGAGGTAGTGATTTGTATATATTTTCTCCCTTTCTCCATGCCCACCTCCTAATCATTACCCCCATTCCTTTTCTAAACAGGTATCCATAATATTTTAATTTTCTCCCCTTAGAATTTTTCAAGCATTTTCTAACTTTTCTAAAGTTAGTTCTGTGCAGTGTGTTGAGTAATTAACAACTGAGAGAACATTACAAGTTTTATATATGGCCAAATCTGAATTTATGGGAAATCCACAGAACTAGGTAGAACTAGAAATGCTTTAGAAAGTGACAAAGTTTGAAAACAATACCAGTTTTCAATTATAGAAATTAGAAAAAGGGCTGAAAGCTTAACTAGAAAAAGTAAGGAGGAGGAAAATGAGGGCAAAAATCAGTGATAAATTTAAAAAGAAACCATTAAGAATAGGAAAAAAGAAAAAATAGAATATGGTGTTGGGAAAACTTGACAACTACATGGAAATAAATGAATTTGAGCCACTTTCTGACATAACACAGAAAAATAAACTCAACATGGATTAAAGATATAAATGTGAGACCCAAAGCCATAAAACTTCCAAAAGAAAACATAAGCAGTAATCTCTCAGATGTTGGTCTTGGCAACGTATTTATGGAAATGTCACCTCAGGCAAGAAAAACAAAAATAAACTATTGGGACTATACCAAGATAAAGTTTTTGCACAGAAAGAGAAACCACCAATTAAACAAAAAGGCAATTTAACTGAATAGGAGAAGATATTTGCAAATGACAGATATGATAAGGGGTTAATGTCCAAAATATATTAAGAACTTATACAATGCAACACCAAAAAACCTACAAACAATCCAATTAAAAAATGGGTAGAGGACCTGAATAGACATTTTTTCCAAGGAAGACATACAGATGGCTAACACAGATACTCAACAACAAAGATCATCAGGGAAGTGCAAATCAAAACCATAGTGAGATATCACTTCACACATGTCAGAATGGTTAGTATTAAAAAGACAAATAATAACAAGTGCTGGTAAGGTTGTGGAGAAAAGGGAACTGTTGCATGCTGTTGGTGGGAAGATAAATTGGGGCAACCACTATGGAAAACAGTATGGAGGTTCCTAAAAAATTAAAAATAGAAATACCATATGATCTAGTAATTCCACTGTTGGGTATTTACCCAAATGAAAAAGAAAAGATAAATACAATACTATGTTTACTGCAGCATTATTTGCAATAGCCAAGATGTGAAAGCAACCCAACTGTCCATCCCTAGATGAATGAATAAAGAAGATGTGATGTATACGTATACAATGGAATATTACTCAGCCATAAAAAAGGATGAGCTCTTGACATTTGCAACAACATGGGTGGATCTAAAGGGTATTATGCTAAGTGAAATAAGTAAGACAGAAAAACAAATATATGATTTCACTTATACGTGGAATCTAAAAAACAAAATAAAAGAATAAATAAAAAACAAATAGACTCTTAAATACATAGAGTAAACTGGTGATTGCCAGAGAGATAGTGTGTGGGGTGATGGGCAAAATGGGTGCAAGGGTTTAAGAGGTACAAACTCATAAAGGTGGAAAGCACAGCATAGGGAATATAGTAAATAATATTGTTATGACCTTGTATGGTGACAGATGGTAACTACATTTATGGTGAATGTTGAATAATGTGTAGAATTGTCAAATCACTACGTTGTACATCTGAAACTAATATAACATTGTATGTCAATTGTACTTCAAACTGCCCCCCAAATTAAAAAAACAAAAATTTATTAAATACTGGTTTATATAAACTCAACCCATTATACAAATTTTCAGATATACCAACCTGTGATAAGGGTGGTAGAGAGAAAAGAAAGTTTATATAAATACATAATATTAAGGAATATCACCATGTAAAAAGATGAGATTAAACAATTTTTAAGGAAAACACCAGGTACAACATGGTCCTAATAAGCCTTCTGGATAAAATGGATGATTTTCTGGGGAAATTAAAAAATGACCAAAATTGATGCAAAAAAAGATGAAAATCTAAGTGGAGAAATAACTGGAAGAAATAATAATTTTAAAAACTGTCACAGAATTATTGAAAATAAGCATGCTAGGCCCAGGTGATATTTTAAAATGTTTATTTATTTATCTTAGAGAGAGACGGACAGGAACAGGATAGAATAGGAGGGAGGGGCAGAGGGAGAGAGAATCTGAGCCAGACTTCCTGCTGAGCACAGAACCTGACACAGGGCTTGATCTCATAACCCTGAGATCATGACCTGAGCCAAAACTAAGGGTCAGATGCTTACCTAACTGTGCCACCCAGATGATATTTTTTTTAGAAAAGATTGATTGATTGATTGATTGATTGATTTTAGAGAGAGGGAGGGAGGGAGGAAAAGAAAGGGGATGGGAGGGGTTAGAGGCAGAGGGAGAGAATCTTCAAGCAGACTCCCTTCTGAGCGAGGAGCCTGACATGGGGCTGTATCTCATGACCCTTGAGATCATGACCTGAGCTGAAACTAAGAGTTTGAAGCTTAGCTAACTGAACCACCCAGGTACCCCTAAGCCCAGATGATTTTTAGAGAAAATTTCAACACACTTGCAAGAAACATATACTACTGTCTTTGCTATTTAAACTGCCCAAGCATAGAAAAAAGGGTGAAATTTCCAGATAATTTTACAAGGTTGACACAAACCCAGTTTCAAATCTTAATAGTATAAGTGATATACATATATACAAAAACTAAAGAAAAATAACAATTAACCGAGCATAAATAAACTACTGGCAAATAAATTCAGGAGTGTTTTAAAAAGGCATTACACCTTATATTAGTCAGGGTTCTTCACAGAAATAGAACCAGTAGAACACAAACACACATTTATCATAAGGGATTGGCTCACACAGTCATGGAGGTTGACAGGTCCTGAGAACTGTGATCAGCAAGGGGAAGTCCCAGGACAGCTAATGGTGTAGATCCAGTCTGAATCTGAGGGCCAAAACCAGGACAGCTAATAATGTTAAGTTCCATTCCAAAAACTGGCAGGTTTGAGACCCAAGTAGCAATATTTCAGTTAGAGTCTAATGGTGGAAAAATATTGATGTCCCAGCTCAAAGCAGTCAGGCAGAAGGAGTTCTTAGCCAGGGCTGCCTTAACAAAATACCAGAGACTGGGTAGCTTAAAAAACAAAAAAAAATTTTCTCACAGTTTTGGAGGCTTAAAGTTAAAGATCAAGATGCCACCACGATTTGTTTCTGGTGAGAACTCTCTTCCTATGTTATAGATGACCTTGCTATGTTCTCACATGGCAAGGACAGTAAGGGAGAAAATTCTGTGGTGTTTCTTCATATAAGGGCACTAATCCCATTATGAGGGCCTGACCCTCAGAATCTCATCCTGTGTGGTTTCCAGAGGGCCCATCTCCCCATATCATCACCATGGAAGTTAGGGCTTCAATTTAGGAATTTGGGGAGAATAAAATTGAGTTCATACCACACCTTCACTAAGTAGGATTTATACCAGAAATGTAAAGATGATTCAATTGTTGGGATATTTTGATTAAATTCATTAAATCAAAAGGTTCAACAGACCATTTCAATTAATGCCAAAGATATGTTAAGATTAATCTGTTTCTTCTATAAGATGATAGAGACTCTGAAACCAAAGGCACTTTTTTAAGAGTACAATACTATAGGTAAAAAGTAGTGACAAGGGTACTCCCTATCGTTGCTATTATTAAATTTTTTTTGGAATGTCCCAGCCAGACTAGTAAGAAAAGAAAAAGCAACAAGAGAACTAAGAAAGACAAAATTGGCATTGTTTGCAGATCATGTAATTATGTAATAGGAAAACACTACAGATATACGGATTTAAGATATATTGAAATAATAAGAATTTAGTAAGTGACCATATATGGATAAATGAAAACAAAAAGCAATAGCTTTCCTACACCAGTGGTAACCAGAAAATATAAGAAAAAATTTTTTAATTTGTAATGTAAATAACAGTAACAGTATAAGCCACCTAGGAATAGACTTAGCAGGGAATATCCAAGACATGCATGAGAACACTTTAGAACTACTGAGGGCATAAAAAGAGATTGTGTTTTTAGAAGGAAAAACTGAACCCAGAGACTCCGAGTTCTATGTTGTAGCTGCTTTCCAGGATAACACATTTTAAAGTAGACAATCTTACACAGCTTTTAAGATCTCTTTTCCTTGGTGTTCTGAAATTTCACAAGGGAGGGCCTAGGTGAAAGTCTACTTTTCATTCATCTTGCTTAGAACTGAGTGGGCTCTTTCAATTTAAAGGTTGTTGCCTCTTTGTTGTTTAGAAATTTTGCTCTTTGACAATTCCTCCTCTGTTTTCATTTTTGGAGACTCCTATTATTTATTTGCTGAACCATATGGATTATGTTTCACCATTTACAAAAGCAACATAATATACAAGTTACTTATGAATAAACCTAACAAAAGATATAAGATGTTAACATTAGGGGAAGCCATGTGAGTGGTCAACCTAGATCTTTGGTATTACTTTTGCTATTTCTCTCTGAATCTAAAATTATTCTACAGTGAAAAGCTCAATGGAAAAAGATATGGGAGAAAATATAATACATTATTAAAAAATATTAAAGGAAGCTGAAACAAAGGGAAAGACACATTATATTTATGAATTAGAGGATCCAATAAAGATGTCAGTTTCTCCCCAATTTTCCATAGTTGCAGTATAATTTCAATGAAAATATCAGCAGCACTTTTGAAGGAATAAGACAATCTGATGCCTAAATTTATATGGATAAGCAAAGCCCCAAGAGTAGCTTAAATGTTCTAAAAGGAGGAGGAAGTAGGACTTGTTTTTCACATATCAATAATTAAGCAGAGTATCCACAGTTAAGACAGTGTGGTATTGGTTCAAGGATAGAAAAGCAGGTTAATGGAAAAGAAAAAAGGGCCCAGAACGAGACAATTATATGGAATCTTGATATTGATGCATTGTAGTAGGTTGACTAAATATAGCCTTCAAAATTCATGTCTACCTAAAACCTTAGCATATGACCTGATTTGGAAATAGTGTCTTTGCAAATGCAATTAAGGATATAGAGAGGAAATCATCCTAGACCCTAAATCCAATACTGCTGTTCTTTCAAGAAGAGAAGTAATTTGGAGATCTAATTCCATTTTCTTCATATTTTTTTTTTTTTTAAGATTTTATTTATTTATTTGACAGAGAGAGATCACGAGTAGGCCGAGAGGCAGAAGCAGGCTCCCTGCCAAGCAAGGAGCCTGATGCGAGGCTCGATGCCAGGACCCTGAGATCATGACCTGAGCTGAAGGCAGACATTTAAACCACTGAGCCACCCAGGCACCCCTCCATATTCTTTATCTATACATGTATATATGTGTAGATATCTCAACATCCTTTTTGTCATGTTTATGTCTCCACTCTCCATTGATTTGCAATATGAATGTACTAGATTCTTAGAGCTGCTGTAATAAGTTAATCACTTGGTGGCTTAAAATGACAGAAATCTATTGTTTCACAGCTCTGGAAAATAGAAGTCTGAAATCAAGGTGTCAACAGGGTTGGTTCCTCCCGTAGGCTCTGAGGAAGAGATCCTTAGCCTCTCTTTTAGCTTTTTTTGGCTGCCCACAATCCTTGGTGTCCCTTGGCTTGCCCATGCACCACTCTAGTCTGCCTCCATCTCACTCTGTCCTGTCCTCTTCTTGAAAGGACAGCCTTATATCTCTCTACCCCTCCCCACAAATCTGGGTTTATTGGGTTTAAAAACAAATTATTAAAAACAAACTATCATGGATGGAACTAGAGCGTATCATGCTTAGCGAAATAAGTCAAGCGGAGAAAGACAACTATCATATGATCTCCCTGATATGAGGAAGTAGTGATGCAACATGGGGGCTTAAGGGGGTAGGAGAAGAATAAATGAAACAAGATGGGATTGGGAGGGAGACAAACCATAAGTGACTCTTAATCTCACAAAACAAACTGAGGGTTGCTGGGGGGAGGGGGATTGGGAGAAGGGGGGTGGGGTTATGGACATTGGGGAGGGTATGTGCTTTGGTGAGTGCTGTGAAGTGTGTAAACCTGGCAATTCACAGACCTGTACCCCTGGGGATAAAAATATATGTTTATAAAAAATTAAAAATTAAAAACAAACAAACAAACAAGCTATTGTTTAAGGATACACTCATATGTACAAAAAAAAGTAAAATTTCAAAAGCAAGGTCATAACATTTACCTCTGGTTGGGATGCAGGCAGTGGGCATAGAGCCGGAATAAACAGATTGATGATGCTCTGTGGGAGCTGGACTCACTGGTGTTCATGTGATTGTCATAACTTACAGCTGTTACATATATTCTTTCATATATGTCAGGTATTATACAATACACATTATAAAAATAGTTTCTGTTGACTTTTCCCTCATGCTTTCCATTTTTCTTTGGTTTTACTTTGCAGATTTCTTTTTCTTTCAGCACTTCTGTAGCACTTGTAATTTTCACAATCATGTTTTTAATTCCCAAGATTTCTTTCTTGTTTCTTAGTTGCTGCTTCATCATAGCAGCCTAAACTTTTTTAGTAGCTGCAGCATCTTCTCAAATCTCTCTAAGAAATTCACTGGGATTTTTTAAAGACTTCACTGTTCTCTAAGTTGTTTCTCCTTCCCTTGGACCAGTTTGGTTTGTTATCTTGACCGTTTTTCAGACATGCTACTGTTTTCCTCATTGGTCTGTAGGATTTTGGTTATGAGTAAAAAATTAGGTGATGAATGAGACTTATCGTGGGCCATTCTTCTTAGGGGCAGCTTGCTTAGGGCAGAATCCTGGGTTCATGGGAAGAAGTTCTCTGTTCAGGAACAGGAAGGCTCTTTACTGAAGCCTTGTGTGTAAACCCTCTTCCCCAGACAAGCCCAAATTCCAGACCCCAAAATGAACATGGACTCCGATTTTTGTCTTATTAATTATTTGTAGAAATTTCCACTTCTTTCTTTCTTCCAAACGTGGCTATGTATTGTAAAGTTATTTTTAACAAAAAATTTTTTATCTATGTGTCTGTCTGTACTTGTGGTGGGGGTTCTTTTACATAAGCTTAGTAGACTATCTTGGCAGGAAATCTGCACTGTGATATCTATAATCCTTTTAGCAAACACCTCTGCTTATATGGTATTTGTCTGTCTGCATGCACAAGGAATTTTGGCACACAGTTTTGAGAACACATCAGAAAAATGCATGATTTCTACCAGATCCTCTAGTTATAAGACCGTTATCTACTTACCCAGAGCTTCTTTTCTCTCTTTTTATACCAGCAGCCCCATACTCTCTAGAGGTACCTTACCTCCCTTTTATTGGCTCCTGGCTCACATCTATATGTTAGTATGTGGTTTATACAAATATGTTTTGAAGTATAATCAACAGGATCTCCTGACAGGTTGTGTGTGGATTGTGAACAAAAGAGTTGTTATCAAGGGTAACTCCAATCAGGGAATATTATTTCCTAAGATTGAGAGTGTTGCTGGGAGGGGTTGTTAAAAAGTCAAGGGCTTGTTTTCTGAAATATGAGTTTATTATTAGACATCCTAGCAAAGATGTCAAGTAGGCCGGTGGATATATAAGTTGGGAGTTTAGGGGAGCAGTTGGGCTGGAGATATATACTAGGGAGTCACTGGCATAGAGCTGGTTGTTAAAGTCAGGAGACAGCCTGAAATTACCTACAAACAATGTGGAATAGATAGTGAGGAAGGCTGAGATTACAGCATTCCACAATTTTGAGCAAAAGGGGAAGGATCTAGCAATGGAGAATAAGGAGGGGAGGGTGAGAAGAGAGGAAACACAGGAGATGCCAGGTAGAGATTACTGGTGGTGTTGACAGGAGCAATTTCAGTGGAGTACTAAGATAAAAGCCTGATTGAAATGAGTTCAAGAAAGCCTATGCAAAGAATTAATGGAAATAATGATGCAGACAACTTTTTGCAGAATTTACTGTGAAGAGAAGTGAGAAATGGAACAGAAGAGAAACAGAATGTGGGGTTAAGGAACATAATGAAGAGTATTTGTTCATTAATAGGGATTTTGAGACCACTTAGAATAAAAAACAAGTAAAGTCTTAAAACATCAAAGAAAGAATCCCAAAGAAATTCAAAGCATAAAAACATTCTTTATAGTGAAAAGTTAGGCAAATTTCCTTTAAACGTACAAAGATGTTTTTATTCCACAATGTAATGGAAGTCTTTGTTTGCAGGCAGTGTAATTATCTACATTCAAAGTCTATAAACTTGAAAACTTTTTGATTTGAAGGTTTAGTAAAGTTTTTGGATATAAGATCAATATACACAAATTGTGGTTCTTATCTGTTAGTTAAAGAAATACAAAATGGATTTTAGAAAATATAACATCTAAAGATATAATAAAACGTAACCTAGAAAATAATTCAGAATTTATGCAAGAAAAAATGTATAGGGTCTCTATGTGTAGCCTTATCAAATTTGCCCAAAAGGGTCTAAACAAAAAGAGAAACCATGTTCAGTTCATTAATGGAAAGATTTAGTTCTAAGGATGGCAATTGCACGGAAAATAACCTATTAATTCAAAGCAGTCAAGTAAATACTTTATCAGTTGTGTGTGTGTGTGTGTGTGTGTGTGTGAGAAATTTTACAAAAGGTTAAAGTTGCCAAGATAATTTTGAAATGAAAAAATAACAGACTAGGTTATCTTACCCGATTGTGAAACTAAAATAATTAAATAAGACAATATTGACATGTGGATGAGCAAATAAATCCATGGAATGGGACAGAAATCCCAGAAATGGTACTGTGTACATATGAAAAATTGACATATGGCAGAAATCTTATTATCATTATAAACATTTGGGGAAATAACTCACTATTTGATTAATAATAATAGTTATCCATGTGAAAAGATAATACATCTCTACCTCACACCATATATAAAAATAGACGGTTTTAAATTTAAATGAGAAAAGCAAAAAAAAAAAAGAGAATTATGAGAATTATGTATCATTTCAGCCATAACCTGAATCTATAGATAGATTTATTTATTTATTTGAGAGAGAGAGCATGTGCGTGGGGGGAGGGGCAGAGATAGAAGGGGAAAAAACCTCAAGCAGACTCCATGTTAAGTGCAGAGCCTGAAGCAGGGCTTGATCTCGAAACCCTAAGATTATGACCTGAGCTGAAATCAGGAGTGGGCCTCTTGTCCGACTGACCCATCCAGGTGCCCTTCCATAACCTGAATCTAATCATGAGAAAACAACAGATGGCTAAGAGACATTCTGCAAAACAGATGGCTTGTATGCCTTAAAAAAAAAAAAAAGTCAATGTTAGAAAAGATATAAAGCATGATGAAGTGTTTAAATGAAAGGAAACTAAATAGACATAAAATTAAATGTAATATAATTGGATCATATACCAGAAAAAAATTTCAAAAAATTACAGTATTAGAAAAACTGACAAAATTTGAATATGATCTATATATTATAGTTTTATATCAGAGTTAAAATTCCTGATAATTATACTGTGGTGACGTAAGTGAATGTCTTTGTTCTCAGGAAGTATACAGTGAAGTGTTAAAGAAATGGGATATTTCTTTCAAATTATTTAGAAAATGTACGTTAAAGCGTACTAATTAAAGTAATATATAGTGAGTAATATAATTATATAATATGAATTATACTTATATAATTATCATTTGTAATTATATTCTTTTCTACCTGTGGTAATATGTAATATACAACACATTTGATTATATTAACATACAGAAGAGTAACTGTATATATAGAGAGGGAGAGAATATAAAAGCACATTTGATAAAATGTTGACAATTGGTGAATCTGGGTAAAAAAAATTTATCACTTCACATATTTGAATTATTTGAAAATTATTTGAAAAGTAAATATAGGAAAATATCACACTTGTAAATCACATGTCAAATACACAAATCATAAAGAGAAAGATTCATCAATTTGACTATATTAAAATTTTCAAAAGGTGTCAATATGAGGAAAAAAGAGAAGTTAAACTCTGAAGGAGGGTTGCAAAATTTATAATCAGTTAGGACCCAAAATATATTAAAAGTCCCAGTAAATTAACAAGAGAAAACAAAAAAGCTTAAGTATATAAATGAGCAATTCACAGAAAGAGAAAACTTAATGGCTACTAGATATGCCTCATTATTCAACCAGTTAGGAATCAGGAAAATGAAATTATTAAAGCAATAAATAATTTCACACTAGCTATATAGACAAAAATTATAAAAAATAGGATCGTACAAAATATTAGCAAGGATATTAAGTGTGAATTCCCGGATAGAGCTGGTGGGTGTTTAATTTGTTATTACTAGTTTTGGACAGCAGTTTAGCAATACCTTCTAAAGATTGAAGATGCCCAAATCCTACAAACCTAGTCCCCACTTTCCTATATTTATACCTGAGACAAACAGGCACACAGGTACACAAGCAATGTGTGTAAAGAAGTTTATTGCAGTAATTTTTGTGATCATTACATAACAGAAGCAACAAAAATGCCCATAAAAGGAAAATGGATAATTGTGTTATGTTCATACAAGGGAATATGATGTCATACTTATGTTAAAACGAACAAACCACACTTGCAAGTATAGAGACAGATTAATCTCAGAATTATAAGTAAACGAGAAAAAGCCAGTTGCAGAATGATATCATTTATGTAAGTTTTAAAACAACCAATCATTTCCAGGTATTATTTACAGACATTGTTATGGGTTGAATTGTGTCTCCCAAAATAATCTGTTGAAGTCTTAACCTCTAGTACTCAACATATGACCTTATTTGGAAATAGGATTGTGGCAGATGTAATTGGTTAAGTTAGGATAAGATTTAATCCAATAAGACTGGTGTCTTTATAGGAAAAGACAGAGACACCAGAAAGAATGCCAAGAAGGCAGAGACTGAACTTGAGCTGCCACAAGTCAAGGAACACCTGGGACTACCAGAGCCTGGAAGAGTCAAGGAAAGATCCTTTGTAAAGGGGCTGGAGGAAGTGTGGCCCTACCAACACCTTGATTTGGACTTTAAGCCTCCAGAAATGTGAGAAAAAAATATTCCATTATTTTAAGCCATAAGTTTATGATGCGGGTTTCCTTAGCTATTAGAGTATTCCCATGAAACTTTTCAGAAGCCAAAAGGGCATAAAGCAAACACTATTTGTTAATTTAAATGGAAAACATTTTGAGCATTTGTGGACCCCCAAAATAACCTCCCTCAGTCTTTTCTTATAGTTAGGACACATCTTGCTAACAGTTATACAAAATAAGTGGAGATGAAGCACAGATGCTCACAGACACAGTTCAAAGCTGTGGTGGGTTGATGATGAGGTACTGAGTGTAGGTCCCAGCAAAGGAGCTTGGTGGTGTCACTCTGGCTGCTTCGGGTTCACATTACCTCTTAAATGGCTCATTGCAAAATAGACAGTGAACGCTGTTTTTGCTGTAAAAGCAAAGGGTGTAAAAAGCAGGGAATACTTGTATTTTGCTATAGCAGCACTCAGAAACTAATACAGATACATTAATGTCTAAATATAAAGAGAAAAGTATATAAATAGTTACACATGCAAGGGGATAGTGAGTACCCAATTCGGGATGATGTTTAACCCTGGGAAGAGAGGAGAACAAAGAGAGGTTCACAGAAGTCTTTAACTGTATCTGTAATTTGTGTTCTTTTAAAATATTAGCACACTAAGGGATGCCTGAGTAGCTCAGTCAGTCTCCAACTCTTGATTTCAACTCAGGGCATGATCTCAAAATTGTGAGATTGAGCCTTGTGTTGGTCCATGCTGGGCATGGAACCTGCTTAAGATTCTCTCTCTCTTTCTCCCCCTTCTCCCCTCTCATGCACACATGCTCTCTCTTTTTCTCTCTCAAATAAATAAACAAAAACATAGTACAATAAGATTTGACAGATGTTGGTAGAGGGTCTAAGAAGGTTTGTTGTAGTTTCCTGCATATGTAGAGTAATTGGTAATATGGAAAGAAAAGTATAAATCCGAAGATGTATTGGGGGTATATGGGAGAGCGTAGTTGGAACACAGTTTCTCCTGGAGTCCATCTACCAGGGCTTTGCCCATTTGGTTAGTGACAACTGTTGGGAACAGTTATTGGTTGTAGTGGTTTGGCAACTAACAGCAGAGCTAGGAGGTGACTGAAATAAAATGATGTTTGTTACCCTCTAAGAATGGCATGTGCAGCCCAAATATGTGAAGGTAAATCTTTCTCAAAAGAATTATCAGAAATTAATTTTTGGAGTATCTGGGTGGCTCAGTAGGTTAAGACTCTGCCTTTGGCTCAGGTCATGATCTCAGGGTTCTGGGATCAAGCCCCGCATAGGGTTTTCTGTTCAGCAAGGAGCCTGCTTCCCCCTCCCCCTCTGCCTGCCTCTTTGCCTACTTGTGATCTCTGTCAAATAAATAAATAAATAAATAAATAAATAAATAAATAAATCTTTTTAAAAAAGAAATTGATTTTTATTTATTATCTCAGGAGAGAGCCTGCCTCATTGTTGAGGAGCTCTTGTTAATAATAACTTTAAATTGCATAATTCTTTAAAGTTTAAAATGTAATTAGAAACCAGTTAAAAAACATTGAGCTGAAATTTTCTTGCCTGCGATTTCACCTCTCAGTCCAGAGTCTGTCTTTGTAAACAGTGTGGAATAGATCCTTATTCGCCATCACTTGATTTCCCTAGTTCTTCTCTCCCCAACCAGAATGCTCCTGCTCTCCCTTTCCTTACCATGTATCTCTTATTACCCTGGGAAGTTTTTTGTTTTGTTTTGTTTTTCTTTTTTTAAAAAAGGACAGTCTATCAAGAAGACAGGAGACAATGGGGACTGGTGAGGTAGTGAGCAACTTTTACGTTGCTGGTAGGATTGTAAATTGGCCCAACCATTAAGGAAAGCAATATGGAAGTTCCTCAAAAAATTCAAAATACATGGAACACCTGGGTGGTGTAGTCAGTTAAGTGTCCAGTCTTGGTTTTGGCTCAGGTTGTGATTTCATGTGTTGTAGGATAGAGCCTTGCATGGGGTTCCACACTTAGCCGAATCTGCTTGGGATTCTCTGCTCCTTCTGCCTCTCTCCTGCTCATGCACGCTCTCTCTCTGAAATAAATAAATCTTAAAAAATATTCAAAATATATCTACTTTATGATCCAGAAATTCCACAACCAATATGTATCCAAAGAAAATGAGAACAGTATTTCAAAGAGATATATGTGTCTCTACGTTTATTACAGTATCATTCACAATAGCCAAGATATGGAAACAACCTGAATTGTCCATCAATGGATAAATGGATAAAAGTATGATTTTTTAATCCAATGGATAAATGGATAAAATATTATATATTATATCTATATTATATATATTATATATATAATATATAATATACATATATAATATATGTATAAAATATTATATATTATATCTATATTATATATATATTATATATATTATATATATAATATATAATATACATATATATAATAAAATATTATTTAGCCAGGAGAAAGGAGTGCTTCCTGCCATTTGTGACAACACGGATGGATCTTGTGAACATTATGCTAAGTGAGATAAGTCTGACAAAGACATGTACTATATGGTATCACTTACATATGGAATATAAAAAAAGTCAAACTTATAAAAATGTAGAGTAAACTGGTGGTTACCAGGGGGTGGGGGGGAGATAAGATAGATGTTGTTTAAGGGTACAAACTTGCAAAAAGTGGTAAACAAGCCATAGAGATCTAATGCACAGTATAATGAATACAGACAATACTGTACTATAATCAAATTTCCTAAGAGACTAGAACCTAATTATTCCAACCACTGAACAGATCATTGGATAATTATATACTGTGATGGAGGTGCTAAATAAATATCACTATAATGACAATCATGTTACAACATGTAAATATATCAAATTAATGTGTCATACACCTTAAATTTACACTGTTATGTCAAATATACTCAATAAAAAATAAAATAAAATGTCCTGGTGATGGTAAAGAAAAAACAAAAAGAAAGATAGAATGCCTCTAACTTGTAGACCCATTTTCAAACCAGTTAGACTACGGTTGTGTTTGAAACTTTTCAGCATGTAGCTCAGAAGCATGAAGTCTTTTCAGGTCACTTTTGGCTTATGGTTGTTTGCAAAGGTGAGAACCCTGGATTGGCAGTGCCATTGTGTGCCAAGACTCTGGGGTCTTGGGCAAGTTAGCTCCTCAGATCATCAATGTCTTCTAATGTGGGAATAATTATTAGCTTATAGAGTTACTGTGTGGGTTAAATTGAGACGTTGTACTAAAATGTCTCATGTCTAGGAAAATTCAGTAAATGTTAAAAAAATTTACTAAATTTTACTAAATTACTAAAAAAATTTTCAGTAAATGTTAGCCACTGTTAATTATTTTATTGGCCCCCACTTCCACAAAAGGAGATGTCCCTATAATCTTGGTAAGGTCACCATTGACCTAAGTGGAAAGTTCTAGGCAAATTACCACAGAGAATCTTGTTTTTTATAAATGTATTTATTTCTTGATTTTTATAATTCAAAACACCCTTACAACCCCCACATTTCTCCCCCTGCAGCTTTATTAAGATTGACATATAACATTGCATAAAGTTAATGTATACAGTTTATTGATTTGATATACTTATATATTACAAAATGATGACTACCATAGTGTTAGCTAACACCTCCATCAGCACAAATTTTTCATATATTGAGGAGAATACTGAAATAATGTGTTTCAGTTCTTGTTTCTGTTTCCTTACTCTAAATTATCTCACCAGTTCTCTATTCTATACACAGATAACAGAGAGGGTATGAGCAGTGGGGGAAAGGGCCTGCATCTTTTCTTTTCTATGAGACTTTGCTTAGCAGGCTTATCTTCCTGTCACCAATTTTGAAAAATTTGAAAAAGTCCAAGATCTTGGGGAAAACTGCTCCATTTTACTTGAGGTTTAGTTTTAAATTATTTTTTATAATGAGAAAAATCCAATGTCAGCACAGTGTCATTGAAATGAGTTAGTCTTATATATTGCTGGTGGGAATATGAATTGGAAGAATCTTTTTGGAAAGCAATTTAGCAACAAGTGCCAAAATCCTCAAGAATGTTTTTTACCATTTAGCCTACCAATTTATTTCCAGGAATTCTTCCTAGGGAAAGGTAATAAAGCACTGGGAAAGATCAATAAACAAATATATTTAAAATAGCTTTGTTTATAACTGGGACATCTAAAAAAATGTTTGAAAATATGGCAATAGTTAAATTATGTTCTATCACCAGATGGACTATTATGCAGCTAATAAAAATGTTTCTGAAAAATACTTAAATGTATGAAAACTTCTGATTATAAATTATCAGGCTAAAAAAGATATAAATCATATTCAGACAATAGTTTCTGTTGTGTAAAATAATCCACAGAGGAATAAAGAATGGTTAGCAATATAGATTCAAGATTCTCTGTGAATAAAGAATGGGTAGTTTTTAATTTTTTTCTCCAAATTATTATGTATCTTCCAAGTCTTCTTCAATGAGCCTGCATATATCTTGTAATATGAAAAAGCCATAATAAAAAAGAATTTAAAAAAACCTTATCACTCAAAACTTACCTTTTATGTTTATCAGTATTTTAAATTAAACAGTGAAATGTTGGTAAGTCTTTTTTGGAATATGAATATATTTATTAGGGTGCGCACAAGAATGACACACTAGCACTGTCTCTGATGTGATAAAGAATACATAAATCTGACCCACATTGTGGCAGGAAATAAGAGTCAGGGCTCTTAGGGCTGGTACCAAGTGTCCACTGAAGCCATCTCCATTCACCAGAGAGGATGTTCCCTTGGATTCCAACATCTCTGCTTTAGCTTCAGTCAGGTCTCCATAACCTGCCAGACTTCTTCATTCCAGCATCAGTTGACCCTCTATTTTCTGGCCACTCTGGACTCCTTCAAGACCTAGTTTAACTGCCCCCTGTCTCACTCACCCAGGAATTCTGAGGTGCATTTCTTTGATGTGCTGCTTCTCTGCCACCCTCAGGGGCATGGTTGGGAGTTGAGGGAGAAGGGCAATTACATCACCTTACCCAAGCAAATAGCAGGATTATATTAGCAGATGGCACTTGAACATACACCTTACAACCTCACAGGGTGCATGTTTTCTCCCCAAATGATGCATAATCTCTTGGAGAGCAAACATGTACAGAATGACTTTGTAAACCAAGGCACAAGGGATGCAAGGTGCATGGTGTTTAATTCTGCCTTCTGCCTCAATAGGAAATAAGCACCTGAAACCTGGAACCAGAGCTCTATCCTGGCTCTCCCCTGCCTTTGAATGGTATCACCACTCAAATTCTTCCTGTTCTCAGCATTAGGTCATTTTTCAAAAGAGAGGATAAGATGAGAGAGATTGAGAGTAGAATGGGAGATTGGGGTGGGGTGGGGAGTAACATATAGATAAAAACCGGCAAAATAAAACAAAAGCAATACAAAGATGCAAAAACCAGATTTAATACTAGACTATAACAAGAGAAGGCAGCTGGAGACTCTGCATGCTAACACAGACACAACCCTAGGGAGGTGGACTCAGTGATGAGTGGAGCAGAGGCCACCGGGTTGGGCTAAGAACCTTTCAGTGAGTACTGAATGGACTGGGTCTGCTGCTTCAGTTGTGAGCCTACTTTGATGGTGACAGATCAGGCAATGGCAGGCCTGGAAATCCCACAGCCCTAGGGCCTGCTAGGAGCAGGGGTTCACAAGCACGCAGGACGCACTGTTCACACAACAGCGCAAGGTGCGGGATGATCTCCAGGCTCTCAGTGTCTGCAACCATCACGATGAACTCAGAGATGCCTCTGTGGAGGGTTTTGGTGGCCTCACTGGCTCCTTCCTGAAGCTGCTTGTAGTTGCATGACTGCTAAGCAAGGTCCAGTAGTTTCTTGATGAGAAGGGTGTCTTGGAGGAGGTAGGCCTTTGGGTTTACATCAGCTTCCATCACTGCATCTCCCTGGGTGGTCTCCTGCAGGGACACAGAAAGGACCCACCCACAGGGAAGCAGTAAGTGGCTAGTGCTAAAGTCTTTTAACCAAAAATAGCAGTCATCTACTCTTTTCTTCATGCTTCCTTCTCCATCCTGAAAAAAAAGGAGCCATTTAAAAATTTCTAGGTTCTTTTTTTTTTTAATTAATTTTTTATTTTTTATAAACATATATTTTTATCCCCAGGGGTACAGGTCTGTGAATCACCAGGTTTACACACTCTAGGTTCTTTTTATGGTATTTAGTCCATGTATCTACAGGTGTTCCTTGTTTAATCACATTTACACATTGAGTTTATATTACAGGCAATGAAGATTATAGCATTCTCATCTATCCCGTTGCCCTCTCTTTTTCTTCTCTCTATATCTGCATCACAATTTTTAGTTAAATACCTATGCAGTGTTATAATTGTGAAAATACTTTTCCTTGCTTTGCAGTGCAGGGTATTATAACAAATCGTAAATTGTAATGTTACAATGTATTATAGTATGGAGTGTAAATGTTTCCTTTCTTGCATAACTCCTGGTTTTTCTTAGAATTAACTGTTGTCTTCTTTTTTCATTTGCTTAATTTTCTTTGACTCATGGCTGTTTTCCAACACCCTCTAACTCTCAGTCAACCACCTCTCAATATAACTTGTCACATGGTAAAATTCTCAGTTCATCTCTTTGCTCTGAGACACCCCACCTGAAACCCTCTGCTTTCCAGATTACCCTGGATTGAGTTCTAGAATCTCTAGTCCTGTCCTATAGCCTGGCAATTTCTGTGCTATTATCATGGAGATTCATGATCCTATAGTAGATACCATGTTTCTAGGATTCCATTTCTTTTCATATCTTTTCTTCATTTTGTAAGAATACATCCACCAGAGAAAAGGTTCATGAAAGATAAAAATTTGATACCTTGCCTGTGTGTCAATTGATTTATTCTATCTTCACTTTTGATTGATACATAGAATTCTACGTTGAAAACCATATTCATTCAGTCGCTTTTGAAAAGGTTCATGGCTTCTTTTGCGTAATTCTTTGTAGGCAGACTGCTTTTTTGAAAATCCTTTGGGTCTTCTCTATACTCTTAAATTTTATGATAATGTGCCTTGGCAGGGTTTTATTTTATTCACTGGAAAATACTGAGCAGGTTCATTCAATCTAAAAACTCATGTCCTTCACTTCTTAGATGCTTTCTGGTATTTTTGAAAAACAATTTCCTCTTCAAAATCTTTTTTTATTTTTTTAAGATTTTATTTATTTATCTGACAGAGAGAGAAAGCGAGAGAGGGAACACAAGCAGAAGGAGTGGGAGAGGGAGAAGCAGGCCTCATGCTGAGCAGGGAGCCTGATATGGGGCTGGATCCCAGGACCCTGGGATCATGACCTGAGCTGAAGGCAGACACATAATGGCTGAGACACCCAGGTGCCCCTCCTTTTCAAAATATTATTTGCTTTCTCCTCTTGGAACTCTTCCTCATTGTATGTTGGACTTCCAGGAGCGATTTTCTAATTTTATTTTCTTTTCACATCCATTTTCCCCTCTTCTTTTTTGTTCTACTTTTGACCATTTTGTTAACTTTTTAATTTTGGCTAATCATATATATATATAATTTCTAAGAGTTCTTTTCTATTTTCTAAAATATGTTACCTTTATCTCATGGATATAGTATTTTTTTGAAGAACATTAATTATGACCCTTCATTAATGATATTTCTTCTCTTCCTAGCATTGCCTCTGTTCCCTTCAAATTTCCCTTTGTTGCTTTGTTTTTGGTCCATGCTTTCATGGTAAAATGTTGCTGTCCTCTTATATGTAAGAGTGAGTTTCTAAAATGTTTATTGAAAATTCTGTGTATGTGGTGACAGCATGCTGGAATTTGGGTGGGGAAAATGTCAGGATGGGTTCCTCTCTTCAGTGATTTTCAAGTAATCCTCCCTTCCCATTTTCAGTTTGACATCTCAACTCTAGAGTTCTCTTGCATAATTTTTCCAGAGAATATACTTACAATATATTACTGTAATATACTTACAGTATATTCTGGGGGTAGGGAAATAATTACTTGACTCTGCTATGAAATGATACGAACCCTGAGAGTCTAATTGCTTCTTATATGGACTAAACAATCCCTGTTTTCAGTTTCTTTCCACCCTGTTTTCTGGAGTACATGTTGCTTAATTGAGTCTTTCTGAGGTTGTGTGGTTGAATTGGCTTCCTTCTCACTAGTTGCCCTCTGCAAATAATTACATTTACCTTTCTGTTCCTCTCAGTAATTTATTTTACTTACCCATCTGCTTTCCCACTCTTTATATGTTCTATCTCAGTCAATGAACATGAGATTTGTTTGCTTATTTATGTTTTCTCCTTGGTATTTGGAACTGATTTTCAAGAAGGGAGAGAGGGGAAAACACCTTAAAGTCACTTTTTAAGGTAAGAAAATGGTGTCAAAATGGAAATAATCATGTCTTGGGCAGCCAAAGGTAGACTCTTTTTCTCATGTCTCCTGCATTTTAATGGGGGCAGTAAAGGACCAGCTAGTTCAGAGCAGAAAGGAAGAACAGAGGTAAGCTCTACATTCCTAAACATAGTGACAATATGCATCCCGCACTGGGAAAAAAAAAACCTGTTATTTTCCCCTCTCATGTTCTAAATTCCCCAATTCAGGGAAACTTGTATCCCAGGTTTACATGCACTCTGCAAGATGTAAGTGATTCTGTTTCAGGTGATTCCTGTAAATAAAGAGAATAGGACAAGTATAGTGATTTTTGTACATGAACTACCTTTCTAGATGCCCAAGGGAGCTTGCTTTAAGAGTAGTAAATCCTTGTACAGTATGTAGGTGGAATTTTTAGAAAGGTTTTCCTTAAAATATGCCACATTCATGCAGGCACAGAAGAAACACCCAGCAGACAGTCTCTTCTATAACAAAATTCCAAGCTGGGATTTCCTGTTGGCTCTAAAGCAAAAAGTGTTCATTAATACAATGTAAATTTGTGCCACCCGAGAGAAGCACTCCCTCAGGCAGATACTTTTCTGTGACTGCCCTGTGTGGTTGCTTCAGTCCAGGGTGTCACACCCATAAGAATTTTTTGTATGAATATTATATAGCAGTCTCATATCTGTGTTGGGAGTAGAGACTCTTTATTCTGAATAATCTTGAGACCATTTATAATATGAGAGTGGCAGAACATATTACAGTTACTAAATACTTTCACATTTGTCTGGAACTCAAAATATACAGTTACTAATAGAGTTAGAATTTGGAACTCAAAACAGACCTACTGTCTTAATTTATTTCTTATGTCTGTACATGTGATTCTTAGCTTATGTCCCACATTTGCTTCTTTCTATCTTAAAAGGCCATCTAGGTATTTTGAAAACTCTGAGTTAATAGAAAGAATATCGCTAAATAAATTATTTTCATTTATGTCTATAAAAATCTCACATTTCAACAGCAAAAAAATAAAAAGGAAGGAGGCAGAAAAAAAAATAGGGAAAGGGAAGAGAGAAATCCCTTTATTGAGGAAAGGAGTTGTTTTGTGCATGAGGGCAGAGAATGAAGACGGAGTGGGTGTTTGGCTGATTCACATCCTGGGGCAAGCACTCCCTTCTTGTGCTTTAGTGCCTTACATTCAATCATTAAATTCGTGCAGGAGTCCTGCAAAGCACTGCAAAGGTATTGATATACTCAAATTGTAGATGAGAAAACTGAGGCTAGCTATTTTAAGTAAACTGCCTGTAGTAATTCAAATAGTAAATAAACCTTTTATGTAAATAGTAAGAACAAACCAGCAATAATAGCAACAACCACAATAAAACTAGTCAAGTTTCTCTAAGACTGTTATCAAGGCTTGGGGGAGCAGCCCGGGTAAATTAAGCCATATCACTCAATGAATAACTGCTTAGTGCCAGTACTGTATTTATACACTCCCAAGTATGTAGGAAAATGGAGATGTTGATATCATTGAAGTCAACAGTGAATGTTCTCTTGACTAAATGTCCACTGAATCACAACTTTTTTTTTTTTTAAATTCAAACCCATGTGGAGTTTTTTTCTTTTTTCTTTTTCTTTTTTTAAATATGTATACAGTCTTATAACAGTAGGGTCTTGCTGTTATGGAACAACTTGAAACCTGACCAGACCTAATTATCTATGAATTCCTATTGCAGAAAGGTGAGAAAAAAATTACTGGGTCATAGCCAGGATACTTGGATTTAACTCTGACTCTTATCTTTGATAACTATATGATTATCATAAAATTATTTTGACCTCCTTGAGTCTCGGCTTTCTTATTGGTAAAATGGAGACATTAATATATGAGATCTGTTCCAACTCCCGAACTATTAGAGGACATCCTTCCTGCTGGAGGAGTCTGTGGATGGTAAATTCTACTTGACATTTACTAAGCCATTGCAGTCAGATAGGGCCTTTTTATTTTTGTTAATTTTTGGAAATTTTATCTATATATTCATGTACTTAGTCCCTTACATTCTCTTTATTTTCTTTTCCTAAATTCCTTTTAGTCAGATGATGAAATTTTTGGATCTTTTAGTCTTGTCTCTTCATTTTGTTTTCATACTCTTACATCTTTATTCATTTCTGTTGCATTCTGGTAAGAACCCTGCACTTAAGCTTCCAGCTCATTAATCATTCTTGGCCAAGTACATTTTTCTCTGTAGACCATCTTTTGAATTTCTTCCACAATCCCATTTTTAATGCCTGTGACCTCTAATTGATTATTTCACAAGAATACACAAATATATACATATAGACATATACAAGCACTATATTTTTTCACCTATTTTTGAGGAAATTAATTGAAGTTAATCTACTGTCTTGCTCTACTAAGTGCTGTTAACTATGCTTTCTTAGGTAATGTTTCCTCTATTTATTGAGGTTACTTCCTCTCATGGTGTTGGATTTCATCAAATGTTTGGTCATTCTTGTTTGAGAACACATTTTTTATTGAAATAACATGTTAGTAAAGTATCTTCTAATAACCATGCTGGAAAAAGTAAGATTACATTAAAAACTGTGGGTGATAGTCTCTCATGGTTCATCTCCCTCTCTGATTTCTCCTCCTTCAGTTTTCCCTTCCTTCTGCTATGGTCCTCATTCTATAGCTTATGTTCCACACATGAGTGAAACCATATGACAATTGACTTTCTCTGCTTAACTTACTTCACTTAGCATAATCCCCTCCAGTTCTATCCATGTCAATGCAAATGGTGGGTATTCATCCTTTCCTATGGCTGAGTACTATCCCATAGTACGTATGTGCCACATCTTAGACTATAAACCCCAGGAAACAAACAGCGTTTCAGAGGGGAGGGAGATGAAAGGAGGGGAGTAACAGGGTAATGGGTATTAAGGAGGGCATGTGTTGTGATGAGCACTGGGTGCTATATGCAACTAATGAATCATTGAACACTACATCAAAGACTGATGATATACTATACAGTGGCTAACTGAACATAAAGCAAAAAAAAAAAAAAAAAGAAACTGGGTGATTTCCAGAAAGATGCAGGGCCCCAAGATTATTTTGAAAATGAAACCATAATTCCAAATACGTACAGAAGAAAAGGTTGCAAAGGCCAGAGTGGCAGGGACTATGAGGGCTCCTTCTGCAGTGGGAACAAGAAGGATTGCAAAAAAAAAAAAAAAAATAGGAAGGTGACTTTCCCTCTAGGGGTTCTCATGCTTCCTGGAATCTCAGGATGACATTTTAATGATGACATCAGCCTTCTGTGATAACTTGCTCTTGGACCTTAGTTCTTGATAATATTTATTGGTTCTTCTCTTCAGAGCTTCTGTCCCATATCTCTCTTGCTCTTCTTGTTGCTGAGCCCGCACCCCTCATCTCACATCCTCAATGACGTGGATTTCAATATGTGATCATTTTTAGGGCAGCTGCTGTATAATCAGAGTAAATATGCAGAAGTGTGTGACAGGGAGGAGAGAAAATGGAGCTGAAACCACAGACCCAGTTCTTAGTCTCAGGATTGAATTGAATTTTTGTTAGGTTTTGAGTTTCTGGGTTTTTGGGGGGGTGGCATTGAATGTAATTAATGTTCCTGAAGATGAGGGTTTACATAAATTTTATGTTCAGAAATTTTAAAGAAAATGTAATTTTATGTTGTCAAAATCCCCTACTTTATTCTAGCCATGTGAGACCTAAAATATATGTTTTGCTCAAATGAAATATTAATGTCTTTAATATAACATATATAATTAGATAAAAGTAAGTGTGAAATTAGGAAAAAAATGAGCTGTACATTAAAATTAATTATAGTTTCTTTAGAACTATGTCAGTTAAACTGTCATATTATCATTGAAGATTAATCACATGAGTTAAAAATTGCTAGAGAAAATTTAGACATTACAAGCAAAGTTATGAAGATAATCAGATAATATTCTTTAATGGAAAACGTCACTCCAACTCCAGATTCTGAATTTACAAACCAAACAGATTCAGGTCAAGTCCTCTGAAGGGAACAATGAATGAATGAGCTTGGGGAGAATCTGGTGAAGGGGAGAATGTACAAAACCAAAGCCTCTTACAAGAGAATCTTCCCCTGACTCAATGAAGTTTATTTATGCTCTTCTTTCCAGCCTCATACCCATAAAGGAAAGAAGCTTCTCTGGAATGTTATGCCAGGAAACTGGTTGTGTTCTGAAGAGCACTGGACACAGATTTAGGAATTGGTATTCTAGTCCTTATTCTTTCACATGGTTGCAGGGGGAACCTGAAGACATCCTTATGTCTTGGGACTTACCTCACCTTTCCTGTAGAATGAGAAGACAGAGTCCCATGACTTTTCTTCTGGGCTTGAGGTTCGAGAATTGAATAGCTCAGGATTACCAAACAGAAGCATACCTAGACATTTTTAGAGAATTTAGATATCTAATTTTCCCTTTTATTTTAAGTAGAATTACAAATAAAAGAAGTCTGTCAGTATTCCAGATTTCAGAGAAACAAAAATTATTTCAATTCTCCTTCCACGGCTCTGGCAATGTGCTGTCAGATTTCAAATCCCAGATCATTTCTGGTAACCCCTAGAAGAAAGAATTAAAAACTGTCATCTAAACAAACACTGGGGTAGTAGTTAAAATTTAAGCTTTTGAATTTATAAGAAACCCCATCCAAAGTTGATTATAGATAGTGTAGGTGATGGTTTGGGTGATAATGATGATGATTCTTTCTTTCCAGTGTTTTCAGTCCTCCCTCATGTCTTCACACTGATCATTCTTCTCTGTCTTCTCTAAGGACTATCTTTACATCTCACCTCACCTTCATTTAATTCTACCTCCCTTTCTGACAGATCCCAGATTTCCAACAAACATGTATTGTCAGGGTCAAAGGCAAAGACATTTCCATACTAACCAGCCCCCATTCAGTGAACTTCATAGTGTGTCCAAGTTGTTTGGTTGGAGCGGAGTTCTATAATGAGCATACTGCTGGAGATCTCAGTCTTCTGCAAAAGCTCAAGGAGATGGTGAGCTGACAGCTGTATAACTCTTATTGAAATGGCACGTTTTAAAGGGTGCTTTGAAGCTAATAGAAGGAATGAAGAAATAGTTCACACATGCTGTCTTTCCACATTTCACCTCAAAACATTAGATATTATTATTTTGTTGGGTTAGCAAGCAGAGAAAGACAGGGAGAGAGAGAAAAAGAGAGGGAGAGAAAGCTAATGGAAGTAATTTAAATATTCTCTGAGTTAGAGATGAGGGGGATTAGAGAGTCCTGATAGTCTCTGCCATGAAGACTGTGGCTCTAACTTAGCTTCCAAGCTTTCTATTCTCTTTTTCTCTTCGCATTGGAAATGCAATAAGCACACAGAGACCCTCTCCTTTTTTTTTTTTTTTTTTTTTCAGTAGGTTTGACTGCAAATTGCTAACAAACATAAGAAAAGAGATTCAACTTCAATTTACTGTTTCACTAACCAGGTTGGCACAGATTTTCAAAAATATTTCCCAGTGTGCATAAGGTCTAAGAAAGCAGGCATTTTTCATAAAGTGCTAGTGGAATTCCAAATTGTTGTGACCTTTCTGAAGGGTAATTTTGATGTTTATATCAAAAGCTATTAAAAATACTGATACCTTTTGACTCAGCAATTGTACTTAAGTAAAAGTGTAAATGTGCACAAAGATTTAACTTTAAGGATGCTTACCACACTATTGTTTGTAAGATTTAAGCTCTTGAAAGCAAATTCAATGTTCCCCAGAAGGAGAATAATTAAATAAATATTTCCCATTCATATGAGGAAATGCTTTTTTTTTGCCATTAAAATTATGTGATGATGAAGAAAGGTCCTTGTTGGCATTGAAAATATTCATAATACATGTTTAAGTTTTAAACTCAGTGTATTATGCCATTTTGTAAAAATTAAAAGGTCTGTATTAAAAACATTGGAAGAGTAATACATCAAAATATTAATAGAGGTTATATCTGATGATAAGCTTATAAAATGTATTTACTGGTTATTATATCCTTATTTTTTAAATTTGTAAAATAAAATGAATTCATTCAGCCATAAAAATAAATTGCTTTATAAAGGAAAGATTGATCTGGGCAGGAATATAGCATAAATCAGAGAGGACAGAGGCAAGGGAATACAGTCAAGACAGTGTTACAAAATAGTAACATGCTGGAAATAGGAAGGAGGGGCTGATGTGAGAGACAGTTTTTAAAGGTAGAGGCAATGATACTTGATGGCAACAGGAAGTGGCAATGAGTAATGGTGACTATATGATATGTGTGTACTATCGTGAGAAACAGTACTTTGGTGTATAGATTTAGGTTGTTAGAGAACATCTAAGGAGATGTCCTACAGATAGTGGAAGATATTGGTGTAGTGTCAGGTGCATTGCCAAGGCAGGGGGAGGATTTGTTTTATCCATAGAGCTGAAACAGTAGGAGTTAATTACCAAAAGAAAAGACTGTAGTCACTAAAGACAGGTGTACAGGAAGATTGGTGAGTATGAGCATGAAGAGGAAGAAGGGCAGCAAAGGAAATAAAGAACCATCTAAAGAAATGGAGAACAAACTAAATAATGCAACATAGTGGGAAGCTAGAGGAGGGGGTGTGAAAAAAATGAGGCAGAAAACTATATTCTATTTCAGAAAGATCAAAGAAATGATGACAGAGGAAAGGCCACTGAATTTGAGAAAGGACTCTTTCTCATTAGAGTCATTGGAAGAGAAATATTCCATTTCTGGAGGTTAGTGGGAATAGAAATCAAATTGTAGAGAATCATTCATCCCAAAACCTGTGCCAGTGAAAGAAGGAGGGAGGGCTTTAGAAGTGAGCAAAGCCAGATAAAGCAGAGTTCAACATGGAAGAGACATGCTTGTCTTTGAAGGAAAGGAGCCTGCAAAGAGGGACTGGAAATAATGAGTGAAGGTAATTTGGGAAGAAGTTTCCTGAGAGGGAGGGAATATTTGGGCTGTGGAGCACAGATTTCACAGTTCAAATGATAGTAAAGAGATGTTCTCTTTCTTCTAGAGATCAAGGAAAAGAAAAGAGAATGAATGTAGACAACCATGAATTTTGAAGGATGAAAGAATGGGTAAATTGGTGGATATTTTGGATATCCTCAAAGGTGGATTTGGGGTCCTTTATGCTCCTATAGTAGAGTCCTGAAATGTGGGCTCAGGAAATCAAAAGGGCTTAGAATTTTAATTTTAAGAAATAGGGGGAAATAGATTAATAAAATTTTTACCAAGTGTCACGTATTAGAGGAAAGTGGCTAGTGTTATTTGACTTCATTTTACTCTTATGAGGATCTAAGGGGACTTTGTAGCCAACAGCATCATGTAGGGCAGGAAAAGAGAACCATGGTTTCACATGGGAAATGAATCTGTGAATCTGAAGTGGCTGGCAGCCATGTTAAAATAATTGACCCAAGAATGAGGGCTAAATGTTGCTAGAAATTGGCTTATAAAGTTTGTGAAGCTAGATGAGCTGATGTTAAGTCAACTGAGTGGAGGTCTGAGAAGGCCATAGAAGGAAGGAGATGGAGAGAGGTTTGATGGAATGGGGAAATAAGAAAGGTGAGAAGGCTGTGGTAATAAATGGTGATAATTGAGTAACTGAGGGATGGAGCAGTGGAAAGAAAGGTGCCCATTTTGATGGGGTGCTCAGGTGCAAAGAGATGCAGAAGGGCTGATCTGAGCAGAAGGTGGATATGAAAGTATGATATTAGGTATTTGGGAAGGGTCTTGGAGTTGAACGTGAAAATGGACATGAGTGCTGATGTCAGGTTCTGTCTCAGAGAATATTAGTCCTCATGGAGGCAAAACCCTCTCTAGAGGTCCACAGGACTAGGAGTAGTGTAGCTGAATGGTAACGAACAAGGGCTTTCCCACCTCCATAACTTCCCAGTCATATGACCTGGTGAATGTTACAAAACCCTTCTAAAAGCCAGTTCCCGCATCTGCAAAACACTGCTACTGATCTCCTGTTAATGTTGTGAGGATTGAATGAAATAATATAAGTATCTGGAAGAAATGTCACCATTATGATGGTGAAGTTTATAGTGGTGGTGAAAGTCTTTTGATGAGTTCAAGATTTTGACATCATTGAAGACTCTTGGTAGAGGGTCCAAGTCATTTAGGAGTTCCTATCATATGGGGCTGATTATATAATTTCTCAGCCACTTATGAAAAATGTGGCCTTAGCACAGGAATAGGTGGTTATTATTATAAATGATGTAGAGAAAGAGTTGTCCATTGTTCTCAGATAATCTTGGCTTGAACGCAATAAAACTTAACCTGGCTTAAGATTTCTAGTTCCTACCTTCATTATGTCTTCAAAATGTGATTTTTATGACTTGTTCTATGAGTTTACCTCCAAACTATTATCTTTGTTCTGACCTTAATACACAAGAAATTTTTAATGTACCCATCTTTTCTTTTCTTTATTTTTTTAAGAAATAAATATTGCAATAATTAATGATACTAATAGTGGTCCTGAGTGTTCTAGAAGTTGTTACATTCACACTACTCTCTACTTTAGAAAAGCAAGGAGGTATATATGATATTATAGATTTTTTTTATTTCATTAAAATAGTTGAAATAAATGATTTGATACTAAAATTATTAGGACTCAATAATTTTGAAAATTTCTTAGTAATTATATAGAGAAAAGTCATCCTCATATGCTAGGCTTTTATTTCTAGCATTCTTTTTAAATTTGTTGGTTTCCATAAGATCATCCATATTTTGTGAAAATTACCTGGAGTAGTAACCCAAGTTAGAAATACAAATTCTATGCCATTCACATGTAAATATATATATTTAAGCACCTTATTTTCAATGATTCTTCCTGGCAGTAATAGATAATGGAGATTATACCTCAAAAGACATGGGTATTTTCGGGAGTTAAGTATAAAGATGATAAATAAAGTTGTTTTAAGTTTTTCTCACTCACAGGCATGATTCTGGTTCCTATATCCATATAATTTATCATCAGACATGGAGTATGTATGCAAGTATTAAGGGAGCTTCATCATAGATGAAATTTGGCATTAGGTGTGAGGCTCTAAGAGAAAAGAAAGTACTCAAATCATCTAAGTGTTGGCCTGGCTGGATAGGAAATAAAGATAAGAAAGACGGAAAAGCCACTTAGCATTAAGATCAGGCTGATCTATTAGATGTGGGGAAACAACAGACTGGATTCTCTCCCCTTTTCTTTCTCACTCCTCTAACACATTAGGTAAATTATTTGTATAACTGAATAGCTAAGATCCACTAATTTCCACAGTAATGAATAAAAATGTAAACATTAATGTTTTCTGCCTTTATATTGACTCTGATCCACAGAAGTCCTTATCAGTTTCCTTAAATAATGCCTCCTGACTGGAGACATCATGACAGAAAAGTATCCGAGGGGTGGGACAATTTAAAACATATAAAATGTAAATATAATTTGTAAATTTAGTACCTGGCTCTCTACTTCCAAGAACATTATTAATAAATGAGGACCTACATGTGTCCAGGACTCTAAAAGTCCATGATTCAAACACAAAGGAAAGTTACTAGAATAAAGCATAGTTGAAAAAATGACAACTTATTTATTTTATAAATCTAAATAAATAAAAGTTTAAGAGGTACATTAAAACAAGAGAATCATAAATATATGGTAATACAACCATTTAAAAATCTTTTTTGATTAAAGACAATGAAACTTTGCTATCTCCCTCTCAATGTGCACAGAAGTACTGAAACTGAAGGAAAAGTTATCAAAGAAATGGAAACATAACTTATTCCCTGATGTTTCTATTCTGTCAGCCCATTTGGGGTGTGTGTTGATTCTCTCTGGAACCTATACAAATGGAAATATATGTATGTACCAGTGTGCTTTTGGGTGATTTGAAGTCTTTCATTTTTTGAATTCCCATTACCACACCACCCAAACATCCGTACTTACCTTTATCATGTCTGCTGCCTGTATATGGCTAACCCCTAACCACTAGCCATTTTCAACTGAAGTGCATCTGCTTGGTACTAAGCAGCTCGCTGAGAAGATTCTTCCCTCCCAATCAACACAACCATAGCATGAAATGAAGACACGGAATGAGGTAGAAGGAGGGAGGAAGAGAAGGAGTGTGGGCACTATTTCTATTAAAAAAAATCCTCTGACTTCTTATGTGTTCTGGAAGGACTATTAATATTTCTTCCTAACTCTTCCTGCACTGCTAGGCTTCCCTTTCTCTCCCACCCTCACACCTCCCCATGCCACCAAAGTCTTGAATCAGCAGATTCTGAGCTCGGAGCAGTAAAGAGCTATTGAGGGACAGACTCTGATAGCATTACGGCCAAACATGGAACCATTTTCTGTGGCGAATCGCTGAGTTCTACCTGGTTATCTCTTGCCTTGCACATCACTTCCAAATGACATGCTCTCAGTCCGGGCAAAAATGAGAGTTTTTTAAAGAACTGGGATTTCAATAATATGTGACGAAAGGATGAGATTACTTTCTGAGGTAGGGGAAGGCAGGGAGGAAGGAGGGAGGGAGAGGAAGTGGGAGAGGAAGAGAGGTGGGGAGGAGGGAGAAAGAGGTAGAATTGTGTATCACTTAGAGCACTTGATTACCTGATTTCTCTAGTTCTTGAAACCGGTCCTATTCTAACCTAACTTTGTTAGGTCAAAAAGAGAAAGTCATTTTAATTTCCTTTGTCTTCTTTCTTTCTCCCGCTTCTCTTACATGTAGCAGCTGAATGTTGTAGATCTTCCTAATATTCTTGAGTTATTTATAGGATTTACTGCAATTTGACTGCTACACACTATGTAAGGTGAAGACTGATATTATTACGCATTTTCCAAAATATAGAAAGTGAAATAGGCAATGGAGAGGGAAATAGATCCATTTGCATTGGGCAGTTTGGAAATTTGGAAGTAGAATTAGTAGGCAGCTCTGCTGTCTGCCTACAAAAAGAGAAGACATCCTACAGTTCCCAGTTCCCTCCCCTGTCTTGAATGCCTCTGCCTCATTCCCAGGGTTCCTAGAAGAATAAGGGAGACACATTTGAATGCTTCTTATCTGTGATTAATCAGCGTTGTTATGACGTGAATTTATCTCAGAAAACATGAAGAGATGATGAATAAAAGAAACACACTTTTGTGCACCCTTGTGAGGTTAAAAATGCAGTCTTGAACTATAAAATGTGTGTAGTTACTTCCACATATTTCCTGCAAAAGACATATTTTCATTTTAATTTGACAGTTACATTTCTTTCTCTCAGGAGCATAGTCTTATGGACTGGGATGGAACCTGTAGGGTCTAAACTGAGATGCTTCCAAACATTATTCACAGATGCAATAAGGAAAATTGGAACAAGGAGCAAAAAGGGTTCCTGAGGCTTTTCCTAGAACTTTTGATGGACTTATATCCTGGGAGATAGGCACAACAGTAGTAAAAGGATCCAATATAGGGATGAATTAGAAATAGGAGCAGAACCCTATCAAAAAGTATCAGAGAACAAAGCTCAAAATGAACCTTAATCTTTAGTCCCTAACAGAATTTGAGCAACATGCATCACTTAGGGTTGCTAGTGCAATTTCCATATATGACAAAGAGAAGGAAAAATCTATTTTTCAATTTACATATATGTATATATATATATATATATATATATATATACTATATAATATAATACAATAATAAATACTACAATCAAACTGTAATAATATATAAAAGTTATGTTTTGCCAAATCCCTTACCTCCATCCTCAATATAACATCCTTTTCTTAGAAAAAACTATGATTAAGATTTCTATGTATATCCTTTCATATAATTTTGTAGAAATTTACTATACATAGTCATTTAGAATATTTTTTTCTTAGCTTTTTCATATATGTGGACCATACTTACCATGTTATTATATAGCTCGCTTTTTTCGCTGACCTGTCTTGAAGAGCTTTTCATGTCAGGAAAGAATGAGATACACGGTATGCTTTTCAAAAATTGCAAGGTATTTCTTAATATGGATGTACATAATTTATTTAAGACTTCCCTTAAAGATGCCCATTTAGGTCATACCAACTTCTCATAAAAACAAGTGTTACAATAGCCTTTTCATAAATATTTGTGCTAACATATTATTTGTCATCTTTTTATTTTGAAATGATTTCAAACATATGGAAAAAGTATGAGAATAGTATAAAGAGCTCCCACAGGTCAATCAAACCTCAACACTGCTAAAGTCTCTTTCTCCATATGTATCATGCACACATACTGTTGTTATGCTATTATTTTTCTGAACTATCTGAAAATAAGTTTCAATCATCACACCCTTTCCTTCCTAAATTCTCCAGTGTGCCTTTTCTAAGGACATGTACGTTTTCTCAGATAGCTGTACAATTGCCAAGTTAAGAAAATTTGACATTGACACAGTACTATTATCTAAATCATACTACTATGAATAAATTTATAGTTTTTAAAAAAATTTTTAATTTCTTTTCAGTGTAACAGTATTCATTGTTTTTGCACCACACCCAGTGTTCCATGCAATCCGTGCCCTCTATAATACCCACCACCTGGTACCCCCAACCTCCCACCCCCTGCCCCTTCAGAACCCTCAGATTGTTTTTCAGAGTCCATAGTCTCTCATGGTTCATCTCCCCTTCCAATTTCCCTCAACTCCCTTCTCCTCTCCATCTCCCCTTGTCCTCAATGCTGTCTGTTATGCTCCACAAATAAGTGAAATCATATGATAATTGACTCTCTCTGCTTGACTTATTTCACATAGCATAATCTCCTCCAGTCCTGTCCATGTTGCTACAAAAGTTGGGTATTGTGGGCGCCTGGGTGGCTCAGTGGGTTAAAGCCTCTGCTTTCGGTTCAGGTCATGATCCCAGGGTCCTGGGATCGAGCCCCACATCAGGCTCTCTGCTCAGTGGGGAGCCTGCTTCCTCCTCTCTCTCTGCCTGCCTCTCTGCCTACTTGTGATCTCTGTCTGTCAAATAAATAAATAAAATATATAAAAAAAAAAGGTTGGGTATTCATCTTTTCTGATGGAGGCATAATACTCCATAGTGTATATGGACCACATCTTCCTTATCCATTCGTTCGTTGAAGGGCATCTGGGTTCTTTCCAGTTTGGCGACCATGGCCATTGCCGCTATAAACATTGGGGTACAGATGGCCCTTCTTTTCACTACATCTGTATCTTTGGGGGTAAATACCCAGTAGTGCAATGGCAGGGTCATAGGGAAGCTCTATTTTTAATTTCTTGAGGAATCTCCACACTGTTCTCCAAAGTGGCTGCACCAACTTGCATTCCCACCAACAGTGTAAGAGGGTTCCCCTTTCTCCACATCCTCTCCAACACATGTTGTTTCCTGTCTTACTAAATTTATAATTTTTACTAATTCTAATAAGGTCCTTTATACCAATTTTGTTTTCTGGTGTGGGATTCCATTTAGGATCATGTATTACAATTAGTGGTCATCTTTCTTTTCTTCTCTTTTTTTGTTTTTACTTTTTTCAGCTTTATTGAGGTATAATTGACATATAATAACCTGCTATACTTAAGGTGTACAATTTGATGAATTTTGACATATGTGCATACACCTAGGAAACCATCACCACACTTAAGATAACGAACATGTTCATCACTCTCCATGGTTTCTTTGCATTGTTTTGTAATCTCTTCTCATTCCCTTCCCTTCCTCCAACTCCAAGCACAGGCAAAATGTGCTCTGCTTCCTATTACTGTAGATTAGTTTGCATTTTCTAGAATTTTACATAAGTATAAAAATATGCTACCTACTTTTTTTTTTTTTTGCAGTGGAGGGCAGTCTGGCTTTTTCACACCATTTTGAGATTATCCTTGTTGTTACATATATCAATAATTAAATCCTTTCTAATGCTAAGTAGTATTGCATTGTATGGATATACCACAATTTGTCCACTCACTTTTTAAAAATTTTTTATTTTTTGAATTTCTTTTCAGTGTACCAGAATTCATTGTTTATGCACCATACCCACTGCTCCATTCAATATGTGCCCTCCATAATACCCACCACCAGGCTCACTCAACTTCCCACCCCCTGCCCCTTCAAAACCCTCAGATTGTTTTTCAGAGTCCATATTCTTTCATGATTCATCTGTCCATTCACCTTTTGAAGGACATTGGATATTTTCCAGTTTGGTGACATTACAAATAAAGCTATAATGAATGTTCATGTTTAAGTCTTTGTGTGGACCTGTGCTTTCATTCTCTCAAGTAAATTACCTAGAGGTAAAATGATGGGTCATGTAGTCAGTACATGTTTAACATTTTAAGGCACTGCCAAACTCTTATCTAAAGTGGTTGTATCAGGTGCCTGGGTAGCTCAGTTAGTTAAGCATCAGATCTTAGTTTTGGCTCAGGTCATGATCTCACAGTTGTGGGATTGAGCCCTCATCAGGCTGGGCTCAAGGCAGAGCCTCTTCAGAGTCTCTTTCCCTCTCCTTCTCATTCATTCTCTTTCTCTCTCTCTCTCAAACAAATACACAAAATCTTAAAAAAAAAAAAAAACCCAAAACCCCAAAATGGTTGTATCATTTTACATTCCACCAGCAGTAACTGAGAATTCCACTAGCTCCACGTCATTGCCAGCACTTGATATGATCAGTCTTTTTAATTTTAGACATTTTAATAGATATGAAGTATCTCATTCTGGTTTGAATCTTTCCTAAAGACTAATGATCCCAAACATCTTTTCATGTGCTTATTAGCCACTGTGTGTCTTCTTAGGTCAAGTGCCTATTCAAACCTATAGCCTGTATTTTCACTGGACATGTATGTGAGTTAGATGATCATTTTTAATAAATTGTTTTCTTGTTGACTTGTAGGAATTTTAAAATGTGTTATCAATAGAAATCCCTGGTCTTCTCTCTACATTTCATATATTGTTCTCACCTCTGCTACTCATATTTTACCCTTTTACATAGGGAAACTTAATTTTTGTGTGGTCAAATCTATTTATTTTTCCTTTGGGCTTCTGGAATTTTCTTTATTTTTTTTAAAGACTTTATTTATTTATTTATCAGAGAGAGAGCATAGGCAGACAGAATGGCAGGCAGAGAGAGAGAGAGAGAGAAGCAGGTTCCCTGCTGAGCAAGGAGCCCGATGTGGGACCCGATCCCAGAACACTGGGATCATGACCTGAGCCAAAGGAAGCCGCTTAACCAACTGAGCCATGCAGGTGTCCCTGGAATTTTCTTCATATATACAAAAGTCTTCTCAATATCCTTCTGTATTTTTTTCCTGTACTTGTCTAATTAAAAAAATTTAGATCACTAATCCATCGCTAGTATGTTTTTATGCAAGATTAAAGATCTTATTATTTTCCTCAAGGCAACATATTTTTTATATTCCCAGTTATGGGTAAATTTATGTCCAAGAACTTTACAAAATTTAAATATGGGATCTTAGATCCAACCCTGAGTTTTAGGAAATTATCAAAAATGGCAGATGAATAGAAGATTGGAATTATCCCTTAAAAATTATGATACCAAAGTAACCTACATCTTTGGGGCACCCGAGTGACTCAGTTGGTTGAGTGTCCAACTCTTGATTTCTGTTCAGGTCATGATCTCAGGGTTGGGAGATTGAGACCTGCACTGGGATCTGCACAGGGCATGGAGCCTGCTTGGGATTCTGTCCCTCTTTCTCTCTTCCACTGCCCCCTCCTACCTCCTTTCCTCAAAAAAGAAAAAAAGAAAAGAAAAAAAAGTAACCTACATCCAAAGGAGAATAAGCAGGAGGATAAAAACTTTGCCAAACTAAATTATAAGATGTACTAATTAGGTTTTCTTGGACTAATGTTGGCTTAAACAAAAAGGAGGTTATTTTTCTCGTGTGCCAAGAAGTTGAGAGAGGGACAATTACCAGCACATCTTCAGCAGCTCGACCCTGCCATCAAGGCCGAAGCTTTTTCCTATGTCTGCTTCTCCATCTTTAGCATCCTCATAGTTGTGAGAGGATCAACCTGGCTTTAGGTTCCCACCCAAGCTAGTCAGGAAGAAGGGAGAAAGTGGACAACATAGGTCAGTGTATCTCTCTTATCAAAAGATCAAGTGTCGTATCATGGAAGCTTAAGTGGGTAGAAGAAGAATAAATGAAACAAGATGGGATTGGGAGGGAGACAAACCATAAGTGACTCTTAATCTCACAAAACAAACTGAGGGTTTCTGGGGGGAGGGGGTTTGGGAGAAGGGGGTGGGATTATGGACATTGGGGAGGGTATGTGATTTGGTGGGTGCTGTGAAGTGTGTAAACCTGGTGATTCACAGACCTGTACCCCTGGGGATAAAAATATATGTTTATAAAAAATAAAAAATTAAAAAAAAAATCAACTCTGTAAAAAAAAAAAAAAAAAAAAATCAAGTGTCAAAGTAAATTTTCTTGATGTTTCTCTGGCTAGAACCTGACCACCTTTCTATTTCTAGAGGCGAAGGGGCTGGGAAAGTAAATATTTGGTGTTCTAGCACTATAGTAGAAGGCAGCAAGGAAGAAACTATGAAAGAATTTAGATTTGGCTGCTATGAGTTAGCGAACACATTGACTTTATCATATGTGATAAATTTGAAGAAACGCATGTGGCCAGCATGGAGAAGTATTTGTATGTATGTATGTACATATTATTGAAGTATAATTGACATAGGAGAAGTGTTTTTTTAAAGTGTGTCTTTTAAAATTTAAAGGATTGTCACATGGAAGGGGAATATTTTATATTGCCAAGCTAGGCCAATATGGGGGCTTAAGTGGGTAGGAGAAGAATAAATGAAACAAGATGGGATGGGAGGGAGACAAACCATAAGTGACTCTTAATCTTTCTGCCCTTCAACAATATGTGGACTTTAAAAAATTATGTTATGTTAGTCACCATAGAGTACATCATTAGTTTTTGATGTAGTGCTCCATGATTCATGTATGTGGACTTTTATAAGGAGAAAAATTGCAGCTGAATGTAAGGCAGACAAAAGGGTCTAGTTGCCTCAAGAGCAAGTAAGTTTCTGCATTTATTCTACATGCTTTCAAAATTATTTTTTCAGCTCTGTAAGTATGCCCTTCATATAGATGAGAAAACCAAGGCCAGAGACATTAATATCTTTTCCATAGTCACAGAGCTAGTAAATGTCAGACTGGGACTTGAACCCAGGCTGCCTGTCTTCAGAGTTCATGTTCTCACACACTTTACTGCACTGTCCTAGCAGAGATTGGATCAGATCCCAATAGTGTGGTCCCATCACAATACTCTTAAAATTAGGTTCCTCTTATGTATGCAATTAGATACATGTCCCACTAAACCAGTATCTATTATTTATTATCATTTAATAAATACTTATTCAACTCAGGAGGAAAAGCCTTTACTTTCAGCTCTTCTTTTGGCTGCACATACAGCTACATGTGATTATTTTAGTGTATCATATGTTTTATGCCCAAACCCCCTCAGCTACCTCCTCATAATTTGGCAGTATAAAATGATAATTTATTTCCTTTATTATTTTGTAAAAACTCCTATTGAACAATCATTGTTTCTTGTATAGGAAGCTAAACAAAACCATTTCAGAACGAATGTATTTAGTAGTTTCTTCACAGATAGGAGGAAAAGGCAGACCCAGAATAAAGGTGAATGCCATGCGTACTTCAGCATGAGGTCCGGCTTCCTCATGCCAGTGCTCTACAATTGGTTCCAGGTATGTGCCTCAAAGAGACCACCTGCAAACCACTTCACTTCTAAAACTTCTCCCAAAGAGATATAATCAGGGAGATTACAGACTCTGGATTGATTTGCAGCTGCTACTCCAGGTTAGTGAAAGGTTGTAAATCCCACATTTCCTACAGTCTGTTGAAATGAGATCCTTCCACGGCTGCTGCTTCTCTGCCTACAAGAGAACAAGGCAGCACAAAGGCCAGACACGGTGCCCAGGGTGGGGACCTGGGTGGCAGCCAAGAAGACATGCAGAATAGATTAAGTGTGGCAGCTGGCCAGTGTTCTGCAGGCCAGTGCTGCATGGTGTCTGGAGGGAAGGTTGGGGATTCTCTAGAATTAGAAGAGCAAGAGCAGATCTGTCACAGGAGAGGAGACCAGGGGGACTGGATCCAGTCATAGCGGAGCAGTCTAGACCTCAAGGGCTGGAATGGGCTTCTGAAAGAAATGAGGCATTCAGGGCCAGAAAACCAACTTCAGTTTGGGGCTGTTTTAGCAAGAGCAACGTCACGTAACGTTTCCAGTATGACAAGATTGGCCTCCTAGAGGCCAACTGGCTCTGTCCCTTCCTCTCCATTTGCCAAACACCTTTGCCTTTATTCCCATTTCCCCCAGCTCTACTTCTTGGGGAGTGAATTTTCTAGGTTATAACCTGCTGTGTGATCTGCATTCCTTTTTATTTGTTCCAAATACCTTTTTTTCAAGTTTCAAAAGTGCCTCTTGGTCCTAACATTTGGGAGAAGGGTGTCTGGCAAGGACATGGACCTGGAGGTGAGCCAGAGAGCTCACATTGTGTTCACTACCCTCAGCTTCCTAATCTGTAAAGAGAGTGAGCAACTGCCCACATGCTGGATTTCAGGAGGCGGTGGGTTACTGAATGTGAATATGCCAAACTCTGCACAGCTACTCATTGTGTTGCTTCTCTTGAAGCACACTGCCCTAAACATGGTTATCCCTTCAATTCCAGCAGTCCCAAGACACCCTTCTAGGAAAAGTGGCCCCACAGTGGGCAGGTGAATTTGAAGGAAATAAATCGGGTGCAAAGTTAGGAAGGTTGTTATTTTGTTTGGAAGATTTCTTAAGTTGGAGCTCTTCCTTTATTAGGAAAATTTGGCTTATTTATGTGTACAGGTTTTGTTCATCTACGATTTTTCCTCTATTCACATACGCTATTTAAAATACTTATAGGATCTTTATTAGTGTGTCTCTTTAATAATCTGAGTTATTAGAGATTTTGCTCTCTGCTTCATTTCTCAAATCACTTAGAAAAATTTAAACTACAAGGCTAGGAACCTACCCTTGAGATACTGTGTTTTCATACCTCTTTTTAAAAATTTTGTTTTATTTTATTTCTTTTCAATGTTCCAAGATTCATTGTTTATGCACCACACCCAGTGCTCTATGCAATATTTGCCCTCCATAATACCCACCACCAGGCTCACCCAACCCCTCAACCCCCTCCCCTCCAAAACCCTCAGTTTGTTTCTCAGAGTCTACCTCTTTTATCTAAAATAGTCTCCCTGTAACCCTTTTCCCTCAGTCTTAGTTCAATTAAAAATATATTTTTAGTTAACCATTTTCTTTTCTTGTTTTCTTTCTTTCTTTTTATTTATTTACTTTTTAAATTTCTTTTCAGTGTTCCAGAATTCATTGTTTATGTGCCACACCCAATGCTCCATGCAATACATGCCCTCCATAATACCCACCACCAAGCTCACCCAACCTCCCAACCCCCACCCCTCCAAAACCCTCAGATTGTTTTTCAGAGTCCATAGTTTCTCATGGTTCGTCTCCCCCTCCAATTTTTCCCAACTCCCTTCTCTCCAACTCCCCATGTCTTTTGTGTTATTTCTTATGCTCCACAAATAAGCAAAACCGTATGATAATTGAGTTAAACATTTTAAATATATATATTGCTAACATACATATCTGATGCCAAAAATAGCAGTATATTAATATGTCCCTTCATATGTCATATTCTCTTTCTTTTTGGTAAGTTTTCTTTAAAAAATGGTATCCAGCAAGTCTCTGTTTAATCATAGTTCCTTGCCTGTCATAAGAGAAGTTGGTCTTAATATGTCTAGGATGGAGGCCATCTGTAGTAACGCTACAGGTATACATTGTAGGTAGAAGTTGCATCGTTTCTTTTCTGAACATTTTACCTCCAAGTGATCTATGTTTGTTTTGGTACTTTAGCTTATTAGTCTGCTTCATGATCACTATCTGCAGCAGTCTTCAATTTTATATGGGTTTCAAGGGCTATTTTAGAAGAGGGGATCTCTCTGAAAATCGAGACAGATTTTATCCATCCTTTTGCTCTCTTCCTCCTTTTGTTCAATTTTGGTGTCATTATTTTAAAGAGATTCCATTGTTTCTCAAACTGTCTTCTTTCTTTTGATAGATTTTTTTAAAGATTTTATTTATTTATTTGACAGAGAGACAGTGAGAGAGGGAACACGCCAGGGGTGGGGTGGGGAGAGGGAAAGGAAATGGAAGAAGCAGGCTTCCCACTGAGCAGGAAGCCAGATGTGGGTTGGATCCCAGGACCCCTGATCATGACGTGAGCTGAAGGCAGATACTTAATGACTGAGACACCCAGGTGCCCCTCCTTTGATAGATTTAAAGAATCTCTTCCCAGTCCTTTTGGAAACCTCTATAAGATGTATAACCTTTTTTAAAAAATTTATCTAATTTTGAAGTTATTCCTAACCGGCCATATTTTGTGGGTTTATATGTTTACTTTCCTTGGTTCTTTTCATGCTTTATGAAAAAAATCTCCCTTCCCCTGCACCCAGCAGTTACGTTTTGGAATCTGTCAACTAGCCGTGGAGGGTTATTATAACCTCTTGGATGTTTTCTTGGATTGCTGATAAGTCACTTTGAGCATATTCTCTTCACTTCTTTCTTGTATGTTATTGAATTTTAAAATTCATTCATTTTTTTTTAGTAGAATACTTTCAAATAATAAGTAGACATGTAGTGGATTTAAATTTGCCTACAAATCTGTGGGATGAAATTGTGTGGTGGTCACTGTTGGTGATTTTGTATCACCTTTCAGACCAGGTTCCATTCATTGTCAGAATATTTCTGGTATATTTCTCTACTGCATAGGCTCCTTCTCTTCCTTTGCTGGGAAGCAGTAATTTTTCTTATCTAAAAAAATCTCACTTCCAACCTCTGTCCCAGTGAGGCATTTTTCCAATCTATGATTGAGTAATTAAAGTCTTCCATTATTACTACCTGGCCTAATTTCGCAGCTTCTGCAATCTCAATTAACATTTCTATCTCAGTTTCCTAGTCAGGTGGGCTGTAACATACCCCTATTATGACTTTTTAATTATGTGAGAATGGAATTTCTACCCACAGAGATTCTACAGAAGTCCCCTTTTCTGATAAGATTTTATCCTACTGCTTTGTAGAACTATCGTTCACACAGCATTATTACAGAAACGTATTTATTTATATCCATCCTTTTTGCAAGACGTATTTGAAGCAGCTTATAAAAGTACAAACCAAGATGAGAAACAAATATTAGTTAGTGGGAAAATAGGGGCAAGGAAATATAAAGGTAAAACAATAGATGTAGCAAGAATGAACTCATGCATTTTAAGTGTTGGGTACTAGAGTATGCCATAAACTTGCCTCACAGTTTCCTTATGGCCAATATGAAGAAAGAAATAGGATCAATTCCATTGTTCAGAGTGTCTTTGTGGTAAAATTAAACCAGTTGCTTAAGAAAGACACAAAAATTTCTTCAGAGATTCAAACATTCTCTTCTTGGTCCAGATAACATCCTCAATAATATTCTTAGAGTAAATGTAACATGATTCACTTAACTGCCCCGTGTGTTTCCAGTGTAGAATTACTGCAAAAATGGCAATCATTAGGTGAGAATAGTTCTATGCATGATTCCAGTGAGCTTCTAGTAAGTAGTGAGCAGCAGGGGATTCAGGATCAGTAGTGGGTTCTCTGACGAATAACTGGTCTGCAGATATTCTGTGTGGCCAGTTTAATGCAGGATTCCATGCTTTAAAGGTCAACTCAACAAGATTGATGTTCAGTCATGACTATGGAGGAAATGCTACTGGAACTTCAGTTAAAAAGAAAACCAATTTTCCTCCACTTGAAATACCCATGAGTGGAAACAAGGCTTTACACAGAAATATTTGGGATCAGAGCCAATACTGGGGTGGGAAAGTGACACAGCCGCTCTGGCTTGGCTTATGAAAGTCTGTTGGTGCATGTTGATGAATGTAGACCTCAGACAGTAAAGCACCTCTAACTAAACAATGTACTTTCAGGTCAACTATCCAAGATAAGCTAGTAACAAAATATTTGCTCTCATAGTTAATAAGATCATTCACAAAATGTTGGATTAAACCCTGAGGCTTGGAGCCAATCCCTGATACATTTTTTTTCTTATGCATTTTAGTTTTAGACCAGATAAAAGATGAAAAATACTTATGACTTAAATTTTGGAATAATTGATCTTATATTTCCCCTGGTAGTAATTAGAAAGCAATGGCAACAATCTATAGGGACATTTCTGTTTATGGTAATAAAATAGTATCATCTGCACATATGCTTTTGCAATTTGTCTCCTTCCTACAGTAGAATGTTTGGTGGAGGATAGGTAAGGGAAGTTTGCATGTAGCTGAGGCAACTGTGGTCTCAAGACATAAAGATAAAAGTTAAAAATAAGGTGGTGATGGTGGTGATGAGGTACAGAGTACAAAACCTCTTTTAGTCCATTGGAAATAATCTGCTTTTATCAGGCAACTGTCTTGACCTTCTCAGAGCCTCATGGGAATATTGTATACTGATTCAGTGCAAGAGTTTATAATTAGGATTCATACAGGCAGACCAGCCCATAACTAATATTTCCCACAGAGCCTGAGGAAAGATCAGCAAAACCACGAATCTAACTAATGACAGTGTCACAAAGATGTTTTCAAGCCTATAAATGGCCAGTAAAGGAGCAGGTACCACAAAAGCTCACCTATTTCTTATGGTGAACATAAGCTGGCAATGAGCCTGGAAGGAAACTGTGTACAAAAGAGGTCTAGAGCTTATCTTAAAAACAAAAGTCCTTTATACGCTTAAGCTCTAGATCTCTTTTAATTATACTTAATTATAACAATTGTTAGGATCCATATTTTTTGTTATATCACTCTAGTAAGTGTGCAGTGCTCTCTTATTATGATTTTGTTCCATTTCCTTATTGATTGAAGATGCTAAACATTTATGCATATGCTTGTTGACCATCAGTATGTCTTCTATGGAGAAACTTTTTCAAATCCGTTGCCTATTTTAAAAATTTTAGCTAACTGAATATAATGAAAAAATTAGCTCCTTATAATTAACATATAATGTTATATTGGTTTTAGGTGTACAATTCAGTGATTCTGTACATTACTCAGTGCTCATCATTCTTAATCCCCTTCATCTATCCCCGCAACATATTTCCCCTTAGAACCAACAGTTTGTTTCCTATAGTTGAGTCTGTTGCTTTGTCTTTTTCCTTTGCTTCTTAAATTCCACATATGAGTAAAATCATACGGCATTTGTCTTTTTCTGACTCACTTATTTCATTAGCAGTATAGTCATTATCTAAATTGTTTGCTTATTTTAAAAATTAGATTGTCATTTTATTGTTGAATTGTGAGAATTATTTGTATATTCTGGATACAAATATTTTATCTGATAAATGGTTTGCAAAATTTTTTTCATATTCTGTACGGTGCCTTTTCATTTTCTTAATGATGTTCTTTGAAGCACAGACATTTGTCTTGATTGTAGCTATGTATGTTCGTTTGGCATTTTTGCACCTCAAGTTTAATGTTATTTTATTTGTTTTCTTTTTAATTTGTTCTATTTTTTATATTAAGACTTTATTTTTTTAGAGCAGTTTTAGGTTCACAACAAAACTAAGGGAAGAGATGTTGCCCATATACTCCCCACCCCCATACACGCATAGTCTCCTCCATTATTAATATTCCTCACCAGAGTCATACATTTGTTGCAAGTGATGAATTTATGCTGACATATCATTATCATCAAAAGTCCATAGTTTACATTATGGTTCATTCTTGGTGTTGTACATTCTGTGGGTTTGAACAAGTGCATTATGACATGTATCCACCATTATGGTATTATAATATTTCACTGCCCTAAAAGTTCCCTGTACCTTGCCTATGCATCCCTCCCTATCCTCCTCTTCCTGGCAATCTTTTACTGTCTCTATAGTATTGCCTTTTCCAGAATGTCATATAGTTTAATCATGTAGTATATACCCTTTTCAGAATGGCTTCTTTCAGCAATATGCATTTAAATTTCCTCCTTGTCTTTTAGTAGCTTGATAGCTCATTTCTTTTTATTCCGAAATAATGTTCTTTGTATGTACCGCAGTTTATTTATTTTTTTAAATTTTTTATTTTTTATAAACATATATTTTTATCCCCAGGGATACAGGTCTGTGAATCACCAGGTTTACACAATTCACAGCACTCACCAAAGCACATACCCTCCCCAATGTCCATAATCCCACCCCCTTCTCCCAAACCCCCTACCCCCAGCAACCCTCAGTTTGTTTTCTGAGACTAAGAGTCACTTATGGTTTGTCTCCCTCCCAAACCCGTCTTGTTTCATTGATTCTTCTCCTACCCACTTAAGCCCCCATGTAGCATCACCACTTCCTCATATCAGGGAGATCATATGATAGTTGTCTTTCGCTGCTTGACTTATTTCGCTAAGCATGATACGCTCCAGTTCCATCCATATTGTCGCAAATGGCAAGATTTCATTTCTTTTGATGGCTGCATAGTATTCCATTGTGTATATATACCACATCTTCTTGATCCATTCATCTGTTGATGGACATCTAGGTTCTTTCCATAGTTTGGCTATTGTGGACATTGCTGCTATAAACATTAGGGTACATGTGCCCCTTTGGATCACTACGTTTGTATCTTTAGGGTAAATACCCAGTAGTGCAATTGCTGGGTCATAGGGCAGTTCTATTTTCAACATTTTGAGGAACCTCCATGCTGTTTTCCAGAGTGGCTGCACCAGCTTGCATTCCCACCAACAGTGTAGGAGGGTTCCTCTTTCTCCGCATCCTCGCCAGCATCTGTCATTTCCTGACTTGTTGATTTTAGCCATTCTGACTGGTGTGAGGTGATATCGCATTGTGGTTTTGATTTGTATTTCCCTGATGCCGAGTGATATGGAGCACTTTTTCATGTGTCTGTTGGCCATCTAGATGTCTTCTTTGCAGAAATGTCTGTTCATGTCCTCTGCCCATTTCTTGATTGGATTATTTGTTCTTTGGGTATGGAGTTTGCTAAGTTCGTTATAGATTCTGGACACTAGTCCTTTATCTGATATGTCGTTTGCAAATATCTTCTCCCATTCTGTCAGTTGTCTTTTGATTTTGTTAACTGTTTCCTTTGCTGTGCAAAAGCTTTTGATCTTGATGAAATCCCAATAGTTCATTTTTGCCCTTGCTTCCCTTGCCTTTGACGTTGTTCCTAGGAAGATGTTGCTGCGGCTGAGGTCGAAGAGGTTGCTGCCTGTGTTCTCCTCAAGGAATTGATGGATTCCTTTCGCACATTGAGGTCCTTCATCCATTTTGAGTCTATTTTTGTGTGTGGTGTAAGGAAATGGTCCAATTTCATTTTTCTGCATGTGGCTGTCCAATTTTCTCAGCCCCATTTATTGAAGAGGCTGTCTTTTTTCCATTGGACATTCTTTCCTGCTTTGTCGAAGATTAGTTGACTGTAGAGTTGAGGGTCTATTTCTGGGCTCTCTATTCTGTTCCATTGATCTATGTGTCTGTTTTTGTGCCAGTACCATGCTGTCTTGATGATGACAGCTTTGTAATAGAGCTTGAAGTCCGGAATTCTGATGCCACCAACTTTGGCTTTCTTTTTCAATATCCCTTTGGCTATTTGAGGTCTTTTCTGGTTCCATATAAATTTTAGAATTATTTGTTCCATTTAATTGAAAAAGATGGATGGTACTTTGATAGGAATTGCATTAAATGTGTAGATTGCTTTAGGTAGCATAGACATTTTCACAATATTTATTCTTCCAATCCAGGAGCATGGAACATTTTTCCATTTCTTTGTGTCTTCCTCAATTTCTTTCATGAGTACTTTATAGTTTTCTGAGTATAGATTCTGTGCCTCTTTGGTTAGGTTTATTCCTAGGTATCTTATGGTTTTGGGTGCAATTGTAAATGGGATTGACTCCTTAATTTCTCTTTCTTCTGTCTTGCTGTTGGTGTAGAGAAATGCAACTGATTTCTGTGCATTGATTTTATATCCTGACACTTTACTGAATTCCTGTATAAGTTCTAGCAGTTTTGGAGTGGAGTCTTTTGGGTTTTCCACATATAGTATCATATCATCTGCGAAGAGTGATAATTTGACTTCTTCTTTGCTGATTTGGATGCCTTTAATTTCCTTTTGTTGTCTGATTGCTGAGGCTAGGACCTCTAGTACTATATTGGATAGCAGTGGTGATGATGGACATCCCTGCCATGTTCCTGACCTTAGTGGAAAAGCTTTCAGCTTTTCTCCATTGAGAATGATATTGGCGGTGGGTTTTTCATAGATGGCTTTGATGATATTGAGGTATGTGCCCTCTATGCCTACACTTTGAAGAGTTTTGATCAGGAAGGGATGCTGTACTTTGTCAAATGCTTTTTCAGCATTTATTGAGAGTATCATATGGTTCTTGTTCTTTCTTTTATTGATGTGTTGTATCACATTGACTGATTTGCGGATGTTGAACCAACCTTGCAGCCCTGGAATAAATCCCACTTGGTCGTGGTGAATAATCCTTTTAATGTACTGTTGAATCCTATTGGCTAGTATTTTGTTGAGTATTTTCGCATCTGTGTTCATCACGGATATTGGTCTATAGCTCTCTTTTTTGATGGGATCCTTGTCTGGTTTTGGGATTTAGGTGATGCTGGCCTCATAAAATGAGTTTGGAAGTTTTCCTTCCATTTCTATTTTTTGGAACAGTTTTAGGAGAATAGGAATTAGTTCTTCTTTAAATGTTTGGTAGAATTCCCCCGGGAAGCCGTCTGGCCCTGGGCTTTTGTTTGTTTGGAGATTTTTAATGACTGTTTCAATCTCCTTACTGGTTATGGGTCTGTTCAGGCTTTCTACTTCTTCCTGGTTCAGTTGTGGTAGTTTATATGTTTCTAGGAATGCATCCATTTCTTCCAGATTGTCAAATTTGTTGGCATAGAGTTGCTCATAGTATGTTCTTATAATAGTGTATTTCTTTGGTGTTAGTTGTGATCTCTCCTCTTTCATTCATGATTTGGGTCCTTTCTCTTTTCTTTTTGATAAGTCTGGCCAGGGGTTTATCAATTTTATTAATTCTTTCAAAGAACCAGCTCCTAGTTTCGTTGATTTGTTCTATTGTTTTTTGGTTTTTATTTCATTGATTTCTGGTCTGATCTTTATGATTTCTCTTCTCCTGCTGGGCTTAGGGTTTCTTTCTTGTTCTTTCTCCAGCTCCTTTAGGTGTAGGGTTAGGTTGTGTACCTGAGACCTTTCTTGTTTCTTGAGAAAGGCTTGTACCACTATATATTTTCCTCTCAGGACTGCCTTTGTTGTGTCCCACAGATTTTGAACCATTGTATTTTCATTGTCATTTGTTTCCATGATTTTTTTCAATTCTTCTTTAATTTCCCAGTTGACCCATTCATTCTTTAGAAGGATGCTGTTTAGTCTCCGTGTATTTGGGTTCTTTTCAAACTCCTTTTTGTGGTTGAGTTCTAGCTTTAGAGCATTGTGGTCTGAAAATATGCAGGGAATGATCCCAATCTTTTGATACCGGTTGAGTCCTGATTTAGGACCGAGGATGTGATCTATTTTGGAGAATGTTCCATGTGCACTAGAGAAGAATGTGTATTCTGTTGCTTTGGGATGAAATGTTCTGAATATATCTGTGATGTCCATCTGGTCCAGTGTGTCGTTTAAGGCCTTTATTTCCTTGCTGATCTTTTGCTTGGATGATCTGTCCATTTCAGTGAGGGGAGTGTTAAAGTCCCCTACTATTATTGTATTATTGTTGATGTGTTTCTTTGATTTTGTTATTAATTGGTTTATATAGTTGGCTGCTCCCACGTTGGGGGCATAGATACTTAAAATTGTTAAATCTTCTTGTTGGACAGACCCTTTGGGTATGATATAGTGTCCTTCCTCGTCTCTTATTATAGTCTTTGGCTTAAAATCTAATTGATCTGATATAAGGATTGCCAGTTATGCTTTCTTCTGATGTCCATTAGCATGGTAAATTCTTTTCCACCCCCTCACTTTAAATCTGGAGGTGTCTTCGGGCTTAAAATGAGTTTCTTGGAGGCAACATATAGATGGGTTTTGTTTTTTTATCCATTCTGATACCCTGTGTCTTTTGACAGGGGCATTTAGTCCATTAACATTCAGGGTAACTATTGAGAGATATGAATTTAGTGCCATTGTATTGCCTGCAAGGTGACTGTTACTGTATATGGTCTCTGTTCCTTTCTGATCTATCACTTGTAGGCTCTCTCTTTGCTTAGAGGACCCCTTTCAATATTTCCTGTAGAGCTGGTTTGGTGTTTGCAAATTCTTTCAGTTGTTGTTTGTCCTGGAAGCTTTTAATCTCTCCTTCTATTTTCAATGATAGCCTAGCTGGATATAGTATTCTTGGCTGCATGTTTTTCTCGTTTAGTGCTCTGAAAATATCATGCCAGCTCTTTCTGGCCTGCCATGTCTCTGTGGATAAGTCAGCTGCCAATCTAATATTTTTACCATTGTATGTTACAGACTTCTTTTCCCAGGCTGCTTTCAGGATTTTCTCTTTGTCACTGAGACTTGTAAATTTTACTATTAGGTGACGGGGTGTGGGCCTATTCTTATTGATTTTGAGGGGCATTCTCTGAACCTCCTGAATTTTGATGCTCGTTCCCTTTGCCATATTGGGGAAATTCTCCCCAATAATTCTCTCCAGTATACCTTCTGCTCCCCTCTCTCTTCCTTCTTCTTCTGGAATCCCAATTATTCTAATGTTGTTTCGTCTTATGGTGTCACTTATCTCTCGAATTCTCCCCTCGTGGTCCAGTAGCTGTTTGTCCCTCTTTTGCTCAGCTTCTTTATTCTCTGTCATTTGGTCTTCTATATCACTAATTCTTTCTTCTGCCTCATTTCTCCTAGCAGTGAGAGCTTCCATTTTTGATTGCACCTCATTAATAGCTTTTTTTATTTCAACTTGGTTAGATTTTAGTTCTTTTATTTCTCCAGAAAGGGCTTTTATATCTCTCGAGAGGGTTTCTCTAATATCTTCCATGCCTTTTTCGAGCCCGGCTAGAACCTTGAGAATTGTCATTCTGAACTCTAGATCTGACATATTACCAATGTCTGTATTGATTAGGTCCCTAGCCTTCGGTACTGCCTCTTGTTCTTTTTTTTGTGTTGAATTTTTCTGTCTTGTCATTTTGTCCAGATAAGAGTATATGAAGGAGCAAGTAAAATACTAAAAGGGTGGCAACAACCCCAGGAAAATATGCTTTAACGAAATTAGAAGAGATCCCAAATCGTGAGGGGGGAGAAAGGGGATAAAAAGATGTTCAAAAAGGAAGAAAGAAAAAAAAAAGAAAAAAGAAAAAAAAGAAAAGAAAAGAATTAAAAAAAGAAAACAAATAAGAAACATATAAAAAAGAAAAAATATATATATTGGATAAACTAGTTTAAAAAAGTTAAAAAAGAAAAAGGCAAAAGTTAAAAAAAAAATTTACCAGAAGGCGAGAAAAAAAAAACCAAAAAATGAAAAAGAAAAAAATTAAATTAACCTCAAGACTAAAAAAAATCACAGGGAAAAAGCCATGAGTTCCGTGCTTTGCTTTCTCCTCCTCTGGAATTCTGCTGCTCTCCTTGGTATTGAAACCGCACTCCTTGGTAGGTGAACTTGGCCTCAGCTGGATTTCTTGTTGATCTTCTGGGGGAGGGGCCTGTTGTAGTGATTCTCAAGTGTCTTTGCCCCAGGCGGAATTGCACCACCCTTACCGAGGGCCGGGGTGAGTAATCCGCTCGGGTTTGCTTTCAGGAGCTTTTGTTCCCTGAGCGCTTTCCCTAGAGTTCCGGAGGACGGGAATACAAATGGCGGCCTCCTGGTCTCCGGCCGGGAGGAGCTGAGAGCCCAGGGCCCCACTCCTCAGTGCGCCCTCAGAGAACAGGGCCCAGTTACTCCCGTCTGCCTGCCTCCCGCCGCGCTCCGAGCTCATCGAGCCTGTGGCTGGTTCAAGGTAACACCGAGCTGTGAGCTTACTGTTGGGTCTGTCTCTGCAGCCGGCTTTCCCCTTCCAATACCCACAAGCTCTGCGAGACTCAGACACCCCCGATCCTTCTGTGACCCTGCGGGTCCAGAGTCCACGCTGACCGTGCGTGGGCTTTGCCCTGGTTTAGCCTCTGGAGCGATGTCCCTCAGCGGAACAGACTTTTATTTTTATTTTTTTTTTAAAGATTTTATTTATTTGTCAGAGAGAGCGAGCGAGAGCAAGCACAGGCAGACAGAGTGGAAGGCAGAGTCAGACGGAGAAGCAGGCTCCCTGCGGAGCAAGGAGCACGATATGGGATTCGATCTCAGTACGCTGGGATCATGACCTGAGCCGAAGGCAGCTGCTTAACCAACTGAGCCACCCAGGCGTCCCTGTAACAGACTTTTAAAAGTCCTGATTTTGTGAGCCGTTGCTCTGCCGCCTGCCGGGAGCCGGCCCCTCCCCCGGGGTCTATCTTCCCGTCACTTTGGATTCACTTCTCCGCCAGTCCTACCTTTCAGAAAGTGGTTGTTTTTCTGTTTCCAGAATTGCTGTTCTCCTCTTCGATCTGCCGATGGATTTTCAGGTGTTTGCAATCTTTAGATAAGCTATCTAGCTGATCTCCGGCTAGCTGAAGTAGTCTCAGCCTGCTACTTCTCCCCCATCTTGACTCCTCCTGTACTGCAGTTTATTGATCCATTCACCCATTAAAGAACATCTTGGTTGCTTCCAAATTTTGGCACTTACAAATAAGGTAATTATAAGGTTGCAGGGTTTTGTGTATACATAACTTTTTGATGTTTTTGGTGAATACCAAGGACTGTGATTTTAGATTGTATGACAAGAGTATGTTTACCTTTATAGAAAGCCAGCAAACTGTCTTCCAAAGTGTCTGTTCCATTTTGCATTCGCTTGAGAGATCATGTTGCACCATGTCCTCAACAGCTTATAATACTGTCAGTGTTTTGGATTTTAACCATTCTAGTAGGTGACTTTGTAGTAGTAGGTGACTTTGGTTTTTTTATTTTCTTTTGTTTTGTTTTGTCCTCCAACTTTGTTCTACTTTTTCAAGTTTGTTTTAGCTATTCTGGGTCTCTAACATTTCTTTTTGAATTTTAGAATTTGTCAATTTCTGCTAGTGATATATTTTCTCTATTTTTGTTTATCTAACATAATCTAATGAATTGTTCTCTATTTTTGTTTTTCTGATGTCTTCTCCCAAATTTTTAAGAATAGTTTTGCTGGATGTAGAATTTTATTGACAGTTGTTTTCTTTGAGTACTTTAAATATACCATGCCACTGCCTTTTTGTCTCTGTGTTTCTGATGAGAATCAGCTGTTAATCTTGTTAAGAATCTCTTATGTGTGAACAGTTACTTTCTTCACACTTTCAAGATTCTCTATGTCATTAGATTTGACAGTTTTACTCTGATGTATCCAGATGTGTGTATATCTGAGTTCATCCCACTTGGAATATATTGACATTTTGGATGGGCAAATAAATATTTTCCCTCAAATTTGAGAAGTTTTAGGCAACAATTTCTTCAAATAACTTTTTTATGCTCTTCTCTCCTTCTGGGACTCCCATTGTGTGTACGTTGGTATACTTAACAGTAACCCTTAGGTCTCTGAGCCTCTGTTCATTTTGTTTCATTCTTTTTTCTTTCTGTTCTCCATACTGGCTATTCTCATTTGACCTGTCTTCAAGTTTACTTATTCTTTCTTCTGTTTGCTCAAACTAATTTGAGCCCCTCTAGTCAATTTTTAAGTTTCACTTGTGCTTCTCAACTCCAGAACTTCTAATTGGTTATTTTTCTCTACTTCCTTTTCCTTCACTTCCTTTCTCTTGAAACAAATGATTCTTTTATCTTTATTGTTTTTTTCTGTTTGGTGAAACATCATTCCTAAACTTTCTTTAATTGTATAAGCATGGATTCCTATTAGGGTTTTGAACATATTTATGAAAGTTAATTTAAAATCTGTGTCTGGAGTACCTGAGTGGCTCAGTCTATTAAGCAGCTGCCTTCAGCTCAGGTCATGGGATCCTGGGATCCTAGGGTCCTGGGATCAAGCCCCACATCAGGCTCCCTGCCCAGCAGAAAGCCTGCTTTTCCTTTTCCCTCTGCCTGCTGCTCTGCTTAATTGTGCACAATTAATCTCTCTGTCAGATAAGCAAAAAATATCTTAAAAAAAATAAAAAAGATAAAATCTTTGTCTGGTAAATGCAACTTTTAGTCTTCCTTAGAGACTTTCTCTGTCAATCTCTTCCCTTCCCCCCAGCATATAGGCCATAGTTTTCAGTTTCTTTGCATGTCTTGTGTACCTTTTGTGGAAAACTGGACATTTTAAATAATGTGTGTCAGCTCTGAAAATCAGACTCTCCTCCTGTCCAGGATTTGTTGTTGCTGCTATCAATTTTGTTAATGTTGTTTATTTAGTGACTTTCTTGGACTAATTCTGAAAGTCTGTGTTCTTTGTTATTTACGGCCATCAGTTTGCTCTGTTGTCAGCTAATGAATGGCCAAAGATTTCCTTAAATACCTTGAATCAATAAGTCTCTTAGTCACTGCTAACTGGTTCTGTGTATGTGTTGGGGCAAGCTTTCCATTAACCAATGGAGCTAGAATTTGTGCAGAACCTCAATGTAAGTCAGAGGTGAGAGTTTAGGACCTCAGATTTTTTCTGTGCTTGCACATGGCCCTATGAATGCAGATAGCTAGCTATATATATATATATATATCAATCACAGTCTTGAGCAGCCATGAGCAGCCATGATATAAGACAGTTGTTGCTGTTTGTTTTGACAAATGCTCTGTGGGTAAGGCTGTTTACATGGAGTGAGCTCTGACTGGAAAAAAAAATAAAGACATATTCTGAAAATGGAAGTTTTCAACAAGCTGCTTAACAAGTCAAACAGTGACAGTTCTCTGGGCAGGGGACCTTTAGATTGTTCCAAGTCTATTTGTGTCCCCTTTACCCAGGCCTGTTGGGCTCTGGTTCTTACAGTCACTGTAGTTGTGAAGCTGTTGGCTTCAATAGCTGCTGCTGAGCTGAAGAGAGGAGCATGGAAGTAGCTAAAGCACCACAAGAATTGCTGTTCTTGCAGAGATTCAATAATTTTTTTAAAAAAAGTTAATACTCTCAGATTATAAGCCTTTTGTTCTGGAAAAGTTTATTTTGACAGTTTTTGTCAGTGTTCTTACTGCTTTTATGGAGGAGTGGATTTTTGGTGGTCCCTACTCTACCATTCTTAAGGTTGAACTCTATATTATTTTCCTTTTGGTATAGCCTATCAATATCATACATAGGCAAGTACATTGTTGACTGGAATAATTTCATGAGTAATGCCCTATTTTTTTCTTTTTGTTGGAGTAAATAATTTTTTTAGGCTAACATTCCTTCTCTTAGGCCTAGAAAGAAGTCAAGAGACCATCAAAGGAAATATTGATACCTCCAAGACCATAGATATATTTGGAGAAACATGTGCTTCCATGTTGATAGTAAGTAGAAATATTTGAATGCATCAGGAAGATAGTCACTCTGGCCAAAAAGGGAAGCTATAAGAAAAATAGGTTTATAAGCCCTTCATGGTTTTAGATACTTTTGTCAAGTAGTTATGGTGTTATTAAATGACATGAATTTAAGACAAATTACTGGATGTCTAAATATCAAATATTAGGTAAAGAGTAGCTTCTGGATTCTACTCTCAAAAAATATTTGTAAACTTAAAGATTTTTAAAAAATATATAAGCACACTATCAACAAAGTGAAAAGGCAACCATGGAATAAGAGAAAATATTTGGAAATCATGTATTTGATAGAATATATAAAGAATTCCTATATTTTAACAACAATGACAAAACCTGATTAAAATATAGGCAAAGGACTTGAATAGACACTTATCTCAAGAAGATGTACAAATGTCTAATAAGCACATAAAAGGATGTTCAACATTACTAATCATTAGAGAAATGCAAATCAAAACCACAATTTGATACCATTTTGCACTCATATGACCCCTTCTATGGAGTGAATTATGTCTCACCACCTCCCACAAGTTCATATGTTCAAACCCTAACCCACAGCACCTTAGAATATGATTGCATTTGGAGATAGGGTTGTTAATTAGATAACTAAGATTAAGTGAGTCATAAAGGCAGGGTCCTAAAACAATAGAACTGGTGTCCTTAGAAGAAAAGGAAGAAACACTAGAGATGTGTACGCACAGAGAAAAAGCCATGCAAGGACACAGTGAGAAGGCAGTCATCTGTAAACCAACAAAACCAAACCTAATGATACTTTGATTTTGGACTTCCAGCTTCTAGAATTGTGACAAAATAAATTTCTATGGTTTAAACTACCAAGTCTATGGTATTTTCTTCTAGCAATCCTAGGAATCTAATATAGCTACTGTCAACAAAACCAAACCAAACGTAGGAAATAACAAGTGTTGGAGAGGATATTGAGAAACTGAAAACCTTAGACACTGATAGTGGGAATGTAAAGTAGGGCATCAACTATGGAAAACAGTAGAGTGGTTCCTCAAAAAATTAAAAATAGAATTCCTACATAGTCCAGAAATTCCACTTTTGGAATTCTACCCAAAAGAATTATGGGCAAAGTCTCAAAGATATGTTTGTATATTTGTGTTTTTAGTATTCTTCATAATAGCTAAAAAGGTGGAAGCAACCAAGTGTTCATCAAAAGATGAATAGATAAACATAATTTGGTACATATACATAGGAATATTATTCATACTTAAAAAGAAGGTAATTTTGACACATGCTACAACATAGATGAACCTTAAAGGCATGATACTAGGTAAAAAGGCCAGTCACTAAAAGACAAATAATGGGGGTGCCTGGGTGGCTGAGTCAGTTAAGTAGTACCTTCAGCTCAGGTGATGATCCCCAGGGTTCCTGGGATGGAGCCCCATGTCAGGCTCCCTGTTCAGTGGGGAGTCTGCTCTTCCCTCTCCCTCTGCCCTTCCCCCTGCTCATACTCGTGCTCTCTCTGTCTCATGCTATCACCCTCCCTCAAATAAATAAGTGAAATCTTTTAAAAAATAAAAAAAAAAACAAATAATGTATGATTCCATTTGTATGAGGTACCTCGAGTAGTCAAATTTACAGAGAGAATGTAGAATAGTGGCTGTCAGAAGTTGGCGCTAGGGCCTGGGGACTTTCTTTTTTTTTTTTTTTAAGATTTTATTTATTTATTTGTCAGGGATAGAGGGAGAGAGAGTGAGTGAGCACAGGTGGACAGAGAGCATGCAGAGGCAGAGGGAGAAGCAGGCTCCCTGCTGAGCAAGGAGCCCGATGTGGGACTTGAGCCCAGGACGCTGGGATCATGACCTGAGCCGAAGGCAGGCAGCCGCTTAACCAACTGAGCCACCCAGGCATCCCTGTTTTTTAATGGGTGTAAATTTTCAGTTTTGCAAGATGGAATGAATCTGGGAGATTTGTTGTACAGGAGTGTAAAAGTACTTAATGTCATTGAACAGTACACTTAAAAATGATTAAGATGGGAAATTTTATGTTCCATGTATTTTACCACTCTGTGTGTGTGTGTAATTATAAAAGTATGTTAAGTGTGAAAGTGCCTTGAGGGAATATGTTTACTATTTTTTTCAGGGGGTGAATGGGAGGGCTTACCGAGAGATGATTTGAAGGGGGTGTACAACCTTAACCTTTGGTTTAAAGAGGGTCCAGTGCAAATGGAGTATAGGGGTTAAGGGAGGAACTTGTGCATTGTGGGTGTATGCGTTCATGTGCAGTGAGTAGCAGTGCCCTTTAGCAGCAGAGAGATGAGATAAGATAAAAGCAGACAGTATACTGAGGAAGGTGTTGGATTTGAATTCCCCAGTGAGCTCCCAGCTGGCACTGAGTCAAGGAACTAAAAACCTGATTCTGGACAAGGTGGGCAGCACTTAAAAATTTGTCATTTTTGTTGTCACTTTACTCTTGTCACTTGGGAAAAATATACAAAAGGGTGAGACAATATGAGCCCTTGTCTAGTAAGGGAGACCAAGCGGCTTAATGGAGGTTCTTTTCATAGAGAATACTCCTTTCAGCAAGATTCTAATTATGTGAGTTTATTGATCACACACATTCTACTATCCACATCTACTCATTTGCACGCTTCAAATGAAGAGAGTAGCCAGGGAACTCTGTCCAGGGCAATGAGAAAAACCACTGCCATGACACTCAGATAGCATCTCACACTTGTCATCGGGAGTCTTCTGCCATCTGTCCAAGGGAACAATCTGACAGAGCACACAGGATGAAATTTTGCTAGCTTCTGTCTTTAGATAAGGACACTATCACTGGCTGAACATATTTTATGTATAACCTACCAGCTGCAAAGACCACTCAAGCATCATGTTTAAATATATTTGATAATATCTGGAATTCCTGTTAACTCTTGCCAGGGTGTGTGGGCTATAAAAGCATACAATAATACTAAATCGATGCTTAGATTAAAAACAAAAACATGTATGAAAAATGGCTGTGGTTCATTCCCAAATGGAAATGGTGTCTGTGGGGAAAAAGAAATCTGTATGTCGAGCAGGAGGATGGGGGTAGAGATAGATGGTGGTTGTGGAGCGTGCACAGAAGCTATTAAAGGGACATATTTTAATTCATTTCTTTTTTCTGTCTCCTGATTTTAAATGGGACCTGATATGGGGGGGGGGGCTCAGTATTGCAAAGCTTTTCTTTCCTCTGTAGTTGAACTAACCTCTCACTGTTGGCTGATTTCAAGACTATTTCTCATAGTTTAGACAATTTTGACTTAGGCCAGGATCAACGTTTAGAGAAATTAGAATGTAAATTTGGGCTTATCTTTAGCATGTTATTTTATCAAGAATTTGTACAAGTTAATACTAAATTTGATGCTGCACATTTATCAACCTGTGGCTTTTGAAATGTCACTACTCTTTAAAGGCAATAGCGTGGTTTAACCTTGTTCTGAAATCACATTGGGTGTCTTATCAATTATAATAATAAAATAATGGTAACTCACCATTGGTATGGTTCATCCCCCCCCCCCTTTACATCTAAATACTTGGGTGTGTATTTAGTTGGAATAAGAAAATTCTTTTGTATAACTACAGTATAGTTAGTAGAATCAGGAAATCTAACACTGATACAGCACTATTATATAATCCATTGTTCATATTCAAATTTAATCAGTTGCTCCAATGTCCTTTTGTTCAAAAATGTCCCATAAGAGACTCTGTACTATAGAGAACAAACTGAGGGTCAATGATGGGACGTGGGTGAGAGATGGGCTAAATGGGTGATGGGTATTAAGGAGGGCACTTTTAGGTCTCTTCCGAGGTGAGGGCCAGAAAATCCATTTGTGTCCATATATATCTTTATTTATGTATCTATATTTATTTTTAAAAACTTCAGTGATGGGACGTCTGTGTGACTCAGCGAGTTAAGCATCTGCCTTCAGCTCAGGTCATGATCCCAGGGCTCTGGAATCAAGTCCCACATCGGTTCCTTGCTCAGTGGGGAGCCTGCTTCTCCCTCTGCCTGCTGTTCTCCCTGCTTACGCTCTCCCTCTCTCTGACAAATAAATGAATAAAATCTTGTTTTTTATTATTTTTTAAATTAAATTTTATTTTAGTTTTCAGTGTTCCAAGATTAAATGAATAAAATCTTTAAAAAAAAAACTTCAATGGTATCTTTAATTCCAATCTAGTACCACAGGGTATGTTCTAATCTTCCTTCTTTCTATATTCTATTAATCTCAGTAAATTTACTAATACGCTTAAGCCTAGAGCACAGAGAAGGTAGTTTCAGAATTGGTAATACATAGTTTTGGGAATAACAAGTCTAATTAGAGTTTAATATTTGTTTCCAGTGGGGTTTTTTGTGGGGGGGCAGTAGGAAGTTGGGGTAGAATTTTAGTATATGTGCTGCTGAAGCGAGCACGTGGGGTAGAATTTATAGGCAATTTAATGTATAAATTTTAAGTTTATAATTTATTGAATTGTGATCCATATAACCTAGGCCTACCAGCATATAGAACATTTATCACCTCCCATAAAATTCCCTCTACTCTTCCCAATCTCAGCCCCAAAGAGACAACCACGTTTGTGCTAATTAAAAAAATTTTTATTAAAGATTTGTTTATTTTGAGAGAGAGAGAGAGGAAGAGAACAAGTGGAAGGGGCAGAAAAAGAGGGAGAGAGAATCCCAAACTGACTCTATGCTGAGCACAGACCCCAACGCAGGGCTCTCTCTCTCAGGACCCCGACGTCATAATCTGAGCCCAAACCAAGAATTATAGGCTCAAATGACTGCACCATCCAGGGGCCCCATGTGATATTTTTCATCCTAAATTAGCTGTAATGGTTCTAGAATTTTATGTAAATGGAATCATTCAGTATGTACTTTTTTGTGTGTCTGACATCTTTCATTTAGCATAGTGTGGGTGAGATGTACTGTGTGTATCGATGGTTTACTCCTTTTTTTTTAAGAAATTTTTTAAAGGTTTTATTTATTCATTTAACAGAAAGGAAGAGTACAAGCAGGGAGAGCAGCAGGCGGAGTGGGAGGGAGAAGTAAGCTCCCTGCTGAGCCAGGAGCTGGATGTGAGACTCGATCCCAGGACCCTGGGATCACGACCTGAGGCGAAGGTAGCTGCTCAACAAACTCAGCCACCCAGGCGTCCCTGGTTTACTCCTTTTAATTGCTAAAAAATATTACATTGAATAAATGTACCACAATTTATTTTTTATTATCTCTTGATAGTTATCTGAATTGCTTCCAACTTCTTACTCTCATGAATAAAGCTATTTTGAACATATTTGTACAAGTGTTTTTGTAGACATATAAGTTTATTTCCTTTAAGTACAAATCTAAGTAGAAATTCTAGGCCATAATGTTGTCAGGTAGACTAAGGACACACTGGGTGCTGGGGCCTTGACCCAGTCCAGCCCAAAGAAGTTGCTGAAGGTTCTTCATCTTGTCACAAGAAAGAATTCAAGGATGGATGGGACAGTGGTTGAGGAGCACAAATGAGGAGTTTGTTAGAGTTTACTCTTGAGATGTGAGGGGATAAGCTCAAGGGAGAGCTATGCACCCTAGGGTTTGGATCTTTATCTTTTATTGATAGCTGTTAAGAAGAGGGTAAAATATTTATTATTTGGGGATGGAATTTTTGGGAGAGCAGGGTTTCTCACCTTTCCTCCCTTATGAAGTCTGGATTTCAGGCTTTCTTTGTCTTCTACCCATTTCTTAACTGGGTTATTTGGTTTGGGGTTGTTGACTTTGGTAAGTTCTATATATAGATTTTTGGGTACTAACCTTTTATCAGATATGTTGTTGGCAAATATCTTCTCCCATCCCATAGGCTGTCTTTTAGTTTTTTGACTGTTTCCTTCCCTCTGCAGAAGATTTTATCTTGATGAAGTACCAATGGTTCATTTTTGCCTTTGTTTCTCTTGCCTGTGGTGATGTGTCTACTGAGATGTTGCTGAAGTCATGGTCAAAGAGGTTTCTGCCTGTATTCTCTAGGATTTTGATAGTCTCCTATCTCACATTTAGGTCTTTCATCCATTTTGAATTTGTTTTGGTGTATGATATAAGAAAGTGGTCCAATTTCATTCTTTTGCATGTTGCTCTCCAGTTTTCCCAACACTCTTTGTTAGAGACTGTTTTATTTATGTTGGATATTCTTTCCTGCTTTGTCAAAGATCAGTTGACCATATAGTTGTGGGTTCATTTCTGGGCTCTCTATTCTGTTCCATTGATCTATGTGTCTGTTTTTGTGTCAGTACCATGCTGTTTTGTTGACTACAGATTTGTAGTATTGCTTGAAACCTGGAATTGTGATGCTTCTGGTTTTGTTTTTCCTTTTCAGAATTGCTTTGGCTATTTGGGATCTTTTGTCCATGTGTTCTTTAAAAGAATGTGTATTCTGATGTTGGTGCATGGAATATTCTATAAATGTCAATTAGATCAATTTGTTGATAGTGCTATTCAACTTTTCATTATCCTTAGAGACTTTCTATTCTATTAAAAATTGAAAGAGAATTGTTGAAAACTTCAACTATAATTGTGGATTTCTCTATGTCCATTTCAGTGCATTTGTTTCTTCTACTCAGAAACTTTGTTAGTAGGTATATACTCAGGACTGTTATGGTCTCTTGATGAATTGACATTACAATGAGATCCTTTTTATTCCTAGTAACATTCTTTGTCTTGAACATTGTCTAATATTAGTATAGCCACTCCAGTGTGCTTATTATCAGTATTTGCATGATATATCTGGCTCCTCCCTTTACTGGAATTCCAGTTACATATATGTTCAACTTCTTAAGTTGTTCCACAGATGACAGAGTTTCAATTCACTTATTTTAAGTCTTATTTCTCCCCACTTCAATTTGGATAGTTTCTATATCTGTGTCTTCAAGTTCACTGATCTTTTCATCTATATTACCTAATCTATTAATTTTTATGTTTCATTTTACATTTCAGATACCGTTTTTCAGCTTCAGAAGTTTCATTTGACACTTTTTAACATCTTCCATCTCTCCCCTCATTATGTTTTTCCCCTTTAAATCCTTGATCATATTTATAATATTTAGCTTTATAATAATTGTAATAAAGTATTTTTCCCTGTTATTTCAGGGGCTGCTTATTGATTTTTTTCTTCCACTTTTGGTTGATGTTTTCCTGCTTCTTCATACATCTGTTATTTATGAGATGCTGGACATTAGTAATATTATTTTCTTGGGCTGGATTTTGTTGTCTTTCTTTAAAGAGGGTTGACTTATGTTTAAGCAGGCAATTGATTTACTTGTGATTCAGTTTGATCTTTTTGAGGCCTATTGAAGCATTTTGTGGTACTTACAGAATAGCCTTAGCTCTGGGACTAAACTTTAGCCCTTCTTATAAGGTATGATATTTCTGGAGTCTTAATGGCTTGAGTGTTCAACAAAGTCTCTTCAGTTTAGCTGGACAGAACTTGAACAAATATCATCTCTGAATGAGCTCTGGATGTTGTTCAGCTTACAACTCCCTGGTAGTTTTTTGTTCGACTTTGTAGAATCTCATTCTGTATATGACAGGTTAGTATTAAACAACATTCAAGGGGACCCACTATGGTGATTTCTAGAGTTCTTTCTTTCTGTATTACCTTCCTTTCCAGTATTCTGCTTTACACATTCCAACAGCCTCAGCTTTCTCAGCTCCAGTCTTTGTCTTCTTACCTCATAGTGATCACTTGGCTCTTCTCTGTTATCCATCCCTGCCTCACAATCCAGAAAATGTCTCCAGCATGATCAGAAGGATCTTAATATGTCTTTTCTTTCAGAAATCAAAGTCTTATACTACCTGTTGTGCAAAGTCTGAAATATTTTTTTGTTTAGCTTTTCACTGCAAGAGAACATATCCTGTATAAATCTAAAACATTCAGAAGCAGAAGTCTATATGAATGTTTTTTATTATAAAGCTAATTTCTTAATAGAAATAGATCTATTCAGAATTTCTATTTATTCTCATATCAGTTTTGACAATAGTGACTTCCAAAGTCACATTTTTAATCTGTTTTTCCCTAAATTGTTCTTTTGAAAGCTTGGTTTTCATGCATTGTTGCCAAAACCTTTAATGTCTTCCCTTTGCTCTCAGTGTACTCTATTCCTTCAGTTGCTATTCAGTATCTTCTATAATCTGGTCCTAAACATGGGCTTAATCACTACTCTTTGTAGATGGCTTTAAAAATTTTTAATGTGGTTGAACTTGTCAGAATCATATCAACAACTTCTGTGTATTTTGGTAGCTTTTTAAACATACATCTATATCCTATATATGATACATCCTATGTAGTGTACATTTTCAAGCAAGATCAATCTTCCTTGTTCTTATGGAAGTATCTTGCATTGTATCTAGTGTCTTGCGCTGTATCTAGATATAGTAGGTATTCCATGGGCATTTTCTTTTTCACTGAAAGAGAGATCCTGGACCCTTGAAAAATTAAAGTGTTTACAAGGATGGAGGAGTACTGGAAAGGATAGAACGGAGGAAACAACTGTTGGCAAGCACCAAAGATACACCATTGCTTCTTCACAATTTTTCTGAAGGTCAGTATTCCTGTTCCAGGTTGTGTCTCTCCAGTAGTTCATTGTTTAATGCCATCACATTGGACACTGAGTCAGACAGCATGAAAAGGGTGCAAAAAACCCACAATCATTTTGTGATCATTTACATTCTGTCTGGGAGTCTAAACATACACATACAAACATGAATGTTCCATTTATTTTGTTCAGCCCCCTTTCCTGTATCTCTTTCTTCCTCTTCTCATAGGCTGTTTTTAATTTTGGTAGAGTGCTGAGTTAAATATCATCTGGCTGACAACCCAAGACCATTTATCTTAGACATTGAAAGAATGATGAAAAAGTCATTTAACCTTTCACAAGAAGGTTTTGCATGGAAAAAGAGTCATCTTACTTAATATGGAAACTTTTTCACTAAATTTAACAAATTGGTTTATAGTCTCAATAATTTTTAGAAAACTTCAGCCACATCATCCAAATCATTATAAAAAAGAGACATTTTAGTGTTTTGTTGACTAAGTGCCATGAGCTATATGATTTAAAACTCATACATCAAGTTCAATAACATGCAAGTGAAGTGTTAATCAATTTTGTGTAAATTCACCTGGATGGGGAGCACATATCATGTCTTGAAGACTGTGATGAGGGACGGCCCTAGATACAGGATGGGAGAAAACCAAAGAAGTCCTGATGTTGGCTCAAGTCAGTCTTCATGAACTGCTATTTAAATTAAGCCGTCTTCACAAATGAGACACTCTTTTCTGTCTCTTCAGTTTAGCTATTGTCCCAAAGCATATTAGGAGAGAAGCAGGACAGGGCTGTTTGTTCTTAATCCTTTTCAAGTCAGAGATTTCATTCAGCCTGAAGCCAAAAACCCAAGTCAGACTGGAGACAGACATTAAGACTGTGATGGAAGGAGGATAATGCATTTTGTTTGTTACCTAATTTCATATGCCAGTTTAGGCACACACGTTCTCTCCCACTAAGTCATCTATTCTGAGAGTTCGGAAAATGAAACTTGGGCCATGCACAGAGGGGAGATGTCTAGTGAATGCTTGTTAGACAACATAGAATTATCTAAAGTGGCATGTTTGTTCAGTGGGGATAATTGAAGCTCCATTCTCCCTGTTCACTCATAGACATAAGGAAAGTTCTTTTTTTTTTTTTTTTTTTAAGATTTTTATGTATTTATTTGACAGAGAGAGATCACAAGTAAGCAGAGAGGCAGGCAGAGAGAGAGGAAGGGAAGCAGGCTCCCCTCCAAGCAGAGAGCCCGGACATAAGGAAAGTTCTTAAAGCTCATACTCACTGACTTTTTTCCCCCATATGTATCTATTTATTAATACTTGGTTAAATAAAATTAGTAGCTGTAAAGAAAGATTTGTGAAAGATATTGAAATATAAGACATGCAAAATGGAATGTTCAGGTAAAAACATTATATCTTGTATAAGTGACACAATTTTTGGATTGGTATTATAATATTTAATAGCGGCACATATTGGAAGATACATTTGAGCCTAAATATCATGTCTGAAATATATTAAGTTATATTTTTCTTTCTTTTCTTCATTTAAATACTCATTGACTTTTTATAGTAATGCCTTTTAGTACTACTCACATAACTTCTTTGCACACTCACATAACTTCTTTGAAAATAATGATGAATTTAGTCAAGAAATTAATTCTTTGTTTTGGTACTCTGGAAGTTGACATAATTAGGTCATTGTATTTTTTTTATTTTTTATTTCTTTTCAGCGTAACAGTATTCATTGTTTTTGCACCACACCCAGTGCTCCATGCAATCCGTGCCCTCTATAATACCCACCATCTGGTTCCCCCAACCTCCCACCCCCTGCCCCTTCAAAACCCTCAGATTGTTTTTCGAGTCCATAGTCTCTCATGGTTCACCTCGCCTTCCAATTTCCCTCAACTTCCTTCTCCTCTCCATCTCCCCTTGTCCTTCATGCTATCTGTTATGCTCCACAAATAAGTGAAATCATATGATAATTGACTCTCTCTGCTTGACTTATTTCACTCAGCATAATCTCTTCCAGTCCCATCCATGTTGCTACAAAAGTTGGGTATTCATTCTTTGTGATGGAGGCATAATACTCCATAGTGTATATGAACCACATCTTCCTTATCCATTCGTTCTTTGAAGGGCATCTTGGTTCTTTCCACGGTTTGGTGACCATGGCCATTGCTGCTATAAATATTGGGGTTACAGATGGCCCTTCTTTTCACAACATCTGTATCTTTGGGGTAAATACCCAGTAGTGCAATGGCAGGTCATAGGGAAGTTCTATTTTTAATTTCTTAAGGAATATCCACATTGTTCTCTAAAATGGCTGCACCAACTTGCATTCCCACCAACAGTGGAAGAGGGTTCCCCTTTCTCCACATCCCCTCCAACACATGTTGTTTCCTGTCTTGTTAATTTTGGCCATTCTAACTGGAGTAAAGTGGTATCTCAATGTGGTTTTAATTTGTATCTCCCTGATGGCTAGTGATGATGAACATTTCTTCATGTGTCTGATAGCCATTTGTATGTCTTGATTGGAGAAGTGTCTGTTCATATCTTCTGCCCATTTTTTTTATATGATTGTCTGTTTTGTGTGTGTTGAGTTTGAGGAGTTCTTTGTATTTTTATAATAATGGAGTGCTTGAACTAGTATGTTGAGTTTCTTTTTAATTTATTTGGTAACATAATGTATAAATGTACAGTGCTAGAATAATCATCATTGCAGATGATCATGGTTAAAACAAAGAGACAAAGAATCAATGGGATTTTTTTGGACCCTTGGAGTCAAAGGTGATCTTTAATTTTCAGTTCTTAAATATTAAACTTGACATCACTTTTTGATGATAAAATTTGTTCACACAACATACATCAATGTGTGTTTGAATTTGGAAATAACATGTTTCATAGACTCAGGGATAAAGGTGAGATAGAGAATATGTATAAAGCACTAAGCAGTTCATCTAGTTTATACCCATTCCTCCAACAACAAAAAAATGTATTGAATGTCTGGAACATATTAAATAAATAAAATAAAATAAGTTCATGCTATTGAGGGTAGGGTGGGAGGGGAAGAGAAATTAGTAAGAAACAAGTAAGTATGTAGCATGTCATATGGTTGTACATACTAAGGAGAAATCAAAGCAGGGAAATAGAGGTGAGGAGTATCAGGTGGTTTCACGAAAAAATTTACTATATGGGATGACCAGGGTGGGCTTCACTGACAGTGTGACATCTGAACAGAGATGTGAAAAAAAAGAGCCAAGCAGATATCTGGAGGAAAAGCCCCAGAATTGGAGAATTATTTGCATTACACATAATTGAGAAATGGCTCATATGTAGACTATAAAACAAACAAATAATAAAAACTCAGACAACCTGATAGAAAAATGGGCAAAAACCCTGAACAGGCACATCACTGAACAGGTACAAAGCGATGTAAATTGAAACTGCAATGTAATAACTTTAGTTGCCCACCTGAATGGCTAAAATATGAAATTGATCACGCACAATGAGAGTGAGATATGACACAGCCATTTTGGAAAACTGCTTAGTAATATCTACTAAAAATGCTCACCTATCCTAGGACCCAGCGACTTTCACTTCTAGGTATAAACCCAACAGAAATGTGCATATATGTTCACCCAGAGATGTACAAGAACATTCAGAGCTGTACTCTTTATTACAGTCAGAAGTTAGAGACAGCCTGAATGCACATCAACATGGATGAATGGTACAGTCACACAATGGACCATTACATGAGGATAACAGTATAATATGCAACTATGTGGATGAATCCCATAAATATAATGTTAAGCAAAAGAAACTAGATAACAAGAAAACAAAAACAAACCAAATTTTAAAAAAAACCCTCCACACTGTACGATTTTATTTATGTGTAATTCAAAAACAGTCAAAATTACTTTGTAATGTTAGATATCATGGTGGTGGCTAGTGTTTGTAAGGGGTTTTTTAGGGTGCTGGTAATATTCTCTTCTTTGATCTGGGTGCTAGTGACTCAGCATATTCACTTTGTAAAAACTCATCAAGCTTACACTTTGGCTTTTTGTAGTACACTTAGACTTTTTGTAGTAGTACTCTACTTTTTGTAGTATTTATTTACAAATATATTTAATGAACTTTCCACTAATGACCATCTTTCTTAGATGATTAAGCAGTCACCTTTAAATGGTCTAGGATATTATGTCATAATTATGAGCATTGATTTCTAAAGCTATCCTTAAATATGTGTGTGCATGCCTTGGTGGGGGATACATCACATTGTATTTTTTTTCTAACTCACAGTGTATTGTTAAAATTATTGTACTTAATATTTTAGAATAGGTACCGAAGGAATATGATTAAAAATTCTACAGCTTTAAGAGGATATTCTATGAAGATTAAATCTATTTTTTAATCCTAACCCTTAGACAACCAACTTCCTATCTTAGAGATGACTATTATTACTAGTTTATTATGTGTCATTACAGTTTACAGATGCCTATACAAGCATATATATATGTATGTAGGGCTGCCTTTTTTTTTTAGTAGCTACATAGTATTCCATTGTATGTGATATGCTTTATTTAGCTAGATCCTTATTGATGAATGTCTTGATTATCACTAGTCTTTTGCTATTTACAGAACAGTGCAATGATTACGTAGTACATGTCATATTTTGTTAATGCATATTTGGAGAATATTTGGAAAATAAATCTCCTGAATTCGAATTGCTCAGTCACTTCATTTGTATTATTAATCAATACTATTAAATCATCCCTCGTATGGGTGAATCAGTTTTTGCTTTCACAAGAAACATAACTATACTCCCACCAGAGATTCATTACTATATTGGGCTATTAAATTTTTAAACCTCTACCAACTTTATTTTGAAATTCCCTTTTTTTAAAATTTTTAATTTTTTATAAACATATATTTTTATCCCCAGGGGTACAGGTCTGTGAATCACCAGGTTTACACACTTCACAGCACTCACCAAAGAAATTCCCTTTTTACAGGTGAGGCTGTGTTCCTTTTTATACATTTAAGAGCTTTTTGTACCTCCTCTATGAACTGTTTATATCATTTGCCCATTTTTTCAAATTGCATTGCTATTCTCTTTCCTATTAAACTGTGGGAGTCCTTAATGTATTAAGGGAATTTTTTTCCAGCCAGTTGATTGCAGATATTTCTCAATTATTCATTTGTCTTTTGATTTTTTTTTCCTCTTGGAGAAATTTTTAATTTTTATAAGGTTGGATTTATCAGTCTTTTATTTTATGGATTCTGGACTTTTTTTCATATTTTAAAAGGCCTTCCCCAATGTAGTGGGTAAGTTTAGGTTAACAAGTTTCATATTTTCATTCTGTATTTTTATGATTTCATTCATATGTGTAAGATTTTCATTTATCTGGAATTAATTTTGGTGAAATGTAAAGTAGAAATCTAAATTTCTTATAGGGCTTCCCTAATGTTGTAACACCATTTACTGAATAATCCATTTTTCTCTCACTAGTTGGGAATGCTGTGTTTATCAAATACTATATTTCTATGTATATATGAGTCTTTCTAGAGGCAGCAGTATGTTTTAATTATTATAATATATTTGAATTCTGGTTGTGATAGTAATATTTCTTCAGATTTTGGGGGGCATCTGTATTTACTCATATGAACTTTAGAGGCAGTTTATCTACCCCCAGAAAAAAATTTTATTGGCATCTTTATTTTCTATTGAATGCATTTTGTTGTATTCAAGATTAACTTTGGAAGAAGTGTTTTATAATTTTTGAAATCTTTCTAACCAAAGTCTGTTTAGGTCTATTTGTGTTCCTCAGTAGCACTTAATCTTTTTGTTTTGATCTGCACATTTTCCTCTTTTATTCCTAGGTATTTTTATTCCTATGTAGTTTTTCCTTTTTAAATATATTTATATAATAGGGCACCTTAAACTCAGGATTTTCTAAATGGGTGTATTTTTTGATTTCTGGATGCTAACTATCTGCCAAAATATCTCACTCAATTTTCTTATCATTTGTGATAGTTTTACTGCAGATTCTTTCTTATTTTTTATATTTAAATTTTTTTCACTTACCTAATTATACTGGCTAATACTTCCAGAACAATATTAAATAATAGTGGTGATAAAGGTCATTCTTGTCTTATTCCTTTAACAAGAAGATGTGCTTAAGTGTTTCTTCATTAATAACAAGGTTTGCTTTTAGGTTGACTATATATGTAAAATATATAACTGCATATTTCTAATAATATTCATGAAGAATTCATCTACTGCTATTATATCAAGGTTTGTTTTAAATAATAAATAATGGGTAAGGATTTTTATTAAAATTTTTCTCAGCAGCTATCACTGCTCATATGGTTTAAAATTTTTTTTACAGTGCATAGTTGAATTTTTTAAAACTCAAATACATACAAAAATAGAATCATTTTATTAAGCCGTACATACCCATCACCTAGCTTCAGTGATTATAACTCATGGGCAATGTCATTTCATCTAGACCCTACCTAATTCTTTTCATCATTTTATCTGTAAAAGTGTCCAAATTAAATTATAGGCTTCCTTTTTTATAAATATACCATAAATATACCATAACAGCATTATCCTGCCTGAAAGATTTATGATGATGATGATGATGATAGTAATAATAATAATAATGATATTAAACAATAATATGGATTTTTTAAGGACTACTTCATAGTTTGTGTTGGGTACTCTAACAGGAGGTACATATTGTCTGTTTTTCTCTATTTAGGGGGTGTTATCACCCACTGATGATTATTTTCTAGATCCAATAATTCGTAAGGCATTCCAAAGGGTGATATTCTGTTTTTACTTCCTTTTTTTTTTTTTTTTAAGATTTTATTTGTTTATTTGACAGAGAGACAGAGATAGAGAGAGGGAATACAAGCAGAGGGAGTAGGAGAGGGAGAAGCAGGCTTCCCACTGGTGAGGGAGGCTGATGCAGGGCTCCATCCCAGGACCCTGGGATCATGACCTGAGCCAAAGGCAGACACGTAACTACTGAGCCACCCAGGTGCCCCTCTGTTTTTACTTCTTACCTTATTAGCTACAATACATCCAGCTAAAGAGAAGCTTCCCCTCAACAACTACTAGGGTTCCCTAAGGTACAGTTCATGAAGGAAGAACAGCTAAGGTACTTGATTCTTTCCTTTTATTGATTGGTTTTAAAAATATTAGGTGATTTCTTTGCATGCTCCAATGGTGACCAGTGTTTCTTCTATTAAAGATTTATTTATTTATTTGAGAAAGAGATAGAGAGAGAATAAGCAGGGGGAGGGGCAGAGGAAGAGAGAGAATCTGAAGCAGACTCTGCACTGAGTACAGAGCCTTATGTGCGGCTCAGTCTCAAGACCCTGAGATTATGACCTGAGCTGAAACCAAGAGTCAGATGCTCCCATGAGCAGGGAGTCTGACATGGGGCTGGATCTCAGGACCCTGAGATCATGACCTGAGCCAAAGACAGACTGAGCCACCCAGGCACCCCAATGGCTAGAATACTGCTCCTTCTCCATGAGTGAAGAGGTTTCTTTTATCCTTTCCCCAGTACAATGGGGTTTCACCTGGAGGAAGCTGAGAAGGTTCATATAGGGTTCCATACACTTCTTGCAGTGGCAGTCACTTCCCTCTTCCAGGCTTGTGCCACTGAGGGAAGGTCTTGCCTTTCTTCTGCCTGCATCCTCATGGTTTCTTGTGAGACCCACTGTAGGTCTGTGAAGTAAGTGCGAGCTCCACTTCTATTTGTAGCTCCTAGGGATCCTGTGCTTGTATGCTACCACACACTTCTTGGCTATATAGTTGGATGTATAAACACAACCACAAAGAAACAAGTTTTAAATGCAAATGCTGTGATGAGGAATATGATAATGACTCTGCTTAATATGTTTTGAATGAATACATAAAAGAGGGAATGGATGAGCTTATAAGGAAATTGACTTTGGCATTGATTGCCATCAGGGCCAAACTAATCAGCTAGCAAAGCATTTGACCAGTAGCCACCAAGTGATCAAGGTGTGTGACCATTAGCCAGTTAACCAGTAACTGATCCCACAAAAATCTTTTCTCCAATCATGGAAGAACCTGGTACAGTGCACACGAAGGATATGAGGGTGTTGCTGTTTAGGTAAAGAATGTGGTCTATTGTCCCTCTATACGTGAGTGATCACCACACCTATCCTGTGGTTCTCATAGCAGTTCTCCTCAGAAGTTGCCTTGGCAACTTCCCCTCCTGCCACCCACCCTCTTCTGGTCTCTGGGCTCAGCAGTACCTGTCTGCTCTCAGTTCCTCAAACTAGCCAAACTCTTGTCCAGCTCAGAAGCTTTATACATTTTGTTTCCTCTGCCTGGTATGCTCTTCTTCTGCTCCTTCTTATCAATTTCCATTCCTTTCTTAAATGCTCCTCCTTAGATGAAGCCTGCCCTCAGTGTTCCATGGTACTTTTATTTGCCTTGTCAGTCTGCCTTAAATATACCTGTATCTCTCAATTCAGGGCAAGTTCCCTAAGGCAAGGACCATGTCTTGATTCTCTTTATATATGTTTGTTATATTTTTATTTAGTTTTAATTGATTGCTTACCTGAAATCTTTTTTAAAGAAAGCATTAGATTAAAAAAAAATCCCCATAAGTGAAGTGTTATGGTTAAAATAAAGATAATAGATCAGAAATCAGACAAAACAGGTAGGAATAATTGTACCTGGTATGAAAAAATTTCTAAAAATGAATTATTTATCTTTGTCTCCCATTCAGTGTCAATATAGGGTCTTATACCAATTAAACATTAATTAAGAAGACTTTAACTGGGTTAAAGTCTAAAAGCCAACTAAGAGCAACTACCTCAGCAGTACAGATGGCCAGATATAAAATCCCCACCTGTTTTATTTCCCTGATCTTTTTTATCTTTTGACTTCTCATCTAAAATCTACTTCTAAGACAAATGTGAGAAAGCTGTGGTAAAACAGTGACCTGAGGGGTACCTGGCTGGCTGATTGTCTGATTGTTGATCTCAGTTCAGGTCTTGATCTCAGGGTCATGAGTCTCACATCGGGCTCCACTCTGGACATGGAGCCTGATTAAAAAAAAAATAAATAAAAATAGAGTGACCTAAAGAAAGGCTACTCAGGGTTATCTTGGTCCAGAACTCCCCACACTAGGCACCTAGGCACAGTATGGGGGTGTGCTGCAGGGCTTCCTTTACTGACTCTCTGGGGGCTGCCAGCCAGCCCAGGCTCCTGCTGATCTCAGTGATGTCACTCTCCAAGTCATGTCACCTTACTTCTCACCTGTAATGTCATGGCTTTTCTACAGTTCTTAACAGAACCATCATGGGATCAGTGCCTTTTCCTTTTATCTGCCACTTTTAAGTATTTTAAAAGATTGAATGCAGTCCTTTTTCTCTTAGCCTGCCATCTACTTCTCTGCTTTACCCAAATACAGTTTTTTTTTCCACCCACTGTTTGCTGCTCCTTGCCCAGCAGGTGATCCAGTCAGAAAAGGCAGTCATGATGCCACCTGCACAAGTCTGGTTACCCATGTGAAGCTGAAACCATTTAAACTGATCCCTTGTCCATTTGTAGCATATGACAGATATGATAATGGGAGGCTTATAAGGAGGAAAACAATACTTAAAATTGTTTCTAATCTCTCTGCCTCATTGGGTCGGGTGTTTCCAGGTAATATAGGAGGCTTTGTAAATTAAATGCCCTCAGCGGTGGAGGAAGCAAGTTCAGAGTCAGAGGAGCTGGGGTAGGGTTACATGGTTCCACAAGATAAAGGTGTGTGAGTTAATAAGATGGGAATATAGAAATCCTGGAAGAAGCAGATGGACAACCTGAGATGTTGGGCGACAAGAGAGAAGAGAGGATAAAGTCCCTTCCCCAACCAAGCCCTCCCCCAGCAGAGATGTAATTAAAGGTGATTTTTCCAAGGAACTACCACATACTGTGTAACCATATTCTGGGAATTTTCATCAAAATTATTGAAAGCACAGTATATTTGTAGAGTTAATTTCTTGTTAAAGATACTGTTGAAGAGCATGGTTTTTGTGTCATACTGGGAGGGTTTGGGCAGAGCAAAATTAGCTTGCTCAAACCTTGATTCTGACTTTGATTAATGATGCCTATGCATGATATGTACTCCAGCAACCCTTGTGTCTCCAGAGCTGATTGTCCTGCACAGTGAAGAGCTAAAGTCTCCAACCCAAGATACATTTTCTTTGGAGAGAAATATTTTCCATAACTTCTATAGCCAAAAGCCAAAAGACTGAAAATTATTTGTTTCAATTGGAAACAAGATAATTAACAACTATTACTATACTATTTTATAGCACTGAAATCAGATTGCTAATTTATGAATGGTTATACATTATAAGGTTTGTATGCCTAAAACTTGTGGTTTTCATGAAATTATCATACTTATAAACTTAAATTTTTTTATGAAGCCAATTATTCCAAATGTATTTATTAGCGTTTTTGTCTGAAATGAAATTACAACCTGCTCAGTTCAAATAAATAGAGCATGTCTTTATTTTTTTCCAGTTTGTACAAAACACTGTAACAAGTATGGAAAGCTATTATATTTTTTAAGACTATATCTCCATGATTCTCAGTAGATGACTTAAAATATTAGCCTCTTTTGGATTTGGACTTGTGTTGGTTTCTCAACAGAGAATACTGTTGAATTTCTAGGACTGCACTTTTAGGACTTTTGGCACAGGTCCAGGAACCCATGAGGGTTCTCCAAAGGAGAACTTACTTCATATCTGTGGTAGGGATGTTCATGCCAGATGTTCATCAGAGGGATTTAAGTTAGAAGTAAGGAGATATCTTTTAGGAAAATAAGTTATTTTGTCTCTTGGTGACTCAGAATATATCTTTGATCATGTCACAAAGCAAGTTTCATGTCAAGGCTCCATGAAACCAGAAGACAATGCTCCAAATTCATGAGAGAGAAAATGGGCAGACCAAAGAACACTCAAAGTGGAAAGACCCCTTATTCTGCAGATTATAGAGTCCGTGATTTTCTTCCAGAGCCTAGAAGATGGAAGCCAGTCTTTGTCTTACCTAGTATGCTAAGGTCTATGAAAACCTGTGATCATTATACATTGTAAAATAGGATCATTATATTATGTCTCACACCAGTATAATAACAGAGAGAAAGTGTAATAGACACAATTGGATCATTTTTTTTTAATTTTAAAGATTTTGTTTATTTATTTATTTGACAAACAGAGATCACAAGTAGGCAGAGAGGCAGGCAGAGAGGAGGAAGCAGGCTTCCTGCTGAGCAGAGAGCCCGATGAGGGGCTCAATCCCAGGACCCTGGGATCATGACCTGAGCCAAAGGCAGAGGCTTCAACCCACTGAGCCACCCAAGTGCCCCCAATTGGATCATTTTTAAAGGGAAGATAGAACTCAGTTAAAATTAATATAACTCTGCCTAGTCTCTGAGGGAAGGATGATGCTTTTATAATACTTAGATATACTGGTTTGGGTCTGGAGCAGGGTTGGGGAAGAAGAGTAACCAGATCATTGTCAATTAATTGCTGTATTTTAAAATACTTAATACTTATTTTTAACTAAATTTACATATGTGGATTTGAAGAATGACCTGGATTTGAGTAGGCAAATGTTGGGGGAGGGGAAGGTAGATATTCCCAGAAAGGAAAGCAAAATGGACAAAAACACAGGAGTACAAATGGGTGTAATATTGGAGAAAATCAGTTATAATGTGGAAGCAAGAAGGCAGACACTCTTTAGGGTGGTTCTTAGAGTTAAAGTCAAATGAACTGAAATGCAGAAAGAAGGACTGAGTGGATCTAGAGAACATCATAAAGAAGTCTTTTAATGGAAGTCTCAGGTGGTGTAAGCTTAACTAGGCTGCCTGCTCTGTTCCACAGCAGGAACAAAGAGTAAGGGTACATCCAAGGAGTGTTTCAGATAGGGAATGTGGTGATTTCGTGACAAACTGGTCACAGAAGCTGAGTGAAAAGATTGAAGTGAAAGATGTTTTTAAATTTTTTCAACTGGGAGACCAGATGAGTTCCTTGAGTAAAATGGTAAAGTTGGAAGGAAACACAGTTTGAAATAAAATGAAAGAAAAGGGTAAGGCTTTGTTTTGGTCCCACTGAATTTGATGTGGAGTTGAGTATCAAAGTGGGAAATATTAAGAGGCCTAAAATGAGGGTGTTCTGTGAAGGGGAGAGGTCAGGATAGAAGCTGTAGATCTAGATGTCATCAGTAGAATCCATACAGATAAAAGTAGATGAGATTTCAGAGTAAAAATAAAGGCATAAGTTCTGACTCAGAATTGGAAATTGGTGCTACATGAGTTTTTTATGTAGTTACTTTTGGCAGCCAATACTACATTTCATTCAATTGATGGTAACAGTAAGATTGGGGAAACATATTTCCTGTTTTTCTATAGGTTTTCCATTATTTCTCTAGTCAAATTTATCCATTACCATCAAGAAGCTATATTTGTTTTAGTGATGAACTTCCCTCTGGCAAGCATTAAAAAGGAGTCCTGTCTGGCTGTAGATTTTTTTAAATGACATGAACATAACCCATTTTCCCCCTTAATTTTCAGTTTGGAGCTTTCTGACAATGAACTGAACTGTGGCAGAAGAGAGAGGAGGAAGGCAGTGGGTAGAGACAGATCTTTTTATGAAGATCAGCAATTCTCCGTGCTTTTATCCCGGGCAAAGATTACATTTAACACCCAGGGGGCTCAGCTGCTTCAGATCCTTTTTAGAATGAGTAGCTGTGGCACTGCAGATAGTTTGGGGTGTCCTTTCATTTTTTTGACAGTATTAAATAGATACCCCAGTGAGCCATAACTCAGTGATTTATCTAAGAATAAATCATATCTCTAATAAGGGACCACTTCTTTTAAATTGAACAGCACATTATATTAAACTGATGAACTTTCTGAAAAATACAAACTGCCAGCCAGCCACTTTTAATGAATATAACTTAAAATTCCTTTTCTTTAGGAGAAAGTGATTTCTCTTCAAAAGGGCAAAACTGGGGGATTTGCTGAGTTTTGTTAGCTATTTTGTGTACTTTATTTAATCTTTCAGCTACGGGGAGAGTGAAGATTCCTCCCAGAGTTTTCACTATCAAGGTTGCTTATTAGGGAAAGGACAGGAGAAAAATAGAGTGATGAGCCCTCAGGAGCTAAGCTTGGTGGAAGTGCATCAGGACAGGACCCTGCGTGGACTTTGTTTGCACGTATGTTAGCATTTCGCACTGCACATGTTCAATGTCATTTCAGATTGGGCGAGCCTCATTTGCTGTGCTCTTGGAACTTAGTGTAGTATCTGAAATGCCTGGTAGGTACTTAGCAGTTATCTACTGAATAAGATATATGTTGTGTGCTGAAGTGATAATGATGATTTTTTTAAGTGTTCGGATTCTATTTTCGACTATTTTGGTTTACCTGAGAGATGATCTTTACCACTATCAGCCTAGAAGAAGAGCTGTAAAAGAGAAAAGATTATAAAGATGTATTCACTTTTTCCATCTACAGCATAAGGTATTTTAGAAGCATGTGTATCTCTATGTTCTATTTAGATTCATTTTTTTAATAAATTTCAGTGGTGGGCAGTGAAAAGAAGGGTGTGGACATGAGCCGAAAGGAAGAGGATTTCTTTAAAGGGCTGTCATCCAAGGGACTGGCTATCCTAAAACTGAGTAAGTGGATTAGTGGTAGACAGATGTGAAGGTAAATATAAACATGATGGACACACCTGTTTCTAGCATATAGTGAACTAAAATATTCAGAGGCTCCTCCTGTACAAAATATCTGAAAACACTGGATAAAATGTTTAAATACAAATAGCTTTAATCTGTAGCTAAGTTGGCAAAGTGGAAGGAAAATATTTAAGGCTAAAAATAGTAAGGCAGTAATCTAGAAAGGTAATTAGGCAATGAGCCAGTGGTTGCCCTGGGATATCAGCTTATTCCAGATAAATTAGAGCTTCAGTTTTCAAGGGCTGATTTGGAAACAGACAAAATTTAAGATCAGCACAAGGTAGGAAGTCAGATCACAGTTCTCTGCCTAAATCTGTCTCCCAAAGAATGGCACTCAGGGAAAAAATAAATTGTGGACTAGGGCTAAATTACCCTACCAAAGAAGATGGAAAGGAGACTTTCCTTAGTTGTAGATGATATCTTCCTTGGGAATTTGTAACCATACACTGGCCCTTTCATGGACCAAAATTTACATTACATGTGTGAGCCAAAAATCCAAAGTAAGTGTTTAATTGAAAGTGCACTCTGTTTTGTATTGCTTTAAGATACCCTGTTGAAGAACTCACCTTAAACCTAAACCTCAAGTAATTCTCCATATAAAATTCAATAAATACAAACAATCAAAAATAAAACTCTTAGGACAAAATAGTGCAACATGAGCTAAAGTTTGCTCATTCAGTCTAAAAATAGCAAAATCAAGACCACAAAGACAGATTTCCTAATTATTGGACACAAAATATATAAAATAAGCTTGCCTAAATATTTAAAGAAATGAAAGAAGAAATTTAAGTTGTGACTCTCAAAGAAAAGACCAAGAAAGAGCCAGTTTCAAAGAAAAGCAAATAGAACCTCCAGAAATATAAATATAAAAATTGAGGTAAAAAAAAATGACTTACAAAGTCAATGAGAAATAGTTGGATAAAGAATTGATGAATTGGAAGTTGGTTCTGAAAAATTATCCAGAATGCAGGGCAGAGAGGAAAAAAGGTGAACTAGATGCATTAAATTAGAGTCCTAGAAGGAGAGAACTGAGCTAATGAAGAAGTAGCAATATTTAAAGAGATAATAGATGAGAACTTTCCTGCATTGATGAGAGACAAAATTATGCTACTAAGCATAAATTTTAAAAATTTGTGTTTAGACACATTATAGTGAAACTACAGAATTCCTAAGAAGAAGAGAGAATCTTTAATATAGCCAGAGAGAAAAGAACAATTACTTACAAAGGAATGGCAATTACAATGGGCTTGGACTTATGTGAGATAAGTGAAGTGCCTAGGGTATAAGACTCTCACTGTCCAGTTCAACAACATAATGATTCAAAATACTTAGTGGGAGAGGAGTGGTTTCCTCCTTTAGAAACAGGAAATTACTCCTTTTTAACATTAAAATGACATTTATGGTTATTGGTATTGCCAAAGAGCTGTAATATATTGTTCCTTATAGCTTCTGCCAAGTTGTGCTTAAGGAAAGGGGGCTAGAAAGTACTTCTGTAGTTGTAGAAACGAAAAGATGAGATACATAGCAACCAATATTAAGGAGACTAGAAGGTTTGTAGATCCAAATTTAGTACAGAATTTGTTAAATATTCCTGAGTCAGAAAAATTTCAACAAGTCACAAAAAAAGAAAGTCTCAAAGTAAAATAGAATGATATATTCTACTCCAACCCAGAAGTAAAATGAGCATGATTCTAAGGCAGGGATAGCAAATACTTGACACATATGTTACCATGTTGAAGTCCTCTGTTCATGCCAGATACCTTAATTGATTGTAGCACCCTATTTCTTTCTTTAAAAAAAAAAGATTTTATTTATTTATTAACAGAGAAAGAGAGATATCAATCATGAGTAGGTAGAGAAGCAGGCAGTGGGGAAGCAGGCTCCCCGCTGAGCAGAGAGCCCAATGTGGGGCTCAATCGCAGGATGCTAAATCATGATCTGAGCCAAAGGCAGAGGCTTAACCCACTGAGCCACCCAGGAGCCCCTGTAGCACCGTATTTCACAGCTCAGACTCTGTGTCAAAAGCCGAGAGGAGTTTCCAAAGGACTCAGGATTCACTGATGTATCTCTAGTACTTAGGATAGAACCTGGGACTTTCTTTGTGCTCAGTTGTTGGCAATGAATGAATTGGAGTTGAAAAACAAGATTAAATCTATTTGCCATCACCATTAGGGCAGTGATTAATAATAATGAATAATGATATCTAGAAAGATAACTTTTTTTGTCCAATTCACCTCTCTAGAATAGGTGAGTTCTGAGAAGTTAAGGTCTCTGTCTGGAAATATGATGTTCCACTGGGACAGGCTGAGGATAGAGGAATGGCCTGGCATGTTTGTGGATTGTGCATGAAACTGAGAGGTAATTCTTAAAGGTGATGTCAATAGATAGTTTTGGTTGGTCCCTCTTCCTAACTCCATAATTTGTCCATGAGTATCCTCCTTTGGGAATCAGACTCTCAGGGCCAGCAGATAGATGGAGATTTGTGGATGTGAACCAGGTTCAGGTTCTATCTACCAGGCTAACTGCAGTGCATGAGTAGGAATTTTTCTTTCCTAGGCCTAACAAGGGCTTGAGAACTGGTGATGAGGGAGTCATGAGTTGAAAATCAGAAAAGAACTCTAAGCCTTAGAAATTTGTATATTCTCTCAAGGGAGGACAGCACCCACTTTTGTGAGTATTTATGGAAGGACCTACCCAACTCTCTGGCAAAGATGGCTGAGGTCTTCCTGAAGTTGAGGAGCTCTAGCCTTTGAGCTGAGTTAATCAGAGAGAAGAAATGTCCCATTTTGGTACTTCAGCCATAGACTGACCACTTGGTTTGTTATATTCCCCTAGTCCATCAGTCTTGAGATTGCTATGACTTAAGGTCTCCAGCTGGATCTGAGTTCCAAAGAGTAGACAAAGAAAGCTCACAAAACATTTAGAGAGACTCAATAAACAGAGGGATCCAAAAATAATCCAAAAATCGAAAATAGCAAGTCCTAGTTAAATAGTACTGCTGGGTGAGTCACATGATCCCTGCCCCCCAAATATACAGCAATTAGAGAAGTTTAATTACAGCAGTAAAATGAATTTCTAGGAGTAAGATATTAATTAAAAGTAGTAAGGTGAACTGAGTTGAGAGTATGATCAGTTTAGATAACCTTCTAGAAGATTAAATAGAAGGAATATCTCACATAGACAAAACATGCAGAAAGGGAAAAGATAAGAACTCAAAGAACCAGAAGCCCTAACATGAAAACATTGAGCTCCAGAAGGAGAAAAAAAGAATACATGGAGAAGCAATAATTAAGTAAATAATAGGGGGGAAATCCCTGAGCTGAAGACAGACTGAATCTAGAAATCCAAGTTTCAGGCAGAATTGATGAGGAAGGATAGATATACTCAGGCACATTCTGGGAAAAGCTGTGAACGTCAAGGATAATGAGAAAAATCTTAGAAACAGAGCAAATTTCTTATGATGGAAAAAGAATCAGAGAGAATTGGAGAAGACAGAAACAGTACTATAATATCTGTAGATCATCAGAAAAAAATGACTGCAATCCAGGGTTTCTTCTTTTTTTTTTTTTTTAAAGATTTTATTTATTTACTTGACAGAGAGAGATCACAAGTAGACAAAGAGGAAGGCAGAGAGAGAGAGAGGAGGAAGCAGGCTCGCTGCTGAGCAGAGAGCCCAATGCGGAACTCAATCCCAGAACCCTGAGATCATGACCTGAGCCGAAGGCAGAGGCCTTAACCCACTGAGCCACCCAGGCGCCCCAATCCAGGGTTTCTATATCCCTAGCCATGATGTAATTTACCTATCATGGTAAAAGGAAAATATTTGCACAAATTCAAGAATTCTGAGTATACACTGCCTGGATATCAATCTGAAGAAAATATTTGAGGAAATAACAGAAGACGAAGAAGAAAGTGGTGAGGAATGGTGAGCAGTGAACCATGCCATGGGTATAATAATTTCGATGGAGAATAACAGATTGATAGGTAATGTTTCTAATATAACTATCAAATAAAGATTTCCAAATGAAAGAGACATACTATTGGAGAATATATAATCAAATTCTGGAACTAAAAGTATTAAATTATCTCAGCAAAACCTTAGATTTGAAGTGTGAGAATAAAAGTACTCTGATTTGACCTTCCTTTATGGAAGGAGGAGATAATGAAATAAAGCTTATTTTGAGGGGGGCCCTGGGTGGCTCAGTGGGTTAATCCTCTGCCTTCGGCTCAGGTCATGATCTCAGGGTTCTGGGATCGAGCCCCGCATCGTGAGCAGGGAGCCTGCTTCCGCTTCTCTGTCTGCCTGCCTCTCTGCCTACTTGTGATTTCTCTCTCTCTCTCTCTCTCTCTCTCTCTGTCAAATAAGTAAATAAATAAAATCTTAAAAAAAACTTATTTTGAGGATCTTCATATTGAGGAGGACAATGGTAGAAATGAGCACATTGTTAATAGAAGGAGCTGGTTATCTACAGAACAGTATAGAGAAATATGTTTGATCACGAGTATTGACATAATGCAACAAGTGTCTGATTAAATTTATAAATTAATAGAAAAGAATAAATGGTAATCTGACCAAATTAAAGCTAATAATGAAAAGTGAAAAAGAGAAAACAACAAATATATGAAGAGTATATATCTAAACTTGGAAGGAATAAAATTAAGTATATCAGTTTTTACCCCAACTATGAATAAGAAAAATTTTCCTGGAAGGAGATAGATAATAGATTGGGTATTAAGTTTTTTGCTCTATATGTTTTTTGTTTTGTTTTGTTTTATAATAGTTTTTTTTTAATAGTTATTAATAGTATATAATAGTTATAGTATATAATAGTTATAATAGTACATAATAGTTATAGTATATATATATTTAATAGTATATAATAGTTATAATAGTTTTATAATTTTGCATGGAACACTGGATGTGGTGCATAAATAACAAATCCTGGAACACTGAAAAGAAATTTAAAAAATAAACAAAAATTTAAAAATTACTTTATTACATTTAAAGTAGTAAAGAATACTTGGGAGGAAAGGGAGGTAAAAACAACTGAAGACAAATGCAAACAAACGTTAAACCCTGATAAGTTGGAATATAAGGGTAATTAGGATGAAAAGGGTGAAAGGATAAACAAGGATGTTCTATAGTGATAAAGGTAGAATTTTTGAAAACCATGAAGTTTTAGAAATCTATATATACTGAACAATGTATCAGCTAGATAAATATAGATGTACAATTTTAAATTCATTTTTAATACTTTAGTTTGGAAAAATTTAGACTTACAGAGGAGTTATAAACATAGTACAGAGAGCTCTTGTCTATCTTCCATCTAGCTTTCTCTACATGATCCTGGTACAACTGTCAAAAACAAGAAATTAATATTGACACAATACTATTAACTCAATTATAGACCTTATTTAGCTCCCCCTTGTTTTTCCGCTAATGTCCCTTTTTCTTGATGTTTGAGCATCTAATCCAAGATACCATATTGTATTTAGCTGTTGAATTTCCTTTGACCCTCCAATCTGTGACAGTTTTCAGTCATTTCTCTTTTTTTTTTTTTAACTTTGACACTTTTGAGGGGTAGCAGGTAGAATGTCTCCCTATTTTGTAGAATGTCTCCTTATTGGGTTTGGCTATTGGTTTGTCTGATGTTTTTTCATGATTAGGCTGAAGTAATGGATTTTAGGAAGGCTACCTATATAAGGCTACCCTTATATTCTCTTTTCAGTGGATCATATCAGTGGCTAAATAATGTAATTTATCTTAATATTGGTGATATTATGTTAATCTTGATCACTTAGTTAAGGTGGGGTCTGACAGCTTTCTTAAATATAATGTTACTGTTTTTCCCTTTAAAACTCATAAATAGAGTGCCTGGGTGGCTCAATCTGTTAATTGTCTGCCTTCGGCTCAGGTCATGATCTCAGGGTCCTGGGATCAAGTTCTGCAATTGACTCCCTACTTCTCCCTCCTTCTGCCTGCTGCTCCCTCCATTTGCACCCCCCTCTCTGTGTCAAATAAATAAAATCTTTAAAAAATAAAACTCATAAGTAGTTGGGAAGGGAGATACTTTGAGGCTATGTAAAAATCTTGTTTTACCTTAAATCATACTTCACCTTCTAATTTTAGCATTCACTGGAGGATATTACCTGTAGCAATTATTACTATGGTGTTCTTGTGGTGATTTCCTATTTATCTCATTCTTTTTACATAGAGTGACTAGAATTCTTCTGTAAAGAAAAGTTACCCTTTCTTCCTCTATTTATTTATTTAATAATTTATTTTTATCAGTATGGACCCCTGGATATTTATTTTCTTGAGTTATAAATCTAATACTATCATTTTGCTGAAATGGTTCCCTCTTCAGCCATTGGGAGCTCTACCAGTTGGTTTGCTGTGTCCTTTTTACATGAGTCCATTTTTTTTTTTTTAATTTTAGCACTTCCTTAATTTCTGGCATAATGAAATATTCATCTTATATTTTCTCTGCTTACTCCTTGGACTTTTCCAAGGAGTCTTGTTGCTTTTATTGGAGAATGTCACTTAAATTCAAGATCTGGGCACTAGGTATACTCGTTGCTACTGGTGCGTCTCTACTTTTAAACGGAGCTAGAAAATATATAGGTATGTACTAATTGACCTATATATATGCGCACATACACCCGGACATTTAGATAGCTACCTAGCTTGTTAGTGAGCTAGATTCACTTGTTTAAGGACCCCTGGGTTTCCAGTTTTTCGTGATTATAAATAAAACTTTTTAAAAAGATTTTATTATTTATTTATTAGAGAGAGAGCGAGAGCATGCACAAGTAGGGGGAGCTACAGGCAGAGGGAGAAGCAGGCTCCCCACTGAGCTGAGAGCCTAGTGTGAGGTTCTCTCCTAGGACCCTGGGATCATGACCTGAGCCACAGGCAGATGCTTAACCAACTGAGCCATCCAGACTTCCCAAATAAAACTTCCATAAACATTTATATGCAGGCTCTTGTATGAACATAAGTTTTAATTTTACTGTATACATGCACATTCACACTTTTGTACCTGGTGGAGACCTGGCCAAAGTACAGCAAGCTGTGTGTATGCTAAGCAACACCACAGCCATTGCTGAGGCCTGGGCTCACCTGGACCACAAGTTTGACCTGATATATGTCAAGTATGCCTTTGTTTATTGGTATATGGGTGAGGCAATGGAGGAAGCAGAGTTTTCTGAGGTCCATGAGGGCATGGCTGCCCTTGAGAAGGATTATTAGGAAGTTGGTGTGGTTTCTGTTGAAGGGGAGGGTGAAGAAAGAGTAAAATACTAAAGTTAAAAACGTCTTGATGATGACAGCTTTGTAATAGAGCTTGAAGTCTGGAATTGTGATGCCACCAACTTTGGATTTCTTTTTCAACATTCCTCTGGCTATTCGAGGTCTTTTCTGGTTCCATATAAATTTTAGGATTATTTGGTCCATTTCTTTGAAAAAATTGATGGTATTTTGATATGGATTGCATTAAATGTGTAGATTGCTTTAGGTAGCATAGACATTTTCACAATATTTGTTCTTCCAATCCATGGGCATAGAACATTTTTCCATTTCTTTGCATCTTCCTCAATTTCTTTCATGAGTATGCAGCCGTCAAAAGAAATAAAATCTTGCCATTTACAATGATGTGGATGGAACTAGAGGGTATTATGCTGAGCGAAATAAGTCAACTATAGAAAAACAATTATCATATGATCTCCTGATATGAAGAATTTGAGAGGCAACATGGGGGGTTTGGGGGGGTAGGGAAGGAAAATTGAAACAAGATGAGATCCAGAGGGAGATAAACCATAAGAGAAGCTTAATCTCACAAAACAAACTGAGGGTTGCTGGGGGTAGGGGGGTAGGGAGAGGGTGGTTGGGTTATGGACATTGGGGAGGGTATGTGCTATGGTGAGTGCTGTGAAGTGTATAAACCTGGCGATTCACAGACCTGTATCCCTGGGGCTAATAATACATTATATGTTAATAAAAAATAAAAAAAAAATTTAATGTCACAAAGGTACTGCTTTTATAGGGAAGCTTGTTGTGTTTTAAACATTGATAAGTTGTACTCTGGTCTGTTAATTTGCATGAAGCAGTGTATACTCTTATATGCAATTACTGACCTGTGCTTTAAAACACAATACTTTCTTATAGACCCAAACTGTCCATTTATCTGATGGGTTTAAATAAAGTATGCCCTGTCTTAAAAAAAAAAAAAAAAGATAAAAATAAAAACTTTCTGCTAAACCTAGATCATGTGGATTTAGGTTATGATTTCTCCTAGAAATCATAAAGCTTTACTATTACTATTTACACATAGGCCTAGATCTATTTTGCATTTATTTTCATATAAGGTGTATAAGATTTAGATCAAAGTTTGTTTTGTGTATGGATATCCAATTGTTTGTCACCATTTATTGAGACTAATATTCTTTTTCCATTAAAGTGACTTTGTAATTTCTCAAAAACCAGTTGACTGTATTTATATAGGACTAATTTGGGGGCTCTTTCTTCAATTCCATTGATCTCTGTATCTGTTCTTTTACTAACACCACAATATTGGATTACTATAGTTCTACAGTTAAGTGTTAAAGTTATATGGTGTGAGTTCTTTAACTTGTTTCTTTTCAAAATTATTTGAACTAATCAATTCCATTGTTTCTGTACTTACATTTTTAAATCATCTTTGAAATATCTATGTAAAAGCCTATGGAGTTTTATTGGAATTACACTGGAACTATAAGCCAAAGGGAAGAAATGGACATTTTAAGAATCACATCTTTTGCATAAACATGGTTTATCTTTCTATTTATGTAGGTCTTCTTTCATGACTGTTTCCTAGTTTTCAGCATAAAGATCTTGAATTTGTTAAATTTATACATAAGTATTTTTTTAGTTTTTGGTGCTATCATGAATAGTAATTTTTTATTTTAAATTCCTATTATTCACTGTTAGTATATAGAAATATAATTGTTTTGTTTATTGACCTATCCTGAAAAAAAATCAATTGTAGTTTTAAGAAGGTGTTTTTGTTTTGTTTTGTATTGTTTTGTTTTGTTTTGGGGGGATAGATTCTTTGATATTTTCTACATAAGAAATCTTGGGATCTGTGACTGTAGACGGTTTTCTTTCTTTCCAGTCTGTATACTTTCTTTTTTTCCTTTCTTGACTTATTGGTTGAAATTGTTGAATATGAGTGGCGAGAAAGGACATTTTTGCCTTGTTCCTGATCTGGGGTTGAAAACATTCCATTTTTCAGGATTAAATATGATTTTAGTATAGGGTTTATATAAGTATCCTGTAAGTGTCCTTTATCAAGTTATGTAAGTTTTCTTTTTACCCAAGTTTATAGTCTTAATCATGAATGGATTTCTAATTTCATTCAGTGCTTTTCCTGCATCTATTGAGATAATCACTATTTTTTCTTTAGTTTGTTAATGCAGTAAACCAGATTTGCATTCCAGAGATAAGCCCCACTTGGTTGTGATGTGTTATCTCTTTTATGAATTGCAATATTTGATTTTTTAATATTTTGTTAATGGTTTTTGCAACTATGTTCATGAGAGGCCATGGTCTCCAGTTTTCCTTTCTTGCAATGTCTTTGTCTTTTTTTAGAATTAAAGTAATGTTGAACTCATAAAACAGGTTAGGAAGTGTTTCCTTCTCTTCTATTTTCTGTATGACACCATGTAGAAATAATGTTATTTTCTTTCTCAACCATTTCATTGCGTTTACTAATGACACTATTTGGGAATTTTTTCTTAATTGTTCGTTGGAAGGCTCTTAACTACCACTTTAAATTCTTTAATTAACATAGGACTTTTTCATTTATCTATTTTCTTATTAAGCTTTGATAACTTGTGTCTTTCAAGAATTAGTCAGTTTCACCTTAGGTGTCACATGTATGAGCATAGGATTTTTTATAATATTCCCTTAGTGTTGTGGGGTTTTGCTTTTTATTTTTTTAATTCCTTTGATGTCTACAGTAATGTTCCCTCTTTCATTCCTGAAATCAATAATTTTTACCTTCTTTTCTCTTGGTCAGATTGGCTCAAGGTTTATCAATTTCATTGATATTTGATAAAAGCAGCTTTTGGTTTCATTGATTTTCTCCTGTTCTTCTGTTTTCAAATTCACTGATTTTTGCTCCTTATTATTTCCACCCTTCTGTTTGCTCTGAGTTGTTGTTGTTGTTTTTTTAAATTTATTTTTTTAATTAATTTATTTTTTTTGCTCTGAGTTGTTATTTGGTCTTCTTTCTCTAGTTTCTTTTTTTTTTTTTTTTAAGATTTTATTTATTTATTTGACAGAGAAATCACAAGTAGATGGAGAGTCAGGCAGAGAGAGAGAGAGAGAGAGAGGGAAGCAGGCTCCCCACTGAGCAGAGAGCCTGATGCGGGACTCGATTCCAGGACCCCGAGATCATGACCCGAGCCGAAGGCAGTGGCCCAACCCACTGAGCCACCCAGGTGTCCCTTTCTCTAGTTTCTTAAGGTAGAAGCTTAGTTTAGTAATTTTTAGACTTTTATTCTTTCCCAATAAAAGGTCTTAATGAGGTAAATTTCCCTTTGAGTACTACTCTAGCTGTATTCTGTAAATTTTGATACATTGCATTTTTATATTCATTCATTTTTATTTTCACATGAAAATAAAAATTAATAGCAAAACCTAAACTACCAATTCTGATCAAAAAAGTAGGAAGCTTAAACCAATTGCAAAAGAAGGGATCATAAGTGTGATAAGAAATCTGCCAGATAGTTTCAAATATGAGCTCTATCTAGTAAATTTTAATAATTAGATAAATTTAATATTATGAAAATTATTCTGGACCATTTAGAGAGGGGACACTTAAAATTTGTTTTGTAAGATGAGTATAACCTCAGCAAAAAACTTTATAAAATGATAGAAGGAAAAAAATAAACATACTAAAAACCATTTTATCTCAAGACAACTTTAAAAATATTACATAAAATATTACCTATTGGAGTCCAGCAATATATGAAAAGAATAGTGTATTAACCAAATAAGACTTATTTTAGGAATGCAAAGGTAGTTTTGTATCTGATATCTATGAATTTAATTGAGTAATAAATAAAAGGAGAAAAATAGTATGATAATTTTTAAAAGTTTCAAAATTTTAATAAATTTTCAAAAATCAGGCAGTAAAAATTATCTGTATCTAATAAAGATTATGGCTGAAACTAGGAATATAAGGAACTCCTTAAAGATAAAAATTATTGGGGTGCCTGGGTGGCTCAGTGGGTTAAGCATCTGCCTTCAGCTCAGGTCATGATCTCAGGGTCCTGGGATTGAGCCCCATATCAGGCTCTCTGCTCAGCAGGGAGCCTGCTTCCCCATCTCTCTCTCTGCCTGCCTCTCTGCCTACTTGTGACCTCTGTCTGTCAAATAAATAAAACCTAAAAAAAAAAGATAAAAATTACTTAACAAAAATTAACATCAACATCATTCTTATAATGTAACACTAAACCTTTTCCCATTAAAATGAATGCTGTTTTGGAAGTTCTAGTAAATTCAAAAATTAAATATTAGAAAGATAAATCTACTTTTTTGATAATATTATTGCAATATAAAAAAAAGATGTTAGTAAAAACTATTATTAGAGTTGGTAGAAGAGAGTAATGCAGGATAAACAGAGTTAATTGATTTTTCTATATTCTAGTTAAAACCAACTAGAAAAAATGAGAAACTATTCCATTCACAGAGTGACTAAAGTGTCAAGTTTCTAGAAATAACCAATGTGTGAGGTATGAGATATATGTTTGGAGAAATATAAAATCTTTTTTTTTTAAGATTTATTTATTTATTTGACAGAGAGAGATCACAAGTAGGCAGAGAGGCAGGCAGAGAGGGGTGGGGGGAAGCAGGCTCCCCACTGAGCAGAGAGCCGGTTGTGGGGCTTGATTCCAGGACTCTGGGATCATGACCTGAGCTGAAGGCAGAAGTTTTAACCCACTGAGCCACCCAGGTGCCCCAGAAATATCAAATCTTAATAAAAGTCAAAATCTGATCAAACTGAGAGACGTACAATGTTCTTAGATGAGAAGACTTAATAGCTACCAAAATACTGATTTAACTGTTTGTTTTTGTCTTTAAAGAGGGGTTGCATGGGGATCGTCTTAACATTTTTACAGAAGGGTAAATATCTGAAAATGGCCAATATTATTATGAGAGTTGTCCCATATTGGTAAAATATATTTTTTTAAGCAAACAAATCATTGAGAGATAATTAAGAGCCCAGACACAGATCTTGATATGTGAGAGAATATAATGCATAAAAACAGTGACATTCTAATGTAATGTAAAAAGAGTGGACTTTTTAATAAATAGTGCTAGCACAACAGGAAATCCATTTTGAACAAAAATAAAGGTAGACGTTTTATACAGTATAAAACCATCAAATGGATAAAAGAGAAATGTAAAAAATAAAATTAAAAAATCTTAAAATATAGGAGATTACATGGATAACCTTGGTTTGGGCTACCATTTTAACCAAGAAAATAAACTTAGAAATTATATTTAAAAATAAATATTTTATTATATAAAGAAAATTTTAAATTTTGGCAAAATATAAATAGATTATGCTTAAATATTTACATTTATTTATATAAATACAAACTATATTAGTAGATAAACATTGGATAGGAAAGTGCAACAAAGCAAGAACTCTGTTTAAAAATGATCTAAGAAACTCTGTTTGTGTCTGAATATAATTACATATGCATACAGAAAGTTCTGAAAAATATGTATGCAGTTATTCTGCTGGTTGTGTGGGGGGTAGAGAAAAAGAGCTTGGGAGGTGGAGACAATGCAAAAGTAAAAGGTTACATAAAATGTGGCCATGATAAAAAATATTATGTAGGATACTCAATTTATTAAAATTACATATTTATATGTAAATGTATATATGCATTAACAGAAGGCCAACAAAATTTCATTAATAATGGATACCTCAGAAGCTGGGATTTCATGTGATTTTTTTTTCACCTACTTCTTCATACTTTTATATATTGCTCCATCTTTTCCTAACTAAGATATATTATTTATTTAATTAGAAATATAAAGCAGTTTCACTGTGAGAAATAAAAGCAAAGCAAAATGTATTCACCAATCCAAAGGAATTTATCCCCAAATTTGAAATCCAGCTGAGAAGGCAGACTTTGGTTGCTGAATGTAAAGAAGGCTCACAGGAGATGGTGGGAGAAGGACTCAGAACAGCCCCCAAGTCAAGGAAAAGACACACCTAGAAACGCACCTAGAAACAGTGAAAAGCAAATTTCGTCTTAGTTTTAATCTTGGCATTGGGGTCCAGGCAAATGCTATGAGAAGGGAAACTGTTCTCTAAGCCCCAAATTAGACTTAAGGCATTGTCCAATTTCTCTGTCTTCAACAGAAAAAAAGGCAAAGCCCAAACATCCAACTTCTGGGACAAAAGACTTAGGAAATATTTTAAACAGCATATTTTTTCAGTTTACTCTTTAGTTTTTAGATAAATTGTCATTCAGAAGGAGAAACCAGAAGACAGAATATTTTCTCCCCATTGGAGGGGGAAAGAAAGGTTTAAACTAGTTATCAACTTGTTACAGAATGAATTAACTGACTTGAGTAGGACCAGTGCCATCAGTGAGAAAGACTTGCTCAGTTCCCTAGAGAATGTGTCAAAGAAAAGTTCTGCAAGCATTGTTGGATTGAGATGATTTTCGAAGAAATTCACAAGAAAGAAAATTACAGCATTCTGTTCTCTAGGTGATAAAGACCTGCATCCTCAGCCTGAATCCTAGCTTTGGAATCAGGTACTCAGAAAGCATGATTTTTATCTGAAACTATTTTCTCTTATCAAGTTAGTTTATGTAAGCCTTTCATTCTCTATGACTCTTAGTTGTTTCACCTCTAAAATGGGAGTGCTGATGATAACATAATGTAGAAAGGAATATTTACTTATTTTTTGTCAATACAATAATTCAAATGCAAGCATAATCATAAAAATGTTGATTTGAATGGGTAAAGCACACAAATGCCACAACCAAAGTAACTTCAAATAAATTTGGGGTTTCTTGGTCTTCCACAGCCATAATTGTAAACTTGGGATCATGAGGAGGCCTGTCAGAGTAAATAGCAGAGATGTTAAACATGGAGCCTTCGGTCATAAAAAACAGCAATGTCAGGGGTCATCTACTCCAATGTGCTTATTCTGGTTGGAGGTACAGCAGTATGACATAGTGGAGTGATCATCAATGTGGATAATTAGGGTAGAGGGGAGAAGGTCATTGGAGATGTGAAGGTCAAGAAATTGAGAGTCCAGCATAATGACTGGATTCATTTACTGAGACAATGAAGTCATCTAGGAGACTAGGAGATAGAGAGGATGAATTTGAGCCATGAGTTGAAGTAATTTCAGAATGATGGGTAATGATCAAGAGGAAGAAAGATGACCATGAGAGAAGAGAGAAGGCAATATAGTCAAATGACATGAGCCTCAGCCAAGAGGATTTGAACCCTCATCTCTGTCACTGAGTTGCCTTAAGCAAATTACTTAATTCCTGTGTGTCTGTGCTTTTTTGTTTATCAAGCAAAATCTTTAATCTTATTTTTACATTCAATAACTGTTGTAGGAATCAAGTATGGTGGTAAATTGAAAATTAGTTTGAAAAACTACAAGGCTGCCTAACTGGTTAGAGAGAAGTTAGGTAGAATTTCTTGATAATGATAGTTATGAAGCACTAGAGTATGTCTCCATATAAAGTTAAAGAATGCCTGGTTTTAATTCAAAAGAATTGTGGGAGCCTTCAGGATGACCCCTTAAAGAATATCCACCTCTTGACATTCACACTCCCGCCTAGGACCCTCCCACATTTGGTAGGACTGACTTGTATAACATACACAAGGGATGGCATGTGACTTCCAGTAGGCATAGCCAGTGGAACCACCATGGCTTCTACCTCTTGGATCACTTGTTCTGGCAGAAACCAATTTCCATGCTATGAGTCATGACAGCCCAATGTAGGGGCCTATGTACAAGAAACCAAGGCATCCTGCCAACAGTCATGTGAGTGAGTCATATTGGAAGCAAATCTTTTAGTTCCAGTTAAGCTTTCAAAAGTGCAGCTTCAGCCAATATCTTGACTGCAAGATGAGAGACCTGAGCCAGGAACACACACTTTAACTGCTCTTGATTTCCTGACCAACAGAAATTGTGAGTGAAAATGTTTATTGTTTTTTTTTTTTTTTTTTTAAGATTTTATTTATTTATTTGACAGAGAGAAATCACAAGTAGATGGAGAGGCAGGCAGAGAGAGAGAGAGAGAGGGAAGCAGGCTCCCTGCTGAGCAGAGAGCCCGATGCGGGACTCGATCCCAGGACCCTGAGATCATGACCTGAGCCGAAGGCAGCGGCTTAACCCACTGAGCCACCCAGGCGCCCCAAAATGTTTATTGTTTTAAGCTACTAAGCTTTAAAGTAATTTGTCATGCAGTAATAAATAAGTAATATAAAAGATACGAGTTTCAACTAAATCTTAAATTTCTTCTTTATTCATGCTTCCTACCTGTGTGTAGACATGGAAGTAGATTTTTTAAATGCATACTCATGGAAGTCAGGAGGCATTTCTTTCTGTTTTGAGGTATTTAGTGAGTCTCTTTTGCTCTTTAGACTCTGGTTTACCAGATGTAAAATGAAGGGTTGCCCTTACGCTCTCCAGGCCCTGTTTAGCTGCCAATTCTGTAAGCAACCTCTTGAGTGAGATAGTTGGCTTACAAAATGCGTGCTCTTCCTATGCTGCCAAGTTGAAGTTCAACAGACCAATTTCATTGACTGAATTTTTACAAAACTATTTTTTAGAGGGAAGACAGATTAGAGCAAGGCCAAGGCAATGTAGCTAATGTGTAGGTATCACATCCAGAGGCAGGAAGAATGGCGAACAAAACAAACAAACTAGAAAACATCAAATCCCCCTCCCCCAAAAAAACCCTCCAAAAAAACCCAAACAAACAAATAAAAACCTGGAGACAATGTAGGCAATTCTAAATTCAATCTTTATAAAGAGGTTTCTCATGATAAACATCAAAAATGTGTTGTGCACAGTTCTGCCTTAGTAATGTATCTGGTTAGATATTTATATGTTTCTGTTCCTTTTAGATTTGTTTTGCTTTATAAAAAATATCACATTTTGCTAAATTAAATTTTTGGAGTTTCTTCTATGACTATGTCTCTCCAATAACTAAATGATTTGAAAATTGAAAAAAATATATATATAGCAGAGTAGATTTATCTAGTATTTTAGATACCTATAATATTTACACAGTGATTTTTTTCCAGCCATGATTAAAATCCAGCAACTTGATCATTTTTCCCATTTTAAAAAGTAGGAGATTGTCATATTAAAAACAGTTAAATTGGCTTGATTTTTTTTGTTCTCTGACCTAGGCTATCAAACTCTTCCACTGGCTTTAACTTTGTAGGACACACTTGTAGCTGAAACTGACCTGGGTTAGGGTAACTTCATTTAGCAATTGTGTTCCTGAGAGTAACAAGTCAACATCATGTTCTATTATATTTCTTAGTTACAGCTTAGGTTGTTCTTTTCCCAATGCATCTTTCACTCTTCCCCTTGTCACAGAATATATGTATGCATATGTATATACATATACATATACACATGCTTACATATATACATACATACACACATCACTAATCTACATCATTTATCAGAAACTTAGGGGAAATAGGGCTTCTGTCTCATTTGTTTTGAGGGTTGTGTAAGCGTGTGCTCTTGATCGTTACTGATTATTTTAGATTCATCCCATATGCCTCCTCTATTCCCTCAGCACTGCCACCTCCAGACCCTTAGTCACTGCTCTGCATCCTGCCTACCAACCCCACCTAGAACCCACATTTCCCAATGCCTGGAGCCAACCAGTTTGCCTGGGGATGCTGGGCCCTCCCCCTTGGCAGCTGCTGTGCAACCAGCCTAACCAAGTGCAGGTCTAGTCTCTTGTCTCTTTCTACATCTAAACTTAACTGAGTTGTCACATTGCAGGCATGGGAACTGGGCAAGGGAGCGAGGTTTCAAAACCTAGAAGTCCCAGGTCGAGGGTTGGCTGGTTATCTACCTATAGGATGAGATTTGACCAATGGGAAGCATGTGATGGCAAGGGGCCCACCAATAAAATTTTCTCTCATCTCTCCTTCCTGGGAACTGGGCTAGCCACAGCTTCTGCTCTGCAGGTGCCCTTGCAAGGTCATTTGCTTGTTTCTTTCAGGCCCCTAATGAGGCAGAGACCAGAAAAATCATGCATAAACTCATCCTGCTTCTCTTTCTCCCTGCCTCACTTCTCTTTATGTTCTCTTTGTCCTGGGATTTTACCTCCCAAAAAAAGTCTCAGCTCTTAATTCTGGCATCATACTTCGTTTTCTAGGAAGCCTGGGCTAAAACATGGACTAGTTATTCCAGTACTGTTTTTTTTTTTTTTTTTTTGTAGTAACACATTTTTTTTTTTTAAAGATTTTAATTTATTTGACAGATATCACAAGTAGGCAGAGAGGAAGGCAGAGAGGCAAGGGTGGGGGTTGTGGTGGAGCAGGCTCCTCGCTGAGCAGAGAGCCTGATGCGGGGCTTGATCCCAGGACCCTGAGATCCTGACCTGAGCAGAGGCTTTAACCCACTGAGCCACCTAGGTGCCCCTGTAGTAACACATTTCTACTCCTTTCCTATTTTTCTGCTCAAAATGCATGTATGGACTTTGGGGATTTGCCTGCCTATGTAGGTTTATATTAAACTTCTACCAGTGTACACACACACACACACACACAAGCATACTTAGAAGAAATAATTTCCCTTCTGTTATTAGAGGTAAATATGCTACACTGATTCTTGAACATTTCAGGCACATTCCCACCTTTATACTTGCTTTTCCTTCTGCCTGCCTATTGACCCAAATATCCACATTCCTTCCTTCACCTCCTCCCAGTCGATGCTCAGTGAGTTTTCCCGCATCATTATATTCAACATTATAGCACCATCACCTCTTCTACCAACTCCCTGTCTCCTTTCCGGCTTTATTTTCTGTTATAGCTCATTGTCATCTAACATATATTTTACCTATTTACTTTTTCTGTGTCGCCCAATTTAGAGTATGGGCAATGTAATAAGGGCGCATTTTGGGGGGGGGGGTATATTTTCTTTACTGCTCTATTTCCCAGTGCCTAAAATAGTGTCTGGCACATAAAAGTGTTCAGTAGCTGTTTGTTAAATGGATTAATTAATTAATTGATCAATTGATTGATAATATATATTAAATAGCAAATGTGTCATCATTGACTCATTTAGTTCAATTTTGAGGAAGAACAAGATAATGTTTATCCCTAGAAGATGTAAATTGAGTTTATATGGCGGTTGAGTGTATACAGTGAAAACAATAAAATTCATAGGGAAAAATCCAGACCTTTATCATGCAGTAGGCACTGAGAATCTACTGTGCACCTATCCCAGATGAGATCCTAGGCACATACAAATGAATGGTTGTTCTCATCACAAAACTTATCATTTTGCTTAAGAAAGTTGATGTTGTCATGAAATAATTAACTTTAAATTATTAAACCATGTGGGTTTTGACTCTAAGTGCATTTGCAGTCAGGAAAAAGAGAGGAAGCAAATGTTAGAGCTCTGTCTCTGGCTTTCCCACTCAAGAGTCCCCCAACCTTTGAGAATTGAGATAACTTTTTTCTAATCCCAGACTTCACCTACAGGGTTGGTATAGTCTCCTAGGGATAACCAAGAGGATTAAAGTAAATTGCTTATCACACTGGAATTGTTCAATAAATATTCATAGTTATAATGTTTCATGATTATCAACAGTTTTTAAGTAGCTACATATAGATACTTCCATAGAGAAGGTGGGGCTTGAATAATAAATTGGTCCGAACCCAAAAGGAAAAAGTAGGCGTGGAGGAAATGAGGGGACTAACAAGTGCAGAAACACAGAGGCAGGAATGCACATGATGTGTTTCTGAAGGGTGCATTGTCCCCAGGTGATGGAGTGGGGAAGAAAGTAAGGCAGGGGAGATATGTAGCCAGATTATGTCAGAGGAACTTGGACTTTAAATATAGCTCCCATCACTGGGTTTTAAAGATCTTGGGAATGGAGAAAAGAGGGGAGAGAAGACAGGTAGAATAAAGGGAAGGGAGAAGGGAAGATGGAAAAAAGTTGAGAAGCAAAACTAAAGCCTGGCCATTGGCCAGAAATAGCCTTCTCATGTGTAATATTCTCTTAGAATTTATTTAAAGCATTAAGATGAGAGGACAGTTCAGAGCAAGGGATTAATTCCCTTTTCTCTCTCTCCCTCTCTTTCTCTTGCCCTTTTATTAAGAAAATAAAAGAGACTTTGAAATATTAAGCGATAGTGGGATTAGAACCTTCTCCTGCCAGCCCCAGTCTTTCCTCCCCTATTAATTTCCACTTGATTAGAATTCTTTTTGAAGTATTTAAATATGGACAATAGGAAATAGAAGGGTGAGTTATTGAATATCAGTTAGACAGTATTAATATAATCACAGCTCCCATTTTTTATATAGACACTTCATCTATATAGTTTCCATTAGGAATAAAGTAGACACCCCCTCTCCCCTACCTCAAGTAATTATGATTTTTAAAACTATAATGAAACTCTTAAAAGTTAATAGCTGATTTATAAATCCTTAGCTTAAAAATTTTTAATTTAAAAAATAAGTTTTAGAACTCTAGAAAACTGAGAATTATTCTTTCTTGCTTCCTTTTTTTTTTTTTAAGACATAGAGACTTCCCTAACACTAAACTCTTTTTAAATTTTTATTAAGGTACAACCAACATACAATATTATATAAGTTTAAAGTGTATACCTTAGTAATTTGACATTTGTATGCATTATAAAATGGTCACCACAATATGTCTGTTTACCATCATCCCCTTACAAATTTAATACAATTTTATTGATTGTATTCCATATACTGTACATTATAACCCCATGACTTATGTATTTTGTAACTGGAAGTTTTTACTTTTTAGTCCCACTCAACTATTTTGTCTCTCTCCTCCAAACTCCTCCTCCCCTGGCAACCACCAATTTGTTCTCTGTATCAATGAGTCTGGATTTTGTTTTTCTGTTTGTTTTAGAGGTTTGTTTGTTTGTTTGTTTTAATTCCACATATAAATAAAATCATGTAGTATTTGTCTTTCTCTATCTGATTTATTTCACTTAGTATAATATCTTCAAGGTCCATCCACGTTGTCACAAATGGAAGATGTCCTTTTTATGACTGAGTGATAATCCATTACATATATGTGTATGTATGTGTATATATATAACACCTTTATCCATTCATCCATCAATGAATACTTAGGTTGTTTCCATACCTTGGCTATTGTAAATAATGCTGCAATGAACATAGGGGTGCATATATCTTTTCAAACATAGTGTTTTCATGTTCTTTGGATGGATACTTAGTAGTGGAATTGCTGGATCATATGGTAGTTCTGTTTTTAATTTTTTGTGGAAACTCCATACTGTTTTTGATAGTGGCTACACCAATGTACATTCCCACCAACAGTGTACAAGGGTTCCATTTTGTCCACATCCTCACCAATACTTGTTACTTCTTATCTTTTTGATACTTAGCCATTCCAACTAGTGTGAGGTACTATCTCATTGTGGTTTTGATTTGCATTTCTCTGATGATTAGTGATGTCAATCATCTCTTCATGTGTCTGATAATCATCTATGTTTTCTTTGGGAAAAAAATCTAAAATTTATTTAAAGCATTTATTTAAAGCACAACCCACTACTTGTTTTTTAATTGGATTATTGTGTTATTTGGTTGTGTGAGTTCTTTATATATTTTGGATACTAAACCCTTATAGGGTATATGACTTGAAAATACCTTCTACCATTCAGTAGATTGACTTTTCATTTTGTTGATAGTTTCCTTCACTGTGCAGAAGCTTTTTTTTTTTTTTTAAGATTTTATTTATTTGTTTATTTATTTGACACACACACAGAGAGAGAGAGAGAGAGAGAGAGAGATCACAAGTAGACAGGGAGGCAGGCAGATAGAGAGTGGGAAGCAGGCTCTCCGCTGAGCAGAGACTCTGATGTGGGGCTCGATCCCAGAACCCTGAGACCATGACCTGAGCCCAAGGCAGAGGCTTAACACACTGAGCCACCCAGGCACCCCTGTGCAGAAGCTTTTTAAGAAGAAAATTACAGGTCAAGATCTCTGATGAACAGAGATGCAAAAAATCTCAACAAACTGTTAGCTTACTAAATTCAACCATACATTAAAAGGATCACATATCATGAACAAGTGGGATTTATTCCAGGGATACAAGTTGGCTTAGCACCTGTGAGTCAATTAGTGTGATAATCCACATTGGCAGAATGAAAAATAAAAATTACATGATCATCCTAAAAGGTGCAGAAAAAGCATTTGACAAATTTCAACATCCGTTTATGATAAAAAAAAAAAAAAAACCTCTCAACAAAGTGGGGATAGAGGACATAATTCAGCACAATAAAGGCAATTGGTGACAAACCCACAACATAGCTTATATGCAACCATGAAAAGCTGAAAGCTTTTCCTCTAAAATGAGGAACAAGGCAAGGATGCCTACTCTCCTCAACTTTTATCCTACATAGTATTGGACTCCTAGCCATAGCAGTTAGGCAAGAAAAACAAATGAAAGGTATACAAATTGGAAAAGAAGAAGTAAAACTGTCACATTTGCAAATGACATGATACTATATATGGAAAATCTTGAAGTTTCCACTAAAAAACCCATTAGAATAAATGAATTCAGTAAAGCTTCAGGATATAGAATTGCTATACAAAAAGCTATTCTGTTTTTATACATTAGTAATGAACTATCAAAAAGAAAACTCAGGAAAAAATCCCATTTCAAATCTCATCAAAACGAATAAAAAGCCAAGAAATAAATTTAACCATAGAGGTGAAAGACCTATACACTGAAAACTGTAAGACACAGATAAAAATAATTAAAGAAGACACAAATAAATGGAAAGATTTTCAGTGCTCATAGATTAGAATAATTAAATTATTAAAATGTTCACATGATGCAAAGCAATATATAGGTTCAATGCATCCCTATCAAAATTCCAGTGGACATTTTCCACAGAACTAGAACAAATAATTCTAAAATATGTATAGAATTACCAAAGACTCCAAATAGCCTAAATATTTTGAGAAAGAACACCAGAAGTATCACACTTCTTTATTTCAAACTGTACTATGAAGACAGTAATAAAAGCAGTATGGTATTAGCTTAAAGATAGACATACAGATCAATGGAACAGAATAGGGAGTCCGGGGGTGGGATTATGGACATTGGGGAGGGTATGTGATTTGGTGAGTGCTGTGAAGTGTGTAAACCTGGTGATTCACAGACCTGGGGATAAAAATATATGTATATAAAAAATAAAAAAAAATTAAAAAAAAAAAAAGAGAAAAAAAAAAAAAAACTTGAATGTAGAAGGCTTGAAACTATAAAACTCCTAGGAGAAAACAGAAATGGTAAGCTCCCTAACCATCAACATTGTCTTAGCAATGATATTTTGGACCAGACATTTAACTCTTGAATCAGTGAGGGCTTTTAGCACATGCTTTTGAAAAGAGATATTGTTCTTCGGATGGAAGATGTGGAACTCAGAAAAACTTTCTTCCCTTAGGGGCTGTGTGGAGAGAGGATGATACTGAAATTGAAAATCTTGGGGGGGGGGACATAGAAAATGTCTCTCTGGGGAAAACAGGTGTTTATTCTTTCCTTAACAACAGGTGTCACCACTGTCTAGTCCTACAATGGCTTTCATACTAAACACTTGATCTAAAGACTCTTGGGGCTTTCTGAGATGATCATTATTGAATTTCTTGGATTTCCTAGCACTAAAGACACATGGATCTTTAAAAATAAGTGCTTTGAAACAATATAAAGAAATTAGAGAGGGAAACAAACCATGAGAGACTTTAAAAAAATTGTTTTTAATTTATTTTCAGCATAACAATATTCATTATTTTTGCACCACACCCAGTGCTCCATGCAGTCGTGCCCTCTATAATACCCACCACCTGGTACCACGACCTCCCACCCCCTGCCCCTTCAAAACCCTCAGATTATTTTGAGAGAATTTTTTTTAAAGGTTTTATTTATTTGTTTTTGCGAAAAGGAGAGAAAGAGAGAGCATGCAAGCATGAGTGAGGGAAGGGGCAGAGGGAGAAGCAGGCTCCCTGCTGAGCAAGGAGCCTTATTCCAGACTCATTCCCAGGACCCTGGGATCATGACCTGAGCCAAAGGCGGGTGCTTAACTGACTGAGCCACCCAGGCGCCCACATGAGAGACTCTTAACTATAGGGAATAAATTGAGAGTTGCTGGAGGGGAGGTAGATGGCGGGATGAGGTAACTGGGTTGGATATTAAGGAGGGCAATGTGAAATGACTGATAAGCACTGGGTGTTATATGCAGCCGATAAATGATTGAACTCTACTCTGAAACTAATTATACACTATATGTTGGGTAATTGAGTTGTAAAGAAAAAAATAAGTGCTTTGATAAACAACAATTCATAAATCTTTTAAGGTTACTATTAACTACCTGAGATCCCAAATGTTTAACGGACTTACAAGTAAAATATTCTTTACAAATCCTTCCACCCAAATGCAAACTATGCAAATAAAGTATTTTAATTTAAATATGCTAACTAGTATATCTCCTCTGGTGCATATGAAAACCAAGTCCCTGCCACCAATGCAGGAAAGGACACAAATATAGGGCTTATGTTGAAAGACTTCAGACTACTTAGGAAGGTCAAAAATAGTGGAAAACTATAATCCAATGGGTCCGATGGGTATAAAAATAGATAGAGAAAAAGAAATTCAGCAAAAAATCTTTGTGTTAAACTAGTTATGAGATTACTAGTCTGAATAATTCCCAAGTTTCACTCATATTCATCCATTAACAATTTAGAAGAGTAAATTTTTAGTCCCTTGTTAATGTCCCACCTTGTAAATACTACTCCATCATACAGGTATGATTACCTGTATAGTAAAGAAAGGCAAGTGGCCAATATAATTGCCTTCCTCCTCCACTCCAGTCTACAGACTTGATTCAAATTTTTTTCTCAGCAAAAATTTCAACTATAACACTTTAAGCATCTTTGGGTCTCTGTTAAATTACCAAACCCCAGAGTACTAAGCCTAAAAAGATCACAGGTTCCCTTCACAAACTATTGTTAAGTCCATTTTGTTGTGCCCAAGTACACAAAGTTGCATCTTTTGATGCATGACAAAGTATCGCTATGGAGAGGTACATCTGGGCCTGCTCTGATGAATGGAGAAGCATCATCATTCCTTGAAGGCCAGGGCAATGTCCTCAGCAGCCCTTGCATCTTCTTGTATAACAAAGAATAACAATCTAATACATAGTTTTTTATTGAAATAAAGGACCAAAAATTAGTGAACATATTTTATATGCTTGATGTCTATGCTTTCTGAGCAGCAAAACAGGAAGAAGACAATAAAACTAGGCAGTGGGCAATAATACTAGAGAATGCTTTAAATTAGAATCACCTAAAAAATTTCAGTCTTATACTCACCATGTGTGTGAAGCTCAGTCAGTTGGATACTGCATGGAGCTCATTGCACCAAGTAAGCTAAATGACCTTTTGGGACTTTCCCCATTCTGCAAGACCAATAATCATCATCCTCACCTCCTCCACGTGCCCAGCAGAGCCGACTTCACGAGGGTGTGTCTTATGCAATAGCACAGGGCCCCACACTTGTGAGGGACCCCTGCTGGTCTTTAATGCTCTGCTGTTGCCAACTAATAGTCTTAATTTCTTTTTTAAGATTTTTATTTACTTATTTGACAGAGAGCACAAGCAGGGGGAGTTGCAGAGGGAGAGGGAGAAGCAGGCTCCCTGCCAAACAGGGAGCTTGAGGTTGGGCTCGATTCCAGAATCCTGGGATCATGCCCTTAGATTAAGGCAGATGTTTAACTGACTGAGCCACCCAGATGCCCTGATAGTCTTAATTTTTGAACGAGGGATTCCACATCTTCATTTGGAACAGGTCCCCACAAATTATATAGCTCATCCATGCCTCAGGTCTACCAATTGACAGGTTGATTTTTCTGAAATTACTTAAAACTAGAGATTTTTCTTTTCCTAAATCACCTGGGATTTCTTACATGTTGCCCTAGACTTCTGAATTTAAACCATAGGGATTCTAGTCTCATAATCTATGCCCATATTTTGCCTTCAAATGAAGCTATACATGACAGGACAGCTGTCACTGCGATCATGCCCCAAACTCTCCTTTTGTTCTTTCCTGTGAATGGAAATCACTAATCCTAGATGCCTGCTTGGCTATTACCTACTGGCCACACCAGAAGTGAGGGTTTGAAAATCCTGCTGGATCTTTGTACAACTCACAATGGTGTGTTTGCAATTGCCAGGTATCAACACCATAGACTGTTGCAAGGCCAATAAGCATGGCTGGCCTCCAGGACGCGTACATCAGCATGCTGAGGGCTGCAGCCCAAAATGACCCTAGGATCCATCTTACTGGATCTTTAGAATAGATGAGGAAGTGGAAGTTTAAGAATAGAAAAAGATTCACCCTAAGTTAATGCTGGTGATTTCTAGACAGGGAGAACTGGAACTGGCTTCTAGGTCTCATCTAATTTCCTGTGCTTCATCACCCGTGTTGGAGACTTAGGTGTCTAGAGCAGGTCTGATGTTATTCCTGATAATGGAGAGTGGGTCAGAACTATCAGTACTGAAGGAATGCCAGATCCAGTGCCCTCTCTTCTAAGCAAGTGTTCATAGTTTCAAAATGGGACCTGGAAGCTAGAATCAGAGAAAGATGTCTGTTCACTTTCCTATGCAACAGGCTCCAGGCAGTACATAGTCATGGAGACAGTCCATAATGGAGGACTGCTGTTAAATGGCTTCTCTATAGAAGCCCATAGTCAAAAAGAGATCTTTTAATCCTTTCAAGGCCCACATAAATCCCACTTTGGCCTTAATGATGGCCCTGACTATCGAAAGCTTCACCACTTGGGTTCTACCAACATTTGGTATATGTACTTTAAAGCCCAGAACTTGACTATAACACTGTTGTATTATTAATCCATTATTGATCTGCCTGTGCTAATTTTTACCCAAGCTTATGTTCTTTGAGGTAAACAACCAGCTCTCCTGTCTTCTGAGTCTGAGCAAGTATTCTTGTTAACTTATTCAGCCTTAGAAATGGCCTCAAACAGTGGGTAAGAGAAGAGCATGAGTGAAAAACAACCTGCATCTACTGATGCTGCTCCCCACCTCACCACCCCCCACCACATGCATGCACTCATACTTGGAAGAAATTAGGTCTTTGACTCACAGAACTCTTAGGCCTTACCTATGCTATATCTCCTGTAGTCCGAAAGTGAAAAAGAAAAGAATGGGGGAATTACAAGTGTGTTGTAACAGCCCCCAAACCATTCCACTGCACCTGTACTGGTTCTGCCTTAAGTAGGCAAGGTATCTAGGCTTCTGGCCACACTGAGTGAGGCAAACTAATAAAATCCTTCCCATATCTCTGCTCCCTGTCATCTCCAGGTTGCTTTAAGATAACCTGTCTTTGGACTGAATTCACATCTTTTGTCTTTTATATTGTGGTTTCTGAAATGGCCTGAACTTCTAAATTTAGTTAACCCTGGAAATTCACTTTCATTGAATCCAAATTGAAAAAGAGAGGTCCCAAAGACCACAGACCCGAGACAGGAAAATGAAAAGAGGAAAATAAAATACCATGAAATAATGGCTGTGGGTTTTTTGTTTGTTTGTTTTTGTAAAAGGTTTTGAAGGCCAAAGAATAAGATAAGGTAGAAAATTATGTGAAACAACACGCAACTGGAGAAAAGGAAGGCACAAAATGCAATTGTTCCCTCTTTGGTTTTCTCAATACAAAACAGGAAAAAAAAAAAAAAACCTGAATGAGAAAAAACAGAATTATTCTCAAAACCTCTCATGATACAAAATCAGTTGGTGAGTAGTATTACTAGCTTGGAGCTAGGGAAAAAAATGATTTCTGAAGTGCATGTTTAGAGAGTGTTTTTTTAATGCAATAAAAATGGAAAAGAATCTGGGGGTGGGGCAGGGGAGGCCTTCCCGCAAGAGCAGCGCTTCTGTCTTCAGGCTCTGGGCAAAGATGCCTCGTCCCCTCCTTACAGCAACCCATTACCAGGCCTCTCTCTCCTTCACATTATTCTCCAGCAACCTTATCAGACACAAGCATCGTCTCAGATGCTGTGACTGGAGTTAGAACTCAATAGCACCTTGAACCATCAGAGCAATCTCAGTTTTTAAGAAAAGGTCTCCACAAGGAGATGCATGAGAGAATTTGCCTGTGGCTATGCGAGTTCTTTAATAGGAGCTCTCCTCTGCCAGCCCTCGCTGCAGAGCCTGTGGAGAGATGAGAAGTCTCTTTATTTATCACAGGGCTCTTCCGAGTGCCTGTTAGGCAATGATCATATTATTTATTACCAGGTGTGCAGTGCTAGTGGGGGCAGGGTGGGAAATGATTTCTTTAATGGGCCTTCAACAGACGCAGGGCTTGGGAGATTGAGGTGGGGAAGATGGGGAAGAAAGTGGGAGCACTGGAAGGGGTTTGCTGTGCTGTCCATAGGTGATGCATCATAGCCTGAACAGAAAAACATTATTTATAGTGAATATATGTTTTATGTGATTAATTATGTTAATTCAGGAGTAAAGCAGGAAAGGAATATGTTCTTCAAGTATCTGCAATCATATCACCTAGCTCTTGTGGGAAGTTTGAGAAAAGCTTTTAACTTTTAACATCTCTTACTCTCTTCCCCATCATCCCTCAATCCTAAAAAAGCACGACTTTTCCTGCTGGAGAACTGGCAGGAGTAGATTGGGGGCCAGAGAACTAAATTTCCAAAAGTCAAGAAGATCCAGATTTAGGGACATGATCAAGAATATCAAGCTCTCAAAAGCTCACACTCTCCAGACCAAGAGTTCTTAATTTAAAGAAAGCAGCCAGTATTTTTTTTCCCCCTCAACACATAAATAATATTAAGAGACCAACTACCTGACACAGACTTTGGAGTCTTGGAGAAAAAGACCTTGCCAAAGTGTCCTCCAGACACTGTGTTCTCCCAAAAGTCCACCTCCTTCCGGTCTCTCAGCTAGAGAAGACAACTAAGTCAAGGAAGTCATCACTGAAATCCCATTACCCACTTATGGCAGCTAAAGGCAACAGATCTCCTAAATTGTGAGAGCCTCTTCCTCCCTCCATGTGAACTTCCCATTCCTAGTGGTCCAGCTAGAAGAGATATGCACTAAAGAGAGTCAGGGTTGGCAGTAAAATACTGATGCCCAACTACAGTAACATGGAAAAGGAGTGAGTCTGTCATATGAAGCCTGAAGGTTGGCATTAACCTTGCTGGTGCTCTGCAATGGTTTCTCTCTATCCTCAGGGTTGCCTCCTGGTTACAGAATTATCACTGTAGTTCTGGCAAGCACATCAGAGTTATAGGTAGGAAGCAAGAGGAAGGAAGGAGAAGGAGTAATGAGAAAAGGAGAAGAGGAAAGAAAAAGGTTAATGGGTAAAGAGGCACATGTAGAAAGGTATATGCCTAGTAAGTCAGTCCCCTTTTAAGGCTCTTGCCAGAAGCACTCTACCTGGCAATTACCAGTGCTCAGAGTTTCTTCCCCCATTAACTTCAGCTTATATACTTCACTTACCAGAACATCATAAGGCTATGCATATTCATTAAGGGGCTTGGAAATATGTTTGGTTTGGTTTGATTTTTAAGCCAGGCACAGCACTGATCCCAGTGAAATCAGTTCGCTAGTTAGTTAGAAGGCGAGCGTGGATATTAGGTAACAATGACACTGGCCATGAGACAGAGATCCTAGCCCTGAGAGATAAACCCATGTAATCTGAAAATGAAAGGCTCCTATCTGGGTGAGGATCATCTCTTCCAGCAGATCTAGAGCATCTTTGGCTACCCTAGGGCTAAGATCCTTGGAGAAAGGTCCTCCTTGAGTGAGGCTAGAGCTCCATGACAGAATCAAATCCTCAGTCCTCTTGACACCAAGGCAGGTCATGGGGACCCTACTTTGCCCTCTCTGGGACAAGTCCAACTTAACATGCCCAACTTTACCCCTGTTGTTATTCGAGCACTGACCATCAGCCACAGTAGGGCCTGCCCCTGCTATACCTGCCTAGGCTCATGCTGTGTGGCCATTTCTCCAGAAACAAGTGGTGCTCAAAATCCTACTCTTAGCCAAATTATCCTCCCAGATGTCCTTCAACTATTTCCACCTATGGCTCAGGCCTGTCTTTTCCCTGTACCTGTCTAGCTCTAGCAGTTTCCTAGACTTCATAGTCTCATGGGACTTGCTACTGTTTATGTTCTGTCCTGAAATCCAGGTTCCAGGATTGTAGCTCTAACCTTGTTTTCTGTGTCTGAACCCTCACCTTGTACACTAGGGCCATAATCTTGTTCCATGGGGCCTGGTCTTTGTCTGAGCTTTCTTCTCAGTGCCTACCCCCTGCCCCAGTCCAGTCCTATTCAGTCCCTGTGGTGGGGGCTATCTGGCATCATAACATGAACGTCTGTATCCGTTCTTAATGTCTGTCTCCAGAATCTAAAGGTCGTGCCTTCTCAATGGCACAGTTTAGAATTCCCTGATGTCAAATGCTTTTATGTTACTAAGGGACTCTTTCTGTCTCCCTCATCATGATATGTCTAAGAGGTCTCTAGTACCTGGCTCATTCTAGCCTGATGACTCACTTCTGAAGGAGAATCAGATTCTGTTGGTGAGGGTTTGATGGTCCTCTGAGATAGGACAGTGGCTACTGGTATAGGACATTTTGGGTTGTAGTCACTTCCAATCATCTATAAATAACCTGTCACCCCCAAGTACCTGTAAAGTCGTATCAATTATAGGCCCTTGCTGCCCATAGATCCTTCAGTATTTATTTTGTGGTGTTCTGGACCATCCTCATCAGGACAGGGACTGTTGGCTTTGAGCTCCTCAGATTCTGATTTGATGGACACATTCTCAGAATATTAGGTAAGGACCAACTAATGGACTAAAAAACTGATAAATAGCTAGACAAAAACATGTACATGAAAAATGCTCAGAAAACCAGCATTGTGCATAATAACTTTGCATTTCTATCAATAATAATAGAAGTTATTTTTCCCTAGGCCTATCATCCCTATATTATAAACTGAAAAAAAAGTCTCCACCACATCTGAGATCTTGTATGATTACACCTGATTTAAGCTCTCTATAGGAAGTTAATACTTTAGACAAGTCTTTGAACCTGAAATACCCAAATTGTGCCTTTATGTCTGTTTCATTGTTCACTAAATTTCCTGAAGAGACCAAGATCCTCTATTGGCTGACAAAGTAGATAACATGGAATTGAGGATTAACTTGTCAAACACAGAAATCTGGAAAGTGCTGAGAAAACTTAAGTATCAAGTAACATTGTTATCTTCACGTAAAATTAGTTATTAAGCACTTATTTAAATATAATACCTTGCATGTGGGTGGTACTTCACAAGGCTCCTTTCTGTCCATTATATTACTTGATCCTTGGCATAACCCTAAAACACAGGTCAGTCACGTTAGTTCCATCTCCCTCACAGAGGAGGAAGCTGAGTCTCCAGGAGGTTATGAGTCACGTATCTAAAGATGGGAATTAGCAGAAGTTAGGGACCAAACTGTGGGGAGGTAACAGAGGGAATGTGGTCAGGGACCTTCGAACCCTCCCCTTAACTCTGTCCTGTCTCTCTTAGGGTCCCACATAATCTGGGGAAACATGAGAAAACTGACCAATGTGGTCAAGATTTAGGATTGTCATCTTAACTTGCTAAATTATCTGTGCTTTCAGATAATGAGGTGTACAGATTCCACAGGTAGGGGGGACCGTCCTGTTTTCACTGGTGACCATAGTTTTTAGGTTTCCCTGGTAATTGCTAAAATCTAACTAGTGTGACTCCAGTGTTCTCTTTCTACCCTGAAAACACTCAATAAGGATTCAGCAGTATAGACTCCACAATTATTCTTCCCCTGTGACTTAGGAATGATATAGTCTAATTTACAGTTGAGGATGTAGAATATCAGCAATGGGGAAAACCTCTAGAACCTCCTTCAATTGCCTTCATTTTTTCAGCTTTTATTTATTTATTTTTTTGCTGAAGAATAATTAACATAATACTGTGTTAGTTTCAGGTGTACAACATAGTGATTTGATAGTTTATATACATTAGAAAATGGTCACCACTATACATTTAGTTGCCATCTGTCACCATAGAAATGTATTACAATAGTATTGACTATATTCCTTGCACTGTATGTTATAGCCCCATGACATATATTTCAAATCTGGAATATTGTATCTTTTGGCACCCTTCACCTGTTTCATCCATCCCCCATACTCCTCCCCTGTGGCAACCAGCAATTTGCTCTCTGTATCTGTGAATCTGTTTTTGTTTTGTTTTTCCTTATCTATAATTATTTATTTTTTATTGAAGTATAATTAATATACCATATTATATTAGTTTCAGGTGTACAACATATTGATTCAACAATTCCATACATTACTCAGTGCTCACCACAATAAGTAGTCACCATCTGTTACCATAGGATGTTATTACAGTATTATTGACTAGAGCCTCAATTGCTTTTTTTTACTTTTACTTTTTAAAAATATTTATTTATTTATTAACATAAAATATATTATTTGTTTCAGGGGTACAGGTCTGTGAATCATCAGTCTTACACAATTCATAGCACTCACCATAGCACATACCCTCCCCAGTGTCCATCACCCAGCCACCCTATCCTTTCCCACCCCCCATCCCCCCAGCAGCCCTCAGTTTGTTTCCTGAGATTAAGAGTCTCTTATGGTTTGTCTCCCTCCCTGGTCACATTTTGTTTCATTTTTCCCTCCCTTCCCCCAGTGAACCCCTGCCCTGCCTTTCAAATTTCTCATATCAGAGAGATCATGTGATAATTGTCTTTCTCTAATTGACTTATTTTACATAGCATATTACCCTCTAGTTCCATCCACGCCATTGCAAATGGCAAGATTTGGAGGTTTTTTGATGGCTGCCTTATATTCCATTGTATATATATACCACATCTTCTTTATTCATTCATCTGCCCATGGACATCTAGGATCTTTCCATAGTTTGGCTATTGTGGATATTGCTGCTATGAACACTGGGGTACAGGTGCCCCTTTAGATCACTACATGTCTATCTTTAGGGTAAACACCCAGTAGTGTGATTTCTGGGTCATAGGGTAGTTCTATTTTTAACTTTTTGAGGAATCTCCATACTGTTCTCCCAAGTGGCTGCACCAGCTTGCATTCCCACCGGTAGTGTATGAGGGTTCTCCTTTCTCTGCATCCTTGCCAACACCTGTTATTTCCTGACTGGTGAATCTCAGTTTCTTTCTGATGAAAGTGGTCTCCACACAGCGTGGGCAGTGTGACGTGAAGGTAGAAACACGTGAACAGAAAGACAGCTTCTTGTATCCTGATATGCTACTTCCTTGACAAATGTTCAAGGTGTTCTCATGTTCAAATGTGCAATTTCAGAGATCAGAGATCATGGGCTTATGGATGTGCCCAAGCTTGGTCCCTAGCTCTTCCTCTTCTCAGGATTGAGGGCGGTCGTAAAAATGCTCTCTGCTTCCCATCTCCCCTCTAGCTGCACTCCTTCCCATAGTGGATTATGTGATTTCTTTTCCCTTCAATTCCACCCCAGACACATTGTCTCAGATTATCATTGGCTCCATGCCCACAGTAAGAATCAGGTAACCCCAGCCCAGTCCAGGCCCCCAGGGCACAAGACCCCAGCCTGCTGGACTGAGGTGGGAGTTTAAGCTGAGTAGTTTTGAAGCAGGCAACCCAAGTCGGAAACTAAAATTGGGAAGTGAAGGAAGTCTCAGAAAAAAGGCAGATTAAGTAAACCGGAAACAAAAGTCAGCAGTCCCAGAATGAATGCAGGTGGCAGTGGACATTCTAGTATCAGGTAGGTATGACACAGCTGACAGTACAATGGTGAAAGGCATAGGCTCTCAACGGGAATCACTGGTAACGTGTTGAGAGCTGACTGGGCCCAGCCTGACTTCTCTTCCTGGTCCCTACTGTTAATGGACCTGACACAACTTTGGTGGCAGCTGTACTTCCTTCCTGGTCCTCTTGCACCTGAATGTCTACTGTCATTAAGTGGTACTGCAGTCTCTATCCCTTTCTTGGGGGGATTCCTATTTTCTTCCATTCTTTCACCCCTATCCCATGGACCCAGGGTCCTATGTACTCATCAGATTTCCAGCCAGGGTCAGAAGCCTGAGTGATAAAGACTAGTGTTGACCTCCTGACTTCTTGACACCAGGATCCACCCTCTCTTTACAAGGGAGACCTGCTGTCTCCTGATTTAGCCCCTCTCTGGCTTGGAGAAAGGCATCTTCCATGTCTGCTGGATTCATGGTAGGCCCACATCCTGAAGCACAGCTTTCTGAAAAATCAAGCAAATATTGAGCATAAAATCAAGTTCTTAGGAGTACTATAAGAAATACTTCAATTGCTCTTACCATAGCCCACTTGGATTTCTGAACACTTGAAGGTAATCATATGTAGCTCAGATGAAATAAGTGATTTATACAAATAATATTGACAGTTATTTGAAAGAGACAGAACAAACATTTATTGGACCAGCAGAAAGTTATAGGCAGTGTGCTAGAGAACTGGTTAGAATTTAACATTTAATCTTTATAACTACCCTGTACATTTGGACATTACTCTTCCATGTGACAGATGAGGGGACTGGAGCCCAGAGAGGTTAAATGCTTTGCACCAGTTCACAAAGCTAGAAAGTAGCTAGAATCCAAACCAAGGTCAGCCTGAAAACCTATGTCTGTTTCATGATTCTCTGTATTCTGTCATGAGTATGTATCAATTCCCCATTAATGCTATGCCAGTGACACCCACCCATGTTTGTTTGCCTGCTCATCTCGAGTGTTAGCTTGTAAATAATTGGGGGGTAGAGGTCTGTCTCATCTGCCTCTAGGCAGTCTACATCTAGGATGCAGGAAAGTGCCTGGCACCAGTGGAGCTTGGTAAGCATTGAATGATGCATGACCTTCCACTGGAGACCACATCTGTGTCCAGGAGATGATGCATATTGTTTATACTCTCAAGAAACCCCAAATCGGATCAAGAGCAAGTTCAGAAGGAGCTTGACAATTGCAGTTTAATCCCCCAAATCTGAAGAAGCCACCATGGAAAACATTTTTGGAAAGAGTTGATTTTTTTTCGTGCAAATTGCTTAGTTTTTGAAAGATAATGGCTCTTGTGTGCTTATGGTGGTTAACCAAACACTGCTTTCCCATTTGCTAAAGTCATGAAACATGAAAATCTGAGATTCCAATGCAACTCTTCTATGAATTGTTCAGATTAAAACATGGTAAACATAGTCAGGATTTAAGAACTCTCTGCTTGATTCAAGCACAGGAATATAGATACTTCGAATCTTCTCACTTTTCAAAGGAGAACAATTCTTATGTTCTGCTCTAGAAACTGAGATGGGGAGCTTTCATCTTGGCTTCCTGGACAAAAAATCTTCTTTTCTATATCAGTGTCATCTTCTACTGAAAGTTTAGGTTGTAGCTGTTCCTGTTTCTGAAAGGCAGGTGCTTGGGACTGAGAAAATGCAATTAGTAGCATTCATGTCCAGGAAGAGTTTTCTCTGTTTTTCTTAATCTCTTTCTACTGGACTTGAAATGGGGCTGTGCTAATACTGTATGTTTCCTAAATATAGTTAGCTGGTTAATTCAGGCAGCTCTGTGTCCCCAGGAAAACTGCTGTCTGACCCATAAATGTGCATATCACAGCTTTTAGTTCTGTGCAGACCAGGCATCCACTGTCCTGCCCATAGAATTGAGAATGGAAGCGTATCCAGCTTTTCTTCCACTCTTATGCCTAATGCCTAGAACAGCGCCTGGCATCCAGGAGACTGCTCTTGAATGTTTGTGAAGCAGGTTTATAAGTAAATGAAAAATCAGGTTTATAAGTACAGAAGAATTTTTCTAAAATGAAATTATTTCCATCTATATTAGTCAGTGTGGATTGCCATAACAAAATACTGTGATAGGCAAGCATCCCAGGGGGAGTTTCAGGCAAAATGAGTTCTTAATATTTTATTTTCTCTCCAGTCACTGGCCGCCTCTCTATTTGGTTTGGGGCTAAAATAAGACAGCTTGTAAGTAACTGGAGAGGGTGTTTACCCAGTGAATTAGTTCGGCTTTCATTGTGCAAGGGATTAGCGTTGAGCAGTGGATGAGGCTCCGTTTCAGGTTAGAAGGGCTCGCTATTCGCTAGCTCCAGGCCAGGACTAATTATCATAGGACTGAGGCCATTAAAGGGCTTAACTACCAGTGCCCCCTTCCAGGACTGGATTAGCTGTTCGCCTGCAGCTCTTGGCGGATAACCATTCCCAAGTCTGTCTGCTTTCTGCCGTGATGTGAGCCGGAAAATGTGGCCGGCTTGCAGCTCAGAATTGCCAGGCACGTGAGTGCCCAGCCTGAAAGCTCTGTGACTCTGAGGGGAAGACTATATTCACCTTTGGGAAGGACTGGAGACCACTTGAGGTGTCTCTATAACGGGATGTTTCTGGGAAGATAGACGGAAGAGCCTGGGAGTATTGGGAATGTGTGTCCAGCCCTGCTCCTCGAAAATCCAGCCGCTGTCCTGGGTACTGAAAATCAGGACCAGGACCCAGTGAGCTTGGGCCAGCTGCTTGCGGGCTGGCCCTGCCACTGCAGATTCTCAGGACACCTGACAGGGGGATCTGAGCATTCACGTATACAATCCAAAACCACCGCAGTCTTTTTTCTTTCAGAGTGACGGGTGGAGTCTAAACAATTATGGGAGGGACAGGGTGCTTTTGTTTCTGTTTTCCCTCTGTGAAATGAGGCAAATAATGTACCTCATTTCCCTAAATCTTGATTCTTCATCTATAGTGCCCCCATTGAAAAATGAAGTAATACCTAGTCAAAGGGCTTTTGTGTGGGTTACAGCAATAGGAAAGGCTGGTTCATTTCAGGGCTCAACATGGGAAAGCTCTGATGCTGATGAGTACTGCACAAAGAAGAAAAACATCCAGTTCTTTCCTTAAAACTGCATGAAGGAAGTGGTCTTAAAGATTTTCTAGTTTTCTACATCCTAGATTTTCCAAGATGAGGACCATTTATTATTATTATTATTATTATTATTCTTTATTTGGGGGAGGAACAGAGGGAGAGGGAGAGAGAGAATCTCAAGCAGACTCTGTCCTGAGCACAAAGGCCATAGTGGAGCTCTATCTTGTGACCCTGAGATCATGACCTGAGCTAAAATCAATAGACCAACACTTAACCAACTAAGTCACCCAGGTACCCTGGCCACTTTTAATGTTAGCAATGTGAATTATTATCATTTATTGAAAGAGCAAATAAAAATAAATATGGATCTCACACACACACACAAAGTAAATCCAAGAGGTGTTGAATGTGTTAATTAACTAGATGGGTGGAATCTTTCCACAATGTAAATGAATATCAAATAATCCCCATGTATGCTTTAAATATCATACAGGTTTGTCAATTTTACCTAAATAAAGCTTAAAAAATCTATAAAAGAGAGACTATCCATATGAAAGTAGTAATAAAACTGATGAATGTGAAAGAAATATGAATGCATATGAATCAGAGGACCCTCACAGTCATGGTATGGGCCCCTAAGTCATAGTTCTAAAAGGGCCCATGTGTCCAACTGTCCACATACAGCCTTGACAGAGAGGTCAGCTGCTGTTTGCACACCTCCAAAGTTGGGGTACCCCAACTTCCTATACTGAAGAGAGAAAGAGAGAAAATTGTTTTCTTAAAATAGTATATATATGATAGTCACAAAGATAGCAGTGATTCTTTCCAGTTGATAGGACTATGAATGATTTTTTTTTTATAAACATATATTTTTATCCCCAGGGGTACAGGTCTGTGAATCACCAGGTTTACACACTTCACAGCACTCACCAAAGCACATACCCTCCCCAATGTCCATAATCCCACCCCCTTCTCCCAAACCCCCTCCCCCCAGCAACCCTCAGTTTGTTTTGGGAGATTAAGAGTCACTTATGGTTTGTCTCCCTCCCAATCCCATCTTGTTTCATTTATTCTTCTCATACCCACTTAAGCCCCTGATATGAATGATTTTTTAAAAGTTTTCCACCTTCATCCTCAAAGTTCTATATTTACTTTTAAAAAAAAGTCAGTGAGTATAAATAAATTTTTGGTGATTATATAATTTATAATAATTAAATATTTTGTAAAATATTAAACCAAAAACTGTATCTTTGTAACTTCCACTAATCTGGTTCTTGTTTTGGCCCTAGGTCTGCACAGACAAGTCTAATATTGCCCATGACAACTCTTCAAGTATGTGAAGTCAGGAGCCAGGTAAGAGCCTCGCAGAGAATATTAATGAAAAAAATTGAATCAGCGGTAACTGTATTCTTCAGGTATACATTGTTGCTTATTTTTCAGTGGAGTCATCTAGAGGACATTTTAGTAGGTCACAGTCAAATCTACCTAAGGCACTGGGGCTATAATCATTTCCAAATATGTTGGTTGAGGTTTTTTGAATAGTTCTTCCAGTAATTATTTAGATACCAAATACATACCAAGAATATTTTCAGTTGCTCAATTATTATTTTTTTAAATTTTTAAAATGTTTGAATGTCATATAGATTTAGAAGGAATTTCTTCTTTTTTAATTTCTTTTCAGCATAACAGTATTCATTGTTTTTGTACCACACCCAGTGCTCCATGCAATCCATACACTCTCTAGTACCCACCACCTGGTTCCCCCAACCTCCTCCACCCCGCCACTTCAAAGCCCTCAGATTGTTTTTCAGAGTCCCTAGTCTCTTGCAGTTCACCTCCCCTTCCAATTTCCCTCAACTCCATTCTCCTCTCCATCTCCCCTTGTCCTCCATGCTATCTGTTATGCTCCACAAATAAGTGAAACCATATGATAATTGACTCTCTCTGCTTGACCTATTTCACTCAGTATAATCTCTTCCAGTCCCATCCATGTTGCTACAAAAGTTGGGTATTCATCCTTTCTGATGGAGGCATAATACTCCATAGTGTATATGGACCACATCTTCCTTATTTCTAAATTTCCGCACTATGTGGAAAATATGGAATTAAGTCATAACAAAACAAAAACATGCCAATATGGTTTGATTTGCAGTTTTAAAGTAGACTTCTCAGAAAAAAAAGAAGACTTCTCAAAACCTACATTCAGCATGAGCTTGATCACAAATTAAAAGCCTTCTCTGGCCGCTTGCTGAGTGATTAACTCATTATCATAGAGTTTTCTAAGACAAACTAGTTTGCATTCTGATAAATGAATCTAGGAACCAAGAGTAATTCAACCAATTCAGTAAATATTGAGTACCTACTACAGAGCACACTGCAAAGATAAGGAATTTCCAGAAATCACAGTAAATAAGATAAAACTTATCATGGGAAAATTGGAGCATTTATAGGCCAATAATTTCCATAACTTCACCAAACTATACTCACTTTTTGCCACTGAGTTTTGTGAAGGTTTAAGTTGATTGATTGAGTTCAATGCAACTGAAAAAGGCAAAGCAATTATTGGTGTACTTGGAAAGATGCCAGGCTCTGGAATTTGTTTTCATTGTGTCTGTATTTAAAAAAATGAAACTGAGTGATTAACTCATTATCATAGAATGGAATTTTCAAGAATGGAATTTTCTTAGGCTATTATTTCAAAAAGTTAACCATACTAATCAGATCATGATAAAAAAAAATCAAAACTGGAATAAGAGTTAGTATTCAATATTGAACATTTGGACCACTACAACAAATATTTGTTGAGCAAATTCCATATACAAAAAAATGGTGCTATAAGGGACCCAAGAAAAGTAAATAAGAAGGACACAAGGGAGTCATGATAGGTGAGGGGGTACATAAATAATTTTAATAGGAAGTAGACTATGAAAAGAAAAGAAAGTAGACTATGTTAAGTACTGAACTATAAGCAAGTTGCTATGAGAGTTTGAAATGAGAGAAACAAGGGAATCTGAGCTTTCTTGGAGGTGGAATGATTTGAATTGGGCCTTAAAGATTTGTTAGTACAACTTTATAAACCTAAGCTAATATATGTTCCTGTAGCACAGTCATTTATATCCCAATTCTCCCTTTTCTGGGAGATATGTAGAGAGTAAAATGAATGACATCAGAATTCCTCACTAATCACCTGACACAAAGTGTTATTTGACCCAGAAAAATTGGCAAGGGATAATTTCTGAAGCTGCAATGAAGATAGATTCAAAGTGTATGTCATTTTATTAAGAGCTAATTCAATTACAGGTTAGGTTATGGTAGGCAGATTGAGTCAGTGGCTTAAAAAGAGAAATGGAAATTCTGCCAGACTATTTGAATACCCAAGAGGTACATGAACACTGTCATAGTGACTCAGCAAGAGTCATCCTCATCTGTCCCTGGAACATTCTCAGAGATTCCTGAGAACTCAGACTCTGACTTATATTCTAACCTAGAAAATGCAGAAATCCCAGGTAATCTTAAATGTACCTCCAGGGCATATGATTGTATAGGCTGTTTGAGGCTATTGGAAGGTAGTGGACAAAGTGTTTTTTACTGTGATACAAATATAGTTCTCTCACTGATTGCATGAATTTGGACATGTCACTTAGGCCCTTTGTGGCTCAGGTTTCTCTTCTTTAAAATGCCTACCTTGCAAGTTGTTTGCTAAGAATTAAGGTAGAACATGTTTATTTAAAACACCTAGCACAGTACCTTGTATGTACTACACACTCAACAGACTATAGCTATTTGGACTATTATTGTATCTCACTGGCATTCATTCAACCATTGATATTTGTTGAGTCCCATCAAAGTGCAAGAGCCTTTACTAGGAAAGAGAGTGAGATATTGAAATTGGCAAGTTGAATCTGTTTCTATCCACCTATTTGGACCCCTACTCAGCTGAGTGAGAGATTGTGGCGCTTAGATTAGTTAAGGATAGGTGCGTGGTATGTTTTCATTGCATACTCAAGTGGTAGTGGGTTCAAATGTTGATTGTTTAAGGATCAAATAAAGTTTTCAAGAGGATTGTGTGTTAGGTAGGACTGTCTAAGGACTGAGTGAAATAATGTCTGTAAAATCCTTAGCATGGTGTCTGGCAAGAGTAACTACCAAACAAATGTCAGGTCTTACTATCTTGGTATATAACTTCACATTTGTTGTTTGTATACATGCACATGTTTTCTTGAGTGACCCTTTTTAAAAAAATTATTTTGATTTTATTAAAAAATCACATTGACTTCCAGTTATAGCAAAAATACAGACTGCCATGTTTTATTGATTCTAAGAGGCATATTTTTTACATTTTCACATTGACATCTGAAAATGATGGTGTTCTCATTGCCTGTGCAGATACAAACTTGGTGGATGTTCCTAATGATAGGACTAGATAACTGTATCCCCTTAACATTTTAATCAGCAAATGATTTAAGAACCATTAGGGGAAGGAAAATGAGTCCTGTTGTCATCAGTAAACTTTCCTTTAACGCAATATGTTAAGATCAAGAAGATAACAGCATAAACCTTGCACAATGAACAGCAGCAACTTTGAATACAAAACACAAGTAATTTCATTTTTCTGCATGTGGCTGTCCAATTTTCCCAGCCCCATTTATTGAAGAGGCTGTCTTTTTTCCATTGGACATTCTTTCCTGCTTTGTCGAAGATTAGATGACCATAGAGTTGAGGGTCTATTTCTGGGCTCTCTATTCTGTTCCATTGATCTATGTGTCTGTTTTTGTGCCAGTACCATGCTGTCTTGATGATGACAGCTTTGTAATAGAGCTTGAAGTCCGGAATTGTGATACCACCAACTTTGGCTTTCTCTTTCAATATCTCTTTGGCTATTTGAGGTCTTTTCTGGTTCCATATAAATTTTAGAATTATTTGCTCCATTTCTTTGAAAAAGATAGATGGAACTTTGATAGGAATTGCATTAAATGTGTAGATTGCTTTAGGTAGCATAGACATGTTCAAAATATTTATTCTTCCAATCCATGAGCATGGAACATTTTTCCATTTCTTTGTGTCTTCCTCAGTTTCTTTCATGAGTACTTTATAGTTTTCTGAGTATAGATTCTGGGCCTCTTTGGTTAGGTTTATTCCTAGGTATCTTATGGTTTTGGGTGCAATTGTAAATGGGATTGACTCCTTAATTTCTCTTTCTTCTGTCTTGTGGTTGGTGTAGAGAAATGCAACTGATTTCTGTGCATTGATTTTATATCCTGACACTTTACTGAATTCCTGTATAAGTTCTAGCAGTTTTGGAGTGGAGTCTTTTGGGTTTTCCACATATAGTATCATATCATCTGCGAAGAGTGATAGTTTGACTTCTTCTTTGCCAATTTGGATGCCTTTAATTTCCTTTTGTTGTCTGATTGCTGAGGCTAGGACCTCTAGTACTGTGTTGAATAGCAGTGGTGATAATGGACATCCCTGCCGTGTTCCTGACCTTAGCGGAAAAGCTTTCAGTTTTTCTCCATTAAGAACGATATTTACGGTGGGTATTTCATAGATGGCTTTGATGATATTGAGGTATGTGCCCTCTATCCCTACACTTTAAAGAGTTTTGATCAGGAAGGGATGCTGTACTTTGTCAAATGCTTTTTCAGCATTTATTGAGAGTATCATATGGTTCTTGATGTGTTGTATCACATTGACTGATTTGCGGATGTTGAACCAACCTTGCAGCCCTGGAATAAATCCCACTGGTCGTGGTGAATAATCCTTTTGATGTACTGTTGAATCCTATTGGCTAGTATTTTGGTGAGAATTTTCGTATCTGTGTTCATCAAGGATATTGGTCTATAGCTCTCTTTTTTGATGGGATCCTTGTCTGGTTTTGGGATCATGGTGATGCTGGCCTCATAAAATGAGTTTGGAAGTTTTCCTTCCATTTATATTTTTTGGAACAGTTTCAGGAGAATAGGAATTAGTTCTTCTTTAAATGTTTGGTAGAATTCCCCCAGGAAGTCGTCTGGCCATGGGCTTTTGTTTGTTTGGAGATTTTTAATGACTGTTTCAATCTCCTTACTGAAGAAAGAGAAATTAAGGAGTCAATCCCATTTACAATTGCACCCCAAACCATAAGATACTTAGGAATAAACCTAACCAAAGAGGCACAGAATCTATACTCACAAAACTATAAAGTACTCATGAAAGAAACTGAGGAAGACACAAAGAAATGGAAAAATGTTCCATGTTCATGGATTGGAAGAATAAATATTGTGAACATGTCTATGCTACCTAAAGCAATCAACACATTTAATGCAATTCCTATCAAAGTTCCATCTATCTTTTTCAAAGAAATGGAGCAAATAATTCTAAAATTTATATGGAACCAGAAAAGACCTCAAATAGCCAAAGGGATATTGAAAGAGAAAGCCAAAGTTGGTGGTATCACAATTCTGGACTTCAAGCTCTATTACAAAGCTGTCATCATCAAGACAGCATGGTACTGGCACAAAAACAGACACATAGATCAATGGAACAGAATAGAGAGCCCAGAAATAGACCCTCAACTCTATGGTCATCTAATCTTCGACAAAGTAGGAAAGAATGTCCAATGGAAAAAAGACAGCCTCTTCAATAAATGGGGCTGGGAAAATTGGACAGCCACATGCAGAAAAATGAAATTGGACCATTTCCTTACACCACACACAAAAATAGACTCAAAATGGATGAAGGACCTCAATGTGAGAAAGGAATCCATCAAAATCCTTGAGGAGAACACAGGCAGCAACCTCTTCGACCTCAGCCGCAGCAACATCTTCCTAGGAACAACGCCAAAGGCAAGGGAAGCAAGGGCAAAAATGAACTACTGGGATTTCATCAAGATCAAAAGCTTTTGCACAGCAAAGGAAACAGTTAACAAAATCAAAAGACAACTGACAGAATGGGAGAAGATATTTGCAAACGACATATCACATAAAGGACTAGTGTCCAGAATCTATAAAGAACTTAGCAAACTCCACACCCAAAGAACAAATAACCCAATCAAGAAATCGGCAGAGGACATGAACAGACATTTCTGCAAAGAAGACATCCAGATGGCCAACAGACACATGAAAAAGTGCTCCATATCACTCGGCATCAGGGAAATACAAATCAAAACCACAATGAGCTATCACCTCACACCAGTCAGAATGGCTAAAATCAACAAGTCAGGGAATGACAGATGCTGGCGAGGATGCGGAGAAAGGGGAACCCTCCTACACTGTTGGTGGGAATGCAAGCTGGTGCAGCCACTCTGGAAAACAGCATGGAGGTTCCTCAAAATGTTGAAAATAGAACTGCCCTATGACCCAGCAATTGCACTACTGGGTATTTACCCTAAAGATACAAACGTAGTGATCCAAAGGGGCACGTGCACCCGAATGTTTATAGCAGCAATGTCCACAATAGCCAAACTATGGAAAGAACCTAGATGTCCATCAACAGATGAATGGATCAAGAAGATGTGGTATATACACAATGGAATACTATGCAGCCATCAAAAGAAATGAAATCTTGCCATTTGTGATAACATGGATGGAACTAGAGCGTATCAAGCTTAGCGAAATAAGTCAAGCAGAGAAAGACAACTATCATATGATCTACCTGATATGAGGAAGTGGTGATGCAACATGGGGGCTTAAGTGGGTAGAAGAAGAATAAATGAAACATGATGGAATTGGGAGGGAGACAAACCATAAGTGACTCTTAATCTCACAAAACAAACTGAGGGTTGCTGGGGGGAAGGGGGTTGGGAGGAGGGGGTGGGATTATGGACATTGGGGAGGGTATGTGCTTTGGTGAGTGCTGTGAAGTGTGTAAACCTGATGATTCACAGACCTGTACCCCTGGGGATAAAAATATATGTTTATAAAAAATAAAAAATTAAAAAAAAACACACAAGTAATAATGAAGTGCTTTTTAAAACTGTTCCATCACCAGCTCTCTTTTTTAAAAATTAAATTTATTTATATTCAGCATAACAGTATTCATTATTTTTTTACCACACCCAGTGCTCCAGGCAATCCGTGCCCTCTATAATACCCACCACCTGGTACCCCAACCTCCCACACCCCCACCACTTCAAACCCCTCAGATTGTTTTTCAGAGTCCATAGTCTCTCATGATTCACCTCCCCTTCCTTTGCCTTTGGAGACATATCTTGAAAGAAGTTGCTGTAGCTGATATCGAAGAGATTACTGCCTATGTTCTCCTTTAGGATTCTGTTGGATTCCTGTCTCACATTGAGGTCTTTTATCCATTTTGAGTTTATCTTTGTGTACAGTGTAAGAGAATGGTCGAATTTCATTCTTCTACTTTTGCTGTCCAGTTTTCCCAGCACCATTTATTGAAGAGACTGTCTTTTTTCCACTGTATATTTTTTCCCGTTTTGTCAAAGATTAATTGACCAGAGTTGAGGGTCCATATCTAGGCTCTCTACTTTGTTCCACTGGTCTATGTGTCTGTTTTTATGCCAGTACCATGCTGTCTTGGTGACCACAGCTTTGTAATAAAGCTTGAAATCAGGTAACGTGATGCCCCCAGTTTTATTTTTGTTTTTCAACATTTCCTTAGCGATTCAGGGTCTCTTCTGATTCCATACAAATTTCTGGATTATTTGCTCCAGCTCTTTGAAGAAAACTCATCACCAGCTCTCTTAATAAAAGAAAGTAATGTCATGGGGAAAAACACAACAATTCTTAGTCAAAAAGTAATTTAGAAACATCAAACTCTGAGTGTGAAAAAGTTTTAAAACTACCTTGACTAATTTTATATTACGTATGTTTCCTTTTTTATATATGCACATGAGTTACAATAAAATTATATATCTAAAAAGAAATAAAAAATTTCTAAGTGATAAGATAACTCTGTGTTATAGTTTAATTGACAGTCTTATTATTACTACTCTGTCCCCTTGGTGGCATGAAAAATAACAGTGTGTCTTATAATCAGTGGCAATTTGAATTCAATGAAAACCTTCCCATGACAAACATCAAGAAATTGTAGATACAGTATTTACTTCATTGTGCAGATGAGGTTGCAGTAAAAAAAGAGAAATACCTAGGTGCAAGAAACCCTGAAAAAACTTGAAACGATAGGAATTTGCAGGTGAGTTTATGTTGGGTTTGCTTTGGGTTCAGGGAGGAAGATGCCCATTTTATGAACCTTGACACTTGAGTTTGGCCCAAAAAGGGAATATGAAATGAGACTCTGGTGCTGTGTCAGATAGAGAGTTAGACTTAAGAACCTTCATATATACAGGATCCATGAAAGGCAGTGTCCTAAGGAAATTAGGAAAATAATCTATCCACTGGCACAGAAAGATGATAAATATATTCTCTTCCTATTTCAGCTCATGCAGGAAGTCAAGGACATGAAAATTCCAAATCCAGGGCCCAACTTCAGATGGCCATGGGATTTGAATTTATACTGTCAGCATTTTCTTATAAAGGAGAAAATGTCATGGAAATTGGTCCTCTGGGACTCTTGAAAAGAATAAATGCAAAACTACTCTGGAGGAAATTTTCCACAATATAAGCCACATAGATTTCTCACCCCAAAAGAGGGCCTAATGTTATAGATTGCTTTATTGTTTTCAGTTCTTCAACCCTTCCTACATTCCCCTCCTACCTGAGCAATGTGACTCTGCAGTTCCTCCCATTAGAAGTGGAATGAATTTCTTACCTCATTGATGTTGGGTTTAACCATGTGGTTTGCTTTGGCCAATGTTTTATTGATGGACATGAAACAAGCTAAGTGCAGCTATAGTTGCACTCTTATATTTTGCTATCATTTTGTCCTCAAAATAAACAGACTCAGATGGACCTGAGTCTAATCTGCAGCTAGAATCTGAAGTATATCAGGAACTAACCTGTATGTTAGAGTCAAACCTAGCAAAAGCCCAGCACAACTCAGCCAAACTTCAAATGACCCACAGGTGTGAGCAAAAATAAGTGTTCAATAATAATCATTATTGTATCTCTTTTGCACTGAATCCTAAAATGGTTTACTATGAACCATTACTGTGACAATAACTAACTGATTATAATCCAATAATAAGTGCACTTACAATTTAAAACACTTAAGCACATGAGCAATGCACCATGAGTAAGCATCAACAGAGACAATGCATGCAATGATTAGAACAAGAATCTGAAATAAGAGAAAAATCTGGGAAAAAATGTATGTTTAAATGATTAGAGAGATAAAATAATGACTTTCTAGAGGGCCCTGAGTGGCTCAGTCAGTTAAGCATATGACTCTAGATTTTGGCTCAGGTCATGATCTCGGGTTTGTGGGATTGAGGTCCAAGTTGGGTTCCTCACTCAGTGTGGAGTCTGTTTGTGATTTCCTCTCTCCCTCTGTCCCTCCTCTCTTTCTCTGTTTCTCTCAAAATAGGTAAATTTATTTTAAAAAATAAAATGACTCTCTAAAGATGTATCAAGTTTATATGAAAAAAGTCAGATAAATTTGAAAGAGGACCAAATATAACTTTTAGAAATGTCATGGAATGTTGAACATAAATTAGAAAAGAAGAGAAAATTCCATAATTCTAATCTTTCTATCACTAGAAGGTAGACCTGGGAAATTATTCAGAATTTCATATTAAGAGACAAAAGAGAGATAGGAAACAAGGAATGGATTAAGATGCTTATGTTTTTAATTTGGGGGGAACCTCTGTACTGTATTCCACAGTGGTTATACCAGCTTTCCCACCAACAATGCACGAGGATTATTTTTCTGCTACAATCTTGCAAACACTTGTTTCTTGTGTTTTTGACTTTGGTCATTTTGACAGGGTTGAGTTGATACCTCATTATGGTTTTGATTTGCATTTCCCTGATGATTGGTGATGTTGAGCATGTCTTCAGATATCTGTTGGCCATCTGTATGTCTTTAAAAAATGTCTCTTCATGTCTTCAGCTCATTTTTAATTGGATTTGTGTGTGTGTGTGTGTGTGTGTGTGTGTGTTGAATTGTATAAGTTCTTTATATATTTTGCATATTAACCTCTTATCAGATATATCATCTGCAAATATCTTCTCTCATTCAATAGGTTGTCTTTTTGGTTTTTTTGATGGTTCCCTTTGCTGTGCAAAAGCTTTTTATTCTAAAAGACATATGCACCCCTATGTTTATTGCAGGATTATTTATAATAGCCAAAGTATGGAAACAATTCGATTTTATATCCATAAATGAATATATAAAGAAGATGTGGGGTGTACACACATACACATACACACACACACACACACACACACACACACCACTGGACTATTATTCAGTCATAAAAAGAATGATATCTTGCCATTTGCAACAACATGGGTGGATCTAGAGGGTATAATGCTAAGTGAAATAAGTCAGAAATGACAACTTCTATATTATTTCACCTGTATGTGGGATTTAAGAAACAAAACAAATGAACAGAGAAAAAAAAGGATAAAGAAAACCCAGACTCTTAAATATAGAAAACAAACTGATGATTACCAGAGCGGGAGGTGGCTGAGAGAATGGGTAAAATAGGTGAAGGGGATTAAAAGTAGACTTATTGGGGCACCTGGGTAGCTCTGTGGGTTAAAAACCTCTGCCTTCTGCTCAGGTCATGATCCCAGGCCCCTGGGATCAAGTCCTGCATCGGGCTTTCTGCTCAGCAGGGAGCCTGCTTCCTTCTCTCTCTCTCTGCCTGCCTCTCTGCCTACTTGTGATCTCTGTCTGTCAAATAAATAAATAAAATGTATCTTTTAAAAAGAGTACACTTTTTGTGATGAGTACTGAGTAATGCATAGAATTGTTGAATCATTATATTGTACACCTGAAACTAATATAACACTGTATATTAATTATACCTGAATCAAAAAATAAATTTAAAAAGAAGCACCTGGGGGACTTAGTTGGTTAAGTATCTGACTCCTGATCTCAGCTCAGGTTTTGCTCTCAGTTCAAGTCCTGTGTTGGGCTCCACACAGGGCATAGAGTCTACTTAAAAATTTTAAAAAGGGGGGGAGGAAAAAATTTTTAAAAGATACTTGGATATGATAAGTTCATTGCTGTTGAAGAATAATATGACAGTGGGAATAGGACGAAGCAATATTTTAACATAATGGGAAGACAAGAATGAAATTTTTCCAGGATTTATGAAGGACATATATCCTCTGATTGAAGAAATACTGTGATTCTCAATCAGGATAAATAAAAAGAAATCTGCCACCCCGGGTATATTATAGTATATTATAGTGAAATTACAGAACAGTGTACATAGAGAGAAAATGTAAGAGCCACCAAAGAAAAAGACAAAATACCTAAAGAAGTATACCCATCAGACCATCATGATAGTCCACAAAAATGAGAGCTTGAAGAAAGAAAAACAATAATTTTGAAGCAATAATAGTATGCCCAGATAAGTTATTATTCAACAGTGAGGGCAAATTGAAGAACTACTTTAGAAAGACAAAGATGGAGAGAGACTGTCACTCCCAAGATCCCTCTGAAAGAATGGGTAGAGGATATATTTCAGGAATAAGAATTTATCTTTTTGAACAAGAAGATACTTAAACCCAGAAGGAATGAGGAATGTTTGTGATGCCAGAAACAATGGGGTTTGGAGGAAATGGTAAATATTTTGGCAAATCTAAACAGCATTGACTAAATAAAATGATAATGACTATTGAGACTCACTTGGGGACTTGGCAAAAAAGACCAAACTAAAATACTAGACAGTGTTAGTAAGGAGGGAAAAATTGAAATTAGTGCATTTTTAGATTTTTGCCTTTGTTAATTGCTTAGTTTTTGCCTTTGTTAATTCACATACACAGTAAAAGAACAGGAATATAAGGCAAACTTTCAAAACAGTAGAAGAGAAAAGAAATTTAAAGAACTCACTATAGGGAAGTAGAAAAAAAAGGAAATAAAATAAATATAAAGGACAAAATAAAGTTGTAAAATAGTCATATATTTCAAGGAATCTTTTTTTTTTTTTTAATTTTTTATTTTTTATAAACATATATTTTTATCCCCAGGGGTACAGGTCTATGAATCACCAGGTTTACACACTTCACAGCACTCACCAAATCACATACCCTCCCCAATGTCCATAATCCCACCCCCTTCTCCCAAACCCCCTCCCCCCGGCAACCCTCAGTTTGTTTCGTGAGATTAAGAGTCACTTATGGTTTGTCTCCCTCCCAATCCCATCTTGTTTCATTTATTCTTCTTCTACCCACTTAAGCCTCCATGTTGCATCACCACTTCCTCATATCAGGGAGATCATATGATAGTTGTCTTTCTCTGCTTGACTTATTTCGCTAAGCATGATACGCTCTAGTTCCATCCATGTTGTTGCAAATGGCAAGATTTCATTTCTTTTGATGGCTGCATAGTATTCCATTGTGTATATATACCACATCTTCTTGATCCATTCATCTGTTGATGGACATCTAGGTTCTTTCCATAGTTTGGCTATTGTGGACATTGCTGCTATAAACATTCGGGTGCATGTGTCCCTTTGGATCACTACATTTGTATCTTTAGGGTAAATACCCAATAGTGCAATTGCTGGGTCATAGGGCAGTTCTATTTTCAACATTTTGAGGAACCTCCATGCTGTTTTCCAGAGTGGCTGCACCAGCTTGCATTCCCACCAACAGTGTAGGAGGGTTCCCCTTTCTCCGCATCCTCGCCAGCATCTGTCATTTCCTGATTTGTTGATTTTAGCCATTCTGACTGGTGTGAGGTGATATCTCATTGTGGTTTTGATTTGTATTTCCCTGATGCCGAGTGATATGGAGCACTTTTTCATATGTCTGTTCGCAATCTGGATGTCTTCTTTGCAGAAATGTCTGTTCATGTCCTCTGCCGATTTCTTGATTGGGTTATTTGTTCTTTGGGTGTTGAGTTTGCTAAGTTCTTTATAGATTCTGGACACTAGTCCTTTATCTGATATGTCGTTTGCAAATATCTTCTCCCATTCTGTCAGTTGTCTTTTGATTTTGTTAACTGTTTCCTTTGCTGTGCAAAAGCTTTTGATCTTGATGAAATCCCAGTAGTTCATTTTTTCCCTTGCTTCCCTTGCCTTTTGCGTTGTTCCTAGGAAGATGTTGCTGCGGCAGAGTTCGAAGAGGTTGCTGCCCGTGTTCTCCTCAAGGATTTTGATGGATTCCTTTCGTACATTGAGATCCTTCATCCATTTTGAGTCTATTTTTGTGTGTGGTGTAAGGAAATGGTCCAATTTCATTTTTCTGCATGTGGCTGTCCAATTTTCCCAGCACCATTTATTGAAAAGGCTGTCTTTTTTCCATTGGACATTCTTTCCTGCTTTGTCGAAGATGAGTTGACCATAGAGTTGAGGGTCTATTTCTGGGCTCTCTATTCTGTTCCATTGATGTATGTGTCTGTTTTTGTGCCAGTACCATGCTGTCTTGATGATGACAGCTTTGTAATAGAGCTTGAAGTCCGGAATTGTGATGCCACCAACGTTGGCTTTCTTTTTCAAGGAATCACAATAAATTTATATAGAGTACATATACTAGTTAAAGGAGAGATTCTCAGTTTAGATAATTTTTAAGTCCATATATGCAATTTCAAAAGACAACCTATAATATAATGACAGGAATATTGCCAATATTGAGGTAGAACTAGTAGATATTCCATGCCAGATTCTGGACAAATGAAAATGATATAATTTTATAAATTTCAGTGAAATAGACTTTGGGGAGGGAGAGATAAAGGGTCAACAGAAAAATGATAAAAGGAACAATTCACTCTAAAGATAAAATAATCCTGAACCTTCATTCAACTAGCATAGCCTTAAATATACAAAGCAAATTAACAGAATTAAAAGAGATTGAAAATCTCTGCCATTATAGCTCTCTCAGTAATAAATAGGTCAACTAGACAAAAAGATAGTAAAGATATCGAAGATTTAATAATACAATAAAAGCCTGATTTAATTGATATATAGAGTTTTATATACAATAGTTGGAAAATAATCTTTATGCATGCATGAACTTACAAAAATTGAGGCTACAAAGTAAATTGTAATACATTTCAAATAATAAATATTATATAGAGAACATGCTTTGACCAAAATGTAGTAAGAAATCAATAAGGAAGCTGTCACTGAACCTTCAAATTATCTGTTGGAACCCAAACAGTTACTTCTTAGGAGTCAGAATGAATCAGAAATATATAAGCCCTAATAGGAACTGAACACAAAGGAAAAATCCTTCAAAGTTCTGAAGGAAAATTATTTGTAACCTGTATATTATTTACCCTTTCAAATTATAAATTGAATATGAGGTTAGGGTGAAAATATTTTTAGATATTCAAGGTCTCAAAATATCTACCTAGAAAATTAATGGAAGATTTGCTCCACTAAAATGAGAATCATAAAATCAGAGAACAGAAGTCATACAGGATTGTAGCAACAGAGTCTTTTGGGTAATGGTAAGGAATGTTCCTAGGAGGACAAGTGAGCAATAAGGTCAACTTGTTCAGCTCAGAAGAAGTTGGGAGTCCCTGGGAAATATTTACTTAAGAAGAGACTAATATATGATGTGTCTGAATGGATAAAGGGTACATTTAGATAATTGCTTGTGAATATGAATTAGTGATGAGTAATGGACATGCAAATGAAAACCTCAAACACCCATAAAATCCAGGTTAAAAAAAGTTTTGCAAGAAAAATTTATCTTGATATAAACAAAATAAATTCTTGGTTCATTTAATAAGAAAATTTGGGTAATCATAATCAAACACTGAATAATAAAATTATTAATTAAATGAGAACTATAAATGACAACTATGAATTAAAATAGAACTATAAATGGAGGCTTGCATGTGGAAAGCAGGAAAAGATATATATTTTAAAATAGAAAATCCTCAATTTTAATAGAGGGAAATCACAGGTAATGTCTACAATGAAAAAAATCAAAAGTATCCATATATAAATATATCATTTAAAGAAGTGGAGGTTTAAAAAAAAACACATAAAAAAGTTGAAAGGGAAGAAAATGTCCATATGCCTACGATTTTTCTTACAATGACTCCTGAAAAAAGTTGACTCTTTTAACAATGTACATTTTTATTTGATGAAAATTCAAAATAAAAGCAGAAGGCCAAGTAGAACTTTACAAAAATTAGGTAAACATATAGCTAAATGAGTAGAAAATGAAGTTTCATAAAACCACAAACTAGAAAGAAAGCAGTAACAAAAATAATGGCAAAAGTTAAAAAAACAAAAGTAACAGGAACCATTAATAAAACTTCAAGAAGATTATTTAAAAAGCCTATAAAAATTCTACAATAATATTGATAAATTGGGAGAGGAAAGATAGAGAAGCAATATACTACATATGAAATAACTATGGATACAGAACCACAGCTACTTGAACTTCATAGTGTTCCCTTATGACTTTTAAAATTATGAACTTCATACCAATAGATTTGAAAACCTAAAGAAAATGAGTAGTTCTAGAAAAATATGACAACAAAACTGACTTGGGAAGAACTAGAAATCATTAAAAAATGAAATCTGTCAGAAGAAACACACACACCCCAAACCTAAATATAACTATATATATATTGTTGGCAGATGAAATCTAGTATTGTACATAAAAATCATAAAATGTCACAGGCAGGAAAGAAATAAAGAATGGTATAATAATAGAAAATGTATTCATTTAATTTATTATTTTAACAGATTAAAGGAAAAATTATATGATCATCTCAATCGATATAGAGAAAGCACTCAATGACGTTCAATAGTAATTTATGAAATTTTAAAAAGTAACATTTTTTACAGCTTTTTAAAAATTTTTTATAAACATATATTTTTATCCCCAGGGGTACAGGTCTGTGAAAGTAACATTTTTTGTCAACTAGGAGTAGAAGGATGCCTTCTGAATCTACTAAAGCATATATGCTAGGGTAGACTGAAAAATGGCCCCTAGAAGATATCAGGTTCTAATTCCAGGCACCTGTAAATGCTACCTTATTTGGAAAAGGGGGCTTTGCAGATGTGATTAAGTTAAGGATCTTATGGTGGGAGATTATCCTGGGTTATCGATGTTGGTCTTAAATGCCATCCCAAGGACCTTTATAATAAAGAGAGGGCTAGAGGGAGATCACACACTCACGAGAAGTTAAGGTGAAGATGGAGGCAGAGATTGGAGTCATGTGCCATAAGCCAAGGGAGAAATTCTCCCTTAGGTCATTTGGAGGGATTATGTCCCTGCTGACACCTTGATTTCAGCCCAGTGATAATGATTACATATTTATGACCCTCAGAACTGTGGGAGAATAAATTTTTGTTGTTTTAAGCCATGTAGTTTGTGGTCATTTATTATAGCAGCCTTTGAGAAACTTAGATACAGGTACCAAAAAATCTAAAGCAAGCATTATATTTAGTGACAGAATGTTACAAGCATTCCTGTAGAGAACAAGGCAAAGATGCCCTTTTTTCAATATTCTTCTGGAGGTTTTGAACAAGATAAGAAGACAAATAAAGAAAGAAAAGACATAAGGACTAGAAAGAAAGAAAATCTATTACTGACAGGAGAAATGGTTGTCCATGCAGAAAATCTGAGAGTACCTGGAACCTGTTAGAACCAAGAAAGAGGCCAGCAAGTTTGGTGAATTCAAGAGCAGTGATATTGTTCCACAGTGTCCATTTATACCAGGATCAAAAAGTTTGGAGTACCCAGAGATAGCCCTAATCACTACATATAATATCCATAGGGAGATAGTTATAAACACTTATTGAAGCATATAAAAGAAGACCTTAGTAAATGAAAGCTTTTACCATATTAACAAATGGAAAGATTTGCTATTTTAAAGATAGTACCTGTCCCAAATTAATCTACAGTCAAGAATCTAGCAGGATTTTGCATCTCCCTATCTTAAAGCATGTGTTTTTATTTAATAAACTTTCAGAGAGAGCACTATATGATAGCACTTACCATGAGTCATGTGCAGTTCTAAGAAATTTACAAATATCCACTGAATCCTTAAAACATCCCTATGAAGTAAGAACTATTATTATCTGTGATGGTAATTTTCTGTCAACCTGAGCTAAGGGATGCTCAGGTAGCTGGTTAAAACTTTATTTCTGAATGTATCTGTGAGAGTGTTCCAGAAGAGATTGGCATCTGAGTCAACATAAATAGGCTCAGGCTGAGTAAAGGCCTCTCACCAGGTGAGAGGAGGTCTTCCAACCTGTTGAGAGCCCAAGAAGAACAAAAAGGCAGAGGAAAGGTGAATTTGCCCTCTAGTCTTAAGCTGGGACATCCAACTTCTTCTGTCCTTGGACATCACAACTCCTGATTCTTTGACCTTTGGATGATTTTTAGGCCTTATACTATTCTGTTCCCATGGTTCCCAGACCGTTGGGCTCAGATTGAATTATACCACTCACTTCCAGTTCTTTAACTTGTATATGGCAGATCATGGGACTTCTTGGGCTTTATAACTGTATGAGCCAATTTTTATATAATAAAGATGCATCCTATTGCTTTTGTTTCTCTGGATAACCTAATACATTATCTTCATTTTGCTGATGAGGTAAAGAAGGTTGAGAGATTAAATAGTTTGCCCAAGGCCGTAAAGATATTAAGTGATGAAGATCCAGACTCAGTCTGCTTCAGGAGACCATGCTATTAATAATTAAACCATATGGAGGCCACAGTGAGATTTTCTCATACATAGAGATATAAGACATGACAAATTTGACATGACAAGCCATATAAATGGGGCTAAGGAATTAGAAAAAGATAAAGTTAGATCTGTAGCTCACACTACACACAAATTCCAGGTGGATTAAAGGCATGGGATAAAAAAGTGAAATGGCAAAACTTTCAGAAGAAAAGTGGAAGAATATCTTCATGGTATTTGGAAAAGAAAGATATCTTGGGACAGCAAAACATAAACCACAAAGAAATTTTTTTAATGAATTTGAATATGTTATTAAAATAAACTCTGTATAGTGAAAGAAACCATAAAATTTTACAATACAAGTCACCAACTAGGAGAAGATATCTACCATTGATATAAAAATTAGTACCTGGGTGGCTCAGTCAGTTAAATGTCTGGCTCTGGTCAGGATCCCAGGGTCCTGGAATCAAGCCCTGCATCAGGCTCCCTCTGTCTGCCAGTTCCCCTGCTTGCTCCCTCTCTCTCTGTCTCTCTCTCTCTGTCAGATGGGTGAATAGAATATTTTAAAAAATCAATATGGAAAAGAAAAAACAACAGAAAGGGTGAATAGTATAAATAGGTAATCAAGAGAGGGGAAGAAACCCAAAGACTAGAAATAATGCTCAACTTTATGAGTAATCAAGTAGATGCAAATTAAGACAGTGATAACAATTTACTACACATATACAATATGTATAAAGGTATATAATGATATATGTTTAAATTTACATACTTAAATCATAACTATAGCATGCTCTATGTATCTCTTTCATTTCTCTCAATAAAATTTAAATACCATTGCTTATTAGTACACACTTTGGTTTTTATGGCTGAGTAACATTCTATTATAGAGACTTGCCCTAACTCATATGCCAGTCATATAATAAGGGACATTTAAGTTGTTTCATTTTTGTTATTTTGTTTTTACTAGCAATGCTGCAAAAAACATTCTTATACTTGATAATGTGTAAGTACCTCTGAAAGTTAAGTTCTTACAGACTTGCTAGGTTAAAATGCTGAATTTCCCTCTAAAAATTTTGAATTAATTTGTAATCTCACCAACGGGTGTGAGAATATCTATTTTTAACTATACTACATACTTTAATTTTTTGATCTAATACACAGAACATGCTATTTGGTTTCAGTTCAATGCACATTTTCATAATTATCAGTGAGATTGCACAAAAAAATTTCCTCCTGTTGTTTATTATTATCCTTATTATTTCATTTTATGTTTATACTTTTGATGCAAGTAAATAATTTTTTTTAAAAAGGTTTTATTTATTTATTTGACAGAGAGAAATCACAAGTAGATGGAGAGGCAGGCAGAGAGAGAGAGGGAAGCAGGCTCCCTGCTGAGCAGAGAGCCCGATGCGGGACTCGATCCCAGGACCCTGAGATCATGACCTGAGCCGAAGGCAGCGGCTTAACCCACTGAGCCACCCAGGCGTCCCGCAAGTAAATAATTTTTGATGTAATAAATAAGGTACTGATCAAGGTTTATTTTGTTCCAAATGGCTAGCCAGTTGCTACAACATCATTTGCTAACTAATCTATCATTTTCCCACTGAATGGTAATGCCACATTCTGTAAATTAAATCCCCATATGGGCTTTGGTCCATTTCCAAACTCTCTTTTCCAATGGCTGCTTTATTTATGTGCCAGTACCAGGTTGTTTAAATTATTGTAAGTCTATTATATGTTTTACTATTTGGTTTGGTGCTCCCTCTTAATTCTTTCACAGATTTGTTTTGGCTATCCTCACATATTTATTTTTTGAAATTTATTTATTGAAATTTAGGATACTCTTATCTGAAGGCAAAAATTCTTTTGCTTTTTTATTGTTGTTATTGAAATTACAGATTAATTTAGGAAGAATTAACATTTTTATCATACTGAGTCTTTCTAAGCCGACAACAGTCGATTTTCTCTCATTTAGTCTAGTCTTCTGTGTTTTTCAGCAAAACTTAAAAGTTTTCTTCACATAAGTATGGCATATTTTCAGAGTTTTTTGTAGTAGTTCATATTGCTTGGTATTATTTTAAATAACATTTTCCCATCAACCGTTAGAGCTTGCTTGTCCACTGATAAGTTATTTTTTTAAATAATTTTATTTTTTTTCATTGTTCCAAGATTCATTGTTTATGTGCCACACCCAGTGCTCCATGCAAATCTATTTTTGACCTTAATATTAAAACTAGTCATCTTATTGAATTCTCTGCTTTCCTTAAAATAATTTTCAGTGGATCCTCTTGGATTTTCCAGGGTGAAAAGTGTATCGTATGCTAAAAATAATTATTTTGCCTCCTATTTTCTAAATAAGATTTAGAAATTATATATTATCATACTATTTATTCCTTCTTTTGCTAAATTAGACTAGTTCAAATTCCCTGAGCAATGATAAATAAATGTGTTGATGGGGCATCCTTTTCTTGTTTATTACTCTAATGTAGATACATTATAGTAAAATTAACTATAACATTGTATATATAAAATGAGTGGTACAGTTGTATATATACCATTATAACAAGAAAATTTCTATTAACTTTATTATAGTAAAACACTTCAAATCAGGAATGTATGTTTTGTTTGAAAAATCCTTTGATCATCTCAAATTTTCTCCCTCTGTCTACTAATGTAAATAAGTCTATTAAATTTTTTCCTAGTACCAAGATATTCTTATATTGCAGTATATTCTACTTTTACTATGCTGCTGAATTATATTTGGGAGAAGGCAAATGATATTTCATTTATGGTTTATACAGTGATAGTATGGGTTAATTGACATGTAGTTTTCTAATTTTGTGTTGTCTTGGTTGAGCTCTCTTGTCAAAATTATTCTCATTTTACAGGGAGAATTTGGAAGAGTTATTTCTCTTCTTGTGCCTGGGGATAGTGTGTATACTATTGGAATTTTATTTGTCTTGATTATTTGATGGCATTTACTTCTGAAAATATCTCAGTTCTACATTTTTTTGAGGCAGATTTTGGAAATGGATGTTTTCATAGAAAAGCCATCATTTCATTCAGGTATCTTATTTATTTGCATAGCATAAAGGAAAGTATCTGCTATGTGTCATTGAATTCCTTCATTGTTTGAGGCTACTTCCCCTCATTTTGAGCTGGATCCAGTTTAACTGATTTCATTACCTAGCTTCATGTATTTCATACCCTTTTTAAAAGATTGGCTTTATTTATTTATTTTTTTAAAGATTGTTGTATTTTTAAGTAATCCCTACCCCCAACATGGGGCTCAAACTCACACCCCAAGATCAAGAGTTGTATGCTGTACCTAATGAGCCAGGCACACACTCCTAAAAGACTGGCTTTTAGATAGTTTTAATTTGGGTAAAAGGTAAGCTGACATAATGAAAAGGGCCCAAAATACAGTGGCTTAATGCACAATGAAGTTAAATTCTCTGTCACACAGAAGTTCAGCTGCCCTGGAATGGTGAGGGTTCTGCTCACAAAGTCATTCAAGAAGTGAGTTTCCTCCCTTGCAGGAAACTGTACCTTCCCACCCAAGGACATTTTCTTCATCTGTTTGACCAAAGTGGGATGGACACTGCCAAGTCTGTGTTCCATAATGGGGAATAGAAAAGGGAGGAAACCCCAAACAAGACATTTGCTTTAAAATTAGTAACATAGAAGGGATGCCCATCATTTCTACTCACATCTACCTGTGAGAGATTAATCACATGACCCATAGAGTTATGGGTGAGACTGGAACTTGTGGTCTTTGCAGGGCTATTATGTACCCAACTAAATGCTATTGCAAAAGAAAGAGGAATTTGATTTGGGGGAGACTTGGAGTCTTCAATAGACATGTGTATTTATTTCTGTTATCCTTTCTGTTTTGTTATTAGTTGATAATATCAGTCTGCTTTGCTTAATTTTTGTTATTGTTTTTACTCTTTTGATAACTTCTGGAGTTGAATTCAGCCTATAGTGTTAAAATGTTTAAATGCTTTAAAATGTGCTCCTCATGGGCTCATAGTAGAATTGCATCTCTCCATAGCCATCTAAATTCAGTATAGAAATCTGATTTGCTTTGCATGTTGAAATGTAAGTAGAAGTGATGTACCTTGCTTTTTGCAATGAGGGTAGTTTAAGAGCTGTAGTACACTCTTCATGTCCTCATCCCTCTCTCTTGGTGATCATGTCCTTACCATTGTGCTGTCTCCCAGAATTTTCCTGTGTTCAGCAACTTGAAAGCTCCTGAACCTGGTAATTTGGGTATTTTTACAGAGGCTTCATCACATATGCATAATTAATCATTAACTCAACTTCCAGCCCCTCTTCCCTTCTCAGACAAAGGACGTAGAGCTGAAAGTTTTAAGCTTCTAATGATGGTGACCAGTGTCCCTCCTGAAGCTATTCAGGAGCCCACCGAGAACAAAAGCCATTCCTATTACCCAGGAAATTCCAAGGGACTTAGGAGACCTGTGCCAAGAACAGGGACAGATCAATATATGTATTTTTTATTATTTCATACTCATGGTTTTAGAATGAGTTATCTTTAAGGTATGAACTTTCTAGAGTTTCGGTGGAAATCCCAAGATACTTAACCTGATGGGAATGTGGGTGGCTGCCCAAATCTCTGCTCCATTCTTTCCATCATCCAGCTGTCACTCTTTGCTGGGCTGCTTGCTGGCTTGCCAGGTGCATGTGCATTTCAGGAGTCATGCAAAAATTTGGGGAAAATTTGTTTGAAGGTTTTGGAGTTCATTCTTCTGTGGCTCCCACTTTTCTGGGTTCTCCCTTCAGCTTTCAATCATTCTAGACTATAAAAACTGATTCCTCAGCTCCGTAAAACTCCTGCTTTCTTCCTTGGTGCCCTCTCTGATCCTTTTACTGTGTGAACTGGGGAACGCCACTGGGAAGAGGAGGTACTAGATAAATGTAGATCTCAACCAGTTTGGTTTCTTTCTTTCAGGTGTCATATATCCTTTAGTTTCTGCCTACTTTTTGTTATTTCCCAATATCTTCAAATAGTGTTTTAAATATTAAAAAAAAATTCTGGAGTGTATTATTTTTTATCAGCAGAAAGTTTAAATTCTGTTTAAGTTAAGCAGGGAATTTATGATTTTCTTTTGATGTTTCTTTTTATCCAAGAGACTTTTGGTTTGCTCTCTTAGAGTATTTTTCCTATTAGATGGCTTTGTCCTGCTTATGTTTACTGATGTAGTAGGTATAATTGGTCTTGTTTCTTTTGTCTAATATTCTATTTTCTGCTTTTGACAAGCCCTCTGTTTATCTTTGTTGTTGTTGTAGTTGTTTAGTGTCATTTGTGTGATGATGTTTATATTTACTTGCTGTAGTGTTTGCGTGCAAAGAACCCAGCTTTATTTATTGCCCATGGCTGATTTCATTGTGCCTTCATTCTTCTATTCCCAATGATATGAGGCAAACAAAAGTTTTGTCAATTAGACATAATTCTTTCTCAGATAATTAATCATAAGATTCTAGTGCTAAGGTCAATCACTTGGGAAATTCTTCTGCTTTCTTTTCCTTTCCTTCTTCCCAGAGTTGATCTAGGTCCTCTGGCTGTGTGGCGAGGGACAGGATGGGGTCCTGTGGCTGTGTGATGAGGGAGAGGGTAGGGAGAGTGCCTTTTACTCTCCTGCTACCTTTTGATCCTCAGTGCATCCTGTTGCTGAAATATTCCTAGCTAGTGTTCCTTATGGTCTTTTCTGCTGACAAAGTAAAATCCATTGCTGCCCATTTATTGACATGGACTTCAAGCCAGCTCTCATGCTGTTGATCCTCTGAGGAATGGCCAGAATTTTTGATTGATTACTGACTTGCATTATCTTATGCTAGCTCATATTTTGCGACACCATTATTTACCCAGTTAATAATAGTGGGCTAACCCATCAATACCTTTAGTTATTTTCTGTATTCTTCCACTCCCACCTACCAGGCAGGGAACTTCCAGGTCATATAACTGACACTCGACACTGACACTCACGACCATGGCTGTAGAGATAGGTGGGGTGTAAGTGTGTTGTCTGAAGTCTGTCTGCCTAGCATCTCTCTCAATTGTTCTGTTCTATTATTGCTCAGCACAATGTGTATACATCACCATGCAGTGTATGGAAATTCTCAGAGAAGCAGTCTTTCCAAGCCATGCCAAGAAAGTAAATAGGTAGTTCCCTTAGAGATTAGCATCCCATACCTCTCTAGATATTTTTGTAAGTTCTTATTTTAGAGAGGCCATAGTTCTTTTGTTGTTGCTTTGTTTTTCTGTTTGTATTCTACTTTCATGAGAAACTAGCTGTATCTGATTTGATATGCTTCTGGTATTTTTTTGATGAGAAGTATATTTTTATGTTTTATTGGTCATTTTTCCTTTATTTTTTTCTGTACTTTTGTATGGAGAGATTTTGAAACTGGGACCTGATATTTACTGAAGAAGAATATAAAGAAGGGTCAGAAGAGTAAGCTGGGGCAGGGCCAGTGTAGATGTCATTCTGTTGTCTTGGGACAGGTCTGTCTGGTTCAATGAAATTCTGAATATGAAAAACCTTGTGAACGGTGGTTCTCAAATTCAAGTTGCATCAGAAAGCTCAGATTATAAGGGCTTCCCTCTTCTGGTTCAGTAGGCCCAGCCCAGGGCCCAAGGGCTTGTTTTTCCAACAGGTTCCCATGTGATAATGATGATTCTGGTCTGGGAACACAGTTGGAGAATTGTTGACTTAAACTTTCTTTTCAACTGGACAAGATCAGCTACCACAATGTCAACATCACCTGCCACCCTTTCTGCATGCTTCCTGCAAGTACATGGTATCTGTGCTTCCTTGTTCAGTCATTCCTGCCCACAAGCTATGCATCAGACACAGTCTAGAGATGCAGTCTGCCTGCACACTTGAGCTTGTTTTTCCAAGGAAAGGAGAAGTTTTGGTTCTGTGGGATGGGCCACCTCTTTTAAGGGGCACCAAGTACTGCCTGAGATCTGCAACAGCGTGTTTTTATTTTCCTCTATCTAGGTCCCAATTTTTAAGGTGTTTGGTGCCACTTTTTATGGCTTTGGTTCAAAGTTGTGTCTGTTTATGAGTTTCACCTAATTTGGAAGAGGTGTGTGTGTGTGTGTGTGTGTGTGTGTATGTGTGTGTGTATGTGTTTCCCTGTGCTATTTTCAACTGGCTTCATAAAGAAGAGTCAGAAATGCCTTTCCTAATAGGAAACGAGGTCCTGGGTATCATGTTTCCAAGGCCTATTTTAATTCCAATTATATCTTCTCCTTAATACTTCAATATTTGACTCTGCTGATGTATCAGTCAGCATTGGTGACAAATATTTCTCCCCCCACCCCCAAATCTGTAATTTAAAGTGACAAAGAATTTTTTCTCATTTACCTATCCATTGTAGATCAGCAGGGGCCCAGCCTTATGGAAGACACATCTTTTTTTTTTTTTTTTTAATTTTTTATTTTTTATAAACATATATTTTTATCCCCAGGGGTACAGGTCTGTGAATCACCAGGTTTACACACTTCACAGCACTCACCAAATCACATACCCTCCCCAATGTCCATAATCCCACCCCCTTCTCCCAAACCCCCTCCCCCCGGCAACCCTCAGTTTGTTTGTGAGATTAAGAGTCACTTATGGTTTGTCTCCCTCCCAATCCCATCTTGTTTCATTTATTCTTCTTCTACCCACTTAAGCCTCCATGTTGCATCACCACTTCCTCATATCAGGGAGATCATATGATAGTTGTCTTTCTCTGCTTGACTTATTTCGCTAAGCATGATACGCTCTAGTTCCATCCATGTTGTTGCAAATGGCAAGATTTCATTTCTTTTGATGGCTGCATAGTATTCCATTGTGTATATATACCACATCTTCTTGATCCATTCATCTGTTGATGGACATCTAGGTTCTTTCCATAGTTTGGCTATTGTGGACATTGCTGCTATAAACATTCGGGTGCATGTGTCCCTTTGGATCACTACATTTGTATCTTTAGGGTAAATACCCAATAGTGCAATTGCTGGGTCATAGGGCAGTTCTATTTTCAACATTTTGAGGAACCTCCATGCTGTTTTCCAGAGTGGCTGCACCAGCTTGCATTCCCACCAACAGTGTAGGAGGGTTCCCCTTTCTCCGCATCCTCGCCAGCATCTGTCATTTCCTGATTTGTTGATTTTAGCCATTCTGACTGGTGTGAGGTGATATCTCATTGTGGTTTTGATTTGTATTTCCCTGATGCCGAGTGATATGGAGCACTTTTTCATGTGTCTGTTGGCCATCTGGATGTCTTCTTTGCAGAAATGTCTGTTCATGTCCTCTGCCCATTTCTTGATTGGATTATTGGTTCTTTGGGTGTTGAGTTTGCTAAGTTCTTTATAGATTCTGGACACTAGTCCTTTATCTGATATGTCGTTTGCAAATATCTTCTCCCATTCTGTCAGTTGTCTTTTGATTTTGTTAACTGTTTCCTTTGCTGTGCAAAAGCTTTTGATCTTGATGAAATCCCAGTAGTTCATTTTTTCCCTTGCTTCCCTTGCCTTTTGCGTTGTTCCTAGGAAGATGTTGCTGCGGCAGAGGTCGAAGAGGTTGCTGCCCGTGTTCTCCTCAAGGATTTTGATGGATTCCTTTCGTACATTGAGGTCCTTTATCCATTTTGAGTCTATTTTTGTGTGTGGTGTAAGGAAATGGTCCAATTTCATTTTTCTGCATGTGGCTGTCCAATTTTCCCAGCACCATTTATTGAAAAGGCTGTCTTTTTTCCATTGGACATTCTTTCCTGCTTTGTCGAAGATTAGTTGACCATAGAGTTGAGGGTCTATTTCTGGGCTCTCTATTCTGTTCCATTGATCTATGTGTCTGTTTTTGTGCCAGTACCATGCTGTCTTGATGATGACAGCTTTGTAATAGAGCTTGAAGTCCGGAATTGTGATGCCACCAACGTTGGCTTTCTTTTTCAATATCCCTTTGGCTATTCGAGGTCTTTTCTGGTTCCATATAAATTTTAGAATTATTTGTTCCATTTCTTTGAAAAAGATGGATGGTACTTTGATAGGAATTGCATTAAATGTGTAGATTGCTTTAGGTAGCATAGACATTTTCACAATATTTATTCTTCCAATCCAGGAGCATGGAACATTTTTCCATTTCTTTGTGTCTTCCTCAATTTCTTTCATGAGTACTTTATAGTTTTCTGAGTATAGATTCTGTGTCTCTTTGGTTAGGTTTATTCCTAGGTATCTTATGGTTTTGGATGCAATTGTAAATGGGATTGACTCCTTAATATCTCTTTCTTCTGTCTTGCTGTTGGTGTAGAGAAATGCAACTGATTTCTGTGCATTGATTTTATATCCTGACACTTTACTGAATTCCTGTATAAGTTCTAGCAGTTTTGGAGTGGAGTCTTTTGGGTTTTCCACATATAGTATCATATCATCAGCGAAGAGTGATAATTTGACTTCTTCTTTGCCGATTTGGATGCCTTTAATTTCCTTTTGTTGTCTGATTGCTGAGGCTAGGACCTCTAGTACGATGTTGAATAGCAGTGGTGATAATGGACATCCCTGCCGTGTTCCTGACCTTAGCGGAAAAGCTTTCAGTTTTTCTCCATTGAGAATGATATTTGCGGTGGGTTTTTCATAGATGGCTTTGATGATATTGAGGTATGTGCCCTCTATCCCTACACTTTGAAGAGTTTTGATCAGGAAGGGATGTTGTACTTTGTCAAATGCTTTTTCAGCATCTATTGAGAGTATCATATGGTTCTTGTTCTTACTTTTATTGATGTGTTGTATCACATTGACTGATTTGCGGATGTTGAACCAACCTTGCAGCTCTGGAATAAATCCCACTTGGTCGTGGTGAATAATCTTTTTAATGTACTGTTGAATCCTATTGGCTAGTATTTTGTTGAGTATTTTCGCATCTGTGTTCATCAAGGATATCGGTCTATAGCTCTCTTTTTTGGTGGGATCCTTGTCTGGTTTTGGGATCAAGGTGATGCTGGCCTCATAAAATGAGTTTGGAAGTTTTCGTTCCATTTCTATTTTTTGGAACAGTTTCAGGAGAATAGGAATTAGTTCTTCTTTAAATGTTTGGTAGAATTCCCCCGGGAAGCCGTCTGGCCCTGGGCTTTTGTTTGTTTGGAGATTTTTAATGACTGTTTCAATCTCCTTACTGGTTATGGGTCTGTTCAGGCTTTCTATTTCTTCGTGGTTCAGTTGTGGTAGTTTATATGTTTCTAGGAATGCATCCATTTCTTCCAGATTGTCAAATTTATTGGCGTAGAGTTGCTCATAGTATGTTCTTATAATAGTTTGTATTTCTTTGGTGTTAGTTGTGATATTTTCAGAGCACTAAACGAGAAAAACATGCAGCCAAGAATACTATATCCAGCTAGGCTATCATTGAAAATAGAAGGAGAGATTAAAAGCTTCCAGGACAAACAACAATTGAAAGAATTTGCAAATACCAAACCAGCTCTACAGGAAATCTTGAAAGGGGTCCTTTAAGCAAAGAGAGAGCCTACAAGTGGTAGATCAGAAAGGAACAGAGACCATATACAGTAACAGCCACCTTACAGGCAATACAATGGCACTAAATTCATATCTCTCAATAGTTACCCTGAATGTGAATGGGCTAAATGCCCCTGTCAAAAGACACAGGGTATCAGAATGGATAAAAAAACAAAACCCATCTATATGTTGCCTCCAAGAAACACATTTTAAGCCCGAAGACACCTCCAGATTTAAAGTGAGGGGGTGGAAAAGAATTTACCATGCTAATGGACATCAGAAGAAAGCAGTAGTGGCAATCCTTATATCAGATCAATTAGATTTTAAGCCAAAGACTATAATAAGAGATGAGGAAGGACACTATATCATACTCAAAGGGTCTGTCCAACAAGAAGATTTAACAATTTTAAATATCTATGCCCCCAATGTGGGAGCAGCCAACTATATAAACCAATTAATAACAAAATCAAAGAAACACATCAACAATAATACAATAATAGTAGGGGACATTAACACTCCCCTCACTGAAATGGACAGGTCATCCAAGCAAAAGATCAGCAAGGAAATAAAGGCCTTAAATGACACACTGGACCAGATGGACATCACAGATATATTCAGAACATTTCATCCCAAAGCAACAGAATACACATTCTTCTCTAGTGCACATGGAACATTCTCCAGAATAGATCACATCCTCGGTCCTAAATCAGGACTCAACCGGTATCAAAAGATTGGGATCATTCCCTGCATATTTTCAGACCACAATGCTCTAAAGCTAGAACTCAACCACAAAAGGAAGTTTGGAAAGAACCCAAATACATGGAGACTAAACAGTATCCTTCTAAAGAATGAATGGGTCAACCGGGAAATTAAAGAAGAATTGAAAAAAATCATGGAAACAAATGATAATGAAAATACAACGGTTCAAAATCTGTGGGACACAACAAAGGCAGTCCTGAGAGGAAAATATATAGCGGTACAAGCCTTTCTCAAGAAACAAGAAAGGTCTCAGGTACACAACCTAACCCTACACCTAAAGGAGCTGGAGAAAGAACAAGAAAGAAACCCTAAGCCCAGCAGGAGAAGAGAAATCATAAAGATCAGAGCAGAAATCAATGAAATAGAAACCAAAAAACAATAGAACAAATCAACGAAACTAGGAGCTGGTTCTTTGAAAGAATTAATAAAATTGATAAACCCCTGGCCCGACTTATCAAAAAGAAAAGAGAAAGGACCCAAATAAATAAAATCATGAATGAAAGAGGAGACATCTTTTTTTTTTTAATTTTTTATTTTTTATAAACATATATTTTTATCCCCAGGGGTACAGGTCTGTGAATCACCAGGTTTACACACTTCACAGCACTCACCCAAGCACATACCCTCCCCAATGTCCATAATCCCACCCCCTTCTCCCAAACCCCCTACCCCCAGCAACCCTCAGTTTGTTTTCTGAGACTAAGAGTCACTTATGGTTTGTCTCCCTCCCAATCCCATCTTGTTTCATTGATTCTTCTCCTACCCACTTAAGCCCCCATGTTGCATCACCACTTCCTCATATCAGGGAGATCATATGATAGTTGTCTTTCTCTGCTTGACTTATTTCGCTAAGCTTGATACGCTCTAGTTCCATCCATGTTGTCGCAAATGGCAAGATTTCATTTCTTTTGATGGCTGCATAGTATTCCATTGTGTATATATACCACATCTTCTTGATCCATTCATCTGTTGATGGACATCTAGGTTCTTTCCATAGTTTGGCTATTGTGGACATTGCTGCTATAAACATTCAGGTGCACGTGCCCCTTTGGATCACTACGTTTGTATCTTTAGGGTAAATACCCAATAGTGCAATTGCTGGGTCAAAGGGCAGTTCTATTTTCAACATTTTGAGGAACCTCCATGCTGCTTTCCAGAGTGGCTGCCCCAGCTTGCATTCCCACCAACAGTGTAGGAGGGTTCCCCTTTCTCCGCATCCTCGCCAGCATCTGTCATTTCCTGACTTGTTGATTTTAGCCATTCTGACTGGTGTGAGCCCAGAAATAGACCCTCAACTCTACAGTCAACTCATCTTCGACAAAGCAGGAAAGAATGTCCAATGGAGAAAAGACAGCCTCTTCAATAAATGGTGTTGGGAAAATTGGACAGCCACATGCAGAAAAATGAAATTGGACCATTTCCTTACACCACACACAAAAATAGACTCAAAATGGATGAAGGACCTCAATGTGCGAAAGGAATCCATCAAAATCCTTGAGGAGAACACAGGCAGCAACCTCTTCAACCTCTGCCGCAGCAACATCTTCCTTGGAACAACGCAAAAGGCAAGGGAAGCAAGGGAAAAAATGAACTATTGGGACTTCATCAAGATCAAAAGCTTTTGCACAGCAAAGGAAACAGTTAACAAAATCAAAAGACAACTGACAGAATGGGAGAAGATATTTGCAAACGACATATCAGATAAAGTACTAGTGTCCAGAATCTATAAAGAACTTAGCAAACTCAACACCCAGAGAACAAATAATCCAATCAAGAAATGGGCAGAGGACATGAGCAGACATTTCTGCAAAGAAGACATCCAGATGGCCAACAGACACATGAAAAAGTGCTCCATATCACTCAGCATCAGGGAAATACAAATCAAAACCACAATGAGATATCACCTCACACCAGTCAGAATGGAAGACACATCTTGAAGACTGTTGTTTATCACTCCAGATGAAAAACAGAAGCACACAATGATTCTTATCATTTCTGCTCACATCTCACTCAGAAAAGCAAATCTCTTGGCCACAGCTAACTTTACATGGCTAAGGAACACAAACCTATTACACTGCACAATGGAACTGCCGCAGAAATTTCCACATGTGTACTTTCCTAAGGTAGATCTGGGGTCCACAGCATAGGTTACCAGAGGATGTGGCCTCATAGTTGTTTCCATTGTAGAGTTTCTTTATCCCTTTGCTACTTGTTCACAGGTTCTCAAGAAGTCCCACACATTTCCACAGTTCTGTTCTATCCCACCTTTGACTCAAGCCCACAGTGACAGGATGATATCTACATCCCTAAGACTCATTATTTTCTCAGACAAAGCTTTTTTTGGAACTGAACCTAAGTGTGTGTCACATGGTAAGCAGAGAAGCTTTTAGAAACTTTAAAACCATTCTTCTGAGTTTCGCTGCTTCTTAGCCAAGTTTAACAGCATGTCTTTTGCTATGGTCTTGCTAGGATAAATCTAGAAAATGTGACTACATCAAAGTAAAAAAAATACTCTGAATTCAGAATTCTTGAAAATGAGTCTATGGCAGGGGGATGTGAGTGGAATTGTCTTGTGTCCCAAGTGTGAAGTCTTAGCTGAAGGAAACTATCATCAGGAAATAGTTTATCATGTGCATGACTGCCTCTGGGATAGATTGGCCAGTCTAGATCATAAATGGAAGACGTTTCAGTCAGATAAAGTCAGTCCCAGATTCCTTATCCTCTACTATTCAAAATATATTTTCATCCTGGTTTCTATTTTCTATTCACATTTAACTTTGTTACATGTAGGCTCTTGTGTTTCAAATACTCAGTAAACTTAAATATGATGCCCATAAATCCCATTTTATTTTCTGCACAAATGCTGTAATTCAAATGCCGGCTTCCCCTTTAAAGTCTAGGATAAGTCCACTGGAGAGGTTTTGTGTGGTTGACTTTATAAAGGAATGAAAATCAGGCCAATAAAGCTGTCTGGATTTCTTAACTTGAGGCCAGTTCAAGAGTATAAATTAATCCTGACCTTGGGTGAAACATATTTCAGCTGAAACTGAAGATGCTTCTTGTCAATGCATTTATGGATCTAAGCATTCTTGGCTATTAAAAAAGTCAGTCCTTGGCATTATTGGAAAAAAGCAGCATATAGATTTGGGAAGCTTATTGAAGAATGTGAATCTTCATAATTCTAGAAATCCTTATAGTGGTAGCAAAGATGTTGTTATGTCTTTGATTTTTTAAATTTATTTTTTATTTTCAACATAACAGTATTCATTATTTTTGCATCACACCCTGTGCTCCATGCAATCTGTGCCCTCTATAATACCCACCACCTGGTACCCCGACCTCCCACCCCCTGCCCCTTCAAAACCCTCAGATTGTTTTTCAGAGTCCTGTCTTTGATTTTTTACTTGGACCTTGGGGGCTTGTTTAGAGGGAGAAGAATGCCACTCAGCACCTGTGGGCCTTTCCCAGTCCCCATGATCAGGCATTACAGGGATCAGTCTGACCCACATACTGTCAGAACAATTCTGTGAGCCATGCTACCAATGATGGAAACTGTCTCAGCCTTCTGTTATTAATGGAAAACAAAATCAGAGTTTGTATCGAAAGTCAACTTTGACAATATTAGCTTCTTTAAATTGCAATATTTTCTAATAGAAAAGCCAAAGAAAGCTTTAGATGGAAGGAAAATCTTCAGTTTTAGGATTTCAGGAGATGGTGTTGCACCATGGTCATAAGCATAGGCTCTGGAATCAGATTGCCTGAGTTCGAGACACAGCTGTGCCTTATGATTCTGGGAAATTTACTTAACACTCTCTACCTCAGTTTTCTCATCCATAAAATCAGTGATAATCCTACCTCATTAAATTGTTGTGAGAATTGGGGTGCCTGAGTGGCTCAGTGGGTTAAAGCCTCTGCCTTTGGCTCAGGTCATGGTCTCAGGGTCCTGGGATCGAGCCCCGCATTGGGCTCTGCTCAGCAGGGAGCCTGCTTCCCCCTCTCTCTCTGCCTGCCTCTCTACCTACTTGTGATCTCTCTCTGCCTGCTTGTGATCTTCATCTGTCAAATAAATAAATAAAACCTTTAAAAAATTTGTTGTGAGAATTAAATGAGTTAATGCAGAGAAAACTCTTAAATTAGTACCTAACACAGAGTCTTTAATACGTATTAGCCATTATTACTGTTACTGTCACCACCACTACCATGGTTTCCCACATGTAGGACAAGAAGCAGTCTAATGATACAGTTTACCGTTTGCTTTCCTGCTGGGCACACCCCAAGTTCATCTTATTTTATTCTCTCAATAATACCCTGATGTAAGTATTGTTCATGTGGTCATTTATCCTGGATTATATATCAGTCCTCTATTCAGTCCATCTTTATTGAGTGCTCTTTATATGGCCAGGCACTTCTCTGGGTGCTGAGAAAGGAGCAGTAAGGAAAACAGGGAAGAAAACGGGCTCTGTCTTCATGAAGCTTACATTTAAGGAGAAGGACACAGAGACTAACTTAAAAACAAGCAGGTAAATATAGAGCATGCCAGAGATCATAGTTAGTGCTATGAATAATAGCTACATAAGGGAGGTGAATCGGAAGAGCTCAGGATGAGGGTGTTGTAGTTTCAAGGAGAATATAAGTGAGGACCTCCCTGGAAGGTGAGGTTTGAGCAGAGGCCTGAAGGATGTGAGGGCATTGGACCTGCACCTGTCAGCAGTCCTGGCATCCCAGCCCCAGAATGCAGAAATGCAGAGTGACTGGTGGTTTGGAGTATTTGACGAAAAACACCAAAGACAGGGAAATCATATGATATGCAACATGGGGGGTTAGGGGGTAGGAGAAGAATAAATGAAACAAGCTGGGATTGGGAGGGAGACAAACCATAAGTGACTCTTAATCTCACAAAACAAACTGAGGGTTGCTCGGGGGAGGGGGTTTGGGAGAGGGAGGTGGGCTTATGGACATTGGGGAGGGTATGTGCTTGGGTGAGTGCTGTGAAGTATGTAAACCTGGCAAATCACAGACCTGTACCCCTGGGGATAAAAATATATGTTTATAAAAATAAAAAATTAAAAGTAAAAAAAATAATAATAATAAAAGAAAAACAGCTAAACAAACAAACAACAACAACAACAAAAACATCAAAGACAAGACTGTTGGTATGAAGTGAGTACATTAACATGCCCATAAGGGGGACCCAGGAGGAGAAACAGGTTTTGTATGGACTGGCAAGACTTTGGAAAGACTTTGACTTTTGTTTTCTGAGTGGCTAGAAAACCACTGCCTTTCTTTAAGGAACTAGATTTGTTTTGATAAAGATTTAAATACACTGTGGGAAAAGTTTTGTGTATCAGCCATGAAAGTGTCATTTCATATACTTTATCTGTTGTGTTTTTTGGTTTTGGGGTTTTTAAAATTATTTTAGGCAAGAGGGTAAATCTGTAACCTCTTTCTCCCTCTTGGTTAGAAGTAGATGTCTTCCATTATACTTTTGCCTTTTCTAATATTTCATGTAAATGAAATCACATTAGTTTGTAGTTGTTTCTACTTTGCTTCTTTCATTCAACATTATTAATGCTTTTGTGATACATGCATATTGTTGTATCTATTATTTATTAAGTTTTAATTTTTATTCCAGCGCCACAGTTTTTTAAATTAATTCTAAGTGGCCAATATTTTTTTTTAAGATTTTATTTATTTATTTGACAGAGAGAAATCACAAGTAGTCGGAGAGGCAGGCAGAGAGAGAGAGGGAAGCAGGCTCCCTGCTGAGCAGAGAGCCCAATGCAGGACTCGATCCCAGGACCCTGAGATCATGACCTGAGCCGAAGGCAGCAGCCCAACCCACTAAAACCGAAGTATACACTTTATACTGAAGTATATTTATAATATACTGAAGTATAATGCTATACTGACTATAATTGCTATTCAATAAACTGCTTTATACTGACGTATAATTGCTATTCAATAAACTGCTCATAACTAAAGTTAAAAATATAGTAAGTTTTGACATACATATATACCTATGATATCATTACCACAATCAAGATGATGAACATAAAGTTTCCTTATGCCTCTTTATAATCTCCCCCTCCCTTCCCTTTCCACCTCTATCCTTGGGCAACCATTAATGAACTTTTTGCTTTCTCTAGAATTTTATAAAATGCAATCATACAGTGTGGTTGTCTTTTTTTGTCTGGCTTCTTTTACTCAGAATGAAACCATATATTTATTCAAAGACAGGTATATAAATTTTCATGGCAGTAGCCAAAGACAGGAAACAACCCAAATGTCCCTCAAAAGGTAAATGAATAAATCGGTTGTGGTATGTTAATGTAATGGAATATTACCCAGCAAGAAAAAGGAGCAAACTATTGAATACTTAAAATGTGGATGAATCTCAAAATAATTATGCTGAGTAAAAGAGGCTAGGCAGAAAGAGCATATACTTTATGGTTCCATTTCTATAAAATTTAAAACTGTAGAAAATGCAAACTGTATTACAAAAGCAAACTATATTGCAGTTGCTTGGGCATAGGAAGTGGTGAGGAGGGTGAGAGGGAGTGATTACAAAAGAGCATGAGGAATCTTTTGGGAGTGATGTGTTCACTGTCTTGCTTAGGGTGGTAGTTTCGTGGATATACACATACATTGTAAGTATGCATATTTTATTTGTCAATTATATCTCAGTAAATCTGTTAAAACAAAAAGCTAGCTAGGGAGCATTTACCCAATAAAATTGAATGAAGAAGATCACTAAAATATTTTTAAATTACATAGAGAGATTTTACTCATATGCACACGTACACACACACACACAGAAGGTATGATCCATGACTTCTGGGGGCCAGTGTGAGGAGTAGGGTTAACTGTAGAAGGGCATGAGGGAAGTTTGAGATGATGGAAATATTCCACATCATGATTATGGTAATGGTTACATGATTTACACATTTGTCAAAACTCATTGAACTATACAGTTAACATAGGTGAATTCTTTGTATGTAAATTGTGCCCTCCAAAAAAGGCTGACTAAAAAGCAATTAAATTACTCAATAATAGTGCCAAACTCTAATTTAGGTGCTGGGAACACAGTCAACTTATGTTCAGGAGTATAAACTCAGTGGAAGAGGCAGATCATAAACATGTAAGCAAGGTGGGAGGAAGGATGGTTGAAACAGGTGATAGGGATTAAGAGTACAGTTATCATGATGAGCCCTGAATAATGTATAGAATTCTTGAATCACCATATTGTACACCTGACACTAATAAAACACTGTATGTCATACTGGAATTAAGTAAAAAAATATAAACATGCAAACAAGGAAGATCAAGTAATTTTAACAGGAGATACCCTAAAACTGATGTGTGTTTGTGTGTGTACGTGTGTGTGTTTGTGTGTATAGAAAGTCTACTTCAGCCTCAAAGTCTAGGAAAGGCTTCTCTGAGGTAGACATACTGGAGATGAAACCTGAGTGACGTGAAAGGAGAACATTTTACAATTAGGACGGAGCCTTCCAGACAGAAGAAGCAGCTAATATAAGGGGTCTTGGGTGGAATTTACTCATTATATTCAAGGAACAGGAGGAGGGCCACTGGGGTTGAAGCAACTGATGACAGGGAGAGGCCAGCAGTGCTGCAATCATGCAGGGCCTTGAGTGCCTGCAAGGAAGGACAGAAGACCCTATGTTCCTTTCCTCTTCTAAGATTCTACTGCATTCATTTTGTCACTCTAATTATTTTGTAAAATGTTTGAGGTCAGTAGCCATGGCTTTTGTGTTTTTCTAGATCCCAGATCCATTCATATTGGATGCTTGATTTAGTGCTTGTAAATTTATTGCTTATCAGGTGAATTATACCTAAAATATACTGGGTTTACTCTCCTTGAAAACTCTTCTATGTTCTTTCTTAAATCAAACTCATTCCTCTAGATTACAATAAGAGATCCTTTGACATTGAAGATTTGATGCTCCATGCATCACTGCTACTCTTGAATTCTGGGAGGGAGTTTTGCTTTTGAGTATCTGGCAGGGAGAAGAATGTTTAGAAAGGAAAGCTGAAGCTTGCTGGGAAAGATTTCCTTGGATAAACAGATCCCTAGGAAATATATCACCCATTCCACTGAACTTCACCAGACATACATTGGCATCTGCTGTGTGCCACGTCCTGTGTGCTCATGTTGGTGGCATCACATTGTTGGGTCACAAGCATAGACTCTAGAATCAGACTGTCAAGGTTCAGATACTAGCTCTACCAATTATAAGCTGCAGGACTGGGGACAAGTTAACTAACCAGTTTTATCTTTCATTTTCTTTCCTGTAAAATGAGAATAATAATAAAACCTGCTTTGTATACAGTAATGAGGGTCAGAAAATAGTTTATATATATAATATATATATATATATAAAGCTTTTGAAACAATGTCTAAAACATTTTTGCATAGGAATGCAAAAATATGGCTATGGACATATGCATTCAACATATCTGTGTTGAAGTCAAGGATCCCAGATCTCCAAAAGGCAAGGGCCTGCCCATGGTGCATGTGCTCTGAGGCCCAGGGGCAGGAGGTGGGCAGGCTTTGCAGAATGTCAGCATGAGCTACAGCTGCACAGAAACAACCCTGCACGGTGGGACATCTCAGAGTGGTATTGACCTCGGCCCTCATTACTTGCCCATCTTTTCATTTGACATTCGATTAAAATCATGGCAGGAAAGAACTGAGGTTAGGGTTTGTGTCATCCTTACTTCTCTATCATTACATTATACTAGCATCCTGGGACTAGGGCAACAGAAAGACAATTTTTATAAGATCAGTAAATAACTTTCAAGCAGATAAAGAATTATTACGTAAGGAATGGTGTATCATTAATTATTCTCCATCTCTACAGAGGACAGACAGTGGACGTAGGTTTGGCGTTCCACAAGAAAGAGAAGTTGGCTAATGGGAAGAACTTTCTGACCTGGGGTTTATTAAATGCTGTAATGTTTTATTAAGGATGGTAGAGAATTCTCTTACTAGAAAACATTTTAAAATGGCAGAGCTAGTTGCCTGTCTGCAGTGGTTAAGTTAGTCCTGCTTGGTGGTAGTGAACAAACAAAGGATGATTTCCAGTGGCCTGTGGATGCAGTGAAATGGACAGTGTTACTCAATAGTGTTTCCTGAGCTCTCATCTGTGCCAGAAGTACTGGTGCTAGAGATAGAGCTGAATCAGAAATAGGGCCAGCCCTCTGTGAGCTCAGCTTGTAGAGCCAAGTGTCCTTGGGGATCAAGGGGTTTTGGGGTGCAAAGAAGTTGAAGACCATGGAGAACCATAGGTGACTCACTACATGTTTCCTATGTCAGATCTTGGATACCTGGTAGATGTGCCCCAAGGCTGGGAGCCTACGCATGAATATGCCCATTCAGCTTGCCCAAATGAATGATGTGGATTTTCCTGGTTTCTGTTGAATAGATGGCCATGAAGGTGAGCCTTAAGCAGGTCAGCTTTGGTCCCTGTCCTGTGCACCTGTGGACTTACATGACAGCTGCAATCCTGTCCAGGCAGTTATCTCTCCCACTCCCTTAGCTCATAGTTATGAGAGTCTAAGATCCAAGATTTTCCACTCCGACCCTCTTATCTGTGTAGAGGTTAATGAACCTAAGAAAGACTGATCAAAAAGAATGGATGATCTATTTGGCTCTAAGGATGAAAAATCCTGTGGCGCCTGAATATCTTAGTGGGTTAAGCCTCTGCCTTTGGCTCAGGTCATGATCTCAGGGTCCTGGGATCAAGCTCTGCATTGGGCTCTCTGCTCCTCAGGGAGCCTGCTTCCTCCTCCCCCTCTGCCTGCCTCTCTGCCTACTTGTGATCTCTCTCTCTCTCTGTGTCAAATAAATAAAATCTTAAAAAAAAATGAACAATCCTGAAGATATCAATTCCTCATCTTACTGAGGTGGTATAGTCCTTGTTAGGGGCACAGGCTTAGGGAACAGGCAAGACTATCACTTTCTAATTGAGTGACTGTGCCTACTTATTTCACTCCTCCACACATCAGCTTCTGCATCTATAAGGAAATGAGATAGCATATGATGGTGTTCATTACAGAACCTGGGAAATAACAGTAACTCAATAAATTGAAATTATGTTTATTATTATTGTTCCATTGGCAAATGGATTAAGACCCATGGAATCCTTCCTTTCCTCTGATTTATCCATTTATTGACAACTTTATTTATTTTTTTTAATTTTCTTTTTTTAAAAATCATGTTATGTTAGTCACCATACAGTACACCATTAGTTTTTGATATAGTGTTACATGATTCATTGTTTGCACACTCAGCAGGTGTTTGGTACCTGCTGTTTCAGGGTTAGTGTGGGAAGAGTGTGACCACTTGCCCTCAATTTGCCATGGAACATAGGATCCATTCTATTTCTAGCCTCTAAACAACAGGAAGGTTTTTGGGAACATCCGTCAGTAGCTGCTAAGATATCTGGTTCGTGGGTAAATGAACCCACACAATGGGAGAGCCAGTGAGTGATTAGAAGGAACGAAAAAAATGTGTGGAACCCCAGAGATGCAAATATTTTATGAACAACTTTTTTCCTTTTTTATCATTTTTTTAAATTGTGTTATGTTAGTCATCATACAGTACACCATTAGTTTTTGATGTAGTGTTTCATGATTCATTGTTTGCATGTAACACTCATTGCTCCATGCAATCTTTACCCTCCTTAATACCTATCACCAGGCTACCCATCCACCCAACCCCACCTTTCTAAAACCCTCAGTTTGTTTCCCAGAGTCCATAGTCTCTTATGGTTCATCTCCCACTCTGATTTCTCCCCCTTCATTTTTCCCTTCTCTTAATGTCCTCCATGCTATTCCTTATGTTCCACAAATAAGTGAAACCATATGATAATTGGCTTTCTCTGTTTGGCTTATTTCACTTAACATAATCTCTTCCAGTCTCATCCATGTTGATGCAAAAGCTGGGTATTCATGCTTTCTGATGGCCAAGTAATATTCCATTGTGTATATGGACCACATCTTCTTTATCCATTCATCTGTTGAAGAGCATCTTGGCTCTTTCCACATTTTGGCTATTGTGGACATTGCTGCTATGAACATTGGGGTGCATATGGCTCCTCTTTTCATTACATCTGTATATTTAGGGTAAATACCCAGTAGTGCCATTGCTGAGTCATAGGTTAGCTCTATTTTTAAATTTTTGAGGACCTCCACAGTGTTTTCCAAAGTGGCTTACCAATTTGCATTCTCACCAACAGTGTAAGAGGGTTCCCCTTTCTCCAGAACTTGTCCAGCATTTGTTGTTTCTTGCTTTGTTGATTTTTGCCATTCTAGCTGGTATAAGGTGGTATCTCAATGTGGTTTTGATTTTAATTTCCCTGATGGCTAATGATGATGAACATTTTTTTTCATGTGTCTGTAAGCCATTTGTATGTCTTCTTTGGGGAAGTGTCTGCTCATGTCTTCTGTCCATTTTTTGACTTGATTATCTGTTTTTGGGTATTGAGTTTGAGAAGTTCTTTATAGATCTTGGATATCAGTCCTTTGTTTGTAGTGTTATTTGCAAATATCTTCTCCCATTCTGTGGGTTGCCTCTTTGTTTTGTTGACTGTTTCCTTTGCTGTGCAGAAGGTTTTTATCTTGGGGAAGTCCCAAAAGTTCATTTTCGCTTTTGTTTCCCTTGCCTTTGGAGATGTGTCTTGAAAGAAGTTGCTGTGGCTGATATCAAAGAAGTTACTGTCTATGTTCTCCTCTAGGATTTTGATGGATTCCTGTCTCACATTGAGGTCTTTCATCCATACAGAGTTTATCTTTGTGTGTGGTGTGAGAGAATGGTCCAGTTTCATTCTTCTGTATATAGCTGTTCAATTTTCCCAGCACCATTTATAGAAGAGACAGTCTTTTTTTTCCACTGGGTATTTTTTCCTGCTTTGTCGAAGATTATTTGACCACAGAGTTGAGGGTCCATATCTGGGCTCTCCAATTTTCTCAGCACCATTTATGAAGAGACTATCTTTCTTCCATTTGATATTTTTTTCCTGCTTTGTTGGAAATTAGTTGACCATAGAGTTGAGAGTCCATATCTGGGCTCTCTATTCTGTTCCATTTGTCTGTGTCTGTTTTGGGGTCAGCACCATGCTTTCTTGGTTATCACAACTTTGTAATATAGCTTGAGATCAGGCAATGTGATGCTCCCAGCTTTGTTTTTCTTTTCCAACATTTCATTCGCAAATTGGGGTCTTTTCTAGTTCCATATAAATTTTAGGATTGTTTGTTCCATATAGACAACTTCAATTATTAAAATATGTTTCTTTATGTTGATTTGTGCCTAGATAAAGACATTTAGTACCAGTTAGGTTTTTTTAAAATCTGTATTACAAACCCTGTAAGCATTGGAAATACTTCACTAGTCGTGTGTGTGTGTGTGTGTGTGTGTGTGAGAGAGAGAGAGAGAGAGAGAGAGAGACTATTTAGGGATGCATTGCTAAGGATGAATCTAGAAAATGGAACAGTGTTTAAAATGTCAAATGTAATTTTTGGACTCCCACAGAAGTTATCTGCTCTTTTTTCAATGTCATTCCTTTCTCTTTTTTTAAGCTTAATTATTTATTTACTTAAGTAATCTCTACATACAGTGTGAGGCTTGAACTCACCACTCTGAGATCAAGAGTCACACACACTCTTCCAACTGAGCCAGCCAGGTCCCCCTGATAATAACTTATTATATGTTCTTGGTTCTCTATGAGCCATGCAGTGTCTAGTTGTAACTTTTCCATTGTCCTAGGCGCATACAGAACTTTTCAGACAGACAGACTGGCAGACACTTTTCTGGAAATAGCCTGTTTGATTCTGGCTCTACTTTAAAACTACTTCCAACTGCTGAAATGTCTTCCCACTTTCCCTCTGGAGATTTGAGCACAGTTTCCTCCTCTCCCCCTCTCTACACATTTGGACTTATCTAATCTCTGTGTCTCTTTCTCTGTCTCTTATTCTCTATCTCTCTCCTCTCCTCTCCTCTCTTTTTTTCTCTCTCTTCCTCCCCTCCCCTCATCTGTCCTTCCCTGTCCTCCCCTCGTTTGTCCTCCCCTCTGCCTCTCTCTCTGTCACACACACACCCCTCTCAATCCTGCAGCCACACATGGCCAGCATGTCTTTCTGTCAGTACAGTTTCTTCTATTTCCCACTCGTTCCAGTCCTCCTTGGTAGCTTGCAAATGAGCAGTTGGGGTGGAGCATGGAGAGTCAGGAATATTTGATCCTGGGATGTGGGGTTTGTGTAGCATGGAGGGTGCAGGAAGGAGGTGGGGGTGTGATATACGAGAGCACTGCACCACCCAGGCAGCAGCCTTCTTGTCTCCTATGCTCATCACAGATGGGGTGATGGGTGTTTTGTTCTCTATCCAGCTGCTCCTTCCTGTAACATGTGGAACAAATGTCTCTTCTGGACCATGATGAGGCAGCGTGGATGGGTCTGTAGCGTCATTGCATTTGGACTCTCAGCTGGTTTTATTTCCTATTGAACCTTTAATGGAAACGCATACACAGCAAGTCAAGGCCTGTCCCTTTTCCCTTTTTTCTTTTTTTCTTTCTTTTTTTTTTTTTTTTTTTTATTTCTTCCAGGAGTGCTGATGATAAGGAAAGCAATGTCTAAATCTTCTTAATGGTGTTTATGCAAGCAGTTTTGCTTAGCGGCACACTGCACAACCCCCTCCCTGGCCCCCTCCCCTCCCATCGTCCTGCTAATATTGCTGCTTCATTCCGTTCCCTGTTGGCTATTACTATGGACTACAGCAAATCTAAAACTAAATAATCCCCTTAGTGTCAAGTTTTCGGGGCTGAGCAAATAAATCTAACGAAATGCATTATCTAGGCGGAGGAGGCTGTTGTAAGGGGGAAAAGATGAAAGCTATTTTATTTTAAGGCAGAGAATAAACTGTCCATCATTTGGGGCTCAATTGTAATTTTAAGTATTGTTATTTTATTTCACTTAACTACTGTACATGCCCTTTTTTTTATTGTAATTAAAAACCCCTGCAAAGCTTCTAAAAGCTAGAATTAAAGGGAGGATGAGGGAATGAGGATCTGGTGAGGGAGTTATGCAAATTCCTTCCAGTCCAGGTAGTTCTAATATTCTGATCAGGCCAGGGTGCTGTGAATGAACAATGGCATTTCTTCTCTTCTCTTTTGCACACTCTTACATCTACTATGGGGACAGGGGTGCGAGCAAAGATACTAGGGGAACAGAGAAATAGGAAGTTATGTTTATTTAGAAGAAGAAATCCCAGTCTATGTATTGTCTGTGGGCGAAGCAGCTTTCCATGCAGAAAGAATGGGAGAGTTTTCACTCCCTTTCTATCTGTGTTCAGGGCCAGTTTCAGGGTCTAGCAAGGCCACAAGGGAGCCTCTCGGTCAGCTAAGCTGTCTTGCGTACCAGGTTCTTTCTCCTGTTGGCTCTTTCTAGCTTGGCTTTTTCTTAAGTACCCAAGATAGGCAAAGTTCAGTGAATCTTGGTCTTTGAGCTTTATAGCTCTGGAATTGGAGATGTAGCCAGGGTGGGTGGAAACAGTCATCAAAAGCTCTCTTTTCATTTGTTCACTTATTCACACATTTACTTATGAATTCATTCTTCAAAAAACTTGATTGCCCATTAACCAAGTCCCAGGCATTATTCTGGGCACAAAGATTATATAGCAATGAATAAAACAAAATTATTGTATTCGTGGAGAGCAAAGACAGCAAACAAACAAACAAAAAACAGGTTAAAACAGTAAAAAATTGTGACAAGTGTTATAATGAAAAACTGAGTAAAGTGATAGGGAGACAAGGAGATCAGAAAGCGCTTCCTGTCTCAGTCTTTCATTCCTTCATTTATTCAACAAATATTAATTGACCACCTAGTAGAACCAGGTCCTGTTCTAGGCTCCAGGGATACAACAATGAACAAAGCAGACAAATTTTATGCCCTTATTGAGTTTATATTGTACTAGGAGAAAGTATCAATAAACAATGCAAGTAAAATATGTGCTAAGAAAAAATTAAAGTCTGAAGAGAAAGGGGATAGGGCATTAGAAAGTTGAAATTTTAGCTACAGTGACATTTGACCAGAGACCTAAAGTGAGGAAATAAACTGCATGAATACCTGGGAGTAGAATGTTCCAGACAGGACAACTAGTACAAAGACTCTGAAGCAGAGCCAGAGCTTGGCATATTGGAAGAAGAACAGAGAAGCTGGTATGGCTGCAGCAGACTGAGGGCGAGAAAGTGGGTACTAATATGGTGTTCAGTGAAGTGAGGCTTCCCAACACCTGTGCTCCGAATGCATCTGGGCTTTCTTCTGTCCCTGTGGCCATCACTGTTTGTTCCAGAGTGTTTATATATCTGTCCCTGCATCACAAAAAGAAACATCTTATCCTCTGAATCCTCAGCACCTGACGCATTTAAATGAAAAGTAAAATGAGTACATGGCCCTTGCCCTTTTTCCTGATTCACACTTTTAATCTATTTTTTTATGAGAAAAATCTTTCTTGGGACCCCCCTCCCTCAAAATCTCCCTATACAGAGAAGTTTCACTTTCAATCTCCCTCACTTTTCTTCATGGAAAAGCCCCTCCTCAAAGAAAGAAATCCGATAACAGAATAATGAAGTCTTACTGAGTTACTGTAGCAATGGGGAATAATACCTCAAGGCAATTCTGAAATGGGGTCTCACAATGAAAATTGGGTACATAATTTTTATTGATTATGGGATGGGCTTGGAAGTTCTTAAGCAGGAGTATCAGAAAAGGATGAATCTTTGAGTTAGTGCTTTTCTCAAGAAGAGGGATGATGTCAACAAAGTGAGGCTCTGAGCAGAGTAGGAAGAGTTACACATGTCACAGACATTCAGCAGTTGTGATGGCATGACTGATGGGAGTGGATGTGCTGGTTCTCATCCCTTTTACAACGTAACTGACCTCCAATTGCATTAGTTTTTTTCTCATATCTCTTTAGTACCTCTTTAGGCAGGGCCACTGAGAGCCATGCAGAGAAGTCTCAGAAATTCTCTTCAAGCTCTGAGCACAGGGTTCTGAGATGGACATCACCCAGGCAGAAATTTAAAGATCCACTTCCTATTTGATGGCATTTCCAAGACTTCAGGGATTTAAATAGGGCCACATACAGCTGCCTCTGGCAATTTTCCATAAAAAAGATTGCAGTCCACCTATGCAGCCTCTAAGACAAAAGAGAAAAAGGCATAGAAAAAAAGACTTGTTTATTTTTTTTTAATTCTGAAATCATTTTAGACTTACAGAGAAGTTGCAAAAAATAGTTCAGAGAATTCAATTATACCCTTCTTCCAGCCTAATGTTAATAATTGATACAAAAATCACACAATTATCAAAAGTAGGACATTCACATTGAAATTAATATTTCATGTTGGGATTGGTATCACACCATTAACTAAACTACAGACATTAATGGAAGGAAATTCCTTTTTAAGGCAGATTTTAGCCTCCCTCTGATAAGTGTTAAACTCTGATAACAGTAAAATTCAGCATTATAGTAAAGTTCTATCACCCTCTGTTGCTCTGTAACAAACTAATAGAAATATTGTAGCTTATGGTTCTATATTAATAAAGAAATGGTTTCTTATTGTTACATCTCATGATTCTGTGGGGAGGAAATTTAGACAAAGTGTAATAGGGTAGCCTCTCTCTGCTTAATGATTTCCAGGCCTTCTGCTACAAGACTAAAAGGTCAGGGGCTGAAGCAATTGCAGACTGGCTGGGGATCAGCATCTATATCTCCCCATGGCTAGCTTGGGCTTCCTCACAATGTGGTGGCCTTGGTGTAGTGGAGCTCCTTCCATGGTGGCTCAGGGCACAAAGTAAGGAAGAAAACCTCTTAGTCCTCTTAGAAGTTGGGTTCAGGCTTGGCACTGTATCACTTCTACCATACTCTGTGGGTCAAAGCAGACACAAGTGAACCCAGATTCAAGAGGAGTGCAGATGCATCCCCTCATGATCAGAGGAGTGTCAAAGAATTTGATGTCAGGGGTTTCTTTTGTTGTTTTTAATATTTTATTTATTTATTTGACAGAGAGAGAGATCACAAATAGGCAGAGAGGCAGGCGGGGGTGTGGGGGGTGTGGGAGGGAATCAGGCTCACTGCCAAGCAGAGAGTAGGATGTGGGGCTTGATCCTAGGACCCCAGGATCATGACCTGAGCTGAAGGCAGAGGCTTTAATACACTGAACCACCCACGTGCCCCATCAAGTACATTTGGGATTTTACCTCCCAGATAAAGGCTCAGCTCTTAATTCTGACCTCATACTTTGTTTTCTAGGGAACCTGGGCTAAAACACTGACTTGTTATTCCAGTATTGTTTTTTGTAGTAACATGTTTCTCTCTTTTTTAAAAGATTTTATTTTTATTTATTTGACAGATATCACAAGTAGGCAGAGAGGGAGACAGGGGGAGGGGGAGTAGGCTCCCCGCTGAGCAGATAGCCCGATGTGGGACTCAATCCCAGGACCCTGAGATCATGACCTGAGCTGAAGGCAGAGGCTTAACCCACTGAGCCACCCAAGCGCCCTTTGCCGTCCGTTTTATTGTGCTGCAAGAAACAGTTTTATCAGCTAATTCCATGTTTTGGAGAGGAACGAGTTACTTTAAAATAGATTTTCTTTGTTCTGATAAGAGTCACTTGGGAGGCCTTCACCCTTACTTTGTAGGGAGAAGAAATGTAAAAGAGTTCTTTCTCCCACCACATGGTTTAGCAAAATCTATCCCACTTCTTGATATCTACAGCTCTGAAGAAGAACCAGGTAAACCTGTATGAGGAACTCAGGGGCTTTCTTGGAAGTAAGGTGCACAGTTAAGAGAGACTATGGAAATGGATGACAGTGATTCTGGTCAAAGTCTATGGACATAAAAGAACAAACACCAAGACCATCTATAGATGAATGGATAAAGAAGATGTAGTATATATACACAATGGAATATTACTCAGTCATAAAAACTAATGAAATCTTGCCATTTGTGACAACATGGATGGACCTAGAGCGTATTATGCTAAGTGAAATAACTCAAACAGGAAAAGACAAATACTATCAGATTTCACCTATATAGAGAATCTAAGAAACAAATGAACAAACAACAAAAATAGAAACAGACTTGTGAATATAGAGAACAAACTGGTGTTTGCTGGGGGGAGGGGAGGCAGAAGGGATTGGCAAAATTGATGAAGGAGATCAAGAGGAATAAATTTCTAGTTATGAAATAAATAAGACACAGGGATGAAAAGTACAGCATAAGGAATATAGTCAATAATATCATAATAATTTTGATGACAGATGATAACTTTATCATGGTGGGCATTTCATAATATTTATAATTGTCAAATCACCTGAAACTAATATAGTATTATATGTCTATATTGTAACTAACTGATAGGGAGGGGCATCAGGACTAATGACCCAGGCCATACATGATCCTACAGGTTTAGTGTAAAGAGGTGGTTCTGGCAGCCTCTGGAGATCCAGCCATCCTGGCATGACAACTTTGTTCTGAAAATAAAAAGTTTATCATGTGCATGTGACATGGAGTGGGCACCATCTTGGACTATGTGGCATCTGAACTAGGAAGAGAATCAAGGCAGTGGCAGACAAGGACCCACCCGGGACAGAAGCAATGAACAGACTACCAACTTCTTTTCTGCTGAAGATTAGAAGTAGGACTTACTCCTCGAGGTTGTTGGATAGTTCTGGAAAAGGGAGAAAGGTCTGAGGAAGGGAGACAGCAAACCTGCTCATAAAAGCCAAATAGTACATGTGTAACAGGAAAATCTGAAAAGGTGTAGTTTTTTTTTTTTTTTTCCGGGCCCTAAAAAAGTGAAGAGGATCAATCAATTATAATAAGGATCAGCAAACATTTTCTGTAAAGGACTAGATAGTATTTTAAGCTTATGAGGCATATGGTCTTTATCACAACTACTCAACTGTGTATGCATTGTAGCATGAAAGCAGCCAGAGAAAACACATAAATGGATGCGTTCCAATAAAATTTTATTCATGGACACTGAAATATGAATTTTATATATATTTCACATGTTACAAAGTATTATTCTTTTTAATTTTTCTCAATCATTTAAACATGTAAAAACCATTCTTATCCCACAAGCCATACAAGAATAAGGAATGGACCAGATTTGACCTGTGGGTCATAGTTGCCAACCCCTGAGTTATAGTAATAATGTATTATTCATTTGGATTTTTTTTACATGATGAGGTATTAATATATTATTATCTCATTCAAGAAGTCAAAAGGTAGGTAATTCCTAGGTTGGTTAATTCAGAAACAGAAGGATTCACCCTCTACACCACTGAGTGCTGCCATTATTATTGATGTCATAGACCAAGGAGGCTTCAGTATGTACCAAAATTGCAGAAAGCAGGTATTCAGTATTAATGACATTATTTTTAAAGTTTAGGCATAAAGAACCATTCTGAGCAGGAAGTGGTGGGAACCCTCCTGAAATCCAGTTTTCAGACACCTTGCAAACAGGACCATCTAAGAAAAGCAGTCATCAGGCCTGCTTTTTAGTTTTTGTTTAAATTCAATTTAATTAACATATAGCGTATTATTAGTTTCAGAGGTAGAATTCAGGGATTCATCATTGCATACAACACCCAGTGCTCATTACATCAAGTACCCTCTTTAAAGCCCATCATCCAGTTACCCCATTCCCCTAACCACCTCCCCTCCAACAACCCTCAGTTTGCCTCCTGCTTTAGAGTCTCTTGTGGTTCATCTCCCTCTTTGTTTTCATATTATTTTATTTTTCCACCCCTTCCCCTTTGTTCATTTATTTTGTTTCTTAAATTACACATATAAGTGAAATTATATGATATTTGTCTTTCTCTGACTGACTTATTTCACTTAGTATAATAGCCTCTAGTTCCATCCATGTCATTACAAATGGCAAGACCTCATTCTTTTTTTATGGCTGAGTAATACTCCATTGTATATACATACCACATCTTCTTTATCCATTCATCTGTCAATGGACATATGGGCTCTTTCCATAGTTTGGCTATTATGGACATTTCTGCTGTAAACATTGGGGTGCATATGCCCCTTCATGTTTGTATGATTTGAATTATGTTTGTATTCTTTGGATAAATACTTAGTAGTGTAATTACTGGGTTATAGGGTAGTTTTATTTTTAACATTTTGAGGAACCTCCATACTGTTTTCCAGAGTAGTTGATTCAGTTTGCATTCCTATCAACAGTGTAAGAGGGTGCTCCTTTTTCCACCAACATATGTTTTTTCCTGAGTTATCAATTTTAGCCATTTTAACTTGTGTGAGGTGGTATCTCATTGTGGTTTTGATTTGTATTTCCTTAATTCTGAGTGATGTTGAGCACTTTTTCATATGTCTGTTGGCCACATAGATGTGTTCTCTGCAGAAATATCTTTTCATGTCTTCTGCCTATTTCTTGACTGGAACTTTTGGTTTTTTGGGTGTTGAGTTTGATAAGTTCTTTATAAATTTTGGATACTAGCCCTTTATCTGATATATCATTATATCTTATCCCATTCCATAGGTTGCCTTTTAGTTTTGTGGACTCTTTCCTTTACAAAGGCTTTTTAACTTGATGAAGTCCCAGTAGTTAACTTTTGAGAATTTGTATTTCTAACAAGTCGCCAAGTGGTGCTAATGTTGTTGCTTGGGGATCATGCTTTGATAACTACTGGTTCATTGTCATCCTGCAGATAGGAAACAGGCTGGTGCAGGGCAGCAGCCTTTGTGGCCTTTCCTTTCTTTTAGGCAAGGGAAATCCTTCTTGAAAGAAGGAAATATTCTTCTTTATGCTTCTTTATCCAGAAGTGGTTCACTTCAAAGCTAATTATTGGATTGACCAACCATGATTCAGTTCTTAAGGCTGGAAAAATGACAATCCAACCAAAATTAAATTTCTGTCACAGAATCAATACATAGGGTTTCTAGCTCCAGCACTTTGCCAGGCAAGTCTTATCTCTAACCTCACAACTTGTAAGGTAAGTTAAAGAAGGAATCTTTAGGCTGAGAGACCTTTCCAGTGCCAGTTGTGATCAACTGAGGTGTGGCAAAGTATTACTCCCTCATCTAATTGCTCCATGAAGTCAGCTGGCTTTACTGTACCACTTGCACTGTAAGGGGGAGGCCAGCTCTGAACCATATGAGCAATTCAATCAACATTTCTTTAATATTTTGTCTTAAAAAACCTGATTTAATGATGGAGCTCTTAACCACGTTTTGTTACTCTTTGGAAAGTTTTCTGTGAACACATAGGCACAGTTAAATATTTTACCAAATATCAAAATTGGAATGGGTCCGGTCCAAGAACCTAAGCTTCCAAATTAAGAGAGAATTTTTAATGACAAAGTATCTCATTCTGGAATTTTTATTTTACTTCAATAAGCTCCAAGTGATTACTAACATTTTTATTAATATTTTTCATATCCCACATCAGTCGCATTATATTGAGTCTAATATGATCAAGGTCACACAATGAAGCAAGAGTCATGATCTTTTAAGAAAGGAGACCCAAGGGGTGCCTGCGGGGCTTAGTCAGTTGAGCATCCGCCTTCAGCTCAGGGCGTGATCCCAGGGTCCTGGGATCGAGCCCCGTATCAGGCTCCCTGCTCAGAAATGGAATCTGCTTCTCCCTCTCCCTCTGTCCCTTCCCCCTCTACACACACATACTTGTACTCTCTTTCTCTCAAATAAATAAAATCTTTTAAAAAAATAAAATCTTAAAAAAAATGATAGGAGACCCAAGAAATATTCTATAGGGAATAAACTGTTTTTCATCATTACCCAAATAATCTGAAGTTCACTTCCCCAGGGAATAACCACTCTGTAAATTAAGAATCAAAAAAAAAAAAAAAAAAAAGAATCAATACGACACTAGCTCTAGCCTTTAAACTGTGGTTCCCAGTATGAATTGAACTTCAAAGAAATAACCCAGAAACAGTATAAAATCCTAGAAAGGCTGACCCTACTAAATTATCTTGGCTGCCCTTCCAGTCTTATTCTCTTGGCCTCCTTGAACTTGAAAACAAACATTATTCTTATCTCTAGTAAACTAGACTTGGGAAGATGAATTTTAAAATGTCAAAGATTATACCATGATTTGTGTCAAAGACAAAGAGATTAAGAAGAGTCAGCAAAGAACGTAATGATGACTGCTCATATTTTGAAAAATAGTTTTGGCTGTACTGGATTATAATAAAAGGCACAAATTAATCCCCTACGCCTCTGAAAAAAATGTATGGTCACACACTCAGATAAAGGTTTAGATAACTGGGAATATGCTTTGATTATTAAAAATGTATCTCTTTGAAAACAAAATCTGATTATTCCTCTAAACTCTTTCTAGCTTAGAACAGGATACCACAATGATTAATTTAGGGGTGTAGCAAGAATTGGGGTACGTGCTGGGCACCTGGGTGGCTCAGTGGGTTAAAGCCTCTGCCTTTGGCTCGGGTCATGATCCCAGGGTCCTGGGATCAAGCCCTGCATCATGCTCTCTGCTCACTGTGGAGCCTGCTTCCTTTCCTTTCTATCTCTGCCTACTTGTGATCTCTCTCTTTCTGTAAAAAAAAAAAAAAAAAAAAACCTTAAAAAAAATTAGGGTACATGCTAAAACACTGCTTTCCTTCCACTTGAACTTCTAACTATACAACTGAAGGCTGGATTTGTGTTCACTATCTGTCGTCACAACGAAGTAGCAACTAACTCAAACCACAGAGAAGAAATGTGGACCTCAATTCTTAGGAGGGATTCTTCTAACACAGAAAAACTTTTCTCCAAAGGTAGGAAGTTGGATCTGCTAAGGAGAACCTGCTCCAGTGCCATAAATCCCTAAATTCATTTTTTTTTTCAATGAAAACTGAGATCTTTCTTATGTCACCTCAACACAAAAACCCAAACTTAAAATTATGGTAAAATGGGAGCCTAGTCACAGTCCTGGTTGTGACCCAAGCCAGCCTGACAAATAAGTGGTAACATGCTATGTGTACACTCCTAAAGTTTATCCATTGCAGATGTTGCTAACTGATCAAGGAAACACCATCCTCAACACAAGTCTCTAGACATGAATGTGCTGTTCAGTTTGTAGCCACTAGCTACACGTGACCATCGAACACTTGGAATATGGCCAGTCTGGACTGACATGTGCTTACATATAAAACAAATACCACATTTTGAAAACTTAGCTAAAAAGTATATATAATATTTAATTAATTATTTTGTATCTGAAAGATTTCAGATTTATTGAATTAAACTATATATACATATACACATATATATGTAATTGATTAATCCTGTTTCTTCTTTAAAAATACGACGGTCCTGGGATCGAGGCCCGCATCGGGCTCTCTGCTCAGCAGGGAGCCTGCTTCCTCCTCTCTCTCTGCCTGCTTGTGATCTCTCTCTGTCAAATAAATAAATAAAATCTTTAAAAAAAAAATACGACTTCTAGAAAATTTTAAAATTACACATGAGAAATAAACCCTCAGCAAATGGTCAAATGACCTTTGAGAAGGATATCAAGTTTATACAATTTGGAAAAGGCTAATCTTTTCAACAAATGGTGCTGGAAAAACTGGATAGCCACACATGGAAGAATGAAGTTGGACTCTTATCTTATACCATATCCAAAATTAACTCAAAACAGAGTGAGGACAAGCATAAGACATGAAACTGAAAAACTCCTAGATGAAAACAGAGAAGGAGAGCTTTGTGACATTGAATTTTCTCCTGATTTCTTAGACGTGGTGAAAAAAGCCCAGGTAACAAAAGCAAAAATGGGCAAATGAAACTAGGTCAAACTTAAAAATTTCTGTGCAGCAAAGGAAAAACAGAGTGAAAAGGCAACCTACAAAATGGGAGAAAATACTTGCAAATTATATATCTGAAAAATGGTTGATGTCTAGAATATATTTAAAAAAAACTCTATAACTCAAAACCACAAAACAAATAATCCAATTAAGAAATTGACAAAGGACTGGAAGAGACTTTCTCTAAAGGAGATATGCAAATGGCCAACAAGCATGTAACATGGTCAACTTCACTAATACTCAGGGAAATGTAGATCAAAACCACAATAAGATATTACTTCACACGTGTTAGGACGGCCACTGTCAACAAATGAATGAAGACAAAAAAATATATATATATATTAAAGCTGATACAGAGAAATTAGAACCCTCATGCACTGTTGGTAGTATTGTGTAATAGCATACCCACTATGGAAAACATATGGAGCTTCCTCAAAAAATTAAAAATAAAATTACTGTATGATCTAAAAATCCCACTTCTGGGTATGTATCCAAAATAATTGAAAGTAGGATCTAGAAAAATATTTGCATACTCATGTTGATTTGCAGCATTATATTCACAATAGCCAAGATGCGGAAGAAACCCACATGTTTATCAGTGGATGAATAGATAATGAAAATGTGATATAAACATTAAGATAGAATAACATGCAGCCTTAAAAAAGAAGGAAATCCTGTCACATGCTCTAATATGCAGGAACCTTACACTAAGTGAAATATGCTAGTCACAAAAGGACAAATACTGTCTGATTCCACTCATGGGGGGGTTGCAGGTCAGGGTACCAGGTGGTAGGTATTATAGAGGGCACAGATTGCATGGAGCACTGGGTGTGGTGCAAAAATAATGAGTACTGATATGCTGAAAATAATTTTAAAAAATTTTACCATAAAATATAAAAAAAAAAAAAGAAAAGAGGCTACCAAGGACCAGAGGAGAGAGGAAAAAGGAATTATTGTTTAATGGCTATAAGTTTCAATTTTTCATGGTGAAGGCATTCTAGAGAACTGTTGTATAACAAAGTGCATATGTTAACACTACTGTACTGTGCACTTAAAATGGTTAAGAGGGTACATTATATTGGCATGTTTTTTTAGCACATTTTTAAAAATTACAAATGTGGCTCATTTTTATGTCTCCCATATTTCTATCAGACAGCACTGCTCCAGATAGCCGCTGCCTGTCAGTCAGAGTTGGCACACAAGACAAAACCTATTGGCCATGACAGGCCTGTGCAGTGGTGTCATGTTTTCCCAGATATGGAGCTAAATTGAGATTTTCCACTTTTTAAGGAATGTTTATTAGAATGGTTGGTTGCAAAGCATTTTTAAAATCTAAAATCAAAGGGCATTAACTATACAGTTGTACATCATACATGACAATATTATATATCATATATATCAAATAACTGTATTTGGGGATCAAATGATAGATTTTGAGGACAATAAAAGGGACTTTAAGGATCATTTGGCAGAGACTTCTTACCCTATCAACTAGAGACCCAAGCAGTGAGAAGATTTCCTAGAGTCACACAGGGCTCTTCGAACCCAGAGCTCCCACCCCCACTTCACCCCCACCACACCCCCAGCAATGCCTCATCAGTCTGGCTCATTCGAATCCCTCACAGGACTTAGAGATTGCAACCATGTGGTTTTGTAACATCCTGCTCTTTTCTCAGGTGAGAGCCTGAAGTCCTTCCCTCAGTCTTTGTTTAATCATCCTGCAGCCTTCTCCATCTGAGTTCTTCCCAGTGACCAGAGAACAGATGCAGTTTCTCTCTCACCATCTCTATACCCTTCTACCCCACTGATGAGAGTGAGAGACTACATGTGTCCCTCTCCAGGCTCAGAAATGGGAACTATCAGGACTGATTTCCCATTACATGTTTTCCTACAAGCAAACCATCCTCAACTTACCTTGAACAAAAGGAGAAATACGCCTCTCATTCCTTAGCTTTTCTCCATTTCTCTCTGAATCATTTTCTACCATTGGAAACTAATGACCAGCTGTAGTGTTTCCAGTGGTTCCCTTGGCAACAACTCAGTTACAAACTTCCTCCAAACACAGTCATCTTTCTATTAAAGGGGCTGTGTCAGCTCCTATTAAGAAAACTTTTTATAGTAGCATTTTAAACTGTTTAGAACAGATCTGGGACCAGGGTGTTTTTTGTTGTTGTTGTTGTTTTGTTTTGTTTATTTTGTTTTGAAGTTGGTTTCATTTTATTTATTTTGTCAAGACCTGGACACCTGAAGATCTGTATTCCATAGAAGAATAAAGACATTTCTCTCACCTTGTTTTCCTTTGGACTAATTATCTAGGAGGTTCCCTTTCTGTGCTGAAGAAGGCTCAATGGGTTTGGCAGGAGACACTTGTGACACTGTCATCTGGGGCTCAGAAATGGAGTTAGGAGTAAGGGGCAAATTTTTTTTAAAGGAACAAAGCTTAGGTATTTTTTAAGATGCTGATTTAGTGGGTTATTGAAAATGCTGCCCACATAGCCTTTTAACCCTCAAAGATATCAGATAACTTTTTTCTTGCAGTGAGATGAAGTGGCTGTCATTATCTCCGAAGGTCTGTATCATATTGGAATCTGTCAGTGCAGGTCAGGGAGTCTGCTGTGCTCTGGGCCCAGCTCGGGGACTGAATTACATTTCCCCGGCACAATGGCTGCAGAATGGGTGGGTGCTTTGTCATTTAAACTGCATAAAGAGGCAGAAATTGATTTTTATTGTGGATCTTCATATCTAATAAAGCTCCAAGGGGCTCTTTTCTTCTCCGATTGAATAGCCATTGAATGCTTTCAATCTAGTTCTGTGTTTCATGCCTAAACTGAATAGTGGGAAGGCAGAAAATAGATGGGGGAAAAGAGGCCAAGTCACTTTCCAGATTGAAAAGGATATGGCAGAGAAATAAATAAAATAAAATAAGACTATTTGGAAAAGCATTTAAGTGGAAAGGGGAACTTTCTTGATGATCTGGGGGGAAAATTGCTTTTTGAGGTATGTGCGTGTGCACGGGTGTGTGTCTATATACACTTGCACACATGTGCAAATCCACTTGTAGGTGTGTGTGGGCAGTTGGTGTACTTTATGTGCACCGTCAAAATCTATTTATGATCAACTGGCCCAGAACTAAAGTGCTAACCACAACTTATGTCTCAAATCCTCCCTGCCTATCTTAAGGGCCCTGGCCCTGAGAACTTTCAGCCAGACAGGTTCCAGGCTCTGGGAGCAGAGGCTCAGGGTTGGGGTGGGGAGGAATGTGCAGTTCCTTTTGCAGAGGTCCTGGAAGATCCTGGACCTCAGATTCTTGTCCAATGCACACAGAAATCCTAGAACCTCTCAATTTAATAATCCAGGAGAGAATTATAATTTTTCTGGGTATCTCCACTGGCTAAATCCTGACTACCTTCCCTTGAATGGGGCTTTCTAGTTATCAGGACTTTTGAATTTTCATCCCAGTCAATCCTCTAAAAGAGGCATTGAATCTTAAGAGCTCTGTGAATGCTTGTGTATTCAGCCATGGATCCCAGATATCCAGCTCACTAGAAGTATACTCTGCATCTCCTCTATGCACAGTCCTACACTAATGATAAAATCCTCTCTGGTGTGGAAGACTAGGGGGCTGGACTGCTGCTACCAATTTGACCCCCTCAAGAAGAAAGCTTCTTTGAGAATAGACCCATTACACAAAGCAGAGAAGACTCAGCCAAGAACTGGAGCAGAATCTGGAATCCTTGGATCCAGCTGTACCTAAAACTAGACCTTTCTCTAAACTTTTTATTTACAGGGTACCTGGGTTGCACAGCAGGTTAAGCATCCAACTCTTGGTTTCAGTGCTCAGGTCATGATCTCATGGTTCTTGGGATCAAGCCCCACACCTGGAGCACTGCACTCAGCAGGGAGTCTGCTTGAGACTCTGCCCCTCCCCCCACTCAAGCACACTCTCACTTGCTCTCTTTCAAAAATAAATATTTAAAAAAAAAATAAATTTGGGGGGTGCCTGGGTGGCTCAGTGGGTTAAAACCTCTGCCTTCGGCTCAGGTCATGATCACAGGGATCCTGGGATCAAGCCCCATATTGGGCTCTCTACTCAGCAGGGAGTCTGCTTCCTCCTCTCTCTCTCTGCCTGCTTCTCTGCCTTCTTGTGATCTCTGTCTGTCAAGTAAATAAATAAAATCTTAAAAAATAAAAATAAAAAATAAATTTTCTTTGTAAATAAGCTGATGTGTTCCCTTCACACTCAGCTCAGTTTGCTTTGGGTTTTTAATCCCTTGCAAGGAAGACAGACTTTACTTATATATTAAATAATTATTATTTATAGAAAGAATTTTAATATTTAGTTTAGAAGGTCCTTTTCATGTATACAATCTCATTTAATATAATCACACATATAACTTCATAAGGCATATCTTTATATATAATAAGCTTCAAAAAATCTTTTTTCAGGTAAAAATGCTACATTTTAGAAATGATAAAACTGAGATCTAGAAAGAGATTAGGGACATCCCAAATTTAAGCACCAAAAATCAACTTTCAAAAATCAGATTCAGTCTCCCTCAGACCGGTTCTGGCTCCTGTGAGCTCGAGCTCAGATTGGCATGTCCATCTATGTAGGAGCCCAAAGCAACACTCCTTCCTTTGCACATTAGATAAGTCATCAAATACCTAGAATCTATCTATCTCCTCCATTCTCACCATCACACTCTTTTGCTGTCCTGCTTCTTCAAATTCTAGGTGACCTGCTAACTGCTTCCCTCTCTCTGCTTCGCCCCACTCTGTCCATGCTTCTCCCAGCCATTGGAGGAAGGTTTTTGCAACTGAACCCTAGTCAGGTGCTCCTGCATTTAAATTTCTTCCCTGGAATTCCAGAAGTTTTAGAATTTATTTAAAACTCATGTCCCAGCACATTTTCTTTTAAACTATTTTGCCTAGTTTTCTTTTCTTTTCTTTTTTTCTTTTTCTTTTCTTTTTTATTTTTTATAAGCTAAGTGGGGAGCAGAGCTAAAGTAGCAGAGAGTCCTGGAATAAGAATCAGATGACCTCTTTTCTTTTTTTTTTTTTAAAGATTTTATTTATTTGACAGAGAGAAATCACAAGTAGACGGAGAGGCAGGCAGAGACAGAGAGGGAAGCAGGCTCCCCGCTGAGCAGAGAGCCCGATGCGAGACTCGATCCCAGGACCTTGAGATCATGACCTGAGCCAAAGGCAGCGGCTTAACCCACTGAGCCACCCAGGCACCCCTCTTTTCTTTTTTTTTTTTCCAACCAAAAACCCTTTTATTCTTGTTAGGGATCAAGAGCCTCAATAATGAATGATCCAGGGAGACATATGACAAGGTCGTGGGGAAGGGACCTTAGTCCCAAATAGCCAGATCAGCTGAACCAACTCTCATTTTTAATGCCTGGTCCTAATTTATTATAACTTTTATGTTATAGATAGGGTACAAATATGTTCAGTTTACTAAATCATTAATTCTTTTGGAACATTATTTTGAGAATCTAATGGAAGTTATTAACAGTCTCTTCAAGAAAAAAAAAAATCCTCTTATTCACCTAAGATTTCACATACAATTTCAGGGTGTTCTGAACCTCCTAAAGCTGTACCTCAATTCTAGGAAATGTTTCTCTTCATCATAGTAAGATCTGCAGATTGACATTCATGAATTGGGAAGTTGGCATTCCCAAAGATCCACAGCTTCTGGTCAAATCCAAGATGCTGGTCTGTAACAGTGCACGCTGTTCTGTGTAAATATGGATTTGGCCAGATATATGGGCCTGGACTTGTTAGGGTTACAAAAACAAATGCCCAGAGGGTCCAGGCAAGCACCATAAATGAGTGAGCATGCTGGCAAAGCATGCAGCTCTGTGGTCTCTCAATTTCCCCAAGAGAGACACAGGAGCAATAAAGAGTCCATATCTCCTTGACTGTAAGATGAACAGCAGCACGAGCAAGATAAGCGATGAATGCCATGGATAGTCAGCCCCTGTGAAGAGTGGTACCTAGGGAGTCGTGTGGCCTGTGGTGAGCATTGTGTGCACCCACTTAACCTATTGGGAATGGCTACCCCTGCTCTCCTGAGGATTGTCACTAGGTGGAATGCAGCGCTGAGTTACCACATCTCTCATATTTGCCACAAGCCAGGAATGTGTATGTTATGTGAAGGGTACACTTTCCACCATCCCAGCATTATATGAGCTAACTCTGTGCTGAACAAAGCTTTCCACGCTTTCCACCATCCCAGCATTGTATGAGCTAACTCTGTGCTGAACAAAGAAAATATACATGTGAGCTGGACCCCACCTGTGGGCAGTGGGGGCAGTTATGTCTCTGGACCGTCCCCACTTCAGAATCACTCCCAAGGGAAGAGAGGGTATATGCATAACAAACTGAAACAAGGCCAGCACAAACAGAAAGCATGTACAGAAAGTGATCCATTCTCACAGGCTGATGGTACCCAAATGCCCTCCCAAAGGTTCACAGGAGCAGGGCCATCTTGTAACCTGACTGCACTCTCTTAGCACCACCAGGAGCCTCGATTCTAGAAGTGAGAAAAGAGGCAGCCACATGAGTCTCCTGAAGTGTGGACTATTTGGAGACCTGGGTTCTGTGTGGTCGAATGGGGCTGTCCCCTTCAGGGTTTCGCAGATTCCCCAAGGATGTGATGTCGTATCTGGAGGTGTCCTAGGTGCAGAGTAGAAGAGGCAGGATAGTTTATTCCCCTTGAGTTGCTGGAAATCCTAGTCTACACAGCTAATACCTCTCTTCTGAAGGTGGGAGAGACAACTTGGTCTAGCACTCCTGTGTCTGAGCTTGACACACACTACACACATCTCCACAAACTCACCATTGCTCTCCACACCAGCACTCTTTGGGGCTGACATTTTGATTGGATTAGCCTGTTAGATAAATAATAAGAATATTCTCTTCATCAAACCATTCTCTTCTCTCTTTTCATCCCTCTTTGTGTTTTCCAGCTGTCACTTTGTCATTGGAACTCCTAATTTCCTGGAACTTGTATTCATAAGTGCAGGGAATTTAGAATATACTTCATCTGTGTGTGTTTCTAAAACCATAAAATACATGTAATAGAAGTTGAAGATAATTGCAAACTATTCTTGATTTTACTAGTGTTTTATTAACAAATCTGCCTTAATCCAGGATTAAAACTGAGTGAGATTAGAGGATTTTTCTCATCTGCAGCTTGGAGCAAGAGACTCTGTAATAGATGTGCCTCCTCACTTGCCATAAAGCTGTCCTATTACAGCCACAGCCGTGCTGAGTGCAGACTGGGTCCCTCCTGCCCCTATGATGCACCCATGTAGTGACAGGCAAGAAGAGCCCCCAGCCTGGTTAAAGGCCTATGCCCCTCAAAAATAAGTCAAGAAGAAGTCCACGTTCTCTTAACATCTGTGTGCTGCATTGTCTTTTCATACCATATTGCCCTTCCTCTGAATTTAACATTTAATTTCAGTACTTAATGTCACAAGGCATGTTGTTCCAGGAAAGCAGGCAGGGACTGGGGTTTAAAGCACCCTCTGCCGGGCGTGACTGGTTTGCTCTGTTGATTAGAGTGTCATTAACAAGGCAAAGGTCAGGGGACCTCCATTCTCATGGGGGCCATTCTGTTTCCTCCTGTTTAAGGTCTCAGGCTGCACCTGTAGTCATGACCAGCTGCTGCTGTGAAACTGTCATCATCCCAGGGAGGATGAAGACTCAGAGGTTTCTCTTGTGGGCAGTGGGTAGTGGTGTCATATTTGTAGATATAGGATGTTACTTTATCTAGTGAAGGTCACCATTGCAAGAAACAGATCTTGCCAGTCAGTGGTGACTGAAGACAAAGCAGGTCTAGGTCATCCCGCAATCCAGTGACTATGCATGTAGTTTCTTTCCTGGCCCTCATCTCAATCCAAACCTTTTTGGGGAAGATGCATCCTTGTTTTATATTAAGGCACCCTTATAACCCCGTCTGTGACTTTTTATTTTCTGTTTTAATGTCAATAATTACAAGTGGATAATGGTATGTATGCACACGTGTGCACAGGTACATATAACGGGCACATCTGTGTGTACCAGAACTCATTATTTATCCACCACCACCACCCCCCACCCCCCCGCACAGGTAGAATCCAGGAATGTTTCCACCATCCCGCAGTTCACCCAAATAGTGGCTAAAAGGGACACAGGCTGTCATTTTCTCTCCTACTTTCTGTTCTCAGTCCTCTCTATACATTTAATCTCAAAATCCTGTCAAATCTACCATTAAAAAGTCTCTCAAGCCTCTCCCTTCTCCCCCTTCCAGTATTCCCGTTCAGACCACAGCCATGTCTCTCCAAGCTATCCCCAGGAGCTTCCTGTTGGTCTCCCTGCTTTTGAAATGCCCTCACCTCACCTCCATCCACTCTCACTGTTGTATCCTCAATGATCACCTATCCACTGATCCAAACATACACTTTTTTTTTTAATGCTTCTACTTTCTTACTCAAAAGCCTTTAGTGGTTTCCACTGCCCTCAGCAAGGAGTCTGAACTCCTCAGCATGGAACACGAGAACAACTGATGTCTGGCCCCAGCCTCCATGCTGGTCTCAGATCCTGCTTGCCTATAACCAAACATTCTGTGCTCAGTCGTATCAGACTACTCACCATTCTTAGAACATCCCAAGATCTCTCAAGCCTCCAGAAGCTTACATGTATGTCTTCACTTAGAGCGAAGTCTTATCCAGAGTGAATTTCTAACCCTCCTTTGAGACCTGTCTCCAAGTGACCCAGCAGGAGCCAGCAAGGCCTGCCTCTGTGAGGCATTGGTTATAGAACTTACATGCCTGCCTCTCTCATTCAGCCTAAGGACTGGGACTCATTCAGCTTTGCATGGCCAAGTACCATGAGCACACAGTAGGGACTTATGCATTCACTTGCCCATTACATGTTATCTATACCATGTGCTAGGAACCATGAGAGAAGCTAGTGATATGGTATCAATGAAAGAGAGGTCTGGTCTGCATTGTGTTATCAAATCATGGGTAAATGTTTATTAAATGAATAAGGATATATGTGTTTTGTCTGTGTAGTGAGAATTAAACTTTAGGTAAAAAAGAAAGCAATTATCAAGAAAGAAAATAAAATTTCTATTCATAACCCCTTGATTTTCTGCTTATAATTTAGCAGGTAAAATATCCCTTAATGAAAAAGAACTTGTTAATTTTTAATAAGGGCACCTAGTTTATAGTTTAATAATAGTAATGAGGAGGATAGCAACTGACAGCTTCGGAGTGCTTACTGTGTTCTAGGCCTCATTCTTTGCATGTATCAGCCCATCTATTCCTTATATCAGTCTCAGGAAACAGGTACTATTATTATCATCCCCATTTTTTTTTACTTCTAAAAAAATTTTAACTCCAGTGTAGTTAACATACAGTGTTTTATTAGTTTCAGACGTATAATACAATGATAGAATTGCCACATACATTTCTCAGTGCTCATCATGATAAGTATATGTTTAATCCCCTTCACCAATTTCATCCACCCCCATCCACCTTTCCTCTGATAACCATCTGTTTTCTGTATTTCAGAGTCTGTTTTTTGATTTGTCTCTTTTTTCCCTTTGTTTTGTTTCTTAAATTCTTTTTTTAAATTTAAATTGATTTTTGTGTGTGTGTGTTCCAAAATTCATTGTTTGTGCACCACAGCCAGTGCTCCATGCAATAAGTGCCCTCCGTAATACCCACCACCAGGCTCACCCAACCCCCTACCCTCCTCCCCTTTAAAACCCTCATTTCTTTCTCAGAGTCCACAATCTGCCATGGTTTATCACCCCCTCTGATAGTGAAGTCAGATGACATTTGTCTTACTCTGACTGGCTTATTTCACTTAGCATTATACTCTCTAGGTCCATTCATATTTTTGCAAATGGCAAGATTTCATTCTTTTTTTATGATTGAGTAATATTCTATTGTGTGTGTGTGGAGATATATATATATATATATATATACACATATGTATAATACATAATTATATAAATATATAATTGTATATATGTATAATATATAATATATGCACAATATATGTATAAAACATCTTATCAATTCCTAATATATATACTATGTTGTATATTGCATATACATATACAATATATATCTACATATATACTACATTCCATATATATATTATATAATATAATATATATATGTATATATTACATCTTCCTTAGCCATTCATCTGTGCATGGACACTTGGGTTGCCCTCATATCTTACTATTGTAAATAATGATGCAATAAACATAGGTGTCCATGTTCCACTTTGAATGAGTGTTTTTGTATTTTGGGCATAAACGCCCAGTAGGGAAATTGCTGGATCATAGGGTAGGAATTCCCATACTGTTTTTGAGGAATTCCCATACTGTTTTCCACAGCAGTTGGACGAGTTTACACTTCCACCAGCAGTGCACATGGGTTCCTTTTTTACTCCACTTCCTCACCAACACTTAGTTATTTCTTGAGTTGATGATTTTAGCCATTCTGACAGGTATGAGGTGACATTTCATTTGCAGTTTTGATTTCCTGATGATGAGTGATGTTGAGCATCTTTTCATATGTCTGTTGGACATCTAGATGTCTTCTTTGGAGAAATGTCTATTCATGTCTTCTGCCCATTTTTAAATTGGATTGTTTGGTTTTTCAGTGTTGAGTTGTATAAGTTCTTTATATATTTTGGATACTAACCCTTTGTCAGATATATCATTTACAAATATCTTCTCCCACCTCATAGATGGCCTTTTAGTTTTGTTGATTGTTTCCTTCACTGTGCAGAAGATTTTTATTTGGATGTAGTTCCAATATTTTCTTGTTGTTTTTATTTCCCTTTTCTCAGGAGGTGTATCTAGAAAAATGTTGCTACAGCTGATGTCAGAGACATTACTGCCTGTGCTCTCTTTTGGTATTTTTATGGCCTCAGGTCTCACAGTTAGGTGTTTAATCCATTTTATCTTTGTGTATGGTGGAAAAAGTAGTCCATTTTCATTTTTCTTCATGTTTTTATCCTGTTTTACCAACACAATTTGTTGAAGACACTGTTTCCCATTGCATAATCTTGCCTCCTCTGTCAAAGATTAATTGACCATGTAATCATGACTTTATTTCTGGGTTTTCTATTGTGTTGCATTGATCTATGTGTCTATTTTTGTGCCTGTGCCATACTGTTTTGACCGCTACAGCTTTGTAATATATCTTGAAGTCTGAAATTGTGCTATCTCCATCTTTGCTTTTCTTTTTCAAGATTGCTTTGGTTATTGGGGGACTTTTGTGGTTCCATATAAATTTTAGGTTGGTTTGTGCCAGCTCTGTGAAAAATGCTATTGGTATTTTGAAAGGGATTGCAATCTGTAGATTGCTTTGGATAGTACAGATATTTTAACAGTATTTGTTCTTCTAATCAATGAGTATGGAATGTTTTTCCAATTCTTTGTGTCATCTTTAATTTCTTTCATCAATATTTTATAGTTTTCAGAGCCTTTTACCTCTTTGCTTAGGTTTATTCCTAGGTATTTTATTATATATGATGTAACTGTATATGGGATTCTTTTCCCAGTTTCTCTTTCTATTATTTCATTAGTACTGTACACAAATGCTATGGATTTCTGTATATTGAATTTGTGTCTTGTGACCTTACCAAATTCATTTTTCAGTTCTAGTGGTTTTTTGGTGGAAACTTTAGGGTTTTCTATGTATAGTATCATGTCATCTGCCAAGAGTGAAAGTGTTATTTCTTCCTTATCAATTCATATGCCTTTTATTTCTTTTTGTTTTCTGATTGCTGTGGCTAGGATTTCTAGCACTATGTTAAATAAAAGTTGTGAGTATGGACATCTTTGTCTTGTTCCTGACTTTACAGAAAGAGCTCTGTTTTTCTCCATTGAGTAGGTTTTAGGTGTGGGTTTTCATATAAGGTTTTTGTTATGTTGTGATATCCTCCCTCTAAACCTGCTTTGTTGAGGGTTGTTTTTTTTTTTATCATGAATGGATATTGTACTTTGTTAAGTGTTTTTTCTGCATTTATTGAAATGATCATATGGTTTTTACTCTTTCTCTTGCTGATGTGATGTGTCACATTGATTGATTTATAACTATTGAACCAGCCTTGCATTCCAGGAATAAATTCCACTTGTTTGTAGTGAATGATTTTTTTAGTATATTGTTGGATTTTATTTTTTTGACTAGTTTAAGAAGAATATATTAACTCTTCTTTAAAGTTTGGTAGAATTCACCTGTGAAGACTTTTGGTTCTGGAGTTTTGCTCATTGGGATTTTGGGTTAATTTCATTGGGGGCTCTCTATGCCTCCTGGATCTGGATATCTTTTGTCTTCCCCAGATTATGTAAGTTTTCAATTATTATTTCTTCAAATAAATTTTCTGCCCCTTTAACTCTCTCTTCTTCTTCTGACATCCCTTAATGCAAAAGTTATTACACTTGATGATGTCACTGGGTTCCCTAGGTCTATCCTCATTTTGTATAATTATTTTCTCACACCTGCTTAGCTTGACTACTTTCCATTATTCTGTCCTTCAGGTCACTAATTTATTCCTCTGCTCCCTCTAGCCAGCTATTTATTCCATATAGTGTATTTATTTTCATTTATGTGTACTACATCTCTGATTTGTTCTTTTTTTATCTCTTTGTTAAGAGTCTAAATATGTTAAGGGTCTATACATGTCCTCCACTCTTTTCCTCAAGTCCAGTGAGTATCTCTATGATCATTACTTTAAATTTTCTATCACTCATATTACTTATATCTGTTTTGCTTAGGTCTCTTGCAGTGATTTTGTCCTGTTACCTCATTTGTGACATAGTCCTCTGTCTCCTCATTTTGTCTAATTCTTTGTGCCTGTTTATGTGTGTTAGGAATGTCAGCTATGTCTTCTGCTCTTGAAAGTAGTGGCTTTATGAAGAAGTCCTGCATACCTGCAGTGCTGTGTCCCCTGTTCACCAGAACCTAGTGCTTAAGGGGTGTCTACTGTGTATGTTGTGTACACCCTGCTACTGTGTCTTGGCCATTTCTTTTCTTCAGGCCAGTCATGTGCAGTGGATCTCTTTGCCTGTTGTGGGCAATGTTTGGTCCCTGTGGTGTTAGTGGACCAGTCTGGGGCTTTCTTGAGCTTGAGTTTAGTCAGACAAGGCATTTCCCAGAGATGCAGTAGCTCCAAACTACTGGGTGCTTTCCCTGTGAGAAGCTTTTGTATTTGGACAGGGCCTGAAATCAGACCAGATGTCTGCCCCAAATCCACTGCTGGGGCTACCATCTGACAGGCATGTGTGGTTTTTATCCCTGCATCCCAAGGCAGAAGTTACTTGGGAGTGTTTCTGGGCCCAAATGGGGCTGCTTGAACCAGGGTTATGGCCCCAGTTTGAGTAAGCTCTAGCCAAGAGCATGCCAAAAGGGACATGTTGACACGACAGAGACTAGGTTGGCCAGGTGGAAGCACACAATTTTAATAAGGTATGTGTTGGTCTTCCATGGAGCCTGCCTCTACTACCACCAGAACTGAGGCCTCACAAAGCCTATGGGTCTGAAGACACAACATCAGCAAGGTTGTGCCAGTCTTCTGGGAAAAGAAACCCTCGGTATTGGGACTAAGGCAAGTGTGACTGGAGGGGACAGATCCCTGAAGCCCAGGGGGCAGATCTTGGTGTTAGCAACTTAGGTAGTGAGTGCTGCTGATTTCTGTAGGTGGCTGTGTGTCTAGACTGGGGGCTAGAGCTGGGAAATGGTGCCCTGTGAGCTCCTTTTTTCCCGGAGAAGTCTCCCAAAGATCCCTTCACCTCCAGCACATGCTCTGAGATTAGTAAATAACTCTTCCTCTCATATGCTCCAGGAATTTTTCAAACTCCTGCTTTTATGCTGTAAATCCAATGGGCTGTTTGTTGTGCTATCTCTTTAAGAGTAGGCATTCAGTTTCCTCTTACCCTTCAGGCTCTCCGAGAGCTAACCCCTCTGATTTTTAAAGTTCCAAGCTTTAAAAAGTTCCAGTAGGACACTGATTGTAAGAACTTATGAAATTTGGCCCCTCTAGTTTTCAAAGCCAAATGTTATGGGGATTCATCTTCCCTGCACAAACTCTCTGGAGTGAGGGTCTGTTTCTCTCCCATCTCGGAACTCAGCAATTCTGTGGATGGCCTGCAGTCTGGCTAGCTCTCCACTGTGTCTCTGTCCTTCTTACCCTCAATGTGGCCTCTTCTCTACCATTAGCTGTGGGATTTGTTCTGTCAGTCTGCAGGTCATTTTCTGGATTAGTAACACTGATGTGAGTGTTGTCTAGTTGTATCTAGGGATGAGTAAACTTAGGGTCCTCTTACTCTGCCATCTTCCCAGCCTCTTCTATTATCCCCATTTCAGAAAAAAGGAAACCAGGGCACTGAAATGTTTAATGACCTGATTCCAACCTCACAGACAGTAAGCATAGGAGCTGGGTGTGTGCTCCAGCAGGTTAACTCTGCAGCTCACCTGAGCCCACCTGAGCTTTCTTCCCATTGTGGGCAGGGTAGCTACTTGCACATGCAGTATTAAGATGTGTGTGGTCTGTGATACATCTAAGCCCACATAACAGGGCTAGCTGAATTTTAAAATCAAGTAGACAACTTTTTAAAGTATCTGTAAAACTAGAAGGATAGAAAGCAAATCAGTGTTTGCTATAGATTAGAGGAGAGGGAAGACCTGACTATGAAGGGCCACACAGGGACATTTTGACTGTTGTAGTATTGCTGGTGGTGGGTGAATTTTTTAGAATTCATAAAACTGTATACCTTAAAGCATGAATTTCACTGTGTGGTAATTAACAAACAATGAACTACGTTGTTGAGGGAATCCCAAGATAGAATGTAGACTGAGACAGATGAATCTCACCATGTGATCAGCATCTGACACAAGTTCACTGAAGGGGGTGAAGTAAAAAGGAGTTGACATAAGTAGCTTTTGAAATGGTGTCAGGACTGGGCACTAAGGCTAAAGACAGATAATAATTGTATATAAACACTGCACTCTAGTTGATAAATTTACTTCTGATAGGCGTATAAGTTAACAATCATGAAACTACATGCATTCTAGGATTGAACAAATAAGGAAAGACACTGTAGATGATAGGAGCCAGGAGCCACAAATAATCAAGAAGGAAAGGCTAGACTAGATCCTGTGGAGCTGGGTTAGAGGCACAGATACTAGTATGAACTCTAATTTATTTTGAGAGAGAGATTTTTGTGCATGCATGGGTTAGTGTACATACATTTATTTCCTGGCTCTGTCCAACTACTGAGTCTTGGAGGGAAAAAAAGAGTAAACAGTGGAGTCATGTCAAAAGAACCAAGGAGCCAACAAGAAAGAGCTCCCAGGGGTCACAGCTGAAACAACAAGCTTTGCTTTTTGCCTTGAGCAAGAAAATTAATTATAATAGTTTTGGATTATAACCTAAAGAATGAGATAAAAATCTATGACTCCATATTTACATAAACAAATGAGTGAATAAATAAATGGGAGGATTACAAAAGAATTTTGAGTGATGTTTATAGAGACCCCTCTCCTAGAGTTGGGGCTGAACTCAATGACACAGGTCCAAATGATAAAGTATAAAAAGGGAAAAAAAATAAGTTTACAGAGAAGAAATCTGAAGGACAAGAGACACTATCTTAACCAAATGAATGATGTTAATTGATGCTATGTTATGTGCACCTAATATGATACAATGAGAATGGTACTTCATCTCTGGCAGTCTACTGCCAAACCCATCATCATACAAAAACATCAGGCAGACCCCAACTGAGGGACATTCTACAAAATAACCTAGCCAGTATTCTTTAAAACTGTCAAGGTCATGGCAAGCAAGGAAATACTGAGAAAAGTCACAAATCAGAGGAATCTAAAGAGATACAGTAACTAAATGCCAAGTCATATTCTGGATTGGATTTGAAGGAAACAAAAGGACATTAGTGGGAAAAACTGATAAAATCTGAATAAAATCTGTATTTAGTCAATAGCATTGTACTAATGTTAATTTCTTATTTTTGACAAAAGTACTGTATTTATAGATGATGTTAACATTAGGGAAAGCAGGATGAACAGTTTAAAGGGACTTTGTTCTATCTTTTCAACTCTTCCATAAATCTAAAATTATTCCAAAACAAACAAACAGACAAAAAAAGTGGAACCTGAAATTATTATTGCTTCAGGTACAGACATATATTGTTCTGATTTTTAAAACATGTAAAAATGTTACCTATTCAAAACAGTCAAATTAAAGAATAAAATAAGCACTGCATTCAGTATGCTTCTGAAAGTGGTAGGGTTATAAATATGCTGCCTTATTTATTTTGCATTATTTTAATGCATTGTTTTTGTTTTCATATTAATTCAGATTTAAATCTGGGAAAATGGGAAAATGTTTGAGTTTATGCAGATGTTAAGTTTCCCTATTTCTCTTTTCTGGTCTTAAGAGTTGAACTCCAATTTATTCAGCAATAATAGAAACAAATCCTTTCTGAAATTCATTTGTAGTGCCTCCTCTAGGACACCCTCCCTGGGTTTACCTGAGCTCAAAGGTTTACATAGGGGCAGAAGAAGAAGAGAAACAGCAAATGTCCCCAAGTAAACTTGCCACATAGAAACTTTCAGCTAAGAGGCTGGTTTTCATTGTGAAATGTTGGTCAGAGGACTCATTTGGATATCTACCTCCTTCCAGATTTGTTTCATGCCCATTTCAACTGAAACATACAAATCACCAATGGCAGATAGAGGTGTGAGCTTTTCTGCCATAATAGGTAATTCTACGTATATAATCAGGTGTTTTGTGGCTGTCACTTAAGCAGCCCCTGACAAACGCCATTGCCAATGAAGCCTGACACAAATATATGAGGTGCCTTCTGCCCATCTCTTGTGCCAAAGCATCAGGTGACATCATCTGTGACAGGGCAGCATTAAGCAAATTAATGTTCAGGGTTTTTTAAAATAATATTTTTTTTTAAAAAAAGCAAGGAATTTATTTTTCAGGCATGACTAGGGAGAAAATTGTGGCAGTCAAATGTGGGAATAGCTCTCAGCTGCTCTAAACAGGTTCCACAGGACTTGAATCACTCCCTGCAGCCAGGGCTTCTATATTCTGGAATTAGCAGGAGGGACCTGGCTTATGGGTGCCATTTTTCCTTTACAAATTCTGAGATGGATGGTAGGAGGACGACATGCATCCCTTGGGTGAACACCACCCCCCAACCCAAGCCAAGCCAAGCCTCACCTGAGTGGATAGCCCATTGAGGCTTAGGAGAGAGGCTCTGAGGGGCAGAAAGGTCTCCAATCTATCCCTGCTTGTCTCTGGGCTCCCAGGGCAAGAGAAGAGGACATGAGACTGACAGTTGTTTCTGGAGTGGTTTCCCTGCCATTTACCTTTGCTAATTACCATCTCTTCTTAGAGCAGTCAAATGATCTTTGTGAAAATGGAAATCAAAGTCATCATTCCTTTGTTTAAAGAACCTCCGATAGCTTTTCCTCACACTTAAATTAAAATTCAAAACCCTAAACATGGCCTTACAGGGCTCTTGTGGTCTGGCTCCCTCCATGCCTTGTCCACAACCACTTTCCCTGTCTCACTACACCCCAGCCAGCTGGTCTTCCTAGCTGTCCTTCAAACATATTATGCTCGTTCCAACCTCAGAGCCTTTGCACTTGCTGTTTTCTTCTTCCTAAAATGTTCTTTTCCTAGATTTTGAGGATCATTTCGTTGCTGAAACTCTCAGCTCAAATGTCATGTTCTCAGAGAAGTCTTTCCTAACTACCTTCTCTGAAAAAGCTTCCTTTACATATCACTTCCATCTTTTTCTACTCTCCTGCTTCAGTTTTTCATAGTGCTCAGTTCTACTTCAAATTATTCACAGATTCATTAACTTTCTGCCCCACTAGAATAAACACTTTCTTTCCTTAGTATCAGAGTGCCTGCAGTAGTGTAATGGCTGTCATCAAGGGTGTTCGCAAATATTCCAGTTCACGTCCTTCCAGATGCATTTGGACATGTGATTGGCTTTAGCCAATGAGATGTGAGTAGAAGTGACATGTATCATTTCCAAAGAGAACCATGCACAGCCAGTATATGATTCATCACATTCCATCCTGAAGCACACATCAAGATAGAATCTGAGCAAAAGCCCCTGACCACTCACACTGGATATATATCAGAAAAGACATGAATTTTTCCTATTTTAAATCCCTGAGCTTTGGGAAGTACTTTATTTTTTTTTTTTATTTCAGCATAACCTAACCTATCCCTACCCCTACCCCAATGTCTGAGTGAATAAATTAATGAATGAAAGCAGTAAATAGTCAGATGACCTGCTGAGCCTGGCAGCACACCTCTCTGGCATCAGTAACTATGGGCAAACTCAGACTTCCCCAAAGACAACAGGATAATAAGGCCAGGGCCAAGGCCAGGAAAGTGAGCCCAGGAAGGAGGACCCAGGGCAAAGTGCAAGTATCCGTGACTGATTGACAAGTCCAGCCTAACTCCATAGCCAGGGTCACACACTGGTTCCTCTCACTATTTTCTTGGAAAACAGGCCTCCCAAAGAGCCATGGGAGAGGAGTATGTCTGCTGTAGGAGCCTAGGGGAACCAATGTGAAGAAGGAAGCCCAATACCTACCTGATGCCTGTTAGCCAGCTCCCTTTGCTGATTCTAAAACATAGCCTTTGACATCCACTGGGCAAGGGCTCAGATCTCTCCTACTCCCCAGCTGTGTGACCTCCGGCAGTTTACTTAACCTCTCAAACTTCAGTTTCCTTACCTGTGAAATGGGGACAATAAAATCACCTGTCTCATAAGGCAGTAAGCATAAATAACAAAAAGTATTTGCAACTCTTGACTAAGTGTTTGGCACAGAGTATGTGTTCAATAAATGTTAGCTACTAATAGGAGTGTTTTCTGAAACTCTAGAAATCTCTCAGGCAGGAACTATAGGACATGTCCCAGAAAGGGGACGCCACCATATCAGAATAGATCAAATGTAGTAGAAACAAGTGAAGGAATATTCTCCTAAAACAACTAGAATGGCCCAGAGTCTAAAATAATTTGAATTCAAATGAAAGCCTAGAAGAACACAGAGAGAAGTCAGCCGCAGCCACTCCAGACACATCAGCACGCCATTAAGGAACATGTACACTGGTCATGTTTGTTGCTTTTAGTGTTATCATATTTTTGCACAGACCTTTTAATCTCAGAAATTAAATGACTACTCTAGAAGGTTACAGGACTTCTTACCCTCCCTTCCCCTGGTTGTATTTCCTTTTGAGACATTTTAAAAGTTTTCAGTAAAAAAAAAAAATGCTGTAAAAGGCTAGGTTGAATTATATGATACATTGAAATTAAAATGAAATTTTAAATTATCATGCAGTTCAGGATGATGTAGAATGAGTGATAATAAATAAAGGTTAAAAGGATGATGGCAGATTCTTTTTCATGGTTTTTATTTTTTTCCCTTTCTGTTGTTTATAAAAACCTTCTCAGAAGATTAAAAATAATATTTCTTTCCCTATTGATTTTTTCTTTTCCCATTTGGCAAACATTAATTTATTTCCTGTGTTTCTAATGGAGCTGATATTAATATGACTTTATTTATTTATTTCTTCCCCATGGACATTGGCATTACTGATGATAGTGTAAGCATGTCTGAGGACAGCAGCCAGACGACTTTGGAGATGACAGGGCATTCCTGAGGACAATAGTGCAGGATCCTGTTCCCACCAGCCTCTTTCCAGCATCTACATGAAAAGGCAACTGGATTCCACTGCCTGAGAGTCCCACTGCCCTGTGAAGGCTATTCCAGATCTAGTGCCAGGCCCTGTCACATGGTTCTCTCTGTTTGGAATTCTTGTCCCCTTGTCTCCTGCTTCCTTCAGGCTCTAGCTCAGATTCTGTCTTTGGATAAAGATGGCCCTAATCTCTTCTTTATGTGGATACAAACCTCCAGCAGAACAATTTTCTAATGTATTGAACAAAACTTTGGTATGCTAGACCTTGGGCCACATGCTGAGGATCCACCAGTAGGACAACAGTTCCTGCCCTCAAGAATATCAACTCCATTTGGGGAGACACAGTCACAATGCTGTGCTATGGTGTGGTGCTCCTCTGTGGGAGCATGGAGGAGGTGCACATGCCTTACCCAGTATTTAACCCTGGGTGCAATCAGGGAAGGCTTCCAGGAGGAAGTGACATCAGGGCTGAGTCTTGAAAGAAACAAGGAATGAAAAGAAGAAGTTGGAGAATGGAGTTACAAAGGACTACCTTAAAGTAACACAATAAGCAGGCAAGGCCAGGACTGAAACAGGTTTCCACATATGCTTGCCATGCCCCAAGTCCTCCCAGTTCACATCTGACTTTCTCATATTGTGGACATTGCCTGTTAAACCATGCTTTTAGGTTATAGTCATGCTTTTTCATAACTGACATCCAATTTAACAGAATCTTCTGGAATCAGTGTTAAAGCTCAAAGGAACTACCTAGGACTGGAGATTTCCAACATGTGGCAAACCAAATTTTGAAAGCACAAATGCCTCATGTTCGACATGGCTGTTATCTGTCTGTACACTCACTCCCCTTAGCTCACCATCACTAATGCACTGCAGTTCTTTAGAGGGCCTAAGACCCTATTCATACACAAGTAAGGAGAATCTTTTTACTCACTCTAGAGTATCAAGCTTTCTCCAAATGGGTGGAGTCAGGCCACGGTCTGGATATCCAGAAGAGAACCTCTGCTCTTCTTCAAGTCCTCCTCTCCTATTATCCTTTTCCATAATTATAGAACTTCTGCCAAAATCTGCATGTGAATTGTCTCAGAGAGCCTCTTCACCAGCTCACTAAGACCTTGTCAAAGATCTCTGTATTCATTGAGGATATGCTGACTGCTGTAATAATCAGGCTAGAAAGAAGAATGGTTCAAACATGTTAGATTTTGTGTGTGTGTGTGTGTGTGTGTGTGAACACTTATAAGTGAAGTCCAAAATGACTATTTCTGATGGGCAGGTGGCTTTCCTCCAAGGAATGATTTAAGGACCAAGGCTCCTTCCATCTTATGACTCTGCTGTCCTCAACACATGTCTTCCAAAGCCACCAATACTCATCTGTATTAGGTTTGTAGGAAAAGCAGCAGTGGAGGATAAAACAGTCCATCTTGGGTATATTCATATCACTTTAATTCTAATTTCTATACTTGACCTCAGTTGCATGGCCACATCTAACTGTGTAGAGTCTGGTTGTGTGGCCAAGATAAAAAGAAAATAGTTATGTTAACAACTGGCTGCTCCCTGCCAAACATGAATTCCAGTCTTAGATTCCATGGGGACCCAATAAAAAATACCTAATATTCTCTGGATACAACTCTGGGCTTTTGTGGATTGCTAAGGGATGGCATGATCCACCATCCCCCACCCCAAGAAAAAGCAGTGGATTCACACAACAGATAAATCATGAAATAGACTTTGTCTGATTCCAAAGCCACTGACTAACAGCAACATTCAAGATGGTGGATACTCCATCAGCCCAGGCCCTGAAATAAGGCAATTTGCTGTAGAGCCCCCAGCCAACAATGGGCCTGTAGAATGAGCATGAAAATGATATTTAATCCTAGGAACCACTAATCTTTTGCTGTTTTTGTTACTACTGCATAAAGTAGCCTATCTTAATATACCATTCACTAGGAAGTATGACACTAAGACATTTAAAAGCATAATCACTTATTTAGTAGAACTAAAAGTGGTTTAAAAGAAAAGAATCTGTTTAGGTAAACAGAATATTCATAGACTTATAGTAAGTTCAAATAGAGTCCACTTTTATGAATTTGCTTCTGGATGGGATGGTGGTCTTTCCTTCCATCTTATAATCATCAGAGAACTCCAATGTCTAGAATAGTTCTGGTGATGTTCTTATCTGAGCTATTAAAAAGGCTGAGAAAGAAAAACAAACTGGCCTCTTTTTAAGCACTGAAAGGTAGCTAGCCAACTGAAGAAACAGAAACAGACAAGGCCCAGAGCAGTAAAAACCCAATTCATGGGTTCCATAAAATCCATCCATAAGTGCCACATTGTAAACAGATCAATTGAGGCAGTCATCCAACGGGAACAGAAGGCCCTGAGGAATTGTGCTTAGGAAAAGAGTCACAAAAACTCAAGTCCTGCTACACAGCAGGAGCACCTCAATCAGATTTCTGCCCTTAGACCAGAGACAGGCAGGTTGAAGTTTGAATGTCAGCAGTCAGTGACAAGGAAATAATCATAAATGGAGAGCAGTTACCACATAAATTAAGGGAAGGACCCTATTAATCACTTTTAACCTCAGCATGTTTGTGCCTCTTTTTGGAGGGGGAAGGAAATGCTATGCCATATTTGATTATGGAATTATGGAATTTCTTTTTTTTTTTCAGAGATTTTATTTATTTCTTTGACAGAAAGAGAGACAGCAAGACCAGGAACAAAGCAGGGGGAGAATTGTGGGGCTCAATCCCAGGACTGTGGGATCATGATCTGAGCCAAAGGCAGAGGCTTAACAACTGATTCACCCAGGTGCCCATTTTTTTTTTTATTATGTTCAGTTAGCCCACATATAGTACACCATTAGTTTTTGATGTAGTGTTCAACAATTTATTAGTTGTTTGTAACACCAAGTGCTCATCACAACACATGCCCTCCTTATTACTCATCACCCAGTTACTCTACCCCTCTATCCCCCTCCCTTCTATAATGCTCAGTTTGTTTCCTGGAGCCAAGAATCTTTCATGGTTTGTCTCCCTCTCTGATTTCTTCCCGTTCAGTTTTCCCTCTCTTTCCCTACGGTCAGCCATGCTATTCCTTATGTTCCACATATGAGTGAAACCATAAGATAATTGACTTCTTCTGCTTGACTTATTTCACTTAACATAATCCCCTCCAGTTCTATCCATGTCAAGGGAAATGGTGGGTATTCATCCTTTCTGATGGCCGAGTAATATTCCATTGTATATATGGACTACATCTTCTTTATGCACTCATCTACTGAAGAACATTTTAGCTTCCACAGTTTGGCTATTGTGGACATTGCTGCTATGAACATTGGGGTACCCCTTCTTTTCACTAAATCTGTATCTTTGGGATAAATACCCAGTACTGCAATTGCTGGGTCATATGGTAGCTCTATTTTTAAATTTTTGAGGAATCTCAAAAAGTTAAAGTTAATTTAAAGTTAACTTTTACTAAAGTAAAAGTTAAAAGTTACTGTTTTTCAAAGTGGATATACTAGCTTGTATTCCCACCAACAGTGTAAGAGGATTCCTCTTTCTCCACATCCTCACCAACACTTATTTCCTGCCTTGTTAGTATTTGCCATTCTAACTGGGGTAAGGTGGTATTGATTTGATTTTGTGACTTTGATTTGAATTTCCCTGATGGCTAGTGATGTTGAACATTTTTTCATGTGTCTGTTAGACATTTATATGTCTTCTTTGGAGAAGTGTCTGTTCATGTCTTCTGCCCACTTTTTGACTTGATTATTTGGGTTTTTTGGGTACTGAGCTTGGTAACTTCTTAATAAATCTTGGATATCAGCCCTTTATCTGTAATGTCATTTGCAAATATCTCCTCCCATTCTGTGGGTTGCCTCTTTGTTTTGTTGTCTGTTTCCTTTGCTGTACATAAGCTTTTAATCTTGATGAAGTCCCAAAAGTCATTTTTGCTTTGTTTCCATTGCCTTTGGAGATGTGTCTTAAAAGAAATTGTTGTGGCCAGTGTTAAAGAGGTTATTTCCTGTGCTCTCCTCTAGGATTTTGATGGATTCCTGCTTCATGTTGAGGTCTTTCATCCATTTAGAGTTTCTCTTTGTGTATGGTATAAGAGAATGATCCAGCCTCATTCTTTTGTATATAGCTGTCCAATTTTCCCACACCATTTATTGAAGAGACTGGCTTTTGTTTCATTGGATACTTTTTCCTGGTTTGTCAAAGATCAGCTGACCAATAGAATTGCGGGTAGATTTCTGGAATCTCTTCTTCCTGGGTCAGAATCCTTGTGTGCTGTGGAACATGTTTCCCAACCTCTTTCCATCCTCAGTTTTCTTTTCTGTAAATGGAGCATAATTATACCTCCTAATATGATTAAATGGGATGGAATGGAGTGGTCTTTTTTGTTTGTGTGTAGAAATTTTATTTTTTAAAGGTATTATACCTTAGAATGAAACTAAAAATAAAATTTAAAAATAATATAAATAAAATAATAATATTTAAATAAATAATATATAGACTATATATTAATATATAATAATTATATATTATATTATATTATATATTAATAATTGTATAATAATAAATATTATTTTAATAAAATAAATAATATTTTTAAAATAAAATTTAAAAAATAAATTTTTTTTTTATATTAAATTATTTTTTTCATTTTATTTTATTTTTTTTTATATTTTCAATATTTATTTATTTATTTATTTATTTTTTGATTTTTTATTTTTTATAAACATATATTTTTATCCCCAGGGGTACAGGTCTGTGAATCACCAGGTTTACACACTTCACAGCACTCACCAAATCACATACCCTCCCCAATAAAAAATAAAAATTTTTAAAGGTATTATACCTTAGAATGATGTCTTCTTATCCTGCCTAATATGGGCAACAAATGAGGGATTTATCTTTTATAACTTAGGAAGAATGTAAAGATAACACTTAGAAAGAAAGAGGGAGAGAGAGATTCCCAATAGGAAAATTACTACTAAGCACACAGGGCTTGTAGAGTATATAAAACTACAAGTTGTTTTTGTAGGCAAATATATACTTGCACAGAACTGAATCTGTGATAAAATCTGAGAAATGGTAGGAAATTTTTAATTCTTTTCAGAATTATTTCTTTTCTCACCAAAGGTATAATTTCTTGTTCTTTAGCTGCCCATGAAGAAGATCTGCATTTGGTTGGCAGAGACAGGAGAAGGAAGAGGGTTTTAGTGCAGAAAATCCTAGGGGAGAAGACAGGTGGGCCTGGATAATGGGCTGAGATGTCTCTGTTCCCTGGCTGGTCTAGAGGGTGGTGAGAGAAGAGAACTGAAGAAGCTTCGTGCAGGAAATCTGTGCAAAACTGAACAGCCCTGTGTCTGCTTCTGGACTTGGGTAATCCTGTGAAGCCTAGAGTGGAGTAAATAGATATAGCTTCTATTTCTGGTGTCCCCCATGCCCACTCTGCCACATCTGTATGCACTGAATGTTAAACTTGAGAAATATCACTTATGGAAGTAAGATCTATAAATCTCTAGGACTGTGACTGCTGTGGTTCAAACTAGGTAATTATTCATTCTGTTTCTTTCATTCATTCCATTCCATTCAATCATTCATTCCATTTCTTTCCTTCAAGAAGTGCTTCTTTAGAAATGTGGGTATGGTGTTTCATAAACAGATTTTAATGCCTTAAACATTGTTTATATTTATCTAGAGAATAAGATTTGAGTGGAACTTGAGGGCATCCCTAACTACCTTCAGTTTTCTGAAACCACAGCAGTTCTAGCAGACAATTGCTACACAACCTGGGGTCTCCTCAGAGCCAGTCTATGTCTAGGTGGTAGGCTGGCTGCCTCAGAATTCCTGGGAGAACTTGTCAAATCTGGAGATTTTTAAGCTTTACCTTGAGAAATTCAGGTTCAACAGATTTAGGAGATCCCACAAGTGACTCTGATATATGCATTCTGGCTTGAGAAAAACTATCTCAAGTAATTTGATTGTTCATTTATGGTAACTAGTAGAATTGCAGACAGAGAAGCATAAAGAGAGGGAAGCCTGGGTGTTGTTGTTCATTAAATGTCTGACTTAGTCTTAGCTCAAGTCATGTTCTCAGGGTGATGAGATTGAGCCTCAAGTTGTGTGAAGTCTGCTTAAGATTCTCTTTGCTTCTCCCCCCAACTAAAATAAATAAATAAAACTTTTTTTTAAAGAAATGTATAAAGACTCAAATCCTAAGGACATAATTTGCAAATCTAAGCTATTTCAACATTTTGAGTTTATCTTTGTGTACGGTGTAAGAGAATGGTCGAGTTTCATTCTTCTACATACAGTCATCCAGTTTTCCCAGCACCATTTATTAAAGAGACTGTCTTTTTTCCACTGTATATTTTTTCCTCTTTTGTCGAAGATTAATTGACCATAGAGTTGAGGGTCCATATCTGGGCTCTCTACTCTGTTCCACTGGTCTATGTGTCTGTTTATATGCCAGCACCATGCTGTCTTGGTGATCACAGCTTTGTAATAAAGCTTGAAATCAGGTAACATGATGCGCCCAGCTTTATTTTTGTTTTTTAACATTGCCTTAGTGATTCGGGGTCTCTTCTGATTCCATACACATTTTAGGATTATGGATAAAAGACCTCAACGTGAGACAGGAATCCAACAGAATCCTAGAGGAGAACATAGGCAGTAATCTCTTTGATATCAGCCACAGCAACTTCTTTCAAGATATGTCTCCAAAGGCAAAGGAAACAAAAGTGAAAATGAACTTTTGGGACTTCATCAAAATCAAAAGCTTCTGCACAGCAAAGGAAACAGTCAAAAAAACAAAGAGGCAACCCACGGAATGGGAGAAGATATTTGCAAATGACAGTACAGACAAAAGGTTGATATCCAGGATCTATAAAGAACTCCTGAAACTCAACACACACAAAACAATCATATCAAAAAATGGGCAGAAGGTATGAACAGACACTTCTCCAATAAAGACATACAAATGGCTATCAGACACATGAAAAAATGTTCATCATCACTAGCCCTCAGGGAGATTCAAATTAAAACCACATTGAGATATCACCTTACACCAGTTAGAATGGCCAAAATTAACAAAACAGGAAACAACATGTATTGGAGAGGATGTGGAGAAAGGGGAACCCTCTTCCACTGTTGGTGGGAATGCAAGTTGGTGCAGCCTCTTTGGAGAACAGTGTGGAGATTCCTCAAGAAATTAAAAATAGAACTTCCCTATGACCCTGCAATTGCACTCCTGGATATTTACCCCAAAGATAGAGATGTCATGAAAAGAAGGGCCATCTGTAACCCTAATGTTTATAGCAGCAATGGCCACGGTCGCCAAACTATGGAAAGAACCAAGATGTCCTTCAATGGACGAATGGATAAGGAAGATGTGGTCTATATACACTATGGAGTATTATGCCTCCATCAGAAAGGATGAATACCCAACTTTTGTAGCAACATGGATAGGACTGGAAGAGATTATGCTGAGTGAAATAAGTCAAGCAGAGAGAGTCAATTATCATATGGTTTCACTTATTTGTGGAGCATAACAAATATCATGGAGGACAAGGGGTGTTAGAGAGAAGAAGGGAGTTGGGGTAAATTGGAAGGGGAGGTGAATCATGAGAGATTATGGACTCTGAAAAACAATCTGAGGGGGTTGAAGTGGTGGGGGGGTGGGACATTGGGTACCAGGTGGTGGGTATTATAGAGGGCACGGATTGCATGGAGCACTGGGTGTGGTGAAAAAATAATGAATACTGTTTTTCTGAAAATAAATAAATTGAAAAAATTTTAAAAAAACTATTTCAAAATAAAAGACATAAATGAGAGTTCAAGTAAGTGAAAGAAGAAGAGTTTCCCAAACATAGATATTTTATGACTCTTGATAGTGTTTCTGTCCTTCTTGAGGCTTGTTAAACAGAACAAAACCCAACAGTATGTAATGATGCAAGTGTTAGTACTTGAGAATCAAGTGGATAATATGTTCTTCTGGAAAGAAATTAGAAGCAGCAACTTTATATAGAAGCAACTTTCTAAACTTCAAGAGTAGCTTTAAAGAAAAATTGTTGTACAAGTCCATGGCTCTTTTATAATTATCAACTACCATATATTTTAAAAAAAATTTTTATTGAGAATGTATTATGTGCCAAACACTATTCTAAATATTGGATATATAACAGTGAATGAGACAGACAAAACTCTCTACTCAGTGAGCTTACATATCAGCAGAGGGAGACACAATAAACAAATAAGTAAAATAAAATTAAGTAGCACTGAGTGTTATGGAGAAAAATAAAGCAAGGGAGGACAGTGGAGCATTCTGAGGAGGGTGCTGCAATTTTCATGGAGATGGTCAAAAGTGGCCCACACCAAAAAGGTGACATTGGAACAAAATAAAATCTCAAGGAGGTTAGGGAGTTAAGTTTTTTTGGTATCCAGGGGAGGGTCTTTAAGTGGGAGCTTGTCTAGAGTTTTTGAGAGATAGAGAAACTAGTGTATCTAATAGGGAGTATGTGAGGAGAAGAATAATAGAAGATAGAATCAGAGAGGTAAAGGAGGAGACAAATCATGTAGGGTCTTGTATGACACTTGGAGGACTTTGTCTTGTACTCGAAGATGGGAAGTCCTTGGAGTGTCTCGTGCATAGATGTGGCATGATCTAACTTAGGTATTCACATGATTGGTTTGGTTGCTTTTTAGAGAATTGACTATATAGGAGAGGGGAGGAAGAATAGTAAGGAAAACCTTTGGGAAGTGGTTGCAGTGATTCAGGTAAAATGTAATGATGGTTTGGATAGCTCAGTAGGAGTAGAAAAGGTGAAAAGTTATCAGAGTCTGGAGATTTTAAAGGTAGGGTTGACAAAGTGTACTGAGGAGTGTCTAAAAGGAGGAGCCAAAGATGATCACAAGATGTCTGGCCTAATAAAGTTAGAAGGATAGGTTGCGAACAACTAAGATGGGAAAGAAAGGAGAGTAGTAGAGTATGGTGTTTGGAAATGTCAGTGAGTTCTCTATTATCATGCCAGTTAATCAAGGGTTTATTCTGGGGGCACCTGGCTGGCTCAGTAGAGTGTGTGACTCTTAATCTTGGGACTGTAGGTTCAGACCCCACGGTGGGTGTGGAGATTACTTAAAAATAAAATATTTTAAAAAATGTATTCTATTTCTAAAAAGAATAAAGAAAATAAGCATTAGTCATGTGTCCAGAGTTGTTGGAAAGATGAATATAGTCTATGTATCCAGGGAAAATATCTAAAAAAGCAGCTATTAATAATGGTTTTTTGTAAAGAGCATAAAGGGCAGAATTCAGAAAATTTTTACTTTTATACCTCAGAAATATGTCACTATGAACATGTTTTAATTTTTAATCATGTATCAATGCTGCTCAGCAATTAAATAAAAGGATATACTGATATTTGCAACAATGTGGGTGAATCTCCCAAAACAACATGTTAAGTGAAAGAAGTCAGACACACAAAAAAATACACATTGTTTGATTCTATTTATACGCACTTAAAGGATGGAAAAAATAGAATTCAGAATGATGGTTGATTCTGCAAAGCAGGGGTTGAGGATTGACTAGAAAGGACAGAAAAGAATTTAAAACTGGATTTCAGTTTATTTTTTTGTTGTTATAACCCAAGATTTGCTTTATTTTCTCTTTTTAAACTTTTTTTTAAAATTCCAGTTAGTTAACATACAGTGTAATATTAGTTTCATATGCACAATATAGTGATTCAACACTTCCATATAACACTCAGTGCTCATCACAACAAGTGCCCTCCCCAATCCCCGTCACCTATTTAACCCAACCTCCCACCCACCTCCCCTCTGATAACCCTCAGATTGTTCTCTATGGTTAAGAGCCAAATTATGGAGGCACCTGGGTGGTACAGTTGGTTAAGCGTCCGACCCTTGATCTCAGCTCCGGTCTTGATCTCAGGATCGTTGAGTACACGCCCCACATTGGGCTCAACACTGAGTGTTGGGCCTACTAAAAAAAAAAAAAAAAAAAAAAAAAAAAGGTCAAATTATGGAAGCAGCCCAAGTGTCCATCCATAGATGAATGGATAAAAAAGATGTGGAACCAGTTTCTAGTTTCATTGATCTGTTGTATTAGTTTTTTTGGTTTATATATAATTTTTTTCTATTCTTATCTTTATTATTTCCTTCCTTCTGCTGCATTTAGGTTTTGTTTGTTGTTCTTTGCCTAGCTCCTTGAAGTGTAAGGTTAGGTTGTTTATTTGAGATTTTTCCTGCTTCTTTTAAGGTAGACCTGTATTGCTATATACTTCCTCTCAGGACTGCTTTTGCTGCATTCCAAAGGTTTTAGACTATTGTGTTTTCATTTTCGTTTGTTTCTATGTACTTCATTTCTTCTTTGATTTCCTGGTTGACCCATTCATTGTTTAGTGCATTTTGCTTAATCTCTATTTATTTGTGGTCTTTCCAAGTTTAGTCTTGTGTTTACCTTCTAGTTTCATGGTGTTGAGGTCAGAAAAGGTGCATAGTATGATTTCAATATTATTTGTATTTGTTGAGAATTGAATTGTGACCTAGTAAGTGGAGCATGTTCTATGTGCACTTGAAAAAAATGTGCATTCTGCTGTTTTAGGATGAAATATTCTGAATATATCTGTTAAGCCTATATGGTCCCACGCATCATCCAAAGCCACTGTTTCTTTGTTTATGTTTGGCTTAGATGATCTGTTCATTGTTTTAAGTGTAGTGTTCAAGTCCCATATTATTATTGTGTTATTTTCAGTTAGTTCCTTTATGTTGTTTTTTCAATTGTTTTATTTATTTTGTTACTCCTATGTTGGGTGCATAAATTTTTACAATTTACAATTGTTATATTCTCTTCTTGGATTGTTCCTTTTATTATGATTTAATTCCCTTCTTTATCTGTTACAGTCTTTGTTTTAAAGTCTACTTTGTCGAATATAAGCATTCCTACTCCAGCTTTCTTTTGAGACCATTTGTGTGATAAAATGCTTCTCCATCCCCTCACTTTCAATCTGTAGGTGTCCTTAGGTCTAAAAAAAAAAAAAAAAAAAGAAAGAAAGAAAGAAAGAAAAAGAAAATCCAAAGAGGAATTTGACCAACAAAAACAAAATTGAACCAAAGGAATGAAAACTGGTTAACACTCTAAATGAAATTCAAATCCAATATAAGCAGTTATAGAAGAAATAGGTGACTATGGGAATGTTGACACTGCTGCCATTCAAGAAAGTCTAGATGTGCTGCCCAAAGAGCTTTATGAAGGCAAACTTACAGATATAAAGGGGTGTTTGTGATAAAAAGGATGAAGATGTCCCAGAAGATCACAGCAAAATCTTCACATTTAAAGAACTCTTGGAGATATTTCATGACATCAGAAATAAAAAGGATAAAATGTTGGAAGCTGATTCAACTTAAAAAGAAGTATGACATTTTGTCAAGACATAGGAAAGTTTCTCATTTTAAACTGAAAGTAGAAGGCAATAACTACTCAAACTTCTCAACAATTTAAAAAAAAAAAGAAAACACTTCTCAGTGCTTCTAATGTTTTAAATTGTAGTGTCTAAATAATATTAGTTTTACTATTTTTTATTTCCCAATACATTTATAAACAACAATAAAAGTTTTTAAGGTTTTGCTAATTAAGGTTCTGATACAACTTTGAGAGGTCACGAAACAAATGTGGTTTTTCCCATTCACTTGGGTTTTTTTTTTTTTAAGTATAATTTTATTTTTTATAAACATATATTTTTATCCCCAGGGGTACAGGTCTGTGAATCACCCGGTTTACACACTTCACAGCACTCACCAAAGCACATACCCTCCCCAATGTCCATAATCCCACCCTCTTCTACCAAACCCCCTCCCTCCAGCAACCCTCAGTTTGTTTTGTGAGATTAAGAGTCACTTATGGTTTGTCTCCCTCCCAATCCCATTTTCTTTCATTTATTCTTCTCGTACCCACTTAATCCCCCATGTTGCATCACCACTTCCTCATATCAGGGAGATCATATGATAGTTGTCTTTCTCCGCTTGACTTATTTTGCTAAGCATGATACGCTCTAGTTCCATCCATATTGTCGCAAATGGCAAGATTTCATTTCTTTTGATGGCTGCATAGTATTCCATTGTGTATATATACCACATCTTCTTGATCCATTCATCTGTTGATGGACATCTAGGTTCTTTCCATAGTTTGACTATTGTGGACATTGCTGCTATAAACATTCGGGTACACATGCCCCTTTGGATCACTACGTTTGTATCTTTAGGGTAAATACCCAATAGTGCAATTGCTGGGCCATAGGGCAGTTCTATTTTCAACATTTTGAGGAACCTCCATGCTGTTTTCCAGAGAGGTTGCACCAGCTTGCATTCCCACCAACAGTGTAGGAGGGTTCCCCTTTCTCCGCATCCTCGCCAGCATCTGTCATTTCCTGACTTGTTGATTTTAGCCATTCTGACTGGTGTGAGGTGATATCACATTGTGGTTTTGATTTGTATTTCCCTGATGCCGAGTGATATGGAGCACTTTTTCATGTGTCTGTTCGCCATCTGGATGTCTTCTTTGCAGAAATGTCTGTTCATGTCCTCTGCCGATTTCTTGATTGGATTATTTGTTCTTTGGGTGTTGAGTTTGCTAAGTTCTTTATAGATTCTGGACACTAGTCCTTTATGTGATATGTCGTTTGCAAATATCTTCTCCCATTCTGTCAGTTGTCTTTTGATTTTGTTAACTGTTTCCTTTGCTGTGCAAAAGCTTTTGATCTTGATGAAATCCCAGTAGTTCATTTTTGCCCTTCCTTCCCTTGCCTTTGGCGTTGTTCCTAGGAAGATGTTGCTGCGGCTGAGGTCGAAGAGGTTGCTGCCTGTGTTCTCCTCAAGGATTTTGATGGATTCCTTTCTCACATTGAGGTCCTTCATCCATTTTGAGTCTATTTTTGTGTGTGGTGTAAGGAAATGGTCCAATTTCATTTTTCTGCATGTGGCTGTCCAATTTTCCCAGCACCATTTATTGAAGAGGCTGTCTTTTTTCCATTGGACATTCTTTCCTGCTTTGTCGAAGATGAGTTGACCATAGAGTTGAGGGTCTATTTCTGGGCTCTCTATTCTGTTCCATTGATCTATGTGTCTGTTTTTGTGCCAGTACCATGCTGTCTTGATGATGACAGCTTTGTAATAGAGCTTGAAGTCCGGAATTGTGATGCCACCAACGTTGGCTTTCTTTTTCAATATCCCTTTGGCTATTTGAGGTCTTTTCTGGTTCCATATAAATTTTAGAATTATTTGTTCCATTTAATTGAAAAAGATGGATGGTACTTTGATAGGAATTGCATTAAATGTGTAGATTGCTTTAGGTAGCATAGACATTTTCACAATATTTATTCTTCCAATCCAGGAGCATGGAACATTTTTCCATTCTTTGTGTCTTCCTCAATTTCTTTCATGAGTACTTTATAGTTTTCTGAGTATAGATTCTGTGCCTCTTTGGTTAGGTTTATTCCTAGGTATCTTATGGTTTTGGGTGCAATTGTAAATGGGATTGACTCCTTAATTTCTCTTTCTTCTGTCTTGCTGTTGGTGTAGAGAAATGCAACTGATTTCTGTGCATTGATTTTATATCCTGACACTTTACTGAATTCCTGTATAAGTTCTAGCAGTTTTGGAGTGGAGTCTTTTGGGTTTTCCACATATAGTATCATATCATCTGCGAAGAGTGATAATTTGACTTCTGAGGGGATGGAAAAGAATTTACCATGCTAATGGACATCAGAAGAAAGCAGGAGTGGCAATCCTTATATCATATCAATTAGATTTTAAGCCGAAGACTATAATAAGAGATGAGGAAGGACACTATATCATACTCAAAGGGTCTGTCCAACAAGAAGATTTAACAATTTTAAATATCTATGCCCCCAACGTGGGAGCAGCCAACTATATAAACCAATTAATAACAAAATCAAAGAAACACATCAACAATAATACAATAATAGTAGGGGACTTTAACACTCCCCTCACTGAAATGGACAGATCATCCAAGCAAAAGATAAGCAAGGAAATAAAGGCCTTAAACGATACACTGGACCAGATGGACATCACAGATATATTCAGAACATTTCATTCCAAAGCAACAGAATACACATTCTTCTCTAGTGCACATGGAACATTCTCCAGAATAGATCACATCCTCGGTCCTAAATCAGGACTCAACCGGTATCAAAAGATTGGGATCATTCCCTGCATATTTTCAGACCACAATGCTCTAAAGCTAGAACTCAACCACAAAAGGAAGTTTAAAAAGAACCAAAATACATGGAGACTAAACAGCATCCTTCTAAAGAATGAATGGGTCAACCGGGAAATTAAAGAGGAATTGAAAAAAATCATGGAAACAAATGATAATGAAAATACAACGGTTCAAAATCTGTGGGACACAACAAAGGCAGTCCTGAGAGGAAAATATATAGCGGTACAAGCCTTTCTCAAGAAACAAGAAAGGTCTCAGGTACACAACCTAACCCTACACCTAAAGGAGCTGGAGAAAGAACAAGAAAGAAACCCTAAGCCCAGCAGGAGAAGAGAAATCATAAAGATCAGAGCAGAAATCAATGAAATAGAAACCAAAAAAACAATAGAACAAATCAACGAAACTAGGAGCTGGTTCTTTGAAAGAATTAATAAAATTGATAAACCCCTGGCCCGACTTATCAAAAAGAAAAGAGAAAGGACCCAAATAAATAAAATCATGAATGAAAGAGGAGAGACCACAACTAACACCAAAGAAATACAAACTATTATAAGAACATACTATGAGCAACTCTACGCCAATAAATTTGACAATCTGGAAGAAATGGATGCATTCCTAGAAACATATAAACTACCACAACTGAACCAGGAAGAAATAGAAAGCCTGAACAGACCCATAACCAGTAAGGAGATTGAAACAGTCATTAAAAATCTCCAAACAAACAAAAGCCAAGGGCCAGACGGCTTCCTGGGGGAATTCTACCAAACATTTAAAGAAGAACTAATTCCTATTCTCCTGAAACTGTTCCAAAAAATAGAAATGGAAGGAAAACTTCCAAACTCATTTTATGAGGCCAGCATCACCTTGATCCCAAAACCAGACAAGGATCCCACCAAAAAAGAGAGCTATAGACCAATATCCTTGATGAACACAGATGCGAAAATACTCAACAAAATACTAGCCAATAGGATTCAACAGTACATTAAAAAGATTATTCACCACGACCAAGTGGAATTTATTCCAGGGCTGCAAGGTTGGTTCAACATCCGCAAATCAGTCAATGTGATACAACACATCAATAAAAGAAAGAACAAGAACCATATGATACTCTCAATAGATGCTGAAAAAGCACTTGACAAAGTACAGCATCCCTTCCTGATCAAAACTCTTTAAAGTGTAGGGATAGAGGGCACATACCTCAATATCATCAAAGCCATCTATGAAAAACCCACCGCAAATATCATTCTCAATGGAGAAAAACTGAAAGCTTTTCCGCTAAGGTCAGGAACACGGCAGGGATGTCCATTATCACCACTGCTATTCAACATAGTTCTAGAGGTCCTAGCCTCAGCAATCAGACAACAAAAGGAAATCAAAGGCATCCAAATCAGCAAAGAAGAAGTCAAATTATCACTTGGGGTTTTTTTAAAGATTTTATTTATTTGAGAGTGACAGAAGTACCGACAGAGATAACAAGAGAGAACGTGAAAAGAGGAAAAGAGGGAGAAGCAGGCTCCCCGCTGAACAGGGATACCAATGTGGCACTCGATCCCAGGATCTGACCCAAAGGCAGAAGCTTAACCAACTGAGCCACCCAGGCACCCAGTTAAGGACACTGTGTGTGATTTCAGTTTGCATAGTCATTTCTCTGGCCTCAAACTACCATGCAAAGTGAGAACTACCTGTACTTGCATAACTTTAAAAAGATATACATTAAATTATATTTCTTATTTTATCAATTTTAGACAGTATTTCTCTCTTTTTTCATTTCCTTTTTTGGGAATCCCTTAATTTCACTGTGTATTCCATTTATTTAACTATAGTTGGTTTTTTGTTTATTTTATTCTTTAAAGATTTTCTTTATTTGAGAGAGAGAACTAGAAAAAACATGAGAGGGGAGAAGGTCAGAGGGAGAAGCAGACTCCCCATGGAGATGGGAGCCTGATGTGCGACTCAATCCCAGGACTCCGGGATCATGACCTGAGCCAAAGGCAGTCGCTTAAGTAACTGAGCCACCCAAGCACCCCATAGTTGCTTTTTGTTTTTTGTTTTTAAGATTTTATTTATTTATTTGACAGATGGAGATCACAAGTAGGCAGAGTAGCAGGCAGGGGTGGGATAGCAGACTCCCTGCTGAGCAGAGAGCCCCATGGGGTTTCTGGGCTTGATCCCAGGACCTAAGATCATGACCCAAGCTGAAGGCAGAGGCTTAACCCACTGAGCCACCCAGGTGCCCCACGACTTAGTTGGTTTTTTAAGTTGAAGCATAGTTGACAAACAAGGTTACATTAATTTCAAGTGTATAGCATAGTGATTTTACAACTCTATACCTTATATTATGCTCATGATAAGTGTAGCTACCATCTGTCATCATACAACGTTCTTACAATACCACTGACTATATCCTCTCTACTGTACCTTTTATCCCTGTAACTTATTCTTTCCACAACTGGAAGCTAGTACCTCCCACTCCCCTTTACCCATTTGAGCCATTCACTCCTCCACCCCAGCAACCATCAGTTTGTTTTCTGTATTTATGGGTCTGTTTCTGCTTTTTGTTTATTTTGTTTTTTGATTCCACATTATAAGTGAACTCTTATGGCATTTGTCTTTCTCTGTCCAATTTATTTCACTCAGCACTATACTCTCCAGGTCCATCCATGTTGTTGCAAATGGCATGATCTCATTCTTTATTGTGGTTGAATAGTATTCTAGTATATATATATGTCGTTCATTCATATATATATATTTCACACCTCCTTTTTCCATTTATCTAATGATGGACACTTAGATTGCTTCCATATTTGGGTAGTGCAAATAGTGCTGCAGCAAACATCGGGGTGCATATATCTTTTCAAATTATTGTTTTAGTTTTCTTTGAGTAAACACCCAATGGTGGAATTACTGGCTCATATAGTATTTCTATTTTTTTTTTAGAGTAAATTCCATATTATTTTTCACAGTAGCTGTACCAGTTTACATTCCCACCAACAGGGCATAAGTTTTTCTTTTCTTTTACACCTCACCAATATCTATTTCTTGTCTTCTTGATTTTAGCCATTCTAATAGGTACAGATGATAAGGTGATATCTCATTGGGGTTTTGATTTACATTTCCCTGGTGATGAATGATGTTGAGCATCTTTTCATGTGTCTGTTGGCCATCTGTATGTTAGAGAGTATCTCTTAATACCCTTAAGGTTGGGTGATAAAATTAATGCTCTTGCAATAGACTCAACCTCTATTCCCCCTTCCTTCCCTTTTTTTTTTTTTTTGTTTTATCATTACTTCATAATTGTACAAATAATAAAATAGTAGTTTGAATTTTGTCTTTGATGGATTCTAAAAACTGAAATCCAATAAATAATATTTAATTTGAGTTAATTGTGTTTCTCAACCTTGGCATTATTGACCTATTGAACCAGAAAATTCCTGTGGGGTGCTGTCCCATGCATTATAGAATGTTTAACAGCATCCTTAACCTTGACCCAGTAGATGCCAGTAGCACTCCCTCATTCATTACTACCAAACATATCAACAGACATTGTCAAATGCTCCCCAGGGAAAGAGGGAGTCAAAATTGTCCAAGTCATAATCCCACCCCCTTCTCCCCAACCCCCTCCCCCCGGCAACCCTCAGTTTGTTTTGTGAGATTAAGAGTCATTGGGGAGGGTATGTGATTTGGTGAGTGCTGTGAAGTGTGTAAACCTGGTGATTCACAGACCTGGGGATAAAAATATATGTATATAAAAAATATATGTTTATAAAAAATAAAAAAAAAATATAAAAATAAAAAAAAAAAAAAAAAAAAAAAAAAAAAAAATTGTCCAAGTCAAAAATGACTTGGATTTTTATTATGCATCTTTAATATTTCAGTCTGCCTTCACAGGATGTTATACCACTTCACATTTAGTGTAAGAACCTAATGAAAGAATAGTTCCCTTTTCCCCTCTCAATCTCTGTCCTATTTTTTCATATATTTTACTTTTACAAATGTTATATTTCCCCATACTTTATTCTTTTGCTGTTTAAATTATCAGGTTTTTTAAATTTAAATTCAATTAGGCAACATTGTTAATCTCAGATGTAGTTTTCAGTAATTTATAGCTGCGTATAACACCCAGTGCTCATCACATCACATGCTTTCATTTATGTCCATAACCCAACTACCCAATCCTCCTACCCACATCCCCTAAATAATTAGTTATTTCTAAAGAGCTTTAAATAATAAGGAAACTATATGTATTATCCATATAGTTGCCATTTCTCCACTCCTTTGGGTAGATTCAGATTTTCATCTGACAACATTTTCTTTCTGCCTGAAAAACTTCAACAGTTTTTATAATGCATGTCTGCTGTTGAAAAATTCTTTGGACTTTTGTATATCTGAAAAAGTCATCATACCATCATTTTAGAAACATTTTGACAAGGTAAAGAATTCTAGGTCTAGGAGAAACAGTGGTAAACAAAACACTGTTCCCACCCTCATCAAACTTACATTCTAACAGAAAACATGAAAGAAAAAATATATAAAGATACCAGCTAATGGTAAGAGGTATGCAGAAAATTAAAATAGTGGTGGTGCAACAGAAGTGGAATGGATGCATTAGATGGATTGGTCAAGGAAGTTGGCATTTGGGCTGCAATCTGAGAGGAGGGGAGTTTGCTATATGATATATGACCAGAGGAAGCACATTGCAGGCAGAGGAAACCAGGAGGATTGCTTTTTTTTCTCTCATCAGTGTGTAGGATCTTGATGTAATGAACAGTGTTAACCCTTTGCCTGTGCCATATGTTTGAAAAATTGTTTCCCCTGCAGTTAATCTCCTGTATGTTGTATTTTGCCCTTCACAGTTTTTTTTAACTTATTCAAATAAATATTATTTTCTATCCTCTTTCTTTCCCTCTTACTAACTCTTACTAACTCTTCCACACAGCAGTAGGGTATGCCTACTGATGGACCAGACTGAGAGTAGGTACTGCACATGTTCACTCAGCCCCTCAGGGTTATTCCCTCCTTTCTTGCTCTAACTTTGCCTCAAGACACATGGGTTCTGTAGCACCTTGTGTGCTGCAGATGCCTGTTCTTTCTTCCTTCTCCAGCCTCAATAACCACTCCTGACATCTACAGTAGAAAATCTCCCATATTGTTTAAAGAACTTCACTCACGGATTTAGTTGACTGAGAGATGCTACAACCAGACACTCTGGGAACAAAGAGCAGTCATTCATAAGCCTATAATTAAATATTCTGCTTTTTGCTCTTGGCCCCACTATCTCTGATCTGGGACTTTTTCTGGAAATACTATTTTAAAAATCTTTTTCTCTTGCCTTTGGTTATAGATTCCTCCACTCTGTTGAGTATTGTCATCAGTTTGGTTTTTTTTTTTACGTTTTACAGTAATTTCTTAATTTTCTAATGTCCTCTTGCTGTCTCGTAAGAGTCTTTGTAGGATTGGTGTAATTTCCCTGTTATTTCAATGAAGCATTAGCAAGAAAGAGAGGTCAATGTCTCTGATTTAGTTATGTGAACTAGAGTTCTCATGGGAATAATAGAATAATTTTTTTCTTATTAAAGTTATACCTAGATTAATTTGGGGAGAATTGGCTGTTTTAAAAATGAGTCCTTGGTACTATACAGTCCATGTGGCACTATGTAACTTGTCACTTACTAAAATTATATTTTGCCCCATTTCCCCCATGCAATTTAATAATAAATTGCAACATATTTCCATCAAAATACCTGAATATAATTTCTTATCAATATCTTCTCTACTACTACTCTATCTAAGGGCTGTTTTAAATTCTACCTTCACCTAGTCACTGTTGAATTATAGGAAAGCTGCTGATGTTTCTGTATGGTGTATAAATAAGAGCCATACAGAAATTGAGTTAAAAAAGACACTTTTTAAAAATTTTTTATTTTTTATAAACATATATTTTTATCCCCAGAGGTACAGGTCTGTGAATCACCAGGTTTACACACTTCACAGCACTCACCAAAGCACATACCCTCCCTTGTGTCCATAATTCCACCCCCTCCTCCCAACCCCCCTCCCGCCAGCAACCCTCAGTTTGTTTTGTGAGATTAAGAGTCACTTGTGGTTTGTCTCCATTGCAATCCCATCTTGTTTCATTTATTCTTCTCCTACCCACTTAAGCCCCCATGTTGCATCACCACTTCCTCATATCAGGTAGATCATATGATGGTTGTCTTTCTCCGCTTGACTTATTTCGCTAAGCATGATACGCTCTAGTTCCATCCATATTGTCGCAAATGGCAAGATTTCATTTCTTTTGATGGCTGCATAGTATTCCATTGTGTATATATACCACATCTTCCTGATCCATTCATCTGTTGATGGACATCTAGGTTCTTTCCATAGTTTGGCTATTGTGGACATTGCTGCTATAAACATTCGGGTACACGTGCCCCTTTGGATCACTACGTTTGTATCTTTAGGGTAAATACCCAATAGTGCAATTGCTGGGTCATAGGGCAGTTCTATTTTCAACATTTTGAGGAACCTCCATGCTGTTTTCCAGAGAGGTTGCACCAGCTTGCATTCCCACCAACAGTGTAGGAGGGTTCCCCTTTCTCCACATCCTCGCCAGCATCTGTCATTTCCTGACTTGTTGATTTTAGCCATTCTGACTGGTGTGAGGTGATATCACATTGTGGTTTTGATTTGTATTTCCCTGATGCCGAGTGATATGGAGCACTTTTTCATGTGTCTGTTCGCCATCTGGATGTCTTCTTTGCAGAAATGTCTGTTCATGTCCTCTGCCGATTTCTTGATTGGATTATTTGTTCTTTGGGTGTTGAGTTTGCTAAGTTCTTTATAGATTCTGGACACTGGTCCTTTATCTGATATGTCGTTTGCAAATATCTTCTCCCATTCTGTCAGTTGTCTTTTGATTTTGTTAACTGTTTCCTTTGCTGTGCAAAAGCTTTTGATCTTGATGAAATCCCAGTAGTTCATTTTTGCCCTTCCTTCCCTTGCCTTTGGCGTTGTTCCTAGGAAGATGTTGCTGTGGCTGAGGTCGAAGAGGTTGCTGCCTGTGTTCTCCTCAAGGATTTTGATGGATTCCTTTCTCACATTGAGGTCCTTCATCCATTTTGAGTCTATTTTTGTGTGTGGTGTAAGGAAATGGTCCAATTTCATTTTTCTGCATGTGGCTGTCCAATTTTCCCAGCACCATTTATTGAAGAGGCTGTCTTTTTTCCATTGGACATTCTTTCCTGCTTTGTTGAAGATGAGTTGACCATAGAGTTGAGGGTCTATTTCTGGGCTCTCTATTCTGTTCCATTGATCTATGTGTCTGTTTTTGTGCCAGTACCATGCTGTCTTGATGATGACAGCTTTGTAATAGAGCTTGAAGTCCGGAATTGTGATGCCACCAACGTTGGCTTTCTTTTTCAAAATCCCTTTGGCTATTCGAGGTCTTTTCTGGTTCCATATAAATTTTAGAATTATTTGTTCCATTTAATTGAAAAAGATGGATGGTACTTTGATAGGAATTGCATTAAATGTGTAGATTGCTTTAGGTAGCATAGACATTTTCACAATATTTATTCTTCCAATCCAGGAGCATGGAACATTTTTCCATTTCTTTGTGTCTTCCTCAATTTCTTTCATGAGTACTTTATAGTTTTGTGAGTATAGATTCTGTGCCTCTTTGGTTAGGTTTATTCCTAGGTATCCTATGGTTTTGGGTGCAATTGTAAATGGGATTGACTCCTTAATTTCTCTTTCTTCTGTCTTGCTGTTGGTGTAGAGAAATGCAACTGATTTCTGTGCATTGATTTTATATCCTGACACTTTACTGAATTCCTGTACAAGTTCTAGCAGTTTTGGAGTGGAGTCTTTTGGGTTTTCCACATATAGTATCATATCATCTGCGAAGAGTGATAATTTGACTTCTTCTTTGCCGATTTGGATGCCTTTAATTTCCTTTTGTTGTCTGATTGCTGAGGCTAGGACCTCTAGTACGATGTTGAATAGCAGTGGTGATAATGGACATCCCTGCCGTGTTCCTGACCTTAGCGGAAAAGCTTTCAGTTTTTCTCCATTGAGAATGATATTTGCGGTGGGTTTTTCATAGATGGCTTTGATGATATTGAGGTATGTGCCCTCTATCCCTACACTTTAAAGAGTTTTGATCAGGAAGGGATGCTGTACTTTGTCAAATGCTTTTTCAGCATCTATTGAGAGTATCATATGGTTCTTGTTCTTTCTTTTATTGATGTGTTGTATCACATTGACTGATTTGCGGATGTTGAACCAACCTTGCAGCCCTGGAATAAATCCCACTTGGTTGTGGTGAATAATCCTTTTAATGTACTGTTGAATCCTATTGGCTAGTATTTTGTTGAGTATTTTCGCATCTGTGTTCATCAAGGATATTGGTCTATAGCTCTCTTTTTTGGTGGGATCCTTGTCTGGTTTTGGGATCAAGGTGATGCTGGCCTCATAAAATGAGTTTGGAAGTTTTCCTTCCATTTCTATTTTTTGGAACAGTTTCAGGAGAATAGGAATTAGTTCTTCTTTAAATGTTTGGTAGAATTCCCCCAGGAAGCCGTCTGGCCCTTGGCTTTTGTTTGTTTGGAGATTTTTAATGACTGTTTCAATCTCCTTACTGGTTATGGGTCTGTTCAGGCTTTCTATTTCTTCCTGGTTCAGTTGTGGTAGTTTATATGTTTCTAGGAATGCATCCATTTCTTCCAGATTGTCAAATTTATTGGCGTAGAGTTGCTCATAGTATGTTCTTATAATAGTTTGTATTTCTTTGGTGTTAGTTGTGGTCTCTCCTCTTTCATTCATGATTTTATTTATTTGGGTCCTTTCTCTTTTCTTTTTGATAAGTCGGGCCAGGGGTTTATCAATTTTATTAATTCTTTCAAAGAACCAGCTCCTACTTTCGTTGATTTGTTCTATTGTTTTTTTGGTTTCTATTTCATTGATTTCTGCTCTGATCTTTATGATTTCTCTTCTCCTGCTGGGCTTAGGGTTTCTTTCTTGTTCTTTCTCCAGCTCCTTTAGGTGTAGGGTTAGGTTGTGTACCTGAGACCTTTCTTGTTTCTTGAGAAAGGCTTGTACCGCTATATATTTTCCTCTCAGGACTGCCTTTGTTGTGTCCCACAGATTAAAAGGACACTTTTTAAAAAAAATGTGTAATGGTTCTAACAGTTTATTTGATCTTTGGGGTTTTCCAAAGAGACCATCATCACCTGCAAATAATAAAAATTATGCCTCTCCTTTCATACTTACTGATTTATTAGGTTTTCTAACTCTAATCATTTAAATTGGACCAGAAAAGTATCCAGTTTATTGTTTCAAAAGTTGTGTATCTGTTGTCATGTTCTCATTCATAATGTACATACTTCTTTTTTTTTTCTTTAATTGACATAGACATGTTATTTGTCAGATTGAGGCTTTCTGAGCCTCAGTGCCTTATTTTAAATAATACTCTTTGTCATGTTAAAAGAAAAAAACTTCCTAATTTTTCTTCCTTTTAATACAAAATTTAGGTCAAGTTTTATCAACTTCCCTTTCAAAATCTTTTAAGGTTACTATGTAATTTTTTAAAAAAATGTTTTATTTATTTATTTATTTATAATATTTTATTTTATTTATTTGACAGAGAGAGATCGAGATCATAAGTAGGTAGAGAGGCAGGCAGAGAGAGAGGAGGGAAGCAGGCTCCCTGCTGAGCAGAGAGCCCCATGCAGGGCTCAATCCCAGGACCCTGAGATCATGACCAGAGCCAAAGGCAGAGGGTTAACCCACTGAGCCACCCAGGCGCCCCAAGGTGACTATGTAATTTTTTATAAATCCTCAAAAAACCCTTTGAGGGAGTGCCTGTCTTTACTCCCATTTTAAAAGCCAGCACACTAAGGGCCCAGAGAGGTTAAGTAATTTTCCCAGGGTCACATAATAAGCAAATGCCAAAATCATAGTTCCAATTCAGATCTCTCTGACACTTGCCCTCTTAACCACAACACTGCATTGTAGTTTTGAATAGGTATGCACACACATGCACAAAACACATACACATGTATATAGGTTTTTGTTTTTAACATTATATTTCCTTTTGAATGCAAAAAAGCCTTGAGAAAAGAAGCAATTTTAAGATTCAGAGGTTGTGAGAAGCTGTCCATTTAGAGGCTATTGGGTGGGCAGCAAGAAATGGAACATAGAGTAATTGTAAATTCTTATTTGCCCCACCTTTAGTCCTCTGGTCTGGGGGCAAACGCTGAGACCCATTTGACCATCCTAGCTCGTCCTAAGGGCATGTCCTTGCTACTCATCTTGTCTGTTGCTCATGGCTTCCTCCACCAGGGGGCATGGAGTATCACTGGTGCTGCTCCCTTGTCCATAGAATTCAGATTCTTCTAAAATGTTTCAACGTTTATAGCAGCAATGGCCACGGTCGCCAAATTATGGAAAGAACCAAGATGCCCTTCAACGGACGAATGGATAAGGAAGATGTGGTCCATATACACTATAGAGTATTATGCCTCCAGCAGAAAGGATGAATACCCAACATTTGTAGCAACATGGATGGGACTGGAAGAGATTATGCTGAGTGAAATAAGTCAAGCAGAGAGAGTCAATTATCATATGGTTTCACTTATTTGTGGAGTATAACAAATATCATGGAGGACAAGGGGTATTAGAGAGGAGAAGGGAGTTGGGGTAAATTGGAAGGGGAGGTGAATCATGAGAGACTATGGACTCTGAAAAACAATCTGAGGGGTTTGAAGTGGCGGGGGTGTGGGAGGTTGGGGTACCAGGTGGTGGGTATTATAGAGGGCATGGATTGCATGGAGCACTGGGTGTGGTGAAAAAATAATGAATACTGTTTTTCTGAAAATAAATAAATTAATTTTAAAAAATGTCTCAACAGCAGTGGACTGGATTAAGTAATTCTCCACCCCCAAATTCATGTCTTCTCAGAACTTATGAATGTAACAGTATTTGGAAATAGGGTATTTTCAGACTTAATCAATTTAAGATGAAATCATACTGGATTTGGTGGACTCCAGTCCAATTGCTGCAAAGGAGGAGGAAAGGAAGGACTGGTCCCTAGAGCATTTGGAAAGAACATGGCCCTGCTGGCACCTTGATTTCAGATATCTGGCCTCCAGAAGTGTGAGGGAATAAATTTCTGTTGTTTAAGCTACCCAGTCTGTGAATTGTTAGGAAATTAATATAAGCAGGAAGTCTTCCAGTACCACCTCCTCAACACCTCCTCTGCCCGCCACACCTAGCGCAGTTACACAAACCACTTTTCTTTCTAAATTTGGGCAAAGGGGCAAAAATCCATTGTCACTGGGGGCTTCCATGTGAAGTACTATTCTTCAACCCTCAAAATGAGACATGAAATGGGTAAGTAGGAAGACGACTACAGTTTAATAACTCTACATTTTGCTCTACACAGATTTTCCAAACCAGGTGCCTATACCTGCATGAGCATGCAAAAACACACATACTATTTCAAAGTACTTTTCTTCTTCAGAATCTGAGGACTGAAGTAATAAAATCAGGCTCATTCCAACACTTTTAAATGTTCTCAGAATAAACAAACAAGTTGTCTTGCCATTTCTTTTATTTTCTTTCTTGGTAACTTGTCTTTCTTTCAAAGAAAGAGGGATCTTTCTTTGAAGATTATTCTTTTTTTTTTCTTATTTGCTAAATTTATTACTTTTTTTCTCTTTTTAAATTTATTTTCAGCATAACAGTATTCATTCATTATATACTCCATAGTGTATATATATAGTATATATAGTATATACTCCATAGTGTATATGGACCACATCTTCCTTATCCATTCGTCCGTTGAAGGGCATCTTGGTTCTTTCCACAGTTTGGCGACCGTGGCCTTTGCTGTTATAAACATTGGGGTACAAATGGCCCTTCTTTTCACGACATCTCTATCTTTTGGGTAAATACTCAGGAGTGCAATGGCAGGATCATAGGGAAGTTCTATTTTCAATTTCTTGAGGAATCTCCACACTGTTCTCCAAAGAGGCTGCACCAACTTGCATTCCCACCAACAGTGGAAGAGGGTTCCCCTTTCTCCACATCCCCTCCAACACATGTTGTTTCCTGTCTTGTTAATTTTGGCCATTCTAACTGGTGTAAGGTGATATCTCAATGTGGTTTAATTTGAATCTCCCTGATGGCTAGTGATGATGAACATTTTTTCATGTGTCTGATAGCCATTTGTATGTCTTTATTGGAGAAGTGTCTGTTCATATCTTCTGCCCATTTTTTGATATGATTGTCTGTTTTGTGTGTGTTGAGTTTGAGGAGTTCATTATAGATCCTAGATAACAACCTTTTGTCTGTACTGTCATTTGCAAATATCTTCTCCCATTCCGTGGGTTGCCTCTCTGTTTTTTTTACTGTTTCCTTTGCTGTGCAAGAGAAGACTATTCTTAAATGGAACTCTCTGGACCTTTGTGATTTGCATGATGGCACTTCTTTCATGTAATGAATCTGTTGTTTCATGATTGGTCTTTGCTGTTTCCTCTCATGCCCCTTTTATTCATGAATTTCCTCCATTTATATGCTTTTCTACCTCTTTTCTGAGGGTATTTAGATATCCTTGAGTTTCTAGGCTTCTGTACCTGATTTTGCTCTTAGCCTCCTGTGAACTTTTTTTATTTTTTTTATTCTTTACAGTGTTTCCACATTTCCTGTGGTTCTCTGGTTGTATAACTTGTTCCATTTTGGGCAATTATTATTGTTATTACTTTTTTAAATTTTCCAGCTCAGTCGAACCTCCTTCAGGAGTTGGCATTTCCTCTCCAGTAACTTCTTCAGGTGATGTTACAGAATTGCTTAAGTGAATCAGGGCCACTAGGATTTACTTGCATTTGTTCATTTTTCACACTGAGAGGGTATTGATTTTTCTTTTATCAGACAATGCTACTGTTTTTCTGTTACAATAGCCAGGAGGAGGGACCTGGGGCCTCTTTTTAATCCACACGCTTCCAAGAAGTCCCATTTTATCTTTCAGCCTTTTATGCCAGTCAAAACTCTTGCTCTTGATACTTCTTCATTAAGTTCCTTTTCGCATACCAACTGTCTCACTTGCAAGTTTAGCTTTGCATAAACTCTACTATCAATTCTTTGTTCTAAATAAATCATCAGTGTTATGCCAAATACAAATTCTTGCAATAGCTAGCACAAGATTAACTCATCTACTTTTATCTCATGTTCTAAAATTTTCCTTATTCAAGTAGCATCTTCAGTAAAAAAATTTGGAAAACAATCTAGTATACACTTTTTTACTAACATTATTATGAACATTTCTACATGTTAGTACAGAGATGTGCATAAACATAAAATTTGGGGGGGATGAATAATATTCATTAAGAGGCAGTACCAGAGTTAGGCAATTTGCAGAGTAGGTATGTATTGTTTTGATCTGCTAAGCGTCCTTTCCCCTTTCGTCAGGTAGTTCTACTCTCTTGCCCCACCTTCTCTTTGGAGAACTGTCCTTCCTTTCCATTCCTCAGATGTGGTTCTGGTGATGTCAATCTCAGTATTTTGCCTCCAACATTCCCCTGCCTCCTGTCCCAGTGACAGTGGGGCTTATGTCTCAGGCCTGGTTAATTCTAATTCCTGCATAGTTTGGATCTAGTCCCAAGAGTGCTCTTGTGACTCCAGTCTTTCCCAGGTCATATTGCTTCAGATACATTTGCTGCTCAAAACAGAAGACCTAAATAACAGTGGCTTAAACCTTAGGGACATCTGTCATTTTACTTGAAAATCTAGAGATTGTGGTTGTTATGGGTTGATTTGCATCCACCAAAAAAGCTATGTTCAAGTACTAACACCCAGCACCTGTGAATGTAGTCTTATTTGGAAATAAGGACTTTGCAGATGTAATCAAGTTAAGATGAGGTCATTACGGTGGGCTTTAATCCAATATGACTGCAGTTTTTAAAAGAAGTGGACACCAGTCATGTGACAACAGAAGCAGAGACTAGAGAGAGACAGCTGTCAGCCAAACAGAGCTAAGGATCAAGAGCTGTCACCAGAAACTAGGAAGAGGCAAGGAATGATTCTCCCCTACAGGTTTCAGAGGGAGCACGGCCCTGCTTACACCTTGATTTTGGATTTTTAGTCTCCAAAAGTATGTGAGAATAAATTTCTATTGTTTTAAGCCATCCAGTTTATGATACTTAGTTAAAATAATACAGTGGTGCATTAAGATCCCAGGAGATTAATAAGAAACAGAAATCCTGTCATCATAAGTATAGAAACAAACTGGCCCATGAAGATGGAGGACATGTAAACTAGTACTCCTTCATTCAAAAAAACATTTACTAAATGCTTACTATCTGCCAGTAACGGCAAAGTGGCAAAAGGCAGTGTGGCTTAAATAATGCAGTGCACAAACTTTGTGGCTTTTAATAAATGTAGAGAGAGATGTTTTATATGCCAGCCTTCCACATGGTGCTTTCAAGACATTATCTCGGTCATCTCAATGGCCCTGTGAAGTAGTAGTTATCCTGATGTTTCCCGTTTTGAACAAAGAGACAACTAAAGCTTTAAATCAACAATGCATTTGATGGACTGTTGAGTTGGAGGTGCACCAGCAAGAAAACCTAATGATAACCGTTGGCATCTCAGTCTTTGGAAAAAGCCCACATAATTCTCCCAGTGGCAAATGTATCAAAGACTCACACCAAACTTACCTGGCTACTGTAGACCAGGACTTTTGGCTTCTGCATGACCCCACACCATGGCTTCACAGACACTGTCAACAGCCAAGTCATTCTGACAATGGACTCTACAGCAGATTCCCTTCAGGGGTCAGCATGAGGACCCAGCCTCCAGCACTGCCAGTCACTTGGTGTTGAGGAGAGTCACACAGCTTATATAGGCCATTGTAATCAAGTCTGAAATTCTCCAGTCCCTGGAGACTGCATAACCCAATGTAAGCTGTGGTCAGTGGTGTTCTATATATGAAAGCAACAATTAAGAATGTGCTTTGAGGTAGAAAATGAGTCCAGGATGTTTATGCTTAAGAGTTGAAGAATGCTGACCAAACTAAGAACAGGCACAGTGTTATAAGAGATGTCCATTGGAGCCTCCCCAAAATGGGCTCTCTGCTTTAACAAATGAATAAATATGGGAAACAATGCATATTGGAGGCCTTGTAAAGTACTGCTTTTAAGAAACCTATTTAAATAGCATTTTCATGCTTGTTTGACTTTGGTTGCATTCCTATCTCCTCCCTCCCCCTGCCATCTCCCTCCCTCTCTCTTTCTCACTCTCTCCCATTAAGGTCCTTTAGAACAGTGTATGTAGAATATCAGTTATGAAATCCTGAGTTAAAGCACACTATAAAAGTGCCACAGAGGTGTTCACATGAAAGTGAAAAAAAGCAGGATAATAGCATGGAGCATTTTAGAAAGGTTGGTTTCTTTCTTTCTTTCTTTCTTTCTTTCTTTCTTTCTTTCTTTCTTTTTAATTTCTTTTCAGCAAAACAGTAGTCATTGTTTTTGCACCACACCCAGTGCTCCATGCAATCTGTGCCCTCTCTAATACCCACCACCTGGTTCCCCCAACCTCCTACCCCCCCCCGCCCCTTCAAAACCCCCAGATTGTTTTTCAGAGTTCATAGTCTCTCATGGTTCACCTCCCCTTCCAAATTCCCTCCCTTCTCTGCATCTCCCCTTGTCCTCCATGCTATTTGTTATGCTCCACAAATAAGTGAAACCATATGATAATTGAGTCTCTCTGCTTGACTTATTTCACTCAGCATAATCTCTTCTAGTCCCGTCCATGTTGCTACAAAAGTTGGGTATTCATTCTTTCTGATGGAGGTATAATACTCCATAATGTATATGGACCACATCTTCCTTATCCATTCGTGTGTTGAAGGGCATCTTGGTTCTTTCCACAGTTTGGCGACAGTTGGCCATTGCTGCTATAAACATTGGGGTACAGATGTCCCTTCTTTTCATTACATCTGTATCCTTGGGGTAAATACTCAGTAGTGCAATGGCAGGGTCATAAGGAAGCTCTATTTTTAATTTTCTGAGGAATCTCCACACTGTTTTCCAAAGTGGCTGCACCAACCTGCATTCCCACCAACAGTGTAAGAGGGTTCCCTTTTCTCCACATTCTCTCCAACACATATTGAGTGTTTAGAAAGGTTTCTAACCACACATTACAAAGTCTGGGTAAGGCTCATTGGCAGAAGTTTGGGTCCTTAATGATGCCAGGCAGATGTGAGCATATTCTTTTCATTATTGGGATATTTTTTGTAACTTTTCATCTGGAATTTAGCAAGTTTTTCAAAAAATCTAAAAATATTTGAAAAGATACCACTTATCTCTCAGAATAGGAAATCCTAAAGTAGGCACACCACCCCCATCTGGTGCATGTATCTCACAGCCATGAATTTCAAGTGATGAGACATAAATCAGAAGCTGAAGACAGACACAAGCCACTTTTCCCTTTTAAAAGTGAAGATATATTTTAATTAAAATAATTTAATGAAAACCACTTAATTAAGCACTTTGTTAAGCAGAGTATGAGGCACCAAAAATAGAAGCAAAAACGCAGTCTCTTCGGGTGAGGGGCTCATGGCCTACTGGGACATACAAGGGCATGGCCAGTGGATGGATTGGGGTAGTAAAGGGATACCTAGAAGGGAGAAAACTCCACACAGAGATTGCAGGGGATTCACTGAGCAATAATGGAGTGGAGCCTTGAAGAATGCATGTGATAGGAGATGATGAAAGACCATGTTCAAAGGTAAAGAAGCCTGAAAGGTAACAGTAAACTCAGAGACCAGCAGTTAACTCTGTGCGGAGAGGCTAGCGTGGGAAGTATATAGGGTGGGGCAGAGAGTGAGGATGGAGGGATAGGTTGAGGCCGGCTTACAAAGCCTAGTGTGAGATCCAGATCCACCAGTGAACTGGCTGTGGGACCCTTGTTAATATGTCATCTGCTCTTTTCACATCTCATATATGGCATTAAAAGCACAGTTTCTGGAGTCAGATTCTTGAGCTCTAATACTGACTTGTCCGATAGTGGGACAAGTTCTCTTTGCTTCACCTTCTTCAGCTATAAAATAGTACCAACATAAAAACACATAAATAGAATACTTTTAAGTGTTGCTGAAAGGATTAAATGCAGTGACATGTGTGCTTGACACCAATGAACATTTATTGGTATTTGTGATTATTGTCGCTGTCATTGATGACATCATTCTCTTCATTGTCTGGAAGGATATGCTAAAATAACATATGTGAAAGTGCTTGGAAAACTGAAAACCAGGAGCATTACAATGACCATGCCAGTAATGTGCTCACTACCAGTGTACCAGCATCTCTTCACCAAGGGCTGCCTGCTTGCCCACCACAAACGTCTCCACAGATGGTGTGGTGCCCAGAGACGGGACGCCTTTCATTTTGATCAGGGCTGATAGAGATTTGCTAAGTGTTGCTGGAGTGCAGATATAATACATGTCAAAGTCAATAAAACTGTTCACTTAAGACCAGTGCATTTACAAAGATTTTTGAAAATCACAGCTTAGAATCAACAGCACTTTCTGGCAGGTGGGGCTTGTTTCAGATCAAAGCAACTCATGCCTGGAGACCACTCATGCCTCTGCTTCAGTCCTGGCACAGTCCTTGCACTACAGAGTGCAAAGACCCCAAGTGACCCTTCTCTCTCCATTTCTACCAGTTCTCTGTCTCTTCAGGTAAAGAAATGAGGCAGGAAAATCCACTCTGCCCCTAGGTAGGTATAGAGAAGTTTGGCTCAATCCATTTCTCAGAATCTCCCCTTCTCTCACAGCTGGCTGGAGGTGCTTAGCTTGGCGGACTTGCCTCAGGACAAATTTTAAGTTCCCAAACTTTTAGAATGCTTTTTTGAAAAGCGAGTTTGTCTTATACAAAACAACACCTTAGAAAATCCAAGCGATTTATTTTTAACAGATTCTTAAAGTGCTCTAAATCACCAAAAGTTGCCAGCAGCGCACGATGTAAGACTTGGCCATCATTATCAATCAAGGTACCAGGTCTGCAGTGAGCGGGGCTCTGAACAAAGCTAGAGGCACAAATTAAGGATGTTTTCTGAGCTAAGCCCCTGGTGGGCAGGGGGCCTGTCTGGCTAAATTGCTTTGTGCCACACAGAAGAGAAGAAACGAGCGGTTTTTTATATTAGTGATGGTTATGTGCTTGCTGTGGGCCTACAAAAGTAAGCAAAGGCCAGAGCTGTCTAGGGTGTTTGACAGAAGATTTTCTTGGAGGGGAACACAAGACCTAAATCCTCAAACAGGTTGAAATCTCCTGGCAAAGGAATCATGGAAAAAAGACTAGAATTGCCTCTGAGCTCCAAACGCCTAACAAAACTCACATTGATTCGTTTATGATTCTTGAAAGACATGCCATCAGCTACTAATGGCTCCAGGAAAACTGGGAAACAAGTGTCTGTTTCAGAGGGGTGTGCATCAGCAGCTTCCCACACCCAGAGCCCCAAGGAGACCTGCTGTCCCTCTGTTCACCTTCCCAAGCCCCTTTCATCCAGACTGCATTTTCCTGACTGTGCTCAAGTGTGTCTGAAGAGAGATCACCAAGCAAAACAGCTGTGTAGGTCTTCCTCTCTCCTTCTTTTCCTCTCTCCCTCTTCCCTTCTCCCTCCCTCTATTCCTCTCTCCCTCTCCTCTTCTCTCTCTCTAAACCTTTTACACTGCAGTTGAACAAGCCCCTGGATAAAGACTTTATCCAAAAACCCCCTCTTTAAAGTTATTTCAAATTTCTCTGCAAGGCTTTCAGAAATCTGTTTGTTTGAGGGCAGAATTAGATGTGACCGGCGTTTTATTGTGACATAAAACCATATTTCTTCCCTGGAAGATTAAAAAATAAAATCGGTTAATAAGAAAAGCTGTCAGCAACAGAAAATGGCTGACATAATCCGTTTATCCTCCGAGCAATAAAGATATTGGTCCTTGGGAGTCTATCCTCTCTCTCATGTTATTTCGCCCAAAACATTATCTTCCCAGCATTCTGATGGATTAAGAAGTCATATGGGAGATAGCAGGGAAATGACAGATACAAAAAAATATATAATATCCTTTCATTTCCCCTCCTCCCTCCACACTCACTCATATTCCCCCTCTCTTTTCCTCCCTCCCCTTCCCCAAAACACACACACACTTTATTTTCTCTCTTTTCCCTCTCCCTGACACCCTCCCATTTTTCTCACCCTTTGGGAAAGAAATAGATCTTCTTTTACCCACAATTCCAATACTCTGATAATCCTAATAGAGGTGATGATGCAAAGTGGCACCCAAGTCAGTGCCTGCTGTGTGTGTGTGTGTGTGTGTGTGTGTGTGTGTGTGACTTCCACACATCTACATAGACACAGATCGCCAAATAAAGAGATGGACCCTTGATAAGGCTGTTGAACACCTAGAGAGAAAGAGAGTTAAGTGTATCTAGCCACACTCATAGATTTTTAATCTAGGATTTCTGACAATAGCATAAATTTCAAGAACAAGGCTGAAGGCAGCACAAGCTAACGGAAACAATAAATGGAGCTTTGGAGCGGCTACAATTAAAACACTTTTTGGGTTTTAGGGGATTAAGGAAACCATTAAACAAACAATCAAACAAACAAAAAAGCACAGTGTGGCCAAACTTGTTCTCCTCTTTTCTCATTTAATAGTACCAATCACCACCTTTTCTCATAAGCATGGAGGTTGTTCTGGGGAAAAGATTCTTGAGCTCACTCATCAGAACCCTCAGGATACTTTGAAACTGTTTTACAAATAATCCCCAGAACCCTTCCTAGTATTTTAAGGAGGGATAAGGGGAATGCAAATAGAAACTAGGCATCATCTCAAAAATGTATTCTTCGGTTTGGAGGGTTACTCTCTGAGTCTCAGCGCTCTCTTTTCTAACTCACCACTTCTCTCAAGTGAAACACCAGCACTTTGGTCAGTTCTAGGAATTTTATTCAATTAGCTAAATATTAAGTCTTACTGACCAAGCTGTGTGTTTTATGGGAATTGAAAGAAGAATGTTGTGTTTCATGGGAATCTGACCATGTGAGTTTACAGCTGACATCTTAGGTAAGATCATAGGAAGCTGTAGAAGGAATTACAAATATCACGAGGAGTTGGTAAGCTCCCAAAATGGTGGTAAAATGGAGGATTTCTGGTAATGATTTTCATTGTGTCCGTGGAAGTAAACAATTGTGTATGTATATATGTACATACTTACATATATTTCAATACCTAAAAATCATCTAAAATATACCACTTGCAATTATTTTTTAAGTTTACCAGTCCATCCTCACCTAAGTTACCAGAAATGGCAAATAATACAATTTCCCACTTTTCTAATAGCTAATCCTCAAGTATGTCTGTGACTATAGTATCCTCATGTGGTATACAGATGAGAATGGACCAGGTTAAGGGTAAGAGAGAAGGTGAAATGAGGAAAGTGAAAGATGTAGTTTGGGGATTCCACTCCATAAATTACCTTTTTTTTAACCTGACAGTTTGCAAATGATATAATAGAAATACCATCAGGGTTCCAAGGAGAAAATAATTTTTATTTCTTTCAATTCATATACTTCTATCTACTCACATCTTTCTGCAGTGAATGTCTTCTGGGATTATAACTTTCTATACATTTTTAAAGCCAGTCCCTATAGAAGGTTTTAATTGCATTGTACAAGATAGACTCCCATAAAAAATGATGTTACCCACTCAAAACAAATATACACATTTTATTATGGCAAAGCCTCTTTATTTAAATGGCTATAAAACCAGATGTTGTGCAAATGTCTAGAGCAATTAAAAACAAGGAGTAAATTCATAAACCACAATTACTAAAGCTAAATGTTTCACTGAAAAAGAGGCTGTTTCTCAATTAAAAGCCTTTAGTAAATAAAAGCTGTTTGAATGTTAAGTGTTTAGATTGTATGGCAGGAAACTGAGCTCCTCAAATATTTCCATGTGATGGTATTAATGATTAAAATAGAAACTCTGAATTAAATTAGTTCCTAGTTTGACAATTGACCATGCCTAAAACACTATTCATTCATTACTTCATTGAATATGTTATTGTCGTTGTGTTAAACCAGGCATCATAAATCATCCTAATGCAAGGTTTAATATGGCCATAAGCCACTGCTAGGAATTGACTAGGAATTAGCTTGGAGTTGATTACAGTCCCTGGATTATATACTTTGCCTAACATTCTTCTTTCATTCTTCTTTCAACAAACATTTCTTTAGTGTTCACCATCCACCAGGTTCTATACCAGGCGCTGGGGATCTGTAGATAAACAAGACAAGGTCACGGCCTCTGGAATGCCACAGTCTGGCAGGGGAGGCAGAGCAGAGATAAGCAGCAACACATTGATGTGGTGGGTACTCTCACAGAGGAGGTAGAAGGCAGTACACTGGTCATCCCAGCACAGCCTGGGTGTAGTGCCATGGCAATTCCTTCTTCACACAACACTGGCTTGCTCAGGCGCCCCAATACCAACTTGATTCTGGGAGACAGATGCCAGAATTTCATCTCCAAAGTCCTCCCAGGACTTTCCTGCAGGGGAGTTTATGGGAGTCACAGTGCTGAACACATATGGTATCTCGGTTGTGGGTTACCTGCCCATCATTTATCTAATCTAGTGACCTTGAAATAATCACAAACTATAAAGAAGTTAAACATAAATAAGGTTTTCTTCAAAAGCATTTTAAAAATTGAGGACTTGCCAGATTATCTTTTTTATAAAAATTATAAAAATCAAGACATTTCTAATATTTAATTATCTCCTTTATAGCACAACGCTGTATGGAAATTCTAAATGACCTGCCTGTTTCGCCCATGACATTGTGAGATACTTGAGAACTGGGATGGTTCATGGTGAGTGGTCTATAAATGTCTGTCAAATCCAATCAAGTGGAACTATTTTCTAGTTAATAGAAAGTATGAGTCATTGGTTTTGAAAATTACTCAGTTTGTCAATAACAATGAGTTACCTTTTCCTTGTCATAGCAAGATTTCAAGATGGTTGGTCTATATAAGTCTTTACCTGATCATGGGATGGGTTGTTCCATTTAATGAATGCATTTAGTTTTATAGAGGATTACCCAAAATACTTTATTTGGGTTACCAATTTAGAAAAGGTATTTTAAAATGCAATATAATTCTCGTTACAGTGCAACTAAATGGACAGGATTAAACTGTTAATTCAGGAGCCAGGTCATTGTGAAGATAAAATATCATGTGCTTTGAGAGTGTAAATGCCGGATATTAGCATTCTTTCAGTGAGTTATCACTGGAGTAAGAGACCATTCTAAAAAGAAGCCCCAGATTTCCTCAGGTCCACATGTACTCTTCTGGGGCTGGTTGGCAGTTTCTTTTCTTAGGGAATTTCCTGGTTGTATGAATTTGATTGCGCACATCTAGTAGTGTAGGATATGTATTTGTTTCTGTGGTTTATATTACTCTGACTGGAAATTCTACTAAGCATTCCTTTAGTTCTTGCAACAATGCTCTGAGCTAGGTATAATTATTATAGCCAATTTACAAATAAAGAAACTGACTTAGAGTTTATTTGCCCAAGGTATAAAACCAGGACTTCACGAAGCCAGAGCTGGGATACCAATCTGCCTGATTTCAGTGCTCTTACTCTTAATTACTATTCCAAACTGCCTCCACTGAGTTGATTTACAGAAATATTAGGTAAACCATGCAGAATTTAATAGCTTACTCTTGGTTAAATAAAACTGGAGAGGAAAATGTGAATGAAGTCTTCAGAGTCTTCTCTCAGTGGTTTGGCTTCAGTTTTTCCTCACCTGGATCTTTCAGGATTCTTGTCATCATTTTCCTGCTAACTTGCCAGTACACTTTTACTCTCCTGATGTCTAGAGTCAGGCAAAAAATCAATCTTTACCATTTAGTCAGTCAGTAAGGACCTGCCACAGGCTTAGCTCCATGCTAGGTGGCACTGGGAATAAATATGAGTGTTTAGAAACAAATCCAAACTGAAACCCAGTTCTAGAAAAACTCTAGATCATGGATCTAAGGCTAAAATGAGGAAACAGGGAAACTAGGCTGGTTTCCAAAATTAAGGCAAGGCCTTATGCACATGCCTTCTCTTTTCTTCTTCATTCGTCCCAGGAATGCACAATGAATAGCTAGAAGAGGTCTGCATTCTGCAAGGAAAGCTCTTGAATAGTTCTTTCTGCATCTCTTGCCTTCTAATAAAACTGTTGAATATCTCATATAGAGTTTGCTGTATATAGACTTAAGTAATTAAAGAAAGTTTCCAGCTTGGGAACAGATGTATAGGTAAAGTAAAAGTCATCTCCTGATTGAGAAGAATAAAAGTTCTTACTGCTGCTAGGCATACATGCATAAATATCCCCAATTTTTTAAAATCTCTTTTTCTGATTGAGAGGGACCACTTGGAGCATAGAAAAGCTTCTTGCAGAGAAAGTAGTTCCCTCATGTGCAAAGCAGGTACAGGAAATATAAATCCCTCAGATTAGTTTAAGAAGGCTAAAGATAAAGCTCCTTTATAACAGCAATTAGAGGCCAGCACATGGACTCTAATTATTGTCAGCACATTAATGCTGACAGGGAAGAAAGTTGTCAACCTAAGACGACTTTGGACAAGTTTTTGATACCTAATATGTACATGAGAGGAAGAAAGAGATACTTTTTAAAGCAGAACAAGAAAATCTACATGAATAAATAATGATACTTTCAGTTGACAATGAAAAACATTTTTACACCTATTTCTTTAAATCTTGATCTGAATAGCACCTTCTTTAAATTTGGCATACAAAACCAATAATCTGAAATGGCTAAATAATTGGCACAATTTTTCTTTTATCTACTACTTATATAATATAACAGCCAGTAGAAGGAGCACTATATCTGGGCCAAGGTCCAGAGCTGCTTTACTCACACAGGACCAGGCTCCAGCTCTAACACAGAACATAGTTCCAAGCCATGATTTTCAGGTCTCCTGAGTCCTTTCCAAGTAGTGTTAATGCCACTGTATAATGGGAATCTCCAAGAGACTCACAGAGAGCAGTTTTCCTCAAACTTATTTGACTGCAGGACTCTTGCGCACTAGTATTCATTGGAACATGTTGGTTTTGCTGTCTTGTGTTAGCCCATCCAAATAGTTTTGGGACTGTGATTGGTTGTGAGGAAAGAGGGGAAACTTGTCCTTTGACTATCCTGGTAATTCTAATCTGTGGTACTCCCCACTTTATCCTTAGTGCTTGGCATGTAAGAGATCTTTGGCAAATAAGCATTGAATGGATACAAAATGAGTAACTGATAAAAGGGAAGAGGTCAAGGGGTTAAAAAAGAGAGAGAAAAAAAAAGAGAAAAAGAGAGAGAGAGAGAAGAAAGAGATCCATGATATATGAACTAAGTGAAGAACAGGAGATCTAGTTTGAGTCTAGGCTCCAACACAGTCTAGATATGTAATCTTGAGAAAATTCCTCAGTCTTCTCATCTATAAAATGGGGTTTCCTTACGTTGCTGGGATATTGGGTAGCATACTTGCAATAAGGTATATAAAACACAATTCCTAGAACATTGGAGGTGTTTACTGAAATTTCTATTTGTTAAATTATTTCCACTTGTTGAGGCACCTGGGTGGCTCAGTGGGTTAAGCCACTGCCTTTGGCTCAGGTCATGATCTCAGGGTCCTGGGATCGAGCCCCACATCAGGCTCTGCTCAGTGGGGAGCCTGCTCCCCCCCCCCTCTCTGCCTGCCTCTGCCCACTTGTGATATCTCTCTCTCTCTCTGTCAAATAAATAAAATCTCTTAAAAAATAAATAAATAAATAAAAATTATTTCCACTTGTTAAAAATTTTGATCTGTTAGAGAAGAAAGAATAGCAGTGGCTTGAAAGCCATCTGCAAGATAAAGAAAGAGCCAATGTTTTGAAGCCAGGAAGGAGGACTTGAGCAGCAATCAGTACCACCAGAAGCTCTACATTTGTGGAATATAAGGATATTTTATATCTCTACTTAAAAGCTCAGCTAGGTTCTGTTCAATGTGATTTTAAAGTTATATTTTGGTACAGAGAGGAGTTTCTTTGGTAACCTCAACTCTTATCAGAGAACAGTTTCATGCCTAATCTTTTGAATGTAGGTAGTTGCCAAAGAAAAATGAAAATGAAAAATGATGAGCAAACACCCAGCATGTACATTCCTAATACAGCAGAGAATTTAGTACAACTCAGAAGTTATTTGGTCAGAAAGACCATTTTGCTGGTGTGTTTGGAGCAGCCCAAGATACTGTGCCTTGCTGTGCATTCTTCCATTTGTTATTTAGTTGTAAAGGTTTACAATGACCTTTTAGGCTAGGCCCACCCCTCATTCTTAGCCCACAGTTTATGAATATCCTGGAGCAAGAAGCAATACAGATGTCCTTCCTCCACAGCAGCTGACTTGCTGAGGGAGCTCCTTAGCTATGACCTATACTTGAGCTTACCTTGTGAGCACTGTTGCCTGAAATCTGGTATGCTGCTGTGTTGCCCTATCAGTGATACTCTGCCTCCTCTATCATCACGTTCACTTGGCTTGTAAGTTACTTATCAGAGAGCTAATTAGGGAGCTTTTTTCATCCTTAATTGGAAGTAATTAGTTTTTCTTTTATTTAAATATGTACATATATCAAATATGTAAAATAAACATGCATACACATACAGGAATAATACTATATTACTGGGGTTTTTTTCATTTAACAATATAGCTTACAGATCTTTTCAAGTTAAAATACACAGCTCTACTTCATTCTTTTTAAAGACCATATAATATTTCAAACTATGTGTGATAGTTAATTTTATATGGTCACATTGGGCCATGAGGTGTCCAGATAGTTGGTCAATTAGTCTGAGTATGTCTGTGAGGGTATTTCTGGGTAAGATTAACATTGGAATCAGTGGCCTGAGTAAAGCAGATTGCCCTCCCCAATGTAGATGGGCCCTATCCAGTCATTTGGAGGACTGAATAGAACAAAATGGGAGAGTGAGAGATAATTTCCTCTACCTGACTGCCTTCAAGGTGGGACATTGTTTTTCTTTGATTTGGTTTGGTTTGCTTTGGTTTTCTGCCTTTTCTGAGTTTCAAGACTGCCAGCTTCCAGACTGGAACTTCACCATCAGCTCTACTAGGTCTCTAGCTTGCTGATTACAGATCTGGAGACTTGCCAGCCTCTTTCATCACATGAACCAATTCCTTATAATAAATCTATGTGTAAATTTATATGTAGAGATATTTATATCGGCTTTCTCTCTGGAGAATTCTGACTACTACACTATGGCTGAGCCATCACTTCTTTGACCATTCCTAATTATAGGTAATTGATATTGTTCTTAATTTGCCTGTTTTAAGTAATGCTTAATCTGTGCTGCTGGAATGGGTTTGTTTCTATAGGAGAGATTCCAAGGAGCATAAGAGTTGGGACAAAGTATAAATACTATAAATTTTAACTTTTCATCTATATTTCAGATTTTCATTAAAAAAGTCTTTCCTAGCTTGTATTCTCATCAATAATAAATCACAGTGGCTATTTGTCTATACCCACATACATATTGGATATTTAAAATATTTTTAAGTTGATAATCTGATAACTAAAAAGCTGCCATTATTACTTTATTTTTTACACTCAATATTCATTTATTTTTACATACATTTTGTTTTCTATTGACCTTCACTCCTAGTGTCATGTGTCTCCATATAGAATCATTCTCATTCAGCCTAATAATTCCCTGTAGTGTTTCTTGAAGTAGTTTTTGTTGTTGGTTAAATTTTTTAATTCTAGTATAGTTAACATAAGTGTTACATTAGTTTCAACTGTACAATATAGTAAGTCAGCACTTCCATTCAACAACTGGTAATCATCACCACAAGTGCACTCCCTAATCCCCATCACCTATTGTGCCCATCCTCCTACCCACTTACCCTCTAGTAACCACCAGTGTGTTCTCTATAGTTAACATCCTGTTTCTTCATTTCTCTCTTTTTTCCATTGCTTATTTGTTTTGTTTCTTAAATTCCACATGTGAGCAAAATCATGTGTATTTGTCTTTCTCTGATTTATTTCACTTATCATTATACTCTCTAACTCAACCCATAATGTTGCAAATGGCAAGATTTCATTCTTTATTTTGGCTGAATAATAATCCACTATATATATATTTTTTTCACCTCTTCTTTATCCATTCATCTATCAGTGGATAGATGGCTATTATAAATATTCCTGCTATAAACATATGGGTGCATGTATCCCTTTGAATCAGTGTTTTTGTATTTGGGTAAATACCCTGAGATGTGATTACTGGATCATAAGGTAGTTCTATTTCTAACTTTTTTGAAGAAGCCCCACACTGTTTTCCACAGCAACTGCTCCCGTTTACATTCCCGCCAACAATACAAAAGGGTTCCTTTTCTACACATCTTCACCAACACTTGTTGTTTCTTGTGTTTTTTATTTTAGCAAATTCTGACAGGCATCAGGTGATATCTCATTGTACTCCTGATTTGCATTTTCCTGATGATGACTGATGGGCATCTTTTCATGTGTCTGTTGCCCATCTGGATGTATTTAGAGAGATGCCTATTCATGTCTTCTGCCCATTTTTAATTGGATTTTTTTGAATGTTGAATTATATGTTCTTCATATATTTTGGATATTAATCCTTCCTCATATGTGTTATTTGTAAATATCTTCTTCCATTCGGTAGGTTGCCTTTTAGTTTGTTGATTATTTCCTTCACCGTGCAGAAGCTTTTTATTTTGATGTCCCAGTTGTTTATTGTTGCTTTTATTTCTCATGCCTCAAGAAACATATCTAGAAAAATGTTGCTACAGCTAATGTCAGAGACATTATTGACTGCTTTTTTAGGGCTTTAATGGTTATAGATCTCACATTTAGGTCTTTAATTTATTTTGAATTTATTTTTGTGTATGGTGGACAAAAGTAGTCCAGTTTCAGTCTTTTGCATGCTGCTGTCCAGTTTTTCCAACACCGTTTGTTGAAGAAACTGTGTTTCCCATTGCATGATCTTGCCTCCTCTGTCGAAGATTGACCATGTAATCATGAGGGTTTTTTTCTGAGTTTTCTACTGTGTTCTGTTGATCCATGTGTCTATTTTTGTACTTGTGCCATACTGTTTTGATTGCCACAGCTTTGTAATATAACTTGAGTCTGAAATTATGTAGCTTCCATCTTTGCTTTTCTTTTTCAAGATTGCTTTGGCTATTTGGGGTCTTTTGTGGTTCCATATAAATTTCAGGATGGTTTGTTCTAGCTCAGTAAAAATTGCTACTGGTATTTTGAAAGGGATTGCCTTAAGTCTGCAGATTGCTTTGATTATATTTGTTCTTCCAATTTATGAGCATGGAATGTTTTTCCATTTCTTTGTATCATCTTCAATTTCTTTCATCAATGTTTTATAGTTTTCAGAGAATGGGCCTTTCACCTCTTTGCTTAGGCTTATTTCTAGGTTTTTTTTTATTATGTTATGTTATTTTAGTCACCATACAGTACATCATTAGTTTTTGATGTAGTGTTCCATGATTCATTGTTTGCTTATAAGACTCAGTGATCCATGCAATACGTGCCCTCCTTAATACCCATCACCAGGACCAGGCTAACCCATTTGCCCACCCCTCTAAAACTCTTACTTTGTTTCCCAGAGTCCATAGTCTCTCATGGTTCATCTCCTCCTCTGACTCCCCCCTTCATTTTTCCCTTCCTTCTCCCAATGTCCTCCATGCTATTCCTTAAGTTCCACAAATAAGTGAAATTATATGATAATTGACTTTATCTGCTTGACTTATTTCACCTAGCATTATCTCCTCCAGTCCCATTCATTTTGATGCAAAAGTTGGGTATTCATCTTTTCTGATAGCTGAGTAATAGTCCATACATCTTCTTTATCCATTCCTCTATTGAAGGGCATCTTGGCTCTTTGCATAGTTTGGCTATTGTGGACATTGCTGCTATGAACATTGGGGTGCATGTTGCCCTTCTTTTCATTACATCTATATCTTTGGGGTAAATACCCAGTTGTACAACTCCTGGATCATAGGGTAGCCCTACTTTTAACTTTTTGTGGAACCAAAATCCCACAGCCCCTCCAACATCTGGGGTTTCTTGCCATGTCAATCTTTGCCAGGTATTTTATTACTTTAAATGTAATTATATATGGGATTCTTTTTTCAATTTTTCTTTCTGCTACTTCATTAGTCATGTATACAAGTGCAATGGATTTCTGGATGTTGATTTTGTGTCCTGTGACCTTACCAAATTCATTTATCAATTCTAGTAGTTTTTTGGTAGAGTCTTTAGAGTTTTCTATATATAGTATCATGTCATCTGCCAAGAGAGAAAGTTTTACTTCTGCATCAATTGGCATGCCTTTCATTTCTTTCTGTTTTCTGATTGCTCTGTTAGATCCATCTCATCTAATGTGTTATTCAAAACCACTGTTTCTTTGTCAGTTTTCTGTTGGGATGATCTTTCTCTCCATCAATATAAGAGGGATGTTAAAGACCCCTACTATTACTGTATTACTCTTAATTAGTTCTTTTGTTTGTCATTAACTTTTTTATGTATTTGGGTTCTCCTATGTTGAGTACATAAATATTTACAATGTTATATCTTCTTGTTGGATTGTTCCCATTATTATTATATAGTATTCTTCTTTGTCTCTTGTTACAGTCTTTGTTTTAAGGTCTGTTTTGTCCAATGTAAGTATTGCTACTCTGGCTTTCTTTTGACATCTGTTTGCGTGATAGTTGTTTTTCCAACCCCTGCTTTCAATCTGCAGGTGTCTTTAGGTCTCAAATGAATCTTTTGTAGGCGGCATATAGATGGGTCTTGTTTTTTTTTTTTTTAATCTACTCTGTCACTTTATGTCTTTTGATTGGAGTATTTAGTTCATTTACAAAGTAATTATTGACAGGTATGTATTTATTGCTATTTTGTTACTCATTTTGTGGTTTTTTTTTGTAGTTTATCTGTGGTTCTTTTGCTCTTCCATGGTTTGCTGGTTTTCTTTAGTGACACACTTCAATTCCTTACTCTTTATTCTTTGCATTTCTATTACTGGTTTTTGATTTGTGGTTACCATTCGGTTTGTAGATAACATCTTCTGCACATGGCAGTCTATATTAAGTTGGTCACTTAGGTTTGAGCCCATTTGTTCTTCCATTTCCCCCACGTTTCAGGCATATGGTATCATATTTTATGTTCTTTTATTTTGTGAATCCTTTGATTTTTTTTTAAACATTTTTAAAGATTTTATTTATTCACTTTAGAAAGAGAGTGAGTGAGTGAGTGACAGAGAGAGAGCACAAGCCAGGAGGAGAGGCAGAGGGAGAAGCACAGTCCCACTGAGCAGGGAGCTCAATGCGGGACTTGATACCAGGACCTGGGATCATGACCTGAGCCAAAGGCAGACACTTAACCAACTGAGCCACCCAGGTGTCCGAATCCTTTGATTTGATTTGATTGATTGATTTTTACAGAAATACTTCTTACTGCTTTTGTGATTCCAACTTTTCATATTCTCAATTATGGTCTTTCCTTTCCACTCAAAGAGTCCCCTTTAATATTTCTTGTAGGCCTGGTGTAGTCATCATGAACTCCCTTTATTTTGTTTGTCTGAGAAACTCTTTCTCTCTCTTTCTATTCTGAATGATAGCCTTGCTGGATAGAGTATTCTTGGCTGATTTTTCCCTTTCATTGCTTTGAAAATATCATGCTACTTCCTTCTGGCTTAAAAAGTTGCTGCTGGAAAATCCTTTCATAACCTTTTGGGATTACTCATATGTAACTGTTTTCTTTTCTTTTGCTGTTTAAAAAAAAATTATCTCTTTTTGCCATTTTGATTACTATGTGTCTTGGTATGAACCTCCTTGTTTTGATTTGTTTGGGAGGGGTGCTCTCTGTGCATCCTAGATCTGGTTATCTATTTCCTTCCCCAGATTAGGGGAGTTTTCAGCTATTATTTTTTCAAATAAATTTTCTTTCCCCCCTTTTTTTTTTCTCTTTTCCTTCTGGGATCACTGAGTTTCCTGTTGATTCTTATTTTGCATATTTTTTTTTCTCTCATCTGTTTAGCTTGATTACGTTCCATTACTCTGTCCTTCAGGTCACTAATTCATTCCTCTGCTTCCTCTAGCCAGCTATTTATTCTTTCTTTTTTTGTGTGTGAAAATGATGAATTATAATTTTTTTGAATTTTGTTTTTTTATTTGGTGTTTTTGAGAATTTTTTCATTACATATCAGTTTTTTTAATTAAATTGATTTATTCATTTTCAGAAAAACAGTATTCATTATTTTTTCACCACACCCAGTGCTCCATGCAATCTGTGCCCTCTATAATACCCATCACCTGGTACCCCAACCTCCCACCCCCCCCCCCGCCACTTCAAACCACTTAGATTGTTTTTCAGAGTCCATAGTCTCTCATGATTCACCTCCCCTTCCAATTTACTCCAACTCCCTTCTCTCTAACACCCCTTGTCCTCCATGCTATTTGTTATGCTCCACAAATAAGTGAAACCATATGATAATTGACTCTCTCTGCTTGACTTATTTCACTCAGCATAATCTCTTCCAGTCCCGTCTATGTTGCTACAAAAGTTGGGTATTCATCCTTTCTGATGGAGGCATAATATATTCTTATAGTGTATTTAATTTCATTTATTGTGTACTACATCTCTGGTTGTTGTTGTTCTTGTTGTTTTTAATTTCTTTATTAAAGGTCTCACTGATGTCCTCTACTCTTTTCTCAAGCCCAGTTAGTATCTTTATGACCATTATTTTAATTCTCTATAAGCATGTTAATTATATCCATTTTGCTTAGCTCTCTTGCTGTGATTTTGTCCTGTTCTTTCATTTGTGACCTATTCCTCTGTCTCCTCATTTTGCTTAACTCTGTGTCTGTCTTCTCTGTGTGTTAGGAAAGTCAGCTATGTCTCTTGCTTTTGAAAGTAGTGGGTGGGACATGGACTTTTCACTAGGTGATGTTGGTCCTCCTCCACAGGAGACACAGCAACCGCAGAGACTTCACCAGCCAGGGTACCCTAAAAACTGTACACAGTGTGCAGAGTTGTAGTGCCACAAGCTATTGTCACCTGTCCTCCTTGACAGGGGATGCATAGCCACTATGGAAACTGGTCTGACCAGGGCCACTCTGCAAAGCATGTGTGGTTGGGCGTTGTAGTTGTCCTCTGCAAGAGTTTGGGAGATGCAGTATTGCAGGGTTTGCACAGGTCTTCTGGGGGTGGAAAACTATAGCACTGGGACTAAGGCAGGTCTGGCTGGAAAGGGTAAGATGCGGTATAAGCAAATTAGGTACTGAGTGCCATCACTGTGCTGCTTCCCACAGGTGGCTGTGTGATTATGATTGGGGTTGGGGTGGGAATGGCACCTGCCAGCTCCTTTTTTCCTGGAGAAGCCCCTCAGTGTACTCTGAGATTAGTAACTAATTCTTGCTCCCATAAGCCCCGGACAACTCTCAAACTGCTGCTTCCAAGCTGTAACTCCTTGGGCTGTTTGCTGGGATGTCTCTTTAAAAGCAAGGTCTCAGCTTCCTATTGCCTTCCAGACTCTCCCAGAGCTGAGCCTGTTGATTTTTAAATTTCCAGGATTTAAGTCCTACTGGTCATAGGCACTCACAAAATTTGGCCCATCCATTTTTCAAGCCAAATACTGTGGGGATTTCTTATCCCTTGGTGTGCTAGTCTCTCTCTGACCCCTTTCTATGCCTGTGGCTCCCTCTCTCTGGTGATCAGACTTTCAAGGTTTAGGTTCTGTCCTCACCCTACCTATACTCTTTCATGTGGCCTCTTCTCTACTTTCAGTTGTGGAATTTGTTCAGCCAGTCCTTGGGTCACTTTCTAGGTTATTTGCACTGACACAAGTGTTATCTAGTTTTATCTGGGGGGAAGTGAGTTTAGTTTCTTCCTACTCCTCCATCTATTATTATACCCCCCATTTAAATTATATTTACTTGATTTGCATTTACTGAATTACTAATAATGTTGAGTTTTTTTTCCCTAATTGGACATTTGTACTTATTGTTCTGTGAAATACTTTACCCATTTTTCTATCAGGTAATTTGCTTTTTCCTATGATTGGTAGTTGTTCTTTGTATGTTATTGACATTAATCTTGCATTTGTTACATAGGCTGCAAATGCTCTTAGTATGTCACTTATTTTTATTATTGTTTATGATACCTTCATAGTGGGAAAGTCACAGAATAGTGTTTTTTCTTTGCTCTGGAATCAGCCTATTGTAGACGCTGAGAAGCTATAAACTAGTTCAAACCTTATAAGCTATATAAGCTTTGTAACTATATAAGCTATATAACTTGGGAAAATCAGTTAAGCTTTTTAAGACTTAGTTTATCATCTTAAAATAGGGGCTACAGTAATACCCAGATCATTGAATTACCATGAACATTAAATAAGATAATATACGGAAAGTACAGAACATACCATCTGGCACATTCAAAGTGCTTAATTAATAGCAACTATTATGACTTTTAGGATTGCCATATCATATTTAAGGGTGCATTTCAATGTAGCCACATCTGTTATATGTGAGTTTTATATCATTTAGAGTATCTCTGGTTGTGAGAAACAGAAAACCAAACTAAAAAATGGTCTCAAAATAACCAAGATGTATCATTTCAAATAAGAAGTCCATAGGTAGGGCAGTGCCAGGGTTGGCTATTTCAGTGGCTCAACAATATAAGTAAAAGCTTGCATCTTTTTCCTCTTCTCCATCCTCAGCATGTTGCATTGGTCTATAGATAAGCCTCTCTTAAAGCCATCACATCCAGGTACCACATTCAGATGACAAGTTTTTTTCCTCATCAAGGCGTGATGTAGCCTTTCTATGTGTCACTATTAGGATCAGCTCATTAAATAAAGCATGTTTTTTTTTTGTTTTTTTTTTTAAAGATTTTATTTATTTATCAGAGAGAGAGAGGGAGAGCGAGCAAGCACAGGCAGACAGAATGGCAGGCAGAGGCAGAGGGAGAAGCAGGCTCCCCGCTGAGCAAGGAGCCCAATGTGGGACTCGATCCCAGGACGCTGGGATCATGACCTGAGCCGAAGGCAGCTGCTTAACCAACTGAGCCACCCAGGCGTCCCAAATAAAGCATGTTTTTAAAAAAAGAAGTTTCATTCTCTCTCATATCAAGGATAGCCAGAGGCAGGCACTCCAGCACTTGTGTAGGACTCTGTTCATTAGAGATTCAGTATCTTTCTGGGTTCCTACTCTACTATCCTTACTGCTGACTTCTATTCCCAAAGTTGCCCCATGGTTTAGAATGGCTGCCTGAGTTTTAGTCCTCATGTCCATGTTATACTCCAGAAGAAAAGGGAGAAGGAAAAAGTTGGAAGTTGCCACTTCCAACTGAGTCAGTCCCTTTTCACAGATCTTTCTAAATGCCCCACCTAATAATATCAACATCAAATTGTTTATCTCTCATTTCAGGGTAGGTTGAAGATTAGTCTTTTAACTGAGCACATGATGCTGAGACTAATGCTGAGACTATACAAAAGGGGAATGGGAAGAATGGATAAAGGATAATTATCAATATCTGCCATAGACAGCAAAAAAGATGGCACAATGGTTTTTGGGTGAACAATAAAAACATTCAGCTTTACCATTTTTTAAAATTTTTCTTAGTACAGTTGACACACAATATTACATCAGTTTCAGATGTAAAACTTAGTGATTTGACAAATTTATACATTGTTATATTCACTACAAGTGTAGATACCATCTGTCCCCTTACATCACTGTTATAATGTCATTGACTATATTCCTTATGCTGTACCTTTTATTCCCATGACTTATTCATTCTATAACTAGACGCCTGTATCTATCTCCCTTCCCTTTACCCATTTTACCCCACTTCCCACCTTCCCCTCTGGCAACAATCAGTTTGTTTACTGTATTTGTAGGTCTGATTCTGCCTTTTGTTCATTAATTTTTTTCATATTCCACTTTTGAGTGAAATCATATGGTATTTGTCTTTCTCTGGCTTATTTCACTTAGCAAATGAACTCTAGGTCCATCTATGTTGTCTCGAATGGCACAATCTCATTTTTTTAAGGCTGTGTAATATTCAATTGTGTGTGTGTGTGTGTGTGTGTGTGTACCACAATTTCCTTATACATCCGTCTATTGCTGAACACTTAGGTTGATTCCACATCTTGGCTTTTATAAATAATACCACAATACATACTGGGGTGTATATATCTTTTCTAATTAGTGTTTTTGTTTTCTTTATGTAAGTATTCAGTAGTGGAATTATTAGATGATACGGTATTTCTATTTTTAATTTTTTGAGGAACCTCCATGCTGTTTCCCACAGTGCCTGTGCCAATTTACATTTCTATCAGCAGTGCATAAAGTTTCCTTTTCCTACACATTGTTGCCAGCATTTATTCTTGTCATTTTAATTTTAGCCATTCTAACTGGTGTAAAGTGGTATCTCATTGTGGTTTTGATTTGCATTTCCCTGTTAATTAGTGAGGTTGAGCATCTTTTCATGTGTCTGTTGGCTATCTGTATGTCTTTAAAAAATGTCTATTCAGGTCCTCTGTCCAGTTTTTAATCAGAATGTTTGAGTGTTGGGTTTTTGTTGTTTGGTTTGGTGTTGAGTTGTATAATTTCCTTATATACTTTGGATATTAATCCCTTATTAGATATATGATTTGCAAATATCTTTTCCCATTCAGTACATTGTCTTTTGTTGGTTTCCTTCATTGTGCAAAAGCTTTTTATTTTGATATATTCCCAGTAGTTAAACTTTGCTTTTGTCTCCCTTGTTTTAGGAGACATCTGTAGAAAAATAGTGCTACAGCCAGTGTCAGAGAAATTACTGCTTGTGTTCTCTTCTAGAATTTTTATGGTTTGGTCTCATAGTGTGGGTTTATTTCTGGATTCTCTCTTCGGTTCCATTGATCTATGTGTTTATTTTTGTGTCAGTTACCTACTGTTTTGATTACTACAAATCTTGAAATCTGGGATTGTGATACCTCTAGCTTTGTTCTTCCTTCTCAGGACTCCTTTGGCCATTCAGAGTCTTTTCTGGTTCCATACAAATTTTAGGATTATTTGTTCTAGTTTTGTGAAAAATGTTATTGGTATTTTGATAGGGATTTCTTTGAGTAATATGAACATTTTGACAATATTAATTCTCCCAATCCATGAGCTTGGAATATATTTCTATTTGTTTATATCATCTTTAATTTCTTTCATCACTCTTTTACAGTTTTCAGAATATAGTCTTTCATCTCCTTGGTTAAGTTTACTCCTAGGTATTTTATTCTTTTTGGTATAATTATAAATGTTGTTCTTAAAATTTCTCTTTCAGCTACTTAGTTATTAATGTACAGAAACACTACCAATTTCTGGGTATTAATTTTGTATCCTGCCACATTACTAAATCCACTTATTACTTCTAATAGTTGTTTGGTGGGGTCTTTAGAATTTTCTATGCCTAGTACCAAACCATCTACAAATAGTGACAGTTTAACTTCTTCTTTACCCATATAGCTACCTCTTCTTTTTCCTGATTGCTGCAGCTGGGACTTCCAGTATTATGTTGAATAAAAGTGTTGAGAGTAGACATCCTTGTCTTGTTCCTGACCTTAGGGGCAAAACTCTCAGCTTTTTCCCATTGAATATGATATTAGCTGTGGGGTTTTCATATATTGCCTTTGTTATGTAGGTATGTTCCCTTTAACCCCTTTGTTGAGAGTTTTTATCATGAATGGATGTTGAAACTTGTCAAATGCTTTTTCTCCATCTATTGAGATGATCATGTGATTTTTATCCTTCATTTTGTTGATGTGATAGATGACATCAGTTGATTAAGAATATCGAACCATCCTTGCAACCACAGAATAAATCCCAACTGACTGTAGTGAATGATCTTTTTAATGTATTGTTGTATGCAGTTTGCTATTATTGGGTTGGGGATTTTTGCATCTATGTTCATTACAGATTGGTGCGTACTTTTCTTTGTGGTGTCTTTATCTTGTTTTGGTATCAGGTAAATGCTGATATCCTAGAATGTATTTGGAAGCTTTCCTTTTCTTCTTATATTTTGGAATACTTTGAGGAATTAACTCTTTAAGTGTCTGGTATAATTCACCTGTGATTCCATCTAGTCCTGGGCTTTTACTTTTTGGTAGTTTTTGGATTACCAATTCAATTTCATTACTTAACAGTCTTTTTATATTTTCTATTTCAGCTGGTTCAGTTTGGAAGACTGTATGTTTATAGGAACTTACTTTTTCTAAGTTGTCCAGTTTGTTGGCATATAATTTTTTGTAGTATTCTCTTGGTAACCTTTATATATTTGTGGTGTCAATTACTTCTTCCACATTTCTGATTTTATTTATTTGAGTCATTTCTCTTTTTTTCTTGGTGAGTCTGAGTAAGGGTTTGTCAATTTTGTTTATCCTTTCAAAGAACCACCTCTTGGTTTCATTTACTTTTTCTATTGCTGTTTAGTCTTTTTATCACTTATTTCTGCTCTGATCTTTATTGTTTCCTTTCTTCTACTCCTCTTGGACTTTGTTCTTCTTTTTCTAGTTCCTTTAGATGTAATTTTACATTGTTTGGGCTTTGTGAAATTTTTTTTAAAGATTTTATTTATTTATTTGAGAGAGAGTGTGTGTGTGTATGAGCAGGGGAGAGGGACAAAATAAGAGAGAGCCTGATGTGGGGCTTGATCCTAGAATCCTGGAGTCATGACCTGAGCCAAACACAAACACTTAACTGACTAAACCACCCAGGCGCCCCTAAGCTTCTTGTTTCTTGAGGTAGGCCTGTATTGCTATATGCTTCTCTCTTAGAACTGCTTTCACTGTGTCTTAGAGATTTTGGACTGTTGTGCTCTCATTTCATGTTCTTCAGGTATTTTTCTGTTTCTTCTTTGATTGCTTTATTGAATTATTCATTGTGTAGTATCATATTGTTTTGTCTCCTCATGTTTACGTTTTTTTCCAGGGTTTTTCCTGTGATTTATTTCTAGTTACATATTGTCATGATCAGAAAAGATGCAAGATATGGTTTCAATTTTCTAAATTTATTGAGGCTTGTTTTATGCCCTGGTATGTGATCTGTTCTGGAGAATGTTTCATGCTCACTTGAAAAAAATATGTATTCTATTGTTTTGGGATAGCATTATTTGTATGCATCTATTATATCCATCTAGCCCAATATGTCATTCAAAGATGTTGTTTCCTTATTGATTTTCTGGATGATTTATCCACTGATGTAAGGGGGTGGTTAAAGTCCCCTAGTATTACTGTATTACTGTCCATTTTTCTTTTTATGTCCATTAATATTTGCTTTATGTATTTAGGTGCTCCAGTTTGGAGTTCAAAGATACTTAACTAATGTAATGTATTTTTTTTTTTTAAAGATTTTATTTATTCTTCAGAGAGAGAGGGAGAGAGAGCGAGCACAGGCAGACAGAATGGCAGACGGAGGCTGAGGGAGAAGCAGGTTCCCTGCTGAGCAAGGAGCCCGATGTGGGACTCGATCCCAGGATGCTGGGATCATGACCTGAGCTGAAGACAGCTGCTTAACCAACTGAGCCACCCAGGCGTCCCTAATGTAATGTATTCTTGTTGAAGGGTATGCAATACCTTTTCTTGTCTCTTGTTATAGTCTGTTTTAAAGTCTAGTTTGTCTGATGTATTTCTACTCCAGATTTTTTTTTCCACTTCTGATTGCATAGTAAATGTTTTTCCATCCCTCCACTCTCATTCTGTATGTTTCTTTAGGGATGAGTCTCTTGTAGGCAGCATATAGGTGGGTCTTGTCTTTTTACCCATTCTGCCACCCCATATCTTTTTATTAGAGCATTTAGGCCATTTAGATTTGAAGTAATTATTGATAGCTATGTATTTATTGCCATTTTGGGGTTGTTTTCTGGTTGTTTTTGTAGTTTTTTGTTCCTTTCTTCTGTTGCTGCCTTTGTGATTGATGAGTTTCTATAGCGTTATGTTGGCTTTCTTTCTATTTTTTATGTGTAATAGGTTTGGGGCTTGTGGTTACCATGAGGTTCATAACTTACATCCTAAGTAGCAGTCTACATTAATTTGAAGTCATTAATTTAAGTTCAAGCATTCTAAAAAAACAAAACCATTGGGACACCTGGGTGGCTCAGTTGGTTTAGCATCCAACTCTTGATCTTGGCTCAGATCTTGATCTCAGGGTTGTGAGTTCAAGCCCTACACAGGGCTCTACGCTGGGCATGGAACCTACTTTTTAAAAAAAATAGTAAATTAAGCAAATGATAAATTAAAAAAACATAAAAGAAAAAAATTTCCCCTTTCTTCCTTTTTACTCCCTTTTCCACGTTTTATGTATATATTGTGATATTTTATGTCTTTTTATTCATAATTATTCATAATTTTCTTCCAAATAGTTTTGGCTATTTCTTTTCCACTTCAAGAAGCCCATTAAACATTGTTAGTTCTGTGATGGTAAACTCCTTTATCTTTTGTCTGGGAAACTCTTTCTCTTTCTAAATCTGAATGGCAAACTTGCTGGGTAGAGTTTTCTTGGTTGTATGTTTTTTTCCTTTGACACCTTGAATGAATCATGCCACTTCCTTCTGGTGTGCAGACTTTTTGCTGAAATATCAGACGATAGCATTTTATGTGTTTCCTTGTAGCTAACTTTTTGTCTCTCTCTTGCTGTTTTTAAGATTCTCTCTTTATTATTACTCTTTGAAATTTTAATTATTGTGTGTCATGGTATGGACCTCCTTGAGTTCATTTTATTTGGAACTCTGTATTCGTCTTGGATGTCTATTTCTTTCCCTAGTTTAGGAAAATTTTCAGTTATTATTTCTTCAAAGATCCCTATATTACAAATGTTTCTTTGCTTGATGTTGTCCAAGAGAGTTTGTTATCTATCCTTTTCTTACTCCTTTCTTTTTGCTGTTTAGCTTCTGTGCTTTCCATTACCCCACCTTTTAGGTCATTGATATGTCTTTCTGCATCCTAAATTTTTTCATTCCCTCAAGTGTGTTTTTATTTCAATTATTCTATTCACCTCTGATTGGTTCTTTTTAGTATTTTTTATCTGTTTATTAAAGATTTTCCCGAGTTCTTCTACTCTTCTCCAGACCATTTATTTTAAATTCTTTACCAGGTATATATTCTCTCTATATATATATATCTCTATCTCTAGATCTTTAATTTTTAGTCCTTTTAGTTCTTTTTCTGAGGTTTTTCCTTGTTCTTTCTTTTGGAGCATATTCCTCTGCCTACCCATTTTGCTTGGCTGTGTTTGTTTCCATGAATCAGTCAAAACAGCCACATCTCTTAAACTCAAAAGAGTGATCTTGTGTTTGGTGACCCCTTTGTAGACTGTGTGAGCTTTGGTGACTTGCTGGCTAGCTGAAGCTATGGCTATATGTGCTATTACTCTTTTAAACTGTAGCTTCTTAAAGAAAGAAAAAAAATAACAAAATTAAAAGAAAAAAACTGAAAAGAACCAAAAATAAAAACAAGACATTTTTAATATAAAAATAAATGAATTTTTACTTTTAAAAAATATGACTTATTTTCTGTTGTCTAGCACCATAGGGTCTGGTATGGGCTTGAGGACTCTGGCCTCACTGAGATTATGTGCTCATTGTTAGCTAGACCCTACTTCAGTCTAGGCTCTTAAGGTGGTGGGGAGAGAATGTTTTAAACCCCAGCTTATTTTTCTTGCCCCAGTGCAACCCGGGGTTGGTGTGGATTTGTAGGTGTTGGACTTGCTGAGGTCACATTTTGCTATGACAACCCAACCCTCCCTTAGAGTGTCCAGATCCTGCTCAGGTCTGGGTTTTTAACATAACATAAACCATGTTGCTCTCCAGTCTCTTTGACATGGGGAACATTCTCACAGAGTTCTAGTGTTATCTTTTTTATATGCTGATTACTCCTTTAAATTGCAGCTTTTTTTTTTTTTTTCCTGTGCCTAAGGACAGAGGAATTTGTTCCCAGTCCTTCAGTACTATCCTTCCCCAGTGCATTTTCCCAGCATTGGAGGTGAGTTTCCCTTTATTACCATGTCTCCATCTCTCTTACTGTCCTCCTGCCTTTTTATCTTGGTTGTTCAGATGCTGTTCAGTCAGCACTCAGTTCTTCTTCAGGAGGAATTATTCTATTAATAGGTGTAATTTCTTGTTTTCCATGTGGGAGGTGAGTTCAGGGTCTTCCTTTATCACCACCTTGGACCAGAACTCCTTTAGATTTACTTTTCCTTTATGTTTCTTTTCTTTCCCATCTATGTATTAAGCATTTTATCCTCTTTCTAGTGTGCCTTCCTTTATTGTAGATTGAGAAGGTAAAAGCTACATTTCTTAAACTCTTCTGCTACTTGAACCCCAGGATCGATTTAGGTTCTGCCAGCTAGATGTCCTTATAGAAGATTTGGAAACTGGGATGTCTAGTCACTACATTTATGGGTATTAGTTAATAGGCACAGTCGTCCACCTGCCCACAGATACATTAAAGCCAGTTTCCTTCACTATAGGACACAGTCGAGATGGTAAATGCCTGGAGTTTATTTCCCATTTTCCTGAGTGTGATGGATGTAAAAGTTTCCTTGGAAGACCAATTCTTGGTCTTGTCCCAGGAGATACACCTTAGACACCACCTATCCTGCCTTTTATTGATTTTGGAATGAACTAATTCTCTACATTAAATACTTCTCTACTTAAAATACCTTCCATAGTCTCTATCATCTACAATGAAAACTTGTGCTATATAATTCAAAGACTGTAAAAATGTTTTCCTATATTTTTGAAACCTTAAATTTATTTAGTCCATTCAGGATCAATTTTGATTATTGTATGAGGGAGTAATCTAATTTTAGAAATATGATCAATTATCCTAACACCATTTCTTAAACAGTGTATTTTCTCCACTACTTTGTAAGTGACGTATTATTTGTCATATGCTAATTTCTCTTATGAAGAAGAGATATGATAAATTGAATGAATATTATTGTATTAGAATAAAAATTACTGTAGTATATAGTATATGTGTATTATTGCATCTGGATGAGAAACCTTTCAAGAAGGAAAAACTTTTTTTTTTTTTTTTACTGAGTTGCTTTCAAACTGTTTGTGTGGTTGTCCTAGTTTCAAGATATAGTTGACTGACAGGAATAAGATAAAGATGGAGAAGACCACGTGATGTCATATACTTCTGAACACAAAAGACTAAACCAAAAGAAGATACTAGGGAAAATGTCCACCACTCTTAGGCACCCTGATTAGAGCCACCCTTCTTCATGTTAATAAGGCCACTAAAAAATTTAAAAACACTAATGAAGAACAAATTTCCATGTAGCTGAGTTACTTTTGCCTTGGATTCAACATATTTGGGTTAGAGTGGTAAACTAAAAAATAATTTAAAAGTACATGGACTTGGGTTTTTTTTTTAAAGTCTGGGACACTATATTTTCCTTGTTTTCCCTCTAATGTGGATCAGGATTTTCAAATTTATATGTTGTCACATTTATTCTCTTTATAGCATTTCTTCAAAAAAGACAACAGAACTCATAGCCTATGTGCACTGGCCAGGATTGTAGCAATTATATCTTGCTTGAATTATCTCCCTCTCAGAGAGGACTAGAAGATACAGTTGAAAAAATCCTGGATGAAAAGTTCCCTAATCTGGGGAATGGAACAAGTGTTCTTGTCCTAGAAACAGAGGCTATCCTCTAAGATCATCAAGGATAGAAAGACCCCCAGGCACATGATTGTGAAATTCGCAAATTGTAAATTCAGAGAAGATGTTTTAAGGGTACTAAGGGGGAAGAGATTCCTTATGTACAGAGGGAGGACCATGAGAATAATTTCAAACCTGTCCACAGAAACCCAGCAAACCAGAAAGGGCTGTTAAAACATATTCAGGGCACTAAATGAGAAGAGCATGCAACCAAGAATACTTTATGTGGCAAGACTGATATTCAGAATGGATGGAGAGATAAAGAGCTTCCAAGACCAGCAAAGTCTAAAAGATTGTGTGACCACCAAGCTGGTACTACAAGAATTAGTAAGGGGGTTCTATAAAATAAGAAAGGCCCCAAGAATGATATAGAACAAAAATTTACAGAGACAATCTATAGAAACAAGGACTTCACAGGCAACCTGATGACAATAAAAACTTATCTTTCAATAATTACTCTCAACATGAATGGTCTACATGCTCCCATAATATGGCACAAGGTTGCAGACTGGATAAAAAGACCCACCATATGCTGACTACAAGAGATGCATTTTGAACCTAAAGAAACCCAGACTGAAAGTGAAGGGATGAACATCATTCATGCCAACAGGTCTCAAATGAAAGCTGGGGTAGCAATTCTCATACCAGATAAATTAGATTTTAAGCTAAACACTGTAGTCAGAGATACAGAAGGACACTACATCATTCTCAAAGGGTCTATCCACCAAGAAGATCTAACAATTGTAAATATTTATGCCTCCAACATGGGAGCAGCCAACTACATAAGACAACTGTTAATCAAAACAAAGTCATATTGATAAGAATATGTTAATTGTAGGGGATCTTAACAGGCCACTCTCAGCAACAGACAGATCATCTAAACACAAAAATAAACAAAGAAACAAGAGCTTTGAATGACACTTTGGACCAGATGGACCTCATAGATATATACAGAACATTCCACCATAAAACAACAGAATACTTACTCTTCTCGAGCCCACATGGAACTTTCTCCAGAATAGACCATATGCTGGGTCACAAATCAGGGTTCAACTGATACCAAAACATTGAGATTATTCCCTGCATATTCTTGGACCACAATGCTTTGAAACTGGAACTCAATCACAAGAAAAAGTTTGGAAGGAATTAAAACACTTGGAAGCTAATGACCATCCTGCTCAATAATGTTTGGATCAACCAGAAAATCAAAGAAAAGCTGAAACAATTCAATAAGAATGAAGACACATCAGTCCACAACCTATGGGATACAGCAAAGGCAGTGCTAAGGGGAAATACATTACCATCCAAGCCTCTCTCAAAAAAATTGAAAAATCCTGAATATACAAAATCTCTTTACACCTTAAAGAACTGGAGAATCAACAACAAATTAAGCCAACCCCATGCACAAGAAGGGAAGTAATTAAGGTTAGAGCAGAGATCAATGAGTTAGAAGCTAGAGATACAGTAGAACACATCAATGAAACTAGAAGCTGGTTCTTTGAAAGAATTAATAAGATCAGTAAACCATTGGCCAAACTAATCTAAAATAAAAGAGTACCCAAATCAATAAAATCATGATGAAAGGGGTAAGATCATGACTAACACCAAGAAAATAGAAAATTATTATCAGAAATTAATTATCGGAAATTATTATCAACAGCCATATGCCAATAAATTAAGCAACCTAGAAGAAATGGATGCATTCCTGGAAACCTATAAATGTCCAAGACTGAAAGAGGAAGAAATTGACAACCTGAATAGACCAATACCCAGTAACAAGATTGAAGCAGTGATCAAAAACCTTCCAAAAGGGGCACCTGGGTGGCTCAGAGGGTTAAGCCTCTGCCTTTAGCTCAGGTCATGGTCTTATGGTCCTGGGATCGAACCCCGCATTGGGCTCTCTGCTCAGCAGGGTGCCTGCTTCCCCCTCTCTCTCTGCCTGCCTCTCTGCCTACTTGTGATCTCTCTCTGTGTGTTAAATAAATAAAAATCTTTAAAAGAAAAAAACAACTCCCAAAAAACAAGAGTCCAGGACCTGATGGATTCCCTGGGGAATTCTACCAAACATTCAAAGAAGAAATAATACCTATTCTCCTGAAGCTGTTTCCAAAAAAAAGAAAAGAGAAGAAATAGAAGGAAAACTTCCAGATTCTTTCTAAGAAGCCAGCAGTACCTTCGTCTCTAAACTAGATAAAGACCCCATCAAAAAGGAGAATTTCAGACCAATATCCCTGATGAATATGGATGCCAAGGTTCTCAACAAGATCCTAACTAATAAGATCCAACATTAAAAAGATTATCCATCATGACCAGGTGAGATTTATCCCTGGGATGCAAGGGTGGTTCAACATTTGCAAATCAATCAATGTGATAGAACAAATCAATAAGAGAAGAGACAAGAATGGCATGGTCCTCTCAAATGATACAGAAAAAAATCATCTGACAAAATACAACATCCTTTCCTGATTAAAACTCTTCAAAGTATAGGGATAGATAGAACATTCCTCAACTTTATAAAATCCATCTATGAAAAACCCACAGTGAAGATCATTCTCAGTGGGAAAAAACTGAGAGCCTTTCCCACTGAGATCAAGAACATGACCAGGATGCCCACTCTCACCACTGTTGTTCAATATAGTACTAGAAGTCCTAGCAACAGCAATCAGACAACAAAAATAAATAAAAGGTATTCAAACTGGCAAAGAAGTCAAACTCTCTCTCTTCACAGATGACATGATACTTTATGTAGAAAACCCAAAAGATTCTACCTCCAAATTACTAGAACTCATACAGCAATTTGGTAATGTAGCAAGATACAAAACCAAGGCACAGAACCCGGTTGCTTTCTTATACACTAACAATGAAACTATAGAAAGGGAAATTAGATAATCGATAAATACATAACCAGAAACCACAAGACACCTCGGAATCAACCCAACCAAACAGGTAAAGAATCTATACTCAAGGAACTACAGAACACTCATGAAAGAAATTGAAGATGACACAAAAAGATGGAAAAACATTGCATGCTCATAGATCAGGAGAATAAATGTTAAATTGTCTCTGCTGCCCAATCAAAATACCAGTGGCATTTTCCAACATGCTAGAACAAAAAATCCTAAAATTTGTATGGAACGAGAAAAGATCCTGAATCGCCAAGGAAATGTTGAAAAACAAAACCAAAATGGAGGTATCACGTTGCCTGATTTCAAGCTTTATTACAAAGCTGTGATTACCAAGACAGCATGGTTCTGGCACAAAAACAGACATATAGACTAATGGAATGAGTAGGGAGCTCAGATATGGGACCCTCGTCTCTATGGTCAAGCAGGAAAAAATATCCAGTGGAAAAAAAGACTGTCTCTTCTATAAATGGTGCTGGGAAAATTGGACAGCTATGTATAGAAGAATGAAACTCAACCATTTTCTTACACCATACACAAAGATAAACTCTATATGGATGAAAGACCTCAATGTGAGACAGGAATCCATCAGAATCCTGGAGGAGAACATAGGCAGTAACCGCTTTGATATTGACCACACCAACTTTCAAGACATGTCTCCAAAGGCAAAAAAAAAAAAAAAAAAGCAAAAATGCACTTTTGCAATTTCCTCCAGATAAAAATCTTCTGCACAGCAAAGAAACAGTAGACAAAACAAAGAGGAAATCCACGGAATGGGAGAAGATATTCACAAATGACACTACAAACAGAGGTGATATCCAAGATTTATAAAGAACTTCTCAAACTCAACACCCCAAAAAACAGATAAACAAGTCAAAGAATGGGCAGAAAACATGATCAGACACTTCTCCAAAGAAGACATACAAATGGCTAGCAGACACATGAAAAAATATTCACCATCATTAGCCCTCAGGGAAATTCAAATCAAAACCACATTGAGATACTACCTTATACCAGTTAGAATGGCAACGATTAACAAGTCAGGAAACAACAAATGTTTGAGAGAATGTGGACGATTAACAAGTCAGGAAACAACAAATGTTTGAGAGAATGTGGAGAAAGGTGAGCCCTCTTACACTGTTGATTGGAGTGCAAGTTGATGCAATCACTTTGGAAAACAGTGTGGAGATTCCTCAAAAAATTAAAAATAGAGCTACCCTGTGACCCTGTAATTGCACTACTGGGTATTTACCCCAAAGTTACAGATGTAGTGATAAGAAGGGGCACATGCACCCCAATGTTCCTAGAAACAATGTCCAAAATAGCCAAACTGTGGGAAAAGCTGAGATGCCTTTCAGTAGAAGAATGGATAAAGAAAATGTGGTCCATATATACAATTGAATATTAATTACTCAGCTATCAGAAAAGATGAATACCCAACTTTTGCATCAATATGGACACGACTGGAGGAAATTATACTGAGTAAAATAAGTCAAGCGGAGAAAGTCAATTATCATATGGTTTCACTTACTTGTGGAACGTAAGGAATAACAAGAAGGACATTAGGAGAAGGAAAGGAAACGTGAATTGGGGGAAATCAGAGGCAGAGACTGTGAGAGACTGTGGACTCTGAGAAACAAACTGAGGGTTCTAGAGGGGAGGGTGGTGGTAGACATGAGAGACTGTGGACTAGAGGGGTAATCCACAGAGACTGTGGACTCTGAGAAACAAACTGAGGGTTCTAGAGGGTAGGGGGGTGGGGGGGATGGGTGATCCTGGTGGTGGGTATTAAGGAGGACATGTATTGCATGGAGTACAGGTGATGTATATAAACAATAAATATTGGAACACTGTATCAAAAAATAATGATGTATTTTATGGTGACTAACATAACACAATAAAAAATATTAAAAAAAATTCTCCCTCTCTTTTTTTGTTACTGAAAAGGGAGATCAAGTTCAATCCGAAGCTCTTGGAAAGGGTAGAAAAGGCTTCTAATTACAATGTTCCTTGGTTTGTTGTTGTATTCTTTTATTAACTTGTCTATTTTAGTACCAACACCAAAGTGCTTAAATTTCTTATAACATTATAAAATGTGTTAATATCCAGTAGACAAAACCTCTTTCATTGTTCTTATTAAAATTCTTTTCTTGGTTCCTTCATGTCCATTTCCTCTACTAGGTAATCTTTAGAATCATCTTTTCAAATTTCATAAAATATAATTTGAGATTTTGATTGACATTTATTTGCATCTACAAATCAAATTTTTGGAGAATTGCCATCCTTATAATTTTAAGTCTTTCCTTTCAAATAAGGTATGTCTCTATTTAATATTTTCTTCAGGTTTTTTGAGAAAGTTGTATCCTCTTTTGTAAGGATCTTACACATTTCTCATCAGGTCTGTTCCTAAATATTTTGTTTCTGAGTGTCAGATTTTGCACTGCATTTTCTATGTGGCTGTTGTTAACCTATGATAAAGTGGATGTTTGTTTGTTTGTTTGTTTAATTTTAAGTAGGCTCCAGGTCCAACATGGGGCCTGAAGCCATGACCCTGAGATCAAGAATTGCATGTTCCACTGAGGAAGCCAGTCACACACCCCAAAGTTGCTGGGTTTTATATGTTGATTTTGTATTTTAACATCTATCTAAACTATTTGAATAGTTCTAATGATTTTTTATGTTTTCTTGGAGTTTTTTATACACAATCATTCTATTTCAAAGTAATGGCAGTTTTATCTCTTCTTTTCCAATAATTATGCCCAGTTTATGTGTCTTATTGCATTATCTAGTACCTCTAGAATCATGTTGGAAGGTAGCAGAAATAATCCTGTCTTCTCTTGTTCTTACCTTAAAAGAAAATGCTTCTAAGTCATTACCATTGACTGTTTTTGCAATAGATTTCTATTAGCTATATGGTATCAATTTTTAAAATTCTATTTACTACTATTACCATTTTGGTGATCATTAGTGCTGATTTATTTTCATGTTTCTTTAGTAAGAAATATGTGTACATGAATTTTTATAAAGAATCTGATTTCTACTGGAAAGATATATGGCTTTTTTTCTTCAGTTTCTTAATAAAATGATGTTTATTGAAATTTTATAAGGAAAACTCAGGGTTACATTCCTAGAACTAACTGTACCTGCTTACAACTGATCATTTTGCATAGTGGCTTGGTTTAGTTTTATGGATGTAGGGTTCTCTTAAATGTCTCTTAGAACACAGCCTCAGGGACCTTTGGGACTGGAGTAAGTTTTCACATTTGTGTCATCAGAATTCTAGAAGGAGAGGGGAAAGAGAGGAGAGTTAAATAAAATACTTGAAGACATAATGACTGAAACCTTCCCAAATTTTGGCAAATTTGATTCAAGAAGGTAAATGAACTCTAGACATAATAAATCCCAAAACATCGACACCAAGACATATCACAGTTACATTTCTGAAACATAGGCTTGAAATCAGCCCAAAGACACATTACCCAAAGTGAGCTAACACTTAGGATGGCTATTGCTCATCAGAAATCATATAAGTCAGAAGTAAGTAGCGTAATACTTCGCAAGTTTTGAAAGAAAGTAACTGCCAACCCAAAATCTTACCCAGTGAAAATACCTACAAGAATGAAGAAAAATCAAGACATTCTCAGAGGAAAAAAAAACTAAAAGACTCTCCTAAATGAGTGGTTAAACAAAGTTCTCTAAACAGAAAGGAAATAATAAAAGAAGCAATCTTAGAAGATCAGAAGGAGAAGAAGAATACAATAGACAAAAATATGAATAAGTGCAATAGGGTTTCCTTTGGCTCTTGAACCTTTTAAATCATGTTTGAGGGTTGAATCAAAAATTTTAACTGACTGATGTAGTTCTAAATGTACATACAGGAAATATTTTAGATGATTATTTAATAATAGGGAAGGATAATGGGATGTAAAGTGGGGTCACATTGTTATATTTCACTTGAACTAGTGAAATGATCCCACCAGTAGACTATGAAGATATAAATAGATAGATAGAGAAATATAATCTATTACCCAGAAAAAAAAGTAAATAAAGCTATACACAGATATATTCAAGAATATGATCAATAAATCAAAGTGGAATTTTTTTTTAAATGTTGAACTAGCCCATGGAATGGAGGGAAAATAAAAACAAATACAAAAGCAAAAAAGTAAAACAGCAGACTTAAACCCTAACTTATCAATAATTACATTAAATTTAAATGGTTTAAATACATCAATTAAGAAATTGTCAGAGTGGGTTTAAAAGCATAATCCAGCAATACACTGTCTGTAATAAACTAACTTCAAATATCATAATATAGGCAAGTTGAAAGTAAAAGGATAGAAAGATATATCATGAAAACAATAATCCAAGGAAAAGAAGAGTGGATAAATTAATATCTGATAAAAATAAACATCAGCATGAGACAGGAATCCATCAGAATCCTAGAGGAGAACATGGGCAGCACCCTCTTTGATATCAGCCACAGCAACTTCTTTCAAGATATGTCTCCAAAGGCGAAGGAAACAAAAGCGAAAATAAACTTCATTAAAATCAAAAGCTTCTGCACAGCAAAGGAAACAGTCAAAAAAACAAAGAGGCAACCCACGGAATGGGAGAAGATATTTGCAAATGACAATACAGACAAAAGGTTGATATCCAGGATCTATAATGAACTCCTCAAACTCAACACACACAAAACAGACAATCATATCAAAAAATGGGCAGAAGATATGAACAGACACTTCTCCAATAAAGACATACAAATGGCTATCAGACACATGAAAAAATGTTCATCATCACTAGCCATCAGGGAGATTCAAATTAAACCACATTGAGATATCACCTTACACCAGTTAGAATGGCCAAAATTAACAAGACAGGAAACAACATGTGTTGGAGGGGATGTGGAGAAAGGGCAACCCTCTTCCACTGTTGGTGGGAATGCAAGTTGGTGCAGCCTCTTTGGAGAACAGTGTGGAGATTCCTCAAGAAATTAAAGATAGAACTTCCCTATGACCCTGCAATTGTACTCCTGGGTATTATAGAGATGTCGTGAAAAGAAGGGCCATCTGTACCCCAATGTTTATAGCAGCAATGGCCACGATCACCAAACTATGGAAAGAACCAAGATGCCCTTCAATGGACGAATGGATAAGGAAGATGTGGTCCATATACACTATGGAGTATTATGCCTCCATCAGAAAGGATGAATACCCAACATTTGTAGCAACATGGACGGGACTGGAAGAGATTATGCTGAGTGAAATAAGTCAAGCAGAGAGAGTCAATTATCATATGGTTTCACTTATTTGTGGAGTATAACAAATAACATGGAGGACTTGGGGAGTTAGAGAGGAGAAGGGAGTTGGGGTAAATTGGAAGGGGAGGTGAATCATGAGAGACTATGGACTCCTGAAAAACAATCTGAGGGGGTTGAAGTGGTGGGGGCTGGGACATTGGGGCACCAGGTGGTGGGTATTATAGAGGGCATGGATTGCATGGAGCACTGGGTGTGGTGAAAAAATAATGAATACTCTTATGCTGAAAATAAATTAATTAATTGGGGCGCCTGGGTGGCTCAGTGGGTTAAGCCGCTGCCTTCGGCTCAGGTCATGATCTCAGAGTCCTGGGATCGAGTCCCGCATCGGGCTCTCTGCTCAGCGGAGAGCCTGTTTCCCTCTCTCTCTCTCTGCCTGCCTCTCCATCTACTTGTGATTTCTCTCTGTCAAATAAATAAATAAAAAATCTTTAAAAAAAAATAATTAATTAATTAATTAATTTTAAAAAAACAGGGCAAGTAAAATTGCCAGAGATAGAAAAGGACATAGTATAATTATTTAAAAAATCATTCAGCAAGAAACCAGCAATCCTAAATCTGTATGCACCAAATATAGCCAAAATAATGAACCAAAACTTGATATAAAGGAGAAATAGATAAATCTATAATTCTATCTGGAGACTTCAAAACCCTCTCTCAGCAACTGACAGAACATCTACACAGAAAATGAGCAAGAATAAAATAGAATTCAATAGCATTATCAACCAACAGGACCTAATTGATATTTATGGAACACTCCATCCAATAACAGCAGAATATATATTCTTTTCAAGTTCCTATAAAACATAAACCAAGATATACCATATCCTGGCCACAATACAAATCTCAACATCAACAGATTTAAAATTGGAAACACACAGAGGGTATTCTCTGCCACATGGAATTAAATTTGAAGTAAAAAAACAGAAAGATAATAGTAAACTCTCCAAATAGTGGGAAACTAAATAGCATACTCCTAAATAATCCATGGATCAGAGAAGACATTCAAGAGAAATCTAAAACTACACAGAACTGAATGAAAATGAAATAAGACATATCAATAGTTATGATACACAGAGCGATACTGAGAGGAAAACTTAAAGCACTAAATGCACACATTAGAAAACAGGACAAGTCTCAAATCAATAATTTAATTTCCTACCTAAAGAAACTTAAAAGGGGGGGGAGCAAATTAAGGCAAAATGAGAAGAAAAGAAATAATATATAAGTAGAAATCAATGAAACTGAGAGCAGAAAAGCAAAAGAAAATAAATGAAGTAAAAGCCTAGTTCTTTGAGAATAATAAAATTTATAAACTTTAGCCAGACTGCCAAAGGGAAAAAAACAGAAATGACATAAATTAACATCCCCAATGAAATAGGGGATATCACTACAGACTCTGCAAGCATCAAAGGATAATAATGGAATACTATAAACAAGTTATACAAATTTGATAACTTTGAGTCTTGTTCCTCAAAAATTAAAAACTACCACTATATAGATATAGATACAGATATATATAAAATAGACAATTCATATACCATACAACTTACCCAAAGTATACAGTTCAGCGGCTTTCAATATATTCATAGAATTGTACATTCATTGCCAAAATAAGTTTTTGTATATTTTATCCCCAATACACCCCCTATCTTCGTCATCACTACACCATCTGCCAATCCCACCTAGCCCTAGGAAACTACTAATCTACTTTCTGTATCTATAGAGTTGCCTATTCTAGAATTACATATAAATGGAATGACACAAATGTAGTCCTTTGTGACTGGCTTCTTCCACTTAGCATGATGTTTTCAATGTTCATCAGTATTTCATTTCTTTTTATTGCTAAACAATACTTCATCCATACATGAGTTATGAATATTTGGGTTGTTCTATCTTTTGGATATTAATAATTCTGCAATAAATATTCACACACATGTTTGGTGTAGACATATGTTTTTTATTTATTTTGGATATATACTTGAGAGTAGAATTTGCCAGATCATATGGTAATTCTGTATTTGACTGAGGGATTGCCAAACTGTTTTCCAAAGCAACTGCACCATTTTACATTCTCCTCAGCAGTGCATGAAGGTTCCAATTTCTCTAACACTTGTTATCTTTTTTCTTATAGCCATCCTAGTGAGTGTGAAGTAGAATTAGCCATTCCATGATGGCTAACTATGCTGAGCATTTTTCATGTATTTATTGTGTATACCTTGTTTAAAGAATTATCTATTCAGTTACTTTTCCTATTTTTAATTTGGTTATTTGCTTTTTAATTGTCATATTATAATACTTCTTTATAGAATCTAGATACTAGAGTCTTATCAGATATATGATTTGCAAGTATTATTTCCTATTTTGTGGGTTATTTTTTCATTTGCTTGATAATGTCTTTTGAAACAAGTTTTTAGTTTTCATGAAGTCCTATCTATTTTTATTTGGTTGCTTGTGATTTTGGTGTCATATCTAAGAAAGCATGGCCTAATCCAAGGTCACAGGTATTTATACCTATGATTTCTCTTAAGAGTTTTATAGTTGTAGTTTTTACATTTAAGACTTTGGTCTACTTCTGGTTAATTTTTGTATGTGGTGTGAGGCAGTGGTCCAACTTATTCTTTTGCATGTGGCTATCCAGTTGTCCAAGCAACATTTGTTGACTCTTCCCTTATTGAATTGTCTCAGCACTCTTGGTGAAAATCAATTGACTTACAGATTATTTGGAAATATACTTAACTCCCAAGTAGTGAAAGTAGACATTTGTAGATCAATCATAGATTTTCTAGTTATATTTTTGTTATTAATTTTAATTCCATTGTCATAAGAAAACAAATTTTGTATGATTTCAATCCTTTGAAACTTGTTGCAGCTTGCTTTGTGGCCCAGCATGTAGTCAATTTTTATAAATGTTCCCTGGGAAATTTAAAAGAATATCTATTCCATACATAGATGGTAGGTAGAATGCCCATACATATTCATATTTCTTATAACTTCACTGACTATTTCATCTGTTTTTTAAGATCAGTCATTTGAAGATAGGTCATAACCACCCATTGTGATCGTGGACTTATCCAATTGTTATAGTTCTGTAAATTTTTGCATATTTTGAATCCACACATTGAGAGTCTATAAATTTAGAATTGTTATATATTGATTATGAGTTAAACACTTTATTATTATAAAGTGATCCTCTTTATCTCCAATAGTAATTTCCTAAAGTCTGTTTTGTCTGTTTTTATTAATCCAACTATATCAGCTTTCTTTTAATTAAGGTTTTCTTTTATCTTTATTTTTTATCCTTATGTTTTACACATATCTTTTATAAATGTAAAACATTTATAAATGAGTTTTAGTTTTTATTCAGTCTGAAAATCTTTTCATGCAAGATTTAGTCTATTTGACTTTAGTATAATTACTGATATGTTTGGGTTGGATTTACCATACCGGTTCTTTTTCCTTTTTCCATTCTATTTCTCCTTTTCTGCCTTTAAAAAATAGATTGAGTGTTTTTATGATTTCTTTTCCATTATTATCTTGGAAATCATGCACCCCTACATTGTAATGATAACACTAAAAATTACCACATGCATCCTTAAGTTATAAATATCTAATATTATTTGGTATTATTTGGTATACTCTACATAGGCAATACCAACAAGGTCATTAGAACTATCTTTAGCTACATTTATATGCCCTCCCTGAATTTTATACTGTTATTGTCATGCATTTTTTTAAAGTTGGCTCCATGCCCGTGTGGAGCCCAACATGGTGCTTGAACTCACAATCCTGAGATCAAGGCTTGAGCTGAGATCAGGTCAAACACTTAACAGACTGACCCACACAGGCAGCCCTGTTGTCATGCATTTTAATGTTCTATATATCTTTAAACCTAAAAACACATTCTTTTTTTCAGTCAGTGTTTATTTGTATTCACCTTCATCATTTCTTTTTTTTCTTTTTCTTTTTTCTTTTTTTTACCTGCATTATTTTCATAGCACTTCATTCATTTATCTCTGTGCTTCCATCCAGGATCATCTTCTTTCTGCTTGAAGAACACCTTAACCGTCACATCTCCTGGTGACACCTTCTCCATTTTTATTTGTGTGAAAATGTCTTCTTTTCACTCTTGAAAGATACTTTTGCTAGATAGAATTATAGGTTAGCACTTCTTCTCTTTCATACCTTGATACCATTTCAAGGTCTTCTGATTTCAGTTGTTTCTATTAAGTGACTGACAAGCTGTCAGTCTAATTTTGGTTTGACAATGGTATTTTTTCCATCTGATAGCTTGTGTATTTTTATTTGTTTTTAGTTTTTAATGTTTTTATTATATGCTTATGTATGGATTTCTCTTTTTCTGGTTCGGAGTTTGCAGGGCATCTTAAATCTGTGACTCAGTTATGGTATGGGTTTTAGTTCTTTAGTTCTTGGTGGGGAAAAAAAAATCCCAATTTTTTTTTTTTTTTTGTCTCATTGAGCCTACCAAACAGTTACTTTAAGCTCTGTGTAATTCTAATTTCAAGCCAGGCACCATACCACATGTTTTATAGACATTGTCTCACAACAACCCTGATGGATTATTTTTTATGGAAGAAAGTTGAGGTCACACCCACTGTTTCTAAATAATAAAGCCAATGACCAAACAGCCAAGTCTTCCAAACCTCAAAATTCATGCTCTTAACCATCTCATTATAAGACTATGAAGTCCCAAATATCTGACTAACCCAGAGTTCAAAACTTTTAAGGTTTATCTCCTACCAAAGCAAAATTTCTGTCCATGTAATTGGTTCCCCAGAAAACTCCATCATAATAGTCATCCTGAATTTTTCTTTTGCATATATCTATTTTTTAAGCATCTATCACACTGTACTAGCCTCTAAAATTTCATAGTAGGTAAGGCAGATATGTTTTCTGTCTCATAGAACTTTGATTTTTGTGGGAGATAACAAATATGTAAACAAATATTTAAGATCATATCAGGCAGTGATGAAGTCAATAAGAAAATAAAACAGTGTGGCATAATAAACTGGGATATTGAATGTTGAATTTAGCCAAGTGGTCAGGGTAGAACTTCAGAGATGACATTCAAGCTGCAATCTGAATAAGAAGAGTATTCTAGGCAGAAGAAAGAATAAGTATAAAGACCCACATTTGAAAGATGCTCAGTGTATTTAATGCAGAGAAAAAAATGGGTTTTGTCTGGAGCTTCACAAATAAAGAGCAGACTGGTAGAACATGAGATAGAAAAGTTAGCAGGGTTGGAAATCTGGACACCATTTAAGATAAAAAGCAATGGTAGCAACTTTCACTTTGAGTTATAAGGGAATAACTGTGATCAGATTTACCCTTCCACACCAAGCCACTGGAAAAAATATATGAAATGACTGTTTTCAGACACTGGGGAACAAGCAGCACAGAACCGTGCTCCATGTAAGAAAGAAAATAAAGTGACTATGATCATCCTAGCTCTTTGCCTGAAAACACATTCCAGACCACAAGGAAGTAAAGCAATCCCAAGCTGAGTGCATGGTCTCATTGAGTTGAGGAAATAAATAGGAGTTTAGGGAGACTGAGGAGACTGGAAGCAACAGGGCAGAGTTTCAAAAAGAAGAGAGCTATTCAGTAAAAGAATTCCAGGAATCTCCATAGGAATCCTCTCTTAGAAAATGCATTTTTTTAACAACCCCCCCCCCCACACACACACACATACTTGATACTTGTATGCACTAAAATTTGAGAATCACTACTCTAGAGACCTAAGAAACCAGAATACAGAAGAAACAGTTGTAATATCCTCAGGGGAACAGGCTACATTTCTTATTACTGTCTGAGGTGGTTATGAATATCACCACTGCAAATGTACCCTGCCACCTCTGTTTTACCTAAAGATAAAAGGGTTCAGGTTGACTTTTAAGTGAGTAAAGATTTCACAGGGTAGTAGAAACAGTGTGGCAAAGAAACTCTTCTGACTCTCCTTCCATTCTGGAAGCCATCACGTTGATTCAGGTTTTCACCTCAGCTTGGAATAGGTGTTCTTTAGGGCAGGTTTTTGCACTTCTCAGGTATACGCATATGCTTGTGTGGTTGTTGGTTAGAGGAGAGACTAAATAAGTGAATTAACTAAACCTAGTGATACCAGGATCTCAGAATAAGTCATTTCCATCTCCACTCTGCTAAGGTTGGGTGAGGAAGATAGCCTTATTCTTATCAACTTCTGATCTTTGGGAACCACCCAAGGATCCCTGAAAGTTCATCACTCACTCCAGCCATCCCTCGTCAAGGTAGGCAATCAACTTCTATTCTCCATGACCTGGCTAATGCCACACCTATGGCAAGGGACTGTCATTACACCAAGGACCCAGCATCCTGTCAAAATTTGGGATCAAGTTTGGTTTTGAAAAGAGCAAAGAGAACGACGTAATTTAAAAATCAAAGAAATTCATTTTAGTAGTAAAAGGTTAACAGCCTTTAGGAGGAACAATTTTTAATCACCCTCGTCTAGACTCTATCACTGGAATCACCAGCCACAGAGTGAAATATGGCCCAACTGCCGCCACCAAACAGCTCCTAAAGACTGTTGTATTTAATCATGTCTGTGCACCACTTATGGATTTTCATTATGATTCCCAATGCTGTTGCGCTGGGTAAAATATTAATATCCATAGTAATGATGCATGAAGCTTGGAGTGTAATTTCTTCACTCTTCTTGTCTGATATTAAATTGTTACCACTTTATCATTTGTGTAGAACTGCACGTTTCAATTAATCTTTCCATATCAGCAGCCCTGATTAATATAGATCATGATTCATAAGCTTATCGTCACTATAGTTTTAACAGATCATTTATAAAGATCTTAAATTTCAGGGTCTGGGAGGTGCAGCTGCTGTGTCCAATGTGCCTCTTTATTCTCTGTTCCAACAGTGCTGCTATACACCGGCTGTCACCTCCTGTTGAATAATTAATTTCAGGAAACCAAATTTACCCAAGGAAAAAAAAAAATAACAGAATGAGGGGACTGGCGATTGGCAGAGTAATGGACAATGTTTGTTCACCTTTCCATGCCCAGCCGGGATATTGCCTGCTCTTCATCGGTCAGAACTACTGCTCTGGGGGATTAACCACAGGTGTGTATGGGCTTCTGCTGGCTGCAGGGGGGAATCCCAGCCAGCACAGCTATCCCAGGACAGTTGTTGAGGTTTGATGTAGCTTTGGATATCTTCCCAGGCAGCTGCTGCTGCTCACATGAATCTACAGACCTCATTAGGGTTGGCATGGCACCTGGGGCCTTACATTCGTCCTGGAATACACAGTTTAAGCCATGTGCCCCGGGTAGGGTGAGGGTGAACAGGGGAATTAGTGAAAGGTTTTCAGACATTTTTATGAACACCAGAACCATTCAGGGTTTGAGCTCTTTCACTAGAAGTGGCTCGTGAACCTCAGAGAGAGTTCTCTGGTCCACAGACCCATGACCCAGCATTGAAAGCCTGGGAAGCCATTGCAGGGACTGTCTTGCCTCTCAACCAACTTGAGGCAGAGCAGGCCCATGCAGAATTCCCTAGAGAACAGCCCTCTTGTTTGAACAGAACACAAAGGAGAGCAAGAAATAAAGCAGAGCTTGCTGACTTTCTTGGGTCTGCATGCAAAAGTTAATTCTTATGGTTTCAACTTCTCAAAGGCTGCATGTACATAGGAAAACAATTGGAATTTAAAAACAAGCAACCAAAAATCTTATTCTAGTAACTGGTAACTGGTCTAGAAACTAAAACAGTACCATTTTGTTGACTTAAAATCTGGAATATTTTGTTTCAGCCTCAATCAAAACTTGTCCTGACTAAACTTGTACTCTTTGGTTTGATCAGATTTGTAGATCTTTTCTGTGAAAGGCCTTGTTGTGGGCCCTAAGGCTTGGGCTTACATCTTAGCTTGGGTTCTCCCTGAAGACTCCAAGACAAAAAATAAAGAGCAAGTAGCATATTTGGAGATGATACTGGGAAACATCAATAAGGGTGTAAGAAAGTGAGGCAAAGAAGAAGGAGTAGTTAGTGGTGACTGCATTACTCAGGATGTCACCACCATGGGTAACTGGTGACCTCTGGGAGACCATGAGGAATATATCTCAGAGAAAGCTCAGTGGTGGGGTAAAGAAACTGAGTCATTTATTTCCCAAACCTCCATCTGTTATTAAAAGGGGTGATTTCTGGGGCATTCACTCTCCCACACTCACTCCAGACTTGCCCTGTGTGTGAGCAAAGTGATTTCCACAGACAGAAACAAATGCTCTCAGATGGAAAATATGACATATTCCTAGTAAGCAGGCTTGGCATGTAGAGGTGAGAGCCAAGGGAGTATCACCAGAGTCAAGAGCATTTGCTACAGCCACCTCTAAGCCCATGCATTTGTTCACTCATTAATTCAAGAAGTGTTCAGAGATGTTTTCTTATCTACCACTCTCCAGACAGGGAATAGTGGTTACTGAAAAAGTCCACTAAAGCTGTGAAGCTTTAAATTTAAAAAAAAAAAAAAAAAGTTGCATAAGCCTATCTTATATGTTATGACTAAAATATACAAATGTACATTTATTCACCATTAATTTGATGTTGGGCCCCATGCTTTTAATGTACATACACTTATGTGTTCTACCTTCCCTTTTTTGTACAAACCATACCCATAGAAATGCATCACCCCTGATTTCCAGTTTCCATAAAGTACAGCAAGAACTTAGTCATTTTTGAAGCAATCTCAGTACAGAAACTTTCTAGATGTTTATGATTTTTCTCTAGTCTTTTATAATGTTTTTCCCACATCTAATCCAACAGCTATTTTTCATTGACTTACACTTATTGAGTCCAAAGCATTCAATTTAATGTTCAAAGAAACAACAATTCTTCTTTTTACACTTATCATCAGTTTATGTAACATTTAATTCAATTTCATGGTGACAATATTAAGTACAACTGTCACACACAGATTTATGAACAAAGACAATTAACACTTGGTAAGGTACAGCTTGACTAGTGGATGCCCAAATACGTGGGCCTCCTGTTGGTAAGCGGTATTATTGCATGCCAGACAAATCTTCATAATTAATTCATTGGATCCTCCTATCCTAGAGTGAGAGACTGTTTTCACACCCACTTTACAGAAGGTTCTGAGGCATGCTTGGCTTGGGTTATACAGCCAGTAATAAGTGACAGATTTCAATTTCTAACCCAGGGAGTCTCACAAGAGAATCCAAGCTCTTTACCACAATGCCACACTGCCCAAAGAGTGGCCTTTAGCAGGGAACTGTGATTTATTTCCCATACCGTGACACTCTTGGAAGAGACAAGGTCCTTTAATGATAGGGACACCCAGACTACAGAGGTTAAACTGCACAGTCCTAAGTTAGCCAGACATCTGACTAAATAGCCATGAGTATTCATTGTGTCAGGGACACTGGCCAAAAGAAATTGTTAGGGGGGATTTAAGTGGGGACCAGTTAAGGGAGTTTCAGTGGGTGGGAAACAAGGGGTCACAGAGAGCCTCATAAAGCTTACAAATCAAGTGAAAATAAAGCACGTGCATCTTAGTTATATTACAATGTACTACAAGTATCTGTAATAAAAGGGTGTAAAAATACATGTGAATTAAAGTGTTATGAGAGTTCAGGGGAGAGAGAACATCTTTTCAACTCAGGAATCAGGAAAGTCTTTACAGAGATCAGGCCATTTCAGCTAGCTACTGAACATAGGTTGGATTTGGAGTTGTAAAGGACATGACATTCCAGGTGGACGGGGGGGGGGGGGGGGGGGGGGGGGGGGAGCAAAGGCAAAGAAGTGAAAAGCCAAGGGTGTTAAAGAATGTTAAAGGATGCTAAATAATTGTTTGCCTGAGGGGGAGGGGGTGAGTGATCCCTGTGAGCAGTGGGAGGCAGGACAAGAGTTGCATTCAGGTTACAAGTTCAGGTTTGGATTTACTTGGTAATGAGTAGTGAACTGGGGTATGTTTCTGAACTGGAAGACAGAAGAGGCAGCAGACCCTGGCCTGGCCCCTGGGAATGAAGACTTTGGAGCCAGGCTGGCTGATTTCCCTTCCCTTTCCCTTTACTCAGTGACCTGAGACAAGTCACATCCCAGGGTCTCAGTTGTTGCATTTGTAATATGGGGATAATAACGGTACCTACCTCTTAGGGTTGTGCAGATTAGTTTATAATCTGTAAAGAGCTTAGAATGGTATACAGAATAAGGACTTTTAAGTATTAGCTATTATTAGTATGACTGAAGTTGAAAGGCAGTTTAAACTGGTGGCAGAGAGGAGAGTGGCTAGCAAAGGGAAGAGAGGGAAAGAAGCAAGGAGAGTCTGAATGGGTGAGGAAGACAACCAAGAATCTCACACAGGTGCTTCTTACAACAGCGCGCTCAGCCACCCGTTCCACCCATCCTCACCACTTCTGTGCAAACAGGAGTGAATGCTGCCACCATCCTTCAATAAAGATCCTTCCTTCCCAGAGCCTCCCATTAGAATTAGAAATTACCAAACGTTTAACCTTGTAGTGCATTTTACAATTCACAACACATTTTTCTATTGAATGTCAACTTTGTCCTATTTATTCTTATGTGTTCAGTGCTTGGTACAGTGCTTAGAAGAAAATGGCTAGTCTGGGAATGTTTGTGAACGAACAAATAAATGAACTAATGAATGTGTGTTATCTTCCTTCACTATCAAACAAAATGGTCTAGTCCAGAAACTTAGAAAAATGTCTGATACATAGCAATTATTCAGTAAATGATGGCTAGAACTTATTACTTAATCCCACTTCCACTACTCACAGCCTGCCTTGCTTAAACCCCGGTGTGGGAGTAGGGAAAAGGGGAGCTAAATGGGAGTAGAGCCTGGGTCCTCTTCCTGGGTGAGTCCCTGATCATTCCAGAGGAAGTACCTGATTCATGCCCATTCAACAAAATTAATTGAGCTTTTATTTTATTTTTTAAAAGATTTTATTTATTTATTTGAAAGAAAGAGATCACAAGTAGGCAGCGAGGCAGACAGAGAGAGAGGAGGAAGAAGGCTCCCGGCTGAGCAGAGAGCCTGATGCAGGGCTCGATCCTAGGACCTGAGCCAAAGGCAGAGGCTTTAACACACTGAGCCATCCAGGTGCCCCCAAATTAATTGAGCTTTTAAATACATCTGATTTGAGTTCGAAAAATATTAACAAATTTGATGGTAACTGATGGCCACATCTCTGTACTGAACCTTTTACATCTTCATCAGATACACCTGCCTGTAGTTTGGTCTTAACAGCATGGATTGTGAAGATAGGCGCCAGTGTCAGCCACTCCTTCTGCCCTGAGGATCAATTACCTGAATACACTGCTTTGCTATCACATCATGGCCTTCATTGTGTTAATGAGTTGTAGAGATAGCCTTATTGGTGATCTGTCTCAAAGCAGAATAGGCCACCATCTTGGAGATAACAGAACTGCTTTAAGAATTGGTCTATTTACCAATTTTTCCCCCATTTACTAAAATAGGGGAAATATTATATCTATTTCTAATTTACAGGCATGGCAAAAAAAATCTAACTAAATAATTAGAAGTTTTTCTTTTTTTCCCAAAAGTAAAGCATTATAAAAGTAACCCTAAATATTGCAATTGTTATTTAAATTAACTTCTTAAAAACTCTAGTCTCTCACCTCTTTGATCGCACCCTTTAAGAGTATGATATTGTAGTCTTCATTAATTAGTATTTTACTAATCCAGAATTGCCAAAGCTGAATGAGAAAAAATTCCAAATCATAGAGGTTTAAGAAGTACAGTGTTATTGTTTAAATGCATACTAAGGAGCTAGAGAAGGGGGTACTAGAATAAGTGATGTAGGGTATGACTTAGGTTTGGGGAGACTTGGGGTCTTAGTTCCAGCCAATTCCTCGGGGCTTATAGTTCTTCCTCAGGTGAGAAGAATGGACTAGACCATCTCTAGATTCTCCTTCCTCTGTGATCAGGAGAGTAATTCTTGCTTTGCAAGTATGTTGGAAAACTAGAAGTTATTTTTTTTAATTCTTGTTTTAATTTATTTTCTTCAGTAAATTTCGCCTTTGTCTGAGATCTGATCACACAATTACTGGCTTGGTAAATCCTGTTTGGATTTACGGAGAAGTATTTCTGGACCTTAACCCAACCTGACACATCAGATACCATAAAACCCACAGCCCATTACTGTGAAATGTAAATAGCTACTGATGTTCAAAGCAATGCTCCAGGACACTAATCCCTGTCCTATATCTGGCCTTCCACTGATCATACCTCCGTAAACTCTGAATATTGCCTGATTCCATATTTATACTTAGTCCCTCTTTTGTGGATTAGAATTAAGATATTGGCTGTATCCTGACATTCTGGCCAAAGTCCTAGGACCACTGAAATCCTGCTCTGCCTTTCCACCCTTGCCACAGGGACAGAACAGGAATAATGGTAGGTACCTCCTTATTACTAAACCTGCACCAATACTGCTAAATGCAAGTTTCCTTTCTGAATCTCAGGCGAAAAACTTTTTGGCTGTAGAAATGAGGAGATAAGGAGGCAGCAAGCATCATGATGGGTCTTGGATCCCCGACCCAAACAAAAGTTTGGATTCAAAAGGCAGGCTCACAAGGATGGCTGGCTTGCCTGATGGGGCCCTCTTCCACCTGAAGAAAGGCTAAGGATGGCAACTGGCCGTAGAAACATGGTAATCCCACCTACCAGGAACAGGGCCCAATCAGCTATACCTACCTATCTCATGCATCAGGTTGGTATCTTATTCTGTCTTATGGAGAAACTCATAGAACAGTGAACCAAGGGGCAGAAGATGGAAGAGAGTTGACGAGTCCTTTCCCCCATATTCCCGTTTTGTTTGAGCCTCCACTTTCCCAGATAGACTTTAACTGACTCTTACCCCTGACTCTCAGGGCTTCCAATCCGAGCCTTATTCCTGGTTCCAGTTCCCATTAGCCCCTTGGTTAGTGCCCTGGCAGGGTCAACTCCAACCTCTGTGATGGTTTCAGATTTTCAGTCTCGAGATATGTTAACATAAAAGTGAAGATTCCTTGGTGCCTTAAAAAAAGAATTTTAAGAGAAGTTTAATAGCTGTATAGGATTTTGGGAAAATTTATCCACAAATAAAAATTTGTGTGTGCCTCTGTGTGAATGTGTGGAAAGAGACTGAATATTTACTTTAAAAAAAAAATGAGAGTATCACTTGACACAAATAAGAACACTATAGCAACTATGAAAGTTTCATGATTGAGAGAACAATTCTCATTTGTTTTCAATGCCCTAGGATAAATCAGAGCCTATTTATCTACATTCCAGGCAGGTCTGAATTTCTTCACCCTCTCTCCTCCTACTTAAAAGACACCCAACCTCAAGCCCATCAAACTCCAGACCATTTGGGTCTTTTAGAGTTATAATTTTGCTTCTTTATGTCTTTATTGCTCCTTTGATAGAGAAATTGAAAAAAAGAAAAAGATATGAAGGAGAACAACAAAAAGCTATAATTATGAAGATTCAATTTAATTTTAAAGCTTGTGGACAGAAAAGAAGAAGCCAGAAAAGAAGGAACCAAATTAATTTAGCAGGGAAGCATTGCATGAAATATTGTTGAAGTTTAATAACCATGCAAAGACAGATGATATGTGTGGAAAAATTAGTTGTAGGACCTCATAATAGTCTATTAATATTTCCTACAGGCGCAAAACCCTTTCCTGAATAATTGTGACAAAGTAATCTTTTGAAAAAGAGTGAGCTGAAAAAAGAATCTTCAAAAGGAGACAGTGATGATGAAGGCGCTAGAAGGAGAAGGAGACTCTGTGTCAGCCTGGGAATTGAGGGTGTGTTTGCTATAGCTCACTGTGGCCAGACAAGAAAGATAAAGCTCCCAGGTGATCAGAAGCTATGTGGAGGGCATATCCACACAGGCATATCTGCACTGTAAAGAGCTAGGAAAACAAACAGCGTGGTTTTTAGAAATACCTGTCTTTTCATAAGTCTTTATGAAAATTACTTAATATTCCTGCTCACAAGGTCAACATCACTGAGCTCTCCTCAGGAAAATGAAAAAACTGAGATACACAACAATGGAGTCCCTGGTTTCAGGGGCCCCCAGGAGATTCCCGCAGAGAGGGAAAAGGGAGGCTGTGCCTTAGGCAGTGTGAAGGGACTTATGGCCTCCTCAAGGCACAGACATAGAATAGTTTCTTCTGGCTTTGTCTTTCCTGCAGAGACTGAACCCTGCTTCTGATTTTGCAAAGTGTGAGCTCCCCAAAGCAAAGCATCTGAACTCCTTCATTCTGATCTAACAGAAAACGCAATTACTCTATACACCCAAATTCCAGAGATTACTGTTCTAGTGGGAACTCAGTAAATTTATTGATAAAACTGGAAAAGGAGAAGGGATAAAAGGAAAGTAATTAATATTTAAATTAGTATTTAAATTAAATATATAAACTAATAATATTTGTTAATAACCTGTAATGTTCCAATGCATTAAAATGCATTAATTTCTCTAATCCTTACAATAAACTTGCAAAGCAGTTTATACTATGCCCATTTTATAGCCAAGAAGGGTTTCCAGTTTCTCATGTAGCTGGGAACTAGCAGAGCAGAAGAATCGGACCACAAATACTGCCTCTAGAAGGTTTTTGTGGAAGGACTGGTGAGATTTGCTCCCCTTCCTTCTCCACAGAGGTCTCTCCAGCCCTTCACTGACTTGCAAAGGCTACCTCTATCATAGAATCTTGGTCCCAGTTTCTAAAGTTATGTCTGTCCAAGGAAATGACTCATAGTGAGGGATCCTATTCCTGCCCTACTGAGCATATCCCTGCCCTAATTCAGACTCTCTGCTGCATAGCTACTGATGATCTGGGTTATCTAGGACAAGGGCCATAATCAACAAGCTCATGAAGGTTTACAGGACTGAGAACTCACTTCTTCTAGAATAACATAATTGTGGGGCAACCAGGATATGAGTACATGAGACGAAATAGTTGAATATCTTGCAGGAAGACTTGCAGGAATATCTTGCAGAAAGGCATAATGGATGGGGTTGGGTACCATTAGGTTACAGCTCCCATCTTTCAAATGAGAGACCGGGATACTTTAAGGGGGTGGGGGGGAACTGTTCCTCCAGGATTCCACCCATAGGATAAGTTAATGTTTTATTTGATTTAGACAGACTGACCCAAAATATGCATGCATGGCTGGGACAGTGGCACACATATCAGAACATTATGGGGTGGAGGCAGAGAGGGAGCAGCACAGTGGCCATGGCTCATACAGTGTTGGACTATGGAAGGTGATTTACAGAACATGGGTTTGTTTGATGTGATCATATCTAGCAAAAAATTTTAGTTTTCACTTCTTTTGCTTCCATGATGGACCACACCAAGACACACCCTGACCACCTAAAACACTTCAGTAAGTTGTTCTTTGTTCAAAACATCAGAGCATGGTGGTCATTGGAACTAATCCTGGGATAGGACAGGGCTGTACTTGCAGCTCAGGAGTCACCAAAAGCCTCATCTGAGACTCCTCTTTCCTTCTCCCTCTTCTTAGAAATATTGAGGCCCTTGCTAAGTATGTAAAGAGCAAGATGGGCCCCCATTTCAAAGGTGTACCTGCAAATCGAGAATCCACTGCTTTAGGCCAGGCAAAGACAATGAGCTCCCACCATGAATGAGGACTCCCAGAAGCCAGTTGAAATCCCCATGGTGTGTGGGGCATGATAAAGCCTAAATCCTAGAAGCTTATCACAGGAGCTCAAGAATTTCTCCTACTGAGAAATTTTCCTATATTCCATTTCTTCATAAAAATTATTTTAGGCATACCGTATCACTATTAGGAACAGCATATTTGACCAGACTGCCAGTTTCATTTACAGAATTCTATAGAATTCATTCATTCCACAAACACTGATTAAGCACCTATATTCTGTGCCTGCCGAAGGTTAAAAAATGAATAACGCATAGTTTCTGGGTTTCAGGGTTTATCTACCTGAGCAGCTAAGCCTATATTAAAAAATTAGACCTAAGTAAACAGGATTTTCCAATTCTAAAATTCTTGTGACTTTATAATATTGTAGAACAATACACATGTTAACTTACAAATGTAATAAACCTCCTGCTTTTCCTTATTTTTCATTCATTAGTCAATTGGAAGATCCATGACCATTTTGAACTCTTGTCAAATTGGAGTCTAGATAGTTTAGGAAGCATCTATATTTTACAGACCCCTACCTAAATCATAAGTGCATAGCCTGCAAATATCCCAAGCCTCACAAATTTCTGAAGGCACATTTGCACTTCAACTCTCCTCACTGTGACCTGCTAAGTGGCAACCAAGCTGTCATAAGCTGATGACACCACCTGGTGGGTGGAGGAGGGAACAGTAGCTCTATTTTAATTGAATTTCTCTTCCCTGCTTCCTCCCTCTTCTTTCCCTATCTGGAAATTGTGCACATAAAGTATAAACTGTTTTCTCTCTCACTGCTCCCTTGGGTTTTTTCATTACCTAGTTTGTTTATACATATCCTAATATATGTAATCAGGAAATATTTTTCACACATGTACACCAATGTGTGCTTCAACAACATTCCTCATTTTGTTTCCCTACTGGAAAAGCCTCCACCTCAAATTTCATGATCTTTGTCATTGTTTCTTCTCTTTCAATTTTCTTTGGTCTACATGGGAACCAATAATCTTCCCCTTATTATAAGAGTTAATATGAAACTATTTCTGATATATCTGTACCAAGAGACAAGAAATCCAAGAGCTCCCCATCAGGTATAAATCAGAGCAAGTACAGTACTTAATACCTTTGCTCCCAGGGTTCCTCCTGCCAGGAAAGCCCTCCCACTCTTCCTCACTTTCCTAAACCTTTGTTTTACAGCCTGACATCCTCCAGGAAACTCTTCCTTCTCCAGATGCTTTTCTTCCCTGACACTCTGGTTAATCATTGTATTTATTTCCTAGGGCTGCCTTGACAAATCACTACAAACTGGGTAGCTTCAAACAAAAGTTTATCTTCTCACGATTCTGGAGGCCTTAAGTCCAAACACTGGCAAAATGCTCTTGCTCTTTTTTCCTTTGTTCATTTGTTTCTTAAAGTCTACATGAATAAAATCATATGGAATTTGTCTTACTCTAATTTATTTCACTAAGCCTAATACCCTCTAGTTCTATCCATGTCATCGCAAATGGCAGGATTTCATTCGTTTTTATGGCTGAATAATATTCCATCGCATGTAAATATCACTTCTTTATTCATTCATCTATCAATGGACACTTGGCTGGTTCCATAATTTGGCTACTATAGGGACACCCTGGTGGCTCAGTCAGTTAAGCACCTAACTCTTGATTTCAGCTCAGGTCGTGATCTCAGGGTTGTAAGATCAAGCCCCAGGTCAGGCTCCATGCTGCTTGTGGAACATGCTTAATATTCTCTCTCTCTCTCCCTCTCTTTCTGCGCCTTCCCTCATACCTCATCCTGTGTGCAATAAATAAATACATACATACATACCAACATAATTTGGTTATTATTTTAAAATGCTGTTATAAACATATGGGTGCATAGATCTCTTTGAATTACTGCTTTTAGTTTTTTGGGTGTAAAAACCCACTAGTGCAATTACCAGATCATAGGGTAGTTCCTTTTTTTAATTTTTTGAGAAATCCCCACTGTTTCTCACAGTGGCTGCACCAACTTCCATTCCCACCAACAGTGCATCAAGGTTCCTTTTTGTCTACATCCTCTCCAACACTTGTTGTTCCTTATGTTTATGATTTTACACATTTTACACATTTTGATAGGTCTGAAGTGATTCCACATTGTCCTTCTGATTTGTATTTTCCTGATGATGAGTGATGTTGAGCATCTTCTCATGTGTCTGTTGGCCATCTCGATGTTTTCTTCAGAGAAATGTCTAGTCAGGACTTCTGCCTATTTTTTCACTGGATTGTTTGTGTTTTGGATGTTGAATTGTATGACTCTTCGTTTTGGATACTTACCCTTTCTCAGATACATCATTTGCAAATATCTTCTGTCATTCAGTAGGTTCCCTTGTTGATTATTTCCTTTGCACTGCCTGTGCTCTCTTCTAGGATTTTAATGGTTACAGGTCTCACATTTAAGTCCTTAATCCATTTGAGTTTATTTTTATGTATGATGAAGGCATGCTCTCTCTGAAGGCTTGAGAAGGGAATACTTCCTCACCTCTTCCAGCTTCTGTGGTTCCTGTCATCCTTGGCTTGTGGCAGTATAACTCCAGTCCCTGCCTGTGGATAGTCACATGGCCTTACTCCTCTCCTCTCTGTCTCCCTCTCCTCTCTTCTAAGGAATCCAGTCCTTGGAATTAGGACCCACTGTTGTCTAGTATAATCTTATCTCAAACTTTACCATCATTACATCTGCAAAGACCATTATTCCAAAAAAGGTCACATTCTGAATTTCTAATGGACTTGAGTTTTTGGGAGTTCATCACACTCTAATCTTATACTGTTTGGTTTTGTTTTTTAGTTTGCCTTGTTTTCAAAATAAAGTTGCCCTTTGAGATATATTTTTTAACTTCCTACAGCAACTAAAGCAGAGCACACACTAATTTTTAATAGAGATGAAATTTTTAAAAATTTCTCCCACACTTTCTTAAGAAATACACAGAGTTTTTTTTTTTTAATAACTTCTCTATAGGATATTTTATATTGGTTTCTTAAATCTAATGAAATTCATCTCCTTAGAATTTGCCTTCATTACTTTGTGTGTTTCACCTCCTATAACTAGATGTTTCCCCCCATAGTTCTCATACTTTTATACCTTTGGAATTTAAAATGTCTTCCCTATAATGAAGAAAATACCTTAAAATAGCCTAATGTGAATGTTCCACCACAGGAAATGCCAATTTAACTTAGCCACTGTCACTGAGACCCAGAGACAACATCTTGGAGGATCTCCCATTTTGCATCCCCTGAGCCTGTAATTCTCATTTAGTTCATTGCCACAATCCTCATCTCCATCTTCGTGACCCTCTTCATCTAATGCTCAATGGTAATGAAGACTAATGATGGTAATGAAGACTAAGTCAATGCTATGCTTCCTCTTTCTCTGGGACATACTAAGCATTTTTTAATAGGGACACTAAACTAGAATGCCATACCAGTTCTGCCAATCTCGGATTGCCAAACTTGGATTGGATATGCCAATCTTCTGGCTGGATTCCTTGAGACCCACAGAACCCCTGCCTTTTCCATGAGTACCATAGTTATGTCACTTATAGCCACAAGTGTTCTAAAGCATGGTATCTCAGAGAAGGCAAAAAACCATGTCCAACTGAGGGAAGACAAGGATAGTCAAATGGAAAAGGAGGAAAGTGAGGGCGGAATGTACAGATTTTGGACAAGATTTCAGGAAGAAAATTTTAATACAAGGGAGAACAATAGTAAGTAGATAGAGATGAGTAAATAATAACCATGTCTGAAGCATTGTCAACTACTTTGCTGAAGAGTTTTAGAGGAAGAAGAGAAAAAAAAAGACTGGAAAAGCAGTTAGATCAGATTCTGGAGGGTCTTAATGCTATAATAAGGAATTTGAAGTTTTGAGCAAGAAAGGTCATAGTTAAGGAAGGGTTTGGGGACTATTAATCTGGCAACAGCTGGTACAATGGATGTGAAGGACAGAGACTGTGGGGCGATAAAGTCTGGGACAAAGAAGCCCTGAACTGGGACTACAGAAGGGGGTAAGGAACAAGGGATATGTAAGAAAGAAGCAAAGTCCAGGACCTGGAAACCGAATGTATTGACCCTGGGTGATGAGATTAACAGCAGGAGAAGCTTACTAAGGGCCAGAAAGCCAAGTATTTAATTGGAGGCAAGGGATATTTATGATGGCAGAAGAATTTACACAAGACATTTAGCAGGAGCTTGGTGTCAGAGAAAGGTGTTTATGAATTCTCAGTCAGTTACCAAGTATCAGTAGAGGGCCTTCTATGTGTTCCACTGTGGAGGGTCCCAGGAACACCACGATGCACAAAATGTCTCAGTCTGAGGAGGATTATTGAAATGCTGGGAACAAAAGTGTTCTATAAGGAAGGTGCCCCTTCTGTCCTCACAAACATGGTGTGACTTATGGGGAGGGGGTGGTTTTTTCCTACACAAGTGATTGAGAAAGAGGAAGAAGGCAAATCAGTTTTAAGTCGACTCTAGGTCCCCTGTCCACAAACCTGGGCCCTCTCCCCCGGCCTACATCTCCCCTTCCTTTTGCTTCCACCTCGCATTAATTTGTTTCTACTATATTCCACACAATCAGAAAAACTTCAACATGTGTATTTGTCACGTCAGGAGCCACATTCAAATCACTATCAGAGTACAGTTACAAAACTCTTTAATACCTCCAACCAGACCAATGGTAGCAGTGTGAAGGAAATCCTTTGGCGGGAATAGAAGAACATGATTCACTAAGATTTAGAACCAAGCGCTGCCTCTTAGCAAGATTTATGTCAGCACTCCTAACTCGGAGAAGGAGCAGATTCCTAGAGCAACTGGATGCCAACCAGGAGACGTCTGCATGGGAGAGGCTGGGAGGCAGGTGGGGGTACCAAAAGCCACACGGGCCAGGCAGAAATGGAATTCGTGGCTTTAATGTTCCTTTTGCCTATTTTCATCTTTATAGAACAGACCCTTTCCTGTCCTTCCCAATTCCCCATTTTCTTTTCTTTTTTCCTTTCTTTAAATGCAGTCTAATCCTGAGTATGAACTGATGTAGTTTGTGTGTTAGGGGGAAAAAAATCTCTCTCTTTTTCTGCCTTTTTTTTTTTCCTTCTTCTTCCCCTGGCCCAGTTCATTATTTTTCTTTCTTGTCACTCAGTGTGATAGGTTGAACAGAAGTGCACAGATGAGCACTGAAAACGGTGTCACAAGGCCTTAATCTAGTCTTTAATGCCTGACTTCAGAGATGTCATTTATCTTCTAACTGCAGCAGGCATCCACCAACTTTATCTCTAATAATATATTGATGGATTAAAAGGGTCGGGCAGGAGACCGGGCTGGAAAAATTGCTTATTGACATCAAAATACAGTGCCCTCAACCTGATAAACATGGAGGGCTCGTGTATCTCCCAGAATAGTTGGCGTAGCTATAATTTTTTTTCTAACATGTTTCCCCTAGGTTCATGGGGTGGTCCAGTAAAATAAACAAATACTAAACATTATTTCTATGCTGACATGGCTGGGGAACACACGAGATATTTTAGGAACACATTTTTAATGTCAGATTTATAAATATACCTCCCTTATTTATGACACGGTATACCATATACTGTGACAACTTGAAACAGGCCCCTATAGTCTTGGCAGCATTCAAATATTCTTGGTGCAGTTTGCTGGAGCAAAAGCTCCCGCTAGTACCTGATTATGCTTTTGGACGGCCAGTAACGCAAGGCTATTTCAGCAGAGAGATGAGGCCAGTAATCTCAGAATGTAAATGAAGAGAGCCTTTGGAAAGGTTTCCTTTGTTTATTGTTCTCTTCATTTTATTGTTTAGTTGGCAGCGACATGTTTCAAATCAGGGTTTCATCCCACCCCGCCCCAAATAGCCTGTGCCTATGCAAGTGATTTTTAGAATAAACCAAAAAATAATTGTAAGCTGCTAACTCCTACTTAGTGGGTAGTTCCTAAATAGAATCTTTTCAAAATTGCCTGTTGTTGGACTGAATTAGGTCTAATTTTTTTTTTTTTAATCTTAGAAATTAGTTTGCATGTAGAGATACTCTCCTGGGAATGTGTTGTTTTTTCATTTCATAAGCTAATGTTGTTGACTTTCACCTGATTTCCAAATGAAAGTGACTTCTTCAACTCAACTTCCTTTGTTTGGAAAGCAAGCTCTAAAAATACCTTCTCAGCACCCTGTGAAGAGGAGGGAAGTGAACTTATTTTAGTATTTTTTTTATTATTTTATAATTTTTTTTCCTGAGTACAAAGGTATTGTCATAAAGGTTGTCTGGCAGACATGCTTTTAAAGGAGATTTGCAGGAATGACATTATTCCAGTATTTTATAAATTTTGTAGGAAATGTTTTTAGGTTGTGCTCTTGCTGATGACAAGAGTGCCTTATTTGGGACTTTCTGAGCCAGGATCCTGGATGTCTGTGTCCAGACCCTAGAAGTGCTTACAGAGAAAATTCCTCACAGTCAGCACCTGAATGTCCAAGTAGAGCTGTGACCAAACTGTTGTCTACTTGCTGCAGTTACACAAGGTACTGATCCTCTCTTGTAGCAGTTTTCCCATCTATAAAATGGAGATAAAAACTGCATCTATTTCATGGAGCAGTTGTGAGTATTAAGTGCGTTCATAAAAATAAAGTGGCTACAACAGCGTCTAATACATGGTGAAAATTCAGTAAATCTTACTTAAAATAGTAATGCTATTATCTTCATCTTTAAAATTGTGAGGTTGTAATGACATCTCATCCCAAAAGACAGATGACTTGAGATATGGGTGACCGGGAAAGGAGCGTATCCGGTAAGAGAAAGTGTGACAGAGAGGGGCAGGGGGTGGTAGGACTTCTGAATCCAAGGAGAATACCAAAATGAAACAACAAAAAGGCTGGAAAAAATCCTAACCACGTCTTTACCTATAGGGTGACAAAGCTCTGATCAAACACTGAGAAGAGAAGAGAAGCATTAATATGTGCCTTTTCAAAATAAGGCATCAGGGTCCCCTGACTGCTTCTATATGATTTCCTGGCCAAAATGGGAATATGTGAAGGAGGGCTGGAAGGGCCGTTGCATAAAGCCCTGATACTAAAATGAGGGCCTTTAAATTCCCAGGTTCTGGAACAGTTTAAGAAAAACTGAATTTGGAAAGTGGAATGAGAATGCAGCCCATCCTGGAATGACCTGTCAGTCAGTCTTCCTCGAATGCTCTGGAATAGACCCTGTATCTGAGAAATGTCTTCTATATTGAGAGCACTGCAATTAGCATGAGTCGGTTGGCTACATGGACAGAATTCAAAATGCAGAATATAAAAGCTAAGAATCCAAAACTAATCACTTAAAGACTCCTCTACACAGAAACATTCAAAGGAAGATTAAGATCAATGTGACTCAAGTACAAAAGCTGAATTGGGAGTAAAAATAATAACAGACACAATTTACAGGGCACTGACCATATACCAGGATCAGGTCCAGGGGATGTCCTACTTAAAGACATGCTCTCAATTCCAGCATTCCCATTCCAAACCATATACAGGCTCTGACTACAAGAAGCAAGGGCAATACAGCAAAGTTCTCAAGGTTTTGAGCTGTTGGATTTTGGCAGAAAAATGGGGAGGAAATTCAAAGTTTCATGTACCTACTATTTAACTTCATATATATAAAGATGACCCCTGAGCAGATGGTCCCCAACCTTAAAAACTCTAGAGCTTTATACCTTTCCTCCTCTGTCTACAATTGTTTTGGGGATAAAGAAATCATCAGTGCTTAGCACTGTTATCAAATGGGGTCAGCTTATGCTTCAGACAATAAATAGAAAGCCAATGACCTAGAAACCCTGTTAAATTATAAAAGGGTCCATCCATCTCCATGATTCACTATTTTCACAGAATACAGCTTTCTTTCTTGCAACTTCTATTTAAATTTCTATTCTTAATATTTCTAAGTTCAGTAATCACCTTCTTGTCAACCAATTTAATCTGTATGACTTGCTTTCCAATCAGTAAAATCAAACAACAAATCAAAGAGAAGAGAAATATAAGTCCAAGCTCATTCCAATGTGGGTTTTACTCTCATAGTCTACAGAGAAGACAACCTTGTGAGCTATAGGCCAGGTGCCAAATGACTCTACATCAGTTTCATGTTTAACCCTCAGAACAACACTGCAAAATAGGTATTATGAGGAAACAAGCTCAAAAAGGGTGGATGACTTGTTCAAGGTCATGCAATGAGTAAACAATATCAACATTCTAACCCAAGCCTCTCTGTTGATCAAGTATGACGTTCCTAGCCACTTGTCACACAGCATGGTATTGCAGTGGTTGAGATGTGTATCTGTACTTTGGAATGTAATAAGACCACAGGAGAGGAGAACACATCTTACTTAAAAATCTGTTTATATAAATGTTAATGATAAAACAAACAAACAAAAAAAACCTGTTTATGGAAAGAAGCACAAAAATATGGGGGTAATAGAAAGGTTACATCTCTGGCTTTGCTTATGACCTCATTCAAAACTCAGTTCTCATTAGCAGAATTTTCCTTGAATATAAACTATTTCCTTATACTGCCCAGGGACCCCTGATGATGCTAGAATTTTATTTTTATATCCAGATGTTGCTGTCACTATTTTCAGATGCTTCCAAGGACTTAACTCTCCCTGTGACTAGAGGTGCCACTTTCTTTTGCGTGCTCAGCGGTGTCACTGATGATAGCTCAATTATCAGAAGGTATAAATCACTCTGGAAAAATCGATCTCTTCCTACCTGGTCGCACAAATGACCCCTTTACTGGAGCGCAAAGCACATGTGAGGGCTGGACATGAGGAGCATCAGGACAGTGACTGCAACTGCAAAGGAGGGCTCACTCGATGCAGAAAGGTGGTAGTGACAGGGCACCTGGGTATAGAGGAGGAAGCTGGCAACAAATGCTAGATGGACTACAGCAGGCTCGTTTTAATATGAGGTAACACATCAAACACCAGGGAGCTCTATGTCAAAATACAGCCTAATGAGGTTAAAAGGTCAGTGTTGTGCTTAACAGGCCAAACAAAATGAGTAAAAAATAGTAAAGACAGAAAACAGCAATAAATGTATTTCCTCATGTAAAAAAAAAGAAAAAGACAAGAAAGGGGGTGTACTCTAATCTAGTAATAGTAAAATTATTGATCAAAGAAAGAAACAAAAGATTCTGGAGAGAAACAGAAACGCAAAGCAAGAACAGTTGTTAAGTCCTCCAGAACACTCTCTGAGGCCCCCCATCTGTAAGAGAGCAGCTGGTTGTGACTCATCATATTTCATATTTCCACACCCAGCTTCTGTCCTGGGAGGTCTATCCCACAGTCTCTTGTCACTAGAATCTCCTCACCCAGTGGCCTTTCCTCTCAGGTGGCAACTGGCAAAATATCTAATCAAGACCACTTTTCCCAGTGTCTACTTGACCCAAATGAATCTGACCCACCAAATAGCAGAGAGGGCTCCTGATTCTTCCCTGGAGTCCCCATGTACTCCACCCTCCCATCTTTCTCAGGTTCTCTTTACCTCTTGCTCATGTAGCCACAGAAACACACCAGCATGTCTGCTACCCAACTGGGGAATGAGATGTTAATGAGATATTTGGTGCTTCCCCCGTCGCTTGGTTTTTAGTGGTAGGAGATCCCTCTCCACTAAAATAATGGCTTATCCTGATTCCCATGATTTCCTCTTCTCCTTCATGTTCTAATTACATAGTTAAGCCCCTGGGTATTTCTGGAGATAGCAGAGCCAGTGAGACTACCCTTGATAAGCCCCAGTTGCTAGGGGACTCTCTGGAATGTAATGTATTTGAGGTCTCCTTTCCCTCAGTTTTTATACTTTAGTGGTCACTTCAGAGCAAGCACAAATCCCAGTGAGCACCTATTCCACATACAATTACTTTGCACTGTAAACCAACTTAATAAAAACATGCATCAACTCTTTAAAAATGTGGACAAGAATACATAAGTAAATTACCAAAACTGCTAAACTGAGAGACTATAAAAAATAATAATGTATATGAAAGAGAAATTAAGAGACATGGAAAGTAGAATGAGAAAGTGCAATTAATAAGAGTATGAGAAGAGAAAGGTGGTGGGGTAAAGGAGCTGGAGTTGAAGAATGGTAATAATAGAAAAGAAAATGGCTAAGAATTTTTTGCAGAATTGATTAGACTGTTACAGATTAAGGTACCCAAATGAAAACCAAACAAGGTAAATTAAAATATAGTCATTCCAAGCACACTTTACTGAAACTGTAGATAATCTAAAACTAAAAGAATATCTTAAAGCAATCAAGAAGAAAAGGCCAACTACCTACAAATAAAAAGTTCCATGTTTTAACAGCGAACCGCTCCCTAGCAACAATGGAGGCCAATGGACTGCTATCTTCAATGTGCTGAAAGAAAATAACTATTAACTTAAAATTATTTGCCCAGCAACACTATATTATTAAAGGCAAAAATATATTTTCAAACAAATAAGAGTGATTTTACCATCCCTAGATCCTTGTTTAAAATATATATATGTGTGTGTATATATATATGCATATACATATTCTTTATAATATATATATTATGTATATTATATATATGTATATATATATTATGTATATATATATTATAACGAATATGCCTAAATAAAGATGCATTGACCAAACAAAAGATATATGTTTAACACCAACCTGACAAAAATAATAGAAGATGCATGTATAAAGTTCTTAACTATAACATTATTTGGAAGGGTAAAAGGCCAGAAATAACCTATTAAGAGAAATTGACTGAATAAACTATTCCATGCAATGGAATACTATACAATCAGAAAAGGGAATGGTTACTATCTTAATACACTATTATGAAAAAAATCTCCAAGAAACATTATTAAGTTAAAAAAAAAAAAAAGCAAGATGAGGAAAAGTATTTACAATACCTTCTGTTTAAGAAGGATATAAAAACATATTTCCTGATATTAAAAAATCAAGTTTTTTAAAGAATGGTTACCTATAGAAAAGGGAAGAACACTGCCTAGAGGACAAGGATAGACCCTAGATTCCTCTGAATGTAACCTGTTTTGTAGATTTAATCTTAGAACCCAGTGAATATTTTACATATATATAAGACAAAATTAAATTATCAGACAAAATTAAAGAAATAAACCATTCCCCAAGCATCAAAACTTCTCAGCATAACAACTCAAGAGTTATTCCAAATAACTTTGCAATATAGTAATTTAACAATATATCTCTAAAGGGATATAATCTAACAACAACGAGAATGAGAAAAAAAATATTCAGTTTGTAGTAAACATTGCTAGTAACAATGTCAATATTATTAATATGAGACAATTGTACAGTATTGGGAAATAAGTAAAATGAGTGATTATTCAAGTATTGTTAAAAACTAAGGCTTTCGGTGTCATTTAAAGAAAACACAGATGTCAGATGAAGTAAAAACTCTTGAAAGTTCTGAATTTAAATAGGAAAGTTGCATGTGAACCTAGGGTTTATTCCATCTTTAAAAGTAACATATATTCTAATTCTAGCATTGTGAAGGCCTCAAAATAACAATGAGTAGAAATGAACACCACTAGCACTCAGATTATGGTTCCTAAAAATCCTTTTCCACTAAAAGGAACCAAGTCTCCTTCAATAATGGTCTATTCCCAGTCTGGGGCAGAAAGTGTACAAGATACCAGACAGCAAGGAAACTACCTGAATTTATCAGGATTATACTAAAGAATCTCAGGAGCCAAACTGAAAAGACTCCCACTAGCCAAAATTGGGATGATCTGAGCATGCAGATAACCCAATAGATTAAATGTATCAATATTTACTCACATGTTATTTTTATTCATAATAAAAATAAAATAAACCCATACAGCTCAAACTCCTTTGGAGGAGGTTAAGCAGCCAACTGATTATTTTGAAAACTAAAAAAAGGAAAAAGCAAACATTTAATGAAATTTTCTGCATAACCTGCACTTCAGGGTAACAAAACTGTTGATAGAGGAAAGTTTCTTTTTACAGACATTCCAGATAAAGGACAAAGAAGAAATGAAAGAATTAAATTACCACAATTTTGTAACCCCTCATGAATTGATGGCTCTAATATAGGGTCATCTAAGCCACTAACCAGAAATTATGTCCCTTCTGATGAAAAAACATACCACCACCTATAAAGTAGTCTTGTCAAAACTAAATAGCCATTTTTTTTTCATGTATTTATTTATTTATTTATTTTTAATTTTTTATTTTTTATAAACATATATTTTTATCCCCAGGGGTACAGGTCTGTGAATCACCAGGTTTACACACTTCACAGCACTCACCAAATCACATACCCTCCCCAATGTCCATAATCCCACCCCCTTCTCCCAAACCCCCTCCCCCCCGGCAACCCTCAGTTTGTTTTGTGAGATTAAGAGTCACTTATGGTTTGTCTCCCTCCCAATCCCATCTTGTTTCATTGATTCTTCTTCTACCCACTTAAGCCTCCATGTTGCATCACCACTTCCTCATATACAAAACCCATCTATATGTTGCCTCCAAGAAACACATTTTAAGCCTGAAGACACCTCCAGATTTAAAGTGAGTGGATGGAAAAGAATTTACCATGCTAATGGACATCAGAAGAAAGCAGGAGTGGCAATCCTTATATCAGATCAATTAGATTTTAAGCCAAAGACTATAATAAGAGATGAGGAAGGACACTATATCATACTCAAAGGGTCTGTCCAACAAGAAGATTTAACAATTTTAAATATCTATGCCCCCAATGTGGGAGCAGCCAACTATATAAACCAATTAATAACAAAATCAAAGAAACACATCAACAATAATACAATAATAGTAGGGGACTTTAACACTCCCCTCACTGAAATGGACAGGTCATCCAAGCAAAAGATCAGCAAGGAAATAAAGGCCTTAAACGACACACTGGACCAGATGGACATCACAGATATATTCAGAATATTTCATCCCAAAGCAACAGAATACACATTCTTCTCTAGTGCACATGGAACATTCTCCAGAATAGATCACATCCTCGGTCCTAAATCAGGACTCAACCGGTATCAAAAGATTGGGATCATTCCCTGCATATTTTCAGACCACAATGCTCTAAAGCTAGAACTCAACCACAAAAGGAAGTTTGGAAAGAACCCAAATACATGGAGACTAAACAGTATCCTTCTAAAGAATGAATGGGTCAACCGGGAAATTAAAGAAGAATTGAAAAAAATCATGGAAACAAATGATAATGAAAATACAACGGTTCAAAATCTGTGGGACACAACAAAGGCAGTCCTGAGAGGAAAATATATAGCGGTACAAGCCTTTCTCAAGAAACAAGAAAGGTCTCAGGTACACAACCTAACCCTACACCTAAAGGAGCTGGAGAAAGAACAAGAAAGAAACCCTAAGCCCAGCAGGAGAAGAGAAATCATAAAGATCAGAGCAGAAATCAATGAAATAGAAACCAAAAAAACAATAGAACAAATCAACGAAACTAGGAGCTGGTTCTTTGAAAGAATTAATAAAATTGATAAACCCCTGGCCCGACTTATCAAAAAGAAAAGAGAAAGGACCCAAATAAATAAAATCATGAATGAAAGAGGAGAGATCACAACTAACACCAAAGAAATACAAACTATTATAAGAACATACTATGAGCAACTCTATGGCAATAAATTTGACAATCTGGAAGAAATGGATGCATTCCTAGAAACATATAAATAGCCATTTTTTTAAGTAACCTGATTCTGAACAAGTCTTTAGATCTAAATACTAATTTACAGGAAAATCAGAGATCTGAGGATGGGAAACTCTGTGGTTTGTTTTTGTTTTTGTTTTTGATTTTTTCCCCAACAGAAAAGAAATGCACCCTTGTTTTATCACAAAAAAGAAAGAGTTTTTTGAGATAGAAAAACAGACATCACCTCACTTCTACATTTTCAGGTACCTCTCTATGCTTTGATTCCATGTTTAAGTGCTGAAATTATCTGAGGTTGGGAATCAAAGAGAAAATAAGAAAGATTTCCATTTGCTAATAGTATTTCACTCTGGTGATAGTAGAAGAGACCTTCATTCATCAAACATTTATTGAAAGCATATTATGCACCAGGTACCAGTCTTACTAATAGGGTGATACAGAGATGAAAGCCAGTCTCCTGCCCTCCCTAAGGGGGAAGTGGGCAAGGAACCGCACAGGTACATAGCAAGGGTTCCCACAATGCTATGTGCAGGCCACTGTAGGTTTGAGAGCTGATTTTTGGCAGTAAAAAAGATGATTACTTTGTATTTTTAAACATTTGTCAACACCCTTCTTATGATATGCTTTTGTTTTAATATGTGGAAAAAAATGCATAACTAGCACCTTCAAACCATGAGTTCATGGATAGTACTCTGTGTGATAAAGCTGAAGAAGGTACTTAAGGTCAAAACAAAAGTATGCCAACTTAAAGAAAAATAGCAGTAAAAGTGTTAGGCATATAGGGCGAAAAAAAAATGTGATGGTACTACTCAAATCACGGAAGTTTGGGAAATAAGGCAAATCAATGTGGGTAAACCAAAGCAGATCCCAATTTACAAAGGTTGGAATTCTCAGTATATGTTCCCTGGCCTGAAATAAGTTGCCACAAAAGAGGTATGTACTTGTGAGAGAGCATGGGCAAGGGAAGGGCTAACGTGGCTTAGGGGATTCTCCAGAAAGAGGAGACTTCAGAATGAGAAGTGCTGAAAAAATGGTACATTTATTAGGATCCTTCATGCATAGAAGGGTGGAATCTTAGGTTTAGATGGAACCCTAGGAATCATCTGTTACATTGTTTGCAATTAGTTTTTTATATATATATTTTTATTTTTTATTTACTTAAATTTAATTAGCCAACATATAGTACATCATTAGTTTTTGATGTAGTGTACAGTGCTTCATTAGTTGCATGTAACACCCAATGCTCATCACATCATGTGCCCTCTTTAATGTGCATCTTCTGTATAATGTGACATACATGTGTGTATTAGTAGGTTAATCGAAACCCTAGGTAGTAAGTTTAGGACTGAAGTGGTAGAAGGAAGGAAGGAAGGAAGGAAGGAAGGAATAAAGGAAGGGAGGAAGGGAGGGAGGGAGGAAGGGAGGGAGGGAGGGAAGGGGGTAGGATTGTTGGGAACCGCAAAGAGCTTTTGTTCACATGGATTATATCTATTGATATTTACCATGTTGGAAATAAAAACTGAGAAACTTTTAAAAATATTTATTAGTGTATTAAAATAATAAACCCATTATATTATAAAATAAGCAACATATTTATAAAAAAGAAAAGAAATCTAGAAAAAAATATGGAAAATCTATAGATTGAAAGAGACTTAAAAGGCAAATTTTACCTCAAAAAATAAAGTCATCATAAGAACGAAAATTTAAAAACAAATCAAACAATAGCAGTTAATTAACCTTACTTAGATTCACATTAAACACTGTAAAAATAATTATATGACAACTGGAGAAATATGATCATTGTCTGGTATCTGATATCAAATTACTTTTAAATGTTTAGGTGACATCATTGTTTTGTGTAGCTATGTTCAAAATCCCTTTTAACTTTTTAGAGAGACATAATAAAACAGTACAAATAAAATACTATGACAGGATTTGTTTCAAAAAAATCTGGTTGGGAGAAGTATAGATGACATATGCATTAGTAATGAATTGGTGAGGGGCACCTGGGGTGTCTCAGTCAGTTAAGCATCTGCTTCCGGCTCATGATCCCAGGGTCCTGGAATAGAGCCCCACATAGGGCTCCTTGCTCAGTGGGAGCCCGCTTCTCTCTCCCCCTCTGCCTGCTTCTCAATAAAATCTTCCAAAAAAATGAGTGGGGAGTAAATCAGATTCATTATTCTATTCTCTCTACATTTGTAGTTGTTTAAACATTTTAATAAAAAAGCAATTTTTTAAGTTTAATGTAGATAACCTGATACCTGAAGTCGACCAGACTTCACTTCCTGGTCACTTCCTATCAAATGAAGAAGTGTCTATACCACTTGGTTTCATAATCCAAAAGGTGATGAAAGACAGACATTTTGATTGACAATTTCCCTGTTGCTCAAACTACAAAATTGCATCTGGGGGAAAATTATCTTGAAGTTCCAGCTGGGAACTGACATATGTAAGTATTCTACCAACAGAAACTTGAACACTACTTACTTCTCAACATTGTTCTGGGAGGATGAATGATCCAGAATCATGAGCAGTTCTTAGGCAATGGCCAAAAAGGCACATTAGGAGGCCAAGACAGCCAAAGTAATCAATCACTGCATTATATCTTTTTCTATTAAGTTTATTACACATTCTCTTCCTCTGAGGGAAAAAATTATTTTGCATATTTTATTATATTTCTCCATTAGTTACATATTACTGAAAACTTTATCAAGAACAGCAATTGGTGAAGTCCAAAAAGTTTTGGACTTTTTGCTTTTGTTTCCCTTGCCTTTGGAGACGTGTCTTAAAAGAAGTTGCTGTGGCCAATGTTGAAGAGGTTACTACCTATGTTCTCCTCTAGGATTCTGATGGATTCCTGCCTCACACTGAGGTCTTTCATTCATATAGAGTTTATCTTTGTGTATGGTGTAAGAATGGTCCAGTTCCATTCTTCTGTATATAATTGTCCAATTTTCCCAGCACCATTTACTGAAGTGACTATCTTTTTTCCATTGGATATTTTTTCCTGCTTTGTCGAAGATTAGTTGACCATAGAGCTAAGGGACCATATCTGGGTTCTCTATTCTGTTCCATTGATTTATGTATCTGTTTTTGTGTCAGTACCATGCTCTCATGGTGATCACAGCTTTGTAATATACTTTGAAATCAGGCAATGGAATATGACTCAGCCATCAGAAAGGATGAATACCCACCATTTGCATCAACATGGATGGAATTGGAGGGGATTATGCTAAGTGAAATAAGTCAAGCAGAGAAAACAATTTTCATATGGTTTCACATACATGTGGAACATAAAGAATAGCATGGAAAACATTGGGAGAAGGAAGGGAAAAATGAAGGGGGGTTGTTGAGGGGAGGGGTGGAGATGAACTATGAGAGCCTATGGACTCTGGGAAACAAACTGAGGGTTTCAGAAGGGAAGGGGTGGGGGGATGGATCAGCCCAGTGATGGGTATTAAGGAGGGCATGGATTGCATGGAGCTCTGGGTGTTATAGACAAACAATGAATCATGGAACACTATATCAAAAACTAATGAAGTATTGTATGGTGACTAACATAACATAATAATAAAAAAAAAAAAAAAAGCAATTGGAAGTCATTAGCACAGCCAAGGAGGAAGTTAGGCATTGTGGATAGGAATGGGGGCTTTCCCATCAGACTAGCAGGGTTTGTATTTTTTCCAACATAATGTATCTATTAAATGGTATCTACCTTATAGAATTGAGGGATTATAATTTGTATATTTAATAGGTATCTATCTTTTAATTTGGGGGGATTAAATGAGTTAATACCTGTAAAGACCTTAGAAAATGGTACCTGCACATTGTATGCATTCAACCTAGATTTTTTTAAATACATAAAACATCCGGATGACTGGTTTAGGGTCTAAATACAGTTGACTCTTGAACAACATGGGTTTGAACTTGTGGATCTACTCATATGTGGATTTTTTTTTCAGTAATTACGGTAAAGTATGTAAATACAGTAAATTCAGTAAATACACTATGTATTTTCTTTTATTTTCTTAACATTTTCTATTCTCTAGCTTATTTTAAGAATACAGTATATAATTCATATACAAAATATGTGTTAATCAACAATTTATGTTATTGGTAAGGCTTCCAGTCAACAGTAGACTATTAGTGATTAAAATTTATACATGGAGTTTTGACTACATGGGAGATCAGTGCTCCAAACCTTAATGTTGTTAAAGAGTCAACTATAATAGAAATTTTTGCATTCTAGGCTAGTGGTTCTCAGCTGTGGGAGATTTTGTCCTGTGGGGGACAACTGGTGATATCTGAAGGTATTGTTTTGTTTTGTTCTTGTTTTAAGATTTTATTTATTTGAGAGAGACAGCATGAGCAGAGAGAGGAAGAAGTAGATTCCCACTGAGCAAGGAGCCCAATGTGGGGTTCAATTCCAGGACCCTAAGATCATGACCTGAGCCAAAGGCAGACCCTTAACCAACTGAAGTCCCTGAAGGTATTTTTTGTTAGGATTTAGGAGAGAAGTGCAGTAGAGCTTGGCAGTAGAGCTCAGTAAACATCCTATAATGCACAGGACAGCTCCTCTCCCCCCAGTTATCCAGCACAAAATGTTAATAATGCCAAAGTTGAGAAATCTCATTCTATGCCCATTTACCTTAGGAAAACAAATTCTGCAGGAGTTAAGTAAATGCCTTTTCATGTCAGTTTTACATTAATTGCTTTGATGATTTCTCTATCACTGGAAGCACAAATCAGGCATCTGTAACAGATCCATTTTACATAAACACTGGAACATATAGTAAATACCTTATCCATATTAGCATATTTTATTTTTAAAAACAGAATAAAAATGTGGTGCAGAAGAGTGGTTAAGGAGATTAGTTCCACAGTAAATTTGGATTCAATTTAAACACACTGAATCCCAGCTTTGCTATTTACTAGCGGTGCAACCTTAGACTAGTTATTTAGCTGAGACTTGGGTCTTTACTTATTAAACAGGATGAAATAATAGTTTCTAACTTATAGAATTATTATGAGAATTAAATAAAATAATCCATGTAAACCACTCAATACTATGTCTAGCAAGAAGTAAATGCTCAAAAAATATTATCAACATAAAACTTTAAATGCTGATCAAGAAAATAACAGGTCTTTGGCTTATAAAAAATAATTTGTATATACTCAACACTACTGAATCATACACTTAGAAATAGTTAAGATTATATATTTTATGTGTTTTCTACAACAATTAAAAAAGAAATAATTTATATTGCCTCCATAGAAAGCATAATATTATGTAACAATGAGGAAAGTTGTATAATGATATATAAGAAAATAGCACTTTCTTGCCAAGTAAGAGTTTATAAATGAACACATACTGTCCTGCTTTGGACCAGATTGTGTAACGGCTACCCCCCTATTCATATGTTGAAGCCCTAACCCTCAATGTGACTTCACTTAAAGACAGGTCCTGTGAGGGGGTGATAAAGACTAAATGAGGTTATAATGATAGGGCCCTTATCCAATAGGGTTGGTGCCCTTCTAAGAAGAGCTAGGTACACTACAGCTCTCTCCCTTTGCCATGTGAGAACACAGTAAGAAGATGTCCATCTGCAGGCCTGGAAGAGAATCTTTACTAGGAACCAAGTTAGACAGCACTTTGATCTTGGGCTTCCCCAGACTCCAAAACTGTAACAAATTTCTGTCACTTAAGCCACCCAGTTTGTGGTGTTTTGCTGAAGCAGCCCAAGCAGACTAAGATGATTCCTAGTGAATATAGTTCATGGGAGAGAAACTTGAACAGAAAATCTGGATGACATGTGGTGTGGTTGGAAAGAACAAGGTGAGATTTTGAGGAAAGAAGAATGAGCAAAAAAAAAAAAAAAATGGAGAAAGAAGCCAAGATAGAACATATAAGCAGAGATTAAGGACAGATAAATACTGAAGGGAAAATATTAAGTATTAAGTTGAAACAGGAGAAATAATCAGGTAAGAAAAGTATTGTGAAGAAAGATGAAAAAGGAGTGGTCTTTGGGAAAATAACTCCTTCCTCTGTCCAGATATTATACAGCAAAGAAAATTTAGAGTTGTGGGAAAAGCCTGACAAAGTTATCACAATAGCAAAAGACCAAAATGAAAAAGTAGCCAGTATAAAGGAGGGAAAGGAGAAAGATAAATGTTATACTGAATGGGGAAGCCACACATTTTAATTATTGGAAATGCTTCAATCGTGGCTGGAAGCCTTCCAAATAGATCACTTACTTATGATGTTCTGGGGGCTTTTTTACTATTGTTACATTTTCTGTTTACTGATCATTACTATATCTTCATGTTAAGTTTGAAAAACTACCATCTGGCCAAAGCCTGATTGACCAGTGAGCATTTATCAATTCAATTCAACCTCACACCATTCTTTCAACTCTCTTTTACAACCAGGTTAACACACACACACACACACACACCACTGCTTATGAATGGAATGAAAGAGTTGTGTCTGTATGAGGAAACTGAAGTAGTACATTAAAGCAATTTTCTTGAAATTGAAAGAAATATTTAACATCTAGTATGAATATGGCTATTTAGGTCAGCATTTCTTCCTTCTCTGCTGGAACTCACCCAAAACAAAAAGAAAACAAAGACAAGCCTTAAAACTCCATTTGCATGTGTAAAAGAGATAGATGTTATCAGCAGACTGCAAAATATGTCTAAGGTTGCCCAAAAGAAAGTCTCATGAAAACCAAGCGAAGCACTAAGAGTGGCAAGAAGGTGCAGCCACAGCAGATCTCAGAAAATGTCAGCAAAAATACACTCCCTAGGGGAAAGGACTTATATGGAAGAGTAATAGTATAGCCTTTGTTTGTTAAAAAAAAAAAAAAAAAAAATGAGTACAGAAACTCACTGAATTGGCAAGGCCCTAAGGGATATAGAAAGAAGGAATAAGAAACTGTATTATGTGGCAATTGTGAGTTTTTTTAAATTTAGATATAAAAATGATAGGAACAAAAGCTAAGAAAAACAAATCCATCCCACAAATAACAAAACCGAAGCAAAAACTATAGCAAATACAGGAATTAAGGTCACAAGAAATCTATGTCCCAGTAAAGTACAGAAGATACAGGTAACAAAAGAAGTGGGGAGGAAACAGTGGCTAGAAGGTAAATATCTTGATTGCTGAATCTGTAATGACAGAGTCAAAGGATATTGTTTAGAGCTGACAAATCAATAATAGAATGCAAGCGCATATAGCAGTATCAATGTAAACAAGAGGAAGACTAGGAAAAAAAAAAAGAGGGAAAGAAAGAGGGAAGGAGTTAATTTTATCCTTCTGATATCAAGAAACAGCAAAGCTTATCAACAGGTGCACTGAAAATGCTCAGGTGTGCCGAGATAGCGAACCCCTTGCTCAGCTGGAGAGCTGGACACAGAGCAAGATCCCTCACCCCACCACAGAACAGTCTCATCCATTAATCTGAGGGTGGCATACATCACCATCTTCTAAGTGTAGCATGATGTGAACTTGGTTGGGAAGCACTGAATTATGGAAATGAGGATACTACATAAGTTTATAAGGATAATCATCAGGATAAAACCACAGTTTTTCTATATATTAAAAGGACTAATCACATACACACAGCAAAGAAAATAGATTAACGAGCAATTTGGTCTATATAAACAATGTAACAAAATAATATGAAGAAGTAACACCAAAAACATCACACCAATTAATGTAAATGAGCTTCATTCACTTATTTAAAAAAAAAAAATAGCTTTGGATCAGATCACAAAACAAAAGCTAACCCTAGGCTCTGTCCGGAAGCACTCTGGAAACAAGTGATTCAAGAAGGTTGAAAACAAAGGAACAGTGTAGGTATACTAGGCAAATGCCAACAAAGAACACAGGACTTGATCTCATCATCAGACAAGGTAGAAGTCAGGCTTCAAAGCATTAAACGTAGCAAAAGGGCATGTTCACAATGGGTTCAATTCACAATGAAGATCAAATATATTTAATATCAAGGTAGTAACTGACTCTCTCTGCTTTAACAAATAGCATGGAGGACATGGGGAGAAAGAGAGGAGAAGGGAGTTGGGGGAAATTGGAAGGGGAGGTGAACCATGAGAGACTATGGACTCTGAAAAACAATCTGAGGGTTTTGAAGGGGTGGGGGGTGAGAGGTCGGGGTACCAGGTGGTGGGTATTATAGAGGGCACGGATTGCATGGAGCACTGGGTGTGGTGAAAAAATAATGAATACTGTTATGCTGAAAATAAAAAATAAATTAAAAAAATAAGGGAGTTGGGGTAAATTGGAAGGGGAGGTGAATCATGAGAGACTATGGACTCTGAAAAACAATCTGAGGGGTTTGAAGTGACGGGGGGGTGGGAGGTTGGGGTACCAGGTGGTGGGTATTATAGAGGGCACGGGTTGCATGGAGCACTGGGTGTGGTGAAAAAATAATGAATACTGTTTTTCTGAAAATAAATTAATTAATTAAAAAAATAAACCCTGTGATACTAGAAAAAAAATAATAAATTTTAAAAATTCAAAAATATTTAAAAAAGGAAAAATAAAAAAAATCAAGGTAATAATAACCATAAATATTCAGAAATATATTAGTAGAAGAGTTTAATTTAAGTTTCTCAATTTATGACATACTAAGATAAAAAAATAACCCAATAAGGAAAACACCCCAAGATCTAATTAACATAATTAATAAGGTAGATATAAGTAATCTGTATCAAACTCTGGACCTTGAAAGTCAACTATACCTTATTTATTTTCAAGTATCCCTGGAATATCTTCATATATGAAAATATATTTTCAGCCACAAAGAAAACCTCAAAAATTTCCAAGTAAAAAATGTTTAGAAAACATCCTCTGACATTATTCAATAAACTGAAATTTTATCTAAATAGGAAAAAAGTCATTTCTATCTGAAAATGTTTAAACTCTGTCAATCAACTCTCTAGTTGAAAAAGAAATCACAAATAAAAATGGGAGAATTTTTAAAAAACGATGATAATGAAAACATTTTATTTCCAAACCTACAGTAATCAGAGCAAAGAGAGCTCCAAAGAGAACTGACAGCCTTGTATACTTTAATAAGAAGGATGAAAAATAAATGGTTTAAGAATTTGACTCAAATTATGAGAAAAAAGAATAACTAAATAAACTAAAGGAAAAAAGAAGCCATTAACGATAGAAGATTAATGAGTTTGGAATCAATAAAAAGAAATACTAATAAACTTTTTGCTGATTTTTAAAAGAAAAATGCTTTTTAAAATTAAATATACATTGTGGGGCTCCTGGATGGCTCAGTCAGTTAATCATCTGACTCTTGATTTAGGCTTAAATCAAGATCTCAGGTCGTGGGATTGAGCCCTGCGTCAGCCCACACTGAATGTGGAACCTGCTTAAGATTCTCTCTCCCCAGGCACCTGGGTGGCTCAGTTGGTTAAGCTATTGCCTTCAGCTCAGGTCATGATCCTGGAGTCCCAGGATAGAGTCCTGCATCAGGCTCCCAGCTCCATGGGGAGTCTGCATCTCCCTCTGACCTTCTCCTTGCTCATATTGTCTCTCACTGTCTCTCTCTCAAACAAATAAATAAAATCTTTAAAAAAAAAATTCTCTCTCCCCTTCTGCCCCTCTCACCCCCCCCACGACCACCACCCACGACCACCATGCATTCATTCACACACTCTCTCTCTCTCAAAAAAAAAAAATTAGTCAAAACAAAATAAAATTAGATATCTGACCTAATGGAGTAAAAATTATAGTTGCAAAAAATAAGATATAAAATGGAAAGAATAACAAAACAAAGGAAATTAGTAGAAGAATCTTAAAGAATACTCAACATTTTGAAATTGATTTGAAACTCTGGCTGGATAAAATGGCTAATTTTTTTTTTTTTTTTTTTAATTTTTTATTTTTTATAAACATATATTTTTATCCCCAGGGGTACAGGTCTGTGAATCACCAGGTTTACACACTTCATAGCACTCACCAAATCACATACCCTCCCCAATGTCCATAATCCCACCCCCTTCTCCCAAACCCCCTCCCCCCGGCAACCCTCAGTTTGTTTTGTGAGATTAAGAGTCACTTATGGTTTGTCTCCCTCCCAATCCCATCTTGTTTAATTTTTTAGGAAAATATAATTCACCAAAATGTACCCAATGAGAGAAAATCTAAAGTAACTGATCTCTATAAAAGAAAAAGCAAAAGCTGACAGAGCACTACCTATTTAATCCTTACCAGAACACACACACAGGAAAGCACCAGATCCATAAACTTCCAGGGAATCTCAGCCAAACTTTAAAAAAGAAATCCATTCCAATACCAGTTTAGGTTATTTTAAACCAGAGAAAATTTCCAAAATTATTTTATAATGTGAATATAAAAATGTCAAACCTATCAATGATTTCACAAACACAAATTCAATAGTGTATCAGTCTCACTTATGAATATCAATGGCATGAAATCTTCAGGGAAATCTTAATAGAACATTAAAAGAATGATAACTGGATACCTCATGAGTTTTACTTAAGAAATGTAAGGATAGTTAATACAGGAAATCCACTAATTAAAATTCATTATATTAATTGTATTTATATAATTAATTATATTAATAAACATTTTATTTTATAGTATATATTAACTAGTACAATTGAAATATTAATATAATAAACTTCATTATATTGATGTGTTATATTAATATTAATGGATTTATAACTCATTATACTAATAGTTCTATAGAGAAAATTCATATTCAATAAAATTTAAACAGTTTAAAATAAAAATCTGAAAATTAAAATGTATAGATAACATGGTAGAATTTATCTATTTCAGATTATAAGCAAGTACCATGCTTAAAACGAAAAAACACTAAAGCATTAATTTGCCATCTTTCTGCACAAATAATCACTTGGAAAGCTTTAGACAATACTGATACCTAGGTCCTGCCAGCTGAAGATTTTGATTAATCACTTTAGGGTGAGCCCTGGATGTTGGGACTTTTAGAACTTCCTAGTGATTCTAATATGCATTCAAGACTAAGAACCACAACACTAAAGTTATTCTCTTTATGTTCAGAAGCAGAGTCACAGATGTCCTCTATTAACATCATTATTTAATATTATACTTGAGGTACAACTAACTGTTCAATTAACATTGTATTGGAGGTCAATACCATTATATAGGAGGGAATTATAAAATTTGGAAAGAAGTTAAACATATTTTTAGATTAAATGGTTTTTTGGGGGGAAAGAAGCAAAGAATCTTGTTTTAGATTAAAACATTACTGCATTTGGAACACTGCATTGAAAATTAATGATATATTTTACAGTGACTAACATAAGTAAATAAGTAAATAAAATATTACTGCAAACAAGAAAATTCTTTAAGACAAAAATAATATATAGCCATCTATAACCCTAATGGAACACAATCACAAAATATAATGAAAGAAAATACTAATAGCAACAAAAATGTAAATATCTAGCAATAAGCTTAAATGGAAAAATGCAAGACCTATAATGAAGAGAACTTGAACAACTTTAAAGTCATGTTTTTTGACAGGAATGTTCAACATGGTAAAGATATTAATTTTAATGTCATTTACAGATTTAATCTCATCTGAATAAATATACCAATTTTTTTAACTAGGCCAGTTGATTCTAAAATCCATATGGAAAAGAATTAAGATTAGCCAGGAAAATTCTGAACAGAAAGAGCAGTGGAAGGTGTGTTAACCTTATAAAATCATATAAGAAAGCCTGAAGGATTAAAACCATATCGTGCATGCATAAGCAGACTAACCTATGGAACTAAAGAGAGACTCCAAAAACAGACCCAAATATACACAGAAATTTATTACCAATAAAGGTGCCATTTCAGTGGAACAAAAATGCATTATTCAACAAATGATATTTGCCTAACTGGGAAAAGATAAGTTTTATTTATACCCCACCCCACCTTATAAATTATTATAAATTCCAAGTGTATCAAAGATTTAAATGTAAAAAAAATTAAATCATAAAGGTACTAGAAGAAAATACAGGAGAATTTGTTATCTTGGATTAAGGATAACATTCTAAAATTCAAAATCCAGAAGATGGAGAGAGAAAAAACTTACTGTACAAAGTTGAACACTCTTGCACGTTTAAATTTTTCTATTTTTCTATTTGCTTATGCTATCTGTCCATTTTTCTACTAGAATATTCATTTTTATTTGACTAATAAAAGCTTTCAAATATAAAAAAAATTACTGCACAAAATAAAAAAAATTCTGCATTGAAAATCATAAAGCCAAAAGACAAAGGACAAATGGGAAAAAATATCTTACCAAATATTTGTAATAGGGATAAACTCTTAATACACGCACTCCTAGAAATCAGTGAGAAGAGGACCATTAACATAGAACAGGTAACGGATAAGGACAGTCAGTCCCCAGAAAAGAGTCATAGGACTTTACAATACAAAAAAAAAAAAAAAAAAAAAAAAGAAAGTTTATTTTAACTCACAATTAGAAATATACAAGTGAAAACTATAAGAGGAAGTGAAATTTTATAAAAGGAAGAAAAACAGACTTGGAAGATTCTAAAGGTAATTGTGTATTATTTACAAAAGTTTAAATATTCCCATTTTTGTACATTTTTATTTTGCACCTACTTGTTCTTCCTTGTTCTTTCTTTCTTTTCTTTCCCTTTGGGGTGATTTTTGAACCAAACCATGAAAAGAAAGAAAGATAAAAGGAGAGAGGAGAGTCTTAATACTACTTAATACTACTTAATACTACTGTGTAACAATTGGAAAATAAACGCAAAGAAGGAAACATATATTGACATATAGTGGCTGGGATGCAGCAGTATGGTTCATGACCACGGAAAATAGTATCAGTTATAAAGGAAAGACATTGTCTGGGGCTAAACTGTCAGCAGTGAACCACAGAATAAAGATACTGAGCTGGCCTTAGAGATGGGACAGCAAAAGGTAGGAAGCCCAAGGCCAGGATGCTGCCAGGAAGGGGCACTAGTAGTCTGGACAGTTTGGGACAGGAAAAATTAAAGTTACTTCAGAGAGCAAAAGGTAATAGCAGGTAGAATATTAGGCGTCATTGCACTCAAAAGGCACAAGGGTTCAGTCCTCAAAGGGTATCTCCATTGACACTAATAACATTAAATTACTTAAAATACATATTATATTGCTTTAATAAAAGTCACCATGTGAATAAATATGTATTCTACATTAGAAAGAAAAGAGAAAAATCCTACCAGTCAAAACAAATCACAGTTAGATTTTAATTGCATTGCCTCACACCATGCTGACAGGGAAAAGGCAGAACGTTCCTGTCAAATTATGCCAGGAACTGCCTGATTTCTGTCATAAAAGACAGATTATTTTTAAAATGTGCAATTCAATTATTCAAAGTTCAACATACCTACTATAGTGCTCAATAAATGTTGGTTGACAATCATGATGTTCTGTGATTCAGGTTTGGAATTTAGAGCTATTTTAAAATAAACCTAATGTATAGGATTTTTGTTTCACTGTGAGCCTTTCCTTCTTTAATTTTAATTCAATCATGGTCTCTTGATTTTTAAGCTGGGATTACTTTGTAGGCTTTTTTCAAGCTCCATTAACAGCTTAGAATATTACACTTTTATTTATTTACCTGAAACATAATTTCCTATTTATATCCTCAATTCAAAAGGTTGACAAAGTCTCCAAAGATATACCACAGATCATTTAACCAGGATTTTAAATGAAAATAGAGGTGGTTTTAGCAGCATACAATAATTACAGATCCACATTTATCCTACAATATGTTAATGGGCCACTGATTAAGTTGCAGATGTCCTAGGAGTACTCAGGATTATTTATATATGCATCTGCGTGAATTACAACTTCAGCTATTCCTCACTTCCAGCATATCGTGCCTCTATGTGTGGTTCTTATAAGTGAAGCGCACTTGGCCATTTCATACTATATGTATCTTCTAGATTTATCTCTTGTCACTCTACAATTAGGTTGCAGTAAAATTGGTATTATATTTGCAGTGTCTAAATGATGTCACATACTTTAACTGAACCAGAGATATAAATTACTCTCAAACAGCTGAAAACAGAGTCTGGCGGAGGAAAGGGAAGGACAGGATTATCTTTGAAATTCTTCACATGCTATCTCTGACCTTTCCTATGTCAACATTTTGAAGGGACTTTTCTCTGATTCCTCAAAGATAAGTAGCTCCACGAAGACAGGCCTGATGATCTCAGGCAGATCAGAGTAATATAGAGAAACATTTGAAATATACTCAAAGGAAATCCTATTTAAGCATTAATAATTTTCTGCATTATACAATATTAAAATAGATATAGTAAATATCTACTTGTGATGTCCTCAGTATTTGAGTTTTAAGTACTATCTCCACACTTGTAATACTAAGAAGCAGACAACCAACATATGGGGAAACAGACTCAGATAATTTCCCCAGTGTCACTTCTCCAAGGGGTGGCAAAGATGGAAATCCAGACATTTCCTTCTCCGAGGCCTGGGATGTTGCACTCAAACCATGTTGTATGAACATGGAAGGCTAAAATGTACAGAGATTGAGTTCAAAATTTGGAGAAATGCTTTCATTTTTTTGAAACTGCTCTGATATCTTTTACCTACCATTAACTTTCTTGGGACCACCATCAGCCTAATGTACTTCCCGTCTACCTCACTTATAAATGGTGGCCTTGTGAGAAAGCCAGGAGTGTAAGACTGGCATATCTGTATTAAATAAAGTATCTTTGGACAAAGTAGTTACCCCTCAGAGCCTCATTTGCAAAGTGTGGATTAAAGCAAAGTGATCAGGGAGATTAAATGGAATCATATTTCTGGACTGTAGTCCATCTTCAATAATGATTTCCAACTTTCCCCCATTTCTATAATAGTCATCTTGCTGGTTTGTTGGGCTCTAGCTTATCTTCTGCCTCTAGTCTCCACTTTTTTTGTGTCGTCATACAGTAGGGTCTGGAATGGAAAGAGCCCCTGACCTGGAGTTGTTGGAGTTTCATGACATGTTACTTCTCTACGCACAGATACAGAAACTCCTCTGCAGCAAATGAATTCAAAGCTACCCAGGCCACTTCTAGCAATCAAGAAACCAAGGGCACCAGGGATGAAGTGGGCTGAAGGCAGCAGGAACTGGGGAGTGGTGATGCAGAAAGATGTAGCTTCCTCTACCATTCAGAAATGTCTAGGTTCCAAGAGGCAGAGTCTCCAAACCAACTGAAAAGCACTAACAAAACAGGAATTTATTGGTTCACTAACTAAAAGTCCATGTGTGGCTAGACAGGGGATCAAAGGATATTTTTAGGACTTAGTTTCTCTCTCCCAGGTTAGCTCTCATTTGGCACAGATCTCAGACCAGATATTCCCCACTGGCTCAAAGTAGCCAGAACAGTTCTATCTATCTCTTTCAGTGGAATGAGAACACCTGTCTCTGCCCTACATTATTATATGGAGAGTAAGACTCTGATTGGTTCATATGCCCATAACCAACTGCTGTGGCCAGGGAAATGGGATGCACTCATTAGTTTAGATCCAGATCATATGCTCAACCCTGCTGCCAATTATTGAGGCCAGAGCAACATTATGTGTTTATCTTGGTTCCTGAAGCACTTCTGCTATAGAGACCAGGATAGTGCCCCATTCAGAACAGAAGCAGGGATTTCTACCAAAAATCAGAGATGCTAGATGCTGCCCACAATGCTATCTACAGGTTAAAGTCTAGAGAGGACTCCATGGTACCTGGCCAGCTTCTTCATTCAGGAGACCATACAGCTACATCCAGAAATAGTACATGCAGAACTAACCTGAGGTGGAGAAGGGTTTCTGTATTAAAGGACCTGAGAAAAGGCCAGCAGGCCAGGGCAGGGTTAGGGACTGGGAAATGGCTTGAAATAATGTTGGGAAGATAAGAGGAGCAAGATTATGAAAAGCCTTGTAGGTTATTAAAGAGTTTGCTTTTAAGTACAATAGGAAGTCTTTGGAGAGTAAAAACGTTAATCCAGGGGTATATTTTTTTAAAAGTCTTTCTGGTAGCTTTATAAAATTAGAGCAGGAAGGAGATATTTATTTTACTCAAAATTATGTCTATTAAACTATTTAATTGCAGCTTTCCTGATGTATGACTCTAGGCACGTTACTTTTCTTAAGACAAGAGAAAATACTTCGTTCTTAAAGTCCTATTCATATTCATTTCTAAACTACATATTCTTATTATAAGAAACATGGAAATACCTGACTATATCGATATATAATGTCCATGAATTATTTTCAATTATATTTGAGTCCAGCAAACGTCATATTATATAATTATTCCAAAATAAAGCAAATTAAACCTGAAGCAAAAGCCCTTCCTCTGACATGATCTCTGTCCTTCTAACATCCTCACCTGGAGAAGGTACCCTGACGACCTGAATGGAGGTCACTTGGTGAAAAATACATAGGGATGCACTTTTTCAAGTCAGCTCAGATGCTCCTGGTGCCCAAAGCATAGGGGGGTCTTCTACAGGGCCATTAGCAGGGACACTATAACAAGCAAATCTGTATAGCCTAGACACTGAGAGACATCAGAGAAGAAAAAAAAAAAAAAAAAAAAAAAAAAAGAGTCCTTTCTTACCAACTATTTCAGGTTGGTGGAGCCTCAGGCTAATGAAAATGAACCAGCACTAATGGTTTTGCTAATCAGAAACAGTGACCAAGATAAGATCTTAATTTTCTATTCCCTAGACCTTGCAGTACCGTAGCATATATTCATGAACTAATAATTTCATAGAACTATAGAACCATGTAAAACTAGGACTAAAAATGAACCCTTTTTTACTTAATAAAGAAGGAAAGGCCCAGAGATGGGTAGATCCTTGATCAGGATCACACAGCAAGCTGCATCACTGATTTAAAAAAAATTTTTTAATTTAAATTATAGACTCCCATCTCTTGGGATAAGAAAACTGTTTATATATTTGCATGATGCTTTCACATTATAATTTTGGATGCTATACCAATCCAGAATCACTTTAAGCTAATTTCTCAGCTTGGGATTTCCTGGACCATAGAGGAAGTTTAATAAAGTTGAATCCCAAGCATCTCAAAACTTAGTTCCTTAAAACAACAGTTGTTTGCTGGTAGTTATGAATGCTTATGGGGAGACTTTTTCCTACCTAAAGCCTACTTCAAAATTAACAAGTTTCCTGGTTGTCTCCCCTGATGGGAAATGTTTCTCTTTTCTAGCCTTCCCGTGGACCACAGAGATGGCATTCTGAGGGCCCCACTCTTGCAAGCTTCTCAGCTGTTACTCCTCATCCTTCATAAAACCAAAGAGTTGTTTCCATAGAGCCTAGCTACTCCTCTGGTTTCTATTTTCTTCCTGATTTTTGATCTACGCAATTTTCTTTTACCTTGTTTATCCTTCCCTCATTTTTCCTTCCCTTATTTTACCTAATTTCTTTTACTTATTTTAAGTGTACATTTGAAAGGCTGTCTTTTGGGGCACCTGGGTGGCTTAGTCGGTTAAGCATCCAACTTTTGATTTTGGCTCAGGCCATGATCAGTCATGGGTGAACCCTGAGTCAAGACTGTGATGGGATCCCTGGCTCAGCGTGGTGGGGAGAGCGAGGGAGGGCAGGGGTGGGAATCTGCTCGAAGTTCTCCCTCTCCCTCTCCTCCCTCCCTGAATGCACACATGCTCACTCACACTCTCTCTCTAATAAATCTTTAAAAATAAGTAAATAATGAAAGGCTGTTTATATTTAAATAAGTTTAGGTATTTTGTATTGAAAAGATTTATCAGAATTTCAAGTCTGCTCAGGTATCTATTTTCACCATCCTTATTTTAATTGTTTTTATTAACATATAATGTTAATAATGTCATTTGCCCCAGGAGTACAGGTCTGTGAATCAGGTACAGGTCTTACACATTTTACAGCACTCACCATAGCACATACCCTCCCCAATGCCCATAACCCAACCACCCTAACGCTATTCCCACCCCCCCAGCAACCCTCAGTTTGTTTGTGAGATTAAGAGTCTCTTATGGTTTCTCTCCCTCCAGATCACTCTCCCTATTTTAATAAAGTGGTTGTCACTGGAATCTACTGAATATAGTGTAACTGATTGGGTCTTTTCTTTGGAAGGAAAAGTAGACACAGAAAAGTCATGACTGAGCTCCCCATGTTCACCTGAATTTAGAAATGCTTAGGAGGCTAAGCAAGAATCCTGAAGAATTCTGAAGAGCTCTTGAGAATGTGGGATTGGCCTTTTGTTTTATTTTGTTTTTTTTTTTTTTTTAATATTTTATTTATTTATTTGACACAGAGAGAGAGAGATCACAAGTAGGCAGAGAGGCAGGCAGAGAGAGAGAGGAGGAGGAAGCAGGCTCTCTGCTAAGCAGAGAGCCCAACGCGGGACTAGATCCCAGGACTCTGAGATCATGACCTGAGCCAAAGGCAGAGGCTTAACCCCTTGAGCCACCCAGGTGCCCCAGGATTGGCCATTTTAAAGATCACAGGGAAAATGGTCTCCTACTGGAAGGGTATCTAAGAAACAAAACTCCGTTAAGTCTTCTTGGGGTATACTTTGTCCCTCCACCCACCTCACAGAAATGGGCTTGAATCAGAAACCTATTGTTCTATACACTTAAATACCCCCAAAACTAGTGGCCGAATGCAAGAATTACTTTTTTACTCACATTTCTGTGGGTCACAGTATTGGCTCTGTGGGGCAGTTATGCTGGTTTTCTCTGGAATCACTCAGGTGTATACTATCGTCAAGCAACAGACTCAGCCTGTCTTGTCTAAGATGCCCTCTCTCGTAAGAACTGTGGATGGTACTGGGCCTGTGCCCCCAGTCTACTAGGCTTAGTTCTTCACATGTGGGTGAGCTCCAAAATCAGCGAGAGAGAGGAGCAAGGGGCACCATGAGTGCCTTTCAAGCTGCTGCTTGCCTCACATTTGCTAATGTCCTGTGGGCCAAAGCAAGTCACATGACCAAACCCATCATCAGTGTGGGAGGGAAGTTTATGGAAGTTCAAATACAGACAGGTGTGGTCCCCTAGGGGGCTAACTGAGCCAATCTAGGTACCTCAGGGTCCAACAGCTGAACAAGGCCTAATTGACAGCTTTGCTTTATATAAGGAGCAAAGGCTTGGGGAAATCCTGGCTTTACCTGTATGTGATCCTAGATAAAGGGCAAGTCTACCCTCTCAAGGCCTCCATTTCATCACGGAGAAGTGTTTCACAGGATTGTTGTAAAGTTTAAATAATGTAGGCTTCTGCCTCAACATGCTTTAGTTGAGCCCATCCAAAAAAATGATTTTTTGTATTGACTCTGCCTCTGCCTCCGGATTTCACCTTAATACATTCTTTTTCCTTTGCTGCCTTGAACATTTTCATTAAAGGGACATTCTGCTTTAAAAATCATATATGCCTTCTGTAGAATACAAATAAAAAGCAGTATCGAATCCTATAGAGCTGGAAATAGTAGCTCCTCTTCCACTGTTCAGCCCTCCCTTTTCATTCTGCACTCTCCTCCTCAGTGAGGGTCCAGACTCCTTGTCAAGTGCAACATCCATTCCTGTCCTCTCCCATTCCACACTCACTCACCCACTACCTGACATTCAGTTCTGCGTGGTTGTCCTAGAACAGCAGTTCTCAATTTGTAGCATTTACCAGAATTACCTGGAGGGTGTGTTAAAACCTTGATTGCTAGGCCCCACCCCAGAGTTATCATCAAGTAGATTTGGGGTGGGTCTGAGAATTTGAATTTTTACTACATTCCCAGGTGATGCTGATTCTCCTGGTCTGAAGACAACCTGGTAGAACACTGGCCTAGAGGCACTTCCGTTCAACTGGTTTAGAAACCAACAACCTCTCCTCTTCTAATACCTTCTTCTTCTGAATTTCACATAATGGGCAATGGCATCGATCCAGGTGATCAAACTAGAAACTGACTGGAATTAAGGATGCTAAGCAGTCCAAGTATGGGTCAAGTTGTTATGGTTACTATTTCTTTCCTCCTGATTTCCCAAATGACCTCAGTCCTTATCAATTTCATTATCTATTAAACAGAGCCACCTGGTTATAACTTCAAATATCTTTTGCCTTAAAATACTTTGCCTCCTCATTTCCATGATTGATGCAGGAGATTATGTAATTTTGTCATTCACCTGGCCTATTGATAAGGTAGAGGAAACAAATTTTGCCCCTGGAATCAGGGTGTTTAGTAAAGTCTGTGGGTGAAGTATCATAATATGCCAAGGAAAAGATAGGAGGGCTCTTTCAAGTATAATGATGAAGGTCGCACTAGGGAACCAATTTCTCCTGTCATTCCTTGTAATTGTACTCCACCTTCTACCATATTGTAGGGGTTGTTACAGTGTTGACAGGGGGCTAACCCTTGTACAAAGCTGATTCAGACTTGGCTTTGCAAAACTAGGCTGAAGGCATGCCTGCCTTAGTGCCCATGGTGTCTAACCAAGAAAAGTATACAAATCTCCCAGATTTCAGAAGCCACAGTTTTCTGTATGTTATCCAACTATAGAAAAGGGAGTCCTGGGTCTCTCTCAACTATGGTATTTTACTAGTTTCTCCTAACTACTCTCCCTGCCGCTACTTTGCCCCCACCAACTTATCTTCCACTCAGTCCGTCAGAGTTCTCCATCTAAAGCCTGCCTGACAAAAGGTCACCCCCTTTAGCATTTATAAGACTAGTCCTTACCTACAGGAAAGTACAGCAACAGTTTGTTGTTGAAGAGAAGTTGAAGTTGGGGTATAGAGGCCCATTAATGCCGAAGAATTCTGGCTTTTATCCTGGAGGCAATAGTTTGTCATAGAAGGTTCAGCAAAGGAATAACATGTAGGATTTTTTGTTATTGTTTCACTTTGAAATTAGCTTATTAGTATGTCTGAGGTGGAAAGATGGGGCAGTACCAGAGCAGAGACAGGAAGCTAGTTTAGACGTTGTCTTGATAGTGAAAGTAAGAGATGAGGAGGAGGAACCCAGTAGTATCTACTTTCAAGAAATGGGTTTGTTTTTTTTGTTTGTTTGTTTTTTTGGTGTGGTGGTTGAATACATGATCCAGGTTAGCAATTTTGAAACTATGTAAATTCCAGCTGGTACTACCATTGGCCTGATGAAGATATAGCAGCCTGGGTCTTCTCTGCCTTCTTGACTGAGATGAGATCATCCAAGGTTGCTAACTGTATTAGCATTTCATAAGCTGTTTGGAGAACTTGGGCCATGAGCTGAGGCTGATCTTCCTAAGTCCCCCAACATCCAGGATTAAATCAAATGCATCACAGTGATAGCATGGCCTTTGGGCTTGTCACACTTAACAGCATTTCCTACCTCTCTGTCCTGAGAATTAGATCTTCCCCATGGAGGCAATCATATGCATTTAACACTGGTATGATAAATTCTTTCTTATTTGGTTTTTAAAATTAAGAGAACTGAGCAAGGCAGCAATTCCAGATTGTGTGAGGAAATATGATAATGATTGGCCTCGTGGGCTCCGGCTCATTTTCCCCTGCCCCGGACTCCCATTCTACCAGTGAGGTTCTGGACAACTAAAATCAGTACAGCTGGGCGGAAGAAGCTGAAGTTCAAAGTCCCACAGGGCATTTTGTTTTGTTTTGTTTTCCAGCACTTAAACTCTTGAGACCATTTTCTAATATAAAATAAATTAGATTTAAAATATTAGCTTTAAAGCAATTGTAGAGCACAAAATGTAAAAGAGGAAAAACCAGCAGAGCCCACAGAGGCTCACCTATAGTATATGCTATTAAATATTAGACAGCCTAAATCAGGGATCATAAATTCATAATAAATAACTAGGAATATAACAAATAAATCCCATAGTCCCATGTGGTTCATTATTTGTACTATATAAACTATTTGAAATTTTATTAGGTATCTCAAAAAACTATGTGTCAAAGGAAAATGTACAATATATTTAAAGTAGAAAATCTTGAAACTTCTCTCTCCAGGACTGCCCCTTCAGTGTCCGCCATGTAGAACACAGCCTGTCCTCAAATATTTCTGCTTCCCTTCAACACCCAACCCTCAAACATGCTGACTACTATCATGTGCCCAGTCTCTCTGCTCCCCCCACTTCTCTTTCTCGTCTCTCTCCCTCTCTAATTACCATTTCTTTCAGCTTATTATACATTTTCTCTAGCTTCTCTGGTTTCCTTCATTGAAAAGTTTTTCCTGCTTTATTTTTTTACCTGGATGTTGTACAACAAAGAAGAAAATTCTTCTCAGAAAAAAAAAAAAAGCAACAGGAGAGATCGCAAGAACTGAAACAGTGATCATATTTGTCCCTATTATACGTTAATATTTTATTCCTGGTATAGGAGAAACAAAGGATAATATGAAATATATTACTAACTGACTACATCAGAATTAAGCAGTGGTTAGGAGCAAAAAGAAAAAGTTGTGTTCAGATTCTGATTCTGCCATTTACTCCTTCCCTAGGCTTCAGTATCTACATATGCAAAACAGCAATAGGGTGCTTTAGGATTGAATTGGATAATTCATATAAAACCTTCAATAAATTTCCTAGAAATTTCTATCATAATTATGAATGAATACTATGAATATTTTATTATAATTATTCACACAAAATTATGACTATTTTATGATTATTCATTCTTATCTTAAGGGAAAATAGCCCATGGGGAACAGAAATTCAGCCCAGAACAATCCTTCCCATTGGCACAAGACATTTAACAACCCAGAAAACAAGTTATTTACCATCTGCAATGCTAGAGAAGTAAATGTCATTTTTTCCTATTGTCATGAGGTATTCCTGCTTTCTCTTATGGTCACATGCTCTGGTACAGTTCCTTGCAACTCAGTACACAACAATGGATTGACTAATGGACTGTTGAAGCAGCGAATATCTCAGGGACACTGGTTAAGAACCAGTAGAGCCTGCAAGTATGCCTGGTGATAGAATGAAGTATGCATGCCTTTAGTCACTCTTGGACCAACTCTGTCACAGTTGTTTGAATGTGAATAGCTCACATGAGTTGTCCTTCCCTATCAATTGGCTAAACAGGTGGTTCATTTGGTCATTCATTCATTGGACATTTGTGAGCTCCCATTGTGGGCCAAGCATTGTGCTAGGTGCAGGACTCACAGACGAAAGGATAGGGTCAGAACATTAGGGAGGTTTTCTTCAGAAGGACAGAGGTATTGTAGACCAGTGTAGACCAACGTGAATATAATTGGTAATCACCTAGGGGTTTGTGAACATGCAGGTTTTGATTTAGTAACTCTGGGGTGGAGTCTGGAATTCTACCTTTTTTAAAAGGTTTTATTTATTCATTTGAGAAGAGATGCACACAAGCAGGGGGAAAGGCAGAGGGAAAGGAGCCAGCCAGGAGCCTGATGTGGGGCTCTATCCCAGTGCCTGGAGATCCTGACCTGAGCTGAAGGCAGAGGCCCAACCATCTGAGCCACCCAGGCACCCCAGAATTCTACATTTTTAACAAGCTCCCAGATGATATGCATACTGCACACTAAGGTTTGCTTCTCAAAGTGTAATCCTCAGACTAGTAGCATGTGTAGGTTGTCAATTTAAGGATGCTGATGCCAATTAATCCAGTTGAATTAGTTCCCTTCTGTTCTTTTGTAAAGATTCCCAAGCACTGATAGCTGTGTATATCTGATTATATGTAACTCGATCAGAGGGGGAAATGAGAGACACATATGTAAGAATGGTTATCATTGTAAGGAGAGAGCAATCCAACCGTATCATATTTGTTTGACTTTCGGAAAAACTTCCCGAAAGCTCAGAATCGGCAAATTCCCAATTCTAAATGTTTCCCTGTCTCTTCACAGGCTGCCTTGATGAGGAAGGCTAGAAGTGGAGGAAGACAGTGGGGAGAGCTGGCATACTACAGGACAGCCAATCAGATGCAAAACAAGCTTCTGCCTCTTCCTCCCTAGGTCGCTCAGCTCAAATCAGGAAAACTCACGCTTTAATCTCTAAATCTCTAAAATGGGATGCTTATCGCACCTGCATCAGAGGCTTATTGTATTTCCTAAGAAGATTTGCACAGAGCACCTAGCACAGTGTCTGCAGTGACCACTAAATGCTATGTGTCATTATTATTGTTATTAACAAAACTGGGAGCCATAATAAATATTCTTTATCAGGGCTTTGTCAAGGCACACTGGAGAAAGATAAGTCTAAATTAGACCCCATACTCGGACTCATGTGGCTTTAAATCAGACCCGTAATGTTGTGTGAAGACAGGTGTTTTGTAGTTTGGTTTCTCTGCTAACATGAGAAAAAAAGATGATCAAAAAGAAGACAGAGAAAACAATCACTATTTGAAAGTGAATGAAGGGCGCCCCCCTCCTCTTCAGGCCTTTTTTTTTTCTTACTTTGACATCTCAGTGTATTTTTTTTTTTTCTTTTAGCTGTGAGTTCTGGGATAGGTGATAACTGCCAGTAATAGGATTAGCATTGATTTCTTTAGCAAGAACAGAGATGTGGCAGTTCCAGCCATTTCCTGAACTGCCAGCTTTGAAATATCAAAAAATAGAGAGAAGAAGAAAAAAGAAAAGAAAGAAACAAAAAGAATGAAATCCATGTGTGCGTGGGGCGGGTGGGGGGGTTGATACAGGGTTTAGAGAAAAGTGTGTGTGAATTTGCCCATGTGTGTCTGTGTGTGGGCATATGGACATACATGTGCACACAGAGGGACACGGGAAAGCTCAGACACGTGGAGATCATGCGAATGTTTTGTTGTTCCGTGATGAAGGATCAAAAGCTCTGTTTCTGTTCTGCTTCAAAAAAGGTTTTAACATTCATTTGGCTTTCTTTTTCTTTCACTTGTGAACACATTTACCAGCTGATCTTTCATAGTTATCCTTGAATCCTGACTTTAGTAACCTTGAAATTCAAACAAAGAAAAGAAGTATCTCAGAGAAAGACTGCAGTGTTCCACACCCCCCCCCAACACACACCCAGTCTCACACCCCCAGAACTCCATTTCTCTGAGACTAAGTCCACAGGAGACCAAAATAAGGGTTAATTTCTCCAATTCTCAACCTTAAAAATAGCTGGGGGAAGTCTTCACCTCCCAGCCAGGGGATTGAGGATCTGCCAGTTTCCCCAAACGTGCCAAACACAAAGACAAATGGAGGATGAGACAGCCCAGCAGTATCTGGTGTTGAAAACAAAGAGGAAGGAGCAGGGGGCAAAGGGTGGGCTTCATTCATGACTTTGAGCTACTTTGAAAGGAAAGCCAGTGTAAAGCAGTGTGAGGTCAACATTTCGGATCAATCACTTAAGTCAGATCTTAGGCTCAACAACTTAGAAATAAGGAATTTCCTGAAGGAACGAAGTAGAGGAAGGGGTCCTGAGAGGTCATTCTCTTTGATGTCCCCTTGAGTTGGATACATACCTAAATCAATACAAGTGGGGAAAAAAAGGAAACAAATCACTTTAAGGAGGAAACCCATTAAGCCAGTTGATTGAGGATTTTACTTAGCAAATTATTTTATCAATTATAATATCATTTATGATGATTATCACTATCGGCTTCCATTAATTGAATAGGAATTACGTGCCGGGAACTGTATAAAGGCCCCGTATGTACTCTTTGGGTTTTTTCATCTTCAGGAAGGAAGATAGACAGTGTTTGTTTTACATCTTGCAGATCAAGAAACTTAAGCTCAGATGAGTTAAGTGACATGACCAACACCACACAGCATCGAAGGAATAAAGCCTGTATTTAACCCCAAATCTGGATGATTCCAATGTCCTGCTTTAAGAACACTATTAACTCAGTGTAGTCACCACCTTTCCTTTAAGGATATTACATTTCTACTTGCTGAGACACTACCTAATGAGAGCCACTTCTCCATATTCACTTCTTCATTCACTCATCATCCAACCGGCATTGCTGGGGCACCTGTTATCTGTCAGCCCCAGATGGAGGCCACTGAATTCGAGGATGAATCGCTCAAGGTCCTTGACACAAAGTGTTCAGAGCCACATGGAGTAGACTAAGCCAAGGACACTCAGAAGAGAAAATAACTTGAATAGTACCTTCACAACGATGGGGTTCTACCTGAACTTGGAGGTTGAGTATGAATGCACAGAATTTACGTGCTGTACTAAGCAATATTTTGGCTGGTTCTAATCAGCAGCCTCAAAATTTCGAAGAAAAGAAATCCTTTTGAACCATGGATACACAATACCTTAGCAAGCAGTTAAAAAATCGAATATTAATTTAAACAGTTATTTTACCAACACAAGTAATTATTTTACTTGTTTTTTCTCACTGAAATAATGTTTAAAAGTATATGTACCTTTTTCAAATAGCATGTATGCTTTTCTTTCTGATTTGTAATGCTTTTCTTTGAAAAAAGAATGGAAAATTAATATATATTAATAAGTATTTATATATATATATATACAGATATATATGAAAATTTAAATCATTCAAGGTTAACATCCTATAGTGTATTTCCTTCCAGTACATTTCCTTCAGGTATGTTTCTATATAATTATCTATTTCATTCACAGAACTAGATTTATAATAGGTATACTGCATTTAATGTTTTTACCCACATTTCTATCTTTACAATGAACCTTTAGCATTTTCCTGTGTGATTAAATTTCTCTGACAGTGTAACTTCTAATGGTTCTCTAGCATTCATCCACTATATGCCCCATTCCATCTCTGCTCTATAGAACATGTAGGTACTTCCCTTTTTGTTGTTGTTGTATTGTAAAATATACCTCAACAGAATTCCTTGAATACAGATTAGCAAATGATTTTATCAATTATAATATCATTTATGATGATTATCACTCATATTATATACAGATCCTTGTGTGCCTCTATAACTATTTCCTAATGACAAATTCCTGGAGATATGAAGGAATTTATCGAAATTCCTTACCTTATCAAAAGCTTGAAGCCATTTTAAAGTTCTTGATATGTATTTCTAAATATATCTTCAGAAATATAGAATCAATTTTTCCCTCCCAAAAGCGGCGTGTAAGAATGTCCATTTCTGCATTCTCACCAATACTGGGTATTCCCCTCTAAACCACTTTAAAAGTATTTCCCAATTGAGTAGGCAAAAAATTGTATCTTGTGTTTATTTGCTTATCACTGAATACTGATGAGGTTAGACATTTTTCATACATTTATTATCCTCTTGTATTTCTTCTTTTGTCACTTATTCATGTTCTGTGCCCATTTTTCAATTGCTGGGCTTATCTCTTTCTTATTGATTAGTGGGCGTTCCTTATAGATTAAGGATATTAACCCTTTGTTTGTCAGAAGTGCTGAAAAAGCCTTAAATACCAGCTCAAGCATGTCATATCTTCCATTCTTTAAAGTTCAACTCAGACTTTCCCAAACCTAAATAAGCCAGCCAAACCCTGTGTCCTGACTCCCAAGTACAACTGTTCTTTATGTAGCTTTCCTAGCCTGTACTTACAGCTCAGGAGCATATAATAATTTGCATCTTAGTTTGTTAATTGTTTCATTTGTGCTAAGCTTGTCCAAACTACCCACCCCCCCCCAAACTGCTTGGAAAGTTTATTGAAGAAACAAACTATCCAAAACTTCTACCTATCTCCTTGCTATCTCTATAACAGATTTACCCCCCTATCCGAAAGTGGAGTGTTCCTATGAAATCTTTCACAAATTGAAACAGTATAAAGTGAAGAAGGGATTACCATTAATTTTCCCAGACCCACAAAATAACCTCTCTTAGGCTCTTCTGATACCTTAGGACACATCTTGCTAACACATGCACAAAATAGATGGAAATAAAGCACGCAGGTGAACAGACACAACTCAAAGCTATGGTAGCTTGGTGCTGATGCTGAGCGTAGTTTCTGGGAAAAGAGTTTAGGGGTGCCACTCTAGGTACACAGAGTATGTGCTGCCTCTGTAATGGTTCACTGCAAAACAAATACTGAATACCATTTTTGTTTTTTTATCTTTTTTTCCATAAACACAAAAATCTTTGGATTTCTCTCAGGTTGGTGAAAACAGGCACTAATGAAGGTCTTTCATAAAAGCTAAGTGGCATAATATGAACTTTCAAAAGCATACTTGTATTTACCAAAAAACCACTTATTTCTTCATCTTTACACTGTTCCCTCTAGGTATGGTGTCTAGTCTAGATACCGGAGACCATGACTTCTAACAATTCTTCCAAAACGTGGGCTCTGATCTGTGCCTAATATACAATTTTAAATAGGATCTTTTAAGAATGATATCAAGGTCATAAAAAATGTAAGCACCGTCAATGTGAATGAAGCCTAACACTTATTTCTTTGTTAGCATAAATTAGACCACCTGTGGCTGCTCAGAAGTGATATAATTGAGATTTTTCTCTCTTATAGAGAAGCAGCAGAAAGGAACAACCTAAAGATTGTGGCTTCTCATAAACTCTCATTATTCTTCATAACTCTCTCTCTTTTGTTGTGGAGGTAAATAGAATGAATAGGAGATGATTCTATTTCATTCTGGCCCAATCACTCTGGATTATGGTTGCCAAATAATATACAGGTCATTCAGCTTAATTTGAATTTCAGATAAAAAATGAATAATTTTTAATAGAAGTATGTCCTATTTTTTAAAGTTCAAATTTAACTGGGTGTGCTATATTTTTATTTGCTAAATCTGACAAGTCCTGGATACAACCCACTGGGCAGTAGGAACTTTACAGAAGATAAATACATCAACTTCTCCTCTAGTACAGATTTAAGAAGAGAATTTGACTAAAGAGTGAATACAAAGGCTTTTTGGAATTTTTTTTAAAAGATTTTATTTATTTATTTGACAGATAGAGATCACAAGTAGGCGGAGAGGCAGGCAGATAGAGAGAGAGAGAGAGGAGGAAGCAGGCTCCCTGCTGAGCAGAGAGCCCCATGCAGGGCTCGATGTGGGGCTCGATCCCAGGACCTGAGATCATGATCCGAGCCAAAGGCAGAGTCTTTAAGCCACTGAGCCACCCAGGCACCCCGGCTTTTTGGAATTTATGTATTGTCCACAACATTAGATTTGAAATGCTCTTCCCTTATTAAAGGAAGAAACTAAAAAAAAAAAAAAAAAAAAAAAATCCTGCAGATCCAAAGTAAGAGAAGACTATAAAAATGATTTCCTGTAGGACCTAGGATACATTCCTAGAAAATTCTTCTGCATTTTTAATTGGATACAAGAAGATTGGCCCTCTACAGAACAGGAACAGAAACCCATGAGGTACACGTGAATCCAGAAGAGATCAAAAGGGAGATAGGTGGGGTGAGAAATTATTGAAAAGAGACCAAAAATTAATTAACACACTAAAATCTTCTTTGACACAATAAAAAGTAGAACTACTTTGAAAATATGAAAACTTTCATGTAGGAGAAAAACTTAGGAAGCTCTCTTACAATGTAGAGGAAACAGAAAACAACAAAGAGGAGAAAATAACTACTACTTTGAAGCCAGAAAGGGGATAAACAATATTAGAATTAAAAGCCTTTTAGAAATTATAGGACCAGATCATATAAAAATAGGGCTGAAGTTTCTAGTTCAGGATCAGGCGAAGTAGGCACACACTATCTTGCTCTTCCAATGAATGCAGCTTTAAAACCTGGACAGAACACATGATAAAGCTGTCTGAAGATTGAAAATTAAATAGTAGCAAGCAGGAGAGAATTCAAAGTATCAGTGACACAGTGGTAAGATTACCCTTTTTTTCCCATCAGTATTCCCCAGCTTTATCTCAATGCAACCCCAAACTCAAAAGTTGGCACCTTGGTACAGGAGTAGCTTTAGGAATTCTGGCTCGATGAGAAGGAAAAGGAACTCCTGATGCTCAGAGGGAGTATAGAAATCCCAGTTTTGTTTTGTTTTGTTTTTTCTTTGCTCCATTCTTGAGCACACCAGCCTCCAAATAATCCCACAGTAGAAGCAGCAAGAGAAATCCTAAGGAGCCAAAATTCTGAGATGAGCTTAAGTGTTTTCTACCAATGGATCTGCTTGCTTCCTCTCACACTCTCACTGGTGCTCATTCTCTGTCCTGTCCTTGCTACTCAATTTTGGACATAGGAGTAGTAGCAGAGGAAGCAGACAGAGTAACTTATGTCCCTAGATTTCTGGATAGAAGACTGAAAAGAGGAGCTCCAGAAAACAAAATGTATTTGGAAGATGACAAAGAAGGAGGAGCTTGGGAATGCAAGCCCATAAAATTATTTACAAACTCCTCATCTCAGCCCTGATCATGCTTGGGTCTAATCCTAAATACCATACCAATAATTTGAAAACAAATAAACCATCATTCAGCTTTCAGATTGGCCATTAGGTGGCTTACACATGGGCCAAATCCAAAGAGTGCTGCTAAAGCTCTGAAAATTTAACAGGAATTTGAAACACGGCTTGCAAAAAAACAGATTGAAACAGCAGATTGAATCCAACCAGGTCAATTTCCTTCTAAAACAAAAATATCAACATTCTTCACAGTCTTTAACAAGACTAAGTCTCACAGTAATCAAAATACCCAGGATACAATGCAAAACTACTCAGCAGGTGATAAACAAGGAAAGTATCAGCTCACATAAGGAAAGACAAAGATATCACCACCAAAATGACACAGATGTTAGAATTATCTGACAAAGCCTTTAAGGTGACTAATTTTTTAAATGCTCAAAAAAATAATGTGGACAAAAACAAATGGAAAAATAAAAAGTACCAGCAAGAAACATAAGACCTTAGAAAGAAAAAAAATGGAAATTTTAGGATTTAAAAATAATATAAGTAAAATTTAAAACACAATAGGTAGAATCAATAGCAGAATGGAGATGACAGAAAAAATGATCACTAAGCTTGACCACTAAGCTTCCTTTTTTCCCTTTTTTTTAAACTATGTTCAGTTAGTCAGCATATAGTACATCATAAGTTTTTGATGTAGTGTTCAATGATTCATTAGTTGCCTGTAACACCCAGTGCTCATCACAACACGTGCCCTTCTTAATACTCATCATCTGGTTACCACCATCCCTCCCCCCCAATCCCCTTCTGTTACACTAGCCATCAGGGAAATACAAATCAAAATCACAATGAGATACCACCTTACACCAGTTAGAATAGCAAAAATTAACAAAATCACTAAGCTTTTAATTGGATACAAGAAGATTGGCCCTCTATAGAACAGGAACAAAAGAAACCCATGGATTAGGAAGACAGATTTCTTATCAGAAGCAATACAAGCAAGAAGACAGATCAATCTGTAAAAGTACTGAAGAAAAAAATTAATCTAGAATTCTCTACCCAACAAAAATATCTTACAAAAACAAACAAACAAAAAAAGTGGATTTGAAAGGGAAAAGGGGAGAGAAATTGATGTTTTAAGAAAAACTTGAAAGAACTGATCACCAACAGACCTAAAATACAGGAAAGAAAAAGTTAGGAAAGATACTTCACACTGGGGAAAAATAATACCAAATGGAAATATGGATCTACACAAAGAAATAAAGAACATATTCCATTCACACATTTGTATGTAAGTGTTCATAGTAGCTTTATTGTTAATAACTAAAAACTAGAAACAACCTAAGTGTCCACTGGCAGATGAACAGATAAATACTTTCTGATATATCCATACAATGAAATACTACTCAGTAATAAAATGGAATGGACTAGTAATACATGCAACAACATGATTGGATCTCAAAATAATCATACTAAGAGAAAGAAGCAAGGCAATAAAAGAGTAAATACTATATGATTACATTTACATAACATTCTAGATAATATAACTAATATATAGGGGAAAGAAGATCAACAGTTTACTGTTGTTGAGATGGGGGTGAAGATATGGAGAGAAGTGAAATGGAAGAATTACAAGGAGGCAGAAAGAAACTTATGGGGGCAATGAATAGATCCATTATTTTAGTTGTGGTGATGGTTTCATGAGTGTATGCATATGTCTAACTTATCAAATTATAAACTTTAAATATGTGCAGTAAACTTTAAATACTGTATATAGGTGAAACTTTAATAAATCTATTTGTAAATAGACAGAGATCTGATATTTCCCACTGAGGGAAATTTAGTCTTTCCCAGTTAACAAAACACAACAAAATTAACATTAAAGATGGGAGTAAGTATATCATCATGCAAGATAAAAACTGGCATTCAAGATGGAAGTTGTATCATCATGCAAGATCCCTGATAAATGGCTACTCAAAGGAGTCCTGCTTTCTTGAAAGATAAAGAAAATAAATTCTTAGTAATTTTTAGGCAGGCCATCTTAATTCTATAAATAGTGAGGTTTTGATCTTGATGAAATCCCAATAGTTCATTTTTGCCCTTGCTTCCCTTGCCTTTGGCGATGTTCCTAGGAAGATGTTGCTGCGGCTGAGGTCGAAGAGGTTGCTGCCTGTGTTCTCCTCAAGGATTTTTTTTTTTTTTTAAATTTTTTATTTTTTATAAACATATATTTTTATCCCCAGGGGTACAGGTCTGTGAATCACCAGGTTTACACACTTCACAGCACTCACCAAATCACATACCCTCCCCAATGTCCATAATCTCCTCAAGGATTTTGATGGATTCCTTTCGCACATTAAGGTCCTTCATCCATTTTGAGTCTATTTTCGTGTGTGGTGTAAGGAAATGGTCCAATTTCATTTTTCTGCATGTGGCTGTCCAATTTTCCCAACACCATTTATTGAAGAGGCTGTCTTTTTTCCATTGGACATTCTTTCCTGCTTTGTCAAAGATTAGTTGACCATAGAGTTGAGGGTCTATTTCTGGGCTCTCTATTCTGTTCCATTGATCTATGTGTCTGTTTTTGTGCCAGTACCATGCTGTCTTGATGATGACAGCTTTGTAATAGAGCTTGAAGTCCGGAATGTGGTATATATATACACAATGGAATACTATGCAGCCATCAAAAGAAATGAAATCTTGCCATTTGCAACAACATGGATGGAACTAGAGCATATCATGCTTAGCGAAATAAGTCAAGCGGAGAAAGACAACTATCATATGATCTCCCTGATATGAGGAAGTGGTGATGCAACATGGAGGCTTAAGTGGATAGGAGAAGAATCAATGAAACAAGATGGGATTGGGAGGGAGACAAAGCATAAGTGACTCTTAATCTTACAAAACAAACTGAGGGTTGCTGGGGGGAGGGGGGTTGGGAGAAGGGGGGTTGGGGTTATGGACATTGGGGAGGGTATGTGCTTTGGTGAGTGCTGTGAAGTGTGTAAACCTGGCGATTCACAGACCTGTACCCCTGGGGATAAAAATACATGTTTATTTAAAAAAAAGTTAAAAAAAATAGTGAGGTTTTTTGTTTTGTTTTGTTTTGTTTTTACAAAATTGTTAGTTGAAACAAATCACCAGATAAATGTTACATAGTTAGGCCCATAACAGAAGTCTATACCTATACTCTGAGACAAATTCATTATTAGGGTATTGCTAGGCTAATTCTACCCATGAGGAAATAGAGGCTCAGAGAGGCTGAGTTGGCAAGTTAGCCTAGAATCACATAGGTAATAAAGGGCAGAGTCAGAACACTACAGCGCTCAATTGTTTCCTACACAACAAATATCTGACTTCACCTATTGATTAAAATTATTCCTCCATGACCTGGGATGGCAAGGACATCACCTACGGCTATTTCAGTATACTCAGTAAAGTTTTATGTGCCTGGCATTCATAGGGGAACAGTTAACCTACTAATTCTTACATCTTTGTTTCTCTTATTCAGAGAATTGCTCATTTTCCAAGGATTTTCCTAACTCATTTCTTATTTGTTCTCTCCCTCACGTCTTAATTCCAAACCAATAGCAAGTCTTGTTGGCACCACTTCCACAATATACCCCAATCAATTCACTTCTTTCTGTCCCCACTGCACAACCCCTGTTCAAGTACTGACATCTCTTGCTCGATGACTGCCCTTTGTCTGGTATATGAGTGGCACATTTCTCCCCTAATTTGCCATTTGTCTTTAAATTAGTCTGTTTTGAGGTTTTCTTTCTTCTATTCATGTACAAATATTTTATTTTTATGTACTCAAATTTATCAGTTTCTTCATTTATGACTTCGAAACTTCAAGTAATTTAGAAAGGCCTTCCCTAACTCTTGATTTTGAAAAAATAAACTGACCAGCCTGAGTAGGATTTAGGAAGAGCATTACATCTGTGCTACCACCTTCAACACATACTTCAAGTTATCTCTGAACTTGGAAGTTTATGTACAATTTATAGTCTAAGATATCTTAATGTACAAAGTTGCTCCAAGGGAATATGCCTACTTTCCAATCTCTAACTCTCAAACTAGACTTTAGGAAGCAATACTCAAAATCTAGTAGACCCTATAGAGTATGACTCTTTGTGCACAAGTACTCAAACCTTAGGCTGCCATGATAAATCTTGACTTTTGTAAGTACTTCAAAATACCTGAATGCATAAGCATTTGTCTATAATGAGAAAAAGATCACTACTATTAAATATACAAATTTAAAATTTTCTAAAGTCATGAAAATAATAATAGAGAAAAGGAAACATATATTGATTCAAACAAGTTATGAAAAATGAGATGGTTGGGAAAATGTGAATACTAAATATATATTATCAAATATATAATTTTATATATAATACGTCTGGGAGGCCGCAATAAGGCTTGAGACGAGGACCAAACCAGGCCCTGACTTGTGCCTCCTTTAAAGTCCGAATAACCTAACAAAAGGTTTAGGATGGGAAAAGTTGAGTAGCACTGAGAAAGGGTCTGTGCTATGTGTTGTGCGCTCACCTACATGACTTCCCACACGCTTGCTAAACAAATGAGAACAATTCAGTTGGGGTCATAAGTTTGTTGCTGGTCCTTGCTGCCCTTGTACAGCCCATAAATTACTTTTAGGTTTGCTGTATCAATACAGAACAATTGTACTAGCATCAGCCATTTGGCGTCACGAGGTCTGCTTGTAGTTAAATGCGAAACTTATTATGGGAACTCGTGGTTGTTTAACTAGACACAGATGCATTGCTTCTCCTATTTTCACTATATATATGGCCTTAATGCTTTGAATAAACTTAGCACTGTTGGACATCCTCCTCAGTACTCCTCCTGCCCCTATCTCTCTGCTTCTCAAGTTCTTTTCTTCATCCTCTTACCCTCACGTTCCTGGTCAATTTGTCACACCTGCTGTGACAAATACATAGTAAATATAATACACAATATTAAATAGTTTTGTTAACTTAATTTTGGGATGATAATGGTAATATGGTTGTTTTCTTTTAAAATAGTCCTTATCTATTGGAGATATATACTGGAAATGCTTAGGGATAAAATGATACAATGTCTAGGACTTACTTTAAAATAACCCAGAGATATTTTTTATGCTAGGGATACATATGAAACAGTACTGGCCATAAGTTAATATTAATTGAAGATGAGTGATGGGTTCATGAAGATTTACTCTATCATTGTCTCTATTTTTGGATATGTTTGAAACTTTGCATAATATATTTTAGAGATGGGGCGCCTGGGTGGCTCAGTGGGTTAAAGCCTCTGCCTTTGGCTCAGGTCATGGTCTCAGGGCCCTGGGATCGAGCCCCACATCAGGCTCTCTGCTCAGCAGGGAACCTGCTTCCTCCTCTCTCTCTGCTTGTCTCTTTGACTAATTTTAATCTCTGTCTATCAAATAAATAAACAAAATCTTTAAAAAAAGAAATATATTTTAGAGACAACGTGTTGATTATATAGATTAACTTCTTTGGGAATCAGATGTGTGTATGCATCTCTGAGGCCTCACTAGAGGTTAAATGACTCAACATCTATTTCCAAAAGGCTGTAACATGTGAATGCTCATTTCCCAGCATTCTTGCAGCTAAGACTAGCCAAGAGACACAACTCTGGACAATGAGATAAAGCTGAAGTCTGCTGGGACTTCTCAGAAAATTTTTGCTCTTTTATATAAAAGTACACAGTGTGGTTGGCTACCGCCTTCTTTTCCCATCTTTTTTTCTTTTCTTTTTTTTTTTTTTTAGATTTTATTATTTATTTATTTATTTGACAGAGAGAGAGAATGAGTAGGCAGAGAGGCAGGCAGAGAGAGAGAGAGGAGGAAGCAGGCTCCCCGGTGAGCAGAGAGCCCGATGCGGGACTCAATCCCAGGACCCTGAGATCATGACCTGAGCCGAAGGCAGCGGCTTAACCCACTGAGCCACCCAGGCGCCCCCTTTTCCCATCTTTGAAAGGAACTTAGGTTCTGACTTGGTGAAGCCATATTACAACCCTGGGAAAACTAAACTGAAACATAAGCACCAGGTCTTTTTTTCACTGAAATGTTGAACCAAATCTATCAGCTCCCCATCTCTGGTCATCTTAAACATCTGTTTATATTAAATGTAAATGTATTTTTAAGTCCTATTTTTAAAAAATCATTATAAGTCAGACTGTCTGTTACTTGCAACTAAATAACCTTCCTAACTGATCCAGTCTGTTATAGAGATTTTCCTACATAGTAAAATTTCTGGTCTCTAGTAGGAAGCATCTGTTGCTGACTGAATGGTTTCATTAATTTGAATTGGATGCTAAAGTGACATTTTAAAAAATTCTACTCCTATTCCCTAAGCCTAGTTGGGTCATCTCACCAAGTATCTGAAAACTATCCAAAACTATTTTAAAGTAACCATTACAAAGTGAAATGAATTATTGTTTAATTAATAAATTCACTACTTAATGATTAATTTATGATATATTCTTTCCCTGGCCCTAATTTCATCACTGCCAATTGTACTTTTATTTAAGCTCTTGACTTCAGGGTGTCATGAATCCCAGTCTCCCTCAGATAGATGGTAATGTGCATCTGTCAAGGACTCTGAGGAGATGCCAGACACAGGACAGTCCCACAGCTGAAACAGCTCTTCTTCCCCTGAAGCCAGCTAAACTTTACTGTCAAACCTTCATCCCCTTCGAGATGTACCCCCAAATTACACAAGGTGAAAGACTTCACATCTGTCCCAAATTCAACCAGTTCCAGCTTGTGTTTAAACAGAATTTTAGCTACAGGTAAAATCTAAATACACCCAATATTCATGGGAGTGAAGAGCAACCAATTTCTTATTACTTACTTTCACTTAAATGCTAAACATCTGTATGTTTCAGGTAAGATGGTTTGATTTAATTAAAGAACAGTCCTATGATAAACACCAATCAGAGTATCTAGTACATTAGTAGGCATTTTAAAAATGTTTGATAATTAATTTACTAAGTGTATTAATTAGGTAGTTAATAGATATTTAGAGTTCACAATAGATTGTATTTTATATCAAGAGCTCCAACTTTGTGAACACTGCTGTACATATATAGCTTGCTTTCAAAATCTAAAATATTATGAAATGTGTATGATTATCCTTCTTGAGAGCAGCAATACATTATTCTCTGCTGATAGATCTAGAAACAACTTCATTCATTCATTCATTTCCACATAATAGTGACTACTCCTTATGATAGGTCAGGTTTTACCTCCATCAACTATCTCTTAGCATAGCAGACTATCTCCAGTAATAGTGAGGACGCCCAGCCCAATCAACACAAGCTAGATGAACAATGATGTCCTGTTATTTCCAGGCAACAAACTCTGTAGTTAGACTGTCTGGATTAGAATCCTGGCTCTAGTATGTTCTTCTATGTAAACAAATTTCTTAATCTCTTTCTGCCTTGGTTTCTCCAAGGGATGAAATAGGGTTTCTCCATAGGGATGATGATCATAGTACCTATCTTATAGGATTTTAGTGAGGACTGAAAGAGATTATAATATGCTGATAGATATTACATGTCCAATAAATGTTATGGACTGTTAACTGACTTGAGTCATTGCATTGTGGTCAAAACTTAACTGTCTATCTGATCTGTTACAGTGAATCCACAGGCTATAACAACAGCAATTATTAGTCACCACAGTTTATAGGCAACTATGTCCAGGTCCTTTGGTTTTACTGGGAATCAGACATTAAACACAACATCTTTTCACAGCCCTTCCAGGGACCTAACACATGACTTATCCATGCCAACATCTGTGAGTGTGCATCACAATCCAGTTGGTACAGAATCAGAGCAGAACTTGCAATGAGATGATCTGGATTTAGTTCATCCTGGAGAACTCTAGGGGAAATCACTGCTCCTCACAGAATCTCTGTTTCTTCATTTATAAAGTAGCAATAATACCTACCTCATTGTAGAGGACTAAATGGCATAACCTGAGTAAGAATACCCTTCAAATGTAAAGTGTGTTATATGAAGGGTATTATTATTCATCTTTTATCACCAGCTTCTTTTAATTCAAAGTATGCTTAGTTCATTTCTGACTGTTCCAGTCACTGTGTTAAGCTTGAGAAATGGAAATAAATAATATACAGTAGCTGAGTTGAACATACATTTGTTTAGTATATTATTTGTTAACTAACCAATTAACATTGCTAAAAAATATTTGGACTGGAAAACTTAGACCCAATTTGAAAGCAATAAAAGATTCCATATTCCATTTTATCATAACAGACACGTCTTCCCCTCTTTGGGCACTCTCAGTAAGCATTTACATCTATCGTAGCATTGAAACACTCAGCTATAACCAAGTTTACTTCTCATAAAGTCCCCCTCCTAGACTGTGAGCTTCTTGAGGGTGGGACCTATGAAGTTTTTCTTCTTTGTATCTTTGGTATTTAACTCAGAGTATTGCAAAAAGTAGACACTTAGAAAACATTTTTTTCAGCAGTTAAGAATGACAAACTGCCATTGGGTGTGGGGGAGAAACAATGTCACAGTTCAATCAAATCCTTTCAACCAGAAACCTCATGAACGCACTTCCTTTTTGTACTAGCACTTGGGTGTGCACCACCTCTCTCTCTGTACACAAGTATACACACCTCTACATGGATGGGCTAATGGATCAGTCTTTGCTAAAGACATCACATTTGAAAACACTCCATAGCCATTTAGAGAGTGACAATGTCTGATGTCCTAAGCTTCCAGAAATACTTAATGTACCTCAAAGAAATAATCAGTGTAACTTTCTAACCAGTAAAATCAAGCCCCTTATATTCTATTTAATTTCCTAGGAGTTTTTATATACATATATATGTTCAACATACATAGCCCCTCACACATAGACCAGCACTATATATTTTTTTACAACATAGGGTTTTCTAGGATTGAGTAGTTTTAAACAACAGTATTTTATTATTTTAAGCACACCCACTGTGGAAACATTCTCGGGGCTCACTGCTTCTGCTATTGGAACATTTGTTTTTTATTCTGAATATTTCAGCACATCTATTTACCTGGCACTATATTTAGTACCACAGTGCCAAGATGGCATATATAAAGATTCAATTGCAATTCCCATCTGATGTCCCTTCCCTCTCCTTTTTACCCCCTTTTTTATGTCTACACTCTGAATTCAGCACAAAGTTGGTGTGTTTAATTTAAAAAGAAGTAAAACGCTCCAGGAGACGCCTCAGACCACTGCAAATCACCTACTTTATAGAGGCAGTAAAATTGTGTATCGGATTAGAAGTGATGCTGATCTGAAATTTATGATAACTTTTAATGGCATTATAATTTTTTTCCCTGTGCGCTCCATAACTGCGTCGTTTCGATGCACAGTGCAGTGAGATGAAATTTGTAAGGGAAGAACATTACCCAGGCAAGCCCAGGGGGAGAAAAAAAAAAAAAGTCAGCGGAATAATGCAACAGCCCTACATAGGCGGATGGAAGCTATTCTTTCCATGTACTTTGTAGAGGCACAAACTCCAAAATGACCCTTTGAAACTAAAGGCAACTCAGAGTGCAGAATTTGTTGATATAAGAAATGTGGTAGAAGCAACCTTTTAAGAAAGAGGGTGTAAGTGACTTCATCATACCACTTCAATGCTTTTGGGACTCTTCATGTCTCTTGGCTGAGAGAGGACAGTTGGGTGTCATGAAGTAGTTTTCTAGAACAAACAGCTCTTCCTTAGGCTCAGTCTGTTGTCTGGTTTTCCCTGGGATGACTCAAACCCAACTGGATCCAAGAAAGCATGGGGGAGGGGCACTCTTGGTATCACTGGTTTAAGATATGTGAAATCCTAAGAAGTTTGCAACTAAGAAACCAGTGAAAGAGATAACTCAATGAAAGAGGGAGAGCGAGAGGGAGAGACATGGAAGAACTTTTTAAAAATTCTAAAACTAATGTTCATATTACGTTTTAACTTGAAATATGGGAGGAAAACTCTCCAGGAAAGCCACCAGAGACAAAGGAGAAGACTTCTTCTCAATATCACATATCCTCCTCAACTCTTTTCTTCAGGAGTAGTCCAGCCTCTTTTCAAATATTTTCAAGAGCGAGAGTCTCATTACCAGTTGAGGCAGTTCATGAATTCATTTGTAAATTAATTGAACAATGTATTTGGCATAGTGTGGGGACTACATGCTATGCTGTTTTTTGTTTTTTTTTTAATTGTCTATAACCTCTTGCCCACATCCTAGGAAGCTATGTTATTCCTGACCCATTTCCCAGAGAATTAGAATAAAAGAAAATTAGAATGTGTTACAGCAAAGATACTTAATGGCCATCCAGTCCAACCTCTTCATTTACAGAGAGTGAAGTAAAACCGAGATCCAGAGAGGGGAAGTCAGTTATCCAAGGTCACATAACTAATTCATTGCAAAACCTGAGTTAAAATCCCACATCCAATTCCCCATCATATATTCCTTCAGGTGAGCCATGATTCTTTTTCTTCACAAATCATACATACCATCCTTCCAAATGTCCAACTTCCAAAGCTTATGTTTCTCTCTCCTACTCTGGCCGTAAGGCTCTATAGCAAGCTTGTGGGTCTTTAATCAAACACAGCCTTGGAATGTGTCCTTGGTCATTTTCCATCAGTTCATAGGTAGGCTGGGAAGACAAATCCTTCTCTTCAATATCGTCCATAATCTCTTCTTCACTGACCATGCCCTCTTTTCCTTCTTTTCCTTTAACAAACTAACAGGGAAGAAGAAAAATTTTCCTCTACTCACAAGACTTCCTACCCAAAACTGAAAATCATTTAGAGGACTCCATTTCTCCTTTTCTCTTCCCCAAACCTCCCCTCTTCCTTACTTCTATGTAATGCTTCTCTTCATTTATAAATATGACATGTTCTGAGACTTTAAACACTACCCCACATAGGGTTGACCTCTACCTCTTTAAGGTCTAAACTCTGACATTTCTATACCTCTGTTTTAACATCCATCACAAGTTTCCTTCTGCTGCAATTTTTTGCTTTTACATCTTTTCAACCTTGAGTTTCTTGAAGGCAAAGTTGCTATCTCATTTACTTTTGTATCCCTTGTTCATGAATCACAGTGGAGGCTAACTTAATACTTTTGAATGAAGGTATGCAAAGCAGCAGAACTGGAGGAGATGTGTGTTTTCAGTCTTGCAGTCTATTTTGCCATGTTTTAAGTTTATGATCCCAGATGGCAGCCCACCTCTGATTGAACTATATTTGGTTACACATGTCACAGTTTCCCTTCTCCCACCTGCAAGACACTCCACTTTCCTGGGGGATTATCGGGATTCCTGTTACCCCATGCCATGTTCCTCTGGAGGGCTCTTATTTAGAGGAACACAGATTCACCCTCTATGTGAAGAACAAACAGCTCTCACACTTGTGTAGTAATGCAGTAATTCTCTTTTCTCCACAGTGTCATGTGTCACCACCATTAATGTTATTCCCTTCATTTTATGGACTCTTTCTTCATAATTTTCTTACTCAGTCTTATCTACTATCACCTCTAGGTAGACATTATCCATCCTTTTAATACTCTACCACAGAAAGATGTTCTCTAGCAGTGAGGCCAAATTGGATGATTCACAACAGATGTAACTGGAGAGCAAAATGCAGTCAGACTGGCTTCAACTATTGGCCAACTGTGTGACCTTCAGTAAGCTCCTTAAATTCTCTGTGTCTTAGTTCCTTTTCTGTAAAGTGTCTTGTGGGGTTGCTGAGTGTTAAAGAAGTAGTGCATGTAAAACACTTAGCACAGTTCTTGGTTTACAGTGGTTGCAAAATAGTTGTTTTGCTCATTATTGTTATTATTCTAAACAAAGGCAACCCAAAGGCAGTGGACACCCTGTTGATGCCACAACCTCTTCTAAGCTTCACATAAACCTCAGATACTTTCATAAACATATTTTATCCATGACTGCTTTTTTTTTTTTTTTTTAGTTTCCTTGTCTCCGTGTTCACTTGACTGCTATCATCTTACAACTGCTGGAGAGTCCTTGCCTGACTAATGCGTCCTTCTGAGTTTCCCTAAGAGGGAATGCAGGGTCAAATAAAGAGGAGAAAAGAGCCCCACATTGGAAAAGACCATTTAAAAGAGAGCAGTCAGGTTGAGATCAGATATCCCCCCAAGTTCAGACTCTACCACCCCTCTGCAGGCCCTGGGCCTGAGCAGAACTGACCTGACAGGCTGCTTATAGCATGTCTTCCAAGTGACATGTAACACTAAAACTAAAAACCTCAGTGTCCAGGCACTTATGGTGTACCCTGGAGACTTAGTTTAATGATGAGCCAGAACCTTGGGTTTGCTCTAAATCACACCTCTTAACCTAATTATACGCAAAGGGGGAAATCCAATGTATTTGATCAAGTCTTGTTAGTATTTTCCTTGTCTAATTTCATTAGTCTCATTGATACGAAGGGCTCTCAAAGCAATTAAAGCAAGTGCTATCCCCTGAGGGCTCTGGGATGAATATCTCTTTCCGGCTCTTCTCAGAACCTGGTTTTCCCCAGTGAATGGCACAGGTAAGGCTGGACAGAGGATCCCTCATACAGCAACGGTGTCCTTTGGTGCAACAAATTAGGATCTGACTTCACTTCAATTAATGGTGTACAGAAACTAAAGCATCAGCTGAGAAATGTGGAGAGAGGAGTGCTGTGTTCTTGGTGAGATTGTTCTTCACAATTTTTTCTCCCAGATATTCATTTCACAAACTATATACATTTTTATTCAGTCTTATTATAATTTATCTACCTAGAACTTCAGTGACCCACAAAATGCCTTCAAAGTCATTGGCCCATTTCAGAAGCTTCTAGTAGCCCATTAGAAATGTCAGTGCACACCCAACGAGCAGCCAGATCCAAATACGCTGAGGCTTAACCTCATTAAAATGTTTCTACGACACAGGGTCAAACTTATCTTGCCACAGACTCCCTTCCTCTCGCCAATCGCTGAGAAACCATTTTCTTTCTAATTAATTTCATCTAGATGAAACCTGCATAAATGTCAGTACAACAAATTAAGACTTATTGATTATTGGCTTTTTAAAAATAGTTAATGGTTCTGTCCAAAGATGGAATATTTTAGGGACATCAGCAAGACATTTTAGCTTAGGCTGATTTTTTGTTTGTTTGTTTTTTAACAATGAAAATAATGTTGTAAGCATCTTCCATAACTTCATTATTCATTTTTCACCTGAAACTTTATCCCTTTTTATAGTCACAAAATATAAACAGCTAGAAAACCACATCTTAGAATTTGCTGGAAGAACAACTACCACTCAGACATTTCTATTTCATACATGGTACTCTGCAGCTTGTCCATCTCATTTCCCCCTTTTCTCTCCCTTTAGACATTGTAAAATGTTAAGTTTGTTCACCATGATTATTGTTGATAGTAAAAAGGAAAAAAAAAGTTGAAAATGAGACAAGATTTAAGTTTCTTATTAGAAATCTTGTTTCTTTTCTTTTTTCTATCTTTTCTTTCTTTCTTTTTTCTTTCTTTGCCTTTCTCTCTTTCTTTCTTTCTTTCTCATTTCTTTTAAGGTTGTTGTTGTAAAGGGTTTCTGGCCTACTGTTAACCACTCACCAAGCCTTACTGAATCCTACTGTATGTTAAGGTAAAGGTCAGAGGGGAATGCTAGCCTTAACTCCTACTCTCAAAAAGATGTAATCTAGTTAAGAACACTTACATGCATGTAAAAAACTGTGACCTACAAAGCTTTCTTTTTTAAAAAAGATTTTATTAATTATTTGAGAGAGAGGGAGAATGAGCAGTGGGAGGCGAAGCGGGGAAGGGAAAGAATCTCAAGCAGACTCTGTGCTGAGCAAAGAGACTGACACAGGGTTCGATCTCACAACCCTCAAATCATGACCTGAGCAAAACTAAGAGTCAGACACTGAGCTACTTAGGCACCCCAGAGTTTTCTGAACTATACACCTGTTGGAATTCAAATGCAGTATGTCATTTGGTTTACAAACTTACTGTAAAGAAGCATGGGATCCCTGTTTACAGGTAGAAAAATAGGCAAAGAGAAATGAATTGTATCAAAGATAACATTGGCAGCAGAAACTAAAAACAAGCTTCCAGTTCTAAAGTCCTTAAAGTAGACCATTCATTAACATGCCATCCAACTCATCAAGAGCTTTTATTTTATCAATTAAGTGCATCCAACGCCTATAAGTAATGCTTTCTAAGAGTAGAAATCAGGTGTAGGTTCTACATAGGCAAATTGCTTCTAGGGAAGAGGTTTATAACCTTTTTTCTTCCATCCTACTCAAATGATTCAACTTGTCAGGGAATATCTGAGTACAATTACTTTCTATATTCGCTTTGGGAGCATAAGTGTTTAGTCTTCACCTTTCAGAACAGATCCATGAACAGTTCATAGATACTATCTAGTCCAACCCATCATTTTATTGAAGACCAGAGAAGCTGTTATATGTGCAAGGTCATATAACTTGAAGGAGTGTGCTTATGTCTATGTGTGTTAGGGTGTATATGTATGAAAGGATTTTTATCTTATTATTCAACATAGTTATATGCTATCATTTTACCCAACACTATGTATCAATTAAAAGTAAGCATGGATGTTTTGGAAAAGGTACCCATTGACATCAATGACCAAAGAGCTAGCAAACTCAATGTAGGAAGGGAGCTGGGGAGAAGTCATCATATTCAACCTGCGCCTGAAAGGACCAGGAGATGTAAGGTCCATAGGGAGGCATGCCCACAGCCTAAAATAGAGAGTTCTTAGCTGAGATGTGACAAACTGCAGGCAACTTAATTTTACTTAACTAATATTAATTAACTTAAGGCAAAATTAAGACATATTATCTCTTGGCCCAGATAAAAAAATAAAAGCTAGTTAGCTCTTCATGGAGGTCTTTCATCTGAGAAGAGACTTCAGAAATGAAGACTTTGGGAACAGAAGTAAAGAATCTGATGACTACATCTCTTCAACAGGGGATTGGACCGGTTGACCTTGAAGTCCCAGGCAGCTCTAAAGGACTTTGATTGTGATTTATTTTTATGTTTGTATTTATGTTCTGTCAACAACCCCATAAGCTCTGGGGCTGCTTTAATGAATAAATGATAAGTTTAAAAATGATAATGGTATCATCAGGAGCAGAAACCAGTGCTGGTTTATGGCTAGGTCTTAATCTATGCCACTGAATTTCAGGACACAAAGGACAGGTTCTCTCATTTTGATTTGTCATGACCAGCAAATGTGGGCACCGCAGCCTTCACCTCAGGCAAAGCAGGCCCCACTGGTTGTGCTGGGTCGGAACAGACAAATCTCTTGTTCAAACTCTTATTTGTCTCATTTTAGATATTGTCTGCATCATATAAATAACATGTCTTTTTAATAGCTGTATAGTAACGAGTAGGAATGGAATTATTGGCACAAGGAAGAGTACTAATACCAAATATCTTGACAAAGCATTCACTATAGTTTCTCTTGATATTTTAAGACCAAAGCAAGCTCAAATTCACCTGCTATAGATGAGTATTGACAAAAAGACAATAGGTTTAACATAAACAAAAATTCTTTAAATTTTCAGAGTATACTCTCTAAAGATGCTAGGTAGGTTCAGTTGTAACCGACATGTTGATTGGTCACATGTCCCCTACTATCAGAAAAGGCATTTGCCATCGATTTGTTTCCCTGAGCCAATAATTCCATCCTGTACCTACTATACTTTTACTCAAAAGATGCAATTTGTATAATGCAGACAATCTCTAAAAGGAGACAAATAAGAATATGAACAAGCAATTTGGCCATTCCAACACACACAGCTAATCAGTGTTACTAACAAGATGTGGTCCAGAAAAATAGTGATGGAGAAATGTGTTTTTCTGGTATTTAGTTCTCCAAATAATGACCAACAGATAACATCTATGCATACAAGTAGGGAAGGAAAATACACTAATAAAACACAACACTGCCATTATCTTTGGTTTGAAAAAGAGGATAAAACTAATACCCAAATCTGTGTAGGCAATCTTAAAATGAAGATGAGGTACAGAAAGTACTTCATAAGGCTTATAAATATATATCTTATAAATGTTAAGTTTATCATAGGCAAGCTTGTCATACCCATTAGGGTATATTTTGTCTTTACTACAAATTAGTAATTTAGGTATTTGTGTTGAATAGAACCAGAAGTCCCCTCATTGGGAACAAGTCAAAGAGGTGGAGTACATATTTTGCAAGGTCTTTTGTTCTTTCTGTGTAGTCTGCTGAAGAACACTTAGGAGCTATGCATAAGACTTATGTAAAACAACATATGCTGATAGGAGTTGGGAATATGACATATATAGAGAAGAAAAATCAGGGAGTGGTGGAGACTAGGCAAAACTTATTGCAAAGTTTCACCATCTCATAAGACTCCATTTTAAGCCAACATTAAATTAGTGATCTATCACTCTAGACAGTCTGGATCAATGTCCCTCCCATTGGTAAAGAATGGCACTTGAGAACTGGCATAAGCCTTATATGACCAACCACCTGGCTCCCAAAGCTGTATGGCAGCCCTTCATGCCAATTACAAGGATCAATGGCATCTTCAGAGGAAGATAGTGTGAGAGAAGCTACCTTCTATAGCCACCAGTTCCTGGAGTAGGGACCCTTCCTTTGCTCACAATGGTTGCTGTGTCCACACTACTCATCAGCCAATATGACAGATTTCTGTTTGTTCTTTATCAGTATTTTACTGGAAGAGGAAACAGGGAGTTGTTTTTGGTGATAAGCCTTTTCATAAAATAATATTAACTGCATTAGTTAGAATGATTTTGGTTTCACAAGGAACAAAACACTGAGCCCAAACTGGCTTAAACAAGAAGGGAATTTGTTGACCCAATAACAGAAAAAAAATCTGAGTTCAAACATGGTGTGCTTCTGTGGCTCAAATAAACACAAGGATATTTTTCTCTCTTAACCATTTCTTGGCTCTGCAATTGGGTCCCATTTTTAGAATAGCTTTCCCCTGTAGTGGCAAGCTGTACAACTTCAACCTTATCTCCTCTTGGGTTCAGGTCAAGTGGGAAAAAGAGCTGGGCCAGCAAAAGTCTCATTGAGTCTCCTTGGCTCTGACTGGGTCATGTGCCCATCTCTGAACCAGTCATAGTGCCTGGGGTAGGGCAATAAATTAATTGGCAAAAGTCAACCCAGGATTTAGACTGATATCAGTTCTAACACCATACACACTGTGTTGGACAGAGAGGGGACATGGTGGTTTCCCACAGAAAAATCCAAATACTATTATTAGAGGGGGAAAAAGTGGATATCAGCTGTGAAATAATGGACATCCAATATATCAAGTCTTATCTACCAGATTCTAGGCTCACTGGGAACAGAACCTATGTCTTGTATTTCTCTGAGTCAGCCACAATGCCTAGTTTACAAAAAAGAGGTATTCAATAATCATGTAATAGTTGATCTAATGATTAATTAATCAGTGAGAAATCTAACATTAGATATCACTCTGACTTTTACTCAAATCTTTCTTCTACTTGACAATGGCTGTGCTTCATTCAGGAAAACTAGAGTTTCCAGTGCTATCTTCACACACAAGACTATATTTTACTTGACAAATGAACTATGCTATGACTGAACTGTGAAATATCATTAACAATAATGGTCCTCAATATCGCCATACTAAAATTTCTTTTTTAAAAATATTTTATTTATTTGACACAGAGACAGAGATCACAAGGAGGAGGCAGAGACGCAGGCAGAGAGAGAGGTAGAAGCAAGCTCCTCCTGCTGAGCAGAGCTCAATGTGGGGCTCGATTCCAGGACCCTGAGACCATAACCTGAGCCAAAGGCAGAGGCTTAACCCTCTGAGCTACCCAGGTACCCCACCATACTAAAATTTCTTAAGTAAACCTCATAACAGCCTTGTGAGGAAAATATTATTATTATCCCTATTTTATAGATATGGAAAATAAGGCTCAAAAAAAGTCAAATGACCTACCCAAGATAATACAACTGATAAATGACAGAGCTAGAATTGGAACCAGATCAGATCATGCTTCAAAGCCTAGTTTAGGTGCCAACAAATGGAGTCAGCCAACCCCTCCACACTATTTGCTGTGCCTCTCACAGCCCTTATTTTGTTCTGACTTGGGTATTGGTTTACATACCTGTCTCTCCCACTCAATTCTTTTTTTCTTTTTTAAATATTTTATTTATTTGAGAGACAGAGAGTACAAGCAGAGGTAGCAGCAGGCAGAGGGAGAAGCAGACTTCCAGCTGTGCAAGGAGCTTGATGGTAGACTCAATTCCTGGACCTTGGGATCATGACTTGAGCTGAAGACAGACGCTTAACTGACTGGGACACCCTGGCATCCCTCTCCCACTCAATTCTGATAGTCTCGGCATCTCTGGGAAAAGCAGAGAGCAGGATGCAGAAGGCAGAAAGATAGGAGGGAAAAAAACAGCAAGATGGGCTGGGAGCAAGATGAGGGGCATCTCCTACACCAACTTGCTGTACCTGCTATTTTTCCTACCACTGAGGCAGAGGCAGGACCTGGTCTCAAACCAGCCTTCCCAGATGAGCTCTCCACCACCCTAAATGTTCCAAAATGGGAACCTTTCAACATGCCATTCCCAACTCAAACTCTTCAGGGAAAACTTTATTTACATAAAGTATGGCTTTAGTTTGTCAATTTGAGTTTTTAGAACTTTCCATTATGGTATTATTTATCTTAATTACTGTTTTGCCACCTTCTTCAATTTTGCACCTGAGGCAGATGCTCTCTTTCCTCATTTTTGTCCTGACCCTACTTCAGGAGCTCCCTATTACCCATAGAGCAAAGACTGAAACATTTAGCATGACGTTCAAGTCTTCCACAAAATGACATTCATTTATCTTTCTAATTTGATCTTCAGTCTCCTCTCCAACACACAAATCATTTTACTCACGGACATTCTCTCCCTTTCCTGCTCTGTATAATGGTTCCCCAATACAGAAGGCTTTAATCTATCCTTGTCTTCAAAGGCCACTTCCTAAACCTTTACTGCATCCCCTCGCTCTCCTTGGACCAGATCCCACATTGGCTCAGGTATCCTGTGAAGCTGCTTGAATTCACTAACTACATTTTAAACCCTGAAGGCCAAAGGCTGTCTTAAAATCTTTCTGTTTCTTCCATCCTCTCTGCCATTCCTCACCCCACAACCACTATTAGGCAACAGAGTTAATGTTCAATAAATCAGCTCCTTTGCTTGATGTTTCAACAGACTCTAGTTCATTCTCATCTGCTGGCCAGATTGGACCATGGCTCCCTGAGCCAGGGAAGTCCTCTCCTTGGGCATCATATTGAAGGTCCTCAGAGGACTGGAAAATGGGCTTGGGAGGTGGCCAGATCAAGAGGCCGCCCCTCTCAGAACCTCGGCTTGGGCTCAGGGCCCTACAGGGGCTTATGGAACTGGGACTAATGCTAGGTTTCCTTCTCACAGAACCTTGGGTTTTAAAGACCACTCACCCCAAAGGGAGCTCAGATGGCTCTGGTTCAGCTCAAAAGAGAGAATGTAAACACTCTCTAGGGAAAATTTGCCACTGGCAGACTAAAGAAAAATTTTTAAATAAATATTTGGATCTAAAAAGAATCATTCTTTATGTACAGCTGGCTGAGCTTGTTTATTTTTAAATGTGTGACCAGAACTGAAAAATGGGTATTTTGCAGATAAATAACATTTGCCAAGTTTAGTCCCAATTATTTATTTATTCACTGAATATTTATTTATTATCTACCATAGACTAAGTGCTGGGGATAGTGTGATAATCAAGACAGACATGGTTTCTGGTGTCTTGGGGCTTTCACCACACATTTAATTATTTATGAGAACTGTTACAAATTACTTTGGAGTTTCTTAAATCAACAAGTGAGTACTGAACTCATAATAAATGCCTAGTCTAGATATGTGGGATATACTGGTGAATAAAATAGATAAACCATGTTCCCTCCAGGAGTTTATAGTTTAACTGGGTTCAATAGAGAATAAACATGTAAGTATAAACTGCATTAGAAGAAATAGGTGCTAAGAAAGAAATAAAAAGTCAAGCAAGATAGGAATGTGTCTGGAGTGCTTAAGGAACCCAGCTGGATTGTAGATGGTGTGTAAGGGAGACAGAGTAAAAATAAGGTGAGAGAAGTATGAGGGCAGACTATGCAGCCATGTGGGCCAGTGAAAAGACTTTGGCCTTTATTCCATGTGGAAAAAAGAACTGCTGAGAGTTTTGAGTGGAGGGATGACATGATGTGACTGTATAATAAAAGCATCCCTCCACCTGCTATTCTTGGAATAGACTGGACAGATGGGGGAAGCAAGATTAGAAGTAAGGAACAGTTAGGGAAAGTATTGCAGGACCCAGATTTAGAGAAGGTATTATCTTGAACCAGTAGGTTAGCAGTATATATACTAAGAAGGGGTCATATTCTGGATTTATTTTATTCTTTATAGAGGATAGGAATAGAGAGGATCAAATGGGATTAAACATGAAAAAAAGTTATAACAGTGCCTAGAACATAGTCATTGTTTAATAAGCAACAATAATGATTATGACTATTATCCGTTGGCCACTAGTCAGTGGGTGGTCCTCTGTAGTCCTGGAAGTGAAAATAACTCTCTTCGATGCTAATAGAAAGTCTTAAAAATGGGATTTGGATTTGGACCCAAAGTGGAGAAGTCCCTCTCTCCTTCCTTATCATCACAAGGCTTTTGCTTCAAGGCCAAGGGCAGCCAGGACCACCCAGCTCTCATCTGTGTCTGTGTTAGTATAGATCTACTCTGACCCCCCAGCCCTCATCTTCTTATCCACTCCACCCTTCCTTCTTTGCCTCACAGAACCCAGACTCTGGAGTGAGTACGTGCAGACTCCTCTTATGTATGGGAGTGCCTGGGTGAAATATGTTTTCATTTGGGGAAAGCCTGGGGAAGAAAGATGGTCATCTTGGGGGAGAACCTGGAGTCCTAGTAATGCCATGGGCCATTGCTAAGAAACCCGTTTGTCTTGCAACAGGAGTTCTGGAAAATTCCTAGAGAAAGAAACATGGAAAAGAGCTCAGCTTGTTGTAACTGGAATGCAGCATCCTCATCACTCAAAGGAGAAGAGGCTGCAGAAGAGAGTGCAGTCAAGTGGAATGGTTGGAGTATACTTTAGAGAAATTTTGCCAAAAGGGAAAGTAGAGATGATGGTCTCTTTTTAAAATTCCCTACAAAAAAAAAAAAAAAAAAAAAAAAAAATTCTCCAGAACTTAAAACTATTTTAATCAGCTGAAAAACATACATGGGCTTTACAGCTCCAAGACAGCTTGCACAGGCCCCGATAAATGCCTATCGCTCATTTGCATACGCTAACAGCTACACTTTAATCAGCCTCCTAATCCCTGATGGTATTAATGAATTTTTTTATGCTTTTTTTTTTTTAGTATCATGTTTGCTAATTCAAAAATGATCAGCGGCTTCTGTGCGCCTTTTTTTATGCAGGAAATAATGGGTGAGCTGGGTACTCCTGTTATCCCGCTCTCACAAATAATTAAGACTACAAAGGGTACAAATCAGTTTGAATGCGGTGCACAAAGGCATGGGCTCAGCAAAGGCCTTTCTCTGTTTCTGTTTCTCCCTCCCCCACCCCCTACTTTCTTCTTTTTTATTTGTTCCTTTCGTTTGACAAGAGGTGGTTTCCAAAGACACCTGGACAAGCAAGGAGCTGACTGATCCAAAATATTAATTCTCTGCCTCCCTCCACCCCTACCCCCAACACCAGGACTTGCAAAATGTTGTGAGTTTTCATCTCAGAGGGTCTGGATGCCTCTCAAGGCTGGTGTTCAAAGCAAAAACTATAGTGGAAGAAAAAACAGAACTTCCTGACATGTCTCTCCCATATCTCCCCCTCATTAGTTGTTCACTTTCCCAGTAAGAACCTGCCAGGCCTGGTGCTGCCAGGATCAGGGAAACCAGGACAGGATCTTTTTGTGCCCTAGGCCTTACTCCAGTTTGGCTCATAGCCGGCCAGGCCAGCCAGAGAGAGGAGAGCTGGCGACAGGATCCCAGTAATTCATGCAGCTACAGCACCTCCAAAATTAGGGTCAAGATTAGACATTTTAGGCCTATTAAAAAGAGAGAGAGAGAGAGAGAGAAAGGCATCTGGGATTAGTCCTCAGGAAAAGTGGCAGAAGCCAGCTTGGACAATGGAAATTCATAAATAAGCCAAATAGTTTTAGCCAACATGGCTACCTAGCAGAGAACAGAGTCCCTGATGTGCATTTCATCATCTCAGCCTGTGTGCTCATACTCAGTCGTGCTGGACAGGTGAGGGCCCAAAACCTACAGCCAGAGGAAAAAGAGGAAGTGCCAGCCCTGGATATCCTGCTGCCTGGGTAGTGAACTCTCTAACAGTGAATAATTGGCAAGAAAATACAGATACAACCCAGTACAAGTACATCTATAAGTAAATTAGATGGTAAATTTGCCACATATATTAACATTTAAAAAATTGCTAGATGTAAAAAAATATAATATCCAGAGCACCTCAAGATATTGAGTTATTTTGTAAAGATTGAGGAGGAGTCATGCCATATATATTTTTTTTAATTTTTAAATTTTCTTATTCAAGGGAATGCTGGGAGAAGTGATGAGACAACTAAATTTGTCAAGTCCTTTGCACTGCAACCAAGATAAGTCACTCAGTGAGCATGTAATAATAAGGAAACCCATGGCTTCCATTCTCTTGCAGTGTCCATCTCATCACCTGGCAATCTCTCACTAACCTCCACTGGAAAGTGGCCTAGACTTCCAGGCAGCTAAAAGTTACAGGAACCTTAATTTTTACTTCTTGTCTGTCTTCTTCTAGTTAAGTTCTTTTCTGTATTCCTAGCAGAACATTCTTTGGTACACAGTGAACACACTGAGAAACTCTGGGGTGCCATGACTCTAAAATACAATCATTGGGAACTATCACTCACATTGGACTTATCTGATGGTGTAATATCTGATTTAATTGTATGAAAAGGGTTTGTCTGTGGAAATAATTTGACTTTAAACTTATCAGAAACCTAATAATACATTTTGCAAAGATGTGATTAGATTCTATTTTTTAAGTCCTGATGATTCAGACAGTTTTTAATCCAACTTCATTCCATTTACCTCAATCTCTCTTAGTTTGACTCATCTTTAGGCCATTTTAACATCCATTAAGCTGGGTAACTATCAATTTTTCAACAGAGATGTGCAGTGCCCATTGTGCCAGCTGCCTTTGACATTTCAACCAGTAAAGAATGGAAAGAATCGGAAAAGAAGGGAGCAACAGTGATGCTTCTTGCTATCCATTCCAGAGGAAACTTAGAGATCTGTGGGTAATATTATTTACCATTTGGTTTATTCCCTGTCTATAGAGGGAATTTACTTATTTACTTATGCCATTGTTTCCTTCAACAGCAATGCTTCACCCTGACTGCTCATTAGCACCTGGAAAACTTTTAAAAACATAGGTCTGCTGTGTACTAACCACAGAAATTGTAATTTAATTTGTCTAGGATGGACCACCTGATATTGGTATATTTAAAATCTGTC